>NC_084797.1:105753867-110753867 GCF_963169125.1 Humulus lupulus | reverse complement strand
TTAATAAGATAATTTAGAGATATTTTCTACAGAAGTTAGGATTCTATTTTATTTAAATTTAAATTTGGATTATAGTTAGAATGAAATTAAGTATTTTTAAATAAAAGAAAGATCTAGAAACTCTAGAACCTTCCAGAACCATTAAGAGCATGACACTTGTCATAATCATGTTTATTTAAGGATTTAAGTATTTTTTTTAATAGGATAGTTTCACTCCTCAAACTCTATAAATAGGACCTAGTGCTCAGTCATTTTCTTCATTCTTCAAGTATGTGATCAGAGCCTCCAAGGTACTAGTGTTAGTATAGAGAGATACACTTGGGTTTGGGATAATAGCTTTATCATTATAAGCTTTCTAAACACTTGGGAAGTGAGATATAGTGTGATTTTGGTGTTGAGGTTTAGATCAATCTATAAGATCAACCAATGTATTCATATTCCTTAAGTTCAGTTCTTTATAATCCTTTAGTTTTCTTTAGTTTCTTTTATTCAGATCCTAACTCTTGTTACATGATTCTTGATTAGGTATTTAAGTTCTTGAAACTTAAGGTCCTTCTTGGTAAGTTTCTTCTTTATGGTTTAGTTTTCATATTCATCTCTATTCTTAGAGATTCTCACCTTTTTCTACTATTGGTTTATAGGAGTTTTCTAATCTCGTTCTTATTCTCATATATCCCGGCTTTTGGTAAGGAAAATAGGATAGATTTTATGTGCTTATATGTTATATTTATGTTATTATATGCTTATGTTATGATATGTTATGCTATGATATGTATATGTATGATATGTTTTAGTTCTTGGGTATATGATTTGTTTAGATAACAAGCATATAACTTGTTTAGATAACAAGTCCCAAGAATATATTCCTTGGGCATATTATTTGTTCAGATAACAAGCCCCATAAATTTATATGATTTGTTTAGATAACAAGCCTTGTAAATTTATGGGCATATGATTGCCTGGCTAGCAAGCCCCAAGAAGAATGATGGTCATTGTAGTCTTATATGATATATGTTTTTATAGTCATATGTTTTATAGTTTATGTTTATGATGTAGTTTTATGCTTATGATATATGATATATGTTTTTAGTAGGTTTTTCTTGCCGGGCATTAGGCTCATTCCTTTATTTTTAGTGTGATGCAGGAAAATGATATGGAAGGCGGAAGGATTCTTGGTAGCTTGGCTTGTGTGTTAAGAATGAATGGAATGAATGGACTGTGTATCGATCAAGGATGAAGTTATTTATTTTTAGTCTTTTAAATCATGTTTTTCTGCATCTAGTTTTTGAACAATTGATTTAAAGCTATGTTTTTATGTTTTATTAAACAATGGGTACCCATACCATATTTTATATTTTACTTTGTATTCACACAATATTTATTTTGAAGTTTTAATAAAGTTATGATTATTTATTATGTATGTTTTCTCCAAAAGTAGTAATTATGTCTAGTAGTTTTAATGGTCCAAGGTCTTAGAAATAGTTGGGTCATTACACTCAGCCTCGACCCACTTCGTGAAGTAATCGATGGAAACAACTGCGTAACGAACTCCTCCTTTTATTGTTGGTAAAAAAACCAATCAAGTCAATTCCCCATACTACAAATGGCCAAAGGGATGAGATCATTGTTAGCTCAAAAGGTGATGCTCGAGCAATGGTGGTGAAACGCTGTCACTTGTCGCAATTCTGCACGTATAAGGCTGAATCCCTTTTTCAGCATAGGCCAAAAATAGCCCTGTCTCAATATCTTTAGAGCCAAGCTTTGCCTCCATCATGGTCTTCGCAGAAGCCTTCGTGTATTTCTTGCAAGATAGTATGCGCTTCCTCGAGCAGAACAGGCCGCAGGAGAGGTAGCGAATGCCCTCGTCGATATATAGTCCCTTCAACCATAACATAATGCGGAGCTTGATTTAACAATTTTCTTGTGTCCTTTCTATCGCCTGGTAACTTACCGGTTGTGAGGTACTCCACTATGGGGGTCATCCAAGTTAGTTTTATGTCAATCATTCTGATCCCAACCAATTCTGCCACTATGGTCGATTTTTCCAATTCTGCCTCTTTGGTGGTGGCAAGTCGAGTTAAAGCATATGCATTGGAGTTCTGTTCATGAGGTACTTGTTCAGCAGAGCTTAACTAAAATTCAGACAACTCGCCTTTAACCTTAGCTAAGTAAGCCACATTTTTGATACCGTGAGCTTGATATTCCCCCTATATTTGATTAACCACGAGCTAGGAATCACTATAACATTGGATCATTCTTTCACCACCCTTATTCGTACTCGGCTTCGTTGTTGGATGCTTAGAATCCGAACCTGAGAGTTGTATGGAATCAATGCCCCTCAGATGAGATCAGAATTAGCCCAGCTCTTGATCCGTTTTTGTCAGAGGATCCATCAATGAAGATTTTCCACAACTCCTGCACTGGTTCTTTCATCGGATCATCCTGAAAACCTGTGCACTCGGCCACGAAGTCAGCAAGGACTTCACTCTTGGTTGCTGTGTGTGGCATATATAGTATCTTGAACTGGCTGAGTTTGATGGCCCACTTTAGTAGACTACCCGATGTTTCAGGCTTTTGCAAGACTGCCTTAAATGTTGATCGGTTAAGACGTGGATGGTGTGGGACTGAAAGTACTGTCTGAGCTTCCTTGAAGCCAAAATAAGATAGTTAGCGAGCTTTTCTATTTAAGGATATCGGGACTTAGCTCCCATAAGTCTTTTACTTACGTAGTACACTGGTTTATGCACTCGATTCTCCCTTCAAACTAACATAGCGTTAACCGCATTTTTCATCACATCCAGATATAGAAGCAAACATTCTCCGGCTGCCAGTTTTGATAGTACCGGGGGTTCAGCTAGGTGAGCTTTCATGTCGTGAAATGCCTATTCACATTCTTCGGTCCACCCAAAATTTTTGTTTCCTCTAAGCAAGTTGTAAAATGGGAGACACTTGTTAGTGGATTTTGAAACGAAGCGGTTTAGGGCCGCCACGTTTCCAGTTAAACTCTGTACTTCCTTACACGACCTAGGCGAAGAAATTTCCAATAACGATATGATTTTCTCTAGATTCGCCTTTATCCCCCTTGTGTTGGCTATAAACCCCAAAACCTTTCCCACCGAGACTCCAAAAGGGCACTTCTGGGGTTTTAACTTCATGTCATACCTCCTTAGAACGCCAAAACACTCTTCCAGGTAGAACACATAGTTACTGGCATTCTTTGATTTAACAAGCATATCACCGACATACACCTCCATGTTTATCCTGATCAAGTTAACGAACATTTTTTTGACTAACCACTGGTATGTTGCACTGACATTCTTTAGCCTGAATGACATAACTTTGTAGTAGTATACGTTATGCTCAGTCATGAAGCTAGTATGCTCTTGGTCTGTAGGGTTCATAGCGATCTGGCTATATCCAGAATATACGTCCATGAAAGACATGAGCTCATGATCGGTTTTTGCATCTACCAATTGATCAATCCTAGGTAGTGGAAAACAATCCTTAGGACATGCCTTGTTGAGATCGAAGAAGTCACTGCAAGTTCTCCACTTCCCATTTGGTTTCGGGACCAAAACAGGGTTAGTAACCTAGGTCGGATATTTTGCTTCCCTGATAAATCTGCATTTAAGTAGGCGAGTGTAACGCCCTGGGTAACTAGGACCATTAAAACTTTGTATAAGAGCCGTCTAGGTTTAAGGGTTCCTGAAGACTGGATGGGCATGTACACTCGTCGCTAAAGACAAGCTTGACTCAGGGTTTGGTAACCATATATGTGATTATATGCTTAAATGTTTAAATGGAATATAAATGCTTTATCTACATGATTAATAGGGAGCATGAGATATACTGATAGGGCCTAGCCCTTGACTGCTATGTGAATATGTTAAGGCGCTCTTATTATGCTTGTTACTGTATGTGAACGATTGCTTAAATGCTTGTTTGCATCATGATTGTGCTTTGTGGCCTGGATATTGGCGTTGGGCCATGGAATGAATATGAACTTGTTATCATTGCCTGACCAGCCGAGTCATTGATTACAGATAAACTTGGATATTTATGCGTCCAAGGCGATCGATATGACTAGCTGGCACTGGGGTTGAGGCTAGAGATGATGAGCAGGGCCATAACTCTCCGCCAGTCCCTGAGAACTGGCAGCAGTTGCTTGCTGATATGTAAGCCAGACTTCAGAGTCAGGAAGAGCATATTTTCCTTCTGAGGTAACAAGCTCCATCAGGGAGTGCTCCACCCAACTTGCCACCTGCTATGGCACCAGCTGTACAGCCACTTGAGATTGGAAACAGGTGGGAGCCACGCTATGAAAGATTCAGAAGACAGCATCCTCCAACCTTTGAGGGAGGACCAGATCCACTGAAGGCTGAACAGTGGATGAGTATGATCACCTCCATCCTGGACTTTATGAGGGTGGAAGGTAATGACAGGGTGGCATGTGCCACCTATATGCTTAGAGAGGATGCTTGTATTTTGTGGGAGGTGGCATCACAGACTCGAGATGTTTCTGCTATGAGTTGGGGTAGGTTCAGAGATCTGATCAACCAAAAATATTATAACATTTTCGTTAGGGTAGCAAAGGTGAATGAGTCTGTTGGGTTGGTACAGGGCAGCATGACAGTTACTGAGTATGCCCTGAAGTTTGACAGGCTAGCAAAGTTTGCACCGGATTTAGTCCCTACAGATTCAGCTACGCAGGATAGGTTCATTCGAGGGCTTAATGCTATGATAGCCCAGAATGTGAGGATCACATTATTGCTTGGGGAGATGAATTATGCCCAGGTGGTTGAGAAGGCTCTTACTGCTGAGGAGGCAGAGAACAAGATCTAGAGGGAGAACGCTGCGAGACAAGATGTTTGCAAGGCAATGCCTCTGTATATAGATTCTGGTAGGGGCGGAGGCCCCAGTGATCAGAAGAGGAAGACCCCTGAAACCTTGACCACTGCTGGTCCTGATAAAAGGGGCTGGGGTGCCCAGGTTGGCCGCCAGGGAGGCGGTGAGTCATGGAGAAGATATCAAGAGTGCAGTAGATGCAGGAAGCGCCATCTGGGTGAATGTCGGGCAAAGGCTTATTACTTGTGTGGGGTGGTTGGACACCTCAAGAAGGATTAGCCGACATTGAGGAAAGAGAAACCAAGGAAGGTGGACAGCTTAACTCCAGCTCGAGTGTTCACCTTGATGCAGGAAGAGGCCGAGGCTAGTCCCTCGGTAGTGACAGGTCAGCTTTCTAGCGCTGGCTCTTCATA
This sequence comes from Humulus lupulus, assembly GCF_963169125.1. Lineage (NCBI taxonomy): Eukaryota > Viridiplantae > Streptophyta > Magnoliopsida > Rosales > Cannabaceae > Humulus > Humulus lupulus. The sequence continues at coordinate 110,748,609 of NC_084797.1, read as the reverse complement.
TACTTGATTGACTCTGGTGATGCACATTCATTTGTTTCTAGTAAAGTGATTGATAGATTATGTAAACCTAGTGAGTATTATACTGTGATATTTGGGATTATACTGCCTACAAGGGAGCTGGTAGTTTCTAGGAGATGGAATAGAGCACTGCCAGTGATGGTGGATAGTATGGAACTATTAGTAGATTTGATTTAGTTGGGTATGGAAGATTTTGATATGATTTTATGGATGTATTGGCTAGTCAGGCACGGGGCCACCATAAATTGCAGAAAGAAGATGGTTACTTTTGAGCCTGAGGGTGAGCCCCCCTTTGTTTTTGTGGGTGCTATGCATGGACCCCGCATACCTATGATATCAGCATTGAGGGCTAGGGACCTATTACAAGGAGGTTGTATAGGTTTTCTAGCTAGTGTGGTGGATACCACTAGAGTTACACCAGTGGGGCCGGGAGAGACTAGACTGGTATGCGAGTTCTTGGACGTGTTTCCTGAGGACTTGCCGGGACTGCCGCCACATAAGGAGATTCAATTCTTCATTGAGTTAGTGTCGAGTATGGAGCCAGTGTCGAGGGCACCATATAGGATGGCTCTGGTAGAGTTAAAGGAATTGAAGATACAGTTGTAGGAGCTTCTAGACTTGGGAGTTATCAGACCTAGCTTCTCGCCATGGGGTGCTCCAGTTTTATTTGTGAAGAAGAAGGATGGGACACTGAGAATGTGTGTAGATTACAGGGATTTTAACAAGTTGACCATCAAGAACAAGTACCCCCTACCAAGGATAGATGACCTATTTGATCGACTTCAAGGTAAGGCGGTATTCTTGAATATTAATCTTTGATCTAGTTATCACCAGCTGAGGATCAAGAACGAGGATATTTTGAAGATGGCCTTTTGTACGAGGTATGGGCATTATGAGTTCTTGGTCATGTCGTTTGTTTTGACCAACGCCCCAGCAGCATTTATGGATCTGATGAAGAGGGTGTTCAAGGATTTCTTAGATCAGTTTGTGATTGTCTCCATCATCGACATCTTAGTTTACTACAATTCAAAGGCAGAGCATGAGTAGCATCTCCGGCGGGTATTACAGAGATTGAGAAAGCATCGATTGTATGCTAAGTTTAAGAAGTGTGAGTTCTGGCTACCGAAAGTGACATTCCTTGGACACATTATTGGTGGAGATGGGATTAAGGTAGATTCGGCCAAGGTAGAGGAAGTTAGGGATTGACCGAGGCCAAGGAACGCCTCGGAGGCTAGGAGCTTCCTTGGACTGGCAGGATATTACAGACGGTTCATGGAAGGGTTCTCAAAGATTGCCACACCATTGACTGAGCTGACATGGAAGAATCTGAAGTTCACCTGGTCATATAAATGTGAGGTTAGCTTCCAGGAGTTAAAGCGACAATTGATTACTGCTCCTGTGTTGAGCCTCCCTTCGGAGGGAGGAAAGTTTGTAGTGTACTGTGGCAAGTCTAGACTGGGATTGGGATGCGTGTTGATGCAGAATGAGAAAGTTATCGCCTATGCGTCCCAGCAGTTGAAGGATTATGAACAGCGGTACCCTATCCATGATCTGGAACTAGCAATAGTGGTGTTTGCACTAAAAGTATGGTGACATTATTTGTATGGGGAGAAGTGTAAGATATACACCGACCATAAGAGTTTGAAGTATTTCTTCACCCAGAAGGACTTAAACATGAGACAGAGACGTTGGCTAGAATTGGTGAAGGACTATGATTGTGACAACCTTTACCACCCAGGAAAGGCCAATGTAGTGGCAGATGCGTTGAGCCGGAGGGGCCCAGGACAGTTGTTTAGTTCGAAGCAACTAGCAGAAGAGATGGATAGAGCGAGGATAGAGCTGGTTGTGGGCTGGTTGGCCAACATTACTCTATAGCCTACCCTCCTAGATAGGATAAGAGATAGTCAGTTGGATGATGCACATTTGCAGGAGGTTAGAGAGAATGTCCTAGCTGGAGTGGCTAAGGAGTATTCCATTTCAGAGACGGGTTTACTATGGTATAAGGATCGGATCTATGTTCTGATGGATATGGGTATTATACGAGAGATACTTGATGAGTCCCATACTACACCATACTCACTCCATCCAGGAACCACGAAGATGTACCAAGATCTACGGACTTTATATTGGTGGCCTGGGATGAAGAAATACATGATTGAATACGTGGCCAAGTGTTTGACTTGTCAGCAGGTAAAGGCTGAACATCAGTGACTAGCGGAATTGTTACAACCTTTGGGTATTCCCGAGTAAAAGTGGGAAGACATTATTATGGATTTCATGGGAGGTTTACCTAGGATGGTGGGGCAACATGACTCGGTGTGGGTGATAGTAGAAAAATACCCCAAGTCAGCTCACTTTTTGCCGATAAGGACGACCTACACAGTAGATCAATACGCAGAGTTATATGTGAGGGAGATTGTACATCTCCATGGGGTTCCTAAATCTATAGTATCGGATCGGGATTCCATATTTACCTCCAAGTTTTGGGGTGGTTTGTAGAAGGCTATGAGAACTCAGTTGAAGTTTAGTACAACCTTTCATCCTCAGACAGACGGAGAGTCTAAGAGGAAAATTCAGATATTGGAGGACATGCTTAGGGCGTGTGTGCTAGACTTCGAGGGGTCTTGGAGTAAGTACCTCCCATTGATTGAATTTTTGTACAACAACAGTCATCAATCAACGATTGGAGTATCACCATACGAGATGTTATATGGAAGGAAGTGTAGATCACCCATTCATTGGGGTGAGATGGGGGAGAGGAGGTATTTGGAACTAGAGATAGTTCAGAAGACTAGTGAAGCTATTGATAAGATCTGATCTCGAATGCTCACTTCGCAAAGTAGACAGAAAAGCTACGTTGATCCTAAGCGTAGGGACGTGGATTTCCAGGTAGGGGACCACGTGTTTCTGCGAGTTTCACCATTACAAGGGGTGAGGAAGTTTGGGAAAAAGGGCAAGTTGAGCCCTAGATTCATAGGACCTTTTGAGATCCTAGAGAGTATTAGGCTGGTAGCCTATAGATTGGCTCAGCCACCGTCATTATTAGGGGTTCACATTGCTATCAAATTCTAATCTAATTAAATGTTTTAGAAATAAATACTAGCCTCCGAGACCTCGAATTCTACTAAATCAGGTAGTAAAATCCTTCCCGAGCCTTAACATTTGAGTTCCTGAGCTAAAAACCTACAAACAGCCATTACTTGCATTTGAGCCGCGGCGCGCTCAAGTTAGAGGCAAAATGCCTCTCTGCTGGAGGACACGGACCATGGCGCGCCATACCTTGCGTCGCGGCGCGCCTAGGCAAAACAAAGGCTTTCCAGCCTCCTTGAGCACACGTGTAATGCCCTACTACCCAGGGACCGTTACGTTGTGCATTTTAAACAGTGCTAAACTCGCTAACCGAGTCATTTGGGAATAAACTTGTAACTAAGTGTGATTAATAGTTTAGGGTTAAAAATTTTGGTCAAAGATACCTCGTTTCACTAAAACGTTTACTATATACATTGGGATCTCAAAATATATTTTAAAGGTTAATTACAATAAAAGATTTACAATCAGCTGACCTAAGTGGAAAAATAGGGTTTAACCCCAGCTCCTCTTTAAACCCTCGGTTATGGTGGTCGAACAGCCGCATATGTACACATTGCCACCTAAGCTCTCCAACTCAAGGATGGTCCAGCTTTCTTTTGCCTTTACCTGCACCACATAGCACCCATAAGCCGAGGCTCAGCAAGAAAACTCAACATGCTCATAAACAGATAACAAAATGTCACTAAATCATAATAAGCATGCCTAGCAGTAATAACCCTATTCATGCATACAGGCAAGTCCAAATAAATGATTATGGGGTCCTGTGCCCTTAGCAGATGACTGTTGAGTCTGTCTCTGGGGATCTGCTCCCTGAATAGATGACTAATGAGTTTATCTCTGGGGATCTGCTCCCTGAATATATGACTAATGAGTCTATCTCTGGGGACCCGCGCCCTGATTAGATGACTCATGAGTCAATCTCTAGGTAGGTGACTAATGAGTCACTCTCTAGTCTAGGTAAGTGACTAATGAGTCACTCTTTGGGTAGGTGACAAATGAGTCACCCTTTGGATAGGTGAGTAATGAGTCACACTCAGGATAGGTGACTAATGAGTCACACTCTGGGGCTCTGCACCCTAAGCCATGTGACGTTTTAGTCACCTGAGCCTTTTGACCCTGGCTCTAAGTAACTAGCCTTTAGACTAGACAAGCGCTTTAGGTTTCTTCAACCTTAGGGTCGGTCAAGCATTTAATGTTCATGTTCATTAGATCTAATCATTTCATCTCTACGTTCAATACGCTAATGCCGCTCCTGACTCGTAGGTCAATTCCATACGACCAGCGCTCAGTACTATTGTTGATCATAACTAATAAGTCAAGACTTCACGGCCAGTACTAACACCAATGTCATTTCTGACTAATGAGTCAGTTCCGCTCACAATTAAACAATGCAACCAGGAATATATCATATATCAAATATCCAAATATTGGGCATTCAGCATGCTTACTCAACAATCACCAGCATAATTATGATCATGCACATTTATAGAGACTCAAGCTCTGATCAATTCCATATTCAATATTCATGTCATGCCCTAATCACATGTATCGCATGCATCACATACTGGGTGCAATTCTCTTACCTTTGGTTCAAGCATAGGTTACCAATAAACGACCCTCAAGCACGATCATGTTTCTAAGCCCCTAGTGATAACCTAGTAACAACCATAATATAAAATGCCATAAAAAATGAGTAAATAAATACTTTCGAACCACATCCTAGCCTTTGGGATGTCGAATCCTACTCAACTGGGTAGTAGGATCGATCCCAGACCCTTAGAGTTAAGTTCCCACGGCTAAAAACCAAATTTGGGAAAAAATGCACAGGCCGATCATGACTTGGCCCTGAGGGTCGCGACTTGCCCCCAAGACAGAGAGCCTCTGCCTGGGTTTCAGGTTGCGGGACACGACTTGGCCCATCTTGGGTCGCGGCGTGCCCCCCAAACAGGCTCCTCCTGGCTCCTGGTTCATCCAAGTTGCGACTTGCTAGAACAAGGTTGCGACTTGACCATGAAACCAACCATTTCCTACGGTTTTTCTCATTTAAAATCCTCCAAAATCCCATCCAAACACATCCAAATCTCAAAATCAAAGTTCCCAAACATCTTAAATTCCCAAAACCATGAAAAACCCAAGTCTCAAACCATCCAAAAACTCATCAAAACATAAAATCCAATCAAAGCTTGAAAACTTAAGACTTAAAACTCGGATTACCTCCGATTGAGTCGTTTCCCAACTAAATCCTCTAACTAATAAGCTTATAATCTTCCCTAGAATCGCTATGCCTCGATCCTTGCTTGAATCTGAGTCCTAAAACTCGAGTTTCATTCAAAAATGTGAAAGGGTGTCGCAAAGGGAACGAGAGAGAAAGAGAGAGAACGTTCTTTTATAATTCTGACAGGTTACTTCACGCTTAAGTAACCTCAAGAAAATCCTAATGCTCGAGATCCCAAAAACGCCCCCCAGGGTAAAATAGTCAAAATTCCCATAATTCCCTCCTGATCTCACTAACTCTCAATTTATCATCAAATATTTATTCCCATTACCCAATATCCCGGTAATGTGTTAAATACCCAAAATACCCATTGACTTCCTCCGAGTAAAGTATGGGTCCCATTGTGACTTTCCCACTAGCTTGCTCCTAGGATCGTCTTGTGCCGAGTAACCCAACATAACCATATATGATGTAGTACCACACACATACCACATATATGCCAAATATACTCATAACAGGTCAAATTATGAAAATTTCTGAATCAAACAGAAATGGGCCCACATGCATTTTTAATACACCTAAACATGCATATCAAGTCATATTATAATATTATTCACATAATAATACACATAAATATCGTATAATCACATAATTCCATAATTTGCCATCATGGCCCCCTAATCAAGGCCCTAAGCCTTATTGGGAATTTTGGGACGTTATAATACGGGTCACAGCGCCTGAAGAACAGGGTCGCGACCCGAGCCCCCAAAACCAGAAAATCAACCCTATCTTTGCATTTTTCCTCAAGCCCAAACCCCAAATTCATACCCCCAAACACCAATTCAACCCAGAATTAAGCTTAGTTTTCTTATCCTTATAGTCTAAACATTATAACCAACCTATACACAATTCCTTACATTCATCAAACACCCAAAACCAATCTTGGAATCCATCTTCATGCAAGCTCTAAGTTCTAACAACAATTCAGCAGAATTCATTCAAACAGTTGAACTTTAACCCTTACCTTGAAGAAGCAGATGGTGTCCCTGAGTTGTACCTCATAATCCTATCATTAATTTCCCAATCCTCAAGCTTAATTCTTCAAGTTTCTCTTTCAAAATTCAAAGACCTTCTAGGCATAAGAGAGGGAGAGAGAGAACGTGTATGAGAGAGAGAGAGAGAGAGAGAGAGAGAGAGTTCTGTAAGTATCAGATGGGTTCTGGTTGTTTCCTAAATCTCACTGAGCTTAACTTTTAACTAAAAATACCAAATTTCCCCTGTTACTAACTTAGCCTCCTATTTTCCCTTAAGGGAAAAAATTGTCCTTATGGTTGTTGTTCTTTCACCTGAGAATCCATACAATGTCATTGAGGTCGCCTTAAGATCGGTTACGGACAATCCCATATTTTCTAGGGTGGACCTGAATAACACATTTACTGAGCTTCTTAATCAATGAATATCATTCGCCCCTTCGGTTGGCGAGCTAAACGGTCACCATTAGTGGGTTATTATGTGGGAACCTAGCTAGCGTCCTCTTTTGTGAAAATGATTGGTTTTTTTCCAACCGCTATTGTTTTGATAATCGTTGCTCCGGGATAAATTCAGCATTGTTGTGAGTTTTTAGCTCCTGTATATACCTCTTTTAGGCACCACTGCTCGTGCCTGCCAAATGGGGTCCTCTGGCAATAGTGGTTATATCTCCTCTATAGCGACCCAAATTTGCCAATAAGGCTTGGGGCCTTGATTAGCGTGCTTGGAGGGCAATAATTGTTATATTGTATTAATATATGTGAATTTAATGAATATGAGAGTAGAGTGCATGTTTAGGCGATTAAATATGCATGTGGGTCCCGTTTGGTTGTTAGGGGCATATTTGTAATTTTAGCTGTTGATGGCATAAATGTGATATTTGTGATATAATGGTGATATATTTGTGATGCACGTTCCGAGACGGTCCTAGGGAGATGTTTCGCTAAAAGTCACAACGGGGTTAAATACTCAACTCGGGAAGAGCCTAGGGGTATTTCAGGAATATTATAACTTAAGTTTGGGAATTTTTGAGTAATGGTTAGTGACACTTTGGTAACCTGGGTAACTATAGGTAACTCTTGAGGATAGTTGTTTTAAGTGGAAAGTGGTATTCTTGCAAGGGATTAAGGAAAAGTCTAGAATGCCCTTGAGGGTTAGCTAGAGACTAAGTTGGAAAGGAGGGAAATTGGGTCATTTGGCCTTAGGAGAGGATAATCTTGGCTGAGGAAAGTCTTATACGTTATTTTACTTAGGCATGAACTGAATGTTTTATGTTGGAAGCTTAAAGGAACCAAGAAGCTAGTAGAGAAAGGTGGAGGAGAGCTGAAAATCTTTGAGGCTAAGGAAGGAATTCAAGGATGAATTGAAGCGATTAGAATCAAGCATAGGCCAAGGTTAATTCAGAGGTAAGGTCTCATATCTAATTTTTAGGTTTCCTTGCATGTTCTGAGAATTTGGGTTGTGTGCTAAAAGTTGAGTTTGTGGCTTAGTGACTGTGAGATTCAGATTGGAAATCAAGGGAGTCAAGCTTGGAATTGGGTTTGGAAGAGGCTCAAGGTCGAATTTCAGTTTGAGGTAAGAATTTCGTGCATCTCTGAAGTTTAATTTCTGGTATGGTTTGAGTTTTCTGAAGGGAGGTTTAAGTTTTATAAATGGTGGTTTAAGTTTTGTGAAATTGAAGCCACTAGGTGACTTTTGGGTTTGGATGTGTATATAGGCTTGTTGTTGATGTTTCTGAGTTGTTAGATGGTCTATATGGGGTTTTGAATTGAATTTGAGACTTAGGTATGCATTGGTATTGATTTGAGTGTTTTGGCTCGGGAAAAATGTTGGGAAAAGCCAAGATTTTTGGGTTCGCGTATGGGCGTCGTGACCCTGTTCTTCCGTACCGCGGCGCTAGGATGCATTAGGGGAAGGGCACCATTCTGGGCACTGTGGCCCCTATAGGGTGGTGCCACGGCGCTAGGCCATTTCTGGGTAGGGGAAATTTTCAGGTTTTAGGCTTTTGCCCAGGGGGCTCGGGGGACGCTTTTGCTACCTTCTGTGGGGAACCGGGAGGTCCCGAGAGCACGGGATTGGTTTCGGGAGATGATTATAAATTGGTTAGTAATGATAGTGCTATGTATGTGTTGTGACTAGGTTTTCAGTGAGGCTCGTGTTAGAGGACCGTGCTCGTGATTTCGGTGCTCAAGAAGCTCGGGACATAGGTAAGAAAACCGATGTACCCATAGAGCAGGGCGAGGCCCCATAGCTGTGTTGCAGGGCACGACCCTATATGATTATGTGCGGGGCATAGCCCATTGATTATGTTAATGCCTATTTAAGTGTTTGATTAATTATGCTATGTATGCAAATATGTGGGTGATCGGCAAGAGCTAGGAACGGTGAAGGCCGAGAACGGCAAGGGGCCGAGAATGGCGAAGGCCGAGAGCGGCAAGGGGCCGGGAGGAGCGTTTAGCACGCAGAGTGCGAGTTGCCAGGGTAAGACCCTAAAGGATACCTGGGATATCCTTACGGTATAGATCGCGAACCCAGGGCCTGGTAAAGCGCCTGGGATGGCTCGATCGTATATGTTTAGCCTGTTGGCGGGTTTGTTATATGCTAAGTGATTGATATGCATATGCTATCTACTTGTGTGGGTTTTCTTGCTGGGCTTCGGCTCACGGGTGCTCTGTGGTGCAGGTAAGGGCAAGGGGAAGATCGGCCAACCATGAGTACGGAGAGTGTGAGGTGATGCGTACATGTCTGGCCTGCCTGGCTGCCACGACCAGGGGTATTTTGGGAGATGGTTGTATTAAACCCAGATTTTGTCGTTTAGTCGACTTTAGTTATTCTTTTGAGTTGTAAATATTTCTAAACAGTATTTTGGGATCCCAAATGTTAAACACTTTATGATTTTCAGTAAATGGAATTATTTTCAAAGTTTATGAATCTGTTTATGGTTTAATTACATGTTTGTCTTAAACCTCGATTAGCGAGTTAAATGCACGTTTTAAACTCACTTAGTAACGGCTCTAAGGAAGTAGGGTGTTACATCCTCCTACTATTGGAGGAGGGTTAACTTGGTTTCCCTGATTTGTTTGAGCTCTGGGTTTACCAGTCAAAGTTTCCGGAGCTAGACGAGAATTCTGTCTCATTGATTGATTGGGAGCGACTTGGTTTTAGGCATACTGGGCTAACGGTCCAGCCCAAATGATAGTTTTGATCTCGTCCTTCAATTGTCGGTAATCATCAATGTTATGGCCGATGTCATTATGATATTGGAAAAACTTAGAGGGATCCCTCTTCGCTTTCTAGTGCCTCAATGGCTCTGGTTTCTTCCACGGAAGGCAATTAGAGTTCGCCAGGAAAATATGTTCCCGTGTGTCGGTCAGGTCAGTATAGGTGGCATATATGGGCTTGAACTTCTCCCCGGGCTTGTTCTTCTTTGTGCCGCTCTGATCGCCCTCACTATTCCCTTTCCTTTTATTGTTTCCCACTTTGTTATTCTGGGTAACAGGTTGAGTCATAGCTGTAACATCTGTCACCGCTCTAGCGGGCTCAATAGGAACCTGGCTAGTTCATACGACAGTAGATCGCGCCTCCTCCAAATTTATCCATTCCTGAGCCTGGGCCAAGAACTCATCTACACTTTTAACTCCTTTTCTCTGGAGCTTCTTCCATAAATTGCCTCCTACCATGATTCCCGTCCTCATTGCCATAAGCTTTGAGCTATCATCAACATCTCTAGCTCGTGCTGCAATGTTGGTGAACCTGCTCAGATATGCTTTCAAGGACTCACCAGGTTGTTGTTTTATGTTGGACAATGAGTTGGCCTCTACGCGAGTTTCCTTTGAAGCTCGGAACGCTCTCTTAAACTTAGAAGAAAACTTCTTCCACGAGGTGATCGAATGTCTTTTGTATTTTTTGAACCACTGTCTGGCGGGTTCGGTCAAAGTTGCGGGAACAAAATACATTTTAGGTCAAACCTGACATTGTGGGCCATCATCAGTGTATTAAATGTCCCGAGGTGGTTGGATGGATCTGAGTTTTCATCATACGCAGGCATGGTCGACATACGAAGCTGCTACAATGTTTGGAGCGAAAGACTCGAGCTCCTCATCATAATCATAATCATCAATTCCTTTTCCACATAAAAGCCTCTTCATCTGCTCCTCCATCAATGGCACTCGCTTGAGGGTTGGATCTTTGGTTTCTAGGTTAGCCGAGGGCTGTTCGCCAGCCCCATCCTATTGTACGTGTTAGATGGATTGTTTTCCCTCCAAGTTCAAGCTTGGTTAGGTGGGAAATTCCCATTGTCGCGCACGATAGACGGACCTCCCCCATGCTGAGTACAATTCATATCATCATTGCGAGTTGGATACCTCCTTTGTGAATTTAGATGGTCACGCAGGTCAAGATGTGTATCGGAATGAGGACTTTGTGCGAAACTTAGATGATTCCTCAGGTCGCTTTCAAACCTGCCTCCATGTTGGCTCCCCGTCCAGTCACTTCTGTTAGCGAAACTTATGACCCGCGACTGAGATCGAGGACCTGGATTATCAGTGTGAGGTCATGGGACATAGATGTCCACTAATGGGGGAGGATTCCTCCTGCTATCCCCCCAAACTAGAGTTTCTCTATGGGCGCGGTGGTGTTGGATCTCTAACCGGTGATGGTGGGTGCCTTATTGGCAAGGCTATCCTCGTCCCATCAGGTTGTACTAATGGAAGGAGCTCGGTTTTACCCCGATCTCCCAAGTCCTCTGTGGCTGTGGCTCATATCGTGGTACAGATGGATTCGCTAGGGCGTTTTGTCTTCGTGAATTGGTCCCAGCTCATCCTGTTGGGTTGTTGTGAACATTCCTTGGGATTTGTTCAGAAGGCAAGGAGCTAGGGGTTATAGATCTGACCGATCGACTAACATGGAGATGATGATCCCTGTGATGATTACTAGGTTGAGCACTTCGCTGATTTCGCTCAAAAGGTACAAAGGTTGGAGTTGTCATCTTGACAGAACGACTGGGATTGGGTTAGTTATTCCTGTGGGACCTATGGGACCCACTTTGCCTCTTTCCGACGTTAGCATTGGTTGCAAGAGGGGGTAATTGAGCCAGGACATCCTCGATCTGTGTGTTAGCCCAAACAAGATGCCTTCTTAATTGGGAATTCTCCATCTCGATGGTTGTTAGATATCCTGGATTAGGATTTGGTGGGCGTGACGCTGAAATCCTAGTATCGTCTTGGCCCACCTGTTGCTTTCCAGGGCATTGCTTAACGTCTGGGCCCTTTTCAGTGGGAACGGACACATGATGCATCTCTTGGTCACTAGGCTGCTCCATTTCATTGTCGTGCATTGATCGAGTGACCACCATGATTACTATTGAATGAAACTTGTAAAGATTATGCACTAATGTTCTCTCAACGAAAGCACCAAACTGTTGACGTAGTTTTTCGCCAGCAATAGATTAAGAAATCCAATAACAAAGGTATTAGTGCTCTTTTCTGAACCGTAATGAACTATATGAACACATTCTCACACTCACAATTTTATGTGGTTCAATGGTTAAAATTCACCTAGTCGACGAGACAATATTATTAATCTTTTACAATTTCTGCAGAGTTTCTGTATCATAAAAAGCATTCCATTTTCCTGTCCATTGTCCTTGATATTTGTTGACGCGGTTCTTCGCCAACAGGTAATTAAGAAAATAAGATAAAGAGATTAATGCTTAATAATGAACCGAAATAGATAAATGATCTTAAAATGGACTGATGACACAACTACATTTTTAGGTGGTTCAAAGGTTAAAATCATTCTACTCCACCAGTCAATATTATTGCTATATGTCTAGTATCATTTACAGGGTATTTCCTTACATTATAGAATCCAACCCTTTGCAACTCCCAGGGTCTCCATATTTATAGGAGAGGGCACCTGGGAGTTGGTAAGAGGGTCATCCCATGACCCTCTTACCCATCATGTCACTTCTGTGACATTCATGATTAATTCCTAAAACCTGACAAATGAAGTGTGATCTAATCAACAGGTAAGGGGGATAATGGGCCGCACGGCCCAACCCAGTCGTGGGTGCCTGAATACGCATGTTCATGCTGCGTGTCCGAGAATTCAGGGATATATCAGACACGTGATGTCTGATATATGCACGTTTACATTGCGTGGTTGACTTTATAAGGGGTCACGGCTTCAACCTCCAGCTTGTGCCCCGAGCTGGACGCCTTCTTGACCTGCGGTCTTTATCTTCCTGTCTCGGCCCTTAAATAATCTTGGCGAACCTTTGGTTACCTCGAGCTAAAGAGGTAGGACCTGACGACAGCAGCTCCGGTCATGCGGTATCCACGTGGCTGATATAATTAGGCCATATCTCAGCTCGCTAATAGCCTGTGGAAAATCAGGGCGTACAATATTTATAATGAATATCCTTGAACAGGTTTGGGTAACTGCGTGCATAAATATAGTAAAAAATCAATCAAAATAATTCCCATTTACATAGGGATACAATTTCCTATTTAAATTACTCCTGATATCTCGAGCAATAAATATGTAACTCAGCCTGGGCATTAATGAGTGTATCAGGAACCTCCAAGTCTTTCAGGATCCTTCACTGTGTGTCATGACCAGGTTTTCATGAGCTGAACATATTCCTCGAGCTGAGATTGAAGAGTGAACAGACTTTAGTTCGAATCAAGTGCAAAGTGTCCAGAAGGCGACCTAACCATTACATGTCTCGAACTAGATTATTATTCTGAGATGTGGTCTGGAGACTATGTGCATGGCGCACTGTCAAGTCTTAACTCGAGCTACTCATGTCGAAGTTAGCTAGATGTTCAGCTCGCCTGTTTTCTCCATGTATTTATCTGCTAGCTATACCCCTAGCTAAATGGTTGAATCCATGCTTATTTTGGGGTACAATAATTTGTTACTTGCATAGAAGAAACAAAACATCACATAAGAAAGAAGAAAGCATATAAATTAAAAAACAAATGTATGCAGTTATAATGAGAGTATTGCCTCTATCTTGTCATGGATAGTTACCATCAAGTCATGAGAATTATAAAGAAGCTTCCCATTTTGTTTATCAGTTTGCAAAAACATAAAGTTTAGTTTAGTAGTTTCATCAAATAGATTGACTGCACATATAGCATTCAAAATATACACACATCACAAATTATGAACCATCCCAACTCTATTAATCCCTCATATAAAAGCATTAAAGTTAAAAAATTAGAAGAACATGTGTAACAAAATTATATGTGATAGTCACATGACCAATTTATAGGTCATTTAATTCGTAGGTTATCAAAAATGATAATAAGGTTATCAAAATAAGCTGGGCTTTTTTAAAAAATAATAAAAAGATGAACTTTGTTCTTGGTGTTAAAGAGTACATATTGATATTTAAATAAAACTTTTAGGTTGATATTATGTAATTGGCATAACGCATATATATATATATTATTATTATTAACATCATATATATATATAAATATATAGTTAACATGGGATTTGTTAAGGCATCAAACAAAATTAATAATACACAAAGTTTTTATTGAAGAATTTTTCAAACACTTGAACTGCACAACACAATTCATGAATAATCAATCTATTAAACCACCAATCAAAGCCACGAAATGTTAAAGCATTAAAATTAATAACGGTATACTAAAAAACTAATGAATCAAAACTATGTAAAACCACGAATCTCCTTACCCAATATTATCTAGCACGCTGTATTCAAAGAGAAATAAGGCATGTATATATTGCTCATTTGCTTGGACTAAAAGAAAGAGTTATGAAGCAGTGTGTATAGCTTGGATGAATCTATTGTGATTAGTGGTGGTTGGCGATGCCGGTAGGTGGCATCAATGGTGGCTGGCGGTGCCGGAAGAATGGAGAAGATGATGAGTCTGTAAAGTGAGAGAGGGAAAAGTTGTGCGCTAGTCTTTTGAGTGGGAGAAGGGGAATAATAGGGACATCAATTATAAAATTGGATATAGAAGAAGAAAAAAAAAATGTCAAAAGGTGGGTATAAATTAAAAGAGTTATATTAAAATGGGCACTGGGCCTAATTATCTCTCTATTGTTTGAGAAACAAGAAAAATATCTGTATTTATTCAAGAAAAATATTTGTATTTATTCAACTGAAAGAAATTTATTGACAAAAAGAAATAAGGAAGAGAACGTGATATACATTTGATGTAGATTATGATTGTTTTTTTTTTTTTTTTTGTATTAGTCTGGATTTTTTTTTTCATTTGGTTTGGTTTGGCTTGAATTTTGAAGAACAACCAGAAAGAGGGTTCAAATTTAGGGTAAGATTTCACAAAAAATTTTGTTCTATTTTTCTGGTTTGTATGCGCATTTGGTACCCTGTGTTTTGGCCGAGTATAGCTTTGGTACCCTCTATTATGAATAATTATCATTTGGTACCTTGTAATTGTAAAATTAGTCAAAAATAGTACCCTTCGCTTGAATTTGGTTAATATTTTTTAAATGACAAATTTGCCCTTGCTTAACCTGAATTAATTTATAATGAAAATATGCATATTTGGTACCCTATGTTTTGACTGAGTACAACTTTAGTTCCCTGTACTACGAATAATTATCTTCTGGTACTCTATAATTGTAAAATCAATAAAAAAATGGTATGAAAAATAGAAAATATATATATATATATTAATTCAAGCCATACGAAAAATGAAGATAACCATTTAAAACCCACTGAGTTCACAAGGTCAAGTTCGGTACAAGTTTAGCCATGGATATTTCGAGTACTTTCAAGATTGATATTTCAGGTTATGTATGATTTTGTATTTAAAATTTGAATATGGATATTATACATTTTGATTTGTTGATTTAAATTTTGTATATGATGTTCATTTATTGTTTGAGAAACAAGAAAAATATTTGTATTTGTTCAACTGAAAGAAATTCAATGACAAAAGGAAATAAGGAAGAGAACGTGATCTAACTTTGATGTAGATTATGATTTTTTTTTGTATTATTTTGGATTTTTTTCATGTGGTTTGGTTTGGTTTGAGCAGTGAAGAACAATCAGAAAGATGATTCAAATTTAGTGTAAGATTTCACAAAAACTTTTGCTCTATTTTTCCTGGGTTGAGGATTTGAAGAATAATGAAGTGAAATCGAACGAGTGTCGTTTTAATTATAAATACAATTATTTAATTAATTTCAATAAGTTTTATGTTGTTTCATTTTTATTTAATTATCAAGTTATGTTTTTATTTTCATCAAAATATTTTAATAATTTAATTATTTATAATTGAGAGTAATTTGGGTATTGTAAAAACAATGTTGACTAAATTTGTGTCTAGGGTACTATTTTTGATTGATTTTACAATATTAGGGTATTAGATGATAATTATTCGTAATAGAGGCTATTAAAATTATACTCGGTAAACACATAGGGTACCAAATGCGCATATTGCGTATATTTTAATTAGTTAAAGATTTATAACTGAGGGTAATTAAGGTATTTTAAAAAAAAAATTGATCTCTTGATTCAAGTGTAGGGTACCATTTTTGATTGATTTTATAATTACAGGGTACCCAATGATAGTAAAATGTAATAAAGATACTAAAATTGTACTTGGCTAAAACATAAGAGACCAAAGGAGCACCTACCCTATTTAATTTTATACTATTAAGTTTATGAAAAAGATTTGTCAAGTTGTAATTGAACAAATCCTTTTCATAAACTAATTAATGAACTTATCACGTTTCATCAAACAAATGTATATATTTTGGGTCGTGCTAGTTTGAGTCGATAAGAGCATTCCCAATAGATGGTGTACTCCATCCTTCAAAATACATTACCAAAACTCAATTTTTTTTTTCAATTTTACATCACATTTACATTACACCATATATCAATTTCTTTATTTCTAGTCTATATTTTCTCTACATCATTAAATATTATTTTTTAATCATTAAAATACTAAAAAAAAAGTGAGAAAGAAAGAAAAAATATATAATTAAAATGGAAAGAGAAAAGAAAGAAAAAATAATAAAATATTTTTAGCTTAATGAATAGTTGTCTTTAAATGTGGAGCAGTACTATCCATTAAGGTCAAAATAAAGAATAAATAATATTTTTGCTTCCTGAACTTTTAACACTACCAGATTGTGCCCCTTAAAATATACAGTCTATTAAAATTTCCCCTTGAACTATTGATACTATCATATTGTCCCCCCTGTTATGATTTACATAAAATAATTAGCATTTTCCCCCAAAACTTTGACAAATACCAAATTGCACCCCTTTAATTATAAAATTTTTAAAATCTAATTTTCTATTAGTTCATACAAAATTTAAGAAAAATTAGTAAAAAAATTCAATAAAAAACTAAAATTATTTAAAATTCCTTTTAACTACATTTAAGTTTAAAAATATTTTTTAAAAGAGAAACTAAATTATTACAATTAAAAAAACATATTTACTTCTTCTTTATTCTTTTTTATTAATTTTTTAATTACTTTCTATTCTTTCATTTTTGCCCCCTAAAATTATTTTAAAAATTAAACATATATAAAATATTATAAATTTAAAATATGCTAATTTTAAAAGAGATATAAAACTTAATTAATTAAAAATATTGGGCAAAAATGAAAGAATAGAAAGTAATTATAAAAATATTGTACGCCCTAAATATCCACGGGCTATTAGCGAGCTGAGATAAGGCATAATTATATCAGCCATGTGGAAGCCACGTACCCGGAGCTTCTGTTACAAGGTCCCACCTCTTTAGCTCGAGGTAACCAAAGGCTTAATGAGATTATTAAGGCATCGGATCAGCAGTGCGGACACCACGGGCTGAGACTACATCAAGCTCGGGGTACGAGCTTGAGTTGGCACCTCTGACCTTTTATAAAGTCAATCACGCAATGTAAACGGGCATATATCAGACATCACGTGTCTAATCCATTCCTGAATTCTCGGACACGCAGCATAAACGTGCGTGTTCAAGCACCCACGACTGGGTTGGGCCGTGCGGCCCATTATCCCCCTTACCTATTATTGATTAGACTACACTTTATTGTCAGGTTTTAGGAATTAATCATGAATGTCGCAGAAGTGACATGATGGGTAAGAAGGTCACGGGATAACCTCCCTTGCCAACACCCAGGTGCCCTCTCCCTATAAATATGGAGACCCTGGGAGTTGCAAATGGTTGAATTCTATTTTGTAAAGAAATACCCTGTAAGGAATATCAGAGATATATCAATAATATTGGCTGGTGGACTATAAAGATTTTAACCTTTGAACCACCTAAAAAAGTATTCGTGTTATCATTTTACTAAGAGATCATTCATCTATTACGGTTCATTATTTAGCACTAATCCCTCTCCTTATTCTTATAATTATCTGTTACCGAAGAACCGCGTCAACAAATATATTAAAGAAGAAGAAGGGAATATGTATTTTTTTTTATTTGTAACAATTATAATAAAAGACACGATCAGATAATATCAATAATTCAGAAGAAAATTTTGATTGACCATACATTTTAGGAGGCATTCTAATAGTCTTAAAAGTTAAGGGACAAAATACTATTTATTCAAATATAAAATAACTCATGTTTAACTCACCTATTGGAATCTAATTTTTACAATTTTTTCTCTATACTTTAGAATAAGAGTTCATTGGGAGTGCTCTAAGTCTTCATCAGTGAAATTGAAAGGGGACAAAAGAAAACGTATTCAATGAAAAATTCTGGGATTTCCTGATTATATATACATCTACGTCCACTGCACCGATAGGTGTTTTGAGACTCGAGTGAAATGAAGTCAAGGCCGATTCGTGCTTTGTCTATCACTAGACATTAATGGAAGAAGATGCACTCGTGTGCTCTTTCCTCTCAGATATGGCTATGACACAGAATTTTAAAATGATAGAGTAGCTAATTCAACAATCAATAGTCCAGCCCGAAAGGTGTTCAAGAAAAACATGCATATCCTCTCCCTTCTTCATACTAGTATTACTTCTTAGTCAAAATTGTGAGAAATATTTTTCAGTGGTAATGGAATAATGAAAGTGCTTAGTCTTCCGATTGTCAGTGCTTACCTATACCTACGTCAAGCATCAACTATATATTCATCGAAAACAAATATATACGACCAAAGCATTGCAGTGCATTATTTTCACAAGAAATTGCTAAATGAACATGATAAACTCAAGTCTTTATAATAATGCAAATAAAATGAAACAATAATAAAATTTCTAAGTATGCATAATGTTGCAAGTCTACTAGAAGTTTAAAAGTTTTTTCCACTCCCCCATTTTCCATTTTTGTTTCAAAGACTTGGCAGTTGTTGTTTCACACAATTTTACACCAAATAACCAATTACAAAACTTGGACTATATCATGGTTAAGCAATCAGTAAACGGTTGCAACAACCCTTTTCATATTTACAATTCAATCCAGGTGCAGCAGTCATCACAGCGAAAGTGTTCCGCCGCAAACCTTTTGCAAGCAAATTGTCTTTGGTTGCTCTGTCTGTTATGTCTGCCAACAGAACTGAATATAAGACTTGTAGAAGTTGAAGATTGCAAGGAGTGGCATTAGGTAAGGATGCAATTTCATACTATATAGAGAGATGACTAAAAACACAAATGCCAAAAATTTAATACAAGAACAATAACGGTTGAGTCCTCTGCCACCCCATCATTGCTGATTTTTCCTGAACTCTGTCAGGACAGGGTAAATGTTCTCAAATGCAGTGTAGGTCTCTTCCCTCACCTAAAATAGGCCAGAAAATTAAAAAATATAGTGATGTCGGTCAGGAATAGAAACAGACTAGACTGACCATAAATCCAAAAGGAAAGTAACATAACATGCATACCTTTGCTCCTGTAAGAACAATTTTTCCAGAGACAAATATAAGTAGCACAATTTTCGGTTGCTTCATCCGGTAAATCAAGCCTGGAAATAATTCTGGTTCATACTAATCACCAGAAGTGAAAGAATTCATCATTAATAGAAGAAAGAAGAGCATACACATGAAACTTTATGGTCCAGCAACTTGGAGTTATTCAAGAATGTACAAGACATAGATCCTACAAAACCCATCCCTTCAATATCTTCGCATTGACCACATTTATTCCAAATTGCTCACATTTCTTAAGATGAACCCTAACTAGCTATAAGTTTCAAATACCAACTACAAAATATACAATACGAAACTAATAATGAATCAGTCAACTAAGTATATAAACATATGGATGGCACTTACACTTGAGAAAGCACCATGCGAATATGCAAGTCCTTCAAGCCTAATGGGAAACTTAACATCACAAGAGCCTACTATATTCTGGATTTTAAAGTCCTGCACAAAAAGAAAGAAATCAACATGAGACTTGAAAGTATACAGAATGAAAATTTTATTAGTATAAATTGTTTTTAAACTAGCAAAAATTCAATTACGAAATCAGAAGTTAAAATAAAAACAAAGAAAAAAGAAAGATAATACCTTAAACTTTGCTGGAAACCCAAGTTTCTGAATGATACGAGCATACTGAACAGAAAAAGCACATAAGAAAGCAAAATTCAGAAGTATATGATCTCCATGGAATAGGAATTAGGGCTCTTAACCAGTAGTTACATCATGAAGTTATTCTCTAATATTTCCGGTCTATTAAGGTCTATCTTCAAGTCTGAAGTGAGATTCCATCATTTAAACCAACAACATTTCCTCCTTACACTATGTTTGCCGTGTTTTTGGAAGGATGGAGAGGACGGAGATGAGAACAAAAATCATTTGTTTGGTAGGAGGGAAGATAAGATGGATTAGGTAGGTCTCGCTCCTAACCCTCTATAATGAATTCTTCCAAAAATGGGGGGAAGAGGGATAAGACCAAAAAAAATATAAATATATATATATATAAGTATAAATATAAATTTACATAAATATCCTTAAAAAAGTAAATATATATTTTATAATTGGCAATTAGTAATTTTAGATTTAAAATGGATACCCATACTTTCTCCTCTCCTTTCAATACCAAACAACATGCAACATAGAGGAGTTACTATCCTCTCCATCCATGACACTCACCCTTCTTATGCTCTCCATCCCTCCAACTCTCCTTTCTTCCTAGCAAACATAACCTTAATGTGCATTATTTAGCAACATCATCTCAGGCAAGGTTTTCAAAAGTGATTGAAATGTATGTCTTGAGGAGAAGCGGATGTAAAAAGCATGTGAGGCTTAGCCTTAGAAGTAAATGTTAAGGCCTAAGCTTCGACGTGCTTGTGAGACTTAAGGTTCACTCTCTTAAGCCTTGTGGGATTTTATGGAGTGTTTTCACTTGGGCTTTTTTTGAATTGCTTTTGGGCTGTTAGGATGGAGTGTTTTCAATTGGACTTTTGTTTTAAAGTATTTTTAATAGTTTTAAGTCTTTAAATTAAACCAAAAAAAAGTTAAATTAGACCCAAAAAAAGAAAAAACTTCCAGCCACATCAGCTGTGTAAATTATATGACGTGCCCTTCTCACTCTTCTTCTTCTTCTAAGTTCAACTCCTATGCTATAAGTGAGAATTTATGGTTTTACCACTTGTCTAAGGCCCCAACTAGACAACTGAATGGCCAAGAATAGCCTTTATCCTACAGATCAAGAAAAGGCTCGATTTTGGAAGAAATAAAAACTACCTTTCTTGCTGCAAGTTTTGATTGATGTTCACTTTTAGCTCCTGTACACACCTATACTATACAACACCACAACAAGTATGCAAAGAAGTAAGATTCATACTAAAATGGAATATGTCTAATATAATTATCACAAGAACCCCATGAAAAAAACGGTACACCAAATACTGGAAAGAAAAAAATGTGTTCAACATCTAGCCTCATACTATGCTTTCATAAACATGGACTATAAGAAAGAAAGACTATAAACATGTCCAATGAAAGCAACAAAAACTAAAAAAGATGAGGCAAAAGTATTGTCACAGTAATATAATACAAGCCAAAAATCAATTTATTTCAATTTGGATGACATATAAACTAAAAACGATGGGTTACTCTTCTGAATCTTACCATCTTGCCAGATGCAAATATCAATGCTGTGGTTTTTGGTTCTCTTATTCTCATAATAACTGCAGCAAAACGCTGCAAGGAAACAACAAATCAAATTAACAAAGTGATCAAACAGAAATAAAGTATCTTCTTATAATGCTGGAACTTAGGAATAGTCCTTGCACTGAACTATGTGTATTAATTGGTCACTATGTGAAAAATAAAATCATGAAATTGAAGCTCTAAAGCCTCATCTAAATGAGTCTTCTACAATACAAAAATGTGACTTGAAATACATCTAGGAAATTCTCATTCCTATAAAGCTATATATTATTAATGAAGTTATATAGCACGAAACAAATAGATCTTAGAAAAAAAACGGGAGCTACAAGCGGCAACAGAGAACATCACATGCCTTGGGATTATATTCTGCATTTCTAGCTTGGAGAGCAATGGCCTTAAGATCCAGCTTGCAATCCAAATTAACAGTGGAGACAATATTCCTGAGAACACAAACAAAATTGATGAAACTAAAAACTTACTACAGGTAATCTCGAAACTAATAGCGCACCCACCACAGCAAGAACAACAACCTATCTAATTCTGGAAAAACAGAGCAGCTAGCAGTCTGTAAAGTAACATGCTTCAGCTAAGTTACAGCTTACTGGTGCTAAGTTACTGTTTCCAAGAATGCACATAGCAGTATGTAAGAATTTTTTTACCAATTCTATCTCATTATATTGATTACCCAAATGTACAATAGTTAGTCAAATGCATTACAAGCAGAAAGAAATTCTTAGCATTAATTAGTGATGATCAATACTCCACGATTAAAAAAGGGCCCCTTTACCCTTCTGTACAAATAAAAACTCAAAAGCCTATAAATAGCTTAATGCTTAGGCAAGCCTAAGACTGAGTCCAGTACAATCCTGCCCTACGACCCCTATCTCATTTTCAACCAAAATTCATGTTGTATGCAAGCAGGATCATAAAAAAATTATTTTTAGAAAAAGGGGGGGTTTCATAGAATTACATTTGTTTTGCTGAACATTCATAAATTTACATACATATAAAAGAAGAAGAAGCTTTTTTCACATCACAAGGAAACACTATCCATTACCCACATTACAAAAGTCAAATGCGAGAAGAACAATATTTACACAATATCCACAACACTAATTGTCGTTGGCTTTTTCTGAAAATTACAATAGCAAATCCACATATCAACCAAGCAAACGTATAATTGCATAGATTACATAAAAGGAACTCACTGCAAGGTCGGAACTATTCCTGAAGGGTGCTTCTGGAGATCAACCGGTTGGCTCCCTTCCAAGACTTGTTCCGCCATTGTTACCGTACGGTCACCTTGATATCAGTGCGATTGACAACTCTATTCATACCAACACAGTCGTGATACAAACGAATTAGCATCACCTCAATCAGAAGTAAGAACTACACTTTACAAAATTAGAACCAAAGAAAACCCATCTACGATTTTCATATAAAGTTTTAAAGCCCTAAAAAATCCCATTAAAATTTGGAAAATATTTTGTAAAATAAAATACATTCAGACCACGTCTAGTATGTAATTATAGAAAAATATTTCAATAATTAATTAATTGGATAAAATAATCTAGGGTTTCGGTTTCGTTTGGGTTCAGGGATTGTGAGATCGAAAAAGATAAAGTGAGGTCTGAACTTTATGGATTTGGTTATGGAAGAGGTGCAATTGGATTAGAAAAAGGGTAAGTCAGAAACTACAAATAGGAATTAAAGATTAAAAAATTAAGAAGTGAGATTGCAAAGAGAGCACGAACCACCGTGAAAGCGAGGAGCTTGAGGTTAGTGATATGATTCGGCCGTGTCCTAAAGAAGATTAGATTAAGACGACCGTTGAGTCTGGTTCGTGCTTGGCGCGGTGGCGAATAACACGGGAGAAACTCGGGGATAGAGAGAGAAGAAGAGTGAAGGAACAGAATGAGAAGCGTTTGAAATACAGGGTTTATATTCTCACCCAACCCTTATATAGCCACCCTCTCATCTAAATTGATATATTTTTAAAATAATATTTATTTATATTATTATAACCCCTTGCACACCGCACCGCCTTTCCTAATACCCAAAATACCCTTTTAGCCTTCCCAAATTCCAACGAACTTGTTTTCCTCTTCTCCCTCTCAGAGAAAGGGATCAGTGATATCTTCGATTTAGGGTAACTTGTTCCTGAAGCACACTATAGACCAGAACTAATCGATTTGGATTTTGAACTAGGAGCTTTGAGGGATTTCGACTGATTTTGTTTGTAGGGTTTGCTGCTTTATATTCGTTTATGTATAGGAGCGGAGAAAGCTTGGGTTGATCTGTGTGATGTGAGTCGAAACCGGTTTCTAAGGTTTCAATGGGGAATATGGGTGAGGCTGAACTCTCCTATTTTGTTTTGCTAACCATGAGATTTTATATTATATATATAGCTATTGGATTGTTTATATCTAAATCGTTTGTTTATAATCTTTGCTTCTATATTTGTTGACATTAGATTATAGAAATTTAGTATATTTAAATTACTGTTACAAGGTTTAATTGCTTTGCCCGTATACAGGCTGTATAATCCAACCTGCAAACTTGTAGAGGCATCATGAATATAGTTTTTGAGTGTTCTTGTTGATAAGGAAGTTTTATATTATTGCTTTCAGATGGAGCTGAATCGAGCTTTCATGGGTCTTTTCGCGGTCTTAATGCGGAACCTGAGATTGCGGATGGGGGGCGGAAATTGGAAGCTTCTGAAAGGTTTTTTTTTTTTTGTCCTTCCTACAGGGGAGAGAGGGAGAAAGTTATTTGAATGCTAAATTTTTTATTTGTAACTGCATTTCAATGATTCAATCCTTTCATTCAGTCTGTATTTTTTTTAAAGTAGCTTCGGTTTTTATGATGGTGTCAACTAGTGACAATCTTACTAGTTTTAAGTGCTGAGTTTTCGATGGTGTTTTGTGTGCGACAATGTCCGGTGGAGTAATCAGATAAGTAACGTACTGCTTAAGAGATTTGTATGTTGACATCTTCATGTTTGAAATTTACTGGATCTTGGTTTGTTACAACCTAGGTAGCACTTTGGAGGATATTAGAACTAACATTATGTGGTAATGCAACTCTGTTGTTGTGCTAATGTGGTCTATTTAAAATTAGAGTTGTCAGATATTTGGGAGTGTTAAAATTTTCTGTGGTGTTAATTCTTTATTTTGTAAGCATCTTGTGTTATTTCGAGAAAATGACTTCATTATTATTATCTGTACTAGAGCTTCATAGCTGTTTGTTTTATTGCGATGTCAGGAATACGTTGGGACTTGCTGATGTATTGAATTTCAAAAATGAAGAGAATGAGGCCTCCTTGTCTGAAACTGAGGTTTGTGTCCTGTTGCTTTCTGTGGGTTGGGATCTCACCGTTGTTCAGCGATGAAGTTGTTTCAACATTGAAGTTTATTTTTTTTTTAGACTATTGGACATGCATGTGACGATATGCAGGCTCAAAACCAACATCTACTACAGCGAACCAAGAGAGACGAGTATAACAGAAAGGTGAATGCCTTTTCTATTTTCAGTTGTAATTAATGAATAGTTAGTGTATTATTGAAGTATCAAGAGAGATTATTGTAATTTAAAGGGGAATGCCTTTTCAATCAACAGTTCTATTTAAAGGAGTTATAATGTATTACAGCAAATTACTGAGAGAAATGATATGTAGAGTATTGGACAAGCATACTATTTGCTGAATTTTAAATCTCTATTTTTTCCCCCTTCATTACTGCACCGCCTAAACAGAAGAAAAAATATATCATGACAAGTTTAATTATTATTTTGGGCTTGAAATTTGCAGAAATTGAAATCTGAAATGGGAGCTGGAAACCTGGATCAAAGTGCATCATCCACTCTGTTAATGGTATAAATATATATATATATATTTCATAAGACTTGTTTCGCTTTCTCTATTGTAATCTGACTTTTGGTCATTTCTACTTTGGTATTTAATTTCTTACTGTTATACAGATATAGACGAGCCTGACCACTTTTGGATTGGGAAGAATCAAGTAAAATTAGGCTTAAAATATATCTTTATTTTAAAATAAAAATTGCATAAGATTTTTTGTAGTATGATCTTGCTCACTCAATTAATTTATTTGATGATGAACATTTGGGATATATTTTTATCATATGAATTGCTTTAACAGTTGTCTTCTCTTCTCAGGCTCAGAGTGATGGTTTAGAAAACGATGGGCTTATCCCTCAGCTACTTACGTCTGTTCCATCCCTAAACGATGCTGCATCTTATCTTGCACAAACGACCTCATTCTTAACTGGATGTTTCACTGACTATTCTGGTCAGCAGCTTTTTCTAGTGCTGTGTCTTTGCTTTCTTTTCATTTGTTTTAGAGAGCGTTCATCTTCCCCTGAGTTTGAAAGAATTTTTTGGATTTTTAATTGTCTCTGTCTAGTTGTGAAAACAGATATATATATATATATATATATATGTGTGTGTGTTGATAGCGGATTTGATCCATTCTGTAGATTACTAACCTGGAATGTCTAAAAAAAATATTTATTCGTTTGTTAAATTTCCTATGAGTATGAGGGCTCTGTTATGATTCAGTGTGTGTGTGCACGTTTGGAAGAGGAGGGGTCTAAACTCAGATGTGTGTGTGTGTGTGTGTTCTCTCTTTATTTGGCCCTATATAATAAAAATAGAGGAACCCTTTGGTGGTTTTAACTAATAGTTTGAGTTAAATTAAGGCTGAGACATTGGCTAATTGTTTTCTTCCTAAGCGTGTTGATATATCTGAATTTGGAATTTTTGGAATATTATAACTACAGCACTAAATTACATCTTATGCCTTGATAAAGACCTTATTAGATCTGATCTAAATTTCTTTATTAGAATCAAGCTTTTCTCATTTCATGATTTTTTACTTTGAACCAATATGTCTAATTTTTTGAATTATTTTACATTTGCAGTAGAACCTTCATCTAGAGACATGGAAGATTCCAACTTACAAGCACATGAATTGGTAACATTTTCAGCTGGGCGAACACAGGAGTCTTGGACTAGCTCTAGTGATGTTGCGTCTTCAAGTGGGTATCATTTAACATGTACAGAATCATCTAATACTGCATCTGACTCTTCCTCTTTAACGAGGACCTTAGTTGGAGATTCATCTCAAAGTTCTAGCACTCTCGTACAATCGAATCAAAATGGTCAAAGTGGCATTTCCATCTTTCAAGGGTATTGAGGCTCAACATGCTACTTATCATTGTATTTTGGAATTGTCCTTTTAGAAATTAATGCCTGATACTAAAATAAAACTATAAACTATCGAAAAGAACAAAGGGGCCAGGGGCTGGGGGAACCATTTTAGGGGACACAGAGAATTGTGGGTATTTTTAAGAACATAGATTAATGCTTTCAATTTAAGAAAATGAGCTTCCAGGAAAAGAAACATAGGATTGCAACTGGTGTTCTTTTAGACTGGCTAATGGGAAACGTCATTATGACCTCGTTAAAGCCAAACCACATGTTATAATGTTTCATCTCTAAGATTACATTTAGCTTGAGCATATTGATGCCAGTATCATTTAGGATGTCAACAGTAATGTGCGTGATTTAACATTCAGCCTCATTAATCGGGTTCGAAGAACTGTCTGCGGATCTGCTGATGATATTGGGTGGATGCAGCGTGATCCAGAGATGCCTTCAGTTGAAGATGGGACACAAAGGTTCACAGAAACTCTTGATAGTATCAGGTAACACTTGCTTTCATATATTGCGCCCGTATATCTGACTAAACAGTCATCCATTGTGGATTTAACTATATCACTGTGACAGGCATGGCGTTCACAGGTTGCCAAATTCAGTGGTTTACTTATTAATTCCAGGTAGTGTAAGGTGTTCTTGTATTTTAAAGATAAAAAATCATGCCAAGTTTATATTTATAGCTTAAACATCGTACCTGTTAAATGGGGAGTTCTAATACTATCATCTATTTATTTGAGAAGTCTTTTACGGCACATTATAAAGTGAAGCCTTTTACTTAAGATCTTGGCGATCACAAGTTTGATGTTGTGAATTCCAATATCAGTGATGAGTTATTTATTTCCTTGAAGTTATAGGATAACACCTCTTGTTCAGACCTTAAAAGTTTTAATTCAACTATGATAAAAACCAACACATTTGGAGTGGCTCCAATTTATCATTATATGGAAGTTTTTCATTACTTTGCATCTTGTTAAGACCTTGAAATTGAATATTGGATCTAGCTTGGACTCCAATAAATCAAAACATAGAACCACATTTGAAGTGGCTCCAATTTTTCCTTGCATGGAAGTTTTGAACTTACTCAGTTTTTTACACATGCTGGTATTGATTTAAATTGTGTGGCTGGTGAATAAGCAGAGCTTTTTGCTACCTAGCGTTAGCATGGTATAGTGTCCTTGTATAACGACTCTAGAGATTGTTCAACTATTTTATTGGATATACAACTGTTTTCAAATCTTGGTTGCTTTTAATAATTTACAGGCCTTTTCAGCAACCATGGACCACTATATTTTGTAAATACAAAAATGAGCTTCTCAAAGATGGGTCTGGCTTGTCATATTGCCAAGATTCACAGTGAGGTATTTTGGTTATCACTTGTGCAACCCTTTTCTTTTTTCTTTGTAGTTAGTAATAAATAGTTAGCATATACATTACATAGAAATTAAACTAGTGTTTCCGTGAGTTTTAATTAGGCTTCAGTCAAAAAAAATGCTAGGGAGATAAAGGAATACATTGAGGAAATCTATTGGGGTTCTGGGAAGCGTGTTTTGCTTCTTGGACATAGCAAAGGAGGAATAGATGCGGCTGCCGCTTTGTCATTATATTGGCCTGATTTAAAAGATAAAGTCGCTGGCTTGGCATTAGCTCAAAGTCCATATGGTGGCAGTCCGATTGCTTCAGATATCTTGCGAGAAGGGCAGCTTGGAGATTATGTAAATTTACGAAAATTAATGGAGATTCTGATCTGTAAAGTGATTAAGGTATTATGAGTTCTTGTCCTCTCTTCTTCATTAAATTCGTTAGATTCAAGTTATTTATCCCAACTATGGGGCATGTATTGTTGCCTTCTCTGTGAAAATGTGATGAATGTAGCTAAGACAAAGATAAGGCTCATTCATTACTTCCTGGGGTTGCTGGAAGGCATAAATTCTTGTACATTTTATATGCTACATAAATACAATATGTTAATTTTATTTTTTGTGAAAGTATTGGAATTAAGCAACACATAAAGGTAGGCAAATATACTTCCTGTGTTTATGGTGCTAAAGGCCTTTCTATTTGACTCATTGTGTGATTCTGATAGTAATGTTCTCATATTGTTGTAATCTGCTGTGATGAAGGGTGATTTGCAAGCTCTTGAAGACCTAACATACGAGAGGCGTAGAGAATTTCTTAAGAAACACCACTTGCCAAGGGAGCTCCCAGTCGTTTCATTCCGTACAGAAGCTGCCATATCTCCTGCTGTTTTAGCAACATTATCACGTGTTGCACATGCAGAGCTACCTATGGTGGCTCCCCTTTCTGCCGGCCAATCAATAACAAAACTGCCAGTTGTAATACCTCTTGGTGCAGCAATGGCTGCCTGTGCTCAGCTTCTGCAGATCAGGTATGGTGAGAAGAGCGATGGTCTTGTCACATGTTGTGATGCAGAAGTTCCTGGTTCCATTGTAGTAAGGCCGAAACGCAAACTAGACCATGTCTGGATGGTTTACTCGTCATTGACAGATGATCCTTCTGAGGCTGATGCGTCTCAGGTGTGCGAGGCTCTCTTGACATTGCTTGTGGAAGTTGGGCAAAAGAAGAAAAATGAACATGCCATGAAAAACGAATGACAAATATATGTCCATCTTGTTGCTCAGCTATTGTTGTACATTACTGAAAATATGTTATATCACGAATATAACGTGGGTTAGTTGTATCATATTTTTCCTACCATACTTGGCATGTCACGCTAAACACTGGTTTTGTGTTCAAGTTCTTATAAAAATCTAAAAGAAAAGAAAAGTAAATGAAGATAATACTTTATTCCTTTAAATTAAATTAGCAGTTAGAGGTTGGCAATGAGATGCTAGTTATTTTCGTGCGTGGTTTATATTTTTTCTTAGAAAGCTGGCTGGTTGGGCTCTTAAAAGCCATTTCTTGGCTTTTGAGGTGCTAAAAACACTTTTAATACTCATTGGGTTTTTAATGCATTTTGGTTTGAGAAGTTTACTGGGAAAAATATATATAGTTTCTAAATTTATGGGAAAAAAAATAATTGTACAAAATATGGTAAGTTTTGGAAAAAAAATTTAAAATATGGTAAATAAATTACCATATCTTATTTTCTCTTCTCTCCTCACGATCTCTCTCTCTTCATCTCATTTCTTTCTTTCTCCTCCCCATTTCTTTCTCATTTCTTATTTTCTTCCTCACGATCTTTCCTCAGATTTCTTCCAGCGATGCTACCTCCGCCGCTGTCGACGACGACGACGAACTGATTTTCTTCTTCTTTCTTTCTTTCTTTCTTCTTTTTCTTCTTCTTCTTCTTCTTATTCGGTCTTTCTTATTCTTCTTTTTCTTTCTTCAAATCTAGTTTTATTCTTTTTCTTCTTTTTCACATCTGATTTTGAACTTCATATTTGATTTTTCTGGGTTTTTTTTTCTTCTAAATTTGTTTAAGTAACCAGGTACTTGACTTCATATTTGATTTTTTCTGGGTTTTTTCTGTTTAAGTAACCAGGTACTTGACTTCATATTTGATTTTTCTGGGTTTTTTTTTCTTTCTAAATTTGTTTAAGTAACCAGGTATTTGACTTCATATTTGATTTTTCTGGGTTTTTTTTTCTTTCTAAATCTGTTTAAGTAACCAGGTACTTGACTTCATATTTGATTTGATTTAAGAAATGTACTTAAGAAAAGTTGACTGCTATTATTTAGTGTAGACTAGGGTAGTATAAGAAGCTAGGTAGTTGAATATTTTAGGGTACTTTTAACATATGAAAGCTTAGGTTAGTTGATTAGTTTTTTTGGTTGAAAAGTGCAAAAGTTGTCAAAAGGTTCTTCTCTGCGATGTTTAGATCAATTGGATATAGGTTTAGCAGCCAAACGTTCATCAAATAAGGTTCTAAAATAAATATTTATGTGTTTATTAATTATTTAAAGAAATAGAACTAGAAAGTTTGCTCAAAAAATGTATCGATAGGTTTACAAAATTTATTTAGAATACAAGTACAAGAAATAAAAAAACAAGCAAACAAAACTTTTGATTTTTCTAGGTTTTTTTTCTTCCAAATCTGTTTAAGTAACCAGGTACCATGACGCCTGAATCATTTTATTCATATCAGATTTTTTTAAACCTAGGTGTAACCAGTTACAATAGCGATTAATTTAGATTCTTTTGTTTAGATTTGATTTTGTTTTGACACCTGACTATGCAACCAGGTACCATAGCAATTGATTATTTACGATTATCAATTTAGATTTTTTTAGTAATGTGGCAATAACCGGTTACCATCGCAATTGTCTCTGATTTTTTTCATTTTTTTTTCAGACCTAGTTGTAACCAGTTACCTTCACCATCAATTTAATTTATTTTTTTCATATAATTTTTTTTTCTTCCAAATCTCACTAAGTAACAGATTATAATTCAATTGATATTTTGATAATGGTACATTACTTAAAAAAAAAAAATATTTTTATAGTTGTAACCAGTTACTACAACACCTCTCAAATAATAAAACTGATTTTTATAGTTGTAACCGTATACCACACATCATTAAAAAAAAATGGATAGTAGCATACGATTATTATTACAAAAAAAAAATCAAAATTGTTCAGTGGTAAATAAATTGTATGTTGTAAAAGGTTGAAAAGAAATTACGTGAAGAACCGTTTGATTCGCAGTTCTCCTCTAAAAAACAGGTACCATTCCTAATCCCAATCCCAACTGTAACGACCCAATTTCGCTACTAAGGCTTAAGGGCCTTGATTAGCGTGCCAGGAGGGCATGACGAGATTTATGTGTGATATTTATAAATTAAATGCATGATTGTGATTTAAAGCATGTTATATGACTAATTGTTTATCTGAGATGCATGACTATGTATATTAGTATGCATGTAGGCCCGGATCGTGTTAGAAGGGCATAATTGTAATTTTGGCCATGTTAGGCATAACTGTATTGATATGTGATGATTGTTGAGACCACACCGTGATGTGGATGTTTCTGTGATTTGTGACTCGAGGCGATCCCAGTGAGCAGGCTAGCGGAAAGTCTTAGCGGGAATTTATACCCGGCTCGGAGCGAGCCTGGGGGTATGAACAGGAATTCAGAGGATAGAGTGAGATGTACCTTGATGATGGGGAGTACTTATTTGATGGTTTATCAGGTGTTGGGAAGCAACGGGAAAATGTTAGGGACACTTGAGGAATTAGTGGGAATTTGGGTAATATGACTAAAACGCCCCTTTATGGACTTAAAGGTTTAGAATTTAATAGGGTGGGCATTTTGGTCATTTGACCTTTAAAGATAGATTTTTAAGGCTTTATATTGTGAGTGAGATTGTTAGAGAGTGTGAATGCTGAAGGAAAGAAAGAAATAAAGGAAAGAAGGAAAAGAAGAGGGAAAACAGAGGGGTGGTTCGGTTGTGCACTCTTGCACCATTTTCCCTCCATTTTTCTTGGAGCAAAGCTTGGTGGAGAGCAATGATAGGCTGAGCATCAAGGATCTTGGGTTAGGCTTGAGAATTGGCTAGGGGTTAGCAAGATCACATCAGAAGTTTGAGGTAAGTTCTTGGAGATTTCTGTTTTAGGGTTTTGGCTGGTTTGAGCTGTGTTTTGAACTGAGTTGTTGGGAACTTTAGGGGATTTCTGGGCAAGCTTTGAGGATGAACAAGCTAAGGAGGCCTAGGGTTGAATCAAGGTCGAAATTGCATCGATGGTAAGAATTCTAAGCCTTTAACTTTGTTGTTGAATGAATTTCTGGTTTTTGAGTTCATCATGTTAGATTTTGAGATTTGGGTTGAATGTGATTGGGTTTTGAGTTCTTGGGATGTTTGGGATGAGTGTGGAGTGTGTATAAGTTTGATTTTTGGTTTGGAAAAGGTTTGGACAAGTTTGGAGTTGAAATGGGAGGAGAAAATCGCAAGATGCGATTTTTGGTTCTGCTGGGCTGCAACTAGCGCTACAGCGCTAGTCAGTGGGCGCTGTAGCGCTAGCCCCTGTTCTGGGGGGAGTGTTCTGCTTGTAGCGCTACAGCGCCCTCTTTAGAGCGCTGTAGCGCTGCACTGTTCACAGAGGTGAATTTTGGGTTTTTGATGAGGGATTTTGACCTAGGGTTCGGGGCTCGATTCCGCCACTTGGTTTTGGGGATTTGGGACTTCCCGGGGGCTCGGGATTGGTCCCGAGGCTAGGTATTCGGACTTGGGGTTCGGTGTTGACTTTGACCTATGTTTGTGCCTAGGTGTGCGCTAAGGCTCGTGTGGGATCGTGCTCAAGGAGTCAGGTGATCTAAGCTATTGAAGGGAAAGGTAAGAAAACTATAACACCCGAGGTTAGGGCATGGCCCCAGATTGTATTATGTGCAAATGTTTAAACCTTAAATGAATCATGATGTGTGTGAATGATTATTTCGAATGTGCTATATGTGTGATTATGATGAAATGAGCGGCAAGGGCCGAGTACGGCGTAAGCCGGGGCGGCCGTGGGCCGAGTACGGCGTAAGCCGGGGCGGCCGTGGGCCGAGTACGGCGTAAGCCGGGGCGGCCGTGGGCCGAAAGTAACACCTAGCACATGGGATGCTATAATCAGGGCGGGGCCCGGTGGATACATGTGTTTGCTTAGTCTAAATGGTTGATTTATTTATTTGTGGATTATCTGTTATGATAAAACTGTATACATTGCATATGTTATGTTCTGCATGAGTTTTCTTGCTGGGCTTCGGCTCACGGGTGCTCTGTGTTGCAGGTAAGGGCAATGACTGAATCAACCAACCATGAGTACGGAGAGCGTGAAGCGGCGCGTACATGTTCGGCCTGCCCGACTGCTTTGGTTGGGGGTTTATTCGAAAATGGCTGTAATAATCTATGATTTTATGATTTCTTAACTATAACCTTATTTCAAAAATGTAATTAGTTTTCAAACCTTATTTTGGGATCCCAAATGTTTAATAATAGAAGTTTTAATGAAACGACGCATTTTCAAAGATTACAGCCTTAACTTTTAATTAGTCACACTTTTGTTTCAAAACCTCGGTTAGCGAGTTCATTGCACAATGTTTTGTCTTAAAAACTCACTTAGTAACGGCTCTAAGGAAGTAGGGCGTTACAACTTGGTATCAGAGCGAGCCAAGGTTTATTGGTTCTGGAGATCGACCGAACATGTACGCTCGCTGTCAGTGACAAGCTCGACTCAGGGTTGGTTGGTATGATTAATTGACATGTCTGAATATATGTTTGAATGCCCTGTTTGCCTGCTTATTTTATATGGAGCATGAGGAATGAAATGACATATGCATGAGATGCTGTTGGGCTAGGCCCTTGATTATTGCATGTTGAGATTGATGCATGCTGAATAATACTATTATGCATATGGATGAATATTAGCATAATGGTTCGCATATTGAGTGTATGTGGCTAATTTTCCGGATTAAATTCATATGTTATATCTATATATTGGCTTGTATGAAGCATGTTGAGACCTGGATATACTTAGTGATGTTAAATCTGGTAGCTAATTGTTTATCATTGTGATTTTGGCCTATGTATGCTTTTTGGGTGCATGATACCTGTGGATATTTGGAATTAGTGGTGAGTTGGTTCAGGGTATGAACCTCTGAGTTCAGGAGTTGGTCAGTTTTGACAGATGAACTCGAGTTGTTGGTTCCTAGAAGGGTTTGGGGACCTGATATTGTGTTGAAAAAGGGGTTTCTAGATGTAAGTTGGAGTTGAGATCTCCAGTTATCCCTGAGAGCAGCAGCAAAGGGTCACTAGTGTGTGAGTTAGCTGTGGAGTTTGTTAGTTGAGATGGGATAGAAGAACAGCGGATTCTCTGGGGAGATGGTTGAATTAGATGTTTTAACAGTAAGGTTACCGGTGATGGTTTACTGTGAGGTATGGACAGATAAGGGTACTATATGAAAGGCGTATAGGATGTTATCCTCTAGAGTTGAGGAAGGTACGAGCTGACAAGGAATTTATCAATAGATGAGCTGAGCTAATTCCACCCTTGGTTAAGGGGACGAGAGATCCTGATTAGAGGGTTATGTTAAATGTTGAGGTAGAGGGATGCCTGGAATTGGTACTCGGGCTGAGGTACTGGCTTAATGGGTTGGAAAGAACCTAGATGATGAATGGTTAGAAGAGATTTTAAAGACATGATTTGAACTATGGAGACTGGTGGACTTATAAGTTTGGTTTGGACTGTTGGGGGTAACGACAGCGTAGATCAATGAGTTTGGTGAATTGGATAGTTCATTTCAGAAATTTATACAGATGGATGTATCTGGGATTGGTGGCGACCCATTTAAGGGCATGAGATCTGGAATAGTCTAAGGCATTTGGGCTGCTTTGAGGAAAGAGTTTTTGTCTGCATGTGGATGGCGGAGAGGGCCATATTGTTTGAGGAACTGATGGTTGATGTATAGAGCATGAGTGCTAGAGCCGCAAGGGCGGTGCTTCCTTTGATGGAATTAGTAAAGATAGATTCGTGATAATCAAGTTGAAAGAACCCCGGATAGTGTTGTGGCTTTTGGATTGCCAAGAAAAAGGGGAAAAGTCTGACTGATAAGACGGTACTTTTGTTGATAGAACGCAGCGAGGTCGGATTCTCAATTTTGAGGTACAAGGACTCCAGACAGTGCTTGGGCACCTAGATTGAGATTGGAAAGAAGCCTGATCGAAAAGGTAGTTATCGAGATGGCGACAGGAACCAGGAGGTTAATTGGTATGCACATGAGGAAGAGGATGCCACCTGAGAGGAGGTCAGGTGAGGACATGACCTCTACGAAGAATGACTCGAGATGTTAGGATGGATTTCCCATGGTGCGGGAAACGGAGAACTGGAATGCACCGATACATTCGAGGTTCGAGGCTGAGTCCTCAAGGATGAGTATTTAACTGGCGAGCTTATGCTTTGGGCATGTAACGAACTAGAAGGGCTCGGTGTTGAGAATGTTCCGCGAGGGAGATGGACATAGAGAGGTTGCCTCAAAGGTGCCATTTGAGAGGCCGAGGACAGTAATACTTATTGAGAAGGAATTAGAAACTCTGGCAGATGGATTGTTGAGGATTTCATCTGGAGTACGTAAAGGAGACAGAGCTGACCAGTGGGAAAGTTACGTGGGTATGTAAAGAAAGATTTAGGGGATACTTCAAGGTCAGACTACAGATAGGATTGGTATAAGGAATGTTGTAAAAGACGGTTTTGGCCGACAGAAAGTCTATTGAAGCGATCGAAGGAATCTGAGCCTAGTGTAGCCAGTGTGCTATACTGCGGGGATTGTTGGCATCGTCGGGTTAGCACAAGAGTTTAATGTTGGATACAAGATGGGACGATGTCCCCAAGAGTTGATCTACGACCTGGTTACTACCAGTTGGAAACCAAGGATAAAGACTTTTCGTGAATTGATTAGGTTGCACCGGGCAGGGTGTGAGGAATTGGTAACAAGGATTCTGGAACGGTTCGAGCTGCAGCAGCACAGGTAAGTTCTTTAGGCGGAGAATGCGTGAATGGTATGGGCAAGTCCCCTTCAAGCTCACGAGCAGTGCATGTGGATTACTCCCAGACGGAAATGGTGAGCAACTGATAATTATGCTGAAGACGTTGTACACAGAAGGCAGAGTCATAGGTAAGGTTCTATGGAGTGTTAGTTTGAGCATCGTCAGGAATGCTCAGATTTGAGCTACAAGGAGAAAGGACAGGTAAGAGAAGAATTGATCTGAAGCCGCAAAGAAGCTAATGAAGAACGTCTGAAAAAAAAAAAATTGAAGGCATACGAGGCTGGTAAGCGCGTCATCTATTGCACAAGCATCTTCGGGGACAACTACATCAGAGATGAGAAGAACAGCAAAACTTGAGGTTAGACGGACTGAGTGTGTCGAGTCAGAAAGAAATTCAGAAGACAAGGTAAGAATTGATTAATATCTGGGAATGCTGGAATGTGTGTGTGTTATGGCTAAGTTAAGAGTGGTGGCATAAAGGACTTGGTCTATGATGAGGTACTTGAGTGTTGGGTATTAGTAAGAAGGTTAACGTTGAGACCCAGATGCGGTGAAAAGTAGCAGACGGACGACCAGTGCTGGAAATCCTCGATTGAGCGAGGGGAGATATAGTTGGAGGCGGAGCTCCTAGCTGTGAGGCGTGTTTCAGTCAGGGAATAACGCCATAGATTGTAATGGGGTGGACAAAGCAACGACTGAGGTCGGCATAATGTCAATGGGTAAGGGTTAGCTGGTGAGTGCCACTGAGCTATGGAATCCGAAGTGTTGGCTTGAGTTGAAACAGGGAAGGACCCTGTCATGGTGTTACAGTAGGATACCAGGATCGAGTGAAGGATCCAGGTAGGATATGGTTTTGAATGAGGATTCTGAATGGACATCATTCCACCTCCTAGGGTACGTTGTACCGGGAGGGCTGAGCGGGTGACAGCGTTTAGGTGATGTGGTAGTATATCATGGGGATAGACCACATTAGACCTTAAGTAAGGTATTTGGACATGAAGAGTTTTAACTCGGTTGTTTGAAGTTAATGTTGATTGGGTCGAGTGAACTGGTTTCAGGATGGAGCGTTGATGATATCGAATTGAGACCCTTTAGTAGTTTAAATTTTGGAATGGGCCTAGAGGACGAAAAGAGCAGAGTGGGAACCTGGAATTATCAGTTGATTGCAAGTGGAATGGCAGTCTGAAAGTTATCAAAGATCTTGAAGAATTAAGCGCTGAGTAGGCGAATACTTGAGGTATTAAGGGAAGTGTAATCCCTGGTGAGTTAGCCATGGTGGCAAATGTTGGCGTCTTGTTATAGTAACACGACATAGGACATGGTAAGAGACGAAGGGTAATGAATACTACTAGTTGGCATTGGTTCAGAGAGAAAGCCAGAGAGGTTGTTGGAATCCTTAAGGCAGGAGTGTCTGCATATTCGAAAGAATAAAGAGCTGGTAAATTGCTAAGTTATGAGGAAATAAAGTTCCGGGAAGAAAGAGTTGCGTCTCTGCGTAATAATAGATGAGGATCTGTAAGGTGTTCAGAGAAAGAAGGGAGAATTCTGATTCTTAATTCGGCATAAAATTCGGAAGTTGTACTAAGGGTTAGGCCAGCGGGGCCTACAAGCTGATCCCACCTAGTAGAGGTGATGATTTTGAGTATCTCTGGAATCAGAAATAAGACAATGAATTGGTCATTGTAATCAAGGCAGACCCTGAGGCTTCAACAGGGTTGCGGTGTAAACGAGAGGCTATCGGGAGCATGGCTATTAGACAAAATCTTGAGAGGCAAGATTGTTACTCCTGTAAGAGTGTTGTTGAAAAGTAAAGTAAAGGCGGTGGACCTTGGAAGTTATGGTCAGAGCTGCGGGTTTATTGACTGATGTGTTTGGATAAATTTCGAGGACGAAATTTTTATGAGGAGGGGATAGTTGTAACGACCCAATTTCGCTACTAAGGCTTAAGGGCCTTGATTAGCGTGCCAGGAGGGCATGACGAGATTTATGTGTGATATTTATAAATTAAATGCATGATTGTGATTTAAAGCATGTTATATGACTAATTGTTTATCTGAGATGCATGACTATGTATATTAGTATGCATGTAGGCCCGGATCGTGTTAGAAGGGCATAATTGTAATTTTGGCCATGTTAGGCATAACTGTATTGATATGTGATGATTGTTGAGACCACACCGTGATGTGGATGTTTCTGTGATTTGTGACTCGAGGCGATCCCAGTGAGCAGGCTAGCGGAAAGTCTTAGCGGGAATTTATACCCGGCTCGGAGCGAGCCTGGGGGTATGAACAGGAATTCAGAGGATAGAGTGAGATGTACCTTGATGATGGGGAGTACTTATTTGATGGTTTATCAGGTGTTGGGAAGCAACGGGAAAATGTTAGGGACACTTGAGGAATTAGTGGGAATTTGGGTAATATGACTAAAACGCCCCTTTATGGACTTAAAGGTTTAGAATTTAATAGGGTGGGCATTTTGGTCATTTGACCTTTAAAGATAGATTTTTAAGGCTTTATATTGTGAGTGGGATTGTTAGAGAGTGTGAATGCTGAAGGAAAGAAAGAAATAAAGGAAAGAAGGAAAAGAAGAGGGAAAACAGAGGGGTGGTTCGGTTGTGCACTCTTGCACCATTTTCCCTCCATTTTTCTTGGAGCAAAGCTTGGTGGAGAGCAATGATAGGCTGAGCATCAAGGATCTTGGGTTAGGCTTGAGGATTGGCTAGGGGTTAGCAAGATCACATCAGAAGTTTGAGGTAAGTTCTTGGAGATTTCTGTTTTAGGGTTTTGGCTGGTTTGAGCTGTGTTTTGAACTGAGTTGTTGGGAACTTTAGGGGATTTCTGGGCAAGCTTTGAGGATGAACAAGCTAAGGAGGCCTAGGGTTGAATCAAGGTCGAAATTGCATCGATGGTAAGAATTCTAAGCCTTTAACTTTGTTGTTGAATGAATTTCTGGTTTTTGAGTTCATCATGTTAGATTTTGAGATTTGGGTTGAATGTGATTGGGTTTTGAGTTCTTGGGATGTTTGGGATGAGTGTGGAGTGTGTATAAGTTTGATTTTTGGTTTGGAAAAGGTTTGGACAAGTTTGGAGTTGAAATGGGAGGAGAAAATCGCAAGATGCGATTTTTGGTTCTGCTGGGCTGCAACTAGCGCTACAGCGCTAGTCAGTGGGCGCTGTAGCGCTAGCCCCTGTTCTGGGGGGAGTGTTCTGCTTGTAGCGCTACAGCGCCCTCTTTAGAGCGCTGTAGCGCTGCACTGTTCACAGAGGTGAATTTTGGGTTTTTGATGAGGGATTTTGACCTAGGGTTCGGGGCTCGATTCCGCCACTTGGTTTTGGGGATTTGGGACTTCCCGGGGGCTCGGGATTGGTCCCGAGGCTAGGTATTCGGACTTGGGGTTCGGTGTTGACTTTGACCTATGTTTGTGCCTAGGTGTGCGCTAAGGCTCGTGTGGGATCGTGCTCAAGGAGTCAGGTGATCTAAGCTATTGAAGGGAAAGGTAAGAAAACTATAACACCCGAGGTTAGGGCATGGCCCCAGATTGTATTATGTGCAAATGTTTAAACCTTAAATGAATCATGATGTGTGTGAATGATTATTTCGAATGTGCTATATGTGTGATTATGATGAAATGAGCGGCAAGGGCCGAGTACGGCGTAAGCCGGGGCGGCCGTGGGCCGAGTACGGCGTAAGCCGGGGCGGCCGTGGGCCGAGTACGGCGTAAGCCGGGGCGGCCGTGGGCCGAAAGTAACACCTAGCACATGGGATGCTATAATCAGGGCGGGGCCCGGTGGATACATGTGTTTGCTTAGTCTAAATGGTTGATTTATTTATTTGTGGATTATCTGTTATGATAAAACTGTATACATTGCATATGTTATGTTCTGCATGAGTTTTCTTGCTGGGCTTCGGCTCACGGGTGCTCTGTGTTGCAGGTAAGGGCAATGACTGAATCAACCAACCATGAGTACGGAGAGCGTGAAGCGGCGCGTACATGTTCGGCCTGCCCGACTGCTTTGGTTGGGGGTTTATTCGAAAATGGCTGTAATAATCTATGATTTTATGATTTCTTAACTATAACCTTATTTCAAAAATGTAATTAGTTTTCAAACCTTATTTTGGGATCCCAAATGTTTAATAATAGAAGTTTTAATGAAACGACGCATTTTCAAAGATTACAGCCTTAACTTTTAATTAGTCACACTTTTGTTTCAAAACCTCGGTTAGCGAGTTCATTGCACACTGTTTTGTCTTAAAAACTCACTTAGTAACGACTCTAAGGAAGTAGGGCGTTACACCAACAAACACTCTCCCTCATCTCATCCCTATCTTTCTCTTCTTCGATCATTCTCTCTCTGAAACTCCAACCTTAATTCCTCAAAACTCGACCACAATGTTCCGCGTAAGCAACACCGTAGTGGGTCTCCTAAACGCATGCACCCTACTCGCCAGAGCAGCAGCAATCGCCACAGCAATCTACCTCCGATTCCACAGCGGCACTGATTGCGAGAAAGCACTCCAGAACCCTTTGCTCCTCCTCGGCGCCTTCTTCTTCGTGGTCTCGCTTCTGGGGTTGGTCGGAGCTTGTTGCAGAATCAACTCGCTTCTCTTCACCTACCTATTCCTGATGTTTTTGATGATATTGGGTCTCATCGGTTTCACCGTCTTCGCCCTTCTCATCACCAACAAAGGCTTCGGCCAAGCCATCTCCGGCCGCGGCTACAGAGAGTACCAACTCGGGGATTTCTCTCACTGGTTGCAGAACTACGTCGTCAACGACCACAACTGGGATGTCGTTCTCAGACGACTTTCGATTTTGGATCCATTGATTGATAAAGAAAAGAAAATGCAATAAGAGAAGAAATCCTAGATACATTTATTTTTATGCTTTATCAAATCTGATTTGATAAAAAAATATTTTATCAAATATAAATGATAAAAAATTAACACAAATAAATTAAACTTATAAAAAATAATCTCAAAATAATAAAAAATAGGTACTAAAAAAAAGTATAAAAGATAAAATATAATCTACAAATAAAGTTTTACAAATATATGGGAAAAAAGCTCCCATAAAAATGTAAATAAAAAAAATATGCCATAAAAAACTTTTTTAAAAAAAACTGCCATATTTTTCAAAGTTTATAAAAAAAATCTCATATTTGGTGTAATTTCCTCTTTTGGTTTTTAGCTCTAAAATGTCTTTTAGAAGAAGTTTGGTCCATCAGCATTTTGGGAAGTATTTTTTGGAAGCTAAAAGTTAAAAACGAAATCTTAGTCAACTAGATTTTAATTATGTCCTGCAATTAACTTACGTTTTTTAATCATCTTAAATCTTAAAGGACAAATAGTTTTTTTTTTACCCGAACTATGAATTTTTTAGAGTTTTGTTGCTTAAACTTTTTTTTTAAAAGAAAATCCCTCCAAATAAATAATTTACATCAGCATGGCAAAATATGGTGAGTGCTTGTAGGTGAACAATTCTTTCTTAACAGAATTATAACAATATCACATTGATATTTTTTTTAACATTTATTCCTTCATTCTTTCAGTCAGTATTGCTTAAAACGTGTAACACATCTAATGGATAATCTTTCAACCCTTGTTATTCTTAAGATTCTATAAATACAATTGCACAATCTCAGTCTCATTTTGAGCTAAGATTTCCATTTAACTGTCTAAATCTGAAAATCAAACTTGGTACCAGAGCATTGCCGGCTGCCGCCACCGATGTCGACAGGAAGCGATCAGACTCCACCACCTCCAGCTTGTCCCAAGGTCACCGGTTCCGCCCCGTCTTCTCCGGTCCTTAGCAACGCTCCCACGAGCTTTGTTGTTCCGCAATCTTCGACTTCCGTTGTTCCCTCTGTTGCTGCTTCGTTCAACAACTCTCTTGGTCAGCCATTTGCTCTCAAGCTGGATCACAACAATTTTACACTCTGGAAGACTATAGTCTCTACGATTATTAGGGGTCATCGTTTGGATGGCTACCTCACGGGTATGAAACCCTGTCCCTCTTAATTTCTTCCTGCAGGATCCTCTACCATTGACGACACTCCTGGTTTTGGGATTTATCTCAATCTCGAGTATAAGAATTGGGTTGTTCACGATCAACTTCTCATGGGCTGGTTGTATGGCTCCATGACTGAAGGTATTGCCACTGAAGTCATGGGTTGCAAAACTGTTGTTACGCTTTGGAAAGCTCTTGAAACTCTTTATGGTGCTCACTTTATGCTTTGTATGGTAGGAATGATGGAATGGGTTAAGGATGGATTGTATATGAGGTATGGACAAATGAAAGGAGATGATGGATTTGGTATCAACTTAAAACTTGTTTGGTAAGTTGGAAGGAAAGAAAAGGGTATTAAAAAAATAATAAATAATTATTAGTATATTTACAATAGTATTCATATTACTTTTATTTTTATTATTCATTTTAAGGGCAATAAGAAAAATACACACCAAATTTATATTTCACTTTCTCAATCCCTCCTATTAAGTATTAAGGAAGGATAATTTTTGGTGGGCCAAAGTGGATTGGCAATCCACACCCTTCCCTACTCCTTGACCATATCCTCCCTACCAAACAAATAAAACCTAAGGATGGATTAACCCAATCTATAGTCTTGAATCCATCCTTCCTCTAACCCATTTGGATGAAACTCGCACCAAGCTGCAGACCACTCGAACATGCAGGAGAACCTTATCGTGAGAGTCATCTTAT
Organism: Humulus lupulus; assembly: GCF_963169125.1. Lineage (NCBI taxonomy): Eukaryota > Viridiplantae > Streptophyta > Magnoliopsida > Rosales > Cannabaceae > Humulus > Humulus lupulus. Next base: position 110,705,719 of record NC_084797.1, on the reverse strand, counting down.
TACCAATGTTCTTACTGGTTTGGATATCGACTATCTACCCATTATGGTTCAACTTGAGGGTCGTCAAAATCTCACTTGGCAAGAGCTACAGAGTATTTTGCTCAGCTATGACAATCTTTTAGACCGCCTTAACACCTTGTCTCTCTCCAACAAACTTCTCAACAATCCCTCTGCTCATTTTGCCAGCAAACCCTCTTCACCCAACTTCACCAGGCGATTCAACTCCTCTACTTCTAGTCGTGGCTCACCTTAATCTCACAGTTATCCTCGAGGGTGCAGCAATCACAACAAAGGTCGGGGTTGTGGAGGTGGTTCTAAACCCACTTGCCAAGTGTGTGGGAAATACGGTAATTCAACACCTATTTGCTACAACCGATATGATGAGAATTTCATGGGTTGGGTGAAGAGGGTTTGTTGGCAAAATGAGCAGAGGGATTGTTGAGAAGTTTTTTTTGGAGAAATCCAATTACTATGCCCTTGTTGCAACTCCAGAGAGTGTTAGTGATGAAGGCTAGTGTAACGCTCTGTTAATTAGGGTCTGTTACCACATGTGTTTAAATTAGTGATGGACTTGCTAAACCAGCCATTTGGACTAAACACAAGTGATTAAGTGGCTAATGGTTTCGATATAAAAAATCTTGGTCAAATGAACAAACATTTCCATTGAAAATTTTAGTCTTTACATGGGATCCCAAAATAAAAGTTTAAAAAAAATGCTTACAACATAGGGATTACAAAATAGGTCGACCTAAATGGCAAAACAGGGTCCAACCCTAGTTCCCCTATGATATATCGGTTGTGGTGGTCGAGCAGACTGCATACGTACACATCGCCTCTAACGTTCTCCAACTCATGGCTGGCCAAGCTTCTCCTTACCCTTACCTGCACCACATAGCACCCGTAAGCCAAAAGACTCAGTAAGAAAACATATTAATAGACTAAGATAATCAATCAGAACGTAATAGCATGCTTAGCAGTAATAACTGAAACCAAGCAAGCACTTTGTACAAGTAAGTGATCACAGGGTCACACAAGTGCGTATCACACTTCTATTTATTCAAGTGGCATCCGAGCTAGTCAAGTGCATAATACACTTCTGGGATGGCCTAGCCATAACGACCTGCGCTCAGCACGCATAGCGCCAACAACGACTTATAAGTCGAGCCTTGAAAACCCCCGACTTATAAGTCGAGCCTTGTCAACCCTCGAATTATAAGTCGAGCCCCTTTTAACCAAATATGCCCTCAACTAGTAGGCCGAGCTTTTAGTTAGGTGCAATAAACAGATTCTCGACTTATAAGTCGAGCTTCCCAGTTAGGAACAAACATACATATAATACATTCATCATACACAGATACAACAATTACAGTGTACTTAACAGATATTCACAAGCATAATTATAATCATGCTCATTAACAAGGCCCAAGCCTTAATTGTGTTTACATTTAACAGTTGGGTCAAGCCCCAATCTTATTACATTTGACAACTGGGCCAAGCCCCAATCATATTACATTTAACAACTGGGCTAAGCCCTAATCACGTATCTCATGCATCGGGTGTAGTTTTCTTACTTCGACCCTTGTGCAAATAATGAAACGACCCCGAGCATTATCCCTGACCCCAGCCTGGCAGAAACCTTAGTAACAACACAAGTATGTTCATTAGGAACTAACCCTAGAACCTGAGTTCCAAACTGAACTCTAATTCCCAAACCATGAATCTAGTTAACGGGACGCTAAAAATGTCCCTCGAGCCCCCAAGTGGGCTCCCAAATCAGCTTACCGAGCCCCCGAGCCTAGCCCTTAAAACTCAACATTTCAGCATTTCGGGGCCCTTGGCGCGGTCGCGCCCACAAAACTATTGGGATTTCTAGGCCATTGGCGCGATCGCGCCCTACAATTCGAGAACCAAATCAAATTCCAATTTAGCCGTTTCTAGGACACTAGCGCTGTCGTGCTTGGTCGCCAAAAATAAAAAATATGCCCAGAACTTAGGTGTTCTTCCCCAAATCGCAAACTCTGTGATTTCTCTACAATTTTAGACCCTAATTCAACCCAACACAGTGTTTCCAGCAGGTTCCCAACCTAAAAAACAATATATAACTCACCTAGGAATCCAAAAATCTTAAATACTTAAAAAAAACCATTGAATGTCAAAACAGGGGAAGCCTCACCTCTGAACTCGAATTCTCTGGGGAGGAAATTGACCTTAGTTACTTCTAAACCCGATCCAAAGTTGCTACTCCTCTAGGATTGCCTTCAATCTCCTAAAAAATCTGAGCTTAGTCTAGCCTTGGAGTGCTGTGTGTGTGTTCTTCCAAAAATGCTCCCAAAACCAAAGAGAAATGCTTGAAGGTGTGAGTCAGGTGTGAGCCTAAGTTCAGCTACTGGTCTAGTTAATTGACCCATGTGGTCAAATGACTACAAATGCCCCTTGCCCCATTCATCCTCAAAGGTTAGCCCTAAGGGAAAAATTGTCATTTGGCATAATTTATGCTAATCTCAAATTATCTCATATAATCCCAAATAACTTATCAAATTGTTATTCACCAAATAATTCCCACTACTCTATAATTCCCGGTAATTTACCAAATTATCAAAATACCGTTGAGCTCGCCTTGAGCTGGATATTTTACCCCGTTGTGACTTTTCCACTAACTGGCTCCCTAGGATCGCCTCGTGTTGGGTAACTAAAATATATCCACATAATAATGTGGTCATAATTATATATCACACATATTTATAGTTATATCCTCAACATATCAAAATTATGAAAAATGCCCTTTTATTAAGAAACGGGCCCGCATGCATATTTAATACACTTAAACATGCAAGCATAATCATATCATAATAAAATTCACATAATAGCATGCTCATAACACATAAACACACAATTATTTCAATTATTTCCCCCTAACCCCCTAATCTAGGCACTAAGCCATATTCAGGAAATTTGGGCGTTACAATTATCCCCTCCTTACAGAAATTTCATCCTCAAAATTTTACTTGAATAGATCGAGATATTGATCCCGCATGTTAGACTCCAATTCTTAGGTTGCCTCATCGACCTTGTTGTTCCTCCATAACACCTTAACCAAATGTATGGTTTTATTCCTCAAGACCTTGTCCTTCCTGTCTAATATCTGGACTAGCTGCTCCTCAAAGGATAAGCCTGCCTGCAACTCCAGATCTTCATAAACTCAGTACATGAGCCTCATCAGATACATACTTCTGCAGCATTGAAATATGGAATACATTATGCACGACCGACAATGTCGGAAGCAAGGCCAATCTATAGCCCACCTGACCAATCCTCTCCAGGATCTCAAAAGGTCCTACAAACCTAGGGCTCAACTTTCCCTTCTTCCCAAATCTCCTCACCCCTTTCAGTGGTGAGACTCTAAGGAAGACATAGTCTCCCACTTGGAACTCCATGTTCCTGCGCTTCAGATCCGCATAAATTTTCTGTCTACTCTGTGATGCGAGCATCCGAGCTCTAATCTTTTTGATAGCCTCATTGGTCCTCTGAACTGCTTCAAGACCTAAGTATCTCTGTTCACCCATCTCATCCCAGTGAATGGGTGATCTACATTTCCTACCATACATCATCTCGTAAGGAGCCACTCCAATGGTCGCCTGGTAGTTGTTGTTGTAGGAAAACTCTATCAGAGGTGTTGACGCGGTTTTTCGCCAATAGATAATTATACGAATAAATAGGATGGATTAGTACTAATTGATAAACCGTCATATGACAATGATATTAATTGAGAATGTGGAAACTAATTGCAAAGAAAAGGTGGTCACTCCTTTTTTAGGTGGTTTGGAGGTTAAAATACCCCTAGTCCACCAATCGATATTATTAATCTCTCCTTACTATTTCTTACAAAGTGTTTGCTTTACAAGAAGAAGCCAACCCCTTGTACTACCCAGGGTTTCGGTATTTATAGGATATTGATCTCTGAGTAGGTATTGGGGTCATCCCGTGATCTAATCATCCATCATGTCATTTATGTGACACAGATGATTAATTCCTAAACCTTACAGTGAAGTGTGGTCTAATCAATAGGTAAAGATGGGTAATGGGCCGCATGGCCCAAATCAGACGTGGGATGTCTGAACACGCATGTTTATACTGCGTATTCGAGAATTCAGGAATAGAACAGACACGTGATGTCTGGTATATGCACGTTTATATTGCGTGGTTGACTTTATAAGGATTCGGGGGTGTTAGACCTCTGATGCACCACGAGCTTAATGTGGTGCTAGCTCGTGGCTTCTATTATGTCGACACAATGGCTCCATGCATGGAGCAGCTAAATGATCCATCAACTCGGGTTGGTTGTTTAGGGGTCCGTAACAAACAGCTCCGGGTGGACGGTTGACATGTGGCAGATCGATTTAGGCCCTTTTCTAGCTCGCCAAAGTGTGTGCGGATATTCAGGGCGTACATTTTCCCCCAAGCCCCTGCTCGTGACCTATGACGTCATCTTTGATCTTCATAGCGGGGGCTTTTAAACTTCCCTTTCGACTCTTCATGTCCTGCCCACCATATGGGTACCGGACACGTGGAACGCCGTGGTTGGCGATTGTTCAGATTCCGAGAATTGCATTAAATGGCCTAGCCACGTTTCTGCTGTCGTTTCGTCTCTTGAGTTATGACCCTCGTATCTCGAATTAATTTGATCGGACGATCCTCGTTTCCTTATGCCTCTTATGTATATATAAGGTTGGCATCTTCAGTACTAGTTACTCTTCATTTGAAATTTTTCCTTATTTTCTCTCTTTTGAGTTTTAGAAGCTCTTCTTCTTCTTCTGGTCATAATCGCAGAAATCTCCACATTCTCGCCACAAGAGCCTTTCAGAAGTCCAGCTTTAAGGACTCCACCAGGACTCCTACTGTAACGCCCTAGATAGCCAAGACCATTACACTGTGTGTTTATAAAGGTGCTAGACTTGCTAATCAAGTCATGTAGTTGAAAACGTGTTACTGAAACTATAGTGGAACTAGGGTTAAAAGATTTTGGTCTCAAAAGCTGCATTTCTTATAAATAACATTTTCTGTTTACACAGGATCCCAAAAATAATAAGATTAAAACCATTAAAAAGATTTAAGATTTAAGTACAGTAATTAGCTATTTTATGGCAAAACAGACTGTTAGGCATTTCTTGTCCTGATCCACTCCTCAGCCATGGTGACCGAATAGCTAACTATGTACATTCAGCGTCGCAACTCTCCATCTCAGGATTGGTCCAACCTGCCTTTGCCTTTACCTGCACCACGTAGCACCCGTGAGCCAAGGCCCAGCAAGAAAACACAATAACAGAGCATAAACAATCAACAGACAATCCAATATCTCATATCATATAAACATGTTCTCAACAGTTTAAGCATTTATGATAACCAAGTATTCAGCATACCAAACATATCATCTCATACCAATAATCAATTCACAAATGATAACTAGGGTTAGCGCCCTTAGGCCACACCCTCTATTTATCCCACCGACTCCGGCCTGCTTAAACCGAGCTCAATGAATATTAAGCTATCCTCGGCTACCAGTGGCCAAGCCGCGCCCTGTGCGCAAATATTGTATACGGCACCCTTAGGCCATTTATCACATGTCCTATGGCATAATACCATCTATGACATTATACAGATATCGGGAGCACTTAGTCCCATCACAAACATAGAACCGGGTGCAGTTTTCTTACCTTTAAATTCGCTAGCTTCGTTCACTTTGATCCTTGAGCACGATCCCTCTTGAGCCCTAGTGCCCACCTAGTCACAACCATAGGCCAGAATCACCACCAAACCTCAAGTCCAAAACCTAACCTCGGGACCAATCCTGAGCCCTCGGGAAGCCCCAATTCCACCAAACGGGGTGGTGGAATCGAACCCTGAACCCCCGGGCAAAAGCCCTTGAAAATAACTCAAAAACACCTTTCTGGAAACAGGGTAGCGCTACAACGCTCTAAGGAGGGCGCTACAGCGCTACAAACAGAGCCTAAAATCATCCCAAGGCACTTGGCCTAGCGCTACAACGCCCAAAGGCTAGCGTTGTAGCGCTAGTCACAGAATAGCTAATGCTGTTTTTCCCTCCTTCGACTTTCCCCGAGCCAAACCTCACCAAAACTTCTCCAAACTTCCACCAAACCTAGAATCAAGCTTACTAACATGTCTAACTCATCCCAAGCATCCCAACTATACAAAACTTAAACACATGTGTAACGCCCTACTACCTTAGAGTCGTTACTAAGTGAGTTTAAAATGTGCAATTAACTCGCTCAGCGAGGTTTTTAGAACAAAAGTGTGATTAAGCAAAAAGAAAAGGCTGTAATCTTTAAAAGTACTCCATTTCACTAAATGTTCCAATAGTTTAACATTTGGGATCCCAAAACGAGGTTTTTACAACTCAAAATAGATTTACAGTTGACAGATTATCAAAAACAGAGTTTAGTACAGCCATTTCTCAAAAATGCCCCAACCCAAGCAGTCGGGTAGGCCAAACATGTACGCGCCGCCCCCACGCTCTCCGTACTCATGGCTGGTTGACCTTCTCTTTGCCCTTACCTGCAACACAGAGCACCCGTGAGCCGAAGCTCAGCAAGAAAACTCATACAGCACACAATATATGCATATCATACAATCACCATAGCAGACAACTCATATCTAATCAGACAGTCCATAAGATTTAAACACATACACGGCCATGCCATCACAGAAGCGTTACCAAAGCCTGGGATCTCGGTCTACATCGTAAGGATATCCCATGTATCCATTGGGGTCTAACCCTAACCACAAGCACTCCATGTTCTAAGTGGTATTCCCGGCCCCACTGCCGTTCTCGGCCCTTCGCCGTTGCCCCTTTGCCGCTCACTCTGCTATTACCACATTTAGCATTCCCAAACAACAATCAAATATATAATCATTCATTTAAAGCTACATCCTAGCATTGATACAATCTAGGGCCGCACCCTGCAACAATACTATGGGCCCAAGCCCTGCTCTATGGGTGCTACAGTTTTCTTACCTGTATCCTGAGCTTTCCGATGCACCAAGGCCGCGAGCACGGTCCACTAACCCGAGCCTCTCCAAAGACCTAGTCACAGCACATATAAAACACCCTTTAATACTAACCAATACAAAACCACTTTCCGGGACCAATCCCACACTCTCGGAATCCCCAAATTCCTAAAACAATACATCGGAAACATCCCCCGAGCCCCCGGAGCAAAAGCCCAAAAATGCAAAATTCCATGTTCTGAAAATAGCCTAGCGCCGCGGCGCCAAAGAACAGGGCCGCGGTGCTCCTTCGCGAACCCAGAAATCTGGGTTTTCCCATGCATTTTCCCCGAGCCAAAACACTCCCAATTCAACCCAAACTCATACCTAAACCCCAAAATCAATTTAAAACCCCAAATAAACCATTTAAAAACCTATAAACATAATAACCCAGCTCAATTACACAATCACTCCCATAAATTACACTTTGGTTTCATGCCTCAATAGTTCAAACCAAAAAGTTAGAAACTTAGACCCAAACCTAAACCATACTTCAAATTCCTTAAACCATAACAATAATAAATCTTATAATTGCACAGAATCCTTACCTTAAATGGAGAATTCAACCTTAAGCTCCCTTGCTTCCAGCTCCAAGCTAAGCCTTCTAATTTCACAAGCTAAATTCCCAAGCAAACCAGCCACAAACCATCTTTCAATTTCAACCTAAATTCTATAGAAACTTACTTAACACAGAAATTCAGAGATGAAACTTACCTCTGACCAAATCTTGATCCCTGCTTGGCTTTAACTACTTCAACCCACCTTAATTCCTCCTTATAGGTTTCAAACTCAGCTTCCTTCCTTTTCTTCTCTTTTCCTCTAGGTTTCTCCCAATTTTCAGCATAAACAAAACATGACCCAAGTGAAATAACGTAAATGGTCCTTTTCCTTCAGCTGAAGTGATCTAAATCCCTGCCAAATTACTATCCTATCCTCCCATAGTTATCCTTTCCTAACTAAACCTCAAGGGCACTCTTGTCCTTTCACCTATATTACAATTATACCATTTCTTCCATCTAAACTTGTTACTCTCAGCAGTTACTAATGGTTACCCAAGTTACTCAATCACCAATAACCATTAACCACAAATTCTCAACTCAACTCACAAAATTCCTAAAAGTACCCCTAGGCTCCTCCCGAGCCGGGTATGAAATCCTGTTGTGACTTTTGAGTTATCTAGCTCTCTAGGACCGTCTCGGCACGTGCATCACATTAATAACACCACACTCACGTGGTAAAAATCACATAATACCATTAACACATTTATGCCCTCAGCGGGCTAAGATTACCAATTTACCCCTAACATACAAACGGGGTCCACATGCATATTTATACCACCTAAACATGCATTCTAATCACATATTCATTCAAATTCATATATTAACATGTTAACTCATTTATTGCCTTCCAGGCACGCTAATCAAGGTCCTAAACCTTATTAGCAGATTGGGGTGTTACAATTATCCCCTCCTTACAAGAATTTCGTCCTCGAAATTACCTGAACAACTCGGGATGCCGCTCCCGCATATCGGACTCAAGCTCCCACGTCACCTCTTCAACCTTGATGTTTCTCCACAGCAATTTAACCAAGGTGATGGTCTTGCTCCGCAAGACTTTGTCCTTTCTATCAAGGATCTGTACAGGCTTCTCCTCGTATGATAAATCCTGATCCAACTCCAAGTTCTCATAGCTCAACACATGAGTAGTATCTGATACATATTTCCGAAGCATGGACACATGAAACACGTCATGAACCCCTGATAGAGCTGGAGGCATTGCTAACCTGTAAGCCACCTCTCCAACTCGTTCCAGAACCTTGAAGGGGCCAACAAACCTGGGACTCAGCTTGCCCCGAACACCGAATCGTTTCACTCCTCTCAGGGGTGAAACCCTGAGGAACACATGATCGCCGACCTGAAACTCCACATTTCTACGTCTCAGATCTGAGTAGTTCTTCTGACGACTTTAGGAGGCCAGCATATGAGCTCTAATCTTCTCAATTGCCTCATTGGTCCTCTGAACCCCTCTCAGGACCCAAAAATCTTCTCTCACCTGTCTCATCCCAGTGTATTGGTGACCTGCACTTCCTACCATACAACATCTCATACGGAGCCACTCCGATAGTCGCTTGATAGCTATTGTTGTACGAGAACTCAATCAATGGGAGATATCTGCTCCAAGATCCCCCAAAATCTAACACACAGGCTTGTAACATGTCCTCCAGTATCTGAATTGTCCTCTCAGATTTTCCATCTGTCTGAGGATGGTAAGCGGTACTGAACAGTAACTGTGTGCCCATTTCCTTCTGCAGGCTCTCCCAAAACTTGGAGGTGAAGGTGGGGTCTCTATCGGATACTATCGACCTCAGAGCCCCATGAAGTCGAACAATTTCCTTTACATAAAGCTCAGCATACTACTCCACATTATAAGTCGTTCTCACAGGTAAAAAGTGGGTGGACTTAGTATACCTGTCTATAATCACCCACACCGAATCATGCTGACCCACTGTCTTCGGCAATCCAACAACAAAGTCCATGGTAACATCCTCCCACTTCCACTCAGGAATCCCTAGAGGCTGCAACAACCTTGCTGGCCTCTGATGTTCAACCTTAATCTGCTGACAAGTTAGGCACCTTGCCACATAGTCTACCACATCCTTCTTCATGCCTGACCACCAGTACAAAACTTTCAAGTCTTGGTACATCTTCGTAGTACCCGGGTGTAAAGAGTAGGGAGTGGTGTGAGCCTCATCTAGAATCTCTCGTCGAATATCTGGATCAATCGGAACACAAATCCGTCCTTTGTACCTCAATAGGCCCATCTCTGAGATAGAGAAGTCCTTAATCGTTACAGCTAGGACATTCTCCCTACGTTCAACTAACTGGGGATCCTTTCCCTATGCTTCCTTAATCCTCTCAAGGAGCGTGGACTGAAGAGTAATGTTGGCTAACCTACCAACCACTAACTCTATACCTGCTTTGGCCATTTCCTCAGCCAGCCTGTCTGATACCTGCCTCGAACTAAACAACTGTCCTGGGCCCTTCCAGCTCAATGCAGAGAGGGCCCGTGATCCGTAAGGGGAAAGACCTGGTAAGCTGTGCAATCCCACACCGCCTGGGGAAGGTCAAGTGTGATGATTCTAAGACTGGGTAGGTATGGGACTACACAGTTGAAGAGGGCTTAAATGGATTGATGGGTACTACCTAATATCAACAAGATGCATCTTCTTTTCGATAGCCCATCACTTGAGAACTCCAAAGTTAAGCGTGCTTGACCTGGGGTAATCTAGGGATGGGTGACCTCCTGGGAAGTTTTCCAGGAAGCGTGCGAGTGAGGACAAAGCACGCCGGAAAGACTTGTGTTGGTTTGTAGGGCCAGTCGTCATTCCAGAAAGTAGGCATAGTGATGTGGGGCGTCACAACATGTGTAACGTCCTGCGTTTTTGGGTACCTTTAAACGACTCCGGTCGGGATTTTTCCCCCGGGTTAAGAATATTATATTTTGTTTGTAAGTATTCCATGAGTTATTGCTAGCCAAAATATGAATGTTGTGATTTTAAAAGTCAAGATAAGACTTTCGGTCCTAGACCGACACAAAAACCCTGATCGGGTAAAAATCTCAGAAAATAAAATGAAAAATCATGGCAATTATATTTTGGGCATAAAATACATTCATAAAAGTTAAAGTTTGGTCAAAAATAATAAACCTAAAAGAAAATGGAAATTTTAAGGCATTTTGTGGTAAATGCCTAATTTTGCCGAAATTGGGAATTTTATTCCATGAATGGACCTTAGGTTAAATTTTATTATGTGATTAATTAAATTTAAATGTGAGAGACATTAAATTTAATTAATTAATGTTAAGTTTGGAGATTAAAACTTAATAAGAGTGAAAAAAGGTGTCACAAGTCAATTTGGACTTTTCTTCTTATGAAACCTTTATAAAAAAAAAAAAAAACTTTAATGATCACATATATGGCAAAGGGTGGCCGGCCATGTGCTATTTTAGAGTGGTGTGAACCCAATTTTATAAAGTTCAACTCCCATTTAATTAAGAAGTCAAGTGGGCAAGTGGGTAGAAAAGCACTCAAGTGTTTTGTGATATTTTGAAGAGTTGTGTGAGCCATTCTAACCCCCAAATCCGACCACTCTCCCTCCCTCATTCACTCTCATCTGATTTTTGAAGACTCTCTCAAGTGTTCTCTCCATTTTCAACCCCAAGAACACCAAAGAAACTTGGAAGCTAAGTCTTGGTCTAGGAAGGGTTTTCCCTAAGGTAAAGTTTCATTAATCTAGACTTTTGTCAAGTTTTAATCATAGAGTTTCAAATAGCTAATTACCTATGTTGTTGGGGAAAGTTGGTTAGGGTTTTTGAAAGGTTTTGGAGGAGCCAAAGCTAATAGGAAGGTCCAAACCTTAAGCAAGAACACCAAAGAGGTAAAAAGTTTACTTTTGATGATTTTGTTGTAGGGTTTTTAGTTTTAAGCATTGTTTTGTATATTTAATGCTTAAAGTTTCTTGTTGGTGATGTAATAAGGTTACAGTAGTTGTTTAATAATTTTTATGATGCATGTGTATTGATGTTTGAAAATGGGAACCAAAACCCCCAAGGGATTTGTAGGATACCCTAAAACAAAACATGTTTTAAGCTGTGACTTCCAAGGGGTCAAGCAGCCACTGTATATTTTTTTGTAAAATTAAATTGTACTGTGATGTTGTTGAGATTGAGTACATAAAATTGAGCTTTTGAAACACTAAAAAATGTTTATAAATGAGTAAGTTATGCTATTTCAAAGTTTAGGTAAAAAACTGTTTTTTCGTATTCTTTTTTTCGGAACCAAGTTTGGACAGCCACTGTATAGGGAAAATGAACCCAGTTTTATCTAAATTTTTGTGGACATATTTCTGGAATAACCTATTATTCCACTGTAAAATTTGGTAAGAAAATATTGAACGATTTGAAAGTTATTAACTGTCAAAGTTTGGAAAAAATAAGGACTTGAAAATAAGGTCATTTTTACCTCATTGTTGGAAAATGATTTCACCAATAAAAAATGCTCATTTTGACCTAAGATTTTACAAAGACCTAAATGGCATAACAAAAATGGAATTGGAAAATTTTGGTAACAATTGGGTACGTAAATTTCAAGTTATGAACTAACGAAGTATGTAGTTAAAAATGTGAAAAATAGGCTTTTCACACTTAGTGTAAAAATGAGATTTTGGAACATAAGGTAAAAAGTATAATTTTGCTTATTTCAAGATATAAATTTGTAAGTCTTGAAATCATATTTTCACTAAAATTACCCCTTTGAGTTTAAATGAATTATTTTTATTTAAGAGCTTTTATTCTTTCTAAAAATAAGAGATTTAATTTATTAATAGTTAATAAATTAAAAGAGGGTTTAAAACCCTATAATTTGAGAAAATAATTAAATGAATTATTTTTCTAGTAAGTAAAATTGATTAATTGATTTTGGAAAATTAATTAGTCAGGATGGGAAATTTTTAACGGTTTTCCTAATTAAGACAAATTAGGCAATTTTCTTAAAACAGTTTTTAGATATTAAAACCTTAAGAAAAATAAAAGGAAAATTTAAGAGTTTATTTTCTTTAAAAATAATTAAGGAATTTATTAGTATTTTCTGGATATAATACCGGCTAAAATCTTACATATTTTAACCGACTAGTCGAAAGTGCGGGTTAATAGTGATATCTTGAAAGAATAAGATTTTAAGCGGATTGTGGGAAAATACCATTGTGATACCCGAGCCTAGGTATTGAGACCTTAGGATAGGTCTCCCCGAGACTTAGGGTTTAGTCTCAAATATTTTGTATGACTTTCCTTAATAGGTTTAAAACCAAATAAGGATTATAAATCCTTACAAATGACTTTTATTAAAATGACCAAACTGCCCAAAATAATAATAATGAATTATGAGTGCCATAATTAATCCGAGTATAATGCATGGATAACTACAGTATTGGCTAAGCGTAACTGGACTGAACGTTGGAGGGTGAAAACCTGCTGAGCGCTAAGGACTCCAAGTAAGTCAACTTATATTGTATGGCTGCAACATGAAATGATTATTGTCTTGTATGTTAGTATAGGGATACATGCACATATATAGGCTGTCATAGAAAGTTGCTTAGAGACGTTAGTCTAGTGAGTGCTGATTTAGAAAATATGAACGGTAGAAGTCCGTCATATCCTAGACGGTTGATCCCTATCACACTGCTTGATTTTATTTATGTCCGGTTCATTACCGCGACGAGTGGCCATGAGATGAGGATAAGCTGGTTAAACCTAGGGGCGCCAAGATAAATTGGACCTAGGGGCCCTCATGCTTACTTAATCATTGGACGGTTAGAATCCGAGCAAGTGCTCTGATAAGTTGTTCCTGGATAGCAGCCGTGAATATTGGCCATTCCGTGAGAGTGCCTAGAGATACTAGGGGTTGCCAAGATTGAGTGAGGCTGAACACCCTAGGGGCAGCTGCTCACCAGCACCACTGATTAACATAGAAGTCTCCGTAAAACCGTGTAAATTGGATTACACTCTTGAATAAGTAGCGATGCCCTAGGTAACACGATAGTTACCCTTGATGAGAATATTTATTGGCTAGATCTTAGTGTGGGGACTCGGTTCTCTTTTACATATTAGCAATTATGTTGGAGGGCGCGTTACGCATGAATTGTTGGAAATTGTCGAGCGTTGGTCTCGAATTATATGGTGATATAATATATCTGCTTGCTCTGGGATGTTCTGAGTGTAGGGATATATTTGTTGATAAGATATAGTTGTGATATAATATATCTGATTGCTCTGGGATTTTCTGAGTGCAGGGATATAATTGTTGATAAGATATAGTTGTGATATAATATATCTGCTTGTTCTGGGATTTTTCTGAGAGCTGGATTTTTATCTAGTTATGAATTAATTTATCCTTGGTTATCAGGCATGACCATAAGTTTGCCAGGACGCTTTAGCGTTCTTGAAATTGATTGTGTAGGGTCCGGAACCCTAATTCTCTACATGCTTTGTTTGAAAGTTGATCTTACTAAGCGTTTTCGCTTACCTAGTTGTTTCATGTTGTAGGTAAGGGCAAGGGCAAGGCAGAGCAGTGAGCGCTGGAGTCTTCCTTGCAAATGTACATGTGGACCGACCTTTTGGGAAGCCGTTTTATTTTTGGAAATGTTGTGTAATTTTCCTAAACTAGGCTCACTCTACTCTTTATAAAAACATGTTTGTAACTTAATGTTAAGTATGGCCATACGACTTTTTTTAAAGTTTTTTTTTCTATGGGTTTTTGAGACATTTTGTTAAATGAAAACATTTATATTTCCGCATTATCGAGTCTTGAAAATCCGGGTCGTTACAACATGCATCCCTAATCTCAAAATTCACCATGGTTGAACCTCAAACTCAGAAACTTCAGCAAAACAACCAAAACCTCAGAATTTAGAGCTAGAATTTCATACCTTCAATGGGGATTCGACCTTAAGTTAGCCTCTACACCTCCTTGGTATACTACTTCTCAAACCCTTAGCTTTAATTCCCTAGAGTTCCCATCAAATTCAGCTTAGACATCATAGTTCAATACCAAAACCAGAAACTGAAGAAAACTTCAAAGTCTTACCTCAACTGAATGAATTGCTCTGCCAATCCCTCAAGCTCGAACAGGGATCCTAGCCTCTAGCTCTTGCCCAAACTCTTCCTGAGTTTTTGCCCAAAAGACCTAAAGAACTGATGGGGGAAAAGCCAAACCGACCTTGAAAAATACCCTATTTTCCTTTCCCTTTTCTTTCCCTTCTTTTTCTTTCTTTCCTTTTCTTTCTTTCCTTCAGAGTTTCCAGCCTTTTCTACACTTCCCACTAAGGCATAAAGCCTGAGTTATACCTATCCTTATATGCCAAATGACCACAATACCCTCCCCTTTAATTCTAAATCTTTTAATCCACCTAGGGCATTTTGGTCATTTCACCCAATTCTCGCTAATTCCTCGAGTGTCTCTAATATTTTCTTCTTACTTCCCGATACCTAATTAATCACCAATTATATTCCTCAATGTCAAAATTAACCCCAATATATTCTCTAAATTCCCATTTATACCCCCAGGTTCGCCCCGAGTCGGGTATAAATCCCCACCGTGACTTTTTCGCTAACTCGCTCACTAGGATCGTCTCGAATCACAGATCACAGATATATCCACATAATAATGTGGTCTCGACAATTATCACGTATATATACAGTTATGCCCTCAACGGGCCAAAATTACAATTATGCCCTTTCTAACCTAATCAGGGCCTACATGCATACTAATACACATAGTCATGCATCTCAGATATTCAAGTAGTCATATAGCATACTTTTAATCATTAAATCACATATATTCCAATTATGCTCTCCTGGGACTCTAATCAAGGCCCTTGAGCCTTGTTAGTAAATTTGGGTCGTTACACCTACTCCTACGCTGTCTGCAACTTTCATTCGGAATATACACTGTAAGTTCCCTGTCCGTTGCATGTTTCGATTTCCCCGTTTCTTTGTTAGGAAAACCTATTTCTCAGTCGTAAACAATAGGTTGTTTTTGGCTGGTTTTTGGCGCATAGGTTTTGATTATAGGCATATTGATTATATTTAAAAACATGTCTAGGAATGTGATGTTCATAACTAGGTAATTTCTGGGTAACTTTCTGGGTAACTTTAGGAAATGCCTATCAGAATATGGAAGGTGAGAGGTTTTTAGGGTGTAAAACTGGGTAGCTTAGGGGTCACGCTTCCTAGGTGGTTTTCCTCTCAAAACTTCCCCTCCAAGGCAAGCAATAATCTGACCCTCCTGACACAAAGATCCCTGGAGATTAGGGATCCATTGGAAATGTGGGCGCGTGACTATGGCAGTGCATGGCTTCACACACCGCGGGCTGAGATTACCTTAGCCTGTGTATGAAAGTCACTTCTTCTCACGTGTTTTCCCTTTTTTACTTTTTAGGTCGCCTATTAAGTTTTTCCTCGTTCTTGTTCGCTAGGCGACCAGATGGGGCCCAGAAAGAATGTGTCCAAGAAAAGCGTGGCCGGCTCGTCACCCCAACAATCCAGCAAAGGGAAATAGATCGAGGTGGAGTCTCCCATCCCCCAGTTTGGTCCCACGGTGTAGAAGGAGGTCGAGGTGGGACCTGACGCTTTCTTCGAGGCAGAGAGGATAGTCTCAAAGATCACGACCCAAGGGAGGGTTAACAAGATACTGCTGTCTCGCAACATCGAGGTTGGGATAGGTGCCCTTATCGCCTGACCTCCCCTCAAGGGTGAGAGGAGCTGCGCGCCTCTTGATGAGGAGTTCGCGGCTTGGAGTGATGAACATCTCAAGGACGGGGCCTTCCTCCCTCTGGACCAGTACTTCGCCGACTTCCTGAATTACATGAAGATGGCCCCCTTTCAACTGCCTCCTAATTCCTACCATCTGCTGGTGGGGCTGAGGTATCTCTTCTTGAAACACGAGTGGGAAGTCCCTACCCCAGCGGACATCCTCTATTTTTTCTACCTCAAAGCTAGCCCGGATCAACGAGGACGAGGCGACGGGTTCTACTACCTGACCTGCTTCCCGAACTCTCCTGCAATCATCGAGCTGCCCAACCATCCCAATGACTTCAAGGACCAATTCTTCATGTCGACTGGGTTTTTCAACTGCGAGTACCATTACTTCAACCGTCCTCATAAGCTTTCCATCCTTAGCACGTGTTTAGAAAAACCCTTTCTTTCGTGTGTATACTGACTGGAACATCGTTGTGCAGCTATTTTTGCGAGGACGGCCAAATCCGTGACCCTTGGGGGTCAGTACGATACCTTGGCGGGGCTTCCGCCTAGTGAGAAGTACTACCGCCAACTCGTGTCGGACGACACGATGTTGGCATGTAAGTTGATCTCAGCAGGCCAAACTCTGGCCTTGAGGAGGACGCGGGCCAATCATCCAGCAGCCTGCGTGATGGAGACCATTCCTGAGGTTGATGTCGCGACTGGCAGCGGCGACGAGCAGGAAGATGAGCCTGAGGTGCCCCTCGTGCGGAAGAGGAGAGCTTCAGAGGCTGCTCGATATCCAGACTTAGATCGAGCTCAATCAGGGGCAGCAGCCGGCCCCTCCGGCCAAGGTAACCCCTATCCCTTTCAGGACCTAGATAGGGCAGCCGCGGACCTTAGGTTAGCTAGGTTTAACCCAAACCAGCTCGTGCACCGCCACCAAAACGATCCAGACCGCAACATAACCCTTCTCCAATGCGTAGATCAGTGAGTGATGCGTGATGACGCGGACCGTCCCAAGGGCACCGTAGTAGTAGACAACACCTTTTCTTTTAGTTCGGCCTTTTTTGAGGAGTATGGGACCAATCTTAGGTCGTGGCCCTCCCTTCTAGAGGGTATAGTCGCCCCTGGACTTAGGCAATATGTGGAGGAATCTAGTCCTGAGGTAGAGCCTGATCCGACACCTCCCCTAATCCAAAAAGTTGTTGTTTTAGATTCTCCTTCCTCTGTAGCAGCTCCGAGGCCGGAGGTCGTGGAAATAGACTCTTCCTTTAGCTCGGAGGGTAGGAATTTTTCTACTTCGCGTATGTCTATTGTTAATAATTTTCTTTTGAAGAACGTACATGCATCCTTAACGTGTTTTTCATTCTTCTTTTCAGGCGAGGAGATGGCACAGAGGGGGGAACCCGACATCCGCTCGATGTTCCTGGGAGGGAAGCCACTCGAGGGTTCCCTTGTCAAGAGGTTTCGGCCTACTTCCAAGAAAACGCCGCCCCCGGCTGCAACCGTCTCTCAATCCCCGGCTAAGGGGAAAAGCTCGGGCCCAGGAGCTGCGCCCGCTGCATCCCCGACTGCGACCCTTCCTCGCCTTCGTCCTCCTCTTGCTCGGGAACCAGTAGCACCGGTTGGTCCCCAAGCTCCAGTGGCCCCCGCTGCCACAGTTCGCATCCCCGTCAACCCCTAGGATTTGGAGCTGATCCCAGAAAATTTTCCGGGGACCGTCTACGAGACGGCGAACTACTCGGTGGAGCACTATTACAAGGCCAAACCCACCAACCTGAGGAAAATTGAGGAGAGGAGCCCTGAGAATGTTATGGAATCTTCCCTGGGGATGAACCTCACAGTAAGCACTCTTCTTGACTTCTTTATATATATATATCTTACTTTTCGGGTATGCATCTAATTGTCCCTTTGTTTTTTTGTAGGCGGTCTTGGCTCTTCACCGCAGCATCTCTCGGGCTAGGTCCAGGAATGAGGAAGTCAAGGCCGAGCTGATCGCGGCCCAAACTTCTCTCACCACCTCTCAGCAGAACGAACAAAATGCCAGGGCTGCTTTGGGGGTGGCCCAAGCGAGCGAGCAGGAAGCGAAGGCTACCCTTACCACTGCCCAGGCAGGCGAGCAAGAGGCGAGAGCTGCCTCGGAAACCCTTCAGGCCAAGCTCGAGGGGGCCAAGGTAAAACTGCTGGAGGCCGAGGCGGCCGTTCTGGAGGAGAAGAAAGCGTTGGCATCCTCCATGGAGAGTATGTTGTACCACTACTGGGCCTTCAACCAGGACGACAACTTCTCCTTCATGGCCTCCGACGCATGGGGGCACTACCTCGAAAAGTTCAAAGCTCGGCTGCAAAAGGAGCTGCTAGCGGTGATTGAGACCGAGGAGACCTCTGTTGCCGGCAAGTAGGATGTTGAGGAGGTGACGTCCTCGGAGCGGCCTGGGGGGCTTAGAATTTTTTGTATTTTCATTTTTATTTATTTCTGTAACTATTCATCATGAGATTTTTCTCCTCGAAACAATTTATTGATTTCAGTCACCTCGAGTTTTATTTCAATCTATTTTATTTTTTATGATGTGTTTGGTAGAAAACTTAGTTCGTGTTAATTTATTGACCGTTTTTCTTTGAGATTGCAAAGTACTGCTAGTTAATTTTAACCAACTTCTAAGTTTTAGGAGCTGGTTGTGTCCAGAGTATTTACTTTTAAAAACTTAGTTCACGTTAGTTTTATCGACACCTCGTGCCTTTTAGAAAAAATACTGGTTAATCAATTTAACCAACCTCTAAGTTTTAGGACCTGGTTGGGTCTAGGACTTTTAAATTTAAAAAATTAGTTCGCATTAGTTTTATCGATACCTCATGCTTTTTAGAAAAAACACTGGTTAATCAATTTAACCAACCTCTAAGTTTTAGGACTTGGTTGGGTCCAGAACTTTTAAATTTAAAAACTTAGTTTGCGTTAGTTTTATTGATACTGCGTGCTTTTTAGAAAAAACACCGGTTAATAAATTTAACCAACTTCTAAGTTAAGGACCTGGTTGTGTCTAGGATATTTAATTTTAAAAACTTAGTTTGCATTAGTTTTATCGATACCTCGTGCTTTTTAGAAAAAACACTGGTTAATCAATTTAACCAACTTCTAAGTTTTAGGACCTGGTTGTGTCCAGGATATTAATTTTATAAACTTAGTTCGCATTAGTGTTATCGATACCTCGTGCTTGTTAGAAAAAACACTGGTTAATCAATTTAACCAACTTCTAAGTTTTAAGGAACTTCTTCTCGGGGTATATGCCCCCCAAGTAATCAGAAAGAGATCTTTCTCGGTTACTTGGAACACGCTCTTTCAAGCCTATACGCACACAGAAACATACAACGATACAAGAAATATACTTCTCATTTTTTAATAAAACAGGGTGGCTTTTATAATTAAGCCTTACAAAAGTATGACTATTGATCATATTTCTTTAGGTGTACAGCGTTCCATGTCCATGGGACTGTTTCTCCATTAAGCCGAGCTAGTTTAAAGGTCCCTTCCTTCACAACCTCTATTATTTGGTAGGGTCCTTCCCAGTTTGGTCCCAAAGCTCCGTCCTTGGGATCCTTATTGGCTAAAAAGAGTCTTCGGAGCACCAGGTCGCCTAAGTTAAAGATGCGTTTCTGAGACCGGTCCTCTTCCCGGACCAGCACGATGCTAGCCACATCTTCCGTGACAGCTAGGTAAAGAAAAAGAGGCTCTCCTGCCGTTGGTTTAGACAACACGGGCGGCTAAGCTAAATGTGCTTTTAGGTCGAGGAAGGCACGCTTGCACTCATCGGTCCACTCAAACTTTTTATTTCCCTGGAGCAGGTTATAGAATGGCAAACACTTATCGGTTGATTTGGAAATGAGCCGATTAAGGGCTGCCACCCTTCCTGTCAGACTTTGGATGTCTTTTTGCGACTGGGGTGATGGCATTTCGGCGATTTGATTTTATCGGGGTTCGCCTCTATTCCTCTGGTGTTGACTATGAAACCCAGAAATTTTCCTGACGCAACCCCGAAAGTACATTTTTGGGGATTCATCCTCATACCATACTTCCTCAAGATCTTAAAACATTCCTTCAGACCAGGAACATGGTTATTGGCAGTTTTTGACTTGATCAACATGTCGTCAACATACACTTCCATGTTTTTCCCGATTTGATTAGCGAACATTCTGTTGACCAATCTCTAATATGTAGCTCCCGCATTCTTCAGCCCGAAGGGCATGACCTTGTAACAATAAACGTTGGTCGGGGTCATGAAGCTAGTATGTTCCTGGTCCGCAGGATTCATAGCGATCTGGTTATAACCCGAGTATGCATCCATGAAATACATGAGCTCGTGCCCCGCAGTGGCATCCACCAATTGGTCAATTCTCGGCAAGGGGAAGTAATCTTTGGGGCATGCTTTATTCAGATCAGAAAATTCGATGCAGGTCCGCCACTTCCCGTTGGGCTTCGGGACCAAAATAGGATTGGTGACCTAGATCGGGTATTTTGCCTCGTGTATAAAGCCGCATTTTAAAAGTCGAGCTACTTCTTCTTCTAGGGCTTCAGCTCAGGTCATGCCCATGCGCCTCTGTTTCTGGGACTTCGCAGGCATGTTTTTGTCCAAGTTAAGGGTATGCATGATGACACTTGGGCTGATTCCTATCATGTCTTCATGAGACCAGGCGAATACGTCTAGATTTTCTTGTAGAAATTTCAGCTGCTCCGCCTTTATCTCATTACTAAGGTTTTTCCCAAGCCTAACCACCCTCGAAAGGTCTCTAGGATCGATGTTCACCTCTTCGAGCTCTTCGATGGCCTGGAGCTCAGATCTGTCTTCGCCTATTCTTGGGTTGATATCATCACTCAAGGTGGTACCTACGCCATCAACTTTCTGAGGTTTTTCTATCCCAGGATGAGATCTTACTTCTAGAAATTCCTCGCTTCTTCCCTGAATGGTCATCGCTTGCTTCCCGGGTTGTGATTTTCCCTTCATGGAAATGCTATAGCATTCCCTGGCAGTGAGCTGATCACCTCAAACCGTACATACCCCCGTAGAGGAGGGGAATTTGACTGCGACGTGGCAGATAAAAGTTATGGCTTCAAATTCCATCAACGTAGGCCAGCCCAGAATTGTGTTGTACGCGGTGGGACAGTCGATAACCACGAACTCAAGGAGTTTGGAGACAGTTCGGGGTCCCTCTCCCAAGGTTATTACTAACTCGATCATTATTATTGCTGCCGACCCTTCGCTGGAAAACCCATACAACATCATGGAGGTGGCCTTCAGCTCGGCAACAGACAACCCCATTTTCTCTAGCGTGGACCGGAACAGCAGGTTCACCGAGCTCCCATTATCAACTAGTATCCTCCTAACTCTCTGATTGGCGAGCTGGGAAATTATGACTAGAGGATCGTTATGTGGGAACTGGACATGACTAGCGTCCTCTTCAGTAAAATTGATTGGTTGCCTCTCCAATCGCTGCTGTTTGGGTAGATGCTGCTCCGGGATAAACTCAACTCCGTTATGGGACCTCAGCTCATTGACGTATCTCTTCTGGGCACCTCTGCTCGTGCCTGCCAGATGAGGGCCTCTAGAGATGGTGGTTATCTCTCCTCCTATTATAGGAGGAGGGGTATCCTGATTTACCCGGGCCCCGGGCTGATTTATCGGAGCTTCCGGGGCTTGCTGACTGGTAGGGACTCGATTCCGCGCATACTGAGCCAAAGGTCCGGCTCTGATGAGTGTCTCGATCTCATCCTTCAAATTCCTACAATCATCTGTGTTGTGGCCGATGTCGTTGTGTAATCGACATAATTTGGAAGGGTCTCTCTTGGCCTTTTGATTTTTCAAGGGCTCTGGCTTTTTCCAAGGAAGGCGGGCAGAATTTGCTAGGAAAATGTGCTCCCTAGTGTTTGTGAGCTCGGTATAAACTGCGTAGACTGGCTTGAACTTTTCCACGGGCATGTTCTTCTTTGGACCGTGCTGGCCGCCCTCACCGTTCCCCTTTCTCTTGCCTCCACCCCCTTGGTTATTCTGGGCAATGGTCTGAGTCGTTTTCACGACGTCCGTTTCCGCTCCAACGGGCTGGTCAGGGATTTGGCTGGTTCCCGCGATCGATGCTCACGCTTTTTCCAAGTTTATCCATTCCTAAGCCTTGTTCAAGAATTCATCCACAGTGCTGACATCTCTCCTCTAGATTTCTTTCCACAGCCCGCTCCCAACAAGGATTTCAGTTCTCATAGCCATGAGTTTGGAACTATCGTCCGCATCCCTAGCTCGGGCCGCAACGTTTGCGAACCTGCTCAGATAAGCTTTTAAAGGTTCCCCGGGCTGTTGCTTCATGTTCTCTAGGGTGTCCGCTTTGACGCAAGCCGCTTGAGAGGCTCGAAATTCCCTCTTGAAATCGGTAGAGAAATTCTTCCACGAGTTGATCGACTGTTTCTTACACGGCTTAAACCACTGCCTAGCTGGCCCGATCAAAGTCGAAGGGAATATCAAGCATCTTAGCTCGGGGCCGATATTATGGGCCATAATCAGGGTATTGAACATCCCCAAGTGATCCGACGGGTCCCCGTCCCCATAAAATTTAGATAGATGGGGCATCCGGAAACTCGGTGGGTATGCCGTGGCTACTATGTTGGGGGCAAAAAGCTCGAGCTTGTCTCATGAGTCATATTTGTCTTTGCCCTTTTCTGACAAGAGTTTCTTCATTAGCTCCTCCATCTGAGCTAACCTTTCGAGGGTCTGGTCCTTGATCCCCTGGTTGTTCTAAGGCTGTTCGACAGCTCCCATTCCATTGTACGCATTAGGCGGGTTATTGTCCCTCCAAGCTTGAGCTTGGTTTGGTTGGACATTCCCATTTTCATGTATTTAATAAGGACCATACTCTCGGCGAGTATGACTTTCATTTCTGGTCAGATCCCCCCTCTGCGAGTTGATGCGATCTTGAAGGACGGTCCTCGAGGCGGCCCGAGGGCTTTGCGCCGAACTTAGATGATTGCGCAGGTCTCCACCGGATCTGCCACTTTGGTGGCTCTCGGTCCAATAGCTCCCATTGGAAAAGCTTAGGGCCTACTGCCGGGGGTGAGGATCCGGGACATTTTCGCACGCTCGCAGGTGATGGGTAGGAACGGCAGGAGGAGGATTCCTTCTGCTACTCCCGTGCGCAGGAATATCTCGAGTAGGACGAGGAGGGGATGGGTATCTTATCGGCGAAGGGGGATGCCTAACTGGTGAAGCGATCCTAGCGCGTCTAGCCGGATCAAACTGGATTGCGGTCATTCTATCCTACCGCCTCCATCTTCCTGCGGTCGGCGGTCTGACTGCGACACAGGAGGGCTGGCCGGAGCAGGTTGTCTGTGCGAGCTTTCCCCGGATCTCCTCCGCGAGCTGCCATGAGCCCTTCTGGGGGCGTTCGACGATGGAGTCGAACTTGGAGTTGAAGTTCTGACTGATCGACTGACTTGCTGATTAGCCTTGGGAAACTCCTCAAACATAGTTTCCTGGTTATGGTGCGACATGGGCGCAAAACTCGGGGTTGAGGTTCTAACCGACCGACTGGGTCTGGGCAGACTATCCCTGCGGGACTTGTGAGTCCTGCTTTGCCTCTTTTCAACATTAACGTCGGTTGCAAGAGGGGGTATTCAGGCCAAGACCTCCTCGATTTGCTTATTCGCTTTGGATAGATGACTCCTCAACTCCATGTTCTCCATTTCTATCACCGTCATGTAACACGGGTTCGGATTTGGCGGTAGGGGCGCCAAACTTCCGGTGTCGTCATGGCCCATTGGCTGCTTTCTCGATCACTGCTGGACCTCTGGGTTTGGTTCGTTGGATATGGCGGCATGGTGAGCCTCCTACCCACCATGTTGATCCGCCTCGTTACCATGCCTCGAACGAGTAACCACCATGATCAAGTTTTTGCGATAGCACTAATCTAAACCCTCTCAATGAAAGCACCAAACTGTTGACCCGGTTTTTTGCCAACAGATAATTATACGAATAAAAAGGATGGATTAGTACAGATTGATAAACCATAATATGACAATGGTATTAATTGAGAATGTGGAAACTAATTGCAAAGAAAAGATGGTCACTCATTTCTTAGGTGGTTCGAAGGTTAAAATCCCCCTAGTCCACCAGTCGATATTATTAATCTCTCCTTAATATTTCTTACAAAGTGTTTGCTTTACAAGAAGAAGCCAACCCCTTGTACTACCCAGGGTTTCGATATTTATAGGAGATTGATCTCTGAGTAGGTATTGGGGTCATCCCGTGATCTAATCATCCATCATGTCATTTATGTGACACCGATGATTAATTCCTAAACCTTACAGTGAAGTGTGGTCTAATCAATAGGTAAAGATGGGTAATGGACCGCATGGCCCAAATCAGGCATGGGATGTCTGAACACGCACGTTTATATTGCGTGTCTGAGAATTCAGGAATAGACTAGACACGTGACGCCTGGGATATGCACGTTTATATTGCGTGGTTGCCTTTATAAGGATTTGGGGGTGTTAGACCTCTGATGCACCACGAGCTTAATGTGGCGCTAGCTCGTGGCTTCTATTATGTCGACCCAACAGCTCCATGCACGGAGCAGCTAAATGATCCATCAGCTCGGGCTGGTTATTTAGGGGTCTCTAACAAACAGCTCCGAATGGATGGTTGACACGTGGCAAATCGATTTAGGCCCTTTTCTAGATCGCCAAAGTGTGTGCGGATATTCAGGGCGTACAAGAGGCAAATACTTACTCAAGGACCCTTCAAAGTCTAGTACACATGGTCTCAGCATGTCCTCCAGCATCTGGATAGTCCTCTCAGACTGGCCATCTGAGGATGATAGGTTGTACTGAATTTCAGCTGTGTGCCCATTGTCTTCTGCAAACTTCCGCAAAACTTGGAAGTAAATGCGGGGACCCGATCTAACATGATCGACCTCGGAGCCCCATGAAGAAGTACTATCTCTCCCACATAGAGATCTACATACTGGTCAACTGTATATGTCATCCTCACTGGTAAAAAGTGAGCTGATTTGGTGTACTGGTCTACAATAACCCACACCGAATCGTGTTGATCCACCATCCTGGGAAATTCCACCAAAAAATCCATTATGATGCCCTCCCATTTCCACTCCGCGATATCCAAGGGCTGTAATAGCCCTGCTGGTCTCAAATGTTCAGTCTTGACATGCTGAGACGTTGGGCACTTGGCCACATATTCAGTTATGTCCCTATTCATCCCAGGCCACCAATATAAAGTCTTCAGATCCTGATACATATTCGTGGTGTCGGGATGCAAAGAGTACGGGGTAGTGTGAGATTCATCCAAAATCTCTCGTCTGATAAAAGTATCATTCGAAACACAAATTTGATATTTGTATCTTAGTAAACCCATATCTGATACTATATAGCCCCTAGCTACTCCAGCTAGGATGTCTCCTCTAATCTTCATTAGCTGTGGCTCTTTTAATTGACTCTCCTTTATCGTCTCTAGAAGAGTAGACCGCAGGGTAATGTTGGCTAACTGGCCAACTACTAACTCTATCCCTGGTCTTATCATACCCTCTGCCAACTCCTTGGATATCTGCCTTGAACTATAAATTTGTCCCAGACCATTCCGACTTAGTGCATCTGTCACCACGTTGTCTTTCCTTAGATGATAAAGGATTTCACAATCATAATCCTTCACTAGTTCTAACCAACGCCTCTGCCTCTTATTCAAATCCTTCTTTGTAAAGAAGTACTTCAGGCTCTTGTGATCAGTGTATGTCTCGTACTTCTCTCCATAAAGGTAATGCCTTCATACCTTTAATGCAAAGACCACTGCTGCTAACTCCAGATCATGAGTAGGATACCTCTGCTCATAATCCTTCAACTGGCGTGATGCATAAGCAATCACCTTCCATGCCTGCATAAGGATACAACCTAACCCTTGCCTTGAGGCATCACAATAAATTGCAAATTTCTCTTGATCTGTCGAAAGGCTCAAGACTGGAGCGGTAATCAAACGTCGTTTCAGCTTCTGGAAGTTTTTCTCGCATCTATCTGACCACAAAAACTTCTGGCTCTTGCATGTCAGCTCTGTCAGTGGGGTAGCTTGTTGGATTTAATAGATCAAATTAGAGATTATACGCAGCGGAACAACAATCAAAATTGTTAATTTAACCCCACAAGATTTCTAGATCTACTTCTTCACATATATATATATTGAATCAAAGAGATGAATAGAAAATTACCTCAAGACCTTCCTTGCTGCTATCTTTTTGTACGGCAAAAATCATTGAGATCTCACACCAAGATCTTCCAAAATGTTCTCAGCACACAAATAATGAGTGTGGGCTCGCTATACAAAACAATATGCAAAATCTATTTATCAGATGTTCTCAACACATGAGATTTGATAAAGTTTGGACTTAAGTTTGTGAAGAACAGTGATCTATGCTTGTAGCACTGTTCTATTTCTCTCACGGAGATTTCACGATATATTTTCTATCACTGAAAAGTATCGTTCTGAAAAAATGATCTCCTATATTTAATATATCCAATATATTAAAAATAAAATATTAGTTATTTTAAACAATTTAAAAATAACTAATCAGTTATCAGATTTTGTTTAAATAATAGTATTTTAATTATATTACAATATCTCATTATTTCTTTAATATTTAAATAACTAAAATTGTGGAACAAAGAAACTTCTAGAAGCTTCTTGTGTGTGTAGCACAGTGACTATGCATTGTGCTACACATGACCACATGCCAAGGAAGGCATGTGATTTTTCTCAATTTTTCTTATTATTTAAATACCGAAAATCCCAAAAATAGATTAATTCAAAATTAATTATATTTTTGTTAAATGAAATAATTAATTAATTCTCAATTAATTAATTACACATAATTATAGAATAATTATGTTTAGTGCATAGAAAAATATTTTACTTATCAAATAAGTCCTTTTGCCTATTTTTGTATTTATCTTTGTTAGTGTTTATTTGAGCCATTTCGAGGACCATGGACCTATAACATTAAGCTCCAATAAATTGAAACTAAATAATTAAACTCTTTAATCATAATAGTTAATTTATTAATTATGATATTTCTCCACTATAAATTCAGAATTGAACTCTTTATGTTATAGATATACTTTTACAGAAATCTTATTCTAAGTTGTCCATTGATATAACCATCTTACAATAGTTCAACCCTCTAATTAATTAGTTCATAAATTAGAATGGAATAATTACCATTTTACCTTTCTAATTTACTTTTTATTCCTTAAGTACCATTAATTCACTAGTGAATAATTAATCTATAATCTAATTATAGATTTGAGCTCAAAATTATTCAGTTCCAGAATTAACCCTTAAGGGAACTAATATAAGATCCGTTAGAAAAGATTAGATTCCGTATTGTTGATACATGTTCCCAGCCATCCATGATATTAAATCTCCAAAACAAAAGTCATTAGCCTCACTCTATGAAGAGACCTTAACGAATGAATCAAAAGATTTAATAAACATGAACAAGAGTTCATGAACACTCAGGATTTAGGTTGATCTATAAATGATCATCAGTTATGATATGAATTACAAGTCTTTATTATTAAATGGTTTTTGGAGAAAGACTTTTATTCATATCGGTCCATGTCATATATAATCATATTATATAAAGCACATTTACCGAGATGTCTTACCACATCCATAATCCGAATCTAGATTATTTGTGTCAACATGATACTCAGCAAACCGTACTTACAACCCCAATTAAAGAATTCCATAGCTTCAATTTGTTGTTGTTGACTATTTTTATTCATTCATGTGATCTTAATTCTCTCGTATTAATACAAGATCACATCCTCAATAATGAATATGGAATTTTTCTGATATTTACAAAATTATTCAAACAATAATTTAATAATCTAAATATAACAATAATAAACCATTGTATTTATTTATTCATTGAAATAATAAATGTCTTTTACATGCTTTTAGGACATACTCCTAACAATCTCCCACTTGTACTTAAAGCAAGTAGGACATTTCTCTCAATCCCATATTACGTACATGACCCTCGAATTGCTTTGCAGGAAGCATCTTCGTAAACGGGTGTGCCAGGTTGTGTTCTGATGCGATTTTGCAGAATGGACACATCTCCTCTATGTATGATTTCTTTGACTAAGCAGTATTTGCGCTCTATATGTTTTCCCCTCTTGTGGCTTCTTGGTTCTTTAGAATTAGCCACTGCTCCACTGTTGTCACAGTAAAGAACAAGTGGTTTCTCCACTTTTGGAACCATTTCCAGATCCGTGTAGAATTTTTTAAGCCAAACTGCTTCTTTAGCTGCTTCGCAAGTTGCTATGTATTCAACTTCCATGGTTGAATCAGCTATACTGGATTGCTTAATGCTTCTCCAGACAATTGCTCCACCACCAAGAGTGAATATTGACCCTGAAGTAGATTTTCTACTATCCTTGTCAGATTGAAAATCTGAGTCAGTGTATCCAGTAGGTTCAAGGTCACTACCCAAATATAGTAGCATATAGTTCCTCGTTCTCCTAAGATACTTGAGAATATATTTCATCGCAATCCAGTGTTCCAAACCTGGATTTGACTAATAACGATTGACAATCCCTACTACATAACATATGTTAGGTCTAGTACATAACATTGCATACATTAGGCTCTCTACAACTGATGCATAGGGATACTTTCTCATGTCCTCTTGCTCTTGTGGTGTCTTTGGACACTGATCTTTGCAAAGAGTAATTCCATGTCTGGTCGGCAGTTGAACCTTTTTGAAATTTTCCATAGAGAATCTTTCAAGCACTTTATCAATATAATTTGCTTGTGAAAGTGCCAAGAGCTTGTTCTTACTATCTCTTAGAATTTTAATGCCTAGAACATAGCTCGCTTCTCCCAAATCTTTCATTTGGAATTTGTCAGCCAACCATTTCTTTACATTTGATAATGCCTTTGCATCATTCCCAATGAGTAGGATATCATCAATGTAAAGAACTAAGAAAACCACAACTTTCCCTTTGATGTATTTATAAACACATGCTTCGTCAACATTTTGTTCGAAGCCATATGTTTTAATAGTTTCATCAAATGTTAAGTTCCAAGATCTTGATGCTTGTTTCAATCCATATATGGATTTCAACAACTTGCATACCTTTGATCTTGATCCTTCTTAATAAACCTTTCTGGTTGTTCCATATATATGGTTTCATCAAGTTGGCCATTCAGAAAGGCTATCTTGATGTCCATTTGCCAGATCTCGTAATCATAGATGGAAGCTATGGATAAAAGTATGCGAATGGATTTAAGCATGGCGACAGGAAAATGTTTCTTCATAGTCTACACCTTCTCTCTGTGTGTATCCTTTGGCCACAAGCCTTGCTTTATAAGACTCTACCTTTCCATCTGCACCCATTTTCTTCTTGTAGATCCATTTACATCCAATGACATTAACATTGTCAGGCAGATCTACAAGTTCCCAGACTGGATTGGAATACATTGATTCCATTTCTTGATTCATGGCAGCTTGCCACTTATCAACATCAGGGTCTTCCATTGCTTCTTTAAAAGTCAATGGATCGTCCTTTTCAGTATCTGATACAAGAACGTGTGCCTCATGTTCAATAGGATGTCTCACAATCCTCCCACTACGACGTTGCACTGGTTTTTCCTTTTCAGGAATTGTGGTTTCTTTGGTTGTTTTATCATTAACTGATGAAGAAGATGGAGATGAAATTTTATCTGTCATTAGTTCCTCTAAACCTACTTTGCTCTGAGGTTTAAAATCATTCATATAGTCGTGTTCTAAAAAGGTTGCATTCGTCGAAACAAATACCATTTGATCACTTGGACTATAGAAATATCCACCTCTTGTTTCTAGAGCATAGCCCACAAATAAACACACTTCAGACCTTGAATCAAGTTTTCCAGATTTAGGTCTTAGCACGTGAGCAGGACAACCCCAAATACGGAAATGTCACAAACTAGGTTTATTTCCATTCCACAATTATAGTGGTGTCTTTGTCACAGCTTTGGACGGAACTACATTCAAAATGTAATTAGCTGTTTGAAGTGCATATCCCCAAAACGATAAGGGAAGTGAAGAGTAGCTTAACATAGACCTGACCATGTCCAACAAGGTCCGGTTTCTTCTCTCTGAAACTTCGTTTTGTTGTGGTGTTCCAGGTGTTGTGAGTTGGGATAGAATACCATGCTCCAGCAAGAAATCTTTGAATTCAGAATCCAAATATTCACCACCACGGTTAGATCGAAGTGTCTTTAAAGATTTACCTAATTGCTTCTCAGCTAAGGCTTTGAAGTCTTTAAACCTTTCAAAAGTTTCTGACTTCTTAAGCATTAGGTAAACATGACCGTATCTAGAATAGTCGTCAGTAAATGTGACAAAATATTCATAACCACCTCGAGCTTGAATGTTAATTGGACGACATACATCACTATGTATAAGCTCTAGTGGTTCTTTGGCTCTCTTTCCCTTTGAAGTGAAAGGTCGTTTTGTCAATTTTCCTTCTAAACAGGATTCACAAACTGGTAGGGTTCCAACTGTTAGTTCCCTCAAGGGTCCATCTTTAGTTAACCTGTTTATCCTATCTAGACTAATATGACCTAATCTTAAGTGCCAAAGATACGTGTCATTTTCTTTAGAAACCTTTTGTCTTTTGTTACTTTGTGGAATAGCTACTTTAAATAATTCAGAATTATAGAGCGATTTTTCAATTGGATTAAGCATGTACAGTCCGTCCTTTTGTTTTGCATGACAAATATTGTTCCCATTCCTTGAAATAAAAATCATATTATTATGAAAAGAAATGCCAAATTTTTGTTCATGTAACAAAGATAAAGAAATAATGTTTCTAGTAATTTCAGGAATAAATAAAACATTATTCAAAACTAGAAAAATTGTTCTTAAAATTAAAACAGACTATTCCACATGCTTTAGCTGAAACAAGCGCTCCACTTCCCACTCTCATAGTCATCTCTCCTTTCTCCAACTGCTTTATGGACTCAAGCATCTGCAAACAAGAACAAATATGGTTTGTGGAACCAGAATCAACTATCCATGATAGTTTATCATGTTCCACCATACAAGCTTCGAGTACAAGCAAATATAATTTACCTTTCTTTTTCTCTTTCAGCTCGGCGAGATACTTTGGACAGTTTATCTTCCAATGACCATCAACATTACAATGGAAACACTTTCCTTTGGGTGCCTTTTGTTTGGGGTCATTGTTCTTTTTGTTCTCGGGTGCCTTGGATGACTTCTTTGCCTTTTTTGGATTGTCCTTTTTAGGGTTGCAGTCATTGTTATTGCCTTTTCTTTTCTTCTTAGAAGAAGATGATTTTGCGTCAGCCTGACTTGAGATCGTCTTGTTCAAAGACTCAAAAGTTTGTAATTCATTCAGTCATTGTGTCATGTCAAATTCTAATTTGTTCATGACATAATTTGTTGTGAATGTAGAAAAAGCAGGAGTTAAAGACTCAAGTATAATGCTTACTTGTGTCTTTTCATCCATGACTGCTCCATGCGTCTCAGCTTCATGGAGTACACTGATCATGTTCAAGACATGCTCACGCACAGATTGACCTTTCTTCATCTTAGCATTCATGTAGGTTCTAGTAGCCTCATGACGACTTTGCTCAGATGGGTGCCCAAACATTTCCTTAAGAGATTCTAGTATCTCAAAAGCAGTTTCCATGGATTCATGCTTTGTTCGTAAGACATCACTCATGCTTACAAGCATATAGCACTTAGCTTTGTTATTGGATTGAATCCATGCATCAAATTTGTCCCAAACATGTTTCGGGGCATTGGCACCAGGTTCTTCAGGACATTCCTCATTTAGGACAAACTTGTGGTTTTCGCTAACCAACAATAGATTCATATTTGATTTCCATTTTATGAAGTTATCACCAGTTAATTTTTCTTGTGCGATTAAAGCAGTGATGGGATTACTAGAGATAGACATATTCTGAATAAAAAAAATACAAATATTATTATTATATTTAGAAAAATAAATATCAAAGTTTCAAAAATTGAACGTGATGCATGAGCACAATTAAAACACATAAAATAAAGTTTAATTTCCGCGATAAAACTTTCTAACAATTAAAGTGTCGCTTTAGGGTCGGTCAAATTAATCTTAGAGAATTTATAAGACGTTCTTATCTTTATTGTTTAAAACTTAAAATAACTCATTATTTTCTCTTTTAAACATTAAAGTACCACTTAGTTTGGTCAAGTTATGATTATCCACTGCAAAAGATTAATCATAACTTTGTGAGTGTAACCCATTATTTCGGAGTTCATGACTTAACTTAGGACATGTCGCCTTAGGGTCGGTCAAACCTAAAGTACATCATTAGTTCCTGTCTTTGTAAGAAATATAACCTTGCTATTGACATGTCTAGACACCTTCCTTAGGGGGACGAAAACAAAGCCGTCGCGAGGCGCTATTCACATCTCATGGTGTTATATTAATAATGGAGACCATGGGTTATGTTTGAGATATCAACCCTCTCCCACTCACTATTTTGAAATAAGTGTTTTTAACATAATTAATTCCAAATTAATTATAGATTCTTTAAACTTTATGAACATAATTAAAATTGGAAAGAAAGCGAGTTTCTAGGTCCATATCTAAATTTAAATTACCAATTATGTTCATCTAAACTTTACTAAAAAAACAATTTTAAAATAAAGTTGGTTTAAAGAAATTAAGTCATAAAGACTTAAAACCGGTGTGATATCTTACCAAGTTTTCAAAGAATAAAACTAAGTAATTTATATGCAATTGGTTTCTCAAAACAACTCATATAAACATATAGGACAATCCTAATAATCATGTTTCTACTAATGAGATGCATGATAATGACTGTGTGAGTTTTTTATGTATGGCACAAAATGCATGAACAGTTATCAATCACATAAAAAAATTTATTTAAATAAATAATAAATGTTGAACCGGTTGCTTTTGGGTATTTCTAATTTTACAACCTCTTTATAAAATTAAAATTAAATAAAATAAAACCGACTTCATCTCCATCGGGCTTCTTTACTTTACTTTTGGTAGGATATGTGTCGTTGGTCCAGAATAATAGTAAGAAAACAATTTTCTAATTATCTTGATTAATTAAAACAAAACTTTTAAACAATCATTATTTCATTTTCCTTTTTAACTAAAACAACTTTTAATTAAAAACTAAAATAAATATAATTAAAATCTGTTATTTAGAAAAATAAATTTTTAAATAATATATTCAGAAAAGTTTGTAAGGATAACAAAATTATCTCATTATTTACATATCAAATTTCTAATAAATAGGATATTTAACATTTAAAAAAAAAATAACAGATTAATTTTAGAAAAAAAATTCTAGACCAGTAAGACGGGGACACGTGGCATCAAAAAATGTTGCCGAGGCCATTTTGTACGGAACTGTTCGGATCCGTACGGACATCCCTGGCAGCGGCTTGGAGGGTGGCCTCGGAGGAACGGTGGCTGAATTCTGAATCCCGGGCTCCGTTTTGACTTTGTGTGATCGGAATTACAATTTTATGTTGTCAAAAATAAAATAAAATTACATAAATCCTATGCCCCTTTATGGCTTACACAATGATCTAATCATAAACAAATCCTAACCCAAAAACACCATACAATTAACGATTCAACATTCCCATGCATTCAATCATATTAAGCCATCCATTCATTCATAAAAAATAAATAAATGCATAAAACTAAACCCACACAGATTCAATATACATATATGTGAAGATGACTTTGGTACCATTTGTTGGATTTTATAGATCAAATAAGAGATTATACACAACGGAACAACAATCAAAATTGTTAATTTGACCCCACAAGATTTCTAGATCCACTTCTTCACATACATATATATATATATTGAATCAAGAAGATGAATAGAAAATTACCTCAAGTCCTTCCTTGCTGCTATCTTTTTGTACGGCAAAAATCCTTGAGATATCACACCAAGATCTTCAAAAATGTTCTCAGCACACAAAGAACGAGTGTGGGCTCGCTATACAAAACAATATGCAAAATCTATTTATCAGATGTTCTCAACACATGAGATCTGATAAAGTTTGGACCTAAGTTTGTGAAGAACAGTGATCTATGCTTGTAGCACTGTTCTATTTCTTTCACGGAGATTTCAAGATATATTTTCTATCACTGAAAAGTATCGTTTTGAAAAACTGGTCTCCTATATTTAATATATCCAATATATTAAAAATAAAATATTAGTTATTTTAAACAATTTAAAAATAACTAATAAGTTATCAGATTTTGTTTAAATAATAGTATTTTAATTATATTACAATATCTCATTATTTCTTTAATATTTAAATAACTAAAATTGTGGAACAAAGAAACTTCTAGAAGCTTCTTGTGTGTGTAGCACAGTGACTATGCATTGTGCTACACGTGTACCACATGCCAAGGAAGGCGTGTGATTTTTCTCAATATTTAAATACCGAAAATCCAAAAAATAGATTAATTCAAAATTAATTATATTTTTGTTAAATGAAATAATTAATTAATTCTCAATTAATTAATTACACATAATTATAGAATAATTATGTTTAGTGCATAGAAAAATATTTTACTTATCAAATAAGTCCTTTTGCCTATTTTTGTATTTATCTTTGTCAGTGTTTATTTGAGCCATTTCGAGGACCATGGACCTATAACATTAAGCTCCAATAAATTGAAACTAAATAATTAAACTCTTTAATCATAATAGTTAATTTATTAATTATGATATTTCTCCACTATAAATTCAGAATTGAACTCTTTATGTTATAGATATACTTTTACAGAAATCTTATTCTAAGTTGTCCATTGATATAACCATCTTACAATAGTTCAACCCTCTAATTAATTAGTTCATAAATTAGAATGGAATAATTACCATTTTACCTTTCTAATTTACTTTTTATTCCTTAAGTACCATTAATTCACTAGTGAATAATTAATCTATAATCTAATTATAGATTTGAGCTCAAAATTATTCAGTTCCAGAATTAACCCTTAAGGGAACTAATATAAGATCTGTTAGAAAAGATTAGATTCCGTATTGTTGATACATGTTCCCAGCCATCCATGATATTAAATCTCCAAAACAAAAGTCATTAGCCTCACTCTATGAAGAGACCTTAACGAATGAATCAAAAGATTTAATAAACATGAACAAGAGTTCATGAACACTCAGGATTTAGGTTGATCTATAAATGATCATCAGTTATGATATGAATTACAAGTCTTTATTATTAAATGGTTTTTGGAGAAAGACTTTTATTCATATCGGTCCATGTCATATATAATCATATTATATAAAGCACATTTACCGAGATGTCTTACCACATCCATAATCCGAATCTAGATTATTTGTGTCAACATGATACTCAGCAAACCGTACTTACAACCCCAATTAAAGAATTCCATAGCTTCAATTTGTTGTTGTTGACTATTTTTATTCATTCATGTGATCTTAATTCTCTCGTACTAATAGAAGATCACATCCTCAATAATGAATATGGAATTTTTCTGATATTTACAAAATTATTCAAACAATAATTTAATAATCTAAATATAACAATAATAAACCATTGTATTTATTTATTCATCGAAATCATAAATGTATTTTACATGCTTTTAGGACATACTCCTAACATAGATATCCTTGAGAGCCCTTCCACAAACCTCCTGTAATAACCCACCAATCCAAGGAAACTTCTAATCTCAGAGGCATTCCTTGGCCTTGTCCAATCTCTGACAGCCTCAATCTTAGCTGGGCCCACCTTGATTCAATCTCTGCTAACTATATGACCCAAGAAAGTCACCTGTGGTAACTAGAACTCACAACTTCCTGAATTCACAAATAATATGTGCTCTCTCAGCCTCTGTAAGACCAACCTGAGATGTTGCTCATGCTCTTCCTCTGATTGCAAATAAACTATGATATCTTCGATAAAGACGATCACAAATCAATCCAGATAGTCCTTGAACACCCTGTTCATCAGATCCATGAAGGCTGCCGGGGCATTAGTCAAACCAAATGACACGATGAGGAACTCGTAGTGCCCATATCTGGTACAGAAGGCTATCTTTGGTATGTATTCCTCCTTGATCCTCAACTAGTGATAACCAAATAGAAGATCTACCTTCGAAAATACCATTTTACTCTGCAACTGATCAAATAGGTCATCTATTCTTTGCAGATGATGCCTGTTCTTAATGGTCATCTTATTTAGTTCCCTGTAGTCTATGCACATCCTTAGAGAACCATCCTTCTTCTTCACAAATAGGGCTGACGCACCCCATGGAGAGAAACTCGCTCTGATAAAACCCAAGTCTAAAAACTCCTGTAATTGTACCTTCAGTTCTTTTAACTTTGCTGGGGCCATTCTACAAGGTTCCCTAGACGCTGGCTCTATCCATGGTGCCAGTTCAATAACAAATTCTATCTCTCTGTGTGACGACAACCCTGGTAATTCTTTTGGAAACACATCTAAGAATTCACAAACTAATCTAGTCTCTTCTAGTCCCACTAGCACGACCTGATTGGTATCCACAATGCTGGCCAGGAATCCTATGCAACCTCCTCACAACAGGTCCCTACCCTCAATACTGAAATCATAGGTACACAGGGTCCATGCACAAAGCCAACAAATACAAAGGGGTCCTCACCCTAAGGCTCAAAGATTACCATCTTATTTTTACAATCAATGGTTGTCCCATATCTAGCTAACCAGTCCATCCCCAGAATCACATCAAAGTCGGTCATAACCAACTCTATTAAGTCAACTGACAACTCTCTGCCGTCCACTTTCACTGACAGTGATTTGACCCATCTCTTCAAAACTACTAACTCCCCAGTGGGTAATAATGTCCCAAACCCCACAATATAATAATCACATTGCCTACACAGTCTATCGATAATCTTACTAGAAACATAAGTGTAACGACCCAAAATCGCTAATAAGGCTTAGGGCCTTGATTACTGTACTGGGAGGGCATAATTGGTTTATGTGTATGTTTAATTGGTTAAATATGTGACATGCATGATTAATAAACTTATATGGATATATTTTATGCATGTTTACGAATATTAGATATGCATTTGGGCCCTTTGTAGCTTATAAGGGCATATTTGTAATTTTGGCCCATTGAGGGCATAAATGTGATTTATTATTGAGATCACATTATTATGTAGATATATTTGAAGTATATGGCTCGAGACGGTCCTAGTGAGCGAATTTGCAAAATAGTCACAACAGGGTTAAATACCTAGCTGGGGGGAGCCTAAAGGTATTTTTGGGAATTTAGAGAATGTTTTGGGATTTATTAGATATTATATAGGTATTTGGTAATTAATTGGACGATGGGATAAGTTGGTAGATATTAGGAACACTTGAGGTATTAGAGGGAATTGGAGAAAGGACTGTTTTACCCTTAGAGCAATTAAAGGGCTAAGTAACTCAAGGGGGGGCATTTTAGGCCTAAAAGTGTTCAGAACTCACTAGATACAAAAGGTAGCCTCAGACACACTCTCTCTCCCTTTCCTTCTATATGATTCTCCCTATCTCTCTCTCTTGCTCTTGAAGAAATCTTGATGAACTGAAGCTTTGAACCAGGGAGTACAGCTGGGAAACTTGGGAATTTAAGTTCAAGGGTTGAAGGATTGAAGCTGAGGGTTTAGCAGCCAATTGAGGTAAGAATTTTTTCTAGTTTTAGTTAGGAATTCAGGTCATTTGATCAATTAGTCTGGGTTCTTGAGTAAAGATTAATTGGTGCTTTGGAATGATAAATTTATAAGGATTTTGGGTGATATTATTGCTTAAAATATATGGTTAGGAGTCCTGGACTCACACTTGGAATTTGGTTGAAGGTTAAGTTGAATTGTTGAGGTTTTTGGCTGGGAAGGATGAGGAGAGAACACTGAAATTCTGGGTTCGTAGGGGCGCGCCACAACCCAGCTTATGGGCACCGCGGCACGCATGCCCAGAAGGCCCTGGGTAGGCTCTCTGTCTTGAAGGCGTGCCGCGGCCTGCCTCCCCCTGAGGCTTGGAGGTTGTGTCTCTGACTTGGGGGTGCATTGCGACCCTTAGGGCCACGTTGCGACTCGCCTAGGGGATTTTGGCTAAGGTTGGCTTTTAGGATTAACAGGCTCGGGGGTTCGAACCTAAGTGCTCGGGACAATTTCTACTACTCGGTTTAGTAGAAATTGAGGTCTCGATGGCTAGCTAATGTTTCCTAAATATTTAAATGGATTAGAAATTGATGATTACCCATTGACCACTGTGACTAGGTTTATCTCCAAGGCTTAGGACTGAGGCTCGTGCTCAGGATCGTTTTGTATTCTCCGCTCGGAATTCGAGGTAATAAAACTGCACCCTTGAATGGTTGTGAACGAGACTGAGATTCTGAATACCTAAGTATGAGTACTGCATGATTGAATGATCGATATGGTAAATGAGAATGAACAATCTAAAAGAGCCAGGGTTGATGACTTACCCACAAGACACGGCTCAACCACTGTGAGCCGGGGTTAGCTAAATAAACAATGAACTCGGCCTAAGGGAGCCGAAGTTTGTTGAGTAAACTGATGGCTCAACCTAAGGGCACCGACCCTGAGCATTTGTATATTGATTAAGATATATTTTTGAACGTACATGTTCACTGTTATTAGTTTAATGCTTATGATTTTTTGAACTTCTAGATGACTGTCTTATGATTGATTGATTGCTATTACTGATTATGTGTTTCCTGTTATGGTTTTCTTGCTGGGCCTTGGCTCACGGGTGCTACGTGGTGCAGGTAAAGGGAAGGGAAAGTTGGACCAACCATGAGTTGGAGAGCTCTGGGGGCGAGGTGTACATTGTTAGCTCATCCGCCACGGCCGAGGGATATTATAGGGACAGAGCCTTAAATGTGTATTTTTCCATTAGGGTGGCCACTGGTTGTATAAAACTTTTGAGAGTTGTAAATTGTCTTTTATACGCTATTTTTTGGGATCCCATGCACCAAACATCTATTTTAATGAAAATTAACAGTTACTGATCAAAATCTTTTAACCCTAACCTGATAGTTAACTTTAGGAGCACATTATTTTTCAAATGACTTGAATAGTTAGTCTTGCACTATTTTAAAATACACAGTGTAACGATCTTGGTTATCCAGAGCATTACAACTTGGTATTAGAGTCCTTTAGGTTTAAGGGTTTCTGAAGATTGGCTGAGCATGTACACTCGCTGCTAAAGAAAAGATCAACTCAGGGTTTGGTAACTGTATATATGTGATTATATGTCTAAATGTTTGAATGAAATATAAATGCTTTGTTCCATGATTAATAAGGAGCATGAGATACTGATAGGACCTGGGCCTTGACTATTGTGTCGCTGTTATGAGACATGCTTATTAGCATTGCTGCTGCTTGTGAATGAATATTTGAATGCTTGTTTGAATTTTGATTGCATTTGGTTGTTTGAGTTTTGATGGTGGACTATGGAAAGACTGTTAACTTGTCATCATTGCCTGACCGCTGAGTCATTGATTGCAGATAAGCTTGGATAACTATGCGTCCAAGGCGATCTATATGACTATCCGACACAGGGTCTGAGGCTAGAGACGATGATCAGGGCTAGAACCCTCTGCTAGTCCCTGAGAAATGGCAGTAGATACTTGTTGATATGCAAGCCTGGTTACAGAGCCAAGAAGAGCAGATCCGCCTCTTGAGACAGCGGGCTCCATCAGGGAGTGCTGCATCTATTTTTCCACCTGTTGTGGCACCAGTTGTACAACCACTTAAGGTTGGGAATAGGTGGGAGCCACTATATAAGCAATTCAGGAGACAACATCGTCCAACCTTTGAGGGAGGACCAGATCCACTGAAGGCCGAACAGTGGATGAGTATGATTACTTGTATCCTGGATTTTATGAGGGTGGAAGGTAATGACAGGGTGGCCTGTGCCACCTATATGCTTAGAGAGGATGCCCGTATTTGGTGGGAGGTGGCATCACAGACCAGGGACATTTCTACTTTGAGTTGGGATGGGTTTAGAGATCTGTTCAGTCAGAAATACTATAACATTGCCGTCAGGGCAGCGAATGTGAATGAGTTTGTTGGGTTGGTACAGGGCAGCATGATAGTTACAGAATATGCTCTGAAGTTTGATAGGCTTGCGAAGTTTGCACCAGATTTAGTGCCTATCGATGCAGCAAGATAGGACAGATTTATTAGAGGGCTTAATGCTATGATAGCCCAAGATATAAGAATCACAACAGTACCTGGGGGAATGACTAATGCCCAGGCTGTTGAGAAGGCTCTTACTGCTGAAGAGGAAAAGAATAAAATCAGGAGGGAGAACACAGCGAGATGGGAGGTTCGCAGGGCGATGCCTCCATTCATAGGGTCTGGTAGGGGTGGAGGCCCCAGTGATTTGAAGAGGAAGACCCCTGCACTTCGACCACTGTCGGTCTTGATAGGAGGGGTCGGGGTGCTCAAGGTGCTGCCATTGAGGCGCTGAGTCATGAAGAAGTTACCTAGAGTCCACGAGGTGCAAAAGGTGCCATCCGGCCGAGTCTCGGGCAAAGGCTTGTTATGTGTGCGGTGCGGTGGGACACCTCAAGAAGGACTTCCTAACAACAAAGAAAGAGGAATCAGGGAAGGTGGATAGCTTGACTCCAGCTCGAGTGTTCACCTTGACACAGGTAGAGGTTAGTACCTTGGTAGTGACATGTCAACTTTCTAGTGCTGGCTCCTCTTATACTGTATTGATTGACTCTGGTGCTACACATTTTTTTGTTTCTAGTAAATTAATTGGTAGATTGTGTAGACCTAGTGAGTATTATACTTCGAGGTTTGGGACTTTACTGCCTACAGGGGAACTGGTAGTTTCTAGGAGATGGATTAGAGCATTGCATGTGATGGTAGATAGTAAGGAACTATCAGTAGACTTGATCGAGTTGAGTATGGATGACTTTGATATGATTCAAAGAATGGATTAGCTGGCCATATATGGGGCTACCATTGATTGTAGGAAGAAGATGGTGACTTTTGAGCCTGAGGGAGAGGATCCCTTTATTTTCGTGGGTGTTGTGCATGGACCTCGCATACCCATGATATCAGCATTCAGGGCTGGGGACCTATTGTAGGGAGATTGTATAGGGTTCCTAGCCAGTGTGGCGGATACCACCAGGGTTATGCCAGTAGGGCTGAGAGAGACTAGATTGGTACGCAAGTTCTTGGATGTGTTTGTTGACGATTTACCAGGACTGCCGTCGCATCGGGAGATTCAGTTCGTCATCGAATTAGCGTCGGGGACAGAGCCAATGTCGAGGGCACCATATAGGATGGCTCCGGAGGAACTGAAGGAATTGAAGATACAGTTACAAGAGCTTCTTGATTTGGGGTTTATCAGGCCTAGCTTCTCGCCATGGGGTGCTTCACTTTTGTTTGTGAAGAAGAAAGACGGGACTCTGAGAATGTGTATAGACTACAGAGAGTTGAATAAGTGTACCATCAAGAATAAATACCCCTTACGAAGGATTGATGACTTGTTTGATCAACTGCAGGGAAAGATGGTGTTCTCAAAGATTGATCTTTGATTTGGTTATCACCAGCTGAAGATCAAGGATGAGGATATACCAAAGAAGACCTTCCGAACGAGGTATTGGCATTATGAGTTCTTAGTCACATCGTTTTGTTTGACCAATGCCCCAACAACATTCATGGACTTGATGAACAGGGTGTTCAAGGATTTTTTAGATCAGTTTGTGATTGTCTTCATCGATGACATCTTGGTTTACTCCAGTTCAAAGGTAGAACATGAGCAGCATCTTCGACAGGTATTGCAGAGATTGAGAGAGCATCGATTGTATGCCAAGTTTAAGAAGTGCGAGTTATGGTTACCAGAAGTGACATTCCTTGAACACATTGTTGGTGAAGATGGGATTAAGGTGGAACCAGCTAAGGTAGAGGCCGTGAGAGATTGGCCGAGGCCAAGGAACGCCTCAGAGGTTAGGAGCTTCCTTGGATTAGCGGGATATTATAGGCGGTTAGTGGAAGGGTTCTCGAAGATTGCTGCAATGATGACATAATTGACACGGAAGAATTTGAAGTTCGTTTGGTCAAACAAGTGTGAGAATAGCTTCTAGGAAATGAAGCGACGACTGATCACTGCTCTGGTGTTGAGTCTTCCTTCAAAGAGAGGAAAGTTTGTAGTATACTGTGATGCATCGAGGTTGGGATTGGGATGTGTGTTGATGCAGAATGAGAAGGTTATTGCTTATGCATCACAGCAGCTGAAGAAGTATGAGTAGCAGCACCCTACCCACGATCTAGAGTTGGCAGCGGTGGTATTCACACTGAAAATTTGGCGACATTACATGTATGGAGAGAAGTGCGAGATATACACTAATCATAGGAGTTTGAAGTATTTCTTCACCTAGAAGGACTTGAATATGAGCCAGAGATGTTGGCTGGAGTTGGTGAAGTACTATGATAGTGATATCCTTTACCAACCAGGGAAAGCCAACGTAGTGGCAGATGCATTAAGCCGGAGGGACCCAGGACAGTTTTTTAGCTCTGTGCAGATATCGAGAGAGTTGGGAAAGGAGATGTCTAGAGCAAGGATAAAGTTAGTTGTAGGCTAGTTGGCCAATATCACTTTTTAGTCAACCCTTCTGAAGAGGGTAAGAGAGGGTCAGATGATTGATACATCATTGCAGGAGGTTAGAGGGAATGCCCTAGCTGGAGTGGCTAAAGACTACTCCATTTTAGAGACTGGGTTGCTACGGTATAAGGGTTGGATTTGTGTCCCGACAGATATGGGTATTAGGCGAGAGATACATGATGAATCTCATACTACACCATACTCACTCCATCCAGGCACTGCGATGATTAATAAGGATCAACGGACGTTATATTGGTAGCCTGGGATGAAGAAGGAAGTAGTGGAGTACTTGGCCAAGTGTTTGACCTGTCAGCAGGTGAAGGCTAAGCATCAGCGACCAACGAGGTTGCTACAACCTTTAGTTATTCTCGAGTGGAAATGGGAGGACGTTACTATGGATTTTGTGGGAGGTTTACCCAGGACAGTGGGGCTACATGACTCAGTGTGGGTGATAGTAGACATATACACCAAATCAGCTCAGTTTTTGCTAGTGAAGACGACCTATATTTTGGATTAGTACGCAGAGCTGTACATGAGGGAGATTGTACATCTCCATGGGGTTCCTAAGTCTATAGTATCAGATCAGGATCCCATATTCACCTCCAATTTTTGGGGTGGTTTGCAGAAGGCTTTGAGGACTCAGCTGAAGTTCAGTACGACCTTTCATCCTCAGACTGATGGACAGTCTGAAAGAACGATTCAGGTATTGGAAGACATGCTCAGAGCGTGTGTGATAGACTTTGAGGGGTCTTGGAGTAAGTATCTCCCATTGATTGAATTTTCATACAACAACAATTATCAATCAACGATTGGAGTAGCTCCATACGAGATGTTATATGAAGGAGATGTAGATCACCCATTCATTAGGATAAGATGGGTGAGAGGAAGTATTTGTGACCGGAGATGGTTCAAAGGACTAATGAGGCCACCGAGAAGATCCGAGCTTGAATGCTCACTTCACAGAGTAGACAGAAAAGCTATGCTAATCCTAAGCGTAGGGACGTGGAGTTCCAGGTAGGGGACCACATGTTTCTGCAAGTCTCACCACTACGACGGGTGAGAAGGTTCGGGAGAAAGGGCAAGCTGAGCCCTAGATTCATAGGAACTTTCGAGATCCTGGAGAGGATCGGGCTAGTGGCCTATAGGTTGGCACTGCCACCATCCTTATCGAGAGTTGACAATGTATTCCACATTTCTATGCTTCGAAAGTACATTTCGGATACGACTCATGTGTTGAAGTATGATGAGTTGGAAATGTAGACAGATTTGTCATATGAGGAGTGACCGGTTTAGGTCATAGACAGGAAATACAAAGTTCTACGGAACAAGATGATTCCTCTAGTCAAAGTGTTATGGAGGAATAGCAAGATCGAGGAAGCCACCTGGGAGCTTGAGTCAGCGATGCGGGATCAGTATCTCAAGTTATTCAGGTAAATTTCGAGGACAAAATTCTCAGTAGGAGGGGATAGTTGTAACGACCCAAAATCGCTAATAAGGCTTAGGGCCTTGATTATTGTGCTGGGAGGACATAATTGGTTTATGTGTATGTTTAATTGGTTAAATATGTGACATGCATGATTAATATGCTTATATGGATATATTTTATGCATGTTTACGAATATTAGATATGCATTTGGGCCCTTTATAGCTTATAAGGGCATATTTGTAATTTTGGCCCATTGAGGGCATAAATGTGATTTTGAGTGATTTATGATTAAGATCACATTATTATGTAGATATATTTGCAGCATACTGCTCAAGACGGTTCTAGTGAGCGGATTAGCAAAATAGTCACAATGGAGTTAAATACCCGGCTAGGGGGGAGGGTATTTGGGAATTTAGAGAATATTTTGGAATTTATTAGATATTGAATAGGTATTTGGTAATTAA
Organism: Humulus lupulus; assembly: GCF_963169125.1. Classification (NCBI taxonomy): domain Eukaryota; kingdom Viridiplantae; phylum Streptophyta; class Magnoliopsida; order Rosales; family Cannabaceae; genus Humulus; species Humulus lupulus. The sequence continues at coordinate 110,660,737 of NC_084797.1, read as the reverse complement.
TTGGACAACGGGATAAATTGGTAGATATTAGGAACACTTGAGGTATTAGCGGGAATTGGAAAAAGGACAATTTTACACTTAGAGCAATTAAAGGACTAAGTAACTCAAGGGGGGGGGGGGCATTTTAGTCATTGTATTGGTTGAGGATGAGATCAGCTTAGGCTTAAAACAGTTCAGAACTCACTAGATACAAAAGGAAACCTCAAATACTCTCTCTCCCTTTCCTTCTATATGATTCTCCCTATCTCTCTCTCTTGCTCTTGAAGAAATCTTGATGAACTGAAGCTTTGAATCAGGGAGTACAATTGGGAAACTTTGGAATTTAAGCTCAAGGGTTGAAGTATTGAAGCTGAGGGTTTAGTAGCCAATTGAGGTAAGAATTTTGTCTAGTTTTAGTTAGGAATTCAGCTCATTTGATCAATTAATCTGGGTTCTTGAGTAAAGATTAATTGGTTCTTCGGGATGATAAATTTGTAAGGATTTTGGGTGTTATTATTGCTTAAAATATATGGTTAGGAGTCTTGGACTCGCACTTGGAATTTTGTTGAAGGTTAAGTTGAATTGTTGAGGTTTTTGGTTGGGAAGGATGAGGAGAGAATCCAGAAATTCTGGATTCATAGGGGTGCACCGTGACCCGCATGCCCAGAAGGCCATGGGTGGGCTCTCTGTCTTGAAGGCGCGTCGCGGCCTTAGGGGGGCTAGTCGCGGACCGCCTCCCCCTGAGGCTTAGGGGTTGTGTCTCTGACTTGGGGGCGTGTCGCGACCCGCCTAGGGGATTTTGGCTTAGGTTGGATTTTAGGATTAACAGGGCTCGGGGGTTCAAACCTAAGCGCTCGGGATGATTTGTACTACCCGGTTTAGTAGAAGTCGAGGTTCCAGTGGCTAGCTAATATTTCCTAAATATTCAAATGGATTAGAAATTGATGATTACCCATTGGCCACTGTGACTAGGTGTATCGCCAAGGCTCAGGACTGAGGCTCGTGCTCGGGACCGTTTTGTATTCTCCGCTCGGAATTCAAGGTAAGAAAACTGCACCCTTGAATGGTTGTGAACGGGACCGAGATTCCCAATACCATATGAGTACTGTATGATTGATTGGTCGATATGGTATATGAGAATGAACAACCTAAGAGAGTCGGGGCTGATGACTTCACAGGACGCGACTCGGCTACTGTAAGCTGGGGTCAGCTAAATAAACAATGGACTCGGCCTAAAGGAGCTGGAGTCAGTTGAGTAAACAGAGGGCTCGGCCTAAGGGCGCCGACCCTGAGCATTTGTATATTGATTAAGATATATTTCTGAACATACATGTTCACTGTTATTAGTTTAATGCATATGATTTGTTGAACTTCTGGATGACTATCTTATGATTGATTGATTGCTATTACTGATTATGTGTTTGCTGGTTATGGTTTTCTTGCCGTGCCTTGGCTGACGGGGGCTACGTGGTGCAGGTAAAGGCAAGGGAAAGCTAGACCAACAATGAGTTGGAGAGCTCTGGGGGTGAGGTGTACATTGTTAGCTGCTCCTCCGCCACGGTCGAGGGATAGTACAGGGACAGAGCCTTAAATTTGTATTTTGCCATTAGAGTGGCCACTGGTTGTATAAAACTTTTTAGAGTTGTAAATTGTCTTTTAAACCCTGTTTTTTGGGATCCCATGTACCGAACATCTATTTTAAAGAAAATTAACCATAAATGATCAAAATCTTTTAACCCTAACCTGATAGTTAACTTTAGGAACACATTATTGTTCAAACGACTTGATTAACAAGTCTTGCACTATTTTAAAATACACAGTGTAACCGTCTTGGTTATCCAGAGCATTACAATAAGAGTGTGTAGCACGAGATTCAATCACTACAGTATAAGAAGTGCCTGCACTAGAATGCTAACCTGTCACTACTGAGGGTCTGGCCTCAGCCTCAGCCTGCGTCAGTGCGAACACTCGAGCTGGAGTTGAGTTGTCTACCTTTTACGCTTCCTCTTTCTTCATTCCTGGGCAGCCATTCTTTAGATGCCCCACGATTCTACATAAAAAGCATACCTTCACCTAACATTGCCCCAAATGACATCTTCTACATCTGACACACTCTAGATATGTCCTCTAGTTCTCATTGTCGCTCTGGTGGCCAATTTGTACACTTGTGGCCTCCTATTAGGGCTGGAAGCCAAAACAATATCTGAGGTCTTCCTTTTCTGGTCACTAGGGCCTCCGCCCATCCCAGATCCTGTAAAGGGAGGTCCCATTCTCCTGGTATCCCTTCTGGTCGCGTTCTCGCACCAGATCTTGTTCTCAGCGCCCTCTGTTGTAAGGGCCCTCTCTACTACCTGAGCATATGTCATCACTCCAGGTACTATTGTAATTATGACATCCCGGACTATCATAGAGTTCAGCCCCCTAAGGAATCTCTCCTTCCTGGTCACATCAGTAGGCACCAAGTCCATAGCAAACTTGGCTAACCTATCAAACTTCAGAGCGTATTATGTTACTAACATATTTCCCTGAACCAGTTTGTTGAATTCATCTTTGTTCGCATCTCTCACCACATCATTATAATATTTCTCATTAAACAGATCTTTGAATTCTTCCCAATTCATTATGGTTACATCCCTAGTCTGGGACACCACCTCCCACCAAATTCGGGCATCCTCCCGAAACATGTACGTGGCACAAGCCACCCTTTCGTTTCCCACCACCCTCATAAAGTATAGGATGGATGTGATCATGCTCATCCACTGCTCTGCGTTGAGTGGATCTGCGCTACCCTAAAAAACGGGAGGGTGCTGCCTCCTTAACTGTTCATATAACAACTCCCAATGGTTCTCTATCTCATACTGTTTCTGTATGACCTGTCAGAACCTGCTGTTGCTTTAACTGACGAATCTCTTATTCCTGCCTCTGCAGCCTAGCTTGAATATTAGTAAGCACCTGTTGCCAGTTTTTAGGAGCTGGCGAAGGGTTTTAACCCTGGTCATTACTTCCAACCTAATTTTTAGCGCCGACTGGCTCATTCGATTGCCCTTAAAGCATACTTCCAAGTCCATCTGCAATGAATGACTTGACTTATCAGGTAGTAATAACAATATTCCATGTCAACCGACGGTTCAAAACCGATCAAGTTAGCATTCACATGAATCGAAAATGCTAATAACCATCCCAATAGTTCACACTTATACAGTCATGCTAATAAACATGGCGATTCACATTCTACAATCATGCTGATAAGCATGTCAGTTCATGTTTATACTCAAACATGGTGCTCATAAGCACTTCCTGGCATTTATAAACAAGTAACGATGATAATAAGCATTTTCTGGCACTCATAGACAAATAACGATGCTAATAAGCATTTATTTAACATTTAACGGTGCTAATAAGCATTTCCTGGCATACATGCACATTTAACAACGTGAATAAGATTTTATAACATTTAAGAGCAATAATGATGCTAATAAGAATTTCTACAACATTTACAAGCCACAATTGCGCTAATATGCAAATCTTTAACTTGCATACAACAGTCAAGGGCCAGGCCCTATTAGAATAGCTCATGCCTCCTAATTACACACAGGTAAGGCATATATACTTCATTTAAGTAATTTCACACATAACTATATTAATAGTTACCAAACCTTGAGTCGAGCTTGTCTTTAGCAGGGAGTGTACATGCCCAGTCCATCATCATGAATCCATAAACCTTGGCAGCTCTGATACCAAGTTGTAACGCCTTACAAATTAGGGTCCATTACCACGTGTGTTAAAATTAGTGCAAGACTTGCTAAATGAGTCATTTGGACTAAAACATGTGGTTAAGTGACTAATAGTTCCAGTATTAAAAATCTTGGTCAAAGGAACAAACATTTCAAATGAAAATTTTAGTCTTTACATGGGATCCCAAAAAACAAGTTTAAAAAATTATGTACAACTCAGGGATTACAAAATAGGCCGACCTAAGCGGCAAAACAGGGTCCAACCCTAGTTCCCCTGTGATATCTCGGCCGTGGTGGTCGAGCAGACTACATATGTACACATCGCCTCTAACATTCTCCAACTCAAGGCTGGCCAAGCTTTTCCCTACCCTTACCTACACCACATAGCACCTGTGAGCAAAAAGACTCAGAAAGAAAACATATTAACAAACTAAGATAATCAATCAGAACATAAGAACATGCTTAATAGTAATAACTTAAACCAAGCAAGCACATTGTCCAAGTAAGTGATCATAGGGTAACAAAAGTGCGTATCACATTTTTATTTATTCAAGTGGCATCCGAGCCAGTTAAGTGCATAATACACTTCTGGGGTGGCCTAACCATAACGGATTGCGATCAACGCGCATAGCACTGACCACAACTTATAAGATGAGCCTTACAACCCTTCGACTTATAAGCTCGACTTATAAGTCGAGCCTTGTAAACCCTCGAATTATAAGCCGAGCCCCTTTTAACAAAATATGCCCTCGACTAGTAGGCCGAGATTTTAGTTAGGTGCAACAGACAGAATCTTGACTTATAACCCAAGCTTCCCAGTTAGGAACAAACATACATATAATGCATTCATCATACACATATACAACGCATTACAATGTACTTAATAGATGTTCGTTGGAATAATTATAATCATGCTCATTAACAGGGCCCGAGCCCTAATCATGTTTACATTTAACAGTTGGACCAAGCTCTAATCGTATTACATTCGACAGTTGGGCCAAGCCTCAATCATATTACATTTAACAACTGGGCCAAGCCCTAATCACGTATCTCACACATCGGGTGCAGTTTTCTTACCTCGATCCTCGTACGAATAATGAAATGACCCCGAGCGCTATCCTTAACCCGAGCCTGGTAGAAACCCTAGTCACAACACAAGTATGTTCATTAGGAACTGTAGCATCCCAAATTTGTTAATAAGGCTTTGGGACTTGATTAGCGTGCCTGGAGGGAAATAAGTAATTTATTATTTAAATATGTGAATTTGAGGAGCATGTGATTAGAAATTCATGTTTAGGTGAATTAAATATGCATGTGGGCCCCACTTGGTTATTAGGGGCATGTTTGTAGTTTTAGCTTGTTGAGGGCATAAATACAATATTTAAGATTATTGTGATCTTTACCACATGCGAGTGGACATATATTTGTGATGCACGATCTGAGACAATCCGAGGGAGCAGTTTAGCTAAGAAGTCACCACAGGTCCCGAGACCCGACTCGGGGCAAGTCGGGGGGTATTTTGGGCATTATACATTTATTGGGTTATCGGGTTATGAAAATAAATATTTGGAGATATATTTGAAGTTAGAACGTATTGGAGGGAATATCGGGGAAATTTACCATTTTGAGCTGGGAATTCAAAAATTTAAGGCTTGAATTGTGGGAGGAGTAAGCTTGGAAAATTGAAGAGAAAGTGTGGCCTGAATTCATCCTTGAGGTAAGAAGCCTAATATTAAATTAATTGAGTTTAAGCTAAGTTTTGTTAGAGTTGTAAGTTTATGTATGCAAGCTGAATGATGGATCACTCTTGGTTTTCTAGATGAGTTTTTGGGATTAGTTTTGTTAGGTTTTGCTGCTGGGACCATTATGGGATTACTGTAATGATTAAATTGAGTTGTGGGATTGATTTTGGGGTAAATTGGATGGGTTTTGGTTATGAAAATAGGGGATTTTTCTGGGTTCGAAGGGTCGGGCCGTGGCATTGTTCTTTGTGAGCCGTGACCCTCTAGAGCAGAAATGAGGCTAGGAAGAAGGGCGGGCCGCGACATCCTATGGCCTTGGGGCCGCAACACTTAGTGGGTTTTTGGACCCCAAGAAGGTTTTAGGCTCGGGAATCCATAAGTTAAGGACCGAGATAGATATTATCACCCGGATTGATAGAATTCAAGGTCCTGGAGACTAGAATTATAACCCAAAGTTATTTAATGGATTAGAACTTTATGGATGGATGTTGTTGATACGTTGTGACTAGGTTTTCAGTGAGGCTTAGACTAAAGGACTGTGCTCGGCATATCGGAACTAAGGAAACTTGGGACACAGGTAAGAAAACTGTTGTACCCGTAGAGTAAGGCGTGGCACTATAGTTTGTATTGCAGGGCACGACCCTACGTGATTGTGTTGTAGGGCATAGCCTTATTAATTTTGTTTGTATTTGCTTAAGTATTTGTTAAGTTTATGCTAGGTGTTGCATATCTGTAAATGTACAGCAAGGGCCGAGAACGGCAAGGGCCGGGAACGACGAAGGCTAGGAACAGCGAAGGCCGAGTACAGCAAGGACCCGAGAGCAGCGTTAAGCACACGGAGTGCAAGTTGCCAGGGTGTGATCCCTATTGGATACCTGGGATATCCTCACAGTGTAGACCGCGAACCCAGGGCCTTGTAAAGTGCATGGGACGACATGGTCGTTATGTGTTTAGCCTGTTGGCAGCATTGTTATATGCTGATTGATAGTTGTGCGTATGTTTGATTGCTTGTGTGGAGTTTTCTTGCTGGGCTTCGGCTCACGGGTGCTCTATGGTGCAGGTAAGAGCAAGGGAAAGGTCGATCAACCATGAGTACGGAGAGCGTGAAGCGGCGTGTACATGTTCGACCTGCCTGGCTGCCATGGCCAGGGGTATTTTTGGGAGATCATGTGTATTAAACCTAATTTTGTCGTCTAGTTGACTTTAATTATATTTTGAGTTGTAAATATTTCTAAATAGTATTTTGGGATCCCAAATGATAATGCTTTATAATTTCAATGAATGATTACATTTTCAAATTATATGACTTTTATTATAGTTTAGCTACACTTTTAACCTAAAATCTCGATTAGCGAGTTAATTGCACGCTTTAAACTCACTTAGTAACAACTCTAAGGAGGTAGGGCGTTACCACTTGGTATCAGAGCGAGCCAAGGTTAATGGTTCCTGGAGATGGACCGAACATGTACGCTCACTGTTAGTGACAAGCTCGACTCAGGGTTGGCTGGTAAAGATTGAATTGTAAGCTTGATTATGTGCTTAAGTGCCCTGTTTGTCTGATTATTTTATATAGAGTATGATGAATGTGTTAACATATGCATGATGCCAGGGCATGGCCCCTTGAGTGATGTATGCTATTTGTGTATTGTGGACTGTTGTTATGGTTGGTTGTTGTGAATTGGGAGGTGATTTTGGATGTTGTTATCATGCCTGATGAGTGGCGACGTTGATTGCAGGCATATTGTTGTGATGCCTCAACAATCATCTAGACTCTTTGGCAGTAGAGCTAAGGATGACAACCACGGTCAGGACCCTCCACCTACCCCACATAATTGGCAACAGATGTTTTCCAAAATGGAAGCTAGATTGCATCGAACAGAGGAAGAACTTCGACAGCTGAGGTAGCAGGCCCCTCCTCAGGCTATTGGGTTGCCAGTTCAGTAGGCTGTGGCGCCAGTGCTGGTTCAGCCTGTTATGGAGAATAGGTGGGAACCTTTGTATGAGAGGTTCAGGAAGCAGCATCCTCCCACCTTCGAGGGTGGACCAGACCCACTACGGGCATAGCAGTGGATGAATATGATTTCCTCCATCTTGGATTTTATGAGGGTGGTAGGGAACAAGAGGTAGCTTATGCCAGCTACATGTTTAGAAAGGATGCCCACGTCTGGTGGGATGAGGTGACACAGAGAAGAAATATTGTCGTTATGACCCAAGAAGAGTTCACAAGCATCTTTAATGAGAAATATTACAGTGTTGCAGTCCGAGTTGCGAAGGTTGACGAGTTTATCAACCTGATTGAGAACTAGTTGATAGTTACTGAGTATACTTTGAGATTTGACTAATTGGCGAAGTTCGCATTGGATTTGGTGCTGACTGATGCGACAAGAATGGATCGGTTTGTGCAGGGGTTGAATGTTATGATCGCCCATGATGTTAAGATTACTTTGGATCCAGAGACTACTACATATGATCAGGTAGTGGACAAGGCCCTTAATGCTAGGCGGGATGCCAGGAGGACAGTGCCTCCTTTTACTGGATCCAGTCGGGGTAGTGACCCCATTGAACAAAAGAAAAAGGCCCCAGATTCTTTCGTCCCTCCTAGCTCGGATAGGAGGGCACGGGGTGCTTTTAGTGGCCATCAGGGCGGGGGTGACAACTGGAGGAGTTTTCCAATGTGTCCTCGATGCAGACGACGACATCAGGGAGAGTTCAGGATCAGAGCCTGCTTTATATGTGTGAGTGTCAATCATCTAAGGAAGGACTGCCCACAAGCCAGGAAGGAGGAGCCGAAGCAGGGCAACGGTCTCGCTCCTGCCAGAGTATTCACCTTGACTCAGAATGAGGCAGAGGCTAGCCCCTCGGCTGTGACAGGCTAGATTTCTAGTGCTGGTTGTTCTTATAGTGCATTGATTGATTTAGGAGCTACTCATTCATTTATGTTTGCTAGAGTGATAGATCAGCTGTGTAGACCTACTGATTTGTATGCTAGGGGTTTTCAGACTTTGTTGCCGACTGGAGAACTGGTAGTCTCTAGGAGATGGATTAGAGCATTGCCAGTAGAGATAGACGGTAAGGAGTTGTCTGTTGATCTGATTGAATTAAAGATGGATGACTTCGATATGATTATAGGGATGGATTTGTTGTCAAAGTATGGGGTGACGATTGACTGCAAGCGCAAAATGGTGACTTTTGAACTAGAAGGGGAGGTACCCTTTGTATTTGTGGGGACAGCTAGCGGACCGCGAGTACCTATGATTTCAGCACTGAAGGCTAGGGACTTGATGCAGGAAGGTTGCATATGATTCCTAGCAAACATTATGGATACCTCTAGGGTTGTGTTGATTGGATCGAGTGAGACCTTATTGGTATGTGAGTTTCTAGATCTATTTCCAGCAAACCTGCCAGGGTTACTGCCACAGCGGGAGATCGAGTTTGTTATAGAGTTGGCGCCAGGGGCGGAGCCATTATCTAGGACACCTTATAGAATGGCTCCGACAGAGTTAAAGGAATTGAAGATTCAGTTGCAGGAGTTATTGGATTTGGGGTTCATTAGACCGAGATTTTCGCCATGGGGTGCTCCAGTGTTGTTTGTTAAGAAGAAGGATGGATCTTTAAGAATGTGTATTGACTACAGAGAGCTGAACAAGTTGACTATTAAGAACAAGTACCCATTACCTAGGATTGATGATTTATTTGACTAGCTACAAGGAAAGACCGTGTTTTCTAAGATTGATCTCTGGTCAGGTTACCATCAGTTAAGGATTAAAGAGGAGGTCATACCAAAGACTGCTTTCTGCAAGAGATGTGGACATTATGAATTCCTGGTTATGTCCTTTGGATTAATCAATGCCCCATCGATTTTTATGGACATGATGAATATAGTTTTCAAGGACTATTTAGACAAGTTCATGATTATGTTTATTGACGACATACTGGTGTACTCTCAGTCAGAGACAGAGCATGAGCAACATTTATGCCTGGTATTGCAGCGGTTGAGAGAGCATAAGTTATATGCTAAGTTCAGCAAGTGCGAGTTTTGGCTACCGCAAGTCACATTTCTTTGCCATATTGTCAGTAAGGAGGGGATTCTGGTTGACCCAAGTAACATTAAGGCAGTGAGAAATTGGCCTAGATCGAGCAGGGTTCTGGAAGTTAGGAGTTTTCTGGGATTGGCAGGGTATTATCGACGATTTTTTGAGGGGTTCTCCAGGATAGCCACACCGTTGACTGAATTGACGAGGAAGAAGACTAAGTATGTGTGGATAGACAGTGTGAGAACAATTTCAAGGAATTGAAGCGGCAACTGATCACTGCCCTAGTGTTGAGTCTCCCAACAGACAATGAGATGTTTGTGGTTTATTATGACGCTTCCAGACAGGGTTTAGGGTGTGTGTTGATGCAGGTCGGAAAGGTGATAGCCTATGCATCGAGACTGCTAAAGGAGTATGAACAGAGATATCCCACGCATGATCTGGAGTTGGCAGCGGTGGTATTTACACTCAAGGTTTGGAGACATTATCTATATGGTGAGAAGTGCGAGATATACACTGACCATAAGAGTTTGAAGTACTTCTTTACTCAGAAGGATTTGAATATGCGCCAGAGAGGGTGGCTAGAATTGGTAAAGGATTATGATTGTGATATCCTATACCATCCTGGGAAGGCTAATGTAGTGGCTGGTGCATTGAGTTGGAAGGGCTTAGGAAAATTGTTCATTACGAGGCAAATATCTGATAAGTTAGCTGAGGAGATGACTAAAGCGGGTATAGAGTCGGTGGTTGGTCATTAGCCAACATCACTCTTCAGTCTACACTCCTTGAGAGGATCAAGGAGGCGCAGGGGAAGGATCCTCAGTTGAGAGGGCACAGAGAGAGTGTCTTAGTCGGGGCGACTAAGGACTTCTCTATATCGGAGATGGGAATACTGAAGTACAAGGGTCGGATCTGTGTTCTGATGGATTATGATATCCGGCGAGAGATCTTGGATGAATCTCATACCACTCCCTATTCTTTACATCCAGGTACGAGTAAGATGTACCAAGATTTGTGAGCTTTGTATTAGTGGTCGAGAATGAAGATGGACATGGTGGATTATGTGGCCAAGTGTTTAACTTGTCAGCAGGTAAAGGTTGAACACCAGAGGCTAGCGGGGTTATTTCAGCCTCTAGGGATTCTAGAGTGGAAGTGGGAGGATATCACCACATACTTCGTGGTTGGTTTGCCGAAGACTGTGGGACAACATGATTCAATATGGGTGATTGTGGATAGGTATACCAAGTCCGCCCACTTTTTACCTGTCAGGATGACTTATATTGTGGAGCAGTATGCCGAGCTGTAAGTGAAGGAAATTGTTCGACTTTATGGAGCTCTGAGGTCGATAGTATCCAACAGAGACCCCACCTTCACCTCCAAGTTTTGGGAGAGTCTGCAGAAGGCTATGGGCACGCAGTTGCAGTTTAGTACCGCTTATCATCCTTAGACGGAAGGACAGTCTGAGAGAATGATTCAGATATTGGAGGATATGTTACGAGCTTGTGTATTGGATTTTGGGGGATCTTTGAGTAAGTATCTCCCATTGATTGAGTTTTCATACAATAACAGTTACCAGGCGACTATCGGGGTGGCCCCGTATGAGATGCTATATGGGAGGAAGTGTAGATCACCTATCCATTGGGATGAAATGGGTGAGAGGAGGAACTTAGGTCCTGAGATGGTTTAGGGGATCAATGAGGCAATTTAAAAGATTAGAGCTTGAATGTTCACCTTCCAAAGTCGCTAGAAGAGTTACTCAGATTTGAAATACAGGGGCGTAGAGTTCCAAGTCGGTGACCATGTGTTCCTTAGGGTTTCACCCTTGAGAGGAGTGAAATGGTTTGGTGTTCAGGGCAAGCTGAGCCCAAGGTTTGTTGGCCCCTTTGAGATTATGGAAGGGGTTGGAGAGGTAGCTTACAGATTGACGATGCCTCCAGCTCTATCAGGGGTTCATGATGTTTTTCACGTATCCATGCTTCAAAAGTATGTATCAGATTCTACACATGTACTGAGTTATGAAAACATGGAGTTGGACCAGGATTTTTCCTATGAGGAGAATCCGATTCAGGTTCTTGACTGGAAGGATAAAGTCTTGCGGAGCAAGACCATCGCCTTGGTGAAAGTGTTGTGGAGGAACAGCAAGGTTGGGGAGGCGACATGGGAACTTGAATCAGAGATGCGAGAGTGGTATCCCGAGTTGTTCAGGTAATTTCGAGGATGAAATTTCTGTAAGGAGGGGATAGTTGTAGTGTCCCAAATTTGCTAATAAGGCTTAGGGCCTTGAATAGCGTGCTTGGAGGGCAATAAGTGATTTATTATTTAAATATGTGAATTTGATGAGTATGTGTTTAGAAATGCATGTTTAGGTGAATTAAATATGCATGTGGGCCATATTTGGTTATTAGGAGCATGTTTGTAATTTTAGCCCGTTGAGGGCATAAATGTAATATTTGTGATTATTGTGATCTTTACCACGTGCGAGTGATGATATATTTGTGATGCACGATCCGAGACAGTCCTAGGGAGCAGTTTAGCTAGGAAGTTACAACGGAACCCGAGACCCGACTCGGGGCGAGTCGGGGGGTATTTTGGGCATTATACATTTTATTGGGTTATCGGGTTATGAAAATAAATATTTGGAGATATATTTGAAGTTAGAATGTATAGGAGGGAATATCGGGGAAATTTACCATTTTTCCCTCGGGGAAGTTTTTGGTATCCCGAGAATTGGATGTAACTTAAGTGACTTAGGATAAGTAAGACAAACATAAGAAACACTAAGAAGCTTGGCATATACCGACCCTCTCCCTATCACTTGGTATTTCTCTCTCTTTGGAAGCTTGAAGGCTGAAGGAAGTTCTAGGGGAAATTGAGCTGGGAATTCAGAAATCTAAGACTTGAATTGTGGGAGGAGTAAGCTTGGGAAATTGAAGAGCAAGTGTGGCTTGAATTCATCCTTGAGGTAAGAAGCCTAATATTAAATTAACTAAATTTTGTTAGAGTTGTAAGTTTATGCATGCAAGCTGAATGATGGATCAATCTTGGTTATCTAGATGAGTTTTTGGGATTAGTTTTGTTAGGTTTTGCTGCTGGGACCATTCCGAGATTACTGTAATGATTAAATTGAGTTGTGTGATTGATTTTGGGGTAAATTGGCTGGGTTTTGGTTATGAAAATGGAGGATTTTTCTAGGTTCGAAGGGTCGGGCCGCGACATTGTTCTTGGTGAGCCGCGACCCTCTAGAGGAAAAAGGAGGCCAGGAAGAAGGGCGGGCCGCGACGCGCATAGGGAGAAATGGGAGGCTGAGCCTTTGGTTGAGGCAGGCTGCGACATAGGGCCTTGGGGCCGCGACATAGGGCCATGGACCCCAATAAGGTTTTAGGCTTGGTAATCCAGAAGTTAAGGCTCGAGATGGATTTTATCACCCGTATTGATAGAATTCAAGGTCCTAGAGAGTAGTATTATAACCCAAAGTTATTTAATGGATTAGAAATTTATGGATGGATGTTGTTGATACGTTGTGACTAGGTTTTCAGCGAGGCTCAGACTAGAGGACTGTGCTTGGGATATCGGAGCTCGGGAAGCTTGGGACACACGTAAGAAAACTGTTGTAGCTGTAGAGCAGGGCGTGACCCTATAGTTTATATTGCAGGGCATGACCCTATGTGATTGTGTTGCAGGGCGTAGCCCTATTAATTATGTTTGTATTTTCTTAAGTATTTGTTAAGTTTATGCTATGTGTTGCATATCTGTAAATGTATGGAAAGGGCTGGGAACAACGAAGGTTAAGAACGATAAGGCTGAGTACGGCATGGCGCCGAGAGCAGCGTTAAGCTCGCGGAGTGCAAGTTGCCAGGGTGAGACCCCTATTGGATACTTGGGATATCCTCACGGTGTAGACCGCGAACCCAGGGCCTGGTAAAGCGCCTAGGATGGCATGACCGTTATGTGTTTAGCCTGTTGGCGGCTTTGTTATATGCTGATTGATAGTTGTGCATATGTTGATTGCTTGTGTGGAGTTTCTTGCTGGGCTTCAGCTCACGAGTGCTCTATGGTGCAGGTAAGGGCAAGGGAAAGGTTGATCAACCATGAGTACAGAGAGCGTGAAGCGGCGTGTATATGTTCGGCCTGCCTGGCTGCCACGACTAGGGGTATTTTTGGGAGATGATGTGTATTAAACCTAATTTTGTCGTCTAGTCGATTTTAATTATATTTTGAGTTGTAAATATTTCTAAATAGTATTTTGGGATCCCAAATGTATAATGCTTTATAATTTCAATGAATGATTACATTTTCAAATTATATGACTTTTATTATAGTTTAGCTACACTTTTAACCTAAAACCTCGATTAGCGAGTTAATTTCACATTTTAAACTCACTTAGTAACGACTCTAAGGAGGTAGGGCGTTACAGGAACTGCTGACGGTGAGAACTCGTCAACAATAAAGGTTAGAAAACCTAAACTGTATTACAAAAGATATCTTAGAAGAAGATGGAAAGAACTTGAATGAGCAAATATGTAGAACTACAATGGAGCAAAAATCGTATATTCCTTAATTTTCTATTCGTACAAAGAATTTTCCAAGCCCTTAACCTGAGGGGTCGAAGCCTATTTATAGATGGGCTCTATTGGCCCCTGATACAAGGTGGTCCCTAGGGACAAGAACGTACGCAGGTACATTGTCAGGGTAGTGGCGTAGGACGTCGGGTGTTGACTCTGACATATGGTCGACGGTGCTCAGGTAGTGCCTCCACTCATTGTACGGGTTCGTACCGCCACTAGTTGTCAGGCGCAGATGTCAGGGCCATGCCCCTGTCCTCCTCAGGGTTGTACACCCCGTACTCATATACATACCTTGTAACTAATGGTCCTTTTTATATATTTGAGACACATCATTTCTCCAAGATTATTCCCATTTTGCTTAGTGTTGTTGATCTGGGAATTCATCTCTACGGTATAGTGGGTTTCCCCTGGATGTTTATCCATATAGCGGATGTCATGTCCTCATAGGTGTGCGCTATACATATATAAACCAACCACCATATCCACTTCATGAGTAATAAACATGCCATGTGAGGGGTTCGTAACACTGGAGAAGCACATATGTACAGGCCAATCCATTGGCAGGTGACATTGGTGCTCAGGGGGCCTAGCCTAGATCTTGCATAGCTAGACTGGCCCTTAAGGGTACCTTCATCCAAAGACCTCAATGCATGATGCAAAGGGAGCCTTGCAAGGGTCTCGCATAGCGAGACCTTCCTTCAGGTCTTCTTAGCAAGGCACCCTTAGCAAGCGACTCCATGTGCGGGTGTCCGAGCCTCGCGCCTCAATATTTTGTGCGACGTCCCTCGTTCCTCGGCCCCTCGCATCGCGGCTGTCCCTTGCGCCTCGACCCCTCGTGCAGCGAGCCTTCCCTCGTGCCTCGGCCCCTCGCACAGCGAGCCTTCTTGCCTCGACCCCTCGCGCAACAGCCCTGGCGCCTCGGCCCCTCACGTGACGACCCTCGCACCTCGACATTTTAGGCAGGTCAGGCCTCTTATAGTGAGGCCCTCTACAACATTGGCCTCACTTGAAGGAATCTTGGAAGGTAACTCTCCACATAGCGAGACACCTCCATATACAAGGCCTTCCTCCCAGTGGACCAACTAATGGAAGGCTTCTCTTAGGCGAGGGGTTACGCCCATGACCCCGAACATAGCAGCCCCTGTGGCTTCGATCTCGCTATGCGAGACAAGGGCGTCATGGCTCCCATATATCCTTGGTTCTCATATAGCGAGGCTATTTCATCCTTCGTCTTGATGACTTGTGAGACAGTTTACAAATGGCTAAGCATAAAACCCTTCGATGATGATCTCTACATTAAATTCTTCTTGGGAAATTATCCACATTCACACTTGCCCCCGAGTCTATAAGTACACTTTTAAGTGTCCTTGTAGACTTTTTCTTCTTCTCTTGTTTGATATGGATGGAAATTTTTGGGAGGCTCAACCTTGGTGTGTTATCCAATGTTGCATGAAGAAACACAAAGTGGATTTGGATGGTGTGTTTCTTTATAGTGTCCAAATAAACACAAAAACCAACAAACTTTTGTGATGATCCAAGTCTGTCCCTAAGATTGAATAAGGGCCAACCATTTCCAAGCGCAGTTCCCAAGGTTGCCAATGCTCTTGATCACCACCATTCATGTAGATTTGTCCAATGGCTAGGAAACCTTGACTTTCCTTATAAATACCCCAAGACTTGAACCCACTTCTCCACACCAAAACTTGTTTAGCCTAGTGGTATTCCTTCAAAGTCATTTCCAAGAGCTCCAAGGTTCTATCCTCCATAGAAGCATTCTTGTGGTAATTTTCGCCCCTTTTCATTTATTCATCCCTTTTTTTTACTTATCTCTTTTCATATCAGATTTGCATTGTAGTGGCACTAGGCGTTCTCTTGCTGCTAAGGACCTGCCCTCGCTTGTCGCTCGAGGCTGAACTTGTAAATGCCGAGAACGACATAATTGAGTGCATGTTGCATGTCGTATGGAGGACCAACCCCGACGTCGACCTGTCTCCCTTTGGCGATTATGTAATTGAGAAAATCTTTGAGTGGAAGGGTCAGGGTGGAAACTCGTAGATCTCTCTGCAGCAGGCTTATTTTCATACATATATGTTGCTGCCGTGTAATCCCCCATATTGTTTTCCTCTTTATATTATAAAACTTAAGGGACTTTAGTAAGTCCCTCTTATTATTAGTTTTTGATGAATGTCTTATCTCTTCTGTGGACTAATGATGATAGTCTTTTTGGTGGACCTTGACTATAGTTGTAAGGACATGTTAACCCCATGGGTTCTCGGTATCCTTTTATATTCTTTGTGCGCGCTTGTTATTTCTTGCGAGAAACGTCCTTCTCGTCATTAGGCATAGTGCTACTTTTACAAGGGTCTCTTTCAGGACCCTTTTTGGCTAGACGTCTTGGTGGCCGCTCTAAGCTTATTGGGGAATGCTCTTCCTGAGGCCTTTCCTCTCGTGGAGGTATCAACCTTTATTAGGAGTGTAACGACCCAATTTCGTTAATAAGGCTTAGGGCCTATATTAGCGTGCCTGGAGGGCAATAAGTGATTTATTGTTATAATATGTGAATTTGTGTGAATATGTGATTAGTGATGCATGATTAGGTGGATTAAATATGCATGTGGGCCCCGTTTGGTTATTAGGGGCATGTTTGTAATTTAAGCTCGTTGAGGGCATAAATATGATAAATGTGATAATTGTGATATACTTGTGATAAATCTGTGTTGCACGAACCGAGACAGTCCTAGGGAGCTGCTAGCCAGAAAGTCACGATGGGGTCGAAAATCCGACTCGGGATGAGTCGAGGGGTATTTCGGGTATTGCATGTTTTATGGGGTTATCGGGTTATGGAAATAAATATTTGGAGATATATGTGAGGTTAGAATGTTTAGAAGGGAATATTGGGGAAATTTACTATTTTTCCCTCGGGGACGTGTTTGGCACCCCGAGTCTTTGAGGTAACCTTATAGACTTAAGCTAAATAAAACAAAATATAGAAAGCCCTCAGAATTCTCTAAATCGACCCTATCTCTCTCTCTCTTGAAGTTTTCTCTCCCTTGGAAGCTTGGAACACTCTTGGTGAAATCTAATCAAAGACTAAGAAGTTGCGCTGCGATTTTAGGAGCTAGAGGCTTAGAGTTTAGGGAACTAATCCAGGGATTTAACTCAGCTCAAGGTAAGATTTAATCTTAGTAAATTGTACTGAATAACAGCTGGTATTTTCAGAGTTTGCATGTGAGTAAAGTGGTGAATTGCTCTTGATTGTTTGGGTGAGTTTTGGGGTTAGATTTTGTTGGGTTTGCTGCTAGGATTGTTCTAGAAATGTTGTGATGATTCAGTGGGATTGTTGGGTTGATTTTAGGGTTAACTGGATTGGTATTTGTGGAAAAAATGGAGGATTTTTCTGGGTTCGAAGGGTCGGGCCACATAATTGTTCTTGCTGAGCCACGACCCTCTGAAGCAGGTTGGAGGCCAGGAAGAGGGGCGGGTCGCGGCATGCCCTATCTTGGGTCGTGGTGCGCCTGCCTTGTTTTGGGGTTGCTCTCTGGTTGGGGGTGGGCCGCGGCATGGCGTCATGGGGCCGTGACTCTTAGTGAATTTTTGGGCTTTTAGTTTTAGGCATGGGAATTCAAAGTTTAAGGCTCGGGATGGATTTTATAACCCGGATTGATAGAATTAAAGGTCCCGGAGACTATAGAATTATGACCCAAAGTTATTTAATGGATTAGAACTTGATGGACGAATATTATTGGTGCGTTGTGATTAGGGTTTCAGCGAGGCTCAGACTAGGAGACTGTGCTCGGGACATCGGTGCTTGGAAAGCTCGGGAGACAGGTCAGAAAACTGCTATACCCGTAGAGCTTGTGTTGCAGGGCATGACCCTATGACCCTATATGATTGTTTTGCAGGGCGTAGCCCTCTGATTGAGTTTATTCATGCTTAAGTTTATGTTTAATTATGTTATGTGTGCATATATGTGAATGAACGGCGAAGGCCGGGAACGGTGAAGGCCGAGAGCAACAAGGCCGAGGACGGCAAGGGGCCGGGAGCAGCGTTTAGCATGCGGAGTGCGAGTTGCAAGGACGAGACCCTATAGGTTACCTGGGATATTCTCACGGTGTGGACCATGAACCCAGGGCCTGGTAAAGCGCCTGGGACGGCATGGCCGTATGTGGTTAGCCTTATGATGGCTTGTTTATATGTTAAGTATTTGATATGCATATGTTATCTGCTTGTGAGGGTTTTCTTGCTGGGCTTCGGCTCACGGGAGCTCTGTGGTGCATGTAAGGGCAAGGGGAAAGTCAGCCAACCATGAGTACGGAGAGTGTGAAGCGGCGCGTACATGTTTGGCCTGTTTGGCTGCCACGGCCAGGGGTGTTTTTTGGAGATGAATGTACTAAACCTGAATTTTTTCATTTAGTCGTCTTTGATTATATTTTTGAGTTGTAAATATTTCTAAACAATATTTTGCGATCCCAAATGTTATGCGCTTTATGATTTTCATTAAATGGAAGTATTTTAAAAGTTTATGACTCTGTTTATGGTTTAATTACACCTTTGTCTTAAAACCTCGATTAACGAGTTAAATGCACATTTTAAACTTACTTAATAACAACTCTAAGGAAGTAGGGCGTTACAAGGAGGCTCTTTCTATAGGACCTTTTGACCCTCTTGATGTTCATAAGGGTAGTTAATCCTTGTGAACTCAAGAGAAGCCTTCTAAGGTTTTCTTCCATATTTCCTTTTTTTATAAATTTCTCTTTTAGGACCCTTTTTGCCTGTATATTTTGCCCCCCAAGTGGTTGGTGAGATTTATCTCGTCAGGCACTTTGATCATTTTTCTCATGCACTTTTATAATTCCAATTGGTGATAGGTACATGGGAGTTATATATGTGCTCACATAAATGAGGAGTGTGTCATGCCAATAAGAAACATATTCATTAAAATAAGTAGAGTACATAGGTATCTATGACAACGTTGTTCTTACTACATATCAAGGCCTCTAGGTTACCCCTCTAATCCATATCTGCTTTTAAGAGGAGGACTCACAACTACATTGGGGGGCTAACTATGGTAACCCTTTTGATTTATTGTGTTAAAAGTGGAACTTTACTTGATGTTCCCCCTCAGGCGTGTATGTACAACCATCGATTCTGATTTCCTTAGTAGCTTTGGGGTTGAACTCACGCGGGTTTACGATTCCATGCACCACCGTCGCCATAGGTTCTGTCGGTTTCATGACTGTGCGGAGGGACATGTTGTAACATTCCCTTGCTTCTTTCTGTTCCCCTTTCATGCTCGCTATTCCCGCAAGAGTTGGGAATTTTATGGCCAAGTGGTATACCGAGGTTTTCACCTTCAATTCTCTCAAGGAGGGTCTCCCTAATACAGCGTTGAAGGCCGAGGAACAACTTACTATGACAAGATTTGTCATTACAGTTGTTTGTCTGGGCAGCTTTCCCATGGTGAGGGCTAACTCGATTGTGCCTAGGGGATGTATCAAGTATCCTGTAAACCCATATAGGGAGGTGTTGTAGGGATTTAAGTTCTTGATGCCCAGTCCCATCTTCTCTACGGCCGGGTGATATAGGATGTCTACGGAGCTCCCATTGTCTATCAGCCCCTTATGTACCTTCATGTTGGCCAGCTGTACACTTAACACCAAGGGGTCATTGTGTGGAGAATGCACACCGCACACGTCTTCTTCGGTGAAGGTTATTGAGTTTCCCCTTT
Organism: Humulus lupulus; assembly: GCF_963169125.1. Lineage (NCBI taxonomy): Eukaryota > Viridiplantae > Streptophyta > Magnoliopsida > Rosales > Cannabaceae > Humulus > Humulus lupulus. Next base: position 110,640,958 of record NC_084797.1, on the reverse strand, counting down.
AAAGATTTTCAAGGGTCGTTGTTCTAAACTTAGTGTGCATGGGGGTAGACTTCGTCTGGCTTCCTTGGCGTATCAATCTTGCCCCTTTCTCAATTCTCCTCCGAATCCTGGTCCTCCGAAGATCATCCTCACCTCCCCTTGCACCTTTGGGGATACATCTCGTGTTCGTGGCGAGGGTGGTCTATCGTCTGGTCTTTCATTTTCTCTTCGGGCTTCTCTTAGGCGAGAGGTTACACCCATGACCCCTAACATAGTGGCCCCTGTGGGTTCGATCTTGCTATGCGAGACAAGGGCGTCAGGGCACCTACGTATCCTTGATTCTAATATAGCGAGGCTATTTTATCCTTCGTCTTGATGGCTTGCGAGACAGTTTACAAAATGGATAAGCATATAACCCTTCGATGATGATCTCTACATTAAATTCTTCTTGGGAAATTATCCCACATTCACAGGAACAATCCCTAGAAACTAAGTTCCAAATTGAACTCTAATTCCCAAACCATGACTTCCAGTTAACAGGGCTCTAAAAATGTCCCCTAGCCCCCAAGCGGCCTCCCAAATCAGATTCCCGAGTCCCCGGTCCTAGCCCTTAAAATTCAACATTTAAACATTTCGGGGCCCTTGGTGCGGTCGCGCCCTACAACTTGAGACCCAAGTTGGATTACAATTTATCCCTTTTTGGGACACTAGCGCGGTCGCGCTAGGTTGCTAGAAATAAAAAATCTACCTAGAACGTAGGTGTTCTTCCCCAAATTTCAAACTCTGCAATTTCTCTACAATTTCAGACCCCAAATCGACCCAACACAGTGTTTCCAGTAGGTTCCCAGCCTCAAAAACAATATACTTGGCCTAGGAAATAAAAACCACTACTCAATCCATCATAAACACAACAGATAACTCAAGTAGGGATAAAAAAATCTTAAAAACTTAAAAAAAAAAAACCATTGAATGCCAAAACAGGGGAAGCCTCACCTCTGAATTCGAATTGTCTGGGGATGAAGATAACCTTAGTTACTTCTAAACCCAATCCAAAGTTGCCACTTCTCTAGGATTGCCTTCATTCTCCTAAAAAATCTGAGCTTAGTCTAGCCTTGGAGTGCCTTGTGTGTGTCTTCCAAAAATGCTCCCAAAACCAAAGAGAAATGCTTGAAGGTGTGAGCCTAAGTTCACCTGCTGGCCTAGTTAATTGACCCATGTGGTCAAATGACCACAATGCCCATTGCCCCATTAAACCTCAAAGGTGACCCCTAAGGGCAAAATTTCCATTTAGCATAATTCTCGCTAATCTCAAATTATCTCATACAATTCCAATTAACCTATCAAATCGTTATTCACCAATTAATTTCCGTTACTCTATAATTCTCGGTAATTTACCAGAATACTGCTGAGCTCGCCCCGAGCTGGGTGTTTTACCCCGTTGTGACTTTTCCGCTAACTGGCTCCCTAGGATCGCCTTGTGCCAGGTAACTCAAATATATCCACATAATAATTTGGTCACAATTATATATCATACATATTTACAATTATACCCTCAATGATTACAAAAATGCCCTTCTAATAAGAAACGAGCCCACATGCATATTTAATACCCTTAAACATGCAAGCATAATCATATCATAATACAATTGACATAATAACATGCTTATAACACATAAGCACACAATTAATTCAATTATTGCCTTTCGTCCCCCTGATCCAAACACTAAGCTATATTAGGGAAATTGGGGCGTTACAGTTGGTATGTTGATAGTGGAAATAGCAATCATCTCACTGTTGAAGTTGACAGAATGACTCTCAAATATAACTATGGAGGTAAACAGAACATAACAATAGGTAATGGTAATCAAGTAGCTATTGGTCTTATTGGTGTTGGTCATTTACCCTTTACTTGCATGTCTCATTTTCTTTTGCAAAATTTATTGCATGTTTCAAAGATTGCAAAGAACTTGATATGTGTATCAAGGTTGACAGCAAATAATAATGTATCAATTGATTTTTTTCCTAATTGTTATTGTGTGAAGGATATGTTAACAGATAAGGTGGTTCTGTAAGGGAAACTTAAATAAGGGTTATATCAACTAGATGTTCCACCAAAGGTTCCATCAACCACTTTGTCATCTTCACCATCACCATCTTTGTTGTCTGCCGTCACCACTATATCTAACTCTATTATTAGTGAGTCTAAGTGTTCCCTAAAAGACCTTTGGCATAGAATTCTAGGTCACCATTCAAGTTCCATTTTGAGCCAAGTTTTAAAACTTCAAAATGTAAAATCTGCTATTAATGAGAAACAAACTTTTTGTGATGCATGTCAATTTGGCAAAGCACATTAACTTCCATTTAAAACATTTGATAGTAAAGCCACTGTAGTTTTAGATCTTATGCATACTGATCTTTGGGGACCAACCCCAATTATTTCCAATACTAATTGTAGATTTTAAATTCACTTTCTTAAAGATTTTAGTCGATACACTAGGATTTTTCCTCTCAAAAATAAATCTGATGTGTTGGCTGCCTTTAGACAATTGAAAAACATGGCTGAAAATCAGTTTGAAAGAAAAAATCAAACAACTTAGGATAGATTGGGGTGGATAATATAAAGCATTTACTAATCTGGTCACTGAATGTGGAATTCTTTTTCAGCATCCCTGCCCCCATACTTCAACTCAAAATGGAAGAGCTGAATGAAAACATCACCACATCGTGGAAATGGGACTCACACTTCTTGCACAAGCTCATATGCCTTTAAAATAGTGGTCTGATACTTTTCACACTACCATTTTTTTATTAATAGGCCACCAACTCCATTTTTAAATGGCAGCTCACCTTTTGAAACACTTTATCCTAAAACGCCTGATTATAACTTTCTTAAGGTTTTTGGGTTAGCTTGTTTTCCATGTGTTCATCCTTATCAAACTCATAAATTTAAGTTCCATTCCATTAAATGTGTAAATTTGAGATATGGTGACACTCACAAAGGTTATTGTTGACCTTGGATTTGTTCAACGACATGGAGTCAAGTAAAACGACATAAATTAAGTGAAATCAAGCAAAAAAGATAAATGACACAAAGATTTATAGTGATTCGGCCCCAGAGATGGTAATGACCTACGTCCACTTAGTATTCTTATTAATGTAGAACTCCAAAACTTGTGATCAATGAACTAGGGTTCACGGGTTTCACAAGTTTGGAGATGAATACCAATTTGGCGGATAAAAACACTACAATTCTCTCTCTCAAGATTCAAAAGTCCCCCCTCTTGAGCCCCTTTGAGTTTTATTTATAGGCTTACGGGGTTGCTTAGGAGCCAGTGGGCCTTGATTACATTTAATACAAGCGTATCTCAAAGAATAATGGAAATTACAATTATTACATAAATGCGAGATTACAAATCTATACAAGATATCTTAAATACTGTGACTAGCCTGGTCACCCATGAAATATGCTTTCTGCTGAGTGAATCCTCTTCTGGTCGACGGTCGAACAGAACGTACCCACTTGAATAGTCATGTGCACCTCACATGCATATTTATTTTGCCGCATCATCAGGCAAATCTTTTTTAGATAAACATTTGCCCCCAAGTTTATTTTACCGCGACCAACATATAATAAACTTACTCGACTAGCGTTTCGTCTGACCTGTCACATCTGTTAGCACCTTTTCGAAAAAGTAAACAATCATGACTGTTACAGTTTCCCAAAAATATTTTGATGGCTAATGCAATTTCTCATGCATCGAAAACTTACCCCCATCATTACCACGATCAGTATAAATAAGTCACTTTTCCCACTTTTTACTTTTTACCAAATCCTTCTCTCCTCAAGAACTCAGAAAAACTCCCAAGAGAAACCCAAAAAACTTCGGTGATCTGAGACGTGTTCGATTAGTTCCGAGTGACAACATTCTCGACTCCTTTGAAATATGCAATTCAAGTAATTTTTTGAACTCGTCTTCTCTGCTATATATTCTAGAATAAATTTCGTAAGTTTTCTGGTTTGAGTTTCTTGATGTTCTTAAGAAAAAATTATGGGTGATCAGGTTTGTACGCAGAAACATGATAGACTAGGTATTTTAGGTAGTAAAAAAAAATTAGATGAGGCTTAGAAATCAGTGTGGGAAACCGGAATATTGTTTTAGGGCCCAAAATCGAAGTAAAAATTTGATTTTACTGTTTTAAAAAAAACTGGGTTTTTCCCGCCTTTTTTCAGAGTTGAAAAGTTTTCCTGAAAAAACTTTTCACTTCCACTTTTTGATCTGTTTTTCCAAATTGTTCGCATGTTTTTAGTGTTTATGTTAGGATGCTGCTGGTCGTATAAAAGCATAACTTTATACACGAGTAAAATTATCCTTTCACTTCCTCTTCTTCTATCTATTGGTCGTAGATTCTCATTCCCCCTTTTCTCTTCTCAGATACTCATGCACGATCCTTGGGGAGGTGAGAGGCCAATAGACGATGATCTTTTCACATTGATGTTCGAAGATCAAGAGAAACTGCCACTTCCTTTCTCTGAATTTCCACCTTCACAACAAAACCCCACGACCAGCTTCCCATACCGCCAACCACATAGTGTTAAACACATAGCCTGTAGGAAAACGAAAACCACAAATTCTACTTCTAACTGACCAGCAACCGACAACGAGGGTCCTTCAAATGATCCTCATCCCATAAATATTGGACCACCAGAAATTCAACCCAAAGCCCAACCTCTCGACGGCCTTCGACCAGAAGTTGATTGGTATGTTGTGCTTCCTAGTGTCATTTCGGCTAGGACGGTGACAAGGTACCTCAAGAAGTACGATCTTCTTGGGGTTACCTTTATCAAACCTACCTCTAACCAATGGGAAAACATGCCTGGAGGCGCCTTCAGCGCCTGGTCGAGGTTCCACATCGAGGCAGGGGCAATCTTTCCCCTGAACGAATCTTTTCAAGGGGTGGCCAATTACTTTGAGGTCGCCCCCTTCTAAATTACTCCCAACGGATATAGAGTACTATCAGCACTCTATATCCTTTACAACCATAAGAAGTGGCCTGTGCCCACACCGCACGAGATCAACTACCTGTTTGATCTCAAGTCCAACCCCAAGTAGAACAACACGGGGTTTTTACACTTCTGTCACCAGGAATCTACTCGCATATTCTTAAGTGACGTCACCTACAAATCCAACGTAGGACAGTACTTTCAGGAGTACTTCCTTATGACAGACCTGGTCGCCGACAACCTGGCCTTCACCCGAGGAGGTAAATCTCTCAATCACTGGTCGTTTATTTTCTGCTAGTTTTTTCTTCACCGTCCTTAGAACATTGATGTTGTGTCTAGGTCAATGGTACCAACCAGACCCCACTCCAGAGATGGAGATGAGGGCTACAAATCTGGCCACCATGATGAATATTGAGAAGAGTGTCAAAGAGCTGGTCACAGAAAGCAATCTGAGGCTGGTAAACCTTTTGGCACCTCACAAGGAAGTGAGGGAGTCCACCGCGGGGAGTGCTACTGGAGAGGAAATCCCTGAGCAGCAACATGATATGTCACAACCCCCAAGATGACAGGCTATGGGAGTGACCATTTAAGAATCCTCCAGCAACCCTCGAGCTGCTGCTGCCCCTACCCAACACGGGAGAGGAAAGCAAAAACTTTCGGAGTACACTGACCCTGTACTCGATTCCTACGACGAAAATGGTATAGATTTCTCAGTCTTAGATAGCCTGCCTATCCCCTGTCATTTATTTGATAGGGCTGGTAACTTTAAATTTATGACCATTAACTTTAATTCAGACTTCTTTGAGCCAGAGAGTGAGTGTAGCAGTAGTTCTATAAATAAGGTATCGACCAGTAGTAATAGCTCGGGTATATTACTTAGAATTTCCCTTTTTCATTATTTCCTTGCTCTTCTAAATTATATTGTCCGATTGATTGTTTTTATCTTGCAGTCATGCCTTCTAAGGAAGCCTTCGACATATACACCAACGCTGAAGCTCTCGCGACCAAAAAGAAGGAAAGCAAGAGACACCGAGGGGAGACAAGCTCTCTCGACCTGATTGATGAGAAATGAGAGGATTCGTAGTTACATCTCGCCCATTATCAACAAAAAAATCACTCCTTACATCAATTCTAAAGTCAAGAGACGTAGTTTTGGATTAAGAAACCTGGTTCTCCGAAGGGTCTTTCTGGAGAATAAGGATCCCAAGGACGGCGTTTTAGGCCCGAACTGGGAAGGAACATATCAGATCATGGAAGTTTTGCGTGAAGGAATGTAACGCTCTACTTCCCAGAGCCGTTACTAAGTGAGTTTGGAACGTGCTAATCACTCGCTAATCGGGGTTTTAGGTTAAAATTTGTAGTTAATTAAAATGTAAACTTGTTTAAATAAGATTTCAGTGTAAAAAACGTCAGTCGTTCTTTTAAATCATGAAAACGGTTACATTGGGATCCCAAAAATATCGTTCAAAAATATATTTACAACTCAAAATATCACTTTATAATCGACCTAGGCGACAAAATCAATGTTCATGACCAGCTCCTCACAATACCCCAGCTGTGGCAGCTAGATAGGCCAAACATGTACGCACCGCTCCATGCCCTCTAACTCATGGTTGTTTGGTCTTTTCCTTGCCCTTACTTGCACCATAGAGCACTTAATTAAAGGCAATAAACAACATATAAACTGTTATTAGAATACACAATGGCACAGTAGCACAACTACATCACATCATATAATTATCGTAGCACGAAGGTACATCAACATAGCATCATAGCAACATATCAACACATAAACACAATAGCAAAACATCTCAGCAGTATAAAATCGTAGCAGTTCAGTGTTACAACAACATATAACGAAGCAGTCAACAAGCCAAACACATAGCGGCCATGCCGTCCCAAGTGCTTTTCTGAGCCTAGGTTTGCGGTCTACACCGAGAGGATGACTCCGGCATCCTAGGAGGGTCTCGCCCTAATGGCTCGCACTCCACGTGCTCAACACCGTTCTATGCCCCTTGCCGCTCCTAGCACTTGCCGATCCTGGCTCTTGCCTCTCCCGGCTTCTGCTGCTCGTGGCTCTTGCTGATCCCAACTCTTGCCTTTCCCGGCTTTTTCCGCTCCTGGCTCTTGCCGCTTCTGGCTCTTTCCGATCCCGACTCTTGCCTCTCCTGGTTTTTTCCGCTCCCAGCTCTTACCGCTCTCGGCTCTTGCCGCTCCCGGCTCTTACCGCTCTGAGCTCTTGTCGATCAGTCACATTCACATATATGACATAGCAAATCATAAACAATACACACAGTATAACACACCAAATAGCTCTACGGGTACAAAAAGTTCTCTGACCTATGTCCCGAGCTTCTTGAGCACCGAAATCCCAAGCACAGTCCTCTAACCCGAGCCTCGCTGAAAACCTCAAGCTAGAATTCGATCCTGAAATGCTTTTAAACCCAGCTCCAAGCTTAAATCCACAGATTCCTAAGTTTAACTTTGCCAAAACTTCATTCCAATAATCCACAAGCAAAAACACAATTCAGCTTACTAATCTAACATTTCCAGCAGAAATTCAATGAGAACTGACTAGGAAACTTACCCTTGATCTTAACTAAACTTCTGAATACTTGAATCTCTGGCCTAGGATCCTTCACAATCAAGCCCTATGGTGAGAGAGAGAAAACCGAGTGGAGAGAGCTGAGAGAGATTTTTTTTCTTTTTCCTCTGTTTTGCCTAGATGCCTCTAGAATTCCTAGCTCCCACTGAGTATATCCATTTGCCAAAATGACTTAATTGCCCCTTAAGTTAACCTAAGTCTTCAGATATCACCAAGGGTAGTTTAGTCATTTAACACATCCCACTAAGTCCTTGAGTATAATTAAAAATCCCCGTTAATCCCGCGTACTCAAATCATTACTAAATTACTACCAGATATTTAATAAATCCAAAGATCATATTATATACCCAAAATACCCCTAGGCTCCTCCTGAGCCGGGTATTTGACCTCGTTGTGACTTTCTAACAAACTGCTCCCTAGGACTGTCTCGGATCATACATCACAAATATAACACCATTCGCACGTGGTAAAGATCACAATATTCAGAAATATTACATTTATACCCTCAACGGGCTAAAATTACAATTATGCCCCTAGAAGTCATATTGGGCCCACATGCATAATTAATTCACATAAACATGTATTCGTGATCACATCATCATCAAATTCACATATTAACGTAATAAAATCAATTATTGCCCTCCCGACACGCTAATCATGGCCCTAAACCTTATTAGCAAATTTGGGATGCTACAAGGAACCTTCAAGATAGCTCGGCTGAATGGGGAGATAGTACCATGGACCTAGAATGCCACGCATTCAAAAAAGTATTATCAATAGTACAGTCATCCATGTAAGGCTTAATTATAAAAGCCCTTTAATTAAATAACAAGTGGATTATTAAATGATTTTTCTTGTTAAGGTTGTTTTAGCTCGTGTATTGATGTTTGTAAAAGCAACCAAGAAAGTCTCTACATTCTGGTTACTTGGGGGGCATATAACCCGAGGTGGATCAGAATAATATCGCTGGATAAGTTTAAATTACTTAAAACCTTGGATACAACAAGGTATAAAACTACCCTGGATACAACCAGGTCAGAAACATAGAAGCTTGGAAAATTGATTATTCGACAACCTTTTAAGAGCTCGAGATGTCAATTAACCTAGCATAAACTAAGTTTAAATCACTTAAAACCCTGGATACAACAAGGTCCAAAAAATAGAAGCTTTGAAAATTGAATATTCGATGGCTTTTTAAGAGCTTGAGATGTCAATAAACCTAGCATAAACTCAATTTTAATCATTTAAAACCCTGGATACAACCAGGTACAAAACTATGAAAGTTATGAAAATTGTTTATAGTCAAGAGCTTTTTAAGGCTCGAGTTGTCAAAAAACCTCACACAAACTAAGTTTAAAAATATTTTAAATCCTGGTTATAACTGGGTCTAAGGCCTGATTTTTAATAGGTATGATATAAATCAACACATAAAGTTTGCATATAATCGAGCTCAAAATATCTATCCCAATCTAAAAATTGATTCCTAAAATCTCGAATGTACAAGTCGAAGGAGTCATAAACATGAGAGATAATAAATGAAGGATAAATCATAAAAAGTTAGATATATAAATTGAAAATAAAATTGTCCCGAGGAGAAAAACCTCGAACTGAGCGAAAAGGAATTTTTTTACAAACAAATATAAAAAACAAAAAAAAAAAGGGAAAAGATTGTCACTGAGCTCCTCCAGGTTGCTCTGAGGATGTAACCTCCTCGCCTTCCTGCTCGCCCGTCGTAGAAGCATCCCCCATTTCTGATGGTTCTAGCAAGATCCAAGCCTAGAATTTCTCAAGGTACGGATCCCACAGCGCGGGAGCCATGAAAGAAAAGTTCCCATCCTCGTTAAAGGCCCAGCAATGGTACAACATATCTTCCATGGACAACAATGAGGCTGCCTTCTCCTCTTTGACTACAGCCTCGGCCTCAAGAAATTTGGTTTGGCTTTATCAACCTCGACCTGGAGTTGTGCAGTCTAAGCCTAGAGAGCAGCCAAGGAAATCTTTGCAGCCTGCTCGCTTTCTTGGGATGAGGCACGGGCAAACTTGACGTCATACTCGCTCTTTTGAACAGCCGCGAAGGCAGCTTTGGCAGCTTGCTCGCCTTCTTGTACAGCTGTCAGGGCAGTCTTGGTGACATTTATTTCGGCCTGGAGCTCATCATTTCTAGCCCTTGCCCAGGCTATACTGCGATATTGAGCCAGGGCAGACTGCAAAATGAAAAGGCATGTCAGATATATCCTTAGACGTGATAAAAAGAAAGATGTCACCAAGAAAGGATAACTTATTGTAAGGTTCATCCCCAGGGCTGATTCCAAGACGCTCTCCGGGCTCTGCTCCTCGATAGTCCTAAAATCTCTCGAGCTGGCCTTATAGGCGTGTCCCACCATGTGGCTCACCATCTCGTAAAGGATTCCCTGAAAGGCTTCAGGGATTTTCCCTAGATCCTGGGGATCTACTGGTATTCGGACGGTCGCAGCTGGGGCAGGGGGAGCTGGGGAATCAGCTTGTATTACTTGATCCTGAGGAGGCACGAACCAAGGTGGAGGAGGAGGAGGAGGTGGAATCCTCCTCCCAGTAACGGAAGACACCGGATCTATCAAGCTCGTGCCTTTCTCCTTAGCAGGGGACTTTGGGACATTTCCCACTGTCGGAGGGGCCTTCTTCGTAAATCTGGGCCTCTTCACAACAGGGCCCAAGTCAGTTTTCCTGGCCTGGAAAGCAGTACGGAGGTCAGGAGCTTCGATTTGTTCCATCTATTCATCTGAAAAGAACAAGAGGGGATTAGTTCTCAAATAAAGTAAAAAACATACAGAAAGAAAATTAATAAAGATCCTACCCTCCGGGCTGGGGGAGGAGTCTATTATCACAACCTCCGGCCTTGGGGCTAGTGGAGGAGAAGGAGAGTCTACGACTAGTATTTCTTGGATCCTAGGAGGTTCAGGCTCTGGTTCTACCTTGGGGCTGGACTCATCTACGTACTGCCTAAATCCAGGGGCTAAGGCGCCCTGGAGCAGAGAAGGCCAGGTCCTACGGTTGGTCCCGTACTCCCCAAAGATGGCGGAACTAAAATTTAAGGTATTATCGACAACAATGGTGCCCTTAGGGTAACTACTGTCATGACGCACCACCAAGTGGTCTACACACTGGAGCAGGGCGATATTACGGCCTGGGTTGTTAGGATGTTGATGGAAGAGCTAATTTGGGTTAAATCTAACTAACCTAAAATCGACAACAACCCTATCTAGTTCCCTATAAGGATATGGGTTACCTTGGCCGGAGGGGCCGGCTGCTGCCTCTGATGCAACTTGCTCTAAATCGGGTTCCCAAACAGCCTTGGAAACCCACCTCTTTCGCACAAGAGGCACCTTGTACTCTTCCTCGTCCTCGCCTTCGATGGCCGGCAAGGCCTCTTCTTGAGAAGGTCGGAGCTCGTGGATTACCAGGAGGGTAACCCGGGTTCTTAAGGCCAATGTCTGGCCTTCTCCAATCAACTAGTAAGCAAGCATCGTGCCATCATTCACTATCTGACAGTAGTCCTTCTCACTGGGGGGCAGCCTAGAAAATTTCTCGTACTGACACCCAAGGGTCACGGACTTCGCCGTCCTCACAAATATGGCTGCACGAATAATAAACTCACTTAATACATGTTTAAGGGAAATATCTTGGAAAGAATAAAATTTCACGAGCTTAGGTCAGAGAATAAAGAACTTACGAGGACGGTTGAAGTATCTGTGTTCACAGTTTCAGAACCCGTTTGACATAAAGAACAAGTCTTTATAGTCATTAGGGTAGCTTCGAAGCTCGATGACGGGAGTAGAATTGAGGAACCTGGTGAGATAGTAGAACCCGTCACCTCGACCTCTTTGTTCCGGGCTGGCTTTGAGGTAGAAGAAATATAATATATTTGCCGGATTGGGGACCACCCACTCATGCTTCAAAAATAAGTATTTCAACCCTGCCAAAAGCCTATAACAATTTGGAGGGAGGTGAAATGGAGCTAACTTCACGAAATTTAGAAAATCCGTGAAGTATTGGTCCAAGGGAAGGAAGGCACCTGCCTTCAAGTGTTCGTCACTCCAGGTCACAAAATCGTCTTGGAGAGGGGAGCAGATCCTTTCCCCTTCGAAAGCAGGTCAGGTGATGAGAATGCCGGTCCCAATCTCGATATTGTGGCTCAACATGATCTTGTTCACCCTCCCCTGGGTCATGATCTTGGATACGATTCTTTCCACCTCAAAGTAGGCATTGGGGTTAACCACTACCTCTTTTTCCACCACCGGACCAAAGTGGGGAACGGGTGACTCAGGGGCGACCTCCTTCCCCTTTTTCTGTTACTGAGAGGACGAGCTGGTTGCGTTCTTCTTGGGAGCCATCAGATCTCCTAACGAATAGAATGACCTAATTAGTAGGTGACCTAAGAAGATTTAAAAGTTACGACGCAGAAGTATGGGGGGAATGGTTTACTTTTGATGTACGAGTTGAGTTAGCCTCGGCCCCATCGCATGATGTCACGCGCCTCGGTTTTCTAACAGGCCCCTGATATTTAGGGATCTGTGTGTCAGAATGTCAGGCCACTACTTTCCTTCGGGGGCAGTTTAGTGCAAAACCACCTAAGAAGCGTGGCCCTTAAGCAACCTGGTTTGGACCCTAAAAACTTTTCATCTTCTATATCCCGAATGGGTATTTTCTAAATTCGCTATGGACTACCCAGCTTTACACAAAAGTTATCCAGTTTTATGAATGTTGTAGTTCCAAAGATATTTTAGGACCTACTCATTAAATATAATTTGAAGCCTATTTGCTAAAAACATTTGGGGAATAGCCTAATATTGATTATGGTGAAGTGCGGATGAGCATGGTGAAAAGAAAAAAAAAGAAGACCAGTAAAAGAAAAATTTCTTCAAAACCAAAAGACGAGGTACTTACAGTATGTTCTTCAGTAAAAAGAATTAGACTTTGTAGGGGAAAGTTCCTAGAAGACTCCTGAGTAACTAGGTGCAACGAACCATTTTTGGGTTTTTTTTAGAAAGAAGAAAGAATCGGAAATACAGAAGAGAGAAAATACAAAATATTTCAAATGAAAGGTGGTGAAACCTGAACATTGCCTACCCTATTTATACGTAAATGACATAAATTAATTTGAGCCATCTAATTTGGTTAGTGCAAGATCCAAAGGCCATTGTTAAAAAGACAAAATGGCGGCAAAAAGGTGACAAGACAATTTTTGTAGGCCTCGAAACCCGAATAGATGCCAATTGTGGTATACCACGTGTCCAGTACTTGAGTAGTGGACAGGCATGGTTTAATGCAACAAAAGCCTAAAATTCCCTACTGTGTAGGTCAGAAGGTGACGACATGAACCACGAGTAGGGAATTGGGGGGCAAATGTTGTACCCTAATTTCAACATTTGTCCTTCACTCAGGTCGGGTACAGCTGGCAAATATATATACGGAGAAATAAGCAAGGAAATGATATCTGCTTATTATCCACGTAAGCAACTCTGGTTTCACATTGGCACTTGTGGTGTTAGGCATCCTGGGTTTAACCCGAGCTACAAACATGAAGGTTGTGAAGCACGAGCTCATGATATTCAAATGGTTTCCGAAGTACGAACTTGGAGAGATATCCAGCTCGTGATAATTAAAATATATTGCATGCCCGTGGATCCCCAAAGACTTGGGTACTTTTATACGATTATTTATGACCAGCCTGTCATATTTAATGTCCTAGATATTAGGAGACCATTTATTTTGTGATCAAATCATATTCTAGTATAAATGGGAATTGTTTGTATTAAATTTAATAAATATGTAAATCCATGATTGACTCACGCAGTTACCCAAACCTCTCCATAGAATTTCTCTATAAATACTGAGAATATTGGATAGGAAAAAGGACGATTATTCTCTAATACTAAATCTCTGCCAAAATAGAGAGAGAAACAACAATAATATAGACTCGTGGACTAGGTGGATTATAACCACTGAACCACGTAAAAATATTTGTGTTCTTGTGAATTCATTTCATATTTCAGTTTATTCTTAAGCACTAATCAACCTTATTATTTCTTAAATACATTGATGGTGAAAAACTGCGTCAACAAGTTCGTTAGAGGCTGGTGGGCCTTGATTACATTTAATACAAGCGTATCTCAAATAATAATGAAAATTACAATTATTACATAAACGTGAGATTACAAATCTATAAAAGATATCTGTAATACTGCAACCAGCCTAGTTGCCTATGAAATATGCCTTCTGCTGAGTGAATCATCTCTTGGTCGACGGTCAAAAAGAACATACCCACTTGAATAGTCACGTGCACCCCACGTGCATATTTATTTGTCCACATCATCAGGCGAATATTTTTTTAGGTAAACGGTTATAAATGCTTAACTCCTCAAGGTCGCATCTATATCTCTCGAAATGTGGTTTTTAATGAAAACGATTTCCCTTTCAAATTTGGTTTTCTAAACAATTTTAGCCTGAGCAACTTGTCACCATGACCACTCCTCATTCATGGTTCACTCTCTCACATGGGCCACCTACTAGTGGTTGTCCATCTCAGCCACTATGTCCAACAACTTCACCTTCCTCTCCCAAACAAGCGCTCACTACATAACCATCTCCCCTGCATCCACAGGCCTCCCAAGACAATAAGGTAAATGATTTAGATACTTCTCTTGGCTCTCCAGTGTATATTATACATGACCTTGGTACTGTAGAAAATCAAGCTCCTTCTAGTGTTGCCTCTTCCTCTGTGGCACCTACTTCTTCTGCACCAATACTTCAGCCATCTCATCCTATGCTTACACGTTCCAAAGATGGAATATTTAAGCCTCGGATCTTCATTGGTCATTCTCAATGGGATGCAAATGAACTTGAACCTACCTCCATTACTGATGCACTTCATCATGACAGTTGGAAAAATGCAATGATAGAGGAGCTATCTGCTCTACAAGCAATGTGTAATGCCCTACTTCCTTAGAGCTGTTACTAAGTGAGTTTAAAACGTGCATTTAACTCACTAATTGAGGTTTTAAGACAAAAGTGTAATTAAACCATAAACATAGTCATAAACTTTGAAAATAATTCCACTCATTGAAAATCTTAAAGCATTTAACATTTGGGATTCCTAAAATACTGTTTAGAAATATTTACAATTAAAAAATATGACAAGATTCGGCTCAACGAAAAAATCTAGGTTTATTACAATCATCTCCCAAAATACCCCTGGCCGAGGCTGCCAGGCAGGCCAAACATGTACGCGCCGCTTCATGCTCTCCGTACTCATGGTTGGTCGACTATCCCCTTGCCCTTACCTGCACCACAGAGCAGCTGTGAGCCGAAGCCCAGCAAGAAAACCCTCACAAGCAGATAACATATGCATATCAAACACTTAGCATATAAACAAGCCATCATCAGGCTATACACATACGGCCATGCCGTCCTAGGCATTTTACTAGGCTCTGGATTTGCGGTCCACACCGTGAGGATATCCAAGGTATCCTTTAGGGTCTTGCCCTGGCAACTCGCACTCCGCGTGCTAAACGCTTCTCTCGGCCCCTTTCCGTTCTCGGCCTTGCCGCTCTCAGTCTTCGCCGTTCCCGGCTCTTGCACTTCATTCACATATACGCACACATAGCATAATTAAGCAGATACTTAAACATGAACAACTCAATCAAAGGGGCTATGCTCTGCAACATAATCATATAGGGTCGTGCCCTGCAACACAAGCTTTACGGGTACAACAGTTTTCTTACCTGTGTCTCGAGGTTTCCAAGCACCGATGTCCCGAGCACAGTCCCCTAGTCCGAGCCTCATTGAAACCCTAGTCACAATGCACCAACAATATCCATCCATCAAGTTCTAATTTATTAAATAACTTTTGGTCATAATTCTAGTCTCCGGGACCTTGAATTCTATCAATCCTGGTGATAAAATCCATCTCGAGCCTTAACCTTTGAATTCCCAAGCCTAAAATCTCTTTTAAGCCTAGAAATGCACTAAGAGTCATGGCCCGCCCCCAACCAGAGACAACCCTGAAACAGGGCAGGTGCGCCGCGGCTCAAGCAAGGGCATGTCGCGGCCCGCCCTTCTTCCTGGCCACCAAATTGCTCCAGAGGGCCATGGCTCAGCAAGAAAAATGTCGCGGCCCGACGCTTCGAACCCAGAAAAATCCTCCAATTTTGCCACGAAAACCCATCCAATTAACCCCAAAATCAACCCAACAACTCAAGCTAATCATCACAAAATTTATACCATGGACTCAATAACAAAACCTAACAAGAATTCTAGCTCAAAACCTAAAAAAAATCAAAGATGATTCTTCACCCAACACACATGCAATACTCTAAAATTTCAGCAGAAAACCAGTATAATTCACTAAGTTAAGAGCTTACCTTACGCTGAGTTAAATCCCTAGATTAGTTCTCTAAGCTTCAAGCTTCTAGCTCCCAAAATTCCCAGCTCCACTTCCTTAGTTTTTGGTTAGTTTACACCAAAATGTTCCAAGTTTCCAAAGGGAGGAAAGGGAAACCGAGAAATGGAGAGAGAAAGGGTAGGTTTAGAGAATTCTGAGTGTTTCCTATGTTTTGTTTTATTTAACTTAGTCTCTAAGGTTACCTCAAGGGCTCGGGGTACCAAAAACGTCTCCAAGGGAAAAATGGTAAATTTCCCCAATATTCCCTCCTAAACATTCTAACCTCAAATATATCTCCAAATATTTATTTCCATAACTCGATAACCCCATAAAACATCTAATACCCAAAATACCCCTCGACTCGCCCCGAGTTAGATTTTTGACCCCGTTGTGACTTTTTGGCTAACAGCCCCCTAGGAATGTCTCGGATCGTGCAACACAGATATATCACAGTGTTACACCTAAATTTCGAGACCAGAGGTTATGACCTCGAAAACTGGGCTCGTCAAGTGTGAGCTCGAAATATATGAAAACATTGTATGGCCCAGCTGTAAAATATCTGAAGTAAAACAATGACCTCAAAGATGTGTAACCTCGAGATACTTTATGAGTTCGAAATAGCAAGATGTTAGGATACACCAGTTATCGATTGTCTTCGAATTAAATAGTCCGAGCTTGGGAAGTGCAAGCTCGAGTGTGATAGGTTCGACTGTGTCTATCTACTCCGAGCATGTCCTGAAGTAGGGTGGCAAGCTTGTAGCAGTACCATAAGTCTTGACAGCCACAAGGCCGATTGCTGATCTTGAAGACTCGATGAGACACCTGAGATAGCCCGTTACATATGAACATAATTATTGTTGTATAATCCCAATATTTAAGGGATATCATTTAGTCTGTTATCCGTTCCTGATTCTTATGGGATGTTTCCATGTATGTAGGAGATATTAAATTTAATGTCATTATTTAAATTGATATACAGAATATCTTCCTGAAATATGTGGGAATGAACTCTGTAGGAATGACCACTTGTAAAGGATCGATTTCTTTTGAATTTGAGAGAAAGCTCTGGGTAATTCATCTCTAAATAATTTCCAGAAATCTCTAAGTCTTAATAACATAGACTTGTGGACTAGGTAGAGTTAACTGCTGAACCACGTAATAACCCTTTTGCTTTTCATCTTTATTCATTCGCTTCATAGTTCACGTTGTTTAATTTCTCTATGATTTAAGTTGACGAAAAACGGCGTCAACAGTTTGGTGCTTTCATTAAGAGCATTAAGCAGTACATACATGAGTCTATTCGGTCGAAGAAGCCTCCCTGAATCAACTATGGCTGCGAATGATCCCAATATTCCTAAGTAGGAAATCTTAGAGGAAGTTGACTACCCCCGGCACCTTGGGAAGCAGCTGATGATGAATTCAGACCCAAATAAGAGGAGTGGGTCCTCTGACTCTCGAGGACCACCTGCACCACCGGCCCCCAAGGACGACGAGGACATGTACTACAACCCTGAGCGATATGTGCCTATTGTAGAGCTTGAAAAATGTCAACTGCGAAAGTAGTTGGCCGAGGAGCTGGCCAGATTGGCTGCTGAGGCGCAGGCGACTTAGCCCCCGCCTCCGCCTGAGGCCCAAGCTCCACCTCCACAAGATGTTCACGTTCCACCACACAGGCCTCGTGGGCGACCTCACAAAAATGATGCCACACGAAGAATGGAGCAACCTTCGCCACCTGCAGAACAGCCTGCTCCCTCAAGTCCCCGGAGAAGTACTCGAGCTGGGGTTCCTGCCAACTCAACTGCTGAGGTACCGGCGGAGATTGGGAATAACCATGCCCCCATGGATGCTCGGATCCAAAATCTTGGTAACACGCAGAACGTTCCTGAACCAACATAGGCAAACTCAGGACCTTCTAGACCCCGTAATGGATGGCAGCCACCATCACCCATAAGGCACCCACCATCGCCGATAAGGTATCCCTCACCAACTCAAAGAAACACGCAACTGACTCAGGGTGATAGGGAAAGGCAAGCTGGGCGAAAATATGGGAATTGGGAGGCCGCTAGGGAGCATAGAGGTACCCAACCCACAAGAAGCCAAATGTCTCAGTCTCACACTATTGAGACGAGACAACCAGAAAGGAACCCATCTCTAAACAACCGCATGATGAGCCATATCAGTGAAGGCTCAGGAGATACTAGATCGGTCAGTATGTTTGACCAAGGATGCAGAAATACTGGGAATTGAAGGGATCACACAGATTTACGGGAACACCTAAACCAGAAGCGGGGTAATTATAACCCCTCGAACCCAGGCCTGATGGATCCTATGCAGAGGTGCGAAGCTGGAATTGTGATCAACGATAACCAGTTTTAAGTCAGACCCCTTGTGGATCCAGTCCAAGAAAGAATCAAACAACTGGAAAGAGCATTCAGGCTCTAACAAAATGAATGAGGTCGGGATCGGGACGAAGAGTTCGACGAGGAACTCAAGCCCTTCACCCCCCATATTTCCAACACCCCATTTCCTCAAGGATTCCAAATTCCTCATGTCCCACCATTTTATGGGAATTCTGATCCATACAGTCACTTGAGTATGTTCAATACAATTATGAGAGCGAGTAACATGGGCTACGAGCTCAGATGCATGCTGTTTCCAGCCTCGCTCACAGGACCAGCAAAAAACTGGTTTGAAAAATATAAGAGGCATTCAATTGCTTATTGGGATCAATTATCTAGAGATTTCAAGAAGCGATTCAGAGCCATGATTGGAATAAGGCCCGAGGCATCTGCCTCGACCAATGTTTGACAGCAGCCGAATGAAACATTGAAAAGTTACCTTACAAGGTTCAACTTAGAAGTCGCCCGAGCTCGTGATGTAGATGACAGCAATCATCTGATGGCTGTCCGAGCTGGGGTAATGCCTGGAAGCCCTCTCTGGGAAGATATGCAAAGGAAACCCATGAGGTCCTTAACCGAGTTCAATCGATGAGCTCAGAGGTTTGTTAATGTAGAGTTGGCGAGGTCAGCGTTGAATATGGCCTCTCAGCCCGTAACTACAACAACAAACGTAAACTTTGCTTCAACCTCGGTGGATCCTATGACCTTGAAACCCCCTGTGGATAACCCTTCTAAAAGAAAGAAGAATGAAGGGAGTAATCCCAAGGCGGAAGGGGGAAAGAAGAAGAAAGGGGAAAGATATATCTCTGTGTACAAAGTGTATACCGAACTGAATGAGTCTCGGGAGAATATCTACTTGGCTAATGAAAACTAGGTCCCTTTCAGGCATCCGGACCCCATGAGGAACCAGAAAACTGGTGACGGGTCCCCTTACGAACCCGAACCCAGGGCTTCGAAACACCAGAGGGTTGAATCTCAACCTATAACTTTTACTGAGGATGACGCATCTCATGTTCAGTTTCCTCACAACGACCTGTTGGTCATCATCCTTCAGCTCGTAAATAAGAGGGTTCACCGAGTCCTGGTTGATAATGGGAGCTCAGTGAATATCCTCCATAAGGCCACCTTAGAAAAGATGGGACTCACGCTTTGTGACCTAAAGGCCTGTGCAATGACATATATGGCTTTTCAGGAGAAGGGATTGTCTGTATGGGATCCATCGAACTCTCTGTAACCTTGGGAGATTACCCAGTCTCGACAACCAAGACGATGGAATTCGTTGTAGTAGATCTACCATCGGCCTACAACGTACTACTTGCGAGACCCGCCCTAGTAGGGCTGGGGGCAGTTTCATATGTAAGGCACTTGGCCATCAAGTTCCCGACTTCTAGTGGCATCGGGACACTGAAAGGAGACCAGCTTGCAAGGAGGGAATGCTATAGCATTTCCATTAGAGGAAAGAAATAGACAAGTGCACAAACACTTGTCATAATTAAGAATAAGGATAGAATAGTCTTCGAGATAGACAAAGAAATTGATCTGAGAATAGAGGAAAACGCAGACCTCGAGCCATTAGAAGAGCTCGAAGAGGTCAGGCTCGAAGAAGTAGACCCCCCGAAGACAGTGAAGGTAGGGAAAAACCTTCCAGAAGAAACGAAATGGCAAGGTTGCATTCGAATATGGTAGGGATAAATCTTAATGTGGTAAGCCACACTCTAAATATTGACAAAAGCTTTCCCCTGAAGTAGCAAAAGTGAAGACTCCTGGATGATGACAGGAAGAAGGCCCTAAAGGAAGAGGTCGACAGGTTGAAGGGAAACCGATCCATATGAGATGCCTTCTACCCCAATTGGGTCGCCAACTTGGTGCTAGCTCCAAAACCTAATGAGACATGGAGGACCTGTATTGATTACTCAGACCTCAATAAGGCCTGTCCTAAGGACTGCTTTTCCCTACCTCGAATCGACCAGCTCGTAGATGCAACAGCTGGGCATGGACTTATATCATTCATGGATGCTTATTCTGAATATAACCAGATCGCCATGCATGACCCACACCAAGAGCATACTAGTTTTGTGATAGACAAAGGACTGTATTGCTACAATGTCATGCTGTTCGGACTAAAGAATGCTGGAGCCACTTACCAATGATTTGTAAACATGATGTTCTCTGAACAGATAGGTAATAACATGGAAGTTTATGTTGATGATATGTTAGTTAAATCTAAACATAACAGTAACCATGTGGATGACCTTGAAGAGTTATTTGCCACGTTACAGAGGTATGACATGAAGCTCAACCCCCAAAAGTGCTCTTTTGGAGTATCGTCAGGAAAGTTCCTAGGCTTCATTGTAAACACCCGGGGAATAGAAGCTAATCAAGACAAGATCTAGGCTTTAATTGATATGCCTTCACCTAGAAAGCATAAGGATGTCCAAAGTTTGACTGGGCAGATGGAGGCACTAAGTAGGTTTATCACAAAATCTACAGACCGGTGTCTTCCATTTTTCAACCTTTTGAGAGGAGGCAAAAAATTCGAGTGGACAGAAGAATGCGATCTAGCTTTTCAGGAGCACAAGAAGCACCTCGCGGAACCTCCCATCTTGTTGAAACCTATCATGGGGGAAGTTTTGTACCTATATCTTGCTACGACCGAGCACGCCATTAGCGCCGTGCTCGTCCGAGAAGAACAGAAGGTGCAAAAGTAGGTATACTATGTCAGCAAAAGGTTACTGGGGGCAGAATCGAGATACCCCTTAATGGAGAAGTTCGCTCTTAGCCTAATTCAATCATCTCAAAATCTCTGACCCTATTTCCAGGCGCACCCCATCCATGTGCTGACCGATCAACCACTAAGACAAGTCTTATCCAAGCCAGAAGCCTCTGGCCGATTACTAAAATGGGCAGTTGAACTTGGACAATTCGAGATCACCTACCATCCGAGGACAAACATAAGAGGACAAGCCCTGGTAGACTTCATAGTGGAATACATTGGAGTGACTAACGATGAAATTATAACCCCAGCCCACGAGCTGTGGAAACATTATGTTGATGGGTCTTCCAATGAAAATGGGTCGGGGGCAGGAATAATACTGATCACCCCAGCAGGAAGCCGATTTCACTCTACTTTGAGTTTGACTTCGAAGCATCAAATAACGAGGCTGAATATGAAGCTCTACTGGCAGGACATTGAATAGCCAAGGAACTCCAGGCTAAGGCGATAAATTGCTACAATGACTCCCAGTTGGTGGTCAACCAAATCTTAGGGGAATACCAGGCTCGCAGGACGAGAATAGCTGCATATTTAGAAAAAGAAAAGACAGCCCTCGAGCATTTCAAATTTTACACGATAGAACAGGTTCCCCGAGAGCAAAATTTGAATGCAGACGCCTTATCCAGGCTCGTCATGTCCACCGAGGTCAATCAGCTGAATGTCGTGCCAATTGAACATCTATCGACACCCAGTATAATCGAGCCTGAACAGGAAGATGTATGCATGATAAACTCTGAGCCAACCTGGATAATCCCGATAATTAGGTACCTTGAAACTGGCATTCTCCCAGAAGAACGGACCATGGTTCAAAAATTGATGTATTAGATCCCCAGGTACACCGTTGTAGATGGAAGACTATATAGAAGAGGATACTCTATGCCATTACTCTGATGTGTGACTCCACCCAAGGCTAAGAAGATGATAGAAGAAATTCATGAAGGATTCTGTGGAGACCACACTGGGGGGCATAGCCTATCCAAGAAAATCATACGCCAAGGATACTTCAGGCCTACCATTAAAGCAGATTCATTTGATTAGGTCAAGAAATTTGACAAGTGTCAACGATTCACCACAATCCCTCGAGCTCCACCTTCCGAGCTAACTATGATGACCTCCCCATGGCCTTTCGTGGTCTGGGGAATCGACCTCATAGGCTCGTTGCTAACTGGCAAAGGCAGAGTCAAATATGCAGTAGTCGCAGTAGATTACTTTACGAAGTGGACCGAGGTTGAGCCTCTGGCGACAATTACCTCGAAAAAATTCTTGGACTTCGTGGTAAAAAATATCATCTGTCGTTATGGGATGCAAGGAAGATAGTGTCCAATAACGGTACTCAATTTGATAGCGACTTGTTTACCAGCTTTTGCGAGAAAAATGGGATAATAAAAAGTTTCTCCTCCATGGCCCATCCCCAAGCGAATGGCCAGGTCGAGGCTGTAAACAAAACCCTGAAGAGTTCTCTGAAGAAAAATTTGGAAGAAGCTAAAGGGAAATGGCCTGAAGAATTGCCCCAAGTTTTGTGGGCATATCGAACCACAGCTCGTACTTCAACAGGACATACCACTTTTTCTCTAGCATATGGATGCGAGGCTATGCTGCCAATTGAGGTTGAAATACCCACCATTCGAACCCACGCTTATGATCAAGCCTCAAACCAATCCCAGCTCAAAGTAAGTCTGGACCTAATTGAAGAAAGAAGGGACGAGGCACAGCTAAAAAATACTGCATACCAATAGCGAGAAACCCGATATTTCAATAAAAGGGTTTGAGATAGAATATTCAGGGTGGGAGATTTGGTGCTTAGGCGTGTATTCTTGGCAACACGGGATCCAACTGCTGGCATACTCAAGCCTAATTAGGAAGGGCCTTATCAGATCGAATCAGTTATCCGACCTGGTGTCTGCAAGTTGGCAAGATTGAATGGGAATTTGGTACCACGAGCATGGAATAGCGAACATTTGCGACCTTACTATCAATAGTATAGGAACAATGACACCTGTAACCATGTTTGTTTATCTTTCCTATGTTTTTGTTAATAAATTGTTTAATTTTGAATAAACCTCGTTTTTGTGTTCGTTTGATTATGTTGTATTTTTTGCAAACTCTCTTGATTTAATAACTTATGGTCAAACTCATAGGATATTAAGGGGGCATTAGTGGTATATATATACCGTTGACTTGAAAAAATAAAAAAGCATATACAAAAAGCATAAAAGTATTTGGATATAACCAAATAAGCGAGCTAAGATGGTTTGGACATAACCAAATTATTAAAAGCATATAAGTGTTTGGATACAACCAAATACACGAGATAAGATGGTTTGGACATAACCAAATTATTAACAGCATATAAGTGTTTGGATACAACCAAATACGTGAGCTAAGATAGTTTGGACATAACCAAATTATTAAAAAATAAATGTTTGGATATAACCAAATACGCGAGCTAAGGTGTTTTGGATATAACCAAATTATTGAAAAATAAAAGTGTTTGGACGTAATCAAATGCGCGAGCCAAGATAAGTTGGATATAACCAAATACGCGATCAAGATATAACTAGATCAAGAATAGAAGTGTATGGATTACAAACCAAACACGACCTGAATAGGTTTGGAACGAACCAGCTAAAACTAATCGGTAGTAAGTTGGAACATAACCTACTTCAAGCTAAGTCGAGATCGAGGCTGGAATATCCTGCAAAAAGATAGTTTCGACCTCATAACCTTGGGGAGTTACCAAGGACGAGGAAAAGTGACTAAAAAAGCAAAATATAACTAAACCACCTATGTTACACGCCATATAAGAACCTTCGAGTGCATGGTAAAAGTAACTTTCGACCTTGACAAATAACAAGATCGGACACGGATACGTCGAGTAAACTATGCATGAATGCATCAAAGCTTGAGCTTAAAATCCACCACATGTTTGTATGAATAAACAAATATAAGGACGCTTAATATGAATTTCTTGAAATATTTCGACTTAAGAATTAAAAAGCAAAGTCAAACGCGAATATCATAAACAAAAGAAAAAATAACTCTTAAAAGAGCTATAAATTGTCTTGGCCCCAGGGGCATAAAAAACAAAGTATAAAAACTAGTACAAAAGATTTAAAGGGACGCAGCCCCAGGTAGAGACTTAGGAGGGAGGAGCATCCTCCTTGGCTCTCTCTGCCTCCTCCCGAGCAGCATCCTCCGCATTGAGCCGAGCCTGCCACTTGGGTACAAGTTCTGCCTCAAAAGAGCCTAAGAAGTTGGTATCGAGATTGACATTGCTGGCCCAGATCCTATACATGGCCAGGTTGACCACCCGATCCTTCTTCTCCTTAACCTCTGCAAGGAGACGAGCCTTTTCGTCCTCCATAATCTCGAAAGGTGTTGCCTTCTCCTCCTCAAGCTTGGCATTAATCTTCTCAAGCTCCGCGAGTCGGGCATTCACCTTCTCGAGCTTGGCTGTCTTGGCCTTTAGTTGTTCAGCTTCAGCCTCCATCTTTGCCTTTGCGGCCTTGAGCTCGTCCCTAAGCTTGAGTTGGAGATCCTTCGACTCCTGGGCATAAGACTTGTTCGAATGGAACTCATTATTCAACTTATAATTAAACTGAGCAGAGACAGCAAGAGTCTGACGCACAAAGAAATCAAATTAGCTCATGAACTAAGTACAAGTACAACTAATAACAAGATGAGGGAAGTTACCGCAGTAGTGAGCTCGATAATCTTCTCATAATGTGTGTTGCAGGCTTGAGCATTGTTCAAAAACTGCCAATGACGGGCGTCAAAGCCACCAAAGCTCTGCCCCACTCGAGACAGAATGTCCGAGCCAAGTGTAGCCCCATGGGGTCTGGCAGCATTGTCGATTACATACTCATCGACGTGAGTAGAAATCGACAACGTGCATGTTGTGGAAGCTGAGTGTTTTTTCAGAGGTGGGCCGAAAGTTGAATGAACCATGATCGAAGGAGGTTGGAGCTCAACCGTAGTGGACACTTTGACCTGAGGCATCAGATCTATAGCTGGGCTCGTAACAGCTGGAGTTGGTGGAGGAGGTGCCTTCTCAGTCCTCTTGAGGACCTTGGTAGGTCGGTCAGACTTCCGCAAGACCCTCGGGCGCTTAATCCTCTGGGCTCCCTTGCCACTAGCAAGCACAGTGTTGAGGTTAGAATCCATATCACCTGCACAGTTACACCACATTATGAGTTATTCCAAGACAAAAAAGTTAGCATGATACCGACAGGCAAAGAATAAAAATACAAGTAGAGAGAAACCTAACTGGACCTCTCCCCCAAGCTCATGCTCGGAGACCACGTAATTCCCCCATCTTCAAAGGAGGCGGGGGGAGTACCTTCCCTATAAGTGGAAGTCAACCTCGAAAGGTCTCTATAGTCGTTTGTCCCATATTGAATGGCTATTCCATTCCATACCTAGTTTAGACTATACAGAGTGTCATACTTCCCGAGCCAACTATGGAACCTATGAACCATCTCATCTACCCAAGACCATACATAAAAATGCTCCCTATCATCCTTACACAACACTAATCTATCGGGCTTATGCTTAAGTAGTAAGGGAGACCACAAATCCGAGCTAAGGATGACCGTACCTCTGTCACTCGAGCTCGAGCTCGAGCTCGAGGCTTCATCATTGGCCTCGTTCCCCGATTGCCGGCTCTTGCGGCACGAACTGGGGATGGTGGCTTAGCATTTTGCCTCGGAGGAAGGCTGCGAGATGGGAGAGGTACAAACTCCCACTTGGTATATTTTTTGTTGGACAAGTCGAATGTGGACTGATCCTTCTCCAGGAGGCCATAGGCTCGAAGTTTGTCTTCATGAAGGAGATATGAGAGGGCCCTCCTGCCGTAGGGAAGTTGGAGCAAAGCCTCCTTGTTCTCTTTCATCTCCTTGGTGGGAGTGGGATGACGGTAGTTGGCTGGAAAAATGAACATATTATGACTAAGCGTGAGTGTAAACAAAACTTGAGCACAAAAAGAAGAAATTTGTTAGGTACTTAAGAATTCGCCAGAACGAGTAGTGTTTGGAAGGAGCCAAGCCATCCGTCCAAAAGAAAGCCTTCTTTAAATCTGGGGGATGGTTGGGTATATCCTCAAAAAATTTCTTCTCTTTGGGAAAGCTCAGGAGGTAGTAGAAGTCGTTCCCTCCCCGAGCTCGGGAGGGATTGCTTTAAAAATAAAAGAGATACAGGATATCCTTTGGTGAAGGTCCTTCCTACTTTAGCTCATGGTAAAGCGACCTCAGGGTGGACAAAACCCTGTACGAATTAGTGTTGAGCTAGAAAGGGGCGAGCCCAATGAAGTCCAAGAAGTTCTTGAAAAAGGACTTTAAGGGCAGTAAAGCCCCTGCCCTTATGTGTTCCTGGCTCCAGGCTGCATACTTAAGCTTGTTGTCGGGGTTCCCATCTCCCAGGGCACGGCAACTTCACTCGTGGGATGACGAAGCTCGACACCTTAGTGAGCCTAATAATCCAATGTTGTGAAGGGCCAAGATGTCAGAGATCTGCCCTAATATAGAAATCGAGCTCCAGTAGTGCTCGGTCTCCAAGAACTCTCTCTTCGAAGTGGGAATGGAGGTTGGCTTCGAGGTAGAAGGGGGGCTTGATGGTTCTCCCATTAGTGAAAAGTGAAGGTCCCCTGGCTTGAAGGCGATTGTCACTCTAAGAGTGGGATCGATGGGAATTGTCTAAGGCTCAGAGTCTGGATCTGGGTATATGACGACCTTAAGTCTCTTCCTTTTTCCCTCCTCGACCTCGTCGATTTGGCGCCGAAAGTGATCTCGGGTATCTTCTTGATCATGCCTTAGTTGGTGTTCCCGAATCAGATGCTGGTTACGGGTGAAAGGTGATTTCGGGCTCGGAGCCTTCGACAAATAGGGAATTGCGAGCTTTGACCCCCACCGATTTTTTGAGTTCTGCGGCATCTAGCAAGAGAAAAAAGGGTGAGGGCCAGACGAACAAGGAATTAAGAATGAAAATCAAGATGATCTAAGCTCGAATGATCGAGGCTACAAGGCAAACTCGGTCCAAAAGACGAGGCTAGTCTCGTAGCGAATATTCCATGAAAAGAAAGGAAGGTGGACTTATTTTTGAAGATCCCGATATTTCAGGGAAAAAAGTTGGCGGTTACTCAAAAAGTGATATTTTTGGGAAGCGTGCAATTTATAAAACCCTAATTCTGTACCCAATATCTTGGTGTGCAAGATATGTCATATGAAATTCAAAAACTCAGTAAAGGAACAATTTTTGGGCCTTCTACGCATGATCTGGGTTTGGAACCCGTGATATCAGAACTTAAGACTAATATTTACTAAAACACTCTAATGTGCAAAACTAGTGAAGGGATTAACATTACAACAATACAATCATTCATGAAAAATATACGGGCATACAAAGCTATGAACAGAGACTTACACAATGTAGTCAGCGAAAACAGAGATATTGATGACCGAATAAGCGGTTGCAAAAACGATCTCACGGAGTCGAAGAGGCCAACATTGCTCTGTCTTCTGGGCTTGGAGAACATGCAAGAACTGGGTAAAATTTTCTGGTTTTTTCTTCTTTTCTCTTTGCGAAAGCTTGAACATGAAAGTAAAATGGGGAAGACGAGAGGAAACATATTTATAGACCAACGGGAATGTAAAAAGCAGAATTAATCTGGGCCATTAGTTAGATTCCATATCAGATCCGACGACCAGGGACCTGTGAAATGATAGTACCATAAAGAGTGGCAGGCGAATGAATGTGGGAAGGTTTCCAAGGTACTCAAGTACTTTGATTGGCCAATGCCTGATTGGCGCGTGTCCACACTCAAGTGTTTTTGATGGTATAGTTTCCAAAAGGAGTAGTTCAAAATTTTCCTTCTCATAGGATTTGAACTGATACTTTTGAGGGGGCAAAATGTTACACCCAAATTTCGAGACCAGAGGTTATGACCTCGAAAACTGGGCTCGTCAAGTGTGAGCTCAAAATATATGGAAACATTGTATGGTCGAGTTGTAAAATATCTAAAGTAAAACAATGACCTCGAAGATGTGTAACCTTGGGATACTTTTTGAGTTCGAAATAGCACGATGTTAGGATACATTAGTTATCGATTGTCTTTAAATTAAACAGTCCAAGCTTGGGAAGTGCAAGCTCGAGTGTGATAGCTTCGACAGTGTCTATCTACTCCGAGCATGTCCTGAAGTAGGGTGGCAAGCTCGTAGTAGTACCATAAGTCTTGACAGCCACAAGGTTGATTGCTGATCTTGAAGACCCGATGAGTCACCTGGGATAGCCCGTTACGTATGAAAATATTTATTGTTGTATAATCCCAATATTTTAGGGATATCATTTAGTCTGTTATCCGTTCCCGATTCTTATGGGATGTTTCCATGTATATAAGAGATATTACATTTAATGTCATTATTTAAATTGATATACAGAATATCTTCCTAGAAATATGTGGGAATGTACTCTGTAACCTTCCCTATAAATAGAGAAGGAATGACCACTTGTAAAGGATTGATTTCTTTTGGCTTGAGAGAAAGCTCTGGGTAATTCATCTCTAAAGAATTTCCAGAATTCTCTAAGTCTTAATAACATAGACTCATGGACTTTGCAGAGGTAATTGCTGAACCATGTAAAAACTCTCTTGCTTTTCTTCTTTATTCATTCACTTCATAGTTCACGTTGTTTAATTGCTCTACGATTTAAGTTGACGAAAAACGGCATCAACACACAGTTATTAAAATTATCACATTTATGCCCTAAACGGGCTAAAGTTACAAACATGCCCCTAATAACAAAACGGGCCCACATGCATATTTAATTTACATAAACATGCATCTCTAATCACATATTCACACAAATTCACATAATATAACAATAAATCACCTATTGCTCTCCAAGCACGCTAATCAAGGCCCTAAATTAGTAAATTTGGGTCGTTACAACTATCCCTTCCTTACAGAAGTTTTCTCCTAGAATTACTAGAACAACTCGGGATACCGCTCCTGCATCACTGATTACAGTTCCCACGTCACTTCTTCAACCTTGTTGTTCCTCCATAGCACTTTCACCAAGGCGATGGTCTTGCTCTGCAAGACTTTATCCTTCCAGTCAAGAATCCAAACCGACTTCTCTAAATAAGACAAATCCTGGTCTAGCTCCAAATTCTCATAACTCAGTACATGCATCAAATCTGATACATACTTCTGAAGAATGGATACATGAAAAACATTATGAACCCCTGATAAGGCTGGAGGCATCGCCAACCTGTAAGCTACCTCTCCAACCCATTCCAAAATCTCGAAGGGGCCAACAAACCTAGGGCTCAGCTTGCCCCGAACACCAAACCGTTTCACTCCCCTCAAGGGTGAAACCCTAAGAAACACATGGTCACCGACCTGAAACTCTACGCTTCTGCGTCTCAAGTTCGAGTAACTCTTCTGGCGACTCTGGGAGGCGAGCATTCAAGGTCTAATCTTGTCAATTGCCTCGTTGGTCCTCTAAACCATCTCAGGACCCAAAAAAACTCCTCTCACTCGTCTCATCCCAATGGATAGGTGATCTGCACTTCCTCCCATAAAGCATCTCATACGGAGCCACTCCGATAGTCACCTAATAACTGTTATTATACGAGAACTCAATCAGAGGGAGATACTTGCTCCAAGATCCCCCAAAATCTAGCACACAAGCTCGTAGCATGTCCTTCAGTAACTGAATCGTTCTCTCAGACTGTCCATCTATCTGAGGATGATAAGCGGTACTAAACCGTAACTGCGTGCCCATAGCCTTCTACAGACTCTCCCAAAACTTGGAGGTGAAGGTGGGGTCCCTGTCGGATACTATCGACCTCGGAGCCCCAAAATCACTAATATGGCTTAAGGGCCTTGATTAGTGTGCCAGGAGGGCATAATTGGCTTATGTGTGAATTTATTGATTTAATGCATGATTACATGATAATAATGCTTGCATGATTATATGAATATAAATGTGATTAAATGTTATACTTGTGAGAACCACATTATTATGTGGGTAAATCTACAGCGGGCGACTTGAGGCGATCCTAGGGAGCTAGATAGCGGGAAGTCACAACGGGGCTTAATGCTTGACTTTGGACAAGTCAAGGGGTATTTCAGGTATCGGGTGGTTATTTAGATTACTGGGTTATGAAAATAAATAATTGGAGATATATTCGAGGTTAGGAAGTCTAGGTGGGAATATTGGGGAATTTTACCATTTTTCCCTCGGGGACGTTTCCGGTACCCCGAGCCTTGGGAATAACTTTATTGCTTAAGGATAGACTGAAGAAGATTTAAGAAAATAGTAGAACAAAATAGGACTGACTCTTTTCTCAGCCCTTTTCTCTCTCTCCTCTCTCAAGGAAAAAACACTGAGTATTTTGGAGAAATTGCTGGAATTTGTGCTGGGATTTTAGAGGAATTCAGAGGGGAAATTAGAGGCTAACTCAAGGATTATCCAAGGAACATTTAATCAAGGCTAAGGTAAGAATTAAACTGTGTTTTGAAGTTAGAAACTTTGAACTTTTGGCTGAGAAATGAGGTGATTGTGATTTTGATGTTAAGGGCAGAATTACGGTGGAAAAGCTTGGGAATTGACTTGGATTCCTTAGAGAAATGGTTCTGCAGCTGAGGTAAGCTCTAATCTAAGGCTTAATGGCTGAGTTATAGTGTTTTCATGGTAGGGTTTTGTGTTTTTAAGTTAGAAAGTTTCAGTAATTGAAATGGGTTCTTGATGGGTTTCTAGCCTAGGTTTCAGCTGGGTTGTGTTGTTGGAATCTTGTGGGAAGTTTTTGGATAATTGAGTTGTGGAATTGGGGTAGTTTTGAGTTAGTTTGCATGAGGTTTGAAAGTTAAAAATGGAGGTTTTTCTGGGTTCGAAGGGGTCGGGCCGCGGCATAGTTCTTGGTGAACCGCGGCCCTTCGAAGTTGATGGGTCCTGAGGAAGGAGGGCGGGCCGCAGCATGGTCTAAGTAGGGCCGCGACTCTTACCTATTTTTGTGCTTTGGGAGGCCTCTAGTTGGGACCATGCCGTGGCATGGATTGCTAATGCCACGACCCTTAAGGGATTTTGGGATTTTGAGATTCTAGGGTTGGGAATTTAACCTAGGGTGCTCAGGATTGAATCTTTTACCATGTTTGGTGAAGTTCAATGTTCCAGAGATTAGAACTTTGTCTAGAAAATAATTTAAGTTTGTTGATGGTATCCTTCACCTTGGTTGTGACTAGGTGATAAAAGATAAAGCTCGGGAACGGAACGTGCTTGAGGAGCGTTGCTCATAATCAGTAACCGCAAAGATTAAAGGTAAGAAAATTGCACCTGGTTGAATATTTGTAATGGGACTAAGGGCTCCCTATTGTGTATGCTTGATAGGATGGTATTATGCCATGCAAGCTAATTAGTGAACCAATGGCCTAAGGGTGCCAAGGGTTACACTAGCTCACAGGGCGCGGCTTGGCCACTGGTAGCTGAGGACAGCTTATTATGCATTGAGCTCGGTTTAAGCGGGCCGGAGTTAGTGGGGTAAACAGAGGGTGCGGCCTAAGTTATCGACCCTGATTATTATGTGATATGAATGTTATAAGTGATTGATTGCATCTATGATCCTGAATATATGCTGAATGACTAATGTGGATTATTTGATGAAAGTTCATGCTTAGTGAATTTACTATCTGTTATTATTGTTTGTGTTGCATATCATGTTTTCTTGCTGGGCCTTGGCTCATGGGTGCTACGTGGTGCAGGTAAAGGCAAGGGCAAACTTGATTAGCCTTGATTTGGAGAGCTCTGCGAGTAGAATGTACATGTCCAGTTGCTCAGCCGCCACGGTTGATGTTTACGCAGGGACGCGAGACCCAGAAATTGTTCATTTTGCCTTAGTATGGCTAACAGTTGTCTGTATTTTTGGGAGTCTGTAATCCAACTTGTAAACTCTGTTTCTTTTGGGATCCCATGTATATAACTGCTTAATTATATGAAATAAAACTTTTGAGACCCAAACCATTTTAACCCTAGCTCATACATGTTTAGTGACACGTTTTTAAATTAATGACTTGATTAGAAAGTCTTGCACCTTTATAAGTACACAGTTGTTATCCCCAAAAATTGGAGATCAATGACGTGGCAATAAAGGTGACAAGTGGCAGTGCATGGTCAGTATAAGACAGATTAATAGTCAATAAATACATTGACTCCTCAGAGTTGTGATAAAGTGACCCAGTAGACTGGTGAAGAGTTTGGACTGCTTGAAAGATGTCATAACCAAGCTAAGTGCATCCTACATCCTAGGAGATCCTAAGGGTGTGGTCCGAGGAGACCCCAAGGGGGTGGTCGTAGGAGAGCTAAGGAGAGTGCATCCTAGGAGAGCTAAGGAGAGTGCATCCTAGGAGAACTAAGGAGAGTGCATCCTAGGAGATCCCAAGGATGTGGTCTGAGGAGAGCACAAGGGACTTTGGTCCGAGGAGAACCAAGAGAGTGGTCCTAGGAGACCCCAAGAGAGTGGTCCTAGGAGACCCCAAGGATGTGGTCCTAGGAGAGATCAAGAATGTGGTCCGAGGAGAGACCAAGAATTTGGTCTTTACGCATATGTCCAACAAGTGCATGGTTGCCCAAATAAAAGAGTGCCATGTTAGAGGAGAGATATGGCATGCTAGAGGAGAGTGCCATGTTAGAGGAGAGATATGGCATGTTAGAGGAGAGGAGTGTATGTCCTACCACCATGCACTTGTCCGACCCACAAAGACATGTCCTACCACCATGCACATGTCCGACCAGCACTTGCATGGGTGGTCAGTAAGAGGTGGATCAACTAGCTAGAGGAGGACTAAGTCAAGATTCCTAGAAACAACTTCAACAAGATATGCGAGAATCTCTCATTCTTCCCACAAATGGGGGGTTTGTTACATTTTGAATGTTTT
This sequence comes from Humulus lupulus, assembly GCF_963169125.1. Taxonomy (NCBI): domain Eukaryota; kingdom Viridiplantae; phylum Streptophyta; class Magnoliopsida; order Rosales; family Cannabaceae; genus Humulus; species Humulus lupulus. Next base: position 110,607,854 of record NC_084797.1, on the reverse strand, counting down.
TTGTAATTTAAATGTAATAAGTATAATAAAATATCCCGGTTCTAGGGGATACCGTATGATGACCCTGAGCCTATAAATAGAGGGCTTATGGGATTAGAGAGGGCTTCTGCTTCTTCTTTCTAGACTTTTGGGTCTGAGTATTCTAGAGAGAGAAAATTTGGGTCTGAGTATTCTAGAGAGAGAAAGTGCTGATATTTGAAAGGATTCTTGTATTTTTGCAATCTGTACTGGAGAAACTCAGTTGGCTCAGTCCATCTGATCTTGAGTACAGATCTATAATCACAACTCTAAGTGGATTAGGCTATTACCGACTGAACGGGGCTGAACCACTATAAAAATCTTGTGTGTTCTTTATTTTCTTTATCAAAAACCGTCTGTGTTGTTTTATTTCTCTTGAAGGTTTGTCGTTTTTGACGTTCTCACGTCGTTGGCCAAAAATGCGGTCAACAACAGTGTAGCGGTCTTGGCTATCCATGGCATTACAACAATGGTCCTGGGCCTTTCTGACTCAATGCAACAGCCACTACATTAGCCTTCCCAGGATGGTATAGGATATCACAATCATAATCCTTAACCAACTCCAACCACCGTCTCTGGCGCATATTCAGATCCTTATGAGTAAATAAGTACTTCAAACTCTTATGGTCGGTGTATATCTCGCACTTCTCACCATACAGATAATGTCTCCAAATCTTAAGTGCGAATACCATCGCTGCAAACTCCAGATCATGCGTGGGATATCTCTGCTCATACTCCTTTAACTGTCTCGATGCGTAGGCTATCACCTTACCATCTTGCATCAGCACACACCCTAAACCCTGTCTGGAAGCATCACAATAAACCACAAACTTCTCATTATCTGTCGGCAAACTCAACACTAGTGCGGTGATCAGTCACCGCTTCAACTCCTTGAAACTGTTCTCACATCTGTCTGTCCAAACATACTTTGTCTTCTTCTTTGTAAATTTTGTCAACGGCATAAGTATCCTGGAGAACCCCTCAATAAACTGCCGATAATATCCTGGCAATCCCAGAAAACTCCCCACTTCAGGAACACTGCTTGGTCTAGGCCAATCTCTCACTGCCTTAATCTTACTTGGGTCGAACAGAATCCCCTCCTTACTGACAATATGGCTCAAAAATGTAACTTGCAGTAACTAGAACTTGCACTTGCTGAATTTAGCATATAATCTATGCTCCCTCAACCGTTACAGTACCAAACATAGATGTTGCTCATGCTCTGTCTCAGACTGAGAATACACCAAAATGTCGTCAATAAATACAATCACAAACTTATCCAGATAGTCTTTGAAAACCCTATTCATCATATCCATAAAAGATGTTGGGGCATTGGTTAATCCAAAGGACATGACCAGGAATTCATAGTGTCCATACCTCGTTCGGAAAGCGGTCTTTGGTATGTCCTCTTCTTTAATCCTTAACTGGTGGTAACCTGATCGGAGATCAATCTTGGAAAACATCATTCTTCCCTGTAACTGGTCAAATAAATCGTCGATCCTAGGCAATGGATACTTGTTCTTAATTGTCAACTTGTTCAGCTCCGTGTAGTCAATACAAATCATAAGAGATCCATCCTTCTTCTTGACGAACAACATTGGAGCACCCTATGGCGAGAAACTGGGTCTAATGAACCCCAAATCTAGTAAGTCCTGCAACTAAATCATCAACTCCTTCAACTCTGCCGAAGCCATTCTATAAGGTTACCTAGATACTAGCTCCGCCCCTAGTGCCAACTCTATAACAAAATCAATCTCCTGTTGCGGCAGCAACCTTGGCAGATCTGTTGGAAATAAATGGAAACTCACATACCAATCTGGTCTCCCCCGGTCCAACCAACACAACCCTAGAGGTATCCACAACATTCGCAAGGAATCCTATGCAACCTTCTTGCATCAGGTCTCTAACCTTAAATTTTGAAATCATAGGTACTCGCAGTCCACTAACTATCCCCACAAATACAAAGGGTACCTCCCCTTCTAGTTCAAAGGTCACCATCCTACGCTTGCAGTCAATTGTCACCCCATACTTCAATAACCAATCCATCCCTAGGATCATATCGAAGGCATCCATCGCAAGCTCAATCAGATCAACAGACAACTCCCTACCATCTACCTCTACTGGTAAAGCTCTAATCCATCTCCTAGAGACTACGAGTTCCCCAGTTGGCAACAAAGTCTGAAAACCCCTAGCATACCAAAGCACTAGGTCTACATAGCTGATCTATCACTCTAGCAGATACAAATGAATGAGTAGCTCTCGAATAAAACAATGCAGTATAAGAAGAACCAACACTAGAAATCTGACCTGTCACAACCGAGGGGCTAGCCTTCGCCTCAATTTGAGTCAAAGTAAACACTCTAGTAGGAGCGAGACTGTCACCCTGCTTCGACTCCTCTTTTGTGGCTTGTGGGCAGTCCTTCTTCAGATGATTGGCACTCCCACAGATAAAGTAGGCCCTAATCCTACGCTCACGCTGGTGTCTTCGTCTGCACCGTGGACACACTAGAAAGCTCCTCCAGTTGTCACCTCTGCCCTGACGGCCACCATAAGCACCTCGTGCCCTCCTATCCGAACTAGGGGGAACAAAAGAATCTGGGGCCTTTCTCTTCTACTCACTGGAGCCACTACCCCAACTAGATCCAATAAAAGGAGGCACTGTCCTCCTGGCATTGCGCCTAACAGCGCTCTCTCTCCAAATCTGGTCCTCGGCCCCCTCAGCTGTAAGGTCCTTGTCCACAACCTGAGCATAGGTAGTATTTTCTGGATCTAAGGTAATCTTCACATCGCGGGAGATCATAACATTCAACCCCCGTACAAATCTGTCTCTCCTTGCCGCATCCGTCGGCACTAAATCCGGCACAACTTCACCAACCAGTCAAATCTCAAAGCATACTCACTAACTGTTAACCGGTACTGAGTCAGGTTGATGAACTCGTCAACCTTTGTAGCTCGGACTGATACACTGTAGTATTTCTTGTTGAAAATATTTTTAAACTATTCCTAGGTCATAACTGCCACATTCCTCCTTTGAACTACTACATCCCACCAGATGTTGGCATCCTCTCTGAACATGTAGCTAGCATAAGCTACCCTCTCGTTCCCCTCAACCCTCATAAAATCCAGGATAGAGGAAATCATATTTATCCACTGCTTTGTCCGCAGTGGATCTGATCCACCCTCAAAGGAGGGAGGATACTGCTTCCTGAACCTCTCATATAAAGGTTCAAACTTGTTCTCCACAATAGGTTGAACTGGCACTAGCGCCATAACCTGCTAAACTGGCAACCCAGTGACCTGTGGAGGGGCCTGCTGCCTCAACTATTGAAGTTCTTCCTCTATTCGTTGCAGTCTTGCTTCCATTTAAGCAAACATCTGTTGCCAATTCTGTGGGGCAGGTGGAGGGTCCTGACCCTGGTTGTCATCCTCGGCCCTACTACCGCGGAGTCTAGATGATTGTCGAGGCATCTCAACAAATATGCCTGCAATCAACGACGCCACTAATCAGGCATGATAACAACATCCAAACCACCTCCCAAATCATACCAGTCATCCATAAACAACAGTCCACATAACATACAGATAGCATATAACACACAATGGGCCATGCCCTGGCATCATGTATAAGTTAACTCATTCATCATGCTCTATATGAAATAAGCAGGCAAATAGGGCATTTAAGCACAAATTCAGGCATATAAGTCAATCATTACCAACCAACCCTGAGTCGAGCTTGTCACTGACAATGAGAGTACATGTTCAGTCAATCTCCAGAAACCATAAACCTTGGCTCGCTCTGATACCAAGTTGTAACGCCCCACTTCCTTAGAGCCGTTACTAAGTGAGTTTAAAATGTGCATTTAACTCGCTAATCGAGGTTTTAGGACAAAAGTGTAATTAAACCATAAACTGAGTCATAAACTTTGAAAATAATTCCACTCATTGAAAATATTAAAGCATTTAACATTTGTGATCCCAAAAATACTGTTTAGAAATATTTACAACTCAAAAATATAACCAGAGTCATCTAAACGCCAAAATCTAGGTTGAGTACAATCATCTCCCAAAATGCCCCTAGCTGAGGCTGCCAGGCATGCCAAACATGTACGCGCCACCTCACGCTCTCTGTACTCATGGTTGGTCGACTTTCCCCTTGCCCTTACCTACACCATAGAGCACTCGTGAGTCGAAGCCCAACAAGAAAACCCTCACAAGCAGATAACATATGCATATCAAACACTTAGCATATAAACAAGCCATCATCAGGCTATACACATACGCCCATGCCGTCCCAGGCACTTGACCTGGCCCTGGATTCGCGGTCCACACCATAAGGATATCCCAAGTATCCTTTAGGGTCTCACCATGGCAACTCGCACTCCGCGTGCTAAACGCTGCTCCCTGCCTCTTGCCATTCATTCACATATACGCACACATAGCATAATTAAGCAGATACTTAAACATGAACAAAATCAATCAAAGGGGCTACACCCTGCAACACAATCATATAGGGTCGTGCCCTACAACACAAGCTCTACGGGTACAACAGTTTTCTTACCTGTGTCCCGAGCTTTCCAAGCACCGATGTCCCGAGCGCAGTCCCCGAGTCTGAGCCTCGTTGAAACCCTAGTCACAACGCACCAACAATATCTATCCATCAAGTTCTAATCTATTAAATAACTTTGGATCATAATTCTAGTCTCCGGGACCTTGAATTCTATCAATCCAGATGATAAAATCCATCTCGAGCCTTATACTTTGAATTCCCAAGCCAAAAATCTCTTTTAAGCCCAAAAATGCACTAAGGGCCGTGGCTCCATGAGGCCATGCCGCGGCCCACCCGCAACCAGAGACCATCCCCAAAACAGGGCAGGCGCGCCGCAGCTCAAGCAAGGGCATGACATGACCCTCCCTTCTTCCTGGCCACCAATATGCTCAAGAGGGTCGCAGCTCAGCAAGAACAATGCCGCAGCCTTACCCTTCGAACCCAGAAAAATCCTCCATTTTTGCCACGAAAACCCATCAAATTTACCCCAAAATCAACCCAACAACTCAAGCTAATCATCACAGAAGTTATACCATGGACTCAGTAACAAAACCTAACAATAATTATAGCTCAAAACCTCATCAAACTCAAAGATGATTCTTCACCCAACACACATGCAATACTCTAAAATTTCAACAGAAAACTAGTATAATTCACTAAGTTAAGAGCTTACCTTAAGCTGAGTTAAATCCCTGAATTAGTTCTCTAAGCTTCAAGCTTCTAGCTCCCAAAATTCCCAGCTCCAATTCCTTAGTTTTTGGTTAGTTTACACCAAAATGTTCCAAGTTTCCAAAGGGAGAAAAGGGAAACTGAGAAATGGAGAGAGAAAGGGTCGGTTTAGAGAATTCTGAGTGTTTCCTATGTTTTGTTTTATTTAACTTAGTCTCTAAGGTTACCTCAAGGGCTCGGGGTACCAAAAACGTCCCCAAGGGCAAAATGGTAAATTTCTCCAATATTCCCTCCTAAACATTCTAACCTCAAATATATCTCCAAATATTTATTTCCATAACCCGATAACCCCATAAAATGTTTAATACCTGAAATACCCCTCGACTCGCCCCAAGTCGGATTTTCGACCCCGTTGTGACTTTCTGGCTAACAGCTCCCTAGGACTGTCTCGGATCGTGCAACACAGATATATCACAGTTATTACAATTATCACATTTATGCCCTCAATGGGCTAAAGTTACAAACATGCCCCTAATAAACAAACAGGGCCCACATGCATATTTAATTTACCTAAACATGCATCTCTAATCACATATTCACACAAATTCACATACTATAACAATAAATCACTTATTGCCCTCCAGGCACTCTAATCAAGGCCCTAAGCCTTATTAGCAAATTTGGGTCATTACACAATGGAACATGGACCTTAGTTCCAAATTTGACAAACTACAATATTGTGTGCAGCAAGTGGGTTTTTCGAAAGAAATACGATGCAGATGGAAATTTTCAGCGATACAAAGCTCACCTTATTGCAAAGGGGTTTCATCAATGACCCAACATTGACTTTGGAGAGACTTTTAGTCAAGTGATTGGAGCATCCACTAAATGGGTTGTCCTCACTATTGCTGTTACAAATAATTGAGAGGTGTGACAGCTATATATCTGTTGGTATTTGTTATCCTAAAAATTTGCATATTTGACATGGCATTATACTTTAGACATATAGCAATTATGCTTTGGATACGTGGAGTTAGGCCAGGCAGGTTGGTTGGTGTGTAAGCACAAAATGTATAATAGTTGCTGCTCGGCAGGTATACCAGCAAGACCAGCTGGTTAGTATAACAGACAGACAAACCTGGTCGGTGAGAGGAGGCTACACTCTCCGTTAGCACTCCACAAGAATCACCCAACCACCCTCCAAGAGCGCCTAATAGCCATGAAAACTCAGTCAAGCCTCTTAACAAATAGGACTGTAACTACCTACGAGAATAATGGGATATTTCCACCATCAGTTATCCCGTGTGTCACCACTAGGCAAACAAAAGATTATATATACAAACCCTCCACCATAGTGGAGGGGGTTCACGAACTGGCCAGCTGGCCAGTATTTAGAAACATACCAGACATCCTATTTTCATACCTAGCAGCAATTCTACCTTATTGTATTGTCTTTTACACATAGAAATCCACTTGTAATCCCTTGTGATCATGTGTAAACCTTTAAGATTAATACAAATATAAGGGGAAGTAGGTCATTACCAATCCTTGGGGTCGAAACTCTATAAATCCCGGTGTTCTTTATTATTTATTGCTCATCATTACTAGGTTCTTGGCTCATTTATTGTTCATTGATTGTTCTACTTAAAGCTCTCGAATTAATTATTTAGACTTTGCGTCAGTTGGCTAAAAAATAGGTCAACATTTTGGTGCTTTCATTAATAGCGAGAACAATCACATTCGTATTTCGTTACTACAAAGATGGTGGTTTCAACAGGTAGATCAGGTGAAGAACCTCCGAAGCGTGATTCTGAATCATCACACTGAGTTCCCTCAATGAGCAATCTGAATGGTGGGCGAGCTGATTTGCCACCCACTACAGTCAGGCATAGGATTACTACCTTCATTGGAGTTACTAACGTAGGAGCCTCAGGCAGAGGTCTGCAAGGGGTACTGACCAACCAGGACCGAGAGCTGGAGGTCCTAGACGGTATGAACCGCACATGGATATTGAATGACTTGACCCCAAAATTGAGCAAATAAGGGAGGTTATGGGACAGATGCAAGATCAGCTTGCCACCACGAATCAGGGGTGAGCTACCGCCCAAGAGGCCATTAATGAGGCTTTCAAAAAACAAAGTAGAGATTTCCAGGAATGGATGGACTAACATGCTCAAAAGGTGCAGGCCCGTCAGGAAGACATGGAACGCCGAACCAGGGAGGCTGCTGAATCCATTTGCAATTATATGCAAAAGCAGCACACTCAGGGTATGGGGACTGCAGTTGGACTACTACTCAAAATAAAAAATGTCCTCCTGTATTCAATTTCAGTGATGGAGTTATGAATGGACTAGAGACTCAACCTCAGAATGGGACTTAGGGTCCGACCAGGAGTCACCGATCTGGTCAGGGTACCTAAGTCAACAACAATAGGCATCCTTTACCGGTTGACGAACAGGTCCTTCCAAGGCGCCACATAGGATAGGATGAAGTAGGAAACTTTAGGCTGAGATCTCAGGGAAGTGGTCGTGACACAAATCCTGGTGCTGCAGGATGGGATGGCAACCCCCGAGCACTAGCGGTGTATAGGAGTGGTCAACCCCGAAACAACCAGTAACAGCCTGGTCGATACAGACAACACCAAGAGTACCGACCAAGATCTAGAAGGGAGGAGCAAAAGGTTAGTAGTGCGTACAAACCCCATTATGTTGATGGATATGATCATGAGGAGGCAGCGAGCCAAGTCTGCCAACAGAATAATCAAGATCAGAGGGGTAACCAGCCCAAAGGACCGTTTATCCCACAAGGGGAAGATGTCCCTGTAACGACCCAAAATCACTAATAAGGCTTAAGGGGCCTTGATTAGTGTGCCGGGAGGGCGTAATTTGTTTATGTGTGAGTTTATTAACTTAATGCATGATTATATGATAAGCATGCTAGTAAGGTTATATGAATATAAATGTGATTATGTGCTTTAATTGTGAGAACCACATTATTATGTGGGTAAATCTGCAGCAAGCGACTTGAGGAGATTCTAGGGAGCTAGTTAGCGGGAAAGTCACAACGGGGCTTAATACCTGACTTTGGGTAAGTCAAGGAGTATGTTTAAGTATTGGATGGTTATTTAGGGTATCGGGTGATGGATATATATTTGAGGTTAAGAAGTCTAGGTGGGAATACTGGGGAACCATTTTGCTCTCGGGGACATTTCTAGTACCCCGAGCCTCGGGATTAACTTACTTACCTAAGGATAAACTAAATAGAAACTCAAAACTCAGTGGAAACCAAGGAACTGACCATCCCTCTATCTCCCTTTCTCTCTCTAAGAATACTACAGAAAACTTGGGGAAAACTCAGTAGGAATTCAGTGGATTGAGCTAGAGTTTTAGAGGATTAAATCAGTGTTCAGCTTAGGAGTTCAATCAGAGTTAAGGTAAGTTATAAGCTTTGTGCATGGTGATCAATTCTGCATTTGTTTTGGCTGGTTTTTGAGGTGATTATGGATTTTGATATTGAAGGGTTAGATTAAAGCTGAAACTTGGGAGTTAGCTCAGAAACCTTTTAGAAAGCAGGTTCATCAAAGAAGGTAAGCTCGAATTTATGGTTTAATGGTTTAACTTTAGTGTTTCCATGAGTGGTTTTGATGTTTTAAGCTTTTTATGTTTCAGAGATTGAAGTGAGATTTTGGTGAGTCTCTAGGTTAAGTTTTTGCAGAGTTATGTTGCTGGAATTATGTTGGAAGTTTGTGATAATTGAGTTATGGAATTGGGATAGTTTTGGATGGGTTTGAGTGAGTTTTGAGAGTAAAAAATGGATGTTTTTCTGGGTTCGAAGGGGTCGGGTCGCGGCATAGTTCTTGGTGAGCCGCGGCCCTCTGAAGTTGATGGATGCTAGAGATGGAGGGTGGGCTGCGGCATGGTCTGAGTAGGGTTGCGGCCTGTGTCTGGTTCTGAGCCTAGATGGGCTCTGTTTGGGGGCTATGTCGTGGCATGGGTAGCTTGAGCTGTGGCCTTTAAGGAATTTTGGGACTTTAAGCATGGGAATTTTTCCTAGGGTGCTCGGGATTGAATCTACTACCGTGTTTGGTGGAATTCAATGTTTCAGAGACTAGAACTTTATCTAGAAGCCCTCTTACAATTATCGATGGTATCCCTTATCTTGGTAGTGACTTGGTACTAAGCTAGGGCTCGGGAATCGGATCGTGCTCAAGAGGCATCGCTCGTGACCAGTTTATTTGGAAACTAAAGGTAAGAAAACTACACCAGATTGTGGATTTATAATGGGACTAAGGGTTCCCTATTTTGTATGCTTTGAAATGATGGTATTATGCCATGTAAACAGTAAACCAACGACCTAAGAATGTCAAAGTTTTCACTAGCGCACAGGGCGCGGCTCGGCCACTGGTAGCTGAGGACAGCTTATTATGCACTGAGCTCTGTTTAAGCGGGCCGGAGTCAGTGGGGTAAACAGAGGGTGCGACCTAAGGTGTCGACCCTGATTATTATGTGATTTGTTTGTTATTATTGATTGGTGGATTGTTATGCTGTATAGCTGGGTGATGATTAGCCGATTCTTTTGTTGAATCTTCATGCCTTGTGATTACTGTGGTATGTTAAGTGTATGAACATGCTTAAAAGGTTATCCAAATGTTATTATTGCTTGTTATGTAATATGATATGTTTTCTTGCTAGGCCTTGGCTCACGAGTGCTTTGTGGTGCAGGTAAACGCAAGGGCAAGCTTGATAAGCCCTGATTCGAAGAGCTCTAAGAGTAGAATGTACATGATCTGCTACTCAGCCGCCATGGTTGAGAGGGAGACAAGAACAAGAGAACCAGAAACGTCAATTTTGCCTTAGAGTGGCTAATGATTGTTTAAACTTTGGAAATTTTTTAAACTGACTTTTGAACGCTGTTCCTTTTTGGTATCCCATGTGTAACAATGTTTTGTTATATGAAATGTACCCTTTTGAGACCAAAACCCTTTTAACCCTAGTTCATTAGTAATTTCTGTATCACGTTTTTCACTAAATGACTTGATTAGCAAGTCTTGCACTATTATAAGTACACAGTATAGCGGTCTTGGCTATCCAGGGCGTTACAACTTGGTATCAGAGCGTCCTAGGTTTAAAGGTTCCTGAAGACCAGCTGGACATGTACATTCGTTGCTAGAGACAAGCTCGACTCAGGGTTTGGTAATTTGTATATGTGCTTATATGCTTGTATGCTTGAAATGACTTATGAATGTTGTTATTTATTGGATTAGTAGGAAGCATGAGATACTGATATGGCCTAGCCCTTGACTGCTGTATGAAAATATTAAGGCATGCTTATTAGCATCGCTATGCATGTAAATGAATATTTGGATGATTAACTGCATATTGTGTATGGGTGAATGCTTTTACTTTAGCTGTTGTGTGGTAATGTTGGGGCATGCTTATTAGCAATGCCAGTACATGTGGATAAATGCCTATGTTTTGATTTTTTGTGATTAGTTATGTTCCTTTGGTGGATTTTGGATAAGCTTTTACCCTGTCATCAGGGTCTGATTGCCAAGTTGTTGATTGCAAATTGACTTGGATAACTATGCGTCCAAGAAAATCTACACGAATAGCCGACACTAGGTCTGGAACCGGGTGTGATGACCAGGGCCAGATTCCTCCGCCAATCCCTGAGAACTGGCAGTAACTCATGGCAGATATGCAAGCACGGCTGCAGAGCCAAGATGAGCAGATCCATATTCTGCGACAACAAGCTCCATCAGGGAGTGCTGCCCCTATCGTACCACCTACAGTGGTACCAGTTGTACAACCAGGAGAGGTTGGGAATAGGTGGGAGCCGCTATATGAGCAGTTCAGGAAGCAACAACCCCCAATCTTTGAGGGTGGACCAGACCCATTGAAGGCCGAGCAATGGCTGACTATGATTACTACTATTCTGAATTTTATGACGATAGAGGGGCATGACAGAGTGGCCTGTGCCACATATATGTTGAGAGAGGATGCCCGCATTTGGTGGGAAGTGGCATCACAGACCAGGGATGTCACTGCTTTCAGTTGGGAAGGATTTAAGGACTTGTTCAGTAAGAAATACTATAATGTTGCCATCAGGGCAGCAAAAGTTAATGAGCCTGCGGGTTTGGTGCAGGGAAATATGACCGTTACTGAGTATGCCTTGAAGTTTGACAAACTTGCGAAGTTTGCACCAGATCTTGTGCCTACTGATGCAGCTAGGGAGGATAGATTTATCAAAGGGCTTAATGCTATGATAGCCCGAGATGTGAGGATTACGACAGTTCCTTGGGGGAAAACTTATGCCCAGGCAGTGGAGAAGGCTCTTACCGCTGAGGAAGCGGAGAATAAGATCTGGAGGGAAAGTGCAGTAAGGCAGGAGGGCCGCAGAGTGGTGCCTCCTTATTCTGGGTCAGGTAAGGGTAGAGGCCCCAATGATTTTAAGAGAAAGACTCCTGACACTTTGACCGCAGCGGGTCCTGATAGGAGGATTCCGGGTGGTTAAGGTGGCCGTCAAGGCGGTAGTGAACAATGAAGGAGTTACCTGGACTCGAGGTGTAGAAGACGCCATCAGGGCGAATGTCGGGCCAAGGCTTGCTATGTGTGTGGAATGGTGGGGCATCTAAAAAAGGACTGCCCAATAGTGATAAAAGGGGAAGCAGGAAATGTGGATAGCTTAACTCCAGCTCGAGTATTCACTTTGACACAGACAGAGGCCGAGGCTAGTCCCTCGATAGTGATAGGTCAACTTTCTAGCGCTGGGTCCCCTTTTACTGTATTGATTGATTCTGGTGCTACACATTCCTTTGTTTGTAGTAAAGTGATTGATAGACTGTGTAGACCTAGTGAGTATCGGATTGTAGGGTTTGGGATTTTATTGCCTATAGGTGGACTGGTAGTTTCTAGGAGATGGATTAGGGCACTGCCAGTGATGGTTGATAGTAGGGAGCTTTCGGTAGATATAATTGAGTTAGACATGGAGGATTTTGATATGATCTTAGGGGTGGATTGGTTGGTTAGGCATGGGGCTACTATTAACAGTAGGAAGAAGATGGTGACTTTTGAGCCTAAGGGCGAGGATCCTTTTGTCTTTGTAGGTGCGGTATGCGGACCCCGCATACCCATGATATCTGCATTGAGAGCCAGAGACTTGTTACAGGGTGGATGTATAGGTTTTCTTGCTAGTGTAGTGGACACTACCATGGTGTTTCCAGTGGGGCCGGGAGAGACCAGGGTGGTTTGTGAGTTTTTGGATGTATTTCCTGAGGAGCTACTGGGGTTGCCGCCACGCAGGGAGATTCAGTTTGTTATCGAGTTAGCACCGGGGAAAGAACCAGTATCAAGGGAACCATATAGGATGGCACCAGCAGAGTTGAAGGAATTGAAGATACAGCTGCAAGAACTTCTGGATTTGGGATTCATCAGACCTAGTTACTCTCCATGGGGCGCTCCAGTGTTGTTTGTTAAGAAGAAGGACGGGACTCTGAGAATGTGTATAGACTATAGGGAATTGAATAAGTTGACTATTAAGAATAAGTACCCTCTACCAAGGATTGATGACTCGTTCGATCCGCTGCAAGGAAAGACGGTGTTCTCAAAGATTGATCTTCGATCTGGTTATCACCAACTGAGGATCAAGGACGAGGACATATCGAAGACAGCCTTTCGAACACGTTATGGGCACTATGAGTTCTTGGTCATGTCTTTTGGTTTGACCAACACCCCAACAAATTTTATGGATTTGATGAATAGGGTGTTCAAGGACTTCTTGGATCAGTTCATCATTGTCTTCATCGACGACATCTTAGTGTACTCCAGTTCAGAGGCAGAGCACAAGCGGCATCTTCGACAAGTTTTACAGAGGTTAAGGGAGCATCAGTTATACGCCAAGTTCAAGAAGTGTGTGTTTTGGTTGCCAGAGGTGACTTTTATTGGGCATATAGTTGGTGCAGAGGGGATTAAGGTGGATCCATCCAAGGTGGAAGCGGTGAGAGATTGGCCGAGGCCAAGGAACGCCTCGGAGGTGTGGAGTTTCCTCGAGTTAGAAGGTTACTACAGGTTGTTTGTGGAAGGGTTCTCGAAGATTGCCTCACCAATGACAGAGTTGACACGGAAGAACCATAAGTTTGTTTGGTCAGAGAAGTGTGAGAACAGTTTCCTAGAGCTGAAGCGACGACTTATTACTGCACCTGTACTCAGTCTTCCTTCGGATGAAGGAAAGTTTGTAGTATACTGTGATGCATTGAGGGTGGGTTTAGGCTGTGTGTTGATGTAGAATGAGAAAGTTATAGCTTATGCATCGCGGCAGCTGAAGGAATATGAACAGCGATATCCTACCCATGATTTGGAGCTGGCAGCAGTGGTATTCGTACTGAAGGTTTGGCGGCATTACCAGTATGGGGAGAGGTGTGAGATATACACCAATCATAAAAGTTTGAAGTATTTCTTCACCCATAAGGATCTGAACATGAGGCAAAGGCATCAATTTGAATTGGATAAAGATTATGATTGTGATATTCTTTATCATCTGGGGAAAGCAAATGTAGTGGCAGATGCGTTGAGCCAGAGGGGCCCAAGTCATTTGTATAGTTCCACCCAGATCTCGAGAGAATTAGCTGATGAGATGGTCAGGGCAAAGATAGAGCTAGTGGTGGGCCGGTTGGCCAATGTTACTTTGCATTCGACCTTGCTAGAGCGGATCAAGGAGGGGCAATTGATAGATGTGCAGTTACAAGAAGTTAGGCAGAATGTCATAGCAAGGATAGCTAAGGACTATTCTGTTTCTGAGGCTGGTGTGCTTCGATATCAGGGACGGATTTGTATCCCGATAGATGAGGGGATCAGACGAGAGATATTGGATGAGTCTTACACTGTGCCATACTCGCTTCATCCGGGTACCAAGAAGATGTATCAGGATCTATGGACATTATATTGGTGGCCCGGGATGAAGAAGGATGTGGTAGAGTATGTGGCCAGATGTTTGACATGTCAGTAGGTGAAAGCTGAGCATCAGCGACCAGCAGGGTTACTTCAGCCTTTGGGTATTCCAGAGTGGAAGTGGGAGAACATTACCATGGATTTTGTGGGAGGTCTACCCAGGACAGTGGGACTTTGTGACTCGGTGTGGGTAATAGTGGATAGATACACCAAGTTAGCTCATTTTCTGCCAGTGAAGTCAACTTACACAGTGGAACAGTATGCAGAGTTGTATGTGAGGTAGATAGTTCGTCTCCATGGGGTTCCTAAATCTATTGTATCTTATTGAGACCCTATCTTTACCTCCAAGTTTTGGGGAGCTCTGTAGAGAGCCATGGGGACTCAGTTGAAGTTTAGTACAGATTTTCATCCTCAGACTGATGGACAGTCTGAGAGGACGATTCAAGTGTTTGAGGACATGCTTAGGGCGTGTGTGATTGATTTCGAGGGATCTTGGAGTAAGTATCTTCCGTTGATTGAATTCTCGTATAACAACAGTTATCAATCCACGATTGGAGTGGCTCCTTACGAGATGTTATACGGAAGAAAGTGTAGGTCACCCATTCATTAGGATGAGATGGGTGAGAGAAAATATTTGGGACCAGACATGGTTCAGAAGACCAATGAGGCTATTGAGAAGTTTCGAGCCAAAATGCTTGCTTCACAGAGTAGACAGAAAAGCTACACTGATCCTAAGCGTAGAGACGTGGAATTCTAGGTGGGGGACCACATGTTTTTGCGAGTTTCACCACTGTGAGGGGTGAGGAGATTTGGAGTAAATGGCAAGTTGAGCCCTCAGTTTGTTGGACCTTTCAAGATTCTAGTAAGGATTGGACAGGTGGCTTACAGGTCGGCCTTGCCACCGTCGCTGTCAAGAGTTCATGATGTATTCCATGTCTCTATGTTGCAGAAGTATGTCTCAGATTCGATGCATGTATTGAAGTATGAGAATTTGGAGTTGCAGACAGACTTATCCTATGAAGAGCGACCAGTTCAAATTTTGGACCAGAAGGATAACATTCTATGGAATAAGACGATTTCGTTAGTTAAAGTGTTATGGAGAAATAGCAAGGTCGAGGAAGCGACCTAGGAGCTAGAGATGGTGATGCGGGATCGGTATCCCGAGCTATTTAGGTAAATTTCGAGGACAAAATTCTTAGTAGGAGGGGATAGTTGTAACGACCCAAAATCACTAATAAGACTTAAGGGGCCTTGATTAGTGTGTCGGGATGGCGTAATTGGTTTATCTGTGAATTTATTAACTTACTGTATGATTATATGATAAGAATGCTAGTAAGGTTATATGAATATAAATGTGATTATATGCTTTAATTGTGAGAACCACATTATTATGTGGGAAAATCTGCAGCAAGCGACTTGAGGCGATTCTAGGGAGCTAGTTAGCGAGAAAGTTACAACGGGTCTTAATACCTGACTTTGGGTAAGTCAATGAGTATTTTAATTATTGTATGGCTATTTAGGGTATCGGGTGATGGAAATAAATAATTGGAGATATATTTGAGGTTAGGAAGTCTAGGTGGGAATACTGGGGAATTTTACCATTTTGCTCTCGGAGACGTTTTCGGTACCCCGAGCCTCGGGATTAACTTAATTACCTAAGGATAGACTAAATAGAAACTTAGAACTCAGTGGAAACCAAGGAACCGACCTTCCCTCTATCTCCCTTTCTCTCCCTAAGAACACTACAGAAAAATTGGAGAAAACTCAGCAGGATTTCAGTGGATTGAGCTGGAGTTTTAGAGGATTAAATCAGTGTTCAGCTTAGGAGTTCAATCAGAGTTAAGGTAAGTTATAAGCTTTGTGCATGGGGATTAATTCTGTGTTTTTTTGGCTGGTTTTTGAGGTGATTATGGACTTTGATATTGAAGGGTTGGATTGAAGCTAAAACTTGGGAGTTAGCTCAGAAACCTTTTAGAAAGCTGGTTCATCAAAGAAGGTAAGCTCGAATTTATGGTTTAATGGTTGAACTTTAGTGTTTCCATGACTGGCTTTGATGTTTTAAGCTTTTTAAGTTTTAGAGATTGAAGTGAGATTTTGGTGAGTCTCTAGATTAAGTTTTTGCTGAGTTGTGTTGCTGGAATTGTGTCAGAATCTTTGTGATAATAGAGTTGTGGAATTGGGATAGTTTTGGGTGGGTATGAGTGAGGTTTGAGAGTCAAAAACAGAGGTTTTTTTGGGTTTGAAGGGGTCGGGCCGCAGTATAGTTCTTGGTGAGCCGCGACCCTCTGAATCAGATGGATTCTTGAGATGGAGGGTGGGCCGCGCCCCGTGTCTGGTTCTGAGCCTAGATGGGCTCTGTTTGGGTGCTATGTCGCGCCATGGGTAGCTTGAGCCGCGACCCTTAAGGGATTTTGGGACTTTAAGCATGATAATTTTATCTTGGGTGCTCGGGATTGAATCTACTACTGTGTTTGGTGGAATTCAATGTTCCGGAGACTAGAACTTTATCTAGAAGCCCTTTTACGATTATCGATGGTATCCCTTATCTTGGTTGTGGCTAGGTACTAAGTTAGGGCTCGGGAATCGGATCGTGCTCAATAGGCATCGCTCATGACCAGTTTATTTGGAAACTAAAGGTAAGAACACTGCACCCGGTTGTGGATTTATAATGGGACTAAGGGTTCCCTATTTTGTATGCTTTGAAAGGATGGTATTATGCCATGTAAATAGTAAACCAATGGCCTAAGAGTGCCAAAGTTTACACTAGCGCATAGGGTGCGGCTCGGTCACCGGTAGCTGAGGACAGCTTATTATGCACTGAGCTTGGTTTAAGCGGGCCGGAGTCAGTGGGGTAAACAAAGGGTGAGACCTAAGGTGTCGACCCTGATTATTAAGTAATTTGTTTGTTATTATTGATTGGGGGATTTTTATGCTGTATAGTTGGGTGATGATTTGTTGATTCTTTGGTTGAATCTTCATGCCTTGGGATTACTTTGGTATGTTAAGTGTATGAACATGCTTAAAGGGTTATCCAAATGTTATTATTGCTTGTTATGTAATATGATATGTTTTCTTGTTGGGCCTTGGCTCACGGGTGCTTCGTGGTGCAGGTAAAGGCAAGGGCAAGCTTGATTAGCCCTGATTCGGAGAGATCTGAGAGCAGAATGTACATGATCAGCTGCTCAGCCGCGACGGTTGAGAGGGAGACAAGAATAGGAGAACCAGAAACGTCTGTTTTGCCTTAGAGTGGCTAATGGTTGTTTAAACTTTGGAAATTTTGTAAACTGGCTTTTGAACACTGTTCCTTTTTGGGATCCCATGTGTAAAAATGTTTAGTTATATGAAATGTACCCTTTTGAGACCAAAACCCTTTTTACCCTAGTTCATTAGTGGTTTCTGCATCACGTTTTTTACTAAATGACTTGATTAGCAAGTCCTGCATCTTTATAAGTACACAGTGTAGTGGGCTTTGCTATCCAAGGCATTACAGTTCTGATCAACCAGCAACCCTAGGGTGGAGGTTTCCAGGGAGTACCTCCAGTACTAGGCCGAGCAGACAACCAAAATGTTGGAGGAAGGCCTTGGCCAAACTCCGTGTTTAACCGAATGGGCCCAAGGGAAGGGGAAGATTTATGAGATGCTCTCAATAGCAGTGGGGAAATCCCGAACTCGAATAACATAGCTTCGCTTGAGCCTGTTCGGGAGCCAAGAATGGATGAGATTCACAATGCAGCGCAGCCCTAGGCAGCTATAGACCCAAACATCCAGGCCCGGTTGGACTTGTTAGTGCGAGTAGTAAGAGACCTGGCAGCTCCCAAGTTAAGGAATATTGAAATGGAGAGGTAGACGGGTTCTCCGTTTTCAGAACATATTAACCAACTGCCCATACCTATCAAACTCAAGATGCGAACATGGAAGATGCACCCTGGACGGGAAGACCTAGTGTCCCATGTTAACAACTTTGAACTACAAACTGATCTCTAGGGGGTTCCGAATGATGCTAGGTGCCGAATCTTCCCTGCCACCCTGTCGAAAATCTCCCAGCAATGGTTCTTCAAGCTACAGCAAGGGTTGATTACAAAATGGGATGGATTTGTACGCATATTCTATTCCCAATTTTCTTCAACAATGCCCTTTCTGGCCGAGACCTGGTGGACATAGGACAAAGAGATAATGAACCTTTAAAGGACCACGTTCAACATTTTATGCAGGAGGCCACCAGGGTGAAATCCTTGAGCAATGATGGTAAACTGATAGCCATAAACTCAGGAATCAACGTAAAAAGACTATTTTGGAGCATGTAACCACCTGAAGGAAGAGGTAGAATTCCTCATTCGGCAGAACCATGCTCATCTGAAGAGGTATGTTCAGCCGACTGTCGACCAACATCCCCTACAACAATATCAAGGTAATCAACCTCTCTTACCACCACCAGTCGCTGGTCGACAAGATATGATCTGCGGAGGACCACATTTGGCCGGTAATATTGGCAAGGCATCAGAAAAATATGCTCGTTCCCTTAGATATGAGCAGGACAATGACGTACTAGCTGTCCAGGAGCATACTACCAAACAGCCTTGCTATGAATGTGAGCCCATCATATTCAACGAGGAAGACACTAGTCATGTGCGTCACCCACATAATGACCCTTTGGTTGTGGAAGTCCAGATTGCGAACATGATTGTGGCTCGAACAATGATCGACATGGGTCATCCGCCAACATCTTGTTCAAGAATACCCTGGAGCAAATGAATTTAAGCATCAAAGATCTGGAGCCATGCGAACAACTGTTGTATGGGTTCATAAGAAATGGCATTGTAACGCCCTACTTCCTTAGAGCCGTTACCAAGTGAGTTTTAAAAGAAAACTTTGTGCAATTAACTCGCTAACCGAGATTTTGAAACGAAAGTGTGACTAATTAAAAGTTAAGGCTGTAATCTTTGAAAATGCGTTGTTTCAATAAAAACTTCTAGTATTAAACATTTGGGATCCCAAAATAAGGTTTGAAAACTATTTACATCTTGAAATAAGTTTACAGTTGATCAGTTCTAAAAATCATAGATTATTACAGCCATTTTCGAATAAACCCCCAACCAAAGCAGTCGGGCAGGCCAAACATGTACGCGTCGCATCACGCTCTCCGTACTCATGGATGGTTGACTCAATCTTTGCCCTTACCTGCAACACAGAGCACCCGTGAGCCGAAGCCCAGCAAGAAAACTCATGCAGTACATAACATATGCAAATTATACAGTTAATCATACCAGATAGTCCACAGATAAACAAGTCAACCATTAGACTAAGCAAACACGGCCGTGCCGCCCCAGAAACCTTACCAAAGCCTGGGGTCTCGGTCCTTACCGTAAGGATATCACATTTATCCACTAGGTCCGACCCTGACTATAAGCATCCCAGGTGCTAAGTGCTACTTCCGGCCCCACTGCCGTTCTCGGCCTTTCGCCGTTCTCGGCTCCATTGCTGTTCTCAGCTCCGCGCCGTATCATTCAACTATAATCACAGATAGTCTAACTCAAATAACATTTGAACATATATATCAATTCAATAAAGTCTACACCCTAACATATAATGCAATATAGGGCCGTGCCCTGCAATCACACTATGGGCCCATGCCCTATCCTACGGGTGTTATAGTTTTCTTACCTGTATTCCGAGCTTTCCGATGCACCAAGGCCCCAAGCACGGTCCTCTAGCACGAGCCTCCTCGAAATCCTAGTCACAACACACACATAAGACTTTTAATACTAACCAACCCAAAACCATTTCCCGAGGCCAATCCCGTACTTTCGGGACTCCCAAATTCCTAAAACAATCCATTGGAAACATCCCTCGAACCCCCGGAGCAAAGGCTCGAAATTGCGAAATTTCCCATCCTGAAAATAGCCTAGCGCCGCGGCGCTGCCCTAGAGGGCCGCGGCGCCCAAGAACAGGGCCACGACGCTCCTTCGCGAACCCAGATTTCTGGGTATTCACTTGCGTTTTTCCCGAACTAAAACCTCTCCAAATCATCCCAAACAAATACCTAAACCCCAACATCAATTTAAAACATCAAATAAACCATCTAACAACCCATAAACTCTAGATTCATGCTCAAAACACAAACATACCCAACAATCCACCCTTAGATTGCAAAATCAGCAACTTCAAACTAAAACTTTAAAAAAACTTAACTCAAGCTTTAAATTTCACAAATCAAAATAGAAACAACTCTTAAATATGCATAAAATCCTTACCTTAAGTAGAGAATTCACCCAAAAGCCTCCTTGATCTCCTCCTAAACTCCCACTTCAGCCCCTTTTTCTCTTCTTCTTCTTCCTCTTCTTCTTCTTCTTCTCATTGCCCTAACTTTCCTTCTCTTTATTTTTTAACAAAGCCATCAAATAACCCAAATGCCCAAACCGTGTACCCTATAATCCCAGCTGAAAATTGTCTAAACCCCTTGCCAAATGACCATGCTACCCCTCCAAATAATCCTTTCCCAACTAAGTCCTCAAGGGCACTCTAGTCCTTTCACTAATATTTCAATTCTACCATTTTCCAACTAAACTTGTTACTCACAACAGTAACTAATGGTTACCTAGGTTACTCAATCACCAATAACCATTACCCGCTAAATCTCAACTTAACCATAGAATTCCCAAGGTACCCCTAGGCTCCTCCCGAGCCGGGTATAGAAATCCCGTTGTGACTTTTAAGTTAATTTGCTCTCTAGGACCGTCTCAGCTCGTGCATCACAACAATAACACCACACTCACGTGGTACAATTCACAGAATACAATTATCACATATATGCCCTCAGCGGGCTAAAATTACCAATTTACCCCTATCATGCAAACGGGGTCCACATGCATATTTATTTCACCGAACATGCATACTAACCACGTAGTCATGCATCTCGAATGTTCAATTAGTCATATAACATGCTTTAAATCATAATCATGCATTTAACTCATCAAAGTCACACATAAATCCCACCATGCCCTCCTGGCACGCTAATCAAGGCCCTTAAGCCTTATTAGCGAATTTGGGTCGTTACAGGCATGGCCCCAACAGGAAGCATAAGGCTGCCTCTAATGGTGGGAACGACACCTAAGAGCAACACTGTCATGACCTTGTTCGTTGTAATCGACATCCCTTCTCCGTATAATGCCATGATAGGGTGACCAGCCCTGTATGACCTCCGAACAGTAACTTCCATCTTCCACCTGCTCGTCAGATTTCCAACTCGGACATGTATCAGGTTTCTTAAAGGGAATCTATTGGTGGGCAGGAAGTGTTATAATTCATTAGTGAAAAAGGCTAGAAAGGCAGGTTGTGCCGCGCAGCCTTTAGGCCCCAATAACCAGAAATAGGATGCAGCCCAAAGCGGGGGGGGGGGGGGGGGGAGAACATAGACCCTCATTTTGGTGATATTGATACAGAAGTAGGCCCAATCGAAGAATTAGAAGAAGTCCCCCTTGACCCAGAATACCCGACCAGGGTTGTCAAGGTGGGGAAAGGGCTGTTCAGAGACATAAGATTCGCTTTGATCTAGTGCCTTCGTGACAAGCAAGATTTTTTTGCCAGGTCCCATGAGGATATGGTTGGGATCTGCCCAACAGTTATAAGCCACACCCTTAATATTAATACCGACCACTTCAAGCCCATAGAACAAAAGAGGAGGTTACTTGACAAAGATAGGGCTAAGGAGGAGGTGGAGAAACTTCGGAATAAAAATTTCATTAAGGAAGATTTCTACCCGATATTGGCACCAAAACCTAATGGAAAATGGAGGGTATGCATAGAGTTCACACACTTAAATAAAGCATGCTTAAAAGACTGTTTCCCACTTCCAAAAATTGACCAGCTAGTGGACGCTACAGTCGGCCACGAGATTTTAACATTTATGGATGCTTACTCGGGGTACAACCAGATCACGATGCATCCCCTGACCAGGAACACACAAGATTTCACAGAGATGTGGGGCTATACTGCGATAGAGTCATGCCATTCAGCCTGAAAAATGCTGAAGCTACATATCAACAGCTGGTAAAACATATGTTTAGAGATCAAATTGGAAATAACATGGAAGTCTACGTTGATGATATGTTAGTGAAGTCCAAAAGCGTTGGGGGCACATTGGTGACTTGGAGGAATGTTTCAACATTCAGAGGTAGTGCGAAATGAAATTGAACCCCTTGAAATGCTCCTTTGGTGTAAGTTTGGGTAAATTTTTGGGGTTTATAGTGAACTCCAGAGGAATAGAAGCAAACCCCGAGAAAATAAAAGCGTTGATGGACATGCACTCACCATCCAGGATCAAAGATGTGCATAGCCTGACAAGGCATATAGCAGCACTAAGTGGGTTTGCATCCAAATCTATTGATAAGTGCATTTCGTTTTCAACATCCTCAGGGGGAGCAAGAAATTTGAATGGACTGAAAAGTGCGAACGAGCCTCCAAGTTGTAAAATAACAGCTAGCACCACCCTGATCCTTTCAGACCCTCTAGAAGGTGAAGAGCTGTGTATATATCTGGCAGTAATGGAACACGCTGTCAGGGTAGTCCTGGTCAGAGAGGAAAACAAAGTCTAGCACCCAGTTTACTATATTAGTAAAAGGCTAATCAAGGCAGAAAGCAGATACCCTTTAATTGAAAAATTGACTTACTGCCTGATTTTGTCTTCTAGAAAACATTGCCCATACTTCCAAGCTCATCCCATCAAGATCCTAAATAACCAACCATTGCGCCAAGTCCTGCAAAATTCAGACACCTAGGATCGGCTACTAAAATGATCTATAGAGCTAGGGCAGTATGAAATCACCTACCAGCCTCGAACAACAATTAAAGGTCAGGCTCTGGTAGACTTTGTTACTGAGTGTACAGGAGTACCAAAAACAGATGAGGAAATTTCCGAGCAACCATCAGAATATGGATCACCGCCCAGTACAGGTGCTGAACAGAACACCAAACAACAAGAGTGTAGTACTATGAATTTTGAGAATGAAGCACAAGTCTGGAATCTGCATGTCAATGACTCATCTACCGAACAACTGTCCGAAGTCAGTCTTACACTAATAACACCCGAAGGCAATGCATCCATTGGGCACTCCATTTTGGGTTTAATGCATCTAATAACAAAGAGTACGAAAGCATTAATCGTGGGCTCGAAGTTAGCAAAAGAAGTGAAGGCTGAATTCGTGGATATATACAGTGATTTGCAGCTTGTTGTCAATTAGGTCCTCGGTGAATACACTACTCAGGGAGAAAAAGTGATGGCCTATCTTAGTAAGATCAAGGACCTACTTGCTCAGTGCAAGAAATACACCATCCAACAGATACCAAGAGAACAGAATGCCACAGGAGAAACACTAGCCAGACAGGCCACCAGTGCTGTGGTGGATAAGGCCAACTTGGTTCCTATTGAGTACTTGGCAGAACCCAGTATCAACCAGCCAGAACCAATCCTTCTAATAGACAACACTCCATCCTGGATGACCCTAATTGTAGCCTATCCATAGTACATAACCTTGCCTACCAACCGTAATGAGTCTAGAAAAGTGATGAGGAAAGCTGCTTGGTACCTAATCCTGGATGGAGTTATGTACATAAGGGGATTTTCCATGCCACTGCTGAGATGTGTCAACCAACGAAAATTAGGACGGTTGCTGGAGGAGGTACATGAGGGTTTCTGTGGAAATCATGCTGGGGGCAATATCTGTCTAAGAAGATTTTAAGGCAAGGCTACGTCTGGCCAACTATGAATGAAGATGCCTTTGTATATGTTCGAAGATGTGACAAGTGTCAAAGATTTGCTTAGATACCCCGGGCAGCCCCAAATGAGCTTACTCAAATGCAAAGTCCATGGCCCTTCACCATTTGAGGAGTTGACCTTATTGGTCGGTTACCAAAGAGAAAGGGGGAGTAGAGTATGCAGTAGTGGCGGTTGATTACTTCACCAAGTGGACGGAAGCTGAGCCACTGGCAACCATCACTTCCAAAAAATTACTAGACTTTATGGTGAAAAATATAATCTGTAGGTTTGGTCTACCCAAAAAGATAGTGTCTGAAAAATGGCACCCAGTTTGACAGCCAACTGTTCACTGATTACTCTACTAGGCATTGCATCACAAAAAGCTTTTCAGCAGTCTCTTACCCTCAAGACAACAGGAAGGTAGAAGCAATTAATAAGACTCAAAGACACTCAGAAGAAGTTTCTAGAATAGGCCAAACCAAACTGGCTTGAGAGATTGCCTGAAGTGCTTTGGTTTTAATGGACTACTGAGCGAACAACCACTGGTGATACCCCATTTGCACTCACATAAGGGTATGAAGCAATGCTACCAGTTTAGGAGACTCCCCCATCTCACCAACGTGCGGCTCACAACCAAGATCATAACCACCAGTTGCTAGCCAAATCCTTAGACCATATTGAAGAAAGACACAAAAGGTCCAACATACGCCTGGCTGCCCACCAGCAAAAGGTTGCCTGGTACTTCAATTCCAAAGTTAAGGAACGAAAGTTTGATATGGGAGATATAGTCTTGCAAAGAATATTCCCATAAACTCGAGATGCGTTGGCATGAGTACTACGCCCAATCTAGGAGGGTCCTTACCAGGTTATAGAGATAGTACCGCCCGACATGTACAAGCTAGCCTAGTACGATGATGATCTCCTGTTAGTACCTATTCCTCAATAAAGATCACCTTCAAATGATCGTTGACTGGCTAGTACAGGCATGAACTTCCCCTACTACCGAATAACTCAAATTATTTATAAATGTAAGCTACAAGTGTAGCACAACTTGTATGGTTAATTTTCAGTCAATAAGACACGATTTTTTGTCCATTTTTACAAGCCTTAATTTACAATGATTATCTTGCTAATTAGTGCATATGGCACGGATTGTCGGCAGTGTATGGAACCTGTATAGGTTTTGGCAAACCCAAGCAGTCTCGAACAAGTTATTACAGACAACTCTGATCAATTAGCAAGTGACCAAGAGGATGACATACGAGTTATGAATCATGCTTGGTCACTTGGGGGGCACCATAGTCATACATGGACAAACTAAGGAAAAAAGCGTAATTAAAAGGACTTAGAAACGTTAATTTTATCAATGTTAAAGTGCTTGTGAGTTGCTCGATATGTACCAAGCAATAAAAAGAGTCATAAAACAATTTCTGTAGATAGGATTGAACAGTTTTTGTTTACAACTCATTCAAAAAAAATGAACAGCTATGATTTACAGTGCCGCACAGCTCCAAAAAAAAAAGTGTACGCTGAGTAGTAAGGAAAAATAAGATACGAGCAAATATACATTGAAAAGGAAAAACATTTTATAGATAAAGTGATAAGTGCTCGAGATTAAAGGCTGCTCAGATCAATCACGTTGTCTCAACAAAAATAAAAGATTGCTTGAGAATAAAGGCTTCTTGGTTCAGCCATTTTTGTTCAGGCAAAAAGGAAAGAAGTTCAACATGTAAAATACTGAAAGAAGAAACAAAGGCTTCTTGGCTCAGCCATTTTTTCAAGGGTCTTGGACTGGGTTGTCTTGCTGGATGTCAGGTTACTCGCCTGGAAGGCTTTGAGATTGATTAGTGTGGGTCTGGGCATCAATTGAAGCACTTAGGCTGGAAGGTAGGGCATCCTCCTTAGGGATCATAGTAATTGGCTCAAAGGCCGGCACTAGTTCTGGCTAAGGTGCTAAAGGTTGTTCAGTGGGAGCAGCCTTGGCCTCCGTCTTCTCCCGCTCTGTACAATAGTGCATAAGCTTGTTGAAAGCCTCCCCCAAGTGGTAGTAATCTGCCCCTTTTTTGCTTACCCAAAAGTTATAAAATGTGCTCATGCCAAAGTCCTCAAAGGCTTTAGCATCAGCAACTCTGCCAGTTTTCTCTTCATCAAGGGCCTTCACCAACTTGTCCCTCTCCTTCTAGGCCGCATTCCCCTCCTCAACATTTTTCTCAGCTATGTACTTCATCTCTTCCACCCTCCTCTCCAGCCAATTGACATCTAGGTTCCTTTGCTCAGCGGTGGCTTTGAGGCTCGCATTGTCTTTGGTAACCTGCTCGGAGGTCCTCTATAGCTCTTGGACCTGCTTGGTCATCCGAGTAACTTGGGAGGCATTTTCCTCAGACTCATTTTTCAAGCTGCCCATCTACTTGTTCACCACCTTGGCACGATAGTGAGCATAGCTGAGAGCCAAGATGGTCTACAACAAGAAAATAAGTTAGGAAAAGTAACAAAGATGAAAAATTAACAAAACATCAGACAGATCAAGTACTTACTCTGACGACGTCCTAGAGCCTAGTGCTAGTGATGTACTCAAAGAGATTTGGTGCCCAGGGTAGCCATGAAGTTGCCTTGGGAAGAGGACACCCTTTTTACATGCCCCTGGTGGATTGCCAAGGCTTTCTTCAATGTCTCCTTAGCTTCCTCTACAGGGTCCTCAACGGCACCATCCTGAACTCTGCGCGGAACAGAGGGCTATCTTATAGATGCAGAGGGGACGGTTTCCTTGGTAGGGATTACTTTGCCTTTGCCAGATTTGTGCGAATGACTCTGCGTCTTTTTACAAGAGGGAGTCTTCTCATGAGTCTTCTCAACCTGCTTAGTAGCCTCAGCAGGAGGATCAATTTTTTGGCTCTTGGTCAAAGGAGTCTAACCGCTTGGACCACCAGTCTGTGTTCTGTGCAAACTTCTTGAAAAAGACGGACAACATATCTGCAAAGTAAAAGCAAAAGGTTAGTGAATATGCTAAGCAAAGTCAGAACATGCAAAGTGATAAATAAGCAGAAGTAAAAACAAGTTCTAAAGGTTAGCGCTAGATCACTCTCTTCTGTTTCCCCCAAATAGCCAGCTGCCCTGAGTGGAAGGTCCTCATCACTATCTGATGAGTCAGAGTCTATAGGCTCAACTTCAATTTGTTTCCCCTTTCCAAGCTGGGAGGCAGCAGCAGTCTTGGGAGCACTGCGTTCAGCAGGTTCCCTTATAATGATTCCAGCTAAAATCCTTGTCCGGTGGGCAACGCAAGGCCTGGTTGCGGGCGCAGAAGAATTTTTTGGTTTCTTGCTTGGCGGTGGTTGACTGGGTGACTTGGTGTTGGGCGGCTGCTTCCTAGGCGATTGTCTGGTAAGGGTGGCACCCTTAACCTTTGCCTTGGGGTTAGGGTAGAGCCCGACATTGGCAAGTTTTTCTGTAGTGGTCAGGGCCAATAGATCTTTGCAGCTAGGGTCCATGGCAGCTAGTTCTCGAGCCCACTTCTCCATCTCCCTGGTGGGGGTCGGCCAACTGAAGGAACCGTTACGTCGAAATGACAATTGATTGGCAGCAATGTCCACCGTAATGAAGTATTGGCTGGCATACTCCCCAACCTTTGAGACACCTTCGATGTTAGCTAAATAAACGTTATAGTCTTTATAGCTAAAGTATCAATACCCCGAGCGGCCTTGTCACGGACTGGATTTAAGGTCAAAAAGGTAATTTACTTCATGCGCAGATGACACTGGCCATTTTAAAGACTTGTATAAAACATAGAGGGCTGAGAGGAACTTAATGCCCTTAGGACTGATCTGGGTGGGGAAAAGCCCAAAATAATATGCCACACATTTGAAGTATTGCAGAAGCGGAAGAGTCGCACTAGCAGTAATGTGAAACCTACTCCAAGCACAGAATTGGGCCTCGGGGTGCTCGGCAGTCTGCAAAGCAGTAGGTTTGAGGATTAAAACATCTCCGAGCTTGAAATGCTCTTTAACACTTTGCAACTGCTTATCAAAGATGGTACTGGTCAGAGCTACATATAGGGGGGCCTCCTCCGTCTCTGATCAAGGGTTAAGAATAGCCTCGGTGTAAATCTTCGTGGCAAACTCTGTTTTGGTCTCCTCTTCCTACCCCAAGATGTTCTTCTCTTCCTCAATGGGCAGGACCTCTTTGACATCCCAGACAGTGGCATGGCATGCCACATGGGGGTCTTCATCATCCGCACCATGAGTAGTTTTCTTAATACGTTCCATTGTTGGTTGACAAGGGATGTGTTTGCAAGCCGGTCCGATGATCACCTTCCCCGATAGTCTGCGCGTACAAGGAAAAGAGGAAAGATGTGGTGAGAGCACCGAACATTTTTGGTCAGTATAGGCACCTTGGGCTGTACCGACCAGGCAAAAATAAAAAATGTTACGGTGTACCGACCAGCAAACAGATCGAATCAATATCAAGAAAAATAAAGGCAACAGAGGGTTTCTATAAATTTTGGTATTCTTCATTATTTATTGCTCATCATTACTAGGTTCTTGGCTTATTTATTTTTCATTGATCGTTCTACTGAAAGCTCTCGATTTAATTATTTTGACTCTGCATCAGTTGGCTAAAAAACTGGTCAACAATATTAAATGATCAAATCAAAGGTATGTAGAAGAATATATAGACCCATTTTAATAAATATTATTACCAGTCAGGATCATATACATACATAAATATTAAATCACATACAGAATAGAGCAGGGATTACCTCTTGTAGCCTATCAAGTGTCATTTAATCTTTTTGTAAAAAATCAACGATTTTCCAATCCAGCAATCTGAAATCTCACACCTTGATCCTCCAGACCAATCCTTAAACACACAAGGATGTGTGTCGGCACTTAGGATTCAAGAGGTTGATTTATGTGACTCTCTTGATGTACTCAACACATGAGATCTAGAGAGGTTTGACAGAGAGAAGGGTTATAATAGTTTTTCAGGTTTTGAGAATACTATCACTTTAGATAGAGAGTCAAAAGTTTATTCTAAAAGTCACGTACTATCAGACTTATATAAAGATATTTAATCTAAATAAATAATCTTTATTTTATTAAAAATATAATTCAAATTAAAACTGATCAGATATTTATATTTAATTATTTATTTAAATCATATTTAAAAAATATAATTAAATAACTGAGTGAAAAAAATACTATTTGAAATTCAAAATTCAAATTCCAAAGAAAAAAATATCTGAGTTAGGCGCCACACACTATGTTGCACAGTGTGAGTCACCTAACCTAATCATGGTTTCCCTAATTTTCTTATTTGTTTGTTTAATCAATCTTTAAGACAATATATTTATCCCAACATAAATATCAATTAATTAAAAATTAACTTTATCTTAAAACATCAGCTTTAAATTAAATAACTAAATATCATATTGTAAATAAGATATTTATTATTCTTTCTCTTCATATTGATCCAAACAAGATTAATATTAATTTTAACCTATAGTTTTTCAAAATAAAAACTATAAAGTTAAGTAATTAATTAATTCACAATTAATCAATAACCCATAATTATAAGATAATTATTTCCTTGCCCCAGAAAATTAATTCCTTTGCAATTTAGTCATTTCTCTTTACAAGTATTTCTTTTGACATCCTTACCCTTGATAGTGTAGGACCGAGGTGATATGGGGACCATGGACCTATAATACGAAGCTGCAATAAACCTGATTATTAATAAAACTCTTTAATCTAATAATTTTTTTTATTAATTCCATGATTACTCAACTATAAATATGGAATCGCACTCTAAGTATTTATAGAATTATATTTACAGAGTTTTCTCTTATAGTCCATTGATATAATCAAAATATATGTAGTTATATCCTGCATTATTGGTTCGTTAATTAGAGCTGGTCAAAATTACTGTTTTACCCTTCTAATTACCTCTTGATCCTTAAGTACCATTAATTCACTAGGGAATAATTAATCTATAATATAATTATAGATTTGAGCTCAATAACTATTCAGTTCCAGAATTAACCCTTAAGTGAACCAATACTCGATCCATTTGGAAAGCATGGATTATATTATTGTAATTCATGTTCCCAACATCTCATGATATTGAATCTCAAAAACAATAGTCATTAGCCTCATTATTCTAAGAGACCTTAACGAATGAATCAAAAGATCCAATAAACATAAACAAGAGTTCATGAATACTCAGAAATTAGACTAATCTACAAATGATCATCTATTATGATAAGAATTAAATCTTTATGTTGAACGACAAGTTTATAAAGATAATTAATTCTTATCGGCCCTGTCATATATAATCTCTATTTTATAAAATACCTTTACTAAGATGTCTATCCACATCAGTAATCTGAATTTAGATTACTCACATCTCGTATGCTTAGCAAGCTGTACTAGTAACCATTCATTAAAGATTCCATAGTTTAGTATGTTACTGACTATTTTATTCATTATATATGATCTTAATTCTCTCATACTAATACAAGATCATATTCTCATAAATGAATAGGGAATTTTCTTGATATTATTATATAATTAATTCAAATAATAATTATAACATTCAAATATAATAAAATTGTACTTTTATTTAAAACAAATAAAATATCTTTACATGATTTTAGGGAATCAATCCTAACAATATAAACAACAAGATTCTAAATGGAACACTTGATAAGGCTGTTTACATGGCTCAACCATATTGCGCACGTGTAACGCCCTACTACCTTAGAGCCGTTACTAAGTGAGTTTAAAATAGAAATCGTGCTTTTGACTGACTCTAAGTGGTTTCTAAAACCAAAAGTGTGGATAAATCAGAATTTAAGGCTGTACTCTTTAAAATGTTTAACTTCATTGAAAACGTAAGTATAAAACATCTGGGATCCCAAAATAAGGTTTACAAAATATTTACAACTCAAAAATAGATTTACATCAGGTTAACTATCAAAAGAATGGATCAATACAGCCATTTACAAAATGCCCCCAACCAAAGCAGTCGGGCAGGCCAAACATGTACGCGCCGCCCCCACGCTCTCCATACTCATGGCCGGTTGACAGACTCCTTGCTTTTACCTGCCACACGGAGCACCCGTGAGCCGAAGCCCAGCAAGAAAACCCAAATAGCACATAACATATGCAATAATAATATCACTGGCATAATTCACTGATAAATAGGAAAATCATCGATTTAAACAAGCACGGCCATGCCGCCCCAGAGGCCTTACCAAAGCTTGGGGTCTCGGTCATTACCGTAGGATAACTCATGTATCCCTTGGGTCCCACCCTTGCTATAGCATCCCATGTGCTGAGCATTGCTTCCGGCCCCACTGCCGTACCCGGCCCTTGCCGCTCTCGGCCTTGCCGTTCATTCAATTACAATCACACATATCATACATTATGAAATAACCATTCAAACATACAATAGTTTATCTAAGATTACACATTTGCACACAATACAAGCTAGGGCCGTGCCCTACAATCACACAGTGGGCCCATGCCCTAATCTCGGGTGTTACGGTTTTCTTACCTTTAGATTCGGTAGCCTTGATCACTTGACTCCTTGAGCACGATCCTACCCGAGCCCTAGCGCTTACCTAAGCAAAATTCACAAGTCAAAGTCATCACCAACCTCAAGTCGCAAACCTAGCCTCGGGACTAATCCCGAGCCCCCGGGATGTCCTAGATCCCCAAAACAAAGTGGCGGAATCGAGCCCCAAACCCTAGGTCAAAATCCCTTCACAAAAGCCCAAAAATCCCCTCTGTGAACACTGCAGCGCTACAACGCTCAAAAGAGGGCGCTGTAGCGCTACAAGCAGAACCACCCTCACCAGACAGGGGCTAGCGCTACAGCGCCCCTTGCCTAGCGCTAGTTGCAGCAGACCAAAACCAAAAATCGCATCTTGCGATTTTCTTCCCCCATTTCGACCCCAAACTTGCCCAACTCTTTCTCAAGCCCAAAAACAAACTCATACACACCACACACTCATCCCAAGCACCCCATGAACTCAATCCCAAGCTCAAGCAACCCACAATTCAAAATCTATCCCAATGAACCCAAAAACCAGAAAATCACTCAAACAACAAGGATAGGGTCTTAGAAATCATACCGTGGGTGGAATTTCGACCTTGAACTGAACCCTAGACCTCCTTGGTTTGCACCTTCACAACCTTGACCTGTTTTCCCCAAAAACCCCATCCATTTAGCTCAAAAACACAGCTCAAAACCAGCAAAACCCTAAAACCGAAAACCTCAAGAACTTACCTCAAATCTCTGATGTGATCTTGCTAATCCCTTGCCAATCCTCAAGCCTAGCTTAGGATCCTTGATGCTCAGCTAACCCTAGCTTCCCACTGAGCTTAACCTCAAGAAAAATCAAGTGAAGTGGTTGGGAGAGCCACAAACCGAATCTTCAAAGCCAAACCCTTCAGTTTTCCCCCTCTTCCTTCTCTTCCTTCTTTCTTTCTTTTCAGCCTATGCTTTTCTCTACAAAATCCACTAAGTATAAAGACCTTCTTTATTTTATCTCTTACAAGCCTAATGACCAAAATTCCCTCCCTTACTAATTCTAAACCTTTATGTCCATAAAGGGGCATTTTAGTCATATTACCCAAATTCCCACTAATTCCTCAAGTGTTCCTAAAATTCCCGCTCACTACCCAATACCGGATTAATCATCAAATTTATTCCCAGATTCTCAATTAAACTCCCCAGGCTTAACCCAAGCCTGGTACACGTTCCCGCTTTGACTTTCCGCTAACCCGCTCATTCTAGGATCGTCTCGAGTCATAGATCACAGGTATCAACATAGTCAGGCCCAACATGGCCAAATTACAAATATGCTCAATCAGGTCTACATGCATACTAATTCACATAGTCATGCATCACAATTAATCACATAATCATATAATGTGCATTAAATCATAATCATGCATAAAACTCATTAAAGACACACACAGAATTCCTTTATGCCCTCCAGGCACACTATCCCAGGCCCTAAGCCTTAATACCGAATTTGGGGTCGTTACAACTATCCCCTCCTCATGAAAATTTCGTCCTCAAAATTTACCTGAACAACTTGGGATACCGCTCCCGCATATCCGATTCCAGTTCCCATGTCGCCTCTTCGACCTTGCTATTCCTCCACAATATCTTAACCAAGGCGATGGTCTTGCTCCTCAAGACCTTGTCCTTCCTATCAAGTATTTGAACAGGCTTTTCTTCGTACGATAAATCCCGATCCAATTCCAAGTTCTCATAGCTCAACACATGAGTAGTGTCCGAAACATACTTCCGGAGCATGGATACATGAAACACGTCATGAACCCCTGATAGAGCTGGAGGCATTGCTAACCTGTAAGCCACCTCCCCGACTTGTTCCAGAACCTCAAAGGGGCCAAAAAACCTGGGACTCAGCTTGCCCCGAACGCCGAATCGTTTTACTCCTCTCAGGGGCGAAACCCTGAGGAATACATGGTCACCAACCTGAAATTCCACGCTCCTGCGTTTCTGATCTGAATAACTCTTCTGGCGACTCTGGGAGGCGAGCATACGAGCTCTAATCTTCTTAAGTGCCTCATTGGTCCTCTGAACCATCTCAGGACCTAAATACCTTCTCTCACCTGCCTCATCCCAATGAATCGGCAATCTGCACTTTCTCCCATACAGCATCTCATACGGAGCCACTCCGATAGTCGCCTGATAACTATTGTTGTATGAGAACTCAATCAGAGGGAGATACCTACTCCAAGATCCCTCAAAATCCAACACACAAGCTCGTAACATATCCTCCAGTATCTGAATTGTCCTCTCAGACTGCCCATCCGTCTGAGGATGATAAGCGGTACTAAACCGGAGCTGCGTGCCCATAGCCTTCTGCAGGCTCTTCCAAAACTTGGAAGTGAAAGTGGGGTCTCTGTCGGATACTATCGACCTCGGAGCCCCATGAAGTCGAACAATCTCCTTTACATAAAGCTCTGCATACTGATCCACAGTATAAGTCGTCTTCACAGGTAAGAAGTGGGCGGACTTCGTATACCTGTCCACAATCACCCACACCGAGTCATGCTGAACCACGGTCTTTGGCAATCCTACCACAAAGTCCATGGCAATATCTTCCCATTTCCACTCGGGAATCCCTAGGGGCTGTAACAATCCTGCTGGCCTCTGATGTTCCGCCTTAATCTGCTGACAGGTTAAGCATCTAGCCACATAGTCCACCACGTCCCTCTTCATGCCTGACCACCAATACAAAACCTTCAGGTCATGGTACATCTTCGTAGAACCTGGGTGTAAAGAGTAGGGAGTGGTATGAGACTCGTCCAGAATCTCTCGCCGAATGTCTGGATCAATTGGAACGCAAATCCGTCCTTTGTACTTCAACAAACCCATCTCAGAAATAGAGAAGTCCTTAGCTGCTCCAGTTAGGACATTCTCTCTACGTTCAACTAACTGGGGGTCCTTTCCCTGTGCTTCCTTAATCCTCTCGAGGAGCGTCGAATGAAGAGTAATGTTGGCTAACCTACCAACCACTAACTCTATACCTGCTCTGGCCATCTCTCCAGCTAATCTGTCAGATATCTGCCTCGAACTATACAGCTGTCCTGGGCCCCTTCGGCTCAATGCATTAGCCACTACATTAGCCTTCCCAGGATGGTATAGGATATCACAATCGTAATCCTTTACCAGCTCTAGCCACCGTCTCTGGCGCATATTCAAGTCCTTCTGGGTAAAGAAATACTTTAGATTCTTGTGGTCAGTGTATATCTCGCACCTCTCTCCATACAGATAGTGTCTCCAAACCTTAAGGGCGAATACCACTGCAGCTAATTCCAGGTCATGCGTGGGATACCTCTGCTCATACTCCTTTAATTGCCTTGATGCGTACGCTATCACTTTCCCAGCCTGCATCAACACGCATCCCAGACCCTGTCTAGAAGCGTCACAGTAGACCACAAACTTCTCATCATCTGTTGGCAGGCTCAGCACTGGTGCAGTGATCAACCGCCGCTTCAACTCTTTAAAGTTGTTCTCACATCGATCTGTCCACACATACTTGGTCTTCTTCCTTGTCAGTTCTGTCAATGGAGTAGCAATTCTGGAGAACCCCTCTACAAACCGTCGGTAGTAACCTGCTAGTCCAAGGAAACTTCTAACTTCAGGAACACTGCTGGGTCTAGGCCAATCTCTCACTGCTTCCGTCTTGCTTGGGTCGACCAGTAACCCATCCTTACTAATAATATGGCCTAGAAATGAAACTTGCGATAACCAGAACTCGTACTTGCTAAACTTAGCATATAGCTTATGCTCTCTTAACCGCTGCAACACCAGGCGCAGATGATGCTCATGCTCTGTCTCTGACTGGGAGTATACTAGGATATCATCAATAAACACAATCACGAACTTATCCAGGTAATCCTTGAAAATTCTGTTCATCAAATCCATAAATGCCGCCGGGGCATTGGTTAGCCCAAAGGACATAACCAAAAATTCATAATGCCCATACCGCGTCCGAAATGCAGTCTTTGGTATGTCCTCTTCCCTGATCCTCAACTGATAGTAGCCTGATCGGAGATCAATCTTCGAAAACACTGTACCCCCTTGAAGCTGATCAAATAAATCGTCGATCCTAGGCAATGGGTACTTGTTCTTGATGGTCAACTTATTCAACTCCCTGTAATCAATGCACATCCTGAGCGATCCATCCTTTTTCTTAACAAATAAAACTGGAGCACCCCATGGCGAGAAACTCGGTCTGACAAACCCCAAATCCAGTAGTTCCTGCAGCTGAATCTTCAATTCCTTTAATTCTGCTGGAGCCATTCTGTAAGGTGCCTTGGATACTGGCTCTGCTCCCGGAGCCAACTCTATGACGAACTCAATCTCCCGCTGTGGCGGCAACCCCGGCAGATCCGCTGGAAACAAGTCTGGAAACTCGCAGACAACTCTGGTTTCATTCGGTCCCACTACCGCCACCTTGGAGGAATCTACTATACTTGCTAGGAATCCTATGCAACCCTCCTGTATCAGGTCTCTAGCCTTTAGTGCCGAGATCATAGGCACCCGCGGTCCATCCACCATTCCCACGAACACAAAGGGTGCCTCGCCCTCCGGTTCAAAGGTCACCATTCGTCGCCTACAATCAATGGTTGCTCCATACCGCGTCAACCAATCCATCCCTAGTATTATATCAAAATCGTCCATCTCTAGTTCAATCAAGTCAACAAACAATTCTCTACCGTCTACCACTACTGGTAAGGCTCTAACCCACCTCCTAGATACTACTAGCTCTCCTGTAAGCAATATAGTCTGAAAACCCCTAGCATACAAAATACTAGGTCTACACAGCTGATCAATCACCCTAGCAGAAACAAATGAGTGCGTAGCACCAGAATCAATCAATGCAGTAAACAAGGATCCAGCGCTAAAAATCTGACCTGTGACACTGAAGGACTGGCCTCAGCCTCAGTCTGAGTCAAGGTGAAAACCCTAGCAGGTGCGAGGCTGTCTCCCTGCCTAGGCTCCTCCTTCTTAGCCTGCGGGCAATCTTTCTTCAAGTGACTGGTGCTCCCACAAACAAAGCATGCCCTGGTCCGGCACTCGCCCTGATGGCGTCGCCTGCATCGAGGACACATCGGAAGGCTTCTCCAGCTGTCATTTCCGTCCTGGCGGCCACCCACAGAACCGCGAACCCTCCGGTCAGAACCATAAGGAGCAAATGAGTCTGGTACTCTCCTCTTCTGCTCACTAGGGCCGCTGCCCCGACTAGGCCCAGAAGAAGAAGGCACTACTCTCCTGGTATCACGCCTAGCAGCGCCATCCTTCCAGATCTGATCCTCAGCCCTCTCAGCAGTGAGGGCCTTGTCTACCACTTGTGCATAGGTAGACTCTGGAGTCATTGTGATACTCACGTCACGGGCGATCATTACATTTAATCCCCGTATAAATCTGTCCCTTCTGGCCGCATCAGTCGCCACTAGCTCTGGCGCAAACTTCGCCAATCTGTCGAATACCAGGGCGTACTCGGTGACGGATAACCTGCACTGAGTCAGGTTGTTGAACTCATCCGTCTTCGCAGCTCGGACGGCTACGCTGTAGTATTTCTCGTTAAAAATGCCCTTGAATTCTTCCCAAGTCATAGTTGCAGTATCTCTCCGCTGCCCAACTACCTCCCACCATATTCGTGCATCCTTTCTAAGCATATAACTGGCACAATCAACCCTATCCCTTCCTTCAACCCTCATGAAGTCCAGGATCACAGACATCGTACCCATCCACTGCTCAGCTTGCAGTGGGTCTGCTCTGCCCTCAAAGGTAGGGGGTTGCTGTTTTCTAAATCTTTCATACAGAGGTTCCAACCTGTTCCCAGTCACAGGTTGAACCGGAGCTGGTACCACGCTAGGCGGTGGTGGTATCACAGTGGCTGGTGGAGGAGCTGGTTGCCTCAACTGACTAAGCTCTTCCTCTGTTTTCTTCAACCTAGCCTCCATCTCCGCTAAAATCTGTTGCCAGTTTTGAGGAGCAGGTGGAGGGTCCTGTCCCTGGTTATCATCCTCGGCCTGAATGCCGCGGAGTCTCGACGATTGGCGAGGCATTACAACTAAATGCCTGCAATCAGTGACACCGCTCATTAGGCATGATAACTAGGTCCAATTTCCACCTCTCAATCTCAACAACAACCAAGATCAATCGACCAAAATGACATACATATATCATGCAGCATACAACGGGCCTTGCCCTGGCATCATGCATATGTTATTTCAATCATCATGCTCATAACAATCTAGGCAGGCACACAAAGCATTAAA
Organism: Humulus lupulus; assembly: GCF_963169125.1. Taxonomy (NCBI): domain Eukaryota; kingdom Viridiplantae; phylum Streptophyta; class Magnoliopsida; order Rosales; family Cannabaceae; genus Humulus; species Humulus lupulus. The sequence continues at coordinate 110,570,096 of NC_084797.1, read as the reverse complement.
CACATACTCATGAATATATCAATCGACCATACCAAACCACCCTGAGTCGAGCTTTTCAATGGCAGCCACTGTTGTAGATTCCCAAATTTGTTAATAAGCTTAGGACATTGATTAGCGTGCCTGGAGGACAATAAGTGATTTGTTATGCTAATATGTGAATTTGCTGAGTATGTGATTAGAAATGCATGTTTAGGTGAATTAAATATGCATGTGGGCCCCATTTGGTTATTGGGGGCATATTTGTAATTTTAGCCCATTGAGGGCATAAATGTAATAATTGTGAATATTGTGATATATCTGTGTTGCACGATCTGAGACAGTCCTAGGTAGCGGTTTAGCTAGAAAGTCACAATGGGGTCGAATACCTAACTCGGGGCGAGTCGAGGGGTAGTCCGAGCATTAGATATTTTATTGGGTTATCAGGTTATGGAAATAAATATTTGGAGATATATTTGAAGTTAGAACGTATTGGAGGGAATATCGGGGAAATCTACCATTTTTCCCTCGGGGATGTTTTTGGTACCCCGAGCCTTGGAGATAACTTAATTGACTTAGGATAAGTAAAAACAAAACCAAGAAACATTCTTAACCATGTAGAAACTGACTCTCTCTCTATCTTGGAGTTCTCTCTCTTTGGAAGCTTGGAGACTTTGATCTATAGGAGGATTTTGGCTTGCTTGTCAAGGGAATTGAAGCTGGCTGCGATTGAGGATTAGCTCAGGGCCAAGTTATTAGCTGAGGTAAGGAATCTATGTTGGGGTTTTATGCCCTAATTAAAACTCAAATTCTTTGTAATCTCATTTTATTATCAATAAAAGAATAGAAATCATTTTTTGACTTGGTCAATCACTTTGCTCACATGTTTTATTTTCATGATTATTTGTTTAATATAAACTTCTATTAAATCCCGAGCATATAGCTAATCTTATTTATAGTGACGTAATCACGGTGGAATATAAATATGATTATATGTTCAAAATAAGTTAGTCCTAAGATTAGTCAGTGCACCGGATTTACACTGACTTGCCAATCTACGATATGATCTACTTACACATTACAGTGTTATGTTCTTTCCAGAACATTAGCAAAGTAGATAAGATCAGATGTATTTGTTACATCGGACAGGACCGATATTGACAGTTGATAAGATAAGTAAACATACCGTTATTATCTATTCTAGTCATATCATATAGTTGACCATAGGTCAATTCAATCTCAATTCTGAGTGGTTAGTATTCTAACTGATTGTATTATTTGAGTTCTTTGACTTGTTCGTTACCAGCTTACCCTACGGACTAGCCCATACTTACATCTTGGGAACTCGGTAGTATAATTGAGTGAGAGTGTTAATCATAGATATGAACATCTATAGCTTCTGATGAAGAAGTGAAACGATGGTTTCCTTTTAGTTTGGTTCAAGGTGTTAAATGATAGAGATCTCATTTCAGTAATTAAATTAGTTTACTGAAATATCATTTACAAGGAACTAAGTGTTTTAAGGATAAAATACAATGAGGGGTAAAACGGTATTTTAGTCCTATCTCATTGTAGACCGTCTATAGAGGATTGAGTGACAATTATGGTTGTAACAATGGATAATTAATAGCGTATCTATATTTGTTATAGAGCGTTCTATGAATTCAAGAGTGCAATTCCGAGTCTATAGTGGAGTCACGAGGAATTAATAAGTTAGTAAATTTATTTGTTAGATTTATGAAAACTTATTGGAGCTTGATTTCATAGGCCCATGGTCCCCATTGTACCTTGGATAAAATCATCTAGATAGTCTCAATTAATTGATTTAATCATCAATTAGAGCTATTAAAGTTGACCAGGACAATTTTGTATAGTTTCACAGAGTTGTGTAATTTTGAGAAGAAAAGAGAAATTATGGCAGATTTATTAATTAAGACAAATTGGTATCTAAATTAATAAATAGGTTTAAATCAAGGTTCAAATTATAAATAATTAATTTGATAAAGGATTTAAATAATTATTTAATTAATTAAATCAATAGAAAATAATACAGGCCTTGATTTTAAGTCCGATGCGCTTATAATCAAATGGGAAATTTCACGGGCCTATAGCCCATGATAATTTCGACCTAGGGCTTCAAAATGGCTATTATTTTATTGATTTTTTAATTAAATTAAATGGTCTAATTGAGTCCATAAAAGGAGTGCTTAGAGAGAAGTCAAGAGACGACAGATAAGTCACAAGTCAGATTTTCTGACAATTTTATATTCTCTCTAAACACAAGTCCTTTTCTAAGCCACTTTGTTATTTTCTCTTCTTCTCTCTATATCTATCTCATGTGTTGAGAATTTCCCACACTAGTCTAGGTGGTTCTAAGGATACATTGGAAGATCGTGAAGAAAATAGAAGATCGGTTCAATTTCTTGATAATACTCTGCGACAGAGAGGATTTCTCTTTGAATTCAATTTTAGAAACATGTTTTAGGCTATCTCGTATTAATTTGTTTAATATTATATATACATGAAAATAAATAAAGATCCTGTATAAGCTTTTCCAAAAACTGGCCTCAGAGCCTTTGGTAATCTTTATTTTCATGCATGAACATGTTTAAAATTGGATTATTTGATATGTTTTAATAATTGGATGGTTTTCATGTTTTTATGAGCATATTGATTTTATGTGAATTTTAGCAATTTTTAGGTTATTTTGTTGTGTTTTCTATGCTATTAATTTGTATATATGCTTTTATTTTGTGTAAAACATGTTAAAAATTAATTAGAAAATGGTTTTGGTTTGAAAAATTGCTCAAAAAATTTTTTTGGAAAAATTTGGCCTGGCTCCCATGCGCGCGCGCACACGCACGCGCACACCATGCGCACCAGCGCGCGCACACCCGCGCGCCACCCGCGCACCTCCGCGCGCCCGCGCGCGCCCATGCACACCAGCAGCGATGAACAGTACACGTGAACAGTACCACGAGTACTATTCATCCAATTTTTTTTTTTCAAAAAGATATATTTTTTTTTAAATTTGTAGAAATAAATTATTTATAATCAAAACCAAAAATATCTTTTTTGTTTCATCATTTAATTTTTTTTTAAATAAATATATTTTGGTTAGTTGAGATTTAAATAATTAGATATTTTCTACAAAGATTCAAATTCAAATTTAAAATTAGACTAACAACTTAATTTTAAATCTTTTAATATATTAAAATATTAGAATTATGATATCAGATATTTAAGATATTTTCATTTAAATTCTTGATATTTTTATTAAATCTTTATTTTAAAATATAAATATCTTTTTATTCTATAGTTTTTAATATTTAAATTATTTGAAATTTGAACATTGTTAGTTAGATATTTTTATGGATTTTTGAATTTGTTTAACTATTTGTATTTTATTATTTAAAAATGGTTAAAATATTAGACAATAGTTGTAACAACAGAAGATATTTTGAAAATAGTTAAAATATTGTTTTTAAAATTTAAAATTGGTTAAATTTTGAAAAATATCATTTTTTTCAGCCAATTAATAAAATATTTTTTTTAATAAATGGGATTTAAATTAACTTTGATTAATTGTTGATAAATCCTATTTAAATTAAATTAATATTTTTTTTCAAATTAACCTAAGACCAAGTTGATTGTTGATAAATGAAATTTAAATTAACTATTGTTAATTGTTGATAAATTTCATTTAAATTGACTTATTTTTTGTAAAAATTTAATTAATTTGAATTTTTTTTATAAATTCTAGATAATTAATTGTGGTATTTTTGCAAATGAAATAAATTGTGGTATTTTTGCATAAATTCATAGAATTGCTCATATAGTAACATGATTAGGCCCATCCAATTATAACATGTCTGTTTGCACTATATGTGGTATTTTTGCAATTGGGCTTAGATGCATATAGTGGCTCATATATTTGTTAGATATATGGTATTTTGCCAAATAAAATATTCATAAAATGATAGGTTTTATTTGGGCCCATTAGAAAATGTAAAGTTTAAATTCCTCTCTTGTGGGTGATTCCACTTGTGAAGGCCCATTTGCTTTGCATGACTATAGTGGGCCTAATCAATTAATAATAATTAATAAAACGAAGGTTTAAATTCCTGTCTTTTGGACCTTGTATGGAAGATAGGGGGCCTTTGTAGTGGGAACGACATACTGGACCCAGCCCTCCTCCATACAAGCCCAATTGTTAAGGCCCATTTACCTGAGTTGGACTTAATTGTGTAGGTTCATTATATTAGTTAAACCTAAATATTGATTAGCAACAAATTAATTCTAAATTAATTGAATTTGTTTCAATGTGACACTTTAGAATTAATAAGAAATTATAGGACTTTGGTTTTAAAAATTTTAATCTGTTTAATTTATTTTTGGAAAACCATAGTCATTAATTTTCTAAAAATAAATAATAAAAATACTAATTTTAATTTTATAATGAGCTTATTTTAAGAATTTTATTCGATCTCCACCGTTGGTTTAACATAGTCAGTAGCTTAATGGGGCCTCGAGGCGCTTTGATTCGTCCCCCTACGGAAGGTGTTCATTAGTTACTTTGACAAGGTTAGATTTCGAAAGATAGATAATTATAGGTCAAATTCTACTAGACTCACCCCTACGGTGACTACTAGGACTAAATCTATGATTATTGAAACCGTGGGTCTAGTTCATAAAATACGGGATTTTGTTTTCTTATTTCGATTGAATAGTAGGTTGTTAATAATGCTGTCCATTATTAAATGAGTTTACAACTCTATTTAACTAGGGATATTTTTTGACTCTCGCCAACCGGGACAAGGATATCATAAATTAGTTAAAAACCTAAAGAAATAGAGATATGATTGTTTTTGGTATTTTTTTCTCATATCTTACATATTTTTTGTATATGTTGTGCTATTTCTTGAAATTTGTGTGAATAGAAGTTTTATTGAGCAAATGTGATTGATTTCTATTTTATAGGTAATTTGTAGTTTTAAGTTAAGTAGTGTCTGTGTCTACTCCCATCCTTTCTCAACTTTCGATGGAGAAACTCACTAGAGAAAACTTCCTTAATTGGAAGCAGAATATCAACATAGAGTTGATTGGTAACAACTCTGAATTCGTCATGATTGAGGAATCCCCAGAACGAGCACCGTGTCCGCACGTTAGTGATGGCACCGTTAATGCTCGTGATGGTACCGTAAATGCTTGGATAGCACCATCTCTGCACGTTCGTGATGGCACCGTAAATTCTCGGATGGCACTGTGTCTGAACGTTCATGCTCAACTCAACTATGGTCTGACGCAGCTCATGAACGAGCTTCAGATTATTGAACTTGTCATGGGTGGACCTAGTAAAGGAGGTGGAACTAAGACTACTGATGTTGCTGCACATCTAGCTAAGGCTGAAGCTAACCACGCTTCGTCTTCGAAAGCTGGAAACAAGAGGAAATGTGGACAGATAAATAACCCCAAGCCTGCAAAGGCTGCAAAGGCGAGTGCACAACCAAGTGCACAAACGCCTAAGGGGAAGAACATGAAAAACAAGAAAGGTAAAGATAAGTGCTTTCACTGCAAAGAGAAGGGGCATTGGAAACGAGATTGCCCCAAGTTTCTAGCAGTGAAAAACAAAGGTAATGATTATAGTTCATTTATCTTAGAAACATGTGTTTTAGAGAATGATAAATCTGTTTGGATTATTGATTCTTGATCTACCAACCATGTTTGTAACTCTTTACAGCTTCTTAAATCGTGGGAGGAAGTGGACGAAGGTGGCTTAAAGCTTAGAGTTCGGAACGGAGCGTTCGTTAAGGTCCAAGCTAGAGGAATAGCTCGTCTGAAGTTCGGAAATAAATACTTAATTTTAAAAGTTGTATTTTTTTATTCCGGATTTTTATAGAAATTTAATTTCAGTTTCCATGTTGCAATTAGAACGATTTGTTATGACTTTCACAAGTTTTTATATATATATATATCTATTTCTTTCAATGGATCACAATTTTGTATTGCATGTTTGGAAAACGGGCTTTATATTCTGCGACCTAACGAACCCCTCACTCTTAATAGTGATTTATTCAAAGTAGCTAAACCTAGGACCAATAAACGTCAAAAGACCGATAACAAAAATATGATGTATTTATGGCACTTAAGACTAGGTCACATTGGCTATGATAGGATTCAAAGACTTACAAAGGACGGACCTTTGAGGGAACTCACCTTAGGTGAATTACCTGTCTGTGAATCTTGTCTAGAAGGCAAACTGACCAAGCGCCCATTCTCTGCAAAGGGTGATAGGGCCAAAGAACCACTTGGTCTTGTGCATTCAAATGTTTGTGGACCTTTGAATGTACAAGCCAGGGGTGGTTTTGAGTATTTCATCACTTTCATTGACGATTACTCTAGATACTCCTGTCTTTACCTAATGCATAGGAAATCAGAAACATTTTCAAAGTTTCAGGAATTCCTAGCAATGGTTCAGAACCAATTAGGTAAAAGGTTAAAGATCTTGCGATCTGATAGGGGTGGAGAATATTTGGATATGCAGTTCCAAGATCATTTAACTGAACTTGAGATTTTATCACAACTTACTACCCCAGGTACTCCGCAACAAAATGGTATAGCGGAACGTCGAAACAGAACTTTATTGGAAATGGTTAGATGCATGCTTCGTTACTCAACTCTACCAACTTCGTTCTGGGGACATGCAATTGAAACCGCAGATGACATTCTCAATGTCATGCTGTCAAAATCAATCCCCAAAACACCTTTAGAACGCTGGAATGATCGTGAATCTAGTTTACGCCATTATAGAATCTGGGGGTGTCCCGCTCACGTCCTGAGGAGAAAGGAGGGAAAGCTAGAACCGCGAATTGAAGTTTGCATGTTTGTTGGCTATCCTAAAGGTACTCGGGGTGGACTTTTCTATAGTCATTAAGAAAAGAAAGTGTTTACTTCTACAAATGCTACTTTTCTAGAAAATGACTATGTCCAGAACTTTAAACCTCGCAGCAAAGTAGTTTTAGAGGAGATGGTTAAAGAATTGACTCCAACCAATGTTCCATCGTCATCAACGCGAGTTGATGATGAAATTCTCACTCTTCATGTACAATCGACGCAAGTCGATTTAAATGAAGAAAGTACCACTGTTCCTGAGCAAACAGTCACGGAGCCTCGTCGTAGTGGGAGGGTTTCTAGAAACCCAGTTCGCTATGGTTTGGATGGGGAAATCAATATGGTTGTTGGTGACACTAGTGATGATGATCAATTGTCTTTCAAACAGGCAATGGCAAGCCCTCAAAAGGAATTATGGCTCGAAGCCATGAAACAGGAAATGGAGTCCATGTACTCAAATTCCGTCTGGGATCTTGTGGAAGCACCTAGTGACTTTAGGGCCATTGGGTGCAATTGGATCTACAAGAAGAAACGAGGTGTTGATGGAAATATCGAGACTTATAAAGCTCGATTAGTGGCAAAGGGTTATACCCAAAGAGAAGGCGTGGACTATGAGGAAACTTTTAGTCCGGTAGCCATGCTCAAATCCATTCGCATCCTCCTATCCATAGCAGCCGCTCTCGACTATGAGATCTGGCAAATGGACGTCAAGACAGCTTTTCTTAATGGAAAGCTTGACGAAGTCATTTATATGGATTAGCCAGAAGGATTTAAAGTATCTGGACAAGAAGGAAAAGTTTGCAAGTTGAATAGGTCCATCTATGGACTTAAGCAAGCTTCTCGTTCCTGGAATCTTAGGTTTGATGAAATAATCAAAACCTATGGCTTTGAACAAAATATTGATGAGCCCTGTGTTTACCAATTGAAGGCAAGTCAAATAGTGGTATTCTTGGTTCTTTATGTAGATGATATCTTACTCATTGGAAACAATGTTAAGAAATTATCAAATGTGAAGAATTGGCTGAGCACTCAATTCCAGATGAAGGATTTGGGTGAAGCAAGTTATGTTCTAGGTATCCAGATCATCAGGGATAGAAAGAACAAACTTTTAGCTCTATCTCAAGCAACTTACATTGATAAAGTGCTTGAACGTTTCTCAATGACAAATTCCAAGAAAGGGCGTCTACCGTCCCGCCATGGAATTCATCTTTCAAAGAAGCAGTCTCCCCAGACTCCTGAAGAGGAAGATGCAATGAGAAAAGTTCCTTACGCATCTGCAGTTGGAAGTCTGATGTATGCCATGTTGTGTACTAGACCAGATATCTGCTATGCAGTGGGAGTAGTGAGCAGGTATCAGTCAAACCCAGGACCGAAACATTGGATAGCAGTTAAGCATATCCTGAAGTATTTGAGACGGACTAGGGATTATATGTTAGTCTACAAGGGTGGTGTTCTGAACCCTGTAGGCTACACCGATTCAGATTTTCAGACTGATGTCGATGACAGAAAGTCTACTTCTGGAAAGGTGTTTACTCTTGGGGGTGGAGCTGTGATTTGGAGAAGCGTAAAGCAGTTTGCAATCTCAGATTCCACCATGGAGGCTGAGTACATAGCTGCGTCAGAAGCAGCTAAGGAAATAGTCTGGCTAAAGAAGTTCTATTCGGATCTTGGTGTTATTCCAGAAATGCATAAACCGCTTGTGTTGTTTTGTGACAATACAGGAGCGATAGCCAACTCAAAAGAACCTCGAAGTCACGAGAGGAGTAAGCATATAGAAAGGAAGTATCACATTATTCGAGAATATGTGGCCAGGGGAGATGTGAAGGTTATGAAGATTGCAACTGAAGACAATCTTGCAGATCCGTTTACAAATACACTACCATAAGCTACATTTGATAAGAATATCAAGGAGATGGGATTAGTAGAATTAAGGCATTAGTTTCAATTAGTGCCAGTGGGAGTTTGTTGGGGTTTTATGCCCTAATTAAAACTCAAATTCTTTGTAATCTCATTTTATTATCAATAAAAGAATAGAAATCATTTTTTGACTTGGTCAATCACTTTGCTCACATGTTTTATTTTCATGATTATTTGTTTAATATAAACTTCTGTTAAATCCCGATCATATAGCTAATCTTATTTATAGTGACGTAATCACGGTGGAATATAAATATGATTATATGTTCAAAATAAGTTAGTCCTAAGATTAGTCAGTGCACCGGATTTACACTGACTTGCCAATCTACGATATGATCTACTTACACATTACAGTGTTATGTTCTTTCCAGAACATTAGCAAAGTAGATAAGATCAGATGTATTTGTTACATCGGACAGGACCGATATTGACAGTTGATAAGATAAGTAAACATACCGTTATTATCTATTCTAGTCATATCATATAGTTGACCATAGGTCAATTCAATCTCAATTCTGAGTGGTTAGTATTCTAACTGATTGTATTATTTGAGTTCTTTGACTTGTTCGTTACCAGCTTACCCTACGGACTAGCCCATACTTACATCTTGGGAACTCGGTAGTATAATTGAGTGAGAGTGTTAATCATAGATATGAACATCTATAGCTTCTGATGAAGAAGTGAAACGATGGTTTCCTTTTAGTTTGGTTCAAGGTGTTAAATGATAGAGATCTCATTTCAGTAATTAAATTAGTTTACTGAAATATCATTTACAAGGAACTAAGTGTTTTAAGGATAAAATACAATGAGGGGTAAAACAGTATTTTAGTCCTATCTCATTGTAGACCGTCTATAGAGGATTGAGTGACAATTATGGTTGTAACAATGGATAATTAATAGCGTATCTATATTTGTTATAGAGCGTTCTATGAATTCAAGAGTGCAATTCCGAGTCTATAGTGGAGTCACGAGGAATTAATAAGTTAGTAAAATTATTTGTTAGATTTATGAAAACTTATTGGAGCTTGATTTCATAGGCCCATGGTCCCCATTGTACCTTGGATAAAATCATCTAGATAGTCTCAATTAATTGATTTAATCATCAATTAGAGCTATCAAAGTTGACCAGGTCAATTTTGGATAGTTTCACAGAGTTGTGTAATTTTGAGAAGAAAAGAGAAATTATGGCAGATTTATTAATTAAGAAAAATTGGTATCTAAATTAATAAATAGGTTTAAATCAAGGTTCAAATTATAAATAATTAATTTGATAAAGGATTTAAATAATTATTTAATTAATTAAATCAATAGAAAATAATACAGGCCTTGATTTTAAGTCTGATGGGCTTATAATCAAATGGGAAATTTCACAGGCCTATAGCCCATGATAATTTCGACCTAGGGCTTCAAAATGGCTATTATTTTATTGATTTTTTAATTAAATTAAATGGTCTAATTGAGTCCATAAAAGGAGTGCTTAGAGAGAAGTCAAGAGACGACAGATAAGTCACAAGTCAGATTTTCTGACAGTTTTATATTCTCTCTAAACACAAGTCCTTTTCTAAGCCACTTTGTTATTTTCTCTTCTTCTCTCTATATCTATCTCATGTGTTGAGAATTTCCCACACTAGTCTAGGTGGTTCTAAGGATACATTGGAAGATTGTGAAGAAAATAGAAGATCGGTTCAGTTTCTTGATAATACTCTGCGATAGAGAGGATACAAGAGTTAGAGAAACTGAAGGAAGGACTCTTTAATTCCGCTGCGTATACTGTAAGTATAATATTATTTGTTTCTCTTTGAATTCAATTTTAGAAACATGTTTTAGGCTATCTCGTATTAATTTGTTTAATATTAGATATACATGAAAATAAATAAAGATCCTATATAAGCTTTTCCAACAATCTAGCACCTAATTATTTGAATTATGTTGAATTTCTGCTGGTGTTTCAAGGTTGTGCATGTCAGCTAGGTGGAGAATCACTCTTGAGTTTTAGATGAGGTTTGGGGTTAATTCTTGTTAGGTTTTGTTGTTGAGACTATAGTAGAATTTCTGTGGTGATTGACTTGAAACGTTGGGTTGATTTTGGGGTAAATTGGCTTGGATTTGGTGGAGAAAATGGAGGATTTTTCTGGGTTCGAAGGGTCGAATTGCGACATTGTTCTTGCTGAGTCGCGACCCTCTTGAACACTTGGGAGGCCAGGAAGAAGGGCGGGCCGCAGCACACCATGGCTTGGGTCGCGGCGCGCATGCCCTGTTTTGGGGGTTGGGGTTTCTGGTTGAGGCGGGCCGCAGCATGGGTTCCTTGGGCCGCGGCGGTTAGTAATTTTTTGAACTCCAAGGAGGTTTTCGAGTCAGGAATCCAAAAGTTAAGGCTCGGGATGGATTTTATCATCCGAATTGATAGAATTCAAGGTCTAAGAGACTAGAATTATAACCCAAAGTTATTTAATGGATTAGAAATTGATGGATGGATGTTGTTGATACGTTGTGACTAGGTTTTCAGCGAGGCTCAGACTAGGGGACTGTGCTTGGGATATCGGTGATTGGAAAGCTCGGGACACAGGTAAGAAAACTGTTGTACCCATAGAGCAGGGTGAGGCCCTATAGTTTGTGTGCAGGGCATGACCCTACATGATTGTGTTGTAGGGTGTAGCCCCATTGATTATGTTTATATGTGTTTAAGTATTTGTTTAATTATGCTATGTGTTCATATATGTGAATGAACGGCGAAGGCCGAGAACGGCGAGAGCCGGAAATGGCGAAGGCCGAGAATGGCAAGGCCGAGTACGGCAAGGGGTCAGGAACATTGTTAAGCACGCGGACTGTGAGTTGCCAGGGTGAGACCTTATAGGATACCTTGGATATCCTCATGGTGTAGATCGCAAACCTAGGGCCTGGTAAAGTGCCTGGGATGGCATGGCCGTTATGTGTTTAGCCTGTTGGCGGTTTTGTTATGGGTTGAATGATGTTATGCATGTGTTATTTGCTTGTGTGGAGTTTTCTTGCTGGGCTTCAGCTCATGGGTGCTCTATGCTACAGGTAAGGGCAAGGGGAAAGTCGACCAACCACGAGTACAGAGAGCGTGAAGCGACGTGTACATGTTTGGCCTGCCTGGCTGCCACAAAAAGGGGTATTTTTGGGAGATGTTTGTATTAAACCTAATTTTTTTGTTTAGTCGACTTTAATTATATTTTTGAGTTGTAAATATTTCTAAAACAGTATTTTTGGATCACAAATGTTTAACGCTTTATAATTTTCAATGGATGATTACATTTTCAAATTGTATGACTTTTATTACAGTTTTGCTACACTTTTAAACCTAAAACCTCCATTAGCGAGTTAATTACACGTTTTAAACTCACTTAGTAACGTCTCTAAGGAGATAGAGCATTGCAACTGTATAGGGCAAAATTTGGTGGACTTATTCTTCGCATAAAATAGTATTCCACTGTAAAATTTCGTAACAAAATATTCAACGATTTGGAAGTTATTAAGTGTCAAAGTTTTGAAAAATTAAGGTCATTTTTACCTCATTATTGGAAAATAATTTCACCAATAAAAAATTCTCCTTTTGACCTAAGATTTTTCAAATACCTAAATGGCATACCAAAAATGGAACTAGAAAATTGATAACAATTGGGTAAGTAAATTTCAAGTTATGACCTACCAAAGTATGTAGTTAAAAATGTGAAAAATAGGGTTGTCACACTTGGTGTAAACATGAGATTTTGGAACTTAAGATAAAAAAGTAAAGTTTTGCTTATTGCAAGATAAAAACTTGGTAAGTCATCAAAACATATCCTAAAATACAACTTTGAGTTTAGTGAGAATTATTTTTATTAAAGAATTTTTATTCTTTCTAAAAATAAAATAATTAATTTATTAATACGTTAATAAATTAAAAGAGTGTTTAAAACCATATATTTTGAGAAAATAATTTAGTGAATTATTTTTCAAGTAAGTAAACTTGATTAATTGACTTCGGAAAAATTAACTAGTCAAGATGAGAAAGTTTTAACGGTTTTTCGATATTAAAACCTTAAGAAAAGTAAAAGGAAAATTAAGAGTTTATTTCTTGAAAAATAATTAAGGAATTTAATTAGTATTTTCTGGATATAATTCCAGCTAAAATCTTCTATATATTTAACCGACTTGTTGAAAGTACAGGTTAATAGCGATACTTTTAAAGAATATGATTTTTAGTGGATTTTTGGGAAAATACTACTGTGATACCCGAGCCTAGGTATCGAGACCATATGATAGGTCTCCCTGAGACTTAGGGTTTAGTCTCAAATATTTTTGAATGAATTTCCTTAATGGGTTTAAAACCAAATAAGGATCTTTAATCCTAACTATAATTTTGAAAATGACCAAACTACCCAAAATAATAATAATAATGATTTATGAAGTGCCATAATTAATCCGAGTATATTGTATGGATAATTACAGTATTGGCTAAGCATAACTAGACTTTATATTGGAGGGTGAAATCCTACTGAGAGCAAAGGACTCAAACTAAGTCAACTTCTATGGTGTGGCTGCAACATGAAACAACTATTGTATTGTATGTTAGTATAGAGACACATGCACATATATACACTATTGTAGAAAGTTGCTTAAAGATGTTAGTTTAGTGGGTGTTGATTTAGAAAATATGAATGGTAGATATCTGTCATATCCTAGACGGCCGATCCTCATCAAAGTGCTTGATTTTATTATGTCCAGTTCATTACGGCGACGAGTGGCCAAGAGGTGAGGATTGCTGGTTTAAACCTAGGGGCGCCAAAAATTAATGGGGCCTAGGGGCCTTCATGCTTACTTAATCAGTGAACGGTTAGAACCCGAGAAAGGGCTCTGATAAGTTATTCCCTTATTGTAGCCGTGAATATTGGCCATTTAGTGAGAGTGCCTAGAGATACTAGGGGTTGCCAAGTTTAAGTGAGGCTGAACACCCTAGGGGCAACTGCTCACCAGCACCACTGATTAACATAGAAGTCTCTGTAAACCAGTGTAACTTCGATTACACTCTTGGATAAGTAGTGGTGCCCTAGGTAACTTGATGGTTACCCTTGTGAGGGATTTACTCTTGGATAAGTAGCGATGCCTTAGGTAACCCGATAGTTACCCTTGATGGGGATATTTATTGGCTAGATCTTAGTGTTGAGACTCGGTTCTCTCTTACAGAATAACATTTATGCTGGAGGGTGTGTTACGCTCGAATTGTTGGGAATTGTCGAGCGTTGGTCTCGAATTATATTGTTATATATTATATCTGCTTGCTCTGGGATTTTCAGTGTGTAGGGATTTATAGGTTTATATGAAATAGTTGTGATATATTATATTTGCTTGCTCTGGGATTTTTTTCTGAGTGCAGGAATTTATCTGTTTGTATGAAATAATTTGTCATTGGTTATCAACCATGACCATAAGTTTGCCAAGACGCTTTTGCATTCTTGAAATTGATTGTGTAGGGTCCGGATAGATCTAGAACCCTAATTTCTCTGCATGCTTTTGTTTTAAAGTTGAACTTACTAAGCGTTTTTGCTTAGCTAGTTGTTTCCTGTTGTAAGCAAGAGCAAGGGCAAGGCAAAGCAGTGAGCTCTGGAGTCTACCTTGCGAATGTACATGTGGACTGACCTTTTCAGAAGTCATTTTATTTTTGGAAATGTTGTGTTATTTCCATAAACTAGGCTCACTCTACTCTTTATAAAATATATTTGTATTAAATGTTAAGTATGGTCATACGACTTTTTAAAAGTTTTTTTTATACGGGTTTTTTAGACTTTTGGTTAAATGAAAACATTTATATTTCTGCTCTATCGAGTCTTAAAAATCTGGGTCGTTGCAATAATCATTGGCAGCCACTATGGATAAGAGGATGCGAATGGATTTGAGCATGGCCACAGGAGAAAATGTTTCTTCATAATCAACACCTTCTCTCTGAGTGTAAACTTTGGCTACTAGCCTTGCTTCGAAAATCTCTACTTTCTCTTCTACACCTCTTTTCTTCTTGTATATCCACTTACACCCTATGGCCCTGACATCTTAAAGTGGATCCACAAGTTCCCAGATAGAATTGGAATACATCGAATCCATTTCTTGGTTCATGGCTTCTTGCCATTTCTCCTTTTGAGGATCATCCGTTGGCTCTTTAAAGGTTAATGGATTATCCTTGTTTGTATCAGAAACAAGGACACGTGCCTCATGTTCGTGGCAAACAAGTTGTCTCACAATCCTCCCACTACAACGTTGCACCAGGGTTTCTTTTTGAGGAATCATGGTTTCATCAGTTTGTCGTTTATCATTTAATGATGAAGATGATTGTGATGAAATCTTATTAGCTATGAGTTCCTCCAATAGTACCTTGCTCCAAGGTTTATAGTTATTGATATAGTCATGTTCAAGGAAGGTTGCATTTGTGGGAACAAATACCTTTTGATCCTCAGAACTATAGAAATAAGTACCTCTTGTCTCTGGAGAATAGCCAATAAAAATGAACACTCCCGAACTTGATTCAAGTTTACCTAATTTAGGTCTAAGAACATGAGCAGGACAGCCCCAAATGCAAAAATGGTGCAAACTAAGTTTGTTTCCATTCCATAATTCCAGTGGTCTTCTGCTAATGTTCTTAGATGGGATTACATTCAAAATATAAGTCATTGTTTGAAGTACGTATCCCCAGAATGAGAGAGGAAGTGAAGAGTAGCTTAACATAGACCTGATCATGTCCAACAATGTCATCTTTCTTCTTTCAGAAACACTATTTTGTTGTGTCGTTCCTGGTGCTGTGAGTTGGGATAGAATACCATGCTCCAGTAAGAAATCTTTGAATTCTAAATCCAAATATTCTCCACCTCGATCAGATCGAAGGGTCTTAAGAGTCTTACCTAACTACTTCTCAACCTCAACTTTAAACTCTTCAAACTTACCAAAGGTTTCAGATTTCCTAAGCATTAAGTAAGTATGACAATATCTTGAGTAATAGTCAATAAAATTGACGAAGTACTCATACCCACCTCTTGCTTGTACATTGATTGGACCACAAACATCGCTGTGTACAAGCTCCAAAGGTTCTCTGGCTCTTATTCCTTCTAGACAAGGTTCACAAATCGGAAGAGCTACAACTCTTATTTCTCTTAAAGGTCCATCTTTTGTTAATTGGTTTATCCTATCTAGACCTCCATGACCAAGTCTAAGATGCCAAAGATATGTGTCATCCTCGTTTGAAACTTTTTATCTTTTGTTACCTTGAGTTTTTTCTACTTTAAATAATTTGAATTATTGAGCGTTCATTCATTTGGTTTGAGCATGTACAGTCTGTTATTATGTTCTGCTTGAAATATTTTGAAGCCATTCTTCGAAATAACAATCACATTACTATTAAAAGAAATATCAAAAAATTGTTCATGCAACATAGATAAAGAAACTAAATTTCTAGAAAATCCAGCAATAAAATAAAGATGGTTCAAAACTAAATAATTGTTCCCAAAAATTAAATGAACTGTTCCCTTTGCTCTTGCTGAAACAAGCGCTCCACTTCCTACTCGCATGGTGACCTTGCCATCTGCCAACTCCCTTGATGACTCAAGTATCTGCATAGAAGAACAAACATGGTTCCTGAATCTAAAACCCAGGATGACATATTGTCTTCCACTACACAAGCTTCAAGTACAAGAAAATCATATTTACCTTTCTTTTTCAGCTCAGAGAGATACTTCTTAAGTTTCTCTTCCAGTGACCTTCAATTCCACGGTGGAAGCATTTTCCATTTGGGTCTTTCTTCTTGGAGTTGTTGTCATTCTTGTTCTCCTTGGCTTTTGGTGCCTTGTTGCTTTTCTTGTACTTCTTGCCCTTTCCATTGTCCTTATCATTGTTCTTATTTCTCTTCTTGGATTTCTCCTCAGAGATTGAAGGTTTCTCCTCTACCACACTTGCCTTAGTCTCTTTGGTAATGGATTTGATAAGAGACTCAAATATCTGCAGTTCATTGAACAACTGGGTCATGTTGAGTTCCAACTTATTCATAATATAGTTGGTTGTGAACATAGAAAAGGCAGGAGTGAGCGATTCCAGTATGATGCTTACTTGTGTATGCTCATCAATGATGGCCCCATGTATTTCTGCTTCATGCACCACACTAATCATGTGCAAGACATGTTCACGTATAGAAACACCTTTCTTCATCTTAGTAGTCATGTAGGTTTTAGTAGCCTCATGTCTACTTTGATCAGATTGCCGCCCAAACATGGCCGGCAGAGAATCCATTATCTCAAATGCAGTTTCCATGGGTTCATGCTTTGTTCTCAGAAGATCGTTCATGCTCACAAGAATGTAACACTTTTCCTTATTATTGGATTGAATCCAGGCATCATACTTTTCTCGAACATTCTTCAAGGTAGTGGCAGCGGGCTCTTCATGACATTCCTTTATTAGGAAAAATTTGTGGTTGTCACAGATTAACATAAGATTTAGATTTGATTTCCATCTTATAAAAATATCACCATTAATTTTTTTCAAGTGATAGTAAAGTTGTTATTGGATTTCCACCGTTCGACATTACTGAAATAAATGAAATACAATACTATTATCATTTGAAAAAATATCAATGTTTTGGAAAGTAAACATGATGCATGAATGCAACAATTAAAACACATAAATTAAAATTTACTTTTCCACGATAAAAATACCCAACAAATAAAGTGTCGCCTTAGGGCCGGTCAAGTTAAATTCAGATAGCTTATAAGACAATCTTATCTTTATAACTTAAAACTTAAAATAAGTCTTTATTTTCACTTTAAAATATAAAGTATCACTGGCTTGGTTAAGATGCAGTTATCCACAACAAAATCTTAATTGCATCTTTGTAAGTGTAACCCATTATTTAAGAATTCATGACATAACTTAGAGAGTGCCGCCTTAGGGTTGGGCAAGCCTAAAATACATCACTCCTTCCTATCTTCGTAAGAAGCCAACCTTTGTATTAATATGTCTAGAAACCTTCCTTAGGGGTACGAAAACAAAGCTGCCTCGAGGCCCTATTCATATTTCACGGTGTTGTACTAATAATGGAGACCATAGGTCACATTGAGATGTTCACCTTCTCTTACTTACTATTTTAGATTAAATGTGTTTTATTAAAATAATCAATTAATTCCAAATTAATTACTAGTTTATTAATAACCCTATGAATGTAATTAATTACAAAATATATTTATAATTATAAAAGAGCATGTTTCTATAGGTAATGTGATCTAGATAATTACCCATTACATTCATTTAACTTTACTAAAACTCTTTTTACATAAAGTTGGTTATATTATTGGCCTATAAAATCTATTGCATTTATTATGGTGTGAGTTACCAAGTTTTAACTAATTTAATTCTTAGTAGTTTACATGCAATTTGTTTATCCAAAACAATTCATATAAACAAATAAGAAAATCCTAGATAATCATGTTTCTAAAAGATGCATGATTAATGAGAAACTCTGTGGCATTTCATGAATGACATGTAATTGACTAATGCATGATCATGTTATCAATCAAGCATCAATGGATATTTATTTAAATAAATACAATAAAATAATAAATAAACAATGATGAATCGAGTACTATTCGGTATTTCTAAAATTTACAACCCTTGAGAAATTAGAAATAAAATTGCAATCTAAGCCTATGTAGCTTTCAAGACTCTCAAAAAATGATCCTCCTCTCCTTTAGGCTTTCTTGCTAATCTTTAGGAACTTTGTTATGCCCAACTTATTAATTAGAAACAAACTTTCTAATTAATTTATTTAATTAAATAACCATTTTGTCATCTTTTTAATTTCGTTAAATTTAAATAATTAAAGAATCAAATTCAAATAATTATTTAAACTTAAGATATTTAAATATCTTAATCAACTAAAAGATATTTTATTTTCTAATAAAATAAAAAAGATAATTAAACGTTTAAATTCAAATAATTTAATAAATAATTAAATAAAATATTTTTGCAAAAAATTAGGAACTAGGGTATGGGCACCAAGATTGGTGCCCTATCTATCCTAAAACCAGCGGCACCATTGAGCCTTAGGCTCGAGTGCATGGTTGCAGCAGGAGCTCGGTACTAGGTGCAGGTTGCACTACAGGAACGCGCACTGTAACGCCCTACCTCCTTAGAGCCGTTACTAAGTGAGTTTGAAAACGTGCTTTCAACTCGCTAATCGAGGTTTTACGTCAAATAGTGTAATTAACCCATAAACAGAGGAAAAACCTTTAGAAATAACACCATAACATTGAACCATAAAAGTTTGACACCTGGGATCCGAAAATACAGTTTTAAAAAAAATATTTACAACATAAAAATTGAACCAAGTCGACTAAACGAAAAAATCTAAGTTTATTTACAAGCATCTCCCAAAATCCTCTGGCTGTGGCAGCCAAGCTGGCCAAACATGTACACGCCGCTTCACGCCTACTATACTCATGGTTGGCTGACCTTCTCTTTAACCTTACCTGCACCACAGAGCATCTGTGAGCCGAAGCCCAGCAAGAAAACCCACAAACAGATAACATATGCAACACATATAACAGGCACATAAACAGGCCACCAATGGGCTAAGCACATACGGCCTAGCCATCCCAGGCGTTTACCAAGCCCTGGGTTCGCGGACCATGCCGTGAGGATATCCCAGGTATCCTTTTAGGGACTCGCCCTGGCAACTCGCACTCCACATGCTCAACACTGCTCCCGGCTCCGTGCCATACTCGGCCTTGCACTCAACGTGCCTAATGCCGTTCTCGGCCCTTCGCCGTTCTCGGCCTATACCGTTCCGGCTATCGCCGATCATTCACATAATAGCATACATAGCATATCAAGCAAGTACAGATTTTTAGCAAATTCAATTAAAGGGCTACGCCCCGCAGTTCAAACATAATGGGCTCAACCCTACATACCAGCTCTATTCAAACACATTGGGCTCAACCCTGCAAACAAGCTCTATTGGAACAAGGGTTTTCTTACCAGAGTCTCGAGCTCTCCGAGCATCGATGTCCCTAGCATAGTCCACTAACTTGAGCCTCTCCGAAACCCTAGTCACAACACATTAACAATATCCATCCATCAAGTTCTAATCGAATAAATAACTTTAAGCCATAACCCTAACCTCCGGGACCTTGAATTCCATCAATCCGGGTGATCAAATCCATCCCAAGCCTTAACCATTGAATTCCCAAGCCTAAACGCCCTTAAAAAATGCAGACTAGCACTAAGAGTCGCGGCCCCTCCCACAAGTGTCGCGGCTAGCCACGAAACAGAGGCTAGCACCTCACTGACCCCCACATGGGCAGGGGCGCGCACACCATGCGCCGCGGCGCGCATGAGCTTCTCGGCCTCCCATGGCCGCGCGCGCACATGGGCCGCGGCTCGCCCCTCCTAGGGCCGCGGCCCTCACCTCCGAACCCAGATTTTCTCACCATCTTTCTACACCTTTCCTCAAGCCAATTCACCCAAAACTTGGCTAACAATCCTAGATAACCAACACAACTATTTCAACTCAACAACAACACCTAATCCCCATTAAAATCTGCTCCAAAACTTAGCTAGAATACTCCAAAACTTATCAAGCTTCACTAACATGCACTCTCCAATAACCAGCAGAAATTCTAGACAAAACCTTAATAATTAAAGCTTACCTCTTGCTGAATTCAGTCCCTGAGGCTGATCCTCAATCCCCAAGCTTCAAGCTCCTAAGTTTCCTCAGCCCAATTCCTTGCTTAAGCTAGTTCACACCAAAATTTCCTTTAATTGTTTCTTAGAGAATGAAGGAGAGAGAGAGATAGGAATGGTGAGAGGCTATCCTTAGTTCAGAAGAGAGGTGTAAGTCGGTTCCCAAGGCATCTAATTAATTCTTCCTTTTTGTTTTATTCAGCTTAAGTCTAAAGGGTTACCTCAAGGCTCGGGGTACCAAAATGTCCACGAGGGCAAAATGGTAATTTTTCCCAATATTCCCTCCTAGACATTCTATCCTCAAATATATCTCCAAATATTTATTTTCATGCCCCGATAATCCCATAACACACCTAGTACCCAAATTACCCCTCGACTCGCCCCGAGTCGGAATCTCAACCCTGTTGTGACTCTCTGGCTAACCGCTCCCCATGACTGTCTCGGATCGTGCTGCACAGACATATCACATATATATAACATTTATCACATTTATACCCCTAATAGCCAGACGGGGCCCACATCCACATTTAACTCAACTAAACATGCATGATTATCTTATATTCACATAAATTCACATATAAGCATATTAAATCACTTATTGCCCTCCAGACACACTAATCAAGGCCCTAAGCCCGATTAGCAAATTCGGGTCTTTACAACTATCCCCTCCTTACAGAAATTTCGTTCTCGAAATTACCTGAACAACTTAGGGTATCGCTCCCTCATCTCTGACTCTACTTCCCACGTTGCCTCCTCAACCTTGCTGCTTCTTCACAGCACTTTCACCAGGGCAATGGTCTTGCTCCTCAAGACTTTATCTTTCCGATCAAGAATCTGAACTGGCTTCTCCTCATAGGACAAATCTTGATCAAGCTCCAGATTCTCAAAACTTAGAACATGCGTTGAATCTGACATATACTTCCGGAGCATGGATACATGTTAAACATCATGAACCCCTGATAAAGCTGGAGGCATCGCTAACCTGTAAGCTACCTCTCCAACTCGTTCTAGAATCTCGAAGGGGCCAACAAACCTAGGGCTTAACTTGCCCCGAACACCAAATCGTTTCACACCCCTCATGGGTGAAACCCTAAGGAACACATGATCACCAACCTAAAATTCCACACCCATGCGCTTCAAGTCTGAATAACTTTTCTGTCGACTCTGGGAGGCGAGCATACACGCTATAATCTTCTCAATCGCCTCATTGGTCCTCTGAATCATCTCTGGACCCAGATACCTCCTCTCACCTATCTCATCCCAATGAATAGGTGATCTACACTTCCTTCCATAAAGCATCTCGTACGGAGCCACACCAATGGTCACCTGATAACTGTTGTTGTTTGAGAACTCGATCAAAGGGAGATACTTACTCCATGATCCCCCAAAGTCAAGTACATAGGCTCGCAGCATATCCTCCAATATGTGAACCATCCTCTCAGACTGCCCATCCGTCTGAGGATGATAAGCGATACTAAACCGTAGCTGCGTGCCCAGAGCCTTCTGCAGACTCTCCCAAAACTTGGAAGTGAAAGTGGGGTCTCTGTCGGATACTATCGACCTCGGAGCCCCATGAAGTCGAACAATCTCCTTCACATACAACTTAGCGTACTGCTCCATAGTATAAGTTGTCCTAACAGGCAAAAAGTGGGCGGACTTGGTATACCTCTCCATAATCACCCACACCGAGTCATGCTGTCCCACAGTTCTCGGTAACCCAACCACAAAGTCCATAGCAATATCTTCCCACTTCCATTCTGGGATGCCCAGAGGCTACAACAACCCTGCTGGCCTCTGGTGCATAGCCTTAATCTGCTGGAAAGTTAAGCACTTAACCACATAGTCCACCACATCCCTCTTCATGCCTGACCACCAATAAAGAGCTCTCAAGTCCTGGTACATCTTCGTCGTACCCGGGTGCAAAGAATAGGGAGTGGTATGCGATTCATCTAAGATCTCTCGCCGAATATCAGAATCCATCGGAACACAGATCCGACCCTTGTACTTCAATAACCCCATCTCTGAAATGGAAAAGTCCTTAGTCGCTCCGACTAAGGCACTCTCCCTATGACCTCGCAGCTGGGAATCTTTCCCCTACGCTTCCTTGATCCTCTCAAGGAGTGTAGACTGAAGAGTGATGTTGGCTAACTGACCAACCACCAACTCTATACCTGCTCTGGACATCTCCTCAGCTAACTTGTCAGATATCTACCTTGAACTGAACAACTGTCTTGGGCCTTTCCGACTCAATGCATCAGCCACTACATTTGCCTTCCCAGGATGGTATAGGATATCACAATCGTAATCCTTAACCAACTCCAGCCACCGCCTCTGGCGCATATTTAGATCCTTCTGAGTAAAGAAATACTTTAGGCTCTTATGGTCGGTGTATATCTCGCACTTCTCACCATAAAGATAATGCCTCCAAATCTTAAGTGCAAACACCACTGCTGCCAACTCCAGGTCATGCGTAGGATATCTCTGCTCATATTCCTTTAACTGTCTCGATGCATAGGCTGTCACCTTACCAGCTTACATCAGCACGCACGCGAAACCCTGTCTGGATGCATCACAGTAAACCACAAACTTCTCATTCTCTGTTGGCAAACTAAGCACTGGAGCAGTGACCAATCGTCGCTTCAACTCCTTAAAACTGTTCTCACATCTATCCGTCCAGACATACCTCGTCTTTTTTTTTGTCAGTTCTATCAATGGCGTAGCTATTCTGGAGAACCCCCAACAAACCGCAAATAATACCCTGCTAAACCTAGAAAGCTTCTCATTTCAGGAACATTGCTCAGTCTAGGCCAATCTCTGACCGCCTCAATCTTACTCGGGTCAACCAGAATCCCCTCCTTATTGACAATATGGCCCAGAAATGTAACTTGTGGCAACTAGAACTCACACTTACTGAGCTTAACATATAACTTATGCTCTCTCAACCGCTGTAGAACCAACCGCAGATGCTGCTCATGCTCCGCCTCTGACTTAGAGTACACTAGAATGTCGTCGATGAATATAATCACAAACTTGTCCAGATAATGCTTGAAAACCCTATTCATCATGTCGATGAAGGCTGCTGGGGCATTGGTTAACCCAAAGGACATAACCAGGAATTCATAGTGTCCATACCTCGTTCGGAAAGCGGTCTTTGGTATGTCCTCCTCTTTAATCCTTAAGTGATGGTAACTTGATCGAAGATCTATCTTGGAAAACACTATTCTTCCCTGTAGCTGATCAAATAAATCGTTGATCCTAGGCAGTGGATACTTGTTCTTAATGGTTAACTTGTTCAACTCCCTATAATCGATACACATCTTAAGGGACCCATCCTTCTTCTTAACAAACAACACTGGAGCACCCCATGGCGAGAAACTCGGTCTAATGAACCCCAAATAAAGTAACTCCTGCAACCGAATCTTCAACTCCTTCAACTCCGCCAGAGCCATTCTATAAGGCGTCCTAGAAACTGGCTCCGCTCCTGGTACCAATTCTTTAACAAAGTCAATCTCCCATTGTGGCGGCAACCCTGGCAGATCTGCTGGAAACAAATCTGGAAACTCACACACCAATCTAGTCTCACCCGGTCCAACCGACGCCACCCTAGAAGTATCCACAATGCTTGCTAGGAATCCTATGCAACCTTCCTGCATCAGGTCCCTAGCCCTTAAGGCTGAAATCATTGGTACACGCGGTCCACTAACTAACCCCACAAACACAAAGGGTACCTCCCCTTCTGGTTCAAAAGTTACCATTCTGCGCTTGCAGTCAATCGTTACCCCATACTTGGATAGCCAATCCATCCCCAGAATCATATCAAAGTCATCCATCTCTAATTCAATCAAGTCAACAGACAGCTCCCTACCATCTACCTCTACTGGCAATGCTCTAATCCACTTTCTAGAGACTACCAACTCTCCTGTTGGCAACAAAGTCTGAAATCCCCTAGCATACACACCACTAGGTCTACAAAGCTGATCTATCACTCTAGCAGATACAAATGAATGGGTAGCCCCTGAATCAAACAATGCAGTATACAAAGAACCAGCACTAGAGATCTGACTTGTCACAATTGAGGGGCAACCCCCCGCCTCAGTCTGTGTCAAAGTGTACACCCTGGCAGGAGAAAGACTGTCACTCTGCTTCTGCTCCTCCTTCATAACTTGAGGGAAATCCCTCTTCAGATGACTGGCACTCCCACTAACAAAGCAGGCCCTGATCCTGCACTCACCCTGGTGTCGACGCCTGCACCGCGGACACATCGAAAAACTCCTCCAGTTGTTACTGCCACCCTGACGGCCAGTGGGAGCACCCCATGCCCTCCTATCTGAACTGGGAGGAACAAAGGAATTTGGGGCCTTCCTCTTCTGCTCACTAGAACCACCACCACGACTGAACCCAACAAAAGGAGGCATTGTCCTCCTGGCATCGCGCCTAACAACACTGTCCTTCCAAATCTGATCTTCGGCCCTCTCAGCAGTAAGGGCC
Source organism: Humulus lupulus (assembly GCF_963169125.1). Lineage (NCBI taxonomy): Eukaryota > Viridiplantae > Streptophyta > Magnoliopsida > Rosales > Cannabaceae > Humulus > Humulus lupulus. The sequence goes on along the minus strand of NC_084797.1, from coordinate 110,545,112 downwards.
TTGTCCACAGCTTGGCCATAAGTAGTAGTCTCTGGATCCAAAGTAATGTTCACATCGCGGGCGATCATAACATTCAATCCCCGCACAAACCTATCCCTCCTTGCCGCATCAGTCGGCACCAGATCTAGTGCAAACTTCACAAATCTATCAAACTTTATTGAATACTCTGTCACTGTCGATCGATTCTGAGTCAGGTTGATAAACTCATCAACCTTCACAGCTCGCACTGCCACACTGTAGTACTTTTCATTAAACAAGTTTATGAATTCTTCCCAAGTCATAACTGATACATCCCTTCTCTAAACCACCACGCCCCACCAAATGCAGGAATCCTCTCTGAACATGTAGCTAGCATAGGCTACCCTCTCATTCCCTTGAACTCTCATAAAATCCAAGATTGAAGAAATCATATTCATCCACTGCTCTGCCCGCAGTGGGTTTGATCCACCCTCGAAGGTGGGAGGATGCTGCTTCCTGAACCTCTCATACAAAGGTTCCCACTTATTCTCCATAGTAGACTGCACTGGCAGCCTAGTAACCTAAGGCGGGGCCTGCTGCCTCAACTATCGCAACTCTTCCTCTGTTCGCTGCAGTCTCACTTCCATCTCGGCAAACATCTCTTGCCAATTCTGTGGGGCAGGTGGAGGGCCCTGACCCTGGTTGTCATCCTCAGCCCTACTGCCGCGGAGTCTAGTTGATTGTCGAGGCATCTCAACATATATGCCTGCAACCAACGACGCCGCTCATCAGGCATGATAACAACATCCAAAACCACCTCCCAATCACATCAGTCATCCACAAACAGTAACTCACTTAGCATGTAACACACAACGGGCCATGCCCTGTCATCATGCATGTAACGACCCCAAATTCGCTATTAAGGCTTAAGGGCCTTGATTAGCGTGCCAGGAGGGCACGATGGGATTTATTTGTGATTTTATGAGTTAAATGCATGGTTATGATTTAAAGCATGTTATATGACTAATTGAACATTGAGATGCATGACTACGTGGTTAGTATGCATGTTAGGTGAAATAATTACGCATGTGGACCCCGTTTGCATGATAGGGGTAAACTGGTAATTTTAGCCCACTAAGGGCATATATGTGATAATTGTATTCTGTGAATTGTACCATGTGGGTGTGGTTGTATTATTGTGATGCATGTGCCGAGACGGTCCTAGAGAGCTAGTTAACTTCAGAGTCACAACGGGATTCTGTACCCGGCTCGGGAGGAGCCTAGGGGTACCTCGGGAATTTTATCGTTAAGTTGAGATTTGGCGGGTAATGGTTATTGGAGATTTAGTAACCTGGGTAACCATTAGTTACTGCTGAGAGTAACAAGTTCTAGATAGAAAAATGGTAGAAATGAAATAGAAGTAAAAGGACTTAAGTGCCCTTGAGGTTTAGTTGGGAAAGGATAGGCAAGGAAGGGCAAATTGGTCATTTGGAAAGGGTTATAGGCATTTTGCAGCTGGGATTTAGGGGTACACGGTTTGGGGACTTAGCCATTTGATGCTTTGATATTTGAAGAGAAGGAAAAGGAGAGGGAAAAAGCTAGGGCATGAAGAAGAAGAAGGGAGCTGAAAACTTGAGGACTTAGGGGATGAACCAAGGAAGCTTAAGGTTGGATTCTTCATTTAAGGTAAGGTTCTATGCAATTTTAAGAGTTTTATCTGTTGTGGTTTAAGATTTTGAGGTATGGTTTAGGTTTTTCAAGCTTGGGTTTGTGTTTTTGGCCTATGGGTTTAAGTTGTTGAAGTTGAAATCAATTGGGTGGATTTGTGAGTGTGATTGTGTTTTGAGCTTGAATCTAGTGTTTATGGGTTGTTAGATGGTCCATTTGAAGTTTTAATTTGATTTTGGGGTTTGGGTATTGGTTTGGTGTGATTTGGAAGGTTTAAGTTCGGGAAAAACGCAAGAGAAAACCCAGATTTTCTGGGTTCGCGTATGAGCGCCGCAGCCCTGTTCTTGGGCGCCGCGGCGCGAGGTTGCATCAGGAGGAGGCCAAGTCGCTGGGCGCCGCGGCCCTTGAATGGAGTGCCGCGGCCCTAGGCCAATTTTGAAACCCAAAATTCTGGTTTTTAGGGCTTTTGCCCGGGGACTCGGGGGGATGGGTCCGATACTTCGCTTTATGGATTTAGAGGTCCCGGGAGTGCGGAATTGGTCCCGGGAATTGGTTCTAGGCTTGGTTAGTATTGAAAGTGTTTTATGTGTGTTGTGACTAGGATTTCGGAGGGGCTCGTGCTAGTGGACCGTGCTCGTGATCGTGGTGCATCGGGAAGCACGGAATACAGGTAAGAAAACTATAACACCCGAGGTTAGGGCATGGCCCCAGATTGTATTATGTGCAAATGTTTAACCTTAAATGAATCATGATGTGTGTGAATGATTATTTCAAATGTACTATATGTGTGATTATGATGAAATGAGCGGCAAGGGCCGAGTACGGCGTAAGCCGGGGCGGCCGTGGGCCGAGTACGGCGTAAGCCGGGGCGGCCGTGGGCCGAAAGTAACACCTAGCACATGGGATGCTATAATCAGGGCGGGGCCCGGTGGATACATGTGTTATGCTATGTTCAGGGTGGGACCCAAGGGATACATGAGTTATCCTCGCGGTGAGAACCGATACCCCAGGCTTCGGTAAGGCTCTGGGGCGGTTTGGCCGTGTTTGCTTAGTCTAATGATTGACTTTTTTATTGTGGATTATCTGTTATGATAAACTGTATACATTGCATATGTTATGTTCTGCATGAGTTTTCTTGCTGGGCTTCGGCTCACGGGTGCTCTGTGTTGCAGGTAAGGGCAATGACTGAATCAACCAACCATGAGTATGGAGGGCGTGAAGCGGCGCGTACATGTTTGGCCTGCCCGACTGCTTTGGTTGGGGGTTTATTCGAAAATGGCTGTAATAATCTATGATTTTATGATTTCTTAACTGTAACCTTATTTCAAGATGTAATCAGTTTTCAAACCTTATTTTGGGATCCCAAATGTTTAATGATAGAAGTTTTAATGAAACGATGCATTTTCAAAGATTACAGCCTTAACTTTTAATTAGTCACACTTTTGCTCAAAACTTCGGTTAGCGAGTTCATTGCACACTATTTCGCCTTCAAAACTCACTTAGTAACGGCTCTAAGGTAGTAGGGCGTTACAACTTGGTATCAGAGCGAGCCAAGGTTTATTGGTTCTGGAGATCGACCAAACATGTACGCTTGCTGTCAGTGACAAGCTCGACTCAGGGTTGGTTGGTATGATTGATTGACATGTCTAAATATATGTTTGAATGCCCTGTTTGCCTGCTTATTTATATGGAGCATGAGGAATGAAATGACATATGCATGAGATACTGATAGGGCCTGGCCCTTGACTATTGCATGTTGAGATTGATGCATGCTGAATAATACTATTATGCATATGGATGAATGTTGGCATAATGGTTCGCATATTGAGTGTATGTGGTGAATTTTATGGATTAAATTCATATGTTATATCTGTATTTTGGCTTGTATGAAGCATGATGAGTATGGATACACTTAGTGGTGATAGAATCTGGTAGCTAAATGTATATCATTGTGATTTTGGCCTATTTATGCTTTTTGGGTGCTTGATACCTGTGGATATTTGGATCTAGTTGTTGTTTGGTTCAGGGTATGAACCACAGAGTTCAGGAGTTTGGTCAGTTTTGACAGATGAACTCGTGTTGGTTTTTCCTAGAAGGGTTTTGTGGACCTGATATTGTGTTGAAAGGGGATTCTAGGTATAAGTTGGAGTTGAGATCTCCAGTTATCCCTGAAAGCAGCAGCAGTGAGTCACTAGTGTGTGAGTAGGCTGTGGAGTTTGTTAGTTGAGGTGGGATAGAAGAACAGCGGATTTCTCTGGGGAAATAGCTGATTTCGATGTTTCAACAGTAAGGTGGCCAGTGTTGGTTCACTGTGAGGTATGGACAGATAAAGGTATTATATGAGGGGTTTAAGGGGTGTTATCCTCGGGTTTTGAGGAGAGCTCGAGTTGGCAAGGGACTTATCAATAGACGAGCAGAGTTAATTCCACCCTTGGTTAAGAGGATGAGAGATCCTGATTAGAGGGTTGTGTTAAATGTTGAGGTAGAGAGTTTCCTGGAAGTGATTCTCGGGCTGAGGTACTAGCTTATTGGGTTGGAAAGAACCTAGATGATGAATGGTTAGAAGAGATTTTAAAGACATGATTAGAACCGTGGAGACGGGCAAATGTGTAAGTCTGGTTTGGACTGTTAGGGGTAACAACCGCGTAGATCAATGGGTCTGGTGAATTGGATAATTCATTTGGGAATTTATACTGGCGGATGTACCGGAATTGGATGGCGACCCATTTAAGGGCATGAGATCTGGAATAACCTAAGGCATTTGGGCTGCTTTGAGGAAAGAGTTTTTGGTCTGCATGTGGATGGCGGAGAGGGCCATATTGTTTGAGGAACTGATGGTTGATGTATAGAGCATGAGTGCTAGAGCCGCAAGGGCGGTGCTTCCTTTGATGGAATTAGTAAAGATAGATTCGTGATAATCAAGTTGAAAGAACCCCGGATAGTGTTGTGGCTTTTGGATTGCCAAGAAAAAGGGGAAAAGTCTGACTGATAAGACGGTACTTTTGTTGATAGAACGCAGCGAGGTTGGATTCTCAATTTTGAGGTAGAAGGACCCCAGACAGTGCTTGGGCACCTGATTTGAGATTGGAAAGAAGCCTGGTGGAAGAGGTAGTTATCAAGTTGGTGACAGGAACTAGGGAGGTTATTTTGTATGCATAAGGGAAAGGATGCCACCTGAGAGGAGGTCAGGTGAGGGCGTGACTTCTGCGTAGAATGACTTGGGATGCTAGGATGGATTTCCCATGGTGAGGGAAACGGAGAACTGGAATGCGTCAATACATTGCAAGTTCGAGGCTGAGTCCTTAAGGAGGAGTATTTGACTGACGAGCTTATGCTTTGGGCAAGTAGCGAACTGGAAGGACTCGGTGTTGTGAATGCTCCGAGAGGGTGATGGACATAAAGAGGTTGCCTCAATGGTGCCATTTGAGAGGCTGAGGACAGTAATACTTATTGAGAAGAAATAAGAAACTCTGGCAGATGGATTGTAGAGGATATCATCTGGGGTATGTAAAGGAGACTGAGTGGGAACTGAGTTGACCAGTGGAAAACTATGTGGGTATAAAAGGAAGACTCGGGAGTGTTTCAAGGTTAGACTACAGATAGGGTTGATATAAAGAATGTTGTAAAAGATGGTCTTGGCCGACAGAAAGTCTATCGAAGCAATTAAAGGAATCTGAGCCTGGTATAGCCAGTGTGTTATACCGCGGGGACTGTTAGCATCGCAGGGTTAGGACGAAAAGTACAAAGGTTGGGAACCAAGGAAAGAGACATTTCAGGAATTTTGTTTTGAACTGAGTAAAGTGTGAGGAGTTGGTAACAAAGATTCTAGATTTAGTTCAAGCTACGGCATCACAGGTAAGTTCTTTAAGTAGAGAATACAAGAATGGTTCAGGCAAGTCCCCTTCAAGTTCACGAGCAGTACATGTGGATTACTCCCAGACGGAAATGGTGAGCAAGTGACTACGCAAAAGACATTTACACCCAGGAGGCGGAGTCTCAGGTAAGGTTCCACGGAGTGTTAGTTTGAGTGTCGTCAGGAGTACTCAGATTAGAGCTACAAGGAGAAAGGACAGGTAAGAGAGGATTTGATCTAAAGCCGCGATAAACTAATGAAGAACATTTGAAGAACAGAAAGCATCTCAGGACTGGTAAGCACGTCATCTATTGCATAAGCACCTCCGGAGACAACTACATCAGAGATGAGGAGAACAGTAAAACTCGAGGTTAGACGGACTGAGTGGTGTCACATCAGAAAGAAATTCAGAAGACAGGTAAGAATTTATTGGTATCTGGCGATGCTGGAATATGCGTATGTTTTGATTAAGTAAAGAGTGATTGCATAAAGGACATGATCTATGGTAGGGTTATGGAAATGTGAGATTGCGTCACGATTTGGGCACGCCCAGGAGTAAATTGATGCGAGGATGGATTGAACCTAACGGGAGGCGACTGAATGGATCATGGTTGATACACTTGGAACATTAAGTCGACTGTTGTGTATGGCATAAGGTACTTGAGTGTTGGGTATTAGTAAGAAGGTTAGCGCTGAGACCCAGGTGTGGTGAAAAGTAGCCGACGGATGATCAGTGTTTGAAATCCTCGATTGAGTGAGGGGAGATATAATTGGAGGCGGAACTCCTAGCGGTGAGGCGTGTGTCAGTCGGGGAATAGCGCCATAGATTGTATTGGGGTGGACAAAGCAACGACTGAGATCGGCATAATGTTAATAGGTAAGGGTTAGTTGGTGAGTGTCACTGAGCTATGGAATCCGAAGTGTTGACTTGAGTTGAAACAGGGAAGGACCCTGTCATGGTGGTACAGTAGGATACCAGGATCGAGTGAAGAATCCAGGTAGGATATGGTTTTGAATGGGGATTCTGAATGGACATCATTCTACCTCCTAGGGTACGTTGTACCGGGAGGGTTGAGCGGGTGACAGAGTTTAGGCGATGTGGTAGTGTATCATGGGAATAGACCACATTAGACCTTAAGTAAGGTAATTGGACATGAAAAGTTTAACTCGGTTGTGTGAGCTAATGTTGATTGGGTCGAGTGAACTGGTTTCAGGACGGAGCGTCGATGATATCGAATTGAGACCCTTTAGTAGTTTAAATTTTGGAATGGACTTAGAGAACGGAAAGAACAGAGTGGGAACCTGGAATTATCAGTTGATTACAAGTGGAATGGCAGTCTGAAAGTTTATCAAGGATCTTAAAGAATTAAGCGCTGAGTAGACGAATACTTGAGGTATTAAGGGAAGTGTAATCCCTGGTAAGTTAGTCGTGTTGGCGGTTGCTGGTGTCTTGCTATTGTAACACGACATAGGGCTTGGTAAGAGGTGAAAGAGAATGAATGCTACAGTTTGGCTTTAGTTCAGAGAGAAAGCCAAGAAGGTCGTTGAAACATCTTAAGGCAGGAGTGTTTGCCTATTTGAAAGAATAAAGAGCTGGTAAATTGCTAAGTTATGAGGAAATAAAGTTCCAGGAAGAAAGAGTTGCATCTCTGCGTGATAACAGACGAGGATCTGTAAGGTGTTCAGAGAAAGAAGGGAGAGTTCTGACTCTTAATTCAACATAAAATTTCGAGGTTGTACTAAGTGTTAGGCCAGCGGGGCCTACAAGCCGATCCCACCTAGTAGAGGTGATGACGTTTGAGTATCTATGGAATCAGGAATAAGACAATGAATTGGTCATTGTAATCTAGGCAGACCCTGGGCTTCGGCAGGGTTGCGGTGTTAAAGAGGGGCTATCGAGAGTATGGCTATCAGACGAGATCTTGCGAGCCAAGATTATTACTCCTGAAAGAGCGTTGAGGGGAAACTAAAATAAGGCGATGGACCTTGGATATTTTGGTCAGATTGCGGGTTGCTGACTGATATGTTTGGGTAAATTTCGAGGACGAAATTTTTATGAGGAGGGGATAATTGTAACGACCCCAAATTCGCTATTAAGGCTTAAGGGCCTTGATTAGCGTGCCAGGAGGGCACGATGGGATTTATGTGTGATTTTATGAGTTAAATGCATGGTTATGATTTAAAGCATGTTATATGACTAATTGAACATTGAGATGCATGACTACGTGGTTAGTATGCATGTTAGGTGAAATAATTACGCATGTGGACCCCGTTTGCATGATAGGGGTAAACTGGTAATTTTAGCCCGCTGAGGGCATATATGTGATAATTGTATTCTGTGAATTGTACCACGTGGGTGTGGTTGTATTATTGTGATGCACGTGCCGAGATGGTCCTAGAGAGCTAGTTAACTTCAGAGTCACAACGGGATTCTGTACCCGGCTCGGGAGGAGCCTAGGGGTACCTCGGGAATTTTATGGTTAAGTTGAGATTTGGCGGGTAATGGTTATTGGAGATTTAGTAACCTGGGTAACCATTAGTTACTGCTGAGAGTAACAAGTTCTAGATAGAAAAATGGTAGAAATGAAATAGAAGTAAAAGGACTTAAGTGCCCTTGAGGTTTAGTTGGGAAAGGATAGGCAAGGAAGGGCAAATTGGTCATTTGGAAAGGGTTATAGGCATTTTGCAGCTGGGATTTAGGGGTACACGGTTTGGGGACTTAGCCATTTGATGCTTTGATATTTGAAGAGAAGGAAAAGGAGAGGGAAAAAGCTAGGGCATGAAGAAGAAGAAGGGAGCTGAAAACTTGAGGACTTAGGGGATGAACCAAGGAAGCTTAAGGTTGGATTCTTCATTTAAGGTAAGGTTCTATGCAATTTTAAGAGTTTTATCTGTTGTGGTTTAAGATTTTGAGGTATGGTTTAGGTTTTTCAAGCTTGGGTTTGTGTTTTTGGCCTATGGGTTTAAGTTGTTGAAGTTGAAATCAATTGGGTGGATTTGTGAGTGTGATTGTGTTTTGAGCTTGAATCTAGTGTTTATGGGTTGTTAGATGGTCCATTTGAAGTTTTAATTTGATTTTGGGGTTTGGGTATTGGTTTGGTGTGATTTGGAAGGTTTAAGTTCGGGAAAAACGCAAGAGAAAACCCAGATTTTCTGGGTTCGCGTATGAGCGCCGCAGCCCTGTTCTTGGGCGCCGCGGCGCGAGGTTGCATCAGGAGGAGGCCAAGTCGCTGGGCGCCGCGGCCCTTGAATGGAGTGCCGCGGCCCTAGGCCAATTTTGAAACCCAAAATTCTGGTTTTTAGGGCTTTTGCCCGGGGACTCGGGGGGATGGGTCCGATACTTCGCTTTATGGATTTAGAGGTCCCGGGAGTGCGGAATTGGTCCCGGGAAGTGGTTCTAGGCTTGGTTAGTATTGAAAGTGTTTTATGTGTGTTGTGACTAGGATTTCGGAGGGGCTCGTGCTAGTGGACCGTGCTCGTGATCGTGGTGCATCGGGAAGCACGGAATACAGGTAAGAAAACTATAACACCCGAGGTTAGGGCATGGCCCCAGATTGTATTATGTGCAAATGTTTAACCTTAAATGAATCATGATGTGTGTGAATGATTATTTCAAATGTACTATATGTGTGATTATGATGAAATGAGCGGCAAGGGCCGAGTACGGCGTAAGCCGGGGCGGCCGTGGGCCGAGTACGGCGTAAGCCGGGGCGGCCGTGGGCCGAAAGTAACACCTAGCACATGGGATGCTATAATCAGGGCGGGGCCCGGTGGATACATGTGTTATGCTATGTTCAGGGTGGGACCCAAGGGATACATGAGTTATCCTCGCGGTGAGAACCGATACCCCAGGCTTCGGTAAGGCTCTGGGGCGGTTTGGCCGTGTTTGCTTAGTCTAATGATTGACTTTTTTATTGTGGATTATCTGTTATGATAAACTGTATACATTGCATATGTTATGTTCTGCATGAGTTTTCTTGCTGGGCTTCGGCTCACGGGTGCTCTGTGTTGCAGGTAAGGGCAATGACTGAATCAACCAACCATGAGTATGGAGGGCGTGAAGCGGCGCGTACATGTTTGGCCTGCCCGACTGCTTTGGTTGGGGGTTTATTCGAAAATGGCTGTAATAATCTATGATTTTATGATTTCTTAACTGTAACCTTATTTCAAGATGTAATCAGTTTTCAAACCTTATTTTGGGATCCCAAATGTTTAATGATAGAAGTTTTAATGAAACGATGCATTTTCAAAGATTACAGCCTTAACTTTTAATTAGTCACACTTTTGCTCAAAACTTCGGTTAGCGAGTTCATTGCACACTATTTCGCCTTCAAAACTCACTTAGTAACGGCTCTAAGGTAGTAGGGCGTTACAACTTGGTATCAGAGCGAGCCAAGGTTTATTGGTTCTGGAGATCGACCAAACATGTATGCTTGCTGTCAGTGACAAGCTCGACTCAGGGTTGGTTGGTATGATTGATTGACATGTCTAAATATATGTTTGAATGCCCTGTTTGCCTGCTTATTTATATGGAGCATGAGGAATGAAATGACATATGCATGAGATACTGATAGGGCCTGGCCCTTGACTATTGCATGTTGAGATTGATGCATGCTGAATAATACTATTATGCATATGGATGAATGTTGGCATAATGGTTCGCATATTGAGTGTATGTGGTGAATTTTATGGATTAAATTCATATGTTATATCTGTATTTTGGCTTGTATGAAGCATGATGAGTATGGATACACTTAGTGGTGATAGAATCTGGTAGCTAAATGTATATCATTGTGATTTTGGCCTATTTATGCTTTTTGGGTGCTTGATACCTGTGGATATTTGGATCTAGTTGTGGTTTGGTTCAGGGTATGAACCACAGAGTTCAGGAGTTTGGTCAGTTTTGACAGATGAACTCGTGTTGGTTTTTCCTAGAAGGGTTTTGTGGACCTGATATTGTGTTGAAAGGGGATTCTAGGTATAAGTTGGAGTTGAGATCTCCAGTTATCCCTGAAAGCAGCAGCAGTGAGTCACTAGTGTGTGAGTAGGCTGTGGAGTTTGTTAGTTGAGGTGGGATAGAAGAACAGCGGATTTCTCTGGGGAAATAGCTGATTTCGATGTTTCAACAGTAAGGTGGCCAGTGTTGGTTCACTGTGAGGTATGGACAGATAAAGGTATTATATGAGGGGTTTAAGGGGTGTTATCCTCGGGTTTTGAGGAGAGCTCGAGTTGGCAAGGGACTTATCAATAGACGAGCAGAGTTAATTCCACCCTTGGTTAAGAGGATGAGAGATCCTGATTAGAGGGTTGTGTTAAATGTTGAGGTAGAGAGTTTCCTGGAAGTGATTCTCGGGCTGAGGTACTAGCTTATTGGGTTGGAAAGAACCTAGATGATGAATGGTTAGAAGAGATTTTAAAGACATGATTAGAACCGTGGAGACGGGCAAATGTGTAAGTCTGGTTTGGACTGTTAGGGGTAACAACCGCGTAGATCAATGGGTCTGGTGAATTGGATAATTCATTTGGGAATTTATACTGGCGGATGTACCGGAATTGGATGGCGACCCATTTAAGGGCATGAGATCTGGAATAACCTAAGGCATTTGGGCTGCTTTGAGGAAAGAGTTTTTGGTCTGCATGTGGATGGCGGAGAGGGCCATATTGTTTGAGGAACTGATGGTTGATGTATAGAGCATGAGTGCTAGAGCCGCAAGGGCGGTGCTTCCTTTGATGGAATTAGTAAAGATAGATTCGTGATAATCAAGTTGAAAGAACCCCGGATAGTGTTGTGGCTTTTGGATTGCCAAGAAAAAGGGGAAAAGTCTGACTGATAAGACGGTACTTTTGTTGATAGAACGCAGCGAGGTTGGATTCTCAATTTTGAGGTAGAAGGACCCCAGACAGTGCTTGGGCACCTGATTTGAGATTGGAAAGAAGCCTGGTGGAAGAGGTAGTTATCAAGTTGGTGACAGGAACTAGGGAGGTTATTTTGTATGCATAAGGGAAAGGATGCCACCTGAGAGGAGGTCAGGTGAGGGCGTGACTTCTGCGTAGAATGACTTGGGATGCTAGGATGGATTTCCCATGGTGAGGGAAACGGAGAACTGGAATGCGTCAATACATTGCAAGTTCGAGGCTGAGTCCTTAAGGAGGAGTATTTGACTGACGAGCTTATGCTTTGGGCAAGTAGCGAACTGGAAGGACTCGGTGTTGTGAATGCTCCGAGAGGGTGATGGACATAAAGAGGTTGCCTCAATGGTGCCATTTGAGAGGCTGAGGACAGTAATACTTATTGAGAAGAAATAAGAAACTCTGGCAGATGGATTGTAGAGGATATCATCTGGGGTATGTAAAGGAGACTGAGTGGGAACTGAGTTGACCAGTGGAAAACTATGTGGGTATAAAAGGAAGACTCGGGAGTGTTTCAAGGTTAGACTACAGATAGGGTTGATATAAAGAATGTTGTAAAAGATGGTCTTGGCCGACAGAAAGTCTATCGAAGCAATTAAAGGAATCTGAGCCTGGTATAGCCAGTGTGTTATACCGCGGGGACTGTTAGCATCGCAGGGTTAGGACGAAAAGTACAAAGGTTGGGAACCAAGGAAAGAGACATTTCAGGAATTTTGTTTTGAACTGAGTAAAGTGTGAGGAGTTGGTAACAAAGATTCTAGATTTAGTTCAAGCTACGGCATCACAGGTAAGTTCTTTAAGTAGAGAATACAAGAATGGTTCAGGCAAGTCCCCTTCAAGTTCACGAGCAGTACATGTGGATTACTCCCAGACGGAAATGGTGAGCAAGTGACTACGCAAAAGACATTTACACCCAGGAGGCGGAGTCTCAGGTAAGGTTCCACGGAGTGTTAGTTTGAGTGTCGTCAGGAGTACTCAGATTAGAGCTACAAGGAGAAAGGACAGGTAAGAGAGGATTTGATCTAAAGCCGCGATAAACTAATGAAGAACATTTGAAGAACAGAAAGCATCTCAGGACTGGTAAGCACGTCATCTATTGCATAAGCACCTCCGGAGACAACTACATCAGAGATGAGGAGAACAGTAAAACTCGAGGTTAGACGGACTGAGTGGTGTCACATCAGAAAGAAATTCAGAAGACAGGTAAGAATTTATTGGTATCTGGCGATGCTGGAATATGCGTATGTTTTGATTAAGTAAAGAGTGATTGCATAAAGGACATGATCTATGGTAGGGTTATGGAAATGTGAGATTGCGTCACGATTTGGGCACGCCCAGGAGTAAATTGATGCGAGGATGGATTGAACCTAACGGGAGGCGACTGAATGGATCATGGTTGATACACTTGGAACATTAAGTCGACTGTTGTGTATGGCATAAGGTACTTGAGTGTTGGGTATTAGTAAGAAGGTTAGCGCTGAGACCCAGGTGTGGTGAAAAGTAGCCGACGGATGATCAGTGTTTGAAATCCTCGATTGAGTGAGGGGAGATATAATTGGAGGCGGAACTCCTAGCGGTGAGGCGTGTGTCAGTCGGGGAATAGCGCCATAGATTGTATTGGGGTGGACAAAGCAACGACTGAGATCGGCATAATGTTAATAGGTAAGGGTTAGTTGGTGAGTGTCACTGAGCTATGGAATCCGAAGTGTTGACTTGAGTTGAAACAGGGAAGGACCCTATCATGGTGGTACAGTAGGATACCAGGATCGAGTGAAGAATCCAGGTAGGATATGGTTTTGAATGGGGATTCTGAATGGACATCATTCTACCTCCTAGGGTACGTTGTACCGGGAGGGTTGAGCGGGTGACAGAGTTTAGGCGATGTGGTAGTGTATCATGGGAATAGACCACATTAGACCTTAAGTAAGGTAATTGGACATGAAAAGTTTAACTCGGTTGTGTGAGCTAATGTTGATTGGGTCGAGTGAACTGGTTTCAGGACGGAGCGTCGATGATATCGAATTGAGACCCTTTAGTAGTTTAAATTTTGGAATGGACTTAGAGAACGGAAAGAACAGAGTGGGAACCTGGAATTATCAGTTGATTACAAGTGGAATGGCAGTCTGAAAGTTTATCAAGGATCTTAAAGAATTAAGCGCTGAGTAGACGAATACTTGAGGTATTAAGGGAAGTGTAATCCCTGGTAAGTTAGTCGTGTTGGCGGTTGCTGGTGTCTTGCTATTGTAACACGACATAGGGCTTGGTAAGAGGTGAAAGAGAATGAATGCTACAGTTTGGCTTTAGTTCAGAGAGAAAGCCAAGAAGGTCGTTGAAACATCTTAAGGCAGGAGTGTTTGCCTATTTGAAAGAATAAAGAGCTGGTAAATTGCTAAGTTATGAGGAAATAAAGTTCCAGGAAGAAAGAGTTGCATCTCTGCGTGATAACAGACGAGGATCTGTAAGGTGTTCAGAGAAAGAAGGGAGAGTTCTGACTCTTAATTCAACATAAAATTTCGAGGTTGTACTAAGTGTTAGGCCAGCGGGGCCTACAAGCCGATCCCACCTAGTAGAGGTGATGACGTTTGAGTATCTATGGAATCAGGAATAAGACAATGAATTGGTCATTGTAATCTAGGCAGACCCTGGGCTTCGGCAGGGTTGCGGTGTTAAAGAGGGGCTATCGAGAGTATGGCTATCAGACGAGATCTTGCGAGCCAAGATTATTACTCCTGAAAGAGCGTTGAGGGGAAACTAAAATAAGGCGATGGACCTTGGATATTTTGGTCAGATTGCGGGTTGCTGACTGATATGTTTGGGTAAATTTCGAGGACAAAATTTTTATGAGGAGGGGATAATTGTAACGACCCCAAATTCGCTATTAAGGCTTAAGGGCCTTGATTAGCGTGCCAGGAGGGCACGATGGGATTTATGTGTGATTTTATGAGTTAAATGCATGGTTATGATTTAAAGCATGTTATATGACTAATTGAACATTGAGATGCATGACTACGTGGTTAGTATGCATGTTAGGTGAAATAATTACGCATGTGGACCCCGTTTGCATGATAGGGGTAAACTGGTAATTTTAGCCCGCTGAGGGCATATATGTGATAATTGTATTCTGTGAATTGTACCACGTGGGTGTGGTTGTATTATTGTGATGCACGTGCCGAGATGGTCCTAGAGAGCTAGTTAACTTCAGAGTCACAACGGGATTCTGTACCCGGCTCGGGAGGAGCCTAGGGGTACCTCGGGAATTTTATGGTTAAGTTGAGATTTGGCGGGTAATGGTTATTGGAGATTTAGTAACCTGGGTAACCATTAGTTACTGCTGAGAGTAACAAGTTCTAGATAGAAAAATGGTAGAAATGAAATAGAAGTAAAAGGACTTAAGTGCCCTTGAGGTTTAGTTGGGAAAGGATAGGCAAGGAAGGGCAAATTGGTCATTTGGCAAGGGTTATAGGCATTTTGCAGCTGGGATTTAGGGGTACACGGTTTGGGGACTTAGCCATTTGATGCTTTGATATTTGAAGAGAAGGAAAAGGAGAGGGAAAAAGCTAGGGCATGAAGAAGAAGAAGGGAGCTGAAAACTTGAGGACTTAGGGGATGAACCAAGGAAGTTTAAGGTTGGATTCTTCATTTAAGGTAAGGTTCTATGCAATTTTAAGAGTTTTATCTGTTGTGGTTTAAGATTTTGAGGTATGGTTTAGGTTTTTCAAGCTTGGGTTTGTGTTTTTGGCCTATGGGTTTAAGTTGTTGAAGTTGAAATCAATTGGGTGGATTTGTGAGTGTGATTGTGTTTTGAGCTTGAATCTAGTGTTTATGGGTTGTTAGATGGTCCATTTGAAGTTTTAATTTGATTTTGGGGTTTGGGTATTGGTTTGGTGTGATTTGGAAGGTTTAAGTTCGGGAAAAACGCAAGAGAAAACCCAGATTTTCTGGGTTCGCGTATGAGCGCCGCGGCCCTGTTCTTGGGCGCCGCGGCGCGAGGTTGCATCAGGAGGAGGCCAAGTCGCTGGGCGCCGCGGCCCTTGAATGGAGTGCCGCGGCCCTAGGCCAATTTTGAAACCCAAAATTCTGGTTTTTAGGGCTTTTGCCCGGGGACTCGGGGGGATGGGTCCGATACTTCGCTTTATGGATTTAGAGGTCTCGGGAGTGCGGAATTGGTCCCGGGAAGTGGTTCTAGGCTTGGTTAGTATTGAAAGTGTTTTATGTGTGTTGTGACTAGGATTTCGGAGGGGCTCGTGCTAGTGGACCGTGCTCGTGATCGTGGTGCATCGGGAAGCACGGAATACAGGTAAGAAAACTATAACACCCGAGGTTAGGGCATGGCCCCAGATTGTATTATGTGCAAATGTTTAACCTTAAATGAATCATGATGTGTGTGAATGATTATTTCAAATGTACTATATGTGTGATTATGATGAAATGAGCGGCAAGGGCCGAGTACGGCGTAAGCCGGGGCGGCCGTGGGCCGAAAGTAACACCTAGCACATGGGATGCTATAATCAGGGCGGGGCCCGGTGGATACATGTGTTATGCTATGTTCAGGGTGGGACCCAAGGGATACATGAGTTATCCTCGCGGTGAGAACCGATACCCCAGGCTTCGGTAAGGCTCTGGGGCGGTTTGGCCGTGTTTGCTTAGTCTAATGATTGACTTGTTTATTGTGGATTATCTGTTATGATAAACTGTATACATTGCATATGTTATGTTCTGCATGAGTTTTCTTGCTGGGCTTCGGCTCACGGGTGCTCTGTGTTGCAGGTAAGGGCAATGACTGAATCAACCAACCATGAGTATGGAGAGCGTGAAGCGGCGCGTACATGTTTGGCCTGCCCGACTGCTTTGGTTGGGGGTTTATTCGAAAATGGCTGTAATAATCTATGATTTTATGATTTCTTAACTGTAACCTTATTTCAAGATGTAATCAGTTTTCAAACCTTATTTTGGGATCCCAAATGTTTAATGATAGAAGTTTTAATGAAACGATGCATTTTCAAAGATTACAGCCTTAACTTTTAATTAGTCACACTTTTGCTCAAAACCTCGGTTAGCGAGTTCATTTCACACTATTTCGCCTTCAAAACTCACTTAGTAACGGCTCTAAGGTAGTAGGGCGTTACAATGCATATGTTAACTCATTCATCATGCTCTATATAAGATAAGCAGGCAAACAGGGCATTCAAACATATATTCAGACATATTAGCCAATCTTACCAACCACCCCTGAATTAAGCCTGTCACTGACTGCGTGTGTACATGTTCGGTGAACCTCCAGAACCAATAACCTTGGCTCGCTCTGATACCAAGTTGTAACGCCCTACCTCCTTAGAGTCGTTACTAAGTGAGTTAGAAAACATGCTTTCAACTCGCTAATCGAGGTTTTACGTCAAATAGTGTAATTAACCCATAAATAGAGGAAAAACCTTTAGAAATAACACCATAGCATTGAACCATAAAAGTTTGAAACCTGGGATCCCAAAATACAGTTTAAAAAAAAATATTTACAACATAAAAACTGAACCAAGTCGACTAAATGACAAAATCTAAGTTTATTTACAAGCATCTCCCAAAATCCTCTGGCTGTGGCAGCCAGGCTGGCCAAACATGTACACGCCGCCTCACGCCTGCTATACTCATGGTTGGCTAACCTTCTCTTTACCCTTACCTGCACCACAGAGCATCTGTGAGCCGAAGCCCAGCAAGAAAACCCACAAACAGATAACATATGCAACACATATAACATGCACATAAACATGCCACCAATGGGCTAAGCACATACGGCCTAGTCGTCCCAGGCGTTTACCAAGCCCTGGGTTCGCAGACCATGCCGTGAGGATATCCCAGGTATCATTTAAGGGACTCGCCCTGGAAACTCGCACTCCACGTGCTCAACGCTGCTCCTGGCTCCGTGCCGTACTCGGCCTTGCACTCAACGTGCCTAACGCCGTTCTCGGCCTATACCGTTCTCGGCTATCGCCGATCATACACATAATAGCATACATAGCATATCAAGCAAGTACAGATTTTTAGCGAATTCAGTTAAAGGGCTACGCCCCACAGTTCAAACATAATGGGCTCAGCCCTGCATACCAGTTCTATTCAAACACATTGGGCTCAGCCCTGCAAACAAGCTCTATGGGAACAAGGGTTTTCTTAACAGAGTCCCGAACTCTCTGAGCACCAATGTCCCGAGCACAGTCCACTCACTTGAGCCTCTCCGAAACCCTAGTCACAACACATTAACAATATCCATCCATCAAGTTCTAATCCAATAAATAACTTTGAGCCATAACCCTAACCTCCGGGACCTTGAATTCCATCAATCCGGGTGATCAAATCCATCCCAAGCCTTAACCATCGAATTCCCAAGTCTAAACGCCCTTAAAAAATGCAGACTAGCACTAAGAGTCGCGACCCCTCCCACAAGTGCCGCGGCTAGCCACGAAACAGAGGCTAGCACCTCACTGACTCCCACACGGGCCGCGGCGCGCACACTAAGCGCCGCAGCGCGCATGAGCTTCTAGGCCTCCCATGGACGCGTGCGCACACGGGCCGTGGCGTGCCCCTCCTAGGGCCGCGGCCGTCACCTCCGAACCCAGATTTTTTCACCATCTTTCTACACCTTTCCTCAAGCCAATTCACCCAAAACGTGGCTAACAATCCTAGATAACCAACACAACTATTTCAGCTCAACAACAGCACCTAAACCCCATTAAAATCTGCTCCAAAACTTAGCAAGAATACTCAAAAACAGATCAAGCTTCACTAACAAGCCCTCTCAAATAACCAGCAGAAATTCTAGACAAAACCTTAATAATTAGAGCTTACCTCTTGCTGAATTCAGTCCCTGAGGCTGATCCTCAATCCCCAAGCTTCAAGCTCCTAAGTTTCCTCAGCCCAATTCCTTGCTTAAGCTAGTTCACACCAAAATTTCCTTGAATTGTTTCTTAGAGAATGAAGGAGAGAGAGATAGGAATGGTGAGAAGCTATCCTTAGTTCAGAAGAGAGGTGTAAGTCGGTTCCCAAGGCTTCTAATTAATTCTTCCTGTTTGTTTTATTCAGCTTAAGTCTAAAGGGTTACCTCAAGGCTCGGGGTACCAAAACGTCCCCGAGGGCAAAATGGTAATTTTTCCCAATATTCCCTCCTAGACATTTTATCCTCAAATATATCTCCAAATATTTATTTTCATGTCCTGATAATCCCATAACACACCTAGTACCCAAATTACCCCTCGACTCGCCCCGAGTCGGAATCTCAACCCTATTGTGACTCTCTGGCTAACCGCTCCCCATGACTGTCTCGGATCGTGCTGCACAGACATATCACATATATATAACATTTATCACATTTATACCCCTAATATCCAGACGGGGCCCACATGCACATTTAACTCAACTAAACATGCATGATTATCATATATTCACATAAATCTACATATAAGCATATTAAATCACTTATTGCCCTCCAGGCACACTAATCAAGGCCCTAAGCCCGATTAGCAAATTCGGGTCGTTTCACGCATGACAAGAGACCAAGGCATAAGGGCGCGGTAGGGGCGTGGTTGGGCATGTGGAGCAGGGGCTCGGGAGCCTGAGCGTACGCGTAACGTGTGCGCAGGGAGTCGCAGGGCTTGTGCGCGGCTAGGGCTCGAGTCTGTCTCGTGGCTGGTGCATGCGGTTGGGCTTGGATCCTTCTCATCTCTTGTGTACAAAATTTTAAAATACATATTTCACAAATAAAATTTACAAAAAAACCTATGCCCTTTATGGCTTACAGAAGATCTAGAAAAATAATAAAATTCCTAACCCAATAGCGCCATATAATTAATGATCCATCACCATACATTTAAAAAACATATTCATCCATTCAATATACATATAACAAATGCAAGAAACCGACACAATATTTAATATATATATATGTATAGACTGCTCTGGTACCAATTGTTTGTATTAAATGATCAAATCAAAGGTACGCAACAAAATATATAGACCCATCTTAATAAATATTAATACCAGCCAGGATCATATACATATATAAATATTAAATCACATACAAAACAGATCATGGATTACCTTTTGTGCCTATCAAGTTTCCTTGAATCTTTTTGTATGAAATCAATGATCTTCCAATCCAACAATCTAAAATCTCACACCCTGATCCTCCAGACCAATCCTCAAACATACAAGGACATGTGTAGGCACGTAGGATTCAAAAAGTTGATTTATGTGACTCTCTAGATGTACTCAACACATGAGATCTAGAGAGAAGGTTTAGAATAGTTTTTAGGTTTTGAGAAAACTATCGCTTTAGAGAGAGAGTATATATTTTTATTCTAAAAAATAATAATAAAGCTTATTCTAAAAGTTACGTACTATCAGACTTATATAAAAATATTTAATCTAATCAAATAATATTTATTTTATAAAAAATATAATTCAAATTAAAACTGATAAGATATTTACATTTAATTATTTATTTAAATCATATTAAAAAAGAATAAGAAAATAAGTGATTGAACAAAAATATTTGAAATTCAAAATTCCAATCTCAGAGATAAAAATCACTGAGTTAGGCGCCACACACTGTGCTGCACCGTGTGTGTCACCCAACCTAATAAGGGTTTCCATGATTTTCTCATTTGTTTGTTTAATAAATCTTCAAGACAATATATTTATCCCAACATAAATATCAGTTAATTCAAAATTAACTTTATATTAAAATATCAATTTTAAATTAAATAAATAAATATCATCTTGTAAATAAGATATTTATTATTCTTTCTCTTCATATTAATCCAAACAAGATTAATATTAATTTTAATCTATAGTTTTTCAAAATAAAATCTATAAAGTTAAATAATTAACTAAATCACAATTAATCAATTACCCATAATTATAACATAATTATTTTATTGCCCCAGAAAATTAAGTCCTTTGTAATTCAGTCCTTTCTCTTTACAAATCTTTCTTTTGACATCCTTACCCTTGACAGTGTAGGACACAAGTGATCTGGGGACCATGGTGTAACGACCTTCAAAACATACAAGACCAAATCATGCAGAAATTTAAAACTTTTTCTTCTAACTCATTGTATTGAAACTCCATATAAAAGAAAACTTTTAAAAGATCGTGTGCGCACACTTTTAGTTTAACAAACAAAACTACAACTACTCTTTTACAGAGTTAAAGCAAAACAATGTCATAAAAGAAATAACACGCTCCCAACATTTCTTTTCAAAATGGTGTACCATCAAAAACATTCCCCAGGTCGGGCCACATGTACCTATCCATAAGCAGACTCCGACGCTCACTGCTCCACTTTGCTTTTGCACTTACCTACAACATGAAACAACTAGGTAAGTGAAAACACTTAGTAAGAATAGCCTTGCACACAAATATACTAAACCCAGTAACAGGTTGACCTAGGGTAGATATCGCTACCGATCATTAGGAAATTGGATAAGTTCCAACCCTATCATACAATTCTTAACAATAGCCATAACAGAAAATCAAGCACATTGGTTGTGCCCAACAACCACTTTCATACATATCATAACTAGCTACATTCAGAAAATTTCCAGAACATCCAATATAGATAACCATACCCGAACAATAAATTTGGTTGTTTCTAACAACCAAGTTCAGACTTAACACAATAACCCGAGCTCAGAAAATTCCCAGAACATACAATATATCATCCATATCGTAGAATCCCGGACTCAGAAGATTCTTAGAATATTCAAGATATATTTAACACACATCATCACTAAGAAGTTAAATCATCAGTAAGGGATGCGGGCCTCAACCCAGCTCCAACATTTATGTCCTGGCTCCAACCCAGACTATATTACCAACCCGGACTGTATTACCACTGTCCTGTCTCCAACTTGTACTATATTATGCAAGGGTTCTGGCTCCAACCCGAACCTACTTACGATTTAGCCGAAGAATGCTAAAGCATTGCAAGAGTAGGAATTAAGCATACCCTGGTCTTAATAACCCAACCAATACTAGTGTAATCTACTTCTACAAGCACACAAACTAGTATAGTCATGTTGTAGCCAAGAAATAGAAAGGCTGGCTTACATGGTGTAACACCCTACTTCCTTAGAGCTGTTACCAAGTGAGTTTTAAAAAAAAACTTTGTGAAATTAACTCGCTAACCGAAGTTTTTAAAACAAAAGTGTGACTAAGCAAAAGTTAAGGCTGTAATCTTTTGAAAATGCTTTACTTCATTGAAAACTTCAAGTATCTAATATTTGGGATCCCAAAATAAGGTTTGCAAAATGTTTTACAACTTAAAATAAGTTTACAGTTGATTGACTATCAAATTACAGGTTAATACAGCCATTTAGAAAATGCCCCCAACCAAAGCAGTCGGGCATGGCCAATCATGTACGCGCCGCTCATGCTCTCCATACTCATGGCTGGTTGACCAAATATCTTTGCCCTTACCTGCAACACAGAGCACCCGTGAGCCGAGCCTAGCAAGAAAACTCAAAAAACACATATCATATGCATATTATATAATCATTCTATCAGATAATCCAAGTAGTCCAGTAGACTAAACAAACACTCCACGTGCTAGGTGTTACTCCCGGCCCCGCTGCCGTTCGCGGCTCCCTTGTCGTTCTCGGCTCATTTTCCATTCTCGGCACCTTTGCCGCTCTCGGCTCATTTGCCGTTCTCGACACCTTTGCCGCTCTCGGTTCATTTGCTTTCTCGGCACCTTTGCCGTTCTCACTACTATAATCACATATAGTATAATTCAAATAACATTCAAACATATAACAATTCAATCAAAACTATACCATAATCATGTAATACATTTTAGGGCCGTGCCCTGCATTAACACTATGGGTCCATGCCCTGTCCTACGGGTGCTACAGTTTTCTTGCCTGTATCCCGAGCTTCACAATGCACCAAAGTCACGAGCACGGTCCTCTATCTCGAACCTCTCCAAAATCCTAGTCACAACACATATAAAACAACCTTTAATACTAACCAAACCAAAACCATTTCCCGGGACCATTCCCGCACTCTCGGGACCTCTAATTCCTTAAAACAATACATTGGAACCATCCCCCGGGTCCCCGGGCAAAAGCCCTAAAAATGTAAAATTACACTGTCAAAATTTGCCTAGGGCCTAGGCGCTCCCATCAAGGGACTAGGCGCCCAGAAACGTTTCCTGATCCTGATGCAAGCCTGCGCCGCGGCACCAAAGAACAGGGCCGCGACGCCCCTACGCGAACCCAGATTTCTGGGTTTTTCCCTTGCATTTCCTCGAGCCAAAACACTCCCAAATCATCCCAAACTCACACCTAAGCCCCAAAACCAATTCAAAACCCCAAATAGACCATTCAACAACCTATAAACATCATAACCCAGCTCAATTACACAATCACACCCAAAAATCCACCCTTTGAATTCAAACTTCAGAAACTTAAACCCATAGGCCAAAAACACAAACCCAAGCTTGTAAAACCTAAACCATGCCTCAAAAATCTTAAACCACAACAGATATGAAAACCCAAGGATGTTTAAAACTCTTACCTCAATCAAGAATTCAACCTTGAGCCCTCTCCAAATCCAGCTTCAAGCCAAAACCTCTTGATTACCAAGCTAAATTCCCATACAAAACCAGCCACAATTCTCTTTCAATTTAATGCTTAATCTCTAAAAATCAAACTTGAAACTTAAGAAAAACAGGGGGTGAACTCTTGCCTCTGAAAAATCTTGACCTATACTTGATTTTAGTTGCCCCAAGCCTCTTGATTCTCCTCCTAAATTGCCCAACTTCAGCTCCTTTCTTCCTCTCCTTCTCTTCTATCTTTTTCTTCAATTTCTATCAAGAGCTATAATATGACTTAGTGCCAAACGTGTACCCCTTTTTCCCCATCTGAAACTTATCTAATCCCCCTGCTAAATGACCATTTTACTCCTTCATCAAAACCCTTTGCTAACTAAACCTCAAGGGCACTCTAGTCCTTTCTCCTATATTGCAATTCTACCATTTCTTTCACCTAAACTTGTTACTCTCACCAGTAACTAATGGTTACTCAGGTTACTCAATCACCAATAACCATTAACCGCTAATTCTCTACTTAACCATAAAATTCCCAAAGTACCCCTAGGCTCCTCCCGAGTCGGGTATAAAATCCCGTTGTGACTTTTAAGTTAACTTGCTCTCTAGGACCGTCTCGGCACGTGCATCACAATAATACCACCACACTCACGTGGTACAAATCACATAACACAATTATCACATATATGCCCTCAGCGGGTTAAAATTACCAATTTACCCCTATCATACAAATGGGGTTCACATGCATATTTATTTCACCTAATCATGCATTATAACTACATATTCATTAAATTCACATAAATTAATGCAGTATAACAATTATTTCCCTCCAGGTACACTTGTTGACTGCATTTTTAGCCAACGACGTGAGAACGTCAATAACGACAAGCCTTCAAGAGAAATAAAAACGACACAGACGGTACAATAAAGAAAATAAAGAACACACGAGATTTTTATAGTGGTTCAGCCCCGATTGTCGGTAATAGCCTAATCCACTTAGAGTTGTGATTTATAAATCTATACTCAAGATCAGATGGACTGAGCCAACTGAATTTCTTCAGTACAGATTGTGAAAATACAAGAATTCTCTCTAATTTCAGCACTTTCTCTCTCTAGAATAGACAGACCCAACTTTCTCTCTCTAGAAAGAAGAAGCAGAAGAAGCCCCCCTCTCATCTCATAAGCTCTCTATTTATAGAGATGGGATCCTCAACTGATATCCCCTTATAATAGGGATATTTTATTATATTTATTACATTTATATTACAAATAAACATTCAAAATTCAAAATGTAACAAACTCCCCATTTGTGGGAAGAATGAGAGATTCCCACGCATGTTGTTGAAGTTGTGTCTGACTTAGTCTCCTCTAGCTAGTTGGTCCACCTCCTACTCACTACCCATGCAAGTGCTGGTTGAACAAGCATGGTGGTAGGATATGCATGGTGGTAGGACATGCTTTTGGTGGGTTGAACGTGCATGGTTCTCCTCGGACATGTACTCTCCTCTAGCATGCCATGTTCCTCCTTGAACAAATCTCCTTGGCTTCTCCTCGGACCAAGGTGGTCCGAGGAAACCTCCTTGGACAACATTGAGGGAACCTCACCTTGGACAACATTGAGGGAACCTCACCTTGGACAACATTGAGGGAACCTCACCTTGGACAACATTGAGGGAACCTCACCTTGGACAACATTGAGGGAACCTTACCTTGGACAACATTGAGGGAACCTCACCTTGGACAACATTGAGGGAACCTCACCTTGGACAACATTGAGGCAACCTCCTTTAGCATCTCCCAAACATGTCCGATCGAACATTGTATAGGTTCTCCTTATCAAAATCTAAGTCTCCTTCCTCTTGCATGAGACTCCTCCTCCTTAGCTACTTACCTTGGACACGTTCGAGCCAACACTTAGAAAACCTTGGGAGGCTTACCTCCTACACACCCTTGGGGTCTCCTAGGACCACATCCTCCTTGGGGTCTCCTAGGACCACTCCCCTTAGCTCTCCTAGGAGGCACTCTCCTAGATGCATTCTCCTTAGCCTCCTAGGATGCATTCTCCAAATTTTGGGTATAACAACACTAATCAAGACTCCAAGCCTTATTAGCAAATTTAGGTCGTTACACATGGAGTCCTTAGCTCCAAGCTGGATCTTTAACACCGCTATTCATTATCCTTTTTCGCGATTACTGTAATTAATACAGTGTATTCGGATTAAACTATGGCATGCTCTTATCACAAATAATCTATGATAGCTACATGCAATAACGATATCTTAGCGACTATATACTATAACCTCTTATACACCTTACCATGTATAAGACCCGATTTCGTTTTAGTCTTTACAGTATCATGAGAAAATCAGCCTCATAGCAACACCCTCTCCATGCTGTCCATCTTAATATTCATTAACTAGAGAACTCTCTTATCGGATAACTTCTATTTTGGTTTTTGGAAAAAGGAGTTCTACTCAACTCCTATATTTAGAAAAATACCAACTTGTTGTCCTCTCACAAAAGTTTACCGTTTTCTATCATTTACCAAAATACTGCTTTTGACCCTTTACAAATAATATATGACAATGTTATCTCGCTCTCTTAAAGATTCTTCAAAATCCCAACTCCCATTCTTTCCATTTTTTTATCCACAACCTAGGATCTCTTTTTATGTTATTTTTGAAAAGAAGGGCAATTGGACCCTTAACTTAAAAATGGTAAAAATAAACTTTTCAGTTAACTCAAGCTGATTTTGGATTTGTTAAGTCTCCAAATCCTTAATTATATTTACAAATAATTATTACTTCTCATTTCCAAAACATTACTTCTACTATTTAATTTAAGGGGTAAAATCTCATTTTAAAACTTTTTCCTTAGGTTTTGAGAAAAAACCCTTAAAATATCATTCACATTGTGTGTCATAAGGACGGGAACTAGGCTAAAATCTCGCGTCAAAATTTGTTTTAGGTTAAGAGAACTAACCTCCCAAAAATAATTTTTCGTTAAGGTTCGACATTACTACCTTTCCGCTTTTAGTGAAAACTTAGAAAAATTATTTCTCTTAAACCATGAGACATTTTTCTCTAAAATTTTATAGATGTCCTTATACACATATTAACTAATTTTTCTTGAAATTTCATAATTTTTGGGATGGCATAACTCATTCAAATTTGTAAAGCAATTTGGGCAGTGCGTGCTGCCTAGAAGTATTTCCAAGATTTTAAGGAAAATTTGACAATTCACTTCTCTTACACCGTAGCCCAGTTATTCTTAAACATATTCAGGGATCTTTATACATGTCTATAATAGATTCCTTCAAAATTTCATAATTTTTGGAATAATAAAACTAATGAAAATGTTTAAAGCAATCTGGGCATTGCTTGCTGCCCAGAAATGTTAAAACTCATATCTCTTATACCTTAACACATTTTCCTCTAACCTATTACAGTGATCCTTATGCATGTTTAAAATAACACCCTACCAATTTTCATAGCTCTTTGATTTGTAAAACTCGTTCAAAAGTCAAAACTATCTGGGCAGTGCATGCTGCCTAGAGATTTTCTAGATTTAAATCAAAATTCCAAAACGTTCATAGTTTGGATTTAAAAATACCTTTTTAAGATTTTACAAAGCCTATCATCAAGTACTCACAAAGAAATATGCAACTACACAATTATTTTTCATAGAAAAAGGCAGTAGAGTGTGATATGACCCTTTGGAAGCCAGACCGCGAAATTTTGGCAGCATGCACTTTTACACAACGTAACATCAATAAGCACTTCTAGCATAACCCTAGCCACATGAATGCATGAAAATCATCACACTACACATAAATCTCAACCTTAAGCATAAAAAAATATCAGAAGCTATTGAAACACCCTATACAACCGTATCTACAAGAATCACCACAAAACATAAAGAACTCAACCATAGATTCTACCCTTTGAAGCCCTAGCTTGGAGATGTGTTCCTTAGCTCTTTAAAACCTTCCCTTCGTGCTCTAAATAATCAAAACCAAGCCACAAGTCCAACATGTAGATTTTAAGAAAAGGATGACGGTAGTAAGAAACTTAGATGAGGGACAATAACATGCAAGCTCACAAAATCCTCTTACCTTGCTTTATTTGATCCCAATTGTGCTCAATTTGGAGATCTGACTAGTAAGGTTTCTCTTGAAAACTAGACCACAAGAACAAGGTCATGCATGGATTTTAGATCACATGCATGCATCATTAACCCTTAGGGTCTTAGACTTGAAGAGGATAAGTGTAACACCCTGGGTAACCAGGACCGTTACATTGTGTGTTTAAAATAGAGCAAGACTTGTTAATCAAGTCATTTAAACAAAATGTGAATCTAACGTCATCAACAGATTAGGAATAAAAGATTTTGGTCATAAACATGTTATTTTATTAAAAATGACAGTTTAGTACATGGAATCTCAAAACAGGGTTTAGATGACATATTTACAAAAGTTCCAGAAGTTATAAACTACTCAGGCCACTCTAATGGCAAAATACACATTTTAGGTTTCCGTCCTAGTACAAACCCTCGACCGTGGTGGCCGAGCAGCTGACAATGTACACCTTTCCCCTAGAGCTCTCCAACTCATGGTTGAATCTACATACCCTTGCATTTACCTGCACCACGTAGCACCCGTGAGCCGAGGGCCCACAATAAAACATAATACATAGCATGATCAACATCAATATCCAAAATATTCCACATAGCATATCCAAGTATTCAACAAGTTCATAAAATTCATCTATTTAGTGATAACAATCGACAAATAAAAAACTCGTCATCCAGATAACCCACTTATCATATTCTTCATATTAACAATGATAATCACATTCACAATCAATAGTTTATAGCAACCATTACACAATATTCAGGGTCGGCGCCCTTAGGTCGCACCCTCTGATTAACCCACTGTCTTCGGCTCACTTAGGCCGCCCCCTGTGTTATACCCACTGACTCCGGCCAGCTTAACCAAGCTCAGTGATTAATAAGTTGTCCTCAGCTACCAGTGGCTGAGCCACGCCCTGTGCGCAAATATTGATTTCGACACTCTTAGGCTGGTTATCACATGTCCCATGGCACTACTGATTCCAATTTCCCAGGTCATTTCTTGACCTTGCTGTTTCTATAACATTACCTTAAGGTACAATCTTGTTCCTTAAAACCTTATTCTTTCTATCTTATAACTAAACTGGCCACTGCATATAGAATAACTCCATCTTCAGCTACAGATCCCCCATAACGCAACACATGAGTTTTGCCTAATCCATGTCCTCAACATGGAATATCTACATACACTGTGTACAACTGACAGTGCCAAAATTGTTATCAACTTTAAAGCAACCTCACTGATCCTTTCCAGGATCCAAACAGTCCTAATACTCTAGGGTCCAATTTGCTCTTATCTCCTTACCCCATTTATTCATGGTGACCTGCTGAGAAAGGTACAATCTTCTAATTGGAACCCCATGCCTTTGCTTTCCAATTCAATAAAACTCTTTCATTTACTTTGAAAAGTGAGTCTCTATGCTCTAACTTTTAATAATCTCAATGACCCCCTGATCTACCTCAGGATCCAAATATAACATCTCATGTATCTCATTCCAACGAATGGATGATATACATTTCCTATTATACCCCATCGCATCAAATGTTCTTCCAATAACTAGATAACTTCTTCTCTCTATCTCTGATTTATCATCAGTCTGAAAAATTAGCAACCGTACCAAATTCCAATTATATGCTCATCGTCTTTCTTAACCCTTCTAAGACCTGAAAGTAAAACAAAGTCCTTATTCAATAAAATAGACCTTGATTTCCATGAAGGTATACTATCTATTTCGCATAGAGTTCTGAATATTGACCAACTGTGTAACTTTCCCTTACTGATAAAAGAGAATTCACCCCAAATGCTGGTCAATAATGACTCAACCATCTCATGCTGACCCACCGTCTTGGCAGCCCATTGCGAAACCCATCATGATGTTTCCTTGTTCCCATTATAAAATACTCAAAGACTGCAATAGCCTTACTGGTTTCTGATACCTTGTCCCGACCTGCTAACATGTTAAGAGCTTTGTCATATATTCCATTATGTCCCTCTCCATCCCAGGTCGCCAATAAAAAACTTTAAACTCTGGTACCTTTTCCTAACGCCTGGATGAAAAGACCAAGAGAGTAGTATGAGATTCATCCATAATTTCCATGTAATTCTGGTGTCCATTGGATTCCAGATCCGATCCTTATATTACAGTAAACTTATACCTGACACTGCATACTCCTTAGCTAATCTAGCCAAGACTTTGCCTTAAATTCTCCCATATGTGGTTCACTTTACTGTCTTTCCTTAATCCTTTACATGATAATAATCTCAAGTATCAAACTGGCCCCCTAGCCCACTAGAAACTCCACTCTAGTTCTAGTCGGATCCTTTAACCAACATCATGCATAAACAATCACCTTCTTCCTGTCACTGAAGTATCATAACAACTCACAAACTGATTCGGACCTGTAAAAAGACGTAGAACTCAACCTGAAATACATGTACCACCATGCCCGCCTAAGGAAACTCCCACTCCTAAGGCGTTCCTTAACCTTGGAAAATTTCCAACCAAGAACACATCACCATAACTCTAATCGAGACAATCACAAATCCAATTCAGATAATCCTTAGTTACTTTGCTCATCCATTCCGCAGATACACTTTGGCCCTGACCAAATCCTCAACACATGACTCAGCATCCCCAATGCCCTTATCTAATATACTAACAATCTTTTGCACAACCTTCTCCCTGATCTCTAGCTGGTAGTAACCAGATCAAAGATCCCTAGCTGTCCCTGATCTGTAGCTGGTAATAACCATATCAAAGATCCATGGCTATCCCTGATCTCTAGCTGGTAATAACCAGATCAAAGATCTACCTTGAAGAACATCATCCTACTCAACAATTGAGCCTTTGGTTCTTACAGCTTTGTTGAACCGTTCAGTACAGTGCCCTAGATATGATTCCATCCTTGGCACCAATGCAATCACCATTCTATCTCTTTGTATAGATGTACCCTTGATAAATTCCTTGAAAACTTATCGAAAAACTCACAGACTAATCCAGTCTGTCTTGATCTCACCGTTTCAGCTTAAGTTGTGTCTATCACACTAGCTAACGTTCTAACACCCCCTACAGTAAACCTCCAACTCTAAATACAAATGCAATATATACAATGCCAATTAATTCAAGGGTTTCTCCCTTTTAAAATCAAGAATTACTATTCCTTCCTTACAATCCATCACCATCCCCACACTTGACTAACCATTCCATATTCAAAATCCTTACGTGGTAGCTGTCTTCGAAAATGCTTTGGGTAGTTGCTGACCTGTTCACCAGCTTTAATGTGCTTCCGATAAAACTTCTTCATACCTGATCTCTTCCTTTCCTGTAATATGACCTTGAGTACCCTTGAAAAACGAAATTAATACCTTCTGAAACTTTACCTATGGCCTTGATACTTTAGTCGTAATATCATCAGTGTAGTAGTCATTCACATTCTGGTTCTAGCTGGGGAGTAGTTCAACACATTGCTAATGAACCTGAATATAACCCATTCATGTCATTCCTGTATTCTCTGCTTGTTGGACCTATTCATGTCATTGAAATATAAAATGATCAGGAACCTTTACTCTTATTCCATCACACCCCACTTGGTACAAGTATTGATTCCTGAAATGTCTCTTCCCTTGATGTTTATATAGTAATAACCAGATCCACGATCAACTCCTGAAAGACATTGTCCTGTCTTGTAATGGGGCATTTAAACTCTTCATTCCTAGCAGGCGATATCAACGAGTCCCATGATACAATGCTTTGTCCAATCACCCCTAAATCAAATACTTCTTCAAATGAACTGGTAATACCTTAATCCAACTAATATCATTCTTCATAATGTCCCTGATATCGAATCTGCCCATGCCCAAGTTCTGAAGTGTACCCAAGAATTCCTTGTGTACTCAATTGAATCCGTACTGACCAATTTAGTTTCCATTCAGTCTAATCCATATACTTCGGGTGATGCCCTTGACAGTCCAGGGTCGTCCCTTATGTAGCACATTAGCTTTCCCTCAGGCCCTTATCGTAGCTTTCATATGACAAGCTCAACCACTTCCCCCATAAATCCCTTTACCACTCGTATTCCAATTCTTCCTTGTGGAATTGCTAACCCTTCCTCAACAAGTACGCATATCTGAATCTTTCCTGGGAGACACACAGCACCAAACTCTTTCCAGCTCATATTCTAACCAAAAACAAAGATTATTAAATCCACTGATCACTTTCAGGTAACTAGCCTTGGGCTCTGAATGTACAAGGCATCCCGATCTTCCCTTCTCTACTCTTGGGAAATCCGCCCTAGAGTACAAAATCATCTCATATAGAAAACATGTCCTTACCTGATATCTTTTCAGATAGCGTCCTTCACTTCTGATGCATACTAAATAACTTCACTAGGCTTCATCCCTGTCTTGTTGGCCAACTTGTGCACTAGATCCCCCTTCCTGTCAAAACTAGGAGCCATAGAACCATTAGAGGTTTTCCTTTTTCTGATCACTGAGTAGCCACCCTTACTAAATTCCACGAACGAGAATATCATCATCTGTATTCCTTATTTCTTAAATGACATGGCCCTCACTACTGTCCAAGCATAGATAACCATCTCAAAGTTTAATTCACAAATGAATCATCATCTCCGGCTGCATCCATTTTTATCATAATCCAAAGTGGATTGGTCAACCCACCAACCTCATTGACATAAACTGTCGCTATCTTACCACTTTCGGCATCCTCCTGCCACAAACACTTAATACAACTACTCAGTCTCAATTTTTTTTCCTTCTCATACTATCAAGAATGGGATAAGCTATACCCATTTACTAACCAATTCCTGTACAAACCCAAACCTTCCTATAAACTAGAGGATAATGCTTCCAAAGCCTTTCATACAATAATCCCTATCTGTTTCCCCCTCGGTTTAACTAATACTAGTGTCCCGCAGTCTTGGTATACAAAGCAGCTCATTTTTTCCAGTAAACCTACTGCAAATCTCAGGGGCAGATGGAGGATTCCAACCCTAACTATCATCTGCAACCCTTACTAAAACAAATCTAGGTCCAATTAGCCATTCTGATCACATACAATCTGAGTTAATCTATCTTCACCAACTGAACCCCTCAGCCTTGACGTTCATACCCAGAACCATCCCAAGGGAAAATCCAATTAACCATAATAATCAAGCACACCTAAAGCATACCAAGCACCAATTTATAATAATATACATAAATTATCAAATTTCATTACCATTAGATGAATTCATACTTACTATGCTTTCCATACCGATACACAGGTATAGCATATAAGTTCATTTTAAACGTATAATCACCTGCAATCCATATACCAATCACTATTCAAGTATTCATCCACATGCAAGAGCAGTGCAAATCAGCACGCCTCAATATCATCACACAACAGTCAAGGGCTAGGCCCTATCAGTATCTCATGCTCCCTATTAATCATACCAATTAATACACTCATATTTCATTCAAGCACTTAAGCATATAGTTTCATGTATCCAATTACAAACCCTTGAGTCGAGCTTGTCTTTAGCGGCGAGTGTACATGTCCAGCCAGTCTTCAGGAACCCATAAACCTAGACTGCTCTGATACCAAGTTGAAACGCCCTGGGTAACCAGGACCGTTACACTGTGTGTTTAAAATAGTGCAAGACTTGCTAATCAAGTCATTTAAACAAAATGTGAATCTAACGTCATCAACAGATTAGGAATAAAAGATTTTGGTCATAAACATGTTATTTTATTGAAAATGACAGTTTAGTACATGGAATCTCAAAACAGGGTTTAGATGACATATTTACAAAAGTTCCAGAAGTTATAAACAACTCAAGCCACTCTAATGGAAAAATATACATTTTAGGTTTCCGTTCCTGTATAAACCCTCGACTGTGGCGGCCGAGTAGCTGACAATGAACACCTCGCCCCCAGAGCTCTCCAACTCATGGTTGAATCTACATACCCTTGCCTTTACCTGCACCACATAGCACCCGTGAGCCGAGGCCTAGCAAGAAAACATAATACATAGCATGATCAACATCAATAACCAAATATTCCACATATCATATCCAAGTATTCAACAAGTTCATAACATTCATCTATTTAGTGATAAAAATTGACAAATAAACAACTCGTCATCCAGATAACCCACCTATCATATTCTTCATATTAACAACGATAATCACATTCACAATCAATAGTTTATAGCAACAACTACACAATATTCAAGGTCGGCGCCCTTAGGTCGCACCCTCTGCTTAACCCACTGTCTTCGGCTCACTTAGGCCGCCCCTAGTATTATACCCTCTGACTCCGGCCAGCTTAACTGAGCTCAGTGATTAATAAGCTGTCCTCAACTACTAGTGGTTGAGCCGCACCCTGTGCGCAAATATAGATTCCGACACTCTTAGGCCAGTTATCACATGTCCCATGGTATAATACCATCTCTTGACATGATATACAAATATAGGGAGCTCTTAGTCCCATCATGTTCACATGATTTATAACAATCACATAACAATGCATACAAACATAGGGAACACTTCGTCCCAACCTAACCACATAATCGGGTGTAATTTTCTTACCTCTTGTTCGAGCGAGAAACACGTTACGAACGAGCCTTGAGAACGATCGATCCTTTGATCCCTTAGTGGTCACCTAGTCATAACCAAATATGGAATCCAATTAACGAAAACTTCAATAAAAGGGGCTTAACCTAAACCTCACTCCCGGGATCCCGAATTGTACCCAAACGGTGAGTAGATTCTATCCCGAGCCCTAAGGATTGAAACCCCGAGCCAAAAACCCTTTAAAACACCTAAAATGAGCATCTGAGAAAATAGGGTAGCGCTACAACGCTACCCCCTAGCGCCACAACGCTACAACTAGGGACATTTTTCCTTGGCTAGCGTTGTAGCGGTACCCTCTAGGCACTATAGCGCTAGGACCAGGCAGACATGGCCCTGATTCTTCTTCCTTCGAATCCTCCATTTCCAACCTGATTCAAAAGCTTCCAAACACCATTTAAACCCCCAATTGAACCCAAATACCATATATACTAGTCCTAGGCATCATAACCTACCCAAGCTTTGCCAAAAACCCTATTGAATTCTCTACATTCAAACCCAAAATTTCAGCTGAACCAAATAAGAAAAGAGAGCAGAAAACCAGAGTTCTAATGGTTAGAATCTTACCTCAATCTCAGTATGAACACCTCTTCAATGGTGGAGAAATACCCTAGATCCCCAAAACTTGATTCCCTAGCTTGGTTCCTCAAAAGAAGCTTCAAAATCAAAAGAAAAATGGAAATGAGATGATGTACGGGAGAAGAGGTGAAGTGCTCAGTTTTGCTTCCTATTTTCTACAACCTTCCTTGATTCATATACATCCTTAAGGTAAAAAGACCTAAATGCCCTAAAGTGTAATTAAAATCCTAAATAGCCACCAAGGGAAAAATCGTCCTTTCGCACCTATCTCGTTAACCATAATTAACACCCTCCAATTCCCATTATTCTCAAAATTCTCAAATACCAATAATTCATATCCCGTTACCCCTTAACTCCCGGCAATGCTCTAATCACCAAATTACCTCGGGACTCACCCCGAGCCTCGAACTTAATCCCATTATGACCAAACTGCTAACTTATACCTGAAGATCGTCTCATGCCGAACTGCTCGAACAAATCCACATTATAATGTGGCCTCAACAATAGCTCACCAATATGCACACAAATATACAATTACGCCCTCAATGCGCCAAATTATCAAAATGCCCTTATAACAAAATATATACCCATATGCATGCATTTATCATCATATAATAAAATGATCCACATAATCTTGCATATAATCATATAATGGCACAATAAATAAATTATGGCCATCCCGGTCCCCTAATCGAGGTCCTAAACCTCATTAGGAAATTTGGGTCATTACAAAAAGAGGAGAAAAATGAAGTAGGTTTCGAAACTTAGTTTACACAAGTGTTCTCTTGAGTTTCTCCCTCCTTCAATGGGGAAATGAGTGTTCTTATTGGCTCATGGAGAAAAAATTTGTAGCTGTGAATGCCAAAAATTGACAAAAGCCATAGTCAATTCTCAAGAGAAAAAGTGAGGGTTACCCTCATTAGCCCCGGGAAAACCAAGCAACCTGAAGTCTTGCCCCACACGAGACCCATGTCTCATAGGAGGCCTTAGCGAAGGTTCCCAAAAAGACCCAAGGGCCTCCCTATGCGAGGCTACCCACCATGCGCGCGTGTCTGCCAAGGACCCAAGTGCCTCGCTATGCGAGGCTGCCAACCATGTGCGCGCGTCTGCCAAGGACCCAAGTGCCTCGCTATGCGAGGCTGTCAACTATGCGTGCGCGTCTGCCAAGGACCTAAGTGCCTCGCTATGCGAGGCTGCCCATCGTGTGCGCGCGCCTGCCGAGACCCCTAGGGCCTCGCTATGCGAGGCTTCCCATCGTGTGCGCGGACCTGTCGAGACTCCTAGGGCCTCGCTATGCAAGGCTGCCCACCGTGCGCATGCAGCCATCCCATGCCAGCACCCGCCTAGGCACCAAGGGTCTTACCTTGTGAGACCCATCCCCGAGCCTCGTGAGTGCCCAAGTCACACATGGGTACTCGTCTTGTGAGAATCATCTCCGAGCCTCGTGAATGCCTAAGTCATGCATGGGTACTCGCCTGGGGACCAAGGGTCTCGCCTTGGGAGACCCATCCCCTAGCCTCGTACATGCCTATTTCAAGGTCTCATACATGGAAATAGGGTCGGGATGAAAGAAGTATGGTTCGACACTTACTAAAATATGAAGAAACCTAGAGAAGATATTTAAGTAAGCGGGACCACTAGGCATGAGATGAATGTACAAGCACGGGATGTACAGCCCTGAAAAAGGGCAAAGGCATGACTCTGACATCTGTGTCCTACAAGTGGTGGAGGTACGGGTTTGTACAGAGAGTGGAAACACTACATGCATACCTCAGACTGTGTACCAGGCCGACACCATAACCTTCTGCTCCACCATGACCTGTGCCACTACCCTGACAATGTAACTATGTACAATCTTGTTCCCTGGGACCACAATGTATGGGGAGTCATTAGAGCTCCAGTATAAATAGATCATCACCCCTCCAGAAAAGGGGTTGGAAAATTGATTGTATGCTAAGGCTGT
This sequence comes from Humulus lupulus, assembly GCF_963169125.1. Lineage (NCBI taxonomy): Eukaryota > Viridiplantae > Streptophyta > Magnoliopsida > Rosales > Cannabaceae > Humulus > Humulus lupulus. Next base: position 110,508,827 of record NC_084797.1, on the reverse strand, counting down.
TAAGGAATATACAATTTCGACTCCATAGTAGTTCTGCAGATTTACTCTTTCAAGTTGTCTCCGTCTTCTTCTAAGATACCTTTGGCAATACAGTCTTAGTTTTCTAACCTTATATCGTTGACGAGATTTCACCGTCAACAGTAGCAATAGAGAGTAGAGAGGGAGAGTGTTTCTTTTTTGGAGAGACAGAGAGCTAGAGAGAGTGTGTTTCTTGAGAGTTAAGAAATTTGTGAGATAAATGATTAAGTTTTGGCATGTGGAAGAAGGTAAGAGGCTTTGTCCCATTCTTTAGCTTGTGGGGTAAGTTACCTATCTTATGAGAGCCCTAAGGTATACCCCTAGCCTTGTTTCCCACCTCTCTCTCTCTATATCTTCCCTTGGAAATTACTTTTATGCCCTTGCTTATTTGACCTCACATATAATAAATCTAAGGGCCCTTTGGGAATTTTGTGTTCTAAATTTCCCTTAACTTTTAACCTACAGTTTTTAAATATCTCAAAGCTTAAATAATTAAATTAAATGTGACCCAAAAATAAAATTTGTCACATATCACATAATTTTGGTAAATTTATCAAATTGACCAAAAAGCCCTTAGTGGCCCGAGCAAGAAATTCTCATTCTTAAGCCCGGATGATTGGAATTCAAACCTCAATCAACTTTTCTTAAACTTATTGGCTCGACTATAAAGTCCCAATTGCGAGAGAGGTTAATATTTTTATGCCATAGTATTCCCTATTTTATTTAATCCGAGATTTTTCTCCCATTAGGGTTTGTTCTTTGGTCCGAGACCAATCTTTCTTTGCATAAAGTTGGATCCTTTATCGGATCATCACAACGCCTATAAAAATTCATGAATCATCCTAAATTCATATAATATCATTTATCAAAATAATATTTCACATAATTCTTTACCGACTTTAATTGGCTATTAACGGGTGTTCAAAACACAGGATGTTACAATATTTACAATTTATAAAAGTTTTGTCCCCGAAACACAAAATAGATGGGGATACCGCTCCCGCATCTCATCTTCCATCTACCAAATTGCCTCTTCATTTTTGTGGTTAAACCACTGCACCTTTACTAAAGGTATTGTTTTGTTTCTTAACACCTTATCTTTCTAATCTAGAATCGCGACCGATTTTTCCTCATAGCTTAGCTAAGGATCTATGCTAAGTTCATTGTAACTTAGCACATGAGTGGGACATTAACGTACTTCCTTAACGTATCGCCTCTAAGCAAACACTCATACCATTTGAAATTTGAAACCCCCAACACTCTCTCTTCTTCCTTAAACTTCTCAATCCTTCAACCGTTTCGAAGTTTCTTCTACAAGTCTGGACAATTGGCGAGAGTCGTCTTACTTCTGGGCGAACGGCAAGCGATTCTTTAGCGTCCGAACCGATTTCGACATTTCCCGGCACTACATCTCGAGTAAGTATTTACTCATTTTGTTGTTTGCAGTTTAATTTGGGAGTTTAGATGCATGCTTAGGAACGGTCTTTTGTGGTATTTTGAGGGACAGATTTAACCTTCTATAGGTCTTTTTAGGCACATTTTGGTGTTAGGAGTGGCCAAAATGGCCTATTTCCCACCTTGGGTAACTTTTGCCTTTCTTGACACTCGACCGGAATCTGGAAAATTCCCAAATTCTGGCAGTGTTCATGAGTTCTGGTGGTGTTCTCCGGTGCTAATTTTTTGGCCCCGAGGACATTCCGATCCCTTAGAAATTCTTTCCTCCCCTCCCCAAGCAGTAGTCTTAGGGATTCTCACTTTGACCCATCTTTCTTTGGAAGGGCTAGTCTGCAAGCCGCCTTTCCAATGCGTTCCAGAACCTCAAACGGTCCTATGTTCCTAGGGCTCAACTTTCCCTTTTTCCCGAACCTCATAACTCCTCTCAGTGGAGCTTTCTTTAACAGTACCTTGTCCCCAACTTCAAATTCTAAAGGTCTCCATCGATGATCGGCATACTTGCATTGGCAATCTATAGAAGTCTGTAGGCTCTGATGAATCGACCTAATGTCCTCCATAGTTTGGTCCACCTCTTCTGATCCTAAGAATTTCCTCTTACCAGTCTCATGCTAGTGGATTGGAGATCAACACTTTCTTTCATATAGTGCCTCACACGGAGCCAATTTTATCAAGTCATGATAGCTATTGTTGTAGGCGAACTCATTTAATGGAAGTTTTACATTCCACGAACCTTGAAAATCTAGCACGCAAGCTCTCAACATATCTTCCAAGGTCTGAATTGTTCGTTCTCTCTGGCCATCCATCTATGGGTGGAAAGCAGTACTAAACATGAGTTTAGTTCCCAATCCCATTTGGATTCTCTTACAGAATGCGGAGGTAAATCGTCTGTCTCGATCAGACACTATAGAGATGGGAACCCCATGTAATCGAATTGCCTCAGCAATGTAAAAGTATGCAAACTTATCTGCACCGTCTGTTGTCTTAATGGGTAAGAAGTGATCGGATTTTGTCAGTCTATCCACGATAACCCAAATTGCATCATGCCCCTTCAGAGTGTGTGGTAACCCGACAACAAATTCCGTGGTGATCATTTCCCATTTCCAATCCGAAATCTCTTGCAGTTGTAATAACCTTGTGGGTCACTGATGCTCCGCCTTGTAATAACCCTGTGGGTCACTGATGGTTTGTTGACACGTCAAACAATGTGCCATGTACTTCGCTACATCTCTCTTCATTCCAACCAACCAAAAGTATCTTTTGAGGTCCTAATACATTTTTGTGGTTCCGGGGTGCATAGCATAAGGAGTATTATGAGCCTCATAAAAGATTTGTTTCATGATCTCCTCATTATCAAACACACATAACCTACCCTTAAAACCCAATAATCCATCCTCCGAGAGGTGAAACCCTAGTCGCATGTCTTTCGTAGTCTCATGCACCAATCATTGGATCCACGAATCTACGAGTTGTCCCCCTTGGATTACTTCCATGATCGTGGGTTGTATGGACAACTTTTCCAATATTCCCACTAAATGAATTTGGAGATATCAGTTTGTAGTTCTTGGGGTGTTTCCTTCACTGAAATTACATAAGCCATTAGCTGCCGACTCAATGCATCAACTACTTTATTAGCCTTGCCTCGGTGGTACAGTATATCGCAATCATAATCATTGAAAAATTCTAACCACCTCTGTTGTCTCATGTTTAACTCTTTCTAGGTGAAGAAATATTTCAGACTCTTGTGATCTGTGTATATGTCGCAGTGGATCCCATAGAGATAGTGTCTTCAGATTTTCAATTCGAACACTACCGTTGTTAACTCTAAGTCATGAGTTGGATAGTTTTTCTTGTAATTTTTCAATTCTTGGGTGGTGTACGCTATCACTTTCCCGTGTTGCATTAGTATGACTCTGAGTCCTTGACATGATGCATTGCTATAAATAACATATCGCTCGGTACCCTTTGGAATAGTGAGTACGGGAGTAGTCATTAATCTAGTCTTTAGCTCTTGAAAACTCTGTTCATACCTATCCGTCCACTCAATTTTGACGTTATTTTGGGTTAGTCCAGTCATAGGCATCACTATTTTGGATAAACCTTCCACAAAGCGCCTATAATACCTTGCCAGGCCCAAGAATCTATGAACTTCTTGTGCATTCTTCCCGACCTTCCATTAATTTACCGGTTCGATTTTGGCTGGATCGACTGCAATTCCATCTCTTGACACCACGTGCCCTAGGAAACTTACTTGTCAGCCAAAATTTTCACTTGGAGAATTTGGCGTACAACTTTTTCTTGTGTAATCGTTGTAAGATCAGCTCTAGTTGTTTGGCGTGTTCTTCCTAGTTTCGCGAGTATACGAGTATATCATCTATAAACACGAGCACGACTTTGACTTGATACTCTTCCAGTACTCTATGCATAAGATCCATGAATGTCGCAGGCACATTGGTGGGTCGTGAAGACATCACCATAAACTCGTAGTTGACATACCAAGTTTGGAATGCAGTCTTGGGAATATCTGATTCCTTGACCTTCAACTGATGGTACTCAGATCTCAAATCGATCTTCGAGAATACCGATGCTCCCTGCAGTTGATTGAATAGATCATCAATTCTAGGCAATGGGTATCGATTCTTGATCGTCATTTCGTTGAGTTCACGATAGTCTATACACATTCTCATGGAGCCATCTTTCTTTTTCATGAACACTACTGGGGCTCCCAATGGAGAATGGCTTGGTTGTATAAATATTTTATCGAAGTAGTCTTATAATTGTGCTTATAGTTTTTTAAGCTCTACCGGTGCCATCCGGTATGGCGCCTTTGAAATAGGTGCGGTGTCTGGAATCAACTCGATCTCAAAATCAACTTCTCGGTTCGGGGTTAGCCCTGGAAGATCCTCAGGAAGCACTTCCAAAAATTTGCACACCATTGCTACCTCAGTTGGTTGTAGCTTAGACTCCCTATCCTTGTCTATGACATTCGCTAGGTAGCTGATACATCCATCATCCAGTAATTTCCTAGCCTTCAAGGTGGAGATTATAGCGAAATTCTTCTCATGAGTTGTGCCTTGGAACACGAACGATTCTTCCCCAGGTGGGTTAAAAGTCACCTTTCTTCATTTGCAATTCACCACCGCCTTGTATTTGGTTAGCCAATCCATACAAAAAATTACACCATACTCATGTAAATCTAAAACTAGCAAATCCATGGTCAACTCCCAACCTTCTACCCAGGCAGGCACGACTCTAACTCAAGACTGTACAATCATATCCTCCCCCAAAGGTAAGGATACACCACATACATTTTCCATACGCTCAAGCTTCCTATTTATCTTATCAACATAAAATGCAGCAATAAAAGAATGAGATGCATCAGTGTCCATCAATACATATGCTGAGTTATTAGCCACAGGAAGTTGATCCGACACCATGTCGAAAGTCCTAACTCCTTTATCATCGTGGGTGAGTGAATAGACTCGCAGTGCAATTACTACTAGCTTTGGTTAGTCGTTTCCTCCCTTCTTACCATGAGTTTGGCAGTGCCTGGAGAAATGACCCGAATTTCCACAAGTGAAGCAATTGTTGTTTCACTCGCCTGGTGGCGTTGATTGCATTTTTTGCATTGCAACCAATAGTTGTTTTCTCTCGTTGGCAGCTTGTTGAAGTTCAAACTTTGGTTTGGTGGCCCCATTCATCATTTATTATATCCACCATTAGAAAACTGAGAGTTTCCTAGAGTATTTGTCTTCCCCACAATTCTATTGCCACTATATGCAAACCTTCCAGAAGGGCCGCTCTAGTTACTAGAGTACCTTCCCCGTTCATTGGAAACATGTGCTCGTTCTTTAGCCCTGTAGGGCTCTTTCTTCTCTTGTACCAGCCATGACACTTGGAAAATTTCTCGCTCCATGACTTCATCATAAGTATCTGGGCTGGTCTTCCAGGTGTTGACGAACTGAGCTATCTCTTTTTTCAACCCCTTCATGAATTTGCGTACCCGGTTGGCTTCAGTGTGTACTAAATTTGGAGAAAATTTTAAGAGTTAGTCAAACTTGCGCATGTACTCCTGTATGCTAGATGACTCTTGGAATAGGTTGGTGAACTCAACCACCTTTCAATCTATCACTATCTGGTTGTAGTACTTGGCTTATAACAGGGTAAGGAATTCCATCCATCCATCTGTGCAACATCATGCCCCTTCCTACAAATATCCCACTAGATGCGAATGTACCTCCTTAACATATTCACCACAAAGTCAAAGATTCTCTCCAGCATGCTGACTCATTCTTATACAATTAGGGGGTCTGAAGTCCCTTTGAACACAGGTGGGTTTTGCCTGATAAACCGTTCCAAGATTGGTTTCAGTTGTTCGGTTCTAGGTGCATCCGTTGGCGAATTTGCTCCCACCAGTGGGTCTTCTAACATCGCGAATTTCAATTGTTTGGGAACGTCTTCCCGGGGTGCTGGGGGTGCGGGGTTGTGTGGCGCTTCCGGGAATCTCTTCATCAAAGCCTCAAACATCTGAGCAATTGCCGTATTTTGCTCATGCACAATCCTTCTCAAATCCTCTATTTGAGTTGCCAGATTTGGTTCTGGTTGTGCTCTTTTTCCGCCGCCTGTCCCTCGGCTACGACCCCTTCCTCTGCCTCGGCCATGACCTGCCTCTTGGTCAACGACTGCTTTCTTGGCTGGGTCTATTGGGTTAACAGCTCGACCTCCCCTGGCTCGGGTGTTAGGCACCATTGCAAATTTCTATAAAATAATGTATAGTAGGGAAGAATATTAACCTAGCATTAAATGAGCATACAAGTTTTTCTCATACACAAGAAAGAAGAACCATAACGGTTCAACTCAAAACAAATAGTCATAACAATCACGGCTATACCCTAGCAATACAAAATGATCATGACAGATCATGCTATAAAGTTTTAATTAGCAGAACGGTATATACAAAAGAGAACCCTAACTACGTGTGGGGTTTCTACATAAGCCTATTACCACTATAAAAAATTCCTACAACCTAGTAGGTTTGCTAAGTCTTTACCAAAGTATCAACAAGATTTTCACAACCAAACCTATTCTATCCTATCCATCAGCACATCCAACTCTACGTTGGAATACTCGTCCAGCTGCTCGGGATCCTCATCTAGCTCCACCACCTTGCCTCAAGATATGCTATCAACCATGGAGATAGACCAAACCATGGCACAAACGCTAGCTCGATCTCCATACAGAAATAATCCCACATGTCGCGAACTAGCCGCAAACGTCTGCCATGAAACCATATCTGTACCGAGCCTCTCAGACAAGTGCCAGAATATCACACTCTTCGTCACTCGGGTGTGTTGGCCCTATCAAAGAATTCTGTCATGTAATGTGTCCATTTCCAAATGACACATCGATGTCATTGATCGTACTCGAAGCATCGAGGATTCTTGTTGTTAAAAATTCTATAGTAATTGATCCTAGGCATAAGGATAATGGGTAGGTTCTCTATCACAGGGTCACCCATCTCAGGTATATCAACCATAACCTAGAATTTATAGAATCAAGGAAAATAAGAGAAAGCAAAGGAAACAGATATGAAAGGACATTACTTACAGTGAGTGTCGGTCTATCTTGCAGAATGTACATGTGGGATTGTCTACAGAATCGACTCAATTCGAGCTCTAATACCACTTGTAACGACCCTCAAAACATACAAGACCAAATCATACTGAAATTTATAACTTTTTTCTTCTAACTCATTGTACCAAAAATCCATATAAAAGAAAACTTTTAAAATATCATGTGCGCACACATTTAGTTTAACAAACAAAACTACAACTACTCTTTTACAGAGTTAAAGCAAAACAATGTCATAAAAGAAATAACACGCTCCCAACATTTCTTTTCAAAATGGTGTACCATCAAAAACATTCCCCAGGTCGGGCCACATGTACCTATCCATAAGCAGACTCCGACGCTCACTGCTCCACTTTGCTTTTGCACTTACCTACAACATGAAACAACTAAGTAAGAAAAAACACTTAGTAATAATACCCTTGTACACAACTATAATAAACCCAGTAATGGGTTGACCTAAGGTAGATATCGCTACTGGACATTAGGGTATTGGATAGGTTCTAAACCTATCATACAATTCTCAACAATAGCCATAACAGAAAATCAAGCATATTGGTTGCGCCCAACAACCAATGTTCATACATATCATAACAACCTGCATTCAAAAAATTCCCAAAACATCCAATATAGATAACCATATATGATAAATAACTTTGGTTGTTTCTAACAACCAAGCACACACTTAACACAATAACTTGCACTAAGAAAATTCCCAGATCATACAATATATCACTCATATCGTAATATCCTGCACTCGAAAGAGTCTCAGAATATTCAAGATATATTTAACACACATCATGACTAAGCAATTAAATCATCAGTAAGGGATACGGGCCTCAACCCAATTCTAGCATTTATGTTCTGACTCCAACTCAGACTATATTGCCATTGTCCTGGCTCCAACCCAAACTATATTTTTACCATGTCCTGGCTCCAACCCGGACTATATTTTTACCATGTCTTGGATCCAACCCGGAATATATTACAATTGTCCTGGCTCCAACCCGGACTATATTACCATTGTCTTGGCTCTAACCCGGACTGTATTACCAATGTCCTTGCTCTAACCCGGACTATATTACGCTACGGTTCTGGCTCACCCCCGAACCTACTTACAATTTCCCCGCAGAATGATAAAGCATTGTAAGAGTAGGCATTAAGCATACCTTGGTCTTAATGACCCAACCAAAACTAGTGTAATATACTACTACAAGCACAAGCACTAGTATATTCAAGTTATAGCCAAGAAAGAGAATGGCTAACTTACATGGAGTTCTTAGCTCCCAGTTAGATCTTTAACACCGCTATTGATTTTCCTTTTTCACAATTACTTTAATTAATACAATGTACTCAGATTAAACTATGACATACACTTAGAGCTAATAATCTTTGATAGCTACATGCAATAACGTTCTCTTAAAGGCTCTATACTATAGCCTCTTCTACACCTTACCGTGTATAAGGCTGGATTCATTTCAGTCTTTACAGTAATATGAGAAAATCGGCCTCACCGCAACACGCTCTCAATGTCGTTCATCTTAATATTCATTAACTAGAGAACTCTCTTATCAAATAACTCGTATTTTGGTTGTTGGAAAAAGGAGTTCTACTAAACTCCTATCTTTAGAAAAATACCAACTTGTCATCCTCTGACAACAGTTTAATGTTTTCTATCATTTACCAAAATACCAATTTTTGAACCTTTACAAAAAATATATGACAATGTTATCACGCTCTCTTAATGATTCTTCAAAAACCCAACTCCCATTCTTACCATTTTTTTATCCATAACCTAGGATCTCTTTTTACGTTATTCTTTAAAAGAAGGGAAATTGAACCCTTAACTTAAAAATGGTAAACATAAACTTTTAAATTAAGTCAAGCTGATTTGGGATTGGTTAAGTCACCAAATCCTTAGTTTTCCTTACAAATGATTATTTCTTCTCATTTCCCAAACCTTACATCTACTATTTAATTTACGGGGTAAAATCTCCTTTTTAAACTTTTGCCCTAAGTTGAGTTTTGGGAAAAAACCCTTAAACTATCATTCATATTTTGTGTCATAAGGACGGGTACCAGGCGAAAGCCTCGCATCAAAACTTATTTTAGGTTAATAGAACTAACCTCCCAAAAATCATTTTTCGTTAAGTTTTGATATTGCTACCTTTCTGTTTTTAGTGAAACACATAGAAAAATGTGTCACAAATGTCAAAAATGTCACGTTTGAATGGGTAATACCCTAGCCACATGCATGCATGAAAATAATCATACCACACATAAATATAAAACTTAAGCATCAAATAAGCTCAAAAAAATATTGAACTCAAACATAGATTATACTTTTTGAAGCCCTAACTTGGAGATGTGTTCCTTAGCTCTTCAAAACCTTCCTTTGGTGCTATAAACTCTCAAAACTAAGCCCCAAGTCCCACATGCAGATTTTAAGAAAATTATTTGGGTAGAAAGAAAATTAGATGAGGGATAAGAACATACAAGCTCACAAAAACCTCTTACCTTGCTTTATTTGATCCCAATGGTGCTCAACTTGGAGATTCGACTAGTAAGGATTCTCTTGAACCCTAGAACATAAAAACAAGGCCATGCATAGTTTTTATATCACATTCATGCATCATTAACCCTTAGGGTCTTAGATTTGAAGAGGAAAAGAGGAGAAAAATGCAGTAGGTGTTGAAACTTACTCTACACAAGTGTTCTCTTGAGCTTCTCCCTCCGTCAATAGGGAAATAAGTGTTCTTGGCTCATGTAGAGATAAATTGCAGCAATGGAGAGTAGAGAGGGAGAGTGTTTCGGTTTTGGAGAGAGAGGGAGAGCTAGAGAGAGAGAGTTTCTTGAGGGAAAAGAAATTTGTGAGAGAAATGATTAGGTTTTGGCTTGTGGAAGAAGGTAAGGGGTTTTGTCCCATTCTTTAGCTTGTGGGGTAAGTTTCCTAGCTTATGAGAACCCTAGGGTCTACCCCTATCCTTGCTGCCCACCTCTCTCTCTCTCTCTCTTCCCTTGAAAATTACTTTTATGCCCTTGCTTATTTTACCTCGCATATAAGAAATCCAAGGGACCTTTGGGAATTTTGTGTTATAAATTTCCCTTAACTTTTAACCTATAGTTTTTCAATATCTCCAAGCTTCATCAATTAAATTAAATGTGACCCAAAAATAAAATTTGTCACATATCACATAATTTTTGTAAATTTATCCAATTGACCAAAATGCCCTTAGTGGTCCGAGCAAGAAAGTGTCATTCTTAAGCCTGGTTGATTGAAATTCAAACCTCAATCAATTTTTCTTAAACTTATTGGATTGACTATAAAGTCTCAATTGCTAGACAAAATTAATATTTTTATACCATAGTATTTCCTATTTTATTTGATCCGCGATTTTTCTCCCATTAGGGTTTGTTCCTTGGCCCGAGACCAATCTTTCTTTGCATTAATTTGGATCCTGTACCAGATCATTACAACTACTATAAAAATTCATGAATCATCACAAATTCATATAATCTCATTTATCAAAATAATATTTTACATAATTCTTCACTTGCTCCAACCGGTTTATAACTAGTGTTCAAAATACGGGATGTACACATGGACCTATAATACAAAGCTCTAATAAACAAGATTATTAATTAAACTCTTTAATCTAATAATCTTATTTATTAATTCCATGATTACTCCACTATAAATATGGAATTGCATTCTAAGTATTTATAAAATTATATTTACAGAGTTTTCTCTTGTAGTCCATTGATATAATAAATATGTGTAGTTCTGTCCTCCATTATTTGTTCCTAAATTAGAGCTGGTCAAAATTATTGTTTTACCCTTCTAATTACCTCTTGATCCTTAAGTTCTATTAATTCACTAGTGAATAATTAATCTGTAATCTAATTATAGATTTGAGCTCAATAACTATTCAGTTCAAGGATTAACCCTTAAGGGAACCAATATTCGATCCGTTAGGATAGCATGGATTCCATTATTATAATTCATGTTCCCAGCCATTCAGGATATTGAATCTCCAAAACAAAAGTCATTAGCCTCATTATTCTAAGAGGCCTATTGTCCAGATGACCACATATTTTTGGTAGGCTATTGTGTTTTCTTTGGTGATTTTGTCATCTCTTGGTCCTCTAAAAAGCATTCGGCAGTAGCTCACTCAAGCACGAAATCAGAATACTGAGCTTTGACACACTTAGCAGCACAATTATCTTGGCTGCAATCTTTACTACAAGACATGAATTTCTTTCTTTCTGTTGTTCCTGTAATATGGTGTGACACCATGAGTGCAAGTGCACTAGCATCAAATCCGGTATGTCGTGCAAGAACCAAAAACATTGGGCTTGATGTACATTTTGTCTGAGTTAAAGTACTGTAGAAGAGATTGTAAATTCGATATATACCTTCTCATGATCAAGTGATAGATTGTTTGACAAAAGGGTTGACACACACACGATTCAAATTTCTGGTTGACAAACTCAAAGTGACAACATCACCCTCTCATTTGAGGGGTGCTGTTAGAAAATAATTTACATCAACATGGCAGAATATTGTGTGTGTTCTTGTAGGTGAACAATTCTCTTCTAACATAATTGTAACAATATCACATTGATATTGCTTTCAACGTTTATTCTTTTATTCTTTCAGTTAGTATTGCTTAATATGTGTAACACATCAAATGGCTAATCTTTCAACCCTTGTATTTCTTTCTCAAATATAAATACAATTGCACAACCTCAATCTCATTTTGAGCAGAGATTTCCATTTTACAATCTAATTATGAAAATCAAACTACCAATCCTTAATTATGTATTGCAATTAGCTTATGTTTTAAGTCATCTTAAATCTTAATGGACAAATAATTCTTTTTTCACCCGAACTGTGATTTTTTGTAGAGATTTGTCGTTTGAACTTTTTTTTTCGATGGTTACTATAATTCGATGGATTTTTTTTTAAGAAAAAAAGTTCAAGGGGCAAAACTCTACAAGTGTCATACTTCGGAGGGAAAAAATCTTATTTATCTTATCTTAAATTCATATCATTAAGTTCCTAAATTTTATTTTGCTTAGTTTCTTTCCATAAAAAAGTTATATGTATGCATGTTGTATGTATACATACATATCTATATATCTATGCACATATTCAAGTGATTAGTTGTATTTTATTTTTAAAATATTAGAGGTACAAAATCTAGAAATATTTACACATATGGTTGTATTTTAAATTTTATTTACAAAAATATATTGCCACATCATCAAAATATACCTAAATTCAAAATAATACTACCTAAAATTGGAAAAGAACATTTTTACTAGCTCAGCTTGAAAAAAAGGCACCAATTTCTTTGACCGATTTTTTTATAGTTTTTTATGAGTTTTCAAAAGTAAACTTTTGGTTGCTTACAATATCGATAAGATACCGATTGGTTACCTTTTCATAAAAAGATTCATTTTGTGATCATATTTTTTTGTTACCTCCAAAACGAATTAGTTACCTAAAGATACCGATTATTTACCTTTAAAAATATGGCTTCATTTTTAGATTATATTATGGTGTCTTATTATTTAAAATGCTTTGATATTATTCAAAACATATTTCTAGAAAATTATTTATCTTCAGATACCGATTAGTTACCATTAAAAATATATGTTATATTATGGTGTCTTATTTTTTAAGAGACCAAAATGTGTATTTCTAATTATAATTCGAGTGTAAATTCTGAGTTTCTTTTCTATTTGGTTAATAAAAAAAATACTATTATGACTCACATATAAATTACATGAGTTACCAATAATTTTATTAAAACTTTTCATTCAAAAGTTACTATGTAGTAAAGTAAAATTTACTAATAAGCTATAAGGTAACTTGTTATAATATATTACAACTCATTTTTTTCTTAAATAGGTTTGAAGGTAGCCTAAAATTATTTTAAATAATAAGACACTATAATATAACCTAAAAGTGAGTAATCGGTATCTTAAGATATCAAATTTTCTACAAATAAGTTTTGGAAGTAACCAAAATGTATATGAAATAATATAGTTTAAAAATGAAGTTATTTTTTTTTTATGAAAAAGTAACCAATCATTTTATTATTTTTTAAATCTGGTATTTTTTGATGACGTGGCAATATATTTTTATAATTACTTTATATTTTATGTGCATATATGTATGTGAAAATTTCTAAATATATATACATATCTTTATATATTAAAAGTGTGTATCTAAAAATTTTTTTGTTAAAGACATTTTACTTTTTTTTCTATCAATTTTAACGGAGCCTTACAAATATACCTTTAAAACCAATTAAAAAATATAGTAGACTAAATATTTAATAATTATATTAATATAAATTCAAATACACTAAAATATCATTATAATAACTTTTAATACGCAATCCTAATTTTCATTTTTTTTTTCAGTTTGTACAAGTTAGATTTAAATTTGATATTTTCTTAATTTTCAAATATATATTTTTAAAAAATTTATACATGATTACTATTAATATTATAAAAAGAAAAAATATATAATCCAATAAAAAATTAGAAATTTGATTATTTTGCAAAATTTTGATTCTGACCGAATTAAGTGATTGGTAAATGTTAATAGATAAAATTTAAATTTCAAATATATTTTACATGATTTTTGTAAAAAAAAAGAATTATTATTAGTGTATATACATGGATTATTTGCGATGAAAATACCTACGTTTTGCAGATTGTGATATTTAAATACCTAATTCTCTTTAGCTGCTAAAAAATATTCCATTAACACTGCTTGGCAGCCGTAGGTACCTAACCATTAAGTGCCACGTAGACGCATGCATGGCATATGTGACACTCGTTAAGTGCCATTAGAGGCTACCACGTATGTGTCTACCTGGCACTTAACGACTAGGCATCTACTACTGACACGATTTTTCGTCATCAAGAGATTTAGAAATAAAAAATAGAGAGTTGGAGCTTACTGTAAACCGAATGTAAACACTCACAAATTACGTGGTTCCGTGGTTAAAATCTACCTAGTCCACGAGTCATTATTATTGATCTGTTTAGGAATCCTATGCGAAATTATTTATGACAATTTTGGCAGAGTTTTTGCATATAGAATGTCCATCTCTTTTACTGTCCATTCCCCTTGTATTTATAAGGAATCATGGTGGAAAATATTGGGTAACTGTACTATAAATGGTAACGTACACCATTGGGTAACTTCCCAAGTTAATGGACACTTAAATATCCTAATTAAGCCTATTGTTATTTACATCAATCGATAAATGTATATAACGATTGCATGCATTTATTGCGCATATCTGGCATCCAAGTCTGTAGGGATTCTCCCATGTGCGCCATTGTACAACCCCGAGCTAGATGCCATTCTTGAGCTAGATATGACTGGAACAAGATGGCTTGACTTAGATAATGCTCAGGCTTGAAGCAGGCGATCTGGATGCTGGGTACCTAGATCCCTATCATTTGCATCTCCAACAGCCTAGAAGATCCTGGGCTGTTCTGGATCCAATGACGCAGCTAAATGTTGCTTGTTCTGGAGTTAAAGAAACATCTCTGAAGTCTTGCCTCCATTTATTTCGCGCTAGCTATACCCCAAGCTAGATAGTTGAGCTCATTTTTAGGACACAACATTTTCCCCCGAAGCTCATACTCGTGCATGACGTCTCTTCTGACCTACATTGTAGGGGCTTTTGACTCTGTCATGAGAAAATGTGCCCACCCACTTACTTGAGTACGGGACACGTGTCTACTTGTTATAGATGCCTTTTCAGATTTCAAGTACTATGACAATTTTTTTGTCAACTTTTTTCCGCCGTTTGGTTTATTTAATTATATCCTTCGAGTCTCTTCTTGCATTGATCGTGCGGATTAGATTTGTCCCTGAAGTTTACATATATATAGATTATCAAAATCTATGCCTAGCAACTTTTGCATTCAAAACTTTCCTTTTATCTTTCTTCCGGTTAAAATATTCAAACTCTCTGAAATCCTTTTGTAACGTCCCAAATTACTTAATAAGGCTTAGGGCCCTGATTAGGGGGCCATGATAGCAAATTATTGAAAATTATGTGTTTATGTGATATATATGTGTATCATTATATGATTTTGTGAGTTATATTATAATATGACTTGATATGCATGTTTATGTGTATTAAATATGCATGTGGGCCCATTTCTGATTAAAAGGGAAATTTTTGTAATTTGGCCCATTATGAGTTTATTTTGAGTATATGTGATATATGTGTGTGACCACATCATTATGTGGGTTTATTTGGGTTACTCGGCACAAGGCGATCCTAGGGAGCAAGCTAGAGGGAAAGTCACAACGGGGCCAATACTTGACTCGGGGTGAGTCAAGGGGTATTTTGGGTATATAGTACATTATAGGGATATTGGGTAATGGGAAGGAATATTTGAGGACATATTTGGAGTTAGTTGGATATGGAGGGAATTCTGGCGATTTTGATCATTTTTCCCTTGGGGATGTTTTTGGGTACCCCAAGCCTTTGGATTTGCTTAATGTTACTTGAACTCAAAGTAACCTCTCATAACTATATAACGCTGAAAATTCTCTCATTCCCTCTCCTGTTCTCTCATTTGAGCACGTTAGCATTTTCAAAGGAAAACTCGAGTTTTAGAGCTAGGATTCAAGCAAGGTTAGAGTCATAACGATTCTAGGGAATATTAGAAGCTTGATAGCCAAGGGATATAGCTAGGAAACATCCTAATAAGAGGTAATCTAAGCTTTAAGTTATGAGTTTTTGAGTTCTTAAGCTATGATTGGATTTTATGGTTTTGAGGAGTTTTTGATTCGTTTGTAACGTGATTTTTGTTGCTTGGGATGTACTGATGATGTTCTGGGATTGAGTTACGAGTTTGGCTATGTTTGGATAGGTTTTTGGAGAGATTTGGCTTGAGAAAAGCAGAGAAAAAACAGAGTTTTCATGTTCAGCCGCAACCCTGTTCTTGGGGCGCCACGACTCTCTTGGACGCAGGGAGAAGCAGATGTCTTTGGGCCATATGAGTCGTGACGCCTGTTAAGGTGCACAGCACTGGGGGGCAATTAGGGGAGATCCTTGGGCTCTCTGACTTGGGCGGGTCATGGTTCAAATATTTGGGTTGCGACGCTTCAGAGGTTTATGAGCCCCGAGGAGGTTTTGAGAGCGGGAACTCAAACCTAAGGGCTCAAGAATGATCCTACTACCCGATTTAGTAGAATTCGATAACCCGGAGGTTAGGAATCAGTCCAAAAGCCTTTATTTGCTCATTATTGATGGAATTCTATACTTGGTTGTTATAGGTTATCGCTAAGGGTGCAGAACCAGGATTGTGCTCGAGGGCCATTCATTCTAAACCTGTGCAGGGGCTAAAGGTTAGAAAATTGCACCCAGTATTTGATACATGTGATTATGGCTTGGCTCAGATAATAGGGCACAGGCTCCTGAGAATGTGCATGATTATGATTATGCCTGTGATTGATTTATTAAGCATGTTTAATGCTCTGCATCTGAATATTTGTCATGCATTGAATGCATGTCTGCAGTATCTGATTGAGAAAGGCTTGACATAAGAGTCAAGGATAACAATAGCACTGAACGCTGGTCGAAAAGCATTAACTTATAAGTTCAAGGCAACAATAGCGTGTTGAGCGCTGGTCATTTGGGTTAGGCTAACTAGGAGAGCATCATACATTTGTTTGACCTAATGGTCGTGGAAAACTCAACGTTAGGTACGCTGGGCCAGCTCCAAGGCTGGTTATACAAAGGATAGGGCAATGAGCCCTGGAGTGACTTAGTAGTCCCATATCCTAGGGCTGGGCCCTAGACTTGACTTATAAGTCAAGAGCGGCATTAGACTGCTGTGTGCTGGTCAAAAGCATTGAATTATAAGTTAAGGGCGGCAATAGCGTGCTGAGCATTGGTTGATATGGTTACGCCTTATCAGGAGCACATCATATGCTTGTTCGACCTAATGGTCGTGGAAAACTTAGCGTCAGGAATGTTGGGCCAGCTCCAAGGCTGGTTATACAGAGGATAGGGCAACAGGCCCCAGGGTGACTTATTAGTCCCATATCCTAGGGCGCTGAACTCGAGTATGATTCATTAATAATGTATTGTGGGCAATGGGCTACGGTATGATTCATTAATCAGTTAATTAGGGTTGTTGGCCCCATATAATGTTGTAGTCATTTTTATGAATGGTATGCATGGGTTATTACTGCTAGGCATGCTTATTATAATTTGGTAATATGTTATTAAATGCCTATAAGCATGTTTAAGTTTTATTGCTAGCCTTAGCTCATGGGTGCTATGTGGTGCAAGTAATGGAAAAAGGAAGTTGGACCATCCATGAGTGGTAGAGCTTCGGTGACTGTAATGCCCTAGATAGCAAAGACCATTACACTGTGTATTTTAAATAGTGAAGGACTTGCTAATCAAGTTGTTTGGACATAAACGTGTTACTAAGGTAATTATCGAATTATGGTTAAAAGGTTTGATCATAAAACAATTGACTTTCAATAAAAATAAGAGTTGGAACATGGGATCGAAAAAAAATGGTGTTTACAAGGCAATTACAACCTTCAAAATGATTAAAACAGAAGCAAACCTAAGTGGCAAAATACAATTTGGTTCTAGTTCTCGTGTAACCCTAGGCCGTGGTGGTCGATCAGCTGCTGATGTACACATTGCCCCTAAAGCTCTCTAACTCACGGCTGGTCCAGCTTTCCCTTTCCCCCGTGAGCCAAGGCTCAGCAAGAAAACTTAATTCAACGAGAAAAAATAAGCAATAGTATATGCACATTAAAACTTAGACCAATAAGCTCAATCAACAATAGGAAGTATGAAATAATCTTAACAATAATATTCATCTCAATAAACACATAAACCAATCACATCAATCAATACAATTAGTTAAGGCAACACTTCTGTGTTATTGTATAATGTTTAGGCTCAGTACTCTTAGGCTGAGTCCTCTAGTCTTATAGCCTACCCTGGCACCCTTGGGCCGGGCTGCGTTCCGCACGCTTGCTATCGGCCCCTGACACCCTTAGGCCGACCTTTAAATAGATATAATCACAAATATACATTACACAACAAGCAGTCAAAGGCAGCATATACAAGCATGCCTATCCAGATATTCTCAGATACATATATAGTCATAATCATAATATGTTTGTTAGTAGGGGTATAAGCCCCATCCACAACCCGGGTGCAGTTTTCTTACCTCAAGTCCTGAGCTGAAGGTGTAGAACGATCCAGAGCAAAATCCTCAATCCCAAGCCTTCATGGTAACCCTAGTCCCAAAGTGGCAATGGATAAACATAAAAATCTAAATCAGTTAAAAGCTTCAGAATAATATACTAGCCTCCGGGACCTCGAACTCAACTAAACCGGGTAGTAGAATTCATCCTGAGCACTTAGGTTTAAGTTATCGAGCTAAAAATACTATTTTTTTTGCTAAGTCTGCCTATGCAAGCCGTGACTAGGCCCTAAGGGTCGCGGTGCGCCCCTTAGTTAGAGGCTCTAAGCCCTAAATCCCAGTGACACACACCGTGACTTGGCCCTTAGGGCAGCGGCGCGCCAACGAAACAGAGATCACCCCAGGGCCACTAGGTTCACGCGGGCCACGACGCCCAAGAACAGGGTCGCGGCGCGACCCCGTGAACCCAGAATTCCCAGCTCCTTCCTACATTTTCCTCCAAACAAAAGTCACCAGAATTCAGCTTAAACATGTACCAAAGCCATAGTTGAGTCTAGAACTCTCGATAACATATCCTAGACATTATAATTACCCCAAACCAACCACAAATCTCACTCCAATTTAGCAACTAAAGCTAACATGAAAACACAGACAAAAATCCAAACTAATCAAAGAATTTACAGTAAAGATCAGGTTGTAGAACTTACCTCAGAAGTGATTTTTGATCCCTGAGCTAATCCCCAACCAACTTTAGCCTCAAATCTTCAATTTCCTAAGTCAATCTCCCAAAAATTCCAAAAGCTTCCCCAAGGTTCACAAGCGAGAGAAAGAACGAGAGAGAGAGAGAGAAAGTTGAGAGATTTTCTGATGTTTTATGGTCATTTCCTAAGGTTTTCTAGTCTTATCCCTTACACAAAAGACCAAAATACCCTCTAACTTATCCTTAGCATCATATTTCCCTTAAGGGCAAATCATCATTTACTACATTTCTCGCTAATCCTCAAGTGGTCCTATAAGTTCCCAATTAATCCCGACGTGCCAACTAATCACCAAATAATTGTCCGCTAACCAATAAATAAAAAATACACACTAAATTCCCAAAATACCCCTTGGCTCACACTGAGCCGGGTATTAGACCCCGTTGTGACTATCCCGCTAATCTGCTCACTAGGATCACCTCGAGTCGAATACTGCAAATATATCCACATAATAATGTGGTCTCAATCATTTAAACACATATAATCACATTTATGCCCTCAATGGGCCAAAATTACAAATATGCCATTATTATCAAGAATGAGCCCACATGCATATTTAATACACATAAACATGCATATATGTTTACATTATCATATAAATCATGTATGCCACATAGTCACACATTTAATCAATTAATTTCACACATATATATATATCAAATTATGCCCTGCCAACACACTAATCAAGGCACTAAGCCTTACTAGCATTTTTGGGACGTTACAGTGATAATGTGTACATATGCGGCTGCTCGACCATCACGGTCGGGGTTTCTTAGAGGAACTAGGGTCAAACCCTATTTTTCCGCTTAGGTCGGCTGGTTGTAACTTTTCAATTGTAATTAACGTTCTTAAATGTTAGTTTGGGATCCCATGTACGGAATTAAACATTTTAGTGAAACAATTATACCTTTTGACCAAATTTTTAACCCTAAACCATTAATTCCTTTTAGATACACGGTTATGGCCAAATGATTCGTTTAGTGAGTCCAACACTATTTAAAATACATAGTGTAACGATCCTTGATTAGGAAGGCATTACAACTTGGTATCAGAGCATGCCAAGGTTAAGGGTTCCTGAAGATAAGCTGGGCATGTACACTCATCATTAAAGACAAGCTCCACTCAGGGTTTGGTAACTATTTATGTGATTATGGGTTTAACTGCTTAAATAGAATATAAATGCCTTACTTGCATGTATTATTAGAAAGCATGAGATATTATGATAGGGGCTGGCCCTTGATTGTTGATATGATTATGTGCTTGCCTGCTAAGTTGATATATGAATGCTTTATCTTCATGCTAGAGTAGAGAGCATGGTATTTATGTTGGGAAGAGCAGGGCTTATTAACTGATGCATGAATTTTAGCACTACAGTGGTATATGAATGTGGTGTTTTTTAGTTTTTCAGTGGAAAGGCTTTTGGATGTGCTCATCATGCTTAATGGGTCAAGTAATTGACTCCAGACGAACTCGGATGTTATGTACCCAAGGCAGTTAATGAGACCCAACAGTGTTTATGTTGAGGCTGGAAATTATAGCCAAGGCCAGAGCCCTCTACCTGCCCCTCAGAATTGGCAACAGGTGTTTATAGATATGTAAGCAAGATTCTAGAGGTAAGAGGAAGAGATCAGGTGTTTAAAACACAGGTTTTTTCAAGGAACACCTCTTCCTTTGTTATGCCAAGAGTGGCACTAGTTTTGGCTTAGCCTAGGGTTGAGAACTGGTGGGAATTACTATATGAGAGATTTCAAGAATATTACCCTCCAGTTTTTTAGGGAGGCCTAGATCCATTCAAAGCTAAACAATGGATGGGAATGATTAGTTCCATCCTTGACTTTATGTGGGTTGTAGGTCATGGTAGGCTGATCTATGCTACATATGTGTTACGGGAGGATGCCTAGACTTTGTGGGAAGTGGTATTCCAGACGCGATATATAGCTATGATGAGCTGGGAGGAATTTAGGTAGTTGTTTAATGAGAGATATTATTGTGAGGCAGTTAAGACGACAAAGACAAATGAATTTTTGAACCTGGTTTAGGGAACACGACAGTAACAGAGTATGTTAACAAATTCGATGGGTTGGCCAAGTTACCTTCTGATATGGTACCCACGATTGTGGCTCAGAAGGAGCAATTTATCAAGGGTTGAATTCTGAGATAGCTCAGGGCGTTAGAATCGCCCCAATACATGATATATCTACCTATGCTAAGGTGGTAGGGATGGATCTTGTTGTTGAAGGCACCAGAAATGAGATTTGGAGGGAGAGTGTCGGAGAGCTCGAAGCTCAAGCAGTGATACCTCCGTTTATTGGAACAGGTAGGAGAGGAGGCCCCAGTGATCAGAAAAGAAAAGTTGTCAACATATTCAGTACCTCTGGACTAGAAAAGGGGTTCCGAAATACTCAGATTGGCCATCAAGGCGAGGATGAGGATTGGAAACTCTACCCAGAATGGGCTTGGTGCAGGAGGAGCCATCTAGGAAAATGCTGAGGAAAGGTATGTTTCTAATGTAGGATGATTAGGCACCTTAGGAGGGATTGCCCAAGGCTAAGGGAGAAAGAACCAAAGGGGCGGACAGCTTGACTCCAGCTCGAGTGTTCACTTTTGCATAGTTAGAGGCTGAGGCTAAGGCTAGTCCCTCAGTAGTGACAGGTCAACTTCCTAGTTCTAATTCTTATATTTTGCTGATTGGTTCTGGTGCCATGTTTTCTTTATTTTGTTGCATCTAGTAGAAGCATTGAATTAGTATGTGGATTACGTGGTTGTGTTGTGATGAGAATTTGGAAGCCTACTAGTAACTCTTAAGAGATGGGTTGGATTATTGTGGAAAAGATTCATCAGTTGACTTGATAAAGTTGGTTATGACCGACTTTGATATGATCTTGGTTATGGATTGGTTAGCAGGGTATGGAGCAATGATAGATTGCAAGAAAAAGATGGTGACCCTTGAACATGAGGGTGGGAAACCCTTTGTATTTATTGGCATTATGCATGGACCCTGTATACCTGTAACATCTGTACTTAGAGCTGGAGACCTATTGTAGGGAGGATGCATATGATTCTTAGCTAGTGTGCTAGATACCACTCAGGTCATCCCAGTGGGTCCAGGAAAGACTAGATTAGTCTGTGAGTCTCTGGATGTGTTTCCAGAGGATCTATCAAGGTTACCATAGGGAGATAGAGTTGCGATTAAGTTGGTGCCAAGGACTGAACTAGTGTCTAGGGCACTGTATTGAATGACTCTAGCAGAGAGCTGAAGGAACTAAAGGTTCAGTTACAAGGTAAGACGGTATTCTCCAAGATAGATCTTCAATCTGGTTATCACCAGCTGAGGATCAGGGAGGAGGATATACTGAAGACTGCTCCTGTATTAGATATGGGCATTATGAGTTCTTAGTCATGTCTTTTTGTTTGACTAATGCCCAGTTGTTTTTATGGATCCGATGAACAGGGTCTTCAATGATTACCGGGATTAGTTCATGATCATTTCTATCAACAATATACTGGTATACTCTCAGTCAGTGATTGGCCAAGGCCAAGGAACTCCTCAGAGATCAGGATTTTCCTTGGATCGGTAGAGTATTACAGGCGTTTTGTGGAAGGGTTCTCAAACATTGCTACCTCATCGATAGAACTGAAACACAAAAATTAGAAGTTTGCATGGTTAGATAACTGTAAGAACAACTTTTAGGAACTGAGGCAGTGATTGATTATAACACCAGTTCTGAGTCTTCCTACAGATCAAAACAGGTTTATGGTTTATTGTATCCTTATGCAGACAAAAAATAAGATTGCCTATGCATCACATCAATTGGAGGAATATGAGCACATGTACCCCACTCATGATCTAGAACTTGCAGTAGTTGTACAATGCGAGACAAATATCTAGAGAATTAGCAAAGGATATGATGAAAGCTGGAATATAGATTACTGGTGAGCCAGTTGGCCAACATTATGCTCCAGTCTACTCTTTTAGAGAGGATCAAAGAGAAACAGTTGAGTCACCCACAGTTGGGAAAAGATCAGAGGGGAGGTCCTAGCTAGAGTAGCTAAGGACTATACAGTGCCAGGTATGGGTTTATTGAGGTATAAGGATCATTAGTTTTCCGATGGACACTGGGATCAAAGAGGAGATTTTGGATGAATCTCACACTACCCCTTATTCTCTATATCCAGGCACCCTGAAGATATATTGGGATCTGAAAGCTTTATATTAGTGGTCTGGGATGAAGAGGGACGTGACTGAAGGCGAGTATTAGAAACCAGTAGGGCTATTACAGCCTTTGGGTATTGCAGAGTGTAAGTGCGAGGACATCATGATGGATTTTGTGGTGGGGTTGCCCAGGATAGTGGGCCAGCATGACTCAGTCTGGGTCATTTTGGACCAGTATACGAAGTCAGCTCACTTTTATCTGTGAGGACAAACAATACACTTTACCAGTATGCAGATCTCTATGTGAGAGAGAGATAGTTTGCCTTTATGGGCCTTCGAGGTCTATCCTATCGGATATTGACCCTATCTTTACTTCCAAGTTTTTGGGGAAGTTTATAGAAGATGATAAGTACACATCTGAAGTTCAATACAGCTTACCATCCTTAGACTGATGGTAAATCAGAGAAGATTATTTAGATATTGGGGGACATGCTGAGAGCATATATATTGGACTTTGAAGGGTCCTAGAATGAATATTTGGTTGTAATAGAGTTTTTCCTATAATGACAGCTACCAGTTGATTATTTGAGTGACACCTTATGAGATGATGTATGGTAGGAATTGTAGATCACCCATTCACTGGGATGAGTTGGGTGAGAGGAAATATTTGAGTCCTGAGACAGCTCAGAGGACCACTGAGGCCATTGAAAAGATTAGAGCTCAGATGCTCGCTTCTCAGAATAGACAGAAAAGTTATGCTAATCTGAAATGCAGGAACGTAGAGTTCCAAGTGGGAGACTATGTTTTCCTTAGAGTTTCACCATGGAAATGGGTGAAGAAATTTTGGAAAAAGGGGTAAATTAAGCCCTAGATTTGTAGGGCCGTTTGAGATCCTGGAAAGGATCGGTCAGGTGGCTTATAGGATGGCCTTACCTTCGGCACTGTCTGCCATAAAGAATGCATTTCGTATTTCAATGTTGAGGAAGTATCTATCAGATGGGACTCACGTGTTGAGTTACGAGGATCTGGAATTGGGGACATATTTATCCTATGACGTTTAGCCATTCCATATACTAGACAGGAAGGACAAGGTCCTGAGAAACAAAACCATACCTTTAGTTAAGGTATTATAGAGAAAAAAAAGGTTGAGGAAGCGACCTAAGAATTAGAGCTAGATATGCGGGATCACTATCGTGAGATGTTAAGTTAAAATTTTGAAGACGAAATTCCTGTAAGGAGGGGATAGTTTTAACGTCCAAAGTTAGCTATTAAGACTTAGGGTATTTATTAGGGGGGCAGGATGGAAAATAATGTGTTTATGTAATATATGTGTATCATTATATGATTATGTGAGTTATATTATAATACGACTTGATATATATGTTTAGGTGTATTAAACATGCATGTGGGCCCGTTTTTTATTAATAGGTCAATTTTTATAATTTGGTCTATTACTAGTATATTTGGAGTATATGTGCATATATGTGATATATGTGTAGGACCACATCATTATGTGGATATATTTGGGTTACTCAGCACGAGGCGATCCTAGGGAGCAAGCTAGCGGGAAAGTCACAACGGGACCAATACTTGACTTGAGGTGAGTCAAGGGTTATTTTGGCTATTTAGTACATTGCAGGGATATTGGGTAATGGGAATGAATATTTGAGGATATATTTGGAGTTATTGAGATCAGGAGGGAATTCTAGGGATTTTTGACCATTTTTCCCTTGGGGACTGTTTTGGGTACCCCGAGCCTTGGGATTTGCTTAAGGTAACTTGAACTTGAAGTAACCTCTCATAACTATATAACTCGGAAAACTCTCTCGTTCTCTCTCCCGTTCTCTCATTTCAGCTCGTTAGCATTTTTTAAGGAAACTCGAGTTTTAGAGCTTAGATTCAAGTAAGGTTAGAATCATAACGATTCTAGGAAAGATTAGATGCTTCACAGCCATAGGATTTAATTGGGAAACAACTTAATCAGAGGTAATCTAAGCTTTAAGTTATGAGTTTTTGAGTTCTTAAGCTTTGATTGGATTTTATAGTTTTGATGAGTTTTTGATTCACTTGTAATGTGGGTTTTGTTGCTTGGGATGTACTGATGATGTTCTGGGATTGAATTACGAGTTTGGCTATGTTTGGATAGGTATTTGGAGGGATTTTGATTAAGAAAAATGGAGAAAAAATAGATTTTTCATGTTGAGTCGCAACCTTGTTCTTGGGGCACTGGGACTCTCTTGGATGCAGGGAGAAGCAGGTGTCTTTGGGGCATTTGAGTCGTGTTGCCTGTAAAGGCGCGCCGTGGCGTGGGTGCAGTCAGGGGAGAGCCTTGGGCTCTCTAACTTGGGGTGGGCCACGGCTCAAATGTTTGGGCTGCGGCGCTTCAAGGGTTTTTGAGCCCCAAGGAGGCTTTCAGTGCGGGAAATCAAACCAAACGGCTCAGGATTGATCCTACTACCCAATTTAGAAGAATTTGATGTCTCGGAGGCTAGGACTCAGTCCGGAAGCCTTTATTTGCTCGTTATTGACAAGATTCTATACTTAATTATGATTAAGTTATCGCCAGGGGCTTAGAACTAGGATCGTGCTCAAGGGTCGTTCATTCTTAACCTATGTGGGGACTAAAGGTAAGAAAATTGCACCGAGTATGTGATACATGTGGTTATGGCTTGGTCCGGACTGTTAAATAGAGATATGAATAAGGCTCGGGCTCCTAAGAATGCGCAAGATTATGATTATGCCTGTGATTGATTTATTAAGCATGTTGAAGGCTCTATATCTTGATATTTGTCATAAAATGAATGATTCTCTGCATTATTTGTCATATAATGGTCGTGGAAAACTCAACGCAGGTACGCTGGGACAACTCCAAGGCTTGTTATACAAGGATAAGATTATGGGCCCTGAGGTGACTTATTAGTCCCATATCCTAGGGCTCAGCCCCGGACTTGACTTATAAGTCAAGAACGACATCAACATGTTGATTGCTGGTCAAAAGCGTTGACTTATAAGTAAAGGGCGACAATAGCGCGCCGAGCTTTGGTTGATATGGTTATGCCTAATGAGGAGCGCATCATACGCTTGTCCGACCTAATGGTTAGCAAAAACTCGTCGCCAGGTATGCTGGGCCAGCTCCAAGGATGGTTTTATAGAGGATAGGGCAATGGTCCTTGGGGTGACTTATTAGTTCCATATCCTAGGGCGCTGATCCCCCATATGATTCATTAATCATGTATTGTGGGCAACGGGCCCTAGTATGATTCATTAATCATTTAATTAGGGTAGTTGGCCCCATATGAAGTTGTAGTCATTTATATGGTATGCATGCATGAGTAGGGTTATTAATGTTAGACATGCTTATTATGATTTGGTAAAATGTTATTAACTGCTTATAAGAATTTTTAAGTTTGCTTTCTGAGCCTTGGCTCACGGGTGCTAAGTGGTGTAGGTAAGGGAAAAAGGAAGCTGGACCATCCATGAGTTGTTGAGCTTCGGTGACGATGTGTATATATGCGGCTGCTCGACCACCACAGCTGGGGTTTCTCAGAGGAACTAGGGTCAAACCCTATTTTGCCACTTAGGTCGGCTAGTTAAAACTTTTCAATTGTAATTAACCTTTTTAAATGTTAGTTTGGGATCCCATGTATGGAAGTAAATGTTTTTGTGAAACTGTTATAACTTTTGACCAAAATTTTTAACCCTAAACCATTAATTCCATTTAGTTACACGGTTATGGGCAAATGAATCATTTAGAGTGTCCAACATATTTAAAATAAACAGTGTAACGGTCCTTGATTAGAAGGGTGTTACACCTTTGCTCCCCACAAATTCTCAGGTCCTCACGCTTGGATTTTTTAGGCATTTTCTGTTCTTCCTTCAATCATCAATCAAAAAAAAAATCTGTAAGTACGCTCATCTCTGGTTTTAAATTTCATTTTCTCATTTTCAATAGGTTTTTATGAAATTTTCTATTTCTTTTGCGTTACTTTTGTCCTGTACGAGTTTAGTGTAGATTTTTAGTAGGCCAAAAACAACAACACTAGTGTTGACCCAGATTTTGGGCAACTGACACGGAGTCAAAATACGCTTGACGTGGATGAATACGTTGAAAAGAATGTGATGAAGAAAATAATAAGAACACAAGATTTTATAGTGGTTCGGCCCCAGGATCTGGTAATAACCTACGTCCACTTGAATTGTTATTGAAATGAGATTCAAAGGGGTGATCAAAGAACTGGGGTTCAATGAGTTTGACTTACCTCTGAAGAAGAAAATACAATTATTCTCATGTAATCTCTCTCTAATCTCAAAAGATCTTTTTTGCTCAAAAGAAAAGGGATCTTCTTCCCTGAGCCCTCTCCCTCTATTTATAAGTTCAGGGAAGATTTACATTGATTTGTTATAGATATTCTTTCCTAAATAGTTAGATACTCAGGAAATCATGGGAGATAATTCTGGATTCCATCATAACTGCCTAAGATTTCCTCCGCGTATAATGTGCGTATGACCAGGCTGGTCGTATAAAGAAACCGATCGCATGATACTGAATGTCTTTCTGGTCGATAGTTGAACATAGATTCTGCCAGGTGTCAGCCACGTGTAATTAATGCCTGCCATGTCATTCACTTATGATTTTTGGGATAACATTTGCCCCCCAAGTTTGTTTAGTGCGACCAGCAATAAAGAAACTTAAGGGAACAACCGTTCACATTCCCATGATGTCTGTCAGAATCCCCGTGCATTTTCGAAAACCGTGATATAATTATGTCTAATCAAGCCTTTTCGGTTTCCAAAAAGGCAATTTGATGGCTTATACACTTCCCCATGTTTCGAAAGTGGGAAGTGATGATTACTGCCTTTTGGCTATCCCTTCGATCCCTATAAGTAGGCTTTTCTTCCCCTTTAAGAAATTTTTATTCACCATCTTTTGCCAATATTCTCAAGAACTTGCACCAGAGTTCAAAGCCTCGGAAACCAGCCTGACGTCTAGCCCAAGGTCTTCCAGTTCGAGTTTCCATCTTCTTCCGAATCTCCATCTTCTTCCAGGTAAGAACTTTGTTTTTTAAGCTTTCTATTACGCCATGCATGCCGTTTCTGTGCTCTGCGACTTCTGTGTTCTTGAAT
This sequence comes from Humulus lupulus, assembly GCF_963169125.1. Classification (NCBI taxonomy): domain Eukaryota; kingdom Viridiplantae; phylum Streptophyta; class Magnoliopsida; order Rosales; family Cannabaceae; genus Humulus; species Humulus lupulus. Next base: position 110,480,468 of record NC_084797.1, on the reverse strand, counting down.
AGGGTTTTAAAGGTTTTTTGGTATAAACCGCCTAGTGCTTGGTAAAAGTGCGTTTTTATTCTTTGTATAGGTTAAGACTATAGTTTGATAGTTAGGATCTCTGGTTTGGGACGTTAGGTTGACGAAGATTCAACCTTTAAGCCAGGTGAAAAAATTGAAATTTTTTGCCGCCCCTCAGGAGTCGAAAAAGTTCTCTTTTCAGAAAACAGTTTACTTTCCTTTTTGTTTTTATCAGTCCTTCAAACTACCCACGTTGAACTTAGTGTAGGATTAGGATGCTGCTGGTTATTTAGACACGAGCAACGTTATCCCAATCTCCCACACTACTTCGCAGATTGTGTCTTATCTCCACCATTGTCTGTTTGCAGTTCATATGCCAGACCCTTGGGGAGGAGAAAGACCTATTGAAGACGATCTTTTGTCCCAACTGCTCGAAGGCGAAGAGAATCCATCTACGTTGATCCCAGAAATCCCCTTTTCTCGTCCTAGCCCAAATCTTCCACCAATTCCCACTCAGAAAATGGCCAGAACAAAAACCAAAGCTAGAAAAAGACGCAACCTTAACTCTCCAAGTCAGCCTTCTGCTGATGCCCCCTCGACCAGTGGTCGAGGTGAATTCCCCCTTGAAACCGAAGTTCAGAGGCGTGGCCATCCTCGCCATGCCGACCAGCCGGCTGTCGAGTGGCGCGTCGTTTCCCCAAGTTCAGTGACACTTCGCATGATTAACAACTATTTAAACAAATACAATATGACGAGGGTGACCCTGGTCAGACCTTCCATCGACCAGGGAGCCAACCTGCCAAGGGGGGCTTATAGCGCCTAGTCGAGGTATCATATCGAGGCGGGTGCCACCCTGCCTCTTCATTCATTCTTTCAAGGGGTGGCAAACTACTTTGGGGTGGCCCCTTTTCAAATCACCCCGAATGGGTATAGGATGCTGGCCGCGCTCTATATCCTCTACAAGCTCAAGAAATGGCTAGGTCCTTCTCCTCATGAGATCAATTTTTTGTTCGACCTCAAGTCCAACCCCAACCAGGATGGTACGGGGTTCTTTCATTTTTTCCACCAGGAGACCGGACGCACCTTTCTGTCCGACACCACTCACATCTCCAACGTGGGGAAGTACCATCAAGAGTACTTCCTCACGCCCAACATTGCCGCGAATAATCTGGCCTTCACTTGAGGAGGTAAATAAAATAATAATCCTCGAACCAGTAGTTTCTGTACTTTAATTCTTTCTTGTCATAATACTTCGCTGTTCTATTGTGTTCCAGGCCCATGGTTACATCCGACCCCTACTCCAGGAATGGAGTCGAGGACAGCACTCTTAGCCAGTATGTCAAGCGCTGCTAAGAGTGTAAAGAACTTAATTAATGAGGCTAACCTTAGGTTGGCTGGCCTTTGGGGCTCCCAACCCGCGACTAGTAACCCCGTGGCGGGTGGCATCCACGCCGATGCGAGACCTGAGCAGGAACCCGATCAGCAACCTCCAGCACCCCCTCCACGGAGGAGGCCAACTGGGGTTACGATCAAGGAACCTACTGTTCCCCATTGAGCAGCGGAATCTTCGGTCCCCAAGGGCAAGGGGAAACAAAAGGTTGCCGAGCCTACCGAACTGTCTGACGACTCGTCGGATGTAAACGGTACATCATTCTTATTTTTGAATAATCTGCCAATTCCTTCCCATCTATTTGATGGGGATGGGAACTTTAGGAACGCCCCTTCTTTAAACTCAGATTTCTTCCAGGAACTAGGTAGTTCAGTAGATAATGTTACGACCAGTAGGTGTAGCTCGGGTATTTTACTTGTAATCCTTTTACTTTGATCTCTGTTTCCCATGACCCTTTAATCTCACTGTTCGAATTTTTTCCTTTGTGCAGGTATGGACTCTGAGGACTTCTTCGAGCATTACCAAAATGATGCTGCCTCTTCTGTCCCGAAGGACAGTAAAAGGGCTCGAGGGGAAAGCAGCAAGACCCCTTCAAAGAAGGCTCGAACAGAGGATACTCCCGGTGCCGGCCCTTCTAAGGAAAACATGACACCACCGCCTCCCACCGAACAGTCGACGCCCATACCTGAGAATCCACAACCCTCTTCTAGGGCCGCTGGCAAAGAGACTTTGGACAACCTGTCCGAAGGCTCCCTGTCCAGCCTCGTGGTCGGGTCGGCCAGGGAGAGAATATATAAGCTCTCGAAGCACAGACGCAACCAGGCTGCCATCAACGAAACTGCCTCAATGGAGGCTAACCAAATCATCAACAGAGGGTTGAATGAGATAGTTAGCGTAAGTCATTTTCTGTTGTTTCATCATTTATGTCTGACTTCTATTCCTTACTTTTTCGTTTTTTGTTTTCAGGGACTGCTGTCTTTAACTGCTGGCTGGCGCCGTACTGGGGCGTTGCTTTCTCGCGGACAGAACTTTGACTCCACGCTTGCTCAGGCTAAGCAAGTACTTAAGGAAGAGAAGAAAAAACTGCTCGAGGAAAACAAGGAGCTGTCCAAGCTGAATGAACAGCTATGCGAGGACCAAGCCACCCTCACCCAGGAGCTTTAGGAAAGTCAAGGGGCCCTGAAGAAAGCCATCGATGAGCAGCACAGATGGAGGGAAAGTTCTGTACTTCACACCCAAGAGTGTAAACAGCTCACACTCGATCTGACCGCCAGCAGGGATGAGGCGAAGAAGCTTGAAGAGAGGGTGCGAGAGCTTGAGGGGTGAGTGCAGGAGCTAGAGGAGGACGGGGCCAAAACTTTGAAGAAGTATAAGGAATCCACCTTCCTTTGTTTCTACGACTTCTGGAAGCACAATCGGGAGGCCAACATTAACTATCTCTCCGAGCGGTTGCAAAGGACGCTGATGGCGCAGTGCGCTGCTCGGTTGGAGGCAGAGGAGAGAGCCAAGGCCAAAACCCCTGCTTCTGATGCTGCGGCTGGTCCTCCGGCTGATCCAGAAGACCCTCCTGCTCCCCAGTAAAATTATTTTTCTTTTTTTATTAAGCTTTTATGGCCCACGGGTCTTATTTGTAAAGACAATTTTTTCTTATTGCTGCGAGGGCAGCTTTTTCACTTATACTTGAACAATTACATCCGAGCAGTACTGCTCGTGGTGTAAAGGTCTTTTCCTTTTAATTTCTTATTTACATCCGAGCACTAATGCTCGCGGTGTAAACGATTGCCTTACTGATATTATAATGTTTCTTTTATTATAATACCTGTTCGCATGACCGAACTTAGCATAGTACTTTGGTTTGATTTTACAAAACATAAATTTTGAAAAATGCTCTAAGTACCGTAGCATGCCTTCACTTCATAGGTCCTGGGTCACTTGCCTTGACCACGGCTTGTGCGAACATAACTGCTCGATAGTAAACATAACACTTATAATACAGCAAAACAACACACGTAATGAACAAATACTTGTAAAAATAAATTTAGAAAGATTGGCAAGAATGACTGGCTGCACACAGTCCCTTATAATCTCGTATTAAAAATGGACTAAACATGTCTTTACGAAAGATCTTAAAAAGATCTTACACATATAAGCGATTAGCCATACAGCGTGGCTAACCCTTTTTCGAAACTTGTAAAAAGTAAAAATTAATACAAGCCAGTCCTTTAAGAAGGATTGTTCACTGATAATACTTGCGCAGGTGTTCTCCATTCCAATAACGTGGAACGAGATCTCCATTTAAGCGTGCAAGTTTGTAGGTGCCCGGGTGAAGGACTTCTTCAATCTGGTAAGGTCCTTCCCAGTTTGGTCCGAGTACTTCAGCAGTGGGGTCGCGGGTATTTAAGAAAACTCGTCGTAGTACTTGGTCGCCGACGTTGAATTTTCTTTCTTTTACCTTCGAGTTAAAGTACCGAGCGACCTTTTGCTGGTACGCAACAACTCGGAGTTGGGATTTTTCTCGTATTTCATCAATTTTAGTCTAGGGACTCCATCTACAGTTGGTTGTTCTGGCCCTGGTTGTATGTAATGCGTCGATGTGAGGGGGGATCTAATTTGACAAGTAACATGGCCTCATATCCGTAGGCTAAGGAAAACGGGGTATGACCTGTCGCTGTTTAGTGAGATGTTCTATACGACCAGGGGACTTCAGGCAGCTGTTCTGGTCATGCTCCCTTGGCGTCTTCAAGCCTTTTCTTCAGGGTGTCCTTAAGCATTTTATTCACTGCCTCAACCTGCCCGTTCGCTTGTGGATGCGTAACTGAAGAAAAGCTTTTGATAATCCCGTGCCTTTTGCAGAAGTTGGTGAATAAGTCACTGTCAAATTAGGTTCCGTTGTCTGAGACAATCTTTCGGGGCAAACCATACTGGCAAACAATGTTCTTGATGACAAAGTCAAGAACTTTCTTGGTCGTTATGGTAGCGAGTGGTACAGCTTCAGCCCATTTGGTGAAGTAGTCGACTGCCACAACTGCGTACTTCACTCCGCCCTTTCCCATCGGCAGGGACCCAATCAAGTCTATACCCCATATTGTAAAAGGCCAAGGACTCTGCATCTGTTTTAACTCATTTGGAGCTGCGCGTGGGATTTTGGAAAGTCTTTGGCACTTATCGCACTTTCCCAGAAACTCCATTGAATCCTCGTTCATAGTCGGCCAGAAATAGCCTTGCCTTAGAATCTTTTTTGCCAAACTTTACCCCCCAGCGTGATCCCCGCAGAAGCCCTCATGTACTTCCTTCATTAGCTCCTTATCTATTTCTGGTGTAATACATTTGAGCAGTGGCATGGAATTTCCTCTTCGGTACATAACACCATCAACCAGTATGTATCTATCTGTCAGTAGCACACCATTTGTCAGATACTCCAAGTAAGGCACCATCCATGTATCTTCCATTCGGATTTCCATACTGGCTTCAATTGCTCGTACGCTTGGCTCGCTCAATCTTTCCACTGGCACAATGTTCAGAGTATCAGCATCTTTCGCGTTCGTGAGTTTGGCTAAGGCATCTGCATTCGAATTCTGATCCCACGGTATTTGTTGGAGGGTATACTTCGTGAACTTGGCTAACAGGTCTTTAGTTTTATTCAAGTAGGCCACCATTTTTAGGCCTCGCACTTGATATTCCCCTAGAACTTGATTCACTACCAGCTGTGAGTCACTGTAAATATCTAGCGCTTTTATGCTCATATCTTTTGCCATTCTCAATCCATCGAGGAGTGCTTCGTATTCAGCTTCATTATTTAACACGGTGAAGTCGAACCTAATGGCGCAGTGAAATCGATGCCCTTCTGGATTTATCAATATCACCCCCTCTCCTGCGTGAGATTCGTTGGACGACCCATCCGTGAATAACTTCCACGAAGGAGCTTGATCTTGGGGCTCAGGCGTACTAGGCTGTTCGCACTGCTCGCTGTTTGGGAGTTCGGTGAACTCTGCAATAAGATCGGCCAAGACTTGCCCTTTTACTGCTGCTCGCAGTGAATATGTATTGTCGAACTGCCCTAGTTCGACTGCCCATTTTAATAAACGCCCAGCCGCCTCTGGTTTTTGGAGGACTTGCCGAAGGGGTTTTTCAGTTAAGACTGTAATCGGATGGGCTTGGAAGTAAGGACGTAGTTTCCTTGAGGCCAAGATTAAACAGTATGCTAACCTCTCGATGGGAGGATACCTCAGTTCTGCTCCGATCAGTCTTTTGCTTACATAGTAAACTGCTTTTTGTACGCCTTCTTCCTCTAGTACTAGTACCGCACTAGCAGCGTCTTCAGTGATCGCCAGGTAGATGAACAAAGTTTCTCCTTTGATAGGCTTCGATAAAATGGGAGGTTGTGCCATATGGGCCTTCAAGGCCTGAAAATCTCGCTCGCAGTCTCCTATCCATTCAAATTTCTTATTGCCCCTAAGTAGATTGAAAAAAGGGACGCACTTGTCTGTCGACTTTGAAATAAATCTACTTAGGGCTGCAATCCTCCTGGTTAAACTTTGCACATCTTTGATCTTCTCTGGCGATTTCATGTCGATCAGGGCTTTTATCTTGTCGGGGTTAGCCTCGATTCCTCTTGAATTTACAATGAACCCCAAAAACTTCCCTGATCCAACTCCGAAGGAACATTTGAGAGGATTTAGTTTCATCTGGTACTAGTTCAATACATCGAAACACTCTTGCAAATCCTTCACATGTCCTTCTGCCTTTTTCGACTTTACCAGCATGTCGTCCACGTATACTTCCATGTTTACTCCGATCAATTATTTAAACATGTGGTTAACTAACTGCTGGTAAGTCGCACCTGCATTTTTCAGTCTGAAGGGCATTACTTGATAACAGTATAAGCCCGTATCGGTCCGAAAGCTGGTGTGATCCTTGTCAGGGGGATGCATGCTAATCTGATTGTAGCCTGAATATGCATCCATGAAGGAGAGGATCTCGTGTCCTGCAGTAGCATCGACCAACTGGTCAATCCTTGGGAGTGGGAAGCAATCCTTCGGGCAGGCTTTATTGAGATCTGTAAAATCCACACAGGTTCGCCATTTGCCGTTAGGTTTGGGAACCAGTATTGGATTAGAGACCCACGATGGATAAAACACCACCCTTATGAATCCATTCTCCTTTAATCTCTCAACTTCTTCTTTTAAGGCTCTCGACCGTTCCTTATCGAGCAGCCTTCTTTTTTGTTGCACGGGTGGAAAACTCTTGTCTATGTTCAGGACATGGCTGATAATTGCAGGGTCTTTCCCAGCCATGTCTTTGTGCGACCAGGCAAAGACTTCCTGGTTCTTCCGCAAAAATTCCACCAGTGCATGCTTCGTGGTTGGTTCTAGGTTTTTCCTGACCTTCACGACTTTGGTCAGGACTTTTTCGTCAAGTTAGACCTCTTCCAGGTCCTCGACGGGTCCAACGTTCTCTTCAAAATCCCCAAAGCGAGGATCTAAATCTCTATCCTCACTTTGGGCAACACCCTATTTGGTGACTTCATCACTGGATTGGGCTTGTGTATCAATCTCCATCAGCAACCTATCTGGGGGAGTGCTCTTTGACGTTCCCTTCTTCGCCTTTGTGACTGAGGCATTGTAGCACTCCCTGGCCTCCCTCTGGTTTCCCAACACGCGTCCTACCCCTGCATCTGTCGGGAACTTCATGGCTAAGTGCCACATAGAGGTGACGGCTCGTAGATCAACCAGTATAGGCCTCCCAATGATGGCATTGTACGCCGAAGGACAATCAACTACTATAAAAGTAGCGAGTAATGTCCTGGTAGCAGGCACTGTACCTGCCATCACTGGTAGACTGATTGATCCTGCGGGGGCGAGTCCCTCACCAGAGAAGCCGTATATTGTTTGGTTTCAGGGCTCAAGGTCTTTAACGGACAACTTCATGCGTTCCAGCGAAGACTTATACAGGATATTCACCGAACTTCCTGTATCGACCAGCACTCTCTTCACCATCATGTTGGCCATTTGGATATCCATGACCAGCGGATCGGAATGTGGGAACCGGACATGTTGGGCATCGCTATCAGAGAAGGTTATCTGGCCTTCTTCTGATCGAGCCTTCTTCGGCACGCGGTCATCCACAGTCATCATCTCGATGTCCTGGTCATGGCGTAGAGTCCGAGCGTATCGTTCTCTGGCTTTTCCGCTGTTTCCCACAAGGTGCGGGCCTCCACAGATGGTTAACAATGTGCCAGTCACGGGGGCAGGCTGCAAAGGTGGCGAGCATTGGTGCGTGGGCGCCTGCTCGTTGCCACCTGGAGCTTCTTGTTGGGAATTTCCCGAGGCCCGTATATATCTTCTCAAGTGTCCTTGTCTAATAAGGAAGTTGATTTCATCCTTCCGCTGGTTGCATTCGTTGGTATCATGTTCGTAGTCGTTATGATAACGACAGAACTTAGTAGTGTCTCTTTTCGAAATATCCTTCCGAATGGGGGCAGGCTTCTTATAAGGCACGCTGGAACTCGTGGCCTGATAAACTTCTCCCCGAGACTCAACTAGGGCAGTATAGTTAGTGAATCGAGGTTCATAACGGTTACCCTTGGCTCGTTTATTGTCAGAGGTGGAAGGCTCATTATGTGGTCGTTTCCCCCCATTTTTGCCATTGCCGTTACCGTTGCCCTTCCCGTTGCCTTTGCCGTTTCCATTGGGCTTGGACCCATTGGCGGCTTTGGCGGTCTCGGTAGTCCCCTTGCTCTTACCTGGGGGCTTCTCTTCGTCGGTGATGGCATCTTCGAGCTTGATGTAGCGATCAGCCCGATCCAAGAATTCCTGGGTAGTTCTAACCCCATGTTTTCGGAGGCTTTCCCAGAGAGGCGTGCGGCTCTTAACCCCTGCAGTTATGGCCATCATTTTGCCTTTCTCTCCCACTGTCTTCTCTCCAGCAGTTGCTCGCATGAAGCACTGGAAGTAGTCTTTCAGTGGTTCTCCATCTTGCTGGCGTATTTCGACCAGCTGGTTTTCCTCAGTCGGGTGCACATGACCCGCGTAGAACTGTCCGTAAAACTCCTTTACGAACATTTCCCAGGAAACTATACTTGCAGGAGGGTATTTAAAAAACCACTCCTGTGTGGTATCAGAAAGTGTTGCAGGGAAGATCCTGCAACGAGCGTCTTCGGACACTTTCTGAATGTCCATTTGTATCTCAAACTTGTTGACGTGAGATACCGGGTGACCATACCCATCGAAGTTTGGAAGCGTAGGCATTTTAAACTTGCTAGGAGTTTCTGCCATAGCTATCCTCTGGATGAAAGGAGTGCCTTTCCTTCTATCGTGGTCGATGTAAGATGTTCTTCCCCCAACCAGCTGCTGCACTTCCTGGTTGAGGGCATCTATCTGGGCCTGTACAGCGCTAGGAATCGCCGTGGCCTCTGGGGCTAGGGGGACATTTTCGTCGTGCTGCTCGCGGCGATCGTTGAGTACATCCCTCAAGTCCTCGTCTCTTCTCCGCTGGTCGCTAGCTCCGAGCCAGTCCAAGATGTTATTTTGTCTGGGCTGCCCCCCAGCGTCCCGTCTGTCGGGTTTGTCATCTTGAGGTGGCTGGCTCCTGCCTCCACCTCATTCCTCATTCCTCCGACCGACATTCCCTCTGCTTGAGTCGGCCTCATTATAACCATGGCCATCTCTGAATCTTGATTGGCTATGGTGGGATCGACTGTTCCCGCGATTGCCTTCCCGGGCTGGAACCTCCCAAGCGTTAGAGGGTGGTCTGCGTTTGTCGTTAGGTCCCCGTGCATTATTATGCCGTGGGGGGCCTAGGACCGTAGAGCCTAACTCTGAGTTCCTCCTGTTGCCAGGAGGATGTTGTCCTCTGCTCGGAGGGTTTGGCTCGTTGCCCCTATGGCGTCTAGGACTGCAAGGCTACTGCCTGGTCCTATTCTGCCTATGCTGCGGGGGATTGCCGCGACCAGCTTGGGATGGAGGCGATGCCTCAGGGTCTCTTAGCGGGACATCGTCCTGAGGTGCCGGTGGCTGCTCGGGCCTTTGCGAGCTCGAGGGTTTGATAGGCGGGCTAGGATTGGGACCCCTGTGGGGTGGCCCATTCGCGGGTTGATCAGGCTGCGAGGCAAGTGCAGCCTGATTCCTAGCCAATTGCAAGGCTGCCTCGAGGGCTGCCATGGCCTCGCTCTGGCGACGATCCATCTCTGCCTGCCTTTCACTCAGCTCCACGCGCTGCCGTTCAATTTCTTGCTACTGCTGCGCCATGACTTCGGCGGCACTTTTCTGGCTGACCCTCAGATTGGCTAACTCCTAATGTAATGCCCCTAGAGTACTCTTTAGCGTTGCGTCATCCATTTCTTCCTCATCAAATTCCAAATGTGGCTCATCCTCCACCACATTTGGAGGAGGAGGAGGAAGCGGGTTAGATGATGCAGCGCCGGTCGCCTGTCCAGTTTTCCTGGTAGTTTTCGCCATTGGTTTTATCAATGATGCTATATCAAGCTCTTAATGAAAGCACTAGAATGTTGACCCAGATTTTGGGCAACTGACACGAAGTCAAAATACGCTTGACGTGGATGAATACGTTGAAAAGAATGTGATGACGAAAATAATTAGAACACAAGATTACATAGTGGTTCGCCCACAGGATCTGGTAATAACCTACATCCACTTGAATTGTTATTGAAATGAAATTCAAAGGGGTGATCAAAGAACTGGTGTTCAATGAGTTTGACTAACCTCTGAAGAAGAAAATACAATTATTCTCATGTAATCTCTCTCTAATCTCAAAAGATCTTTTTTCCTCAAAAGAAAAGGGATCTTCTTCCCTGAGCCCTCTCCCTCTATTTATAAGTTCAGGGAAGATTTACATTGATTTGTTACAGATATTCTTTCCTAAATAATCGGATACTCAGGAAACCATGGGAGATAATTCTGGATTCCATCATAACTGCCTAAGATTTCCTCCGCGTATAATGTGCGTACGATCAGGCTAGTCGTATAAAGAAACCGATCGCATGATACTGAATGTCTTCTTGGTCGATAGTCGAACACAGATTCTGCCAGGTGTCAGCCACGTGTAATTAACGCCTGCCATGTCATTCACTTCTGATTTTTGGGATAACAACTAGAAACGATTTGAAACAATGCACAAAAAATAGGTTTTTTTTAGGGTTTTCTGGGTTTAAAGGATGAATGTTTGAATTTCTGGACTTGAAGACTCAAGTGTTGTAGGTTCAGTTTTGGGTAGCTTAAGGGTTATGGTATTAGAGCGGTTTTGCATTAAATCGCTCTTCGAAACCACTATGTCTGACACACGAATCCTAAAATTTTAGCATCTTCCTGAGATTTGTGGGCGTGAACTAGAGATGCGCTTGGGACCATGCATCGAGGTATTAAGCCTTCACTTAACTCATAGATACTTTAGGTCGAGTAATAAAGCGTTAGAATTTTAGGTCGCTATTTCTTCCGTTATTAGAGAGGTTATATTCCTAGGTCGCCTCTAATGTGTCATTTTGTAATCAAGCGAACTAAAATCATTGTCATGACCCCTCAAAAGAAAAAGAGTGTGGCAGGCTCCTCTTCCCAATGCAAGGATAAGGAGGTTTCCCCCAAGATCCCCATTCCCCAATTTGGTTCGGTGGTGGAGAGGGAGGTCAAGGTAGGACCTGATAGTTTCTTTGTGGCCAAGAGGATTGTGTCTCAAATAACGACTCAGCACAAATTCAACAAGATAATGATGAGTAATGGGATAGAGATGAGTTCTTAATTTTATGCTCAGCCTCCTTATGCCAGAGAGCAGAGCTGCACCCCATTGCAGAATGACTTTGGGACCTGGAGTGATGAGCACCTGAAGGCAAGTACCATCCTCCTGCTTGACCAGTACTTCATAGACTTCCTAAACTACGTTGAGCTTGCTCTGTTCCAGCTCCCCCTGAATTTGTATCACCTCCATGCAGGTTCAAAGTATTTATTCCTCAAGAACGAGTGGGAGGTCCCTAGTCTAGAGGACATTTTGTATTTTTTTTCTGTCTGAAAGCCAATCCAGACACTAAGACTCGAGGTGACTATTTCTACTAACTCACCCTGTTTCCTAAGTCCGCCAGCATCATCGACCTCCCCAGCCATCCAAATGACTTTAAAGACCAATTCTTTATGTCAAACGGGTTCAAGAACTTCACCCGCCCATACTTTAACCACCCTCGTAAGTTTCTCAGCTTTTTGAACTCTTTACTTGAATTCTTCATCTTAACCAAGTTACAATTTATTCTGATAGAGTAATTATCTTGTGTAGTTATTTCTATGAGAACAAAGCGGTCTGAGACCCTTGGGGGTCAATACCAAACTCTAGAGAACACTCCTACTTAAGAGAAGGAGTCCAGGGTGGTGGTGAATGATGCCACCATGGTGACCTGCAAGCTGATCAGAGGGGACAAGACACTGGCGATCAAGCCTTGAGGTCCTCCCTTGGAGCTTCCTCTAATCGTCAGGTTGAGGAAGAAGAGGAGGTTTAGGAAGAAGAGGAGGTTGCACCGTTGGTGCTTAAAAGAAATATTACCAAACATGGATAGGATTCTGGGCAAAGTCGTGTCGAATCAGGGGCAGCATCAGGCACCTCTGACCAAGGTAATCATATAGAGAAATAAATCGGGTTGCTGCCATTTTTTAGACTAGTCCGATTCAATCCGATCCAACTTGTGATCCGACATCCTCTAGACCCGTACTTGAATGTGACCTTAGACCAGTGTGTCGACCAACTGGTTGTACGCCATGAATTTTCCTACCCCAAATATATCATAGTAGTAGACAATACTATACATTTTAGGTCCACCATTTTTGAACAGGATGGTAAAAACCTCCTATCCTGGCATTCCTTCCATCATAGTTCTTTTACCCTGGGTATTAGGCAGGCCGAGTACAAGCCTAATCAAGATGAGGAGCCCAAACCTAGTAGCTCCCATGAAGTAATAATGCTAGAATCTCCCCCTCCACCAATAATCCAAGAGTTAGAGGTTGTATCTAGCCCGATCCATAACCTGGAACTGATCGTAGTAGTTTCCTCCTCTAGTTCAGAGGGTATGGTTCTTGTTTTGTGACCTTTCACTTTGTATTATCTTGACTAACACTTCTTGGACCTGACTTTTCTGCTCGCTCTTCTATAGACTAAGACATGAATCTAAAGGAGGCTTTCAAAACTGGACCTACCATAAAGAGACAAAGGATTTGAAGAAAGCCACTCTTGGAGCTGGAGTCTCCACCGGGTCTCCTACGAAACACAAGGATGCCAGCTCCGCCTAGAAGCAACAGCAGCCCCGAGTCACTATAGTCACGACCATAGAAGCTCCTCCACCACCTCCTCTCAACTCTGTGTTTGTCCCGCAGGCCATCCAAGCCACACCCCCAACTACCACGACCCCTGTTCCTCCCATCGAGATGGGAAAATATCAAGAACCTCATCGTGGTTCATTTCAAGAGATTGTTAACCATCTGATAAAGCATGCGACTTTGGTGAGTGCTAAAGAGTTACCAGCCATAGAGCTGAGGCCCTCGACGACCGTCCTTGACTCTGTGTTGGGGATGTCTCTGATCGTAAGTCTTATCCTTATCCTCCTTCTTCAGTTCCATGTTTTAACAAACTGAGCCCACCTTAATCATTGTCTGCATTCTTGCATGGCTCAGAGACGTGGTATTGCTCAGATAAGAGCTAAAAGGGACTAGGCCAAGACCACCTTGGTGGAGGCAAAGGTTGCCCTGGATGAGGCCAACAACACCCTGAGGACCTCCCAGGAGAACGAGTGAATTGCCAAAGCGCATGTCTTGGAGGTAATCCAGCAGCGAGACCAGCTTCAACTCAATGTTGACGATCTTAAGCAGAAGCTTGCGGAGGTCAACAGTCTCAAGTAGAAGCTTGTGGAGGTCGAAGCTAAGGCCAAAGAGGACTCTGCCAAAGCGGAGAGCTCTATGTAAGAAATGTTCTATCGGTGGTGGGCGTACAACCAGGAAGGAGATTTCTCGTTCCACGACGCGGAACTTTGGGAGCGCTACCTCGCCATGTTCTAGGATCGATTATCAAAAGAGTCCAGAGAGACAGTGGAGACTTCAGGAGCTGCAGCAGAAGTCGAGGAGGGAGAAGTGTCATCTTGAGAGCAAGTTACGAGGGGTCAGGGATGATAGGGGACCTCTCTTATTTTTTATGTTTTTTTTGGGCAATTTAAGCCCTTTGTATTTAAAACTTTTAGACTGAGACAATTTCTTTTGGGCTTTGCCTTGAGGTTATTTTTATCCTCAATATAATTTACATATTTGATATATGTTTCAACCTGTTATATCTAATCTTTTTTGTTCACTCCCCTTTTCTATCAAGTATATATGTTTATGAACCTTCAAATTCCTTATACATCCAAATAGTTGTAGGGGTGATTTTAGATCAAGATCTTTTTGCATGATGGCTTGCCCAGTTAATTTCTGATCGATGACCTGGTTATTTCAAGGAGTTTAATCGCCTAGTCATGTATACCTGTTAGGGATCAGACCTTCGACCTGGTTTAGTTTGAGGATTTTTGTACCTAGTTAAATTCTAGGATTTTGGTTATTATGCTTTGAATTTTTTTAACTTAGTTCATATTAAAAATTTCTTTGAAAACTCAAGCTTTAAGAAGTCATAAAGTAACCAATTTTCCAAATTCTAAGTTGCAAAAATTTTAGCCTAAATTTTCCAAATGTTTCAAAGAATGTTCGAGGGTTATATGCCCCCCAAGCGATCAGAATTTAAAAATATTCTAGATCGATTTTACATAATCAACTCATGCTATATTACAAGATTACAATGAAAAAAAAACTGGTACCACGTTTAAAATACATAGCAACCCTTTATTATTCAAATTTGAACAAAATGAATGGCTTTAATAAATAAGCCTTACAAAGAACAACACATTAAATCCAACAAAGACGTCCTATTTCTGATAATACTTCTTGAGATGTAGAGTGAACCAAGTTTGTGTAACCAATTCTCCACTTATCTGAGCTAGTTTAAAGGTTCCTTCCTGTAAGATGTCCACGATCTGATAGGGTGATTCCCAGTTTTGTCCTAGTACACCATCTTTAGGGTCTTTGTGAGCTAGAAACACCCTTTGGAGCACTGGATCCCCTAACTCGAGTCTACGCCCTTTGAATTTTAAATTAAAATATCGAGCTACTCTTTGCTAGTAATGGATAAGCTGCAACTGAGATTCTTTTCATCGATTTTCAATTAGGTCTATGGATGTAGTAAGCAGGTCATGATTCTGATCCTGGTCGAAGGTCCTTTGCCTATGTGACATTACTAGAGACTCAACTGAAGCATAGCCTCGCTTCAAAAAGTAACAGAGAAGGGAGTATGTGTAGTGGAGGTGCGATGTGAGGTCCTATAGGCTAAGAGCACATGTGAGAGCTATTCAGGACACAACCCTTTAGCATCTACTTATCACTTCTTTAAGCTCGCCTTTAGGGTTTTGCTTACTACCTCAACTTGCCCATTTTCTTGAGGGTATGCCACTGAAGATTAACTTTTAATTAAGTCGCACTCCTCCCAAAAATTCATGAATAGGTCACTGTCAAATTGAGTTTCGTGATCAGACACAATCTTCTTTGGAGTCCAATATGACATACAATGTTTTTCATGACAAAATCTATTACTCTATTCGAGGTTATAGTTTCCAGAGGCTCGGTCTCTACCCACTTAGTAAAATAGTTGATTGCGATAACTGCGTAGCGAACTCCTCCTTTTCCAGTAGGCAATGAGTCAATTAAGTCAATCTCCCATATAACGAATGGCCAAGGCAAGGAAATTATAGTTAGCTCCACAGGTGCAGCTCGGGCAATGGTGGCAAAATGTTGGGATTTGTCACACTTGAGGACATACAAGGCCGAGTCCTTTTTCAGTGTGGGCCAGAAATAACCTTGCCTTAGTACCTTTAAAGCCAAGTTCCCCCCCCCCCCCCCGCCCAGCGTGGTCCCCACAAAATCCGTTGTGGATTTCTTGGAGGATAGCATGCGCTCGGGCAAAACACACCTTAAGAGGGGCAAAGAATGACCTCGTCTGTAGAGAATTCCTTCGACCATAACGTACTGTGGGACCTAATACATTTGTTATCATGCTTTCTTTCATTGTTCTGGCATCTTTCCAGTTGTGAGGTATTCAACTATGGGAGTCATCTAGGTCGGTTCTTCACAAATCACTCCAACAACCACTAGCACTTCATTGGTGCTTGGTTTGTCCAAGAATTCTACGTGGAACACATTTAATGTATCTTTGGTTGTGGCAATTTGGGCTAAAGAATCTGCATTTGTATTCCTCTTTCGAGGGACCTGTTCGAAGGAATAAAACTCAAATTCTGATAGTTAACCTTTAAACTTAGCTAGATAAGCTCCCATTTTGATTCCTCGAGCTTGGTATTCTCCTAATACTTGATTAACCACAAGCTGAGAATTACTAAAGCATTGAGTTTCCATTGCTTTCAACTCTTTCGCTATCTGAACTCCAGCCAATAATGCCTCGTACTCCGCTTCGTTGTTGGAAGCATCGAAACCAAATCTGAGAGTCATATGGAAGCGATGTCTTTCAGGTGAAATTAGGATTATTCCAGCTTCGAATCCATTTTCGTTTGACGATCTGTCAACAAAGAGTTTCAAAAATTCTTGTACTAGCTCCCTCATCGGTTCATCTTTGAACCCCGTACATTCAGCCACGAAGTCAGGGAGCGCTTGGCCTTTGGCTGTTGTTCGTGGTTTATATAGTATCTTGAACTAATTGGGTTTGATGCTCATTTTAACAAATGTCCTGGGATTTTAGGCTTTTGCATGACCTACGTTAAAGGTTGATCAGTTAAGACGTGTATAATGTGGGATTGGAAATATGGCCTGAGCTTCCTTGAGGCCAGAATCAAACATAATGCGAGTCTTTCAATTAAGGGGTATTTGGATTCAGTTCCAGAAGCCTCTTACTCACATAATACACTGGTTTCTGTGCTCGATTTTCTTCTCAAAATAACACAGCGCTGACCGCATTTTCAGTTACGGCTAGGTATAAGTACAAACATTCCCCAGCAACTGGTTTTGATAACACGTAGGGTTAGCCAGATGATTCTTTAGATCCTGAAATGCCTGTCTGCATTCCTCTGTCCATTCAAACAGTCTATTTCCCATGAGAAAGTTTTTAGCAGTGAAGACACTTGTCTGTGGACTTTGATACGAACTAGTTTAAGGCCATAACCATTCCAATTAGGCTTTATACTAATTTTTGCGACCTTGGTGAAGGCATTTCTAATAGAGACCTAATCTTCTCTGGGTTTGCTTCGATCCCTCTTGCATTGACTATAAAGCCTAAGAACTTCCACGACGAAACCCCTAAGGTACATTTCTGGGGGTTCAGCTTCATGTCGTACTTTCTCAGCATGCCAAAACATTATTCTAAGTCGGATAGATGGTTATTGGAAATCTTTAAATTGACGAGCATGTCGTCGACATACGCCTCCATGTTCTTCCCAGTCTGGTTGACAGTCATCTTATTGACAACCTTTGATATGTTGCACCATCATTCATTAGCCCGAATGGCTTGACCTTGTAGCAATATACATTATGTTCGGTCATAAAGTTTGTGTACTCTTGGTCAGCAGGGTTCATTGCGATCTGGTTATAGCCAGAATATGCATCCATTAAAGACATGATCTCGGGGCTGGCTGTGGCATCAACTAGCTGATTTATTCTTGGTAGTGGGAAACAGTCTTTAGGGCAGGCTTTGTTGAGGCCAGAGAAATCGATGCAGGTCCTCCACTTTCCTTTGGCTTTAGGACCAAAATGGGGATGGAAATCCAGATTGGATATTTAGCCTCCCTAATGAACCCGCATTTCAATAAGTGTGCTACCCCTTCCTCCAGAATTTTTCCTTGCTCTTTTCCCAACAACCTATGTTTTTGTACCTTCGCAAGCACTCATTTGTCTAGGTTTAAGGTATGCATCATCACACTTGGACTGATTCCCACCATATCCTCATACGAACAGGCAGAAACGTCAACATTTTTCTTTATAAACTGACCAATTCCTTCTTTCTTTTGGTTCTGAGATTTTTTCCAAGCATTACTGCCCTGGAAGGTACTTCTAGGCCAAGAATGATTTCCTCTAGCTCCTCTAAAGCCTAGAGCTCAGATTTCTCTTCACCTAATCTTGGTTCAGTTTCTTCAGGTTAGGCAATCTCATTTCCAACTTCTTGAGGTTCTTTCGCTTATCTGGAAATGACCATTGCTTAAGGTTCCTCATTCTCTTCGGCTATTACCATGGTTTGCAGTCCAGGTTGTGATTTTCCCTTCATGGCAATGCTATAGCATTCCTTGGCAGCGAGCTGATCTCCTCTCACGGTATATATTTCTGAGGATGATGGAAACTTCATGGCCATGTGGCGAACTAAAGTTATAGCTTCAAACGCATCAGAGCAGGTCTCCCAAAAATTGCATTATAGGCAACCAGGCAGTTGACTACAGCGAACTCAAGCATCTTGGCGACAGCTCATGCCTCATCGCTCAATGTTACTACGAGCTCGATTATTCCCATGACTGCCATTTCCTCTCCTGAAAATTCGTAGAGGGTTGTAGAGGTCGCCATAAGATCAGCTACAAATAGCCCTATCTTTTCAAGGGTTGACCTAAATACCACATTCATAGAGCTCTCATTGTTAATTAGTATTCTGCGCACCCTCTGGTTAGCGAGTTGAATAGTTATCACGAGCAGATCATTATGAAGGAATTGGACATGGCTAGTGTCTTCTCTAGTAGAAATGATTGGTTGTTTATCCAATCATTGTTGTTTAGATAACCTTTGCTCTGAAATAAATTGGTGCCATCATGTTTTTTTAGCTATTGGATATATCTCTTCTGGGCTCCATGGCTTGTTCCTGCTAGATGAGGTCAATCTGTAATGATGACTATGTCCCTCCCTTCAACAGAAGGGGGGGGGGGGGGATTATCTAATTTCCATGAGCTGGTTGAGCTTATGCTGGATTGAATTGGTTAGAAGTTGTCCTATTCTGAGGGTACTGTGCTAACGGTCCAGCTCGAATGAGAGTCTCGATCTCATCCTTTAACTGACGACAATCCTCTGTGTTGTTGTCGATATCATTGTGGTATCGATAGAATTTAGTCTGGTCTCTCTTTGACCTTTGATGCTTCATGGGCTCGGGCTTCTTTCATGGAAGACATGCATAATTACCCAGATAAATATGTTCTTGTGAATCTGTTAGGTTGGTATACATGGTGAAGATAGAAGTGTACTTCTCCCCATGCTTATTTTTCTTGGACCCATTTTGGTTGCCCTCACCATTCCTTTTTTTCATTTATTACCTCCCACCTAGTTATTCTGGGTAGCGGGCTGAACTGTAGCTGCAGCATCCGCCATCACTCCAGTGGGAAGAACGAGGGTCTTGTTGGTTCCTGTAATAACAGATTCTACATCTTCTAGATTTATCAATTCTTGAGCTCATGTCGAGAATTCTTCTACACTTTTCATTACTCTCCTTTGGAGCTTCTTCCATAGATCTCCTCCTACAGTGATTGCTATTCTCACAACCATGAGCTTGGCACTATTGTCAACGTCTCTAGCTTGAGTCACTGAATTAGTAAATTGATTGAGGTAGGCCTTCAGGGACTCACCAATATGTTGCTTAATGTTGTCAGTGAGTCAGCCTCCACTCGAACCACTTTTGCAGCTCAAAACTGTCTGTTGAACTCAAAGGACTAATTTTTCCAAGAGGTGACTGAGTGTTTCTTATATTTTTTGAACCATAGCTTGGTTGATTTCATCAATGTAGCTATGAATAGAACACAGCTTAGATCGAAGTTCATATTGTGGGCCATAATAAAAGTGTTGAAGGTCCCAATGTGGTTGGACGGATCGGTGGTTCCATTATATGTGGGCATAATTGGCATCCTGAAGCTAGTACAATATGGAGGAGCTGCGATATGAGGGAAAAACGCTTGAGCTCCTCATCGGAATTGCAATCATCTATATTTTTCCCAGGCATGAGCCTATTCATTTGCTCCTCCATTAGGGCCAGTTGTTCGAGGGTTGGATCCTTCGTCTCTAGGTTATTTGGGAGTTGGTTACCTACTCCCATCCTATTGTGCTTGTTAGATGGGTTATTGTCCGTCCAAGCTTGAGCCCGATTAGGCACGATGTTCCCATTGTCACACACGATAGACAAATCTCCATTGTTCTGATTATACCATACAATATCATAGTGAGCTGACTGTCCTCTTTGCATGTTTAGATGATCACATAAGTCAGACTGTGGATTGGAGCGCAAGCTTTGAGCTAAACTCAACTGATTTTTCATATCACTTTTGTGTCTATGGAAATTTGTGTTACGGGTATTCTTGGCCCTGCCCCCACAATGGTTCTCCATCCAATAACTACCATCCATAAAGCTTGCTGCTCGTGGTTGAGGTCGAGGAGTTGGATCATTACCGCAAGATCGTGAGGCGCATGTGTCTTCTACAGGTATAGAATGTCTTCTTTCATTTCCGCGCCTTGGAGCATTCCTTTGTGGGCGTGGTGGTGTTGGATGACAAATAGATGAGGGAGGATGCTTTATTGGAGAAGCAATCCATGTCCCATCTGGGCATACCTGATTGGCTCGCCCATTGTCTACTCCAATTTCTGAAGTTGGTGGAAACACAGAGTTATTATGTGGTACCTGAGCGGCTTACTAAGGTGCTGGTGGATTCACGGGGACCTCCACCCTTCTCGATGTGGTCTCAGCTCGCCTTGCCTAGCCAGGTTGATTTCTGTAAGTGTGACCTGCTTGTCCATTCCTACGGTTATTAGCAGGAGGGTTGTTCCTAGGAGTCCGTTCAAAAGGCACGGAGTTTGGTGTTTCCGTTATGATGGAACGACTGACAGTAGGTTGATTATTTTGGTGGGACCGAGATCTGTGGGACCCACTTTGCCTCCTTCCGACATTCTGTGGGGCCCACTGACATTACTGTCCATTCCCCTTGTATTTATAGGGAATCATGGTTGACAATATTGGGTAACTTCCCAAGTTAATGGACACTTAAATATCCTTATTAAGCCTATTTATTTTTAAATCAATCGATAAAATGTATATAACGATTGCATGCATTTATTGCGCATATCAGGCATTCGAGTCTGTAGGGATTCTCCCATGTGTGTCATTGAACCACCCAGAGCTAGATGTCATTCTCGAGCTGGATATGACTAGAACAGGATGGATTGACTTAGGTAGTGCTCGGGCTTGATGTAGGCCATCTAGATGCTGGGTACCCCAATCCCTGTCATTTGCATCTCCAACATCCTGGAAGATCCTAGGCTGATCCGGATGCAGTGATACAGCTTCGAGCTACTTGTTCCAAAGTTAACGACATCTCCGAAGTATTGCCTCCATATATTTCACGATAGCTGTAACCCGTGCTAGATAGTTGAGCTCATGTTTTTAGGGCATAAAATTTTCCCCCAAGCTCTTGCTCGTGCATGACGTCACTTCTAACACGCATAGTAGGGTCTTTTCAACTTATGTCATGAGAAAACGTGCCCACTCACTCACTTGAGTACGGGACATGTTTCTGCTTGTTATATATGCCTGTTCAGGTTTCGAAGTCTTGCCTCCTTTTATTTTGCACTAGCTGTACCCCGAGCTAGATAGTTGAGCTCATGCTTTTAGGGTATAATGTAACACCCTAGTTAGTCCAAGACCGTCATACTGTGTACTTTAAATAGCGCTTAACTCGCTAAATCATTCATTAGCTTGTAAACGTGCATCTAGGTGTTATTAACAGGCCAGGGTTAAAATCTTGGTCAAAAGGAATGGATATATTTTATTAAAAACATTAAACAGTAAATGGGATCCCATAAAAATGTTTACAAAGTTATTTACAATCCAAAATGGTCATTATAGTATAAAAGTTACAGCCCGCCGACCTAAGCAGAAAAAATAGGGTTAAACCATAGTTTCCCCTAAGAAACACCTTGGCCGTGGTGGTCAAGCAGCCACATATGTACACATCGCCACCTAAGCTCTGTACTCAAGGCTAGGTGAGCTTTTCATTTCCTTTACCTGCACCACATAGCACCCGTCAGCCAAGGCTCAGCAAGAAAACTTATTACTGCATGTATACAAATAATATTAAATGATTCTGGGGCTTACACCCTAATTAGATGGTGACTAATAAGTCTCTCTGGGGTATATGACTAATAAGTCTCTCTGAATAGATAACTAATAAATCTCTCTGAATAGATGACTAATAAGTCTCTATGGGGCCCTGCGCCTAAGCCATGTGACGTTTTAGTCACCTGAGCCTTTTTGGCCCTAGCTTTGAGTAACTAGCCTTAGACTAGCCAAGCGCTTTAGTTTTCTTCGACCAATAGGTCTGTCCAGCATTTAAAGCTCATGTTGATTAGATCTAATCATTTCGGCCTGCGTTAAACATGCTAATGTCGCTCTTGACTCATAAGCCAATATCATACGACCAGCGCGCTCAATATTATTGCCAATCATGACTGATAAGTCAGAGCTTCGCGACCAGTACTAAATACCATTGTCATTTCTGAATAATAAGTTGGTTTGATTCACAAGTAAGCAAAGTTGCCAGGAATTTACAATGCAACCAATGTCCATATATAGGGCACTCAACATGCCACATCAATAACCATGCATGTCACATAGTGGGTGTAGTTTTCTTACCTCTAGTTCGAGTGTGAAATAATAAAAGAACGACCCTTGAGAACGATCTATCCTTAGGCCCCTTAGCGGTCACCTAATCATAACCAAATATGAAATCCCATCAATAAAATGAGTAATAAAAAGGTTCATGGACTAAAACCTCGCTTCCGAGACCTCGAATCCTACTAAAACGGTTAGTAGATTCGATCCCGAACCAAGAGAATCGAAAACCCGTGCTTAAAACTTGCTAAAACCCATCCAGGCACAAAACAGACAGGTGGGCTGCGACCTGCCCCCAAGGACCGCGACGCACCCCCAAGACAGAGAGCCCCTGTCTGGGGTGCCAGGGGAGGGCTGTGACTTGCACCTGTGTGTCACCACATGCCTACTAGACAGAACGCAGGGGAGGCTTTGTGAGGCATTCATGTTGCGACTTGCATGAACTCGGTCGCGACTTGACCCCGTGAACCCAACTCTCTTGCATTTTCTCCAATCTAAACTCAGCCAAATCTCATCAAATAAATCCCCAATAACACAACCAAACCATAATACAATATTATCACCATTCAAATAACAAAACCTAAGTTCTATAATACTTAAAACATCACCAAATATCCACTTCTAAGATCAAAATCTCAAGCTTAAACATAACCTTAAAAACAGAGCAAACACCTTAAAAATTCAACCTGAAAACCTTACCTTAATCCCATAATTGAACCCTTCTGTTGTTGCAATTCCATCCTAAACTCCCAAGCATTAAATCCTCAAGTTGAATCCTCTAGTTTTCTTTAAAATTCCAACCCGAGAGAGAGAGAAGAGGAGAAAGAACTCTGTTTTGCTGCCTATTTCACTCCACAACCTTCTAAACTTTAAACATATCTAATGGTCAAAATGATCAAATTGCCCCCAGGACTTCTAAAGCCTTCATAGCCACCGAGGGCAAAACTCTCATTTCCCACCTCTCCCTTTAATTGTAATTAACGTCCTCCGATTCCCGTTACTCCCAATATCCTCAATAATTATTAAATCATGTCCCATTACCCACTCATTCTCGGTAATGTACTAAGCATCAAATTACCCCGAGGCTCACACCGAGCCCGGCAATTAACCCAGTTATGACCAAACTGCTAACTTGCATCCTAGGATCGTCCCATGCCGAATAGCTCGAACATATCCACATAACAATGTGGTCTCACCCATAACTCACAAACAAGCACATAAATATACAAATATGCTCTTAATGGCCAAAATTACGAAAATGCATTTCTAATAAGAAGTGGGGCCCCATGCATGCAATTATCAACGTATAATAATATAACTCACATAATCATGCATATAATCACATAACCACATATTAAATCAAGTATGGCCCTCCTGGCCCCCTAATCCAGGCATTAAACCACATTAGGGAATTTGGGACGTTACATATAACATCTACGACTACCAAGAAATATTGACGGAATGAATTTTAACCGCAAAAAAAAAATTAATTATTCATCTGCCACAATCTACAAGACTTATGTATTTTCGCTACAAATAACTCTATGTAAATTATTTATATTTTCAGTTTAAACATTTAATATAGATGAGATATATATATAAAACAACATTTTAAAAAAAAAACTATACATAATGTTTTCGTTTAAATATCTTTTTTCTTTAATATGCTCATTTCATACATTATATTAAACATCTTCTTTTATAATATATGACATTATTATATATTTATTAAAATTTTATATGACACTTGAAAAATACTTAATAAAATTAAATTAATAATTTTTCAAAACAAAATTAAGCAAGCGTGCATTGTACACTACTTTCACCTAGTATATATATATATGAGTGCACTCTTAATGGTTACTAACTATGGATGGTTACTTTAATATTAACCATTGGATTAAGATCAATGGTCCATATTTATAGTTGTTAATTAATATTTCTAAAAATAAATTTTAATTTTTTCAAATTTTTAGGAGATTTACCTGAAGAAAAAAATGTATTTATTATGAAAATATAATATTGTAAACTTTTCATGTTTCAAATGCATGTTAATTTCTAAATATAGCTAGTGTCTCTCATTGGTTGGAAACAATATTAATTATGACAAAAAAAAACTAAATTCAAAATTAATATAGAAAAAAAATTTTACCTGTTGCTGACATATTATACCAAGTCATTATGTTGTCACATCATCATAATTGTTAGTACCCATCTATGGGTAGTAACCATTGAGAAGTCTTTCATATATATATATAAATATATATATATCTAAAGGTCAAAAATAATTTTGTTTGTGTGAGGTCCTGTGTTTTGAACACACGGTAGTAGCTGGTTTGAGCTGGTGAAGAATTATGTGGAATATTATTTTTATAAATGATATTATATGAAATTGTGTTATTTCTTGAATTTTTATAGCTGTTGTGATGATCTGGTAAAGGGTTTAGGCTTATGCAAAGAAAGTTTGGTCTCGAACCAAGGGATATACTCTAATGGTAGGAAAATCTTGGATTAAATAAAATAGGGAATACTATG
This sequence comes from Humulus lupulus, assembly GCF_963169125.1. NCBI lineage: Eukaryota > Viridiplantae > Streptophyta > Magnoliopsida > Rosales > Cannabaceae > Humulus > Humulus lupulus. The sequence continues at coordinate 110,455,855 of NC_084797.1, read as the reverse complement.
GCATAAAAATATTTTTGGCAACGAGGAAATTTTTGTTGAACCAATAAACTTTAAGAAAATTGATTGAGGTTTGACTTCCAATCAACCGTGCTTTAGAACGAAAAATAATTTCTTGCTTTTTCCTCCAAGGGCATTTTGGTCAATATATGATAAATTGACAAAATTATAGGAGATTGTGACAAACTTTTTTTTTTTGGTCACAAATTAATTTATTTAATTATGCTTGGAGATTTAAAAAAAATGTACGTTAAAAATTAAGGGAAATTTAGAGCACAAAATTACCAAAGGGCCCTTAAGTTCATTATATGTAGGATAAAATAAGCAAGGACATAAAGGTAAATTCCAAAAGAAGAGAGAGAGAGAGATGGGTGACAAGGCTAGGGGGTAGACCCTAGGGCTCTCATGAGCTAGGTCACATACCCCAAAGAGCCAAGAATATGAAGAATTTTACCCTATTCATATGTTAAGAGCTTGATAATTTTGTTTTTTTCTCTCAAACACTTCCTCTCCATCACCCTCTCCCCAAACCAGAAACCTTCTTTCTCCCTAACCTCCATTGCTGCAACAAACTCCCTTCTTAGCAAGTTACACTCATCTTATCCATTGGAGAAGGAAGAAGTTCAAGAAGAAATCCTTGTCTAGTGTAAGTATAAAACTCCTTGTTCATTTCTTTCTCTTTCCCTTCAAACCCGAAACCCTAGGGGGTTTCCTTGTGCATGCATGTAATCTAATAGGCATGCATGAAATTTATCTTGTGTTCTAGGGTTCAAAAGAAGCTTTCACTAGTTGGATCTCAAAGATTGAGCACCTTGGTGATCAAATAAAGCAAGGTAAGAGGTTTTTGTAAGTTTGCATGTTCTTGTCCCTCATCTAAGTTCTTCCTATCCTAATTCTTTCTTAAAAATCTGCACGTGGAACTTGGGGCTCGGTTTCGAGATTATGTGATATGATGAATTGCATCTATCCATGTGGCTAGGGTTTATGCTAGAAATGCTTGCTGTGTTTAAGAGTGAGTAAAAATGCATGCTACTGAAATTCGTGGTCTGGCTTCCAATGGGTCAGATTGCATCCTACTGCCTCTGTTTGTAAAAATAATTCTTGTAGTTGTGTAGTGCTTTGAGATTTCTTGATGTTAGGCTTTGTAAAATCACAAAAGTGTATTTTTAAGCCCAAGTTATACACTTTTTGGCATTGTGATGCAAAATATGGAAAATTTATGGGAAGCATGCATTGTCTAGATTTCTTTATCTTTTGAACAAGTTTTATGAATCTAAAAGCTATTAAATTTGGTAGGATGTTAGTCGATACATTTATAAGGGCTCCTGTAAAAATTATAGAAGAAAATATATTATGGTTTAAGAAAAACAAATTTTCAAAATTTTCCCTAAAATCTTGAAAAAACTTATGGGATCCAATCACTCCCTAGATTGCTTTAATTATTTGAATGGGTTTTACTATCCAAAAAATTATGAAATTTTGAAACAAATTAGGTAAGATATGTATCATGACCCCTGTAAAATTTAAGAGAAATCTGTGTCACGGTTTAAGAGAAATAAATTTTCAAAATTTGCCCAAAAATCTGAAAAGTAGTAATTTCGAACCATAACGAAAATTGATTTTTGGGAGATTAGTTATCCTAACCTAATACAAGTTCTGACACGAGATTTCCGCCTATTTCTTATCCTTATGACACAGAATATGTGAACGATAGTTAAAGGGCTTTGGCAAAAAAAAAAACTCAACTTATGGAAAAAGTTAAAAAAAATGGAACTTTATCACATTAAATCAAATAGTGAAAGGAAAATTTTGGAAATGGGAAAAATGGTTATTTTACAAAGGTAACTAAGAATTTGGAGGTCTAACCACTCCAAAATCAGCTTGAGTTAACTAAAGTGTGTTTTTTTTTTACCATTTTATAAATTGAGGGTCTTCTTTTAAAAAATACCACGAAAAGAGATTCTAGGTTATCAATAAAAATTTGGTAAAAATGGGAGTTTAGGTTATGAAGGACCTTTATGAAAAAAGGGTAATTTTGTCAGATAATAATTGTTAAAGGGTCAAAACGTTGTATTTTGGTATATGATAGAAAGCGGTGAACTTCATACAAGATTGATTAGTTATGATATTTTTCTAAAGATCCGAATTGTTAAAACTCCTTTTTCTAATACCAAAGTACAAGTTATCAAATAAGAGAGTTCTTTATTGAAATAATATTAAAACACATGGTACGGAGTTCGTGTTATGGTGAGGTCGATTTTCTTACTATTACTTAAAGACTGAAAATAAAATTCGGCCTTATACACTATGAAGTGTATAAGAGGCTACAATATAAAGTGTCTGAGAGTTTATTGCGTGCATCTATTGTAGAATATTAGTTGTAAGAATATGTCATAGTTTAATCTGAGTACACTTTACTAATTACAGTAATCGTCGAAGGGAAAAATGAATAGCAGTATTAAGGATCCAGTTGGGAACTAAGGACTCTAAATAGGTTACCCTTTCCCTTCTTGGCTATAACATGAATATACTAGTGTGTGCTTGTAGTAGTAGATTGCACTAGTTTTGTTTGGGTCGTTAAGACCAGGGTATGCTTAATACCCACTCTTGCAATGCTTTTGCATTTTGCGGCTAAATGATAAGTAGGTTTGGGTTGGAGCCAGAACCTTAGCTTAACATAGTCCAGGTTGGAGCCAGGACACGGTAAGCTAAAGTCTGGGTTGGAGACAGGAGAGGGTAAAAATATAGTCCGGGTTGGAGCCAAGACATGGAAAAAATATATAGTCCGAGTTGGAGTCAAGACAGTGGTAATATAGCCCGGGTTGAAGCCGTGACATTAATGGTGGAACCGAGTTGAGGCTTGGATGCCTTGCTATTAATCTATTGCTTAGTTATGATATGTGTTATATATATCTTGAATGTCTGGGAATTTTCTGAGTGCAGGTTCTTGTGATATGTGTGAGCTTAGTTTTAAGAAACAACCAAAGTATTTTTTTCGGATATGGTTATATATCTTGAATGTCTGGGATTTTCTGAGTGCAGGTTGTTATGATATATATGAAAATTGGTTGTTGGGTGCAACCAAAGTGCTTGATTTTCTGTTGTGATTATTACTTGTGAAATTGTATGATAGGGTTGGAACTTATCCAATAACCTAGTAACCGGTAGCTATATCTACCTTAGGTCGACCCGTTACTGGGTTGTCGCTTACCAAGTTGTTCATGTTGTAGGTAAGTGCAAAGGCAAAGTGGATCAGAGAGCGCTGGAGTCTGCTTGCGGATATATATATGTGGCCTGACCTGGGGAGGTTTTTGATGGATCACTATTTTGAAAAGAAAAAGTTGAAAGCTCATTATTACTTTATTATAACTCTATGGATGAATATTTGTATTTCCGTTTGCTAAACTAAAAGGGTGCGCACACAATACTTTTAAAAGTTTTTTTATATGAATTTTCAGTATGATAAGTTAAAGTAAAAGTTTTAAATTTCCGCATGATTTTTGGTCTTGTATGTTTTGGATCATTACAGTTTGCTTACTATAACTCCTCAATTTGCGAAATAAGATGAGTTTATTTAACCTTTAGTACTTCCAAATTTTGATGATAAAATTGTCAAAATGAATTTAGGTGATTTTTAAATTGAAACGTGATTTTTAATTTAGGTGGTTAGAAGAGTTTGAATTTTAAAAATATTAAATTTATAACAAAATAAATTAAATTCGTTTCATATACGGTAATATTTTTTATTAAAAAAACAGATATTTTGTGAATAATAATGCAATGCAAAATATAATAAGAAAACCAATTACTTTTAATATTTAGATGAAATTTGGAAAGTTTGATTACTTATTAAAATGAAATAAAATAAATATTGTAATATATTTTTTAATTATAGATGGAAAATATGAAATTTAATTTTTGGTAACTAATTTTTTTAAAGAGGATTAAAAAAGGTATTTTTTTAAATTTTACTATGTTATTTTTTAAAAAAAAAAATACGTCCATCAATCATTTTTTTTAATTTTTATAATTTTGCCGTGAAAAGTTTATTTTTAAAAAAAAAAAATATAGTTGATGTTTTCACCAATGTTATCTTTTTTTCTTCACATTTTGTAATCGAGAAACATTCTAAAATTAATTTCTTATTGATTTCTATAATTTTTTTGGATTAAAAAAAAAAACTTAAAATGTAACTTTAATTTTATTTTTCAAAAATGACCAAACTCACAAAATTGTTTGGCCGATTCTCACAAAATTATTTTTCAAAAGACTCAACTTCCTCTCCAGCTCAAGTCAAACTGTAAAAAGGAAGAAATAAAAGAGTAGTCAATGTTTAAATTTTTTTAGAAAATGCCATATACAAGTAAATTCCTATGAAAAAAAACACACATAATGCATCAGTTTTATTTCAAAAGATATGGGTTTGTTTATGTAATTGGATAACCGATATAAAAAAACCGTCCTTACTTTGACTGGTTTAGTGTTTTGATATTTCATAATTTATTAATCACAACTTTTGTATTTGTTATTGATTTCATTGCTTTTGTAGCTATTGATTGTATTAGTAAACTTATTTTATTCTTACTTTTGTGGTTGTATTATTTATATTGGTTTGTAAAATATAGAGTAGTTTTTTAATATTAATTAAACAAAATAAGTGTAATTTGGTATTGAAACAAACAAAAGTGGACTAAAATAGTATAATAATTCTCATTACATAATGGTTGACTCGTATTTTCATTAACTTGTACATAGAAATAAATGAGGAGTTGTTTTGTATGTAAAATCCCAAAGTGGAACTTAATGATGAACGATGAGCAAAAATAAAAAAGAGATAAATGTAGTAATCTCCAAGTGAAGTTGTTTTATAGTGGTTCAGTCCAAAATAGATGGCCTACGTCCACTTTAGTCAGTATTATTTGTGAACTTTGAGCCCTCAAGAACAAACTCAGTTTGATCTTATACTTGGGGCAGTTTCAGTTATTGAGAGTAGGAGCTTTCTCCAAAAATGAACAGTTACTGACATGTTTTTCGACCGAACCTTGTTACATTTTGGTTTGCACTATTTATAGCCACGAAGATGGGAAGGGCTGATAGTGGCACCTTGTTTCCCGATCTGGCTAAATTTTGGTGCACTTGGCTGGAGACAGGTTTGTGTCTTACCAAAAATGGTAATCGGACTTTTCCTGTTCATTTAATTGTTGAATGTGCACTTTGATTGAGAAGAAGGCATAGGTGGCATGGGCCATCGGCGAGTTAATGTTCATTTACTAAATAGTTACTGTTTATTTAAGAATTGTTACTAACTTCTTATTCAACTGACCCTTGTTACATTTCGATTTGCACTATTTATAGCCGCGGAGATAGGAAGGGCTAACGGTGGCACCTTGTTTCCAGAGCAGGCTAAATTTTGGCTCACTTGACTGGAGACAGGTTTGTGTCTAACAAAAAATGGTAATTCGATGTGTCCTATTCATTTAATGGTTGAAGGCGCACTCTGGTGCAAAAGAAGGCTCGGGTGGCTTGGGCCACCGAAGAGTGGCGAGCAACCTTGGTGACCCACAACCACGATCGCGCGATCAACGACCACAACGGCGACTGGCGACTGGCGAAGGCCTCGGGGACCAGCTATGGCCAATAACGACTTTAGCTCATCCTTGTGATGTGTGTTGGTCCGAGTTGTACGTCTAGCTAGGGTGATTGGCTAGAGTCTTTTTCTTCTTACGATTTGTGTTAGCATGGCCATCTGGGGATTATTTGGCTTCACATGATGGGAGAAACAAGCCAGCTCTGGTGAGTCCTACTATAGCGTCCCGAATTTGTTAATAAGGCTTAGGGCCTTGATTAGTGTGCCAGATGGGCAATAATTGTTTTAATTATGCTAATATGTGAATTTTATGATAATGTGATTAGAAATGCATGTTTAGGTGAATTAAATATGCATATGGGCCCCATTTGGCTATTAGGAGCATATTTGTAATTTTAGCCCGTTGAGGGCATAAATGTAATATTTGTGTATATTGTGATTGATACCATGAGTTAGTGGTGATATATTTGTGATGAACGATCCGAGATGGTCCTAGGGAGCAATTTAGTTAAATAGTCACAACGGGTTCAAATACCCGGCTCGAGAGGAGCCTATGGGTATTTTGGGAACACAGTTAGTGTTCCAAATTTAACGAGTAACGAGTAAAAATTTAGCAATTATTTGGACATGTCGAGATTAAACGGGGATTTATAGGAACACTCGAGGACTTAGCGGGATGTGGCGAATAACAGAATTGCACTTGGTGGCATTAAAGCATTGGGGATATGTAACGCCCTACTTCCTTAGAGCCGTTACTAAGTGAGTTTTAAGACAAAACAGTGTGCAATGAACTCGCTAACCGAGGTTTTGAAACAAAAGTGTGACTAATTAAAAGTTAGGGCTGTAATATTTGAAAATGCGTCATTTTCATTAAAACTTCCAGTATTAAACATTTGGGATCCCAAAATAAGGTTTGAAAACTATTTACATCTTGAAATAAGTTTACAGTTGATCAGTTATAAAAAATCATAGATTATTACAGCCATTTTCGAATAAACCCCCAACCAAAGCAGTCAAGTAGGCCAAACATGTACGCGTCGCTTCACGCTCTCCGTACTCATGGTTGGTTGACTAAGTCATTGCTCTCACCTGCAACACAGAGCACCCGTGAGCCGAAGCCCAGCAAGAAAACTCATGCAGAACATAACATATGCAATTTATACAGTTTATCATATCAGATAATCCACAGATAAACAAGTCAACCATTAGACTAAGCAAACACGGCCATGCCGCCCCAGAAGCCTTACCAAAGCCTGGGGTCTCGGTCTTCACCGTAGGGATATCACATGTATCCCCTGGGTCCTACTCTGACTATAAGCATCCCATGTGCTAAGTGTTACTTCCGGCGCCACTGCCGTTCTCGGCCTTGCCGCCCTCGGCCATAGCCGTTCATTTCACTATAATCACACATATAGTATATCTCAAAATAACATTCAAACAAATATCAATTCATTTAAATCTGCACCCTAACATGTAATGCAATATAGGGCCGTGCCCTGCAATCATCTCATCATGCAACATGCAATATAGGGCCGTGCCCCGCAATCACACTATGGGCCCATGCCCCATCCTACGGGTGTTATAGTTTTCTTACCTTTCCAATCAATAGCTTAGATCACCTGACTCCTTGAGCACAATCCCACTCGATCCTTAGCGCACACCTAGGCATAAACATAGGTCAAAGTCAACACCGAACCCCAAGTCCGAATACCTAGCCTCGGGACCAATCCCGAGCCCCCGGGAAGTCCTAAATCCCCAAAACAAAGTGGCGGAATCGAGCCCCGAACCCTAGGTCAAAATCCCTCATCAAAAACCCAAAAATCCACCTCTGTGAATAGTGCAGCGCTACAGCGCTCTAAAGAGGGCGCTGTAGCGCTACAAGCAGAACACACCCCCCAGAACAGGGGCTAGTGCTACAGCGCCCACTGACTAGCGCTGTAGCGCTAGTTGCAGCCCAGCAGAACCCGAAAATCGCATCTTGCGATTTCCTTCAACCAATTCAACCCCAAACTTGTCCAAACCTTTTCCAAACCCAAAATCAAGCTTATAAACACCTCACACTCATCCCAAGCATCCCAAGAACTCAAAACTCAAGCACATTCAACCCAAATCTCAAAATTCACCATGAACAACCCTAAACCCAGAAATTCAATCAACAACAAAGTTAAAGGCTTAGAATTCTTACCATTGATGAAAATTTCGACCTTGATTCAACCCTAGGCCTCCATAGCTTGCTCTCCCTCAAAGATTGCTCAAAAATTCCCTAAAATTCCCACCATCTCAGCTCAAAACACAACTCAAACCAGCCAAACCCTTAAAGCTGAAAACTCTAAAAACTTACCTCAAAAGTTGATGTGTTCTTGCTAATCCTTGCCAAATCTTCAAGTATAACCAAAGATCCTTGATGCTCAGCCTATCCTAGCTCTCCACCGAGCTTTGCCCCAAGAAAAATGGAGAGGAATGGTGCAAGAATGCACAAACCGCCCCATTAGGAAAACCCTCTGTTTTTCTCTCTTTTCTTTCTTTCCTTTTTCTTTCTTTTCTTTCTTTCTCTCCACAGCCAACACTCTTTCTCTATAAATTCCACTAAGTGTATAAAGCCTCATAAATCAACCTTCTAAAAGCCAATTGACCAAAATGCCCTTCCTATTAACTCGAAATCCTTTTGTCCAAATAGGGCCATTTTTGTCATTTTACCCAATTCCCGCTAATCCACAAGTGTCTCTAATATTTCCCCGTTGCTTTCCAACACCTGATAAACCACCAAATAAATATTCCCCATCATCAAAATTAATCTCAATCTATTCTCTAAATTCCAGCTTATACCCCCAGGCTCGCCCCGAGCCGGGTATAAGTTCCCGTCATGACTTTTCGCTAGCCTGCTCACTGGGATCGCCTCGAGTCACAAATCACAGATACATCCACATCACAATGTCGTCTCAACAATCATCACATATCAATGCAGTTATGCCCAACATGGCCAAAATTACAGTTATGCCCTTCTAACACGATCCGGGCCTACATGCATACTAATATACATAGCCATGCATCTTAGATAAACAAATAGTCATATAACATGCTTTAAATCATAATCATGCATTTAACTCATCAAATCACACATAAATCCTATCATGCCCTCCTGGCACGCTAATCAAGGCCCTTAAGCCTTATTAGCGAAATTGGGTCGTTACAGGATAGGCTTAGGGGCATTTTGGGACTTAGGCAGCTGGGGATTACACTAAGCTACCACATCATTCTGGAAACCAAAAGGAAACAGAGCAGTTAATCCCTCTAGTTTTCTCTCTCTCGGTTCTTCCTCTTTTTCTCTTGGAAACTTAAGCAAGCTTTGGGAAATTCAAGTGGTTGAGGCTGAAGCTTTAGGAAAACTGATGTTTGTGGCAATTGAAGTAAGCCCAGGGTCGAATCTTGTACAAAGGTAAGCACATATACTAAATCTTCCAGCTGGATTCTGCTAGACTTATAGGTTTGCCTGAGAGTTTAGTTCTAAGTATGATTTTGGGAGTTTGATGAGTGTGGGGGAGTTTTTTGTGGTTTGGTTGTGATGTTTAGATTATGTGAAAGATGATTCTAGGCCTAAAGCTGAGTTTGGCTAAGGATTTTGGCTAAGGATTGGGGTATTAATTTGGGGCTTAGGCTCGAGGAAACACGCATAAATGGGGTTGATTTTCTGGGTTTGGGGGCTTGGGCCGCGACCCTGTTCTTTAGGCACCGCGGCCCGTGTGCTCGAAGAGGCTGGAAAGCCCTTCGTTTGCCTAGGTGCGTTGCGACGTAAGGTATAGCATGTCGCGGCCTATGTACCACAGCAGAGAGGATTTTTGCCTCTATCTTGAGCGTGCCGCAGCTCTTAAGGGGCTGGGCCGCGACTCAAATGTTAAGGCTCAAGAAGGATTTTACTACCCAATTTGGTAGAATTCAAGGTCTCGGACACTAGATTAATATTTCGAAGTTATTTATTGGTTTATAAGTGTATGGATGGTTATTATGAATGCGTTGTGACTAGGTTTTCAATAAGGCTCGGGTTAGAGGACTGTGGTCAGGATCGCGGTGCTCAGATAGCTCAGGACACAGGTAAGGAAACTATTTTACCCGTAGACCAGGGTATGGCCCTAGTGCTTATATTGCATGGCGTAGCCCTATTTTTTATATTGTAGGGCATAGCCCTATTGTTTGTTTTGCAGGGTGCGGCCCTAATGTTTATGTTTAGTATGTGTTTAAATATCTGGGAATATTATGCTATGTGATGCATGCCTGTGAGTGAACGGTGAAGGTCGGGAACGGCAAGAGGCAGGGTACAGCAATGTTCGGGATTGGCATTGAGCACACTGAGTGCAGGCCGTTAGGGCGAGACCCTCCTATGGTACAGGAGCCACCCTCTCGGTGAAGGCCGCGAACCCATGGCCTGGTAAAGCGCCTGGGACAGCGTTGGCCGCTATGTGTTTAGCCTGTTGGCTATTTTGTTGTATGTTGTGGATAGTTATGCATATGTTATATGTTTTGTGTTGAGTTTTCTTGCTGGGCTTTGGCTCACGGGTGCTCTATGGTGCAATTAAGGGCAAGGGAAAGGTCGACCAACCATGAGTATGGAGAGCGTGGAGTGACAGGCACATGTTTGGCCTACCTGGCTGCCACGACCAAGGTTATTTTTGGGAAAAGGTAATGTAATAGTTGTTTTGTTGCCTATGTGGACCATGTGTATATTTTTTTTCTGTAATGTATTTCTAAACATTATTTTGGGATCCCAACTGTAAAACTTTCTAAGATTTTAATGAATAACCAAATGTTTTATAATTAATGTCTTTAAACGAATGTTATTTCACTTTAGTCACACTTTTAACCTGAAACCTCGATTAGGCTAATGGCACATTTTTAACCCACATAGTAATGACTCAAAGGAAGTAGGGGGTTACAACTTAGTGTGAGAGCATGCCAAGGTTTATTGTTCCTGGAGATCAACTGAATATGTATGCTCGCTGCCAGTGACAAGATTGACTCAGGGTTGGTTGGTATTTAATGAATTATATGCTTAATTGTTTGTGTAAAGTGCTCTATTTGCCTGAATATATAAAAATAGAGCATTGTGAATATGTTGTTATATGCATGATGTTAGAGCATGGCCCCCATGATTGTTGTATGCTATCTGTGATATGTGGATTTGCTTGTTGTGTTTGGTTGATGAAATTGGGAGGTGGTTTTGATGTTGTTATCATGCCTTATGTGTGGCATCATTTGTTGCAGGCATATTGTAGTGATGCCTCAGAAATCAATCAGGCTCCGCGACAATAGGGCCGAGGATGAGAACCAGAATCAGGACACTCCAGGTGCCCCACTGAATTGGTAATAGTTATTTACCGAGATGGAATCTAGACTTTACCGCATAGAAGAAGAGCTTCGATAGTTGAGGTAGCAGGCCCCTCCTCAAGGCATTGGGTTACAAGTTCCACAGGCTGTGGCACCAGTGCCATGTAGAGTCCAACAATTTTACTTAGCTAGTTAGATAGTAGTAGTAGTAGTAGTAGTAGTAATAGCTAGTAGCAGTTGTTATAGTATGTTTATTACTGTGGATTTTGGTTCAAGCCGGGACTTAGTTGAACACTCGTAGCAACACTTAATAAGATCATGACACTTGTCATGTGCATGTTTATTGAGAAATTAAGAATATATAGGAATATTTTTATAAGAGTAATATTTGAAAACCCCAGAATCTGCCAGCAGCTTTAAGATATTTATAGGATTCAGTCAAAGTTGTTTACTCAATTCAAACTAGGCTGAAAAAGTGCAATTACGTGTATAATATTTCAGCGTATGCCGATATATCGCAGCTCTAGGGGCGATATATCGCCACTCAGGGAATACGAAAAATATGTAACTTTGCACGAACGTTTTGACGAGGTTTAGGAATATAAGCCCAGGCGATATATCGCCTACCATGGGCGATATATAAGCTCTAGGGCAAGATTTTTGAATGATTTTGAAACCGAGGTCAATTCAACCCATAAACTTTTAGCAAGCCTCTGAATCTTTTTGACCGAGTCTTAAGCCTCTACTGAATGATTATTCAAATGTTTTTCAATTAAATAGTCATTATTTTATTCAAGCTAAAAGAAGATCTTTTCATTCTTGAACTCTAAAAGTAGGACCTAGTACCCAGCCATTTCTTTCATTCTTCAAGCTGAGTTCAGAGCCTTCAAGCTGCTAGGTTTACTTTAGAGCGTTAAACACTTGGGTTAGGGTTATAAGCTTTATCATCTTAAGCTTATTAAACACTTGGGAAGTAAGGTTAATAGTGTGTTTTTCGATATCGATGGTTTATCACATGTCATAATGGTCATTAATAGTATAGTCCTATATGGTATACGTGTTTATAGTCATATGTTATATGTATATAGTTTATGTTTATGTTTCATGCTTTTAGTAGATTTTCCTTGCTAGGCATTAGGTTCATTCCTTTATTTTTATATGTGCATGAAAATAGTTATGGCGGTGGAAATATTCTTGGCAGCTTGGGATTGTGTATTGAGGGAGAATGGATTCAGTGGACTGCGTGAACAATTTGAGGACGACGTTGTTTTAAGTCTTTTTAATTATGATTTCTATGTATCTTCCGCACTTGATTTTGTAACAAATTTATTTAAGATTTAAGTTATGTTTTATTTTATTTTTAAAACAATGGGATCTCATACCATACTCTGAATTTTATGTATTTCGACATTTCCTTTATAGTTTTTAATTAAGTTATGAATGTTTCATATGTATGTTTTCTTAAGAATAGTGACTATGTAGTAGTTTTAATGGTCCAAAGTCTAGAATTAGTTGGGTCATTACAGTTGGTACCAAAGAAATGATTCATTCGCATGAAGTTCTTCTCGATACACATGCTCAAGCTCCAAATCTAACCGCCAAGTAAGTTTTTATGATTATAGTTATTATGTTTATATGTATAGCTAACGATTTTAGCCTTTATGTTTTCAGTTAAGAATGAATGGAGCGTTAACTTATGAGGATATCCTAGCTATTAAGGCCCTAAAAAGAATTAGAGAACCAAGAAACATTGTAGGAGTGCTAGAAAGAATCACTCAAAGACTACTTTTGTTCCACAGGCAGATAGGTGTAATGCCCCGAATTCTCCGATGTGGTTTAGTGGCAGATTAGTTGGCCGGGAGGGCCGTAATTGTTTAATTATGCCATTAAATGAATTTGTGCATGTTTATGTGAATTATATTATAATATGATGTCATATGCATGCATGTGGGTCCACATTTGATATATTATGCTGTTTTGATAATTTGGCCCATTGAGGGTAATTTGTGTATTTGGGTGCATGATGTGATTTGTGAATGAGATTCCATTATTATGGAGATATATTCGAGCTATTCAGCATTAGACGGTCATTTTTAGTGGATTAGCGGTTTTGTCATAACGGGGTCAATTTTGGGGTAATAGGAATGTTTATTTGATGATAAATTGGGAATATTTGAGATCATGGTAAAATTCTGGAGGTTTTGACAATAATGTCCCCAAGGTTGTTTTCGGGACCCCAAGCATTAGGTTTTATTTGAGGTTACTTAAGCTTGAAGTAGCTGTCAGATAGAACGTACGATAAGAAAACCTCTCATTCTTCTTCGTTAGTTCATTTTTGCCACCCGAAGCATTTTCGAAGAAATCTTGAGTTCTAGGAGTCAGAATCAAGTGAGGATCGAGGCATAGCGATCCTAGGAAAGATTAGAAGCTTCTTGACCAAAGGATTTGACAGAAAACAAACTAATCGAAGGTAATCTAAGTTTAAAGTTTTGAGTTTTTAGAGTTTCTAAGCTTTGAATTGGACTTTGTGAATTGTTGAGTTTTCGATTCGTTTGAACCTTGGGTTTTGAGGGTTTTGATGCATTGGGAAGCATGGGAACTTTGTTTTGATGATTGGGGAATGTTTAGGTATGATTTTGGAGGCTTTGGAGTGTTAAAAACACGTTTGGGAATGGCCCAGAGTTGAGGGTCGCGGCCCTGCCTTGAAGAAGCAGGTGGGGTTTTTGTGCCTGCTGGGCGCCACGACCCTTGATGGAGGGCGCCGCGGCCCTTGCCTCAGGGAACTCTGGGGGCCGCGGCCCAAGGTGCTAGGGCCACAGCCCTTGCCCAGTTTTCACCCCGTTTGCTCGTTTTGACCCCGGGAACCTAGTTTTAGGCCTTGGGAGTTTCCTTACTACTTGGATTAGTTTAGATTGATCTCTTGGAGGCTAGATATTGGTTTGAGAACCTTTGATTATCATGTTATTGATGGTATCCTATAATGTGTTATGATTAGGTAACCACTAAAGGACTAAAGCTGAACCGTTCTCAATGGTCGTTCTTTTGTTTATTCTAGCTCGAATCAGAGGTAAGAAAACTGCACCCCAAGTGTGACATGCACGATTATTCATGAGGCATGTTGGTTGTATAAATGTGGACATGAATTGATTGTGGAATACTTAGCAAATGTTGCTCACTTGTGCATGGTACTGACTCATTAGTCAGATTTGGCAAAGGTGCTAGTATCAACTGTGTAGCTGTGACTCATTAGTCAAGTTCGGCAGTGGTATTGAGCACTGGTCACATTGTGCTGACTCATTAGTCAAGACGACCTTAGCGTGTTTAACGCAAGCCAATAAAGATTAGATCTAATTGAATTTCTGCATTGAATGACTCAAAGAGCATTAATGCTGGACCGACCTCAAGTTTGATGAATATTATAAGCGCTTGAAGGCTAGTGGCTTACCTAGCAGCCACTCTTCCATTTGAACTAGTGATCTGCTTTTCAGTCACTCAGTATGGTTTACTAGAACCTCAAGTGATATTCACTCATTTGTTTGAAAGCTATGAGCTCTGTGTGATTATAATGATAATCATTTGAAGATGTTTACATATAATGTTATGTTTTCTTGCAGGGCTTTGGCTCATGGGTGCTATGTGGTGCAGGTAAAGGAAAAGAAAAGCTCACCTAGCCTTGAGTGGAGAGCTTAGGTGGTGATGTGTACATATGCGACCACTTGACCACCACGGCCAAGGAGTTCTCAGAGGAACTAGGGGGTTTACCCTATTTTTTCTGCTTAGGTCGATGAGTTTATAATTTTGGAATAGTAATGACCTTTTTGAGTTGTAAATAACTTTTAAATGTTCTTGTGGGCCCATGAACAGTTTTATGTATCAATAAAACATATCCTTGCCTTTTTACTGGTTTTCACCTTAACCTGTTAATAACACTTAGAACACGTTTTGAACCAAAGGAGTCAGGCAATGAGTCAAATTTCTAGTTCACCATTCACCATAACTATTATGGGGTAACCAGGGCGTTACAACTTGGTATCAGAGCAATGCCATGGTTAAGGTTCCTGTAGACTGGCTGGGCATGTACACACATCACTGAAGTTAAGCTCGACTCATGGTTTGTTAACTATTTATGTAGTTATGTGTATAATTGCCTAAATGTGGTGCATATGCTTTACCTGTATGCATGAGACACTATGTTGAACCTGTGCCCCTGAAATATTATGAATTGTTATGTGATACATGCTGAGTGCTAAGTGCCATTAACATGTATCTGCTTGTGAATGTTGAATGACTGTGGAATATGATAATTGTCTGCTTGTTCTTGGACCGTGAGGCGGCAAGAGGTTTAGTTATTACTACCTGACTGGCCGTATTGATCAATGTTTCAGCAAGGTATCAGATAAGAATGAGCCCAGAACAGACAGAAACTACAGTTGGCCAGAGTGATCAAGGCCAGAATAATAATAACAGCCAGGGTCAGGAAAATGACCAGTCTCAGATTCCACAGCCAGCTCCTACAAACTGGCAGCAATTGTTTAATGAGTTGTAGGCTACTGTGTTGAAACAAGGAGAGGAGCTTCGTCTCCTGAGACAGCAACAAGTGCCTGCAGTGGTTAGTGTATCAGAGGCACCTCCTGTGTTGGTGCCATCAGCAAAACAGCTGCCTGAGGTAGGAAATAAATGGGAACCTCTATAGGAAAGGTTCAGGAAGCAACAACCTCCTGTTTTTGAGGGCAGTGCAGATCCTGCCAAGGCAGAACAATGGATGAGCATGATTACCACTATTCTTAACTTAATGAGGGTAGCTGGTAGTGAGAGGGTGGCATGTGCTACCTATATGTTTCGGGATGATGCCCGGATTTGGTGGGAAGTGATTACCCAAACCAGGAATATTAATGCCCTGAGCTGGGAGGAGTTTCAGACCTTGTTTAATGAAAAGTATTACAATGATGCCATTAGGGCAGCTAAAGCTGAGGAATTCATCAAGCTAGTTCAAGGAAGCTTATCAGTTACTGAATATGCCTTAAAGTTTGACCGTTTGGCAAATTTTGCCAAGGAACTGGTGCCCACTGATGGGACCAGGAGAGAGAGATTCCTCCAGGGGCTACAGCCCAGACTAGCCCGTGATGTACGTATCACCACTATGGCGAGGGTTACTACCTACGCACAGGGGTTGAGAAGGCACTCACAGCTGAGAGTGTAGAGACCAAGATCTAGCGTGACAGTGCAGCCAGAAAGGATTTCAAGAGGACAGTTCCTCCATTTGTGGGTTCTGGTAGAGGTGTTGGCCCCAGTGATCAGAAGAGGAAGGTTCCTGATACCTTCCCAGTTCCAGGTCCTGACAGGAGGCCCCGTGGTATTACAATGGGTCGTCCTGGAGGTAGTGAAGCCTTGAAGACTCGTCCTGAATGCCCTAGGTGCAAGAGGCGTCATTTGGGAGAGTGTAGGGCAAAGGCCTGCTACTTGTGTGGAGCAGTGGGTCATCTTAAGAAAGATTGCCCTCAGGTAGGGAAAGAAGAACCCAGGAAGGTGGACAGCTCGGCCCCAGCTCGAGTGTTCACGGTTACACAAGCAGAAGCTGAGGCTTCCCCCTCAGTTGTTACAGGTCAGCTTCTTAGTGCTAGAATCCCTTATAATGTGTTGATTGATTCTGGTGCTACACATTCCTTTGTTGCTAGTAGCATTATTGATAGATTGTGTAGACCTTGTGATTTCTATGCTGTGGGATTCGGTACTTTGTTGCCCACTGGAGAGTTAGTGGTATCCAGGAGATGGGTCAGATCTTTGCCAGTGATAGTGGAGGGCAGAGAGTTGTCAGTGGACGTGATAGAGTTAGTTATGACTGACTTTGATATGATACTGGGTATGGATTGGCAAGCAAAGTATGGGGCAACTATTGACTGCAGAAGGAAGATGGTCACCTTTGAGCCTGAAGGTGAGGATCCTTTTGTGTTTTTTGGTACTGTGCATGGACCCCGCATTCCTATGATTTCTGTGTTGAGGGCCAGGGATCTATTGCAAAGAGGTTGTTTTGGATTCTTAGCCAGTGTGGTTGACACCACTCAGGTCATGCCAGTGAGACCAAAGGATACTAGACTTGTTTGTGAATTCCTTGATGTATTTCCAGAAGATTTGCCAGGATTGCCACCACATAGGGAAATTGAGTTCGTTATAGAACTGGCACCAGGGACGGAGCCAGTGTCTAGAGCACCATACAGAATGGCCCCAGCTGAGTTGAAAGAATTAAAAGTACAATTTCAAGAGTTGTTAGACTTGGGTTTTATTAGACCTAGTTTTTCACCCTGGGGTGCGCTAGTTCTGTTTGTGAAAAAAAAGGATGGTTCTCTGAGAATGTGTATAGATTACAGAGAACTGAATAAGTTGACAATTAAGAATAAGTATCCTTTGCCAAGGATAGATGATCTGTTCGATCAGTTGCAAGGTAAGAAGGTATTCTCAAAGATCGACATTCGTTCTGGTTATCATTAGTCGAGGGTCAAGGAGGGAGATATACCAAAGACTGCCTTTCGTACCAGGTATGGGCATTATGAGTTTCTAGTTATGTCATTTGGATTGACCAATGCCCCTGCTGCTTTTATGGATTTGATGAATAGAGTGTTCAAAGATTATTTAGACCAGTTTGTGATCGTCTTCATCGATGACATTCTGGTATATTCTTAGACTGAGCTAGAACATGAGCAGTATCTGAGGTTGGTTCTATAGAGACTGAGAGAACACAGGCTGTTTGCTAAATTCAAGAAGTGTGAGTTCTGGTTGTCTCAGGTATCCTTTCTTGGACATATTGTCAGTAAGGAGGGGATTAAGGTAGATTCAGCAAAGATCGAAGCAGTCAGAGATTGGCCAAGGCCAAAGAATGCTTCTGAGGTTAGAAGTTTCCTTGGATTGGTGGGTTATTACAGGCATTTCATGGAAGGGTTCTCGAAGATTGATAGTGCTTTGACTGAGCTGACACGCAAGAGCCAAAAGTTTGTGTGGTCAGATAAATGTGAGAACAGCTTCCAGGAACTGAAGCAGAGGTTGATTACAGCTCCGATTCTGAGTCTTCCGACAGACCAGGAGAAGTTTGTGACTTATTGCGATGCTTCTCATCAGGGTTTGGGCTGTGTTTTGATGCAATCAGAGAAGGTAATTACTTATGCTTCTCGTCAGCTGAAGGAGTATGAGAAAAGGTATCCCACACATGATTTAGAGTTGGCGGCCGTGGTTTTTGCTTTGAAGATATGGAGGCATTATCTCTATGGAGAGAAGTGTGAGATCTATACAGACCACAAGAGCCTGAAGTATTTCTTCACCTAGAAAGAATTGAATATGAGGCAAAGGCATTGGCTGGAATTAGTAAAAGATTATGATTGTGAGATTTTGTATCATCCAGGAAAAGCCAACGTGGTAGCTGATGCTTTGAGCCGGAAGGGTCCGGGACAGATTCATGGTATGAGGCTGATAGCCAGAGAGTTAGCAGATGATATGACCAGAGCTGGTATAGAGTTACTGGTGGGCCAGTTGGTTAACATTACGCTACAGTCTACGCCGTTGGAGAGAATCAAAGAAGGTCAGTTGAGTGATCCACAGCTGATGAAGATCAGAGAGGATGTTCTGGCTGGGGCATCCAGGGAGTATACAGTGTCTGAGTTAGGCTTGTTGAGATACAAGGGACGGATATGTGTTTCGTTAGACACTGCATTGAGGCGAGAGATTCTGGATGAATCTCATACTACACCTTACTCTTTGCATCCAGGCACCACGAAGATGTATCAGGATGTGAGATCGTTATATTGGTGGTCGGGGATGAAGAGACATGTAGTAGAGTATGTGGCTAAGTGCTTGACATGTTAACAGGTCAAGGCTGAGCATCACAGGCCGGCAGGGTCATTGCAGCCTCTAGATATCCCAGAGTGGAAGTGGGAAGACATCACAATGGATTTTGTGGTGGGCTTACCCAGGACTACTGGTCAGCATGATTCTATATGGGTGATAGTGGATCGCTACACCAAGTCAGCTCACTTTCTGCCAGTGAGGACTACATATATACAGTTGATCAGTATGCAGATCTCTATGTGAGAGAGATCGTGCGGCTCCATGGTGCGCCTAGGTTGATCGTGTCAGATCGGGACCCCACTTTTACTTCCAAGTTCTGGGGGAGTTTGCAGAAAGCCATGGGGGACACAGTTGAAGTTCAGTACAGCGTATCATCCTCAGACAGATGGGCAATCTGAGAGGGACGATCCAGATTTTGGAGGACATGCTGAGAGCATGTGTGCTGGATTTCGGTGGATCTTGGAGTAAGTATCTGCCTTTGATAGAGTTCTCCAATAATAACAGTTATCAATCTACCATTGGAGTAGCACCTTATGAGATGTTGTATGGTAGGAAGTGCAGATCTCCCATTCTTTGGGTTGAGACAGGTGAAAGGAGATACTTAGGTCCTGAGGCAGTTCAGAGGACCAGTAAGGCTATTGAGAAGATTAGAGCTAGAATGCTTGCTTCTCAGAGTAGACAGAGGAGCTATGTAGATCCCAAGCGCAGGAACATGGAGTTCCAGGTAGGAGACTATGTTTTCCTCAGAGTCTCGCCATGGAAAGGGGTGAGAAGGTTTGGGAAGAAGGGCAAGCTGAGTCCTAGATTTGTTGGTCCATTTGAGATCCTAGAGAGGATTGGTCAGGTGGCTTACAGATAGGCCTTGCCTTTGGCGTTGTCTGCTGTGCATAATGTGTTCCATGTATCAGCTCTTCGAAGGTATGTATTTGATGTGAGCCATATTTTGAGTTATGAAGATCTAGAGCTTGAACCAGATCTCTCCTTTGAGGAGCAGCCAGTTCAGATACTTGACAGAAAGGACAAGGTCCTCAGGACTAAAACAATACCTTTGGTTAAGGTATTGTGGAGGAACAGCGAGGTCGAGGAAGCGACCTGGGAGCTGGAGTCGGACATGCAGAGTTAGTATCCCGAGCAATTCAGGTAAATTTCGAGGACGAAATTTCAGTAAGGAGGGGATAGTTGTAATGCCCCGAATTCTCCGTGTGGTTTAGTGGCGGATTAGTTGGCTGGGAGGCCCGTAATTGTTTAATTACGCCATTAAATGAATTTGTGCATGTTTATGAGAATTATATTATAATATGATGTCATATGCATGCATGTGGGTCCACATTTGATATATTATGCTGTTTTGATAATTTGGCCCATTGAGGGTAATTTGTGTATTTGGGTGCATGATGTGATTTATGAATGAGAATCCATTATTATGGAGATATATTCGAGCTATTCGGCATTAGACGGTCATTTTTAGTGGATTAGCGGTTTTGTCATAACGGGGTCGATTTTGGGGTAATAGGAATGTTTATTTGATGATAAATTGGGAATATTTGAGATCAGGGTGAAATTCTGGAGGTTTTGACTATAATGTCCCCGGGGGTGTTTTTGGGACCCCGAGCATTAGGGTTTATTTGAGGTTACTTAAGCTTGAAGTAGCTGTCAGATAGACCGTACGATAAGAAAACCTCTCGTTCTTCTTCGTTAGTTCATTTTTGCCACCCGAAGCATTTTCGAAGAAATCTTGAGTTCTAGGAGTCAGAATCAAGTGAGGATCAAGGCATAGCGATCCTTGGAAAGATTAGAAGCTTCTTGACCGAAGGATTTGACAGAAAACAACCTAATTGAAGGTAATCTAAGTTTAAAGTTTTGAGTTTTTAGAGTTTCTAAGCTTTGAATTGGACTTTGTGAATTGTTGAGTTTTCGATTCGTTTGAACCTTGGGTTTTGAGGGTTTTGATGCATTGGGAAGCTTGGGAATTTTTTTTTGATGATTGGGGAATGTTTAGGTATGATTTTGGAGGCTTTGGAGTGTTAAAAACACGTTTGGGAATGGCCCAAAGTTGAGGGTCGCGGCCCTGCCTTGAAGAAGCAGGTGGGGTTTTTGTGCCTGCTGGGCGCCGCGGCCCTTGCCTCAGGGAACTCTGGGGGCCGCGGCCCAAGGTGCTAGGGCCGCAGCCCTTGCCTAGTTTTCGCCTCATTTGCTCGTTTTGACCGCGAGAACCTAGTTTTAGGCCTTGGGAGTGTCCTTACTACTTGATTTAGTATGGATTGATCTCTTGGAGGCTAGATATTGGTTTGAGAACCTTTGATTATCACGTTATTGATGGTATCCTATAATGTGTTATGATTAGGTAACTGCTAAAGGACTAAAAGCTAAACCGTTCTCAAGGGTCATTCTTTTGTTCATTCTAGCTCGAATCAGAGGTAAGAAAACTGCACCCCAAGTATGACATGCATGATTATTCATGAGGCATGTTGGTTGTATAAATGTGGACATGAATTGATTGTGGAATACTTAGCAAATGTTGCTCACTTGTGCATTGTACTGACTCATTAGTCAGATTTGGCAAAGGTGCTAGTATCAACTGTAAAGCTGTGACTCATTAGTCAGGTTTGGCAATGGTACTGGGCACTAGTCACATTGTGTTTACTCATTAGTCAGGACGACCTTAGCATGTTTAACGCAAGCCAATAAAGATTAGATCTAATTGACTTTCTGCATTGAATGACTCAAAGAGCATTAATGCTGGACCGACCTCAAGTTTGATGAATATTATAAGCGCTTGAAGGCTAGTGGCTTACCTAGCAGCCACTCTTCCACTTGAATAGGTGACTTGCTTGTCAGTCACTCAGTATGGTTTACCAGAACCTGTTGAAGGCTAGTGGCTTACCTTGCAGCCACTCTTCCATTTGAACTAGTGATCTGCTTGTCAATCACTCAGTATGGTTTACTAGAACCGCAAGTGATATTCACTCATTTGTTTGAAAGCTATGAGCTCTGTGTGATTATAATGATAATCATTTGATGATGTTTACATATAATGTTATGTTTTCTTGCAGGGCTTTGGCTCATGGGTGCTATGTGGTGCAGGTAAAGGAAAAGAAAAGCTCACCTAGCCTTGAGTGGAGAGCTTAGGTGGTGATGTGTACATATGCGGCCGCTTGACCACCACGGCCAAGGAGTTCTCAGAGGAACTAGGGGGTTTACCCTATTTTTTCCACTTAGGTCGGTGAGTTTATAATTTTGGAACAGTAATGACCTTTTTGAGTTGTAAATAACTTGTAAATGTTTATGTGGGCCCATGAACAATTTTATGTATCAATAAAACATTCCTTTTTACTGGTTTTCACCTTAACCTGTTAATAACACTTAGAACACGTTTTTAACCAAAGGACTCAGGCAATGAGTCAAATTTCCAGTTCACCGTTCACCGTTCACCGTAACTGTTCTGGGGTAACCAGGGCGTTACAATAGGTCGCCTCCAAGAATCTAAGCAAATCATGATGAGATCAACGGAGCAATACGTTTTAGTAATTAGACTTTTTAGTGATTATCTTACGCTGATTGTAGCCATAGAAGAAATTTGGGAGACGATAGATGATGAAGATGAATTGTCGGTAGCTATGAGATATTTTTTTCTCATACTTAGGTTCACTTCAAAAATGGAATTTCAATTTACAAATGAGCAAAATCATAGAAGTTTTACGAATCTTCCTCAAGGGCATTTTGAGGTACAAGACAATGATGACTATGAAGAAATAGATGACGATATGTTATATTTAGGATCAGATGTAGAAGATCCCGATTTTTAGAATGGATTAGTTTCATATTTATTTTATTTATTTGTATTTTTGATTGTAAATAGTGAAAAAAAAAATTTCCAAATTAATATCATTGTTATTTTGTTAACATGTATGAGTTTGATTTTCTTTTGCAATCATAATAAATAATAAATTTAATAAATAATGACTAAGTTCGGTGAGGGTGGATACAAATCAATGAATCATGTTCTCTATATTTAGAGTTAGGGAGCCATAGTAGTGGGAACGATTTTACTGATCCCAGTCCTCCCTCAATATGGTTAACTTTGGAACAAATATGAGTTTCATGGCTGAGAATTAAGTCATATAGGATGATTAGAAACAAACTTAGAAAATAATAAAGATGGCTTATTTTTCTACGTGTAGAAACCCACTCTAATAATAAAGAAGGCTTATATAATTTTCATAAGAAGTCATAATTAATAGGCCCGAGTTATGTTTGTTTAGATTAAGCTTTTTCCTTAGAACCTATTAGGGTAAATATCTAACATGTTTTTCTCAACTGTTAGAACTCTACTGAGATGTCTCTCTGAAGATATGCTCCCACCAATGGAAATGTCTCCAACACTGCTCCTGTAAGCAACGAAGCCCCTCTAGTTCGCAGAAGGGGAGTGCGTGCTGCTGCCAGCCACAATGCGCCACCGCCTATTGACAACACTGCGGAAATTTCCAGACTATGACAGTAAGTTGAGGAGTTACTGTGGCAACAATGACAACAGGATAAGCCTCAGACTCAGCCTCCGCTGCAACCATAACCCCAGCAAATGGCCCCAGCACCCCAACAAGTTGGTCCATATGGGGGATGGCCAATGGAAAACTATGCGCCATACCCAGCTCAGCACATGGAGCCAGTTTATGAGCGGTTTCATAAGCAACATGCTCCGAACATTGAAGGGACTATAGACCCCTTCGAGGCGGAAGAATGGCTCAGAAATGTGGAGCCAATCCTGACGCACATGAACCTTGGAAACGTGGACTGCATCTCTTGCATTTCGTCTCTGCTCAAGAAAGATGCCAGAATATGGTGGGACCTAGTTCAGCAGACTCATGATGTTGGCACCATGACTTGGACCCAATTTGTGGAGCTGTTCCACAAAAAGTACTACAATTCAGCAGTCATCACTTCAAGAGTCGAGGAGTTTGCTGGCCTAAAGCAAGGGAGTTTATCAGTGGCAGAATATGCTTGGCAGTTCGACCGATTAGCTAAGTTCGCATCAGAAATGGTTCAAACTGACTATCTAAGGGTGACCAATTTCGTTAGAGACTTCGATCGAAGATTGAGCTAGGGGTTAAGTTAGCAAACCTAGGAAATACTACCTATGCCGATGTTCTAGAAACGACAATAGAAGTAGAAAGGCTGCATGCTAATGTTAGTGAAGAAGAAGCCAGTAAGCCCGAGCCTAAACAGTCAAGTCAACCTCAGACTATTCGGAACAACAACCACCACCACAACAACAATCAGTCCAACAACGGTCAGAAAAGAAGGCATCCTGACAATAAGTAGTCCGATAGCAATAAAAGGGCACGGACGAACAATGGAAGCAGTAGGTCGGGTTATGTAGAATACCCGCAATGTACTAAGTGCCAGAAGAAACACTTGGGTCAATGCCGGGCAAACACCAAGGGATGTTACTACTGTGGTCAAGAAGGACACCGGAAGAAAGACTGTCCCCAGCTCAAGCCAGAGGGGAAAAAGGAAGACAAGATGGTTCCTGCCAGGGTATTTGCCTTAACCCAAGGAGAAGCTGATGCTAGCAATAAGGTGGTCACAGGTCAGGTTTCTATCCTCAATAATATATGTCCTGTATTATTTGATTCAGGAGCCACTCATTCGTATATCTCGTTAGGAATGATATAAAAACTAGACAAACCTTGTGAAAGATTTAGAACTGGGTTTGTAACAGAGTTGCCTTCGGGCAAAGTAGTTCTATCATCAAGGATAGTACTAGGCGTACCGATCAAGATTGAGGACGTAGAACTAGACGGAGACCTGATAGAACTGGAGATCAAAGACTTCGACGTGATACTAGGCATGGACTGGTTAGCAAGGCATGACATGACCATCGACTGCAAACGCAAGAAAGTGACGTTCGAGACTCCTGACAGCCAGAGACTATGCTTCATGGGACAATTTTTAGGACTATGCACATCGCTAATATCATCTCTCAAAGCTCAATGGATTATAGAAAAAGGATGTCAAGCATTCTTAGCCAAAATCACAGATATGGTAAAGGAAACACCAATTAAGGTTGGAGATGTCCGCATTGTAAGAGAATTCCCAGAAGTATTTCCCGATGACTTACCAGGGTTGCCACCGACTCAGAAAATTGACTTCACGATCGAATTAGTATTGGGCACCGAGCCTATCTCCAAGGAACCATACCAAATGGCACCTACCGAACTCAAGGAGTTAAAGACGCAACTACAAGAACTCCTAGACTTGGGTTTCATTAGACCTAGCCATTCTCCATGGGGAGCACCGGTGCAATTTGTGAAGAAAAAGGACGAAAGCATGCGGATGTGCATAGACTACCGCGAGCTGAATAAGGTGACGATTAAGAATAAGTACCCGCTACCCTGGATTGGTGACTTGTTTGACCAACTCTGAGGTGCGACCATATTTTCAAAGATTGATTTACGGCCCGGGTACCATTAGCTCAAGGTACGGGAAGAGGACATTCCTAAGATAGCTTTTAGAACTCGTTATGGGCATTACGAGTTCTTAGTTATGTCTTTTGGTCTTACCAACCCTCTAGCCGCATTTATGAATTTAATGAATAGGGTCTTTAAGGACTACTGGGATAAATTCATCATAGTGTTCATCGATGACATCTTAGTATACTCAGAGGACAAAACCGTGCACGAAGAACACTTAAGGTTGATCTTATTACGACTAAAGGAGCATCAACTCTATACCAAGTTCAAGAAATGCGAGTTTTGGCTTTCGCAAGTGGCATTCCTTGGGCACATTATATCCAAGGATGGAATTGCAGTAGACCCATCCATGGTAGAGGCTGTGAAGGATTGGCCAAGACCAAAGAACGCGTCAGAAGTAAGAAGTTTTATGGGATTAGCAAGTTATTATCGGAGGTTTGTAGAGGTCTTTTCTAAGATAGGCACTCCGCTCACCAACCTGACCCGGAAATAGCAAAGGTTCAACTGGACTGATAAGTGTTAAGAGAGCTTCCAATTGCTTAAGGATAAGCTGTGCTCAGCACCAGTACTCTGTGTACCGACACCCAACGAAAAGTTTGTAGTCTACTGTGACGCGTTGAAGCGAGGGTTGGGTTGCGTGCTAATGCAGAATGACAAGGTGATAGCTTATGCCTTAAGGCAGCTGAAGGAGTATGAGCAACACTACTCAACTCACGATATGGAGTTGGTAGCGGTGGTCTTTGCGTTAAAAATCTGGCGCCATTACCTTTACGGAGAACGGTGTGAGATTTATACGGACCACAAAATTTTAAAGTACTTCTTCACTCAGAAGGAGCTCAACATGAGGCAGCGCAGGTGGTTAGAGCTAGTGAAGGATTACGACTGTGAAATCCTATACCACCTGAGAAAGGAAAACGTAGTTGCTGATGCGCTAAGTAGGAAGAGTTATGGAAGTCTAGCAGCACTAGCCGGAATAGAAAAGTCGCTACAACATGAGCTGATCAATGCCGGAATAGAAGTAGTTATCGATAAGCTGGCTAATTCGTCTATCCAGTCAAATTTGTTAGAAGATATACGGATTGGGCAAGGGCATGATGACACATTAGTGACACATATGAATGTAGTTAGAGAAGGTAAGGCCACGAATTTCTCAATATCAGGTCAAGGGTTATTGAGATATAAGGATTGGGTATGCGTGCCAAATGATCAAAGGATTAAGATGACGATTTTAGAAGAAGCGCATAGTACCCCATACTCAGTTCACCCAGGGTCGACCAAGATGACTCACGACATCAAGGCAATGTATTGGTGGCCAGGAATGAAGAAGGATAGAGTGGAATTTGTGTCTAAATGCTTAGTATGCCAGCAAGTGAAAGCAGAACATCAGCGGCCTGCAGGCTTATTGCAACCACTTAGCATACTAGAATGGAAATGGGACGAGATAACTATGGATTTCATGATAGGTTTGCCACGAAAAAGTAAGCAGCATGATTCAGCTTGGGTAGTAATAGATAGACTAACCAAGTCAGCTCATTTCCTGCCTATTAAGACTACACAACGGATCAATACGCAGACATCTATGTCCAAGAAATAGTAAGGTTGCATGGAATCCCCAAGACAATAGTGTCCGATAGAGGATCGGTGTTTACATCAAGATTTTGGGGAAGTTTACAACAAGCCATGGGTACTAAGTTAAGTCTTAGTACAACTTTTCATCCTCAGACAGACGGTCAGTCCGAGCGCACCATACTAATTTTAGAAGATATGTTACGCGCTTGTGTAGTTGATTTTGGAGGATCATGGAATAAATACTTGTCGTTGATAGAATTCTCCTACAACAATAGCTACTAGTCAACGATCGGGAGGCACCTTATGAGTTACTTTATGGAAGAAGGTGCCGATCGCCGTTACATTGGGACGAGGTAGGAGAAAGGCATCTTCTTGGTCCCGAAGCTGTTAGAAAAGCTCAGGAAGCAGTAGTGCTGATTAGAAAGCGTATGCTCGCTGCTCAAAGCCGTCAGAAAAGCTATGCTGATGCCAAGCGACGTAATGTGGAATTCAAAGTTGGAGATCAAGTCTTCCTGAAGATATCTCCTATGAAAGTTGTGAAGCGGTTTGGGAAGAAAGGCAAGCTTAGTCCTCGTTTTATAGGTCCTTTTGAGATATTGGACAAAGTGGGAGCAGTTTCATATAGATTAGCCCTACTGCTAGCTCCAGCAGATAGCCACAATGTGTTCCACATCTCAATGCTACGAAAGTATGTGTCAGACCCATCTCACGTCCTCAAGTACAATATGATAGCACTCCAGAAAGATTTTAGTTACGAGGAACGATCAGTTAGTATCCTTGATAGAGGGATGAAGTAGTAACGGTCTAAGAGTACTCTAATAGTCAAAGTCCTATGGATTAATAGTTCTAAATGAGAGGCAACGTGGGAGTTGGAGGAAGACATGCAAGGCCGGTATCCGGAATTGTTTGGTAAGTAAATTTCGAGGACAAAATTCTTTTTAGTAGGGGAGAATTGCAGAGTCCAAGAATTTTACTTAGCTAGTTAGATAGTAGCAGTAGTAGTAATAGCTAGTAGTAGTTATAGTATGTTTATTACAGTGGATTTTGGTTCAAGCCGGGACTTAGTTGAACACTCGTAGCAACACTTATAGATTTTATAAGTTTAACCTATAGTTTAAGAATATTAATTATAACATAAGGTTTGATTAATATAGCTGATTATAAAGATGATATTTAGTATACTATAAAGTTTAGATAGAACTAATAAGATCATGACACTTGTCATGTGCATGTTTATTGAGAAATTAAGAATTTTTTAGGAATAGATTTATAAGAGTAATATTTGAAAACCCCAGAATCTGCCAGCAGCTTTAAGATTGTTATAGGACTCAGTCAAAGTTGTTTACTCAATTCAAATTAGGCTGAAAAAGTGCAAATACGTGTATAATATTTCAGCATATGCCGATATATCGCAGCTCTAGGGGCAATATATCGCAGCTCTAGGGGCGATATATCGCCACTCGGGGAATTCGAAAAACACGTAACTTCGCACGAACGTTTCGATGAGCTTCGGGAATATAAGCCTAGGCGATATATCAGCTCTAGGGAAAGATTTTTGAATGATTTTGAAACCGAGCTCAATTCAACCCATAACCTCTTAGCATGCCTCTGAATCTTTTTGACCGAGTCTTGAGCCTCTGCTGAACAATTATTCAAATGTTTTTCAATTAAAAAGTCATTATTTTATTCAAGCTAAAAGAAGATCTTTTCATTCTTGAACTCTATAAATAGGACCTAGTACCCAGCCATTTCTTTCATTCTTCAAGCTGAGTTCAGAGCCTTCAAGCTGGTAGGTTTACTTTAGAGCATTAAACACTTGGGTTGGGGTTATAAGCTTTATCATCTTAAGCTTATTAAACACTTGGGAAGTAAGGTTAATAGTGTGTTTTTTGATATCGAGGTGTAGTTCGGTTATAGTGCATTCAAAGGTATTCCTATTCCTAGTTTATTTCTGTATATTTCGTTAGTTTTTATAGTTTTTCTCGACTCAAATCCTAACTCAATATTTTCCATTCTTGGTTAGGCATTTAAGTTCTTTGAACTTGAGGTTTCTTTTTGGTAAGCTCTTCTTCTCAGTGGTTTTAGTTCATTTCTTTTCATCTTTTTCTTTTAGAAATACTCACCTTCTCATTGTTGGTTTTAGGAGTGTTCCAAAATCCTGTCCTTATTCTCAAATCTCGGTATTGGTAAGGAAAATAGGATAGTTTCTATATGCTTATGTATTATGTTTATGTATAATATGTTTATGCTATAATACGTTATGTTATGTTTTATCTAGGGCTCATAGTTGCTTAGTGCCCTAGTGTTTATTATTTTTATGTTTAGAGCTATGATATACCCTACCTCAGATATTAGACAGGGGATCTAGTTGGGTTATCATATACTATCATGTAATCTAACCTACCTCAGATATTAGACAGCAGAAATAGATGGTTTATCACATGTCATAATGGCCATTAATAGAATAGTCCTATATGGTATACGTCTTTATAGTCCTATGTTATATGTTTATGTTTCATGATTTTAGTAGATTTTCCTTGCTGGGCTTTGGGCTCATTCCTTTATTTTTATATGTGTAGGAAAATAGTAATGGCGGCGGAAAGATTCTTGGTAGCTTGGGATTGTGTATTGAGGGAGAATGGATTCGGTGGACTGCGTGAACAATTCGAGGACGACGTTGTTTTAAGTCCTTTTAATTATGATTTCTATGTATCTTTCACACTTGATTTTGTAACAAATTTATTTAAGATTCAAGTTATGTTTTATTTTATTTTTTCTATTTCGACATTTCCTTTATAGTTTTTAATAAAGTTATGAATGTTTCATATGTATGTTTTCTTAAGAATAGTGTAACGACCCGAATTTGCTAATCGGGCTTAGGGCCTTGATTAGTGTGCCTGGAGGGCAATAAATTATTTAATATGCTAATATGTGGATTTATGTGTATATATGATTATGATGCATGTTTAGTTAAGTGAAATATGCATGTGGACCCCATCTGGATATTAGGGGTATAAATGTGATAAATACTATATATGTGATATGTTCGTGCAGCACGGTCCGAGATAGTCCTGGTGAGCGGGTAGTCAGGAAGTCACAACAGGGTTGAAATTCGAACTCGGGGTGAGTCGAGGGGTGATTTGGGTACTAGATGTATTATGGGGTTATCGGGACATGAAAATAAATATTTGGAGATATATTTGAGGATAGAATGTCTAGGCGGGAATATTGGGGAAATTTACCATTTTTCCCTCGGGGACGTTTTGGTACCCCGAGCCTTGAGGTAACCACATAAGACTTAAGTGAATAAAACAAAAAGGGAGAATTGTTTAGAAGCTTTAGAAACCGACACATACTTCCTCCCAACTGAAGATAGCTCTTACTTCTCTCTCTCTTTCACTCTCTAAGACAAAACTCAAAGGAAACTTGGAGGAATTGGCTAGAAATTAGAAGGAATTCAGCTATTATATCTTAGGAGTTTGAAGCTTAAGGATTGAGGATCAACCCCAGGGACTGAGTTCAGCAAAGGTAAGCTCTAATTACTAAGGTTTAGTCTTGGATTTCTGCTGGTTATTGGGGATTGCATGTTAGTCAAGATTGGTTTACTTTTTGAGAATTTTGGCTGAGTTTTGGAGTAGGATTCAATGGGGTTTTGGTGCTATTACTAAGCTGAAATAATTTTATTAGTTATTTGGGTTTAATAGATGAGTTTTGGGTAAATTGGCTTGAGGAAAGGTGTGGCAAAATTGTGGAAAATCTGGGTTCAATGATGAGGACTGCGGCCCTAGGATGGGCGCGCCGCGGCCCGTCTGCGCGCGCGGCTGAGGGTGGCCGAGAGTTCATGCACACCACGACACTTGGTGCGCGCGCTGCGGCCCGTGTGTGTTGCAGGGGTGTGCTAGCCTCTGTTTTGAGGCTAGCAGCGACTCTTGAGGGTGGGGCCGCGACCCTTAGTGCCAGTCTGTGTTTTAAGGGTATTTAGGCTTGGGAACTCAATGGGTAAGGCTCGGGATGGATTTTATCACCCGGATTGATAGAATTCAAGGTCCGGAGGTTAGGGTTATGGCTCAAAGTTATTTATTGGATTAGAATTTGATGGATGGACATTGTTAATGTGTTGTGACTAGGGTTTCGGTGAGGCTCACGTTAGAGGACTGTGCTCGGGGCATCGGTGCTCAGAAAGCTCGAAACTCGGGTAAGAAAACCCTTGCTCCCATAGAGCTTGTGTGCAGGGCTGAGCCCAATGTGTTTGAATGGAGTTGATATGCAGGGCCGAGCACAATATGATAGAACTACGGGGCGTAGACCTTTTTCTGATTATGCTAGAATTATGTACTTGCTTGTTATATTATGTATGTTATTATGTGAGTGATCGGTAAGAGCTGGGAACGGTGTAGACCGAGAACGGCGAAGGGCCGGGAATGGCGTTGGGCACGTTGAGTGCAAGGCCGAGAACGGCAAGGGGTCGGGAGCAGCGTTGAGCACGTGGAGGGCGAGTTGCCAGGGCGAGACCATAAAAGGATACCTGGGATATCCTCATGGCGTGGTCCGCAAACCGAGGGCTTGGTAATCGCCTGGGACGGCTAGGTCGTGTGTGTTTAGCCATTGGTGGCCTGTTTATACGCTTGATATATGTGTTGCATATGTTATCTGTTTGTGGTTTTCTTGCTGGGCTTCAGCTCACAGATGCTCTGTGGTGCAGGTAAGGGTAAACAGAGGGTCAACCTACCATGAGTACAGCAGGCGTGAGGCGGCGTGTACATGTTTGGCCAGCCTGGCTGCCACAGCTAGAGGATTTTGGGAGATGCTTGTAAATAAACCTAGATTTTGTCGTCTAGTCGACTTGGTTCAGTTTATATGTTGTAAATATTTCTAAACTGTATTTTGGGATCCCAACTGTAAAATTTTTATGATTTACTATGAAAATTACTATTTCTAATGTTTTTCCTTTGTTTATGGTTTAATCACACTGTTTGACCTAAAACCTCGATTAGAGAGTTGAAAGCACGTTTTAAAACTCACTTAGTAACGGCTCTAAGGAAGTAGGGTGTTACAAATAGTGACTATGTATAAGTAGTTTTAATGGTCCAAAGTCTAGAATTAGTTGGGTCATTACATGCCAGCCCAGCCTGCTAAGGAGAATAGGCGGGAACCTTTCTATGAGAGGTTTAGGAAGCAGCATCCTCCCACCTTCGAAGGTGGACCAGACCAACTGCGGGCAGAGCAGTGAATGAATATGATTTTTTCCATCCTAGATTTCATGAGAGTGCAAGGGAATGAGATAGTAGCCTATGTCAGCTACGTGTTGAGAAAAGATGCCCACATTTGGTGGGATGTTGTGTCTCAGAGAAGGAACATTGCAGTTATGACTTGGGAAGAGTTCAGAAATATATTCAATGAGAAGTATTACAGTGTCGTAGTTCGAGCTGCGAAGGTGGGTGAGTATACATACCTGACTCAGAACCAGATGACGGTTACTGAGTATGCATTGAAGTTTGACCAGTTAGGGAAGTTCGCACCGCATTTGGTGCCAATTGACATGGCACGTAGAGATCAATTTGTGTGAGGATTGAATGTTATGATTGCCCGTGATGTGAAGATAACTTTGGATCCGAGAACTACCACCTACACACAGGTAGTGAACAAGGTCCTTTTAGCTGAGGAGGCCGAAGATCAGATATGGATCCAGCCGGGGGAGTGGCCCCAGTGAGTAGAAGAGAAATGCATCAGACTCTTTTGTTCCTATTGGCTCAAATAGGAGAGCACGGGGTGCTTTTAATGGCCATCAGGGCGGGGGAGATAACTGGAGGAGTCTCCCAGTGCGTCCTCGGGGCAGACAAAGACATTAGGGAGAGTGCAGGATCAAGGCCTACTTTACTTGTGGGAGCATCAGTCATTTGAGGAAGGATTGCCTAAAAGCCAGAAAGGAAGAGCCAAAAAAGAGTGATAGTCTCGCTCCTTCCAAAGACCCAGGGTAACGCCCTGGATAACCAAGATTGTTACACTGTGTTTTTGAAATAGTGCAAGACTTTCTAATCAAGTTATTTGAATAAAAATGTGAACCTAAAGTCATACTCAAGTTAGGATTAAAAGATTTTGATCGTAAACGGTTAATTTTCATTAAAATAAATGTTTGGTACATGGGTTCCCAAAAACAGGGTTTAAAAGAGGGATTTACAAACTCTCAAAAGTTATATACAATCAGTGGCCACTCTAATGGCAAAATACAAGTTTTTAGGCTTCTATCCTTGTACTTTTCCTCATCCGTGGTGGACGACCAACTAAAAATGTACAGTTCGCCCCCAGAGCTCTCCAACTTATGGTTCCAGCTTACCCTTGCCTTTACCTGGACCATGTAGCACCTGTGAGCCAAGGCCCAGCAAGAAAACCATAGCAATAATACATAATCAATGATGATAATCAATGTAACGCCCTGGTTACCCCAGAACAGTTATGGTGAACAGTGAACTGGAAATTTGACTCGCTACCCGAGTCCTTTGGTTAAAAATGTGATCTAAGTGTTATTATCAGGTTAAGGTGAAAAACCAGTAAAAAGGAAAGGATACATTTCATTAAGTAAATAAACTGCTCATGAGACATTCAAAATGTTTATAAGTTGTTTACAATACAAAATGGTCGCTATTGTTTCAAATTTACAATCCCCGCCGACCTAAGCAGCAAAAATAGGGTAAACCCCTAGTCCCTCTGAGAACTCCCTAACCGTGGTGGTCAAGCGGCCAAATATGTACACAACACCGCCTAAGCTCTCCACTCAAGGTTCGGTGAACTTCTCTTTCCCTTTACCTGCACCACATAGCACCCATGAGCTAAGGCCCAGCAAGAAAACACAATAAGGCATGATATAATATCAACAATGATCATAATAATCATTCAGGACTATCAGTCCAAAACAGATAGGTGACAATAGCAAAAGTCACAAAAGTGGGTACAGCTCCCTCTAACCATGTGACGATAGGGTCACCAGGGCTTAACTGATAAGTGGTTCTTTCATAAGTTCGATTAGGATAGGTGCATGGTGATTGGTCACCAACATAACCTTCCTCCCGACTCTAGAGTCGTAACTATGGACAGCATCCCCTAGCCATGTGACAAACAGTCACCGGGGCCATATGCCCAGGCTATGAACATCTGGTCTTAGACCAAGCAAGTGCTTATAAGTTCTTTGACTTTAGGGTCGATCCAGCATTAATGCCATAGATCCATTCAATGCATGTTCATCGACTTTAGGGTCGGTCCCTGACTAGTCAGTGCCATAAACAAGTAATCAACATTCACTAGCATTTAATATGCAATCCATGTCCACATATATCAACCAACATTCTTCAATAACAAACCATGCATGTCATATACCTATACAGGGTGCAACTGTATTCATACACTATTTTCTTACCTGTGGTTCAAGTGAAAGTTATTATAAGAACGACCCCTGAGAACGATAAATCTTTAAATTCCTTGATGGTCACCTGGTCATAACCAAAATATAGGATTCATCAATAAAAATAATAACAGAGGATTCCCAAACCAAAACCTAGCCTCCGAGTCATCAAACACTACTCAACCGGGTACAAGGTTCGACCCCGAGGCCTAAGGCTTGAATCCCCATGCTCAAAAACTCAATTCTGGCCAAAAAGACACTAAGGGCCGCAGCCCTCCCCAGCTGCGCCGCGGCGCGCCCCTCAAACAGAGGCAGCCCTCTCTGCCAGACACCATGAGCCGCGGCGCACCACAGCCATGCCGCGGCTCAATACCCAGATTTGCCAAAAAGACAGCACGCACCAGCAAACTTTCCCCTGCGTTTTCCCTTGGAACCAACCTTCAAACTAGCTCCAAACCTCCTCCAAACACTCAATTCAACCTCTATACATCACCTATAATTCAACCTCATCAAAACCCAAGCTAAACTTCAATCAAAACCTCCACAAATCCAAACTATCATCAAGAAATCATAGGCTGAAAAACTAAAAGAAAACAGAGTACAAACTAGAGACTTATGGCTGAACTCACCTCAAATCCGAGTTTGAGCCTCCTTCAATGGATGAACCAAGTCCACAAACCCAGACCCTTGATTTCCTAGCTTGAAACCCCACTTTGAGCTCAAAAACTCCAAAGGAGAGATGGAGGAGAATGATGTACGAGAAGGAGAAAGATAAACCCTATTTTGCTCTGTTTTGTTCTACAGCCATCTAAAGTCATATAAATCCAAACCCAAATGACTAAAATGCCCCTAAGTCACTTAAGGCTTCTAAAATCATTTCAAGGGTAAAATTGGTACTTTCTACTTATCCCGTTAATCATAATTAACGCTTCCCAAATCCCGCTAATCTCAATATTCTCAAACACCAATAATTCATAACCCGTTACCCTATTATTCCCAGTAACGCTCTAATCATTCAACACACCCCGAGACTCACCCCGAGCCCCGAGCTTAAACCTGTCATGACCAAACCGATAAATCATATTTAAAGATCGTCTCTTGCCGAAATACTCGAACCAATCCACATCATAATGTGGCCTCACAACATATCATTGACATGCAAACAAATATACAATTATACCCTCAGCGGGCCAAATTACCAACACACCCCTGTAAACAAATATGGACTCACATGCATGCATTTAACATCATATTATAATATAATTCTCATGAACATGCATAAATACATTTAATGGCATAATTAAACAGTTATGGCCCTCCCGGCCTACTAATCCAGCCATTAAACCATATTAGGGAATCTGGGGCATTACAATCAATTAATTCAAGAAATAGTTAACCAGATATTCAACAAGCCATAGAATCAAGCTAATAATAGTAAACATTTATATTCAACAATTCATCTCAATCAACATGCAATACTTAGGGTCGATGCCCTTAGGCCACAGCCTTTGTTTAATCCACTAACTCTGGCTCACTTAGGTTGAGTCCAGTTTTTATCTAGCTAACCCCAGCTCATAGTGGCCGAGCTGCGTCCTGTGCGCAAATTATCAACCCTGGCTCTCTTAGGTCATTTACTTCATGCTCACATGGTATTATCACAATCATACAACATATGTATTCAAATACAGGGAATCTCAGTCCCAACACAGCCACATAAGGGTTTAGTTTTCTTACCTTTAATTCCGAACGGAGATAATGGAATGGTCCCGAGCACAATTCTTACCCCTGAGCCTTGACCATAAACCTAGTCATTATGTCCAATGGGTAATTGTTAACTTCCAATCCAAATAAATAATTAGGAGACATCCAGGACCTCAATTTCTACCAAACTAGGTAGTAGAAATTGTCTCGAGCACCTAGGTTCGATCCCCCCAAACATTACCAATTCTAGAAACAATTCTAAGGCTAAAATCCCTAGGCGGGTTGCAACTTGGCTTAGTGGGTCACAACTTGCCCCCAAGTCAGAGAGAAAGGACCTAAGCCAAAGGGGAGGCGGGCCGTGACTTGGCTCTCCTGGTCGCGGCGCACCCCCATCTTGGATAGCATACCCAGGACAAAATGGCCACACGCACCACGGCGCCCCAAGGCTGGGTTGCAGCGCGCCCCTTCAAGCCCAGAAATCCTGGGTATTGGTCATGTTTCTCCCAGCCAACCTTCCCCTAAATTTTACCTAAACAAACTTCCCCATCCACAATCAAGCTAGCTACAAATTCAAGACCTTAATTCACATACTGAAACATAAAATCACCAAAAGATAGACTGAAGTATCCATCCCAAATTAGTGGCAATTCATCACTCAATTTACACCCAAGTACCCATAGTTAAGCATGTTCTAAGCTTCAAGACTACTCAGTTCAATTCCACCTTATTGAACTAAATTCTTCAACAAATTAAAAGACTAAATCGTACCTCAACAATGGCTGATTCCTCCCAAGTTCCAGCTCAATTCCTAGCTTGCTCCCTTAGCCTTTTCCTTCTGTTTTCCTTCAATGAACTCCAGCTCAAGCTTAAGCTTACCTCCCTTTTTCTTCCTTAGCTCCAACTCCTTCAAGTTCTTCAAGAGTGAAAGTGTGATAAAGGGTACTTGAAATTGGAGTCTTCCTCATATGTCTAGTATATTCTGAATGCCCAAAGAGTTTGGCCGACCCTACCCTTAACCAAACACAATGACTAATCTGCCCTTCTAAGTTTGCAAGTCCTCAAATTGTCCCTAGGGGTAAAATGGTCATTTCCCCCCAATTCCCGCTAATTCCTCAAATGTTCCTAATATTTACCCACTAATCACGTCATCCAATTAATTACCAAATATTTATTCAATGTCCAATAATTTCCAAATTGTTCTCTAAATTCCCAAAAATACCCCTAGGCCCTTCCTGAGCCGGGTATTGAACCCCACTGTGACTAATTCATAAATCCGTGTACTAGGACTGTCTCGAGCCATATGCTGCAAATATATACACATAATAATGTTGTCTCAACAATTTATCACATATAATCACATTTATGCCCTTAACGGGGAAAAATTACAAATATGCACATATAAACTATAGAGGGCCCACATGCATATCTAATATTCACAAACATGCATGTCACATAGTCATATAATCATATTAATCATGCATGCCACATAATCATGCATTAAACCATTAAATAACACATATACCAATTATGCCCTCCCGGCACGCTAATCAAGGCCCTTAAGCCTTATTAGCAATTTTGGGTCGTTACACCCAGACTGAGGCTAAGGCTAGCCCCTCGGTCGTGACAGGTCATATTTTTAGTGCTAGTTATTCTTTTACTGCATGGATTAACTCAGGGGCTACTCATTCATTATTTTATACTAGAGTGATAGATCAGCTTTGAAGACCTAGTGATTTGTATGATAAGGGATTTCAGATTTTGTTGCCGATCGAGGAATTCGTAGTCTCTAGGAGATGGGTTAGAGCATTGCCAGTAGAGGTAGATAGTAGGGAGTTGTTGTTACGTAAGCTCATACAATAGATCTAATATTAAACAAATTAGTATGAGATAACCTAGAACATGTTTTGTCGTGACCCAAATTTGCTAATAAGGCTTGGGGCCTTGATTAGTGTGCCTAGAGGGCAATAACTGCTATATTATATTAATATATGTGAATTTAATGAATACGTGATTAGAGTGCATGTTTAGGCGATTAAATATGCATGTGGGCCCCATTTGGTAGTTAGGGGCAAATTGGTAATTTTAGCCCGTTGAGGGCATAAATGTAATATATGTGATATAATGGTAATATATTTGTGATGCACATTCCGAGACGGTCCTAGGGAGATGTTTAGCTAGAAAGTCACAACGGGGTCAGATACTCGGCTTGGGAGGAGCCTAGGGGTATCTCGGGAATATTATAACTTGAGTGTGGGAATTTTTGGGTAATGGTTAATGGCACTTTGGTAACTTGGGTAACTATAGGTAACCTTTGAGGATAGTTACTTTAGGTGTGGAAGTGGTATTCTTGCAAAAGGATAGGGAAAAGTCTAGGTTGCCCTTGAGGATTAGTTTGACAATAGGTTAGAAGGGACGGCAAATGGGTCATTTGGCCTTGGGAGTAGATAAATTTGGCTGAGGAAAATTCATTCATGTTACTTTATTCTAGGTATAATCTGAATGTTCTGTTGGGGAGACTAGAGGAATCAAGAAGCTAGAAGAAAAGGTGGAAGAGGGAGAGAGCTGGGTATTTTGAGGCTAAGGAGGAGAATCAAGGCTGGATTGAGGCAACTAAAATCAAGCATACGTCAAGATTGATCCAGAGCTTGGGAATCAAGAGGGATTAACTTGCAGTTGGAATTGGAGGAAGCTCAGAGTTGAATTTCAATTTGAGGTTCTCGGTGAGGCTCGGACAAGAGGACCGTGCTCGAGGGTTCAGTGCTCAAGAAGCACAGGACACAGGTAAGAAAGCTAATGTACCCATAGATCAGGGCAAGCCCCCACAGTTGTGTTGTAGGGCACGACCCTATAGGATTATGTGTTGGGTGTAGCCAATTTTTTATGCTAGTATATGCTTAAGATATGTTTAATTAAGCTGTGTATGCATAATTGTGAATGGTCGGCAAGGGCCAGGAACGGTGAAGGCCGGGAATGGCAAGGGCCGAGAACGGCGAATACCAATAGCAGCAAGGGGCCGGGAGCAGCGTTTAGCACGCGAAGTGTGAGTTGCCAGGGCAGGACCCTAAGGGATACTTGGGATATCCTTACGGTGTAGACCGCAACCCAGGGCCTGGTAAAGCGCCTGGGACGGCTTGGCCGTATGTGTTTAGCTTGTTGGCGAAGTTGTTATATGCTGAGTGGTTTATATGCATATGTTATATATCTATGTGGAGTTTTCCTGCTGGGCTTCGGCTCACGGGTGCTCTGTGGTGCAGGTAAGGGCAAAGAGAAAGTCAACCGACCATGAATATGGAGAGCGTGAGGCGGCGCATACATGTCTGGTCTGCCTGGCTGCCACGTCCAGGGGTAGTTTTGGAAGTTGTTTGTAAAGAACCCTATTTTGTCGTATAGTTGACTTAAAGTATATTTTGAGTTGTAAATATTTATAAACAGTATTTTGGGATCCCAAATGCTAAATGTTTTACGATTTTCAATAAATGGAATTATTTTCGAAGTTTATGTCTCTGTTTATGATTTAATTACACATTTACCTTAAAACCTCAATTAGCGAGTTAAAATCACGTTTTAAACTCACTTAGTAACGACTCTAAGGAAGTAGGGCGTTACAACTTTGTATTAGAGCGATCCAAGGTTTATTGGTTCCAGAGATTGACCGAACATGTACGCTCGCTGTCAGTGACAAGCTTGACTCAGGGTTGGTTGGTATGGTTGATTAATATGCTTGAATATGTGCTTGAATGCCCTGTTTGCTACTTGTTTCATATAGAGCATGATGAATGAGTTAATTTATGCATTATGTCAGGGCATGGCCCGTTGTGTGTAATATGCTGTCTGTACGTTATCTGGATTGTTGTTCATGGGTGGCTGTTGTGATTGGGAGGTGGTATTGGATTTTGTTATCATGCCTGATGAGCGGCGTCATTGGTTGCAGGCATATAGTTGTGATGCCTCGACAATCATCCAGACTCCGCGGCAGTCGGACAGAGGATGACAATCAAGTTCAGGACCCTCCACCTGCCCCACAGAATTGGCAAGAGATGTTTGCTGAAATGGAAGTAAGGTTGCACAGAACAGAAGAAGAGCTTCGACAGTTGAGGCAGCAGTCCCCTTTGTTAGGAGTGTGTCCTAAAAGCATGTAAAGACATTTGATTTTCTATGAATAAATAAATACAATGGTTTATTATTATTGTTATATTTAGATTGTTAAATTATTGTTTGAATAATTTTGTAAATATCAGAAAAATTCCATATTCATTATTGAGGATGTGATCTTGTATTAGTACAAGAGAATTTAGATCATATGAATGAATAAAAGTAGTCAACAACAACAAATTAAAGTTATGGAATTCTTTAATTGGAGTTGTAAGTACGATTTACTGAGTATCATAATGATACAAATAATCTAGATTCGGATTATTGATGTGGAAAGACATCTCGGTAAAGGTGCTTTATATAATATGATTATATATGACATGGACCGATATGAATTAAAGTCTTTATCTAAAAACCATTTAACAATAAAGACTTGTAATTCATATCATAACTGATGATCATTTATAGATCAACCTAAATCCTGAGTGTTCACGAACTCCTGTTCATGTTTATTAAATCTTTTGATTCATTCGTTAAGGTCTCTTCAAAGAATGAGGTTAATGACTTTTGTTTTGGAGATTTAATATCATGGATGGCTGGGAACATGTATCAACAATACGGAATCTAATCTTTCGTAACAGATCATATATTAGTTCCCTTAAGGGTTAATTCTGGAACTGAATGATCTTGAGCTCAAATCTATAATTAGATTATAGATTAATTATTCACTAGTGAATTAATGGTACTTAAGGAATAAGAAGTAAATTAGAAAGGTTAAATGGTAATTCTTCCATTCTAATTTATGAACTAATTAATTAGAGGATTGAACTATTGTAAGATGGTTATATCAATGGACGACTTAAGAAAAAGATATATGTAAAAGTATATCTATAACATAAAGAGTGCAATTCTGAATTTATAGTGGAATAATATCAGAATTAATAAATTAACTATTATAATTAAAGATTTTAATTATTTAGTTTCAATTTATTGGAGCTTAATGTTATAGGTCCATGGTCCCCGAAATGGCTCAAACAATCACTGTCAAAGGCAAATACAAAAAAATGGGCAAAAAGGACTTATGAGATAAGTAAAATATTTTTCTATGTATCAAACATAATTATTGATTAATTATGTGTAATTAATTAATTAAGAATGAATTAATTATTTGATTTAACAAAAATATAATTAATTTTGAATTAATTTATTTTTGGGATTTTTGGTATTTAAATAATAATAAAAATTGGGAAAAATCACATGCCATCACAGGCATGTGGTACACGTGTGGCACAGTGCACAGGCACTGTGCTACACGCATAAGAGATGTACTCAGTCTCTTGATTCCAAAATTTTAGTTATTTAAATATTAAATAAATAATGAGATAATTTAATATGATTAAAATATTATTATTTAAACAAAAATCTGATAACTGATCAGTTATTTTGAATTTGTTTAAAATAAAAAATATTTTAATATATTGGATATTATTAAATATTGGATATCAGTTTTTCACAGAACGTAACTTTTCAGGGATAGAAAAATATCCAGGAATCTCTCTCAGAGAAAGAGAACAGTGACAAAAACTAAAGTCATTGTTCTTCACAAAACCTAGGTCCAAACTTTATCAGATCTCATGTGTTGAGAACATTTGATAAATACTTTATTGCCTATTATTTGTATAGCGAGCCCACACTCGTTCTTTGTGTGCCTGAGAACATTTTGGAAGATCTTGGTGTGAGATCTCAAGGATTCAGCCATACGAAAAGATAGCAGCTTGGAAGGACCTGAGGTAAATTTTCTATTCTTGTCATTGATTCAATATGTATATGCATGTGAAGAAGTAGATCTAGAAATCTTATGGGATTAATCTGACAATTTGATTGTTGTTTCGCTGTGCATAATCTCTGATTTGATCAATAAAAACCAACAAATGGTACCAGAGCCATCTTCACATATATATGTATTGAATCTGTGTGGGTTTAATTTTATGCATTTATTTATTTTGATGAATGAATGGATGGCTTAATGTGATTGAATGCATGGGAATGTTGAATCGTTAATTGTATGGTGTTTTTGGGTTAGGATTTGTTTATGATTAGATCATTTTGTAAGCCATTAAAGGGCATAGGATTTATGTAATTTTATTTGGTTTTTGACACCATAAAATTGTAATTCCGATCACACAAAAGTCTAAACGGAGCCCGGGATTCACAATTCAGCCACCGCTCCTCCGAGGGCAACCTCCGAGCTGCTGCTGGACGTCGTATGGACGGGCGTACGAACGGGTGCGTACGGTTCCGTACAGTCCAGCCCGGCGGCCCCATTTGACACCACGTGTCCCCACCTGACTGGTCCAGAATTTTTTTTATTTTTTCTGAAATTAATCTATTATTTTTTTAAATTTTAAAATGTTCAAATATCCTATTTTTGAAATTTGATATTTGAATAATAAGATATTTTTGTTATCTTAACAAATTTTTTGATATCTTATTTAAAATTTATTTTTTCAAAATAACAGATTTTAATTTAAATTCATTTCAGTTTTAATTAAAAGTTTGTTTTAATTAATCAAAAATAATTTGAAAATTGTTTTTTTATTGTTGTTCTGGACCAACAATGCCACATATCCTACCGACAGTAAAGTAAAGAAGCCCGATGGAGATCAAGGTAGTTTTATTTTATTTATTTTAATTTTATAAAGTGGTTGTAAAATTAGAAATACCCAAAAGCACCCGGTTCAACATTTATTGTTTATTTATTTAAATAATTATTTTCATGTGATTAATGTGATTGATAACATGTTCATGCATTGTATGCCATACATGAAAACCCACACAGTCATAATCATGCATCTCATTAGTAGAAACATGATTATTAGGATTGTCCTATATGTTTATATGAATTGTTTTGTGAAATCAATTGCATGTAAATTACTTAGTTTTATTTTGAAAACTTGGTAAAATATCACACCAAATTTTAGGTCTTTATGACTTAATTTCTTTAAACCAACTTTATTTTAAAAGTGTTTTTTAGTAAAGTTTAGATGAACATGATTGGTAATTTAAAATTGGATATGCACCTAGAAACTCACTTTCTTTCCAATTTTAATAATGTTCATAAAGTTTAAAGAAACTGTAATTAATTTGGAATTAATTAGGTTAAAAACACTTATTTCAAAATAGTGAGTGGGAGAGGGTTGATATCTCAAACATAACCCATGGTCTCCATTATTAATATAACACCGTGAGATATGAATAACGCCTCACGACGGCTTTGTTTTCGTCCCCCTAAGGAAGGTGTCTGGACATATCAATAGCAAGGTTGTATTTCTTACATAGATAGGAACTAATGATGTATTTTAGGCTTGACCGACCCTAAGGCGGCATTTCCTAAGTTAAGTCATGAACTCCGAAATAATGGGTTACACTCACAAAGTTATGATTAAGCTCGTGCAGTGGATAATCATAACTTGACCAAGCTAAGCGGTACTTTAATGTTTAAAAGAGAAAATAAAGAGTTATTTTAAGTATTAAACAATAAAGATAAGAATGTCTTATAAATTCTCTAAAATTTATTTGACTGACCCTAAGGTGACACTTTAATTGTTAGAAAATTTTATCGTGGAAATTATTCTTTATTTTATGTGT
Source organism: Humulus lupulus (assembly GCF_963169125.1). Lineage (NCBI taxonomy): Eukaryota > Viridiplantae > Streptophyta > Magnoliopsida > Rosales > Cannabaceae > Humulus > Humulus lupulus. The sequence goes on along the minus strand of NC_084797.1, from coordinate 110,412,243 downwards.
TTTAATTGTGCTCATGCGTCACGTTTAATTTCCGAAACTTTGATATTTATTTTTTTAAATATAATAATAATATTTATTTGTACTTATTTATTACCAGAAAAATGTCTATTGGTGAATTACACACCGATGCCTTTCTCAAATCCTTGGTTTTTGAACCTGGAAATATGCAACACTGGTTTCGAGGCATGTTGACTATTTTTTCTTATAAGAAGATGATGTCAACTGTCTGTGAAAAACCTCCAACAGAACCACCTCTGGCTGCTAGCTATGAAGCAAAAGAAAAATATGCAGATTGGATGAAATTCGATCGTATGGCACGTTATTGCATGCTTTCCACCATGCCTGATGAAACAAAGGAAAAATATATACACTATGACTTAGCCCATGAGATGGATCTCTTAGGATGTGCATTGACTACAGGGAGTTGAACAAGCTGACCATTAAGAATAAGTATCCACTGCCTAGGATCGATGATTTATTTGATCAGTTACAGGGGAGTACGATGTTTTCTAAGATTGATCTCTGATCAGGTTACCATCAGTTAAGGATTAAAGATGAGGACATACCAAAGACCGCTTCCGAACGAGGTATGGACATTATGAATTCCTGGTTATGTCCTTTGGTTATACCAATGCCCCAGCAGATTTTATGGATATGATGAATAGGGTTTTCAAAGATTATCTAGATAAGTTTGTGATTGTGTTCATCGACGACATCTTGGTGTACTCTCAGTCAGAGACAGAGCATGAGCAGCATCTGCGGTTGGTTTTACAGCGGTCAAGGGATCATAAGTTATATGCTAAGTTCAGTAAGTGTGAGTTTTGGTTACCACAAGTTACGTTTCTAGGTCACATCGTCAGTAAGGAGGGGATTCTGGTTGATCCAAGTAAGATTGAGGCAGTTAGAGATTGGCCTAGACCGAGCAATGTTCCTGAAGTGAGAAGCTCTTTGGGTTTAGCAGGATATTATCGGCGGTTTGTTGAGGGGTTCTCCAGAATAGCTACGCCATTGACAGAATTGACAAAGAAGAAGACAAGGTATGTCTAGACGAACAGATGTGAGAACAGTTTTAAAGAGTTGAAGCGACGACTGATCACTACGCTAGTGTTGAGTCTGCCAACAGATAATGAAAAGTTTGTAGTTTATTGTGATGCATCTAGAAATGGTTTGGGGTTCGTGTTGATGCAAGCTGGTAAGGTGATAGCCTATGCATCGAGATAGTTAAAGGAGTATAGCAGAGATATCCTACGCATGATTTCGAGTTGGCAGCGGTGGTGTTCGCACTTAAGATTTGGAGACATTACCTCTATGGTGAGAAGTGTGAGGTATACACCGACCATAAGCCCTTAAGTATTTCTTTAATTAGAAGGACCTAAATATGTGCCAGAGGCGATGGCTGGAATTGGTTAAGGATTATGACTGTGATATCCTATACCATCCTGGGAAGGCTAATGTAGTGGCTGATGCATTGAGTCGGAAAGGCCCAGGACAGTTGTTTAGTTTGAGGCAGATATTTGACAAGTTAGCTGGGGAGATGACTAGAGCAGGTATAGAGTTGGTGGTTGATCAGTTGGCCAACATCACTCTTTAGTCTACACTCCTTGAGAGGATCAAGGAAGTGCAGGGGAAAGATTCCCAGTTGGGAGGTCATAGGGAGAGTGCCTTAGTCAGAGCGACTAAGGACTTTTCCATTTCAGAGATGGGGTTATTGAAGTACAAGGGTCGGATCTGTGTTCCGATGGATTTTGATATTCGGCGAGAGATCTTAGATGAATCGCATACCACTCCCTATTCTTTGCACCCGGGTACGACGAAGATGTACCAGGACTTGAGAGCTCTTTATTGGTGGTCAGGCATGAAGAGGGATGTGGTGGACTATGTGGGTAAGTGCTTAACTTTCCAGCAGATTAAGGCTGTGCACCAGAGGCCAGCAGGATTGTTGCAGCCTCTAGGGATCCCAGAATGTAAGTGGGAAGATATTACTATAGACTTTGTGGTTGGTTTACCAAGAACTGTAGGACAGCATGATTCGGTGTGGGTTATTGTGGATAGGTATACCAAGTCCGCCAACTTTTTACCTATTAGGACAACTTATACCGTGGAGCAGTACGCTAAGTTGTATGTGAAGGAGATTGTTCGACTTCATGGGGCTCCGAGGTTGATAGTGTCCGACAGAGATCCTACCTTCACCTCCAAGTTTTGGGAGAGTCTGCAGAAGGCTATGGGCATGCAGTTATGGTTTAGTACTGCTTATCATCTTCAGATGGATGGGCAGTCTGAGAGGACGATTCAGATATTGGAGGATCTGCTGCGAGCCTGTGTGCTTGATTTTGGGGGATCGTGGAGTAAGTATCTCCCTTTGATCGAGTTCTCGTATAACAACAGTTATCAGGCGACCATTGGTGTGGCTCCGTACGAGATGCTTTATGGAAGGAAGTGTAGATCACCTATCCATTGGGATGAGACAGGTGAGAGGAGGTATCTAGGTCCAGAGATGGTTCAGAGGACCAATGAGGCGATTGAGAAGATTAGAGCGTGTATGCTCGCCTCCCAGAGTCGACAGAAAGGTTATTCAAACCTGAAATGCAGGAGCGTGGAGTTTCAAGTTGGTGATCATGTGTTCCTTAGGGTTTCACACATGAGGGGTGTGAAATGGTTTGGTTTTCGGGGCAAGTTGAGCCCTAGGTTTGTTGGCCCCTTCGAGATTCTGGAACGGGTTGGAGAGGTAGCTTACAGATTAGCGATGCCTCAAGCTTTATCAGGGGTTCACGGTGTTTTCCATGTATCCATGCTCTGAAAGTACATGTCAGATTCAACGCATGTTCTAAGTTTTGAGAATCTGGAGCTTGATCAGGATTTGTCCTATGAGGAGAAGCCAGTTCAGCTTCTTGACCGAAAAGATAAAGTCTTGAGGAACAAGACCATCGCCTTGGTGAAAGTGTTGTGGAGAAACAGCAAGGTTGAGGAGGCGACGTGGGAACTTGAATCATAGATGAGGGAGTGGTACCCCGAGTTGTTTATGTAATTTCGAGGACGAAATTTCTGTAAGGAGGGGATAGTTGTAACGACTCGAATTTGCTAATCGGGCTTAGAGCCTTGATTAGTGTGCCTAGAGGGCAATAAATGATTTAATATGCTTATGTGTGAATGATAATGATGCATGTTTAGTTGAGTTAAATGTGCATGTCGGCCCCGTCTGGATATTAGGGGCATAAATGTGATAAATGCGATATATATGTGATATGTCTGTGCAACATGATCCGAGGCAGTCCTGGGGAGCGGTTAGCCAGAAAGTCACAACGGGGTTGAGATTCCAACTCGGGGCGAGTCGAGGGGTAGTTCGGGTTTTAGATGTGTTATGGGATTATCGGGATATGGAAATAAATATTTGGAGATATATTTGAGGATAGAATGTCTAGGAGGGAATATTGGGGAAAATTACCATTTTGCCCTCGGGGACGTTTTGGTACCCCAAGCCTTGAGGTAACCACATAAACATAAGTTGAATAAGAAAAACCTTAGAACTATACAGAACACTTAAGGAACTGAATCATTCTTTCTCTCTAAGCAAGTGGATATCCTCTCTTTGGAAGCCTAGGGAGAAACTTGGAGGAATTGGCTAGAAACTAAAAGGATTTCAGCTGAGAAATCTTGGGAGCTTGGAGCTTTAGGATTAAGGATCAACTTCAGAGTTTTAATTCAGCAAAGGTAAGCTCTAATTATGGGGATTGTGTTTGGATTTCAGCTGTGTTTTTGGGTTATGTATGTGGGTAGAACTTGATCTGTTTTTGGGTGTTTTAGTTGAGTTTTGGAGCAAGCTTTAATGGGGTTTTTATGTTGATATTGAGCTAGAATGTATATGTTAAATATTTGGGTTTGTTAGATAAGTTTTGACTGAGTTAGCTTAAGGAAAATGCAGGGAAGAAGATGGAAAAATTCTGGGCTGGGAGGTGAGGGCAGCGGCCCTAGGAGGGGCGCGCCGCGGCCCGTGTGCGTGCGCGACCGAGTGTGGCCGAGGAGTTCATGCGTGTCGCGGCGCTTGGTGCACGTACTGCAGCCCGTGTGTGTTGTAAGGGTGTGCTAGCCACTGTTTTGAGGCTAGCCGCGGCTCTTGAGGGTGGGGCCGCGGCTCTTAGTGCTAGTCTGCATTTTTAAGGGTGTTTAGTCTTGGGGATTCAATGGTTAAGGCTCGGGATGGATTTTATCACCTGGATTGATAAAATTCAAGGTCCCGGAGGTTAGGGTTATGGCTCAAAGTTATTTAATGAATTAGAACTTGATGGATGGATATTATTAATGTGTTGTGACTAGGGTTTCGGCGAGGCTCAAGTTAGGGGACTGAGCTCGGGAAATCGGTGCTCGGAGAGCTCGAGACTCAGGTAAGAAAACCCTTGTTCCCATAGAGCTTGTATGCAGGGCTGAGCCCAATATGTTTTAATAGAACTGGTATGCAGGGCTGAGCCTATTGTGTTTGGACTACGGGACGTAGCCCTATAACTGAACTTGCTAGAATTCTGTATTTGCTTGCTATGCTATGATTGTTGTTATGTGAATGATCGGCAAGAGCTAGGAACGGTGTAGGCCGAGAACGGCAGTGGCCGGGAATGGCGAAGGGCCAGGAACGACGTCAGGCACGTTGAGTGAAAGGCCAAGTACGACAAGGGGCCGGGAGTAGCGTTGAGCACATGGAGTGCGAGTTGCCAGGGTGAGTCCGTAAAGGATACCTGGGATATCCTCACGGCGTGGTCCGCGAACCCAGGGCTTGGTAAACGCCTGGGACGGCTAAGCCGTATGTGTTTAACCAATTGGTGGCCTGTTTATGTGCTTGATATATATGTTGCATATGTTATCTGTTTGTGGGTTTTCTTGCTGGGCTTCGGCTCACAGATGCTCTGTGGTGCAGGTAAGGGTAAAGAGAAGGCCAACCAACAATGAGTGTAGCAGGCGTGAAGCGGCGTGTACATGTTTGGCCAGCCTGGCTGCCACAGCCAGAGGATTTTGGGAGATGCTTGTAAATAAACTTAGATTTTGTCGTTTAGTCGACTTGGTTCAATTTTTGTGTTGTAAATATTTCTAAACTGTATTTTGGGATCCCAGATGTCAAACTTTTATGATTTTCAATGCTATGGCGTTATTTCTAAAGTTTGTCCTCTGTTTATGGCTTAATTACACTATTTGACCTAAAACCTCGATTAGCGAGTTGAAAGCACGTTTTCAAACTCACTTAGTAGCGGCTCTAAGGAAGTAGGGCGTTACACCCCTGGCCCTATTGGCATGACCCTAGTGCTATCTAGCACACTGGTTAGAAAACCTATACAACCTCCTTGTAATAGGTCTCTAACCCTTAACGCTGATATCATGGGAATGCAAGGTTGATGCACAGAACCCACAAAAATGAAGGGGTCCTCACCCTCAGGCTTAAAAGTCACAATCTTTTTCCTACAGTCTATATTTTCCCCATATCTGACTAACCAATCCATCCCCAAGGTCATGTCGAAGTCATCCATACCCAACTCAATCAATTCTACGGATAGTTCCCTGTTGTCCACCATCATTGCTAGTGCTTTAATCCATTTCCTAGAAACTACCAGTTCCCCCATGGCAGTATAGTCCCAAACCCTACAGTATGATACTCACTAAGCCTATACAATCTATCAATGACTTTGCTAGAAACAAATGAATGTGTAGCACTAGAGTCAATCAATATAGTATATGAAGATTCAGCGCTAGAAAGCTAACTTTTCACCACCTAGGGACTAGCCTCAGCCTCTGCCTGAGTTAAGGGGAACACTCGAGCTGGAGTCAAGATGTCTGTCTTCCCTGGTTCTTCCTTCTTCATAGTCGGGCAATCTTTCTTGAGGTGCCCAATCAACCCACACGAGTAATAGGCTTTCACTCAGCATTCGCCTAGATGGTGCTTCCTGCATCTAGCACACTCTGGGTAGCTCCTCCATGTCTCACCTCCACCCTGGACATCTCGGCCCCTCCTATCAGGACCAGCAATGGTCAAGGTGTCAGGGTCTTCCTCTTCTGATCAATGGGGCATCCATCCCTACTAGATCTCAAAAGTGTAGGCACTGCCCTCCGAACATCTTGTCTTGCAGCGTTCTCCCTCCATATCTTGTTCTCTACCTCCTTAGCTATGGGGCCTTCTCAACCACCTGGGCATAAGTTGTCTCCCCAGGTATTAATGTGATTCGGACATCTCGGGCTATCATAGAATTCAAACCTCAAACAAACCTTTCCTTCATGGCTCCATGTGTAGGTACTAGATCAGGTGCAAACCTCACTAGTTTATCAAATTTCAGGGCATACTTAGTAACTGTCATGATGCTTTGTACTAGACCAATGAACTCATTCACCTTTTTTGCCTTGACGCCAATACTGTAGTATTTCTGTTTGAACAAATCTCTAAACTCTTCCCAACTCATTGTAGAAACATCTCTAGTTTGGGATGCCACCTCCCACCAAATGCACGCTTCAACTCGAAGCATGTAAGTGGCACAGGCCACCCTATAGTTACCTTCCACCCTCATGAAGTCTAGGATGGAGGTAATCAAATTCATCAACTATTCAACCTTAAGTGGATCTGGTCCTCCCTCAAAAATTGGAGGATGCTGCTTCCAAAACATTTCATATAGCGGCTTCCACCTGTTCCCAATCTCAGTCAGCTGTACTACTGGTGCCACAACAGGTGGCAAGTCAGGTGCAGCACTCCCTGGCAAAGCCTACTGCCATAGAAGACGAATCTCTTCCTCTTGATTCTGAAGTCTAGCTTTAATGTCAGCAAGCCACTGCTGCCAGTTCTCAGGGACTGGCAGAGGGTTCTGGCCCTGTTCATCTTCTCTAGCCTCAATCCCAATGTCATCAAGTCGAATTGATCGCCTTGGAGGCATAACTCTCCAAGTTTATCTATAATCAATGACTCGACTGATTAGCCAATGATAATAGGTTTTGAATTCACCCCATGGTTTAACGCCAAAACTTAAGCAACAGTATACAATTTATAATGCAAGCAGGAATTTTAATAGTCATTCACATACAATAGCAATGCCAATAAGCACGCCTTATCATATCCATATAGCAGTCAAGGGCCAGGACCTATTAGTATACCTCATGCTTCCTAGTAAACACGCATGTAAGACATTTATATTTCATTTAAACAATCAAACATGTAATAGCATATATGGTTACCTAACCCTAAGTCAAGCTTGTCTTTATTGGCGAGTGTACATGCCCAACTAGTTTTCAGCAACCCTTAAACCTAGACCGCTTTGATACAAATTTGTAACGCCCTAGATAGCCAAGACAATTGCACTATGTATTTTAAATAGTGCAAGACTAGCTAATTAAGTCATTTGGACATAAACATTTTACTAAAGTCAACTAATGGGTTAGGGTTAAAAGATTTTAATCATAAAATAGTTGATTTTCATTAAAATAAGAGTTGGTATATGGGATCCCCAAAAATAATGTTTACAAGGCAATTACAACCCTAAAAAGTAAATACAATTGAAGCCAGCCTAAGTGGAAAAATATAATTTTGGCTCTAGTTCCTATCAGTTTGTCAGCTGTGGCGGTCGAGTAGCTGCCGATGTACACACCACCCCCAAAGCACTCGAACTCATGGCTGGTCCAGCTTTCATTTTCCCTTACCTGCACCACATAGCACCTATGAGCCAAGGCTTAGCAAGAAAACTTAATTCACATGCACAAGTGAACAACATTACATAAGTAGTAAGCTCAGACCATTCAAGGCAATAATAACAGAACATAAGCAACAAGCTTGGCAATAAAAACAGTTTAATCTAGCATGTAATTCAATCTCAACTTTTAGTACAGTTAGTTAAGTGTCGGAGCCCTTAGGCCAAGCCCTCTAGTTGTTTTGTTGACCCTAGCTCACTTAGGCCAGGTTGCGTTATGCATGCTTAACATCAGCCCTGGCTCCCTTAGGTCGGATGTTTAGATCAAATATAGCAGATAGATAGATTGTGAAACACACAATCGAAAGTATCACGAACAAACATGTCTATCCAGATATCCTCAAACACAGATACATTTACAATCTCACATATATTCATTTACAGGGGCATCTCAGCCCCATTCATAACCTTGGTACAGTTTTCTTACCTCTAGTCCTGAGCTAAAGGTGAAGAGCGGTCTCGAGCACGATCCTAAATATTGAGCAGTAACCCTAGTCACAAAGCAATAATGGATGACTATTAAAACCTAAACCAATTAAAAAATATAGAATAGCATACTAGCTTCTGAGACCTTGAATTCCACTAAACTGTGTAGTATAATCCTTCGCGAGCACTTAGGATTGGGTTTCTGAACCTAAAAACCTACTTTGGCGATGTTTCTCAATTAGAGTTGTGGCCCAGGCCTTAAGGGTCACGGCGCGCTACAAGTCAAAGAGCCTCAAGGCTCTCTCCTCGGGGACACGGAACGTGACACACCTCAACCTGCGCTGCGGCGCCTGGCCAAAATTTTAGAGGCCCCTACCCTCCTCGCAAGCATAGGTTGCGGCACCTGAAGAACAGGGTCGCGGCTCGATCCCAAAACTCAGTAATTCCTTATGTTTTCTACCAAAAACTCATCAGAATTTTCCTACTAAAAACCCCCTATTTTTCCAAAAATCAATCCCCCAACATGTTCCCTGCAGAACATGCAACCTTTATAACCTATATGCACTAACTCAAAACTACCTCAAATCACAGAATTAAGAGGTTGACTATGTATCCCTAAGAATACTCAAAACTAAACCATAAATTCAATAGATCGAAGTTTATAATCTTACCTCAACAGTAATCATGATCGTCAGCTGTCCCCCTACCCTTCTCCTAGCTTGATTCCCTAAGTTCCCAAGCTTAAATTCTGAGTTTTCTCTTCAAAGCTTTCAAAGTTCTTCAATGCCTTAGAGAGAGCCAGAGATAAACGCGCGAGAGAGAGAGAGAGAGAGAGTGAGTGAGATGAGAGAATGGTTAAGTGGTTTCTGGTCACTTCCTTTAATTTGCTATGTATATACTTTAACCCAAAAGACAAAAATGCCATTAAACCTATCCATAACCTTTCTAACACTACCAAGGGCAAAATCGTCTTTTGCCACCATTTTCCCGATAAACCTCAAGTCGTCCTGAAAATTCCAAATTAGTCCCGACATACCCAACTAATCACCAAATAAATACCTGTTACTTGGGAAATTCCAAATATATGTTAAATTTCCCAAGATACCCCTAGGCTCACCCTGAGCCAGGTATTAGACCCTGTTGTGACTATTTCGCTAATCCGGTCACTCAGATCGACTTCAGCCAAATACTGCAAATATATCCACATAATAATGTGGTTTCAATCATTTAACACATATAATCACATTTATTCCCTCAACGGGCCAAAATCACAAATATACCCTATTTAATTGTAACGTCTTGCGTTTTCGGGTACCTTTAAACGACTCGGGTCGGGATTTTTTTTCCCCGCGTTAAGATTATTATTTTAAATAATATTCTATTTGTTTGGAAATTATTCCATGATTTATTTCTAGCCAAAATATGAATTTTGTGATTTAAAAGTCAAGATAAGGCTTTCGGTCTTGGACCGACACAAAAACCCTGATTGGGTAAAAATCTCAGAAAATAAAATGAAAAACTATGGAAAATATATTTTGGGCAGAAAATACATTCATAAAAATTAAAGTTTGGTAAAAAATAATAAACCTAAGGGAAAATGGAAATTTTAGGGCATTTTGTTTTAAATGATTAATTTTATCGAAATGGGGAATTTTATTCCATAAATGGACCATAGGTTAAATTTTATTGTGTGATTAATTAATTTAAATGTGAGAGACATTTAATTTAATTATTATGTGTTAAGTTTTGTGTTTAAAACTTAATAAGAGTGAAAAATCTTATAGGAAGTCAAATTAGATTTTTCTTCTTAGGAATTATTTATTAACCTATATATATAATGATTACAAATAAAACAAATGGGTGGCCGGCCATGTGATATGGTTTATTTGGGTGGACCAATTTTTTTTAGTTTAATCCCAATTTAAAGATAAGGGATGAGGGCAAGTGGATAGTAAAAATACTCAAGTGTTTTAGGATATTTTAGAGTAGTCTAAACCCTTCTAACCCCCCCCCCCCCCACCCCCCCAAATCTGACCCTGTCTCTCTCACAATCACTCTCATCTTATTTGAAAACTCTTTATCAAGTTTTCTCTCCATCTTCAACCTCAAGAACACTAAGACGGCTTAAGCATTGGTCTAGAAAGGGTTTCCATAAGGTAAAGTTTAAAAAACTAGACTCTTGTAAAGTTTTAACCATAGATTTTTCAATAGATGATTATATATGTTGTTGGGGGAGTTTATTAAGGTTTTGAAAGGGTTTTGAAGGAGCCAAAGCTAATAGGAAGATCCAAACCTTAAGCAATAACAAGTGGTAAAAAGTTTACTTTTATGGTTGTTATTGTATGGTTTTAGTTTTAAGCATTATTTTGTATAGTTAGTGCTTAAAGTTTCTTATTGGTGATGTAATAAGGTTATGGTAGTTGTTTTGTAATTTTTATGATTCTTGTGTGTTGATTTTTGAAAGTAGGGACCAAAACCCCAAGGGTTTTGTAGGACATCCTAAAACAAAATACATGTTTTGTGTTGTGACTTCCAAGTGGTAAAGCATCCACTGTACATTTATTTTGTAAATTTAATTATACTGTGATATTTTAGAGGTTGAGTACATAAAATTGAGCTTTTGAAACACTAAAAAATGTTTAAAATTAATAAGTTATGCTATTTCAAAGTTTAGGTAAAAAAAAACTGTTTTTTCGTATTCTTAATTTCGGGACCAAGTTTGGACAGCCACTGTATAGGGAAAATGAACCCAGTTTTATCTAAAATTTGGTGGACATATTATTTTCATAACCTAGTATTCCACTGTAATATGGTAAGAAAATACTGAACAGTTTGAAAGTTATTAAGTGTCAAAGTTTGGAAAAATTAAGGACTTGAAAATATGTCATTTTGACCTCATTGTTGGAAAATAATTTCACCATACAAAAATGCTCATTTTGAAAATGGAATTTGAAAATTTTGGTAACAATTGGGTAAGTAACTTTTAAGTTATGACCTAACAAAGTATGTAGTTAAAAATGTGAAAAATAGGGTTTTCACACTTAGTGTAAAAATGAGATTTTGGAACTTAAGGTAAAAGTAAAATTTTACTTATTGCAAGAAAAAAACTTGGCAAGTCTTGAAAACATATTTTGACCTAAAATACCACTTTGAGTTAAGTGGGAATTATTTTTATTAAATAATTTTTATCCATTATAAAAATAAAAGAATTCACTTATGAATAAGTTAATAAATTAAAAGACGGTTTAAAACCCTACATTTTGAAAAAATAATAAAGTGAATTATTTTTCTAGTAAGTAAAAATGATTAATTGACTTCGGAACATTAACTAGTCAAGATGGGAAATTTTTAACGGTTTTCCTAATTAAGACAAATTAGGCAATTTTCTTAAAACGGTTTTTAGAGATTAAAACCTTAAGAAAAATAAAAGGAAAATTAAGAGTTTGTTTTCTTTAAAACTAATTAAGTAATTTAATTAGTATTTTTGAGATATAATACCAGCTAAAATCTTTTATATATTTTACCGACTATTGAAAGTACGGGTTAATAGCGGAACTTTTAAAGAAAAAGATTTTTAGCGGATTGCGGGAAAATACTATTGTGATACCCAAGCCTAAGAATCAAAACCATAGGGTAGGTCTCCCCGAGACTTAGGGTTCAGTCTCAAATATTTTTGTATGAATTTCCTTAATGAGTTTAAATCCAAAATAAGGATCTTTAATCCTTACTAATGATTTTGAAAATGACCAAACTGCCCAAAATAATAATATTGAATTATGAGTGCCATAATTAATCCCAGTATACTGTATGGATAAATACAGTATTGGCTAAGCGTAACTGGACTAAACCTTGGAGGGAGAAAATCTGCTGAGTGTTAAGGACTCCATGTAAGTCAACTTATATTTTGTGGCTGCAACATGAAACGACTATTGTATTGAATGTTAGTATAGGGAGACATGCACATATATACACGGTCGTAGAAAGTTGCTTAGGGACGTTAGTCTAGTGAGTGGTGATTTAGAAAATATGAACGGTAGATATCAGTCATATCCTAGACGGCTAATCCCCGTCACACTGCTTGATTTTATTATATCTGATTCATTACTGCGAAGAGTGGCCAAGAGGTGAGGATTGCTGGTTAAACCTAGGGGTGCTAAAATGAATGGGACCATGGGGCCCTCATGCTTACTTAATCAGTGAACGGTTAGAACCCGAGCAAGAGCTCTGATAAGTTATTCCCGGATAGCAACCGTGAATATTGGCCATTCAGTGAGAGTGCCTAGAGATACTAGGGGTTGCCAAGTTTGAGTGAGGCTGACCACCTTACGGGCAAGTACTCACCAGCACCACTAATTAACATAGAAGTCTCTGTAAAACCATGTAAATTCGATTACACTCTTGGATATGTAGTGATGCCATAGGTAACTTGATGGTTACCCTTGTGAGGGATTTACTCTTGGATAAGTTGCGATGCCCTAGATAAAATGATGGTTAGCCTTGATGGGGATATTTATTGGCTAGATCTTAGTGTTGAGACTCGGTTCTCTCTTACAGATTAGCATTTATGCTGAAGGGCGTGTTACGCCCGAATTGTTGGAAATTTTCGAGCGTTGGTCTTGAATTATATTGTGATATATTATATCTGCTTGCTCTGGGATTTTTCGAGTGCAGGTATTTATTTGTTGATAAGAAATATATGTCAGTTAATATATCTTCTTCTTCTAGGATTTTGTGAATTCTTGAATTTATCTGTTTATATGAAATAATTTGTCATTGGTTATCAGGCATGACCCTAAGTTTGTCAGGACGCTTTTACATTCTTAAAATTGATTGTGTAGGGTCCGGATGGATCCGGAACCCTAATTCTCTACATGATTTTGTTTTAAGGATGAACTTACTAAGCATTTTTGCTTACCTAGTTGTTTCTTGTTGTAGGTAACATCAAGGGCAAGGTAGAGTAGTGAGCGCTGAAGTCTACCTTGCAAATGTACATGTGGACCGACCTTTTGGGAAGTCGTTTCATTTTTGGAAATGTTTTGTAATTTTCCTAAACTAGGCTCACTCTACTCTTATTAAAATATGTTTGTAATTAAATGTTAAGTATGGCCATACGACTTTTTAAAATGTTTTTTTATATGATTTTTTGAGACTTTTTGTTAAATGAAAACATTTATATTTTCGCATTATCAAGTCTTGAAAATACGGGTCGTTACAGTTGGTCTCAGAGCTCGAGTTGAGTCGGTTCTGTAGACAACCCACATGTACATTTCGCAAAGATAGATCGGCACTCACTGTAAGTAATGTCTCATCCTTTAGTGTGTCGTTTCCATTTTTCTTACCTCAATTCTATAAATTGTAGGTTATGGCTGATACACCTTAGATAGGTGACCCTGTGATAGAGAAACTACCCATAATCCCTACGCTAAGGATCAATTAGTATAGACTCTTTAACGATGAGTTTCCTCGATGCTTCGAGTACAATCAACGACATCGGCGTGTTGTTTGGAAGTGTATGCAATACATGACGGAAGTCTTCGGTAGAGCTTAGGAAGATCCCGAGGAGGATCCTGAGGACGGTTCTGATATGGTCGACGACAACGACACCGACTAGGTTGTAGGAGCTGCATAGGTGTTAGAAATCCACCGAATTTTGAAATATGTACCTACATTGTATATGATTAAGGAAATAAGTGACTGGTCTAGCAGGGATATAAGTCCATTTTTTAGGGCTAATTTTGTAAATCCCTTAGACTGGCCGACCTAAACTTAAAACGTTGTTGTATATGGTATAGGTTATGAAATGAAGTTGCTAACTTTTGTTAAAAAATGTTGATTGCTTTTTGTGCTTGATATGTTTGGCGTGCTTAATTAGGTTAATTAACTATATGTGTCGATATTAACTTCGCATCCTTATGTGCTTAGGAGCTTTTGATTAGAAATCAAACAAATGGCAAGGACAAGAGCTCAAAGAGGAAGGGGTGTTGCTGGTCGAGGCCAAGCCGCGCCTGCTGATAGAGCTCAGAACGCGCCTACCGCTAGAGCTCCAAACCAAGCTGCTAGAGTTCATGAGATAGCCGAGTAGATAAATAATATGCAAAGGCTAGTGGAGATGTAGGGAGCACAAATTGAAAGAGGGCAAAAGAGACAGAAGGACTCTGATTCCTTCCAAGATCAAAGGTTTAACACGCTTTTGGGATGACTCCCCATGCCACCCAATAATGCTCAAGACAATGAAATACCACTTGAAAACAATGAAGAACAGAATCCTGGTCCCCAGGTTGTCATTGAGCAACCGGTACTGCCAGTAGAAGCACCAAGAGCTGCCCGAACGAAACCTATATCAGAAAGGTTTGGCAACCAGAATCCATCTATATTCAAGGAGAACAATGACCCATCAATGGAAGAGGAATGGATCAGTATTTTGGAAAGGATCTTTGACTTCATTGGAACTTCCGAGAGAGAGAAGGTAGTTTGTGCAACGTATATGCTGAGAAAAGATGCCCGCATCTGGTGGGATGCAGCCAAGAAAGTGCATAACATTGCCGAGATGGAATGGCTAGAGTTCTTGACCTTGTTCAATGGCAAGTACTTTAGCAAGATAGTGATCGAGCACAAAGTGAATGAGTTCACTAATCTGAAGTAGGGAACGTCGAGTGTGCAGGACTACATTCGAAAATTTGACCGACTGTCTAGGGTTGCGAAGAACCAAATGAACACTGAAGAGAATAAGACCTGGAGTTTTATGAAGGGTCTACGCAGAGACATTGCCAGGTGTGTAGACACTGGTAGAACTGGCCCAGAGACGTATGCAGAAGCTGTGGAACAGGCTCTTCGCCAAGAGTCTTGGGTCGTGTTAGACAAGTTAGAACCACAGAAGAACGAAGATAGGAGGTACACTCCTAACAACCCCGGACAGTTTCAGGCCAATCAGAATGGCCCAAGGGGAAAGTTCAACCCGAGGTTCGGCCAGAACTCGGAGCGAACAAATAATCCAAGTGGAACAAGACCAATTTTTGGGGGAAATAACAAAAGAAAAGGGGGACCTCCCAATCAGGCAATGGCTAGTCCCAACAAACAGCCAAGACATGAGTTTGAACAATGGTCACAATGTAATAAGTGTAACCAATGCCATCAGGGCGAGTGTAGGGTATGGGCACCTTGCTAAAGATTTCTGAATGCCAGCCAAGGGCAATGGAAATGAAAAACAGAAACAAATTGGAGCTCCTCCTTGAGTTTATGCGCTTACGCAAAGCGACAAAGGAGCTGGACTATCTAATATGGTGTCAGGTCAGTTCTCTATCGCCCAAACCTCGGCATATGTATTAATGGATACTGGTGCATCGCATTCTTTTGTATCTACATCCTTTGTGGAAAAACTAAATAGAAGTACTGAGCCTATGCTTGTTATTTGTGGGGTATCCTTGCCTTCGAGAGAGGATATGCTGGTGCGGACAAGGGTTAGAGCCGTACTAGTTTGGGTTGAAGGTCGTAAGTTGAGGATGGATCTGTTAGTCTCAGACCTACATGAATATGTTGTAATATTTGGGATGGACTGGTTAACCAGATATGGAGCCGCTATCAATTGCAAGCGCAGAAAGGTGGTCTTCACCCCAGCAGGAGAAGAACCATTCGAGTTCAAGGGTACGTCAAAAGAAAAGAAGTGTCCCTTGATTTCTGCCATGAATGCGAGAAAATGTTGAGTGATGGATGCATCAGTTTTTTGGCAAACATAGTGGATAAGGATAAAGAGACGAGTCAATAACCATCTGATGTACCGGTTGTGTGCAAGTTTCCTGATGAATTTCCCAAAGATCTTCTAGGGATTCCACCACACCGAGAGATCGTGTTTGAGATAGAGTTAATTTTGGGAACTACGCCAATCTCAAAGACTCCTTACAGAATGGCGTCAGCTGAACTCAACGAGTTGCAACTGCAACTGCAAGAGTTACTGGACGGCTCGATGAGAATGTTCATTGACTATCGGGAGCTGAACAAAGTGACGATCAAGAACCGATATCCATTACCGAGGATTGACGATCTTTTCGATCAACCACAAGGAGCGTTGGTATTTTCCAAAATAGACCTGCGATCGGGCTATCATCAGCTCAAGCTTAAGGAGACAGATATACCAAAGACGTCCTTCAGAACGCGCTACGGTCACTATGAGTTCTTAGTGATGTCCTTTGGACTAACCAATGTGCCTGTAGCATTCATGGATCTCATGAATCGTGTATTTCGTGGGTATTTGGATAAGTTTGTCATTGTGTTCATTGATGATATTCTAATATACTCAAAAATCCAGGAAGAGCGTGCAACACATCTGGAACTGGTCCTCCAGCGTCTACGAGACGAAAATCTTTACGCTAAGTTTTCGAAGTGTGAATTCTGGCTAGAGAAAGTAAGTTTTCTAGGGCACATAGTGCCGGGAGACGGAATTTCAATAGATTCTGCCAAAATAGAAGCTGTTAGATAGTGGAAACCTCTGAAAAATGCTCATGAGGTTAGATGTTTTCTTGGGATAGCGGGGTATTACCAGCGATTTGTGGAAGGATTTTCCAAAATAGCCACATCAATGACTACCCTCACCAACAAAAATATCAAATATGAATAGATTAACAAGTGTGAGAATAGTTTTCAGGAGCT
Source organism: Humulus lupulus (assembly GCF_963169125.1). NCBI lineage: Eukaryota > Viridiplantae > Streptophyta > Magnoliopsida > Rosales > Cannabaceae > Humulus > Humulus lupulus. Next base: position 110,395,471 of record NC_084797.1, on the reverse strand, counting down.
TAAAACAAGATTGACGACTGCCCTAGTGCTAACAATCCCTAATGGCACAGAGGGATATACTATTTATAGTGATGCCTCAGGCCGAGGGTTGGGAGCAGTGCTGATGCAGCATGGAGAAGTAATTTCTTATGCTTCTCAATAGCTAAAGAATTATGAGAATAACTATCTCACTCATGACCTGGAACTTGCAGCAGTAGTTTTTGCACTAAAAATATGGACGCACTACCTGTACAGGATACACTGCGACATCTACACTGATCACAAAAGATGGAAGTATTTCTTCACTTAGAAGGAATTGAATATTAGACAGCGTCGATGGTTGGAATTGTTTCACGACTATGACTACGACATTCTGTACCACCCGGGAAAATCAAACAAGGTGGGAGATGCATTAAGTCGACAACCAAGTGCTTACGTGATGATAGTGAAAGAGATTTCGCCGCGGTAACAAGCTGACCTTGCTATCTTCGATTTAGAGATAATAGTTGTCAATTGACTAACCTCTCTATCGAGCCTACCATTATGGAAGCTATAAAAGGCAGGCAATTAGTCGATCCTTGGGTTCTAGGATTGATGTACGAAGTGAGAAACGAGGGGCGACCAGGATTCCATATCTCCAAAGACGGAGTATTGGGGTTTAAGGGCAGAATATGTGTTCAGGACAATGATGAGATCAAGAAGCAGATCTTTTTCGAGGGACATAATGCTCCTTATTCCATGCATCCGTGTACCACGAAAATTGTAACGACCCAAAATCGCTAATAAGGCTTAAGGACCTTGATTAGCGTGCCAGGAGGGCACATCGGGATTTATGTGTGATTTGATGAGATTAAATGTATGGTTATGATTTAAAGCATGTTATTTGGCTATTTGTTTAACTGAGATGCATGGCTGTGTTTACTAGTATGCATGTAGGCCCGGATCGTGTTAGAAGGGCGTAATTGTAATTTTGGCCATGTTGGGCATAACTGTATTGATATTTGATAATTGTATTCTGTGAATGGTGCCACGTGAGTGTGGTTTTATTATTGTGATGCACGTGCTGAGACGGTCCTAGAGAGCTAGTTAACTTAGATGTCACAACGGGATTTTGTACCCGGCTCGGGAGGAGCCTAGGGGTACCTCGGGAATTTTATGGTTAAGTTGAGATTTAGCGGGTAATGGTGATTGGAGATTTAGTAACCTGGGTAACCATTAGTTACTACTGAGAGTAACAAGTTTTAGAAAGAAAATGGTAGAAATGAAATGAAAGTGTAAAGACTTAAGTGCCCTTGGAGGTTTAGCTAAAGAGGATTAGTAGGAAGGGGTAATTTGGTGTTTTGGCTTGGGGATTGTGAAAATTCTCAGCTGGGTATATGGGGTTCGGTTTGGGCATTGGTTATATGAGGCATTGATAGAGTTTGAAGAGAAGAGAAAAGAGAGGGAAAAGCTAGGGCAAGCAAGAAGAAGAAGAAGAAGAAAAGGAGAAGTGGGAGTCTAGGAGGAGATCAAGGACTTTGTGTGGGTTCTCCATTGGAGGTAAGTGTTTTATACATATTTAAGTTTGGGTTTTGTTTTGATTTGAGGAATTTAAATGCCTAAGCTAAGCTTTGTTGAGTTTTGGGATAGTTCCTGAATTTTAAGATCAATGGGTGTGAATCTTGGGTATATTGATGTTTTGAGCTTGAATCTTGAGTTATGGGTTGTTATATGGTCTATTTGATGTTTGAAATTGATTTTGGGGTTTGGGTATTGGTTTGGTATGATTTGGAGAGGTTAAAGCTCGGGAAAAATGCAGGAAAAACCCAGAAAATCTGGGTTCGGGTATGAGCGCCGCGGCCCTGTTCTTGGGCGCCGCGGCGCGATGTTGCATCAGGAGAGGGATTTGTTGCTTGGCGCCGCAGCCCTTGAGGGGTGTGCCGCGGCCCTAGGCCATTTTGGCAGCCCAAAAATTGAGTTTTTAGGGCTTTTGCCCGGGGACACGGGGGATGGTTCCGATACTTTGTATTATGGATTTAGAGGTCCCGGGAGTGCGGGATTGGTCCCGGGAAGTGGTCTTGGGCTTGGTTAGTATTGAAAAGGGTTTTATGTGTGTTGTGACTAGGCTATTGGTGAGGCTCGTGCTAGAGGACCGTGCTCGCGACTTCAGTGCATCAGGAGGCTCGGAATGCAGGTAAGAAAACCGTAACACCCGAGAATAGGGCATGGCCCCACTGTGTGATTGTAGGGCATGGCCCCAGATTGTATTAGGTGCAAATGTTTAACCTTAAATGAATCATGATGTGTGTGAATGATTATTTCGAATGTACTATATGTGTGATTATGATGAAATGAACGGCAAGGGCCGAGTACGGCGTAGGCCGGGGCGGCCGTGGGCCGAGTACGGCGTAGGCCGGGGCGGCCGTGGGCCGAGTACGGCGTAGGCCGGGGCGGCCGTGGGCCGAAAGTAACACCTAGCACATGGGATGCTATAGTCAGGGCGGGGCCCGGTGGATACATGTGTTATGCTATATTCAGGGTGGGACCCAAGGGATACATGAGTTATCCTCGCGGTGAGAACCGATACCCCAGGCTTCGGTAAGGCTCTGGGGCGACTTGGCCGTGTTTGCTTAGTCTAATGGTTGACTTGTTTATCTGTGGATTATCTGTTATGATAAACTGTATAAACTGCATATGTTATGTTCTGCATGAGTTTTCTTGCTGGGCTTCGGCTCACGGGTGCTCTGTGTTGCAGGTAAGGGCAATGACTGAGTTAACCAACCATGAGTACGGAGAGCGTGAAGCGACGCGTACATGTTTGGCCTGCCCGACTGCTTTGGTTGGGGGTTTATTTAAAAATGGCTGTAATAATCTATGATTTTATGATTTATCAACTGTAAACTTATTTCAAGAGGTAAATAGTTTCCAAACCTTATTTTGGGATCCCAAAGGTTTAATACTAGCAGTTTTAAATGAAATGACGCATTTTTCTATGATTACAGCCTAAAATTTTAATTAGTCACACTTTTGTCTCAAAACCTCGGTTAGCGAGTTCTTTGCACACTGTTTTGTCTTAAAAATCACTTAGTAACGGCTCTAAGGAAGTAGGGCGTTACAACTTGGTATTAGAGCGAGCCAAGGTTTATTGGTTCTGGAGATCGACCGAACATGTACGCTCGCTGTTAGTGACAAGCTCGACTCAGGGTTGGTTGGTATGATTGATTAACATGCCTGAATATGTGTTTAAATGCCCTGTTGGCCTGCTTGTTGATATGGAGCATGAGGAATGAGATAACATATGTATGAGATACTGATAGGGCCTGGCCCTTCACTATTGCATGTTGAGATTGATGCATGCTGAATAATACTATTATGCATATGGATGAATATTGGCATAATGGTTCGCATATTGAGTGTATGTGGTTAATTTTCTGGATTAAATTCATATGTTATATCTGTTTATTGGCTTGTATGAAGCATGTTGAGTATGGATATACTTAGTGATGATTGAATCTGGTAGCTAAATGTATATCATTGTTGATTTGACCTAGTATATGCTTGTGTGTGCATTATACTTATGGATATTTGGATTTAGTTGTGAGTTGGTTCAGGGTATGAACCTCTGAGTTCAGGAGTTTGGTCGGTCTTGACGGATGAACTCAAGTTGTTGGTTCCTAGTAGGGTTTGGGGACCTGATATTGTGTTGGAAGGGGTTTCTAGACATAAGTTGGAGTTGAGATCCCCAGTGATCCCTGGAAGCAGCAGCAGTGAGTCACTAGTGTGTGAGTAGGCTGTGGAGTTTGTTAGTTGAAATGGGATAGAAGAACAGTAGATTTCTCTGGGGGAAATAGCTGGTTTCGATGTGTTAACAGTAAGGTTACCAGTGTTGGTTTACTGTGAGGAATGGACGGATAAGGGTATCATATGAGAGGTTTAAAGGGTGTTAACCTCGGGTTTTGAGGAGAGTTCGAGTTGACAAGGAATTTATCAATAGGTGAGCAGAGTTAATTCCACCCTTGGTTAAGAGGATGAGAGATCCTGATTAGGGGGTTGTGTTAAATGTTGAGGCAGAGAGTTGCTTGGAAGTGATACTCGGGCTGAGGTACTGGCTTATTGGGTTGGAAAGAACCTAGATGATGAATGGTTAGAAGAGATTTTAAAGACATGATTAGAACCGTGGAGACGGGAAGATGTATAAGTCTGGTTGGGACTGTTAGGGGTAACAACAGCCTAGATCAATGGGTTTGGTGAATTGGATAATTCATTTGGGAATTTATACTGACGGATGTATCCGGAATTGGATGGCGACCCATTTAAGGATATGAGATCTGGAATAGTCTAGGGAATTTGGGCCGCCCAGATATAAGGAATTATCGTATGTATGTGGATGGCAGAGAGGGCCATGATGTCGAGGAACTGATGGTTGATGATTAGAGCATGAGTGCTAGAGCCGCAAGGGCAGTGCTTCCTTTGATGGAATTGGTAAAGATAGACTCGTGATAATCAAGTTAAAAGAACCCCGGAAAGGGTTGTGGCTTCTGGTTTGCCAGAAAAAGGGAAAAGTCTGATGGATAAGGTGGTACTTGTGTTGATAGAATGCAGCTTGGTCGGATTCTCAATTTTGAGGTAGAAGGACCCCAGGCAGTACTTGGGCACCTGATTTGAGATTGGAAAGAAGCCTGATGGAAGAGGTAGTTATCAAGTTGGTGACAGGAATTAGGGAGGTTATTTTGTATGCATAAGGGAAAGGATGCCACCTGAGAGGAGGTCAGGTGAGGGCGTGACTTCTGCGTAGAATGACTTGAGATGTTAGGATGGATTTCCCATGGTGAGGGAAACGGAGAACTGGAATGCGTCGATACATTACAAGTTCGAGGCTGAGTCCTCAAGGAGGAGTATTTGACTGACGAGCTTATGCGTTGGGCAAGTAGCGAACTGGAAGGGCTCGGTGTTGAGAATGTTCCGAGAGGGAGATGGACATAGAGAGGTTGCCTCAATGGTGCCATTTGAGAGGCTGAGGAGAGTAATACTTTTTGAGAAGGAATTAGAAACTCTGGTAGATGGATTGTTGAGGATATCATCTGGAGTATGTAAAGGAGACGGAATGGAAACTGAGCTGACCAGTGGGAAAGTGATGTGGGTATGCAAAGAAAGATTTAGGGAATACTTCAAGGTCAGACTACAGATAGGGTTGGTATAAGGAATGTCGTAAAAGACGGTTTTGGCCGACAGAAAAGTCTATTGAAGCAATCGAAGGAATTTGGCCCTGGAGTAGCCAGAGTGTTGTACTGCGGGGACTGTTAGCATCGCAGGGTTAGGACGAAAAGTAGAAAGGTTGGATACAAGGTGGGACGATGTCCCTAAGAGTTGATCTATGACCTGGTTATTACCGGTTGGAAACCGAGGATAGAGACATTTCGGGAAATTGTCTAGTTGCACCAGGTAGGGTGTGAGGAGTTGATAACAAAGATTCTGGAATGGTTCAAGCTACAACAGCACAGGTAAGTTCTTTAGGCAGAGAATGCATGGACGGTATGGACAAGTCCCCTTCAAGCTCACGAGCAGTGCATGTGGATTACTCCCAGACGGAAATGGTGAGCAACTGATTATTATGCTGAAGACGTTAGTACCCAGAAGGCAGAGTTTCAGGTAAGATTCTATGGAGTGTTAGATGGGTGTCGTCAGGAGTTCTCAGATTAGAGCTATAAGAAGAAAGGACAGGTAAGAGAAGAATTGATCTGAAGCCGCAAAGAAGCTAATGAAGAACGTCCAAAGAATTTAAGGCATAACAAGACTGGTAAGCGCGTCATCTATTGCACGAGCATCTCCGGGAGACAACTACATCAAGGACAGGAAGAACAGTAAAACTAGAGGATAGACGGAAAGGATGGTGTCAAATTAGAAAGAAATTCAGAAGACAAGGTAAGATTTGATTGGTTACGGACGATGATGGAGTTTGTGTGTGATACGGGTAAGTAAGAGTGATTGCATAAAGGACCTGATCTATGGTAAGGATATGGATTTATGGGGGTGCAGCACGAGTTGGGCACGACCAGGTATAATTGGCGCGAGGATGGATCGAACCTTGCGGGAGACGAAAGAATGGATCACGGTTGATATACTTGGAGCATTAAGTTAACGGTTATGGATATCATAAGATGCTTGAGTATCGGGTTTTAGTAAGAAAGATAACGATGAGACCCAGATGTGGTGAAAAGTAACAGACAGATGATCAGTATTTGAATCCTCGATTGAGCGAGGGGAGATTTAATTGGAGGCGGAACTCCTAGCTGGGAGGCGTGTTCCAGTCAAGGAATAACGCTATGAATTGTAATAGAATGGACAAGGCAACGACTGAGATTAGCATAATGTTAGTAGGTAATGGTTAGCTGGTGGGTGTCACTGAGCTATGGAATTCAAAGTGTTGGCTTGAGTTGAAACAGGGAAGGACCCTGTCATGGTGGTACAAGTAGGATACCAGGATCGAGTGAAGGATCCAGTTAGGATTTGGTTTTGAATGAGGGTTCTGTATGGACATCATTCCACCTCCTAGGGTACGCGGTACTGGGAGGGTTGAGCGGGTGACAGAGTTTAGTGTTTCCTTTTTGGACACTAAGAGTTTAGGTGATGTGGTGGCGTATCGCGGGAATAGACCACAATAGACCTTAAGTAAGGTATCCGGGCATGAAAAGTTTTAACTCAGTTGATCGAGTTAGTGTAGTTGGGTCAAGTGAACTGGTTTCAGGATGAAGCGTCGATGATGTCGAATTGAGACCCTGTAGTATTTTAAATTTTGGAATGGATTAAGAGAATGAAAAGAACAGAGTGGGAACCTGGAGTTATCAGTTGATTGCAAGTGAAAAGGCAGCTTGAAAGTTTATCAGATATCTTAAGGGATTGAGCGCTGAGTAGGCGAACACTTGAGGTATTAAGGGAAGCGTAACCCCTGATGAGTTAGCCGTGGTGGCAGCTGCTGGTGTCTTGTTATTGTAACACGACATAGGACATGGTAAGAGGTAAAGAATAGTGAATACTACTATTTGGCAATGGCTCAGAGAGGAAGCCAGAGAGGCTGTTGGAATTCTTAAGGCAGGAGTGTCTGCCTATCTGAAAGAATAAAGAGCTTGTGAATTGTTAAATTATGAGGAAATAAAGCTCAGGAAGGAAAGAGTTGCATCTCTGCGTAATAACAGACGAGGATCTGTAAGGTATTCAGAGAAAGAAGAGAGAGTTCTGACTCTTGATTCAACATAAAATTCCAAAGTTGTACTAAGGGTTAGGCCAGTGGGGCCTACAAGTTGATCCCACCTGGTGGAGGTGATGACTTTTGAGTAACTCTGGAATCAAGGATAAGACAATGAATTGATCATTTTAATCTAGGCAGACCCTGAGGTTTCAGCAGGGTTGCGGTGTAACCAAGAAGCTATCTTAGTATGGCTAGTAGACGAGATCTTGCGAGCCAAGATTGTTCTCCTGAAAGAGCTTTGGTGGGAACTAAAGTAAGGCGATGGACCTTGGAGATTATGGTCAGGTTGCGGGTTGCTGACTGACGTGTTTGGGTAAATTTTGCGGACGAAATTTTTATGAGGAGGGGATAGTTGTAACGACCCAAAATCGCTAATAAGGCTTAAGGACCTTGATTAGCGTGCCAGGAGGGCACATCGGGATTTATGTGTGATTTGATGAGATTAAATGTATGGTTATGATTTAAAGCATGTTATTTGGCTATTTGTATAACTGAGATGCATGACTGTGTTTACTAGTATGCATGTAGGCCCGGATCGTGTTAGAAGGGCGTAATTGTAATTTTGGCCATGTTGGGCATAACTGTATTGATATTTGATAATTGTATTCTGTGAATGGTGCCACGTGAGTGTGGTTTTATTATTGTGATGCACGTGCTGAGACGGTCCTAGAGAGCTAGTTAACTTAGATGTCACAACGGGATTTTGTACCCGGCTCGGGAGGAGCCTAGGGGTACCTCGGGAATTTTATGGTTAAGTTGAGATTTAGCGGGTAATGGTTATTGGAGATTTAGTAACCTGGGTAACCATTAGTTACTGCTGAGAGTAACAAGTTTTAGAAAGAAAATGGTAGAAATGAAATGAAAGTGTAAAGACTTAAGTGCCCTTGGAGGTTTAGCTAAAGAGGATTAGTAGGAAGGGGTAATTTGGTCTTTTGGCTTGGGGATTGTGAAAATTCTCAGCTGGGTATATGGGGTTCGGTTTGGGCATTGGTTATATGAGGCATTGATAGAGTTTGAAGAGAAGAGAAAAGAGAGGGAAAAGCTAGGGCAAGCAAGAGGAAGAAGAAGAAGAAAATGAGAAGTGGGAGTCTAGGAGGAGATCAAGGACTTTGTGTGGGTTCTCCATTGGAGGTAAGTGTTTTATACATATTTAAGTTTGGGTTTTGTTTTGATTTGAGGAATTTAAATGCCTAAGCTAAGCTTTGTTGAGTTTTGGGATAGTTGCTGAATTTTAAGATCAATGGGTGTGAATCTTGGGATATTGATGTTTTGAGCTTGAATCTTGAGTTATGGGTTGTTATATGGTCTATTTGATGTTTGAAATTGATTTTGGGGTTTGGGTATTGGTTTGGTATGATTTGGAGAGGTTAAAGCTCGGGAAAAATGCAGGAAAAACCCAGAAAATCTGGGTTCGGGTATGAGCGCCGCGGCCTTGTTCTTGGACGCCGCGGCGCGATGTTGCATCAGGAGAGGGATTTGTTGCTGGGCGTCGCGGCCCTTGAGGGGTGTGCCGCGGCCCTAGGCCATTTTGGCAGCCCAAAAATTGTGTTTTTAGGGCTTTTGCCCGGGGACACGGGGGATGGTTCCGATACTTTGTATTATGGATTTAGAGGTCCCGGGAGTGCGGGATTGGTCCCGGGAAGTGGTCTTGGGCTTGGTTAGTATTGAAAAGGGTTTTATGTGTGTTGTGACTAGGCTATTGGTGAGGCTCGTGCTAGAGGACCGTGCTCGCGACTTCAGTGCATCAGGAGGCTCGGAATGCAGGTAAGAAAACCGTAACACCCGAGAATAGGGCATGGCCCCACTGTGTGATTGTAGGGCATGGCCCTAGATTGTATTAGGTGCAAATGTTTAACCTTAAATGAATCATGATGTGTGTGAATGATTATTTTGAATGTACTATATGTGTGATTATGATGAAATGAACGGCAAGGGCCGAGTACGGCGTAGGCCGGGGCGGCCGTGGGCCGAGTACGGCGTAGGCCGGGGCGGCCGTGGGCCGAAAGTAACACCTAGCACAAGGGATGCTATAGTCAGGGCGGGGCCCGGTGGATACATGTGTTATGCTATATTCAGGGTGGGACCCAAGGGATACATGAGTTATCCTCGCAGTGAGAACCGATACCCCAGGCTTCGGTAAGGCTCTGGGGCGACTTGGCCGTGTTTGCTTAGTCTAATGGTTGACTTGTTTATCTGTGGATTATCTGTTATGATAAACTGTATAAACTGCATATGTTATGTTCTGCATGAGTTTTCTTGCTGGGCTTCGGCTCACGGGTGCTCTGTGTTGCAGGTAAGGGCAATGACTGAGTTAACCAACCATGAGTACGGAGAGCGTGAAGCGACGCGTACATGTTTGGCCTGCCCGACTGCTTTGGTTGGGGGTTTATTTAAAAATGGCTGTAATAATCTATGATTTTATGATTTATCAACTGTAAACTTATTTCAAGAGGTAAATAGTTTCCAAACCTTATTTTGGGATCCCAAAGGTTTAATACTAGCAGTTTTAAATGAAACGACGCATTTTTCTAAGATTACAGCCTAAAATTTTAATTAGTCACACTTTTGTCTCAAAACCTCGGTTAGCGAGTTCTTTGCACACTGTTTTGTCTTAAAAATCACTTAGTAACGGCTCTAAGGAAGTAGGGCGTTACAAAAATGTACCAAGACTTGAAGAAGTACTTTTGGTGGCCTGAGATGAAAAAGGAGACGACAAAATATGTGGCACACTACTTGACTTGTCAGTAGATAAAGGCCGAGCACCAACGGCCAGCTGGATTGTTACAACCGTTAGAAATTTCAGAGTAGAAGTGGGAGATTGTCACTATGGACTTTGTCACAGGTTTACCAACCACTCCCAAGGGGAACGATTGCATTTGGGTTATTGTAGACAGGCTGACTAAGTAAGCTATTTCTTGCTAATCAAGGTGACTTATGGGGCACATAAGTTAGCAGATATTTACATTGCAGAAATAATGAGACTGGATGGTGTACCCAACTCAATCGTATCAGATCGCGATGGGCGTTTTACCTCGACATTCTGGAATAGAATCCAAACGAGGTTGGGTACTAAACTGAAATTCAACACTTCTTTCCTCCCGCAAATAGGCGGTCAAAGTAAACGAACAATTCAGACCCTAGAAGATATGCTAAGAGCCTGCGTGCTCGACTTTTAAGGGTCATGGAATGAGAAGCTTCCACTGATAGAGTTCGCTTATGATAATAGCTATCATGATTCCATCAAGATGGCTTCGTATGAGGCTTTGTATGGAAGGAAATGCCAATCACCGATTCATTGGCACGAGACCCGTGCAAGAAAATTTCTTGGATCAGATGAGGTTGATCAGATTACCAAGGACACCCAACAGATAAGGCAACACTTGCAAACTTCGGTTGATCGACAATGCAAATATGCCGACCGACACAGAAGACCCCTAGTGTTTGAGGTTGGTGATAATTTGCTACTGAGGTAGCTCTGCTACGAGGGGCTATGCGGTTCAGGAAGAAAGGAAAGCTTAGCCCGAGGTTCGATGGACCTTTCGAAATCATAGAGAGGATCAGGGAAGTAGCTTATCGTTTAGCTCTTCCGCCCGCCTTGTATAAGGTGCACGATGTGTTTCATGTATCCTTGTTGAGAAAATACATGAGCGATCCCTCGCTTGTACTCAGCTATGAGCAGTAGAGTATTGATCCTCAACTCGTCTATGAGGAAAAACCAGTGATGATTCTAGACAGAAAGGAAAAAGTGTTGAGGAACATGACAGTGTCGTTGGTAAAGGTGTAGTGGTGTAACCATGGCATTGAAGAGGCAACCTGGGAAACAGAAGACAAGATGAGGGAGCTGTATCCTCATTTGTTTTATGTTTCGTGGACGAAACCTCTATAAATTGTAGGTATTGCAACGTCCTGCATTTTCGGGTACCTTTAAACGACTCAGGTCGGGATTTTTCTTCCCCAAGTTAAGAATATTATTTTAAATAATATTATATTTGTTTGTAAAATATTCCATGAGTTATTGCTAGCCAAAATATGAATTTTGTGATTTAAAAGTCAAGATAAGACTTTCGGTCTTAGACCGACACAAAAACCTTGATCGGGTAAAAATCTCGGAAAATAAAATGAAAAACGATAGCAAATATATTTTGGGCATAAAATACATTCATAAAAATTAAAGTTTGGTCAAAAATAATAAACCTAAGGGAAAATGGAAATTTTAGGGCATTTTGTGTTAAATTCTTAATTGAACCAAATGGACCTTAGGTTAAATTTTATTGTGTGATTAATTAAATTAAATGTGAGAGACATTTAATTTAATTATTATGTGTTAAGTTTGGTGTTTTAAGCTTAATAAGAGTGAAAAAGGTTATAGGAAATCAAATTGGATTTTTCTTCGTAGGAATTATTTATTAACTTTATATAAATATATATATAAATGATTACAAATAAAACAAGTGGGTGGCCAGCCATGTGATATGGTTTATTAGGGTGGACCAATTTTTTTTTAGTTTAATCCCAATTTAAAGATAAGGGATAAGGGCAAGTGGATAGTAAAAATACTCAAGTGTTTTAGGATATTTTAGAGTAGTCTAAACCCTTCTACCCCCCCCCCCCCCCCCCCAAATCCGACCCTCTCTCTCTCTCTCAATCACTCTCATCTTATTTGAAAACTCTCTATCAAGTTTTCTCTCCATCTTCGACCACAAGAACACTAAGAAGGCTCATAATCTAAGCCTTGGTCTAAAAAGGGTTTCCTTAAGGTAAAGTTTCTAAAAACTAGACTCTTTTAAAGTTTTAACCGTAGATTTTTCAATAGCTAATTATATATATTGTTGTGGGAGTTGGTTAAGGTTTTTAAAGGGTTTTGAAGGAGCCAAACCTTAAGCAAGAACAACAAGAGGTAAAAAGTTTACTTTTATGGTTGTTATTGTATGGTTTTTAGTTTTAAGCATTATTTTGTATAGTTAATGCTTAAAGTTTCTTATTGATGATGTAATAAGGTTATGGTAGTTGTTTTGTAATTTTTATGATGCTTGTGTGTTGATTTTTGAAAATAGGGACCAAAACCCCAAAGAGTTTTGTAGGAAACCCTAAAACAAAATACATGTTTTGAGCTGTGACTTCCAAGGGGTAAAGCATCCACTGTGTATTTATTTTGTAAAATTTTGATTGTACTGTGATTTTTTGAGATTGAGTACATAAAATTGAGCTTTTGAAACACTAAAAAATGTTTAAAATTAATAAGTTATGCTATTTCAAAGTTTAGGTAAAAAAAACTATTTTTTCGTATTCTTAATTTTGGGACCAAGTTTGGACAGCCACTGTATAGGGAAAATGAACTCAGCTTTTTCTAAAATTAGGTGGACATATTACTATCATGACCTATTATTCCACTGTAAAATATGGTATGAAAATACTGAACAGTTTAAAAGTTATTATATTTCAAAGTTTGGAAAAATTAAGGACTTGAAAATAAGGTCATTTTTACCTCATTGTTGGAAAATAATTTCACCAATAAAATATGCTCATTTTGACCTAAGATTTTACAAAGACCTAAATGGCATACCAAAAATAGAATTGGGAAATTTTGGTAACAATTAGGTAAGTAAATTTCAAGTTATGTCCTAACAGAGTATGTAGTTAAAAATGTGAAAAATAGGGTCTTCGCACTTAGTGCAAAAATGAGATTTTGGAACTTAAGGTAAAAAGTAAAATTTTGCTTATTGCAAGATAAAAACTTGGCAAGTCTTGAAAACATCCTTTGACCTAAAATACCACTTAACGGTTTTCCTAATTAAGAAAAATTAGGCAATTTTCTTAAAACGGTTTTTAAAGATTAAAACCTTAAGAAAAATAAAAGGAAAATTAAGTGTTTATTTTCTTTAAAAATAGTTAAGGAATTTAATAAGTATTTTTGAGATATAATACCGGCTAAAATCCTTTATATATTTTACCGACTATTGAAAGCACGGGTAATTAGTGGAACTTTTAAAGAAAAAGTATTTTAGCGGATTGTGGGAAAATATTATTGTGATACCCGAGCCTAGGCATCGAGACCATAGGGTAGGTCTCCCCGAGACTTAGGGTTCAGTCTCAAATATTTTTGTATGAATTTCCTTAATGAGTTTAAATCCCAAATAAGGATCTTTAATCCTTCCGAATGATTTTGAAAATGACCAAACTGCCCAAAATAATAATAATGAATTGTGAGTGTCATAATTAATCCCAAAATACTGTATGGATAAATAAAGTATTGGCTAAGCGTAACTGGACTGAACGTTGGAGGGTGAAAACCTGCTGAGTGCTAAGGACTCCAACTAAGTCAACTTATATTGTGTGGCTACAACATGAAACGACTATTGTATTGTATGTTAGTATAGGTGCACATGCACATATATCCACTGTCGTAGAAAGTTGCTTAGGGACGTTAGTCTAGTGAGTGTTGATTTATAAATTATGAATAATAGATATCTGTTATATCCTAGACGGCTGATCCCCATCACACTGCTTGATTTTATTATGCTTGGTTCATTACCGTGATGAGTGGCCAAGAGGTGAGGATTTCTGGTTAAACCTAGGGGCGCCAAAATGTATGGGACCTAGGGGCCCTCATGCTTACTTATTCAGTGAACGGTTAGAACCCGAGCAAGTGCTCTTATAAGTTATTCCAAGATAGCAGCCGTGCATATTGGCCATTCAGTGAGAGTGCCTAGAGACACTAAGGGTTGACAAGTTTGAGTGAGGCTGAACACCCTAGGAGCAACTACTCACCAGCACCACTGATTAACATAGAAGTCTCTGTAAAACCATGTAAATTCGATTACACTCTTGGATATGTAGTTATTCCCTAGGTAACTTGATGGTTACCCTTGTGAGGGATTTACTCTTGGATAAGTAGCGATTCCCTAGATAAGATGATGGTTACCCTTGATGGGGATATTTATTGGCTAGATCTTAGTGTTGAGACTCGGTTCTCTCTTACAGATTAGCATTTATGCTGGAGGACGTGTGTAACGCCCTACTTCCTTAGAGCCGTTACTAAGTGAGTTTTGAAGGCGAAATAGTGTGCAATGAACTCGCTAACCGAGGTTTTGAGCAAAAGTGTGACTAATTAAAAGTTAAGGCTGTAATCTTTGAAAATGCGTCGTTTCATTAAAACTTCTATCATTAAACATTTGGGATCCCAAAATAAGGTTTGAAAACTGATCATATCTTGAAATAAGGTTACAGTTAAGAAATCATAAAATCATAGATTATTACAGCCATTTTCGAATAAACCCCCAACCAAAGCAGTCGGGCAGGCCAAACATGTACGCGTCGCTTCACGCTCTCCGTACTCATGGTTGGTTGACTCAGTCATTGCCCTTACCTGCAACACAAAGCACCCGTGAGCCGAAGCCCAGCAAGAAAACTCATGCAGAACATAACATATGCAATGTATACAGTTTATCATAACAGATAATCCACAATAAACAAGTCAATCATTAGACTAAGCAAACACGGCCAAGCCGCCCCAGAGCCTTACCGAAGCCTGGGGTATCGGTTCTCACCGCGAGGATAACTCATGTATCCCTTGGGTCCCACCCTGAATATAGCATAACACATGTATCCACCGGGCCCCGCCCTGATTATAGCATCCCCGGCTTACGCCGTACTCGGCCCACGGCCGCCCCGGCTTACGCCGTACTCGGCCCTTGCCGTTCATTTCATCATAATCACACATATAGTACATTTGAATTAATCATTCACACACATCATGATTCATTTAAGGTTAAACATTTGCACATAATACAATCTGGGGCCACGCCCTAACCTCGGGTGTTATAGTTTTCTTACCTGTATTTCGAGCCTCCTGATGCACTAAAGCCGCGAGCACGGTCCTCTAGCACGAGCCTCACCAACAACCTAGTCACAACACACAAGAAACATCCCTCAATACTAATCAACCCAAAACCACATCCCGGGACCAATCCCGCACTCTCGGGACCTCTAAAACCTTAAAACAACACCCCGGAGACATCCCCCGAACCCCCGGAGCAAAGGCCTAAAATTGCCAAAAATGTGAACCTGAAATTTGCCTTGTGCCGCGGCACACATCAGTCAGGGACTCCCTTGCCGCGGCACGAAAAACCTGTGTCGCGGCACGCCTTCGCAGACCCAGAATTCTGGGTTTTTCCCCTGCATTTTCTCCGAGCTAAAACCTCCCAAATCGTCCCAAACTCACACCCAAGCTCCAAAACCAACTCAAAACTCCAAATAGACCATACATCAACCCATAAACATCATAACCCAACTCAATAACACAATCACACTCAAAATCACCCATTTGATTCCAAATTTCAGAAAACTCAAACCCAAAGGCCAAAAACACAACCCAAGCTTGACAAACCTAAACCATGGCTTCAAAATCTTAAACCACAACAGAAAAGAAAACCCAAGGATGTTTAAAACTCTTACCTCAATCAAGAATCCAACCTTAAGCTTCCTTGGTTCATCCCCTTAGTCTTCAAGTTTCAGCTCCCTTCTTCTTCTTCATGCCCTAGCTTTTTCCCTCTCCTTCTTCTTCTCTTCAAATTATCAAAGCATCAAATGACCAAGCCCCAAACCGTGTACCCCTTAATACCCAGCTGCCATATATCCAATTCCCAGCCAAATGACCATTTTACCCCTCCTTGCCTATCCTTTCCCAACTAACCTCAAGGGCACTTAAGTCCTTTTACTTCTATTTCATTTCTACCATTTTCTATCTAGAACTTGTTACTCTCAGTAGTAACTAATGGTTACCCAGGTTACTCAATCACCAATAACCATTACCTGCTAAATCTCAATCTTAGCCATAAAATTCCCGAAGTACCCCTAGGCTCCTCCCGAGCCAGGTATAGAAATCCCGTTGTGACTCTTAAGTTAATTTGCTCTCTAGGACCGTCTCGGCACGTGCATCACAATAATACCACCACACTCACGTGGTACAAATCACGGAATACAATTATCACAAATATGCCCTCAGCGGCTAAAATTACAATTATGCCCTTCAAACACAATCAGGGCCTACATGCATACTAATACACATAGTCATGCATCTCAGATAAACAATTAGTCAAATAACATGCTTTAAATCATAACCATGCATTTAACTCATAAAATCACACATAAATCCCAACATGCCCTCCTGGCACACTAATCAAGGCCCTTAAGCCTTAATAGCGATTTTGGGTCGTTACAACGTGTGACGCCCGAATTGTTGGAAATTGTTGAGCGTTGGTCTTGAATTATATTGTGATATATTATATCTACTTGCTCTGGGATTTTCTGAGTGCATGTATTTATTTGTTGATAAGAAATAGTTGTGATATAATATATCTGCTTCTTCTGGGATTTTCTGAATGCAGGAATTTATCTATTTATATGAAATAATTTTTCATTGGTTATCAGGCATGACCATAAGTTTTCCAGGACGCTTTTGTATTCTTGAAATTGATTGTGTAGGGTCTGAATGGATCCGATACCCTAATTATCTGCATGCTTTTGTTTTAAGGTTGAACTTACTAAGCGTTTTCGCTTACCTAGTTGTTTCTTGTTGTAGGTAAGATCAAGGGCAAGGCAGAGTAGTGAGTGCTGAAGTCTACCTTGCAAATGTACATGTGGACTGACCTTTTCGGAAGCTGTTTTATTTTTTGAAATGTTTTGTAATTTTCCTATACTAGGCTCACTCTACTCTTTATAAAATATGTGTTGTAATTAAATGTTAAGTATGGCCATACGACTTTTTAAAAAGTTTTTTTTATATGAGTTTTTTGAGACTTTTTGTTAAATGAAAACATTTATATTTCCGCATTATCGAGTCTTGAAAATCCAGGTTGTTACATTAAGACTGACAGACCCACATGCATATTTAATTTTCGTAAACATGCATATATATCCATATTTTTATATAAATCATGTATGCCAATTTACATATCCTATCTCTGATTTTAGAGTATTAGACTGTTGTGGTAGAGTGAGATAACACCACATCAACAAATAGAATCTACACAAAATTTGGATAGAGAAAGACTTAAAAAATATTGAGAAAGAACATGCAAACCCAAGTAAAACAATGGTGCTCTTCAACTTTGATGAAGCTTCAAAACCCTAGGCAAAACCACCACTTTGAGAAAACCCTTTGAGCAAACCAAACACAATCCAAGGCTTATAAATGTTGCAAAATGATGTCATAATACTCTATTTCCCAGCCACCATGGATGCTTGAGGTCTTCTCTTGAGGAAATTAGGATTGAGATTGAACAAGCCTTCAACTCTCAAATTCATGCACTTTCTTGGTGTGTTCTTGTAGAAAAGTAGAGATTCTTGTAGCTAGAGAGAGAAAGGGGGTAGAGAGAGATTGGAGAGAGTGATATAGTCTTCCCAAAAACTATTTTGACCCTTATATAGAGTAGGCACCGTAATTAGGTCTAATCAATAGGATTAGACTTGAAAAACACGACATTATGAGTATTTTACATAATTCACGTATAACAGTAGGCGACGCGTCGCCTGCATGCAGGCGATGCGTTGCCTATTAGGGTTTCTTAAAACTCTACTCTTCGGGTGATGTCTCGCCACTTGGGTGGCGACGTATCGCCACCCTCTCTGACTTTGGACACTTCCAAAGGACCTAAAAATGCTCTAAATTCTATCAAACTTTTTGGGAACCCTTAGGTACTCTCATGTATCACATTGGACCAAAAATTGTATTTTATAAGTGCCTACAATTGAAGCTCAAATTTCACATCTTCATAATGTGAATTCTAGTAAGTGTTTATACTTTGCTTGTATTTTAGCACTTATCATTTGTATTTAACCAATCATAACATAACCTAGTCATGCATGCATACAACTACAAATAAATGATTATAGGATCATTTTGAGGCCCTCAGTCCCCCAAACATCATCAACACTTTAATACTAACAAAACCCAGCCCCAATCTCACTCAAAATCCCACCAAAACTCCCAATTCAACACCTTGAGCCACAAGCTCAAGAACACCAAAAGCAAACACAAAAATTAAATTAAAACATGGACTAGAGCTTACCTCAGCTGTGATTTTTATCCTCCTTGCTGCAACTAATCCAACCCTAGACTCAAGCCTTCAATTTCCCAAGTTTTTAGCCTTTAATTTCCTTTAGTTTCCACAAAAATCACCAACATAGATGAGAGAGAGAGAGAAGAGAACGAGTGAGACAGAGAGAGAGAGCTAAGAGTGTTTAGATTGTTTCCCTTAGTTCTAGTGAGTTCTAAGGCTGCTGATTACTAGTTACTAAGTCACCACTTTGGCGCATAAAGACCCAAATGCCCCTAGCCCATTATCTATTCTCTAATGCTCACAAGGGCAAATCTGTCATTTAATTTTTTTTTCAGTTAATCATAATAAACATCCTCAAATATTTACTAAAAAATTTCCCATTACCCGATAATTCCCGGTAATTTACTAAATACCCGAAATACCCTTTGACTCACCCCAAGTCGAGTATTTTGTCCCATTGTGACTCTCCTGCTAACTTGCTCCTTAGGATCGCCTCATGCCAGGTAACCGAAATGTATCCACATAATAATGTGGTCTCACACATATATCACATACATGCACATATATTCCAAATATACCTGGAACAGGCCAAATTACGAAAATTGCCATTCTAATAAGAAATGAGTCCGCATGCATATTTAATACACCTAAACATGCATAACTAGTCATATTATAATATTACACATAATCATATAATGATACACGTATATATCACATAAGCACAGATTTCATGATTAAATCACATATATTCAAATAATTTTCTATAATTTCTCATCCTAGCCCCCTAATCCAGGCCCTAAGTCTTATTATGTAATTTGGGACGTTACACTTTTTGCATAAATCAATGATCTTCCAATCCAAATTTTGAAATGTCACACCTTGATCTTCCAGACCAATCCTCTAATACACAAGGACATGTGTGTGCATGTAGGATTCAAAAGGTTGATTTATGATTCTCTAGATGTACTCAACACATGATATCTAGAGATGTTTAATTGAGAAAAGATGTATTGAATAGTTTTTAAGGTTTTGAAAAACTATCGCTTTTTTTTTTTACAAAGAGAGTTTGACAGCATCTGAGAACCACTTCTTGAAAAGTATCGCTTCTTTTAAGCTTAATAAAGATAATTAATAATTTATTTAATTTTTATTTTATTTAAAATAAAATTGATCAATTATAACCTTATTTAACTATTTAATTCAAATCATATTAAAAAGAATAATCAAATAAACAAATTATTTGAAATTCAAAATTTAAATCCCAGGGATAGGAAATCCCTTTGCGTGGCGCCACTCACTATGCAGAACAGTGAGTGGCATGAGCCACATTAGGGCTTTCCATAATTTTTTTCATTTGTTTATTTAATTAATCTTTAAGACAATATATTTATCCCAAAAAATATCAATTAATTCAAAATTAACTTTATCTTAAAATATAAGTTTAAATCAATAAATATTTTACTCTAAATAAGATAATTATTAATCTCTCTTAATATTAATCCAAACATGATTAATATTTATTTTAACATATAGTATTTCAAAACAAAAACTATATAGTTAAATAATTAATTAATTCATAATTAATCAATTTTCCATAATTATCACATAATTATTTTCTTGGGTTGAAAAATTATTTTCTTAGCACTTAAGTCCTCTCTACAAATCTTTCTTTTCACATCCTTACCCTTCACAGTGTAGAACAAAAGTGATTTGGGGACCATGGACCTATAATACGAAGCTCCAATAAACCAGATTATTAATTAAACTTTTTAATCTAATAATCTTATTTATTAATTCCATGATTACTCCACTATAAATATGGAATTGCACTCTAAGTATTTATAGAATTATATTTACAAAGTTTTCTCTGGTAGTCCATTGATATAATCAATAGATGTAGTTTTGTCCACCATTTATTGGTTCGTTAATTAGAGCTGGTCAAGATTACCGTTTTACTCTTCTAATTACCTCTTGATCCTTAAGTACCATTAATTCACTAGTGAATAATTATTTTATAATCAAATTATAGATTTGAGCTCAAAAATTATTCAATTCTAGAATTAACCCTTAAGGAAACCAATATTGAATCCGTTAGGAAAATATGGATTCCATTATTATAAATCATTTTTCCAGCCATTCATGATATTGAATCTCCAAAATAAAAGTCATTAGCCTCATTATACTAAGAAACTTTAACAAGTGAATCAAAAGATCCATTAAACACAAACAAGAGTTCATGAATACTCAGGATTTAGACTGGTTTACAAATGATCATCCATTATGATAAGAATTAAATATTTATGTCAAACGATAAGTTTATAAAGATAATTAATTCTCATCGGTTCTGTCGTATATATTCTCTATTACATACAACACCTTTACTAAGATGTCTATCCATGTTAGTAATCTGAATCTAGATCACTCGCATCCTGTATGCTTAGTAAACCGCACTAGCAACCATTCATTAAATATTCCTTACTTTAATATGTTACTGACTATTTTATTCATTATATATGATCTTAATTCTCTTGTACTAATAAAAGATCATATTCTCATTAATTCATAAGGAATTTTCTTGATATTATTGTATAATTAATTCAAACAATAATTATAACATTCAAATATAATAAAATTGTACTTTTATTTCAATCAATAAAATGTCTTTACATGCTTTTAGGGCATTAATTATAACAATATCTCACTCACCCTTAAATCAAGTGAGGCATCTCCCTTAATCTTATGTTGCATATATGACCCATAAATGATTTTACAGGAAGTGTCTTGGTTAACGGATCTACCAGGTTCTGTTCGGATGCTATCTTTATAATAGTCACATCACCTTTGTGCACAATCTCCCTAACCATATGGTATTTCCTTTCTATATGCTTTCTTCTCTTGTGGCTTGCAGGTTCCTTGGAAATTTCTACTGCTCCATTGTTATCCAGTAGGGTTTAACTCACCCCCTAAATATACAAGCATATAATCTCTTGTTCTCCTAAGATACTTGAGAATATGATTTACTACAATCCAATGTTCCAAGCCTAGATTTTATTGATAATGACTCACAATCCCTACTGCAAATCATATGTCAAGCCTATTACACAACATAGCATAAATAAGACTCCCAACTGTTGTAGCATAGGGATACTTTCTCATGTCCTCTTCCTCCTTAGGTGTCTTTGGGAATTTCTCTTTTGAAATAGTAATTCCATGTCTGGTCAGTAACTAACCATTCTTGGAATTCTCCATTGAGAACCTTTCAAGCACCTTATATATATAATTAGCTTGAGAAAGTGCCAAGAGCTTGTTCTTCCTATCCCTTAGGATTTGGATTCCAATAACATAGCTCAGCTCGCCCAAAACTTTCATTTGGAACTTCTCGGCTAATCACTTCTTTACGTTTCATAGTGTCTCTACATTGTTGCCAATGAGGATAATGTCATCCACATAAAGAACTAAGAAAACCACAAATTTTGCTTTGATTTATTTATATACACATTCTTCGTCGACATTTTGTTCGAAGCCATATGTTTTAATTGTTTCATTAAAGGTGATATTCCCAGATCTAGATGCTTTCATTAATCCATAAATGTATTTCAACAACTTACACACCTTTTGATCTTCCCCATTCTTAATGAACCCTTCTAGTTGTACCATTTAGATACTTTCATCAAGATAGCCATTAAGGAAGGATGTCTTGATGTCCATCTGCCATGTCTCATAATCACACATGGCTGCTATGGATAAGAGGATGCGAATGGATTTCAACATGGTGACAAGAGAAAATGTTTCTTCATATTCAACACCTTCTTTCTGAGTGTAACCTTTGGCTACTAGTCTTACTTTGAAAGTCTCCACTTCCCATCTACACCTCTTTTCTTCTTGTATATCCATTTACACCCAATGGCCTTGACATCTTCATGGGGGTCTACAAGTTCCCAAATTGAATTGGAATACATGGATTCCATTTCTTCGTTTATGGCTTCTTGTCATTTCTCATTTTAGAATAATTCATAGCCTCTTTGAAGGTTAGTGGATCGTCCTTGTATATATTAGAAACAAAGACATGTGCCTTATGTTCGTAGCTAACAAGTTGTCTCACAATCCTCCCACTACAACGTTGCACTCGGGTTTCCTTTTCAGAAATAGTGTTTTCATCAGTTTTTCATTTATTATTTAATGATGAAGAATAAGGTGATGGAATCTTATTAGCTGTGAGATCCTCCAAAACTACTCTACTCCGAAGTTTATAGTTATTCATATAGTCGTGTTCAAGGAAGGTCGTATTTGTTGAAACAAATACCTTTGTGTCCTTGAGACTACAGAAGTAACTGCCTCTTGTTTCCAGAGCGTGGCCCATTAAAATGCATACTCAAATCAAGTGTCCCTAATTTAGTTCTAAGAACATGAGCAGGATAACCCAAAATGCATAAATGGTGAAAAATAGGTTTGCTCCCGTTCCATAGTTCTAGTGGCCTTTTTCTTATGGTCTTATATGGGGCCATATTCAAAATTTAAGTTGTCATTTGAAGTGCTTATCCCAGAATGAGAGAGGAAGTGAAGAGTAGCTTAACATAGACCTGACCATGTCCAACAAGGTCCTTTTTCTTCCTTTTTATACACCATTTTGTTGTGGAGTTCCAGGTGTTGTGATTCGTGATAGAATACCATGCTCCAGCATGTAATCTTTGAATTCTAAATCAAAATATTTACCACCTCGATCTGATCGAAGTGTTTTAAGAGTCTTACCTAATTGCTTCTTAGCCTTAACTTTGAATTCTTTAAAATTACAAAAAGTTTCAGATTTCCTAAGCATTAGATAAGTATGACCATATCTTGAGTAATCGTCAATGAAAGTGACGAAGTACTCATACCCACCTCTTGCTTGTACATTGAATGGACTTTAGACATCACTGTGTACAAGCTCCAACTGTTTTTTATCTTTGTTTCCTTTCATTGAGAAATGATGTTTGGTCATTTTGCCTACTAGACAAGAATCACAAACTGGAAGAGTTCCAACTCTTAGTTATCTCAAACTTTCATCTTTTGTTAACTAGTTTATTCTGTCTTGTCCTATTTGACCAGTCTAAGATGCGAAAGATATGTGTTATCCTCATTTGAAACTTTTTATCTTTTGTTTCCTTGTAATTTTGCTACTTTAAATAATTTCAAGTTATTTAGCGTTCGTTAATTAGGATTGAGCATATACAGTCCGTTTGTATCCTCTGCTTGACAAATTTTGAAACCATTCTTCGAAATAACAATCACATTATTATTAAAAGAAATATCAAAAAATTGTTCATTCAAACATAGATAAAGAAACTAAGTTTCTAGAAAGTCCAGGAATAAAATAAACACTATTAAAAACAAGATAATTGTCCCCAAAATGTAAACATGCTATTTACTTTGCTTTAACTCAAACGAGCGCTCCACTTCCAACTCGCATTGTCACAACACCATCAGCCAATTACCTTAGCGACTCAAGTATCTGCATAGAATAGTAAACTTGGTTAATGGCTCATGAATATAAAACCCCGGATGACATAGGCTTCCACTACACAAGCTTCAAGTATCACCAAATCAAATTTAACATTCTTTTTTAGCTCAACGAGATACTTTTTACAGTTTCTCTTCTAGTGATCTTCAACTCCACAGTGGAAATTTTTTCCTTTTGGTTCTTTCTTCTTGGAGTTGTTCTCATTCTTATTCTCTTTGGCTTTTGGTGCCTTCTTCCCTTTGTTGGACTTCTAGTCCTTACTTCTGTCCTTGTCATTGTTGTAATGCCCCACTTCCTTAGAGCCGTTACTAAGTGAGTTTAAAACGTGCTTTTAACTCGCTAATCGAGGTTTTATGGTAAACGTGTAATTAAATCATAAACCGAGACATAAACTTTGAAAATAATTCCATTTACTGAAAATTGTAAAACACTTAACGTTTGACATTTGGGATCCCAAAACAGTGCTTATAAATATTTACAATTCAAAATATATTTAAAGTCGACTAAACGACAAGATAGGATTCTTTACAAACAACTTCCAAAAATACCCCTGGCCGTGGCAGACAGGCAGACCAGACATGTACGCGTCGCGTCATGCTCTCCATACTCATGGTCGGTTGACTTTCTCCTTGCCCTTACCTGCACCACAGAGCACCCGTGAGCCGAAGCCCAGCAAGAAAACTCCACATAAACAGATAACATACGCATATGAACCATTTAGCATTTAACCAATTTTTCCATAAACTAAACACATATGGTCATGCCATCTCAGGCGCTTTACCAAGCCCTGAGTTGCGGTCTACACTGTAATGATATCCCAGGTATCCTTTAGGGTCTTACCTTGGCAAGTCTCACTCCATGTGCTAAACGTTGCTCCCGGTCCCTTGCCGTTCCCGACCTTCACCGTTCTCGGTCTTCACCATTCCCGGCCCTCGCCGTTCCTGGCCCTAGCCGATCATTCACATATATGCATACACAACATAATTTAAACATAACTTAAAAATATACTAACATATTCAATGGGCTACATTCAACACATAATCATATAGGGCCGTGCCCGGCAATACAACTATGGGGCCTCGCCCTGCTTTATGGGTACAACAGTTTTCTTACCTGTGTCCCGAGCTTCTTGAGCACTGAACCCTTGAGCAGGGTCCTCTAGTCCTAGTCACAACACACAAATAGCATCCCCATTACTAACCAATTCAAAAGCGTCTCCCGGAACCAAACCCGTGCCCTCGGGACCTCCCGGAATCCCACACAAAGTGGCGGAAGCGTCCCCCGAGCCCCCTGGGCAAAAGCCTAAAAACCACAATTTTCCCCTGTCCAGAAATGGCCTAGCGCCGCGGCGCCACCCTATGACGGTCGCAATGCCCAGAAAGGCCCCCGTCCACTGATGCAGCCTAGTGCCGCGGCGCAGAAGAATAGGGCCACAACCCCCCTTCGCAAACCCAGAAATCTGGGTTTCTCCAAATGTTTTCCCCGAGCCAAAACACTCCCAAATCACTACCAAGACTTAACTAAGTCCCAAATTCAATTCAAAACCCCACATAGACCATCTAAAAACCCAAAAACATCAACAATAAGCTCAATCACACAATCAAAACTACAATTCACAATTTGGTTTAAAACTTCAGAAACTTAAACCAAACCTTTCAAAACTTAAACCATAACTTGTAAAACTTAAACCATCCCTCAGGATTTTTAAACCACACCAGCAATCGACCAAACAGAGATGCATGAAACCCTTACCTCAAGTGGAGATTCGACCTTGGGCTGCTTTCCCAATCAAATTCCAAGCTTAATTCAACAAAATTCAAGTTGAACCTAACCACAATTCATCCCAAGAATTCACCAAACAAAACACACAATTCAATTCTCAAAACAAGATATTCTTAGCTAAAATCTACACAAAATTTCACAGAATTCCCTTACCTTAATATGTAGAGCAATCCTCTAATTTTTCTAGCCTCAATTCCCTTCTTGATCCCACAAAAATTCAGAGATTCCTCTCCTTCCCTTCTGTTTTTCCCAAGTTTCCTCTAGAGCTCCCAAAGCCAAGCTCTTGCATAAACACAAGGATGAGTACGTTCCAGCCTTTCCCCTCAGCCAAGATTATCTATAACCAAGCCAAAAGACCCATTTGCCCTTCCATCTAACTCTCTTTCTAACTAAACCTCAAGGGCAGCCTAGACCTTTCCTATTCTTTTACATAAATACCACTTTCTCACTTAAAGTAACTATCTTCAATGGTTACCTATAGTTACCCAAGTTACTAAAATACCATTAACCTTTAATTAAAAGTCCCCAACTAAATTTATAGTATTCTCGAAATACCCCTAAGCTCCTCCAGGGCCGGGTATTTAATCTCGTTGTGACTTTAAGCGGAATAGCTCTCTAGGACCGTCTCGGAACGTGCATCACAGATATATCACCATTATATCGAAAATATCACATATATTACATTTATGCCCCCAACGAGCTAAAAATTACCAATTTTCCCCTAACTACCAAATGGGGCCCACATGCATATTTAATCACCTAAACATGCATTCTAACCACATATTCATTAAATTCACATAAATTAATACAATATAACACTTATTGCCCTCCAGGCACACTAATCAAGGCTCCAAGCATTATTAGCAAATTTGGATCACTACAACTATCCCCTCCTTACAGAGATTTCGTCCTCGAAATTACCTTAACAACTCGGGATACCGCTCCCGCATGTCTGATTCAAGTTCCCACGTCGCCTCTTCAACCTTGCTGTTTCTCCACAGCACTTTGACCAAGGCGATGGTCTTACTTCGCAAAACTTTATCTTTCCGGTCAAGAATCTGAACCGGCTTCTCCTCATAGGACAAATCCTGGTCCAGCTCCAAACTCTCATAACTCAGTACGTGAGTCGAATTTGATACACACTTCTGGAGCATGGACACATGAAAAACATTATGAACCCCTTATAAGGCTGGAGGCATCGCCAACCTGTAAGCTACCTCCCCAACCAGCTCTAAAATCTCAAAGGGTCCAACAAACCTAGGGCTCAGTTTGCCCCGAACACCGGACCGTTTCACTCCTCTCAGAGGTGAAACCCTAAGAAACACATGATCACCAACCTGAAATTCTTCGCTCCTGCGCTTCAGGTCTGAATAACTCTTCTGGAAACTCTAGGAGGCGAGCATTCACACTCTAATCTTCTCAATCGCCTCATTGGTCCTTTGAACCATCTCAGGACCCAAATAAATTCTGTCACCTATCTCGTCCCAATGGATAGGTGATCTGCACTTTCTCTCGTATACCATCTCATACGGAGCCACTCTGATAGTCGCTTGATAGCTGTTATTATACGAGAACTCAATCAGAGGAAGATACATACTCCAAGATCCCCCAAAGTCTAATACACAGGCTCGCAACATGTCCTCCAATATCTGAATCGTCCTCTTAGACTCTCCATCTGTCTGAGGATGATAAGCGGTACTAGACCGTAGCTGCGTGCCCATAGCCTTCTGCGAGCTCTCCCAAAACTTGGAGGTGAAGGTGGGGTCTCTGTCAGACACTATCGACCTCAGAGCTCCATGAAGTCGAACAATTTCCTTCACATATAATTCAGCATACTGCTTCACAGCATAAGTCATCCTGACAGACAAAAAGTGGGCTGACTTGGTATACCTATCCACGATCACCTACACTGAGTCATGCTGTCCCACAGTTCTCGAAAAACCAACCACAAAGTCAATGGTAATGTCCTCCCACTTAACCTCCGGAATCCCTAGAGGCTGCAGCAATCCCGCTGGCCTTTGATGTTCAGCTTTGACCTGCTGACACGTTAAACACTTAGCCACATAATCCACCACATCCCTTTTCGTGCCCGAGCACTAATATAACGCTCTCAAATCCTGGTACATCTTCGTCGTACCTGGATGCAAAGAGTAGGGAGTGGTATGCGATTCATCCAGAATCTCCCGTCGGATAACAGAATCCATTGGAACACAAATCTGACCCTTATACTTCAGTAACCCCATCTCTAAAAGAGAAAAGTCCTTAGCCGCTCCAACTAAGACGTTCTCTCTGAATCCTCTCAACTAGGAATCTTGCTCCTGCGCCTCCTTGATCCTCTCAAGAAGTGTAGATTGAAGAGTGATCTTGGTTAATCGGCCAACCACCAATTCTATTCCCGCTCTAGTCATCTCCTTAGCCAGCTTATCAAATATCTGTCTTGAACTGAACAACTGTCCTGGGCCTCTCTGACTCAATGCATCAGCCACTACATTAGCCTTCCCAGGATGATATAGGATAGCACAGTCATAATCCTTAACCAATTCCAGTCACCGCCTCTGGCGCATATTCAGGTCCTTGTGAGCAAAGAAATACTTCAGGCTCTTATGGTCGGTGTATATCTCGCACTTCTCACCATAGAGATAATGTCTCCAAATCTTAAGTGCGAATACCACTGCTGCCAACTCCAAATCATGCGTGTGATATCTCTGTTCATACTCCTTTAACTATCTCAATGCATAGGCTATCACCTTACCAGCTTGCATCAGCACGGACCCCAAACCCTGTCTGGATGCATCACAATAAACTAAAAACTTCTCATTCTTTGTTGGCAGACTCAATACTGGTACGGAGATCAGTCGCCGCTTCAACTCTTTGAAACTGTTTTCACATCTGTCTGTCCAGACATACTTTGTCTTCTTCTTTGTCAGTTCTGTTAAAGGCGTAGCTATTCTGGAGAATCCCTCAACAAACCGCTGATAATATCTTGCCAATCCCAGAAAACTCCTCACTTCTGGTACGTTTCTCGGTATGGGCCAATCTCTTACTGCCTCAATCTTACTTGGATCAACTAGAATCCCCTCCTTACTGACGATGTGACCCAGAAATGTAACTTGTAGTAGCCAAAATATCCACTTGCTGAACTTAGCATATAACTTATGCTCCCTTAACCGCTGGAAAACCAACCGCAGATGCTGCTCGTGCTCTGTCTCTGACTGAGAGTACACCAAGATATCATCGATGAATACAATTACGAACTTATCCAAGTAATCCTTGAAAATCCTATTTATCATATCCATAAAAGCTGCTGGAGCATTGGTTAATCCAAAGGACATAACCAGAAATTCATAATGTCCATACCTCATTCGGAAAGCGGTCTTTGGTATGTCCTCCTCTTTAATCCTTAACTGATGGTAACCTGACCGGAGATCAATCTTAGAAAACACCCTACTCCATTGTAACTGATCAAATAAATCATTGATCCTAGGCAGTGGATACTTGTTCTTAATGGATAACTTATTCAGCTCCCTGTAGTCAATACACATCCTAAGAGATCCATCCTACTTCTTAACAAAGAACACTGGAGCACCCCATGGCGAGAAACTCGGTCTGATGAACCCCAAATCAAGTAATTCTTGCAACTGAATCTTCAACTTCTTTAACTCTGCTGGAGCCATTCTGTAAGGCGTCCTAGATACTAGCTCCACCCCTGGTGCTAACTCAATAACAAAGTCAATCTCACGCTGCGGCGGCAAGCCTAGCAGATCTGCTGGAAGTAAGTCTGGAAATTCACACACCAATCTAGTCTCACCTGGTCCAACCGACTCAACCTTAGAGGTGTCAACAACATTTTCTAGGAATCCTATGCAACCTTCCTGCATCAGGTCTCTAGCCTTCAACGCTGAAATAATAGGCATTCACGGTCCACTAGACGTCCCCACGAATACGAAGGGTACCTCCCCTTCTGGTTCAAAAGTCACCATCTTGCGCTTGCAGTCAATCGTTGCCCCATATTTTGCTAACCAATCCATTCCTAAGATCATATCAAAATCATCCATCGCAAGCTCAATCAGATCAGCAGACAATTCCCTACCATCTACCACTACTGGTAAAGCTCTAATCCATCTCCTAGAGACTACCAGTTCCCCAGTTGGCAACAAAGTCTGGAAACCCCTAGCATACACAACACTAGGTCTACACAGCTGATCTATCACCCTAGCAGACACAAATGAGTGGGTAGCTCCCGAATCAAACAATGCAGAATACAAGGACCCAGTACTAGAAATATGACCTGTCACAACTGAGGGGCTAACCTCCGCCTCAGTCTGAGTTAAGGTAAACACTCTGGCAGGAGTGAGACTGTCTCCCTACTTCGGCTCCTCCTTCCTGGCTTGTGGGCAGTGCTTCTTCAAATGATTGGCACTCCCACAGACAAAGTAGGCCCTGATCCTGCACTCACCCCAATGTCGTCATCTGCATCGAGGACACACTGGGAAACTCCTCCAGTTGTCACTTCCGCCCTGACGGCCACTAACCGCACCTCGTGCCCTCCAATCAAAACTGGGAGGAACAAAGGAATCTGGGGCCTTCCTCTTCTGCTCACTGGGGCCACTACCCCAACTAGATCCAACAAAAGGAGGCACTATCCTCCTAGCATCGCGCCTAATAGCACTCTCTCTCCAGATCTGGTCCTCGGTCCCCTCAGCTTTAAGGGCCTTGTCCACAACCTGAGCATAGGTGGTAGTCCCTGGATCCAAGGTGATCTTCACATCACGGGCAATCATAACATTCAGCCCTTGTACAAATCTGTCTCTCCTTGCCGCATCAGTCGGCACCAAATTTGACGCAAACTTCGCCAATCGATCAAATTTTAGTGCATACTCTGTCACGGTCAACCGGTTCTAAGTTATGTTGATCAACTCGTCAACCTTTGCAGCTCGGACTGCCACAGTGTAATATTTCTCGTTAACGATATTCTTCAATTCTTTCCAGGTCATGACTGCCACATTCCTTCTCCGAACCACAACATCCCACCAAATGCGGGCATCCTCCCTGAACATATAACTAGCACAGGCAACCCTCTCGTTTCCCTCAACCCTCATGAAATCCAAGATAGAGGAAACCATTTTCATCCACTGCTCTGCCCGTAGTGGGTCTGGTCCACCCTCAAAGGTGGGAGGATGCTTCTTTCTAAATCTTTCATGCAGAGGCTCCCACCTGTTCTCAACCATAGGCTGAACCGGCACTGGCGCCGCACCCTGCTGAACTGGCAGCCCAGTGACCTGTGGTGGGGCCTGCTGCCTCAACTGACGTAGTTCTTTTTCTGTTCTCTGCAACCTCGCTTCCATTTCAGGAAACATCTCTTGCCAATTCTGTGGGGCAGGTGGAGGGTCCTGACCCTGATTGTCATCCTCGCCCCGACTACCGCGGAGTCTAGACGATTGCTAAGGCATCACAACTATATGCTTGCAATCAATGACGCTGCTCATCAGGCATGATAACAAAGTCCAATACCACCTCCCAATCACAATAGCCAACCATGATCAACAATCCAGATAACATACAAATAGCATACAACACACAACGGGCCATGCCCAGGCATCTTGCATATGTTAACTCATTAATCATGCTCTATATGAAACAAGCAGGCAAACAGGGCATTCAAGTACATATTCAAGCATATTAATCAACCATACCAACCCACCCTGAGTCGAGCTTGTCACTGACAGCGAGCGTACATGTTCGGTAAATCTCCAGAACCAATAAACTTTGGCTTGCTCTGTTACCAAGTTGTAACGCCCAACTTCCTTAGAGCCGTTACTAAGTGAGTTTAAAACATGCTTTTAACTCGCTAATCGAGGTTTTAAGGTAAACGTGTAATTAAATCATAAACCGAGACAAAAACTTTGAAAATAATTCCATTTACTGAAAATTGTAAAACACTTAACGTTTGACATTTGGGATCCTAAAACACTGCTTATAAATATTTACAATTCAAAATATATTTAAAGTCGACTAAATGACAAGATAGGATTCTTTACAAACAACTTTCAAAAATACCCCTAGCCGTGGCAACCAGGCAGACCAGACATGTACGCGTTGCGTCACGCTCTCCATACTCATGGTCGGTTGACTTTCTCCTTGCCTGTACTTGCACCACAGAGCACCCGTGAGCCGAAGCCCAACAAGAAAACTCCACATAAACAGATAACATATGCATATGAACCATTTAGCATTTAACCAATTTGTCCATAAACTAAACACATACGACCATGTTCTCTCAGGCGCTTTACCAGGCCCTGAGTTGCGGTCTACACCATAAGGATATCCCAGTTATCATTTAGGGTCTTACCCTGGCAACTCGCACTCCACGTGATAAACGTTGCTCCTGGCCCCTTGCCATTCCCGGCCTTCGCCGTTCCCGGCCCTCGCCGTTCCCGGCCCTCGCCGTTCCCGGCCCTAGTCGATCATTCACATATATGCATACACAACATAATTTAAACATAACTTAAACATATACTAACATATTCAATGGGCTACATTCAACTCATAATCATATAAGGCCTTGCCCTGCAACACAACTATGGGGCCTCGCCCTGCTCTCTGGGTACAACAATTTTCTTACCTGTGTCCCGAGCTTCTTGAGCACTGAACCCTCGAGCACGGTCCTCTAGTCCGAGCCTCTCCGAGAAGCTAGTCACAACACACAAATAGCATCCCCATTACTAACCAATTCAAAAGCGTCTCCTGGAACAAAACCCAAGCCCTCGGGACCTCTTGAAACCCCACACAAAGTGGCGGAAGCGTCCCCCAAGCCCCTTGGGCAAAAGCCTAAAAACCACAATTTTCACCTGCCCAAAAATGGCCTAGCACCGCGGTGCCACCCTATGAAGGCTGCGGCGCCCAGAAAGGCCCCCGTCCACTGATGTAGCCTAGCGCCGCGACACAGAAGAACAGGGCCGCGGCGCCCCTTCGCAAACCCAGAAATCTGGGTTTCTCCAAATGTTTTCCCCGAGCCTAAACACTCTCAAATCACTACCAAGACTTACCTAAGTCCCAAATTCAATTCAAAACCCCACATTGACCATATAAAAAACCCAAAAATATCAACAATAAGCTCAATCACACAATCAAACCTACAATTCAAAATTTCGTTTAAAACTTCAGAAACTTAAACCAAACCTTTCAAAACTTAAACCAGAACTTGTAAAACTTAAACCATCTCTCAAAATTCTTAAACCACACCAGCAATCGACCAAACAGAGATGCATGAAACCCTTACCTCAAGTGGAGATTCGACCCTGGGCTGCTTTCCCAATTAAAATTCAAGCTTAATTCAATAAAATTCAAGTGGAACCTAACCACAATTCTTCCCAAAAATTCACCAAAAAAAACACACAATTCAATTCTTAAATCAAGATATTCTTAGCTAAAATCTACACACAATTTCACAGAATTCCCTTACCTCAATATGTAGAGCAATCCTCTAAGTTTTCTGGCCTCAATTCCCTTCTTGATCCCACAAAAATTCAGAGATTCCTCTCCTTCCCTTCTGTTTTTCCCTAGTTTCCTCTAGAGCCCCCAAAGCCAAGCTCTTGCATAAACACAAGGATGAGTACGTTCCAGCCTTTCCCCTCAGCCAAGGTTATCTATAACCAAGCCAAAAGACCCATTTGCCCTTCCCTCATACTCTCTTTCTAACTAAACCTCAAGGGCAGCCTAGACCTTTCCTATTCTTTTACATAAATACCACTTTCTCACTCAAAATAGCTATCCTCACTGGTAACCTATAGTTACCCAAGTTACTAAAATACCATTAACCTTTAATTAAAAGTCCCCAACTAAATTTATAGTATTCCCAAAATACCCCTAAGCTCCTCCCGAGCCAGGTATTTAATCCCGTTGTGACTTAAAAGCGGAAGAGCTCTCTAGGACCGTCTTGGAACGTGCATCACAGATATATCATCATTATATCGAAAATATCACATATATTACATTTATGCCCACAACGGGCTAAAAATTACCAATTTTCCCCTAGCTACCAAATGGGGCCCACATGCATATTTAATCCCCTAAACATGCATTCTAACCGCATATTCATTAAATTCACATAAATTAATATAGTATAACAATTATTTCCCTCCAGGCACACTTATCAAGGCTCCAAGCCTTATTAGCAAATTTGGGTCGCTACAATTGTTCTTCTTCCTCTTCTTGGTTTTATCCTTAGAGGTTGAAGGTTTCTCCTCTGCCACATTTACCTCAGTCTCTTTGGTTATGGTTTGTTAAGCGACTCAAATGTCTATAGTTCATTCAACATTTGGGTCATGTTGAATTCCAACTTATTCATAACATAGTTGGTCGTGAACGCAGAGAACACATGAGTGAACAATTCAAGTATGATGCTTGCTTGTGTATGCTCATCAATGATGTCACCATGTATTTCTGCTTCATGCATCACTTTAATCATGCTCAAGACATGTTCACTTAAAGAAACACCTTTCTTCATCTTAGTAGTCATGTAGGTTCTAGTAGCCTCATGTCTACTTTAATCATATTACTGCCTAAACATGGCCTACAAAGATTCCATGATTTCAGAAGCAGTTTCCATGTGTTCATGCTTTGTTCTTAGAACAGCATTCATGCTAACAAGCATGTAACACTAAGCCTTATTGTTGGATTGAATCCAAGCATCATATTTGTCCCGAATATTTGTCGGGGCATTGGCAGCGGGCTCTTCAAGACATTCCAGGAAAAATTTATGGTTCTCACAGATTAACATCAGATTCAGATTCGATTTCCATCTTATAAGACAATCTTATCTTTATTATTTGAAACTTAAAATAACTCTTTATTTTCTCTTTTAAAAATAAAATATCACTGGTTTGGTCAAGGTTTAATTATCCGCTGCAAAAGCTTAATTGCATCTTTGTAAGTGCAACTCATTATTTCAGAATTTATCACTTAACTTAGAGAGTGATGCCTTGGGGTCGATGAAGCCTAAAATTCATCACTCCTTCCTATATTTTCGTAAGAAGCCAACCTTGATATTAATATGTCTAGAAACATTTCTTAGGGGGACGGAAAAAAAAAGCCACGAGGCCCTATTCATATCTGATGGTGTTGTACTAATAATGGAGACCATAGGTCACATGGAGATGTTCACCTTCTCCAACTTACTATTTTAGAAATAATGTGTTTTATTAAACTAATAAATTAATTCAAAATTAATTACTAGTTTATTAATAACCTATGAATATAATTAATTACAAAATACATTTAATTTTAAAAGAGCCTATTTCTACAATTAATGTGATTTAGATAATTACCCATTACATTCATATAACTTTACTAAAACACATTTTAAATCAAGTTGGTTATCTTAAAGGCCTATAAAAAACTATTGTCTTTATTATGGTGTGAAAGTTTTAACTAATTTAATAATTAGTAGTTTATGAAATTGATTTCTCCAAAACAATTCACATAAACAGTAGGAAAATCCTAAATAATTATGTTTCTAAAAGATGCATGGTTAATGAAAACAATGAGGGGTTTCATGAATGACATGTAATTGACTAATGCATGATCATGTTATCAGTCAAACATTAATTAACATTTATTTAAATAATTACAATAAATAAATTAATAAACAATACATGATGAACTGAGTACTATTGGGTATTTCTAAATTTATAACTTTTTGAAAAAATTCAAATAAAATTACAAAATAGCATTTAAGTTGTTTGCTAGACTACAAGAATACTTCTCCTCTCTTTTACGCTTTCTTGCAAATCTTTAGGAATATGTTAGGCCCAACTAATTAATTAGAAACTAACTTTCTAACTAATTTATTTAATTAAATAACAATTTTTGTCATCTTTTAAATTTAGTTGAATTTAAATAATTAAAGAATCAAATTCAAATAATTATTTAAACATAAGATAAAATCTTAACCAACTACAATATATTTTATTTTTCTAATAAAAATAAAATAAGATAATTAAACTTTTAAAATCACACAATTTAAAATTTAATTAAATAAAAGATAATTGCACAAAATTAGGATCCAACTTGTGTAACGACCCTCAAAACATACAAGACCAAAAACATGCAGAAATCTAAATTTTATTTAAATCATTGTACTGAAAATCCATATAAAAAAACGTTTAAAAAGGTTGTGTGCACATAGTTTTAGTTTAGAAAACAAAATTACAACTACTCTTCCGTATAGTTATAGCAAAACAAATGTGATAATAGAAATAACAAGCTCTCAATTTTTTCTTTTCAAAATGGTGTTCCATCAAAAATCTCCCCAGGTCTGGCCACATGTACATATCCAGTAGCAGACTCTGGCTGTCACTGCTCCTCTTTGCTTTTGCACTTACCTACAACATGAAACAACTAGGTAAGCAAAAACACTTAGTAAGAATAGCCTTACACACAAGTATGCTAAAACCCAGTAACGAGTTGACCTAAGGTAGATATCGCTACCTGTCATTTGGGTATTATGTAAGTTTCAACCCTATCATTCAATTCTCAACAATAGCCCTAACAGAAAATCAAGCACATTGGTTGAGCCCAAAAACCCATTTTCATACATATCAAAACAACTTGCATTCCGAAAAATTCCAGACATTCAAGATATATAACCATATCTGAAATAAATACTCTGGTTGTTTCTAACAACAAGTTCATACATATCACAATAAATTGCACTCAAAAAAATTCCCAGAACATTCATGATATATAACACATATTACAACAAATCAATATATTAACAGCAAGGGATCACGGCCTCAACCTTGTTCCAGCATTTATGCCTTGGCTCCAACCCAGAGTATATTTTAATCATGTCCAGGCTCCAACCAGGACTATATTACGATAGGGTTCTGGCTCCAACATGAATCTACTTGCCATTAAGCCGCAGAATTCGAAAGCATTGCAAGAGTAGGTATTAAGCATACCCTCGTCTTAATGACCCAAACAAAACTAATGTAATCTACTACTACAAGCACACACTAGTATATATATGTTGTAGCCAAGAAAGAGAAAAGCTAACTTATTTGGAGTCCTTAGTTCCCAACTGGATCTTTAACACCGCTATTCATTTTCCCTTTCGCGATTACTGTAATTAATACAGTGTACTTGGTTGAAATTGTGGCATACCCTTATAGCTAATACTCTATGATATGTCCATGCAATAAAGTTCTCTTAGAGACTCTATACTATAGCCTCTTATACACCTTACAGTGTATAAGGCTAGATTTCATTTCAGTCCATACAATATCAAGAGAAAATTTGCCTCACCGCAACACGCTCTACGTACTATGCATTTTAATATTCTTTAACCAACTTTTCGCTCTCTTACAAAAGTTTACCGTTTTCTATCATTTACCAAAATACCACTTTTTCACCCTTTACAAATAATATCTACCAACGTTACCCCTTTCTTTTAAAGGTTCTATAAAACCCAAACTCCTATTTTTACCATTTTTATCCATAACCTAGGATCTCTTTTTATGTTATTTTTGAAAAGAAGGGCAATTGGACTCTTAACTTATAAAATGGTAAAAATTAACTCTTAAATAAACTCAAGCTGATTTGGGATTGGTTAAATCTCCAAATCCTTAGTTATCATTGCAAATAATTATTTCTTTTCATTTCCAAAACTTTACTCCCACTATTTCAATTTAAAATGGTAAAGTCTCATCTTTAAACTTTTTGCCCTAAGTTGAGTTTTTGGAAAAAACCCTTAAACTATTGTTCACGTATTTTGTGTCATAAGGGCGGGAACTAGGCGAAAGCTTCGTGTCAAAACTAGTTTTATGTTAAGAGAACTAACCTCCCAAAAATCACTTTTCGTTAAGGTTCGAAATTACTAATTTTCTAAATTTAGGGCAAAATTAGAAAAATTATTTCTCTTAAACCGTGATAGATCTTTCTCAAAAAATTTACAAGGGTCTTTATGAACATCTTAACTAATTTCCTTCAAAATTTTAAAAATTTTGGGATGGCAAATTTCATTCAAATATTTAAAGCAATCTGGGCAGTGCCTACTGCCCAGAAGTTTTTCCCAGATTTTTAGGTAACTTTGAAAATTTATTTCTCTTACAACATAGCCCACTTCTTTCTAAAAATTTATAAGGAATTTTATACATATCTAAATTAGTTTCTTTAATAAGTTCATAATTTTTGGAGTAATAAAATTCATCAAAATGTTTAAATCAATCTTGGCAGTACTTGCTGTCCAGAAGTTTTATTTGCAGATTTAGGGAAAACTTTGATAGATAATATCTCTTATACCATAACACATTTTCCTCTAAAATTTTACAGTGACCCTTATACATGTTTAAACTAACATCCTATCATAGTGAATAGCTTTTAAATTAGGAAAGCCCATTCAAAAGTCAAAACAATCTTGGCGGTGGATGCTGCTCAGAATTTTCCAGATTTGCATCACAATGCCAAAAAGTGTATAACTTACTGGTAACCGAGGTTTTCGGTAACTATATTAATAAGTATTGTTTAAGGGTAATATTAATAAAAGTAGAAGATTAACACGGGGTTTTTACGTGGTTGGGGCGTTAATGAGCCTTAGTCCACGAGTCTGTAATATTAGAGCTTGGAAAACCTTTTACAATGGAGTTTCTCTCTGTATTTTGACAGAGTAATTGTATCTTAGTTGAAAAGAGGTCCTTTTTCTAGTGTTCTATAGCCTGTATTTATAGGCTTATGGGAACACTGGGTTTGGGCCGGGTATGACCCGGGCCCATCAGAGATACGAATATTCTTGGCCTTTCTAGTGGAAGCCCAATATAAAAGACACAACATACATGAATTCCAGACCAGCTAAGGCCCAATAAGTTGATTCAAGAGCTATATCTCGCCTGAAAAAACAGTGCTTTTGGTCTGGACACTTCGAGTTACGAGGCAGATTCAGGAGACAAGACCAGTCAGAGTACTTGGCAGCGCAGACCTGAAACAACGGCGTGCAATCCCGTGGTGGCCTTTTCCGCAGGTGAAAAGTGGGGACAACGCCCACGCAGAGTGGGGTAGCTTCAGGGTCCTGGACGCTTGGCCCCTCTAACTGGGGACAATGTGATCCGGGTTCGTTTACCTTTGTCCCTCTTCATTTACCACAGGCCCGGACCGTACCAGGGTCTGGGACCAGGACGTGTATGTCGTGGGGGGTTCTAACGGTCTGCACGTCTCCCGGATGACTATCCCGGATGACCATGCTGGATCCCCCCCCCCCAATGGGCCCAGAAATGCACCCCGAGCCCGTACCCCCCCTCTTGGACACTCCCGTACCAAGAGGCCTTGGGCTGGGCCCGTATGTTGAACAACCCCTGACCATGGGCCCGGACGAATGTCCCGGGTCCATGCAAGAAATGGAGATAACATTTACCCCCCAAGCCTTCGCCTAGGCTTGCCAGGAGGAGGTTTGCATCATCCCCAGGACGCTTGCACGGTTGCCTCCCCAGTTCTTGCTTGGGATCGCGGGTCCGTGACAGCGGGCTCTGGTACTGGCCGTATGCTTGGCCCGGACCGCTTAACAATACCCGGGGACGTTTACCTTTGTCCCGCTTCGTGGCAAGGGTGCACGTGTCACCAGGCGATTTCTGCACAGGTCTTGAAAGGTCGCCAAGCTCTCCCAAGGGTCGCTAGGCCTAGGCTAGTGTGTCAGCACATGTCACGAAGCGTCCCATCCGCACGGGGGTCCATCATTAATATCCTTGGGATGAGGTGGACCGTAGGATGGGGCGACCTTTGGCATCCGCCCCTCCTAGGCCGTTAGATCCAAGATGGCGAGGATCCAGTCTGAGGGGGCTCATAAATATCCCTGCACGACTCCTGACCGTCCGATGTGGAGACACCTGTCCGTTGGATCGGAGGCTAGGATTTGGGGCCATTATAAATACCCCACGAAAGCCAATTTGGCATTTTTACACCTTCGAACCAGTCTAAGAACCGATAAGCTCTGCTCGAGCCTTGCATGTACGACATCGCCGACGGCATACACCACCTTCTGCTGACTCTGCGCCGCCGCCTGTTCCCCAGAACCCCAACTTCTGCCCTTCTGTCTGAAGATGCGTCTTGGGCCTGTCTTGTTGATGAACTGCTAAACCAGCTACACCATTTCAAGAACGAATTTCTGCCGTCCTTACAGTCGAACAACCACCACCTTCTACGGCCAACAACTCACAGTAAGTCCCCTTGGCCCTCTTGACGACTATACGAACTTATGATGTTCTTTTAATTCGTGTGTTTAGGCTTTATATTTAGAAGGCCGCCTAGTTCGGGTTGCTCTGTATCCAGATGCTTCTCGGACAGAGGGCGGGTCTTAGTAGTTTCTTCTTTCCTGATCAGGGTCCCGGACCTAATCCGAAGGGGCTCCAAGTAGTCCTTAGGAGACCCCCCGTACCTTGACCGACTTTCTTGGGTTTAGGTACTGACTGCTTGGCTTTCTTTCTTTGTTCCCAAATTGTCAGCTATGGCAACGGGCGTTACGCTCCATTATGAAGAAGAGGTCAATAGGGCCCCTATCGTCATTCCTGGATCCCAGACGCCCAAGGGCAACAGGTGGGAAATGGACGTGACGCCCAACCTGTTCAGGAATTACCGGATGATACTGCTCCTGGAGCAGCGTCTGGGCATCGAATCAACTCATGGACTCTTTCACAACCGCATGACCAGGATCGAGGAGCGGGCGCATACGTCCGTGGAAGGATTCGGGGCCTGGAGCAACTATTTCGTGCGGTTCTTGACGTACATGGGAATCGCACCGTTCCAGCTTCTGCCTCAAGTGTACCGGCTACTCGCTGGATGGGGGGTGTTTTGCATCGCGAAGGAGATCGCGGAGCCTACCCCTGCGGAGATCCTGTACTTCTACAAGTTGGAGCCGCAGGTCAACATCAAGGACAAGACCCTGGACGAATTTTATAGACTCAAGCCGCGGAGTGGCTATCCCACTCCTACCAGCTCCTGGAGGCATCCCCCGGACGTCAGGCATTACTGGTTCCTGAGGTTCGGGTTCCTTGTGGACAAGAACCCCGCACTGCTGCTGGACTTCCAGCGAGTGGGAAAGTATTTTCCCGGTCCTCTCTTTTATTCCTTATCCTTTTTTGTCGTCTCTTATCATATCTTCCAAGTGGTAGGGCCTTTCGCTCAAACTCCCCTTACCGAGTTCATTATGGAAAGGAGGAGGTTTTACTCCGGGTTGAGCGCGGAGGATCTGGATGTGGGTGGCTACGTAACGGATGACAATCTCTGACTGGTCGGGATGCTCGCGGCCACCCAAACCATTGTTATCCCGAACCTTCGGGGCATCCCTTGCGAGAAGAACGTCGATGTCTGGGAGCAGTTGGCCCTGGACCACATTGCCAGTGTGGAGAGAGTGGCGCGAGCCGACGCGGCACGGCGCAAGAAGGACCAGGCCCCGACAGAGGTGGCCACCTCAGGGGAGCTGGAGGAGCTCTTCGGAGATGCCCTACCAACCATTGGGACTCTCGGGGCTAGCGTATCGGGGTGAGGTAACTCCCCTTTAATCTTAACTTATGCTCCCCGAGTTGGGGACTTAGCTAGGGATAGGCTAGTACCCCCGGGCCTCGCATTTGGGGCCGATGGGGAGATGAGACCTTCAATTCCAATCCATGTAGGCTCGGTGGTCCTCATGTTCTTATCCGGGTTCCTCCAGTACGGGGGTTTCCTGAACTCGGGCGACATAGGGGATCGGGTCCATTCATTTGCTTTAGAGGAATTGAGTCACGCCCGGGGCATAGATAAGGGTTTGTCCCGGGTCACTTTTAGCTTTGACATGCGTGTTTTTGTTTCTATTTGGTTTATCATCCTAACTCCCTTTTCTATACTTTTGTAGGGGATTCCGATATGTCAACCCCTGCCAGCGAAATGAGGCGGCTCCTCAAGGACAGGGCAGACAAGAAGGCGGCCAGGAAGAACAGCGAGGCGATAGGCCCGGAGCCCAACCTCACCAAGGAAGTTTCCGGGACGGAGCTCTGTCCCGGTGAGGGAGTCCTAGCCGCGGTCCCCATCCAAGCCGTGGAGCCTGCTGCAATCTTCGCCCCCGCCCAGCACCCCATAATTGACTTGGAAGCGGGCGCAGCGGTCAGCCGAAGCTTGGGGAAAAGGGGCCCGGACGCTGGCGCCGTAGAGGGCAACATTGGGAAGAGGCCCCGGACGAGGTGAACTGGCTCGACTGAAGAGTCACATGGTGAGAGTCGGCTGGCCACGACGGAAATCCCTGCATTGTCCATTCTCCCAATACGCCCGACTCTTCTCGAGGCGGGGGAGTCCGCCTTGCGGGATGAGCAGTCTCGGCTGATTAACCGGACCTGGGAAAATGGTCGTGGCTGGAGGGACGAAACTTACAGAGCCCTGACGATCCGTCGTCAGGTTGAATTCGCGGAGCATCCTCCCGAGTTCTGTGCTCCTCAGTTGATCGTGGATCGGCCAGCCGCCGAAGCGGGCTTCCGCCCTAAACTCGGACAGGACATGGCCCCCCTAGTGGCTGACCTACTAGACCAGGTGGGGAACACCATGTCCAACCTCCAGCTCAAGAGGTATGCCACGATAGCCAACCCGGACGTACTGTTCATCTCCTAGGCCACCGCGGTAACTTTTACTTGTCTTCTTATACTCCTTCCCTTACTTGTTGATGAGGAATTTATTTTCTAACTTTTCTTTGCTCCAGGTTGACCTATTGTCCCATCGGAGTGCCGATCTAGTGGCCGAGCTGGCCATGAAGATGGAGATGGCCAAGTTGGAGCTAGAGGAGGCCGTGAATCAAAGGGAGGCCGCTAAGGAGGCCCTTGCCTGGGAGATGGCCCGTGCCAAGATGGAGCGTGAGGAGCTCAACCGCGCCAAGGCCGGATTGGAAGAGGAGTTGTCCCAGAAATCAAAGGAGGCCGATGAGCGGGCAACACTCTTGGAGGCGGCCGCGGCTTAGTCCGTCCTGGATAAGGAGGAGTCCTGGCCTTGAAGGTCCGGGTCTGTGAACTGGGCGACTCCCTCCTTGGGGAGAAGGCGGCGTACGAAATATCCCGCCGCGAAAAGGTAGAGGCTGAGGGCTTGCTGGATTTCACTTTTGATGAGGCCATTTACATGGCCTAGTGCAAGGACAAGAGTATGAACCTCCTTGTCTTCCCTGATCTGAAATCGAAGCAGGCTGAGTTCGAGGCCAAGGATAAGGAGGACGCGGACCTCTGGGCGGACAAGTTGTAGGCCCGAATCCCGGCCTTGTAATTTTATTAGTATTTTTGGCTTGTAATTAAGTTCAAAACACTGCTACCTTCTTTGGTTTTTATGTAGGCTTCCTTTCGTTGTTCCGAGTAGAAATTTCATTTTGTTGCCGCGATTAATTGATTGTGAGGGCTTAGTTCTGGTTCCAACGACTTGGACGAGACCCAACGACTTAACTCACCGAGTTTTTAATCCCGACACCAAGTCCAGGGCCATCGGGGCTTAATTTAACTTGGAGCTTTGTTCTCCTTTTATCAGCTTTAGGCCATGGCTTTGCCCTGGGGAAAACTGGATGCTTCTGTCTCCAGGACATCAATTGTCCGGAATGGACGAGCCTTGGGCTCGGTCCTCGCTAT
Organism: Humulus lupulus; assembly: GCF_963169125.1. Lineage (NCBI taxonomy): Eukaryota > Viridiplantae > Streptophyta > Magnoliopsida > Rosales > Cannabaceae > Humulus > Humulus lupulus. The sequence goes on along the minus strand of NC_084797.1, from coordinate 110,352,316 downwards.
TTTATACCCCTGGACATCTTCGTCCGGGATGAGACCGGCCTCCAATCGGTCCTCTTTATTTTATACCCCCGGACATCGTTCGTCCGGGGTGGAACTGGCCTTGGGCTCGGTCCTCTTTGTTTTATATCCCCAGACGTCGTTCGCCTGGTGTGGAACCGGCCTCCGGCTCGGTCCTCTTTATTTTATACCCCCGAACTTCGTTCGTCCGGGGTGGGACCGACCTCCGGCTCGATCCTTTTTATTTTATACTCCCGGACATCATTCGTCCGGGATGGGACCGGCCTCCGGGTCGGTCCTCTTTATTTTATACCCCAGGACATCGTTCGTCTAGGGTGGGACCGGCCTCCGGCTCGGTCCTTATTATTTTATACCCCCGGACATCGTTCGTCCGGGATGGGACCGGCCTCCGGCTCGGTTCTCTTTATTTTATACCCCCGGACATCGTTCGTCCGGGGTGGGACCGGCCTTGGACTCGGTGCTCTTCATTTTATACCCCCGGACATCGTTCATCCAGGGTGGGACCAGCCTTGGGCTCGGTCCTCTTTATTTTATACCCTCGGACATCGTTCGTCCGGGGTGGGACCGGCCTTGGGCTTGGTCCCCTTTGTTTTATACCCCCCGACGTCGTTCGTCCAGGGTGGGACCGGCCTCCGGCTCGGTCCTTTTTATTTTGTACCCCTGGACATCGTTCGTCCGGGATAGGACCGGCCTCCGGCTCAGTCCTCTTTATTTTATACCCCTGGACATCATTCGTCCGGGGTGGGACCGGCCTTGGACTCGGTCCTCTTCATTTTATACCCCCGGACATTGTTCGTCCAGGGTGGGACCGGCCTCCAGCTCGGTCCTTTTTATTTTGAACTCCCGGACATCGTTCGTCTGGGATGGGACTGGCCTCCAGCTCGGCCCTCTTTATTTTATACCCCCGGACATTGTTCTTCCAGGGTGGGACCGGCCTTGGACTCGGTCCTCTTCATTTTATACCCCCGGACATCGTTCGTCCGGGGTGGGACCGTGGGGTTTGCGTCGCCCGGACCTTGGTGGTCCGAGCCGGGACTAGCATATGCTTGCGTCTCGCCAGGTGTTTGCTTATACCCGGGATATCGCCTGCAAGTGAGCGGAGGCGGGTCTGGGGCCACTTGAGAAAGATTAGCATAGTTTTACAACATTTCTTTATGACGTTTTTCACACGCCATTTTCATTGTTTGTAAAAGGTTCGCCCTGAGCCGTACATTGTTTACAACGAAAATATTAAACTGGAAAATGCTCTCTGACTACTGATAGTATTTACGGAGATGCTCCGCATTCCAGGCTCGCGGAACTTCCGAGCCATCGAGCCGCTTTAAGCGGTATGTCCCGGGGCACACCTCGTGTTGGATCTCATACGGCCCCTCCCAATTTGGGCCCAGAACCCCCATTCCCGGATCTTGAGTAGCAGGGAAGACTCTTCGCAAGACAAGGTCGCCGGTTCCAAACTTACGGCTCTTGACTTTGGAGTTGAAGTGTCGCGCGATCTTGCCTTGGTACATCTTCAGCTGCACTTGCGCCTATTCCTGAATCTCTTCGATGAGATCTAGTGACTCTTGGAGTAAGGCGTAGTTCTGGACGGGGTCATATGTGTCTCGTTGGTGGGACGGGACAGTCGTTTAGATCGGGATGACGGCTTCGCATTCGTAGACCATAGAGTAGGGGGTGTATCCAGTTGACGTCCTCTCGGTCGTCCGGTAAGCCCATAGTACGCAGGGCAGTTCCTCGGGCCATTTGCTCTTACAAGCCTGGAGTTTTTTCTTCAGCGTCCCCTTCAGGATTTTTTTCACGGCTTCTGCCTGCCCATTTTCCTGGGGCCTAGCAACCGCAGAGAATCTCTTCACTATACCGTGCCTTTCGCAAAAATCCGTGAAGTGGGCGCTGTCGAACTGCTTCCCATTGTCGGACACGATTTTGTAGGGGAGGCCATACCGACACACTATGTTATTGATGAAGAAATCTAAGGCCTTTTAGGAAGTGATTGTGTTCATGGGATCCGCCTCAACCCACTTCGTGTAATAGTCCATGGCCACGATGGCATACTTTACCCCTCCTTTCCCGGTCGGGAGAGATCCGACGAGATCGATCCCCCACACTGCGATGGGCCAGGGGCTATTCATCAAGGTTATCTCTGTCGGGGGGGCCCATGGGACCTTCGCGTACCTCTGGCACTGTTCGCACTTGCGGACGTAGTCAATATAGTCTTTCTTCATGGTTGGTCAGAAGTATCCTTGGCGCAGGATCTTCTTGGATAGGCTGGGCCCGGCAGTGTGATCAACGCAGAAACCTTCATGCACTTCATGCATGATGGCGCTCAGCTCAGTCCTGAACACACACCTGAGGTAAGGCATGGATAAACCCCAGCGATAGAGTTTTCCATCCATCATGACATATCGGTGGACTTGGTACTGGAGTTTCCTGGCTGCGGCCCGGTCGTTTGGAACTTCCACAGTAGACAGGTAGCGGATGAGCAGTCCCATCCAGGAAGTGGAGTGATCGACGGTGTCGACCGTGGGGGCCTTGATGCTTGGGACGGGGAGATGGTTGACGGGGACTAGTCCGGCCAGCTCTGCCTCGGCGTCGGTGGCCAGTTTCGCTAGTGTATCTGCGAAGACATTTTGCTCCCAGGGGATCTGGCGGATGGAATGTGTTGTGAATGCCTGTAGCATTTCCCTCATTTGAGTCACGTAGGCTGTCATTCTCTCTCCTTTAGTCTGATATTCCCCTGAGATTTGTCTGACAACTAGCTGCGAATCGCTGTAGATTTCTAGGTTCGCTGCCCCTACCTCCCGGGCCAAACACAGCCCGACTAGGAGAGCTTCATGCTCCGCTTCATTATTTGACACCTTGAACTGGAAACGGAGGGCATTTTGTAACTGGTGCCCCTGCGGTGATACCAAGATGATCCCGGCCCCGGCCCCGTTCTCATTCGAGGCTCCGTCCACGAAGACTTTCCATACGGGCACTGCGGGGGCTTCTGGAATATTGTCTTCTGGAGGCACCCCAGAACATTCAACGATGAAATCGGCCAGGGCCTGTCCCTTGATGGACACCCTAGGGACGTAGGATATATCGAAGTAGCTCAGCTCCATGGCCCACTTTAGAAGTCTTCCCGATGACTCTGGCTTCTGTAACACCTGCCGCGGGGGATGGTTGGTTAGGACCTTTATGGCGTGGGCCTGAAAGTAAGGTCGAAGCTTTCGGGATGCCATCAGCAGGCAGAAAGTTAGCTTTTCGATCAATGGGTACCGAGACTCAGTGTCCAGCAATCGCTTGCTTACATAGTATACCGGGAGCTGTGCCCTTTCTTCCTCTCGTACCAACGCGGTGCTGATCACGTGCTCAGTCACGGCCAAGTATAGTCACGGTCGAAGGTTGTGTGTTCTTTCAGCTTACGAAAGGCCTCTTCACATTCGGGTGACCATTCAAAACGCTGGCTTCCCTGAAGGACGTTGAAGAACGGGACGCACTTGTCCGTGGCTTTGGAAACGAAGTGACTCAAGGCGGCTATTCGCCCCGTCATGCTTTGTACATCCTTGTGCTTCTGGGGAGTGGCCATGTCAATCAGTGCCTTGATCTTATCTGGATTTGCTTCTATTCCCCGGAAACTCACTATGAAGCCCAGGAAATTCCCGGAGGCCACGCCAAAAGTGCACTTTTTGGGATTCAGCTTCATCTCGTACTTCCGGATGACTGCGAAAGCCTTCGCCAGGTCATCCAAATGGTTCTGGGATGTCTTGGACTTGACCAGCATATCATCGATGTATACCTCCATGTTTCGCCCTAACTGGGCCCGAAACATTCGATTGACGAGCCTTTGGTAAGTTGCTCCGGCATTCTTTAGTCCGAAAGGCATGACTATGTAGCAGTAGATTCCCTTGTCGGTTTGGAAACTGGTGTCCTCCTGATCTTCCACGTGCATAGAGATCTGATTGGAGCCAGAGTAAGCATCCATAAAGCTCAAGATCTCGTACCCGAACATAGCATTCACCATTTGGTCGATCCGGGGGAGCGGGAAACAGTCCTTCGGACAGGCTTTGTTGAGGTCCGTGAAGTCGATGCATGTTCTCCATGTCCCATTCAGTTTTGGCACCAAGACGGGATTGACCAGCTACACGGGGTACACAGCCTCGCGTATGAAGTTGATGGAAGACAACTTCTTAAACTCCAGCTTAAGGGCCTCGGCCTTCTCCGTCCCAAAAGGCCTGCGTTTCTGGCGGATCGGGGTCGCGTTTGGGTCAATACTTAATGCGTGGAAAATGATATTGTGGTCGATCCCAGTCATGTCTGAGTGAGACCAAGCCAGGATATCCTGGTTTCCCTTAACTTGGGGGATGATGGCGGCTCGAACGTCTGCCGGCAGACTTTTTCCGACTTGGATGTTCCGGGTCGGATCGGTTTCACTGATGCACACCTCTTCTATCTCGTCCATTGGTTCCAGGACGCGTTCGTCCCCTATCCACGGGTCCAGGTCATCTTCTTCCTGGACCACCCTCTCAGCAGGCGGGAGGGGAATTGGTTCAACGAAGTCCTCAACGGGCTCTTCCTGGATCATGTATAAGGGCCGGGCTGACACATGGTAGCACTTCCGGGTGCTCTTCTGGTCTCCCCGGACAGTCTCTAACCCTCCGCTGTCACATGGGAACTTCATGCAAAGATGGTGGATGGAGGTGATGGCTCCGAACTCGACCAATGCAGACCGGCCAAAGATGACGTTGTAAGCGGTGGGGCAGTCCACCACTACAAAGGTGCAGAACTTGAACGAGTGCTGCAATTCACTCCCCAGCGTAACTGGCAGCTGGATCTTTCCCATGGGGAGAAGTGCATCTCCGTTGAAGCCGTAAATTTGGGTCGGGAACGATGCCGGATCCCCTTCAGTCAAGCCAATGGCGGTGAAAGCGGGCTTGAACAACAGATTGACGGAGCTCCCGTCGTCCACCAACATGCGGGACACCAACTTGTTGGCCATTTGAGCATCTATGACCAACGGATCGTGGTGCGGAAAGTGGACATTGCGGGCGTTGTCCTTCGTGAAGGTGATGGGGAGGTTTATCAACTTAGGGCGCTGAGCCGGAGCCTGGACAAGGGCGCACACCTCCTGATCGTGGTCCAGCTCGCTTAGGTAGCGCTTATGGTCATTCCTAGATGGCCCTCCCAGGTGAGGTCCGCCCGAGATGGTGGCCACATGTCCGTCAACTCGAGGGGGTGCTGCCCCAGAGGGGTAAGGCATTCCGAGGCCGGGAACCTGCGCGACGGGGGCCCCCTGAGGGTCCTGCGCCGGGGGTCCCTATGCATATCCTCCCTTGGGGGGGTATGCCCGAGTCGTTCCCGGGACCGCGGGTTTTCCGAGGCTTGCTGACAGGCCCGGGACTCCCACGGGCATTCATCGGTGGTGTGGCCCCCCAGCTTGATGAGATTTTCAATCTCATCCTTGAGCTACCGGCATTCATCGGTGGTGTGGCCCACATCCTTGTGATAGGCGCACCTTTTGCTGGTGTCTCTCGGACTCCTTCCTCCTTTGAACATGGGGCTAGGCTTCCGGTAGTGAAACGCCCTTTCTGTTGCCAGATAGATGTTCTCCCTGGTGTCCACCAGGTTAGTGAATTCGTAATATTGGGGCTCGTAGCCCCTCTTCCCCTTCTTGACCGACTCGGGCCGGTTCTGGCCTTTGCCCGATCGCTTCCCCTGGGAGGGGTTCACGCTCGCCTCAGTCACTCTTGTCTGTGACTGCTGGGCCCCGACAGGGGCCATGCTGTGTCCTGCCGGCGCGATGCCATAACCGGAGAAGTGGGTGGATTGGGCCGGGGCGTACCCTGAAGTGGCAGGGTCGTACACCGTAGGGGTGTAGTTGACCCCAGGCGCGACGACCGGTCCCGGGGCAATGCGGGGCGCGGTGTAGGACTGCACCGGGAACTGTCCCCCATATCCCGGGAACGTCTGGGGGATGGGATGCGGAGCCGGGGGCCACCCGAAGGCCTGGATCTGGGCTTCCTCCCAGTTGATGAATCTTTGGGCCCTCCTGATGAACTCTTCCAGGGTAGCGGCCTTGCTACACTGCATGTCATCCCAAAAGGGGGACCCGACCAAAATTCCAGACTGCAGTGCCACCAGGCGCTGTCCGTCGTCCACTTTCATCTTGGAGGCTTCTTCAGTAAAGCGCTGGATGTAGGCCCTCAGTGTCTATGCAGGGAGTTGCTTGATATTTGCGAGAGCGCTGATTCATCCTCATGGCGGCCACGAACTGCTTGCGAAACGCTGACTGTAGCCCGGACCAGGATTGGATGGATCCCGGCTTAAGTCTCTTCCACCACTCTTCGGCGGGACCGCCCAAAGTGATCGAGAAGCAGAGGCACTTGCCGTCGTCACTGACATGGGCCATTGTCATGAGCCGGTTGTATCGGGACAGATGGTCCCTGGGGTCGGTGTTTCCAGTATAGGCGGTGAGGCTTGGCATCTTGAACCCCTTGGGGAGTATGGCGTCCAGGATGTGCCTTGCGCAGGGCTCTTTATCCTCTTCATCGGAGTCGGTGTCCGTGCCTTCTTGCTTGCGGACCAGGCGATCCGTGACCTTTTTTAACGCGGCCATCTGCTCCATGAGCTGCCTGGCCGTGCCATCTTCTAGGGGGATTCTTTTGTTCCTCCTGTCATCGATGTTGTTCCTGAGGTCACCACCTTGGGGGAGGATCTTTTCCTTGTGGGCCTGCTCCTTCCGAGCGTTCAGTCCATCGCGTAAGTCTATCCGGGAAGTGTCGTCCGCTGAACAGAGGGCATGACGTTCCTCGCGGCGAGGCCGTTCGCAACGGTTCTTGTTAATCGAGGCACTTGGGTACAAAGATCCTTCCTGCCCGTCTCGTCCTAGGGCGTGCCAGGGCTGTGCGTTCCGCAGCCGCGTCCCCTGCGGATCAATCTAGTGGTCTCGTCCTGGGATGGGGTGCACCTTCTCTTTCCTAGGGAGCAGCCGGGAACGAGTCCCAGCTTTTGCGACGGGGGTGGTCTTTTCTCGTGTCTTTCCACCGGCCTTCTTTCTCTCCCTGTCCGGGTTTCCTGGAGCTGGCTCAGGAAAAGGCTCCGGGGGAGGGGCCGGACTGGCTCCTTCGGGGGCCCCGGCTCGCTCTTGTGGAGCAGGCTACTGCCCTTCTGGAAGTGGGCCAGTTGCGGGATTGGCTGTCGGACCCTGCACGGCTATGAGTGCCTGCAGGGCTTGGAGAGACTCTTGCATCCGTCGATGCGCCTCCACTTGCTCAGCGATCCTGGCTTCCTGATCCTGGACTTGCTGCCTTAGTCTGGTCACCTGTCTTGCTGGTCGGGCTCTCCTTCGGGGGTCTCGGGATCCGCAGCTTCGTCGTGGTACTCCCCCTCATTTTCCTCTTCATAATATTCCTCCTCGTTTTCCTCTTCGTATTTTGTTCCACCCTCGTAGTCTTGTGACTCGTCATGGTGAGATGTTTGAGGAGGCGCGTTCTTTGGCAGATCCTGAGGGAGATGCTGTGAAGGCAGCGGGTCTCTGTTGCCCTACTCTGGATTGCTAGGGTCGAAGGTTATGTGTCGTGTGTTCACCATTGTAGTAAAGGCCTGACGTTAGCACTAGCTTCCTTCAGCTCTCAATGAAAGCACCAAACTGTTAACCGAGGTTTTCGGTAACTATATTAATAAATATTGTTTAAGGGTAATAGTAATAAAAGTAGAAGATTAACACGGGGTTTTTACGTGGTTGGGGCATTAATGAGCCTAAGTCCACGAGTCTGTAGTATTATAGCTTGGAAAACCATTTACAATGGAGTTTCTCTCTGTATTTTGACAGAGTAACTGTATCTTAGTAAAAGAGAGATCCTTTTTCTAGTGTTCTATAGCCTGTATTTATAGGCTTATGGGAACACTGGGTCTGGGCCGGGTATGACCTAGGCCCATAAGAGATATGGATATTCTTGGCCTTTCTAGTGGAAGCCCAATATAAAAGATACAACATACATGAATTCCAGACCAGCTAAGGCCCAATAAGTTGACTCAAGAGCTATATCTCGCCTGATAAAACGGTGCTTTTGGTCTGGACACTTCGAGTTACGAGGTAGATTCTGGAGACAAGACCAGTCAGAGTACTTGGCAGCGCAGACCTGAAACAACGGCGTGCAATCCCGAGGTGGCCTTTTCTGCAGGTGAAAAGTGGGGACAACGCCCACGCGGAGTGGGGCGGCTTCAGGGTCCTTGATGCTTGGCCCCTCTAACCGGGGTCAATGTGATCCGGGTTCGTTTACCTTTGTCCCTCTTCATTTACCACAGGCCCGGACCGTACCAGGGTCTGGGACCAGGACGCGTATGTCGTGGGGGGTTCTAACGATCTGCATGTCTCCCGGATGATGGGACCCGGATGACCATGCCGGACCCCCCCCCCCCCACCAATGGGCCCAGAAATGCACCCCGGGCCCGTACCCCCCCTCTTGGACACTCCCGTTCCAAGAGGCCTTGGGTCGGGCCCACATGCTGAACAGCCCCTGACCATGGGCCCGGACAAATGTCTCGGGTCCATGCAGGAAATGGAGATAACACATACATTTAAAAAATTCCTTTTTACAATATTCCAAAGCCTATCATCAAGTACTCACAAAGAAATATGAAACTACACAATTTATTTTCACAAAAATAAGCAGTAGAGTGCGATCTGACCCGTTGGAAGCTAGACAACAAAATTTTGGCAGCATGCATTTTTACACAACTTAACAAGAATATGCATTTCTAGCATAACCCTTGCCACATGCATGCGTGCAAATAAAAAATCACACAATCTCAACCTTAAGAATAAAATAAACTCCAAAAACCATTAAAATAACCTATACAACCAGATCTACCAACATAAATCACAAAACTCAAGAACAACCATAAATTTCTACCTTTCGATAGTTCTATGTTGGAGATGTGTTTTCCATTGCTTCTCAAACTCCCCCCAAAGTCCCACATGCAGATTTTTAAGAGAGAGTTAGGGTACAAATACTTAGATGAGGGACAAAACATGCAAACTACCAAGATCTCTTACCTTGCTTTTGCTTGATCACTAAAGTGTTAAATCATTGACATCCAACTAATACAAGCTTCTCTTGAACCCTAGAACACAAGATCAATGCCATGCATGGATATTAGATCACATGTGTAACACCCTACTTCCTTAGAGCCGTTACCAAGTGATTTTAAAACGTGCAATTAACTCGCTAATCGAGGATTTAGGTCAAAGTGTAGCTAAACTGTAATAAAAGTCATATAATTTGAAAAATGCTGACATTCATTAAAAATTATAAAACGTTTAACATTTGGGATCCCAAAATACTGTTTCAAAATATTTACAACTCAAAAATATAATTAAAGTGGACTAAATGACAAAATTTTGTTTAATACAACACATCTCCAAAAAATACCCCAGGTTGTGGCAGCTAGGCAGGCCAAACATGTACACGTCGCTTCACGCTCTTCGTACTCATGGTTGGTCAATCTTCCCCTTGCCCTTACCTGCACCATAGAGCACCCGTGAGCCGAAGCCCAGCAAGAAAAATCCACACAAGCAATCAACATATGCATAGCTATCAATCAACATATAATAAAACTGCTAATAGGCTAAACATAGAACGACCATGCCGTCCAAGGCGCTTTACCAGGCCCTAGGTTCGCAGTATACACCCAGGTATCCTATAGGGGTCTCACCCTGGCAACTCGCACTTCGCGTGCTTAACGCTACTCCCGGCCCCTTGCCGTTCTTGGCCTTTGCCGTTCCCGGCCCTCGCCATTCTCAGTCTTCACCGTTCCCAACCCTTGCCATTCATTCACAAATATGCACACATAACATAATTTAACAAATACTTAAACGTAATAAATGGGGCTACGCCCTGCATCACAATCACAAAGGGTCGTGCCCTGCAATATAAACTATAGGGCCATGCCTTGCTCTATGGGTACAACAGTTTTGTTACTTGTGTCCCAAGCTTTCCAAGCACCGATGTCCCGAGCATAGTCCCCTAGTCTGAGCCTCGCTGAAAACCTCAACTGATAGCTTTGCCATGAGCTAATCCTCAATCTCCACCAGCCTCAATTCCCTATATAGGCAAGCCAAACTTCTTCAATAGATCAAAGTCTTCAAGCTTCCAAAGGGAGAGAGAAAACTCCAAGATAGGGAGAGGGTCGGTTTATCAAGTTTCTGAATGTTACCTTATGTTTGTCTTTCTTATCCTAAGTCACTTAAGTTACCTCCAAGGCTCGTGGTACAAAAAACGTCCCCAAGGGAAAAATGGTAAGTTTCCCTGGTAATCCCTCCTAAACGTTCTAACTTCAAATATATCTCCAAATATTTATTTTCATAACCCGATAGATAACCCAATAAAATTTCTAATGCTCGGAATACCCCTTGACTTGCCCCGAGTCGGGTATTCGACCTAGTTGTGACATTCTAGCTAAACCGCTCCCTAGAATGTCTTGTATCGTGCAACATGAATATATCACAATATTCATAATTATTACATTTATGCCCTCAATGGGCTAAAATTACAATTATCCCCCTAACAACCAAATGGGGCCCACATGCATATTTAATTCACCTAAACATGGATTTCTAATCACATACTCATCAAATTCACATATTCATATACTAAATCACGTTTTGCCCTCCAGGCACACTAATCAAGGCCTAAAGCCTTATTAGAAAATTTGGGACGCTACAACATGCATGCATAGGAAAGCCTCAGGGTTTCGGGTTTGAAGAGGAAAAGAGAATAAAAATGAAGGAGGTTTCGAAACTTACTCTCTACAAATGATTTATTGAGCTTCTCCCTTCTTCAATGGGGGATGAGTGTGCTTAGCTTATGGAGAGAAAGGATTGCAGCAATAGAGGGTTAGAGGGCTTTAGGGTTTTAGGTTTGGGAGAAGGAATGGACAAGAGAGTGTTTTCTTAAGAGAAAATAATTTGTGAGAAAATGATTAAAATTGTAAGAGAACAATGATTGTGGTTTAACTTGTGAATGGGGTGAGGCTCTTACTCTTCCCCTAGGGTAGGTGTCCTAGGCTCTTGAAGGCCCTAGGCATAGCCTTGCCGCCCACCACGCTTTCTCTCCTCCATTAGAAAAGACTTTTATGCCCTTGCTCATTTTTACCTTTCTCCGTAGACACTTAAGGCCCCTTTGGTAATTTTATTTATCTAAAATTCCCTTAATTTTTACCTTATACACTACAAGAAAAAACAGTATTCATAACACTTAAAAACTGCTAACCGGGACTATTGATAACGCTTCTGAAAATGCTAGCATAGCCTCTGTTATTAAAAGTCCAGTCTTTTCTATAACAGTATTTGAATGTTATGTTCGGTGTTATCTTAAACTATTCAATAACACATTTTTAGTTGCTATAATATTGAAATAATAACATTTAGATAGAGTTTTTGGTTATAAATTTGAAGTTTAATCTTATACTTTTTTCATAACACTTTTCAACTGTTACATTTGATTATTTTGATAACATTTTTAGTTTGTTATATTATATAAACCATAACGATTTTCTACGCTGATAATATGTTTTTAAATCATAGCATATAGTAATAAAATTGTTACTTTAGTGTGGATAATATATTTTAAATTATTTTTTGATAAGTATACTTATATGGTTTTTTTTAATTAAAAGATTTTCATTATTGTATTTTGATAAACAAAATCAAAATTAATCATAAAATGTAATTCTCAATAGATTGATAAACCATAAGTATTACATTAAACAATAACTAATTCAAACCATGAATGTGTCTACTTCATGAGATCTTAGTTCTAACTTAAATTTGAAAGCTTAACATAATAAAGTTTTATAATCTTGAACATTTTTTACTTCAAACTATAATTTGGATGATGTTATTGTTGCTGCTGCTGTTGCTGATGTTGTAGCTGTTCTTCAACTTGTTGTGCTTGACTGTGAACCCCAGATGGTGTACTAGTCCTTCAAGGGAACTTGTTCAAACTCTCTGAAAAATAAATAGAGAAAGATAAGCAACAAATATAAAACTGCATGCTAACAAGAATGAAACTATTCTCATAAGAAATATAATCCAAGGTCAATAAGTCTTGGAACCCCTTGTAATCTGGTTTTGGTATCAATAAAGATTCATTCTAGTTATTCAACATACTAGTGTGCATCAGCAATACAAAGACCCACGAACAGATTAATGGTGTATTCAAGAGACCACTGACACTCTTTAACCACAAAATATAACTCACCTTCAAGAAAATCTTTTACACTAACCACAACTTCATTTATTCATTTTTTTTACCTTTTATTGGGTGCCTAACATCTAGCAGAATTTATCAAAAATTTGAGGCTTTCCAAGTCATCATCCTGTAATAGCATGAAGAATTTAGCCGAAATCAGCATCATTGAAGTGATAAACCAGATATTTCTAGACAAGTTTAGATCTATTTTGTTCCTTTGTTTACTTTTTAGTTTTAGGATATACACAAATAAGATTTAACAATAAATATATCTTAAACAAAGAAAGAAAAGAATTTAAATGTTATAAATTCTATAGATATAGGTGCATCTGTAATTAAACAAAGAAAACTTACAGTAAAAGTAGTTACAGTTCTTTTGGTGCACAGATCCAGCCTCAAGTCCAGATTCTTTTCATGGCAAGATATGTCTCTGAGCATGTGACGAGTATAGACATGTTCAATCTAAAAGAATAATTAATTGGAGAAAAACACAAACCTCAGAACTTGATGATGAAAGTTAAATATCATCAACCTGTTTTCTTGTTACAAAATCTACTGTGATCAAGTATAGACTGCTCAACCTCGACTGAACTGAAGCAACAAAATAAAAGATTAATCAAATAACCTATATCAAAAGTTAACATTACAAAACAGTGGTAGATTTCCCTTTTTTTGCTAGAATAAACATCATAGGTATGCAAACACTAAGACTAAATCCCTCTGAAAGACTTCGATTGGCAGAGATGATTAAAACTGGAAACAACATATTCCATCATAAAAAGATTTACTCATCAAAATAATTTGAAGCCCTGCATGGATTCTATGCTACATTACCCCCAATTAAATATGTGGAATTTCTAATAATAGGCACATCCTAGGTCAAAAATACATAGATAGAAAGATGTATAAATTACATAAGAGAAAGAGGGAGAAAGCGAGAGAATACATTGTAGGCAAAGGAAGCTCTGGTTTGACTCTTGGTGCCATAGTTACAATGTTTGTCTCAGGACGAGTGGCTTTCCCTGTTGCTCCCGTTGCCTTGTCTTTTTTCAGCTTTTTAACTGATGAGCCCTGCTTTCCTCCTTCTGCTGATCTTTTATGAACACACGAGTTAATATTAAGCATCACAAGAGTGGATGCCAGATAAATATCCTATAACTAGACAGTCACAAACACAGTCTAAACAGAGGTTACACAGATATGGATAGTAAAAAAAATAACCAAACATTTTTGTAACTTATTTTCCTCCCACTCCGACTCTTTAGTTTCTCCTTTTGCCTTTTCAGAATCAGAAAGCAAACCCCCAGTCTTTTCCAAGCGTTCTTCCAAAGAGTCTTCCAGCAACTATAAAAATATGGCAACTACTTAAATTTCCTATTACTAACAAACATATATAGGAAACTGTCATATAGAAAGAAAAAAAAAACCTCTTTTAGGCTACTAAATAACTCTCTGTAGGTTGACCAAGTTTTAAATAATTAATTTAGAAAAGAAGAATGATGCTTATCATTCCTAAATAATTTTGAATGAAAATGAAAAAGGGAAAAACATGTGATATATACTGAGATCAGAAGACAAATGAAAAAGGAATGAATAAAAGACATTTAGATTCCATTTTAACTTCAACATACCAACATGAATCAATGGATCATAAGTGTAATACTCAGAGCACAAAGAGGGGGTAACAGAAAAAAGCAAACCCGATTGAAACAAGATAACTTTGTTGACTCACCCCCAATGTATTTCCTTCTGATTAATCTGACTGACTGCATCCTGGCTGCTGCCAGTCAATGTAATAGCCTCCGCATCATCAGAAATTGAGTTGGGCTGTCCAGGAGAAACTACAAACCAGTACACATGCATACATTACACATCATATAAAAATAAAGGAAGCATTTTTACATAAGCGGTAAAAGAAGAAATGTGTACCTTGAAAGTTGATATGCTCATTGATAATACCAAGTACAGTGGTAGATTGAGACTTATGTAGAAATTGCAAAGAAGCTCATAAGAATACTTAGAAGACAACAAGTCATGAGTTTTTTTATACTGCTGCCTCACTGATTCAAGTATACGTATGTTACTAGCAATCATAAGCAACGATTTTGACATCCTTCCAGAAGACTGTGCATAATACCAACACACTAATACAGTGCATAGGTTATTCATAACTCAGCAATAAATAAATAAATTACAAGAAGCAGTAGGCACCCCAACCTAAATCATTTACTATAAATTACAAGAAGCAGTAGGCACCCCAACAAGAAGCAGTAGGCACCCCGTCCTCTAAGTCACACTAATAATTTTTTTAAGCTATAAACGAAACTACTATATAGGATTTGGGCCACAACTTTCCTATCAGTAAGAGGGTTAAAGCTTATGGAAGGTAGTTGTTTCAGTTGAGGCATCTAGCCAACTTGCATAGGCCTCATCTCTACAGAAAGTAATGAAAAAGATTTCCCTATAAAGTGCTGAAGGTTTTCCTTTCATCTCTAAAGGGAACCACAAGCGAGTTTGGCAAATTGGTTCCTGTTCTAAAGGTCTCAGGTATACATATCCTATAACTATAATAATGGGGTATTCTTTCCCTTATCAAAACGAAAGTTAAGATTGCTAACATCCTGTGGTGCTAGTAATTATTAATAAAGTTGGTGTACCAAACAAATAAAATAGTTCATTTCGTTTTGGCAGCATTACAAATGACAAAATCCACGCTACCCTCTAAGTCAATAAAACAAAAGTTAATGAATTTAACGTTCAAAATGTATTGAGAATAGAACTTAAGCTTAGGCATACTATCTTTCATCGTGTAGGTGGCCAACTTAATGCAATGCTTACTGAGACATAGAGGAGCCAAAGACTTCAATACGACTACTGCATCAAGAGCAATGACCATACGAAATCACCAAAATAAATCTTTACAACTGATTTATAAACCCCCTTAAAAAACTCTCTAAAACATAAAAATCTACTAAAAACTCAAAGGCAACACCATTAATCAGAGGCAAAACTAACAAAATCTACTAAAAAGTAAACAAAAAAAGTCTAAAACCAGTTTTGATACACAAATCTTAAACAAAAGATAGAGCAAATTCATAAATATGATACTTGCAAATCAAAACATATAATAAAATCTATCATGGAACAAACTCATGGCTATGAAATATAATCGTAAATCTGAAGCAAAAAAAAAAAACTCATAGAAAAATCCTACTGAAACTTTGTTGTAAATCCATAAACTATGAATTCGAAAAACAAATTCCAACCGCACAGAGAAAACTAGAAATGCAAAACTCTAAAAAAAGAAAGAAAAAAGAGAGGGCAGAAGAAAAAACCTCTGTCTCACACCAGCTGCACTTTTCCGTGAAGACGAGTCGGACCCCTCACCGAACCCAAGAGCAAACTAGTGTTGTCCTTCCCAGTGACACCACAAGCACCTAGATGAAGTCCCCCTCGTCACACCAAAATGTTAATTTTCAGTAGGGTAAAAATAGATATTCTTAAATCTAAAACAACACTTTTAGTAATTTTTTACAAAGTAATAATCCAACAAAGTACCAAATTATATATGCCACATAGTAATTATAAAAATAACATCATTTTACTATGTGACATCTAAAAAACGATACTTATAATTATATTTATCTTCACCTAAAAATTTACTATTATAAAACTCATATTTAGTACAAATGAATAACATGAAGAAAAATGCTCTCTGTTCCAATGAAATAGGAAATATTATTTCTTTTATTAGAGTAAGCAATACCTGATCAGGGCTGATATAAAGCTTGGGACCGATCAAGCTGAACTAAAGAGAGGAACAAACAGGCTCCTTTCTTTGCAGGTTATTCTGCTCAGGAGCCCAAATTCGAGCGATTTGAAAATAAAAAAAATACTGTAAATCTTCAATAGGCGGTTTGACTGGCCAAAATATATTGAAAAATGTCAATAGCTAAAAGGCTAGACTATGTTAAGTAGAGAAGATCATTAAGTATATGAAGAAAATAATTCCAAGAGATAATAACATTAAATAATGTCAAATATTTAACTTTATTCTTTCAGCTGATCAGAAGTATTGGCACCAAGCATCGATGATGACAGCAAGCACATACTTTTAAGTTTTTAACAAACAATATATATAAATATAAATCAAAGTTGGTAACTTGGTAGTATTAAGAAAAACCTTCTGCTTTTTGATTGGTCTGATTGTCTAAAATACTTTAACATACTTAACCTATCATAAAGGAAAGATACAAATGAGGAAGTCAACATGACCAAGTTGCCAAGAAAGGCTCCTTTTTTTTAAGTCCACCAGTTTCACATGTTTGTTGCTGATAGGAAATACCAATTACTAATATATAGATGGTCAATGAACTACAACACTTAAATATCTTCTAAACTACCAAATCACTTTATTCCTACTAACTAAAGCTTTTCTGTATCACGAACTACTGGCCGCCACCCAACTTAGACTAGCCAATGGTAGCATTTTGCTGACTGGCTTCTGCTCATTCTCAGCAAGGGATGCAGTGAGTTGTGAAGAAACATTCAACCCCCACAAAAACAGCAAGAAGTTCATTGTTTAAGATAAACATGCAAGTACTAGAAGATCTTAAACCAATTTACACTAAAATGTGAGCCCTTTTACTAGTAAGAAATGGAGTTCAAGTTGGTAACTTTATTAACATTATTTTCCATATCTCAAGTTAGCATTCTCACTAAGAAGCATAGTGTTAGATTTATAACACCATACATTACGAAATAAAACAATGTTCTTAATGTCTGATTTATGCCAATATAGATGTTTAATGAAGTAAGTTTAGGTTGTGTCTTACATTCCAAATATAACTCGATTGCACGAGCTAAATGCTTTATTCCAGGTACTCCTTCAAGTAAAGAAACAATGGGAGTGAACGTCATGTTTATCACGTCGGGTGCTAATCCTACAGTCTCTGCCCACTTGGAATGACTTTGTTCAAGATCGTCTCCCCCTCATCTTCTAAAAATTACTGTAACATCCTGCTGCAAGAAACTGAATTAGGAACAAGTTTTAGCCATAAAAACACAGATAGTTTAATCAAAAGAAAATTAACTACACCAGAGGAAAGAGAGAAAAATATATATGCTGAAGAACAGAGCAGATGATAGTGTACAAACTTTTTAGAAGAATTATTGTTTTTTAATTAAGGAAATCGTTACAAATACTAACCTTGTCTTTGTATTTTAAGGGGCCAGCGGTTGACTGGCTATTTGAGTCCTGAAATCTATGATCACCCATATCTGTTACATAATTCTCTATATCCAATCCTGTCAAAGGAGATGACTGGTGCTGCCTTATGTAAACTACATCTCTTCCACCAATTGTCACAGATGTAACAATATGTGTTCCGAAATTCTCAATAAAACTGAAGAATGAAAGGGAAAAAATAGTGGAATATGCCTGTCAGTTTCTACTGTCCTAACCAAATTGTTCTCAACATCAAAGATAACAGCCTTATATATCCTCAATGTGATAAATACAAAATAATTCCTGCAATCTGGCATTTAAAAACTTTATAACAAAAGTTGCGGCACAAGTGATTTTAAGGGGCCATTCCTTCATCAATTTTCATGGGGCATATAAAGTTTGTGTTTTGCAGGTGCCTACTAAATCTCAAAGTGCAAAAGGTGCATAGACTATTACTAGGGTCACAGCCCCATTGCTCTGTTGAGCAGCACACACCAGAGTTTTCCAGTGCTCTTAAACTTGCATTTTAATTATTTATTTATCAAAGTAGGCATTGAAATACCTGATTATTGATAAGGGAGCACATGTTTATTTCAAAATACTATCTTATTAATTTAGTTGATAATGCACATCTTGTTCAAAGGGTGCATCATATCAACAATTTTTCTAAGAACTAAAGTCTTATAAATCACCACAATAAATGAAAGTTCCTCACCTTGCCAATGATGCAGGATCCCAAGAATAAGGAACAACTCGTTTAACTTCCTCACGCAAAATTAAATTTGGCTTTTCTAGTTTAACTGTAAAAAGAGGAATTATGTATCCAACCATGGCAAGGGATTTGGTAGTTGCCGCATCAACTTGCCAAGAACAAGTGAAATTGAACATTGAATTGAAACTTCCAAGGGGAATGTTGCCTGAGATATCATATTTCTTATTGAAGTACTCTGCCATCTGATAGTTCAAGCATCCAAGGAATAAGGTAAGTAAGATGATTATTCAAAATTTAAAAATTTATGCGGCAATTAGCACCAGAAAATGCCAAAATGTGTTGTATTACCACTGCAAAAGTAAAAGATATTATACTGTAAAACAAATGATACAAATAACAATAGGAATTTCAACATAGTAATTCCATAAATTTCAGCCAAAATACTAGCTTTAAACTATAATACAGTTGAACGTGTGTACTGCAGCTTGTATTAAACACATCAAAGATGACAATGATCATATTATCGGGTGTCTCCCTCTCTGTATTGTTCATGTTGTTATTCAGTATGCAAACATTTCTCATGTAGTTGTTTAGCTAGTAGCCTTGCTTTAAGGGCTATGACTCAGTGTCAAAGTTGCAGAAAACCTCAAAATAACTTTAAGACTTTTTCACAGTACAGGGAAAAAGATAATGATGATAAAGAAAATTGCAATTTTCATGACAGCTTCTTAAACTTCACTTCAGTTGGTTCCAATGATTAAAGGATTTTGTAGAAAGTCAACAAGTTTCAGAATATAGTTCCTGATGCCCTCATCAGCTTACACCGATGATGATTATTGATTAATAAAAACTGTCAAGAAAGGCTTAGGCACACAACTATTTGTGTGAAGCTTGTATTTAGATACAAGACAGTTCATGGACAGATTGGTTCAACATTTCATATTCGCATCAATTTGCAACCAAGAGTACCAAAACACATCATTTTCACAAAACAACAACTTACTAAAGTAACTACTAAGTATATGACAAAGAATCCCAAAACCTAGCAACCAAAAAGAAAAAAAACAAGACTGTATTTTCCACATTAGGACATGAATATTGAAGTTCTTAAAAACACCAATTATCAAATACAGCAGCCACAAGGAAGATAATGACATTCTACCAAAAGCAATGTCAAGTTAAGAAATTCAATCAATCTTTTATTCTCCTAAAAGAAATACCGTTGAAAAGGGACTGAGAGAGAGACCTAACAGAACCTTGAAAAGGAATGCTTGAAACAGATATGGCTATAGTAATATCAGATATGCCTGAAGCAAATTCAGTCAAGAAAAGACAAAACTCCCACCATCAGAACTCGGGACCAAATTGTTTGAAATATAATCTTCTCAACTAAATCACAACCAAACTAACAATGAAAGAAACAGAGTTACCAATCCTAATAACCCAATACCCAACATCAAATTATGTAGTAAACACTCTGAAATAACTATCCGAGCAAACAGTTTTAAATTTTCAATCTCCCCCAAATATAAATAAAGTCCCAAAGCTTTCATTTTTAGCAATACAACAGAGCCAAATCCAGAAGAAACGAAAACCCAGCAAATCAAATGAAAGTACCTCATGGAAGTTGCAAACAGGAACTTTCTCAGTTGTTCTCTTGCCCGGAGAGCAATCAATATCAGCTGCTGTATTAATAATACATTACTAAAATACAGTAAAATATGATGAAATAGAAAGTAATGGTATCGTACCTTAAAAAGACGCAAGCAGAGGAGAATACGAGTCGTGGTAAGTTGAAGAACTTCAGATAGTCGGCGTGATGTACAGCCTGCGATACAGCCGTTGTGTGCTCCGGAAGCTCGTACCGATGTCGTGAGGTAGAGATAGATGAGACGAGATGAGAGTGAGAGAGGATAAGTGTGTGAGAGAGTGTGAATGGAGGAGAATACAGAGTGCAAGAAAGAGAGGCAGAGAGGCGACAATGGAGGCTGAGAGAAATTGTTTGGGTATCTTAAGTTTAGGGATTAAATTATGGCTGAGAGAAATTAGACCCAATTTTTTCATTTGGCGCCTGGGTATATTTCATATGGTGCCAAAATATTTGTTCCGTGTTTTTTTTTTAATCATCTATCAATAACACTTTTAAATAAATGTTATTTTTTAATGTAATATATACTAAAAATTGTTGTAGTGATAGTTTTTAAATATCTCAAAGCTTTATTAATTAAATAAAATGTGACCCAAAAGTAAAAAATTTCACATCTCACATAATTTTGGTAATTTTATCAAATTGACAAAAATTCCCTTAGAAGCCCGAGTAAGATATTCTCACGGGGCGTTACAATACCTACAATTTATAAAAAGAAGCCCTTAGAAGCCCGGCTACTAACGTGTGTTCAAAACACGAGGCGTTACAATACCTACAATTTATAAAAGTTTCATCCTCAAACTCAAAACAGATGGGTATACCGCTCCCACATCTCGGCTTTTGTCTCCTAGGTTGCCTCTTCAATGTTATGGTTACACCACTGCACCTTTACCAAAGGTATTGTTTTGTTTCTTAACACCATGTCTTTCCGATCCTGAATTTTCACCAAATTTTCCTCATAACTCAGCTGAGGATCTATGTTAAGTTCATCATAACTTAGCACATGAGTGGGGTCATTCACGTACTTCCTTAAGGTTGACACATGGAATAAATCGTGAACTCTAGAGAACGCGAGCAGAAGGGCTAGTTGGTGACCTCATAGCTCCTCTTAGTGGAACTATCTTTAACAATACCTTGTCCCCAACTTCATATTCTAAAGTCTCCTTCGATGATCGGCATACTTACGTTGTCGATCGATAACGTTCTGTAACCTCTAACGAATCGACCTAATGTCCTCCGTAGCTTGGTCTACCGCTTATGATCCCAAGAATTTCCTCCCACCAGTCTCCTGCAAGTGGATTGGAGATTGACACTTTCTTCTATATGGTGCCTCGTATGGAGAAAATTTTATCGAGTCATGATAGCTATTGTTGTAGGAGAACTCAGTTAATGGACGTTTTACACTCCATGAACCTTGAAAATCTAGCACGCAAGCTCCCAACATGTCCTCCAAGGTCTGGATTGTTCGCTCACTCTGGCCATCCATCTGTGGGTGGTAGACAGTACTAAACTTGAGTTTAGTTCCCAATCCCATTTGCATTCTCCTCTAGAACGCGGAGGTAAATCGCCGTCACGATCGGACACTATAGAGATGGGAACCCTATTTAATCGCACTATCTCAACAATGTATAAGTCTGCCAACTTATTTGCATTGTCTATTGTCTTGATGTGTAAGAAATGAGCGAATTTTTTCAGTCGATCAACAATAACTCAGATTGCATTGTGCCTTTTCAGAGTGTGTGGTAACCCGGTGACAAAGTCCATGGTGACCATTTCCCATTTCCAATTAGGGATCTCTAGCGATTGCAATAATCTTGTAGGTTGCTGATGCTCTGCCTTTATTTGGTGACACGTCAAACAGTGTGTCACGTACTCCGCTACATCTCTCTTCATTCCTACCAACCAAAAGTATCTTTTGAGATCCTCATACGTCTTAGTGGTTCCCGAGTGCATAACATAAGGAGTATTATGAGCCTCATAAAAGAGTTTTTTTTCTTGATCTCCTTATCATCAGGCACACTTAGTCTACCCTTGAAACCCAACACTCCATCCTCTGAGATGTGAAACCCTGGTCGCATGTCTTTCGAAGTCTCGCGCACCAGTTGTTGGATCCACGGATCTGCGAGTTGTCCCCCTTGGATTGCTTCCATGATCTTGGGTTGCACGGATAACTTTGTCAATCTTCCCACTACTATCAGCAAAATAATATGGAGATATCGATTTGTAGTTCTTGGGGTATTTACTTCACCGAAATTACATAAGCCATTGGATGCTGACTCAATGCGTCAGCTACTTTATTAGCCTTGCCTGGGTGGTACAGTATATCGCAATCGTAATCGTGGATCAATTCTAACAACCTCCATTTTCTCATGTTAAACTCTTTATGGGTGGAGAAATATTTCAGACTCTTGCGATCCGTGTTTATGTCGCAATGGATCCCATAGAGAAAGTGTCTCCAGATCTTCAATGCGAACACTACCACTGCTAGCTCAAAGTCGTGTGTTGGATAGTTTCTCTCACAGTTTTTCAGTTGTCGAGAGGTGCACGTGATCATTTTCTCGTGTTGCATTATTACAGCTCCGAGTCCTTGACTTGATGCATCGCTATAAATAACATATCTCTCGGTATCCTTTGGAATAGTGAGTACGGGAGTAGTTGTTATTCTGGTCTTTAGCTCTTGAAAACTCTGTTCGCACTTGTCTGTCCACTAAAATTTGACGTTCTTTCAGGTTAGCCCAGTCATAGGTGTCACTATTTTGGAAAAACCTTCAAAAAAGCACCTATAATACCTGTTGACGGAAAGAACTCGTCAACGGAATATGGATGGAAAACTCAGAAACTTAGATCAATATCTAATGAATACAAATGAACTTATAGAAACTTGAAGGAAAATTGGAAGTAGAAAATAGAAAGAAAACTCATATTTTGCTGTTAGATTAATCTGATCTTACAAGAATTTTCCAACCCCCTTGTTTGATGGGTTCAGATCAATTTATAGTGAAGCTCTAATGACTCATGATACATTGTGGTCCCGCGGGACCATATGGTACATGGGTACATTGTCAGGGTGGTGGCAAAGGTAGTAGTGGTGCAGAAGGTCGTGGTGTCGACTCTGGTACATAGTTAGGGTCCGTGGGGGTGCCTCCACTACTTATTTAGTACGAGTGTCAGAGAAGTGGCACTAGGCGTAGTGGTGCAGGTGATTGTGGTGTTGGAGGAGTGGCGGTCAGCTTCAGTACGTGCCAGGGGTCTGCAAAAGTACTCCTGCCTTGGTACTAAGTCGTACCTCCACTACTTGTTTGGTGTGGGTGTTGTCCTTGTATCTAGACACCTCATTATTGGTACGTACATTCCATACCTATACGTGTACCTTGCACCTAGTGGATGTTTTCACTTTCCGAAGATGTGCATGTTGATCTAGCCTCTTTATATATTTCTAAGTATCATATTACTTATTGATTGGAAAGGATACATATGGGAGGTAAGCTTTGCTGGTGACACCTACCCTAAAAAGTAGGGCAGGGCCTCATCAACGAGGCTCATATTTCAAAGAGGCTCAAGAGATTATGGCCTTGCTAGTTTGTTAAGGGGTGCAAGGTGTGAGAAGATTCCTGGGATGTTTTAGGCTTGAGGTCGAGGTGTAGATGCATATGCGCGAGATGCCCCATTCCTGAGGTACTTCCTTGGGCGCGAGACTTCTCACTCGCAAGGCACCTCCTGGGGCAGGAGACACCTCTCTCGCGAGGCACCTCCTAGGGCGCGAGACACCTCTCTCGTGGGGCACCTCCTGGGGAAAGAGATGCCTCTCTCGCGAGGTGCCTCCTGGGGCGCGAGCTGCCTCTCTTGTGGGGCACCTCCTGAGGCACGAGATGCCTTTCCCGCGAGGCACCTTCTAGGGCATGAGACGCCTCTCTCACGAGGCACCTCCTGGGGAACGAGACGCCTCTCTCGCAGGGCACCTCCTGGGGTGCGAGACGCCTCTCTCACGAGGCATTTCCTGGGATGCGAAACGCCTTTCTCGCGAGGCACCTCTTGGGGCGCGAGACGCCTTTCTCACGAGGCACCTCGTGGGTGTGAGAAGGCTCTCTCGCAAGGCACCTTTTGGGGTGGGAGACGCCTCTCCCACGAGGCACCTCCTGGGCGCGAGACGCCTCTCTTGTGAGGAATTTCCTGGGGCGCATGATGCCTCTCTCGCGAGGTGCCTCCTTCTGTCTCGAGGCGCTACCGTTGATACGAGGCCACAACCCTCGCGAGGTGCAAGGGGCAGGGACGGGTTTGGTTGCTTCCATCCGGGGTTTATATTTTGAGGGATACGAGGTGGGGGTCTTTTGCAAGCATGAAGTTTTAGAATCAACACTTGCCCCCCAGTCTATGAGAGAGTCTTTAGGCTCTCTTGTGGACTTCAAGGTGTGATGCATTCGGGATGTCCACGAGACTTTGAGAGTGAATGTAAGCTCATCATTGTGCTCCGCGGGTCCCAAGGCAAGTGCCAAGCTCCCTTTTTGACCATTGATCAGACCTTTTATTCGATGGCTAAGATGACCCTGTGGTTCCCATAAATAGGCATTCATACCTTGCCTATTATTTTCAACTTACCTCCTCACCTTGGTGGTTTTGGGATCCTTACTCATTTCAAGAGGTAGGGGGTTCAATCCCCCACAACCTCACTTTTGCTATCTTTTTTTTTTTTGTATAATTTGAGTTCATTTCTTGTGTGCCATTATCCATGCAGGTACTTGAGGGCTACAACACCCTTTTCTTATGCTTTTGCAGACACATACTTTTGACTCTTTGCTTCCCTTCGACCACGACCCTAGGCAATCCTTTCATTTACAAGTGCACCCTAATTACCTACGAGAAGAGGTCCCATGGCATTTGAGGGATCATCTGGTGCTCTTCCGGGGGTCGAGTTTATAGACTTATCTTCAGAGTCGGAGTCCCCCGAAAACAACCCTTACTAAGACTATGACACTTTGAGGCAGGCCCGTATATGTCATCGTGAGCATATGGCTGAACTTACACGTAAAATCTTGGTGGTGTAGAGCAAAATAGACTTAGTTCTGAGGGGCGACGGAGTTTCTTTACCCCTTGACCTTAGCGACCATATAAAGAACCGTAGGGTGACCCTTTTAGATCTGCAGATGGAGTTGGAGTTCATGGAGGGAAATCTCTCGCCTGAACCTCCTGCCCCATTTTTCCCTTATGATTGTCATGGGGTCATCCCAGGTTGCCCTCAACCCTTGTTTTTAATCCACCCTTGCTTAGCGCTCTCACACTCAGTGCCTCGGTGGAAGACCCTTGCTTGGAAGAAAAAATGGAGGGTAAAGTTCCCTGTTTCTACCTCACCCTTTTCTTTTTGTTTTGCAGATATGGCAAAGAGAGTACGACGACAGGTGGCTTCTGAGGCGCAAGATTCTAGTCCTTTACTAGCATCCTCCATTGTGTCTAGCATGTCCGAGAATCGACTGTTGGAGCTGTCTACGAAATATCGCATTGGCAAGGAATACCAGTTGTTTGTTCCTTCCAATACCTGTCAAGCCGATAATCATCCTCAGCGGTGCGTGGCCATGAGCGAGCATATCCTGAAAGTGAGTGGGGCTATTCCTCTGCACCCTATTTTTGTCACGATACTTAATCATTTTGACCTTGCTCCGCTCCAACTGGTGCCAAACAACTGGCTGATCTTAAGTTTCCTATACATGGCATTCACTGAGCTCAACCAACGCGCTCCTACGGCTTGGGAGGTGCGCTTTATGTACAACCTCATGCCAACCACAAAATCCAAAGGCTTTTATTTCTTGCAGAAGGCCAACTCCCAGGTTTCCCTCATAGAGGGTTCTATTTCAAACTTGGGGTCCTGGAAGCAGGACTTTTTCTTGGTAAAAGGTCCCCTCTACGTACGTGAACGCTTTCGCTCGTCCCCAAGTAAGTGCTTCAAGCTTGTCGTCATTTTGCTGTGAATTGGTTATTCTGGAATTTATGCTTATATTTGTAATTGGGTTGATTGTGTAGAGGAGTTTGGTGACCCTGACATTCCCCGGTCGGAGACATCGCTAGTGGACAAAGTCCTCGATGCCGACCCCACCCTGAAAATGGTCGCTCGCCTCTTCACTATGGCAAACCTAAACCGCTACAACTTGTCCACGGTTTTGGATCCTGATGCGTTGTAGCACATTTTCGAGCAAAGGAAGAAGGCCCCTCTAGTAGAGCATCACTCTGACAGCGGCGATGCGGAGTGGGTGCCAGAGGAGGTTTCCCCAGCACACAGGCGACCTCGCTGATCATCTTTGTCTCCCAGGGAGTGCTCTCCTTTGGCCCCTATGGACCATAACATGGCCTCTCACTCCCACGGTCAACAGGCCATGCCGAGGGGCTTCGTCTGTCCCTTTTCCGAGGACTACGATGCTCTCCCTCAATCATGGTTCGTCGGGGGCTGATTTTCATAATATTCCTGCGCTCCCTCCTCCTTCAGTGAGCGGGTCATCTGTCCATACCCAGCTAGGCACCCCTGACTCAGAGGGGGCACCTTGGGTGGTTCGTATGGCAACCTCTTATGGGCAACGATATACCCAGGTTGCCGAGGATCTTCATGAGACTGATTGGAGAAATCTCAGGAATTTTTCCATGTCAGAGCTTGGGGACACTCTTGTGCGCTCCACGACTTGGGTTATTTCATGCATCTTATATTGGCCTTACCCATTTTTTTTGTTTATCATCATTATTATTATTTTTCTTGTGCAGACTTATACAGTGGCCTAATGCTTTGCCGACTCAGTGCAGGACCTCTCCTCGTCGAATGCCGAAATGGACCGTCTAATGGTCAAGGTTCAGGGGCTCAAGAGGGAACTTACTGACACAAAGATTAAGCTTGAGAAGGCCCTGGCGAAGGTCTCTTCATCATCGAAAAAGAAGAAGAGGGATAATTCTATAGCCGTGATGCTGCAGGAAAATGTTGCTCACCTAGAGGCTGATCTTGGTGGAGCAGAAGCTAAGGTCGCAACGTTGTCGGAGAGGGTCACTCTCCTAGAGGTGAAATTGGCTGAAATCGAGTACAAATCCATGGAGCGCACCCTCTATGCAATGTGGAGGAAAAATTCTAACTTCGATTTCTCCTCCTTTGGTGAGCAGGCCATTTCCAGGGTGGCTGAGTGGAATGCCCGCGACAGGAGGCCCTCAGATTCTGCTTCTGCCATCTTATCATTTAATTCGACTTGGCTGTATGCTCATTTGATCTTATCATTCAAAAATTTTATTTTTTTTGTTGAAACTTTTATTAGTCCTGTGACATTATCGAAACTCCTTTTTTCTGTATGTATATTTTATTATTTGGTTTTGTTCCTCTATGTTTGAGGTCCTTTTGAGCCTGCAAAATGGGGTTCGATAGGTTCTCTTTTGTATATATACTTTTTTATTTATCTGGCTTGAGGTCCTTTGGAGCCCATACGAAGGGGTACGATAGGTCTCTCTTTGATGCCTCTTGATTGTATATATAAGGATATGTTTACCCTTTGGGTTCTAGTTATCCTTTTATATATTTTTGTGCGCGCTTATTAGTCCTTGCGAGAAGCGTCCTTCTTGTCATTATTCATAGTACTATTTTTGCAAGGGTCTCTTTTAGGACCCTTTTTGGCTAGACGGCTTGGTAGCCGATCTAGGCTTATTGGTGGGCGCTCTTCCTGAAGCATTTCCTCTCGTGTAAGCATTTGCCTTTACTAGGAGGCCCTTTTTTGTCTCTTTTTTTTTTGTAGGACCTTTTGACTTCCCTGATATTCATAAGGGTAGGTAATCCTTGTGAACTCAAGCAATGTCTTGCTAGGTCTTCTTCTTTATTTATAAGAGGTCTTTTTTAGGATATAAGGGGTCTTTTTAGGATCCTCTTCTTTGCTGAATACTCTGCCCCCCAAGTGGTTGGCGAGATTTATCTCAGCAGGCACTTTCATCATTCCATTCATGTATTTTAATAATCATTTTGCTTAAACAAGAAATTCTTCTGCATATTCATCTAATGTCGCATCGTATTCATTGGAAACAGGTGAAGTACATGGTAACTTATTGTGACTTCGTTCTTACTACATATTAAGGAGTCCAAGTTAAACTTATAGCTATTACATTTAACTTGCACGTTAAACAAAACAATAACATTCGTGCCCCAACATGGAGGTCTTACTTATAATATTTCTTTATATGATCTGCGTTCCATGCTCTAGGTACCATGGTATCATCCAAGAGTGCAAGCTTGTAGGTGTTAGGGGCCACAACCTGGGCAACTTGGTAAGGCCCTTCCCAGTTTGCCCCTAACACACCTGCGCTTGGGTCTCGAGTGTTGGGCAGGATTTTCCTTAACACAAGGTCTCCAACTTTTGACGCCATCTCTCACACCCTTGAATTATAGTTTCTTGCAGCTCATTGCTGATATGTTGCCAGCCTCAGTTGTGCCCTTTCTCTCCTTGCTTCAAATAGGTCCAAATTCCTGGCTAATACTGCGATATTAGCCTGGTTATCATATTCTTGTATGTGGATGGAGTTAATCTTCATTTCTATTCGAAGGACAGCCTCGCAGCTAGTGGTGGAATGAGGTGTGGTCCTGTAGACCCAAAGCACATTGGGAAGTTCTTCGACCCAGGCCCCTTTCAAATTTTCCAACTTTGTTTTCAGGTTCCTTTTTAAGATCTTGTTGATGGCCTCCACTTGTCCATCGACTTGTTGGTGTACTGCAGCGGAGAAACTCCTCTTGATTCCTTTTTCCCTGCAATATTCTTCAAATGCTCCTCCTTCAAATTGTGTCCCATTGTTGGAGATTATCTTGTAGGGTACTCCTGCTGGGCCACGGACTGGTCATGCTCACCAGCTCATTTGGTGATTGTTTGGGGTAATTTGCATGCCTTTGGCACTTGTCACACCTTTTCGCAAAATAGCTCGCGTCCTTCTCCATGGTAGGCCAATAATACCCCTAACGTATGGCCTTTTTTTCCATGGACTGCCCCCCGGCATGATTTCCACATTCCCCTTCATGTATCTCTTGCAGAATTCTTAAAGCCTCTCCCTTATCTACGTACCGTAGGAGCGGGGTAGAGAAGCCTTTGTTATATAAGACTCCATCTACTAGGGTGTATTGGGCGGCTTTGTAAGTTAGATTACGAGCATCTTTTTTGTCCAGAGGCAAGGTCCCATCGCTTAAGTACCTCAAGATGGGTGCAAACCATGACTCCTCAGGGCTATTGACCATGTGGATCTTTTCTTCTGCTATGCTCGGCATGGAGAGGTATTCGACAGGGATGGACTCAAGCGTGTCTTCGTCTCAAGTAGAGGTGAGTTTCGCAAGAGCATCGACGTTTATGTTTTGCTCCCTTGGGATTTGTTCTATGGTGTATTTTTTGAACTAATCCAAATACCCCTTCACCTTGGCAAGATATGCAGCCATTTTTGGGGCTCTAGCTTGATATTCACCCTTCACTTGAAACACTACAAGCTGTGAGTCACTAAAGACATGCAAATGGGTTACCTTTAACTCCTTAGCTAGCCGCAGGCCATCCAACAGTGCCTTGTATTCTGCTTCGTTGTTGGAAGCTTTGAATCTGAATGTTAAGGAGCAATACATCTTGTGCCCCTCAGTTCCCATCATCACTATTTCAGCGCCGGCTCCTTCAATAGGTGCCTCGCCTACACGGAGGCTCCATTCTTTGGGCTTCTTTTCCTCTTCACCCACTGGTTCATTTTCTCCTACTTCTCCCTCCTCATGGGGTCGGTGTCCAAAATCGACTCTAAAATCTGCAAGTACCTACCCATTGATTGAGGTCCTTAAGGTGCAAGTGATATCAAATTGACTTAATTCAATCGACCACTTTAACAACCTTCCCGAAGTTTCCGATTTGTGCAAGACTTGACGGAAAGGGGTGTTGGTGAGCACTTCGATAGCATGAGCATGAAAATAGGGCCTCAGCTTTCGTGAAGCCACTATCAAGGCATATACTAACTTTTCTATTTTTGGGTACCAGGTTTCTGCGTCTACCAACTGCTTGCTCACATAGTACACGGGCTGCGGATGTTTCTTTTCTCCTTTGACCAAGGCGTCACTTATAGATGCTCTGATACAGCTAAATACAATTACAATGTTTCCCTTTTTTCTGGCTTGGCCAAAAGGGGTGGTTGTAACGACCCAAATTCACTAATTAGGCTTAAGGGCCTTGATTAGTGTGCCTGGGGGGCATAATGGGAACTATGTGTGATTTTGATGATTAAGATGCATGACTATGATTTAAAGCATGTTATATGACTATGTGTATTATGTTATGTGATAATTATGCTATGTGATTTGTACCACGTGGGTGTGGTGATATCAATGTGATGCACATGCCGAGACGGTCCTAGAAAGCTAGATAATGGTAACTGGTGATTTGGTAACTTGTGTAACTGTTAGTAACCATAGAGAGTAACAGGTTTTATTAGAAAAGTGGTAGAATTGTAATGTTAGTAAAAGGACAAGTGTGCCCTTGAAGTTTATTTAGAAAGGGATATTTATGGAGGGATTAAGTGGTCTTTTGGCAGTGAATAGGTGAGTTTCAGCTGAAGGGAAATACAATTACGTATAACACTTTGGGAAATTAGTTTATGCTGAATTTTGGAGACCTAGAAATAGAGCAAAGGAAAGATAGAAGAGGGCAACTGAATTTGGCTCTTGGAAGGAGAATCAAGGGGGTTTGAAGTTAGCAATCAAGCCTAGGCCAAGAATACTCAGAGGTAAGGATTTATCTATGATTTGTCTAAGTTTCAAGTCTGGTTTTTAGAGGATAAGCATGAATTGAAACAAGTTGGTGGCTGGTTTTGTATGAATTCAGAATTGGAATAATCAAAAGAGAAGGTGGTTTGAAGCTAGAGGTTGGACTCTCCATTCAAGGTAAGGATTCTGTGTAATTGTAAAGCTTATTTCTGTTATGGATTAGGGAATTTGAAGTGTGGTTTGGGTTTGGGTTTAAGTTTTTAACTTTCTGGTTTGAGTTACTAAGGCATGGAACTCAAGAGTGAATTTTGGGAATGATTGTGTAATTGAGCTAGGGTATGATGTTTCTAGGTTGTTGTGAGGTCTATTAGGAGTTTTGGGTTGGTTTTGGGGCTTAGGTATGAGTTTGGAATGATTTGGAATGGTTTGGGTTCGGGAAAAACGTAAGAGAAAACTTAGAATTCTGGGCTCGCGAAGGAGCGCCGCGACGCTGTTCTTGCGCGCCACGTCACAAGGCTGTTTCTGGGCAGAGTGTTTTCTCTGACTTGCTGGGCGCCGTGGCCCTATAGGGCTGCGCTGCGGCGCTAGGCCAATTTCAGGACATGGGATTTTGCAATTTTGAGCCTTTGCTCCGGGGGTTTGGGGGATGCCTTCGGTGCATTGTTTAAGGGATTTGGGGGTTCCGAGAGTGTGGAATTGATTCCGGAAAGTAGTTTTGGATTGGTTAATGACAAAGGATGTTTCATTTATGTTGTGATTAGGTCTTTGGAGAGGCTCGGGGTAGTGGACCGTGCTCGCGGCTTCGTGGCATCAGAAATTAGTGTATTGAAAGGTAAGAAAACTGCACCCGGTTGTATAGTTGTGATGGGACTAAGTGCTCCCGAAGGTTATATCGTGTCAACGTTGGTATTACGCCATGGGACATGTCATAACGGTCTAAGAGTGCCGTACATGAATTTAGCGCACAGGGCGCAGATTGGCCACTGGGAGCCAAGAACAAAGGGATAACAGAGGGAGCAGCCTGAGGGTGCTAGCCCTAGTTATCGTTTGTGAATTGTGTATATTGTGAACTGAAATGCCTAGTATGTGGAATACTTAATCGTACTGACTGATGATATATCTGAGTTTATGTGAAGCTATGTGAGATGTTGATTTGTTTGTTAGTTGTTCATGCTCTGCTGTTGTTATGTTTTCTTGTTGGGCCTTGGCTCACGGGTGCTACGTGGTGCAGGTAAAGGCAAGGGCAAGTTGGACCAAGCTTGAGGTGGAGAGCTCCGAGGTGGAATGTACATAGCCAGCGGTTCGACCGCCACGGTCGAGGAGTGGACCAGGACAGCGATCTCCTAACTACTAGTTTTGCCTTAGCATGGACGGTTGTTGTATATAAACCTTGAGTCTTTTGTAAACGGTCTTTAAACTTAATATTTTTGGGATCCCATGTAACAGATGATACTTTTTAATGAAAATGTGGCTTTTGAGACCAAAACGCTTTTAACCCTAGTTCCTTTATAGTTTCAATGACACGATTTTATTTAAATGACTTGATTAGCAGGTCTGGCACTTTATAAACACTCAGTGGAACGGTCTTGGCTAGCCAGGGCGTTACAATGGTTTTCCAAGGTGTTCCTTTAGCTTAGTGAAGGCTTCCTGACAATCTTCATCCCAAGCGAACTTTTTGCTCCCTTTTAGGATGTTGAAGAAGGGAGGCATTTGTCAGTGGATTTGGAGATGAACCTATTGAGGGCTGCTACTCTCCCTATTAAGCATTGCACCTCCTTCTTGCTTCGTGGTGGGCTCATTTCCAGCAATGCCTTGATTTTTTCAGGGTTGGCCTCGATACCTCGGGAATTCACCATAAAACCTAGGAACTTCCCCGATGAAACTCTGAAGGTGCACTTGAGCGGGTTTAGCTTCATTCTGAATTTTTGGACGGTGCCGAACATCTCACTGAGGTTGTTTGTGAGTTCTTCTGCCTTCTTTGTCTTTACCAGCATATCGTCCACGTATACTTCCATATTCTGCCTTATTTGATTTGCAAACATTCGGTTCACTAGCCTTTGATAAGTAACAACTACGTTCTTTAAACCTAAAGGCATCACTTTGTAGCAATAAAACCCCTTGTCTATTATAAACGAAGTGTGTTCTTCATTGGTCGAGTTCATGGGTATTTGGTTGTACCCGGGATATGCATCCATGAAGCTAAGTAACTTGTGCCCCGCCATGACATCTACTAACTGGTCTATCCTAGGAAGCGGGAAGCTGTCCTCTGGGCAGGCTTTATTGAGGTTAGTTAAGTTCACACAAGTCCTCCATTTTCCATTGGGCTTTGGAACTAAAATTGGGTTTGATACCCATATTGGGTAGAATGCTACTCGGATAAACCCATTTGCCTTCAACTCATCAACCTCTTCTTTTAAGGTCACGTATCTTTCTGGGTCTAGTGCTCTCCTTTTCTGCCTCACATGCCTTGCTTTTGGGTCAATGTTTAAGTGATGAGACATGATTGACGGGTCTATTCCTACCATGTCCTCGTGACTCCAGGCGAATACTTCGAGGTTGGCTTTCAAAAATTCTACCAGCTTCTCCTTCACGATACCCAGAAGGTTTTTTCCTACCTTCAACTTTCTCAATGATGCATTTATGACTGTGACTTCCTCCAACTCCTTTACTGGCTTGGCTCTGGGTTCCTCCGCGACTCGCAGGTCCAACTCGTGCGGGTTTGCTCCTTCATGCACAAACATTTCCATAGGCATTGATGGCTTTATGGCCATGTGGAGGGATGTGTTATAACATTCCCTTGCTTCCTTCTGCTCTCCTTTCATGCTTGCTATTCCCCTGGGAGTTGGGAATTTCATAGATAAGTGGTACACAGAAGTTATTGCCTTCAATTCTCTTAGGGAGGGTGTCCCTAATACAGCATTGAAGGCTGAGGTGCAATCTACCATGACAAAGTTTGCATTATGGTGGTTTGTCTGGCTTGTTCTCCCATGGTGAGGGCTAACTCAATTTCCCCTAGGGGCTGTATAGAATCTCTTGTAAATCCATACAGGGAGGTATAGCAAGGCTTTAGGTGCTAGGTGTTTAGTCCCATTTTCTATTATCCACCAAGACCTGATGCACCCTCATGTTTGCAAGCTCGACAGTCAACACCAAGGGGTCATTATGGGGGAAATGTACACCCCGTGCATCTTCTTCGGTGAAGGATATCGAGTCATTCTCACCCTTAAAACTCTTCGGGGGGCGTTGCTCCAAACTTAAGATGCACGGTGGTGGACTTTGTCTGGCCTCCCTGGCATATTTGTCTTGCCCCTTCCTTGTTTTGCCTCCGAATCATGGCCCTCCGAAGATGGTCCTGAATTCCCCTTGTACCTCTGGGGCTACCAATTGTGCCCATGGCGAGGATGCTCCTTCTTCCGATCTTTGGTTCTCTTTGCAGACGTATCTGCCAAAATGTCCCCTGCGTATAAGCTCTTCGATTTCTATTTTCAAATGTGTGCATTCTGCGGTGGTGTGGCCAATATCTTTATGATACTAGCAGTATTTACTAGGCTCTCTTTTTGATCGGTCTTTTTCATTGGAGGGGGCCTTCAGAAAATGACCTCTTTTTCATTCGTGATGAAGATATGTTCCCTAGCATGGGTGAGGGCATAATAAAAGGTGTAGGGTTCTTGCCTGCCCTCTTCTTCTTTGTACCGTTTTGGCTTTCCCGTATTGAGGGTTTTGGTGGGGACCGGTCTTTTCTGGCCTTAAGGCTCTCATGACCATCCTTTACACGAATATATTTTTATGCCCGCTCGTAGAAGTCATCCAAATATATGACCTCTCTCTTAAACATGTTATCCCATAACTTACTTCCCTGGCGTACTCCAGCCGTGATGGCCATTTTTAACTCCCTACGGGTCAAGCTCCCTACATTGGCTGCCTCCGTATTGAACCTGTGGATATAACTCTTTAGACTTTCGCTTTCTCCTCGCTTCACGTTAGTGAGGCTGGTGCCAAGACCTGATGGACACTGGTCGAAGTCTTTTGAACCATTTGTACGCAAGTCCTTTCAACGTGATAGCAAACCAATGGCATTTGTCCCCACTACTAATTCCCCTTAATTTCATCAGGTCATTAAATGCGTCCATATCGTACTTGGGATCCGTATTTGATAAACGAGTTTTAGGCTCGTTTATGGTCTAAGTTTTTAGGGTATTTTTCGTTAGTTGGGATTATTTTATTTCAGAATTATGTTCGTTTGTTCATGTTTTAGGGTGATTGATGCTAAAGTGATACAAATAGTGAAAAGGAGTGAAAGTGGAACAAAATTGGGATGGATTTGTGGAATTTTGGGTTCTGTAAGTAGCGTTACAGCGCTACTAAGGGAGCGCCGTAGCGCTAGGAAGGATTTCTGAAGAATTGATGTTCCTGACTTTAGCGCTCCAGCACCACAACAACAGAGCTTGGATGCAGTTTTTCAGGAGTTCGGTTCTGGAAGTAGCGCTACAGCGCTACGATAAGGGCACTACAGCGCTACGATAAGGGCGCTACAGCGCTGGTGCCCAGATTTCTTATCGAGGTGTTTCTGACTTTAGCGCTACAGCGCCAAGAATACAGCGCTAGAGTGTTGGTGACGCGATTTTCCCATTTCTGATCACTTTTTGATGGGCAATTTGGTCTTTTCACTTGGAACTTGGGAGGGATATTTAAGAAACATAATGTTGCGACTTTAGTAGTTTTTTGGGGAGATTGACAAAAACCCTAGATTAAGCAAGAAGGCTAGAGAAGAAACAACAAGAAAACTCAGAGTTCTTTTTCTTTTTCTTTAACTTTTGATTCTATGTTTATGTTTGATTTAGTCATGTTCATGAACTAAATTTCTGTTTAGGTTTTCTAATTGACTCTCTTGAAACTCTATTATGATTTAATGCATTTAGCTACTTCCTCTTCATCTGAAATCTATTCAATTTGTGTTTATTGTGTATGTAATTGATTGTGCATCTTTTACATATGATTTACGATTTTGAATCAAAATCTGAAAAGTGAGATTTGAATATGCTAAAATTGAATTGACATAGATTTCAATTTAGAACGAGAGTATCAAATTGGTTTATGTGATTGAGGG
Source organism: Humulus lupulus (assembly GCF_963169125.1). NCBI lineage: Eukaryota > Viridiplantae > Streptophyta > Magnoliopsida > Rosales > Cannabaceae > Humulus > Humulus lupulus. Next base: position 110,316,657 of record NC_084797.1, on the reverse strand, counting down.
TTGTATTCACTGCTTCCTATTGCTTGAATTTACCATAGAAATATAGGGAATTCACACTAGGTCGAGTTTTCTATTTCTTAACTCGAATAGTTAACACATTTGCATACCAATCATTTCAATGAGAAGAGTTTCAGTAGTAATTGTATTAAAGATTAATAGAGTGGCTAGTAGAGAAGATTAGGATTCCTAATTGTTTAACAGTGAATTCAATCCAAGGTTTTTATTTGTTATTTTATTTAATTTTTAATTATTGTTTCTGAATATTATAGTTTCTTTTGCTGTGTCTATAAGAATCAAGAATTTTAATTGATCAAATAGAAAGAGAAATTAATTGACTGGTAATTGAGAATTTAGTCCTTGAGGACGATACTTGGTTTTTACCATATTATTACAAATTGCGACTGTGTGCACTTGCATAGCTTAAAATTTCGCAACAGTATTTCCTTCATATGGGGTCATATGAGGCTCCTTGAAGTTGGCGAGCCGGATGGCTTGGATTTCCTTAGTGAAGGGTGATTCATGGTCGAACTCATCATCGATGGCTTGTCCCCTAGATGCGATTATCTTGCTCCGGAGGCTCCTCATTTCTGTGTATAGGTCATGTCTCCTCTTATTCAAGGAGTCTCAACGTGGACGGGTTAGCGTTTCCCTTTCCTTTGTCTTCCCGGGGGGCCATAGGAGGCGTAGTCCTTTTATCTGCCCTTTTCTTGTTAAGCTCTTCCCGTAAGTCTGAGGGTGTTTTCTTTATAGTGACTTCGACTTCGTTACGAGGGTCAGCGTTGTTCTTCTACTCTGGCCTCTGAGGTTGCTTCGGTGGTCCGGAACGTTCGCGCTGCTTTGTCCAGGGGGTATTACTGGTGGAGAGTCGAGTCCTCCCATCATCCACCGGGACTGTGGTTTCTACCCCCTCTTGACCTCTCTCTTTTCGCCTAGGGAGAGATATGTTTGATTTCCCTTGTAGCAGGCCATTCAACACCGCTTGCATGTTCTCTAAGGTGGTTTCTATCCTTTTGTTATTACGGTGTAGTTCGCATATATCCTCTTCATAAAATTGAGATCTAGAACTCGAGCTCACAGAATGGACTCGGGGATGCTTGTCAGGCCTGCGCGTCAATGGGCCTGGATCTTGCTGGCCAGAGTTCAGGACTTGTGGCGGCCTTGGGGGCAGTAACTCGCCGGCATCTCTCCCAGGGGTGGCTGTTGACCTTGGACGATTCTCATCAGGTGGGACAGCCGGGGACGAGGCCTCCCTTTCATCTTCGTGAACCCTCGGCTCCTTTGGGGTATCCACATTTTTGGGTGGAGGAGGATTCTTCATGGAGGCTTTTAGCTGATCTCCGTCAAGGTGGACCTCTACCTCTCGTGGCACTCTCATTCATCTAGAACGTCTTGGCATTTTTTCCTGCTGGAATTAATGGAAGAGTAGTCGCTTGGCACTTATCCTTCCAACATACGACGCCAAACTATTGACGGTAAGAACTCATCAACGGAATATGGATGGAAAACTCAGAAACATAGATGAATATTTAATGAATACAAATGAACTTATAGAAACTTGAAGGAAAATTGCAAGTAGAAAATAGAAAGAAAACTCGTATTTTGCTCTTAGATTAATCTGATCTTACAAGAATTTTCCAACCCCCTTGTTTGATGGGCCCGGATCAATTTATAGTGAAGCTCTAATGGCTCATGATACATTGTGATCCCAGGGGACCATATTGTACATGGGTACATCGTCAAGGTGGTGGCATAGGTAATAATAGTGCAGAAGGTCGTGGTGCTTTGGTACATAGTTAGGGTCCGTGGGGATGCCTCCACTACTTATTTAGTACGAGTGTCGGAGAAGTGGCACCAGGCATAGTGGTGCAGGTGATTATGGTGTTGGAGGAGTGGTGGTCAGCTTCAGTACGTGTCAGGGGTCTGCAAAAGTACTCATGCCTTGGTACTATGTTGTATCTCCACTACTTGTTTGGTGTGGGTGTTGTCCTTGTATCCAGACACCTCTTGATTGGTACGTACATTTCGTACCTATACGTGTACCCTGCACCTAGTTGATGTTTTCACCTTCCAATGACGTGCATGTTGATCTAGCCTCTTTATATCTTTCTAAGTGTCATATTACTTATTGACTGGGGCGCGAGACGCCTCTTTATATCTTTCTAAGTATCATATTACTTATTGACTGGGGCGCGAGACGCCTCTCTCGTGAGGCATTTCCTGAGGCAAAATAACACTCTATCTACACCTTAGATGAACTATGACTTTGATCTACACCTCGATACCAAAATAACACTCTATCTTACTTCCTAAGTGTTTTAGAAAATCTTAGATTGGAAAAGGTTTTAACCCAAAACCCAAGTGTTTCTCTCTTTAGTAACCTGAGCAGCATGGAGGCTCTGAACAATGCTTGAATGATGAGTGAAATTGTTGAGTACTGGTCCTATTTATAGAGTTCAAGGAGTGAAACTAACCCCTTTTAAAATGAATAAATAAATGAATATAAATTGAAAATATTTGAATTTTTGTTTCAACAAGATGCCCAGAACTCGGTCAAAAAATGTTCAAGAGCAAGTCCAAGTGGTTAAGGCTGTTTTTAAATTTAAATCCTTAAGTTTCAAACATGTATCTCAGAGGCAATATATCACCTACCTTGGGCAATAAATCACCTGGACCTATACCCTAAGCCTTCATGCTTTCATTCGTGCGAAGTCGACGTAGTATCTCCCTTTGGCGATATATCGGCCCCTATAGCTACAATATATCGGCATAAATTGATATATCAAACACGTATTTGCACTCTTTCAACGTATTTAGTATTAATTAAATAACTGCTGGAAGGTTCTAGAGCTTCTAGATCATTCTTTTAATTAAACTATTCATAAAAATATACTTAAATTCTTAATAAACAAGCATGTGACAAGTGTCATGTTCTTATTAACTTTATCTAAGCCTTAGGTTATAAGAAACAATATTTCTAGGATCAACAATATTAATCAAACCTTATGTTATAATTAATATTTATAAACAATAGGTTAAACTTATAAAATCCCTAACTGTTGCTATGAGTTTCCAACTAAGTCTCAGCCTGAACCAAAATCCACGGAAACTAACATACTACAAACTACTACTAGCTACTACTACTACTATCTAAAACTAGCAAATCCACGGTCAACGCCTGACTTTCAGCCCAGACTAGTATGGCTCTAACCTAAGACCATACCATCATGTCCTCCCCCGAAGGTATGGATACTCCACATACATTTTCCATAGGCTTAGTCTTCCTATCTATCTTAAAAACATAAGATGCATCGATAAAAGAATGGGATGCCCCAATGTCCATCAATACATATGTTATGCTATTAGCCACAAGAAGCTAACCTAACACTATGTCAGAAGTCCCAGCTCCTTTATCACCCTGGGTGAGTGCATAAACTCGCGGTGCAGTTCCTACTGGCTTTGGTTGGTCATTTCCTCCCTTCTGACAATGAGTCGGGCAGTGTCTGGAGAAATGACCTGGCTTTCAATAGGTGAAGCACTTGTTGTTGTTGCGCTCGCTTGGGTGGCACCGATTGCATTTGTTGCATTGCGGCCAATAATTATGTTTCTCTCCTTAACTGCTTGATGAAGTTCAAACTTCGGCTCAGTGGCTCCATTCTTCATTTATTGTTTCCACCATTGGGAAACCGAGAGTTTCCTGAAGTATTGGTCTTCCCCACACTTCTATTGCCTCTGTATGGAAACTTTTCAGAAGGGTCGCATTGGTTACTAGAGTACCTTCCCCAGTCATCGGAGACATGTGCTCGTTCTTCAGCACTGTAGGGCTCTTTCTTCTCTTGTACCAGGCATGACTCTTGCCAAATTGCATGCTTCACGACTTCATCATAAGTATCCAGGTTGGTCTTCTCAGTATCCACAAACTGAGTTATCTCTCTTTTCAACCTTTCATGAATTTGCGTACCCATTTGGCTTCAGTGTTTACCAGATCCGGAGCAAATCTTGAGAGTTGGTCAAACTTGTGCACGTATGTTGAGTCTAGTTTTATGTTGTGTTTAGGTTGTGTTTTAGGTAGTTTTAATTAAGTTTCTCTATTTTTTAGTGCGGTATTATGCTTTTTTTTGTTTGTTTTCAGGTTTTAGCTTATAAATAAAGGAAAAGAAAGATTGGAGCAAACTGCAAGAAAAATGATGAAAAATTTTATTTTTGGTGTTGATTTCATGAAAAGATGAATACTCTCGTAATTTTTTGGCTTCGGTGAATTTTCGTGACAAAAAGCACAAAAATTGAAGAAGTTGTTAAGGTCCGCGACGCTATGATGCTGAGTCACGGCAAGGTCCAAGGAAAAAAGCCTGATTTTTGAGGTTAGGCATGGGCAGCGATGCAGGAACAAAGTTCCACAGTGCTGCAGGCTTTATCTTCCGAGAAACTAAACCAGAGCTGTGGCACTAAAAAGATTGGGTAATGGCCAGCCTAAAGTCCACACATAGCCAAATCGACACAGGCTGCGACACTTGAAGTGGTGGGCCAACACTCGCATTGCTTCTGAAGGAAAAAATTAGGTTTTAATCCTAATTTCGAGAGGAGAGTTTGAGAGTAGAGGAAGAGAGGAGGAAAACCCAGGGGAGCCATTCCAGGGAAGATTGGATCAGATCTAGAGTTTGTTTTCTCTTTTCTTTGTCTTTCTTTATGTTAATCATTAGTGTTATGGATTTCATAGTCATGATTATGAACTAATTTCTTTATTAGGGTTTTTAATGGATTCTCATGAACTCCTTTGATGATCTAATGCAATATTAGTATTTTTCTTCATCATCAATTAAGCCTGTCTCAATCTATTTTAATGCATGAAATGTGATTGGCCATCTTATTTCAGTATTTATTTGTGTTTGAATTTAAATTTTGAAAAGTGAAATTTAAAGAAGCTTTGGTTGAACATCATAGATTTATTCTAGAACGAAAGTATCTAGGTTATTTGTGTAGCATTTGGGTTGTGAATTCATTGCCTCCTAATTGTTGAATTTATCATAGAAATATAGAAAGTTCACAATTAGGTTGAGTTTAATAATTCCTAATCTGATTATAAAAAACCTTGACAACTTGTTTCCTTAATAAGAAGAATAGTATTTAATATTGTGTTAGTGATTGATAGGAGGGATTGTAGATTAAATTAAAACCCATAATTGTTTAAATCCCTGGAATTTTATTCTTGTTTACGTTCTTACAATCTTGCATTATTTTTAGTTGTTTAATTGTTTTTTAATTATCAAGATATACAAAACCTATTTTCTTTTACCAAATAGAAACTAAGAATTAATTATCTAGTAATTGATAATTTTGTCCTTGTGAGACAATACTTGGTCTTACCATGAATTTATTACAAATTGCTACTAAGTGCACTTGCATAGCTCTAATTTTTGCAACAAGTTTTTAGCGCCTTTGATGTGGACTTGAAATTATCAATATCAAAGCAATTAATTTTCTTTCTAATTTTTTTGTATTGTTTCTAACTTGTTTTGCGTGCTTTCTTGACCATTTTTTTCAAGTAGACCTGTTATATGCGTAGCAGAAGAGGAGGAGATAGCCTTGTTCCTATTAATCCTGTGATTGAGAAAGCATGCAGGCAGAATTGTAGAAACAAGAGAGCTAATGGTCAAACTGTGGTTATGGAAAATCCTCAAAACAATGATGGGTTTAATGAAGGGGTTCCAGAAGTGGTGCAAGGACAAGCTCAGTATCCCGCTATAAGAAGCTTACGAGATTATGTACTCCCAACTTTTACGGGAGTGCAAACATGTATAAGACCACCAGCCATGGAGGTTAATAACTTTGAGATTAAGCTTGTGATTTTACAAATTGGCAATCTAGAGCTAAGTGCAACGTTCAAGTATAATGAGGTGAGCAACGATGCATTCAGATTGAGGCTATTCCCATTTTCCTTGTGGGATAGAGCTAAAAGTTGGTTGAACTTCTTTCAATCCAATTCTATAAATACTTGGGAAGATTTGGCTCAAGAATTCCTTGCAAAGTTCTTTCCACCATCAAAGGCATCAAAGTTAAGGGGAGAGATTAATAATTTCTATCAGATGCATGGGAGCGTTTGAAGAAGCTATTGAGAAAATGACCCCATCATGGTATTTACAAGTGGATGCTGGTCCACAATTTTTATAATGGGTTGTGTTGTGCTACTCGTACCATAATTGATGCTGCAGCTGGTGGGGCATTCATGAGTAAGAGTGCCAATGAAGCATATGAATTGTTAGAAGACATGGCAACCAACAACCACTAATGGTCTGACGAGAGGTTAACCAGTGTTAGAAAGGTTGCTGGAGTTCATGAACTTGATGCCATCACTACCTTGACTGCTCAGGTTGCTTCCTTGACAAAACAGTTGCAACAGGATACTGTGTCATCTAATGCCATTCAGATGCCAGCAGGTTGTGAAATTTGTGGTGGTCCTCACCAATTTAAGCAATGTATGACAACAAAGTTCAATAACACCATCCCTATGGAGTAAGTCAACGTGATGAGTAATTTTAATAGGCAAGCGAACAATCCTTTCTCCAATTCATTTAATACAGGGTGAAGAATCACCCTAATTTTTCATGGAGAAAGAATCTGGGCTAGCAACCTTAATTCAACCTCAATCTCAGTAGATTATGCCTCAACCTCCAACACCACAACCTAGGCCACCAGCTCCTGAAGAGGAGTCAAATGAGTTGCAAGTTGCACTGTTCACCTTGACCAACTCCCAAGCATAGTTTATGAATGAAACTCGGTCATCCTTCAGAAATCTCAAAATGCAAATTCGTCTATTGGCTAATTTGTTACACAACAGACCTTAAGGAAATTCGCCAAGTAATATTGAGGTGAATTCTAAAGAGCAGTGGAATGCAATCTCATTGAAGAGCTGTACAGAATTGGAAGAGCCAATTGATAATTCTAGTCTTCCACCGGGAATGGAGTCTGAAATAAATGGAAAGGTGGATGAAAAGGTTACTAAGAAACTTGAGAATAAGCAGTCACAAGTGAGTATAGATCATCACATAAAAATTCTTTTTCCACAGAGGATACAGAAGAAAATGTTTTTGAGGTATTTAAGAAAATGCATATCAATATCCCCTTCGCAAAACTGCTTGAGTAAATGCCAAGTTTCCTTAAATTCTTGAAGGAGATTTTATCAAAAAAAAAATAGGGAAGTTGGAGGAATACGAGACAGTTGCGCTTACTGAGGAGTGCAGTGTAATATTGAATAAGAAATTACCACCAAAGCTTAAAGATCTGGGTAGTTTTACCATTCCTTGTACTATAAGGGTTGTTGCTTTTTGAAAAGGCATTATCTCATTTAGGGGCAAGATTTTATTATTCTTGATATGGAGGAAGATAAAAATATTCCAATTATTCTTGGGAGGCCATTTTTAGCTACCGGAAGAGCGCTAATTGATGTAAAAAGGGGAGTTGAAGCTGTGCCTGGAACAAGACGAGATAACATTTAATGTTTTTGCAGCAACTAAAATTCCAACTTGTTGTAGAGTGGATGTGATAACAGGAGGTTGTAGTAAGGTGGAAGTTACCAAGAGAAAGGTCATTGCTCAAGTTGGCAATCGAACAATGCGTCATCGTTTCAAAAGGTTGTTAATGGGAATGCTCAACTTTTACATGAGCGGTGAAAAGTCCCACCATTTGTAAATATAAGGAAACGAGCGTGTTCTTATGATACTATGTCTCTCAAGGGCTTGAGAGGTGGCTTGGATCCGAGTTGAATTTAATAAGATGGCTAGCGTTTGGCTAAATGACATTAACGACAGTGCATTCGGGAGGCATCCCAATGGTTACTTCGAATTTTTCTTTAGCTTTTATATTTATTTTTGAACAATTTGAATTTTTGGGAAGTATTTTTTTGTTTTTTTTATTTGCTTAGTTTCTAGGTTCAATCATTGTTTGTTATTTTCTTCTATTTTTTAAACCCGTGACAAACGTGAAAAAAATAATAATAAATAAATAAATCGAAGAATATGGATCAAAGAATAATAAATAATATATTATATTTTAATGTTACTTCCCATGAGTAATAAAGAAATAAGTTTCGGGGAAGTACGCATCTTCTAAAAAAAACGAAATAATGGAAGGAAAAAAAAAAGAAAAATATAGATATTGGGTTGAGTTATTATATTTGTTTGATTGGTTTATATACTTGTGGTCGGTTGAGCTTAAATGACTTTTTCATTCACCTTCACCTAAGTCGTTCGTGATATCTTTGAAAAGTCCTTGTGATTCTTGAGCATGTTTTAGTCTAAATTAGTGGAGAATAGTAAGTTCGCAAGCCTATGGGATTATGGACCCGATGGATTGCCGATGTGAATTCGGTTTATGTAAACTGAGTTGAGTACTTGTTTATTCATTAATCATGATTTGGTTGTCATATGTATTGATTCTTCTAAGTGAATTTGGGAAATATTCGATTTAAAATTATAGATTGTAAAATGATGGCCATAATGTTCTAAGGATGTTATTTCATGGTATTCATGATTTTTGAGGGTAGATCAATTGTTATTGACTTTATTCATTGGGGGAGTTTTTTTAGTCTAGTTTTGTGTTGTGTTTAGGTTGTGTTTTAGGTAGTTTTTATTAAGTTTCTCTATTGTTTAGTGCGGTATTATGCTTGTTTTTGTTTATTTTCAAGTTTTTGCTTATAAATAAAGGAAAAAAAATTGGAGCTAATTGGCAAAAAATGATGAAAAATTGGCTTTTTGGTGTTGATTCCGTGAAAAGATGAATCCTCAAGAAATTTTATGGCTCCAGTGAAATTTCGGGACCAAAAGCACAAAAATTGAAGTAGTTTTTAAGGGTCGCAGGGCAATGACACTGAGCCGTGACCAAGTCCTCTGCAAGAAGCTTGTTTTCGAGGTTTGTCAAGAATAGAGGGTCGCAGCGCTGAAGGCTTTATCTGCCCAGAAATTGAACTAGAGTCGCAACGCTGAAAAGGTTGGGTCACGACCAGCCTGAAGTCCACACATAGCCAAATCGACACTGGCGCCGAACTTGAAGTGCTGGGTCGCGACCCATATTGTTTCTGAAGGGAAAAACTAGGTTTTAATCTGAATTTTGAAAAGAGAGTTTGAGAGCAGTGGAAGAGAGGAGGAAAATGCAGGGGAGCCATTTCAGGGAAGATTGGATCGGATCTAGAGTTCTTTTTCTCTTTTCTTTGTCTTTCTTTGTGTTAATCATTAGTTTTATGGATTTCATAGTCATGTTTATGAACTAATTTCTTTATTAGGGTTTTTAATGGATTCTTTTGAACTTCTTTGATGATCTAATGCAATATTAGTATTTTTCTTCTTCGTCTTTTAAGCATGTCTCAATCTATTTTAATGCATGAAATGTGATTGGCCATCTTATTTCATTATCTATTTTTGTTTGAATTGAAATTTTGAAAAGTGAAGTTTAAACAAGCTTTGATTGAAACAACATAGATTTAATCTAGAACCAAAGTGTCAATGTTATTTGTGTAGCATCTAGGTTGTGAATTCATTGCCTCCTAATTGTGGAATTTATCATAGAAATATAGAAAGTTCACAATTAGATTGAGTTTTATAATTCCTAACCCAATTATAATATACCTTGACAACTTGTTAGCTTAATAAGAAGAGTTTTTAATATTGTGTTAGTGTTTGATAGGAGGGATTGTAGATGAAATTAAAATCCCTAATTGTTTAAATCCTTGGAATTTTATTCTTATTTATGATCTTTCAATCTTCCATTATTTTTAGTAGTTTTATTTATTTTAATTATCACGATAAAAAACCAATTTTCGTTAACAAAATACAAACTAAGAATTAATTATCTGGTAATTGATAATTCAGTCATTGTGGGATGATACTTGGTCTTACTATTAAATTATTACAAATTGTGACTATGTGCACTTGCATAGCTCTAATTTTTCACAACAAGATACTCATGTACGCTAGATGACCCTTGGAATAGGTTGGCAAACTCAACCACCTTCCGATCTATCACTGTCTGGTTGTAGTACTTGACATTGAACAGGGTCAAGAATTCTGTCCATTCCATCTGTACAACATCACGCCCCTTCCTAGCAATATCCAACCAGATTTGGGCATCATTCCTCAACATATACATCGTATAGATTACCTTTTCCCTTTCGACAGCCGCCACAAAATCAAAGATTCTCTCCAACATGCTAACCCAAACTTCTGCCATCAGGGGGCCCAAAGTCCCTTCGAACACGGGTGGCTTTCGCCTGGAAATTCGTTTTGAGATAGGTTTAAGCTTTTCTCTTCTAGGTGCATCCGCTAGTGGATTTGCTCCCACCAGTGGGTCTTCTCACGCCGGGAATTCCTGTTGTTCGGGAATGTCTTCCCGTAGTACTGGGGGTGCGGGGTTGTGTGGTGCTTCCGAGAATCTCCGCATCAATGCCTCAAAAATCTGGGCATTTTCTGCACTCTGCTCATGCACAGTCCTTTTCAAATCCTCTATCTGAGTTTGCCAGATTTTGTTTCGGTTGTACTCTTTATCCTCGGCCTCGACCTCTTCCTCTGCCTTGACCACGACCTGCCTCTTGGTCAATGGCTGCTCTCTCGGCTGGGCCTGGTGGGTTAACAGCTCGACCTCCCCTGGCTCAGGTATTAGGTACCATCGTGAAATTCTATACAACAATGTTTAAAACATTGGAGGATACTAGTTTCCCATTCGCAAGGAAAGAAGAATGGAAAAGAAAAGAATTCAGAACGATTTAATTCAAAACAGGTAATCAATCATTCAGGGATATAACCTAGAAATACAAAATGATCATGAAAGATCATTCTATAAAGTTTAAGTTAGCAGAACGAAAAATACGAAAAGAAGAGAACCCTAGCTACATGTCAAATTTCTACATCTGCCTACTACAACAGCACAAAAGCCCTACAACCTAGTAGGTTTTCCAAGTCTTTACAAAAAGTATCAACAAGAACCTCACAACATAACCTAATCTAGGCTATCCATCAACATATACAACTCTATGTCGGTATACTCATCCAGCTGCTCAGGATCCTCCTCTGGCTCGCTCTCGTCATCTCCCACTAGATCTACTACTGACTCAGCCATTTCCTCCACCACCTTACCATCTGCTGCAACTGCCTCCGTGATCTGGGGTGGCTCCTAAAGTGAAACATCGGGCAGGAGTCTGTGCTGCCATTTTCTCCTCTCAGTACCTCTCCTGCTACCAGCACATGCGGAAGTGCAGTCCGAACGTAAGCTCGATGGATGCCCGGAACGATGGCTAGAAGATGGTGGTGGGGTCCTTGTAGTGATAATGGAACTAGTAAAATGCCTTGTCTCTCAGATTTAAGCTAGCCAGCCTCACCTGGTACGTACACTCCCAAACATCGGACGAAGAGAGACATTTTCCCCAGTGAACACACGCGGGTATGCACAATGGAGAGCCTGGTGAAACGGAGTCTCTGTGCTAGAGGATACCTGAAAAGTGGGTCCTCTACGACAGGATTAACTATCTCTGGCAAATCTACCATCGAACCTACAATTTATAGAGTTGAGATAAATAAAAGAAAGCAAAGTAAACATATATGAAAAGATAGTACTTACAGTGAGTGTCGATCTATCTTGAAGAATGTACCTGTAGGTTTGTATATAGAATTGGCTAAACTCGAGCTTTGATACCACTTATAACTACCCTCAAAACATACAAGACCAGAAACATGCAAAAATCTAAACTTTTACTTTAAATCATTCTACCAAAAATCCATATAAAAAAACTTTTAAAAAGGTCGTATGCGCACACTTTTAGTTTAGCAAAACGAAATTACAACTACTCTTCCACAAAGTTATAGCAAATAAAATTTCATAAAAGAAATAACAAGCTCCCAACTTTTTATTTTTAAAATGGTTTTCCATCAAATAACTCCCCAAGTCGGGCCACATGTACATATCCGCAAGCAGACTCCAGGGATCACTGTTTCTCTTTGCTTTTGCACTTACCTACACCATGAAACAACTAGGTAAGAATAGCCTCACACACAAGTATACTAAAACCTAGTAATGGGTCAACCTAAGGTAGATATCGCTACCGATCATTAGGGTATTGGATAATTTCCGACCCTATCATACAATTCTCAATAATAGCCCTAACATAAAATCAAGCACATTGGTTGCGCCCAACAACTAATTTTCATACATATCAAAACAACTTGCAATCATAAAAATTCCAGACATTCAAGATATATAACCATATCCGAAATAAATACTCTGGTTGTTTCTAACAGCCAAGTTCACACATCACAATAACCTGCACTCATAAAAATACCCACAACATTCAAGATATATCACACATATCATAGCTAATCAATAGATTAACAACATCGGATCTAGGCCTTAACCCAATTCCAGCATTTATGTCTTTGCTCCAACCTGGACTATATTACCATTTTCCTGGCTACAACCCGAATTATATTTTTACCATGTCCTGGCTCCAACCTGAACTGTATTATGCTATGGTTCTTGGTCCAACGTATACCTACTTACCATTTAGCAGCAGAATGAAAAAGCATTACAAAACTAGTGTAATCTACTGCTACAAGCACACACTAGTGTATTCATGTTGTAGCCAAGAAAGAGAAAGGCTAATTTACTTGGAGTCCTTAGTTCCCAGTTGGATCTTTAACATCGCTATTCGTTTTCCCTTTCGCGGTTATTGTAATTAATACAATGTACTCAGATTAAACTATGGCATACCTCTATAGCTAATACTCTATGATATGCACATGCAATAATGTTCTCTTAGAGACTCTATACTATAGCCTCTTATATACCTTACAGTGTATAAGGCCAAATTTCGTTTCAGTCCTTACGATATCAAAAGAAAATCGACCTCACCGCAACACGCTCTCCGTGCTGTGCATTTTAATATTCTTTAACTAAAGAACTCTCTAATCGGATACTCGTATTATGGTTTTTAGAAAAAGGAGTTTTAAACAACTATTAACTTTAGGAAAATACCAACATTTCACTCTCTTATGAAAGTTTACCGTTTTCTATCATATACCAAAATACCACTTTTTGACTGTTTACAAATAATATCTGCCAATGTTACCCCTTTCTCTTAAATGTTCTACAAAACCCAAACACCCATTTTTACCATTTTTATCCATGACATAGGATCTCTTTTTATGTTATTTTTTAAAAGAAGGGAAATTGGACCTTTAACTTATAAAATGGTAAAAGTCAACTTTTAAATTAACTCAACCTGATTTGGGGTTAAATCTTAAAATCCTTAGCTATCTTTGCAAAAAATTATTTCTTTTGATTTCCAAAACTTTTCTCCCACTATTTAAATTTAAAGTTGTAAAGTCTCATCTCTAAACTTTTTGCCATAAGTTGAATTTTTGGCAAAAACCCTTAAACTATCATTCATGTATTCTGTGTCAAATTCCTCATGTCAAAACTTGTTTTAGGTTAATAGAACTAACCTCAAAAAAATCACTTTTCGTTAAGATTCAAAATTACAACTTTTTGTATTTTAGAGCAAAACTGGAAAATTATTTCTTTTATCCGTGACACAATTTTCTTTAAAATTTTACAAGAGTCTTGATGTACATCTTAAATAATTTCCTTCCAAATTAAAAAAATTTTAGGATGACAAAACCCATTTAACCTGCTGCCAATAAGTTTTTCCCATATTTTAAGGTAACTTTGAAAATTTATTTGTCTTACACCGTAGGCCACTTCTTTCTTAAACTTTATAGGGATCTATAGTCTAAATTAGTATCCTTAAAAATTTCATAAGATTTGGAGTAATAAAAATCATAAAAATGTATAAAGCAATTTGGGAAGTGCTTGCTGCCCAAAAGTTTTGTTTCCAGATTTAGGAAAAACTTTGAAAAATAATATCTCTAATACCATAACAGATTTTACTCTAAACTTTTACATTGACCCTTATACATGTTTAAAATAATACGCTACCCAATTTCATAACATTTAGATTAGGAAAACATTTTCAAAAGTCAAAAACATCTGGGCAGTGCATGCTACCCAAAAATTTTCTAGATTTGCATCACAATGCCAGAAAGTGCATAACTTGGGTTTAAAAATACCTTTTTACGATTTTACAAAGAATATCATCAAGTAATCACAAAGAAATATGGAACTACATAATTTATTTTTACAAAAAGAAGCAGTAGAGTGCGATCTAACCTGTTGGAAGCCAGACCACAAATTTTGGCAACATGCATTTTTGCACTACAACAATAAGAATTTCTTGCATAACCCTAACCACATTCATGCATGAAAATAATCAATCACACAATCTCAACCATAAAAATAAAATATAGTCCAACAATAATTAAAATAACCTATACAACCAGATCTACCAACATAAATCACTAAACTCAAGATCAACCATAAATTTCTACCTTTCGATAGTTCTAGCTTGGAGAAGTGTTTTCCTTAGCTTCTCAAACTCCCCCCAAAGTCCCACATGTATATTTTTAAGAGAGAGTTAGGGTATAAAGACTTAGATGAGGGAAAAAATATGCAAACTACCAAGATCTCTTACCTTGCTTTTACTTGATCACCAAAGTGCTAAATCCTTGAGATCCAACTAGTACAAGCTTCTCTTGAACCCTATAACACAAGATCAATGCAATGCATGGCTATTAGATCACATGCATGCATAATAAACTCTCCGGGTTTTGGGTTTGAAGAGGAAAATAGAAGAAAAGATTAAGGAGGTTCCGAAACTTACTCTATGCAAATTTTCTCTTGAGCTTCTCCCTTCTTCAATGGGGGATGAGTGTGCTTAGCTTATTGAGCGAAATGATTGCAGCAATGGTGGGGTAGAGGGCTTTAGGGTTTCGAGTTTGGGAGAGGGAATGGAAGAAAGAGGGTTTTTTTGAGAGAAAACAATTTGTGAGAAAATAATAAAAGTTGCAAGAGAACAATGATTATGGTTTAACTTGTGAGTGGGGTAAGGCTCTTACTCTTCGCCTAGGGTAGGTGTCCTAGGCTCTTGAGAGCCCTAGGCATAGCCTTTCAACCCATCACATTCTCTCTCCTCCTTTGAAAAATACCTTTATGCCCTTGCTCATTTTTACTTCTCTCCTTAGACACTTAAGGGCCCTTTGGTAATTTTACTTATCTAAAATTCCCCAAATTTTTACCTTATAGTTTTTAAATATCTCCAGGCTTAATTAATTAAATTAAATGTTACCCAAAAATAAAATTTTTCACATAACACATAATTTTGGTAATTTTATCAAATTGACCAAAATGCCCTTAGGGGCCCGAGCAAGATATTCTCTTAAATTTATAGGCTCGACTATAAAGTCCCAGTTGCCAGACAAAATTAATATATTTATGCCATAGTACTCCTTATAATATTTAATCCGAGATTTTTATCCCATTAGGGTTTACTCCTTGGTCCGAGACCAATCTTTCTTTGCATAAAGCTAGATCATTTACTGGATCATCACAACGGCTATAAAAATTCACAAATCATCACAATTCATATAATATCATTTATCAAAGTAATATTCCACATAATTATACACCGGCTCCAATTGGCTAGTAACATTTTTTCAAAAGATGGGGCGTTACAACTTGGGCACCAAGAATGGTGCAATAGATCACTAGGGCTAGCGACACTAGGTGGAGCCAAAGGGCTCGGGATTGCTTGCGACTAGACGGCTGGCTGCATAAGGCATAGAAGCGCAAGGTGTTGTGCGCGCATGGAGTAGGGGCTCAGCCTAGGGAAGGCACTCCGACACGGGTCTCGGGATGCCTAGGGTGCACATGATACCAAGGAGGCTCGGGCTGGGCACTCGGGTGCTCAGACAGACGTAGGTTTGCCTGAAGGCTCGTTGCGCATGCAATGCATAGGGAGTTGCGGCTTCGGTTTGTGTGGCTAAGGCTCAGGCTGAAATTCTCAGGTCCTTGTTTCTTTGTGTATTGGTTTGTAAAATACATATTTGAAAGATAAATTTACAAAAAATCATATGCCCTTCATGGCTTACACAAGATCTGGAAAATCAAATTCCTAACCCAATAGCACCATATAATTAATGATCCATCATTCAACCACACATTCAAAAAAACATATCCATCCATTCAATTTATATATATAAATCATCATACATATAAAAAATAGAATAAACCCACACAACATTTAATATATATATATATATGTACACTTCTCTGGTACCAATTGTTGGTATTAAAAGTGTAAATCAGAGATACACAACAGAGTGGGTTTTTAAAAAAATTATTAGTACCAGCTAGGATCATACATACATAGATATATTAAATCACATACAAATAGATTAGATATTACCTATTGTGGCCTATCAAGTATCCATGAATCTTTTTGTATAAATCAACGATCTTTCAATCCAAATTCTGAAAGCTCACACCTAGATCTTCCAGATCAATCCTCAAACACACAAGGACGTGTGTGGGCACGTAAAATTGAAAAGGTTGATTTAGGACTCTCTAGATGTATTCAACACATGAGATTTACAGAGGTTTGATTGAGAGAAGATGTATTGAATTATATACATATACATAAACATAAGTAAAAAAATTCTTCTAAATTAATATATACATATATTAGAGAGTAATTTTTTTGTGAGTATGTTTTTAACTAATATATATATAAACTCATTAGTTTATATTCTTATATATTAATTTAGAAGAAAAATATAATATATGATTATAATATATTAATTTATAAAATACATGCTCATATATGTAGCTAAGCAAATATAAGAAACAAAAATTGGATAAAAATTTTAAGGGTGATATAATTAAAGAGTAATATAATAGTTATTTTTTAATTATTAAAAAAATCAAAAGTGGGAAAATGATATGTTTTTTTTTGTGGTTGGCAAAAGTGAAAATGGAGCAAATAATAAACCATTTTGTAAATAATGAGGCAAGTGGACACAAGTGCAAAACATAGGGGGTAAATGACAACTCTTAGCAAATGATGTGGGACTAAAGGGTTATTTGGAATTACATTTAGTATACCATGCCTAACAATCCCCCACTTGCCTTAAAGCTAGTGAGAAATATTTCTTAACCCCATATTAATTACATGGCATTCAAAAGACTTCATTAGAAGTGTCTTGGTGAATGGGTATGCAAGGTTCAGTTCCAATACTATCTTCATATTCGTTACGTCACCTTAGTGTATTATCTCCTTCTTCAAATGATATTTCCTCTACATGCATTTTCCTCTCTTGTTGCTCTTCGATTCCTCCAATTAGATACCATTCCACTATTATCACAGTATAGGATAAATGGTGGATTCATATCAAGAACAACTTTTAGATCAATATAGAACTTTTTGAGCTACACTGCTTCGTTCACAACTTTATAAGTCGCTATATATTTGGCTTCCATGGTAGAATCTTTAATATTAGATTGTTTAATACTTCTTAAGATCACTGATCTAGGCGTCAACTTTTGGCTGTCCTTATTTGATTGAAAATCATAACAAGCGTATCTAGTAGGGTTGAAATTACCACATGAATAAACAAGCATATAGTTTCTTGTCCTCTGAAGATACTTGAGAATATTCATTACCGCTATCCAATGTTCTAAACTAGGATTTGAGTGATCACGATTGACTATCTTTACTGCATAGCATATGTCATGTCTTGTACACAACATTCCATACATTACAAATGCCTACACCTAAGCCATAGGGAATCCATATTATTTCCTTTTTTTTCTTGAGGCATAAGGTATCCGTCTTAGGACATTGATATTTAGAGAGGAAAGTACCAAAACTTTTATATATGTTGATTGAAAAATTACCAAAACTTTTATCTTATCATCCCATAAGTTCTGTATGCCAAGAACTACCTTGATTCTCTCAAATCTTTCATTTAGAATTGCTCAGCTAGTCATTTCTTTACACTTGACAATATTTCTTCATAATTCTTAATGAATAAAATATCGTCCATGTAAAGGATTGTAATATCTGCCTCTCTAAAATGTTCGTCCAATGTTAAAATATAATAATTGTAATGATGCGTCTATTTATGGAAAGTTTATGTTTTGACTGTTATGCATGCATGTTGAGAATTTTGATACTAATCTAGGGTTTAGATCACTAAGGTTAACCAAAGAGTTTATTTATGGAACTTGTTGTATCACATAAGTTCTCGCCTTCTATCAAAATGAGAAGAGTACCATTCTAGAAGCCTAAAATGAGATGCTGCCATAAAAGCAAAGACCCACAAGAAAACCTCATGCGACAACATACCACAAGCGAGAAGGTCTTCCTTGAACGACAACTCGAGACACAAGAGGGCCCATGCACTGAAAAATTATGATCCCATAACACCACGACATATGACAAATCCTGATTATCCCACGAGGATAAAAGAACTCCACTATGATATAATAAAAAGGCTTTGACGTTTCACAAAATCTCACAGTTAGTCATATAATCACAAACTCAAGCAAGACTATCGTCTGCCTTCTTTTGCTTCATTAGGCAAGAAGGTTAACTACATTGTGTTGGGTGAAAAACTCATTCATCAAACATTCGGTAAGTTGCCCAAGTCCTTTGTCATTGTTGGAATGTAACCTAGCCTCGACATAGAGCTCCCACAAGAAGAAGATAACCTTGGTAAGAATCGACATGCCAAAAGCCATCTTGATCTCCCACGTTAAAGGAAGATGCATCAGCAAGAATGTCTTCATGAGTGGGAGTGAGAGAAGGAATTCTATGGACCCCACTGACACTACTCCAGATCTCAGTTAGCACGCTTTTGACGCACCTCTTTCGCAGAAGCACAATCCTAACTCACCGTTTCCCCAGAAGAATGCCTTTGACATAACACACTGCCCAAGAACACTTATTCCACATAATAATTAGTTGACCAACAATACCTTATTTTTCCTATTAGATGCAAAGTACCAATGGCATTTTTTAAAATTATAAACGACTCCCTCTATAAATAAGAGAGGTTACCTTCATTAAAGGAGTGAAAGCTTTTGTAAGAACAAGACTCCAATAGTAATTGTTGGGAATTTATGGCTTACACATTATAGATCAACAATTAATAATAGGAATATACTCAATAATACAAATTGTTGACCTCAGATTTGGCCAATGACACTGAGTCAATTAAACGATATAAAAAATGAGAGCTGAACTAAAATAATAAAGCGACACAAAATATTTATAATGGTTTGTCCTTGGGTATTTGTAATAACCTACATTCACTTATACTTTTATTACTATAGAAAGTCCAGAAGTCCTGATCAAATGGGTTAGAATCAACTGAGTTTTGTTAGCTTGAGAGAATACAAGAATCGATGTAAAAGTATGTAAAATGAAAGCCTTTTTCCTAGAATATTCAGCATAGAAGATAATGTTTCACTAAACACTCTATTTATAGCCCTAGGAATTTAAACAGATGGGTCGTGGGCCTTACAATACTTGCGTAACAAGAACTAATAAAATAATGCATGAATAATACATTTTGCATTTGAAATAAGAAATATCTAAGGAATATCTCTGCGTTAACGGATTCTAAACACTACGTCCGGAACAGTCGACCAGCCATGGTCGAGTGGGCACCGACCAGCTTGGTCGGTGGTGTGTAACTAACTGTTAATTTCTACTTTGACTATGTTCGTACTAGTTGTATTATGAACATTAATGTGATTCCTTGTCAGCTGATTGAGTGTCGACTAGACCCCTTATTAATTGCATTATTAATTAGTTGCCATGTGTCTAAAATCCATGTCACATCATCACATCAGGTTTTAGGTAAAATATTTGCCCCCCCAAGTTTATTATGATGCGACTAGCATCAAATTGACTTATTTGAGCATCAATTTTATATGACCAGTACCTTTTAAAATGTCCTTTCAATTGTACTTCTTTTTTTTCTTAGGAAGGTAAATATCATGATGACATGCTTTTTACAGGCAAAAAATGACGGTTTCACAAATCCGTATACTCGAAAAGGTACCTTCTTGTTGGTATTAAAAGTGCAAATGAGAGATACGCATTGAAATGGTATTTAAAAAAAAATTAATACCAGCCAGGATCATACATATATATATATATATTAAATCACATAAAAATAGATCTAACATCCCGTAAAATTTCTTAACATAATTTGCGAGAAAACATAACTGTTTCCAAAAAAAAAATAAGGTAACTGAAAATCCATATAAAAAAAACTTTACAAAACATGCAATAGTTCAGATAAATTTTTAATTATCATATGGGTTCTAGTCTCCAAAACATAAAATTCCAAAAAGGTCGGTCCACATGTACATCCTCGCAGATAAACTCCAGCACTCACTGATCCACTTTGCCTTTGAGCTTACCTACAATATGAAACAACTTGGTAAGTAGAACGCTTAATAAGAACAACTTAACAAATATAACCACATAAACAAAGCACAAACATAAACCAACTGTAACTAGGAAGATAACCAAATAAGAATAGGATTCTTGTGAAACCAAAACACTAGCATACAATTTAAGAATGTTCAAGTGTTCTGGCAAACTTATGGTCATGTCTCATGACCAAAATTCATATCCTGAAAATACACCTATAAGCAGAAGATCCTAGAGCATACATATAGTCTTAACTAGTAACATACATAACATTCTTAACATATTTAACGTTCTTATCACACATACTTAGTTTTCTTACATGCTCAATAATCTTAACATACATTCTTAGTTACTCATTAATCTTAACATACTTACTTACTTACTCATTAATCTTAACATACATACTTACTTACTTATTAATCTTAACATACATACTTATTGTCACGTTAATCGTAACATACATACTTACTTAATCTAACATACATACTATTTACTCATTAATCTCAACATACATACTTACTTAGGGTTTCGGAGAAACAATCAAACATAACTTAACATATCTTACCATAGTGTTGACGGGTGTAAACTAGTTACACCGATTACCCAAACTCCTAGAAGAATTTGGCATACTTTCTTAGTCATAGAGATTTTATTCCAGAATCAACTTACTTAAGTGTCATGGAGTTTACCGGGTCATGTTTTGCATAGTGAATACTCTGGCAGGAGTGAGGCTGTCGCCCTGCTTTTGCTCCTCTTTCCTAGCTTGTGGGCAGTCCTTCTTCAGATGATTAACACTCCCACAGATAAAGTAGACCCTGATCCTGCACTCTCCCTGATGTCATCGTCTGCATCAGAGACACACTGGAAAACTCTTCCAGTTGTCACCTCCGCCCTAATGACCGCGAAAAGCACCCCGTGCCCTCCTATCCGTGCTAGGAGGAACAAAAGAATCTGGGGCCTTTCTCTTTTCTTCAATGGGGCCACTTGTTAGGATTATGTCCTAAAAGCATGTAAAAGACATTTATTATTTCGATGAATAAATAAATATAATGGTATATTATTGTTATATTTAGATTATTAAATTATTGTTTGAATAATTTTTGTAAATATAAGAAAAAGTCCATATTCATTATTGAGGATATGATCTTTTATTAGTAGGGGAGAATTAAGATCACATGAATGGATAAAAATAGTCAACAAAAAATTGAAGTTATGGAATTCTTTAATTGGGTTTGTATGTACGGTTTACTGAGTATCATGTTGATACAAATAATCTAGATTCAGATTATTGATGTGGTAAGACATCTCGGTAAAAGTGCTTTATATAATATGATTATATATGACATAGACCGATATGAATAAAAATCTTTATCCAAAAACCATTTAATAATAAAGACTTGTAATTCATATCATAACTGATGACCATTTATAGATCAACCTAAATCCTGAGTGTTCATGAACTCATGTTCGTGTTTATTAAATCTTTTGATTCATTTGTTAAGGTCTCTTCATAGAATGAGGCAAATGACTTTTGTTTTGGAGATTTAATATCATGGATGGTTGGGAACATGTATCAACAATACAGAATCTAATCTTTCCTAACAAATCGTATATTGGTTCCCTTAAGGGTTAATTCTGGAGCTGAATGATTTTGAGCTCAAATCTATAATTAGATTACAGATTAATTATTCACTAGTGAATTAATGGTACTTAAGTAAATTAGAAAGGTAAAATGGTAATTCTTCCATTCTAATTTATGAACTAATTAATTAGAGGGTTGAACTATTGAAAGATGGTTATATCAATGGACAACTTAAAATAAGATTTCTATAAAAGTATATCTATAACATAAAGAGTTAAATTTTGAATTTATAGTGGAGAAATATCAGAACTAATAAATTAACTACTATAATTAAAGAGTTTAATTATTTATTTTTTATTTATTAGAGCTTAATGTTATAGGTCTATGGTCCCTGAAATGGCTCAAACAAACACTGACAAAGATAAATACAAAAATGGGCAAAATGACTTATTTGATACGTAAAATATTTTTCTATACACTAAACATAATTATTATATAATTATGTGTAATTAATTAATTGAGAATTAATTAATTATTTGATTCAACAAAAATATAATTAATTTTGAATTAATTTATTTTTGGGATTTTTGGTATTTAAATAATGATGAAAATTGGGAAAAATCACATGCCTTCCCTGGCATGTGGTGGACGTGTAGCACAGTGCATAGTCACTGTGCTACACACACAAGAAGCTTCTAGAAGATTCTTGGTTCCACAATTTTAGTCATTTAAATATTAAATAAATAATGAGATATTGTAATATGAATAAAATATTATTATTTAAACAAAATCTGATAACTGATTAGTTATTTTAAATTGTTTTCAATAACTAATATTTTATTTTTAATATGTTGGATATATTAAATATAGGAGATCAGTTTTTCAGAGGAATACTTTTCAGTGATAGAAAATAGATCGTGAAATCTCCTGAGAGAAATAGAACAGTGATACAAGCATAGATCACTATTCTTCACAAACTTAGGTCCAAACTTTATCCGATCTCATGTGTTGAGAACATATGATAAATAGATCTTGCCTATTGTTTTGTATAGCGAGCCCACACTCGTTCTTTGTGTGTTGACAATATTTTGGAAGATCCCGGTGTGAGATCTCAAGGATTTTTGCCGTACAAAATGATAGCAGCAAGGAAGGACTTGAGGAAATTTTCTATTCATTTCTTTGATTCCATATATATATGTATGTGAAGAAGTAGAATTAGAAATCTTGTGGGGTTAAATTAACAATTTTGATTGTTGTTCCGCTGCGTATAATCTCTGATTTGATCTATAAAAACAAACAAATGGTACCTGAGCCATCTTCACATATATATATTGAATCTATGTGGGTTTAGTTTTATGCAATTATTAATTTTTGATGAATGAATGGATAGCTTAATATGATTGAATGCATGGGAATATTGAATCGTTAGTTGTATGGTATTTTTGGGTTAGGATTTGTTTATGAATAGATCATTGTGTAAGCCATTAAGGGTCATAGGATTTATGTAATTTTATTTGGTTTTTGAAATCATAAAATTGTAATTACGATCACACAAAGTCAAAATGGAGCCCGGGATTCAGAATTCAGCCACCATTCCTCCGAGGCCACCCTCCGAGGTGCTGTCGGGGACGTCGTACGGATGAGTAAGTACGGATCCACACGGTTCCGTACAGTGGGCCCCGACAGCACCTTTAAGTGCCACATGTCCCCATCTTACTAGCCCAGATTTTTTTCATTTCTCAAATTAATCTGTTATTGTTTTATTTTTTCAAAAATGTTAAATACCCTATTTATTAGAAATTTGATATTTAAATAATGATATAATTTTGTTATCCTAACAAACTTTTTTGAATATCTTATTTAATTTTAAAAAAACATATTTTAATTAAATTTAATTTCTATTTTAATTAAAAGTTGTTTTAATTAGAAGAAAAATAAAATTATGATTATTTAAAGTTTTGTTTTAATTAATCAAGATGATTAGAATTTTTTTTTCTTATTATTATTCTGGACCAACGATACATATTCTACCGAAAGTAGAGTGAAGAAGCCCGATGGAGATCAAGGCGTTATTTTATTTTATTTTAATTTTATAAAGAGGATGTAAAATTAGAAATACCCAAAAGCACTCGGTTCAAAATTTATTGTTTATTTATTCATTTATTTAAATAATTGTTTTCATGTGATTGATAACTGTTCATGCATTTTGTGCCATACATAAAAAACTCACACAGTCATTATCATGCATCTCATTGGATAAACATGATTATTAGGATTGTCCTATATGTTTATATGATTTGTTTTGCGAAACCAATTGCATATAAATTACTTAGTTTTATTCTTTGAAAACTTGGTAAAATTTCACACCGTTTTTTTTAAGTCTTTATGACCTAATTTCTTTAAACCAACTTTATTTTAAAATTGTTTTTTTTAGTAAAGTTTAGATGAACATAATTGGTAATTTAAAATTGGATATGGATCTAGAAACTTGCTTTCTTACCAATTTTAATTATGTTCATAAAGTTTAAAGAATCTATAATTAATTTGGAATTAATTAGCACTACAAAAAAAACCTATTTCCATAACACAAAAATTTAACACTTTTAAAAAAGTATTATAATATGTATAAGTGTATATGTATATAGGCAGGACTTAATTGCAATTTGGCACCTAATTTTCCCCAGCCCCCCAAAATTTTTCACACGGTCCTAATTGACCAAAAAAAAAAGGAGAAGAAACCCATTTTCCCACGGTCCCAGTCGGTCCACGATTCCCCTCTCTCTCTCTTGTTTCTCTGTGTTTACCCCCTCTCTCTCTCTTCGTTTCTCGACCAATCTACCTAGGAGGAGGACGATTAAGCTGGCCCAGGTACGTTTTCCTCTCTTCGTGTAAATGTGTATGAATACCCATTTTCAAGTTCGACATTTTCAGTTCTTCTCTACGCAGGCTTTGTTTTTCAAGTGGGTTTTTGACATTTTCAAGTTCTACCCAATATGTATGCAAGCTATAGAGGAGTCTGCAAAGAAAGATCTCAGTAAGACAAGCCGAATCATGTACTATTGTTTTTTAATGCTTTATTTCAGTTATAAATTTTTGGTGTTGGGTTCTTATCCATGATGCATTTTGTTTGATTCTCTGCTGTGATGATATTTGTTATGGAATTTTTGAGAAACTGGTAGTTTTGTTTTTTCTTTTCTTTCTAAAATGGGAATTATCTTTTTGGATTGTTTATGATGTTGTGTTGTTTTCTTTCTAAACTGGAAGTCTTGTTTTTTATGGACTGTTTATGATGCTCTGTCAAGTACACCCCAGAATCACATCCTCCCTTTCGAACTGCTGTAGGCCATGATGATGAACATTTATGTTCTCAGGTGCATAGGCATTTGACAAAGTAGCAGCATATCAGCATTGTGTGTGGTGGTGCAACTGTTTAATGATAAAAGCATGAAATTTATTATTATAAAAATCATAAGTAGTGTCTGAGAAAAAGAGCCCATGTTCTCATTCTACCAATTTAATTAAAAATCATCAAAGCACCAATCCAATATTCAACTTATAAAACTGCCACTTTTACTTTTCTTTGTTCTTTCTTTCTTTTTGGTCTATTATTTTCCTTCCTTAGTAAAAATTATTTGGCTAATATAGGTGAAAGAGAGAGATAGTCTTTAATGCTACTCTAAGGAAACCCTGAACATGGCAGTTGTAGTTGTACAGTGATAGAGCTTAACTTCCTCTACTCTTATCTCTTCACACCACCATTAACACTCCTGCAAAATAGTGTTAATGTATTTGGTCATTACAATGTCTCCATTATACAAGTATTTAAATATATGTTTTATAAAAGTGAGGACTTGGCAATTGTATAAATGAAAATGAATTAAATAATAATAATACAGTCCTAAAAGGAAATTGAAATTAATTATTATTGATAGAGCTATAGTAGTGTAGTTGATAACTTGCTATTTAGTACATGACATTTTAGTAGTCAAACTCCATAGGCGTTGAACTAATGATGATATATATTTGATAAATTGTAGTGAAAATCAAACATTATTATAAGTATATATAGATACATCTCTTTTAATATGCTTTCTTAGTTTGAAATTATCAAGATCAATAGCTAGAGATACACTATATTGATTTTTCTTAATATTTTATTTTGTAAATATAAGATTGTTCATATAATCATAAGAATTTGAGTCAAGAAGTACTAACCTTGTAGTAAGGCACTTTAGAGCATAATGAAAGATTAAAGAGGCATTGGTAATTATTTTTTTAACATTCTGAAAGCTAAAGCTAAGCTAATGTATTTTCTTTTTCTTTTTCTTTGCATGCTATTTTTCTTCCTAAGATTAGTTTATTGTTCCACTGTTACCACTGAAGTTTCAAGTTGTTTTAAGCATTTAACTTTCTTAAAACTAACATCTTGTTTCACTTGCTGTTTTTACGAGTATCATCTTAGTGGGGGGCATTCATTTATTTTATTTTTTTCATAGGAATTTCTTGTTATGTCAGCTTGTTTCTTAATTTTAAATTGCATCAAACTCGCCTATAAATTTAAAGCTCAATCAATTTCTTACTGCATATCTTCTTTGTTTCATGGTTATTATATACTATAGCTGCAGTGTGGGGTTAAAGAAATGAAACAGATTATTTATTAACAAGTTGGCCACCACAATCAGCGTCTTCCCATATTCTCTCGAATTACTCACATCTCTAATCAACTAATACCAGGTTCATTCATCTAATGTTTCTATCTCCCTCTCTCTCTATGAAGCATTATCATAATAACAAATGGAAATAAATGCCCTGAGATTATTATTATTAATAATATCTATTTTCTTATCTGCTTCTTTATTTATGGAGAACACTTTAAAAAGTGGTGCTCCAACTTTTAAGTCTCCTTCTCTATAGACTACTCCATCCATTAGTATATATAGTTTATAGTTGAGTGATAGAGCTTAAACATAAGATATGAAAATATCCTCCTTTCATTTTGTTTTGCTTATAGTCTAATGGGATTTATACATATAGAGAGAGAAATTTGACAGCTTATTGTAATTTTTTCTTTAAAATTTTCTTGGATTATAATTAAACGAGTGGAGGCACAGGTAGAAAAAATTATTACAAGTAAATGTTTTGTCTTTTTACAACTTACAGCACCAATAGGCCTAAAAATTCTATACATTTAAATCTCATCACAATTGATCAAACCATTGCTTATCACTATGTGTTAATTTCCTAGACCAAACCCCTGTAATTCTATATTTGACCACAGTCTTTATATTCTGTACAATTGAATCTATTTGTTTACATCTGAAATGCCACAAAGTTTCATTTCTATTTGACCATATTTGATAGACCATAGCAGCAACTGTGACAGTAAGCACTCCTTTTTTAAAATGACTATGCTTGCTATGTCTAATACTACTTATTAACCTATGTAATGAAGCAGCTGATGTATTCCAATGTAACCATGTCTTTAAGTCTTGTAACACCCTGCAACTATACAAGCAGTCAAAATATAAATGCTGTATAGTTTCCAATATACTGAGTCTGTCCCATACCATCTGTTGCCAATATACTAAGTCAAGCACTGGACAAAATATCTGATAGCCTTGCTTAATCTGATATTTCTCAGTTGAGAACTTTTGAGTATCTAAGCTCTGTTTAAATCTGTTTTTGACAGCCACTATTTGTTTCCAGTACCAGCTACTTGATGATGGAGCTGATATACTTTTTCTCATTTACCAAAAAAAAAATGTTTTGTCTTTTTCTTTTTTTAAATGTGTCTCCATTTGTACAAGTTGCAATATTCTTTAGTTTTCTAATTTATTAGATAGATTTTGATTTATTTTACTTTTGCTTTTAAGGATAAAAAGTTTCTAACTTGATCATATACGAACAAACAAATAGTTTCTCCATCCATATACTTAGTTTGGTATTCACTTTGGGAGTATAGTGCATGCTAGTTTAAGCCATTATCATGAAAGTCAATTCCTAAAATATCTAAACTTTAAAAAACCTCTTACAAAGAAACA
The DNA here is from genome assembly GCF_963169125.1 of Humulus lupulus. Taxonomy (NCBI): domain Eukaryota; kingdom Viridiplantae; phylum Streptophyta; class Magnoliopsida; order Rosales; family Cannabaceae; genus Humulus; species Humulus lupulus. The sequence goes on along the minus strand of NC_084797.1, from coordinate 110,288,660 downwards.
CACTACTTTAATCGTCCATCACAATAATAAACTAATATATTTAGTAAACGGTATACTATTTTTCTTATGTTTATTTGGAATCTATCAAAATGACATTTCATAAGCATCAATTTTACAAAATATCAACAATGTTTTTAACATAATAATATATATGAAGGGGGCAAATGTTGTGTTGGGGATTAGTAGTTTGGTTCGTATATAAAATGAGCTTGGTTCGTATATAAAATGAGCTACAGCCTCATTATTAATTTTAATGAATATTATGGTTTTTTTGTATCATTTAATTTTAATTTTGTATTAATATTTTAGGTATTGATTATATTCTTTAGGTTGTGGATCGAATTGGCAAGGAGCATTGCAATGTTAATTAAGTTGATTATTAATTGCAAGAGGTACAGAATTATGTTCTTTTAACTCTTATTATTAATATCTTAAAAATGTTAGAGGAGTTTGAATATCTTAAATATTCATCCATAGAGAAGTAGGTTCTGAGATTAAAATTGTGTGCTGCGGTAATAACGGAAGGTTGAAAACTTGTGTGTATTAGAGAAGTAGGTTGTGGAAAATTTGTTTGTGTGCTGCGGTGATATAAGGAAGAAAACTTATTGTGTGTTGTTTGAATTTTTTGACTTGGTATTGATAGATGGTTAGGTAAGCTTTTATATGTATAGATTAGATTTTCATTTAGTCATATTGTTTTCATTATTTCCATATGTATAGATTAGATTTTCCAACCATAAATATTGATGAAAAATGACTCAAATAATAATTATATGTATAATCAAAGATAAAAACAAGTTATACTAATAAATAACCAGCCAAAATTATTCCTTAGTGCAAAACCAAGTGGGATGCTACCATAAATTTTTAAATTATATTTTAAGAGAATCAAGGCTTAAATGCCACTGTAGACTTGATTGCCACAAATAAATAAGCAATTAATAATATATAAATGTATGTTTACCTTGACATATAATTCAAATTTAGCAAGGATGGCTTGCAACAGTCATGCCAATGATATAAAACAGAACATCCCACCACACATTCAGAAAAACAGAATATAGACCCAATGAACAACCAAAAGAGAAAAATGGTCTTCTCAGTTCATATTTTTTGTTACAAATGATCAAAAACTAGGTGAAAAACAGAGAAAATAAATATAAAAGGACACTATTTAAAAGTAAATAAAATCCACAAAGCTACTTAATGAGTAGGGGAATTAACACTGAACTGATACATGTATTGTGAAGAGTATCCATGTTTAGAAGTTGGAACAGACCTTGTGGTCTTATTCATAGATTTATGTAATCTATAATAGGAATATTAGATTCAGACCTGTGAGTTTGTGAAACATAAAAATAAAAAAAAGGTGCTAGCATGTGATGTAGTTGTGGTAACTGTGTTTAGAGATGTGTGTAAGATAGTGACTTAAGACTTGTGTTTCCTAACTTGAATATAAATAGACTTCATTTTATTACCTTTATCACATCAATTTAAAGTGTTCACAAAAGTAAAGGTAATCGAAGAAGACACTACTACAAATATGTTTGTATTTTTGCATTATCCACTGATGACCACCAGAGAATTATGTCCAAAGAGTCTAGGCATAAACAAAACAATTGTGAATGTTTCCTTTACCTAAAACAGATTGGTCATGTAATCACCAATAATGTCATTATATATAGAAGATTTAGGCAATACGAAGTCATTTAAAAGTCCTCCTGAGATGGGAAAGATTGAATATAATGTGTTAATAATGAAGAAAGCTTTACCAATGTCTCCAGTTTGGAAGTTCTGCAACAGCACTCTTCTAGTATTTAATAATCATCCATTTGTATAACTATTGTTCGAGCTTTAATATAGCGAGTTCCAAATACTTTACTGGAGCATTTTCTATACATGGGATCCTTATTTTTCATCAAAAGACATCTTTTTTCCATTTTAGATGTAATTTCAGTTTGTCGGTTCGTGGTTGAGATGATAGGCCAAGTTCAGAGAGCTGATGAAAACACTGCAAACCAAGTCTACATTCACGGTGATACTTCCAACTTCTCACACTGCAAAGCCTTTGAAAGACACCCACTAGCTTTAGCAGTCTGAAAAATGTGATGGCAAATATTTTATGCAATCTGATATGGTCCTTTGATATTATTAGTGTACTGCAAAGCTGTATAAGAACTAATCCAGCTTATATATCTCATTTTTTTTATGCTACTAACTCATGAATCTACTTGAGCATTCTGGAAATCTTTGTTTTCATGACACAATAATCATAGACATGTGACTTCCCAATGTAGTAGTTGAAGAGAGTAATTACATATATATAATATAATGATAAAAATGTTTTCCCCTCAACTTCACAATTTAGTGGTTACAGTTTAACTAAAACCAACATTTTGATATTTTAGAAAAAAAATCGTTTCTATTGCAGCAAAAAAAAAAAGGCTTATCAGCAAACTGGAATGATGGTTGGAGAAGAAGTTACAAGTAAAACAAGAGATTGAAAGAGGTATTAACAATAAAGACAACTTTTTCATTCATGAGGAATATAGTTTGAGAAAGTTAAAAGACTTCTTAAGAACATGGAATTGAGACTAGGAAAACAAAATCGTTTGATCTTATAAACTTGAAAGAAGACATATAACCTTGCATAAGCATTTAAACTATTTTTATTGTATTTCAAAGTAATGATAAATTACTATTAAAAATATTAATCATAATATGTTTTTTGGCTTTTAAATCTGACCTTTTATTCTCTGTTGTGTGTACACTTGTATGAAATGTAAGAGCTGGCATGAAGTTTGCAATGATCTTTGTATACTACCGGAGAAAGACTTGAAGTGAAAAAGATACCAAACAAAGAACATTACGTCTCTTACCAAATAATATACCATCAAAAAACCCTTAATAAAGAAAATGGTTCAGTTTTTCCCCTAAACAAAAAGGTCTCTTCATACAACTCTGTCAAGAAAGTGATGCTAACTCAAGTCCAAAGGTCTAGACCTTGTCAAAAGTAATATTATATTTAATTAACTCCTATGATGAGCCACCAATTATATATAATATCATTCATTATTTATTTTTATTACACTAATTATCCTAAATCTCAAGTTCTTCCTGCAAGAATTATAGAGCAATAAAATTATTACATATTAAAACAATGTCAACTGTAATTTCTTAGCCACACCAATCAATGATTCAAATTCTATGTTCTTAGCTTTTCTAAGAGCCAGCATAAAAAAAGAAAACACGTGATATAAGAGATAGAGATGCTATAATAAAATCAAAACATATGCAAACGTTGTTCAAAGCAATTAGAAAAATATGATGCCTGCTTATGTTTCTCAAATATGGTAGTTCCCAGATAAACAACAACTATGAATGTAAACAAAAAAGACACACCCATGCAAAATGTACTATCAAGATTCTCACCATGACTAGACAAAATATATAATGGTCTCCCAAAATTCTCACCAATCTCGATCACTACCAGTGCCTAAGGGTACCCCAAGCATTTAGTCACTCCCATGATCAGTAGAGATTCACTTGAAAGAAGAAACAAAAAACCCCAACTCCATAACCAGTATTATACACACTATAGCTTAAGGTATGGGATAAGTGAATAGAACATAAACCAATGCTAACAGTTTTTCTTTCAAACTAATAACTTAGAAGTGGCTAAGGATCACACCAATTCCTTGATTAGAAGACCAGTGATTACAAAAGAATAATACTTTTTAAAAAAATTCCAAATTCGAATTCTTTTTCCTCAATGAAAAAAATAGCATAAAGTTACAAATAGCAAAAATGTCACTACAATTCGCCAGAGGCAACTTTAAGAACACAGACACTAACCAACAAGAATATAGTTTAGCATAAAAAAAACAAAACGTTACACCTATTTGTGGGTGCCGCTTACCATTTTCTTCGCAATGCCAATTATAATAGTCTGAGTCATGTTTAGATGAGTGTTCTAAATCGAGTTTCAGCTTGAAAAGCATAATATGCATATAGATAACCAAAAGATCTGTCCAATCCTAACACTACGGTGGGGTGATGCCCACTAAGTACTAAGCAAAATAATTCAGTAATCAATTCTTCAGCAAAGAACAAAATGTAAAAATTAAGATGCCATATAAACAATCATTGCCCACTTGAATACATATAGTAGATACATAAAATGAATTATGAAGACATAAAAATCATTGCATCCAAAGCATAAGCTGCAAATTCCATAAAATTTAGTAAATATAATAGAGTTTTACAATGTCAAAAATAAAAAACAACTCTAGAGCAAACATGCCCACTTGAAACAATGGCCAATTCACTTTGTTTTATTCAATTCCACCAAGGCATGGAATGGAGAGACCTGAAATTCTCTTTTAAGATGACCTGAAATTCAACCAAGGCATGTTTTCTTTTAAAAGCATGTGTGTTAATGACCTTGTCATGACCCTAAAATTACAACCGCAAATAATGTGATTGTCTTGTCTAACAGTTATTAAACCCAGACAAAAAACAAGATTTTATTAAGAGAACAACATCAAATTCAAATTCATTGGAGATGGATAAAATTTGGATCCATCTTAACAGGTTAGTAAACAAAATCATATAGTTTATTTTGGGTATAAGTTTAAGTGTCAGTGCTTGATTATTGAAGTATGCTCTAAAATTGTAGAGCAACGGTGGAATATGAGCAAAAATCTAGGGAGTTTGTTAATACAGCCATGACGAATCTCGGATTTCCAGCCAAGATTCTTTGTCCATGCAACAAATGTCACAATCTAAGACATCAACTTTCAGACAAAGTTGTCGAACACTTAGTTTTGTGGGGCATGGACCAATCTTACAAAACATGGTTTCATCATGGGGAAGATCCAGTTCAAAGCAGCATGACAAACACAAGTTTTGAATATGATTTATTTCGGGCAGCGGGAGTATTTTCAAGTAACGCCAATGATTTTGGTGACGATAACAATGATGCTGATTTTCAGAGTCTATTAGCAGATGCTAAATCTCCATTGTATGAAGGTTGTTCAAAGTATACAAAAATTTCGTCTATCGTTGGGCTGTATAATCTAAAAAAAAAGCATGGAATCTCAGATTTTGTCTTTAGTGAGATGTTGGAGATGATCAAAGAAATGTTGCCGAAAGATAATCTCCTACTGACATCAATGTATGCAGTTAAAAAGTTTCTAAAGATGTTTGATCTGAGCTATAAGCATATCCATGCTTGTGTCAACGATTGTTGTTTGTATACAAAAGAGAATGCCGATGCCCAAGTATGTCCCACTTGTCAATATCCAAGATGGAAGGAAAATGAATAGACAAAAGAGATTCTACAAGGGCAGCATGCCAAATTGTTGAGATATTTTCCTATTATACCAAGGTTTCAAAGGATGTTTAGAAAAGAAGAGACGACTTTAAGCTTAAAATGGCATTCAACCAATAAAAGAAGAGACGGGAAAATGCAACACCCAGTAGATTCAGAGGCTTGGGATGCAGTTTATGAGAGATGGCCAGATTTTCAACTTGAACCTAACAACCTTCGATTAGGACTTGCTGCTGATGGGATCAATCCTTACAAAAATATGAGTTCTACGTATAGTTGTTGGCCTTTAATGCTCGTTGTATATAATCTGCCACATGCGTTGTGCATGAAGGATGAATTTACCTTTCTATCTATGTTGATTCCTGGACCTAAACAACCTGGGAATGACATAGATGTTTACTTAGAGCCCTTAATAGATGAGTTACTTGAATTATGGAATGGTGTTTATACATATGATATTTCTACAAAGAAGTTTTTTAATTTAAGGGCCATGTTGCTATGGACCATAAATGATTTTCCAGCTTATGGAAACTTAGCTGGATGTGCGACTAAAGGGAAGTATGGTTGTCCTGTTTGTGGGAGCACTTAAATGTTGTTTGGTTGAAGCATAGCAAAAAGATGTCCTTTTGCAATCATATTCCATTTCTACCACAAGAACACCCTTATAGAAAGAAGAAATATACAACAGCTAGGGCAAGGGAAAGAGCACCACAATGTCCAATTATATTGACATGTGTTGAAGTAGATGAGCAGTTAAGCAAAGTGACTAATGAATTTGGAAAGGGGAAAACGAGGAGTCGTGGTATAGACACAGAAAAAATATGGAAGAAGCAGTCTATATTTTTTAGGCTGCCTTAGTGGGAAATATTAGTTGTTCGTCATAACCTTGATGTTATGCATGTTGAAAAGAATGTTTGTGAAAGCATACTTAACACATTGCTTGATTGCAAAGGAAAATCTAAAGATCACTACAACTCGAAATTAGATTTGACAGAGATGGGCATCCATCCATATGCGAAATAGAAAAGGATACTTAATTTTGAAGGCTTTGTGTTGGGCAGCTGTAGAATATTTTGTGTTGAAAGTGAAAACTTTTCAATATGCTGAATATTTAAGACTACTTGAATACTTAAAGAACATTTTGTTGTTGATGACAGTGTTGAATGTTTTAAACTAATTTGTGGGCTGTTAATACAATGTTGAATGTTTTTACTTTTTGTTATTTGAAAATAAAGTTCATTTGATGATGCTAGTATATATTAGAAAGCTAATTTTAATTATATAAAAAAATTAAAATATAATAGAATAAATTAGTGTTATATAAATGAATATATAATGAGAATTTAAACTTATCTAAACATTTAAATAATACAAAAATTGTGTTATAATATCTATTACAATAACACTTTTTATTCAAAGAATTTTGTTATGCAAACTTCATTATATAACACAAATAATGTGTTATACTAAAGTGTAGTATAACACAAAAAATGTGTTATACTAAAGTGTAGTAGAACACAAATTTATAAGTATTGAAATGTGTTATATAATCGACTATAAATAATATAAGCAAACACTTATCTATTTATTAAAATAACACAAAAAGTGTGTTATCGTTGACAGTATAATAACACATCTGTATAACAATGATAAAGTGTTATGTAAAGTACCCTGACCTACGATAACATAGTTGTTCTTAACACATCAAAAAGTGTTATGGTATGTTTTGATAACACATTTTTGGTGTTATTAAAAGCATTTTTTCTTGTAGTGTAGGTTACAAACACTTATTTCAAAATAGTGAGTGGGAAAGGGTTGATAACTCAACATAACCCGTGGTCTCCATTATTAATGTAACACCGTGAGATATGAATAGCGCCTTGCGACGAATTTGTTTTCGTCCCCCTAAGGAAGGTGTCTAGACATGTCAATTCCAAGGTTATATTTCTTACAAAGATAGGAACTAATTATGTATTTTAGGTTTGACCGACCCTAAGGCGACATGTCCTAAGTTAAGTCATGAACTCCAAAATAATGGGTTACACTCACAAAGTTATGATTAAGCTTTTGCAGTGGATAATCATAACTTGACCAAACTGAGCGGTACTTTAATGTTTAAAAGAGAAAATAATGAGTTATTTTAAGTTTTAAACAATAAAGATAAGAACGTCTTATAAATTCTCTAAGATTAATTTGACCGACCCTAAGGTGGCACTTTAATTGATAGAAAGTTTTATCGTGGAAATTAAACTTTATTTTATGTGTTTTAATTATGCTCATGCATCACGTTTAATTTCTGAAACTTTGATATTTTCTTTTTAAAAATAATAATAATATTTGTATTTTTTTTATTCAGAATATGTTTGTCTCTGGTAATCCAACCACTGCATTAATCGCACAAGAAAAATTAACTGTTGATAACTTCATAAAATAGAAATCAAATATGAATCTGCTATTGGTTAGCGAAAACCACAAGTTTTTCCTAAATGAGGAATGTCCTGAAGAACCTAGCGCCATTGCCCCAAAACATGTTCGGGACAAATTTTATGCATGGATTCAATCCAATAACAAAGCTAAGTGCTATATGCTTGTAAGCATGAGTGATGTCTTACGAATAAAGCATGAATCCATGGAAACTGCTTTTGAGATACTAGAATCTCTTAAGAAAATGTTTGGAAGCCCATCTGATGAAAGTCGTCATGAGGCTACTAGAACCTACATGAATGCTAAGATGAAGAAAGGTCAATCTGTGCGTGAGCATGTCATGAACATGATCAGTGTACTCCATGAAGATGAGACGCATGGAGCAGTCATGGATGAAAAGACACAAGTAAGCATTATACTTGAGTCTTTAACTCCTGGTTTTTCAACAGTCACAAAAAATTATGTCATGAATAAATTAGAATTTAACATGACACAATTGCCGAATGAATTACAAACTTTGGAGTATTAAAACAAGACAATCTCAAGTCAGGTTGGAAAATGTTGCTGAATCAAAGCCATCTTCTTCTAAGAAGAAAAGGAAAAGCAATAACAATGACTGCAAACCTAAATAGGACAATCTGAAAAAGGCAAAGAGGTTATCCAAGGCACCTGAGAACAAAAAGAACAATGACCCCAAACAAAAGGCACCCAAAGGAAAGTGTTTCCATTGTAATGTCGATGGTCATTAGAAGAGAAACTATCTAAAGTATCTCAACTGAAAGAGAAAAAGAAAGATAAATGAGATTTACTTGTACTCGAAGCTTGTATGGTGGAACATGATAAATTATCATGGATAGTAGATTCTGGTTCCACTAACCATGTTTGTTCTTGTTTGCAGATGCTTGAGTTCGCAAAGCAGTTGGAGGAAGGAGAGATGACTATGAGAGTGGGAAGTGGAGCACTTGTTTTAGCTAAAGCACGTGGAACAATCCGTTTAAATTTTAAGAACAATTTTCTAGTTTTGAATAATGTTATCTTTATTCCAGAAATTACTGGAAACATTATTTCTTTATCTTTGTTACATGAACAAAATTTTGGCATTTCTTTTAATAATAATGTGATTTTTATTTCAAGAAATGGGAACAATATTTGTCATGCAAAACAAAAGGACGAAGTGTACATGCTTAATCCAATTGAAATACTCAGTAATTCTGAATTATTCAAAGTAGCTAAACCACAAAGTAACAAAAGACAAAAGGTTTCTAAAGAAAATGACACGTATCTTTGGCACATAAGATTAGGTCATATTAGTCTAGATAGGATAAACTAGTAAACTAAAGATGGACCTTTGATGGAACTAATAGTTGGAACCCTACCATTTTATGAATCCTATTTAGAAGGGTAATTGACAAAACGACCTTTCACTTCAAAGGGAAATAGAGCCAAAGAACCACTACATCTTATACATAGTGATGTATGTGGTCCAATTAACATACAAGCTCAAGGTGCTTATGAATATTTTGTCACATTTACTGACGACTATTCTAGATACGATCATGTTTACCTAATGCTTAAGAAGTCAAAAATTTTTGATAGGTTTAAAGAATTCAAAGCCTTAGCTGAGAAGCAATTAGGTAAATCAAAAAAGACACTCCGATCTGACTGTGGTTGTGAATATTTGGATTCTGAACTCAAGGATTTCTTGCTGGAGCATGATATTCTATCCCAACTCACAGTACTTGGAAAACCACAACAAAACAGAGTTTCAGAGAGAAGAAACTAGACCTTGTTGGACATGGTCATGTAACGACCCAAAATCACTAATATGGCTTAAGGGCCTTGATTAGTGTGCCGGGAGGGCATAATTGGTTTATGTGTGGATATATTAATTTAATGCATGATTATATGATAAGCATGCTTGTATGGTTATATGAATGTAAATGTGAATATATGCTATAATTGTGAGAACCACATTATTATGTGGGTAAATTTGCAGCGTGCGACTTGAGGCGATCCTAGGGAGCTAGTTAGCGGGAAAATCACAACGGGACTTAATACTTGACTTGGGGCAAGTCAATGGGTATTTCAGGTACTGGATGGTTATATGGGTTTTCGGGTTATGGAAATAAATAATTGGAGATTTATTTGAGGTTAGGAAGCTTAGGTGGGAATATTGGGGAATTTTACCATTTTGCCCTCGGGGACGTTTCCAGTACCCCAAGCCTTAAGATTGATTTAAATGCTTAAGGATAGACTAGTAAACTTTATAAAATAGTATAACCAAAAGCTAAACCGACCCTTCTCTCTCTCTCATTTTCTCTCTCAAGGAAACTACAGAAAAACTAAGAGAATTAAGCTGGAAACTCTGTGATTTGGGCTGAAGTTTGAAAGATTAGCTCAGTTTTAGCGAAGGGATTCAACCAGGACTGAGGTAAGAATTGAATTACATTTTTTTTTTTATGAAAAGGAAATTATATTGAGAACAAACCAAACAATTACAACCACACAAGTCAACACTCAATTACAAAGCCTTATAACTGAACAACTTTTGCATAAAAGCTATATCATTATTCCTAATTTTCTTCTTAGGAAGACTAGACAACCTACTCCTCACAAAGTACTTGATCAATTGAAAAACAAAGCCAACAGAAAATGAACTAAATTCAAAGATACAATTGTTCCTATTCCGCCATATCATGTAGACAGCTGCTGCTAAAGCAGCAGCAACAAAAATCTGCTTCAGCCCCTTCAGCTTCCCAGCCATCCAAGAACACCACTCAACATACAAATTCGGCCAAATACCTCTACCCAGCCAAATTTCCAACTGAGATCTTACCTGCCGAGAGAAAGGACACTCAAAGAAAAGATGAGAGTGGGACTCTTGCTCCTCTTCACAAACCGGGCAAAGCACTGTGGGCAGATCCATATGACAAAGACTTAGCTTATCTCGTGTGAGCAGATGGCCCAAAGTAGCTTGCCAAAGAATGAATCTGTGCTTAGGCACAATCAAAGTGTTCCAGACCACATTCGCAAATTTAACTCTATCCTTGTTAAGCAACCTGTGATACAACACTTTCAAACAAAGTTTGTTATGATTGACTGCCTCATCAAGCCTATGAGCAGGGAAGTCAGCTCTTAGTTTAACCAATCTTCTCCAATACCAACTCACATCCTGAGGTGCTCTATAATTCCAGAAGTCTTGACCCTTCAGATAGATAGAATCCACCCACTTAACCCAAAGAATATCTTGCTTAGAAGACACAGCCCAAACAAACTTGGCAAGAAGCACTTTATTCCAGTTACAACTATCCTTGAAACCAAGACCACCCATGCATTTAGGCAGGCACACCTGATCCCAGGCAGTAAAATGCATTTTACTTCGCTGATTATTACTGTCTTTAACTCCCCAAAGGAAGTTCCTGCATAACCGATCCACTTCTTTAGTGACACTCTTAGGGAGAATGAAAATTCTCATCCAAAAAGATCTTATACTCAGAAGCACAGAGTTAATTAATTGTGGCCTCCCAGCAAAAGATAGGTGACGACTCGCCCAAGTATGTAATTTCAGCTGGATCATTTTGATAATGATAGCACAATCTCCAGCCTTCCATCTTGTTGTTCGAAGAGGAAATCCCAAATATTTTAGGGGGAAGTTTCCTTCTGAGAATCGGAGCCTCTTAAGCATTTGTTGACTTTCTTTTTCAGCCACACCACCAAAATAGACCTGAGATTTGTCCATATTTGCAGCCAAACCAGAAGCACAACAGAACTCATTAAAACTATCCCTTATAATCTGAACCGAGCTATTGACACCCTTGCAAAATATGACCAAATCGTCTGCAAAACAGAGATTGACAATCTTAAGGTGCTTAAATTTAGGATGAAACCGGAACCCCTTATCCATGGAAGCTTGACATAATAACCGGGTACAATACTCCATTGCTAGTACAAACAACAATGGAGAAATCAGGTCCCCTTGCCTAAGACCCTTCCGACCTCTAAACTCCCCTTGAACCTTCCCATTCATTAGTATCAAATAAGTAGGATCCTTCAAGCAAGCCATAACCCATTTGATGAATTTATCCGGAAAACAGTATTCAGTGAGAATGGCCTCCAAAAAATTCCAATCAAGCATATCATAGGCTTTGCTCAAGTCAATCTTCAACACACATCTAGGGGAAATTTTTTTCCTCTTATAACCTTTAATAATATCCTGAAGAATAAGAATATTACATTTTTGGTCATTAGAATTTTGTGATTTTGGTTGAGTTCTAAGAGATTTTTGGGTTTTGAAATTGAAGACTGAATTGAAGCTAGGAACTCGGGAGTTAGCTTAGAAATTGCTTAGAGAATTGGTTCTGCAGTGAAGGTAAGCTCGAATCTATAATTTAATGTTTGAATTCTGATGTTTTCTTGGCTGGTTTTAATGTTCTTGAGCTTTTGGGTTTCAGAGATTAAAGTTGGATTTTGATGAGTTTCTAGGCTAGATTTTTGCTGGATTATGTTGCTGGAATCATGTTATAAGATTTGTGATAACTAAGTTATGGAATTAGGATGGATTTGGGTGGTTTGAATGTAATAAATGGTGAATTTTCTGGGTTCGAGGGGTTGGGCCGCATCTCTGTTCTAGAGTGTCGCAGCCCTATGGAGCAAGGAAGAGCCAGGAAGGCTCTGAGGTGAGGGAGCGCCGCGGCGCCACAGGGGTAGGGCCGTGGCGCGTGTCTGTGTTCAGGGAGGCTTAGGCTCTGTTTCAGGGGGTGGGCCTTGGCATAGGTCTCAAGGGCCGCAGCCCTTAAGGGTATTTTTGGCCTTTTGGATGTTTTAAGCGCAGGAACCTAACCTAGGGTGCTCGGGATCAATTCCACCACTGTGTTTGGTGGAATTCGATGTCCCGGAAGCTAGAACTTCATCCACAAATATTAATATGAATATTGATGGAATCCCATATCTTGGTTGTGACTAGGTAAAAGCTAGGTCTCGGGAAATGGATCGTGCTCAAAGGGCATCTCTCATAATCAAAGCGTTTGGAAATTAAAGGTAAGAAAACTGCACCTGGTTGTGAATTTATAATGGAACTAAGGGTTCCCTGTCTTGTATGCTTTATAAAGGGTGGTATAATGCCATGTGAATAGTAGACAAATGGCCTATGAGTGCCAGACTTTACATTGGCGCACAGGGCGAGGCTCAGCCACTGGTAGCTGAGGACAACTTATTATTCACTATGCTCGGTTTAAGCAAACTGGAGCCAGTGGGATTAAACAGAGGGTGCGACCTAAGGGAGTCAACCCTAATTATCATTTGATTTGATGAATTTGTTATGATAAATAATTGAGTGTTGGTTTGTTGATTCTCTGGTTATGTCTATGGACTATGTGATCAATATGGTATGTTAAGTATATGAACATGATTTAAGAATTATTCAGTTGTTGTTATTGTTTGTACTATAATGTTATGTTTTCTTGCTGGGCCTTGGCTTACGGGTGCTACGTGGTGCAGGTAAAGGCAAGGGAAAACTTGATCAGCCCTGAATCGGAGAGCTCTGAGAGCAGAATGTACATGATCAGCTGCACGACCACCACGGTTGAGGGGAGATAAGAATAGGAGAACCATAAACGTTGGTTTTGCCCTTACAGTGGCTAGTGGTTGTTTTGTATTCTGGAAATTTTGTAAACTGATTTTCAAACACTGTTTGTTTTGGGATCCCTTGTGTAAAATGTTTACTTATATGAAAGATATATTTTATGACCAAAACCTTTTAACCCTAGTTCATTAAAGAAGCCAGTGACACGTTTTAAACTAAACGACTTGGTTAGCAAGTCCCGCATTTATATAAATACACAGTGTAACGGTCTTGGCTTCCCAGGGCGTTACAACTTGGTATCAAGGCATCCTAGGTTTTAGGGTTCCTAGAGACCGGCTGGACATGTACATTTGCTGCTGGAGACAAGCTCGATTCAGGGTTTGGTAATGTGAATATGTGCTTATATGCTTGTATGCTTGGAAAGAATTATGATTGTTGTTATCTGTTGGATAATAGGAAGCATGAGATACTGATAAGGCCTTGCCCTAGATTGTTGCGTGATAATATTGAGGCATGCTTATTAGCATTGCTGTGTACATAAATGAATATCTGAATGATTAACTGCATATTGTGTATGGATGATGTTTATATTTTAACAGCTGTGTGGTGATGTTGGGGCATGCTTATTAGCAATGTCGGTGCATGTGGACAAATGTCTATATTTTGATTATTTGTGATTGATTATGTTCCATTGGTGGATTTTGGAGAAGCTTTTACACTGTAATCATGGTCTGATTGTCGAGTCATTGATTGTAGATTTACATGGATAGCTATGCGTCCAAGAAATTCTACACGGCTAGCCGGCTCTAGGTCTGGAACTGGAGGTGATGACCAGGGCCAGATTTCTCCGCCAGTCCCTGAGAACTGGCAGTGGATTATGGCAGAGATGCAATGGAAATTATAGAGCCAAGATGATTAGATTCATCTTCTACGGGAGCAGGCTCCAGCAGGGAGTGTTGCACCCATTGTGCCACCTGTAGTGGCAGTAGTTATTCAGCCAGCTGAGGTTGGGAATAGATGGGAGACATTGTATGAGCGGTTTCAAAAACAGCATCCCCCAACTTTTGAGGGAGGACCTGACCCACTAAAGGCCGAGTAGTGGATGACTATGATTACTACTATCCTGGACTTCATGAGGATATAGGGATATGACAAAGTGGCCTATGCCACATATATGTTGAGAGAGGATGCCCGCATCTGGTGGGAAGTGGCATCACAGACCAAGGACATCACTGCTTTGAGTTAGGATGGATTCAAGGATATGTTCAGCCAGAAATACTACAATGTTGCCATCATGGCAGCAAAAGTTAATTAGTTTGTGGGGATGGTACAGGGAAACATGACAATTACTTAGTATGCCCTAAAATTTGATAGACTTGCAAAATTTGCACCAGATCTTGTGCCAACAGATGCAGCTAGGAAAGATAGGTTTATTCGAGGGCTTAATGCTATGATAGCTCGGGATATTAGGATCACAACGGTACCTGGGGGAACAACTTATGCCTAGGCCGTTGAGAAGGCTCTTACCGCTGAGGAAGCGGAGAATAAGATTTGGAAGGAAAGTGCAGCGACGTGCGAGGTCGCAGAGTGGTGCCTCCTTACTCTGGGTCAGGTAGGAGCGGAGGCCCCAGTGATGTGAAGAGGAAGACTCCTGACACTTTGACCGTTGCTGGTCCTGACAAGAGGGGTCGGGGTAGTCAGGGTGGCTGTCAAGGTGGTGGTGAGGCGTGGAGGTGTTATCCGGAGAGCCCGAGGTGCAGAAGACGCCATCAAGGCGAGTGTCAGCCCAAGGCCTGCTGTGTGTGTGGAACAGTGGGGCACGTCAAGAAGGATTGCCCAACAGTGAAGAAAGGGGAAGCAGGAAATGTGGACAGCTTGACTCCAGCTTGAGTGTTCACTTTGACACAGGCAGAGGCCGAGGCTAGTCCCTCGGAGGTGACAGGTCAGTTTTCTAGTGCTGGCTTTCCTTTTACTTTATTGATTGACTCTGGTGCTACACATTCATTTGTTTCTAGTAAAGTGATCGATAGACTATGTAGACCTAGTGAGTATCGGACTGCGGGGTTTGGGACTTTATTGCCTACTGGGGAACTGGTAGTTTTAGGACGTGGATCAGGGCACTGCCAGTGATTGTTGATAGTAGGGAGCTTTCAGTTGACTTGATCGAGTTAGATATGGAGGATTTTGATATGATCTTAGGGATGGATTGGCTGGTTAGGTATGGGGCTACTATTGACTACAGGAAGAAGATGGTGACTTTTGAGCCTGAGGGCAAGGATCCTTTTGTCTTCGTGGGTGCTGTATGTGGACCCCGCATACCCATGATATTAGCATTGAGAGCCAAAGACTTGTTACATGGTTGATGTATAGGTTTCTTGCTAGTGTGGTGGACACAACAAAGGTTTTGCCAGTGGGCCTGGGAGACACCAAGGTGGTTTGTGACTTTTTAGAAGTGTTTCCTGAGGAGCTACCAGGATTGCCACCATGGCAGGGAGATTCAGTTTGTTATTGAGTTAGCACCAGGGAGAGAACTAGTATCAAGGGCACCATATAGGATGGCACAAGCAGAGTTGAAGGAACTGAAGATACAGCTACAGGAACTTCTGAATTTAGGATTCATCAGGCCTAGCTACTCTCCATGGGGCGCTCCATTTTTGTTTGTTAAGAAGAAGGACAGAACTATGAGAATGTGTATAGACTACAGATAGTTGAACAACTTAACCATCAAGAACAAGTACCCTCTACCAAGGATCGATGACTTGTTCGATCAGCTGCAGGGAAAGACGGTGTTCTCAAAGATTGATCTTCAATCTGGTTATCACTAGCTGAGGATCAAGGATGAGGACATACCGAAGACGACCTTCTGAACGTGGTATGGGCACTATGAGTTCTTGTTCATGTCTTTTGGTTTGACCAATGCCCCGTCAGCTTTCATGGATCTAATGAACAGGATGTTCAAGGACTTCTTGGATCAGTTCGTCATTGTCTTCATCGATGACATCTTAGTGTATTCTAGTTCAGAGGCAGAGCACGAGCGACACCTTCGACAGGTCTTACAGAGGTTAAGGGAGCATTGGTTATATGCCAAGTTTAAGAAGTGTGAGTTCTGGTTGTCAAAGGTGACCTTTCTTGGGCATATTGTTGGCACAAAAGGGATTAAGGTGGATCCGTCCAATGTGGAGGCAGTGAGAGATTGGCCGAGGCCAAGGAACGCCTCGGAGGTGCGGAGTTTCCTCGGGTTAGCAGGTTATTATAGGCGGTTTGTAGAAGGATTCTCGAAGATTTCTTCACCGATGACAGAGTTGACACGAAAGAATCAGAAGTTTGTTTGGTCGGAGAAGTGTCAGCACAGTTTCCAGGAATTGAAGCAACAACTTATTACTGGACCTAGGTTGAGTCTTCCTTTAGAAAAAGGAAAGTTTGTGGTATACTATGATTCATCAAGGATGGGTTTACGTTGTGTGTTGATGCAGAATGAGAAATTTATATCTTATGTATCGTGGCAGCTGAAGGAGTATGAAAAGCAGTATCCTACCCATGATCTGGAACTGGCGACAGTGGTATTCACACTGAATGTGTGGTGAAATCACCTGTATGGAGAGAAGTGCGAGATATATAATAACCATAAGAGTTTAAAGTATTTCTTCACCTAGAAGGATCTGAACATGAGGCAGAGGCATTGGTTGGAGTTGGTTAAGGATTATGATTGTGACATTCTTTACCAACCAGGGAAAGCCAATGTGGTGGTGGATGCACTGAGCTGGAGGAGCTCGGGGCAGTTATTTAGTTCTGTTAAGATCTCCAGGGAGTTAGCAGATGAGATGACCAGGGGAAGGATAGAACTGGTGGTGGGCCGGTTGGCCAGTGTTACTTTTTAGTCCACCCTGCTAGAGCGGATCAAGGAGGGTCAATTGCTAGATGTGTAGTTATAGGAGGTTATACATCATGCTTTAGCAGGGATAACTAAGGATTATTCTTTTTCTAAGACTGGTATGCTTCGATATCAGGGACAGATTTGTGTTTCGGCTGATGAAGGGATTAGACGAGAGATAATAGATGAGTCTCACACTACGCCATACTCGCTTCATTCTGGTACCACGAAGATGTATCAGGATCTACGGACATTATATTGGTGGCCCGGGATGAAGAAGGATGTGGTGGAATATATGGCCAGATGTTTGACATGTCAATAGGTAAGGGTTAAGCATTAGCGACCAGCAGGATTGCTTCAGCCTTTGGGTATTCCAGAGTGGAAGTGGGAGGACATTACCAATGAATTTGTGGGAGGTCTACCGAGGACAGTGGTACTTTATGACTAGGTATGGGTGACAGTGGACAGATACACCAAGTCAGCTCATTTTCTACCAGTGAAGTCGACCTACATAGTGGAAAAGTATGTGAAATTGTATGTGAGGGAGATAGTTTGTCTCCATGGGGTTCCTAAGTCTATTGTATCTAATCGAGACCCTATCTTTACCTCCAAGTTCTGGGAAGCTCTGCAGAAAGCCATGGGGACTCAGTTGAAGTTTAGCACAACTTTTCATCCTCAGACTGATGGAAAATTTGAGAGGACGATTCAGGTATTGGAGGATATGCTTAGGGTGTGTGTGATTGACTTCGAGGGATCTTGGAGTAAGTATCTTCCGCTGATTGAATTTTTGTATAACAACAGTTATCAGTCAACGATTGGACTGGCTCCTTATGAAATGTTATATGGAAGGAAGTGTAGGTCGCCCATTCATTGGGATGAGATGGGTGAGAGAAAATATTTGGGGCCAGGCATGGTTAGGAAGACAAATGAAGCTATTGAGAAGATCTGAGCCAGAATGCTTGCTTCGCAGAGTAGACAGAAAAGCTACGTTGATCCCAAGCGTAGAGACGTGGAGTTCCAGGTTGGGGACCACTGATAAGGGTAAGGAGGTGTAACGACCCAAAATCACTAATAAGGCTTAAGGGCCTTGATTAGTGTGCCGGGAGGGCATAACTGGTTTACATGATTC
Source organism: Humulus lupulus (assembly GCF_963169125.1). Classification (NCBI taxonomy): domain Eukaryota; kingdom Viridiplantae; phylum Streptophyta; class Magnoliopsida; order Rosales; family Cannabaceae; genus Humulus; species Humulus lupulus. The sequence continues at coordinate 110,270,323 of NC_084797.1, read as the reverse complement.
CGTGATAAGCATGCTTGTATGGTTATATGAAAGTAAATGTGATTATGTGCTATAATTGTGAGAACCACATTATTATGTGGGTAAATCTGCAACATGCGACTTGAGGCGATCTTAGGGAGCCAGTTAGCGAGAAAGTCACACCGGGGCTTAATACTTTACTTGGAGCAGGTCAAGGGGTATTTCGGGTATTAGATGGTTATTTGAGTTATCAGGTTATGGAAATAAATAATCAGAGATATATTTGAGGTTAGGAAGCTTAAGTGGGAATACTGGGGAATTTTACCATTTTGCCCTCTGGGACTTTTCCGATACCCCGAGCCTCGAGATTGACTTAATTGCCTAAGAATAGACTAAGTAAAACATAGAATTCGGTGGAACATTAGGAACTGACCTTCCCTCTTTCTCCCTTTCTCTCTCAAAGAACACTACAGAAAACTTAGAAGAACTTAGCTGGGAATTCAGTGGATTGAGCTGAAGTTTTGGAGGATTAATCTAGTGTTCAGCTAAGGAGTTCAACCAGAATTAAGGATTAAATTGAAGCTTGGAACCTAGGAGTTAGCTCAAAAATCTTTTAGAGAGCTAGTTCATCAAAGAAGGTACAAGCTAGGGGCTCGGGAAATGGATCGTGCTCAAGAGGCATCTCGTGTAACCCGTACACTTGGAAACTAAAGGTAAGAAAACTGCACCCGGTTGTGGATTTATTATGGGACTAAGGTTTCCCTATTTTGTATGCTTAGTGAAGGATGGTATTATGCCATGTAAATAGTAAACAAACGGCCTAAGAGTGCCGAAGTTTTCATTAACGCACATGGCGCAGCTCGGCCACTGGTAGTTGAGGACAGCTTATTATGCATTGAGCTCGGTTTAAGCAGGCCGGAGTCAGTGGGGTAAACAGAGGGTGCGACCTAAGGTGTCGACCCTGACTATCATGTGATTTGATTGCTATTATTTATTGGTGGATTTGTCATGCTGAGTAGCTGAGAATTGATTGACTAAATCTTTGGATGTATCTTGTGCTATGTGATTATTGTGGTATGTTAAGTGTATGATTGTGCTTAAAGGGTTATTCAATTGTTATCATCGTTTGTTATATAATGTTATGTTTTCTTGTTGGGCCTTGGCTCAAGGGTGCTACGTGGTGTAGGTAAAGGCAAGGGCAAGATTGGTCAGCCCTGATTCGGAGAGCTCTGAGAGCATAATGTACATGATCACCTACTCAGCTGCCAAGTCCTAGCCTCCGGGACATCGGGTTACACCAAACCAGGTAATGGAAACAATCCCAAGCCCCTAAGGTTGAGTTCCCGTGCTCAAAACCTTCTAATGGTCCAAAATCCCCTTAAGAGCTGCGACCTTATGCCCCTATGCCGTGACCCGCCTCCAAGAAGGGCCCAACCTTCCCATCCAGCAAACACATGTCATAGCCCAGCCATATTGGCATCACAACCCAACCCCTTTGAACCCAGAAAAACCTCCATTTCAACAGCCAAATCTCATCCAATTCAACCCAAAATAATCCCAACAACACAATTAAATCAACACAATAGCTCAAATATGCTCCCAACAACAAAACCCAACAGAAAACCAGTCCCAAAACTTACTAAGCCACCAATTAAATCTTTGAACTTTAAAAGCTCAAGAACACTTAAAACCAACCATGAATACTCAGAATTTAAATGCTAAAACAATAATTCAAAGCTCACCTCAATCTCTATTTGAATCCACAAGCTAATACTGAGCTAATCTCCAAATCTAGAGCTCCAATTCTTGTGAACCTAGCCCAAAATTCCCCTTGTTCAATGGTTAGCTTGGAAGAGCTTCTTGAGAGAAAAAGAATAGAGTACTTGGAGAGGGAGAGTCGGTTTCAGGTAGAGCCTCTAAGTGTTTCCTACCTTTTTTCTTACCTAACTTTAGTCACTTAAGTTAATCCCAAGGCTCGGGGTACCAAAAACGTCCCCGATGGCAAAATGATAAATTTCTCCAATATTCCCTACTAAACACTCTAACTTCAAATATATATCCAATTATTTATTTCCATAACCCGATAACCAATTAAATATCTAATACCCAAAATACCCCTTGAATCTCCCCAAGTCGGCTATTGGGTCCCATTATGACTTTCCTGCTAACTTGCTCCCTAGGATCGCCTCGTGCCAAATAGTTCAAATAAACCCACATAATAATGTGGTCTCTCACATAAATCACATATATGCACATAAATACACATTTATGCCCGCAACGAGCCAAATTACCAAAGTCGCCCAATTAATAAGAAGCGACCCACATGAATATTTAATATCCCTAAATATGTGCATTTAATCATATTATCACATAATTCACATATTTACAACTAATATAGCAATTAAACACATAATTCCATATATTGTTATCCCGCCCCCCTGATCAAGGCCGTAAGCCTTTGTAACGCTCTTGATAACCAAGACTGTTACACTGTGTTTATAAGGTGCAAGACTTGCTAATCAATTCATTTAATTTAAAAATGTGATATTAAACCATAATCGAACTAGGGTTAAAAGATTTTGGTCATAAAAGATAAGTTTCATTTAAATAAATGTTTGATACACAGGATCCCAAAACACAAGGTCTAAAGAACAGTTTACAACATTTCAAAGGTTATACACAATCACAAGCCACTCTATGGAAAAATAGGCATTTTAGGTTCTCATGTCCTTGTACCATCCCTCGGCCGTGGCGACCGACTAGCCGACTATGTACATTTCACCCCCAGAGCTCTCCAATTCAGGGTTGATCTAGCTTACCCTTGCCTTTACCTGCACCACGTAGCATCCGTGAGCCAAGGCCCAACAAGAAAACCATAATACAAAGCATAACCAGTAACAGTAATCAAATAATTCCCAAAACATTAGCCGGATATTAAGAAGACCATAGCGTTAACATAATCAGTGATATCAATCAACAATCTATTATTTAGGTAATTAACATGCCACAATCATCAGATTAACAATAGTAAATCCATCATACAATTCCCAGGGTCGGTGCCCTTAGGCCGCAGCCTCTATTTATCCCACTAACTCTAGCTCACTTAGGCCGAGCTCAGTGATTATATAGTTACCTCAAGTACCAGTGGCCGAGCCGCATCTTTTGCGCAAATATCAATTCTGGCACTCTTAGGCCATTTATTTCATGCTCACATGGCATAACACAATCATATAACATTGTATACAAATATAGGGAACTCTAAGTCCCAACATAGCCACACAAATCGGTGCATTTTCTTACCTTTGATTATGAGGGGAGAAAGTGAACTGGTTCCGAGCATAATCCTTAGCCTCGAGCCTCGACGGCAAACCTAGTCACAAGCGCCATTGATATCCATCAACTTCCAATCAGAAATAAAATACCTAAGGAACAAAACTAGCCTCCAGGACCTCAATTTCTACTAAACTGGGTAGTAGAAATTGTCCCAAGCACCTAGGTTTGAACCCCCGAGCCCTAACAATTCTTAAAACACTTCCAAGGCCAAAATTCCCAAGCGGGTCTCGACTTGGCTCAACAAGTCGCGACTTACCCCAAGTTAGAGAGCAAGCTCCCAAGCCAAAGGGGAGACGGGTCGCGACTTAGCCAAGCAAGTCACGACGCGCCCCCAAGGCAGAGAGCTCTCTAGGCCACACGCGCTGCGGTGCCCCTAAGTCGGGTCGAGGTGTGCCCTGTGAACCTAGAGAAAACCTGGGTTTTCTCCTCTTTCTTCCAGCCAAGAACACTCAAACTCAGCCCAGAATTCTACCTCAAACCTCCCCAATTCACTCACCAAACAAGCCACGAACTTAGGAATTAATCATCTATTTTGATCCTAAAAAATGTAGCCACAAAACTAAGATCATAACCAAATTCAACAGATATTATCCCCTCACAAGCTCCACAAAATTCAGCACTAAACTCATACTCAAGAACTCAAAATTCAACCCAAACTATTCAGCAACACATAAGTTTAAAGCAATAATCTTACCTCAAATGGAGACCCAACTTTCAGCAGAACCTTTCATTACAATCCAGCTTAATTCTCCTTCAATTACCTCAAAGTTTCCCCAACCCAAGCTTAGAATATGCTCCGACCTTGAAGCTAAGCTTCAATACCCAAAAGGAAGCAAGAGAGAGAGTGATGCGTGGGAGAGAGAGAGAAGTGAGCTAAGGGAGTATTTTATTTCCTTCTACCAATTTCCACAACTTTCTGTCTTAGCTCTAAAATAATTGAGAATATCCTTCGTTTAGGAAAGGCCCATTTTACCCTCCGAAAGTAAAACTAACCTTTAACTTAATCTAGGGGTATAATAGTCATTTGCTCCCAATTCCCATTAATTCCTCAAGTGTTCCAAATATTTACCACTTAAATCCCATCATCCAATTAATCACCTATTATTTAACCAATGTCTAATAATCTCCAATATATTTCCTAAATTCCTAAAAATACCTCGGGCTCACCCGAGCCGGGTATAAATCCCCGCCGTGAATATTTCGCCAAATCGCTCACTAGGATCATCTTAAGCCATATGCTGCATATGTATCCACATAATAATGTGGTCTCAACAATTTACCACAAACAATCACATTTATGCCCTCAATGGGCAAAAATTACAATTATGCCCCTATAAGCTAAACAGGGCCCACATGCATATTAATGCTCATAAACATGCATTTCACATATCCATGTAATCATATAATCATGCGTATCACTTATTCATGCATTTAATCATTTAAATCACACATAAACCAATTATGCCCTCCCGACACGCTAATCAAGGCCCTTAAGCCTTATTAATGATTTTGGGTCGTTACAGCCTTATTAGGAAATTTTGTGACATTACAACTATCCCCTCCTTACAGAAATTTCATCCTCGAAATTTTACCTGAATAACTCGGGAAACTAAGCTCGCATATCTGCCTCCAGCTCCTAGGTCGCTTCCTCCACCCTGTTGTTCCTCCATAATACCTTAACAAAAGGTATAGTCTTATTCCTCAGGACCTTGTCCTTCCTGTCAAGAATCTGAAATGGTTGCTCCTCATAAGAAAAGTCTGCCTCCAATTCCAAATCCTCATCACTTAATACACGAGTTCCATCTGACACATACTTTCTCAACATGGAAATATGGAATACATTATGCACGCTAGATAGTGTAGGGGGTAAAGCCAACCTATAGGCCACCTACCCAATCCTCTCCAGGATCTTGAATGGTCCCACAAACCTAGGGCTCAGCTTGCCCTTCTTTCCGAACCTCTTCACCCCTCTCAGAGGTGAAACCCTAAGGAAGACATAGTCTCCCACCTGAAACTCTACGTTCCTCTGCCTCTGGTTAGAATAGCTCTTTTGCCTACTTTGAGAAGCGAGCATCCGAGTTCTAATCTTCTCCATAGCCTCAGTGGTCCTCTAGACTACATCCGGACCTAGATATTTCCTCTCACCCATCTCATCCTAGTGAATGGGTGATCTACATTTCCTACCATATAGCATCTCATAAGGTACCACTCCGATGGTACACTGATGACTGTTGTTATAAGAAAATTCTATCAGAGGAAAATATTTACTCCAGGACCCTTCAAATTCCAACACACACGATCTTAACATGTCCTCCAATATGTGAATAGTCCTCTCAGACTAACTATCGGTCTAAGTATGATAAGTTGTGCTGAACTTCTGCTGTGTACCCATTGCCCTCTACAAACTCCCTCAAAACTTGGAAGTAAAGATAGGGTCCCTATCAAACACGATAGATCTCGGTGTCCCATGAAGGAAAACTATCTCTCTTACATAGAGATCTGCATACTGGTCAATTGTGTAATCCGTCCTCACTAGTAGAAAATGAGCTGACTTCGTGTATCGATCCACAATGACCCAAATAGAATCATGCTGGCCCATTGTCCTGGGCAAGCCTACCACGAAATCCATCGTGATATCTTCCAACTTCCACTCTGGGATATCTAGAGGCTATAACAGTCCTGCAGGCCTTTGATGCTCAGCCTTGACCTGCTGGCAGGTCAGGCACCTCGCTACATACTCTGTCACATCCCTCTTCATCCCAGGCCACCAATATAAAATTCTCAAGTCCTGGTACATCTTCGTGGTGCCTGGATGAAGAGAATATGGGGTGGTGTGAGATTCATCCAGAATCTCTCGTTTGATCTCGGTGTCCATCAGAACACAAACCCGACCCTTATACCTCAACAAACCCATACTTGACACCGAATAGTCCTTAGCTACTCAAGCTACGACATCTTCTCTAACCTGCCTCAACTGTGGATCATCTAACTGTCTCTACTTGATTCTCTCCAAGAGAGTAGACTCTAAAGTGATATTGGCCAACCAGTCCAACACTAACTTAATTCCTACTTGAGTCATCTCATCAGCCAACTTAATCGATATCTGTCTGGCACCATATAACTGTCCCAGCCCTTTCCAGCTCATGGCATCTGCTACCACGTTGGCCTTCCCAGGGTGATAGAGGATCACATTCATAATCCTTTACCAGTTCCAACCAATGTCTCTGCCTCATGTTCAGATCCTTCTGAGTGAAAAAGTACTTCAGGCTCTTGTGATCAGTGTAGAACTCACATTTCTCACCATACAGGTAGTGCTGCCACACCTTCTGTGCAAAAACTACCGCTGCCAGCTCTAATTCATGTGTAGGATATCTCTGCTCCTAATCCTTCAACTTTCGTGATGCATAGGCAATCACCTTTTCTGTCTGCATAAGTACACAACCTAGATCCTGCCTCGAAGCATTACATTAAACAATAAACTTATCTCGATCTGTAGGAAGGCTCAAAATTGGTGCGGTGATCAAACTCTCCTTGAGCTTCTGAAAACTGTCTTCACAGTTATCTGACCAAACAAATCTATGATTCTTGCATGTCAACTCAGTCAATGATGATGCAACCTTGGAGAACCCTTCCACAAAGCACCTGTAATAACCTGCCAAACCCAAGAAACTCCTGATCTCTGAAGCGTTCTTCGGTCTTGGCCAATCTCTGACCGCTTCAATCTTCACTGGATCCACCTTAATACCATCTTTACTGACTATGTGACCCAAGAAAGTCACCTGTGGCAACTAAAACTCGCACTTCTTGAACTTCGCATACAGCATGTGCTCTCTCAACCTCTTTAATACCAACCTGAGGTGATGCTCATGCTCTGTCTCCGTCCAAGAGTATATCAATATATCATTGATGAAAATGATCACAAAATGATACAGGTAATCCTTGAACACTTTGTTCATCAGATCCATAAATGCTGCTGGGGCATTAGTCAATCCAAATGACATCACCAAAAAATCATAATGCCCATACCTGGTGCGAACAACTGTCTTCGGTATATCTTCCTCCTTGATCCTCAGCTGGTGATAACCAGATCAAAGATCTATCTTAGAGAATACCATTCTACCTTGTAACTGATAAAACAGATCATCAATCCTTGGCAGAGGATATCTATTCTTGATAGTCAACTTATTGAGTTCCCTGTAATTGATACACATCCTCAGAGAACCGTCCTTCTTCTTCACAAAGAGAACTGGTGCACCCCATGGTGAGAAACTTGGCCTAATAAAACCAAATCTAGTAACTCATGTAGTTTAACCTTCAGTTCCTTCAGCTCTGTTAGAGCCATCCTATAAGGTGCCCTGGACACTTGCTCTCTCCCTGGCGCCAATTCAATCACAAACTCAATCTCCCTGTGTGGAGGTAACCCTAGCAAGATCTCTAGAAACACATCCAGAAACTCACAGACTAATCGAGTCTGTTCTGGTCCCACTGACACGACCTGAGTGGTATCCACAACACTAGATAAGAACCCTATGCATCCTCCCTGCAACAGGTCTCTAGCCCTAAGTACTAATATCATAGGTATATGGGGTCCATGCATAGTGCCAACAAAAACAAAGGGGTCCTCACCCTCTGTTTTAAAAGTTACCATCTTTTTCTTACAGTCTATCGATGCCCCATACTTCTCTAGCCAATCCATACCAAGAATTATGTGGAAATCAGTCATCTCTAACTTTACCAAGTCAACTGACAACTCCCTGCAATACCGTACCAAACCCCACAGAAAAGAAATCACAAGGTCTACACAACCCATCTATAATCCTACTACCAACAAAGGAGTGCATAGCACCCAAATCAATAAGAACAGTGTACAAGGTTCCAGCACTAGAAAGCTGACCTATAACCACCAAGGGACTAGCCTCGGCCTCTATCTGGGTCAAGGTGAACACCTGAGTTGGCATCAGGCTATCCACCTTCTTCGGCTCCTCCTTTCTAGCTCTCGGGCAATCTTTCTTCAGGTGCCCCGTACTACCACAAATAAAATAGGCCTTCGCCCGAAATTCCCCTACATGGCGCCTACTACACCTAGGACACTCTAGGAATGCCCTCCATGAATCACTGCCACCCAGGCGACCCATCTGCATATCCCATGGCCTCCTATCTAGCCCTGGAACTGAGACTGTATCTGTGGTCTTCCTCTTCTGATCACTGGGGCCTCCGCCCCTACCAAAACATGGAAATGGAGGTCCCGGCCTCCTAGAATCCCTTCTGGCTGCATTATCACACCAAATCTTGTTCTTAGCGCTCTCAGTTGTAAGCGCCTTCTCCACAACCTATGCATAAGTAGTCACTCATGGTAAAGTAGTAATACGAACATCCCGAGGAATCATAGGCTGTAGCCGCTATAGAAATCTCTCTCTTATGGTCCCATCAGTGGGCACCAGATCCACAACAAACTTTGCCAACCTATCAAATTTCAGGGCATAATTAGTCACTGACATGTTACCCTAAAGTAACCTACTGAACTCCTCAGACTTCGCAGCCGTAACTGCATCATTGTAATCTTTCTTGTTGAACAAGGTTCTGAATTCTTCCCACTCCACAGTGGTAAAAGCTCTAGTCTGGGATACCACCTCTGACCATATTCAGGCATCCTCCCGAGACATATAAGCGGTGCAGGCCACTCTCTCATTACCACCAACCCTTATAAAGTCCAGAATAGTGGTTATCATGGTCATCCACTGCTCAGCCTTCAGTGGATCAGAACCGTCCTAAAACACTGGAGGGTGTTGCTTCCTGAATCTCTCATATAGGGGTTCCCACCTATCTCCCCCCCCCCCCTTCTAGGGATGTACAACTGCTGATACCTCAGTTTTTACCACTGCTGGTACCGCGGTCTGTAGGTTTCCTGCTGGAACCTGTTGCTCTCTCAAGAGGTGTTTCTCTTCTCTCTGCCTCTCTAACCTGGCATGCATGTCAACAAGCACTTGTTGCCAGTTCTCTAGAGCTGGCACTGGGGCTTGGCCCTGGTTATTCCCTTCACTGGCCTGTAACTCTTGGCCAGCCAGTCTCTCTGACCTTCGAGGGTTCATTCTGACACTCTATCCACCCTATAGAGATCAAATCGGCCATTAGGTAAGTCATAACTATACCACTTGCCACGTGACAGTCCAAGATCATCAGATAACATACATATACAATGCTAATAAAAATGCCATCACATAAATAATATACTCATTCATAGTGCTAATAGGCACCTCCTGATATCCATCAGCAAATAACAATACACATAGGCATATCCAAGTATTTTTCACAAATCCAACATAACTAATAAGCTTGTTCTTTAATTCATTCCAGTAATAACAATGCTAATAAACATTTTCACCTGGCCTATATACAAATGATAGTGCTAATAAGTGGTTTCCTTGCATCCACAAGCAGTAACGATGCTAATAAGCACGTTCTTTAACATTCACGCAACAGTCAAGGGCCAGGCCCTATCAGATAATCTCATGCAGATAAGGCATTCATATCATGTTTAAGCATTTAGAGATATAAATGTATAACATTTATCAAACCTTGAGTCGAGCATGTCTTTAGTGGCGAGTGTACATGCCCGACCAGCCTTCAGGAACCCTTAAACCTTGGCAGCTCTGATACCAATTTGTAACGCCCTCCTAATCTAGGATCGTTATAGTGTGTACTTTAAATTATGTTAGATATGCTAATCAGGACATTTGGCTTTAATCGTGTAACTAAGGTTAGTGGCAAGGGTTAGGGTTAAAAATTTTGGTCAAAGAACTATTAACTTTTACTCCAATAGTATTATACAACATGGGATCCAAAAATATTACAACACAATTGTTGAAAAGGGTAAAAACATAACAAAAGTTACATTAGCTAGCCTAAACAACAAAACATGGCTATAACCCTAGTTCCTCTGAGATAACCTAACCATGATGGTCGAGCAGCCGCATATGTACACGTCGCCACCGAAGATCTCCAAATCATGGTTGGTCAAGCTTTCCCATTCCCTTACCTACACCACAAAGCACCCGTGAGGCAGGCTCAGTAAGAGAACAGAACGTATAACAATAGAGAATATAACTTTAAAAAACCATTCAAAAATAATCAACAACATTAATTCATAGCCAATGTCATTTAGTTCAAACTCACAATCATTGGATCGACCTGGGTCGTTGCCCTATTCAGTTGGCTTTCATGCAAACTCTCGGGCCTATGCCCTAGATACGTGACCATAGAGTAACCTGGGGCCTCGCCCCACTACAAGAAAAAATGCTTTTAATAACACCAAAAATGTGTTATCAAAACATACGATAACACTTTCTAATGTGTTAAGACCGACTATGTTATCGTAGGTCAGGGTACTTTACATAACACTTTATCAGTGTTATACAAATGTGTTATTGTACTGTCAACGATAACACAATTTCTGTGTTATTTTAATATATAGATTAGTGTTTAATTATGTTATTTATAGTCGATTTTATAATACTTTTTTTGTGTTATACTACACTTTAGTATAAGACTTTTTTTGTGTTATACTACACTTTAGTATAACACATTTTTTGTGTTATACTACACTTTAGTACAACACATTATGTGTGTTATATAATGAAGTTTGCATAACATAATTCTTTGCATAAAAAGTGTTATTGTAATAAATATTATAACTCAATTTTCGTATTATTGTTATAGTTAGATATGTTTAAATTCTCATTATATATTTTATTTATATATCACTAATTTATTCTATTATATTTTAATTTTTTTATATAATTAAAATTAACTTTCTAATATATACTACCATCATCAAACAAACTTGATTTTCAAATAACAAAAAGTACGAACATTCAACATTGTATTAACAATCCACAAATTAGTTTAAAACATTCAATACTGTCATCAACAACAGTGTACATAAATAATGCTCTCTCTTTAACTCCAACCTCTACAACTCACTAAACTCTCTCTTTCTCTCTTTTTTTTCTCTTAGTGCTCTCTAAATCTGTGTACATAAATAATGATGCAAGGTTCACTTATATACGTGCACCAAAATACAAAAGAACCAACCCGAAAACAAAACTAAAAAATCAACTTAACTAACTCTGCAGCTGAACCAAAGTAAGTGAACTTGAGGAATCTTGTTAAAATAGTTATGGTCACTAGCTGTTTTAACCACTTTTTGATAGCCTAGATAACCACATTGTGAGACATACACAACAAATATGTTATAGTGATTCTTCTTATTACATGTTGACATAATTCTTTAGTACTAATAGTTTCTGCAACATGAAGTTTCTCAAATTTTCAGAAGCAAATAATGCAATGATAGCCACAACTCGATCATAAGAAAATAATGCAATGATAGCCACAATCAATTGCTTAGCATCTGACTCGGTACACCTTTAGCAATGATAGCCTGAACTTAAACGGTTGGCTGCTTTAGTGCAGACATTGAAGAGGCAGCAGCACTGAAAATGAGAAATAAATAATGCATGTTCATTAAAAAGTACTTGTGTAGGAGTTCAAAATACCAATTGTTTATGAATATCAGTAAATTTCCTACCTTACATCTTCTATGAATTTGCATTTCCTTGAGATAGAGAAAAAAGAGCAATCGTCACAGTAATAAGCAAGTTGGAAAATGGAAAATCATTGAAAAGAAAAAAAGAAAGAACATTGAAATATGAATAGATAAAAAGCTGTAGTAGTGGCTCAGATAGAAACAAATTCAGTCATCAAGTAACAAATATATATATGAAAACACAATTTCCCAACATTTTCTACCTGATTAACTGCAGAATAAGCAGAGAGAAAGTCTAGATACCATTTGCCTTCAAGATCCCATATACATGATCCCATTGCCTCAGAGAACACAACTGGTATTGGGTGATAGCTGCATTTCAACAACTAAAAACTCTTAGACAAGTACTGTATTAGCATTTAGAAACTGCTGCTCATTAGGTTGCTCTAGCAGAAGAAATTCAATACAAGGAAAACGATACACAAGATAATGTAAGTGCAAACTTCAGAACATCAAAATGACACAAGTTGAAGAACATCAAAAGTAAAGTTTCTCTCTGTATCGCTCTCTCTCAAACAAAGATTTGGCACTCGTACAAATAAAAATTACAAAAAATCATATATTGGTCATCAATTGCCATAGTGAATATCTTAAACATAAGAGAATTACCTCACTTCATCCAGAAACTGAGTGGATATTCATTTTCTTCTATTGACAGGAGACACCAAAATTGCTCTAATGCCACAGACAGCCGGCACCGCTACCTCCTCGCAAACAACTGCACTACCAAGGTCTCCATCCAACAGGTTAGTATTACTAGCAGAATGAGATATTTTCACTGTCTCCCTCTGAAAACTAATATAAGTTATTTTCCAATTCCAAATCGTTGATGCATATAAGTTATTTTCTTGAGGTTCTCCATTTCGATTTGAAATATTATCCTCGTTAGATGTATCAGAAAGATTGTTGCTTGCTTGAGCACAAACAGAATTATCCAGTCTGGAAAACCCTTCCCTAATTGAAAGAAAAGGATCCAAAATGTTTGAGCAAAAACCATTCATATCTTATACTATATATTTATTCAAGAAAAAAGAATAAAAATAAAGTTATTGAGCTCTGAATTAGAAAATACCTCAGACCGGAGACTGTATGCCTTTGCTTCAATAAGCCTAATTCACTTTCAGCCACAGAAGAGGGCCTCTCATTCTCAACCATACTTCCATTACGCAAGAACCAACCTCTTAGTAATGACTGAGAAAATAAAAGTAAAGAATTAAATCATTAGAAACATAGGAAAAGTTTTAACAACACCTCGAAGTAAATATTGAATTCAAGATTTAAGCACAGCTCAACCACACAATTATCATATCAGCAAAAAAAATGATATATAACAGTAACACAATTTAAGGGTGTCAGTTTTATTGACTAATTGTAACTGAGATGAACTCGAGCATGTTTTTTAAGGGCGCCACAAACTATCAAAAAATAATTTCTCCTCATTATTAAATCTTCTTGCTGAATCCCACAATCTTTGGGAGACAAAAAGGTACAACAAATTTTAAGTAGCCCCATAAGAAATGGAACCACAGAACACTGTGGACTTGCCAACTAAACCTACCCCAGGTGGGTTACAACTTACAAAGACCTTTTTTCTTTTTTTCTTTTTTGAGGGGAAATTACTTCATCAATCTAGGCATTTAGCATTTTTATTTTATTTTACATCTGGTACTTCCTAAAAATGTTCTAATATGTAGTTTTACAAGCATGAGTTAACTTGTTAATTTGGTATTACCCAGAATCAACAGCTAAATTTCTCTCTCCCAAGTTTTTGGGGCTCAACAACTTCAAATCTTTGAATGATCACACCCTAATGTCTCTGTTTTGAGTTTGTTGTAAGTTTGGTGGTGTTTCAAATCTGGTAGTTTTAATTTGTTTATGTGTTTTTAATATACTCCTTTTTTCGATAAAAAAAGTTGAAAAAACTCAAAAACTCAAAATGCCCATGGGTGGATAAGATAAAAGCAAAGCAAATCAGGCAAATTAGCATAGGGGGATAGCAGTTAATTCAAGAATGTAAATGGAGAAAAAGTAGCTCTAAAGATGATTTTGAGACTTAGGCAAATCTTATTTATATATTGAACTTTACAACAAAAGCAATACACACCATAGAAATAGATGGAAGTTGTAACAGTCTAACTGAATACAACTGAAGCTAACAAAACTAACAAACCAGAAATAGAAAACTAATCATGTAATATTACATTGTCTAACAATATATACATATATTGTTATCGCATTGGAAAGCTTCCACTTTTCATTCTTGAATTTATAAAATTATGGCCTCAGAAAACCAGTGGTAACGGCTATTCAATAAAAACAAACAAGCATAAGTGGATTCATTACAAAAAACTAGTATACAATCTGATCCCAACTTAATCCACAAAACCCATTACAAAAATAAATGTTTATGCTCTCTTGTAAACAAAATGATTGGCTGAACCTCAACTCTTTTTTAACTTTACATTGAGTTTTTCATATTAATTTTTCTATTTCAAGTAAATAGGCATGCTAAATCTAATAAATAAAATTTTCTACATAACCCTTCCTTAGTACATAAAAAGTTAATAAAAGCTTGAGCAAATGCTTCTCAGCGTCCTAGATACTATCAATCTCATTTCACAAGATATCCACATCTCAGGGTATCTGATTCAGGGTATTTGCTACTAAATTTACTGACTAACATAAATAGAAACCAAATCAATTACTAGCACTATATGACTGCCATTGCATGCTTATAAACCCACTATTTACTACCTTCACAACAAGAAAGTATCAATCAATATTTTTTCAGATTCAGAATACCTCGCCAAGAAGAAATCGGACTTACCTCAAGGCTATTGAGAGTAGCGATGAGACCTCTTCCCGGAAAATACTCAAAACTCTCAACTGAGACAGAGGGAAGGTCTTTCCCAACACTATGGTCTACCACAGCCCTGAAACAAACGAGATAGAAAACCACCGTCACAATATAAATAAGTGTGTAGAAATTCATACTAATGACTATTATAAAATCATTAAAGGCCAGAAAAGCCCTCCGATTAAACTTCTATTTTCGTTCATCTTGAGTTTGTCAATTTCCTATCAACATATTCTTGTGGAGGAAATCAAAAGTAGGATATCTTGTTATATGCTTTAATTGATTCTCTATGGATTCTTGTTGAGATCGTGTATTATGGAGATCTTGTTTATTCATTTCTCTAAACCAATGCAACCCCACAGAGCATGGATCAGAAAATCGAGATAATAAATGATAAGGCAGTAGTGATACAGCCAATATGAGTAAATAATTTAAAGATTACAGACCAAAAAGCTACTGTGAAAAGTAAATTCTATGGTCTAGTGACGCTACCTTCCGATAGGATGAGTGGTACCCTTCTCCATGGCAGCTGCGACTGCAAGAGCTTCTTTCTCACAGTTCGGGATACAGCAGGTAGTCAAATTTGAGTTATTGTTTCCAGCCTGATGTCCATAAATTGGTTCAATTGCTTTGAATGCTAGTTTCCCTGACAGTGCAAATTAGGAAGGAAAAAAAAGAGCTGCATGAATAGGAATTCACAACTTAACTCGAAAGTCAACCATTAAAAAACAGAAGATGAAAATTTCCCTGACAGTGCAAATTAGGAAGGAAAAAAAAGAGTTGCATGAATAGGAATTCACAAGTTAACTCGAAATTCAACCATTAAAAAACAAGAAAAAGAAAGAATATACATGAAACAGATCAAGTATTTGAATATTTTTTATCTTGACACCTTCTAGTTGGAAGACCAACTCAACATTTCTTTACAGTATATATATGCATGTAATATGTATTATATATGAACAACAAGAAGAAATTTTTTAAAAGTACTGAAAATTAGAGATGTTACAATTTTTTTTTTTTTAAAAAAAGTTAAAGTTGAGCTCTGATTGAAACCAACAAATAAAAAAGGACCATTTTAAGGTAAGAGTAGGTCTTTCATAAAATTTTAAATCCCATAATGGGGAACGTCAAGAGAATGTAATAGATAGTATTAGAGTTAATGAGGGCACTTTATAAACTAAATACTACCTGATGTTCCAAAGAATGGCCACTTGAAGAGAAATGGACCAATGAGAGCAATAGCTACAGACAAGACTACGACAACCTTGCTGTATTGCTCACCAAATTGGTCAAGCCAACTTTGAAGCTTTGGTTTATTCAAGCGTGCTTGTTCAGTCAATTGTACTATCTTGCTGAGTGTTGACTTTTTCCACGTTTTTGTAGCCTGAATCAGAAACGATTTTAACAAATTAAGAAACAACAAAAGGATTTTTTTTTAAAATATCACCATCTCATTTCTTTCAGCACCCAAGCACCTTCATCATAAACAAACAGACTACTGGCACCATAATCTTTATAAATTTAATAAAATTGCCAAATCCTCCTATATTCCTATCAAACATCATGCTTCCATTCATTTTCATGAGGTATTGGAAAATCAGTAAATTTCACTAAAGATTATAGAATAAGACATTGTATAATGAAAAACAATCGGTTTAAGCTATGATTTGCAAATCCAATTATCAGAGGAAAACACACACATAAACATTGACACCAATTCTCCCTTCATTGTGTTATATATCTATGAGAATGTCCATAAACATACCTTCACAATTATCCTACAATCCAAATTTCTTGCTCCACCAGGAATCTTGTCTCCAACTTTAATCTCTAAAGGTTTGACTTCACCCGTCAAGTGTTCGATAGTAATGGTTGCATTACCTTGAAAAACTTCACAGTCTACAGGCACAGACTAATCACAATAACAACTTCTATTAAGTTGCTTTCATTCCAAGTATCAGTTAATCACAGTTTCCATATAAGATCCCTGTTATCTACTAATTAACATGATGAGTTAAAAAAAAACGCTTTGTAACTTACAATGGCAAACTAAAAGAAATGATTAAATTAAGTGAAATGAAAAGAACATAGATAGAGCTAGATCATCGCTAAATGAATTCAGAAAGCTACAAATATGTATATATATATATTTATATACATATGTGTGTTTGTGTATTTTTCTTTCTTTTTCAATAATATCATCCAAATATCACAATATTGATGAGTAACCACTTGACATCTATTACAACAGAGGATTAATGTTTTCACACCATAATTCTTAAAGATAGATAAACCCATTCATTTGATAGTCCATCACATTGGCAACATTTTCAGTCTTGAAATTATTTTCAGACCATCATTCAAGCAGCAAAAAGCCATCCACATGATAGTCCAAGCACATGGATAGATTTTCTAGTGTTAAGAGACAGAGTAGTGCAAGTCAAGAACTCACATTAATGTGAAAAGTTTCAGAACATAACATGCATTTAAAGTTAATTGATCAACAGCTAGACTTTCACTAGGTTCAGAGAATATAAATCCTAAGAAAACAACAATCAATTCTAAATTATACTCCTTTCACCTCAGAATTTGAACATTCTAGCTTACTATTCCAACAAACAAAACTGAAATGAATAAAATTAGCATCACATACCTTACCAGCTCCAACCAAAATATAGGATCCCACTTCTATATTATGTACAGGAACCCTTTTGTATGCCAAATCGGTTGTGTTAGGAAGTCTATCTTCATTCATATCCAGCACAAGAGCAGATTCAGGATGATTTTCCTTCAACTCTTTAACATCAATCATTGAACGGCTAGTGAAGTACTCTTCAGCTACAGTCATCCCAGTGTTATATAATCAATTTTTTTTCCAAAACAATAAGCTGTTGACGGTGAGAACTCGTCAACTAAGTTGAGTTGGAAAAATTATCAAATCAAGATCACTAATCGGAAAGCTGTAAAAACTTGAACAATAACTCAAGAACAATGATAGAATAATAATGGAGGATTCAGTCTTTCATTCACACTCAAGCCTCTGCTACAGTAAAATTTCCAACCCCCTTTCAGGTGGTCTGAGAGTTCATTTTATAGCAGGCTCTAATGGCCTTAGGTACATAGTGGTCCAGGAGACCAAGTGGTACATATGTACTGTGTCAGGGGAGTGGCTTCAGAGGTTGTGGTCGTACATCCCGTACAGGAGCAGGTGTCAGGAGGATGTCTCCACTACTTGTCTGTACCCATGTCTGATGTGTGGTGGCAGGCGTAGTGGCGCAGGAGGTAGTGGTGTCGGCTCTGACCTATGGCCGTAGACGTACGGACCATGACTCTTACTCCAGCAGTCTCACTTGCACTGGTATCCGTACTCAGTACTAGGTCGTACAAGCATGTCCCATTCGACTCGTACTGTGGCCCCTAAGCATAGGGGTCTCAAGGTGTAAGGAATGGGACCTTTGGTGTGAGGTGGAGATCTTGTGTCCTTGGCATGAGATGCCTGAAGTCTCCCTAGGTCACTCATGAGTCTGGGCGATAGGCATGTGGCCTTGGCGGACGTCTAAGGATGCGTGGCGAGGCCCTTCTTGGCGAGGCCATGCGTGGCGAGGCCCCTCTTGGCAAGGCCATGCGTGGCGAGGCCCTTCTTGGCGAGGCCATGCGAGGCCAAACTTGGCGAGGCCATGCGTGGCGAGGCCCTTCTTGGCGAGGTCGTGCGAGGCGAGGCCCCTCTTGGCGAGGCCATGCGTGGCGAGGCCCTTCTTGGCGAGGCCATGCGTGGCGAGTCCTTATTTGGCGAGGCGGGGACACTTGGTCACTTCGGCCTATGGCAAGGCGAGGGCTCATGGGGGCACTCGGGTGCGCGTACAAGGACGTGAGGCGGGGCCTCGCGTAGGCAAATGGGTGCGCGCATAAGGACGCGAGACGGAGCCTCGTGTGGGCACTTGGATGCGGGTCACTGATGGCTGCGCGTCACGAGACCCTTGAGACTTAGGCGGTACCCACGCAAGGCCAGGCCAGACCTTAGGCGAAAATTGAGCGTCTACACTTGCCCCCCAGTCTAGGAGAGGACCTTTAGGTGCTCTCGTAGACTATTCACCTTGATTCCTATAAATAGGTCCTCATGCATGGCCTAATATTTTCACCTTACTCCCTTGGCTTATTAGTTTGGAGAGCCCTTGTTTTTTCAAGAGGTGAGGGGTTCAATCCCTCTCAACCTCATTTTCACCATAGTTCCTTTTATTTGTTTTATATATATATATATTTTTTTTTTCACTTCATTTCATCTTTTTTTTTTACATATGAGCGAATTTCTTGGTGTGTCTATTTTATGACTAACACATCTTTCTGGTTCATTCTTGCAGACGCGCATTTTCGACTCTTTGGTGCTTTTCGCTCCCCGACCTCCTTTGGACCCCAACCTCGCTCTCTTAATCGCTTGAGGTATATTTTCTTTCCTTCTCCCTTTTATATATATATTTTTTTGTTTATCGGGTCCAAACTAGCAGTACTTGGGATGGGGTACATTAGTCTAAGCTTGTAGTGAGTTTGACCATATGCACGCCCCTCCTCTATGTTTTTTTTTTTTTTATACCCTGTAGTAGGCCATTTAGGGCATTTGCATCTAGAGGTATTAAGCCTATTCCTTTGTGTTTTGTAGCCTTCCCCTCGTTTATACGTGAGCCCCTTTTTGCTGTTGGGACGTGGTTTCATGGCTAGTGACGGCCCGTCCGACATACCCCCGAGGGCTGAGTTTATTGACCTGTCCTCAGACTCAGAGTCCCCTGAGGGCAACCCTCACCAGGACTATGACTCCTTAAGGCAAGCCCGCATCTGCCACCTTGAGTGCATGGCCGAACTTAGGCGTAAAATTTTGGTGGTTGAGAGCAAAATTGACTCGGTGTTGAGAGGAGATGGAGGACCTTCACCCCTGGGCCTTAGTGACCATATAGCGCGTCTTACGACGACCCTTTTTGAATTGCGGTGGGAGTTAGAATTTATGGAGGGACACATTCCGCCAGAACCTCCCACTCCCTCCTCGCCTGATGAGGGTCATGGGGCTGCTAGCTCCCCTCCCTAGCCCCTAGTCTCAGTTTATCCTAGCTTAGTGCTTCCGCCATCGCTCCCTCGATGGAAAACTCTTGCTAGGAAGAAAAAATGGAGGGTTAAGTGTTCTGCCTCTTCCTCACATATTTCTTTTGATTTTGCAGATATGCCAAAAGCACGCAGACAGGTGTCCGTCCAGGAAGAGGACGACGCCCCTCCACTGGCATCCAGCCTAGTGTCCCTTGTGTCTTCGAATAAATTGAAGGCGATCGTGAAGCACTACCGTATTGCTCTAGAATACGCCCTATATGCTCTCCAGGAGGCATGCCGGGCCGATCGCCTTGAGAAGGGTTTTGTGGCTTTGAGTGAGCAGATTTTGAAGGCGGGTGGCACCATTCCTTTGCACCCGTTTTTCGTGGTGGTTCCCCACTACTTCGATTTGGCCCCTCTTCAACTATCGCCCAATAGTTAATTGACTTTAAGTTGCCTTTTCATTTGGTTCAAGGGGAATGTCAAACGCGCCCCGACGGCGCAGGAGGTGCATTCCCTGTATAACCTCATGGGAGTGCACAAGTCCAAGGGCTTCTACTACCTACAGAAGGCCAACAACGAGCTCCCCCTAATAGAGGGCTCAGTGTCCAACACAGGGCCTTGGAAACAAGACTTTTTCTTGGTAGAGGGGCCTCTCTCGGTTCGTGAAGGCTTTCGCGCCGGCCCTAGTAAGTATCCTGGTCATTCTCTTCTTCTTATTAGAACTTACTGTTTTGCACTCTTGCTTGTACTGACATTGGCGTGCATCTTGCAGGGCAATTTGCTGATCCCTCGGTCATTGGGCCGGAGGCGGAGGCCATAAAAAATCTCATTGATGCAGACTCCGCCCTGAAGAAGGCGGCAGTCCTATTTACTGTGGCGAACCTCAACCGCCACCAGCTGTCCCCGGTCTCTGACCCCAAGCTCCTGTGGTCAGTTACTGGGTCTAAGAAGGCTATGGCTATGCCGACTGGGCCGTCCCTACGCGACGGTGAGGCCGAGGAGGAGATGGAGGATGCCCCCCTTGAATGTGGGGGATCTCATCAGCGCCCCCTGTCTCCCGGGGGATGCCCTCCCTATGGCTCCCATGACTAGGACATGGCCTTTCAATCTCTGGACCCGCAGGCTGCAGCGGGATGTTACGCTCCCCCTGGCCTTGATGGCTGTGACACCTTCCCTCAGGTCCCTCATGATATTGGCTTACCGGATGCTGATTTCGTCGACCTCGAGGAACCCCCTTCTAATGTACCAGGGTCTCAGTTTTTCTCCTTCCCTGCGCCTCCTCTTGCTTCAGCGAGCGGGTCGTCCGTTCCTATCCAATAAGATGCTCCTAGTGCGGAGGCGGAGCCTTGGGTGACTAGGATGGCCTCATCTTATGCGCAGCGTTTCATTCAAATTGCCCCGGGCCTCCCTGTCTCCGACTGGAGGGGTCTAGGGAATGTGACTCAACCAGACCTTGGGGAAACCCTAAGGCGTGCCGCGGCCTGGGTGAGGTTTTGCACCTTGCGTCGATTAGTATTATGTATAGATGTACATGTGTTTTTCTTTTTTTTTTACTTATCGCTGAAGCCATTGACTTTCTTGTGCAGATCTACATCGTGTCTCTTCGGCATGCTGACACGTCCGGCGTCCTCTCCGCATCTACTGCTGAGAGGGACTGCCTCATGGCCCGGGTCCAGGAGCTCGAAAATGAGCTTAGCGAAACCAAGGTCCAGTTGTCAAAGGCCCGGACTAAGTCTGCCAACTTGTTCTCAAAGAGGGAGAAGGCGAAGGCCCAGATCAAGGAGCTAAAGGGCAAGGCTAGACGCTTGGAGCGCGAGCTCCAGGGGGCCAAGGCCACTGCGGCTGCGTCGCAGGAGAGGGTTACTCAACTGGAGACCGAAGTCGAGGCCCTTAGGGCCAAACTATAGTCAGCACAGGAGAGGAACGCTTCCTTAGAGGCGGAGAGGGCTTCCTCGGAGGTGGCGAGGGCTTCCTAGGAGGCGGAGAGGGCTTCGTTGGAGTCGGAGAGGATCACCACCGAGCGCAGGTCTATAGATCATGCTCTTTACAATGTGTGGAGGCAGGATCCCAACTTCGAATTCTCCTCTTTTGGCGAACAGGCCGTTGCCCGAGTGGCCTTGTGGAGTGCCCACCATAGGAGGCCTTGAAGTAGTCTTGCTTTATTTATTTTTACTTTTAACTTTGTAATATCATTATCACTGCTACTTTTCTTTTGGTAACTCTTGTACTATCTTAAGAACTCTTTTTTCTAATGTATAAATACATGTGTTGCTGTTTATTTCTTGTTCTACTGCATTTGAGGCCCTTTTAAGCCGGGATGATGGGGTTTGGTTGGTTCCCCTCTTTTACTTACCAAGCCGGGGGTCCTTTGGAGCCCATACGAAAGGGTTCACTGAGACCTCTTTTGGTGCCTCGTGGTTGCTTCTATAAGGATATTTTGACCCCTTGGGTCCTAGTTATCCTTTTATGTTTTTCTTGCGCGCGCTTATTATTTCTTTGCGAGAAGCGTCCTTCTCGTCGTTATTCATAGTACTATTTTTGCAAGGTTCTCCTTTGGGACCCTTTTTGGCTAGGCGGCTTGGTGGCCGCTCTAGACTTATTATTATTGTCGTCACCATACATTTTTTTTTTGTAAGTCCCTATGGCCTCCCTTGGTGTTCATAAGGGTAGCTAATCCTTGCGATCCCAAGGGATGCCTTGTAAGGACTTCTTTTAAGGCCCTAGTATAGGGGTCCCTTTGGTTTTAAGTCACTTCCTCTTGATAGAGGGCCCTTTTTAGGATACTCTTGGTAGAGGGTCCTCTTCTTTTTTTTTTTTTTTTTAGGGGCCTCCTTTTTAGGAGGGCTAGGGGTCCTCTTGGTAGAGGGTCCCTTTTAGGGGCCTCGTTTTTAGGAGGGCAAGGGGTCCCTTTTTAGGATCCTTCGTTATAGGGACCTTTTTAGGTTCCCTTTGCTAGCCACCTGCTGTCGCCTCCTATCCTGCCCCCCAAGTGTCTGGTGAAATTTATTTCGGCAGGCACTTTGGCTGATGCCCACGTACCGAAGGAAAATAATACATGAGGTTGCGAATAGTTTCACCCATAACATGTAGTTCCATTCATTACATTCATAATAAACAATCTCATACAAATAATTGCAACGGTACATATGAGGTTTTCATATAAAACAAAAATAAAAAGACTCACACCTACTTAGGAGGCTATCTAAGTAACCTCTTTGATTTCTCCCTATCATATTAAGACAGCGTGCAACACTTGTCCTTTTACCATCGGACATGGGTGTAACGACCCGAATTCACTAATAAGGCTTAAGGACCTTGATTAGTGTGCCAGGATGGCGTGTTGGGATTTATGTGTGATTTTATGAGTTAAATGCATGGTTATAATTTAAAGCGTGTTATGTGACTATTTGATTGTTTGAGATGCATGACTATGTATATTAGTATGCATGTAGGCCTGGATTGTGTTAGAAGGGCATAATTGTAATTTTGGCCATGTTGGGCATAACTGTATTAATATGTGATGATTGTAGAGACCACAGTGATATGTGGGTATATCCGTGATTGGTAACTTTCGGCACAAGGCGATCCTAGAGCTGGATAGCGGGGAAAGTCACAACGGGGCATTATAATTGACTTTGGACAAGTCAAGGAGTATTTTGATATTGGGTTATGAAAATAAATAATTGGAGATATATTTGAGGTTAGGATGCCTAGGCGGGAATACCGGGGGATTTTACCATTTTTGCCTTGAGGACATTTTGGTACCCCGAACCTTGAGGTAACCAGCTTAAGTTATAAAAACAAAACAAATAAACCATTTGGAGACTTAGAGAAACCGACCCAGCCTCCACCCTCTCTTCTTCTTCTCTCTTTCCTCTTTCTTTCATGAAATCCACAGAAATCTTAGGAGAAATCAAGCTTGAATTTCTGAAAATTGATGGTGGGATTTGGAGGTTTAGCTCAAGAGTTAATCAAGAACAAATCAGGGTAAAGGTAAGCAATTAATTCTTTTTCTGAAGTTAAATTCTGAGATTTTGTTGGGTTGTGAATGTTTATGGATTTTGATATTCAAGGTGGAGTTTGAGGCTTGAAACTTTGAAGATAGGTCATGGGATCCTTTGGGAAACGATTCTACAACTGAGGTAAGGTTTAAATTAAAGTTTGATGGTTGAGATTGAGAATTCCATGGTTGGTTTTGAGTTCTAGGTTTGAAATTTCAGAAATTTGGAATTGGGATTTTGGTGAGTGTTAGGTTGGATTTTTGGTGGAATTGTGTTGTTTAAACAATCCTAATGTTGTGATTATTAATTGGTTTTGAATTGGGAGCTTTGGGATGGCTTAAGGTGAGGTTTTAAGCTTGAAAATGGTGGGTTTTTCTGGGTTCGAAGGGTCGGGCCGCGACATGGTTCTTGGAGGGTCGCGGCCCTTGAAGGCTAAGATGCGCTGAGGATGGAGGGCGGGCCGCGGCATGGTCCTTGTAGGGCCGCGGCCCTTACCTGTTTCTGGGCATTTTTGTGGCCCTGTTCGGGGGCCATGCCGCGGCATGGTTGGGCCATGCCGCGGCGCTTAAGGAATTTTGGGATTTTGAGAATTTAGGCTTCGGAATTTAACCACGGGTGCTCGGGATTGAATCTTTTTATATTTTTGGTGAAGTTCAATGTTCCGGGGACTAGAACTTGGTTTAGAAACTCATTTGAGATTTATCTTATTGGTATCCATTATCTTGGTTGTGACTAGGTGTTAAGCTAGAGCTCGGGAAGTGGATCGTGCTCGGGGGCCGTCATTTTTCTATTTAAAGCATTCGGAATTAAGGTAAGAAAACCGTAACACCCGAGATTAGGGCATGGCCCCACTGTGTGATTGTAGGGCATGGCCCCAGATTGTATTATGTGCATATGTTTAACCTTAAATGAATCATGATGTGTGTGAATGATTATTCGAATGTACTATATGTGTGATTATAATGAAATGAACGGCAAAGGCCGAGTGCGGCGTAGGCCGGGTATGGCCGTGGGGCCGAAAGTAACACACAGCACATGGGATGCTTATATTCAGGGCGGGACCCAAGGGATACATGAGTTATCCTCGCGGTGAGAACCGATACCCCAGGCATCGGTAAGGCTCTGGGGCGGCATGGCCGTGTTTGCTTAGTCTAATGGTTGACTTGTTTATCTGTGGGCTATCTGATACGATTAACTATATATATTTGCACACTGTTTTTTCTTAAAACTCACTTAGTAACGGCTCTAAGGAAGTAGGGCGTTACAATGGGCGCCTTACTGGTAGTACTTCCTCAGGTGCTCTGTGTTCCATGCTCGGGGTATGATGGTGTCGTCCATGCGCGCCAGCTTGTAAGTGTTCGGGGGGACGCACTGAGCAACCTGGTAGGGCCCCTCCCAATTCGCCCCCAGCACTCCTGCGCCTGGGTCTCGTGTGTTAGGGAGTACTTTCCTTAGCACCAGGTCACCAACTCTAAAAGTTCTCTCTGGCACCCTCGAATTGTAGTACCTTGCGGCGCGCTGCTGGTATACCGCCACCCTCATTTGTGCTTTTTCTCTCTTCTCTTCAAGCATGTCTAAGCTTTCGGTCAGGGCTACGCGGTTGGCTTCGTCTCCATATGCCTGTACCCTGTGGGACTCGACTCGCATCTCGACTTGGAGCATGGTCTCGCACCCATAGGCCAAGGAGAATGGGGACTCCCCAGTAGTCATGCGTGGGGTGGTTCTGTAAGCCCACAGCACATTTGGTAGCTCATCTACCCAGGCTCCCTTCATTTTTTCTAGCTTTGTCTTCAGGTTCTTTTTAAGGACCCTGTTTATGGCCTCCACTTGCCCATTGGCCTGGGGGGGCACAACTGCGGAGAAACTCCTCCTTATACCCCTTTCCCTACAATGCTCATCGAAAGCTCCTCCCTCGAACTGGGTACCATTGTCGGAAATAATCTTGTAGGGTACTCCATATCTACAAACAATGAATTTGTTGACAAAAGAGGCGATGTGCTTGGCGGTTATCTTCACAAGGGGTTCTGCTTCTACCCACTTAGTGAAACAGTCCACTGCCACCACCGTGTACTTCGCTCCACCCCTGCCTGTAGGAAGAGCGCCGATTAAGTCTATCCCCCAGATAGCGAAGGGCCAGAGGCTGGTCATGCTGGTTAGTTCGCTTGGGGGTTTCCGAGGGTAGTTAGCGTGCCTCTGGCATTTGTCGCATTTCGTGGAAAAGTCATGCGCATCTTTCTCCATGGAGGGCCAGTAGTATCCTTGTCTCATGGCCTTCCTAGCCGTGAAGGGTTCGCTCTCGTGGTTGTCGCACTCTCCCTCATGTATCTCATGTAACACTTTCAACGCCTCCTCCTCTTCTACACACCGCAGGAGTGGCATTGAGAATCCTCTATTGTAAAGGATCCCATCTACCAGGGTGTATCTTGCGGCCTTGTACACCAACCACCGGGACTCGTTTTTATCTGCAGGCAAGGTTCCTTCTTCCAGGTACCTCTTGATTGGCTCGGTCCATGATTCCCTTGGGACACTAATCATGTGCACGTCCGCGCCTTCGATGCTGGGCTTGGGTAAGTTCTCCACGGGTATTGACTCCAAGATATCACCATCCTTGGTAGACGCCAGCTTTGCGAGTGCATCGGCATGGGTATTCTTTTCTCTGGGGATTTGCTCTATAGTATATGCCACCAACCGTCTCAGATAGCCCTTCACCTTCTCCAAGTACGCTGCCATCTTGGGTCCCCTCGCCTGGTACTCCCCCTTTACTTGGCATACTACCAATTGAGAGTCACTGAAGATATGAAGGCGCATCACTCTCAGTTCCTGGGCTAAACACAGACCAGCAAGGAGCGCCTCGTATTCTGCCTCATTATTGGAGGCCTCAAACCCAAATCGGATTGCACAATACATTCTATGTCCCTCGGGCCCAGTCATCATGATGCCTGCTCCTGATCCTCCTTCATTTGACGCCCCATCAACATGCAAACTCCACTCCTCTAAACCTCCTAGCTCTTCCTCCATAAAATCTGCCAGCACCTGTCCATTGATGGAAGCCCTTGGGGTGTATATAATGTCAAATTGACTCAGCTCGATCGACCATTTCATCAGCCTCCCTGAGGTCTCAGGTTTATGCAAGACCTGCCTCAAAGGACTATCAGTCAGGACTTCAATTGTATGTGCATGAAAGTAAGGCCTCAACTTCCTCGAAGCCACTACTAACGTATAGGCCAATTTTTTGATCTCCGGATACCGGTTCTCCGCGTCCACCAAACACTTGCTGATATAGTATACGGGTTGTTGTTGCTTCTTCTCTCCTTTAACCAAGGCTGCGCTGATGGCATGCTCAGACACTGCCAAGTACAGGTACAGCTTCTCGCCCTTCTCTGGTATTGCCAACAGGGGTGGCTTCCCCAGGTACTCTTTCAACTTGACAAATGCTTCCTCACATTTTTCATCCCACGCGAACTTTTTGCTCCCTTTGAGGATGTCAAAGAATGGGAGGCACTTGTCGGTGGACCTTGAGATAAACCTATTAAAGGCCGCCACCCTTCCCGTTAGGCACTGCACCTCCTTCTTATTCTTTGGCAGGCTCATCTCTATTAGTGCCTTTATCTTTTCAGGATTGGCCTCGATGCCTCTGGAATTGACCATGAAGCCCAAGAATTTTCCTGAGGATACCCCGATGGTGCACTTGACTGGGTTCAACTTCATCCGGTATTTCCTGAGCGTGTCAAACATCTCACCAAGGTCTTTGTTGAGCTATGCTGCTTCTTTGGTCTTCACTAACATGTCATCCACATAAACCTCCATATTCGATCCTTCCTATCTGGTTGGCGAACATTTTATTCACCAGCCTCTGATAGGTGGCTCCCGCGTTTTTGAGCCCAAAGGGCATCACCTTGTAATAGTAGAGCCCTTTGTCTGTAATGAATGACGTGTGCTCTTCATCTGCCGGGTTCATTGGGATTTGGTTGTATCCTGAGTAGGCGTCCATGAAACTTAGTAACTCATGTCCTGCCGTCGCATCTACTAGCTGATCTATCCTGGGAAGTGGGAAGCTGTCCTAAGGACAAGCTTTATTCAAGTTCGTGAAATCGACGCAAGTTCTCCACTTCCCATTCGGCTTCGGCACGAGTACTGGGTTCGATACCCACACAGGGTAGAAAGACTCACGGATGAACCCGTTGGCCTTCAACTTGTCAACCTCCTCCTTTAATGCTGCGTATCTTGTTGGGTCTAGCGCCCGCCTCTTTTGCCTGACGGGCCTTGCTTCTAGGGAGATGTTCAGGTGGTGGCACATCACACTGGGGTCTATGCCCACCATGTCCTCATGACTCCATGCAAACACGTCTAGATTATCTTTAAAAATTTCATCAACTCCTCCTTCACGTCTCCTTGCAGGCTTCTCCCTATCTTAAATTTCCTTAGGGGTTCCTCCGTCACCGTAACATCCTCTACTTGTTCTACTGGTTCTGCTCTTGACTCATCCACGACCCGAGGGTCCAGCTCCTGCGGACCCCCCATGGGCATACATAGCGCCTCATGTACCACCATGGCCAGTGGCTCACGCGGTTTTGTAGGCACGCGGAGTGAGGTGTTGTAACACTCCCTCACCTCATTCTGTTCTCCCTTCATACTAGCGACCCCTCCTGGAGTCGGGAACTTGACAACCAAGTGATATATTAAAGTTATGGCTTTCAATTCTCTTAGGGAGGGTCTCCCCAATACCGCGTTGAAAGCTGATGCACAATCTACTACAACAAAGTTAGACATGACTGTAGTCTACCGGGGTTGCTCCCCCATGGTAAGTGTCAATTCGATCATTCCAAGGGGTTGCACTGAGTCCCCTGTGAATCCGTATAGGGACGACTGGCAGGGCTTCAGATGACGAATGCCTAGTCCCATCTTTTCCAAAGCAGGGCGATATAGGATGTCTACCGAGCTCCCATTATCCACTAGGACTCGATGCACATGCATATTTGTCAATTGAACTGTCAACACCAGCGGATCATTGTGGGGAAAGTGTACCCCCCGTGCGTCCTCATCAGTGAACGTTATTGAGTCGTTTTCCCCCTTGAAGCTCTTCGAGGGCCGTTGTTCTAAACTCATGACGCAGGGAGGCGGACTTCGCCGAGCCTCTCTTGCATATCTATCTCGCCCCTTCCTAGAGTCTCCCCCAAATCCTGGACCTCCAAAAATGGTTCGGACCTCCCCCTGTATTTCTGGGGCTCGCTCTTGTGCCTGGGGTGCTGCGGGCTCGTCCTCTGGCCTTTGCCTTTCTCTCCTGACATAGCGGCCCAAGTGTCCCCGGCGGATGAGCTCCTCAATTTCCTCCTTCAGATGAATACACTCTGCCATGGTGTGTCCGATGTCCTTGTGGTATTGGCAGTATCTATTGGGGTCCCTTTTGGAACGATCCTTTCTCATTGGTGGGGGCTTTTTGAAGGGCACTCGATCTTCGTTGGTGATGTAAATATGCTCCCTGGTATCCGTGAGGTTCGTATAGTAAGTATAAGCCGTTTGCCTATGATCACCCCCTCGTTTGGTTTTCCTCTGCTGGTCATCTCTTGGCCCATCATACGTTCTTTTCTTCTTCGCTACATTCGATCCGTCGTTAGTTGGGGGCTTCGCGTGGGGCTCCTCCCTCCCCGCCTTTAGGTTGGCGTGGCCATCCTCCACACGGATGTACTTTTGCGCTCTCTCATAGAAGTCATCTAAGTTGGTGACTTCCCTCTTCAACATGTTGTCCCTCAACTTGCTTCGTGGGAGCACTCCAGCGGTAATGGCCATGGCCATTTTTAACTCTCAGTGCGTTAGGCACCCCACTTTTGCGGCCTCCATATTGAACCGGTGAATGTAGCTCTTCAGGCTTTCATTCTCCCCTTGCTTCACGTTGGCCAGGCTGGTACCTGGCATCGTGTAGTCCCACACGGCATGGTGTTGTTGGAGGAATTCGTCAGAAAACTGCTGCCATAACCTGATGGACCCCGGCCTTAGTCTTTTGAACCATTTGTAGGCGGGTCCTTTCAGGGTAACAGTGAAGCAATGGCACCTGGCACCACTTCCGATCCCCCTCAGTTTCATCAGATCATTAAACGCATCCAGGTGGTATTTCAGATCCGTGTTCCCTTCGTAAGGGTTCATATTGGGCTCCTTAAAATTGGCAGGGATTCGGACTGCCTGAATTTCTCTCACAAAGGGTGACTCATGGTCGAAGTCCTCCTCAAAGGCCTGGCCGCCTGACGCGGTGACGATCTTGCTCCGCAGGCTCCTCATCTCTGTGTCTAGGTCCTGCCTCCTCTTGCTGAGAGTGTCCCTCAAAGCGGACAGGCTAAGATCCGCCTTTCCCTTGCCTTCTCGAGGCGCCACAGGGGGCGTGGTCCCTTTGCCTGCCCTCTTCTTATTGAGCTCCTCCTGCAAGTCTGAGGGTGCCCTTTTAGAGGTGACCTCGTCCTCATTGCGAGGGGTAGCGTTGGTCCTCGGCACTGGCTTCTGGGCCTGTTTAGGCGGTTCAGGGTGATCACGTTGCTTTGCTCGGGGGGTGTTACTGGTTGAATGTCGGGTTCTCCTATCATCTACTGGTACAGTGGTCTCCACCCCATCCTTGCCCTTCTACTTCCTCTTAGGCAAGGTTACGCTTGACTTACCCTGCAGCAGGCCGTTCAGGACCTCTTGCATGTTTTCCAAGGTGGTTTCCAACTTTTGATTCTTACAGTGGAGCTCACGTATTTCCTCCTCGTAAAACCGGGATTTCGAACTCGAGCTCACGGAGTGGACCCGGGGGTGCTTATCATGCCTACGGGCAGAAGGGCCCGGGTCTTGCCGGCCGGAGTTCGGTGCCTGCGGTGGTTTTGGGGGAGGGAACTCGTCAGCGTTTACCGGTGGTGATCTTGGAGGACTTCCTCCAGGTGGAGCGGCTGGTGATGAGGCCACCCTATCACCTCCGTGAACCTCAGGGTCTTTCGGGGGCTCCACGTCTCTGGGTGGAGGAGCGTCCTTCATGGAGGCCTTCAGCTGGACTCCGTTCAGGTGAACCTCTACCTCTGGTGGCTCCCTCAGTCGCTTTGAGCGTCTTGGCATCTTCTTCTTGCCGGAAACAATGGTGGAACAGTAGCTTGAAACTAACGTTCCCACAGACGGCGCCAAACTATTGACGGTGAGAACTCGTCAACTAAGTTGAGTTGGAAAAATTATCAAATCAAGATCACTAATCGGAAAGCTGTAAAAACTTGAACAATAACTCAAGAACAATGATAAAATAATAATGGAGGATTCAGTCTTTCATTCACACTCAAGCCTCTGCTACAGTAAAATTTCCAACCCCCTTTCAGGTGGTCTGAGAGTTCATTTTATAGCAGGCTCTAATGGCCTTAGGTACATAGTGGTCCAGGAGACCAAGTGGTACATATGTACTGTGTAAGGGAGTGGCTTCAGAGGTTGTGGTCGTACATCCCGTACAGGAGCAGGTGTCAGGAGGATGTCTCCACTACTTGTCTATACCCATGTCTGATGTGTGGTGGCAGGCGTAGTGGCGGAGGAGGTAGTGGTGTCGGCTCTGACCTATGGCCGTAGACGTACGGACCATGACTCTTACTCCAGCAGTCTCACTTGCACTGGTATCCGTACTCAGTACTAGGTCGTACAAGCATGTCCCATTCGACTCGTACTGTGGCCCCTAAGCATAGGGGTCTCAAGGTGTAAGGAATGGGACCTTTGGTGTGAGGTGGAGATCTTGTGTCCTTGGCATGAGATGCCTGAAGTCTCCCTAGGTCACTCATGAGTCTGGGCGATAGGCATGTGGCCTTGGCGGACGTCTAAGGATGCGTGGTGAGGCCCTTCTTGGCGAGGCCATGCGAGGCCAAACTTGGCGAGGCCATGCGTGGCGAGGCCCTTCTTGGCGAGGCCGTACGAGGCGAGGCCCCTCTTGGTGAGGCCGTACGAGACGAGGCCCCTCTTGGCGAGGCCATGCGTGGCGAGGCTCTTCTTGGCGAGGCCGTGCGAGGCCAAACTTGGCGAGGCCCCTCTTGGCGAGGCCACGCGTGGTGAGGCCCTTCTTGGCGAGGCCGTTCTTGGCGAGGCCATGTGTGGCGAGTCCTTATTTGGCGAGGCGGGGACACTTGGTCACTTCGGCCTATGGCAAGGCGAGGGCTCACGGGGGCACTCGGGTGCGCGTACAAGGACGTGAGGCGGGGCCTCGCGTAGGCAAATGGGTGCGCGCATAAGGACGCGAGACGGAGCCTCGTGTGGGCACTTGGATGCGGGTCACTGATGGCTGCGCGTCACGAGACCCTTGAGACTTAGGCAGTACCCACGCAAGGCCAGGCCAGACCTTAGGTGAAAATTGAGCGTCTACATAAGCTATTCTTAAACGTGATTGTGCATGGCTTACCTATATGAGCCAAATTAAACATGGCAAGAAGTAACCCTCCTTCTAAGGCATTCCCCATAAATACTGAAGCAAATGCCGCTAGAGCCATTAATACATGGATGTTAACTTTTCCACCACTAATGTCAATAAGAGCATCAAGTGCTGCAGAGACCTACATCCAAAGTTGAGTATATCGTAACTAATTGCTACTATAATCTTATATTCTTACGAACTAGGAAAACAATCAAACTCATATATAAACATACATAGTGTTTTTCACTTAAAAATACAACTGTTTCTACAAAGACAGGTTATCTCAAAATCAGTTGGCATTCTGCTGTGAGAAAACCCCAGATGGTATAGCATATTGCCACCGATTAAATTTCAATTTATAACAACATTGCAATGGATTCTGTATAGACAACAGTCAAATGAAAATCCCAGTTGATATAAACGTTACAAGTTATATAATTATGCAAGACCAACACAAAAATTGTGTTAACGGTCAACAAAATAATTCCAATGCAAGCATGTTATAAGTTCAACTATAAATAATTTTACTCAAAATTCAAATTTTACCCCAACGAGAGGAAAAGCAACGAGAATGAAAGCATTCTGTAAAGGCTTCGCAACCGTCTTTGGAAGCAAGTTTATAAATTAATTAAGTGCTTTTAACTTGTGCTGAAAAGCAACATAACCACAGTAAAACAAAGACCAAGGCAAGTGACTTGAGTGGAACTTGGAACAGTCCAAGAGAATGAACAAGTAAAAACTGGTACATATCACATATATATACAAATCTCTTAAACACACAAACAACGACATTTTTAATTTCACAATAGCATATTATCAAATGAGCCGAATATAAGTTTATATCAATGAAGCAAGTCAATAAACAATCAAAACTAAGTTCTCATTCAAAAATAAATGAGAGAAAACGAACCCAAGTAAAAAAAAAATATGAGAACACTTACACGCTTGTGTCCTCGCGACCCAGAAGCTTTACAGGGGTACCCAATCTCGGCGAAACTAAGCAACTCTCAAACAACTCATCGAGACCCATTATCCTACCGGGCCACCATGACCCGTTTCTGCGGCGGACCCAAACCAACTCGCTTACCGATGGTTCAATGCCCTTGTTACTGGTCTCACCGGCGCTTCCCATCTCAACCAAACCCTCCTACCCAAAAAGAAAAACCCAAAAGAAATCGAACCCTGATTCACCCAAACAAAGAGCCAATGTTAACCCTCCATTTTCAACCGCCCCAAAGTCCCAAAAATCTCCCAGAGCCTGCGCCTAGCCTTCACAAACAAATGCACATCTTGTTTCTTGAACCTGAAGGGAACCAACCAAAAAAATTAAAAATCAAATAAAAGAAAAAAAATCAAATATCGATCTCGCATACAGCGAAACTCCAACAAAAAAAATAATAATAATAAGCAAACCAGAAAAATAAATAAATAAAATTTTCAGTTCAGTGGAAAAAGAAATGACCTTATACGAGGGTTTATAGCAAAGAAAATTTGTATTAAAACAGGAAAAGAAGATCTGGTATCTCCTTCCCTGAAAACCCAAACCTTGCTATAGAGAGAGGATATAGAGAGAGGGAGAAAGGAAAGATCGGGTGGGAGAAAAGTTTCTTTCTTCTTTATTTTATTTTATTTTACATGTGAAAAAAGTAGAGAGACTATATTATAGTCAGACCAAAAGCTTGCTATTTCAATTTAGCGCGAAAGGTGCCGCCTTTTTTTTGATTTGGTTTTGGACTTTACCACTTTTTAACTATACTTACTATAATACTTTTTAAATAGTCTTATCTTCTTGTGTTAATGTATAATGAACGGGCCAAGCCCTAATCACATACAACACGTTCTGGGTGCAGTTTTCTTACCTTAGGTCCAAGCAAGCGTAAATAAGAACGACCCTCCAGCACGATCCCGGTTTCAAACCCTTCGCGACAGCCTAAGTCACAACCATAAAACATGATTCTATTAATATCGAGTGATCAAAGGCTTTCGGACCAAGTCTTAGCCTTCGGGACCTCGGGTTCCACCAAACTGGGTAGTGGAAACAATCCCGAACCCCTAAGGTTGAGTTCCCGCGCTCAAAATCTTCTAGGGTCCAAAAACCCCTTAAGAGTCGCGGCCCCATGCCCCTCTACCGCGACCCACCTCCAACCAGAGGCCCAACCTCCCCAACCAGTAGACACCGCCGTTGCCCAGCCATAGTGGCGCCGCGGCCCGGCCTCATCCCTGGCTCCCATCTGTTTTAGAGGGTCGCGGCATACCAAGAACAAAGACGTGGCTCGACCCCTTCGAACCCAGAAAAACTTCCATTTCAATAGCCAAATCTCATCCAATTTAACCCTAAATCATCCCAACAACACAATGAAATCAACACAACAGCTCAAATATGCTCCCAGCAAAAAAAACCCAACAGAAAACCTGTCCCAAAACTCACTAAGCCACTAATTATATCTTTGAACTTTAAGAGCTCAAGAACACTTAAAACCAGCCATGAAAACTCATAATTTAAATGCTAAAACAATAATTCAAAGCTTACCTCAATCTTTGTTTGAATCCGCAAGCTAATACTGAACTAATCTCCAAGTCTAGAGCACCAATTCTTGTGAACCTAGCCCAAAAACCCCCTTGGTTCAATGGTTAGCTTGGAAGAGCTTCTTGATAGAAAAAGAAGAGTGTAATTGGAGAGGGAGAGTTGGTTTCAGGAAGAGCTTCTAAGTGTTTCCTACCTTTTGTCTTACCCGAGGGCAAAAGGATAAATTTCCCCAATATTCCTTCCTATGCACTCTAACTTCAAACATATCTCCAATTATTTATTTCCATAACCCGATAACCAATTAAATATCTAATACCAAAATACCCCTTGGCTCTCCCCGAGTCGGGTATTGGGTCCCGTTGTGACTTTCCTGCTAACTTGCTCCCTACGATCGTCTCGAGCCGAATAGTTCAAATAAACCCACATAATAATGTGGTCCCTCACATAAATAACATATATGCACATAAATACACATTTATGCCCGCAACGGGCCAAATTACCAAAGTCGCCCTTCTAATAAGAAGCAGCCCACATGCATATTTAATATTCCTAAATATGTGCATTTAATCCTACTATCACATGATTCACATATTTACAACTAATATAACAATTAAACACGTAATTCCATATATTGACATCCTGGCCCCCTAATCAAGGCCCTAAGCCTTCTTAGGAAGTTTTTGGACATTACATCAACCCTAAAATATCTCAAAACAGTTAATTAAATTCTAATATCCATAAAAATATCTAACTAACAATATTCAAATTTCAAATAATTTAAATAATAAAAACTATAGAATAAAAATATATTTATATTTTCAAATAAAGATTTAATAAAAATATCATGAATTTAAAAGAAATATCTTAAATATCTGATATCTTAATTCTAATATTGTAATATATTAAAAGATTTAAAATTAGGTTGTTAGTCTATTTTTAAATTTAAATTTGAATCTTTGTAGAAAATATTTAATTATTTAAATCTCGACTGACAAAAATATCTTATTTTAAAAAACACTTTTAAATACAAAAACAAATCTGATATTTTTGGCTTTGATTATAAATAATTAATTTTCACAATTTTATTTTCTTTAATTTAAAAAAAAAGGGATGAACAGTACCCGTTTCGGGTACTGTTTCGGGTACTAACTCCTTCTGAACATATAATCATATTTATATTCCACTGTGATTATGTCACTATAAATATGATTAGCTATATGCTCGGAATTTAATAGAAGTTTATATTAAACAAATAATCATGAAAATAAAACATGTGAGCAAAGTGATTGACCAAGTCAAAAAAATGATTTCTATTCTTTTATTGATAATAAATGAGATTACAAAGAAATTAGGTTTTAATTAGGGAATAAAACCCCAACAAGAAAACACTAGGATTTTGGGATTAAAAGCTTTTCAGTCTAAGCTTTTCTAAACACTTGGTAAGTAAGATAGAGTGACATTTCTGTATTGAGGTGTAGATCGAAGTTCTAATCTATCAAAGATATTCTTATCCTCAGGTTTAGTTCATTATAGTTCTTTTATTTTCTTTCATTTTCTTTTAGATCCTAACTTGATTTTTTGGCTTTTGGTTAGGTGTTTAATTATCTTGAAACTTAAGGTTTTTCGGTAAGTTTCTATCATGATGGTTTAGATCTCCTTTTCATCTCCATTTCTTTAGAAACTTATGATTCTTACTGCTGGTTTTAGGAGTTTTCCAATCCCCTTCTTGTGTCCAATATCCCAATTTTTTGTAAGGAAAATAGGTTAATTGTATGTGTTATGATATGTTTATATGCTATGTTATGTTTATGTATATGTATGTATATGTTTTATGTTGTAGTCACTTGGGGAATGTAGTTTCTTAGATAGCAAATGAATCTTAATATTTTTTATTATTATCGTAGATTAGAGTTATGATCAAACCTACCTCGATTAGTAGACAGAGGACCTGGATGGTTTATCATATACTATTTTTTGATCTAACCTACCACGATTAGTAGACTAAGGACCTAGATGGTTTTATCACATACTATGGTAATGAGTTAATGGCCATTAATATTTTAGTCCTATGTTTATATGATATACGTTTTTACGTTATATGTTTTATAATATATGTTTCTAGTCTTATGATTTATGTTATGTTTTAGTAGATTTTCCTTGCTGGGCATTAGGCTCATTCCTTTTATTTTAGATAGTGCAGGAAAATAATTTTGGAGGGTGGAACAGATTCATGGAAGCTTTAGCATGTGTATTGGGAGAGGACGGAATGAATGGACTGCTGGAAGATCGAGGATGAAGTTTATATTTTTGAGTCTTTTCAATTTATGTATTTATTTTTCCGCATTTAGTATTTGAACAAATAATTAAAGGTTTATGTTTTAACAATGGGATCCCATATTTTGGATTTTTAATAAAGTTCCAATATTTTATGAATGTATTCCAAAATAGTAGCTATGTCTTAGTAGTTTTAATGGTCCGAGGTCTTCGAATTAGTCGGGGCATTACAGTTGGTATCAGAGCCCACAGTTCATATGCATGAAGTTCTCCTTGATACACATGCAAAAGCTCCGAATCTAACCACCAATGTAAGTGTTTAGGTTATGAATAGTATGTTTATTTTAATAGCTAACGTCTTAGTCATTATGTTTTCAGTTAAAAATTAATGGAGATTTGACCTATCATGATATCTGAGCCATTAAAACACTGAAAAGGTTTAGAGAACCAAGGAATAAAATAGGAGTGCTAAAAAGAATAACTCAAATATTGATCCTATTTCACAAGGGGATAGTTCACCTTCAAACCACTAAGAAATTCATGATGAGAGCCATGGAACAATATGTCCTAATAATTAGGATTTTTAAGGATTTTCCTAATGTAGTTTCAAAATTAGAAGAATTATGGGAGACTATGGATGATGAAGATGATTTACCGATAGCCATGGGATATTATTTTCTTATACTTAGGTTTACCTCTAAGTTTGAGTTTCAATTAACTAATGAACAAAAGCATAATATCTTAATGAATATTCCCCGAGGTAGTTTCGAGGCTCATAGTAATGATGATAATGAAGAAATAGATGATGATATGTCAGATGAAGGGTCAGATGTAGAAGATCCTGATTTTTAGAGATTTACCCTAGTTATCATTAGTATAGTTTCTTTATTTATTTTGAATTTATGATTGTAATTAGTGAAAAGATTTTTCCAAATGAATAAAGTTGTTATTTTTGAATGGCATGTATGAGTTTTGTTTTTTTACAATCATAATAAATTTAGAATAAATTCAATAAATAATGACTGAATTCGGTGAGGGTGGATAAAAGTCAATGGACCGGGTTCTGTATTGAGAGTTTAGGGGGCCATAGTAATGGGAACAATTTTACGGATCCCAGCCCTCCCTCAATATGGTTAACTTTGGAACAACGACGAGTTTCGAGCCTTAGAATTAAGTCATAAAGGATGGTTAAAAAAAAACTTAGGAAATAATAAAGATGACTTATTGTTCTAAGTAAAGAAACACAGCCTAATTCATAAAGATGACTTACATAATTTTTCATAAGAAATCATAACAAACAGGTCCAAGTTTTTTTTTCTTAGACTAGGTTTTGCCTTAGAAACTATTAGGGTAACTTCTAGCGTGTTTTCTCAAATGTTAGAACTTTGTTGAAGATGTCGCTACAAATGTCTGACGTGTAGTTAGGGTTCTCTTTTAGAATTTATCATCCTGCTAACTAAAATCCTATGGCATGATCTTCCATGATCATTTTTGTATTGCTAGGTTATATCCTTGAATATTATGACTACTTTTTTTGAGTCGAATCATTATGGTTCTTCTTTCTGGTTTATGAGCAAAACTGGTATGCTCATTTATTGCTAGGTTAGTATTCTTCCCTACTATACATTGTGGTATAAAGACTTGCGATGGTGCCTAACACTCGAGCCAGGGAGGTCTATCTGTTAATCAACTAGACCTAGCCGAGGGATCGGTCGTTGACCAAGATCCAGGTCGTGGTCGAGGCAGAGGAAGTGAGACCGAGGACAAAGAGTACAGTCGGAACCAAATCTGGCAACTCAGATAGAGGATCTTTTACTTTGTGGTGGCTACCGAAAGGGAATAGGTAATCTGTGTTGGTATAAACTTCTCGTCCCTATGCGCTTAGGAGCTTTTTTATTTTAAATCAAACAAAAATGGAAAGGACAAGAGCTCAGCTAAAGCTTAGAAAGCGCATGTCACTAGAGCTCCAATCCAAGCTGCTAGAATTCATGAGAGAGCCGAGCAGATGAATATTCTACAAAGGCTAGTGGAGACGCAGAGAGCCCAAATTGAAAGAGGGCAAAACTGACAGGAGGACTCTAATGCCGTCCAAGCTGAAAGGTTTAACACCCTTTTGGGATGACTCCCCATGCCACCTAATAATGCTCAGAACAACGAAATAGCACCTGAAAATAATGAAGAACAGAACCTTGGCCCATAGGTTGTTGTTGAGCAACCTATACCGCCAGTAGAAGCACCAAGAGCTACCCGATCGAAACCCATATCAGAAAAGTTCAGCAACCGGAATCCACCTATGTTTGATGGGACAACTGACCCATTAGTGGCAAAAAAATGGATCGTATCATGGAAAGGATCTTTGACTTCCTTGGAACTACCGAGAGAGAGAAGGTATTTTGTGCGACCTATATGCTGAGAAAAGATGCCCGCATCTGGTGGGACGCAGCCAAGAAAGGGCATAATGTTGCCAATATAGAACAGCCAAAGTTCTTGACCTTGTTCAATGGCAAGTACTTCAGTAAGGCATTTATCAAGCACAAATTGAATGAGTTCACTAATCTAAAGCAGGGAATGTCGAGCGTGTAGGACTATGTTCAAAAATTTGACCAGCTATCTAGGTTCGCGAAGAACCAGGTGAATACTAAAGAGAATAAGACCTGGAGTTTTATGAAAGGCATGCGCAGGTACATAATGCTCCTTATGCCATGCATCCGGGCACCACGAAAATGTACCAAGACTTGAAGAAGTACTTTTGGTTGCCTAGGATGAAAAATGAGACAGAAAAAAATGTGGCACTCTGCTTGACTTGTCAGCAAACAAAGGTCCAAAATCAACGGCCAGCCAGATTGTTGTAGCCCTTAGAAATTCCGGAATGGAAGTGGGAGATGGTCACTATGGACTTTGTCACAGGCTACCAACCACTACCAAGGGGCACGATGCCATTTGGGTTATCGTAGATAGCCTGACTAAGTCTGCTCATTTCTTGCCGATCAAGGTAACTTATGGGGCACCTGAGTTAGTAGATATTTACATTGCAGAAATAGTGAGACTGCATGGTGTAACCAACTCCATCGTCTCAGATCAGGATGGACATTTCACCTCAGCATTCTGGGATAGAATCCAAACGAGGATGGGTACTAAACTGAAGTTCAACACTTATTTCCACTAGAAAACAGACGATCAAAGCGAACGAACAATTCAGAACCTGGGAGATATGCTAAGAGCCCGCATGCTCGACTTTCAACGGTCATGGAATGAGAAGCCTCCACTAATAGAGTTCACTTATAACAACAACTATCACGATTCCGCCAAGATGGCTCTGTATGAGGCTTTGTATGGAAGGAAATGTCGATCACCAATTCATTGGCATGAGACCGCTGAAAGAAAGTTTCTCGGATTGTATGAGGTTGATCATGTTATCGAGGACATCCGGCAGATAAGGCAACACTAGCAAACTTTGATAGATTGACAGTGCAAATATGCCGACCGACGTAGGAGACCCCTGGCATTTGAGGTTGGAAATAATGTGCTACTGAAGGTAGCTCTGCTACGAGGGGCTATTTGGTTCAGAAAGAAAGGAAAACTTAGCCCAAGATTCGTTTGACCTTTCGAAATCACAGAGAGGATCAGGGAAGTAGCTTATCATTTAACT
The DNA here is from genome assembly GCF_963169125.1 of Humulus lupulus. NCBI lineage: Eukaryota > Viridiplantae > Streptophyta > Magnoliopsida > Rosales > Cannabaceae > Humulus > Humulus lupulus. Next base: position 110,229,645 of record NC_084797.1, on the reverse strand, counting down.
CTTTTGCTCGCCCTGTCTAAGGTGCATGATGTGTTTCATGTATCCTTGTTGAGAAAATACATGCACGATCCCTCACATCTACTCAGCTATGAGCAGCTGAGCATTGATCTCAACTCATCTATGAGGAGAAGTCGGTGATGATTCTAGACCGGAAGGAAAAGTGTTGAGGAACAAGACCATGTCGTTGGTAAAAGTGCAATGGAGTAACCATGGAATAGAAGAGGCGACCTGGGAAACAGAAGACAAGATGAGGGAGTTGTATCCTCATTTGTTTTATGTTTCGAGAACGAAACCTCTATAAATTGTAGGTATTGTAACGCCCTGCGTTTCAGGTACCTTTTAACGACTCGGGTCGGGATTTTTTCCTGAGTTAAGAATATTATATTTTTTGGAATTTATTTTCATGAGTTATTGCTAACCAAATTATGAATTTTGTGATTAAAAGTCAAGATAAGACTTTCGGTCTTGGACCGCTACAAAAACCCTAATCAGGTAAAAATCTCAGAAAAATAAAATGAAAAACTATGGCAAATATATTTTGGGCATACAATACATTAATAAAAAATTAAATTTTGGTCAAAAATAATAAACCTAAGAGGAAATGGAAATTTTAGGGCATTTTTTGATAAATGCTTAATTTTACCGAATTGAGGAATTTTATTCCATAAATGGACCTTAGTTTAAATTGTATTGCGTGATTTATTAAATTAAATGTGAGAGATATTTAATTTAATTATTATATGTTAAGTTTTATTTTAAAAATTTACATGAGTGAAAAAGGTTATAGAAAGTCGTTTTGGATTTTTCTTCGTAGGATATATTTATTAACCTTTATAAAAAAAAATAATAACATAAATAAAAGAAATAGTGGCCGGCCATGTGAACGAAATTAATTGGGTGGACCAAATTGTTTTAGTTTTAATCCCCATTTAAATTAGGGTTAATGGCATCAAGTGGTCAAAGTACAAAAACTCAAGTGCTTTAGATATTTTAGAGTTGTCTAAGCTCTTCCAACCTCCCATAACCGACCCCCTCACTCAAATCACTCTCATCTTGTTAAAAAATTTCTCTCTCAAGTTTTCTCTCCATTTTCAACCATCAAGAACACTAAGACAGCTTGGAAGCTTAAGCTTTGGTCTAGGATGAGTTTTCTGAAGGTAAAGTTTCAAAAACTTGATTTTTGTAAAGTTTTTAACCATAGATCTTTCAATAGCTAAATATATATGTTGTTGGGGGAGTTGGTTAAGGTTTTGAAAGAGTGTTGAAGGATTTAAAGCTAGTAGAAACATCAAATCCTAAAGAAAGAACAACAAGAGGTAAAAAGTTTACTTTTTATGGTTGTTATTGTATGATTTTTATTTTTAAGCATTATTTTGTATATTTAATGCTTAAAGTTTCTTATTGGTGATGTAATAAGGCTATGGTAGTTTCTTTATAATTTTTATGATGCTTGTGTGTTGATTTTTTAAAATAGGGATCAAAATCCCTAAAAGTTTTGTTGAAAACACTAAAACAAAAATACAAGTTCTGAGCTGTGACTTCCAAGGGATCAAACATCCACTCTGTATTTATTTTGTAAAATTAAATTTTACTGTGATGTTGTGGAGATGGGGTACATAAAATTGAGATTTTTAAACACTAAAAAAACATATAGAATTGAGTGAGTTGTGCTATTTCAAACTTTAGGTAAAACACTATTTTTTTTCTTTTCGTATTCTTCAATTCGGCACCAAGTTTGGACAGCCATTGTATAGGTCTAATGAACCCAGTGTTTTCTAAAATTTGGTGGAAATATTCTTGGCATAACCTAGTATTCTACTGTAAAATTTGGTAACAAGATAATGAATGGTTTGAGAGTTATTAAGTGCCAAAGTTTGGAAAAAATAAGGACATGGAAATAAGGCATTTTTACCTCAATGTTTGGAAAATATTTTCACCAATCAAAAATGCTCCTTTTAACCTAAGATTTCACAAAGACCTAAATGACATACCAAATATGGAATTGAGAAATTTTGGTAGCAATTGGGTAAGTAAATTTCATATTATAACCTAACAAAATATGTAGTTAAAATGTGAAAAATGAGGTTTTCACACTCAGTGTAAAAATGGGATTTTGGAACATACGATAAAAAGTACATTTGTGCTTATTGCAAGATAAAACTTGGTAATTCTTAAAATTATTTTGATCTAAAATAACACTTTGAGTTTAATTGAGAATTATTTTATTAAAGAATTTTTATTCTTTCTAAAAATTAAAGATTTCATTTATTAATAAGTTGATAAATTCAAAGTGGGTTTAAAAACTGTTGTCCAAAAAACAGGCATGGATGACATGGCAGACATTTAGCACACATGGCTGACATCTGGCAGAAGTCTTGTTTGACCATCGACCAGAAAGATGTCTATGGGGCAACGCTCAATCTTTATATACGACCAGCTTGGTCGTATACTCGCTATATTTGGAGAAAATCTTATGCAGTTATAATCATATCTGAAATTATCTCCCATGATTTCCTGAGTATCCGATTATTTAGGAAAGAATATCTGTAACAAATTAATGTAATCTTCCTTGAGCCTATAAATAGAGAAAGATAGCTCAAGGAAGGGACTTTTGGCTTTCTAATTATTTGAGATTAGAGTTTTATGAGTGTATTAGACCTATCATATTTGATATATTGTTTTGTTCTTAACAGGTTGGTGAAACTCATTGAACCCTAGTTTTCTGATCACCCCTTTGAAATATTATATCAATAACAGCTCAAGTGGACGTAGGTTATTACCAGATTCTGAGGCCGAACCACTATAAATTCTTGTGTGCTTTACTGTTTTTGTCATTATTCTCATTTCAACATATCTGTCCACATCAAGCATTTTTGACTCCGTGTTAGTTGACCAAAATCAAGGTCAACAAAAACCCTATATTTAGATAAAATTATAAGTATATTATTTTTCTAGTAAGTATACTTGATTAATTGACTTCAAAAAATTAACTAGTCATGATAAGAAATTATTAACTGTTTTCCTAATTAAGTTAAAATTAGGATATTTTCTTAGAACGGTGTTTAGAGATTAAAACCTTAAGAAAAATAAAAGGAAAATTAAGAGATTTTTTTCTTGGAAAATAATTAAGGAATGTAATTAGTATTTTCTGGATATAATACCGGCTAAAATCTTTTATATATTTAACCCCGTGTTGAAAGTACGGGTTAATAGCAAAACTTTTAAAGAATAAGATTTTTAGCGGATTGTGGGAAAATACTATTGCGATACCCGAGCCAAGGTATCGAGACCGTAGGATAGGTCTCCTCGAGACTTAGGGTTTAGTCTCAAATTTTTTAGTACGAATTTCTCGAATGGGATTAAAACCAAAGAAGGATATTCAATCATTACAAGTAACTTTTAAAATGACCAAACTGCCTAAAATAATAATAATGAATTATGAAGTGCAATAATTAATATGAGTTTACTGTATGGATAATTACATTATTGACAAAAGCATACTGGACTATACATTGGAGGGTGAAATCGTGCTGAGAGCTAAGGACTCCAAGTAAGTCAACTTCTATTGTGTGGCTATAAATGAAACGTCTATTATATTGTATGTTTGTGTAGGGACACATGCACATCTATATACTATCGTAGAAAGTTTGCATGGAGACGTTAGTCTAGTAGGTGCTGATTCAGAAAATATGAACGATATATATCCGTCATAACCGAGACGGCTGATCCTCGTCACACTGCTTTCTTGATTTTATTATGTCCGATTCACTACTGCGACGAGTGGCCAATAGGTGAGGATGGCTGGTTTAAACCTATGGGGGCCAAAATGAATAGGACCTAGGGGCCGTCATGCTTAGTTAATCATTGAACGGTTAGAAACCGAGCAAGTGCTGTGATAAGTTATTCTCGGATAAGAGCCGTGAATATTGGCCATTCAATGAGAGTGCCTAGAGATAGTAGGGGTTTCTAGGCTTTAGTGAGGCTGAACACCCTAGGGGCAACTTCTCACCAGCACCACTGATTAACATAGAAGTCTCTGTAAACTCGTGTAACTTAGATTACACTCTTGGATAGTAGCAATGTCGTAGGTAACTTGATGGTTACCCTTGTGAGGGATTTACTATTGGATAAGTAGTGATGCCCTAGGTAACTCGATAGTTACCCTTGATGGGGATATTTATTGGCTAGATCTTAGTGTTGAGACTCGGTTCTCTCTTACAAAATAACAATTATGTTGGAGGGCATGATACACCTGAATTGTTGGAAATTGTCGAGTGTTGGTCTCGAATTATATTGTCATATATTATATATTCTTGCCCTGGTATTTTCTGAGTGCAAGGATTTATCTGTTTATATGAAATAGTTTGCCATTGGTTATCAGGCATAACCATAAGTTTTCCAGGATGCTTTTGCGTTCTTGAAATTGATTGCGTAGAGTCGGGATGGATCCAGAACCCTAATTTTTGTGAGCTATTGTTATCTGTGGACAGTAACTTGGTCAGTGACCACCTGTCTTCTCTGCATGCTTTTGTTTTAAAGTTGAACTTACTAAGTATTTTCGCTTACCTAGTTGTTTCCTGTTGTTGGTAAGAACAAGGGCGAGGCAGTGCAGTGAGCGCTGGAGTCTACCTTGTGAATGTACATATGGACTGACTTTTGGGAAGCTATTTTGTTTTTGGAAGTGTTGTTTTATTTTCATAAACTAGGCTCAGTTTACTCTTCAAGAACTATGTTTGTATTAAATATTAAGTATGGCCATACGACTTTTAAAAAGTTTTTTTATATGGGTTTTTGAGACATTTTGTTACATGAAAATGTTTATATTTCCACATTATCGAGTCATGAAAATCTGGGACGTTACATCTAGGTAGTTGAGGGTTGTTTCTAATTTGATTCTACAAAGTTTCAAAAACATAAAAAGAGCTGATATATTGCCCCCTATTGGCGATATATCGCCTACCCTTATGTCCCGAGCCTCCGTGGTTTCATTTGTTTGAAGTCGACGTGTTTTCCGTGTCATCCCCAGGCAACATATTGGCCCCTATAGCTGCGATGTATCGGCATACACTGATATTATAAACACATTTTTGCACACTTTTAGCACACTTGAAGTTTGTTAAAACAACTTTCAATGAGTAAAACGTGATCCTAACAGCTGCTTGAAGGTTATAGAACTTCTAGATCTATCCTTTTTAATTTTATTCATCTAAAATGCTTAAATCCTCAATAAACATACATGTGACAAGTGTCACATTCTTAGTTATTCTATCTAAGTTAGGTTATAATAAATAATATTACTAGGACTAGCTATATTAATCAAACCGTATGTTAAAATTAATATTTCTAAACGATAGGTTAAACTTATAAATTCCATAACTTTTTCTATGAGTTTCCAACTAAATCCTGGATTGAACCAATGACCATGAAAACTACATACTATAAGCTATTACTACTACTACTACTACTACTACAACTACTACTACTACTATCTAGCTAAGTAATGTCTCAAAAGGACCTAGAAACCGGGGACTAAGTTTGCCTTTCATCCCAAACCGCTTCACTCCTTTCATAGGAAATTACTTTAAGAAGACTTGATCTCTGATTTTGAATTCCACATCTCGCCGCTTGGCATTCGCATAACTCTTTTGTCAACCCTGAGCAGCAAGCATATGTTTTCTAATCAACTCCACTGCGTCCTGAGTCTCTTTAACAGCATTGGGTCCAAGAAGTGGTCTTTCTCCTACCTCATCCTAATGTAACGGCGATTGACACTTCCTTCCCTAAAGTAACTTATAGGGTACCATGTCGATCGTTGCCTAGATAGCTATTATTGTAGGAGAACTCTATAAGTGGAAAATACTTACTCCATGATCCTCCGATGTCTAGTACACAGGCGTGCAACATATCTTCTAAAATCCGTATGGTACGCTCGGACTGACCGTCGGTGTGAGGATGAAATGTTGTACTGAGACTTAGCTTGGTACCCATGGCTTGCTGCAAGCTTTCCCAAAATCTCAATGTAAACACCAATCCTCTATCAGATACTATGGTCTTAGCGATTCCATGCAGTTGTACTATTTCTCGAACATAAATGTCTGTGTACTGATACGTAGTGTACATAGTCTTGACAGGTAGGAAGTGAGCTGACTTGGTGAGTCTGTCTACAATAACCCAAGCCGAGTCGTGTTGCTTATTTTCTCATGGTAATCCTGTCATGAAGTCCATGGCTATGTCTCCCCACTTCCATTCAAAAATACTAAGCGGTTCTAATAAGCCTGCGGGTCGCTGATGTTCTGCCTTTACTTGCTGGCATAGAAGGTATTTGGACACATATTCTACTACGTGTTTCTTCATTCCCAGCCACCAATATAGTGCCTTGAGGTCGTGAGTGTAACGACCCAAATTCGATATTAAGGCTTAAGGGCCTTGATTAGTGTGCCTGGAGGGCATAATGGGAATTATGTGTGGTTTTAATGATTTAGATGCATGGTTATGATTTAAAACATGTTATTTTATTGCTTGAGTATTTGAGATGCATGACTATGTGTGTTAGTATGCATGTAGGCCTTGATTAGGTTAGAAGGGCATAATCGTAATTTTGGCCATTATGGGCATAACAGCTTTGATATATGTGATAATTGTCGAGGCCACATTATTATGTGGATATATCTGTGATCTGTGACTCGAGACGATCCTAGTGAGCAAAGTAGCGGAAAAGTCATAGCGGGGATTTATACCCGGCTCGGGGTGAGCTCAGGGGTATAAATGGGAATTTAGCGGATATACTGGAGTTTATTTTGACGTTGAGGAATATTATTGGTGATTAATTAGGTATCGGGAACTAAGCGGGAAATAATAAAGACACTCGAGGAATTAGCGAGTATTGGGTGAAATGACTAAAATGCCCTTAAGTGGACTAAAGGGTTAGAATTAATAGGGAGGGCATAATGGTCATTTTCTTTACAGAAGTTAAGTTATACTAAGGCTTTATGTTAGTGGAATTTATAGAATATCAAAGAAGTCTGAAAAAGAAGGAAAAGGAAAGGAAAAGAAAGAGGGAAAAACAGAGAGAGTTTCTCTGAGTCGGTTCAGGCTTTCTTCATCTGTTTCTTGAGGAATTTTTGGAGTAAAGCTCAGAGGAGAGCTGGGGTAACTAGACATCAAGGATCTTGACCTAAGACTAAGGAATTGACAGAGGTTTAGCAGGGTTTCATTAACACTTGAGGTAAGATTCTAGAGTTCATCCATTTCTGTTTCTGGTTTTTGAGTTGTGGTGTTAAGTTGAATTGAATGGAACTTTGGGGAATTCAGGCTTAAGGCTAAGGAGAAGCAAGCCAAGGAATCCTAGGGATATCTTGTGGGCGAAATCCTATCAAAGGTATGAATTCTAAGCTCTAACTCTGATGTTAAGCTGGTTTTTGTTGGGTTTTAGAGTTTAGAGGTGACTATGGTGAATTCTGAGTTTGTGGTTGCATGTGCTTGGGTTTTAGATGTTTGGGGTGCTTGGGATGAGTGGAGTGTGTTCATGAAGTTGTTTTTAAGTTTGGGTAAGAGTTGGAAGAGGTTTGGTTGAGGTTGGATCGAGAAAATCGCAGAAGAGAAATTTTAGTGCTGGGCTATCTGTGACTAGCGCTACAGCGCTAGCCTTTGGGCGCTATAGCGCTAGGCCATAGTGCTGAGGGCAATTTGGCTTCTGTCTGTAGCGCTGTAGCGCCCTCCCAAGAGCGCTGTAGCGCTACCCTGCCTTCTGAAGGGGATTTTAGGGTTATTTGCAAGAGATTTTGACCTAAGGTTTGGGGTTTGGTTCCACCACCTTGTTTGGTGGAACTAGGACTTCCCGGGGGCTCGGGATTGGCCCCGGGACTAGGTTTTGAACTTGAGGGTTGATGATGACTTTGGCCATGTTTTTTTTAGGTGAGCGCTAGGGCTCGAGGGGGACCGTGCTCAAGGTGTCGAGGGATCAAAGCTTGTGAATTGAAAGGTAAGAAAACTGCACCCGGTTACATGATTGTGATGGGACTAAGTGCTCCCGAGAATTGTATCGTGTAAATGTTGGTATCACGCCATGGGACATGTAAAAGCGGCCTAAGAGTGTCGTACATACTATTAGCGCACAGAGCGCGATTTGGCCACTGGGAGCCATGAACACTGGGATAACAAAGGGAGCAGCCTGTGAGCGCTAGCCCTGGTTATCATTATAAACTGTGCATGTTATGAATTGATATGCTTAATATGTGGAATACTTGACTATATTGAGTGGTTATTTGACTGCGGCTATGTGATGCAATGTGAGATATTGACCTGAGTACTAAATGCTTATGCTCTGTTGTTGTTGTGTTTTCTTGCTGGGCCTTCGCTCACGGGTGCTACGTGGTGCAGGTAAAGGCAAGGGCAAGCTGGACCAAGCCTGAGGTGGAGAGCTCCGAGGTGAAATGTACATAGCCAGCTGTTCGATCACCATGGTCGAGGAGTGGTCTAGGACAGGGATTACCTAACTGCTTGTTTTGCCTTAGTATGGCTGGTTATTGTATCTGAGTCTTACAACTTTTGTAAACGATCTTCAAACTTGTATTTCTGGGATCCCGTGTAATCAGATAACGTTTCTTAATGAGAAATGTTTCTTTGAGACAAAACGCTTTTAACCCTAGTTCCTTTGTAGCTTCTGTAACACGATTTTAAATAAATGACTTGATTAGCAAGTCTGGCATTTTATAAACACACAGTGTAACGGTCTTGGCTATCCAGGGCGTTACAGTGAGTCATCTTGGTCAACCCCGAATGAACTGAGTATGGGGTAGTGTGTGCCTCTTCTAAAACATCATCTTAATCCCATGGTCATTCGGCATGCATACCCGTCCCTTATATCTCAAGAACCTCTATCCTGATATAGAGGCATATGTAGTCTTGCCTTCTTTTACTGTAGCCATATACAATACTAATATGTCATCATACCCTTGCCCTATCTGTATATCTTCTAATAGACTTGAGTGGATGGACAAATTACCCAGTTGATCCCTGACTAGTTCTATTATGGCATTAATCAACTCTTGCTGAAGCAGCTTTTCTATTCCGGATAATGCTGCTAGATTTTGGTAACTCTTTTGGCTTAACACATCTGCAACTACATTCGCTTTTCTTGGGTGGTATAGGATTTCGTAGTCATAATCATTTACTAGTTCTAACCACCTACGCTGCCTCATATTGAGCTCCTTTTGCGTTAAGAAATATATTAAGCTCTTGTGGTCCGTAAAAATCTCACACCGTTCTCCATAAAGATAGTGGCGCCAGATTTTCAATGCGAAGACCACTGTTGCCAACTCCATATCGTATGTTGGATAGTGTTGCTTGTATTCCATCAACTTCCTTGAGGCGTAGGCTATTACTTTGTCATTTTGCATTAGCACACAACCCAAAACTTGCTTCGACGCATCACAATATACTACAAACTTGTCGTTGGGTGTTAGTACACAAAGTACTGGTGCTGAGCATAACTTATCTTTGAGCAACTGGAAGCTCCCTTGACATCTATTTGCCTAGTTGAGCTTTTTCAATTTCTAGGTCAAGTTGGTAAGCAGAGTGGCTATCTTAGAAAAGCCATCTACAAATCTCTGATAAGAGCCTGCTAGCCCGAGAAAACTTCTAACTTTTGACGCATTCTTAGGTCTTGCCCAATCCTTCCCGGTCTCTTCCTTCGCTGGGTCTATTTCAATTCCGTCTTTGGATACTATATGGCCGATGAACGCTACTTGCAATAGCCAAAATTTACATTTCTTGAACTTGGCGTAAAGTTGATGCTCTTTTAGTCAGTCTTAAATGTTCCTCGTGCTCGACTTCATCCTTCCAGTACACCAAAATATCATCAATGAACACTATGAAGCGGGTTGTGGGGAAATACCATTGTGATACCCGAGCCTAGGTATCGAGACCTTAGGATAGGTCTCCCCGAGACTTAGGGTTTAGTCTCGAATATTTTGTATGACTTTCCTTAATAGGTTTAAAACCAAATAAGGATTATAAATCATTACAAATGACTTTTATTAAAATGACCAAACTGCCCAAAATAATAATAATGAATTATGAGTGTCATAATTAATCCGAGTATACTGTATGGATAACTACAGTATTGGCTAAGCGTAACTGGACTGAACGTTGGAGGGTGAAAACTTGCTGAGCGCTAAGGACTCCAAGTAAGTCAACTTATATTGTATGGCTGCAACATGAAATGATTATTGTCTTGTATGTTAGTATAGGGATACATGCATATATATAGGCTGTCATAGAAAGTTGCTTAGAGACGTTAGTCTAGTGAGTGTTGATTTAGAAAATATGAACGGTAGAAGTCCGTCATATCCTAGACGGTTGATCCCCATCACACTGCTTGGTTTTATTTATGTCCGGTTCATTACCGCGACGAGTGGCCATGAGACGAGGATAAGCTGGTTAAACCTAGGGGCACCAAGATAAATGGGACCTAGGGGCCCTCATGCTTACTTAATCATTGGACGGTTAGAATCCGAGCAAGTGCTCTGATAAGTTATTCCCGGATAGCAGCCATGAATATTGGCCATTCAGTGAGAGTGCCTAGAGATACTAGGGGTTGCCAAGATAGAGTGAGGCTGAACACCCTAGGGGCAACTGCTCACCAGCACCACTGATTAACATTGATGTCTCCGTAAAACCGTGTAAATTGGATTACACTCTTGGATAAGTAGCGATGCCCTAGGTAACATGATAGTTACCCTTGATGAGAATATTTATTGGCTAGATCTTAGTGTGGAGACTAGGTTCTCTTTTACAGATTAGCAATTATGTTGGAGGGCGCGTTAACCTGAATTGTTGGAAATTGTCGAGCGTTGGTCTCGAATTATATTGTGATATAATATATCTGCTTGCTCTGGGATTTTCTGAGTGCAGGGATATAATTGTTGGTAAGATATAGTTGTGATATAATATATCTGCTTGTTCTGGGATTTTCTGAGTGCAGGATTTTTATCTAGATATGAATTAATTTATCCTTGGTTATCAGGCATAACCATAAATTTGCCAGGACGCTTTAGCGTTCTTGAAATTGATTGTGTAGGGTCCGGATGGGTCCGGATCCCTATTTCTCTATCTGGTTTGTTTGAAAGTTGATCTTACTAAACATTTTCGCTTACCTAGTTGTTTCATGTTGTAGGTAAGGGCAAGGGCAAGGCAGAGCAGTGAGCGCTGGAGTCTTCCTTGCAAATGTACATGTGCACTGACCTTTTGGGAAGCCTTTTTATTTTTGGAAATGTTGTGTAATTTTCCTAAACTAGGCTCACTCTAATCTTTATAAAACATGTTTGTAACTAAATGTTAAGTATGGCCATACGACCTTTTAAATTTTTTTTTTCTATGGGTTTTTTAGACATTTTGTTAAATGAAAACATTTATATTTCCGCATTATCGAGTCTTGAAAATCCGGGTCGTTACAGTGCTAGCCACCACAAGGCTTCCCACTCCCAAGCTCAAGAGTTACTATTGTTTTCCTTGCAATCTAGCATTGCCTCACACTTGGTTAACCAATCCAAATCCAGGATCATACTGAAGTCAGTCATAAGCAACTTTATTAAACAACTGATGTGTCTTTTCCACCATAATCTAACTCACCACAACATAATCATGCAATTTGCATATCATCTCTATGCCTCTATATATGCAACAAGCAAAGAACAACATGGTACCAAAATCAGTCAGCACAATACAAAATCAAAACTAGAAAGCTGACCTGCCATCCCTGAGCAACCAGCCTTAGTCTCAGTCTCAGTCTCCGACTCTGACTGCCTTAGAATGAGCACTCGAGCTGGAGTCGAGTTTTCCATCCCCTTTTTCTCCTCTGTCTCTTGACTTGGGCAATCCCTTTTGATATGCCCAACCATTCCATATAAGAAACATGTCTTCGGTCGGCATCCCTTCAAATGACGCTTCTTGCACCGAGAGAAAATTGGATAAGTCCTCTAGTTCTTAGTTTTTCTTGCTCCAATTAGTTGAGGTATCACTGCCTGAGCTCCGTGCTCTCCAACACTCCTTTATAATCTTATTTCCTATACTCTCAAAAGCCAGAGCCTTCCCTACAACCTGAGCGTAGGTAGAGATTTCATGCATTGGGGCAACTGTAATGCCCTGAGCTATCCTGGAAATCAATCCCTGGATAAACTTTTCCTTCCGAGCTACATCTGTGGGGACCATATCAAAAGCAAAATTGGCCATCCCATCAAATTTGTTAACATACTCGGTTACTGTTGCATTTCCCTGAACCAGGTTCATAAACTCATTCATCTTAGTAGTCTTGGCCGAATCACAGTAATATCTCTCATTGAACAGCTCCCTAAAATCTTTCCAGTCCATCACAGTTATGTCTCGTGTCTGGGATAATCCTTCCCACCATGTTTAGGCATCATCCCGCAATACATATGTTGCACAAATCACCCTATCGTGACCCACCAGCCCCATATTGTCAAGAATGGAGCTGATCATGCCCATCCATTGCTCAGCTCCGAATGGATCTAGGCCTCCCTCAAAACTGGAGGGTAATACTCCTGGAATCTTCCACAAAGAAATTCCCATCTGTTCTCAACCCTAGGCTGAGCCAAAACTGGTGCCACTCCTGGCATAGCAAAGGAATAAGTGTTCCCCGATAGATTTTGATGTTGCTTTAAACACCTAATCTCTTCCTCTTGCCTCTGCAATCTTAATTGCATATCTGTAAGCACTTGCTGAAAATTTTGAGGGGTAGGTGAAGAACTCAAACCCTGGCTGTAACTCCCAGCCTCTGTATATCCACCACTGACCCTCATAATCCGCCTTGGATACATACGTGCTGGTCGAATCTACATTCAATAACTTGACCCATTAAATGTGATGAGCATATCAAGAGCTTTCCCCATGGGAACAATCATACCACACTACAATCACAAACAACTGCATTGCTAAAAACATGCCCATGGCATTCATACATCAATCATAATCCCTGCTCTTCCAACACACATACCATGCCTCCAACTCCAGCATGAAAATATCACATTTATATATTCACGAAGAATGTAATCATATAATCATATCAATAGTCCAGAGCCAGGCTCTATCAGAATCTCATGCTCCTTAATACAATGTGCAGGTAAAGCATTTACATTCTATTTAAACAGTTAAGAACATAATTAGAGAAATAGTTACCATTCCCTGAGTGAAGTTATCTTTAGTGATAAGTGTACATGCCCAGCTTGTCTTCAGGAACCCTTAACCTTGGCTTGCTGTGATACCAAGTTGTAACACCCTAAACTCCAGGGACCGTTACGGTGTGCCTTTTTAAATAGTGCTAAACTCACTAATCGAGTCATTTGGCCATAATCTTGTAACTAAGTATGATTAGCAGTTTAGGATTAACATTTTTGGTTAAGATATAACGTTTCACTAAAATGTTTACTATATACATGGGGATCCCAAAATGTAATTTAAAGGTTTATTACATCAAAAAATTTTACAACTAGCCAACCTAAGCGGCAAAATAGGGTTTAACCCTAGTTCCTCTTTCAACCTTCGACCGTGGCGGTCGAGCAGCCACATATGTACACATCGTCACCTAAGCTCTCCTTCTCAAGGATGGTCTAGCTTTCTTTTGACTCTACCTGCACCACATAGCACCTGTGAGCCGAAGCCCAGACAGAAAATTTAATATGCTCGTGAACAAGTAATAACATGTTACTAAGTCATAATAGGCATGCCTAGCAGTAATAACCATACTCATGCATGCAAGCATGTAAAAATACATGTTTTTGAAGTCCTGCGCTTTGAGTAGATGACTAATAAGTCTCTCACTCTGAGGTAGATGACTAATAAGTCATTCCTTGATCAGTTGACTAATAAGTCACTCTCTAAATAAATGACTGATAAGTCCATCTCGGTCGGATGAGTGATAAGTCTATCTCGGTCAGATGATTGATAAGTTCATCTCGATTAGATGACTGATAAGTCCATCTTGGTCAGATGACTGATAAGTCTATCCTAGTGAGATGAATGATAAGTCCATCTCGGCCAGATGACTGATAAGTCTATCCCGGTTAGATGAATGATAAGGCCATCTCGGTCAAATGACTGATAAGTCCATCTCAGTCAGATGACTGATAAGTCCATCTCAGTCAGATGACTGATAAGTCCATCTCGGTCAGATGACTAATAAGTCTATCTCGGAGGTCCCATACCCTCCTAGCCATGTGACGTGTAGGTCACCTTAGCCTTTTCGGCTTTGGCTCTAAGTGACTAGCCCTTAGACTAGACAAGCGCTTTTAGTTTTCATCGAACTTGAGGTCGGTCCGGCATTAATGCTCATGATGAGTCATTCGATGCAGATGTCGATTAGATCTAATCTTTATCGGCTTGCGTTAAACAAGATACAAGCATCCTTGACTCATAAGTCAATGCCCTATGCCAGTGCTCAGTACTACTGCCGAAATTGACTAGTAAGTCACAGCTTCACAGTAAATACTGACACCAATGCCGATCCCTGACAAATAAGTCAGTGCTTCCTCAATGAGGTAATGAAACCAGACATTTATCATATGTCAAATATTCAGATATGAGGCATTTAGCATGCTTAATCAATAATCAGAAGCATAATTATAATCATGCACAAATACAGAGACTCAAGCTTTGATCAATCTTAATTTCAACATTCATGCCATGCCCTAATCTCATGTATCTTATGCATCACATGCATCACATACGGGATGCAGTTTTCTTACCTCTCGTCCAAGCACAGGTTACCAATAAATGAGCCACAAGCACGATTCTGATTCCAAGCCCCTAGCGATAACCTAGTCACAACCATAAACGGTGATCCAAAGAGATCAAGTTCTGAAACATAATCCCGGAACAAAAACCTAGCCTCCGAGACATCGAATCCCACTACACCGGGTAGTAGAACTGATCTCGAGGCCTATGGTTTGAGTTCCCATGATCAAAACATCACTTCAGCCACAATTGACCTCAAGCGTCGCGGCCCCACCTTCCAAGCGCCACGACCCTCAGGCCTTTCAACAACCTCCACCTTCTTCATCGAGCCTAAGTCGCGGCACCCAAGAACAGGGCCGCGGCCCAACCACGAACCAGCCATTTTTCCTCGTTTTCTCCATTTAAAAACCTTCGAAAAACCTATCCATACAACCCCAAATCCCGAAATCAAAGTTCCCAAACATCCCCATGATCCAAAACCCAAGCTTCAATTCAATCAAAAACTCATCAAAACACAAAATCCAATTTAAGCTTAAAAACTTTCAAAAATTAGAACTTAAAACTTGTATTACTTACGATTGAGTTGTTTCTCAACTAAATCCTCTGAATAATAAGCTTCTAATCTTCCCTAGAATTGCTATGCCTCGATCCTTGCTTGAATCCGAGTCCTAGAACTCAAGTTTCCTTCTAAAATGAGATTAGATGTCGAAAATGGAACTTTAAGGGAGAGAGAACGTTCTGAACGTTCTTTTTATTTCTTAACAGGTTACTTCAAGCTTAAGTAGCCTCAAATAAAACCTAATGCTCGGGGTCCCTCAGGGGTAAAATAGTCAAAACTTCCATAATTTCCCCCCAATCTTATTATCTCCCAATTTATCATCAAATATTTATTCCCATTACCCAATAACCCAGTAATGTGCTAAATATCCCTTGACTTACTCTGAGTCAAGAATAAATCCCGTTGTGACTTTCCCACTAGCTTACCTCCTAGGATCGTCTTGTGCTGAGTAACTTTAGCATAACCAAATAATAATGAAACACCACACACATGCCACATATGTAGAGTCCAAGAACTTTACTTAGCAAATTATTTAGTAGTATTATAGTATGTATAGTATTATCTTTGTTACTGTGGATTTTTGGTTCAGACCGGGAATTATTTGGACACTCATAGTAGTACTTATAAATTTTCTAAGTTTAACCTATAGTTTAAGAATATTAAGTATAACCTAAGATGGATTAATATGACTGATATTAAGGATTATATTTATTATACTATAAGGTTTAGATATCAACCAATAGGATTTTAAGCACATGTTATGAATGGTGATTAAGGATTAAGTATTTTTGAGGATTAAATTTAATAAGGAGTAAAGTTTGAATGTTATAGGGTCAATCAGCAGCTTTGAATACGTTGAGGGCTTAGTCAAGGCTGTTTACTCCATTCAAACTTAGCTAAAAATGTGTAATTTCGTGTTTAAATATTCAGCGTGTGCCGATATATCGCAGCTATAGGGGGCGATATATCGCAGCACGTAGATACGGAAAACACGAATCGATGCACGGTCGCCTCGCGAACAATGGTCCAGGCGATATATCGCCTATAGGGGGCGATCTATCGCCTCCTCCAGCATAAATTCAAATACTTTTGAATTCTTTTCCTTTCAGCCATTCAAACTCCTTCATAAGTCCAGCATCTTTTGAACGAGTCTTCAGCCTCTGCTGAACGAGTATTCAAATATTTTTCACCTAAAAAGCCATTATTTTTATTCAAGTAAAATCAAGATACTTTCATTCCCAAACTCTATAAATAGGACCTAGTACCCAGCCATTTATTCACCTTTTACTCTAAGTTCAGAAGCTGGAAGTGCTAGGAGAGTGTGAGAGTTAAACACTTGGGTGGGAAAGTCATAAGCTTAAACATCATAAGCTTATCAAACACTTTGGGAAGTGAGGTTCGTTAGTATTTCGGTTATGGTTAGATTGGTCTTGCAAGTCATTGAGGTAAACCCGAAACTCTATTTCATTTGTTTCATGTTATTTTCTTTCTCAAAGCCTTCTACTCAGTCCCCTAACCTCATTCTTATTTTGGTTAGGGAATCCAAGTTCTTAAGCACATAAGTTGTGGTAAGCATATTTCTCAATGGTTTAGTCTTCCTATTCATTTTCATTTCTTCTTCTTAAGACTCACTCTTTCTCATATGGTTTTAGGAGTGTTCCAAAAGTCCCAACTCAGTCCATCATATCCCGGTAACTTTGGTAAGGAAAATAGGATAGAATCTATATGTTCATTGCTTATGTTATCTTATGTGTTATGTTATGAAATATGATATGTTATGAATATGTTATGAATGTGTAGGTTTGTAGGCTTAGGCTTATGCCCTATTTGACTAACAAGACCCCAAAAAGATTATGGGCATATGCCTACTTAGCTAGTAGGACCCCACTAATCTCATGGGCATAAGCTTGTTTAGTCTATGGGACCCCAAGTAATAATGGCCATTATAATAAGTGTATGTATTAAGTGTTATGATATGTCTTTACGTTTATTATGAAATTTATGTGTATGACTATGTGTTAAATTTTCCTTGCTGGGCATTAGGCTCATTCCTTTTTGTTTTATGTGCAGGAAAATAGCTTTAGAGGCAGTAAGATTCGTGACTCTTAGAGGATGTGTATCGATGGTGAATGGAGTCAAGGGGCCGAGCATTATTCGATTCGAGGATGTAGTCTCGTTTTACCTTTTTATGGTTTTACATGTATTTTCCGCATTTCTTATGTAATGTCTTTTTATTTTAAATCATGTTTTTGCTTTAAAGACAATGGGATCCCATATCCTTCTTAGTATTTATTTGTAAGTAACTCTTATTTTACAAGTTACTCAATAAAACTATGGTATTTTCGTAAAAATGTAAGTTTATGTATAGTTTCGTTAATGGTCCAAAAAGTCTAGATTAGTGGGTCATTACAACATATATGCCAAATATGCCCAAAATAGCCGAAATATGAAAATCACCCAATTAATCAAAAATGGGTTCACATGCATATTTAATACCCCTAAACATGCATATTATCATTTCATTGCATAATAAATCAATTATGGCTCTCCTGACCTCCTAATCAAGGTCCTAAACCTTATTAGGAAATTTGGGGCATTACAATAGGGGAAATACGCGAGAGCCACAAAAGAAATTAACTCTCAAAGAAAGAAAAGAAGTCAAATATTAATTTGATGATGAAGATGTTGAACAAATTTCTGATGAGTTAATAAGTTCCAAAGCTATTAAGCTCCCCGAGCCTAAAAGACCTAACGAATTCGACAAGACTAATGATCCAAATTATTGTTGATATCACAGAATTGTCAGCCATTTGATGAAGGACTGTTATGTCCTTGAAAACATCATTGAAGGCATGATTAAAAGAAAGGAGATTGAGATAGACCCTTCTTTTGCAAAAAGAACTACGAATGCAACTTCATTAATTGAAAATTACCAACCATCAAACAAGAATGTAATTTCTGTAGCATTTTGAACTTGATAAAGAAGTTACAATAGTTCAAGCTCCTTTGGAGATGCCAAAGTCAGGAAATCCAAATATTCCTACTTTGTATGAACTTATGACGGAACCAAATCTGGAGTTGTGGGACGACTGGTCTAATAGTGAAGAGGAGTTAGAAAGTATGTTGTAGATATTTTCATGGAAAAAATATACAAAAGTTCAAGGTTCATTGTAACACCCTACTTCCTTAGAGCCATTACTAAGTGAGTTTAAAAACGTGCTTTCAACTCGCTAATCGAGGTTTTAGGTCAACTAGTGTAATTAAGCCATAAACAGAGGAAAAACTTTAGAAATATTAATTTCCATAGAAAATCATAAAAGTTTTACACTTGGGATCCCAAAATACAGTTTAGAAACATTTACAATAGATAAACTAAACCCAGTCGAGTAAACGACAAAATCTAGGTTTATTTACAAACATCTCCCAAAATCCTCTGGCTGTGGCAGCCAGGCTGGCCAAACATGTACACGCTGCCTCATGCCTGCTACACTCATGGTTGGTTGGCCTTCTCTTTACCCTTACCTGCACCACAGAGCATCTGTGAGCCGAAGCCTAGCAAGAAAACCCACAAACAGATAACATATGCAACACATATATCAAGCATATAAATAGGCCACCAATGGGCTAAACATATACGACCTAGCTGTCCCAGACGTTTACCAAGCCCTGGGTTCGCGGACCACGCCGAGAGGATATCCCAGGTATCCTTTTAGGGACTCACCCTGGCAACTCGCACTCCACGTGCTCAACGCTGCTCCCGGCCCCTTGCCGTACTCGGCCTTGCACTCAACGTGCCTAACGCCGTTCCCGACCCTTTGTCATTCCCAGCCTCTGCCGTCCTCGGCCTACACCGTTCCCGACTCTTGCAGATCATTCATCTAATAACATTCATAGCATAACAAACAAATACATAATTCTAGCAAATTCAGTCATAGGGCTACGCCCTGCAGTTCAAACACATTGGGCTCAGCCCTGCATACCAGTTCTATTCAGACACATTGGGCTCAGCCCTGCATACCAGTTCTATTCAGACACATTGGGCTCAGCCCTGCATACAAGCTCTATTGGAACAAGGGTTTTCTTACCTGAGTCCCGAGATCTCCGAGCATCGATGTCCCGAGAACAGTCCTCTAACTTGAGCCTCGTCGAAACCCTAGTCACAACACATTAACAACATCCATTTGTCAAGTTCTAATCCAATAAATAACTTTGAGCCATTACCCTAACCTCCGGGACCTTTAATTCTATCAATCTGGGTGATAAAATCCATCCTGAGCCTTAACCATTGAGTTCCCAAGCCTAAACACCCTTAGAAACACAAACAGGCACTAAGAGCCACGACCCTACCCTCAAGCGTCGTGGCTAGCCTCAAAACAGAGGCTAGCACCTCACTGACCCCCACACGGGCCGCAACACGCACACCAAGCATCGCGGCACACATGAACTTCTCGGCCTCCCATGGCCGCACGCGCACACGGGTCGCGACATGCCCATCCTAGGGCCGCGGCCCTCACCTCCAAACCCAGTTTTCTTCACCAACTTTCTACACCTTTCCTCAAGAAAATTCACCCAAAACTTAGCTAACAAGCCTAGATAATCAACACAATCATTCCAGCTCAATATCAGCATCAAAACCCATTAAAACCTGCTCCAAAACTCAACTAGAATACCCAAAAACAAATCAAGCTTAACTAACATGCAAACTCTAACAAACCAGCAACAATTCTAAACATAATCTTTATAATTAAAGCTTACCTTTGCAGAGCTTAGTCCCTGAGTTTGATCCTTAATCCTCAATCTTTTAGCTCCTAAGTTTTCTCAGCCCAATTCCTTGCTTTACCTAGCTTACACCAGAATTTCCTTGAGTTTGTCTTAGGGAGTGAAAGAGAGAAAGAGATAAGAACTATCTTCAGCTGGGAGGAAGTAAGTGTCGGTTTCTTAGGCTTCTAAACGTTTCCTTCCTTTGTTGTTTTTAACTTAGTCTATGTGGTTACCTCAGGGCTCGGGGTACCAAAACGTCCCCGAGGGCAAATTGGTAAATTTCCCCAACATTCCCTCCTAGGCATTCTATCCTCAAATATATCTCCTAATATTTATTTCCGTATACCGATAACCCCATAACACATCCAATACCCAAATTACCCCTCGACTCAACCCGAGTCAGAATCTCAACCCCGTTGTGACTTTCTGGCTAACTGCTCCCTAGGGCTGTCTCAGATCGTGCTTCACAGACATATCACATAGATATAACATTTATCACATTTATACCCTAATGTCTAGACAGGGGCCACATGCACATTTAACTCAACTAAACATGCATCATTATCATATATTCACATAAATCCACATACCAGCATATTAAATCATTTATTGCCCTCCAGGCACACTAATCAAGGCTCTAAGCCCTATTAGCAAATTTGGGTCGTTACATTAATTCTTAACAAAAAATATTTTGGTTGAAAGTTCTGGAGTCAAATTCTGGGGAAAAGCATGACTGAAGAAGAACAACAAAAAGAAAAAGGCGAAAAAACAAAGACTTATCCATAAAGAGGATGAACATGAGCAAAAAAGAAATTTCATAACTCTAGAAAAGTTCATGCCAATGATGCTACATAAAATGACTCTCACTGATAATGATGATGAATTGTTGAGTAGTTGCATGGATATACTTGCAGAAGAAAATCATAATTCTTCCTTATTGGAAAATGAAACTGAAGTAGATGAGATTACTTTACAAGACATGCAGAGGAAAGAAAATAAAGAGCTTGAAAAAGCTAAGCATGCCATTCAATTCAGAAAACCTTCATCCTCGATTAATAATGAAATATGCAGTGATAGTCACCAAAGCAAAAGTAATGGTGAACATGAGATGACGCGAGCAAAATATGACATATAGGCTCATCTAAAAACATATCCCTGCTCTTTTGAGTGTCTATGATGCTTTACAAATGTCTCATGAGCATAGAAATGCTCTTGTCGTTGCATTAACAAGTCCTAAATTTTAATCAGAGTAGATAGAGCCAATTAAACGTACGTCACTTGAGGCAAATTCTTCTTGTATTTCTTGCATTACTTTTGATGATGAAGATCATCAATTGAGAGTCGCCTTGCATAATCGACCCCTCTATGTGACATGTATGATTTCCAATATTCTCGTAAGTCGCATCATGTGGATTGTGGGTCGGTAGTTAATGTATTTCCTGTAAAATATTTTAAAGATGTTGGTTTACAACCACGTCAATTATCTCCATCATCATTAACAATCCAAGGATTCAATCCTATAACATGTTGTTAGGGCAACCCTTGCTTCATGAATATGGAGTCATTCCTTCAACACTTCACCAATGATTCAAGTTTTACAAAGGAGGAAAACTTAAAATGATTAACGCAGATATGGGGAACAAGTGAACTACACTGATGCAAAATTTTACAAGCCAACTAATGTCACTATATTAAAAATGAAACCTCAGGAAGCAAAATGTTGTCCCAAACAATTTGAGGGCTCAACCTCTCAAAAATCCCTACAAACTAAACAATTATCCCCTATGAAATCTTCTCAAAAGGAAGAGGAGAATTTAAAGTTGTCTTGTCAAAAAAAAAACTTTAAATATACTCCTAAAAGACAACGGGGAGTGGGGCAAAAAGCATTAACACCTATCAAAGATACAGTGACAAACCTTATGATGAGTTTCACCTTACCATTACGAAAGATTGATCAGTTACTTCCCAATGGAAAAATGCAATTATCAATAACTTTTGGTGAAAATGTGAAAACAAAAAAAAAAGGTCATTACTCTTAGGAAAAGATCCTCAACTGCTGTAACTCCAAAGGTCTTCAAGATGGAAAAGAAAAATTTTCATGTTAAGAAATAAAAACAAATCATAATTCATCAAAATAGTGATTGTTTAAAGGCCTCGTTTAAGCCTGATGAGTTAACAAAAGAGGAACAAAGGATGTTTCTTGGTGATGAAACTAGTACATCAACCCCACGGGTGTCGGTATTCAAAAGACTCAAAGTTGGCACATCAACTCTACTAGTGTCACCGTTTGAGAGGCTTGAATTTCCATCTATTTCTCAACCAAATGCATTAAAAAAGAATAAGAAATGGCAGTTAAAGCAAAAGAAACATTTGAAAATTACTTCTCACCAAAATGAAGGGTACGAAGCACAAGAGGACCAAGAAGATGTTGTGAAAGTTAACTATCTTTCTACGAAGCACAAGAGAATCAAGAAGATGTTGTGCAAGTTGACCATCTTTCTTTTGAAGAGAGTTTAGCTGTAGATGAAGAAAACTCAAGTTCAAATTCTTCAAAATATTTTTTGGATATCATTCAACCAGCACATCAAGAACTACAAGATGGGGGGCAAGTAACAATTGATGATTTAGCATAACTCAATCTTTGTATCGAGGATGATCTAAACCCTGTATTCGTCAGCTCGTTATTAATTGAAGAAGAATTGAAAAAGTACAAAAAATTCCTTTATGAATACAATGTTGTGTTTGATTGGGGATATCAAGATATGATAGGCTTGGATCCAAATGTTGTTGTACATGGGTTGGGAGTATCAAAAGATGTTCCACCTATGAAACAATCTCAAAGAAGAATTTGACCAGTGTTAATTCCAAAGATTGAAGTAGAAATCAACAAATTGATAAGAACTGGCTTCATTCGAGAAGTTAAATACCTAACCTGGCTCGTAAACATTGTCCCTGTGTTAAAAAAAATGGGCAAATTTTCATATGTGTGGATTATCGAGATCTCATCCGTGCCTGCCGAGAGGATGAATTCCCACTTCCCACTACTGAATTACTAGTAGATGCTACTACTGGGTTCAATGCATTATCATTCATGGATGAGTTTTCTGGGTATAATCAAATCAAAATGGCATCAGATGATAAAGAACTCCCCATTTTTCGAACATTGAAAGGAATTTATTGTTATACAATTATGCCATTTGTGCTTAAAAATGCAGGGGCAACTTACCAAAGGGCAATGTCCACTGTCTTCGAAGACAAGCTTTACAATAATATCGAATGTTATGTTGATGATGTGGTGGTGAAAACTAAAGAAAGAAAAGACTGTCTTGACGACTTAAGGCGAGTCATTGATTGACTTAGAAAACATCAGCTCAAGATGAATCCTTAAAATGTGCATTTGGGGTAACATCAGGGAAGTTACTCAGATTTGTTGTTAGACATCGAGGAATTGAAATTAACCCTGCAAAAAAAAAAAGCGAAATTGGAAATGCCTCCCCCATGCAACTTGTGTCAATTATGGGGACTACAAGGAAGAATTGCTTTTATCTGAAGGTCCATCTCAAACCTATCTGGTATATACCAACCTTTCACAAGAATAATGCATAAAAATGTACCATTCATATGAAATGAGGCATGCACAAATGCTTTTGAAAGTATCAAGCGATACTTGTTACACCCACCAGTGTTGAGGGGTCTAATTTTAGGAAAGCAATTGATATTGTATATCACAGTATTAGAGTGCTCTTTAGGAGCATTGCTGGAAAAAAATAACGAGGATGGAAAAGAAGTCGCCCTTTACTATTTGAGTAGAACTTTGGTAGGGGCAGAACATAAATATCCTCCAATTGAAAAGGTGTACTTGACTTTAATTTTTTCTGTTACAAAATTATGACATTACTTCCTCTCACACGTTGTGACATTAGTGTCAAAAGCTGACCCTTTGAGGTACATTCTATCGAAACCCGTGTTGTTTGGACGATTGGCAAAATGGTCCATGGTTTTGTTAGAGTTGGAAATAAACTTTGTCCTGCAAAAAGCAATAAAAGGACAAGCATTTGTTAATTTTTTGGCAATGCACCCGATTCCATAGAATATGGAGTTGCATGAGGATGTTCCAGACGAAGAAGTTTTCACAATTGAAACCTCGTCTTATAAACCTTATATTGATGGGGCAGCAAAGAAGTGTGGGGCAAGTTCTAGCATTGTCTTTGTGATACCTTCTGGTGGACTAATACCTTACTCTTTAGACAATTTGGCTATATGTACCAATAATGTAGCAGAATATGAAGCGTTAGTAATCGGTCTCGAAATTTCACTTGAAATGCAAATACAATCACTAGAGGTATATGGCGATTCTCTTTTGATTATCAAACAAATTAATGGTGAATTTCCAGTCAAGCATGAAGCTCTAATTCCTTATCATGATAAGGCTAAGCATTTTATTGCTCAATTCCAAACTATCATGTTAGATCATATCCCTAGGTTAAAAAAATGGCAAAGCTGGTGCTTTACCTAAATTAGCTGCATCACTAACACTTCCTGGTGAAAGGTATATTTAAATAACAATAGGAGAACGCCATTTGTTATCCCAAATTATGGAGAGGAAAGAATAAATAAGTACCATAAATTTGGTAACTTTCCTTGAAAATACAAACGACAATGACTGGCGCCAACAAATTATTAGCTATATCCAAAAAGAAATCTTGTCAATAGACTTGAAAAGAAGAGTGGATGTAAAAAGAAGAGCTAGTCGATTTTTTTTCCTTAATGACACATTGTATAAGTGGTCTTTTGATGGAATGTTGCTAAGATGTCTTATAAAGAACAGGCATCACATGCTCTTTAAGAAACTCATGCTGGTACATGTGGTGCACACCAAGCTAGCCCCAAATTGTCAGCTCAATTGAAACAGTTAGGTTATTATTGGCCTACTATGGTCCAAGATGCGATTAATTTTTCCAAATGTTGCAAGTTGTATCAACGACATGGAGATTTTATCCATTAACCCCCTCAACCACTTCATCCTTCTATATTTTCATGGCCTTTCGAAACATAGTGAATGGATGTCATTGGTCCTTTCATGCCACCATCTTCCAAAATCCATAAATACCTCCTGGCTGTTGGGCTGAAGTTGTACCCTTGAAAGAAGTACGTGCAGAAGATGTCGCCAACATCATAAGAACTCACATAATTTATCATTATGGGGTTCCATAAAAAAATATATCAAACAATGCTCTTTACTTCAAATGTAAGACACTTGTCAAACTAATGGAGAAGTACAAATTCAAGTATAGTTTTTCAACTAATTATAATCTGTCTTCAAATGGCCAAGCAGAAGCATTTAATAAAGTGTTATGCAAAATCTTGAAGAATATGGTAAGCCAGAACAAAAGGGATTGGTATGAACGCCTCCCAGAAGCTCTATGGGCTTACAGGACCACTGTAAGAACTGCCACTGGCTGTACTCCTTATAGCTTGGTGTTTGGGTCTGAAGCAGTACTACCTTTGGATGTTCAAATACCTTCATTGAGAATTGCTACTAAATTAATGAGTCCATATGAGAATGTGCAAGTCTGTTTAGCTGAGCTTGAGGCATTAGTTGAAAAACTACTTGCTGTCCAACAAAATCTCGAAATATACCAAGCACAGGTAGCTGGGCCATTCAACAAGAAAGTCAAATTCAGGTCATTTTCAGTTGGAGATTTTCTGCTGACTATAAAAAGATCGGTTGTTATAATTAGAAGGATGAAAGGAAACTTTGAAGCTAAATGGGAAGGACCATATGTTGTTACTAAGGTCTTCCTAAAAGGGGCATATGAACTTTCTGATTTAGAAGGCTGACGCATTTACCCGTGCGTAAACAGAAAGTTCATCAAGTTGTTCTACACTTAAACAAAAGGGTTTTCACCTAATGTGTAGACCGTACACTTAAAAAAAACAAAAAAATAGCGTGCAATGAACTACGAAAGGCTTGATCTCACTTTGGGTACGTAGGCAATCTAGTTTATAACTAGGCCCAACCACAAAAATAAAACAACTCATATTCCCCTTCAAAAAAAAAAAGAACTACGAAATACTTGATCCCACTTTGGGTATGTGGGAAATCTAAAAAGAAAATATATTATTAATTTAGATGCTGCCGCAAAATCAAAACAAAACAATTTCTCCATACAGTCTCTAATGCTGGTAAACAAAAAAAAAATTTAATGTTTTGAAACTAAAAGAAAATAATTGATGAGATCTTCAGTCCATCTTGAGGAATGAGGTCAAAAAATTGTGGATTTCTTGAAATTCTTCTTCTTGAGCTTCGATTGCAGCTTTAGCTCTTTTAATTTCATAGAATTTTTCCACAGCAGCTTTAAGCTTTGATTGCTTTATCCTCTCATCAATCTGCTGATGCTGCTTCAATGAGTTTTCCAGACTAGAAAGATTTGTTTCGATTGATGCTTTTTCAGTCTCATAATCAGTCCGTCTTTTTTGTAGACCAAATTCTGCTACAATAATAACTGCCTCTTTAGTCTTAAGAGCCTCCAAAGCCTTTTTCTTTTCTGATACAAAAATAAATAAGCTATCCATGGTAGCTGAATTTTCTTCACCGTGATTAATTATATCATGGATGAGAGATATATCAATAGCGATGGCACTTTCAATTACCTAGGTAGCAGCTACAGATTTTTCTTTCAGGGCAAATGAATCGTTGATGGAATTGATAAACCATTCAATCACTGGAGTTTCAACATTCATTGTCCTACAAATAGCGTCCAGTAAGTCAAGCTTCTTAATTGCTTCAGCACGACATTCAGAAATTTCTTGTTTTTGTCTGGAAGGAGATAATAAATTAAATATGTCATTCATGATGCCAATTATAAACTCCTTGGTGCATTCCTTTAAATTTGAGTTGGCAATTGCTAAAACAGACATAGATGAGATTTCTTCTGGTGGAACAATATTCTCTTGAGACAACATTTAATCAGAAAATTCCATATCAACATAGTCATCAAACTCATCAAAATCAACAAACTCATCTACTCTCAAACTAGAGGCATCAATACCAATGTCAAGTGGTGCAATTCATGAATCCTATGTAATTAGGAAAGCTATATTTTTATCTTCAATGATTTAAAGGGTTTTTGTACGCTTTTTCCTTTTGAAATGTACTTCTAAGGTATTTTCACTATCTGACCCAACATTGACATAGTTGTCATTATAAAATTCAGTATCATTGAGAGTAAACTTTATATAAACATCATCAAGAGTGGAGTAAATCTCTTGAATGTCCTTAATGATATACTTAGGATCCTTTTCTTCATAAGGTTGCTTCGACAGCTCTAAATGAAGATTCTTGACAAATCTCTCTAAGAAAGGCATACAAGTCCATGCCCACCAATGACAGTACCACCACGTACACTGACCCATACGGGTAATACTAGGAATATGAAAATGAATACTAGTATCTCTCCTTAAAAGCAAAGTCCACGCTTTAGCAACACCACCTATCGCACGGGTGTTCTTTGAGAAAAATTATAACAAAGTTCATTCGAGGGCACACCTTGATCAAAACCAAATTGGCGAACAAATATTTTGGGAAACAATGGCTCAACATATAAATCTTTACCTACTCTCACATGTAACATAGAATAATGCATAGAAACCAACATCTCAAATCTATCATCACATAAGTCTTCATTGTCCATACAATCAAAATCTTCCTCAGCGTGGAAAGAATATGGTCGTTGAATGATATACTCCTCTTCTCTTAATATACGGCCGGTTTCATTAAGACTCCGATTCTCAGCTGGTACCCCAACATACTTGCATAAAAAAGGAAAATCAATAGAGGAACTCCAATTGCTATGCATGCCACGAAAATGTTCAGCCAACCAGCCAAATACAAAATATATAGGTGTTGACCCTCGATTTGGCCAACCACACAGAGTCAGATTAACGATAAAGAAATATGAAAACAATCAAGAATAGAATCAAATGGTAAAGAAATGACACAAACGATTTATAGTGGTTCGGCCCCAACAATGTGGTAACAACCTACGTCCACTTAGTGTTATTATTGATGTTGAATCCCAATGTCGTGATCAAAGAACTAGGGTTCTTGAGTTTCACAAGCCTTAGGAGAATTATAACTTTTCAGTGGATAATCACACTATGCTCTTTCTACGAGTATTCAGAAAAAAGGTTCCAAAATTAAAAGTCCCCTCCTTGGGTAATCTCACTGAAGCAAACCTGAGACTGGTCGGGCTTCTAGCACCTCACTAGGATGTGAGGGAGTCAACTGTGGGGAGTGCCACCGGCGAAGAGATTCCCGAGCAGCACATAGATGTGTTGCAACCTCAAAGGGGGAGACCAATTGGAGTGAGAATCAGGGAACCCTCCAGCACCTCGCGAGCGGCCGCTCCTCCTGCCCCTTCGCGAAAGGGAAAGAAGAAAGCTTCTGAATCCCTTACACCTATCGACGAGTCTTCGGACAAGAACGGTACTGATCTCTCGCTCTTAGATAGTTTGCCAATTCCCTGTCACTTATTTGACAGGGGCGGCAACTTTAAATACACACCTACTTTAAATTCAGACTTCTTCAGCACGAGAGAGTTAATGTAGCGTTAGTATAGCAAATAGTGTACCAACCAGTAATTATAGCTCGGGTATTAGGCTTTTAATTTCTCTGCCTTTGTTTTCTTATCTTAGTAAGCATCTTATATTATATTGTCTCACTGCTCGCAATGTTTCCCTACATGAAGATATGTCTTTCGGAGACGTGTTCGATCACTACACCGCCGCTGCTACTCCCTCGAGCTGGAAGAAAGACAGCAAGAGGGTTCGTGGAGAAAGCAGCAAAACTGCTTCAAAGAAGGCCCAGACTGAGGGTCCTTCAGCAGCTGCTCCTTCGAAGGAAATCACGCCACCTCCCACAAAGGAAACAACGCTACCTCCTTCACCACTCGACCAGCCGTCTCCAACTGCACTTTTCGGCCAGCACTCTACTCCTTCAGTGCCTACCAACCAGCCACACCACACTCAACCCAAAGACACTCTGGCCAACGCTGTGGCCAATTTGGCCAGGGAGAGAATATACAAACTCTCCAAGCACAAACGGAGTCAAGAGGCCATTGTTGGCACTAGCTCCATGGAGGCCGACCAAATAATAAACTGAGGGCTGAACGAGATAGCCAGTGTAAGTTGTATTCTGTTGCTGAGTCATTTTACTCTTTTAATTTTTGCCATCATCTTATTTCTTTTATCTGATCGTAGGGATTGCTGACTATCACTGCTAGTTGGCACCGCACACGGACTTTGGTTACCCAGACCAAAGACTTTGACATCAGGCACACTGAGGCAATGAAGGTTCATGAGGGGAAGAATGCTGACCTACTCGAGAAAAACACAGAACTGACCAACCAGAATGATGAATTGCGCGAGCAGAAAGCCCAGCTGACCGAAGAGTTGCTGCGGCAGCAGAAGTAATTGCCCTTGTTGCTGCTGCTGGTTTGGATGTTGTGGTTGCTGCAGCTGTGACGATGGTGATTGTGTCTGTTGTTCTTGTTGCTGCTGTTGTTGTAGTTGTGCTTGCTGTCGTTGCTGTTGTTGTTGCCTTCGACCAGGAGAAGAGTGTCTAAGGCGTTTCTTCTTAGCACCCTCAGCATCTTCTCCCGGACGCTTGCTCACCCCAGTTGTCTTCACGGGGAACACAAGCCCTTCCCCGTCGCTGCTGCTACTCGAGACCATCATGGTCTCGGAAGGCCCGTCAGCAGGAGACTTCTCTACCCTCAGAGACACTTGCGCCTCGCCACTCGTCTTCTTGGGGGAGGCAGTTTTACCTCCCCTACCAGCCTTGGTCTTCCGTCCTTTCCCCGTGGACGGGTCTTGGCTAGTGGCAGCCTTCTTAATGAGCAAAGTCACTCTCCCCAACATCTTGGCTTCCGGATACTCTGCAAGAAACGTACAAAGCAAGGTTAACGAACCAACGAGCAATGAGAAAGAAAATAAGTAAGAAGCGGCAATCAACAAAAAAGCACAAGCAAGCGCGCCAGCAGGGAACAAGAAACGAGAAAAAGAAAAGTTTGAAAGGGACGACCATGCACGAGAAACGTGGATGGCCTTCCCCGAGCAAAACAAAACATCGCTTCCTGCTCCAGGAAACTCCCGTACTCCTTGAAGTCCGGGAATGACATGCTGAGAGAAGAAGGGTCAACCATGATGACACCTTCTGGCAGACTACCGTCACTCAGACACCAGAGGAGCTCATCTACCCTATCGCAATACCTGTCGAAAGGTATCCTACGCGGATCTAGCCTAAGGAAACGGGGATCAAACCCCATCTGAGAGGTCCGGGAAACCTCAGACAGGCTGGGGGTGTGAATCAACCGAAAACTAGTCTTACCTCTCCCGGAGGTACTAGCCCCCGGAGCCCCTATGTCAGGGTAAGCCGCGGCGTGGCGAGCCTCGATCTCCTCTTCCTCCGGCTGGGGGTCGGGGAACCTCTCCGCCCAACTAGGAGATATAGTATTTTTGTCTCGGGCTGCTTGGGTGATTACCTTAGACAGCTCCAGGGCAATCTGCTCCCGGATGTCAGCCGACACCTGAGTCTGCCCCCTGCCACTTACTGGCTCGATATTTTGGAAGGAGGCGAGTAACCCATACTCCCTCAACGATTCGGAGGTCACAAGTCCCTCCACTTTCAACTCTTCCTCAGAAAGCCCTTCGTAGAACTTGGACCTCCTTATCATCTCCGCGCAGCGAGGTGTCCGCGGAACGACTTCTGCAAAAATCAAATACAAGCGTTAGAGATCCTCCCAAAAGGCAAATCAAACGCAAAGAAACAAAGCTGAAAAGGAGAGGAAGGAGCACTTACCAGGGATTTTGAAGTCCAAAGATAGGGCTGGCACCCTCTTCAGCGGGAAGCCAGTCGTCAGGAACCAGTATTCCCGGAGGTCTGGAACCCTCGCGGTATGACAAGTGGGGCACATCACGTCCGGGTTCCTTTCTAGCCTGTAAAACCCCACCTTGTCTGAATGACCCCTCATAGGCTGAGACTTCAACCCGTAAAAGTACAGCACCTCCTCCGGGGTAGGAGCTTCCAGTCTCCGGGACTTGCAAAAGATGAACCACCCTGCTAAGAGCTTGTAGCTGGGAGGAATTAACTGGAAGGGGGCAATCCCAGCCTTCACACAGAAATTGGCAAAGTAACTCCTTAGGGGCAAGTGCGCCCCACACACTATGTGTGCCCAACTCCAGGCACCAAAGCCCTCGTGACTCTGGCTAGCTGACTCGCCCAGCACCGACAGACGGTGCCACATCAGACCTGGGATGTTCTTCAGGCCTGCCTCAGAGGAATACAGCTCCAGCATGCCATAATTCCTGAAAAGGTTCGGCTTTTGGTCCATCTCCCAGATGGAACTATTGGAGATTGGTGGGCTAGCCGCGACCACTTTCGCCTTTCCTATCCCCTTTCCACCAGCAACAGGAGAGCCCTTCTCTTGGGCAGAATCAGCCTCCCCCACAGCAAGGAGTTGTTCCTTTGAGATGATCGTCACTGGACAAAAGAAAAGAAAGAAGAAAACACTCTAAGCAGTCAGCACCCTTGTCATACCCTAGTGGTATCAAAGGCGTCGGGGAGACCCTCCCCGAAAACTGCTTGGAGAGGCTCCCACCGAGCTTACCGAGGGGTTGGCACCATGCCACCCGAAGGGCAGCAAGGAACCAGACTCAGACCCCGAGCCTAAGCCCACCAAAAGAAGTGTTTTTCCAGAGAAAGACACCCTAAAGGCGTTCATGCTTATGCTCTAAAACAGCAAAATAAGGGACGACTTTCCAAACGCAAATCGCCAAAGCATGCAGAAAAGGCTACTTATCGACTCACAATCGATCACATGCCTACCAAAGCCCTATTCACGCATGCACATAAGCAATAATGGCAGAAACCTCTACTCTAACAACTACCAACAACCTAAGGTCTGAGAGGAAAGAGCAAAGTAGAAATACTTACTGATATTCGGGTAGTTGGAGGTTGAAGAAGTAACTGGATCACTGCACAGCACGATCGCGAGAAGTAAAAGCTACAAAGACGAACGGCGATTCAAACCAGGAACTTCGGGGAATAAACCCACTGCCAAATCAAAAAGAAAAGTTTCCAGATACTTACCAAAAGAAATGGCAAGTTCGGGGGAACGTAAGCTGGGAAGCCTGAGAGTTCGAAGGTTTGGAAATCTGAAAATCCTAAAGATGGAGAATCTGAAAGCGTAAAGAGGAAGAAAGGTCCTTTCCCTCGTTTTTATAGCAGGGAAGAAGCCGTTTCGAATTCCTCAAGTGGACGGTCCCGATCTTCCCATTCCGTGTGCGTCAGATCCAACGGCTGGAGAGGAAGCGACGATCCTATTTATGACTCCTCGGATGGGAATAAAGTATTTATTTCCCATCATTACACCACCTCGGGCCCTGAGTACCATTAAAAACCGTCAAATCATTAGTCAAATGACTGACGCACGCATCCTCAACCAGTCGCCTCACGCACACGTCTTGGTCGCAGAACCATTCCCAGAATGACACGTGGTCCTTGCCGCACTTGAGTACTTGATCTCAAACAGAAGAAATTCCCTTTCTTTTTCATACTAATACTCAGGCGGGAAAAAGGAACCCTTCCAGGAACACAGAAGGTGCCCCATCGCCTAGTCTAAGAAACCGATTGTACAAGCTCCCGGATCTCTCAAAGCTCCGCGACCTTGGGGGGTAAATGTTATCCAGATTTCCGGATAGCGTTTGGATTGATGACCTCGGGGAAGCAGAATTATCGATGTCTTTCACGGTAGGTGACCAGAGCTCGCGGATGAACAGAAAGGCTTCGCCTCTCCCGTTTAGTGTCCGGATTACTCTTCCAAGCAAACACAATACGGAAACTCGTCAACTCTCCCGGACTCCCGAAGGGGTATCCTTCGGGGAAGCTCCTTCCAGGAGAAGCTCTTCGAGTGGTCTCCGCGGAAGCAGTTCCGTGCCTCGCACGGAACAAAGCCAAACGGTCGAGTCCTGGAGGAGGCATATTTGGAATGATATCCACCTGACACAGGATCCCGCCTGACACGCCCGTCAGGTCAAAGCCGCACACATCCCAGCACGCCTAAGGGTACCTTTTCGCCTACTGTTCCGCTGACAACTTGGATAAGACGGCTGACTTTGTGTGTTCCCCATACTTTCACGTAAATATACCCACATAGAGTCTTGTAGCCATGCTACTACAGTAATTGTATCCCTATTTATGGCTGGTGTAATTAAGACTCATGTACGTAGAGAAAAACCCTAATCCAAAACCCTAGCTATAAATACCCCTTCATTTTACAAGAAGAGGGACGGACAAATGATATATAGCAAAATCTCTACTAAAATCTCTCTAGCTTGATCTTCTTCAAGAGAACCCGAGAGAAACATTGTGAGTGTGTGAAGTTCTTATGCACCAGCCATCTTACTGTAACCTTTTCCAAGTATAATAACATCGACTCGTGGACTAGGGCTTGTTAACGCCTGAACCACGTAAAAGCACTGTTTGTTTAGTTACATTTTAGCATTTCTACAGTTCTTATCTTTTTATTATTCTGTTAGTTATTCGTTTCCGAAAAACTCGGTAAACATATACCAATCCCGGTCATTATCTCCTCTAAGTTTACTGTAATCCATCGCGAACCATACAATTGGCATAGACCTTTCTAATTCCAGATGTCAGCCTCCACTTTGGTTTTCTCTAAGTAATAAAGGATTTCAATGTGAGTCCTTCACTAGTGCCTTAGTCTCATGGTCAACCCCCTATGGGTGACAAAACGCTTTAACTTTCATGCTAGTGTGCTAACTTCTTTTCCATAAGTGTCGTCACCTCACCCTAACGGTGGCTATTCGATAATACTGTCAACCCAAGGTCCCGTGTAAAGCATCTATGTTCTTATTCCTTCATCCATCGTGAAGCACAAACAATCACCTTTTTAGTCTACACATGGGCGCACCCTAGTCCTTGACGCACCACACCATTAACTCTTCATTTTAAGCGAGGACAGTGTCCACTGCACCATCCTCCTGTATTAGTCCATCATCTGCATATTCTAATACCATGGCATGTTAATCAATCATTAATTCAATTATGAAATTCCTGTACGCGATTGTCCATTCAGACAAACTTTAGGTTCTTACATTACATCTTTTCAGGGTATGGCAATCCTCGAAGATGCTTCAAGTAAAATTTCATGTGTCTTACTGGTTCCACAATGCTTCTAACCTCTAAAACATTCCTTTATCCAATTCCTTATTGTTTCTATCTTAATTAAATCATACACAATCCCATCACTTCCCATAATGTGACCTTGGATATCATCTCGAGAAATCAGAACCTATCCCTTTCGGAACCTTACCTGTAATCTCTGTTTCCTCAACCTCAGTAGTATCAGCAAAAATGTTTTTCGTGTTCCTCTTGTAATGGGAAGTAGTCTAAAAAATTCTCGATCGATCTAGATTTGAATTGTCTATATCATCCCTGTACTTTCTACTTGTTGAGTCTATGTGGGCTGCTGGAGCATTGGCTAGTTCAAGAGCCTTCACTAAAAAGACCCATCATACCATACTTGGTGCGAGAGGTAATTCTTGAAATGTCTCTTTTCCCAATCCTTAACTAGTAATAACCAGATCGAGGGTCAATTCTTGAGAGCATTTTCCTACCTTGTAACCAGACAAATAAATCATCCATCCTTGGCAATGGACACCTATTCTTGGAAATTACTCTATTCGGCTATCCATATGCAGTACACATTCTAGCACACTTGGCCTTCTTCTTAACAAATGGTGTTGACATGTTCCATGATAAGATTTTCCATCTGATCAATTCTCAAGTCAAATAACTCCTTCGACTGAACCTTTAATTCTTTCTACTCAGCTACTGCCATTCTTCATGATTTCTCTGATATCGGTTCTATCCCTGCCTCAATCCCATAGCACACTCAATTCCTTAATGAGACAACGATCGTAGCAAATCCTTATAAACCCATCTGAAACCTCACTAGCTGATCTAGTTTTCATCTAGACTAACTAATATAACGCTAGTGGTACCTACCACAATAGCTAGGCACCCCCTAAACGCAATCGGGTTTTATCCTTTCAAACTTAGAAGTCACCATCCTTTCTTACAGTCCATGGTTGTCCCTTATTTGGCCAACTAATCCATACTCAGGATCAAACCAAAATCCTCAAATAAAAAAATCAATCAATTATTACCACTAACTTTCTACCAGTAATACTCTAACCCATCCCCTTGAAATTACCGATTTCCCCTAGCAAACACTAAAATTCTAAACCTCGTGGAGTAAAAATCATATAGCATGTGCCACATATCTATGTCTCTTCTGAGAGATATGTAGTATGAGACGTGTGAATGCCAAAAATTGACTAGAGCCATAGTTAATAGTTACCCTTGTAAATGTATGAATTCTTCCCTTGTGAATTCAACTCAAGAGAACCTCTACATTACGAGGCACCCTAGAAACTATGAGGCGCATGTCAGTGGAACAAAGGGGGCGAGAGCCTCACTGGCTGCTTACCACATGAACAAAGAGACAAGGGCGTCATGTGGCATAAGAGGAGTTGGGCTAAGGGAGTCACCCTCGCCATGCGAGGGTCCCCAACCGCTGACCAACACGGACACCACCCTCGCTATGCGAGGGTTATGAGGGTTCAGCCTTGTTGCCTCACGCGTGCCCCGTGCCTTGCGAGCCTCATCTACACCCGAGGGAAGAGGGCCAGCCTCGCTATGCGAGACACCCTCGCTATGCGAGGGTGTGACCTCATCACGCCGCACACGTCTCAAGCCTCGTCTATACCCGAGGGAAGAGGGCCAGCCTCGCTATGCGAGACACCCTCGCTATGCGAGGGTGTGGCCCCGTTGCACCGCCTATGTCTCGAGCCTCGCCTCCATGTGACCTGCGTAGGTCAGCCTCGACCCTTAGCACCTTGGCTTCTCATGATACACATAGGTTGAAGCCTCCTTGGCATAGGCACGAGGAACACTTGGGGACACCTAAGGGGGAGTCAAACGAACATTAGGCATCGACAGGGATTGATAAGGATGGCCGGGTACAGGTCACGTGTACTGACACGAGATGTACGGTTGTGAAGAGAACAGAGGCGTGGCCCTGTCATCTACGTTCGAGGAGTAGTGGTAGTACGGACTTGTACAAAGAGTAGTGGCGCCACTTGAACACCCCCGACCATACACCAGAGCCGACAGTACTATGTCCTGAGCCACGACTCTGGCATTGTCAGGGTAGACACCACTACGCCCTGAGCCCCTACACTATCAGTGTACCCGCATACGTCCCTGTCTCCTGGGACTTGTTTGTATCAAGGGCCAATAGAGCCCACCTATAAATAGGCCTCAACCCCTCAGGTTAAGGGGTTGGAAAACTGAGTGTATGAGGAGACGCAAAAGAAATACATGATCTTTGTTCCATTGTTGCTCTGGTTTTTTTTCTATTGATTGAAGTTCTTTCCTCCTGATTCTAAGCTACCCTTAGTATAAAAATCTTAGTTTTCTAACCTTTAATCGTTAACGAGATTTCACTGTCAACAAGATGCAATCAACACAATATAAAATATTGGGAACTAGAAAGCTGAGCGACCTCTGAGGAACCAGCCTCAGGCTTTGACTGCGTTGAGATGGACACTCAAGCTAGGGTTGAGCTATTTATACTCCTTGGTTCTTCAGTCATCGATTTCGAGCAATCCTTCTTGATGTTCCCAATTATTCCACATAGAAAACATGCCTTCACTCGACATTCTCCCAAATGGCGTCTCCTGGACCTGGCACATACTGGATAACTTCTCCAGACCTTGTTGCTATCCCAGTGGCCACACTGAGTACTATGACCCCTCCTGTCAGGAATAGGAGTAGTAGAATTGTCAGGGGTCTTTCTTTTCTAATCACTAAGGCCTCCGCCCCTACCTGATATAGGAAATGGGGGAACCATTGCCTGAGCTTCCTGCCCTACGACACTCTCATTCCATGTTTCATCTCTTGCAACCTCTATAGCTAGGGCCCTCCCTACCGCCTGAGCGTAGGTAGAAATATCATGTACTGGAGCGATCATAACTCTCTGGGCTATCACAGAGTTCAACCCTAGAATGAATCGTTTCCTTCTGGGTCGCATCTGTTGGTGCCAAATTAAAAGCGAATTTGGCCAACCCATCAAATTCTTTAAGAATATGCCCTTACTTACAAGAACTGGCCCACATGCATATTTAAAACACATAAACATGCATAAATATTCACATTACCAAAAAAATAATTTATACTGCATAATCATACATATATTAAATTAATTCCACATATAAATCTAATTATGACCTCCTGGCACAATACTCAAGGCACTCAGCCTTAATAGAAAATTCGGGATGTTACACAATCTGTTGACGCGGATTTTCGCCAATAGTGGATTAAGAATTCGACAATAGAGACATTAGGAATTTTAACTAAATCGTGATTGAACAAATGAAAGATATCACAAACACTCACACTTTTGCGTGGTTCAGTGGTTAAAATCTACCTAGTCCACGAGACAATCTTATTAGTCTCTTTAGGGCTCTGGGTGAAATTGTTCTTGACAATTTCACTAGAGTTTTTGTATGTCAAGAATCGATCCATTTTCCTATCCATTCCTTTAGTATTCCTACACATCTTTGGGTAACCGTGACATAAATATGGTTAATAATAAATTCAGATAACCTTCCATTTACATACAGATATGACTGCTATGGAATTTACATCTATTATCTAGGTTAGTAAATGTGTAATAAAATCTAGGAATTAATGAGCTGATAAGGAATCTCCAAGTTTTTTGGGATCCTTCACTATGCGTCATGACCAAGCTTCCATGAGCTGGTCAGTTCTTTTGATCTAAATCCCTCTGAACTAACCTCTTCTGAGACAGGCTAAGAACAGTTTCACGAAGGTGATCTGGCCATTGCGCATTCCAAAATAAGTTGTTGGCGCAAGAGGCGATCTGGATATTGTCTAGCTGTCATAAGCTTTCAAGTTTGACTCGAGCTGCTCACTCTAGAGTTAGCTAGATGTTCTATCTGTACACTTTCTTCATACTCTTGTCTACCAGTTGTACTTCAAACTGAGTAATTTCGTTCGTATTTATTTTGGGGAAGAATTCCTATAAGCCTTGCTACAAGAGGCATAGCCAACAAATGCACACCTTACGACCCTTGGACCCAACTTGATCATTTTAGGCTCCGAGCTCGTGCAATAAGCAAGGCACCCCCACACTTTAAGATAGCTAAGTTAGGTTTCTTTCCTTTCAATAACTCAAATGGAGATACATTATTCTTTTTCATAGGAATTCGATTCAATATATGGCACGCAACAAGCAAAGCTTCACCCCACAATTTATAACACAATTTAGCATGTAAAAACATAAAGATAATCATCTCAAGCTAAGTCCTATTCTTTCTTTCAGCTATTCAATTTTTTTTTGTGGAGTGTATGGTGCAGTGCATACATGTATAATGCAATGTTTTCACAAAACTCATTAAAATCATTTAAAAATTATTCACCACCTCTATCACTTCTAAGAGTCTTAATTTTCATATCCAATGATTTTCTACTTCAGCTTTATACATTTTAAATGCATTAAATACCTCATCCTTACACTTAAGCAAATACACATAAGTTTACCTAGATCAATCATCTATAAAAGTCATGAAGTCATTATTTCCTCCTCTAGTCAACATGCCATTTAATTCACATAAATCACTATGTACTAAATCTATATTTAACAACTCTTTACACATAATTCACAATTTTAGATTTAACACATAATTCACATTTATCATGGTCATTCACATCACAATTAATCAATCCACATTTAACAACTCTTTTAATCGGGCTATAACCTATATGAGCAAGTATATTATGGCACAAAGTAATTGAACAAGAATTAATCACATTACAAGAATTAGATGCCATATAATTGTTTTCATTATCAATAGTACATAGTTTGAACATCCCATCACATGAACAACCATTTCCAATAAAAGTTCCAAATTTAGTCAAAATAAGTTTACTGGATTCAAACTCCAATTTGATACCGGATTTACTCAATAGACTTCCACTTATAATGTTTCTAGTCATACCAGGAACATAGAAAATAATAGTTATGGTCACTTTCTTTCCATTAGTGAAGAATAAATCAATGGAACCCCTTTCAATTACCTTGGATCTCTTTTCATTTTCCATTTGGACTTTAAGTCCATCATTTTCACTTTCAAAGGTTTCAAAATGAGTTTTATCATCGATTGCATGAATGGTGGCACAATTATCATGCCACCATCCTTGCACCTTTCCTTGGGTTGCATTAACTCCACTCATGATTGTAATAATCTCAACATCAATTGCATTGAAATGTTTACCTTCTCTTAAGGTTGCATTAGTCTCATCACTACATGCATAAACTATGTCAATGTCCTTTAGGGTTATCGTACATTCCTCATTGAATGCATTATTCTAAATTAGGGTTAGAATGCATTCATCATCGGATAAATTAGATTTAACTAGGCTCACAAAGATCTCATCATCAATTAAAGTAACCCATTTAAATTCATTTAGAAGAGCAATGATATCATCATTAATTGCCTTAACCCTAATCTCATTATGGTTAATTTACAATTACCATATCTCACATGATGATCAATAATTTTACAAACAAAAAAAGTATAACAAAATATGTAATCTCATTGAG
Source organism: Humulus lupulus (assembly GCF_963169125.1). Classification (NCBI taxonomy): domain Eukaryota; kingdom Viridiplantae; phylum Streptophyta; class Magnoliopsida; order Rosales; family Cannabaceae; genus Humulus; species Humulus lupulus. The sequence continues at coordinate 110,189,802 of NC_084797.1, read as the reverse complement.
TTGTCTCATCCTTTGTTGGTGAAGACTTTGGAGCCAAATTCACATTAATATAGCTTATATCCAAATAGTATTTTCTTTGATCTCCAATGGTTGTGTGTTCAACACAAACCAAATCTTGAAGCAAGAATTTAAAGGATGTAGAAGAAGCACACATTTTTCTCATTGTAGATTATGCAAAATACAAAACGAAAGTAATTAGTAAAAAGAGATATCAATTGTTGGGAATTTATGGCTTTACACTATGTGGATACCAAAAATTTGATGCGTACCCGAGACGACCTCCTTGTCACCGATACCCAACAAGGTCAAAAAGTGAGACTCTCGCCTTCTTCAACTTTGAGTAATTTTTCATTAAATCTTAGATGTGACCACCTAGCTAGATCCATGTCTCATGCATAAAGAGTTGCCTCGCAAGACCCGTGTCTTACGCCAAAGTAGGTTGTTCGCGCCCAAGATGGGTCGGGCCTCGTGGGACATCTACCACGCACTAAGTAGGCACCTTGCAAGACCTGCATCTCACACTTGAGGTTGCACCTCACACCCAAGTGATGCCTCACGCCTAGGGGGTGCCTCGCGCCTAGATGGAGCCTCGTGTCAGCAGGGGCCTCGCGCCTAGGTGGCGCGTTGTGCCCAGATGGTGCCTTGAGCTTGCAGGGGGCTTCGCGCTCAGATGGCGCCTCGCGCCAGAATTGCGCCTCAGCCCTAGATGGCACCTTGCAACATGAGCGTGCCTTGCGCCTTGGGTGGCATGATGTAGAGAGCAGGCGCCTCACGCCTAGGCAGCTACAACCCATCTACACCATGTCCCTTTCACCTTGCACCCCAAAATTGACTTGCAAGGTCCCACCATCGAGGTGCACTACAAGAAAAACGATACTTAGCAAAATATAAAGAGGCTTGAGGCGCATGAACATCATGGAAAAGTGAAAACATCCACTAGGTATGTGGTACATGTATAGGTATGGATATACTGTCCCTGCTAGACAAGTAGTGGCAATACAAGGCAGTACATGGTGAGACATCCATTATCATGCTCCTGACATCTTTACCAGACAAGTAGTGATGGTAAAAAATAGTACAAAGTATGGATCTTTTCCGCAGGTGTCTGATATGTACCATAACCAACCAACACTTCAACACCTCTACTACCAGCACCACGATCACCTGCAGTCTGCAGATGTAAGTTTTGTCCCCTTGGCACCACTGTGTAGTAAGAGCTAGTATTGCTCACCAATAAGAGGATCCTCCCTTCTCTAAGGAGGACGTTTGGAAAATTATTATAACAAAAGACTTTTCTAAGAGAAATATACCTTTCAAAGAGAAAATTCTTATTTTCTTATCAATCTCTGAGTTTTTTTACCTAACTTCGTTGACGAGCTCTCACCATGAACAGTTTGGCGTCGTCTGTGCGTACAACAAGTGCCAATTAGTTCTTCATCCATTTATTCCATAAAAGTGTTATGCCAAGGTATCCAAAAAGCCTCCAGGACGTAGAGGTTCGTCATGATGGAACTAGGCTGAAAGGATCTATGAGAAATCCTGCACCTCCAGAAAATGGAGATGCGCCAAAAGTGCATCAGTTCTATGGTGAGGAAGAAGAAGTATCTTCTCTAGTAATGCCTCCCTCTGTGGCTCCTCCGGCACAACCAGTTGCTCCTAGAAGGAACTTAAAGACGACACCATAGCCTATGTCATCTACTATTCGCCACTCGGGTAGATGTGATCCTGACCACTAAACTTGCCGACCGAAGAGAAACACAAACCAGATGTACTAGACAAGCTCAAGTTCTAGAACTTGAACCTATGAAAGAGAGATAGATGAGCTACACATAAAGAACCAAAAGTTAAAAGAAATAGTTGAAAAAATGCTAGAGGTAATCAAGTGCATAAAAGAAGCGAAGTCTGGTGTACCTCCCACCATCTGCGCAGGTGGAGAAGGAAGGAAACAACCTTCCACATAGATGGTGGGAGGACCTGATCTTCAAGGAGAAATCCCCCACATTCGATGCTCCTTGAAGGTTTCATGTCTGCAGTTCATTCAGGTAGATGGGAGCAACCACATGGTGCAAACACCTTCACCCACAAGAAGACACCGATGGACGAGAGAGACACGTCCCAAAAAAGAGAAGGTGGAGTAAATGGAGAGAAGGTTCCTGCAACTTTTTTCATGAAGAAGAATAAACACAAGCTCCGCCTGCCAACGACCTTCTAAATGGTGTAGAATACGTGTAGATCAAAAAACGTCTTAGCCTCCTGTACGCCCTAATTATCCACGAGCTATTAGCGAGCTGAGATATGGCATAATTATATCAGCCGTGTGGATGACATGTACTCAGAGCTGCTATTACCAGGTCCTACCTCTTTAGCTCGAGGTAACCAAAGGCTTACTAAGATTATTAAGGAGTCGGGTCAGAAGTATGGACAGCACGGGCTAAGAATACAACAAGCTCGAGGTACGAGCTTAAGTTGGCATCTGTGACCCCTTATAAAGTCAACCACGCAATGTAAACGTGCATATATTAGACATCACGTGTCTGATATATCCCTGAATTCTCGGTCACGCAGCATAAACGTGCGTGTTCAGGCACCCACGACAGGGTTGGGACATGCGGCCCATTATCCCCCTGTGGACGCCCAATATTCTGCGCCCATAAAAGAACTAGGACAGGCGCTAAGGTCCCCCAAAGGCCCAAGTGCCTACTTGAGCCACGAGGCGATCGAGCCGCCACCTTCTCGCAACGGCCTATAAGGCCTAGGATCATGCCGCGCAAGGTGATCTCGCGCACATAGGCTCACGCCCCATCACCTATAGGCTCGCGTCCAAGCCCACATGGCCCCATTGGAGTGCCCTCGGCGTCGCGCCCATGGCCTCGCTGGAGTGCCCACGGCGTCACACCCGTGGCCTCGCTGAAGCGTCTCGGTGTCACGCCCGTGACCTCGCTGGAGCCTCTCGGCGTCGTGCCCATGGCCCCAAACGTGGCCTCGCCCAAGTATGGCCTCGCGTGGCCTCAGCCAAGTGTGGCCTCACATGGCCTCGCCCAAGCATAGCCTCACGTGGCCTCGCATGGCCTCGCCCAAGGATGGCCTCGCGTGGTCTCAGCCAAGCGTGGCCTCGGATGGCCTCGCCCAAGTATGGCCTCGCATGGCCTGGCCTAAGTATGGCCTCGCGTGGCCTCAGCCAAGTGTGGCCTCACATGGCCTCTCCGAGTATGGCCTCGCCCAAGCGCAGCCTCACGTGGCCTCGCATGGCCTCGCGTGGCCTCAGCCAAGCGTGACCTCGTAGGGCCTCGCCCAAGTATGGCCTCGCGTGGCCTCGCCTAAGTATGGCCTCAGCCAAGTGTGGCCTCACATGGCCTCGCCCAAGGACGGCCTCGCATGGCCTCAGCCAAGCGTGGCCTCGCATGGCCTCGCCCAAGTATGGCCTCACGTAGCCTCGCCTAAGTATGGCCTCACATGGCCTCAGCCAAGTGTGGCCTCACATGGCCTCACCGAGTATGGCCTCCCATGGCCTCGCCCAAGCATAGCCTCACGTGGCCTCGCGAAAGGAGGGGGGCCTCGTGAGCAGCTAGGGAGCCGAGTCACCAAGGGGGTCGCAAGGAGGGCGTCTCGCTACGCATCCTTAAACATCCGTCAAGGCCACATGCCTATCAACCAGACTCGTGAGTGACCTCGTGCATCTCGTGAAGGCTTCAGGCATCTCGTGCCAAGGACCCAAGATCTCCACCTCACGCCAGGACCATAACACACACCAAGGGTCCCATTCCTTACACCTTGAGACCCCTATGCTTAGAGGCTCCATTACGAGTCGAATGGGACGTACTTGTACGACCTAGTACTGAGTACGGATACCAGTGCCTGTGGGACTGCTGGGATAAGGGTCATGGTCCATACGTCTACGGCCAAAGGTTAGAGCTGACACCACTACCTCCTGCGCCACTATGCCTGCCACCACTCATCAGACATGGGTACAGACAAGTAGTGGAGGCATTCTCCTGACACCTGCTCCTGTACTGGATGTACGACCACAACCTCTGAAGCCACTCCCCTGACATAGTACTTATGTACCCCATGGTCTCCTGGACCACTATGTACCTAAGGCCATTAGAGCCTACTATAAAATGAACGCTAACACCACCTGAAAGGGGGTTGGGAGTTTTACTGTAGCAAAGGCTTGAGAGTTAATGAAAGATTTATTGATTTCTCCAGTGTTATTCTGTCATAATTCTTGAGTTATTGCTTTGATTTCTATAGCTTTTTTATTGACGATCCTAACTTGATAATTTCTTCCAAATCAACTTAGTTGACGAGTTCTCACCGTCAACAGTTTGGTGCCGTATGTGGGAACGTTAGTTTCAAGCTACTGTTCCACCATTGTTTCCGGCAAGAAGAAAATGCCAAGACGTTCAAAGCGGCTGAAGGAGCCACAAGAAGTAGAGGTTCACCTGAACGGAGTCCAGCTGAAGGCCTCCATGAAGGACGCTCCTCCACCCAGAGACGTGGAGCCCCCTAAGGACCCTGAAGGTCACGGAGGTGATAGGGTGGCCTCGTCACCGGCCGCTCCACCTGGAGAAAGTCCTCCAAGAGCACCACCAGGAAATGCTACTGAGTTCCCTCCTCCAAAACCACTGCAGGTACCGAACTCCGGCCGGCAGGACCCGGGCCCTTCTGCCCATAGGCATGATAAGCACCCTCGGGTCCATTCCGTGAGCTCGAGTTTGAAATCTCGGTTTTATGAAGAGGAAATACGCGAGCTCCATCGTAAGAACCAAAGGTTAGAAACCACCTTGGAGAACATGCAAGAGGTCCTGAACGGCCTGTTGTAGGGTAAGTCGAGCGTGACCTTGCCTAAGGGGAAGGAGCAGGGCAAGGATGGGGTGGAGACCACTGTACCGGTAGATGATGGGAGGACCCGACATTCAACCAGTAACACCCCCCGAGCGAAGCCACGTGAGCACCCCGAACCGCCTAAGCAGGCCCAGAAACGAGCGCCGAGGACCAACGCTGCCCCTCCCAATGAGGACGAGGTCACCTCAAAAAGAGCACCCTCAGACTTACGGGAGGAGCTCAATAAAAAGAGGGCGGGCAAAGGGACCACGTCCCCTATGGCACCCCGGGAGGGCAAGGGAAAGGCGGATCTTATCCCGTCAGCTCTGAGGGACACTCAAAGCAAGAGGAGGCAGGACCTGGACACGGAGATGAGGAGCCTGCGGAGCAAAATCGTCACCACATCAGGCGGCCAGGCCTTTGAGGAGGACTTCGACCACGAGTCGCCCTTTGTGAGGGAGATACAGGCCATCCGACTCCCTGCCAACTTTAAGGAGCCCAATATGACCCCTACAAAGGGAGCACGGATCCAAAGTACCACCTGGATGCGTTTAATGATCTGATGAAACTGAGGGGGATTGGAAGTGGTGCCAGATGCCATTGCTTCGCTGTTACTCTGAAAGGACCCGCCTACAAATGGTTCAAAAGATTAAGGCCGGGGTCCATCAGATCCTGGCAGCAGTTTTCTGACGAATTCCTCCAACAGCATCATGCCGTGAGGGATTACACGATGCCAGGTACCAGCTTGGCCAACGTGAAGCAAGTTGTGGGACAACATGTTAAAGAGGGAAGTCATCGACTTAGATGACTTCTATGAGAGAGCGCAGAAGTACATCTGCGTGGAGGATGGCCATGCAAACTTAAAGGCGAGGAAGGAGGAGCCCCACGCGAAGCCCCCAACTAACGACGGGTCGAATGTAGCAAAGAAGAAAAGGGCATACGATGGATCAAGAGATGACCACCAGTGGAAAACCAAACAGGGGAATGATCACAGGCAAGCGGCTTACACCTACTACACAGACCTCACAGATACCAGGGAGCACATTTACCTCATCAATGAAGATCGAGTTCCTTTCAAAAGGCCCCCACCAATGAGAAAGGACCGGTCCAAAAGGGACCCTAGTAGATACTATCAGTACCACAAGGATACCGGTCATACCACGGCAGAGTGTATCCATTTGAAGGAAGAAATTGAGGAACTCATCCGCAGGGGACATTTAGGCAGGTATGTGCGCAAGGATAACCAGAGGCCAGAAGGAGGAGTGTCCCCGCCGCGGGCACGTGAGGTGGCCCTGGAAGTGCAAGGGGAGGTCAGGACCATCTTTGGAGGACCAGGATTCGGAGGCGATTCTAAAAAAGGGCGAGACAGGTATGCCAAGGAGGCCCGACGAAGTCCACCACATTGCGTTTTAAGTTTGGAGCAATGCCCCCCGAAGAACTTCAAGGGTGAGAATGACTCAATCACTTTCACTGAAGAAGATGCGCAGGGGGTGAACTTTCCTCATAACGACCCTCTGGTGCTAACCGCCCAGCTAGCTAACATGAGGGTACATCGGGTCATGGTGGATAACGGGAGCTCCGTGGACATCTTGTATCGACAGGCGCTGGAAAAGATGAGGTTGAGCCTTCGTAACCTAAAGCCTTGCACTACGACTTTGTATGGATTTACGGGAGATTCGATGCAACCCCTGGGGACAATCGAGTTGGCCCTCACCATGGGGGAGCAACCCAGGCAAACCACCGTAATGGCTAACTTCGTCGTGGTAGATTGCACCTCAGACTTCAATGCGGTATTAGGGAGACCCTCTCTGAGAGAATTGAAGGCAATAACTTATGTGTATCACCTAGCCATGAAATTCCCTACCCCTGGGGGAGTAGCATGTGTGAAAGGGGAGCAGAAGGAAGCAAGGGAATGCTATAACATGTCCCTCTGCGCAGCCACCAAACCATCCATGTCAATGACGATGGCTGTGCATGAAGGAGCGACTCACACAAGTTAGATCCGCACAAGATGGGACAGGTTACGAAGCCTCTCGAGAAGTGCTACCAGCAAGGCTTCGGCTCTTAATGCCAAAAGAACCTATGTTTAGCTTGTTCTTCGTTATTTTAGCCTAAGTAAGAATCAAAGAGGCTACCCTAGGTAGCCTCCTAGTTAGATCTAACCCCCCCCCCCCCATTTTTATTTACAAAGTTAGATGTAAATCACGTGCTATGAATGAAACCGTTTGCTACTTCCTGTGTTTATTTTCTTCGCTGCACGAGCATCAGCCAAAGTGCCTGCCGAAATAAATTTCACCAAGCACTTGGGGGGCAGGGCAGGGGGCAAGAACATGCAGCCAGCAAAAGGGCTCCTAAAAAGGGACCCTCTAACGGAGGATCCTAAAAGGGACCCCTTGCCCCCCTAACTCCTAACAAGGGGCCCTCTAACGGAGGATCCTAAAAAGGACCCCTTGCCTTCCTAACTCCTAAGGGAGACCCTCTACCAAGAGGATCCTGAAAACAATCCTCCATCAGAAGGACCCCAAAAAGGACCCTTCAACGGGGATCCCAGAGGGACCCCCTATATCAGGGCCTTAAGCGGTGTCCTTACAAGGAATCTCCTAGGATCACAAGGATTAGCTACCCTTGCGAATATCAAGGAGGCCTTAGGGACTTACAAAAAAATATATATATATATGGTAACAATGATAATAAGTCTAGAGCGGCCACCAAGCCGTCTAGCCAATAATATGTCTAGCCATTATATGGTAACGACAATAATAAGTCTAGAGCGGCTGCCAAGCCGCCTAGCCAAAAAGGATCCCAAAAGAGACCCTTGTAAATATAGTACTATGCATAATGACGAGAAGGACGCTTCTCGCAACAAATAATAAGCGCGCGCAAAAATATATAAAAGGATAGCTAGGACCGAAGTGGTCAAAATATCCTTATAAAAGTAATCAAGAGGCACCAAAAGAGGTCTCAGTGAACCCTTTCACATGGGCTCCAAAGGACCTCCAGCTTGGTAAATAAAAGAGGTGGTAGCCTTAAAAGGGCCTCAAACGCAGGCTTAAAAGGGCCTCAAATGCAGTAGAACAAGAAATAAATAGCAGCACATGTATTTATACATTAGAAAAAAGAGTTCTTGAGATAGTACAAGAGTTACCAAAAGAAAAGTAGCAGTGATAATGATATTACAAAGTAAAAAAAAAAAAGAGCAAGACTACTTCAAGGCCTCCTAAAGTGGGCACTCCACAAGGCCGCTCGGGAAACGGCCTGTTCACCAAAAGAGGAGAAGTCGAAGTTAGGATCCTGCCTCCACACATTGTAAAGAGCACGATCTATAGACCAACTCTCGGTGGTGACCCTCTCTGCCTCCAAGGAAGCCCTCGCCGCCTCCAAGGAAGCCCTCTCCGCCTCCAAGGAAGCATTCTTCTCCTGCGCCGACTGTAGTTCAGCCCTAAAGGCCTCGGCTTCAGTCTCCAATTGGGAAACCCTCTGCTGTGACGCATCCGCAATGGTTTTGACCTCCTGGAGCTCGCGCTCCAAGCGTTTAACCTTGCCCTTTAGCTCCTTAGTCTTGGCCTTTACTTTTTCCCTCTTTGAGAACAAGTTGGAAAACTTAGTCCGGGCCTTCGACAACATGACCTTGGTTTCGTTAAGCTCATTTTCGAGCTCCTGGACCCAGGCTATGAGGCAGTCCCTCTTAGCAGTAGATGCGGAGAGGGTGCCGGACATGTCAGCATACCGAAGAGACACGGTGTAGATCTGCACAAGAAAGTCAATGGCATCAACGATAAGTAACAAAAATAAAAATACACGTACACCTATACATAATACTAATCGACGCAAGGTGCAAGAACTCACCCAGGCCGCGGCCCGCCTTAGGGTGTCCCCAAGGTCTGGCTGAGTCACATTCCCTAGACCCCTCCAGTCGGAGACAGGGAGGCCCGAGGAAATTTGAATGTAACGCTGCCCATAAGATGAGGCCATCCTAGTCACCCAAGGCTCCGCCTCCGTAATGGGAGCATCTGGTTGGACAGGGACGGACGACCCGCTCGCTGAAGCGGGAGGGGGCGCAGGGAAGGAGAAAAACTGAGACCCTGGTAGATTAGAGGGGGGCTCCGCGAGGTCGACGAAGTTAGCCCCCGGTGATCCGATGCCATGAGGAACCTGAGGGAAGGCGTCACAGCCATCAAGGCCAGGGGGAGCATAACATCCCGCTGCGGCCTGCGGGTCCAGAAATTGAAAGGCCATGTCCTGGTCATAGGAGCCATAGGGGGGGCATCCCCCGGGGGACAGGGGGCGCTGATGAGATCCCCCACATTCAAGGGGGGCATCCCCCAGCTCCCCCTCGGCCTCACCATCGTGTAGGAACGGCCCAGCCAGCGCAGCCGTAGTCTTCTTAGACCCAGTAACTGACCACAGGAGCTTGGGGTCAGAGACCGGGGACAGCTGGTGGCGGTTGAGGTTCGCCATAGTAAATAAGAACGTCGCCTTCTTCAGGGCGGAGTCTGCATTAATGAGGTTGTTCACGGCCTCCGCCTCCGCCCCAATGACCGCAGGATTAGCAAATTACTCTGCAGGATCCACTCCAATGTCAGTACAAGTAGGAGTACAAAACAGTAAGTTCTAATAAGAAGAAAAGAAGGACCAGGGTACTTACTGGGGCCAGCGCGAAAGTCTTCACGAACAGAGAGAGGGCCCTTTACCCAGAAAAAGTCTTGTTTCCAAGACCCTGTGTTGGACACCGAGCCCTCTATCAGGGGGAGCTCGTTGTTGACCTTCTGCAGGTAGTAGAAGCCCTTGGACTTGTGCAATGCCATGAGGTTGTACAGGAAATGCACCTCTTGCACCGTCGGGGCGCGTCCGACCTTTTCCTTGAACCAAATAAAAAGGCAACTTAGAGTCAACCAACTGTTGGGTGACAGTTGAAGAGGGGCTAAGTCGAAGTAGTTGAGAACCGCAACGAAAAACGGGTGCAAAGGAATGGTACCACCCGCCTTCAAAATATGCTCACTCAAAGCCACATGACCCTTCTTAGGGCGGTCGGCCCGGCATGCCTCCTGAGGAGCGTATAGGGTGTATTCTGGAGCAACACGGTAGTGCTTCACGATCTCCTTCAATTTGTTCGCAGACACATGTGACACCAGACTGGACGCCAGTAAAGGGGCGTCGTCCTCTTCCTAGACAGACACATGTCTGCGTGCTTTCGGCATATCTGAAAAATAAAAAGAAAGATGTGAGGAAGAGGCAGAACACTTAACCCTCCATTTTTTCTTCCTAGGAAGAGTTTTCCATCGAGGGAGTGATTGCGGAAGCACTAAGCTAGGATAAACTGAGACTAGGGGCTGGGGAGAGGAGCTAGAAGCCCCATGACCGTCATCAGGCGAGGAGGGAGTGGGAGGTTCCGGTGGAAAGTGTCCCTCCATAAATTCTAACTCCCACCGCAATTCAAAAAGGGTCGTCCTAAGACGCGCTATATGGTCACTAAGGTCTGGGGGTGAAGGTCCTCCATCTCCTCTCGACACCGAGTCAATTTTGCTCTCCACTACCCAAATTTTGCGCCTAAGTTCAGCCATGCACTCAAGGTGGCGGATGCGGGCTTGCCTTAAGGAGTCATAGTCCTGGTGAGGGTTGCCCTCAGGGGACTCTGAGTTTGAGGACAGGTGAATAAATTCAGCCCCCGGAGGTATGTCGGACGGGCCATCACTGGCCATGAAACCTTGTCCCGAAAGCGAAAATTGGGTTCGCGTACAAATGGGGGATGGCTACAAAACACGAAGGAATAGGCTCAATATCTCTAGATGCAAGCGTCCTAAATGGCCCACTACAGGGTATAAAAAAAAAAGAGAAGGGCATGTATGTGGTCAAACTCACTACAAGCTCAAGCTAAGGTACCCCATCCCGAGGAATGCTAGTTTGGACCCGATAAAAAATAAAAGGGAGAAGGAAGGAAAATATACCTCAAGCGATTAAGAGAGCGAAGTTGGGGTCCAAAGGAGGTCGCGGAGTGAAAAGCACCAAAGGGTCGAAAATGCGTCTGCAAGAATGGACCAGAAAGATGTGTTAATCACAAAATAGACACACCAAGAAATTAGCTCATGTGTAAAAAAAATAAAATAATAATTAAGTGAAAAAATAAAACAAATGAAACTATGGCAAAAATGGGGTTGTGGAGGATTGAACCCCTTACCTCTTGAAAAAGGAAGGGCTCTCCAAACCAATAAGCCAAAGAAGTGAAGTGAAGATTTTAGGCCATTTATGAGGGCCTATTTATAAGAATTAAGGTGAATAGTCTACAAGAGCACCTAAAGGTCCTCTCCTAGACTGGGGGGGCAAGTGTGGACGCCCAATATTCCGCGCCCATAAAAGAACTAGGACAGGCGCTAAGGTCCCCCAGAGGCCCAAGTGCCTACTTGAGCCACGAGGCGATCGAGCCGCCACCTTCTCGCAACGGCCTAGCAGGCCTAGGATCATGCCACGCCAGGTGAATCTCGCGCACATAGGCTCACGCCCCATCATCTATAGGCTCGCGTCCAAGCCCACATGGCCCCGTTGGAGTGCCCTCGGCCTCGCGCCCATGGCCTCGCTGGAGTGCCCATGGCGTCGCACCCGTGGCCTCGCTGAAGTGTCTCGGCGTCACGCCCGTCCCCTCGCTGGAGCCTCTCGGCGTCGCGCCCATGGCCCCAAACGTGGCCTCGCCCAAGTATGGCCTCGCCGAGTATGGCCTCGCATGGCCTCGCCCAAGCACAGCCTCACGTGGCCTCGCCCAAGGATGGCCTCGTGTGGCCTCAGCCAAGTGTGGCCTCGCATGGCCTCGCGTGGCTTCACCTAAGTATGGCCTCAGATGGCCTCAGCCAAGTGTGGCCTCACATGGCCTCTCCGAGTACGGCCTCGCATGGCCTCGCCCAAGCGCAGCCTCACGTGGCCTCGCATGGCCTCGCCCAAGGATGGCCTCGCGTGGCCTCAGCCAAGCGTGGCCTCGCCCAAGTATGGCCTCGCATGGCCTCGCCTAAGTATGGCCTCGCGTGGCCTCAGCCAAGTGTGTCCTCACATGGCCTCGCCGAGTATGGCCTCGCCCAAGCGCAGCCTCACGTGGCCTCGCCCAAGGATGGCCTCGCGTGGCCTCAGCCAAGCGTGGCCTCGCATGGCCTCGCCTAAGTATGGCCTCGCGTGGCCTCAGCCAAGTGTGGCCTCACATGGCCTCGCCGAGTATGGCCTCTCATGGCCTCACCCAAGCATAGCCTCACGTGGCCTCGCATGGCCTCGCCCGAGCATGGCCTCGCATGGCCTCGCGAGAGGAGGGGGGCCTCGTGAGCAGCTACGCATCCTTAGACATCTATCAAGGCCACATGCCTATCAACTAGACTCGTGAGTGACCTCAGAAGGCTTCAGGAATCTCGTACCAAGGACCCAAGATCTCCACCTCACGCCAGGACCATAACACACACCAAGGGTCCCATTCCTTACACCTTGAGACCCCTATGCTTAGAGGCTCCAGTACGAGTCGAATCGTACTTGTACGACCTAGTACTGAGTACGGATACCAGTGCCAGTGGGACTGCTGGGATAAGAGTCATGGTCCGTACGTCTACGACCAAAGGTCAGAGTCGACACCACCACCTCTTGCGCCATTATGCGTGCCACCACTCATCAGACATGGGTACAGACAAGTAGTGGAGGCATTCTCCTGACACCTGCTCCTGTACTGGATGTACGACCACAACCTCTGAAGCCACTCCCCTGACATAGTACTTATGTACCCCATGGTCTCCTGGACCACTATGTACCTAAGGTCATTAGAGCCTACAATAAAATGAACGCTAACACCACCTGAAAGGGGGTTGGGAGTTTTACTGTAGCAAAGGCTTGAGAGTTAATGAAAGATTGATTGATTTCTCCAATGTTATTCTGTCATAATTCTTGATTTATTGCTTTGATTTGTATAGCTTTTTTATTGACAATCCTAACTTGATAATTTCTTCCAAATCAACTTAGTTGACGAGTTCTCACTGTCAACACCCCCTTACCTATTGATTAGACCACACTTCATTGTCAGGTTTTAGGAATTAATCATGAATGTCACAGAAGTGACATGATGGGTAAGAAGGGCACAGGATGACCCCCTTTGCCAACCCCCAGGTGCCCTCTCCCTATAAATATGGAGACCCTGGGAGTTACAAAGGGTTGGATTCTATTGTGTAAAGAAATACCCTGTAAAGAATATCCAAGAGATAGCAATAATATTGGCTGGTGGATTAAAAGGATTTTAACCTTTGAACCACCTAAGAAAGTATTTGTGTTACCATTTTATTTCAAGATCATTCATCTATTACGGTTCATTACTTAGCACTAATCCCACTCTTTATTCTATTAATTATCTGTTGGTGAAGAACCGCGTCAATAGTTTGGTGCTTTCATTGAGAGGGTGTTAGATTGGTGCTATTGCAAATACCCAACCATGGTGGTCACTCGCTCAAGACATGGTAACGAGGCGGACCAACGTGATGGGCAGGAGGCCCATCATGCCGCCATCTCCGATGATCAGAACCCTGAGGTTCAGCAGCAGCCGGGCAAGCAGCCAATAGGCCAAGATGACACTGGAAGTTCGGCTCCCCGGCCACCTAATCCGAACCCAGATTTCTACACGGCGGTGGAAATGGAGAATGCACAGCTAAGGAGCCAGCTGGCGAAAGCTAACCAGTAGATTCAAGAGGTTTTGGCCCGACTACCCCCTCTAACAACCCACGCTAACGTCGGAAAGAGGCAAGGCGAGACTCATAAGTCCCGCCGGGGTAATCGGTCCAGGCCTAGCCGTTCGGTCAGACCCCCGACGTCAAATTCTACTCCTACCTCGCACCGCCGGGAGACCACTTTTGAAGAACTGCCTAGGGCCGAGCAATAGTATAGCTGATCGTTCTGAACTTCTACTCCCATCTCACTTCCACCCTCAAACGCGCCCAGGAGGGCTCAAGGGAATTCGCGAAGGAGATTCGAGGAGGGCTCACAGCGACAGCCCGCCCCGGCCAGCCATCCTGCGCCCCACTCAGACCGCCGAGCATAGGACCCGAAGGTTGGTAGAGCCGAGCAGCCCCGACCTAATCTGATCCGCCCTGACGAGACCAAAATTGCATCCCCGGTCAAGCATCCTCCTTCACCGATAAGATACCCGTCTCCTCCTCGACTGGTCCGAGATATTCCAGCTCATGGGAGCAGTAGGAGAAATCCACCTTCCGCAGGACCTTCCCATCGTAGCAGGGCGCCCAGCAAAGTACCGGATCCTCATCCCCAGAGGCGGGCTCCAAGCTTCTCAAATGGAAGCTATTGGACCGGAAGGTGTCGAAGTGACCTTTCTGGCAGAGACCTGCGCCAACGCTTGAGCTCAGCGCAAAGTCCTCAAGCCACCCTGAGGGACGACCTCCGAGATCATCTAAACTCTCAAAGGGGAAACCCAGTGGGAAACGGCAGCCGTGCTCACCAAAGGGAAGACCTGTCCGAGGTACGTGACAGCGAGAACGTCCCATATAACCTATCTCAAGATAGGAGGGACAATAACCCACCAAACGCGTACAATGGATCCGGAGTTGTTGAACAGCCTCGGAACAACAAAGGAAATCAGGAAAAAACCCTTGAGCGTCTGGCTCAGATGGAGGAGCTGATGAGGAAGCTCCTATCGGAAAAAGAAAATGATGAATATGATTTGGGGGACGAACTCGAGCTCTTCGCCCCCAGCATAGCAGCAACGGCGTATCCACCTGGTTTCTGTATGCCGCACTTGTCCAAATTCAACAGAGACGGGGATCCATCAGATCATCTGGGTATGTTAAATACCCTGATGATGGCCCACAACATTGGCCCCGAGCTGAGGTGTTTAATATTTCCTTCCACCTTGACTGGGTCGGCTAGACAGTGGTTCAAACAGAGTAAGAAACAGTCAATCAGCTCGTGGAAAACTTTCTCCACTAACTTCAAGAGAGCATTCCAAGCTTCCCAGGCTGCCCGCGTCAAGGCCAACACCCTACCAAACATAAGGCAGCTACCCGACGAGCCTCTGAAGGCTTACCTGAGCAGATTCGCGAACGTCGCTGCTCGGGCCAGAGACCCAGATGAAAGCTACGAACTCATGGCTTTGAGAACTGAGATCCTCGTCGGAGGGGGACTCTGGAAAGAGATACAAAGGAAGGGAGTCAGCACCGTAAATGAGTTCCTAAATAGGACCCAGGGATGGATCAATCTGGAGGAGGTGAAAGCCTCAGCTGCAGGAACCAGCCAGGCCCCTGAACAGCCCGCTGGAGTGGGACTGGAGGTCGTGATATCGACCCAAACCGTTACACAGAATAACCAGTCTGGTGGAGGCAAGAGAAAGGGAAGCGGCGAGGGCAACCAACACGGCCCAAAGAAGAACAAGTCCGTAGAAAAATTTAAGCCGGTCTACGCGACTTATACGGAGCTCACCCACTCTAGGGAGAACATCTTCCTAGCAAATTCTGCTCACCTTCCCTGGAAGAAGCCGGAGCCGCTAAAGCACCAGAAGGGCAAGCGAGACCCTTCCAAGTTTTACCGGTTCCACAACGACATTGGCCACAATACCGATGACTGTAGACACTTGAAGGATGAGATCGAAACTCTCATCAGAGTCGAACCCTTGGCTGAGTATGCGCGGAATAGAGTTCCCGCAGGCCATCCAGCTCCGGATGTCCCGGTCAGTTAGCCCGGGTATCATGTAGATCAGGACGTCCCTCCTCCAATGATAGGAGGAGAGATCTCCACGATCTCTGGAGGTCCCCAGCTGGCTGGCATGAGCAGAGGTGCCCAAAAGAGGTACGTTAACGAACTTAAGGCTCATAATGGAGTGGAGTTCGTCCCCGAACAACATCTACCAAAGCAGCAACAATTGGAGAGGCAACAAATCATATTTACTGAAGAAGATGCCAGCCACGTCCAGTTCCCTCATAATGACCCTCTGGTCGTAGCAGTGCAGCTTGCTAATCACAGGGTTAGGAGGGTGCTGGTTGATAATGGGAGCTCAGTAAACCTACTGTTCCAGTCCACGCTGGAAAAGATGGGTTTGTCTGTCACCAAGCTGAAAGCCACCTCCATGATGCTTTACGGATTCTCTGGAGAAGGATCGGTGGCAATAGGAACGATCGAGCTAGTGATCACCTTGGGAGAGGGACCTCGAACGGTCTCGAAACTCCTCGAGTTTGTGGACATCGATTGTCCCACCGCGTACAATGCCATTTTGGGCCGACCTACACTAATAGAGTTTGAAGCTGTTTCCTCCATCCACCACCTAGCGCTGAAATTCCCCTCTTCCATGGGGATATGCACGGTCTGTGGCCATCAATTTGCTGCCAGGGAATGCTACAGCATTTCCATGAAGGGAAAGTTAAAACCCAGGGAGTTAACGATGACCGTCCAAGATGGAAATGAGGAATCTTAGGAACCTTTGCCTAATCCTAAGATTGAAAAACCTCAAAGTGTCGAAGGGGAAAATATCGTCTTAAGTGATGATATTGACCCCATAATAGGCGAGGATAAATCCGAGCTCCAAGCTATCGAGGAGCTCGAGGAGGTAAATATCGATCCACAGAATCCCTCACGGATGGTAAAGCTCGGGAAAATTCTTTGTGGCGAGAGGAAGACGGAGCTGATTAAGTTCCTGCAGGTGAACCTGGACGTGTTTTCATGGTCTCATGAGGACATGGTAGGGATCAGTCCGAGTGTCATCATGCACACCCTCCATTTGGATAAGAGCGTGCCTGCGAAATCCCAGAAACAGAGGCGCCTAGGAACGACCCGAGCTGATGCCCTAGAAGAGGAAGTAGCCCGGCTCAAAAAGTGCGGCTTTATCCGCGAAGCTAAGTTCCTGGTCTGGGTCGCCAATCCTGTGTTGGTCCCGAAGCCCAACAGGAAATGGAGGACCTGCATCGACTTCTCCGATCTGAACAAAGCTTTCCCCAAAGACTGTTTTCCCTTGCCAAGGATCGACCATGGATGCATACTCGGGCTATAATCAGATCGCCATGAATCCCGCGCACCAGCAGCACACTAGCTTCATGACCCCAACTAATGTTTATTGTTACAAGGTCATGCCGTTCGGGCTGAAGAACGCTGGAGCTACATACCAGAGATTGGTAAACAGGATGTTTTCCAACCAGATCGGAAATAACATGGAAGTGTACGTTGACAACATGCTGGTCAAGTAGAAAACTGCCGATAACCATGTTTCCGACCTGGGAGAATGCTTTAAGATACTGAGAGAGTACGGCATGAGGCTTAACCCGCAGAAGTGCGCTTTCGGGGAAGCATCTGGAAAATTCCTGGGTTTCATTGTCAATACCAGAGGAATCGAGGCAAACCCCGATAAGATCAGGTCGTTGCTCGAGCTACCCTCGCATCGGTCGTGACAGGAAGGGTGGCAGCCCTTAATCGATTTATCTCTAAATCTACCGACAATTGCCTGCCATTCTACAACCTGCTCCGGGGGAATAAGAAGTTCGAATGGACCGAGGAGTGCGAACGTGCCTTCCTCGACCTGAAAGTACATCTTGCCAAGCCACCCGTATTGTCCAAACCAACGGCAGGAGAGCCTCTTTTCCTTTACCTAGCTATCACAGAAGACGCAGCTAGTGCTGTATTGGTCCGAGAAGAAGACCGAGTTCAGAAGCCAGTCTATTACATCAGCAGGAGGCTTCTCGGAGCTGAGTCCAGGTATCCATTGATGGAGAAGATGGATTTCAGTCTCATTACGACCTCCTGAAAGCTCAGGCCGTATTTCCAGTCCCACTCAATACATGTCATAACCGATCAACCTTTAAGGAAGGTTCTGCAAAAACCTGAAGCATCGGGATGTTTGTTGAAATGAGCTATTGAACTCAGCCAGTTTGAGATTTTGTACACTCCGCGAACTGCAATAAAAAGCCAGGCTTTGGCTGATTTTGTGGTTGAATGTACAAGATTCCGAGAAGATCCTGTGGAAGATTCACCACAGGCCACCTCGGTCTAGGCCTCATGGAAGATCTTCGTAGATGGCTCGTCTAACGAGAACGGCTCCGGGGCTGGAATCATTTTGATATCCCCAGAAGGACATAGATTCCACTCGGTGTTGAGATTTGTGTTCAAGGCATCTAACAACGAGGCTGAATATGAAGCTTTGCTGGCCAGGCTGAGGGTGGCCCAGGAGCTAAAGGCCAGCTCCGTTCAGTGTTACAGCGATTCCCAGCTCGTGGTAAACCAGGTCCTAGGTGACTACCAAGCATGGGGAACCAAGATGGCTGATTACCTGGCCAAGGTAAAAGTCGAGCTGTATGCATTTGAACCAAGCGTGATGGCCCACAAAACGATGATGTATCTAGACCAAGTTGCGAGACACAACAGTTGCAACTAGTCGCCAAGTTAAGTGACCCTCGCCACTCTCCCAACACTTAGAAGAAGCGGATCTCGCGAGAGCTGGCCTAATTCTTCAATTGTGTGAAGCCAAATGATCCCAGATGATGATGTTGGCACCAATCATAAGAAGAAAATGGATCTAGCCAATCGCCCTAGCCAGCCGCCCTAGCCGATCGTGCTAGCCAGTTGCCTTAGTCGATCGCGTACAAACCACAAGCCCCAGCTAGTCACCAGGAATCCTAGCTGGTCACCAAAGGCCCCCGCTGGTCACCGGGGATGCTCGCCACTCGCCTGTGGCCCTCACAGGTCATCACAAATAAAACTTACTCAAATGAGCGTAGGACATCTTATTTTAGCTTAACCACTATAAATATTTGTCTCTTTCATTTATTATTGCATTCCCTTCTCTTTTATTTGGCTCACTATTCATCATTAAGCTCACGTTTGGGGTTTTACACACAAAACAACTGTTCATTTATTGAACTGTGCAAGTTGGAAAAAAAATGAGTCAACATTTTGGTGCTTTCGTTGAGAGTGTGATCTTCTCACCTACAACTGGAGAGGGCCTACCATCTCATAGGTCATGGAACCTAGGCATGGTCCAGCCAAAGAAAATGGCCTTGCGGCCCCGCCGAATCCTCCTCCTCCTCCTCCTCCACCTCGAAACATTGAGGAAGACCTTCATGGGAACCTGAAAGAAGGCATTGGCGACCAAATCAACCAATAGCTAGAGACAACCCGGGGAGATGTCGCCACTCTGAAAGAATAGATGGCGCGATTCACGCCATGAACACTGTCGCGATAGCTGAGATGGCTGTCCCACTACAGGACATGGAGCAGCACTAGAGAGAGGCGACCCTCGCCTTCGAGATGGCAGTTTGCATGGCAGCAAGGCATTGCCAAGCTCCTTTAGGACAATCAACCATTCATCACTCCTGGAGCACGTCAAACCCTGAAAGATCTTGGTCCTGGGTAGAATGACCCCCTTAGCCTCCAAACAAAGGAGGTCAGCGACCACCCCAGGTTCGAAACCATAGAGGAGATTCGGATAGTCGCTCACTTCATAGCCAACCACATAGGTGAGATAAGGGTGTCAATAGTGTAACGGCCTAAATAATTTATAAGACCAAAAATGCAGAATAATAATAGTTGTTGTAACGACCCAAAATCGCTAATAAGTCTTAAGGGCCTTGATTAGTGTGCCAGGAGGGCATGTTGGGATTTATGTGCGATTTTATGAGTTAAATGCATGATTATGATTTAAAGCATGTTATATGACTAATTGAACATTCGAGATGCATGAATACGTGGTTAGTATGCATGTTAGGTGAAATAAATATGCATGTGGACCCCGTTTGCATGATAGGGGTAAATTGGTAATTTTTTCCCACTGAGGGCATATATGTGATAGTTGTATTCTATGAATTGTACCACGTGAGTGTGGTGTTATTATTGTGATGCACGTGCCGAGCCGGTCCTAGAGAGCAAATTAACTTAAAAGTCACAACGGGATTTCTATACCCGGCTCGGGAGGAGCCTAGGGGTACCTTGGGAATTCTATGGTTAAGTTGAGATTTAGCGGGTAATGGTTATTGGTGATTGAGTAACCTGGGTAACCATTAATTACTACTGTGAGTAACAAGTTTAGTTGGAAAATGGTAGAATTGAAATATTAGTGAAAGGACTAGAGTGCCCTTGAGGACTTAGTTGGGAAAGGATTATTTGGAGGGGTAGCATGGTCATTTGGCAAGGGGTTTAGACAATTTTCAGCTGGGATTAGAGGGTACACGGTTTGGGCATTTGGGTTATTTGATGGCTTTGTTAAAAATAAAGAGAAGGAAAGTTAGGGCAATGAGAAGAAGAAGAAGAAGAAGAAGAGAAAAATGGGATGAAGTGGGAGTTTAGGAGGAGATCAAGGAAACTTTTAGGGTGGATTCTCCACTTGAGGTAAGGATCTTATGCATATTTAAGAGTTGTTTCTGTTTTGATTTGTGAAATTTAAAGCTTGAGTTAAGTTTTTAAAGTTTTAGTTTGAAGTTGCTGATTTTGCAATCTAAGGGTGGATTGTTGGGTATGTTTGTGTTTTGAGCTTGAATCTAGAGTTTATGGGTTGTTAGATGGTTTATATGAGGTTTTGATTTGATTTTGGGGTTGAGGTATTTGTTTGGGGTGATTTGGAGAGGTTGAAGCTCGGGAAAAACGCATGGGAAAACCCAGAAATTCTGGGTTCGCGATGGAGCGCCGCGGTCCTGTTCTTGGGCGCCGCGGCGTGAGGATGCTTCAGGATGGGGGCCAAGCCACTGGGCGTCAAATCATTCTTAGACAGAATGAGTGGTGTCAAATCAGAAAAATTCAGAAGACAAGGTAAGAATGGATTGGTATTTGGCGATGCTGGATTATGTGTGTGATATGGTTAAGTATAGAGTGATAGCATAAAGAACCTGATCTATTGTAGGATATGGAAATGGGGGAGTGTATCATGATTTGGGCACGCCCAGGAAAAAATTGATGCGAGGATGGATCGAACCTTGCGGGAGACGAAAGAATGAACACGGTTGTTATACTTGGAGCGTTAAGTTGACAGTTATGGATATCATAAGATGCTTGAGTATTGGGTATTAGTAAGAAAGATAACGTTGAGACCCAGATGTGGTGAAAAGTAACAGACGGATGATCAGTGTTTGAAGTCCTCGATTGAGCGAGGGGAAATTTAGTTGGAGGCGGAACTCCTAACTGAGAGGCGTGTGTCAGTCAGGGAATAACGCCATAGATTGTAATGGGGTGGACAAGGCAACGACTGAGTTCGGCGCAACGTTAGTAGGTAATGATTAGCTGGGGAGTGTCATTGAACTATGGAATCTGAAGTGGCGGCTTTGGTTGAAGCAGGGAAGAACCCTGCCAAGGTGGTACAAGTTAGGATACCAGGAATGGGTGAAGGGTCCAATTAGATTTGGTTCATGAATGAGAATTCTGAATGGATATCATCCCACCTCCTAGGGTACGTTGTACCGGGAGGGTTGACCGGGTGACAGAATCTAGTGTTTTCCTTTGGACCCTGACAGGTTAAGTGATGTGGAAGTGTATCATGGGTATAGTCCACTTTAGACCCTAAGCAAGGTATCCAAACATGAAAAGTTTTAACTCAGTTGATGGAGTTAATGTGGTTGGGTCTAGTGAACTGGTTTCAGGGTAGAACGTCGATGATACTGAATTGAGACCCTATAGTATTTTAAATTTTGGAATGGAGCTAGAGAACGAAAAGAACAGAGAAGGAATCTGGAATTATCAGTTGATTGCGAGTTGAATAACAGTCTGAAAGTTCATCAGATATCTTAAAGAATTGAGCGCTGAGTAGGCGAATACTTGAGGTATTAAGGGAAGTGTAATCCCTGATGAGTTAGTCGTGGTAGCAGTTGCTGGTGTCATGTTAATGTAACACGACATAGGATATGGTAAGAGGTGAAGGTTAGTGAATACTACGATTTGGCATTGGTTCAGAGAGAAAGCCAAACAGGTTGTTGGAATTCTTAAGGCAGGAGTGTCTGCCTATTTGAAAGGATAAAGAGCTTGTGAATTGTTAAATTATGAGGAAATAATGTTCCGGAGGGAAAGATTTGTAATTCTACGTATATCAGACAAGGATTTGTATGGTGTTCAGAGAAAGAAGGGAGAATTCTGTCTCCTGATTCAACATAAAATTCTGAAGTTTTACCAAGGGTTAGGCCAGCGGGGCCTACTAATTGATCCCACCTAGTAGAGGTGATGACTTTTGAGTATCTCTGGAATCAGGAATAAGACAATGAATTGGTCATTGTAATCTAGGCAGACCCTGAGGCTTCAGCAGGGTTGCGGTGTAAACGAGGGGATAACGAGAGTATGTATATTAGACAAGATCTTGTGGGGCAAGATTGTTACGCCTGAAAAAGTGTTGTTGGGAACTAAAGTAAGGCGGTGGACCTTGGAAATTATGGTCAGCATTGCGGGTTGCTGACTAATGTGTTTGGGTAAATTTTGAAGACAAAATTTTTATGAGAAGGGGATAGTTGTAACAACCCAAAATCGCTAATAAGGCTTGTTGATGCTCATAATCTCATCAAGAGAAAATATAAGGCCGTCTAAGGCGTCCCATGCGCGAGGCCAAGAGGGGCCGCGAGGCCGACTACGGCGCCCCATGCGCGAGGCCAAGAGGGGCCGCGAGGCCGTCTACGGCGCCCCATGCGCGAGGCCAAGAAGGGTCGCGAGGCCGTCTACGGCATCCCATGCGCGAGGCCAAGGAAGGAATCGCGAGGCCGTCTAAGGCGTCCCATGCGCGAGGCCATGAGGGGTCGCGAGGCCGTCTACGGCGCCCCATGCGCGAGGCCAAGAGGGGGTCGCGAGGCCGTCTAAGGCGCCCCATGCGCGAGGCCATGAGGGGATCGCGAGGCCGTCTAAGGCGTCCCATGCGCGAGGCCATAGGGGGGTCGCGAGGCCGTCTAAGGCGTCCCATGCGCGAGGCCATGAGGGGCCGCGAGGCCGTCTACGGCGCCCCATGCGCGAGGCCAAGAGGGGGTCGCGAGGCCGTCTAAGGCGCCCCATGCGCAAGGCCATGAGGGGGTCGCGAGGCTGTCTAAGGTGTCCCATGCGCGAGGCCATGAGGGGCCGCGAGGCCGTCTACGGCGCCCCATGCGCGAGGCCAAGAGGGGGTCGCGAGGCCGTCTAAGGCGCCCCATGCGCGAGGCCATGAGGGGGTCGCGAGGCTGTCTAAGGTGTCCCATGCGCGAGGCCATGAGGGGCCGCGAGGCCGTCTACGGCGCCCCATGCGCGAGGCCAAGAGGGGGTCGCGAGGCCGTCTAAGGCGCCCCATGCGCGAGGCCATGAGGGGGTCGCGAGGCCGTCTAAGGTGTCCCATGTGCGGGGCCATGAGGGGCCGCGAGGCCGTCTATGGCGCCCCATGCGCGAGGCCAAGAGGGGGTCGCGAGGCCGTCTACGGCGTCCCATGCGGAAGGCCAATAGGGGCCACGGGGCCGTCTACGGCGCCCCATGCGCGAGGCCGTGCAAGGTCCCGCGCGCGCACGCCCCGGGAGGTCCATCAGCCCATAATCTTCTCAGGAGGCCGACGCCCCATGACTTAACGTGTATGGGCCCAAGACCCCTATTCAACGCCACGGCCAATACGGACACCGAAGATCCCCTTTTTCACACTTCAAAGTCCCTATGCTTAGTGTGAGTCAAAGGAGACATGTTTGTACGACCAGGTACCAGGTACGGATGCCAGTACCAGTGAGGATCGTGGTCCGTACGTCTACGGCCATAGGTCAGAGCCGACACCACTACCTCCTGCGCCAACACGCCTGCTACCACGCCTCAGGAAGGGGTACAGACAAGTAGTGGAGACATCCTCCTGACACCTGCTCCTGTACGGGATGTACAGCCACAACCTCTGAAGCCACTTCCCTGGTACAGTACGTTTGTACCTCTTGGTCCCCTGGACCACTATGTACCTAAGGCCGTTAGAGCCTACTATAAATGGAATTCCAAGGCCACCTGAGAGGTTGTTGGAAAATTTTACTGTAACGGAGACATTAGTGTGAATGAGATACTGAATTCTCCATTGTTGTTACTCCATTATTCTTGAGTCATCGTTCAAGTTTTCATAGCTTTCGAATTAGCAATTTCAATTCGATAATTTTTCCAACTTAACTTCGTTGACGAGTTCTCACCGTCAACAGTTTGGCGCCGTCTGTGGGAACGTTAGTTTTAAGCTACTGTTCCACCATTATTCCCGACAAGAAGAAGATGCCGAGACGCTCGAAGCGACTAAGGGAGACGCAGGAGGTCGAAGTTCACTTAAACGGAGTCCAGCTGAAGGCCTCCATGAAGGACGCTCCTCCACCCAGGGACGTGGAGCCCCCGAAAGACCCTGAGGTTCAAGGAGGAGACAGGGTGGCCTCGTCACCGGCTGCTCCACCTGGGGGGAGTCCTCCCAGAGCACCACCGGTGCACGCTGATGAGTTCCCTCCTCCGAAACCACCGCGGGCACCGAACTCCGGCCGGCAAGACCCGGGCCCTTCTACTCATAGGCCAGACAAACACCCCCGGGTCCACTCCGTGAGCTCGAGTTCAAAGTCCCGATTTTACGAAGAGGAGATACGTGAGCTCCACCGTAAAAACCAAAGGTTAGAAACTACCTTGGAGAACATGCAAGAGGTCCTTAACGGCCTACTGCAGGGTAAATCCAGCATAACCTTGCCCAAGAGAAAGGAGAAGGGCAAGGGTGGGGTGGAGACCACTGTGCCAGTAGATGATGGAAGAACCCGACACTCGACTAGCAACACCCCCCGCACGAAGCAACGTGATCACCCCGAACCACCTAAGCAGGCCCAAAAGCCAACGCCGAGAACCACGGCTGCCCCTCGACGCGAGGATGAGGTCACCTCCAAAAGAACGCCCCCAGACTTGCGGGAGGAGATCAATAGGAAAAGGGCAGGCAAAGGGACCACACCCCCTGAGGCGCCTCGAGAAGGCAAGGGAAAGGCGGGTCTTAGCCCGTCCACTCTAAGAGACTCCCTCAGCAAAAGGAGGCAAGACTTAGACACAGAGATGCGGAGTTTGCGGAGCAAGATTGTCACCGCGTCGGGTGGCCAGGCCTTTGAGGAAGAATTCGACCACGAGTCACCCTTCGTGCGAGAAATTCAGGCAATCCGGCTCCCTGCCAATTTTAAGGAGCCTAACATGACCCCTTACGAAGGGAGCACGGATCCAAAGTACCACCTGGATGCGTTTAACGATCTCATGAAATTGAGGGGGATTGGAAGTGGTGCCAGGTGCCATTGCTTCGCTGTTACTCTGAAAGGACCCGCCTACAAATGGTTCAAAAGGCTAAGGCCGGGGTCCATCAGGTCCTGGCAGCAGTTCTCTGATGAGTTCCTCCAGCAGCACCATGCCGTGCGGGACTACACGATGCCAGGCACCAGCTTAGCCAACGTGAAGCAAGGGGAAAAGGAGAGCCTAAAAAGCTACATTCACCGGTTCAATATGGAGGCCGCGAAAGTGGGGAGCCTGACGCGCCGGGAGTTAAAAATGGCCATTACTGCTGGGGTACTCCCAGGGAGCAAGTTGTGGGACAACATGCTGAAGAGGGAAGTCACCGACTTGGACGACTTCTATGAAAGAGCACAGAAGTACATCCGTGTGGAGGATGGCCATGCAAACCTGAAGGCCGGAAAGGAGGAGTCCCATGCAAAGCCCCCAATTAACGACGGGCCGAATATAGCTAAGAAGAAGAGGACGTATGAGGGGTCGAGAGATGACCAGCAGAGAAAAACCAAACGAGGGGGTGATCATAGGCCAGCGACCTATACTTACTATACGAACCTCACTGACACCAGGGAGCATTTTTACGTCACCAACGAAGATCGAGTGCCCTTCAAGAAGCCCCCACCAATGAGAAAGGATCGGTCCAAGAGGGACCCCAGTAAATACTGCCAATACCACAAAGACATTGGACACACCACGGCAGAGTGCATCCACTTGAAAGAGGAAATTGAGGAGCTCATCCGCCGGGGGCACTTAGGCCGTTATGTCAAGAAAGAAAGGCAAAGGCCAGAAAACGAGCCCAGAGCATCCCAGGCACAGGAGCGAGCCCCAGAAATACAAGGGGAGGTCCGCACCATTTTTGGAGGCCCAGGATTTGGAGGAGATTCTCGGAAGGGACGAGATAAATATGCAAGGGAGGCTCGACGAAGTCCGCCCCCCTGTGTCATGAGTTTAGAACAGCGACCCCCGAAGAGTTTCAAGGGGGAAAACGACTCAATAACGTTCACTGAGGAAGATGCACGGGGGGTACACTTCCCCCACAATGATCCGCTGGTGCTGACAGTTCAGTTGGCAAATATGCGTGTGCATCGAGTCCTGGTGGACAACGGGAGCTCAGTGGACATCCTATATCGCCCAGCTTTGGAAAAAATGGGACTGGGCATTCGTCACCTAAAGCCTTGCCAGTCGTCACTATACGGATTCACAGGGGATTCAGTGCAACCCCTTGGAATGATTGAGTTGACACTTACCATGGGGGAGCAGCCCCGCCAAACCACAATTATGTCTAACTTTGTTGTGGTAGATTGCGCATCAGCTTTCAACGCGGTATTAGGGAGGCCATCCCTGAGAGAATTGAAAGCCATAACTTCAATATATCACTTAGTTGTCAAGTTCCCGACCCCAGGAGGGATCGCGAGTATGAAAGGAGAACAGAAGGAAGCAAGGGAGTGTTACAACACCTCACTCCGCACGCCTGCAAAGCCACGCGAGCCGATGGCCATGGTGGTACACGAGGCGATAAGCATGCCCACAGGGGGTCCGCAGGAGCTGGACCCTCGGGTCGTGGATGAGGCAAGAGCAGAACCGGAAGAAGAAGTAGAGGAGGCTACGGTGACGGAGGAGCCTTTAAGGAAATTGAAGATAGGGAGAAGCCTACAAGGTGGCGTGAAGGAAGAATTGATAAGATTTTTGAAGGATAATCTGGACGTGTTCGCATGGAGTCATGAGGACATGGTGGGCATAGACCCCAGCGTAATGTGCCACCACCTGAACATCTCCCCAGGAGCAAGGCCCGTCAGGCAGAAGAGGCGGGCGCTCGATCCAACAAGGTACGCAGCGTTAAAGGAAGAGGTTGACAAATTGAAGGCCAACGGGTTCATCCGTGAGTCTTTCTATCCTGTGTGGGTATCAAACCCAGTACTCGTGCCGAAGCCAAACGGGAAGTGGAGGACTTGCGTCGATTTCACGAATTTGAATAAAGCTTGTCCTAAGGACAGCTTCCCACTCCCCAGGATAGATCAGTTAGTAGACGCAACAGCGGGGCATGAGTTACTAAGTTTTATGGACGCCTACTCGGGATACAACCAAATCCCAATGAACCCTGCAGATGAGGAACACACGTCATTCATTACAGACAAAGGGCTCTACTGTTATAAGGTGATGCCCTTCGGGCTCAAAAACGCGGGAGCCACCTATCAAAGGCTGGTGAATAAAATGTTCGCAAATCAGATAGGGAGGAATATGGAAGTGTATGTGGATGACATGCTGGTGAAGACCAAAGTAGCTGCAGAACTCAACAAAGACCTTGGTGAGATGTTTGGCACGCTCAGGAAATATCGGATGAAACTGAACCCAGCCAAATGCACCTTCGGGGTATCCTCGGGAAAATTCTTGGGCTTCATGGTCAACTCCAGAGGAATCGAGGCCAACCCCGACAAGATAAAGGCGCTCATAGAAATGAGCCCGCCGAAGAATAAGAAGGAGGTACAATGCCTAACAGGAAGGGTGGCGGCCCTTAACAGGTTCATCTCAAGGTCCACCGACAAGTGCCTCCCATTCTTTGACATCCTCAAAGGGAGCAAAAAGTTCGCTTGGGATGAAAGATGTGGGGAAGCCTTTGTCAGGTTGAAAGAGCACCTGGGGAAGCCGCCCCTGTTAGCAAAGCCAGAGAAGGGCGAGAAGCTGTACCTATACTTGGCGGTGTCGGAGCATGCCATCAGCGCAGCCTTAGTTAAGGGAGAGAAGAAGCAACAACAGCCCGTATACTATATCAGCAAGCGTCTGGTGGACGCAGAGAGCCGGTATCCAGAGATCGAAAAACTGGCCTATGCGCTAGTAGTGGCGTCGAGGAAGTTGAAGCCTTACTTCCATGCGCATACGATTGATGTCTTAACGGATAGTCCTTTGAGACAAGTCTTACATAAGCCAGAGACCTCAGGGAGGCTAATGAAATGGTCGATTGAGCTAAGTCAGTTTGATATTGTCTACACCCCAAGGGCCTCCATCAATGGGCAGGTGCTGGCAGATTTCATAGTAGAATTCACCCATCAGCCGACTGAAGGACAGAGTGAAGGAGGGGCGCAGCCTGTTGTGGAGGATGAACTGGGAAATGTAGAGAAGTGGAGTTTGCATGTTGATGGGGCGTCAAATGAAGGAGGATCAGGAGCGGGCATCATGATGACTGGGCCCGAGGGACACAGAATGTACTGCGCAATCCGGTTTGGGTTCGAGGCCTCCAATAATGAGGCGGAGTACGAGGCGCTCTTAGCTGGCCTGCGCCTAGCCCAGGAATTGAAAGTAACGCGCCTCCATATTTTCAGTGACTCACAATTGGTGGTATGCCAAATAAAGGGGGAGTACCAGGCAAGGGGGCCCAAGATGGCAGCATATTTAGAGAAGGTGAAGGGCTACTTGGGGCGAATGGTGGCATATACTATAGAACAAATCCCCAGAGAAAAGAACACCCATGCCGATGCACTTGCAAAGCTGGCATCCACCAAGGATGGTGACGTCTTGGAATCAATACCCGTGGAGTACTTGCCAAAGCCCAGCATCGGAGGCGTAGATGTGCACATGATCAGCGTCCCAAAGAAATCATGGACCGAGCCAATCAAGAAGTACCTGGAGGAAGGAGTCTTGCCTGCGGATAAAAACGAATCTCGGAGGTTGGTGTACAAGGCCGCGAGGTACGCCTTGGTAGATGGGGTCCTTTACAAAAGAGGATTCTCCATGCCTCTCCTGCGGTGTGTAGAAGGAGAGGAGGCGTTGAAGGTGTTACAAGAGATCCATGAGGGAGAGTGCGGCAACCACGAAAGTGGACCCTCCACGGCTAGGAAGGCCGTAAGACAAGGATACTACTGGCCTTCCATGGAGAAAGACGCGCAGGACTTTGCCACGAAATGTGACAAGTGCCAGAGGCACTCTAATTACTCTCGAAGACCCCCGAGCGAACTGACCAGCATGCCCAGCCCCTGGCCCTTCGCCATCTGGGGGATAGACCTGATCGGCGCTCTGCCTACAGGTAGAGGTGGAGCAAAGTACGCGGTGGTGGCAGTAGATTATTTCACCAAATGGGTAGAAGCGGAACCCCTTGTGAAAATAACCGCTAGGCACATCACCTCTTTTGTCAACAAATTCATTGTGTGCCGGTATGGGGTACCCTACAAAATTATTTCCGACAATGGTACCCAATTTGAAGGAGGAGCCTTCGATGAATATTGTAAGAAAAGAGGTATAAGGAGGAGCTTCTCCGCAGTGGTACACCCCCAGGCCAATGGGCAAGTGGAGGCCATCAACAGGGTCCTAAAGAAGAACCTAAAGACAAAGCTAGAGAAGATGAAAGGAGCCTGGGCAGATGAGCTACCAAATGTGCTGTGGGCTTACAGAACCACCCCACGCACGACGACTGGGGAGTCCTCATTCTCCTTGGCCTATGGATGCGAGGCTGTGCTCCCAGTCGAAATGAGAGTCATATCCCACAGGGTGCAGGCGTATGAAGACGAAGCCAACCACACAGCCCTGACCGAAAGCTTAGACCTCCTGGAGGAAAAGAGAGAAAAAGCCCAGATGAGGGTGGCAGTATACCAGCAACGCGCCGCAAGGTACTACAATTCGAGGGTCCGAGAGAGAACTTTCAGAGTCGGCGACCTAGTGCTGAGGAAGGTGCTCCCAAACACACGAGACCCGAGTGCAGGAGTGCTGGGGGCAAATTGGGAGGGACCCTACCAAGTCGCTCAGTGCATCCCCCCAAACACTTACAAGCTGGCGCGCATGGACGACACCATCGTGCCCCGGGCATGGAACGCGGAACACCTGAGGAAGTACTACCAGTAAGACGCCGGTGCCCACGGATAAAAGCACAAGTGTGGCACGCTGCCTTGATATGGTAGGAAGAAATCAAAGAGGTTACCTAGATAACCTCCTAAGTAGGCGTGAGCCATTTTATTTCGTTTTATGTGAAAATCACCTATGTACCGTTGCAACTACGTGTATGAAACCATTATGTTACGAATATAATGAATGAAACCACGTATTATAAGTAAGACTGTTAGCCTCTTCGTGTGTTATTTTTTCTTCAATACCAGGGCATCAGCCAAAGTGTCCGCCGAAATAAATTTCACCAAACACTTGGGGGGCAGGACAGGGGGCGATAACGCAGCTAGCAAGGGAGACCTGAAAAGGACCCTCTAACGGAGGGTCTTGAAAAGGACCCCTCGCCCTCCTAAAAAAGAGGCTCCTAAAAAAGACCCTCTGATAAGGGATCTTGAAAAGGGCCCTCGATTAGGAGTAGCCCAAAAGCGACCCCCTATGCATCAGGAGGACCCGAGAAGGACCGTAGCCCTAAAAAGGACCGTTCAATGGGAGTTCCTAGAAGGACCCCTTATATCGGGGCCCTAGACGAAGTTCCTAAACATAGAAAGTAGTAAAAAGACCTTGCAAGGCCTCCCCTGAGTTTACAAGGATTAGCTACCCTCGTGAACATCAAGGAGGCCAAAAGGCCTTACGAAAGAAAAATATATATATAGTGACAACACTAATAAGTCTGGAGCGGCCACCAAGCCGCCCAGCCAAAAAGGGTCCCAAAAAAGACCCTTGCCGAAATAGTACTATGCAAAAGGACGAGAGGGACGCCTCTCGCAAAGAAATAATAAGCGCGCGCAAGAAAAACCCAAAAGGATAGCTAAGACCCAAGGGGTCAAAATATCCTTACAAAAACCGCCAAGGGGCACCAAAAGAGGTCCCAGTGAACCCTCTCACATGGGATCCAAAGGACCTCCAGCCTGACAAATAAAAGAAGGGAACCAACCAAACCGCGTCATACAGGCATAAAAGGGCCTCAAGTGCAGTAGAACAAGAAATAAACAACAACATCACATGTATTCATACATAAAAAAGAAAGGAGTTCTCAAGACAATACAAGGGTTACTAACAGAAAAGTAGCACTAGTAATGACGTTACAAAACAAACAAAAAAAAAGGAGCGAAACTAGTTCAAGGCCTCCTGTAGTGGGCACTCCACCAGGCCGCTCGGGCAACAGCTTGCTCGCCAAAAGAGGAGAAGTCGAAGTTGGGATCCTGCTTCCACACATTGTAAAGAGCCCGGTCTATAGACTTGCGCTCGATTACAGCCTTCTCCGCCTCCAAGGAAGCGACTTTCTCCTGAGCCGACTGTAGTTCAGTCCTAAGGGCCTCAACTTCAGTCCCCTGTCGAACAACCATCTCATGCGACCCGGATGCAGCGATCTTGGCCTCCTTGAGCTCGCGCTCCAAACATTTAGCCTTGCCCTTCAGCACCTTGATCTTAGCTTTCAGCTGCTCATTCTTCAAGTCCGACTTGGTGTACTTAGTCCGGGCTTTTGACAATTGGACCTTGGTTGCGCTAAGCTCATTTTCGAGCTCCTGGACCTGGACTATGAGGCCGTCCCTCTCAGTGGTAGATGCGGAAAGGATGCCAGTTGAGTCAGCATGTCGAAGAGACACGATATAGACCTGCACAAGAAAACCAATGGCATCAGCAATAAGTAACAAAAAGAGGAACACAGGTGCATCTATGCATAATACTAATCAACGCAAAGTGAAAAGCCTCACCCAGGCCGCAGCACGCCTTAGCATCTCCCCGAGGTCTGATTGAGTCACGTTCCCTAGGCCCCTCCAGTCGGAGACAGGGAGACTCTCAGCTATTGGAACGAAACGCTGCCCATAAACTGAGGCCATCCTGGTCACCCAAGCCTCTGCCCCCACGCTAGGAGCATCTGGTTGGACTGGGACAGACGACCCACTCGCCGAGGCAGGAGGAGGCGCAGCAGAAGAGAAAAATTGAGACTCTGGTGCATCGGCAGGGGGCTCCGCGAGCCCGACGAAATCAGCAGCCGGTATGCCGAGATCATGATGAATTGGAGGGAAGGCATCGCCACCACCGCAACCAGGAGAGGCGTAGCATCTTGCCGCGGCCTGCGGACCTAGAGGGTGAAAGGCCGTGTCCTGGTCATGGGAGTCATGAGGAGGATGTCCCCTGGGGGACAGGGGGGCATCCTCCATCTCCACCTCAGCCTCATCTTCGTGCAGTGATGGCCCAGCCGGCGTAGCCACAACCTTCTTAGACCCGGTGATTGACCATAGGAACTTGGGGTTAGAGACCGGAGACAATTGGTGGCGATTGAGATTCGTCATGGTAAATAGGACTGCTGCTTTCTTCAGGGCGGGGTCTGCTGCAATGAGTCTGTTTATCGCCTCCGCCTCCGACCCGATGACCGAGGGATCAGCAAATTGCCCTGCAAGAACCGCACCAATATCAGTACAAGCGAGAGTGCAAAATGGTGAGTTCTAATAAGAAAAAGAAAAAGACTGGATACTTACTAGGTTCAGCGCGAAAGCCTTCACGAACTGAAAGAGGCCCCTGTACCCAGAAAAAATCCTGTTTCCAGGACCCTGGGTTAGACACTGAGCCATCTATCAAGGGTAGCTCACTATTGGCCTTCTGCAAGTAATAGAAGCCCTTGGAATTGTGCACCCCAATAAGGTTGTACAAGGAATGCACCTCTTGCGCCGTCGGGGCGCGTTGCTCATTATTCTTGAACCAAAGAAAGAGGCAACTTAAAGTCAACCAACTGTTGGGTGACAGTTGGAGAGGGGCCAAATCAAAATAGTTGAGAACCGCCACAAAGAACGGGTGTAGAGGAACGGTGCCACCCGCCTTCATAATCTGCTCACTCAAAGTCACAAAGCCCTTCTCAGGGCGGTCGGCCCGGCAGGTCTCCTGAGGAACATGCAAGGCGTATTCTGGAGGAGTTCGGTAGCGCTTCACGATGGTCTTCAGTTTGTTCGAAGACATATTGGACACTAGGCTGGACGCCAGTAGGGGGGCGTCGTCTTCTTCCTGGACGGACACCTGTCTGCGTACCTTCGACATATCTGCAAAATCAAAAGAAACATGTGAGGAAGAGGCAGAGCACTTAACCCTCCATTTTCTCTTCCTAGCAAGGGTTTTCCATCGAGGGAGCGATGGCGGAAGCGCTAAGCCAGGATCAACGGAGACTAGGGGCTGAGGAGAGGAGTTGATAGCCCCGTGATCGTCATCAGGCGAAGGGGGAGTGGGAGGTTCTGGCGGAATGTGTCCCTCCATAAACTCTAACTCCCACCGCAATTCAAAAAGAGCCGTCCTAAGACGCGCTATATGGTCGCTAAGGCCCGGGGGTGAAGGTCCTCCGTCTCCCCTCGACACCGAGTCAATTTCGCTCTCTACCACCCAAATTTTATGCCTAAGATCAGCCATGCACTCGAGGTGGCGAATGCGGGCTTGCCTCAAAGACTCATAGTCCTGGTAAGGGCTGCCCTCAGGGGACTCAGGATCTGAAGACAGGTCGATAAACTCAGCCCTCGAGGGTATGTCGGACGGGCCCTCACTGGCCATGAAACCGCGTCCCAACAGCAAAAAGGGGGTCACGTTTAAACAAGGGGAAGACTACAAAACACAAAGGAACAGGCTTAATACCCCTAGGTGCAAACGCCCTAAATGGACTACTACAAGGGACATGTATAAAAAGAAAGAGGAGGGGCGCGCGTGTGGTCAAAACAAGCTCGGGCTAACGTACCCCACCCCAAGTATTGTTGGTCTGAATCCGATAAAATAAGTAAATAAACAGGAGAAGAAAAGAAAATATACCTCAAGCAATTGAAAGAACGAAGTCGGAGTCCAAGGAAAGTTGGGAGGCAAAAAGTACCAAAGCGTTGAAAATGCGCGTCTGCAAGAGTTAATCAGAAAAGTGTGTTAGCCCAAAAATGTACACACCAAGAAATTAGCTAAAAATAAAAAAAAAATAAAAATAAAAAAAAATAAAAAAAAATAAAAATGAGTGGAAAAGTGATGAAATTGTAGAGAAAGTGTAGTTGTGGGGGGTTGAACCCTTTACCTTTTGGGAGGAGCAAGGGTCTAACTACCACTAAGCCAAGGAGGTAAGATGTGAAATATTAAGCCATGCATGACGGCCTATTTATAGGAACCAAGATGAATAGTCTACAAGAGCACCTAAAGGCCCTCTCCTAGACTAGGGGGGGCAAGTGTTGATGCTCATAATCTCATCAAGAGAAAATATAAGGCCGTCTAAGGCGTCCCATGCGCGAGGCCAAGAGGGGCCGCGAGGCCGACTACGGCGCCCCATGCGCGAGGCCAAGAGGGGCCGCGAGGCCGTCTACGGCGCCCCATGCGCGAGGCCAAGAAGGGTCGCGAGGCCGTCTACGGCATCCCATGCGCGAGGCCAAGGAAGGAATCGCGAGGCCGTCTAAGGCGTCCCATGCGCGAGGCCATGAGGGGTCGCGAGGCCGTCTACGGCGCCCCATGCGCGAGGCCAAGAGGGGGTCGCGAGGCCGTCTAAGGCGCCCCATGCGCGAGGCCATGAGGGGATCGCGAGGCCGTCTAAGGCGTCCCATGCGCGAGGCCATAGGGGGGTCGCGAGGCCGTCTAAGGCGTCCCATGCGCGAGGCCATGAGGGGCCGCGAGGCCGTCTACGGCGCCCCATGCGCGAGGCCAAGAGGGGGTCGCGAGGCCGTCTAAGGCGCCCCATGCGCAAGGCCATGAGGGGGTCGCGAGGCTGTCTAAGGTGTCCCATGCGCGAGGCCATGAGGGGCCGCGAGGCCGTCTACGGCGCCCCATGCGCGAGGCCAAGAGGGGGTCGCGAGGCCGTCTAAGGCGCCCCATGCGCGAGGCCATGAGGGGGTCGCGAGGCTGTCTAAGGTGTCCCATGCGCGAGGCCATGAGGGGCCGCGAGGCCGTCTACGGCGCCCCATGCGCGAGGCCAAGAGGGGGTCGCGAGGCCGTCTAAGGCGCCCCATGCGCGAGGCCATGAGGGGGTCGCGAGGCCGTCTAAGGTGTCCCATGTGCGGGGCCATGAGGGGCCGCGAGGCCGTCTATGGCGCCCCATGCGCGAGGCCAAGAGGGGGTCGCGAGGCCGTCTACGGCGTCCCATGCGCAAGGCCAATAGGGGCCACTGGGCCGTCTACGGCGCCCCATGCGCGAGGCCGTGCAAGGTCCCGCGCGCGCACGCCCCGGGAGGTCCATCAGCCCATAATCTTCTCAGGAGGCCGACGCCCCATGACTTAACGTGTATGGGCCCAAGACCCCTATTCAACGCCACGGCCAATACGGACACCGAAGATCCCCTTTTTCACACTTCAAAGTCCCTATGCTTAGTGTGAGTCAAAGGAGACATGTTTGTACGACCAGGTACCAGGTACGGATGCCAGTACCAGTGAGGATCGTGGTCCGTACGTCTACGGCCATAGGTCAGAGCCGACACCACTACCTCCTGCGCCAACACGCCTGCTACCACGCCTCAGGAAGGGGTACAGACAAGTAGTGGAGACATCCTCCTGACACCTGCTCCTGTACGGGATGTACAGCCACAACCTCTGAAGCCACTTCCCTGGTACAGTACGTTTGTACCTCTTGGTCCCCTGGACCACTATGTACCTAAGGCCGTTAGAGCCTACTATAAATGGAATTCCAAGGCCACCTGAGAGGTTGTTGGAAAATTTTACTGTAACAGAGACATTAGTGTGAATAAGATACTGAATTCTCCATTGTTGTTACTCCATTATTCTTGAGTCATCGTTCAAGTTTTCATAGCTTTCGAATTAGCAATTTCAATTCGATAATTTTTCCAACTTAACTTCGTTGACGAGTTCTCACCGTCAACAAGGCTTAAGGACCTTGATTAGTGTGCCAGGAGGGCATGTTGGGATTTATGTGCGATTTCAGCTGGGATTAGAGGGTACACGGTTTGGGCATTTGGGTTATTTGATGGCTTTGTTAAAAATAAAGAGAAGGAAAGTTAGGGCAATGAGAAGAAGAAGAAGAAGAAGAAGAGAAAAATGGGCTGAAGTGGGAGTTTAGGAGGAGATCAAGGAAAATTTTAGGGTGGATTCTCAACTTGAGGTAAGGATCTTATGCATATTTAAGAGTTGTTTCTGTTTTGATTTGTGAAATTTAAAGCTTGAGTTAAGTTTTTAAAGTTTTAGTTTGAAGTTGCTGATTTTGCAATCCAAGGGTGGATTGTTGGGTATGTTTGTGTTTTGAGCTTGAATCTAGAGTTTATGGGTTGTTAGATGGTTTATATGAGGTTTTGATTTGATTTTGGGGTTGAGGTATTTGTTTGGGGTGATTTGGAGAGGTTGAAGCTCGGGAAAAACGCATGGGAAAACCCAGAAATTCTGGGTTCGCGATGGAGCGCCGCGGCCCTGTTCTTGGGCGCCGCGGCGCGAGGATGCTTTAGGATGGGGGCCAAGCCGCTGGACGCCGCGGCCCTTGAAGGGAGTGCCGCGGCCCTAGGCCATTTTGGCAGCCAAAAAGTTGGGTTTTTTGGGCTTTTGCCCAGGGACATGGGGGATGGTTCCGATGTTTTGTTTTATGGACTTAGAGGTCCCAGGAGTGCAGGATTGGTCCCGGGAAGTGGTCTTGGGCTTGGTTAGTATTGAAAGTGTTTTATGTGTGTTGTGACTAGGATTTCGGGGAGGCTCGTGCTAGAGGACCGTGCTTGTGACCTTGGTGCATCGGAAAGCTCGAAATACAGGTAAGAAAACTATAACACCCGTAGGATAGGGCATGGGCCCATAGTGTGATTGCAGGGCACGGCCCTATATTGCATTATATGTTAGGGTGTAGACTTTATTGAATTGATATATATGTTCAAATGTTATTTGAGTTAGACTATCTGTGATTATAGTTGAATGATACGGCGCGGAGCCGAGAACGGCGAAAGGCCGAGAACGGCAGTGGGGCCGGAAGTAGCACTTAGCACCTGGGATGCTTATAGTCAGGGTCGGACCCAGTGGATAAATGTGATATCCTTACGGTAAGGACCGAGACCCCAAGCTTTGGTAAGGTTTCTGGGGCGGCACAGCCGTGTTTGCTTAGTCTAATGGTTGACTTGTTTATCTGTGGACTATCTGGTATGATTAATTGTATAATTTGCATATGTTATGTACTGCATGAGTTTTCTTGCTGGGCTTCGGCTCACGGGTGCTCTGTGTTGCAGGTAAGGGCAAAGATTGAGTCAACCAGCCATGAGTACGGAGAGCGTGAAGCGACGTGTACATGTTTGGCCTGCCCGACTGCTTTGGTTGGGGGTTTATTCGAAAATGGCTGTAATAATCTATGATTTTTAGAACTGATCAACTGTAAACTTATTTCAAGATGTAAATAGCTTTCAAACCTTATTTTGGGATCCCAAATGTTTAATACTAGAAGTTTTTATTGAAACAACGCATTTTCAAAGATTACAGCCTTAACTTTTAATTAGTCACACTTTCGTTTCAAAATCTCGGTTAGCGAGTTAATTGCACAAAGTTTTCTTTTAAAACTCACTTGGTAACGGCTCTAAGGAAGTAGGGCGTTACAGTTGTAACCTTAAAAGGGCTAAAAAATTCATATAAAAAACTATTTTAAAAAAAAAATTAATGTTTTACTTTGGAAGTATTTGCATACTTCAAAAGTCATTACAACATTAAAAAGTTCTAAACATTCAAAATACATAGCCCAAAATATGTTCTTATAAAAGTAAGACATATTTTCCAAAATTGTAGATTTCCCACAGTCGAGCCACATGTACATTTCCACAACACAAACTCCAGCGCTTACTGCTTTTCCTTACCTTTCAGCTTACCTACATAATGAAATAACTAGTTAAGCGAAAGCGCTTAGTAAGATCAACCCAACACAAATAACAACAATAAAGACAACAAAGTTTTAGCCATAACAACAACATTCAGAAATCTAACCTGGATATAGAACATATATATAGAATAATCTCCATAACACTAGAGTAGTCATAACAATGATCGGTCAATCACATCAGCAACAACACCAAAACATACTATTCTAGAGGCAACCTATAATTTCATCCCCAAATATTTTCTCTACAACTTACATTCCAATGCATTTCAGATCATCTCATCCAAAATATAGTTCATTGAGTACATGCATTACATCAGTAATCTCTCTATTTCATTCTTCTATTTAATCGAATTAACCAATCCTAACATTAATTAGGGATAGCATGCTTCATATCAATAATATCTCTATTTAATCGGATTAACAAATCCAAACATCAATTAGAGAGAGCATGCATCTTATCAATATTCAATTAAGTAGTAGTCATATCACCTATCAACTACTATCATGAGTGTGGCAACACCAGTCTAATAATGGTCCACAGTTATCGAGCCCTCGGCTTCACTAGTGTATTTTATTGCCATTAGTACCATTAGAGTCATTAGTGCCATTAGGTATTCTTACCTCCTCACAGGGATACGAGCTCGTGACCTAAATCTAACAAGCAATACACTAGTTATTCCTGTTGTAGTCAAAGAAGTCAAGGTTCACATATAGTAGTCCTTAGCAATATGCAGGATTTTCCTCTAGTAGAGGTCCTGACCTCAATTAGACAGTACTATAGTTAGTCATACAGTACACTTGGATTAATTATGGTGATTAATAATTATTATGTTTTCTTTGGGCATTAAGATCAATATAGAAAATATTGAACTAGTACAAAAATTCATTATTAGTTCTTCAAACCTTCCCTCTAAGCCATCGTGAACCATAGATTCTTTAGATAGGTTCGATCCTAATTACTTTCCAAGATTTATTCTATTATCGACCCTAGCCTGTTATTTAAATTTAGAGCACTAATGATGCACTAAGCTTAATGCTTTACCAACTAATGAGGAAGCAAGAATTTCCTTCCTTAGTACTTCGATAATAGGGATAATAGGTTCACTATTTTACTTTATTTAGGTCCTAGAAGAATTAATTTATTATTTACAAAAATCCCTTGAGATTTATTTAGAAAATAATTGTTTTTTTCCTTAATTATTTTGGAAAAATAGGCTTTGGACCCCTTTTTATTTATTATTATTTATTTAAATATTTTAACATGAAATCTTGTCATTATAAGTTTTTTCCATTTATTAGTGTTTAAAATAATCCTATTACTTTATTAAGATGAAAATCTAAGCCTACTTTTGAATATCCATTATAACTTACTTTTTGGTAAAAATTGTTCAATTTGTGAAAATTTCCAAACTTTGGAAGGCTGCCTTTTTAAATCCTTAGACCTAAATGTTCCCAATTTTTATAGAGCCATACTTGGGTATTCAATAATATTCCATACAAATTTTTACACAAACATACACATTTTATTTGATGAAAGTTGTCGCCAAAATTATGTTATGAATTGTTTCTTCGAAATCTGGATTTTTCCTAAACTTAGGAGACCTACCAAATCTAATCAGCTTGGTATTTTTATCTTATTTTTCTTAGATCCAAATTAGGTTATGCTAAAAATATCCTTGAGAAAAAACTAGGCCCAAAATATAGATTTTTCTTGGTGAAAAACGTTCACCAAGGTGGCAACCCATAAGGTTTTTTTTAGAAATCGTATCTTTTCTTCTAACTTTTTAAAGATATAACTCCTATCATTTTAATTATCTTTCTATGAATCTATCCACATGTTAATAAAAATATACAGAGAGTGTATAGTTTTAAAATCAACTCAAAATATATAATTTTTCCTACTTAAACATTTTTCCAAATCGCAAGGGCGAAATTGACTAAAAATATTTTTCCTGATTTCTTGTCTAAATTAACATTTTATAACTCCCAATATTTAATCATATTTCCATGAAACTTTCAAG
This sequence comes from Humulus lupulus, assembly GCF_963169125.1. NCBI lineage: Eukaryota > Viridiplantae > Streptophyta > Magnoliopsida > Rosales > Cannabaceae > Humulus > Humulus lupulus. The sequence continues at coordinate 110,150,122 of NC_084797.1, read as the reverse complement.
ATTTAAACTTTGATCTACCATAAATATTTTCACAAAATTTCATTTGAAAATACTTTGATTTACCTACTAAACACACTGCCCAAAATTTATGAATCCAGTGTGTAATCATTTTTTAAAGATTTTCACAAAACATGGATAAGTGCTAGCATACAAAATATTTTGGAGCATTTAAAAAGCCTAAAATCATGTACTCTTCCTATAGAATTGATTTATAGAATATATTTTATGAAATAAGTCATTATGGCAGGGCTTGACCCTTTTGAATTAAAGTACAAAACTTTGCCAACAAGCATAAGATCATACAACTTAGTTGAACTTTGGATTCCAAGCTAACAACTAACCCTACCACCATGCATGCATAAACAATACATCATAAAAACAATATTATAGGCCAAAAGAAGAATACAACACATGACACACTCATACAAAACATATTTCCTAAGCTTGTCAAAACATAAATCCCAATTCACTAGAGTTTTACCTTGGTCGCTCTAGCTTTTGGTTGTGCATGTCCCTCCTAGGTTTCGGGCCTCTCCACCATTTTCCAATATCTTGAAACCTCTCCCAAAACTTCACCAATTCAAATCATAACCCAAAGAAGATAAGGAAACAAGGGAAGAAATGGACAATTCAAAAGTAGAGGGCTACCTCCTTGATGATCAAAGTTGCATGCAAGCTTCTAAGTGAGCTTGAGAGACTTGTGGCTGCCTTGGGATTATAGACCTTAAAACCATGGATAAAAGTCGTTAACACTCAGAGATAATAGTGCAAAAATGGAGCCCTAGGGTCGGCATAATGAAGAACAAGAGGAAATGGTGCAAGAACTCACCTTTAAACTTTGTTTCTCCAGCTTGTTCTCAAGTTTCCATGGAGGTTTCCTTGAGGAAACAAGAAAGAGAGAGAGAGATAGAGAGAGAGAGAGAACAATGAAATTGAGAGGTAGACAGAGAAAAGTGCTCTGAATTTTTAAGAGCTTGATTGAAAGAAATGAGATAGAGTAGGGTGTGAGGCTAGGTGGTATGATGATGGTGAGTTTATGTAGGTTGGTGTTGAGTGGCTCCTTTGACTCAACAAGTGTCACAAGACACTATTGAGAGTTGACTACCACATGTGATTAGACCAATACACTCTGCCACTTCCTATTGATCCCTTAATTTTCCCATGTTGATTTAAATAATTATCTTAAAAACATGAAACTATAGTGTATTATGGGATTTTTGCATGATAAACTATAGTGGTATAAACCTAAAGTCCATTAAAACATGATAAAATTGTAAATATGGCCAGCCAAAATGTCATTAAAGTCCTATTATATTATTTGTGGAAACTATTTTCAATTTGTTTACCCTAATAAGTCCAAATAAGCATTTTCTCTCAAAATACTACAAATTCACAAAATTTCTAAAATTTTATTTAGTCCATTAAATTCTTAGAAATTTTGATACATGTTTATGCCCAAACATAATTTTTTCCATAATTATTTATTTTTCAAAATATTTTATTACCCGAGATTTTACCTGTGCAAGGTTTTTGTTTCGGTCCAGGACCGAAATTCTTAGTTTGACCAAAAGTCAATTAAATTCATAATGATGTCACATCCTAATTTGAACTTTGATTTTCAAATCATAATATGACCCAAGTATGATATATATATATGGTTATAAAATCTCGATCTGAATTGCTATTACTACGTTACAAAACGAGGGGTGTTACAAATATTCAATGGTGAGAGCTTGGACCCTATTGGATCCATCATGCTCCCAATGACTCTAGGAAATCCCCCTTAGAGAGAAACTTGAATGGACAGAAGAATATGAGCAGGCTTTTCAGGCGATTAAACTACATTTGGCACAGCCGCCCGTCCTATCCCAACCCATCAAGAGCAATGACTTGTACCTATATCTGGATGTCTCTGACCATGAATTGAGCACAACATTAGTTCAAGACGAGTGAAATGTAAAACATCCCCTCTATTATGTCAACAAGTGACTAGTAGATGTTGAGACACGATAACCCCAAATGGAGAATGTTGATTACCGTTTGGTGTTGGCGTCCTGGAAACTACGACCATACTTCCAAGCTCATCCAATAAACCTCTCAGACTAGTCTTACAGCGATCTCATGCCTCAAGTCGCATGTTGAAATGAGCCATAGAGTTGGTACAGATTGAGATCGCTTACCATCCAAGAACAGAGATAAAGGGATAGGCCCTTGCGGACTCCATTGTCAGGTGAATTCAGCGACCGAAGGTGATGGATGACCACTTATTGGAAGGTTTATGTGGATGGCACCTCAAATCAACACAACACTAGGGTAGGCCTAATCTTAGTAACCATGGAAGGCCACTGTATCTACTGCATGCTATGGTTTGGTTTTGCCGCTACAATCAATGAAGTCTAGTACGAGGCGTTATTAGTTGGATTGCGCATGGTAAAAGAATTGAAAGATAAGTTCCTAACGAACAGAAGTGACTCCCAACTAGTTGTTAACAAAATCCTTGTGAGTACAAGGCCCGCGGACTATGCATGGCTACCTATTTTGTGCAAGCCAAGGACATGCTTGCCCAGTTCGACCGCTACACGATCGAGCAAGTGCCTAGAGAGAAAAATTCCAACGCGGATGCATTAGAAAAGTTAGCAAGCACAAGATATGTGGAGACACTAAATGTTATTCCTTGCGGCATGCAGTATCAGCCTCACCACAGGCGACGCCGAGACCGGCGACTGCGCCATCGGTGACTTCACTCCCAGCAACGCCACCTGTGGCGATCACAACACGTCAATGCTAATCGATGATGAAGAAATGTGGATGACCCCCATCATGAAATATCTAAGACAAGGTGTCCTCCCATCGGATCTCAACATGGCAAGGAAAATTCTTTACCAAGCACCCCGCTATATCATATATGATGGTCCCCTATACCGAAGGGAACATTCAATGCCTCTGCTAAGATGTGTTACTAAGGAGGAGGCCCAAACCTTGTTGCAAGAAGTCCACGAATGATTTTACCATGATCATGCTAGGGGGCTGAGCCTCTCTAAAAAGATACTTTGGAAAGGTAATTTTTGGAACACCATGAATGAGGACTCTATCGAGAATATGAGGAAGTGCGACAAATGCCAAAGGTTTGCTAGAATTCCAAGAGCCTCTTTAAATGAATTGAAGCATATGTGAAGCCCATGGGCTTTCGTAGTTTAGGGGATTGATTTGATAGGTCAGCTTCCTACCGGTCGTGGTGGAGTGAAGTATGCAGTAGTCGTCATTAACTATTTCATCAAATGGTACGAAGCGGAGCCATTGGTGACCATCACTTCCAAGAAAGTGCTGGAGGTTGTCGTGAAGAATATAATTTGTCACTAAGGGTTGTCATAAAAGATTGTCTTCTATAATGGAACTCAAATTGACAACGAACTCTCCACAAGATTTTGTGCTTGATATGGAATTGTGAAGAACTTTTCTGCGGTGGCACACCCACAGTCGAATGGGCAGGCAGAGGCTGTCAACAAGACCCTGAAAGGAACCTTGAAAAAACGCCTAGAAGAGGCAAAAGGTGCATGTCAAGACAAACTCCCATAAGTACTACGGTCGTACTGGACCACTTCCCGAACTTCCACCAGCCACACATCCTCCGCACTCGTCTATGGCTATGAGGATATGTAACCCATCAAGGTAGACATTCCTTCACATAGAAGATTGAACTATGATCTCCAACATAACAAAGAACTACTTCCCGAGTCCCTAGATCTTACTAAAGAAAAGCGAGAGCAAGCTAACTTGCAGGTGGCAGCCTACCAGCAGAACATGGCTCACTACTTCAATGCATGTGTCAAGGATAAGAAATTATCCATTGGTGACCTCGTTCTTCTTCGTGTGCCTCAATACACAAGACCCCTTTGTCGGGGTCCTAGGTCCGAATTGGAAGGCGCCTTATTTGGTAGAAGGCATCATGCAATTTTGATGTAAAAGCTAGCGAGGCTCAATGGTGAGGTAATGTCGAAACATTGGAATGGAGAGCACCTGAAGAAGTATTACCAGTTTTAGGGTCAGTGCCCAACTTTTGTAATTACAGACCAGCCATCAGGTTGTCGCTCTTAAAATAAATATTTTGTGTTTTTGCGCCACTTTTTCAAGACCTCTATGTAATGGCCCATATACCACAGTTAATGAGAATCAAAATAGACATCCTCATGAAAATATTTATTTCTTGAAATCCCTTGTAAGGTATAATATCGAATGGCGAAACTCATTATGGTAGTCCGACCGATCAAGAGAAAGTGACATTTACAAAGGACCTAAGGGGTTGTGACTAGATCTCAGGTCCGGTCATGAAACATGAACGACATCGCAGGCGATCGACCAAACACAACAACTTGCCCTCCATGATAGCCACTACAGAGAACCTAGCAAAATAATCAATTTCTTCGTGATTCACGGAGAAGTCACATATGCGGGAGGGGCCTTTCTCGGGTCCACTTGTCAATCAGAGGGCTGATTGCATCACAACTGACCAACCACCCTCGCTCTTGTAGTCACTTAGGGGGCATAAGGGATATCATGTGCATGGAACAAAGCAATGAAAATGTAAAGTTCATGTAAAATGTGTATGGAACGAAGCAAAGTACATGTAAAGTTTATGCAAGGCGCATACACAATAAGGCATGCAAACAAACAACAGTAAAAAAAGGAAAATTCAAAAACTTTTGTGTAACGCCCTACTACCTTAGAGCCGCTACTTAGTGAGTTTAAGATAGAAATCGTGCTTTTGATTGACTCTAAGTGGTTTCTAAAACCAAAAGTGTGAATAAATCAAAGTTTAAGGCTGTACTCTTTTAAAATGTTTAGCTTCATTGAAAACGTTAAGTATAAAGCATCTGGGATCCCAATATGAGGTTTACAAAATATTTACAACTCAAAATTAGATTTACACTTGATCAACTATCAAAAGAATGGTAAATACGGCCATATACAAAAATGCCCCCAACCAAAGCAGTCGGGCAGGCCGAACATGTACGCGCTGCCCCCACGCTCTCCATACTCATGGCCGGCTGACTGACTCTTTGCTTTTACCTGCAACACGGAGCACCCGTGAGCCGAAGCCCAGCAAGAAAACCCAAATAGTACATAACATATGCAAATAATGTAGCTGACATAATACACTGATAGATAGGAAAGCCATCAGTCTTAAACAAGCACGGCCATGCCGCCCCAGAGGCCTTACCAAAGCCTGGGGTCTCGGTCCTCACCGTAAGGATAACTCATGTATCCCGTGGGTCCCACCCTGGCTATAAGCATCCCATGTGCTGAGTGTTACTTCCGGCCCCAAGGCCGTACCCGGCCTTCGCCGCTCTCGGCCGCAGCCGTTCATTTCATTATAATAGCATGTATAATACATTCAAACATATAATAGTTCATCTAAGATTACACATTTGCACATATTACAATCTAGGGCCATGCCCTGCAATCACACTGTGGGCCCATGCCCTATTCTCGGGTGTTACGGTTTTCTTACCTGTATCCCGAGCCTTTCGATGCACCAAGGTCACAAGCACGGTCCTCTAGTACGAGCCTCCCTGAAATCCTAGTCACAACACACATAAAAAACTTTTAATACTAACCAAGACCAAGACCACTTCCCGGGGCCAATCCCGCACTCCCGGGACCTCTAAATCCATAAAACAAAACATCAGAACCATCCACCGTGTCCCTGGGCAAAAGCCCTAAAAACCCAACTTTTTGGCTGCCAAAATGGCCTAGGGCCGCGACACTCCCCTCAAGGGCCGCGGCACCCAGCGGCTTGGCCCCCATCCTGAAGCATCCTCGCGCCGCGGCACCCAAGAACAGGGCCGCGGTGCTCCTTCGCGAACCCAGATTTTCTGGGTTTTCCCATGCGTTTTTCCCAAGCTTCAACCTCTCAAAATCACCCCAAACAAATACCTAAACCCCAAAATCAACTCAAAACCTCATATGAACCATCTAACAACCTATAGATACTAGAATCAAGAGCAAAACACCATCACACCCAAAAATCCACCCCTTGATTCTAATTTCAGCAACTCAAACCAAAACTCAAAAAAACTAACTCAAGCTTTAGATTCACAAGTCAAAACAGAAATCAAACTTAAATATGCATAAGATCCTTACCTCAAGTGGAGAATCCACCCTAAAAGCTTCCTTGATCTCCTCCTAAGCTCCCACTTCAGCCCCCTTCTACACCTCTTCTCCTTTCTTCTTCTTGCCCTAGCCTTTCTTTCTTCTTCTTTTTCTTCTCTTCCAATTTTATCAAAACACCAAATGACCCAATGCCCAAACCGTGTACCCCATAAACCCAGCTGAAAATTGTCTAATTGCCTTGCCAAATGACCAATTTATCCCTTCCTAATAACCCTTCCTAACTAAACCTTCAAGGGCACTTAAGTCCTTTCACTTCTATTTCATTTCTACCATTTTCTATCTAAAACTTGTTACTCACAGCAGTTACAAATGGTTACCCAGGTTACTCAATCGCCAAAACTATAACCATTAGTTCTCACTTCAACTTACGAAATTCCTAAAGTACCCCTAGGCTCCTCCCGAGCCGGGTATAAAATCCCGTTGTGACTTTTAGACTAATTGGCTCACTAGGACCGTCTCGATGCGTGCATCCTGATAAAAACACCACACTCACATGGCTCAAATCACATAATACAATTATCACAGTTATGCCCTAAAATGGCCAGATTACAATTATGCTCTTTTTAAGACAATCAGGTCTACATGCATACTAATTCACATAGTCATGCATCTCAAATAATCAAATAGTCATATAACGTGCATTAAATCATAATCATGCATAAAACTCATTAAAGACACACACCAAGTCCCATTATGCCCTCCAGGCACGCTACTCCAGGCCCTTAAGCCTTAATAATGAATTTGGGGTCGTTACAACTATCCCCTCCTCATGAAAATTTCGTCCTCGAAATTTACCTGAACAACTCGGGATATCGCTCCCGCATATCCGACTCCAGTTCCCATGTTGCCTCTTCGACCTTGTTATTCCTCCACAATATTTTAACCAAGGCGATGGTCTTGCTTCTCAAGACTTTGTCCTTTCTATCAAGGATCTGAACAGGCTTTTCTTCGTATCTTAAATCCCGATCCAACTCCAAGTTCTCATAACTCAACACATGAGTAGTGTCCGACGCGTACTTCCGGAGCATGGATACATGAACCACGTCATGAACCCCGGATAGAGCTGGAGGCATTGCTAACCTGTAAGCCACCTCCCCAACTCGCTCTAGAACCTCAAATGGACCAACAAACCTGGGACTCAACTTGCCCCGAACGCCAAATCGTCTTACTCCTCTCAGGGGTGAAACCCTGAGGAATACATGATCACCAACCTGAAATTCCACGCTCATGCGTTTCTAATCTGAATAACTCTTCTGGCGACTCTGGGAGGCGAGCATACGAGCTCTAATTTTCTCAAGTGCCTCATTGGTCCTCTGAACCATCTCAGGACCTAAATACCTTCTCTCCCCTGCCTCGTCCCAGTGAATCGGTGATCTGCACTTTCTTCCATATAGCATCTCATACGGAGCAACTCCGATAGTCGCCTGATATCTATTATTGTACGAGAACTCAATCAGAGGGAGATACCTACTCCAAGATCCCTCAAAATCCAACACACAAGCTCGTAACATGTCCTCCAGTATCTGAATTGTCCTCTAAGACTGTCCATCCGTCTGAGGATGATAAGCGGTGCTAAACCGAAGCTGTGTGCCCATTGCCTTCTGTAGGCTCTTCCAAAATTTGGAAGTGAAAGTGGGGTCTCTGTCGAATACTATCGACCTCGGAGCCCCATGAAGCCGAACAATCTCCTTCACATAAAGCTCTGCATAATGCTCCACAGTATAAGTTGTTCTCACAGGTAAGAAGTGGGCGGACTTAGTATACCTGTCCACAATCACCCACACTGAGTCATGCTGACCCACGGTCTTCGGCAATCCAACCACAAAGTCCATAGCAATATCTTCCCATTTCCACTCGGGAATCCCTAGAGGCTGTAATAATCCTGCTGGCCTCTGATGTTCAGCCTTAATCTGCTGACAGGTTAAGCATCTAGCCACATAGTCCACCACGTCCCTCTTCATGCCTGACCACCAATACAAAACCTTCAAGTCATGGTACATCTTCGTAGAACCTGGGTGCAAGGAGTAGGGAGTGGTATGAGACTCGTCCAGAATCTCTCGCCGAATGTCTGGATCAATCGGAACACAAATCCGTCCTTTGTACTTCAACAAACCCATCTCAGAAATAGAGAAGTCCTTAGCTGCTCCAGTTAGGACATTCTCTCTATGTTCAACTAACTGGGGGTCCCTTCCCTGTGCTTCCTTAATCCTCTCAAGGAGCGTTGACTGAAGAGTAATGTTGGCTAACTTACCAACCACTAACTCTATACCTGCTCTGGTCATCTCTTTAGCTAGTCTGTCAGATATCTATCTCGAACTATGCAATTGTCCTGGGCCCCTCCGGCTCAATGCATCAGCCACTACATTAGCCTTTCCAGGATGATATAGGATATCACTATCGTAATCCTTTACCAACTCTAGCCACCGCCTCTGGCGCATATTCAAGTCCTTCTGGGTAAAGAAATACTTTAGACTTTTGTGATCAGTGTATATCTCGCATCTTTCTCCATACAGGTAGTGTCTCCAAACCTTAAGTGCGAATACCACCGCAGCTAACTCCAGGTCATGCATGGGATATCTCTGCTCGTACTCCGTTAATTGCCTTGATGCATATGCTATCACTTTCCCAGCCTGCATCAACACGCATCCCAGACCCTGTCTGGAAGCGTCACAGTAGACCACAAACTTCTCATCATCTGTTGGCAGGCTCAACACTGGTGCAGTAATCAACCGCCGCTTCAACTCTTTAAATTTGTTCTCACATCGATCTGTCCACACATACTTGGTCTTCTTCCTTGTCAACTCTGTCAATGGAGTAGCAATTCTGGAGAACCCCTCTACGAACCGCCGGCAGTAACTTGCTAGTCCAAGGAAACTTCTAACTTCAGGAACGTTGCTTGGTGTAGGCCAATCTCTCACTGCTTCCGTCTTGCTTGGGTCGACCAGTAACCCATCCTTACTGATAATATGGCCTAGAAATGAAACTTGCGATAACCAGAACTCGCATTTGCTAAACTTAGCATATAGCTTATGCTCTCTTAACCGCTGCAACACCAGGCGCAGATGATGCTCATGCTCTGTCTCTGATTAGGAGTACACTAGGATATCATCAATAAATACAATCACAAACTTATCCAGATAATCCTTGAAAATTCTGTTCATCAAATCCATAAATGCTGCTGGGGCATTGGTTAATCCAAAGGACATAGCCAGAAATTCATAATGCCCATACCGTGTCCGAAATGCAGTCTTTGGTATGTCCTCTTCTTTGATCCTTAACTGATATTAGCCTGATCGGAGATCAATCTTCGAGAACACTGTACTCCCTTGAAGCTGATCAAATAAATCGTCGATCCTAGGCAATGGATACTTGTTCTTGATGGTCAGCTTATTCAACTCCCTGTAGTCAATGCACATCCGGAGCGATCCATCCTTTTTCTTAACAAATAATACTGGAGCACCCCATGGCGAGAAACTTGGTCTGACAAACCCCAAATCAAGTAGTTCCTGCAGCTGAATCTTCAATTCCTTTAATTCTGCCGGAGCCATTCTGTAAGGTGCCTTGGATACTGGCTCTGCTCCCGGAGCCAACTCTATGACGAACTCAATCTCCCGCTGTGGTGGCAATCCCGGCAGATCTACTGGAAACAAGTCTGGAAACTCACAGACCACTCTGGTTTCATTCGGTCCCACTGCCGCCACCTTGGAGGAATCTACTATACTCGCTAGGAATCCTATGCAACCCTCCTGCATCAGGTCTCTAGCCTTTAGTGCTGAGATCAGAGGCACCCGCGGTCCATTCACCGTTCCCACGAACACAAAGGGTGCCTCACCTTTCGGTTCAAAGGTCACCATTCGTCGCCTACAATCAATTGTTGCTCCATACCGCGTCAACCAATCCATTCCTAGTATTATATCAAAATCATCCATATCTAGTTCAATCAGGTCAACAAATAATTCTCTACCGTCTACTACTACTGGTAATGCTCTAACCCACCTCCTAGAGACTACCAGTTCTCCTGTAGGCAATATAGTCTGAAAACCCCTAGCATACAAAATACTAGGTCTACAAAGCTGATCAATCACCCTAGCAGAAACAAATGAGTGCGTAGCACTAGAATCAATCAATGCAGTAAACAAGGATCCAGCGCTAAAAATCTGACCTGTGACCACTGAGGGACTGGCCTCTGCCTCAGTCTGAGTCAAAGTGAAAACCCTAGCAGGAGCGAGGCTGTCTCCCTGCCTTGGCTCCTCCTTCTTAGCCTGCGGGCAATCTTTCTTCAAGTGACTGGTGCTCCCACAAACAAAGCATGCCCTGGTCTGGCACTCGCCCTGATGTCGTCGCCTGCATCGAGGACACATCGGAAAGCTTCTCCAGCTATCATTTCCGCCCTGGCGGCCACCCACAGAACTGCGAACCCTCCTGTCAGATCCATAAGGAGCAAATGAGTCTGGTACTCTTCTCTTCTGCTCACTGGGGCCGCTGCCCCATCTAGGCCCAGAAGGAGAAGGCACTACCCTCCTGGTATCACGCCAAGCAGCACTATCCTTCCAGATCTGATCCTCAGCCCTCTCAGCAGTGAGGGCATTGTCTACAACTTGCGCGTAGGTAGTCTCTGGAGCCATTGTAATACTCATGTCACGGGCGATCATTACATTTAATCCCCGTATAAACCTGTCCCTTCTGGCCGCATCAGTCGACACTAGCTCTGGCGCAAACTTCGCCAATCTGTCAAATACCAGGGTGCACTCGGTGAAAGATAACCTGTTCTGCGTCAGGTTGACAAACTCATCAGCTTTCGCGGCTCGAACTGCCACGTTGTAGTACTTCTCGTTAAAAATGCTCTTGAACTCTTCCCAAGTCATAGCTGCAGTATCCCTTCGCTGCCTTACCACATCCCACCATATTCTTGCATCATTTTTAAGCATAAAACTGGCACAATCAACCGTATCCTTTCCTTCAACTCTCATGAAGTCCAAGATTACAAAAATCGTACTCATCCACTGCTCAGCCTGCAGTGGGTCTGCTCCGCCCTCAAAGGTAGGAGGTTGCTATTTTCTGAATCTTTCATACAGAGGTTCCAACCTGTTCTCAGTCACAGGTTGAACCGGAGATGGTGCTACACTCGGCTGTAGTGGTATCCCAGTGGCTGGTGGAGGAGCTGGTTGCCTCAACTGACTAAGCTCTTCCTCTGTTTTCTTCAACCTAGCCTCCATCTCGGCTAAAATCTGCTGCCAGTTCTGAGGAGCAGGTGGAGGGTCCTGCCCCTGGTTGTCATCCTCGGCCTGAATGTTGCGGAGTCTCGATGATTGGCGAGGCATTACAACTAAATGCCTGCAATCAGTGACACCGCTCATCAGGCATGATAACAAGGTCCAATTTCAACCTCTCAATCTTAACAACAACCATGAACAATCGACCAAAATGACATACAAATATCATGCAGCATACAACGGGCCTTGCCCTGGCATCATGCATATGTTATTTCAATCATCATGCTCATAACAATCTAGGCAGGCACACAAAGCATTAAACACATATTCATGAATATATCAATCGACCATACCAATCAACCCTGAGTCGAGCTTTTCAATGACAGCGTGCGTACATGTTCGGTCAATCTCCAGAACCAATAAACCTGGCTCTGATACCAAGTTGTAACGCCCTACTACCTTAGAGCCGCTACTTAGTGAGTTTAAGATAGAAATCGTGCTTTTGACTGACTCTAAGTGGTTTCTAAAACCAAAAGTGTGAACAAATCAAAGTTTAAGGCTATACTCTTTCAAAATGTTTAGCTTCATTGAAAACGTTAAGTATAAAGCATCTGGGATCCCAATATGAGGTTTACAAAATATTTACAACTCAAAATTAGATTTACACTTGATCAACTATCAAAAGAATGGTAAATACACCCATATACAAAAAGGCCCCTAACCAAAGCAGTCGGGCAGGCCGAACATGTAAGCGCCGCCCCCACGCTCTCCATACTCATGGCCGGTTGACTGACTCTTAGCTTTTACCTGCAACACGGAGCACCCGTGAGCCGAAGCCCAGCAAAAAAACCCAAATAGTACATAACATATGCGAATAATGTAGCTGACATAATACACTGATAAATAGGAAAGCCATCAGTCTTAAACAAGCACGGCCATGCCGCCCCAGAGGCCTTACCAAAGCCTGGGGTCTCGGTCCTCACCGTAAGGACAACTCATGTATCCCGTGGGTCCCACCCTGGCTATAAGCATCCCATGTGCTGAGTGTTACTTCCGGCCCCAAGGCTGTACCCGGCCTTCGCCGCTCTCGGCCTTAGCCGTTCATTTCATTATAATAGCACGTATAATACATTCAAACATATAATAGTTCATCTAAGATTACACATGTGCACATAATACAATCTAGGGCCATGCCCTGCAATCACACTGTGGGCCCATGCCCTATTCTCGGGTGTTACGGTTTTCTTACTTGTATCCCGAGCCTTCCGATGCACCAAGGTCACAAGCACGGTCCTCTAGTACGAGCCTCCCCGAAATCCTAGTCACAACACACATAAAACACTTTTAATACTAACCAAGCCCAAGACCACTTCCCGGGACCAATCCCGCACTCCCGAGACTTCTAAATCCATAAAACAAAACATCGGAACCATCCTCCGTGTCCCCGGGCAAAAGCCCTAAAAACCCAACTTTTTGGCTGCCAAAATGGCCTAGGACCGCGGCACTCCATTCAAGGGCCGCGGCGCCCAGCGTCTTGGCCCCCATCCTGAAGCATCCTCGCGCCGCGGCGCTCCTTCGTGAACCCAGATTTTCTGGGTTTTCCCATGCCTTTTTCCCGAGCTTCAACCTCTCAAAATCACCCCAAACAAATACCTAAACCCTAAAATCAACTCAAAACCTCATATGAACCATCTAACAACCTATAGATACTAGAATCAAGAGCAAAACACCATCACACCCAAAAATCCACCCCTTGATTCTAATTTCAGCAACTCAAACCAAAACTCAAAAAAACTAACTCAAGCTTTAGATTCACAAGTCAAAACAGAAATCAAACTTAAATATGCATAAGATCCTTACCTCAAGTGGAGAATCCACCCTAAAAGCTTCCTTGATCTCCTCCTAAGCTCCCACTTCAGCCCCCTTCTACACCTCTTCTCCTTTCTTCTTCTTGCCCTAGCCTTTCTTTCTTCTTCTTTTTCTTCTCTTCCAATTTTATCAAAACACCAAATGACCCAATGCCCAAACCGTGTACCCCATAAACCCAGCTGAAAATTGTCTAATTGCCTTGCCAAATGACCAATTTATCCCTTCCTAATAACCCTTCCTAACTAAACCTTCAAGGGCACTTAAGTCCTTTCACTTCTATTTCATTTCTACCATTTTCTATCTAAAACTTGTTACTCACAGCAGTTACAAATGGTTACCCAGGTTACTCAATCGCCAAAACTATAACCATTAGTTCTCACTTCAACTTACGAAATTCCTAAAGTACCCCTAGGCTCCTCCCGAGCCGGGTATAAAATCCCGTTGTGACTTTTAGACTAATTGGCTCACTAGGACCGTCTCGATGCGTGCATCCTGATAAAAACACCACACTCACATGGCTCAAATCACATAATACAATTATCACAGTTATGCCCTAAAATGGCCAGATTACAATTATGCTCTTTTTAAGACAATCAGGTCTACATGCATACTAATTCACATAGTCATGCATCTCAAATAATCAAATAGTCATATAACGTGCATTAAATCATAATCATGCATAAAACTCATTAAAGACACACACCAAGTCCCATTATGCCCTCCAGGAGCGCTACTCCAGGCCCTTAAGCCTTAATAATGAATTTGGGGTCGTTACATTTTGCAAAGAAACATCAAGCATGGCTGCAAAAAATAAGTAGAGTCATAATCAATATACATCAAAGAGTAGCCTAGGTAAGCTTAATGTAAAGTAAAAAATATGAAGAAAAAAACATAATGATGATAGCCAAGGCAGGATCAGTGGGATTGTCATCATTACTGGGACACCCCTCGTCGGTGGTAGCCTTGTCAGTGGCTCCCTTGCCAGGGGTCAACTCGTTGGTGGCACCCTCGTGAGGGATAACCTCATCAACTCGACCTTCGCCGAAAGCGACCCCCCTAGCATTTCCTCACTCCAAGGAATCCTTGCCAGTGGAATCCTTATCAGCAACTTCAATAATGGCGTTCTATGAACCTTTGGCAGAGCCATCCTCAGCTTCACCCATCTCCTCGACTAGGCAAGTCTTGCAGTATGTCAAGATGTTTATGCAAGCTAGATCGCCCATGAAATCAAAGTCAAGGTTGTGATAGAACCTCCAGAGATAAAACAACATATTGTTAGTCTTCTCTTTGTCGCCCCTATAAGCCACCTTGACCTTGCGACGGAGTTTCCCACTCTAATCCTGACGGAACACGTCCAAAACATCATGGTGAATCTTCTAGGCAACGACATCCTATTGAGCATGCTCCGCAGTTCTGGCAGTGTCCCAACAGGCAGAACAAGCCTTTGCATGCTCCTAATCTGTGGGAACAAGTGTAGAATAGGGGCTCTCAAGATCCAAAAGGGCACTATCAAAGTCTGATCGAGTCTTATAAAAATGCTCAACCTCCCACTCCAGTTGGAGGTGAGTGTTCACCATGGTCAACACCACCACAAAAGCAATGCAAATTCTAAGAACAATTATAGGCAGAGAAATACATACAATAGAAAAGAAAAGAGACAAGCCAAGAGGTCATCATAATAGGGTTCTCCATCTGCTGGCGGGAGAAATCGAGAGAGGAGCCCTTAGTCGCCAATGGCCAGCTGCGGAGAATACGAGAGCCCAGTTCCACAGCCTCTAACATCCCATTCACCATGCTGATGAAGTCCCCCTGAAGAAGCGCAGGTGGTGGTAACTCCGAGGGTGTCGGTGCAACAAGGGGAAAAGCGCGCTAGAATTGCAGGGAATGGAGTTCCCCTTGGATAGGGACTGATGATGAAAGATCGATAGATTTGGCAACTTGAGTATGGATCTGAACTCTCTTGGCCTTCCCGCACGATTGGCCCTAGGATGAGGGTCGTTTCTTCTACTTTCTAGGTTCCTCCCGAATAAGTTGTGGCTAGGAGAAATACTCTTATGTGTCCATGGCTCCTGTGATTCAAAGGTCAAATAGTCAGTCAGACATGGCATGAGTAAAATCATGCAATCACATAAATGTGCCTAAATAAATAGTCTCAGCAGCAGCTGGGCGTTAAGTACCCAACAAATCCCTAATAGAAGTCCCACTAGAAGGTTCCCCTTCACTCGAAATGGGATCTAAGAAACATAGGTCGACCTAGTTCCCCAAGGGAGACCCCACAGATGCCTCATTGTCTATATTAAGCTCACGGCCATCAGGGCTGGTGTTAGGATTAATGCCCTAAAAGCATGTAAAGACATTTTATTAATTTAAGTAAAAGTACAATTTTATTATATCTGAATGTTATAATTATTATTTCAATTAATTATATAATAATATCAATAAAATTCCTCATTCATTCATGAGAATACGATCTTATACTAGTACAAGAGAATTCAGATTATATATAATGAATAAAATAGTCAGTAACGTATTAAAGTATGGATTCTTTAATGAATGGTTACTAGTGTTGTTTACTAAGCATACGAGATGAAAGTAATCTAGATTTAGTTTGCTTATGTGGATAGACATCTCAGTAAAGGTGATGTACATAATAGAGATTATATATGACATGACCGATGAGAATTAATTATCTTTATAAATTTGTCGATTGACATAAATATGTAATTCTTATCATAATAAATGATCATTTGTAGATCAGTCTAAATCCTGAGTATTCATGAATTCCTCTACGTGTTTATTGGATCTTTTGAATCACTCGTTAAGGTTTCTTAGTATAATGCGGCTAATGACTTTTGTTTTGGAGATTCAATATCATGAATGGAAGGGAACATCATTTACAATAATGGAATCCATACTTTCCTAACGGATCGAATATTTGTTCCCTTAAGGGTTAATTCTGGAACTGAATAGTTGTTGAGCTCAATAATTTGATTATAGATTAATTTTTTTCTACTGAATTAATGGTACTTAAGGATCAAGCGGTAATTAGAAGGGCAAAACGATAATCTTGACCAGCTCTAAATAACTAACCAATAAATGGAGGACAAAACTACATTTAATGATTATATCAATGAACTAAAAGAGAACACTCTGCAAATAAAATTATATGAATACTTAGAGTGCAATTCCATATTTATAATGGAGTAATTATAGAATTAATAATTAAGATTATTAGATTAAAGAGTTTAATTAATAATATGATTTATTGGAGCTTCGTATTATAGGTACACTTTCAAGGGTAAGGATGTCAAAAGAAAGATTTGCAAAGAGAATGACTTAATTGCAAATGAATTAATTTTTAAGGGCAAGAAAATAATTATGTGATAATTATGAGAAATTAATTAATTTTTTAACTATAAAGTTTTTATTTTGAAAAAATATAGGTTAAAATAAATATTAATCATGTTTGGATTAGTATAAAAGGAGAGATTAATAACTATCTTATTTAGAGCAAGATATTTATTTATGAAATGTCCCGAATTCGCTAAAAGATCTTAGTGCCTCAATTAGCGTGTTGGGAGGGCATAAATGGATTATTGCATGAACTTAGTTAATTATATATGTGATTATGTGAAATATATGAGTTATATTAAGATATATCTAGTTATGCATGCTTATGTGTATTAAATGTAATTGTGGCCCCGATTTTGTGAAAAATGGCATTTTCGTAGTTTTGACCCGTTAAGAGTATAATTGTAATTATATGTGTTATGTGATTGGAATCACATTATTTTTTGGATATATTTGTGACAACTGGCCTAAGTGGATCCTTTAGAGCGATTTGGCTAAAATTTCACAACGAGGATTTATACACTGCTGGGGGTGAGCCAAGGGGCATTTTTGTAATTTTGCATAGGTCAGAAATTAGTGGAGGAAGTAATTCTATTTGGAGGGTTAGTAACTGAAGCAGGACCTTAGGACATTAATTGAGGTTTAGTGGGATTAGTGGAGAAATGACCAATTTTCCCTTGGGGTGTGCCTTGGATTGGATTTTAGATTGAGGGTATAGTGGTCATTTGAACAAGCCAGCAGAAGCCAAAGGGCCCCACATTTGGGAACTCACCACTTCACTTGGTTTCTCTAAAAAATTTGGTGTTAGACTCTCAAGCTTTCTCCAATAGCTCAAGGCACTTAGGCTTGATCAAGAACTTGAAGGATCCTTAGAAGAAATTGGAGGTTCTAGAGGCCAAAGGCTACCAAGGGTTTCTCTCTATTCAACTACAAATAGAAATTCAGAGGAGGTGAGAACTTAGATACCCTATTTTTCATTTTAGTGGCTGTGTTCTTGAGCTTTGGAGAATTAAGTATTGGATATATGGATTTTGGGGATTCAATGCTACTTAGGTTATAGAATGTTGTTAGTAAATGGTTTTTAAACTGAATTGAGGGTCTGTTTGCTGCTGGAAATCTTGAACTGTAGAGTGATTCTCTGATTTTGGGAGAGAAGCTTGAGTTTGAAACTCAAGAAGTGCAAATTTATGATCTAATGTGTTTTGATATTTTTTTATGGTGTCCATACGTGAGTTATAGTTGTACTAAGTTGTATGAAACGTTTTGTGGTAAAAAATCTGCAGAAATACTAAATTGGGGTTAAGTTTCAAGTCTGATTTCCAGGGAGAAGTTGTAAGTCTGAAATTGGGGAAGAACACTAAGCTTTTGGGTAATATTGGGTTTCTGATGACCTAACGCAATCGTACTAGTGTCCCAGATTCTAGGGGATTTTGATTTTGGATTTTTGATTTTTGATTTTTGGATTTCGGAGTTAGGGGCGCGACCGCGCTGGGCTAGGGCACGACCGTGCCAGTAGCCCAGAAATCATAAACTTTCTACAAGCGCGAGTGCGCCAGGTGTCCCGAAGTTTGGTTTTTCTTATTTAAGGATGAGGGCTCGAGGAGTCCGGGAATCAATTTGGTGGCCCACTTGGGGGCTTGGGGTATGTTTTTAACAACCCGAAAACTGAGAATAGTAATCTTAAGGATAGGGCTTGGAGTGTGGATCGGGATTTTAAGTCAATCCCTAATAAGTATGTTTATGTTGTAACTAGATTATCGTAAGGCTCGGGATCAGGATCGTACTTGAGGCTGTATAGTTTATCACACGAAACTCGAGGTAAGAAAATTGCCCGTTGATTGTGATCGGGGCTTGGACCCCTGTAAATGGATTTGACTGTGAGTATAATTGTGATTACTCAATTATGCATGTTTGCATTGTTATATCTGGTTGCAAGGTTATGGAATATATATATACGTGGTTATATTTATCTTGAAATTCCGGCCTAAGCTGGAGGACTTGGCCTAAGGGCGCTGGGTCTAAACATCATGTAAATAAATAAAAGTTTTGATTGTACTTAACTAACTATGTTGATTTTTAAAATTGGAATATGTATTTGATTGAGCAGATTATCACTGGAAGCTTGTTTCTTATATTCCCATACTTATTGAATTTTTTTATTCAAGTTTATTGCTTGTTGTATTCATTGATTTAAGTTTTCTTGCTGAGCCATGGCTCACGGGTGCTATGTGGTGCAGGTAAGGGAAAGAGAAAGCTGGACCAGCCATAAGTTGGAAAGCTTTATGGGAGGCATGTACATCAGCAGCTGCTCGACCACCACGACCAAGGGATCAACAAGGACTACAGCCAAACTTAATTTTTCAGCTTAGTCTGGCTTAAGTTGTAACTATTTTGAGAATTGTAAATGCCTTTGTAAACACTTATTTTTTTTTGGGATCCCATATACAAACTCACACCTTTTAATGAAAAACAACTATTCATACGATTAAATTCTTTTAACCCTGATCCATTAATTATCCTTAGTAACACGTTGATATCTAAACGACTTGATTAGAACGTCTATCACTATTTAAAATACACAGTGTAATGGTCTTGGCTATCCAGGGCACTACAACATGGTTTCAGAGAGGTCTAGGTTTAAGGGTCCTGAAGACTGGCTGGGCCTGTACACTCACCGCTAAAGACAAGCCTGACTCAGGGTTTGGTAACTATATTTGTGATTATATGCTTGACTGTTCAAATGCAATATGAATGCCTTATCTGCTTCTTTAATTGGAAGCATGAGATATATCGATACGGTCTAGCACTTGACTCCTACATGTATATGATAAGGCATGCTTATTAGCATTACTACTATATGTGGGTAATTTTTGAAATGCCTGCTATCATTATGACTGCATATTGTTGCTTTATCATTGTATTAGACCGTGGGGTTACTTTATAAACCTGTTATCATTGCTTGATCAACCAAGTCATTGATTGCAGATAAACTTTGAGAGTTATGCCTTTAAGGCAATCAGTTCGACTAGCCGGCACTAAGATCAAAGCTATAGATGATAACTAGGGCCAGAACTCTCCTCCAATCCCAAGAATTGGAAGCAGATGCTTGCTGGCATGCAAGCTAGACTACAAAGTAAAGAGGAAGAGATCCGCCTTCTGAGACAGTAGGTTTCGGCAGGGAATGCTACACCAGACTTGCCACTTGTTATGGCATCAGCCATACAGCAGCCTAATATTAGGAACAGGTTCAGGAAGCAGCATCCTCCAATCTTTGAGGGAGGACTAGTTTCACTCAAGGCTGAATAGTGGATGAGCTTTACCACCTCAATCCTGAACTTCATAAGGGTGGTAGGTAATGATAGGGTGGCCTGTGCCGCTTACATGTTTCGAGATGATGCACGCATTTGGTGGGAGGTGGCATCTCATACTCGAGATGCTTCTACCATGGGTTGGGATGAGTTCATAGACCTATTCTACCAAAAGTGCTACAATAGGGTCGTTAGGGCACCGAAGGTAAACTAGTTCACCGGTTTGGTACGGGGCAGCATGACAGTTACTGAGTATGCCTTGTAATTTGATAGGTTTGAAAAGTTTGCACCTAATATAGTGCCTACAGATGCAGCTAGGCAAGACAGGTTCGTCCGGGGGCTGAATGCTATGATAACTCAGGATGTGTGGATTACCTCAGTAGCTGGGGAGACTACTTATGCCCAAGTGGTTGAGAAGGCCCTTAAAGCTAAGGAGGCAAAAAGTAAGATTTGGAGGGAGAGCATTCCAAGATGACATGTTCGAAGGGCAGTGCCTACATTTGTGGGATCAGGTAGGGGTGGAAGCCCCAGTGATCACAAGAGGAAGACCCCTGACACCTATACCACTTCTAGTCCTAATAGGACGAGCCGGGGTGTCCAAGGCAGCAGTGAGACATGGACAAGTTACCCGGAGTGTGCTCTGTGTAGGAACCGCCATCTGGACGAATGTTGGGCAAAAGCATGTTACTTGTGTTGGGTGATTGGGCATCTTAAGAAAGACAACCCGACATTGAAGAAGAAAGAACCAAGGAAGGTGGACAACATGACTGTAATGCCCTACTACCTTAGAGTCGTTACCATCTGAGTTAAAAATGTGCCATTAGCTCGCTAATTGGGGTTTTAGGTTAAAATGTGTGACAAAAGTGAATTTAAAGACTTATTTGACAACATTGGATATAAAGATTTGGACATTCATTATATTCATAGAAGTTATACATTTGGCATCCCAAAATACTGTTTAGATAATGAATTACAACTCAAAAATATAATTACTGTCGACCTAAGCACAAAGCAAATCATTACAATACATTACCCAAAATAACTCTGGTTGTGGCAGCCAGGTAGCCTGAACATGTACCAGTCGCTCCACACTCTCTAACTCATGGTTGTGGCACCTTTCCTTTGCCCTTGCCTGCACCATAGAGCACCCGTGAGCTGAAGCCCAATAATAAAACTCAACATATAACATATCACATATCAATCCAACAAGATACAACAAAACAGTTAACACACCAAACACACAGCGACCTATGCTGACCCATGTGCTTTAATAGGCCCTGGGTTCGCGGTCTTCCCTGAGTAGGTTGATACAACACCCTTGGAGGGTCTCGACCTAGCAGCCTGCACCCAGTATGCTTAACGACAATCTTGACCCCTTGTCATACCCGACCATTGCTGTTCTCAGCCTTCGTCGTTTTCAGCCTTCGTCGTTCATTCAATAACATGCATAACACAGCATAGCATCCACATATATTCACAAGTATATTAAACACAAATAGTAGGGCCACACCCTGAAACACAACCAAGAAGGTCATGCCCTGCTCTACCAACACAAACAATTTTCTTACCTATGTCCCGAGCTAATTGATTATCGTGATCCCGAGCACAGTCCCCTAAACTAAGCATTGACGTATACCTAGTCACAACGCCATAATAAATGGATATCCATCAATCTCTAATGAATTTAGAACTTTGGATACAAATACTAGCCTTCGGGACCTCGATACCTACTAAACCAGGTAGTAGAATCCTTCCTGAGCCTTAACATTTGGGTTCCTGATCATACAACCCTCAAATAGCCAATATTGCCCATTTGAGCTGCGGCCCAGCCCTTAAGGGTTGAGGCGATCTCAAGTCAGAGAGAAAAATTCTCTCTACTTAAGGACACTGGATGCGATGCCCTATGGCTTGCATTGCGGCACATGGGAAAAATTTCAAGGCCCCTAGGCCTTAGTATTCAAACAGACCATGGCGTCTGATGAACAGGGTTGTAGCTCGAGCCTCAAAGCCCTTAAATCTCATCATTTATCTGCATTTTCCCTGAGCCTAAATCAATAATTCACACCCCAACATCATTTAAATACATAATTGAGTCTAGATTTCCTATCCACACAGCCTAGGCATCATAACAATCGAGAAACAACTCCATATCCTCACCAAACACTCAAAACCAAATCAAAATTCGACTGCCATGCAAGCTTAAGGTTTATAGCAGAATTCGATAGAAAAAAATCAAGTTTAACCCTTACCTCTGTGATATCTTCAACCTTGAGATAATTCTCAAGCTTAGCAAGTCTAATCCTCCAGCTCCATAGCCTAGAATCCTCAAAATTCCATCTTTACAAAAATTTCGTCCTCGATATTTACCTGAATAACTCTAGATACCGATCCCACATATGAGTCTCAAGCTCACAAGTCCCCTCTTCCGCTTTGTTGTTCCTCCACAACACTTTCACTAAGGAGATGGTCTTGTTCTGCAAGACTTTATCTTTTCGGTCTAGAATCTAAACTGGCTTCTCCTCATAAGATAAATCTTGATCTAGTTCCAGGTTCTCATAACAAAACACATGCGTAGAATCTGATACATACTTCCGAAGCATGGACACATAAAATTCATTGTCTACCCCTAATAGAGTTGGAGGCATCACCAATCTGTAGGCTAAGTATCCATCCTATTCCAGAACCTCAAAGGGGCCAATGAACCTAGGGCTCAACTTGCCCCTTACTCCAAATCGTTTCACCCCTCTCAAGGGAGAAACTTTGAGAAACATGTGATCACTGACTTGAAACTCTACGCTCCTGCATCTCAAGTATGGGTAACTCTTCAGTTGACTCTGGGAGGTGAGCATTCGAGCTCTAATCTTCTCAACCGTCTCATTCGTCCTCTGAACAACCTCAGGACCTAGATACTTCCTCTCACTCATCTCATCCCAATGGATGGGTGATCTGCACTTCCTCCCTTAAAGCATTTCATATGGAGCGACTCCGATAGTTGACTAATAACTATTATTGTATGAAAACTCAATCAAAGGAAGATACTTACTCCAAGATCCCCCAAAATTCAGTACGCATGCTCACAACATATCCTCCAGTATCTAAATAATCCTTTTAGACTATCCATCCATATGAGGATGATAGGCGGTGATAAACCGCAAATGTGTACCCATAGCCTTTTGCAGGCTATCCCAAAACATCGAGGTGAAGGTGGGTCCTTGTTGGATACTATTGACCTCAGAGCCCCATGTAGTCGCACAATTTCCTTCACATACAATTCAGCATACTGCTCCACTGTATAAGTTGTCCTATCCACAATCACCCACACTGAATCATATTTTCCCACAGTCTTTGGTAATCCAATCACAAAGTCCATGGTGATATCCTCCCACTACTACTCCAGAATTCCTAAAGGCTGCAGCAACCCTGCTGGCCTATGATGTTCAGCATTTACCTGCTGGCAAGTCATACACGTGGCCACATAATCCACCACATCCCTCTTCATTCCAGGCCACCAAAACAAGGTTCTCAAATTTTGGTACATCTTCATCGTACCCGGATGTAAGGAAGAGGGACTCATCTAAAATCTCTCGCCAGACACTGGAGTCCATCAGAATGCAAATTCGACCTTTGTACCTTAGTAAACCCATCTCTGAAATAGAGAAGTCCTTAGCCACTCTGGATAAGACATCCTCTATGTGCTCCCTCAACTGGGGATCCTCCCTCTATGCTTCCTTGATTCTCTCAAAAAGCATAGACTGAAGTGTGATATGGCTAGCAGACCAACTACCCATTAAATTCCTGCTCTAGTCATCTCCTTAGCTAAACTTTCTGATATCTGCCAAGAACTAAATAACTGACCTGGCCCATTCCGACTCAATGCGTCGACCACCACATTGGCCTTCCCAGGATGGTACGGAATATCGCAGTCATAATACTTTACTAATTCCAACCAACACCTCTGTCGAATATTCAGATTTTTCTGAGTAGAGAAATACTTTAGACTCTTATGGTCTGTGTATATTTTGCATCTCTCGCCGTACAAATAATCCTTCAAAACCTTTAGTGCAAATACTACCGTTGCCAATTCCAAATCATTTGTGGGACACCACTGCTCATGCTCCTTCAGCTTTCTCAATGCATAGGCTATCACCTTTCCAGCTTGCATCAACACACACCCCAAACCCTGCCTGGAAGCATCGCAGTAGACTACAAACTTCTCACTGTCTGACAGCAGACTCAATACTGGAGCGGTGATCAGTCGCTGCTTCAACTCCTTGAAATTGTTCTCACATTTATTTGTACAAACATACTTGGTTGTCTTACGTGTCAATTCAGTCAATGGTGTAGCTATTATGGAGAATCCCTCAACCAACCAGCAATAGTACCCTGCCAATCCCAAGAAACTCCTAGCCTCTGGTACACTGCTCAGCCTAGGCCAATCTCTCACTGCCTCAATCTTGCTTGGGTCCATCAGAATCTCCTCCTTACTCACAATGCGGCCGAGAAATGTTACTCGGGGCAACCAAAACTCACATTTGTTGAACATATAATATAGGCTATGCTCCCTCAACTGCTGTAGTACAAAACGAAGTTGTTGCTCGTGCTTTGTCTTTGACTGAGAGTACACCAGTATGTCTTCGATGAATACGATCACAAACCTGTCCATGTATTCCCTGAAAACTTTATTCTTTAAATCCATAAAGGTTGCTGATGCATTGGTTAATCTAAGGGACATGACCTGAAATTCATAATGGCCAAACCTCATGCGGAATGCAGTCATTGGTATGTCCTCCTCTCTAATCCTGAGTTGGTGGTAGCCTGACTGAAGGTCAATCTTGGAGAACATTGTCTTCCCCTGTAGCTGGTCAAACAAGTCATCGATCCTTGGTTGTGGGTACTTGTTCTTAATGGTCAACTTTGTTCAGCTCTCTGTAGTCAATACACATCCTTAAGGATCCATCTGTCTTCTTGACAAATAACACCGGAGCACCGCATGTGCAAAAAACTCAGTTTAATAAATCCCAAATCCAGTAATTCCTGTAATTGAATCTTAAGTTCCCTCAACTCTACCGAAGCCATTCTATAAGGTGTTCTAGATACTGGCTCCACCCTTGGCGCCAACTCTATGACGAACTTGATCTCTCAGTGTGGTGGAAACCCTGGCAAGTCTGCCAGGAACACATCAAGAAACTCACATACTAATCTGTTCTCATTCGGTCCAATCGAAGCAATCCTAGAGGTAACCCCGATCTTCACTAGAAATCATGTGCAACCTTCTTGCATTAGCTCTCTAGCCTTCAGTGCTGAAATCATAGGCACTTGCAGTCCACTCACCGTCCCCATAAAAACAAAGGGTATCTCCCCTTCTGATTCAAATGTCACCATACTCCGCTTGCAGTATATCGTTGCCTCGTACGTTCATAACCAATCCATCCCTAGAATCATACCAAAGTCATCCATCACTAGCTCAATCAGGTCCACAGATAACTCTCTATTGTCTATCACTTCTTGCAATGCTGTAACCTATCTCCTAGAGACTACCGATTCTCCAGTTGGCAATAAAGTCTTGAATCCCCTAGCATACAAATCACTAGGTCTACACAATCGATCTATCACTCTAACAAATGAAAATTAATGATATGCCCCTAAATCAATCAATGCAGTAAATGAAGAACTGACACTAGAAATATGACCTATCATGACCGAGGGGCTAGCCTCAGCCTCAGTATAGGTCAAGGTAAATACTCTGGCAGGAGTGACGCTGTCGTTCTGCTTCGGTTCTTCTTTCCTGACTTGTGGGCAGTCCTTCCTTAGATGACTAATACTCCCATTAGTAAAGCAGGCTCTGATTCTACACTCTCCTTGATGCCGCCACCTACACAGAGGATACATTGGGACACTCCTCCTGTTGTCTCCCCCACCATGACAACCACTAAAAGCACCCTGTGCCCTCCTTTCTGAGCCAGGAGGAACAAAATAATATGGGGCCTTTCTCCTCTGCTTAATAGGGCCACTACCCCGGCTAGATATAGTGAAAGGAGGCACCATCCTCTAAGCATCGCACCTAGTGGTGTCATCCCTCCATATTTGATCCTCGACCCCTTAAACGGTAAGGGTCTTCTCCACTACATGTGCATAGGTGGTAGTTCTCAGATACAATGTTATCTTAACATCATGGGTGATCATAACATTCAATCCCCACACAATCCAATCCCTCCATTCAATATTAGTTGTAACGACCCAAATTCGCTAATAAGGCTTAAGGGCCTTGATTAGTGTGCCGAGAGGGCATAAATGGGATTAGAGTGAATATTATTGACTTAAATGTGTGAATATGTGATTAATGATGATTATATGATAATTAATGATATTATGTGACAATATGAAATATTTATGTGATATATGTGAGGACCACATTATTATGTGGGTAGGTTTGCAGAGCACGACTCAAGACGATCTTAGGGTCAGATAGTGGGAAAAGTCACAACGGGACTTAAAATATGACTTTGGACAAGTCAAGGGTACGTCAGGTATCGGGTAGTGATTTGGACTATCGGGTTATGAAAATAAATATATGGAGATATATTTGAGGTTAGGATGTCTAGGTAGGAATATTGAAGGATTTTACCGTTTTGGCCTCTGGGACGGTTCCGGCACCCCGAGCCTTGGGAATTAACCTAGTGGATGAGAGAAATTTGAATTAGCCCTTAGAAGGAAAATAGATCAACTCTTCCTATCAGCTTTACTCTCACTCTCTTTCAAAGGAAACTAAACTAGAAACACTCAAGGGGAAAAACAGAGGAAAATTGGGGAATTGGAGCTGAAGAATTGCTGGAAACTTGGGGGAATTCAGGGGCAACTTAGAGGATTAGCTCAGTGGACAATCAAGGATTAAAGCAGGGCTAAGGTAAGCATGAATTTCTTTCTTTCTGTGGTTAGAACTTGAGTTTCAGTTGAGTTCTTGAGGTGTGTTCAATTGATGGTTAGGGTGGATTTAAGCTTGGAAAATCCATGGAATCAGCTGGGTTTTGGCTTGAGGAAGGGTTCTATCAAGAAGGTAAGTTTTACTCCAAGAGTTAATGATTTGAATTTGAGTTTTGACTTGTTAAAATTAGGTATTTATGTTCTTAGAGTGTTAAGAATTAAAAGTGAGGTATCTGTGGGTTTTTTAGCTGAATTTCTGTTGAATTGTGTAGCATAAGTTGTGGTAATGTTGGGTGTTGAGTTAGGGAGTTTAGGGGTGGTTTTGGCAGAGGTTTTGATCTTTGAAATGGTGGGTTTTCTGGGTTCAAAGGGAAGGGCCGCGGCTGTGTTCTAGAGCGCTGCAGCCCTAGGATGAAGAAAAGCCAAGGAGGCTCGGCCAAGGGTGGGCACCGCGGCGCCCAAAGCAAGGGTCGCAGCGTGTGTCTTTGTTCAGGTTTGCCTTGGTTCTGTTTTGAGGCTAGGGCCGAGGCTAAGCTTCAAGGGTCGCAGCCCTTAGTTGTGCACATGAACTTTTGAGGATTTTAGGCATGGGTATATGGTCTAGTATGCTCGGGATTGGTTTCACCACCGTGATTGGTGGAATTCAGATTCCCAGGAGTTAGTTTTGTAACCAGAAACCCATAATTGAATATTAATGGAACCCTATACTTTGATTGTGACTAGGTGATAAACGCTTAGGCTCGAGAACGGATCGTGCTTGAGTGGTGCTGCTCGTAATTCAATAACTGTAAAGATTAAAGGTAAGAAAATTGCACCTGGTTGAATATATGTGATGGGACTAAGGTTCCCTATTGTGAATGCTTGAAAAGATGGTATTATGCCATGCAAGCCATTTAGTGAACCAACGGCCTAAGGGTGCCAAGGGTTTCGCTAGTGCACAGGGCGCGGCTCGGCCACAGGTAGCCGAGGACAGCTTATTATGCAGTGAGCTCGGTTTAAGCGAGTTGGAGTCAGTGGGTTAAACAGAGGGTGCGGCCTAAGTTGCCGGCCCTGAATATTTTGTGATATGAGTGATTGATTGCATCTTGAATCTGAGTATATGTGTTGAATGTCTGTTGTGAATTATTTGATGAGAAATCATGCTTGATGACTTAACTGTTTAATATCATTAAATGTGTTGTATATGATGTTTTCTTGCTGGGCCTTGGCTCACGGGTGCTACGTGGTGCAGGTAAAGGCAAGGGCAAGTTGGATCAGCCCTGATTGGAGAGCTCAACGAGTGAAATGTACATAGCCAATTGCTCAGCCATCACGGTTGAGGTTTAGGCAGGGACGCGTGACCAAAGGCTGTCTATTTTTCCTTAATATGGCTAATGATTACTCATATACTTTTGGGAGTCTGTAAACTTATTATTAACTCTGTTTCTTTTGGGATCCCATATATGTAACAGTTTAATTATATAAAATGAGTCTTTTGAGACCAAAACCTTTTTAAACCTACCGCTTACATGTTTAATGACACGTCTTAAAAATAATGGCTTGATAAGCAAGTCTTGCACCTTTATAAGTACACAGTGTAGCGGTCTTGGCTAACTAGGGCGTTACAACTTGGTATCAAAGCGTCCTAGGTTTAAGGGTTCCTGAGGACAGGCTGGAAATGTACATTCGCTACTGGAGACAAGTTCAAATCAGGGTTCGGTAATGTGTATATGTGTTTATGTGCTTATGTGCCTGAAATGAGCTATGAATATTTTTATTTACTGGATTATTAGGAAGCATGAGATACTGATGGGGCCTGGCCCCTTGACTGTTGTGTGAAAATATTGAGGCATGTTTATTAACATCGCCGTGCATGTAAATGAATATTTGGATGATTAATTGTATATAGTGCATGGATGAATGCTTATTTTACAGTTATTGTGTAATGAGATTGAGGGCGTGCTTATTAGCAGCCAATGCATGAGAATGGATGCTTTTATGTCGGTTGGTTGTGATTGGTTATGCTCTATTGATGAATTTTGGAGAAGTTTTTACCCTGTCATCATGGTCTGACTGCCGAGTCATTATTTGCAGATTGACTTGGATAGCGATGCGTTCAAGAAAATCTACACGACTAGCCGGCACCAGGTCTGGGGCCGGGAATGATGATCAGGGCACGAATCCTCCGCCATTCCCTGAGAACTGGCAGCAGTTAATGGCTGATATGTAGGCTCGACTACAGAGTCAGGATGAGCAGATCCGTATTCTGCGACAACAAGCTCCATCAAGGAGTGCTGCCCCTATTGTACCACCTGCAGTGGTACCAATTGTGCAGAAAGGGGAGGTTGGTAACAGGGGGGAGCAATTGTATGAGCGGTTTAGGAAGCATCAACCCCCAGTCTTTGAGGGTGGACCAGATCCATTGAAAGTCAAGCAATGGCTAACTATGATTACAGTAATTCTGGATTTTATGAGGATTGAGGGGCATGACAGAGTGGCCTGCGCCACTTATATGTTGAGGGAGGATGCTCGCATCTGGTGGGAAGTGGCATCGCAGACCATGGATGTTACCACTTTGAGTTGGGAAGGTTTCAAAGATTTGTTTAGCCAGAAGTATTACAATGTTGCTGTCAGAGTAGCAAAGGTTAATGAGTTCGTGAGTCTTGTGTAGGGCAATATGACTGTTACCGAATATGCCCTGAAATTTGACAGGCTTACGAAGTTTGCACCAGATCTTGTGCCTATTGATGCTACTAGGAAAGATCGTTTTATCAGGGGGCTTAATGCTATGATAGCCCGGGATGTCAGGATCACAACAGTACCTGGAGGAACAACTTATGCCTAGGCCGTTGAGAAGGCCCTTACCGCTAAGGAAGCAGAGAACAAGATATGGAGGGAGAGTGCAGTGAGGCATGATGGCCGCAGAGTGGTGCCTACTTACTCACGAACAGGTAGGGGCGGAGGCCCCAGTGACTTCAAGAGGAAGACTCCTGATACTTCCACCGCTGCTGGTCTTGATAGGAGGGGTCGGGGTGGTCAGGGAGGCCGTCAGGGTGGCGGCGAGGCATGGCGGACTTATCTAGAGTGCCCGAGGTGTAGAAGACGTCATTTGGGCGAGTGTCGGGCCAAGGCATGCTTTGTGTGCGGGGCAGTAGGGCATCTCAGGAAAGACTGCCCAACGGTGAAGAAAGGTGAAGCGGGAAAGGTGGATAACTTGACTCCAGCTCGAGTATTCACCTTGACTCAAGTAGAGGCTGAGGCTAGTCCCTCAGTA
This sequence comes from Humulus lupulus, assembly GCF_963169125.1. Taxonomy (NCBI): domain Eukaryota; kingdom Viridiplantae; phylum Streptophyta; class Magnoliopsida; order Rosales; family Cannabaceae; genus Humulus; species Humulus lupulus. The sequence goes on along the minus strand of NC_084797.1, from coordinate 110,120,036 downwards.
GTGATAGGTCAGCTTTCTAGCGCTGGCTTTCCTTTTACAGTGTTGATTGATTCTAGTGCTACACATTCTTTTGTTTCTAGTAGAGTGATTGATAGATTGTGTAGACCTAGTGAGTATCGGACTGCAGGGTTTAGGAATTTATTGCCTATAGGGGAACTAGTAGTTTCTAGGAGATGGATTAGGGCGCTGCCAGTGATGGTTGATAATAGGGAACTCTCGGTGGATCTGATTGAGCTAGATATGGAGGATTTTGATATGATATTGGGGATGGATTGGTTGACCAGGTATGGAGCTACGATTGCTGCAAGAAGAAGATGGTTACTTTTGAGCCTGAGGGCGAGGACCCTTTTGTCTTTGTGGGTGCGGTGTCTGGACCCCGCGTACCCATGATTTTAGCATTGAGAGCCAGGGACTTGTTGCAGGGGGGATGCATAGGTTTTCTGGCTCGTGTAGTGGATACTGCTAGAGTTATGCCGGCAGGGCCGGGAGAGACCAGATTGGTGTGTGAGTTCTTAGATGTATTTCTTGAGGATCTTCCAGGGTTGCCGCTGCGCAGGGAGATTCAGTTTGAGATTGAGTTGGCACTGGGGACAGAACCAGTATCAAGAACAGCGTACAGAATGGCACCAGCAGAATTGAGAGAGTTGAAGAAAAGGGAAGGGTCGCGGCTCTGTTCTAGAGCGCTGCGGCCCTAGGATGAAGAAAAGCCAAGGAGGCTCGGCCAAGGGTGGGCGTCGCGGCGCCCAAAGCAAGGGCTGCGGCGCGTGTCTTTGTTCAGATTGGCCTTGGTTCTGTTTTGAGGCTAGGGTCGCGGCTAAGCTTCAAGGGCCACAGCCCTTAGTTGTGCACATGAACTTTTGAGGATTTTAGGCATGGCTATGTGGTCTAGTATGCTCGGGATTGGTTTCACCACCGGGATTGGTTTCACCACCATGCTTGGTGGAATTCAGATTCTTGGGAGTTAGTTTTGTAACCAGAAACCCATATTTGAATATTAATGGAACCCTATATTTTGATTGTGACTAGGTGATAAAGGCTTAGGCTCGGGAACGGATCGTGCCTGAGGGGCGCTTCTCGTAATTCAATAACTGTAAAGATTAAAGGTAAGAAAGCTGCACCAGGTTGAATATATGTGATGGGACTAAGGGTTCCCTATTGTAAATGCTTGAAAAGATGGTATTATGCCATGCAATCCTTTTAGTGAACCAATGGCCTAAGGGTGCCAAGGGTTTCGCTAGTGCATAGGGCGTAGTTCGGCCACTGGTAGCCGAGGACACCTTATTATGCACTGAGCTCAGTTTAAGCGGGCCAGAGTCAATGTGTTAAACAGAGGGTGTGGCCTAAGTCACTGGCCCTGAATATTATGTGATATGAGTGATTGATTGCATCTTGAATCTGAGTATATGTGTTGAATGGCTCTTGTGAATTATTTGATGAGAAATCATGCTTGATGACTTATCTGTTTGATATCATTGATTGTGTTGTATATGATGTTTTCTTGCTGATCCTTGGCTCACGGGTGCTATGTGGTGCAGGTAAAGGCAAGGGCAAGTTGGATCAGCACTGATTAGAGAGCTCAGCGAGTGGAATGTACATAGCCAGTTGCTCAGCCATCACGGTTGAGGTTTAGGCAAGGACGCGTGACCAAAGACTGTCTATTTTTCCTTATATGGCTAATGATTACTCATATACTTTTGGGAGTCTGTAAACTTATTATTAACTCTGTTTCTTTTGGGATCCCGTATATGTAACAGTTTAATTATATGAAATGAGTCTTTTGAGACCAAAACCTTTTTAACCTTAGCGCTTACATGTTTAATGACACGTCTTAAAAATAATGACACATCTTCCCGAGTCATAATTGTCACATCCCTGCTCTGGGACACAACATCCCACCAGATGCGGACATCATCTCTCAACATGTAGCTAGCGCGGGCCACTCTCTCATTCCCTTCCACCCTCAAGAGATCCAGGATGAGGGAAATCACATTCATCCACAGCTCTGCCTACAGTGGGTCTGGGCCACCGTCAAAGGTGGGTGGATGCTGCTTCCTGAACCTCTTGTACAAGGGTTCCCACCTATTTCCCATAGTAGGCTGGGCTGGCACTGGTGTCACAGCCTGTGGAACCTGTAACCCAATACCCTAAGGACGGGCCTGTTGCCTTAACTCTCAAAGCTCTTCTTCAATTCGATGAAGCAAACAACTATTGCCAATTTTATGGGGCAAATGGAGGGTCCTGACCCTGGTTGTCATCCTCGACCCTTTTGCCGTGGAATCGAATCGATCATCGAGGCATAATTGCAATATGCCTACAATCAATGATGTTGCACCTCAGCCATGATAACAACATCCAAAAATCCACCTCCAATCCCCTCAATCAATCACAATCAATAGATTAGCACATCGCTCATAGCGTATAACAATCAAGGAGGCCATGCCCTAGCATCATGCATATATAAAACATTCATCATGCTCTATCTATAAATTCAGGCAAATAGGGCAATTAAACAAGAAGTTAAGCATATAGTTCATTAAATAACCACCAACCCTGAGTCGAGCTTGTCAGTGGCAGTGTGCGTACATGTTCGGTCGATCTCCAATAACCATAAACCTTGGCAAGCTCTGATACCAAGTTGTAACACCCTACTACATTAGAGTTGTTACCATGTGAGTTCAAAATGTGCCATTAGCTCGCTAATTGAGGTTTTAGGTTAAAAAGTGTGAAAAAAGTGAATTTAAAGACATAATTGACAACATTGGATATAAAGATTTGGACATTCATTAGATTCATAGAAGTTATACAGTTGGGATCCCAAAATATTGTTTGGAAAATGTATTACAACTCAAAAATATAATTACGGTCCACCTAAGCACAAAGCAAATCTTTACAATACATTTCCCAAAATAACCTTGATCGTGGCGGCAGGTAGACGGAACATGTACCCGTCGCTCCACGCTCTCCAACTTATGGTTGGTTAACATTTCCTTTGCACCATACAACACCCATGACTCAAATCCAAGCAAAAAAAAAACTCAACATATACCATATCACATATCAATCCTACAGTATACAGCAAAAAAGTCAACATACTAGACACATAGTGGCCTACGCCGACCCCGGTGCTTTACTAGGTCCTGGGTTCGTGGTCTTCAGTAAGCGGGTGGATACAACACCCTTGGAGGGTCTCACCCTAGCAGCCTGCACCAAGTGTTCTTAACGATGATCCCAGCCCCTTGTTGTACCCGACCATCGTCGTTTTTGTCCTTCATCGTTCATTCGTTAACATGCGTAACATTGCGTAGCATCCAAAGATATTCAAACGTATATTAAACACAAACAATAGGGCCATGCCCTGAAACACAACCAATAGAGCCATGCCCTGCTCTACAGGTACAAAAAGTTTTCTTACCTGTGTCCCAAGCTGATTGATTATCGTGATCCCAAGCATAGTCCCCTAATCCATGCTTTGACGTAAACCCAGTCATAATTCCATAATAAATGGATATACATCAATCTCTAATAAATTAAGAACTTCGCATAAAAATACTAGCCTTTGGGACCTCGAATCCTACTAAATCGAGTAGTACAATCCTTCCCGAGCCTTAACATTTGGGTTCCCAAGCTTAAAACCCTCAAATAGCCAATATTTCCCATTTGAGCTGTGACCCAGCCCTTAAGGGCTGCAGCACGCTCAAGTCACAGAGAAAAACTCTCTCTGCTAAAGGACACAGGTCACGGCGCGCTATGCCCTGTGCTGCTGCACCTGGGCAAACTTCTAAGGCCCCTAGGCCTAAGTATTCAAGCGGGCTGCGGCACCTGATGAACAAGGCCGCGACTCGAGCCTCAAAACCAATAAATCTCATCATTTCTTTGCGTTTTCCTTGAGCCTAAATCATTATTTAACACCCTAACATCATTTTAACCCATAATTGAGTCTAGATTTCCTATCCACACAGCCTAGGCATCATAACAATCCAGAAACTATTCCATATTCTAACCAAACACTCAAAACCAAATCAAAATCTAACTCCTATGCAAGCTTAAGGTTTACAACAGAATTCAATAAAAGCAAATCATGTTTAACCCTTACCTCAAAATTCCAGCCAACTCCAAGCACCAAATAGAGGGAGATGGAGCCTTGAGTGAGAGAGAGTGTGATAAGCTAAGAGAAGTTAGTTTTGTTTTCTTCTAAGTGATTCTAGACTGTGTTGTGGCTGAGCCTAATTCCAGCAGCCTATGTCCCAAAATACCTAAAATTCCCTCAAGTCTATCTAATCCTTTTGTAGCACCAAGGGCAATCCCATCATTTGCCACATCCTGCTAAATCCTTGAGTATTCCTATAATTCCCCTTTTAATCCCGACATGCCCAAATAATTGCTAAATTACTACCCGCTACCCATTAAATCCCAAACACCAACTATGTTCCCAAAATACCCTTAGGCTCCTCCCGAGCTGGGAATTCGACCTCGTTGTGACTATTTAGCTAATTTGCTCCCTAGGACCATCTCGGATCGCACATTGCTGATATATAACCACAACCCCGTGGTATTAATCATAATACACATATATATTGCATTTATGCCATCGACGGGCTAACATTACAAATATGCCCCTACTAACCAAATTGTTCCCACATTCATTTTTAATTCACCTAAACATGCATTTCTAATCAAATAATCATTTAATTCACATAGTAACATAATTAAATCAATTATTGCCCTCTCGGGATGCTAATCAAGGCCCTAAGCCTTACTAGACAATTTGGGACACTACAATGACTCCAGCTAGAGTGCTCATCTTGACATAGGTAGAGGTTGAGGCTAGTCCCTCAGTGGTGACAGGTCAGCTTTCTAGCGCTAGCACTTCATATACTGTATTGATTGACTCTGGTGCTACACATTCATTTGTTTCTAGCAAAGTTATTAATAGATTGTGTAGGCCATGTGATTATTATACTATGAGGTTTGGGACTATATTTCCTACAGGGGAACAGGTAGTTTCTAGGAGATGGGTTAGGCCACTACCAGTGATGGTGGACAACAGGGAACTATCGGTGGATTTGATTGAGCTGGACATGGATGATTTTGGGGATGGATTTGTTGGTCATGTATGGGGCAACTATAGACTTCAAGAAGAAGATGGTGACTTTCGAGCCTGAGGTTAAGGACCCCTTTGTTTTTGTTGGCACTTTGCATGGACCCCGCATTCCCATGATATCAGCATTGACTGCTAGAAACATGTTACCAGGAGGTTGTATATGATTCCTTGCTAGTGTGGTGGACACCACTAGGGTCATGCCAGTGGGACCAGATTTGTATGTGAGTACTTAGATGTGTTCCCTGAGGACTTACCGAGACTGTCGCAGCACCAGGAGATCGAGTGCGTCATTGAGTTAGCACCAGGTACAGAACCAGTGTCGAGGGCACCATACAGAATGGCTCCAGCAGAAATGAAGGAGTTGAAGGTACAGTTACAGGAGTTATTGGACCTGGGATTTATTAGACCTAGCTTCTCACTGTGAGGTGCTCCGATTTTTTTTGTGAAGAAGAAGGATGGAACCCTGAGGATGTTTATAGATTACAAGGAGTTGAACGAGCTGACCATCAAGAATAAGTACCCACTATCGAGGATAGATGACCTGTTTGACCAGCTACAGGGTAAGACAATATTCTCAAAGATTGATCTTTGATCTGGTTATCACCAGCTGAGGATGAAGGATGAGGATATCCTGAAGATGGCCTTTCGCACAAGGTTTGGACATTACGAGTTCCTAGTCGTGTCATTTGGGTTGACAAATGCCCCAGCAGCATTCAACTATCTAATGAACAGGGTGTTCAATGATTATTTAGATCATTTTGTGATTTTCTTCATCGACGACATCATGGTTTACTCTCATTTAGAGGCAGAGCATGAACATCATCTCCGATTGGTATTGCAGAGATTAATGGAGCACTGGTTATATGCTAAGTTTACGAAGTGCAAGTTAAAGTTTGGCTAAGGCCAAGGAATGCCTCAGGAGTTAGGAGTTTCCTTAGGTTTGTGGGGTATTACAGGTGATTCATGGAAGGATTCTCAACAACTACCACACCATTGACTGAGTTGACGCAAAAGAATCTGAAATTTGTGTGGTCACACGGATTTGAGAATAGTTTCCAGGAGCTGAAGGGACGGTAGATTATTGCTCCAATGCTCATTCTCCCTTCAGATGGGGATAAGTTTTTCGTATATTGTGATGCATTGAGCCTATGGTTAGGATGTGTGTTGATGCATAGTCGGAAAGTTATTGCCTATGCATCGCGACAACTGAAGAATATGAACAGCGGTTCCCTACTCATGATTTGGAACTAGCAGCGATTGTATTTGTGTTGAAAGTGTGGCGACACTATCTATATGGAGAGAAGTGCAAAATATATACCAATCACAAGAACTTGAAGTATGTCTTTACCCAAAAGGAACTAAACATGAGACTGAGACGTTGGCTAGGTTTGTAAGGATTATGATTGTGAGATTCATTATCAATGAGGGAAATCCAATGTAGTGGCAGATGCTTTGAGTCAGAGGGCCCAAGATAGTTGTTTAGTTCGAAGCAAATATCTAAGGAATTGACAGAAGACATGACCAAAGGGAAGATAGAGCTCGTAGTGGGAAATTTGGCCAATATTACTTTTCATTCCACCCTCTTGGAGAGAATAAAAGAGGGCCAGATGAGTGATACACAGATGATGAAACTCAGAGGGGATGTCTTAGCTAGAGTAGCTAAGGACTATTATGTTTCGATGATGGGTTTGTTGTGATACAAGGATCAGATTTGTGTTCTGATGGACATAGATGTTAGACGAGAGATCCTGGATGAATCTCATACCAAACCATATTCATTACCTCCAGGCACCACGAAGATGTATTAAGATCTCCGGTCGTTGTATTGGTGGCCTGGGATGAAGAAGGACGTGGTCAACTATGTAGCGAAGTGTTTAATCTATCAGTAGGTAACAGATGAACACTAGCAGCCAGCGGGGTTGTTACAACCTTTAGGTATTCCTGAGTGGAAATGGGATGAATAAACTATGGATTTTATTGGAGTCTTGCCCAGAAAAACTGGGGCAACATGACTCGGTATGGGTGATAGTGGACAGATATACCAAGTCAAATCACTTTCTGTTGGTTAGGACAAACTATAATGTGGACTAGTATGCAGAGTTGTATGTGAGGGAGATTTTACGTCTCCATGGGTTTTGAAATATATAGTGTCAGACCAAGATCCCATTTTTACCTCCAAGTTTTGGGGTAGCAGTTGAAGTTCAGTATAGAATTTCATCCTCAGACAGACGGGCAGTCTGAGAGGACAATTCAGATATATGAGGGCATGTGTAGTGGAATTCTAGGGTTCTTGGAGTAAGTATCTCCTGTTTATTGAATTTTCATTCAGCGGCAGTTATAAATCGATGATTGGAGGAGCTCCATACAAGATGTTGTATGAAAGGAAGTGTAGGTCGCCCATTCATTCGGATGAGATGGGGGAAAGGAAGTATTTGGGTCCAGAAATGGTTCAGAAGACTAATGAAGCTATTGAAAAGATCGAAGCTCCAATGCTCTCCTCACAGAGCAGACAGAAAAGCTACGCCGACCCTAAGCGTAGGGACGTGGAGTTTCAGGTAGGAGACCACGTGTTTCAGTGAGTTTCGCCACTATGAGGAGTGAAGAGGTTTGGAAAGAACGGCAAGCTGAGCCCTAGGTTTGTAGGACCTTTTAAAATCATGTAGAGGATCAGGCAGGTAGCGTATAGATTGGTGTTGCCCATGTCATTATCAGGAGTTCATGATGTGTTTCACATCTCGATGCTTCAGAAGTATGTGTTAGATACGACTCATGTATTGGGATATGAGGATCTGGAGCTACAAACATACTTATCTTATGAGGAGTAATCGATGCAGATCTTTCACAGAAAGGACAAGGTTCAAAGAAACAAGACGATTCATCTAGTTAAGGTTGTATGGAGGAATAACAAGGTCAAGGAAGTGACCTGGGAGGTAGAGTCGGTTATACAGGATCAACATCCTGAGTTATTCAGGTACATTTCGAGGATGAAATTTTTAGTAGGAGGGGATAGTTGTAATGTCCTGAATTTTCTAATAGGGCTTAGTGCCTCTATTAGTGTTTCGAGAGGGCATAAATGGATTATTGCATGAACGTAATTGATTATAAGTAATTTTGACCCGTTAAGGGTATAATTGTAAGTATACGTGTTATGTGATTGGAACCACATTATTATGTGGACATATTTGTGATAACTGGCCTAAGTCGATCCTTTAGAGTGATTTGGCAAAAAAGTCACAACAAGGATTTATACCCTGCTCGGGGTGAGCCAAAGGGTATTTTGGTAATTTTGCGTAGGTCAGAAATTAGTGGAATATCATTGGAGGAAGTAATTTTATTTGGAGGGTTAGTAACTTAATAGCGTACTTAGGACGTTAATTGAGGTTTAGTGGGATTAGTGGCAAAATGACTGATTTGCCCTTGGGGTGTGCCTTGGATTGGATAGTGGTCATTTGACCAAGGCAGTAGTAGCCAAAGCACACCATGTTTTGGCACTCCCCACTTCACTTGATTTCTCTCAAAAATTTGGTGTTAAACTCTCAAGCTTTCTCCCAAGATCTCAAGGCACTTAGGCTTGATCAAGAACTTGAAGGATCCTTAGAAGAAATTGGAGGTTGTAGACGCCAAAAGATGCCAATGGTTTCCCTCTATTCAGCTACAACTCAAAATTCAGAGGAGGTGAGCACTTAGATACAATGTTTTTCATTTCAGTGGTTGTGTTCATGAGATTTGGGGAATTGAGTTTGGATATATTGATTTTGGTGATTTGATGCTACTTAGGTTATAGAGTGGTGTTAGTAAATGGTTTTTAAACTGAATTGAGGGTCTGTTTGCTGCTGGAAATCTCATATTGTAGAGTGATTCTCGGATTTCAGGAGAGAAGCTAGAGTTTCAAACTCAAGAAGTTAAAATTTATGTTATAATATTTTTTTATATTTTTTATGGTGTCTTGACCTGAGTTATAGTTGGTCTAAGTTGTATGAAGTGTTTTGTGGTCATAAATCTGCTGAAATACTGAATTGGGATCATGTTTCAGGTCTGATTTTCGGGGAGAAGTCATAAGTCTGAAATTGGGGAAGAACACTAAGCTTCTAGGTAATTTTTCGTGCTAGGTTGTGGCGCGACCGCACTAGTGTCTCAGAAACCATGGGATTTTTATTTTTGATTTTTGGGTTTCGGAGTTAGGGACGCGATTGTGCTGGGCTAGGGCGAGACCGCGCTAGTACTCCAAAAAGCCTTAAATTTCAATAGGCGTGACCGTGCCAGGTTTCCCGAATTTTGGTATTTCTTGTTTTAGGATTAGGGCTCAGGGAGTCTGGGAATCCATTTGGTTTCCCACTTGGGGGCTCGGGGGACATTTTTAACGACCCAAAAACTGACAATAGTAAAATCTTAAGGACAGGGTTTGGAGTGAGGCTCGGGATTTGAAGTCAATCCCTAATAAGAGTATGTTTATGTTGTGATTAGATTATCGTAAGGCTCGGGATCAGGATCGCATTTGAGGCCGTATAGTCTATTGCATGGAACTTGAGGTAAGAAAACTGCACCCTAGTTGTAATCGGAGCTTGCACCCCTGTAAATGGATTTGACTGTGATTATAATTTTGATTACTCAGTTAGACATGATTGCATATGTTGTATCTGGTTGAGTAGTTATGCAATATATATATTTGGTTATATTTATGCTGAAAGTCCGGCCTAAGGGAGTCGGGGTCGCATTAAGCGTGCGGAATGCAGCCCGACCTAAGCGTGCTGGTGTCGGCCATAAGACCAGAGGACTCGGCCTAAGGGCACCAGGTCTGCACGTCACGTAAATAAATTGAAGTGTCGATTGCACTTAACTAACTATATTGGAATATGTATTTGATTGAGCAGATTATCACTACAAGCTTATTGCTTCTATTTCATTACTTAATGAATTTATTGATTCGAGTTTATTGATTATATGTTATTGCTTATTGTATTCATTGATTTAAGTTTTCTTGGCGAGCCTTGGCTCACGGGTGCTATGTTTTGCAGGTAAGGGAAAGGGAAAGTTGGACCAGCCATGAGTTGGAGAGCTTTTGGGGCGGCGTGTACATCAGCAGCTGCTCGACCGCCATGGTCGAGGGATCAATAAGTAATAGAGCCAAACTTAATTTTGCCGATTAGGCTGGCTTAAGTTTTAATTGTTTTGAGAGATGTAAATTCCATGTAGACACTTATTTTTTTGGGATCTCATGTACATACTCATACCTTTTAATGAAAAACAACTATTCCTATGATCAAAATCACTTAACCCTAATCCATTAATTATCCTTTGTAACACGTTTATATCCAAATGACTTGATTAGCAAGTCCAGCACTATTTAAAATACATAGTCTAATGGTCTTCGCTATCCAGGTTTAAAACTTATAGTTTAAGATAAAGTTCATTTTTAATTAACTGATATTTAATTTTGGATAAATATATTGTCCTAAATATTGATTAAACAAACATATGAGAAAATTAGGGATAACCCTAATATGTGAGGCGACACACTCATTGTACAGTGAGTCTGGCGCCACACACAGGGAGTTCCTATCCCTGAGATTTGAATTTTGAATTTCAAGTAATTTTTTTTTAATTATATATTTAAGTATTTTTTTAAATATGATTTAAATTAAATAATTAAATAGGTTATAACTAATCAGTTTTAATTTAAATAAAATGTAGATCAATTAAATTAGTTAATTTTCTTTATAAACCTTAAAAGAAGTGGTTTTCATTGATTGTCAGTGTAACGACCCCCAAAACATACAAGACTAAAAACATGCAAAAATCTAAACTTTTACTTTAGATAATTGTACCGAAAATCCATATAACAAATCATTTAAAAAGGTCATTTGCACACACTTTTAGTTTAGCAAATGGAATTACAACTACATTTCCACATAGTTATTGCAAAACAAATGGCATAATAGAAATGACAAGCTCCCAGCTTTTTTATTTCTAAATGGTGTTCACTGCTCCAGTTCTTACTGCTCCTCTTTTCTTTTGCACTTACATACAACATGAAACAACTAGGTCAGCGAACACGCTTGGTAAGAACAGCCTTCCACACAAGTATACTAAAACCCAATAACGAGTCGACCTAAGGTAGATATCACTACCAGCCATTAGGGTGTTGGATAAGTTCCAACCCTATCATACAATTCTCAATAATAGCCCTAACATAAAATCAACCACATTAGTTGCACCCAACAACCAATTTTCATACATATCAAAACAACTTGCATTGAGAAAATCCCAGACATTCAAGATATATAACCATATCTGAAATAAATACTCTGGTTGTTTCTAACAACCAAGTTAACACATATCACAATAACCTACACTTAGAAAAATTCCCAGAACATTCAAGATATATAACACATATCATAACTAATCAATAGATTAACAGCAAGGGATCCGGGCCTCAACCCAGTTCCAAAATTTATGTCATGGATCCAACCCAAACTATATTACCATTGTTTTGGCTCCAACCTGGACTATATTTTTACCATGTCCTGGCTCCAACCCGAGCTATATTACACTAGGGTTCTGGTTCCAACCCAAACCTACTTACCATTTAGCGGCAAAATGCAAAAGGATTGCAAGAGTAGCCATTAAGCATACCCTAGTCTTAATGACCCAAACAAACCTAGTGTAATCTACTACTGCAAGCACACACACTAGTATATTCATGTTGTAGACAAGAAAGAGAAAGGCTAACTTACTTGGAGTCCTTAGTTCCCAGCTGGATCTTTAACACCACTATTCATTTTTCCTTTCGCGATTACTGTAATTAATACATTGTACTTGAATTAAACTGTTGCATACCCTTATAGCTAATATTCTACGATATCTACATGCAATAAAGTTCTCTTAGAGACTCTATACTATAGCCTCGTATACACCTTACAGTGTATAAGGCCAGACTTCGTTTCAGTCTTTACAGTATCAAGAAAAAATTGGCCTCACCGCAACATGCTCTCCGTGCTGTGCATTTTAATATACTTTTACTAAATAAGTCTCTTATCGGATACTCATATTTTGTTTTTAGAAAAATGAGTTTTAAACAACTCTTAACTTTAGAAAAATACTAATTTTTCGCTATCTAACGAAAGTTTACCGTTTTCTATCATTTACCAAAATACCACTTTTTGACCCTTTACAAATAATATCTGCCAACATTACCCTTCTCTCTTAAAGCTTCTACAAAACCCAAACTCCCATTTTTAAAAAAATTTATCCATAACCTAGGATCTCTTTTAACGTTATTTTTTAAAAGAAGGGCAATTGGACCCTTAACTTTTAAAATGGTAAAAATCAACTTTAAATTATCTGAAGCTTATTTGGGATTTGTTAAATCTTCAAATCCTTAGTTATCTTTGCAAAGAAATGTTTCATTTCATTTCCAAAACTTTACTCCCATTACTTAAATTTAGAGTGGTAAAGTCTCATCTATAAATTGTTTTCCCTAAGTTGAGTTTTTGGCAAAAAAAACCCTTAAACTATCGTTCACGTATTATTTTTCATAAGGATGGGAACTAGTTGTAAGCCTCATGTCAAAACATGTTTTAGGTTAAGAGAACTAACCTCCCAAAAATCACTTTTTGTTAAGGTTCGAAATAGCTACTATTTAGTTTTTAGGGAAAACTTAGAAATACTATTTCTCTTGAAACGTTACAACATTTTCACTAAACTTTCTCAGGGGTATTTATTCACATATTAACCAATCACCTTAAAAATTTCATAAAATTTGGGATGGAAAAACCCATTCAAAAATTTAAAGAAATCTAGGCAATGCCTGCTGCCCAAAAGCTTTTCCCAGATTTTAAGGTAATTTTGAAATTTTATTTCTCTTACACCGTAGCCCAGTTATTTCTGAAATTGAACAGAGATATTTATAAATCTCTAAATTAGTTGCATTCAAAATTTCATAATTTTTGGAGTAATAAAACTCACAAAATTTTTAATGAATTATGGGCAGTGCTTGCTGCCGAGAAGTTTTGTTTCCAGATTTTAGGGCAAATTTGAAAACTCATATCTCTTATACCATAATACATTTTCCACTAATATTTTACAGTAAACCTTATAAATGTTTAAACTAATTCCTTACCAAAGTTTGAATCTTTTAGATTAGTAAAACTTGTTCAAAAGTCAAAACAATCTGGGTAGTGCATGCTGGCCAAAATTTTTCCAAATTTTCATCAAAATTCCAAAAAGTGCATACCTTGGGTTTAAAATTACCTTTTTACTATTTTCCAAAGTCTATCATCAATTACTCAAAAATATCTATGCAACTACACAAATTATTTTTTTTAAAAAAAAAAGAGGCAGTAGAGTGCAATCTAACTCGTTGGAAACAGGACCACGAAATTTTGGCAGCATGCATTTTTACACAACTTAACAACGATAAGCATTTCTATTATAACCCTAGTCACATGCATGCATGCAAATCATCAAATCACACAATCTCAACCTTAAGTAATAAATAAACTCCAAAAACCATTAAAATAACCTATACAACAAGATCTACAAACATAAATCATAAAAACTCAAGACCAACTTTAAATTCCTACCTTTTGATAGTTTTAGCTTGGAGATGTATTTTCCTTAGCCTATAAAACTCTCCCCAAAGTCCCACATGAATATTTTTAAGAGAGAGTTAGGGTAAAAATATTTAGATGAGGGACAAAATATGCAAACTACCAAGATCTCTTACTTTGCTTTTACTTGATCACCAAAGTGTTAAATCCTTGAGATCCAACTAGTACAAGCTTCTCTTGAACCCTAGAACACTAGATCAATGCCATGCATGGCTATTAGATTACATGCATGCATAATAAACCCTTAAGGTTTTGATTTTGAAGAAAAAAATAGAAGAAAAGATGAAGGAGGTTTCGAAATTTACTCTATACAAATGTTCCCTTGAGCTTCTCCCTTCTTCAATTGGGGATGAGTGTGCTTAGCTTATGGAGAGAAAGGATTGCAGCAATGGAGGGGTAGAGGGCTTTAGGGTTTTAGGTTTAGCATAGGGAACGAAAGAGAGAGTGTTTTCTTGAGAGAAAAATAATTTGTGATAAAATGATTAAAATTGTAAGAGAACAATGATTATGATTTAACTTGTGAGTGGGGTAAGGCTTTTACTCTTCCCCTAGGGTAGTTGTCTTTGGCTCTTGAGTGCCCTAGGCATAGCCTTGCCGCCCACCACACTATCTCTCCTCCTTTGGAAAAGACCTTTGTGACCTTGCTCAGTTTTACCTCTCTCCTTAGACACTCAAGGGCCCTTTGGTAATTTTACCTATCAAATAATCATCGATCGGAAGGATAACCGTGGGATCACGATGACGAGGGTCCATGTCTGCCAGCCTTCATAAGGACGATTGGCTCGCTCATCTGGCATGGGTAGCATGTACTCTACTGTATCTAGTATGTCGTGGCGAGAAATCATTTGGTCTAATTGGTCCTCGTTCATACCAGAGGCAATGGCTGAAAAGTTACCCTCAACTGATCATGGTGGCGTGTCACGAACCCATCTGACGACCTTAGTTGAGTCCCTGCTGGAAGATGGCCGATACTCCACAATGGCTGGATGGGCTGCACCCCGTCTCGGACGAGCCCAATCTCGAGGAGGCTGTTGGGGAACCATGGCAATGTGGCTAAATTCTATCCGATGAAGTGATGTCTCGAAAGGATACCTGAAACAAGCAACAAGCAGAGAGTCAGTATCAACAACTCAAAACTAATCAGCACACCAAGTCCGCTCTCTGTTAGTTAAAAGCGCGATAGCCCTCGCCAGCGGCACAATTCACGACCAAGACGGTGAACTTAATAGTCGTGCGCAGTAGCACCCTCTCATGTCGTGCGCGCAGCGATACCCTCGCCCATCTCTCAAGCTACGCCCTCGACAACTATGCCTTCTCCCAATTTGTGCATGCACGGCACCCTTGCTAGTCACCCGAGCTTCACATAGCAGCGCCCTTTCCAATTTTCGTAGAGTGGCGACCCTCGCAAATGTACGTGAACCATCGCCAATAGGTGTGTTGGCGTTGCCCTCACCGCCTCCCTTATATCGCAATGACACCACTAACCTATCCTGATAAGCATGGTCGTGTCGCCCTTTGCCCCTGATTGAGCCCCGAGGTGGTGAAGTCTCGCCCATCACTGGAGGTTGCTGCTCGCCGAGGCACGAGCTCAATTGGCGCCCATGGTCGATCAGAAGCGAACTGAACGCCCCAATTCGCTTTCCAGCGAATCTAAGCAACCTAAAGTGCAATTTTTCCTTGATCTATCCTAAATCAACCTAGCCCAATTAATTTCTAGCACCAATTTCATGGATCAAGCAAGAAATAAAGAAATCACCCAAGAACATCCAAGAGCTTAAGCATTCAACAAAGTTCAAGCAATATTCTCACAATATGAGAAATTAATTGGCAAGAAAGCTTACCAGGAAAAAGGAGAAGCTTGTCGGAATGGACCCAAGGGATAGACACGTGAACTCGGCAGTAGATGCAATCCCAAGAGGCAATGAGTTCATGGGAAGAAGGAGAGACATGAGAGCTTGAAGGATTCCCTAACGTGGTGGGAAAATGCCCAATTTTATAGGCTCCTTTAGTTATCTCTTGGAGTTTAGCACCATCTTTGCGATGGTCATGGTGCTCCACGTGAAGAAGAAAGAGAATAAGAGAATGGTCTTGCTTCCCTTGAGCCAAGAAAAAAAAAAGTAAGAACCGAAGGTCCTTCCTCGCCACCTTATGAAAGGGAGAGCCTAGGTGGCTCCTTGCCACTACCATCAGAACGATCCCCAAGGCGGGACCCACTGGCACACGACGAAAAGTGAAATACTTGGTGTTTAAGACAACACAAAAATATGGGAAAACCCCAAATGACACTAAGAGGAGGAAATGCTCAAAATTATGTAGTTGCACACCTCGCTGATGGCACCTGTGACCTGCTATAATAATAAGTGCAGGAAATTAGATTTCCTGACTCTGGGTCAGACCATGAAGGTACGGGCTGAGTAGTCGTCCCATCACTAGGTGTGGGTGTTAAAGCACTAATCAGCCTCTTCTCTTTGCACAGTAGCGACGGTACGATCCTACAATGAATGGGTAATCCTCTACCTATAAAATTAGGGGTACCCATGCACCACGAAGTGAAGAAATTTGTTTAAAAAATTGAACACATTCACTCTACATCCAACACTACACTCCACATGCAATATCCCTCAAGAAAAATGATCGGAGTCCAGTAATGAGTTAGCAAATGAAAATGGAGGAGAATCAAACTCCCTCCATGAATAACAATCAGTGGGAAGCAAATTTAAGGCCATAGCTTGTCTGTTGTTGCAAAGACCAATCAGGTCCGAGCATGCAACGCTAGCAGTAGGTGCCCTGAGCGACCATGGAATGGGGCATGCGACCCCAAGAGGTCGAGAAATCCAGTGGGAAACTAGCAAAGGTAAAGGCCCTTCTTAGGAGACTGCCCAATAAGAGGCCAACGACCTGGGTGATAGACAGGCCCATTGTCTTTTGTTGGTCAAGCCCTAACCCCCGATCGAGGGAGTTCCTTAGGCCAACCTCACACAGGTTCCAATGATGAGGAAAAGCTTTCCCAATAGTCTTACAGAGAGAATCAAATTCATCTCTTCCACTCGGCGGTTTCCCAAACAAAAGGATTCCATGCCGAAAGGAATCCAGTGACAAAAAATTGACAAACTATATAAAGTGGACCCACACCTGCATGGAGCTTGACTTGGGGGCAAATTTTATACCCAAAATTTGACACTGCCACATGGTGGCCCACAAAATGATGTCATATCTAGAATCCTTCCACAAAACGTCTATAATAACCTGCCAATCCAAGGAAACTTCTAACTTCTAAAGCATTCTTTGGCATTTGCCAATCCCTAACTGGCGACACACAATAGTCGCCACCAGTCTCCATGAGGAGTGTCCCTCCCCACTCTCCCAACAGTTAGGAAAAGGTGGATCTCGTGAGAGCTTACCTACTTCTCCCATTACATTAAGGAAAATGATCGAAGACGATGACGCTCGCACCAATTGTAAAAAGAAATGGCCTCTAGCCATCGCCCTAGCCAGTCACACTAGCCATTCAACCAAGTTGAATCACAATAGACAGTCGCCTTAGCTAGTCGCATACACACCACAAGCCCCATCTAGTTGCCACGAGTCCTACGCTGGTCGCCAGAGGCCCTCGTCGGTCATTGAGGATGCTCACCGTTCGCCGGTGGCCCTCGCCAACAAATTTGTCGCCTGCACCAAAGCTCACCTTCAACATTTAAATGAACAAGACATGTCAGGTTACCATTTTTTGTGAGATGGAAACCTGCATTATTCCAAGTGTTCCAAAAATTAGTATGATCGGGAAGCAAGTTTCCATCATCAACTCTTCCCATCTCTGAGGCTATATGTAGTGCAAATTGAAATGTAACAAGGGTCACAAAAAGTCAGTAACTATTCTTTTATGAGAGAGCTCCTACTCTCCATTATTGTAACTTCCCTAATAACAAGATCAAACTCAGCATACTTGTTCTTGAGGGTTCAAAGTTTATCACATACAATACTAACTAAAGAGGACGTATGTCATCCTTTTGGGTCGAACTACAATAAGTCCTTTTTTCTTTCATTTATTATCGCATTTATTTCTCTTTTCTTCTGCTCATTGTTCATCATTAAGTTCCACTTTGGGGTTTAACATAAAATAAAAACAATGATTCATTTATTGCTCTCTACAAGTTGACGGAAAAATGAGTCAACGGTCTTAGTATAAGATAAATATTCAAATATGATAATTTAAGATAAAGTTATTTTTGAATTGACTAATATTTTTATTTGAAATCATATTTATATTATTTTAAATGATTAAATATATTGTCTTAATTTTAAATAAACATACAGATAAGAAAAATAAGGGGCACTGGAACTGCCACACGCCACTCACTGTTGGGGATTTGAGGCTATAACCTTAGTTTTTGTTGATGATGAGAACTCGTCAATGATATAAGATTAGAAAACTCAAATTGTATTGCAAAAGATATCTTAGAAGAAGATAGAAAGAATTTGAAGGAGCAAATATGTGGAACTACAATGGAGCAAAATTCGTATATTCCTTAATTGTCTATGCATACAAAGAATTTTCCAACCCCTTAACCTGAGGGGTCGAAGCCTATTTATAGAAGGGCTCTGTTGGCCCTTGATACAAAGGGGGTCCCCAAGGACAACAACGTACGCAAGTACATTGTCAAGGTAGTGTCGCAGGACATCATGGTGTCGACTCTGGCATATGGTCGAGGGTGCTTAGGTAGTGCCTCCACTCTTCGTACATGTTCGTACCACCACTACTTGTCAGATGTGGATGTCAGGGCCATGCCCCTGTCCTCCTCAGGGTTGTACACCCCGTACTCATATACGTACCTTGTACCTAATGGTCATTTTTATATATCTTAGACGCATCATCTCTCCATGATTTCTCCCATTTTTCTAAGTGTTGTTGATCTTGGGAATTCAACTCTACGATATAGTGGGTTTCCCCTGGATGTTTAGCCATATAGGGGATGTCATGTCCTCATAGGTGTGCGCTATACATATATAAACGAACCAGCACATCCACCTCATGAGTAATTAGCATGCCATGTGAGGGGTTCGTAACATTGGCCTGCACATGTGTACAGGTCAATCCATTGGCAGGTGACATTGGTGCCCAAAGGGCCTAGCCTAGATCCTACATAGCTAGACTGGCCCTTAAGGGTAACTTCATCCAAAGACCTCAACGCATGCCGCACGGGGAGCTTTGCGAAGGTCTCGCACTCTTCTCAGCAGGACACCCTTAGTAATCGACTCCATGTGCAACTGTCCCTTGCGCCTCGTCCCCTCATGCGGTGAGCCTCCCTGTGTGTCTCAGCCCCTCGCACAACGAGCCTCCCTCGCGTCTTGGCCCCTCGTGCAGCAAGCCTCCCCGCATGTCTCAGCCACTCACACAGGGAGCCTCCCTCGCATCTTGGCCCTCATCTCAGCTCCTTGCACAGCGAGGCCCCCCACGTGTCTCGGTCCCTCGTACAACGAGCCTCCCCGCGTGTCTCGGCCCCTCGCGCAGTGAACCTCCCTCGCATCTCGGCCCTATAGGCATGTTAGGCCTCGCATAGAGAGGCCCTCTATAGCATTAGCCTCACTTGGAGGCATCTAGGAGGCTAACTCTCCACATAGCGTGATACCTCCATATACAAGGCCTTCCTCCCAGTGGACCAACTAATGGAAGGTTTCTCTTAGGCGAGGGGCTACACCCATGACCCCGAACATAGCGGCCCATGCGGCTTCGATCTCATTATGCAAGCCAAGGGCGTTATGGAACCTACGTATCTTTGGTTCTCATATAGTGAAGCTATTTCTTCCTTCATCTTGACGACTTGTGAGACAGTTTACTAATGGCTAAGCATATGACCCTTCAATGATGATCTCTACATTAAATTCTTCGTGGGAAATTATCTCGCATTAACACTTGCCCCCGAGTCTATAAGTACACTTTTAGATGTCCTTGTAGACTTTTTCTTCTTATCTTGTTTGATATGGATGGAGAGTTTTGGGAGGTTTAACCTTTGGGCGTTATCCAATGTTGCTTGAAGAAACACAAAGTGGATTTAAATGGTGTGTTTCTTTATAGTGTCCAAAGAAGCACAAACACCAACCAACTTTTGTGATAATCCAAGTGTGTCCCTAAGATTGAATAAGGGCCAACCATTTCCAAGCGCACATCCCAAGGTTGCCAATGCTCTTGATCTCCACCATTCATGTAGATTTGATCCAATTGCTAGGAAGCCTTGACTTTCCTTAGAAATACCCCATGACATGAAACCACTTCTACACACCAAAACTTGTTTAGTCTTGTGGTATTCCTTCTAAGTCATTTCCATTAGCTCCAAGGTTCTATCCTCCATAGAAACATTCTTGTGGTAATTTTTGCCCCTTTTCATTTGTCCATCCTCTTTTTTTATTTATTTATTATTTTTACTTATTTCTTTTCATATCATGTTTGCATTGTAGTGGCGCTAGGCATTCTCTTGCTGCTAAGGACCCGCCCTCGCTTGTCTCTTGACCTACCTTACACCCCTAAATGTCTGTCCTTGCACACCTGTGGATCCATACATACACACCCAGGTATACCTTCTTCCTCCAATGATTTGGATGTTTCCTTTATCTATTATACGGGGGTAGGGTCATTGGTTGTAATGCACCCATTATTTAGAGGTTGTCATTCTTCTTTCTTTTGGCCCTTCAAGTAGATACGCATAGGTCCTTTTCTTATACCCCTCATACTCATGTTGTAGATATAGGGTTATCCTTACGCACATTCATCCTAGAGTCTTAGCTGGCCCATGGTGTCTAAGCGACGTCCCAAAGGTTCATCTAATGTTGAATTCATGGAGTTTTCATCCTCCAACTCTGAGGCCTACATTCGCGGACCCTCTAATCGTGGGGGTGTGTGAATGCTCTACCTACAGAGACTGCCCTACCTCAGGAAAAAGGCGCGCAGCCTGGAGAAGGAACTAGAATCTATTACTAGTGATGAGGGTTTAGGTTTCTCCCCATGGCATGCGACGTACGTTTCCCAGCTACAATTTGTCCTTCAGGATTGCCTTTTTGAAATCGCCTGCCTAGAGGAAAACTTGCCCCCCGAGCCTTTTTCCTTCTATGGTGACGTGTCTTCCAGTCATAGGGGTCCCGTCCCTGAGGGCGTTAACTGTGAATCCATTGAACCTGAGTTTCTATCTATCATCTAATGTTGAATTCATGGAGTTTTCATCCTCCAACTCTGAGGCCTACATTCGCGGACCCTCTAATCGTGGGGGTGTGTGAATGCTCTACCTACAGAGACTGCCCTACCTCAGGAAAAAGGCGCGCAGCCTGGAGAAGGAACTAGAATCTATTACTAGTGATGAGGGTTTAGGTTTCTCCCCATGGCATGCGACGTACGTTTCCCAGCTACAATTTGTCCTTCAGGATTGCCTTTTTGAAATCGCCTGCCTAGAGGAAAACTTGCCCCCCGAGCCTTTTTCCTTCTATGGTGACGTGTCTTCCAGTCATAGGGGTCCCGTCCCTGAGGGCGTTAACTGTGAATCCATTGAACCTGAGTTTCTATCTATCATCCCACCCACGCTTCCTCTCCTGCCCCTGGTCTTACGCCCTAGGGTCAAGCAGAGTGCTGGTAGGTGTAAGATGCGTAGGGGATCTTCCAGGCCTTGAGAATGTCTATAGCTCACAAATTGCTTGTCTCTGTCCAGGTACCCGCGATGCCAAAGAGGACTTCTGACACTTCCGAAGAAGCGGGCAGGTCTACCTTTACTAGCATTAAATTTGCCAACATGCTAAAGGCCCATTAGCTATCGTCAAATCTCAAGTTCATAATCCCAAAGCGCGAGGACCACTTGTCTGAGCCGTCCGAAGGGCTCGTGGCCTTCAATGACTCAATAATCAAATCTGGTAGGGCTCTTCCTCTTCACCCCTTCTTCATCAAAGTACTTAACATTTTCGAGCTAGCGCCTCTACAACTATCGCCCAACTCTTCGGTGATGCTTAGCTTCATATACGTGCTGTATCAACAGGTGCACTCTAGAGGGCATTCCATGAATGACGTCCGTTACGTTTACACCCTTAGGGCAAATCCATCTGCTCCTGGCTTCTATCAGCTCCAGAAAGTCGTGGCCCATACACGCTCTCCCCTCGTGGAGGGCTCTATTTCAAACAGGGGCTCGTGGAAAACTGACTACTTCTTCACTCACAGCATGTCCACCCAACACACTCATTTGAATGCTTCAAGTAAGACAATTCCAACTTTGAGTTCTTATATGAGAGATTTCTCTTTTACTCTGCCTTTTTTCTAGTTTATCTAACTACGATTATTTCTTTTCTCTTGACTGCAGATCTCGTAGGGGTTGTCAGCCCTACCTTGAAATTGGTGGCTCGCGATCGAGTGATGAATGTAACGCCCTAATTACCCCAGAACAGTTATGGTGAACGGTGGACCAGAAATTTGACCCACTACCCGAGTCCTTTGGTCAAAAACGTGCTCTAAATGTGATTAACAGGTTAAGGTGGAAAACTAATAAAAAGGAACGGATATTTTCATTACAAACTTCTCTGCAGAGCTAATCAAAACATTACAAGTTGTTCTCAGTACAAAACTGTCATTACAGTTTCAAATTTATAATCCCGCCGACCTAAGCGGGAAAAATAGGGTAAATCCCCTAGTTCCTCTGGCCGTGGTTGTCAAGCGGCCGCATATGTACACATCACCACCTAAGCTCTCCACTCAAGGCTGGGTGAGCTTTTCTTTCCCTTTACCTGCACCACATAGCACCCATGAGCCAAGGCCCAGCAAGAAAACACAATAAAGCATGAAATAATATCAACAATGATCGTAATAATCATCCAGGACTATCAGTCCCAGCAAATAGCTGACAGTCGCAACAGTCACAAAAGTGGGTACAGCCCCCTCTAGCCATGTGACGTTAGGGTCACTCGGGCTTAACTGATAAGAGAACCTTTTATAAGTTTGAACAAAACAGGTGTATGGTGATTAGTCACCAACACAACCTTCCTCATGACTTACAATCATAACCCTGGAATAGCGTTCCCTAGCCATGTGACAAACAGTCACCGGGGCCACATGCCCTGGCTCTGATTAACTGGTCTTAGACCAGACAAGCGCTTATAAGTTCATCGACCTTAGGGTCAGACCAGCGTTAATACGCCATATGAGTCATTCAACACTGATATCGATTAGATCTAATCTTTATTTGGCTCGGCGTTCATGACGCTATGCCATTTCTGACTCTTTAGGTCAGTGTCCCTGACTAGTCAGTACATATACAGGTATTTAACATTCTCTAGCATTTAATAGGCAAACCATGTCCACATTTATCAATCAACATGCCTTAATAACAAACACACATGTCATTTATACACAGGGAGCAGTTTTCTTACCTCAGTTTCGAACTAGAAAGATTAAAAGAACGACCCGTGAGAATGATCAACCTTTAGTCCTTTAGCGGTCACCTAATCATAGCCAAACATGGGACATCATTAACAATAATGGTAAACATAGGTTTCCACACCAATATCTAGCCTCCGGAAGATCAATCCAAACTAATCCAAGTAGTAGGGACACTCCCGAGGCCTATAACTAAGTTCCCGGGGTCAAAACGAACAAACGGGGTGAAAACAGAGCAAGGGCTGCGACCCTGGCACCATGGGCCGTGACCCCCAGAAATTCCGGAAGCATGCGCCACGACGCCCAACACCAAGGGCCGCGGCGCCTAGCCAAAACAGAACCCCCTCATCTTCCTCTTCGAGCCAGGGCCGCGACGCCCAAGAACAAGGTCGCGGCCCCCAACCCTGGGCCATTCCCAAACGTGTTTACAACTTCTCCAAGCTTCCAAAATCATACCTATCCATCCCCAATCATCAAAACAAAGTTCCCAAGCTTCCCAAAACTCCAAAACTCTCAAAACCCAAGGTTCAAACCCACCAAAAACTCAACAATTCACAAAGTCCAATTCAAAGCTTAGAAACTCGAAAAACACAAAACTCTAAACTTAGATTACCTTTGATTGGGTTATTTTCCATCAAATCCTTCAGTTAAGAAGCTTGTAATCTTTCCTAGGATTTCTATGCCTCAATCCTCGGTTGATTCCGACTCCTAGAACTCGAAATATGTTTGAAAATGCTCAAACAGTAAAACGAACTATCGAAAGAGAGAACGAGAGGTTTTCTAATCGTACGTTCTATCTGACAGCTACTTCAAGCTTAAGTAACCTCAAATAAAACCTAATGCTCGGGGTCCCGAAAATACCCCCAGGGACATTATAGTCAAAACCTCTGAAATTTCACCCTGATCTCAAATATTCCCAATTCATCATCAAATAAACATTTCTATTACCCCAAAATTGACCACGTTATGACAAAACCGCTAATCCATTATATATGACCGTCTCATGCCGAATAGCTCGAATATATCTCCATAATAATGGAATCTCATTCACAAATCACATTATGCACCCAAATACACATATTCACCCTCAATGGCCAAATTATCAAAATAACATCATATCATAATATAATTCACATATACATGCATAATATCATTTAATGGCATAATTAAACAAGTATGGCCCTCCCGGCCTACTAATCCTGCCATTAAACCATACCGAAGAATTCGGGGCATTACAATGAAGATCCTGGACTTGCCGTTCCAATGAAGACTAGCCTGTGCCCTTTTTACTGAGGGCAATCTTCACTCGTACAAGCTGCTATCCTCGGACCAAGCCGTATCTTTATGTTCCATCTCATCTGAATCCACAGGTACGTGGCTATGTGGCCATGATGAAGGAAATTACGACGAGGCAGCTGATAAAGACTATGGACACAGAGGAGGAGGTGGAGTCCGAGAACTACTCGTGCCTACACTCTTTGACCAGCGGGGCTAGGGACGTGGCCGACGACGGACATACTGATGGTGTTACTTCTCGAATGCTACCATTGATGCCCGGCGACGAGTTTTCCATCTTTTGGTGAGGCTCTTCCACCCTCGGGGGGATGTTCTAGGCGGGCATCCTTGGGCACCTCTTTACCTAAAGAGATGACTCCACGCTCCTCTGCCCCCCGCAACTCTGCGGATGGATCAGGACCTTCTCGGTCCCCTTCCCTGTCAAAGCGTGTCTCGGCTGGTGCACACACTTCCCGACATCGAGATTATGCTTTCGCTTCTGGAGGCCATCCTCTGGCAAGCCAGTATGGGGAAGCCATGAGCCATTATCTGGGAAACATTCCCGAAGGCAAGTGGGGATCCATGCATGACATTCTTGACGCTAATCTGGAAGAGGCTTACATGCGAGCCTCCTTGCAAGTATTTGTCAAAACATTCGATGTATTTAATTTTTTTCTTTTTTTTTATATCGCTTCACCCTCAAGGCCTTATTCTATGTTTTTGTCCTTACTTAGGCTTTTATCTTAGGTCACCGGCTTATCGCCTCAAGCTCTTCATCAACCCAACGGCTACAACACAAGCTCGAGGAGGGAATGGGGAATCTCTCGATGGCCGAGGTGGAGAAGGATACATTGTCCATACGGGTTCGTGACTTGGAGGGACAACTGGCCGAGGTGATAAGCCAGAGAGACGCTGCTTTAGCCCAGGCTGCATTGACTTCTCACTCCAACAACAGGTTGGAAGCTACCGTTCGTATCTTAAATGAGAAGATTACTGCACTCGAGGCTGAGCTCGTAAATGCCAAGACCGGCATAGTCGAGCATACGCTGCATGTCGTATGGAGAACCAACCCTGTCGTCGACCTGTCTCCCTTCGGAGATTATGCAGTTGAGAGAATCTCTGAGTGGAAGGGTCAGGGTGGAAACTTGTAGATCCCTTTGCATCCGGCTTATCTATACACATATATGTTGTTGCCATGTAATCCCACATATTACTTCCACTTTCTTTTTTTTCATTTATCAAACTTAAGGGGGTTTGGTAAGTCCCTCTTATTATTATTATTCGTGGATTACATATCTCTTCCTTGATCTAATGATGATAGTCCTTTTGGTGCACCTTGACTATACGTGTAAGGACATGTTAACCCATTGGGTCCTCGGGGTCCTTTTATATTCTTTATGCACGCTTGTTATTTCTTGTGAGAAGCGTCCTTCTCGTCATTATGCATAGTACTATTTCTACAACGGTATCTTTTAGGACCCTATTTGGCTAGCCAGCTTAGTGGTTGTTCTAGACTTATTGGGAGATTCCATCCTTACGGCCTCACCCCCTGCGGGGGCGTCAGCCTTCGGTCGGTGAAATTTATTCCATCAAGCACTTTGGTGGATGCTTGCATAGAGAAGAAAAATAGGACGCGAAGTTGCGAACAATTTCATTCACAGTAGGCAAGTTACAATGACATATATGAAACAGTTACATCTACTTGGGAGGTTATCTGGGTAACCTCTTTGATTCTTATCTACTAAGTTAACACAACATGCAATAAACTTAACATGGATATTCTTTGCATCTGATATGGAAGTCTTACTGGTAGTATTTCTTGAGGTGTTTCACGTTCCATGCTTAAGGTATTATGGTGTTATCCATACGTGCCAGTTTGTAAGTGTTTGGTGGTATGCATTGAGTGACTTGGTAGGGTCCTTCCCAGTTCGCCCCTAGTACCCCCGCCCCCGGGTCTCGCGTGTTGGGGAGTCATTTTCTTAGTACCAAGTCTCCTACCCTGAACATTCCTTCTCGCACCCTCGAGTTTTAGTACCTTGCTGCCCGCTGCTGGTATACTGCCACTCTCATTTGGGCCCTTTCCCTTCTTGCTTCTAACATGTCTAAGCTTTCGGCCATTGCTGCATGGTTGACCTAGTCCTCATATGCCTGTATCCTAAAGGAGTTAACTGTCATTTCAATCAGGAGAACTGCCTCACATCCGTATGCTAAGGTGAAAGGGGTCTCCATAGTGGTTATGCACAGGGTGGTCCTATAGGCCCAAAGCACATTAGGTAGCTCCTCAACCTAGGCTCCCTTCATCTTCTATAGCTTTGTTTTTCAGTTCTTCTTAAGGACTTTGTTAATGGCTTCCACCTGCCCATTGGCCTATGGATGCACAACAGCTGAGAAGCTTCTTCTTATTCCTTTTTCCCTACAGTACTCCTCGAATGTTTCCTCCTCAAACTAGTTGTCGTTGTCAGAAATGATTTTGTAGGGCACTCTGTATCTGCAGACAATGAATTTGTTGACAAAAGAGGTGATATGCTTGGTCGTTATTTTTACTACAGGTTCTGCTTCAACCTACTTGGTGAAGTAATCTATGGCTACGACTGCGTACTTTGCACCACCCCTGCCTGTGGGAAGGGAGCTGATTAGGTTTATCCCCCAGATAGCAAAAGGCTAAGGGCTAGTCAGGCTAGTTAACTCATTCGGGGATTTCCAGGAGTAGTTTGCGTGTCTCTTGCATTTGTCACATTTTCTCACGATGTCACTTGCATCCCTCTCCATGGAGGGCCAGTAGTACCCTTGCCTCTTGGCTTTCCTGGTTGTGGATGGCCCACCCGCATGGTTGCCGCATTCGCCCTCATGTATTTCATATAGAACTTTCATCGCCTCCTCCTCACCAACACATCGTAAGAGCAGCATAGAAAACCCTCTCTTATACAAGATTTTGTCTACTAAGGTGTACCAGGCAGCCTTATACACCAGCCTTCGAGCCTCCTTCTTTTCTGTTGGCAAAGCACCATCCTTCAGGAACCTTATAATTGGGTCCACCCATGACTCCTTTGGGATGCTGACCATAAGAACGTCTGAAT
Source organism: Humulus lupulus (assembly GCF_963169125.1). NCBI lineage: Eukaryota > Viridiplantae > Streptophyta > Magnoliopsida > Rosales > Cannabaceae > Humulus > Humulus lupulus. Next base: position 110,092,574 of record NC_084797.1, on the reverse strand, counting down.
CAATGATGCTTGGCCTTGGTAAGTATTCCACAGATACTGATTCGAGGACATCTGCATCCTTAGTGGAAGCCAGCTTTGCGAGGGCGTCGACATGGGTATTCCTCTCTATTGGGATTTGCTCTATGCCATACCCCTCCAACTGCCCTATATAGCCTCTTACCCTTTCTAAATATGCGGCCACCTTAGGGCCCCTTGCTTGATACTCACCCTTCACCTGGAACACCACCAACTGTGAGTCACTGAAAATGTGTAAGTGCATTACCTTTATCCCCTAGGAAAACTGCAATCCAACTAGGAGCGCTTCGTACTCTGCCTCGTTGTTCGAGGCTTCAAACCCAAATCATATCACGCAGCACATCTTGTGTCCCTCGGGTCCAGTCATCACGATACCTGCTCCAGCTCCCCATTCATTGGATGCTCCATCCACATGTAGTCTCCATTCCTTTCCTCTATTTTTTCGACCGACTGTCCCTCTCCTGCATCTCCTTCTTCATTTGGTCGATAGGTGAACTCCACTATGAAGTCTGCTAGCACTTGCCCATTCATGGAGGTCATTGGGGTATATGTGATGTCGAATTGACTTAACTCAATCGACCATTTCATTAGTCTCCCTGAGGTTTTAGGTTTGTGCAAGACCTGTCTTAAAGGGCTATCGATGAGTACCTCGATCGCATGGACGTGGAAGTAGGGCCTTAACTTCCTTGAGGCCATGACTAATGCGCATGCTAACTTCTCTTTCTCTGGGTATTGGTTCTCTGCAACTACCAATCGTTTGCTGACGTAGTACACGGGTTGCTGATGCCTTTTCTCTCCTCTAACTAGGGCAGCACTTATGGCATGCTCGGATACTGTTAAGTATAAGTATAGTCTTTCGCCCTTTTCAAGTTTAGCCAACAAGGGTGTCTTCCCTAAGTGTTCCTTCAACTTGATAAAAGCATAATCACAATCTCCATCCCAAGTGAACTTTTTGCTCCCTTTTAGGATGTTGAAGAAGGGGAGGCACTTGTCTGTAGACCTTGAAATGAATCTGTTAAGGGCTGCTACTCGTCCCATTAGACATTGCACCTCCTTCTTGTTCTTGGGTGGGCTCATTTCTATTAGGGCCTTTATCATATCAGGATTAGCTTCAATGCCTCTAGAGTTGACCATGAAACCCAAGAACTTTCTCGAGGAGACCCCAAAAGTGCACTTAAGTGGATTCAGCTTCATTCGGTACCTCCAGAGTGTGTCGAACATCTCACCTAGGTCCCTGTTGAGTTCTTCGACATTTTTGGTAATCACCAACATATCGTCAATGTATACCTCCATGTTCCTTCCTATCTGGTAAGCGAACATTTTGTTCACCAATCTTTGATAAGTGGCACTTGCGTTTTTCAATCCAAAAGGCATCACTTTGTAGTAGCAGAGTCTTTTATCCATTATGAATGACGTATGCTCCTCGTCAGCCAGGTTCATGGGTATTTAGTTGTATCCAGAGTACGTATCCATGAAGCTAAGTAACTCGTGCCCGGCCATCGCATCCACCATTTGATCTATTCTTGGAAGCGGAAAACTGTCCTTAAGACAAGCCTTATTGAGGTTTGAGAAGTCCACACAAGTCCTCCATTTTCCATTTGGTTTTGGGACTAGTACGGGTTTTGATACCCATAAAAGATAGAATGATTCGCAGATGAACCCATTCACTTTCAATTTGTCAACCTCCTCCTTTAAGGCTGCATACCTCCCCGAGTCAAGTGCTCGTCTTTTCTGCCTAACAGGCCTTGCCTCGGGGGCGATATTAAAATGGTGGCACATGATAGCAAGATCTATCCCCACCATGTCTTCGTGACTCCAAGAAAATACATCTAGATTGTCCTTCAAAAACCTCACCAACTTCTTCTTCGTGACGTCCTGAAGGTTTTTTCCCACCTTCAACTTTTGTAATGGCTCTTCCATCACCACGATCTCCTCTAACTCCTCCACGGGTTCGGCCCCTGGCTCCTCCGTGATTCTGGGGTCTAGTTCCTGCGGGTTTTCACCTCCATGTGCTACCATCGCCATTGGTTCTCACCGTTTCATATGTGCGGAGGGAGGTGTTATAACACTCCCTTGCTTCTCTCTGTTCCCCTTTCATACTCGCTATTCCACCAGGAGTTGGGAACCTGATGGCTAAGTGATATATTGAAGTTATCGCTTTCAATTCTCTTAGGGATGCTCTCCCTAATAACGCGTTCAAAGTCAAAGCACAATCTACCACAATGAAGTTTGCCATGACTATGGTCTGTCTAGGTTGTTCCCCCATGGTGAGTGCCAATTCAATCAACCCTAAGGGTTGTATCGAGTCCCCTGTGAATCCGTATAGGGAGGATTGGCAAGGTTTCAAGTGTCTGACGCCCAAACCCATCTTCTCCAAGGCGGGGCGATACAAGATATCCACGGAACTTTCGTTGTATATGAGGACCCAATGCACCTGCATGTTGGCCAATTGGACTGTCAACAACAAAGGATCATTGTGGGGAAAGTGAACCCCTCGAGCATTCTCCTTTGTGAAAGTGATTGAGTCATTTTCTCCCTGAAAGCTTTTCGGGGGTCGTTGCTCCAGGCTCATGACACACGGCGGTGGACTCCATCTGGCTTCTCTAGCGTACCTGTCTTGACCCTTCCTGGACTCTCCTCCAAACCCCAGACCTCCATAGATCATTCTCTCTTCTCCTTGTATCTCCGGGGTTCTATCTCGGGCCTGAGGTAACACCAGCTCATCCCACGATTTCTGATATTCCCTTCTGACATATATGCCTAGGTGCCCCCTACGTATGAGCTCTTCAATTTCTTCCTTCAAATGGGTGTACTCTGCCATGGTATGGCCGATGTCCTTGTGGTAGTGACAGTATTTGATAGGGTCCCTCTTGGACTGGTCTTTTCTCTTCGGCAATGGCCTCTTAAAGGGAACCCGACCTTCATTCGTGAGGTAGATATGTTCATTGGTGTCAATCAGGTTTGTGTAGAAGGTGTAAGTCGTTTGCCTAGGGTCGCTTCTGCGTTTGGGCCTTCTCTGGTGGTCATCTCTCGGCCCCGCGTACGCCCTCTTCTTTTTTGCCCCATTCGATCCTTCATGGGCTGAGGGCTTGACATGGGATTTTTTTTTCCTGCCTATAAGTTCTCATGGCCATCCTCGACACGAATGTACTTTTTTGCTCTTTCGTAGAAGTCATCTAGGTCAGTGACTGCCCTTTTGAGCATATTATCCCAAAGCTTGCTACGTGGGCGCACTCCAGCCATGATTTCCATCTTGAGTTCTCCCTTGGTCAGGCTTCCCACCTTGGCCGCCTCCATGTTGAACTTATGAATGTAGCTCTTTAAGCTTTCTCCTTCACCTTGCTTTATGCTAACGAGACTGGTGCCCGGCATGGTGTAATCGCACACGACATGATGTTGTTGGAGAAACTCGTTGGAAAATTGCTGCCATGACCTAATGGTCCCCGAACTCAGCCTCTTAAACCACTTGTAAGCAGGCCCTTTCAACGTGACAGCAAAACAGTGACACCTTGCTCTGCTATTGATCCCTCTCAGCTTCATTAAATCATTGAAGGCGTCCACGTGGTACTTGGGGTCCGATGTTCCCTCATATGGGGTCATATGGGGTTCTTTAAAGTTGGCCAGGAATCATTCCAGCTGGATTTCTCACGTGAAAGGTGACTCATAGTCGAACTCTTCATCATTAACGTGCCCCCCTAACACTGTGATGATCTTGCTCCGAAGGCTCTTCATCTCGGTGTCTAGCTCTTGTCGCCTCCTATGCAAGGAGTCCCTCACCTCGGTGGGATTGACCTTTCTCTTTTATCCGTCCTTCGGAGGGTCCATGTGGGGCATCGTCTTCACTTCTGACGTCCTCCCATTAAGCTTTTCTCTTAAGTCAGGCATCGCCTCATTAGAGGTGACTTCGGCCTCATTCCTATGACCACCGTTGTTCCTCCGCCTTTGCTCCTGGGGGTATTTCGCCGGCCTTGGTCCCTCACGGTATTTTTTCTGGGGGGGTGTTACTGGTGGAAAGTCAGGTTCTCCCGTCGTCCACGGGGACAGCGGTTTCCCCTCTTTCTCGATCTTTCTCTTTGTTCTTCGAAAGGGGTTGGTTAGACTTTCCTTGCAGAAGGTTATTTAAGACCTCCTGCATGTTTTCTAGCGTGGTTTCCAACTTTTGGTTCTTCTTGTGAAACTCGTGAGTTTCATCCACATAGAAATGAGTCCTTGAGCTAGAACTCATCGACTTTACATGGGGACTTTTGCCTAGCCTCCGTGTCGAGGGACCTGGGTCTTGGTGGCCAGAGCATGGTGCCCCCAGAGGCTGGGGATGTGCATGTGTTGGTGGCTCTAGATGACCTCTGTCAGGCCGGACAACTGGGGATGATGCTTCCTTCTCCTCCCTTGGCGCAGGACATTCCTCCAGCATATCCCCCTGCTTATGCGGAGGAGGGTCTTTTCGAGAGGCCCTCAGTTGCTCTCTGTCCAGATGAACCTCAACATCTTGTTGTTGTCACAAGCGTTTTGAACGCCTTGCCATTTTTCCTTGGAAGTGATGAAAGAACATTGGGCTGGTGTTTTTACCTTCCCACAGACTGCACCAAATTGTTGACGGTGAGAACTCGTCAACGATATAAGATTAGAAAACTCAAACTGCATTGCAAAAGATATCTATAAGAAGATAGAAAGAATTTGAAGGAGCAAATATGCGGAACTACAATGGAGCAAAAATTATATATTCCTTAATTGTTTGTGCATGCAAATAATTTTCCAACCCCTTAACCTGAGGGGTCGTAGCCTATTTATAGATGGGCTCTCTTGGCCCCTCATACAAAGGACGTCCCCAAGGACAAGAATGTACGGACGTACATTGTCATGGTAGTGGCGCAGGACATCGTGGTGTTGACTCTGGCATATGATCGAGGGTACTCGGGTAGTGCCTCCACTCTCTGTACAGGTTCGTACCCCCACTACTTGTCAAACGCGGATGTCAGGGCCATGCCCCTGTCCTCCGAGACGCATCATCTCTCCAAGATTTCTCCCATTTTGCTAAGTGTTGTTGATCTTGGTAATTCATCTCTACGGTATAGTGGGTTTCCCCTTGATGTTTAGCCATATAGGGGATGTCATATCCTCATAGGTGTGCGCTATACATATATAAACGAACCACCACATCCACCTCATGAGTAATTAACATGCCATGTTAAGGGTTCGTAACATTGGTCTGCACATGTGTACAGGCCAATCCATTGGTAGGTGACATTGGTGCCCAAGGGGCCTAGCCCAGATCTTGCATTGCTAGACTTGCCTTTAGGGGTGCCTTCATCCGAAGACCTCAACGCATGACGCACGGGGAGCTTTCCGAGGGTCTCGGACTCTTCTAAGCAGGACACCCTTAGCAATCGACTCCATATGCGGTTGTCCCTTACGCCTCGTCCCCTCGCCCAGCGAGCCTCCCCGCATGTCTTGCTCCCTCGTGCAGTGAGCCTCCCTCACGTCTTGGCCCCTCGTACAGTGAGCCTCCCCACATGTCTTGGCCCCTCACACAACAAACATCCTCACGTGTCTCGGCCACTCGTGTAGCGAGTCTCCCTCGCATCTCGGTCCTATAGGCATGTTGGGCCTCGCATAGCGAGGCCCTCTATAGTATTGGCCTCACTTGGAGGCATCTAGGAGGGTAACTCTCCACATAGCGTGACGCCTCCATATACAAGGCCTTCCTCCCAGTGGACCAACTAATGGAAGGCTTCTCTTAAGCGAGGGGCTACACCCATGACCCCGAACATAGCGGCCTTTGCGGCTTCGATCTCGTTATGCAAGCCAAGGGCATCATGGCACCTACATGTCTTTGGTTCTCATATAGCGAGGCTATTTCATCCTTCGTCGTGACGGCTGGTGAGACAGTTTACAAATGGCTATGCATATGACCCTTCGATGATGATCTCTACATTAAATTCTTCTTGGGAAATTATCCCACATTCAAAGTTTTGTATGTTACAATTGAAAGCAATAAACACAATTAATCTAAACTCTAATAGAATAAAATAAAAGGAACTCAACACAACTAAAAAGGTGATAGAATTGACCTTTGTTCTTGAAGACCTTGTTACATGAAATGACAAGTCTATGATTTTATGAAAACCACAAAATGTAACCAAGGCTGAACACAAATGAAGATTTGTTGTCATGCAAGTCAAGCTTCCTAGCCTCACCCTTGAGATTGCTTGAAACTACTACAATGTAATGAGATTGGGATTCACAAGCCTTGAATTTTCATGCAAGTCAAGCTTTCTTGATGAAGATCTTGGAGAAAACTACTATTCTTGAAAGCTAGAGAGAGAGAGGTGGTGAGGTTTAAGGGAGAAAGGTGAGTGACAAATTCACCAATTAATTGAAATGACCCTTTATATAGTATAGGAACCATCATTAGACTCAACCAATGAGATTAGAGAATTCTAATTTGAATTTAGAAGCCAAAAACACGTCATTGTACGGTCCCGTACGCAGTGCCCAGGCGACGTGTCGCCTACATCCAGGCGATGCATCACCTAGAAGTAGACAATGCGTAAACTAAGAAGGCTTTTCAAAGACAAGCAATGTGTCACATCCTAGAGGTGACGCAACAACGATCCCTCTAACTTAGTGCTCAAAATATTTTCTCAAAATATCCCCAAATGCTCCCTAAATTTTTGGGTACTCTTATATACTCCAAAGAAACACTTTGAACCCAAAATGATGACTTATAAATGCCTAAACTGAAAGTCAACTCTCACATATTGACTTTAGTTAAACCGTTATAGTTTTTGATCCTCTTCGTGCCTAACCAATTTCACCATGTATTTATCAGGTAGAGTTTCATGTAGGTGATTATGTGTTTCTCAGTGTTTCTCCTTTGAGAGTGAAACAATTTGGAGTGAAAGGAAAATTAAGTCCTAAGTTTGTTGGCCCCTTTGAGATTCTGGAACGAGTTGGAGAGGTGGCGTACATATTAGTTATGCCTGCAGCTTTATCAGAGGTGCACAATGTGTTTCATGTGTCTATGCTCCAGAAGTACATACTAGATACTGCACACGTGTTGAGTTATGAAAACCTGGACGTGGATCGAGATTTTTCTTATGAAGAGAAACTGATCCTGATTCTAGACAGAAAGGATAACGTCTTGCGGATCAAGACCATTGCCTTAGTAAAAGTGTTGTGGAGAAGCAAAAAATTAGAAGAGGCAACCTGGGAGCTTGAGTCAGATATGTGGGATTGATAACCCGAACTATTTAGGTAAATTTTGATGACGAAATTTCTATAAGGAGTGGATAGTTGTAACGTCCTAAATTTGCTAATAAGGCTTAGTGCCTTGATTAGCATGTCGGGAGGGTAATAAATGATTTAATTGCATTATTAGGTGAATTAATTATGATATATGTGTATTGTTATTTAAATACTATAATAACAATATACTATAATATAATATGACTAGATATGCATGTTTAGGTGTATTAAATTTGCATGTAGGCCCGTTCTTGTTAATAAGGGCGTATTTGTAATTTTTGACTCGTTGATGGTATATGTATGTATTATGTATCATTATGAGTAAGACCACAACATTGTGGAGATATATTTCATATGTGTGGTTCGAGGTGAGCCTAGTGAACGGATTAACAGAATTGTCACAACGGGGTTAAATACCCGGCTCAGGTTGAGCCTAGGGGTATTTTGGGAACGTAGTGTGTATTCGAGGTTTATCGGGTAACAAGTAGTTATTTAGTGGTTATTTTCCTATGTTGTGATTAATTGAGAATTTATAGGACTACTCGAGGAATTAGCGGGAATGTGGCAAATGACAGGTTTGCCCTTGGAGGAAATAAACGACTAAGGATGGGACTAGGGGCATTTTGGTCCTATTCTATGATTTGGTTGGGTTTAGTTAGATGGAATACCCTAGGAGCTAAGGGATACAAAAGGAAAAACACTCATTCATTCCTCACTTTCTCTCTCTCTCTCTAAGGCTTTGGGAGACTTTGGAAGTTTTGAAGAGGAAGCTGTGAAATTTGAGGCTGGGAATTGGGGAATCAAACTAGGAGCAAGATAGGGGACAGCTAAGGATCGAAATTATTATTGAGGTAAGGTTTAAGACATGATTTCTTAATGAACTTCTGGTTCTAAGATAGGTTTCAAGATGAGATTAGAGCATCTTGATTTTTTGAGTTAAGTTAGGATTTGTGATTAGTTTCTAGGGCTATTGTGATGCTTAGGCTGTGTGCAAGAGATTCCTATACTCAATTTTGGCTATAGGGCATATTTAAGTTGAATTCTAAAGAGTATGGCTTGGGGGAAATGCTGGAAAAGCTGGGTTCGCGGGGTCACGCTACAATGCTACTCTTGAGTGTCGCAACCTGCATGAACTCAGAAGGCCTAAGGGGGTTTTCCTAAACCGCCTTAGCGTCGCGGCGCTAGGTAGGGCGTGCCGCAGTGCATGTCCAGAAAAATTCCTAGCTTGCTCTCTCACTTGTAGAGGGTCATGGCACCTCTGAGGTGCATCGCAGCTCAAATAAAAAATGTAGACGAACTAGGGTTTTTAAGCTCGGGGGCTCAAACATAGGGGCTCGGGAAGGATCCTACTACTTGATTTAGTAGAATTCGAGGTCCCAAAGGCTAGTATATTATTCAGAAGCTTTTAATTGGTTTAGGTTGTGATGGTTATTTATTATTACGTGGTGACTAGGTTTTACCACTAAGGCTCGAGATTAGGGTTCGTACTCGGTATCGCCTTTTACTACCAGCTCGGGACTCAAGTTAAGAAAATCGTTTGTGCACTAGAGCAGGGCATGGCCTGATTATATCTGCTTGTATTGTGTAACGCCCTACTACCTTAGAGCCGTTACTAAGTGAGTTTAAAACGGAAATTGTGCAACTAACTGACTCTACGAGGTTTCAAAAACCAAAAGTGTGACTAAACCAGAAGTTAAGGCTGTAATCTTTGAAAATGCTTAGTTTCATTGAAAACATTAAGTATCAAACATTTGGGATCCCAAAAATAAGGTTTACAAAATATTTACAACTCAAAAATAGATTTACACTTGGTTATCTATCAAAAGAACAAGTTAATACAGCCATATTCAAAAATGCCCCCAACCAAAGTAGTCGGGCAGGCCGAACATGTAAGCACCGCCCCCACGCTCTCCATACTCATGGCTGGTTGACTTTTTCTTTGCTTTTACCTGCAAAACGGAGCACCCATGAGCCGAAGCCCAGCAAGAAAACTCAAACAGTATATAGCATATGCAGATTATATAGTTAACATATAATCCATAGATAAACAGGTCAACCATCAGACTAAGCAAACACGGCCATGCCGCCTCAAAAGCCTTACCAAAGCCTGGGGTCTCGGTCCTCACCGTAAGGATACCCCATGAATCCATTGGGTCCTACCCTGACTATAAGCACTCCATGTGCTATGTGTTACTTCTGGCCCCACTGCCGTTCTCGGCCTTCACCGCTCTCGGCCTTGCCGCTATCGGACTTAGCCGTTCATCTCACTATAATCACACATATAGTACATCTCGAAATAATCGTTCAAACATATAATAATTCAATTAAGGTTATACTCTAACATGTAATACAATCTAGGGCCATGCCCTGCAATAACACTATGGGCCCATGCCCTATTCTCAGGTGCTACTGTTTTCTTACCTTTCAATTCGATAGCCTTGATCACTTGACTCCTTGAGCACGATCCCACTCGAGCCCTAGTTCTCACCTAAACAAAATCCATAGGACAAATTCATTACCAAACCTCAAGTCCAAAACCTAGCCTCGGGACCAATCTCGAGCCCCCCCCGGGAAGTCCTAGATCCACAAAACAAGGTTGTGGAATCGAACCCCGAACCCTAGGTCAAAATCCCTCAAAAATAACCCAAAAACCCCTTTCTGGGAACAGGGTAGCGCTACAGCGCTCTAAAGAGGGCGCCATAGCGCTACAAGCAGAACCAAACTTCCCCAGAAACAGGGCCTAGCGCTACAGTGCCCAAAGACTAGCGCTAGTTGCAGACAGGCAACACCCAATTTCGTTTTTTGCGATTTCTTTCAACCAATTCAACCCCAAACTTGTCCAAATATTTCCCAAACCCAAAAAAAAACTTATCAACACCTCCCACTCATCCCAAGCATCCCAAGAACTCATAACCCAAGCTCATGAAACCCAAATCTCAAAGTCTACCATAGTTAACCCTAAACCCATAAATTCAGTCAAACATCAAAGTTAAAGACTTAGAATTCATACCGTGGATGGAAATTCGACCTTGAGTTCAACCCTAGACCTCCTTAGCTTGCTCCTTCTCAACCTTGGCCTGAATTCCCCTAAAATCCCCATCAATTCAGCTTAAATACACAGCTTAAACCAGTCAAACCCTAAAACTGAAATGTCTAAAAACTTACCTCAATTTTGATGTGTTCTTGCTAATCCCTTGCCAATCTTCAAGTCTAGCTTAGGATCCTTGATGCTCAGCCTATCCTAGCTCTCCTCTGAGATTTGCTCCAAGAAAACGAAGGGAAATGGTGGGAGAACCACAAACCGTTCCTTTTGAGACAAAACCCCTCTGTTTTTCTCTCTTTTCTTTTTCTTCCTTTTTCTTTCTTTTCCACAGCCTTATAACTCTTTTCTACCAATCCCACTAGGTATAAAGCTTAAATAAACTTATCTCTAATAAGCCTAATGACCAAAATGCCCTCCCTATTAATTCTACACCCTTTTATCCATGTAGGGCCATTTTAGTCATTTTACCCAATTCCCGCTAATTCCTCAAGTGTCTCTAATAATTCCCGCTTGCTTCCCAATACTGACTAATCACCAACTATATATATTCCTCATCATCAAAGTTAACCTCAATATATTCTCTAAATTCCCATTTAAACTCCCCCAGGCTTGACCCAAGCCGGGTATAAATTCCCGCTTTGACTTTTCGGCTAATCTGCTCTCTCTAGGATCATCTCGAGTCACATATCACAGATAATAATACAGTCATGCCCAAAATAGCCAAAATTACAATTATGCCCTTCTAACACAATCAGGGCCTACATGCATACTAATGCACATACTCATGCATCTCAAATAGTCAAATAGTCATATAACATGCTTTAAATCATAATCATGCATTTTACTCATTAAAGTCACACATAAATCCCATTATGCCCTCCAGGCACACTAATCAAGGCCCTTAAGCCTTATTAGCGAATTTGGGTCGTTACATATTGTGCTTAGTATTATGTCTACAACCATTATGTTATATATATATTGTTACTGAGCGACAAGGGCTGAGATCGGCAAGGCCAGAATCGCTAATAAGCATGATGAATGCAGACCGCCATGGCATGGCCATCTAAGGGTGTTGTACTCACCTGCTCGGTTAGGACTGTGAACTTGGTGCCTGGTAACTCACCTTGACCGGCTTAGGCCACTATTGTGAATTGTAATGAATGCTAGTAAATTGTCTGTTGTGATTGTTTAGTTATGTACTTATTGAAATGAATTATTATATGCTATGTTGGTGAGGTTTTCTTACTAGGCCTTGGATCACGGGAGCTCTATGGTGCAGGTAAAGGCAAGGGAAAGGCTGACAAAACATGAGTTGGAGGGCACGGAGTGGTGCGTACATGTTTGGCCTACCTGGCCGCCACGGCTGGGGTAGTTTTGAGGAACGCTGTGTAAATGTTTGATTTTGTCGCCTAGGTCGATTGTATAATGACTTTTTAATTTTAAATATGTCTTAAACAACATTTTTGGGATCACATGTAACTTTTCTATGATCTTAATGAGCGTTTAATCCTTTTATTGAAAATTGTTTAATGAGTCTTTACTTTAACTTAAACACACTTTTGGGTCTAATGCCTCAATTAGCGAGTCAAATACACATTTCAAAATCACATTGTAACGGCTGTAGAGTAATAGGGTGTTACATTATTACTCAAGAAGATTTAGTCTCATCCCTCTATTTGTAGAACTCATCAAATATGTCCGAAGAGGTTTGGTAAATGGATCCGCCAAGTTCTCGCAAGATTTGACATATGAAATTTATATGATACTATTATCAATCAATTCTCTCACATAGTCATGTCTTAGACTTATATTTCTATAATTTCCATTGTATATTTTTTTGTATGCTCTAATCAAAGTGACTTGACTATTGAAATGTATCGAAATCATTGATACATCAACCTCGATTTTCGGTATCTCCAACATGAGATCTCTTACACACTCGCCCTTTTTCGGTTGTCGCTTAAGCTACAAACTCGTACTCCATTTTTTAGTTACATATACATGTTTTTTCTTAGATCCCCAAGAAACGACACCCCCACCCCCACCAAGGGTGAACACACAACAAGTTGTGGAGATATTATCTCCTTCATTTGATATCCAACTTGCATCGAAATATCTCTCAAGTATCTTAGGAAACTTAGAGTATTGGAGGCATAACTCTTTGGTCCTCTTAAGGTATCCAAATACTCTTTCCACGACCTTCCAATGTTTGTTACGTGGATTGCTAGTAAACCTACTTATTTTACTGACCGCAAATGCAATATACGCTCTAGTACTATGAGCGGCATACATCAAACTCTCAATTGCACTTGCATACTCTAATTGAGCCACCACTCTCCCTTCATTCTTTCAAGATTTAGACTTGAATCGAAGGGTGTGTTTACCTCTGTTATATGAAGATGACAAAACTTTTCTAGCTTCTTCGAATTTTAATGAACTGGACCTAAGGCATATCCATCAAGTTTTCTTTTAATCTTGATACCTAGTATGCTATCGACCTCTCTAAGGTCTTTCATTTTGAAAGTTGACAATAGAAACCTCTTCATTTCTAATATTCCTTTCATGCCATTACTTAATATCAAGATATAAACACACCAAGATGGCATAGTCATCACAAGTCTTAGAATATAATCACTTGTTTGCATTGTTGTATCTAAACCCATCCAAAACAATGGCTTCATAAAACTTCTCATGCCATTGTTTTGATGTATGTTTTAAACCATATAATGATTTAACAAGCTTACTCATGTTATGTTCATTTCCCCTTTTAACAAAACGTTCTGGTAGCTCCATGAACACCTCCTTATCAAGGTTAGCATTTAGGAATGTCGTTTTGAAGTCCATTTGATGAACATATATGTTGTGTATGGATGATAAGGCAAACAACAATCTTATTGATGTTTTCCTTGCTACTAGTGCATTGGTATCAACATAATCTATGCCTTCCTTTTGTCTTAGTCCTTTAGCCACCAACCTTTCCCTAAAGGCTTGAGTTTTCCCGTTAGTGTGATATTTTCTTTCAAATACCCACTTACAACCTATCGGCTTTGATCCATGAGGTAGATCAACAATCTCCCAAGTCCGGTTGGACATAATTGAATCCATCTCATCATTTATTCCCTCTTTCCAAAAGATAGAGTCCCTTTATGACATAGCTTCTTGGAAAGTATTATGATCACCCTCAACTTGAAGTACCATAGGATACTTCAAAATGTCTCCCTTGTGGTTTCCCTCTACTAGGTAAATAGTCTCGACTTGAGACGTTTTGTTTTGTCATAACCCTCTTTAAGTCTTTGTCTTCTTCTAGGCAATATCGGTAGCTCTACAACACTTGAAGGTAACTCTTTTTTGCTCTCCTTCTTATGATGTCGGCTCTTGAGGCTTATTATCACTATACAATAGATTCTGAAAGAACTTGTTCAGTAATCACATTTAGACTCCAAGTCTAATAGCCTATAGGCCTTACTATTTGAGGCATAGCCTACAATCAAACATTTGATGGCCCTTGGACATAACTTCATCCTTTTAGGATTCATGCTCTTGCAATAAGCAAGGCACCCCCACACTTTAAGATACCCTAGGTTTGGCCTCCTTCCTAACAATATCCATTTCTCATATCATAGCATGTAATATCATACCATTTATCATCTCAACATATGTTCTATTCTTTCTTTCCGCTATACCATTATCTTGGATTGTATAAGGGACTGTAGATTCTTGTATTATACCATGCATCTCACAAAACACATTTAATTCATTGGAAGAGAATTCACTGCCCATATCACTTCTAATTACAATGATTTTGTTTTGCAATTGATTTTCAACTTCGATTTTATAGATTTTAAACATGCTAAAGCCATCATCCTTATTCTTAAGCAATTATACATATGTGAATCTAGAATAATTATCAGTAAATGAAATAAATTACCTATATCCACCCCTATTAATTATTCTATTCAATTCACATAAATCACTATGTATCAAATTTATCAAGTTAGTTTCTCTTTCAACATTTGGATAAGGTTTCTTTACCATCTTAGATTTAATTCATAACTCAAATTTATCATGCTCAACATCATTCCATACAATTAAACCACATTTGATAATTCTTTTAATTGTACTATATCTTATACGTCTATTATACCGCAAAGTATTAGAATCAAAGCCAAGCATATAAGAGAAAGATGAGCATACATTATGTTGATGCGGTTTTTTGCCAACAGTGTATTAAGAAATAATAAGGTTGATTAGTGCTTAGTAATAAACCATAACGAAAGATGAAAAGAATTCACAAGAACACAAATCTTTAACGTGGTTCAGTGGTTAAAATTCTCCTAGTCCACGAGTCTATATTATTGTTGTTTCTCTCTCTATGTTGGCAGAGTTTCAGTATTACAAAATAATCAGTCCCTTTTCCTGTCCAATATTCTCAATATTTATAGAGAAATTCCATGGACAGGTTTGGGTAACTGCGTGAGTCAATCAATATTTACATATTTATTACATTTAATACAAATAATTCCCATATATATTGGGATAGGATTTGATCATAAAGTAAATGTTCTCCTAATATCTGGGACATTAAATATGACAGGCTGGTCATAAATAATCGTATAAAAATACCCGAGTCCTTGGGGATCTGTAGGTACGCAGTATATCAGAGACACCACAAGCTGAGTATCTCTTCTAGCTCGTACTTCGACAAATGTTTAGATATTACGAGCTCGTGCTTCACAACCTTCATGTCTGTAGCTCGGGTTAAACCCAAGACGCCTAACACCACATGTACCCATGTGAAACTGGAGTTGCTTATGTGGATAATAAGCAGATATCATTCCCTTGGTTATATCTCCGTATATTCATTTGCTAGTTGTACTCGAACTAAGTGGATGACTCAAGCTAAAATCAGGGTACAACACATTACTATCAAAACAAGAGTCTTTGGTACATAATTTAATCATCCCATCACATACATTCCCTTTCCCCACAAAGTAGTTCCCCTTGGACAAGATTTGCTTGCCGAACTCAAACACAACATTGATACCTAATTTTTTCAACAAGATTCCTACTCATATCCTGAACATACAACACATTGGTCAAAATAATATTCTTTTCAGATGTGAAGTATAGATCAACATTCCCCTTGCCCAACAGTTTGGATTTATGCACATTGCCAATTTGGATCGCATGGCCATCCTTAGACTCTTCAAAGGTTTTGAAGACCTCTCTATCATAAGTTACATGAATGGAGGCACACGTATCATACACCCATCCTTGAACTTTGTATAGGATGGCATTCACCTCACTCAAGGTAGAAACCAACTCCTCTTCGATTATGTTGACCTTGCATCCATTGTTGTTAGACTTTCAGAACATGCATTCTCTAGCCATGTGACCACTCTTGCCACATACAAAACAAGGGTCTCTCACACCCTTGAATTTTCCTTCATTCTTCTTAGGGGCTAGTTATGAATCCTTTTTAGACTGCGGGTATTATGTGGGTCTTTCCCTTGGATTGAGAGCTCATATCTATGGTGTTAGTCTTGGAGGTCCCAACATTGGACTCATCCATACCTCTTCATTCTTATCCAGAATATCATTTCTATATCCCCTTCATGATTGAGCCAACTTGGCTATGATCCCCCCCCCCCCCCCCCCCCCACATTGAAGGATTCTAGCAATGTTATGTTTAAGGTAGATAACTTATTTAAAATAACTTGTAGCTCATGTACTTGAGGAAGTAAGGGTTTACCATCAAAGAATTTAAATTCCATATATTGAGTAATGAGGAATTTCTTGGTACTTCTTCGGTTTTGTACTCCTTCTCAAGAGTTTCCCAAATCTCATTTGTCGATGTAGTGTTTTTGTAGAGATCACAGAGACGATTCGATAGAGCATTGAGAATGTGGCATCTACATATAAGCTTATCCTCTTCCCTTTTCTTCCTTTCCTTGATCACTTCTTGAGTATCATAATCCTTTGGAGCATCCAAAGTCATCAAGTCATTGTCAAGGATGTAGTGAATCTTCAATGTTGTGAGGAGGAACTTTATCTTGTCTTGCCATCTTACAAAGTTTGAGCCATAGAATCTATCTAATCTCACTAGATATTGATACATGAACTTGAGGGTTGAGATTGAGGAACTTTCTTCCATATCTTTGGTTGGTAGAAAAACCTCAGAGATAGACAAACTTTGATACAAAACATAGGTTTAGAATTAAATATTTTTTATTGTTGGGTATTTGAGGCTATAACCTTAGTTTTGTATGTTACAACTCAATGCAATAAAAAATATTATGCTAAACTCTAATGGAAGAAAACTATAAAAAGCACAACACAAATAAACAAGTGGTAGATTTGACATTTGTTGTTGAAGAACCTTGTTACATAAGATCACAAGTCTATGATTTTATGTGAACCACGAAATGTAAGCAAGGCTTGACACAAATGAAGTGTTACCTCTCTCTCTCTCTCTCTCTCCCTTTGTAAACCACAAAATCGTGCTTGAGGTCACCTCACATGATTGCTCATAACATGCGGTAAGAAAATTGTTATATGCACATAGAGCTAATCGGTTGGTATGCTTATTAGCATTGAATTATCTAGGAATATATGGTATAACTGATAATTTTCCACCGTGTAGAACGTGGTGCTGGACGGTCATTGCATTGAGCATGGGGATGGTCGAAAATGTGTGTGGAACGCAGGTCATGAAGGTGAGTTTGGTATGAGGGTGCAGTCCCCACTCACCTGGCATGAACCATGAGTTGAGTGCCGATTACACATCTCTCTCGGTTTGGCCACTCGACAGGACTATTTTCCTGGGCCATGTAATTGAGGGAAAGTTTAGTTTGAGGGTGCAGTCCCCACTTGCCCTACACGAACCATGAGCTGAATGCCTATGTATGAATCTTGCTCGGTTGGCCATTAGGCAAGGCTCTTTTTCCTAGGTCGTGTAATTGATTATATTATTAAAATGAATAACTTTGTAAACTGTGGAACGTGTTTACAATTTATATGATTGGAATAAATGTATATGATATTTGTGAAGCATATGTTTTAATGCTTTCAAATATTTGAAACTATTGTTATACCCTGTGTGGTTTTCTTGCTGGGCCTTGGCTCACGTGTGCTCTATGGTTCAGGTAAGCAAAGAGAAACTAGACCAGCCATGAGTTGGAGAGCTTCAGGGGCATTGTGCACATATGCGGCCTGCTCGATCACCATGATCAAGGTTTTTTTTGTGGATCTAGAATTACTGATCATTTTTCTGCTTAGGACGACTAATTTTTATATTGTTTGTCCTGTATCAGCTTATAAACTTTTTTCTGGGATTCCATGTATATATTAAACTCTTTTATTGAAAATTATTACTCCTTTTGCCAAAAAATTTAACACCTACCTTTAATTAAGTTTAATTACATGTTTAAGTCCAAATGGCTCGTTTAGCGAGTTAAGCACTATTTTAAACACACAATGTAATTGTCCTTGATTAGTAGGGCGTTACAACTTGGTATCAGACATACCAAGGTGTAATGGTACCTAAATATTGGTTGGGCATGTACACTTGCCACTAAAAACAAGCTCGACTCATGGTTCAGTTGGTAATGGGTTGAACACCTTTATATATGTTTATCTTAACTATATGTCTTATCTGCATGCGAAAATAAAAAGCATGGTATATATTGTTAGAGCAGGGCCTATTAAGTGATGCATGTGTAATGCTTATCTGTTCCGTTTTGGACCATGGGGTGGTGTTGGGCACCATTATCATTGCTTGATGATTCGAGTCATTGATTGCATATAGACTTGGAATTATGCTTCGAAGGAGATCAGATAGACTAGCCAGCACAGAAATATAGACTCGAGATGATGACCAGGGTCAAGACCCTTCACCACCCCTTGAGAACTGGCAGCAGGTAATTGCTTAAATGCGTGCCAGATTACAGAGTCATGATGATGAGATCTGCTTGTTGAGACAATAGGTTTTGACAGGGAACGCAGCACCAGTTGTAGCACCTGTCTTAGTACCAGTTGTTCACCCGCCAAAGGTTGAAAATAGATGGGAGCCTCTATATGAATAGTTTCGAAAGCAACACCCTCCTTCCTTTGAGGGAGGGTCAGACCCACTATGAGCAGAGTAGGGGATGGGTATGATTACCTCTATCTTGGAATTTATGAGGGTAGCAGGTCATGACAGAGTGTCTTGTGCCACGTACATGTTTTGGGAGAATGCCTGTATCTGGTACGAGGTAGTATCCCATACTCAGGATGTCATTACACTGGGCTGGGAAGAGTTTAGATACATGTTTAACAAGAAGTATTATAATGATGCAGTTAGGGCTGGAAAAGGAAATGAGTTTAGTAATTTGGAGTAGGGTGTCGTGAGAGTGACAAAGTACGCTCTAGAATTTGATAGATTAGCCACGTTTGCTTAAGACATGGTACCCACTCATGTAACCAGGAAGGAAAGGCTCCTTTGGGGGCTGAATACTATGATAGCCCAGGATATCAAAATCACCTTTATACCAGGAGTGACGACTTACGCTAAAGTGGTAGAGAAGGCCCTTACTGCTAAGGACACAGGTAACAAGATCGGGCGCGTGAGTACAGCCAGGCAGGATACTAGTAGGGTGGTAACTCCATTTACAAGATCTAGTAGAGGCAGAGGCCCTAGTGACTAGAAGAGAAAGACCCCCGATACTTCTACAGTTTCACGCCCAGATAGGAGGGCTCAGGGTGTTCAGATTGGCCGCTAATGCGGCAATGAGATCTGAAGGACTTCTCTAGAGCGTGTCAGATGTTGGAGGCATCATCTGGGAGAATGTCGAGCAAAGGCATGTTTTCTATGTGGAATAGTTGGGCACCTCAGGAAGGATTTCCCTAGATCAAAGAGAGAGGAACCAAAGAAGGCATACAAAAACTCGAATGTTCGCATGGACGCCGTCAGAGGCTGAGGCTAGTCCATCAGTGGTGATAGGTCACCCTTTTAGTTCTGGTTCTTCTTATACTGTGCTGATTGATTCTGGTGCTACTTATTCTTTGTATCTAGTAGAGTGATAGATAGATTGTGTAGGCCATGTGATTATTATATTGTGGGTTTTGGAAAGTTGTTGTCTATTGCAGAATTGGTAGTCTCTAGGAGATTGGTCAGACCATTACCAGTAGAGGTTCACAGTAGAGAGTTATCAGTGGATCTCTTTGAACTAGCTATGGATGATCTTGATATGACTCTAGGAATGGACTGGTTATCCAAGTATAGGGCAACCATCAATTGTAAGAAGAAGATGGTTACTTTTGAGCCCGAGGGTGAGATCCGTTTGTATTTGTGGATACCGTGAATGGACCTCGCGTTCTTGTGATATCAACATTCAGAGCTAGAGACCTATTGCAGGGTGGTTGCATAGGATTCCTAGCTAGTGTGGTAGATACCACTAAGGTTGTACCAGTTGAACCTGAAGAGACCGGATTCGTCTGTAAGTTTTTGGATGTATTTCCAAAGGATTTGTAAGGGTTGTTGCAGCATTGCGAGATCGAATTTGTTATTGAGCTAGCGCTGGGGACGGAACCACTGTCCAGGGCACCATATAGAATGGCTTCGGCAAAATTGAAAGAATTGAAGGTACAGTTACAAAAGCTACTTGATCTGAGATTTATCAGGCCTAGCTTTTTGCCATGGGCGCATCAATTCTATTTCTAAAGAAAAAGGATGGGTCATTGAGGATGTGTGTTGTATTATATTTTAATATAATGTTTGATTGATTAAATAAGTGCTACAAAAAGTGATCATTTAATCTAGTGGGGGAATGTTATATTATTTCATATAATATAATGTTAGATTAAATAATGTGACAAATCTGATTTGTCACACAAATGTGATTTTTCACACCTTGTAACATATTATTGAGAGTGACAAAATTAGACACATGTGTGTGCCCAAATGTGACATATTTTGGAGTTACAAAATCAGTTACAAATTTGTAACTCCAAAATATTACCCAATAATGTGTATATTATATGTTACACATTTGAGATTGGATTTCACAAAGCCATGATGAAAAATGGCTGTTGGAGACATGTTTATAACTCCCAATGGGTGTTTGGAGGTTACAAAATCATGTGGGAAAGGATTTGGGACGTTTTGGAACATTTTGGAAAAATGACTCTTTGTGCTAAAAATGGCCTGTGGCCGCGGCCACTGAAAAGTCCTGGCTACGACCAGTGAGGCTGACAGCCTTTTTGGGTTTTCAGTTTTTTCCAAATTGAACGGTTCTAACATCCCAAATAACTCCCAAATCTCCATTTTAATTCCATAAACATCCAATTAAACATTGGTAATAGCCATGGGGGTTGGTGGAATTTGAAATTCAAAGGGGTATCTCAAACTCTATAAATAAGAGCCTAATGCTCACTTGTAAGACACACCATTTTCCATCCACAAAGCACTTGGCTGGAAAATACACCATTGAGGCTTGATAATTCGAGAGAGCTATTTCCTAGAGAGATCCCTTAGTGCTTAGAGAATAAGGGGAAATAAGCTTTTGGACAAAGGTTTTGAACCTTGTTCAAGTTGGTGATCCCCATTACTCTACACTTTGGTTGTGTGAGAGTTTGTTTTTTCCATTGATATTTTCATTCTGTTGTTCTTCTTCTATTATTAGTGTATTGAGTTTGTAATTCTCTACTTCTATTTCTATTTACATATTTATTGGTGTCTTTTGTTTTAGGGTCTTAGTTCTTATAATTCTCTTCCTTCTCTTATTTTTATTTACTTGTATTTTGAGCAATTGAGTTGTTATATTTATTTAATCAATTACCTTGTCTATTGTATTTTTGCATAGAGTTGTATTTTTGGTTTTTCCATATTTCCATTGAGCAATAACATATATTCTCTAACATGTTGAATATAGAGAGTTGAACAAGTTGACCATCAAGAATAAGTATCCACTGCCAAGGACTTATGAATTATTTGACTAATTGCAAAGCAAGATAGTGTTCTCAAAGATTGATCTGTAATCTGGTCATCACCAGCTAAGGATGAAAGAGGAAGAGATACTGAACATATATTTTCGTACAAGATTTCATGGATTTGACAAACAAAGTGTTCAAGGATTATCCAGGCACGTTTGTGATGATCTCCATCAAAGATATCCTGATTAGCTCTCTATTAGAGATAAAGCATGAGCAATATCTTTGTTTGGTATTACAGAGATTTAGGGAGCACAGATGGTGTACCAAGTTTAAAAAGCCAGACTTCTGGTTAGCTCAGGTGAAATTTCCCAGTCACATTGTCAGCAAAGATGGGATTAAGGTGGATCCAGCCAAGGTTGAGGCGATTAGAGATTGGCTAAGGCCATGAAACGCTTCCAAGATTAGAAGTTCCTTGTAGTGGCAGAGTATTACTCATATTTTGAAGAAGGGTTCTCAAGAGTTGCTTCACCACTGAGAGAGTTGACACGCATGAATTTGAAGTTTGTATGGTCAGAAATATATGAGAACAACTTCCTTAAGTTAAAGCGATGATTGATTACTATTCCATTGTTGAGTCTTCCATCAGATCAAGAGAAATTTGTGGTATATTGTGATGCGTCTAGACAAGGGTTAGGTTGTGTAACACCCTGGTTAGCTAAGACTGCTACACTCTGTGTTTGAAATGATGCTTAACCTGCTAAGCGAGTCATTTGGACTTAAATGTGTAATTAAAAACTAAACGAAGGTTAGGTATTAAAAGTGTTTAGTTTTTACATTGAATCCCAAAAAGTGTTTACCGACAGATAAAAGAAAAATAAAATACAAACTAGCCGTCCTAAGTGGCAAAACAGGGTTCAACCCTAGTTCCTCTCAAGAAATCCCAACCATGGCGGTCGAGCAGGTTGTATATGTGCACACCATCCCTGAAGCTCTCCAACTCATGGCTGGTCTAGCTTACTCTTGTCCTTACCTGCACCACAAAGCACCTGTGAGCCAACGCTTAGCAAGAAAACTTAAATCAATAGATTTAAATAAGCAACAAAATATAAATAAAAAGCTTAGCAGTAATAACC
The DNA here is from genome assembly GCF_963169125.1 of Humulus lupulus. Lineage (NCBI taxonomy): Eukaryota > Viridiplantae > Streptophyta > Magnoliopsida > Rosales > Cannabaceae > Humulus > Humulus lupulus. Next base: position 110,070,227 of record NC_084797.1, on the reverse strand, counting down.
CTACTCAATCAAACACATAGTCCAATTTAAACAACCAATGAGTTAGACAAGTGCTAATTGCACTTCTGATTGTATAGGAGGCATTCGGGCCAGACAAGTGCATATTGCACTCCCAGGTTGCCCTAGCCAAAAGGGCATGTGTTCCGCACGCTCGTTGTCGACCCCGACTCTTATAGGCCAAGCTTTCAAATCAAGTATAATTAAACATATAGTTTTCCTATCACACATTCAGATACAACATACAGAAGCATGCTTAATCAAGTTGTCACGGGCATGATTATAGTAATATTCATTAACAGGGGCCCGAGCCCCAACTACAACCAAGGTGTAGTTTCCTTAGCTTGAGTCCCGAGCAGATAGCGTATGACGATCCCGATCACGATCCTTACTACCAAGCCTAACGATATAACCTATTCACAACATAATAACGGGTAATCATCAAGAACTAAACTAATTAAAAGCTTCAAGATAAATTCCTAGCCTCTACGACCTCGAATTCTACTAAACCGGGTAGTAGAATCCTTCCCAAGCCTTTAGGTTTGAATTCCCGTTCTCAAAAGCCTTATCTGGGAAAAATCCCCAATTTGAGCTGCGACCCCCTCACAAGCGTCGCGACCCTCTACAACTTAGAGATCCTATGCCCTTATTTCCCTAGACACATGCCATGACACAGCCCACTCACTGCCGCAGCGCTAAGGTGGTTCAGAGAACCACCACTAGCTCCTAAGTTCATGCGGGTCACAGCGCGACCGCGCAAACCCATAAAAATTAGCGATTTCACAAATCTCAACCTCTACCAAAACCCCTCCAAACTCAGTTTTTACCCCAAACTATTCTAGCAATTCAAATACACAATAAACAACATCTTAGAACCTCTAAAACACGCTCCATCACCAAGAAACATAAATCTCTCAAGGATACCCAAGAACAAAACTTAAGAAACTTTAAAGTTAAACTTACCTCTTAGAATTGCAAACCCTAGCTATGATCCAAGGCTTGACATCTTGTACTTCTCCTTAAGAATGCTCCAATTCCCACAAGCTCCCTTCTAGACTCAAATTCTAGAAATTCCCTCAAATTCAAAGTACCCAAAAAAACAACTAAAAGAAACAGAGATAGAGAGGGCTAACGAGAGAGAGAAAGAGAGAGGGAACAGAGTGTTTATCTGATTTTGAATTCTTCTACAAAACTCTAGTGACTAAGTCACTGCCTTAGCATGAAAAGACCAAAATACCCTTTGGTCAAACCTTACTCCTTAAATGCCTTCAAGGGAAAAATCATCATTTGCCACATTTCCCACTAAACCTCAAATAACACTATAAATTCCCAAGTATCCCCGACAAACCCAAATAATCACCAAATAAATCCCCTTTACCCGATAAACCCCAACAATGCACTAAATTAACAAAATACCACTAGGCTCACCTCGAGTCGGGTATTAAACCCCATTGTAACTTTTCCATTAAATTGCTCACTAGTATTGCCTTGAGTCACACATCTCAAATGTATCCACATAATAATGTGGTCTCACTCATAAAGCATATATAATACAAATATACCCTCAATGGGCAAAAATTATGAAAATGCCCTTTTAAGAAAATCTGACCTATAAGCACATTTAATACACCTAACCATGCATAAGCAGTCATATCATAATATAACTCATATAATTCACATAATCGGACATGTATAATCACAATTAACACATAAAAATCCAATTATGCCCTCCTGACACAGTAATCATTGCACTAAGCCTTATTAGCGAATTTGGGACGTTACAGGTTGTGTCCTTATGCAGGCTGGAAAGGTGATTTCTTATTGTTATCCAGATTTTTGGATAGCGTTTAAATGGATAGCCTCGGGGAAGATAAATTATCAAAGTCTTTCACGAAAGGTGACAAGAGCTCGCGGATGGACAGAAAGGCTTCGCCTCTCCCGTTCAGTGTCCAGCAGACTTTCAAGCAACTGCGACGCGGAAGCTCGTCGATTCTCCCGGACTCCCGAAGGGATATCCGTCGGGGAAGGTCCTTCCAGGAGAAGCTCTTCACGTTACCTTCGTGGATACAGTTCCGTGTCTCGCACGGAAGAAGACCAAGCGGCCGAGTCATGGAGGAGGCATAGTTGGAATGATATCCACCTGACACAGGATCCCGCCTGACACGCCCGACAGGTCGAGGCCGCACACATCCCAGCACGCCTAAAAGTACTATTTCGCCTACTGTTCCGCTGACATCCTGGAAAAGACAGCTGCCTTTGTGCATTCCCCATACTTTCACGTAAATATACCCACATAGAGCATGGTAGCCAGGAAACTACGGTAATTGTATCCCCTATTTATGGCTGGTGTAATTAAGGCTCATGGGGGCAGAGTAAAACCCTAATCAAAAACTCTGGCTATAAAGACCTCCTCATTTTGCAATAGAGAGGGGGGGGAACGGATTAGATAGAGAGAACTCTGTCAAAATCTCTCTAGCTTCGTCTTCTTTTAGAGAACTCGAGAGAAACACTGTGAGTTTGTGAGGTTCTTGTACACCAACCATTTTACTGTAATTCTCTACAAGTATAATAACATCGACTCGTGGACTAGGGCTCGTTAACGCCTGAACCACGTAAAAAACTTATTCGTCTATTTATATTTCTGCACTTCTACAGTTCTTATCCTTTTATTAGTTTGTTTGTATTTGTTTCCGAAAAACTCGGTAAACATTTTGGTGCTTTCATTGAGAGCTGTAGGAAGTTGTTAGTCAGCTCTTTTTCTGCGTACTGAAAAGATGGTGACTACGAGAAAATCCGCGGTTGACAAAAATGCTAAGGTCAACCCCGATACTATGATGGAAGATGCGGTACAAAATGAACCCTCGACAGCCCAGACCGAAGGAGAAAGTACCCACGACTCGGACTACCAAGGTGAAGACCCGACGTCCCGCTAGGATCGGGTCAGTACTGAAGATACGACATACTTAGAAAACGAAGAAGAGTATGTCCGAGACGGTTACTACAAAGACGGCTACTACTACGAGAAGGATCCAGAACTGGTCCAAGTAGCCGAAGAACTGGTGGCCACTAAGGCCAAGCTCGCTGAGCAGGAGTGCGTCTCCAGAAAAATGCAGCGCATGATGGAGCGCCTCCAAAGTAAGTTCGGAGATCTAGGCGACTCGGACGAGGACGCCTCTGTTTTAGGTGGTGCTGATGCCACCATGCCAGATCCCGCCACTGCTGGACCATCCAAAGCCGCCCCTAACAAGGGCAAAGAAAAAGTTGGGGAGCCTGTGCGCACTAACGCCCCTGCACCTCCTAAAGGCGTGAATCACCAGGCCGACTGCCCCCCCCCCCCCCGCGCGCAGAAGGTCTCTGGCGCTTCTAAGCCCAGACGTCCTTCAGCCCCAAGGGGGCACTCTGTGCCTAAAGGGCCCGGTGCTAAGGCACCCAGGCCTAGGGGAAGGAACAACCGCCCCAGTGATTCCATCAACCAGGACGGTCGGGCTGCGGACATGCACTCCGAAGATAGCTGGTCCACGGTGGACCTAAGGAAAAGGCTGGAGGCCAAGTACGAAAAGGCCAAAGGAGAAAAGGCCCGGCCTCGAGGAGATGACCTGCGAAATCATCTCAACGACAAGCTCCGGGGACGTGACCTCCCGGAGAGCGATACAAAGAGGGTCGAGGAACAGATCGCTGCCTTGACCAAGCTGGTTCGGAAGCAAATTGGGGCCCTGTCAGACTCTGAGGAAGAAGACCCGAAACCATGTATTCGGAGAATCGCGGAAATGCCCCTCCCGGAGAACTTCAAAATGCCTCACATAGAATTATATGAGGGAAGGACAGACCCGCGCACCCATCTAGCTAAATACAACAAGATGATGCAAGTGGCGTGCGTCAGTGAGGATGCCAAATGCATGTGCTTCTCACTCACCCTTACCATGTCCGCGGAAGACTGGTGGAAAAGATTAGCTCCCGGATCCATCCACAGTTGGAAGGAGCTACAGTCCGCATTCAGGAGGCAGTTCATCGCTGCCCGGGACCACGACATGGAGGTTGGTTCTTTAACCAACATCAAGTAGCTACCCAATGAGAGCCTCAAAGCTTTCATTCAAAGAATGATGGAAGCTGCTGCTAAGACCAAGGTCAGTGATGACATGAAGCTGATCGCCCTTCAATCGGGGCTTACCGTCGGTTCCCTGCTATGGGGAGAAATGCAAAGGAGGCGAACAGAAACTCTGTCCGAATTCATATCAAAAGCTCAAGGAATCATCAACCTTGAGGATGCCTACCAACAGGCCTTTGGAGTTCCCCCAGCTCCAACGCCCTCCGTAACTGCACCGAGCATTGCTTCGCAAGCTCCCGCGCCAGCCCTCACGCTTCCAGGAACCCAGTTCACTCCAAGCGTGTATGGACCTTCCGCGTCTGCTCAGACCCCGAGTCAAACCCATTTCTCTGGGTACGGAGCTGTACCAACCGGATGTAGTATCGCTCCCGGCCCGTCGCAACCGCAAGCGGAAGGCCCAGAACGAAATCTGAGCCAATCGCGGAATAAACGAGGCGGAAGAAACTCCAACTGGGGGGACCATTCAAAGAAACCATGGAAGGACTATGAGCCCAAGTTCACGGAGTACACCAGTTTAATAGATTCACGAGAGAATGTCTATTGGGCGACCTGTAATATGGTCAACTACAGGAAGCCCCCGAAAGTATCTCACGGAGGAAGGCGCCCGCGAGACTCCAATAAGAAGTGTGAGTTCCACGGAGACGTGGGGCACACCACAAACGAATGTCTTCAGCTGAAGGATGAGATCGAGTCCCTGGCAAGAGCGGGACACCTCGTTCAATGGGTGAGGATACCCATAATCTATCCCGGACAGGGAGTAGTTCACGGAGCTGCATATTCTCTGGGACAGAGGGGGACCGCTAGTGCTCCTGGAGCCGGTCACCCCCAAGCTCCTGGGTATCAGTTCCCAGCGCTTCCTGCTCCGACCTCTCCGGCACCCATTGCATTATTGGCTCCAGGACCCGGAAACCCATATCCGCCCGGCCTTGCTCCGCCACCCGTTGACGGACACGTAGCCACCATTTCCGGAGGACCGCACCTTGCCGGAAGCACCCGCAACTCCCAGAAAAGGTACTTGAGGGAGTTAGAACACACCGGAGAGATGTGCGCCTTGGTTCAGTCACCTGCTCAGCGTCCCCGAATGATGGATCTTCCCATCACCTTCACGGAAGATGACGCCCAACATGTGCACTTCCCCCACAACGATCCCCTCATGGTGGAAGCTCAGATTGCCAATAAGAAGGTATCACGGATCCTTGTCGATAATGGAAGCTCCGTCAACATCCTCTTCAAAGATGCCTTCCACGCGATCGGATTAACCGAGACAGACCTGACCCCATGCCCCATCCAGCTTCAGGGGTTCAATGGAGATGCACTCATGCCATTAGGCAAGATTCAACTTCCAGTCACCCTCAGAGGAGAAAGCGACGCTTGTGCCTTCAAGCACTGCACATTCGTAGTGGTCGACTGCCCCACGGCGTATAATGCTATCCTAGGCTGACCGGTCCTAATCGATTGCGGGGCCATAACCTCGATACGCCACTTATGCCTGAAGTTTCCATGCGACGACGGGCGTATCGGCACCCTCCGGGGAGACCAACGAAGTGCACGAAGCTGTTATAACGTCTCCGTCCGATCCGTCTACACGGTCCAGGAGGCGGTTGTTGCCGCTCCTTTAGCGGGAGATTTACCAGAAACTGGGGGTGCCCAAGGGGCATGCGTTGACGAACTCGACCCTAAAGTGGGGGTCGGGAGAGCAATAGAGCCGATGGAGGAAGTCGAAGAGGTGATCCTCAACCCGGGAGATCCCACCAAAGTCATTCAGGTAGGGAAAAACCTTCCATCGGCCATTCGAGAAAAGATCGTGGCCACTGTGAAGAATAATCAGGATATCCTGGCATGGTCCCACGCTGATATGACGGGGATTAATCCTAATGTTGCGTGCCACGCACTAAACATAGACCCATCTGCAACTCCAGTTTGCCAAAAGAGGAGGTCGTTAGACCCAGTGAGGGCCGAAGCAGTCAAAGCTGAAGTGGACAAGCTGATGTCCATAGGCTTTCTCCAGGAGTCGCACTATCCCGTGTGGTTGGCCAACCCGGTTCTGGTCCCGAAACCCAATGGGTCCTGGAGAATGTGTATTGACTTCACAGACCTAAACAGAGCTTGCCCGAAAGACTGTTTCCCTCTTCCGCGAATCGATAAGATGGTAGACGCCACTTCCGGGTATGAACTCTTATCCTTCATGGATGCATACTCCGGATACAACCAGATCAAGATGCATGTCGCGGACTAGGAACATACCAGCTTCCTCACGGACAAGGGTGTCTACTGTTACGTGGTCATGCCTTTCGGTTTGAAGAATGCTGGGGCGACATACCAGCGTCTAGTAAACAGGATGTTCAAGGACCAGCTGGGGAGGAACATGGAGGTGTACGTAGACGACATGCTGGTAAAATCCAAGACCTCCGGGGACCACAGCGATGACCTTGAGGAAGCTTTCGCCGTGATCCGAAAGTATGGAATGAAACTGAATCCAAAGAAATGTACTTTTGGGGTCTCGTCTGGGAAGTTCCTCGGTTTCATTGTCAGCTCCCGCGGAGTGGAGGCCAACCCTGAGAAAATTAAGGCATTCATAGACATGCCTTCTCCTCGGAAGCATAAGGATGTCTAAAGCGTTACCGGATGGATAGCTGCTCTCAGCCGCTTCGTATCTAAGGCCACTGACAAATGTGTCCCCTTCTTCAATGTGTTGCGAGGAAACAAGAGGTTCGAGTGGACCCCCGAATGCGAAGCAGCCTTCCAACACCTCAAGGAACATCTAACCCGAGCTCCCATTCTGTCCAAACCTGTCGAAGGAGAGGCGTTGTTCTTGTACTTAGCTGTGACAAAGCACGCCGTGAGTGCCGCTCTCGTCCGGGAAGACGGCCGTATCCAGCTCCCTGTGTATTACGTGAGCAAGAGGTTACTGGACGCCGAGTCCAGATATTCAATGATCGAGAAACTCTCCCTCTGCTTGCTAATCGCTTCGAGGAAGCTAAGGCCCTATTTCCAGGCGCACACCATCAGAGTACTCACCAACCACCCTCTCCGAAAAGTCTTGCAGAAGCCCGAGTCTTCTGGCAGATTACTTAAATGGGCCATGGAACTGAGCCAGTTTGACATCCACTACTAGCCACGTGTTTCCATAAAAGGACAAGCTCTCGCAGACTTTATTGTGGAATGCTCGGGAATGAATGACCTCCCGGAAGATCCTATCCCGGAACTTCCCACATGGAAGGTCTATGTAGACGGAGCCACAAACGAAAAAGGAGCTGGAGCAGGGGTCATCCTAATATCTCCCCAAGGACATCAGCTCCAGAGCGCCAACCGTTTCGCGTTCCCATCATCCAACAACGAGGCAGAACACGAAGCCATGATAGCTGGATTACAACTGGCCAGAGAAGTCGGAGCCCAAAAAATCAAAGTATACAACGACTCCCTACTTGTGGTAAACCAAATATCCGGGGAATACCAGACGAAAGGTGAAAAAATGGCTGCCTACGTGTCTCTCTCCCGCGGCCTCCTGCAGCATTTCAAAGGCTACCAAATCCGCCAGGTCCCCCGGGACCAGAACTCACTCGCGGACACACTGGCCAAGCTTGCAACAGACCCGAAGATTGAACAATATGGCCTAGTGCCCATCGGGCACTTAGAAGCACCTAGTACCGAGACACAGAGGGTAAATGACATCATCGACCATTCCCATTCCTGGATAGGACCCATCCTCAGATTTCTCACCACTGGAGAGCTCCCCATTGATAAAGCTGACGCAAGAAAGCTCCAGTATCAAGCTCCCCGATACGTGGTTATGGATGGAAAGCTTTACCGCAGGGGGTTGTCCATACCCTTCCTTAGGTGTGTTGCCGGAACCGAAATCACCGCCATCATCCATGAGATTCATGGAGGCTTCTGTGGCGACCATACCTCCGGGCTGAGCCTCTCCAAAAAGATCCTTCGACAAGGATACTTCTGGCCCACCATGAAGAAGGATTGTGTGGATTACGTCAGAAAATGTGAGCAGGGCCAGAGGTACGCCAAGGTTCCGCGAGCGCCGCCTACAGAAATTATCTTAATGACCAGCCCCTGGCCGTTCGCCGTTTGGGGCATTGACCTAGTAGGTTCCCTTCCGACTGGAAGGGGTGGAGTGAAGTATGCCATAGTCGCGGTAGACTACTTCACCAAATGGGCTGAACCTGAACCTATGAACACGGTCACGTCTAAGAAAGTACTGGACTTTGTCATCAGGAATATAGTGTGTCGTTTTGGGCTACCACGAAAAATTGTGTCCGACAACGGGAAGCAATTTGATAGTGAACATTTCATGGACTTCTGTGCTTCACATGGAATCATCAAAAGCTTTTCCGCAGTCGCCAGACCTCAAGCTAATGGGCAAGTGGAAGCAGTAAACACAATTTTAAAGACCACGTTGAAGAAAAAACTCCAAGCATGCAAGGCTCACTGGCTAGAAGAGCTTCCGCGAGTACTTTGGGCCTATCGCACAACAGAGAGGACTTCGACGGGGCACACACCTTATTCCATGACCTTCGGTTGTGAGGTCGTCATCCCAGTAGAAACTATGATCCCCTCTCACAGGCAGGACACCTACGACCCTACCCAGAACCACGCCCTTCTCCAGGAGTCCCTGGACATGATCGAAGAACTCTGGGAGTAGTCACAGGTCCCACTCAAAATGTACCAAGGCAAGATAGCCCGACACTTCAACACAAGAGTCAAGAGCCGTACATTCGAAGTTGGGGATCTTGTCCTACGGAGAGTATGTCCTGCTACGCAGGATCCGGGAGTGGGAGGTCCTCGGACCCAACTGGGAAGGCCCCTATGCAGTCCAAGAAAAAGTGGGCCATGGGACGTATCACTTGAAGAGACTCGACGGATCTAAAGTCCCGCGCGCCTGGAACGCGGAGCACCTCCGCCGTTACTATCAGTAGGCCCCGGACTATCTAGTCAAAAGTCCTTGGTGGACGTAGCAAAAATGTAAAATATGGAGACAATCCTCCCAGCTGTAAAACACATGCCTAACAGGCTAATTTAATAAAACACGGAGAGTTTCACTCCGCTTTTACTGCATTTTTCATCCCTTTGTTCCAAGCTGCATTTTAACAAGTGACCACGCGGTCCGGAGACGTCTGGACCCCACGCTCACTTGGGGGGGTATACATGGCTAAGGCATAGCCATACGCCCCTTGAACAAAACATAAAGAGAACACCACTTATGTGCTAGCATTGTGTTTGAAATTTTTAAATTGATTAAGCTTAGGTTGATTTATTGCCATGAACATATTTGCATTACGTGTCATGTGTGCATTATGTGATTATGTGAAAATTGCCATGAAAATATCTGCCATTATGCATCATGAAAATTATCTCCTGGGTAGCCCAGCGATGAACAGGACTGGAGGTTGGGGGACATTCAGAGAGTACGCCGAAACACCCCCAACTTCCTGACAAGTCCTTCGCAGAATACTCCGCGACCGCTGAAAGCTTTGCTTCGCAAGCTTCAGCTCCGGGTCTCGTAAAGTAATGCATGGCAAGATCCACGACCGCTGAGAGCTTTGCTTCGCAAGCTCCAGCTCCGGGTCCCGCAAGGCGAGAGATGGCAAGACCCGCGACCGCTGTAAGCTTTGCTTCACAAGCTTCAGCTCCGGGTCACACAAAATAATGCATGGCGAGCTCCTCGACCACTGCAAACTTCGCTTCGCAAGCTTCAGCTCTGGGAGCAAATATAATCGATCCCCCAATTACAGCAGGCCTTGCTTCGCAAAGCCCCTGCTCCAGAATCGCACATGGTAGGTGTGACGATTTCCCCGACCGCAACGAACCTTGCCTCGCAAGGCTTCATGCCAAGTCCCTGAAGTCGGCCACCATGTGTTCCGCGACGACAGTTAGTTTTGCTTCGCAAAGATCTAGCCCTAAGTCTAGCAACGTTCACCAAAAGAACTCCCGTTCCGGCACCATCCCGCGGAAACGTATTAAGTGTTTGCCTCGCAAGCTTTGTAAAGATCGCAATGGAGAGATGGAACGGGTCACCCTAGCCATCCCCGCGAACGGTATAACTACAAGTCCCGAGATTGGCTATTTACCTTAGGAAGGCTGAGTACGATGAAAGAGGGAGTCTGGCCATTGGAACCAGGAATCCTCCGCAACCTAGAAACTACGTGGGAAAAGACATAAGCTGTTGGAGCTTCAAGTTAGAAATGCATAGGTTCTGGCCGTTGGAACCAAAACCTAATGCGCCCCTACAGCAGTTTCTACCGTATAAAAGCCTACCCTAAACGCAAAGTTAAGAGAACTCGGCAGAAAAGGAAAGAAAAATGCTATAATTATGGCAAATATGTCTGCAATGAGAAAAGAGTACAGGGAGCTTCGCCCCAAAGAAAAATACAAATGAAAAATAATAATCAGTAAAGAATATTTTTTACAAAAGATAAGACCCCTTCAAGCACTGGGTGTGGCAGCGGCATCCACGACCGGGTTCTCGGAGATAGCGGTTTCAACTGGGGCTGGCGGAGTCAGCTCATTGGAAGATGGAACGTCATCAATGGCAAGTTCAGAGGTCCCCGCCTCTTCGGGATCCTCTGCCTCAGGGACTCCTGCAGGCGCGTCGATGTTATAAGTCTGGACGTACACCTCTGGGCTTTGATCCCACGCCTGTATCTTTTCCCTCATGGCGGCGGCGTCCTCTCCCAGGTAGCCTACTACCTCCGGGTTTATTTTCCAAAGTTGGTGCATGAGGACCACGTGGGATAGATTGATCGTTCTATTCAGCACCACCTCGGCATCTTCCTTCTCCTTCAAGCGCTCCGCCTCAGAGGTCGCCAGCTTTGCCTCCGCGACAGCCAATTGAGCCCTCAGTTTTTCCAGCTCGGCCTTGGATGCATCCCGCTCTCCCTTAAGGGAATCAATCTCCTTGCGCTGCACCTTATTGTGATCCAGCAAGGATTGCTTCTCGGTCACATGCCCCCTGACGGTGAATTGCAAGGCTCCAATCTGTTTATCCTTCTCAGCAAGCCCCAACTCCAGCATAGACGCGAGATCCTTGCTCCTCTTATGATCTTGCTCCTCCTTGTGCAGCCTATTCTGAAGAGTGGCATATTCCTCTTGCCGCTTAAGGAGGAGATCATTTTTCAATTGCAAGCGGGCTTCCAAGGTATCTTTCTCCTCCCTGGCTTGGGATAGCTCTTCTCGGAGCTTGGAGTTTTCGGCCTTCAAGTCATCCGACCGCTGCTTGAACTCATTCTCCGCGCTGGCCCGGTACTCTCGATATTTGGCAAGATATTTCTTGTCCGCCTCTTCCTCAGCCGTGCGCCGGGCCTGGTCAATCTTCTCCGAAGCCTCCCCCCTTATGCTCTCGACCTGTTGGGTCAGTTTCTGTAACGACCCAAATTCGCTAATAAGGCTTAAGGGCCTTGATTAGCGTGCCAGGAGGGCATGATGGGATTTATGTGTGATTTTAATTATTTAAATGCATGGTTATGATTTAAAGCATGTTATATGACTATTTGTTTATCTGAGATGCATGACTATGTGAGTTAGTGTGCATGTAGGCCCGGATCGTGTTAGAAGGGCATAATTGTAATTTTGGCCATGATTGGGCGTAACTGTAATTGATATGTGTTGATTGTTGAGGCCACAGTGGTATGTGGATGTATCTGTGCCTTGTGACTCGAGGCGATCCCAATGAGCGGGCTAGCGGAAAGTGTTGACAGGAATTTATACCCAGCTTGGGGCGAGCCTGGGGGTATGAGCAGGAATTCAGAGAATAGATTGAGATTTATTTTGATGATGGGGAATATTTATTTGGTGGTTAATCGAGTGTTGGAAAGCAACGGGAAAATATTAGGGACACTTGAGGATTAGCGGGAATTTGGTAAAATGACTAAAACGGCCCTATTTGGACAAAAGGACTTAGAGTTAATAGGAAGGGCATTTTGGTCATTTGGCTTTTAAAGATAGGTTTTATGAGGCTTTACACTTAGTGGGATTTATAGAGAGTGTTGGCTGTGGAGAGAAAGAAAGAAAAGAAAGAAAAAGGAAAGAAAGAAAAGAGGGAAAAACAGAGGGGTTTTCATAAGGGTCGGTTTGTGCATTTTTGCACCTTTCCGCTCCATTTTTCTTGGAGCAAAGCTTAGTGGAGAGCAAGGATAGGCTGAGCATCAAGGATCTTGGGTTAGACTTGAAGATTTGGCAAGAACACATCAATGTTTGAGGTAAGTTTTAGAGATTTTCGGTTTTAAGGGTTTTGATGGTTTGAGCTGTGTTTTGAGCTGGATTGATGGGAATCTCAGGGGATTTCTGGGCAAGCTTTGAGGGAGAGCAAGCTAAGGAGGCCTAGGGTTGATTCAAGGTCGAAATTTGCAGCAATGGTATGATTTCTAAGACTTTATCTTTGTGGTTTGCATGAATTTCTGGTTTAGGGTTGTTCATGGTAGATTTTGAGATTTGGGATAAATGATCTTGGCATTTGAGGATTTGGGATGCTTGGGATGAATGGAGAGTGTTCATAAGCTTGATTTTGAGTTTGATAAAGATTTGGGGAAGTTTGGTTTGAGATTGGGTGAAAGAAATCGCAGAAATGCGATTTTGGGATTTCTGGGCTGCAACTAGCGCTACAGCGCTAGTCAGTGGGCGCTGTAGCGCTAGTCCCTGTTTCTGGAGGGGTGTTCTGCTTGTAGCGCTACAGCGCCCTCTTTAGAGCGCTGTAGCGCTGCACTGTTCATAGAGGGGAATTTTTGAGTTTTGATGATGGATTTTGACCTAGGGTTCGGGGCTTGTTTCCGCCACTTTGTTTTGGGGATTTGGGACTTCCCGGGGGCTCAGGATTGGTCCCGAGGCTAGGTATTCGGACTTGGGGTTCGGTGTTGACTTTGACCTATGTTTGTTCCTAGGTGTGCGCTAAGGCTCGGGTGGGATCGTGCTCAAGGAGTCAGGTGATCTAAGCTATTGATTGGAAAGGTAAGAAAACTATAACACCCGAGGTTAGGGCATGGCCCCAGATTGTATTATGTGCAAATGTTTAAACCTTAAATGAATCATGATGTGTGTGAATGATTATTTCGAATGTACTATATGTGTGATTATGATGAAATGAGCGGCAAGGGCCGAGTACGGCGTAAGCCGGGGCGGCCGTGGGCCGAGTACGGCGTAAGCTGGGGCGGCCGTGGGCCGAAAGTAACACCTAGCACATGGGATGCTATAATCAGGGCGGGGCCCGGTGGATTCATGTGTTATGCTATAATCAGGGCGGGGCCCGGTGGATACATGTGTTTGCTTAGTCTAAATGGTTGACTTATTTATTTGTGGATTATCTGTTATGATAAAACTGTATACATTGCATATGTTATGTTCTGCATGAGTTTTCTTGCTGGGCTTCGGCTCACGGGTGCTCTGTGTTGCAGGTAAGGGCAATGACTGAGTCAACCAACCATGAGTACGGAGAGCGTGAAGCGACGTGTACATGTTTGGTCTGCCCGACTGCTTTGGTTGGGGGTTTATTCAAAAATGGTTGTAATAATCTATGATTTTATGATTTCTCAACTGTAACCTTATTTCAAGATGTAATTAGTTTTCAAACCTTATTTTGGGATCCCAAATGTTTAATAATAGAAGTTTTAATGAAATGACGCATTTTCAAAGATTACAGCCTTAACTTTTAATTAGTCACACTTTTGTTTCAAAACCTCGGTTAGCGAGTCCATTGCACACTGTTTTGTCTTAAAAATTCACTTAGTAACGGCTCTAAGGAAGTAGGGCGTTACAGTTTCTGCTTCTCCGCCTCCAAGGCCTGGCGAGCCACCTGGCTCTCCTCCAGCCGAACCAGAACTGCACCCACCTCCCGGAACGAGCGTTCCGCGATGAGAGAGGCCTGCAAGGAAAGACAACAGAATGAATTAAGCGGAACCAAATGTACTAAGACAATTGATCCCGGAGCACAACAATTGACAGCTTACCCCCGAAAGTTGCTGCTTTACGGCATGTGTCAGCAACAGCGGGTCTTTACTGCTACTGATGGCCCATTTCTCAGAATTGAGTTCGCACAAGCTCAGGGCCATATCCTCCATCATCTCCGCTCCGAACGGCGCCAATGAACGTCCGAGCCTAGGCACCAGCCTCTTCTCCAAGGCTGGGCCATCCAAAACCGCTCCATCCGGGTGAAGGGATCTCACCCCCTCGGCCAGCTCAGCTCTCTTCACGGCAGACAAGTTGTCTGCCCTTCCCTGAGTAACAGCCTTCTCGGCCTCCAACCGCCTCTTCAAAAAATTATCGGCCCGTCTTACACCCTCCAGGAAGGCAGCGGGGAAACGGGTTGGTTTCTGAGGGAAGTGGAACTTCAGGCCAGGTCGAGGAAGGCTTGTTTGCTGAGAAAGTGGAAGAGAAGAAGAAGAAGGAGACGCCGAAAGGGTGGACTCCCTTTGGACTGTAGGAGGAAGTAGACGGGGTATTGGGGACGGTAGCGAAGACACTACCGCCCCGCTTTGTGGTTGCTGCTGATGTTGCTGTTGCTTTTGCTGCTGTTGTGGCGGTGTTGATTGTCTTTGTGGTTGTTGTTGTTGTTACTGTTGCTTTTGCGGTTGGAGTTGTGTTTGCTGCTGGTTGGGGGTAATCTGGTGGGGACTGCGCGTAGCCCGGAGGTCTCCATCACCTCCGAGAGAAGAGTGTCTAAGGCATTTCTTCTTGTCGCCCTCAGCCTCTCCTCCGGAGCGCTTGCTCACCCCGGCCCTCTTCGCGGGGAATACAAGACCTTCCCCATCGCTGCTACTGCTCGAGACCACCATGTTCTCGGAAGGCCCCTCGGCAGGAGGCTTCTCCACCACGGGCACGATTGACCTCTCCACCACCGGAGACCCTTGCGCCTCGCCACTTGTCTTCTTGGGTGTGGCAGCTTTACCTCCCCTACCAGCTCCGGCCTTTCGTCTTTTCCCCTTGGACGGGTCTTGGCTGGTGGCGGCCTTCTTGATAAGAGAGGTAGCTCTCCCCAACATCTTTGCTTCAGGATATTCTGCAAGAAATGTGCGAAGCAAGGTTAACCAACCAGCAAGCAATGTGGAAAAAGATAAGCAGAAAACAAAACAGGCACCAACATAACAGCACGAACAAGTCCCCCCGGCAGGGAACAAGAAACAAAAAAGGGAAAAGTTTGAAAGGGACGACCATGCACAAGAAACGTGGATGGCCTTCCCCGAGCAAAACAAAACACCGCTTCCTGCTCCAAGAAGTTCCCGTATTCCTTGAAGCCCGAGAATGACATGCTGAGGGAAGAAGGGTCAACCATGATGACACCTTCTGGCAGACTACCGTCACTCAAACACCCGAGGAGCTCATCTACCCTATCGCAATATCTGTCAAAGGGTATCCTACGCGGATCTAGCCTAAGGAAGCGGGGATCGAACCCCGCCTGAGAAGTCCGGGAAACCTCAGACAGGCTGGGGGTGTGGATCAATCGAAAACTAGTCTTACCTCTTCCGGAGGTACCAGCTCCCGGAGTCCCTTCATTGGGGTAAGCTGCGGCGTGGCGAGCCTCGATCTCTTCTTCCTCCGGCTGGGGGTCGGGGAACCTCTCCGCCCAAATAGGAGATAAATTATTCTCGTCCCGGGCCGCTTGGCAGATCACCTTGGACAGCTCCAAGGCAATCTGCTCCCGGATGTCGGCTGACACCTGACTTTGCCCCCTGCCACTCACTGGCTCGATACTTTGGAAAGAGGCGAGGAGCCCATACTCCCTCAAAGATTCGGTGGTCACAAGTCCTTCCACCTTCAGCTCTTCCTCCGAGAGCCCCTCGTAGAATTTTGACCTCCTTATCATCTCCGCACAGCGAGGTGTCCGCGGGACGGCTTCTGCAAAATCCAAATACGAGTATTAGAGATCCTCCCGAAAGGCAAACCAAACTTAAAGAAACATAGTTAAAAAGGAGAGGAAGGAGCACTTACCAGGGACTTTGAAGTCCAAAGATAGGGCTGGCACCCTCTTCAATGGGAAGCCAGTCGTTAGGAACCAGTACTCCCGGAGATCTGGAACCCTCGCGGTATGATAGGTGGGACACATCACGTCCGGGTACCTCTCCAGACTGTAAAACCCCACCTTGTCTGGATGACCTCTCATGGGCTGAGACTTCAGCCCATAGAAGTATAGCACCTCCTCCGGGGTAGGGGCCTCCAGGTCCCGGGACTCGCAAAAGATGTACCACCCCGCTAGGAGCTTGTAGCTGGGGGGAATCAACAGGAAGGGGGCAATCCCCGCCTTCACACAGAAATTGGCAAAATAACTTCTTAGGGGCAAGTGCGCCCCACACACTATGTGTGCCCAGCTCCAGGCACCAAAACCCTCGTGACTCTGACTAGCAGACTCACCCAGCACCGACAGGCGGTGCCACATCAGGCCTGGGATGTTCTTCAGGCCTGCCTCTGAGGAATACAGCTCCAGCATGCCGTAGTTCCTGAACAGGTTCGGCTTCTGGTCCATCTCCCAAATTGAACTGTTGATAGTCGGTGGGCTAGCCGCGACCACTTTAGTTTTTCCTTTCCCCTTTGCGCCAGCGACAGGGGAACCTTTCTCCTGGGCAGATTCAGCCTCTAACGCAGCGATGATTTGTTCCTCTGAGGTGTTCGTCACTGAACAAAAGAAACAAAGAAGAAAACACTCTAAGCAGTCAGCACCCTTGTCATACCCTAACGATATCAAAGGAGTCGGGGAGACCCTCCCCGAAAACTGCTTGGAGAGGCTCCCACCGAGCTTGCCGAGGGGTTGGCACCATGCCACCCGAAGGACAGCAAGGAACCAAACTCAAACTCCGAGCCTAAGCCCGCCAAGAGAAGTGTTTTTCCAGAGGAAGACACCCTAAAGGCGTTCACGCTTATACCCTAAAACAGCAAACCAGAACAGCACAAGCAGACGAGAAACAACTTTCCAAAAGCGAATCGTCAAAGCATGCAAAGAAATAACTTATCGATTCGCATCAGTCACATGCCTATCAGAGCCCTATTCACGCATGCATAAAGATGACGCCGGCAGAAAACTCAACCCTAACAACTACCAACAAACCGAGGTTTATAAGGGAAAAGCAAAGTAAAAATACTTACTGGTATTCAAGTAGTTGAAGATTGAGGGAGTAACCGGGTCCCTACACTTCACGAACGTGTGAAGTAAAGGCTGCAAGGACAAGCAACGATTCAAACCTAGAACTTCGGCGATCAAACCTACTGCCTAATCGAAAGGAAAGTTCCTGGATTCCTTACCAAAAGAAGTGGCGAATTCGAAGGAAAGGAAGCTTGGAAGCTTGAGAGTTCGAAGATTTGAGAATCTGAGAATCGGAAAGACTCGAGAATTTGAAAGCGTAAAGAGGAAGAAAGGTCCGTTCCCTCGTTTTTATAGCAGGAACGAAATCGTTTCGAATTCCACAAATGGACGGTCCCGATCTTCCCATACCGCATGCATCAAATCCAACGGTTGGGGATGAAGTGCCGGTCCAATTTAAGACTCCTCGGATGGGAATAAAGTATTTATTTCCCATCATTATACCATCTCGGGCCCAGTGCACCATTAAATACCGTCAAATCACTACTCAGCCAGTCGCCTCACGCACACGTCTTGGTCACAGAGCCATTCCCTGCATGACGCGTGGCCCTTGCCACACTTGAGTGCTTGAGTTCAAACAGAAGAAATTTCCTTTTGTTATGTACTGACACTCAGGCGGGAAAAAGGAACTCTTCCAGGAACACAGGAGGTGACCCCTCGCCTAATCTAGAGACCAGAGCACCCGGAGGACTGTACAAGCTCCCGGACCTCTCAAGCCCCGTGACCTTGGGGGGTAAATGTTATCCAGATTTCCGGATAGCGTTTAAATGGATAGCCTCGTGGAAGATAAATTATCAAAGTCTTTCACGAAAGGTGACCAGAGCTCGCGGATGGACAGAAAGGCTTCGCCTCTCCCGTTCAGTGTCCAGCAGACTTTCAAGCAACCGCGACGTGGAAGCTCGTCGATTCTCCCAGACTCCCGAAGGGATATCCGTCGGGGAAGGTCCTTTCAGGAGAAGCTCTTCAGGTTACCTTCGCGGATACAGTTCCGTGTCTCGCACGGAAGAAGACCAAGCGGCCGAGTCATGGAGGAGGCATAGTTGGAATGATATCCACCTGACACAGGATCCCGCCTGACACGCCCGACAGGTCGAGGCCGCACACATCCCAGCACGCCTAAAAGTACTATTTCGTCTACTGTTCCGCTGACAGCCTGGAAAAGACAGCTGCCTTTGTGCATTCCCCATACTTTCACGTAAATATACCCACATAGAGCCTGGTAGCCAGGCGACTACGGTAATTGTATCCCCTATTTATGGCTGGTGTAATTAAGACTCATGGGGGCAGGGTAAAACCCTAATCAAAAAACTCTGGCCATAAAGACCTCCTCATTTTGCAATAGAGGGGGAGGGGGGGGGGGGGGGAGGACAGGGAGAGAACTCTGTCAAAATCTCTCTAGCTTCATCTTCTTCTAGAGAACTCGAGAGAAACACTGTGAGTTTGTGAGTTTCTTGTACACCAACCATTTTACTGTAATTCTCTATAAGTATAATAACATCGACTCGTGGACTAGGGCTCGTTAACGCCTGAACCACGTAAAAAACTTATTTGTGTATTTATATTTCTGCACTTCTATAGTTCTTATCCTTTTATTAGTTTGTTTGTATTCGTTTCCGAAAAACTCGGTAAACACTTATGCCTCACGACAATTAAATGAATATGAACAACAATACCCTACACATGATCTATAAATAGGAGTGGTGGTAGTTGCATTGTAGGTGTGGCGACACTATCTATATGGAGAGAAGTGTGGGATCTACACCGACCACAAGAGTTTGAAGTACTTCTATACATAGAAGGATATGAATATGAGATAGAGACATTGTCTAGAGTTGGTAAAGGAGTATGACTGTGAAATCCTCTATCATCCAGGGAAAGCCAATGCGGTTGTAGATGCCTTCAATTGGAGAGATCCGAGGCATTTATTCAGTTTGAAGCAGATATCAAAGGAGTTGACAGAGGATATGACTAGAGCAGGGATAGAGTTGGTGGTGGGCCAGTCAGCCAACATCACCTTACAATATACTCTTATTGATAGAATTAAGGAAGGTCAATTGAATGATCCTCAATTGATGAGACACAGAGGGGATGTCCTAGCTAGAGTGGGTAAGGACAATACTGTTTTAGAGATTGATTTGTTGAGGCATAAAGAACGGATTTGTGTTCTGATGGACTCTGCTATCAAACGAAAAATTCAAAATAAATCCTATACTACACCCTATTTGTTGAATCTAGGCACCACGAAGATGTATCAGGATCTGAAGTCTTTATAGTGGTAGCTTGGGATGAAGAAAGATGTGATTAAATATGTGGCAAAGCGCCTGATCTGTGAGCATGTAAAAGTTGAGCATCAAAGACCCGCAAGCCATTATAACCCTTTAGGTAATCCTATGTGGAAATGGGAGGACATTATTATGGACTTCATAGTTGGATTGCCTGGGATAGTGGGCCAGCATGATTCAGTTTAGGTGATTGTGGGTCAGTATACCAAGTCAGCTCACTTTTGCCTGTGATGATGAATTTTATAGTGGGTCAATATGCTGAGCTGTGTGTGAAAGAGAATGTACTTCTTCATGGGAGCTCCAAAGACTATTGTATCAGATCGGAATCCCACCTTTACTTCAATGTTTTGGGGAAGTTTACAGTAGTCAATGGGTACACATTAGTTTAGTACCAGTTATCATTCTCAGATAGGTGAACAATCTGAAAGGACGATTCAAATACTACAATACATGCTTTGGCCATCTATTTTGGACTTTGAAAGGTC
Organism: Humulus lupulus; assembly: GCF_963169125.1. Classification (NCBI taxonomy): domain Eukaryota; kingdom Viridiplantae; phylum Streptophyta; class Magnoliopsida; order Rosales; family Cannabaceae; genus Humulus; species Humulus lupulus. The sequence continues at coordinate 110,050,289 of NC_084797.1, read as the reverse complement.
CTGGAGTAAGTCTCTATCCTTAATTAGTTCTTCCTAAAACAATAGTTATTAGTTGACGATTAGAGTGGCTCCATATGAGATATTGTATGGTAGGAAGTGTAGATCACCCATCTCTTGGGATAAAATGGGTGAGAGAAAATATATGGGTCCTAAAGTAGATATAAGAGTTGCGCTGGTCTTAATCGGAAGGATATAGAGTTCTAAGTTTAGAACTATGTCTTCCTTCGAGTTTCACCTTTGAGAGAAGTGAAGCAGTTTGAGAAGAAGGGCAAGTTGAGCCCTAGGTTTGTGAGACTTTTGAGATCCTGGAGAGGATCTGGAACTACACACAAATTTATCCTATGAGGAATGGTCGGTTCAAAACTTAGATAGAAAAGATAAAGTCTTGAAGAACAAGACTATTCCTCTGGTTAAGATATTATGGAGGAACAGTAAGGTTGAGTAAGAAACTTGGGAATTAGAGACATATATACAGGATCAGTAACCTGAAATGTTTAGATAAATTTCGAGGATGAAATTTCTATAACCAGGGGATAGTTGTAACGTCCCAAAATTCCTAATAAGGTTTAGTGTCTTGATTAGGATGCCAAGAGGGCATAATTGGAATTGTACATGTTTTTATTGAATATTTATGTGATTATGTGAATTGCATGAGTTATATTATAATATTACTTGTTATGCCTATTTAAGTGCATTAAATGTGCTTAAAGGACTGCCTTTTTAAAAAAAAGGCATGTCCGTAATTTTGACCCATTAAGGGTATAAGTGTAATTATATGTATTATATGACTAGCAGCGCATTATTATGTGAATATAATTGAGATATTTTGCAAAAGTTGATCCTTTTGAGCAAAGTACTTGTAGAGTTACAACGGAGATAAATGCTCAGCTCGGGGTGAGCCTAGGGGTACTTTTTGGTAATTTGGTGAGTTACCTAGACTCATTGGAGTATAAGTCGTGTTTGGGGGAAATTAGTGGTATTTCGTGATTGGGGGAACTCATTGGGGATGCCTTAAACCACCTTGGCACCACGGTGCAAATTGTGAGGGAATCCTTGGTTGGCTCTCTTCTAAGTGAAGCGCTGCAACCCTTAAAGGTGGTTGTAACGTCCTACTTCCTTAGAGTCGTTACTAAGTGAGTTTTAAATGTGCAATTAACTCGCTAATCGAGGTTTTAGGTTAAAAGCGTAGCTAAACTACAATAAAAGTCATATAATTTGAAAATGTAATCATTCATTGAAATTATAAAGCGTTATACATTAAAGATGTAATACTCGTCAGGTTGGTAAACTCGTCAACCTTTGCAGCTTGGACTGCAACACTGTAATACTTCTCATTAAAGATGTTTTTGAGCTCTTCCCAGGGTCTCCATATTTATAGGGAGAGGGCACCTGGGGGTTGGCAAGGGGGGACATCCCATGACCCTCTTACCCATCATGTCACTTCTGTGACATTCATGATTAATTCCTAAAACCTGACAAATGAAGTGTGGTCTAGTTAATAGGTAAAGGGGATAATGGGCCGCACAGCCCAACCAAGTCGTGGGTGCCAGAACACGCACGTTTATGCTGCGTGTCCGAGAATTCAGGGATATATCAGACACGTGATGTCTGATATATGCACGTTTACATTGCGTGGTTGACTTTATAAGGGGTCAGAGATGCCAACTCAAGCCCGTACCTCAAGCTTGTTGTATTCTTAGCCCACGATGTCCATACTTCTGACCCGACTCCTTAGTAATCTTAGTAAGCCTTTGGTTACCTCGAACTAAAGAGATAGGACCTGGTAACAGCAACTCCGGGTACGTGACGTCCACGTGACTGATATAATTATGTCATTTCTCAGCTCGCTAATAGCCCGTGGATAATTAGGGCGTACATTTGCCCCCTAATCCCCTGCTCGTGGCATATGACGTCACCTGGGGCCATAGTGGGGGCTTTTAGGCTTCTTTGTGGACTCTTCACATTCCGCCCATTACGCTGGTATCGAATACGTGGAGCATCGTGGTTGGTGACGGTACGTCTTCCAAGAACCGAATTAAATGGCCTAGCCTATACTCGGCCGTCGTTTCGCCTTTCGAGTAGTAATCCTCGTATCCTACATCAAGGCAATCCAACGACCCTCCTCATTGAGCCTTTTACATATATAAAAGGGGTGGCCACCTTTTGCATGGGCTACCCGTTCATTCGAAAATTTTCTTATTTTCTCATCTTTTTCTTTCTTCTCAGTCTCAAAAACCCTTTCTTTCTTCAGGTCATTGTTCCCAGTATTCCGAAAATTCCGGCACGAGAACTCCTTTGAGACTTCGGCACCAGCCATCCCAGCAGGATTCCAACCCAGACGACCCTTTCAGCCTCATCACAGCAAAACATTCTGTAAGTCCTCCGTTTGTGCATGCTTTAAATTTTTTCCTTCACTGTTGCTTAGGTAAATTGTTTCTGTGATAGCATGCAGTATTTTGCTGGTCTTTTGTTGGTATGATACATGTAGGGTATACCATTTAGGAGCATGACTCATGGGGTACACTTTCTGGGGAGATTTTCTAAGCAAAACCGGTTAGCTTAAGGGACATACTTCACAGGCGGTTTTGCACTATTTGCCTACTGAAACTTTCCTTCCAAGGTAAACTTTTACTCTGACCCTCCTGACACACGGATTCCGAGTAATCGGGGACCCATTGGGAGAACAGGCGCGTGTTCATTGAACCGCGTGGTCTCACTCTCCACGGGCTGAGATTACCTCAGCCCGTGTAAAGGAAACACTTCGCGTTATATTCTTTCTTATGCTTAGGTCGCCCTTTCTAAATTTTCTTCTTTTGTTCGTTAGGGGACCAAATGGGACCAAAGAAAACCGCATCCAAGAAGAGTGCTGGCAGCTTGTAACGACCCGAATTTGCTAATCAGGCTTAGGGCCTTGATTAGTGTGCCTGGAGGGCAATAAATGATTTAATATTCTTACATGTGGATTTATGTGAATATATGATAATGATGCATGTTTAACTGAGTTAGTGGACCGCGTGTACCGATGATTTCATCCTTAAGGGCTAGGGACCTGATGCAGGAAGGTTGCATAGGATTCCCAGCGAGCGTTGTGGATACTTCTAGGGTGGTGTCGGTTGGACCGGGTGAGACTAGATTGGTGTGTGAGTTTCCGAATTTGTTTCCAGCGAATCTGGCAGGGTTGCCACCGTAGCGGAAGATTGACTTTGTTATAGAGTTGGTACTAGGAGCGGAGCCAGTATCTAGGACACCCTACAGAATGGCTCCGGCAAAGCTAAAGGAGTTGAAGATTCAGTTGCAGAAGCTACTTGATTTGGGGTTCATTAGACCGAGTTTCTCGCCATGGGGTGCTCCAGTGTTGTTCGTTAAGAAGAAGGATGGGTCCCTTAGGATGTGTATTGATTATAGGGAGCTAAACAAGTTAACCATTAAGAACAAGTACCCACTGCCTAGGATCGATGATTTATTTGATCAGCTACAGGGAAGAACAGTGTTTTCCAAGATAGATCTTCGATCAGGTTACCATCAGTTAAGGATTAAAGAGGAGGACATACCAAAGGCCGCTTTCCGAATGAGGTATGGACACTATGAATTCCTGGTTATGTCCTTTGGATTAACCAATGCCCCAGCAGCTTTCATGGACATGATGAATAGGGTTTTCAAGGATTATTTGGACAAATTTGTGATCGTATTCATCGACGACATCCTAGTGTATTCTCAGTCGGAGATGGAGCACGAGCAGCATCTGCGGTTGGTACTACAGCAGTTGAGGGAGCATAAGTTATATGCTAAGTTCAGTAAGTGTGAGTTCTGGTTGCCGCAAGTTACATTTCTGGGCCATATTGTCAGTAAGGAGGGGATTCTGGTTGACCCAAGTAAGATTGAGGCTGTCAGAGATTGGCCTAGACCGAGCAATGTTCCTGAAGTGAGGCGCTTTCTGGGTTTAGCAGGGTATTATCGACGATTTGTTGAGAGGCTCTCCAAAATAGCAACACCATTGATAGAACTGACAAAGAAGAAGATGAGGTATGCCTGGACAGATAGATGTGAGAACTGTTTTAAGGAGTTGAAGCGGCGGTTGATCACCGCTCCAGTGCTTAGCTTGCCGACAGAGAATGAGAAGTTTGTGGTCTACTGTGATACATCTAGGCAGGGTTTGGGGTGCGTGTTGATGCAAGTTGGTAAGGTGATAGCCTATGCATCAAGACAGTTGAAGGAATATGAGCAGAGATATCCTACGCATGACCTAGAGTTGGCAGCGGTGGTGTTTTCACTGAAGATTTGGAGGCATTATCTTTATGGTGAGAAGTGCGAGATATACACCGACCATAAGAGCCTAAAGTATTTCTTTACACAGAAGGACATGAATTTGCGCCAGAGGCGGTGGCTGGAGTTGGTTAACGATTATGATTTTGATATTCTATACCATTCTGGGAAGGCTAATGTAGTGGCTGATGCTTTGAGTCGGAAGGGCCCAGGACAGTTGTTTAGCTCGAGGCAGATATTTGATAAGTTAGCTAAGGAAATTACCAGAGCAAGTATAGAGTTGGTGGTTGGTCAGTTGGCCAACATCACTCTTCAGTCTACACTCCTTGAGAGGATCCAGGAAGCGCAAGGGAAAGATTCTCAGTTGAGAGGTCATAGGGAGAGAGCCTTAGTCGGAGTGACAAAGGACTTCTCCATTTCAGAGATGGGGTTACTAAAGTACAAGGGTCAGATCTGTGTTCCGATGGATTCTAATATCCGGCGAGGGATCTTGGATGAATCACATACCACTCCCTATTCTTTGTACCCGGGTATGACGAAGATGTACTAGGACTTGAGAACTCTGTATTGGTGGTCGGGCATGAAGAGGGATGTGGTGGATTATGTGGCTAAGTGCTTAACTTGTCAGCAGGTTAAGGCTGAGCACCAGAGGGCAGCGGGGTTGTTGCAACCTCTGGGGATTCCGGAGTTGAAATGGGAGGATATTACTATGGACTTCGTGGTTGGTTTACCAAGAACTGTTGGACAGCATGACTCAGTGTGGGTGATTGTGGATAGGTATACCAAGTCCGCCCACTTTTTGCCTGTTAGGACAACTTATATTGTAGAGCAATATGCTGAGTTATATGTGAAGGAGATTGTTCAACTTCATGGGGCTCCGAGGTCGATAGTGTCGGACAGAGACCCCACCTTCACCTCCAAGTTTTGGGAGAGTCTACAGAAGGCTATGGGCTTACAGTTACGGTTTAGTACCGCTTATCATCCTCAGACGAATGGGCAGTCTGAGAGGACGATTCAGATATTGGAGGATCTGCTGCGGGCTTGTGTGCTTGATTTTGGGGGATCATGGAGTAAGTATCTTCCTTTGATCGAGTTCTCGTACAACAACAGTTATCAGGCGACCATTGGTGTGGCACCGTATGAGATGCTTTATGGAAGGAAATGTAGATCACCTATTCATTGGGATGAGACAGGTGAGAGGAGGTATTTGGGTCCAGAGATGGTTCAGAGGACCAATGAAGCAATTGAGAAGATTAGAGCACGTATGCTCGCCTCCCAAAGTCGACAGAAAAGTTATTCAGACCAGGAGCGTGGAGTTTCAGGTTGATAATCATGTGTTCCTTAGGGTTTCACCCTGAGGGGTGTGAAACGGTTTGGTGTTTGGGGCAAGCTGAGCCCTAGGTTTGTTGGCCCCTTCGAGATTCTGGAACAAGTTGGAGAGGTAGCTTACAGGCTAGCGATGCCTCCAGCTTTATCAGGGGTTCATGATGTTTTCCATGTATCCATGCTCTGGAAGTACATGTCATATTCAACGCATGTTCTAAGTTTTGAGAATCTGGAGCTTGATCAGGATTTTTCCTATGAAGAGAAGCCGGTTCAGATTCTTGACCGAAAAGATAAAGTCTTGAGGAACAAGACCATCGTCTTGGTGAAAGTGTTGTGGAGAAACAGCAAGGTGGAGGAGGCGACGTGGGAACTTGAGTCAGAGATGAGGGAGCGGTACCCCGAGTTGTTCAGGTAATTTCGAGGACAAAATTTCTGTAAGGAGGGGATAGTTGTAACGACCCGAATTTGCTAATCTGGCTTAGGGCCTTGATTAGTGTGCCTGGTGGGCAATAAATGATTTAATATGCTTACATGTGGATTTATGTGAATATATGATAATGATGCATGTTTAACTGAGTTAAATGTGCATGTGGGCCCCGTCTGGATATTAAGGGCATAAATGTGATAAATGCTATATATATGTGATATGTCTGTGCAGCACGATCCAAGGCAGTCCTGGGGAGCGGTTAGCCTGAAAGTCACAACAGGGTTGAGATTCGGACTCGGGGCGAGTCGAGGGGTAATTCGGGTATTAGATGAGTTATGGGGTTATCGGGACATGAAAATAAATATTTGGAGATATATTTGAGGATAGAATGTCTAGGCGGGAATATTGGGGAAATTTACCATTTTGCCCTTTGGGACGTTTTGGTACCCCGAGCCTTGAGGTAACCACATAGATTTAAGTGAATAAAACAAAAAGGGAGAATTGTTTAGAAACTTAGAGAAACCGAAATATATTTCCCTTCTCAGTTGAGGATAACTTCCTATTACTCTCTCTATCTCACCTTCTCTTCTCTAAGGCATATCAAAGGAGAACTTTGGAGGAACTAGTCAGGAAATTGAGGACTTTGGGTTGTTGAAGTTAAGGAGCTAGGAGCTTGGGGATTAAGGTTCAACTTCAGAGGTTTAATTCAGCAAACGGTAAGCTTTATCATGGGAGTTATGCTTGAATTTTAGTTGTGTTTCTAAGCTATGCATGTGGGTAGAATCTAATTTGTTCTTGGGGGTTTTAGTTGAGTTTTGGAGTAGATTTTGGTGGGTTATGATGTTATAACTAGGCTAGAATATTGTTGTTGAATATCTGGAACTATTAGCTTGATTATAGGATGAGTTGGTTTGAAGAAAATGCAGGAGAAAGATGGAAATTCTGGGTTTGGAGGTGAGGGTCGCGGCCCGTGTGCACACGCGACCATGGGTGGCCGATAGGTTCATGTGCGCCGCGGCGCTTGGTGCGCGCGCCACAGCCCGTGTGGGGATCAGTGTGGTGCTAGCCTCTGTTTTGAGGCTATTCGTGGCGCCTGTGGGTGGGGCCGCGGCTTTTAGTGCCAGATTGTGATTTTAAAGGTGTTTAGGCTTGGGGACTCAATGGTTAAGGCTCGGGATGGATTTTATCACCCGGATTGATAGAATTCAAGGTCCCGGAGTTTAGGGTTTTGGCTCGAAGTTATTTATTGGATTAGAACTTGATTGATGGATATTGTTAATGTGTTGTGACTAAGGTTTTGGAGAGGCTCAAGTTAGAGGACTGTGCTCGGGGCATCGGTGCTCGGAAAGCTCGGGACTCAGGTAAGAAAACCCTTGTTCCCATAGAGCTTGTGTGCAGGGCTGAGCCCAATGTGTTGAAATAGAATTGGTATGCAGGGCCGGGCCCAATATGTTAGAACTGCGGGGCGTAGCCCTTAACTGAATATGCTAGAATTCTATACTTGTTTGCTATGCTGTGTATGTTATGATGTGAATGATCGGCAAGAGCTGGGAACGGTGTAGACTGAGAACGGTGAAGGGCCAGAAACGGTGTTGGGCACGTTGAGTGCAAGGCCGAGAACGGTAAGGGGTCGGGAGCAGCGTTGAGCACGTGGAGTGCGAGTTGCCAGGGCGAGTCCCTAAAAGGATACCTGGGATATCCTCACGACGTGGTCCGCGAACCCAGGGCTTGGTAAATGCCTGGGACGGCTAGGCCGTATGTGTTTAGCCCATTGGTGGCCTGTGTATATGCCTGATATATGTGTTGCATATGTTATCTGTTTGTGGGTTTTCTTGCTGGGCTTCGGCTCACAGATGCTCTGTGGTGCAGGTAAGGGTAAAAAGAAGGTCAGCCAACCATGAGTATAGCAAGCGTGAGGCGGCGTGTACATGTTTGGCCAGCCTGGCTCCCACAGCCAAAGGATTTTGGGAGATGTTTGTAAATAAATTTAGATTTTGTCGTTTAGTCGACTTGGTTCAATTTTTATGTTGTAAATCTTTCTAAACTGTATTTTGGGATCCCAAGTGTACAACTTTTATGATTTACTATGGAAATTATTATTTCTAAAGTTTTTCCTTTGTTTATGGCTTAATAACACTGTTTGATCTAAAACCTCGATTAGCGAGTTGAAAGCACGTTTTTAAACTCACTTAGTAATGGCTCTAAGGAAGTAGGGCATTACACAGCTCGTCTTCACAACAAGCCAGCAAGGGGAAGGAGGTGGTCATAGACTCCCCGATCCCCGCCTTCGGTCTAGCCATGGAGCAAGAACTCGAGGTGGGGCCCGACGCTTTCTTCGAGGCCGAGAGGATCGCCTCGAAGGTCACCACCCAGGGGAAAGTGAATAAAATATTCCTTTCCCACAATATTGAGATTGGGAGGGGCACCCTAGACGCCCGACCTCCCCTTGAAGGTGAGTGGAGCTGCGCGCCGCTCGATGAGAAGTACGCTGCTTGGAGCGACGAGCACCTTAAGGCTGGGGCCTTCCTTCCGCTGGACCAGTACTTCGCTGATCTCCTAAATTAAGTGAAGCTGGCTCCCTTCCAGCTCCCCCCTAACTCATATCGCTTGTTAGCGAGGCTGAAATATTTATTCCTGAAGCAGGAATGGGAGGTCCCCACGCCGGCGAACATCCTCTACTTCTTTTGCCTCAAGGCTAGCCCGGAGCAGCGGGGGCGAGGCGACGGGTTCTACTATCTAACCCGTTTTCCAAATTCAGCTGCGGTTATCGAGCTGCCCAGCCACCCCAACGACTTTAAAGACCAGTTCTTCATGTCGAAGGGGTTTCGCAACTGCGAATACCACTATTTCAACCATCCTCGTAAGTATCTTCTACTCTCAGCTCGTAAGTTAATTTGCTGATTATCCTCTTTTATTCGTTCTTGACTTAGAAACAATCATGCAGCCATTTTCGCGAGGACGACAAAGTCCGTGACCCTTAGGGGTCAATACAAGACATTGGCGGGGCTGCCCCCAAGCGAAAAGGAATATCGCCAGCTCATGTCCGACGAGACGATGCTGGCGTGCAAGCTAATCTCTCCAGGACAGACTTTTACCTTGAGGAGACCGCGGGGTCTCCCTCCAGCTCGCAAGATGGCGCCCATCCCCGAGGCGGAGGCCGCGGGAGCGAAAGAGGATGAGGAGGACGAGGTGCCCCTCGTGCGGCGGAAGCGGGCGTTGGAGGTCGCCCAAGAAGCAAACGTGGAGAGGGCCCAGTCCAGGGCAGCAGCTGGCCCCTCTGGCCAAGGTAATCCTTATCTGTTTAGGGATTTAGATAGGGCTCCTGCAGACTTAAGGCTCGCTAGGTTTAATCCCGACCAAATTATCCACCGCAACCGAACAGACCCAGACCGCAACATTACTTTGCTCCAGTGTGTCGACCAGCTCGTGCTGCGTAATGAACTGGGTCGCCCTAGGGGAACGGTAGTAGTAGACAACACCCTAGCCTTTAGGTCGGCCTTCTTCGAGGAGTATGGGACCAATCATAGGTCGTGGCCCTCCCTCCTGGAGGGTGTAGTAGCTCCGGGTCTTAGGCACTACGTAGAAGAGTCTAGTCCCGAGGCAGATCCGGACCCAGAGCCTCTTCTAGCCCGCGAAGTCATTATCTTAGACTCCCCTGCTGAAGCTCCAGGGCCGGAGGTCGTGACCATAGATTCCTCCTCTAGCTCGGAGGGTAGAACCCCTTTCAAAACATACTTGAGCTCTATTTTCCCTTTTATTTTCATTGTTTTGCATACATTTTTACATGTATACTAATGCTTTGTTGGTTTTGCTTCAACAGAGGAGATATCGCAGGCCGGGGATGAGAACTTACGAGCTATGTTCTAGGGGATTAATCCTCCCTCAGGGCCTTTGGTGAAGAGGCTTCGGTTGACGAAGCAGGCCGTTGGGACATCCTCTAAGTCCCTGGCTAAGGGGAAAAATCCAGGCCCTTCTGCCATCGAAAAGGTGCCTCCACCCCCTCCTACCACAAAGGAGATGGCTCCACCTCCACCTCGACCTCCCGTCCTTTCTCGGGAAAAGGAGGCAGCTGTTGGGACCTCGCTAACTACGTCCCCCAAGTTGCGCGTCCTGGTGAATCCCCGGGCCTTGGAGAAGATCCCCGAGGTCTTTCGGGGGACGGTCTACGAGACGGCGAGCTACACTGTGGACCACTATTACAATGCCACTGAGAGGGACCTGCGGGCGATTGAGACAAGGAGCCCGGAGAACGTGATGGAGTCTTCGCTGGGGATGGCTCTCATGGTAAGTTGGCTTTGCCATTGGTATTCCTTGCTCGTATGCATCACATGTTTTTTTTTCTCTAAGGTAGTTTCCTTATTATCTTTTGGTCTTGCAGGGTGCTTTGGCTCTTCACCGGAGCATATCCCGATCTAGGGCCAAGCTCGAGGATATGAGGGGCAAGCATCAGACTGCCCTGGCCGCCCTTGTGACTGCCCAAAAACAAGAACCGGACGCCAAGGACGCCCTGGCAACTATGCAGGCTGAGCTGGACGCATCTCGACCTAAGGTGCTGGAGGCCGAGTCCACCAAGGTTGCCCTGGACGCTGCGATGGTGGAAGCTGAAGAGGCTAAGGTCGCCCTTGCGGCAGAGAAGGCCGCGCTTGCGGTGGAGAAGGCGACCTCCACCACCTCCATGGAGAACATGCTATACCATTGCTGGGCCTTCAACCTAGAGGGTGACTTTTCCTTCTTGGGGACGGAAGCATGGGAGTCCTTCCTCGGGAAGTTCAAAGCTCGCCTCCAACAAGAGGCGCCTTCCGAGATCAGGGAAACTCCAGCCGCGACCGAGCAGGATGGCGAGGTGGTGTCTTCAACAGAGCGACCTGGCGGGGCCTAGGAACTTTCTCCTCTTCTTTTTTATCCTTAGCATTTTTTTTGTAACTTTATATTATGAGGTTTTTTAACCTCGAGACAATTGGTTTTTTCAACTTTATTTTTAATTGATTTACATCCTTTTGCCTCTATCTCATTTCTCTTTTATGCATTTTGGTAATAGTCTTAGTTTCTATTGGTGTTGTGATTACGCTTCTCTAAAAAAGACATATGTTAACAAACTTGAACTAACTTCTAAGGTTACATCCAGGAAGTTAATTTGAAAACTTAGTTCGCGTTAATCCTTTATTAATATCTCGTGCATTTTAAGAAAAACATCGATCAATCAATTTGAATTAACTTCTAAGTTTTAGGCCCTGGTTACATCCAGGACGTTAATTTGAAAACTTAGTTCGTGTTAATCCTTTATTGATATCTCGTGCTTTTTAAGAAAAACATCGATCAATCAATTTGAATTAACTTCTAAGTTTTAGGACCTGGTTACATCCAGGACGTTAATTTGAAAACTTAGTTCGCGTTAATCCTTTATTAATATCTCGTGCTTTTTAAGAACAACATCGATCAATCAATTTGAATTAACTTCTAAGTTTTTTAGGACGACCTGGTTATCTCCAAGATACGACTTAGTTCGCGTTAATCCTTTATCAATATCTCGTGCTTTTTAGGAAAAACATCGATTAATTGATTTGAATTAACGTCTAAGTCTTTAAGATGACCAGGTTGTATCTAGGCACCATATGCCCCCCAAGTAATTAGGAAAGGGTCTTTCGTGGTTACTTGAGATTACATCCACAAATATACACAATAATGAAAAAATATTTAATTCTCATTACTTAATAAACAAAAGATGGCCTTTCTGATTAAGCCTTACAAAGGTATCACTGATAATATTTCTTCAAATGGATGGCGTTCCAAGTTCGTGGGACTGCTTCTCCATTAAGCCGAGCCAACTTATAGGTTCCTTCTTTTATGACCTCGGTTATTTGATATGGCCCTTCCCAGTTCAGTCCTAATACTCCGTCTTTGGGATCTTTACTGGCCAAGAAGACTCTCTTGAGGACCAGGTCGCCAATGCTAAAGGCACGTTTTCTGACCTTTGAGTTGAAATAACGAGTGAGTTTTTGCTAATAATGCGCGAGTTGGAGCTGTGAATCTTCTTGTCTTTCATCAATCAGGTCGAGGGACACACAGAGTAGTTCGTGATTGCGGTCCTGGTCATATGCCTGGACTCTATGCGAGGCTACCTTTGCTTAGACAGGTAGGACTGCCTCACTCCTGAAAGCTAGGGAGAAAGGAGTATGACCTATCAACGTTTGATGTGAGGTTCGGTATGCCCACAGTACCTGGGGGAGCTATTCTAGCCAGGTTCCCTTGGCTTCGTCCAGTCTTTTCTTAAGGATCGCCTTTAGCGTCTTATTGACGACCTCGACCTGCCCATTTTCCTGGGGGTAAGACACAGAGGAGAAGATTTTTAAAATGTCGTTCCTCTCACAGAATTCGGTGAAGAGGTCGCTGTCGAACTGCGTGCCATTGTCTAATACGATCTTCTTTGGCAGCCTGAATCGGTAGATAATGCTTTTGACCACGAAGTGAAGGACTATTTTTGAAGTGATTGTTGCCAAGGGTTCTGCCTCTGCCCACTTGGTGAAGTAGTCGATTGCCACCACCGCGTAACAGACTCCTCCCTTTCCCGCAGGGAGGGCGCCAACCAAGTCGATTCCCCAGACTGCGAATGGCCACGGGGAGGAGATCATCTTCAGCTCGACTGGGCGAGCTCGGGCAACGGTGGCGAATCGCTGGCACTTTCCAAATTTTTTAACGTAAGAGATCGAGTCCTTCGACAGAGGGGGCCAGTAATATCCTTGCCTTAAGACCTTTAGGGTGAAGCTTTGCCCCCCAGTGTGATCTCCACAAAAACCCTCGTGCACTTCTTGCAAAATGTTCTTCTCTTCGCCTGGCAGAACACATCATAGGAGAGGTAGAGAGTGCCCATGCCGGTATAATATCCCATCCACCACTGTATACCTTGGAGCCTGGTAAAGTACCCGCCTTGCGTCATTACGCTCTTCAGGTAACTTTCCTGCTGTGAGATATTCGAGGATGGGGGTCACCCAGCTAGGTCTGGCGTCGATCATTTCGACCTCCGCCCCAACCTCTTCTATGCTTGGTTTCTCCAAGAACTCTACCAGTACTAACCCCAAAGTCTCCGTCTCCCCGGAGGTAGCAAGCTTTGCGAGGGCGTCTGCGTTGGCATTCTGCTGCCGAGGTATCTACTTAATCGAGCCCCGTTCAAATGCAGACAGCTCAACTTTTACCTTGGCCAGGTAAGCAGCCATCTTGGTTCCCCATGATTGGTATTCACCTAGCACCTGGTTTACCACGAGCTGGGAATCATTGTAACACTGAACGGAGCTGGCCTTCAGCTCCTGGGCCACCCTTAGCCCGGCCAGTAAAGCTTCGTATTCAGCCTCGTTGTTGGATGCCTTGAACCCGAATCTCAACGCCGAGTGGAATCTATGTCCTTTTGGGGATATCAAAATGATTCCAGCCCCGAAGCCATTCTCATTAGATGAGCCATCTACGAAGACCTTCCATGAGGCCTGGACCGAGGTGGCCTGGGGTGAATCTTCCACCGGATCTTCTCGAAATCCTGTGCATTCTGCCACAAAATCAGTAAGGGCCTGGCTTTTTATTGCAGTTCGCAGAGTGTACAGAATCTTGAACTGCCTGAGCTCAATAGCCCACTTCAACAGATGTCCCGATGCTTCAGGCTTTTGCAAAACCTGCCTTAAAGGTTGATCGGTTATGACATGTATTGAGTGGGACTAGAAATACGGCCTGAGCTTTCAAGAGGCCGTAATGAGACAGAAATCCATCTTCTCCATCAACGGATCCCTGGACTCAGCTCCGAGAAGCCTCTTGCTGATGTAATAAACTAGCTTCTGAACACGATCTTCTTCTCGGACTAATACGGCACTAGCTGCATCTTCTGTGACAGCTAGGTAAAGGAAAAGAGGCTCTCCTGCTGTTGGTTTGGACAATACGGGCGGCTCGGCTAGATGTGCTTTCAGGTCGAGGAAGGCACGTTCGCACTCCTCGGTCCATTCAAACTTCTTATTCCCCTGGTGTAGGTTGTAGAATGGCAGGCCCTTGTCGGTGGATTTAGAAATAAACCGATTAAAGGCTGCCACCCTTCCTGTCAGGCCTTGAACATCCTTTCACGACCAAGGTGAGGGCAGCTCGAACAACGACTTGATCTTATTGGGGTTTGCCTCGATTCCTCTGGTATTGACAATGAAACCCAAGAATTTCCCTGATGCGACCCCGAAAGTGCACTTCTGTGGGTTAAGCCTCATGTTGTATTCTCTCAGTATCTTAAAGCATTCTCCCAGGTCGGAAACATGGTTATCGGCAGTTTTTGACTTGACCAGCATGTCGTCAACGTACACTTCCATGTTCTTCCCGATCTGGTTGGCAAACATCCTGTTTACCAATCTCTGGTATGTAACTCCGGTGTTCTTCAGCCCGAACGGCATGACCTTGTAACAATAAACGTTAGTTGGGGTCATGGAGCTAGTGTGCTCCTGATCCGCTGGATTCATGGCGATCTGATTATAGTCCAAGTATGCATCCATAAAGGACATGAGCTCGTGCCCCGCCGTGGCGTCTACCAATTAGTCGACAAGGGGAAACAATCTTTGGGGCAAGCTTTGTTCAGATCGGAGAAGTCGATGCAGGTCCGCCATTTCCTATTGGGCTTCGGGACCAACACAGGATTGGCGACCCAGACTGGGAACTTAGCTTCACGGATAAAGCCACACTTTTTTAGCCGGGCTACTTCCTCTTCTAGGGCTTCTGCTCGGGTTGTTCCTAGACGCCTCTGTTTCTGGGATTTCGCAGGCACGCTCTTATCCAAATGGAGGGTGTGCATGATGACACTCGGGCTGATCCCCACCATGTCCTCATGAGACCATGTGAACACATCCAGGTTCTCCTGCAGGAATTTAATCAGCTCCGCCTTCCTCTCGCCACATAGATTTTTCCCGAGCTCTACCATCCACGAGGGATTCTGTGGATCGATATTTACCTCCTCGAGCTCTTCGATAGCTTGGAGCTCGGATTTATCCTGGCCAATTCTGGGGTCAATATCATCACTTAAGACGATATTTTCCCCTTCGGCACTCTGAGGTTTTTCAGTCTCAGGATTAGGCAAAGGTTCTTGAGATTCCTCATTTCCACCTTGGACGGTCATCGTTAACTGCCCGGGTTTTAATTTTCCCTTCATGGAAATGTTGTAGCATTCCCTGGCAGCAAGTTGATCGCCACAGACCATGCATATCCTCGTGGAAGAGGGGAATTTTAGCGTGAGGTGGCAGATGGAGGTAACGGCTTCAAATGCTATTAGTGTAGGTCGGCCCAAAATGGCATTGTACGCGGCAGGACAATCGATGACCACAAACTCGAGGAGTTTCGAGACTGTCCGAGGTCCCTCTCCCAAGGTGATCATCATTCCTATTGCCGCCGATCCTTCTCCAGAGAATCTGTAAAGCATCATGGAGGTGGCTTTCAGCTCGGTGACAGACAAACCCATCTTTTCCAGCGTGGACCAGAACAGTAGGTTTACCGAGCTCCCATTATCGACCAGCACTCTCCTGACCCTCCGATTAGTGAGCTGCACTGCTACGACCAGAGGGTCATTATGAGGGAACTGGACGTGGCTGGCATCTTCTTCAGTAAATATGATTGGTTGCCTTTCCAATCGCTGCTGCTTTGGTAGATGCTGTTCGAGGATGAACTCCACTCCATTATGAGCCTTAAGTTCGTTTACGTATCTCTTTTGGGCACCTCTGCTCGTGCCAGCCAAGTGGGGACCTTCAGAGATCGTGGAGATCTCTCCTCCTATCACGGGAGGAGGGACGTCCTAATTTACCCAAGACCCTGGCTGACTGACCAGGACTTCCGGAGCTGGATGGCCTGTGGGAACTCTATTCCGCACATACTGAGCCAAGGATCCGGCTCTGATGAGAGTTTCGATCTCATCCTTAAGGTGTCTACAGTCATCGGTATTGTGGCCAATGTCGTTGTGGAACCGACAAAACTTGGAAGGGTCTCGCTTACCCTTCTGGTGCTTTAGCGGCTCCGGCTTCTTCCAAGGGAGGCGAGCAAAATTTGCTACAGACGTGTTCTTCTTTGGGCCGTGGTGGTCGCCCTCGCTGCCTCCCTTTCTCTTGCCTCCACCAAACTTGTTATTCTGTGTAATGGTTTGGGTCGCTGTCATGACCTCCGTTCCCACTCCAGCGGGCTGTTCAGGGGCCTAGCTGGTTCCTGCAGCTGAGGCTTGCCCCTCTTCCAGGTTGATCCAACCCTGGGCCCTATTTAGGAATTCATTTACGGTGCTGACTCCCTTCCTTTGTATCTCTTTCCAGAGACCCCCTCCGACGAGGATCCCAGTCCTCAAAGCCATGAGCTTGGAGCTGTCATCTGCATCTCTGGCCCGAGCAGCGACGTTCACGAATCTGCTCAGGTAAGCCTTCAGAGGCTCGCCGGGTTGCTGCCTTACATTTGCCAGGGTGTCGGCCTTGACACGGGCAGCCTGGGAAGCTCGGAATGCTCTCTTGAAATCAGTAGAGAAAGTTTTCCATGAGCTGATTGACTGTTTCTTACTCTGTTTGAACCATTGTCTGGCCGGCCCAGTCAAGGTGGAGGGAAATATTAAACACCTCAGCTCGGGGCCAATGTTCTGGGCCATCATCAAGGTATTGAACATACCCAGATGATCTGACGGATCTCCATCTCTGTTGAATTTGGACAAGTGCGCCATATCTAAACCAGGTGGATATGTCGTTGCTGCTATGTTGGGGGCAAAGAGCTGAAGTTCGTCCCCTGAATCATATTTTTCTTTTTCTTTTCCTGATAGGAGCTTCCTCATCAGCTCCTCCATCTGAGCCAGGCGTTCTAGGGTTTTGTCCTGATTTCCTTGGTTGTTCCGGGGCTGTTCAACAGCTCCGGATCCATTGTACGCGTTTGGCGGGTTATTGTCCCTCCTATCATGAGATAGGTTATATGGGACGTTCCTGTTGTCGTGCACTTCGGACAGGTCTTCCCTTTGGTAAGCACAGCTGTCGTTTCCCACCGGGTCTCCCCTTTGAGAGTTCAGACGATCTCGGAGGTCGCCCCTCGGGGCGACCTGAGGACTTTGTGCCGAGCTCAAGCGTTGGCGCAGGTCTCCGCTGGAGAGGTCACTTCGACAGCTTCCAGTCCAATAACTCCCATTTGAGAAGCTTGGAGCCCGCCTCTGGGGATGAGGATTCGAGACTTCTATGGGCGCCCGGCTACGATGGGACGGTCCGACGGAAGGAGGATTTCTCCTACTGCTCCCATGAGCTGGAATATCTCAGACTGGCCGAGGAGGAGACGGGTATCTTATCGGTAAAGGAGGATGCCTGACTGGAGATGCAATTCTGGTCTCGTCAGGGCGGATCAGGTTAGGTCGGGGGCGCTCTGCTCTACCATCCTCAGGTCCTGCGCTCAGCGGTCTGAGCGGGGTGCAGGACGGCTGGCCGAGGCGGGCTGTCACTGTGAGCCTTCCCCGGATCACCTTCGCGAGCTCCCTCGAGTCCTCCTGGGGGCGGTCGAGGGCAGAAGTGAGCTGGGAGTTGAGGTCCGGACCGATCGGCTGTACTGTTGCTCGGCCCTATGTAGTTCTTCGAAAGTGGTCTCCCGGTGGTGCGATGTGGGAGTAGAGTTTGATGTCGGGGGTCTGACCAACCGGCTAGTCCTGGACCGATTACCCCGGCGGGACTTATTAGTGTCGCCTTGCCTCTTTCTGACGTTAGCGTCGGTTGTAAGAGGGGGTAGTCGGGCCAAGACCTCTTGAATCTGCTGGTTAGCTTTCGCCAGCTCACTCCTCAGTTGTACATTTTCCATTTCCACCGCCGTGTAGAAATTTGGGTTCAAATTAGGTGGCCGGGGAGCCGAACTTCCAGTGTCATCTTGGCCTATTGGCTGCTTGCCTGGCCGCTGTTGAACGTCAGGGTTCTGATCATCGGAAATGGCAGCATGATGGGCCTCCTGCCCATCACGTTGGTCTACCTCGTTACCATGTCTTGAGCGAGTGACCACCATGGTTGGGTATTTGCGATAGCACCAATCTAACAACCTCTCAATGAAAGCACCAAACTATTGACGCGGTTCTTCGGCAACAGATAATTAATAGAATAAAGAATGGGATTAGTGCTAAGTAATGAACCGTAATAGATGAATGATCTTAAAATCAAATGGTGACACGAATACTTTTTTAGGTGGTTGAAAGGTTAAAATCCTTCTAGTCCACCAGCCAATATTATTGCTATCTCTCTGATATTCTTTACAGAGTATTTCTTTACACAATAGAATCCAACCCTTTGCAACTCCTAGGATCTCCATATTTATAGGGAGAGGGCACCTGTGGGTTGGCAAGGGTGGTCATCCTGTGACCCTCTTACCCATCATGTCACTTCTGTGACATTCATGATTAATTCCTAAAACCTGACAAATGAAGTGTGGTCTAATCAACAGGTAAGGGGGATAATGGGCCGCACGGCCCAACCCAGTCGTGGGTGCCAGAACACGCACGTTTATGCTGCGTGTCCGAGAATTCAGGGATATATCAGACACGTGATATCTGATATATGCACGTTTACATTGCGTGGTTGACTTTATAAGGGGTCAGAGATGCCAACTCAATCCCGTACCTCGAGCTCGTTGTATTCTTAGCCCGCGGTGTCCATACTTCTGACCCGACTCCTTAGTAATCTTAGTAAGCCTTTGGTTACCTCGAACGAAAGAGATAGGACCTGGTAACAGCAGTTCCGGGTATGTGACATCCACGTGACTGATATAATTATGCCATTTCTCAGCTCGCTAATAGCCCGTGGATAATTAGGGTTTACAGTGGTATTTTTTAAAAGTAGGCATTGGACCCTAATTTATTTGAATCCATAAAAAAAAACCCTTGTTAATTTATTCTAAAAATTATTTCCATGTCTAGTGTTAATTTATCCAATATTTATCTAGAAAAGTATTTTTCTTTAAATTCCTTTTTCACTTTCTAGAACTAACAATTTAGTCATAATTTGCTAACTTTCAACCTCTACCATTTTCTCTTTATAGAACCACACCCCTTGAAATTTACAGTTTTAAACCACATCATAAGGACTAGAACTAAACAAAAATCCCATGTCAAAATTCATTATTGGTTTGGAGAACCAACCTTGCCAAAACCTTCATTTTTTATTGTCAATTATTTGAGAGTTCCAGATTTTTGGGCAAACTTAGAAAAATTATTCCTCTTAAATTACAGCGTATTTTATTGTAAATGTTTATAGAGACCTTTATAATTATGTTACCAATCATCCCACAAAATTTCATAATTTTTAAACAAGTAAAACATTTCCAAAATATTTTTACAAACTGGAAAGTGCAAACTGCCAGGTTTTTCCCTGGTTCAAACCATTTTCTCAAAACGCTTATAAGCTGAGCTTTACAATACTTTTTTAAGATTTTCTAAAGCCTAAACTCAAGTACTTTTCGAGTAATACAAAAATATAGCAACCATTGTTATAAAACGGGGCATAAAGGTATGGTTTGACCAGTTGGAAGTTAGACACAGCAAGCAATTTCACCTAAAATCATACATAACTATTTTAAACAACTACACTACCATGCATGCATGCAACCAAAAATTACATCTTAAGCCTTTTTTAACCATTACCAATAAAACTAAACACAATATAGGATAAAAAGAAAATTCACTAAGAATCCAAGATTTCTATTAAAAACTTCAACATTTTTACCTTTTATGTCCTAGCTTGATGGTTTGCTTCTAGGGCTTGGCTCTATCTCTCCAAGATTACCCCAATGTATTCTAGCATTCTCACAACATATTTTTAAGAACAAATGTTAGATCATTGTTCATAGATTTTGGAGATGAAGAAGATAGAAAAAAAGAGAGTTGAAGAAATCTAACTACTCACCCTTTGGAAAATGCTTGATCAAGCTTGCATGCACTTGAATCTTTGAATTCAACTTCCTCACACTTGATGAATGAACTTTATAACTTAGGATGAGTGAAACATTGAAATTAAAATGGTAAACACTACTACAAAAATGGGCTTTCCCGACACCCAACCACTACAGTCTACTCTGTTGACTGTCGTAATTGCTCGACGTGACTCTACGCCGATAGTTAAAAACTGTAGGAATAGAAACAAACCCCAACTTTTAATAACTGTCACCATTGCTTTTGACTGTCGCTATTGACCCCAACGCAGACAATTAATTTAAGATCAATGTCGATAGTAAATAATTATCTTCGTTGACCCCAACACCGACAGTTAATATGAGACCAATACCGACTGTTAAAAATTATCGTCATTGACCCCAACGCCAATAAAAGCCCAATACCGACAGGTATAAACTGTCACCAAAATTCACATAAAGAATATCTAAAAATATAATTAATGAATAATATAATTTAAAAAATAAAATAAATTATGTAAATATATTTATAAAAATGATATATTAATTAAAAACATTAAATTCTAGATTTTCTTTTTTTATATATAAATTTTTCATATTATTAATTTTTTATTTATAATAATTTTTATATTAAAATTTAAATTAATTATGATATAAAGAATAATATACTTAAATTTTATTTGTTTAACATATTTATGATAATATTAGTTAAAAATGAGTTATTTTATTGATTGGTTAAATATTGTAAAATAATTTTAAAATTTCACTAATAATATTGGTGTTTTTATTTTTTATTTTTTAAAATCCATATTGAAATATTTTTTAAAAAATAAGCAATAGTTGAATGTAAGTTATTTATTGATAGTTAAATGTTTTAATAATTTTTTAAAAAAAATTATAAGTTGTTAGTTTTTAAATATAATTAGAAAATAAAAACTACTAATATATCATTAATATTTTAGTGCATTTTTTTCTTAATATCATTAATTTTTATATTTAAAATTAAAATTAAAACTAAAAATACCCAGCCCGTGTTTTTTTCCTTTTTCCCTCAACCCTCTCTCTCTTTCTCTCTCACTTCTCAGCCATAACCCACCCTTACATTTCTCTCTTCCTCTCAACTTCCTCTCCCTCACGCTCCCTCTCTCACTCACTCACTCAACGACGTGCGGGGGTTTTGGAAACTAGAAGAACAGCACGAACGATGGGTGGTCGTGGGTATTGGGCAAACAGTGGGGGCTTGGGGCCCGGTCATGGGCAAACAACGCAAACGATAGTGTCTCAGAGTTCTTGAGAAAATGGTGCAAAGAATGGGCTCAGGGCCGTGGGTGGCTCGGTCTCGCGGAGGGGTCGTGGGTGGCTCGGTCTCGTAGAGTGGTCATGGGTGGCTCAGTCTTGCAGAGGGTCGTGGGTAGTGGCTCTGGCGATGGGGTTTTGGCGGTTTCTCTCTGTGTTAACGGACAAGATGAAGAATGGTTAGTGTTTTTCTTTTCTTTTTTCTTTATGTTAGTTTCTCACTGATAACTGAAATGTAATTGTGATATAAAATATCAATCTTTTTCTTACTAGCAACTCAAATTTTGTTATGAATTTTTTGGTTTGTTATGCTATAATCCATTTGATATATGTTCAGGTTTCATAATATTGCTTAATCATTAGTATTTATGTTCAAGTTTTTTCTTAATCTGTTAGATTTTAGAATTACTATTGTCGACACAGTTTTTCGCCAACAGTAAATTATATGAATAAATATGATGGATTAGTACTGAATGATAAACCTGTTTACCGAGTTTTTCGGAAACGAATACAAACAAACTAATAAAAGGATAAGAACTGTAGAAGTGCAGAAATATAAATAGACAAATAAGTTTTTTACGTGGTTCAGGCGTTAACGAGGCCTAGTCCACGAGTCGATGTTATTATACTTGTAGAGAATTACAGTAAAATGGTTGGTGTACAAGAACCTCACAAACTCACAGTGTTTCTCTCGAGTTCTCTAGAAGAAGATGAAGCTAGAGAGATTTTGACAGAGTTCTCTCCCTGTCCTCCCCCCCCCCCCCCCCCCCCTCCCCCTCTATTGCAAAATGAGGAGGTCTTTATAGCCAGAGTTTTTTTATTAGGGTTTTACCCTGCCCCCATGAGTCTTAATTACACCAGCCATAAATAGGGGATACAATTACCGTAGTCGCCTGGCTACCAGGCTCTATGTGGGTATATTTATGTGAAAGTATGGGGAATGCACAAAGGCAGCTGTCTTTTCCAGGCTGTCAGCGGAACAGTAGGCGAAATAGTACTTTTAGGCGTGCTGGGATGTGTGCGGCCTCGACCTGTCGGGCGTGTCAAGCGGGATCCTGTGTCAGGTGGATATCATTCCAACTATGCCTCCTCCATGACTCGGCCGCTTGGTCTTCTTCTGTGCGAGACACGAAACTGTATCCGCGAAGGTAACCTGAAGAGCTTTTCCTGGAAGGACCTTCCCCGACGGATATCCCTTCGGGAGTCCGGGAGAATCGACGAGCTTCCGCGTCGCGGTTGCTTGAAAGAGTCTGCTGGACAGTGAACGGGAGAGGCGAAGCCTTTCTGTCCATCCGCGAGCTCTGGTCACCTTTCGTGAAAGACTTTGATAATTTACCTTCCCCGAGGCTATCCATTTAAACGCTATTCGGAAATCTGGATAACATTTACCCCCCAAGGTCACGGGGCTTGAGAGGTCCGGGAGCTTGTACAGTCCTCCGGGTGCTCTGGTCTTTAGATTAGGCGAGGGGTCACCTCCTGTGTTCCTGGAAGAGTTCCTTTTTCCCGCCTGAGTGTCAGTACAAAACAAAAGGAAATTTCTTCTATTTGAACTCTAGCACTCAAGTGTGGCAAGGGCCACGCGTCATGCAGGGAATGGCTCTGTGACCAAGACGTGTGCGTGAGGCGACTGGCTGAGTAGTGATTTGACGATATTTAATGGTGCACTGGGCCCGAGATGGCATAATGATGGGAAATAAATACTTTATTCCCATCCGAGGAGTCTTAAATTGGACCGGCACTTCATCCCCAACCGTTGGATTTGATGCATGCGGTATGGGAAGATCGGGACCGTCCATTTGTGGAATTCGAAACGATTTCGTTCCTGCTATAAAAACGAGGGAACGGACCTTTCTTCCTCTTTACACTTTCAAATTCTCGAGCTTTCAGATTCTCAGATTCCCAAATCTTCGAACTCTCAAGCTTCCAAGCTTCCTTTTCTTCGAATTCGCCACTTCTTTTCGTAAGGAATCCAGAAAATTTTCTTTCGTTTTGGCAGTAGGTTTGTTCGCCGAAGTTCCAGGTTTGAATCGTTGCCTGTCTTTGCAGCTTTCACTTCACGTGTTCGTGCGGTGCAGTGATCCGGTTACTCCCTCAACCTTCAAATACCCGAATACCAGTAAGTATTTTTACTTTGAAATTTCCTTCTAAACCTCAGATTGTTGGTAGTTGTTAGGGTTGAGTTTTCTGCCGGTGTCATCTTTATGCATGCGTGAATAGGGCTTTGATAGGCATGTGACTGATGTGAGCCAATAAGTGATCTCTTTGCATGCTTTGATGATTTGCGTTTGGAAAGTTGTTCGTCGTCTTGCTTGTGCTATTCTGGTTTGCTGTTTTAGGGCATAAGCGTGAACGCCTTTAGGGTGTCTTCCTTTGGAAAAACACTTCTCTCGGCGGGCTTAGGCTCGGAGTTTGAGTTTGGTTCCTTGCTGTCCTTCGGGTGGCATGGTGCCAACCCCTCGGCAAGCTCGGTGGGAGCCTCTCCAAGCAGTTTTCGGGGAGGGTCTCCCCGACGCCTTTGATACCGTTAGGGTATGACAAGGGTGCTGACTGCTTAGAGTGTTTCCTTCTTTGTTTCTTTTGTTCAGTGATGAACACCTCGAAGGAACAACTCATCGCTGCGGTAGAGGCTGAATCTGCCCAGGAGAAAGGTTCCTCTGTCGCTGCCGCAAAGGGGAAAGGAAAAACTAAAGTGGTCGCGGCTAGCCCACCGACTATCAACAGTTCAATCTGGGAGATGGACCAGAAGCCGAACCTGTTCAGGAATTACGGCATGCTGGAGCTGTATTCCTCAGAGGCAGGCCTGAAGAACATCCCAGGCCTGATGTGGCACCGCCTGTCGGTGCTGGGTGATTCTGCTAGTCAGAGTCACGAGGGTTTTGGTGCCTGGAGCTGGGCACACATAGTGTGTGGGGCGCACTTGCCCCTAAGAAGTTATTTCGCCAATTTCTGTGTGAAGGCGGGGATTTCCCCCTTCCAATTGATTCCCCCCAGCTACAAGCTCCTAGCGGGGTGGTACATCTTTTGCAAGTCCCGGGACCTGGAGGCCCCTACCCCGGAGGAGGTGCTATACTTCTATGGGCTGAAGTCTCAGCCCATGAGAGGTCATCCAGACAAGGTGGGGTTTTACAGGCTAGAGAGGTACCCGGACGTGATGTGTCCCACCTGTCATACCGCGAGGGTTCCAGATCTCCGGGAGTACTGGTTCCTGACGACTGGCTTCCCATTGAATAGGGTGCCAGCCCTATCTTTGGACTTCAAAGTCCCTGGTAAGTGCTCCTTCCTCTCCTTTTTAACTTTGTTTCTTTACGTTTGGTTTGCCTTTCAGCAGGATCTCTAATACTCGTATTTGGATTTTGCAGAAGCCGTCCCGCGGACACCTCGCTGTGCGGAGATGATAAAGAGGTCAAAATTCTACGACGGGCTCTCGGAGGAAGAGCTGAAGGTGGAAGGACTTGTGACCACCGAATCTTTGAGGGAGTATGGGCTCCTCGCCTCTTTCCAAAGTATTGAGCCAGTGAGTGGCAGGGGGCAAAGTCAGGTGTCAGCCGACATCCGGGAGCAGATTGCCCTGGAGCTGTCCAAGGTGATCTGCCAAGCAGCTCGGGACAAGAATAATTTATCTCCTAGTTGGGCGGAGAGGTTCCCCGACCCCCAGCCAGAGGAAGAAGAGATCGAGGCTCACCACGCCGCAGCTTACCCCAATGAAGGGACTCCGGGAGCTGGTACCTCCGGAACAGGTAAGACTAGTTTTCGATTGATCCACACCCCCAGCCTGTCTGAGGTTTCCCGGACTTCTCAGGCGGGGTTCGATCCCCGCTTCCTTAGGCTAGATCCGCGTAGGATACCCTTTGACAGATATTGCGATAGGGTAGATGAGCTCCTCGGGTGTTTGAGTGACGGTAGTCTGCCAGAAGGTGTCATCATGGTTGACCCTTCTTCCCTCAGCATGTCATTCCCGGGCTTCAAGGAATACGGGAGCTTCCTGGAGCAGGAAGCGGTGTTTTGTTTTCCTCGGGGAAGGCCATCCACGTTTCTTGTGCATGGTCGTCCCTTTCAAACTTTTCCCCTTTTTTGTTTCTTGTTCCCTGCCGGGGGGACTTGTTTGTGCTGTTATGCTGGTGCCTGTTTTGTTTTCTGCTTATCTTTTTCCACATTGCTTGCTGGTTGGTTAACCTTGCTTCGCACATTTCTTGCAGAATATCCTGAGGCAAAGATGTTGGGGAGAGCTAGTTCTCTTATCAGGAAGGCCGCCACCAGCCAAGACCCGTCCAAGGGGAAAAGACGAAAGGCCGGAGCTGGTAGGGGAGGTAAAGCTGCCACACCCAAGAAGACAAGTGGCGAGTCGCAAGGGTCTCCGGTGGTGGAGAGGTCAATCGTGCCCGTGGTGGAGAAGCCTCCTGTTGAGGGGCCTTCCGAGAACGTGGTGGTCTCGAGCAGTAGCAGCGATGGGGAAGGTCTTGTGTTCCCCGCGAAGAGGGTCGGGGGGAGCAAGCGCTCCGGAGGAGAGGCTGAGGGCGACAAGAAGAAACGCCTTAGACACTCTTCTCCCGAAGGTGATGGAGACCTCCGGGCCTCACGCAGTCCCCACCAGATTACCCCCAACCAGCAGCAAACACAACTCCAACAGCAAAAGCAACAGCAACAACAACACCAAAGACAATCAACACCGCCACAGCAGCAGCAAAAGCAACAGCAACATCAGCAACAACCACAAAGCGAGGCAGTAGTGTCTTTGCTACCGTCTCCAATACCCCGTCTACTTCCTCCTTCAGTCCAAAGGGAGTCCACCTTTTCGGGGTCTCCTTCTTCTTCTTCTCTTCCACTTTCTCAACAAACAAGCCTTCCTCGGCCTGGCCTGAAGCTCCATTTCCCTTAGAAACCAACCCGTTTCCCCGCTGCCCTCCTGGAGGGTGAAAGACGGGCTGATAATTTTTTGAAGAGGCGGTTGGAGGCCGAGAAGGCTGTTACTCAGGGAAGGGCAGACAACTTGTCTGCCGTGATGAGAGCTGAGCTGGCCGAGGGGGTGAGATCCCTTCACCAGGCTGGAGCGGTTTTGGATGGTCCAGCCTTGGAGAAGAGGCTGGTGCCTAGGCTCGGACGTTCATTGGCGCCGTTCGGAGCGGAGATGATGGAGGACATGGCCCTGAGCTTGTGCGAACTCAATTCTGAGAAATGGGCCATCAGTAGCAGTAAGGACCCGCTGTTGCTGACACATGCCGTAAAGCAGCTACTTTCGGGGGTAAGCTGTCAGTTGTTGTGTTCCGGGATCCATTGTCTTAGTACATTTGGTTCTGCTTAACTCATTTTGTTATCTTTCCTCGCAGGCCTCTCTCATCGCGGAACGATCGTTCCGGGAGGTGGGTGCAGTTCTGGTTCAGCTAGAGGAGAGCCAGGTGGCTCGCCAGGCCTTGGAGTCGGAGAAGCATAAACTAACCCAACAGGTCGAGAGCATGAAGGGGGAGGCTGTGGAGACGCTTAACAAGGCCCGGCGCTCGGCTGAAGAAGAGGCGGACAAGAAATATCTTGCCAAATATCGAGAGTACCGGGCCAGCGCGGAGAATGAGTTCAAGCAGCGGTCGGATGACTTGAAGGCCGAAAACTCCAAAGTCCGGGAAGATCTATCCCAAGCCGGGGAGGAGAAGGATACCTTGGAAGCCCGCTTGCAATCGAAAAATGATCTCCTCCTTAAGCAGCAAGAGGAATATTCTGCTCTTCAGAATAAGCTGCACGAGGAGGAGCAATTTCATAAGAGGAGCAGGGATCTCGTGTCTATGCTGGAGTTGGGGCTCGCCGAGAAGGATAAAGAGATCGGAGCCTTGCAATTCACTGTCAGGGGACATGTGACCGAGAAGCAATCCTTGCTGGATCACAATAAGGTGCAGCGCAAGGAGATTGATTCCCTTAAGGGAGAGCGGGATGCATCCAAGGCCGAGCTGGAAAAACTGAGGGCTCAACTGGCTGTCGCGGAGGCAAAGCTGGCGACCTCTGAGGCGGAGCGCTTGAAGGAGAAGGAAGATGCCGAGGTGGTGCTGAATAGAACGATTAATCTATCCCACGTGGTCCTCATGCACCAACTTTGGAAAATAAACCCGGAGGTAATAGGCTACCTGGGAGAGGATGCCGCCGCCATGAGGGAAAAGATACAGGTGTAGGATCAAAGCCCAGAGGCGTACGCCCAGACTTATGACATTGACGAGCCTGCTGGAGCCCCTGAGGTAGAAGATCCCACAGAGGCGGGGACCTCTAGACCTGCCAGTGATGAAATTCCACCTTCCAATGAGCTGACTCCGCCAGCCCCAGTTGAAACCGCTATCTCCGAGACCCTGGTCGTGGATGCCGCTGCCACCCCCAGTGCTTGAAGGGGTCTTTTCTTTTGTAAAAAATATTCTTTACTGATTATTATTTTTCATTTGTATTTTTCTTTGGGGCGAAGCTCCCTGTACTCTTTTCTCATTGCAGACGTATTTGCCATAATTATAGCATTTTTCTTTCCTTTTCTGCCGAGTTCTCTTAACTTTGCGTTTAGGGTAGGCTTTTATACGGTAGAAACTGCGGTAGGGGCGCATTAGGTTTTGGTTCCAACAGCCAGAACCTATGCATTTCTAACTTGAAGCTCCAACGGCTTATGTCTTTTCCCACGTAGTTTCTAGGTTGCGGAAGATTCCCGGTTCCAATGGCCAGACTCCCTCTTTCATCGTACTCAGCCTCCCTAAGGTAAATAGCCAATCTCGGGACTTGTAGTTATACCGTTCGCGGGGATGGCTAGGGTGACGCGTTCCATCTCTCCATTGCGATCTTTACAAAGCTTGCGAGGCAAACACTTACTACGTTTCTGCGGGATGGTGCCGGAACGGGAGTTCTTTTGGTGAGCGTTGCTAGACTTAGGGCTAGATCTTGGCGAAGCAAAACTAGCTGTCGTCGCGGAACCCACGGTGGCCGACTTCAGGGACTTGGCATGAAGCCTTGCGAGGCAAGGTTCGTTGCGGTCGGGGAAATCGCCACACCTACCATGTGCGATTCTGGAGCAGGGGCTTTGCGAAGCAAGGCCTGCTGTAATTAGGGGATCAATTATATTTGCTCCCAGAGCTGAAGCTTGCGAAGCGAAGTTTGCAGTGGTCGAGGAGCTCGCCATGCATTATTTTGTGAGACCCGGAGCTGAAGCCTGCGAAGCAAAACTTACAGCGGTCGCGGGTCTTGCCATCTCTCGCCTTGCGGGACCCGGAGCTGGAGCTTGCGAAGCAAAGCTCTCAGCGGTCGCGGATCTTGCCATGCATTACTTTAGGAGACCCGGAGCTGAAGCTTGCGAAGCAAAGCTTTCAGCGGTCGCGGAGTATTCTGCGAAGGACTTGTCAGGAAGTTGGGGGTGTTTCGGCGTAGCTCTCTGAATGTCCCCCAACCTCCAGTCCTGTTCATCGCTGGGCTACACAGGAGATAATTTTCATGATGCATAATGGCAGATATTTTCATGGAAATTTTCACATAATCACATAATGCACACATGACACGTAATGCAAATATGTTCATGGCAATAAATCAACCTAAGCTTAATCAATTTAAAAATTTCAAACACAATGCTAGCACATAAGTGGTGTTCTCTTTATGTTTTGTTCAAGGGGCGTATGGCTATGCCTTAGCCATGTATACCCCCCCAAGTGAGCGTGGGGTCCGGATGTCTCCGGACCGCGTGGTCACTTGTTAAAACGCAGCTTGGAGCAAAGGGATAAAAAATGCAGCAAAAGCGGAGTGAAACTCTCCGTGTTTTATTAAATTAGCCTGTTAGGCATGTGTTTTACAGCTGGGAGGATTGTCTCCATATTTTACATTTTTGCTACGTCCACCAAGGACTTTTGACTAGATAGTCCGGGGCCTACTGATAGTAACGGCGGAGGTGCTCCGCGTTCCAGGCGCGCGGGACTTTAGATCTGTCGAGTCTCTTCAAGTGATACGTTCCATGGCCCACTTTTTCTTGGACTGCATAGGGGCCTTCCCAGTTGGGTCCGAGGACTCCCACTCCCGGATCCTGCGTAGCAGGAAATAATCTCCGTAGGACAAGATCCCCAACTTCGAATGTACGGCTCTTGACTCTTATGTTGAAGTGTCGGGCTATCTTGCCTTGGTACATTTTGAGTTGCACCTGTGACTGCTCCCGGAGTTCTTCGATCATGTCCAGGGACTCCTGGAGAAGGGCGTGGTTCCGGGTAGGGTCGTAGGTGTCCTGCCTATGAGAGGGGATCATAGTTTCTACTGGGATGACGGCCTCACAACCGAAGGTCATGGAATAAGGTGTGTGCCCCGTCGAAGTCCTCTCTGTCGTGCGATAGGCCCAAAGTACTCATGGAAGCTCTTTTGGCCAGTGAGCCTTGCATGCCTGGAGTATTTTCTTCAACGTGGTCTTTAAAATTTTGTTTACTGCTTCCACTTGCCCATTAGCTTGAGGTCTGGCGACTGCGGAAAAGCTTTTGATGATTCCATGCGAAGCACAGAAGTCCGTGAAATGTTCACTATCAAATTGCTTCCCGTTGTCGGACACAATTTTTCGTGGTCGCCCAAAACGACACACTATATTCCTGATGAAAAAGTCCAGTGCTTTCTTAGACGTGACCGTGTTCATAGGTTCAGCTTCAGCCCATTTGGTGAAGTAGTCTACCGCGACTATGGCATACTTCACTCCACCCCTTCCAGTTGGAAGGGAACCTACTAGGTCAATGCCCCAAACGGCGAACGGCCAGGGGCTGGTCATTAAGGTAATTTCTGTAGGCGGCGCTCGCGGAACCTTGGCGTACCTCTGGCACTGCTTACATTTTCTGACATAATCCACACAATCCTTCTTCATGGTGGGCCAGAAGTATCCTTGTCGAAGGATCTTTTTGGAGAGGCTCAGCCCGGAGGTATGGTCGCCACAGAAGCCTCCGTGAATCTCATGGATGATGGCGCTGATTTCGGTCCCGGCAACACACCTAAGGAAGGGTATGGACAACCCCCTGCGGTAAAGCTTTCCATCCATAACCACGTATCGGGGAGCTTGATACTGGAGCTTTCTTGCGTCAGCTTTATCAGTGGGGAGCTCTCCGGTGGTGAGAAATCTGAGGATGGGTCCCATCTAGGAATGGGAATGGTCGATGATGGCATTTACCCTTTGTGTCTCGGTACTAGGTGCTTCTAAGTGCCCGATGGGCACTAGGCCATATTGTTCAATCTCCGGGTCTGTTGCAAGCTTGGCCAGTGTGTCCGCGAGTGATTTCTGGTCCCGGGGGACCTGGCGGATTTGGTAGCCTTTGAAATGCTGCAGGAGGCCGCGGGAGAGAGACACGTAGGTAGCCATTTTTTCGCCTTTCGTGTGGTATTCCCCGGATATTTGGTTTACCACAAGTAGGGAGTCGCTGTATACTTCTCTGGCCAGTTGTAATCCAGCTAGCATGGCTTCATGTTCTGCCTCGTTGTTGGATGCTGGGAACGCGAAACGGATGGCGCTCTGGAGCTGATGTCCTTGGGGAGATATTAGGATGACCCCTTCTCCAGCTCCTTTTTCATTTGAGGCTCCGTCTACATAGACCTTCCATGTGGGAAGTTCCGGGATAGGATCTTCCGGGAAGTCATTCATTCCCGAGCATTCCACAATAAAGTCCGCGAGTGCTTGTCCTTTTATGGAAACACGTGGCTGGTAGTGGATGTCAAACTGGCTCAGTTCCATGACCCATTTAAGTAATCTGCCAGAAGACTCGGGCTTCTGCAAGGCTTGTCGGAGAGGGTGGTTGGTGAGTACTCTGATGGTGTGCGCCTGGAAATAGGGCCTTAGCTTCCTCGAAGCGATTAGCAAGCAGAGGGAGAGTTTCTCGATCATTGAATATCTGGACTCGGCGTCCAGTAACCTCTTGCTCACGTAATACACAGGGAGCTGGATACGGCCGTCTTCCCGGACGAGAGCGGCACTCACGGCGTGCTTTGTCACAGCTAAGTACAAGAACAACGCCTCTCCTTCGACAGGTTTGGATAGAATGGGAGCTCGGGTTAGATGTTCCTTGAGGTGTTGGAAGGCTGCTTCGCATTCGGGGGTCCACTCGAACCTCTTGTTTCCTCGCAACACATTGAAGAAGGGGACACATTTGTCAGTGGCCTTAGATACGAAGCGGCTGAGAGCAGCTATCCTTCCGGTAACGCTTTGGACATCCTTATGCTTCCGGGGAGAAGGCATGTCTATGAATGCCTTAATTTTCTCAGGGTTGGCCTCCACTCCGCGGGAGCTGACAATGAAACTGAGGAACTTCCCAGACGAGACCCCGAAAGTACATTTCTTCGGATTCAGTTTCATTCCATACTTTCGGATCACGGCGAAAGCTTCCTCAAGGTCATCGCTGTGGTCCCCGGAGGTCTTGGATTTTACCAGCATGTCGTCTATGTACACCTCCATGTTCCTCCCCAGCTGGTCCTTGAACATCCTATTTACTAGACGCTGGTATGTCGCCCCAACATTCTTCAAACCGAAAGGCATGACCACGTAATAGTAGACACCCTTGTCCGTGAGGAAGCTGGTGTGTTCCTGGTCCGCGACATGCATCTTGATCTGGTTGTATCCGGAGTATGCATCCATGAAGGATAAGAGTTCATACCCGGAAGTGGCGTCTACCATCTGATCGATTCGCGGAAGAGGGAAACAGTCTTTCGGGCAGGCTCTGTTTAGGTCCGTGAAGTCAATACACATTCTCCAGGACCCATTGGGTTTCGGGACCAGAACCGGGTTGGCCAACCACACGGGATAGTGTGACTCCTGGAGAAAGCCTATGGACAACAGCTTGTCCACTTCAGCTTTGACTGCTTCGGCCCTCACTGGGTCTAACGGCCTCCTCTTTTGGCGAACTGGAGTTGCAGATGGGTCTATGTTGGGTGCGTGGCACGCAACAATAGGATTAATCCCCGTCATATCAGCGTGGGACCATGCCAGGATATCTTGATTATTCTTCACAGTGGCCACGATCTTTTCTCGAATGGCCGATGGAAGGTTTTTCCCTACCTGAATGACTTTGGTGGGATCTCTCGGGTTGAGGATCACCTCTTCGACTTCCTCCATCGGCTCTATCGCTCTCTCGACCCCCACTCTAGGGTCGAGTTCGTCAACGCATGCCCCTTGGGCACCCCCAGTTTCTGGTAAATCTCCCGCTAAAGGAGCGGCAACAACCGCCTCCTGGACCGTGTAGACGGATCGGACGGAGACGTTATAACAGCTTCGTGCACTTCGTTGGTCTCCCCGGAGGGTGCCGATACGCCCGTCGTCGCATGGAAACTTCAGGCATAAGTGGCGTATCGAGGTTATGGCCCCGCAATCGATTAGGACCGGTCGGCCTAGGATAGCATTATACGCCGTGGGGCAGTCGACCACTACAAATGTGCAGTGCTTGAAGGCGCAAGCATCGCTTTCTCCTCTGAGGGTGACTGGAAGTTGAATTTTGCCTAATGGCATGAGTGCATCCCCATTGAACCCCTGAAGCTGGATGGGGCATGGGGTCAGGTCTGTCTCGGTTAATCCGATAGCGTGGAAGGCAGCTTTGAAGAGGATATTTACGGAGCTTCCATTATCGACAAGGATCCGTGATACCTTCTTATTGGCAATCTGAGCTTCCACCACGAGGGGATCGTTGTGGGGGAAGTGCACATGTCGGGCGTCATCTTCCGTGAAGGTGATGGGAAGATCCATCATTCGGGGACGCTGAGCAGGTGACTGAACCAAGGCGCACATCTCTCCAGTGTGTTCTAACTCCCTCAAGTACCTTTTCTGGGAGTTGCGGGTGCTTCCGGCAAGGTGCGGTCCTCCGGAAATGGTGGCTACGTGTCCGTCAACGGGTGGCGGAGCAAGGCCGGGCGGATATGGGTTTCCGGGTCCTGGAGCCAATAATGCAATGGGTGTCGGAGAGGTTGGAGCAGGAAGCGCTGGGAACTAAGACCCAGGAGCTTGGGGGTGACCGCCTCCAGGAGCTCTAGCGGTCCCCCTCTGTCCAGGAGAATATGCAGCTCTGTGAACTACTCCCTGTCCGGGATAGATTATGGGTATCCTCACCCATTGACCGAGGTGTCCCGCTCTTGCCAGGGACTCGATCTCATCCTTCAGCTGAAGGCATTCGTTTGTGGTGTGCCCCACGTCTCCGTGGAACTCACACCTCTTATTGGAGTCTCGCGGACGCCTTCCTCCGTGAGACACTTTCGGGGGCTTCCTGTAGTTGACCATATTACAGGTCGCCCGATAGACATTCTCTCGTGAGTCTATCAAACTGGTGTACTCCGTGAACTTGGGCTCATAGTCCTTCCGGGGTTTCTTTGAATGGTCTCCCCAGTTGGAGTTTCTTCCGCCTCGTTTATTTCGCGATTGGCTCAGATTTCGTTCTGGGCCTTCCGCTTGTGGCTGCGACGGGCCAGGAGCGATACTACATCCGGTTTGTATAGCTCCGTACCCAGAGACATGGGTTTGACTCGGCGTCTGAGCAGACGCGGAAGGCCCATACACGCTTGGAGTGAAATGGGCTCCTGGAAGTGTGAGGGCTGGTGCGAGAGCTTGCGAAGCAAAGCTCGGCGCAGTCACGGAAGGCGTCGGAGCCGGGGGAACTCCAAAGGCCTGTTGGTAGGCATCCTCAAGGTTGATGATTCCCTGAGCTTTTGACATGAATTCGGGCAGAGTTTCTGCCCGTCTCCTTTGCATTTCCCCCCACAGCAGGGAGCCGACGGTAAGCCCCGATTGAAGGGCGATCAGCTTCATATCATCGCTGACCTTGGTCTTAGCAGCAACTTCCATTATTCTTTGAATGAAAGCTTTGAGGTTCTCATTGGGTAGCTGCTTGATGTTGGTTAAGGAACCAACCTCCATGTCGTGGTCCCGGGCTGCAATGAACTGCCTCCTGAATGCGGACTGTAGCTCCTTCCAACTGTGGATTGATCCGGGAGCTAATCTTTTCCACCAGTCCTTCGCGGACTTGGTAAGGGTGAGTGAGAAGCACATGCATTTGGCATCCTCACTGACGCGCGCCACTTGCATCATCTTGTTGTATTTAGCTAGATGGGTGCGCGGGTCTGTCCTCCCCTCATATAATTCTATATGAGGCATTTTGAAGTTCTCCGGGAGGGGAGTTTCCGCGATCCTTCGAACACATGGTTCCGGGTCTTCCTCCTCAGAGTCTGACAGGGCCCCACTTTGCTTCCGGACCAGCTTGGTCAAGGCAGCGATCTGTTCCTCGAGCCTCTTTGTATCGCTCTCCGGGAGGTCACGTCCCCGGAGCTTGTCGTTGAGATGATTTCGCAAGTCATCTCTGCGAGGCCGGACCTTTTCTCCTTTGGCCTTTTCATACTTGGCCTCCAACCTTCTTCTTAGGTCCACCGTGGACCAGCTATCTTCGGAGCGCGTGTCCGCGGCCCGACCGTCCTGGTTGACGGAATCACTGGGGCGGTTGTTCCTTCCCCTAGGCCTGGGTGCCTTAGCACCGGGCCCTTTAGGCACAGAGTGCCCCCTTGGGGCTGAAGGACGTCTGGGCTTAGGAGCGCCAGAGACCTTCTGCGCGGGGGGGGGGGGGGGGGGGGCAGTCGGCCTGGTGATTCACGCCTTTAGGAGGTGCAGGGGCGTTAGTGCGCATAGGCTCCCCAACTTTTTCTCTGCCCTTGTTAGGGGCGGCTTTGGATGGTCCAGCAGCGGCTGGATCCGGCATGGTGGCATCAGCACCACCTAAAACAGAGGCGTCCTCGTCCGAGTCGCCTAGATCTCCGAGTCGCCTAGATCTAAAACAGAGGCGCTCCATCATGCGTTGCATTTTTTCGGAGACGCGCTCCTGCTCAGCAAGCTTGGCCTTAGTGACCACCAGTTCTTCGGCTACTTGGACCAGTTCTGGATCCTTCTCGTAGTAGTAGCCGTCTTTGTAGCAACCGTCTCGGACATACTCTTCTTCGCTTTCTAAGTATGTCGTATCTTCAGTACTGACCCGATCCTGGCGGGATGTTGGGTCTTCACCTTGGTGGTCCGAGGGTTCGTTTTGTACCACATCTTCCATCATAGTATCGGGGTTGACCCTAGCATTTTTGTCAACCGCAGATTTTCTCATTGTCACCATCTTTTCAGTACGCAGAAAAAGAGCTGACTAACAACTTCCTACAGCTCTCAATGAAAGCACCAAAATGTTTACCGATTTTTTCGGAAACGAATACAAACAAACTAATAAAAGGATAAGAACTGTAGAAGTGCAGAAATATAAATAGACAAATAAGTTTTTTACGTGGTTCAGGCGTTAACGAGCCCTAGTCCACGAGTCGATGTTATTATACTTGTAGAGAATTACAATAAAATGGTTGGTGTACAAGAACCTCACAAACTCACAGTGTTTCTCTCGAGTTCTCTAGAAGAAGACGAAGCTAGAGACATTTTGACAGAGTTCTCTCCCTGTCCTCCCCCCCCCCCCCCCCCCCCTCTATTGCAAAATGAGGAGGTCTTTATAGCCTGAGTTTTTTTATTAGGGTTTTACCCTGCCCCATGAGTCTTAATTACACCAGCCATAAATAGGGGATACAATTACCGTAGTCGCCTGGCTACCAGGCTCTATGTGGGTATATTTATGTGAAAGTATGGGGAATGCACAAAGGCAGCTGTCTTTTCCAGGCTGTCAGCGGAACAGTAGGCGAAATAGTACTTTTAGGCGTGCTGGGATGTGTGCGGCCTCGACCTGTCGGGCGTGTCAGGCGGGATCCTGTGTCAGGTGGATATAATTCCAACTATGCCTCCTCCATGACTCGACCGCTTGGTCTTCTTCCGTGCGAGACACGGAACTGTATCCGCGAAGGTAACCTGAAGAGCTTTTCCTGGAAGGACCTTCCCCGACGGATATCCCTTCGGGAGTCCGGGAGAATCGACGAGCTTCCGCGTCGCGGTTGCTTGAAAGAGTCTGCTGGACACTGAACGGGAGAGGCGAAGCCTTTCTGTCCATCCGCGAGCTCTGGTCACCTTTCGTGAAAGACTTTGATAATTTACCTTCCCCGAGGCTATCCATTTAAACGCTATCCGGAAATCTGGATAACAAAGCCGTAATATGAAAAATGATAATAATCGAGAATGTGGAGACTAATTGCAAAGAAAGATGGTCACTCCTTTTTTAGGTGGTTCGGAGGTTAAAATCCCCTAGTCCACCAACCAATATTATTGATTTATCCTTACTATTTCTTACAGAGTATTTGCATTACATGAAGAATCCAACCCCTTTCACTATCTAGGGTTTTTGTATTTATAGGAGATTGACCTCTGAGTAGGTACTGGGGTCATCACGTGATCTCTTCATCCATCATGTCATTTATGTGACACTGATGATTAATTCCTAAACCTTACAGTGAAGTGTGGTCTAATCAGTATGTAAAGATGGGTAATGGGCCGCATGGTTCAAATCAGGTGTGGGATGTCTGATCACACACGTTTATATTGTGTATCCGAGAATTCAGGAATAGAACAAACACGTGATGTCTGGTATACACACGTTTATATTGCGTGGCTAACTTTATAATGATTCAGGGGTACGTTAGGCTCCTGATGTACCACGAGCTTCCTGTGGTGCTAGCTCACGCCTGCTATACTATGTTGACACAATAGCTGCTCCGAGTGCTAAGCAGCTAAACCATCCATCAGCTCGAGCTATTTGTTTAGGGGACCGCACCAAACAGCTTCGGATGAACGGTGGACACATGGCAGGTCGGTTAAGTCCCTTTTCTAGCTCCACAAAGTATGTGCAAAAATTAACTCTTACCGTCTGCTGGCGGGGCTGAGGTATCTCCTCCTGAAGCACGAGTGGGAAGTCCCTACCCCAGCGGACATCCTCTACTTTTTCTGCCTCAAAGCCAGCTCGGATCAGAGGGGACGAGGCCATGGGTTCTACTACCTGACTCGCTTCTCGAACTCATCTGCAGTGATTGCACTTTCCAGTCATCCCAATGAATTCAAGGACCAATTCTTCATGTCGACTGGGTTTCGCAATTGCGAGTACCATTACTTCAACCATCCTCGTAAGCTTTCCATCCTTAGGTCATGATTAATTTTTTTTTTTTGCTTGTATAATGACTGGAGCATCGTCGTACAACTATTTTTGCGAGGACGGCCAAGTCCGTGACCCTTGGGGGTTAGTACGATACCCTGGCAGGGCTTCCGCCCAGTGAGAAGGACTACCTCCAGCCCGTGTCAGACGACATGATGTTGGCATGCAAGTTGATCTCTACAGGCCAAACTCTGGCCTTGAGAAGGAAGTGGGCCAATCACCCAGCAGCCCGCGTGCTGGCGACCATTCCCGAGGTCGATTCTGCGGCTGACGGTGGTGACGAGCAGAAAGAGGTGCCCGAGGTGCCTCTCGTGCGGAAGAGAAGAGCTCTAAAGGTTGCTCGGGATCCAGACTTGGACCGAGCTCAGTCAGGGGCATCAGATGGCCCCTCTGGCCAAGGTAACCCATACCCTTTTCAGGACCTAGACAGGGCAGTTGCGGACCTTAGGTTAGCTAGGTTTAACCCAAATCAGCTCGTGCACCGCCACCAAAACGACCTAGACTGCAACATAACCCTACTCCAATGCATAGATCAGTTAGTGTTGCATGGTGAAGCGGGCCATCCTAGGGGCACCGTAGTAGTAAACAACACGTTGTCATTTAGGTCAGCCTTTTTTGAGGAGTATGGGACCAATCTTAGGTCGTGGCCCTCCCTTCTAGAGGGAATAGTTGCCCCTGGACTTAGGCAATACATGGAGGAGTCTAGTCCTGAGGTAGAGCTTGACCCGACACCTCCCCTAATCCAAGAAATGGTTTTTTTAGATTCTCCTTCCCCTGTAGCAGCTCCGAGGCCAGAGGTCGTGGAACTAGACTCTTCCTCTAGCTCAAAGGGTAAGAATTTTGCTACTTCGCATATATCTATTGTTAATAATTTTATTTTGAAGAATGTATATGAATCCTTAACGTGTTTTCCATTCTTCTTTTCAGGCGAGGAGATGGCACAGAGGGGGGAACCGGACATCCGCTCGATGTTCCCAGGAGGGAAATCACTCGAGGGTCCCCTTGTTAAGAGGCTTTGGCCTACTTCCAAGAAAACGCCGCCCCCGGCTGCGACAGTCTCTCAATCCCCGGCTAAGGGGAAAATCTCTGGCCCAGGAGCTCCACCTACTGCAGCCCCGACTACGACCCTTCCTCGTCTTCCTCCGCCTGTTCGAGAGCCGGTAGCACCGGTTGGTCCCCAAGCTCCAACAGCCCCTGCTACCACAGTTCGCATCCCTGTAACCCCCAGGATCTGGAGCTGATCTCAGACACTTTTTGGGGGACCGTCTATGAGACGGCGAACTACTCGGTGGAGCACTATTACAAGACCAAACCCACTGACCTAAGGGCAATTGAGGAGAGGAGCCTTGAGAACGTTATGGAATCTTCCCTGGGGATGAACCTCACAGTAAGCACCTTTCCTAACTTCACTTTTTATATATATATCTTATTTTTCGGGTGTGTGTCTAACTGTTTCTTTGTTTTTTGTAGGCGGTCTTGGCTCTTCATTGTTGCATCTCTCGGGCTAGGTCCAGGAATGAGGAAATCAAGGCCGAGCTGACTGTGGCTCAAGCTGCAATCGCCGCCTCTCAACAGAATAAGCAAAGTGCCAAGGATGCTTTGGCGGAGGCCCAAGCGAGCGAGCAGGCAGTGAAGGCTTCCCTTACCACTGCCCAGGCAGGCGAGCAGGAGGTGAGAGCTGCCTCGGCAGCCCTCCAGGCCGAGCTCGAGGGGGCCAAGGCAAAACTGCTGGAGGTCGAGGTGGCTGTTCTAGAGGAGAAGAAGGTGTCGACATCCTCCATGGAGAGTATGTTGTACCACTGCTGGGCCTTCAACCAGGACAGCAACTTCTCCTTCATGGCCTCTGACACATGGGGGCACTACCTCGAGAAGTTCAAAGCTCGGCTGCAACAAGAGCTGCCGGCGGTGACTGAGATCGGGGAGACCTCTGCTGCCGGCGAGCAAGAGGTTGAGGAGGTGACGTCCTCAGAGCGGCCTGGGGGGCTTACAATTTTTTTTGTATTTTCATTTTTATTTACTTTTTTCTGTAAATATTCAGCACGAGGTTTTTCTCCTCGAAACAATTTATTGATTTCAATTATCTCGAGTTTTACTTCATTCTCTATTTATTTATTTTTATATTTTATGATGTGTTTGGTAAAAACTTAGTTCATGTTAGTTTTATTGACCGTTTTTCTTTGAGATAGCAAAGCATTGCTAGTCAATTTTAACCAACTTCTAAGTTTTAGGACCTGGTTGTGCCCTCGATATTTAATCTTAAAAACTTAGTTCACGTTAGTTTTATTGATACCTCATGCTTCTTGGAAAAAACACTTGTTAATCAATTTAACCAACTTCTAAGTTTTAGGACCTGGTTGTGTCTAGGATATTTAATTTTAAGTACTTAGTTCGCGTTAGTTTTATCGATACCTCGTGCTTTTTAGAAAAAATACTAGTTAATCAATTTAACCAACTTCTAAGGTTTAGGACCTGGTTGTGTCCAGGATATTTAATTTTAAAAACTTAGTTCGCGTTAGTTTTATCGATACCTCTTGCTTTTTGAAAAAAATACTGAATCAATTTAACCAACTTCTAAGTTTTAGGACCTGGTTGGCTGGGTGACCTGCCCCCCAAGTAACCAGGAAGTAGACTTGTGTGGTTACTTGAACCAATTACACAAACAAGATCGTACAGAAAAATGAAATTAAGAACCGTTATATATATATATATTTTTATTCATATAGCTAATTGGCTTTTATACGCAAGCCTTACATTAAGGAGTGATTTGATCACTGATAATATTTTCTCAAATGCACAGCATTCCAGGTCTGTGACACCCTTTCTCCATTAAGCCAGGCTAATTTGAAGGTACCTTCTTGTACGATTTTAATGATCTGATATGGCCCTTCCCAACTCGGGCCTAAAGAACCATCTTTGGGGTCCTTTCCCGCTAAAAACACCCTTCGAAGCACCAGGTCTCCTAACCCAAAAGCACGCCTTTTGACCTTTGAATTAAAATAACGAGTGATCTTTTGCTGATAATGTGCGAGGTGTAGCTGTGAATCTTCTCGCTTTTCGTCATTCAGGTCGAGGGACGCGCTGAGCAATTTTTCATTCTACTCTTGGCTGAAGGCCTAGACCCTATATGAGGCTTTCTTTGTTTCGAAAGGAAGGACGGCCTCGCTCCCGAAGGTCAAGGAAAAAGGGGTGTGCCCCGTCGAGGTTCAGTGCGAGGTCCAGTAGGCCCATAGAACCTGCGGGAGCTACTCGGGTCAAACTCCCTTGGCTTCGTCCAGTTTCTTCTTAAGACTTGCCTTGAGCGTCTTGTTCACAGCCTCGACCTACCCATTAGCCTTGGGGTAGGCCACGGAGTAAAAACTTTTAATTATGTCGTGTCTCCCATAAAATCCGGTGAAGAGGTCGCTATCGAACTTGGTTTCGTTATCCGACACGATCTTCTTCGGCAGTCCGAACTGGCAGACAATATTCTTAACCAAAAAATCGAGGACTCTCTTTGATGTTATTGTTTCCAGGGGCTTCGCTTCTGCCCACTTCGTGAAGTAGTCAATAGCTACTACCGCATAGCAAACTCCCCCTTTTCCCGTGGGTAGGGCACCAACTAAGTCAATCCCCCAGACCGCAAACGGCCACGGGGATGAGATCATCTTCAGCTCGAGTGGTGGAGCTTGGGCGATCGTGGTGAACCACTGAAACTTATCACACCTTTGGACATAAGAGATCGAGTCCTTTGATAGAGTGGGCCAATAATATCCTTGCCTCAATATCTTCAAGGTCAGGCTTTGCCCCCTAGCGTGATCTCCACAAAAGCCTTCATGCACCTCCTGCAAATTGGTTCTAGCCTCTTCTGGCAGAACACATCACAAAAGAGGCAGAGAGAGGCCACGCCGATACAACGTTTTGTCTATGACCATATACCTCAAAGCTTGGTAGAGTATCTTTCTTGCATCCTTTCTCTCTTCGGGTAACTTCCCTGTGGTAAGATATTTGACTATGGGAGCAATCCAGGTGGGCCTGGCAACGATCATTTCGATCTCTCCTGTATTTTCTACCACACATGGTCTCTTTAGGAACTCCACTATTACCAGGCTCAAGGTTTCGGCTTCCTTGAAGGTGGCCAGCTTTGCTAGGGCATCAGCATTGGTGTTCTGTTCCCGAGGGATCTGTTCGACTAGGATGTATTCAAAAGCGGACAACTCCTTTTTTACCTTGGCCAGGTAGGCCGCCATCTTGGCTCCCCACGCTTGGTATTCCCCTGATACCTGGTTTACCACGAGCTGGGAATCGCTATAGCACTGGATGGCCCTAGCCTTCAGCTCCTTGGCCACCCTCAACCATGCCAATAAAGCTTCATACTCGGCCTCGTTGTTGGACACTTCGAATCTGAATCATAACGCGAAGTGGAAACGATGTCCCTCTGGGGGATATCAAAATGATTCCAGCTCCGAACCCGTTCTCATTAGATGAACCATCCACAAAGACTTTCCACAAGGCCTGCACCGGTTCTTCCACCGGTTCCTCTTGGAATCCAGTGCACTCTGCCACGAAATCAGCAAGAGCTTGGCTTTTGATCGTATTTCTTGGCACGTATAGTATCTCAAATTGGCTGAGCTCAATAGCCCACTTCAAAAGACGTCTTGATGCCTCAGGTTTCTGCAGTACCTGCCTTAAAGGTTGATCGGTTATGACGTGGATTGAATGGGACTAGAAATACGGCCTAAGCTTTCTGGAGACCGTGATAAGGTAGAACGCCATTTGATCCATCAACTGATATCAAGATTCAGCTCCGAGGAGCCTTTTCCTAATGTAATAGACTAGCTTCTGAGACCGGTCCTCTTCCCGGACCAGCACGGCGCTAGCCGCATCTTTCGTGACAGCTAGGTAAAGAAAAAGAGGGTCTCCTGCTGTTGGTTTAGACAACACGGGCGACTCGGCTAAATGTGCTATTAGGTCGAGGAAGGCACGCTCGCACTCTTCGGTCCCCTCAAACTTTTTATTTCCCCGGAGTAGGTTATAGAATGGCACACATTTTTCTGTTGATTTGGAAATGAATCGATTAAGGGATGCCACCCTTCCTGTTAGAATTTGGACGTCTTTTCATGACCGAGGTGATGGCATTTCAAGTAGCGATCTGATTTTATCGGGGTTCGCCTCTATTCCTCTGGTGTTGACTATGAAACCCATAAATTTTCCCGACGCAACCCCGAAGGTACATTTATGGGGATTCAACCTCATACCATACTTCCTTAGGATTTCAAAACATTCTCTCAGATCGGGAACATGGTCATCGGCAGTTTTTGTC
The DNA here is from genome assembly GCF_963169125.1 of Humulus lupulus. Classification (NCBI taxonomy): domain Eukaryota; kingdom Viridiplantae; phylum Streptophyta; class Magnoliopsida; order Rosales; family Cannabaceae; genus Humulus; species Humulus lupulus. Next base: position 110,007,745 of record NC_084797.1, on the reverse strand, counting down.
TTGACCAACATGTCGCCAACATACACTTCCATGTTTTTCCCAATTTGATTAACGAACATTCGGTTGACCAATCTCTGATATGTAGCTTCGGCGTTTTTCAGCCCAAATGGCATGACTTTGTAATAATAAACATTGGTTGGGGTCATGAAGCTGGTATGCTCATAGTCCGTAGGATTTATAGCGATTTGGTTGTAACCAGAGTATGCATCCATGAAGGACATGAGCTCGTGCCCTGCCGTGGCATCCACCAACTGGTCGATCCTTGGCAGGGGGAAGCAATCCTTGGGACACGCCTTATTCAGGTCAAAAAAGTCGCTACAGGTCCCCCATTTTCCATTGGGCTTCGGGACCAGAACAGGATTGGCGACCCAGATCGGGTATTTTTCCTCGCGGATAAAACCGCATTTAAAAAGCCAAGCAACTTCCTCTTCCAGGGCCGTAGCTCAGGTCGTACCCAGACGCCTTTGTTTCTGTGACTTCGCCGGCATGCTTTTGTCTAAGCTGAGGGTATGCATGATGATGCTCGGGCTGATCGCCACCATGTTTTCGTGAGACCAGATGAAAACGTTTAAATTTTCTTCTAGGAATTTCAGTAGCTCCGCCTTTCTCTCATTACTAAGGTTTTTTCCGAGCCTAACGATCCTCGAAGGATCTTTAGGATCGATATTTACCTCTTCGAGCTCTTTGATAGCCTGGAGCTCGGACCTCTCTTTGCCAATTCTAGGGTCGATATCGTTACTCAGGGTGGTACCTACGTCGTCGACCGGCTGAGATTCCTTTATCTCAGAGCTAGTTCCCTTTTCCTGGGGTTCCTCACTTCCACCCTGAATGGTCATCATCTGTTGCCCGGGTTATGATTTTCCCTTCATGGAAATGCTATAGCATTCCCTGGCAGCGAGCTGATCACCTCGAACCGTACACATCCCCGTAGAGGAGGGGAATTTGACTTCGAGGTGGCGGATAGAAGTTATGGCTTCAAACGCCATCAACGTAGGCCGACCCAGAATTACGTTGTACGCGGTGGGACAGTCGATAACCACGAACTCGAGGAGTTTGGAGACAGTTCGGCGTCCCTCTCCAACGGTTATTACTCATTCAATCGTGCCTATCGCTGCCGACCCTTCGCAAGAGGACCCATAGAGCATGATGGAAGTGGCCTTCGATCACCGACATCCCCATTTTTTCTAACGTGGACCGAAAAAACAAGTTCACAGATCTCCCATTATCAACTAGCACCATCCTGACTCTCTTATTGGCGAGTAGGGAGGTTATAACTAGAGGATCGTTATGTGGGAACTGGACATGACTGGCATCTCCTTCAGTGAAACTGATTAACGGTCTCTCCAATCATTGTTGCTTGGGTATGGGCTGCACTGGGATAAATTCGATTCCGTTATGAGACTTTAATTCGTTGATGTATCTTTTCTGAGCACCTCTACTCGAGCCTGCCAGATAGGGGCCCCCAGAAATGGTAGTTATCTCCTCCTACTATTGGAGGAGGGATGTCCTGCCCCACGTGGGCTCCGGTCGGATTCGTTGGGGCTTTCGGAGCTGATTGAACATTTTTCCTGGCTGGCTGATTCGGAGCTACCCGATTCTGGGCATACTGAGCCAAGGGTCCAACGTGGATGAGTGTCTCGATCTCATCCTTTAGATGCCTTCAATCATCAGTGTTGTGACTGATGTCGTTGTGGAATCGACAGAATTTTGAAGGGTCTCTCTTAGCCTTTTGATGTTTCAAGGGCTCTGGCCTTTTCCTTGGAAGGCGGGCAGAATTTTCTACGGCGTAGACCGCTTTGAATTTTTCCACGGGCTTGTTCTTCTTTGGACCGTGCTGGCCACCCTCGCCATTTCCCTTTCTTTTTCCTCCATCCCCTTGGTTATTCTGGGTAACGGCTTTAGTCATTTTCACGACGCCCGTTTCCGCTCCAACGGGCTGATCAGGGACTTGGCTGATTCCCGCAATCGATGCTCTTGCTTCTTCCAAATTTATCCATTCCTGGGCCTTGTTCAAGAATTCATCCACAGTGCTGACACCTTTCCTTTGGATTTCTTTCCACAGCCCGCCCCCAACAAGGATTCCAGTTCTCATAGCCATGAGTCTAGAACTTTCGTCTGCGTCCCTAGCTCGGGTCGCAACGTTGGCAAACCTGCTCAGGTAAGCTTTTAAAGACTCCTCGAGCTGTTGCTTCACGTTCGCCAGGGTATCCGCTTTGATGCGGACCGCTTGGGAGGCTCAGAACGCCCTCTTGAAGTCAGTAGAGAAATTCTTCCACGAGCTGATCGACTGCTTCTTGCACTGCTTGAACCATTGCCTAGCTGGCCCGATCAGAGTCGAAGGGAATATCAGACACCTCAGCTCGGGTCCAATATTATGGGCCATAATCAGGGTGTTGAACATCCCCAAGTGATCCGACGAGTCTCCATCTCCATTGAATTTTGAGAGATGGGGCATCCTGAAACCCGGCAGGTATGCCGTTGCTGCGATGTTTGGGGAAAAAAGCTCAAGCTCATCCCCTGAGTCGTATTGGTCCTTTCCCATCTCTGACAGGAACCTCTTCATTAGTTCCTCCATTTAAGCTAGCCTTTCAAGGGTTTGGTCTTTTATACCTGGGTTGTCCTGGGGTTGTTCAATAATCCCCGTCCCGTTGTTCGCGTTAGGCGGGTTATTGTCCCTCCAAGCATGAGCTTGGTTTGGTGGGACATTCCCATTATCGCATGTTTCGGAAGGACCATCCTCTTGGCGAGCATGTCTTTCGTTTCTGGACGGCGCTCCCCTCTGTGAGTTGAGGCGATCTCGAAGGTCGGTCCTCGAGGCGGCATGAGGGCTTTGTGCTGAACTTAGATGATTTCGCAGGTCTCAACCAGATCTTCCACTTTGGTGGCTTTCGGTCCAATAGCTCCCATTGGAAAAACTCAGAGCCGACTACTGGGGGAGAGCATCCGGGACACTTCCACGTGCTCATGGGTGACAAGCAATAATGGCGGGAGGAGGATTCTACCTGCTATTCCCATATGCAGGAATATCTCGAGCAGGACGAGGAGGAGATGGATATCTTATCGGCGAAGGGGGATGCCTAACTGGTGAAGCAATCCTAGTCCTATCTGGCCAGATCAAATTAGCTCGTGGTTGATCTATCCCACTGCCTCCAACTTCCTAGGCCCGACGATCTGACCGCGGCATGGGAGGGCTGTCCGGAGCAGGTTGCCTACGCGAGCTCTCCCCGGACCCCCTTTGCGAGTTGCCACGAGCTCTCCTGGGTGCGTTCGATGGTGTAGCCGAACTTGGAGTTGAAGTTCTGACTGACCGGCTGACTTGCTGATGGGCTCTGGGAAACTTGTCAAACATAGTTTCCTGGTTATGGTGCGACATGGGCGCAGATCTCGTGGTCGAGGTTCTAACCGACCGACTGGGTCTGGGCCGACTATCCCTGTCGGACTTGTGAGTCCTACTTTACCTCTTTCCAGCGTTAATGTCGGTTGCAAGAGGGGGTACCTGGGCCAAGACTTCCTTGATTTGCTTATTCTCTTTGGCTAGATGACTCCTCAGCTGCATGTTCTCCATTTCTATCGCCGTCAGGTAACTTGGGTTCGGATTTGGAGGTAGCGGCGCTGAACTCCCAGTGTCGTCATGGCCCATCGGCTGCTTTCCCAATCGTTGCTGGACCTCTGGGTCTGGTTCATTGGATATGGCGGCATGGTGAGCCTCCTGCCCACCATGTTGATCTGCCTCGTTACCATGCCTCAAACGAGTAACCACCATGATAAAGTTTTCATGATAGCACTAATCTAAAAACCTCTCAATGAAAGCACCAAACTGTCGACGCGGTTTTTCGCCAACAGTAAATTATATGAATAAATAGGATGGATTAGTACTGAATGATAAACCGTAATATGAAAAATGATAATAATCAAGAATGTGGAGACTAATTGCAAAGAAAGATGGTCACTCCTTTTTTAGGTGGTTCGGAGGTTAAAATCCCCCTAGTCCACCAGCCAATATTATTGATCTATCCTTACTATTTCTTACAGAGTATTTGCATTACAAGAAGAATCCAACCCCTTTCAATATCCAGGGTTTTTGTATTTATAGGAGATTGACCTCTGAGTAGGTACTGGGGTCATCCCGTGATCTCTTCATCCATCATGTCATTTATGTGACACCGATGATTAATTCCTAAACCATACAGTGAAGTGTGGTCTAATCAGTAGGTAAAGATGGGTAACGGGCCACATGGTCCAAATCAGGTGTGGGATGTCTGATCACGCATGTTTATATTGCGTATTCGAGAATTCGGGAATAGAACAGACATGTGATGTCTGGTATACGCACGTTTATATTGCGTGGCTGACTTTATAAAGATCCAGTGGTACGTCAGGCTCTTGATGTACCATGAGCTTACTTTGGTGCTAGCTCGCGTCTGCTATACTATGTCGACGCAATAGCTACTCCGAGTGCTGAGCAGCTAAACCATCCATCAGCTCGAGCTATTTGTTTAGGGGACCACACCAAACAACTCTGGATGAATGGTGGACACGTGGTAGGTCGGTTAAGTCCCTTTTCTAGCTCCACAAAGTACGTGCGGAAATTCAGGGCGTACAACTATACTCTGTCATGCTTAGTATTATTATTCACTACAAGAAAAAGCTATATTAATAGCATTGAATTCGCACATTTAGAAGAAAACGTCATCCAACCCTGTGAATTTTCTAGGGCCATTTAGGTGGCTTACCTTCTTGTCATCCAGCCCTGTGAATTTTGTTTCCATCTCCACTTCCTCTTATGTAAACACTGGTATGTAACATGTACGGCCTATCTGGGGTTGTCCCTAAGTACTCAATATCAATATCGTCATTGTTTACAGGATGGTCTATGTTGTTAGAAAGTTGTCAAAATTTTCCAATTAGTTATTGTACCACAAAAATAATAATTGATATCATTTTATTACATATTTTGTACATGTATATAATGTTATTTTTTAGTGAGAACAATGAAGTTCTCGGACAAAATATGCTTACATAAAACGAAGTGATATCTCCAGCAGTATAACCAGGTTTGAGTTTTACAGCAGTACTAAAGTACCCAGATCAATATGGATGTATTGACTTGAAACAACTTGTTGTTTATAAGAACAAAAGGCAATTCGGTAATAAGTAGATAATTTCAGTAATAAAAAAAACCAAAATAGCACACTACAACACTGATTTTAGAAAAGCAAAATCAGTATGAGCAAGCCCAATTCGATTCATATGTTGAAATTCACAAGGCTGTTATGTTTTAATAATGTTTAAAGTGAAGAGAAGGTGAGCTTACTCATAATGATTTTTTTTTTTAAATATATTATCAAAGGTCATGCTCTGTTTTAAATTTTTATAATTACATGTTTTATAAAATGTGTCACGGAGTTTATAAAGTTTAAAAAGAGATAGAAAGTTCTTTTGTTTTTGTTGGTTTGAACTCTAAATATCACTATGCTTCAAACATTATAGTTCCAAGTATCTGTGAATGGATCCTTCCCCAAAGTAAGCTGATGACATTAATTCATGCATATTCTCATAATTTTGTATGCCCAAAAATGCACTAAATACATTTGAGAATTAATGTGAGAATTATATATTGTTACTGTTTAGGAAGACCATGGATCATGGTTCAAATTGATTACATCAAAATTTATCTTGGTGGTGCACGTGAGACTTTACATTCCAAGGTTTGTTGTTTTTGCATTTATTTTTTCATGGCTTCAAACCATATATTTTCTTGCTTTGTTTCATTTTTCTTCTCAAATTTGCCTTTTAACCAAAGATTCTATTGAGTAGAAAACTCGAAGTGTCATTGTTACCAGATTATTTTCTGTCATTGACAATGCTTCGGATAAAATGTTGTGAGCAAGTGATGTCTTTACTCCCAAGAGCTCAATACATGCATGCCCTATTTCCATGTCTTGAGATTTTGACAATATTTGGATGTGATGGGGTGGATGTACTGCTAGAAGGGGGATTGCCTTTGAGTTTAAAGAACATTAGAATTATAAGATGTGAAGACCTGAAAAGGTTAGGTGAGGAGACATTTCAGCGCCTCACTTCCCTTGAGACATTGCATATTGAACAATGTAGAAACCTCAGACATACCTAGAGAACTACCCACTTCTCTTTCTGATCTAAGCATTGACTCTTATGAATTGCTAACACCACGACTCCAGAGGGAGACAGGGGAGGACTAGTCAATTATTGCTCACATCCCCAATGTAACTATCGATCGCAAGAACGGCTGATTCCTTGTAATTTTCCACAAAGATGACTGGTATTACTCTTTCCTCTCTCATACTTATTTACACTAGTATATTTAAAAGCTTTTTATTTATAATTACTTTAACTATATCTAACAATTATATTTCTAGATAGAACTTTTTGATCAAGGGTTCTTACATAGCATCATATTGGGTCAAACTTTTGTCAAAACTTGGTTATGTATACTTCAAAGCATCTGTTCTCATGACCAAAGTCATTTTCTACCTCTCTGTCATAGTGACCTCACATTTATAATATTTATTCTTTTCATATCTTTAACTTCCATATAATGATTTAATATATTTGTCAATCATTTAATCTGTTTCTCATTTGCAGTATGTTCGACTTTCGGCAATGATACATTTTCATATCTCCTTTTATTCTCATGTGTTTCAATGTCGTAGTTTATAGTTTTTATTTAGAAAGTTAAGTAGTTTACCTTTATTTTAGATAAAATTGATCGTTCCATACATTGAGAAAAATACTTCATGTTCTAAGGTCATGCTCAAAAATCCTACCTTTGAAGAAATTAGTTTTCATGTCTTCCACTACTACAATTATTTGCACTGGAGATCCAGTGGCACCAGATGTGTTAGTTGAGGAGACATGAGAGCTTCATAACATGTTTTATGTGAGAAATCAAAGATGAGTACATGTGTTTGACACTAGTACTGTACACCCCTATATAGGCGTGTTAAACCATGATTATGGACTGTATTAATTTAGGCGTGTCAAATATAATAATTGCAATTCTTATGTGAGTTTTAATATCAATTAGATTCTATATGTTGATTATATTTGTGGTTCCAAGCCCTTGATTTCTTAAAAACAATGGAACACAGTGGCCAATCAAAAACTAGAGGATCAATAACCTTGAATCTTTAACAAATAAGCCATCACAGTGGCCAATCCTTAGTAGTTGTTTACTTAAGGTGTTATGAGTAGAAGGCAAAGCTGGAAGAGGCTTTGATGGTTGTGACTTTTTGGGGAGAACTATGTTGAATATGCGAGTACAGTAGATACAAGTTCATTCCTTTCGTTTATTCGTTGAACATTGTTAAATTATTGAATATAATGTCTAGTTCAAATGTTCAATTACTTGAAAATGAAAAGATATATGCTCTGTTATATGGAGATTTTGTGTTTTGTTTCTTGTTTCGTCATGCATAATCATTTATCTGTTTCATTATATTTCTCTATTTTTTTATTTTTGTTCATCAAGATTAGTTACAAATAGTTTTTAAAGGTGTTTTGGAATTCTGATATGCTTTTGTCCCTATGATTACATTGCCAATATAGTTATGCTTTGGGATTGGCACTATAATAACAATAATCAAAATCTTAGATCTTTGCATATGGATTTTGCAAGTCTTTTTCTCTAGTTTGTGATATAAACACTGGTTTTGTTTTGTTGTTAAGTTTTTTTTTATTAATTTTAATTCTCGATTAGATGAAAGAGAAGTATGTATGTTTACCTTTTCTCCTGTTGTAAGTCAATTGTGTTTTTGGGTATTTATTTCTTTCTCTATGTTGTAAATCAGCTGTATTGTTTATGTTTACAGGTGGCGGTGCTCGTGATGATGAGGATTTGGGATTGTCTGTTGTATTATGCATAAATTAATTAAGTTGAGCGTTTGTATCTATGTTTTTGCTCTTGATATTCAAATTTTGATTTTGTACTGGATTTTATTTCTATTTTTTTATGATGTTGGAAAATATACTACTTAGAATTGTGTCAATTTATGAACCTATTGTTGACCTGTGAAATTGGTCAACGATCGTATGTACGATATATGACACCTTTTGAATGAGATAAATATAAATATACGACAAAGTACGAATGTCTAAGAAACCACACAGAAATTTATAGTGGTTCAGTCCCGTTCTGATGAACAATAATAACCTAATTCAGTTAGTTTTTATTATTAAATAACTTGATTGCCAATTACAATGATGAATTGAAGAGTTCACTCATCACAAATTTTCACAGAGTTTTCTCCCAAAAAATCCATCCAAGAATCATCTTTTATGAATCCCTAGGTCCTTTATTTATAGTGCCCAGGAGATGTTACATGTGTCAGCAAGACTGAGGATCGTGGTTTGGTACACGATCATTGGGTAGTGGAGATGCGTGTCCACTTCCCCATGATTATGAGATCGTGGGCCTTCTCGTCGTTTCTCTGGATCGTGGTTGACGATGCACGATTGAAACCTTCAAGAAAATGCTAAGTCTCGGTATGTCTATGAGACTTAGGTGCTAGGCCCGATGACCCTTTGGAGCTTGGGTGCTAGGCCTGTTGATCTTCTGGGTGCTAGGCTTGTTGATTTCAGCTTGAACAAGTATGAGATTTATCCAACGAAGTGTATTGGGGAGTTTAAGCCGACCACCCTATGAAGAATAGGGTGGGTCGACTACCTCATGCAGTCCTTGAGCATGCTAGGCCGACCACCTCTAGGGGTTGGGGTCAGGCCGACCTCCCCTAGAGGCTAGGACCAGGCCGACCACCTTTAGGAGGTTTAGGCCTGTTCGACTTCCCTATAGGTCTTGGACCTATCCATTTTTGTTCATCAGTCTTTTTTCAATACTTTGTCATTTTTCCATGACTTATGATGCCACGTGCCGCTTTCTCATTCGCCACGTCATCTCTGGAATTTTGAGAGATAATATTTTCCCCCTAAGTTTATCGTATTGTGTTCAACATTATGGTACACTTGATCTGGCCCGAGAAACATATCGAAGCAATACTCTAACAGCAAAGTCCCTTGGGACATTACGTAGTACTTTTATCAACTATCGATAATTTACTCAACACGTATTTTTCAAGGATAATTGCAATTCCTAAAAATAATTATATTTTTCAATAAAAATTAATTTCCTAAAATTCTAGTATATTTTTCAATGAATTTTGAAGTCCTAAAAATATTATATATTTTTCAAGGAGTTTTGAAATCCTAAAAATATAATATATTTTCAAGGATATTAACTCCTAAAAATACAAAATATTTTTTAAGGAATCTGAATTCCTAAATATATAAGATATTTTTCAAGGAATTTGAATTCCTAAAAATATAAGATATTTTTCAAGGAATTTGAATTTTTAATTATACCATATATTTTTCATGGAATTTGAATTCCTAAAAATATGGTTAGCCTAAGAGGCTATAAGTAGGCACTCACGCATCACATCCTAGACCCATGCGCCTATTTGAGGGAAAGTCTAAGCTGTGAAATTCTCCAAGCCTTCACCAACTCTATGCATCTTCTTTTGGGTAAGCATTCTTTCCCAATTTTAATGTCTTTGATGAATCTATCTGAATTTCCTTGCTTTGCTCTATTTTGATTTAAAACAACTAACTTGTTTGAATCAAAGAAAATTGTATTTAATCAATGGCTTGATCTATGTTTCATTTTTGTGTTATACTTTAGGTTTTAGAGGCATGTAGGCTTACCACCCATAGATTTTTCAGGGCTTGGGCGATTTCTAGGCCTACCATTCCCATTATAGGCTGACCACCCCTAGGGTTTCCCTTGCCTTGTGCGATTTCCAAGCCTACACATCCCATCATGGGTTGAGCACCCCTAGGGCTTCCTTAGCCTGGGCGATTTCTAGGCTTCTGAATTTCACCATGGGCTGACCACCCTAGAGCTTCCATCATGGGACGAGCATCCCTAGAGCTTCCTTTACCTGGACGATTTCCTGGCTTGTATATCTCATCATGCGCTGAGCACCCCTAGGGCTTCTTTAGCCTGGGTGATTTCCAAGTCTACAATTCCCATCATAGGCCGACCACCCCTAGGGTTTTTGCTTGTGCGATTTCAAGGCTTTTAGATACAGGCATATGCGATTTCCAGTGATACAAATCCAGGCATAGGCGACTCCCAGGGTTACAAATCCAAGTCTAGACTACATTTCCCATGTCCTGTACGATTTTCAAGGTTCCCACACCTGGGTGGTCGGCCCAACCCTTAGCATAGGTCGACAACCATATTCCCTGGGCGATTTCCAGGGAGCCAAGATCTAGGGTGGTCGGTCCAATCATAAGTCGACCACCCGTAATCCTAAAAAAAATCTTTTGATTTCTTCACTTTTTCTCCTTAGTAATGGATATGCCCCCAGCTACTGGCCTATATGGTTCATGATAAGGAGCTTTATTACGTCAATATACTAACTTTACTTTTTTCTATTTCTTTGTTGCAGATGTCCAGCTCATCTTCGTTTGACAAGTCTTTGAGCGAGCGTACTCCCCAAAAGTTGTTGAACAGGGTGAAAAGGTCTCTCGCTCGTTCCGCTCTATATTTGTTCAGTGACGTAGATTTCTTGAAAAGGTATAGCCTAATGGCGAGAGTAAAACAGTCAACTCGACAACCTTATGAAGATAATCCTCACATTGCCAGGAACATCACTCAAGGCTCTTCGCTGGATCTTCTCAGCATAGTACTCCCTGTGGCTCTTAGGGCACATCTCAGTGAAGTCATTCTTCTCAGTGGAGCCTGTCTGGTCAGCGAGACTCCTTGCAATGCCCTTTGCACCAGCATACCAGTCGGGTTCCCCATCACTCTTCTTCTCAGCGAGGTGGTTTGGTTCAAAGGGGCTGCCTCTGACATGACTAAAGAGAAGGTAAAGAACTTAAGGAAGGCCTTCGATCTTTATGGTGTTTCTATTACTATCCCTGGTCCAGATGACAGAGCTGAGGACCCCTCTTTGGGCATGTGTGCTTGTACACACTCTGCCATTAAGTCTGGCACCCTACTTCCTCTTCATCCATATTTTCGGAGCGTGGAAAATTATTTTGGTATTAGTCTCTCTCAATTGGCTCCCAACACTATCTTAGTGTTATCTGCGTTGTACATTATCTATCATCGTAGAAAATGGGTTGCTCCAGTACCTCATGAGATCCACTATTTGTTTGAACTGAAGATGAACCCTTCTTAGTGCAACTCAGGGTACTTCCACTTCCATCATTATACGAGCGAGGGTACTGACACCTTTTTGGAAGAGATCTCTGGAAACAACAAGGAAATTCGATATGCCGACAGTTATTTCTTCACTAAGGATGCAGAGGCCAACTACTCCAAGTTTAAGCACGTCGAGCCTTTTTATAGACTACTTCCAACCCAGACCATGATTTTAAAGGCCAAGGCATTGATTTCGATGACCCCTTAGGAGAAGAACGTCAAGGTTCTCATTACTTCAGAGAACCTTAAGAAGGTTGGGCTATTTCCTTCTACTGTCGCTGATGTTCCAAATGAAGATGGTATCGAGCCTGTGAACGCCATAGACTCCCCGGGGCCTATTCATATCGAGGAGGTACTCTCTTTGCCCGTGCTAGCCGGACAAGAGGGTAATGAGGTTGGTGCATCCACGCACTCACTACTTGCTTGAGATGACTTTGATGAAGTCATGTTCGAACTCGAATCTCATTCAGAAGGTTAGACACTTGTATCATCTCTGCTTTATGTTTCATTTGTGTTTGATATCCTGCTAATATTTGATCTTCTTTTGCAGGTTCGGATATGTTCGGCTTTGTTCACACCTAACAAATGTCGACTCCAACTGAGACTAGCCCTTCCGTCCGAGCGGCCAAGAGGAACAGGGTTGAGCCTGAGTCGATAACGGAGGTCCTTCTTGAGGTGCCTCCTTCAACTCCACTAACGTCCATTCCTGTCACAGAGGTAGAGCCATCCTTGCCCATGCCGACTCCTCCCAGTATCACTGATGCGGGTGCCTCCTCCTCTGCGCCTGCTCCTTTATCTGAGCCACACCAATTTGCCATACGAAATTTAGGTGTCATCATGGACCAAGCGTCCCATCTGGAGCAGACGACAACGACCTTTCATGAGATTAAGAATGAGAACTTGAGCACCATCCTCATGAAGTCACTCCTTGACATTCAGAGTGTAAGTCCTCTAAAGTTTTCTTTTTGTCTGGTTAGTTTGTGTGTTGTTGTTATCTAACACTTGTATGTGTTTTGCAGGCACTGATGTTGGTCTCCCATGTCCGTGATAGGTCTGTAGAGTATACCTCTACATTTTCCAACCTTCGTTCTGAGCTTGAAGTTGTCCGCCAGGAGGTGTTGGACGTTAGGCGCATTCTTGGCTCTAGGGATGCGGGCGTTGCTTTGAAAGATGAAGATATCAGCACTCTTCACAGTACCGCGGAGCTCAAACAGCAAGAAGTGATCGAGTTGACTCTCAAGGTAACCCAGATGGACGGGAAACTTGCCGATCAACTCAAACAGTCTAAAGCTAAGAAAGAGAAGTTGATTGCTAACATAGGCCAACTGTGGAAGGAAGCTCTTGTCGAGAAGGAGCAAGAGGTATAGGCTGCCTAGGACAAGGCATGAGAAGAGTATTCAGAGATTTCTTTCTCTTGCTTCTACATGATCTGGAAGTCCAACAAAAAACTGAACTTGGATTTCATCCCTGAGAAGACGCGATCGAACGAGCTTAAGAATTGTCTGGCTCGTGAGGCAGCCGAGGCTCAGGGCATTCTCTCATATGATACTACTCGCCCTACTTAGTCTTCTTTTGGTATTTTATTCTTTATCTTTCCTTTTGTGCCATTGGTGGGGCACCTTGTACTTGACAGTTTTTACATATGATATTTTATGCCTTTATACTATTTTGTTATGAGTACTGAGTGTATTGATTGAAATTTTTTATTTCCAATGCTTACTAAGTATATCAACTCACAACCCTCATTGGTATCACTATACTCTAAACACATGTATTTCATGCACCATACTAACCTTACTCCTTTATGTTTTTCATGCTAATAACCATGGTAATGTGAGTAGTACGATACTTCACCAAGTACCATGAAAAAAACAGTCAGGTCGACCACCCCATGGGTGATAGGTCGACCACCCTATAGGGTTGATGGACTGCCCGAATATATGAATAGTACTTCACCATCTATTGGCTTCATTAGGATGGAAGGTTGAGCGAGATGCTCCTTCAATGCTTGGAAAGCTTTCTAATATTTCTCGATCCATTGGATCTTCTTGCTGCCCCTAAGTAAGTTAAAGAAGGGGACACATTTGTCCGTAGTCTTCGATATGAACCTACTGAGGGCAACTACTCTCCCTGTTAAACTTTTCACTTCTTTGATTGTGGTAGGTGACTTCTTGTCGATCAATGCTTTGATCTTCTTGAGGTTAGCCTTGATTCCATGTGAATTGACTATGTATCTGAGAAACTTACCAGAACCAACTCCAAATGAGCACTTGAGAGGATTTAACTTCATGCGATACTTTCTAATTATTGCAAAGCATTCCTCCAAGTCTTGAACATGCCCTCCAGCTTCTTTGGACTTGACCAACATGCATCGACATATACCTCCATATTTTTTCTGATCAAGTCTTGGAACATGCCATTCACTAAATGCTGGTAGGTGGCTCCTACGTTCATCAAGTCGAATGGTATTACTTTCTAATGACCCAACTAATTCTAAACTTTGGACCATTAGAACTACTATACATAAACACTAATCTTAAGAAAGCATACATACGAAATAGTCATAACTTTATTAAAAACTGTAAAGCAAAGGTTAAAATAAATAAAATTCGGGGTATGATATGGGATCCCATTATTTGAAAATAGAACATAACGTAAATCTGAAATTAATTTGTTACAAAATCAGGTGTGGAAGATACAAAGAAAACATAATTGAAATGACTAAAAACAACTTCATCCTCGAATCGTTCACGCAATCCATCGAATCCATTCTTCCTCAATACACAATCCCAAGCTACTAAGAATCTTTTCGCCGCCATAATTATTTTCCTACACATATAAAATAAAGGAATGAGTCTAATGCCTAGCAAGGAAAATCTACTAAAAGCATGAAACATAAACATAGAACATATAACTATAAAGACGTATACCATATAGGAATATACTATTAATGGCCATTAAAACATGTGATAAACCATCTATGTCCCCTGTCTAATATTTAAGGTAGGTTAGATCACATGATAGTTTATGATAACCCATCTAGGTCCCCTGTCTAATATCTGAGGTAGGGTAAATCATAACTACAAACATAAAAATGATAAACACTAGGGAACTAAGCAACTATGAGCCCTAGATAAAACATAACGTACTATAGCATAAACATACACATACACATAAGCATATAGAAACTATCCTATTTTCCTTACCAATACCGGGATGTGAGAACAAGGACAGGATTTTGGAACACTCCTAAAACAAAAAATGAGAAGGTGAGTATTTTTAAAAGAAAAAGATGAAAAGAAATGAACTAAAACCACCGAGAAGAAGAGCTTACCGAAAAGGTACTTCAAGTTCAAAGAACTTAAATTCCTATCCATGAATGGAAAATATTGAGTTAGGATTTGAGTAGAGAAAAGCTATAAGAACTAATCATACATACAGAAATGAACTAGGAATAGGAATACCTTTGAATGCACTATAACTTAACTACACCTCGATATCAAAAAACACACTATTAACCTTACTTCCCAAGTGTTTAATAAGCTTAAGATGATAAAGCTCATAACCCCAACACAAGTGTTTAACACTCTAAAGTAAACCTAGCAGCTTGAAGGCTCTGAACTCAGCTTGAAGAATGAAAGAAATGGTTGGGTACTAGGTCCTATTTATAGAGCTCAAGAATGAAATAAAATAGTGACTATTTAATTGACAAACATTTGAATATTCGTTCAGCAGAGGCTTAAGACTCGGTCAAAAAGATTCTGAGGCTTGCTAAGAGGTTATGGGTTGAATTGAGCTCGGTTTCAAAATCATTCATAACTATTGCTCTGGAGCAAATATATCGCCCATGGTAGGTGATATATCGCCTGGGCTTATATTCCCGAGGCTTGTCAAAATGTTCGTGCAGAGTTACGTATTTTTCGTATTCCCCGAGTGGTGATATATCGGCATACGCTGAAATATTATACACGTAATTGCACTTTTTCAGCCTAATTTGAATTGAGTAAACAGCTTTGACTGAGTCCTATAACGATTTTAAAGCTACTGGCAGATTCTGGGATTTTCAAATATTACTCTTATAAAACTATTCCTCAAAATTACTTTACATGACAAGTGTCATGGTCTTATTAGTTCTATCTAAACCTTATAGTATAATAAATAACATCTTTATAATCAGCTATATTAATCAAACCGTATGTTATAATTAATATTCTTAAACTATAGGTTAAACTTATAAAATCTATAAGTGTTGCTACGAGTGTTCAACTAAGTCCCGACTTGAACCAAAATCCACAGTAATAAATATACTATAACTACTACTAGCTATTACTACTACTACTACTACTATCTAACTAGCTAAGTAAAGTTCTTGGACTCTACAATTCTCCCCTACTAAAAGAATTTCGTCCCCGAAATTTACTTACCAAACAATTTCGGATACCGGGCTTGCATGTCCTCCTCCAACTCCCACGTCATCTCTCGTTCAGAACTATTGCTCCATAGGACTTTGACTATCAGAATACTCTTTGACCGTAACTACTTCATCTCTCTATCTAGGATGCTAATCGGTCGTTCCTCGTAACTCAAGTCTTTCTAGAATGCTATCGTATCATACTTGAGGACGTGAGATGGGTCTGACACATATCTACGTAGCATTGAGATGTGGAACACATTGTGGCTATCTGCTAAAGCTGGCGTTAGGGCTAATCTATATGCAACTGCTCCCACTTTGTCCAATATCTCAAAAGGACCTATAAAACAGGGACTAAGCTTGCCTTTCTTCCCAAACCGCTTCACGCCTTTCATAGGAGATATCTTTAGGAAGACTTGATCTCCGACTTTGAATTCCACATCACGCCGCTTGGCATTCGCATAGCTTTTCTGACAGCTTTGAGCAGCGAGCATACACTTTCTAATCAACGTTACTGCTTCTTGAGCTTTTCTAACAACTTCGGGACAAGAAGCTGCCTTTCTCCTACCTCGTCCCAATGTAACGACAATCTGCACCTTCTTTCATAAAGTAACTCATAAGGTGCCATCCCAATCGTTGATTGGTAGCTATTGTTGTAGGAGAATTCTATCAGCGGTAAGTACTTATTCCATGATCCTTCAAAATCAAGTACACAAGCGCGCAACATATCTTCTAAAATCTGTATGGTGCGCTCAGACTGACCATCTGTCTGAGGATGAAAAGTTGTACTAAGACTTAACTTAGTACCATGGCTTGCTGTAAACTTCCCCAAAATCTCGATGTAAACACCAATCCTCTATCAGACACTATTGTCTTGGGAATTCCATGCAACTATACTATTTCTTGGACATAGATGTCTTTATATTGATCCGATGTGTATGAAGTCTTAACAGGCAGGAAATGAGCGGACTTGGTTAGTCTATCTATTACTACCCAAGCTGAATCATGCTGCTTACTTGTTCGTGGCAAACCCGTCACGAAATCCATAGCTATATCGTCCCATTTCCATTCTGGTATGCTAATTGGTAGCAATAATCCTACAGGGCGCTGATGTTCTGGTTTCACTTGCTAGCATACTAAGCATTTAGACACAAATTCCGCTATATCCTTTTTCATTCCTAGCCACCAATATATTGCCTTAACGTCGTGAGTCATCTTTTTCGACTCTGGGTGAACTGAGTATGGGGTACTGTGCGCTTCTTCTAAAATCGTCATCTTAATCCTTTGATCATTTTGCACGCATACACGATCGTTATATCTCAATAACCCTTGACTTGATATGGAGAAATCTGTGGGCTTGCCTTCTCTAACTTCATCTATATGTGCCACTAATGTGTCATCATGCCCTTGCCCAATCCGTATATCTTCTAACAGATTTGATTGGATAGACAAATTAGCCATCTTACCGATAACTACTTCTATTCTGGCATTGATCAGGTCCTGTTGTAGCGGCTTTTATATTATGGCTAGTACTGCTAAACTTCCATAATTCTTCCTACTTAGCGCATCGGCAACTACGTTTGCCTTTCCCGGGTGGTATAGGATTTCACAGTCATAATCCTTCACTAGTACTAACCACCTGCACTGCCTCATGTTGAGCTACTTCTGAGTGAAGAAGTACGTTAAACTTTTGTGGTCCGTATAAATCTCGCACCGTTCCCCGTAAAGATAATGGCGCCAGATTTTTAATGCAAAGACCACCATTGCCAACTCCATATCGTGAGTTGGGAAGCGTTGCTCGTACTTCTTTAGCTGTCTTGAGGCGTAGGCTATCACCTTGTCATTCTGCATCAGCATGCAACCCAACCCTTACTTCAACGCATCACAGTAGACTACAAACTTGTCATTGGGTGTCGGTACGCAAAGTACTGGTGTTGAGCACAACTTATCTTTAAGCAACTGGAAACTTTCTTCACACTTATGAGTCCAATTGAACCTCTGCTGCTTCCGGGTCAGGTTGGTAAGCGGAGTGGCTATCTTAGAAATGCCCTCTACAAACCTCCGATAATAACCTGCTAATCCCAGAAAGCTCCTTACTTCGGATGCGTTCTTTGGTCTTGGTCAATCCTTCACAGCCTCTACCTTAGATGGGTCTACTGGAACTCCATCATTGGATATAATGTGCCCGAGGAATGCTACTTGCAAAAGCCAAAACTCACATTTCTTGAACTTGGCGTAGAGTTGATGCTCATTTAGTCATAATAAGATCAACCTCAAATGTTCCTCGTGCTCGACTCCATCCTTTGAGTATACCAAGATGTCGTCGATGAACAGTACGATAAATTTATCCAAGTAGTCCTTGAAGACCCTATTCATTAAGTCCATAAACGCGGCTGGAGCGTTGGTAAGACCAAAAGACATAACTAGGAACTCGTAATTCCCATAACGAGTTCTAAAAGTTGTCTTAAGAATATCCTATCCCCGCACCTTGAGCTGATGGTACCCAGATCGTAAATCAATCTTTGAAAACACGGTCGCACCTCGAAGTTGATCAAACAAGTCGTCAATTTGAGGTAGCAGGTACTTATTCTTAATCGTTACCTTATTCAGCTCGCAGTAATCTATGCACATCCGCATGCTTCCATCCTTTTTCTTCACAAATAGAACCGGTGCTCCCCATGGCGAATGGCTAGGTCTGATGAAACCCAAGTCTACGAGTTCTTGTAGCTGTGTCTTTAACTCCTTGAGTTCTATAGGTGCCATCCGGTATGGTGCCTTGGAGATAGGCTCGGTGCCCAGTACTAATTCGATCGTGAAGTCAATTTCCTGAGTCGGCGGCAACCTTGGTAAGTCATCGGGAAATACTTCTGGGAATTCTCTTACAATACGGACGTCTCCAACCTTAAGTGGTGTTTCCTTTACCACATCTGTGATGCTGGCTAAGAATGCTTGACATCCTTTTTTTATCATCCTTTGAGCTTTGATAGATGATATTAGTGGTGTGCGTAGTCATGAAACTTGTCCCATGAAGCATAGTCTCTGGCTATCAGGAGTCTCGAATGTCACTTTCTTGTGTTTGCAGTCGATGGTTGCGCCATGCCTTGCTAACCACTCCATGCCTAGTATCACGTCTAAGTCTTTGATCTCTAGTTCTATCAGGTCTCCGTCTAGTTCTACGTTCTCAATCTAGATTGGTACACCTCGTACTATCAGTGACGATAAAACTACTTTGCCTGAAGGCAACTCGGTTACAGACCTAGAATAAAATCTTTCACAAGTTTTATCTAGTTTTTCTATCATTCCTAACGAGATATACGAATGAGTGGCTCCCGAATCAAATAATACAGATCATATATTATTGAGGATAGAAGCCTGGTTTGTGACCACCTTATTGCTAGCATCGGCTTCTCCTTGGGTTAAGGCAAATACCCTAGCAGGAACCATCTTGTCTTCCTTTTTCCCCTCTGGCTTGAGATGGGGATAGTGTTTCTTCTGGTGTCCTTCTTGACCACAGTTGTAGCATCCCTTGGTGTTTGCCCGGCATTCACCAGGATGTTTCTTCTAGCACTTAGCACATTGCGGGTATTCTACAAAACTTGACCTACTAATTCCATTGTTCGTTCGTGCCCTTTTATCGCTATCGGACTACTTATTGTCAAGATGCCTTCTTTTCTGACTGTTATTGTTGTTGCTGACTGATTGTTGTGTGGTGGTGGTTGTTGTTCCGACTAGTCTGAGGTTGACTCTGCTATCTAGGCTTAGGCTTACTGGATTCTTCTTTACTAACAATAGCCTGCAACCTTTCTACTATTGACGTTTCTAGAACATCGACATTGGTAGTATTTCCTAGGTTTTCTAGCTTAACCCCTAGCTCAATCTTCAGTCAAAGTCCTCTAACGAACTTGGTCACCCTCAGATAGTTAGATGGAACCATTTCTGGTGCAAACTTAGCTAATCGGTCGAACTGCGAGCATATTCTGCCACTGATAAACTCCCTTGCTTCAGGCCAGCGTACTCCTCAACTCGTGAAGCGATGACAGCCAAATTATAATAATTTTTGTGGAACAGATCCATAAATCAGGTCCAAGTCATGGTGGAAATATCATGAGTCTGTTGAACTAGGTCCCACCATATTCTGGCATCTTTCTTGAGCAGAGATGAAACGCAGGATATGCGGTCCGCGTTGCCTAGATTCATGTGCATCAGGATTGGCTCCACATTTCTGAGTCATTCTTCTGCCTCGAAGGGGTCTGTAGTCCCTTCAAAGTTTGGAGCGTGTTGCTTACAAAACCGCTCATAAATTGGCTCCATGTGCTGAGCTGGGTATGGCGCATAGTTTTCCATTGGCCATCCCCCATATGGACCAACTTGATGGGATGCTGGGGCCATAGGTTGAGGCTCTGGCAAAGGCGAAGGCTGAGTCTGAGGCTGAGCCCGTTGTCGCTATTGTTGTAGTAATTCTTCAACTTGTTGTCGCATTCTAGTAATTTTTGCAGTGTTGTCAACCGGCGGCGGCGGCGCATTGCGGCTGGCAGTAGCATGCACTCCCCTTCTGCGAACCGAAGGGGCTTCATTGTTTATAGGAGCGGCGTTTGAGGCATTTCCATTGGTGCAAGCAGACCTTCGGAGCGACATCTCAGCAGAGTTCTAACAGTTGAAATAAACATGTTAGAACTTTACCCTAATAGGCTCTAAGGCAAAAGCTTAATCTAAACAAACATAACTCGGACCTAATAATTATGACTTCTTATGAAAATCATATAAGTCTTCTTTATTATTAGAGTGGGTTTCTATACTAAGAAAAAAAAAGCCATCTATATTATTTTCTAAGTTTGTTTCTAATCATCTTATATGACTTAATTCTCAGGCTCGAAACTCATCTTTGTTCCAAAGTTAACCATATTGAGGGAGGGCTGGGATCAGTAAAATCGTTCCCACTACTATGGCCCCCTAACTCTGAATATAGAGAACCCGATTCATTGATTTGTATCAACCCTCACCGAACTTAGTCATTATTTATTATGATTGCAAAAGAAAAAAAAATCAAACTCATACGAAATTTCTGTAAGGAGGGGATAGTTGAAACGACCCAAAATTCCTAATGAGGTTTAGGACCTCCATTAGGAGGTCGGGAGGGCCATAATTGATTTATTGTGCCATTATATGCATGATTATGTGGATCATATTATTATATGATGATAAATGCATGCATAAGGGTATATATTTTGTTATGAGGGCATTTTGGTAATTTGGCCCGTTGAGGGCGTAATTGTATATGTGTGTGCATATTGGTAAGATATTTTTGAGGCCACATTATAATGTGGATTTGTTCGAGTTGTTTGACATGAGATGATCTTTAGGTATAAGTTAGCGGTTTGGTCAAAACGGGATTAAGTTCAAGGCTCGGGGTGAGTCCCGAGGTAATTTGGTGATTAGAGCATTGCCGGGAGTTAAGGGGTGATGGGATATGAATTATCAATATTTGAGAATTTTGAGAATAACGGGAATTGGAGGGTGTTAATTATGGTTAACGAGATAGGTGCGAAAAGACAATTTTTCCCTTGGAGGCTGTTAAGGACTTTAATTAAACTTGAGGGCATTTAGGTCTTTGTTCCTTTAACGATATATATATATATATCAATGCTTAAACTAGGAAGCTGTAGAAGACTTAAGAAAACAAAGCACCTCCTTTTGCTTCAACCGACTGCCATTTTCTTCTTCAATTTTGAAGCTTCTTTTGAGGAATTAAGCCGGAGAATCAAGTGTTGAGGATCTAGGGTATTGTTCCATCTTTGAAGAGGAGTTCATACCGAGCTTGAGGTAAGATTCTAACCATTAGAACTCTAGTTTTCTGCTCTATTTTATTTCTGAGTTCAGTTGAGATTTTGGGTTTGAAAGTTGAGCATTCAATGGGGTTTTTGGCAAAACTTGGTTAGGTTAAGATGTCTATTACTAGTGTATGTGGTATTTGGGTTCAATTTGGGGTTTAAATGGTGTTTGGAAGCTTTTGAATCAGGTTGGAAATGGGGGATTCGAAGGAAGAAGAACCAGCGCCATGTCTTCCTGGTCCTAGCTATAGCGCCCAGAGGGTAGTGCTACAGCGCTAACCAGGGCAAAATGTCCCTGGTTCTAACACTGTGGTGCTAGGGGTAAGAGGAGTTCATACCGAGCTTGAGGTAAGATTCTAACCATTAGAACTCTAGTTTTCTGCTCTATTTTATTTCTGAGTTCAGTTGAGATTTTGGGTTTGAAAGTTGAGCATTCAATGGGGTTTTTGGCAAAACTTGGTTAGGTTAAGATGTCTAGGACTAGTATATGTGGTATTTGGGTTCAATTGGGGGTTTAAATGGTGTTTGGAAGCTTTTGAATCAGGTTGGAAATGGGGGATTCGAAGGAAGAAGAACCAGCGCCATGTCTTCCTGGTCCTAGCGCTATAGCGCCCAGAGGGTAGTGCTACAGCGCTAACCAGGGCAAAATGTCCCTGGTTCTAACACTGTGGTGCTAGGGGGGTAGCGTTGTAGCGCTACCCTATTTTCTCAAATTCTCATTTTAGGTGTTTTAAAGGATTTTTGTCTTGGGGTTTCAATCCTTAGGGCTTGGGATCGAATCTACTCACCGTTTGGGTACAATTCGGGGTCCCGGGAGTGAGGTTTAGGGTAAGCCCCTTTTATTGAAGTTTTCATTAATTGGATTCCATATTTGGTTATGACTAGGTGATCGCTAAGGGATCAAAGGATCGATCATTCTCAAGGCTCGTTCATAATGTGTTTCTCGCTCGAACAAGAGGTAAGAAAACTGCACCTGATTATGTGGTTAGGTTGGGACTAAGTGTTCCCTATGTTTGTATGCATTGTTATGTGATTGTGATAAACCATGTGAACATGATGGGACTAAGAGCTCCCTATATTTGTATATCATGTCATGAGATGGTATTATGCCATGGGACATGTGATAACCAGATTAAGGGTGTCGGAATCAATATTTGCGCACAAGGTGCGACTCAGCCACTGGTAGCTAAGGACAGCTTATTAATCACTGAGCTCGGTTAAGCTGGCCAGAGTCAGTGGGTATAACACTGGGGGCGGCCTTAGTGAGCCGAAGAGAGTGGGTTAACCAGAGGGTGCGACATAAGGGCACCGACCCTGAATATTGTGTAATGGTTACTATAAACTGTTGATTGTGAATGTGATTATCATTGTTAATATGAAGAATATGATAAGTGGGTTATCTGGATGACGAGTTGTTTATTTGTCGATTGTTATCACTAAATAGATGAATGTTATGAACTTGTTGAATACTTGGATATGCTATGTGGAATATTTGGTTATTGATGTTGATCATGCAATGTATTATGTTTTCTTGCTGGGCCTCGGCTCACGGGTGCTACGTGGTGCAGGTAAAGGCAAGGGTATGTAGATTCAATTATGAGTTGGAGAGCTTTGGGGGCGAGGTGTACATTGTCAGCTGCTCGGCCGCCATGGTTGAGGGATTGTACAGAGACGGAAACCTAAAATGTGTATTTTTCCATTAAAGTGGCCTGAGTTGTTTATAACTTCTGGAACTGTTGTAAATATGTCATCTAAACCCTTTTTTGAGATTCCATGTACTAAACTGTCATTTTTAATAAAATAACTTGTTTATGACCAAAATCTTTTATTCTTAATCCGTTGATGACGTTAGATTCACATTTTGTTTAAATGACTTGATTATCAAGTCTTTCCCTATTTTAAACACACAGTGTAACGGTCTTGGTTACCCAGAGCGTTACAACTTGGTATCAGAGCAGTCTAGGTTTATGGGTTCCTGAAGACTGGCTTGACATGTACACTTGCCGCTAAAGACAAGCTCGACTCATGGTTTTGTAATTGGATACATGAAATTGTATGCTTAAGTGCTTAAATGAAATATGAGTGTATTAATCGGTATGATTAATAGGGAGCATGAGATACTGATAGGGCCTGGCCCTTGACTGTTGTGTGATGATATTGAGGCGTGCTGATTTGCACTGCTCTTGCATGTGGATGAATACTTGGATAGTGATTGGTATATGGAATGCAGGTGATTATATGTTTAAATTGAACTTATATGCTATACTTGTGTATCGGTATGGAAAGCATAGTAAGTATGAATGCATCTAATGGTAATTAAATTTGATAATTTATGCTTAGTATTATAAATTGGTGCTTGGTATGCTTTATGTGTGCTTGATTATTATGGTTATTTGGATATGCCCTTGGGATGGTTCTGGGTATGAATGTCAAGGCTGAGGGGTTTAGTTGGTGAAGACAAATTAACTCAGAGTGCATGCGTTCAGGATAACTAATTGGACATGGATTTGTTTTAGTAAGGGTTGCAGATGATAGTTAGGGTTGGAACTATCCTCTGCCCCTGATATTTGCAGTAGGTTTACTGGGGGGAAACGAGCTACTTTGTATACCATGACTGCGGGACACCAGTATTGGTTAAACCAAGGGGGAAACAGATAGGGATTATTGTATGGAAGGCTTTGGAAGCATTATCCTCTAGTTTTAATGAAGGTTTGGGTTTGTACAGGAATTGGTTAGTAAATGGGTATAGCTAATCCCATTCTTGATAGTATGAGAAGGAAAAATTGAGAGAGAGTAGTTGTATTAAGTGTTTGTGGTAGGAGGATGCTGAAAGTGGTAAGATAGCGACAATTTATGTTAATGAGGTTGGTGGGTTGACCAATCCACTTTGGATTATGATACAAATGGATGTCGCCGGAGATGATGATTCAATTGTGAATTAAATTTTAAAATGGTTATTTGTGCTTGAACAGTAGTGAGGGCCATGTCATTTAAGAAATAAGGAATACAAATGATGATATTCTCATTTGTGGAATTTAGTAATGGTGGCTACTCAGTGATCGGAAAAAGGAAAACCCTTAATGGTTCTATGGCTCCTAGTTTTGACAGGAAGGGGGATCCAGTGCACAGGTTGGCCATCAAGACAGGGATGAAGCCTAGTGAAGTTATTTAGTGTGCACCAGAAGCAAAGGACGCTATCTGAAAATATGTCAGGTAAGGACATGTTTTCTATATGAGATAATTTTGTACGCTAGGGCGGATTTCCCAAGAATAGAGAAGGGAAGACCGGGATGCCTTGTACATTCAGAGCCCAAGGTTAGTTACTTGAAAGTGATCAGTGGATTTAATAATCTTTGTTTCTGGTTAGAATATGAGCTGGAGATGTTTGGTATTGTGTGTCTCCCAGGAAAGATTCAGATACGAGTACTTGTTGAGGAAGGGATAGCAATTCCACAAGGAAGAATTGGAATACGAGTGGTAAAGGGATTTATGGGGGAAGTGGTTGAGCTTGTCATATGAGAGCTATGATAAGGGCCTAAGGGAAAGCTAATGTGTTACATAAGGGACAACCCTGGACTGTCAAGGGCATCACCCAAAGTATATGGATTAGACTGAATGAAAACTAAATTGGTCAGTACGGATTCAATTGAGTATACAAGGAATTCTTGGGTACACTTCAGAACTTGGGCATGGGTGGATTCGGTATCAGGGACGTTATGAAGAATGATATTAGCTAGCTTAAGGAATTATCGGTTCACCTGAAGAAGTATTTGATTTAGGGGTGATTGGACAAAGCATTGTATCATGGGACTCGTTGATATCGCCTGCTAGGATGAAGAGTTTAAATGCCCCGTTACAAGACAGGACAATGTCTTCAGGAGTTGATCATGGATCTGGTTATTACCAGATAAGGATCAAGGAAAGAGACATTTTAGGAATTAATACTTGTACCGAGTGGGGTGTGATGGATTAAGAGTAAAGGTTCCTAGTCATTTTATATTTCAATGACATGAATAGGTCCAACAAGTAGAGAATACAAGAACGACATGAATGGGTTATATTCAGGTTCATTAGCGATGTGTTGAACTACTCCCCAGCTAGAACCAGAATGTGAATGACTACTACACTGATGATATTACGATTGAAGCAGCAAGGCCATAGGTAAGGTTTCAAAAGGAATTAACTTCATTTTTCAAGGGTACTCAAGGTCATATTACAGGAAAGGAAGAGATCAGGTATGAAGAAGTTTTATCAGAAGCACATTAAAGCCGGTGAACAGGTCAGCCACTACCCAAAGCATTTTCGAAGACAGCTACTACGTAAGGATTTTGAATATGGAATGGTTAGTCAAGTGTGGGGACGGTGATGGATTGTAAGGAAGGAATAGTAATTCTTGAGTTTAAAAGGGAGAAACCCTTGCAGTAATTGGCGTTGTATATATTGCATTTGTATTTAGAGTTGGAGGTTTACTGCAGGAGGGGTGTTAGAACCTTAGCTAGTGTGATGGACACTACTTATGCTGAACCAGTGAGATCAAGACAGACTGAATTAGTCTGTGAGTTTTCAAGGAATTTATCAAGGGTACATATGTACAAAGAGATAGAATGGTGATTGCATTGGTGCCAGGGATCGAATCAGATCTAGGGCGTTGTATTGAACGATTTCGACAAAGCTGTAAGAATTAAGGGATCAATTGTTGAGTAGAATGATGTTCTTCAAGGTAGATCTTTGATCTGGTTATTACCAGCAAGAGATCAGGGACAGTTAGGGATCTTTGACCTGGTTATTACCAGCTGGAGATCAGGGAGAAGGATAGGCAGAAGATTGTTATTATATTAGATAAGGGCATTGGGGAAGCTGAGTCACGTGTCGAGGATTCGGTCAGTGCCAAATTTTTTTGTGAAATGGGTGAACATAGTATTCAAAGATTATCTAAACTGGATTTGTGATTATCCTGATCGACAGTGTTGTGATGTATTATTGATTGGAAATTTTCCAAGGTTAAGGAACGCCTTAGAAGTGGGAGTTTCCTTAGGCGGGCATGGTGGTACATGTATTTCATGCTGAGTTCTACGTCTTTTTACAGGTCAGAATCAGTTTGTGAGTTGTTGTGACACCGCAGTGAGAGGAAGAAGGTGATTGTTTATGCATGATGTTGGTTAAAGGATCAGACTAGAACTAGAGTGGTGTTTCTAGTGGGCTAGGGGGCCAGTTTGATACTTGAGATTATTATCATGTAAAGGATTAAGGAAAGACAGTTAAGTGAACCACAGATGGGAGAATTTAAGGCAAAGTCTTGGCTGGATTAGCTATGGAGTACGTAGTGTCAGGTATAAGTTTACTGTAATATAAGGATAGAATCTGGAATCTGATGGACACCATAATTACATGGAAATTCTGGATGAATCTCATACTACTCTCTTGGTCTTTTCATCCAGGCATCAGCAAAAGGTACCAGAGTTTGAAGTTTTTTATTGGCAGCCTGGGATGGAGAGGGACATCATGGAATATATGACAAAGCTCTTAACCTGTTAGCAGGTTGGGACAAGGTATCAGAAACCAGTAAGGCTATTGCAGTCTTTGAGTATTTTATAATTGGAACAAGGAAACATCATGATGGGTTTTGCAGTGGGCTGCCATGACGGTGGGTCAACATGAGATGGTTGAGTCATTATGGACCAGCATTTGGGCTGAATTCGCTTTTATCAGTAAGAACAAGTTACACAGCTGGTCAGTATTCAAATCACTATGTGAGATAGATAGTATACCTTCATGGAATTCAATGTCTACTTTATTGAATAAGGACTTTGTTTTACTTTCAGGTCTTAGAAGGGTTAAGAAAGACGATGAGTATATAATTGGAATTTGGTACAGTTGCTAATTTTCAGACTGATGGTAAATCAGAGATAGAGAGAAGGAGTTATCTAGTTATTGGAAGAAGATTTGATGAGATGGGGTATAGTTGGAAATGTATATCATAAATTCGTTGGAATGAGATAAGTGAGATGTTATATTTGGATCCTGAGGTAGCTCAGGGGGTCATTGAGATTATTAAAAGTTAGATCTTGGAGACTCACTTTTCAAAGTAAATGAAAGATTTTTATTGAATTGGAAAGCAAAGGCATGGGGTTCCAATTAGAACATTGTACCTTTCTCAGCATATCACCATGAATAAAGGGGGTGAGGAGGTAAGAGAAAGTTGGACCCTAGAGTATTAGGACTTTTTGGATCCTGGAAATGATTAGTGAGGTTGTTTTTAAGTTGATAACAATTTTGGCACTGTCAGTTGTACACAATGTATATATATATATATTCCATGTTGGGGACATGGGTTAAAGAAAACTCATGTGTTGAGTTATGGGGGATCTGCAGCTGAAGATGAAGTTATTCTATGTGCAGTGGCCAGTTCAGTTATAAGATAGAAAGAATAAGGTTTTGAGGAACAAGATTGTACCTTAAGGTAATGTTACAGAAACAACAAGGTCAAGGAATGACCTGGGAAACTGAAATTAGTAGTGCGGAATTTATATATGGGCAGTACAGATAAAATTTCGAGGATGAAATTTCTGTAAGGAGGGGATAGTTGACACGACCCAAAATTCCTAATGAGGTTTAGGACCTCGATTAGGAGGTCGGGAGGGCCATAATTGATTTATTGTGCCATTATATGCATGATTATGTGGATCATATTATTATATGATGATAAATGCATGCATAAGGGTATATATTTTGTTATGAGGGCATTTTGGTAATTTGGCCCATTGAGTGCGTAATTGTATATGTGTGTGCATATTGGTAAGCTATTATTGAGGCCACATTATAATGTAGATTTGTTCGAGTTGTTCGGCATGAGAGGATCTTTAGGTATAAGTTAGCGGTTTGGTCATAACGGGATTAAGTTCAGGGCTCGGGGTGAGTCCCGAGGTAATTTGGTGATTAGATCATTGCCGAGAGTTAAGGGGTAACAGGATATGAATTATCATAATTTGAGAATTTTGAGAATAACGGGAATTGGAGGGTGTTAAATATGGCTAACGAGATAGGTGCGAAAGGACAATTTTGCCCTTGGAGGTTGTTAAGGACTTTAATTAAACTTAAGGGCATTTAGGTCTTTTTTCCTTTAACGATATATATATATATCAATGCTTAAACTAGGAATCTATAGAACACTTAAGAAAATAGAGCACCTCCTCTTACTTCAACCGACTGCCATTTTCTTCTTCAATTTTGAAGCTTCTTTTGAGGAATAAAGTTGGGGAATCAAGTGTTGAGGTTCTAGGGTATTGTTCCATCTTTGAAGAGGAGTTCATACCGAGCTTGAGGTAAGATTCTAACCATTAGAACTCTAGTTTTCTGCTCTATTTTATTGCTGAGTTCAGTTGAGATTTTGGGTTTGAAAGTTGAGCATTCAATGGGGTTTTTGGCAAAACTTGGTTAGGTTATGATGTCTAGGACTAGTATATGTGGTATTTGGGTTCAATTGGGGGTTTAAATGATGTTTGGAAGCTTTTGAATCAGGTTGGAAATGGTGGATTCGAAGGAAGAAGAACTAGGGCCATGTTTGCCTGGTCCTAGCGCTATAGCGCCCAGAGAGTAGTGCTAGCCAGGGAAAAATGTCCCTGGTTTCTCAGATGCTCATTTTAGGTGTTTTAAAGGATTTTTGGCTCAGGGTTTCAATCGTTAGGGCTCGGGATCGAATCTACTCACCGTTTGGGTACAATTCGGGGTCTCGGGAATGAGGTTTAGGGTAAGCCACTTTTATTGAAGTTTTCATTAATTGGATTCCATATTTGGTTATGACTAGGTGACCGCTAAGGGATCAAAGGATCGATCGTTCTCAAGGCTCGTTTGTAACATGTTTCTCGCTCGAATAAGATGTAAGAAAACTGCACCCGATTATGTGGTTA
This sequence comes from Humulus lupulus, assembly GCF_963169125.1. NCBI lineage: Eukaryota > Viridiplantae > Streptophyta > Magnoliopsida > Rosales > Cannabaceae > Humulus > Humulus lupulus. The sequence goes on along the minus strand of NC_084797.1, from coordinate 109,978,354 downwards.
TTGAATGTTATGAACTTGTTGAATACTTGGATATGCTATGTGGAATATTTGGTTATTGATGTTGATCATGCTATGTATTATGTTTTCTTGCTGGGCCTCGGCTCACGGGTGCTACGTGGTGCAGGTAAAGGCAAGGGTATGTAGATTCAACCATGAGTTGGAGATCTCTAGGGGCGAGGTGTACATTGTCAGCTGCTCGACCACCACGGTCGAGGGATTGTACTGGGACGGAAACCTAAAATGTGTATTTTGCCATTAGAGTGGCCTGAGTTGTTTATAACTTCTGAAACTTTTGTAAATATGTCATCTAAACCCTGTTTTGAGATTCCATGTACTAAACTCTCATTTTCAATAAAATAACTTGTTTATGACCAAAATGTTTTATTCTTCACTTGTTGATGACGTTAGATTCACATTTTGTTTAAATGATTTGATTAGCAAGTCTTGCACTATTTTAAACACACAATGTAGCGGTCTTGGTTACCCAGGGCGTTACACATACATGTTAACAAAATAACCATGATATTAATTTGGAAAAAAAAAATTTCACTATTTACAATCACAAATGCAAATAAATAAAATAAATAAGAAACTAATCTATTCTAAAAATCGGGATCTTCTACATCCGATCCTTCATCTAACATATCGTCATCTATTTCTTCATATTCATCATTCTCTTGTGCCTTAAAATGCCTTCGAGGAAGATTTGTAAAAATTCTATGTTTTTGCTCATTCGTAAATTGAAATTCTATTTTTGATGTGAACCTAAGTATGAGAAAGTAATATCTCATAGCTACCGGCAATTCATCTTCGTCATCTATCATCTCCCAAATTTCTTCTAAGGTTGCAATCACAGTACGATAATCTCTAAAAAGTCTAATTACTAAAACGCATTGCTCTGTTGATCTCATCATGATCTTCTTAGATTCTTGGAGGTGACCTATCTCCCTGTGGAACAAAAGTAGTCTTCAAGTGATTCTTTCTAGCACTCCTACGGTGTTTCTTGGTTCTCTAATTCTTTTTAAGGTCTTAATGGCTCGGATATCCTCATAAGTTAATGCTCCATTCATTCTTAACTGAAAACATAAAGGCTAAAATTGTTAGCTATACACATAAACATAATAACTATAACTTAAACCCTTACTTGGCAGTCAGATTCGGAGCTTGAGTGTGTGTATCAAGGAGAACTTCATGCAAATGAACCGTTGCTCTGATACCAACTGTAATGATCCAACTAATTCTAGACTTTGGACCATTAGAACTACTATACATAGACACTAATCTTAAGAAAACATACAAACGAAATAATCATAACTTTATTAAAAATTGTAAAGCAAAGGTTCAAATACATAAAATTCGGGGTATGATATGGGATCCCATTGTTTGAAAATAAAACATAACTTAAATCTTAAATAAATTTGTTACAAAATTAGGTGTGGAAAATACATAGAAAACATAATTGAAATGACTAAAAACAACTTCGTCCTCGAATTGTTCACGCAGTCCACCAAATCCATTCTTCCTCAATACACAATCCCAAGCCACCAAGAATCTTTCTGCCGCCATAATTATTTTCCTGCACATATAAAATAAAGGAATGAGCCTAATACCCAGCAAGGAAAATCTACTAAAAGCATGAAACATAAACATAAGCTATAAACATATAACATATAACTATAAAGACGTATACCATATAGGACTATACTATTAATGGCCATTAAAACATGTGATAGAACCACCTATGTCCCCTGTCTAATATCTGAGGTAGGTTAGATCACATGATAGTTTATGATAACCCATCTAGGTCCCTTATCTAATCTTTGAGGTAGGGTAAATCATAACTACAAACATAAAAATGATAAGCACTAGGGCACTAAGTAACTATGAGCCCTAGATAAAATATAACGTACTATAGCATAAACATATAATACATAAACATACACATAAGCATATAGAAACTATCCTATTTTCATTACCAATACCGGGATGTGAGAACAAGGACGGGATTTTGGAACACTCCTAAAACAAACAATGAGAAGGTGAGTATTTTTAAAAGAAAAAGATGAAAAGAAATGAACTGAAACCACCGAGAAGAAGAGCTTACCGAAAAGAAACTTCAAGTTCAAAGAACTTAAATGCCTAACCAAGAATGGAAAATATTGAGTTAGGATTTGAGTAGAGAAAAGCTATAAGAACTAATGATACATACAGAAATGAACTAGGAATAGGAATACCTTTGAATGCACTATAACCAAACTACACCTCGATATCGAAAAACTCACTATTAACCTTACTTCCCAAGTGTTTAATAAGATTAAGACGATAAAGCTTATAACCCCAACCCAAGTGTTTAACACTCTAAAGTAAACCTAGCAGCTTGAAGGCTCTGAACTCAGCTTGAAGAATGAAAGAAAAGGTTGGGTACCAGGTCCTATTTATAGAGCTCAAGAATGAAAAGATCTTCTTTTAGCTTGAATAAAATAATGACTATTTAATTGAAAAACATTTGAATATTCATTCAGCAGAGGCTTAAGACTCGGTCAAAAAGATTCTGAGGCTTGTTAAGAGGTTATGGGTTGAATTGAGCTCTGTTTCAAAATCATTCAAAACTATTGCCCTGGAGCCGATATATCGCCCATGGTAGGCGATATATCGCCTGGGCTTATATTACCGAGGCTCTTCGAAACATTCGTGCGAAGTTACGTGTTTTTTGTATTCCCCGAGTGGCGATATATCGCCCCTAGAGTTGCGATATATCAGCATACGCTGAAATATTATACACGTAATTGCACTTTTTCAGCCTAATTTTAATTGAGTAATTAGCTTTGACTGAGTCCTATAACAATTTTAAAGCTACTAGCAGATTCTGGGATTTTCAAATATTACTCTTATAAAACTATTCCTCAAAAATTATTTACATGACAAGTGTCATGATCTTATTAGTTCTATCTAAACCTTATAGTATAATAAATATCATCTTCATAATCAGCTATATTAATCAAACCTTATGTTATAATTAATATTCTTAAACTATAGGTTAAACTTATAAAATCTATAAGTGTTGCTACGAGTGTTCAACTAAGTCCCGACTTGAACCAAAATCCACAGTAATAAACATACTATAACTACTACTAGCTATCACTACTACTAATACATTCTAACTAGTTAAGTAAAATTCTTGGACTCTACATACCTTATACCAGTACAATCCCGTGTCTGTCCGAAAGCTGGTATGCTCCTCGTCGGGAGGGTGCATACTTATCTGATTGTACCTAGAATATGCATCCACGAACGAGAGTATTTCATTTCTTGTAGTTGCATATTCTGTGAAATGGGAAACAATCTTTGGGACAGGCCTTGTTCAGATTTGTGAAGTCCATGCATGTCCTCCACTTCCCGTTTGGTTTTGGGACCAGCACGGGGTTTTATACCTAGTCTGGGTTGTTGTCCTCCCTTATAAATTTTTTTTCCTTGAGCTGCTCAACCTCCTCCTTCAAGGCTTGAGATTAGTCTTTGTCAAGCAATCTCCTTTTTTGTTGCACTGGTGGGTAGTTTTTGTCCACATTGAGGACATGGCTTATCACGGATGGAGAAATTCCAACCATGTCGTTATGTGACCAGGAAGAGACGTCCTGGTGCTTCTTCAAAAATTCTACCAACCATGCCTTAATTTCAGCCTTCAGTTCGTTCCCGACTTTGATTACTCTAGTCAGGTCCTGCTCATCTAGTAAGTCTTCATCAAGATCTTTGACTGGTCCTACCCCCATGACGTCATCCCCAAAGCGAGGATCGGTGTTTTTTTCCTCGCTTTGGGAAACTTGTTACAATAAAAAATCTCCGTTAAAAGGAGCCCCCAGCTCTAGTAGAGTGTTTCTTTTAACGTCAACTTCCATGTTGACAACCTTATCAATTCCTTCAATCCCTCTACAACAGGTTACTAGCATGTTGTTTACGCATGGTCCTTTCTTTGCTTTGATCACCGACGTGTTATAGCATTCCCATGCTTCCCTTTGGTTTCCTTGTACGCATCCTTGCCCTGCGCTTGTAGGGAACTTCAAAGATAGATGACAGATAGACACCGCAGCATGCAATGCCATCAGGAGGGGTCTCCCAAGCACTACATTGTAAGCCAATGAGCAATCTACCACCAAGAACTCTGTCATCAAAGTCTCGTGCCTAGGGGCATCTCCAACCTTGATCGATAATTTGATAGTTCCTGCTGGTGCTAGGCATTCTCCTGTGAACCCATATATCACTTGGGAACAAGTTGTCCAGTTCTTGACTATGAGCTTCATCTTCTCGAGGGATGATTTGTAGATTATATCTACTGAGCTTCCTGTATCCACCAAGAATCCCTTCACTTGGGCATTGGCGATTTGAATGGTAAGGACCAAAGGGTCATTGTGGGGGTACCTCACATGCCTGGCGTCATCCTCCGTAAAAGTGAGAGTTTCACTTTCATACTTTGGGTTTTTTGGAGACTGCTCCTTGATTGCCATGCACTGGGAAGACTCCCCTACCACATGTCTTAGGGTCCTTGCATATCTCTCACGAGCATTGTTACTGTTTCCTGCTATGTAGGCCCCCCACATATGGTGTCCAATGTGAATTTCATGGCCACTAGCTCCAGTGGTGGACTACTTTGCCTTCGATACTCTGGATTCCTACTTGGGGTTTCAGTCTTGGCTTGGTACCTCAAGATTTTTCCTGATCGGAGGAGAAACTCTATCTCATTCTTCAGTTGTTTGCACTCGTTTGTGTCGTGCCCATAATCATTATGGAACCGGAAAAAAAAATTCTTGTCCCTCTTTCCTTCTGAGCGCAAGGGTGGTGGCTTTAGGTATGGTACCTCCTGATATGTTTCCAAGTAAATCTCAGCCCTTGTTGCAGTTAGGAGAGTATAGTTGGTGAACCTGGGCTGGTGCTTAGGCTGTTTGTTAGTTGGTGCTGACTTAGCCTTCTTTTCTGCACTTTGCTCGGCCCCAGAGGTACTCATCTTCTTACCATTGCCCCCATTGCTGCCCCGAGGGTTTACAACGTTCTTGCTTGCCTTGATAGTGGTCGGATGGTTTATGCATTTTCCATCCTTCATGATAGTGTCATCTTGCTTCATGTATTTATCTACTCGGTCCAGGAACTCCTGCAAAGTGTTGATGGGGTTCCTATGGATGCTATCCCATAAGGGACTACGATAAATTATTCCTGCCAAGATGGCAGCGAAATTCCCTTTTTCTCCTACCGTGGATGCTCGGTTTGCTTCTCTCATGAATCTTTGGATGTAGTCCTTCAGGGATTCATCCTTCCCTTGCTTGATGTCAGCAAGCTGATTGGCATAAATTGGTTGAATCCGTCTGGCACTGAAGACCTTGCAAAATTCCTTCCTGCATTGCTCCCATGAAGTGATGGATCCAAGTTTGAATTTCCAATACCACTCCTAAGCTAAGTCAGAGAGAGTGGAAGGGAATACCCTACACCTGTAATCATGCTCGACACTAAGTAACTTCATCTGATCCTCGAACTTTCCAATATCTCGCACTGGGTCCTCCTTCCAAGTGTATGTTGGAAGTTTTGGAGTCTTGTACTTCGATGGTGGTTGAGCAGCTTGGATCTTGGCACTGAAGGGAATCTCACTTCTATGAGCCAGCTCGATATCAGAAGGTTTATTTTTCAGACCCTGAAAAGCTGTGGTGAGTGCATCTATCTGAGCCTGCACTGCTGGTGGGATCACTACTCTAGGTGGGGTAAACGTCCCTGACACCCCCCTCCTAAGCATTGGTCCTCCCGTTGATGACTTCCCTCAGATCCTGAGGTTATGCATCTTTCCTGAGCCTATCGAACATGGTATTGGTGTTGTTCATCGGTTCCTTTCCCTTGCGAGACTGAGGGTGTACGGGTGGTAGGTTTTCCTTGCCCTTGCCAATGCGATCCTGCCCCCGAGCCTATCCTCCTACATGACTTTGAGACTTTGAATGGACATATCCATTTTTGTCACGCCTCTCAGATGTCTGACCTTCCTCTCCTGTGTCATTTCTTCTGTCCCCCTGGGAGGGGACCTTCGGGTTGGTAACACTCTTACTTCAAGATGAAGTGTTATTCTTCTTAGTCATGGAGGAGGCAATCTTAGACTGTGCCTCTTCATCCTATCTCTGGGAAAGTTGTTCTGAGAGCATCCTTGGGGTTCAACTCCTCCCCTGGCACTCCCTGTTACTATTGTCTTGCTTCCCTGCAGCTTTGGCCTGAGCCTCCCTCATCGCCTGAGCAACAGCTTCAACGTTAGCTAGAGCTAACTGGGTAGCCGCCTCTAGGACCACAGCAGCCTCTTGGTGCCTCCAGTCAGCTTCCTACTCCCTCTGGATCATCCTCTGGACCTTCTCATCTATCTGCCATCATTTTCGTTCCATAGTCACCCTCTGGAGGGCAATTTTTGCAGCAAAAGCCTTTTGCCTCGCCAGACATTGCGCCATCTCCTCCTGGTGAGCATCTTGTGGATCTTCTGCATCAGGTTGATATCCAACCTACACTTGAGGTTTGTTAAAGGGATCGATGGGATCCTGAGTGGTGGAATCCTTGGGGGTCGTTTTCTTCATCTAACTAGATTTTGGAGGCATCGTAAAACTAATGAAAGTGTGTTTTTTTCATACTCTCAATGAAAGCACCAAAATGTTGACTTGTGAAATTGGCCAATGGTCGTATGTACAGTATACAACACCTTTTGAATGAGATAAATATAAATATACGACAGAGTAAAAATGTCTAAGAAAACACACAGAAATTTATAGTGGTTCAACTCTGTTCTGATGAACAGTAATAACCTAATCCACTTAGTCTTTAGTATGAATCATTCGATTTCCATTTACAAAGATGAACTAAAGAGTTCACTTGTCACTAATTTTCCCAGAGTTTTCTCCCAAAAAATCCGTCCAAGAATCCTCTATTATGAAGCCTTGGGTCCTTTATTTATAGTACCCAGGAGTTGTTACATGGTCAGCAAGATTGGGGATCATGGTTGGTACACGATCATTGGGTAGTGGAGATATGTGTCCACCTCCCCATGACTATGAGATCGTGGGCCTTCTCATTGTTTCTCTAGATTGTGGTTGATGATGCACAATTAAAAACTTCAAGAATATGCTAAGTCTCGGTATGTCTATGAGACTTAGGTGCTAGCCCCATGACCCTTTAGAGCTTGGGTGCTAGGCCTGATGACCCTCTGGGTGCTAGGCCTATTGATCTTCTAGGTTTTAGGCCTATTGATCTTCTGGGTGCTAGGACTATTGATTTCAGCTTGTACAAGCATGACCTTTATCCAGCAAAGGGTATTTGGGAGTTTAAGCTGACCACCCTATGAAGAATAGGGTGGGCTGACTACCTCATGCAGTCCTTGAGCATGCCAGGCTGACCACCCCTAGGAGGTTTAGGCCAGGTTCACTTCCCTATAGGTCCTAGACCTATCCATTTTTGTTCATCGGTCTTTTTCAATACTTTGTCATTTTTCCATGACTTGTGATGTCACGTGCCGCTTTCTTATTCGCCACATCATCTCTTGAATTTTGAGGGATAACACCTGTCATTGCAGATCAGATATAGACATGTTGATTATGTTGAAATTTATGGGATGATCAGATTCTTCTTTCGTGGACTGCTCAATTATGTCCACTGTATTCTTTAAGAGTAAAGGAAGTCTCAATCTGAAAGTTACAAAACTGAGGGTTGAGATTCATGTAACAAGACTGTAAGGCGTATTCGTGTCAAAGGTGGAAGTCATATATGAGTTGTTATGATTGTTCTTTATTCATTTTGATGTTTATTTGTTTTTTTCTTTGGATAATTTGCTGTGTAAATGAGTACAGTTTGTATATGTGAGTTTGATTTTGGACAATTAATAAAGATGTATTTTTAGAGTTATAATATTGAATAAATTTTTTGTTTTTAAATTTATATTATAGTTGGAATGTTATTGTAACCCCTGGATAACTAAGATAGTCACACTTTGTATTTTAAATAGTGCTTAACTCACTAAACGAGTCATTAGGCCATAAACGTGCATCTAAGTGTTATTAATGGCCAGGGTTAAAATTTTGGTCAAAGGGAATGGATATTTTATTAAAAACGTTAAGCTGTACATGGGATCCCATAAAAGTGGTTACAAAGTTGTTTACAATCCAAAATGGTTATTACAATTCAAAAGTTACAATCCCACTGACCTAAGCGGCAAAAATGAGGTTAAACCCTAGTTCCCCTAAAACACCTTGGTCGTGGTGGTCAAGTGGCTGCATATGTACATGTCGCCACCTAAGCTCTCCACTCAAGGCTGGGTAAGCTTTTCTTTTCCTTTACCTGCACCACATAGCACCTGCAAGCCAAGGCTCAGCAAGAAAACGTATTACTGCATGTATACAAGTATTAATAAATGATCATGAAATCATTCTGGGGTTCGCAACCCTAATCAGATGACTGTGGGTCATCCTGGGGTCGTGTGCTCTGAATAGATGATTGTGAAGTCATTCTGGGGTCCTGTGCCCTAAATAGATGACTGTGAAGTCATTCTGGGGTCCTGTGCTCTGAATAGATGACTGTGAAGTCCTCCTGGGGTCCTGCGCCTTGAATAGATGACTATTAAGTCATCATGGGGTCCTACACCCTGAATAGATGACTGTTAAGTCATCCTGGGGTCCTGCACCATAGCCATGTGACTATCAAGTCAATTTGGGCCTTTTAGCCCTCACTCTGAGTAACTAGCCAAGTGCTTTAGTTTTCTTCGACCATTGGGTCGGACGAGCGCATAATGCTCTGTTGATTAGAACTAATCATATCGAATAGTGCTTGTTGCGCTATTGCCGCTCTTGACTCATAAGTCAATGCCATACAACCAGCACTTAGCACTATTGCCATTCCTAACTGATAAGTCAGAGCTTCACGACCAGCGCTCAGCACTATTTTCATTTCTTACTAATAAGTTAGTGTGTTTCTCAAGTAAACAATGCAACCAAGCATTCATGATGCAGTAGATATCCATATATAGAGCACTCAACATGATTCATCAACAATCATGTATGTCACGTAATGGGTGCAGTTTTTTTACCTCAGGCTTGAGCGTAAAATAAGTTAAGAACGACCCTTGAGCATGATCCTGACCTTAGGTCCTTAGCGGTAACCTAATCACAACCAAATATGAAATCCCATCAATAAAATGAGTAAATAAAGGTTCCTGAACCAAGTCCTAGCCTCCGGGACCTCGAATTCTACCAAACTAGGTAGTAGATTCGATCCCGAACCTTAATGTTTGAAAACCTGCTCTTAAAACCATGCCTGGCCAAAAAGAAGCAGGCAGGCCACGACCTACCCCCAAGGGCCGACAAAAGGCCCTCTGTCTGGGTGTCAGGGGCAGGCCGCAACTTTCCCTTGATGCTCACGGTGTGTTATGCAGACAGAGCCCCATCAAGGCTCTGGAGCTTGCTCAGGTCGCGGTGCCCAAGAACAAGGCCGTGACTTGACCCCACGAACCCAGCTCACCTGAATTTCCTTCAATCCAAACTCAACCAGAAACACTACCAAACAATCCCAAAATAAATACCAAACCTCAACACAACATTATCACAAATTCAGCAATAAAACTCAAACTTAGAAACACTCACAACACCACCAAATACTCAATTCACAACCTAAAACTCTCAAGTTAAAACACAACTAAAACCAACCAAAAACAGAGTTTGAAAGTTCTTCACCTCAGTTGTGATCTTAATCTCTTCAGTTGCTGTAACTCAATTCTAAAGCCTCAAGCCTCAAAACCTTAAGCTTCAATCCTCTAGCTTAGCTTCAACAATTAAACAAAGAGAAAGAATGGAAGTGATCGAGAGAGAAGAGAGAGAATGCCTTGTTTCTGTTTTTCCTTGGTTCTTTCTACAGCCAACCTTTAGTTAAGCCTATCTCATTTAACCTAAAATGACTAAAATACCCCTAAGGCCAACCTAATCCCTCAAAGCCACCCAAAGGAAATCTTGTCATTACCACCTATCCCGTTAATCATAATTAACGTCTCTCAATTCCTGTCATTCCCAATATCCTAAAATAATTTCCAAATCATTTCCCATTACTCGCTCAATCCCGGTAATGTACTAAGCACCAAATTACCCCTAGGCTCACCCCGAGCCCAGTAATTAACCCTGTTATGACTAAACCACTAACGTGCTTCCTAGGATCGTCTCATGCCTAATAGCTCAAATATATCCACATAATAATGTGGTCTCACCCATATATCACATACATGCACAAAATATACAAATACAACCATATAATAATACAAGCCACATAATCATGTATAATCACATAATAACACATTAAATCAATTATTTCCCTCCTGGCCTTCTAATCCAGGCACTAAGGCATATTAAGGAATTTTGGGACGTTACAGTTATATTCTGTTATTCTCACATTTGATTCAATATTTATGTAATTTTTAAATATATATATATACATATACTATTAGTGACAACATTTTTAAGCAACTTATTTTGTTATCTTTGATATATTTTTTAGCGACAATTATTAACTATCTTTGTAGAAAGAAACAGTGACAGATTATAACTATCGGCGTAGCCAGCAACAACGACCGTTTTTAACTTTCGCGTAGCCAGCAACAGTGACATTTTTTAACTGTTAGCGTACCAACCCCTACGTTGGCATAGGAAAATATGATAGTTAGGCAACTATTGTCGTTGCTCAATAGCGACAGTTAAAAACTGTCAGGAAAGCCTAATTTTGAAGTAGAAAAAACACTCTTTAGGGTTTCGACATGTAGAGGAGATGGAAGAAGAAGACGAAACACAATCATGGATGATGCTAGCTTACCTTCAAGTTTGATCTTCTACAAGATTTCCTCCTAAGCTTCAATGGAATCCTTCTCCTAATGAGAGAGATGAGAGTGTTGCTGAGATTGAAGGTTTGAAATTTTTTAGAGAGAGAGAGAGAGGAGTGCTAGGCGTGTAGGTTGAGGGAAAACAGAGATGAGTGAAGACCATACATATTCAACTTGGAAGGTGTGCACGTAATGATGAGATGTGCATGAAATAATGAGAGAAGATGAAACACCCTTCCTTAGGGTACCTTAGGCTGCCATCCCCCCTGTTGAAAAGACCTAAATGCCCTCCCAAAAACACCCTATTCCAAGTCTACCTCACTTTATGGCCATGGGTGAATAGGTAATTCCCCTATCTTGCATTTTTACCCTTTTTAACCTATAGTTTCTAAAATAAAATCAACCATGCATTAATTTAAATAAATTTTATGACATTCAAATATTTGTCACACCATATGTTACATCTTACCATTTTCATTTAAATATTTTGTCCTAAGTACACACTCAGGCCCATTTAAGCATTTTTCCCATGAAATGTATAACAACTTGGAAATTTACACCATAACCAATATTGTTAATTTTTATTGGCCTTAGGGAATATTTCCCATGCCCCAAAATAGTATATTTGTCATAGAAATAATTTCCCAATTTATTAATTTGAGATTTTAACCCGTTAGGGTTTCAAATTTTGGTATGAGACCAACCCTTCCAATTTGGCTAAATAAATATGTCTGATCACAACAAATGGCTACATAGCAACATGAGTTACCCCATAATAATATTCCACACAATTTTTCAACGTCCCCAACCAGTTACTAATGGGTACTCAAAAAGGCGAGGCATTACAATACCTAAAATTTATAACAATTTCGTCCACGAAACTCAAAACAGGTGAGGATACAAATCCCTCATTTTGACTTTAGGATCCCAGGTTGCTTCTCCAACCCCGTGGTTACACCATAGCACCTTGACTAATTGTATCCCTTATTGCGTAACAACTTGTCCTTGCGATCCAAGATCATCACTGGTTTCTCCTCGTAGCATAATTTTGGATCCACGCTCAATTCTTTGTAACTGAGTACGTGGTTGGTTTCTTTGATATACTTTCTCAGCATAGGTACATGAAAAACATCATGTACTAAGGATAAGGCTGGCGGAAGAGCAAGGCAGTACGCTACTTCCCCAATCCTTCCAAAACCTCAAAAGGTCCGATGTACCTCAGACTAAGCTCCCTTTCTGCCAAACCTCATGGCTCATCTCAGTGGAGCTATCTTTAACCACACCTTGTCCCCAATTTTAAATGTAAGAGCTCTCCTTCATCGGTCCACATACTTGCGTTGACGATCTACTGAGGTTTGCAATCATTGGCGTATATGCCTAATATCCTCAGTAACTTTATCTACCTCTTCTGCTCCCATGAATTTTCGCTCCCCAGTCTCATGCCAATGAATTGTGGATCGGCACTCTCTCCCATAGTGATTTGTACAAGGCCATCTTGATAGAATTGTGATAACTGTTATTGTAAGAGAACTCAATTAGTGGAAGTTTCGTATTCCACGAGCCATGAAAATCTAACACACAAGCTCTTAACATATCCTCTAAAGTTTAAATTGTTCGCTCACTTTGGCCATCCGTCTACAGGTGAAAGGTGGTACCAAAATTTTAATTTAGTTCCCAATCCTATTTGCATTCTCTTCCAGAATGCTGAAGTAAAACGTCTGTCCCGATCGGACACTATAGAGATGGGAACTCTATGAAGCCGCACAATCTACGCAATATATAAATCATCTAGTTTATCTACACCGTCAGTTGTCTTGATCGACAAGAAATGCGCAGATTTAGTTAGTCTATCCACGATAAGCCAGATCGTGTCTTGCCCCTTCGGAGTGTTGGGTAAGCCTGTGACAAAGTTCATGGTAATCATTTCCCATCTCCACTCTGTAATTTCCAATGGTTGCAACAATCCAACATGTTGTTGATATTAGACCTTGGTTTTCTAATAGGCTAAGCAATGTGCCACATATTCCAACACTTCTCATTTCATTCCTGGACACAAAAAATACCTTTATAAATCATGATACATCTTGGTAGTTCCCAGGTGCATAGTATACGGAGTATTATGGGCCTCATATAAAATTTGTCTCTTTATCTCCTCACCCTCAGGCACACAAATCCTGCCATTATAACCCAATACTCCATCCTTGGAGATGTGAAATCCTGAGCGTATATCCTTCTTGGTTTCGTGCACTAGTCGTTGTATCCATGAATCCACAAGTTGCCCTCCTTGATTCGCTTCCATGATTGTTGGTTGTATAGAGAGATTCGCTAATCGCCCTACAACTATCTCTAAGTTCAGCTTGGAGATATCAGATTGAAGCTCTTGAGGTATTTCCTTCACCGTCTTCACATATACCATAGGTTTCCGGCTTAGCGCATCAGCTACTTTGTTCGCCTTCCCAGGGTGGTATAAGATGTCACAGTCATAGTCATTGAACAATTCTAACTACCTTCGTTGTCTCATGTTCAGTTCCTTCTGGATGAAGAAATATTTAAGGCATTTATTGTCAGTGAAGATGTCGCAGTGAACTCCATATAAGTAGTGGCGCCAGATCTTTAATGTGAATACCACTGTTGCCAACTCTAAGTCATGCATTTGGTAGTTCTTTTCGTAATTTTTAAACTGTCGAGAGGCATAAGTGATCACCTTCCTGTGTTGCATTTACACCGCCCTTAGGCCTTGACCTGAAGCATCACTATAAATGGAAAAACCTTCTATTCCATTTGTAATAGTGAGTACAGGAGTCATTGTAATTATAGTCTTTAGTTCTCGGAAGCTTTTCTCATACTTGTCCATCCACTCAAACTTTATGTTCTTATGGGTGAGTTCAATCATGGGGGTGGCTATCTTGGAGAAACCCTCCACAAATCTCCTATAATAACCCACCAACCCTAAGAAACTACAGACTTCTTGTGCATTTTTTGGGGCCTTCCTGGGGGTATTCCTAGAAGATCTTCAGGAAAGACTTCAGGAAATTTGCACACCACTGCTACGTCTGCAGGCCGTTTCTCAGTCTCTTTTGTCGTGTCCACCACACTTTCCAGATATTTGATGCATCATTCGCCTAACATCATTCTTTCCTTTATGGCGGATATCACAACAAATTTCTTTTCTCGTGTCGTGTCCTGAAACACGAATGGTTCTTCTCTGGGTGAATTGAAGGTTACCTTCGTTTGCAGTTCACCACCGCTCTATACTTTGTCAGTAAGTTTATACCAAATATAGCATCATACTCATATAAATCTAGTACTAATAATTCCACTGCCACTTCACGACCTCCTATCAAGACTGGTACAGCTCTAACCCATGACCGTGCCAACATAGGATACCCAACAGATATTTGACATTGGTTCAGGTTTCCTATCTATATTTTTAGCAAAAGAAGAAAAAATAAAAGAATGGGATGCACCAATGTCCATTAATGCATATGCTGACGTATTAGCAATAGGAATCTGACCTGACACCATTTTCAAAGTTCCATCTCCCTTGACGCCCTGGGTAAGTGCATAGACACGCAGTGGTACTCCAATCGGTTTCTGTTGGCCATCTCCACCCTTCTGACCAGAGCTTGGGCAGTTTCGGGAGTAATGTCTAGTCTTGCCATAGTTGTAATAGACAGTATTGTTACACTTGCTTGTATGGCGCTTGTTGCATTTGTTATAGTGTGGCCAAGACTCGAAGTCCTTCCTTGGTTTCTTGCTAAAATTTGGCCCTTGATTTGGTGAATCCATCCTTCTCTTATTGTTTCCCCTGGCTGGGGACCTTAAGTGTTTATGGTGGTTGGCCCTTCCCATACTCTGATTGAACTTAGGAGTGAACCTCCCAGTAGACCTGTGGCAGTTATTAGGGAACCTGCCTTGATCGTTAGAGATATAGGGTCGTCCCTCAATCCTTTGGGTTTCTTTCTTCTCTTCCACTAACCAAAATTCCTAACGAATTTTCCTTTCCATTGCTTTGTCATAGGTATTAGGAATTTTCTTCCCGGTATCCACAAATTGAGTTATCTCCCTCTTCAATCCTTTCATGAATTTGCGTACTCGATTGGCTTCAGTATTTACCAAATCCGGAGCAAATCTTGATAGTTGGTCAAACTTACATACATACTCTTGCATACTCGAGGTACCTTGTACCAGATTCGAGAATTCAACTACCTTCTGGTCCATTACGGTCCTGTTGTAGTACTTGGCATTGAACAGGGTTAAGAATTCAGTCCATTCCATTTGTGCGACGTTGCGTCCCTTCGTAACAATTTCCCACCAAATACGTGCATCTTTCCTGAACATGTACACTGCACATATCACCTTTTCTCATTCCGTGGCTTCAATGAAGTCAAATATTCTTTCCAATACACTAATCAAGTCTTCTGCCATTAATGGATCAGATGACCCCTCAAACACTGGCGGATTCTTTCTTCCGAATCTTCTGAATCTCTGGAAACCCCCTGTCATTTACCTGGTGTACCGGAATGTCTGGCCCTCCCAGTAATCTCTGTAGCAGGGTTTAGAACATCTAGGCATGGGCAGCGTTCTATTCGCGCATAGTGCGTTGTAGGTTCTCCATCTGAGCAGCTAGATCCGGCTCTAGACGTGCCCCTGGCCTTAGCCTCCGCCTCGACCTTGACCTCTTCCCAATCCTCAGCCTCTTCCTCTATCCTGGTCATCGGCTGCCACCCCAGCTGGGGCTTGCGGGTTAGCAGCTCGGCCTCCCCTGGTTCTAGTGTTGGGAGCCATCTCAACTTCCTATAAAACATACATAGTAGGGGAAAGATTATTAATAAAACAAAACAATCGATCACGGTTCTTATGCACGAAAACAAAAATACAAACCATTCTAATGCAAGTAGATAACCATAAAATATACGTCAATTTGGAGACTCAATGCCTAAACATCTGGTATCACCACATACAACATAAAAAAAGTTGGCCTATACATGGCCTAAAGTTTCCACTTCGAGGTACCTTGGTACACACAAAAAGGAAAAAGAAGACTTATATATATAGTCTTACGAGTACAAAAGAAAATAGTGATACTATCCTACTAACGGTGCTTAGTGTCGCGACCTAGTCTATGTCCATATCGTCTCCTTGATCCTCCTCATCAGACTCAGTCTTGGTGTTGGAATCATAATAAATAATGTGATCCTTTAGAGGGTCATGACCACCTCTCGTGTCTACCACCGCCTAAAATGTTTTGAGGCGGCCAAAACTTTACCTCTAGTGCCTCTCGAAACACGGGCCAGGTAGTGAAAGTCTGTGTTCATCGCATGCACCTATGACAATCCATCACCGGCCCTCAGAATCTAGTCGTCGCAAACCTCACCCACATACACCATTGAACATCCACCCGTAGTAGATGATAGATGATGTGACTACTCCATTTGCACATTTCTTGTGGCTTATAGTCTGAGTCAAAAAGGTATGAGCTCTGAATTGTACAAGGCTTCCTTCTCATGAAACGTCGATAAAAATGTAGGGTCTGTAATCGAGTATATGACCTGGGTGGAACAGGTAGCCCAGGACTATATCTCCCTGCTAATTAGGGTTCGTTACACGTGTGTTTAAAATAGTGTGGGACTCGCTAAATGAGTCATTTGGACTAAAACATGTGATTAAGCCACTAATGTTTCACGTATTAAAAATCTTGGTCAACGAATAAACATTTCCATTAAAAGAAAACTTTAGTCCTTACATGGGATCCCGAAAATACTAGTTTAAAAATTTGTTTACAACTTACGGATTACAAGATTAGCCGACCTAAGCGGAAAAATAGGATCCAACCCGAGTTCCTCTGTGATACCTCAGCCGTGGCAGTCGAGCTTACTGCATATGCACACATTGCCCCTAACACTCTCCAACTCATGGTTGGCCAAGGTTCTCCTTACCCTTACCTGCACCACAAAGCACCCGTGAGCCAAAAGAATCAGCAAGAAAACACATTAGCAAGTTCAGATAGTCCACAGAATATGACAACATGCTCAACAGTAATAATTGGAACCAAGCATACCCACACTGTACAAGTAAGTGGCCATAGGGTCACATAAATGCATGTCACACTCCCGTTCATTCCTATGGCATTTGAGCTAGTCAAGTGCATAATGCACTCCCATTCATTCCTTTGGCATCCAAGCCAGTCAAGTGCATAATTAACTCCCGAGGTGGCCTAACTATAACGGTCTGCGCTCAACGCGCATAATGCCGATCACGGCTCATAAGCCGAGCCTTGCACACCCTCGACTCATAGGTCAAGCCTTGTGAGCTCTCAACTTATAAGTCAAGCCTTGTAAACCCTCCTCTTATAAGCTAGGCCTTGTAAATCCCTCGACTCATAATTCAAGCCCCTTTTAGTCCCTTGGCTTATAAGTCGGGCCCCTGAAGTCCCTTGGCTTATAAGATGAGTCCCTTTTTCTCCATCAGCTTATAAACCGAGCCCTTTCTAAATCAAATATACCCTCGACTAGTCGGCCGAGCTCTTGGTTAGGTGCAATAGACATGCTTCTGACTTATAAGCCAAACCTCCTAGTCAAGAATAAACATACATATAATACATTCATCATACACAGATACAACACATTACAATGTACTTACACAGGTATTCACATGCTTAATTATAATCATGCTCATTAGTTAGGCCCGAGCCCTAATCATGTTTACATTTAATAGTTGGGCCAAGCCCCAATCATAATACATTTAACAAATGGGCCAAGCCCCAATCATATTACATTTAACAGTTAAGTCAAGCCCCAATCATAATACGTTTGATAGCAAGGTTGAGCCCTAATCATAATACATTCGACAACGGGGCCAAGCCCTAATCATAATACACTCAACAACGGGTTCGAGCCCTAATCACATATCTCACCCATCGGGTGCAGTTTTCTTACCTGTGGTTCAAGCACTAGATATAAGCGACATCCGAGTATGATCTCCTCCTGGGCCTTAGCGACAACCTAGTCACAACCCATAGATAATTTCTTATCAACATTTGATTCCATAAACGAACCCCAGGTCATATCTCATGCTCCCGGGACCTCCAATTCCACCAAACAGGGTGGTAAAATCGTCCTCCGAGCCCCTGAGAAAAAACCCTAAAAAGTACCCAAAAAATCAAGTCCTGAAAGTTGAGTAGCGCTACAGCGCTACCTACTGGGCTCTACAGCGCTAGAGTTAGAAACTTAAACTGCCCATCAGACTAGCATTGTACCGCTACCTACCTAGTGCTACAGCGCTGACCTCAGCTAACCCACAATTCAGGGTTTTTTTTCTTCAGAATTCTCCAAACCTCAAAAATTGAAATCCTACCCGAACGGGGCCCCAGCCCCTCAAATAAACATTTCAATCCTCCAAAAAGTTTACCCAATAGCTTAGCAACATTAAAATAGCAACAAACAGCCAAAATCTCCATAAAAACTCAAAATTCAAGTCTTGAGTTTGTAAAACTCAAGAACAGCAAAACAGAGTAAGAACTCAAAAATTAAGAGAGAATCAAGGGTTAAAACCATGACCTTACTCACTGAAGATGGGTTCCTATTAATCCCCTAGCTTTCCTACACCTTTCCCAAGCCTCAAATCCAGAACTCCACTCCAAAAATTCAAGCTTTCTTTCCAAAATTTCAAACCCTATGAGATAGATAATGGAGTACGGGAGGGAGAGAGAGCTGCTGCACTTGTTTGTTTCCTTTGGAACTCAATAGAGTTCTTGGTTGCCTAAGTATACTAATCCCCAACACAGTAAATGACTAATATACCCTTAAGCCCATAGCTTGCCACTTAATGCCATCAAAGGCATTTTTGTTTTCACCATCTCACCTCACCATTTCTTTTAATAAATATTATTTATCTTCAATGCACCAAATAAATCCCCACTACTCAATAATTCCTGGCAATGCGCTAATTTACCTAAATACCCCTGGGCCTACCTCGAGCTGGTTATTTATTCCCATTGTGACTTTTTCGCCAATTTGCTCACTATGATCGCCTCGTGCCGAATAATCTAAACATATCCACATAATAATGTGGCCTCACACATATATCACATATATGCCCATATATATTCAAATATACCCATAATGGGTCAAAATTACGAAAATGCCCTTCTAATAAGAAACGAGCCCACGTGCATATATAATACACCTAAACATTCATATCTAGTCATATTATAATATAACTCACATAATCAAGTAATGATATACCCATATATCACATATTCACATAAATGATAATTAATTCACGTTTAATCATATAAAACCCATAATTTGCTAATCTGGCACCCTAATCAAGGCCTTAAGCCTTATTAGGAAATTTGGGATGTTACAAGGACAAACTCCCTCAATATGAATAGTCATACTAACCTACAATTTATAGAAACAAAGGTGAATGGAAGAGTTCAAACAAAAGGATCTAAAGGAGCAATACTTACAGTGAGTGTTGGTCTATTTTGAAGAATGTACATGTGGGTTTGTCTGCAGAACCGACTCAACTCGAACTCTGATACCACTTGTAAAGACCCAAACTTACAATACCAAAATAACACGAAAAATAACATTTTTAAATTTTATTAGTCTCCAAAAATCCACATTAAAAAATCTTTAAAAGTCATGTGCACACACTTAGAAAATTACATTGTTTTCGTCAACTTAAACATTTGTTCCAAATAAAAAGAAATAGTGCGCATAAAAAGAATGAGTTTCCCAAAGCCATTTCCAAAAAGAACCAAATCCCAAAGGTCGGGCCACATGTACACTTTGACAAGCAGACTCCGGAGCTCACTGTTGCACCTTGCCCTTACCTACAACATGAACATCTAGGTAAGAAATTAAGCGTAGTAAGATTAATCTTTCAAACAAAAACATACTACGACCCAAGGACGGGGTTCTACTAAGAGTAACTGAAACATAAGTCACTAGGGTATCAGTAACTTCCGAACCCTATCAAACATGGTATAATAATTTAAACTAGACCATTATCTTAGTTGTATCGAACAACAAACTAAATTCAAAATCAACCTAGATGCAGAAAATCCTAGAACAAGCAGATATAAGATATCAATGCATAACACCATTCTACAATGGTTGCAAAAATCACTGAAGATCTACAAAAATATAATGAGGTGTTCAGGAACTTCTTAGATCACAACCACTAAATTCACGGGGTACTTACTACCTATTTAATCATTTCATTGGCTGACCGTACTCCCCCTACCACGGTCACCAGCTCGAGTGGCAGTATTACCTAGTAATCACTGATTTACCATAGTGTGGTCCCAATACACACACTAGATTTCACAATAATACAACAATTAATCATCCATGTAGCTAGCCGGATTCACATATCAATAATCAATTCACACACAAACTGGACTCCCCCCTGAGTACCCCGATTACAAATCAACAGACATTCGGCCGTGCTTCCCCTACTCCGGTCATCAGTCCATAGTCAATCGACAGTGCTTCCCCTACCCCGGTCATAAATCAATAGACATTCGACCGTGTCTCCCCTACTCTAGTCATCATTCCACAGTCAATCGACCATGCTTCCCCCTACCCCAGTCACAAATCAACATACATTTGACCGTGTTTCCCGCTACCACGGTCACTAGTTCAAATACCAGTATTATCTATAAATCGCTGGATTTCATTGGAATATTTTGTACACTTACTAGTACCCCCTAGCCATTTCTAGTATAAAGAACTATAACAGACAATATACTAGCATGTTTCATGTTGTAGCCAACAAATTCAATATTAATTAACCTGGATCTCTTAGCTCTAGTTGAAATCCTTGTGTCACCGCTGACATTTTTCCCCCTTTAGCTAATACTGTAAAAGATACAGTATACTCGGTTTAATCTATGGCATTCACTTAGTATTGATACTCTAGATATTTATATCCCAACATCTACTCATGCATTGCGTACCCACCATGCGCACAGTTAAGGGTTGTGTTTTTTTTTTAAGAAAGTCCATTTTTGTGGTATTTTTAAAAAGTAGAGAATTTGACCCTAATTTATTTGAATCCACACAAAAAAATCCCTTTTTAATTCATTATAAAAATTATTTTGCATGTCTAGTGTTAATTTATCCAATATATATCTAGAAATGTATTTTTCTTTAACTTCCTTTTTCGTTTTCTAGAACTAACAATATAGTGAAATTTCACTAACTTTCAAGCTCTACCATTTTCTTTGTATAGAACCACACCCCTTGAAACTTATCAGTTTTAAACCTAATCATAAGGACTAGAACTACACGAAAATTTCATGTCAAAATTCATTATGGGTTGGGAGAACCAACCTTGCCAAAATCTTAACTTTTTATTGTCAATTATTTGAGAGTTCCAGATTTTTGGGCAAACTTAGAAAAATTATTCCTCTTAAACCACAACATATTTTACCCTAAATTTTTAGAGGGATCTTTATAATTATGTTACCAATCATCCCACAAGATTTCATAAGTTTTAAACAAGTAAAACCTTTCCAAAATATTTTTACAAACTGCCAGGATTTTCTCTGGTTCAAACTATTTTCCCAAAACGCTTATAAGTTGAGCTTTACAACACCTTTTTAAGATTTTCTAAAGCCTAAACTCAAGTACTTTTCGATTACTACCAAAATACAGCAACTCTTTTTACAAACAATGGAATAAAGGGGTGGTTTTACTCGTTGGAAGTCAGACTATGGAAATGGTCGCAAGCAATTTCACCTAAAATCATACTTAACTACTTTAAACAACTACACTACCATGCATAAACTACAACAATTTTTACATTCAATGAATCCCTACAATGTCTTACATCAATGGTGTAAGACATTAAAAATTATGAGGGATTTTAAATGTCTTATGTTGGGAGACATTGAAATTTTTTATTAATTACTAAAATTGTAAGACATTAAAAGTGCAGGGAGACGTTGAAAATTGGGGGTCTAAACATGTGTCTGTGGGGACATCCAATGTCTCCCACTGGAAGATGTGCCATGTGTCTCATGTCTTCCAGTGGGAGACGTTGGATGTATATGACTTCCAACATCTCCCGCTGGAAGACGTGGGACACGTGGCACATCTTCCAGTGGGAGACGTTGGAAGTCATAGACATCTAACGTCTTTCAATGAAAGACGTGGAACACGTGACACGTCTTCCAGTGGGAGACATTGGATGTCCCCACTAGTATTAACCCCCTCTTTCCTTCCTTCTCTTAGACACACACGCACAAACCAGAGGCATTCAAGGCGATTTCTAGGGCACAAAAGGTAAGGTTTTCTCTCTATGTTCATTGTTTTACTTAGTTTTTTTTTTTTGAAAAAAATCTTAGGTTATGCATAAAAAAGAATAGTAAATGCGATTTTGTGTTTGTTTTACATTATTATGAACTTTTCCCATAGATTGTAGGATTTTCTTAGATTTTCCATAGTTAGTTTCTAAGAAAATTTATAATTTTTTGATAATGTAGAAATTATTTTAAATTTACATATCACATTGTGTAGATTTCATTAAATATATATGTTTATGATTATTTTTAATTATTATTATTTATTTCAAAATTTAGCTATATTTGTTTATATATCTAAAAAAATTTATTTAAATTCTAGCTATTTTGATTATATATAGTTATGTTAAAATAAATTTATTAAGTAATTTTTAAAATATAAATATATGAAAAGTTTTATGTTTTTGTTGATTATTGAGTTTTTAGGTTATGAAAAATTTTATTGATTTTTTGTTTAGGTTAATTAGTGGCTCATTGGATTTTTTTTTATTTGTTTAGCAATCATTTACTTATTAGATATTTAGTGATATTTGTTTAGTAATCTTTTACATATTAATTAATTTAATTTCATAGGTTGTGATTTTGTTGGTGAGATTTTAGAGGGTATTTTTTACATCAAAATTTCTATATCAAGCACACATTTGAGGTAATTAAGTTTCTAAAATTACAATAATAAGTTATATATTGCTAGATATTTAGTGATATTTTATTTATTATTTATTAATTTTATTTTATTGGTTTGGGGATTCAATAGAAAATTCGATTACTACGTGAAGTAATTTTGCTAGCTTTTGGATTATTAATTGCAAGAGGTACATATATATTCTCTTACTTCAACTTTTAATATTATTAAACAAATGTTAGAGGAGTTTGAATATCTTAAATATTTATCCATAGTGAAGTAGGTTCTGAGATTAAAATTGTGTGCTGCGGTGATAACGGAAGGTTGAGAACTTGTGTGTTTTAGTAAAGTAGGTTCTGAGAAATTTGGTTGTGTGTTGTGGAGCTATAAGGAAGAAACTTATTGTATGTTGTTTGAATTATTTGTTTTGCTATTCACATCCAGATGGTTAGGTCACTATTATAGGGGAAATGCTGCTCGATTTTATCTAGGATAATAAACAATTAGCTTTATATAGACATCCATCTTTATCACGTGCTTATTTAGTGTCGTTTCTTTTATTTTTCATAGACATAGGAGAAGATATGGCTAAACAGTGGATGTCAGGAAATAGGTTATCTGCGGAATATAGGAACAGAGTCGATTTGATCTTAAGGTTTTGTTCAGAAAATGTGAAAGACCCAAATTTTACTTATTGTCCATGGCTTAAGTGTGGAAATGTTAAAAAGATGAATCTTAAAAAGATTAAAGAACACTTATATTTCAATGGGATCGGCAAGAGTTACACAATTTGGTATTACCATGGGGAGATAGCTCCTATTGCTCCAACTCTACCAAGTATACCAAAAGGAGTGAGGAGGAATATAGTAGAGGAGAACTGGGATCCATTAGATGAAATGATTGACGACGCACATTATGGATCAGGAGTAGACCTAAATAAGTTTGAGACACTCCTTAGTGATGCTGAGAAACTGATTTACCCTGGTTGTGCCAAATTTACAAAATTATATGCACTTCTTAGGTTGTACAATCTAAAAGCTAAACATGGCTGGAGTGATAAAAGTATTACTGATTTATTTAGTTTTTTGAAGGAGTTATTGCCCAAAGATAATGAAATGCCAATTTCATTTTATGTGAGATCCCTGATACTCTACGCATTAAGCAACCTCAGGTAAGTAATTGCAACTTAAATTTTTGAACTTTTATAATTATTAAGTAGAATAATATGTATGCATTTTTTAACAAGTGTCAATTTAATAATGAATTACTCATACTTTTAAATAATTAGTGTCCACACCAACCGAACAATGTGGCATGTGGATACTACATAATGAGGATGTTGAAGGATTTGATTGAACATGCGAGTCCCAGGTATTACTTGAGAACGGTATTATTAATTAAAATTTACATATATGTCGCCCCTATCTTGCATTTTTACCCTTTTTAACCTATAGTTTCTAAAGTAAAACCAACTATGCATTAATTTAAATAAATTTGATGACATTAAAATATTTGTCACGTCGTATGTTACATCTTACCATTTTCATTTAAATATTTTTTCCTAAGTGCACACTTAGGCCCATTTAAGCATTTTGCCCTTGAAATGCATAACAACTTGGAAATTTACACCATAACCAATATTGTTAATTTTTATTGGCCTTAGGGAATATTTCCCATGCCCCAAAAAAGTATATTTTCCAAAGAAATAATTTCCCAATTTACTAATCTGAGAATTTAACCCGCTAGGGTTTCAAATTTTGGTCTGAGACCAACCCTTCCAATTTGGCTAAATAACTTCGTCTGATCACAACAAATGGCTACATAGCAACATGAGTTGCCCCAAAATAATATTCCACACAAGTTTTCATCGTCCCGAACCGGTTCCTAATGGGTACTCAAATAGGCAAGGCATTACACATAATATATGCTGAATTCATTTTGTGATATTATTTATTTATTTAAACAGACCCTTGTTGTCTTCCTCGAAACTCTCACATTTGATCTTAATGACTTGCATTGTTGGTTTTCAGGACTGATGATCGTTCTCAAAACTAAAAAGTTAATGACTGCGGTTGTTGGAAAGCCCCCATCAGTTCCAACTTTTTCACATGGCTATGGAGAACATGAAAAAAATATAGTGATTGGAGTAAGTCCAATCATTTGGCTCGTTATTTCTTTCTTTATAGCTTGCCTAACTAAATAATAGGAAATATATACATATCGAGAACGCTTATGATAAATGGCAATCGATTATAGACAAAGATGATGAAGTTGCTAGGTCTAATCATTTGAAAGAAACTAAGGTAAATATGATTTACATATATTTTTCTGGTGATTATTGTACTCACACATGCCACTAACTATATTTTTTGTTGTTTGTTCTTCATCGCATGTTAAGAATCTTTCCACAAAGAGGTTAACCGTGTGCCAAATGCTAGGTAGAGATGGAGCTTGATTTTAGTTTTATTTAGAATTTTAATTTTGTTATGAACAATTTAAAATTTTAGTCTGTTCTTATTTTAGAGACTTTAGATTTCTATTTAGAACAAGAAAACTAATGTTTTAGAAACTTTTTAGTTTATGATTAGTAATGTGATTATTAATTGGGAACTTTATTATTTCTATGTTGCATGAACAAGGTTTTGATATTTCTTTCAATAATACTTCGATTGTTATCTCAAGATCTAGTATTCAAATATGTCATGCAAAATCTGATGATGGGTTGTATAAATTTAAGGCAAAATAATGATTTGTATACAACTCTGAAATGTTTAAAGGTTCAAACCCAAGGTCTAGTAAACATCAAAAGACTGATTTCAATGATGAAACATATATATGGCATTTGAAATTAGGGCATATTGGTTTGGATAGAATTAAAAGACTAGCAAAGGAGGGACCTTTAAGAGAATTAACTATTGGTTCTCTTCCAGTGTGTGAATCATGTCTGGAAGGCAAGATGACTAAGAGACTTTTCTCTGTAAATGGTTCAAGAGCCATAGAACCACTCCAATTCGTACACATTGATGTGTGTGGACCACTTAATGTGAAAGCGAGAGGAGGGTTTGAATATTTTCATCACCTTCATTGATGATTATTCAATATATGGTTACCTCTATTTGATGCAAAAATAAATCTTAAACTTTTGGAAAGTTTAAAGAATTCTAAGCTGAAGCTGAAAAGCAATTAGGTGATTCACTGTAAGTTCTTCGTTCTGATCGAGGAGAAGAGTACTTGGATTATGAATTCAAGGACCACTTGTGTGAGCATGGAATTCAATCCCAACTCACTGCTCCTAAAATTCCACAACAAAATGGTGTTTCAGAAAGAAGGAACATGACACTATTAGACATGGTTAGATCAACGATGAATTATTCATCATTGCCATTGTCATTATGGGGCTATGCCATTCAATGTGTAATGTATATATTGAATGTTGTTCCACCCAAGTCTATCTAGAAGGCACCATTAGAACTAAGGAATGTTACTAAACTTATTTTACACCATTTTCATATTTGGGGGTGTCCAGCACTCGTGTTGTAAGGAAACACTAGAAAGTTGGAATCTCGCACTAAACTGTGCATGTTTGTGGGATATTCCAAAGAGACTAGAGGTGGTATATTCTATAATCCTAAAGAAAATAAAATATTTGTATCGAAAAATGCTACTTTTCTTGAATATGACTATGTTAATAACCACAAGCCTAGCAGTAAGGTTGTACTGGATGAGATGGTCTCAGATCAAGTAAATAGATCACTAATTTTCGCAATGAACAACGACAAGAGCAGCCATAAGTTCTAGTCAGAACAACATAGAACTTCGTCGTAGTGGGAGGGTCGCCAGGCAGCCAATTTGCTATGAACACGAAGTTCAAGTGCTTGTGTTAGCACAATCAAAGACGATCCATTGACATATATAAATGCAATGAAAGATTCTGACAATGAAAAATGACAAGATGCCATGAACCTGGAAATGGAATCGATGTATTCTAATTCCGTCTAGACTCTTGAAGATCTTCCTTAAAATTCTAAACCTATTGGTTGCAAATGGATATTCAAGAAGAAAAGAGGAGCGGATGGGAAAGTGGAACCTTTCAAAACTAGGCTTGTAGCCAAGGGCTATACTCGGCGAGAAGGAGTTGATTATGAAGAAACTTTTTCTCCTGTGGCCATGCTTAAATCCATTCGCATACTCTTGTCCATAGCTGCTTGCATGGATTAGGAGATATGGCAAATGGATGATAAGACAGCATTTCTGAATGGCTATCTTGACGAGACCATTTATATGTCTCAACCAGAAGGGTTCGAAATAAAAGTTCAAGAGAAAAAGGTTTGCAAGCTTCTTAGGTCCATTTATGGACTCAAACAAGCTTCTAGATCTTGGAATCTAAGATTTGATGACATAATCAAAACGTATGGTTTTGAAAAAAATTTGACGAGCCTTGTGTCGATAAACAAATCATAGATGGTATTGTTGTATTTTTGGTTCTTTATGTTGATGATACTCTACTAATTGGAAATGACGTAGGAACATCGACAAAAGCAAAGAAATGGTTAGCCGAGCAATTTCAAATGAAAGATTTGGGAGGTGCAAACTATGTTCTTGGCATCTAGATCCTTCAGGATCGACAGAATAAAGTTTTGGCTTTCTCTCAAACTACTTATATAGATAAGGTACTAGAGCGATTCAGTATGCAAAATTCCAAGAAGGGTAATATGCCAACCTGTCATGGAATTGTCCTTTTTAAAGAGCAGTGTCCTAAGACACCTCAAGAACAAGAGGATATGAGATAGTATCCCTACCCCTCTGCAGTAGGCAGCCTAATGTACGCCATGTTGTGTACAAGACCTGACCTTTTTTATGCATTAAGGATAATCAGTTGTTATCAATCTAATCCTAGATTGAGTCATTGGGTTGCAGTAAATAATATTCTCAAGTATCTTAGGAAAACTAGATAATATATGCTTGTATATTCAGGTGGTGACCTGAACCCCAATGGATACACTAATCAAACAGAGATAGTCGAAAATTGACTTTTGGATCAGTGTTCACACTTGGTGGAGGAGCTGCAGTCTGGCGTAGTATGAAACAAACCAGTATTGTAGATTCTACCATGGAAGTCAAATACATAGCAGCTTGTGAAGCTACTAAAGAGGTTGTGTGGCTCAAAAAGTTCTACTCTGATTTGAAAGTTGTTCAAAACATGGATAAGCCACTGGTCCTGTACTGTGATAACAGTGGGGCAGTAACTAACTCGAAGAAACCAATGAGTCACAAGAGGGGAAAGCATATCAAGAGGAAGTACCACTTGATCAGGGAAATTGTTCGCAAAGGAGATGTATCAGTTATGAAGATAGCTTCAGAACATAATCTTGTAGATCCTTTTACTAATACTTTGTCTACCAAATCTAATAAAGATCATGTTAGTAATATGGGTTTGAGGGAGATGCCTCATTTTCTTTAGGGAAAGTGGCACATTGTTGGGATTAATTTCCTTTAAAGCATATGTATTGTACAATGTTTTATGAAATAAATAATTGAAATGAATTTTTTTCATATATTGATTGTTTATTATTATTGTTAGAGTAATATTATATGAATATCAGAAAATTATCAAGTTCGTTATTGTGACTACAATCTTGTATTGGTACGAGAGGATTAAGATTGTAGGGAACGAATTTAAATAGTTCGTATTAAAACAAAGTTATACGGAATCTTTTGATTAAATAATGTAAGTACGGTTCACTAGTATTATGAATACATATAATCTAGATCTGGATTACTGATGTAGTAGGGCATCTTAGTGGAGGTACTTTGTATAAAGTGGTTATACATGAACATGACTCGATATGTTATTAATACTTAATAATATCGTTTATTTTATAAGTAATGACTAAACATATCAATAAGATGATCATATACAAATTTATCTTAATCTTGAAGTTATTATGAACTCTTGTTTATGTTATATGTGTTCTTTGATTCACTCGTTATGGTTTGTCAAAATGATCAGGCTAAAAACTTTTGTTTTGGGAACTCGTTGATGTAAATGTCTGGGGACATAATATACAGATATGGAATCTATACATTTCCAAGATGAATTGAATAATGGTTCTCTTAAGGGTTGGCTTTTGGAACTGAAAGATTGTTGAGCTCAAATTCATAAATCAGTTTATGAATTGACCTTCACTAGTAAAGTTAATGGCACTTAAGGAAACAAGATATAATTAAAGAGGTTAAATGGTAATTAATTTCTAATTTCATTATGAACCATTAATAGAGGATTGAATTGTATGTAGTGATTAAATCGATGGACACTTTTTATATTTAAAAGTACTCAATAAATAAATGTCTATAATTACAGGAGTGCAGTCTCATATTTTTAGTGGAATAATATTGAGATTAATAAAGTAAGGTTATTATATGAAGGGGGTGTTTGGTATTAGGTTTGGGTTTGTGGGAGTAGAGTTAGAGAAGTTTTAGATTAAGGGAATATGAAACTCAAGTGTTTAAAGGGGTTAAGATTACCAGCAAATCAAGCTAAAAAATGGGACTCACTTGTAAACACAAACCCCCAAGCCATTAAAAATAAATTTACTAAACATGGGTTAGATTTGACATTCTCATTCCCATCAAACCAAACCCACATACCAAACACCCCCTAAAGAGTTTTAATTAATAAACTAAATTTATTAGAGCTTGAAATTATAGGTGCATAGGTCTTCGAGATGGCTCTATCAACAATATTCAAGGTAAGAGTTGAAATTAGGAAAAATCAAGGAAATAACATATTTGGAAGAAATTTGTTCTTCAGGGTCAAATATCTAATTGAGACGAATTAATTAATATATTAATTTTTTAAATTAATAAATTAATATAATTTTCAAAAATAAGTTTTTAAATTGAATGGGAATTTTAAAAAATAACATTTAAATAATTAAGATAATTAATTTTGAATTAATTAGTTTCATTTATTTAAATAATGTGAAAAGATATTTCTCATAATTCAAATTAGATTTGAATTTAAAATGATATTTATTCTTTCATTTATCTGATAAGATAAATTATCAAGTTTAGATATGTTTTAATAAATAATTATTAAATAATAGTTAATAAAAGTGGTTGGAACACATCCCTGAAATCAGGGATGCGTTACACACCAAATACAGTGCATGCACTGTAGTTAGCGTGAACAAAGATCCAACATTGGATCTTGATATTTCTTTTATTTATATTATTTATTAAATAATTGGTTTTGTCGATGTCAAAATTCCACATCAGGTAAAGAAAGAGGGGTCCTAAGAGATAGGAAAAACCTCGGGGAACAAACTCACACCTTCCCAAAGCTTAGGGGCGAGCACAAGCCTTGACAGCGAGCTCAAGCCTCCCTAGAGCTTGGGGGCAAGCTCAAGCCTCCCTTGGGCTTGGGGGCGAGCTCAAGCCTCGGTGGAGATTATTGTTTACTAAGCAACTAATGTGAGCATGGAGAAATGACAAGAGAACCTAAGCAAGACACCAATGACCAAGAGTTGCCTTGAAGAGATAGAGGAGACACGAGGACCAAGCTCACACCCCCTAGATCCCCAAGGGCAAGCTCAGGGGGCGAGCCCACCTAGGGGTGACCTCTGGGGGGCGAGCTCACCTATGGTACGACCAAGGGGGGTGAGCTCAGCAGATGGGCGAGCTCAGGGCCTCCTCGGACCATGAAACATGTGCGAGACTCCCTAGAGGCCAAGGAGATGATTTGAAGGGCCTCAACAAACCTAGAATACCAACTTAAGGCCATCACTAAGCTTGAAAGGAAATAAGCTCAGAGAGTCCCTATAGCCTGGAGGCAATGTACCTCCTCGACCTTAAGCTAAAAATGTCTTACTCTCAAGCTGTCAAGGACTTATTAAGACATGGGTAAAGAGGATGTCCAAAAAAGGCCCAAGTAGTACGGAGTACAAACTAGACACGACCATCAGAAGAGTAATGGTCGTACATAAGTCAGAGGAGTAGTGGTCATACAAAGTACTAAGAGGATGCACACCTCCTCCCACGCCTCCGAAAAATGTCAGGCCCAGCAGGCCTAAAGCCCGACACCTCTAACGTCTGCTCCATGATCCTCTGAGGTGCCCTATCATACCACCACCTCTTTGTCCTCTTGGCACCGTTTTTATACTAAGAGACATTAGAGCCCCCCTTATAAATAGGACATTCCTTCAACTAAGAAAGGGGTCGGAAAATGAGGCATTGTAACTAGAAATTCTTGAGTAATACAAATATTCTCTCCATTTTCACTCTGCAACTTGATTCTAAGTTTAGATAGCTATCCTAAGTTCTTCTAAAAAAATTCACAGCTCTTCATTTACTTTTAAGCTTAGAAGTTTTCCACTCTGACTTGGTTGACGAGTTCCTACCATCAACAATTTGGCACCGTCTGTGGGAAGGACTAGTATCAAGTCGTTGTTCTTCCATCAATTCTAACAAGAAGAAATCTCAAGGCGTTCAAGAAGCCTACGGGAATCTCAGGATGTTGAGACCCACCTTGATGGAGACCAACTAAGAGCCTCCAGAAGAGACCTTCCACCACCTGAGGATGGAGGTATACCAGAGTAACATTCAGCTCCTAAAGAGGAGAAGGAGGCATCATCCCCGGCTATCCAACCTAGCGAAGATCATCCTAAACCATCTGTTGCACATGTGGGTGGCCTGAGTATGCACCCTCCTCCTCGACCACAACCTACACCGCACTCCAGCCACTGGGATCCAAGCCCCTCTTCGTGCAGGCCCAGCAACACTCCATGAGTGCACTCCGTGAGCTACAACTCCAGTACTCACTTTTACGAGGATTAGATACACGAGTTGTACAAAAAAAATCAAAGGTTAGAAGCCATAATAAAGAACACAGGAGGTGTTGAACGACCTGCTGCAAGGGAATTCAAGCATGCCTCTTCCCCAACATAGAGAGAAAGATCATGTACGAGGAGAAACCACCATACATGTGGATGGTGGCAAAGCGCAACTCTCCACTAGTCATATTCCTCACCCAAGATGCAAGGAAGATTCTACACCAACGGCTAAGCCTGGTGCAAACCCCACCTACGGGAGGTGCGAACCCAAGACTACCTCCAAAAGAGCTTCACCTAACATGAGGGAGAAATTTAACTAGAAAGGATTTGAGGTAAAAATCACACCCCCTGCAGCTCCCTCGAGGGACACAACCAAAGCAAGGGTCCAACCTGAAAACCCATGAGACTCCTTAAACAAAAAGATGAGGGAACTAGACACCAAAATGCAAAGCCTTCAAAGCAAGATAGTCACTACACTTGGGGGCACATAAGTGACAATGAATTCAACCATGAGTCACCCTTCACAAGGGAGATCCAGGTTGAACAACTCCCCACCAACTTCAAAAAGCCTCGCATGACTCCGTACAAGGGCACTACAGACCCAAAGTATCACTTAGACACCTTCAATGACTTGATGAAGTTAAGGCAGTCAACATTAGGGTAAGGTGGCATTGCTTCGCCATTACACTCAAAGGAGTTGCGTACAAGTGGTTCAAGAGTTTAAGGCCACGAATAATCAGGTCATGGCAGCAGTTCTCTAATGAATTTCTTCAGCAGCACCACGCGGTCTGTGATTATGTTATGCCAAGTACCAACCCCCTAACATAAAACAAGGTGAGAGTGAAAGCCTAAAGATTTATATCCATAGATTCAATACGGAAGCAACTAAGCTGGGAAGTACAACTAAAGCTAAGGTCAAGATGGCTATCACAGCTGGAATTCATCCAGGAAGCAAGTTATGTGATAGCATGCTCAAGAAAGAGGTTACAAACTTAGACAACTTATTCGAAAGAGCACAAAAGTATATACACGTGGAAGAGGGCCATAAGAACTTGCATGTTGGGGAAAGCAAACCTTCCTCCAATCACCCTTCTACCAATACGCCTGAAGACTCCTCGTACAAGAGATCATTGTCATAGAGAAGTCGCTGATCAAGTTGAAGATTGGAAGAGGTCTACAAGAAAGCTTCTAGAAGAATCTTGTGGGATTCATCAAGGATAACCTCCGATAAGACTCCCTTTATTTGAGTCACTTAGGAACCAAAGAATTCATCTCAATTTGCCCCACAAAGTAGTAGTATTAGTTTTTCTTTGTTTGAGTTATGCCTTGTAAGTAATTAAAAGTTTCACCATAGTTGGCTTCCCATAGATGTCGCTAATCTGACTCCAGGATGTAATATGACAATGAGATAGTGCTTACCCTTGCACGTTGTCTACTATTACTAATGTCAAGCACCTATCTTATATATTACATCTCTCATCCCCAAGGACACTTATATGATGCACATACTGCCATTGTCAGTTGGAATTGTCAAAGCGTATCAGAGAGAACGAAAAACAAAGTGCTTGGCAAGATAGATCCCATCAACCACTTGGGAGGTATTATACCCAACCTCAACAGGCACCTAGCCATGTACAAAATAGGTGCCTAGCCTCGCGAGCCTCAATAGGTGCCTGGGCAAGTGAAAAACAGGTGTCTGGCCTCGTGAGATAAATATAAAAATACTTATAATATATATATATATGTATCGGCGGAGAACCTTATAAGACAACATTTGAATCTATAAGGACTAGCTATCCTTATAGAGTCTAAGAAAGTCAAAAGTCCCTCAAAAGTGGCCTCCTCAAAAACACACCCACTCTACAAAGGGACCACGGTATAGAAGAAAAAAGGGGAGCCCAAAGAGATCCCTAAGTCTAGACTGACCAAGTTGTCTTACCAACGGAAAAAAGGGTCTTATAGGAGGTCTTTGCAAAAAAAAAAAAAAAAACACACAAACACAATCAATAAAAGGGCATTGAAAATAAGCACTTGCAAGGCTTCACAAGTCCCATCTCCCTATAAGGGTCCCAACCAAAGGGGAGATCACATCAAGGACCAAAAAGGGTCCTCATTATAATCCTAGGTCGACCAAAGTCACCTAGCCCAAAAAGGTTCTCAAAGAAGACGCTTGCAAAAATAGTACTATGCATAATGACAAGATGGACGTTTCTCGCCCAAAATAACACATGCGTTCAAAAATATGTAAAAGGATAGTGAGAATCCAAAGGGTCAACATATCCTTACAAGTAGTCAATGTGCACCAACAGACACGAATCACATGCAGTAAAGAGATCGCAAAGGGAACCCTTTCAAAATAAAGAGGTGCTAATAAGAAGCCCGCGTGCATAAAAGGACATGATAATGTTCTGTCACAAAATAAGTGTAAGACATAGCAAGACTTGTTAAAAGTTCCCCGTGAAGAAAACAAGAGAGCTGGAAAAACCTCTCAGGCAAAATAAGTCAAGTAGCATTACAACCAAATCAAAGTAAAAAGAAAGAAGTTGCTCACACATGGGAGCAAAAGATGGGGCAGGAAAAAAATTCATGATTTTTCGCCACGAGCACTCCATTCGGCAGCCTTCGCGATAGCATGGTCACCAAATGAGGATACTTTGGAGCGAGGATTCTATTTCCAACACCATATAAGAACTTTAGCTTCTGCCTTTGTCTTACTCTTAGATGAAGAGGAAGTCTTTTACAGCTGCTCTTATCTTGTGTGTGGCCTTAGCAAGTTGCTTCTCAAGTCCCTGAATCTTGACTATAAGTCGATGCCCTGGCCAAAGATAGATCTTTTGTCGACATCACATATACTTCAAGGGTATCAATCAACGAACAAGTACCAGTAGACTTCACGGACGAGTCGACCTGCTAGTAGTGAAGAAGAAGCCAATAAGACGAAAGGACTACAAGAAAGAATTGTTACAGTACTCTTCACTCTAAAATCTGATAAGCATTGGATGCATGCAAACCACCCTGGGGAAATGCCTTAGGAGCACCACACGAGGGCTCACCATGGCTAGATGCTACTTCTTGGGCCCCTCTGGGTAGTCTGCCTCAAGCTCCTTCGTGTTGCCCGATGTTGTGTACACCAATGGTATCCATGGGATCTGTACCAAGGAATGATTGGCATTAATTAAGCTTTAAAGGAGTTCTAAGGATCACCACTCATGAAGTAAGATTTTCCATATATCACAAACAAGGAAACACATTTATATCTTGCATGTCATAAAGATGGCACAAAAAGAGTCTACAAGAATGCCTAAAGGCCTTCTCATATATTGGGGGAAAGTGTAGATTTAAAAATTCCACATTTAGTAAAGCACCCAAGAGCAGTCCCAAGAGATAGGAAAAGCCTTGGTGATCAAACTCGCACCTTCCTGGAGCTTGGGGGCGAGCACAAGCCTCCATATAGCTTTGGGGGCGAGCTCAAGCCTCCCTAAGGGCTTGGGGAAGAGCTCAAGCCTCCCTAAAGCTTGAGGGGTGAGCTCAAGCCTCCCTAGGGCTTAGGTGTGAGCTCAAGCCTCCATGGAGATTATTTTTTACTAAGTAACTAATGCGAGTGTAATGTCCCGAATTTTTAAGAATCGATAATGCAGAAATATAAACGTTTTCATTTAACAAAATGCCTAAAAAACCCGTATAAAAAAACTTTTCAAAGTCGTATGGCCATACATAATATTTCATACAAACATAGTTTATGAAAAGTAAATTGACCCTTGTTTATGAAAATAAAACAACATTTCCAAAAAACAAAATAGCTTCCCAAAAGGTCGGTCCACATGTACATCCACAAAGTAGACTCCAGCACTCACTACTCTGCTTTGCCCTTGTTCTTACCTACAACAAGTGACAACTAGGTAAACGAAAAAGCTTAGTAAGTTCAACTTTAAAACAAAAGTATGTATAGAAGATAGGTGGTCACTGACCAAGTCACTGACCACTGATAACAATAGCTCAACAAAAGTAGGGTTCCGAATCCATCCGGACCCTAAGCAATCAATTCCAAGAACACAAAAGCGTCCTAGCAAACTTATGGTTATGCCTGATAGCCAATGGCAAACTATTTCAGATAAACCCCTGCACTCAAAAAATCCAAAAGCAAACAGATATAATATATCACAATATAATTCGAGACCAACGCTCAACAATTTTCTGACAATTTGGGCATACCACGCCCTCCAACATATTTGCTAATCAATAGGGGAGAACCGAGTCTCCACACTAAGATCTAGCCAATAAATATCCCCATCAAGGGTAACTATCGAGTTCCCTAGGGCATAACTACTTATCCAAAAGTAAATGCATCACAAGGGTAACCATCAAGTTACCTAGGGCATTGTTACCATTCAAGAGTATAATCAAAGTTACACGGGTTTATAGAGACTTCTATGTTAATCAATGGTGTTGGCGAGCAGTTTCCCCTAGTGTAACGCCCTACTACCTTAGAGCCGTTACTAAGTGAGTTTAAAACGGGAATTGTGCAACTAACTGACTATACGAGGTTTCTAAAACCAAAAGCGTGACCAAACCAGAGTTTAAGGCTGTAATCTTTGGAAAAGCTTAATTTCATTGAAAACAGTAAGTATCAAACATTCGGGATCCCAAAATAAGGTTTACAAAGTATTTACAACTCAAAAATAGATTTACACTTGGTTAACTATCAAAAGAATAGGTTAATACAGCCATATACAAAATGCCCCCAACCAAAGCAGTCGGGCAGGCCGAACATGTACGCGCCGCCCCCATGCTCTCCATACTCATGGCTGGTTGACTGACTCCTTGCTTTTACCTACCACACAGAGCACCCGTGAGCCAAAGCCCAACAAGAAAACTCATACAGTATATAACATATGCATAGAATATAGCTGACATATAATCCAATGATAAATAGGAAAACCATCAGACTGAACAAGCACGGCCATGCCGCCCCTGAGGCCTTACCAAAGCCTGGGGTCTCGGTCCTTACCGTAAGGATAACTCATGTATCCATTGGGTCCCACCCTGGCTATAAGCACTCCATGTGCTAAGTGTTACTTCCGGCCCCAAGGCCGTTCTCGGCCTTCACCGCTCTCGGCCTTCGCCGTTCATTTCATTATAATCATACATATAGTACATTTCGAAATAATCCTTCAAACATATAATAATTCATTTAAGGTTATACAATTTCACATAATACAATCTAGGGCCATGCCCTTCAATAACACTGTGGGCCCATGCCCTGATCTCGGGTGTTACGGTTTTCTTACCTGTATCCCGAGCTTTCCTGATGCACCAAGGTCACAAGCACGGTCCTCTAGCACGAGCCTTTCCGAAATCCTAGTCACAACACACATAAAACACTTTTAATACTAACCAAACCCAAAACCACTTCCCGGGACCAATCCCGTACTCTCGGGACCTCTAATTCCTTAAAACAATACACTGGAACCATCACCCGCGTCCCCGGGCAAAAGCCTTAAAAACCCAACTTTTTGGCTGCCAAAATGGCCTAGGACTGCGGCACTCCCCTCAAGGGCCGCGGCGCTCCTTCGCGAACCCAGATTTCTGGGTTTTCTCTTGCGTTTTTCCCGAGCTTCAACCTCCCCAAATCATCCCAAACAAATACCTAAACCCCAAAGTCAATTTAAAACTTCATATGAACCATCTAACAACCTATAGACACTAGAATCAAGATCAAAACACCATCACACCCAAAATCCACCCTTTGAATTCTAATTTCAACAACTCAAACCAAAACTTTAAAATGCTTAACTCGTGCTTTAGATTTCTCAAATCAAAACAGAAACCAAACTTAAATGTGCATAAAATCCTTACCTCAAGTGGAGAATTCACCCAAAAGCTTCCTTGATCTCCTCCTAAACTCCCACTTCAGCCCCTTCTACACTTCTTCTTCTTTTTCTTCTTCTTGCCCTAGCTTTTCTTTCTTCTAGTTTTTCTTCTCTTCAATTTTTATCAAAGCCATCAAATGACTCAATGCCCAAACCGTGTACCCCAAAAACCCAGCTAAAAATTGTCTAAATCCCTTGCCAAAAGACCATCTTACCCCTTCCTAATAATCCTTCCTGACTAAACCTTCAAGGGCACTCTTGTCCTTTCACTTCTATTTTAATTCTACCATCTTCCATCTAACACTTGTTACTCAAAGCAGTTACAAACGGTTACACAGGTTGCTCAATTGCCAATAACTATAACCTTTAGTTCTCAATTCAACTTACAAAATTCCTAAAGTACTCCTAGGCTCCTCCCGAGCCAGGTACCAAAATCCCGTTGTGACTTTTAGACTAAATAGCTCGCTAGGACCGTATCGACGCGTGCATCACAATAAAAAACACCACACTCACATGGCAAAAATCACATACTACAATTATCACATTTATGCCCTCAACGAGCTAAAATTACCAGTTTACCCCTAACATACAAACGGGGCTCACATGCATCAGTATATAACCTAATCATGCATTCTAATCACATATTCAATCAAATTCATATAATATCATATCAATTAACTTCTTGCCCTCCAGGCGTGCTTAAGCAAGGTCTTAAACCTTATTAGCAACTGGGGGTGTTACACCTAGGGTCTTCAACCTCACTCAAACTTGTCAACCCCTAGTATCTCTATGCACTCTCACTGAATGGCCAATATTCACGGCTGTTATCCAGGAATAACTTATCAGGGCACTTTCTTGGATTCTAACCGTTCAATGATTAAGTAAGCATGAGGGCCCCTAGGTCCCATTCATTTTGGCACTCCTAGGTTTAAACCAGCAATCCTCACCTCTTGGTCACTCGTTGCGGTAGTGAACCAGACATAATAAAATCAAACAAGCAGTGTGACAAGGATAAGCCGTCTAGGATATGACGGATATCTACCGGTCATATTTTCTGAATCAGCACCTACTAGACCAACGTCTCTATGTAAGCTTTCTACGGAAGTGTATACACGTGCATGTGTCTCTATACTAACATACATTACACTAGTCATTTCATGTTGTAGCCACACAATAGAAGTTGAATTACTTGGAGACCTTAGCTTTTAGCAGGATTTCACCCTTCAACGTACAGTCCAGTTATGCATAGCCAATACTATAATTATCCATACAGTATACTCATATTAATTATGGCACTCATAATTCATTATTATTATTATTTTGGGCAATTTGGTCATTTTTAAAAACATTTGTAAGGATTAAAGTTCCTTATGTGGTTTTAAACTCATTCAAGAAATTCATATGCAAAAATTTGAGACTAAACCCTAAGTGTAACGCCCTGGATAACCAAGACCGTTACACTGTGTGTTTAAAATAGTGCAAGACTTGCTAATCAAGTCATTTGAATATAAATGTGTTTCTAAAGTCTACTGATAGGTTAGGGTTAAAGGATTTTAATCGTAAAATGATTGATTTTCATTAAGATAACAGTTTGATACATGGGATCCCAAAAAATAAGGTTTACATGGTGGAAACAACCCTCAAAAGTTAATACAACAAAGGCCAGTCTAAATGGCAAAACACAATTTTGAGCTCTAGTTACTGTAATTCCCTCGGCAGTGGCGGTCGAGCAGCTGTCGATGTACACTCTGCCCCTAAAGCTCTCCAACTCATGGTTGGTCCAGCTTTCCCTTGCCTTTACCTGCACCACGTAGCACCCGTGAGCCAAGGCTCAGCAAGAAAACCAAGATCAACAAGCATAGACAGCAACAAGAGTATATAACAATCTTTAGTTCAATCAGCGCAATTAATCAACAGAAACAATTATTAAGCTAGGCAATGATAAACATATACTTCCAAACATATAACTTAATCTTTAATAAAAATATTTAGGTATCGGCGCCCTTAGGCCGAGCCCTCTGGTTATTTAGCTGATCCCCGCTCGCTTAGGCCGAGCTGCATTCAGTACGCTTATAATCAACCCCGGCACCCCTAGGTCATACTTTCACTTCACACATAACAGATATATAATTCACATAACACATATGTTCAATTATAGGGAATCTTAGTCTCATTCACAACCACTTGGGTGCAGTTTTCTTACCTCAAGTCCCGAGAGTAGGTTAAAGAGTGGTCCCGAGAACGATCCTCAGTCCTGTGCCTTAACGGTAACCCTAGTCACAAGCAACAATGGATAACTATCAAATTTGAATCCAATTAAATGTTTTGGAAACAAATACTAGCCTCCGTGACCTCAAATTCTACTAAATTAGGTAGTAGAATTCGTCCCGAGCGCTTAGGTTTAAATCCCCAAGCCTCCCTGAGCCTAAAAAAACTAACTTAGGCTATGGCTGCCTAGGCAGGCCGGGACCTGGCCCTAAGGGTCGCAACACGCCTCAAGTCAGAGGTGCAACCTCTTGCTTCTAGGGGGAGGTGTGTTGGGAATTGTGCCCTAAAAGCATATGTAGTAAACATTGTTTTAAGAAATAAATAAATAAATTGAATTTTTTATGCATATATTTTATGGACTATATTATTCTGCGATAATATTATGTAAATATCATAAAAATTCCTAAGTTCATATATGTGATCTCAAACACGCATTAGTACGGGAGGATTGTGTTTGAGATAAATGAACTTGAATAGTTTGCAGTAAAATAAAGTTATAGAATCTTTAGAATAATTACTACAAGTACGGTCCACTAGTATTATGAATACATGTGATCTAGATCCGGATCAGTGGAGGTAATTTATATATTAGAGAATATATAGAATTGGACCAAATATGTTTATTAATACTTAGTTAAATACCGCTTTGAAGTATCAATTAAATATATCAATTGATGATGATATACAAATAGATCTTAATCCTTAAGTTACTATGAACTTCTGTTTATGTTATATGTGTTCTTTGATTCACTCGTTAGGGTCTGTCAAAATGATCAGGCTATAAACTTTTGTTTTGGGAACTCATTAATGTAAATGGCTTGGGACATAGTATACACATATGGAATCTATACCTTCTCACAAGAGATTGAATAATGGTTCTCTTAAGGGTTGACTTTTGAGACTAAAAGGTTATTGAGGTCAAATTCATAATTTTGTTATGAATTAACCTTCACTAGTAAAGTCAATGGTACTTAAGGAAACAAGATATAATTAAAAGGGTAAAACGGTAATTTTATTCTCGATTAATTATGAACCATTATTAAAGGGTTAATTTGTATGCAATGATTATATCAATGGACACTTTATTGTTATAAAGTACTTAGTAAATGAAATGTCTATAATTACATGAGTGCAGTCTCATATTTATAGTGGAATAATCATGAGATTAATAAATTAAGATGATTAATTAAATAGTTTAATTAATAATCATAAATTTATTGGAGATTGGAATTATAGGTCCATAGGTCCCCACAACGGCTTTATCATCATTATTCAAGGAAAGAGTTGATATAATGGGAAAAATGGTTGAAAGACATATTTAAAAAAAAATTTGTTCTTCGGGCCAAATATGCAATTATATGATAATAGTGATTAATTACAAATTAGTTGTAATTAACAAAATTAATTAATATTTAATTCATATGTAATTTTTGAAATTATATTAAATAATTAAATTAATTTCGAAATTATATTAAATAATTAATTAATTATAATTTTCAAAATTATAATAAATTAAATATTTATTTTCAAATTTTAAATTGATTTTAATTAATTGGTAGAATTAATTAAATATCTTTATTTTAGTGGGAGATAATAATCTGATAAGTTCAAATTAGATTTGAATTTAAAATATAGATATTTATTCAAATAATAAATTATATCTTATAATTAGTTAAAAAGATATTTAATTTTGTTGATGTAGTTCTTCGGCAACAGATAATTATATGAATAAGGAGAGGGATTAGTGCTAAATGATGAACCGTAATAGATGAATGATCCCAAAGGAAGATTATAACTCGAATACTTTTTTTTAGGTGGTTTAAAGGTTAAAATCCTTCTAGTCTACCAGTCAATATTATTGATATATCTCTGATATTCCTTACGGGGTGTTTCTTTACGAATTAGAAGCCAACCCTTTGCAACTCCTAGGGTCTCCATATTTATAGGGAGAGGACACCTGGGTGTAGGCAAAGGAGGTCATCCCGTGACCTTCTTACCCATCATGTCACTTCTGCGACATTCATGATTAATTCCCGAAACCTGACAATGAAGTGTGGTCTAATCAATAGGTAAGGGGGATAATGGGCCACATGGCCCAAACCAGTCGTGGGGTGCCTGAACACGCACGTTTATGCTGCGTGTCCGAGAATTCAGGAATGGAGTAGACACGTGATGTCTGATATATGCACGTTTACATTGCGTGGTTGACTTTATAAAAGGTCGGAGGTGTCAGCTCCATCTCGTGGTGTAACGCCCTACTTCCTTAGAGCCGTTAGTAAGTGAGTTTAAAAACGTGCTTTTAACTCGCTAATCGAGGTTTTAAGTCAAACAGTGTAATTAAGTTTTAAACAAAGGAAAAACATTAGAAGTAGTAATTTTTCATAGTAAATCATAAAATTTTTACACTTGGGATCCCAAAATACAGTTTAGAAATATTTACAACATAAAAACTGTACTAAGTCGGCTAAACGACAAAATCTAAATTCATTTACAAACATCTCCCAAAATCCTCTGGCTGTGGCAGCCAGGCTGGCCAAACATGTACACACCGCCTCACGCCTGCTGTACTCATGGTTGGTTGATCTTCTCTTTACCCTTACCTGCACCACAGAACATCTGTGAGCCGAAGCCCAGCAAGAAAACCCACAAACAGATAACATATGCAACACATAAGTCAAGCATATAAACAGGCCACCAATGGCTAAACACATACGGCCTAGCCGTCCCAGGCATTTACCAAGCCCTGGGTTCGCGAACCACGCCGTGAAGATATCCCAGGTATCCTTCTAGGGACTCGCTCTGGCAACTCACACTCCACGTGCTCAACGCTGCTCTCGGCCCCTTGCCGTTCTCGGCCTTGCACTCAACGTGCCCAATGCCGTTCTCGGCCCTTAGTCGTTCTCGGTCTACACCGTTCCCGGCTCTAGCCAATCATTCACATCATAATACACATAGCATAACAAGCAAGTATAGAATTCTAGCATATTCAGTTAAAGGGCTATGCCCCGCAGTTCTAACATATTGGGCTCGGCCCTGCATATCAATTCCATTCAAACACATTAGGCTCAGCCCTGCACACAAGCTCTATGGGAACAAGGGTTTTCTTACCTGAGTTCCGAGCTTTCTGAGCACCGACGCCCCGAGCACAGTCCTCTAACGTGAGCCTCACTGAAACCCTAGTCACA
The DNA here is from genome assembly GCF_963169125.1 of Humulus lupulus. Taxonomy (NCBI): domain Eukaryota; kingdom Viridiplantae; phylum Streptophyta; class Magnoliopsida; order Rosales; family Cannabaceae; genus Humulus; species Humulus lupulus. The sequence continues at coordinate 109,935,406 of NC_084797.1, read as the reverse complement.
ACACATTAACAATGTCCATCCATCAAATTCTAATCCAATAAATAACTTCGAGCCATAACCCCAACCTCCGGGACCTTGAATTCTATCAATTCGGATGATAAAATCCATCTCGAGCCTTACCCCTTGAGTTCTCAAGCTTAAAATACCCTTAAAACCCAAACTGACACTAAGGGCTGCGGCCCCACCCACAAGAGTCGCGGCTAGCCTCGAAACAAAGGCTAGCACCACACTGACCCCCACACGGGCCGCGGCGCGCCCACCAAGCGCTGCGGTGCACATGAACCTCTCGGCCACCCATGGCCGCGCGCGCACACGGGCCGCGGCGCACCTCTCCTAGGGCCGCGGCTCTCACCTCCAAACCCAAAATTTTCCATCTTCTTCCCTACCTTTTCCTCAAGCTAACTCATTCAAATCCTACTTAACAAACCCAGATAAATAACACATGCATACCAGCTCAATATCAACACTAAAACCCATCAGAAATCAACTCCAAAATCCAACTAGAATACCCAAAAACAGATTAAGCTTAACTAACATGCATACTCTAGCAAACCAGCACAATTCTCAGCATAATCCCAATAATTAAAGCTTACCTTGCTGAACCCAATCCCAGAAGTTGATCCTCAATCCTCAAGCTTTAAACTCCTAAGTTTCCTCAGCCAATTCCTTGCTGAAGCTAGTTTCCACCAAAATTTCCTTGAGTTTTGTCTTAGGGAGTAAAAGAGAAAAAGAGATAAGGATTAACGTCAACTGGGAGGAGGTAAGTCGGTTCCTAAAGCTTCTAAGTAAATCCTCCTTTTTGTTTTATTCACTTAAGTCTATGTGGTTACCTCAAGGCTCGGGGTACCAAAACGTCCCCGAGGGAAAAATGGTAAATTTCCCCAATATTCACACCTAGACATTCTATCCTCAAATATATCTCCAAATATTTATTTCCATGTCCCGATAATCCCATAACACACCTAGTACCCAAATTACCCCTCGACTCACCCCGAGTCCGAATCTCAACCCTGTTGTGACTTTCTGACTAACCACTCACCAGGACTGTCTCGGTCCGTGCTACACAGATATATCACATATATATAGCATTTATCACATTTAACACACTTATGCCCCTAATATCCAGACGGGGCCCACATGCACATTTAACTCAATTAAACATGCTTCATAATCATATATTCACATAAATCCACATATAAGCATATTAAATCACTTATTGCCCTCCAGGCACACTAATCAAGGTCCTAAGCCCGATTAGCAAATTCGGGTCGTTACACGTGGTGTCGACACTGCTGACCCGATGCCTTAGTACTCACTAAACCTTTGGCTATCTCGAACTAAAGAGGTAGAGACTTGTAACAGCAGCTCTGGGTAGGTGGCTTCCACGTGGCTGATAGAATTATGCCCTTGTCCAGCTCGCTAATAACCCGTGGATATTTAGGGCGTACATTTGCCCCCCAAGCCCCTGCTCGTGGCATATAATGTCACCTGGGGCCACAGTGGGGGCTTTTAGGCTTCTTTGTGGACTCTTCATATCCCGCCCATTACGCTGGTATCGGATACGTGGAGCATCGTGGTTGGTGACGGTCCGTCTTCCGAGAACCGCATTAAATGGCCTAGCCTATCTTCGGTCGTAGTTTCGTCTTTTGAGTAGTGATCCTCATATCCCACATCTAGACAATCAAATGACCCTCATCCTTTGGCCTTTTACGTATATATAAGGATGGCCACCCTTCGCATGAGCCACCCTTTTATTTGAAATTTTTCTCATCTTCTTTCTTCTTCCTTCTCAGTCTCAAAACCCTTTTCTCTCTTCCGGTCACTATTCCCGACGTTCCTGAGTTTCAGACACGAGGGTTCTTTTGTGACTCTGGTACCAGCGATTTCAACAGGATTCCAACCCCGACGCTCTTTTCAGTCATTACGCAGCAAAAATTTCTGTAAGTCCTCCATTTTTTGTATGCTTTAAACGTTTTTCCTTTTCCTTGCTTAGGTAAGCTTTCTTCTTAGTCGCATGCAGTAGGTTGTTCATCTTTTGTTTTTCTTTGCTGGTATTTTGTGCGTAGGATTTTATCCTAGGGGTATCGACCGTAGGAAAAAGAATACTTAGGAGCATGATTCATAGGATTCAACTCTCGGGTGATTTTCTGGGTGAAAGTCTTTTTTTTATGCCTGTTTGGAACAACAAGTTTCTAGGGTGCCAAAAACCGAGTGGCTTAGGGGACACGCTTCACAGGCGATTTTGCCTTTCGAAACTTTCCTTCCAAGGTAAACCTTTATCCTGACCCTCCTGACACACGGATCTCGAGCAATCGGGGACCTGTTGGGAGCACAAGCGCGTGTTCATAGAACCGCATGGTCTCACTTGCCGCGGGCTGAGATTACCTCAGCCCGTGTAAAGGAAACCCTTCGCGTTAGATTCTTTCTTATGCTTAGGTTCCCTTTTCTAAACTTTCTTCTTTGTTCGTTAGGCAACCAGATAGGACCCAAGAAGAGCGCATCCAAGAAGAGTGATGGCAGCTCATCTTCCTAGCAAACCAGAAAGGGGAAAGAGGTGGTACGGACTCTCCAATTCCACACTTTGGTCCCACCGTGGAGACGGAGGTCGAGGTGGGACCTGACGCCTTTTTCGAGGCCGAGAGGATTGCCTCGAAAGTCACCACCCAGGGGAAAGTTAACAAGATTATGCTTTCCCACAACATAAAGATAGGGAGGGGCGCCCTGGACGCCCGACCTCCCCTTGAGGGCGAGTGGAGCTGCCCGCCGCTCGATGAGGAGTTCGCAGCCAGGAGTGACGAACATCTCAAGGCTGGGGCCTTCCTTCCCCTGGACCAGTACTTTGCGGATTTCTTAAACTACGTGAAGCTGGCCCCCTTCCAACTCCCCCCTAACTCCTACCGTCTGTTAGCAGGGTTAAAGTATTTGTTCCTGAAGCAGGAATGGGAGGTCCCCACGCCAGCGGACATCCTTTACTTTTTTTTCCTCAAAGTCAGCCCGGAGCAACGGGTGCGAGGTGACAGGTTCTACTATCTGACCCGTTTTCCCAATTCGGCTGCGATCATCGAGCTGCCCAGCCACCCTAATGACTTCAAGGATCAATTCTTCATGTCAAAGGGGTTTCACAACTGCGAATACCATTATTTCAACTGTCCTCGTAAGTCCCTTCTAACTTTAGCTCGCTAGCTTGTTGCTGATTAGTCTCTTTCCATTCGTTGCTGACGTCAAAACTATCATGCAGCTATTTTCGCGAGGACGGCTAAGTCAGTGACCCTTGGGGGTCAATACGAAACCTTGGCGGGGCTCCCCACAAGTGAAAAATATTACCGCCAGCTCGTGTCTGATGAGACGATGCTGGTGTGTAAGATAATTTCCCCGGGCCAGACTCTGGCCTTGAGGAGACTGCGGACCATCCCCGCTGCTCGCGAGATGGCGCCCATCCCAGAGGAGGAGGCCGCGGATGAGGACGAGGTGCCCCTCGTGCGCCGGAAGCGGGCTCTGGAGGTCGCCCAGGAGGTCGCCTATGAATTAAATCTTTTATTTTTAGAAAGAATAAAAATAATTCTCACTAAGTGTGAAAATCTCATTTTTCACATTTTTAACTACATACTTTGTTAGGTCATAACTTCAAATTTACTTACCCAATTGTTACCAAAATTTTCCAATTCAATATTTGTTATGCTGTTTAGGTCTCTCTAAAATATTAGGTCAAAAGAAACATTTTTTATTGGGGAAAACATTTTTCAAACATTAAGGTAAAAAATGACCTTATTTTCAAGTACTTTTTTTTCCAAACTTTGGCACTTAAATAACTCTCAAACCATTAAGTATTTTGCTACAAAATTTTAAAGACGCATACTAAGTTATGCCAAGAATATCTCCACAATATTTTAGCAAAAACTGGTGTTGAGGCTCAAAATTCCACGACCTCGAAGGATCAAAGGCACGCACTAAGGCCCCATAAGCACTTAATTACGTGATGGGGCCGCGATGCCCTCGGGCTCCCATTGTCCCGCACCAACCACGTACCTAGCGAAGCCACGCCTTAGTTGCACCTGATGGCCTCGCTGGTGGAGCGTCTCGCTGGGTGTGGTGGCCTCGCTGGTGGAGCGCCTCGCTGAAGGTGGTGGCCTCGCTGCACATGGTGGCCTCGTTGGTGGTGGCCTCGCTGCACATGGTGGCCACGCTGATGGAGCGCCTCACTGAAGGTGGTGGCCTCGCTGTTGGTGGCCTCGCTGCACATGGTGGCCTCGCTGGTGGTGGCCTTGCTGATGGTGGCCTCGCTGCACATGGTGGCCACGCTGGTGGAGCGTCTCGCTGGGCGTGGTGGCCTCGCTGGTGGTGGCCTCGCTAGTGGTGGCCTCACTAGTAAGGCACCTCGCGAAATGGTGCCCCAACCATGCCTTGGCCGCGCGCATGAGGTCCAGCACCAGGTGGCCTCGCGAGATGGCGTCACGCACACGCCTATTCTTCGCCCCTAACACTTCAAGTGGACGTCTCCTCTAAGGGTCAACCATGACTTCGACATTTAGAGGGAAAGGCCTAAGAATAATTCAAAAGGATCATGTTGGTACAATCTTGTACAGGGTACGAACGTTAAGACCGTACGCATGATCCTGACACTCATGATAGATGAGTAGTTGGAGCATTAGGAAAGAGGACAGAATCGACACCACTACCTCCTGCACCACTACCTCATGCGCCACTACACCTGCCACTAATCATCAGACACGGGTACAGACAAGTAGTGGAGACATCCTCCTGACATCTTCTCTTGTACGGGATGTACGACCACAACCTCTGAAGCCACTCCCCTGACACAGTACATATGTACCACTTGGTCTCCTGGACCACCATGTATCTAAGGCCATTAGAGCCTACTATAAAATGAACTCTAAGACCACCTGAAAAGGGGTTGGAAATTTTACTGTAGCAGAGGTTTGAGTGTGAATGAAAGACTGAATTCTCCATTATTGTTCTATCATTGTTCTTGAGTTATTGTTCAAGTTTTTACAGTTTTCCGATCAGTGATCTTGATTTGATAATTTTTCCAACTTAACTTCGTTGACGAGTTCTCACCATCAACAGTTTGGCGCCGTCTGTGGGAACGTTAGTTTCAAGCTACTGTTCCACCATTGTTTCCGACAAGAAGAAGATGCCAAGACGCTCGAAGCGACTGAGGGAGATGCGGGAGGTAGAAGTTCACCTGAACGGAGTCTAGCTGAAGGCCTCCATGAAGGACGCTCCTCCACCCAGGGACGTGGAGCCCCCGAAAGACCCTGAGGTTCACAGAGGTGATAGGGTGGCCTCATCGCCGGCCGCTCCACCTGGAGGGAGTCCTCCAAGAGCACCACCGGTAAACGCTGATGAGTTCCCTCCTCCAAAACCGCCGCAAGAACCGAACTCCGGCCGGCAAGACCCGGGCCCTTCTGCCCGTAGGCCTGACAAGCACCCCCGGGTCCACTCCGTGAGCTCGAGTTCGAAATCTCAGTTTTACAAAGAGGAGATACGTGAGCTCCACCGCAAGAACCAAAGATTCGAAACTACCTTAGAAAACATGCAAGAGGTCCTTAACGGCCTGCTGCAGGGTAAGTCCAGCATAACCTTGCCTAAGAGGAAGGAGAAGGGCAAGGATGGGGTGGAGACCATGGTACCGGTAGATGATGGGAGAACCCGACATTCAACTAGTAACACCCCCCCGCGCAAAGCAACGCGATCACCCCGAACCGCCTAAGCAGGCCCCGAAGCCAGCGCCGAGGACCAACGCTGCCCCTCGCCATGAGGATGAGGTCACCTCCAAAAGAACACCCTTAGACTTGCGGGAGGAGCTCAATAAGAAGAGGGCGGGCAAAGGGACCACGCCCCCTGTGGTGCCTCGAGAAGGCAAGGGAAAGGCAGATCTCAGTCCGTCCGCTTTAAGGGACACTCTCAGCAAGAGGAGGCAGGACCTTGACACGGAGATGAGGAGCTTGCGGAGCAAGATCGTCACCGCGTCAGGCGGACAGGCCTTTGAGGAGGACTTCGACCATGAGTCGCCCTTTGTGAGAGAAATTCAGGCAATCCGACTCCCTGCCAATTTTAAGGAGCCCAATATGACCCCTTACGAAGGGAACACGGATCTGAAATACCACCTGGATGCGTTTAATGATCTGATTAAACTAAGAAGGATCAGAAGTGGTGCCAGGTGCCATTTCTTCGCTGTTGCTCTGAAAGGACCCGCCTACAAATGGTTCAAAAGACTAAGGTCGGGGTCCATCAGGTCATGGCAGCAGTTTTCTGACGAATTCCTCCCGCAACACCATGCCGTGCGAGACTACACGATGCCTGGTACCAGCCTGGCTAACGTGAAGCAAGGGGAGAACGAAAGCCTGAAGAGCTACATTCATCGGTTCAATATGGAGGCCGCAAAAGTGGGAAGCCTAACATGCCGAGAGTTAAAAATGGCCATTACCGCAGGAGTCCTCCTAGGAAGCAAGTTGTGGGACAACATGTTGAAGAGGGAAGTCACCAACTTAGATGACTTCTATGAGAGAGCGCAGAAGTACATCTGTGTGGAGGATGGCCATGCAAACCTGAAGGCGGGGAAGGAGGAGCCCCACGCGAAGCCCCCAGCTAACGACGGATCGAATGTACCAAAGAAGAAAAGGACGTACGATGGGCCAAGAGATGACCAGCAGAGGAAAACCAAATGAGGGGGTGACCATAGGCCAACGACTTATACTTACTATACGAACCTCACGGACACCAGGGAGCATATTTACATCACCAACGAAGATCGAGTGCCCTTCAAGAAGCCCCCACCAATGAGGAAGGATCGCTCCAAAAGGGACCCCAGTAGATACTGCCAATACCACAAGGACATCGGACACACCACGACAGAGTGTATCCATCTGAAGGAGGAAATTGAGGAGCTTATCCGCCGGGGGCACTTGGGCCGCTATGTCAGGAGAGAAAGGCAAAGGCCGGAGGGCGAGCCCACAGCACCCCAGGCATAAGAGCGTGCCCCAAAAATACAGGGGGACGTCCGAACCATTTTTGGAGGTCCAGGATTTGGGGGAGACTCTAGGAAGGGGCGAGATAGATATGCAAGAGAGGCTCGGCGAAGTCCGCCTCCCTGCGTCATGAGTTTAGAACAACGACCTCCGAAGAGTTTCAAGGGGGAAAACAACTCGATAACGTTCACTGAGGAGGACGCACGGGGGGTACACTATCCCCACAATGATCCACTGGTGTTGACAGTTCAATTGGCAAATATGCGTGTGCATCGAGTCCTAGTGGACAACAGGAGCTCGGTGGACATCCTATATCGCCCTGCTTTGGAAAAGATGGGATTGGGCATTCGTCACCTGAAGCCCTGCCAGTCGTCCCTATACGGATTCATAGGGGACTCAGTGCAACCCTTTGGAATGATCGAATTGACACTTACCATGGGGGAGCAACCCCGGCAGACTACAGTCATGTCTAACTTTGTTGTAGTAGATTGTGCATCAGCTTTCAACGCGGTATTGGGGAGACCCTCCCTGAGAGAATTGAAAGCCATAACTTCAATATATCACTTGGTTGTCAAGTTCCCGACTCCAGGAGGGGTCGCAAGTATGAAGGGAGAACAGAAGGAGGCGAGGGAGTGTTACAACACCTCACTCCGCACGCCTGTAAAACAGCGTGAGCCAATGGCCATGGTGGTGCATGAGGCGCTATGTTTGCCCACGGGGGGTCCGCAGGAGCTGGACCCTCGGGTCGTGGATGAGCCAAGAGCAGAACCAGTGGAAGAAGTAGAGGAGGTTACGGTGACGGAGGAACCCTTAAGGAAATTGAAGATAGGGAGAAGCCTGCAAGGTGACGTGAAGGAGGAGTTGATGAAATTTTTGAAAGATAATCTAGACGTGTTTGCATGGAGTCATGAGGACATGGTGGGCATAGACCCCAGTGTGTTGTGTCACCACCTGAACATCTCCCTAGAAGCAAGGCCCGTCCGGCAAAAGAGGCGGGCGCTAGACCCAACAAGATACGCAGCGTTAAAGGAGGAGGTTGACAAGTTGAAGGCCAACGGTTCATCCGTGAGTCTTTCTACCCTGTGTGGGTATCGAACCCAGTACTCGTGCCGAAGCCGAATGGGAAGTGGAGAACTGCGTCGATTTCACGAACTTGAATAAAGCTTGTCCTAAGGACAGCTTCCCACTTCCCAGGATAGATCAGCTAGTAGATGCGACAGCAGGACATGAGTTACTAAGTTTTATGGACGCCTACTCAGGATACAACCAAATCCCAATGAACCCGGCAGATGAAGAGCACACGTCATTCATTACAGACAAAGGGCTATACTGTTACAAGGTGATGCCCTTCGGGCTCAAAAATGCGGGAGCCACCTATCAAAGGCTGGTGAATAAAATGTTCGCCAATCAGATAGGAAGGAATATGGAGGTGTATGTGGATGACATGTTAGTGAAGACCAAAGTAGCAGCAGAGCTCAACAAAGACCTTGGGGAAATGTTTGACACGCTCAGGAAATACCGGATGAAGTTGAACCCAGTCAAGTGCACCTTCGGGGTATCCTCAGGAAAATTCTTGGGCTTCATGGTCAATTCCAGAGGCATCGAGGACAATCCTGACAAGATAAAGGCACTCATAGAGATGAGCCCGCCAAAGAATAAGAAGGAGGTGCAGTGCCTAACAGGAAGGGTGGCGGCCCTTAATAGGTTTATCTCAAGGTCCACCGACAAGTGCCTCCCATTCTTTGACATCCTCAAAGGGAGCAAAAAGTTCGCTTGGGATGAAAAATGTGAGGAAGCTTTTGTCAAGCTGAAAGAGCACCTGGGGAAGCCACCCCTGTTAGCAAAGCCAGAGAAGGGCGAGAAGCTGTACCTGTACTTGGCAGTGTCTGAGCATGCCATCAGCGCAGCCCTGGTTAAGGGAGAGAAGAAGCAGCAACAACCCGTATACTATATCGGCAAACGTTTGGTGGACGCGGAGAACAGGTATCCAGAGATCGAAAAACTGGCCTATGCGCTAGTGGTGGCATCGAGGAAGTTGAAGCCTTACTTCCATGCACATACAATTGAAGTCTTAACAGATAGTCCTTTGAGACAGGTCTTACATAAGCCAGAGACTTCAGGGAGACTAATGAAATGGTCGATTGAGCTAAGTCAGTTTGATATTGTATACACTCCGAGGGCTTCCATCAATGGACAGGTGCTGGCAGATTTTATAGTAGAACTCACCCATCAGCCGAATGAAGGAAGGAATGAAGAAGGAGAGCAGCCTGTTACGGAGGAGGAGCTAGGAGGTTCAGAGGAGTGGAGTTTGCACGTTGATGGGGCCTCAAATGAAGGAGGATCATGAGCGGGCATCATGTTGACTGGGCCCGAGGGACATAGAATGTATTGCGCAATCCGATTTGGGTTTGAGGCCTCCAATAATGAAGCAGAGTACGAGGCGCTCTTAGCTGGCCTGCGTTTGGCCCAGGAACTGAGAGTGACGCGCCTTCAAATCTTCAGCGACTCTCAATTGGTAGTATGCCAAGTAAAGGGAGAGTACCAGGCGAGGGGACCCAAGATGGCAGCATACTTGGAGAAGGTGAAGGGCTATCTGGGACGGTTGGTGGCATATACTATAGAGCAAATCCCCAGAGAAAAGAACACCCATGCCGATGCACTCGCAAAGCTGGCATCTACCAAGGATAGTGATGTCTTGGAATCAATACCCGTGGAGTACTTACCAAAACCCAGCATCGAAGGCGCGGACGTGCACATGATTAGTGTCCCGAGGGAATCATGGACCGAGCCGATCAAGAGGTACGTGGAAGAAGGAACCTTGCCTGCAGATGAAAACGAATCCCGGAGGTTGGTGTACAAGGTCGCAAGATACACCCTGGTAGATGGGGTCCTTTACAAAAGAGGATTCTCAATGCCACTCCTGCGGTGTGTAGAAGAAGAGGAGGCGTTGAAAGTGTTACAGGAGATACATGAGGGAGAGTGCGGAAACCACGAGAGTGGACCCTCCACGGCTAGGAAGGCCATGAGACAAGGATACTACTGGCCTTCCATGGAGAAAGATGCGCATGACTTTGCCACGAAATGCGACAAATGCCAGAGGCACGCCAACTACCCTCGGAAACCCCCAAGCGAACTGACCAGCATGACCAGCCCCTGGCCCTTCGCTATCTGGGGGATAGACTTGATCGGCGCTCTTCCTACAGGCAGGGGTGGAGCAAAGTACGCGGTGGTGGCAGTGGATTATTTCACTAAGTGGGTAGAAGCGGAACCCCTTGTGAAGATAACCGCCAAGCACATCACCTCTTTCGTCAACAAATTCATTGTGTGTCGATATGGAGTACCCTACAAGATTATTTTCGACAATGGTACCCAGTTCGAGGGAGGAGACTTCGATGAATATTGTAAGGAAAGAGGCATAAGGAGGAGTTTCTCCGCTGTTGTGCACCCCCAGGCCAATGGGCAAGTGGAGGCCATAAACAGGGTCCTTAAGAAGAACCTGAAGACAAAGCTGGAAAAGATGAAGGGAGCCTGGGTAGATGAGCTACCAAATGTGTTGTGGGCTTACAGAACCACCCCATGCATGACTACTAGGGAATCCCCATTCTCCTTGGCCTATGGGTGCGAGGCCGTGCTCTCAGTCGAGATGCGAGTCGAGTCCCACAGGGTACAGGCATATGGAGATGAAGCCAACCGCGTAGCCCTGGCCGAAAGCTTAGACATGCTGGAAGAGAAGAGAGAAAAAGCCCAAATGAGGGTGGCGGTATACCAGCAGCGCGCCGCAAGGTACTACAATTTGAGGGTGCGAGAGAGAACTTTCAGAGTTGGCGACCTGGTGTTAAGGAAGGTACTCCCAAACACACGAGACCCAGGCGCAGAAGTGCTGGGGGCGAATTGGGAGGGGCCCTACCAGGTTGCTCAGTGCATCCCCCCGAACACTTACAAGCTGGCTCGCATGGACGACACCCTCATACCCCGAGCATGGAATGCGGAGCACCTGAGGAAGTACTACCAGTAAGGCGCCCATGTTCGATGGCAAAAGAACAAGTGTTGCACACTGCCTTAATATGATAGAGAGAAATCAAAGAGGTTACTTAGATAGCCTCCTAAGTAGGTGTGAGTCTTTTATTTTTGTTTTATATAAAAACTTCATATGTACCATTGCAACTATTTGTATGAGGCCGTTTATTATGAATGTGATGAATGGAACTGCATGTTGTGGGTAAAACTGTTCAACCTCATGTATTATTTTCCTTCGCTACGTGGGCATCATCCAAAGTGCCTGCCGAAATAAATTTCACCAGACACTTGGGGGGCAGGATAGGAGGCGACAGCAGGCAGCTAGCAAAGGGAACCGAAAAAGGGTCCTATAACGAAGGATCCTAAAAAGGGACCCCTTGCCCTCCTAGAAACAAGACCCCTAAAAGGGACCCTCTACCAAGAGGACCCTTAGCCCTCCTAAAAAGGAGGCCCCTAAAAAAAAAAAAAGAGGACCCTCTACCAAGAGTATCCTAAAAAGGGCCCTCTATCAAGAGGAAGTAACCCAAAACCAAAGAGACCCCTTATACTAGGGCCTTAAACGAAGTCCCTACAAGGCATCCCTTGGGATCACAAGGATTAGCTACCCTTATGAACACCAAGGGAGGCCATAGGGACTTACAAAAAATGCATGGTGACGACAATAATAATAAGTCTAGAGCGGCCACCAAGCCGCCTAGCCAAAAAGGGTCCCAAAGGAGACCCTTGCAAAAATAGTACTATGAATAACGACGAGAAGGACGCTTCTCGCAAAGAAATAATAAGCGCGCGCAAGAAAAACATAAAAGGATAACTAAGACCCAAGGGGTCAAAATATCCTTATAAAAGCAACCAAGAGGCACCAAAAGAGGTCCCAGCAAACCCTTTCACATGGGCTCCGAAGGACCTCCAGCCTGATAGATAAAAGAGGGGAACCAACTAAACCCCGTCACACGGGCTTAAAAGGGCCTCGAATGCAATAGAACAAGAAATAAACAGCAACATATGTATTTATACATTAGAAAGAAAAAAAAGAGTTCTCGGGATAGTACAAGAGTTACCAACAGAAAAGTAGCACTGATAATGATGTTACAAAATAAAAAGAAAACAAAAAAAAGAGCAAGACTACTTCAAGGCCTCCCATAGTGGGCACTCCACCAAGCTGCTCGGGCAACGGCCTGTTCGCCAAAAGAGGAGAAGTTGAAGTTGGGATCCTGCCTCCACACATTGTAAAGAGCACGATCTATAGACTTGCGCTCGGTTATGATCCTCTCCGCCTCCAAAGAAGCCCTCGCCGCCTCCCAGGAAGCCCTCGCCGCCTCCCAGGAAGCCCTCTCCACCTCCAAGGAAGCGTTCTTCTCCTGAGTCGACTGTAGCTCAGCCCTAAGGGCCTCAACTTCAGTCTCCAGTTGAGTAACCCTCTCCTGCGACGCGGTCGCAGCGGCCTTGGCCCCCCGGAGCTCGCACTCCAAGCATCTAGCCTTGCCCTTTAGCTCCTTGATCTTGGCCTTCAGCTTCTCCCTCTTCGAGTCCAAGTTGGCATACTTAGTCCGGGCCTTTGACAATTGGACCTTGGTTGCGCTAAGCTCATTTTCGAGCTCCTGGACCTGGGCCATGAGGCCGTCCCTCTCGGCAGTAGATGCGGAGAGGACGCCGAACGTGTCAGCATGCCGAAGGGACACGATGTAGATCTGCACAAGAAAGTCAATGGCGTCAGCAATAAGTAACAAAAAGAAAAACACATGTACACCTATACATAATATTAATCAACGCAAGGTGCAAGACCTCACCCAAGCCGCGGCACGCCTTAGGGTTTCCCCAAGGTCTGGTTGGGTCACATTCCCCAGACCTCTCCAGTCGGAGATAGGGAGGTCTGAGGCAATCTGAATGAAACGCTGGGCATAGGATGAGGCCATCCTAGTCACCCAAGGCTCTGCCTCCATGCTAGGAACATCTGGTTGGACAGGAACGGATGACCCACTCGCCGAAGCAGGAGGAGGCGCAGGGAAGGGGAAAAACTGGAACCCTGGTGCATTAGAAGGGGGCTCCGCGAGGTCAACATAATCAGCATCCGGTAAGCCAATATCATGAGGGACCTGAGGGAAGGCGTCATTGCCATCAAGGCCAGGAGGAGCGTAACACCCCGCTGCGGCCTGCGGGTCCGGAGATTGACAGGCCATGTCCTGGTCATGGGAACCATAAGGAGGGCATCCTCCGGGGGACAGGGGGCGCTGATGAGACCCCCCACATTCGAGGGGAACATCCTCCATCTCCTCCTCAGCCTCACCATCATGTAGGGACGGCCTAGCCGGCATAGCCATAGCCTTCTTAGACCCAGTAACTGACCACAAGAACTTGGGGTCAGAGACCGGGGACAGCTGGTAGCGGTTGAGGTTCGCCACAGTAAATAAGACCGCTGCCTTCTTCAGAGCGGAGTCCGCACTAATGAGCTTGTTGATGGCCTCCGTCTCCGGCCCAATGACCGAAGGGTCAGAAAATTGCCCTACATAATCCACGCCAATGTCAGTACAAGCAAGAGTACGAAACAGTAAGTTCTATTAAGAAAAAGAGAAAAACCAGGATACTTACTAGGGCTGGCGCGAAAGTCTTCACGAACCGAAAGAGGGCCCTCTACCCAGAAAAAGTCTTGTTTCCAAGGCCCTGTGTTGGACACTAAGCCCTCTATCAAGGGGAGCTCATTGGCCTTCTGCAGGTAGTAAAATCCCTTGGACTTGTGCACTCCCATGAGGTTATACAGGGAATGCACCTCCTGCGCCGTCGGGGCCCGTTGGGCGTTTTCCTTAAACCAAATGAAGAGGCAACTTAAAGTCAACCAACTGTTGGGTGACAGTTGAAGAGGGACCAAGTCGAAGTAATTAAGAACCGCCACGAAAAACGGGTGCAAAGGAATGGTGCCACCCGCCTTCAGAATCTGCTCACTCAAAGCCACAAAACCCTTCGCAGGGCGGTCAGCCCGGCATGCCTCCTTAGGAGCATATAGGGCGTATTCTGGTGCAATGCGGTAGTGCTTCACGTTCCCCTTCAATTTGTTCGGAGACACATGGGACACTAGGCTGGATGCCAGTAGAGGGGCCTCATCCTCTTCTTGGCGGACACCTGCCTGCGTGATTTCGACATATCTGCAAAATCAAAAGAAATATGTGAGGAAGAGACGGAACACTTAACCCTCCATTTTTTCTTCCTAGCAAGAGTTTTCCATCGAGGGAGCGATGGCGGAAGCACTAAGCTAGGATAAACTGAGACTAGGGGCTGGGGAGAGGAGCTAGCAGCCCCACGACCATCATCAGGCGAGGAGGGAGTGGGAGGTTCTGGCGGAATGTGTCCCTCCATAAATTCTAACTCCCACCACAATTCAAAAAGGGTCGTCCTAAGACGCGCTATATGGTCACTAAGGCCCAGGGGTGAAGGTCCTCCATCTCCTCTCGACACCGAGTCAATTTCGCTCTCCACCACCCAAATTTTACGCCTAAGATCGACCATGCACTCGAGGTGGCGGATGCGGGCTTGCCTTAAAGAGTCATAGTCCTGGTGAGGGTTGCCCTCAGGGGACTCTAAGTCTGAGGACAGGTCAATAAACTCAGCCTTTGGGGGTATGTCGGACGGGCCGTCACTGGCCATGAAACCACGTCCCAACAGCAAAAAGGGGTTCACGTATAAACGAGGGGAAGGCTACAAAACACAAGGGAATAGGCTTAATACCTCTAGATGAAAATGCCCTAAATGGCCTACTACAGGGTATATATAAAAAAAAAAAACAACAAGGAGGAGGGGCGTGCATATGGTCAAACTCACTACAAGCTCAGACTAATGTAACCCATCCCGAGTACTGCTAGTTTGGACCCGATAAAATAAAAAATAAATAAATAAAAGGGAGAAGGAAAGAAAATATACCTCAAGCTATTAAGAAAGCAAAGGCGGGATCCAAAGAAGGTCAGGGAGCAAAAAGCACCACAGAGTCGAAGGTGTGCGTCTGCAAGAATGAACCAAAAAGATGTGTTAGCCATAAAATAGACACACCAAGAAATTAGCTCATATATAAAAAATAAAAAAATAAAAAAAAAGATGATGAAACTATGGAAAAAGTGTGGTTGTGGGGGATTTAACCCTTTACCTCTTGAAAGGAGCAAGGGTCTAAATGCCACTAAGCTAAGGAGATGAAGTGTAAATATTAGGCCATGCATGAGGGCCTATTTATAGAAATCATGGTGAATAGTCTACAAGAGCACCTAAAGGTACTCTACTAGACTGGGGGGCAAATGTTGAGGCTTAAAATTCCACGCCCTCGAAGGATCAAAGGCACGCACTAAGGCCCCATAAGCACTTAATTACGTGATGGGGCCGTGATGCCCTCGGGCTCCCATTGTCCTGCACCAACCACGTACCTAGCGAAGCACGCCTTAGTTGCACCTGATGGCCTCGCTGGTGGAGCGTCTCGCTGGGCGTGGTGGCCTCGCTGGTGGAGCGCCTCGCTGAAGGTGGTGGCCTCATTGGTGGTGGCCTCGCTGCACATGGTGGCCTCGCTGGTGGTAGCCTCGCTGATGGTGGCCTCGCTGCACATGGTGGCCACGCTGGTGGAGCGTCTCGCTGGGTGTGGTGGCCTCACTGGTGGTGGCCTCGCTACACATGGTGGCCTCGCTGGTGGTGGCCTCGCTAGTGGTGGCCTCGCTAGTAAGGCACCTCACGAAATGGTGCCCCAACCATGCCTCGGCCGCGCGCATGAGGTCCAGCACCAGGTGGCCTCGCGAGATGGCGTCACGCACGCGCCTATTCTTCGCCCCTAACACTTCAAGTGGACATCTCCTCTAAGGGTCAACCATGACTTTGACATTTAGAGGGAAAGGCCTAAGAATAATTCAAAAGGATCATGTTGGTACAATCTTGTACGGGGTACGACCGTTAAGACCGTACGCATGATCCTGACACTCATGATAGATGAGTAGTTGGAGCATTAGGAAAGAGGACAGAATCGACACCACTACCTCCTGCACCACTACCTCCTGCGCCACTACACCTGCCACTACTCATCAGACACGGGTACAGACAAGTAGTGGAGACATCCTCCTGACATCTGCTCCTGTACGGGATGTACGACCACAACCTCTGAAGCCACTCCCCTGACACAGTACATATGTACCACTTGGTCTCCTGGACCACCATGTATCTAAGGCCATTAGAGCCTACTATAAAATGAACTCTAAGACCACCTGAAAAGGGGTTGGAAATTTTACTGTAGCAGAGGTTTGAGTGTGAATGAAAGACTGAATTCTCCATTATTGTTCTATCATTGTTCTTGAGTTATTGTTCAAGTTTTTACAATTTTTCGATCAGTGATCTTGATTTGATAATTTTTCCAACTTAACTTCGTTGACGAGTTCTCACCATCAACAACTGGGTTCATTTGCCCTATACAGTAGCTGTCCAAACTTGGGCCCGAAATTAAGAACACGAAAAATAGTTTTTATCTAAACTTTGAAATAGCATAACTCACTCATTTCTAAATGTTTTTGAGTGTTTCAAAAGCTCAAATTCATGTACTCCATCTCAAAAACATCACAGTAAAATTTATTTTTACAAAATATGTTATAAATTTGATGCTTGACCCCTTGGAAGTCAAGTCTCAAAACCTTTTTTTCAGTTTTAGGGTTTTCAACATAAGTCTTAGGGATTTTGGGTCCCCATTTTCACAATAAACATACAAGCTTCATAAAGATTATCAAGAAACTACCATAGTCTTATTACATCACCAATAAGAAAATTTAAGCATTAAATAAACAAAATAGTGCTTACAAATAAAAACCATACAAAAACAACCATAAAAAGTAAACTTTTTACCTCTTATTGTTCTTGCTTTAGGTTTTGATGTTTCTACTAGCTTTAGATCCTTCAAAACCTTAAACAAACTCTCCCAACAACATATATAGTTAGTTATTGAAATATCTATGGTTAAAAACTTTACAAAAGTCAAGTTTTTTAAACTTTTACCCTAGGCAAACTCTTCCAAGATCAAGGCTTAAGCTTCCAAGGTTTCATAGGGTTTTTGGTAGTTGAAAATGATGAGAAAACTTAAGAGAAATTTTCTGAACAAGATGAAAGTGAGAGGAGAGAAGGGGGGTCGGTTTTGGGGAGGTTGGAAGAGCTTAGACAACTCTAAAAAATATCTAAAACACTTAAGTTTTTTTTCTTTATGTCACTTTGTGTCATTAACATTACTTTGATGTGATTAAAGCTTACATCATTTTTCTACAACCTTTTTCACTCTTATAAAGTTTTACAAAAAAAAACTTAACAAATAATAATTAAAATAAATGTCTCTCACATTTAATTTAATTAATCACACAATAAAATTTAACCTAAGGTCCATTTATGGAATAAAATTCCACAATTAGGAAAAAATGTAAGCATTTAACACAAAATGCCCTATAATTTCCATTTTCTCTTAGGTTTATTTTTTACCAACCTTTAATTTTTATGAATTTATTTTATGCCCAAAATATATTTGCCATAGTTTATCATTTTATTTTCTGAGATTTTTACTCATTTAGGGTTTTTGTGTCAGTCCAAGACCGAAAGTCTTATCTTGACTTTTAATTATTTGGCTAGCAATAACACATGGAAATAAATTCCAAAAAAATATAATATTATTTAAAATATTATTCTTAACTCAGGGAAAACAATCTCGACCCGAGTCATTTAAAGGTACTCGAAACGTAGTGTAACGTCTCAAATTTACTATTAAGGTCAAGTGGGTTATATATGTGAAATTTATTGAATAAATGTGTGACTACATGGCATACATGATTTATATAGTAATATGAATATATGTGCATGTTTATGTGTATTAAATATCCATGTGGGCCTGTTCTTGTCAATACAGGCATATTTGTAATTTTGGCTCGTTGAGGACATAAATGTGATTACATGTGTTAAATGATTGGGACCACATTATTATGTGGATATATTCACAGTATCCAGCTCAAGGCGATCCTGGTGAGTAGATTAGCGAAATAATCACAACGAGGTCTAATACCCGGCTCGGGGTGAGCCTAGGGGTATTTTGGGGACTTAGTGCGTATTTGGGATTTATTGGTTAACGGACAATTATTTGGTGATTACTTGGGCACGTTGGAATTAATTAGAAACTTGTAGGACTACTCAGGAAATTAGTGGAGAATGGGGGTAATGATCATTTTTCCCTTGAGTGCATTGTAAGGAGAGGTTTTGACTTAGGGGCACTTTGACTTTTTGTTGATGTTAGAAGATAGACTTAGGTGAGTTAAGAAACTATGAGAAGAGAAAATAAGAATAGAATGCTCTCATCCTTATCTCTCTCTCTCTCTCTCTCTCTCTCTCTCTCTCACACACACACACACACACACACACACACACGTTCCTCTCTCCCTCTTCCCCTTAGGCACACTTAACTACTTCCTTGTTGAATTTCTAGATGAAAAACGGCTTAGGGATATAAGGGAAATGAAGTCTAGAGGTGATTAACAACAGCTGAAGATCAAAATCTTCATTAAGGTAAGGTCTAAGTCTTGATTTTATGATGAAACTTTGTTGTTAAGATAGGTTTTTGGCTGGGTTTTAATGCTAGCTTTAGTTGCTAAATTAGAGTGAGATTTGTGGTTGGTTTTGGGTAATTATAATGCCTAGGTTGTGTTATTGAGAGTTCTAGACTCAACTCTGGCTTTGGTACATGTTTAAGTTGAATTCTGGTGACTTTGGTTTGGAGGAAAACGCAGGAGGGAGCTGGGAATTCTGGGTTTGTGGGGTCGCATCGCGACCCTATTCTTGGCCACCACAGCTTGCGTGAACCCAGAAGCCCTTGGAGCTCCCTGTTTTCGTAGGCGCGTCTCGACCCTAAGGTCCAAGTCGCGACACGTGTCACTGGGGATTTAGGGCTGGGAGCCTCTGACTATGGGGCGCGTCACGACCATCAGGGCCAAGTCGCGGCCCTCATAGGCAAACTTAGCCAAAATAGTTTTTTTAGCTCGAGAAGTTAAACCTAAGCGCTCGGGACAAATTCTACTACCTGATTTAGTATTATTCAAGGTTCTGGAGGCTAGTATTCTATTATGGGATTTTTAATTGGTTTATGTTTTAATGGTTATCCATTATCTCTTTGTGACTAGGATATCGCTAAGGCTTGGGGTTGAGGATCGTTCTTGGGACCGTCTCACACTTGCAGCTCAAGACTCAAGGTAAGAAAACTACACCCAGGTTGTGGATAGAGCTTAGACCCCTATTAACGAATATATTATAACTGTGAATATGTCTGTATCTGAGAATATTTGAATAGGCATGCTTGTATATGCTGCCTTCGATTGCTTGTTGTGCAATGTGTATATGTGATTATATCTATTTTAAAGGTCGATATAAGGGCGTCGGGGGCCAATAGCAAGCGTGTGGAACGCAGGCTGGCCTCGGCCTAAGGGCGATGGGCTTGAACATTGTACAATAAACAGGAGTGTTGTTTGCACTTAACTAATTGTATTAATTTATGAGCTTGGTTTATGCATTTGACTGAGCTGAATATTATTGT
Source organism: Humulus lupulus (assembly GCF_963169125.1). NCBI lineage: Eukaryota > Viridiplantae > Streptophyta > Magnoliopsida > Rosales > Cannabaceae > Humulus > Humulus lupulus. The sequence continues at coordinate 109,915,837 of NC_084797.1, read as the reverse complement.
TAAGATGGTTGCTTATATCCTATTGTTGATTGAATTTATTGATTTAGTTTACTGCTTTTATAGTGTTGCCCAAATGTGCATGCTAATTTATGTATTCTTGTTGAGCCTTGGTTCACGGGTGTTATGTGGTGCAAGTAAGGGAAAGGGAAAGTCGAACTAGCCATGAATTGGAGAGCTTCAGGGGTGATGTGTACATATGCATCCTACACGACCGCCATGGTCGGGGTAGCTTGGGAGGAGCTAGGGTTGAACCTGTTTTGCCGCTTAGGATGGCTAATTTGTATTTCATTTGTCTTTTACAAGTCTATAACCGATTTTTGGGATCCCGTGTATAAACTTAACATTTTAAATGAAAAATAATCACTTTGTTGACCAAACTTTTTAATACCTGGCCTTGATTACACATTTAAGTTCAAATGACTTGCTTAGCAAGTAAACACTCTTTTAAACACACAGTGTAACGGTCTTGGTTAACCAGGGAGTTACAACTTTGTATCAGAGTGGTCTAGGTTTAAGGGTTCCTAAAGACTGGCTGGGCGTGTACACTCACCGCTAAAGATAAGCTCGGCTCACTATTTGGTATCTAATAACATGACTATGTGTTTAATTGTTTAATTTTTTAAATTGAACCTATGTGCCTTATCTGCATGCTAGAATAGGGAGCATGATGTGTATAAACATATTTGGTGGAAATAGGACTTGATAATATGCATGAACATTATAGATTTGTGTTTTGATATGTATATTGTGTGTGTGGCTACAATGATTATTTGTTCTAGGGGGCAACCTGGGGGGGTGAGCTCACCTAGGGGGCGATATGGGGGGAGAGCTCACCAGAGGGGCTAGCTCAGGGGCCGAGCTCACCTTGAAGCCCAAGCACAGGTTCAACCCATCCCCGGAACATGAACTGTGTTCAAGACTCCCTAGAAGCCAAGGAGATGATTTGGAGGGCCTCAATAAACTTGGAACACCAACTTAAGGTGTAATGCCCCGAAATCCCTAATGTGGTTTAATGGCTGGATTAGTAGGTCGGGAGGGCCATAACTGTTTAATTATACCATTAAATGAATATATGCATGTTTATGTGAATTATATTATAATATGATGTTATATGCATGCATGTGGGTCCACATTTGATTAGTATGATATTTTGGTAATTTGGCCTGTTGAGGGCATATTTGTATGTTTGGGTGCATATTGTGATTTTTGAATGAGATCCCATTATTATGGAGATATATTCGAGCTATTCGACATGAGACGGTCTTATATTATGGATTAGCGGTTTTGTCATAACGGGGATCTTTTATTGGGATATTGAGTTATGAGAATGTTATCTGATGATAAATTGGGAGTTATGGAGATCAGGATGAAATTCTGGAGGTTTTGACTATAATGTCCCCGAGGGTGTTTTCGGTACCTCGAGCACTAGGTTTTATTTGAGGTTACTTAAGCTTGAAGTAGCTTGTCAGATAGAACATACGTTAGAAAACCTCTCGTTCTCTCCCGATAGTTCGGTTTTACCGTTCGAAGAATTTTCGAAGATATCTCGAGTTCTAGGAGTTGGAATCAAGCGAGGATCGAGGCATAGAAATCCTAGGAAAGATTAGAAGCTTCTTGACCGAAGGATTTGATGAGAAACAACCCAATCAAAGGTAATCTAAGTTTTAAGTTTTGAGTTTTTAGAGTTTCTAAGCTTAGAATTGGATTTTGTGAATCGTTGAGTTTTTGGTTCGTTTGAGCCTTGGCATTTTATGGTTTTAGATCATTGGGAAGCTTGGGAACTTTTATTTGATGATTTGGAAGTGTTTAGGTGTGTTTTTGGGAGGTTTAGGATGAAGGAGAACGTGTTTGGGGATGGCTCTGGGTTGGGGGTCGTGGCCCTAGCTCGAAGAAGCAGGTGGAGCAATTTTGCCTTTGCTGGGTGCCGCAACCCTTGCTCCTGGAGTGGCTGGGGGCCACAGCCCAAGGTGTTAAGGCCGTAGCCCTTGGACAGGTTTGAGCCCGTTTGAGTGTTTTGGCCCCGGGAACTTGGTTTTAGTCCTGGGATTGTTCCTACTACCCGGATTAGTGGGGATTTATGTCCCAGAGGCTAGATCTTGGTTTGGGAACCTTTGATGTTCATTTTAATGATGGTGTCCCATATTTGGTTATGACCAGGTGATCGCTAAAGGACTAAAAGTTAGATCGTTCTCTAGGGTCATTCTTTTATTCATTCTTGCTTGAATCAGAGGTAAGAAAACTGCACCTTGTGTATGTGACATGCATGATTGTTGTTGAGGCATGTTGGTTGATAAATGTGGACATTGATTGCATATTAAATGCTAGCAAATATTGTTTACTTGTATATGGCACTGACTAGTCAGGGACACTGACCTAAGAGTCAGAAATGGCATAAGCCCTGAATGCAGGGCCGAGTGAAGATTAGATCTAATCGAAATCAACATTGAATGGCTCTAAGGCATTAATGTTGGACCGGCCCTAAGGTCGATGAAACTTATAAGCGCTTGGCTAGTCTAAGACTAGTTACTCAAAGCCAGGGCCTAAGGCCTAGGTGACTGCTTGTCACATGGCTAGGGAACAGTGTTCCATAGTTATGACTCTAGGGTCATGAGGAAGGTTATGTTGGTGACTAGTCATCATGCACCTATCTTGTTTAAGCTAGTGAAAGGTTCACTTATCTATTAAGCCCTGGTGACCCTATCGTCAAAAGGCTAAAGGGAGCTATACCCAACTTAGCGACTTTTGCGATTGTCACTCATCTGTTTTGGACTGAAAGTCATGAATGATTATTATGATCATTGTTGATATTATATCATGCTATGTTGTGTTTTCTTGCTGGGCCTTGGCTCGTGGGTGCTATGTGGTGCAGGTAAAGGGAAAGAAAATCTCACCCAACCTTGAGTGGAGAGCTTAGGTGGTGATGTGTACATATGCGGCCGCTTGACCACCACGGCCAAGGAGTTCTCAGAGGAACTAGGGGGTTTACCCTATTTTTGCTGCTTAGGTCGGCGGGTTGTAAATTTGAAACAGTAATGACCATTTTGAGTTGTAAATAACTTGTAAAAGTTTTTGATGGGCCCATGTACGATTTTATGTACTTAATAAAATATATCCTTTCCTTTTTATTGGTTTTCCACCTTAGCATGTTAATAACACTTAGAAGCACGTTTTTAACCAAAGGACTCGGGTAGCGAGTCAAATTTCTGGTTCACTGTTCACCGTAACTGTTCTGGGGTAACCAGGGCATCCCAGGGCGTTACATAAGACCATCACTAAACTTGAAGGGAAATAAGCTCAGAGAGTCCCTATAGCCTGGAGGAAAAGTACCTCCTCGACCTCGAGCTATAAATGTCTTGCACTCAAACTCTCAAGGACTTATTAAGGCCCGAGTAGTACAGAGTACGAACTAGACTCGACCATCAGAAGAGTAGTGGTCGTACATAAGTTAGAAGAGTAGTGGTCGTACAAAGTACTAAGAGGAGGCACACCTCCTCCCACGCCTCCGAAAAATGTCAGGCCCGACAGGCCTGGAGCCCGACACCTCTAACGCTTGCTCCATGATCCTCTGGGGTGCCCTGTCATACCACCACCTCTTTGTCCTTTTGGGATTGTTTATATTCTATTCATTTTCACTCTGCTACTTGATTCTAAGTTCAGATAGCTATCCCAAGTTCTTCAAAGTTTTTTCACAGTTCTTCATTTACTTTTAAGCTTAGAAGTTTTCTGAACTAACTTGGTTGACGAGTTCTTACCGTCAACAGGTTTATAATTTGAATTTTGAATTTAATTAATTCTTTTTATAAATCTATCATAAATAAATTGTTTCAAGACACGCTTAAGCGAGAGAAAATTCTAAGCTTTTGACAGAGAGAAAAAAATAAAATATAATATTTTCCTATCCTTGAAAACTGTCTCAGACTTAATATTCCAAGATCTCATGAGTTTAGAACATCTTATGAATCATAAATTTTCTCACCATTACTCTACGTGCCCACACACGTCTTGAGGTGTAGAGGTACATTTTGGAAGATCTTGGTATGAGTATTCACAAGGATGCTTTGGATTGGATGTTCGTTGGAGTTACTAACGTATGAGTATTCAAGCCTTGTTACTCTTTGTGTTTCACATAAAATCATAAATTAGTAATTTTGTGTTTGACAGTTGTTCTTCAAAAAATGTTCACTCTACGATTTGTCTTTTGTATTTATGTAATTTGTGATTATCTTCCATTTTGTATTACAACTCAAAGCATAAACAACAAGTGATCTAACTTTAATGGAAGATAATCACAAATTACATAAATACAAAAGACAAATCGTAGAGTGAACATTTTTTGAAGAACAACTGTCAAACACAAAATCACTAATTTATGATTTTATGTGAAACACAAAGAGTAACAAGGCTTGACACAAATGTAGATTTGTTGTCCAAAAACCTCTATTCCTAGCCTTCTCCTTGGAATTACTTGAAACTACTACAATGGAATGAGATTGGGATTCACAAGCCTTGGGTCTTCATACAAGTCAAGCTTTCTTGATGAAGATCATGGAGAAAACTAGTAATCTTGAAAGTTCTTTTAGAGTGAAAGAGAGAGGTGAGTGATCAAGTCACCAATTAACTCAAATGAACCATTTAAATAGTATAGGAACCTCATTAAACTCAATCAATGAGATTAGAGCATTTTAATTTTAATTTTGGCGCCAAAAACACATCATTGTACGAACCCGTTCAGGCAGCCCAGGCAACGTGTCGCCTAGTCTAACATTTTTGGTCGTGCACCACATTGCCTCCCAGAGGCCTCTATTTTGACGCTCCAAAATTTATCTCAAAAAATCCCCAAATGCTCCCAAACTTTTTGGGTACTCTCATATAACTCCAAAGAAACACTTTGGACCCAAAAAGATGAAATATAAATGTCTATATTGAAAGTAAACTCTCACATGTTGACTTTTGTGAAATCGTTATGATTTTGCATCTCTTCGTGCCTAACCAATTTCACCATGTATTTAACCAATCATAACAAAATCTTGAATGCAATGATGAATTTTATTCCTTCTATTCCCTTATATTAAATTGCTTCTATTATTCTAATTGAATGTTATGAATCTTGTGATATCTTGTTAGGTGGCCAACTAATTAGGGTGTTGCATTATTTTATTATCATCTTAGGATTTATATTCACCTAATAGTTTAGGGTTATAAGTAGAGTGATAAATTGTAATTAAGTATTGTGACGGGTATTTTAATTGTGATGGAGAATAGACCCTAGGTTAAATGAATTACATGCTTAATGAATTTTTTACCTAGGCTAACTTGTTTCCATTGAATGTAATGATTTTCCTAAGTTGAATAGATTGCATGCTTAATGAGTTTATTGCTTGGTAAAAGTAATTAATTAATAAGTGATTTTAATTCATTGTGATAAGGAAACTGGGATAATTGACTACTTAAGTGTTATTTGCGGGGTTAATAGTTTAATTAGGAATAGAGAATAATTTTTGTTATTATTGATTGATTGATTGTTGAAGGTAGAGAATAATTCTTAACTGTTTTTTAAAATCGTTATCATCAATTGTTCTTTGCTTGTTATTTTATTTTATGTTATTGAATTTCAAAAATGAAATCCCCTTTTTAATTCTTGTTTCTATTTTGAATAATAAATTGATCAATAATCATCATAGGTTCGACCTATATTTACCGTTATACTAAGTAATTGGTAATGCTAAAAATAAAATATTTAGTAAATTTGATAAGTGATAAGGGCATTTTGGATATTATATTTTTTATCCTTTTGCATTTAGATAATATTAATTTCTAGTGTTTTTAGCTTTGTTTTACAAGTATTTGATTTTTAAGCCATAAAATATTTTATAAGGTACTATTGATGAATTTGATGTATTTTTGTGGTAAGGAATTGATGTGCAAGGATAGGACTCGAGAAAATGAAGTTTGGAATGAGTTTGAAGTGTTTTAGAAGTCCCTAAACCCTAGATTTGAGCTTAAAGTCGAAGATTTTGAAGAAAAAAAAAAGACGCATGCTGAAAAGGCATGTGGCCGCAACCAGTCCTATTCCAAGCCGCAGCATGGGAGTCAGAGACTAGTGGTCGCGGCCACCATAAACTCCTGGTCGCAGTCAGTGCGCGTATTTTTTCCAGAAAAGTCTCGTGGCCATGGCCACAAAGAATCATTGGTCGTGGTCTACGATATAATTTTTCTTAGATTTTGATTTTTGGTGGCGGATCATTTAAGTAGACTTATTCGGGATGAAGATAACTTGTCGTTAAATGAAAAATTTCCCAACAAACAACTCCTAGCTCTTAAAGAAGTTACTCCATTTGGCCACTAAGGAGTTACCAAGAGACCTTACACAAGCTTAAAAGAACAAGATTAAGCATGATGCTAAGTTTTACATTTGGGATGAGCATTATTTATGGAAACATTGTGTTGACCAAGTCATTCCAAGGTGTGTTCCCAATTCTGAATTTCAATCCATCCTTGCTTTCTCGCATTCTCATGCTTGTGGAGGTCATTTTGGACCAAAACTAACAACCCATAAAGTACTTGACAATGATTTTTATTGGCCTACAATCTTTAAAGATTCATATGCATATTGCAAGGCATGTGACCGTTGTCAACGAGTTGGTAACATGACTACTAGAGATCAAACGCCTCAAACTCCCATACCTATTATTGAGATTTTTTAGGAATGGGGCATTGATTTTATGGGACCATTTCCATCGTCTTTCGGTTTTGAGTATATTATCTTAGCGATGGTTTATGTGTCTAAGTGGGTGGAAGCAAAAGCAACTAAAGCGGATAATTCTAAAATAATGGTTGTTCATTAGATCAAATATCTTTGTAAGATTTGTCACTCCAAGGGCAATAATTAGTGACCGAGGTACTCATTTCTACAATAAAAATATTGAAGCTTTATTTCGGCACTATCAAGTGACTCATAAAGTAATCACTGCCTACCATCCATAAGCAAATGGCTAAGCTGAGGTATCGAATAGAGAAGTCAAGTCTGTCCTTGAAAATACAGTGAATCCAACTAGGAAGGATTGGAGTGGAAGACTAGATGATGCTCTATGGGCATATCGTACGACATACAAAACACCACTTTGTATGTCGTCGTATTAGTTGGTGTATGGAAAGCCTTGTCATTTACTGGTTGAACTAGAGCATAAAGCTTGGTGGGCTGTGAAAAAGTGTAACATGGAGATGGATAATGCAGGTCAACAAAGATTGTTGCAATTACAAGAGTCAGAGGAAATTCGTAATGATGCTTATGAGAGTTCTAAGATTTACAAAGAAAAGACTAAGGCCTTTCATGATCAAAATAGAATTATTTGAAAGACGTTTTATGTAGGACATAAAGTATTATTGTATCATTCTCGTCTTAAACTATTTCCGGGTAAGTTGAAATCCCGATGGGTTGGACCTTTCATAGTGGTACACCATTATCCTCATGGAGCGGTGGAAATTATAAGTCCATCAACGGGAAAAATACTCAAGGTTAATGGTCAGAGACCGAAGCCTTATTATGAGTCTATCGAGGATGAACAAGCTATTATACTTCACCTATTCGATCTGGAATATGTTGATGAAGTATGAAAATGTTTTATGTTGAGCTAGCGACGTTAAACTTAGCAAATTTTATGTATTTTATTTTATTTTTAAGACATTTTTGTTTAATTTATTTTTCCATGTAATTTTTTCTTTTTGAACTTAGTTTAAATTTTTTTTATGTATTTAAGAACCGTGAAAATCGTGAAGAAAAAAAATTTGGGCCAAATTCCCAGTGGCCGCAGCCTGGAGAATAGAGAGTAGCGGCTGCGGCCACCAATAACCCCATGGCGCGGCCAGTGCACAATTTCAGCACTTCTCTTTTTAAACACCCCAAATCATTTTTCCCACTTCTTAGAAATACAAAGCCTCTAATACCAAAAATACTCTCCCATTTTCACCAAATTCCATCATTTCAAACCCATTTTCACTCAAATTCTTCTCCAAAACCATTACAATTCCAACCCTCAATCTCCATTTTCTCCCATTTTTCACCTATTCTCACCAAAATCCTCGTCATTTATAACATTTCCCCTTTCAAAACCTAATACCCTATAATTCCAAATTTGACAAGTGAGGTTCCCCAAGTAGTTTCACGGCAATTCATTGGCACAATCAAGCTTCTAAAACTCTCTATTGTCGACTACAAGTATTTTGTTTCTCTTCATTGTCTGATTTGTCGGTTTTGAATATTGAAGAACAAGAATTGTGACATTTTGGATTTTATGATTTTTGGTGGATGAATTGCTTATCTATTGTGATCATTGTCTTGGATTGAGTGTTTATGTTGTTGTATTGGTGAGAATATGAATTTTGGGGAGATTGGATTACTGGAACAATATTTTCAACTCTTGGTTTAGCTTTTGCCTACCAAGTGTTTGATAAAAGGTTGAAGTGAAGTGTGATTGAGTTTTTTGGAGAATTGGTTGAATATTTTTTAAGATGAAGTATTTAATTACATAGTGGATACTTAGTTGGTGTAGTTTAAGAGTTTGAGTTGATATTTTTGGGGTATCTTGAATTGTTCTCTTAGTGCTTGATTGTTTTTTAAAGGGAGTTTGTTACTGAGTTTTGAAGTGAAGAATGGCACCAAAGAGATTTAGAAAGAATACCAAAGGTGCTTCCTCATCTGGGGTTCAATTTGATGCAAACAAATTTATTTCCAATTAGTCATTTAAACGCTATCAAGATGCACTAGTAAAGCAGAAAACAGTGATTGAAGAAAGGGGTTTGATATGGAAGTTCATCATGGATACCCATCATTGTGGAGTAGATTGAGAAAGGAAATTGGAAGAAATTTTATTCTCAACCCGATGCTGCAGAGATCTCTATAGTAAGAGAGTTTTATGCCAATGGAATTTCTCAAGTCACGTCTACGGCTACAGTGGGAGGGGTCAAAGTGAATTTTTCAAGTGCGGCAATAAATCAGTTTTATGGGATTCCCAGCCTAGAAAATGATGAGTATAGCCAAATAGTGGATAATACTGACTATGATGAGATCATCCAATTTCTGTGCAAACCGAACACTCAATGGATCACAACTAAAACAGGCCACCCTATTAAGTTCAAGCGTGAGGCAATGGGAGTTATTGAAAAAGCATGGCATAAGTTTATCAATGCAAAGTTCTTTCCAACTAAACATGACAGTGATGTGAATGTGGATACTGCCATACTTCTATATGCCATCTTGAAGGGTAAAAAATTTGATGTGGGACGCATAATAAAGTCATCCATTCAAAAAAACTTCATACATGTGTCTAAGGGGTTCTATCATCCCCATCTCATTACCACCATGTGTGCTCAAGGTGGTGTAACATAGGATCCTTCTGAGCCTTTGTTGCAGCCTATGCATGTACTGAATAGATCATCCATCACTCTCTTCAAGGTCACTGATACTGCTGGGGCGAGCTCATCTTCTTGAACTTAGGCTAGGTCACCACCATCAACAAAAAATATGACATTGGCAGATCGTATGACACTTGTGGAGGAATTTGTGTACAATACCTCTCAAGAGTTACATGCTCACCGCATTGAATTCCAAGCACACTAGCAGTGCATGATTGAGTGGGCTAGCTACCAAGATGTCTGTTTCAGGATGAATGCCATGCACCTTGGTATGGGGATGACAAACTATCCACTTGCACCATAGTGGTTTCATCCATATCCACCACCTATTCCCATGATGCAAGATGATGAGAACAAGGAGGAAGCTAAAGATGATCAGGCAGATATTCCTGATGAGTGAGCAATTACTTAGGTTGAGGGAGTTTTTCTTTTTCTTTATCTTTTCTTTTATTTTCCATTGAGGACAATGTACTGTTTAAGTGTGGGGGAAGGGGGAAACTGCCTTGTTTTTATTATTTTTATTATTTTGCGTTGTTCTGTCAATGATAAAACTTTTGATTGAGATAAGAATATGTCTGAGAACTTGATGAATCCTGTATGAATTGTGTGCTTGTCATTTAAGCTTGATTTTTTATTTTTAAACATAATGTGTGTACAATTAGATTTATATTTTCACTATTGTTTGGAATATTTATGCATGCAATTATGTATTTATATAGTCTCTACCACTCTAGAAAGCATTGATTAATTGTTTGAGGTGAAATCATAAGTACACATAATTAGGAGGATGATTAAGGTATGTTCTTTGGATCGTTTGAGCCTTTCAAGCTTACCTATGAAATTGAAGATCCTAGTTTCTTATTTTTGAGCCATAATGACTAATCTTTTTCTTTTATAAGCCAATATCTAAACCTTTGCAGCTTAAAATTTTTATTTTTTTGTGACCCATTACACCATAGTTTTATATGAATATTTGATTTTGTGGGTTGTATTATGGATTGTAAAAAGGGGACAATATGTATTGGTTTGTAATGTGAATATATAAGATATACTATTTCTCCCAATGAAGTTGAAAAAAAGAGAAATTTTGCATTGAAAAAAAAAAGTTTGCAAAAATATAAGTGTGGGGGGAAATAGTATGATCGATGTGAAATAATATAAAGAAAAAAATATATATAGAAATATTCAACCTTCAACCTTAGCCTTACATTACAAGCTTTTAAAGACCTTGTGATTCTTGATTATATGTGTTTACATTGGTGGAGAACAATTGGTTAATGTCTATGGAGTGGATGTTTTTCATGAAAATGTTATTATATATTAGACTTTAAAACATATTATGGCATGTATAAATTGATTCGAATGTTTGTGTTTTGGTAGGTTTAATTGTGCATGATCATAAATAGATCGAGTTTAAGTGGTGACTAGGCATTGAGTTAAAATTCTGAGGAATGTGGAATTCAGATTTTTCCTATGACATATTTGTTCGATCAATTTTTGAGACAACTAACGTTTTTGACAAAACCATTGCTTATGTTTTTATTTATTTAATTTTTAGTTTTTATTAGTTGTTTTGCTAAGGGACTAGCAAAGTCTAAGTGTGGGGGAATTTTATAAGGGCATTTTGGATATTATATTTGTTATCCTTTCGCATTTAGATAATGTTAATCTCTAGTGTTTTTATGTGTTATTAGCTCTGTTTTATGAGTCTTTGATTTTTAAGCCATAAAATATTTTATAAAGTATTATTGATTAATTTGATGTATTTTTGTGGTTAGGAATTGATGTGCAACGATAGGACTCGAGAAAATGAAGTTTGGGACGAGTTTGGAATGTTTTAGAAGTCCCTAAACCCGAGATTCGAGCTTAAAGTCAAAGATTTTGAAGAACAAAAAAAAAGACATATGTTGAAAGGCTTGTGGCCGTGGCCAGCCCTATTCCAGGTCGCGGCCTGGGAGTCAGAGACTAGTGGCCGCAGCCACCATAAAGTCCTGGTCACGGCCAGCGCGCGTATTTTTGCCAAAAATGTCCCGGGGCCGCAACCACCAAGAATCACTTGCCCGGCCTACGATATAATTTTTCTTAAATTTTGATTTTTGAATGTAATTTTTAATGGGCTATAAAAGGGATTAGGTTAACTTTTAGAATAACTTTGGGGATTCTGAATTTTAGAGGCTAGAGCAGCAGAGGAGGAGAAAAGACATCATCATCGACATTCTTCAATCTAGTTTTTATTTATTCTCAAAATTCCTTTATTTTCATTGAATATTTATGTTTATGAAAATAAATGTGATTATGGGGTAATTTTCTTTGTAGTTGAGGGTTATTTCAAAACCCTAGACATGAGATCTTGAATGCAATCATGAATTTTATTCCTTCTATTCTCTTGTATTAAATTGTTTATATTTTTCTAATTGATTTCTATGAATATTGTCAGATCTTGTTAGGTGGCCAACTAATTAGGATTTTGCATTATTCTACTATCATCTTATGATTTTTATTCACCTAATAGCTTAGGATTCTAAGTAGAGTGATAAATTGTAATTAAGTTATTGTGACGGGCATCTTGATTGTGAAGAAAAATAGAACCTATGTTAAATGAATTGCATGCTTAATAAATTTGTTGCCTAGATTAACCTATTTCCATAGAGTGTAATGCTCTTACTAGGTTAAATAGATAGCGCACTTAATGGGTTTATTGCTTGAATTAATGAAGAGCGCTTAGCTTTAATTAATTATAATAGGGAAACTGGGATAATTGACCGCTTAAGCGTTATTTGCGGGGTTAATAGTTTAATTGGGAATAGGAAATATTATTTGTCATTGTTGATAGATTGATTGTCAAAGGTGGAGAGTAATTCTTGACTATTTATTTAATATTGTTTTATCCTAAGTTATTTAATTTTTTATCATCATTTTATTTTATGTTTTTCAGTTTTTAAAACTAAACCCCTATCTAATTTCTATTTAGTTCTTATTTTGAATAATAATTTTATCATAGACCCCGTGGGTTCAACCCTTTTTTATTGCTATACTGAAGTAGCTGGTATAAGTGATTGATAAAATAAATATTTAAATTTGATATGGTATAAGACACCCTTTAATATGGCAAACAACACACATCATTCATCCTCTAGCCAACATTCCAATTAGTTCACATAAATCACTATGTGTCAAATCTAATCATTTAGAATTTCTATCAATTCTAGGAAAATGTTTCTTTACCATGCTCAACATTATCAATATTAATCAATCCACATTTAATTTCTCTTTTAATTGTGCTAAATCCTATATGTGCAAGTATAACATTCCACAAAGTAATAGAATTTAAGTAAAGGAGATAATAAGAAGAACTAGAACCTTTATTGTTCAAATCATCAATAGAGGCACACAATTTAAACATGCCATCATAAGTAACATGGATGGTAGCACAAGTATCATACCACCATCCATTTACCTTTCCATGTATGACATTAATCTCACTTAGTGTTGTCACTATCTCTTCTTCGGTTGAGTTGACCCTTGCTTCATTATTGTGGTTCCTCTTGAACCTACAAGCCCTTGCAAAATGACCATTCTTGCCACACACAAAGCAAGGTCATTTGGAACTCTTAAATTGACCTTCATTTTTTTAGGCCCCAAGGGTTTGTAACCCTTGCCTTTATTTTTTCCAATTCATTTGCCTTTACTGTTATTGGGAGGTTTAGCCACCACATTAGCTTTTGAAGTCTCTCCATTATACTCTTCCACATTCTTATCTTTTGAACATGATTCCTCCTGAATTCTCAAATGTTTGAGAATTTCCTCCAAGGAAATCTCCTCATTCTTGTGAATGATTTTATTTCTATAGCCCATCCATGATGGAGGCAACTTGGTTATTATGGCACCAATAAGGAATTGCTCCGGCCATACGATATTTAGGGTAGATAATTTATTTACAATAATTTGTAATTCATGAATTTGTGGTAGAAGGAGTTTCATATCATAAAACTTAAATTCCATATATTGAGTAATAATGAATTTCTTTGTACCTTCTTCTTCTACTTTGTACTTATTCTTTAATGCTTCCCAAATCTCTTTAGCGGTCTTTGTGTTGGTGTAGAGATCATACAACCAATCCGATATAGCATTGAGAATGTGACCCCTACATATAAGTTCATCTTCTTCACGTTTCGTCCTTTCTTTGATGACTTCTTGAGTGTCATCCTCCTTGATAGGTTTTAAAGCCTTTAAATCCTTGTCTAGGACATATAACACGTTGAGAATGGTTAGCAAAAACCTAATCTTATCTTGCCAATGAACAAAGTTAAATCCATCGAATCTATCCAATCTAACAAAGTCTTGTGTCATGAATTTCAAAGTCGAAATTGAAGATGATTCTTCCATGATAATGAATCTCAAATAATAAAGAATTTGAATGTTGGGAGAAAGTGAGATTACACCACCACAATAATAAGAATCTACACACAATTATCCTTGACAGAGACTAATAAAAGATTGAGATAGAGAATGTAAACCCTAGTTTTTGACCAAAATCTTTGATCTTCTTGAAAGCTACAAACCATTATTAGAACGCCACTTGAATTTCTTATTCTTTGATGAGAACCAAAACCAAGGCTTAGACATGAGGAGTATCGCTGTCCAAATTCTCTATTTCCTAGCCCTTAATGGATGCTTGAGGCTTTTTGTAACGTCCCAAATTTCCTAATGAGGCTTAGGGCCTTGATTACGGGGGGGGGGGGGGGGGGCAGGATGGAATATTATGAAATTATGTGACTATATGATATTTATGTGTGTTATTATGTGAGTAATATTATAATATGACTTGATATGCCTGTGTTTGATGTATTAAATATGCATGTGGGCCCATTTCTTTTTAATTGGGAAATTGTTGTAATTTGGCCCGTTATGGGTATATTTGGCATATATGTGGTATGTTTGTGGTACTACATTACTATATTGATATGTTTAGGTTACTCGACACGAAATGATCCTAGGGAGCAAGCTAGTGGGAAAGTCACAATGGGACTCATACTTGACTCGGAGTGAGTAGAGGGGTATATTGGGTATTTAGCATATTACCGGGATATCGGGTAATGGGGAAATTATTTGGTAATTATTTGAGGATAATGGAATTAACGAGAATTGTAAGACAATAATTATGATTAACAAGATAAGTGGCAAATGACAAATTTACCCTTGAGGACTTAAGAGGACAAGGCTTAGGCTAAGGGCAGTATGGTCATTTTGGTGCCAAGTTAGTGACTTATCACTCTTTCCCTCAGCAAAAGGAAACCTCACAGCAGCAAAACAAAGCATCCTCTCTTTCTCTCGATTCTCTCTTCCTCTCCCTATTTTGGTTTGAATTTTTTAGGAAATTAATGGAGACCTTAAGCTTGGAATGAAGGCTTGCTTTGGGGCTTGATTATTTGCAGATAAGAGGGCATAATCACCATTGAGGTAGGCTTCAAACTCTGTTTTTGATTGAGTTTTGTTTTAAACTTTGTTCTTGAGCTTTGTGATTCAAGGCTTTGGATTTTAGTTTTTAATGGTGTTTTGATTGTGTTTGAAGTTGGGTTTTGATGAGGTTGATGTATTGATGAAGTTTTGGGGTTAAATTATAAGTTTGGATGGTGTTTAGAAGTGGTTTTAGTGATTGGAACTCAGGGGAAAATGCAGGGGAAGAACCAGAAGGTTCTAGGCTGTAGAGTTGGTGCCCCACCGCCACTTTTGGGTGCCCCAACGCTAGTCAGGGGAGGGCAAAAGGGTGCTCACTAACTTGGGGTAGCGCCCCAACACTATCCATGGTGCCCCAGTGCTATACCTGTTTCAGCAATGCCCATTTTGAGGGCTTGGGAGGACTTTGGGGGCTCAGGGGATGGTTCCAGAGTTTGTTTTTTAAGGATTGAATCTTATGATATTATTATATTATTGTTGTTACTAGGTGATCGATAGGGGTTCAGAATCAGGATCATGCTCGAAGGTCATTTATTGGTAACCTGTGCTTGGGCTAAAGGTAAGAAAACTGCACCCAGTATGTGATGCATGTAATACATGTGATTATGGCATGGCATGAATGTTGAATATGGAATTGATTAGTGCTTGAGTCTCTATAAATGTGCATGATCATAATTATGCTGGTGATTGTTGATGAAGCATGTCGAGTGCTTTATATTTGGATATTTGTTGCATTGTGAATGCTGGAAGACATTGTTTATCTGACCTACGCACTAACTTATTAGTTAGAAATGGTAATGGTGTTTAGTGCTGGTTGTGAAGCTCTGACTTATCAGTCATGATCGGCAATAGTACTGAGTGTTGGTCGTATGGAATTGACTTATGAATCAAGAGCAGCAATACCACATTGAATGCTAGTCAATATGATTAGATCTAATCAACATGAGCATTATATGCTTGACCAACCTATTGGTCGAAGAAAACTGAAGAGCTTGGCTAGTCTAAGGATAGTTACTCAGAGTCAGGGCTAAAAGGCTCAGGTGACTGGAACGTCACATGGCTTTTGGCGTAGGACCCCAGATTGACTTAATAGTCATTTATTCAGGGTGCAGGACCCCAGATTGACTTAATAGACATCTATTTAAGGCGCAGGACTCCAGAGTGGCTTCATAGTCATCTATTCAGGGCACAGGACCCCAGAGTGACTTAATAGTCATCTATTCAGGGCACAAGACCCCAGATTGACTTAATAGTCATCTATTCAGGGCGCGGGACCCCAGATTGACTTATCCGTCATCTACTCATGACGCAGGACCCCATAATCATTTATTTGTACTTGCCTACATGCATGAATATAGTTATTACTGCTAGGCATGCTTATTATGATTTGGTGACATGGTATTATCTGCTTATGAGAATGTTTGAGATTTCTTGATGGGCCTCAGCTCACGGGTGCTATGTAGTGTAGGTAAAGGTAAAAGAAAGTTGGACCATCCTTGAGTTGAAGAGCTTAGGTGACGATGTGTACACATGCGGCTGCTCGACCACCACGGCCGAGGTTTAAAGAGGAAGTAGGGTTAAACCCTATTTTGCTGCTTAGATTGGCTGGTTGTAAATCTTTTATTGTAATTAACCTTTTAAATGTATTTTGGGATCCCAATGTATAGAGTAAACATTTTAGTTAAACGTTTGTATCCTTGACCAAAAATTTTAACCCTAAACTGTTAATCACATTTAGTTACACGATTATGACCAAATGACTCGTTTAGCGAGTTTAGCACTATTTGAAATACATAGTGCAACGGTCCCTGGGTAGTAGGGTGTTACACTTTTCTAAGAGAAAATGAGAATTGAGATTGAACAAGCCTTTAAATTAACAAAGACAAGCACTTTCTTCATGAATTTCTCAGAGAAAACTTGTGATCTTGAGAGCTAGAGAGAGAGTAATCAACTCTATCAAAACTCTTAGAAAACCATTTAATAGTGTAGGCATCGTCATTAGGTCCAACCAATAGGATTAAAGACTTAAAATACGTGTCTGTACGGACACGTCAGGCAACGTCGCCTGCCTGTAGGCAATGCATCGCCGAAACCCTAGTGTTTCAGGTGGTGCAACGCCACTAGGGTGGCGATGCAACGCCACTTCAACTGGTCAAAACTCTCAAAAGTGACCTTAAATACCTCCAAATACTCCCAAACTTTTTGGGCATCCTTAGATACTTCATTGTATCGCTTTGGACCCAAAAACACAATTTAAAAATGCCTACAATAGAAACTTAATTTTCTCATCTTCACTATGTGAAATCATTAAGTGTTTTAAACCTAGCTTGTGTAGTAACACTTGGTATTTGTATTTTAATCAATCCTAATAGAAATAACCTTTGTGGTGAAAACTCTAGTTACATAAAATCATATAATTTATGATTTTATGTGAAAAACAATGGAGATGGCAAAAAGGCTCGACACAATTAGAATTTTTGTCCAAAAATATCTATACCTAGCCTCCCTTATGAGACTGCTTGAAGCTACAACAATGGTGGAATGAGATTGAGATTAACAAGCCTTGGTCTTCAAACAAGTCAAGCTTTCTTCATGAAGATCTTGGAGAAAACTAGTAATCTTAATGAGTTAGAGAGAGAGAGAGTGGAGAGTGATCAATTCACCAAAATCTCAAATGAGCCCCTTAAATAGTGTGGAAACTGTCATTAGTGCTAACCAATGAGATTATAGCATTTTTGTAACGACCCAAAAATTACTAATAGGGCTTAAGAGCCTTGATTAGTGTGTCGGGAGGGCATAATTGGTTTATGTGTGATTTAAATGATTTAATACATGATTATGTGATAAGCATGCTTATATGGCTACATGGGTATATGAGATGAATGATTATGAATATTAGTATGCATGTAGACCTTGTTTAGCTTATAGGGGCTTATCTGTAATTTTTGGCCCGTTGAGGGCATAAATGTGATTATATGTGATAAATTGTTGAGACCACATTATTATGTGGATATATTAGCAGCATATGGCTCGAGACGGTCCTAGTGAGCGGTTTGGCGAAAAAGTCACGGTGGGGATTTATACCCACTTCGAGGGAGCCTGGGGGTATTTCGGGAATTTAGGAGGTATATTGGAGATTATTAGACATTGGGTAAATAATTTGTGATTAATTAGATGACGGGATTTAAGTGGTAAATATTAGGATCACTAAAGGAAATAGTGGGAATTGGGGACAAATGACAACTTTACCCCTAGATTAAGTTTTATGTTAGTTATATTTTGGGAGGGAATTATGGTCATTTTTATGTTAGAGATATACTCAGCCTTTATCCTAGACTAATGCATACAGGTTTAGAACAAATAAGAAAGAAGGAAGGAAGAATTGAATTGAACTCTCTCTCTCTCCCTCACCCTCACACACACACACTCTCTCTCTCTCACTCTTCATTGTTGAGGACTTGTGCTAAGCTTGGGTTGGGCATTCTTGGAGGAATTTGAGGAAGAATTCAGCTGGGACTTGAAGGATTGGAGCTGGAAATTGAGGTAAGAGTCTAGCTCCAGTTTATGTGTTTTTGTTGTTGAGTTTAAGTGAGGATTAAGGTATGCATGAGTGTGGTGATAGAGTAAGGTTTGGGTAGAAATTTTAGTGGGTTGTGCTTGATTACTATGACTGAATTGAGGTATAGGTTTTGTGTTAGTGATTGAGAGTATTAGATAAAAGGAATAGGTGGATATGGATCTTAATTTGTAACTTGATTGGTGTTTAATTGATGAGAAGATGCTGGGGAAAATTCTGGGCAAGTTAGGGTGATCTTGGCTGGAAGAAAGAGGAGAAAAACCCAGGTTTTCCCTAGGTTCGTAGGGCGCGCCGCGACCCAGCTTGGGGGCACCACGGCACATGTGGCCCTCCTGGCCATGGGAGTTCTCTATCTTGGGGGCGTGCCGCGACTTTCCTGGCCAAGTCGCGACCCGCCTCCCCTTTGGTGCGAGAGCTTGCTCTCTGAAAAATCGCGACTGATTGGGTCAAGTCGCGACCCGCCTGGGGGGTTTTGAACTTAGAAGGGTTTTTAGTGTCGTTAGGGCTCGGGAGTTTGAACCTAAAGGCTCGGGACAATTTCTACTGCCCGGTTTAGTGGAAATTGAGGTTCCGGAGGCTAGTTTTGCTATCTAAGTATTTTATTTATGATTGGAAGTTGATAGCTATCGATAATTCTTGTGACTAGGTTTGTCACCAAGGCTCGAGGCTAGGGATCGTCCTCGGAATCAGTTCACTTTTTCCGCTCGGAATCAAAGGTAAGAAAACTGCACTTGGTTATGTGGTTATATTGGGACTAAGAGTTCTCTATACTTTTATGTGATGTCATATGGTGGTATTATGCCATGGGGACATGAGATAAATTGCCTAAGAGTGCCGGAATTGATATTTGGGCACAGGACGCGGCTCGGCCACTAGTAGCTGAGGTTAATTATATAATCACTAAGCTCGGCCTAAGCGAGCCGGAGTCAGTGGGGTTAACAGAGGGTGCGGCCTAAGGGCGTCAACCCTGGGTATTGAATGATATATTTTTTGTTATTAATTTGATGATCATGGCATGTTTATTACTTAGATGATTGATTATTGGTTTGTAGATTGATATCACTAATTATGTGAACCATGTGGTCTGCTGAGTAATTGATTGATGGTTTGTGAATTATTTGGTTATTGATTATGATATGTTATATGGTTTTCTTGTTGGGCCTTAGCTCACGGGTGCTACGTGGTGCAGGTAAAGGCAAGGGTAAGCTGGACCAACCCTGATTTGGAGATCTTTGGAAGCAGAATGTACATAGCCGGCTACTCGGCCGCCACAGTCGAGGAATGATATATGGACAGGAGACCCTAAAGTACCTATTTTTCCAATAGATTGGCTTGTGGTTGTTTATACCCTTTGGAATTTTGGAAACTGTTCCTTAACCCTGTTTATTTTTGGGATCTCGTGTAACAAACATTTATTTAAATGAAAATTTGTCTTTTCTGATTAAAATCTTTTAACCTTAGTTCAATAATGGTTTAGTGACACATTTTCAACTAAATGACTTGATTAGCAAGTCTTGCACCTTTATTAACACACAGTGAAATGAGTTTTGGAGCCAAAACACATAACGGTACGATCCTATACGAACAACTCACGCGATGCATCACCTTGTAGGCAATATGTCGCCCTTATGTAGGCGATACATCCTCTATTGGGATGTTTATTAGGCGAGCAATGTATCGTGTAACACCCTGGATAACCAAGATAATTACACTGTTGTTTAAAATAATGCTTAACCTCTTAAGCAAGTCGTTTGAACTTAAATGTGTAATTAAAAATTAAGCCAAGGTCAAGTCATAAAAGTTTTGGTAAACAAAAGAATTATTTTTCATTAAAATATTAAGTTTGTACACGAGATCCCAAAATCAGTTTACAGGTTAATAAAAGATAAACATATACAATTTAGTCGTCCTAAGCGGAAAAAACAGGGTTTAACCCTAGTTCCTCCCAAGCTATTCCGACTGTGGCGATCGAACAGGTTGCATATGTACCCACCGCCCCTGAAACTCTCACTCTCATGGCTAGTCCGGCTACCGACTCCCTTACCTGCACCACGTAGCACCCGTGAGCCAAAGCTCAATAAGAAAACTTAAAACAACATGCACAACTAGGCAACAGTATAAAAGCAGTAATTATAAATCACCAAATTCAACTAACAATAGAATATATGCAAGAATCTCAATAAAAGTACTTAACTTAATCAAACATATAAATCAACCTCATAAACCAATACAAATAGTCAAGCATGAACCACGCTTCTGTTTCTTGTATAATGTCCAGACCCGGCGCCTTTAGGCCGAGTCCACTGGCTTTATGGCCTACCCCAGCACCCTTAGGCCGGCCTGTAAATAGATATAATCACAGATTCACAATGCATAGCAAGTAATCAATGGCAGCGCATACAAGCATGCCCAATCAAATATTCTCAACTACAGGTGTATTCATGTTCATAATATATTCAAGCAAGGGGTTTAAGCCCCAACCACAACTCGGGTGCAGTTTTCTTACCTTAAATTCTAAGCGAAAATAATAGAACGATCCCGAGCATGATCCTCAGTCTTGAGCCTTGGCGATAACCCCGTCATGTCTAAATAATTACCAATTATCTATTCAATATTTAATAAATTCCAAAATATTCTCTAAATTCCCAAAATTACCCCTAGGCTCCCACTGAGCCGGGTATTAAACCCCGTTGTGGCTATTTCGCTAATCCTCTCACTAGGACCGTCTCGAGCCATGTGCTGCAAATATGTCTAAATAATAATGTGGTCTCAAAAATTTATCACATATAATCACATTTATGTCCTTGATGGGCCAAAATTACAAATATGCCCTTGATGGGCCCACATGCATATCTAATACTCATAAACATGCATATAATTTATCCATATAATCATATTAATCATGCATGCCACATAATCATGCATTTAACCATTTAAACATTCATATATCAATTATGCCTTCCTAGCACGCTAATCAAGGCCCTAAGCCCTATTAGCAATTTTGGGTCGTTACAACTATCCCCTCCTACTAAGAATTTCGTCCTCGAAATTTACTCAAACATCTAAGGGTATAAATCCCGTACATCTGACTATAATCTCAGAGTACAGTCCTTTACCTTTTTATTCCTCAATAACATTCTTACTAGAATGGTAATCTTGTTCCATAAGACTTTACTTCCTTATCATAATTCCATTAGCTATTCCTTAACCAATGACTCCGCTGAAATCTCAGGGTGTCCTTACCTCATCAGTGGTGATTATTGTACATTTCATGTCTTGTCATTGGCACCAGTAATACTCATAAGCCACCACCCATACTAGGGTAAGGCTAACTTGTAGGCCCCTGGCCAAACCCCTTGTATGATCTCAGAAACCTTATTAAATCGGGAGCCAAGACTCCTCTTCCTTTCTCAAAGTGTCATATTCTTTCTTGTCTGTAATATTCGGAAAAAAAAACACAAGTCTCCTATCTTGGAACTTCATGTTCCCATACTTGAAACTTGCAAACTCTTATGTCCTTTCAGATAGGCAGACACTTCTTCCCTAATAATCCTAATAACTTTATTGGTTTCCCCAATCCAGTACAGGATCACAATATTCTCTATCTTTCATTTCGTTACCTGGAACAAGTTCCTCATGCTCCCTACCTTACTATATCCTATGCCGAGTCACCCTAGTCGCTGACCGGCATCCACCATTGTGACGATTCAATCAAGGGACTGTACTTATCCCAAAGTCCCAAACACTAGCACATTCGAGGTAAATTCCTTTAAAATCTGAGTCACTCCTTCAGATTGCCAATCATATCTGAAGATAACCAATAATTTTAGGTTTCAATCTCATACTCTTTGTGTAACGCCCTGGTTACTCCAAGACCGTTACTATGAACTTTAAATAGTGCTTAAATCGCTAAACGAGTCATTAGGTTATAAACGTGCATCTAGGTATTATTAACAGGCTAGGGTGAAAATTTCTATTAAAAGGAATGTATATATTTTATTTGAAAACATTAAACTGTACATGGGCTCATAAAAGCGTTTACAAGTTATTTACAATACAAAATGGTCATTACAATGTAAAAATTACAACTTGTTGACCTAAGCGGCAAAATATAGGGTGAACCCCTAGTTCCTCTGAGAAACACCTTGGCCGTGGTGGTCAAGCGGTCCCATATGTACACATCGCCACCTAAGCTCTCCCCTCAAGGTTGGCTAAGCTTTTCTTCCCTTTACCTCCACCACATAGCACCTGTGAGCCAAGGCTCAGCAAGAAAACTTATATTTGCATGTATACAATATCAATAAATGATTTTGATAATCATACTGGGCTTGCAGCCCAATCAGATAAGTAAATATCAATAATGATTCTGGTAATCATGTTGGGGCTTGCAGCCCAATCAGATAAGTGATTAAGGAGTCACAAACTTGGGTTCCACACCCTAACTAGATAAGTGACTATGGAGTCACGAACTTGAACCAGATAAGAAATTTATAAGTCACGAACTTGAATCAGATAAGTAACTAATAAGTCATGAACTTGAATCAGATAAGTAACTAATAAGTCACGAACTTGGGCTCTGCACCCTAAGCCATGTGACATTACGGTCACCTGAGCCTTTTGGCTCTGGCTCTAAGTAACTAGCCTTTAGACTAGACAAGTGCTTTTGTTTTCATCGAACTTAAGGTCGGTCAAGCATTTAATGCTCATTATGATTCATTCAATGCTCATGTTGATTTGATATAATCATCTCGACTCTGCGTTCAATACGCTTATGCCGCTCTTGACTCATAGGTCAATTCCATACGACTCGTGTGGTTTCCTAACTCATAGGTCAGTACCATCATCAGATAAGCAAGATTCCTAAGCATTTAATATGCAATCAATGTCCACATATAGAGCACTCAACATGCCTCATCAATAACCATGCATGTCACATACTGGGTGCAATTTTCTTACCTCTGGTTCGATTGTGAAATAATAAAGGAATGACCTTTGAGAACGATCAATCCTTTGGTCCCTTAGCGGTCACCTAGTCATAACCAAATATGAAATCCCATTAATAAAATAAATGATAAAAGGTTCATGATATAAAACTCCGCTCTCGGGACCACTCTCGAGCTCTCGAAACTTCCAATCCACCCAAATGGGGTGGTGGAACCATCCCCCGAGCCCCCAAAGTCCTCCCAAGCCCTAAAATTGGGTCTTGCTGAAAGTGACATAGCATTGGGGCGCTCCTGGGCAGCGCCGGCATCGTTGGGGCGCTGCCCCAAGTCAGAGAGCACCGCTGCTCTCCTCTGTCTAGCGCTGGGGCGCCAGCTGATAGACCAGAAAAAAAATTCTGGTTTCCTCCCCTGCGTTTTCCCCTGAATGCCAAGCTTCATAACCAACTCAAACACCAACCAAACTTCTAATTTAACCCCAAAAATTTATCTATACTTCAACCTCATCAAAACCCAAGCTTTGACCCATTTAAAACCACCTCAAAAACTTAGTTCTACAATCAAGAATCCAAAGCTTTAAACTATCCTTAAAAACATAGCAAACTAGAAAAACAAACTGAAATCCTTACCTTAAACACAAAATTAAATCCCTTTCAGTTACTGATCACAACCCCAAACCCTCAAGCTTTGATCCCTAAGCTTCAATCTCCACTTAGCCTTAACACCAATCCAAGAGGAAGAGAGAGAGAGGTAATCATGAGAAAGAAGGAAATGAGTCTCTATTTTTTCCTAAGACTCTACTACAGCCTTCTGGTTTAAAATATAACCCTTGGTCAAAAGACCAAAATGCCCCCAAGCCTATTTCACTTGGGCAAAATCGTCCTTTCTCGTCAAATCTCGTTAATCATAATTAACGTCCTCCAATTCCCGTTATTCCCGATATTCTCAAATAATAATTAAATCATATCCTATTACCCTTTAATTCCCGACAATGTACTAAGCATCAAATTACCCCGAGACTCACCCCAAGCCCGGTACTTAATCCTGTTATGACCAAACTGCTAACTTGCATTCTAAGATCGTCTCATGCCGAATAGCTCAAACAAATCCACATTATAATGTGGTCTCATCCATAAGTCACCAACATGCATGAAAATATACAAATATGCCATCAACTGGCCAAATTACCAAAATACCCTTACAATGAAAAGTGGACCCACATGCATGCATTTATCATCATATAATAATATAATTCACATAAAAATGCATATAATCATTTAATTGCATAATAAATCAATTATGACCCTCCCGCCCCCCTAATCCAGGCACTAAGCCACATTAGGGAATTTGGGGCGTTACACTTTGTCTTCTATACCCTTTTCAGAACTTGGATAATAAAGGGTCTCCACCCGATATTATCAACTTCAGTATTCTACGAGGACATACAGTCTCATGTTGCCCAAATGCCTTATTGTGTCACCCGTTCACACGAACCAAAGTTTGTTAACTCAATTTGTTGAGTCACAACCTCTCGTGTCCAACCTTCTTACTTGCCTTCTAATGTGGTCCACCCTTACGGTCCACTACTATACCTTTTTACCTCCCAATATACGGATCTTAGATTTCAACATCCATTTAAACTTCCAGGTTACAATATTCATCTAGAATTTCCACCTCAACATCAGGTTCCATCGAATCACTCATCTGATCTTCATATCTTGATTCATTCATACTAAAATAGTAGGATTCTTAACCATTCCCACTAGACCTCCTCCCTGAACTTCGTTGTCCATAGAGGTACATCTGCCAACTATCAACTGCAGATACCAGTCTTGATCATTACCTCGTCTGACCTTGCTGTAATCCATGACGTCTTATTCAACTGGCACAGATCTACCCAACTTATGGGGGGTCAACCCATATTAATTTTCCTTTATGAAATCAAGTGTTTCCAATATGAATCATCCACTAATTTCCGCTAGGTTGTGGTTTCAAAGTTATTCTTTTACCGATGACCACACGCTTAAATCCTTTATGCTATTGCATTCACTTCAATTCTATAGGTGCCAACATTGCATCTTAATTGTGGTTATCTAGCATTATCGTCACTTTATACTCCATATATAACATTTGTGTTCTTATTCTTTCATCTACTGTGAGGCACGAATAATCGTCCTTTCAATTTCATGTCTTAAACAAAGACAATATCCTTCACGTTGCCCTTCCATATCAATCCATTGCACATGGGCTTCAATACCATAGGGTGCTGCTAATCCTTATTATTCCTTCTGAAAATCTGATACAAAACTATCCATTCAGTCTAACTTTAGGTTATTATGTCCTCCCAATCTCGGGTGTAGCTGTCTTCAAAGATACTTCAAGTAGTAGATGACTTGTCCTCCGGTCTCGCTATACTTCTCATACCCCTGGCGTTCTTGAGTAATTTCTTTGTGGCTTCGGATTTAATTCCTTCATACATGATCCCATCACCTCCTATAACATGACCTTGAATACCCTTGGAGAAATCAAAACTTACACTTTTTGGAGCCTTACCTGAAACCCTGCTTTATCAGTCTTAGTATTATCAATGTAGTAGTCATTTGCATGTTGCTTCTAACTGGGAGTAGACCAACACATTCCTAACCAATCTAGATGTGGCTCATCCTTGATGTTCCTGTACTCTCTGCCTATCGAACTTACCTATGTTGTTGAAGCATTGGACAGTTAAGAACCTTCATTGATAATCCATCATATCCCACTTATTACAAGTAATAATTCCTTAAATGTCTCTTTCTTTGATCCTCAGCTGGTAATAACCAGATCGAAGATCAATTCCTAAGAACATTGTCTTATCTTGCAACCGAGCAATCAAACTCTTCATCCATAACAGGCGATGTCCATGAGTCCCATGATACGATGCTCTGTCTAATCCATCCTTAAGTCAAATACTTCTTCAACTGAATCATTAATTCTTTCTGCTAAGCTAAAACCATTCTTCATGATGTCCATGATACTGAGTCTATCCATACCCAAAATTCGTAGCGTTCCCAACAATTCTCTGTGCACTCGTCTGAAACCTTACTGGCTAATCCAGTTTCCATTTGGTCTAACGGATATATTCCAAGTGGTACCTACCACAATATCTAGTGATCCTATAGACGCAACTGGATCCTTCCCTTCAAATACAGACATTTTTACCATCTCCTGTTGTCCATGGTTGTCCTTTATTTAACAAATCAGTTCCTACTCAGGCTCACATCAAAACTCTCATATGACGAGCTCAATCACTTTTACTATAAACCTTTTACCACTTGTATTCCAATTCTTCTTTGAAAAGTTACTAACTCTCTCCCAACAGGCATTGATATCTCAAGCCCCATCGTATAACAAACTTCAGGCATGTACTTCATATTTGAATCTTTTCAAGGAGACACCCAGCACCTAATTCTTACAACTCATTATATAATAAAGAACAAGGACTAACAAGTCAACCAGTCACCTCTGAGGGACTAGCCCCTGGCTATGACTGTAATAGGCCAGACCAGTCCCCCT
The DNA here is from genome assembly GCF_963169125.1 of Humulus lupulus. NCBI lineage: Eukaryota > Viridiplantae > Streptophyta > Magnoliopsida > Rosales > Cannabaceae > Humulus > Humulus lupulus. The sequence goes on along the minus strand of NC_084797.1, from coordinate 109,888,900 downwards.
ACTCCAAACTCAGGTAATCTGCCCTAAAGTACTGAACTATTTCATGTAGAAAACATGCCTTCACTTGACATCCACCCAGATGACGTCTCCTGCATCTGGCGCATACTAAATAACTTTATCGGCCTCATCGCCACCCTAGCGATTAACTTGTAAACTATAACCCTTCCTATCAAAACCAGCAGTAGTAGAACTATCAGGGGTCCTTCTTTTCTGGTTACTGGGCATCTGCCCTTACTTGATTCCGCAAATGGAAATACCATTACCTGTGTTTCTTTCCCTACGACATTCACACTCCATATCTCATCTCTTATCTCTTTAATAGCAAGGCCCTTCCTGCTGCTCCAACATAGATACAAATTTCATGCACTGGAGCAATCCTGATGCTCTGGGCCATCCTAGAGTTTAATCCTTAAATAAATCATTATTTCGGAGCTACATCCGCTTGTATCAAATCCCAAGCGAATTGACCAACCCATCAAATCTATTGACATACTCTGTCATTGTCTTGCCATTCTTAACCGAGTTCATAAACTCATTAACCTTTACAGTTCAAACTGTGTCATAGCAGTTGTTGTACCCTAATTTTAGCCCGAGTTCATTCACTCAGCTCAGGTACAGCTGGCAAATAAATATACGGAGAGTTAACCAAGGGAATGATATCTGCTTATTATCCACGTGGTCATACATGGTGTTAGGCACCCTGGGCTTAACCCGAACTAAGGATGCAATGGCTATGAAGCACGAGCTTGGAGGAGATAACCAGCTTGTGGTAATTCTAGTACATTGCCTACTCAAGGATCCCCGGAGACTCGGGATCCCCTTATACATTTATTTATGACCAGGCTGTCAAATTTAATATCCCAGATATTAGGAGTACATTTACTTTGTGATCAAACCATGTCCCAATATAAATGGGAATTATTTGTATTAAATGTAATAATTATGTAAATATGCGATTGACTCACACGGTTACCCAAACCTGTCCATGAAATTCCCTTATAAATACTGGGAATATTGGACAGGAAAAGAGAGGATGATTCTGTAATACCAAAACTCTGCCAAAATAGAGAGAGAAACAACAATAATATTGACTCGTGGACTAGGTGGATTTTAACCACTGAACCATGTAAAACTCTTGTGTTCTTGAGTGAATTCATTTTATTTTCATTACGGTTTACTATTAAGCACTAACCTGCCCTATTATTTCTTAATACATTGTTGGCGAAAAACCGCGTCAATAGTTTGGTGCTGTCATTGAGAGCAAATTAGTGCTTCATCAAAATCCCAGTCGATTCTCATCATGGTGCTCACTCGCTCAATGCACAATATTGAGATAGAATAGCCTGGTGGGCAGGAGGCCCATCATACCGCTGTTTTGAACAAACATGGCCCTGGGATCTAGCAGCGGAAAACAACCAGCGGGTCATGGCGACATTGGGAGTTCAGTGTCATTGCCACCGAATCCAAATCCAAACTACCTAACTCCCATCAAATTGGAAAACATGCAATTAATAAGCCATCTTGCTAAGGCAAACAGGCAGATTGAGGAAGTTTTGGCTCGGTTACTCCCTCTTGCAACTGACGTTAATGTCGAAAATAAGCAAAGTGGGTCTCACAAGTCCCACAAGAATAATCGATCCAAACCAAGTCGATCAGTCAGAACTGCCACCCCAAGTTCTATACCTACAGGGCGTGATCCCCAAAATGCTCAACTCAGTGACCCTCATAGGGGTCATCAGCATGTCAGTCAGTCGGTTAGAACTACAACCCCAAGTTCAGTGCCTCATTCACAGGTCCCTAGAAATGCCCATGGAAATCCATGAGAAGGGGCTGGGACAGGCTCACAAAGACCAAATGCTCCAACAAACCCTCCTACGTCGCGATCGAATCGTCAGACGCAAAGAGCTAGAGATAATGGAGTAGAACATAGGCGGGTTAGTTTAGTCTGCACTGATGGAACAAGGATTGCCTCATCAATAAGGCATCCTTCATCACCTATAAGACATTCGATGCCACCTCATCCTACATGGGACATTCCAGCTTACGAAGACAGTAGGAGAAATCCTCCCCCATCTACCAATACTTACATCCCACGGACATGTCTTGAAAATCCTGATCCTGGGCCCCAACCGCGAGCTGTAAGCTTCACAAATGAGAGTTACTGGTCCAAAAGTCTTTGTAGTGGTAGGTCCGAGGGCGACCTAAGAAATTAGTTGAGTTCAGCACAAAGCCCTTGGTACGATCCACAGCCCAATTTGCGTGATCGTCTGAATTCGCAGAAGAGGAATCTAGTTCGAAATGAAGGTGTTAGTTATACTTGACAAGAGGGAGGTCCATCCATAGTACGCGATAATGGGAATAGTGCCCCACAAAACCAAGCTTGAGCTTTGAGGGACAATAACCCATCAAACGCATACGATAGGATGGGAGCTGTTGAACCGCCCCCAGGTAACCTAGGGACTAGAGACCAAACCCTCGAAAGACTAGGTCTAATGAAAGATCAAATGAAGAGGCTTTTATCTGGAAAAGACAAGGACGATTGCGACTCAGAGGACGAGCTCAAGCCTTTCGCTCTGAATATTGCGGCGGCCACATATCCGATAGGCTTCAGAATGCCACGCTTATCAAAATTTGATGGAGATGGAGATGCTGATGATAGCTTCAAGCTCCTGGCAATGAGGATGGGAATCCTCGTCGGGGCCGATTCATGGCAGAAACTCCAAAGGAAAGGAGTTAAGAGTGTGGACTAATTCTTGGCCCGAGCTCAAGAATGGATTAACCTAGAGGAGGTGCGAGCTTCCGTCACAGGAACCAGCCTGCTCCCTGTCCAGCTCGTTGGAGCGATAACGGACGTTGCAGCAACGGCTCAAACTGATACCCAAAATAACCAAGGGGGGAATAACAAAAGGAAGGGAAATTGTGAGGGAGACCAGAGCAGGACAAAGAAAAATAAGTCTGGGGAGAAATTCAAACCTGTTTACATTGCTACCGACCTAACGGACACTAGGGAGCGCATCTTCCTGGCAAATTCTACTCGCCTTCCGTGGAAGAAACTCGAGCCATTGAAGAACCAACGGACGAAGAGAGATTCTTCAAAGTTCTGTCGATTCCATAATGATATCGGGCATAACACCAATGACTGTCGATAGCTAAAGGATGAGATTGAAACTCTCATTAGAGCAGGACCTTTGGCCCAGTACACCCAAAATCGGGTGGTCCCTAATTAGCCCGCTAGACCAAACCCTCCATTAGTTCCTGAAGCTCCAATAAGTCAAACCAGAGCTCAAGCAAGTCAAGTCGACCCTCCTCCAATAGTAGGGGGGATATAACCACCATATCTGGAGGACCTCATTTGGCAGGCATGAGTAGCAGGGCTCAGAAGAGGTCCATAAACGAGCTGAAGTCCCATAACGGAGTAAAGTTCGTCCTGGAACAACGGTTATCGAAACAACAGCGATTGGAAAAGCAACCAATCACTTTCACAGAAGAGGTCGCTAGCCACATCCAGTTCCCACATAATGATCCATTGGTCATAATCGTTCAGCTCACCAACTAGAGGGTCCAGAGGAGACTAGTAGAAAACGGAAGTTCTGTGAATCTACTTTTCAGGTCCACCTTTAAAAAAATTGGGTTGTTTATAACTGACTTGAAGGCGACCTCAATGACTTTGTACGGGTTTTCTGGTGAAGGGTCAGCAACCATCAGGATGATCAGATTAGTGGTAACATTGGGAGAGGACTCACGAACTATTTCCAAGTTACTTGAGTCCATGGTAATCGACTGTCCAGCTGCATACAAAGCAATTTTGGGCCGACCTGCGCTGATGGTGTTTGAAGCCATAACCTCTATCCGCCACCTAGCAATAAAATTCCCCTCAGCTACGGGAATATGCACCATCAGAGGTGATCAGCTCGCTACCAAAGAATGCTATAGCCTTTCTATGAAGGGAGAATCACAATCTGGGCAACAAGTTATGGTCATAAATGACGGAGGTGATGAGTCCCATGAAGTAGATATTACTTACGGGGTGGAAGAACCTCAACAAGAAGAGGACAGAAACGTGGTCCAACACAATGACATTAACCCAAAGATAGGTGAAGAAAGGTCAGAACTCTAAGCTATAAAGGGTCTCGAGGAAGTAAACATTGACCCGAAAGAAGCTTCAAAAGTCGTAAAGGTTGGGAAGAATCTAGATGATAAAAGGAAGAAGGAGCTGGTCAATTTCTTACAGGAGAATCTGGACGTTTTCGCCTGGTCACATGAAGATATGGTGGGAATTAGCTTGAGTGTAATCATGCACACTTTAAATTTGGACAAGAACGTGCCTACAAAATCCCAAAAATGGAGAAGCTTAGGAACATTCTGAGCTGAAGCTCTTGAGGAAGAAGTAGCTCGACTATTAAAGTGCGGGTTTATCCGTGAAGCAAAATACCCGATCTAGGTCGCCAATCCTATGCTGGTCCCAAAGCCAAATGGGAAATGGAGGACCTGCATCGACTTCTCTAATCTGAACAAAGCTTGTCCCAATGATTGTTTCCCACTGCCAACGATTGATCAGTTGGTAGCTACCACGGCAGGTCACGAGCTCATGTCCTTCATGGATGTGTATTCTAGATATAACCAGATCGCAATGAATCCTGCAGACTAGGAACGCACTAGCTTCATGACCCCAAATAACGTATATTGTTATAAATTTATGCCCTTTGGGCAAAAGAATGTCAGAGCTACATATCAATGCTTGGTCAACAAGATGTTCGCTAATCAGATCGGGAGACGTATGGAAGTGTATGTCGATGATAAGCTTGTTAAATCAAAGACTGTCGATAACCATTTGTCCGATTTAGAAGAATGCTTTGGGATATTGAGAAGGTATGACATGAAGTTGAATCCTCAGAAGTGCACTTTCAGAGTGGCATTTGGAAAATTTCTGGGATTCATAGTCAACACAAGTTAGATAGAGGCGAATCTTGATAAAATTATATCTTTTTTAGAAATGCCCTCGCCCAGTTCGCGTAAAGAAGTTCAAAGCCTGACTAGAAAAGCAGCAGCTTTAAATTGTTTCATTTCAAAATCCACTGACAAGTGCTTGCCATTCTACAACTTGCTCAGTGGAAACAAAAAATTTGAATGGACTGAGGAGTGCGAACAGGCATTCCTCAACCTAAAAACGCACTTGGCCAAGCCCCCAGTGTTATCTAAGCCTATGTCTAGAGAACCTCTATTCCTCTATATGGTCGTGACAAAAAATGCAGTCAGTGTCGTGTTAGTTATAGAAGAGACTTCTCAAAGCTGAGTCACGATACCCACTAATAGAGAAACTGGCATTCTATCTGATATTGACTTCTAGGAAGCTCCGGCCATATGTTCAGTCCCATTCAATCAACGTCATGACCGACCAACCTTTAAGGCAGCTTTTGTAAGAACCTGAAACGTAGGGGCATCTTTTAAAATGGGCTATCAAACTTAGCCAAATCGAGATATTGTACGTGCCATGAACCTCAATCAAAAGTCAGGCCCTTGCTGATTTTATGGCTGAATGCATTGAATTTCAAGAGGAGCTCTTGAAGGAACCGGTGCAGGAGTTATGGAAAATCTTCGTGGATGGATCATAAAACGAGAACGGGTCGGGAGCTGGGGTCATCTTAATCTCCCCAGAAGGGCATCAATTTCATACAGCTCTAAGATTCAGATTCGAGGCATCCAACAACGAAGCCGAATATGAGGCCTTATTAGCTAGGCTGAAAGTGGCAAGGGAGCTCAAGGCGAAGGTCGCCCAATGCTATAGTGATTCTCAGCTCGTGGTTAATCATGTGGTTGGAGAATATCAAGATGGAGGTACCAAGATGGTAGCCTACCTAGCTAAGGTGAAGGGATAACTGTCTGAATTTGAGTACAGTACTGTTGAACAGATACCTCATGAGCAGAACTCTAATGCCGATGCTTTGGCGGGGCTTGCCACCACCAAAGAAGCTGAGACATTGAATGTGGTGCCAGTGGAGTTCTTGGAAAGTCCAAGTGTGATAGAAGAAATGATAGAGGTCGAAATAATCGACACAAGACCAACCTGGATGACTCCCATGATGGAATACCTCACAATAGGAAGGCTACCTGACGACAGAAAGGAGGCAAGAAAAATACTTTATCAAGCTCCGTAGTATGTAATAGTGGATGGGACCTTGTATCGACGTGGTCATTCATTGCATTTCCTACGATGTGTTCTGCCCGAGGAAGCTAAAACCATTTTACAAGAAGTGCACGAAGGCTTTTGTGGAGATCATGCTGGGGGGCAAAACTTAGCACTGAAAATACTGAGGCAGGGCTATTTTTGGCCCACTTTAAGAAAAGACTCAATTTCGTATGTTCAGAAGTGCGACAAATGCAAGCATTTCGCCATATTTTCCCGAGCTGCTCCAGTCGAGCTAACAATGATCTCATCCCCATGGCCATTTGCGGTATGGGGAATCGACCTAATAGGGTCCCTACCTATGGGAAAGGGAGGAATTCATTATGCGGTGGTGGCGATCGACTATTTCACGAAGTGGGTAGAAGCTAAACCTCTGGCAACCATCACTTAAAAAAAGTCCTAGACTTTGTGGTGAATAGTATTATATGTCAATTTGGGCTCCCTAAAAAGATTGTGTTAGACAATGGGACACAATTCGACAGTGATCTCTTCACTAACTTCTGTGAAAAATACGACATTAATAAGAGTTTCTCCTTAGTAGCATATTCGCAGGCCAACGGACAGGTGGAAGCTGTGAACAAAACCCCAAAGGCGAGCCTGAAGAAGAGGTTAGACGAAGCCAAAGGATTATGGCCCGAACAACTCCCGCAAGTACTTTGGACCTACGGAACTTCTCACAGAACCTCCACAGGACATACTCCTGTTTCCTTAACTTTTTTAAGCGAGATCGTGCTTCTAATCGAAGCCAAGGTAGCCACCCACTGGCAAAGGACATTCGGCTAGGAATAGAATGATGAACTACTTAACGCATCTCTCGACCTGATTGAAGAAAAATGAGAAGAATCGCAGTTACAGCTCGCCCAATATCAACAAAAAAATCACTCGCTATTTTAATTCTAAAGTTAAGAGGCATAGATTTGGACTGGGCGACCTGGTTCGCCGAAGGGTCTTTTTGGCGAATAAGAATCCCAAGGATGGTGTATTAGACCCAAACTAGGAGGGACCATATCAGGTCATTGAGGTTTTACATGAAGGAACTTTCAAGATAGCTCGGCTGAATGGGGAAGTAGTCCCATGGACCTGGAACGCCCTACATTTGAAAAAGTATTATCAGTAGTGTAGCGTCCCAAAATCTTCTAATAAGGCTTAGGACCTTGATTAGCGTGCCTAGAGGGCAATAAGTGATTTATTATATTAATATGTGAATTTGATGAGTATGTGATTAGAAATGCATGTTTAGCTGAATTAAATATGCATGTGGGCCCCATTTGGTTATTAGGGGCATGTTTGTAATTTTAGCCCATTGAGGGCATAAATGCAATACGTGTGAATATTGTGATCTTTACCACATGCGAGTGGTGATATATTTGAGATGCGCGATCCGAGACAGTCTTAGGGAGTGGTTTAGCTAGGAAGTCACAACGGGACCCGAAACCCGACTCGGGGCAAGTCGATGCGTATTTCGGGCATTAGATATTTTACTGGGTTATCAGGTAATGAAAATAAATATTTGGAGATATATTTGAAGTTAGAACGTTTAGGAGGGAATATCGGGGAAATTTACCATTTTGCCCTCGGGGACATTTTTGGTACCCCGAGCCTTGGAGGTAACTTAAGTGACCTAGGTTAAGTAAGACAAAACATAAGAAACACTCGAATTTTTCCTAAACCGACCCATCTCCCTTTTCTCTCCCTCTTGTTTTCTCTAAACTTTACCAAGGGAAACATTAAAGCTTAAGGGAGGAATTGGGGCTCTAAACTTTAGGATTAGCTCAGTTTCAACTTATGGATTCAAGCAGAGGTTAAGGTAAGCTTTGAATTGTGATTTTAGCCATTAAATTATGTAGTTATTGGCTGGGTCTTTTTTAGCTTTCTTGAGTCCTGGAAGTTGAAGATTGAATTTTGGATTTGATGAGGTTTTAAGCTAGCTTTTTGTTAGGTTTTGTTGTTGGGACTATTCTAGAACTACTGTGGCGATTAAATTGAGTTGTTAGATTGGTTTTGGGGTAAATTGGCTGGGTTTTGATTGTGAAAATGGGGGATTTTTTTGGGTTCAAAGGGTCGGGCCGCGGCATTGTTCTTGGTGAGTCGCGTCCCTCTAGAGCAAAAGAGAGGCCAGGAAGAGGGGTGGGTCGCGACGCCCTATAGGTTGGGTCGCGGCGTGCATAGCAAAAAAATGGGAGGCTAGGCTTCTGGTTGAGGCAGGCCACGGCACTTAGTGGGCTATTGGACCCCGAGAAGGTTTTAGGCTCAGGAATCCAAAAGTTAAGGCTCGGGATTGATTTTATCACCCAGATTGATAGAATTCAAGGTCCCAGAGACTAGAATTATAACCCAAAGTTATTTAATGGATTAGAACTTGATGGATGGATGTTGTTGACACATTGTGACTAGGTTTTCAACGAGGCTTGGACTAGGGGACTGTGCTCAGGATACCGGTGCTTGGAAAGCTTGGGACACAGGTAAGAAATTGTTGTATCCGTAGAGCAGGGCGTGGCCCTATAGTTTATATTGCAGGGTACGGCCCTATGTGATTTTGTTGCAGGGCATAGCCCTATTAATTATGTTTGTATTTGTTTAAGTATTTGTTAAGTTTATGCTATGTGTTTCATATCTGTAAATGTACGGCAAGGGTCGGGAACGGTGAAGGCCGAGAAGAGCAAGGGCCAGGAACGGCGAAGGCCGAGTACAGCAAGGGGCCGGGAGCGACGTTAAGCACTCGGAGTGCAAGTTGCTAGGCTGAGACCCTTCTCAGATGCCTGGGACATACTCACGGCGTATAACGCAAACCCAGGGCCTGGTAAAGTGCCTGGGACGGCATGGTCATTAGGTGTTTAGCCTGTTGGTTGCTTTATTATATGTTGATTGATAGTTATGCATATGTTGATTGCTTGTGTGGATTTTTCTTGATGGGCTTCGGCTCACGGGTGCTCTATGGTGCAGGTTAGGGCAAGTGAAAGGTTGATCAACCATAAGTACGGAGAGCGTGAAGCGACGTGTACATGTTCGGCCTGCCTGGCTATCACGACCAGGGGTAATTTTGGGAGATGCTATGTATAAATCCGAATTTTGTTGTTTAGTCGACTTTAATCATATTTTTAGTTGTAAATATTTCTAAACAGCATTTTGGGCTCCCAAATGTATAACACTTTATAATTTTTCAATGAATGATTACATTTTCAAATTATATAACTTTTATTACAGTTTAGCTACATTTTTAACCTAAAACCTCGATTAGCGAGTTAATTGCACGTTTTAAACTCACTTAGTATTGGCTCTAAGGAAGTAGGGCATTAAAAATTTGTATCAGAGTGAACCAAGGTTTATGGCTCCTGGAGATTGACGAACATGTACGCTCGTTGTCAGTGACAAACTCGACTCAGGGTTGGTTGGTAATGATTGAATTATATGCTTGATTATGTGTTCAAGTGCCCTGTTTGCCTGATTGTTTTATATAGAGCATGATGGATGAGTTAACATATGCATGATGCTAGGGCATGGCCCTTTGAGTGTTGTATGTTATTTGTGTTATGTGAACTACTGTTTATGGTTGGTTGATGTGAACTGGGAGTTGGTTTTGGATGTTGTTATCATGCCTGATGAGCGGCGTCGTTGATTGCAGGCATATTGTTTAGATGCCTCGACAATCATCCAGACTCCGCGGCATTAGGGCCAAGGATGACAACGAGGGTCAGGACCCTCCACCTGCCCCATAGAATTGGCAACAGATGTTTGCCGAAATGGAAGACTGATTGTACCAAACAGAAGAAGAGCTTCGACAGCTGAGGCAACAGGCCCCTCCTTAGGGCATTGGGTTACAAGTTCAGCAGGCTGTGGCGCCAGTGCCAGTTCAGCCTGTTATGGAGAATAGGTGGGAACCTTTGTATGAGAGGTTCAGAAAGCAGCATCCTCCCACCTTCGAGGTTGGACTAGACCCACTGCGGGCAGAGCAGTGGATGAATATGATTTCCTCCATCCTGGATTTCATGAGGGTGGAAGGGAACGAGAGGGTAGCTTGTGCCAGCTACATGTTCAAAGAGGATACTCGCATCTAGTGGGATGTAGTGACTCAGAGAAGAAATGTTGCAGTTATGACCTGGGAAGAGTTCAAAAACATTTTCAATGAGAAGTATTACAGTGTTGCAGTCCGAGCTGCGATGGTTGACGAGTTTATCAACCTAACTCAGAACCAGTTGACAGTTACTGAGTATGCCTTGAGATTTGACCGGTTGGCGAAGTTCGCACCAGATTTGGTGTCGCCTGATGCTGCAAGAAGGGATCGGGTTGTGTGGGGATTGAATGTTATGATCGCCCGTGATGTAAAGATTACTTTGGATCCAGAGACTACTACGTATGCTCAGGTAGTGGACAAGGCCGTTACACCTGAGGGAGCCGAGGATCAGATATGGAGAGAGAGCATTGTGAGATGCAATGCAAGGAAGACGGTGCCTCCTTTTACTGGATCCAGTCGGGGTAGTGGCCCCATTGAATAGAAGAGAAAGGCCCCAAATACTTTTGTTCCTCCTAGCTCGGATAGGAGGGGACGGGGTGCTTTTAGTGGCCGTCGGGGCGGGGGTGACAACTGGAGGAGTTTTCCAGTGTGTCCTTGATGCACTCGACGACATCAGGGAGAGTGCAGGATCAGGGCCTTCTTTATCTGTGGAAGTGTCAATCATCTGAAGAAGGACTACCCACATGCCAGGAAAGAGGAGCCAAAGCAGGGTGACAGTCTCGCTCCTGCCAGGGTATTCACCTTGACTCAGACTGAGGCTGAGGCTAGCCCCTCGATTGTGATAGGTCAGATTTCTAGTGTTGGTTCTTCTTATACTGCATTGATTGATTAGGGAGCTACTCATTCATTTGTGTCTGCTAGAGTGATAGACCAGCTGTGTAGACCTAGTGATTTGTATGCTAGGGGTTTTTAGACTTTGTTTCCAACTGGGGAACTGGTAGTCTCTAGGAAATGGATTAGAGCATTGCCAGTAGAGATTTTTATGTTGATCTGATTGAGTTGGTGATGGATGACTTCAATATGATTCTAGGGATGGATTGGCTATCAAAGTATGGGGCGACGATTGACTGTAAGCGTAGGAAGGTGACTTTTGAACCAGAAGGGGAGGTACCCTTTGTATTTGTGGGGACAGTTAGTGGACCGCGAGTACCAATGATTTCAGCAATGAAGGCTAGAGACCTGATGCAGGAAGGTTGCATAGGATTCCTAGCGAACATTGTGGATACCTCTAGGGTTGTGTCAGTTGGACCGAGTGAGACCAGATTGGTATGTGAGATTCCAGATTTATTTCCAGCAGATTTACTAGGATTGCCGCCACAACGGGAGATCGAGTTTGTTATAGAGTTGGCGCCAGGGGCAGAGCCAGTATCTAGGACACCTTATAGAATGTCTCCAGCAGAGTTGAAGGAATTGAAGATTCAGTTGTTGGAGTTACTGGATTTGGGGTTCATCAGACCGATTTTCTCGCCATGGGGTGCACCAATATTTTTCATTAAGAAGAAGGATGGATCTCTTAGGATGTGTATTGACCACAAGGAGCTGAACAAATTGACCATTAAGAACAAGTACCCACTACCTAGGATCAACGACTTATTTTACTAGCTACAAGGAAAGACAGTGTTTTCTAAGATTGATCTCCGGTTAGGTTACCATCAGTTAAGGATTAAAGAGGAGGACATACCAAAGACCGCTTTCCACACGAGATTTTGACACTATGAATTCCTGGTTATGTCCTTTGGATTAACCAATCCCCCAGCAGCTTTTATGGACATGATGAATAGGGTTTTCAAGGACTATTTGGACAAAGTTCGTGATTGTGTTTATTGATGACATACTGGTGTACTCTCAGTTAGAGACAAAGCATGAGCAGCATTTACGCCTGGTATTGCAGTGGTTGAGAGAGCATAGGTTATATGCTAAGTTCAGCAAGTGCGAGTTTTGGGTACCGCAAGTCACGTTTCTGGGCCATATTGTCAGTAAGGAGGGGATCTGGTTGACCCGAGTAAGAATGGGGTAGTGAGGGATTGGCCTAGACTGAGCAGCGTCCCGGAGGTTAGGAGCTTCCTAGGATTGGCAGGGTATTATTGGTGATTTGTTGAGGGGTTCTCTAGGATAGCCACACCGTTGACTGAATTGACAAGAAAGAAGACCAAGTATGTGTGGACAGACAGGTGAGAGAACAGTTTCAAGGAATTGAAGCGGCGACTGATCACCGCTCTAGTGTTGAGTCTGTCAACAGACAATGAGAATTTTGTAGTTTATTGTGATGCTTCCAAACAGGGTTTAGGGTGTGTGCTAATGCAAGCTGGAAAGGTGATAGCGTACGCATCGAGACAGGTAAAGGAGTACGAGTAGAGATATCCCATGCATGATCTAGAGTTGGCAGCGGTGGTATTTGCACTTAAGGTTTAGAGACATTATCTGTATGGTGAGAAGTGCAAAATATACACCGACCATAGGAGTTTGAAGTACTTCTTTACTCAGATGGATTTGAATATGCGCCAGAGGCGGTGGCTGGAATTGGTAAAGGATTATGATTGTGATGTCCTATACCATCCTGGGAAGGCTAATGTAGAGGTTGATGCATTGAGTCGGAAGGGCCCAGGACAATTGTTCAGTTTGAGACAGATATCTGATAAGTTAGCTGAGGAGATGACTAGAGCAGCATAGAGTTGGTGGTTGGTCGGTTAGCCAACATCACTCTTCAGTCTACACTCCTTGAGAGGATCAAGGAAGCGCAGGGGGAGGATCCCCAGTTGAGAGGGCTCAGAGAGAGTGTCTTAGTCAGAGCGGCTGAGGACTTCTCTATCTCAGAGATGGGATTACTAAAGTACAAGGGTCGGATCTGTGTTCCAATGGATTCTAATATCCAGAGAGAGATCTTGAACGAATCTCATACCACTCCCTATTCTTTACATCTAGGTACAATGAAGATGTATCAAGATTTGAGAGCCTTGTATTGGTGGTCGAGAATGAAGAAGGACATGGTGGATTATGTGGCCAAGTGTTTAACTTGTCAGTAGGTAAAGGCTGAACATCAGAGGCCAGCAGGGTTATTGCAGCCTCTAGGGATTCCAAATTAGAAGTGGGAGGATATCACCATAGACTTCATGGTTGATTTGCTAAAGACCGTGGGAGAGCATAATTCAGTGTGGGTGATTGTGGATAGGTATACCAAGTCTGCCCACTTTTTTTACCTGTCAGGACGACTTATACTATGGAGCAATATGTTGAATTGTATGTGAAGGGAATTGTTCGACTTCATGGGGCTCTGAGGTCGATATTATACGACAGGGACCCCACCTTCACCACCAATTTTTAGGAGAGTCTGCAGAAGGCTATGGGCACATATTTGCGGTTTAGTACCGCTTATCATCCCCAGACGAATGGACAATCTGATAGGACAATTCAGATACTACAAGATATGTTACGAGCCTGTGTGCTGGATTTTGGGGGATCTTGGAGTAAGTATCTCCCTTTGATTGATTTTTCGTACAATAACAGTTGCCAGGCGACTATTGGGGTGGCTCCGTGCGAGATGCTATATGGGAGGAAGTGTAGATCACCTATTCATTGGGATAAGATGGGTGAGAGGAGATACTTGGGTCCTGAGTTGGTTCAGAGGACCAATGAGGTGATTGAAAAGATTAAAGCTCGAATGCTCGCCTCCCAGAATCTCTAGAAGAGGACTCGGACTTGAAACGTAGGAGTGTGGAGTTTCAAGTCGGTGACCATGTGTTCCTTAGGGTTTCACCCTTAAGAGGAGTGAAACGGCTTGGTGTTCGGGGCAAGCTGAGCCCTAGGTTTATTGGCCCCTTTGAAATTCTGGAACAGGTTGGAGAGGTAGCTTACAGATTGGCGATACCTCCAGCTCTATCAGGGGTTCATGATGTTTTTCACGTGTCCATGCTCCGAAAGTATGTATTAGATTCTACACATGTACTGAGTTATGAGAACTTGGAGCTGGACCAGGATTTATCATATGAGGAGAAGCCGATTTAGATTCTCAACCGGAAGGATAAAGTCTTGCGGAGCAAGACCATCGCCTTGGTGAAAGTGCTGTGGAGGAACATCAAGGTTGAGGAGGCGACATGGAAACTTGAATCAGATGTGCGGGAGCGGTATCCCAAGTTATTCAAGTAATTTCGAGGACGAAATTTCTGTAAGGAGACGATAGTTGTAGCATCCCAAAATCTGCTAATAAGGCTTAGGGCCTTGATTAGGTGCCTGGAGGGCATAAATGCAATACTTGTGAATATTGTGATCTTTACCACATGCGAGTGGTGATATATTTGAGATGCACGATCCGAGACAGCCCTAGGGAGCGGTTTAGCTAGGATGTCACAATGGGACCCGAAACCTGACTCGGGGCGAGTCGAGGGGTATTTTAGGCTTTAGACATTTTACTGGGTTATCGGGTTATGAAAATAAATATTTGGATATATTTTTGAACTTAGAACGTTTAGGAGGGAATATCGGGAAAATTTACCATTTTGCCCTCGGGGACATTTTTGGTACCCCGAGCCTTGGAGGTAACTTAAGTGACCTAGGTTAAGTAAGACAAAACATAAGAAACACTCGAATTTTTCCTAAACCGACCCATCTCCCTTTTCTCTCCCTCTTGTTTTCTCTAAACTTTACCAAGGGAAACATTAAAGCTTAAGGGAGGAATTGGGGCTCTAAACTTTAGGATTAGCTCAGTTTCAACTTATGGATTCAAGCAGAGGTTAAGGTAAGCTTTGAATTGTGATTTTAGCCATTAAATTATGTAGTTATTGGCTGGGTTTTTTTTAGCTTTCTATAGTCTTGGAAGTTGAAGAATGAATTTTGGATTTGATGAGGTTTTAAGCTAGCTTTTTGTTAGGTTTTGTTGCTGTGACTATTCTAGAACTACTGTGGTGATTAAATTGAGTTGTTAGATTGGTTTTGGGGTAAATTGGTTGGGTTTTGGTTGTGAAAATGGGAGGTTTTTTTGGGTTCGAAGGGTCGGGCCGCAGCATTGTTCTTGGTAAGCCACGGCCCTCTAGAGCAAAAGAGAGGCCAGGAAGAGGGGCGGGTTGCAGCGGGCGTAGGCAAAAATGGTAGGTTGGGCTTCTGGTTGAGGAGGGCCACGACACAGGGCCTTGGGGCCATGGCACTTAGTGGGCTATTGGACCCTGAGAAGGTTTTAGGCTCAGGAATCCAAAATTTAAGGTTCGGGATGGATTTTATCACCCGGATTGATAGAATTCAAGGTCCCAGAGACTAGAATTATAACCCAAAGTTATTTAATTGATTAGAACTTGACGGATGGATGTTGTTGACACGTTGTGACTAGGTTTTCAATGAAGCTTGGACTAGGGGACTGTGCTCAGGATACCGGTGCTCAAAAAGCTTGGGACACAGGTAAGAAAACTGTTGTACCTGTAGAGCAGGGCGTAGCCCTATTGTTTGTATTGCAAGGCACGACCCTATGTGATTGTGTTGCAGGGTGTAGCCCTATTAATTATGTCTGTATTTTTTTAAGTATTTGTTAAGTTTATGCTATGTGTTACATATCTATAAATGTAAGGCAAAGGCTAGGAATGGTGAAGGCCGACGACGGCAAAGGCCGGGAACGGCGAAGGCCGTGAACGGCAAAGGCCGGGAACGGCGAAGGCCGTGAACGGCAAGGTCGAGTACGACAAGGGGACGGGAGCGGCGTTAAGCACGCGGAGTGCAAGTCGCTATGGTGAGACCCTTCTCGGAGGCCTGGGACATCCTCACGGTGTAGACCACAAACCCAAGGCCTGGTAAAGAGCCTTGGACGGCATGGTCGTTAGCCTGTTGGCTGCTTTATTATATGTTGATTGATAGTTATGCATATTTTCAACCATCAAATTAGTCAACAACACAGAGTTAGATAAACGATATGAAATGAGATGAAATCAAGAAGAAAAATCAAATGGAAAAATAAATGACACAAACGATTTATAGTGGTTCGTCCCCAATTGGATGGTAATAACCTACGTCCACTTAATGTTCTTATTGATGTAGAATTCCAATATTGTGATCAATGAACTAGGGTTCATGAGTTTCACCAGCCTTGGGAAGATTACAGTAAAGACCCAATTTACTAATAAGGCTTAAGGGCCTTGATTAGTGCGCCGGGAGGGCATAATTGGATTATATGTGATTTAATGACTAAATGCATGATATATGATTATTTGGATAACTGTGATGCATGACTATGTGTATTAGTATGCATGTAGGCCCTGATCAGGTTAGAAGGGCATAATTGTAATTCTGGCCCGTTGAGGGCATAATTGTATATATTTGTGATAATTGTCGAGACCACATTATTATGTGGATATATTTGCAATATGTGACTCGAGACGATCCTAGTGAGCGGTTTAGCGAAAAGTCACGACGGGGATTTATACCCGGCGAGGGGCGAGCCCGGAAGGTATTTATGGGAACTTAGAGAATATATTGGGGTCAGTTTTGACATTGAGGAATATAATTAGTGATTAGTTAGGTATCGGGAAGTAAGTGGTAAATAATAGAGGAACTCAAGGAATTAGCGGGAATTAGGTGAAATGACCAAAATGCCCCTAGGTGGGTTAAAAGGCTTAGGAAATTATGGGAGGATATTGTGGTCATTTGGCTTATAAAGGATAGGTATTATTAAGGTTTTATACTTAGTGGAAAATGTAGAAGGGGCTGGAATTCTGAAGGAAAGAAAAGAAAGGAAAGAAAGGGAATTAGAAGTTTGTTTTTCTCTCCATCGGTTTAGGCTCTTCTCCATCAATTCTTGAGGTTTTTGGAGCAGAAACTCAGGGAAAGTCAGATTAAAGCTTGGGGATAGAGTCCTTGGTCTGGCTTGAAGAATTAGCAAGGATTTGGCAAGGGTAATCCATTCATTTGAGGTAAGGTTCAGGGTAGTATTCAGTTTCTAGTATTGATGTTGAGCTGGTTTTTCCTAAGCGAAATTCTGTGGGAATTCTAGGGAGTTGAGGCTGAAGATTCGAGGAGGAGAAGGCTAAGCAAGAGTGGGACACAACCTAGGCTAAGCTCATCCATCAGAGGTAAGGAACTCAAGCTTAAGCTTTGTGATTTCTGTGGTTTTATTGAGTTTCTGAGTTTTGGGTCTAGCCATGGTGAATTCTATGTTTAGGGATGCATGTGATTGGGTTTTGTGTATTTGGGATGCTTGGGATGAGTGGAGGATGTTGATAAGCTTGTTTTTAAGTTTTTTTGACGTTTGGAAAAGTTTTGGTAAGGTTTGACTCGGGAAAATCAAAAAGGGAAAAATTGCAAGGGTGCTGTTCTGTGACTAGCGCTAGCCTTTGGGCGCTGTAGCGCTAGGCCAAGTGTTTTGAGGTGTTTTTGGTTTTGTTTGTAGTGCTACCTTATTTCCAGAAGAGGGTTTTTGGGTTATTTGCAAGGGTTTTTTCCCAGGGGGTTCGGGGTTTGATTCCACCACCCTGTTTGGTGGAATTAGAGCTTCCCGAGGGCTCGGGATTGGTCCCGAGGCTAGGTTTTGGACTTGAGGTTTGGTGATGATTTTGATCTATGATTGTGACTAGGTGTGCGCTAGGGCTCAAGAGGGATCATGCTTGAGGATCAAATTGAACAAAGCTAACAAATCCAAAGGTAAGAAAACTGCACCCGGTTATGTGTTTGTGATGGGACTAAGTGCTCCCGATATCTGTATAGTGTCATAGATGGTATTACGCCATGGGACATGTGATAAACGGCCTAAGGGTGCCGTAAATTATACTTGCGCATAGGGCGCGTCTCGGCCACTGGTAGCCGAGGACAGCTTAATATTCACTGAGCTCGGTTTAAGCGGGCCGGAGTCAGTGGGATAAATAAAGGGTGCGGCCTAAGGGCGTTAACCCTAGTTATCATATGTGAGATGATTATTGATATGAATTGATATGCTTGGTATGATGAATACTTGATTATCATGAATGCTTAAACTGATTGGGTACATGCTTAGGCAGTATGAGATATCTGATTATCTGTTGATTGATTGTGCTTTGTTATTTTGTTTTCTTGCTGGGCCTTGGCTCACGGGTGCTACGTGGTGCAGGTAAAGGCAAAGGCAAGTTGGACCAGTCCTGAGATGGAGAGCTGCGGGGTTGAATGTACATAAACAGTTGTTCGACCGCCACGGCCGAGGAGTGGAACAGGATGGGATATGCTTAATTGTCTATTTTGCCTTAGTATGGCCAAACTCTGCATTTGGATCTTGAATCTTTTGTAAACAGTCTTTAACTTATTATTTTTGGGATCCCATGTTAAAAGAAAAAGTTTAATTATAAGAAATGCAGTTTTTGAGACCAAAATCTTTTAACCCTAGTTCAACTATAGTTTCTGTAACACGTTTTGAATTAAATAACTTGATTAGCAAGTCTTGCACCTTTATAAACACACAGTGTAACGGTCTTGGCTATCCAGGGCGTACAACTTGGTATCAGAGCGTCCTAGGTTTAAGGGTTCCTGAAGACAGGCTAGACATGTACATTCGCCGCAAAAGCCAAGCTCGACTCAGGGTTTGGTAAATTGTACATACATGACTATGTGCTTAAATGATCTGAATGAGATATGATTTTTAATATCTGTTTGATTAATAGGGAGCATTAGATAATACTGATAGAGCCTGGCCCTTGACTATTGCATGATGATGTTGAGGCGTGCTTATCAGCACTGCTATTTATGTGAATGAATATATGGATGAATATTTGGATAAGCTGTTATAATTAGATTGCCTGTGAATGATTGGAGTTCCAGTGATGGATTATGAAAGGATTATTAGCCTGTCATCATAGTCTGATTGGCGAGTCGTTGATTGTAGATTGACTTGGATAATTATGCGTCCAAGAAAATCCACATAACTAGCCGGCAGGTCTAGGACTAGAGATGATGACCAGGGCTAGACCCCTCTGCCAGTCCCTGAGAACTGGCAGCAGCTTATGGTAGACATGCAGGCTCGGCTACAAAGCCAAGATGAACAGATCAGAATTATGCGGCAGCAGGCTCCATCAGGGAGTGTTGCCCCCATTGTGCCACCTGCAGTGGTACCTGTTGTGCAGCCAGTTGAGGTTGGGAGTAGATGGGAGTCGTTGTATGAGCGGTTCAGGAAACAGCAGCCCCCGATCTTTGAGGGAGGACCGGATCCACTGAAGGCTAAGCAGTGGATGACTTTGATTACTACCATTTTGGACTTTATGAGGGTAGAGGGACATGACATAGTGGCATGTGCCACGTATATGCTGAGGGAGGATGCCCGAATCTGGTGGGAGGTGGCATCACAGACCAGAGATGTTACTGCCTTGACCTGGGAAGGATTCAAGGACTTATTTAGTCAGAAGTATTATAATGTTGCCATCAGGGCAGTGAAGATAAATGAGTTTGTGGGGTTGGTTTAGGGCAGCATGACAGTTACAGAATAGGCCCTAAAGTTTGATAGACTTCCAAAATTTGCACCAGATCTTGTGCCTACTGATGCAGCTAGGCAGGACAGATTTATCAGAGGGCTGAATGCTATGATAGCCCGAGATGTGAGAATTACAACGGTACCTGGAGGGACAACTTATGCCCAGGCTGTGGAGAAGGCTCTTACCGCTGAGGAAGTAGAAAATAAGATATGGAGGGAGAATGCAGTGAGACAAGAGGGCTGCAGGGCGATGCCTCCATATTCTAGTTATGGTAGGGGCGGAGGCCCCAGTGATTTGAAGAGAAAGACCCTTGATGCTTCGACCATTCCTGGTCCTAATAGGAGAGGTCGGGGTACTCAGGGTGGCCATCAGGGAGACGGTGATACATGGAGGACTTGTCCTAAGTGCATGAGGTGCAGAAGGTGCCATCCGGGCAAATGTCGGGCTAAGGCTTGTTATGTGTTCGGGGTGGTGGGACACCTCAAGAAAGACTGCCCGACAGTGAAGAAGGGAGATGTGGGGAAGGTGGACAGCTTGACTCCAACTCGAGTGTTCACCCTGACCCAGGCAAAGGCCGAGGCTAGCCCCTCGGTAGTGACAGGTTAGCTTTCTAGCGTTGGCATTCTTTTTACTGTGTTGATTGACTCTGGTGCTACACATTCATTTGTTTCTAGTAGGGTGATTGATAGACCGTGTAGACCTAGTGAGTATTGTACTTCAGGGTTTGGGACTATTTTGCCTACTGGGGAACTGGTAGTATCTAGGAGATGGATTAGAGCACTGCCAGTGATAGTTGATGGTAGAGAGTTGTCAGTAGATTTGATTGAGTTAAGTATGGAGGACTTTGATATGATTTTGGGTATGGATTGGCTAGTTAGATATGGAGCTACCATTGACTGCAGAAAGAAGATGGTGACTTTTGAGCTAGAGCGAGAGGATCCCTTTATTTTTGTGGGAGTAGTTCATGGACCCCACGTACCTAGGATATCAGCATTGAGAGCCAGAGATCTATTACAAGGAGGGTGTATAGGTTTTCTGGCTAGTGTGGTGGATACCACCAGGGTTTCGCCAGCAAGACCGAAAGAGACCAGATTGGTTTGTAAGTTCTTAGATGTGTTTCCTGAGGACTTGCCTGGATTGCCTCCACGTAGAGAGATTCAGTTTGTCATTGAGTTGGCACTAGGGATAGAGCAAGTGTCGAGGACACCATACAGGATGGCACCAGCAAAACTGAAAGAATTGAAGATACAGTTGCAGGTGCTTCTGGATTTGGGGTTCATCAGGTCTAGCTACTCGCCATGGGGTGCTCCAGTTTTGTTTGTGAAGAAGAAGGACAGGACTCTAAGAATGTGCATAGACTACAGGGAATTGAACAAGTTGACCATCAAGAACAAGTACCCCCTACCAAGGATTGACGACTTGTTCGATCAGCTGTAGGGTAAGACGGTGTTCTCAAAGATTGATGGTTGGCCTTTTTTCCCCTCACTAGGATGTGAGGGAGTCAACTGCGAGAAGTGCTACCGGTGAATAAGTTCCCGAGCAGCACCAAGATGTGTCACAACCTCCAAGGAGGAGGACAACGGGAGTGACTATCATGGAACCTTCCAACACCTCGCGAGCAGTTGCTGCCCCTGCTCCACCATGAAAGAGCAAGTAGAAGGCTTCTGAGCAGCCCGAGCCTACTCTAGAGTCTTCGGACGAGAACGGTACTGACTTCTCACTCTTAGACAGTTTGCCCATTCCCTGTCATTTATTTGATAGGGACGGCAACTTGAAATACACGCCTAATTTAAATTCAGACTTCTTCGAGCCAGAGAGTGAGTGTAGCAGTAATACAGTAAATAATGTAGCGACCAGTATTTGTAGCTCGGGTATTTTATTTATAATTTCTTTGCTCTCATTTCTTTGATTTAGCAAGCACCTCTAATTATATTGCCTGACTGTTCATATGATTCCTTCCTTGCAGACATGCCTGCTGAGAGAGCCTTCGACCTGTACACCAATCCGGCGAGCAGCAAAAGTCTAGCCAGCGCCGTCCTGGGGAGGGCTGCAGCGACCCTTCTGCAAAGAGGGCTCTAACGGAAGACCCTCCTGCACCAATTCCTACCAAAGAGATGACTCCTCCCCCAACTCTTGTCAATCAAAATCCACCAGCTCCAGTCAACTAGACTCCTCCTGCAGCTCCTACTAACATAACCCTTCCAGTTTCCACTGACCAAACACCTTCTAGTCATCCAGAAAAAGCTCCAGGAGAAGCTCTTACGAACGCGGTCCTCAGCTTAGCCAAGGATAGGCTGACAAGGCTAACAAAACACCGACGCATCCGAGAGGCCATTCATGAGACTGAATCTATGGAGGTCGATTAGATCTTCAACCGTGCGCTAAACGAAGTGCTTAGCGTGAGTCACTACCCTTATCACGTCTTACTAATTTATCTTGTCAATTTATTCCCACTAATAGTTTTACCTTTTTCTGGTCGCAGGGGGTTCTCACCATGAGTTCTGGTTGGCGGCGCTCGAGAGCAGTAACTGCTCAGTTCGAAAAGAGAATTAGCGATCAGCTCAGCATGGCTGAGGCCAATCATGCCGAGCAACTCAAAACAATCGAGGCTAAGCACGCCAAGCAGCTCAAGGAGGTCAAGGCAAAGCATGCTGAGGTGTTGCAAATAGCTGAGGCCAAACTTGCCATGCTTGAGGAGGAGCTGAAGAAGAAAGAAGCATCAATTACTAAGATCACTGCTTCTGAGGAGCAGTACAAGGAGGCCTCGCTGATCAACTATCAGGAAGCCTCCAAACTCCAAACAGAGTTGGAGATAAGCCGCAAGGAGACTGCTGATCTTGAGGAGGCTAACGCCCGCAACCTCGAGAAATATGAGGGAGCGGTGTTTCAATACTTCTATATGTTTTGGAAATGCAACCTCAAGGCTGACTTTTCTTACCTACCTTATCATATAAGGGAGGCTGAGCTGGAGAGTTGCGCTGCTCGCCTAGAGGAGGAGAAGGCTCAAGGGTCTCCTAAGATCTCTCTAGCAACAGGCATTAAGGGTGCCAACAAAGATGTTGGGGTCACAGTCGACCAGCAGCCACAAAAGCCTCAACAGGATCCTCCAGCCACTTCATAAATTTATCTGTTTTTATTTAAATTTAACTTGTAGTTTAAGACACACGAACTACGGTTTGTGATGTCGAGACAATATATATTTTTATTGCTGCACGGGTAGCTTTTCCTTTTAACAGACAATTATATCCGAGCACTAACTGCTCGCAGTGTAAATAATTTCTCTTTTGATATTATAATATTTTCATTTTATTATAACATTTGTTCGCATGACCGAACTTTGCATAGCACTTTGGTTTGATAACAAAATTTAAACAAAATTTTAAAAAATACTCTAAGTGTAGTAGCATGCTTTCACTTATTTTGCTCGTGTGTTTACATATACTTATCGATATGGTTTGCTTACTAGATACCTTATATGCCCCCCAAGTGATTGAAGATCTTTAAGTCCTTGGTCCCTTGCCTTGACCAAGACCTATTCGAACATTACTGCTCGTAATAAAGATATATGAAAAACGATAATATAGCAAAACAACACAGGTAATGAGCAAATACTTGTAATGAATACAATAATTGGCAAGATTGACTGGCTGCGCACAGTCCCTTTTATTTCTCGTAATATAAGGACAATCGTGTCTATACGAGTGATCAAAATATGATCTTACACTTATAAGCGATCAGTCACATGGTTGACTAACCCTTGTTCATAAACTTGTAAAAAGTAAATTTAATACAAGCCAATTCTTTAAGAAGAATTGTTTATTAATAGTACTTGCACAGGAGTTCTCCATTCCAATAGTGAGGAATGAGATCTCCATTTAAGCGAGCAAGTTTATAAGTGCCTGGATGGAGGACTTCTTCGATTTGATATTGTCCTTCCAAGTTAGGTCCAAGTACTCCAGCAACTTGATCGTGGGTGTTAAGGAAAACTCTTCTTAGTACCAGATCTCCCACATTAAATTTTCTTTCACGTACTTTAGAGTTGAAATACCGGGCAACCTTTTGTTGGTAAGCTGCTACTCGGAGTTGGGCTTTGTAGCGTCCCAAATTTGCTAATAAGGCTTAGGGCCTTGATTAGTGTGCTTGGAGGGCAATAAGTGGCTTATTATTATAATATGTGAATTTTGATGAGTATGTGATTAGAAATGCATGTTTAGGTGAATTAAATATGCATGTGGGCTCTGTTTGTTTGTTAGGGGCATGTTTGTAATTTTAGCTCGTTGAGGGCATACATGTAATTATTGTGATATATATGTGTTGCACGATCCGAGACGGTCTTAGGGAGCAGTTAGCTAGAAAGTCACAACGAGGTCGAATACCCGACTCGGGGCAAGTCGAGGGGTATTTCAGGCATTAGACGTTTTATTGGGTTATCGGGTTATGAAAATAAATATTTGGAGATATATTCAAAGTTAGAATGTTTAGGAAGGAATATTGGGGAAATTTACCATTTTTCCCTCGGGGACGTTTTTGGGTACCCCGAGCCTTTGAGATAACCTTAGAGACTTCAGTTAAATAAAATAAATTGAGGAAACACTCAGAAACTAAGGAACCGACCCTTTCTCTCTATATCTCTCGATTCCCTCTTCTCTCTTAGAAGCTTGGTGAATTTTGGTGAAATCTAACCAGAGACTAAGGATTTAAAGCTGGGATGTTGGGGGCTAGAAGCTTGGAACCTAGGGAATTAATTCAGAGACTCAATTAAGCTCAAGGTAAGCTTTTAAACTTGTTGAATTATGTTGAATTTCTGCTAATATTTCAGAGTTATGCGTGTGAGCTAAGTGAGAAATCATTCTTGAGTTTTAAATGAGGTTTAGGGTTAATTCTTGTTAGGTTTGTTGCTGAGACTGTAGTAGAACTTTTGTGATGAATGATTTGGATTGTTGGGTTGATTTTGGGGTAAATTGGCTTGGTTTTGGTGGAGAAAATGGAGGATTTTTCTGGGTTCAAAGGGTCGGGCTGCGACATTGTTCTTGCTGAGTTGCGGACCTCTAGAACAAGTTGGAGGCCTAGATGAAGGGCGGGTCGTGGCACACCATAGCTTGGGCCGCGACGCGCCTGCCCTGTTTTGGGGTTTTCTGGTTGAGGCGAGTTGCGGCATGGGTTCATGGGGCCGCGGCACTTAATGCAGTTTTGGGCTTCAAGGAGGTTTTAGGCTTGAGAATCCAAAAGTTGAGGCTCCTGATGGATTTTATCACCCGGATTGATAGAATTCAAGGTCTCGGAGACTATAATTATGACCCAAAGCTATTTAATGGATTAGAACTTGATGGATGGATGTTGTTGATGTGTTGTGACTAGGTTTTCATCAAGGCTTAGACTAGGGGACTGTGCTTGGGACATCGATGCTTGGAAAGCTTGGGACACAGGTAAGAAAACAGTTGTACCTGTAGAGCAGGGCGAGGCCCTATAGTTTGTTTTGCAAGGCACAGCCCTATATGATTATGTGGCAGGGCGTAGCCCCATTGATTTTGTTTATACATGTTTAAGTATTTTTTTAGTTATGCTATCTGAGCATATATGTAAATGAACGACAAAAGCTGGGAACGGCGACGGCCGAGAACGGCGAGAGCCGAGAACGGCAAGGGGGCTGGGAGCAGCGTTTAGCACGCGGAGTGTGAATTGCCAGGGCGAGACCCTATAGGATACCTAGGATATCCTCATGGTGTAGACCGCAAACCCAGGGCCTGGTAAAGCACTTGGGACGGCATGGCCGTATGTGTTTAGCCTGTTGGCGGCTTGATTATATGTTGAATGACTGATATGCATATGTTATTTGCTTGTGTGAGTTTTCTTGCTGGGCTTCGGCTCATGGGTGCTCTATGGTGCAGGTAAGGGCAAGGGGAAAGTCGACCAACCATGAGTACGGAGAGCGTGAAGAGACGCGTACATGTTTAGCCTGCCTGGCTGCCATGGCCAGGGGTATTTTTGGGAGATGTTTGTATTAAACCTAAATTTTGTCGTTTAGTCGACTTTAGTTACATTTTTGAGTTGTAAATATTTCTAGACAGTATTTTGGGATCTCAAATGTTAAACACTTTATACTCTTCAGTGATGGATATATTTTTAAATTATGTGACTTTGTTTATGGTATAGCTACACTTTTGTCTTAAAACCTCGATTAGCGAGTTAATTTCACGTTTAAAACCCACTTAGTAACGGCTCTAAGGAAGTAGGGCGTTACAACTTAGTATCAGAGCAAGCCAAGGTTTATGCTTCCTGGAGATTGACCGAACATGTACGCTCGCTGTCAGTGACAAGCTCAACTCAAGGTTGGTTGGTAATGATTGACTTATATGCTTGAATATGTGTTTAGCTGCCCTGTTTGCCCGCTTATTTTATATAGAGCATGATGAATGAGTTAACATGAGCATGATGTTAGGGCATGGCCTGTTGAGTGTTATATGTTATTTGTATGTTATGTGGATTGTTGTTATGGTTGGCTGATGTGATTGGGAGGTGGTTTTGGATGTTGTTATCATGCCTGATGAGCGACGTCGTTGGTTGCAGGCATATTGTTGAGATGCCTCGACAATCATCGAGACTCCGCAGCAGTAGGGCCGAGGATGACAACCAGGGTCAGGACCCTCCACCTGCCCCACAGAATTGGCAACAAATGTTTGCCGAAATGGAAGCGAGACTACAGCAAACTGAGGAAGAACTTTGGCAGTTGAGGTCGCAGGCCCCTCCTCAGGTTATTGGGTTGTCGGTTTAGTAGGTTGTGGCGCCAGTGCCAGTTCAGCCTGCTATGGAGAACAGGTGGGAACCTTTGTGTAACGCCCTACTACCTTAGAGCCGTTACCAAGTGAGTTTAAAATGTGCAATTAACTCGCTAAGCAAGGTTTTTAGAGCAAAAGTGTGATTTAAACAAAAAGACAAGGCTGTACTCTTTAAAGGTACTCTATTTCATTAAAAGTTCAAGAGTTTAACAAACGGGATCCCAGAACTCAGTTTATAAAATATTTACAACTCAAAACAAGTTTATAAGTAGTTAACCATCAAAACTAGGGTTTGTACAGCCATTTCTCGAAAATGCCCCCAACCCAAGCGGTCGAGCAGGCCAAACATGTACGTGCCGCCCCCACGCTCTCCGTACTCATGGTTGGTTGACTTTCTCCTTGCCCTTACCTGCAACACAGAGCATCCATGAGCCGAAGCCCAGCAAGAAAACTCAACAGTACATAACGTATGCATAATATACAGTCATTACAGCGGATATCTCAAATCTAGTCAGACAGCCCATATAATCTAACACTTATACGGCCATGCCATCCCAGAAGCGTTACCAAAGCCTGGGATCTCGGTCTACACCGTATGGATATCCCATGTATCCACTGGGGTCTCACCCTAACCACGAGCACTCCATGTGCTAAGTGGTATTCTCGGCCTTCGCCGTTCTCAGCCATTCTCCGTTCTTTCAGCTATAATCACATATAGCATTCGCATTCAACAATCAAACATATAATAGAACATTTGGAGCTATAGCCTAGCAATAATACAATCTAGGCCGCGCCCTGCAACAATTAAATGGGCCCAAGCCCTGCAACTCGGGTGCTACAGTTCTCTTACCTGTATCCCGAGCTTTCGATGCCCCAAAGCCGCGAGCACGGTCCTCTACCCCGAGCCTCTCCAAAGACCTAGTCACAACACATATGAAACATCCTTTATCACTAACCAATCCAAAACCACTTCCCAGGACCAATCCCACACTCTCGGAATCCCCAAATTCCAAAACCCATTCATCGAAAACATCCCCCGAACCCCCGGAGCAAAAGCTCAAAATTGCAAAATCTCATGCTCTGAAAATAGCCTAGCGTCGCGGCGCTGCCCTAGAGGGCCGCGGCACACCTTCGTGAACCCAGAAATCTGGGTTTTTCCTCTGCATTTCCCCGAGCCAAAACACTCCCAAATCATCCCAAACTCACACCTAAGCCCCAAAACCAATTCAAAACCCCAAATAGACCCTTCAACAACCTATAAACATCATAACCTAGCTCAATTACTCAATCACACCCAAAAATCCACTCTTGAGTTTCATGCCTTAGTAATTCAAACCAGAAAGTTAAAAGCTTAAACCCAAACCCAAACCACACCTCAAATTCCCTAACTCATAACAGAAAAAAACTTTACAATTACACAGAATCCTTACCTTGAATGAAGAATCCAATCTTTAGCTTCCTTGCTTCCAGCTCCAAGTCAAGCCTTATAATCCCACAAGCTGAATTCCCACAAAACCAGCCATAACTATCCCTGAATTTCCATTCTTCCTTCTAAAATCAAACTTAAAACTCAATAAAACAAAAGCAGTTCTTACCTCCGAACAATTTTGGACTAAACTTGATCTTGGTTACTTCAAATCTCTCAATTCTCCTCCTAGGGCTCAAATTCAGCTTCCTTCTTCTTTTTCCCCTTTCTTTCTAGCTCTCTTCCAAATTCAGCATAAACTAAAATATAACCAAGTATATACATATTCCCTTCTCCCTCAGCTGATATAATCCAAGTCCTTACCTAATGACCACTTTACCCTTCCAACCATTCCTCATTCCAACTAAACCTCAAGGCCCTTTTTGTCATTCCTACTTCCTTACAATTCTACCACTTCTTTTAACCAAACTTGTTACTCTCAGTGGTTACTAATGGTTACACAAGTTACCAAATTACCAGTTACCACTAACTCACAAGAACCCAATTACAAAATCTCCAAAATACCCCTAGGCTCCTCCCGAGTCAGGTATTTAATCCCGTCGTGACTTTTAAACTAAAAAGCTCCTTAGGACCGTCTCGGTACGTGCACCACATTAATATCACCACATCCACGTGGTACAAATCACATAATATAATTATCACATTTATGCCCTCAACGGGCTAAAATTACCAATTTACCCCTATCATGCAAATGGGGCTCACATGCATATTTATACTACCTAAACATGCATTCTAATCACATACTCTTTTAAATTCATATATTATCATATTAATTCACTTATTGCCCTCCAAGCACGCTAATCAAGGTCCTAAACCTTATTAGCAACTTAGGGTGTTACACTTTGTATGAGAGGTTCAGGAAGCAGCATCCTCCCACCTTCGAGGGTGGATCAGACCCACTGCGGGCAGAGCAGTGGATGAATATGATTTCCTCCATCCTGGATTTTATGAGGGTGGAAGGGAACGAGAGGGTAGCTTGTGCCAGCTACATGTTTAGAGAAGATGCCCACATCTGGTGGGATGTAGTGACTCAGAGGAGGAATGTGGCAGTTATGACTTAGGAGGAGTTCTGAAACATATTTAATGAGAAATACTACAGTGTTGCAGCCCGAGCTGCGAAGATTGACAAGTTCATCAACCTGACTCAGAACTAGTTGACCGTTACTGAGTACGCCTTGAGATTTTATCGATTGGCGAAGTTTGCGCTGGATTTGGTGCCGAATGATGCGGCAAGAAGGGATAGATTTGTACGAGGATTGAATGTTATTGTAACGCCCTACTGCCATAGAGCCATTACTAAGTGAGTTTTAAAACGTGCTTTCAACTCGCTAATAGAGGTTTTTGGTCAAATAGTGTAATTAAGCCATAAACAAAGGAAAGACCTGAGAAATAGTAATTTCCATAGAAAATTATAAAAGTTTTACACTTGGGATCCCAAAATACAGTTTTAGAAATATTTACAACATATAAACTGAACCAAGTCGGCTAGACGACAAAATCTAGGTTTATTTACAAGCATCTCCCAAAATCCTCTGGCTGTGGCAGCCAGGTTGGCCGAACATGTACACGCCGCCTCACGCCTGCTGTACTCATGGTTGGTTGACCTTTTCTTTACCTTTACCTGCACCACAGAGCATCTGTGAGCCGAAGCCCAGCAAGAAAACCCACAAACAGATAACATATGCAACACATATATCAAGCATATAAACAGGCCACCAATGGGCTAAACACATACAGCCTAGCCGTCCCAGGCATTTACCAAGCCCTGGGTTCGCGGACCACGCCGTGAGGATATCCCAGGTATCCTTTTAGGGACTCGCCCTGGCAACTCCCACTCCATGTGCTCAACACTGCTCCTGGCCCCTTGCGGTTCTCGACCTTGCACTCAACGTGCCCAACGCCATTCCCGGCCCTTCGTCGTTCCCGGTCTACACCGTTCTCGGCTCTAGCCGATCATTCACATCATAATACATATAGCATAGCAAGCAAGTACAGAATTCTAGCATAGTCAGTTAAAGGGCTACGCCCCGCAGTTCTAACATATTGGGCTCAGCCCTGCATATCAATTCTATTCAAACACGTTGGGCTCAGCCCTGCACACAAGCTCTATGGGAACAAGGGTTTTCTTACCTGAGTTCCGAGCTTTCTGAGCACCGATGCCCCGAGCACAGTCCTCTAACGTTAGCCTCGCCGAACCCTAGTCACAACACATTAACAATGTCCATCCATCAAATTCTAATCCAATAAATAACTTCGAGCCATAACCCTAACCTCCGGGACCTTGAATTCTACCAATCCGGGTGATAAAATCCATCCCGAGCCTTACCCCTTGAGTTCCCAAGCCTAAAATACCCTTAAAAACTCAAACTGGCACTAAGGGCCGCGGCCCCACCCACAAGAGTCGCGACTAGCCTCGAAACAGAGGCTAGCACCACACTGACCCCCACACGGGCCGCGGCGCGCATGAACCTCTCAGCCACCCATGGCTGCGCGCGCACACGGGCCGCGACGCACCCCTCCTAGGGCCGCGGCTCTCACCTCCAAACCTAGATTTTTCACCCTTTTTCCTGCATTTTCCTCAAGCCAATCCTCACCAAAACCAAGATAACAATCCTAGATAATTAACACCATCATTCCAGCTCAGCATCAACATCAAAACCCATTAAAGTCTGCTCCAAAATCTCAACTAAATCACTCAAGAACAATTCAAACTTACTAATCATGCATGCTTTAACAAACTAGCTGAAATTCTAAACATAACCTCTATAATTAAAGCTTACCTCTTGTTGAATTAAATCTTAGAACCAGCCCCCCTTAAGATCCAAGCTCCAAGCTCCCTAAATCCCAGCTGAACTCCTTAGACCTTCAAGTTGATTCCCATAGTTTTCCTTTTGTTTATCTTAGAGAGTGAATGAGAAAGGAAGAGATAAAACTATCCTCAGCTGAAAGAAAAGAGAGTAAGTCAGTTTCCCTAAAGTTTCTAAGTAATTCCTCTTTTTGTTTTATTTGACTTAAATCTAAAGGGTTACCTCAGGGCTCGGGGTACCAAAACGTCCCCGAGGGCAAAATGGTAAATTTTCTGCAATATTCCTACCTAGACATACAATCCTCGAATATATCTCCAAATATTTATTTCCATGTCCCGATAATCCCGTAACATACCTAGTGCCCAAATTACCCCTTGACTCAACCCGAGTCCGAATCTCAACCCTGTTGTGACTTTCCGACTAACCGCTCACCAGGACTGTCTCGGTCCGTGCTGCACAGACATATCACATATATATAACATTTATCACATTTATACCCCTAATATCCAGATGGGGTCCACATGCGTATTTAACTTAACTAAACATGCATCATAATCATATATACACATAAATCCACATATAAGCATACTAAACCACTTATTGCCCTCCAGGCACACTAATCAAGGCCCTAAGCCCGATTAGCAAATTCGGGTCATTACAGTTATGATCGTCCATGATGTGAAGATTACTTTGGATCCAGAGACTACTACTTATGCCCAGGTCGTGGACAGGGTCCTTACAGCTGAGGGGGCCGAGGATAAAATATGGAGAGAGAGCGCAATTAGGCACGATGACAGGAGGATGGTGCCTCCTTTTATTGGATCTAGTCGGGGTAGTGGCTCCAGTGAGCAGAAGAGAAAGGCCCCAGATTCTTTTTTTCCTCCTACTACGGATAGGAGGGCACGGGGTGCTTTTGGCGGTCTTCGAGGCGGAGGTGACAACTGAAGGAGTTTTCTAGTGTGTCCACAGTGAAGACGACGACATCAGGGTGAGTGCAAGATTATGGCCTGCTTTATCTGTGGGAGTGTCAATCATGTGAAGAAAGACTGCCCACAAGCCAGGAAAGAGGAGCTGAAGCAGGGTGACAGTCTCGCTCCTGCCAGAGTGTTTACCTTGACTCAGACTGAGGCGGAGGCTAGCCCTTCAGTTGTGATAGGTCAGATTGCTAGAGTGATAGATCAGCTGTGTAGTCGTAGTGTTTTGTATGCTAGGGCTTTTCAGACTTTGTTGCCGATTGGGGAACTGGTAGTCTTTAGGAGATGGATTAGAGCACTGCCAGTAGAGATAGATGCTAGGGAGTTGTCTATTGATCTGATTGAGCTAGTGATGGATGACTTTGATATGATTCTCAGGATGGATTGGTTATCGAACTATGGGGCGACGATTGACTGCAAGCACAGGATTGTGACTTTTGAACCAGAAAGGGAGATATCTTATGTGTTTGTGGGGATAGTTAGTGGACCGTGGGTACCTATGATTTCAGCACTGAAGGCTAGAGACCTGATGCAAGAAGGTTGCATAGGATTCCTAGCGAATGTTGTGGATAATTCTAAAGTTGTGTCGGTTGGACCGGGTGAGACCAGATTGGTATGTGAGTTTCCAGATTTATTCCCAGCAGATCGACCAGGGTTGCCGCCACAGCGGGAGATTGAGTTTGTTATAGAGTTGGCGCCAGGGGTGGAGCCAGTATCGAGGACACCTTACAGAATGGCTCCGGCAGAGTTGAAGGAGTTGAAGATTCAGTTGTAGGAGCAACTGTATTTGGGGTTCATCAGACCGAGTTTCTCGCCATGGGGTGCTCCAGTGTTGTTTGTCAAGAAGAATGATGGATCTCTTATGATGTGTATTAACTACAGGGAGCTAAACAAGTTGACCATTAAGAATAAATACCCACTGCCTAGGACCAACAATTTGTTTGACCAACTACTGGGAAAGACAGTGTTTTCCAAGATTGATATCCGGTCAGGTTACCATCAGTTAAGGATTAAAGAAGAGGACATACCAAAGACCGCTTTCCGCATGAGATATGGACACTATGAATTCTTGATTATGTCCTTTGGATTAACCAATGCCCCAGCAGCTTTTATGGACATGACGAATAGGGTTTTCAAGGACTATTTGGACAAGTTTGTGATTGTGTTTATCGACGACATTCTGGTGTACTCTCAGTCAGAGACAGAGCATGAGCAGCATCTATGTTTGGTATTGCAGCGGTTGAGGGAGCATAGGTTATATGCTAAGTTCAGCAAGTGTGAGTTTTGGCTACTGCAAGTCACATTTCTGGGCCATATTATCAGCAAGGAGGGGAATTCTGGTTGACCCAAGTAAGATTGAGGCAGTGAGAGATTGGCCTAGATCGAGCAACGTTCTTGAAGTGAGGAGTTTCCTGGGGTTGGCAGGGTATTATCGGCAATTTTTTGAGAGGTTCTCCAGGATAGCTACGCCATTGACAGAATTGAGAAGGAAGAAGACTAAGTATGTATGGACAGATAGGTGTGAGAACAGTTTCAAGGAATTGAAGCAACATCTAATCACCGCACCAGTATTGAGTCTGCCGACGGACAATGAGAAGTTTGTGGTTTACTATGATGCTTCCAGACAGGGTTTAGGGTGTGTGTTGATGCAAACTGGAAAGGTGATTGCCTATGCATCGAGACAGTTAAAGGAGTATGAGCTGAGATATCCCACACATGGTTTGGAATTGGCAGTGGTGGTATTTGCACTTAAGATTTGGAGACATTATCTGTATGGTGAGAAGTGCGAGATATACACTGACCATAAGAGTTTGAAGTACTTCTTTACTCAGAAGGATCTGAATATGCGCCAGAGACAGTGGCTTGAATTGGTAAAGGATTATGATTGTGATATCCTATACCATCCTGGGAAGGTTAATGTAGCGGTTGATGCATTGATTCGGGAGGGCCCAGGGTAGTTGTTTGGTTCGAGACAGATATCTGATAAGCTAGCTGAGGAGATGACTAGAGCGAGTATAGAATTGGTGGTTGGTTGGTTAGCCAACATCACTCTTCAGTCTACACTTCTTGAGAGGATCAAGGAGACGCAAAGGAAGGATTCCCAGTTGAGAGGGCACAGAGAGAATGTCTTAGTCGGAGCGGCTAAAGACTTTTCTATCTCGGAGATGGGGTTACTGAAGTACAAGGGTCGGATATGTGTTTCGATGGATTCTAATATCCGAAGAGAGATATTGGATGAATCGCATACCACTCCCTATTCCTTACATCCAAGTACGACGAAGATGTGCCAAGATTTGAGAGCTTTGTATTGGTGGTCGGGCATGAAGAGGGATGTGGTGGATTATGTGGCCAAGTGCTTAACTTGTCAGCAAGTAAAGGCTGAACATCAGAGGCCAGCGGGGTTACTGCAGCCTCTAGGGATTCCAGAGTGGAAGTGGGAAGATATCACCATGGACTTCGTAGTTGGTTTGTCGAAGACTGTGGGACAGCATGACTCGGTGTGGGTGATTGTGGATAGGTATACCAAGTCCGCCCGCTTTTTGCCTGTCAGGACGACTTATACTGTGGAGCAGTATGCTGAGTTTGTATGTGAAGGAAATTTTTGGGACCCCACCTTCACCTCCAAGTTTTGGGAGAGTCTGCAGAAGGCTATGGGCACGCAGTTGCGATTTAGTACCGCTTATCATCGTTAGACAGATGGACTGTTTGAGAGGACAATTCAGATACTGGAAGACATGCTATGAGCCTGTGTGCTAGATTTTGGGGGATCTTGGAGTAAGTATCTCCATTTGATTGAGTTCTCGTACAATAATAGTTATTAGGCGACTATCGGAGTGGCTCCGTATGAGATGTTATATGGGAGGAAGTGAAAATCACCTATCAATTGGGATGAGACGGGTAAGAGGAGATATTTGGGTCCTGAGATGGTTCAGAGGACCAATGAGGCAATTGATAAGATTAGAGCTCGAATGCTCGCCTCCCAGAGTCGCCAGAAGAGTTACTCGGACTTGAAACGCAGAAGCGTAGAGTTTCAGGTCGGTGACCATGTTTTTCTTAGGGTTTCACCTTTGAGGGGAGTAAAACGGTTTAGTGTTCAGGGCAAGCTGAGCCCTAGGTTTGTTGGCCCCTTTGAGATTTTGGAACGGGTTGGAGAGTGTAACATCCCAAATTTCCTAATGTGGCATAGTGCCTGGATTAGGGGGCCGAGAGGCAATAATTGAGTTATTATGTGAATTATATTATAATATAACTATGCTTGCATGTTAGAGATATTAATAGGTGTATGTGGGCCCGTTTCTTATAAGAAGGGTATTTTAGTAATTTGCCCGTTCGGGGTATAAATGCAATATTTGTGATATATTGGAAATATATTTGTGAAGCGTGATCCGAGACGGTCCTAGGGAGCCAGTTAGCTAGAAAGTCACAACGAGGTCAGATACCCGGCTCGGGAGGAGCCTAGGGGTATTTCGGGAATGTAAAATGAGTTCGGATTTATGGAGTACGGGTAGTAGTTTGGTAAGGAATTGGATATGACGGGATTAATGGGGATTTATAAGACTACTCGGGGACTTATCGGGGTATGGCAAATGACTAAATTGCCCTTGGGTTACCCAAGAGGTTAGGTTAAGCTTAAGGGGCAATTGGGTTTTTTGGTGAGGATATACTTGGTTTAGGTAGGCTGAGGGGTCTAAGGAAGTCACTGGAAATTAAGGGATTGGAAAGAAAAAGAAGCAGAAACTCTCTCTCCCTCTCACTCTCTTGAGGCTTGGAATGTTTTGGGGATTTTTTAGGAGAAAGCTTTGAAGTTAAGGCTGAGAGCTGGGGAGTCAAAGCTAGGAGCAGGATTATAGACAGCTCACGGTCGAAACCATTCTTGAGGTAAGGTTCTTTGCTCTGGTTTTAATGAATTCCTTCCATGTTTTAAGAGTTTTCTTCTAGGTTCAAGTTTAAGTTTTGCTTTAGAGTTTGATGAAGTTGTGGAATAGTTCCTGGGGTTCTAGAGCTGCTTAAAGTATATTACACTGGTTATGGGACTCAGTTCTGGTGTTGGGGTGTGTTTGAAATGATTTTCAGTGAGGTTAGCTTGTAAAAGTTGCATGGAATTTATGGATTTCGGGGTTGAGTCGCAGCCCTATTCTTAGGCGCCGCGGCCCGCTTGAATTTATAGGCTAGTGGGGCGTCAGGAAATTTCCCAGGCGCCGCGGCGCAAGGTTTGGGCGCCGCGGCCCTAGGCTGGCAGATGCGAGGCAAGTTTGCCTCTGTTTTGGGGCGCGCCGCAGCACTTAAGGGAGGCTGGGCCGCGGCCCAAATGTGGATTTTTGGCAAAATGAGGGTTTTTAGCTTAGGAACTTGAACGTTAAATCTCAGGAAGGTTTCTACTACCCGGTTTGGTAGAAACCAAGGTCCTGGAGGTTAGAATTTTATCTCGAAGTTATTTAATGGATTAGAATGTGGTGGTTGATTATTATTCATGTGTTGTGACTAGGATTTCTGCAAGGCTCGGGTTAAAGGATTGTGCTTGTGATCGCGGTGCGTGGATAACTTGGGTCACAGGTAAGAAAACTGCACCTGTTATGTGAATGCATTATTAAAGCTTAGTCAAGGTGATGAATGAGGAGATGAATAAAGCTTGTACTTTGTTGATGAACATGATTATAATTATGTTTGTGAATATCTGATTAGGTACATTGTAATGTGCATAATTATGATTATGCCTATGACTGCTGTGTGAATGTATTATAATGCATTGTAATTGTTGATAAGTATGCTATATGAAACATGTGACCGTCTGTTATGACTGTGAAGCTTGGTTTATAAACTAGAGGGTTATTAGGGTGTTAAGTGGGAATCAACTTATAAGTTGAGAATATGATGGACTCTGGGAGACTCGCCTCATAAGTTGAGAGTCCCAAGGCTTCAACTTATAAGTTGGAGGCACGTGGTGGCTTGACTTATAAGTCAAGGGCTTAAAGAACCTAGTTTATAAGCTAAGATTGGCATAATGCACGTGGAGTGCAGGCCACCATGGCTGGGCCACCTTGGGAGTGCGGCATGCACTTGACTGGCTCGGATGCCAACAACTTGAAAGAAAGTGCAACATGCACTTGTGGGACTCTATGGTCTCCAGTTTGGTTTTATGAACGCACTAGTTTAAGTTATTACTGTTTGATAGTCGTTTTATTCTGTGAACTGTTGATTACATTTTCTTGCTGAGTCTTCTGGCTTGCAGGTGCTTTGTGGTGTAGGTAAAGGTAAAGAGAAGCTCAACCAGCCATGAGTCGGAGGGCATTAGCAGTGGTATGTACATATGCAGTCTGCTCGACCACCACGACCAAGATGCTCAGGGGAACTAGGGTTAAACCCAGTTTTGTCGCCTAGGTCGGCTTATTATGTAACCTGAGTATTGTAATTAACTTTTAAACTGATGTTTTTGGGATCCCATGTAAAGAACATGTTTTTAACTTAATGAAAATACTTATGAGTTAATCAAAAGTTTTAATACATAAACCTTTAGTGGCTTAATCACATGTTTAGTCCAAATGACTTGTTTAGCAAGTCCAGCACTGATTTTAAACACACTTGGTATCGGTCCCTAATTAGCAGGGTGTTACAGAGAGGTAGCTTATAGATTGGCGATGCCTCCAGCTTTATCAGGCGTTCATGATGTTTTTCACGTGTCCATGTTCCGGAAGTATGTATCAGATTCGATGCATGTACTGAGTTACGAGACCTTGGAGCTAGACCAAGATTTGTCTTATGAGGAGAAGTCGGTTCAGATTCTCAACCGGAAGGATAAAGTCCTACGTAGCAAGACCATCGCCTTGGTGAAACTGTTGTGGAGGAACAGCAAGATTGAGGAGGCGACGTGGGAACTTGAATCAGATATGAAGGAGCGGTATCCCGAGTTGTTCAGTTAATTTCGAGGACGAAATCTCTGTAAGGAGGGGATAGTTGTAGCTTCCCAAATTTGCTAATAAGGCTTAGGGTCTTTATTAGCGTGCCTGGAGGGCAATAAGTGCCTTATTATTATAATATGTGAATTTTGATGAGTATGTGATTAGAAATGCATGTTTAGGTGAATTAAATATGCATGTGGGCCCCGTTTGGTCGTTAGGGGCATGTTTGTAATTTTAGCCCGTTGAGGGCATACATGTAATTATTGTGATATATTGTGATATATCTGTGTTGCATGATCCGAGACAGTCTTAGGGAACGGTTAGCTAGAAAGTCACAATGGGGTCGAATACCCGACTCGGGGCGAGTCGAGGGGTATTTCGAGCATTAGATGTTTTAAATGGTTATCGAGTTATGAAAATAAATATTTGGAGATATATTCGAAGTTAGAACGTTTAGGAGGGAATATTGGGGAAATTTAACATTTTTCCCGCGGGGACGTTTTTGGGTACCCCGAGCCTTTGAGATAACCTTAGAGACTTAAGTTAAATAAAAAAAATTGAGGAAACACTCAGAAACTAAGGAACCAACCCTTTCTCTCTCTATCTCTCAGTTCCCTCTTCTCTCTTAGAAGCTTGGTGAATTTTTGTGAAATCTAACCAGAGACGAAGGATTTAAAGCTGGGATTTTGGGGGCTAGAAGCTTGGAACCTAGGGAATTAATTCAGAGACTCAATTAAGCTCAAGGTAAGCTTTTAAACTTGTTGAATTTTTGCTGATATTTCAGAGTTATGCGTGTGAGCTAAGTGAGAAATCATTCTTGAGTTTTAGATGAGGTTTGGGGTTAATTCTTGTTAGGTTTTGTGTCTGAGACTGTAGTAGAACTTCTGTGATGAATTATTTGGATTATTGGGTTTAATTTGGGGTAAATTGGCTTGGTTTTGGTGGAGAAAATGGAGGATTTTTCTGGATTCGAAGGGTCGGGTCGCGGCATTGTTCTTGCTGAGCCACGACCCTCTAGATCAAGTTGGAGGCCTGGATAAAGGGCGGGCCGCGACACACCCTAGCTTGGGTCGCGAGGCGCCTACCCTGTTTTGGGGTTGGAAGTTTCTGGTTGAGGCGGGTCGTGGCACTTAGTGCGTTTTTGGGCTTCAATGAGGTTTTAGGCTCAGGAATCCAAAAGTTAAGGCTCGGATGGATTTTATTTCCCGGATTAATAGAATTCAAGGTCCCGGAGACTAGAATTATGACCCAAAGCTATTTAATGGATTAGAACTTGATGGATGGATATTGTTGATGCGTTGTGACTAGGTTTTCAACGAGGCTCAGACTAGGGACTGTGCTCGGGACATCGGTGCTGGGAAATCTCGGGACAAAGGTAAGAAAACTGCTTTACCCATAGAGCAGGGCGAGGCCCTATAGTTTGTGTTGTAGAGCACGGACCTATATGATTTTGTGGCAGGGCGTAGCCCTATTGATTATGTTTATACGTGTTTAAGTATTTGCTTAGTTATGCTATGTGTGCATATATATGAATGAACGGCAAGAGCCGGGAATGGTGAAGGCCGAGAATGGCAAGGGGGCTGGAAGCAGCGTTTAGCACCCGGAGTGCGAGTTGCCAAGGCGCGACCCTATAGGATACCTGGGATATCCTCACGGTGTAGACCGCAAACCCAGGGCCTGGTAAAGCACCTGGGACGTCATGGTCGTATGTGTTTAGCCTGTTGGCGGCTTGATTATATGTTGAATGATTGATATGCATATGTTATTTGCTTGTGTGAGTTTTCTTGCTGGGCTTCGACTTGCTCTATGGTGCAGGTAAGGGCAAGGGGAAAGTCGACCAACTATGAGTACGGAGACCGTGAAGTGACAGGACATGTTTGACCTACCTGGCTGCCACGGCCAGGGGTATTTTTGGGAGATGTTTGTATTAAACCTAAATTTTGTCGTTTAGCCGACTTTAGTTATATTTTTGAGTTGTAAATATTTCTAAACAGTATTTTGGGATCTCAAATGTTTAACACTTTCTACTCTTCAGTGATGGATATATTTTTAAATTATGTGACTTTGTTTATGGTTTAGCTACACTTTTGTCTTAAAACCTCGATTAGCGAGTTAATTACACGTTTAAAACTCACTTAGTAACAACTCTAAGGAAGTAGGGCATTACAGGCTTGCTCGCGCCTTTCATCGACCAAATCCAAAGATTCCATTTATAACTAGCTATTAGTGTCTTGGTCGTATGCCATCCATCGATGTGATGGCGGATCTAATTCAACAAGCAACATAGCCTCATATCCATAAGCCAAGGAAAATGGAGTATGACATGTTTTTGTTCGATGTGACATTCTGTACGACCAGAGGACTTCAGGCAACTGTTATGGCCAGGCTCCCTTTGCTTCTGCAAGCCTTTTCTTCAGAGTATCCTTTAGTGTCTTGTTGACTACCTCAACTTGGCCGTTTACCTGCGGATGAGCTACTGAAGAAAAGCTTTTGATAATTCCATGCCTTTCGCAAAAATCTGTGAACAAATCACTATCGAATTGCGTGCCGTTGTCTGAGACAATTTTTCCTTACAATCCATATCGACATACTATGTTCTTGACCACAAAATCCAACATTTTCTTGGTTGTTATGGTTGCAAGTGGCTCAACTTCGGCCCACTTCATGAAGTAATCAACAGCTACCACGGCATATTTGACATTTTGTATAACGCCCAAAATGTGCATCCACTAAGCGGTGGTTGTAGTATAGATCGGGCAGTCGATTCCACAAGGAGGCAAAGAAATAAAGTGAATCAATAAATAAAGTTTAGAGATAAATAATATGAGGAAAATAGAACAAGTGATATTTTTGTTGTTATTGAGATTTAAAGATTAGAAATAGAGATAGACTAAAGTGTGATATAACAATAGGTAACAAGTAGAAAGGATCAAGAGTCACCAATATGCATACTTATTTGTTTGGTTTTTTTATTCATAAAAATTACACAAATAGATAATTCACATCCCAACTATTCATTTGGAAGATTTAACATTAAAGCACAAATATATTTCACAAAAATGTATTGAAGTGATTATTATTCTTTACCATGGAAAGATGAGATAAATCTTATGAGAAATCTAAAAATGACATTATACCATTGGCAATAATGCAATAAAAGATTGGACATTGTGGATGCCAAAAATCCACCCAGGAAAAAAATCCCTAGTACGTGGTGAAAATACAAGGCTAAAGGTCACTTAGTCACACTATCAGGCCCAGACCTATAAGTCTTGTGAAACTGGGAGATTTTCCCAAGGGAAGCATCACTTAGTGGGCCATGAAGTGTGGCCTTTGTGGATGCCCAATATCCCATGCCCATAAAAGAACCAAGCCCCGCGAAACGCCCCCGGGTACCCAAACTCACGCCCCAACAACATCGGCCTCGCGTGGCCTCGCGTCCGAGCGAGGCCCCTGATGCGCACGCCTCGCGTCCGAGCGAGCCCACGCCTCGCATCCGAGCGAGGCCCCTGACGCGCGCGTGCCTCGCGTCCGAGCGAGGCCCCTGCTGCACACGTCTTGCGTCCGAGCGAGCCCCCGTCTCGCGTCCGAGCGAGGCCCCTAGTGCGCTCGCCTCGCATCCGAACGAGGCCCCTGATGTGCACGCCTCGCGTCCGAGCGAGCCCCCGCCTCGCATCCGAGCGAGGCCCCTACTGCACACGTCTTGCGTCCGAGCGAGCCCCCGCCTCGCGTCCGAGCGAGGCCCCTGGTGCGCCCGCCTCGCGAGGCCCCTGACGCGCGCACCTTGCGTCTGAGTGAGCCCCCGCCTCGCGTCCGAGCGAGGCCCTTGGTGTGCCCGCCTCACATCCGAGCAAGCCCCTTGATACACGCGCGCTGCCTCGCGTCCGAGCGAGGGCCATGATGCGCGCGCCCCCTTCGCGCCCCGAGCGAACCGCACCATCACATGGCCACGCATGAGGAAGGGAGCCTCGTGACGCATGGCCTTGCCAAGTAGGGCCTCGCGTAGCCTCGCACGGCCTCACCACGCATGGCCTTGCCAAGAAGGGCCTCGCATGGCCTCACATGACCTCGCCCAAGCATGGCCTCGCGTGGCCTCATAAGAGGAGAGGGGCCTCGTGAGCAGCTAGGGAGCCGAGTCACCAAGGAGGTCGCAAGGAGGGCGTCTCGCCACGCATCCTTAGACGTCCGCCAAGGCCACATGCCTATCAACCGGACTCATGAGTGACCTCGGGAGGCTTAAGGAATCTCATGCCAAGGATCCAAGATCTCCACCTCACACCGGGACCATAACACATGCCCAAGGTCCCATTCCTTACACCTTGAGACCCCTATGCTTAGAGGCTCCAGTACGAGTCGAATGGGACACATTTGTATGACCTAGTACTGAGTACGGATACCAGTGCCAGTGGGACTGCTGGGGCCAGAGTCATGGTCCGTACGTCTACGACCATAGGTCAGAGCCGACACTGCTACCTCCTGCGCCACTACGCCTGCCACCACTCATCAGACATGGGTACAGACAAGTAGTGGAGGCATTCTCCTGACACCTGCTCCAGTGCTGGATGTACAACCCCAACCTCTGAAGCCACTATCCTGCCAGAGTACTTATGTACCACTTGGTCTCCTGGACCACCATGTATCCCAGGCCATCAGAGCCTACTATAAATAGGACCTTTCTCCCACATGGGAGGGGGTTGGAAAATTCATTATAAGAAAAGGCTGTTGAGAAATATACCAAGGCTTGCTCTATCATTTATCTGTGTTTACCTTTCCTTAAAGTTTATTCACAGTTCTTATATAAACATCACCTGACTTACCTTTGAGTTTTCCGATCTAATTTCGTTGACGAGATTTCACCGTCAACAAACATAAAACCTAACACAAATATTACTTTTACTATTTATAAAATACATAGAAAGAGCATGACTAATTCTATATAGATTTTAGCAAAAGTAAATATATATGAATGAGATGGAGAAAATGATAAAGATATTATCTATATTATTTTCACTAATTTGATAATACATAGAAAGTGCATGACAAAATCTATATACTATTAGTAAACATAAATATAGATAACAAGATGAAAAAATAGAGATAAAGAAGTAGGGATGAAAGAAAATAAATCACTAAAATATATAAACTTTAAGCACATGATGAATTAAAAATACCAAACAAAGTCATAGTGCATATAGGATCATCATAACCTTCCTAAGAATGTTAGCCTATTATGCTAAACATTCTCATGAAATTCTAGAGAGAAAATATGAGAAATGAGACTAAAATTTGGTAGAGTTTTGCTACCTAAAAATTACATAGAAAATGTGAAATGAGAGTCCCTATTTATAGAGGGAGAAAATGACTAAAAAGAAATTAAACAACAATTTGGGGTTTACAAAATAAATCTGAAATATTAATAATAAAATATGATTTTGAAAAATCAAATCTTATTATAAATATTAACCTAGTTATTTTGGTGCATGGTCAATATGCCTTTTTCTAAAATACCACAAAATATGAGCTTTAAAGCTCAAAGAGGAAAGGTGCAAGGCCCAAAGTGCACAAAAAATTGGGCCGAAGGTGGCTAGTGGCAGCTGGTCCATTGACCCATTTCCAGCCAATGCAAACATGCCACGTGGGCAGTTGGGTTGAAGGAGACTGCTTGGTTGACCGGGTCAACGGGCTGGAGGAGAAGGGTTGCCGAATCGGGTTGCTAATGGGCTCGCGGGCTGCCAGGCGGGTGAAGGGCTGGACCGGGTTGCTGTTGGGCTGGGGAGAAGCTTGGGCGCGGACAGGTGGCGCTTCAGGGTTGGCTGGCAGGAGGACGCGTGGCGCTGCAGGAGCGCGCCACCTGGCACTAGGAGAGATGAAGGAGGAGGCTGGGCCTGGGCTATTTGGGCCGAAATTGTGGGCTTCTTCACTTCAAAAATGCCACATTTCCTTTTCTTTCTTAAATTTTATTTTATTTTTTTTCTTTGTTTCCAAGTGCCAAAAATACTAATTAAATCCTAAAAAATAAAACAAACTAAATTAAAATTAAATATTTTCATTTATAAATTTAATCATATTAATTCGATGAAAATATTAATTAAAATTTAATTTATTTTGACTATTAAAATCAATAAATGTGTATTTTTGGGCACTAATCAGTATCCTTTAGTGTCTTGTTAACAGCCTCAACTTGGTCGTTTGCCTGCGAATGAGCTACTGAAGAAAAGCTTTTGATAATTCCATGCCTTTCACAAAAATCTGTGAACAGATCACTATCGAACTGCGTGCCGTTGTTTGAGACAATTTTTCTTGGCAATCCATATCGACATACTATGTTCTTGACCACAAAATCGAGCACTTTCTTGGTCATTATGGTTGCAAGTGGCTCAACTTCGGCCCACTTCATGAAGTAATCAACAGCTACCACGGCATATGTGACGTTTCCTTTACCTGTGGGTAAAGACCCAATCAAATCTATGTTAGGAATGAGTTTCCTAATACGCAGTGGAATGGTGGTGGGGTTGGCCTAGTGTACAACAAAAAATTTGTAACATATTTAAACTACCTTTAAATATGCGGATCCATTAATATACATACATTAATCATAAGCAAGTTAAGAATAGAATTCATACCTCTTGAAGCCTATCAAGTGTCATTGCTATCTTTTCGTATTTAGAACGATCTTCCTATCCAAGCTGCTCCCAGGTACTCACACCAAGATCTTCCAAAGCATTCTCTACACCTCAAGAAGTGTGTGGGCACTTCGAGAATGAAGGATAGTTTATTTGTGATTCTACTTGATGTACTCAACACATGAGATCAAGAGAATAGGCCTGAGAATTGGTTCTTTATTTTTCAGGGAGAGAAAACTATCGTTCTATTTTTCATAGAGCGAATCTTAAACTTAGTTTTCTGAGGTTGGTTGGTTATTTGAATTATCTTCTGAAAAGTCATACTTAAAAGAAAATATTCAAAAATAAATCTGTAACCAACTTACAATTTATCTTTTAATTAATTATTTATTTTATTAATGAAAAAATCCA
Source organism: Humulus lupulus (assembly GCF_963169125.1). Lineage (NCBI taxonomy): Eukaryota > Viridiplantae > Streptophyta > Magnoliopsida > Rosales > Cannabaceae > Humulus > Humulus lupulus. The sequence continues at coordinate 109,844,326 of NC_084797.1, read as the reverse complement.
AAAACTAATTTTTGAATTATCCATTAATTAATTAATTAATTAAATGAAAATGAAAATCTTATCCCTGAAAATAGCAGTACACGACTGTGTGTGCCATGTAGCATCTCTATTTTTAGGGATGTTGGTTTTTTCAATTTTTATTTATTCAAACTTTTTTGTTAGATAAGATCTGACAACCTGTTAACTAATTCAAATTTGAATTCAAATTTAAATTAAATATATTTTTAACTTATTATCAAATATAATTAATTATTTAAATAAATATTAATCTTTTAAATTCAAATCCAATTTGAACTAATCAGATTATTATCTCCCACTCAAATAAAGATATATAATTAATTCTACCAATTAATTAAATCCAATATTTTCGAAAATAAATATTTAATTTATTATAATTTTGAAAATTATAATTAATTAATTATTTAATTAAATTTCGAAAATTAATTTAATTATTTAATATAATTTCAAAAATTATAAAATAATTAAATATTAATTAATTTTGATAACTACAACTAATTTGTAATTAATTAATTAATCAATATTATCATATAATTGCATATTTTGGCCTAAAGAACAAATTTCTTGTTAAATATGTCTTTAAATTATTTTTCCCTTCATATCAACTCTTACCTCGAATAGTGTTGAGAGAGCCGCTATGGGGACCTATGGACATATAATTCCAAGCTCCAATAAATTTGAGATTATTAATTAAACTCTTTAATTAAATAATCTTAATTTATTAATCTCATGATTATTCCACTATAAATATGAGACTGCACTCTTGTAATTATAGACATTTCATTTACTGAGTACTTTATAATTACAAAGCGTCCATTGATATAATCATTGTGTTGATGCTCATAATCTCATCAAGGGAAAATGCCAGGTCGTCACCTGGGCGTACTCCCCCCCTATTTCGCATGGCCATCAGATGGGCAAGACCCCCCAGATCTGCGAGACCACCCCGTCTCGCGAGGACGCTGTTCCGCGAGGCCACCGAGTCGCCTTCCGCGAGGCCACCAAGTCGCGAGGTTGCCATGTCGCGTGGCCATCAAATGGGCGAGGCCCTCCTGATCCGCGAGACCATCCTAGGGGCGAGGCGCCCTATTCAGCGAGGCCATCCTAGGGGCGAGGCGCCCTATTCCGCGAGGCCATCATAGGGGCGAGGCGCCCTATTCCGTGAGGCCATCATAGGGGTGAGGCGCCCTATTCAGCGAGGCCATCCTAGGGGCGAGGCGCCCTATTCAGCGAGGCCATCCTAGGGGTGAGGCGCCTTATTCCGTGAGGCCATCATAGGGGCGAGGCGCCCTATTCCGCGAGGCCATCACAAGGGCGAGGCCGTCCCGTTCCGTGAGGCCCTTGGGCCACTCCTACCATGCCCATGCGCGGGGCCGAGGGAGGCTGCGAGGCCGCCAATGGCTCCCCATGCGCGAGGCCGCGCAAGGTCCCACGCGCGCGCGCCCCGGGAGGTCCACCAGCCCACCATCTTCTCAGGAGGCCGACACCCCGTGACTTGATGCGCATGGGCCCAAGATCCCCTTTTTCACACCTCAAAGTCCCTATGCTTAGTAGATCTAGTACGAGTCGAATGAGACATATTTGTACGACCAGATACTAGGTACGGATGCCAGTGTGTCTACGGCCATAGGTCAGAGCCGACACCACTACCTCATGCGCCAACGCGCCTGCTACCACGCCTCAGGAAGGGGTACAGACAAGTAGTGGAGACATCCCCCTGACACCTGCTCCTGTACGGGATGTACAGCCACAACCTCTGAAGCCACTCCCCTAGTACAGTACGTTTGTACTACTTGGTCCCCTGGACCACTATGTACCTAAGGCCGTTAGAGTCTACTATAAATTGAATTCCAAGGCCACCTGAAGGGGGGTTGGAAACTTTACGGTAGTAGAGACATTAGTGTGAATGAGATACTGAATTCTCCATTGTTGTTATACCATTGTCCTTGAGATATTGTTCAAGTGTTCATAGCTTTCCAATTAGCGATTTTAATTTGATAATTTTTCCAACTTAACTTCGTTGACGAGTTCTCACCGTCAACAGTTTGGCGCCGTCTGTGGGAACGTTAGTTTCAAGCTACTGTTCCACCGTTGTTTCTGACAAGAAGAAGATGCCAAGACGCTCGAAACGACTGAGGGAGACGCGGGAGGTAGAGGTTCACCTAAACGGAGTCCAACTGAAGGCCTCCATGAAGGACGCTCCTCCACCCAGGGACGTGGAGCCCCCGAAAGACCCTGAGGTTCACGGAGGAGACAGGGTGGCCTCATCGTCAGCCGCTCCACCTAGAGGGAATCCTCCCAGAGCACCATCGGTGCACGCTGATGAGTTCCCTCCTCCAAAACCGCCGCGGGCACCGAACTCCGGCCGGCAAGACCCAGGCCCTTCTACCCATAGGCCAGACAAACACCCCCGGGTCCACTCCGTGAGCTCGAGTTCAAAGTCCCGATTTTACGAAGAGGAGATACGTGAGCTCCACCGTAAAAACCAAAGGTTAGAAACTACCTTGGAGAACATGCAAGAGGTCCTTAACGGCCTACTGCAGGGTAAATCCAGCATAACCTTGCCTAAGGGAAAGGAGAAAGGCAAAAGTGGGGTGGAGACCACTGTGCCAGTAGATGATGGAAGAACCCGACACTCAACTAGCAACACCCCCCGCGCGAAGCAACATGATCACCCCGAACCGCCTAAGCAGGCCCAAAGGCCAGCGCCGAGAACCACCGCTGCCCCTCGACGCGAGGATGAGGTCACCTCCAAAAGAACGCCCCCAGACTTGCGGGAGAAGATCAACAGGAAGAGGGCAGGCAAAGGGACCACACCCCCTGAGGCGCCTCGAGAAGGCAAGGGAAAGGCAGATCTTAGCCCGTCCACTCTAAGAGACTCCCTCAGCAAAAGGAGGCAAGACTTAGACACGGAGATGCGGAGCTTGCGGAGCAAGATTGTCATCGCGTCGGGTGGCCAGGCCTTTGAGGAAGACTTCGACCATGAGTCACCCTTCGTGCGAGAAATTCAGGCAATCCGGCTCCCTACCAATTTTAAGGAGCCTAATATGACCCCTTACGAAGGGAACACGGATCCAAAGTACCACCTGGATGCGTTTAACGATCTCATGAAATTGAGGGGGATTGGAAGTGGTGCCAGGTGCCATTGATTCGCTGTTACTCTGAAAGGACCCGCCTACAAATGGTTCAAAAGGCTAAGGCCAGGGTCCATCAGGTCCTGGCAGCAGTTCTCTGATGAGTTCCTCCAACAGCACCATGCCGTGCGGGACTACACGATGCCAGGTACCAGCTAGGCCAACGTGAAGCAAGGGGAGAAGGAGAGCCTAAAAAGCTACATTCACCGGTTCAATATGGAGGCCACAAAAGTGGGGAGCCTGACGCGCCGGGAGTTAAAAATGGCCATTACTGCTGGGGTGCTCCCAAGGAGCAAGTTGTGGGACAACATGCTGAAGAGGGAAGTCACCGACTTGGATGACTTCTATGAAAGAGCACAGAAGTACATCCGTGTGGAGGATGGCCACGCAAACCTGAAGGCCGGAAAGGAGGAGTCCCACGCAAAGCCCCCAATTAACGACGGGCCGAATATAGCTAAGAAGAAGAGGACGTATGAGGGGTCGAGAGATGACCAGCAGAGGAAGACCAAACGAGGGGGTGATCACAGGCCAGCGGCCTATACTTACTATACGAACCTCACTGACACCAGAGAGCATATTTACGTCACCAACGAAGATCGAGTGCCCTTCAAGAAGCCCCCACCAATGAGAAAGGATCGGTCCAAGAGGGACCCCAGTAAATACTGCCAATACCACAAGGACATTGGACACACCACGGCAGAGTGTATCCACTTGAAGGAGGAAATTGAGGAGCTCATCCGTCGGGGGCACTTAGGCCGCTATGTCAAGAGAGAAAGGCAAAGGCCAGAAAACGAGCCCAGAGCGCCCCAAGCACAAGAGCGAGCCCCAGAGATACAAGGGGAGGTCCGCACCATTTTTGGAGGCTCAGGATTTGGAGGAGATTCTAGGAAGGGACGAGATAAATATGCGAGAGAGGCTCGACGAAGTCCGCCCCCCTGCGTCATGAGTTTAGAACAGCGACCCCCGAAGAGTTTTAAGGGGGAAAACGACTCAATAACGTTCACTGAGGAAGATGCACGAGGGGTACACTTCCCCCACAATGATCCGCTGGTGCTGACAGTCCAGTTGGCAAATATGCGTGTACATCGAGTCCTGGTGGACAACGGGAGCTCAGTGGACATCCTATATCGCCCAGTGTTGACTGCGTTTTTAGCCAACGACGTGAGAACGTCAAATATGACGAACCTTCAAGAGAATGTAAACGACAACAGACGGTATAAACAAGAAAAGTAAATAACACAGAATTTTTATAGTGGTTCAGCCCCGATTGTCGGTAATAGCCTAATCCACTTAGAGTTGTGATTTATAAATCTATACTCAAGATCAGATGGACTATGCCAACTGAGTTTCTTCAGTATAAATTGTGAAAATACAAGAATTCTCTCTAATTTCAGCACTTTCTCTCTCTAGAATGGACAGACCCAATTTTATCTCTCTAGAAAGAATAAGCAGAAGGGCCCTCTCTCTCATCTCATAAGCTCTCTATTTATAGAGATGGGATCCTCAACTGATATCCCCTTATAATAGGGATATTTTACTATATTTATTATATTTATATTACAAATAAACATTCAAAATTCAAAATGTAACAAATTCCCCATTTGTGGGAAGAATGAGAGATTCCCGCGCATGTTGTTGAAGTTGTGTCTGACTTAGTCTCCTCTAGCTAGTTGGTCCACCTCCTACTCACTACCCATGCAAGTGCTGGTTAAACATGCATGGTGGTAGGACATGCTTTGGGTGGGTTGAACGTGCATGGTTCTCCTCGAACATGTACTCTCCTCTAGCATGCCATGTTCCTCCTTGAACCAATCTCCTTGGCTTCTCCTCGGACCAAGGTGGTTCGAGGCAACTTCCTTGGCACCTCACCTTGAACGACATTGAGGCAACCTCACCTTGGACAACATTGAGGGAACCTCACCTTGGACAACATTGAGGGAACCTCACCTTGGACAACATTGAGGGAACCTCACCTTGGACAACATTGAGGGAACCCCACCTTGGACAACATTGAGGCAACCCCCTTTAGCATCTCCCAAACATGTCCGATCGAACAGTGTATAGACTTTCCTTATGAAAGTCTAAGTCTCCATTCTCTTGCATGAGACTCCTCCTCCTTAGCTATTTACCTTGGGCACGTTCGAGCCAACACTTAGAAAACCTTGGGAGGCTTACCTCCTACACACCCTTGGGGTCTCCTAGGACCACACCCTCCTTGGGGTCTCCTAGGACCACCCTCTTAGCCCTCCTAGGAGGCACTCTCCTAGATGCATTCTCCTTAGCCTCCTAGGATGCATTCTCCAATTTTTGGGTATAACATTTGCCCCCCAAGTTTATTATACGATTCCCCTCGTATGATAAACTTTTCTTCTAGCAAAATGCTCTTGAGGTCATCCAAAAGCTCCTATCCGGATGATAACTTTCACATAAACTCCCATGACAAAACTTGTCTTGAACTTGCCTTGTGATTTCTTCAAACTCTATTTTCTTGATGTAATGAAAATATAAGCTCCCTCTGTATATGTTGCAAAAACATCATAGTATAGAGGCAGGTTGTTGAATATCCTCGATTTGGTTGCGCTAGGATTAGAATTTCGGTGATCGGACACATGATCGGATTTGGTTGAATATCCTCGATTTGGTTGATCCGATCCGATCGTGATGCTAGGACTAGGGCCCTTGAATATCCTCGATTTTTTTTTTTTAAAGCATCGTGATCCGATCGGATGCTAGGACTAGGGCCCTTGAACAAGATTGTTCGATCGGACCTGGACACTCTTCTTGGCATCTTCAACCATGTCCGATCGGACAATGCACTTTTGGCCCAAAACTAACTCCATCTTTTGGCTTGTATGGGACTTCTCCTCTGACTTGCTCCGAGCCAACCATTTTGGAACACATGCATGGCCTCCTCGGACATGGTCCGATCGGAGCTTTCATGACATGGTTCGATCGGGCAAAGCTTGACCAAGGAAGCGTCCAGCCTTCCTTCACGCGAGCCCAGCGTGAATTCCCCCAGGATGTCCGATCGAGCATGGGAGTTTAAGGGGGTTCAAAGTCTACTGCCAAGTCGGGCATTTCAATGCAAAGATAGGTAAGTGTGGTCCGATTGGACTACACAATTGCCTAAAGTTTTCAATGCCCGATCGGAAGTGATCACTCGCCTCGTTCAAAGAAATGCATGCCTCAAGCCTTAACAACAGCCCACCATCTCCGATCGGATGCAGCCTAGTTGTTCGGACACCAACACTTAGACGCACACGGGCCTACCTGAACACTTATGGCATCCGCTTTGGCTCTCCTCGGTCATGTCCCAGCTACAAATTTTTGGAAGCCCAAACTAAGGTCCGATCGGACACCTCTTGGCTCCTCCAATCATGTCCGATCGGATGCATATACTCTTAGACACAAGGCAGGCAGGCATGCACTCTTGAGTTTATCTTTTGGGCATGCATGGGACCTCTCCTTGGACTTGGTCCGAGCCAATCTTTTTGGAAGCTCACCAAGTTAAGGTCCGATCGGACCCTTGGCACACATGCATGGCCTTCTCCTCGAACATAATCCGATCGAAGCTTTCATGACCTTTCCTTGAACCAAGGTCCAAGCCAATGACTTGGCTTCTCCTCGGACATGGCCCGAGCCAAACATTTGGCTCCTCCATCAAGGTCCGATCGGGTACCACACTTCTTGTCCGATCGGACACTTCTTTTCTTATGGTGCCAAAGACCTAGGTCCGACTGGATACTTCTTGTTTCCTCTTGGTCGGATGTAGCACCTTAGGCACCAATATTTCTAGCCTAGATCCTTGGACGTAGGTGAGATGCTCCTTGGATCAACATGCATCCGATCGGCCATCTCAAAGTATGCTTGGACACCAAATTTTTCAAACACTTTAAGCACCTGTATTGATCGTGAGCATGGACAAACAGGCATAAGCCGTGTTAACATGAATGCAATGCAATGCAATGCATGGAACAGTAGCCAGCCTTCCAAGCATTCCTTCTCCGATCGGACATAGGCAGCATCACCATTTGGACGCTTCTCCTTGGAACTAAACACATCACCTCAGACGAATGCCCCCCACTCCGATCGGATATAATGTAGCTTCCAACCACTCAAGCGTGTTTCTCCTCCTCAGATGCAGTACCTTAGGCACCAATATTTCTGGGCCTAGATCCTTGGACGTAGGCGAGATGCTCCTTGGATCAACATGCATCCGATCGGCCACCTCAAGGTATGCTTAGACACCACATTTTTATGCATTTGCTTGGGCACTCTTAGGTACTTTTAGGAAAAACCATCAAAGCACCTTGTTCGACCCTCCCAAATTTATTTTGAGAGATTGATTTCTCTCAATCAATCTTAGTGAAAACTTGACTTCTCCTCCCAAGGACAAATTTTCACCATGTAGCATCTATTTTGCATGCATTGGTTTGATTCACTCCAGGGAATGTTGATCGATGATACATGCTTAGCCGACCAGGGAAGTTGTATCTGCTCTCCTGAGCAAGAAAACTTTGCACCTGGTGAGCTAAACTTGTAGCTGTTGGCACTTATACTTTACTTCTCTCTATTAGCTTAAAACATTCTAAGTCTCCTCTAGACTTAAAAAGTTATAAGTTTTTTGTGAAGAGTAAAGTCACTCTGGTGTATGCCTTAGATTTTCGCATGAGTACTTAGTTTTCTAACTTAGAAATTCTAGACATTTCATAAGTCCATGCTAAGTATACTTTCTCACACTCTTGTTGCTCTAACATTTTATGAGCATGATGTTTATGGTCACACGAATATCTGCTCCTAACTTGAAATTTTAAAAATTCCAAGTTACTTAAGCTTTGCCAAGCAAGTTAGCTTAATGGCCTTTTTGGACTTCGAAAATTTACAAGTCAGCCTAAAAACAGATATATTACCTCGTGCTCTTATTGCCTGTGTTAAGTTATATACCAGCATACCCCATGTGCCCCCCAGGTGGTTGGAGGTTGAAAGACCCTTAGTCACTTGCTACATGACTGAATCTGTTCGAGCAGTTAACTACTCGTGAAACACATAGGATATATGGAAAATACTCAAGCAGTTGAACACTGCTTGAACACATCGACCAGTTGAACACTGCTCGGATAACTAACACACATGCATATTTGTAGCAAGAATCGACCACGCTGCGCGTAGTCTCTTTTATTACTCGTAAATTAAAAATGACAAAACATGTCTAACAACGAGTCTTAAACAACCAAAATTGTTCAAAATAAAATGTCTGGTTAACAAATAACCAGTTCATACACCAAACTTAAATAACAAGTCTAAAAAACTCGAAATCAAGCTACCACTCTGAAAGCGGTATTTAAAAATAATATCTCCTTCGACGCTCTATGTGCACGCCACTCCAACGATTCCTGCTCCTAGCACTCCTCCTCAGCATACCCCTCCTCTTGCTTCGTTGCTCTCCTCAGCTAAGGGTGGACCTCCACATATAGTGTCTACGGTGAAGTCCACGGGTCCAGGCTGCAAGGGTGGAGATTTTTGTCGCTTGAATCCGGAGTTGCTTCTACCTCCTTCTCCTTGGGGTGTCTCTGCTCGGTACTTCTTCAACTTGCCCGACCGGAGAAGAAATTCTATCTCGTCCTTGAGGTGGTTGCATTCATTTGTGTCGTGACCATAATCTTCATGGAAGCGACAATACTTGTTCATGTCTCTCTTCCTCATCTCTCTCCTGATGGGTGGAGGCTTCTTGTAAGGAACCTCCTCTTGACTAGCAAGATATATCTCTGCTCTACTGGTTGAGAGAGTGGTGTAGTTGGTGAATTGAGGCTCATACTTGGTTGGCTTCTCACTTGAATCCACCTTTGCCTTCTTTTCTTCATGGTGGTCAGACCCATTACTTCTACGTTTCTTTCCACCATCACTAGGAGAGTCACTTGGTCTGCTTGGGTTGTTTATGCCATTCTCCCCTTTCTCTATTGCATCATCCAAATTCATATATTTTTCCGCCCGGTCAAGAAATTGTTGAAGTGTTGAAATTGGATGGCGATGGATGCTGTCCCATAGAGGACTCCGATAAATTATCCCAGCAGATATAGCAACCATCTTCCCTTCGTCTCCTACAGCAGTTGCTCTATTGGCTTCTCTCATGAACCTCTGTATATAGCTCTTTAGAGACTCATCTTTTCTTTGTTTGATATCTGCCAAGTCGTTGGCATAAACTGGTGGAGTCCGGGCAGTGCTAAATTGTCTACAAAACTCCTTCCTGAATGACTCCCAAGAGGTAATGGAGTTTGGTTTAAACCTCCAATACCACTCTTGGGCAGTGTCCGTCAAGGTGGTGGGGAAGACTCTACACCGATAGTCATCACTCACCCCGAGTAGTTCCATCTGGTCCTCAAACTTCCCAACATGTCTTATTGGGTCCGCCTTTTCGGTATAAATTGGCAGTATCGGTGCTTTGTACTTTGCTGGTGGTTGGGCTGCTCTTATTCGAGCAGAGAACGGGCTGCCACTCCGGTAGTCTATCGGATCTATCTCGGAAGGTCGCTTCGACAAACCTTGCACTGCAGCTGCTAGCATGTCAAGCTGGGCTTGGATAGCTGGTGCAACTGATGAGGTTCCAAGGTTTTGACCGCCTGGTCGGGCATTACCATCTGGCACGCCACCGTCAAGTATTTCTAATTGACTGGTAGGACGGTCCAGATTTTGCCCTTCGACCGGGACGGTCCTCCTCTTGTTGGTGATAACGTCCCTCAGATCCTTCTGAGAAGCATGCTCTCCTACCCGATCAAACACCGTACTCTTCGATTTCCCAGTGGGCTTACTACGTGGGACTTCATCTCTCCTGCTACGCCGCTGGTCGGGGTGCAATGGAGGCTTCTTGGCACGCTCTGGGCAGTGTTCTCCTCCTTGTGGGTTGTGGCCCTCCTTTTCCTTGGATTGGCTGGTTGGATGACTATCAGCCTCATCCCCCCCATGCCCATCTTTGAACTGAGAGGTCCTCTTCTCTCTAGGAGATTTATTTTGCTCCTGCCCAGGTGGAGTCTTTTTACTGCCCGATCGGTGACTTCTGGAGGGGGTTCTAGAGTGCTCCCCTTGGGTTGAGGTAGTGTGCGATCGAACTCCATCTCCCTCACTAGGTGGGTTATTACCACCCCTCCTTGGTCTATCATTACTCCTACCACCAGCTTCTGTGGTCCTTGCTCCTGGAGTGGTTGCCCCTCGTGCTGTAGCTTGGGCATTGGCCTGGACCAACTTGGTAGCAGCCTCCAAAGCAAGCGCTGCTTCACGATGTTTCTGGTTGACCTCCTCCTGTTGTTGTCTGAGCTCCTCACTTCTGGCCTCCATATCGCGTTTTTGCTGCTCTAAGGCAGCTCTCTGCCTGGCCATCTCTTCAGCAAACGCCTCTTGCCTAGCGTGGAATCGTGCCATCTCCTCCTGGAAGGCCCCCATGGTCTCTTGGAGCTCTTCAACTCCTGGAGTCACATCCTCAAGCATGACCCTAGGTTCATTCTCATGATATTGTGGGCAAGGACCTTCAGATCTAGCAGGTTCTTTAGAGGAGTTCGTCCTCTTGGAAGCAGCAGTGGTGTTCTTAGGCGCCATCTTGCTTCAGGGACCGTCTGTTCTTCTCTTCAGGCTCTCAATGAAAGCACCAAAATGTTGACTGCGTTTTTAGCCAACGACGTGAGAACGTCAAATATGACGAACCTTCAAGAGAATGTAAACGACAACAGACGGTATAAACAAGAAAAGTAAATAACACAGAATTTTTATAGTGGTTCAGCCCCGATTGTCGGTAATAGCCTAATCCACTTAGAGTTGTGATTTATAAATCTATACTCAAGATCAGATGGACTATGCCAACTGAGTTTCTTCAGTATAAATTGTGAAAATACAAGAATTCTCTCTAATTTCAGCACTTTCTCTCTCTAGAATGGACAGACCCAATTTTATCTCTCTAGAAAGAATAAGCAGAAGGGCCCTCTCTCTCATCTCATAAGCTCTCTATTTATAGAGATGGGATCCTCAACTGATATCCCCTTATAATAGGGATATTTTACTATATTTATTATATTTATATTACAAATAAACATTCAAAATTCAAAATGTAACAAATTCCCCATTTGTGGGAAGAATGAGAGATTCCCGCGCATGTTGTTGAAGTTGTGTCTGACTTAGTCTCCTCTAGCTAGTTGGTCCACCTCCTACTCACTACCCATGCAAGTGCTGGTTAAACATGCATGGTGGTAGGACATGCTTTGGGTGGGTTGAACGTGCATGGTTCTCCTCGAACATGTACTCTCCTCTAGCATGCCATGTTCCTCCTTGAACCAATCTCCTTGGCTTCTCCTCGGACCAAGGTGGTTCGAGGCAACTTCCTTGGCACCTCACCTTGAACGACATTGAGGCAACCTCACCTTGGACAACATTGAGGGAACCTCACCTTGGACAACATTGAGGGAACCTCACCTTGGACAACATTGAGGGAACCTCACCTTGGACAACATTGAGGGAACCCCACCTTGGACAACATTGAGGCAACCCCCTTTTAGCATCTCCCAAACATGTCCGATCGAACAGTGTATAGACTTTCCTTATGAAAGTCTAAGTCTCCATTCTCTTGCATGAGACTCCTCCTCCTTAGCTATTTACCTTGGGCACGTTCGAGCCAACACTTAGAAAACCTTGGGAGGCTTACCTCCTACACACCCTTGGGGTCTCCTAGGACCACACCCTCCTTGGGGTCTCCTAGGACCACCCTCTTAGCCCTCCTAGGAGGCACTCTCCTAGATGCATTCTCCTTAGCCTCCTAGGATGCATTCTCCAATTTTTGGGTATAACACCCAGCTTTGGAAAAAATGGGACTGGGCATTCGTCACCTAAAGCCTTGCCAGTCGTCACTATACGGATTCACAGGGGATTCAGTGCAACCCCTTGGGATGATTGAATTGACACTTACCATGGGGGAGCAACCCCGCCAAACCACAGTCATGTCTAACTTTGTTGTTGTAGATTGCGCATCAGCTTTCAATGCGGTATTAGGGAGGCCCTCCCTGAGAGAATTGAAAGCCATAACTTCAATATATCACTTAGTTGTCAAGTTCCCGACTCCAGGAGGGATCGCGAGTATGAAAGGAGAACAGAAGGAAGCAAGGGAGTGTTACAACTCCTCACTCCGCACGCCTGCGAAGCCACGTGAGCCGATGGCCATGGTTGTACATGAGGCGATAAGCATGCCCACAGGGGGTCCGCAGGAGATGGACCCTCGGGTCGTGGATGAGGCAAGAGCAGAACCGGTAGAAGAAGTAGAGGAGGCTACGGTGACGGAAGAGCCCTTAAGGAAATTGAAGATAGGGAGAAGCCTACAAAGTGACGTGAAGGAAGAATTGATAAGATTTTTGAAGGATAATCTGGACGTGTTTGCATGGAGTCATGAGGACATGGTGGGCATAGACCCCAGCGTAATGTGCCACCACCTAAACATCTCCCCAGGAGCAAGGCCCGTCAGGCAGAAGAGGCGGGCACTCGATCCAACAAGGTACGCAGCGTTAAAGGAAGAGGTTGACAAGTTGAAGGCCAACGGGTTCATCCGTGAGTCTTTCTATCCTGTGTGGGTATCAAACCCAGTACTCGTGCCGAAGCCAAACGGGAAGTGGAGGACTTGCGTCGATTTCATGAATTTGAATAAAGCTTGTCCTAAGGACAGCTTCCCACTCCCCAGGATAGATCAGTTAGTAGACGCAACAGCAGGGCATGAGTTACTAAGTTTTATGGATGCCTACTCGGGATACAACCAAATCCCAATGAACCCTGCAGATGAGGAACACACGTCATTCATTACAGACAAAGGGCTCTACTGTTATAAGGTGATGCCCTTCGGGCTCAAAAACGCGGGAGCCACCTATCAAAGGCTGGTGAATAAAATGTTCGCAAATCAAATAGGAAGGAATATGGAAGTGTATGTGGATGACATGCTAGTGAAGACCAAAGTAGCAGCAGAGCTCAACAAAGACCTTGGTGAGATGTTTGACACGCTCAGGAAATATCGGATGAAACTGAACCCAGCCAAATGCACCTTCGGGGTATCCTCAGGAAAATTCTTGGGCTTCATGGTCAACTCCAGAGGAATCGAGGCCAACCCCGACAAGATAAAGGCACTCATAGAAATGAGCCCGCCGAAGAATAAGAAGGAGGTACAATGCCTAACAGGAAGGGTGGCGGCCCTTAACAGGTTCATCTCAAGGTCCACCGACAAGTGCCTCCCATTCTTTGACATCCTCAAAGGGAGCAAAAAGTTCGCTTGGGATGAAAGATGTGAGGAAGCCTTTGTCAGGTTGAAAGAGCACCTGGGGAAGCCGCCCCTGTTAGCAAAGCCAGAGAAGGGCGAGAAGCTGTACCTATACTTGGCGGTGTCGGAGCATGCCATCAGCGCAACCTTAGTTAAGGGAGAGAAGAAGCAACAACAGCCCGTATACTATATCAGCAAGCGTCTGGTGGACGCGGAGAGCCGGTATCCAGAGATCGAAAAACTGGCCTATGCGCTAGTAGTGGTGTCGAGGAAGTTGAAGCCTTACTTCCATGCGCATACGATTGATGTCTTAACAGATAGTCCTTTGAGACAAGTCTTACATAAGCCAGAGACCTCAAGGAGGCTAATGAAATGGTCGATTGAGCTAAGTCAGTTTGATATTGTCTACACCCCAAGGGCCTCCATCAATGGACAGGTGCTGGCAGATTTTATAGTAGAATTCACCCATCAGCCGAATGAAGGACAGAGTGAAGGAGGGGCGCAGCCTGTTGTGGAGGATGAACTGGGAGATGTAGAGGAGTGTAGTTTGCATGTTGATGGGGCGTCAAATGAAGGAGGATCAGGAGCGGGCATCATGATGACTGGGCCCGAGGGACACAGAATGTACTGCGCAATCCGGTTTGGGTTCGAGGCCTCCAATAATGAGGCGGAGTACGAGGCGCTCTTAGCTGGCCTGCGCCTAGCCCAGGAATTGAAAGTAACGCGCCTCCATATTTTCAGTGACTCGCAATTGGTGGTATGCCAAATAAAGGGGGAGTACCAGGCAAGGGGGCCCAAGATGGCAGCATATTTAGAGAAGGTGAAGGGCTACCTGGGGCGAATGGTGGCATATACTATAGAGCAAATCCCTAGAGAAAAGAACACCCATGCCGATGCACTTGCAAAGCTGGCATCTACCAAGGATGGTGATGTCTTGGAATCAATACCCGTGGAGTACTTGCCAAAGCCCAGCATCGGAGGCGTAGATGTGCACATAATCAGCGTCCCAAAGAAATCATGGACCGAGCCAATCAAGAGGTACCTGGAGGAAGGAGTCTTGCCTGCGGATAAAAAGGAATCTCGGAGGTTGGTGTACAAAGCCGCGAGGTACGCCTTGGTAGATGGGGTCCTTTACAAAAGAGGATTCTCCATGCCTCTCCTGCGGTGTGTAGACGAAGAGGAGGCGTTGAAGGTGTTACAAGAGATCCATGAGGGAGAGTGCGGCAACCACGAAAGTGGACCCTCCACGGCTAGGAAGGCCATAAGACAAGGATACTACTGGCCTTCCATGGAGAAAGACGCGCAGGACTTTGCCACGAAATGAGACAAGTGCCAGAGGCACTCCAATTACCCTCGAAGACCCCCAAGCGAACTGACCAGCATGCCCAGCCCCTGGCCCTTCGCTATCTGGGGGATAGACCTAATCGGCGCTCTTCCTACAGGCAGAGGTGGAGCAAAGTACGCGGTGGTGGCAGTAGATTATTTCACCAAGTGGGTAGAAGCGGAACCCCTTGTGAAAATAACCGCTAAGCACATCACCTCTTTTGTCAACAAACTCATTGTGTGCCGGTATGGGGTACCCTACAAAATTATTTCCGACAATGGTACCCAATTTGAAGGAGGAGCCTTCGATGAATATTGTAAGGAAAGAGGTATAAGGAGGAGCTTCTCCGCGGTGGTACACCCCCAGGCCAATGGGCAAGTGGAGGCCATCAACAGGGTCCTAAAGAAGAACCTAAAGACAAAGCTGGAGAAGATGAAAGGAGCCTGGGCAGATGAGCTACCAAATGTGCTGTGGGCTTACAGAACCACCCCGCGCACGACAACTGGGGAGTCCCCATTCTCCTTGGCCTATGGGTGCGAGGCTGTGCTCCCAGTCGAAATGCGAGTCATATCCCACAGGGTGCAGGCGTATGAAGACGAAGCCAACCACACAGCCCTGACCGAAAGCTTAGACCTCCTGGAGGAAAAGAGAGAAAAAGCCCAGATGAGGGTGGCAGTATACCAGCAACGCGCCGCAAGGTACTACAATTCGAGGGTGCGAGAGAGAACTTTCAGAGTCGGCGACCTGGTGCTGAGGAAGGTGCTCCCAAACACACGAGACCCAGGTGCAGGAGTGCTGGGGGCAAATTGGGAGGGACCCTACCAAGTCGCTCAGTGCATCCCCCCAAACACTTACAAGCTGGCGCGCATGGACGACACCATCGTACCCCGGGCATGGAACGCAGAACACCTGAGGAAGTACTACCAGTAAGGCGCCCATGCCCACGGATAAAAGCACAAGTGTAGCACGCTGCCTTGATATGGTAGGAAGAAATCAAAGAGGTTACCTAGATAACCTCCTAAGTAGGCGTGAGCCATTTTAGTTTGTTTTATGTGAAAATCACCTATGTACCGTTGCAACTACGTGTATGAGACCATTATGTTACGAATATAATGAATGAAACCACGTATTATAAGTAAAACTGTTAGCCTCTTCGTGTGTTATTTTTTCTTCAATACCCGGGCATCAGCCAAAGTGTCCGCCAAAATAAATTTCACCAAACACTTGGGGGGCAGGACAGGGGGCGATAACACAGCTAGCAAGGGAAGCCTGAAAAGGACCCTCTAACGGAGGGTCTTGGAAAGGACCCCTCGCCCTCCTAAAAAAGAGGCTCCTAAAAAAAAAGACCCTCTGATAAGGGATCTTGAAAAGGGCCCTCAATTAGGAGTAGCCTAAAAACGACCCCCTATGCATTGGGAGGCCCTAGAAGGACCCCTTATATCGGGGCCCTAGACGAAGTCCCTAAACATGGAAAGTAGTAAAAAGACCTTGCAAGGCCTCCCCTGAGTTTACGAGGATTAGCTACCCTCGTGAACATCAAGGAGGCCAAAAGGCCTTACGAAAGAAAAATATATATATAGTGACAACACTAATAAGTCTAGAGCGGCCACCAAGCCGCCTAGCCAAAAAGGGTCCCAAAAGAGACCCTTGCCGAAATAGTACTATGCAAAAGGACGAGAGGGACGCCTCTCGCAAAGAAATAATAAGCGCGCGCAAGAAAAACCTAAAAGGATAGCTAAGACCCAAGGGGTCAAAATATCCTTACAAAAACCGCCAAGAGGCACCAAAAGAGGTCCCAGTGAACCCTCTCACATGGGATCCAAAGGACCTCCAGCCTGACAAATAAAAGAAGGGAACCAACCAAACCGCGTCATACAGGCATAAAAGGGCCTCAAATGCAGTAGAACAAGAAATAAACAACAACATCACATGTATTCATACATTAAAAAAAAGAAAGGAGTTCTCAAGATAATACAAGGGTTACTAACAGAAAAGTAGCACTAGTAATGACGTTACAAAATAAAAAAACAAAAAAGGAGCGAAACTAGTTCAAGGCCTCCTGTAGTGGGCACTCCACCAGGCCGCTCGGGCAACAGCTTGCTCGCCAAAAGAGGAGAAGTCGAAGTTGGGATCCTGCCTCCACACATTGTAAAGAGCTCGGTCTATAGACTTGCGCTCGGTTACAGCCTTCTCCGCCTCCAAGGAAGCGACCTTCTCCTGAGCCGACTGTAGTTCAGTCCTAAGGGCCTCAACTTCAGTCCCCATTCGAACAACCATCTCATGCGACCCGGACGCAGCGGCCTTGGCCTCCTTGAGCTCGCGCTCCAAGCATTTAGCCTTGCCCCTCAACACCTTGATCTTAGCCTTCAGCTTCTCATTCCTCGAGTCCGACTTGGTATACTTAGTCCGGGCTTTTGACAATTGGACCTTGGTTGCGCTAAGCTCATTTTTGAGCTCCTGGACCTGGACTATGAGGCTGTCCCTCTCAGTGGTAGATGCGGAAAGGATGCCAGTCGAGTCAGCATGTCGAAGAGACACGATATAGACCTGCACAAGAAAACCAATGGCATCAGCAATAAGTAACAAAAAGAAGAACACAGGTGCATCTATGCATAATGCTAATCAACACAAGGTGAAAAGCCTCACCCAGGCCGCGGCACGCCTTAGCATCTCCCCGAGGTCTGATTGAGTCACGTTCCCCAGGACCCTCCAGTCGGAGACAGGGAGACTCGCAGCTATTGGAACGAAACGCTGCCCATAAACTGAGGCCATCCTGGTCACCCAAGCCTCTGCCTCCACGCTAGGAGCATCTGGTTGGACCGGGACAGACGACCCACTCGCCGAGGCAGGAGGAGGCGCAGCAGAAGAGAAAAATTGAGACTCTGGTGCATCGGCAGGGAGCTCCGCGAGCCCAACGAAATCAGCATCCGGTATGCCGAGATCATGAGGGATTGGAGGGAAGGCATCGCCGCCACCATGGCCAGGAGAGGCATAGCATCCTGCCGCGGCCTGCAGGCCCAGAGGGTGAAAGGCCATGTCCTGGTCATGGGAGTCATGAGGAGGATGTCCCCTGGGGGACAGGGGGGCATCCTCCATCTCCACCTCAGCCTCATCCTCGTGCAGTGATGGCCCAGCCGGCGTAGCCACAACCTTCTTAGACCCGGTGATTGACCATAGGAACTTGGGGTTAGAGACCGGAGACAATTGGTGGCGGTTGAGATTTGCCATGGTAAATAGGACTGCTGCCTTCTTCAGGGCGGGGTCTGCTCCAATGAGTCTGTTTATGGCCTCCGCCTCCGACCCGATGACCGAGGGATCAGCAAATTTCCCTGCAAGAACCGCACCAATATCAGTACAAGCAAGAGTGCAAAACGGTGAGTTCTAATAAGAAAAAGAAAAAGACCTGGATACTTACTAGGTTCAGCGCGAAAGCCTTCACAAAATGAAAGAGGCCCCTGTACCCAGAAAAACTCTTGTTTCCAGGGCCCTGGGTTGGACACCGAGCCATCTATCAAGGGAAGCTCACTATTGGCCTTCTGCAAGTAATAGAAGCCCTTGGAATTGTACACCCCAATAAGGTTGTACAAGGAATGCACCTCTTGTGCCGTCGGGGCGCGTTGCTCCTTATCCTTGAACCAAAGAAAGAGGCAACTTAAAGTCAACCAAATGTTGGGCGACAGTTGGAGAGGGGCCAAATCAAAATAGTTGAGAACCGCCACAAAGAACGGGTGTAGAGGAATGGTGCCACCCGCCTTCATAATCTGCTCACTCAAAGCCACAAAGCCCTTCTCAGGGCGGTCGGCCCGGCAGGTCTCCTAAGGAACATGCAGGGCGTATTCTGGAGGAGTTCAGTAGCGCTTCATGATGGCCTTCAGTTTGTTCGAAGACATGTGGGACACTAAGCTGGACGCCAGTAGGGGGGCGTCGTCTTCTTCCTGGATGGACACCTGTCTGCGTACTTTCGACATATCTGCAAAATCAAAAGAAGCATGTGAGGAAGAGGCAGAGCACTTAACCCTCCATTTTCTCTTCCTAGCAAGGGTTTTCCATCGGGGGAGCGATGGCGGAAGCGCTAAGCCAGGATCAACGGAGACTAGGGGCTGAGGAGATGAGCTAATAGCCCCGTGACCGTCATCAGGCGAAGGGGGAGTGGGAGGTTCTGGCGGAATGTGTCCCTCCATAAACTCTAACTCCCACCGCAATTCAAAAAGAGCCGTCCTAAGACGCGCTATATGGTCACTAAGGCCTGGGGGTGAAGGTCCTCCGTCTCCCCTCGACACCGAGTCGATTTCGCTCTCTACCACCCAAATTTTATGCCTAAGATCAGCCATGCACTCGAGGTGGCGAATGCGGGCCTGCCTCAAAGAATCATAGTCCTGATAAGGGCTGCCCTCAGGGGACTCGGGGTCTGAAGACAGGTCGATAAACTCAGCCCTCGAGGGTATGTCGAACGGGCCCTCACTGGCCATGAAACCAAGTCCCAACAGCAAAAAGGGGGTCACATTTAAACAAGGGGAAGACTACAAAACACAAAGGAACAGGCTTAATACCCCTAGGTGCAAACGCCCTAAATGGACTACTACAAGGTATATGTATAAAAAGAAAGAGGAGGGGCGCGCATATGGTCAAAACAAGCTCGGACTAATGTACCCCATCCCAAGTGTTGTTGGTCTGAATCCAATAAAATAAGTAAATGAACGGGAGAAGAAAAGAAAATATACCTCAAGCAATTGAAAGAGCGAAGTCGAAGTCCAAGGAAGGTTGGGAGGCGAAAAGCACCAAAGCGTTGAAAATGCGCGTCTGCAAGAATTAATCAGAAATGTGTGTTAGTCCAAAAATATACACACCAAGAAACTAGCTAAAAAAACAAAAAACAAAAAATGATGATGAAAAAATGGAAAAGTGAGGAAATAATAGAGAAAGTGTGGTTGTGGGGGATTGAACCCTTTACCTCTTGAAAGGAGCAAGGGTCTAACTACCACTAAGCCAATGAGGTAAGTTGTAAATATTGAGCCATGCATGAAGGCCTATTTATAGGAACCAAGATGAATAGTCTACAAGAGCACCTTAAGGCCCTCTCCTAGACTAGGGGGGCAAGTGTTGATGCTCATAATCTCATCAAGGGAAAATGCAAGGTCGTCACCTGGGCATACTCCCCCCCTATTTCGCATGGCCATCAGATGGGCAAGACCCCCCTGATCTGCGAGACCACCCCGTCTCGTGAGGACGCTGTTCCGCGAGACCACCGAGTCGCCTTCCGTGAGGCCACCAAGTCGCGAGGTTTCCATGTCGCGTGGCCATCAAATGGGCGAGGCCCTCCTGATCCACGAGACCATCCTAGGGGCGAGGCGCCCTATTCAGCGAGGCCATCCTAGGGGCGAGGCGCCCTATTCCGCGAGGCCATCATAGGGGCGAGGCGCCCTATTCCGTGAGGCCATCATAGGGGCGAGGCGCCCTATTCAGCGAGGTCATCCTAGGGGCGAGGCGCCCTATTCCGCGAGGCCATCATAGGGGCGAGGCGCCCTATTCCGCGAGGCCATCACAAGGGCGAGGCCGTCCCGTTCCGTGAGGCCCTTGGGCCACTCCTACCATGCCCATGCGCGGGGCCGAGGGAGGCTGCGAGGCCGCCAATGGCGCCCCATGCGCGAGGCCGCGCAAGGTCCCACGCACGCGCGCCCCGGGAGGTCCACCAGCCCACCATCTTCTCAGGAGGCCGACACCCCGTGACTTGATGCGCATGGGCCCAAGATCCCCTTTTTCACACCTCAAAGTCCCTATGCTTAGTAGATCCAGTACGAGTCGAATGAGACATATTTGTACGACCAGGTACTAGGTACGGATGCCAGTGCCAGTGAGGATCATGGTCCGTACGTCTACAGCCATAGGTCAGAGCCGACACCACTACCTCCTGCGCCAACGCGCCTGCTACCATGCCTCAGGAAGGGGTACAGACAAGTAGTGGAGACATCCCCCTGACACCTGCTCCTGTACGGGATGTACAGCCACAACCTCTGAAGCCACTCCCCTAGTACAGTACGTTTGTACTACTTGGTCCCCTGGACCACTATGTACCTAAGGCCGTTAGAGCCTACTATAAATTGAATTCCAAGGCCACCTGAAGGGGGGTTGGAAACTTTACGGTAGCAGAGACATTAGTGTGAATGAGATACTGAATTCTCCATTGTTGTTATACCATTGTCCTTGAGATATTGTTCAAGTTTTCATAGCTTTCCAATTAGCGATTTTAATTTGATAATTTTTCCAACTTAACTTCGTTGACGAGTTCTCACCGTCAACACATTGCATACAAATTGACCCTCTAATAATGGTTCATAATTAATCGGGAATAAAATTACCGTTTTACCCTTTTAATTATATCTTATTTCCTTAAGTACCATTGATTTTACTAGTGAAGGTTAATTCATAACTAAATTATGAATTTGAGCTCAATAACCTTTCAGTCCCAAAAGTCAACCCTTAAGAGAACCATCATTCAATCTCTTGCGAGAAGGCATAGATTCCATATCTGTATACTATGTCCCCAGCTATCTACATTAATGAGTTCCCAAAACAAAAGTTTTTAGCCTGATCCTTCTGACAGACCCTAACGAGTGAATCAAAGAACTCATATAACATAAACAGGAGTTCATAGTAAATTCATAATTAAGATCTATTTGTATATGATCATCAGTTGATATATTTAATTAATACTTTGAAACTGTATGTAACTAAGTATTTATAAATATATCTGGTCCAGTTCTATATATTCTCTAATATATAAAGCACCTCCACTAAAGTGTCCTACCACACTAGTGATCCGGATCTAGATCACATGTATTCATAATACTTAGTGGACTGTACTTGCAGTAATTAATCTAAAGATTCCATAACTTTATTTTACTGCGAACTATTCAAGTTCATTTATCTCAAACACAATCCTCCCATACCAATACGTGTTTGAGATCATATATATGAACTTAGTAATTTTTCTGATATTTACATAATATTATCACAGAATAATATAGTCCATAAAATATATGCATAACAAATTCAATTCATTTATTGATTTCATAAAACAATGTCTACTACATATGCTTTCAGGGCACAATTCCCAACAATCTATTCTCCACACTGCGAATGGCCACGGGCTTTGCATCTGCTTTAGCTCATTACGGGCTGCTCGTGGTATCTTGGAGAATTTTTGACACTTGTCGCATTTTCGAACAAAATCCACAAAATCTTCGTTCATTGTTTGCCAGAAGTATCCTTGCCTTAGGATCTTCTTTGATAAACTCTGCCCCCCAGCGTGATCCCCGCAAAAACCTTCATGGACTTCTCGCATTAATTCTTTGGCCTTTTCTTTTGAAACACACCTTAGGAGTGGCATTGAGTACCCATTTCTGTATAGAATTTCGTCAACCAGAATAAACTGAGCAGCCTGCCTCTGGAGGGCTCTTGCTTTGTTTCTGTCTGTCGGCAACACTCCATGCGTCAAGTACTCAATGAAAGGTGCCATCCATGTATCTGCTGCCTGAATTACCAGAGAGGTTTCTTCTGCTTTGATGCTTGGTGCGGACAGCTGCTCAACAGGCACTATATTTAGGGTGTTAGCATCCTTTGCACTTGCTAAATTGGCCAAAGCTTCAGCGTTTGAGTTCTGGTCGCGAGGTACTTGCTGGAGAGTATATCTTTCAAACTGCGCCAACAAATCCTTCGCTTTGTTCAAATAAGAAACCATCTTCAGACCCCTGGCTTGATATTTTTCCATAATCTGATTAACCACCAATTGAGAGTCACTATAAATTTCAAGTGACTTTATGTTCATGCCCCTGGCTAATCGTAAACATGCGAGCAACGCTTCATACTCAGCTTCATTATTAGACGCTGTGAAATCAAATCTGATTACGCAGTGGAATCGATTTCCTTCAGGTGTCACGAAAATTACTCCAGCTCTAGCGTGATGTTCATTAGAAGAGCCGTCGGTAAAAAAACTTCCAAGGGGGAGTTTGGCTTTGAGGCTCGGGCTCTTCTGTCCATTCATTGTCTGGAAGCCTAGTGAGCTCTGCGACGAAGTCTGCTAGAGCTTGTCCTTTTACTGTTGCTCGTAGCGAGTAAGAAATTTCAAACTGCCCAAGCTCAACTGCCCATTTTAATAATCGACCAGCGACCGCCGATTTCTACAGAACTTGCTGTAGGGGGTGGTCGATTAGCACTGTGATGGGGTGAGCTTGAAAGTATGGCCGCAGCTTTCTGGAGGCTAAGATTAAGCAGTAGGCTAATTTTTCAATGGACGGATACCGCAGTTCTACTCCTATTAGCCTTTTGCTTATATAATATACAACTTTTTGCACATTTTCCTCCTCCCTTACCAAGACAGCACTAGCAGCACATTCTGTGACCGCCAAATAGATGAACAGAGTTTCTTTTTCAACTGGCTTAGATAGGATTGGTGGCTGTGACATATGAGACTTTAAGGCCTGGAAATCCTGCTTGCACTCCTCTGTCCACTCAAATTTCTTATTGCCCCTAAGTAGATTAAAAAATGGGACGCACTTGTCCATCGATTTGGAGATAAATCTATTTAGAGAAGCAATCCTCCCGATCAAGCTTTGAACATCTTTTATCTTTGTTGGTGATTTCATATCGACTAGGGCCTTGATATTTTTGGGATTAGCTTCAATACCTCGTGAGTTCACTATAAATCCCAAAAATTTCCCTGATCCAACTCCGAAGGAACACTTGAAGGGATTCAACTTCATCTGATATTTGTTCAAGATGCTGAAGCACTCTTGCAGGTCCCCTATGTGTTCTTCTACCTTTTTTGACTTAAATAGCATGTCATCAACATATACTTCCATGTTTATACCGATCAGTTCTTTGAACATGTGATTGACTAATCACTGGTAAGTCGCTCCAGCGTTTTTCAAATCGAAGGGCATTACTTTGTAACAGTAGAGCCCTGTATCAGTCTGAAAGCTAGTATGATCCTCATCAGGTGGGTGCATACTGATCTAATTGTACCCAGAGTATGCATCCATGAATGATAGGATCTCATGCCCTAAAGTGGCATTGACCAGCTGGTCAATCCTTGGGAGCGGAAAGCAATCTTTTGGGCAGGCTTTATTAAGGTCTGTGAAATCTACGCATGTTCTCCATTTTCCATTTGGCTTGGGTACTGGTACGGGATTAGAGACCCAAGTTGGATAAAACACTACCCTGATGAACCCATTCTCCTTTAGCTTCTCAACTTCATCTTTTAGAGCCTTCGATCTGTTTTTGTCGAGCAGCCTTCTTTTCTGTTGTACTAGTGGAAAGCTTTTATCTATGTTCAGGACATGGCTGATAACTGCTGGGTCAATTCCAACCATGTCTTTATGCGACCAGGCAAAGACTTCCTTGTTTTTCTTCAAAAATTCCACCAGTTTTTGCTTTATTGTTGTCTCTAAGTTTTTACTGACTTTCACAACCCTGGTCGGATCTGCCTCATCGAGTTGGACCTCTTCAAGGTCCTCAATTGGTCCTACTTCATCAAAATCCCCAAAGCGAGGATCTAAATCCCTATCCTCACTTTGGGCAACACCCGATTTGGTGATGCGCTCACCTGATTGAGCCTGTATTTCATTGGCCAATTGCAGCTCTTTTCTAGCGACTTCCTTTGATCCACCTCTCTTTGCCTTAGTAATCGAGGAATTATAGCATTCCCTCACTTCTCATTGGTTTCCCAACACGCATCCTACCCCTGCTTCAGTTGGGAATTTCATGGCAAGGTGCCAAACCGAGGTTACAGCTCGCAGGGCGACCAGAATAGGTCTTCCAATTACAGCATTGTATGCGGAAGGACAATCAACTACTATAAAAGTAGTGAGTAATGTCCTGTTCACAGGCGCGGTCCCTGCTATAATCAGAAGCCTAATCGACCCCGTTGGCGTGAGCCCTTCACCAGAAAAACCATAATTTTTTTGGTTGCATGTCTCTAGGTCCTTCACTGACAACTTCATTCTCTCCAATGAAGACTTGTACAAGATATTTACTAAGCTCCCTGTGTCAACTAACACTCTTTTGACCATCATGTTGGCTATCTAGACGTCCACGACTAGAGGGTCTGAATGAGGAAATCGGACTTGCTGAGCGTCAAGCTTAGAGAAAGTTATTAGCTCTTCCTTTGTTCGAGCTTTTTTGGGAGTTCACTCCTCCACATTTAGCATCTCGATGTCCTGGTCATGGCATAAGGTCCGAGCGTATCGCTCCCTTGCCCTTCCACAATCTCCTGCAAGGTGTGGGCCGCCACAAATGGTTAACAATGTACCTGCCACAGGAGCTGGCTGTAAAGGTGGCGAGCATTGGCGTACAGGCGCCTGCTCGTTGCCTCCTTGAGCCTCTCGCTGAGAACCTCCCGTGGCTCGTACGTATCTCCTCAGGTGTCCTTGTCTGATAAAGAACTCAATCTCATCTTTCAGCTGGTTACACTCATTAGTGTCATGACCATAGTAATTGTGGAAACGACAAAACTTTTTTGTATCTCTCTTGGAGATATCCTTTCTTATAGGTGCTGGTCACTTGTAAGGGACATTGGAGTTGGTTGCCTGGTACACCTCCGCTCTGCTTTCAACAAGGGTCGTATAGTTGGTGAATCTTGGCTCGTACCTGTTTCCCTTAGGGCACTTATTCTCGGACGTTGAAGGCTCATTATTTTCCCTCTTTCCACCATTTTTACTATTCCTGTTGCCTTTGTCGTTGCCATTGGATTTATTTGACCCGTTGGCGACTTTAGCGGGATCTTCCTTTGATCCCTTTTCTTTCGCGGGCGATTTCCCTTCATTGGAAATCGCATCTTTGAGCTTTATGTACCAGTTCGCTCAATCAAGGAATTCCTGGGTACTTTTTACCCCATTCTTCCTTAAACTGTTCTAGAGGGGAGAATGGCGCCTCACCCCAGCAGTAAGGGCCATCATTTTCCCTTCATCACCAGCTGTTTTAACTCCAGCTACGGCTTGCATAAAACGCTGAACATACTCCTTCAAGGACTCTCCCTCCTTCTAGCGTATCTCGACCAGCTGGTTGGCTTCAGTCTGGTGAACACGACCAGCATAGAATTTCCCATAGAATTCCTTCACGAACATTTCCCATGATACTATGCTAGCAGGAATGAATTTAAAAAACCACTCCTGAGCGGTGTCAAATAGGGTGGCTGGAAAGATCCTACAGGGAGCATCATCCGACACCTTCTGGATGTCCATCTGTATCTCAAACTTGTTCACGTGAGATACTGGGTCCCTATATCCATCGAAATTGGGCAGTACTAGCATTTGAATTTGCTGGGGGTTTCTGCCATTGCTATTCTCTGTATGAAAGGAGTACCCCTTCTCCGATCATACTCGATGTGGGATGTCCAGCTCCCTACCATCTACTGGACAGCCTGGTTCAATGCATTGATTTGGGCCTGCACGACGTCTGGGATCGCTGGGGCGACTGGTGCCGGAGGAGCATACTCATCATGCCTTTCATGTATGTTGTTGAGCACGTCCCTCAAATCGTCATCTATGTGCCTTTGCTCGCTAGCGCCCAACTGATCAAAGACGTTAGGCTGCCCCCCAGTGTTCTGGCTCGTAGGCCTAATTTCTCTTGGTGGGGGATTCCTTTCCCCACCTCTTTCTCCTTGACCTCGACCAGCATTCCCTCTGCCAGAATTAGCTTCATTATAATCATAACCATCCCTGAAATGTGACAGACTACGGTGCGACCGACTGGTCACACTGTTTCCTCCTCTAGGTGGCATCTCCCGAGCGTCAAGGAGAGGCCTACGTTGGTCGGTGGGTCCCCGGGCATTATTATGTCATGGGGGTCCCCTGACCACAGAGCCTGACTCGGCATGTCTTCTGTTAGCAGAAGGACGTTGCGCCCTGCTCGGTGGATCTGGTTCCTCAGCCATTGGGCATCTAGGGCTTCAGGGAGTCTGCCCGGCCCTATTCTACCTTTGACGTTGGGGATTATCTCGACTAGCACGAGAAGGTGGCTACTGCTCAGGATCTTGATATATCATATCATGTTGAGCAGCATGTGGTTGCTCTGGCCTTTGAGGGCTTGCCCGATGAAGCAGAGGAATTGGGTTTGGGGCCTGTTGTTGTGGTGCACTTGGTGGCTGATCTAGTTGAGAGGTCGGCACGGCTTGTCCCTAGGCCAACTGAATGGCTGCTTCTAGGGCGGTAGTGGCATCTCGCTGCCGGCGGTCCATGTCCGCCTACCGCTCATTCAATTCTTGACGTTGACGCTCGATTTCCCTCTGCTGCAACGCCAATGTCTCAGCCGCATTCTCTTGATTGGCCCTCAGATTGGCCAACTCCTCTTGCAACACACTCAATGTTGTCCTCAAGGTTTCATAATCCATTTCCTCCTCTTCAAAATCCAACGATGGTTCATCTTCAGCCACATTTGGTGGAGGAGGCTAAGTGGATGCAGCGCCAGAGGTCTGCCCTATCTTCCTAGATGTTTTAGCCATTTTATTTTCTTGAAGTCTTGAGTTCGGCTCTCAATGAAAGCACCAAAATGTTGACCCTCAAATTAGTCAATGACACGGAGTCAAATAAACGATATGAAATGAGATGAAATCAAGAAGAAAAATCAAATGGAAAAATAAATGACACAAACGATTTATAGTGGTTCAGCCCCAATTGGATGTAATAACCTACGTCCACTTAATGTTCTTATTGATGTAGAATTCCAATACTGTGATCAATGAACTAGGGTTCATGAGTTTCACCAGCCTTGGGAAGATTACAACTTCAATGAATAATCACACTCTATTTTTCTCTCAGAGTACAAAGACCAAAAGTCCCTTTCCTTGAGCCCTTTCATTCTTATTTATAGGCTCAAGAAGATTACATGGGTCGATGGGCCTTAATTACCATTAAGACTTGCATATCTAGGTAATAAAAAAAATTATAATTAATGCATAATTATAGATTTTCACAAATAAAGGAAGTATGCGATCAGGCTGGTCGCATATAAGTATGACGCTTGACAAATCAACAACTTTCTGGTCGAGGACCGATTAGGATGCATCCATATAAAGTTGACATGTGCCTGCCATGTGTAGGTCAATCTTGCCACGTCATCAGGGGTCATTTTTGGGTAAACACATATGTTAATTGCTTGTGTGGAGTTTTCTTGCTGGGCTTCGGCTCACGGGTGCTCTATGGTGCAGGTAAGGGCAAGGGAAAGGTCGATCAACCATGAGTACGGAAAGCGTGAAGTGACGTGTACATGTTCGGCCTGCCTGGCTGTCACGACCAGGGGTATTTTTGGGAGATGCTATGTATAAATCCGAATTTTTTCATTTAGTCGACTTTAATCATATTTTTTAGTTGTAAATATTTCTAAACAGCATTTTGGGATCCCAAGTGTGTAACACTTTATAATTTTTCAATGAATGATTACATTTTCAAATTATATGACTTTTATTACAGTTTAGCTACACTTTTAACCTAAAACCTCAATTAGCAATTAATTGCACGTTTTAAACTCACTTAGTAACGGCTCTAAGGAAGTAGGGAATTACAAGTAGTACCACCATCAATGTAAGGCTTATTTATAAAAAGCCATTTGATTTAATAATAGATGGATTAATAAATAATTTTTCTTTTTAAGATTGTATTAGTTCGTGTTCTAATGTTTGTAACAACAACCAAGAAAGTTTCTACATTCTGGTTACTTGGGGGCACATAACCCGAGGTTGGCAAATTAAGCTTACTCGATAAGATTAACAAACTTAGAGCTTGGAAAAATTGATTATTCGATGGCTTTTTAAGAGCTCAAGTTTTCAATAAACCTAGCGCGAACTAAGTTTAAATCATTTAAAACCCTGGATGTAACCAGGTCTGAAATGGATGTTGGTGCCAAAAACTTGATCTGTGAAATCTGCATGCAAGTATACGTGGTCGTGTCAAGTAATAAATTCTGTAAAAACAGAGATCGTCCCACAAAGACTATTAACCAATTACCAATAATTGATTTTCAAATTCTATTTGGTGATTAAAATTTAGATGAATAATTAAAATTAAAATGAATAATTCTAAACTACGAACACAATTTAAATAATTGTAAACATAACAATAAATCAACAAATTAAAAATCAATACTAAAAAGCCTAGGAATTAATTTCATCAAATTTTCATTCTATTAATTTTACTAATCAGTTCTAAATCTCTTTTTCCTATTCTAATAGCAGGTTAACATAAATCGATTCCTATTCTTTTTCAAGATATAAGATCTCAGCGTATATGCAGGTTTTCTACATCTCTGTGATAAACTTAAACATATAGAAGGCATTAAGCATGGAAACCTAATTACTACACAAGTCATACAAGTACTTCCGTCCAATATGCAACCTATGTCTATATAATGATAGCATGTTCAATTCTCATCTTTCGAATTTTGAATCAAAACCATTAAATCAAGTAAATAGTGGTCAACTATTTACTAGCATTAAGCAAACATCATATAGATTAGAATAGAGAAGTATCAATTAAACATCATAATAAAATTAAATTGAAATTCAAGTGACTACCTTAATCCCTAGATAAATGATTTAGTTCATAGATAACATGATGACAGTAAAATTCAGATAATTGTTCATAGAAAATAACCTAAAGAATTTAGATGAAGAAGAAATCTTGAAATTAGAAAACCAGAAAAAGAAATCTAAATACAATAATAACAGTAGTCTTTTCTAGATCTACGGTTTATAAAACTAAAATCACTCCTTCCAAATTCACAGATTAATGTCACTTAAATAGTTTTCCAATGCTCCCAAGTGAAAAGACCATTTTGTCCTTCTAAAAGTGGCTTAAGATTTCAAAACCACGTCGATAGCGCTGTAGCGCCATTAACATAGCCAAATTCCATCAAAAATTGATGTACTAGTGTTGTAGCGCTAGTTTTGTAGCGATGTAGCGCTACTCTTCAGGATTTTCAAGCGCTGTAGTGCTATTTACAGAAACAAATGCCTTGAAGTCGTCTTCCTAGCGCTATAGCGCCATTATGATAGCGTTGTAGCGCTATTCATAGAAACATTACTTGGACTTCTTGCTCCCAAATGACTCGATTTTCTCCAAAATAACTCTATTTTCTTCCACTTTCACTTCATTCCACTCTTTTCACCATCTTAGCATCAAAAACCTGAAACCTGAAACATGAACAAACAAGCATAAATCTGCAATAAAATAGCCCTAAACTAATGAAAACCTTCCTAAAAACTAGACCATAAACGAGCCTAAAACTCGTTTATCAATGGTTTTTTAAGAGCTCGAGTTTTCAATAAACCTAGCGCGAACTAAGTTTAAATCATTTAAAACCCTGGATGTAACCAGGTCCAAAACTTAGAAGCTTGGAAAAATTTGATTATTCAACAGCTTTTTAAGAGCTCAAGTTTTCAATAAACCTAGCGCGAACTAAGTAATCATTTAAAACCTTGGACGTAACTAGGTCCAAAACTTGGAAAGTTGGGAAAATTGTTTAATATCAAGGGCTTGTTAAAGCTCGAGTTATCAATAAACCTAGCACGAACTAAGTTTAAATTATTAAAAATCCCAAATATAATCGGGTTCAAGGCCTGATTCTTAAACAGGTATGATACAAATCAACACACAAAACTTGGATATAACCAAGCTCGATAAAATTTATCCCAATCTAAGAATTGATTCCTAAAATCTTGAATGTACAAGTCTAAGGATTCATAAACATGAGAATTAGTAAAGGAAAGATAAATGGATCGAAATTTAGATGTATATTGAAATAAAGCAAGCAAATTATCCCGAGGAGAAAAAACCTCGAACTGAGCCCGAAGGCAATTGTTTAATATAAAAAAAATTGTTAAATAGTTACAAAGAAAAATAAATACAAAGGAGATTAGTGGGCTCCATCAGCTCGCTCCGAAGATGTGACCTCCTCACCATCTCCCTCCACCATTCCGGATGCATCTCCAGTCTCTGACAGTTCTTGCAAAAGCCGAGCCTTGAATTTTGCAAGGTACGAATCCCACAGCCCGGGTTCCATGAAAGAGAAGTTCCCATTTAGGTTGAAGGCCCAGCAATGGTACAACATCTCCTCCATGGCCGATAATGATGTCGCCTTTTCTTCTTTGCCTATGACTTTGGCCTCAAGCATTTTTGCTCTGACCTCAGCAATCTCGGCTTGAAGTTGTGTAGTTTGAGCTTGGTAGGAAGACAGTGCAGTCTTTGCAGCCTGCTCGATTTCTTGGGACGTGGTGAAAGCAGCTTTGGCATCATGCTCATTCTTCTGAGCAGCTATCAAAGCAGCTTTGGTGGCCTACTCACCTTCTTGAGCAGCGGTCAGGGTGGTTTTGGCAGCATTCATCTCGGCCTGGAGTTCCTCATTTCTAGCCCTAGCACGAGCTATGCTGCGGTACTGAGCCAGGGCAGACTACAAAATAGCAAAACAAGTCAAAGATATACACTTAGTCAGTAAAAAATAAAATTCACCAAGTAAGGAAAGAGAACTCACAGTGAGATTCATCCCCAGGGCAGATTCGAGAACGTTCTCGGGGCTACACTCCTCGATGGTCCTCAGATTCCTCGAGCTGACTTTATAAGCATGACCCACCATATGGGTCGCGATCTCATAAACGATACCCAGAAAGGCTTCGAGAATATTCTCCAGGTCTTGAAGGTCAACTGGTATTCAGACTGTGGGGGGATCGACTAGAATAACTTGGGGGGGAAGAGGCATAAATCGAGGTGGGGGAGGAGGGAGCGGCCCAACGGTGACATTAGCCACCGCAGCTGGCTCCCGAGTCGAGCCCGTGTCCTTATTCTTGGCAAGGGACTTTGAAGTGTTCCCCATTGCAGGGGTGGTCTTCTTCGCCACCCTAAGCCTCCTCACGAATGGGCCCGCGTCGACTTTCTTAGCCTAGAAAGTAGTTCGGAGATCAAGAGCTCCTGGTTGTTCCATCTCTTCGCATGAAAAGCACAAAGGAAGTTAGTTCACAAAATAATGTTTCAAAAAGAATTTATAAAGAAAGAAAATAAACAAAGAACCTACCCTCCGAGCTGGGAGAGGAGTCTATTATCACCAGCTCGGGTGTTTTGACCAGGATAGGCACGACCTCCGGCCTTAGAACTAATGGAGGAGAAGGGGAATCTACAATTAATATTTCTGGGATCATAACGGGCTCAGGCTCAGGCTCAGATCCTCCCTCGGGACTGGATTCATCTACATACTGTCTAAATCCAGGGGCAAATGCCTCATGGAGCAGAGAAGGCCAGGTCCTACGGTTGGTCCCATATTCCTCAAAAATGGCGGATCTAAAGTTTAAGGTGTTATCAACTACGATTGTGCCCTTCGGATAACTACTATCATGGCGTACCACTAGCTGGTCTACGCACTGGAGCAGGGCTACATTTAGATCCGGGTTGTAAGGATGATGGTGGACGAGCTGATTTGGATTATAACGAACTAACCTAAAATCGGCAACAACCCTATCTAATTCCGTAAAGGGGTATGGGTTACCTTGGCCGGAGGGGCCGGCTGCTGCCCCTGACACAACTCGTTCTAGATCAGGTTCCCGAACAGCCTCGAAAGCTCGCCTTTTTTGCACTAGAGGCACCTCATCCTCTTCATCCTCTACGTCCTCAATGGCCAGCAAGGCCTCTTGAGAGGATGGGAGCTCGGGGATTGCTGGAAGGGTAGCCCGGGTCCTCAAGGCTAGTGTTTGACCTTCGCCGATCAACTGGCAAGCTAGCATCGTGACATCATTCATGACCTGGCAATAGTCATTTTCATTGGGGGAAGTCTGAATTCACAAGGATGGAAGACTTACGAGGTCGGTTGAAGTATCGATGTTCACAGTTTCGGAATCCACTCGACATAAACAACAAGTGTTTGTAGTCGTTATGTAACTCCCACTTCTTTCTACAAATGCATTATAACAATTATGAAAAATAAGAGAAGATATTTTATTCATACTTTTGAGTGCATTACAATTAATCGAATGTTAGAGCTATTAAGTAAAGTGGAAGAATAACTAATGAATATGCAACTATAATATTCATGGGCATTTCATTAGTATAATACCCATAGAATGATGTTAAATACAAGCAAAAAATCACTAAAGTTATGAACAATACAGAGAAATTCATGTTTTGATGATGAATTTTATATAGAAGGTTAAGAGATGAAGAAGTTGTGCAAGTAAATGGTTGAAGGAACAAGTATTTATAGGACAAAAAAAAACTAGCCGTTATGACCGTTGGTGAATAGTGACTTGACCGTTGGGGATATATGTGTATTCTATTGTGAGATTTTAACAATTCTAAGTTGTTGAAGTAACTAACACATGAGAATAATTAATCTATGGATGTTAGAGAAACTTTTTCAGAAAAGTTTGTGAGTCAAAAATGTTGGACTAGGTAATATAAGAATATTGAGAAATTTTCATTTTTTTTACTATTCATCGGGTACTATTCATAGTGGGTCCCACAATGGGGTCCGCATGGGTCCCACAGCGGGGTCCACCCCATGGTTCCCACATGATGATGCAGTAGTGATACAATGATGACTTTAGCAAACCACCATGCTTATATTTTGAATATTTTATTATTCCACTATGCTTGATATTTTAAATATTTTATTAACATAGTAACCCAAAATTTTCCTATAAATAGCCCTTCCAAAACTCATCTTGAATCACAAAACCTCATTTTCTTTCTCTTATTCTACCCAAAAATCTTCTTAACACCCTTCTAAAGTTCTAAACCTCGAAAATCTAGGCGAAGTTCTGTCCGTAACGCTAGCCTATGAAAACCTTTTAGGTAAGCTCTTTCCCGAGCCTTTCATTTCAGTTATTTAGTTATTATATATACATAGATTATTTTACTATGTCGTTATAATGCCAAAATTTATATATAAATTAATTTACTATGTCGTTATAATGCCAAAAGTTATATATAGATTATTTTACTATGCCGTTATAATGCCAAAATTTATATATAGATTAATTTACTATGTCGCTATAATGCCAAAATTTATATATAGATTAATTTACTATGCCGTTATAATGCCAAAATTTATAAATAGATTAATTTACTATGTTGTTATAATGCCAAAAGTTATATATAGATTATTTTACTATGTCGTTATAATGCCAAAATTTATATATAGATTATTTTACTATAATGCCAAAATTTATATATGGATTATGTTACCATGCCATTATAATTCCAAAAGTTATATAGATTACTTTACTATGCCATTAAAATGCTAAAATTTATATATGGATTATTTTACCATGTCGTCATATTTTACAATGCCAAAAATTGAAATATAAACTATTTTTTTATGTATCGTTATAATACTAAACTTATATAGGCTATGGTCACACTTTGGACTATTTGGACTTTTATTATATGACCTTATTCCCTATTATTATGGACTGATACTATGACCTGGACATTTCCATATGACTATGACCATGACCACGACTTTTAGACCGGGATCTTGCCATGGACAATTATAGTATGACCATATGCCTGGACATAAAATAAAAAATAAAATAAGAAAAAAAACAGAATAACAACAACTATAATCTAAAATTATATCATGTAGATTTTATGTAAGTTAATAGTTTGTGTTTTTATCAGGTTGCTAACAATTTCGGTTGTTTTATCAAGACGCAAGGTAAGTAGAATCTTCATCTGCAATACAAGTATTTTATGTGTCTTATGTGCATTTATATGCTTTATATGTTATCCTGCCATGTTGTTATGCATAAGTTATTTTTAAGAATGT
Source organism: Humulus lupulus (assembly GCF_963169125.1). Classification (NCBI taxonomy): domain Eukaryota; kingdom Viridiplantae; phylum Streptophyta; class Magnoliopsida; order Rosales; family Cannabaceae; genus Humulus; species Humulus lupulus. The sequence goes on along the minus strand of NC_084797.1, from coordinate 109,809,777 downwards.
TATATTTCTTATGCATAAGTACGCTTAATGTTCACAAACAAGTTATTGAAAGCATTAAAGTAGAGGTGCTACTTGGGAGACCTACGTCCCAAAAATGTAAGGAGGGAGATGTATTTCCCTATATAATGAATGTTTATGAGGGAGAAATTCCCTATTATCATGTTTATTTTCAGGTGGGAATGTGATTCCCTATGTAATGTCGGCAGCAGCATCCTCTAGGGCCCAAAAGAAAGGAAAGTGAAAGAAAGAAAGAAAATACATAGCATGTTGCACGTTTATTTTAATGCATATGAGGTAGTTATTCTGCTTACTGAGCCTTAGCTCATCAGATAATGTTTTGTATTGTAGGTAAGAAGCCCCAAATATAAATTGTTGATGAGTATACGTGGAGCCAACATGACTGTACATATGGGGCTGACCTGAAGGGAGTGGAGTTCTGCTATGCTATTTTATAAATAAACGAGAAAGTTGATTTTATATTTATATTTCATAAAAAGTATTTTGTGAACTTTATAATTTACATAAAGCTTTAAAACTATTTCATAAACGTTGTAATTTACTTAAAGCTTTTAAATTTATCGGTTGGATACATCTCTAATTCCACGTTAAGGTGTAGTAACGCCACGAAAAATTATTTATAAAAGTATTAAGATTTGTATGCAAGATAAAGTTTTTATTTAGTATTGGTGGGTATTGTATGGTTTGAAGTTATGAACATTAATTTATGTATTGTGTTGACGCGGTTCTTCGCCAACAGGTAATTAAGAAAAGAAGAGAAAGGGATTAGTGCTAATGTTGAACCGAAACAGATATATGATCTTAGAAATGAAAAGGTGACTCAAGACACGTTTTTTAAGTGGTTCAAAGGTTAAAATCCTTCTACTCCACTAGTCAGTATTATTGCTATATACTGGATATTTGATTACAGGGTATTTCTTACAAGAGAGAATCCAACCCCTATCAATTCCCAAGGTCTCCATATTTATAGGAGAAGGCACCTGGGAGTTGGTAAGAAGGTCATCCCGTGACCTTCTTACCTATCGTATCAACTCTGTGACATTCATGATTAATTCCTAAACCTGACACATAAGTGTGGTCAAATCAATAGGTAAGGAGATAATGGGCCGCACGGCCCAACCCAGTCGTGGGTGTCTGAATACGCATGTTCCTGCTGCGTGTCCGAGAAGTCAGGGGCATATCAGACACGTGATGTCTGATATATGCACGTTTACCTTGCGTGTGTTGACTTTACAAAGGGTCATAGCCTCCAACTCTAGCTCATACCACGAGCTGGATACTTAACTCGACCTTCAGCCTTCAGAGTCCGGACTCAGTTCTCAGGCGATCTTGGTGAACCCTGGGGTTACCTCAAGCTAAGGAGGTACGATCTTATGATGGCAGCTCCGGTTTTGGGGATGTCCTCGAGATAACCATAATTAGGCCGCAGCTCAGCTCGCTAATCAGCTTGTGGGAAAATCAGGGCATACATTTGCCCCCCAAGCCCCTGCTCGTGGCAAATGACGTCATATAAGGCCATAGTGGGGGCTTTTAAGCTTCCCCATGAACCCTGCGCATTCCACATTTGACGCAGGTGCCTAATACGTGGAACATCGTGGTTGGTGACGATACGTCTTCCGAGAACCGCATTTAATGGCCTAGCCTATGCCCAGCCGTCGTTTCGTATTTCGAGTGGAGGGCCTTGGATCCCACATCAGGGCCATCCAACAGCCCTCTTTACGTGATCCTTCACGTATATAAAAGGGGTGGCCACCCTACGCATGGGCCACCCTTTCATTTGAACTTTCTCATAACTTCTTTCCTTCTTCTCTCTTCATCTCAGAAGAAAAACCCTCTTCTTTGTGACTGCCATTCTCAGTGTTCAAGAAGCTCAGGCGTAAGGACTCCTTCAAAGCTTTGGAAACAAATACTCCGACGAAGCTCCCACCTAGGTGACACCTTCATCCACCTCCCAACCAAACATTCTGTAAGTCTCCTGACCATGCATGTTTTGAAAATATTTTTCACTGTAGCTTAGGTAAATATTTACTGTAGCCACATGCAAGGGTTTACTGGTTTTTGTGGGTATGAAAGGTGAAAGCCTTTTAGGTTAGGGTATTTTTGCTGTAGGAAATCGTTTAGGAGTACGGTTTACAGGATGCATTTTCTGGGGAAAATTTATGGGTAGGAGTTTTGGAATTTTGGGTGCAAAACCGGGTAGCTTAGGGGACACGCTTCACAGGCGGCTTTGCCCTCTTTACCTACTGAAACTTTCCCTCCAAGGCAAATTCTATCCTAACCCTCCTGACACACGAATTCTGAGTAATCGGGGATCTATTGGGAGCACAGGCGCGTGTTCATTGAACCGCGTGGTCCCACTCTCCACGGGCTGGGCTTACCTCAGCTCGTGCAAAGAACATTTGATTTTTCCTCATGCTTGGGTCACCTTTTCTGAAATATTTTCTTTTGTTCGCTAGGCGACCAAATGGCACCGAAGAGGAGCACTCCAAAGAAGACCGTCGGCAGCTCGGCCTCCCAGCAAGACAAAGGAAAGGCGGTGATGTCGAACTCCCCGATCCCCAACTTTGGGCTGGCAATGGAGCAGGAGCTCGAGGTGGCTCCTAATGCATTCTTCTAGGCGGCGAGGATCGTCTCAAAGATTACCGACCAAACGAAGATCAATAAGCTATTCCTCTCCCACAACATCAGGCTGGGGAGAGCGTCAGTGATTGCCCGACCTCCCGCGGAAGGCGAGCGGAGCTGCGCGCCGCTCGACGAGGAATTCGTGGCCTGGAGCGGCGAGCATTTGAAGGAGGGGCATTCCTCCCGCTGGACCAGTATTTTGCTGACTTCCTAAATTATGTGAAGTTGGCCCCATTTCAGCTCCCCCCCAACTCTTATCGGTTGTTGACGGGGTTGAGATATTTATTTTTGAAGCACGAGTGGGAGGTCCCCACTCTAGCGGACATTTTGTACTTCTTCTGCCTCAAGGCTAGCCCAGATCAGCGGGGGCGAGGCGACGGGTTTTACTACTTAACCCGATTTCCCAATACGACTGCGGTCATCGAGCTGCCCAGCCACCCCAACGACTTCAAGGATCAATTCTTCATGTCGACGGGGTTCAAAAACTGCAAGCTCCACTACTTCAATCGTCCTCATAAGTGTTTTTTTTATCTTTAGCTCGTAAGTTAAGTGTCGTTTAGCTCCTCCCGTATCCCTTTCTGACTTAGATTAATCCTGCAGCCATCTTCACGAGGACAGAGAAATCTGTGACCCTCGGGGCCCAATACGAGACACTGGCGGGCTTGCCCCCCAGTGAGAAGGATTACCGCGTGCTCGTAACAGACGAGACGATGGTAGCCTGCAAGCTGATTTTCCCATATCAGACTTTGAACCTAAGGAGGCCCCGGGGGCTTCCCCCAGCTCGCGACACCAGACCCATCATCGTGGAGGGGGTCGCGGGAGATGAAGATGAGGAGGACGAGGACGACGAAGTTCCCCTCGTGAGGAACAGGAAGCGGGCTTTGGAGGTCGCTCAGAGGACGGGCGAGGAGAGGATCCAGTCTGGAGCAGCCGCGAGTCCTTATGGCCAAGGTAACCCTTACATGTTTAGGAGTTTAGATAGGGCCACAGCAGACCCCCGGCTAGCTAGGTTCAATCCTAGGCAGCTCGTCCATCGTCACCGAAGTGATCCGGACCTGAACACAACCCTGCTCCACTGTGTCGACCAGCTTGTGCTGGACTACCAAGATAGCCGGCCTAGGGGTACCATAGTAGTAGATAACACCCTAGCCTTTAGGTCAATTCTATTCGAGGAGTATGGGACCAACCTTCGGTCATGGCCATCCCTCCGGAGGGGTACCGTAGCTCCGGGGCTCAGGCAATATGTAGAGGAATCTAGCCCTAAGTCAGCCTCGGACCCAGAACTTGTGCCAGCTCGAGAAGTAATCGACTTAGATTCTTCTTCTAGCTCGGGGGGTAGGATTCCCTTTAGTATACATATACTTAAATTTATCTCTTTACCCCTTTGTTTTTGTTTCTGTATGATTGCTAACTCTCGTACTAACCATGTTTTTGTTTTGACAGAAGAGATGTCTCAGCCCAAGGAGAGCCTGCGAGGTGCGTTCTTCAGGGGGAACCCCCCAGCTTAGGCCGCTGGGCCAAGAATGAAGAGGCTCCGGACATCCAAGCACGCCACCGGGACCCCCACCAAGTCTCATGCAAAGGAGAAGGAGCAAACCCCAGCTGCCCAGGTCGTGGGAGCGATTCCTCCTGCTGCAGGGGAAACAACATGCCCCCAGCCCCTCTGCGAGCTCCGGCCGCTGCCTGGGAAGCAGGAACGGAGCTCGAGGCTTCGGCGATTGTACCCTCCGAGGTACGCATCCCAGTCAATCCCCAGGACCTGGAGAAGATCCCAGAGGCCTTCCGGGGAACGGTGTATTAGTTGGCGAACTACGCCGTCAGCCACATATACAAGTTCAACGAGAAGGAGCTCCAGGCCATTGAGACATTGAGCCCGGTGGGCGTGCTGGAGTCTTCACTGGGCATGGCCATGACGGTAAGCTAACTTTAACCTTTTTGTGGTTTTTATTATTACACTCTGCCCTGTTTTTTCTTTCTTCTCTTTTTTCTAAGGAAATTGTCTTTTCACCTTCGCAGAGCGCCGTTGCCCTTCATCGGAGCATCGCCAGGACCAAAACTCAGCTCGAGGACATGAGGAGCGAGCACCAGACTACTCTGCAGGCGGCTAAGGATGCCTTGGCGGCCTCGCAGGTCGAGTTGGAAAAAACCCGCTCGAAGGTCCAAGAGCTCGAGACCTCCCTCGCCACCTCGCGGACAGACCTAGATGCCGCGAAGGCTGAGGCCAAGGCCGCCCTAGAGGCCGAGCGGACAACTTTGAAAAAGGCCCTAGAAGACCTGTTCTACCATTGCTGGGCCTACAATCCAGACGCTGACTTCTCCTTCCTGTGAGCGAGCCTCTGGGAGCGCTTGCTGGTGAAGTTCCAAGCTCGCCTTGATAAAGAAGCGCCCTCCGAGGCCGGGGAAGGCTCTGGCGCAGCTGAGCAAGGCGAGACGATGACCTCCAAGGGGCCACCTGGCGGAGCTTAGGGCTTTCTTCTCTTGTGCCCTTTCCTTCACTATTTTTTAATATTTTTTGTGTAACCTTTGCATGAGGTGCTTCCACCTCGAGACAATTTTACTCAATGTTGTTTTTAATTGATCCTCTTTCTTGCCCCTACGCATTTTGGTTACAATTTTTTAAAAACATAGTTCGCGTTAATCTTTATCCATATCTCGAGCTCTTTAGGAAGAACAACGATCAATAGATTTAAACCAACTTCTAAGTTTTATGACCCGATTATATCCAGGAACTTAATTTGAAAACTTAGTTCGCGTTAACTTTTATCCATATCTCGAGCTCTTTAGGAAGAAGAACGATCAATAGATTTAAATCAACTTCTAAGTTTTATGACCCGGTTATATCCAGGAACTTAATTTGAAAACTTAGTTCGCGTTAACTTTTATCCATATCTCGAGCTCTTTAGGAAGAACAACGATCAATAGATTTAAATCAACTTCTAAGTTTTATGACCCGGTTATATCCAGGATAGGACTTAGTTAGCGTTAATCCTTATCAATATCTCGCATTTTTTAAGGAAAACAACGGTCAATCGATATGAATCAACTTCTAAGTCATTAAGGAGACCTGGTTATATCCAGGTACCATATGCCCCCCAAGTAACTGGGAAAGGGTCTTTCGTGGTTACTTTAGATTACACTTGAAAACATGTACAAATATAAACAAAAAGTTGATTCGCATTGCTTAATACAAAAAAAAAAAAAATGGCCTTCTAGGCCTTACAAGTGAATCATTGATAGTATTTCTTTAAATGGATGGCGTTCCAAGTCCGCGGGACTACCCCTCCATCAAGCCGAGCTAACTTATAAGTTCCCTCCTTAATGACCTCGATGACTTGATATGGTCCTTCCCAGTTCGGTCCCAAGACTCCATCTTTGGGGTCCTTACCAGCTAAGAAGACTCTCCTTAGGACCAGGTCGCCAACGCTGAAAGCGCGCTTTTTGACTTTGGAGTTGAAATAGCAAGTGACCTTCTGTTGATAATGGGTGAGCTGGAGTTGCGAATCTTCCCGTCTTTCGTCAACTAAGTCGAGGGAATTGCACAGTAGCTCGTGGTTACGGTCCTGGTCGTAAGATTGGACCCTATGCGAAAGCACCTTAACCTCCACGGGGAGGACTGCCTCACTCACAAAGGTTAGGGAAAAAGGAGTACGACCCGTAGGAGTCCGATGCGAGGTCCGGTATGCCCATAGGACCTGGGGGAGCTGTTCCGGCCAGACCCCCTTCGCTTCATCTAATCTCTTCTTGAGGCTCGCCTTTAGATTCTTGTTGACAGCTTCGACCTGGGCATTCACCTGAGGATAGGCCACGGAGGAGAAACTTTTCACAATTCTGTACCTTTCACAAAACTCGGTGAATAGGTCGCTGTCGAACTGAATGTTGTTATCAGAAACGATCTTCTTGGGCAGGCCGAATCGGCAAACAATGCTTTTAATCACGAAGTCAAGCACTTTTTTGGACGTTATCGTCGCTAGAGGTTCTGCCTCATCCCACTTCGTAAAGTAGTCAATGGCCACCACGGCGTAACGGACCCCGCCCTTTCCAGTAGGGAGGGCGCCCACCAAGTCGATCCCCCAAACTGCGAACGGCCATGGGGACGAGATCATCTTCAGCTTGACTGGAGGAGCTCGGGCAACTGCAGCGAATCGCTGGCACTTGTCGCATTTCTTCACGTATGAGATCGAGTCTTTGGACAGAGTTGGCCAGTAATACCCTTGCCTCAGGACCTTTAAGGCTAAACTCTGCCCCCCAGTGTGGTCTCCACAAAAACCCTCGTGCACCTCCTGTAGGATGGCCTTTGCTTCACCTGGAAGAACACATCGTAGGAGAGGTAGGGAGTGCCCACGTCGGTATAACACCCCATCTACTATCGTATACCTGGGAGCTTGATAGAGGACTCGCCGTGCATCATTACGCCCTTCAAGCAGCTTTCCCTCGACGAGATACTCAAGGAACGGGGTCATCCAGGTTGGCCTGGCATCGATCATCTCGACCTCCGTCCTGACATCTTCTATGCTTGGTTTCTCCAAGAATTCTATTGGTACTAACCCCAAGGTCTCCGTTTCCCCAGAGGTGGCAAGCTTGGCAAGAGCGTCTGCGTTAGCGTTCTGCTCCCGAGGTATCTGTTTGATCGAACCTCGCTCAAACGAGGACAGCTCACCTTTTACCTTTGCCAGATAGGCGGCCATCTTGGGTCCCCGTGCTTGATATTCGCCCAAAACTTGATTTACCATGAGCTGGGAGTCACTGAAGCACTGGATGGAGCTTGCCTTCAACTCTTGGGCTATCCTTAGCCCGGCCAGCAAAGCTTCGTATTCGGCCACATTGTTGGAGGTCTTGAATCCGAATCTCAGTGCCGAGTGGAATCTATGTCCCTCGGGGGATATCAAAATGATTCCAGCTCCAGAGCCGTTCTCGTTGGATGAACCATCCACAAAGATCCTCCACGACGCCTGGGGCGAGGTGACTTGAGGTGAGTCTTCTGTGGGATCCTCCTGGAATCTCGTGCACTCTGCCATAAAATCGGCCAGGGCCTGACTTTTTATAGCAGTTCGCAGAGTGTACAAAATCTCGAACTGACTGAGTTCGATTGCCCATTTTAACAAACGTCCCGATGCTTCAGGTTTTTGCAAAACCTGCCTTAAAGGCTGATCAGTCATGACGTGTATCGAGTGGGACTGGAAGTACGGCCTGAGCTTTCGCGAGGCCGTGATAAGGCAGAACGCCAATTTCTCCATCAACGGGTACTGGGATTCAGCCCCGAGAAGTCTCTTGCTGATTTAGTAGACTGATCTCTGAACTCGGTCTTCTTCTCGTACCAATACGGCACTAGCTGCATCCTCAGTGACAGCCAGGTAGAGAAAAATAGGCTCTCCTGCTTTTGGTTTGGATAGTACGGGCGGCTCGGCCAGATGTGCCTTCAGGTCGAGGAATGCGCTTTCGCACTCTTCTGTCCATTCGAACTTCTTGTTTCCTAGGAGCAGGTTGTAGAATGGCAAACACTTATCAGTGGACTTGGAAATAAACCGATTGAGGGCTGCCACTCTTCCTGTCAGGCCTTGGACATCTTTTCACGACCCGGGCGAGGGAAGCTCGAGCAGTGATCTGATCTTGTTGAAGAAGAAGAGGGCTTCCACTCTTCCTGTCAATCGTTTAGAGATTAGTTTGGTGCTTTCATTGCTCTCAATGAAAGCACCAAACTGTTGATGCGTTTCTTCACCAACAGGTAATTAAGAAAAGAAGAGAAAGGGATTAGTGTTAATGTTGAACCGAAACAGATATATGATCTTAGAAATGAAAAAGGTGACTCAAGACACGTTTTTTAAGTGGTTCAAAGGTTAAAATCCTTCTACTCCACTAGTCAATATTATTGCTATATACTGGATATTTGATTACAGGGTATTTCTTACAAGAGAGAATCCAACCCCTATCAACTCTCAAGGTCTCCATATTTATTGGAGAAGGCACCTTGGAGTTGGTAAGAAGGTCATCCCGTGACCTTCTTACCTATCATATTAACTCTGTGCCATTCATGATTAATTCCTAAACCTGACACATAAGTGTGGTCAAATCAATAGGTAAGGAGATAATGGGTTGCACGGCCCAACCCAGTCGTAGGTGTCTGAATACGCACGTTCCTGCTGCGTGTCCGAGAAGTCAGGGGCATATCAGACACGTGATGTCTGATATATGCACGTTTACCTTGTGTGTGTTGACTTTACAAAAGGTCATAGCCTCCAACTCTAGCTCGTACCACGAGCTGGATACTTAACTCGACCTTCGGCCTTCAGAGTCCGGACTCAGTTCTCAGGCGATCTTGGTGAACCCTAGGGTTACCTCGAGCTAAGGAGGTACGATCTTATGATGGCAGCTCCGGTTTTGGGGATGTCCACGAGATAACCATGATTAGGCCGCAGCTCAGCTCGCTAATCAACTCGTGGGAAAATCAGGGCGTACATATTGTTTAATAAAGTTTTTGTAAATTCAGAATTTCAGTATTGTCGTATTCAGGTTAAAATTATTTTTTATACAATATATATGTATGTTAAGAAATGAGGTCATAACAGAGTGGTATCAGAGCGGATCGGTTTTGAAGACAATCTCATATGTACAAGCATGATGGTGTTGACGGTGAAATCTCATCAACGATATAAGGTTAGAAAACTAAGACTATATTGCCAAAGGTATCTCAGAAGAAGATGGAGAAAACTTGAAAGAGTAAATATGTAGAACTGCAATGGAGTCGAAATTGTATATTACTTAACAACCTTAGCATACAATCAATTTTCCAACCCCTTTTCTAGAGGGGTGATGATCTATTTATAATGGAGCTCTAATGGCTCCCCATACATTGTGGTCCCAGGGGACAAGATTGTACATAGGTACATTTTCAGGGTAGTGGCACAGGTCGTGGTGGAGCTGAAGGTTATGGTGTCGGCCTGGTACATAGTCAGAGGTATGCATGTAGTGCTTCCACTCTCTGTACAAATCCGTACCTCCACTACTTGTAGGACACAGATGTCAGAGTCATGCCTTTGCCCTTTTTCAGGGTTGTACATCCCGTGCTTGTACATTTATCTCATCCCTAGTGGTCCCCTTTACCTAAATATCTTCTCTAGGTTTCTTTATATTTTAGTAAGTGTCGATCCATACTTCTTTTATCCCGTCCTTACCTCCAGGTAGGAGGCCTGGAAATAGGCATGTACGAGGCTTGGGGATGGGTCTCACAAGGCAAGACCCTTGGTGCCTAATCGAGTATCCAGGCATGACTTGGGCATTCACGAGGCATGGGGATGGGTCTCACAAGGCAAGACCCTTGGTGCCTAAGTGAGTACCCATGTGTGACCCGGGCATTCACGAGGCTCGGGCATGGGTCTCACAAGGCGTGATGGGGTTGCATGAGGACCACAAGATGGTGGTGGCACGAGGCTCCTTGGCGTGGTCATACCTCGCGAGACGCACACGAGCGCGGTGAGGTGTGTCTTGCTGTGCGAGGCATTGGCGCGCATCTGGGTCACGAGGCGCGCGGGTGAGGGCAGCCTCGCATAGTGAGACCCTTGTTGCCTTGGCAGGCGCATGCGGGGGAAGGGCAGCCTCGCATAGTGAGACCTTTGTGGCCTTGGCAGGCGCATGCGGGGGAAGGGCAGCCTCGCATAGTGAGACCCTTGTGGCCTTGGCAGGCACATGCGGGGGAAGGACAGCCTCGCATAGTGAGACCCTTGTGGCCTTGGCAGGCGCATGCGGGGGAAGGGCAGCCTCGCATAGTGAGACCCTTGTGGCCTTGGCAGGCGCATGCGGGGGAAGGGCAGCCTCGCATAGTGAGACCCTTGTGGCCTTGGTAGGCGCATGCGGGGGAAGGGCAGCCTCGCATAGCGAGGCCCTTGTGCGTGGTCGGGGGTGCATGGCGCGAGGCCCTTGATGCGCCTGCCCCCTTGTGACGTGTAGCTTGGCCTCTTAGCCTAGCAAGGCCATACTTCATAGCCCATAAGGTGATGCTTCCCTTGGGATAATCTCCTGGTTTCACAAGACTTACAGGTCTGAGCCTGATAATGTGACTAAGTGGCCTATAGCCTTGTATTTTAACCATTTACTGGGGATTTTTTTCTTGGTGGATTTTTGGCATCCACAGATGGTAAGCGGGGTACTCATCAAGTAAGTCCTTATAAATATATATATATATATTAGCGTTAAATTTAATCCCTTAGCAAAGTTATATCTAACGCTACTTGACGTGTAAATAAGTGATATGGTCATTTACTTTCAAGAAAGTTTTATTAATGGTAATCATCCCAACTCATGACCTTTTAGAGATGAAGAATGGAAGGACATGCAGCTGGAGAGCCTACTGCAGAGCAAACTATTCCAAATGTTGCTGAGCTAATGTTGAAATTTCAAGAAGAAAGGGAGAAAAACCAACGGTTAGATGATTTACTAGCACAATTCATAAGGCAACAAAGAAATGAAGGACGACCACAGGGTAATGAAGAATCACCACACGATAGCGAAGACCACCCACCAACAAATGGAGCACAACAACACGCACCACCTCCAACTCCTCCAATAGAAGTCAGGAATGCAACAGCCAATTACTCTTCGAAGGCCTTTATGAAATTCCACCCCCCGAAATTTTATGGAAACATTGATTCGAAAGTAACAGAGAATTGGATTCGCACGATGGAAAGACTTTGTGATCTAGCTCGAGTTCCACAAGAAGACAAAGTGCGGCTAGCAATATACTTGTTGAGGGAGGATGCTAGCTATTGGTGGGATACTATGGCGGCCATCCATGGAGTAGACACAATGACTTGGGAACATTTTCGAAACTTATTGGAAGAGAGATACCTTACAACTGCCTTGAAAGATGAAAAAGCAAGAGAATTCACTTACCTGAGGCAGAAAAAGATGCTGATGGAAGAGTTTATTCGAAAATTTAATGAACTCTCAAGATACGCCCCCCACATGGTCTGTACGGATGAATTAAAAATCAAGCATTTCAAAAATGCTATTTGTTATCCCCAAAAATTGGAGATCAATGACGTGGCAATAAAGGTGACAAGTGCCAGTGCATGGTCAGTAAAAGACAGATTAATAGTCAATAAATACATTGACTCCTCAGAGTTGTGATAAAGTGACCCGGTAGACTGGTGAAGAGTTTGGACTGCTTGAAAGATGTCATAACCAAGCTAAGTGCATCCTAGGAGATCCCAAGGGTGTGGTCCGAGGAGACCCCAAGGGGGTGGTCCTAGGAGAGCTAAGGAGAGTGCATCCTAGGAGATCCCAAGGGTGTGGCCCGAAGAGAGCTAAGGAGAGTGCGTCCTAGGAGAACTAAGGAGAGTGCATCCTAGGAGATCCCAAGGATGTGGTCTGAGGAGAGCCCAAGGGACTTTGGTCCGAGGAGAACCAAGAGAGTGATCCTAGGAGACCCCAAGAGAGTGGTCCTAGGAGACCCCAAGGATGTAGTCCGAGGAGAGACCAAGAATTTGGTCTTTACGCATATGTCCAACCAGTGCATGGTTGTCCAAATAAAGAAATGGCATGCTAGAGGAGAGTGTCATGTTAGAGGAGAGAAGTGCATGTCCTACCAGCAAGTGTATGTCCGACCAGCATGTGTATGATCGACCAGAGTGGAGGTGAGGTGGATCAACTAGCTAGAGGAGGACTAAGTCAAGATTCCCATATTCAACTTCAACAAGATACGCGGGAATCTCTCATTCTTCCCACAAATGGGGGGTTTTGTTACATTTTGAATTTTTTTTGTAATTTAAATGTAATAAATATAATAAAATATCCCGATTATAGGGGATATCAGATGTATGACCCTAAGCCTATAAATAGAGGGCTTATGGGATTAGAGAGGGGTTCTTCTCCTTCTTTCTAGACTTTTGGGAAATTTGGGTCTGAGTATTCTAGAGAGAGAAAGTGCTGGTATTTGAAAGGATTCTTGTATTTTTGCAATCTGTACTGAAGAAACTCAGTTGGCTCAGTCCATCTGATCTTGAGTACAGATCTATAATCACAACTCTAAGTGGATTAGGCTATTATCGATTGATCGGGGCTGAACCACTATAAAAATCTTGTGTGTTATTTACTTTTCTTGATAAAACTGTCTATGTCATTTAAATTCTCTTGAAGGTTTATCGTTTTTGACGTTCTCACGTCGTTGGCTAAAAACACAGTCAACACTATTCATCCTGACATTCGTAAAGACCTCGAAGTAGCAGACTTGGAGGGAGCTTCTTTTTCCAAAGTAGCTGACAAAGCCTTGAAGATCGAAAGGGCAATACTGATGCAAGAACGGGAGAAAGAAGATGAATTCAGAAGACAAGGCGCAAGGAACTTCCGAAATCGGCAAAATAACCATTTCATGAAAGGTGGTCCAAGTCAGAAAAGTAGTGACAAGAAGCGGCCTAACCAGTGGAGTTTCAACAACAACAACAACAACAATAAGAGAGGAAAGGAGCATTCCCAAGAAAAGCCAGGATTTCCTCAATGTCCCAAATGTAACAGATATCATCCTGGTGAATGTCGGGTTGGTACTAACACTTGCTACATATGCGGGAAGTCGGGACACTTTGCAAGGGAATGTTCCAACCGTAACGACCAGTATAAAGGAGGAGAAGAAAAGAAAACAAACGCCAGAGTCTTTGCCTTGACTCGGGAAGAAGCGGAAGCAAGTCCATCCATAGTAATCTCAGGTCAGCTCCTTTTCAATAACATCCCTGCATCAGTATTAGTTAATTCTTGAGCTACACACTCATTCGCATCAGTGCATTTAGTTGGTAGACTGAATGGATTACCTGTTAAGATGGATACAATTTTTAGTATAGCACTGCCCTCCGGGGAAGTGCTCTACTCAACTCATTGGTATAAGACTATACCAATTATAATCAATGACAGGGAACTATATGTTAACCTGATCATTATTGACATGAAGGACAATGACGTCATTTTAGGAATGGATTTCCTAACAATGTATAACGCTAGAATCGATTGTAGTAAGAAAGAAGTCATTTTTGCACCGGTAGGAGAAAACGAAGTTCATTTTCAAGGGAAATAGAAACGAACCCCTTCACCAATGATTTCTGCAGCAAAGGCAAGGAAATTATTAGCAAATGGATGCACTAGATATCTAGCAACGATTTGTGACGTCTCGAAAGAGAAGCTTGCGCGACCTGAAGACATTTATATTGTACGCGAATTCATGGAAGTATTTCCAGAAGATCTTCCTGGAATTCATCCCGATCGTGAAATTGAGTTTGAGATCAAGTTGTTACCTGGTACAACTCCGATTTCAAAGGCCCCTTACCGCATGGCACCTGCCGAACTGAAGGAACTAAAGACTCAACTAGAGGAACTTTTGGAAAAGAAGTTTATAAGACCCAGTCATTCACCGTGGGGAGCCCCAGTACTATTCGTGAAGAAGAAGGATGGCACAATGAGAATGTGCATTGATTACAGGGAGCTCAACAAATTGACAATTAAAAATAAGTACCCACTACCCAGGATTGATGATTTATTCGACCAACTACAAGGAGCGGCAGTATTTTCAAAGATAGACCTTCGTTCGGGATACCACCAGCTCAAGGTGAAGGAACAAGATATTCCTAAAACGGCGTTTCGAACTCATTATGGACATTACGAATTCGTGGTGATGCCATTTGGACTAACTAATGCTCCTGCAGCTTTCATGGACCTCATGAATAGAGTATTTAAGGATTTCTTGGATAAATTTGTCGTTGTTTTTATCGATGATATCCTTATATACTCAAAGTCAGAAAAAGAACATGAGGAACATCTAAGATGTACGCTAGAAACTCTCAAAAAGGAACAACTATATGCCAAATTCAAGAAGTGTGAATTTTGGCTTGATAAAATTAACTTTTTGGGACATGTTGTGTCAAAAAGTGGGATTTTGGTGGATCCAGCAAAGATAGAAGCAGTAAAAGGATGGTCCCAGCCAAGGAATGCAACTGAAGTAAGAAGTTTTCTGGGCTTAGCTGGATATTATCGACGATTCATAGAAGGGTTTTCCAAAATTGCAACCCCACTTACGGCGCTCACTAGAATGAATAGTCAATTCATATGGACGGAAGCTTGTGAGGAGAGCTTTAGGAATTAAAGAATCGACTAACTAATGCTCAAATCCTCACCATCCCAAATAGTACAGATGAGTTTGAAAATTTCTGTGACGCTTCAAAGATGGGATTAGGAGCGGTGTTGATGCAAGAAGGGAGAGTAGTAGCTTACGCCTCAAGACAATTAAAGGATTATGAGAAAAACTACCCCACACATGATCTAGAGTTAGCTATGGTAGTTTTTTCCTTGAAAATTTGGAGACATTATCTCTACGGAGTAAGATGTAAAAATTTTACTGATCACAAGAGTTTGAAGTACTTCTTTACCCATAAGGAACTTCATATGAGACAAAGAAGGTGGTTGGAATTAGTCAAAGACTACGACTGTGAAATTTTATACCACCCTGGTAAAGCTAACAAAGTAGTGGATGCATTAAGTAGAAAGACGTCGACAAGCTTGATGTTCCTTCAAGCCTTGTCCAAACTGCTACAAGAGAAAGTAGTAAGATCGGGCATAGAAGTAGAAATCGGAGGATTGTCCAATCTGACGTTAGAGTCGAATCTGCTGGAGGAAATAAAAGAAGGTCAAGAATCAGATCCTCACCTAACCGAGGTCAAAGCAGAAGTCAAAGAAGAAAAAGTGAAGAATTTTAATATTTCTGACTTAGGAATATTAAAATTTAACGAAAGAATTTGCGTACCTGCAAGAGAGGACATTAAGAATAAGATTATGAATGAAGCTCATAACACTCCATACACAGTACATTCAGGCTCAACAAAGATGTACAGAAGTTTGAAGGAACACTTTTGGTGGCCTGGCATGAAGAAAGATGTAGCCCAATATGTAGCTCGATGTCTTACTTGCCAAAGGATTAAGGCAGAACATCAACAACCTAGAGGAGAACTACAGCCCTTGGAAACACCAGAATGGAAATGGGAGCAAATTGCAATGGACTTCGTTATTGGACTTCCATGAACAAGCAAAGGATATGATTCAATATGGGTCATCATCGACTGATTAACAAAGTCTACTCATTTCCTTCCGGTAAAGGTGACGTACACAGGGGACCAGTTAGCGGAAGCTTATGTGCAAGAGATAGTACGATTGCATGGAATTCCAATTTCCATAGTGTCAGATAGAGACTCAAAATTTACTTCAAAATTCTGGCAAAGCTTGCACAAGGCTATGGAGACAAGATTGAAACTTAGTATAGCTTTCCACCCACAAACAGATGGTCAAACAGAAAGGACTATACAGACTCTTGAAGATATGCTAAGAGCGTGTGTCCTGGACTTTGAAGGATCGTGGAGTAAATATTTATCGCTGATTGAATTTGCCTATAACAACAGTTATCAGGATACCATAGGGATGGCACCCTATGAAGTGTTATATGGGCGGAAATTTCGATCTCCTATCCATTGGCACGAGGTGGGTGAAAGAAAGTACATAGAGCAACAAACTGGACCAGATATTGTGACGTCAACAACGGAAGTTGTTCGAAAAAATCAACAGAGGATAGCAGCAGCCCAAAGTCAACAAAAATGCTATGCTGACAAACGAAGAAGACCATTAGAGTTCCAAGTCGGAGAAAAAGTATTTCTACGGATAACACCAATGAAAGGTGTTATGAGATTTGAACAAAAAGGAAAGTTGAATCCAAGGTTCATTGGACCTTTTGAAATATTAGACCGAATTGGAAAAGTGGCCTATAAATTAGCACTACCGCCAGAGTTGTCGGATGTGCATGATGTCTTCCATGTGTCTATGTTGAAGAAATATATTCCTGATTCCAGTCACGTGTTGAAACATGAAGTTATCCAGGTGGACAAAGACCTTACCTATGAGGAAAAACCTGTCCAAATCTTGGATCGAAAGAATAAGGTCTTAAGAAATAAAGAAATACCTTTGGTCAAGGTATTGTGGAGAAGCCAGGCAATAGAAGAGGCTACGTGGGAGCGTGAAGATGAGATGAAAGCTAAATATCCAGATTTACTCTAGATTTTCGTGGACGAAAATTTGTAAGGAGGGTAGATTGTAACTCCCACTTCTTTCTACAAATGCATTATAACAATTATGAAAAATATTGTAACACCCCAAGTTGCTAATAAGGTCTAGGACCTTGATTAGCGTGCCTGGAGGGCAATAAGTGAATTAACATGATAATACATGAATTTGAATGAATATGTGATTAGAATGCATGTTTAGGTGGTATAAATATGCATGTGGACCCCGTTTGTATGTTAGGGGTAAATTGGTAATTTTAGCCCGCTGAGGGCATAAATGTGATAATTGTACTATGTGATTTGTACCACGTGAGTGTGGTGATATTAATGTGATGCACGTGCCGAGACGGTCCTAGAGAGCTAGTTAACTTAAAAGTCACAACGGGATTTTATACCCGGCTCGGGAGGAGCCTAGGGGTACTTTGGGGAATTTCGTAAGTTGAGTTGAGAATTAGTAGTTAATGGTTATTGGTGATTGAGCAACCTGAGTAACCATTAGTAACTGCTGAGAGTAACAAGTTGTGATGGGAAAGTGGTAGAATAGTAATAGAAATTAAATGACAAAAAAAGGCCTTGAGGTTTAGTTAGGAAAGATTTCTATGAGGGGTAAAATGGGCTTTTGGCAAAGGTTTAGATTACTTCAGCTAAGGGAAAGTTCATTCATGTTATTCTCACTTGGGCAATTCAGTTTTGCTGAAAATTAGAAGAAAACCAGAAGGAAAGGGGAAAGGAAGAAGGGGGCTGAAGTTGGGAGACCT
The DNA here is from genome assembly GCF_963169125.1 of Humulus lupulus. Taxonomy (NCBI): domain Eukaryota; kingdom Viridiplantae; phylum Streptophyta; class Magnoliopsida; order Rosales; family Cannabaceae; genus Humulus; species Humulus lupulus. Next base: position 109,792,304 of record NC_084797.1, on the reverse strand, counting down.
AGGAGGAAATTCAAGAGGGATTGGAGACAACCAAGGTCAAATTTAAGCTAGGACTACTCAGAGGTAAGGATTATGTTCTGCTATTACTTGAGTTCAAGGTTGATTTTCAGAGATTAAGTGTGGAATTTAAAGATAGGGTGGCTGGTTTTTATTGAAAATTCAGTTTGGATAATCAAAAGGAAGGTGACTTGAAGCTAGGATTGAGGAGAATTCAAGCTGAGTTCTTGACTGAGGTAAGAGTTTTTCATCATGTTTGAATTGCGTATCTGGTGTGGTTTAAGATTTTTGAGGCATGGTGTATAATTTTCAAGCTCTAGTTTAGGTCTTAGAAGCCATGGTTTGAGTTTCTGAAATCTGAAACTCAAGTGTGGTTTTGGGTGTGATTGTGTAATTAAGCTTGATTTTGATGTTTATAGGTTGTTAAAGGGTTCATTTGGGGTTTTAAATTGATCTTGGGGCTTAGCTACTTGTTTGGGTTGAATTGGAGTTGTATTGGCTCGGGGAAAATGCAGGGGAAAACCCAGAAATCTGGGTTCGCGTAGGGGCGTCGCGGCCCTGTTCTTTGGTGTCGCGGCACAGGCTTGCATCAGGATCAGGGTGAGCTTCTGGGCGCCGCAGCCCTTGATGGGAGTGCCGCAGCCCTAGGCCATTTTTGACAGCCAAATATTACATTTTTAGGTCTTTTGCCCGGGGGCTCGTGGGATGGTTCCAATACATTGTTTTAGGGAATTAGAGGTCCCGAGAGTACGGGATTGGTCCCGGGAAGTGGTTTTGGGATTGGTTAGTATTAAAAGTGTTTTATATGTGTTGTGACTAGGATTTTGGAGAGGCTCATGATAGAGGACCGTGCTTGTGACCTTGGTGCATCGGAAAGCTCGGGATACAGGTAAGAAAACTGTAACACCCGTAGAGCAGGGCATGGGCCCATAGTGTTGTTGCAGGGCATGGCCCTAGATTGTATTATTGCTAGGATGTAGCATTAAATGAATTATTATATGTTTGATTGTTGTTTGAGGATGCTATATGTGGTTATAGCAGAATGAACGGCAAAGGAGCCGGGAATGGCGAAGGGCCGAGAACGGCAGTGGGGCTGGGAATATCACTTAGCACATGGAGTGCTTGTGGTTAGGGTGAGACCCCAATGGATACATGGGATATCCTTACGGTGTGGACCGAGAGCCCAGGCTTTGGTAACGCCTCTGGGACGGCATGGCCGTATATGTGTTTAAATCTTATGGTCTGCCTGATTAACTATGAATTGTCTGCTATAGTGGTTTTATGATATGCATATGTTATATGATGTATGAGTTTTCTTGCTGGGCTTCGGCTCATGGGTGCTCTGTGTTGCAGGTTAGGGTAAGGAGAAAGTCAACTAGCCATGAGTACGGAGAGCGTGGGAACGGCGCGTACATGTTTGGCCTACCCGACTACTTTGGTTGGGGGTGTTTTGAGAAATGGTTGTATTAAACTATAGTTTGATGGTTAATTATCTGTAAACCTGTTTTGAGTTGTAAATATTTTATAAACCATGTTTGGGATCCCAAATGTAAGACACTTGAGATTTTAAATGAATTAAGGGATTTTCAAATATTACAGCCTAGATTTCTATTTAATCACACTTTTATTCTAAAAACCTCGTTTAGCGAGCTAATTGCACGTTTTAAACTCACTTAGTAACGGCTCTAAGGTAGTAGGGCGTTACAAATAAGAGAAGATATTTTATTCATACTTTTGAGTGCATTACAATGTTAATCGAATGCTATAACTATTAAGTAAAGTGGAAGAATAACTAATGAATACGCAACTATAATACTCATGGGCATTTCATTAGTATAATACCCATAGAATGATGTTAAATACAAGCAAACAATCACTAAAGTTATGAACAATAAAGAGAAATTCATGTTTTGATGATGAGTTTTATATAGAAGGTTAAGAGATGAAAAAGTTGTGCAAGTAAATGGTTGAAGGAACAAGTATTTATAGGACAAAAAAAAAACTAGTCGTTATGACCGTTGGTCAATAGTGACTTGACCGTTGGGGATATATGTGTATTCTATTGTGAGATTTTAACAATTCTAAGTTGTTGAAGTAACTAACACATGAGAATAATTAATTTATGGATGTTAGAGAAACTTTTTCAGAAAAATTTGTGAGTCAAAAATGTTGGACTAGGTAATATAAGAAGATTGAGAAATTTTCATTTTTTTACTATTCACCAGGTACTATTCATAGTGGGTCCCACAATGGGGTCCGCATGGGTCCCACAGCGGGGTCCACCCCATGGTTCCCACATGATGATGCAGTAGTGATACAATGATGACTTTAGCAAACCACCATGCTTATATTTTGAATATTTTATTATTCCACTATGCTTGATATTTTAAATATTTTATTAGCATAGTAACCCAAAATTTTCCTATAAATAGTCCTTCCAAAACTCATCTTTAATCATAAAACCTCATTTTCTTTCTCTTACTCTACCCAAAAATCTTCTTAACACCCTTCTAAAGTTCTAAACCTCGAAGATCTAGGCGAAGTTCTGTCCGTAATGCTAGCCTACGAAAACCTTTTAGGTAAGCTATTTCCCGAGCCTTTCATTTTAGTTATTTAGTTATTATATATACACAGATTATTTTACTATGTCGTTATAATGCCAAAAGTTATATATAGATTATTTTACTATGCCGTTATAATGCCAAAATTTATATATAGATTAATTTACTATGTCGTTATAATGTCAAAATTTATATATAGATTAATTTACTATGCTGTTATAATGCCAAAATTTATACATAGATTAATTTACTATGCCGTTATAATGCCAAAAGTTATATATAGATTATTTTACTATGTCGTTATAATGCCAAAATTTATATATAGATTATTTTACTGTAATGCCAAAATTTATATATGGATTATGTTACCATGCCATTATAATGCCAAAAGTTATATAGATTACTTTACTATGCCATTAAAATGCTAAAATTTATATATGGATTATTTTACCATGTCGTCATATTTTACAATGTCAAAAATTGAAATATAAACTATTTTTTTATGTATCGTTATAATACTAAACTTATATAGGCTATGGTCACACTTTGGACTATTTGGACTTTTATTATATGACCTTATTCCCTATTATTATGGACTGATACTATGACCTGGACATTTCCGTATGACCATGACCACGACTTTTAGACCGGGATCTTGCCATGGACAATTATAGTATGACCATATGCTTGGACATAAAATAAACAATAAAATAAGAAAAAAAAACAGAATAACAACAACTATAAACTAAAATTACATCATGTAGATTTTATGTAAGTTAATAGTTTGTGTTTTTATCAGGTAGCTAACAATTTCGGTTGTTTTATCAAGACGCAAGGTAAGTAGAATCCTCATCTACAATACAAGTATTTTATGTGTCTTATGTGCATTTATATGCTTTATATGTTATCCTGCCATGTTGTTATGCATAAGTTATTTTTAAGAATGTTATATTTCTTATGCATAAGCACGCTTAATGTTCACAAACAAGTTATTGAAAGTGTTAAAGTAGAGGTGCTACTTGGGAGACCTACGTCCCAAAAATGTAAGGAGGGAGATGTATTTCCCTATATAATGAATGTTTATGAGGGAGAAATTCCCTATTATCATGTTTATGTTCAGGTGGGAATGTGATTCCCTATGTAATGCCGGCAACAGCATCCTCTAGGGCCCAAAAGAAAGAAAGAAAATACATAGCATGTTGCACGTTTATTTTAATGCATATGAGGTAGTTATTCTGCTTACTGAGCCTTAGCTCATCAGATAATGTTTTGTATTGTAGGAAAGAGGCCCCAAATATAAATTGTTGATGAGTATACGTGGAGCCAACATGACTGTACATATGGGGCTGACCTGAATGGAGTGGAGTTCTGCTATGCTATTTTATAAATAAATGAGAAACTTGATTTTATATTTATATTTCATAAAAAGTATTTTGTGAGCTTTATAATTTACATAAAGCTTTAAAAGTATTTCATAAACGTTGTAATTAACATAAAGCTTTTAAATTTATCGGTTGGATACATCTCTAATTCTACGTTAAGGTGTAGTAACGCCACGAAAAATTATTTATAAAAGTATTAAGATTTGTATGCAAGATAAAGTTTTTATTTAGTATTGGTGGGTATTGTATGGTGTTTACCGAGTTTTTCGGAAACGGATACGAACGGAATAATAAAAGATAAGAACCGTAGAAGTGCAGAAATGTAAATAAACAAACAGTGTTTTTACGTGGTTCAGGCGTTAACGAGCCCTAGTCCACGAGTCGATGTTATTATACTTGTAGAGAATTACAGTTAAACAGCTGGTGTACAAGAACCTCACAACCTCACAGTGTTTCTCTCGGGTTCTCTTGGAGAAGATGAAGCTAGAGAGATTTTAGCAGAGTTCTTGCTATGTGATTTGTTGGCCGTCCCCCCTATCGTAAAATGAGGGGGTCTTTATAGCTAGGGTTTTTTATTAGGGTTTTACTCTGTCCCCTTAGTCTTAATTACACCAGCCATAAATAGGGGATACAATTACTGTAGTAGTATGGCTACAAGACTCTACGCAGGTATAATTACATGAAAGTATGGGAAATAGCAAAAGGCAGTCGTCACTTCCAGGCAGTCAACGGAACAGTAGGCGAAAAGGTACCCTTAGGCGTGCTGGGATGTGTGCGGCCTTGACCTGTCAGGCGTGTCAGGCGGGATCCTGTGTCAGGTGAATATCATCCCAACTATGCCTCCTCCGTGACTCGACCACTTGGTCTTCTTCCGTGCGAAGCACGGAACCGTATCTACGAAGATAACCTGAAGAGTTTCTCCTGGAAGGACCTTCCCCGAAGGATATCACTTCGGGAGTCCAGGAGAATCGACGAACTTCCGGGTTACGGCTGCTTGAAAGCGTGTGCTAGGCACTGAACGGGAGAGGCGAAGCCTTCCTGTCCATCCGCGACCCCTGGTCACCCTCCGTGAAGGACTGTGATAATTCTTCTTCCCGAAGGCTATCCATCTAAACACTATCCGGAAATCTGGATAACATTTACCCCCCAAGGTCACGGAGCTTGGGAGGTCCGGGAGCTTGTACGGTCCTCCGGGTATTCAGGTCTCTAGATTAGACGAGGGGTCGCCTCCTGTGTTCCTGGAAGAGTTCCTTTTTCCCGTCTGAGTGTTAGTACGAAAAAAGAAGGAAATCTCTTCTGTTTGAACTCAAGTACTCAAGTATGGTGAGGGCCACGCGTCACGCAGGGACTGGTTCTGCGACCAAGACGTGCGCGTGAGGTGATTGGCTGAGTTCGCGTGCGTCAGGCCTCTGAGTGGTGATTTGACGGTATTTAATGGTACGCTGGGCCCGAGATGGTGTAATGATGGGAAATAAATACTTTATTCCTATCCGAGGAGCCATAAATAGGACCGGTCCTTTACCCCCAGCCGTTGGATCTGATGCACACGGAATAGGAAGATCGGGACCGTCCATTTGAGGAATTCGAAACGACTTCTTTCCTGCTATAAAAACGAGGGAACGGACCTTTCTTCCTCTTTACGCTTTCAAATTCTCGAGCTTTCAGATTCTCAGATTCCCACATCTTCGAACTCTCAAGCTTCCAAGCTTCCTTTCCTTCGAATTCGCCACTTCTTTTGGTAAGGAATCCAGAAACTTTTCTTTCGTTTTGGCAGTAGGTTTGTTTGCCGAGGTTCCAGGTTTGAATCGTTGCTTGTCTTTGCAGCTTTCACTTCACGTGTTCATGCGGTGTAGTGATCCGGTTACTCCCTCAATCTTCAGATACTCGAATACCAGTAAGTATTTTTACTTTGAAATTTCCTTCTATACCTCAGATTGTTGGTAGTTGTTAGGGTTGAGTTTTCTGCCGGTGTCATCTTTATGCATGCGTGAATAGGGCTTTGATAGGCATGTGACTGATGTGAGCCAATAAGTGATCTTTTTGCATGCTTTGATGATTTGCGTTTGGAAAGTTGTTCCTCATCTTGCTTGCGCTGTTCTGGTTTGCTGTTTTAGGGCATAAGCGTGAACGCCTTTAGGGTGTCTTTCTCTGGAAAAACACTTCTCTCGGCGGGCTTAGGCTCGGAGTTTGAGTTTGGCTCCTTGCTGCCTTTCGGGTGGCCTGGTGCCAACCCCTCGGCAAGCTCGGTGGGAGCCTCTCCAAGCAATTTTCGGGGAGGTTCTCCCCGACGCCTTTGATACCGTTAGGGTATGACAAGGGTGCTGACTGCTTAGAGTGTTTTCTTCTTTGTTTCTTTTGTTCAGTGACGAACACCTCAAAGGAACGAACTATCGCTGCGGTAGAGGCTGAATCCGCCCAGGAGCGAGGTTCCCCTGTCGCCGGCGCAAAGGGGAAAGGAAAGACAAAAGTGGTCGCGGCTAGCCCACCGACTACCAACAGTTCAATCTGGGAGATGGACCAGAAGCCGAACCTGTTCAGGAACTACGGCATGCTGGAGCTGTACTCCTCAGAGGCAGGCCTGAAGAACATCCCAGGCCTGATGTGGCACCGTCTGTCGGTGCTGGGTGAGTCTGCTAGTCAGAGTCACGAGGGTTTTGGTGCCTGGAGCTGGGCACACATAGTGTGTGGGGCGCACTTGCCCCTAAGAAGTTACTTTGCCAATTTCTGTGTGAAGGCGGGGATTGCCCCCTTCCAGTTGATTCCCCCCAGCTACAAGCTCCTAGCGGGGTGGTACATCTTTTGCAAGTCCCGGGACCTGGAGGCTCCTACCCCGGAGGAGGTGCTGTACTTCTACGGGTTGAAGTCTCAGCCCATGAGAGGTCATCCAGACAAGGTGGGATTTTACAGGCTGGAGAGGCACCCGGACGTGATGTGTCCCACCTGTCATACCGCGAGGGTTCCAGATCTCCGGGAGTACTGGTTCCTAACGACTGGCTTCCCACTGAAGAGGGTGCCAGCCCTATCTTTGGACTTCAAAGTCCCTGGTAAGTGCTCCTTCCTCTCCTTTTTAACTTTGTTTCTTTACGTTTGGTTTGCCTTTCGGGAGGATCTCTAATACTCATGTTTGAATTTTGCAGAAGCCATCCCGCGGACGCCTCACTGTGCGGAGATGATAAGGAGGTCGCAATTCTACGAGGGGCTCTCGAAGGAAGAGCTGAAGGTGGAAGGACTTGTGACCACCGAATCTCTGAGAGAGTATGGGCTACTCGCCTCCTTCCAAAATATTGGGCCAGTGAGTGGCACGGGGCAAAGTCAGGTGTCCGCTGACGTCCGGGAGCAGATTGCCCTGGAACTGTCCAAGGTGATCTGCCAGGCAGTCCAGGATGAGAAAAATTTGTCCCCCAGTTGGGCGGAGAGGTTCCCCGACCCCCAGTCGGAGGAAGAAGAAATTGAGGCTCGCTATGCCGCGGCTTACCCCAATGAAGGGACTCCGGGAGCTGGCACCTCCGGGATAGGTAAGGCTAGCTTTCGATTGATTCACACCCCCAGCCTATCTGAGGTCTCCCGGACCTCCCAAATGGGGTTCGATCACCGCTTCCTTAGGCTAGATCCGCATAGGATACCCTTTGACAGATATTGCGATAGGGTAAATGAGCTCCTCGGATGTTTGGGTGACGGTAGTCTGCCAGAAGGTGTCACCATGGTTGACCCTTCTTCCCTCAGCATGTCATTCCCGGACTTCAAGGAGTACGGGAGCTTCCTGGAGCAGGAAGCGGTGTCTTGTTTCACTCGGGGAAGGCCATCCACGTTTCTCGTGCATGGTCGTCCCTCTCAAACGTTTCTCTTTTTTGTTCCTTGTTCCCTGCTGGCGGACTTGTTTGTGCTTTTATGTTGTTGATTGTCTTGTTTTCTGCTTATCTTCTTTCACCTTGCTTGCGGGTTTGTTAACCTTGCTTCGTACATTTCTTGCAGAACATCCCGAAGCAAAAATGTTGGGGAGAGCTACCTCACTTATTAAGAAGGCTGCCACCAGCCAGGACCCGTCCAAGGGGAAAGGACGAAAGGCCAAAGCTGTTAGGGGAGGTAAAGCTGCCACTCCCAAGAAGACAAGTGGCGAGGCACAAGTGTCTCCGGAGGTAGAGAAGTCTCCTGCCGATGGGCCTTCCGAGACCATGATGGTCTCGAGTAGCAGCAGCGATGGGGAAGGTCTTGTGTTCCCCGCGAAGACGATCGGGGTGAGCAAGCGTCCTGGAGGAGAGGTTGAGGGCGACAAGAGGAAACGCCTCAGACATTCTTCCCCCGGAGGTGACGGAGACCTCCGGGCCGCGCGCAGTCCTCGCCAGACTACCCTCTCCCAGCAGCAAAAGCAACAACAACAACAACAACAACAACATCAACAACAACAACAAAGAAAATCAACACCGTCACAGCAGCAGCCGAAACAACAGCAACATCAGCAGCAACATCAAACCGGGGCGGTAGTGACTCCGCCACCGTCCCTAATACCCCGTCTACCTCCTCCTCCGGTCCAAAAGGAGTCCACCCTTTCGGGGTCTCCTTCTTCTCCTCCTCTTCCACTTTCTCAACAAACAAGCCTTCCGCCGCCTGGCCTGAAGTTCCACTTCCCTCAGAAACCAACCCGTTTCCCCGCTACCCTCCTGGAGGGTGTGAGACGGGCTAATAATTTTTTGAAGAGGCGGTTGGAGGCCGAGAAGGCTGTTGTTCAGGGAAGGGCAGACAACCTGTCTGCCGTGAAGAGAGCTGAGTTGGCCGAAGGGGTGAGATCTCTTCACCCGGCTGGAGCGGTCTTGGATGGCCCGGCCCTGGGGAAGAGGCTGGTGCCCAGGCTCGGACATGCATTGGCGCCGTTCGGAGCAGAGATGATGGAGGACATGGCCCTGAGCTTGTGCGAGCTCAATTCTGAGAAATGGGCCATCAGTAGCAGTAAGGACCCGCTGTTGCTGACGCATGCCGTAAAGCAGCAACTTTCTGGGGTAAGCCGTCAGTTGTTGTGTTCTGGGATCATCTGTCTTAGTGCATTTGGTTCTGCTTAACTCATTCTGTTGTCTTTCCTTGCAGGCCTCTCTCATCGCGGAACGCTCGTTCCGGGAGGTGGGTGCAGTTCTGGTTCAGCTGGAGGAGAGCCAGGTGGCTCGCCAGGCCTTGGAGGCGGAGAAGCAGAAACTGACCCAACGGGTCGAGAGCATAAGGGGGGAGGCTTCGGAGAAGATCGACCAGGCCCGGCGCACGGCTGAGGAAGAGGCGGACAAGAAATATCTTGCCAAATATCGAGAGTACCGGGCCAGCGCAGAGAATGAGTTCAAACAGTGGTCGGATGACTTGAAGGCCGAAAACTCCAAGCTCCGGGAAGAGCTATCCCAAGCCAGGGAGGAGAAGGATACCTTGGAAGCCCGCTTGCAATCGAAAAATGATCTCCTCCTTAAGCAGCAAGAGGAATATTCCACTCTTCAGAATAAGCTGCACGAGGAGGAGCAACTTCATAAGAGGAGCAGGGATCTCGTGTCTATGCTGGAGTTGGGGCTCGCCGAGAAGGATAAAGAGATCAGAGCCTTGCAATTCACTGCCAGGGGGCATGTGACCGAGAAGCAATCCGTGCTGAACCAAAATAAGGAGCAGCGCAAGGAGATTGATTCTCTTAAGGGAGAGCGGGATGCCTCCAAGGCCGAGATGGAAAAACTGAGGGCTCAATTAGCTATCGCGGAGGCACAGCTGGCAACCTCTGAGGCGGAGCGCTTGAAGGAGAAGGAGGATGCCGAGGTGGTACTGAACAGGACGATTAATATATCGCATGTGGTCCTCATGCATCAACTCTGGAAAGTGAACCCGGAGGTATTAGGCTATCTGGGAGAGGATGCCGACGCCATGAGGAAGAAGCTACAGGTGTGGGATCAAGGCCCAGAGGTGTACGTCCAAACTTACAACATTGACGAGCCTGCTGGAGCCCCTGAGGCAGAAGTCCTTGAAGGGGCGGGGACCTCTGATCCAGCCCGTGATGCCGTTCTTCCTTCCAAAGAGCCGACTCCGCTGTCCTCAGTTGAAACCGATGTCCCCGAGGCCGCGGTCGTGGAAGCCGCAGCCACCCCCAATGCTTGAAGGGGTTTTATCATTTGTAACAAATATTCTTTACTGATTATCATTTTTCACTTGTTTTTTCCTTTGGGGCGAAGCTCCCTGTACTCTTTTCTTATTGCAGACGTATTTTCCATAATTATAGCATTTTTCATTCTTTTTCTGCCGAGTTCTTTGTTTAGCTTTGCGTTTAGCATAGATACTTTTATACGATAGAAACTTCCGTAGGGGCGCATGAGGTTCTGGTTCCAACGGCCAGAACCTAAGCATTTCCAACTTGAAGCTCCAAAAGCTTATGTCTTTTCCCACGTAGTTTCTAGGTTGCGGAGGATTCTTGGTTCCAATGGCCAGACTCCTTCTTTCATCGTACTCAGCCTTCCTAGGGTAAATAGCCAATCTCGGGACTTGTACTTATACCGTCCACTGGGATGGCTAGGGTGACCCGTTCCATGGTGCCAGAACGGGAATTCTTTTGGTGAGCGTCGCTAGACTTCGGGCTAGGTCTTTGCGAAGCAAAACTAACTGTCGTTGCGAACCCCACGGTGGCCGACTTCAGGGGCTTGGCACGAAGCCCTGCGAGGCAAGGTTCGTTACAGTCGGGAAAATTGCCACGCCAACCATGTGCGATCCCGGGGCAGGGGCTTTGCGAAGCAAGGCCTGCTGTAATCGTGGGATCGATCATATCTGCTCCTGGAGCTGATGCTTGCGAAGCGAAGCTTGCAGTGGTCGAGGAGCTCGCCATGCATTATTTTGTTAGACCCGAAGCTGAAGCCTGCGAAGCAAAGCTTACAGCGGTCGCGGATCTTGCCATCTTTACTTTGTGAGACCCGGAGCTGGAGCTTGCGAAGCAAAGCTTTACAGCGGTCGCGGAATATTTTTTGAAGGACTTGCCCGGAAGTTGGGGGTGTTTCGGCGTAGCTCTCTGAATGTGCCCCAACCCCCAGTCCTGTTCATCGCTGGGCTACACAGGAGATAATTTTCATGATGCATAATGGCAGACATTTCAATGGCAATTTTCACATAAACACATAATGCACACATGACACGTAATGCAAGTATGTTCATGGCAACAAATTAACCTAAGCTTAACAATTTAAAATTTTCAAACACAATGCTAGCACATAAGTGGTGTTTTGTGTATGTTTTGTTCAAGGGGCGTATGGCTATGCCTTAGCCATGTATACCCCCCCAAGTGAGCGTGGGGTCCGGACGTCTCCGGACCGCGTGGTCACTTGTTAAAACGCAGCTTTGAACACAGGGATAAAAAATGCAGTAAAAGCGGAGTGAATCTCTCCGTGTTTCATTAAATTAGCCTGTTAGGCACATGTTTTACAGCAGGGAGGATTATTTCCACATTTTACACTTTTGCTACGTTCACCAAGGACTTTCGACTAGATAGTCCGGGGCCTACTGATAGTAACGGCGGAGGTGCTCCGCGTTCCAGGCGTGCGGGACTTTAGATCCGTCGAGTCTCTTTAAGTGATACGTCCCATGGCCCACTTTTTCTTGTACTTCATAGGGGCCTTCCCAGTTGGGTCCGAGGACTCCCACTCCCGGGTCCTGCGTAGCAGGAAATACTCTCCGTAGGACAAGGTCCCCAACTTCGAATGTACGGCTCTTGACTCTTGTGTTGAAGTGTCGGGCTATCTTGCCTTGGTACATTTTGAGTTGGACCTGTGACTGCTCCCGGAGCTCTTCGATCATGTCCAGGGACTCCTGGAGAAGGGCGTGGTTCCGGGTAGGGTCGTAGGTGTCCTGCCTGTGAGATGGGATCATAGTTTCTACTGGGATGACGGCCTCGCAACCGAAGTTCATGGAATAAGGTGTGTGCCCCGTCGAAGTCCTCTCTGTCGTGCGATAGGCCCAAAGTACTCGCGGAAGCTCTTCCGGCCAGTGAGCCTTGCATGCTTGGAGTTTTTTCTTCAACGTGGTCTTTAAGATTTTGTTTACTGCCTCCACTTGCCCATTAGCTTGAGGTCTGGCGACTGCGGAAAAGCTTTTGATGATTCCATGCGAAGCACAGAAGTTCGTGAAATGTTCACTATCAAATTGCTTCCCGTTGTCGGACACAATTTTTCGTGGAAGCCCAAAACGACACACTATATTCCTGATGACAAAGTCCAGTGCTTTCTTAGACGTGACCGTGTTCATAGGTTCAGCTTCAGCCCATTTGGTGAAGTAGTCTACCGCGACTATGGCATACTTCACTCCGCCCCTTCCAGTTGGAAGGGAACCTACTAGGTCAATGCCCCAAACGGCGAACGGCCAGGGGCTGGTCATTAAGGTAATTTCTGTAGGCGGCGCTCGCGGAACCTTGGCGTACCTCTGGCACTGCTCACATTTTCTGACATAATCCACACAATCCTTCTTCATGGTGGGCCAGAAGTATCCTTGACGAAGGATCTTCTTGGAGAGGCTCAGTCCGGAGGTATGGTCGCCACAGAAGCCTCCGTGAATCTCATGAATGATGGTGCTGATTTCGGTTCCGGCAACACACCTAAGGAAGGGTATGGACAACCCCCTGCGGTAAAGCTTTCCATCCATAACCACGTATCGGGGAGCTTGAGATTGGAGCTTTCTTGCGTCAGCTTTGTCAGTGGGGAGCTCTCCGATGGTGAGAAATCTGAGGATGGGCCCTATCCAGGAATGGGAATGGTCGATGATGGCGTTTACCCTCCGTGTCTCAGTACTGGGGGCTTCTAAGTGCCCGATGGGCACTAGGCCATATTGTTCAATCTCCGGGTTTGTTGCAAGCTTGGCCAGTGTGTCCGCGAGTGAGTTCTGGTCCCGGGGGACCTAGCGGATTTGGTAGCCTTTGAAATGCTGCAGGAGTCCGCGGGAGAGAGACACGTAGGCAGCCATTTTTTCGCCTTTCGTCTGGTATTCCCCGGATATTTGGTTTACGACAAGTAGGGAGTCGCTGTATACTTCGATTTTTTGGGCTCCGACTTCTCTGGCCAATTGTAATCCAGCTAGCATGGCTTCGTGTTCTGCCTCGTTGTTGGATGCTAGGAACGCGAAACGGATGGCGCTCTGGAGCTGATGTCCTTGGGGAGAAATTAGGATGACCCCTGCTCCAGCTCCTTTTTCATTTGAGGCTCCGTCTACATAGACCTTCCATGTGGGAAGTTCCAGGACAGGATCTTTTGGGAGGTCATTCATTCATGAGCATTCCACAATAAAGTCCGCGAGAGCTTGTCCTTTTATGGAAACACGTGGCTGGTAGTGGATGTCAAACTGGCTCAGTTCCATGGCCCATTTAAGCAATCTGCCAGAAGACTCAGGCTTCTGCAAGACTTGTCGGAGAGGGTGGTTGGTGAGTACTCTGATGGTGTGCGCCTGGAAATAGGGCCTTAGCTTCCGCGAAGCGATTAGCAAGCAGAGGGAGAGTTTCTCGATCATTGAATATCTGGACTCGGCGTCCAGTAACCTCTTGCTTACGTAATACACAGGGAGCTGGATACGGCCGTCTTCCCGGACGAGAGCGGCACTCACGGCGTGCTTTGTCACAGCTAAGTACAAGAACAACGCCTCTCCTTCGACAGGTTTGGACAGAATGGGAGCTCGGGTTAGATGTTCCTTGAGGTGTTGGAAGGCTGCTTCGCATTCGGGGGTCCACTCGAACCTCTTGTTTCCTCGCAACACATTGAAGAATGGGACACATTTGTCAGTGGCCTTAGATACGAAGCGGCTGAGAGCAGCTATCCTTCCGGTAACGCTTTGGACATCCTTATGCTTCCGGGGAGAAGGCATATCTATGAACGCCTTAATTTTCTCAGGGCTGGCCTCCACTCCGCGGGAGCTGACAATGAAACCGAGGAACTTCCCAGACGAGACCCCGAAAGTACATTTCTTCGGATTCAGTTTCATTCCATACTTTCGGATCACGGCGAAAGCTTCCTCAAGGTCGTCACTGTGGTCCCCGGAGGTCTTGGATTTTACCAACATGTCGTCTACGTACACCTCCATGTTCCTCCCCAGCTGGTCCTTGAACATCTTGTTTACTAGACGCTGGTACGTCGCCCCAGCATTCTTCAAACCGAAAGGCATGACCACGTAACAGTAGACACCCTTGTCCGTGAGGAAGCTGGTGTGTTCCTGGTCCGCGACATGCATCTTGATCTGGTTGTATCCGGAGTACGCATCCATGAAGGATAAGAGTTCATACCCGGAAGTAGCGTCTACCATCTGATCGATTCGCGGAAGAGGGAAACAATCTTTCGGGCAGGCTTTGTTTAGGTCCGTGAAGTCAATGCACATTCTCCAGGACCCATTGGGTTTCGGGACCAGAACTGGGTTGGCCGACCACATGGGATAGTGTGACTCCTGGAGAAAGCCTATGGACATCGGCTTGTCCACTTCAGCTTTGACTGCTTCTGCCCTCACTGGGTCTAACGGCCTCCTCTTTTGGCGAACTGGAGTTGCAGATGGGTCTATGTTGAGTGCGTGGCATGCAACATTAGGATTAATCCCCGTCATATCAGCGTGGCACCATGCCAGGATATCCTGATTATTCTTCACAGTGGCCACGATCTTTTCTCGAATGGCCGACGGAAGGTTTTTCCCCACCTGAATGACTTTGGTGGGATCTCCCGGGTTGAGGATCACCTCTTCGACTTCCTCCATCGGTTCTATCGCTCTCTCGACCCCCACTCTAGGGTCGAGTTCGTCAAAGCATGCCCCTTGAGCACCCCCAGTTTCTAGTAATTCCTCCGCCAAAGGTACGGCAGCAACCGTCTCCTGGACCGTGTAGACGGATCGGACGGAGACGTTATAACCGCTTCGTGCACTTCGTTGGTCTCCTCGGAGGGTGCCGATACGCCCATCGTCGCATGGAAACTTCAAGCATAAGTGGCGTATTGAAGTGATGGCCCCACAATCTATTAGGACCGGTCGGCCTAGGATGGCATTATACGCCGTGGGGTAGTCGACCACCACGAATGTGCAGTGCTTGAAGGCACAAGCGTCGCTTTCTCCTCTGAGGGTGACTGGAAGTTGAATTTTGCCTAATGGCATGAGTGCATCCCCATTGAACCCTTGAAGCTGGATGGGGCATGGGGTCAGGTCTGTCTCGGTTAATCCGATCGCGTAGAAGGCAGCTTTGAAGAGGATGTTTACGGAGCTTCCGTTATCGACCAAGATCCGTGAGACCTTCTTATTGGCAATCTGGGCTTCCACCACGAGGGGATCGTTGTGGGGGAAGTGCACATGTCGGGCGTCGTCTTCTGTGAAGGTGATGGGAAGATCCATCATTCGGGGACGCTGGGCAGGTGACTGAACCAAGGCGCGCATTTCCCCGGTGTGTTCTAACTCCCTCAAGTACCTTTTCTGGGAGTTGCGTGTGCTTCCGGCAAGGTGCGGTCCTCCGGAAATGGTGGCTACGTGTCCGTCAACGGGTGGCGGAGCAAGGCCGGGTGGATATGGGTTGCCTGGTCCTGGAGCCAACAAGGCAATGGGTGCCGGAGAGGTTGGAGCAGGAAGCGCTGGGAACTGAGACCCAGGAGCTTGTGGGTGACCGGCTCCAGGAGCGCTAGCGGTCTCCCTCTGTCCCGGGGAATATGCAGCTCCGTGAACTACTCCCTGTCCGGGATAGATTATGGGTATCCTCACCCATTGACCGAGGTGTCCCGCTCTTGCCAGGGACTCGATCTCATCCTTCAACTGAAGGCATTCATTTTTGGTGTGCCCCACGTCTCCGTGGAACTCACACCTCTTATTGGAGTCTCGCGGACGCCTTCCCCCGTGAGACACTTTCGGGGGCTTCCTGTAGTTGACCATATTACAGGTCGCCCGATAGACATTCTCTCGTGAATCTATCAAACTGGTGTACTCCGTGAACTTGGGCTCATAATCCTTCCGAGGTTTCTTTGAATGGTCTCCCCGGTTGGAGTTTCTTCCGCCTCGTTTATTCCGCGATTGGCTCAGATTTCGTTCTGGGCCTTCTGCTTGCGGTTGCGACGGGCCAGGAGCAATACTACATCCGGTTTGTACAGCTCCGTACCCAGAGAAATGGGTTTGACTCGGCGTCTGAGTAGACGCGGAAGGCCCATACACGCTTGGGGTGAAATGGGCTCCTGGAAGCGTGAGGGCTGGTGCGGGAGCTTGCGAAGCAAAGCTCGGCGCAGTCACGAAAGGTGTCGGAGCTGGGGGAACTCCAAAGGCCTGTTGGTAGGCATCCTTAAGGTTGATGATTCCCTGAGCT
The DNA here is from genome assembly GCF_963169125.1 of Humulus lupulus. Lineage (NCBI taxonomy): Eukaryota > Viridiplantae > Streptophyta > Magnoliopsida > Rosales > Cannabaceae > Humulus > Humulus lupulus. Next base: position 109,776,072 of record NC_084797.1, on the reverse strand, counting down.
TTTGACATGAATTCGGACAGGGTTTCTGCCCGTCTCCTTTACATTTCCCCCCACAGTAGGGAGCCGACGGTAAGCCCCAATTGAAGGGCGATCAGCTTCATATCATCGTTGACCTTGGTCTTAGCAGCAGCTTCCATCATTCTTTGAATGAAAGCTTTGAGGTTCTCATTGGGTAGCTGCTTGATGTTGGTTAAGGAACCAACCTCCATGTCGTGGTCACGGGCAGCAATGAACTGCCTCCTGAATGCAGACTGTAGCTCCTTCCAACTGTGGATGGATCCGGGAGCTAATCTTTTCCACCAGTCCTCCGCGGACTTGGTAAGGGTGAGTGAGAAGCACATGCATTTGGCATCCTCACTTACGCGCGCCACTTGCATCATTTTGTTGTATTTAGCTAGATGGGTGCGCGGGTCTGTCCTCCCCTCATATAATTCTATGTGAGGCATTTTGAAGTTATCCGGGAGGGACGTTTCCGCGATCCTCCGAATGCATGGTTCCGGGTCTTCCTCCTCAGAGTCTGACAGGGCCCCACTTTGCTTCCGGACCAGCTTTGTCAAGGCAGCGATCTGTTCCTCGAGCCTCTTTGTATCACTCTCCGGGAGGTCACGTCCCCGGAGCTTGTCATTAAGATGATTCCGCAGGTCATCTCCGCGAGGCCGGGCTTTTTCTCCTTTGGCCTTTTCATACTTGGCCTCCAACCTTCTTCTTAGGTCCACCGTGGACCAGCTATCTTCGGAGTGCGTGTCCGCAGCCCGACCGTCCTGGTTGACGGAATCACTGGGATGGTTGTTCCTTCCCCTAGGCCTGGGTACCTTAGCACCGGGTCCTTTAGGCATAGAGTGCCCCCTTGGGGCTGAAGGACGTCTGGGCTTAGGAGCGCCAGAGACCTTCTGCGCGTGGGGGGGGCAGTCAGCCTGGTGATTCACGCCTTTAGGAGGTGCAGGGGCGTCAGTGCGCACAGGCTCCCCAACTTTTTCTTTGCCCTTGTTAGGGGCGGCTTTGGATGGTTCAGCAGCGGCTGGATCCGGCATGGGGGCATCAGCACCACCTAGAACAGAGGCATCCTCGTCCGAGTCGCCTAGATCTCCGAACTTGCTTTGGAGGTGCTCCATCATGCGTTGCATTTTTTCGGAGACGCGCTCCTGCTCAGCAAGCTTAGCCTTAGTGACCGCCAGTTCTTCGGCTACTTGGACCAGTTCTGGATCCTTCTCGTAGTAGCAGCCGTCTTTGTAGTAACCGTCTTGGACATACTCTTCTTCGTCTTCTAAGTATGTCTTATCTTCAGTACTGACCCGATCCTGGCGGGATGTCGGGTCTTCACCTTGGTAGTCCGAGGGTTCGTTTTGTACCGCATCTTCCATCATAGTATCGGGGTTGACCCTAGCATTTTTGTCAACCGCGGATTTTCTCGTAGTCACCATCTTTTTAGCACGAAGTGAATACAAAAAACGTACACAGAAAAAGAGCTGACTAACAACTTCCTACAGCTCTCAATGAAAGCACCAAAATGTTTACCGAGTTTTTCGGAAATAGATACGAACGGAATAATAAAAGATAAGAACTGTAGAAGTGCAGAAATGTAAATAAACAAACAGTGTTTTTACGTGGTTCAGGCGTTAACGAGCCCTAGTCCACGAGTCGATGTTATTATACTTGTAGAGAATTACAGTTAAACAGCTGGTGTACAAGAACCTCACAATCTCACAGTGTTTCTCTCGGGTTCTCTTGGAGAAGATGAAGCTAGAGAGATTTTAGCAGAGTTCTTGCTATGTGATTTGTTGGCCGTCCCCCCTATCGTAAAATGAGGGGGTCTTTATAGCTAGGGTTTTTTATTAGGGTTTTACTCTGTCCCCTTAGTCTTAATTACACCAGCCATAAATAGGGGATACAATTACTGTAGTAGCATGGCTACAAGACTCTACGCAGGTATAATTACATGAAAGTATGGGAAATAGCAAAAGGCAGTCGTCACTTCCAGGCAGTCAGCGGAACAGTAGGCGAAAAGGTACCCTTAGGCGTGCTGGGATGTGTGCGGCCTTGACCTGTCAGGCGTGTCAGGCGGGATCCTGTGTCAGGTGAATATCATCCCAACTATGCCTCCTCCGTGACTCGACCACTTAGTCTTCTTCCGTGCGAAGCACGGAACCGTATCTGCGAAGATAACCTGAAGAGCTTCTCCTGGAAGGACCTTCCCCGAAGGATATCCCTTCAGGAGTCCGGGAGAATCGACGAACTTCCGGGTTACGGCTGCTTGAAAGCATGTGCTAGGCACTGAACGGGAGAGGCGAAGCCTTCCTGTCCATCCGCGACCCCTGGTCACCCTCCGTGAAGGACTGTGATAATTCTGCTTCCCGAAGGCTATCCATCTAAACGCTATCCGGAAATCTGGATAACATATGGTTTGAAGTTATGAACATTAATTTATGTATTGTATAATAAAGTTTTTGTAAATTCAGAATTTCAGTATTGTCGTATTCAGGTTAAAATTGTTTTTTATACAATATATATGTATGTTAAGAAAGGAGGTCGTAACACGTTAGGATGGCTAGGAAGCTCGATGACGGAGGTCGAGTTAGGGAATCGCGTGAGGTAGTAGAATCTATCACCGTGTCCCCTCTAGTCGGGGCTGGCCTTGAGGCAGAAGAAATACAAAATGTCTGCCGGAGTGGGGACCTCCCACTCATGTTTCAGGCACAAGTACTTCATCCCCGCCAAAAGTTTATACGAATTCGGGGGGAGCTGAAATGGAGCCAGCTTCACGTAATTCAAGAAATCCGCAAAGTACTGGTCCAGGGGAAGAAAGGCCCCCGCCTTCAGGTGTTCATTACTCCAAGCCGCGAAGTCATCTTGGAGAGGGGAACAACTCCGTTCCCCTTCGAACACAGGTCGGGCGAGGAGAGTTCCAGCTCCGACCTCTATGTTGTGGCTTAACATAATCTTATTTACCCTCCCCTGGGTCGTGATCTTTGAAATGATACGCTCAGCCTCGAAGTATGCGTTGGGGTCAACCACGAGCTCTCTCTCCACTACTAGACTGAAGTGCGGGATGGGAGATTCTGGGGCGATCTGCTTCCCCTTGTTCTTCTGTTAAGAGGATGAGCTTGGGGCATTCTTCTTTGGGGCGTTCTTCTTTTGAGGAGCCATCAGATCGCCTAACGACAGAACGACCTAGTTAGTAGGCAACCTAAGAGGATCTAAAACTATGACGAGAGTACAAGGGGGGAAACAGTTTACTTTTGTTATACGAGCTAAGGTTACCCTCAGCCCCATTGTGTGATGCCACGTGGTATCTTAAGTTACGCGCCTCGGTTTCCTAACAGACCCCTGATATTTAGGGATCCGTGTGCCAGAATGTCAGACCACTACTTTCCTTGGGATGGGGTGTAGTGTAAAACCACCCAAGAAAACGTAACCTCTAAGCTATCTGGTTCTAAACCTAAAAACCCTTCATTTCCTTTACCCCAAATGGGTATTCTTTAAATTAATTCACCATTAGAGTTACCCAGATTTACCCAAAAATTTCCCAATTTTATGAAAGTCTTATTTCTAAGACATTTTTGGACTCACCCGTTGAACCTAAGTCAAAACATATTCCCTGAGAACATTTAGAGATAGTCTAACAGCAACTACAATGAGTGTTGCGGATGAACATGGTGAAGAACAAAAATTCCATTGGATAAAAAAAGAAGAGAAAAAAAACTCTTCAAACCAAAGAATGAGATACTTACAGGAAGTGTGTTCGTCGACGGTAAGATGTAGACTCGGCAACGGGAAGCTCCTGGAAAGCTTTTGAATGACTGGGCACGATGAACGGTTTTGGGGATTCTGGGAAAGAAGGGAAGTTTTGGAAGTTCAGAAAAAGGAAAATTTTTAAATGCAAAGGTGGTGCAGTTTGAAATTTGGCCATCCTATTTATACGTAAATTGTGGAAATTAATCTGAGTCGTCCAGTTGGGTTAATTCAAGATCCAAGGGCCAAGATTAAAAAGACCAAACGATGGCAAAAATGTGACAAGACAATTACTGTAGTCCTTGAAACCCGAACAGACGCCAATTGCGGTACACCACGTGTCCAGTACTCAAGTAGTGCGCAGGTGTGGTTTTATGTAACAGAAGTCTAAAAGCCCCTACTGTGTAGGTCAGAAAGTGATGACGTCATACACGAGCAGGAGCTTGGGGGGCAAATGTTGTACCCTAATTTTAGCCCGAGTTCATTCTCTCAGCTTGGGTACAGCTGGCAAATAAATATACAGAGAGATAACCAAGGGAATGATATCTGCTTATTATCCACGTGGACAAGTCGAGTTTCACGTGGTCATACGTGGTGTTAGGTGTCTGGGGTTTAACCCGAACTAAGGATGCAATGGCTATGAAGCACGAGCTTGGAGGAGATATCCAGCTCGTGATAATTCAAGTATATTGCCTACTTAAGGATCCCCTTATACGTTTATTTATGACCAGGCTGTCATATTTAATATCCCAGATATTAAGGGTACATTTACTTTCTGATCAAATCATATCCCAGTATAAATGGGAATTATTTGTATTAAATGTAATAATTATGTAAATGCGTGATTGACTCACACGGTTACCCAAACTTGTCCATGAAATTCCCTTATAAATACTGGGAATATTGGACAGGAAAAGAGAGGATGATTCTGTAATTCCAAAACTCTGCCAAAATAGAGAAAAAAACAGCAATAATATTGACTCGTGGACTAGGTAGATTTTATGTTAGGAACGAGTTTCCTAATACGCAGCGGAATGGTGGTGGGGTTGGCCCAGTGTACAACAAAAATTTTGTAACATATTTAAACTACCTTTAAATATGCGGATCCATTAATATACATACATTAATCATAAGCAAGTTAAGAATAAAATCATATCTCTTGAAGTCTATCAAGTGTCATTGCTATCTTTTCGTATTTAGAATGATCTTCCTATCCAAGCCGCTCCCAGGTACTCACACCAAGATCTTCCAAAGCGTTCTCTACACCTCAAGAAGTGTGTGGGCACTTAGAGAATGAAGGATAGTTTATTTGTGATTCTACTTGATGTACTCTACACATGAGATCAAGATAATAGGCCTGACAATTGGTTCTTTATTTTTCAAGGAGAGAAAACTATCGTTCTATTTTTCACAGAGCGAATCTTAGACTTAGTTTTCTGAGATTGGTTGGTTATCAGAATTATCTTCTGATAAATCATACTTAAAAGAAAATATTCAAATCAAAAAATAAATTTGTAACCAACTTACAATTTACTTTTCAATTAATTAATTGTTTTATTAATGAAAATATACAAAAACTAATTTTTGAATTATCCATTAATTAATTAATTAATTAAATACAAATAAAAATCATATCCCTGAAAATAGCAGTACACGCTGTGCACGTGTAGCATCCCTATTTTTAGGGATGTTAGTTTTTTCAATTTTTATTTAATTATTTATTCAAACTTCTTTGTTAGATAAGATCTAACAACCTGATAACTAATTCAAATTTAAATTAAATATATTTTTAACTAATTATCAAATATAATTAATTATTTGAATAAATATTAATCTTTTAAATTCAAATCAAATTTGAACTTATCAGATTATTATCTCTCACTCAAATAAATTAAATATAATTATTATCTCTCACCAATTAATTAAATCCAATATTTTCGAAAATAAATATTTAATTTATTATAATTTAGAAAATTATAATTATTTAATATTTAATTAAATTTCGAAATTAATTTAATTATTTTATATAATTTCAAAAATTATACAATAATTAAATATTAATTTTGTTAACTACAACTAATTTGTAATTAATTAATTAATCACTATTATCATATAATTGCATATTTGGCCTAAAGAACAAATTTCTTCTTAAATATGTCTTTAAACTATTTTTCCCTTCATATCAACTCTTACCTCGAATAGTGTTGATAGAACCGCTATGGGAACCTATGGACCTATAATTCCAAGCTCCAATAAATTTGAGATTATTAATTAAACTCTTTAATTAAATAATCTTAATTTATTAATTTCATGATTATTCCACTATAAATATGAGACTACACTCTTGTAATTATAGACATTTTATTTACTGAGTACTTTATAATTACAAAGCATCCATTGATATAATCATTGCATACAAATTGACCCTCTAATAATGGTTCATAATTAATCGGGAATAAAATTACCATTTTACCCTTTTAATTATATCTTGTTTCCTTAAGTACCATTGATTTTACTAGTGAAGGTTAATTCATAACTAAATTATGAATTTGAGCTCAATAACCTTTCAGTCCCAAAAGTCAACCCTTAAGAGAACCATCATTCAATCTCTTGCGAGAAGGCATAGATTCCATATCTGTATACTATGTCCCCAACTATCTACATTAATGAGTTCCCAAAATAAAAGTTTCTAGCATAATCATTCTGACAGACCCTAACGAGTGAATCAAAGAACTCATATAACATAAACAGGAGTTCATAGTAACTTCATAATTAAGATCTATTTGTATATGATCATCAGTTGATATATTTAATTAATACTTCGAAACAGTATTTAACTAAGTATTAATAAACATATCTGGTCCAATTCTATATATTCTCTAATATATAAATCACCTCCACTAAAGTGTCCTACCACACTAGTGATCCAGATCTAGATCACATATATTCATAATACTTAGTAGACCATACTTGCAGTAATTAATCTAAAGATTCCATAACTTTATTTTACTGCGAACTATTCAAGTTCATTTATCTCAAACACAATCCTCCCGTACCAATACGTGTTTGAGATCACATATATGAACTTAGTAATTTTTCTGATATTTACATAATATTATCACAGAATAATATAGTTCATAAAATATATGCATAACAAATTCAGTTCATTTATTTATTTCATAAAACAATGTCTACTACATATGTTTTCAGGGCACAATTCCCAACAATCTCCCACTTGCCCTAAAGCAAATGATGCATCTCTCTCATTCCCATGTTTCTTACATGCTCCTTAAAAGATTTTATGGATAAAGTCTTTGTGAAAGGATTTGCAAGATTATGCTCTGAAGCTATCTTCATAGCTGCAACATCTCATCGATGAACTATCTCTCTTAGCAAGTGATATTTCCTCTCGATGTGCTTTCCCCTCTTGTGACTCCGTGGTTCCTTTGAGTTAGCTACCGCCCCACTGTTGTCACAGTATAGGATTAGTGGCTTATCCACACTTGGTACAACTTCCAGATCGAAATAGAACTTTTTGAGCCACACAGCCTCCTTAGCTACTTCACAAGCCGCTATATACTCAGCTTCCATGGTGGAATCTGCAATGCTGGTTTGTTTAATACTTCGCCAGACTACTGCTCCTCCTCCAAGAGTAAACACTAATCCAGAAGTCGATCTCCGACTATCTCTGTGTGATTGAAAATCAGAATCAGTGTAACCAGTGGGGTTTAGGTCTCCACCTGAATATACAAGCATATAATCTCTAGTATTTCTAAGATACTTGAGAATATTCTTCACTGCAGTCCAATGACTCAATCCAGGATTGGATTGATAACGGCTGACTATCTCTACTACATAACAAATGTCAGGTCTTGTACACAACATGGCGTACATTAGACTGCCTACTGCTGAGGCATAGGGATATTGTCTCATGTCTTCCTCTTTCTGAGGTGTTTTGGGATACTGCTCCTTGGAAAGGAATACTTCAGAACGGGTTGGCATATCACCCTTTTTGGAGTTTTGCATATTAAAGCGTTCTAGCACCTTATCAATATAAGTTGCTTGAGACAATGCCAAAGTTTTGTTCTGTCTATCTCTAAGAATCTTAATGCCATAACATACTTGGTTTCTCCCAAATCTTTCATTTGGAATTGTTCAGCTAACCAGTTCTTTACTTTTGATAATGATGTTACGTCATTTCCAATCAGTAATATATCATCAACATAAAGAACGAGGAATACTACTACACCATCTTTGATTTGTTTATAGACACAAGGTTCGTCAATGTTTTGTCCAAAACCAAACGTTTTAATTGTGTCATCAAATCTAAGATTCCAAAATATAGAAGCTTGTTTGAGTCCATAAATGAACCTAAGAAGCTTGCAAACCTTTTGCTCTTGACCTTTTAATTCGAACCCTTCTGGTTGAGACATGTAAATGGTTTTGTCAAGGTAACCATTCAGAAAAGTTGTTTTGACATCCATTTGCCAAATCTCATAATCCATGCACGCAGCTATGGACAAGAGTATACGAATGGATTTTAGCATGGCTAAAGGAGAAAAAGTTTCTTCATAGTCAACCCCTTCTTTCTGTGTGTAACCTTTGGCTACAAGCCTTGCTTTGAAAGTCTCTACTTTCCCATCCGCTCCTCTTTTCTTCTTGAATATCCACTTGCAACCAATGGGTTTGATATTCTCAGGTGGATCTTCAAGAACCCAGACAAATTGGAATACATCGATTCCATTTCTTGGTTCTTGGCTTCTTGTCATTTGTCCTTGTCAGAATCATTCATTGCATCTTTAAATGTCAATGGATCGTCTTTGTTTGTGTCAGACACAAGCATTTGAACTTCTTGTTCATAGCGTGTGGGTTGCTTACTAACCCTCCCACTACGACGAGGTTCACTACTATTCTGACTAGAATTAACAGTTTCCTCTTGCCGTTTTTCATTGGTTGTTGCTGGTGACTTTGCAACTTCATTCGAGACCATCTCCTTCAGAACAACCTTACTGCGAGGTTTGTGGTTATTGACATAGTCATGTTCAAGAAAAGTTGCATTTGTCAATACAAATGTTTTATTTTCTTTTGGACTACAGAAAATTCCACCTCTGGTCTCTCTTTGGAATATCCCACAAACATGCACACTTCAGAGTGTGATTCCAACTTTCCGATCTTTCCTTTAAGCACGTGTGCAGGATACCCCCAAATTCAAAAATGGTGTAAACTAGGTTTACAACCATTCCATAATTCTATGGGTGTCTTTTGGATAGACTTAGATGGAACAACATTTAATATGTATAGAGCACATTGAATCACATAGCCCAAGAATGACAGTGGTAATGATGAGAAACTCATCATTGATCTAACCATATCTAATAACGTTCTGTTCTGTCTTTCTGAAACACCATTTTGCTGTGGTGTTCCAGGTGCTGTGAGTTGGGATTGAATGCCATGCTCACACATATGGTCCTTGAATTCAAAATCCAAGTACTCTCCTCCTCGATCAGATCGAAGAGCTTTTAGTGATTTACCTAATTGCTTTTCAGCTTCTGGTTGAAATTCTTTGAACTTTCCAAAAGTTTCAGATTTTCTTTACATTAAGTATAGGTAACCATATCTTGAATAATCGTCAATAAAAGTGACAAAGTATTCATAACCTCCTCTTGCTTGTACATTAAGTGGACCACAAACATCTGTATGTACTAGCTGAAGTGGTTTTGTGGCTCTTGAACCTTTAGCAGAGAAAGGTCTCTTGGTCATTTTGCCTTATAGATAGGATTCACAAACAGGGAGAGATCCAATAGATAGTTTTCTCAAAGGACCATCCTTTACAAGCCTATTTATTCTGTCTAGACCAATATGCCCAAATCTTAAGTGCCACAGATATGTTTCACTATCGGAATCAGTCTTTTGTCGTTTAATAGATCTAGGATTAGCTGTTTTAAATAATTCGGAATTATTAACAAATTTCTCTTTAGCTTGCAGTTCATAAAGCCCATCGATAGATTTTGCAGAACATATCTTAAAACCATATCTTGAAATAACAGTCGAATTATCATTAAAAGAGATTTTAAAATTTTGTTCATGCAACATAGACACATAAATTAATTTTCTAGAAAATCTAGGAATATAATAAACATTCCCTAAAACAAGAAATTTATTCTTCTCAAATTCCAAACGGGCTGTTCCAACTGCTGCTACAGAGACAATCTGTCCACTGCCTACCTTCATAGTCACCTCTCCATCAGCAAGCTTCCTCATCGAACTAAGAATCGGAAGAGAAAAGCAAACATGGTTAGTGGCTCCTGAATCTACTATCTAGGATGAGGAATTGTCTTCCACTAAACAAGCTTCTAGCACAAGTAAATCAAATTTACCTTTCTTTTTCTCTTTGAGGTCAGTGAGATACTTTGGACAGTTTCTCTTCCAGTAACCATTTTCTCCACAATGAAAGCAAGTCCCTTTTGGGGTCTTCTTTTTGGAGGTTTTAGTGTTCTTGTTCTCTTTGCTTTTGGATGACTTTTTATGCTTCTCACATATTAATACAATGTTCAAGTTTGATTTCCATTTCATGTAGTTTTCACCAATCAACTTTTCATTAGCAAGTAAAGAAGATACAAGATTTGAGCTAGACATAATTGCTGAAAATAAATAAATAAACAAAATGAATTTATGCATATAATAAATATCAATTATTTTCGGAATAGTAAACGTGATGCATGAATGCAACAATTAAAGAACACATAAAAAATAATTACTAATTCTACGATTAATTAATTTGAACATTAATGGATCAGCCTTAGGGTAGGTCAGACTAATTCCAAATTAATTTTGAGACAAGTTCTCAAATTTATAAGTGAAAACTTAAATCAATATTTCTCTTTTGACTTATAAACAACCGCTTGTTTAGTCAAGAATACACTAGTCCGCTTGAAAGCCTAATGTACCTTGTGAGTGTAACCCATTATTTTAGATCAATGACTTAACTCAAGAGTGTATCTTGGGGTCAGTCAAACTTGAAATACATCATTAAATCCTATTCTTGAAAAAGAAGTTTGCCTTGAGAATAACACAGTCGGCAGCCTTCCATAGGGGGACACAAGCAATGGTGCTGCGAGGCCATCTCCATGCTACCTCGGTGCTAACTAATAATGGAGACCATGAGACTTATTGTCATAACTCTCTCTCCCACTCACTATTTTAGAATATGTGTTTTCTCAAAACAACCCATGTTTTTTAATTGGTTGTAAAAATAAAGTGATCTATTTTTACCAAATAATATTCTAATAATTACTAATCAAATTAAGCAAAAATAAAATTATAGAACTATGCCCTAATTAATTCAATTTTATTTTGCTATAATTACTAAGAATATCATTTATAATTTAATAAAACAATTTTATTAAATACTAGAAATTAAACAACTTTTAAAATCTATTTCCGCTCTTGAACTAGTTAAAAACTAGATTTATTATTATATGGTCCAGCATATAATCACATAGGACAATCCTAAGGCATGTTTCTACTCATATGAGATGCATGCATAATTTTAAATACTATGTGGGTTATATGTATGGCATGTCAAAAATGCATGATAAAGTATTAAATAATTTAATCACATTCAAACATTTAAATAAATAAATACTAACTAAATAAATAAATAAATGTGGACCGGGTGTCTTGGGTATTTCTAGAAAAATTACAACACTTGCAAAAATATACACAAAAAATGTAAGAAACTAAATAAGATCTAAAGAGATCTTTATCTTTAACTTTGGGCCTTCACAAGTAGTCTTGATCCATTAAGTCACTTATCAATTTAATTTTGAATTAAAATAACTTTTAATTGTCTTAAACAAATTTTAAGAATAATTAACTTGGGCTTTAATGCCTGATAAATTATTAGGCCCAGTTTTGAATTTGGGCTCATACAATTAATTCAAAATAAAACAATTTTAAATATGGGCTAAAATTAATTAAGCCCATAATTTAAATGGATAATTTTAGATGCAAGCCCTAGGGTTTAGAAACCTTAGGGGCGGCTGCATATGGTGGCTCGGCATGGGGCATGCGGCTGGGAGGGGCGCAGGGGCGCGCGCTGGGCAGGCTGCTGGGCGAGGCGCAATGGCGCGCTCTGGGAGCAGCAGCAGCTGGCGCAGGGGCGCGCTGGGCAGGCAGCACGCAGGGGCAAGGCGCGCATGCGACTGGGTGAGGCTCGGGCTTCAGGGCTCGGAACTTGGGGCTCGGGCCTTACAGAATTTTTCAAATAATTTTAACGCAGAAAATTAAAATTACAAAAATTCCTATGCCCCAACATGGCTTACATTTTTCTTCTAGAATTTTAAGAACATTTCCTAAATCCAAAACACCATATAATTAACGACCCTTAAGAATAAACTATAATCATACATATATCCATCCATTCACACATATTACAATAACATAAGAATGCATATTATGCCTACACAGTAATAAATGTATGCAGAGATTAATGACCACTCTGGTACCAATTGTTAGGAACGAGTTTCCTAATACGCAGCGGAATGGTGGTGGGGTTGGCCCAGTGTACAACAAAAATTTTGTAACATATTTAAACTACCTTTAAATATGCGGATCCATTAATATACATACATTAATTATAAGCAAGTTAAGAATATAAATCATACCACTTGAAGTTTATCAAGTGTCCTTGCTATCTTTTTGTATTTGGAACGATCTTCCTATCCAAGTTGCTCCCAAGTACTCACACCAAGATTTTCCAAAGCGTTCTCTACACCTCAAGAAGTGTGTGGGCACTTAGAGAATGAATGATAGTTTATTTGTGATTCTACTTGATGTACTCAACACATGAGATCAAGAGAATACGCCTGACAATTGGTTCTTTATTTTTCAGGGAGAGAAAACTATCGTTCTATTTTTCACAGAGCGAATCTTAGACTTAGTTTTCTGAGATTGGTTGGTTATCTGAATTATCTTCTGATAAGTCATACTTAAAAGAAAATATTCAAATTAAAAAATAAATTTGTAACCAACTTAAAATTTACTTTTCAATTAATTAATTATTTTATTAATGAAAATATACAAAAACTAATTTTTGAATTATCCATTAATTAATTAATTAAATAAATAAAAATGAAAATCTTATCACTGAAAATAGCAGTACACGCCATGGACTATGTGTGCACGTGTAGCATCCCTATTTTTAGGGATGTTGGTTTTTTTAATTTTTATTTAATTATTTATTCAAACTTCTTTGTTAGATAAGATCTAACAACCTGATAACTAATTCAAATTTAAATTGAATACATTTTTAACTAATTATCAAATATAATTAATTATTTGAATAAATATTAATCTTTTAAATTCAATTCCAATTTGAACTTATCAGATTATTATCTCTCACTCAAATAAAGACATTTAATTAATTCTACCAATTAATTAAATCCAATATTTTCAAAAATAAATATTTAATTTATTATAATTTCAAAAATTATAATTAATTAATTATTTAACTAAATTTCGAAATTAATTTAATTATTTGATATAATTTCAAAAATTATACAATAATTAAATATTAATTAATTTTGTTAAATACAACTAATTTGTCATTAATTAATTACTCACTATTATCATATAATTGCACATTTGGCCTGAAGAACAAATTTCTTCTTAAATATGTCTTTAAACTATTTTTCCCTTCATATCAACTCTTACCTCGAATAGTGTTGATAGAGCCGCTATGGGGACCTATAATTCCAAGCTCCAATAAATTTGAGATTATTAATTAAACTCTTTAATTAAATAATCTTAATTTATTAATCTCATGATTATTCCACTATAAATATGAGACTACACTCTTGTAATTATAGACATTTCATTTACTGAGTACTTTATAATTACAAAGCGTCCATTGATATAATCATTGCATACAAATTGACCCTCTAATAATGGTTCATAATTAATCGGGAATAAAATTACCGTTTTACCCTTTTAATTATATCTTGTTTCCTTAAGTACCATTGATTTTACTAGTGAAGGTTAATTCATAACTAAATTATGAATTTGAGCTCAATAACCTTTCAGTCCCAAAAGTCAACCCTTAAGAGAACCATCATTCAATCTCTTGCGAGAAGGCATAGATTCCATATCTGTATACTATGTCCCCAGCTATCTACATTAATGAGTTCCCAAAACAAAAGTTTCTAGCCTGATCATTCTGGCAGACCCTAACGAGTGAATCAAAGAACTCATATAACATAAACAAGAGTTCATAATAACTTCATAATTAAGATCTATTTGTATATGATCATCAGTTGATATATTTAATTAATACTTCGAAACGGTATTTAACTAAGTATTAATAAGCATATCTAGTCCAGTTTTATATATTCTCTAATATATAAAGCACTTCCACTAAAGTGTCCTACCACACTAGTGATCCAGATCTAGATTATATGTATTCATAATACTTAGTGGACCGTACTTGCAGTAATTAATCTAAAGATTCCATAACTTTATTTTACTGCGAACTATTCAAGTTCATTTATCTCAAACACAATCCTCCCGTACCAATACGTGTTTGAGATCACATATATGAACTTAATAATTTTTCTGATATTTACATAATATTATCACAGAATAATATAGTCCATAAAATATATGCATAACAAATTCAATTCATTTATTTATTTCATAAAACAATGTCTACTACATATGCTTTCAGGGCACAATTCCCAACAATCTCCCACTGAACCACGTAAAAGTCCTGTGTTCTTGAGTGAATTCATTTTATTTTTCATTACGGTTTACTATTAAGCACTAATCTGCCCTATTATTTCTTAATACACTATTGGCAAAAAACCACGTCAATAGCAGTCTCTTTTATGGAATCACTGTCTGAATTCCTCCCAACCCCCCATAATAATATTCTGGGTCTAGGGTACCATTTTCCACCTCAACCGGGCATCCTTCTGCCGCATATGCATGACACAACTACTCCGTCATGACATACCATTTCGTATCATCTAGGACGGAATTAATCACGCCCATCCACTAATCAGTTCTTGAGCAAACCTAAGCCTTCTCTGAACACTAAAGGATAATGCTTCTAAAGCCTTCCGTATGGTAACTCTTATCCATTTCCATCCTCAAGTTAAACCAACACTGGTGCCCTCACTATCAAGATATACGAAGCAATTTTTCGTCAACAAAACTCGCTATCTCAACCATCTAGTCTCCTTATCCTGATCTGGCAGCCTTACTCGCATACCAGCAGACATCAGCTGTGAATTCCAGGGGCAGATGGAGGGTTCCAACCCTAACTGCGTCTACAACCCCCACCCTAACAGTATCAGGTCCAATTAACCATCTTGAGTACATACATTCTGAATTAGTCCACAATCACTAACTAAACCCCTCAACCCTGATGTTCATATCCAGAATCATCCCATGGGAAGGTCCAAGCAATCATAATAATCACACGCACGATATACATATCAAAGCATCAATCTACATTACCCATTCATTAATTATCAAATTCCATTACTACCAATATATACTCATACACATCGTGCTTTCTCTATACTAACACGCAGATAAGGCATATAGATTCAATTTAAACAATTAACCACATAATCATATCATTAGATACCTAACCGTGAGTCGAGCTTATCTTTAGCGGTGAGTGTACACGCCCAGCCAGTCTTCAAGAACCCTTAAACCTAGACCGCTCTGATACCAAATTGTAACGCTCTGGATAACCAAGATCGTTACATTGTGTGTTTAATATAGTTCTTAACCTCTTAAGCAAGTCGTTTGAACTTAAATGTGTAATTAAAAACTAAGCTAAGGTCAAGTCATACAAGTTTTGGTCAACAAAAGGATTATTTTTCATTAAAATATTAAGTTTGTACACGGGATCCCAAAATCAGTTTACAGATTAATAAAAGCTAAACAGATACAATTTAGCCGTCCTAAATGGAAAAATTAGGATTTAACCCTAGTTCCTCCCAAGCTATTCCAACTGTGGCAATCGAGCAGATTGCATATGTACACACCGCCTCTGAAGCTCTTCAACTCATGGCTGGTCCAGCTACTAACTCCCTTACCTGCACCACATAGCACCCGTGAGCCGAAGCTCAACAAGAAAACTTAAAACAACATGCACAACTAGGCAACAGTATAAAAGCAGTAATTATAACTCACCAGATTAAACTGACAATAGAATATATGCAACAATCTCAATAAAAGTACTCAACTTAATCAAACATATAAATCAACCTCATAAACCAACACAAATAGTCAAGCGTGAACCACGCTTCTGTTTATTGTATAATGTTAAGACCCGACGCCCTTAGGCTGAGTCCATTGGCTTTATGGCCGACCTCGACACCCTTAGGCCAGGTTGTGTTTCGCACGCTTGCTATTGACCCCCGACAACCTTAGGCTGGCCTGTAAACAAATATAATCACAGATGCACAATGCATGGCAAGTAATCAATGGCAGCGCATACAAGCTTGCCCAATCAAATATTCTCAACTACAGGTGTATTCATGTTCATATATATATATATTCATGCAAGGGGTTTAAACCCCAACCACAACTCGGGTGCAGTTTTCTTACCTTGAATTCTGAGCGGAAATAATAGAATGGCCTCGAGCATGATCCTCAGTCCTTAGCCTTGGCGATAAACCTAGTCACAGTGGCCAATGGGAAATTGTCAATGTCTAATCCAAATAAATACTTAGGAGATAAAAACAAGCCTCCGGGACCTCAATTTCTACTAAACCGGGTAGTAGAAATTGTTCTGAGCGCTTATGTTCAAACCCCCAAGCCTTACCAATTCTAAAAATCATTCCAAGGTAAGAATCCCTAGCGGGTCGCGACTTGGCCCCAAGGGTCGCGACTTGCCCCCAAGTCAGAGACCAAGAACCCCAAGCCACAGGGGAGGCGGGCCGCGACTCGCCTCCCACGGTCGCGACTTGCCCTCAAAACAGAGAGCCACCCAGGGCGTTCTGGGCATGCGGGTCGCGGTGCACCCCTTTGCACCCATAATTTATGGGTTTCCTCTTCACTCCTCCCAGCCAAAATCCCATAATTTCAAACCAAGTAATCCTCCCAACCAGAACTAAACTCAGCTACGAATTCAGGACTTTAATCACATATTTTAAACACTCAATCTTAACAATTATACTGAAGCTACCACCCCAATTCATCAACTATTCACTACTTAAAACCCAATCCAATTTCCAACCTTAACACCCTAAATCCTAACACAAGAACAAGATGAACTTACATATTCAAAAGTTTGAATCCTTGCCTCAATTACAGCTTAATTCTCCAGCACCCTAGCTGAATTCCCTGGGTTGTTGCTTCAATTCTTCAAGGCTTTCCCCTCATAGTTTCCCTAAACTTTTCCTCAGCTTGTACCAACTCAACTTCAGCTGAGTCCTTGAATTCTCCTTCAGCCTTCCTTCCTAGTTCCAAAGTACAATGAGAGGAAGTGATGTGAGGAAAACGTTCAAGGGAAGAGGGAGAGAGAATGAGAGTTTGGGGTCTTCCTTTGTATCTAGTGAGTTATGTCCTCTTCTAGGACCTTAGCCGACCACACCCCTTTACAACCACAAATGACCAAAATGCCCTCCTTTGTTTTACTTAGCCTTTTAATTGCTCTAAGGGTAAAATAGTCATTTTCCCCAGTTTCTGCTAATTCCTCAAATGTTCCTACTATCTACCAATTAACCTTGTCATGTCTAAATAATTACCAATTACTTATTCAATATTAATAAATTCCAAAATATTCTCTAAATTCCCCAAAATACCCCTAGGCTCCCACCGAGCCGGGTATTAAACCCCGTTGTGACTATTTCGCTAATCCGCTCACTAAGACCGTCTCGAGCCATATGCAGCAAATATATCCACATAATATATGTGGTCTCAACAATTTATCACATATAATCACATTTCTGCTCTTAACGGGCCAAAATTACAAATATGCCCTTATATAAGCTACAAAGGGCCTACATGCATATCTAATACTCATAAACATGCATATAATATATCCATATAATCATATTAATCATTCATGCCACATAATCATGCATTTAACCATATAAACATTCATATACCAATTATGCATTCCCAGCACGCTAATCAAGGCCCTAAACCCTATTAGGTGATGCGATGCAATAGTTTGGAGGCATTTGGAGATATTTTGGGTCGTTACATATCGCCTCTAAATAGGCGATGCAGTGCTACCGCCTCTGACTTGTCACCCCGTGCATCGACCCAAAATATCTCCAAATGTCTCCAAAATTTTTGGGTACTCTTATATATTCCTAAGAAACACTTTGGACCTAAAAAGATAATTTTAAAATGCCTACAACAAAAAGTCAACCCGCTCATGTTGACTTTAATGAAATCATAATGGTCTTGCACCTCTTTATGCATGATCAATTTTCACTATGTATTTAATCAATCATAATAATAGTTGGATTGATATTTGTTGATCTTCTTAAATAAGATCTAAATTTCTAATTAAAACCATTCAATTTTCAAATTTAATACAAATTTTATGAAAAATTTCTTTAAAGATATTAAAGAGTAACATAATCAAAAAAATTTGAGATAAATTTAAAAATAAAATAGACACTTCCTTTATAAATTAGTTTAGACTTATTATAAAAAAATATTCTAAATTAATTAATAAAATTGTTTCAATTATAAGATAAAATTCAATCTATTTATTTATATATTTGAACAATCTTCCTTTAAATTAATTGAATTAACATTTATCTATAAAAAAACATTAAAATCAATCAAGTTGAAACTTTAACTATAAATACAATCAACCACTATTAATACAATATTAATGTTTAAATATCACAAAATCAAGTCTAACGTCCAATTATAATAGTCTCCACTTTTTTTTAAAAAAAATAATAATTTCAATTAAGTTTATGATATCAATCATATATATTAAAAAAATACATTGATTGGACAAAATCGTGTTACACTGGGCGGATTGACACCTATTTCCAACGCATTCAATGGGTGGGTTAATCGAGTTGGGTGCAGGATGTAAAATTTAATGAGCAAGTCTATTCGACAACCTCACCAAAATGGTAATGTAAGTGACTTTTGCCGAAAAAAAATACTTTGTAATTTAAGCGCAATCTTTTATATTATTTAGTGATTTTCGCTACAATTTTTTTTTCGGGAATGAAAGAAAGATAATCAACCAAAATTCATTTAACAAGTTATAAATATATAAAAGAATAAAAATTGTATAATCATTTTACTTTTTATCGGAGAAAATTGTCTAACCAATTAAAACCAAATAATATAATTTGGGTGCAACACAAATCACAAAACTAATATCTAACAACTTATATCATTTTCAAACTTTTCAAATGAACATAAAAGGGATATTTGCGGCATAAGTATCCAATGTTTGGGCTTTGTAACCAGAATAGACTATTCTTTTTTTTAGCAAGGAAAGTACCCAAAGTTAGTAAGACAGTAATTGTATTAGTGCTCATCCGTTAATTCTGTAAATGAGCTGATTGGACCAACACGTGTCACTTTGTAATTGGTCCAGCTCATAAATATTTTTAAAAATTAATTTTAATTGATTTTAAAATATAAAATTAAATAAAAACCTTTTAATTAAAAAGAAAAGAAAATCAAAATTTATTTAAAACCATTTAACCTAAAAATAAGCAATTAAAATAAACCTAAATACATAATTAAAAAAACCAAACAAATTAGTGATGGTCTTAGTGGCTGAGTTCTTATTTCGTTTATTGAGTCGCCATGGCCAACAAAACTCTGCACACAGGTAAGGGTCAAAATTATGAACAACCAAAACATGTATTTTATCAATGATAACATGGGTTTGTAAGCCAAAGCTGCTAAATTGACTAGCTAGTAGTCTACAACTAATACAAAATTGATTGTTAGTATCAACCTCATATTAGAAATAATTTGAAAAAAAAAACTTATCCAACCTCGGATTTGGAACTCAGGCCATACACAAAAACTTTCTCCCTCACTCATTGCCCATGACCCAACCGCTGCTCCAAGCGTCGTCACCTCCGGAGGTGAGGAAGAAGAACCCAGCCGGTGACCTGCAGGAAGAAGATGATCCAATTCATCGCCCTCACTCCGTCGACATCGCACAAGCCCCGAAACTCATCGCCCTTGTAGGAGCCCAAGCCCCGTCGACTCACTCACTCGAGTCCCATGCCCTGGAAGAAGATGATCCAGGTCATCGCCCTCACTCCGTCGACATTGCAGCTCTCCCTTTCTCACTTGAGATCTCAGATCTCGTAAGAAGAAGAAGAAGAAGAAGGTACAATTTTTTTGTTTTTTTATATAAAGAATTGATTTTAATATGTTTTATTAAAAATATGTTTTTGTTTTAGTTTCGATATTTTAATATGTATTTAGGTTTATTTTAATTGTTTAGTTTTAGGTTTAATGGTTTTAAATAAATTTTGATTTTCTTTTCTTTTCTTTCTAATTAAAAGGTTTTTATTTAATTTTATATTTTAAAATCAATTAAAATTAATTAAAAAAAATATTTATGAGTTGGACCAATCACAAAGTGACACGTATTGGTCCAATCAGCTCACTAACAGACTTAACAGAGGAGCACTAAGAGAATTACTGTTTTACTAACTTTGGGTACTTTCCCCGCTAAAAAAAAGATTGAGTCTATCCCGGTTACAAACCCAAACATTGAGTACTTATGCCGCAAATATTACTCCTACGACGAGAACAAAAATCATCAATCCACCAAAAAATTAACTTAAATAAAACACTCTTAAAAGCAACTCCAATGTCGAATGTTCTATCCATTAGGGGTGCACACGGGTCAGATTTTCGGGTTTCGGGTGCATCGGGTTCGGGTTTGGGGGTTTCGGGTGGAGAAAAATGGTATCGAAACAGATCCAAAAAATTCGGGTTTTTGTGAGGTTTCGGGTTTGTTCGAGTTGAGTTTTGGGTTTGATTTCGAGTTGGGCTGGGCCTATTGAGTTTTGGGCCGAAAAGCCAAAATTTTCAAAAATACTATTTTTCTACACCTTTTTTTTTTCAAAAATACAATTTTTTTCTTCTTCAGATTTTGGGTTTGATTTCTGGTTGGGCTGGGACTATTGAGTTTTGGGCCGAAAAGCCAAATTTTATAAAAATACCATTTTTACACCTTTTTTTTTCAAAAATACCATTTTTTCGGATTTCGGGTTTGAACCCGAACCCGAACCCGAGTTTAAAAAATTTAAAACCCGACCCGACTTTTGTCGGGTTCAGGTCGGATTTAACCCGAATCCAACGAGTTTTCCCAAAAAAATGAGTTTTCGGGTTGCGGGTCGAGCGAGTTTGTGGGTTTTTTGGGTCAAATGTTCACCCCTACTATCCATTGCTCAACTTTGAGTAATGGCACCCAACATTGTTGGTTGCATTGACCCCTGGGGCCACTTAAGTCAGAAGCAACAATGTCCTATAAGGCACCATTGCTATATATAAAATATAAATAAAAAATTATATAAAATATCAATAAAAAAAATTATTGAAGTTGATATGTTAGACCATATTGAAAATTAATTTTGTAGGTTTTTTTTAAAAAAAAATGTTTAATATGGAAAAAAGAGAAAATATAATATAAATAATTTATACTGACGTGAAGATGTTTAATTTTTAAAGTTAGTAGTATTGAAGTTGCTCTAACTAAGGGACTGGTTAGTTTCAATACATTTTGACATTAAACTTTAAAAATCCTTTTAGAAGAAGCTAGTCTAAGCATTTTGGGAAGCTAAAAGTTAGAAGAAAATCCTAGCAAACCTGACCATAAGCTAAGCAATGTAGATTTATATTTTTTTTACTTGTATCAATATGCTTATGTTTTGGTGAAAAACACTCCATGAATCCCATAGCAGAAGCCCATCAACAATAAAATTTTGAAGCTGTTTTTTAAGAGCGCTCCCAATGGATGTTCTACTCCATCCTTTAAAATGTCTTCTCAAAACATACATTTTTCTATTTTACCTCTAAGTTTTACATTATACCATACATCAGCTTCTCTATATATTTCTCTACATCATTTAAATATTATATCTTTAAACATATTTTATTAATTAAAGTAAAATAAAATAACTGAAAAAGAAAAAAATATATACTAAATGAGAGAGAGAAAACTTATAAAGAAAAATAATAATATTAAAATATTATATAAATGATATGTAAATGTTATATAAATGTATATATGAATTAATTGGATTTTGTGTATAATTGTTATAAATATATGTATAAAAAAGCTGATGGAAGATGTTTTTGTGAGTTTTAGCTAAATATTATAGAGAAAGTGTATTACAAAATACATCACCAAAACATTTTTTTTTATAATTTAACTCAAACTTTTACATTATACCATATATCAGCTTCTTTATTTTTCTCTACATCATTTAAATATTATATTTTTTAAAAATATTTTATTCATTTTAAAAAATAAAATAATAAAATATAATAGTATCACATTGATATATATACAAAAATTTATAAAAAAATAATAAAATAATAATGGGGAAGTCTGTGGTGCGGGTGTTAAAAACGTCCCCACCCGTGGGAACTTTTTTTTGTGACCTGATTGGGTTTTATATTGATGGGAACTTCTTAATAAAATAGGCATGTGTATTGGGTATTATTTTTTCTCATCCCCACCTGAATAAAATAAAAATCTAACAAACACACCCATGTAAGAATCAGCTTCGGCGTTCACCCACCCCCGACAAGAACCCATCACGCCAGTGCCTTGAAAGGAGCTTCAGAACGGAGGGCAAGATCTGGGTTCTAAGTTCTGGGTTTTGGGCGAGATCTCGGACATCTTGGAGGCTCCTCCATCGTCAATTTTGGCGTTCACCCACCCCCGGCAAGAAGCCACGCAGTGCCTTGAAAGGAGCTTCAGAACGGAGTGCAAGATCTGGGTTCTAAGTTCTGGGTTTTGGGCGAGATCTCGGACATGTTGGAGGGTCCTCCATTGTCAAGTTATGGGTTTCAAAGCTCCTCCATCGTCAAGCATCTGCACAGTCATTTCTGCCTACAGCCATTTCTGCGCTTCAACCAAAGTCACTTTCCCTGGTTAGTATGAAATTTGTTGTTTGAAATTTTTTGGTTAGTATGAAATATACTGCAGTTCTGTATTGGAGGGCTGTGTTTAGGGTGTATGAAATTGGGGATTAATTATTTTTATTGTTAATGGATCTTCATTTTTAGGGTGTAGTTAATTTTTTCTTTGTTATCAGTTTTTTATATGTGATGTTTGAATTGAATGTCATATTTGTGATGGTGTCAGTTTTCTTTGGTATTTGGATGTATGTTTTAACTCTGAACTCCAAAGTTTTCAAATTTTTTGTCTTCATTTTAGTAAATGTTTTAGTGAATATGTTTGATTTTTTGTAGTTGATAGATAGTCCTATAATTGGATGAAAGTTGTTATTTTGTTTGAAATTGTACTTCATTTACTTGTCGATGAAAGGCTCAGTGACTTGAACTGTCCTTTTCTGGAGAAAAATAAGGTTGTTTAAGGAAGAACATGTTTATGGCTAGTGATGTTTAAGCAAGAACATGCTTAAGCAAGAGCTGTCATTTTGTAGTGTTTTTTATGAAATTGTCATTGGAGAAAGGGGCAATTTGATTGCAACCGCATTTTCGATTGACCTTGGAACTCAGCTGTTGTATGGCTATTCTGTTTGCATAACCTTGGTAAAACTTGAAACCCGTGTGTTTGAAAATATAAGCATAAATAATTTGTCGTGTTATAAATCTTGATTGTTTATGACTTTGCACTGTTATAAAACTGATCAAGTATAATATATGTTATTTGTTAGGTTTTATTGGTTTCATCTGAGCTTATCATTTTGTATAAGGTTTTTCCCTTGGATTTAATTTCTTTGGAGATAATTTTGATGGAGATTTAGTGGGTTGTAGAAGTCTTTGCATATGCAATGCTTATTAAATTCCCTAACATTATAGGTTATGGTGTGTATTGGTGATTTTGATATTCCCTAACATTTTCAGTTTCTATTCTTCATCTCTCAAGCATCTCATACTTGAGTTCTTCTTGATTTGCAAATCACGGTCATATTTTTTGTTTTTCTGCTGGGTTGAAGGGTGAACAAGCGAGAGGTCTTAAAGGCACCTGAAGCACTCTTCCAGTGTAGAAGCTTGTCGTTTAATTATGTTGTGCTTCAATAAATTTTTATTGCCACATATTTCACTTTGTTTGTTGAAATTGTAAATCTTGCTGTGGTAATTTGACATGGTTTGGATTTCAATACATGGGTATGTATGCAATGCAAAGTCAATAGTAATTAAAGAAAAGTAAAGTAAAATATTTCATAGACATTGTTTGCGATAGTCTTTATTTATGTAGTGTATGATATTATCCTAAAAAATTGTTTGGATATTTCTCTTGTGGGGACTTTAAAATAGCCCCCACCAATGTAGACTTTTATAATATACAGTATATTTGTATTGGATGGTTGATTCTTGATTACACTTAAGTTATTGTGCACTTGGGCAGAAAAGAGTATTTTTCGAAATTTTGTTGGTCTTTTTTCGTAAGTCTGTACATGTATGTATTGTAGGAGTGAACCCTGACTTTAGGGTTTGGTGTTTTGAACAGAGAAAGAAAGAAGGAGAACAAAGATAGAAAGAAGGAGGCTTGGCAATATACGGGTGGGGTTCATTCGAAGAGGGAGGTGAGATTTTTTGTTTCTACATCTGTAGCTTCGTTTGAGATTGATTGTTTGGTTTTACGAAATTAGATTTTAACACATATAAGTGATCTCTAAACTGAAGTCCTAAACCTAGTAGTTGGATGGTTTTGTGGTATAGCATTAAATTAAATTAAAATTGATTTTGAATGATGTGGGAATTTGTTCAGTCATGTTTATTTTTTTGGGATTAATAGAGATGGGTGTGGTTTTACAGTTTTTGGTGAGAATTAATTTTGTTGTATATGTATTAGGATGGAAGGTACGGTTCTGAAATACATATGGGGTTGTGTGGAAATACTGCGGGCCGATTATAAGGAGGTGAGGGAGGACTTGCGGGTCATACATCAGGACTTGCGCTCTTTACTAGATAATTGCAAACGCAGAGAGGAGGACCAAAAAGTTTATCAACTCATATTTCAAACCAATTGGTAACTTTAACTCGTGTGATGTATATAGGGGTGATAGGATGAAAGGTTGTGTAGAGAAGAGTAAGGCAGATGATGGAGAGGTTGAGTTGAATAAGTCAAAAGGTAGTATGGCTGATTGTAAAGGACCCACTTCTTCTTTGGTAAAAGGTGTTAAATGTGGCGTGGAGAGTTCTATTAAGTTAGGCAGTAAAACAGAGAGATTCATAGGTAGTATGGATGATATTTGTGGAAGTAATAAAAAGTTGAAGTTTGATGATTCAGTGTTTAAGGCATCAAAGCAGTTTGGGGAAACTTTATTGCAGCGTGAGCAGTCTATGAAAGTAAGATAGTAATGAATTGTTCTTTATTTTTTAGTTATTATGTTGTTAAGTATGCAATACTGTTATTACTTCTAATATGGTCTTTGTCTGTTGAATATTTAGAAGCCAAGTGAGTGTTTGATAAAACCTGGGATAAGCTTTTCAGATGTTAATGCTGGAAGCAAGAGTCGGAGACGCACCGTAAGTGGTGTTGGTGGTGGTGGTGGCGGTGGAGTTAGAGGGAAGGTACATGTGTTATTATATTGTCATTTGATATGTGATTTTGTTGGTGACAATTAATGGAAATGGTAGTGTAAATTGAACAGTTACAGAGTAATTCAGATTCAAGTGGAGGCAGAGTTGGGAGCAATTCTGAGTCAAGATCACGTTTAGTTGGGAGTAATTCTGAGTCAATTTCACGTAGAGTTGGCACGCATAATTGCGATACTATGCAACTCCAGGATATCGGGCCATTTAAGATATCCCTGGCATGTTTTGATGTTGACATTGCAGCATTAGTGGAGTATGTTTTTAACGAGAAATTACCGAATGAGTAAGTTGTTAATGTGTGGTTGTTTGATGAGACTGAAATTCTTCTATCTGGATTTATTTTCGATTTTTTAAATAAAAAATTATTGTTAAATTACTGTTTACATTATTTTTATATTTATGTGATTTAGTGAGGTAGTTGTGGACACTGAATTTAATTACCTGACGAGGAGAATAATTAGATCACTGTCACCCGGTGTCATGGTTTTGGGGGAGGTGGGAGTTTTATATATATATATATATAAATTTTTGGATATTTTTTTTTAGCTGCACTAAGATTGTTTATATTGAATATTCATGTTATGTTTGGTGTTGATGGCACAGATTCTGAATGTAATGTGTGAGATGAACACATGCACAGAGTTGCAAGTTTCCATGTCAATGGAGTGTCGATCAGCCTGGTATTTGAATACACGTGTGTCGGTATGGGTTCTTATATTGATTGTATGTTATAATTTTAATCATATCTTCTTTTTCTAACGAGGATTATGTTTTTCTTTATTTGAACTTAGTTATCTGTGATTAGTATACAAACTCTTTACCCTGATAATGGAAAGGAGACGTGTGCTCGACGATTTATTATCGGAGATCTAGCTTATTGTAAACGGGTATGTACTGATGGATATTCATAGATATTGTTTTTGTTGAGTTTTTATCTTGTTTAGAAAGTAAATTTTTATGGATATAACATGATTTTTCAGATTTATATTCCCATTCACAACGAAAACCTACTGCACTGGTTGTTATTTATAGTTCGGGTGGATGATGCAGTTGAAGAAATTTGTGATTCATTGCTGCAGAGGGGGTTTGAATCAAGTGGAGTTGCTTTTGTGAAGGTCGTGGTGAGTATTAGAATAGCTAGTACTTACTGATAATATTTTTTTCAACAATTTATAGTGTGTATTGCTTACTATAAATTTTTGGAAGGTGATGTTATTTGTTTTATGGTTTTGTGCTGAATACAAAATTATAGAAGATAGTTCATTCATATTTTAGTTACTCTAAATTTCTTATAACCTTTAATATGATTTATTTAATCTCTTTTGTTTTTATTAAGGGGATAAGTTTAGATGATTAAATTGAAATTTTTATTATTTTGTGAGTAGAAAATTTCATAATTTATAACAGTGCAAGTTGTTGAGATGAAAAGTTTGGAAGTGCATATATAATTTGAATTTTTATTTTTTTGCTAGGCAGATTTAGAAGATGAATTTTTTATTTGTTTTGTTTTTGGGCTTTAGACGTAGAAATATTTTTTATTTGGTACTTAGGCTTGGAAATGATAGTTAAGAAGCTAAGTGTGTGTTTTGGTTATTAAATTTAGATGAAGAAGTTGGACTCTCTGCTAGCGGAAGACATATCAAGGATTAATCCACAATGGGGGTCTTTCTGTAACTTTCAAGTTAGAATTAACACTGGTATTGTCCAACAAATGAATGGATATGACTGCGGGATCCATGTGATGAAATTGATGGACCAGCGTCCAGGATCATATTTGAAACACTGTGTTGTTAGTATCTTCGCTTATTTTATTCATTTAATTTTAGGTTGCATGATTTAGTACTATTCCCTAAAACTGTTACGATCATCATTTATAAATTTTGTAATAGTATTAAGTAATGTTGTTTTGTTTTAGTTTGATTCTGACAATGATAGGGCTCGTGTGGCCGTTGGTCTTCTCACATCTAGACACAACAAAGTTCGAGATGAAGTTAAGAATGCTGCCACTGCATGGAAGCAGGAGAAGGTTGTTGGTGAAATCCTTGGGAAATTGTTGTAGTTGATTTACTCGATTAGTTTGTTGTAATGTGTGAGAGGAATACTATTACATTTTGGCATAATGTTTTTTTGGTGGTTGTTCGTCTACCTAATGTACATAATTTTTTGGAGATGAGACGTGTTTGTTCAAACTGAGTAGTACTTGAGAGTTGAATATTGTTTATATGAAGTTGGAACTTAATTAGTACATCATTTTGTAAATTTTTTATATAACTATAGTTGTGTGGATTATTTTACCTTTATTAGTGAAAAATGCAGGTTTTGATACTTTCATTCCCATTTACATTTGAATTTTGATGGAATTGTTTAACTTCTTTGTGTAATTCCATTTATTAAGCATCACCTATATGATTTGATCTGATTTGCAAATTTTTTATGTTTCATTTTAATATACTAGTTATACATAATAAGGCAATGTTATTTTGAGAGGGAAGGTTTAAAGATATGGATTGATTATTGTGAGGCTTTGTGAACCTTGTATTAAAATTTAATAAAGGAATAGTAGAAAAATTATGTGATTTAATGGACGATGAGGGCAAGTTTATACATATACGTAAATATCAAAGTCAGTACCTAATTTTGTATACTCCCACCATGTGTGTTAAGCTTACACTTGTGTCAATTTATGTGTTCGGAACTTTCCAAAATTTTGAACTTAATTTATATTGGAATATATGAAGCATAGAGTGGGTTTTCAATAAATAAAAATTAATCCTTCTCTCCCACCTAATTACCCAAGATTTAAAACGATGAATTTCAGACATTATATTTCCAACCTCAAGAAGATAGTTTCAATAACCATATGGAGGTTCCCACCACTTAAAGGCAGAACTCATATCATCTGTTGCAGAGTAACTCAAATTTTCTTCTGTATAGTTATGCACTTGGTTCGTACAATCTGGTGTGAAAGGTTGTTGGTGAGTAGGTGCGTTGAAGTCTTCACTTTCCGAATTATGGTAGATAGTATGTCTTTCCCTGTCATCCATATCCTCTGTTCCATATAGATATTCGTCTTGTTCGTGTGGTTCAGAGTTGTCAGAGCCCCCGTTCTTGTGACCATTTTTCTTTCTTTGTAGACATGTAGACTTGTTGTGTCCTTTTTTTTTGCAAATACTACACTTTCGGGCTACTCCACCGTTTGACCCTCTCATCTTAGCTGTGCCTTTATTCTTACTCAAATAAGGATCCAATATGTTGAAGTCTGATTGACGATGTAAAGGAAGCTTATCCTTGGAACCTTCTTCCCCAATTTGGAGGTTGTTTCTTAATTGTGCGCAAATTCTATCAATCTCATAGTTTGCTATTTTGTATGCATAATGAGTCCTCGATCCCAGGTAAGCGAGTTCAGTCATTTTGGTAGTAATGCCACCAAACCTTGCTCTCTCTTCTGCATCTGTGTCTTGATATCTTGCATAGGAATCGTTTTCCACATCAGGAAGTTGTGTAGCGTCAATCGTCCACTGTGTTAGGATTAGTGATTTAGGCATTTGTGTGATACGCAGGTGCTTAATTGCTGCAAAAATATGCCGACAAGGTATGCCAAAGGAAAGAAAATACTGGCACTCACAAGCAAATAATTGACGATCGTCTGTGACATAGACTGACCTCCGTATTCCTGGGTGAGGATACTTCTCCAGCTTCAATATCATTGCATCATCCTCTACGTCAGTAGTTGCAACGGTGTAGTTTCCTTCTTTGGACATCTGCTTTCTTACTCTGAAGAACATGTTCCTCGTGTAAATTATCGACAACTCCTCCTCTATGTTGTGCAAATTTGTCTTGCCTAATTGTGGGATTGTGTGCAATGACTCATACTCGTCTTTAGCCTCTCGTTGTCGTACCCATGAAAGTGCCATGTCAAGAGCTCTAACAAACTCATACATCTTCATATGTTGATTGACCTTCTTCTTCAAGACAGCATTAATACCCTTGCTCCTTTGGGTTGTTGTCATTCCGCAAAAAAAATTTCCCCTCAAGAAGGTTTCTGCCCAACTCTTTCTTGATTTATAAAGACTTGCGACATATGAGTTATCTTCCACATCAAAGTGAGTGAGCAATGCTACCCACCTTCTTTCAAATTCCTCCTCGGTGTAATATCTAAACACTAAATTAGTTAGTTCCTTCCCGAATGATGGGTCTTTTGTGTGAGAAATGGCATTGTTGTGTATATGCCAATAACATAGCCGATGTGTGACATTAGGCATCAACTCTTTTAGTGTTTTTTCAATGGCAGGATCTCCATCGGTGACAACTGTTATCGGTAGCACACCTTTCATACAAGCCAAGAAGGCCCTCGTTGCCCACATGTAGCTAGCAGTGGATTCATTGTCAAGGATTGCGAAACCAAGTATACAAGTCCGAAAGTGGTTATTAATACCAACCCAAATCAACAAAGGCTTACCAAAGCTATTTGTCTTATATGTAGAATCAAAGGCGATTGTGTGTCCATATCTTTCGTAATCCGACCTTGATTTTGCATCTGCCCAGAACATGTGAAGTAATCTCTTGCCTTTATCATAAGTAAATAAACCATAGAAACCTGGATCGTGATCTGCTTTGTGCTCCAGATACCCTAAGGCTCTGCCAGCATCCGACCCCTTAAAGCCAACAGTTGAAGTCGATGACATTCGATTGTATAGGTCTTTGATTATAAATGGGGTCTTATCATATCCACCGACTAGCTCTGTCCTGTATGACATAATGTGGCATGTTCTAATGCCAGATTTCTTCATACAATTTGCCTTCTGAAGACAGCCAGGTGATACCACTCTATTTGACCATAGATACTGCTTGTGACAATCACTTGCTAACGAGTGTGAATGAAATGGGAAAAAAAATTTGCATATCCAGTTACCCCTCTTTCTGTTAAGGATAACTCGAAAAGCCACATTGCACCCACATCGGGTGAAGTCTTGATGTATGCTGTTCAGACCTACTTCCCTGCCTTGAGCAGACCCACTCTCTCAAACGAATGTTACCTCGAATATTTGTACGCATGTGGCCCTTACGAATACTAAACCCCACTACCTTTGCGTACTCATATATGAATTCTTCTGCCATAAGAAGTGTAGCAAAAGCATGACCGACCATGTTATCCATTGTCAAATTGGTGGCCGCTGCATGTATACCGTACTTTAGAAATATCCCCTGGTTGGAGAATCCTTCATCATTTGATATCTGCATGGCCCCTTCATTAGTTATGTTCTCTTGTGTTTTAAGTGCCTCATTTACTTTGTCACCATCAATAGGCCCCCCCTGGCGTACATCTTCCACTTCTTGCTCTTCACATGTCTCATTTTCTCCACTAGAGTCACTGCTAAAGAGGTCCTGCACCTCCAATTCTGCTTCCCAGTACTCCATAAAAAAAGTATAACCTTGTTTTGAAAAAGGGCAGAACATGATATTGCATTTGTAAAATGACATCTATGGTTGGAGAGAATATTACGACTACAACACAGAAACATAGTTCAAGGTTGGCTTAGGTAATCTTACATTCATTGTCATGTCTCGAAAATCATTAAAACTTCTATATCCCCCACCCAAGAGTTGGTTGTGGAAAAATAAGCTACGTACACATTTCTATAGCAGGGAAATGGTAGATAACCTTACACTGTCCACTAAAATGGGTAATCCAACTTCTTGTTCTTAAAAGTTGGAGGGCAGAGATCTCAGGTTGTACATCTGCCTTCATATTATCCTGATAATAATTTAAACTACCCACATATGTTGGTATGAACATATTACAACCCTATTAACAGGCTAAAATATGATGGGGAGGTATTTCTAGTGAAGTTGTTATTTTTCATATTTTTTTAACAAGCCACACTAAAACAAATACATAGGAGACATGGAGAAATCTTAACAAAAATTATAACATATAGAAATTGTACCTCTCCGGTAATGGAAATCTTTGGAGGTGTCCGAAGATGGGGGAATATAAAATGCAACCACCTCCTCAGGAAAACAGTCCCCTGTCAACAGGTGAACGTAGTCTTCCCTAATAGATGGAAAATGATACTCAGTAAATCATGTAACAATATCATAAACAGGGCACCACCAACACAGCAACTCCATTGAATAAGACAATAAATATCTTCAAGTCAGGGGCATTTTGCTGTTATGAGAGTTAAATTTGGACAAAGACATTTTGACTCACCCAAAAATTGAAGACCAAATATTGAAGCACATGTGTTAGATATTGTGTTTCCCTTTTGGGGATGTTCAAATGTATTGACATTCATTTATAAAAGTCAATTTGTCTACACAAATTGTTGAAAATGGTAGGGTGTCGTGTAGGGATAATAAAGAAGCCTCAGTTAGATCAGAGTTATTCTGTGTTGCTCTAATTTTTTCACCAACTAATAAAGTTCTCAGTTTTTGTAATGCGAAGCAATAAATGATAGTTTATCCATTGTGGTGGAGCTTATTGTGTGTGTCAAATTTTAAATACTGTGGATAAATTTATGTTTCTTGAATCTTTTTTTATTTTAAATTTAATCTTCGGCAATTGAAGATAAATTTGCCAAAATGGCATTCTGAAATAGTTAATTTAGCAAAAATTACTTTTTCATTTGTTTTTTTTTTTAATTTATACTTTTTCTAAAAAAAATGGATGATGTGCCAATCGCCTTGCATTATGATCTTCTCCAATCCTGGTTCATATGGTAGATTCATAAACATTCTGTTCAAATTTCTACACAGAACCATTGACCCAATACATACGTACAAGTCGAATTCCAACTAACTTCTTTAGTGCGGGGTGATTCAATCACAATTATTTATTAAGATATTATTGAAATTATGGATAAATTTTCACCCTTGATCCAATGATGGTACACCAAAGTCACATTCATTCCTAAAATTAGATACATTTCAACAATTATACATCTGGGAAGCTTATAAGCACGTCACAAATTATTTTGATTTGGTAGGAAGTATCCGACCAATTTTACTCTGTACAATTTTGAATACATATTTAAATGTAACAACCACCTTCTTAAATCAGTTTTTATAATTTAATTAGCTTGGGAGGTTCTGAATTGTATACATGCCATTACCAGTTACAATAGTTCCCCTGCCAAAAATGTAAATTTCAGTTTACATAAGTGACATATGCATTCAACGTTTATGGAACACTTTAATCCTCGGATGATGTTTTTTGAGAGATTAACAAAATACATAGTTACCACATGAGTTACAAATATTGATAAGCATTTGAAATACTAGAGTTAGGAGTTAAAAAATCAGTTAGTACATGTACGCCCTGATTTTCCCACGGGCTGATCAGCAAGCTGAGCTGCGGCCTAATCATGATTATCTCGTGGACCTCCCCAAGACCGGAGCTTCCGTCATAAGGTCGTACCTCCTTAGCTCGGGGTAACACAAGGGTTCGCCAAGATTGCCTAAGACTTGAGCCTGGACTCTGAAGGCCGAAGGTCGAGTTAAGTATCCAGCTCGTGGTACTGGCAGAATATGGAGGCTATGACCCTTTGTAAAGTCAACACACGCAAGGTAAACGTGCATATATCAGACATCACGTGTCTGATATGCCCCTGACTTCTCGGACACGCAGCAGGAACATGTGTATTCAGACACCCACGACTGGGTTGGGCCGTGCGGCCCATTATCTCCTTACCTATTGATTTGACCACACTTATGTGTCAGGCTTAGGAATTAATCATGAATGTCACAGAGTTGACATGATAGGTAAGAAGGTCACGGGATGACCTTCTTACCAACTCCCAGGTGTCTTCTCCTATAAATATGGGGACCCTGGGAGTTGATAGGGGTTGGATTATCTCTTGTAAGAAATATCCTGTAATGATATACCTAGAATAGAGCAATAATATTGACTAGTGGAGTAGAAGGATTTTAACCTTTGAACCACTTAAAAACCGTGTCTTGAGTCACTATTTCATTTTCCAAGATCACATAACTGTTTCGGTTCATTATTAGCACTAATCCCTGTCTCTTCTTTTCTTAAATTACTTGTTGGCGAAGAACCGCGTCAACAGTTTGGTGCTTTCATTGAGAGCAAGTTTGGTTAGTGTTGTCGCAAACATCCAACCATGGTGACTACTCGATCCAGGCACGGTAACGAGACAGAGCAACATGATGGGCAGGAGGCTCATCATACTCCCACCCCTGGTGAACAAGTTCCTAAGACCCAGCAGCGGCCAGGAAAGCAGCCGGTGGGCCAAGATGACACCGGAAGTTCGGCCCCCCGGCCACCTAATCCAAACCCATGTTATTACACAGCGGTGGAGATGGAGAACGCTCAGCTAAGGAGCCAGCTAGCAATAGCTAGCCAGCAGATCAAGGATGTGCTGGCCCGACTACCCCCTCTCACAACCGACGTTAACGTCGGAGAGAGGCAAGGCGAGGCTCCTAAGTCTCGCCGGGGTAACCGGTCCAGGCATAGCCGGTCGGATAGACTTCCAACAGCCAATTTCACTCCTTCATCACATCACCGAGAGGCAAGCTTCGAAGAAATGCCAGAAGCCAGGCAACAACAATACAGCCGTTCGGTCAGAACATCAACTCCTAGCTCCCAGCCATCCTCGAGAGCGCCCAGGGAAGCTCAAGGAAATTCCCGAAGGAGATCCGGGGAGGGCTCGCAGCATCGGCCCGTCCCCAACAACCAACCTGCGCCTCATCCAGATTGTCAGACACGGAACCAGCAGATTGGCAGGGCCGAAAGGCCGCCACCAAACTTGATCCGTCCTGACGGAACTAGGATCGCCTCTCCAGTCAGGCATCCTCCTTCTCCAATCAGGTATCTGTCTCCTCCTCGGCCCGTCCGAGATATCCCAGCCTATGGGAGTAGTAGGAGAAACCCGCCATCAGCTGGACCTTCCCGGCGTAGCAGGGCGCCAAGGGAAAGCCTAGATCATCACCACCAAGGGCGGACTCCAAGCCTATCTAGCAGGAGCCACTGGACTGGCAGTCGCCGGAGTGATCTCTCTGGGGGAGACCTGCGTCAGCGTTTGAGTTCGGCACAAAGTCATCAAACCATCCAGGGAGGCGACCTGCGAGATCGCCTTAACTCCCATAGGGGGAACCAGCAGGAGGAGATGGCCACGCTCGCTCAGGGGGGGCCCTGTCCGAAGTGCGTAACGGAGGGAATGCCCCAAATAACCTATCTGAAGATAGGAGGGGCAATAACCCACCAAATATGTACAATGGATTTGGAGCTGTTGAACAGCCTCGGAATAACCAAGGACATCAGGACCAAACCCTCGAGCGCCTGACTCAAATGGAGGAGCTGATGAGGAAGCTCCTGTCAGAAAAGGAAAAAGATGAATATGATTCAGGGGACGAGATGGAACTCTTCGCCCCCAGTATAGCAGCAACGGTGTTCCCATCTGGTTTCCGTATGCCTCACTTGTCAAAGTTCAATGGGGACGGAGACCCATCGGACCATCTAGGGATGTTCAACACCCTCATGATGGCCCACAGCATTGGCCCCGAGCTGAGATGTTTAATCTTCTCTTCCACACTGACTGGACCTGCCAGGCAGTGGTTCAAGCAAAGTAAAAGACAGTCAATCAGCTCCTGGAAGACTTTCTCGGCAGACTTCAAAAGGGCATTCCGAGCCTCCCAGGCCACCCGTGTTCAGGCCGACTCCCTGGCTAACGTGAGGCAGCAGCCCGGTGAGACTCTGAAGGCCTACCTGAGCAGATTTGCGAATGTCGCTGCTCGAGCCAGAGACGCGGATGATAGCTCCAAGCTCATGGCCATGAGAACTGGAACCCTCGTTGGAGGAGATCTCTGGAAGGATATACAAAGGAAGGGAGTCAGCTCGGTCAACGAATTCCTTAACAGGGCCCAAGAATGGGTTAACTTGGAAGAAGCCGAAGCCGAAGCTGCGGCAACTAGCCAGGTCCCCGAACAGCTCGCTGGAGTGGGGACGGAGGTCGTGGCAGCGACCCAAAACATCACACAGAACAACCAGTCCAGTGGAGGCAAAAGAAAGGGAAATGGCGAAAACAGTCAGCACAGCCAAAAGAAGAATAAGTCCGTAGACAAAGTCAAGCCCGTCTTCGCGACTTATACAGAGCTCACCCAGTCTAGGGAGAACATCTTCCTAGCCAACTCTACTCGAGTCCCCTGGAAGAGGCCGGAGCCATTAAAGCATCATAAGGGGAAAAGAGAAACCTCCAAGTTTTGCCGTTTTCATAACGATGTTGGCCACAATACCGACGATTGTAGGCATCTAAAAGATGAGATCGAGACTCTCATCTGAGCCGGCCCCTTGGCTCAATACGCACGGAACAGGGTTCCAGCAAGTCAACCTGCTCCAGAAGTCCTGGCCAGTCAGCCCGGGCCTCGGGTTATCAGGACGTCCCTCCTCCCGTGGTTGGAGGAGAGATATCCACCGTCTCTGGAGGTCTGCACATGGACGGCACGAGCAGGGGTTCCCATAAGAGATACATGAACGAACTAAAGGCTCATAACGGAGTAGAGTTCATCTCGGAGCAGCGTCAGTCAAAGCAGCAGCGATTGGAGAGACAACCGATCATTTTCACGGAGGAAGATGCGAGCCATGTCCAGTTCCCTCACAATGACCCTTTGGTCGTGGCAGTTCAGCTCGCCAATCGGAGGGTGAGGAGGGTGCTGATAGACAACGGGAGCTCGGTGAACCTCCTGTTCCGATCCACGTTGGAAAAGATGGGTTTGACCGTCGCCGAGCTAAAGGCGACCTCCATGATGTTGTATGGTTTTTCGGGAGAGGGATCAGCAGCAATAGGGACGATCGAGCTGGTGATCACCCTAGGAGAAGGATCTCGGAAAGTCTCCAAACTTCTCGAGTTCGTGGTCATTAACTGCTCCGCTGCCTACAACGCCATTTTGGGATGACCTACGCTCATAGCTTTTGAGGCCGTCACTTCCATTCGCCACCTCGCGATGAAATTCCCTACTTCCACGGGAATCTGCACTGTCCATGGCGATCAGCTCGCTGCTAGGGAATGCTACAGCATTTCCATGAAGGGAAAGTCTAAACCCGGGCAGCTGGCAATGGCCATTCAAGATGGTGAAGAGGAATCCCAGGAACCCTTAGCTGATTCTGAGATTAAAAAACCTCAAAGTGCCGAAGGGGAAAATGTCGTCTTAAGTGAGGACATTGACCCCCGAATAGGCGAAGACAGATCCGAGCTCCAAGCGATTGAGGAACTCAAGGAAGTGAACATCGATCCGCAGAATCCATCACGGATGGTCAAGCTCGGGAAAAACCTCTGTAACAAAAGGAAGGCAGAGCTGACCTAATTTTTGCGGGATAACCTGGACGTGTTTGCCTGGTCCCATGAGGACATGGTGGGAATCAGCCCGAGTGTCATCATGCATACTCTTCACCTGGATAAAAGCATTCCCGCCAAGTCCCAGAAGCAAAGACACCTAGGAACAGCTCGAGTTGAAGCCTTGAAGGAAGAGGTGGCTCAGCTCAAGAAATGCGGCTTTATCCACGAGGCCAAGTTTCCAATATGGGTCGCCAACCCCGTGCTAGTTCCAAAGCCTAATGGGAAATGGCGAACCTGCATCGACTTCTCTGACCTGAATAAGGCCTGCCCCAAGGATTGCTTTCCATTGCCAAGGATTGATCAGTTGGTGGACGCCACGGCAGGGCACGAGCTCATGTCATTTATGGACGCGTACTCAGGCTACAATCAGATCGCGATGAATTCGACGGACCAGGAACACACCAGCTTCATGACCCCTATTATCCCCAAAAATTGGAAATCAATGACGTGGCAATAAAGGTGACAAGTGGCAATGCATGATCAGTAAAAGACATATTAATAGTCAATAAATACATTGACTCCTCAGAGTTGTGATAAAGTGACCCGGTAGACTGGTGAAGAGTTTGGACTGCTTGAAAGATGTCATAACCAAGCCAAGTGCATCCTAGGAGATCCCAAGGGTGTGGTCCGAGGAGACCCCAAGGGGGTGGTCCTAGAAGAGCTAAGGAGAGTGCATCCTAGGAGATCCCAAGGGTGTGGTCCGAGGAGACCCCAAGGGGGTGGTCCTAGGAGAGCTAAGAAGAGTGCATCCTAGGAGAACTAAGGAGAGTGCATCCTAGGAGATCCCAAGGATGTGTTCCGAGGAGAGCCCAAGGGACTTTGGTCCGAGGAGAACCCAAGAGAGTGGTCCGAGGAGACCCCAAGAGAGTGGTCCTAGGAGACCCCAAGGATGTGGTCCAAGGAGAGCCCAAGAATTTGGTCTTTATACATATGTCCAACAAGTGCATGGTTGCCCAAATAAAAGAGTGCCATGTTAGAGGAGAGATATGGCATGCTAGAGAGTGCCATGTTAGAGGAGAGGAGTGCATGTCCACCACCATGCACTTGTCCGACCCACAAAAACATGTCCTACCACCATGCACATGTCCGACCAGCACTTGCATGGGTGGTCAGTAGGAGGTGGATCAACTAGCTAGAGGAGGACTAAGTCAGGATTCCCATAAACAACTTCAACAAGATATGCGGGAATCTCTCATTCTTCCCACAAATGGGGGGTTTGTTACATTTTGAATGTTTTTTGTAATTTAAATGTAATAAGTATAATAAAATATCCCGGTTCTAGGGGATACCGTATGTATGCCCCTAAGCCTATAAATAGAGGGCTTATGGGATTAGAGAGGGGCTGCTTCTGCTTCTTCTTTCTAAAGAGAGAAAATTTGGGTCTGAGTATTCTAGAGAGAGAAAGTGCGTGTATCTGAAAGAATCCTTGTATTTTTGCAATCTGTACTGAAGAAACTCAGTTGGCACAGTTCATCTGATCTTGAGTACAGATCTATAAATCACAACTCTAAGTGGATTAGGCTATTACCAATATATTGGGGCTGAACCACTATAAAAATTGTTGTGTTATTTACTTTCTGTTCAAAAACTGTCTGTGTCGTTTTATATCTCTTGAAGGTTTGTCGTTTTTGACGTTCTCACGTCGTTTGCTAAAAACACAGTCAACAACCCCGACAAACATTTATTGTTACAAGGTCATGCCGTTCGGGATGAAGAACGCCGGAGCTACCTACCAAAGGTTAGTAAATAGAATGTTCGCAGAACAGATCGGAAAAACCATGGAAGTGTACGTTGATGATATGCTAGTCAAGTCAAAGACTGCCGATGACCATGTTTCTGACCTGGAAGAATGTTTTAAGATACTACGGGAGTATGGCATGAGACTTAATCTGCAGAAGTGCACTTTTGGAGTCGCGTCCGGGAAATTCCTGGGCTTCATAGTCAACACCCGAGGAATCGAAGCAAACCCCGACAAGATCCGATCACTGCTCGAGCTTCCCTCGCCCAAGTCGCGAAAAGATGTCCAAGGCCTGACAGGAAGAGTGGCAGCCCTCAATCGGTTTATTTCCAAGTCCACCGACAAGTGTTTGCCATTCTACAACCTGCTCCGAGGAAACAAGAAGTTCGAATGGACAGAAGAGTTGTGAGAGCGCATTCCTCGACCTGAAGGCACATCTGGCCGAGCCACCCGTATTATCCAAACCCAAAGCGGGAGAGCCTCTTTTTCTCTACCTGGCTGTCACTGAGGATGCAGCTAGTGCCGTGTTGGTACGAGAAGAAGACCGAGTTCAGAGACCCGTCTACTACATTAGCAAAAGACTTCACGGAGCTGAATCCCGATACCCGTTGATGGAGAAATTGGCGTTCTGCCTTATCACGGCCTCGCGAAAGCTCAGGCCGTACTTCCAGTCCCACTCGATACACGTCATGACCGATCATCCTTTAAGGCAGGTTTTGCAAAAACCTGAAGCATCGGGACGTTTGTTAAAGTGGGCCATCGAACTTAGTCAGTTCGAGATTCTGTACACTCCGCGAACTGCTATAAAAGGTTAGGCCCTGGCCGATTTTATGGCAGAATGCACGGGATTCCAGGAGGATCCCGCAAAAGACTCACCGCAGGTCACCTCGTCCCAGGCGTCGTGGAGGATCTTT
This sequence comes from Humulus lupulus, assembly GCF_963169125.1. Taxonomy (NCBI): domain Eukaryota; kingdom Viridiplantae; phylum Streptophyta; class Magnoliopsida; order Rosales; family Cannabaceae; genus Humulus; species Humulus lupulus. Next base: position 109,736,563 of record NC_084797.1, on the reverse strand, counting down.
GTGGATGGTTCATCCAACGAGAACGGCTCCGGGGCTGGAATCATTTTGATATCCCCCGAGGGACATAGATTCCATTCGGCACTAAGATTCAAGTTCAAGGCCTCCAACAACGAGCCCGAATACGAAGCTTTGCTGGCCGGGCTGAGGGTAGCCCAGGAGTTGAAGGCGGGCTCCGTCCAATGCTTCAGTGACTCCCAGCTCGTGGTAAACCAGGTTCTAGGCGAATATCAAGCACGGGGATCTAAGATGGCCACCTATCTGGCAAAGGTAAAAGTTAAGCTGTCCGCGTTTGAGCGAGGCTCGATCGAACAGATACCTCGGGAGCAGAACGCTAACGCAGATGCTCTTGTCAAGCTCGCCACCTCTGGGGAGACGGAGACCTTGGGGTTAGTACCAATAGAATTCTTGGAGAAACCAAGTATAGAAGAAGTAAGGACAGAGGTCGAGATGATCGACGCCAGGCCGACCTGGATGACCCCCATCCTTGAGTATCTCGTCGAGGGAAAGCTGCCTGAAGGGCGTAATGATGCACGACGAGTACTCTATCAAGCTCTGAGGTATACGATAGTAGATGGGGTGTTATACCGGCGTGGGCACTCCCTGCCTCTCCTACGATGTGTTCTTCCAGATGAAGTAAAGGCCATCCTGCAGGAGGTGCATGAGGGTTTTTGCGGAGACCACACTGGGGGGCAGAGCTTGGCCTTAAAGGTCCTGAGGCAGGGGTATTACTGGCCAACTCTGTCCAAAGACTCGATCTCATACGTGAAGAAGTGCGACAAGTGCCAGCGATTCGCCGCAGTTGCCCGAGCTCCTCCAATCGAGCTGAAGATGATCTCGTCCCCATGGCCGTTTTCCATTTAGGGGATAGACTTGGTTGGCGCCCTCCCCACTGGAAAAGGCGGGGTCCGTTACGCCGTGGTAGCCATCGACTACTTTACGAAGTGGGCTGAGGCAGAACCTTTGGCAACAGTAACGTCCAAAAAAGTGCTTGACTTCGTGGTTAAAAGCATTGTCTGTTGATTCGGCCTGCCCAAGAAGATTGTCTCCGACAATGGTACTCAGTTCGACAGCGACCTGTTCACCGAGTTTTGTGAAAGGTACGGGATTGTGAAAAGTTTCTCCTCCATGGCCTATCCTCAGGCGAATGGCCAGGTCGAAGCTGTCAACAAGACTCTAAAGGCAAGCCTCAAGAAGAGATTAGATGATGCAAAAGGGGTCTGGCCAGAACAGCTCCCCCAGGTCCTATGGGCATACCGGACCTCGCATCGGACTCCTACGGGTCATACTCCTTTTTCCCTAACCTTTGGGAGTGAGCCAGTCCTCCCAGTGGAGGTTAAGGTGCTTTCGCATAGGGTCCAATCTTACGACCAGGACCGCAACCATGAACTCCTATGCAATTCCCTTGACCTAGTTGATGAAAGGCGAGAGGATTCACAACTCCAGCTCGCCCATTATCAGCAGAAAATTACTCACTACTTCAACACCAAATTCAAAAAGCGCGCCTTTAGCGTTGGCGACTTGGTCCTAAGGAGAGTTTTCCTGGCTGGGAAAGATCCCAAAGATGGAGTCTTGGGACCAAACTGGGAAGGACCGTACCAGGTCATTGAAATCATTAAGGAGGGAACTTATAAGTTAGCTCGGCTTGATGGAGGGGCAGTCCTGCGGACTTAGAACGCCATCCACTTAAAGAAATATTATCAATGATTCACTTGTAAGGCCTGGAAGGCCATTCTTTATGTATTAATGAAGATCAACTTTTGTACATGTTTTCAAGTGTAATCTAAAGTAACCACGAAAGACCCTTTCCCAGTTACTTGGGGGGCATATGGTACCTGGATATAACCAGGTCTCCTTAATGACTTAGAAGTTGATTCATATCGATTGACCATTGTTTTTCTTAAAAAACGCGAGATATTGATAAGGATTAACGCTAACTAAGTCCTATCCTGGATATAACCGGATCATAAGACTTAGAAGTTGATTTAAATCTATTGATCGTTGTTCTTCCTAAAGAGCTCGAGATATGGATACAATTTAACGCGAACTAAGTTTTCAAAATAAGTTCCTGGTCATAACCGGGTCATAAAACTTAGAAGTTGATTTAAATCTATTGATCGTTGTTCTTCCTAAAGAGCTTGAGATATGGATAAAAGTTAACGCGAACTAAGTTTTCAAAATAAGTTCCTGGTCATAACCGGGTCATAAAACTTAGAATTTGATTTGAATCTGTTGATCGTTGTTCTTCCTAAAGAGCTCGAGATATGGATAAAAGTTAACGCAAACTAAGTTTTCAAAATAAGTTCCTGGTCATAACCGGGTCATAAAACTTAGAAGTTGATTTAAATCTGTTGATCGTTGTTCTTCCTAAAGAGCTCGAGATATGGATAAAAGTTAACGCGAACTAAGTTTTCAAAATAAGTTCCTGGTCATAACCGGGTCATAAAACTTAGAAGTTGATTTAAATCTATTGATCGTTGATCTTCCTAAAGAGCTCGAGATATGGATAAAAGTTAACGCGAACTAAGTTTTCAAAATAAGTTCCTGGTCATAACCGGGTCATAAAACTTAGAAGTTGATTTAAATCTATTGATCGTTGTTCTTCCTAAAGAGCTCGAGATATGGATAAAAGTTAATGCGAACTAAGTTTTCAAAATAAGTTCCTGGTCATAACCGGGTCATAAAACTTAGAAGTTGATTTAAATCTATTGATCGTTGTTCTTCCTAAAGAGCTCGAGATATGGATAAAAGTTAACGCGAACTAAGTTTTCAAAATAAGTTCCTGGTCATAACCGGGTCATAAAACTTAGAAGTTGATTTAAATCTATTGATCGTTGTTCTTCCTAAAGAGCTCGAGATATGGATAAAAGTTAACGCGAACTAAGCTTTTCAAAAAATGGTAACCAAAATGCGTAAGGGCAAGAAAGAGGATCAATTAAAAATGTTAAATCAAATTGTCTCGAGGCAGAAGCACCTCATGCAAAGGTTACACAAAAAATATAAAAAAAAAATAGTAAAGGGCACAAGAGAGGAAAAGCCCTAAGCCCCGCCAGGTGTCCCCTTGGAGGTCGCCGTCTCGCCTTGCTCAGCTGCGCCAGAGCCTTCCCCGGCCTCGGAGGGCGCTTCTTTATCAAGGCGAGCTTGGAACTTCACCAACAGGCGCTCCCAAAGGCTCGCTGACATGAAGGAGTAGTCAGCATCCGGGTTGTAGGCCCAGCAATGGTAGAAAAGGTCTTCCAGGGACTTCTCCGAAGTTGTCTGCTCGGCCTTTAGGGCAGCCTGGGCAGCCTCAGCCTCAGCCTTCGCGGCATCTAGGTCTGTTCGCGAGGTGGCGAGGGAAGTCTCGAGCTCTTGGACCTTCGAGCGGGTTTGTTCCGACTCGGCCTGCGAGGTCGCCAAGGCATCCTTAGCCGCCTACAGGGTAGTCTGGTGCTCACTCCTCATGTCCTCGAGCTGAGTTTTGGTCCTGGTGATGCTCCGGTGAAGGGCAACTGCGCTCTACGAAGGTGAAAAGACAATTGCCTTAGAAAAAAGAGAGAAAAAACAGGGCAAAGTGCAGTAATAAAAAGCCATGAAAGGGTAAAGTCAGCTTACCGTTAGGGTCATACCCAGTGAAGACTCCAGCACGCCCACCGGGCTCATTGTCTCGATGGCCCGAAGCTCCTTCTCGTTGAACTTGTATATGTGGCTGACGGCGTAGTTCGCCGACTCATACACCGTTCCCCGGAAGGCCTCTGGGATCTTCTCCAGGTCCTGGGGATTGACTGGGATGCGTACCTCGGAAGGTACGATCGCCGAAGTCCCGAGCTCCGTTCCTGCGTCCCGGGTGGCAGCCGAAGCTCGCGGAGGGGGTGGAGGCATGTTGCTTCCCCCAGCAGCAGGAGGATTAGTTCCCGTGACCTGGGCGGCGGGGGGCTGCTCCTTCTCCTTTGCAGGAGATTTGGTGGGTGTTCCGGCAGCTTTTTTCAGTGTCCGGAGCTTCTTCATCTTTGGTCCCGAGGCCCCGGCGAAAGCACCTCGCAGGCTCTCCTCGGGCTGAGACATCTCCTCTGTCAAAGCAAAGACATGATTAGTACGAGTTAGCAATCACAAACAAAAACAACGGGGGGAAAAGAGAAATTAAAGTATATGTATACTAAAAGGGATCCTACCCCCCGGGCTGGAAGAACCTATGGTTACGACCATCGGCTCCGGAGCTCCCGCAGGAGAATCTTAGTCGATTATCTCCCGAGCTGGTGAAAGTTCTGGATCCGACTCCGGTTCCGGGCTAGATTCTTCTACATATTGCCTAAGCCCCGGAGCTACGGCACCCCTCCGGAGTGATGGCCATGACCGAAGGTTGGTCCCATACTCCTCTAATAGGATCGACCTAAAGGCTAGGGTGTTATCTACTACTACGGTACCCCTAGGCCGGCTATCTTGGTAGTCCAGCACGAGCCGGTCGACACAGTGGAGTAGGGTTGTGTTTAGGTCCGGATCACTTCGGTGACGGTGGACGAGCTGCCTATGATTGAACCTAGCCAGCCGGGGGTCTGTTGTGGCCCTATCTAGACTCCTAAACATGTAAGGGTTACCTTGGCCAGAAGGACCCGCGGCTGCTCCGAATTGGATCCTCTCCTCGCCCGTCCTCTGGGCGACCTCCAAAGCTCGCTTCCTGTTCCTCACGAGGGGAACTTTGTCGCCCTCGTCCTCCTCATCTTCATCTCCTGTGACCTCCTCCATGATGATGGGTCTAGTGTCGCTGTCTGGGTGAAGCCCCCGGGGCCTCCTGAGGTTCAAAGTCTGATTTGGGAAAATCAGCTTGCAGGCTATCATTATCTCGTCTGTTACGAGCACGCAGTAATCTTTCTCGCTGGGGGGCAAGCCCGCCAGCTTCTCGTATTGGGCCCCGAGGGTCACAGATTTCTCTGTCCTTGCGAAGATGGCTGCAGAATTAGTCTAAGTCAGAAAGGGATACGAGAGGAGCTGAAACGACACTTAACTTACGAGCTAAGGATGAAAAACACTTACGAGGACGATTGAAGTAGTGGAGCTCGCAGTTCCTGAACCCCGTCGACATGAAGAATTGATCCTTGAAGTCGTTGGGGTGGCTGGGCAGCTCGATGACCGCAGCCGTATTGGGAAATCGGGTTAAGTAGTAAAACACGTCGCCTCGCCCCCGCTGATCCGGGCTGGCCTTGAGGCAGAAGAAGTACAAAATATCCGCTGGAGTGGGGACCTCCCACTCGTGCTTCAAAAACAAATATCTCAATCCCGCCAACAACCGATAAGAGTTGGGGGGGAGCTGGAATGGGGCCAACTTCACATAATTTAGGAAGTCAGCGAAGTACTGGTCCAGCGGGAGGAATGCCCCCGCCTTGAAATGCTCGCCGCTCCAGGCCGCGAATGCCTCGTCGAGCAGCGCGCAGCTCCGCTCGCCTTCCGCGGGAGGTCGGGCAACCACTGACATTCTCCCCAGCGCGATGTTGTGGGAGAGGAATATCTTATTGATCTTCGTCTGGTCGGTGATCTTTGAGACGATCTTCTCCGCCTCGAAGAACGCATCAGGAGCCACCTCGAGCTCCTGCTCCACTGCCAGACCAAAGTTGGGGATTGGGGAGTTCGGCATCACCGCCTTTCCTTTGTCTTTCTGGGAGGGCGAGCTGCTGACGGTCTTCTTGGAAGCATTCCTCTTTGGTGCCATCTGGTCGCCTAACGAACAAAAAAGAAAAGATTTTAGAAAAAGGCGACCTAAGCATGAGGAAGAATCAAAGTGTTATTTGCACGAGCTGAGGTAAGCCCAGCCCGTGGAGAGTGGGACCACGCAGTTCAATGAACACGCGCCTGTGCTCCCAACAGATCCCCGAGTACTCGAAATTCGTGTGTCAGGAGGGTCAGGATAGAATTTTCCTTGGGGGGAAAGTTTCAGTAGGCAAAAATTGCAAAACCATCTGTGAAGCGTGTCCCCTAAGCTACCTGGTTTTGCACCCAAAATTCCAAAACTCCTACCCAGAAATTTTCCCTAGAAAATGCACCCTATAAACCATACTCCTAAATGATTTCCTACAGCAAAATACCCTAACCTAAAAGGCTTTCACCCTTCATACCCACAAAAACTAGTAAACCCTTGCATGTGGCTACAGTAAATATTTACCTAAGCTACAGTGAAAAATATTTTCAAAACAAGCATGGTCAGGAGACTTACAGTGTTTGTTTGGGAGGTGAGTGAGGGTGTCGCCTAGATTGGAACTTCGTAGGAGTTGTTGTCTCCAAAGATTCGAAGGAATCCTCACGCCTGAGCTTCTTGAACACTGAGAATGGCGGTCGCGGAGAAGAGGGTTTCTTTTTCTTCTGAGATGAAGAGAGAAGAAGGAAAGAAGTTCTGAGAAATTTCAAATGAAAGGGTGGCCCATGCGTAGGGTGGCCACCCCTTTTATATACGTGAAGGGTCACGTATAGAGGGCCGTTGGATGGCCCTGGTGAGGGATCCGAGGCCCTCCACTCGAAATACAAAACGACGGCTAGGCATAGGCTAGGCCATTAAATGCGGTTCTCGTAAGACGTACCGTCACCAACCACGATGTTCCACGTATCAGGCGCCTGCGTAAGAGGTGGAATGTGAAGAGTTCATGGGGAAGCCTAAAAGCCCCTACTGTGGCCTTATACGACGTGGTATACCACGAGCAGGGGCTTGGGGGGCAGATGTACGCCCTGATTTTCCCACGGGCTGATCAGCAAGCTGAGCTGCGGCCTAATCATGATTATCTCGTGGACCTCCCCAAGACCGGAGCTTCCGTCATGAGGTCGTACCTCCTTAGCTCGGGGTAACACAAGGGTTCGCCAAGATTGCCTAAGACTTGAGCCTGGACTCTGAAGGCCGAAGGTCGAGTTAAGTATCCAGCTCGTGGTACTAGCAGAATATGGAGGCTATGACCCTTTGTAAAGTCAACACACGCAAGGTAAACGTGCATATATCAGACATCACGTGTCTGATATGCCCCTGACTTCTCGGACACGCAACAGGAACATGCGTATTCAGACACCCACGACTGGGTTGGGCCGTGCGGCCCATTATCTCCTTACCTATTGATTTGACCACACTTATGTGTCAGGCTTAGGAATTAATCATGAATGTCACAGAGTTGACATGATAGGTAAGAAGGTCACGGGATGACCTTCTTACCAACTCCCAGGTGTCTTCTCCTATAAATATGGGGACCCTGGGAGTTGATAGGGGTTGGATTATCTCTTGTAAGAAATATCCTGTAATGATATACCCATAATAGAGCAATAATATTGATTAGTGGAGTAGAAGGATTTTAACCTTTGAACCACTTAAAAACCGTGTCTTGAGTCACTATTTCATTTTCCAAGATCACATAACTGTTTCGGTTCATTATTAGCACTAATCCCTGTCTCTTCTTTTCTTAAATTACTTGTTGGCGAAGAACCGCGTCAACAGTACCCATGACGGATTCCTCTGACTCTCTGCCTCCACTCAGTCCAGCTCCAAGCTCGGTATGACGTTTTTCTATTGAATCCACCTTGACATCCACAAAAGCTTCAGATCGCACGACGCCCTCTCTTTGTCCACCACGTAATGATCCTGGAATCCTGGAAATATTATTAATGTTACAACTACAGCAGCATGAAGCTAGGTGCATATTCCATTCTACGTTACCCTCGAGAGACGAAATCTTCTTCTTCAACGATTCAATCTTTTGTTCTTGTTTCTGACGGAATAAATTCCCACATTTTATCTCGAAAGACAGATCCTGAACCTCTTGCCTCAGCTCGTTGATGGTTCTCAAAGGGTCGACCGGAACCTCCGTCAACTTAACACAGCCGACCACCTCCGAATCCGGCGTTGAAGGTCTTTGAGTGCGGTGAACAGGGAAAACTTCCAAGTTGCATGAATCCACGGATGAGTCAGAGTCCATTTCCAAATGCGCAATAAATCCTTGATGAACTTAGCTGTAAAGTTTCAGAGTGTACTGCAAATTATATTTTGGAGGGCCAAAAATATGAAGGAAAGAGGAGTTGAGGACTTTTACAGTCTGGGTCGTTTAAATTTAAAGTGTAATTTTTTTGAATGGTTTAAGGGCATCTCCCACTTGGCTACATCTGTTTATAAAGTTGGGGTGACCACAACCACAAGTGTTGTCTTTATATGATCAGGGGCACCTCCTCTCCTCTGCATTGCCTTACTGACTCAGTCACGTCAATCAACTTTTCAGTCAAGTTTAATGCATATGGTTGTTAAGAATTTATTGATTACACTGTGATATAAGGCAAAACTTTGTCCACTTTTTTATATCTGCAAGGGGGAGTGCCACGTGAGTTGCCAAAGGTAGAAGATTTATTATTATTTTTTATAGTTATTATTTTCACACATTATTTTGCACGCGCCTAAAAAAATTAGTCATGTCTGCGATATTCTCGTTTGAAATATTTTTTATCACTGTAAATTATTATGATTTCGACATTATATTGTTATGCTCTAAATAACTACATTAGTCACGGTCATAAAAATAACAACGGTAAAAATTGTTTACACCTCATATTTAATATGGGTAACTCGTCACCCCTCTTAGGTAACTGGTTACCCATCTTATGGCAGAAAGTTACTTATCTCAGGCTCCTGGTGCATGTTATTTAACCTAGCTCTATGATTTTTTTTTTAAATCAATCAAGTAACTGGTTACCCTACCCAGGATTTGAAAAAAAAAACGTACAATCTTAAAAAAAATGTTTATAATAAGTAAATAATAATTTAAAAAACAATTCATATTAAAAAAAATATTTGCAAAGCAACCAATAAAAAATTTAATATAAAAAAACAAATAACCTAAAAAAATAATAATTAAATTACAAACATACCCTTCCAAATTTGATTAAGAGTAAAACTATGGCATAAACCAACTTTTATACAAAAATATGGGAAAATAAACCCATAAAAATGAAAATTCTTAAAAAAAGTCATAGATTAACTTTTTTTGAAAAAAAAGCCATATTTTTTCACACTCTATTAAAAATCTCATATAAAATGTAATTTCCTCTATTTCTAAAGCCCCTATCATAAAATCCTTCTAAAATCAATATCTAAATAATCATAATAATATGTCGAAGAGGGGTATGTTAAATAACTTTATAATCTTCTTTGTCCTTAATTACAAAAGTTTTCTTAATGTGGATTCACTTACTTATAATATGTTCAATTTTTATAATGTAAAATTTAACGCATGAGCCAAAGTAATTACAAGTACTCCATAAATTCAAAACATAAACACAAAGACTTGAAAAAAATAATTTTTGTGAAAAATAAATTAGGGAATTCAATTAGTTTCCTCTATCCACTCTAATACTTATCAATGCTTGTGTTACACAAACAAAAATATGACCAAACACAATAATGAGCATTTTCCACATTTGACGACAATTCTTGCGGTCGCACGTTTTGATTCCTGCGGTCGCAGGAATTCCCTGGAAATCCCCAACTCCTCTGGAACTGCGGCCGCATGATCCTTCACCTGCGGTCGCAGAAAGTGGCCCAAAACACCGTTTTCCCCCAACTTTTGTCCTTTTGTCGGTCTTTCCATCATGTGGCTACACCTAAGTCACCTAAGCCCATTGACACCTGAAAAAACAAGCGTAAAATAGAACAAAACAAAACTAACCCCCTAGCACTTAACCTGAAAACACATAGATAAACGAGTGTAAAACTCACTTAAAATTTGCTCGGCCTCGTGCAGAGAAAACAAGACTGAAGACAAATGAGACAAAAAATTACAGACACCAAACAAATGAATCAAGATAACCACAATTTTTAAACAAATAAAATAATTGAATGACAAGCATATAAAATAGTCGAAAAATAACTGACAAGCAATCCAGATTTTCAATACAACCACTTCTTCAATTTACCCTAACTCATTGATAATTTTTGTCTACTCAATCAAGAACAGTAAATAACACACATTTAAAATAATTTACACATGCTGAATTCTCACCATCAATCCATCAAACCTCATATTTCCATATGCTTGCTAACTTATTATTCTCCACGAATATATATATCAATGCATGTTCAAGAATCAAAAGGTCTTTTAGAGCTTGTATTGAAAGGCTTAGGTAACGGTAGATAAAATAGTTATTTTGGCTAAAATATACCATAAGCATATAATCCAAACAAACCAGACCTGATATCCACATTGTAATCCAAACAACCCCAAATTTCCCTTTATTTTCCAAGATTGAGAAAAATTCACACTAGATATATCTTTTTTTTTTTTTTTACCACACTACCCCAAAGTTATGTTTTTCGATGTGAACAAACATAAGAAGTGTAGTTTATTTTCACTCTTCTTTTTTGTTTTTTTTTTCTGAATTTTCCTCTCAATCTTTCATTTTATTTTTCTATTGTCACAACCACATCACAAAAATAACACCCATTACAACTCAATCCCCATGTATATGTTTATATATATATATATGCTTACGGTATAAATCAAGGGAATGGAAAATAATAAAGTGTTCAAATAGGCTCAAAATAAGTGTTGTACAATAAAAAGATATTCTTTTAGGCTCAAAAAGGGTAACTAGGGATAAAATATTCAAGGTTGGCTTGAAAGGGTCAAACGTTATGAAAAAAAATTGCCTAAATCATTTTCCTAAACAAACATTGAGTATGATATCGCCCGAAATAGCAAGCAAGCAAGTTGTAGAATTTGTTCATACATTATTTCCACATTCAAAATTCAGCAAGTGTAAATATATAAAAATTTACCAATCATGATCAAACATTCAGTTTACAATGAATTAAAGTAATCCAAAGAAGTGGTCAAACCAAGCACACGGATTGTTTTTACAATCAAGCATATTTTTCTCGAACTATATTACAAGGCATTCACGTATTCTCATTGGCTAATCATTGTTATCTTGATTCGACGAACTCTCTAAATACCCTAACACAAAACAGAATTAACGCAAAAAAAAAAAACAAACCAAACACAATTTAACAAAACACCAAACGAAACAGCCACTTGACTCAACTAGCTTAACAAAAATAAGAAAATGACTCCTTCCCCAAACTTATCAAAAACATTGTCCCCAATGTTTAAATAAAAGTTAACGAAAGGAAACTTACTTGACTCGACTCACGATGAAGGACCGGGCTCGTCATCCCCATCAGGTGGAGGATACGCAAAATTGGGTGGTTGTGGATATGGTGGAAATCCACTTGTGTCAATACCAAAATGAGTGGCGAAAGCTTGGTTGTAGGCATATTGGTTCTGCGCCACACTGACACTCCACAAGTGGTACTGCTGGAACTGTGACACCAAAGTGTCCAACCTTTGGTTGACATTCTGAGGTCTTGGTGGTGGACGAGCATACTGATTTGATGTACCTGCACTAGGATCAGCTGAAAAAGTTTTGACCTTGTTAATCTTTACCAAATCGTAAACTAGAGGGGGCAATTTCTCCTCTAAGTCATTAATGGGGACCCCTGCTTGCAAACACAAACTAGTGATGAGGCTAGGAAAATAAAGGACCACATAACCAGTGACACAACACTCATTTTAATTAACAGCAATAATATTGCCAACATCTATAGATTTATTGTTTAAAACAACATACAGCAATACTGCTTTAGTAGGTGTGACAATGGTAAAGGCTTCGGTGGGTGTCAGATTTGAACAAATAAAATACAACCACGCTCTTTTCTCCCTCATCAATAAATTGAAGGGAAACCCCACTCAATGAGTGCCATTGAAGGTCCATTCAATACCTGGCGGGGTTAAGGCTCGCAAGATAGTGTCCCAAGTACTCTCCTCACAAAGTTGGTCCTGTAAGTCCATATATTCATCATTTTCTAGGGTAGGCAATTTAAAAAATTTATTGATATCACTTTTGTGAAATTTCACAATTTTGCCCCTAACAGTTCCTTCACAGGTATAGTCATGATGAAAAGCATTAGCATAAAATTCTCTAACTACAGGGATAATAGCAGTAATTGGAGGAGCACAGAAAACCTCCCACTTATGGGCTCTAATGACTGATGTATACTCTTCAGGGACAATAAACTCATCTTTCCAATTGGTAGCAAACCCTCTCTCCCTAATAAGGCTACGCTCCTTATCTTGAATGTACCTAGAATTGGCCATTGGGTTGACAAACCTAGGCACATCCTGAAAATTTAGGTCTTCTTCATTCTCTATGGGTGGGGGTGGTGGTTGTTGTTTTTTCGTTTTTCCAGTTTTTGTTCTTTTTCTACTAGTGGACATTATTACACAATAACCAAAACTACACAAAATAATGCACACACACTGACCAATTCACTGAAGACCACAAATTTCAAAAATTATAATCAATGTTCAATTTAGAATTGTCCACAACCAAAATAAGCACAAGAACAATGATGAATACCTTCAAATTTAAAAATCCCAAAAATTATGGCTTAGATTTGAAAAATGGAAAAATTCTCCAAATAAATTGTTCACCAGATGAAATTGGACATAAATGTAAGCATCTAGACTTCCCAATTACACCAATGTCACATCAATTTCATAAAATCAAAAAAAACAAATTTATCCAAAACTAGGTCAAAATTTCCCAATTTGAAATTAAAGCAAACTCAACCCAAAATCGAATCCACCAACGTTCAATACAATTGGTTCAATGGCAGCATAAAAATCCAGAAATAACATACGAGGTGAAACACGTCACACAAATTTCTGATTCACTAGCTTAGCATGAAAAATTTATGGAGAACACAATGTAGAACTTAATAACAAAATTATAAAGGAGACTTACAATGATGGATGATGGTGGAGAGAAAGTTGGCAAAGATTAAAAAGGGAATACACTTACAAAATGTTGGAGTGGTTGGGCCTCTTGAAAAAAAAAATTGAAGAAAGAAGGAGAATGAGATATAATGAAATTAGGTTATAAAGAGAAGAGGAAGATGATAAAATTAGGGTGATAGGAAAGAGAGTATGATAAAATTAATTTTTTAATTAATTAAATTCATATAGATTTTTATATATAATATTACGCGCTCCTGCGGTCGCAGGAAGCCATGCGTGCGACCGCAGGAATCTCGGCAAGGTGCGTTGCCCACTGGAGCTGCGGCCGTATAAAGTTGTTCATGCGGTCGCAGCAGTGTCTTGGAAATGACCAACTATGTTGTAGATGCGACCGGAGAATCCATTCACTGCGGTCGCAGAATGTGGCAGGAAATAGTGCGAGACAAGACTTCAACGTTTGATCTATCTGTTGTCATGTAATATGGAGAAATGAATTTTTTATTATTATTTTAATTGTTCTGCACAAAAACCTATATCATCCCCTATATACATCATATCATGAGGCCCATCTCTCTGCTTTCTCTCTCTCTCTCTTCTCACTCCATCTCTCTACTTTTTTTCGGTGAAGATGACCCTTCCAAATGCAGGAGAACAACCAAAAACTGCCAATCAAAAAGGAAAAAAACTAAGCATTAAAATGTATATAAATATATATTTTTCCCTTCAATGCTAGATATGGTTGAATGTTTTTACTAAGAAAGCTTATAAAAGACAAAAATTAAACTTTTTTTTTCTGAAAAATGAGAAATTGTTATTCTCCCCCTTACAAGAACATTCAATCTTTAGGAAGAAAAACGTTAGTATAGACACAACAAATTAAATAAATGAGTCAAGTGACTTTATTTGGAGTGAAAAAGTAGACAAACAACATTATTTTTTTTATTTCAAATACTAATAAAAAGTCAGGCCACGTAAGAAGACATATGGCTCGGGATAAATTTCTATCGGGATGTTTAGCATTTCTCTTGATACAATGAACCACTTTGACATATTATACGAAATAACTAATTAAATATAATATATTATTCAAACACAAATTTGGTACCATAAACCATGATATTAAGCCTTTGTGTTTATCGAGTTTTTCGGAAACGAATACAAACAGAATAATAAAAAGATAAGAACTGTAGAAATGCTGAAATGTAACTAAACAAACAGTGTTTTTACGTGGTTCAGGCGTTAACAAGCCCTAGTCCACGAGTCGATGTTATTATACTTGGAAAAGGTTACAGTAGGATGGCTGGTGCACAAGACCTTCACACACTCACAGTGTTTCTCTCGGGTTCTCTTGAAGAAGATGAAGCTAGAGAGATTTTAGTAGAGTTTTTGCTATGTGATCTGTTGGTCGTCCCTCTTCTTGTAAAATGAAGGGGTCTTTATAGCTAGGGTTTCGGATTAGGGTTTTTCTCTACGTACATGAGTCTTAATTACACCAGCCATAAATAGGGATACAATTACTGTAGTAGCATGGCTACAAGACTCTATGTGGGTATATTTACGTGAAAGTATGGGGAACACACAAAGTCAGCCGTCTTTTCCAAGTTGTCAGCAGAACAGTAGGCGAAAAGGTACCCTTAGGCGTGCTGGGATGTGTGCGGCTTTGACCTGACGGGCGTGTCAGGCGGGATCCTGTGTCAGGCGGATATCATTCCAAATATGCCTCCTCCAGGACTCGACCGTTTGGCTTTGTTCCGTGCGAGGCACGGAACTGCTTCCGCGGAGACCACTCGAAGAGCTTCTCCTGGAAGGGGCTTCCCCGAAGGATACCCCTTCGGGAGTCCGGGAGAGTTGACGAGTTTCCGTGTTGTGTTTGCTTGGAAGAGTAATCCGGACACTAAACGGGAGAGGCGAAGCCTTTCTGTTCATCCGCGAGCTCTGGTCACCTACCGTGAAAGACATCGATAATTCTGCTTCCCCGAGGACATCAATCTAAACGCTATCCGGAAATCTGGATAACATTTACCCCCCAAGGTCACGGAGCTTTGAGAGATCCGGGAGCTTGTACAGTCCTCCGGGTATTTCGGTTTCTTAGATTAGGCGAGGGGGCACCTTCTGTGTTCCCGGAAGGGTTCCTTTTTCCCGCCTGAGTGTTAGTATGAAAAAGAAAGGGAATTTCTTCTGTTTGAACTCAAGTACTCAAGTGCGGCAAGGACCACGTGTCATTCTGGGAATGGTTCTGCGACCAAGACGTGTGCGTGAGGCGACTGGTTGAGTATGCGTGCGTCAGTCATCTGAATAATGATTTGACGGATTTTAATGGTACTCCGGGCCCGAGGTGGTGTAATGATGGGAAATAAATACTTTATTCCCATCCGAGGAGTCATAAATAGGATCGTCGCTTCCTCTCCAGCCGTTGGATCTGATGCACACGGAATGGGAAGATCGGGACCGTCCATTTGAGGAATTCGAAACGACTTCTTCCCTGCTATAAAAACGAGGGAAAGGACCTTTCTTCCTCTTTACGCTTTCAGATTCTCCATCTTTAGGATTTTCAGATTTCCAAACCTTCGAACTCTCAGGCTTCCCAGCTTACGTTCCCCCGAACTTGCCATTTCTTTTGGTAAGTATCTGGAAACTTTTCTTTTGATTTGGCAGTGGGTTTATTCGCCGAAGTTCCTGGTTTGAATCGCCGTTCGTCTTTGCAGCTTTTACTTCTCGCGATCGTGCTGTGCAGTGATCCAGTTACTCCTTCAACCTCCAACTACCCGAATATCAGTAAGTATTTCTACTTTGCTCTTTCCTCCCAAACCTTAGGTTGTTGGTAGTTGTTAGAGTAGAGGTTTCTGCCATTATTGCTTATGTGCATGTGTGAATAGGGCTTTGGTAGGCATGTGATTGATGTGAGTCGATAAGTAGCCTTTTTTGCATGCTTGGGCGATCTGCGTTCGGAAAGTCGTTCCTTGTTTTGCTGTTTTAGGGCATAAGCATGAACACCTTTAGGGTGTTTTTCTCTGGAAAAACACTTCTTTTGGTGGGCTTAGGCTCGGAGTCGGAGTCTGGTTCCTTGCTGCCCTTCGGGTGGCATGGTGCCAATCCCTCGGTAAGCTCGGTGGGAGCCTCTCCAAGCAGTTTTCGGGGAGGGTCTCCCCGACGCCTTTGATACCACTAGGGTATGACAAGGGTGCTGACTGCTTAGAGTGTTTTCTTCTTTCTTTCTTTTGTCCAGTGACGAACATCCCAAAGGAACAACTCCTTGCTGTGGGGGAGGCTGATTCTGCCCAAGAGAAGGGTTCCCCTGTCGCTGGCGCAAAGGGGAAAGGAAAGGCGAAAGTGGTCGCGGCTAGTCCACCGACTTCCAATAGTTCCATCTGGGAGATGGACCAAAAGCCAAACCTTTTCAGGAATTATGGCATGCTGGAGCTGTATTCCTCCGAGGCAGGCCTGAAGAACATCCCAGGTCTGATGTGGCATCGTCTGTCGGTGATGGGCGAGTCGGCTAGTCAGAGTCACGAGGGCTTCGGTGCCTGGAGCTGGGCACACATAGTGTGTGGGGCGCACTTGCCCCTATGGAGCTACTTTGCCAATTTCTGTGTGAAGGCGGGGATTGCCCCCTTCCAGTTGATTCCTCCCAGCTACAAGCTCCTAGCAGGGTGGTTCATCTTTTGCAAGTCCCGGAAATTGGAAGCTCCTACCCCGGAGGAGGTGCTGTACTTCTACGGGTTGAAGTCTCAGCCTATGAGGGGTCATTCAGACAAGGTGGGGTTTTACAGGCTGGAAAGGCACCCGGACGTGATGTGCCCCACCTGTCATACCGCGAGGGTTCCAGACCTCCGGGAATACTGGTTCCTGACGACTGGCTTTCCGCTGAAGAGGGTGCCAGCCCTATCTTTGGACTTCAAAATCCCTGGTAAGTGTTCCTTCCTCTCCTTTTCAACTTTGTTTCTTTGCGTTTGATTTGCCTTTTGGTAGGATCTCTAACGCTCGTATTTGAATTTTGCAGAAGTCGTTCCGCGGACACCTCGCTGCGCGGAGATGATAAGGAGGTCCAAGTTCTACGAAGGGCTTTCTGAGGAAGAGTTGAAAGTGGAGGGACTTGTGACCTCCGAATCGTTGAGGGAGTATGGGTTACTTGCCTCCTTCCAAAACATCGAGCCAGTGAGTGGCAGGGGGCAAACTCAGGTGTCAGCTGACATCCGGGAGCAGATTGCCCTGGAGTTGTCTAAGGTGATCACCCAAGCAGCCCGGGACGAAAATACTTTATCTCCTAGTTAGGCGGAGAGGTTCCCCGACCCCCAGCCGGAGGAAGAGGAGATCGAGGCTCGCCACGCCGCGGCTTACCCTAACGAAGGGGCTCCGGGGGCTAGTACCTCCGGGAGAGGTAAGACTAGTTTTCGATTGATCCACACCCCCAGCCTGTCTGAGGTTTCCCGGACCTCTCAGATGGGGTTTGATCCCCGTTTCCTTAGGCTAGATCCGCGTAGGATACCCTTCGACAGATATTGCGATAGGGGTAGATGAGCTCCTCTGGTGTCTGAGTGACGGTAGTCTGCCAGAAGGTGTCATCATGGTTGACCCTTCTTCTCTCAGCATGTCATTCCCGGACTTCAAGGAGTACGGGTGCTTCCTGGAGCAGGAAGTGATGTTTTGTTTTGCTCGGGGAAGGCCATCCACGTTTCTCGTGCATGGTCGTCCCTTTCAAACTTTTATTTTTCTTGTTTCTTGTTCCCTGCTGGCGGGCTTGCTTGTGCTTTTATGTTGTTGATTGTCTTGTCTTCCGCTTATCTTCTTTCTCATTGCTTGTTGGTTCGTTAACCTTGCTTTGTACGTTTCTTGCAGAGTATCCAGAAGCCAAGATGTTGGGGAGGGTTACTTTGCTCATTAAGAAGGCTGCCACCAGCCAAGACCCGTCCACGGGGAAAGGACGGAAGACCAAGGTTGGTAGGGGAGGTAAAGCTGCCTCCCCCAAGAAGACAAGTGGCGAGGCGCAAGCGTCTCCGAGGGTAGAGAAGTCTCCTGCTGACGGGCCTTCCGAGACTATGATGGTCTCGAGTAGCAGCAGCGACGGGGAAGGGCTTGTGTTCCCCGTGAGGACAACTGGGGTGAGCAAGCGTCCCGGAGAAGATGCTGAGGGCGCTAAGAACAAACGCCTTAGACACTCTTCTCCCGGTCGAAGGCAACAACAACAGCAACGCCAGCAACCACAACTACAACAACAGCAGCAACAAGAACAAGAGAGACAATCACCAACGCCGCAGCAGCAGCAACAACAACATCCAAACCAGCAGCAGCAACAAGGGCAATTACTTCTGCTGCCGCAGCAGCAAAAGCAACAGACCGGGGCCTTAATACCCCGTCTGCCTCCTCCTCCAGCCCAAAGGGGGTCCACCCTTCTGGGGTCTCCTTCTTCTCAGACAACCAACCTTCCTCTGCCTGGCCTGAAGTTCCACTTTCCGCGGAAGCCAACCAGTTTCCCCGCTGCTCTCCTGGAGGGTGTAAGACGGGCCGATAGTTTTTTGAAGAGGCGGTTAGAGGCGGAGAAGGCTGTTACTCAGGGAAGGGCAGATAACTTGTCTGCCGTGAAGAGAGCTGAGCTGGCCGAGGGGGTGAGATCCCTTCACCCGGCCGGAGCAGTTTTGGATGGTCCAGCCTTGGAGAAGAGGCTGGTGCCTAGGCTCGAACGTGCATTGGCGCCGTTCGGAGCTGACATGATGGAGGACATGGCCCTGAGCTTATGCGAGCTCAATTCTGAGAAATGGGCCATCAGTAGCAGTAAGGATCCGCTGTTACTGACACACGCTGTGAAGCAGCAACTGTCCGGGGTAAGCCGTCAGTTGTTATTTTTTGGAATCATCTGTCTTTTTGTCCGGCTTTAGCTCATTCTGTTGTCTTTCCTTGCAGGCCTCTATGATCGCGGAACGCTCGTTCTGGGAGGTTGGTGCAGTTCTGGTTCAACTGGAGGAGAGCCAGCTGGCTCGCCAGGCCTTGGAGGCGGAGAAGCAGAAACTGACCCAACAGGCCTTGGAGGCCTCGGAGAAGATTGATCAGGCCCGGCGCACGACTGAGGAAGAGGCGGACAAGAAATATCTTGCCAAATATCAAGAGTACCGGGCCAAGGCAGAGAATGAGTTTAGACAGCGGTCGGATGGGATGAAGGCCGAAAACTCCAAGCTCCGGGAAGAGCTGTCCCAAGCTAAGGTGGAGAAGGATACCCTGGAAGCTCGCTTGCAATCAAAAAATGATCTCCTCCTTAAGCAGCAAGAGGAATATTCCACTCTTCAGAGTAAGCTGCACGAGGAGGAGCAACTCCATCAGAGGAGCAGGGATCTCGTGTCTATGCTGCAGTTGGGGCTCGCCGAGAAAGATAAAGAGATCGGGGCCTTACAATTCACTACCAGGGGGCATGTGACCGAGAAGCAATCCGTGCTGAGCCAAAATAGGGAACAGCGCAAGGAGATTGATTCTCTTAAGGGGGAGCGTGATGCCTCCAAGGCCGAAATGGAAAAATTGAGGGCTCAACTAACTGTCGTGGAGGCACAGCTGGCAACCTCCGAGGCGGAGCGCTTGAAGGAGAAGGAGGATGCTGAGGTGATACTGAACAGGACGATTAATATATCGCATGTGGTCCTCATGCATCAACTCTAGAAAGTGAACCCGGAGGTATTAGGCTATCTGGGAGATGATGCTGAAGCCATGAGGGAGAAGCTACTCGTGTGGGATCAAGGCCCAGAGGCGTACGTCCAAACTTACAACATTGACGAACGTGCTGGAGCTCCTGAGGTGGGAGATCCCGGAGAGGCGGGGACCTCTGAACCTTCTCATGATAAAGTTCCGCCTTCCAATGAGCCGACTCCGCCAGCCTCAGTTGAAACCGATGCCCCCGAAGCTGCGGTCGTGGAAGCTGTAGTTACCCCCAATGCTTGAAGGGGTTTTATCTTTAATTATTTTTCATTTTGAGTTTTTCATTGCGGACATATTTGCCATAATTATAGCATTCTCCTTTCTTTTCTGCCGAGTTCTTTATTTATCTTTGCGCTTAGGGTAGACATTTATATGGTAGAAACTGTTGTAGGGGCGTATGAGGTTTTGGTTCCAACGGCCAAAACCTATGCACTTCCCACTTGAAGCTTTAACGGATGATGTCTTTTCCCACGTAGTTTCTAGGTTACGAAGGTTTCCTGGTTCCAACGGCCAGGCTCCTTTCACCGTATTTTAGCTTTCCTGAGGCAAATAGCCAATCCCGGGACTTGTAGTTATACTGTTCGCTGGGATTGCTAAGGTGAGCCGTACCATGGTTTGGAACGGGAGTTCTTTTGGTGAGCGTCGCTAGACTTAAGGTTAGATCTTCGCGAAGCAAAACTAACTGTTGTTGCGAACCTCATGGTGGCTGACTTCAGGGACCTGGCATGGAGCCCTGCGAGGCAAGGCACATTGCTGTCGGGGAAATCGCCACGCCCACCAGGTGTGATCCCGGAGCAGGGGCTTTGCGAAGCAAGGCCGGCTGTGAGTGGGGGATCGACCATGTCTGCTTCTGGAGCTGAAACTTGCAATGGCCAAGGAGCTCGCCATGCATTATTTTGTGAGATCCGGAGTTGGAGCCTGCGAAGCAAGGCTTACAACGGTCGCGGATCTTGCCATCTTTCACCTTGCGGGACCCGGAGCTGGAGCTTGCGAAGCAGAGCTTTACAGCGATCACGGATCTTGCCATTTTTCGCCTTGCGGGACCCGGAGCTGGAGCTTGCGAAGCAGAGCTTTACAGCGATCACGGATCTTGCCATTTTTCGCCTTGCGGGACCCGGAGCTGGAGCTTGCGAAGCAAAGCTCTACAGCGCTCGCGGATCTTGCCATCTTTCGCCTTGCGAGACCCGGAGCTGGAGCTTGCGAAGCAAAGCTCTACAGCGATCACGGAGTATTCTGCAAAGGACTTGTCAGGGAGTTGGGGGTGTTTTAGCGTAGCTCTATGAACGTGCCTCAGCCCCCAGTCCCGTCCATCGCTGGGCTACACAGAAGATAATTTTCATGATACATAATGGCAGGCATTTCCATGGAAATTTTCACATAAGCACATAATGCACATATGACACGTAATGCCAGCATGTTCATGGCAACAAATAAACCTAAGCTTAACAATTTAAACATTTCAAACAATTTAAAAATTTCAAACACAATGCTAGCACATAAGTGGTGTTCTGTGTACGTTTTGTTCAAGGGGCGTATGGCTATGCCTTAGCCATGTATACCCCCCAAGTGAGCGTGGGGTCCGGACGTCTCCGGACCGCGTGGTCACTTGTTAAAATGCAGTTTTGAACACAGGGAAAAAAAGTGCAGTAAAAGCGGAGTGAATCTCTCCGTGTTTCATTAAATTAGCCTGTTAGGCGTGAGTTTTACAACAGGGAGGATTATTTCCACATTTTTCACTTTTGCTAACTTCACCAAGGACTTCCGACTGGATGGTCCGGGGCCTACTGGTAGTAACGGCGGAGGTGCTCCGCGTTCCAGGCGCGCGGGACTTTAGATCCGTCGAGTCTCTTTAAGTGATACGTCCCATGGCCCACTTTTTCTTAGACTTCGTAGGGGCCTTCCCAGTTGGGTTCGAGGACTCCTACTCCCGGATCCTGCGTAGCAGGAAATACTCTCCGTAGGACAAGATCCCCAACTTCGAATGTACGGCTCTTGACTCTCGTGTTAAAGTGTCGGGCTATCTTGCCCTGGTACATTTTTAGTTGGACCTGCGACTGCTCCCGGAGCTCTTCGATCATGTCCAAGGACTCCTGGAGAAGGGCATGGTTCCGGGTAGGATCGTAGGTGTCTTGCCTGTGAGAGGGGATCATAGTTTCTACTGGGATGACGGCCTCGCAACCGAAGGTCATGGAATAAGGCGTGTGCCCCGTCGAAGTTCTCTCTGTTGTGCGATAGGCCCAAAGTACTCGCGGAAGTTCTTCCGGCCAGTGAGCCTTGCAGGCTTGGAGTTTTTTCTTCAACGTGGTCTTTAATATTTTGTTTACAGCTTCCACTTGCCCATTAGCCTGGGGTCTGGCGACTGCGGAAAAGCTTTTGATAATTCCATGCGAAGCACAGAAGTTCGTGAAGTGTTCACTGTCAAATTGTTTTCCGTTGTCGGACACAATTTTTCGTGGAAGCCCAAAACGACACACTATATTCATGATGACAAAGTCCAGTGCTTTTTTAGATGTGACCGTGTTCATAGGTTCAGCTTCAGCCCATTTGGTGAAGTAGTCTACCGCGACTATGGCGTACTTCACTCCACCCTTTCCAGTTGGGAGGGAACCTACTAGGTCAATGCCCCAAACGGCGAACGGCCAGGGGCTGGTCATTAGGGTAATTTCTGTAGGCGGCGCTCGCGGAACCTTGGCGTACCTCTGGCACTGCTCACATTTCCTGACATAATCCACACAATCCTTCTTCATGGTGGGCCAGAAGTATCCTTGTCGAAGGATCTTTTTGGAGAGGCTCAGCCCGGAGGTATGATCGCCACAGAAGCCTCCGTGAATCTCATGGATGATGGTGCTGACTTCGGTTCCGGCAACACACCTAAGGAAGGGTATGGACAACCCCCTGCGGTAAAGCTTTCCATCCATAACCACGTATCGGGGAGCTTGATATTGGAGCTTCCTTGCGTCAGCTTTATCAGTGGGGAGCTCTCCGGTGGTGAGAAATCTGAGGATGGGTCCTATCCAGGAGTGGGAATGGTCGATGATGGCGTTTATCCTTCGTGTCTCAGTACTGGGGGCTTCTAAGTGCCCGATGGGGACTAAGCCATACTGTTCAATCTCCGGGTCCGTTGCAAGCTTGGCCAGCGTGTCCGCGAGTGAGTTCTGGTCCCGGGGGACCTGGCGGATTTGGTAGCCTTTGAAATGCTGCAGTAGGTCACGGGAGAGAGACACGTAGGCAGCCATCCTTTCGCCTTTCGTCTGGTATTCCCCGGATATTTGGTTTACCACAAGTAGGGAGTCGCTGTATACTTCGATTTTTTGGGCTCCGACTTCTCTGGCCAGTCGTAACCCAGCTAACATGGCTTCGTGTTCTGCCTCGTTGTTGGATGCTGGGAACGCGAAGCGGATGGCGCTCTGGAGCTGATGTCCTTGGGGAGATATTAGGATGACCCCCGCTCCAGCTCCTTTTTCATTTGAGGCTCCGTCTACATAGACCTTCCAGATGGGAAGTTCCGAGACAGGATCTTCCGGGAGGTCATTCATTCCCGAGCATTCCACAATAAAGTCCGCGAGAGCTTGACCTTTTATGGAAACACGTGGTTGGTAGTGGACGTCGAACTGGCTCAGTTCCATGGCCCACTTAAGCAATCTGCCAGAAGACTCGGGCTTCTGCAGGACTTGTCGGAGAGGGTGGTTGGTGAGTACTTTGATGGTGTGCGCCTGGAAATATGGCCTCAGCTTCCGTGAAGCGATCAGCAAGCAGAGGGAGAGTTTCTCGATCATTGAATATCTGGACTCGGCGTCCAATAACCTCTTGCTTACGTAATACACAGGGAGCTGGATACGGCCATCTTCCCGGACGAGAGCGGCACTCACTGCGTGCTCAGTCACAGCTAAGTATAAGAACAACGCCTCTCCTTCGACAGGTTTGGACAGAATGGGAGCTCGGGTTAAATGTTCTTTGAGGTGTTGGAAGGCTGCTTCGCATTCGGGGGTCCACTCGAACTTCTTGTTTCCTCGCAACACATTGAAGAAGGGGATACACTTGTCAGTGGCCTTGGATACAAAGCGGCTGAGAGCAGCTATCCTTCCGGTAACGCTCTGGACATCCTTATGTTTCCGGGGGGAAGGCATATCTATGAACGCCTTTATTTTCTCAGGGTTGGCTTCCACTCCGCGGGAGCTGACAATGAAACCGAGGAACTTCCCAGACGAGACCCCGAAAGTACATTTCTTTGGATTTAGTTTCATCCCGTACTTTCGGATCACGGCGAAAGCTTCCTCAAGGTCGTCACTGTGGTCCCCAGAGGTCTTGGACTTTACCAACATGTCGTCCACGTACACCTCCATGTTCCTCCCCAGTTGGTCCTTGAACATTCTGTTTACCAGACGCTGGTACGTCGCCCTAGCATTCTTCAAACCGAAAAGCATGACCACGTAACAGTAGACACCCTTGTCCGTGAGGAAGCTGGTGTGTTCCTGGTCCGCGACATGCATCTTGATCTAGTTGTATCCGGAGTACGCATCCATGAAGGATAAGAGTTCGTACCCGGAAGTAGCGTCTACCATCTGATCGATTCGCGGAAGAGGGAAACAATCTTTCGGGCAGGCCTTGTTTAGGTCCGTGAAGTCAATGCACATTCTCCAGGACCCATCGGGTTTCGGGACCAGAACTGGGTTGGCCAACCACACGGGATAGTGCGACTCCTGGAGAAAGCCTATGGACATCAATTTGTCCACTTCAGCTTTGACGGCTTCGGCTCTCACTGGGTCCAGCGGCCTCCTCTTTTGGCGAATTGGAGTTGCAGATGGGTCTATGTTGAGTGCGTGGCACGCAACATTGGGATTAATCCCCGTCATATCAGCGTGGCACCATGCCAGGATATCCTGATTATCCTTCACAGTGGCCACGATCTTATCTCGAATGGCCGACGGCCGGTTTTTCCCCACCTGAATGACTTTGGTGGGTTCTCCCGGGTTGAGGATCACCTCTTCGACTTCCTCTATCGGCTCTATTGCTTTCTCGATTCCCACTCTTGGGTCGAATTCGTCAAAGTATGCCTCCTGAGCACCCCCAGTTTCTGGTAATTCTTCCGCCAAAGGAATGGCAGCAAACGTCTCTTGGACCGTGTAGACGGATCGGACGAAGACGTTATAACAGCTCCGTGCACTTCTTTGGTCTCCTCGGAGGGTGCCAATACGCCCATCGTCGCATGGAAACTTCAAACATAAGTGGCGTATCGAGGTTATGGCCCCACAATCGATCAGGACCGGTCGGCCTAAGATGGCATTATACGCCGTGGGGCAGTCGACCACCACGAATGTGCTATGCTTGAAGGCACAAGCGTCGCTTTCTCCTCTGAGGGTGACTGGAAGTTGAATTTTGCCTAATGGCATGAGTGCGTCCCCATTGAACCCTTGAAGCTGGATGGGGCATGGGGCCAGGTCTGTCTCGGTCAATCCGATCGCGTGGAAGGCCGCTTTGAAGAGGATGTTTATGGAGCTTCCGTTATCGACCAAGATCCGCGAGACCTTCTTATTGGCAATCTGGGCTTCCACCACGAGGGGATCGTTGTGGGGGAAGTGCACATGTCGAGCATCGTCCTCCGTGAAGGTGATGGGAAGAACCAGCATTCGGGGACGTTGAGCAGGTGATTGAACCAAGGCGCACATCTCCTCGGCGTGTTCTAACTCCCTCAAGTACCTCTTCTGGGAGTTGCGGGTGCTTCCGGCAAGGTGCGGTCCTCCGGAAATGGTGGCTACGTGTCCGTCAACGGGTGGCGGAGCAAGGCCGGGCGGATATGGGTTGCCCGGTCCTGGAGCCAACAAGGCAATGGGCGCTGGAGCGGGTGGAGCAGGAAGCGCCGGGTACTGAGACCCGGGAGCTTGGGGGTGACCGGCTCCAGGAGCGCTAGCGGTCCCCCTCTGTCCCGGGGAATATGCAGCTCCGTGAACTACCCCCTGTCCGGGATAGATAATGGGTATCCTCACCCACTAACCGAGGTGTCCCGCTCTTGCCAGGGACTCGATCTCATCCTTCAGCTGAAGGCACTCGTTCGTGGTGTGCCCCACGTCTCCGTGGAACTCACACCTTTTATTGGAGTCTCGCGGACGTCTTCCTCCGTGAGACACTTTTGGGGGCTTCCTGTAGTTGACCATATTACAGGTCGCCCGATAGACATTCTCTCGCGAGTCTATCAAACTGGTATATTCCGTGAACTTGGGCTCATAGTCCTTCCGGGGCTTCTTTGAATGGTCTCCCCGGTTGGAGTTTCTTCCGCTTCGTTTGCTCCGCGATTGGCTCAAATTTCGTTCTGGGGCTTCCGCTTGCGGCTGCGGCATGCCAGGAGCGATACTACATCCGGTTTGTACAGCTCCGTACCCAGAGAAATGGGTTTGACTCGGCGTCTGAGCAGACGTGGAAGGCCCGTACACACTTGGAGTGAATTGGGCTCCTGGAAGCGTGAGGGCTGGTGCGGGAGCTTGCGAAGCAAAGCTCGGCGCGGTCACGGAAGGCGTTGGAGCTGGGGGAACTCCAAAGGCCTGCTGGTAGGCATCCTCAAGGTTGATGATTCCCTGAGCCTTTGACATGAATTCGGACAGCGTTTCTGCCCGTCTCTTCTGCATTTCCCCCCATAGCAGGGAGCCGACAGTAAGGCCCGATTGGAGGGCGATCAGCTTCATGTCATCGCTGACCTTGGTCTTTGCAGCAGCTTCCATCATTCTCTGAATGAAAGCTTTGAGGTTCTCAGTGGGTTGCTGCTTGATGTTGGTTAAGGAACCAACCTCCATGTCGTGGTCGCGGGCAGCAATAAACTGCCTCCTGAATGCGGACTGTAGCTCCTTCCAACTGTGGATTGATCCGAGAGCTAATCTTTTCCACCAGTCCTCCGCGGACCTGGTAAGGGTGAGTGAGAAGCACATGCATTTGGCGTCCTCACTGACACGCGCCACTTGCATCATTTTGTTGTATTTAGCTAGGTGGGTACGCGGGCCTGTCCTCCCATCATATAATTCTATGTGGGGCATTTTGAAGTTATCCGGGAGGGACGTTTCCGCGATCCTCCGAATACATGGTTCCGGGTCTTCCTCCTCAGAGTCTGGCAGGGCCCCACTTTGCTTCCGGACCAGCTTGGTCAAGGCAGCAATCTGTTCCTCGAGCCTCTTCGTATCACTCTCCGGGAGGTCACGTCCCCGGAGCTTGTCATTAATATGATTTTGGAGGTCATCTCCGCGAGGCCGGGCCTTTTCTCCTTTGGCCTTTTCATACTTGGCCTCCAACCTTCTTCTTAGGTCCACCGTGGACCAGCTATCTTCGGAGTGCGAGTTCGCAGCCCGACCGTCCTGGTTGACGGAATCACTGGGGCGGTTGTTCCTTCCCCTAAGCCTGGGTGCCTTAGCACCGGGCCCTTTAGGCACGGAGTGCCCCCTTGGGGCTGAAGGACGTCTGGGCTTAGGAGCGCCAGAGACCTTCTGTGCGCGGGGGGGGCAGTCGGCCTTGTGATTCACGCCTTTAGGAGGTGCAGGGGCGTCAGCGCGCACAGGCTCTCCAACTTTTTCTTTGCCCTTGTTAGGGGCGGCTTTGGATGGTCCAGCAGCGGCTGGATCCGGCATAGCGGCATCAGCACCACCTAAAACAGAGGCGTCCTCGTCCGAGTCGCCTAGGTCTCCGAACTTGCTTTGGAGGCGCTCCATCATGCGCTGCATTTTTTCGGAGAGGCGCTCCTGCCCAGCAAGCTTGGCTTTGGTGACCTCCAGTTCTTCGGCTACTTGGACCAGTTCTGGGTCCTTCTCATAGTAGCAGCCGTCCTTGTAATAACCGTCTTGGACATACTCTTCTTCGTCTTCTAAGTATGTTGTATCTTCGGTACTGACCCGATCCTGGCGGGATGTCGGGTCTTCACCTTGGTAGTCCAAGGGTTCGCTTTGCACCACATCTTCCATCACGGTATCGGGGTTGACCGTAGCATTTTTGTCAACAGCGGATTTTCTCGTAGTCACCATCTCTTTAGCACGAAGTGAATACAAAAAACGTACACAGAAAAAGAGCTGACTAACAACTTCCTACAGCTCTCAATGAAAGCACCAAAATGTTTACCGAGTTTTTCGGAAACGAATACAAACAGAATAATAAAAAGATAAGAACTGTAGAAATGCTGAAATGTAACTAAACAAACAGTGTTTTTACGTGGTTCAGGCGTTAACAAGCCCTAGTCCACGAGTCGATGTTATAATACTTGGAAAAGGTTACAGTAGGATGGCTGGTGCACAAGACCTTCACACACTCACAGTGTTTCTCTCGGGTTCTCTTGAAGAAGATGAAGCTAGAGAGATTTTAGTAGAGTTTTTGCTATGTGATCTGTTGGTCGTCCCTCTTCTTGTAAAATGAAGGGGTCTTTATAGCTAGGGTTTCGGATTAGGGTTTTTCTCTACGTACATGAGTCTTAATTACACCAGCCATAAATAGGGATACAATTACTGTAGTAGCATGGCTACAAGACTCTATGTGGGTATATTTACGTGAAAGTATGGGGAACACACAAAGTCAGCCGTCTTTTCCAAGTTGTCAGCAGAACAGTAGGCGAAAAGGTACCCTTAGGCGTGCTGGGATGTGTGCGGCTTTGACCTGACGGGCGTGTCAGGCGGGATCCTGTGTCTGGCGGATATCATTCCAAATATGCCTCCTCCAGGACTCGACCGTTTGGCTTTGTTCCGTGCGAGGCACGGAACTGCTTCCGCGGAGACCACTCGAAGAGCTTCTCCTGGAAGGGGCTTCCCCGAAGGATACCCCTTCGGGAGTCCGGGAGAGTTGACGAGTTTCCGTGTTGTGTTTGCTTGGAAGAGTAATCCGGACACTAAACGGGAGAGGCGAAGCCTTTCTGTTCATCCGCGAGCTCTGGTCACCTACCGTGAAAGACATCGATAATTCTGCTTCCCCGAGGACATCAATCTAAACGCTATCCGAAAATCTGGATAACACTTTGTTTGTTAAAGATGAAAAGTGGAAGGAAGGAATCACTTGGAGAGAAGATAAAAAGAATGGTGGTTTGGTAGGGAGAAAATAAGGAAGGAAAGAAAAATTGAGAGAAAAAAAGTGGTGGGGTGCACACTAAAAATTTTCTCTCCAAATTGGAGAGAAAATATAGAAGAGAAAGTGTGTAGGTTTTATATGACCATAATACCCTTTATAAATTGACTAAAAAAAATTTAGTAGTATTTTTTTAATATATTATTGCTAAAATAAATATTTTTAAATTATAAATATTTCAACACATAAGTACTACTTAGGTTTATTTAAATTTGTTCTTAGGTTTATTAAATTATTATCATTTTAGCTTTAAAAAATAATTTTATAAAATCATACATTACCAACAATGATAAATAATATTCCATATGTAATAAAACATACACATACCATCCTTATCAATTATTTTATAATTATAATTATATGTATTGCCAACTATTTACTTTATCTTCATAATAAATTTGAAAAAATTATTTTTATTTATGTTATATGTGACAAAAATATATATGTTTAAATATACAAAATTATATTTTTTCAATAATGAGTAATACATAAATACTAATATAAGGGTATAAATGTCAAAAAAACATTTCTTTCCTCTCAATTCTAACTCAAATACCAAACAAAGGAAATAAAACAAGTTTCTTTTATTTCCTTTTACCAAACAAGAAGAAGAGAAAATGCATTTCTTTTATTTCCTTCACTTTTTCTGTCCTCTCTATTTTTTCTCTCCTTCCTATTTTCTTTCCTTCCTACCAAACATAGCATAAAACTATGTGTTTTGATTTATTTTGTGGACCCTATGTTTTGTAAAATGGTTAAAATAGAACACTAAACTCAATTTTGATGTTATCCCCATTTCCTGCGTGGACCCGGAACATTCGTCCCCGATTGGTGGGACCAAGCGTCCAAGACCCTGAAGCCACCCCACCCCGCGTGGGCGTTGTCCCTACTTTTCACCTCCGGGAAAGGTCACCTCGGGATTGCACGCCGCTGTTTCAGATCTGCGCTGCCAATTACTCTGACTGGTCTTGTCCCCTGAATCTGCTAAATAACTCGAATTGTCCAGACCAAAAGCACAATTTTGTCGGGCGAAATATAGCTCTTGGGCCAACTTAATGGGCCTTAACTGGTCTGGAATTCATGTATGTTTTATCTTTTATATTGGGCTCCCACTAGAGAGGCCAAGAGTATCCATATCTCTAATAGGCCCGGGTCATACCTGTTGGGGTTTTATGCCCTAATTAAAACCCAAATTCTTTGTAATCTCATTTTATTATCAATAAAAGAATAGAAATCATTTTTTGACTTGGTCAATTACTTTGCTCACATGTTTTATTTTCATGATTATTTGTTTAATATAAACTTCTATTAAATCCTGAGCATATAGCTAATCTTATTTATAGTGACGTAATCACAGTGGAATATAAATATGATTATATGTTCAAAATAAGTTAGTCCTAAGATTAGTCAGTGCACCGGATTTACACTGACTTGCCAATCTACGATATGATCTACTTACACATTACAGTGTTATGTTCTTTCCAGAACATTAGCAAAGTAGATAAGATTGGATGTATTTGTTACATCGGACAGGACCGATATTGACAGTTGATAAGATAAGTAAACATACCGTTATTATCTATTCTAGTCATATCATATAGTTGACCATAGGTCAATTCAATCTCAATTCTGAGTGGTTAGTATTCTAACTGATTGTATTATTTGAGTTATTTGACTTGTTCGTTACCAGCTTACCCTACGGACTAGCCCATACTTACATCTTGGGAACTCGGTAGTATAATTGAGTGGGAGTGTTAATCATAGATATGAACATCTATAGCTTCTGATGAAGAAGTGAAATGATGGTTTCCTTTTAGTTTGGTTCAAGGTGTTAAATGATAGAGATCTCATTTCAGTAATTAAATTAGTTTACTGAAATATCATTTACAAGGAACTAAGTGTTTTAAGGATAAAATACAATGAGGAGTAAAACGGTATTTTAGTCATATCTCATTGTAGACCGTCTATAGAGGATTGAGTGACAATTATGGTTGTAACAATGGATAATTAATAGCGTATCTATATTTGTTATAGAGCGTTCTATGAATTCAAGAGTACAATTCCGAGTCTATAGTGGAGTCACGAGGATTAATAAGTTAGTAAATTTATTTGTTAGATTTATGATAACTTATTGGAGCTTGATTTCATAGGCCCATGGTCCCCATTGTACCTTGGATAAAATCATCTAGATAGTCTCAATTAATTGATTTAATTATCAATTAGAATGATCAAAGTTGACCAGGTCAATTTTGGATAGTTTCACAGAGTTGTGTAATTTTGAGAAGAAAAGAGAATTTATGGCAGATTTATTAATTAAGATAAATTGGTATCTAAATTAATAAATAAATTTAAATCAAGGTTCAAATTATAAATAATTAATTTGATAAAGGATTTAAATAATTATTTAATTAATTAAATCAATAGAAAATAGTACAGGTCTTGATTTTAAGTCCAACGGGCTTATAATCAAATGGGAAATTTCACGGGCCTATTGCCCATGATAATTTCGACCTAGGGCTTCAAAATGGCAATTATTTTATTGATTTTTTAATTAAATTAAATGGCCTAATTGAGTCTATAAAAGGAGTGCTTAGAGAGAAGTCAAAACAGAAGTTTTGATAAGTCACAAGTCAGATTTTCTGATAGTTTTATATTCTCTCTAAACACAAGTCCTTTTCTAAGCCACTTTGTTATTTTCTCTTCTTCTCTCTATATCTATCTCATGTGTTGAGAATTGCCCACACTAGTCTAGGTGGTTCTAAGGATACATTGGAAGATTGTGAAGAAAATAGAAGATCGGTTCAGTTTCTTGATAATACTCTGCGACAGAAAGGATACAAGAGTTAGAGAAACTGAAGGAAGGACTCTTAATTCCGCTGCGTATACTGTAAGTATTATATTATTTGTTTCTCTTTGAATTCAATTTTAGAAACATATTTTAGGCTATCTTGTATTAATTTGTTTAATATTAGATATACATGAAAATAAATAAAGATCTTGTATAAGCTTTTCCAACAATACCTGGCCCAGACCCAATGTTCCCATAAGCCTATAAATACAAGCTATAGAACACTGGAAAACGGATCTCTAGAACTAGTACACAGTTACTCTGTCAAAATATAGAGATAAACTCCATTGTAAAAGGCTTTCCAAGCTCTAATACTACTGACTCGTGGACTAAGGCTCATTAACGCCCAAACCTACGTAAAAATCCCGTGTTAATCGTCTACTTTTCTTATGAGTACTAATAAATAATATTCATTAATATAGTTTCCAAAAATCTCGGCAAACACCTGAGTATCCGATTATTTAGGAAAGAATTTCTGTAACAAATTAATGTAATCCCCCTTGAGCCTATAAATAGAGAAAGATAGCTCAAGGAAGGGACTTTTTGGCTTTCGAACTACCTGAGATCAGTGTGATCCTATTTGATATATTGTATTGTTCTTCAGAGGTTGTTGAAACTCATTGAACCCTAGTTCTTTGATCACTCCTTTGAATCATATATCAATAATAATTCAAGTGGGCATAGGTTATTATCAGATTCTGGGGCCGAGCCACTATAAATTCTTGTCTTAGTTATTGTTTTTCGTCATCACATTATTTCCAACGTGTTTCTCCACATCAAGCAAGTTTGACTCCGTGTCAGTTGGCCAAAATCAGGGTCAACAATTTTAATTATGGGTATTTGAGAATGTCAATAATAACGGAAATTGAAGGGTGTTAATTATGATTATCGAAATGGTGGAATCGAAGGGGGTCAACATTTAATTATGAATGTTTAAATGTGTACATTGATTTCATAAATGGGTACATTGATTGCAGATGTAAGAAAGTTGCACCCCATATGTGACATACTGACTACTGGTCACATGGTACTGACTAATAAGTGGAGAACGATATTTTCTTGTTTATGGCCCCATGAACAGTTTTATGTTATAAATAAAACATATAATTTCCATTTGATTGGTTGTTCACCTAAACCTATTAATAACACCTAGATGCACATTTATAACCAAAGAACTCAATTAGCCAGTTTAGCACTGTTCAAAGTTCACATCAATGGTGTTGGAGTAACCAGGGCGTGACATTGTACATGTACTTTTATTTATTAATATGGCAATTTTTAATATTACAGACCTTTACATTGCACAAACATTTTATACCTCTTATACATAGACAAGAAAACTTATACTACTATTAATTTGCATTCTCATATGATAATACATGGAGGTAATGCTTAATAGTAATACTTCTATAAAAATAAAATAAAAGGAAATTTATTTGGTAGGGCCTTCAAAAAGAGCCCCACCGTAGGGCTCTTTTGTGTTCTGAACCTTTGAACAGCTTTCGGCGGGATTTGTTTTTTATGACCAACTATATTGTAGTTATTTAGAGCATCCTGCAAATTTTGACAAAATTCCGAATAATTTACAGTGCCGAAAATTTGCAGGATTCTCTAAATAACTACAATACACACGGTCATAAAAAACAAATCCCGCCGAAAGCTGTTTAAAGGTTCAGAACACAAAAGAGCCCTACGGTGGGGCTCTTTTTGAAGGCCCTACCAAATAAATTTCCTAAAATCAAATACTCCATATTGAAATTAAATTACGTAGTTGCTGTGGATACTCCCCGACCTTACTCCCCGACCTTCATAGAGGTCATCATTTTCATCAGTATCACAACCTATACCACTACCTACTAATTCTTGTAGGCTTGTCGGGTAGGTGAGATATTGTATTGTTGAGGAAGTGGAGTGATCAGGACCACCTTATATAAGTTTATTTGTTTAGATGTTAAACAGATGTGGGAAAGTAAATGAACTTGAATAACCTGCATAATTTGTTGTCACCACTATAGGTCGATTGGTGTGACCATATAGAGAAGACGTTAGGAGTGACATAGAAATTTGTAACATAACTGGAAATCTTACTTTACCAATTTGAAAATGGGTTAAGCCGAAAACATCTTGTTTAAGAACTTCTTCAGGCGTCCACGTCTCCTTCATCTCTTATTTAGAATCCATTTACATAGGGAAGTGATGTGTAGAGGTGGGGGTAAAAGGTACACTCCAACTTTTCTATAATTATCATGTGGGAATTGAACATTCCTCAGTTGGACAATATTGTAGAAAATGAAAGTTATTTATAGAATGGGATGGGGGATGGACGATGTCCTCCGTGGGGCCCAGTAATTTTTATGCTATATAGTCAAGTCAAACTCTATTAATATGCTGGGAATTGAGTGTTCAATGAAAGGCTAGTACATTAAATAACAACCTGCCCTGCAGAGAGGCGTGCATCAATGTCCGAAACACTGCTCAAATAAATAAATCACTGGATAATGCCTTCTCGGTACGTGTGCCATGCCCAAAGCTGCCCTGCAGAGAGCCATGCAGCAAGGCAGGCTGGGAAAGTGGCCCAGCCTTGGATTATAAATAAGGGACAAGACATGTAATAAGTAAACTTAGATGGCCAGCTGAAATTATTGGTATGGGCAGCTGTTAACTTATATGAATTCACATGTGAGCAGTGCCACAACAGACAAATTATATACAAAACGACTCTCTGTTGGAAGTGACAACTGAAGCTATATTTGACTGCAGTCTATGGAAGTGACCACTGAAGTTTTATTTGACTTTTTCATTGATCAACCACATTTATAAATTTGGGGTAAAACGTAACTATTATATTTTTTTCTCATGTGAGTACTCAATAATTGAAAGCATTAAATTGTATGGTGTATTATTGTGAAGAACTTTCTTATAGATACTAGTAATTAAGCGTAAAACAAATTAGAGACAAGGGAAGGTGGAAACACATAACTCACCTGTCACAAGAGCCACTCCCGAAGGAAGAGGTAAAATATCTAATTGTTTATAATATGATAAAATTGTTAAATAATTTTCCATTGAGTGATGTAAAGTTATTTTTTTACCCAAATGAATAATATTTCTCTACATATAGTGTAACATTATTCATCAAGCTATAAATATTTTAGGAAATTTCTTTGGTAGGGCCTTAAAAAAGAGCCATACCGTAGGCCTCTTTTGTGTTCTCAACCCGTGAATAGTTTTTGGCGCGATTTTTTTTATGACCCTGTATATTGTAGTTATTTAGAGCATTCTACAAAATTTCATAAAATTCTGAATAATTTACAGTGCCGAAAACTAAGTTCAAACATGCTATTTTCTACGCGAATAAAAAAATTAGTCACGCGTGCAATAATCTGTTTTCGGCACTGTAAATTATTCGGAATTTTCTGAAAATTTGCAGGATGCTCTAAATAACTACAATATACATGGTCATAAAAAAAAACACCCCAAAAACTATTCATGGGTTGAGAACACAAAAGAGGCCTACAGTAGTGCTCTTTTTTAAGGCCCTACCATAGAATTATCCAATATTTTATTACTTTTTTATAAAATTTTATATATATATAAGTGTGATATTACTATATTTAATTATATTATTTCTTAAAATGAATGAAATATATTTAAAAAATTTAATATTTAAATGATGTAGAGAAAAAATAGAAAAACTAGTGTATGCTATAATGTAACATTTTGAGGTAAATTATAATATAATTGAAGTTAGTTGAAAAGAAATGATGGACCCTGGTAATTATAGTGTGGTTGAATATACAGTTAAAAAAGGAGTTTTATTAGTAGGTTATTGTTATCCAACAAACGGGCACGGGTGACGTGGTAGGCGTTTATAAACACGTGGCTGGCACCTGCCACAGTTCTATTCGACTATCAACCAGTAAGATCCTCCTAGCGTAGCGTTTGAGGTTTCCTTACGACCAACATGCTCGTACACTCCGCATATTTGAAGATGATCATGGGGAAATCATAATCAATTCTGAGATTATCTCCGATAATTCCCGATTATCCAATTTATTAGGATATAATATCTGTAACAAATTCATGTAATCCTCCTTTAGCCTATAAATAGAGAAAGATAGCTCAAGGAATGGACTTTTTGGCTTTTGGTTAATTGAAGTTATACACTTACAAGAGAATTAGGGTTATTGTATTAACACTTGGAAGAGAATTAGAGTTATTGTATCAATTATTATTATACCAAAAATAAAAAATATACATTACATATTCAATTTTTAGATTTTCTACCAAAAAATTATTCAATTTTATAAAATTCAAAAATAGTTAACGGACAATACATTCAATCACATTTTCATAAACATATTTTCAGACACTAAATGTAGATTCTTTTTTAGAATCATACTTTTTCAAAATACAATTTTTAAATCACTAATCAATCATGCCCTAAAAAAATATAATTTATATTTTTTTTAAAATATCAAAGTTAATGACAATGCAATATTGTTATGAATTTTGAGGTATGCACTATTATTAAATTTTAATTTATCAATATAATTAAATTTTACTTTCAGCTAAACCAATCACGTATTTAGTGTCTGTTATATTTTCAAATTTAATCCTGATCACATTTTCAGAAACATGTTTTCAATCACTAAATTCAGAGTTTCATTTTAGAATCGCAAACCAATCATACCTTGGTCTGATTGGTTCGCGATTAGAAAACTGTATTTTTTAAAAGTGAGATTCTGAAATGAAACTCTGAATTTAGTGACTAAAAACATGTTTTTGAAAATGTGATTGGTTCAATGTCAGTAAACTGTTTTTGAGTTTTAAAATTCTGAAAATGTGATTGGGATTGAATTTCACATATCTCCCCTGGAATTGCGGCCGCAGAATAGTCTTGTTGCGGTCGCAGTATTAGCGTAGAAAGCCATATCTCATTGGAATTGCGGCCGCAGAATCGTCTTCTTGCGGTCGCAGGAATATGGTAGAAAGTCCTTTATTCCCTGGAATTGCGGCCGTAGAGTTGTGTTCGTGCGGTCAGAGGAATAACATGGAAAGGCCTATCCTCCCTGGAATTGCGGCCGCAGAATCGTCATCTTGCAGTCGCAGGAATAGCGTAGAAGTCATATTTCCCCTGGAATTGCGGCCGCAGCATGTTCTTCCTGCGGTCGCATAAATTGCCCCTAACATGTGTTTTCCCTTTGTTAATGGCAGACATATGAGAATAAAGGACTGATTTTATGTTTTTAAAATTTAAAAGTTGTGGGACCTACACAAAAATCTTGTTTGGTTTATCATTTTTTAAAACTATTTTTAAAAACAAACTCTAATTTATCAAAGGATTTAGGAAATGATGTTTTCATGTTTTCTTACTTTTTTTTTTTTCTGACCACTTGTTTCTTATGTTCTCTTTATATATTAATGGACTTTTTACATTTTTTTAAGGTGCTATATTATGTACAATAATTTTTCTTTACTGACAATTTTTTTTCTTTCTTTCTACAATTGTAGTGTTAAAATATTTACTCTATTTTTTTTTTTAAAAAGAGGGTATTTTCTTCAATTTAAAATTCTTATTCACCTCCATAACTATATATATTTGTTAAAATATTTAATTGTAAAATTATACAAAGGGATGCAGTTGATTCTAATTTATAATATAATTTTTAAAATAAAATTCAGCTAATGATAAAATATTTTATAAAATAAAGATTACAAAAATAAATTACTATTAATAAATAAATATAAATTTATCATTTCAATTCTATACTAAAAGTTAAATATTATAAAATAAAAATAACTAACAAAGTAAAATATTTTTCTAAGTCCACAAATTGTAAATTGAGTTTAAAAAAAAAAAAGAATTTCTGGCTAATTTTCTTTTATTTTGCTTACAGTCTTGATTTTTTTTTCTTTTGTCCTTTTTACAAGTCAATCTACTTTTTTAATTTTTTATCTATATAAATTTAGTAAAATAATTAATTATAAAATCATATAACAGAATATAATTTAATTCTAATTTACAATATATTTTCTAAAAAAATTCATTGATCAAATAAAAATTACAACAAATAAATAAAAAATATATTTTCACTTCAATTATTATAATACCAAAAATAAAAAATAAAAAATATACATTACATATTCAATTTTTAGATTTTCTACCAAAAAATTATTCAATTTTATAATATTCAAAAATAGTTAACGGACAATACATTCAATCACATTTTCATAAACATATTTTCAAACAACCATTTCAAAGTTTAACTCACAAATGAC
This sequence comes from Humulus lupulus, assembly GCF_963169125.1. Taxonomy (NCBI): domain Eukaryota; kingdom Viridiplantae; phylum Streptophyta; class Magnoliopsida; order Rosales; family Cannabaceae; genus Humulus; species Humulus lupulus. Next base: position 109,698,892 of record NC_084797.1, on the reverse strand, counting down.
TTATCATCTCCGGCTTCATCCATTTGTACCATAACCCAAAGTGGATCGACCAACCCACCAACCTCGGCAATATGTACTATCGCTATCTTGCCACTTTCGACATCCTTTTACCACAAATGCCTAGTACGGCTACTTTGTCCCAATTTATCCTTCTCATATCACTAAGAACGGGATTAGCCACACCCATTCATTAATTGATTCCTGAACAACCCAAACCTTCCTTGAAACTAGAGGATAATACTTCCATACAATAATTCTTGTCTGTTCCTCCTCAGTAACTTGCCTTTTTCATCCATCCAATCCGTTCTATCAGACCTCACAGCCTGACTCATATATCAGCAAACATCTGCTGCGAATCTCAAGGGCAGGTGGAGGATTCCAACCCCCAACTGTCATCTTCTATCCTTACCAAAACCAAAACTGAATCTGATTGACCATTCTCAATACATACACCCTGAATTAATCTGTCTTCACCGACTAAACTCCTCAGCCCTGACATTTATACCCAAAACCATCTCAAGGGTAGATCCAAATAATCATAACAATCAAACACACATAAAGCATATCAAACACCCATATTATGCATAAATTATCAAATTCCTTTATCACTAGACGCGTTCATACCTTTTATGCCCTCCATGCCAATAAACAGGTATATCATATAAGTTCAATTTAAACATATAATAACCCGCAATCCATATATCATCATTGTCCATGTATTCATCCACATGCAAAAGCAATGCTAATCAGCATGCCTTAATAGCATCACACAGCAGTCAAGGGCCAGGCCCTATCAGTATCTCATGCTCCCTATTAATCGTACCAGTTAATACACCCATATGTTATTCAAGCACTTAGGCATACAATTTCATGTATTCCACTACAAACCCTTGAGTCGAGCTTGTCTTTAGCGGTGAGTGTACATGTCCAGCTAATCTTCAGGAACCCATAAACCCAGACGGCTCTGATACCAAGTTGTAACGCCCTGGCTAACCAAGACCGTTACACTGTGTGTTTAAAATAGTGCAAGACTTGCTAATCAAGTCATTTAAACAAAGTGTGAATTCAATGTCATCATCAGATTAGGAATAAAAGATTTTGGTCATAAACAGGCTATTTTCATTAAAAATGACAATTTAATACATGGAAACTCAAAACAGGATTTAGACGTCCTAGTTACAACAAGTTCCAAGAGTTACAAATAATTCAAGCCACTCTAATGGAAAAATATACATTTTAGGTTTCCGTCCCTGTACAATTCCTCGACCGTGGCGGCCGAGCAGCTGACAATGTACACCTCGCCCCCAGAGCTCTCCAACTCATGGTTGATTCAGCCTACCCTTGCCTTTACCTGCACCACGTAGCACCCGTGAGCCGAGGCCCAGCATGAAAGCATGATAACATAGCAAGATCAACATCATCTATCAAATATTTCACAATGCACAACCAGGAATTCAACATTTCATAACATTTATCCAATCAGTGATATCACACAACAGATTAATAGTTTGTCATCCAAACAGCCAACAAATCACGTCCATAACATCATATTCACGGTCATAATCAACAGTTCATCACATCATCAAATGATATTCAGGGTCAGCGCCCTTAGTCCGCCCCCAGGGTAATACTCACTGACTCCGGCTAGCTTAACCGAGTTCAGTGATAGATAAGCTGCCTCAGCTACCAGTGAGTATAGTCTCAATCTTAACCATAAAATTCCCAAAGTACCCCTAGGCTCCTCTCGAGCCGGGTATAGAAATCCCGTTGTGACTCTTAAGTTAACTAGCTCTCTAGGACCGTCTCGACACGTGCATCACAACAATAACACCACACTCACGTGGTAAAATTCACAGAATATAATTATCACATATATGCCCTCAGCGGGCTAAAATTACCAATTTACCCCTATCATGCAAACGGGGTCCACATGCATAATTATTTCACCTAACATGCATACTAACCACGTAGCCATGCATCTCGATGTTCAATTAGTCATATAACATGCTTTAAATCATAATCATGCATTTAACTCATCAAATCACACATAAATCCCAACATGCCCTCCTGGCACACTAATCAAGGCCCTTAAGCCTTATTAGCGATTTTGGGTCGTTACAGTATCCAAGAAATTTGTCAAGAAGTACGTCTGCGTAAAGAGATGGAATGGTGATAAGATTGGTGTCAGTGATAGAATTAGATCTAAGACGCTGTATTGAACGATTTTAACAAAGTGGTGAGAGTTAAGGTCTCAATTGTTGAGTAGGATGACATTCCTCAGGAAGGATCTTTGATCTGGTTATTACCAGCTAGAGATCAGGAATAGTCAAGGATCTTTGATATGGTTATTACCAGCTAGAGATCGGGTGTAGTTGGGGATCTTCGACCTGGTTATTACCAGTTGGAGATCAGGGAAGAGGATAGGCAGGAGGTTGTTATTACATTAGATAAAGGCACTCAGGATGCTGAGTTATGTGTTGAGGTTTGGTCAATGCCAAACTGTTTTTGTGAAATAGGTGAAAAGAGTATTCAAAGATTATCTGAATTGGACTTGTAATTGTCTTGATCGACGGCACAGTGATGTATTCTGGTTAGAACTTTGTTAAGGTTGAAGAATGCCTTGGAAGTAAGAGTTTCCCTAGGCAAGCATGATGGTACATGTATTTGGGTTGAGTTCCACGTCTTTTGACAGGATAGAATCAATTGCTGTGTTGCTTTGACACCTCAAGACAGGAGGAAGTGGTGGTCTATGCATGATGTTGGTTAAAGGATCCGACTAGAACTAGAGTGGAGTTTCTAGTAGGCTTAATAGCCAGTGGATACTTGGAATTATTATTGTATACAGGAACAAGAACGACAGTTAAGGATATCTCAGATGAAAGGAATTAAAGGCAAGTCTTAATTGAGTTAGCTAAGGATTCTACCGTGTTATGTATAAGTTTATCATGATATAAGGACCAAATCTGGACTTTGATGGACACCGAAATTACATGGAAATTCTGGATGAATCTCATACTACTCTCTTGGTCTTCTCGTCTAGACATTATGAAAAGGTATAATAATTTGAAGGTTTTGTATTGGAGGCCTAGGTGGAGAGGAATATAATGAATGAGGAACAAAATTCTTAACCTGATAACAGTTCGTGATAGGCATCGCAGCCTTTGAGTATGTTATAATGGGAATAAGGAAATATCGTGATAGGTATCGCAGAGAGGCTGCCAAGACGGTTGGGTCATCATGGATCAGCATCTGGGGAGAACTTGCTTTTATCGGTAGGGATAATTCATACAGCTGACCAGTATTCAGAACTCTAAGCGAGATGGATGGTAAGCCTCCATGGAATTCGGGGATTAATTTCATTGAGTAAGGACTTTATTTGAAATTACTGATTGGTTGCAGATAGGATAACAATCTGAAGGTTAACAACTATAGTAAAGAATTGAGAGTGGGTGGATACTATGAATCAATATTGCCTCAGAGGATGTTGGAATTCTTAAGGCGGGAATGTCTGCCTATCTAAAAATATATGGGAACCTGTAAATTGTTAACTCTGAAGTATGGAGTTCCAGGATGAGAGAATTATATCTCTCCAAGTGATGCGGTAAGGAAGAGTATGATAGTTTTGGAAGGAAAGGGGGAGTTCTAACCTCCGATTCGACAAGAATTCTAAGGTCGTACTAAGGATTGGGCCGAGGGCCTGTAAGTTGATCTCGCCCTGGTAAGGGTGATGATTCATAAGTATTTCTGGTATTGAGAATAAATCAATGAAGTAATTGTTGTGAACTAACAGACTCTGGAGTTTTGGTAGATCTGATATGCAAATAAAAGTTAAAGAAAGTATAGTTATCAGACAAGGTCTTGTGGAACAAGATTGTATTCACGTATGGGTATTATCGAGGATTAAGAGTGAAGGCGTTGGACCTTGGGAAAAAGAAATTATAGTAAGAGGTATGAGGTTTACAGTCTGATGTGTTCAATAAATTTCGAGGACGAAATTATTATAAGGAGGGGATAGTTGTAACGACCCAAAATTACTAATAAGGCTTAAGGACCTTGATTAGTGTGCTGGGAGGGCATAATTGGAGGTTATGTGAATCAATAGTGTGAGAATGCATGTTTATGAGTATTGGGTGAGCATGCGGGCCCTGTTCGACTGGTAAGGGCTTAATCGTAATTTTGGCCGTTAGGGCATAAACGTAATTGTGTGTGATAATTTGTTGAGACCACATTATTATGTGGATAGGTAGATATATATATGTGAAATATGTGAGAACCACATTATTATGTGGATAAATATGCAGCCGGTGACTTGGGGCGATCCTAGGGAGCTAGATAGCAGGAAAGTCACAACGGGGCTTAATGCTTGACTTTGGGCAAGTCAGGGGTACTTTAGGTATCGTGTAGTGATTTAGAATATCGGGTGATGAAAATAAATATATGGAGATATTTTTGAGGTTAGAATGTTTAGGCGGGAGTACTGGGGAATTTTACTATTTTGCTCTCGGGGACGTTTCCGGTACCCCAAGCTTTGGGATTAGTCTAACAACCTAAGGATATACTTGGAAAGACTTAGAAAATACTAGATAGAAAATGTAAACCGACCTTTCAGCCTTCTCTCCTTTCTCTCTCTCTTTCCTCTCCCTCTTAAGGAAGAAAACTCTGATTTTGTAAAGGGAAACCAGCTGATTTCTGGGAATTGAAGGGGATAAGCTAGAGGATTAGCTCAAGAACTAATCAAGGACTGAGATAAAGCCAAGGTAAGCTTTGAATTTTCGTTTCTGAGGTTAGGAATTTAGAGAAATGGCTGAGTTTTAAATATCTGTGATTTTGGTGTTTAAGGTGGAAATTGAGGCTTGAAACTTTGAAGATAGGTCTGAGGACTCTTGGAGAAACGATTCTACAGCTGAGGTAAGGATTAATTTGAAGTTTGATGGTTGAATTTGAGAGTTTTCATGGCTGGTTTTGAGTTCTGTGGGTTTGAAATTTCAGAGGTTTGAATTGGGATTTTGGTGAGTCTTAGACTGGATTTTTGGTTGGGTTGTGTTGTCTAAATCATTCTAATGTTGTTAGTATTAATTGGTTTTGAGTTGGGGGCTTTGGGATGGCTTAAGGTGAGGTTTAGAGATTGAAAATGGTGGTTTTTTCTGGGTTCGAAGGGTCGGGCCGCGGCATGGTTCTTGGTGAGCCACGACCCTTCGAGGTTGTGGCATGCTAAGGAAGGAGGGCGGGCCGCGGCATGGTCCAAGCAATGCCACGGCCCTTACCTGTTTTTGTGCCCATGAAGGGTTCTGTCAGGGGCCATGCCGCGGCATGGATGGCCCATGCCGCGGCGCTTAAGGGATTTTGGGATTTTGAGAATTTAGGCTTGGGAATTTAACCTAGGGTGCTCAGGGTTGAGTCTCTTACCATATTTGGTGAAGTTCAATGTTCCGAGGACTAGAACTTGGTTTAGAAGCTCATTTAAGATTGTTAATGGTATCCTTTATCTTGGTTGTGACTAGGTGCTAAGCTAGGGCTCGGGGATCGGATCGCACTCAAGGAGCATCGCTTATAACTAGCTCATTTGAAAGCCAAAGGTAAGGAAGCTGCACCTGATTATGTGGCTAGGTTGGGACTAAGTGTTCCCTATGTTTGTATGCATTGTTATGTGAATATGATTAACCATGTGGACACGATGGGACCAAGAGCTCCCTACACTTGTATATCATGTCATGAGATGGTATTATTATGCCATGGGACATGCGATAACCGGCCTAAGAGTGTCGGAATCAATATTTGCGCACAGGGCGCGGCTCGGCCACTGGTAGCTGAGGCAGCTTATCTATCACTGAACTCGGTTAAGATGGTCGGAGTCAGTGAGTATTACACTGGGGGCGGCCCAAGAGAGCCGAAGACAGTGTATTAAATAGAGGGTGCGACTAAGGGCGCTGACCCTGAATATCATTTGATGATGTGATGAACTGTTGATTATGACCGTGAATATGATGTTATGGACGTGATTTGTTGGCTGTTTGGATGACAAACTATTAATCTGTTGTGTGATATCACTGATTGGATAAATGTTATGAAATGCTGAATTCCTGGTTGTGCATTGTGAAATATTTGATAGATGATGTTGATCTTGCTATGTTATCATGCTTTCATGCTGGGCCTCGGCTCACGGGTGCTACGTGGTGCAGGTAAAGGCAAGGGTAGGCTGAATCAACCATGAGTTGGAGAGCTCTGGGGGCGAGGTGTACATTGTCAGCTACTCGGCCGCCACGGTCGAGGAATTGTACAGGGACGGAAACCTAAAATGTATATTTTGCCATTAGAGTGGCTTGAATTATTTGTAACTCTTGGAACTTGTTGTAACTAGGACGTCTAAATCATGTTTTGAGTTTCCATGTATTAAACTGTCATTTTTAATGAAAATAGCCTGTTTATGACCAAAATCTTTTATTCCTAATCTGATGATGACATTGAATTCACACTTTGTTTAAATGACTTGATTAGCAAGTCTTGCACTATTTTAAACACACAGTGTAACGGTCTTGGTTATCCAGGGCGTTACACCATTCCTCCACCCACATAGGTTCCATCTACTCAACCTTCCTTTCTATCCTGCTTCTTAACAGCTTTCTGAAACATATTATCTCTTACTTTGTTCACCCCAGATGTGAGAATTCTTGCACCAATAAGTAGCCTATCAATCTCCCTAGGTACCTGCACAAGTTCCACGAATAAAAATAGAAATCAAAATATGATACACATGTAACATTCAAAAGCAATTTAAACCATGTACTACAATATAACTAACATTGGTTGGTCCTGCCCAAGTACATCTCCAGTCCAAGTCGGCAACGACATCGTCTCCTCTTCCACCTAAAGTTCCATCCACATACTCTTGCAGCAGCATCTTCATTACGTACACACCGCAGTCATAATCTGCGCACTTCTTATGATGGGACGAAGGTTCTGCTACATCAAAGTCGGCAAAAGCCTAATCACTTGTGTGTACACTCTTCACTGATTCACAGAATGCATTATCCATCGACCGCAACTAATCACCCAAACAACCAACACATTACAAGACACATTTTGCTAAAATATCATTTATATTATAATTAAATCATCAAACAAAAATTTCAACGAAACAAACATGATAGCACCAACCATTGTGTTAATTATACAGAACCCGAGGTGAAAAGAAGGAATTTCAAAATTGTCATAAACATCTACTTTCTTCAACGCCAAGTTAAATACTGCTAGGAACCAGTGTCTTTTTGCAAGGATTGGGGCATAAACCTATAACCACATAGCAAAAAAAATATGGACTTACATAATCTGAGAAATCATTTTCATTTAAAGGTCTCCAACATTACCTTCTCACAGTCAGCAAGTGCTCCACACCAAGCACGCCATTTTCCACCATCAATAATACTAAAGCAGGATAAAGGATCGGGTCGCTGCTACCACGTTTAAAGTACAAATACATTATTAACACATTCATCCAAATAAATCTACACACGTATTAACCACAAAAAGAATATACAAAAACAAACCGATAAATATGTCGGTATCCAACAAAATCTAATCTTGTTCCCACGCTCACCTAACTCCGTTGAAGATAAAATCTCAACTAAGCAATTCACAACCTTCAAACACTTTAAAGAGTTAGCATACCACAACCTTCTTCACATCATTTAATATAAAATACAATAAGAAATCCAAAACATTATAAGGACATACTCTAGCGCTCACAAGTTGCTTTTTTGACAATGTTAGGAAATCTCTCCTCCTACCGACAACTTTCTCACCAAGGAAAACAATCTCACTGTAAATAGAAGTTTAGAAGATAAGCTTAAAACTCTATAATACTCCAACTACAAAAATTATAAATTAACTGATATTTATATAATTACTCTGCCGGCTTTGTATGGTCCATCACATACTCCATCAAAACTTTCTCCTCATTATTGAGATCGTGCAAATTAGCCCAACTACTACGATTCAAAATAGAGGGTGGAAATACACTCTCCTTAACACTTTCCTGCGTTATATTATATACTAACTTCATCTCCAATCAAAATAAATAAAAAGTTACAAATAATAAATTTATTAAAAATACATAATAAATGTGAAAATATAAACAACCTCACAAGATAGGTTCTGAAATTCTCTTTCTTCTACATCAAAAGTATTACAATCAAATCCAGATCCACCAAACTTAAAGACCAACTCCTTCTCCTCTTTAAAGTGCAACATTACTTGATATTCAGAATTGGAAAATTCACCTTTGCGACACTGTTCACTGGCACTAATCAAATTAATTAAAGTCACAAAATGTGAAGACAACCCATCTCCTTCTACAACACATTCCTCACCAGTCAGTTGACTAGATTCTCCACAAACTACCTCACCATTTTTAAAATAACAACTATTGTTGCAAGTATTCTCCTCCAAATCAACTATATCAATTCCATCTCCTTCCCTACAGTTTCCATCACTTAACAAATTACATTGACTAATCAATGGGGGATCTTCCATCTTTTTATTCTGTAACAGATCTTGCTCCAACTCTCCCTCTGCATCTTTTAGCGTCAAATCAACCACGCCAATGTCTTCCAACAGCCCTACAAATATGTCTCCATTTTCTCCTTTCAAATCAACCAAACCAACGACTTCCAACTGCTCTACCCCAACTTCTGCATTCAAAGGACAAACGTCTACATTCGAACATCCTAACCCATCATCATGAAACACTCCCTCTCCATTTTCTAGTTTCAAATCCACCCCCCAATGACTTCCAACTGCCCTTTCCCATCTTCCACATTCAAACCACTTAACGAATCATGTTTCAACTCTGCATCTCCATGTTTTGCATTGGAATCCACTCCACCAATGTCTTGCAACTCCACCTCACATTCTTTTACATTTAAATCAACTAAATGAGCCCCTCCAAACTCTGAATCCCCATTCTCTATATTAACATCACAAAACAAATTTCTATTTCGAAATTTCTTAGTCAAACTATTAAAATCATTCATCAACCCACATGCTTCCTCGAACAAAAGATCAAATGAATTACTTTGCTCATATTGTCTAAGCTCATTCAAATGGAGCTGGGAAACATCATGTCTTAAATATGATATCGCTCGCTTCAATTCCTGTACTTCACACTCGTGGGAAATCAACCTCGATAGAATATCACACAACTTATTTTTATCCATACCACCTAATACAATAGCAAGTACAAAGGGTCAGCCAATATTCCATGAACATTAACTACTTAAGTCTTTCTAAATTATCCAAACCATGTCAAAGTACCACAGCAAGATTTACAATTTCAACAAACAAAGTGAAATATGTGGCAAACCAATACACACCATAACCTATAATGTTAGGGAATTTAAAAGCATTGCATATGCAAAGACTTCTACAACCCACTAAATCTCCATCAAACTTATCTCCAAAGAAATTAAATCCAAGGAAAAAACTTATACAAAATGATAAGCTCAAATGAAACCAATAAAGCCTAACAAATAACATATATTATACTTGATCAGTTTTATAACAGTGCAAAGTCATAAACAATCAAGATTTATAACAGTGCAAATTATTTATGCGGTTGGAATCAAATTGCCCCTTGCTCCAATGACAATTTCATAAAAAACACTACAAAAGGACAGCTCTTGCTTAAACAACCTTATTTTTCTCCAGAAAAGGACAGTTCAAGTCACTGAACCTTTCATCGACAAGTAAATCAAGTACAATTTCAAACAAAATAACAACTTTCATCCAATTATAGGACATTCTATCAACTACAAAAAATCAAACAAATTCACTAAAACATTTACTAAAATGAAGACAAAATTTTTGGAGAGTGAAGTTGAAAGAGACTGAGTGGCTATAAGACAATTCGGTTACAAAGGAAAAATATATCCAATAATTAAGACTTATTAGAGTGCCAATCCTTTGCCTGCCAAATCCAACCAACCTAACATTTTCTCTCCGTTTCAGTACACTATTATTTTTTATAAAAAATATATCTATTTTTATATTATAATTATTTGTTTTTTTTCCATTAAATACCTCCCACCGTTCGCTTAGATTGAGTATTATTTTCCTTAATGGAAGCTCAAAAAAAGTTAAAGAAAAACATTGTTAATATACAAACATTTTGGGGCATTTCCCATCTCTCAGTTTCAGAAATTTTGAATTTGGAAGGGAAATCGGAATTGGGTTTCTGGCATTTAAGAGGAAAATATCCATTAACAATAAAATATAATTGTACATACTAACCAGGGATGTACAGCTTCGAAACTTGCTCAGATCTTGGAGGAGCTTGGCTTGCGTGTGACGAACACGGGAGGAGCTTTAGGTAGGCGAACACCGGAGATGGGGTGGAGGAGCTCATGAGAGACGGGAGATAGGGTGGAGGAGCTCACTGTGGGAGATGGGGTGGAGGAGCTCACGAGAGACGGGAGATAGGGTGGAGGAGCTCACTGTGGGAGATGGGGTGGAGGAGCTGACAGGAGACGAGAGATAGGCCAAAAAAAAATCAAATAATATTTTATTAAGATGGGATGAGAAAAAATAATACTCAATACACATGCCTATTTTATTAAGAAGTTCTCATCAATATAATACCCAATCAGGTTACAAAAAAAAAGACCCCACGGGTGGAGACATTTTTAACACCCCACCACAGATTTTTCCAATAATAATAATAATAAAAATACAAATTGCTTTTTTTTTTTATATTATAAAAAATAAGACATTTTAGCTATTACAGTGTAAATGCTCTAATAACAAAATAATTAGTAAGTCAACTTTTCTCCAAAATTCACCAATCAAACGGGAGCATTCACCCATTTTTGTCCCCTCTGCGGTGATCCTAGTAGTAAATGATTACACACCTTAGATTCCTCGAACAAAAAACACACCGTCTTTCTTAATACCCACAATACCCTTAAGCCTTCCCAAATTCCATGCTCGAAAATAAATAAAAACAAATATAACGAAATTAAATAATAATACCAACTTGTTTTTATTTTTCTTTCTCCTCCTCATAGCGAGCGAGCGGGATCAGTTAGATGAAGATGACTGCGATTTTCAGAGAATCTTAATTACTGGGAGAGAGTGCCAGCTTCGATTTAGGTTTCTGAATTTTGTTCTTTAAGCACACTAGAGAGAATTAGTCGCTTTTGGGATTTTGCGTTGGGAGTTTTGAGGGATTTGATTGATTTCGTTTCTAGGGTTTGGTACTTTGGTTACTGAATCAAGGGTTTTTATTTTTTTTGTATATATCGGAGTTGATTGGTTTAGGGTTTTCAGTTTGGGAGGAGTGGAGAAAGCTTGGGGGTGGTACGGGTGATGTGAGAGGAAGCGGGTTTCGGTCGGTTTCTAGGGTTTCAATGGGGAGCACGGGTGAGGCTGACCGGAAACGGCGTCACGTTAACCCCATATCCCCGACGGCTGCTAGTGCCAAGAAGCAACACTTCTTGTCCATTTCCGAGGACAAAAAGGTGAGGTCTTCGCTATTCTAAGCTCTAGATTCTCCATTATATTCATTTTGTAATGAACAGTTGAATGTTTCTGAGTTTTAGGGTCTGTTTTTCTGTTTGGCATATTGGAGGTTGTACATATTTTGTCTCGTATAGAGATGTTCTTGAGTTTTAGGGTTTGGATTATTGTTCTCGAAACCCCTTCCAATTTTTAAAATTCTATTTTGATTTTTTTGTTTGATATTTTATGGTTTAGGTTGAAAATATTAACTGCTGGAAGAAATAGTAGCTTTGGCCAATTGCGTTGAGATAGAGTTAGGTTCTGTAACTTGTCCGTCTCTGCTTTTATTTTTTGGTTTTCATTTCATACATTATGGAATTAGTAAAATCCAAATCCCGGGAACAGGTTTTGTAGTCTCTAAATTAAATGAAAACAATTATTCCCAGAATATATACATCTACGTTGTTTCATATTGCACGCGCCTGCCAGTAATTTATTAGTAACACTTAATCAAGAGTTAATTAGGACATAGTTTTTTCTTGTTATTCTTACTTCTCAAGCTAGGAAAAAACATTGTGGTATCTTCCGTCAATTGACAAAAATGTTTTCTGTACTTGACTACTTGTAATGTTATTAATTTTGGGCTTATGCTTCTCTTTCTTCTGTTATAGCTTGATATTGCCGTTCTTCAGTATCAAAATCAAAAGCTAATACAGAAGTTAGAGGCACAGAAGATTGAGTATTTGTCTCTTGAGAATAAGTTCTCCCAACTTGAGGAGAAACACCAGCCATATGATTCCACATTACACGTTGTCAATAAGTCTTGGGAAGAGGTAAGACTCTTGTTTGTTGTTGTCTTACTTTCGTCCTATTTCTCTTGTGTAACTTAATTTTTTTTTTCTTTCTCTTTTCTATGCATACAGTATCGTGTAATGCTTGATGGGGTGTTTATTCTATGTTTTGACAATAGCTTGCTCGTGACTTGGAATCGTGTTCGATTCATACAAGAGAAACAAGCTGCAAGCATGATGTTGATTACATGTCTATTGTCGAGGGTGAGGACACTTTTTACAGTTCATCTAATTTTTGGGTAGTGGGGGTTTGTTGAGTGATTTATGTCATAATATAATTTGTAACTTTTTACTAAAATAGAGACTATTGCTTTTTTTGTTCAAAAGGTATGGGAAAATATGGCAATAAAATAATGATTGCATTCAGTTGTTATTTTTTCTCAGTCTCTTTGAACTGTATTCCTGACCAGGACCTCCTATCTTGTCTGCTTACCATGAGTTTTTAATTTTTAAGATAACAATTGGTTTTTGTGCTGTGGATCATTAGATCTGTTTTATTAACATAAGGATGTAATATTTGCTTCTACATTTACTGTCATTCTAGTCATAGAAATTTAGTATAGTATAGTTACAAGTTTAATTGCTTTGCACCTATAAGGGCTCTATAACCCATGCCTGCAAACTGGAAGAGACATCAGGGAAATAGTGTTTGAAGTGTTTGTTGATAAGGAAGTTTTATACTGTATTTCAGATGAATCTGAATCTACTTTTCATGAGGCTTTTCTTAGTCGTCTTACGGAAACTGGTGCAACAGAAAGTTCATCTTCATGTGACCTTCCTAAACAGATGGAAGCTGTTCAACAGAGAGCCTCTGAACAGACTAAGAAGATCTTAAGTAATATAGTTGCTGCTGTTGACAATCTGTGGTATTTAAAAGATGGAATACATACTGTAGTCTTGAAAAAACTTTCAGAATATGGTAAGAGCTATGTGGGTTTTACAGTTTTAATTTTGTATGATACTTCGAGCACTGATCTGTAGACTTATCTCAGTTTTTGGTGGATCTTGCTCCATTTTCTAGGATCTTGCAGGCAAAGGACACCAAGTGAATTACATAGAGAAGTTAAGAACTTGAGGGTGACATTTACTGACCTGTTTTTGAAGCATAAATCACTTTCAAAGAAACTGCAGAGCCATCGAGATATTGATGCAAAGAATAAAGCCGAGCTTAGAATATTAAGAGGTAACTCCACTCTTTTTTTTTGGTATAATCAATAAAATAATGATATACATTCCATACAAATAAATAAGTATATAAATTAACAAGGTTTTTATTTTTATTTTTATCATTTTTCTAGTAAATCGGTCTTTAGTGTTTTTGATTCCCATCTTTTCAGTATAACGAAAAAAAAAAAAGTTGGGGCAACACCCACTCGTGTTGGTTGGTCAATCTGTGAGAAGCAATTTGGTATTTGTAACTTGGTCTAAAAATGAAGTGCCAGATTAGTATATTATCTTTTTCTTTTTAATGAATATGCATCCATATTGGTACTCATAGGAACCTCAACTTTTTCAAATCCTTCATGTAATACAATAGAACTTTCGAATGATAATAATTTATAGCAATTTAGGGAATCTTGTGGTCACTTGATAAGTTGATGTAACTGAAGTTTGAAACAAAAGGTAATTTTAAGTGAACATTGTTGTATTTTAAAGTTCTTCATAAATGGATACAATGGAATAAGTTGAAGAGTTGGTTTTCTCTTGCTGAAATATGGAGAATTTTTGTTTAGTTGTTTATATTTTTCATTGTCTTGGAGGATAACTGAATGTTCTGTGAAGCTAATGTTAAGTGCATTGGCTTTATGAAGGGGAGTTACAAAATAGAGTTGCTGAACTAGAAGAGAGTAATTGCAAACTAGCGATTCTCAAAGCTCGGAGAGATGCCACAAAAGTGGCAGGCTTTCCTGTCTTAAATTTAGGGAGCAAGCATGTTAGTAGTGACAAAGTCAGAGATAAAGTAAAAGATATACAAGATATGGAGACTGCTCTTGAAGAATTAATGGTAGTGTAATTACCTTTATTTTGAACACTTACCTTTGTAAACTAATCTTTCGTAGAGGGTAATCCATTCTAACTGATTTGAGCTCTGCAGGATCAAGCTTCTTGCCGGCTTAAAGAAATAAAAGGTCTTCATGAAGAGAGAGTACATATATTGCAGCAGTTATCTAATTTGCAGGTCACTTTAATGTATAACTAGTCTTTTGTATGTGCTGGTTTTATTACTTTAAAATATCGTTTCACTAATGCTAACTCTTCTCGCAAATGGACAGAGCAAATTGAAGAATGTAGCATGTATTTCCTCTTCCCAAGCCTACCTCTTAGTGAGAGATCAAATTGAAAAATCAAAATCTGAAGTTATTGACTATAAGGCTTCGTATGAGAAACTTCAGGTTGTAACTGGTTGGTAGTTTATTTATGCCTTTTATCTGCCATTTTTTGCTAAGATGTCATTCTTATGCTGACAATAATGTTGTCATTGGAGATTGTAGGCTGAGAAGGATATTCTTGTCTTAAAGGAAAGGGAACTCAGTGTTAAAAGTGATGTCATTGATTTCCTTCGAAGATCTGCTGCAATTGAGAATTCAAAGATTTCAGATCTTAGGATAGAAATACAGAAGCAGAACGATGAGAGAAAGATGATTGAAACAAAGGTGGAAGATGCTTCAAGAGAACCTGGTTAGAAGAAACCTGAAGCTTTATTGCAAGCCAATGGCTCTCTTTATTCTTTAATTCTGATGGAAGAATTATTATTTCAGGAAGAAAAGAAATCATTGCAGAATTTAAAGCCTTGGTGTCTTCCTTTCCCATGGAAATGGAAAACATGCAAGACCAATTGCGAAAACATAAAGAAACTGCTTCAGATGTTCATTCTTTGCGGGCTGATGTGCAATCTCTTTCTAACATTCTTGATAGGAAGGTGAGCATGTTTTTCATGTGGTGAAATTATTGGATGTTATCATTGGGCTTGTGATGACTTTTGTGCATCAGGTGAAAGAGTGTGAAACTCTATTCGTCAGATTCACTGGTCAGGCTGCTGAGATACAGAAATTGCAAACCGTGGTATGTATTATGTTTTCAGATTTGTATCTTTTAGATGGTCACTAGGTGGAGACTGGCCATCACTATTAATCTTTGTTAATTGTATAAATGTCATGTCACTAAATTTATCCTTCCAAGTTCTAAGTATGTACAATGGAAACTGGTTCTATGTTTTTATATTCATTGATTCTTTTCAGTTGCGCAAAAAATCTGCCTAGTCTATGATGTTGTTTAAAACATCATCATTATGCTGTTGAAGCTTGACAAGGATTTATAAAGTTAACTTAGATTGATTGATTGTTGGTGGAGAATCTGGAGGTGCATTCGTTTTTGCCTTCTTGCTTATTTATTATTATTTTGTTTTACTTATAGGTTCATGACTTAAAGGAGAGCACTTCTGAGTTAAAGCTGTTTTTGGAAATGTTTAGACGCGAGTCCACTGATTCCAGGTTAGAACGTTTTTACAGTATTTGCTTTGCTTCTTTACATAATTACTTTGATAAAATATGCTATCTGAGGCTTGCTCCTTGGCAATGTTTGATTGTACCATTAATGTTCTGGCTCATGTCTCTGCAGGGACGTTCTTGAAGCTAGGGATTTAGAATACAAGGCCTGGGCTTATGTTCATAGCTTAAAGTCTTCTCTAGATGAGCACAAGTTGGAATTACGCGTTAAAACTGCAAATGAAGCTGAGGCCATATCTCAGCAAAAACTAGCTGCTGCGGAAGCTGAGATTGCAGATATGAGGCAGAAGTTGGAAGCTTCCAAAAGGTTTTTTTTTTCCCTTCAGGAAATTGGGGAGAGAGGGAGAATGTAATTTCAATATGGAATTTTGATTTGACCTATTACTTCAATCCTGTCATTCAGTTTGTATTTCTCTGAAATATTCTTTGGTTTGTTTTAACCTAGCACACTAGGTTTGAAGGGTATTAGTCCTAATATATGTTGTCATTGTGGATAATGTGCTGTGTTTAGCATGAGACTTGTCATATATGCTGTAAAATACGGAGAGAAAAAACAAAGAACCAGAAAATGGAGAGAAAACTTGAGAAACTGAACTTGAGAGAATCTGAATGTTATTGAATAATGTGTTATATTACTGCTTATATTAAGATAACTAATTACATCAATATATGTGGGCGAGTTGTGGTGCTTGACAATTCAACTTACTTTTCTGATGAAGCTTTAATTCTTT
This sequence comes from Humulus lupulus, assembly GCF_963169125.1. Classification (NCBI taxonomy): domain Eukaryota; kingdom Viridiplantae; phylum Streptophyta; class Magnoliopsida; order Rosales; family Cannabaceae; genus Humulus; species Humulus lupulus. The sequence goes on along the minus strand of NC_084797.1, from coordinate 109,682,314 downwards.
GTTTTCATGAACTTATGTTTTTTGACAAGACTTTTTATAGTAGAGCTTCATAGCTGTTTGTTTTATTGTTATGTCAGGAATATGCTGGAGCTCGCTGATGTATTGAAATCCAAAAATGAAGAGAATGAGGCTTACTTGTCTGAAATCGAGGTTTGTGTCATGTTGGTTTCTGTGGATTGGGATCTCACCCTTGTACAGTGATGAAGTTGTTCCAACATTGAAGTTTTATTTTTGTTCAGACTATTGGACAAGCATATGATGATATGCAGACTCAAAACCAACATCTAATACAACAAATAACCGAAAGAGATGATTATAACATAAAGGTAAATGCCTTTTTCTATCATCTGTTTTAATTAAAAAAAAGTTCATATAATGTATTTAAATGTCTGACCTTTTTGGTCCAACTTGGGGCTCGTTTTGGAGTTTAATTGTCAATGCTCGTCTTTTCTTATTTTTTTATTTCTCCCTTTTTGTGGTATATATTTACGACTTGAGATAATTCAATAAACCTTTGCTATTTGTAATGATATTCCGTTGGACAAGAACAAATAAAGTCATATTTTTTTGACATTTTTCTTTTCATAGTATAGTATGAACTAGGCTGACATACTTCTGTTGTTGCTCTCATTACATAATTGAAGTTTGGTTTAAAGGATTCTTTCTTTATTATTTTTCTTTCCCTTTTTAGTATTTGATGCATCTGTTTGGGTTTATGATGTGTATGACCTGCTAAATTTTTTATTTTTCTGGCCACAAATAAATGCCATTTCACTTTGTATGCTGGTTATGTGTAATACTACTAAATTTGTTATTTTTCCTCCACCGAGGCAAGTGTACTTTCAAGGAGGGATCATTATTTTTGTATACTACTGTTTGAATAATAACTCCCCCCACCAACCCAAACCCAAATTTCAGCTTGTTTTGGAGGGTCTGAGGGCAAGACAACTGCAGGATGAGTTATTAATGGGCAAAAGAACATTGGAGAGGGAGATTCAGCAAGCTAATTCATCCCTTAATTTTTATGACATGAAAGCTGCAAGAATTGAAGATCAGGTATCTTTGACCTTCATATTAAATTTGAATCAGTTGGACTCTGTATCTAAATTTTCAAGACTTGCTATGCAGTTGAAGACTTGCTCAGATCAGATTCAGAAGCTTGTAGAAGACAAGTTTCAAAGTTCTGCCATGTTGGATACTACCCAAAAGAAATTACTAGATGTCAAAAGATCATCAGAGCAAACCCGGGGATCACTGGATGAATCACAATCTAAGATTTATAAAAGTCGAGCGGTTCTGTTGGAGCTACAGATAGAACTGGAGAAAGAAAGGTACAGATGTGTTGTGCTCATTCCAATATGATCTATTCTGTATTTTATTCTGTGGGCTAATCTATTGCTTCATTAGGTTTGAAAAGAGAAGAATTGAGGAAGAGCTGGAAGTTTTGAGGAGAAAGGCCTCAAGACTACAAGCCCAGACTGAAGGCTCATCGATTATAGAAAAGCTTCAACAGGAACTAGGTGAATATCGGGAGATACTAAAGTGCAGCATCTGCCTTGATAGGACAAAACAGGTATATTTAATTTAGATGAACTTCTTACTGATCTACTTTTCACTATTATTATTATTATTAAGATTTTTAGTTTGATAATGAATGCTTTAGAACAATTTTTTCTTCAGTCACGTATTGGTACTGGCTCTAGCACATTTTTTTGAAGTAGGATCACAATTGTTGCTCGATACAAACCACAAAAATTATATTGTTTTTGTTGAGAGTTGAAATATTTCTATCAGTTATAACAGTTGTGTTCAGTTTTTTTATACTTTTTATATATAACTTGGATATTTTTCTGTCCAGGTTGTAATTACTAAATGCTATCATTTATTCTGCAATCCTTGCGTGCAACATATTATTGAAACTCGACAACGCAAGTGTCCAACATGTTCCACTTCATTTGGTCCTAATGATGTCAAATCTGTATACATCTGAGAGGCAACCAAGGAGAAGTTTGTTCTCTGGTGCTTCTTAATGAGACCAACATCTTACCATACGCCTTTAGCTGCATATGATCCCAGACTTGACCGATGAGTGTGGACAGGTTCATATGTTTTGTAGAGCAGTGTAGAGGAACTATAAGCTGGCTGTTTGGTCCTTTTTGCTTTCATTATCCCTTGTCACTGGGGCAGGTCTTTAGGTTGTTGATTTTACCAATTTCTTTGTTGTAATTATAGTTTTTTTTAAATTTTTTTTCTCCCCCTAGTAACTGCTACGAGCAACTGGAATCTCTAATCTATGATTTGCAGATTGATTGGATTCCATCCAATAGCTAGCTGGATGTTGCGTCTCGTCACAAGTGAATTGAATCTGGTAATGATAAGCCTAAAGTTGTCATATCGTGAATGAATGTCAGTAGCTAATTTTCATTTCCGCGTCTGAGAAGCTATACTTGAATCTAACATTTATATTAGTGTGCTTGTTCAGGAATTTTTTTTTATATATATTTATTGTGATGCAATTTCTTGATCACCACTCGTTTGGATCATTGTAATTAAACATTTTAAAAATAATTAAAGGGAAAAAGAGAAACATCAACTAAAGGTCACTGTCTCTCTCTTAACGCCCGTAGCAAATTTATATTACACTGGGCTTGGCCGAAGTATGGCTCAATTCTTCTAATGGTCATGTTTCTTTGAGACCGAGGCCCAATAATTAGCATAATACAGGCCTCCGAAATTATTTGATGGCTGGTAGGTGTTAAGTTTATTCTACTAATTCTGAGAAAAGATGGGGAAATTATGAGTACTGTGTGATTGAATAATAATAATAATAATAATAATAATAATAATATTGGATTGGTGTTAAAATGTTTGATTTTTTTTAGCTTTTTACTTGGTGTAACTGATTTGTGTTGACTGGCTGTGTAATAAGTGGGGGTAGAAGCGTAATTTTACGTTTAATAAATTATACAGTTGAGGACTTTATAGTAAATTTAGATAGGAGTTGAGATTTATTTATGATTGTGGACACGTAAATATTTGATTGCTCCTAAGTAAGTATTATAGTTCACTTGCAGAATTGTATAATAAAATAACTTAATAGAAACTGAAGTTTTTTATTTTTAATGCAATAAAAGAAATGAATAAGATATGGTGGAAATTTTTTAATATTAATAATTTTTTTTAAATGTAGGGATTACTGAATGACACAGTGCATTACCATTTAGTAGTTAATTTTTGTCCGGACATTTTATTTGGCATGAATATTGGTCATATTAGTATAGGTATTAGCTACGTAAGAAATTTTATTTTGGTAAGTAACTTTTGAGGGTTTGTTAAGTGAGAAAATTAAAATACAAAGTAACGAGAGCAGATATTTTAGTGTTAGTTTGTACAGTTTTTTTTTTCTATCAAGTTTCAATGCTTTGATTTTTGTTTGAAGTCCTTTTTCTTATAGTATTGGATAACTTCATAATCGTCGTCTAATTATGTGTGACAATATTTTAAGAAAATAATAATAGTACTTGTTGACGCGGTTTTTCAATAATAGTGTATTGAAGAAATAATAAGGTTGAATTAGTGCTTAATAATAAACTGAAAATATGATATGAATTCACAAGAACACAATTTTTTTTACGTGGTTTAGTGGTTAAAATCCACCTACTCCACGAGTCTATATTATTGCTGTTTCTCTCTCTATTTTGGCAGAGTTTCAGTATTACAAAATAATCATCCCTTTCCCTGTCTAATATTCTCAGTATTTATAGAGAAATTCCATGGACAAGTTTGGGTAACCGCGTGAGTCAATCACAGATTTACATATTTATTACATTTAATACAAACAATTCCCATTTGTACTGGGATATGATTTGATCACAAAATAAATGGTCTCCTAATATCTGGGACAATATGAAAGGCTGGTCATAAATAATTGTATAAAAGTACCCGAGACTCTGGGGATCTGCGAGTACGCAATATATTTGAATTATCACGAGTTGGATATCTATCAGAGCTCGTACTTCGGCAACCATTTGAATATCATGAGCTCGTGCTGCACAACCTTCATGTCTGTAGCTCAGGTTAGACCCAGGACGCCTATCACCACACGTGCCCATGTGAAATCGGAGTTGCTTACGTGGATAATTCAAAGTATCATTTCCTTGGTTATTTCTCTGCATATTTATTTGCCAGCTGTACCCGAACTGAGTGAATGACTCATTCTGAAATTAGGGTACAACATTTGCCCCCCAAGTCCCTGCTCGTGGTTCATGACGTCACCTTCTGACCCTCAAAGTAGGGACTTTTAGACTTCTGTTGCATTAAACCATGCCTGCCCATTACTCGAGTATTGGACACGTACCACTATTGGCGTCTGTTCGAGTTTCGAGGCCTATAATAATTGTCTTGTCACCTTTTTTCCCCCGTTTTTTCTTTTTAACCATGGCCTTTGGATCTTGTACTAACCAAATCAGATGGCCTAAATTAATTTATGCCGTTTACGTATAAATATGGTAGGCAATTTTCAAGTTTCACCACCTTTCATTTGAAAATTTTCCATATTTTCTCTCTTCTGTATCTCTGAATCCTGAAAAGCCCAAAAACCATTCGTTGCACTCAGTTACAGGAGTCTTCCAGGAGCTTTCCCTTGCAAAATCTACCTCCTTTCATCGAAGAACATACTGTAAGTACTTCGTCTTTTGGTTTTTAAGACATTTTTCTTTTACTGGTCTTCTTTTTTTTTTCTTCACCATGCTCATCTGCACTTCACCGTAGTCAACATTAGGTTATTTCCCAAATGTTTTTAGCAAATAGACTTCAACTTAGATTCAATGAGTAAGTCCTAAAATATCCTTAGAACTACGATATTCATAAAACTAGGTAATTTCTGGGTAAAGTTGGGTAATTCATGGAGAATTTAGAAAATACCCATTCGGGATATAGAAGATGAAAAGTTTTTAGGGTCCAAACCAGGTTGCTTAGGGGTCACGCTTCTTGGGTGGTTTTGCACTAAACCGCCTCCCAAGGAAAGTAGTGGCCTGAGATTCTGACACACGAATCCCTAAACATCAGGGGTCTGTTAGGAAACCGAAGCGCGTAACTTAGGGTAGCGCGTGACATCACGCGATGGGGCCGAGGCTAACTCAACTCGTACATCAAAAGTAAACCATTCCCCTCCGTACTTCTGCGCTATAACCTTTAAAAACTCGCAGGTCTCCCACTAATTAGGTCATTCTGTTCGTTACGCGATCTGATGACTCCCAAGAAGAACGCACCCAACTCGTATCTCAACAAAAGAAAAAAGGGAAGGAGGTCGCCCCTGAGTCTCCCATTCCCCACTTCGGTCTAGTGGTGGAAAAGGAAGTAGTGGTTGATCCCAACGCCTACTTCGAAGCGGAAAGAATCATCTCCAAGATCACGACCCAGGGGAGGGTAAACAAGATTATGCTGAGCCACAACATCGAGGTCGGGACAGGAGTCCTCATTGCCCGACCTGCCTTTGAAGAAGAATGGAGCTGTTCCCCACTCTAGGACGATTTCGCGGCCTGGAGTGACGAAAACTTGAAGGCAGGTGCCTTCCTTCCGTTGGACCAATACTTCACAGATTTTCTAAATTTCGTGAAGTTGGCTCCATTTCAGCTCCCCCCAAATTCTTATAGGCTTTTGGCGGGATTGAAATACCTGTTTTTGAGGCATGAGTGGGATGTCCCCACTCCGGTAGATATTTTATACTTCTTCTGTCTCAAGGCCAGCCCGGTGCAAAGAGGTCGAGGTGACGGGTTCTACTACCTCACCAGATTCCCGAATTCTGCTCCCGTCATCGAGCTCCTAAGCCACCCTAATGACTATAAAGACTTGTTCTTTATGTCGAACGGGTTCCGAAACTGTGAACACATATACTTCATCCGTCCTCGTAAGTTCTTTATTCTCTGACCTCAACTCGTGAAATTTTATTCTTTCTAAGATATTTTCCTTGTACTTGTATTAACTGAGATTATTTCTCGTGCAACCATATTCGCGAGGACGACAAAGTCCGTGACCCTTGGGGGTCAGTACGAGAAATTATCTGGGCTGCCCCCTAGTGAGAAGGAATACCGCCAGATCGTGAATGACGTCCCGATGCTGGCGTGTAAGTTGATTCGCGAAGGCCAGACGTTGGCCTTAAGGACCTGGGCTACTCTCCCGGTAATCCACGAGGTCCCGCTCTCTCAAGAAGAGGCCTTGTGTAACGACCCAAAATCGCTAATAAGGCTTAAGGGCCTTGATTAGTGTGCCAGGAGGGCAGGTTGGGATTTGTGTGTGATTTTATGAGTTAAATGCATGGTTATGATTTAAAGCATGTTATTTGGCTATTTGTTTATCTGATATGCATGACTATGTATATTAGTATGCATGTAGGCCCGGATCGTGTTTGAAGGGCGTAATTGTAATTTTGGCCATGTTGGGCATAACTGTATTGATATGTGATAATTGTATTCTGTGAATTGTACCACGTGAGTGTGGTTTTATTATTGTGATGCACGTGCCGAGACGGTCCTAGAGAGCTAGTTAACTCAAGAGTCACAACGGGATTTCTATACCCGGCTCGGGAGGAGCCTAGGGGTACCTCGGGAATTTTATGGTTAAGTTGAGATTTAGCGGGTAATGGTTATTGGAGATTTAGTAACCTGGGTAACCATTAGTTACTGCTGAGAGTAACAAGTTTTAGAAAGAAAATGGTAGAAATGAAATAGAAATGAAAGGACTTAAGTGCCCTTGAGGTTTAGGTAGGAAAGGATAGGCAAGGAGGGGCAAAATGGTCATTTGGTTAGGAATTAGATAAATGGCAGCTGGGTTATATGGGGTACACGGTTTGGGGCTTAGTCATTTTGGTCTTGATAGAGTTTGAAGAGAAGAGAAAAGAGAGGGAAAAGCTAGGGCATGAAGAAGAAGAAGATGAGTGGACGAGCTGAATTGGAGACCTAGGAGATGAAGGAAGCTTAGGGATGGATTCTCCATATGAGGTAAGGAGTTTTATACACATTTAAGGCTTGATTATGTTATGGGTTAAGAAATTTGAGCATGATTTAAGTTTGAACTTTGAGTTTTTATTTTTCTGAAATTGAAATCAAGGATGTGGATTTTGGGGATTTGATTGTGTGTTTGGATGTCTTTGATGATGTTTATGGGTTGTTAGATGGTCTATTTGTTGTTTGAAATTGATTTTGGGGTTTGGGTATTGGTTTGGTATGATTTGGGAAGGTTTTAGCTCGGTGGAAACGCAAGAGAAAACCCAGTTTTCTGGGTTCGCGAGGGAGCGCCGCGGCGCGAGGCTGTGTCCAGGCGAGGGTGGCTTTCTGTCTTGCTGGGCGCCGCGGCGCTAGGCCATTTTCAGGGGTTGGAAATTTGCATTTTTGAGCTTTTGCTCCGGGGGTTCGGGGGGTGTTTCCGATGAATTGTTTTAGGGATTTGGGAGTCCCGAGAGTGTGGGATTGGTCCCGGGAAGCGGTTTTTGGATTTGATTAGTGTTGAGGGTGTTTCTTGTGTGTTGTGACTAGGTTATTGGAGAGGCTCGTGCTAGAGGACCGTGCTCGCGGCGTGAGTGCATCAGGAGGCTCGGAATACAGGTAAGAAAACTATATCACCCGTAGGATAGGGCGTGGGCCCATAGTGTGATTGCGGGGCACGACCCTATATTGCATGATGAGATGATTGCCGGGCATGGCCCTATATTGCCTTACATGTTAGGGTGTAGACTTAAATGAATTAATATTCGTTGGAATGTTGTTGTGTTATACTATATGTGTGATTATAGTAAATTGAACGGCAAGGGCCGAGAACGGCATAGGCCGGGTACGGCAGCGGGGCCGGAAGTAACACCTAGCACATGGGATGCTATAGTCAGGGCAGGGCCCGGTGGATACATGAGTTATCCTTACGGTGAGAACCGATACCCCAGGGCTTTGGTAAGGTTTCTGGGGCGGCATGGCCGTGTTTGCTTAGTCTAATGGTTGACTTGTTTATTTGTGGATCATCTGTTATGATAAACTGTATACATTGCATATGTTATGTTCTACATGAGTTTTCTTGCTGGGCTTCGGCTCACGGGTGCTCTGTGTTGCAGGTAAGGGCAATGTCTGAGTCAATCAACCATGAGTACGGAGAGCATGAAGCGACGCGTACATGTTTGGCCTGCCCGACTGCTTTGGTTGGGGGTTTATTCGAAAATGGCTGTAATAATCTATGATTTTTATAACTGATCAATTGTAAACTTATTTTAAGATGTAAATAGTTTTCAAACCTTATTTTGGGATCCCAAATGTTTAATACTAGAAGTTTATTGAAACAACGCATTTTTCTAAGATTACAGCCTTAACTTTTAATTAGTCACACTTTTGTTTCAAAACCTCGGTTAGCGAGTTCTTTGCACACTGTTTTGTCTTAAAACTCACTTAGTAACGGCTCTAAGGAAGTAGGGCGTTACACCTTGTCGGCCATCGAAGGCGAGGACGAGGTGCCTCTTGTGCGAAAGAGGCGGGTTCCTGAGGCTGTTCGGGAACCCGATTTAGAGCGAGCTGCGTCAAGGGCAGCAGCCGGCCCCTCTGGCCAAGGTAACCCATATCCCTATAGGGAACTAGATAGGGTTGTTACCGATTTTAGGTTAGTTAGATTTAACCAAAATCAGCTCGTCCATCGTCATCCTCACAACCCAGACCGTAATATCACCCTGCTCAAGTGTGTAGACCACTTAGTGGTGCGTCATTATAATAGTTACCCTAAGGGCACCATTGTTGTCGATAATACCTTACATTTTAGGTCCGCCATCATTGAGGAGTACGAAACCAATCGTAGGACATGGCCTTCTCTGCTCAAGGGCGCCTTTGCCCCTGGATTTAAGCAGTACGTTGACTTGTCCAGTCCTGAGGTAGAACCGGAACCTGAACCTCCTAGGATCCAAGAAATACTAGTTGTAGACTCTCCTTCTCCTCCAGTAATCCCAAGGCCAGAGGTCGTGATAATAGACTCCTCCCCCAGCCCGGAGGGTAGGATCTTTATTTATTTTCTTTATGTATGTTTTTGACTTTATTTGTGATATAATCCCCTTTTGTTCTTTTCAGGCGAAGAGATGGAACAAATCGGAGCTCCTGACCTCTGTACTGCTTTCCAGGCCGTGAAAACCGGCTTGGGCCCTGTTGTGAAGAGGCCCGGACTTACGAAGAAGGCCCCTCCGGCTGCGGGAAATGTCTCAAAATCTCCTGCTAAGGGGAAAGGCACGAGCTCGACAGCTCCGGTGTCTTCCGTTACTCAGAGGAGGATTCCTTCTCCACCTCCCCCGCCTCGGTTCGCGCCTTCTCAAGATCAAGTAATACAAGCTGATCCTCCAGCTCCTCCTGCCCTAGCTGCGACCGTCCGAATACCAGTGGATCCCCAGGATCTAGAGAGGATCCCTGAAGCTTTTCAGAGGATCCTGTACGAGACAGCGAGCCACATGGTGGGACACGCTTATAAGGCCAGCTCGAGGGACTTGAGGACGATCGAGGAGCGGAGCCCGAAAAACATCCTGGAGTCAGCCTTGGGGATGACCCTCACAGTAAGTTATCATTCCTTGGTGACATCTTTCTTTTTATCGTGTCAAAGGATACATCTAACTTTCCTTGTTATTTTGCAGTCTGCCCTGGCTCAACATCGTAGCATAGCCCGGGCTAGGGCTAGAAACGATGAGCTCCAGGCTGAAATAAACGTTGCTAAGATCGCCCTAATAGCTGCCCAAGAAAGCGAGCAGGCCGCCAAAGTTGCCTTTGCGGCTACTCAAAAGAGTGAGTATGACGCCAAGTTTGCCCTCGCCTTGTCCCAGGAAAGTGAGCAAGCTGCAAAGATTGCCTTGGCTGCTCTCCAGGCTCAAACTGCAAAACTCTAGGCCAAGGTTGATGAAGCCAAGGCAAAACTGCTCGAGGCCGAGGCTGCAGTCAAAGAAGAAAAGGCGGCCTCATTGTCGTCCATGGAAGATATGTTGTACCATTGCTTGGCCTTTAACCAGGATGGCAACTTTTCTTTCATGGCTCCCGCGCTGTGGGAACCGTACCTTGAAAAATTAAAGGCTTGGATCTTGCTAGAACCGTCAGAAACGAGGGATGCTTCTGCAGCGGGCGAGCAGGAAGGCGAGGAGGTCACATCCTCAGAGCAGCCTGGAGGAGCTCTGTGACAATCATTTTCTTTTTGTTTTTTTTTTTATATTTGTTTGTAAACAATTGCCTTTGGGCTCAATTCGAGGTTTTTCTCCTCGAGACAATTTTATTTTCAATTTATATATCTAATCTCTTTTATCTATTCATCTTTCCTTTATTATCTCTCATGTTTATGACTCCTTAGACTTGTAGATTCTAGGAATCAATTTTTAGATCGGGATAGATATTTTAAGCTCGGTTATAAACGAACTTTATGTGTTAATTTATATCATACCTATGAAGAATCAGGTCTTGGACCCCGGTTATATCCCGGATTTTAAATATTTTAAACTTAGGTCGTGTTAGGTTTATTGATAACTCGAGCTTTAAAAAGCCCTTGATTTTAAACAATTTTCCCAACTTTCCAAGTTTTGTATCTGGTTATACCAAGGGTTTTAAATGATTAAAACTGAGTTTATGCTAGGTTTATTGACATCTCGAGCTCTTAAAAAGCCATCGAATATTCAATTTTCCAAGCTTCTAAGTTTTGGACTTGGTTGTATCCAGGGTTTTAAGTGATTTAAACTTAGTTCATGCTAGGTTTATTGACATCTTGAGCTCTTAAAAGGCCGTCGAATAATAAATTTTCCAAGCTTCTAAGTTTCTGACCTGGTTGTATCTAGGGTAGTTTTTTACCTGGTTGTATCTAGGGTTTTAAGTAATCTTATTCTGATCCACCTCGGGTTATATGCCCCCCCAAGTAACCAGAATGTAGATACTTTCTTGGTTGCTTTTACAAACATCAATACACGAGCTAATACAACCTTAACAGGAAAAATTATTTAAAACCATCTTAACAAGAAAAATTATTTAACAATCCATCTCTCATTTAATTAAATGGATTTTATAATTAAGCCTTACATGGATGACCGTACTATTGATAATACTTTTTTAAATGCATGGCGTTCCAGGTCCGTGTGACTATCTCCCCATTAAGCCGAGCTATCTTGAAGGTTCCTTCATGCACAAATTCCACGATCTGATATGGTCCTTCCCAGTTTGGGCCTAAAATGCCATCCTTGGGATCCTTATTCGCCAGAAAGACCCTTCGGAGAACCAGGTCGCCTAATCCAAAAATTTGTCTCTTGAAATTAGAATTAAAGTAACGAGTGATTTTTTGTTGATAATGGGCGAGCTGTAACTGTGAATCCTCTCGTTTCTCATCAATCAGGTCGAGAGATGTGTTAAGTAATTCATCATTCCATTCCTGGCTAAATGTCTTTTGCATGTGAGTGGTTACCATAGCTTCGATTGGAAGGACAACCTCGCTTCCAAAAGTTAAGGAGAATGGAGTGTGTCCCGTGGAGGTTCTGTGAGAAGTTCGATATGCCCAAAGTACTCGTGGGAGCTGTTTGGGTCATACTCCTTTGGCCTCGTCTAACCTCTTCTTAAGGCTCGCCTTTAGGGTTTCGTTCACAGCCTCGACCTGCCCATTGGCCTATGGATATGCTACTGAGGAGAAAATATTAATACCGTCGTATTTTTTCACAAAAGTTAGTGAAGAGATCATTGTCGAACTGGGTCCTATTGTCCGATACGATCTTTCTAGGAAGCCCAAACCGACATACAATATTCTTCACCATGAAGTCCAAGACTCTCTTTGAAGTGATTGTTGCCAAAGGCTCGACCTCTACCCACTTCGTGAAATAATCGATTGCCACCACCGCGTAACGAACTCCTCCCTTGCCCATTGGTAACGATCCTATTAGGTCGATTCCCCAGACTGCAAATGGCCACGGGGATGAGATCATCGTTAGCTCGACTGGAGCAGCTCGGGAAACTGTGGCGAAGCACTGGCATTTGTCGCATTTCTGAACATACGAGATGGAGTCTTTCGTTAAAGTGGGCCAAAAATAACCCTGCCTCAATATTTTCAATGCTAGGTTTTGCCCCCCAGCATGATCTCCACAAAAGCCTTCATGCACTTCTTGCAGAATGGTTTTTGCCTCCTCAGTCAACATACATTGTAGGAGAGGCAATGAATGCCCACGTCGGTATAATGTACCATCCACTATCACATACCTCAAAGCTTGATAGAGTATTTTTCTTGCGTCCTTTCTTTCCTCAGGCAGCCTTCCCGTTGTGAGGTATTCCATTATAGGGGTCATCCAGGTCGGCCTTGTGTCGATCATCTCGACCTCTACCATTTTTTCTGTCACGCTCGAACTCTCCAAGAACTCTATTGGCACTACAGTCAAGGTCTCAGCTTCCTTGGTGGTGGCAAGCCTTGCCAAAGCGTCAGCATTAGAATTCTATTCGCGAGGTATCTGTTCGACAGTACTGTATTCAAATTCAGATAGCTCCCCCTTAACCTTAGCTAGGTAAGCCGCCATCCTGGTGCCTCAAGCTTGATACTCCCCCAAAACCTAATTAACCACGAGCTGAGAATCGCTATAACACTGGACGACCTTCGCTTTTAGTTCCTTCGCCACCCTCAATCCAACCAGTATGGCCTCATATTTGGCTTCGTTGTTAGATGCTTCGAATCCGAATCTCAGAGATGTATGGAATCGATGCCCTTCTGAGGAGATTAATATGATCCCAGCTTCTGATCCGTTCTTGTTCGATGATCCATCTACGAATATTTTCCACAACTCTTGCACCGGTTCCTTCAAAAGCTCCTCTTGAAATCCAGTGCATTCAGCCACAAAATCAGCAAGGGCCTGACTTTTAATTGAGGTCCGTGGTACGTACAATATCTCAAATTGGCTGAGCTCAATTTCCCATTTTAAAAGACGTCCTGACGTTTCAGGTTTTTGCAATACCTAACTTAAAGGTTGGTTGGTCATGACGTTGATTGAATGGGACTGGAAATATGGTCGGAGCTTCCTGGAAGCCAATATCAGGAAGAACATCATCTTTTCTATTAGTGGATACCGTGATTCAGCTCCGAGAAGTCTCTTGCTTGTATAATACACTGGTTTTTGAGCACGGTCTTCTTCTCGAACTAACACGGCACTGCCTGTATTTTTTGTCATGGCCAAATAAAGGAACAAAGGTTCTCCTGACATCGGCTTAGACAATACTGGGGGCTCAGCCAAGTGTGTTTTTAGGTCGAGGAATGCCTGCTCGCACTCCTCAGTCCATTCAATTTTCTTGTTTCCTCTGAGCAAGTTTTAGAATGGCAAACACTTTTCAGTGGATTTTGAAATAAAACAGTTCAGGGTTGCCACCTTTCCCGTCGGGCTTTGAACTTCTTTACGGGACCTAGGTGGGGGAATTTCTAACAATGATCTGATTTAATCAGTATTCACCTCTATCCTTATTGTATTGACTATGAATCCCAAATTTTTTCCTGATGCTACTCTGAAAGTACACTTCTGGGGATTCAGCCTCTTATCATACCTCCTTAAAATCTCAAAACACTCTTTCAGATCAAATACATGGTTATCAATAGTCTTGGATTTGACAAGCATATCATCGACATATACTTCCATATTTCTCCCAATCTGATCAGCAAACATTTTGTTGACTAGTTGCTGATATGTAGCTCTGGCATTTTTCAGTCCGAAGGGCATGACCTTATAACTATATACGTTAGTCGAGGTCATGAAGCTAGTATGTTCTTGGTCCGTAGGATTCATTGCGATCTGGTTATATCCAGAATACGCATCCATGAAGGACATGAGCTCGTGACCTGCTGTGGCATCTACCAATTGATTAATCCTTGGCAGTGGGAAGCAATCCTTGGGGCAAGCTTTGTTCAGGTCAGAGAAATCGATGCAGGTACTCCATTTCCCATTTGGCTTTGGGACCAACACGGGATTGACAATCCAGATCGGGTATTTTTCTTCACGAATAAACCCACACTTTAACAGTTGGGCCACTTCTTCCTCCAGTGCTTCAGCTCGGATTGTTCCCAAACACCTTTGTTTTTGGGACTTTGCAGGCAAGTTCTTGTCCAAATTTAGAGTGTGCATGATTAAACTCGGGCTTATTCCCACCATGTTTTCATGTGACCAGGCGAAGGCGTCCAGGTTCTCTTGTAAGAAATTGATCAACTACTTCTTCCTTTTATCATCAAGATTTTTTCCAATCTTAACAATTCTTGAAGCTTCTTTGGGGTCTATACTTACTTCCTTGAGCTCCTCAATGGCCTGGAGCTCTGACCGGTCCTCGCCCATTCGTGGGTCAATGTCATCATGTGGGACGACGTCGCTATCCTTTTCTTCTTGAGGTTCTTCCATCCCACACGTGTCTTCCACTTCCTGGGACTCCTCACCTCCGTCACTTATGGCCATAGCTTGCTGCCCAGGTTGTGAATTTCCCTTCATAAAAATGCTATAGCATTCCCTGGCAGTGAGCTGATCGTCTCTGATGGTGCATATCCTCGCAGTTGAGGGGAACTTGATTGCTAGGTGGCGGATATAGGTTATGGCTTCAAATGCTATCAACGCAGGTCGGCCCAAAATTGCATTGTATGCAGCTGGACAGTCGATCACAACAAACTCGAGTAACTTGGAGACAATTTGCGAGCCTTCTCCCAATGTTACCATTGACTTGATTGTCCCAATGGCTGCTGATCCTTCGCCAGATAATCTGTACAGAATCATTGAGGTCGCCTTCAGTTCTGTTACAGACAACCCCATTTTTTCCAAGGTAGACCTAAAAAGTAGATTCACAGAACTCCCATTACCTACCAGTGTCCTCCGTACTCTTCGATTGGTGAGCTGAACGGTTATGACCAAAGGATCATTATGTGGGAACTGGACGTGACTAGCATCCTCTTCTGTAAATAAGATTGGTTGTTTTTCCAATCGCTGTTGTTTTGATAACCGCTGTTCCGGGACGAACTCCACTCCGTTATGGGATTTTAGTTAGGTAATGTACCTCTTCTGGGCACCCCTGCTCGTGCCTGCCAGATGGGGTCCTCCCAAAATGGTGGCTATATCTCCCCCTATTATCAGAGGAGGGGAGTCCTGATTCGCTTGAACTCCGGCTTGATTCATTGGAGCTTCAGGACCTGACGGAGGATTTTGTCCAGTGGGCTGACTAGGGACCACTCAGTTTTGGGTGTACTGGGCCAAAGGTCCTGCCCTGATTAGGGTCTTGATCTCATCCTTCAGCTGTCTACAGTCATCAGTGTTGTGACCGATATCATTGTGAAACCGGCAGAACTTCGAAGGATCTCTCTTCGCTTTTTGGTTTTTCAATGGTTCTGGCTTCTTCCATGGAAGGCGAGTAGAATTGGCTAGGAAGGTGCGCTCCCTAGTATCCGTGAGGTCAGTGTAGGTTGCATAAATAGGCTTGAATTTTTCCCCGGACTTATTTTTCTTTGTTCTGCTCTGGTCACCCTCACCATTTCCCTTCCTCTTATTATTCCCCCCTTAGTTATTCTGGGTAACAGTTTGAGTCGTAGCTGTAACATCCGTTACTGCTCCAACGGGCTGGATAGGGATCTTGCTGGTTCCTGTGATAGAAGCTTGCGCCTCTTCCAGGTTAACCCATCTTTGAGCTCGTGCTAAGAACTCGTCCACACTATTAACTCCTTTTCTCTGTAATTCTTGCCACAAGTTGCCTCCAACAAGGATTCCTGTCCTCATTGCCATGAGCTTGGAGCCATCGTCAACATCGCTAGCTCACGCGGTGACATTGGAAAATCTACTTAGATATGCCTTCAACAGTTCGCCAGGTTGTTGCTTTACATTAGCCAATGAATCAGCCATAATTCGAGCTGTCTGGGAAGCCCTGAATGCTATCTTGAAATCAACAAAAAACTTTTTCCACGAGCTAATTGAATGCCTCTTGTACTGTTTGAACCACTGCCTGGCTGGCTCGATCAGAGTTGAGGGGAATAAAATGCACCTTAGATCGGGTCCGACATTGTGGGCCATCATCATGGTGTTAAACATCCCAAGGTGGTTAGACGGATCCCCATCTCCATCAAACTTTGACAAGTGTGGCATTTTGCAACCTACCGGATATGTGGTCATCACAATATTTGGAGCGAAAAGCTCGAGCTCATCCTCTAAGTCACAATCGTCTTTGTCTTTTTCAGATAGAAGCTTCTTCATTTTCACCTCCATCTGAGCTAACCTCTCGAGGGTTTGGTCCCTAGTCCCTAGGTTATTTTGGGGCTGTTCAACAACTCCCATCCTATCGTACACGTTTGACAGGTTGTTGTCCCTCCAAGCTTGGGCTTGGTTTTGTGGGGCATTCCCATTATCACGTACTTCGGAAGGACCTCCCTCTTGAAGAATGTGACTAACACCTTCATCTCGAGATGAATTTCTTCTCTGCGAATTCAGGCGATCACACAGATCAGGCTGTGAATCATATCGAGGGCTTTGTGTCGAGCTTAGATGATTTCTTAGATCACCCTTAGACCTACCACTTCGATGACTTTCAGTCCAATAACTTCCATTTGCGAAGCTTATAGCTCGCAGTTGAGGCCAAGGATCTGGATTTTCAACACGTGTCCATGGGACATAGGTATGGGCAAATGGAGGAGGGTTTCTCTTACTGTCTCCATAAGCAGGAATGTCCCGTGTAGGCTGAGGTGGCATTGGATGTCTAATAGGTGACGGGGGATGCCTTATTGGCGAGGCAATCCTTGTCCCATCAGGGCGAACTAAATTAGCCCACCTCTGCTCTGCCCCATTATTTCTAGCTCTCTGCGCTTGACGATCCGATTGTGACGCAGGAGGGTTAGTTGGAACATTCTGCCTCTATGAGCCTATTCCAGCCCTTCCTCGTGGGTTGCCACGGGTATTCCCAGGCGTGTGTGACGGAGGCATCGAACTTGGGGTCACAGTTCTAACAGATTGACTGACGTGCTGATGACCCCTATGAGGGCCACTAGGTTGAGCATTCTGGCGATCTCGCACTGTGGGCACAAAACTTGGGGTGGCAGTTCTGACTGACCGACTTGGTTTGGATTGGTTATTTCTGTGGGACTTATGAGACCCACTTTGCCTCTTTCTGGCATTAACGTCGGTTGCAAGAGGGGGTAACCGAGCCAAGACCTCCTCAATTTGCCTATTTGCCTTAGCAAGATGGCTTCTTAATTGCATATTTTCCAACTCAACTATAGTCAAGTAGTCTGGGTTTGGATTCGGTGGCAATGACGCCGAACTCCCAGTATCGCCATGTCCCGCCGGTTACTTTCCCGGACGTTGCTGAACTTCAGGGCCATGCTTGTTTGAAACAGCGGTATGATGGGCCTCCTGCCCACCAGGCTGTTCTATCTCATTGTCGTGCATTGAGCGAGTGACCACCATGATGAGATTTGACTGGGATTTTGATGAAAGCACTAATTTCGTCCTCTCAATGAAAGCACCAAACTGTTGACGCGGTTTTTCGCCAGCAGTGTATTGAAGAAATAATAAGGTTGAATTAGTGCTTAATAATAAACCAAAAATATGAAATGAATTCACAAGAACACAAATATTTTTATGTGGTTCAGTGGTTAAAATCCACCTAGTCCACGAGTCTATATTATTGCTGTTTCTCTCTCTATTTTGGCAGAGTTTCAGTATTACAGAATAATCGTCCATTTCCCTGTCCAATATTCTTAGTATTTATAGAGAAATTCCATGGACAGGTTTGGGTAACCGCGTGAGTCAATCATGGAATTACATATTTATTACATTTAATACAAACAATTCCCATTTATACTGGGATATGATTTGATCACAAAATAAATGGTCTCCTAATATCTGGGACATTAAATATGACAGGCTGGTCATAAATAATCGTATAAAAGTACCTGAGACTCTAGGGATCTGCGGGTGCGCAATATATTTGAATTATCATGAGCTGGATATCTATCCAAGCTCGTACTTCGACATCCATTTGAATATCATGAGCTTGTGCTTCACAACCTTCATGTCTGTAGCTCGGGTCAGACCAAGAACGCCTATCACCACACGTTCCCATGTGAAACTGTTGTTGCTTATGTGGATAATATACATATATCATTTCCTTCGTTATTTCTCTGTATATTTATTTGCCAGTTGTACCCGAGCTGAGTGAAGGACTCGTGCTGAAATTAGGGTACAACAGTACTATTGTAGTTGGCATGTGTTTTTCAAGCTTTTTTTTCTTCTAGTTAATTTAGTGGAAACAGAGAAAGAGTGATAACATTTAGGAGATAATGGTTGTAAAAATAATCACTAATACACTCCTTTTGGTTCAGCTGAAATGCGTAGTGAGATATGTGAGTTAAATTGCACACCACATTTGGTGGCTTAGCTCACGAGGAAATTATTACTTTGTTATTAATTACACTAAAGATGGGGTCAACCAACTGAGAAGTATCAATTGTATGAGTATGTCATATTGGATGAAGTAGGACGTTCCAAATCATGCTTTTGTACTCTATGCTAGAGTGATTGAAAACATAGACACCCTTCTGGTTTAGTGGTAATACTTTTTGACCATCTGACCACACTTGCTTGATTCTTGTATCTAATTGCAAGTCTTTTGGGGATGCTGGAAGTAAGTAGGTTGTCATTTTGCCACCACTCCTTATGTCTATATCCACAACATTGTATCCATGCTCCTCGTAAGTCATAAATGAACTTACAAGGAGTATTGTCTAAATGAGTACTGTATGCCCTAAATATCCATGAGATATTAGCGAGCTAGAAAATGGCATAATTCTATCAGCCACGTGGAAGCCACCTACCTGGAGCTGCTGTTACAAGTCTCTACCTCTTTAGCTCGGGATAGCCAAAGGTTTAGTGAGATTACTAAGGCATCGGGTCAGCAGTGCGAACACCACGAGCTGAGACTACATCAAGCTCGGGATACGAGCTTGAGCTGACACCTCCGACCCTTTATAAAGTCAACCACGCAATGTAAACGTGCATATATCAGACATCACATGCCTACTCCATTCCTGAATTCTCGGACACTCAGCATAAGCGTGCGTGTTCAGGCATCCCATGACTGGGTTGGGCCATGCGGCCCATTATCCCCTTACCTATTGATTAGATCACACTTCATTGTCAGGTTTTAGGAATTAATCATGAATGTCACAGAAGTGACATGATGGGTAAGAAGGTCACGGGATGACCTCCTTTGCCAACACCCAGATGCCCTCTCCCTATAAATATGGAGGCCCTGGGAGTTGCAAAGGGTTGGCTTCTAATTTGTAAAGAAATACCCTATAAGGAATATCAGAGATATATCAATAATATTGGCTAGTGGACTAGAAGGATTTTAACCTTTGCACCACCTAAAAAAAATATTCGAGTTATAATTTTCCTTTGAGATCATTCATCTATTACAGTTCATCATTTAGCACTAATCCCTCTCCTTATTCATATAATTATCTGTTGCCAAAGAACCGCGTCAATAGTTTGGTACTTTCGTTGAGAGCTTTTAGATTGGTGCTATCGCAAATACCCAACCATGGTAGTTACTCGCTCGAAGCATGGGAACGAGGCGGACCAACGTGATGGGCAGCAGGCCCACCATGCCGCCATGTCCGATGAGCAGAACCCTGAGGTTCAGCAGCGACCGGGGAAGCAGCCAATGGGCCAAGCCGACATCGGAATTTCAGCTCCCCGGCCGCCCAATCTGAACCCGGATTTCTACACGGCGGTAGAAATGGAAAATGCACAGTTGAGGAGTTAGCTGGCGAAAGCAAACCAACAGATTCAAGAGGTTTTGGCCTGACTACCCCCTCTTACAACCGACGCTAACGTCAGAAAGAGGCATGGTGAGACTCATAAGTCTCGCTGGGATAACCGGTCCAGGCCCAGTCGGTCGGTCAGACCCCCAACATCAGATTTTACTCCCACGTCGCACCACCGGGAGACCACATTTGAGGAACTTCCTAGGGCCGGGCAGCAATTCAGCCGATCGGTCCGGACCTCAACTCCTAGCTCACTTCCGCCCTCGAGTGCACCCAAGAGGGCTCGAGGAAGCTCGCAAAGGAGATCCAGGGAGGGCTCGCGATGACAGCCCGCCCCGGCCAGCCGTCCTTCACCCCGCTCAGACCGCCGAGCACAGGACGCAGAGGATGATAGAGCAGAGTGGCTGCGACCTAGCTTGATCCACCCTGACGGGACTAGGATCGCGTCCCCAGTCAGGCATCCTCCTTCACCAATAAGATACCCATCTCCTCCCCGGCCAGTCCGAGACATTCCGGCTCACGGGA
This sequence comes from Humulus lupulus, assembly GCF_963169125.1. Classification (NCBI taxonomy): domain Eukaryota; kingdom Viridiplantae; phylum Streptophyta; class Magnoliopsida; order Rosales; family Cannabaceae; genus Humulus; species Humulus lupulus. The sequence goes on along the minus strand of NC_084797.1, from coordinate 109,662,007 downwards.
GCAGCAGGAGAAATCCTCCTTTTGTCGGACCCTCCCATCGTAGCTGGGCGCCCAGGGAAGTCCCGGATCCTCACCCTCAACGGCGGGCTCCGAGCTTTTCAAATGGAAGTTACTGGACCGGGAGTCGTCGAAGTGACATATCCGGCGGAGACCTGCGCCATCGCTTGAGCTTGGCGCAAAGCCCTCAGGCCGCCCCGAGGGGCGACCTCCGAGATTGTCTAAACTCTCAGAGAGGAGACCCAGTTGGAAATGGCAGTCGTGCTCGCCAAGGAGAAGGCCTATCTAAAGTACACGACAGCGGGAATGTCCCACATAACCTATCTCAAGATAGGAGGGAAAATAACCCGCCTAATGCGTTCCATGGAACCGGAGCTGTTGAACAGCCCCGGAACAACCAAGGTAGTCAGGACCAAACCTGTAAAGACCCAAAATCGCTAATAAGGCTTAAGGGCCTTGATTAGTGTGCCTGGAGGGCATAATGGGAATTATGTGTGACTTTAATGAGTAAAATGCATGATTATGATTTAAAGCATGTTATATGACTATTTGAATATTCGAGATGCATGACTATGTGTATTAGTATGCATGTAGGCCCTGATTAGGTTAGAAGGGCATAATTGTAGTTTTGGCCATTATGGGCATAACTGTATTGATATATGTGATAATTGTTGAGACCACATTATTATGTGGATATATCTGTGATCTGTGACTCGAGACGATCCTAGAGAGCAGATTAGCGAAAATGTCATGGCGGGGATTTATACCCGGCTCAGGGTGAGCCTGGTGGGAATTTAGTGAGTATATTGGAGCCTATTTTGATATCGAGGAATATAATTGGTGATTAATTAGGTATCAAGAGGTAAGCGAAAAATATTAGAGACACTCGAGGAATTAGCGGGAATTGGGTAAAATGACTAAAATGCCCCTAAGTGGACTAAAGGGTTTAGAATTAATAGGGAGGGCATTTTGGTCAATTGGATTTTTAAAGATAGGTATTATTGAGGCTTTATGTTAGTGGAAATGGTAGAATACTATAGAAGTCTGAGGAAAGAATGAAAAGAAGGAAAAGAAAGGGAGGAAAACAGAGCTAGTTTTCTAAGGGTCGGTTGGTGATCTCCTTCACCATTTCTTTGCGTCTTCTTGGAGCAAAATTCAGAGGAGAGCTAGGTCAACTAAGCCATAAGGTTTCTGAGCTAAGCTTGAGGATTTGTCAAGGGTTTAGCAAGGATAGGCCATCACTTGAGGTAAAATTCTGTAGTTCCTTCAGTTCTGGTTTTGGTTTTTAGCAAAGGTATCTAAGCTATGTTGATGGGGAATTCTAGGGAAGTTGGAGCCAAGGGTTGAGGAAGAGCAAGCTAATGAGATCTAGAGGCAACTTAAGGTCGAATTTCCATCAAAGGTATAAATTCTGAGCTTTTAACTTTGATGTTTTGACTGGTTTCTGCTGAGTTTTTGAGCTTAGGGTCAACTATGGTGAATTTTGAGATTAGGGATGCATGTGCTTGGGTTTTGAGTATTTGGGATGCTTGGGATGAGTGGAGTGTGTTAATAAGCTTGTTTTTGAGTTTGGTGAAGGTTTGGAGAAGTTTTGGTTGAGTTTGGTTCGAGGAAATCGCAGGAAGGAAAATTGAGAGGTTGGCTGTCTGTGACTAGCGCTACAACGCTAGCCTTTGGGCGCTGTAGCGCTAGGCCATGCTTCCTGGGGGATTTTGGTTCTGCTTGTAGCGCTGCCCTATTTCCAGAAAGGGATTTTAGGGTTATTTTCAAGGGTTTTTGACCAAGGGTTCGGGGTTCGATTCCACCACCTTGTTTGGTGGAACTTGGACTTCCCGGGGGCTCGGGATTGGTCCCGAGGCTAGGTTTTGGATTTGAGGTTTGGTGATGACTTTGACCTATGGTTGTGTTTAGGTGAGCGCTAAGGCTTGAGAGGGATCGTGCTCAAGGAGTTAAGTGATCAAAGCTAGCGAATCGAAAGGTAAGAAAACTGCACCCGGTTATATGTTTGTGATGGGACTAAGTGCTCACGATATTTGTATTATGTCAATGATGGTATTATGCCATGGGACATGTGATAGCGACCTAAGGGTGCCGTACACTATATTTGCGCACAGGGCGCGGCTTGGCCACTGGTAGCCGAGGACAACTTAATATTCACTGAGCTCGGTTTAAGCGGGCCGGAGTCAGTGGGATAACGGAGGGTGCGACCTGAGGGCGCTAACCCTAGTTATCATATGTGATTTGGTGTATGCTATGAATTGATATGTTTAGTATGCTGAATACTTGACTATTCTGAATGTTGATATGATTAAGAATATGTGATGCAATATAAGATATTGAATTGTCTATTGATTGCTTATGCTCTGTTGTTATGTTTTCTTGCTGGGCCTTGGCTCACGGGTGCTACGTGGTGCAGGTAAAGGCAAGTTGGACCAATCCTGAGATGGAGGGCTGCGGGGTGGAATGTACATAGCCAGCTATTCGGTCGCCATGACCGAGGAGTGGATCAAGACAGAGATTGCCCAATTGTCTGTTTTGCCTTAATATGGCCAATATTGTATTTAGTCCTTGAATCTTTTGTAAACAGTTTCAAACTTAACATTTTTGGGATCCTGTGTAAACAGGAATTGTTTCTTTATGAAAATGTGACTTTTGAGACCAAAACATTTTAACCCTAGTTCCCTTATAGTTTCAATAACACGTTTTTAATTAAACGACTTGATTAGCAAGTCTATCACTTTATAAACACACAGTGTAACGGTCTTGGCTATCCAGGGCGTTACAAAACCCTTGAGCGTCTGGCTCAGATGGGGGAGCTAATGAGGAAGCTCTTATCAGAAAAAGAAAAGGATGAGTACGACTCGGGGGACAAACTCGAGCTCTTCGCCCCCAGCATAGCAGCTACGACGTATCCACCTGGTTTCTGTATGCCTCACTTGTCCAAGTTCAATGGAGACGGGGACCCGTCAGATCATCTGGGTATGTTCAACACCCTGATGATGGCCCACAACATTGGTCCCGAGCTGAAATGTTTGATATTTCCTTCCACCCTGACTGGGTCAGCCAGGCAATGGTTTAAGCAGAGTAAAAAGCAGTCCATCAGCTCGTGGAAAACCTTTTTTGTCGACTTTAAGAGAGCATTCCGAGCTTCTCAGGCTGCCCGCCTCAAAGCCGACACCCTGGCGAACGTAAGACAACAGCCCGACGAACCTTTGAAAGCTTACCTGAGAAGATTCGCGAATGTCGCTGCTCAAGCCAGAGATGCAGATGACAACTCCAAGCTCATGGCCTCGAGGACTGGGATCCTCGTCGGAGGCGGACTCTGGGAAGAGATACAGAGAAAAGGTGTCAGCACCGTAAATGAATTCCTAAATAGGGCCTAGGGAGGGATAAACCTGGAGGAGGCGCGGGCATCAGCCAGGCCCCTGAACAGCCCGCTGGAGTGGGAACGGATGTCGTGACAGAGACACAAACCGTTACACAGAATAACCAGTTTAGTGGAGGCAAGAGAAAAGGGAGAAGCGAGGGCGGCCAGCATGACCCGAAGAAGAATAAGTCTGTGGAAAAGTTTAAGCTAGTCTACGCGACTTATACCGAGCTCACACACACTAGGGAGAACATTTTCCTAGCAAACTCTGCTCGCCTCCCCTGGAAGAAGCAGGAACCGTTGAAGCACCAGAAGGGTAAGCGAGACCCCTCCAAGTTTTGTCGGTTCCACAATGACATTGGCCACAACACTGATGATTGTAGGCACCTGAAGGATGAGATCGAGACTCTCATCAGAGCCAGACCCTTGGCTCAGTATGCGCGGAATAGAGTTCCCGCCGGCCAACCAGCTCCGGAAGTTCCGATAAGTCAGCCCGGATCTCGGGTAGATCAGGACGTCCCTCCTCCTGTGATAGGAGGAGAGATCTCCACGATCTCCGGAGGCCCCCATTTGGCTGGCACGAGCAGAGGTGCCTAGAAGAGATATGTCAACGAACTCAAGGCTCATAATGGGGTGGAGTTCGTCCTTGAGCAGAATCTACCCAAACAGAAATGATTGGAGAGGCAACAAATCATATTCACTAAGGAAGATGCCAGTCACATCCAGTTCCCTCATAACGACCCTCTGGTCATAGCCGCTCAACTCGCTAATCGGAGAGTTAGGAGAATACTGGTCGATAATGGGAGCTCGGTGAACCTGCTATTCCGGTCTACGCTGGAAAAGATGGGTTTATCCGTCACCGAGTTGAAAGCCACCTCCATGATGCTATACGGATTCTCTGGAGAAGGGTCGGCGACAATAGGAACAATCGAGCTGGTGATCACCCTGGGAGAGGGACCCCAGACTGTCTCAAAACTCCTCGAGTTTGTGGTCATTGATTGTCCCGCCGCATACAATGATATTTTGGGCCGACCTACATTGATAGCGTTTGAAGCCATAACCTCCATCCGCCACCTCGCGCTAAAATTCCCCTCTTCCTCGGGGATATGCACGGTCCGAGGTGATCAGATCGCTGCCAGGGAATGTTACAACATTTCTATGAAGGGAAAATTAAAACCCGGGCAGTTAACGCTGACCATCCGGGGCAGGAATGAGGAATCTCAGGAACTTGTGCCTAGTCCTGAGATTGAAAAACCTCAGAGTACCAAGGGGAGAATATCATCTTAAATAATGATATCGACCCCAGAATAGGCGAGGATAGATCCGAGCTCCAGGCCATCGAAGAGCTCGAGGAGGTAAGCATCGATCCATAAGATCCCTCGAAGGTGGTGAAGCTCGGGAAAAATCTTTGTAGCGAAAGGAAGGCGGAGCTGATTAAGTTTCTACAGGAGAATCTAGATGTGTTCGCCTGGTCTCATGAAGACATGGTAGGGATCAGTCTGAGCGTCATCATGCACACCCTCCACTTGGATAAAAGCGTGCCTGCAAAATCCCAGAAACAAAGGCGCCTAGGAACAACCCAAGCTGAGGCCCTAGAAGAGGAAGTAGCCCGGCTCTTAAAGTGCGGCTTTATCCACGAGGCAAAGTTCCCGATCTGGGTCGCCAATCCTGTATTGGTCCCAAAGCCCAACGGGAAATGGTGGACTTGCATCGACTTCTCCGATCTGAACAAAGCCTGCCCCAAAGATTGCTTCCCATTGCCAAGGATCGACCAATTGGTAGACTCAACTATAACAAGAAGTACAAATGATGTATTCTTAGGAAGCTTTTAACAAGAATCATATTGAGATGAAAACACACACCCACCATTTTGCTAAGCAAATGGATCCTGTGCATTTTCGAACGTCCCATCTTCATAGAGTCCCAATATGATGCGAACTTGTTTTTCATGTCCAAAACACAGAGTATCCAATGACTGTTTTCCACATCCTTCAAAGAGACTAAAATCTATAGCAGGGCGAATATTACATAATTACCAAGTTTAATATCCAATTGTAAACAAGGTAAGAATAAGTCTTAAAAGAAAATACCTTCTCCACTTTCTTTAGTAACTTTTTCACATCCACTTCTCCACCGAGGAAGTCAAAGCTCCCAGTCTCCCAAAACTTCCCACCCTGACCACGTTGCTATCTTGAAAGTTCACATTTAAGCAAAATTAGGAGTTGCAACCAAGGAAGGCTTGAATATTGAACCAAGCAAAAGAAATATGTATTAGAACTTACCATATCGAAGCAAAAAGTTGGCAAAATGAGAGTCTTCATATCTTCAACTTGGGAAACATCACCTGCATATCTTGCTTGTAATACAGACCCAAAAGCATCAATAATCTGCCAAGTAGAAGAAAGAGTTCAACCATCAATCCTAACCTCATTGAATTAATGAATTTGTACATAGTGTAAATCACTCATTTGCCATCAAATTAGACATTATTTTTAGATAATTAGAAGGTCTTACCTTCACGTCCACATGACCTTCTGGTCTAAGGATTCTGAAGTACCAACGTTCCAACTTTACCACTTGATTATCCACCAAAACATCCCTGCAAAGTAAAGTGTGGGGTAGTTAGCAAACTCTACCAAAATGGACACTATTTACATAACTACAAAGTTTTGAAAATAAAACCCTACTACTACATGTGATAGTTTCACGTACCTCAATGACAAACTATTATAAAAAGGGAAAATTCTGAGTTTGAAACTAGCCACGGGTACCGGTTGTTTGAATTTGAACGCCCCAACTTGGTAGCTGTTGCTTCCCATATATGTGGCAACCATATTCTAAAATAACTTGTCCATTTTGCATAGCTCTACGTCTCTCTTACGAATGGCAGGATCAATCTTGAAGTTGTCATCGTCCTCTATTTAATGAATGACACGATCACACGTACCATCATTGATATTAGGTTGAGAAATAATGTTATCCTCGACTATTTCCTTCCCTTTCCCCCTGTCCACCCTTTCTTCTCCTTCTCAACAGGTCCAAGTTCAACAACTATTTTGAACAATTGTTTTTATACTAACATTGCTTTGGTCTCCTTCTAGGAACTTGTCGACTTAGTCTACGAATCAACAAGTTCAATAAATGCTTTGACCACATCGTTGTGTTCATTAGGGGATGCAGCTGTAGGTTTACAATCATTCAAATCATGCTCCATTTCCACATCATTGTTGTCGTTGTATGAAAGAGGATCTTTTGCATAAGATTCTTCTACTTCATTCATAAAACTAAGCACCGCACTCCAACAACATTGGGTCACTTCGACTCCAAACCTTCGTCCACCTTGTACCATCATTCAACTATAGGTTTCCCTCTATAGGGTTGTCAATGAACTTCCTTCGATCCCCTCTGTGAGGATCCTTCTCTTTACGGGAGTCGGGAATGGTAGGACCAGCCACAGTTGAACTTATTGGACAAATCAAGCTATTACGTAATCTTTCAAATTCCCTTGACATTTACCTTTGAATCCCCTCTTCTAATTTAACAATTTGATTCTCCTGATCGATCATTTTATTTTGCAACGATGTAACCATAGTACATAGAGATGATATCGTGTCGAGTAACTTCAACTCAACCAACCCATCCTGCAACTCTAACATTGGTATCCGCAAAACCAAATAAAAAGCCAAAAAAGCATTAATTATTACAAATGAAAAACTCAGTCACTATCAAAATTACTAATCCTAGAAAAATCCATCATCCACTTACTGTGTTTTACTTAAACCCCCCTTGCTCCTCTACCCAATCAAGTTCGGCCTTGAAATCCTCTTCGGACCAAACATTTAAAGTGCATAGGCTTCTATCAACATAGCCTTCCTTCCAAGCAATGTGATGAAAATAAAAGACCTACAAAGTGCACATAGAAAAAGAGTTTTAACACTGGTGTATGATATAACAATTACGTCACCCAATTATTAACAAAACGTACCTGCAAGAAGTAGAAGCATCCTCCCACAAATTGGGTTGGTTTGGCACAAAACTGCCAAAGGCTCTTCCACAGATACTTGTACGACATTGAGGCCCAGTTAACCTGAGAGACAGCTGCAATGTCTTTTATGGCAAGTATAGGACCGTCGAACTCCATAGAAACTTTTAGTCCATGTTTTGGCATCAGGAAGGAGGAGACAAGGAACGAAAGGTAGTCTCGAATGAAAGACATGTCTGTTGATTGGTTTTCTTTCAATTTAACCTCTAGAAATGGCATAGAAAATATTTCCCCCTTCTCATTTTGCTCATCGCCAGTAACACTATCCATTGAATCTTAAACACCGTCCGTAACACCCATGGTAGCACTAAATTTTTTACTATTCAACTTAAATTGTTTGTCGTGAACATCCAAACACCCATCTTCAATGTTGAACCTGGAGACCAACCATGTTATCAGATTTCTTCTAATGGCAGAATCTTTCATCTCGAAAAGTGTGCCTAACCCCATTTCTTTTACCACCTATTTCTGTTCCCCATTCATATTGGAAAGAACTAAGAAAAGCATATGAGGAGAGCATCTATAATCCAATTTCTTTGGATCAACCATTTCGTAATCCTGTGCAGCAGCCGACGATAACCTAACACAGGAAACATAAGTAAAATACTCAAACAAAAATAAAAATTAATAATTACATGTCAATAGGGAAAACAATTCACCAATCAAAGAATTCTACAATTAGCAACAAAGAAAATATCAACGACCTCATTCCAACGTCCACTTTTGAAATCTAGAGCAATTTATTTTTCAATGACATACCAAGTAAAGAATTAGATTGTACTCTTAAATGTACAAACGCCAAGTACATTGCATTACTACCTGATTTACGTAGCAATTTAGCTTAAGTAACGTATCAAAGGTCGTTGCTTGGGTAACATGTACTTATCAAAAGAAAGATGAAGAAATGGAATGCCATTAACTTAATTTATAATAAATCTTAACCACTACAATAAGTTACTCCCATAGTGATCAATTTTTTCGTATGTACCTATAGTAGGTGTATGTGTGTATGCAAGTTAACCTTCCAAGGTACAAATAAATGTGTGTTTGGTTAGTCAGGGGACGGAAACAAATTGATTCAGTTTTCATAACATTTTTTGAAAAAAATAAAGAAGTTAAGGGCTGAAGATAAACGATAGCCAGTTAAAGGGTCCAAATGTGGGGTAGCTCTGTATTTTGCACAAATAAAGTCAAACAAAACTTATAATTATCAATTTCATATAAATATCATCAACAATTCGCCAATCAAAGTATTCAACAATCACCAACAAACATAATATCCTATGCCTCATTCCTAAATCCACATAACAATTATAAACCTAATTCTTTCTCAATGACGTACCAATTAAAAGAACTTTAAAATACACTATACTTTGAATGTACAAACGCCAAGTACATTGCTTTAATTACTTACTTACGTAACCATTTAGCTATAGTAACGTAACAAAAGCCGTTGCTCGCATAACATTAATTAATGTACTTGAAAAAAATCTACACCCTATACAAAATTGGATCATCAAATGCAAAAATCACCCCAAGGGTAGATGACAAAAGGACAAAACAAGAGCATATATAATAAGCAAATTAAACCAACTCCCTTTTGCCCCAATCATGCGAAAATGTACTACCCAAAATCAGTTTAACAATGGTTCAGAAAATTCAAAAAATAATCCATATGTGGATCCACCCCATGCAGTCCAAAACTAACTAAAACAAATTATACCAATACCATATATTAAAACCAAAAAGCCAGTATAAAATCAATGCAGCAAAATCAACACAAATCCATTCATGAAAAAGCAAGAATCATTATATAACCATCACTTCAATCCAAATTTTAGTCAAAAAATAAAAACACCACAATCTCTATCCAAATTCACAACATAAAATGCACAAACTAGCACTACAATCAAACCACTAGCAGCTGTTAAATTCCAAATTTTTGTCCAAACTCGATGCACCAAATTTCAATGAAAAACCACAACATAAATTGGAAGCACAACTCCAAACTAGACCACAAATTCGAAATAAAAAAGAAACACTATGCATAACCATCAATCATCTCCAAAAGAGTGTGCATTTGAAAATAAACCTAATGAGGGACAACTAAAAAAAAATACTTGAATCAACTTTTCAAATATGATCAATAAACCTTTTCAAATTCCAAGCTTTAATCCAAACATAATTCTTTCTAAATTTTCATTTTCAAATTAACCCTCCCTCCCCCTATCTTTTTTTTTTTTTTTTACTCGGAAGCATCTTAACCTTCTCATATTAGTCAAATTAAACTTCAACTTCATTCAAGAGATAAAATTACTTATAGCTAAATTGAAATTACTTGAACTTCTATAAACCCATTTATTTGGTTCAACAATTTTCCTAACAAAACCTGTAATCAAAGTTCCTAAATTTCATAGTTTCTATACAAATTACTTAATCACAACTAATGCAAAAACCTACAACAAAGAAAATGGTTATGCCCAACTAAAATTACATAAGCTAAAAACATTCAACAACTCACCATGCATGGAAGAACTCCACCAAGCCAGACACTATAACAAACGCCACTCGAAACACGTTCACCCTGACATCGGTGACCCAAAGTTTCAACGCGACCTTCAACCCAAAATCAGGAATGTACTCCTACAATGCCACAAAATAATCACCTTCTCAAACAACATCCATAGTTATCGAGAGAGGGAAACTTACTCACTTCTCTTAAGATTTTTTAAATTAAAAAAAATATGAAGAACCCATGAAGGGGTGCAGAGAAACAGTAGCTAGTTAAAGGGTACAATATTGGGGTATTTTTGTATTTTTGTACCACTAAGGCTTTAATTGAAATCTAGCCATTCAACCCAAAAGGTGTACACATCGGACGACCCGAAAATATTGAAGGACTAAGTCCTTCAATACCAAGTGAGAGGCGCCAAAAGGCCCCTAATAATAGTAATAATAATAATAATAATAATAATAATAATAAATTCAAAATGACATTTTTGATGGCATGTTTGTACAATTTTTTTTAGTTTAGTTTAGTTTACCCTAAATATTTTAAATATGGCAATTACCCAGTTGAGAAACTTTGTGCTTGTGTATTCTAGGGAGTAGGCTTACATGGTGTTTTTCGATTCATTAGCCTACACTACACGGTTGAGTTCTTAACACGCTCTGATGCTATAACTGTTCTATTGGCCGCTCCCACCTTAGCTGCCAACGTATGCGTATCTCTCTTCCTCGACCCTATTTTAAACTTCTCTTATATTTTGTTTAGGTTTATTGTTAGTTTTCAAGTACCATCATAAATAATGAAAGACTTATTTTATGGTCATTCTTAGATTTTAAGTATGATTATAGCTCATGAAAGCATGAGTTTTAGATTTTTTTTTTGTTTTATAGGTTTTTGAATTGACAAATGAGAAGATTGATTACTCGGGTATATACCCTGTTTTGTGCCATATTATACTTAGTTGGAATCAAAAGTGACGAGTTAATTTAAGAATATTGGGTTTATGTGTGTATAACACATGAACGACAATAAGGACTGAAAAATGTATCGAAGTAGATGAAAGAGGATACCCTTATTTTATTTATTTATTTATTTTTTATTTTTTCTGTGAAATTTTGCTTACCATATTGTGATAAACCCCTACTTGGTGGGAATTAAACTAAATTCTACATGCTTGCCAACTGTTTGTTAGTGGCATCTTTGGAAACTTTTATAATTATGGGAAAACTACATTAGGTATTTCTTTTATAAAGAAATTTCTGATATCATGAATGAAATAATTCATCTACAACAATAGAATGTAACCAAGTAATATCGTTGTCTACCCCATGAGCATATTTAGACAATCCATGAGCTGTTGTATTTGCAATTCTAGAGACACGGGCAACACACTATAGGAAAAAAATATATGAGATATTTAACATCTACAACTAAATCATGGAACCCCAACACAAATGAGCATGGTTGACAATATTAAATAATTGAAGTGCATCAAATTTAATGACATGGGCATGAATTCCCAACTCCAAAAGCCATTGCATATGGGTTGAAAGGGTTTTAGCTTCAACTTCCTTGGGTTGGAAAAAGGCATGGATTTTCCTTCCAAGAGCAGCAATAACACAACCTTTGTAATCACAAGACAACAACCTCTGTTCTTACTGTTCTATTCTTACTATTGAATTTGCTGCATTTAAGGAGGTATCAATGTTGAGCTTGAATCAACTATGTGAAGGAGGAGTCCAAGTTTGAGCCACACGACGTTGCGGTGGGGGAGCTGAAGCATTATGGAAACAATGAGCCAAAGAAAACTCATTAGCATAAGAGAGTGCAAATTCAAGAATAGTAGTCCATGGTTTAATTGGGTTGCCATTAACCATTCCATTCCCTCCATATACACCATATAATCAAGATGATACACACTCCATTTTGTGGATAGTATTGAGTAGAATATAGATGAAGAAAATCACTGTTGAGATTGCGATTAGCAAGGGGGAGGTCCAAATTATAAGGTGAGTGCTTCCAAACCATACGTGCACAGGAACTAGAAAAAAGTGCATGCCAATTGATTCCCACGCATTTCAAAAGAGAAACCATAATGCAGAGGAGATAATATTTCGCCTATGAAGATTGACAGCAACAAAAAGAGATTTATGAATGACGCTCCATGCAATTTTTTTTGACTTTGGTTGCTATGGAAAGAGACCAGAACTTAGTCCATCAATTAGAGTGTGAGGTAGAGTTCGTTGGAGAAGATGCATCTTTCATGGCGTGTGTGTGCCAATATCCCGTGTTTTGACACAATAAACACTTTAAGTGGAAGAGAAAGAATTGTGTTCACATTAAGTGCACCAATGTTGCTATACATCTCACATTCTATCACTGCAAATGAGATCAGTTACTAACTAGCAAGGAAGGGTTGGTGCCAATAAACTGTAGTAGGGTGAAAGATGAATTGCGCCTGGCAGCCAAGGTTCTGTGGCGAATAATATATTATTATTCAAATAATATAATATTTTGATTAAATGAATTATGTGACAAATGTTATTTTGTCAAATGTAATATATATTGTGGAGTTACAATTTGAGAAATGATGATCATAATAAGTTTTGTAACACATAGAGTGGAGTTTTGTAACTCTCACAAATATTCACCAATTGATGTGTAAAAGGAGTTACACATCTCTTGAATTTGATTTTCATTAGCTATAATATTTTATAGTTGTTGTGTGCACATTTCTAACTCACAAGGGCGTTTGGTGGAATCAGAAAATCAAATGGTGGATGAGAACTCTATAAATAGAAACCATCTTGCTCACTTGGAGGTAATGTGTAAATGTGAAAAGCACACTACATAGTTTAAAATACTAGTGATGACATGCTCATCTTTAGAACACTATGATGAGTATGAGAGAAGGTTTGATAAATTCTTAGAAGAATTTCTAGGGAGTATTCCCAAAGTGTTCTTATGAGAGAGGACATAATTTTTAGGACAAAAGTTTTGAATCTTGTTTAAGCCTTATGTTGCTCTTGAGATCTTCATCTTCTACCTTCTACTCTTATGATAATTGTCATAAGTTATGTAATATATTCTCATTTATGTAATATCATTTGTTAATATCATTTGTATTTTATGTCATTTTCATTGTAGTCATATCCTTTGTTAATATATTATTAGACAACACAAGTAACTGAGTTTCCATTGCCAATCTTCCAATGAAAACCTCTAAATAAAAGATCTCATCCCCAAAGGATACGAGCTTGTAAGAAGCCTGAATTTAAAAAAATAACCTGCACTAATGATTCAACTGAGCAATGAAGCCAAACCTGTTTTGCAAGCAGTGATTGATTGAAGTGGATAAAAGATCTGAAGCCCATACCTCCTCATTTGGAGCAACAAAGAAACTTCCAATTTTTCCAGGAGATAGAGGAACCATTATCATTCGAACCTCACATTGTCACTTTCCTAAGTGATGCCTAGCCTCTTCATCTTTGTCAAGTCATCACCTATTTGGTGATTAAGTTTTAAATCATTCATGTATATTTTTTACTAAATTAGGATTAAATTTTAATTCTTATAGTATGGTTTTATACCATTTTAATAATTATGGTATTTTTCCAAACTAAAACCCCAAAAGTGTGTATTTTCTTTCAAAAAATGGTGACGATTTATCCCTAATTGACCAAGTTCATTCAAATTAATATATATAGGACAAAAATATTGTGTAATTAACTATACGATATAGTTATTGTATCAAATGTACAAAATAATGTATCAACAGATACAAATGATGTTTCATATGTACATTGTTGACGCCGTTTTTCGTCAACTTAATTATGTAGAGCAATAAACAATTGATTTAGGAAGAACAGAAGAAATCAGAGATTTTTAATGTGGTTCAACAGTTAAAATTTGCCTACGTCCACGAGTCACTGTTATTATGAACTCTGTGCAAAAGCTTCAAATGAGAGCAATTTGACAGAGTCTCTTCTCAGTACAAAATTGTGTGTGAGTACAATCGACCAGGTCCAGGTTATTTATAGACCTGGTTGTTGGAATATCTTCTCGTCAATTCAAGGAAGTTACAATAAAATTGTAACGCCCTACTTCCTTAGAGCCGTTACTAAGTGAGTTTTTAAGACAAAACAGTGTGCAATGGACTCGCTAACCGAGGTTTTGAAACAAAAGTGTGACTAATTAAAAGTTAAGGCTGTAATCTTTGAAAATGCGTCATTTCATTAAAACTTCTATTATTAAACATTTGGGATCCCAAAATAAGGTTTGAAAACTATTTACATCTTGAAATAAGTTCACAGTTGATAAATCATAAAATCGTAGATTATTACAGCCATTTTCAAATAAACCCCCAACCAAAGCAGTCGGGCAGGCCAAACATGTACGCGCCGCTTCACGCTCTCCGTACTCATGGTTGGTTGATTCAGTCATTGCCCTTACCTGCAACACAGAGCACCCGTGAGCCGAAGCCCAGCAAGAAAACTCATGCAGAACATAACATATGCAATGTATACAGTTTATCATAACAGATAATCCACAAATAAACAAGTCAATCATTAGACTAAGCAAACACGGCCATGCCGCCCCAGGACCCTTACCAAAGCCCTGGGGTATCGGTTCTCACCGCGAGGATAACTCATGTATCCCTTGGGTCCCACCCTGAATATATATATCATAACACATGTATCCACCGGGCCCCGCCCTGATTATAGCATCCCATGTGCTAGGTGTTACTTTCGGCCCACGGCCGCCCCGGCTTACGCCGTACTCGGCCCACGGCCGCCCCGGCTTACGCCGTACTCGGCCCACGGCCGCCCCGGCTTACGCCGTACTCGGCCCTTGCCGCTCATTTCATCATAATCACACATATAGTACATTTGAAATAATCATTCACACACATCATGATTCATTTAATGTTAAACATTTGCACATAATACAATCTGGGGCCATGCTCTAACCTCGGGTGTTATAGTTTTCTTACCTGCATTCCGAGCCTCCTGATGCACTAGAGCCACGAGCACGGTCCTCAAGCACGAGCCTCACCAACAACCTAGTCACAACACACAAGAAACATCCCTCAATACTAATCAACCCAAAACCACTTCCCGGGACCAATCCCGCACTCTCGGGACCTCTAAAACCTTAAAACAACATCCCGGAGACATCCCCCGAAGCCCCGGAGCAAAGGCCTAAAATTGCCTAAAAATGCCATCCTGAAATTTGCCTTGTGCCGCGGCACAACTTTCTTGTGCCGCGGCACCTAGAAACCAGAGGCTCCCCGCCGCGGCAAGCAAAACCCGTGCCGCGGCACGCCCTCGCAGACCCAGAATTCTGGGTTTTTCCTTCGCGTTTTCCCGAGCTTCAACCTCTCCAAATCATCCTAAACCAATACCTAAACCCCAAAACTCAAATCCAAACTTCATATGAACATTCTATCAACCTACAAACACTAGAATCAAGATCCAAAACACACTCATACCCAAAATTCAACCCTTGATTTCTAACTTCAGAAAAACTCAAACCAAGGCATGAAACTAACTCAAGCTTTAGATCCACAACTCAAAACAGAAATCAAACTTAAATATGCACAAGATCCTTACCTCAAATGGAGAATCCACTCAAAAGCTCCCTAGATCCTCCTCCCAAGTTCCCACTTCAGCCCTTCACCCTTCTTCTTCTTTTCTCTTCACTTGCCCTAGCTCTTCTTTCTCCCCCTCTTTCTTCTCTTCAATTTCTATCAATGCCACAAGTGACCCCAAATGCCCAAACCGTACCCCCTTAGATCACAGCTGAAATTTTCATAATCCCCTTGCCAAAAGACCAAATTACCCCTTCCTATTAATCTTTCCAATCTAAGCCTTCAAGGGCACTTAAGTCATTACTCTTCTATTTCATTTCTACCATTTTCTTTCTAAAACTTGTTACTCACAGCAGTAACTAATGGTTACCCAGGTTACTAAATCTCCAATAACCATTACCCGCTAAACCTCAACTTAACCATAAAATCCCCGAGGTACCCCTAGGCTCCTCCCGAGCCGGGTACAAAATCCCGTTGTGACATCTAAGTTAACTAGCTCTCTAGGACCGTCTCGGCACGTGCATCACAATAAAACAACCACACCCACGTGGTACAATTCACAGAATACAATTATCACATATCAATACAGTTATGCCCAACATGGCCAAAATTACAATTATGCCCTTCTAACACGATCCGGGCCTACATGCATACTAGTAAACATAGCCATGCATCTCAGTTAAACAAATAGCCAAATAACATGCTTTAAATCATAATCATGCATTTAATTCACAAAATCACACATAAATCCCAGCCTGCCCTCCTGGCACACTAATCAAGGCCCTTAAGCCTTATTAGCGAATTTGGGTCGTTACAACTATCCCCTCCTCATAAAAATTTCGTCCTCGAAATTTATCCAAACACACCAGTCAATAAACCCGCAGTTTTGACCATAACTTCCAAGGTCCACTGCCTTTACTTTACTTTTCAACAACACTCTTACAGGAGTAACAATCTTGCCCCTCATGATTTTGTCTAATAGCCATGCTCCCGATAGCTTCTTGCTTACCCCGCAACCCTTCTGAAACTTCAGGGTCTGCCTAGATTACAATTACTAATTCATTGTCTTCTCGATAGCCAATTCATCGACCAATTCATCACCTCTACTAGGTGGGATCAGCTTATAGGCCCCGCTGGCCTAACCCTTAGTACAACTTCTGAATTTCATGTTGAAATAAGAGTCAGAACTCTCCCTTCTTTCTCTGAACACCTTACAGATCCTCGTCTGCTATTACGTAGAGCTACAAATCTTTCCTTCCGGAACTTTATTTCCTCAACATTTAACAATTTACCTGCTCTTTATTCTTTCGAATATGCAGACACTCCTGCCTTAAGGATTCCAACAACCTCTCTGGCATTCTCTCTAAACCAAAGCCAACCCATAGTATTCATTATGCGTTACATTAACAAGACACCAACAACTGCCACCGCGACTAACTCGTCAGGGATTACACTTCCCTTAATACCTCAAGTATTCGCCTACTCAGCGCTTAATTCTTTAAGATCTTTAATAACTTTCAGACTGCCAATTCACTTGCAATCAACTGACAATTCCAGGTTCCCACTCTGTTCTTTTCGTTCTCTAAGTCCATTCCAAAATTTAAACTACTAAAGGGTCTCAATTCGATATCATCGACGCTCCGTCCTGAAGCCAGTTCACTCGACCCAACCAACATTAACTCAAACAACCGAGTCAAACTTTTCAGGTCCAAATACCTTACTTAAGGTCTAATGTGGTCTATTCCCATGATACACTACCACATCACCTAACCCTTCAGGGTCCAAAGGAAAACGCTATATTCCGGCACCCGCTCGACCCTCCCGGTACGACGTACCCTAGGAGGTGGAATGATGTCCATTCAGAATTCTCATTCACAACCCGAATCTAATTGGATCCTTCGTCCATTTCTGGTATTCCAACTTGTACCACCTTAGCAGGGTCCTTCTCTGCTTCAACCAAAGCCGACACTTCGGGTTCCATAGCTCAGTGACACTCACCAGCTAATCATACCTGCTAACGTTACGCCAATCTCAGTCGTTGCCTTATATCCTCCATCGCAATCTATGGCATTATTCCCTGACTGATACTCGCCTCACAGTTAGGGGCTCCGCCTCTAATTAAATTTCTCCTCGTCCAATCGAGAATTCAAACACTGATCATCAGTCTGTTACTTTTCACCACAACTGGGTCTCAACATTAACCTTCTTACTAATACCCACAACTCAAGTACCTCATCATAGACCAAGTCCTTTATGCCACCACTCTTAACTTAGCCATAACACACACACATTCCAGCATTCCCAGAAATTAATCAATTCTTACCTTGTCTTCTGAATTTCTTTCTGATTCGACACATTCAGTCCGTCTAACCTCAAGTTTTACTGTTCTCCTCATCTCTGATGTAGTTGTCTCCGGAGGTGCTTGTGCAATAGATGACGCGCTTACCAGTCTTGTTATGCCTTCAATTCTTCGGACGTTCTTCATTAGCTTCTTTGCGGCTTCAGATCAAATCTCCTCATGCCTGACCTTTCTCCTTGTAGCTCTAATCTGAGTATTCCTGACGACGCTCAAACTAACAATCCGTAGAACCTTACCTGAGACTCTGCCTTCTGGGTACAAACGTCTTTCGCATAGTCACTTGCTCACCATTTCCGTCTGGGAGTAATCCACATGTACTGCTCGTGAACTTGAAGGGAACTTGCCTGAACCATTCTTGTATCCTCTACTTAAAGAACTTACCTGTGCTGCCGTAGCTTGAACCAAATCTAGAATCTTTGATACCAACTCCTCGCACTTTACTCAGTTCAAAACAAAATTCCTGAAATGTCTCTTTCCTTGGTTTCCAACTGAAATTAACAGGTCATAGATCAACTCTTGGAGACATCGTCCTACCTTGCATCCAACATCGTACTTTTCGTCCTACCCCGATGATGCTAACAATCCCCGTAGTATAACACAGTGGCTACACCAGGCTCAAATTCCTTCGATTGTTTCAATAGGCTTTCTGTCGTCCAAAACCGTCTTTTACAACATTCCCTATACCAATCCTATCCGTAGTCTGACCTTGAAGTATTCCCTAAATCTTCCTTTGCATACCCACATAATTTTCCCACTGATCAGCTCCGTCTCCTTTACGTACTCCAGATGACATCCTCAACAATCCATCTGCCAGAGTTTCTAATTCCTTCTCAATAAGTATCACTATCCTCAGCCTCTCGAATGGCACCATAGAGGCACCCTCTCCATGTCCATCACTCTCTCGGAGCATTCGCAACACCGAATCCTTCCAGTTCGCTACATGACCAAAGCATAAGCTCGTCAGATACATACTCACCCTTGAGGACTCGGCCTCGAACTTTGAATGTATCGCTGCACTCTGGTTCTCCGTTCCCTCACCATGGGAAATCCATCCCAACATCTCGAGTCCTTCTACGTAGAAGTCATGCCCTCACCTGACCTCCTCTCAGGTGGCATCCTCTTCCTCATATGCATACCAATTAACCTCCTGGTTCCTGTCGCCATCTCGATATCTACCTTTTCAATCAGGCTTCTTTCAAATCTCAAATTATGTGCCCAAGCACTGCCTGGGGTCCTTCTACCTCAACAATCGTGAATCCAACCTTGCTGCGTTCTATCAAATAACAGTACCATCCTTTCACCCAGACCTCTCCCCTTTCTTGGCAATTCCAGAAGCCACAACCCTATCCGGGGTTCTTTCAACTTGATTATCACGAATCTATCTTTGCTAATTCCATCAAAGGAAGCACCGCCCTTGCGGCTCTAGCACTCATGCTCTATACATCAACCATCAGTTCCTCAAACAATATGGCCCTCTCCGCCATCCACATGCAGACCAAAAACTCTTTCCTCAAAGCAGCCCAAATGCCTTAGGTTATTCCAGATCTCATGCCCTTAAATGGGTCGTCATCCAATTCCGGATACATCCATCAGTATAACTTCCTGAAATGGACTACCCGCTTTACCAAACCCATTGATCTACGCTGTTGTTACCCCTAACAGTCCAAACCAGACTCACACATTTGCCCGCCTCCACGGTTCTAATCATGCCTTTAAAATCTCTTCTAACCATTCATCAACTAGGTTCTTTCCAACCCATTAAGCCAGTACCTCCGCCCGAGTACCAAATCCAGGCATCTCCCTGCCTCAATGTTTAACACAACCCTCTAATCAGGATCTCTCATCTCTTAACCAAGGGTGGAATTAACTCTGCTCATCTATTGATAAATTCCTTGTCAACTCGAACTCTCCTCAAAACCGAGGTTAACACCCTTTAAGCCTTTCGTGTAATACCCTTATCTGTCCATACCTCATAGTAGACCAACACTGGCCACCTTACTGATAAAACATCGAAATCAGCTATTTCCCCAGAGAAATCCGCTGCTCTTCTATCCCGTCTCAACTAACAACTCCACAGCTACCCACACACTAGTGACCCTCTGCTGTTACACTCAGGGGTAACTGGAGATTTCAACTCCAACTTATATCTAAAAACCCCCTTTTTAACACAATATCAGGTCCCCAAACCCTCCTAGGAACCAACAACACAATTCCACCTGTCAAAACTGACCCAACACTTGAACTCTGGGGTTCCTACTCTGAACCAAACCACCACTAGGTCCAAATATCCACAGGTATAATGCACACCCAAGCATATACTAGCTCAAATCCACAATGATATACATTTAGCTACCAGATTCAATCATCACTAAGTATATCCATGCTCATCATGCTTCATACAAGCCAATATACCGATATAACATATGAATTTAATCCAGAAAATTAACCACATACACTCAATATGCGAACCATTATGCTAATATTCATCCATATGCATAATAGTATTATTCAGCATGCATCAATCTCAACATGCAATAATCAAGGGCCAGGCCCTATCAGTATCTCATGCATATGTTATTTCATCTATCATGCTCCATATAAGTAAACAGGCAAACAGGGCATTCAAACATATGTTCAGCATATCAATCAATCATACCAACCAACCCTGAGTCGAGCTTGTCACTGACAGCGAGCGTACATGTTCGGTCGATCTCCAGAACCAATAAACCTTGGCTCGCTCTGATACCAAGTTGTAACGCCCTACTTCCTTAGAGCCGTTACTAAGTGAGTTTTTAAGACAAAACAGTGTGCAATGGACTCGCTAACCGAGGTTTTGAAACAAAAGTGTGACTAATTAAAAGTTAAGGCTGTAATCTTTGAAAATGCGTCATTTCATTAAAACTTCTATTATTAAACATTTGGGATCCCAAAATAAGGTTTGAAAACTATTTACATCTTGAAATAAGTTCACAGTTGATAAATCATAAAATCGTAGATTATTACAGCCATTTTCAAATAAACCCCCAACCAAAGCAGTCGGGCAGGCCAAACATGTACGCGCCGCTTCACGCTCTCCGTACTCATGGTTGGTTGATTCAGTCATTGCCCTTACCTGCAACACAGAGCACCCGTGAGCCGAAGCCCAGCAAGAAAACTCATGCAGAACATAACATATGCAATGTATACAGTTTATCATAACAGATAATCCACAAATAAACAAGTCAATCATTAGACTAAGCAAACACGGCCATGCCGCCCCAGGACCCTTACCAAAGCCCTGGGGTATCGGTTCTCACCGCGAGGATAACTCATGTATCCCTTGGGTCCCACCCTGAATATATATATCATAACACATGTATCCACCGGGCCCCGCCCTGATTATAGCATCCCATGTGCTAGGTGTTACTTTCGGCCCACGGCCGCCCCGGCTTACGCCGTACTCGGCCCACGGCCGCCCCGGCTTACGCCGTACTCGGCCCACGGCCGCCCCGGCTTACGCCGTACTCGGCCCTTGCCGCTCATTTCATCATAATCACACATATAGTACATTTGAAATAATCATTCACACACATCATGATTCATTTAATGTTAAACATTTGCACATAATACAATCTGGGGCCATGCTCTAACCTCGGGTGTTATAGTTTTCTTACCTGCATTCCGAGCCTCCTGATGCACTAGAGCCACGAGCACGGTCCTCAAGCACGAGCCTCACCAACAACCTAGTCACAACACACAAGAAACATCCCTCAATACTAATCAACCCAAAACCACTTCCCGGGACCAATCCCGCACTCTCGGGACCTCTAAAACCTTAAAACAACATCCCGGAGACATCCCCCGAAGCCCCGGAGCAAAGGCCTAAAATTGCCTAAAAATGCCATCCTGAAATTTGCCTTGTGCCGCGGCACAACTTTCTTGTGCCGCGGCACCTAGAAACCAGAGGCTCCCCGCCGCGGCAAGCAAAACCCGTGCCGCGGCACGCCCTCGCAGACCCAGAATTCTGGGTTTTTCCTTCGCGTTTTCCCGAGCTTCAACCTCTCCAAATCATCCTAAACCAATACCTAAACCCCAAAACTCAAATCCAAACTTCATATGAACATTCTATCAACCTACAAACACTAGAATCAAGATCCAAAACACACTCATACCCAAAATTCAACCCTTGATTTCTAACTTCAGAAAAACTCAAACCAAGGCATGAAACTAACTCAAGCTTTAGATCCACAACTCAAAACAGAAATCAAACTTAAATATGCACAAGATCCTTACCTCAAATGGAGAATCCACTCAAAAGCTCCCTAGATCCTCCTCCCAAGTTCCCACTTCAGCCCTTCACCCTTCTTCTTCTTTTCTCTTCACTTGCCCTAGCTCTTCTTTCTCCCCCTCTTTCTTCTCTTCAATTTCTATCAATGCCACAAGTGACCCCAAATGCCCAAACCGTACCCCCTTAGATCACAGCTGAAATTTTCATAATCCCCTTGCCAAAAGACCAAATTACCCCTTCCTATTAATCTTTCCAATCTAAGCCTTCAAGGGCACTTAAGTCATTACTCTTCTATTTCATTTCTACCATTTTCTTTCTAAAACTTGTTACTCACAGCAGTAACTAATGGTTACCCAGGTTACTAAATCTCCAATAACCATTACCCGCTAAACCTCAACTTAACCATAAAATCCCCGAGGTACCCCTAGGCTCCTCCCGAGCCGGGTACAAAATCCCGTTGTGACATCTAAGTTAACTAGCTCTCTAGGACCGTCTCGGCACGTGCATCACAATAAAACAACCACACCCACGTGGTACAATTCACAGAATACAATTATCACATATCAATACAGTTATGCCCAACATGGCCAAAATTACAATTATGCCCTTCTAACACGATCCGGGCCTACATGCATACTAGTAAACATAGCCATGCATCTCAGTTAAACAAATAGCCAAATAACATGCTTTAAATCATAATCATGCATTTAATTCACAAAATCACACATAAATCCCAGCCTGCCCTCCTGGCACACTAATCAAGGCCCTTAAGCCTTATTAGCGAATTTGGGTCGTTACAATTATCCCCTCCTCATAAAAATTTCGTCCTCGAAATTTATCCAAACACACCAGTCAATAAACCCGCAGTTTTGACCATAACTTCCAAGGTCCACTGCCTTTACTTTACTTTTCAACAACACTCTTACAGGAGTAACAATCTTGCCCCTCATGATTTTGTCTAATAGCCATGCTCCCGATAGCTTCTTGCTTACCCCGCAACCCTTCTGAAACTTCAGGGTCTGCCTAGATTACAATTACTAATTCATTGTCTTCTCGATAGCCAATTCATCACCTCTACTAGGTGGGATCAGCTTATAGGCCCCGCTGGCCTAACCCTTAGTACAACTTCTGAATTTCATGTTGAAATAAGAGTCAGAACTCTCCCTTCTTTCTCTGAACACCTTACAGATCCTCGTCTGCTATTACGTAGAGCTACAAATCTTTCCTTCCGGAACTTTATTTCCTCAACATTTAACAATTTACCTGCTCTTTATTCTTTCGAATATGCAGACACTCCTGCCTTAAGGATTCCAACAACCTCTCTGGCATTCTCTCTAAACCAAAGCCAACCCATAGTATTCATTATGCGTTACATTAACAAGACACCAACAACTGCCACCGCGACTAACTCGTCAGGGATTACACTTCCCTTAATACCTCAAGTATTCGCCTACTCAGCGCTTAATTCTTTAAGATCTTTAATAACTTTCAGACTGCCAATTCACTTGCAATCAACTGACAATTCCAGGTTCCCACTCTGTTCTTTTCGTTCTCTAAGTCCATTCCAAAATTTAAACTACTAAAGGGTCTCAATTCGATATCATCGACGCTCCGTCCTGAAGCCAGTTCACTCGACCCAACCAACATTAACTCAAACAACCGAGTCAAACTTTTCAGGTCCAAATACCTTACTTAAGGTCTAATGTGGTCTATTCCCATGATACACTACCACATCACCTAACCCTTCAGGGTCCAAAGGAAAACGCTATATTCCGGCACCCGCTCGACCCTCCCGGTACGACGTACCCTAGGAGGTGGAATGATGTCCATTCAGAATTCTCATTCACAACCCGAATCTAATTGGATCCTTCGTCCATTTCTGGTATTCCAACTTGTACCACCTTAGCAGGGTCCTTCTCTGCTTCAACCAAAGCCGACACTTCGGGTTCCATAGCTCAGTGACACTCACCAGCTAATCATACCTGCTAACGTTACGCCAATCTCAGTCGTTGCCTTATATCCTCCATCGCAATCTATGGCATTATTCCCTGACTGATACTCGCCTCACAGTTAGGGGCTCCGCCTCTAATTAAATTTCTCCTCGTCCAATCGAGAATTCAAACACTGATCATCAGTCTGTTACTTTTCACCACAACTGGGTCTCAACATTAACCTTCTTACTAATACCCACAACTCAAGTACCTCATCATAGACCAAGTCCTTTATGCCACCACTCTTAACTTAGCCATAACACACACACATTCCAGCATTCCCAGAAATTAATCAATTCTTACCTTGTCTTCTGAATTTCTTTCTGATTCGACACATTCAGTCCGTCTAACCTCAAGTTTTACTGTTCTCCTCATCTCTGATGTAGTTGTCTCCGGAGGTGCTTGTGCAATAGATGACGCGCTTACCAGTCTTGTTATGCCTTCAATTCTTCGGACGTTCTTCATTAGCTTCTTTGCGGCTTCAGATCAAATCTCCTCATGCCTGACCTTTCTCCTTGTAGCTCTAATCTGAGTATTCCTGACGACGCTCAAACTAACAATCCGTAGAACCTTACCTGAGACTCTGCCTTCTGGGTACAAACGTCTTTCGCATAGTCACTTGCTCACCATTTCCGTCTGGGAGTAATCCACATGTACTGCTCGTGAACTTGAAGGGAACTTGCCTGAACCATTCTTGTATCCTCTACTTAAAGAACTTACCTGTGCTGCCGTAGCTTGAACCAAATCTAGAATCTTTGATACCAACTCCTCGCACTTTACTCAGTTCAAAACAAAATTCCTGAAATGTCTCTTTCCTTGGTTTCCAACTGAAATTAACAGGTCATAGATCAACTCTTGGAGACATCGTCCTACCTTGCATCCAACATCGTACTTTTCGTCCTACCCCGATGATGCTAACAATCCCCGTAGTATAACACAGTGGCTACACCAGGCTCAAATTCCTTCGATTGTTTCAATAGGCTTTCTGTCGTCCAAAACCGTCTTTTACAACATTCCCTATACCAATCCTATCCGTAGTCTGACCTTGAAGTATTCCCTAAATCTTCCTTTGCATACCCACATAATTTTCCCACTGATCAGCTCCGTCTCCTTTACGTACTCCAGATGACATCCTCAACAATCCATCTGCCAGAGTTTCTAATTCCTTCTCAATAAGTATCACTATCCTCAGCCTCTCGAATGGCACCATAGAGGCACCCTCTCCATGTCCATCACTCTCTCGGAGCATTCGCAACACCGAATCCTTCCAGTTCGCTACATGACCAAAGCATAAGCTCGTCAGATACATACTCACCCTTGAGGACTCGGCCTCGAACTTTGAATGTATCGCTGCACTCTGGTTCTCCGTTCCCTCACCATGGGAAATCCATCCCAACATCTCGAGTCCTTCTACGTAGAAGTCATGCCCTCACCTGACCTCCTCTCAGGTGGCATCCTCTTCCTCATATGCATACCAATTAACCTCCTGGTTCCTGTCGCCATCTCGATATCTACCTTTTCAATCAGGCTTCTTTCAAATCTCAAATTATGTGCCCAAGCACTGCCTGGGGTCCTTCTACCTCAACAATCGTGAATCCAACCTTGCTGCGTTCTATCAAATAACAGTACCATCCTTTCACCCAGACCTCTCCCCTTTCTTGGCAATTCCAGAAGCCACAACCCTATCCGGGGTTCTTTCAACTTGATTATCACGAATCTATCTTTGCTAATTCCATCAAAGGAAGCACCGCCCTTGCGGCTCTAGCACTCATGCTCTATACATCAACCATCAGTTCCTCAAACAATATGGCCCTCTCCGCCATCCACATGCAGACCAAAAACTCTTTCCTCAAAGCAGCCTAAATGCCTTAGGTTATTCCAGATCTCATGCCCTTAAATGGGTCGTCATCCAATTCCGGATACATCCATCAGTATAACTTCCTGAAATGGACTACCCGCTTTACCAAACCCATTGATCTACGCTGTTGTTACCCCTAACAGTCCAAACCAGACTCACACATTTGCCCGCCTCCACGGTTCTAATCATGCCTTTAAAATCTCTTCTAACCATTCATCAACTAGGTTCTTTCCAACCCATTAAGCCAGTACCTCCGCCCGAGTACCAAATCCAGGCATCTCCCTGCCTCAATGTTTAACACAACCCTCTAATCAGGATCTCTCATCTCTTAACCAAGGGTGGAATTAACTCTGCTCATCTATTGATAAATTCCTTGTCAACTCGAACTCTCCTCAAAACCGAGGTTAACACCCTTTAAGCCTTTCGTGTAATACCCTTATCTGTCCATACCTCATAGTAGACCAACACTGGCCACCTTACTGATAAAACATCGAAATCAGCTATTTCCCCA
Organism: Humulus lupulus; assembly: GCF_963169125.1. Lineage (NCBI taxonomy): Eukaryota > Viridiplantae > Streptophyta > Magnoliopsida > Rosales > Cannabaceae > Humulus > Humulus lupulus. The sequence continues at coordinate 109,635,516 of NC_084797.1, read as the reverse complement.
GAGAAATCCGCTGCTCTTCTATCCCGTCTCAACTAACAACTCCACAGCTACCCACACACTAGTGACCCTCTGCTGTTACACTCAGGGGTAACTGGAGATTTCAACTCCAACTTATATCTAAAAACCCCCTTTTTAACACAATATCAGGTCCCCAAACCCTCCTAGGAACCAACAACACAATTCCACCTGTCAAAACTGACCCAACACTTGAACTCTGGGGTTCCTACTCTGAACCAAACCACCACTAGGTCCAAATATCCACAGGTATAATGCACACCCAAGCATATACTAGCTCAAATCCACAATGATATACATTTAGCTACCAGATTCAATCATCACTAAGTATATCCATGCTCATCATGCTTCATACAAGCCAATATACCGATATAACATATGAATTTAATCCAGAAAATTAACCACATACACTCAATATGCGAACCATTATGCTAATATTCATCCATATGCATAATAGTATTATTCAGCATGCATCAATCTCAACATGCAATAATCAAGGGCCAGGCCCTATCAGTATCTCATGCATATGTTATTTCATCTATCATGCTCCATATAAGTAAACAGGCAAACAGGGCATTCAAACATATGTTCAGCATATCAATCAATCATACCAACCAACCCTGAGTCGAGCTTGTCACTGACAGCGAGCGTACATGTTCGGTCGATCTCCAGAACCAATAAACCTTGGCTCGCTCTGATACCAAGTTGTAACGCCCTACTTCCTTAGAGCCGTTACTAAGTGAGTTTTTAAGACAAAACAGTGTGCAATGGACTCGCTAACCGAGGTTTTGAAACAAAAGTGTGACTAATTAAAAGTTAAGGCTGTAATCTTTGAAAATGCGTCATTTCATTAAAACTTCTATTATTAAACATTTGGGATCCCAAAATAAGGTTTGAAAACTATTTACATCTTGAAATAAGTTCACAGTTGATAAATCATAAAATCGTAGATTATTACAGCCATTTTCAAATAAACCCCCAACCAAAGCAGTCGGGCAGGCCAAACATGTACGCGCCGCTTCACGCTCTCCGTACTCATGGTTGGTTGATTCAGTCATTGCCCTTACCTGCAACACAGAGCACCCGTGAGCCGAAGCCCAGCAAGAAAACTCATGCAGAACATAACATATGCAATGTATACAGTTTATCATAACAGATAATCCACAAATAAACAAGTCAATCATTAGACTAAGCAAACACGGCCATGCCGCCCCAGGACCCTTACCAAAGCCCTGGGGTATCGGTTCTCACCGCGAGGATAACTCATGTATCCCTTGGGTCCCACCCTGAATATATATATCATAACACATGTATCCACCGGGCCCCGCCCTGATTATAGCATCCCATGTGCTAGGTGTTACTTTCGGCCCACGGCCGCCCCGGCTTACGCCGTACTCGGCCCACGGCCGCCCCGGCTTACGCCGTACTCGGCCCACGGCCGCCCCGGCTTACGCCGTACTCGGCCCTTGCCGCTCATTTCATCATAATCACACATATAGTACATTTGAAATAATCATTCACACACATCATGATTCATTTAATGTTAAACATTTGCACATAATACAATCTGGGGCCATGCTCTAACCTCGGGTGTTATAGTTTTCTTACCTGCATTCCGAGCCTCCTGATGCACTAGAGCCACGAGCACGGTCCTCAAGCACGAGCCTCACCAACAACCTAGTCACAACACACAAGAAACATCCCTCAATACTAATCAACCCAAAACCACTTCCCGGGACCAATCCCGCACTCTCGGGACCTCTAAAACCTTAAAACAACATCCCGGAGACATCCCCCGAAGCCCCGGAGCAAAGGCCTAAAATTGCCTAAAAATGCCATCCTGAAATTTGCCTTGTGCCGCGGCACAACTTTCTTGTGCCGCGGCACCTAGAAACCAGAGGCTCCCCGCCGCGGCAAGCAAAACCCGTGCCGCGGCACGCCCTCGCAGACCCAGAATTCTGGGTTTTTCCTTCGCGTTTTCCCGAGCTTCAACCTCTCCAAATCATCCTAAACCAATACCTAAACCCCAAAACTCAAATCCAAACTTCATATGAACATTCTATCAACCTACAAACACTAGAATCAAGATCCAAAACACACTCATACCCAAAATTCAACCCTTGATTTCTAACTTCAGAAAAACTCAAACCAAGGCATGAAACTAACTCAAGCTTTAGATCCACAACTCAAAACAGAAATCAAACTTAAATATGCACAAGATCCTTACCTCAAATGGAGAATCCACTCAAAAGCTCCCTAGATCCTCCTCCCAAGTTCCCACTTCAGCCCTTCACCCTTCTTCTTCTTTTCTCTTCACTTGCCCTAGCTCTTCTTTCTCCCCCTCTTTCTTCTCTTCAATTTCTATCAATGCCACAAGTGACCCCAAATGCCCAAACCGTACCCCCTTAGATCACAGCTGAAATTTTCATAATCCCCTTGCCAAAAGACCAAATTACCCCTTCCTATTAATCTTTCCAATCTAAGCCTTCAAGGGCACTTAAGTCATTACTCTTCTATTTCATTTCTACCATTTTCTTTCTAAAACTTGTTACTCACAGCAGTAACTAATGGTTACCCAGGTTACTAAATCTCCAATAACCATTACCCGCTAAACCTCAACTTAACCATAAAATCCCCGAGGTACCCCTAGGCTCCTCCCGAGCCGGGTACAAAATCCCGTTGTGACATCTAAGTTAACTAGCTCTCTAGGACCGTCTCGGCACGTGCATCACAATAAAACAACCACACCCACGTGGTACAATTCACAGAATACAATTATCACATATCAATACAGTTATGCCCAACATGGCCAAAATTACAATTATGCCCTTCTAACACGATCCGGGCCTACATGCATACTAGTAAACATAGCCATGCATCTCAGTTAAACAAATAGCCAAATAACATGCTTTAAATCATAATCATGCATTTAATTCACAAAATCACACATAAATCCCAGCCTGCCCTCCTGGCACACTAATCAAGGCCCTTAAGCCTTATTAGCGAATTTGGGTCGTTACAACTATCCCCTCCTCATAAAAATTTCGTCCTCGAAATTTATCCAAACACACCAGTCAATAAACCCGCAGTTTTGACCATAACTTCCAAGGTCCACTGCCTTTACTTTACTTTTCAACAACACTCTTACAGGAGTAACAATCTTGCCCCTCATGATTTTGTCTAATAGCCATGCTCCCGATAGCTTCTTGCTTACCCCGCAACCCTTCTGAAACTTCAGGGTCTGCCTAGATTACAATTACTAATTCATTGTCTTCTCGATAGCCAATTCATCACCTCTACTAGGTGGGATCAGCTTATAGGCCCCGCTGGCCTAACCCTTAGTACAACTTCTGAATTTCATGTTGAAATAAGAGTCAGAACTCTCCCTTCTTTCTCTGAACACCTTACAGATCCTCGTCTGCTATTACGTAGAGCTACAAATCTTTCCTTCCGGAACTTTATTTCCTCAACATTTAACAATTTACCTGCTCTTTATTCTTTCGAATATGCAGACACTCCTGCCTTAAGGATTCCAACAACCTCTCTGGCATTCTCTCTAAACCAAAGCCAACCCATAGTATTCATTATGCGTTACATTAACAAGACACCAACAACTGCCACCGCGACTAACTCGTCAGGGATTACACTTCCCTTAATACCTCAAGTATTCGCCTACTCAGCGCTTAATTCTTTAAGATCTTTAATAACTTTCAGACTGCCAATTCACTTGCAATCAACTGACAATTCCAGGTTCCCACTCTGTTCTTTTCGTTCTCTAAGTCCATTCCAAAATTTAAACTACTAAAGGGTCTCAATTCGATATCATCGACGCTCCGTCCTGAAGCCAGTTCACTCGACCCAACCAACATTAACTCAAACAACCGAGTCAAACTTTTCAGGTCCAAATACCTTACTTAAGGTCTAATGTGGTCTATTCCCATGATACACTACCACATCACCTAACCCTTCAGGGTCCAAAGGAAAACGCTATATTCCGGCACCCGCTCGACCCTCCCGGTACGACGTACCCTAGGAGGTGGAATGATGTCCATTCAGAATTCTCATTCACAACCCGAATCTAATTGGATCCTTCGTCCATTTCTGGTATTCCAACTTGTACCACCTTAGCAGGGTCCTTCTCTGCTTCAACCAAAGCCGACACTTCGGGTTCCATAGCTCAGTGACACTCACCAGCTAATCATACCTGCTAACGTTACGCCAATCTCAGTCGTTGCCTTATATCCTCCATCGCAATCTATGGCATTATTCCCTGACTGATACTCGCCTCACAGTTAGGGGCTCCGCCTCTAATTAAATTTCTCCTCGTCCAATCGAGAATTCAAACACTGATCATCAGTCTGTTACTTTTCACCACAACTGGGTCTCAACATTAACCTTCTTACTAATACCCACAACTCAAGTACCTCATCATAGACCAAGTCCTTTATGCCACCACTCTTAACTTAGCCATAACACACACACATTCCAGCATTCCCAGAAATTAATCAATTCTTACCTTGTCTTCTGAATTTCTTTCTGATTCGACACATTCAGTCCGTCTAACCTCAAGTTTTACTGTTCTCCTCATCTCTGATGTAGTTGTCTCCGGAGGTGCTTGTGCAATAGATGACGCGCTTACCAGTCTTGTTATGCCTTCAATTCTTCGGACGTTCTTCATTAGCTTCTTTGCGGCTTCAGATCAAATCTCCTCATGCCTGACCTTTCTCCTTGTAGCTCTAATCTGAGTATTCCTGACGACGCTCAAACTAACAATCCGTAGAACCTTACCTGAGACTCTGCCTTCTGGGTACAAACGTCTTTCGCATAGTCACTTGCTCACCATTTCCGTCTGGGAGTAATCCACATGTACTGCTCGTGAACTTGAAGGGAACTTGCCTGAACCATTCTTGTATCCTCTACTTAAAGAACTTACCTGTGCTGCCGTAGCTTGAACCAAATCTAGAATCTTTGATACCAACTCCTCGCACTTTACTCAGTTCAAAACAAAATTCCTGAAATGTCTCTTTCCTTGGTTTCCAACTGAAATTAACAGGTCATAGATCAACTCTTGGAGACATCGTCCTACCTTGCATCCAACATCGTACTTTTCGTCCTACCCCGATGATGCTAACAATCCCCGTAGTATAACACAGTGGCTACACCAGGCTCAAATTCCTTCGATTGTTTCAATAGGCTTTCTGTCGTCCAAAACCGTCTTTTACAACATTCCCTATACCAATCCTATCCGTAGTCTGACCTTGAAGTATTCCCTAAATCTTCCTTTGCATACCCACATAATTTTCCCACTGATCAGCTCCGTCTCCTTTACGTACTCCAGATGACATCCTCAACAATCCATCTGCCAGAGTTTCTAATTCCTTCTCAATAAGTATCACTATCCTCAGCCTCTCGAATGGCACCATAGAGGCACCCTCTCCATGTCCATCACTCTCTCGGAGCATTCGCAACACCGAATCCTTCCAGTTCGCTACATGACCAAAGCATAAGCTCGTCAGATACATACTCACCCTTGAGGACTCGGCCTCGAACTTTGAATGTATCGCTGCACTCTGGTTCTCCGTTCCCTCACCATGGGAAATCCATCCCAACATCTCGAGTCCTTCTACGTAGAAGTCATGCCCTCACCTGACCTCCTCTCAGGTGGCATCCTCTTCCTCATATGCATACCAATTAACCTCCTGGTTCCTGTCGCCATCTCGATATCTACCTTTTCAATCAGGCTTCTTTCAAATCTCAAATTATGTGCCCAAGCACTGCCTGGGGTCCTTCTACCTCAACAATCGTGAATCCAACCTTGCTGCGTTCTATCAAATAACAGTACCATCCTTTCACCCAGACCTCTCCCCTTTCTTGGCAATTCCAGAAGCCACAACCCTATCCGGGGTTCTTTCAACTTGATTATCACGAATCTATCTTTGCTAATTCCATCAAAGGAAGCACCGCCCTTGCGGCTCTAGCACTCATGCTCTATACATCAACCATCAGTTCCTCAAACAATATGGCCCTCTCCGCCATCCACATGCAGACCAAAAACTCTTTCCTCAAAGCAGCCCAAATGCCTTAGGTTATTCCAGATCTCATGCCCTTAAATGGGTCGTCATCCAATTCCGGATACATCCATCAGTATAACTTCCTGAAATGGACTACCCGCTTTACCAAACCCATTGATCTACGCTGTTGTTACCCCTAACAGTCCAAACCAGACTCACACATTTGCCCGCCTCCACGGTTCTAATCATGCCTTTAAAATCTCTTCTAACCATTCATCAACTAGGTTCTTTCCAACCCATTAAGCCAGTACCTCCGCCCGAGTACCAAATCCAGGCATCTCCCTGCCTCAATGTTTAACACAACCCTCTAATCAGGATCTCTCATCTCTTAACCAAGGGTGGAATTAACTCTGCTCATCTATTGATAAATTCCTTGTCAACTCGAACTCTCCTCAAAACCGAGGTTAACACCCTTTAAGCCTTTCGTGTAATACCCTTATCTGTCCATACCTCATAGTAGACCAACACTGGCCACCTTACTGATAAAACATCGAAATCAGCTATTTCCCCAGAGAAATCCGCTGCTCTTCTATCCCGTCTCAACTAACAACTCCACAGCTACCCACACACTAGTGACCCTCTGCTGTTACACTCAGGGGTAACTGGAGATTTCAACTCCAACTTATATCTAAAAACCCCCTTTTTAACACAATATCAGGTCCCCAAACCCTCCTAGGAACCAACAACACAATTCCACCTGTCAAAACTGACCCAACACTTGAACTCTGGGGTTCCTACTCTGAACCAAACCACCACTAGGTCCAAATATCCACAGGTATAATGCACACCCAAGCATATACTAGCTCAAATCCACAATGATATACATTTAGCTACCAGATTCAATCATCACTAAGTATATCCATGCTCATCATGCTTCATACAAGCCAATATACCGATATAACATATGAATTTAATCCAGAAAATTAACCACATACACTCAATATGCGAACCATTATGCTAATATTCATCCATATGCATAATAGTATTATTCAGCATGCATCAATCTCAACATGCAATAATCAAGGGCCAGGCCCTATCAGTATCTCATGCATATGTTATTTCATCTATCATGCTCCATATAAGTAAACAGGCAAACAGGGCATTCAAACATATGTTCAGCATATCAATCAATCATACCAACCAACCCTGAGTCGAGCTTGTCACTGACAGCGAGCGTACATGTTCGGTCGATCTCCAGAACCAATAAACCTTGGCTCGCTCTGATACCAAGTTGTAACGCCCTACTTCCTTAGAGCCGTTACTAAGTGAGTTTTTAAGACAAAACAGTGTGCAATGGACTCGCTAACCGAGGTTTTGAAACAAAAGTGTGACTAATTAAAAGTTAAGGCTGTAATCTTTGAAAATGCGTCATTTCATTAAAACTTCTATTATTAAACATTTGGGATCCCAAAATAAGGTTTGAAAACTATTTACATCTTGAAATAAGTTCACAGTTGATAAATCATAAAATCGTAGATTATTACAGCCATTTTCAAATAAACCCCCAACCAAAGCAGTCGGGCAGGCCAAACATGTACGCGCCGCTTCACGCTCTCCGTACTCATGGTTGGTTGATTCAGTCATTGCCCTTACCTGCAACACAGAGCACCCGTGAGCCGAAGCCCAGCAAGAAAACTCATGCAGAACATAACATATGCAATGTATACAGTTTATCATAACAGATAATCCACAAATAAACAAGTCAATCATTAGACTAAGCAAACACGGCCATGCCGCCCCAGGACCCTTACCAAAGCCCTGGGGTATCGGTTCTCACCGCGAGGATAACTCATGTATCCCTTGGGTCCCACCCTGAATATATATATCATAACACATGTATCCACCGGGCCCCGCCCTGATTATAGCATCCCATGTGCTAGGTGTTACTTTCGGCCCACGGCCGCCCCGGCTTACGCCGTACTCGGCCCACGGCCGCCCCGGCTTACGCCGTACTCGGCCCACGGCCGCCCCGGCTTACGCCGTACTCGGCCCTTGCCGCTCATTTCATCATAATCACACATATAGTACATTTGAAATAATCATTCACACACATCATGATTCATTTAATGTTAAACATTTGCACATAATACAATCTGGGGCCATGCTCTAACCTCGGGTGTTATAGTTTTCTTACCTGCATTCCGAGCCTCCTGATGCACTAGAGCCACGAGCACGGTCCTCAAGCACGAGCCTCACCAACAACCTAGTCACAACACACAAGAAACATCCCTCAATACTAATCAACCCAAAACCACTTCCCGGGACCAATCCCGCACTCTCGGGACCTCTAAAACCTTAAAACAACATCCCGGAGACATCCCCCGAAGCCCCGGAGCAAAGGCCTAAAATTGCCTAAAAATGCCATCCTGAAATTTGCCTTGTGCCGCGGCACAACTTTCTTGTGCCGCGGCACCTAGAAACCAGAGGCTCCCCGCCGCGGCAAGCAAAACCCGTGCCGCGGCACGCCCTCGCAGACCCAGAATTCTGGGTTTTTCCTTCGCGTTTTCCCGAGCTTCAACCTCTCCAAATCATCCTAAACCAATACCTAAACCCCAAAACTCAAATCCAAACTTCATATGAACATTCTATCAACCTACAAACACTAGAATCAAGATCCAAAACACACTCATACCCAAAATTCAACCCTTGATTTCTAACTTCAGAAAAACTCAAACCAAGGCATGAAACTAACTCAAGCTTTAGATCCACAACTCAAAACAGAAATCAAACTTAAATATGCACAAGATCCTTACCTCAAATGGAGAATCCACTCAAAAGCTCCCTAGATCCTCCTCCCAAGTTCCCACTTCAGCCCTTCACCCTTCTTCTTCTTTTCTCTTCACTTGCCCTAGCTCTTCTTTCTCCCCCTCTTTCTTCTCTTCAATTTCTATCAATGCCACAAGTGACCCCAAATGCCCAAACCGTACCCCCTTAGATCACAGCTGAAATTTTCATAATCCCCTTGCCAAAAGACCAAATTACCCCTTCCTATTAATCTTTCCAATCTAAGCCTTCAAGGGCACTTAAGTCATTACTCTTCTATTTCATTTCTACCATTTTCTTTCTAAAACTTGTTACTCACAGCAGTAACTAATGGTTACCCAGGTTACTAAATCTCCAATAACCATTACCCGCTAAACCTCAACTTAACCATAAAATCCCCGAGGTACCCCTAGGCTCCTCCCGAGCCGGGTACAAAATCCCGTTGTGACATCTAAGTTAACTAGCTCTCTAGGACCGTCTCGGCACGTGCATCACAATAAAACAACCACACCCACGTGGTACAATTCACAGAATACAATTATCACATATCAATACAGTTATGCCCAACATGGCCAAAATTACAATTATGCCCTTCTAACACGATCCGGGCCTACATGCATACTAGTAAACATAGCCATGCATCTCAGTTAAACAAATAGCCAAATAACATGCTTTAAATCATAATCATGCATTTAATTCACAAAATCACACATAAATCCCAGCCTGCCCTCCTGGCACACTAATCAAGGCCCTTAAGCCTTATTAGCGAATTTGGGTCGTTACAAAAATATTTAAATTCAAATAAATATCTGAATTAAAAATACCAATTAAATGCATTAATTAAAGAATAATCCCATGAAAATGGGGATTCAACACATGGTTTTAAGGAATCCCAAAGACATAGGGATTTCCCAATAGCTTTTCCGTATGGTAAACGCATCATCGAGCTCGAACGTTGCGTTAATACACTTTCAAGACCAGCCAAACTTCGAGCTCATCATTCTAGTTGTTGGCTCCTCCTCACTCACTACGTCGATCAAACTCATTCCTCAGAGAAGGTTGGTATCTTCAAGCCTTCAACTCATGCTCGAGCGCTGATAGCAAATATGGAACCGTTTGACAATTTGTACAAGTGTACCACTAACACTTGTTAATCCTGAGCTTACCCTTAACGACCCTACATTTCGAGGCAATCTATTTAATCTCAAAATTTGGGTGTAACATTTTGCCCCCTAAAAAATGTTGGTTCGAATCCCCTGACAAGTAAACTTTTGAACTTCACTTTCAAAAAAGTGCCCACCTACCAAACTTGAGTGTGGACACGTGTCCCCAAGGGATTGCATACCGAGAGTACTCGAGTAATCTTTTCTCTGCGCAAGTCCTTTCCTATTCCTTTTTTGCTGGAAATTCTCGAAATCATACGTGGTCCATCGGATCACGTTTTAACCCAAATCAAGGGTTCAATTTTCCCTTAGGATATCAAATTTTTGCCTATTTAAACCCCTTCTTCACCTTCACTCTTAATTTTCAACCTTTAGAAAAGAAAAACACGAACTGGAACCCTTAATCCGTTGCATGTTTTTTGAGAAGAAAAAGCCAGACATCTTAAAGCTTCCTCAATTTCTCACTCGATCCCTCTTTGAAGGCGAGTTTCCGAGGATCTCCTTACACCGACATTACCAGCCGACCCTTCAATTCTCTCATCAACTTCCAACGTGTAAGTTTTCCAATCTTTTCTTCATATTTTTCATATAGTTTTTACTAGTACTTACTATATTCTTGAAATTTTCTTTATAATATGAAGTTTTTGATTTGTATGGATTTATAGCGAACAACTATCTGTTTAGGAATTTTTTTTTTGATAAAAACAAGTAAAAATGGCACCTTTTTAGGTTATGGGGTAATAGGTTATAGATTTTGTGTAGTGTAAGAAAATGGGTTTTGAATTAGGGTTTTAACGCATGTATCCTGATAATATCTCCTTTTCGGGTAACTACCCATTTCCTCCTAGAAATCTGGGATATCCCAAACTGAAAGTAACTGCCCCACTCTCGCGTGGGTCCACCCTCGATGCCTCGAATTTTTAATAGCTCAGTTTTGGCATTTGAGTCTTCAGGCTCGATTAATGCGATCTCGTTATCTCGAGTTTGCAAACTCGAGTTATCAAGCCTTAATTATTTCCACTCTTTTTTTAAATAATGGACCCTCACCTTTTTCTTTCTTGTTAGATGTCGCAGTCTTTAGAGAATCAGTGGGGGCCCAAACTCGTGATTCCTTATCATCTGCCATCTCTTTGAGCCGAGTCTCCATTTCCCCAAAACCAGTGACTAATCTGGGAGCACAAGGAATGCCTTGAATGAGAAGATATTCGAGCCCACTTTCGACGTCAGATTGAAGAGGTCGAAGAGGGAAAAAGAAAGAGACTACGATTTGCTGTGTATCCGGACCCAGACCCTGAGATTTGACCAATCCCATTAGATCCCAAGTGAGGGTCACAATAGCCTTTTCCCCTGGTGAACTCTCATTCAACTTCATGGAGAGCTCATTGAATCAATTATCCACACACAGCCCCCAAAATCCCTTTCGCCTAGCCTTAGAGGACTCTTTCTTCAAGGCTGAACATTACCAGAGCTCTGTTACCTTTACCAGAAAAATTTCACAACTCTTAACTTACCATGGGCTAAAAGACTGCGAAGCTGGTGTATCAGCCTGCCAATCTCGATGAAAGAAGCTGATATGCCCCATGCAAAAACAACCCTAACGGCCTGGAGTCGGGAACACATGCGAGCTGGGGCATTGCTGCCTCTGAGGGATTATTTCCAGAACTTCACCAACTATGTAGGCATTGCCCCGTTCCAACTTCAGTCCAACTCCTACAGGGTCCTGGCATGTAATGACCCAACTAATTCTAAGACTTTGTGTAATGCCCTACTACATTAGAGCCATTACTAAGTGAGTTTAAAATGTGCAATTAACTCGCTCAGCGAGGTTTTTAGAACAAAAGTGTGATTAAGCAAAAAGACAAGGCTGTAATCTTTAAAAGTACTCCATTTCACTAAATGTTCCAATAGTTTAACATTTGGGATCCCAAAACGAGGTTTGTAAAATATTTACAACTCAAAATAGATTTACACTTGACAGATTATCAAAAACAGAGTTTAGTACAACCATTTCTCAAAAATGCCCCAACCCAAGTAGTCGGGTAGGCCAAACATGTACGCGCCGCCCCCACGCTCTCCGTACTCATGGCTGGTTGACCTTCTCTTTGCCCTTACCTGCAACACAGAGCACCCGTGATCTGAAGCCCATCAAGAAAACTCATACAACACACAATATATGCATATCATACAATCACCATAGCAGACAACTCATATCTAATCAGACAGTCCATAAGATTTAAACACATACACGGCCATGCCATCCCAGAAGCATTACCAAAGCCTGGGATCTCGGTCTACACCGTAAGGATATCCCATGTATCCATTGGGGTCTAACCCTAACCACAAGCACTCCATGTGCTAAGTGGTATTCCCGGCCCCATTGCCGTTCTCGGCCTTCGCCGTTCTCAGCCCTTCGCCGTTCCTGGCCCCTTTGCCGCTCACTCTGCTATTACCACATTTAGCATTCCCAAACAACAATCAAATATATAATCATTCATTTAAAGCTACATCCTAGCATTGATACAATCTAGGGCCGCGCCCTGCAACAATACTATGGGCCCAAGCCCTGCTCTACGGGTGCTAAAGTTTTCTTACCTGTATCCCGAGTATTCCGATGCACCAAGGCCGCGAGCACGGTCCTATAACCCTAGCCTCTCCAAAGACCTAGTCAAAACACATATACCACTTCCCGGGACCAATCCCACACTCTCGGAATCCCCAAATTCCTAAAACAATACATCGGAAACATCCCCCGAAAATAGCCTAGCGCTGCGGCGCTGCCCTAGAGGGCCGCAGCGCCCAGTAAGTCAGAGAGCATTTCCCAACCCTGAAGCAGCCTCGCGCCGCGGCGCCAAAGAACAGGGCCACGACGCTCCTTCGCGAACCTAGAAATCTGGGTTTTCCCCGAGCCAAAACACTCCTAATTCAACCCAAACTCATACCTAAACCCCAAAATCAATTTAAAACCCCAAATAAACCATTTAACAACCTATAAACATCATAACCCAGCTCAATTACACAATCACTCCCATAAATCACACTTTGGTTTCATGCCTCAATAGTTCAAACTAGAAAGTTAGAAACTTAGACCCAAACCTAAACCATACTTCAAATTCCTTAAACCATAACAATAATAAATCTTATAATTGCACACAATCCTTACCTTAAATGGAGAATTCAACCTTAAGCTCCCTTGCTTCCAGCTCCAAGCTAAGCCTTCTAATTTCACAAGCTGAATTCCCAAGAAAACCAGCCACAAACCATCTTTCAATTTCAACCTAAATTCTATAGAAACTTACTTAACATAGAAATTCAGAGATGAAACTTACCTCTGATCAAATCTTGATCCCTGCTTGGCTTTAACTACTTCAACTCACCTTGATTCCTCCTTCTAGGTTTCAAACTCAGCTTCCTTCCTTTTCTTCTCTTTTCCTCTAGGTTTCTCCCAATTTTCAGCATAAACAAAACATGCCCCAAGTGAAATATCGTAAATGGTCCTTTTCCTTCAGCTGAAGTGATCTAAATCCCTGCCAAATTACTATCCTATCCTCCCATAGTTATCCTTTCCTAACTAAACCTCAAGGGCACTCTTGTCCTTTCACCTATATTACAATTCTACCATTTCTTCCATCTAAACTTGTTACTCTCAGCAGTTACTAATGGTTACCCAAGTTACTCAATCACCAATAACCATTAACCACAAATTCTCAACTCAACTCACAAAATTCCCCAAAGTACCCCTAGGCTCCTCCCGAGCCGGGTATGAAATCTCGTTGTGACTTTTGAGTTATCTAGCTCTCTAGGACCGTCTCGGCACGTGCATCACATTAATAACACCACACTCACGTGGTACAAATCACATAATACCATTAACACATTTATGCCCTCAGCGGGCTAAGATTACCAATTTACCCCAAACATACAAACGGGGTCCACATGCATATTTATACCACCTAAACATGCATTCTAATCACATATTCATTCAAATTCATATATTAACATGTTAACTCATTTATTGCCTTCCATGCACGCTAATCAAGGTCCTAAACCTTATTAGCAGATTGGGGTGTTACGCTTTGGACCATTAAAATGACTATACATAGACACTATTTTTAAGAAAACATACATACGAAACATTCATAACTTTATTAAAAACTCTAAGGTAATTGTTGAAATTTATAAATTCGGGGTATGGGATCCCATTGTTTGAAAAATAAAACATAACTTTAACTTAATTAAAATTGTTTACAAAACCAAGTGCAGAAAATACATAGAAACATAATTAAAAAGACTGAAAATAACGTCGTCCTCGAATCGTTCTTGCAGTTCATCGAATCCATTCTTTCTCAATACACAACCCAAGCTGCCAAGAATCCTTCCGCCGCCATAACTATTTTCCTGCATACATAAAAATAAAGGAATGAGCCTAATGCCCAGCAAGGAAAATCTACTAAAAACATAAAACATACACATAAACTATATCATGAACATATACTATAAACATATGTCATATACTACTACAATGGCCATTATACTACTTGGGGCTTGTAAACTAAACAAGTCATATGCCCAATAGATTTGTGGGGCTTGCTAGCCAAGCAAGTCATATGCCCATAATTTATTGGGGCTTGTTAGCTATACAAGTCATATTCCCAAGGTCTATAAACATACTATACATAATGTAACATAAGATAGCATAACATATCAGATAAACATATAAATTCTATCCTATTTTCCTTACCAATACCGGGATTTGAGAACAAGGACGGGATTTGGAACACTCCTAAAACCAATAATAAGAAGGTGAGTATTTCTAAAAGAAAGAGATGATCAAGAAGTGAACTAAACCACCAAGATGAAACTTTCCAAAAAGAAACCTTAAGTTCAAAGAACTTAAATACCTAACCAAGAATGGAAACAATGAGTTAGGATTTGAGTGAAGAAAACTAAGAGAAACTAAAGAAATATATATAAATGAACTTAAGATTGGGAATACCTTTGGATGTATTAGAATCGAACTACACCTAGATATTGAAAAACACACTATTATCTTACTTCCCAAGTGTTTATAAAGCTTAAGATGATAAAGCTTATACCCCAACCCAAGTGTTTAACACTCTATAGTAATCCTAGCAGCTTGAAGGCTCTGAACACAGCTTGAAGAATGAGAAAAATGGATGGGTACTAGGTCCTATTTATAGAGTTCAAGGTGTGGAAAGATCTTCTTTTAGCTTGAATAAAAATAATGAATATTAATTGAAAAATATTTGAATATTCGTTCAACAAAGGCTTAAGACTCGGTCAAAATGTTCAGAGGCTTGTCAAGAGGTTAAGTGTTGAATTGAGCTCGGTTTCAAAAACATTTGAAAACATAGCCCTAGAGCCGATATATCACCCATTGTAGGCGATATATCACCTGGGCTTATATCTCGACGGTTCGTCGATGCGTTTGTGCAAAGTTCACGTGTTTTTCGTATTCCCCGTGTGGCAATATATCGGCTCCTAGGCTGCGATATATCAGCATACGTGAATATTTTAAACACGTAATTGCACATTATTAACTTAATTTGAAATGATAAAACAGGTTTGACTGAGTAATACGAGATTCCAGCAGGTTCTGGAAGGGTCTAGAGCTTCTAGAAACCTCTATTTTTGAATTATCCACTTAAAAATGCTAAATTCCTCAAATAAACAAGATTGTGACAAATGTCATGCTCTTAATGGTCTTGGAAGGTTCTAAATTTTCTAGAACTTTCTTTTACTTAAACTATAATTATATCCTTAAATAAACCTGCACACGACAAGTGTCATGATCTTATTAATTCTATTTAAACCTTATAGTAAAATAAATAACATCTTTATAATCAACTATATTAATCAAACTTTATGTTATAATTAATATTCTTAACCATAGGTTAAACTTATAAAATATATAAGTGTTGCTACGAGTGTTCAACTAAGTCCTGACTTGAACCAAAATCCACAGTAATAAACATACTATAACTACTACTAGCTATTACTACTACTACTACTACTACTACTACTACTACTACTACTACTACTACTACTACTACTACTACTACTACTACTACTACTACTACTACTACTACTACTACTACTACTACTACTACTACTACTACTACTACTACTACTACTACTACTACTACTACTACTACTACTACTACTACTACTACTACTACTACTACTACTACTACTACTACTACTACTACTACTACTACTACTACTACTACTACTACTACTATCTAGCTAAGTAAACAAATGGGGACTCTACATGGCAACCCTAAGGTCGCTCTACCACGAGATGAAGTGGGATGGACCTTCGACACGCGAGATCCTATATCTCTTCTGCCTTAAGAGTAACCCTTCTCGAGCTCATGGTGGTGACATGTTTTATTACCTTTCGAGCTACCCCAAGGAGAGAAGGTTGTTTGAGGACATCCCTATAGTGACCAAAATTTGCTAATAAGGCTTAAGACCTTGATTAGCATGTCAGGAGGGAAATAATTGATTTAATTATGCTAGTATGTGAATTTGATGATTATACAATTAGAAATGCATGTTTAGGTGAATTAAATATGCATGTGGGCCCCATTTGGTTATTAGGGGCATATTTGTAATTTTAGCCTGTTGAGGGCATAAATGTGATATATGTGTGTGTTGTGATTGATAGCACGAGTGAGTGGTGATATGTTTGTGATGTACGATCCGAGAAGGTCCCAGGGAGCAGCTTAGTTAAATAGTCACAACGGGGTCGAATACCTGGCTCGGGAAGAGCCTAGGGTATTTTGGGAACACAGTTGGTGTTTGGGATTTACCGAGTAACGAGTATTAATTTAGTAATTATTTGGACATGTCGAGATTGAACGGGGATTTATAGAAATACTCAAGGACTTAGCAGGATGTGCCATATGACGAAATTTCCCTTGGTGGCACTTAAGGGTTTAGATAATCTTAAGGGGTATTTTGGACTTTTTGACTAGGGATAGGTTTGAACTCTTAGGTAGCTGATGGTTAGAGAGAATACTAGAATTAAGTAAAAAGAAAAAACAACAAATCTCAGCTCTCTCTCTCTCTCTCTCTCTCTCATTCGGCTCTCACTCCCTCTCTATGGTGCTTGAGAATTTTCTTGAAACCTTGCAGATTTTAGGCTGAAGAATGGGAGGATTGTACTTGCTCAGGCTTAAGGATTAGCTCAAGGGTGAAGATATCAGCAAGGTAAGGGATTTCAGCCATGAATCTGTTAAATTCTGGTGAATTTTGTTAGAGCCTTAAGCTTGCATGAAAATGGATTCTAAGATTGGTTTTGGGTGTTTGATGAGTGCAAGGGATTGTTTATAGGTTGGTTAGGATGTTTAGGCTATAAGGATAAGGATTCTAGGCTTAATTCTGACTTTGGCTGATGATTGGGGTTCAGGCTCGAGGAAAAATGCAGGAAATGGTTGATTTTCTGGTTTTGGGGGCTCGGGCCGCGACCTTGTTCTTCAAGCGCCGCGGCTTGTGTGCTCGAAGAGGCTTGAAGGCCTCTGTTTTGCTTAGGTATGCCACAACCCTGGGGGTGCAGGTCACGGCCTGTGTCCTCCAACAGGGAGGGCCTTGCCCTCTGACCAAGTAGCGAGTTGCGACCCTCAAGGGCATGCCATGGGCCTAAATGGGAAAAAAAGGGGAAATAAAATTTTAAGGCTCGGGAACAATTCTACTACCCGGTTCGGTAGAATCCAAGGTCCTGGAGGCTATAATAATATTCTAAAGTAATTTATTGGTTTAGAACTTAATGGATGGTTATTATGAATGAGTTGTGACTAGGTTTTCAACGAGGCTCGAGTTAGAGGACTGTGCTCAGGATCACGATGTTTAGATAGCTCGGGACACAGGTAAGAAAACTTTTGTACCCATAGAGCAGGGCGTGGCCCTATTGTTTGTATTGTAGGGCGCGACCCTAATGTTTATGTTTAGTATGCATTTAAATATCTGTGAATATTATGTGTGTTTATGAATGCCGAGAATGGTAAGAAGCCGAGTATGGCAAGGGGCCGGGAATGTTTGTGAGCATGCTGAGTGCAGGCCGCTAGGGAGAGACCCTCATAGGGTATTGTATCCACCCGCTCAATGAAGATCGCGAACCCAGGGCCTGGTAAAGCACCTGGGATGACCTAGATCGCTTTGTGTTTAGCCCGTTGGCTACTTTTGCTATATACTGTTGAATGTTATGTTGTGTTATATGTTGGGTTTTCTTGCTGGACTTCGACTTAAGGGTGCTCTATGGTGCAGGTAAGGGCAAAGGAATGGTCGACCAACCATGAGTATGGAGAGCGTGGAGTGACAGGTACATGTTCGGTCTGCCTGGTTGCCACGACCAGGGTTATTTTTGGGAAAATGTACTGTAATGGATGTTTCGTCGCCTAGGTCGACCGTGTGTATGTTTTGAGTTGTAATACAATTTTCTAAACAATATTTTGGGATCCCAACTGTATAACTTTCTATTATTTCAATGAATGTCCAAATTTTATATTTTTTTGTCATTAAATGAGTTTAACTTCAGTTTAGTCATAATTTTAACCTAAAACCTCGATTAGCGAGCTAATGGCACATTTTTAACTCTGTTGACCCACAATTTGGCCAACGACACAGAGCCAAATATACGACAAAGGATAAAATGACAAGTAAGAAAGATGATCTAATGGAAGAGAAGAAAACACAAAGGATTTATAGTGGTTCGGCCCCAAAAGATGGTAATGACCTAAGTCCACTTAGTGCTATTATTAAGATTGAATCTCAAAGCAGTGATCAAAGAACTAGGGTTCTTGAGTTTCACAAACCTTTGGAAGAAAATACAATAAAACGGTGGATAATTGCACTATCTCTCTCTCTTTTTCTCTATTTTAGCAAAAAGATCCAGGAATCAAAAGTCCCTTCCTTGAGCTATTTCATGTATATTTATAGGCTCAAGGAGGGTTACATATGCCAACATGCCCTATCTTCCCTTAATAATCACGTATCAAGATCATAATGAAGAAATATTCCACACAATTATTATAAGATTACAGTTTAAGAAGGAAATAATTCAGGTTATATGAGCAGCCTGGTCGTATCTAAAAATTAACCCCTGGCGAAGCGATGTGCTTCTGGTCGATAGTCGAGCAGTACTTTTGCCACGTGTCCACCATGTGTGAGAAATCCTTGCCATGTCATCTACAGTCATTTTTAGGGTAAAAATTTTCCCCCAAGTTTATTTATTGCGACCAGCAATAAGTAAACTTAGGAAACTGACTCTTCGAATACCCCACGAAATCTGTCAGAGCCGCCCATGCTTTCTCGAAAAAGGGTGATCAATCATGTCCAATCAAGTATTTTTGGCTTCCCAATAACTTGTCTGACGGCTAACACATTTCCCCATGCCTTGGAAAGTTACCCTTTTTGAGTACCTTGGTAACCACTCCTCGGCTAATATAAATAACCCTTCAGAATCAGTTTTTTACTTTTTACACTTTAACTTTATCTTCAAGAAATTGAAGAACCAGGAGCTATACTTCCAGAAACCCAAAAGCTCATACAGATCACGAAGCTCTTTCCCAGCCAAATCAACTTAGTGCCTCAGAACTTCACTCCATCTTTCATACAAGTACGTTTCCTTGAACCTTTCCATTGTTAATAGATCATGCAATACTTGTTTGTATTTGTTCCTGATTTCTGAGTTCTTGGAGCTTTTTACTGTTCTTGGCTGAAACTATTTTGGGGAGATTGGGAATGTTAACTGACGCTTGAAAGGGTGATGAAACAACGTCTTATAGGGGTTAAGAGCCAGTTTGGTAGTCGAGATTGTATATTTAGGGCGTAAAATCGAAGTAAAAATTCAATTTTTAGGCTAGCTGAAAAACTGGGTTTTTCCCGCCCCTTCGGAGTTGAAAAAGCTTTTTCAAGAAATTTTTTTTACTTCCACTTTTCAATATGTTTTTCAAACTACTCGTATAGAATTTAGTGTTTTTGCTAGAATGCTGCTGGTCGTATAAAAGCTTAACTTTTATACGCGAGCAATGTTATTCTAACTTTCAACACAGATTTTTAGGCTTTAAGTTCTCACCTCCCCCTTTTTCTGTTTGCAGCTCTTCATGCAAGACCCTTGGGGAGGTGAGAAGCCTATTGATGATGACTTGCTTGCCCAATTACTTGAAGATGAGGAGCATTCGTCACAGCTGGTGCCAGAGATTCCTTTTTCTCGAACCCCACCCAATAGACTTCAGACAAACCTTCCAGCCATGGGTAGAGTAAAATCCACAGCCCAGAAAAAGAAATCTTCCAAACCTTCAGAGCGGCCTGCTCCTCAGGCTGGTATTCCCTCAAACAGTGGTTGGGAAAGAAATACCCCCGACCCAAACATTCAAATTCATGCTCAGCCCCGAAATGCTGTTCAACCAGATGTTGAATGGTACATCGCACCTGTCAGCCGGGTAACGATCAGGATGATCGCTAACTACATAAAAAAATATGGACTCCCCGGGGTGACATTAGTTCAACCCACTCAAGACCAGCGGGCGAACTTTCCTGGAGGTGCCTTCAGCGCCTGGTCCAGGTACCATATTGAGGCAGGAACGACTCTGCCTCTTCATCCTTTTTTTCAGGGGGTGGCCAATTACTTTGGGGTCGCCCCTTTTCAAATAACTCCTAATGGATATAGAATGCTCGTTGCAATCTATATCCTTTACAGCCACAAAAAATGCCCTGTCCCCACTCCACACGAGGTCAGCTATCTGTTCGACCTAAAATATAACCCCAACCAAGAAAACACGGGGTTTTTCCACTTTTGTCACTAGGAAACGGATCACACTTTCTTGACTGACACCACCTACATCTCGAATGTGGGGAGGTACCATCTGGAGTATTTCCTTACAACAGATATGGTCGCGAACAACCTGGCCTTCACTCAAGGAGGTAAAGTCTTTGTACCACTGGTCGCCAATCTTTCTTTAATTTTTTGCTTCATTTCCTTAGAAATTTAGTGCATTTCAGGCCCATGGTTGTGACCAAACCCTACTCCAGACATGGTGGTGCGATCAGCCCTCCTGGCCAGCATGACTGACATAGAGAAAAGTGTTAAACAATTGGTCACAGAAGCCAACTTGAGGCTGGTCGGGCTTTTAGCTCCCCACCAAGACGTGAGGGAGTCAACAGCGGGAAGCGCCACTGGCGAGGAGATTCCCGAGCAACACCCGGACGTGTAACAACCTTAGAGGAGGACAACCGGAGTGACAATCAGGGAACCCTCCAACATCCCACGAGCTGCTGTTCCCCCCGCTTCTCAAGGAAAGGGAAAAAAGAAGGCCACTGTCCCTCTCGAGCCCCTTGAAGAATCGTCGGACGAGAACGATACTGATTTCTCGCTTTTAGATAGTTTGCCAATTCCTTGTCACTTATTTGACGGGGACGACAACTTTAAGTACGCTCCCTATTTAGATTCAGACTTCTTCATGCCAGAGAGTGAGTGTAACACTAGTAGAGTGTATAATGTAGCGACCAGTAATGATAGCTCGGGAATTTTACTTACAATTTTCTTTGTTTCTTTTCCTGACGTAACATACTCAACCGTTTATAATATCTCACTGTTTGTGTATTTGCTTCTCTTTCAGACATGGAATCTGAGTATGTGTTTGACATATACAGTGCCCCTGAGGCTCCCAAAGCTCCCTCGAGCAAAAAGAAAATGAGCAAGAGGCATCCCGGGGAAAGCAGTAGAATGCCTCAGGCCAAGAAAGCCTGCACTGCAGGCCCTCCGGCCGATGAACCCTCAGCAAATGCAACACCACCTACGTCTCCTCTCGAGCAACAGACTCCCCCTGCTCCTGCTGGGTCGACACCATTTTCACCGGCCCCAACCGACCAAACTCAGCAGGCTGGTCCTGCTTCCACAGGGGGAAACATATCGAGCCACGCCTTAAGATCGGTCAAAGACAGGGTCGCCAAAATTTTGAACCACAATCGTTGCTGAGAGGTGATGGCTTCGACTTAGACAATGGACGTCGACCAGATCCTAACCCGCACATTGAATGAGTTTTCCAATGTAAGTTATCTTTTTCTGTGGAGACAACCCCTTTTATATTCTACAGTAAATCTAACCTTTGCTCTGACCGTAGGAAATTCTAACCCTTGCTGCCGGTCGGCTCCGCTCGGGTGCCGTCACCGACCAGTCCTGGACTTTGGAGCAACGGCACATTGAAGAACTTAAGCTGCCGAAGCGAAATACGCTGAGCAACTTGAGGCGGTGCTCCAGGAGAAGAATAAACTAGTTGCTGAGCTAAGGGAGAAGCAGACTGCTCTAGATAAGGCCATCGAGCAAAAAGAAAACTTCAAGGAGTCTAACCGTATCAACTATCGCGAGTCTAAAAGGCTCGAGCAAGAGTTGGCTACGAGTAGACAAGAGACTACAACCTTGGAGGGCCGTATCGAGGAGCTTGAACAAGCAAACACCAGCAATTTGGAAAGGTATGAGAATGCCAATAGGAAGTGTTTTTATGACTTCTGGAAACACAACCAAGGGGTTGATTTCAGCTACCTTCCCGAGCGCGCAAGGCATGCCGAGTAGCCTGCTGCGCTGCTCGACTGGCAAAATAGGAGAGGGCAAGGGTACCTGCCTCACCTGAAATCTTCTTGGCAACTGGCTTGGACGGGGCGGACAATGAAGCTATAGATATCGTCGACCTGGACACCCCTCAAGATCCTCCAGCCTCGTAGTCTGCAAATTTTTTTTTCTTTTTAACTTCTCAAGTACACGGCCTACGGGTCGTGATGTAAAGACATTTTCCAATTGATTATTTATTGCTGCATGGGCATCTTTTACTTTTATTTGAACAATTACATCCGAGCAGTGACTGCTCGTGGTGTAAAAGGATACATTTTGATATTATAATATATTTGCATCTTATTATAACATCTGTTCGCATGACCGAACTTAGCATAGTACTTTGGTTTGATTTAACAAAATACAAAATTTTGAAAAATGCTCTAATCACCCAAGCATGCTTTCACTTATTTTGCTCATGTGTTTACATACCTTTCGATATGCTTTGCTTACTAGATACCTTATATGCCCCCCAAGTGATCGAGGAGCTTTAGGTCCTTGGTCACTTGCCTTGACCAAAACCTATTTGAACAATACTGCTTGGAGCAAAATAATTAAAATTGTAATATAGCAAAACAACACACGTAATGAGCAAATACTTGTATAAAATACAATAGTTGGCAAGAATGACTGGCTGCGCACAGTCCCTTATATTTCTTGTAATAAATGGACAAAATGTGTCTGTACGAGTGATCAAAAAGATCTTACACTTATAAGCGATTAGTCACATAAAATGACCAACCCTTTTTCATAACTTGTAAAATGTAAAATTAATACAAGCCAATCCTTTAAAAAGGATTGTTTATTGATAGTACTTGAGCAAGTGTTCTCCATTACAATAGCGAGGAATGAGATCTCCGTTTAAGTGAGCAAGTTTGTAGGTGCCTTGGTGAAGGACTTCTTCAATCTGGTATGGTCCTTCCCAATTAGGTCCGAGTACTCCAACAACTTGGTCGTGGGTGCTCAGGAAAACTCTTCGAAGTACCAGATCTCCGACACTGAATTTCCTTTCTCGAACTTTAGAATTGAAATACCGAGCAACCTTTTGCTGGTACACAGCTACTCGGAGTTGGGCTTGCTCATGCTTCTCATCGACCAAGTCTAGGGATTCCATCAGTAGTTGGCTGTTCGAGCCTTGATCGTATGTGATTCTGCGATGCGAAGGCGGATCTAACTCAATAGGCAACATAGCCTCATATCCATAAGCTAAAGAGAATGGAGTATGGCGTGTTGCTATTCGGTGGGAAGTTCTGTACGACCAAAGGACTTCAGGCAATTGTTCTGGCCATGCCCCCTTAGCTTCTTCTAGTCTTTTCTTTAGTGTATCCTTTAGCGTTTTGTTGACTGCTTCGACTTGTCCATTTTCTTGGGGATGAACAACTGAAGAAAAGCTCTTGATAATGCCATGCCGTCCACAAAAATCCATGAATAAATCACTATCGAACTGGGTGCCGTTATCCGAGATGATTTTCCTTGGCAATCCATAGCGACAAACGATGTTTTTGATCACAAAATCCAGCACCTTCTTGGTTGTTATGGTTGCGAGAGGCTTGGCTATGGCCCATTTAGTGAAGTAGTCGATGGCAACCATAGCTTACTCGAGGCCGCCCTTTCCTGTGGGCAAAGATCCAATTAGATCTATGCCCCAAACAACAAACGGCCACAGACTTTGCATCTATTTAAGCTCATTAGGGACTGCTCGTTGGATTTTGGAGAACCTCTGGCACTTGTCGCACTTCCACAAAAACTCCATCGAGTCTTCATTCATCGTGGGCCAGAACTATCCTTTCCTTAGTATCTTTTTTGACAAGCTTTGCCCCCCAGCGTGGTCTCCACAAAAGCCTTCGTGTACCTCTTTCATCAATTCTTTGGCCTTCTCTTTCGAAACACATTTGAGGAGTGGCATTGAGTATCCCCTTTGGTACAAGATTCCATCGACCAAGATATACCTAGCAGCCTGTCGCTGAAGGGTCCTGGCTTTGTTTCTGTCCGTTGGTAACACACCATGCGTCAGATACTCAATATATGGTGCCATCCATGTATCCGCCATCTGGATCACCATAGCGGTCTCCTCTGCTTGGATGCTTGGCATTGATAGCCGCTCAACCGACACTATATTTAGAGTATCAACATTCTTCACACTTGCTAATTTGGCCAAAGCATCAGCATTGGAATTCTGGCCGCGAGGTACTTGCTGGAGGCTGTATTTGTCAAACTGAGCCAATAGATCTCTTGTTTTGTTTAGATAGGCAACCATCTTTAAACCTTGCACCTGGTATTCTCCCATGACTTGATTCACCACCAGCTGAGAATCACTGTAGATGTCAAGCACTTTTATATTCATGTTCCTGGCTAACCGTAACCCAGCGAGTAATGCTTCATACTCGGCCTCGTTGTTTGAAGCAGTGAAGTCAAACTTGATTGCGTAGTGATATCGATGCCCTTCCAGCGTTATCAATATCACTCCTACTCCAGCGTGGCACTAATCCATCTGTAAATAATTTCCACGAGGGAGCTTGGCTTTGACACTCAGGGTCATTAGGCTCTTCAATCTGCTTGCTATCTGTAAGCTCAGTGAAATCTGCAATGAAGTCAGCCAGAGCTTGCCCTTTTATCGCTGCTCACGACAAGTAAGATATATCGAACTGCCCAAGTTCGACCATCCACTTTAGCAATCTACCCGCAGCCTCTGGTTTTTGCAGGACTTGTCGTAGAGGCTGGTCGGTCAAAATAGTGATTGGGTGAGCTTGAAAGTAAGGCCGCAACTTCCTAGAGGCCAAAATTAGGCAATAGGCTAGCTTCTCGATGGGCGGGTACCGTTGTTCTGCTCCAATTAGCCTTTTGCTTACATAGTAAATGGCCTTCTGCACGCCTTCTTCCTCCGTTACTAAAACGACACTAGCAGCATATTCCGTGATCGCCAGGTAGATGAAAAAAGTTTCTTTATCGACCGAATTTGACAGGATGAGTTTTTAATGCTTGAAAGGCCTGCTCGCACTCCTCTGTCCACTCAAACTTTTTGTTGCCTCTAAGCAGATTAAAAAATGGAACGCACTTATCTGTTGACTTTGAAATGAATCTACTAAGCGCGACAATTCTTCCGGTTAAACTTTGAACATCCTTAATCTTCACTGGCGATTTCATATCGATCAGGGCTTTAATCTTCTTGGGATTGGCTTCAATTCCTCTCGAGTTAACTATAAATCCCAAGAACTTCCCTTATCCTACTCTGAAAGAGCATTTAAGGGGATTCAGCTTCATCTGATATTTGTTCAAGATGTTGAAGCACTCCTGCAAATCATTTATATGCCCTTCTGCATTCTTTGACTTGACCAGCATGTCATCGAAGTAGACCTCCATGTTTGTGCCAATCAGTTCCTTAAACATGTGGTTGACTAGTCGCTGGTAAGTCGCACCAGCGTTTTTCAAACCGAAGGGCATTACTTTGTAACAGTAAAGCCCTGTATCAGTCCGAAAGCTAGTGTGATCCTCATCAGGGGGAGCATACTATTCTGATTATATCTAGAGTATGCATCCATGAATGAGAGAATCTCCCTGCAGTGGCATCGACCTACAGGTTGATTCTAGGGAGTGGGAAACAATCTTTGGGGCAGGCTTTATTTAGATCTGTAAAATCCACGCACGTACGCCATTTGCCATTCGGCTTGGGAACTAGCACGAGATTAGAGACCCACGATGGATAAAATGCCACCATGATGAACCCATTCTCCTTCAGCTTTTCAACTTCTTCTTTTAAGGCCATTGACCTGTCTTTATCGAGGAGCCTTCTTTTTTGCTGCAATGGTGGAAAACTCTTGTCAATGTTTAGGACATGGCTGATGACTGCAGGGTCTATCCCGACCATGTCTTTGTGCGACCAGGAAAAGACTTCCTGGTTCCTCCTTAAAAACTCCACCAGTGCTTGTTTTGCCGTTTTCTCTAAGTTTTTACTGACTTTCACAACTCTGGTTGGATTTTCTTCATCGAGTTGGACCTTTTCAAGGTCCTCGATGGGCCCAATTTCTTCCTCAAAATCTCCAAAGTGAGGATCCAAATCACTATCCTCACTTTGGGCAACACCCTATTTGGTGACATTATCACTCGAGTGGGCCTGAGCATTAGTTGCCACTTGCAACTCTTTTCCGCGAACATCTCTCGATACACCCTTCTTCGCCTTGGTGATCGAGGCGTTATAGCACTCCCTTGCTTCCCGCTGATTTCCCAATACGCACCCTATCCCTGCATCTGTTGGGAATTTCATGGCGAGGTGCCATATCGAGGTGACGGCTCGTAGGTCGACCAGAATTGGTCTCCCAATTACAGCATTGTATGCTGAAGGGCAATCAACCACTATGAAAGTAGTGAGTAATGTCCTATTAGCAGGCACAGTACCTGCTATAACTGGAAGCCTAATCGACCTTGTTGGGGTGCCCTTCACCTGAAAAACCATAGATGGTTTGGTTGCATGGCTCCAGGTCTTTGACAGACAACTTCATTCTTTCCAGCAAAGACTTGTATAGGATGTTGACCGAACTCCCCGTGTCGACCAACACCCTTTTCACCATCATGTTGGCAATTTGTACGTCTACGACCAACAGATCGGAGTGTGGGAATCGTACGTGCTGGGCATCGTCATCAGAGAAGGTTATCAGTTCCTCCTTTGTATGAGCGTTTTTTGGTGCTCGATCTTCCACACTCATCATCTCGATGTCCTGGTCGTGGCGTAGGGTTCGAGCGTATCATTCCCTTGCCTTCCCACTGTCTCCTGCAAGATGCGAGCCTCCACAGATGGTGAGTAAAGTGCCTCCCACAGGAGCTGGCTGTAGAGGTGGCGAGCGTTGGCATGCAGGTGCCTACTCGTTGCCACCTTGAGCCTCTCGCTGAGACCCTCCTGCGACTCGCACATATCCTCTCAAATGTCCCTGCCTGATCAGGAACTCAATCTCGTCTTTCAACTAGTTACATTCATTGGTGTCGTGCCCGTAGTCGTTGTGAAAATGACAGAACTTAGTCGTATCTCTCTAGGAGATATCTTTCCTTATAGCTGCAGGTCATTTGTAAGGCACGCTTGAGCTGGTCGCTTGGTAGACTTCAGCTCGGCTTTCGACAAGGGCCATGTAGTTGGTGAATCTTGGCTCATATCGATTTCCTTTCGGGTGTTCACTCTCAGAAGCTGAGGGTTCATTGTTTGCCCGTTTTCCACCATTCCTACCACTGCCATTCCCGTTGCCTTTGCCGTTGCCATTGGGCTTTTCTGACCCGTTGGCGGCTTTGGTAGGTTCTTCCTTGGGTCCCTTTTCTTTTGTTGGCAATTTCCCTTTGTTGGCAATCGCGTCTTCGAGCTTGATATATCGATCAGCCTGATCCAAGAACTCTCAGGTACTTCTAACCCCATGCTTTCTGAGGCAACTCCAGAGGGGAGAATGGTGCCTCACCCCAGCAGTTAGGGCCATCATCTTACCTTCATCGCCCACTGTCTTGGCTCTAGCTGCTGCTCGCATGAAGCATTGGACATATTCTTTCAAGGGCTCTCCCTCTTTCTGGCGTATCTTGACCAGCTGGTTGGCCTCTGTGGGGTGTACACGACCTGCGTAGAACTGTCCGTAAAATTCCTTCACGAACATTTCCCAAGATACTATACTAGCAAGAGGGAACTTGAAGAACCACTCCTGAGCGGTGTCAGACAGTGTCGCGGGGAAGATCCGGCAGCAGGCGTCTTCTGACACTTTTTGTATGTCCATTTGTATCTCAAACTTATTAACGTGGGATACTGGGTCCCCGTACCCGTTGAAGTTCGGAAATGTAGGCATCTTGAACTTACTGGGGGTTTTGGCTGAGGCAATCCTCTGTATAAAGGGGGTGCCCCTCCTCCTATCGTACTCGATATGGAACGTTCATCCCCTGACTAGCTGCTGTACTGCCTGGTTTAGGGCATCAATCTGAGCCTGAACTGCTTCTGGGACTGTCGGGGCTACCAGTGCCAGGGGAGCGTACTCGTTGTGTCTCTCACAGCGGTCATTGAATATGTCCCTCAGATCATCGTCTCTTTTTCTCTGCTCGCTAGCTCCTAGCCGACTAAAGACGTTCGGCTGCCTGGGTTGCCCCCCAGTGTTGTGGCTAGCTGGCCTATTTTCTCTAGGTGGGGGGCTCCTGCCTCCACCCCTCTCTTCATTCCTCCGGCCAGCATTTCCTCTGTCAGAATCAGCTTCATTATAGTCATGGCCATCTCTAAATTGTGGCTAACTACGACATGACCTGCTGTTCACACTATTTCCTCCTTGGTCTGGCATTTCCCGAGCATCAGGGGGAGGCCTGCGCTGGTCGTTGGGTCCCCGTGCATTGTTATGCTGTGGGGGGCCCCTGACCACAGAGCCTGACTCGATGTTCCTCCTGTTGGCAGAAGGACGCTGCCCCCTGCTCGGTGGATTTGGCTCTTCGTCCCCTGGGCATCTAGGGCTACGGGGCGGCTGCCCTGCCCTATTCTACCTCATTCGCTGAGGATTACCTCGACCAGCCTGGGTTGGAGGCTGCTGCTCAGGATCCCTAGGAGGGACCTCATCCTGAGCCATAGGCGGCTACTCTGGCCTTTGAGGGCTTGCTGGCTTGGATTGGGACCTCTTTAAGGTGGTGCACTTGATGGCTCATCTGGCTGGGAGGCTGGCACAGCCTGACTCCTAGCCAGTTGAATGGCTGCTTCAAGGGCAGGCATGGCATCCCTTTGTCGACGATCCATTTCCGCCTGTCGCTCATCAGCTCTTGGTGCTGGCGCTCTATTTCCCTTTGCTGCAGCGCCATCGTCTCTGCGCCATCATCTTGCAACACTCCTAGCGTTGCCCTCAGTGTTTTAGAATCTAATTCCTCCTCATCAAACTCCAAATATGGTTCATTCTCATCCATATTTGGGGGAGGAGGTTGGGACGGTGCAGCGCCAGCAGCCTGTCTAATCTTCTTGGATGTTTTTGCCATTAGATTTTTTCACAGTTTTTTGTCAAACTCTCAATGAAAGCACCAGAATGTTGACCCATAATTTTGCCAACGACACAGAGTCAAATATACGACAAAGGATAAAACTAAAAGTAAGAAAGATGATCTAATGGAAGAGAAGAAAACACCAAGGATTATAGTGGTTCAGCCCCAAAAGATGGTAATGACCTACGTCCACTTAGTGCTATTATTAAGATTGAATCTCAAAGCAGTGATCAAAGAACTAGGATTCTTGAGTTTCACAAACCTTTGGAAGAAAATACAATAAAACAGTGGATAATTGCACTATATCTCTCTCTTTTTCTCTATTTTAGCAAAAAGATCCAGGAATCAAAAGTCCTTTCCTTGAGCTATTTCATGTATATTTATAGGCTCAAGGAGGGTTACATATGCCAACGTGCCCTATCTTCCCTTAATAATCGCGTATCAAGATCATAATGAAGAAATATTCCATGCAATTATTATAAGATTACAGTTTAAGAAGGAAATAAGTCAAGTTATACGAGCAGCCTGGTCGTATCTAAAAATTAACCCCTGGCGAAGCGATGTGCTTCTGGTCGATAGTCGAGCAGTACTTTTGCCACGTGTCCACCACGTGTGAGAAATCCTTGCCATGTCATCTGCAGCTGTTTTTAGGGTAAACAAACTCACATAGTAATGACTCTAAGGAAGTAGGGGTTACAATCCCTAACCATCCTCCAACCTTCAAGACCATATTTTTCTGGACTAATGGCCTCTGTTCGTCCAGATTTTATTAATTTCAACGAATTCGTAAGTACTTTTCCATAATTTGTTTCGATCTCCTTTAATAAAATATTTTTTTTATACTCTGAGCTCACACTACTCATTCCATTCAATTGTTCAGCCAACTATCACCTCCCACAACCTACCAAGGACATGAAAGACCACGAGGAGGAGATTTTCAAGCTCCCGTATGGTCGGCGATCCCTTAACTACCTTCTTTATGAGGATAGGCTCCAACGGTGTGACCTCCTGATGCGTCTACAGACGACGTTAGGTATCACAAATTTGTATGGTGGGAAGATGTCTCATTATGAATGCCAAGCTTCCCTCTAGGGGGAGACACGTGAGCTCACACTCACACGACCTTATCCCCCACTCCATCGAACTTTCATGCTCGGGAAATGAAGCACAAGACGAGGCCTCGATGAGCTTGTCTGATGGAGGTAAATTCGTGCTAGATCTATCTAAGTGGTCTCCCACCCTTCTTAGATAGGAACCTTATATTTTAGTCCTGTTTAAAGATCCCAAAACAATTTTATGGTCTAGTCAGGGGTAGATCTTAAGGTACATAGGTTTGATAGTTGTATGGGGAAATACCAAACAACGTACATTATAAATGAAGTTTGGGTTGTGATAGCAGTCCAATATGGGACTAACAATTATAGGGTCCTATCGAGAATGGCCCCTAATTTTAGGGAGGGGACCCCCTTAACCTCGTCAAAAGATAGGGGTATTTCCTTGTCCTCGATCTCATCAGAAGATAGGGTATTTCTTGGTCCCCTACAAAGGAGTCCTCTAGTTAGGTTCCTTTTACTTAGCAGTTTTCAATGTTGGACTTATATAGTTTCTTTTTTTCAATCATAATCAATCTTTTTCTCTTTTTTAGGCAAGATGGACTTAGACCTTGATAACCTCCTCCAGATTCTCCCCAAGGCCCAAGGCAGCAAGCAAGGATGCATATCCTCAAAGAAGGGCACACCTCCCTCTAAGATCGCAAGGGTTACCGAGGACCCTTTTTTGGCGACCTTGAAGGCTGCCCCCAGTGAGCCAAAGATCAAGGCTCCTTCTCCTCCTAACATCGCGAATGTGACCGAGGATCCCCCCTTGCGACCTTGAAGACCACTGCAAGCGAGCCAAAGACAAAGGAGCCTTCTCCCTAGAGAAAGAAGACTCTACCTCTTCCTCCCAGCATAGTCCATGTTGGGGACAAAGGCAAGAAGATCATAGATCTTACAGCCTCGAAACCAGTGGGCGCTCCAACTCCAACCATGGTCCACAAGTTTTGCGCCATGCCACACATTCCAGAGTATCCTTTGGAAAACGAGGTTGGGGCCCTAGGGCTGACTTATGCTCGGACTTGCTGTCCCAGACGGTCGAATCGTGCAGCACCCTTTACTTCAACGTGTGGAGGTTTTGAAGGGAGATAACACAACTGCCCTCTTCAACAAGGCCTTGGAGCTTGGAGTCTTTGTAAGTCTGCTATATTTTGCTCTTTATTTTTAGTTATTTCTCCATTATCTAACTGTTATTGTTTTCCCTTTAGAATCTCCTCAGATTCATATGCCAATGCTCCCTACTTTCCATGAAGGTCGCGACTGCCGAGAGGTTAGTCAACGATGCCCATCAAGCTTGAATTCAGATTGAGGATAATCTAAAAAAGGCCAAGGGAGGCCCAAACAAAGGCTGAAACTTCACTCTGAGAGGCCAAGCCAAGGTCGAAGACGCTCTCAAAGCCACCCAGGACAAACTTGCTTCTTTTGAGGACGATGCCGGTCATCTGAAGGTGGAGCTTGACGCCAAGATAGCTGACTTTGATGTTGCCAAGGCCAAGAATGAGCACCTCAAAGAGGAGAAGGGTGCTGCCTATGAAATCCTGGAGGACAAAATAAAGCGTATGCTCGAGGAATTTGTTGTGAAAAAGGATTGGGCAACTGACCGAGCTATGTACCACATGTGGTCACTTAACCTTGACATCGACACCTTATTCTTGATGGACATTGAAGAGGAATTTTTGGCCAAGTGGAAGGTTCGATTGGTTGAAGAAGGTGTGACGGACACCACCTTGGAGGCGGGTGGCGAAGAGGAGAAAAGAGAAGAGGCCAAGTTTGCTCCTGCCAGCCATAAGTGATTTCTGTTTTACAAGGGCCGCGTCCCTTATCTTTTTGTAATTAAATTTTTCATTCCCTCAAAGGGCTAAGACAATCATAACTCAAGCTTGAGTTATTTTATGAATTCTTAGGTTTTTTTATTGAAGTTTTTTATGCTTAAATCTCATTCTTGAAATTTTTATGCATATTATCTACATATAACTTTTGTCTTATCCTTATGCATCATACTCCAGGTTTGGAATATTTTGAGCATATATGGAATTGTTTTAAATATCTATTTATTTATACAAATACTGTCATGCTTAAGTTCAAACTCCCACATATTCATACATTGTTCATTCGATTGCACATTTTTCGACTTCGTTATTCTCAAGGTTGAATATTACTTTACCACATATTTTTGTGCGAAAAATACTTATTGGCGTGTAACCTTGTTAGTCTAGTTATTTCTTGCTTAACTATAGTGAATTTTCTTCTTCCTTAAGTATGGTCTCGACGTTGCGAGGTCGAAATGTTTTGCAAAAAATTCCAGCTCTATCTCGACTCATGAATTTCGTTGGTTTATCTAGAATTCCAACTTTCGATTGTGTCGATTAGTGTTTGTTGGGTTGTTCCAAACTTCTTTTATTTGTGTTTGGTTAATAGTCCACCCACTGTAATGTTATTTTTATTGATGCTATACCCACTGTAAGGATTATTGTTATTGATGCTATATTTTTAAGCCTATGGTATGATTGTATACCACTTATGCCCCCTTAATCTCCTATGATTGTAAAATCTTAAGTTATTTAATTTTGGGAGCTTGCAAAAGATATAACAATAAAAATACAACTTGAATATGAAAGAATGCTTTATTAATGAAAATCGAAAATTAAATACAAGCTTGGTTACAAATAAATAAACATCATTCCTATATTATTGGTAATAAGGTCGCAGATGTTCACCATTCCAAGCTCACGAGACTAATTCTCCATTCAATCTCACTAGTTTATAGACACAAGGTCGAATAATGGATTCAATTTGGTAAGGTACCTCCCAATTAGGCCTGAGCACGACTGTAGAGGGGTCTTGTGTTGCAAAAAACACGCGCCTAAGCACCATATCTCCCAATCCAAGGTGTCTGTCTCAAACCCTCTTATTGAAATACCTTGTGGCCCTTTGTTGGTATGCGACATTTGTAAGCTCGACTTCTTCTCATTTTTCTTTAATTAGGTCTACGGTTTCCTTGAGTTAAGATTGGTTTGAAGTCTGGTTGTATGCTTTGCGTCTGATTGTTGGGATTTCGACCTTAATGGGCAACATAGCTTCACAACCGTAAGCTAGGGAGAAGGGGGTGTGCCTTGTTGAGTTTTGGGCTGTTGTTCTGTAAGCCCATAGGTCTATAGTAATTCTTCTGGCCATTTTCCTTTAGCTTCTTCAAGGCTCTTCTTAATGGAGCTCTTCAAAGTTTTGTTTACAGCTTCAACCTGCCATTTTCTTGTGGATGGGATACTGAGGAAAAACTCTTGATTATCCCATTCTTTTCGCAGAACTGTGTAAACATCTCGCTATCGAACAGGGTTCCGTTGTCTGACACTATTTTCCTTGGCACCCCATATTTGCAAATTATACTTTTTACCATGATGTCCAAGACTTTCTTTGAGGTGATCATGGCAAGAGGTTTGGCCTCAGTCCACTTAGTGAAGTAATCAACATCGAATACAACATATTTGACTCCCCCTTTTTCTGTTGGTAGAGATCCTATGAGGTTGATTTCCCATAGCGCGAATGGCCATGGGGAGCTCATCATGGTAATATCGGTGTGTGGAGCTCACGAGATTGAAGCAAATTGCTGACATTTGTCACATCGTTTGACCTTTTAAAATGATTCCGCTTTTACTGTGGGCCAGAAGTATCCTTGCCTAATTACCTTCTTTAACAAACTATGCCCCTCGGTGTGATCTTCGCAAAATCCTTCATGGATTTTTTCTAGGATTTTTCTTGCCTCAGGTGGAGTTACACACCTTAATAATGGCATAGAGTATCCTCTTCTATAGGATAGTGTACCTTGGTATCTTGTACATTAGTTTTCTAGCCTCATTCTGGTCTGTTGGGAGGCTCTTAGTTTCGAGGTAGTCTATTATGGGAGTCATCCAAGTAGGCTGTGAGTCTATCACGTTGACGTCATCTTCTTCAGACTCGACTATGCTCAACACCGGTAAGAATTCCACTGGTACCACATTGAGTGTGTCGGCTTCTTTGGTGGCGGCGAGTCGAGCTAGAGCATCTTCATTCGAATTATGTTCTCGTGGAACTTGCTCAATTGCGTATAATTTGAATTGTCCGAATGCTAGTTTGACCTTCTCCAAGTATGCTGCCATTTTAACCTCCCAAGCCTGGTATTTCCCTAGGACCTGATTGAGAACCAGTTGGGAGGCACTATAGTAGTGAATGGCTTTTGCTTTTAGCTCAGAAGCTATTCAAAGTCCTGCCAATAGTGCCTCATATCAGCTTCGTTGTTTGATGCCTCGAAG
The DNA here is from genome assembly GCF_963169125.1 of Humulus lupulus. Lineage (NCBI taxonomy): Eukaryota > Viridiplantae > Streptophyta > Magnoliopsida > Rosales > Cannabaceae > Humulus > Humulus lupulus. Next base: position 109,600,527 of record NC_084797.1, on the reverse strand, counting down.
CCAAACTGTGGGGCCGAGTGAAACCTGCTTCCTGACGGGGTAATGAGAATAATGCCTGCCCCGAACTATTATCTTTTGAAGATCCATTTATGTAAAGTCTCCACAGCTCGCGCATTGGGGTTATGACTTCCCCGTTTGAGATTCCAGTGCATTCGACTATGAAATCGGCCAAAGCCTGTCCCTTTATCATCATTCTTGAGTGATACGTGATCTCAAACTGCCCAAGTTCGACTGCCCATTTCAATAGTCTCCATGATTCTTCAGGTTTTGACAGTATCTACCTCAGTGGTTGATCAGTCAGCACATGTATAGGATGTGCCTGGAAGTAAGGTCGAAGTTTTCAGGATGCATGTATCAAGCACATGGCTAGCTTTTCCATCAATAGATACCTCAAATCTGCCCCTAGTAACCTTTTACTGACGTAATAAGCATGTTTTTGTACTTTCTTATCCTCTTGAACAAGTTCTGCATTGATGGAATGTTCGGTTGTGGCGAGGTACAAGTACAATATTTCTCCTATGACTGGTTTGAATAAGATAGGTGGTTCAGCGAGATGTTTTTTAAGGGCTTGAAAAGCGAGCTCTACTTCGTCTATCCATTCAAACTTTTTGCCCCCTCTCAAAAGGTTATAGAATGGTAGGCATCTGTCCGTAGATTTTGACATGAATCTACTTAAAGACGCCATTCGTCCAGTTAAACTCTGGACATCTTTATTATTTTGAGGTGAAGGTGTAATGACCCAAAGTCACTATTAAGGCTTAAGGGCCTTGATTAGCATGCCATGCATGATATATGTGTGATTAAATGGTTAAATGCATGGTTTTGTGGCATGCATGATTAATATGATTATATGAATATGTGATATGCATGTTTATGAGTATTAAATATGCATGTGGGCATTTTCTAGCTTATAAGGGCATATTTGTAATTTTGGCCCGTTGATGGCATAAATGTGATTATATGTGAGAAATTGATGAGACCACATTATTATGTGGATATATTTGCAGTATATGGCCAAAGACGGGCGTGGTGAGTGGATTAGCGAAATACTCACAGCGGGCTTTAATACCCAGCTCGGGGGAGCCTAGGGCTATTTTTGGGAATTTAGAGAATATTTTGGGATTTATATATATTGGATAAATATTTGGTAATTAATTGGACATGACAAGATTAATTGGTAAATATTAGGAACACTTGAGGAATTAGCGGGAACCGGGAAGGGAACGAAATGACCATTCAACCCCTAGGAACAATTTGAAGATTAGTAGGCTTGAAGGGCAAAATAGTCTTTTGTTAAGCAAAGGATATACTCAGACAAAAACACTTGGGATTAGCCAGAAGGTGGTAGAAACACTTAGCTCTCCCTCACCTCTCTCACTCACGTACCCTCTCTCTCTTTGTACCTTGAAGTTGAAGGAAAATAGAAGGAAGTTGAGGTGATCAATTTGGAAATTAAGCTGGATTTTGGATGGTTCAACTGAGGAAAAGCTAAGCTAAAGACAATCAACAGTTTCTGAGGAGTATAGATCATCAATTCAGGTAAGATTCCAACTTAATTTACTTAATTGAGTTGAGTTACTTGAAGCTTAGAACTTGTGTATAATTCTGGGTTTCTGAGTACAATTTAGTTGATGGATTGCTGGTAGTTTTGGGTAGAGTTTCCGTGTTCTAATATGCTCAGAATATATGGTTAGAGTCCTGGACTCGCTCTTGTGATTTGGTTGAAAGTGGGGAGTATAATTGGTTTGAAGCTTTGTGGTTTTGGCTGGAAAGAGGTGGAGAAAACCCATAAAATTCTGGGCACAAGGGGGAGCGCCGCGACCCAGCTCATGGGAGCTGCGGCCCGCGTGCCCAGAACTCCTGGGTGTGCTCTCTGCCTTGAGGGCGTGCCATGAACTTAGTGGGGGCAAGCCGCGACCCTTAGGGTCAAGTCGCGGCCCGCCTAAGGGATTTTACCTTAGGTTGGTTTTAGGAATGGTGAGGCTCGGGGGTTCGAAACTAAGTGTTCGAGATGATTTCTACTACCCGGTTTAGTAGAAATTGAGGTCCTAATGGCTAGTTTTTATCTCCTAAGTATTTACTTGGATTAGAAGTAGAAGATTACCCATTGACCATTGTGACTAGGTTTATCGCCAAGGCTCAAAATTGAGGATCGTGCTCGGGACCATTCTATTATCTCCGCTCAGAATTTAAGGTAAGAAAACTGCACCCTTGAGTGGTTGTAACGGGACTGAGATCCCCAATACTTGAACATGTGTACTGTATGGCTGAGTGATTGATTTGGCATATGAGAATAAACGGCCTAAGAGAGCTGGGGTTGATAATTTGCACACAGGACGCGACTCGACCACTGTGAGCCGGGGTCAGCTAGATAAAACACTGGACTCGGCCTAAGCGACCCAGAGTAAGTGGAGTAAACAAAGGGCTCAGCCTATGAATGCCGAACTTGAGCATTGTATATTGATTGTGATATATTGCTGAACGTACATGTTTACTATTATTGGTTTGATGCTTATGACTTGTTAAATTTATGGATAACTGTCTTTTGATTGATTGGTTGTAATTACTAATTATGTATTTGCTGTTATGGTTTTCTTCTGGGCCTTGGCTCATGGGTGCTACGTGGCGTAGGTTAATGCAAGGGTAAGCTGGACAAACCATGAGTTAGAGAGCTCTGGGGGTGAGGTGTACATTGTCAACTGCTCGTCCGCCATGACTGAGGGATAATGCAGGGATATAGCCTAAAATTTGTATTTGAACATTAGAGTGGCCACTGGTTATATATATTTTTGAGAATTGTAAATTTGTCTCTTAAACCCTATTTTTGGGATCCCATGTACCAAACGTATATTTTAATGAAAAATTAATCGTTTAAGATCAAAATCTTTTAACCCTAACCTGTCAGCTAGCTTAGGATCACATTACTGTTCAAATGACTTGATTAGCAAGTGTTGCACTATTTTAAAACACAAAGTGTAACGGTCTTGGTTATTCAAGGTGTTACAACTTGGTATAAGAGCGGTCTAGGTTTAAGGGTTCCTGAAGACTGGCTAGACATGTACATTCACCACTAAAGACAAGCTCAAATCAGGGTTTGGTAATTGAATATATGTGATTATATGCTTAAATGTCTGAATGGAATATAAATGCTTTACTGTATGATTAATAGGGAGCATGAGATACTGATAGGGCTTGGCCCTTGACTGCTGTTTGATTATTATGAGGCGTGCTTATTAGCATTGCTGCTGTATGTGAATGAATATTTGAATGATTGTTTGCATCTTGATTGCTTGTGGTTTGTTGAGTTCCAATGGTGGATTATGGAAAGATTGTTAACCTGTCATCATTGCCTGATCGCCGAGTCATTGATTACAGATAAAATTTGATAGCTATGCGTCCAAGGCGATCTATACAACTAGCCGACACATGTTCTGAGGCTAGAGATGATGATCAGGGCCAGAACCCTCTGCCAGTCCCTAAGAACAGGCAGCAGATACTTGCAGATATACAAGCCTGGTTACAGAGTCAGGAAGAGTAGATCTGTCTTCTGAGACAACAAGCTCCGTCAGGGAGTGCTGCACCTATTTTGTCACTTGCTGTGGCACCAGTTGTATAGACACCTGAGGTTGGGAATAGGTGGGAGCCACTATATGAGCGGTTCAGGAGACAAAATCCTCCAACCTTTGAGGGAGGACCAGATCCACTAAAGGTCGAACAATGGATGAGTATGATTACTTCTATCCTAGATTTTATGAGGGTGGAAGGTAATGACAGGGTGGCTTGTGCCTCCTACATGCTTAGAGAATGCCTGTATTTGGTGGGAGGTGGCATCACATACTAGGGATGTTTCTACTCTGAGTTGGGATGAGTTCAGAGACTTGTTCAGCCAGAAATACTATAACGTTGCCGTTAGGGCAGAAAAAGTGAATGAGTTTGTGGGGTTGGTGCAGGGAAACATGAAAATTACTAAGTATGCCCTGAAGTTTGACAGGCTGGCGAAGTTTGCACCAGATTTAGTGCCTACAGATGCAGCCAGCTAGGATAGATTTATTCGGGGACTTAATGCTTTGATAGCCCGAGATGTGAGAATTACCACAATACCTGGGGGAACGACTTATGCCCAGGCTATTGAGAAGGCTCTTACCACTAAAGAGGCAGAGAATAAGATTTGGAGGGAGAACACTGCGAGATGGGAGTTTTGCAGAGCGGTGCCTCCATATACAGGGTCTGGTAGGGGCAGAGGCCACAACGAGCTGAAGAGGAAGACTCCTGACACTTCGACCACTGCTGGTCCTGATAGGAGAAGTTGGGGTGCTCAGGGTGGCCGCCAGGGAGGCATTGAGACATGGAGAAGTTACCAAGAGTGCACGAGGTGCAGAAGGTGCCATTCGGGCAAATGTAGGACAAAGGCCTGTTATGTGTACGGGGTGGTGGGACACCTCAAGAAAGACTGCCCAACAACAAAGATAGAGGAATCAGGGAAGGTGGACAGCTTGGCTCCAGCTCGAGTATTCACCTTGATGCAGGCAGAGGCCGAGGCTAGTCCCTCGGCGGTGACAGGCAAGCTTTCTAGTGCTAGCTCTTCTTATACTGTATTGATTAACTCTGGTGCTACACATTCATTTGTTTTTAGTAAGGTAATTGATAGATTGTGTAGACCTAGTGAGTATTATAATGCGTGGTTTGGGACTGTACTGCCTATAGGGGAACTTGTAGTTTCTAGGAGGTGGATTAGAGCACTGCCAGTGATGATTGATAGTAGGGAACTATCAGTAGACTTGACCAAGTTGAGTATGGATGATTTCGATATGATCTTGGGGGATGGATTGGCTGGTCAAGTATGGGGCTACTGTAGACTACATGAAGAAGATGGTGACTTTTGAGCCCGAGGGAGAGGATCCCGTTGTTTTCGTGGGTGCGGAGCATGGACCTAGCATACCCATGATATCAACATTGAGAGCTAGAGACCTATTATAGGGAGGTTGTATAGGTTTCCTAGCTAGTGTGGTGGATACTACCAGAGTTATGCCAGTAGGGCCGGGAGAGACCAGATTAGTACGCGAGTTCTTGGATGTGTTTCCTGAGGATTTACCAGGACTGCCGCCACATAAGGAAATTCAGTTCGTCATTGAGTTAGCGCCGGGGAAGAGCCAGTGTCGAGGGCACCATATAGGATGGCTCCGACGAAACTGAAAGAATTGAAGATACAGTTGCAAGAGCTTCTTGATTTGGGGTTTATCAGGCCTAGCTACTCTCCATGGGGTGCTCCAATTTTGTTTGTGAAGAAGAAAAACGTGACTCTGAGGATGTGTATAGACTACAGGGAGTTGAATAAGTTGACCATCAAGAATAAGTACCCCTTACCAAGGATTGATGACTTGTTTGATCAGCTGCAGGGAAAGACAGTGTTCTCGAAGATTGATCTTCGATCTGTTTATCACCAGCTGAGGATCAAGGATGACGATATACCGAAGACAACCTTCCAAATGCCCCAGAAGCATTCATGGACTTGATGAACAGGGTATTCAAGGATTTCCTATACCAGTTTGTGATTGTCTTCATCAACGACATCTTGGTTTACTCCAGTTCAGAGGCAGAACATGAGCAGCATCTCTGACAGGTATTGCAAAGATTGAGAGAGCACCAGATGTATGCCAAGTTTAAGAAGTGTGAGTTTTGGCTACCAGAAGTGACATTCCTTGGACATATTGTTGGTGAAGATGGAATTAAGGTGGATCTAGCCAAGGTGGAGGCAGTGAGAGATTGACCGAGACCAAGGAACGCCTTAGAGGTTAGAAGTTTCCTTAGGTTAGCGGGTTATTACAGACGGTTTGTGGAAATGTTCTCGAAGATTGCTGCACCGATGACAAAATTGAAACGGAAGAATCTGAAGTTTGTCTGGTCAAACAAGTGTGAGAATAGCTTCCAGGAACTGAAGCGACGACTGATCACTGCTCCAGTATTGAGTCTTCCTTCGGAGGGGGGGAAGTTTGTGGTATATTGTGATGCATTGAGGTTGGGTTTGGGATGAGTGTTGATGCAGAATGAGAAGGTTATCACTTATGCATCACGACAACTGAAGGAGTATGAGTAGTGGTGTTCTATCCATGATCTGGAATTGGCAGAGGTGGTATTTGCACTTAAGGTGTGGTGACATTATCTGTATGGGGAGAAGTGCGAGATATACACCGATCATAAGAGTTTGAAGTACTTCTTCACCCAGAAGGACTTGAACATGAGGCAGAGGCGTTGGCTGGAGTTGGTGAAGGACTATGATTGTGACATCCTTTACCACCCAGGGAAAGCCAACGTAGTGGAAGATGCGTTGAGCCGGAGGGGCATGGGACAGTTGTTCAGCTCTACACAGATGTCAAAGGAGTTAGCAGAGGAGATGACTAGAGCAAAGATAGAAGTTGTTGTGGGCCGGTTGACCAATATTACCTTCCACTCTACCCTCCTGGAGAGGATAAGAGTGGGTCAGATGGTTGATCCATCGTTGCAGGAGGTTATAGGGAATGTCTTAGGAGTGGCTAAGGAATATTCCATTTCAGAGACCGGTATGCTACGATATAAGGATCAGATCAGTGTTCCAATGAATATGGGTATTAGGCGAGAGATACTTGATGAATCCCATACCACACCGTACTCACTTCATCCAGGCACCACATAGATGTATCCGGATCTACGAACGTTATATTGGTGGCCTGGGATGAAGAATGATGTGGTGGAGTATGCGGCCAAGTGTTTGACCTGTCAACAGGTGAAGACTGAGCATCAGCGACCAGTGGGGTTGCTACAATCTTTGGGTATTCCCAAGTGGAAATGGGAGGATATTATCATGGATTTTGTGGAAGGTTTACCCAGGAAAGTGGGGCTACACGACTCGGTGTGGGTGATAGTAGACAGATACACTAAGTCAGCTCACTTTCTGCAAGTGAATACAACCTGTACTGTGGATCAATACGCGGGGCTGTATGTGAGGGAGATTGTACGTCTCCATGGGGTTCTTAAGTCTATAGTATCAGATTGGGATCATATGTTTACCTCCAAGTTTTGGTGTGGATTTTAGAAGGCTATGGGAACTCAGCTGAAGTTCAGTATGGACTTTCTTCCTCAGACCGATGGACCATCTGAGAGGACGATTCAGGTTTTGGAGGACATGCTCAGGGTGTGTATGATAGACTTTGAGGGGTCTTGGAGTAAGTATCTCCCGTTGATTGAGTTTTCATACAATAACAGTGATCAATAAACGATTGGAGTAACTTGGGGCCGGAGATGGTTATATGGGAGGAGGTGTAGATCGCCCAATCATTGGGATGAGATGGGTGAGAGGAAGTACGTGGGGCGGGAGATGGTTCAGAAGACTAATGAAGCTATTGAGAAGATCCGAGCTCGAATGCTCGCTTCGTAGAGCAGACAGAAAAGCTACGCTGATCCTAAGCGTTGGGATGTGGAGTTCCAAGTAGGGGACCACGTGTTTCTGCGAGTCTCACCATTGCGAGGGGTTAGACAGTTTGGGAAGAAGGGAAAGCTGAGCCCTAGATTCATTGGACCTTTGAGATCCTAGAGAGGATCGGGCAGGTGGCCTATAGATTGGCACTGCCACTGTCATTGTCGGGAGTTCATGACGTATTCCACATTTCTATGCTTCAGAAGTACGTCTTAGATACGGCTCATGTGTTGAAGTATGAAGATTTAGAATTGCAGACAGATTTGTCTTATGAGGAGCGACCAATTTAGGTCTTAGACAGGAAAGACAAGGTTGTACGAAACAAGACGATTCCTCTAGTCAAACTATTGTGGAGGAATAGCAGGGTCGAGGAAGCGACATGGGAGCTTGAGTCAGTGATGCGGGATTAGTATCCCGAGTTATTCAGGTAAATTTTGAGGACGAAATTCTCAGTAGGAGAGGATAGTTGTAACGATCCAAAATCACTATTAAGGCTTAAGGGCCTTGATTAGTGTGCCGAGAGGGCATACTTGGTATATGTGTGATTAAATGGTTAAATGCATGATTAATATGATTATATGAATATGTGATATGCATGTTTATGAATATTAAATATGCATGTGGGCCCTTTTTAGCTTATAAGGGCATATTTGTAATTTTGGCCCGTTGAGGGCATAAATGTGATTATATGTGATATATTGTTGAGACCACTTTATTATGTGGATATATTTGCTGTATATGGCCCAAGACGGTCCTAGTGAGTGGATTAGCGAAATAGTCATAGTGGGGTTTAATACCTGGCTTGAGGGAACCTAAGGGTATTTTCGAGAATTTAGAGAATATTTTGGGATTTTTAGATGTTGGATAAATATTTGGTAATTAAATGGACATGATGGGATTAATTGGTAAATATTAGGAACACTTGAGGAATTAGCAGGAACTGGGAGCGAAATGACAATTTTACCCCTAGGAACAATTTGAAGATTAGTAGGCTTGAAGGACAAAATAGTCTTTTGTTAAGCAAAGGATATACTCAAACAAAAACACTTGGGATTATCCAGAAGGTGGCAGAAACACTCAGCTCTCCCTCACCTCTCTCACTCATGTACCCTCTCCCTCTTTCTCCCTCTCCTTGTACCTTGAAGTTGAAGGAAAACAGAAGGAAATTTAGGTGATCAAGCTGGGAATTAAGGTGGATTTAGGCTGGTTCAAATGAGGAAAAGCTAAGCTAAAGACAATCAAGGGTTTATGAGGAGTATAGATCATCAATTCAGGTAAGGTTCCAACTTAATTTACTTAATTGAGTTGAGTTACTTGAAGCTTAGAACTTGTGTATAATTATGGGTTTCTTAGTACAAGTTAGTTGATGGATTGCTGGTAGTTTTAGGTAGAGTTTCTGTGCTCTAATATGCTTCACATTTATGGTTAGAGTCCTGTACTCGCTCTTGTGATTTAGTTGAATATGGGGAGTATAATCGGTTTGAATCTTTATAGTTTTGACTGGAAAGAGGTGGAGAAAACCCATAAAATTATGGGCACAAGGGGGCGCGCTGCGACCCAGCTCATGGGCACCGCGACCTGCGTGCCCAGAACGCCTGGCTGTGCTCTCAGCCTTGAGGGCGCGTCGCAACCTTAGGGGGCAAGTTGCGGCCCGCCTCCTCTTGAGGCTTGGAGGTTTAGCCTCTGACTTGGGGGCAAGCCGCGACCCTTAGGTTCAAGTTATGGCTTGCCTAAGGGATGTTACCATAGGTTGGTTTTAGGAATGGTGAGGCTCGGGGGTTCGAACCTAAGCTTGGGACAATTTCTACTACTCAGTTTAGTAGAAATTGAGGTTCGAGAGGCTAGTTTTTGTCTCCTAAGTATTTATTTGGGTTAGAAGTTGACGATTACCCATTGGCCACTGTGACTAGGTTTATCGCCAAGGATCAGGAGTGAGGATCGTGCTCAGGACCGTTCTATTATCTCCGCTCAGAATTTAAGGTAAGAAAACCGCACCGTTGAGTGGTTGTAATGGGACTAAGATCCCCAATACTTGAACATGTGTACTGTATGGCTGAATGATTGATTTGTCATATGAGAATGAACGGCCTAAGAGAGCTGGGGCTGATAATTTGCACACAGGACGCGGCTCGGCCACTATGAGCCGGGGTCAGCTAGATAAACACTGTACTCGGCCTAAGCAAGCTGGAGTCAGTGGAGTAAACAGAGGGCTCGGCCTACAGGCGCCGATCCTAAGCATTGTATATTGATTGTGATATATTGTTGAACTTACATGTTTACTATTATTGGTTTGATGCTTAAGACTTGTTGAATTTATGGATAACTGTCCTTTTATTGATTGATTGGTTGTAATGACTAGTTATGTATTTGCTGTTATGGTTTTCTTCTGGGCCTTGGCTCACAGGTGCTACGTGGTGCAGGTAAAGGCAAGGGTAAGATGGACCAACCATGAGTTGGAGAGCTCTGGGGATGAGGTGTACATTGTTAGACGCTCGTCCGCCACAGCCGAGGGATAATACGAAGACAAAGCCTAAAATTTGTATTTTGCCATTAGAGTGCCCACTAGTTGTATATATTTTTGAGAATTGTAAATTTGTCTCTTAAACCTTGATTTTGGGATCCCATGTACCAAATGTTTATTTTAATGAAAAATTAACCGTTTAAGATCAAAATCTTTTAACCTGTTAGCTGGCTTAGGATCACATTACTGTTCAAACGACATGATTAGCAAGTCTTGCACTAGTTTTAAACACACAATGTAACGGTTTTGGTTATCCAGGGCATTACAGAAGGAATATCAATTAAAGCCTTTATCTGATCCAATTTTTCCTCTATGCCCCGAGCGTTTATTGTAAATCTGAGAAACTTTCTCGAAGATTCTCAAATGAGCATTTTTGTGGGTTAAGTCTCATGTTATACTTTTGGAGTATGGAAAAACACTCTGTGAGATCGTCAACATGATTACAATTGTGTTTTGACTTGACCAGCATATCATCCACATACACTTCCATGTTGTTCCCTATCTGCTTGGAAATCATTCTATTTACCAGTCTCTAATATGTGGCCTCGACGTTGTTGAGTCTGAAGGGCATCACATTGTAACAGTACAAGCCTTTATCAGTCACGAAGCTCGTATGTTCCTGATTGGGTGCATGCATGGCTATCTGGTTATATCCTGAATATGCTTCCATGAATGACATGATGCCGTGGCTCGAGCTAGCATCCATGAGTTGATTGATTCGAGGTTGGGGAAAGCAGTCCTTTGGACATACCTTGTTGAGGTTCGAAAAGTCAATGCAGGTTCGCCACTTGCCATTGAGCTTTGGGACTAGATCTAGATTGGCTATCCAATTCGAATAAAAGGCATCTTAGATAAACCAATTTGCTTTTACTCTTTCGACCTCCTCTTTCAAGGCCTTCTTCCTTTCGTCATCTAGAAGCCTTATTTTCTATTGCTTAGGTGGGAAGTTTTTGTCTATGTTCAACGCATGGCTTATAATGTTTGGGCTGATCCCAATCATATCTGAGTGCGACCATGTAAGCACATATTGGTTTTCCCTCAGGAAACGGATTAATTGATATATCGCATCCTTTGGAAGGTTTTTCCCAATCTTTACCACCTTAGTGGTGTCCTTGTCATCAAGCTTAATGTCTTTGAGCTCTTCAATTGGCCTGAGATCGGCCCTGTCCTCATCTGCTCTTGGGTCAATCTCCTCTTCGACCTCGTACACTGCTTCATGTATTTCTTCAATAACAACTAGTGCCTGTGCACTTTAATGGTTCTTTCCCCTCATCGAAATGATGTAGCACTCTCAGGCGGCCAGTTGGTGTCCTTTCAACGTCCCAATGCCACTGGATATTGGGAATTTTATGGTCAGGTCCCTAACAGATGTATCTGCCCCCAGCCCAATCAGGGCTGGTCTCGCGAGCGATACATTGTAGGCTGAAGGGGTGTCAACTAAGATAAACTCCATTGTCTTGGTTATTGAGATTGGATAGTCTCCCAAGGTTACTGGAAGCTCGATAGATCCCATACAGACTATTCCCTCCATTAAAAATCCGTATAATGTTGTCGCGCAGACCTTTAGGTCTCGAACGGAAAGTCCCATATTTTTCTAGAGTAGCCTTATAGAGGATGTTGACCGAGCTCCCATTATTGATCAGGACTCGGCGCACCCTCTTATTTGTGAGCTAAAAGGTAATGACAAGAGGGTCATTATGAATGAATTGGACGTGCGAGGCATCTTCTTTGGTGAATGTAATGGGTTGGGACTCAACCTTTTGCTGTTTCGGAGCTCGGGGTTCAGGTTCTTAGGGAGATCCATCCCCCGTTTTGAGCTCAATGACATACCTCTTTTGGGAATTTCTACCCAACCCTCTAGTATGCGCTCCTCCTGTGATGGTTATTACATCTTCTCCATCAATTGGGGAGGTCGGTTATCCTCCCTTGCATGTGGGGCCGCAGTTTGCTGGGCAGGCTGTGTTGGAGTTGCCTTCTCTCTAAGCGAAGCTTGGTCTGGATTTTTGTTTTGGACGTACTGCCCAAAGTATCCTCTCGAGATCAAACATTCGATCTCATCTTTTAACTGTATGCATTCATCAGTGGTATGAAAGATATCCCTGTGAAATCTGCAGAACTTGTTTGCATCCCTTTTGGATTTCTGGTTTCGCATCGGATCAGGTCGTCTGAAAGGGACATGATTTTTGTTTGTGACAAATATGTTCTCCTGAGTATCTGTGAGCTCGGTATAAAATGTATAAATGGAAAACTATTTTTCTCCTTTTTTTAATTACCCCCATCAACCTCAGAGTTATTCCATTCATTATTCTTTCTCTTGGAAGGGTTATCTCGAGGGTTGCGACGCGGAGGGTGTAGCCGAGGTGGTGGTTGAGTTAACCTTTGTCGTTGTAGTTATTATGGGCCGAGGAGTTAGCTTGAGTGCCGACCTAACCTCTTCTACATTGACAAACCTCTGAGCCCGAGTATTGAACTCGGCTATCGACCTCATGAGTTTTCTTTGAATGTCGTCCCAAAGGGGACTCTCTGGAAATACTCCAGCTCGTACTGCCATGAGATGACCACTGTTGTATTGCCCTGGATAGCCAAGACCATTACACTGTGTATTTTAAATAGTGCTGGACAAGCTAATCAAGTCGTTTGGATATAAATGTGTAACTAAGGATAATTAATGGATTAGGGTTTAAATATTTTGATCATAGGAATAGTTATTTTCATTAAAAAATTTGAGTCTGTACATGGGATCCCAAAAACAATAAGTGTTTAAAAGGAATTTACAAATTTTCAAAAATAATTACAACGTAAGCCGACCTAAGCAGAAAAATTAAGTTTGGCTCTAGTCCTTGTTGATCCCTCAGCCATGGTGGTCGAGTAGCTACAATTGTACATGCTACCTCTAAAGCTCTTTGACTCATGGCTGGTCCAACTTTCCCTTTCCCTTACCTGCACCACGTAGCACTTGTGAGGCAAGGCTCAGCAAGAAAACTTAAATCAACAAATTCAATGAGCAACATAATATAAACGATAAGCTTAGCAGTAAAAATTAGCTCAAATAAGCAAATGATCTAGGTTAACGATTGATAAGTTAAACAAGTGCAATAGAAACCACTGAATATTTAGGTGACATTCAAGCCCGACTGTCTTAGGCCAAGCCCCTAGAACTTATTGCCAACGTCGGCTCTCATGTCGGCCTCGATGCCCTTAGACCGAGCTTTCAGATTAGATATAAACAAGTATATAGATTTCATAACACATACAGATGTAGCATATACAAGCATGCCTAATCCAATAATCATAATTATAATCACAGTCATATCCATTTATAGGGGTCCCAGCCCCGATCAGAACCAGGGTGCAATTTTCTTACCTTCAGTTTCGTGCAATAGGCGATACTACCTCAAGTACGATCCTGATCCCAAGCCTTGTGATAATCTAGTCACAACATAAACGTTGTAACGCCCTACTACCTTAGAGCCATTACTAAGTGAGTTTAAAATGTGCCATTAACTCGCTAATCGAGGTTTTAGATTAAAAGTGTGACTAAACTGAGATAAAACCCGTTAAAAGTCATTATATATAAAATATTTGGTTATTCATTGAAATTTCAAAAAGTTTTACAGTTGCGATTTCAAAATTCTAATTAGAAAATATATTACATATCAAAATGTACACGTGGTCGACTTATGCGACAAAACAACTATTACAGTACATTTTCCAAAAAATAACCCTAGCTGTGGCGGCCAGGCAGGCCGAACATGTACCCATCGCTCCACGCTCTCCATACTCATGGTTGGTCGACCTTTCCCTTGCCCTTACCTGCACCATAGAGCACCCGTGAGCCGAATCCCAGTAAGAAAATTCTACACAAAATAAATAACATATGCATATCTATCAACAACATATAGCAAAGCATCAAACAGGCTAAACATATAGTGGGCATGCCGTCCCAAGTGCTTTACCAGGCCTTGGGTTTGCAGTCTTCACCGAGAGGACGACTCCAGCATCCTAGGAGGGTCTCGCCCTAACGGCTTGCACTCCACGTGGTCAACGCCATTCTTGGCCCCTTGCCGTACTCAGCTCTGCACTCCGCGTGCTCATTGCCGTTCCCGACCCCTTGCCGTACTCAGCTTCCTGCCGTTCTCGGCCTTCGCCGTTCATTCACAAATATGCACTACATAGCATAATATCAACAAATATTTAAACATATACTAAACATAAACAACAGAGCTACGCCTTGCAATCCAATCAATAGGGAGAGGCCCTGCAATACTAACAATATGGCCACACCCTGCTCTATGGGTACAACAGTTTTCTTACTTGTGTCCCAAGATTCCTGAGCACTGCAATCCTGAGCACGGTCCTCTAACCCGAGCCTCACTGAAAACCAAGTCACAACACATTCGTAATAGCCATCATTCAAGTTCTAATCCATTAAATAACTTCATAACATAATTCTAGCCTCTAGGACCTTGGATTCTACAAATCCGGGTGGTAATATCCTTCCCGAGCCTTAACATTTGGGTTTTTGTGCTAAAAACCTTCAAACAGTCGATCCTTTGAATTTGAACCGTGGCCCAGCCCCTTAAGGGCCATGACGTGCTCAAGTTAGAGGAAAAATGCCTCTCTGTTGAGGGACACGGGCCGCGGCGTGATAGACGAGTTTTAGGCTTGTTTATGGTCTAGTTTTTAGGTTGGTTTTCATTAGTTTAGTGTTATTAATTGCAGAATTATGCTCGTTTGTTCATGTTTCAGGTTTTCCATACTAAGTCGGTGAAAAGAGTGCAATGAAGTGATAGTGGAAGAAAATATAGTTAATTTGGAGAAAATCATGTTTTTGGGGTCGATATGTACGAGCTTTGATACTGTCAAAAGTGCTACATCGCTATTAAAGTGGCGCCACAACGCTAGGAAGGATATGATGGAGCCTGTTGAATCTGTAAGTAGCGCCCTAGCGCTACAAAACAAGTGCTACAACACTATCAAGACCAGAACATAAGCGCTACAGCGCTGCATCAAGGGCGCTACAGCGCTAGTGGAACACTTTGTAGGGGATTTTGGCTCTGTTTATAGCACTACAGCGCTCAAGACATGGCGCTACAGTGCTATCAATGCGTTTTTCAGATTTAAGCCACTTTTTGAAGGGTAAAATGGTCTTTTTACTTGGGACCTTGGAAAACTATTTAAGCAACATTATTATGCGATTTTTATAAGCAGTTTTGATTTGTAAAACCCTAGATCTAGAAAAGACTGCTGCTTTAGATTGTTTTTCTGGTTTTAACTTTCTGGATTTTTTTTCATATGAATTCCTTAGATTATTTTCTATGAGTAAATATTTGAATGTTATTTCCATCATGTTATCTATGAACTAATTTCATTTATCTAGGGATTAATGTAGTCACTGGGAATTCTATTTAATTTTATTATGATATTCTATTGATACTTCTTCTCTATTCTAATCTATATGATGTTTGTTTAATGCTGGTAAATATTTGATCACTATTTACTTGATTTAATGGTTTTGATTCAAATTCAAAAGTTGAGAATTGAATATGCTATCATTATATAGACATAGGTTGCATATTGGACGAAAGTACTTGTATAACTTGTAACGCCCTGGATAGCCAAGACCGCTACACCATGTACTTATAAAAGTGCAAGACTTGCTAATCAAGTCATTAGTTTAAAAACGTGTCACTAAACATGTATGATCTAGGGTTAAAAAGGGGGTTTTTGCCTCAAATGTTTCATTTCATATAAATAAGCAGTTATTTACACGAGATCCCAAAAGAAATAGAGTTTAAAAGTTGGATTACAGACTTCCAAAATAATACAAACAACTGTTAGCCATACTAAGGAAAAATGGACAATCTCTGGGTCTCGCGTCCCTGCCTAAACCTCAACCGTGGCGGCTGAGCAGCTGGCCATGTACATTCCGCTCGAAGAGCTCTCCTAATCAAGGCTGATCAAGTTTGCCCTTGCCTTTACCTGCACCACGTAGCACCCGTGAGCCAAGACCCAGTAAGAAAACATGTGCAACACAAACAGTGATAACAGATAGTAAATTTGCTAAGCATGAACTCTCATCAAATATTCCACATTAGTCATTCAGCATATATTCAGAATCAAGGATGTAATCAATCACTTATAACATTCATAACACATAATAATCAGGGCTGACAACTTAGGCCGCACCCTCTATTTATCCCACTGACTCCGGCCTGCTTAAACCTAGCTCAGTGCATATTAAGCTGTTCTCGACTACCAGTGGCCAAGCCGTGCCCTGTGCGAGTGTAACTCTTGGCACCCTGAGGCCGCATGTCCACTAATTAGCTTGCATGGAATAATACCATCTTTTGAAGCATACACAATAGGGAAACCTTAGTCCCATCACATATATTCAACCAGGTGCAGTTTTCTTACCTTTAATCTTTGCAGTTACTGATTACGAGCAACGCTCCTCAAGCACGATCCGTTCCCGAGCGTAAGCTTTTATCACCTAGTCACAACCAAGGTATAGGGTTCCATTAATATTCAGATAAGGGTTTCCGGATACAAAACTAACTTTCGGGAATCCGAATTCCACCAAGCACAGTGGTGAAATCGATCCCGAGCATTCTAGACCACATTTCCGTGCCTAAGATCCCCAAATGTTCAAGTGTGCACCCAAGGGCTGCGGCCCTTGAAGCTTAGCCACGGCCCTGCCCTCAAAACAGAGCCAAGGGCATGCCTGAAAGAAGACACGCGCCACAGCTCTTACCTTGGGAGCCGCGACGCTCACCCTTGGCTGAGCCCTCCTGGCTCATCTTCATCCTAGGGCCGCAATGCTCTAGAACAGAGCCGCGACCCTTCCCTTCGAGCCCAAAAAACCCACCATTTCCAACATCTAAACCTCATCCAAAGCCATCCCAAAGCTCCCTAATTCAAAACCCTTTAATCACAACACCTTTATCATGATTCTAACAACACATCCTAACAGAAATACAGCCCAAAAACCCACTAGAATCCCATTTCCAATTTCTGAGACTCAAGAACTACAAACACTCAGACCAACCATTCAAACTCAAATTGAAACCTCTATATCACGAATTGAGACTTACCTCTTCTGCTGAACCACTTCTCCAAGCCAAATCCAAGCTAATTCCCAAGCTTTCCTCCTTAATTCTGCCCTTAAACATCAAAACCACAATTACCTCAATACCTAGCCAAAACCCAGAATTTCTAACCACAGAAAAAGAAATTCAATGCTTACCTTAGTCCTAATTAAGTTCTTAATTGATTCTTGAGCTAAGCCTCTAAATCACTCCTGAATTCCTCTGAGTTCCCAGCTGAATTCCCCTAAGTTTTCAGTGTTTTCTTCCTTGTGTTTTCCTTGAGAGAGAATAGAGAGGAAAGGCTGAATAAAGGGTCGGTCTAATTCTTTCTACTGTTTTCCTTAAGTTTCTGTCTAATCTTATCCCATTGAGTCAATCCCGAGGCTTGGGGTGCCGGAAACGTCCCCGAGGGAAAAACGGTAAAATTCCCCAATATTCCCGCCTAGACTTCCTAACCTCAAATATATCTCCATATATTTATTTTCATAACCCGATAGTCTAAATAACTACCCGATACCTAAAATACCCTTGACTTATCCAAAGTCAACTGTTAAGCCCTGTTGTGACTTTTTCCTGCTATCTAGCCCTAGGATCGCCTCGAGTCGTACTCTGCAGACCTACCCACATAATAATGTGGGCATTACCATATATATATATCACATTAATATCAATATAATCATACAGGCATTATTAATAATATAATTATGCATTTAAGTCAATATATTCATGCAAACCATATTTAACCCAATTATGCCCTCCCGCCACACTAATCAAGGCCCTTAAGCCTCATTAGCGAATTTGGGGTCGTTACAACTATCCCCTCCTAATGAGAATTTCATCCTCGAAATTTACCTGAATAGCTTGGGATATTGATCCCGCATCACTGTCTCTAACTCCCAGGTCGCTTCCTCGACCTTACTATTCCTCCACAACACTTTCACTAACGGAATTGTCTTATTCCGTAAGACTTTGTCCTTCCGATCCAAAATCTGAACTGGTCGCTCCTCATAGGACAAGTCTGTATGCAAATATAAGTCCTCATACTTTAGTACATGTGTTGTATCAGAAACATACTTTCGCAACATGGAGACATGGAAAACATTATGAACTCCTGATAGCGACGGTGGCAAGGCCAGCCTATAAGGCACCTGTCCGATCCTCTCTAGGATCTCAAAAGGTCCAAAAAATCGAGGGCTTAGCTTGCCCTTTACTCCAAACCTCCTCACCCCTCTCAATGGTGAAACTCGCAGAAACACGTGGTCCCCAACCTGGAACTCCACGTTCCTACGCTTAGGATCAACGTAGCTTTTCTGTCTACTCTGCGAAGCAAGCAATCTGGCTCGAATCTACTCAATAGCCTCATTGGTCTTCTGAACCATGTCTGGCCCTAAGTACCTCCTCTCACCCATCTCATCCCAATGTATGGGTGACCTACACTTCCTCCCATATAACATCTCATAAGGGGCCACCCCAATCGTGGACGGATAGCTGTTGTTATACGAGAATTCAATCAACGGTAAGTACTTACTCCAAGATCCCTCGAAATCAATCACACATGCCCTAAGCATGTCCTCTAACAACTGAATCGTCCTCTCAGACTGTCCATCAGTCTGAGGATGAAAAGCTGTGCTAAACTTCAGCTGAGTTCCCATGGCTCTTTGTAGAGCTCCCCAAAATTTGGAGGTAAAGATAGGGTCTCGATCAGATACAATAGACTTTGGAACCCCATGAAGACGAACTATCTCCCTCACATACAACTCTGCATACTATTCCACTGTATAGGTCGACCTCACTGGTAGAAAATGAGCTGACTTGGTGTATCTGTCCACTATCACCCACACCGAGTCATGAAGTCCAACTGTCCTGGGTAATCCCCCCACAAAATCCATCGTAATATCCTCCCACTTACATTATGGGATACCTAAAGGTTGAAGCAATCCCGCTGGTCGCTGATGCTCAGCCTTCACCTGCTGACATGTCAAACATCTAGCCACATACTCTACGACATCCTTCTTCATCCCGGGCCACTAATATAATGTCCGTAGATCCTGATACATCTTCGTGGTACCCGGATGAAGTGAGTATGGCGTAGTGTGAGACTCATCCAGTATCTCTCGCCTGATCCCCTCATCTGCCGGAACACAAATCTGTCCCTGATATCGAAGCAAACCTGTCTCAGAAACAGTATAATCCTTACTTGCCCCTGCTAAGACATGATGCCTAACTTCCTGCAATTGCGCATCCACCAATTGACCCTCCTTGACCCGCTCTAACAGGGTCGACTGCAAGGTAATATTAGCTAACTGGCCTACCACCAATTCTATCTTCGCCCTGGCCATCTCATCACCTAATTCTCTCGAGATCTGGGTAGAATTATACAACTGTCCTGGGCCCCTCCGACTCAACGCATCTGCCACCACGTTGGCTTTCCCCGGGTAGTAAAGGATGTCATAATCATAATCCTTAACCAACTCCAACCAACGTCTCTACCTCATGTTCAGATCCTTCTAAGTAAAGAAATACTTCAGACTCTTATGGTTAGTGTATGTCTCGCACTTCTCCCCATACAAATAATGACGCCACACCTTCAGTGCGAATACCACTGCTGCTAGTTCCAAATCATGAGTCGGATACCGCTGCTCATACTCCTTCAGCTGCCGAGATGCATAGGCTATAACTTTCTCATTCTGCATCAACACGCAGCCTAAACCCATCCTCGATGCATCACAATAGACCACAAGCTTTCCTTCCTCCGAAGGAAGACTCAACACAGGTGTAGAAATAAGCCGTCGCTTCAACTCTTGAAAGCTGTTCTCTCACTTCTCTGACCAAACAAACTTCTTATTCTTTCTTGTCAACTCTATCATCAGTGAAGAAATCTTTGAGAACCCCTCAATGAACCGTCTGTAATAACCAGCTAGTCCAAGGAAACTTTGCACCTCCGAGGCGTTCCTTGGCCTCGGTCAATCCCTTACTGCTTCTACCTTGGACGGATCCACCTTAATCCCTTCTGCCCCAACTATATGCCCAAGAAATGTCATCTCTGGTAACCAAAACTCACACTCCTTAAACTTAGCGTACAAGTAATGCTCCCTCAACCTCTGCAAAACCTGTCAGAGATGCTGCTCATGCTCTGCCTCTGAACTGGAGTAAACCAAGATGTCGTCGATGAAGACAATGACGAACTGATCCAAGAAGTCCCTGAACACCCTATTCATCAGATCCATAAAAGCTGTTGGGGCATTGGTCAGACCAAAAGACATGACCAAGAACTCATAATGCCCATACCGTGTCCAGAAGGACGACTTCGGTATATCCTCATCTTTAATCCTCAGCTGGTGATAACCAGATCGAAGATCAATCTTTGAGAACACCATCTTTCCCTACAGCTGATCGAACAAGTCATCAATCCTTGGTAGAGGGTACTTATTCTTGATAGTTAACTTGTTCAATTCTCTATAATCTATACACATCCTCAAAGTCACGTCCTTCTTCTTAACAAACAACACTGGAGTGCCCCATGGAGAATAACTAGGCCTGATGAATCCCAAATCCAGGAGTTCTTGCAACTATATCTTCAACTCTTTCAATTCTGCCGGTGCCATTCTGTACGGTGTCCTAGATACTGGTGCTGTCCCCGGCGCTAACTCAATCTCAAATTGAATCTCCCTGTGCGGCGGCAACCCTGGCAGATCCTCAGGAAATACATCCAAAAACACACACACCAATCTGGTCTCTCCCGGCCCTGCCAGCATAACCCTAGTAGTATCCACCACACTAGCCAGAAAACCTATGCATCCCCCTGCAACAAGTCTCTGGCTCTCAACGCTGAAATCATGGGTACGCGGGGTCCACATACCGCACCCACAAAAACAAAGGGGTCCTTGCCCTCAGGCATAAAAGTAACCATCTTCTTCCTGCAGTCAATCGTAGCCCCATATATAACAAACCAGTCCATCCCCAGAATCATGTCAAAATCCTCCATATCCAACTCAATCAGATCCACCGAAAGTTCCCTACTATCAACAATCACTGGCACTACCCTAATCCATCTCCCAGAAACTACCAGTTCCCCTGTAGGCAATAAAGTCCCAAACCTTGCAGTCCGATACTCACTAGGTCTACACAGTCTATCAATCACTCTACTAGAAACAAAGGAATGTGTAGCACCAAAATCAATCAATACTGTAAAAGGAAAGCCAGCGCTAGAAAGCTGACTTGTCACTACCGAGGGACTAGCCTCGGCCTCTGCCTGAGTCAAGGTGAATACTCGAGCTGGAGTCAAGCTATCCACCTTCCCTGCTTCTCCTTTCTTCACCTGAGATGCCCCACTGCTTCGCACATAAAGCATGCCTTGGCCCGACTCTCGCCCAGATGGCGTCTTCTACACCTCGGGCACTCCGGATAGGTCCGCCATGCCTTGCCGCCACCGTGACGGCCACCCTGACTACTCGACCCCTCCTATCAGGACCAGCAGCGGTCGAAGTGTCAGGAGCCTTTCTCTTGAAGTCACTGGGGCCTCCGCCCCTACCTGTCCCTGAATAAGGAGGCACCGCTCTACGGCCTTCATGCCTCACTGCACTTTCCCTCCATATCTTGTTCTTCGCTTCCTCAGCGGTAAGAGCCTCTCTCAACGGCCTGGGCATAAGTTGTTCCTCCAGGTACCGTTGTGATCCTGACATCCCGGGCTATCATAGCATTAAGCTCCCTAATAAATTGATCTTGCCTAGCAGCATCAGAAGGCACAAGATCTGGTGCAAACTTCGCAAGCCTATCAAATTTTAGGGCATATTCAATAACAGTCATATTGCCCTGCACAAGACTCACGAACTCATTGACCTTTGCCGCCCTGAGAGCAACATTGTAGTACTTCTGACTGAACAAGTCTCTGAATCCTTCCCAACTCAAAGTAGTAACATCCCTGGTCTGCGATGCCACTTCCCACTAGATGCGGGCATCCTCCCTTAACATATAAGTGGCACAGGCCACTCTATCATGCCCCTCTATCCTCATGAAATCCAGAATTGTAGTAATCATAGTTAACCATTGCTCGAATTTCAATGGATCCGGTCCACCCTCAAAGATTAGGGGTTGCTGCTTCCTGAACCGCTCATATAATGGCTCCCATCTGTTACCAACCTCCCCTGACTGCACAACTGGTACCACCACAGGTGGTACAATAGGGGCAGCACTCCCTGATGGAGCCTACTGTTGCAGAATACAGATCTGCTCATCCTGACTCTGTAATCGAGCTTACATATCTGCCATTAACTGCTGCTAGTTCTCAGGGACTGGCAGAGGAATCTGGCCCTGGTCATCACCCTCAGTCCCGGACCTAGTGCCGGCTAGTCGTGTAGATTTTCTTGGACGCATAGCTATCCAAGTCAATCTGCAAATAACGACTCGGCAGTCAGACCATGATGACAGGGAAAAAACTTCTCCAAGATCCACCAATAGAACATAACCAATCACAGACAATCAACACATAAGCATCCATCCTCATGCAATGCTGCTAATAAGCACGCCTCCAATCTCATTACACAATAGCTATAAAACAAGCATTTATCCATGCACAATATACAATTAATCATCCATATATTAATTTACATGCACGACGATGCTAATAAACATGCCTCAATATTCTCACACAACAGTCAAGGGCCAGGCCCTATCAGTATCTCATGCTTCCTATTAATCCAATAAATAACAGCATTCATAACTTATTTCAGGCACATAAGCATATAAACACATATACACATCACCGAACCCTGATTTGAGCTTGTCTCTAGTAGTGAATGTACATGTCCAGCCTGTCTTGAGGAACCCTTAAACCTAGGACGCTCTGATACCAAGTTGTAACGCCCTGGATAGCCAAGATCGCTACACTGTGTACTTATAAAAGTGCAAGACTTGCTAATCAAGTCATTAGTTTAAAAACGTGTCACTAAACATGTATGATCTAAGGTTAAAAAGGGGTTTTGGTCTCAAATGTTTCATTTCATATAAATAAGCAGTTATTTACACGGGATCCCAAAAGAAATAGAGTTTTAAAGTTGGATTACAGACTTCCAAAATAATACAAACATTTGTTAGCCATACTAAGGCAAAATGAACAATCTCTGGGTCTCGCGTCCCTGCCTAAACCTCAACCGTGGCGGCTGAGCAGCTGGCCATGTACATTCCACTCGCAGAGCTCTCCTAATCAAGGCTGATCAAGTTTGTCCTTGCCTTTACCTGCACCACGTAGCACCCGTGAGCCAAGGTCCAGCAAGAAAACATGTGCAACACAAACAGTGATAACAGATAGTAAATTCGCTAAGCATGAACTCTCATCAAATATTCCACATTAATCATTCATCATATATTCAGAATCAAGGATGCAATCAATCACTTATAACATTCATAACACATAATAATCAGGGCCGACAACTTAAGCTGCACCCTCTATTTATCCCACTGACTCCGGCCCGCTTAAACCGATCTCAGTGCATATTAAGCTGTCCTCGGCTACCAGTGGCCAAGCCACGGCCTATGTGCTAGTGTAACCCTTGGCACCCTTAGGCCGCTGGTTCACTAATTAGCATGCATGGCATAATACCATCTTTTCAAGCATACACAATAGGGAACCCTTAGTCCCATCACATATATTCAACCAAGTGCAGTTTTCTTACCTTTAATCTTTACGGTAACTGATTACGAGCAACGCTCCTCAAGCACGATTCGTTCCCGAGCCTAAGATTTTATCACCTAGTCACAACCAAGGTATAGGGTTCTATTAATATTCAGATAAGGGTTTCTGGATACAAAACTAACTTTTGGGAATCTGAATTCCACCAAGAACGGTGGTGAAATCGATCCCGAGCATTCTAGACCACATTCCCATGCCTAAGATCCCCAAATGTTCAAGTGTGCACCCAAGGGCTGTGGCCCTTGAAGCTTAGCCGCGGCCCTGCCCTCAAAACAGAGCCAAGGGCATGCCTAAAAGAAGACACGTGTCGCGGCCCTTGCCTTGGGCACCTCGGTGCTCACCCTTGGCTGAGCCCTCCTGGCTCATCTTCATCCTAGGGCCGCAGCGCTCTAGAACAGAGCCGCGACCCTTCCCTTCGAGCCCAGAAAACCTACCATTTCCAACATCTAAACCTCATCCAAAGCCATCCCAAATCTCCCCAATTCAAAACCCTTTAATCACAACACCTTTATCATGATTCTAACAACACATCCTAACATAAATATAGCCCAAAAACCCACTAGAATCCCATTTCCAATTTCTGGAACTCAAGAACTACAAACACTCAAACCAACCATTCAAACTCAAATTGAAACCTCTATATCACGAATTTAGACTTACCTCTTCTGCTGAACCACTTCTCCAAGCCAAATTCAAGCTAATTCCGAAGCTTTCCTCCTTAATTCTGCCTTTAAACATCAAAACCACAATTACCTCAATACCCAGCCAAAACCCAGAATTTCTAACCACAGAAAAAGAAATTCAATGCTTACCTTAGTCCTGATTAAGTTCTTGATTGATTCTTGAGCTAAGCCTCTAAATCACTCCTGAATTCCCAGCTGAATTCCCCTAAGATTTCAGTGTTTTCTTCCTTGTGTTTTCCTTGAGAGAGAATAGAGAGGAAAGGCTGAATAAAGGGTCGGTCTAATTCTGTCTACTGTTTTCCTTAATTTTCTGTCTAATCTTATCCCATTGAGTCAATCCCGAGGCTCGGGGTGCCGGAAACGTCCCTGAGGGCAAAATGGTAAAATTCCCCAATATTCCCGCCTAGACTTCCTAACCTCAAATATATCTCCATATATTTATTTTCATAACCTGATAGTCTAAATAACCGATACCTAAAATACCCTTGACTTATCCAAAGTCAACTGTTAAGCCCTGTTGTGACTTTTTCCCGCTATCTAGCCCTAGGATCGCCTCGAGTCGTGCTCTGCAGACCTACCCACATAATAATGTGGTTCTCACATTACCATATATATATATATACATTTATCACATTAATATCAATATAATCATACAAGCATTATTAATCATATAATTATACATTTAAGTCAATATATTCATGCAAACCATATTTAACCCAGTTATGCCGTCCCGACACACTAATCAAGGCCCTTAAGCCTCATTAGAGAATTTGGGGTCGTTACATGACTTGTGTAGTAATTAGGTTTCTTTGCTTAATGCCTTCTATATGTCAAGTTTATCACAGATATGTAGAAAACCTGCATATAGACTGAGATCTTATATCTTTAAAAAGAATAGGAATCAATTATATTAACCTTCTATTAGAATAGAAAGAAGAGATTTAGAATTGATTAGTAAAATTAATAGAATGAAAAGTTTATGAAATTAATTCCTAGGCTTTTTATTATTAATTTGTTGCTTCATTGTTTTGTTTTCAGTTATTTAAATTCTGTTCGTTGTTTGGAGTATACATTTCAGTTTTAATTATTCATCTAAATTTTAAATCACCAAATAGAATTTGAAAATCAATTAGTGGTATTTGGAAAGTAGTCTTCGTGGGATCGACACTCTACTTATTATATATTACTTGATTTGACCACATATACTTGCGTGTTAAATTTTCATAGATCACGGCCCTCCAATCCTTGGGCAGCGGTGCACCTGGGCAGACAGAGGCTTCCAACCTCTTTGACACACACGGGCCACGATGCCTGAAGAACAGGGCCGCGACTTGAGCCTCCAAGCCCAAAAAATCACCATTCTTCAGGCATTTTCTTCGAACCTAAACCCCAATTGTCATAATTAAACATAAATTAAGCTCATAATTGAACCTGGATTCCTTGTTTACATATCCTAGTTAACACAATAAGTCCATAAATAACCCCATAAACTCAGCCAATATCCAAAATTAAAGTTAAAATCCAATTCACATGCAAACCTATAACTTAAACAAAAATTCAGCAGAAACTTAAACAATTATGTTATCCCCAAAATTTGAATACGATGATGTGGTGATCAAAAGTGACAGGTGGCAATACATGGTAGTCAATAAATGTGTTATCAAGAAAGGCAAACGGTTTGAATTAATATTTAGAGTTGCGATATTACTGGTCATAAAAATTATTTATCTGGTTTGGAAGTGGTTTGACCGACTAGATAAACTGACCGACCGGTAAGGATTTTTGACTGACCAGTCAAGTGCTTTGGCCGACTGGTAAGGATTTTTGACTGACCAGTCAAGCACTTTGGTCGACCAGTCATTTTGGAGTCAAGTGTATCCGGTCAGTCAAATGTTTTCCCTAACCAGAAGGGTGTTTTGGCCGACCAGTCTCATTTCAGGGTGTGGAGTTGGCCGACCAGACAAAGCATGATTCTGCAGCAAAATTTCAGTAACGAATTTAGCTAGAATTAGTCGTACCCACAGCGGGAATCTCTCAGATTATCTCAAAGAAATCGCATATTGCTGTATTTTAAATTTGATTATTAATTAAATATTGGTTAGAGCAACTGAATTATCCCGATTATGAGGGATTTTGATTTGTACGATCCTGAGCTTATAAATAAAGAGCTCATGGCATCATTGAAAGGATTCGAATTCTGATTTTCCTGAGAGAGCATTTGTATTCTGAGAGAAATCTTGTATTTTTTTCATTTACACTTAAGAAACTCAGTTGACACAGGTTCATCTGATCTTGAGTGTAGATCTATATATCACAAGTCTAAGTGGATTAGACTATTACCAACATATTGGGGCTAAACCACTATAAAATTAACAATGTCGTATTTTCTCTTGAAGGTTTATTGTAGTTTTGATGTCTACTCATCGTTGGCCAAAATCGTGGTCAACATTTTGGTGCTTTCATTGAGAGCCTAAAGAGAAGAAACACACTATTATCGTATCATTATGGCACCCAAGAATACCAATGCGACCTCCAAGAAGCCAGGCACATCTAAAGAGCCTACTAGATTAGAAGGTCCTGGCCCTCAAGACCATGAGGCTGAACCCAGGGTCTTTCTCGAGGAAATGACTCCAGAGGTTGAACAACTCCAGGAAGCCATGAAGGCCTTCCAAGATGAGATGGCGCAATTAAACGCTCGGCATGAGTCATTTGCTGAAGAGATGGATAGACAGAAAGCTGAGTTTGAGCAGCAAAGACGGGAGATGGACGCCAGGAGTGAAGAGATCAGGCGACGGTAGGAGGAGGCCAATAGGTGACACCGTGAGGCTGCACTTGCTCTAGAGGCGGCTACATAGTTGACCCAGGCCAATGCCCAAACTGCAGCACGAGGAGCAGCTACCCAGGGAGTAAGGAATACAGATGCTGGTCGAAAAACTACTGACAGAGCCAATTCTCGGGGACCGGAAAGAAGTAGGAGTAACCCCCCTGGTTGGGAAGATGATGGGGTCTAATCCAGAACTACCTCGTCGCAAAGGGAGAACTCTAGAACCCCCTCCAGGAGCCACCAATCAGAAACTTCTAAATCAGGGAGTCACTGATCGGGCAGTAAAAAGACTCCACCCAGGCAGGATCAAACAAAGAATCCTCGAGGTAAAGGAACCTCACAGTTCAAAGATGGACATGGTCATGATGAGGCTGATAGTCATCACACTGACTGATTGAAGGAAAAAGATGACAACGACCAATAAGGAGGAAAGGACTACCCGTCACAAATAGGAAGGCCACCACTGCATCCCGGCTAGCAGCGCAGTGGGAGAGAGCACGTCCCGCGTGATAAGCCTTCTGAAAAATCTCAGAGCACAGTGTTTGATCGGTTGGGATGACGCACTTCTCAGAAGGATTTAAGAGATGTCATCACTGAAAAGAGAAGGACCGTCCCGGTCGAAGGGCGAGATCTGACCTGACCTGCCAGTCAAGTAGAAATACTTGATGACAGTGTGCCAGATAGGAATGCTCGACCAGGCGGTCAAGACCTTGAGCCCCCAACGGTCGCCCGAGGAATCTAGGCCCAGCTTGATGCGCTAACGGCCGCAGTTAAAGGTTTTTCGAAACAACCTTCCGCAATCGATTCGGTAGACCATAGGAGTGGCAGTCTGTTTTGTGCCTGAATCAGAGCAGCCCAGCCGCCAACAAAGTATAAAGCACCGGTACTTCCAGTATATATAGAAAAGGCAGACCCCATAAGGCATGTTGGGAAGTTTGAAGACCAAATGGAGCTGCTCGGGGTGAGTGATGATTATCGTTGTAGAGTTTTCCCCACTACATTGTCCGATACTGCCCAAGAGTGGTATTGGAAATTCAAGCCAAACTCCATTACCTCTTGGGAGAGTTTCAAGAAAGAATTTTGTAGAGAGTTCAGCACTGGTCGGACTCCTCCAGTTTATGCCAATCACTTGGCAGATATTAAACAAGGGAAGGATGAATCTCTCAAGAATTACATATAGAGGTTCATGAGAGAAGCCAACCGAGCAACTACTGTTGGAGACGAGGGGAAGATGGTTGCCATATCTCCTGGTATAATTTATTGGAGTCCTTTGTGGGACAGTATACATCGCAATCCAATTTCAACACTACAACAATTTCTTGACCGAGCAGACAAACATATGAAATTGGATGACGCGATTGAGAAAGGAGAGAAAGGGCTAAACAATTCGGGAGGATCAACTGATCCTCCTAAGAATGGTGGGAATGGAAAAAATGGTGGAAAGAAACGTGGAAATAACGGGTCTGACCTCCATGAGGAAAAGAAGGCTAAGTCGGGACCAAACGAAAAGCCAACCAAGTATGAACCTCGGTTCACCAATTACACCACTCATTCGGCCAGCCGAGCAGAAATATATCTTGTGAGTCATCAAGAGGTTCCCTACCAGAAACCCCCACCAATCAGGAATGAGATGAGTAAGAGAGACATGAATAAGTTCTGTCGTTTCCATGGAGATTATGGTCATGACACAAATGAATGCAACCATCTCAAAGATGAGATAGAGTTTCTCCTCCGATCGGGAAAGTTAAAAAAGTATCGAGTAGAAAAGACCCAAGGAGAAGGAAGTAACAACAATCCTGGGTTTAAGCGACAACGGTCTCCACCCTTGCAACCAGAGCCTATGGACTTCACTTTAGACACTATATGTGGAGGTCCACACCTGGCTGGGGATAGTAATAAACCAAGAGAGAGATATGCTCGAACACTTCGACATGAGTTGGATGCAGCATCGACATCTGAGGTCATGGCTGTAGAGGAGCGACCTCCAAAGAATCCACGGTATGAAAGTGAGTCTCTCACTTTTACTGAAGATGATGCTCGACATGTAAGATATCCTCATAATGACCCACTCGTCATTACAGTCCAAATAGCGAACATGAAGGTGAAGAGATGTCTGGTTGACACGGGAAGTTCTGTAAATATTATTTACAAGTTGTCTTTTGAAAGGATGAAATTATCCATAAATGACTTGAAGCCATGCTCTCAAGTTATTTACGGATTTACCGGAGAAGGATTGTCATTGGTTAGAACAATAAAGTTACCGGTCACAATAGGAGATGCTACTAGGCACGAGACAGTCATGATAGAGTTTTTGATAGTCGATTGTTCGTCGGCTTATAATGCGGTAGCTTAGTTTCAAGTGTTTAACTTGTTATTTAAGTTTGTTTGTGAGCTGGTTATTTGTTGACCAATCATTTTATTTTTGAAACAATTTTAGTTTGTTTGAGACTCGTGATTAGACACGCTTTGTCCTTATTTTTTACGAGTAATAAAAGAGATCATGCGTAGCGCGGTCGAATCTTGTTACAAATTTTGCATATGTGTTGATTATTTTTACTTTGGCAGTGTTCAACTGTCAGTGCATTTGAAAAGGAAATTATGAGAGGAAAAAACTAGGCAGTGTTCAACTGGTCGGTATCCATCAGATAAATTACCAGCATTTAACTGGTTGAGTATTTTTGTAGTGTTTAATTGCTCAAATATCTTCTTTGTATTCGATGTGTTTCACGAGTAATAACACTGCTCGAACAAATTCAGTCAAGTAGCAAGTGACCAAGGATTTTTCAACCCTCAATCACTTGGGGGGCACATAGGGTATACTGGTATGTAATTCAACACAGGCAATAAGAGCACGAGCAAAGATATTTGTTTTTAGGCTGACTTGTAAATTTTTGAAGTAAAAAAAGGCCATTAAGTTAACTTGTTTGACATAAAAAAACTTGTAAATGATTTAAGTCTAAAAAGTAAAGTATACATGCCAACAGCTCGGCCGTACGAGCAAAGTATAATAAGAAGATAGTTGAGATAAGTGTCTACTAGTTGGACAAGAGACTCTTTGGTTGGCTAAAGTATGTTCACTGGTCTAGTAAATTGTTGACAGGTTGATCGACACCATCCTTGGCATTGGTAACATCCTCTGGTCGGAATGATAAAGCAGGAGAAAAAGGCACAACACTAGTAGGATTGGCTGCCTCCTCAATGACCTTTGCCTCCCATTTGGCAAGTTCTTCTGCCCGGGCCTCCTCTAAGAGAAAGTCAAGGTTGAGGGGCTTGTTTAACTTCTGTACCTGGTAGAATCAGTTGAAACAAATCTCCTCATAGTGAGCAAGATCAGCTTCCTTTTCTCGCTCCAGCTCCTCATTCTCGCAAGTCATTTTCTCCAGCTGATCAGTCAACATCTTGTTGGATTGGATTTGTTTCTTATTCTCATCAACCAACTCCCTTAGAGATCCATCTCGCTTAGCGATGGTCTTCTCCGCCTGCTCGACCTTGGATCGAAGATCCCCTTCGGATTCAGTTAAAGTTTCAATCTTGGCTTGGGCTTCCACCAATTGATCATTTAAGACTTTGATCAATTCCTTATAGTCTACTGCTTAGTGCTGAGCATGAATGATAGTGATAAGTGACTGAAATGGATAACAGAAAGTTACTTAAAGTAAAATCAATTAATAACAAAATGGGATGTCTTGATGATAAAATACTTACACTCATCAGTTGGACAAGACCCCTTTGCAGGACAACTTCAACACTGAGCCAGGGCAAAGACGCAAAGGTTTGAGTTGTTGCAGCATGGTGCAGAGTGTGGTCAAGCAATTCCTTCCCAATATCACCAGCAATGCGAAGGGGCTCACTTAAGCCAGCCGAGTGGGTAGGTGTTAAACTAGCAGAAGGAAGAATTGATGAAGGATTAACTGCGGGATGGTGATAGGCTGGTCAGGTAATCTCCCCTGACTGGTCGGTATAGTCTTCACGACTTTTCTTGGAGGGTTTGAGCTACTACCTTCCCCAGGTTTCCACTTTTGGGCAGAGGAAGTGTTGAATTGTTTGAACATATCTAGATCTGCAAAAAAAAGTGAAGCACAAGACTTGTTAGTAAAAATGGGAGACAATATATAAATGAAAATTTTACTATTACCACATAACTCTACAGATTTCATACAATCATTCTCGAAGGAAGTTATTTATAACAAAATACCAAACTATGGTTACCGATTAGCAGAAAAACCTGAGTTTAGAATTTGATCAAGAAAGTCGTCTTCTTCTTCTTTAGATGATGAGTTGACATCTCTATGGAGCTCAAGGTTCTTTCCTTTCCCAGGCATTGTAGGAATGGCACGTCTACGATGGTCCTCTGGAAGGGGTTCCCTAATAATAAGGTCACCTGGTCGGCGTGAGTAGGGAGATGGTTCAGGAGAGAACTGATCAGTCACTACTTTAGTGTCAGCATTTGACTGGTCAGTTGCGTTCTCTTCTTCAGTAGTGCTACCTTCTATGATGTTTTGATTGCTTGGTAACAACCCCACCAACTGAAGATTGTCCATGTTGACCAACCCTTTTACATTTTTCTCTTCGGTAGACATGTTAACAAGTTCTTCTACTCAGGAATACATTTCCTTAGTTGGTAGAGGTTAATGGAAAGGACCTGCATGCGTGAAGGCCAAGTTGTTGGCCTTAATGTCTGAAGTAAGAAAATACTCTGTATAGTATTTTCTGGGATTTGATTTATGTGCGATACCATGGAGGTATTTAATCCCTTTATGCCTGTGGAAGAGGTGGAAAAAACCTGTATTCTTGTGGCTTGGATTGGTCCTAAAGTCAAAGAGGTAGTGCACTTCATGAGGAGTGGGTGGATCCCAGCCTTGAAAGCAGTAGAGAATATATAAAGCAAATAATTCCTGAATTCCATTAGGAGTTATTTGGAAAGGAGAGACATTGAAGTAATCTGCTACTCACCGAAAAAAGGGTGCAGTGTGATAGTAGCTCCTGCAAAAACATGGTACTAAACCAGGCACAATAGGGTCCACCAGGCTTGTTAGCTCTCTGATGAGGTCGTGGGCATATCACGTTTACCCCTTCAAGGACCGAAGCCTGAATGTGTTTATCGAACATGCTGGAGTTAAGTTTAGAAGGTTTGGCTATGAACCAAGAAGGCGTTTCGTCTTCATCTTTTTTTGGTTTTAGAACAGTTGATAGTTGAATCTCAGTTGTAAATTTCTAGATAGTCTTTCTCTGGGGTTTGCTAGCTTTAAGGATCTGGCACGGCGGCCTTGAAGAAACTGCAGTTTGGGCTTCACCACATTCCACTACCTTTTGTGTCGCTCTACGAGCCACTTGAGGATCTTGGTCTTGAGGAAGTCGATTGGATTTTTTCACCCTCATTGGTAGATGTTGAAGCTGTTGATTAAGAAACAGTTCTTCGTGAAGGAAGTACAAAGAAGATCGGGGAACGATTTTCTTAAGACGACGAAGGCGATCTTCAGGAGTACGACTGCTAGGAGATTTGGATGAAGAGTCGCTACTTAGAGGAGTGTCACTTGACTTGGGAATTGAAGAGTCGAAGTTTGCATGGTTGTCACTTCCCCTGTAGTCGAAGCGATTCATATACAAAAAAGTATGGGGTGGTGAGTGAACCAAACAAAAATAAATCAATCAATGCAAAGTAAAAATATTTATTTACTACTCAAAAAGTATTTTACTGGTTAGTAAAAAAACTTTTGACTCCCCAGATAAACAAGTATGAGGGCAACAGGCATAAGAATTTTTTTTGTTTTGGTGCCTAAAATGCATGAATCATTTTTACAGGCCCAAAGGCTTGAGAGCTTTTAGGGCCAATCGGGTAGGCTCTGGTGTCTGATCGGTTGGGGCACTGATCCGAGTGGATAGACGTGGTGACCGAGCGGATGGCATAGTGTCTGGTCGGTTGGCATGGGCGTCTGAGCGGATAGAGGAATGTCCAAGAAAATGGGGCAAGTGTCCGAGAGGAGGGGCGTAATGTCCGGTCGGTTGGCATGAGCGTCCGAAGTGGATAGAGGAACGTTCGAGTTGATGGCGTGAGTGCCTGAGAGGAGGCGCGTAGTATCCGATCAGTTGGCGCGAGCATTTGAGCGGATGGAGGAGCGTCCACTCAGGTGACGTGCGTGTCCCAGCAGCCCGGATCAGTGTCCGATCAGCCATGGGTGTGTCCGAGTGATTGTGCCCTTGCATCCGAGTAGGAGGAGGCATGCCTAAGCAGTTTAGGGGCATGTCCGAGTGTCCAAATGGTTCAAAGAAGATGACCGATCGATCACATTCATGCTTTCCCAATAAATTATTTTTGAAAGACCGTAAATCTCAAAGGCTTGAGGCACAAACATGTTCTTCTATTTATGGGACACTACATCAAGATCGAAAGGTGGGATTTGAAAAGCTCAAGAGGTCCTAAGGAAAGAAGTGTTCATCAAATACCCATAAACCTAAATATGCAATGTAGAGTAAAAAATCATTTTTTCATGAATTGGGGACAAAATTGATTTAACCATAGCCTAAACTACATCAAAACAACCATAAATTGCATCATTCATCAAAGATTCATACACAAATCCAAGAGTGTATTCTAAGAAGATGGTTTCGGAACATATGGGTTCTAACAAATTTTTATGTGAAATTTTAAAGCTTAAAATGCTTACAAATGAATATGGGGAAGAAGAACTTACCCAAATATCTTGAAGAGGTGTTGATTTCTTGAAAGATCCTTGGATGTGCTTGAAGAAATTGGAGCCCTTCTTGGAGTTCTTTGAAGATTTCAGCCAAGAGGAGAGCAAACCTTGAAGGTTTCGGCCAAAAGAAGAGATGAGTAGTTTGTGAGCCCTTTTTTGCTTATGAATTGTAAGCACCTATTGGTCTATTTAAAGGGAAGAGAATGGAAATTTTCACTTACCCTTAGACAGTTAAATTTTTTTTTGCTGTTCTCTCCCCCACGATTGGGAATAGGTAACTACCATGATCGTGGTCTAGTAAGATTTCAGTCGTGGTTTGTTTGAAAAGGTGGGAGAATGTAAAAAGTCAGTTTTCTTTTTATGCCCTCAGCAGTTGAGAAAAAGTTTATTATGTGAGTATATCATATAATAAACTTGGGGGGCAAATGTTAACTCCAAAATTTAAATACGATGACGTGGCGATCAAAAGTGACAGGAGGCAATACATGGTAGTCAATAAATGTGTTATCAAGAAAGGAAAAAGGTTTGAATTAATATTTAGAGTTGCGATATTACTGGTCATAAAAATTATTTATCTAGTTTGGAAGTGGTTTGACCGGCCAAGTGAAATTTTTGACCGGCCGGTAAGGATTTTTGACTGACCAGTCAAGCGCTTTGGCCGACCGGTAAGGATTTTTGACTGACTAGTCAAGCGCTTTGGTCGACCAGTCATTTTGGAGTCAAGTGTATGCTGTCAGTTAAATGTTTTGCCTAACCAGAAGGGTGTTTTGGCCGACCAGTCTTATTTCAGGGAGTGGAGTTGGCCGACCAGATAGATCATGATTCTGCAGCAAAATTTTAGTAACGACTTCAGCTAGAATTAGTCGTACCCACAACGGGAATCTCTCAGATTATCCCAAAGAAATCGCATATTGTTGTATTTTAAATTTGATTATTAATTAAATATTGGTTAGAGCAACTGAATTATCCCGATTATGAGGGATTTTGATTTGTACGATCCTGAGCCTATAAATAAAGAGCTCATGGCATCATTGAAAGGATGCAGATTCTGATTTTTCTAAGAGAGAATTTGTATTCAGAGAGAAATCTTGTATTTTTTTCATTTACACTTAAGAAACTCAGTTGACACAGGTTCATCTGATCTTGAGTGTAGATCTATATATCACAAGTCTAAGTGGATTAGGCTATTACCAACATATTGGGGCTGAACCACTATAAAATTATCAGTGTCGTATTTTCTCTTGAAGGTTTATTGTAGTTTTGACGTCTACTCGTCGTTGGCCAAAATCGTGGTCAACAAATTCAGTGCTAGGTTCCTTACCTCAAGGAAGATTTTGAGCTTAGACTAGTTCTCCAACACCCTAAGCTTATCTTTCCCAAGTTTTAAGCTTTAGTTTATTAGTTTCTCCTCCAAAATTCCAAAATCAGCTGTGTCCCCAAGAGGATGAGTGAGAGAAAGCCAAGAGAGAGAAAAAGCTGAGAGTTTCTGTTTCCTTTCCTTCTCCTTAATTCTAGTGACTTCTCAAGAATACCTAGCCTGCTCTAAACCATGTGTATCCTTAGCAAAAGACTAAATTTCCCCTTAAGTCGTCTGAGTCCTCAAGTATCATCAAGGGCAATTTCGTCATTTGCCAAACCTTGCTAATTCCTTGAGTGTTCCTATAAATACCCGTTTGATCTCGACATGTCCAAATAATTAGTAAATTACTACCCGTTACTCGATAAATCCCAAACACATATTACGTTCCCAAAATACCCCTAGGTTCCTCCCGAGCCGGGTATTTGACCCCGTTGTGACTTTCTAGCTAAACTGCACCCTTGGACCGTCTCGGATCGTGCATTAGAAATATATCACCACTCACGCGTGGTATCGATCACAATATACACAAATATTGCAATTATGCCCTCAACGGGAAAAAATTACAAATATGCCCCTAATAGCCAAATGGAGCCCACATGCATATTTAATTCACCTAAACATGCATTTCTAATCACATAATCATCAAATTCACATATTAACGAAATTAAATCAATTATTTCCCTCTAGGCATGCTAATAAAGGCCCTAAGCCTTATTAGCAAATTTGGGATGCTACAACTATCCCCTCCTTACAGAAATTTTGTCCTCGAAATTACATGAATAACTCGGGATACCGATCCCGCATATCTTTCTTAAGTTCCCATGTTGCCTCTTCTACCTTGTTGTTCCTCCAAAACACTTTTCCTAAGGCGATGGTCTTGCTCCACAAGACTTTACCCTTACAGTCAAGAATCTGAATCGGCTTCTCCTCATATGACAAATCCTGGTCCATCTCCAAGTTCTCATAACTCAGTACATGCGTAGAATCAGATACATACTTTCGGAGCATGGATACGTGAAACACATTGTGAACCCCTGATTGAGCTGGAGGCATCGCCAATCTATAAGCTACCTCTCCAACCCGTTCCAGAATATCAAAGGGGCCAACAAACCTAGGGCTCAATTTTCCCCGCACACCAAACCGTTTCACCCCTCTCAAGGGAGAAACTCTTAGAAACACCTGGTCACGGACTTGAAATTCTACGTTCCTGCATCTCAAGTCTGAGTAACTCTTCTGGTGACTTTGGGAGGTGAGTATTCAAGCTCTAATCTTTTCAATCGCCTCATTGGTCCTCTGAACAACCTCAGGACCAAGGTATCTCCTTTCACCTGTCTCATCCCAATGGATAAGTGATCTGCACTTCCTTCCATATAACATCTCATACAGAGCCACTCCAATAGTCGCCTGATAACTGTTATTGTACGAAAACTCAATCAAAGGGAGATACTTACTCCAAGATCCCCCAAAATCCAACACACAGGCTCGTAACATATCCTCCAGTATCTGAATCTTCCTCTCAGACTGCCTATCCGTCTGAGGATGATAAGCGGTACTAAATTGTAACTGTGTGCCCATAGCCTTCTGCAAGCTCTCCCAAAACTTGGAGGTGAAGGTGGGGTCCTTGTCGGATACTATCGACCTCAGAGCCCCATGAAGTCGTACAATTTCCTTCACATACAATTCAACATACTACTCCACTGTATAAGTCATCCTCACAGGAAAAAATTGGGCGGATTTGGTATACCTATCCACAATCACCCACACAGAATCATTTTGTCCCACAATCTTCGGCAATCCAACCACGAAGTCCATGGTGATATCCTCCCATTTCCACTCTGGAATCCTTAGAGGCTACAACAACCTTGTTGGCCTATGATGTCCTTTACTTGCTGACAATTCAAACACTTGGCCACATAATCTACCACATCCCTCTTCTTCCCCGCCCACCAATACAGAGTCCTCAAATCTTGGTACATCTCCATCGTACCCAGATGTAAAGAATAGGGAGTGGTATGAGGCTCATCCAGTATCTCTCGCCGAATACCAAAATCCATCAGAATGCAAATTCGACCCTTGTGCTTCAGTAGTCCTATCTCCGAAATAGAGAAGTCCTTAGCCGCTCCGGCTAAGACACTCTCTTTGTGTCCTCTCAACTGGGGATCCTCCCCCTGTGCCTCTGTAACGACCCGAATTTTCTAATCGGGCTTAGGGCCTTGATTAGTGTGCCTGGAGGGCAATAAATGACTTAATATGCTTTAATATGTTAATGGGTGAATTAATGTGAATATATGATAGTGATGCATGGTTAGTGAGTTAAATGTGCATGTGGGCCGCGTCTGGATATTAGGGGCATGAATGTGATATATGTTATATATATGTGATATGCCTGTGCAGCACGATCCGAGACAGTCCTGGGGAGCGGTTAGCCAGAGAGTCACAACAGGGTTGAGATTCTGACTCGGGGCGAGTCGAGGGGTAATTTGGGTACTAGGTGTGTTATGGGAATATCGGGACATGAAAATAAATATTTGGAGATATATTTGAGGATAGAATGTCTAGGCGGGAATATTGGGGAAATTTACCATTTTTGCCCTCGGGGACGTTTTGGTGCCCCGAGCTTTGAGGTGGCCACATAGACTTAGGTGAATAAGAAAAAAAGGGGGAATTACTTAGAACCTTGGGGAAACTGACATATACATTCTCTCTTAGCTGAGATAGCTCTCATCCTCTTCACTCTCTCACTCACTAAGGCAAACCCAAGGGGAACCTTAAGGAAAACTAATATAAAGCTAAGGGATTTTAGCTGGGGAAAACTAAGGAAACTTAGGAGCTTAAAGCTTGAGGATTGAGGATCAACTACAGGGATTGAATTCAGCAAGCTAAGCTTTAATTATTGGGATTATGCTGAGAATTGTTGCTGGTTTGCTAGAATATGCATGCTAGTTAAGTTTGATATGTTCTTGAGTATTTTAGTTGGGTTTTGGGGCAGATTTTAATGGGGTTTTAGTGTTGATATTGAGCTGGTATGTATGTGTTAACTATCTGGGTTTGCTAAGTAGGCTTTGAGATTGTTAGCTTGATTTTGGTGAGGATTGGCTTGAAGAAAAGGTAGAAAACTGATGAAGAATTTTGGGTTCGGTGATGAGGGCTGCGACCCTAGGATGGGCGCGCCGCAGCCCGTGTGCGCGTGCGGCCAAGGATGGCCGAGAGTTCATGCGCGCCGCGGCCCGTGTGTGTTGCAGGGGTGTGCTAGCCTCTGTTTTGAGGCTAGCCACGGCTCTTGAGGATGGGGCCGCGACCCTTAGTGCTAGTTTGAGTTTTTAAGGGTATTTAGGCTTGGGAACTCAATGGGAAAGGTTCGGGATGGATTTTATCACCCGGATTGATAGAATTCAAGGTTCCAGAGGTGAGGGTTATGGCTTGAAGTTATTTATTGGATTAGAACTTGATGATTGGATATTGTTAATGTGTTGTGACTAGGGTTTCGGCGAGGCTCAAGTTAGAGGACTGTGCTCGGGACATCGGTGCTCGGAGAGCTCGGAACTCAGGTAAGAAAACCCTTGTTCCCATAGAGCTTGTGTGCAGGGCTGAGCCCAATGTGTTTGAATAGAATTGGTATGCAGGGCTGAGCCCATATATGTTAGAACTGCGGGGCGTAGCCCTTTAACTGAATATGCTAGAATTCTATACTTGCTTGTTATGCTATGTATATTATGATGTGAATGGTCAGCTTGAGCCGGGAATGGTGTAGACCGAGAATGGCGAAGGGCCGGGAACGGCATTGGGCACGTTGAGTGCAAGGCCGAGAACGGCAAGGGCCCGGGAGCAGCGTTAAGCACGTGGAGTGCGAGTTGCCAGGGTGAGTCCCTAGAAGGATACCTGGGATATCCTCACGGCATGGTCCGCGAACTCAGGGCTTGGTAAACGCCTGGGACGGCTAGACCGTATGTGTTTAGCCATTGGTGGCCTGTTTATATGCTTGATATATGTGTTGCATATGTTATCTGTTTGTGGGTTTTCTTGCTGGGCTTCGGCTCACAGATGCTCTGTGGTGCAGGTAAGGGTAAAGAGAAGATTAACCAACCATGAGTACAACAGGCGTGAGGCGGCGTGTACATGTTTGGCCGGCCTGGCTGCCACAACCAGAAGATTTTGGGAGATGCTTGCAAATAAATCTAGATTTTGTCATTTAGTCGACGTGGTCCAATTTATATGTTGTAAATATTTCTAAGCTGTATTTTGGGATCCCAAGTGTAAACCTTTTATGATTTTCTATGGAAATTATTATTTCTAAGATTTTTCCTCTGTTTATAGCTTAATTACACTGTTTGATCTAAAACCTCGATTAGCGAGTTGAGAGCACGTTTTTAATCTCACTTAGTAACGACTCTAAGGAAGTAGGGCGTTACAGCCTCCTTGATCCTCTCAAGTAGTGTAGACTGAAGAGTGATGTTGGCTAACTGACCAACCACTAACTCCATACCCGCTCTAGTAATCCCTTCAGCTAACTTATCTGATATCTGTCTCGAACTGAACAACTGTCCTGGGCCTTTCCGACTCAGTGCGTCGGCCACTACAATGGCCTTTCGAGGATGATATAGAATATCACAATCATAATCCTTTACCAATTCCAGCCAATGTCTTTGGCGCATATTTAGATCCATCTGAGTAAAGAAGTACTTCAAACTCTTATGGTCGGTGTATATTTCACACTTCTCACCATATAAATAATGTCTCCAAACCTTAAGTGCAAATACCACTGCCGCTAATTCCAGATCATGTGTAGGATATCTCTTCTCATACTCCTTCAGTTGTCTCAATGCGTAGGCTATTACCTTTCCAGACTGCATCAATACACACCCTAAACCCTGCTAGAAGCATCACAATAAACTACAAATTTCCCATTGTCTGACGACAGACTCAATACTGGAGCGGTGATCAGTTGCCGCTTCAATTCCTTGAAACTATTCTCTCACCTGTCTATCCACACATACTTAGTCTTCATTTGCGTCAATTCGGTCAATGGTGTGGCTATCCTGGAGAACCCCTCGATGAACCGCCGATAGTACCCTGCCAATCCCAGAAAGCTTCTAACTTTTGGTACACTGCTCGGCCTAGGAAAATCTCTCACTGCCTCAATCTTGCTTGGGTCAACCAGAATCCCCTCCTTACTGACAATATGACCCAGAAATGTTACTTGTGGTAGCCAAAACTCACCCTTGCTGAACTTAGCATATAAACTATGCTCCCTCAACTGCTGTAATACCAGGCGTAGATACTGCTCATGCTCTGTCTTTGACTGAGAGTACACCAATATGTCATCAATGAATACGATCACAAACTTGTCCATATAATCTTTGAAGACCTTATTCATCAAGTCCATAAAGGCTGCTAGGGTGTTGGTTAATCCAAAGGACATAACCAGGAATTCATAGTGTCCATACCTCGTGCAGAAAGCGGTCTTTGGTATGTACTCCTCTTTAATCCTTAATTGGTGGTAGCTTGACCGAAGGTCAATCTTAGAAAACACTGTCTTCCCCTATAGCTGGTCAAATAAGTCATCGATCCCAGGTAGTGGGTACTGTTCTTAATTGTCAGTTTGTTCAATTCTTTGTTGTCGATACACATCCTTAAGGATCCATCCTTCTTCTTGATGAACAACATTGGGGCATCCCATGGCAAAAAAATCGGTCTGATGAATCCCAAATCCAATAACTCTTGCAACTGAATCTCTAGTTCCTTCAACTCTGCCAGAGCCATTCTATAAGGTGTCATAGATACTGGCTATGCCACTGGTGCCAATTCTATGACGAACTCAATCTTCTGGTGTGGTGGAAACCCTGGCAAGTCTATGGGGAACAAATCTAGAAACTCACATACCACTCTGGTCTCACTCGGCCCAACTGACACAACTCTAGAAGTATCTACAATGTAACGCCCCAAATTCCCTAATGTGGCTTAGAGCATAGATTAGGGGGTCGGGAGGACCATAATTGATTTATTATGCAATTAAATGATTATATGCATGTTTATGTGAATTATATTATTATATGATGATAAATGCATGCATGCGAGTCCACTTTTCATTATAAGGGTATTTTGGTAATTTGGCCCGTTGAGGGCATATATGTATATTTTTATGCATGTTGGTGAATTATGAATGAGGCCACATTATTATGTGGATATGTTTGAGCTATTCGGCATGAGACGATTTTAGAATGCAAGTTAGCGGTTTGGTCAGAACGGGGTTATTTACCGGGCTCGGGGTGAGTCTCGGGGGTAATTTAATGATTAGTACATTACCGGGGATTAAAAGGTAATGGGATATGATTTATTTATTATTTGAGAATATTGGGAATAACGGGAATTGGATGACATTAATTATGATTAACGAGATTAGATGCGAAAGGATGATTTGTCCCTTGGGGGCTGTTAAGGAAATAATTAGGCATGGGGGGAATTCTGGTCATTTGACTGTAGGATATATGTTAAGTTGGATGGCTGTAGAAGGGTAAAAAGCTGAAGCAAAAATAGAGTACTCTTCTTCCTCTTCCCCGATCATCTTCTTCCCTCTTTTCCTTTGAAATTTTGAACCTGAGATTGATGGTTCAAGCTTGGGAGTTGAGGCTTGAGGTTCTAGGCTTTTTTTCAGCCATTGAAGGGGATGCAAACTTGAGTTTAAGGTGAGGTTTCAGCTTGAATTTTTCTCATTTTGCTCTGTTTTGAAGTTAGTTTTTGAGCTAGAACTTTTGATTATAGAAGTAGTTATTTGAGGTGATTTTAATTGGTTTAAAGCTTGGGTTTTGGGGTTAAACTAGTGGATATGATGTGTTGATGGTTGGTTTTGATTTTGGGTTTGTTTAATGGAGGTTTGATTGAGGTTCTTGGCTGGTTTTAATGGCGAAAATGGCAAGGGGGCTCTGTTCGTGGGGTCAAGTCGCGACTTGGCCAGGCAAGTCGCGACCCGCCCTAGTGCCCAGGCTGAATGTGCTCTCTAACTTGGGGCGTGCTGTGACTTGCTAGGCCAAGTCACAACTTGCCTCTTCCTTTTGTGCCAGGGAGGAGTTTTCAAGGGCTTAGGCTTGAGGGTTCAAATCCTAAGGCTCGGGATGGAATCTACTAACCATTTTAGTACGATTCGAGGTCCCGAGGGCGAGGTTTTAGAGCATGAACCTTTTATTGATTTATTTTATTAATGGACCCAGAGGTAAGAAAAATAAACCCAGTATTTGACATGCATGGTTATTGATGAGGCATGTTGAGTGCTCTATATGTGGACATTGATTGCATTGTAAATGCTTAGCATTCTTGCTTATCTGCGAATGGTACTGACTTATTAGTCAGAATCGACAATGATATTAGTATTGACTGTGAAGCTGTGACTTATTAGTCAATTTCAACGGTAGTACTGAGCACTGGTCATATAGGATTGACCTATGAAGAACGGTATTAGTGTGGTTAATGCAAGTTATTAAAGATTAGATCTAATCAACATAAGAATTATCAACATGAGCATGAAATGCTTGACCGACCCTAAGTTCGATGAAATTTAAAAGCGCTTGTCTAGTGTAAATGCTAGTTACTTAGAGCCAGAGCCAAAAGGCTAAGGTGACCGACACGTCACATGGCTTGGGAGTGGATCCCCAGAGACAGACTTATTAGCCATCTATTTAAGGAGCAGAACCCTAGAGATGGACTTATTAGTCATCTATACAGGGAACAAATCCTTAGAGGTTGACTTATTAGTCACCTGCACAGTTTGTGACTCCATATTTACTTATCTGACTGGGTATCCCTAGAGATGGACTTACTAGTCATCTATACAAGGAACAAATCCTTAGAGGTAGACTTATTAGTCACCTGCACATTGTGTGACTTGATATTCACTTATCTGATTGGGCTACAAGCCAAAAATGATTACCATAATCATTTATTGATATTGTATACATGCAGTAATAAGTTTTCTTGCTGAGCCTTGGCTCACGGGTGCTATGTGGTGCAGGTAAAGGGAAAGAAAAGCTCACCCAACCTTGAGTGGAGAGCTTAGGTGGCGATGTGTACATATGCGGCCGCTTGACAACCACAGCCAAGGTGTTTCTCAGGGGAACTAGGGGTTAACCCTATATTTTGCCGCTTAGGTTGGCGAGTTGTAATTTTTACACTATAATGACCATTTTGGATTGTAAATAACTTGTAAACGCTTTTATGGGCCCATGTATAGTTTAATGTTTTAAATAAAATATATCCATTCATTTTAGTAGAAAATTTTCACCCTGGCCTATTAATAACACCTAGATGCACATTTATAACCTGATGACTCGTATAGCGAGTTAAGCACTGTTTAAAGTTCACAGTAACGGTCTTGGAGTAACCAAGGCGTTACACACAATGTTTTATAGGAATCCTATGCAACCATCTTGTATCAGGTCTCTAGTCTTCAGTGCTGAAATCATAGGTACTCGTGGACCACTCACTGTCCCCACGAATACAAAAGCTACCTCTCCTTCTGGTTCAAAGGTCACCATTCTGTGCTTGCAGTCAATTGTCGCCCCATACTTTGATAACCAATCCATACCTAGGATCATATCAAAGTCATCCATTGCTAGCTCAATCAGATCCACACACAACTCCCTACTGTTTATCTCTACTGGCAATGCTCTAACCCATCTCCTAGAGACTACCAGTTCCCCAGTCGGCAAAAAGTCTGAAATCCCCCAGCATACAAATCACTAGGTCTACACAACTGATCTATCATTGTAGCAGAAATAAATGAATGAGTAGCCCCCGAATCAATCAATGCAGTAAAAGAAGAACCAGCACTAGAAATATGACCTGTCACGACCGAGGGGCTAGCCTCAGCCTCAATTTGGGTCAAGGTAAATACTCTGGCAGGAGTGAGAATGTCGCCCTGTTTTGGATCTTCCTTCCTGGCTTGTGGGAAATCCTTCCTCAAGTGACTAATACTCCCACAAGTAAAGCAGGCCCTGATCCTGCACTCTCCCTGATGTCGTCGTCTGCACCGAGGACACACTGGGAAACTCCTCCAATTGTCTCCCCCGTCCTGATGGCCACTAAAAGCACCTCGTGGCCTCCTATCCGAGCTAGGAGGAACAAAAGAGGTTGGGGCCTTTCTCTTCTGCTCACTGGGGCCACCACCCCGACTAGATCCAGTGAAAGGAGGCATCGTCCTTCGAGCATCACGCCTAGCAGTGCCCTCTCTCCATATCTGATCCCTGGCCCCCTCAGCTGTAAGGGCCTTGTCCACTACCTGTGCATAAGTGGTAGTCCCCGAATCCAAAGTTATCTTGACATCATGGGTGATCATAACATTCAATC
This sequence comes from Humulus lupulus, assembly GCF_963169125.1. Classification (NCBI taxonomy): domain Eukaryota; kingdom Viridiplantae; phylum Streptophyta; class Magnoliopsida; order Rosales; family Cannabaceae; genus Humulus; species Humulus lupulus. The sequence continues at coordinate 109,555,882 of NC_084797.1, read as the reverse complement.
CCCGCACAAACCAATCTCTTTGTGCCATGTCAGTCGGCACCAAATCCGAAGCCAACTTTGCTTACTGGTCAAACTTCAGAGCATACTCAGTAATCGTCATTCGATTCAGAGTCAGGTTGGTAAACTCACCAACCTTCGCAGCTCGGACTGCAACACTGTAATACTTCTCATAAAAAATGTATCTAAACTCTTCCCAGGTCATAACTACATTCCTCTTTTGCGACACAACATCCCACTAGATGTGGGCGTCTTCTCTCAACATGTAGATGGCACAAGCTACTCTCTCATTCCCTTCCACCCTCATGAAATCCAGAATGGAAGAAATCATGTTCATCCACTGCTCTGCAAGGTGGGAGGATGCTGCTTCTAGAACCTCTCATACAAAGGTTCCCATCTAATTTCCACAATAGGCTGGGATGGCACTGGTGCCTTAGCCTGTGGAACCTGCAACCCAATGCCCTGAGGAGGGGCCTGTTGCCTCAATTGTCAAAGCTCATCTTCTATTCAGTAAAGTCTAGCTTCCTTCTCGGCAAATAATTGTTGCGTATTCAGTGGGGCAGGTGAAGGGTCCTGACCCTGGTTGTCATCCTCGGCCCTATTGTCGCATAGTTTGATTGATCGCTGAGGCATTATAGTAATATATCTACAATCAATGACGCCGCTTATCAGGCATGATAACAACATCCAGAACCACCTCCCAAATTCATCAACCAACCACACTCAGCAAATCCACATAACACAGATAACATACAACAATCAAGGGGCCATGCCCTAGCATCATGCATATGTCAATTCATTCATCATGCTCTATTTAAAATATTAAGGCCAACAAGGCATTTTAAAAAAAAATCAAGCATATAATTCAACAATTACCAACCAACCCTGAGTCGAACTTGTCACTGGCAGCGAGCGTACATGTTCGGTCGATCTCCAGGAACCATAAACCTTGGCTCGCTCTGATACCAAGTTGTAACGCCCTACTTCCTTAGAGCCGTTACTAAGTGAGTTTAAAATGTGCCATTAACTTGCTAATCAAGGTTTTATGTTAAAAGTGTGACTAAAATGAGATAAAACCCGTTAAAAGTCATTAAATATAAAATATTTGGTTATTCATTGAAATTTCAGAAAGTTTTATAGTTAGGATTTCAAAATTCTGTTTAGAAAATGTATTATAGATCAAAATGTACACGTGTTCGACTTAGGCAACAAAACAACTATTACTGTACATTTTCCCCAAAATAACCCTAGCTGTGGTGGCCACCCTGGCCAAACATGTACCCATCGCTCCACGCTCTCTGTACTCATGGCTGGTCGACCTTTCCCTTGCCCTTACCTGCACCATAGAGCACCCGTGAGCTGAAGCCCCACAAGAAAATTCAACACAAAACAAATATGATATGCATATCTATCAACAACATATAACAAAACAGCCAACAGGCTAAACATATAGCGGGCATGCCATCTCTGGCGCTTTACCAGGCCCTGGGTTCGCGGTCTTCACCAAGAGGATGACTCCAGCATCTTAGGAGGGTTTTGCCCTAACGAATTGCACTCCGCCTACTCAATGCCGTTCCCGGCCCCTTGCCGTACTCGACTATGCACTTCGCGTGCTCAATGACATTCCCGGTCCCTTGTAGTACTCAGCTTCATGCCATTCTCAGCCTTTGCCATTTCTGGCCTTCGCTGTTCCCAGCCTTCGCTGTTAATTCACAAATATGCACTACATAGCATAATATCAACAAATATTTAAACATATACTAGACAAATATAATAGAGCTACGCTTTGCAATCCAATCAATAGGGCCAGGCCCTACAATACAAATAATAGGGTCACGCCCTGCTCTATGGGTATAACAATTTTCTTACCTGTGTCCCAAGCTTCCTGAGCACCGCAATCCCGAGCACAGTCCTCTAACCCGAGCCTCGCTGAAAACCTAGTCACAACGCATTCATAATAGCCATCCATCAAGTTCTAATCCATTAAATAACTTCAGAAAATAATTCTACCCTCCAGGACCTTGGTTTCTACCAATCTGGGTGGTAAAATCCTTCCCGAGCCTTAACATTTGGGTTTCCGAGATAAAAACCTTCAAGCAATCAATACTTTGAATTTGAGCCGCAGTGCGCTCAAGTTAGAGGCAAAATGCCTCTCTATTGAGGGACACGGGCCGCGACGCTCCAATACTTGGGGCGCGGCGTGCCTGGGTAGACAGAGGCTTCCAGCCTCTTCGGCACACACAGGTCGCGACACTTGAAGAACAGGGCCGCGACTCGAGCCTCGAAACCTAGAAAATCACCATTCTTCCTGCATTTTCTTTGAACCTAAACCCCAATTTCATAATTCAAACATCAATTAAACTCACAATTGAACCTGGATTCCCTGTTTACATATCCTAGTTAACACAATAAGTCCATAAACAACCCTATAAACTTAGCCAATATCCAAAATTAAACTTAAAATCCAATTCACATGCAAACCTATAACTCTAACAAAAATTCAGCAGAAACTTAAACAATTCAGTGCTAGGTTCCTTACCACAAGGAAGATTTCTAGCTTAGACTTGTTCTCCAGCACCCTAAGCATATCTTTCCCAATTTCCAAGCTTTAGTTTATGATTTTCTCATCCAAAATTCCAAAACAAGCTGAGTCCCCAAGAGGATGAGTGAGAGAGAGAGAAAGCTGAGAGTTTCTATTTCCTTTCCTTCTCCTTAATTCTAGTGACTTCTCAAGAATACACAGCCTCCTCTAAACCATGCACATCCTTACCAAAAGACCAAATTTCCCCTTAAGTCATCTAAGTCATCAAGTATCATCAAGGGAAATTTCTTCATTTCCCAAACGCCGCTAATTCCTCAAGTGTTCCTATAAATCCCCGTTTAATCCTGACATCTCCAAATAATTACTAAATTACTACTCGTTACTTGATAAATCCCAAACACATATTACGTTCCCAAAATACCCCTAGGCTCCTCCTGAGCCGGGTATTTGACCTCGTTGTGACTTTCTAGCTAAACTGCTCTCTAGGACTGTCTCGGATCTTGCATCACAAATATATCACCACTCACGCGTGGTATTGATCACAATATACACAAATATTGCATTTATGCCCTCAACGGGCTAAAATTACAAATATGCCCCTAAGAGCTAAATGGGGCCCATATGCATATTTAATTCACCTAAACATGCATTTCTAATCACATAATCATCAAATTCACATATTATTGTAATTAAATCAATTATTGCCCTCTAGGCACGCTAATGAAGGCCCTAATCCTTATTAACAAATTTGGGATGCTACAAATGTACTCTTATTAGGGATTGAATTCAAATCATGAGCCTCACCCCATACCCTATTCTTAAGATTATTATTCCTAGGTGGGCCACCAAATGGATTCCCGAGCTCCCTGAGCCCTAATCGTAAAATCAGCAAAACCATATTTCGGGACACCTGGCGCGGCCGCGCCTGCAAAAAGTTTGGACTTTCTGGGGAACTGGCGTAGTCGCTCCGTAGCCCAGCGCGGTCACACCACTAGACTCGATACCTCAATCCCAACCAAAATTCCCTGGTTTCTGAGACACTAGTGCGATCACGCTAGGTCCCCAGAAACCCAAAAATTTCCCAAAAACTTAGTGTTCTTCCCCAATTCAAACTTACGACTTCTCCCTGAATCTCAGACCCAAAACTTGACCCCAATTCAATATTTCAGTAGATTTACGACCATAAAACATCCTTAATAGCTTAAGCAAACAACAACCTATAACAAGGTACCCCAAATACACACTTAACCCCAAAATTCAAAGATTCTACCTTCTGGGAGTTTGAGTTTAGGAGCTTAACCCAAAATCGGAGAATTTCAGGTCTGAAGTGCAAATTGAAACTGAATTCCAAGCTTGCTAGAGCCTTCCAACACGTTTCTTCAAGCAAAATCTATACTAAGACCTCATAGAAACCTTAAATAATTAAAACTTGCCTTAACCTCATCTCAACCAAGAACACGAAAATATAAGATGAAAAACAGAGCTATAAGTTCTTACCTCCTTGAATTTGAATTCCCATAAGCTAAATGATGATCTTGGTAGCTCAATACCTTCCTCATGACCTTGAATCTCCTTAATTTTCACCGAAATCCTTCAATTTTCCTATCTTTTGCTTGAGACCCTAACACAAGTTTTTGAGAGAAGCTTAGAGAAGTGAAGGGTGCCCAAACGTGGTGTGCTAGGCTGCTGCTACCTTGGTCTATGCCCTTGGTCAAATGACCATATACCCTCACTCTAAAATCCCATTCAAGGTATCCCCCAAGGGCAAATCAGTCATTTCACCGCTAATCCTACTAAACCTCAATTAACACCCTAAATTCCCTATTGAGTTACTAACCCTCCAAATACTAATATTTCCTTCAATAATGCTCCAATAATTCCCAACATACACCAAATTACCCAAATACCCCTTGGCTCGCCCCGAGTCGAGTACAAGTCCTCGTTGACTTTTTTGCCAAATTACTCTAAAGGATCGACTTATGTTAGTTATCACAACTATATCCACATATTAATGTGGTCTCACTCACATAACACATATGATTACAATTATACCCTTAACGGGTCAAAATTAAAAAAAAAGTGATTTTTCACCAAAACGGGTCCTCGATCACATTTAATACACATAAGCATGCATAAATATTTATTTCTTAATATAACTCATATAATTCACATAATCACACATATATTCAATTAAGTTCATGTATTAATCCATTTATGCCCTCTCGACATGCTAATCAAGGCACTAAGCCCTATTAGCAAATTTGGGACGTTACAATTACCGTATTGAATGTACTCATGTGGATGCCTAGGTCGGTAGTCCCATCATAGGGTGCCACATGGGGTATTTTGAAGCTGTGAGGAAACACGGTATTTGAGATGTGGAGAGAAAAAGGCTCGAGCTCCTCGTCAGAATCGTAAGTCTTTTCCTTATTTTCCCCCTCTTGAATGAGCTTGAATGCCTCTTCGAGCTGGTTGATCATATCTTGGACCATATCCACTGGAGGAGGAGCTTGCACCAGTGGTAGCTAGTTATTGTGTGACACCCCACATCACTATGGTTGCTTTCTGGAATGACGACTGGCCCTACAAACCAACACAAGTCTTTCCAGCGTGCTTTGTCCTCACTCGCACACTTCATGGGAAAACTTCCCAAGAGGTCACCCATCCCTAGATTACTCCAGGCCAAGCACGCTTAACTTTGGAGTTCTCAAGTGATGGGCTACCGAAAAGAAGATGCATCTTATTGATATAGGTAGTACCCATTAATCCATTTAAGCCCTCTTCAACTGTGTAGTCCCGTACCTACACAGTCTTAGAATCATCACACTTGACCTTCCCTAGGCGGTGTGGGATTGCACAGCTTACCCGGTCTTTCCCTTACGGATCACGGGATTCTGACTGTCACAATCACTCCCCCTTATGGGCCCGACGTCCCCGTCGGCCACACTTCCGGCTGGGTCAAGGCTCTGATACCATTTTGTGACGCCCCACATCACTATGGCTACTTTATGGAATGACGACTAGCCCTACAAACCAACACAAGTCTTTCCAGCGTGCTTTGTCCTCACTCGCACACTTCCTAGGAAAACTTCCCAAGAGGTCACCCATCCCTAGATTACTCCAGGCCAAGCACGCTTAACTTTGGAGTTCTCAAGTGATGGGCTACCGAAAAGAAGATGCATCTTGTTGATATAGGTAGTACCCATCAATCCATTTAAGCCATCTTCAACTGTGTAGTCCCGTACCTACACAGTCTTAGAATCATCACACTTGACCTTCCCTAGGCGGTGTGGGATTGCACAGCTTACCCGGTCTTTCCCTTACGGATCACGGGATTCTGACTGTCACATATTGTTTGTACGAACTCCAGATCCTTGTCTCAGTACAAGGTTATATTGATTCCCATATACTGGTTGTAAAGGCTTTCTCTGGTTATTTAAGTGGTTTGTAGATCTGAGTTTTGATGATTAGATTGCCCCCAGTTTTGATTTAGATGATATTGAAGGTTAGGATAATTGTTCTCGTAATCTCTAAGCTTGATATTATACACACTCACCGACCTACTATAATCCTGACTGCCGCCAAAGAAACTAACATTTCTTTCTGGCTATCGTTGTTGTGTGGCTCGATTATTACGAGGTGGGTTTTCTACTTGCGCCCTCACCCTGGTCGTTTGTGACCTCGACATATAAATTCCATATGGATGAGGTTGTCTATGTCCTTGGTCGCGGGGCCTCGCGTTCACCCCTGTTCTCAGGTCAAGCCCGAAGGCTCCTGTCTCGGCTTCCACTTCGAGCACTTTGAGAAGTCCTCTAGGGTGCTCGATCTCCTACCCGGTTCCCACTGGGAATGGGATGGGGTACATCCCATGCTGGAGTGGATGTCTTATTGGAGAAGGATGATGCCTAATGGGCGAAGGTGGTGGCCTCTTGTTATTTGGTCTGAAAGACTCAAGGTTAGCCCAGGCAGGCTCCGGGTTGTTCCTTACAGGTCCTAGGTATTTGTTCTGAGCTATCTAGGGAGCTCGGTTATTCCCAATTCCCGCAAGAATAATTCCCACAGGTTTTTTCTCAATAGGGTTCCGAGTAGTTGCTCCAGGTCGACTATTTCCAATGTTTTCCCTAGGTCTCGGTTGAGCTTGTTGGGCCCTTTGTTCGGCCATTCTAGTAGTCGTACTTCCCCTAGGTAGTCCTCTAGCTCTCCGGGGTGGTGCTTGAACTTCAGTAGCTTGCCTTGTTATCTCCTCATTTAGCCGTGTAGCCTCTGCCAGCTGTTGAAGCAGCCTGCAATTTTCTAGCTTCACTACCGGCACATATCTTTCAGGATTATAGTACAAATCCTCACCGGGCCTAGGATTCTGATTAGGTCGACGTCTAGAAGATGATGAGGCACTCCCCTCATCAGGACTCTGTTCAATGATGGGTTGTTTTCCAGGCCTTCAGGGGGGAGGGGGGGGGGGGCTCAGTTCGTGGGGTACGCTCCTCAGGGATTTGAGGCAATGGTCGTCCACTTGTTCTAGGGATGTAAGGAAACCATTTTTTTTGGGCAAGAGATTTTACACTAAACAATTAGAAGAATTGCTTAATGCTCTCATCGAAAGCACCAAACTGATGACACCATTTTTTGTCAACTTAATTATGTCGAAAAATAAACAATTGATTTAGGAAGAATAAAAGAAATAAAATATTTTTAATGTGGTTCAATAGTTAAAATCTACCTACATCCACGAGTCACTGTTATTATGAACTCTGAGCAAAATCTTCAAATGAGAGCAATTTGGGAGAGTCTCTTCTCAATACAAAATTGTGCGTGAGTACAATTGACCAAATCCAGGCTATTTATAGAAGACAAATAATGTATGAGATGTTCAAATTATATGTGACTAATTAGCTACCTTATTGTCTTCTTTGTCTTGCTAAAAATAATACTAAGTATATGTTAGAGAATATAGTATATCCAATGGGAATAGAGAAACCAAAATACAGCTCTAAGCAAAATAATACAAAAAATAAGATGATCGATAAAGAAGTGTTACAACTCTATTGCTCAAAATACAAGTAAATAGAAAGATGTAGAAGAAGAAGTCCACAAACTCAAAACAATAATAATACAAGTAAATAAGAACAACAAGAACAAAAGAATGAAAATAACAATAATAAGAACACAAACTCTCGCACAACCAATGTGTAGAGTAGTGGGGATCATTAACTTGCACAATGTTCAAAACCTTTGTCCAAAAGCTTATTTCTCCCTATTCTCTTAAGCACTAAGGGATCTCTTAAGGAAATAACTCTATGGAATTATCAAGCCTCTATGGTGTATTTTCCAGCCAAGTGCTTTGTGGATAGAAAATGGTGTGTCTTACAAGTGAGCATTAGACTCCTATTTATAGAGTTTGAAATACCCATTGAATTTCAAATTCCACCAACCCCCATGGCTGTTACCAATGTTTAATTGAATGTTTTTGGAATTAAAATGAAGATTTGAGAGTTACTTAGGATGTTAGAACCATTCAAATTGGAAAAAAAACTGAAAAGTGGTATTGGCTATCAGGCTCACTAGCCATGACTAGGAGTATCAGTGGCCATGACCACTGGCCTCTGTCTCCCAGGCTGCGACCAGTGAATACCAGTGGCTGCGACCACACCCATTTTCAACATCCAAAATTTCAGTTTTTTCCAAAACATCACAAACCCTTTCCCACATGATTTTGTAACCTCCATACACCTAATGAGAGTTAAAAATATGTCTTCAACAACCATATTTCATAATGTCTTTGTGAAATCCAAACTAAAATGTGTAATACACAATCTATACATTATCGAGTAATATTTGAAAGTTACAAATTTGTAACTGATTTTGAAACTCCAAAATATGTCACATTTGGGCACACACATGTGTCCAATTTTGCGACTCTCAATAATATTTTACAATGTGTGACAAATCACATTATGTCACATTATTTAATCTAACATTATATTATTTAAAATAATATAACAATATAGACTAGCTTGCTGAGAGAGCATGACGTGGCTGAGCAGGAATCTCTGTCTGTTTTCCGTGTACACTTCTTTGCCCACGCAATGAAATCAAAACATGTCATTATAGATTTTTTTTTTACTAAATCCAAAAACTTTCTCAGTTCATTAACATAAAACATTCAGTGTTAGCCATACTAGTGTTCGATACCATCAACTATGGGCTCTAATAGATCTCTTCTCTCAACAATTTTCATCTTCTTTGGCAAAATTCATCAACTTTGACAATGATATTCCTCAATGACATTGCCTTTTAAGATATTTAACAATGGAAATTTGAAGAAATTTTTACTAAGATTTTGACTCAACGTTAATGTTTTATATGGAATATTTGTAGCTTCATAAATGGTTTTAGTAAGTAAAAAATTGTTCTTGTAGAATTTATTTAAAAAAGTGAAAAAGAACTTGAGTTGGTCACATCTTAAATTCTTATTGGAGGATTTTTGTAACAACACCACACTGCGAGCACTCAAATAAAATAACAATCACTTAAAGCAATTATGCAATAATGTAAACAACACCATAATTATAAATGGTTCCACAAATTTTTGCCTATGTCCATTGGGAGTATATTGTGATTCACCTTTTTCAAATATTAGGTACATCTATTTTAAGGTTAATAAATGATCATTTCAATGATTTTAACCATGAAACATGACACGATTAACTAATGAATGAGCAGTTTCAATATTAATGATAATTCTCGCATTATGTTCAATTCAGATTTATGCATGAGTTGTTGGCCTTAACTGTAGAGTCATTTGGCTTGGTCGCACTTTGTGCATTCCCTACTTGTTGTGTAGCATCCCAAATTTGTTAATAAGGCTTAGGGCCTTGATTAGCATGCCTGGAGGGCAATAATTGATATATTGTATTAGTATGTGAATTTGATAAGTATATGATTAGAAATGCATGTTTTGGTGTATTAAATATGCATGTGGGCCCCATTTGGTTGTTAGGGGCATATTTGTAATTTTAGCCCGATGAGGGCTTAAATCTAATATTTGTATATATTGTGATTGATACCACGTGTGAGTGGTGATATAATTGTGTTGCACGATCCGAGACAGTCCTAGAGAGTGGTTTAGCTAGAAAGTCACAACGGGGTCAAATACCCGGCTCGGGAGGAGCCTAGGGGTATTTTGGGAATATAACTTGTGTTCGAGAATTATTGAGTAATGGTGAGTAGTTTATCAATAATTTGGTATGTCGGGATTAAACAGGGATTTTTAGGTGTACTCGATGATTTAGTGGGATGTGTCAAATGACTACACTACCCTTGGTGTTATTTGAGGACTTAGGTTAACTTAAGGGGTAATTTGGTCATTTTGGCAAGAGGATATACTTCATTTAGGAGCTAGGGACTCTAGAACCACTTAGGAAAAGCAGAAAAAAAAGAAGGAAGAAGGATTAATTCTCTCAGCTCTCTCTCACTCTCTTCCATTCGGTTCTCTCCCCCTCTCTAAGGTGTTTGATTGTGAAAGATCCTAGGCCAGAGATTCAAGTATTCAAAAGCTTAATTGAGTTTAAGTGTAAGTTTTCTAGTCAATTCTCTGTTGAATTTCTGCTGGAAATGTTAGATTAGTGAGTTAAATTGTGTTTTTCTTTGTGGATTCTTGGGATGAAGTTTGGCAAGGTTAAGCTTGGGGACTTATGGATTTGAGTTTGGAATTGGATTGGGAAAGTAGCTCAGGGTCGAATTTCTACTTGAGGTAAGAGTTCCATGCATCTCTGAAGTTTATTTGCTGGTGTGGTTTAAGTTTTTTGAAGGGTGCTTTAAACTTTGTGAAGTGTGGTTTAAGTTTTTGTGAATTTTAAACCACTAGGTGATTCTTAGGTTCGATTGTGTGTTTTGGTTTGTTGCTGTTGTTTCTGAGTTGCTATACTATTTATTTGAGGTTTTAGGCCTATACTTTGTGTGACAGTCAAAATCCCGTGATCCGTAAGGGGAAAGACCGGGTAAGCTGTGCAATCCCACACCGCCTGGGGAAGGTCAAGTGTAATGATTCTAAGACTGTGTAGGTATGGGACTACACAGTTGAAGAGGGCTTATATGGATTGATGGGTACTACCTATATCAGGAAGGTGCATCTTCTTTTCGGTAGCCCATCACTTAAGAACTCCATGGTTAAGCGTGCTTGGCCTGGAGTAATCTAGGGATGGGTGACCTCCTGGGAAGTTTTCCCAGGAAGTGTATGAGTGAGGACAAAGCACGCTGGAAATACTTGTCTTGGTTTGTAGGGTCAGTCGTCATTCCAGAAAGCAGCCATAGTGACGTGGGGCGTCACACACTTGGTATCAGAGCGAGCCAAGGTTTATTGGTTCTGGAGATCGACCGAACATGTACGCTCGCTGTCAGTGACAAGCTCGACTCAGGGTTGGTTGGTATGATTAATTGACATGTCTGAATATATGTTTGAATGCCCTGTTTGCCTGCTTATTTTATATGGAGCATGTGGAATGAGATGACATATGCATGAGATGCTGTTGGGCTGGGCCCTTGATTATTGCATGTTGAGATTGATGCATGCTGAATAATACTATTATGCATATGGATGAATATTAGCATAATGGTTCGCATATTGAGTGTATATGGTTAATTTTCTGGATTAAATTCATATGTTATATCTGTATATTGGCTTGTATGAAGCATGATGAGCATGGATATACTTAGTGATGTTAAATCTGGTAGCTAAATGTATATCATTGTGGATTTGAACTAGTATATGCTTGTGTGTGCATTATACCTGTGGATATTTGGACCTAGTGGTTGTTTGGTTCAGAGTAGGAACCACAGGGTTCAGGAGTTGGTCGGTTTTGACAGATGAACTCGAGTTGTCGGTTCCTAGAAGGGTTTGGGGACCAGATATTGTGTTAAAAAGGGGGTTTCTAGATGTAAGTTGGAGTTGAGATCTCCAGTTATCCCTGAGAGCAGCAGCAAAGGGTCACTAGTGTGTGAGTTAGCTGTGGAGTTTGTTAGTTGAGATGGGATAGAAGAACAGCGGATTCTCTGGGGAGATGGTTGAATTAGATGTTTTAACAGTAAAGTTACCGGTGATGGTTTACTGTGAAGTATGGACAGATAAGGGTACTATATGAAAGGCGTATAGGGTGTTATCCTCTAGAGTTGAGGAAGGTACGAGTTGACAAGGAATTTATCAATAGATGAGTTGAGTTAATTCCACCCTTGGTTAAGAGGACGAGAGATCCTGATTAGGGGGTTATGTTAAATGTTGAGGCAGAGGGATGCCTGGAATTGGTACTCGGGCTGAGGTACTGGCTTAATGGGTTGTAAAGAACCTAGATGATGAATGGTTAGATGAGATTTTTAAAGACATGATTTGAACTGTGGAGACTGGTGGACCTATAAGTTTGGTTTGGACTGTTGGGGGTAACAACAGCGTAGATCAATGGGTTTGGTGAATTGGATAGTTCATTTTGGGAGTTTATACTGATGGATGTATCTGGAATTGATGGCGACCCATTTAAGGATTTGAGATATGGAATGGTCTAAGTAGTTTGGGCTGTTCTGATGTAAGGATTTATCGTCTGTATGTGGATGGCAGAGAGAGCCATGGGGTTCGAGGAACTGATGGTTGATGATTAGAGCATGAGTGCTAGAGCCGCAGGGGCAGTGCTTCCTTTGATGGAGTTAGTAAAGAGAGAATTGTGTTAATCAAGTTGATAGAACCCCGGATAGTTCTGTGGCTTCTGGTTTGACCAAGAAAGGGGAAAAAGTCTGATTGATAAGAGGGTACTTTTGTTGATAGGACGCAACGAGGTCGGATTCTTGATTTTTGAGGTAGAAGGACCCCAGACAGTGCTTGGGCATCTAAATTTGAGATTGGAAAGAAGCCTGATTGAAAAGGTAGTTATCGAGATGGCGACAGGAACCAGGAGGTTATTTGGTGTGCACATGAGGGAGAGGATACCACCTGAGAGGAGGTCAGGTGAGGGCATGACTTCTACTTAGAGTAACTCGAGATGTGAGTATGGATTTCCCCTGGTGAGGGAACAGAGAACTGGAATGCATCGATACGTTCAAGGTTCGAGGCTGATTCCTCGAGGATGAGTATTTAACTGAATGGTTATGCTATGGTTGCGTAACGAACTGGAAGGACTCGGTGTTGAGAATGTCCCGAGTGAGAGATGGACATAGAGAGGTCGACTCAAAGGTGCCATTTGAGAGGCCGAGGACAGTAATACTTATTGAGAAGGAAATAGAGACTCTGGCAGACGGATTGTAGAGGATCTCATCTGGAGTACGTAAAGGAGACAGAGCTGACCAGTGGGAAAGTTATGTGAGTATGCAAAGAAAGATTTAGGGAATACTTCAAGGTCAGACTACAGATAGGATTGGTATAAGGGATGTTGTAAAAAAAACGGTATTGGCCGACAGAAAGTATATTGAAACAATCGAAGGAATTTGACCCTGGAAAAGCCAGAGTGTTGTACTGCAGGGGTTGTTAGCAACGTCGGGTTAGGACGAAAAGTACAAGATTGGATACAAGAAGGGACGATGTCCCCAATGTGACGCCCCACGTCACTATGGCTGCTTTCTGGAATGACGACTGACCCTACAAACCAAGACAAGTCTTTCCAGCGTGCTTTGTCCTCACTCATACACTTCCTGGGAAAACTTCCCAGGAGGTCACCCATCCCTAGATTACTCCAGGCCAAGCACGCTTAACCATGGAGTTCTTAAGTGATGGGCTACCGAAAAGAAGATGCACCTTCCTGATATAGGTAGTACCCATCAATCCATATAAGCCCTCTTCAACTGTGTAGTCCCATACCTACACAGTCTTAGAATCATTACACTTGACCTTCCCCAGGCGGTGTGGGATTGCACAGCTTACCCGGTCTTTCCCCTTACGGATCACGGGATTTTGACTGTCACAATCACCCCCCTTTACGAGCCCGACGTCCCCGTCGGCCACACTTCCGGCTGGGTCAAGGCTCTGATACCAAGTTGTAACGCCCTACTTCCTTAGAGCCGTTACTAAGTGAGTTTTTAAGACAAAACAGTGTGCTATGGACTCGCTAACCGAGGTTTTGAAACAAAAGTGTGACTAATTAAAAGTTAAGGCTGTAATCTTTGAAAATGTGTCATTTCATTAAAACTTCTATTATTAAACATTTGGGATCCCAAAATAAGGTTTGAAAACTATTTACATCTTGAAATAAGTTTACAGTTGATAAATCATAAAATCATAGATTATTACAGCCATTTTCAAATAAACCCCCAACCAAAGCAGTCGGGCAGGCCAAACATGTATGCGTCGCTTCACGCTCTCCGTACTCATGGTTGGTTGACTCAGACTTTGCCCTACCTGCAACACGGAGCACCCGTGAGCCGAAGCCCAGCAAGAAAACTCATGCAGAACATAACATAAGCAATTTATACAATTTATCATAACAGATAATCCACACATAAACAAGTCAACCATAGACTAAGCAAACACGGCCATGCCGTCCCCGAAGCCTTACCGAAGCCTGGGGTCTCGATCTTCACCGCAGGATCTCACACATATCCTGTGGGTCCCGGGCCCTGCCCTGACCATAGCATCCCATGTGCTAGGTGTTACTTCCGGCCCCGCTGCCGTTCTCGGCCTTGCCGCCCTCGGCCATAGCCGTGCAATTCACTATAATCATATATAGCATAAATCAAACACATTCAACAAATATCAATTCATTTAAATATGCACCCTAACATGTAATGCAATAGAGGGCCATGCCCGGCAATCATTTCATCATGCAACATGCAATATAGGGCCGTGCCCCGCAATCACACTATGGGCCCATGCCCTATCCTACGGGTGTTATAGTTTTCTTACCTTTCCCTTCAATAGCTTAGATCACCTGACTCCTTGAGCACGATCCCACTCGAGCCTTAGCGCACACCTAGGCACAAACATAGGTCAAAGTCAACACCGAACCCCAAGTCCGAATACCTAGCCTCGGGACCAATCCCGAGCCCCCGGGAAGTCCTAAATCCCCAAAACAAAGTGGCGGAATCGAGCCCCGAACCCTAGGTCAAAAACCCTCATAAAAACCCAAAAATTCACCTCTGTGAACAGTGCAGCGCTACAGCGCTCTAAAGAGGGCGCTGTAGCGCTACAAGCAGAACACTCCCCCCCCAGAACAGGGGCTAGCGCTACAGCGCCCACTGACTAGCGCTGTAGCGCTAGTTGCAGCCCAGCAGAACCAAAAATCGCATCTTGCGATTTTCTCCTCCCATTTCAACTCCAAACTTGTCCAAACCTTTTCCAAACCCAAAATCAAGCTTATACACAATCCAAACTCATCCCGAGCATCCCAAGAACTCAAAACCCAATCACATTCAACCCAAATCTCAAAATCTAACATGATGAACTCAAAAACCAGAAATTCATTCAACAACAAAGTTAAAGGCTTAGAATTCTTACCATTGATGCAATTTCAACCTTGATTCAACCCTAGGCCTCCTTAGCTTGTTCATCCTCAAAGCTTGCCCAGAAATCCCCTAATGTTCCCAATAACTCAGTTCAAAACACAGCTCAAACCAGCCAAAACCCTAAAACAGAAATCTCCAAGAACTTACCTCAAACTTCTGATGTGATCTTGCTAACCCCTAGCCAATCCTCAAGCCTAACCCAAGATCCTTGATGCTCAGCCTATCATTGCTCTCCACCAAGCTTTGCTCCAAGAAAAATGGAGGGAAAAAATGGTGCAAGAGTGCACAACCGAACCACCCCTCTGTTTTCCCTCTTCTTTTCCTTCTTTCCTTTTTTTTTTCTTTCTTTCCTTCAGCATTCACACTCTCTAACAATCCCACTCACAATATAAAGCCTTAAAAATCTATCTTTAAAGGCCAAATGACCAAAATGCCCACCCTGTTAAATTCTAAACCTTTAAGTCCCTAAAGGGGTGTTTTAGTCATATACCCGATTCCCGCTAATCCTCAAGTGTCTCTAATATTTTCCCGTTGCTTCCCAATACCTGATAAATCACCAAATAATTATCCCCCATCATCAAAATAAATCTCAATCTATTTCTCTAAATTCCTGTTCATACCTCCAGGCTCGCCCCGAGCCGGATATAAATTCCCGTCATGAATTTCCGCTAGCCTGCTCACTGGGATCGCCTCGAGTCACAAATCACAGAAACATCCACATCACGGTGTGGTCTCAACAATCATCACATATCAATACAGTTATGCCTAACATGGCCAAAATTACAATTATGCCCTTCTAACACGATCCGGGCCTACATGCATACTAATATACATAGTCATGCATCTCAGATAAAAAAATAGTCATATAACATGCTTTAAATCACAATCATGCATTTAATTTATAAATATCACACATAAATCCCGTCATGCCCTCCTGGCACGCTAATCAAGGCCCTTAAGCCTTATTAGCTAATTTGGGTCGTTACACCCAAGATTTGATCTACGACCTGGTTATTACCAGTTGGAAACCAAGGATAAAGACTTTTCGTGAATTGATTAGGTTGCACCGGGTAGGGTGTGAGGAATTGGTAACAAGGATTCTGGAACGGTTCAAGCTGCAGCAGCACAGGTAAGTTCTTTAGGCGGAGAATGCGTGAACGGTATGGGCAAGTCCCCTTCAAGTTCATGAGCAGTGCATGTGGATTACTCCCAGACGGAAATGGTGAGCAACTGATAATTATGCTGAAGACGTTAGTACCCAGAAGGCAGAGTCTCAGGTAAGGTTCTACGGAGTGTTAGTTTGAGCATCGTCAGGAATGCTCAGATTAGAGCTACAAGGAGAAAGGACAGGTAAGAGAAGAATTGATTAATATCTGGGAATGCTGGAATGTGTGTGTTATGGCTAAGTTAAGAGTGGTGGCATAAAGGACTTGGTCTATGATGAGGTACTTGAGTGTTGGGTATTAGTAAGAAGGTTTACGTTGAGACCCAGATGCGGTGAAAAGTAACAGACGGACGACCAGTGCTTGAAATCCTCGATTGAGCAAGGGGAGATATAATTGGAGGCGGAACTCCTAGCTGTGAGGCGTGTGTCCGTCAGGGGAATAATGCCATAGATTGTGATGGAGGATACAAGGCAACGACTGAGATTGGCGTAACGTTGGCAGGTATGATTAGCTAGTGAGTGTCACCGAGCTATGGAATCCGAAGTGTCGGCTTTGGTTGAAGCAGGGAAGGACCCTGCTAAGGTGGTACAAGTTGGGATACCAGGAATGGATGAAGGACCCAATTAGATTCAGTTTGTGAATGAGAATTCCGAATGGACATCATTCCACCTCCTAGGGTACGTCGTACCGGGAGGGTCGAGCGGGTGACGGAATATAGTGTTTTCCTTTGGACCCTGAGGGGTTAGGTGATGTGGTAGTGTATCATGGGAATAGACCACTTTAGGCCTTGAGTAAATTTTTTGGACATGAAAAGTTTTAACTCAGTTGAGGGAGTTAATGTTGTTGGGTCAAGTGAACTGGTTTCGAGATAGAACGTCGATGATACTAAATTGAGGCCCTATGGTATTTTAAATTGTTGGAATGGATTTAGAGAATGATAAGAACAGAGTGGGAACCCGGAATTATCAGTGGATTGCAAGTGGAATGGCAGTCTGAAAGTTTATCAGATATCTACTGAATTGAGTGCTGAGTATGCGAAAACTTGAGATTTTAAGGGAAGCGTTATCCCTGGTGAGTTAGCCGTGGTGGCAAATGTTGGCGTCTTGTTAAAGTAACACGACATAGGACATGGTAATAGACGAAGGATAATGAATACTACTAGTTGGCATTGGTTCAGAGAGAAAGCCAGAGAGGTTGTTGGAATCCTTAAGGCAGGAGTGTCTGCCTATTTGAAAGATTAAAGAGCTGGTAAACTGCTAATTTATGAGGAAATAAAGTTCCGGAAGGAAAGAGTTGCGTCTCTGCATAATAACAGACGAGGACCTGTAAGGTGTTCAGAGAGGGAAGGGAGAGTTCTGACTCTTGATTTACCTTAGCTTCCGAAGTTGTACTAAGGGTTAGGCCAGCGGGGCCTACAAGTTAGTCCCACCTAGCAGAGGTGACGACGTTTGAGTATCTCCGGAATCAGGATTAAGACAATGAATTGGTCATTGTAACCTAGGCAGACCCTGGGCTTCGGCAGGGTTGCGGTGTAACGAGAGGCTATCGAGAGTATGGCCATTAGACAATATCTTGTGGGGCAAGATTGTTACTCTTGTAAGAGTGTAGTTGAAAGTAAAGTAAAGGCGGTGGACCTTGGAAGTTATGGTCAGAGTTGCGGGTTTATTGACTGATGTGTTTGGATAAATTTCGAGGACGAAATTTTTATGAGGAGGGGATAGTTGTAACGACCCAAATTAGCTAATAAGGCTTAAGGGCCTTGATTAGCGTGCCAGGAGGGCATGACGGGATTTATGTGTGATATTTATAA
The DNA here is from genome assembly GCF_963169125.1 of Humulus lupulus. Lineage (NCBI taxonomy): Eukaryota > Viridiplantae > Streptophyta > Magnoliopsida > Rosales > Cannabaceae > Humulus > Humulus lupulus. Next base: position 109,537,893 of record NC_084797.1, on the reverse strand, counting down.
ATTAAATGCATGATTGTGATTTAAAGCATGTTATATGACTATTTGTTTATCTGAGATGCATGACTATGTATATTAGTATGCATGTAGGCCCGGATCGTGTTAGAAGGGCATAATTGTAATTTTGGCCATGTTAGGCATAACTGTATTGATATGTGATGATTGTTGAGACCACACCGTGATGTGGATGTTTCTGTGATTTGTGACTCGAGGCGATCCCAGTGAGCAGGCTAGCGGAAATTCATGACGGGAATTTATACCCGGCTCGGGGCGAGCCTGGAGGTATGAACAGGAATTTAGAGAAATAGATTGAGATTTATTTTGATCATGGGGGATAATTATTTGGTGATTTATCAGGTATTGGGAAGCAACGGGAAAATATTAGAGACACTTGAGGATTAGCGGGAATCGGGTATATGACTAAAACGCCCCTTTAGGGACTTAAAGGTTTAGAATTTAACAGGGTGGGCATTTTGGTCATTTGGCCTTTAAAGATAGATTTTTAAGGCTTTATATTGTGAGTGGGATTGTTAGAGAGTGTGAATGCTGAAGGAAAGAAAGAAAAAAAAAAGGAAAGAAGGAAAAGAAGAGGGAAAACAGAGGGGTGGTTCGGTTGTGCACTCTTGCACCATTTTTTCCCTCCATTTTTCTTGGAGCAAAGCTTGGTGGAGAGCAATGATAGGCTGAGCATCAAGGATCTTGGGTTAGGCTTGAGGATTGGCTAGGGGTTAGCAAGATCACATCAGAAGTTTGAGGTAAGTTCTTGGAGATTTCTGTTTTAGGGTTTTGGCTGGTTTGAGCTGTGTTTTGAATTGAGTTATTGAGAACTTTAGGGGATTTCTGGGCAAGCTTTGAGGATGAACAAGCTAAGGAGGCCTAGGGTTGAATCAAGGTCGAAATTGCATCAATGGTAAGAATTCTAAGCCTTTAACTTTGTTGTTGAATGAATTTCTGGTTTTTGAGTTCATCATGTTAGATTTTGAGATTTGGGTTGAATGTGATTGGGTTTTGAGTTCTTGGGATGCTCGGGATGAGTTTGGAGTGTGTATAAGCTTGATTTTGGGTTTGGAAAAGGTTTGGACAAGTTTGGAGTTGAAATGGGAGGAGAAAATCGCAAGATGCGATTTTTGGTTCTGCTGGGCTGCAACTAGCGCTACAGCGCTAGTCAGTGGGCGCTGTAGCGCTAGCCCCTGTTCTGGGGGGGGGAGTGTTCTGCTTGTAGCGCTACAGCGCCCTCTTTAGAGCGCTGTAGCGCTGCACTGTTCACAGAGGTGAATTTTTGGGTTTTTATGAAGGTTTTTGACCTAGGGTTCGGGGCTCGATTCCGCCACTTTGTTTTGGGGATTTAGGACTTCCCGGGGGCTCGGGATTGGTCCCGAGGCTAGGTATTCGGACTTGGGATTCGGTGTTGACTTTGACCTATGTTTGTGCCTAGGTGTGCGCTAAGGCTCGAGTGGGATCGTGCTCAAGGAGTCAGGTGATCTAAGCTATTGAAGGGAAAGGTAAGAAAACTATAACACCCGTAGGATAGGGCATGGGCCCATAGTGTGATTGCGGGGCACGGCCCTATATTGCATGTTGCATGATGAAATGATTGCCGGGCATGGCCCTCTATTGCATTACATGTTAGGGTGCAGATTTAAATAAATTGATATTTGTTGAATGTGTTTGATTTATGCTATATATGATTATAGTGAATTGCACGGCTATGGCCGAGGGCGGCAAGGCCGAGAACGGCAGCGGGGCCGGAAGTAACACCTAGCACATGGGATGCTATGGTCAGGGCAGGGCCCGGGACCCACAGGATATGTGTGAGATCCTGCGGTGAAGACCGAGACCCCAGGCTTCGGTAAGGCTTCGGGGACGGCATGGCTGTGTTTGCTTAGTCTATGGTTGACTTGTTTATGTGTGGATTATCTGTTATGATAAATTGTATAAATTGCTTATGTTATGTTCTGCATGAGTTTTCTTGCTGGGCTTCGGCTCACGGGTGCTCCGTGTTGCAGGTAGGGCAAAGTCTGAGTCAACCAACCATGAGTACGGAGAGCGTGAAGCGACGCGTACATGTTTGGCCTGCCCGACTGCTTTGGTTGGGGGTTTATTTGAAAATGGCTGTAATAATCTATGATTTTATGATTTATCAACTGTAAACTTATTTCAAGATGTAAATAGTTTTCAAACCTTATTTTGGGATCCCAAATGTTTAATAATAGAAGTTTTAATGAAATGACGCATTTTCAAAGATTACAGCCTTAACTTTTAATTAGTCACACTTTTGTTTCAAAACCTCGGTTAGCGAGTCCATTGCACACTGTTTTGTCTTAAAAACTCACTTAGTAACGGCTCTAAGGAAGTAGGGCGTTACACTTTGGTAGTGATTTGGATGAGTTTTGGCTCGGGAAAAATGTTGGGAAAAACCTAGTTTTCTGGGTTTGCGTATGAGTGCAGTGGCCCTATTCTTCCGTGCCGCAACGCTCGGTTGAATTAGGACAAGGGAGCTTTGCTGGGCGCCGCGGCCCCTATATGGATGTGTCGTGGCGCTAGGCCATTTTATGGATATGGGGATTTTATGTTTTTAGGGTTTTGGCTCAGGGGGCTCGGGAGACGCTTTCACTACCTTATGTGGGGAAACGGGAGGTCTTGAGAGCACGGGATTGGTTCCGGGGGTATGTTTATGAATTGGTTAGTAATGAGAGTGTTATGTATGTGTTGTGACTAGGTGTTCAACAAGGCTTAGGTTAGAGGTCTGTGCTCAGGATTTCGGTGCTCAAGAAGCTGGGGACACAGGTGAGAAAACTGTTGTACCCATAGAGCAGCGCGAGGCCCTATAGTTTGTGTTGCAGGGCACGACCCTATATGATTGTGTTGCAGGGCGTAGCCCCATTGAATATGTTTATACATGTTTAAGTATTTGTTTAATTATGTTATGTGTGCATATATGTGAATGAACGACAAAGAGTCGGGAATGGTGAAGGCCGAGAATGGCGAGGGCTGGGAACGGCGAAGGCCGAGAACGACAAGGGTCTGGGAGCAGTGTTTAGCATGTGAAGTTCGAGTTGCCAGAGTGAGACCCTAAAGGATACCTGGGATATCCTCACGGTGTAGACCGCGAACCCAGAGCCTGGTAAAGCGCCTGGGACGGCATGGCCGTATGTGTTTAGCCTTTTGGCGGATTTGTTATATACTGAGTGATTAATATGCATATGTTATTTATTTGTGTGGAGTTTTCTTGCTGGGCTTCGGCTCACGGGTGCTTTGTGGTGCAGGTAAGGGCAAGGGGAAAGTCGACCAACTATGAGTACGGAGAGCGTTAAGCGACGCGTACATGTTCGGCCTGCCTGGCTGCCATGGCCAGGAGTATTTTTGGGAGATGTTTTGTACTAAATCATATTTTGTCGTTTAGTCGACTTTAATCATATTTTTGAGTTGTAAATATTTATAAAAGTATTTTGGGATCCCGAATGTTAAATGCTTTATAATTTTCAATGAATGACTACATTTTCAAATTATGTGATTTTATTACAGTTTAGTTACACTTTTGACCTAAATTCTTGATTAGCAAGTCAAATGCACGTTTTAAATTCACTTAGTAACGACTCTAGGGAAGTAGGGCGTTACACATTGATCTAAGAAGAGTGCACCTTTCCTCAAAGACTGCCGATACGGCGAGCATGCCCCCCCGAGAATAACGAAGTAGTTCTCATACTTTATGTATCTTTTGACTTCAAATACACCCTTGAACATACACAAAGTGGTTCTCTCTATCTGAGGTAAAAAATGTAACAACCCGAAATTACTAATAAAGCTTAAGGGCCTTGATTAGTGTGCTGGGAGGGCATAACTGGATTATGTATGATTTAAATGATTAAATGCATGATTATGTGATAGGCATACTTATATGATTATTTGGATATATGTGATGCATGACTATGTGTACTAGTATGCATGAAGGCTCTGATTAGGTTATAAGGGCATATTCGTAATTTTGGCCTGTTGAGGGCATTAATGTTAATACTTGTAATAAATTATTGGGACCACATTATTATGTGGATACATTTGAAGCTTATGACTCGAGGCGATCCTAGTGAGCAGTTTAGCGAAAAAGTCACTGTGGGAATTTATACCCGGCTCTGGGTGAACCTGGGGGTATTTCTGGGAATTTAGGAAATATATTGGAGGCTATTTGATATTGAGGAATATAATTGGTAATTAGATAGGTGCCGGGAGGTAAGCGGTAATTATTAGAGACACTCGAGGAATTAGCGGGAATTGGGAGCAAATGACCAAAATGCCCTTAGAATGATTTAAGGTTTAGATTTTATTGGGAGGGAAAATTGTTCATTTGGTTTAAAAAATTGAGATAAGTATCAATCTGCTTTTAGCCTTAGTGGAAAGTTTAGAGGGTAGTAGAAACTGAAAGAAACAAAAAGAAAATAAAAGAAAGCTGAAAGAAAAGGAAAGAAGGAAAAAACAGAGGTCTTTTCTTCTCTCTCACGGTTTAGGTCTTCTTCCCCATCTCTTCTTGAACTTGAAGCTAAAATTCAGAGGAGGATTTAGGCTAAGGCTCAACACTAGGGTCCTTGATTAAGCTTGAGGATTCAGCAGAAATTAGTCATCTAATTAAGGTAAGTTTCAAGGTTGTTTTTCAGTTTCTAGTTTTTGGTGTTGAAATGGATTTTTGACCTGAGTTTTGATGGGAATTCTAGCGAATTAAGGTTGATGTTTTGAGGAGTGAAAGCTAAGGAGGTGTGGAATATAACCTAGGTCGAAATTCTCCATCAAAGGTATGAAGTTCTAGCCTTGAAGTTCTGAAATTTCTGTTGTTTTGAGCCTTAAGTTGAATCATGGTAGTTTCTTTATTTTGGGGTGCATGTTGTTGAATTTCATATGGTTGGGACTCATGGGGTGAGTTATAGATGATGGTAGGCTTGTTTTGGGGTATGATTGAGGTTTGGATGAGTTTTGGAGATGTTTGGCTCGGGGAAAATCGAAGGAAGATAGTCAGGGTTTGGTTGTGCTGTGACTAGCGTTGTAGCGCTAGTCATTGTGCACTACAATGCTAGGCCTGAGTGTTTCAGAGATTTTTGGCTCTATTTGTAGTGCTATAGCGCCCTCTTAATGGCACTGTAGCGCTACCTTGTTTCCAGAAGGGGTTTTTTGGGTTATTTCTTAGGGTTTTTGCCCGGGGGCTCAGGGTTTGATTCCACCACCTCATTTGGTGGAATTAGGGCTTCCCGAGGGCTCGGGATTGGTCCCGAGGCTAGGTTTTGGAATTGAAGTTTAGTGATGATGTTAATTTATGGATGTGACTAGGTGTACGCTAGGGCTCGGACGAGATCGTGCTTGAGGGTCAGTTTCACTAATTAAGCTATCAGAACCTAAAGGTAAGAAAACTGCACCCGGTTTTGTGATAATGATGGGACTAAGAGCTCCCTATATATGTATGATGTCATAGATGGTATTATGCCATGGAGATATGATAAGCGGCCTAAGAGTGCCAGAATCAATATTTGCGCATAGGGCGCGGCTCAACCACTGGTAGTTGAGGACAACTTAATATTCACTGAGCTCGACTTAAGCGGGCCGGAGTCAGTGGGATAAACAGGGGGTGCGACCTAAGGGCGTCGACCTTGGTTAATATATGAATTGGTTATTAATGATATTTGATGAGCTTGGTATGCTGAATGCCTGATTATGTAACTATTATTGATTGTTGAGTTTATGGCTAAGTTTTATGAGTTGTTTGATTGTTGATTTGTAAATTGATTGTTTAATGACTGTACTCTGTTATCTGGTTTCTTGTTGGGCCTTGGCTCACGGGTGCTACGTTGTGCAGGTAAAGGCAAGGGCAAAGTGGACTAGTCCTGAGTTGGAGAGCTTTGGGGCTGAATGTACATAGTCGGTTGATAGGCCGCCACGGCCGAGGAGTGATACAGGACGGGAAAGCTTAAATGTCTATTTTGCCCTTAGAGTGGCTAGTAGCTGTACTTTTATCCTGAAATTTTGTAAACTGTCTTTTAAACATTATTACTTTTGGGGTCCCATGTTCAAAATGTTTGATTATATGAAATGTAACTTTTGTGACTGAAATCTTTTAACCCTAGTTCAATTATAGTTTTAGTCAGTAACACGTTTCTAACTAAATGACTTGATTAGCAAGTCTTGCACCATTATAAACACATAGTGTAACGGTCTTGGCTATCTAGGGCGTTACAAAAAATATCTCATAACAATTGCCCCCAATTCTTTAGGATAGGCCACTCTATTATGGACTTAATTCAAGCTTTGTCTTGTGAGATCGACAATCATTACATTGTTGTAACGTCCCAAATTTGCTAATAACGCTTAGTACCTTGATTAGTGTGCCGGGAGGGCATAATTGAATTTATATATGTGGAATTAATTGAATAAATGTGTGACTATGTGACATACATGATTTATATGGTAATATGTATATATGTGCATGTTTATGTGTATTAAATATGTATGCGGGTCCGTTCTTGTTAATAAGGGCATATTTGTAATTTTGACTCGTTGATGGTATAAATGTGATTATATGTGTTAAATGAGTGAGACCACATTATTTATGTGGATATATTTGCGATATTCGGCTCGAGGCAATCCTAGTGAGCAGATTAGCGGAATAGTCACAACGAGGCAATACTCGGCTCGGGATGAGCCTAGGGGTATTTTGGGAAACTTAACGTGTATTCAGGATTTACCATGTAACAGATAGCTATTTAATGATTTTTTGGGCACGTCAGAATTAATTGAGAATTTATAGGACTACTTGAGGATTAGCGGGGAATGTTGCAAGTGACGTTTTTGCCCTCGAGGGCATGAAATAATAAGGTTATGATTAAGGGGTATTTTAGTCTTTTGTCAAGGGGACAGACTTAAACCTTGGACTATCTTAGATGCCTAAATGCCTTAGGAAGCCTAGAAACAAGCAGAAAACAGAAAACAAACAAAAATTCTCAGCCTTTCTTTCTCTCTCACGGTTTCCTCTTCTCCCTTGAGGTGGTCTGCTTCCTTGAGTTCTTAAGGTGATAGTTTGGGAACTAAAGCTGAGAATTGGAGCTAGGATTGGGGTCAAGGGAGGTTGAGGATTGGAGCTATCAACTGAGGTAAGGTACCTTCCATGTTGTGATGAATGTTTTTAATTAGTTTAAACTTTGGCTGAGGATTAGACTCTAGTTTTAGTTTTTGAGTTATGGTTAGATTGTTGGCTGGTTTTAGGGTTATAATGTTGGGAATTGTGCCCTTAAAGCAATTGTAGTTAACAATGGTTTTAATGAAATAAATGAATGAATTGAATTATTGTATATATGTAGCTCATGTACTATATTATTGTTAATAATATTAAGTAAATATCAGAAAATTACCAAGTTCATCTATGTGATCTCAATCTCATCTTGGTATGAGCGGATCAAGATTGATATAATGGACTTAAATAGTTCATAGTAAAATAAAGTTATAGAATCTTTAGATCAATTACTGCTATTACGGTCTACTAGTATTATGAATACATGTGACCTAGATTCGGGTTGCTAGTGTAGTAGGACATTTTAGTGGAGGTACTTTGCATACTGAGAGTATGTAGAACTGGACCAGATGTGATTTAATAATACTTGTTTAAATACTGTTTTGTAGTATTATAAAACACATTAATTGATCATCATATACAAATTGATCTTATTCTTGAGTTACTAAGAACTCCTATATATGTCATTTGATCCTTTGATTCATGCGTTACAGTTTGTCAGAATGATTAGGCTAAGAACTATTGTTTTGGAGACTCAATGATGTATGTTGATGCGGTTTTCTGCCAACATAGTGTTAAGAAATAATAAGGCATATTAGTGCTTAATAATAAACTGTAATGAACAATAAACAAAATTCACTCAAGAACACATAACTTTTATGTGGTTCAGTGGTTAAAATCCACCTAGTCCACGATTCAATATTATTGCTATCCTCTCTCTATTTTGGCAGAGTTTTGGTATTATAGAATAATGCTCCCCTTTCTTGTCCAATTATTCCAATATTTATAGGGGGATTCCATGGACAAGTTTCGGTAACCACGTTAGTCAATCATGTATTTACATAATAATTACATTTAATACAAATAATTCCCATTTATATTGGGATATGATTTGATAACAGGATAACAAGTTCCTGCTATCTCGGATAATAATTATGACAGCCTAGTCATAGATAAACGTATAAAGGGATCCTGAGTCTCTGGGGATCCTTGAGTATGCAATATACTAGAATTACCATGATCTGGATATTTCCTCCAAGCTCGTGCTTCGACAACTATTTAATATTCTGAGCTAACGCTTCATAGCCATTGCACCCTTAATTCGGGATAAACTCAGGACTGCTATATTCACGTATGCCCACTATGAATCTAAAACTGTCCACATGGATAACATGCAGATATTATTCCCCTCAGTTATCTCTCCGTCTATCTATCTGCCAGTTGTACCCGAGCTGAATGAATGAACTCGTGCTAAAATTAGGGTACAACATTTGCCCCCAAGTCCTTGCTCATGTTTGATGTCGTCACTTTCTGACCTACATAGTAGGGACTTTTAGACTTCTATTGCATAAAACCATGCTTGCCCACTACTCGATTACTGAATACGTGGTCTATTGCAATTGGCGTCTGTTCGGGTTTCGAGGACTGTAATAATTGTCTTGTCAACTTTTTTTCGCCATATGGTTTGTTTGACCTTGACCCTTGGATCTCGAATCAATCCCATGGAACGATCTAGATCGATTTTCATGGTTTTCGTATAAATAAGGTGACCAGCCTCAGACCTTACCACCTTTTCATTCAAGAAAATACCATTTTTCAAATTTCCTCCTTCTTCACCAGAATTCCTATAACGATTTGTCGTGCCTAGATTCTCAGAAGCTTTCCAAGAGCTTTTTGTGATCCGAGTCTACATCCTCCCATCGACAAACACACTTACTGTAAGTATCTCCATCTTTAATGATCCAGCAACATTTTTTTTCTTTTTGTAATGTTCATCGCTAGGTATTGTTAGGCTTTTTGTGAACGTCAATAGGGAATGAGCTTCGACTTTAGACTCCATAAGTGAAACCAAATATGAAGGTATTCATAAAACTGGGTAATTTTATGGGTTAATCTGGGGTAGTTCTAATATCAAATAGGTTTAGAAAATACTTGTTTGGGGTATAAAAATCGTAAGGTTTCTAGGTTTAAAAGCAGGTAGCTTAAGGGTTACGATTCCTTAAGCGTTTTTGCACAAAACCTCTTTTCAAAGGAAAGTAGCGGCCTGACATTTCTGTCACACGGATCCCTAAATATCAGGGGACTGCTAAGAAACTGAGGCGTGTAGCCTAGGACATCACGTGGCATCATGCGGTGGGGCTGAGGCTAACTTTAGCCTGTATATAAAAAATAACTCGTTTCGTTCTTCGTACTATCAGGTCAAAGTTATAGATTATCTTAGGTCGCCTACTAATTAGGCTGCTTTGTCATCAGGCGATCTGATGGCTCCTCAAAAGAAGAATGCTATGAAGAAGAATGCCTCAAGCTCGTCCTCTAATCAGAAGAACAAAGGGAAGCAAGTCGCCTCTGAATCTCCCATCCTGCACTTCGGTTTGATGGTGGAGAAGGAGCTCGTGATCGATCCCAATGCATATTTTGAGGCTGCGCTTATAGTCTCGAAAATCACGACTCAAGGGAAAGTCAACAAAATCCTATTGAGTCACAATATAGAAGTAGGATCCGGTAGTCTTCTTGCCCGACCTGCATTCGAGGGGGAACAGAGTTGTGCCCCCTTTCAAGATGACTAAACGGCTTGGAGCGACGAACATATGAAGGCCGGTGCATTCCTTCCTTTGGACCAATACTTTGCGGACTTCCTGAACTACGTGAAGTTGGCTCCATTCCAGCTCCCTTCGAACTCCTATAGGCTTATGGCGGGGTTGAAGTACTTATTTTTGAAGCACGAGTGGGAGGTCCCCACTCCGACAAACATACTATACTTCTTCTGTCTCAAAGCTAGCCCTAATCAGAGAAGGCGAGGTGACATATTCTATTACTTCACGCAGTTTCCCAACTTCGGCCTTGTCATTGAGCTTCCTAGTCATCCAAATGACTATAAAGATCTATTCTTTATGTCAAATGGCTTCAAGAACTGCGAACACCGGTACTTCAACCGTCCTCGTAAGTCTTCTACCCTTATGAACTCAGCTCGTGAATTTTGTTCCTTTAAAACATTTATTTTTTGTACATGTATTAATTGATTTTGTTTCTTGTGCAGCCATATTTGCGAGGACTGGAAAATCTATGACCCTCGGAGGTCAATACGAAAAATTATCCAGTCTTCCCCCTGGTGAAAAGGACTATCGCTAGGTCGTGAATGATGCCACCATGTTGGCATGCGAGCTGATCGGAGAGGGGCAGACACTAGTTCTGAGGACCCGGGCTCCGCTCCCAACCATCCCTGAGCTTCTCGCTCCTCAAGAGGCCTTACTGGCTTGTGAGGACAGAGAGGAGAAAGAGGCCGAGGTGCCACTTTTGCGAGTAAGACGGGCTCCCGAGGCTGTCCGAGAACCCGATCCAGATCGAGTTGCATCAGGGGCAGCAGCCAGCCCCTTCGTCCAAGGTAACCCATACCTCTTTAGGGAATTAGATAGGGTTGTTGCCGACTTTAGATTAGTTCGTTATAATTTGAATAAACTCGTTAGCTGTCATCCTTCCAACCCGGATCTAAACAAAACCCTGCTCCAGTGCATAGACCATCTAGTGGTACGCCATGAAAATAGTTATCCCAGGGGCAAAATCGTAGTTGACAACACCCTAAATTTTAGATCAGCCATTTTTGAAGAATACGGGACAAACCGTAGGTCCTGGCCTTTTTTTTTCCAGGGTGCATTTGCCCCTGGGTTCAGACAATACGTAGATGAGTCCAGCCCCGAGGAAGGACTTGAACCCCTTAGGATCCAAGAAGTATTAACTGTAGATTCCCCTTCTCCTCCATTAGTTCCAAGGTCGAAGGTGGTGCCTATCACGGTCAAAACACCCGAGCTGGTGATAATAGACTCCTCCCCCAGCCCAGAGGGTAGGATCTTTGTTTTCTTTCTTTCTTTATAAATTTTTTTGAAACATTATTTTTGTGAACTAACTCCTTTTGTTCTTTTTAGGTGAAGAGATTGAACAATCAGGAGCTCTCGACCTATGAACTGCTTTCTAGGCTAAGAAAGCCAGCGCGGGCCCTGTCGTGAAGAGGCTCAGGGTGGCGAATAAGACCACCCCTGCAACGGGGAACACTTCAAAGTCCCCCACCAAGAATAAGGACACGAGCTCAACTCGGGAGCCATCTCTGGTGGCTAATGTCGCTGTTGGGTAGCTTCCTCCTCCCCCACCTTGATCCATGCTTCCTCATGTTATACAAACAGAGGCCCCCACCGTTCGAATACTTGTCGATCCTCAAGACCTGGAGAAGATCCCTGAAGCCTTTTGGGGTATCATTTATGAGACCTCGACTCACATGGTGGGTCATGCTTATAAAGCTAGCTCGAGGGATCTGAGGACCATTGAGAAGCGCAACCCTGAGAACGTTCTTGAGTCCGCCATGGGGATGAATCTCAATATGAGTTCCTTTCCCATAATTGGTGGTGAAATTTTTTTTTTTACTACGCTCACCTTATATTTTTAACTTGCTCTGTCATTTTGTAGTCCGTCCTGGCCCAATACCGGAGCATAGCTCGCGCTAGGGATAAAAATGATGAACTCTGGGCTGAGCTGGATGCTGCCAAGGAGAATGAGCAGGCCGCCAAATCCGCCTTGAAAAATTCTCAGAAGAATGAGCAGGCTGCCCGGACTTCTCTCACCTCTTCCTAGGAAAGCAAGCAAGCTGTGAAGACTGCGCTATCTACCTCCCAAGCTCAGACCGGTGAGGCGAATCATCTTGTTGAATGTCTTCAGGTCGAGATTGGTGAGCTCAAGGCAAAACTACTTGAGGCCGAAGCTAAGGCCAAGGAAGAAAAGGTGGAATCTTCATCAGCCATGGAGGAGATGTTATACCATTGCTGGGCCTTCACCCAGGATGGAAACTTCTCATTTATGGAGCCCGGGTTGTGGGATCCGTACCTTGCTAAATTCAAGGCTCGGTTCCTGCAAGAACCCTCGGAAACTGGTGAGGCTTTTGGAGTGGCGGAGGGAGGCGGGGAGGAGGTCACTTCTGTGGGGCGAGCTGATGAAGCCAAATGATCTCTTTTTTTTTTTTTTTGTTTCCTTTGCAATTGTTTAACAATTTTTTCATATTTAAACAATTGCCTTCGGGCTCAGTTCGAGGTTTTTTCTCCTTGGTGCAATTGGTTTGTTTTATTTCAATATATATCTAACTTTTGATCCACCTTTCTTTCCTTTATTATCTTCTTATGCATATGAATCCTTAGATTCTTGTCCACTCGAGATTTTAGGAATCGACTTTTAGATCGAGATAGATTTGATCGAACTTGGTTATATCCAAGTTTTGTTTACTTATTTGTCTCATACTTATTAATAATTAGGCCTTAAACATGGTTATGTCCAGGGTTTTTAATAATTCAAACTTAGTTCGTGCTAGGTTTATTGATAACTCAAGCTTTAACAAGCCATTGAATAATCAATTTTCCTAAATTTCCATGTTTTGACCTAGTTATATCAAGGTTTTTAAATGATTTGAACTTAGTTTGCGCTAGGTTTATTGAAAACTCATGCTTTAAAAAGCTGTTGAATAATTAATTAATCCAAGCTTCTAAGCTTCAGACCTGGTTATATCTAGGATTTTAAATGATTTAAACTTAGTTCGCGCTAGGTTTATTGAAAACTCGAGCTTTAAAAAGTCGTTGAATAATCAATTAATCCATGCTTCTAAGTTTCTTAATCTTATCTAAGCAGGCTTAATTTTTTCCAATCTCAGTTATGTGCCCCCCAAGTAACCAGAATGTATAAACTTTCTTGGTTGCTTCTCTAACTATGAGAGCACGAGCTAATACAACACTAGGCAATAGTTATTTAACAATCCATTTATTATTTAATTAAAGTAGCTTTTATAAATAAGCCTTACATTGATGGTGGTACTACTGATAATAATTTTTCAAATGTAGAGCATCCCAAGTCCTTGGGACTACTTCCCCATTCGGCCGAGCTATCTTAAAGTTCCCTCACGCAAAACCTCAACGACCTGATATGGTCCCTCCCAATTCGGGCCTAATACACAATCCTTGGGGTATTTATTTTCCAAAAAGACCCTTCAGAGAACTAGGTCGCCTAACCCCAGTCTACGACTTTTGACTTTTGAATTGAAATAACGAGTGATCTTTTGTTGATAATGGGCGAGTTGTAGTTGCGATTCCTCTCATTTTTCTTTGATCAGATCGAGTATGCATTAAGTAATCCATTATTCTGCTCTTGATCAAACTTCCTTTGCCTATGAGTAGTTACCATTGCTTCGATTGGAAGCATGGCCTCGCTTCTGAAAGTCAGGGAAAAAGGAGTATACCCCGTGGAGGTCCTGTGAGAAGTTCGGTAGGCCCAAAGTACTTGTGGGAGCTATTCGGGCCATAGTCCTTTGGCTTCGTCTAACCTCTTCTTTAGGATTGCCTTAAGGGTTTTGTTTACAGCCTCGACCTGCCCATTGGCCTACAGATATGCTACTGAGGAGAAGCTCTTAGTGATACCATATTTTTCACAGAAGTTAGTGAAGAGATCACTGTCGAACTGTGTCCCATTGTCTCACACGATATTTTTAGGAAGCCCAAACCGACATATAAAAATCTTCACCACGAAGTCCAGGACTCTTTTTGAAGTGATGGTTGCCAGAGGCTTGGCTTCTACCCACTTTGTGAAATAGTCAATCGCCACCACCGCATAACGAACTCCCCCCTTTCCCATAGGTAGGGATCCTATTAGGTCGATTCCCCATACCGCAAATGGCCATGGGGATGAAATCATCGTTTGGTCGACCTGAGCAGCTCGGGCAATCATAGCGAAACGCTGACATTTGTCGCACTTCTGAACATACGAGATTGAGTCTTTCATTAAAGTGGGCCAAAAATAGCCTTGCCTCAATATCTTCAGTGCTAGGTTTTGCCCCCCAGCATGATCTCCACAAATGCCTTGGTGTATTTATCTTAAAATGGTTTTGGTTTCCTCGGGAAGAACGCATCGTAGGAGAGGCAACAAATGACCATGTCGATACAAGGTTCCATCTATTATTACGTATTGCAGAGCTTGGAAAAGTATTTTTCTTGCGTCTTTTCTGTTGTCAGGTAAATTTCATGTTGTGAGGTATTCCATTATGGGAGTCATCCAGGTCGGTCTTACGTCGACCATTTCGACCTCTATCATTCCTTCTATCACACTTGGGCTTTCAAAGATTCCGCCGGCACTACATTCGATGTTTCAACTTCTTTGGTGGTGGCAAGCCGTGCCAAGGCGTCAGCATTAGAATTCAGCTCGCGGGGTATCTGTTCAACAGGATTGTACTCAAATTCAAAAAATTCTCCCTTTACCATAGTTAGGTAGGCCGTCATCTTGGTACCTCGAGCTTGATATTCTCCTAATACCTGATTGACCATGAGCTGAGAATCTCTATAACATTGAATAGCTTTCGCTTTGAGCTCCCTTGCCATTCTCAGCCCTGCTAGTAAGGCCTCATATTCAGCTTCGTTGTTGGATGCCTCGAATCCGAATCTCAGAGCTATGTGAAATCGATGCCCTTCTAGTGAGATTAAGATTATCCCAGCTCCCAATCTATTCTCATTTGATGATCCATCCACGAAGATTTTACATAACTCTTGCACTAGCTCCTTCAAGAACTCCTCTTGAAACCCGGTGCATTCAACCATAAAATTAGCAAGGGCTTGACTTTTGATTGAGGTCTGCGGCATGTACAATATCTCGAACTGGCTAAGTTCGATAGCCTATTTTAAAAGACGTCTTGACATTTTAGGTTTTTGCAAAACCTGCCTTAAAGGTTGGTCGATCATGACATTGATAGAATGGGGCTGGAAATATGGCCGAAGCATTCTAGAAGCCAATATCAGACAGAATGCCAGTTTCTCTATCAATGGGTATTGTGACTCGGCTCTGAGAAGTCTCTTGATTATATAGTATACTGGTTTTTGAGCACGATCTTCTTCTTGAACTAACACGACACTGACTACATTCTCTGTCATGGCCAGATAAAGGAATAGAGGTTCTCCGGACATAGGCTTAGATGACACTGGGGGCTCGGCCAGGTGCGTTTTTAGGTCGAGGAATGCCTGCTCGCACTCCTTAATCCACTCAAATTTTTTGTTTCCTCTGAGCAAGTTGTAGAATGGCAGGCACTTGTTAGTGGATTTTGAAATGAAATGATTCAAAGCCACCACCCTTCGAGTCAGGCTTTGAACTTCTTTACGCGACCTAGGTGAGGGAATTTCTAACAACAATTTGATTTTCTCAGGATTCGCCTCTATCCCCCTTGTGTTGACTATGAACCCCAGGAATTTTCCAGATGCCACTCCGAAAGTGAATTTATAAGGATTCAGCTTCATGTCATACCTCCTTAATATTCCAAAACATTCTTCTAGATCAGACACATGGTTATTGGAAGTCTTTGATTTGACAAGCATATCATTGACAAACACTTCCATATTTCTCTCGATCTGATTAGCAAACATCTTGTTGACCAAGCGTTGATATATAGCCCCGCCATTCTTTAGCCCGAATGACATAACTTTATAACAATATACGTTATGTTCGGTCATGAAGCTAGTATGAACCTGATCCACATGATTCATAGCGATCTGGTTATATCCAGAATATGCATCCATGAAGGACATGAGCTCGTGACCTATCGTGGCATCTACCAACAGATCAATCCTTGTCAGTGGGAAACAATCCTTGGGAAAATCTTTATTGAGATTGGAGAAGTCGATACAGGTCCTCCACTTCCCATTTGACTTCGGGACCAGAACGGGATTGGCGACCCAGATTGGCTATTTTTCCTCGCGGATAAACCCGCATTTTAATAGTCGAGATACTTCATCCTCGAGAGCTTCAACTCGGACCGTTCCAAAGTGTCTCCCTTTTTGGATTTTGCCGGCACGTTCTTGTCCAAATTTAAGGTGTGCATGATTACATTCGGACTTATTCCCACCATATCTTCATGTGAGCAAGTGAAACGTCCAGATTCTCCTGTAAGAAATCGACCAGCTCCTTCTTCCTTTTATCATCAAGATTCTTCCCAATATTTACGGCTCTTGAAGCCTCTTGGGGATCAATGTTTACTTCCTCGAGCTCCTCTATGGCTTGAAGTTCTCACTTGCCTTCGCTTATCCGTGGGTCAATGTCATCACGTTGGGCGACGTCACTATCCTTTTTTTGCTGAGGTTCTTCCGTCTCGCAAGTAGCTTCTACTTCCTGGGACTCCTCAGCTCCATCATTATGACCATTGCTTGCTGTCCGGGTTGTGATTTTTTCTTCATAGAAATGCTATTGCATTCTCTGGTAGCGAGCTGATAACCTCTGATGGTGCATATTCCCGCGGCTGAGGGGAATTTTATTGCTAGGTGGCAGATAGAGGTTATGGCTTCAAACACCATCAGCGCAGGTCGGCCTAAAATCGCATTGTACGCAGCTGGACAAGTGATTACTACGAAGTCAAGTAACTTGGAAATAGTTCACGAGTCTTCTCCAAATGTCACCACCAATCCGATTGTCCCGATGGCTGCTGACCCTTCATCAGAAAATACGTACAGAGTCATTGAGGTTGCCTTCAAATCAGTTACAAGTAACCCCATTTTTTCCAAGGTGGACTTGAAAAGTAGATTCATAGAACTTCCATTATCTACTAGTGTTCTCCGGACCCTCCGGTTGGCGATTTGAACGGTTATGACCAATAGATCATTATGTGGGAATTGGATGTGGCTAGCATCCTCTTCTGTGAAAATGATTGATTGCTTTTCCAATCGTTGTTGTTTTGATAACTGTTGTTCCGGGACGAACTCCACCCGGTTATGGGACTTCAGTTTGTTAATGTACCTGTTCTGGGCCCCGCTGCTCATGCCTGCCAAATGAGGTCCTCCCGAAATGGTGGTTATATCCCCCCTACTATTAGAGGAGGGTATACCTGATTTTTTTGAGCTCTAGTTTGACTTACTGGAGCTTCGAGAATTGATTGAGGGTTTGGTCCAATGGGCTGATTAGGTATAACCTGATTTCGGGTGTACTAGGCCAACGGTCCAACTCTGATGAGAGTTTCAATCTCATCCTTCAGTTGTCGATAGTCATCAGTGTTATGACCGATGTCGTTATGGAATCGGCAGAACTTTGAAGAATCTCTCTTCGCCCTCTGGTTCTTCAATGGTTCTGGATTCTTCCATGGAAGGTGAGTAGCATTTGTCAAGAAGATGTGCTCCCTGGTGTCCGTTAAGTCGGTATAAGATGCGTTAATAGGTTTGAACTTCTCTACATATTTTTTTTTCTTTGTCCCACTCTGGTCTCCCTTGCCATTTCCCTTCCTTTTGTTATTTCCCCCTTGGTTATTCTAGGTAATAGTTTGAGCCGTAGATGGAACATTCGTTACCGCTCCAACAGGCTAGATAGGGGTCTAGTTGGTTCTCACAATGGAAGATCGCGCCTCCTCTAGGTTAATCCACTCTTGAGCTCAGGCCAAGAATTCATCCACACTCTTAACTCCTTTTCTATGGAGTTCTTGCCACAGGTCGCCCCCGACAAGGATTCCTGTCCTCAGTGCCATTAGCTTAGAACTGTCATCAATATCCCTAGCCCGTGCATCAACATTGGCGAATCTACTTAGATATGCCTTTAACGCCTTGCTGGGTTGCTGCTTTACGTTTTCCAATGAATCAGTATCAACCCGAGCTGGCTGTGAAGCTCAGAATCTTTTTTGAAATCAGAGGAAAACATCTTCCACGAGCTTATGGAATGCCTCTTATATTGTTTAAACCACTACCTGGATGGCCCGACCAGAGTTGCAGGGAATAAAATACACCTTAGATCTAGCCCAACATTGTGAGCCATCATCATGGTGTTAAACATTCTGAGGTGATCTGACGGATCTCCATCTCCATCAAATTTTGACAAGTGTGGCATTCTAAAGCCTACTGGATATGTGGCCGTTGCAGTATTTGGAGCGCAAGGTTTAAGCTTGTCTTTTGAGTTGCAATCGCCTTTTTCTTTTCCAGATAAAAGCATCTTCATTTGTTCTTCCATCAAAGCTAGTCTTTCGAGAGTTTGGTCCCTAGTCCCTAGGTTACCTTTGGGCTGTTCAACAACTCCCATCCTATCGTATGCGTTTGATAGGTTACTGTCCCTCCATGCTCGAGCTTGGTTTTGTGGGGCATTCCCATTATTGCATACTATGGATGGACCTCCTTCTTGTCGAGTATAGCTAATATCTTCATTTCGAGTTGGATTTTTTCTCTGCAAATTCAGAAGATCACGCAAATCGGGTTGTGGATCGTACCGAGGGCTCTGTGCTGAACTCAACTGATTTCTTAGGTCTCTCTCGGACCTACTGCTATGATGACTTTCAGTATAGTAACTCATGTTTGTGAAACTTACAGCTCGCAGTTGTGACCGAGGATTTGGATTTTTAACATGAGTTCGTGGGACGTACGCATTGGCAGATGGGGGAGGATTCCTCCTACTGTCTCCATAAACTGGAATGTCCTGTTCAGGTTGAGGTGGTGTCGGATGTCTTATAAGTGAAGGGGGATGCCTTATCGGTGAGGCTATCCTTGTTCCATCAGGGCGGACTAAATTAGCTCGCCTATGTTCTACTCCAATGTCTCCGGTTCTCTGTGCCTGGCGATCCAATCGCGATGTAGGAGGGTTGGTTGGAACATTTGGTCTTTGTAAGCCTATCCCAACCCCTCCTCATGTATTGCCGTGGGCACTCCTGGGGACCTGTGAAGAAGGCACCGAACTTGGGGTTGTAGTCCTAACCGACCGACTAACATGCTGACGACCACTATGATGGTCACTGGGTCGAGTATTTTGGTGATCTTGCTTCGTAGGTACAGAACGTGGAGTGGCGGTTCTGGATGATCGACTTGGTTTGGATCCATTATTCCTGTGGGACTTGTGAGACCCACTTTGGCTCTTTCCGACATTAACGTCGGTTGCAAGAGGGGGTAACCGGGCCAAAACCTCCTCAATCGGCTTGTTTGACTTATCGAATTGGCTTCTCAATTGCATGTTTTCCAAATCAACGGCTGTTAGGTAGTTTGAATTTGGATTCGGCGGCAATGACGCCGAACTCCCAGTGTCGCCATGACCCGTCGGTTGTTTTTCCGGATGTTGCTGAATCTTAGGGCCATGTTTATTCAGAACAGTAGTATGATGGCTTCCTACCCACCAATTTGTTCTATATCATTATAATGCATTGCTTGAGTGAGCACCATGATGATAATCGACTAGAATTTTTATGAAGCACTAATTTGCTCTCAATGAAAGCACCAAACTGTTGACGCAGTTTTCTGCCAACAGTGTGTTAAGAAATAATAAGGCAGATTAGTGCTTAATGATAAACCGTAATGAACAATAAATAAAATTCACTCAAGAACACATAACTTTTACGTGGTTCAGTGGTTAAAATCCACCTAGTCCACGAGTCAATATTATTGTTGTTTCTCTCACTATTTTGGCAGGGTTTTGGTATTACAGAATAATGGTCCCCTTTCCTGTCCAATATTCCCAGTATGTATAGGGGGATTTCATGGGTAGGTTTGGGTAACCACGTGAGTCAATCACGTATTTACATAATAAATACATTTAATACAAATAATTCCCATTTATATTGGGATATGATTTGATAACAAGTTCCTGCTATCTCAGATAATAATTATGATAGCCTGGTCATAAATAAACGTATAAAGGGATCCCGAGTCTCTGGGGATCCTTGAGTATGCAATATACAAGAATTACCATGATCTGATATCTCCTCCAAGCTCGTGCTTCGACAGCTATTTAATATTTCGAGCTCGCTCTTCACAGCCATTGCACCCTTAGTTCGGGATAAACTCAGGATGACTATATTCACGTATGCCCACTATGAATCTAAAACTGTCCATGTGGATAACAAGCATATATTATTCCCCTCGGTTATCTCTTCGTGTATCTATCTGCCAACTGTAATCGAGCTGAACAAATGAGCTGTACTAAAATTAGGGTACAACAATGTATATGGCTGGGGACATAGCTTAACAGATATGGAATCTATACTTTCTTATAGATTGAATGATGATTCTCTATTGGGTTGGCTTTTGGAACTGAAAAGGTTATTGACGTCAAATTCATAATCAGATTATGAATTAACCTTCATTAGTAAATTCAGTGGTACACTAGGAATCAAGATATAATTAAAATGGTAAAACGATAATTTTATTCACACTTAATTATGAATCATCAATATAAGATTAATTGGTATGTAATGATTATATCAATGGACACTTTATGGTTACAATAAAGTACTTAGTAAATATATGTCTTTAATTCTCAAGAGTGTAGTCTCATATTTATAGTGGAGTAATCATGAGATTAATGAATATGATTATTGACTCAGAGAGTTTTGGTTGATAATCTTTTATTTATTGAAGCTTGGAATTATTGGTCCATAGGTCCCCGGGGCGGCTTTATCAACATTATTCAAGGAAATATTGATACAGTTGTCAAACTGTGAATGAACTATTTGAGAGAATATTTATTCTTCAGAATAAATATGCAATTATGTGATAATTGAAGTTGTACAATTTATTATTGCAGTAATGCAATTTTTGAAATTGTGTAGAAATAAAATAAATTGATTTCAATCAATTATTTTATTTAAGTGAGAAATGATAAATATGGATAGTCAAAATTGGTTTTGATTATTATATATATTTAATTAATAATAAGATAGTGGAAATTCAAATTTTGAATTTTGAATTTTGAAATTTAAGTTGTTATCTTTTCCTTATAAAGATGATAACTTATTTGAATTTCAAATTATTAATTAATTAAAATAAAAATGCATGAAAAACCAAATCCCCTTATTTTAGGGACGTGTTAAACGCATAAGGCTTCTTGGACTGCCCTATGCGTGTATCACTACTGATAGTGATTAGTTATTGGTTTTTTTATCTAATTAATTAATAAAACATTTTCAAAAGGAATTTGTCTTTAAATATCATTTTTTTATGATTATTAAGATGATCAATTTTTTTTATTATTATTATAATAATAATAATACATATATTCTATATGATTGAAAATAAGAATATAACCATTTTACAAGAGAAATAAGAAAAAACTGATCATCTTTTTCTCACAAAAGATAAACATTTATCTCTAGCCTATAATCAAGAGTCTCATGTGTTGAGAATACTTTTGATTCACAAATTTGATTCTTGTTCTCTATGTGCCCACCCACATCTTGAGATGTAGAGAACGTCTTGGAAGATCTTGGTGTGAGTACTCTAGCGAGGATAGGAAGATCAAAATATATACGAAAAGATTCAATGATTTTTGATAGGCTACAAGAGGTAAATCATTTCGTATTTTTTTACATATACATATTTTGTTGATTAACATATTGCATATTAAAAGATCCTCATATAAAGTTGTTTATATGAAATTTTTTTGTTGTATACAATACTACCATTACCGCAATTTTTGCTGCACACTAGGAATTGTTCCTAACATATAAATGATGCCTAGGATGTGTTGTTGAGAGTTCTAGACTTAATTGTGGCTTGGGTCTACGTTTAGGAAGAAATTTGGTGAATTTGGCTAGGGGAAACACAGGGAAAAGCCCCAGAATTTATGGGTTTCAGACTCGAGCCGCAGCACTGTTATTCAAGCGCCGCAGCCCGTGTACATGATAGGGCCTTGGCGGTTTTCTGAAATCGCCTAAGCACTAGTTGGGGCGCGCCATGGCCCATGTCTTCCAGGAGAGAGCCCCGTGCTCTCTGACTTGTAGAGGGCTGTGACACCTCTGAGGAGCGCCGCGACTCAAATAGAGAATGCTAGCCAAATAGGGCTTTTAAGCTTAGGAACTCAAACCTATGGGCTCAGAAGGATTACACTACCCGGTTTAGTGGAATTCGAGGTCCCGGAGGCTAGTATAGTATTTTGAAGCTTTTAATTGGTTTAGGTGTAGATGGTATTCCATTATTGCATTGTGACTAGGTTATACTGCAAAGGCTTAGGATTAAGGATCTTTCTCAGGATTGCCTTATACTTTCAGCTCGGGACTCAATGTAAGAAAACTGCACCCACGTTGTGATCGGGGCTTGGACGCCTGTTAATGAATATGATTATATGTGAAAGTATTATTATATCTGTGTTTGAGAATATTTGTTAAGGCATGCTTGTTTATGCTGCAACTGATTGCGTGCTCTGCAATCTATTCGTTTGTTTATACTTGATCTGAATGTCCGACCTACGGGAGACGGGGCTGACGATAAGAGTACGGAATGCAGCCCGACCTAAGCGTGCCAGGGTCAGCAATATAACCAGAGGACTTGGCCACGTCAATAAAATAAATAGAAGTGTCATTTACACTTAACTAACTGTATTAAATGCTGAGATTGAATTATGTGTTGGATTGAGCAAATTATTACTGCCTAGATCATTGCTTATGTCCTGTTATTATTTTAGTTGAATGCTTTGAGTCTACTGTTTATATTATATTTTTCATTTATGTTTGTGATTTAAGTTTTCCTACGGAGCCTTGGCACACGGGTGCTATGTGGTGCAGGTAAGGGAAAGGAAAAGCTGCACTAGCCATGAGTTGGAGATCTTTAAGGGTGACGTGTACATTTGCAGCTGCTCGACCGCCACGACCGAGGGATCAATAGGGACTAGGGCCAATATAATCTTGCCGCTTAGGCTGACTTATCTTGTAAATATTTTGAAGTTGTATATGCCTTGTAAACACTTATTTTTGGGATCCCATGTACAGACTCAAACTTTTAATGAAAACTGCTATTTCCACGATCAAAATCTTTTAACCATAATCCGTTAGTAAACCTTAGTAACAAGATTATGTCTAAATGACTTGATTAGCAAGTAAAACACTATTTAAAATACACAGTGTAATGGTCTTGTCTATATAGGGCATTACAACTTGGTATTATAGCGGTCTAGGTTTAAGGGTTCTTGAAGCTGGCTGGGCATGTACACTCACCGCTAAAGACAAGCTCGACTCAGGGTTTGGTAACTATATATGTGATTATATGTTTGATTGTACAAATGAAATATGATTTCCCTATCTACCTGTTTATTAGGAAGCATGAGATATACTGATAGGGCTTGGCCCTTGACTACTATGTGTATATGATAAGGCAAGCTTATTGGTATTGCTACTGTATGTGGATAATTGTTGAAATGCCTGTTAGCATTGTGATTGTTTATTGTTTCTTGATTGTTGGTATTAGACAGTGGGGTGATTTCAAAAACTTGTTATCATTGCCTGAACAACTGAGTTGTTGATTGCAGATATACTTGGAGAGTTATGCCTCCAACGCGATCAGTTCGACTAGCCGATGCTGAGATTGAGGCTAGAGATGTTAACCAGGGTCAGAACCCTTCAAAAATCCCTGAGAACTGGTAGCAGATGCTTTCTGATATGCATGCTATAATTTAGAGTCAAGAGGAAGAGATCCACCGTCTGATACAGCAGGTTCCTCCAGGGAACATTGCACCAGACTTTCCACCTATATTGGCACCAGGCGTACAACAACCTGATATTGGGAACATATGGGAATCATTGTACGAGAGATTGAAGAAGCAACAACATCCAATCTTTGAGGGAGGACCATATCCACTTAAGGTTGAATAGTGGATGAGCCTGACACCTCCATCATGGACTTCATGAGAGTGGCAGGTAATGATATGGTGGCCTACGCCACTTACATGTTTCGAGATGATGCCCACATTTGGTGGGAGGTGGCATCTCAGACTCGAGATGTTTCTATCATGGGTTGGGATGAGTTAAGAGACCTGTTCAACCAGAAGTACAATAGTAATGTCGTTAGGGCAGCGAAGGTAAACGAGTTCACTAGTTTGGTAGAGCAGCATGACAGTTACAGCGTACACCTTGAAATTTGATAGGCTGGTGAATTTTGCACCTGATCTAGGGCCTACAGATGAAACCAAGCAAGACAGGTTTGTCCAGGGGCTGAATGCTATTATAGCCTGAGATGTGTGGATTACCTTAGTACCTAGGGAGACAACTTATGCCAAGGTGGTTGGGAAGGCCCTTACAACTGATGAGGGAGAAAACAAGACATGGAGGGAGAGCGTTGCAAGACGAGATTTTCGGAGGCCAGTGCCTCCATCTGCGGGATCAGGTAGGGCCAGAGGCCCCAGTGATCAGAAGAGAAAGACCCTTGACCCCTCAACCACTGTTGGTCTTGATAGGAGGGGCGGGGGTGTCCAGGGCGACAGTGAGGCATGGAGAAGTTACTCGGAGTGTGCATGGTTGAGGAAGCACCATCTGGGTGAATGTCGGGCAAAAGCATGTTGTCTGTGCGGGGTGACTGAGCATCTCAAGAAGGACTGTTCGACTTTGAAGAAGGAGGAACCAAGGAAATCGGACAACTTGACTTTAGCTCGAGTGTTCGCCTTGACATAGGCAGAGGCTTAGGCTAGTCCCTCGGTGCTGACAGGTCAACTTTCTAGTGCTGGCACCCCATATACTGTATTGAATGAATCTGCTGCTACACATTCATTTGTTTCTAGCAAAGTGATTGATAGATTGTGTAGGCCCTGTGATTATTATACTATGGGGTTTTGGACTATATTGCCTACAAGGGAACTAGTAGTTTCTAGGAGATGGGTGATGTCATGGCGTGTGATGGTGGACAATAGTGAACTTTAAGTGGACTTGATTGAGGTTGGTATGGATGAATTTGACATGATTTTGGGGATGGATTGGTTAGTCAGGTATGGGGCTACTATAGACTGCAAGAAGAAGATGGTGACATTTGAGCCTGAGGGTGAAGACCCCTTTGTTTTTGTTGGTACTGTGTATGGATCTCGCATTCCCATGATATCAACGTTGAGGGCTAGAGACCTATTACAAGGAGGTTGTATAGGTTTTCTAGCCAGTGTGGTGGATACTACTAGGGTCATGCTAGTGGGACCAGGGGAGATCAGATTGGTTTGTGAGTTCTTTGATGTGTTCCTTGAGATCTTACCAGGACTATCACGGCACTGGGAGGTCGAGTTTGTCATTGAGTTAGTGCCAAGTATAGAGCAGGTGTCGAGGGCACCATACATAATGACTCCTTCCGAGTTGAAGGAGTTGAAGGTAGAATTACAGTAGTTATTAAACCTGAGATTTATCAGACCTAGCTTCTCACCATTGGGTACTCCGGTTTTATTTTTCAAGAAGAAGGATGGGACCCTAAGGATGTGTATAGACTACAAGGAGTTGAACAAGTTAACTATCAAGAACAAGTACTCACTAACGAGGACATACGACCTTTTTGATCAGTTGCAGGGTAAGATAGTATTCTCGAAGATTGACCTATGATCTGGTTATCACTAGTTGAGGATCAAGGATAAGGATATCCCGAAGACGGCCTTTCACACGAAGTACAGGCAATACGAGTTCCTGGTCATGTCATTTGGGTTGACTAATGCCCCAACAACATTTATGGATCCGATGAATAGAGTGTTCAAGAATTATTTAGATCAGTTCGTGATTATCTTCATCGACGACATCTTAGTTTACTCCACTTCAGAGGTAGAGCATGAGCAACATCTTCGATTGGTATTGTAGAGATTAAGGGAGCACCAGTTATATGCTACGTTTAAGAAGTGCGAGTTTTGACTATCGCATGTGACTTTCCTTGGTCACATTGTCAATGGAGACGGGATTAAGGTATATCCGGCCAATGTAGAAGCAGTTAGAGATTGGTCGAGGCCAAAGAACGCCTTAGAAGTTAAGAGTT
Organism: Humulus lupulus; assembly: GCF_963169125.1. NCBI lineage: Eukaryota > Viridiplantae > Streptophyta > Magnoliopsida > Rosales > Cannabaceae > Humulus > Humulus lupulus. The sequence goes on along the minus strand of NC_084797.1, from coordinate 109,511,916 downwards.
TCCTTGGATTGGAGGGGTATTACATGTAATTCGTGGAAGGATTTTAAAAGATTGCCACATCATTGACGGAGTTGACATGGAAGAATCTGCAGTTCGTGTGGTCAAACAAATGTGAGAGTAGTTTCCATGAACTAAAGTGACAAATGATCATTGCTCTGGTGCTGAGTATTCCTTCAGACGGGGATGAGTTTGTGGTGTATTGCGATGCATCAAGGCTGGGATTAGGATGTGTGTTGGTGCAAAGTGGGAATGTCATTGCCTATGCTTCATGACAGCTAAAGGAGTATGAGCAGTGGTGCCCTACTCATGGTTTGGAATTCGCAGCGGTGGTATTTTCACTGAAAAGTGTGGTGACACTATTTGTATGGAGAGAAGTACAAAATAAACACCATTCATAAGAATTTAAAGTATTTCTTCTCCCAAAAGGACCTAAGCATGAGACAAAGGCGTTGGCTAGAGTTGGTAAAGGATTATGACTGTGAGATCCTTTATCACCTAGGGAAAGCCAATGTAGTGGCAAATGCTTTGAGTCGGAGAGGCCCATGACAGTTTAGCTTGAAGCAGATATCGAAGGAATTGGCAGAAGACATGACTAGAGCAAAGATATAGTTGGTGGTAGGCCAGGTGGCCAATATTACTTTGCAGTCCACCCTCTTGGAGGGAATAAAAGAGGGCTAGATGAGTGATACACAATTGAAAAGCTTAGAGGGGATGTCCTAGCTGGAGTTGCAAAGGATCTTAATTTTTGAAAACCAATCAGAATTAATCACACTTATTTTGGTGATATCAGTTGTTACCCAAAGTGATTTTCTGAAAATCAATCACACAATATGTTGATATCTCAATTTTTTGGCCAAAGTGATTTGCTAAAATCATTTAGAATAAATCACAATATTATGATAATGTCATCTTTAATAAAAGTGATTTGCTAAATCATTGCAATTTTAGGCATCAATTTCTCATTCACTCAATTATTCTAACAATCCCCCACATCAATGAAATTGATCAACATTAAGAAACAATGACTCGACATGACTTGGCGCAACAAGGTGATAGAGTTCTAAGATTGATACCTGCGTAAAATAGGTGGGTGTTAGTTTTTGAACCTTCCCTTGTGAGAATATATTTACTTTACTAATTGATCAGTAGACACGATGTCTTTGAACTGTTCTTTCATTTGTGTGAACAATGATATATCTCACACATATATCTTTTCGACATAGTTTTAGTTCTCATGGTTATGTTCATTTTTGGTCGTGAAGATCTGCCTAGTTTTGGGAGAGGTTTTAGAGAATTGAACTCCACAAGTCTCATTCGAAGCAGCCCCACTTTCGAGTCTTGGATGTTAGATATCCAGCTTGCATCAGTGTATCCTTCAGGAACAGGTGGATCTCTGCTATAGTTCAACCCATAGTCATGAGTATACCGCAAGTACCTAAGTAATCTTGTAATTTTCTTCTAGTGTTCAACACCTGGATTACTCGTGAATCAACTTAAAGTGCTTACAGTGTAGGAAATATCTGGTCTTGTACAACTCTTCAAGTACATAAGATTGCCTATCACTCTAGCATACTCTTCTTGAGAGACATTGTCGCCTTTATTCTTGGAAAAATTATGACTTATTTCAATTGGTGTTCTGGACACACCAGAATCATTTTTACCAAATTTGTCAAGAATTTTGTCCACATAGTCTCACTAACTCAAACTAAGTCCAACTGGCGTCCTTGTAATTTGTATTCCTAAAATTACATTAGCCAGTCCCATGTCCTTCATGTCAAACCTTGAGTTCAAAATATCATTGTCCTTCATGTCAAGCCTTGTCAACACTTATTTTTGGGATCCCATATACAAACTTAAACTTTTAGTGAAAACTGCTATTTCTACGATCAAAATCTTTTAACCCTAATCTGTTATAACAAGTTTATGTCCAAATGACTTGATTAGCAAGTCCAGCACTATTTAAAATACACAGTGTAATGGTCTTGGCTATCCAAGTCATTACAACTTGGTACTAGAGTGGTCTAGGTTTAAGGGTTCCTGAAGACGGGCTGGGCATGTACACTCACCGCTAAAGACAAGCTCGACTCAGGGTTTGGTAACTATATATCTGATTATAAGTTTGACTGTTCAAATGAAATATGAATGCCTTATCTACCTATTTACTAGGAAGCATGAGATATACTGAAAGGGCTTGGCCCTTGACTGCAATGTGTATATGATAAAGCAAGCTTATTAGCATTGCTACTGTATGTGGATAATTGTTGAAATGCCTGTTAGCATTGTGATTGTATATTGTTGCTTGATTGTTGTCATTGGACAGTGGGGTTATTTCGAAAACTTATTATCATTGCTTGATCAGCCGAATTATTGATTGTAGATATACTTGGAGAGTTATGCCTCCAAGGTGATCAGTTCGAATAGCCAGTGATAGCCAGGGTCACAACCCTCCGCCAGTCCCTGAGAACTAGCAGCAGATGCTTGCTGATATGCAAGCTAGACTTCATAGTTAAGAGGAAGAGATCTACCTTCTGAGATAGCAAGTTCCTCCAGGGAACATTACACCAGACTTGCCACCTATTGTGGCACCAGGCATATAGCAGCCTGATATTGGGAACATATGGGAATCGTTGTACGGGAGATTCAAGAAGCAACATCAACCAATCTTTGAGGGAGGACAAAATCCACTTAAGGCTGAATAGTGGATGAGTCTGACACCTCCATCATGGACTTCATGAGAGTGGCAAGTAATGATACGGTGGCCTACGCCACTTACATGTTTCGAGATGATGCCTGCATTTGGTGGGAGGTGGCATCTCAGACTCGAGATGTTTCTATCATGAGTTAGGATGAGTTAAGAGACTTGTTCAACCAGAAGTACAACAGTAATGTCGTTAGGGCAACAAAGGTAAACAAGTTTACTAGTTTGGTACAGAGCAACATGATAGTTATTGAGTACGCCTTGAAATTCGATAGGCTGGTGAAGTTTGCACCTGATCAAGTGCCTACAGATGCAACCAAGCAAGACAGGTTTGTCTAGGGGCTGAATGTTATTATAGCCCAAGATGCACGAATTACCTTAGTACCTGGGGAGACTACTTATGCCCAGGTGGTTGAGAAGGCCCTTATAGCTGATGAGGCAGAAAACAAGATATGGAGGGAGAGCACTGCCAGATGAGATGTTCAAAGGGCAGTGCCTCCATTTGAGGGATCAGGTAGGGATGAAGGCCCCAGTGATCAGAAGAGAAATACTCTTGACACCTCATGCATTGTTGTTCTTGATAGGAGGGGCCGAGGTGTCCAGGGCGACTACTAAGGCGGCAGTGAGGCATGGAGAAGTTACCCAGAGTGTGCACAGTGCAGGAAGCACCATCTGGGTGAATGCCGGGCAAAAGCATGTTATTTGTGTGGGTTGATTGGGCATCTCAAGAAGGACTGCCCAAATTTGAAGAAGGAAGAACCAAGGAAGGCAGACAACTTGACTTCAGCTTGAGTGTTTGCCTTGACTCAGGCAGAGGCTTAGGCTAGTCCCTCGTTGGTGACTAGTCAACTTTCTAGTGCTGACACCTCATATACTGTATTGATTGACTCATGTGCTACACATTCAGTTGTTTCTAGCAAAGTGATTGATAGATTGTGCAGGCCCTGTGATTATTATACTACGTGGTTTGGCATTATATTGCCTATACAGGAACTAGTAATTTCAAGGAGATGGGTTAGGTCGTTAGCTATGATGGTGGACAACAGGGAACTATCCGTGGACTTGATTGAGTTTGGTATGGATGAATTTGACATGATTTTGGGAATGGATTGGTTAGTCAGGTATGGGGCGACTATAGAATGCAAGAAGAAGATGGTGACATTTGAGCCTGAGGGTGAAGACCTCTTTGTTTTTGTTGGTACTGTGCATGGACCTCGCATTCCCATGATATCAGTGTTGAGGGCTAGAGACCTATTACAAGGAGGCTGCATAGGTTTTCTAGCCAGTGCAGTAGATACCACTAGGGTCATGCAAGTGGGACCATGGGAGACCTGATTGGTCTGTAAGTTCTTGGATGTGTTCCCTGAGGAATTACCGGGACTGTCTCCACACTGGGAGGTCGAGTTCGTCATTGAGTTAGCACTAGGTACAAAACTAATGTCTATAGCACCATGCAGAATGGCTCTGGCAGAGTCGATGGAGTTAAAGGTACTGTTACAGGAGTTATTAGACTTGGGATTTATCAGACCTATGTTCTCACCTTGTGGTACTCCGGTTTTATTTGTGAAGAAGAAGGATGGGACCCTGAGGATGTATATAGACTACAGGGAGTTGAACAAGTTAACTATCAAGACTTAGTACCCACTAACGAGGATAGATAACATGTTTGATCAGTTACAGGGTAAGTCAATATTCTCGAAGATTGACTTTGATCTGGTTATCATCAACTGAGGATCAAGGATAAGGATATCCCGAAAGAGACCTTTCGCATGAGGTACGGGCAATATGAGTTCCCGGTCATGTCATTTGGGTTGACTAATGCCCTAACAACATTTATGTATCTGATGAACATGGTGTTCAAGGATTATTTAGATCAGTTCATGATTGTCTTCATCGATAATGAAAGTTGGACCAGCCATGAGTTGGAGAGCTTTAGGGGTGGCGTGTTTATTTACAACTTCTCGACTACCACGTCCGAGGGATCAATAAGGACTAGAGCCAATTTATTTTTGCCGCTTAGGCCAGCATACCTTGTAAATATTTTGAAGTTGTATATGCCTTGTAAACACTTTTTTTTTTTTGGATCGCATATACAAACTAAAACTTTTAATGAAAACTGCTATTTCCACGATCAATTTTTTTTTAACCCTAATCCGTTAAGTAACCTTAGTAACACGTTTATGTCCAAATGACTTGATTTGCAAGTCCATCACTATTTAAAATACACAGTGTAATGGTCTTGGCTATCCAGGGCATTACAATCGTTCTTCACAGCGAAGTGTGACTGTTAAAACAATACTTTTTACTCTATCTGAGGTGACTCGTCAGCTTGTCAATTTTCCTTCTTACTCATCTGTAGATTAGATAACTACCCGCACAATTCTAAACGGTCAAATTAGAGAAACTTTCAATCTCCACCCCACATGTATCCCGCAAAGAGTAGGATCCCTTCCTTTGTAAGCACCCGACCTTCAACCTCAAACAGTTCTACTTTCCCTTGCAAAAACAAATTGAAACTCTGCCAAAACTTTATTGGAAATTCCTTAGATTTTACATGCATCTTTCTCCTATTTCGACATTTAATAACACCAACCCTAATAACCCTGAAATTGTGACAAACTAATTTTTACTGTTTGATTAACTAGCTTTTTAAATATTTCCAAGAATTTTTCACTAATTTCTAAGGAACTTGAAGAATATTTATGAGGCATTATCATATCATTGTCACATCAAAACCTGAATTCTTTTTTATTTTAAAAAAATTATTTTCTAGGCTCTTTTACAACTTTAGACGTGTTTTCTTGGGATTTCACTGTGGTTGTAGCACAATCAACATGATCATGTTTTCTTTCAGGCATCGCTGCTGTTTCCTCCATTTCAATAAGAGCCACAATTTCCACATTATCCACCGAGGTCGCCACCACATTTCTAGTTCACTAAGGGACTAGGCATGTCCACCACAGTACCTAACAATAAATTTTGAAGGTTTCACTTTCTTTTCTTTTAAAATTCTTTTTTTCTATTTTGTATCTCAAAAGTTTTGATACTGTTTTGACTAACCTAATGCATTCAGGACAATGCATTTGATAAGTGTGGACGAAAATAATTAGACAATGACGGCTCAACTTTGTTATTTGAGGCTTTTTTTATTATTAGGATTGCATAGTCTTGTGAAATATAATTGTGTTGATGATAAAGTTTTTGATTGTGATGGACACAATTCTAGGAAAATGATAGGCTCTACATGAATTATGTGCTTAACTCTAGATTAAGAACTATTTAGGCTTTATTCTTAAATTATTGCATGACTTGCAAGCTTCATTTCTCACAACACTCTCCTTCTAGATTCTATCTTCCATTCTTTCAACTTTCAGTGCTCTATACAGAGCTTGGGCATAAGACATCACCTCCGTACTGGTCATTTCAACATCACGAGCTATCATGGGTTTCAAACCCCTCTTGAACTTGTCAACCTTAGCTTCTTCATTTGCTACCAAGTTTCTAGCAAACTTGGCCAGCCTGTTGAACTGCTGTGCATAATCATGCATGCATACAATTACAAATAAGTGATTATAGGATCATTTTGGGGCCCGCTTTCCTCAATAGATGAACATAGAGTCAACTCGGGGCCCTATGCCCTAGCTATGTGACCATAGAGTCACCTGGGGCCATTTGCCCTAGCTCTGAGTAACTAGCCATAGAGCTAGCCAAGCGCTTTGTTCTTTTCCAAGAAACAATCATAGGGTCGGTCAACATAATAGTACGTCCCTAATTAGGCTTAAGCCTCTCGATCATCGCACAATGCACTGTTGCTGCCCTTGACTAATAAGTCAATGCCTTAACCAGATATTCAGACAGCCATATAAATAAATAACCAGATACACATAAGCATACGTCATATAATACAAGTATGCATACATATCAATCATATATCTCAGCCAATTAAATACAAACACAACATTAACTATGTTTCTTAATGGGGCCATGCTCTAATTACACAAATAATGCAAACATGTGTATATCATTAAACAACTATTTAGATACAGAGCACTCAAGCATGCATAATCAATTAATCACAAACATAACCTTAATCATGTTCATTCTTAGGGGCCCGAGCCCTATTCATAATTATATTTAACAACCGGGCCAAGCCTTAATCACATATATCATGTATTGGGTGCAATTTTCTTACCTCAGGTCGAAGTGCAACGTATAATAAGAACGATCCTTGAGCACGATCCTATTCTGAAACCCTAGTGGTAACCTAGTCACAACCATAATATATAATCCTATCAATAACGAGTGAATAAAGGCTTCTGGACTGAGTCCTAGCCTCCGGGACGTTGAATTCTACTAAACTGGGTAGTAGAATCGATCCCGAGCCCTTACGTTTGAGTTCCCGCACTCAAAACCTTCCCGGGGCTCAAAATCACTTCAAGCGCCGTGGCACAAGGAAAAAGAGTCATGACCCTCCCCAAGTAAGAGATCCCAAGGGCTCTCCTCTAGACACACGCAATGTGGCGCACCCATAAAAGTGCCATAACTCAAATGGAGGTTCAGCACCTCCTTTTCACTGTGTTCATGAGAGCTGCAGCGCCCCAAGAATAGGACAGCGACTCGACATGAAAATCCAGATTTTCCCCTCGTTTCTTCAAGCCAAATCTCACCAATAACTTATCCAAACATAGCCAAATCCCAAAAGTAAAGTTCCCAATCAACTCAACACTTCGATACCCACAAAACCCAAGATTAAACTTGGCCAAAACCTCACCAAATCTCCAAATTCATAATTGAGTTTTAAAACTCTAAAACTTAGCTAAAACTAGAGAAAACACATAGGATTAAGGCTAGAAATTAATACCTCTGCTGTCTAAAATGATGCTAAGCCTTTCCCCAATCAATCCATAGCCTAAGCTAGCTTCGATTCCCATTTGATGGCAAGAAATTAAAAGATTGTGAGAGAGAGGAGCACACACGAGTGAGAGAGATTGGAGAGAGCTTGGTTATGAGTGCTTGTAAGTTTCTGTGTTTGTGTGGTTTACTTAGGTCTCAAGTAACCTTAGGCAAATCCTGAGGCTCGGGGTACCAAAAATGTAACGTCCTCCTAATCCAGGACCGTTACACTGTATGCTTAAAATTGTGTCAGACTTGTAAACCAAGTCATTTGGTTTAAAATGTGAAACTAAGGTTAATGTGAAGGGTTAGGGTTAAAATTTTTGGTCAAATGAATCGTTGACTTTTGAATAAAAAGTTTCGTTCAAACATGGGATCCCAAAATATTACAATAACTTTTTTTCAAAAGGTGAATATTCATCAAAATTACATTCAGCCTGCCTAAGCGGCAAAAACAGGGCTATAACCTAGTTCCTTTGAGATGTCCCCGGCCATGGTAGTCGAGCAGCCGCATTTGTACATGCCGCCATCGAAGCTTTCCAACTCATGGCTGGTCAAGCTTTCCCTTCCCCTTACCTGCACCACAAAGCACCCGTGAGCCAAGGGTCAGCAAGAAAACTCAACATGTGCATAATCAAAGAATATAAAACTCTAGATATCATCATTTAGTTACAGAAAAATGGTCATTGGACCAAATTGGGGCCACTGCCCTATACAATTGACCATAGAGTCAATCCCCAAGTCTTATGCCCTAGCTACCTGACTGAAGAGTCACCTGGGGCCTTTGCCCTTAGCCTTGAGTAACTAGCCGTAGAGCTAGTCTAGCATACCTGGCGCTTTAATGTTTCATCAACCATAGGGTCGGCTGACGTAATAATATGTTGCTAGTTTACGCCTAAGCCTTTCGACCAGCATGCAGTGCGCTATTGTCGTCCTTGACTAACAAGTCAATCCCTGATCCAGGAATACAAACCATAATACAGAAACAATTATGGATAGGAATATCCCAACAAATAAGCACGCATGCATGCTAATCACATAACACCATCGAATAACCATTCTCATGATACTAGTCATACTTATTTAATGGGGCCTCATGCTCTAACCACGAAATGCATACAACAATTATAGAACACTTAAGCAAGTATCGACCAACGTATGAAGCATTAGCATAAATATAAATGTTCTTAGGGCCTAAGCCCTAATCATAATAATTGATAACAGTCGGGCCAAGCCCTAATCACATATAACATGTATTGGGTGCAGTTTTCTTACCTCAGGTCCAAGTAAGCGTAAATAAGAATGACCCTCGAGCACGATCCCAGTTCCAAGCCCCTGGCAGTAACCTAGTCATAACCATATAATAGAATTTCATCAACAACGATCAAATAAAGGCTTCTGGACCGATTTCTAGCCTCTGGGGCCTCGAGTTCCACTAAACCAAGTAGTGGAATCGATCCCGAGCCCTAAGAAAAAGGTTCCCTTTTAAAACAAACTCAGAGGGTCACGGTGCGCCCCTCCTCTCTGTCAAGAGGCATGGGCCGCGACTTGCCCTAATGGGTCGCGGCGTGCCCCCCAAGCAGAGGCATCCCCAAGGCCCTGGGCTCAAGCTAAGTCGCAACTTCACAAGCACACAGCCGTGATGTGGCCCCTCCAACCCAAAAATTAATCCATTTTCAGCAGCCAAATCCATTCCATACTAACCCAAATTCACTCCAAAACCATAATTTAATTACCACAATAGTTCTAACATGTTTCCAGCAACAAAACCCAACAAAAATTAAGTCCCAAAACCCATTAAATCACCAATTCGATTCATAAGCTAGATGGTTCAAGAATACACTAAAACAACCATGGCACACAAAATTTCAATGGTAAAAACATGGTCTAGAGCTTACCTCCACTACAAGCTGCAGTAAAGCTAATTCCCAAAGTTTAGACTTCAATTCTCCAAGTTTCAACTAGAAATTTGCTTAATTCTTCAAAGGTTTGCTTGAGAAATTTTTTGAGACGGAGAGAGTGAATGGAGAGAAAAAAAGTTAGTTAAGTGGCATCTTCTCAGTGTTTCCTTTTGTTTTCTTAGGCTTAAATGACTTAAGTTAATCTCGAGGCTCGGGGTACCAAAAACGTCCACGAGGGCAAAATGGTCAAATTTCCCAATTTCTCCTCCTAAGCTCACCAACTTCAAATCTATCTCCGATTATTCATTTCCATTACCCGATAACCCCAATTAAATGCCTAATACCTAAAATATCCCTCGACTCGCCCCGAGTCAGGTATTGAGCCTAGTTGTGACTTTCCCGCTAACTTGCTCTCTAGGATCGCCTCGTGCCAAGCAACTCAAATAAACCCACATAATAATGTGGTCTCACACATATATCACATAAATATACAATTATGCCCGTAACGGCCAAATTACCAAGATTTCCCTTCTAATAAGAAATAGGCCCACATGCATATTTAATATCTCTAAACATGCACAACTAGTCATATTATCACATAGTCCACATAATTACAATTAAATATAACACTTAAGCTTATAATTCCATATATTGTCATCCTGGACCCCTAATCAAGGCCTTAAGCCTTATTAGCTAATTTTGGGACGTTACAACTATCCCTTCCTTACAGAAATTTCATCCTCGAAATTTTACCTGAACAGCTCGGGATACTGAGTCTACATATCCACCTCCAGCTCCCAGGTCGCTTCCTTGACCTTGTTGTTCCTCCATAATTCATTAACTAAAGGTATAATCTTGTTCCTTAGGACCTTGTCCTTCCTGTCTAGAATCTTAACTGGTTGTTCTTCATAGGACAAGTCTGCCTCTAGTTCCAGATTCTCATAGCTCAATACATGAGTTCCATTTGACACATACTTCCTCAACATGGAAATATGGAATACATTATGCACACTAGACAGTGCAGGGGGTAAGGCCAACCTGTAGGCCACCTGGCCGATCCATTCTAGGATCTCAAACGGTCCCATAAACCTAGGGCTCAGCTTGCTCTTCTTCTCGAACCTCTTCACCCCTCTCAGAGGTGAAACCCTATGGAAGACATACTCTCCCACCTAGAACTCTACGTTCCTCCACCTCGGGTTTGAATAGCTCTTCCATCGACTCTGAAATGCGAGCATCCGAGCTCTAATCTTCTCAATAGCCTCGGTGGTACTCTGAATTGCATCAACACCTAAATATTTCCTCTCACCCATCTCATCCCAGTGAATGGGTGATCTACACTTCCTACAACACAAAATCTCTTAAGGTGCTACCCTAATGGTAGACTAGTGGATGTTGTTATAGGAAGATTCTATCAGAGGCAAATATTTACTCCAAGACCCTTCAAAGTCCAACACACTTGCTCTCAGCATGTAATCCAATATCTGGATAGTCCTCTCAGATTGACCATCGGTCTAAGGATGATAAGCTGTGCTGAACTTCAGCTGTGTACCCATTGCCCTCTGCAAACTTCCCCAAAACTTAGAAGTAAAGATAGGATCTCTATCCGACACGATACCTCGGAGTCCCATGAAGGCAAAATATCTCTTTCACAAAGAGATTTGCATACTGTTCAACTGTGTAATTTGTCCTCACTTGTAGAAAGTGAACTGATTTCGTATACCGATCCATGATGACCCAAATAGAATCATGCTGGCCCACTGTCCTGGGCAACCCTACCATGAAATCCATCATAATATCCTCCCACTTCCACTATGGGATATCCAGAGGCTACAACAACCTTGCTGGCCTCTAATGCTTAACCTTAACATGCTGACAAGTTAGACACCTTGCCACATACTCAGTCACATCCCTCTTCATCCCAGGCCACCAATATAAAGCATTCAGATCCTAGCACATCTTCGTGGTGCCCGAATGAAGAGAATAAGGGGTAGTATGAGATTCATCCAGAATCTCCCTTCTGATCCCGATGTCCATCAGAATGCAAATACGATCCTTATACCTCAATAAGCCCATACTTGACACCGTATAGTCCTTAGCTACTCCAGCTAGGACGTCTCCTCTAATCTGCCCCACCTGTGGATCATCTAACTGTTTCTCCTTGATTCTCTCCAAGAGAGTAGACTGTAAAGTGATATTGGCTAACCGGCCCACTACTAACTCAATCCCTACTCTAGTCATGTCATCAGCCAATCTCCTCGATACCTGTCTACCAGTATATAACTGTCCCAAACCCTTCCGGCTTAAGGCATCTGCCACCACGTTGGCTTTCCCAGGCTGATAGAGGATCTCACAATCACAATCCTTTACTAGATCTAACCAACGTCCCTGCCTCATGTTCAGTTCCTTCTGGGTGAAGAAGTATTTTAAACTCTTGTAGTCAATGTATATCTCACACTTCTCACCATAAAAGTAGTGCCGCCACACCTTCAGTGCAAAAAAAACTGCTGCAAGCTCTAAGTGATGTGTGGGCTATCTCTGCTCATATTCCTTCAACTGACGTGATGCGTAGGCAATCATCTTCCTTGTATGCATAAGTACATAACCCTGACCCTGCCTTGAAGCGTCACAATAAACTACAAACTTATCTTGATCTGTAGGAAGGCTCAAAACCGGAGTGGTGATCAAACTCTTCTTGAGCTGCTGGAAGCTGTCTGCGCACTTGTCTGACCAAACAAACTTCTAATTCTTGCGGGTTAACTCTATCAGTGATGATGCAACCTTGGAGAACCCTTCCACAAACCATCTATAATTCCCCGCCAATCCCAAGAAACTCTCTGAAGCATTCTTCGGTCTTGGTCAATCCCTGACCGCCTCATTCTTCACTGGATCCACCTTAATTCCATCCTTACTGATTATGTGACCTAAGAAAGTCACCTGTGGCAACCAAAGCTCACATTTCTTGAACTTCACATATAGCTTGTGTTCTCTCAATCTCTGTAGTACCAATCTGAGGTTCTGCTCGTGCTCTGTTTCTGTCCAAGAGTATATTAATATATCGTCAATAAAGACGATCACGAATTGGTCCAGGTAGTCCTTGAACACTATGTTCATCAAATCTGTTGACCACGTTTTTGGCCAACGACGTGAGAACATCGAAAACGATAAAGCCTTCAAGAGAAATTAAACGACACAGACAATTTTGAACAGAAAGTAAATAACACACGTAATTTTTATAGTGGTTCAGCCCCAATATGTTGGTAATAGCCTAATCCACTTAGAGATATGATTATTTATCTACACTCAAGATCAGATGAACCTGAGTCAACTGAGTTTCTCCAGTGTAGATTCTTAGAATACAATAGTTCTCTTAGGAAAAAGTACTCTCTCTCTCTAGAAAATTCAGATCAAAGTTCAAACTTCCAAAAGTCCTTTTCTAATCCCATAAGCCATATATTTATAGGCTTAGGATCATACATCTGCTATCCCCTAGAATCGAGATATTTCATTATATTTAAATTAAAAAAGTATTCAAAATGTAACAGAACACCCAATTTGTGGGAAGAATGAGAGATTCCCGCGTATGCCAAGGCCGATTCTTGTTGAAGCCGTTTCTGGGAATCTTGACGTAGTCTGTTCTACCTAGTTGATGAATATCACCTTCTGGTCGGCCATACCTCTACTGGGCAGTCATGCACTTGACTAGTAGGACATGCACTTGGCTGGTAGGACATGCACTTAGCTGGTAGGACATGCACTTGACTGGTAGGACATGCACTTGGCTGGTAGGACATGCATTTGGCTGGTAAGACATGCACTTAGCTGGTAGGACATGCACTTGGCTGGTAGGACATGCACTTGGCTGGTAGGACATGGTCATGTCCGATCGGCCAAGTCCATGCCTAGTCGGGAAAAATCATGCCTGGGCAGTCAAGATCATTCCTGGGCAGACAAGTTCATTCCTGGGCAGACAAGGTCATTCCTGGGCAGACAAGTTCATTCCTGGGTAGACAAGTTTGTGACTGGTCGGACAAGTTTGTGCCTGGTCGGACAAGTTTGTGACTGGTCGGTCATGACACTTCTCAAGCTAGTCAAAATTCTTCAATGGCTTACTGAGCTACTCCTAAGCCAAGTCACCCATCCATTCCTTGCCACTTGTCATTCCTATTGCCACATCATCATTTTCAAATTTTGGGGATAACATTTGCCCCCCAAAGTTTATTATATGATGTCTCAAATAATAAACTTTCTTCTTTATAGCTAACGGTACTATATAAAAAAAACTGTTCATCTTCCTGCCATGTAGCAGACCACAACTCCACAGACCACGATCACTGCAAATAACTGTCCATAATCGTGGGGAGAAAAAAATATCCCAGGAATTCCAAGGGTCCAAAAATAAGTGGTAACTCCCACTTTTTTTCTTTAAATAGGTCCCTACACTTATACATTCCCACACACACAAGAAAGTTAGAGCTCAAAAACCCTCCATCTTCTTTTCCTTCTTTCTTTGGCCGAAACCCCTAGATTTCTTCCTTCTCTTGGCCGAAACTTCAAGGTCTTCAAGGTGAGTCTCTCCATTTCTTCAAGCACTTCTCCAAGCAAATCAAGGGCTCTTCAAAGTTGGGTAAGCCCTTTCATCCATCTTTACTTGTGTTATTTTTTCCAAAACTTCATGAAATAACATGTTAGGGCCGAAACTTCATAGGGGATTTTTCCTTGAATTTGTCCATGAATCTTATAGATATAATGTGTTTGGTGGTTGTTTTGATGATGTTTGTATTATGGGTAACCCAACATTATCTTCAATTTCATAAGAATTTCAAGAAAAATAGGTCAATTTAATCATAAATCATGATTATGGGTTTTTGGGTTTTTGATGGTATATGTGGCTTCAAGAACATTGAAAAACTTTTCAATTTCCCCTTTTTGATCTTGTAGTTGTGTGCTTTGGATGAGAAAACATGTTAGTGTTAGGGATTTTAGGCTATTGCTCTTTTCGATATAGATTTATAATGAGATTTGGGGTATGGCCGATTGGGCATTATGCTTTTTTTTTCTTGGTAAATATGTGGTCCGATCGAACCACATATAAGCTTCTCGGACCATGAAGCATCCGATCAGACACCTGAATTAGGCTTCCACGGACATGCTCGACTTGGCACCATGCCAAGCATGGTCCGCTCGGACCAAACCCATGTCACCCCTCGAACGCAAGGAACGTACCCCCTCGGACGCTTCTTATTGGACGTAGAGTGTCCGACCGGACCTACGCATTGGCTCCTCGGATGGGATTGTTTGGATGCTTCTCATCGAACATATGGTGTCCGACCGGACACGCACCTTGGCTCCTCGGATGCAATAGGCTTGGGTGCACACGGCTAGGCACGCACACACATGCACATGGGTGATGGACTCCTCGGACAGCCCTTTAGGCACGCACACCCGTTCGAGCATAGGCACACACACCCGATCGGACATAGGCACACACTCCCACTCGGACTAGTTGCTTCTGAGTGAACACCACACGACCCCTTGGCTCCTCTTGGCTCTTTGGACCAAGCGTGTCATGCTCCATGCCTTATTCATTTTAAGCATTTTTTAGGCACTTTTAAGCACTAAAATTCTTTTTTCCCATGCATGCTATATTTTTACCACTTAGAGAAATTTTTCTAAGTAGAAAAATAAATTTTGTTCTTATTGAATTTTATCTGTATGGTTACTCATCTCCTTATTTTTTAATTTTTGTAGATGATTCACTTTGACTATAGAGGGGGTGACAACCATACGGACTCCGATACATCCATCCCGCAGTCAATCGAAACTCCTCAAAGCAGCGATTCCTCATCAAAGTCTTCCACCAGTCGCACTCCCGAGGATCGCCTCCGCCGCTTCAAGCAGATCCTTCCCCATTCAGCCTTGTACCTCCTTCATGAGAAGTAGTTTCTTCAACAAGCTGCACAGTCGACCATGAGGGTGAAGAAGTCTAATAGACTCCCCCAAGACCAAGATCCCCAAGTCGCCCGCAGAGCGGTGCAAAAAGTGGTGGAACGCAGCGAGGTCCACACCGCAGTTCCTTCGAGACCACCCCGCCAGGTGACAAAATCAAGTAAGGCTAAGAAACAAACCACCCAGGAGTTTTCCACCGAGATCCAGCACTTGGCCGTTCAAAAACCACGGAAGGCAGGAGAAGAAACACCTTCCTGGTTCACTGCTCAGCCTACAAAACTCAAACCTGGGCTGTTCGACAAACACATCCAAGCTTTGGGTTTGAGTGAGGTGAACGTGATATGTCCGCGCCCTCACCAGAGAGCCAACAGGCCCGACGGACCATACTATGCCTGGTCCAGGCACCATATCTACGCAGGAGCAACAATCCCGCTACACTCTTTCTTCCGGTCTGTAGCAGATTACTTCAACGTCTCCCCTTTCCAGATTGCTCCGAACGGGATTCAGGCGTTGTCTGCGTTGAACATTCTCTACTATCTGCAAGGCTGGGATGAGCCTACTCTTCATGAGGTACATTAACTATTCGACTTTAGGACTAACCCAAGCCATAAGAACACGGGCTTTTTCCACTTCTTTCACAGGAAAAAGGGGGTTAGATACCTTTGCGGTATAGCTCATAAGTCGAATCCCGGGAAATACTACACAGAGTATTTCCTCACCTCAGACATCAAAGCCAACAATTTGGCTTTTACACATGCGGGTCCGTTCAAGCAACCCTTGCCCACTGAAGAAATGTTTAAGCGAGCAAAGGAGTTGGTTGACATGTGTATCGAGGAGAAAGACGTGAAAAGTTTGGTCACTGTAGACAACCTTCAGATGGTGGGCCTGCTACCGTGTAACCAAAATATCACGATGGAGAGTACCACTGAGGAGAACAACATGACTGATCAGTCCAATGCGGGCACTGAGGTGGTGACTGACCAGTTTTCTCTTGGGCCATCTCCGTTCTCTAATAGACCTGGCGATCTTGTCATTAGGGAGCCTCAGCCTGAGCATCAACACAGATATGCTATTCCCGCTTAGTCCGGGAAAGGAAAGGCCATCCATACTGAGAGAGACCTCAGATCATCTTCTGACGATGAGGATGACTTCCTCGACCAGATTCTCAACTCAGGTCTAGTAGTCATAGGAATATGTTTAATAACTTGGTGATTTGAGACTAATAAAATTGTAGTAGTAATATACTTATCTACATTTTATTATATTTTTTCCTAACGAATATTATGTTTTCCTCTTTTGCAGATCCAGAGATGTTCAGGCACTACATCGTTCCTCCTGCTCCAAAGAGGAAGTCTGGCGAAGGAAGTGGCTCCACTCCCTTGAGGAAGGTGAGGGCAGTGCCACTGAGCCAAGGGAGACAACCTGAGGGGTTAGTTACGATCCCACAGTTGACCCATTCCTCACTTCCTCCATCAGCGAGCCTAACTCCCCCCCGTCCGTCCGGCCCGAGCGAGGCACTTCGTACTGCTAGTACCATTGGGAGGGGGGCAGTTGATCAGACCCTCCACGACGCTTCAACCATTCAAGGCTTTGAATCCTTCCCTTGACTCAGTGTTGATGTTGTCTTAGAGAGAGGGATTGCTCAGTTGGCGAATGTAAGTGCTCTACCACAAGATAGATTGTTACTTACGTTCATGCTTTGTAGTAACTTTTTGTTTTTCATGCAGACGCTCATGACCATCTGTCATGCCCAGCAGCGATCAGTCGACTACAAGGAGTTGATCAAGGTCCTAAATGATCAACTCGTGGAGGCTCAAGGAAAATCGGACGCTCTTCAATCCAAGCTGGAACGGGCAGAGAAGACTGTAACTGAGCAAAATGAGTCTCTCAGGGGGTTGGCTGATGGGAATGATCAGCTAACCCAAGCCAAAAAGTCCTTGACTGATCGGCTAGACAGACTGACTCATGAGAACGAGGGGTTAGCTCGCGAGAACGAGGGACTAATTAGCGAGAATGAAGAGCTGAAGCAGGAGAAGGAAGCTGATCTAACCTGTTACGAGGAGACTTGCTTCAACTACTTTTATCAGGTGTGGAAGCTAAATAAACCTCTCAAGCTCGACTTTTTCACCGATGAGATTAAGGCAGAGGAGCTCGCCAGATGTGAGGCCAGGGCTGCTGAGGAAGCTGCTAATCCTATCGGCACTACACTTGCCTCCTCTACACTATCATTTCGAGCGAGAGGAGCAGCTGATGCCGAGGAGGGGGTTGATTAGCCTACTAGAGCAGCCGACCAGTGATCCCTCATCCTACTAGAGAAGCTTCTGCACGATCAGTTGTAGTCCTACCAGTCTTTTATCATAGTTTGTTTTGTTTTTTATACTTTTGCTCGTATGATTGAGCTATTTGGCACTTGCACTTTACTTTTCTTTTTTTAACTAGCTTGAAACATTTAAGTCTTTTTACACTTAAGACATTACAAGTTTATTGTGAATAGTAAAGTCTCTATATGCCCTCAACTTTCACATGAGTACTTAGTTTTCTAACTTAGAAATTCTAAACATTTCATAAGTCCATACTAAATATACTTCCTCACGCTCTTATTGCTCTAACTTTTTATGAGCATAACGTTTATTATCACACGAATATCTGTTTCTAACTTAAAATTTTAAAAATTCCATGTTACTTAAGCTTTGTCAAACAAGTTAGCTTAATGGCCTTTTTAGACTTCCAAAATTTACAAGTCAGCCTAAAAACAGATATCTTTCCTCATGCTCTTATTGCCTGTGTTGAAATGTACGCAAGTGTACGCTAGTATACCCTATGTGCCCCCCAAGTGATTGAGGGTTGAAAAATCCTTGATCACTTGCTACTTGACCGAATTTGTTCGAGCAGTAACTACTCGTGAAACACATAGACTATACAAACATATTTCAGTAGTTAACCACTACAAAAACATGAAACTATTTAAACGTTGGTCATTCATCTGATGGATACTGACCAGTTGATCACTACCCGGTATTTCTTTTAGAAGACCTTTTATGTTTTAAGTTGTGATGACAGTTGAACACTGCCAAGCAAGAATAATCAACACATATGCAAAGTTTGTAGCAAGATCCAACCACGCTGCACGTGATCTCTTTTATTACTCGTAAAAATAAATGAAAAAACGTGTCTAACAACGAGTTTCAAACAAAATAACATTGTTCAAAATAACATGACTGGTTAGCAAATAGCCAGTTCACAAACAAAAAACTTAAATAACAAGTTAAGCACTTGATACAAAGCTACTACTCTGTAAGCAGTATTCATTGATAATATTTTCTCAAGTGCTCGCCATTCACGTAGTTCCTGATCAACTCTCCATTTAACCGAGCAAGCTTGTAGGTGCCGGGTGGCAAGACTTGCTCAATTTGATATGGTCCTTCCCAGTTTGGTCCTAGTGCGCCAGCTGCTGGGTCTCTGACAAACACCTTTCTGAGGACCAAATCTCTGAGCTGGAACTTTCGATCTCGGACTTTGGAATTGAAGTAGCGCGCCACTTTTTGCTGGTGAGCAGCAACTCTCAGGTTTGCCTCCTCCCTTCTCTCCTCGAGAAAGTCCAAAGATTCTGCTAGTAATTGATGATTCTCCTCCTGGTTGTACTGTTGGATTAGGCTTATACAGGATCTTTATTTATTTTCATGTATATCTAATATTAAACAAATTAATACAAGATAGCCTAAAACATGTTTCTAAAATTGAATTCAAAGAGAAACAAATAATATAATACTTACAGTATACGCAGCGGAATTAAAGAGTCCTTCCTTCAGTTTCTCTAACTCTTGTATCCTCTCTGTCGCAGAGTATTATCAAGAAACTGATCCGATCTTCTATTTTCTTCACGATCTTCCAATGTATCCTTAGAACCACCTAGACTAGTGTGGGCAATTCTCAACACATGAGATAGATATAGAGAGAAGAAGAGAAAATAACAAAGTGGCTTAGAAAAGGACTTGTGTTTAGAGAGAATATAAAACTATCAGAAAATTTGACTTGTGACTTATCTGTTGTCTCTGAAATCTTCTCTCTAAGCACTCCTTTTATAGACTCAATTAGGCCATTTAATTTAATTAAAAAATCAATAAAATTACAGCCATTTTGAAGCCCTAGGTCGAAATTATCATGGGCTATAGGCCTGTGAAACTTCCCATTTGATTATAAGCCCATTGGACTTAAAATCAAGGCCTGTATTATTTTCTATTGATTTAATTAATTAAATAATTATTTTAATCCTTTATCAAATTAATTATTTATAATTTGAACCTTGATTTAAACTTATTTATTAATTTAGATACCAATTTATCTTAATTAATAAATCTGCCACAATTTCTCTTTTCTTCTCAAAATTACACAACTCTGTGAAACTATCCAAAATTGACCTGGTCAACTTTGATAATTCTAATTGATGATTAAATCAATTAATTGAGACTATCTAGATGATTTTATCCAAGGTACAATGGGGACCATGGGCCTATGAAATCAAGCTCCAATAAGTCATCATAAATCTAACAAATAAATTTACTAACTTATTAATTCCTCGTGACTCCACTATAGACTTGGAATTGCACTCTTGAATTCATAGAACGCTCTATAACAAATATAGATACAACTATATGATATTGAGATTACAATGATATTGCACTCTTGAATTCATAGAATTAAGATTGAATTGACCTATGGTCAACTATATGATATGACTAGAATAGATAATAACTGTATGTTTACTTATCTTATCAACTGTCAATATCGGTCCTTTCCGATGTAACAAATACATCCGATCTTATCTACTTTGCTAATGTTCTGGAAAGAACATAACACTGTAATGTGTAAGTAGATCATATCGTAGATTGGCAAGTCAGTGTAAATCCAGTGCACTGACTAATCTTAGGACTAACTTATTTTGAACATATAATCATATTTATATTCCACTATGATTACGTCACTATAAATAAGATTAGCTATATGCTCGGGATTTAATAGAAGTTTATATTAAACAAATAATCATGAAAATAAAACATGTGAGCAAAGTGATTGACCAAGTCAAAAAATGATTTCTATTCTTTTATTGATAATAAAATGAGATTACAAAGAATTTGGGTTTTAATTAGGGCATAAAACCCCAACATGTACATGGTCCTTCGATGAGTTGGTGGGTCTATCTCCACGGGTAACATGGCTTCATACCCATATGCCAAGGAAAATGGGGTATGTCCAGTTGCTGTCCGGGCAGTAGTCCTATATGACCAAAGGACATCTGGCAATTCTTCCGCCCAAGCACCCTTAGCTTGCTCCAGGCGCTTTTTCAGAGTGTCCTTCAGTGTTTTGTTTACGGCTTCAACCTGCCCATTGGCTTGTGGATGGGATACCGAGGAGAAACTTTTTGTGATGCCATGCTGAGTGCAAAAATCGGTAAATATGTCGCTGTCAAATTGGGTGCCGTTGTCAGACACTATCTTCTTAGGCAGACCATAGCGACATATTATGTTCTTAACTACAAAGTCCAACACTTTCTTTGATGTGATTGTGGCTAGTGGTTCGGCCTCAGTCCACTTAGTGAAATAATCTACTGCAACCACTGCAAACTGCACTCCTCCTTTCCCTTTGGGCAATTTCCCGATCAGATCAATGCCCCATACTGCAAAAGGCCATGGACTCTGCATTTGCTTCAAGACATTCGGAGGCGCCCTGGGCACTTTAGAAAATCTCTGGCATTTGTCACACCTTTTCACATACTCCATAGAATCCTCGTTCATTGTAGGCCAGAAAAATCCTTGCCGCAGAATCATTTTAGATAGACTCTGCCCCCCAGCATGATCTCCACAGAACCCTTCGTGCACTTCAGCCAGTAAAGTTTTTGACTGGTCGGGTGTTATGCACCTGAGTAAAGGTAGGGAGTACCCTCTTCTATATAACACTCCATCAATCATGATGTACCTAGGAGCTTGCCTCATAATCTTCCTTGCTTCATTACGATCATCTGGGAGGGTTCCTTGCTCAAGGTAAGCAATGATGGGAGTCATCCAAGTGTTAGCTATTGTGATAGGCAAGGCTTCTTGTTCATCAATGCTCGATTCTGCCAAGTATTTCACCGGTACTATATTTAGAGTTTCGGCATCTTTTGCACTAGCTAGCTTTGCTAGAGCATCTGCATTAGAGTTTTGCTCTCGTGGTACTAACTTGATGGTATACTCCTCGAATTGTGCTAGCAGATCCTTGGTCTTATTTAAGTATGCCACCATGCGTAGGCCCCTTGCTTGATATTCCCCCAAGACTTGGTAGACCACCAATTGGGAATCGATGTTTACTTCCACCGACCGGGCACGCACATCTCTAGCCAGTCGCAAGCCTGCTAGGAAGGCTTCATACTCCGCCTCATTATTAGAAGCATTGAATCCGAACCTCAGTGCACAATGAATTCGGTGCTTCTCTGGTGTGACCAATATAATTCCAGCTCCTGAATGATGCTCATTCGACGACCCATCAACGAAAAGTTTCCAAGTAGGATGTTAATCTTTCTGCTCAGTGACACGCTCTTGCTGGTTGGGAACATCAGCGATCCCGGTACATTCAGCGATGAAATCTGCCAAAGCTTGACCCTTAATAGCAGACCTCGGCTGGTACTTGATTTCGAATTGCCCCAACTGAACTGCCCATTTAAGTAGCCGACCAGACGATTCCGGCTTCTGTAGGACTTGGCGTAGAGGCTGGTCACTAAGGACTTTAATGGGGTGTGCCTGGAAGTATGGCCGCAATTTTCGTGATGCAAGGACCAAGCAATAAGCCAACTTCTCGATCACGGGATACCGGGACTCTGCTCCTATCAATCGCTTGCTAACATAGTACACCGGGTGCTGCACTCTATCCTCTTCTTGTACTAAGGCAGCACTAACAGCATGCTCCATGACTGCTAGGTACAAAAAGAGGTCTTCTCCATCAACTGGCTTAGAAAGAACAGGAGGTTGGGCCAAATGCTCCTTTATGGCCTGGAAAGCTTGCTCACATTCTGCCGTCCACTCAAACTTCTTGCTCCCTCTAAGCAGGTTAAAAAATGGGACAAACTTGTCCGTTGATTTAGAAATGAACCTGCTTAGAGCTGCAATCCGCCCATTCAAACTTTGTACATCCTTTATTCTAGCTGGAGACTTCATTTCTATGAGAGCCTTTATCTTTTCTGGGTTTGCCTCTATTCCTCGGGAGTTCACAATAAACCCAAGAAATTTTCTAGAACCCACTCCAAATGAGCACTTGAGGGGGTTTAACTTCATGCTGTACTTTCTCAGTATTGCAAAGCACTCCTCCAAGTCTCGCACATGCCCTTCAGCTTCCTTTGATTTCACTAGCATATCATCTACGTATACCTCCATGCTTTTGCCGATTAAGTCACGGAACATACCATTGACAAAACGCTGGTAGGTAGCTCCTGCATACTTCAGTCCAAAGGGCATGATCCTATAGCAGTATAGCCCTATATCTGTTCGGAAGCTGGTATGCTCTTCATCAGGAGGATGCATGCTGATCTGGTTGTACCCCAAATATGCATCCGTGAAGGAAAATGTTTCATGACCAGAGGTTGCATCTACCAACTGGTCTATTCTCGGTAAAGGAAAGCAATCCTTTGGACATGCTTTGTTCAGATCAGTAAAATCTACACAAGTCCTCCATTTTCCATTGGGTTTGGGCACCAACACTGGGTTTTAAGCCCAGGCAGGGTAATATGCTTCCCTTATAAACCCATTCTCCTTTAGCCGCTCTACCTCCTCCTTAAGAGCTTTTGTTCGATCCTTGTCAAGCAATCTTCTCTTCTGCTACACTACTGGATAGCTTTCATCCACGTTGAGCACGTGGCTGATCACAGTTGATGAGATACCCACCATATCCTTGTGAGGTCAGGCGAAGACATCTTGATTCCTTCGCAAGAATTCTATCAGTTGTGCTCTCACCTCTGCTTTCAACTTTTTTCCAATTTTGATCCCTCTGGTCGGGTCATTCTCATCTATCAGGACCTCCTCTAACTCCTCGGACGGTCCCACATCACTTTCATAATCCCCAAAGCGAGGATCAAAGTCCCTTCCCTTGCTTTGGACAACGCTCTATTTGGTGACTTCATCACCGGATGGGGTTTCCTGCTCTTTTAAACCAAGAGTGCTCTCTTGGCCAAACTCCTCTAACATCTCTTCCTGATCGGTTACAACTGCAAAACTTCGGTCGACATCCATCTCGTCCACCTTCTCTCTCTCAGCACATACAATCATGTTGCTCTCCTTGGCCCCCTTCCTTGCTTTAGCTACCGAGGCATTATAGCACTCCCTAGCCTCCCTCTGGTCTCCTTGGACACAGCCTATGCCAGCACTGGTCGGGAACTTCATGGAAAGATGCCAGATTGAAACTATCGCATGTAAGTTTGTGAGCAGTGGTCGACCGATAACCACATTGTAGGCGGACGGGCAGTCAACAATCAAAAACTCGATCATTACTGTCTCATGTTTGGGAGCCTCCCCCGTTGTGACTGGTAACTTGATTGTTCCAGCTGGTGACAATCCTTCTCCAGTAAACCCATAAATGATTTGAGAACAAGGCTTCAAGTCACTGATGGATAGCTTCATCCTCTCGAAGGATGACTTATAAATAATGTTCACAGAATTCCCTGTGTCGACCAGACATCTCTTCACCTTCATATTGGCAATTTGGACTGTCACAACAAGAGGGTCATTGTGAGGATACCTCACATGTCGAGCATCTTCTTCAGTGAAAGTGAGGGACTCACTTTCATATCTTGGGTTCTTTGGTGGTCGTTCCTCCACTGTCATAATCTTGGAGGTGGTTGCTGCATCCAACTCATGATGAAGGGTGCGAGCATACCTCTCCCTCGCCTTATTGCTATCTCCAGCAAGATGTGGCCCTCCACATATGGTATCTAGTGTGAAGTCCACAGGTTCAGGTTGCAAAGGTGGGGATCGTTGCCGCTTGAACCCAGGATTGTTGTTACTCCCCTCTCCTTGGGTCTTCTCTGCTCGATACATTTTTAGCTTCCCCGGCCAGAGGAGAAACTCTATCTCATCTTTGAGATGATTACACTCATTCGTGTCGTGACCATAGTCTCCATGGAAGTGACAGAACTTGTTCATATCTCTCTTACTTATCTCCTTCTTGATAGGTGAGGGTTTCCGGTAAGGGACCTCTTGATGACTGGCCAAATAGATCTCCGCTCGGCTTGCCGAAAGAGTGGTGTAGTTGGTGAATCGAGGTTCATACTTAGTTGGCTTGACGTTTGATCCCGACTTTGCCTTCTTCTCATAGTGGCGGTCAGACCCATTACTCCCACGTTTCTTACCACCATTCTGATCATTTCCACCATTCTTGGGAGGATCAGTCGGTCCGCTCGGATTGTTCAGTCCTGTAACGCCCTACTTCCTTAGAGCCGTTACCAAGTGAGTTTTAAGACAAAACAATGTGCAATGAACTCGCTAACCGAGGTTTTTAAAACAAAAGTGTGACTAAGCAAAAGTTAAGGCTGTAATCTTTAAAAATGTGTTGCTTAATTGAAAACTTCTAGTATTTAACATTTGGGATCCCAAAATAAGGTTTGAAAACTATTTACAACGTAAAATAACTTTACAGTCGATTAATTATTAAAATCACAGATTGTTACAGCCATTTCTCAAATAAACCCCCAACCGAAGCAGTCGGGCAGGCCAAACATGTACGCGTCGCTTCATGCTCTCCGTACTCATGGTTGGTTGACTCAATCTTTGCCCTTACCTACAACACAGAGCACCCGTGAGCCGAAGCCCAGCAAGAAAACCCATACAGTACATAACATATGCGATTTATATAGTTAACATATTAGGTAATCCACAGATAAACAAGTATTCCATTAGACTAAACAAACACGGCCATGCCATCCCAGAGGCCTTACCTAAGCCTGGGGTCTCGGTCCTCACCGTAAGGATATCACATGTATCCATGGGGTCCCACCCTGACTACAAGCATTTCACGTGCTAAGTGGTACTTCCGGCCCCACTGCCGTTCTCGGCCTTTCGCTGTTCTCGGCTCCATTGCCGTTCTCAGCTCCTTGCCGTTTCATTCAACTATAATCACAGATAGTCTAACTCAAATAACATTTGAACATATATCAATTCAATCAAGTCTGCACCCTAACATGTAATGCAATATAGGGCCGTGCCCTGCAATCACACTATGGGCCCCTACCCTGTCCTACGGGTGCTATAGTTTTCTTACCTGTCAATTTGATAGCTTTCAACACTTGAATCCTTGAGCACGATCCCACTCGAGCCTTAGCGTAAACCTAAACACAGCCATAGGTCAAAGTCAACACCGAACCCCAAGTCCGAAAACCTAGCCTCGGGACCAATCCCGAGCCCCCCGGGAAGTCCTAGATCCACAAAACAAGGTGGTGGAATCGAACCTCGAACCCTAGGTCAAAATCCCTCACAAATAGCCCAAAAACCCCATTCTGGGCACAGGGTAGCGCTACAACGCTCAAAAGAGAGCGCTATAGCGCTACAAGCAGAATCAGGACCACCTCAGAAACAGGGCCTAGCGCTACAGCGCCCAAAGACTAGCGCTGTAGCGCTAGTTGCAGGCAGGCAAAACCCAAACTCTTTTTCTGCGATTTCTTTGAGCCAAACTCAACCCAAACTTCCCCAAATATTTACCAAACTCAAAATCAAGCTTATAAACACTCTCCACTCATCCCAAGCATCCTCAAATCTCAAAACCCAAGCTCATGCATCCCAAATCTCAAGATTCACCATGATCAACCCTAAACCCAAAAATTTAGTCAAACATCAAGGTTAAAGGCTTAGAATTCATACCGTTGATGCAATTTCGACCTTGATTCATTTCCTAGACCTTCATAGCTTGCTCTTCCTCAAAGGTTGCCCAGAAATTCCCTAAAATTCCCATCATCTCAGCTCAAAACACAGCTCAAACTAGCAAACCCTTAAAACTGAAAACTCTAAAAACTTACCTCAAAAGTTGATGTGTTCTTACTAATCCTTGCCAAATCTTCAAGTCCAACTTAGGATCCTTGATACTCAGCCTATCCTAGCTCTCCACTGAGCTTTGCTCCAAGAAATTTGAAGAGAAATGGTGCTAGAACCCCAAACCGATCCTTTGAAACAAAACCCCTCTGTTTTTCTCTCCTTTCTTTTTCTTCCTTTTTCTTTCTTTTCTTTTAGATTTCTCCCACTCTCTAACAATCCCACTCACTATATAAAGCCTTATTTAATCTATCTCTAAAATCCAAATGACCAAAATGCCCTCCCTATTAATTCTAAACCCATTTGTCCAAGTAGGGCCATTTTAGTCATTTTACCCAATTCCCGCTAATCCTCAAGTGTCTCTAATATTTTCCCGCTTGCTTCCCAATACCTGATAAATCACCAAATAATATTCCTCGATATCAAAATAAACCCCAACATACTCATCAGATCCCTATTTATACCCCAGGCTCGCCCCGAGCCGGGTATAAATTCTCGCCATGACTTTTCCGCTAATTTGCTCTCTGGGATCGTCTCGAGTCACAAATCACAGACACATCCACATACCACTGTGGTCTCAACAATCATCACATGACAATACAGTTATGCCCAAAATGGCCAAAATTACAATTATGCCCTTCTAACACAATCAGGGCCTACATGCATACTAATACACATAGTCATGCATCTCAAATATTCAAATAGTCACATAACATGCTTTAAATTATAATCATGCATTTTACTCGTTAAAATCAAACATAAAGTCCATTATGCCCTCCAGGCACACTAATCGAGGCCCTTAAGCCTTAATAGCGATTTTGGGTCTTTACAAGTCCATTCTCTCCCTTCTCAATTGCATTATCCAACTTCATGTATTTGTCCGCCCGGTCTAAAAACTGTTGTAATGTTGAAATTGGATGGCGATGGATGCTATCCCGCAAAGGACTTCGATAGGTAATGCCGGAAGAAATTGCCACCATCTTCCCCTCATCTCCAACCGTAGTAGCTCGGTTAGCTTCTCTCATGAACCTTTGAATGTAGTTCTTGAGAGACTCATCCTTTCCTTGTTTAATATCTACCAAGTGATTGGCGTAAACAGGGGGTGTCCGAGCAGTACTAAACTGCCTGCAAAACTCCTTTCTAAAACTTTCCCAAGAAGTGATGGAGTCAGGCTTAAATTTCCAGTACCACTCCTGGGCAGTATCGGGCAATGTGGTGGGGAAGACTCTGCAGCGATAGTCATCACTCACCCCGAGAAGCTCCATCTGATCTTCGAACTTCCCAACATGTCTTGCCAGGTCTGCCTTTCCTGTATAAACTGGCAGTACCGGTGCTTTGTATTTCGCTGGTGGTTGAGCTGCTTTAATTCGAGCACAAAAAGGGCCGCCACTCCTGTGGTCTACTGAATCAATCGTAGCTGGTCGTTTTGATAGACTCTGAACTGCTGCTATCAAAGCATCAAGTTGGGCTTGGATGCTTGGGGCCACTACTAGGGACTCATTTTCGGGACCGCCTGGTCGGTCGTTCCTATCCAGAAAACCATCATCGAGTATTTCTACTCGACTGGTAGGATGGATTGGCTCTTGCCCTTCGACCGGGACGGTCCTTCTTCTATCATCAATGATGTTCCTCAGATCCTTCTGAGTAGTGTGCTTTCCCAACCGATCAAACACTGTACTCCGAGTCTTCTCGAGAGGTTTGCTGGGTGGAACATTCTCCTTGCCACTGCGCTGGTTGGGATGCAGTGGTGGCCTTCCTGTCTGAGCTGGGCAATCTTCTCCTCCTCGATGGTTAACATTATTCTTCTCCTTCGAATGGTCAGTGTGATGACTGTCAGCTTCATCACGCCCATGCCCATCTTTGAAGTGGGAAGTCTCATTGCCTCGAGGAGCTCTATTGTACTCCTGCTCAGGAGGTGTTTTCTTGCTGCCTGACTTGTGACTTCCTGATCTAGAAGTCTCTGATCGGTGGCTCCTTGAGGGGGTTCTGGAGTTCCCCCTTTATGTTGAGGCAGTGTGCGGTCGGACTCCATCTTGTTCACGACCAGGTGGGTTATTACCACCCCTCCTTGGTCAATCATTATTCTTACGACCAGCTTCTGTGGTCCATGCTCTTGGGGTGGCTGCCACTCCAGGTGCAGCTTGGGCATTGGCCCGGGTATGCTGTGTAGCTGCCTCCAAAGCAAGTGCAGCCTCGTGATGTCGCCTGTCGGCCTCCTCCTATTGTTGTCGGATCTCCTCACTCCTGGCGTCCATTTCCCGTCTTTGCTGCTCGAATGCGGCATTCTACCTAGCTATTTCTTCAGCGAACGCCTCCTGCCTGGCATTGAACTGGGCCATCTCATCCTGGAAGGCGCTCATGGCTTCTTGGAGCTCATCAACCTCTAGGGTTACGTCCTCGAGCACAACTCTAGGTTCAGTTTCACGATCTTGAAGGCTAGGACCTTCTGATCTAGCAGGCTCTTTAGAGGAGCCCGTCTTCTTGGAGGTCGCATTGGTGTTCTTAGGCGCCATATTACTCCAGGGACCGTCTGTTTTTCTCTTCAGGCTCTCAATGAAAGCACCAAAATGTTGACCGCGTTTTTGGCCAACGACGTGAGAACGTCGAAAACGATAAAGCCTTCAAGAGAAATTAAACGACACAGACAATTTTGAACAGAAAGTAAATAACACACGTAATTTTTATAGTGGTTCAGCCCTAATATGTTGGTAATAGCCTAATCCACTTAGAGATATGATTATTTATCTACACTCAAGATCAGATGAACCTGAGTCAACTGAGTTTCTCCAGTGTAGATTCTCAGAATACAAGAGTTCTCCTAGGAAAAAGTACTCTCTCTCTAGAAAATTCAGATCAAAGTTCAAACTTCCAAAAGTCCTTTTCTAATCCCATAAGCCATATATTTATAGGCTTAGGATCATACATCTGCTATCCCCTAGAATCGAGATATTTCATTATATTTAAATTACAAAAGTATTCAAAATGTCACAGAACACCCAATTTGTGGGAAGAATGAGAGATTCCCGCGTATGCCAAGGCCGATTCTTGTTGAAGCCGTTTCTGGGAATCTTGACGTAGTCTGTTCTACCTAGTTGATGAATATCACCTTCTGGTCGGCCATACCTCTACTGGGCAGTCATGCACTTGACTGGGCAGTCATGCACTTAGCTAGTAGGACATGCACTTGGCTGGTAGGACATGCACTTAGCTGGTAGGACATGCACTTGGCTGGTAGGACATGCACTTGGCTGGTAGGACATGCACTTAGCTGGTAGGACATACACTTAGCTGGTAGGACATGCACTTGGCTGGTAGGACATGCACTTGGCTGGTAGGACATGCACTTGGCTGGTAGGACATGCACTTAGCTGGTAGGACATGGTCATGTCCGATCGGCCAAGTCCATGCCTGGTCGGACAAAACCATGCCTGGGCAGTCAAGGTCATTCCTGGGCAGACAAGTTCATTCCTGGGCAGACAAGGTCATTCCTGGGCAGACAAGTTCATATCACCTTCTGGTCGGCCATACCTCTACTGGGCAGTCATGCACTTGACTGGGCAGTCATGCACTTAGCTAGTAGGACATGCACTGGGCTGGTAGGACATGCACTTGGCTGGTAGGACATGCACTTGGCTGGTAGGACATGCACTTGGCTGGTAGGACACGCACTTAGCTGGTAGGACATGCACTTGGCTGGTAGGACATGCACTTGGCTGGTAGGACATGCACTTGGCTGGTAGGACATGCACTTAGCTGGTAGGACATGCACTTGGCTGGTAGGACATGGTCATGTCCGATCGGCCAAGTCCATGCCTGGTCAGACAAAACCATGCCTAGGCAGTCAAGGTCATTCCTGGGCAGACAAGTTCATTCCTGGGCAGACAAGGTCATTCCTGGGCAGACAAGTTCATTCCTGGGCAGACAAGTTTGTGACTGGTCGGACAAGTTTGTGCCTGGTCGGAAAAGTTTGTGCCTGGTCGGTCATGACACTTCTCAAGCTAGTCAAAATTCTTCAATGGCTTACTGAGCTACTCCTAAGACAAGTCACCCATCCATTCCTTGCCACTTGTCATTCCTATTGCCACATCATCATTTTCAAATTTTGGGGATAACAAAATCCATAAATGTTGCCGGGGCATTAGTCAACCCAAATGACATCACAAAAAACTCATAATTCCCGTACCTGGTGCGAAAAGTTGTCTTCGGTATATCCTCCTCTTTGATCCTCAGTTGGTGATAACCAGATCGAAGATCGATCTTAGAGAACACCGTTGTACCCTGCAACTGATCAAACAAATCATCAATCCTGGGCAGATGATATTTGTTCTTGATAATCAACTTGTTCAGTTCTTTGTAATCGATAGACATCCTCAGAGAACTGTCTTTTTTCTTCACAAAGAGGTCGGTGCACCCCATGATGAGAAACTGGGCCTGATAAAAACCAAGTCTAGTAACTCCTATAGTTGAACCTTAAGGTGCTCTAGACACTGGCTCTATCCCTGGCGCCAATTCATTTACAAACTCAATCTCCCTGTGTGGAAGTAACCCTGACAGATCCTCTTAAAATACGTCTAGAAACTCATAGATTAATCGGGTCTGTTCTGGTCCCACTGGCACGACCTGAATGGTATCCACCACTAAGAAACCTATGCACCCCCCCCCCCCCCCCCGCAATAGGTCTCTAGCTCTATGTAGTGATATAATAGGTATACGGGGTCCATGCACAGTGCCAAAGAAAACAAAAGGGTCCTCAGCCTCCGACTCAAAAATTACCATCTTCTTCTTGCAATCTATCGTTGCCCCATACTTCTCTAACCAATCCATACCTAAAATTATGTCAAAATCGTTCATCTTCAGATTTACCAAGTCAACTGATAACTCCCTGCCATCCACTGCAACTGGTAGTGATCTAGCCCATCTCTTGGAAACCACCAACTCCCCAGTAGGCAACATCGTGCCAAACCCCACAGTATAAAAGTCACATGGTCTACACAAACCATCTATAATCCTACTAGCAACAAAATAGTGTGTAGCACTCGAATCAATAAGAATAGTATAGAAGGTTCGAGCACTATAAAGCTGACCTGTAACTACCAAGGTACAAGCCTTGGCCTTTGCCTCGGTCAGGGTGAACACCCGAGCTGGTGTCTGGCTATCCACCCTCTTTGGCTCCTCCTTTCTGGCTCTTGGGCAATCTTTTTTCAAGTGCCCCGTACTACCACAAACAAAACAGACCTTCGCCCGACACTCCCCAATATGGCGCCTCGTACACCTAGCACACTCTAGAAAGGCCCTCCATGTCTCACCGCCACTCAAGCGGCCTATCTGAATGCCTCGTGGCCTCCTATCTAGTCCGGTAACTGAAACTGTATCTGGAGTCCTCCTCTTCTGATCACTGGGGCCTCTGCTGTAGTGTCCCAAATTTTCTAATAAGGCTTAGGGCCTTGATTAGCGTGTCTGGAGGGTATTAATTGAATTAAATATGTTAATATGTGAATTTGATGACTATGTGATTAGAAATGCATGTTTAGGTGAATTAAATATGCATGTGAGCCCCATTTGGCTATTAGGGGCATATTTGTAATTTTAGCCCGTGGAGGGCATAAATGCAATATTTGTGTATATTGTGATTGATACCATGAGTGAGTGGTGATATATTTGTGATGCATGATCTGAGACAGTCCTATGGAGCAGTCTAGCAAGAAAGTCACAACGAGGTTAAATACTCGGCTCGAGAGGAGCCTAGGGGTATTTTGGGAACGTAATATGTGTTCGGGTATTATTGAGTAATGGGTACTAATTTAGTAATGATTTGGACAAGTCAGGATTAAATGGGGATTTATAGGAATACTCGGGGATGTAACAGGATTGGGCAAATGACTAAATTTCCCTTCAGTTACTTAAGGATTGAGGATAAGTTTACGAGGTATTTTAGACCTTTGGCAAGGGATATGTTTATGTATAGGCAGCCATGATTCTAGGGTCTGGTAGAAGAAATCAGAAGGAAAGAAAGAAAAAGAATTCTCAGCTCTTTCCTTCTCTATCTCTCAGTTCTCTCTCACCCTTTCATGGTGTTTGAGAATTTGGTGAAGCTTTGTGGATTTTTTTAGGCTAAGGGACTGAAGGATTGAGGGCTTGAAGTGTATAGGAATTGCTAAGGCTGAAGCTAATACAGAGGTAAGGGTTTAAGCAAGTTTTCAATCTAATTTTCTAGAATTTCGGGAGTTAGAGCTTAGATCATTGAATTACAGTGTTTATGAGATTTGCTGTTGGAATTCTAGGTGAATAAACTAGTTAGGTTTTTTGGATATGAATCCTAGGTGGAATTCTAGGATCAGGGCTCAGAATTGGTGATTTTAGGATAGTTGACTCGTACAATTTGCATGAGATATCTGGGTTTTGGGCTCGCGTCGTGGTTCTGTTCATCAGGTGCCGCAGCCTGCTTGAGTTTATAGGCCAGGGGATCTCTGAAAATTTCCCAGGCGCCGAGGGCCGGATGCTGAATTTTGGCTGTTTGAGGGTTTTTAGCTCGGGAACTTGAACGTTAAGGCTCGAGAAGGTTTCTACTAACATGCTTGGTAGAAACCAAGGTCCCAGAGGCTAGATTTATGTCTCAGAGCTATTTATTGGGTTATAATTTGATGAATGGCTATTATGAATATGTTGTGACTAGGTTATCAGCGACGCTCGTGTTAGAGGACTGTGCTCGGGATTATGGTGCTCCGATAGATTGGGACACAAGTAAGAAAACTGTTTTTGTAACGCCCTACTTCCTTAGAGCCATTACTAAGTCAGTTTAAAACGTACAATTAACTCGCTAATCGAGGTTTTATGTTAAAAGTGTAGCTAAACTGTAATAGAAGTCATATAATTTGTAAATATAATCATCCATTGAAAAATTATAAAACGATATACATTTGGGATCCCAAAATACTGTTTAGAAATATTTACAACTCAAAAATATAATTAAAGTTGACTAAACTAAAAAATTAGGATTAATACAGACATCTCCCAAAAATATCCCTGGCCGTGGTAGCCAGGCAGGCCAAACATGTACGCGTCGCTTCACGCTCTCCGTACTCATGGTTGGTCGACTTTCCCCTTGCCTTTACCTGGACCATAGAGCACCCGTGAGCCGAAGCCCAGCAAGAAAACTTCACACAAAAAGATAACATATGCATAACCATCATTTAACACATAACAAGACCGCCAACAGGCTAAACACAAACGGCCATGCCGTCCCAGACGCTTTACCAGGCCTTGGGTTCGCGGTCTACACTGTGAGGATATCCCAGGTATCCTTTAGGGGTCTCACCTTGGCAACTCTCACTCCGCGTGCTTAACGCTACTCTCGGTCCTTTTCCGTCCTCGTCCTTGCCGTTCTCAGCCTTCACCATTCTCGACCTTCGTCGTTACTGGCCCTTGCTGTTCTCGGCCTTCGTCGTTCTTGGCCCTTGCCGTTCATTCACACATATGCACACATATCATAAATAAAAAAAATACTTAAACACGTATAAACGTAATCAATGGGGCTACACCCTACAACACAATCGTATAGGGGCGTGCCCTACAACACAAACTATAGGGCCCCGCCCTGCACTATGACTGTTTTCTTACCCGTGTCCCGAGCTTTCCAAGAACCAATATTCTGAGCATAATCCCCTAATCCGAGCCTCGCGGAAAACCTAGTCACTACGCATCAACAACATAAATCCATTAAGTTCTAATCCATTAAATTACTTTGAATCATTATTCTAGTCTCCGGGACGTTGAATTCTATCAATCCAAGTGATAAAATCCATCCCGAGCCGTAACTTTTGGATTCCCGAGCCTAAAACCTCCTTGGAGTCCAAAAACACACTAAGTGTTGTGGCCCCATGAACCCATGCCGCGGCCCGCCTCAACCA
This sequence comes from Humulus lupulus, assembly GCF_963169125.1. NCBI lineage: Eukaryota > Viridiplantae > Streptophyta > Magnoliopsida > Rosales > Cannabaceae > Humulus > Humulus lupulus. Next base: position 109,477,529 of record NC_084797.1, on the reverse strand, counting down.
GAAATCCCCAACCCCAAAATAGGGCAGGCACACCGCGACCCAAGCTAGGGTGTGTCGCAGCCCGCCCTCTTCCTGGCCTCCAACTTGTTCTAGAGGGCCGTGACCCGACCCTTCAAACCCAGAAAAATCCTCCATTTTTACCTCCAAAACCAATGTAATTTACCCCAAAATCAACCCAACAATCCAAATCATTCATCACAGAAGTTCTACTACAGTCTCAGTAACAAAACCCAACAAGAATTAATAACCCTAACCTCACCTAAAACTCAAGAATGATTCTTCACCTAGCTCACATGCATAACTCTAAAATACCAGCAGAAATTCAATATAATTCATCAAGTTATAAGCTTACCTTTGCTTAATTAAATCTCTGAGTTAATCTCCTAAGCTCCAAGCTTCAATCCCCCAAGCTCCAGCCTTGAGTTCTGAATTTCCTAGCTTAATCTCCTCAAAGTTCCACTTGGTAAGGTTGAGAGAAAACAAGAGAGCGAAAAGGGAGTTTTGGGTCGGTTCACTAATTTTTTATTGCTTCCAAGTTTTATCTCACTTGACTTAAGTCTCTAAGGTTATCTCAAAGGTTCGAGGTACCAAAAACGTCCCTGAGGGAAAAACGGTAAATTCCCCCAATATTCCCTCCTAAACGTTCTAACTTCAAATATATCTCCAAATATTTATTTTCATAACCCGATAACCCAATAAAATGTCTAATGCCCGAAATACCCCTTAACTCGGCCCGAGTCAGGTATTCGACCCCGTTGTGACTTTCTAGCTAAAACGCTCCCTAAGACTGTCTCGGATCGTGCGTAATAGATATATCACAAATATATAATAATAATCACATTCATGCCCTCAACCGGCTAAAATTACAAACATGCCCCTTATAACCAGACGGGTCCCACATGCATATTTAATTCTTCTAAACATGCATTTCTAATCACATACTCATAAAATTCACATATTATAATAATAAATCACTTATTGCCCTCCAGGCACGCTAATCAAGGCCCTAAGCCTTATTAGCAAATTTGGGACGCTACAACTGTCCCCTCCTTCTAGAAATTTCATCCACTAAATTACTTGAACAACTCGGGATATCGCTCCTGCATATCTTATTCAAGTTCCCACATCGCCTCCTCAACCTCGCTGTTCCTCCATAGCACTTTCACCAAGGCGATGATCTTGCTCCGCAGGACTTTATAGTTTCGGTCGAGAATCTGAACCGGCTTCTCCTCATAAGACAAATCCTAGTCTAGCTCCAAGTTATCATAACTTAGTACATGCGTCGAATCTGATACATATTTCTGGAGCATAGACACGTGAAAAACATCATGAACCCTTGATAAAGCTGGAGGCATCGCCAATCTGTAAGCTACCTCTCCAACCCGTTACAGAATCTCATAGGGGCCAACAAACCTAGGGCTCAGCTTGCCCCATACACTAAACCATTTCACCCCTCTCATGGGAGAAACTCTAAGAAACACATGGTCACCGACTTGAAACTCTACGCTCCTGGGTCTCAAGTCTGAGTCACTCTTCTGGCGGCTCTGGGAGGCGAGCATTCAAACTCTAATCTTTTTAATCCCCTCATTGGTCCTCTGAACAACCTAAGGAGCCAGATATCTCCTCTCACCCATCTCATCCCAATGGATAGGTGATCTGCACTTCCTCCCTTATAACATCTCATACGGAGCCACTCCAACAGTCGCCTGATAACTGTTGTTGTACGAAAATTCAATCAAAGGGAGATACTTACTCTAACATCCCCCAAAATCTAGTACACAGGCTCATAGCATATCCTCTAGTATCTGAATCATCGTCTCAGACTGTCCATCCGTCTTAGGATGATAAGCAGCACTAAATCACAACTGCGTGCCCATAGCCTTCTGCAGGCTCTCCCAAAACTTGGAGGTGAAGGTGGGGTCCCTATCGGATACTATCGACCTCAGAGCCCCATGAAGTCGAACAATTTCCTTCACATATAACTCAGCATACTGCTCCACAGTATAAGTTATCCTGACAGGTAAAAAGTGGGCGGACGTGGTATACCTATCTACAATCACCCTCACCGAGTCATGCTGTCCTATAGCCTTCGGCAAACCAATCACAAAGTCCATGGTGATATCTTCCCACCTCCACTCTAGAATCCCTAGAGGCTGCAGTAACCCCACTGGCCTCTGATGTTGAACCTTTACCTGCTGACATGTTAAACACTTGGACACATAATCCACCACATCCCTCTTCATGCCCAACCACCAATACAAGGCTCTCAAATCTTGGTACATCTTCGTCGTACCTGGATGTAAGGAATAGGGAGTGGTATTTAATTCTACCAAGATCTCTCGTCGAATATCAGAATCCATCGGAACACAGATCCGACCCTTGTACTTCAGTAACCCCATCTCCGAGATAGAAAAGTCCTTAGCCGCTCCGACTAAGACATTCTATCTGTGCCCTCTCATCTGGGAATCCTTCCCCTGCACCTCCTTGATCCTCGCAAGGAGTGTAGACTGAAGAGTGATGTTGGCTAACCGACCAACCACAAACTCTATACCCGCTCTAGTCATCTCCTCAGCTAGCTTATCAGATATCTGTCTCGAATTAAACAACTATCCTGGGCCCTTCCGACTCAATGCATCAGCCACTACATTAGCCTTCCCATGATGGTATAGGATATCACAATCATAATCCTTTACCAATACAAGCCACCGTCTCTGACGCATATTCAGATCCTTCTGAGTAAAGAAGTACTTCAAACTCTTATGGTCGGTGTATATTTCACCCTTCTCACCATACAGATAATGTCTCCAAACCTTAAGTGCAAATACCACCGTTGCCAATTCCAGATCATTCGTGGGATATCTCTGCTCATACTCCTTTAACTATCTTGATGCATAGGCTATTACATTTCCAGCTTGCATCAGCACACACCTAAACCCTGTTTGGAAGCGTCACAGTAAACCACAAACTTCTCATTGTCTGTGGGCAGACTCAGCACTGGTGCAGTGATCAATCACCACTTTAGTTCCTTGAAACTATTCTCACACCTGTCTGTCCATACATAATTAGTCTTCTTCCTTCGTCAATGGCACAACTATTCTGGAGAACCCCTCAACAAACTGCCGATAATACCCTACCAACCCGAGGAAACTCCTGACTTCAGGAAAGCTACTCGGTCTAGACCAATCTTTCACCGCCTCAATGTTACTTGGGTCAACCAAATCCCCTCCTTGCTGACGATATGGCCTAGAAATGTGACTTGTGGTAGCCAAAACTCGCACTTACTGAACTTAACATATAACCTATGCTCTCTCAACCATTGCAATACCAAACATAGATGCTGCTCATGCTCTGTCTCTGACTGAGAGTACACCAGAATGTCATCGATAAACACAATCACAAACTTGTCCAAGTAGTCCTTGAAAACCCTATTCATCATGTCCGTAAAAGCTGCTGGGGCATTGGTTAATCCAAAGGACATAACCAGGAATTCATAGTGTCCATATCTCATGCGGAAAGCGTTCTTTGGTATATCCTCTTCTTCGATCCTTAACTAATGGTAACCTGACCAGAGATCAATCTTGGAAAACACTGTATTTCCCTGTAGCAGATCAAATAAATCGTCGATCCTAGGCAGTGGGTACTTGTTCTTAATGGTGAACTTTTTCAGCTCCCTATAGTCAATACACATCCTAAGAGATCCATCCTTCTTGAAAAACAACACTGGAGCACCCCATGGTGAGAAACTCGGTCTGATGAACCCAAAATTCAGTAATTCCTGCAACTGAATATTCAACTCCTTCAACTCCGCTGGAGCTATTTTGTAAGGCCCCGCCCTTGGCACCAACTCTATGACAAACTCAATCTCCCGCTGCACCGACAACCCTGCCAGGTCTGCTACAAATAAATCTGGAAACTCACATACCAATCTGGTCTCACCCGGTCCAACCGACACAACCCTAGATGTATCCACAATATTTGCTAGGAATCCTATGCAACCTTCCTGCATCAAGCCTCTAGCCTTCATTGCTGAAACCATGGTACTCGTGGTCCACTAACTCTCCCCACAAATACAAAGGGTACCTCCCCTTCTGGTTTAAAAGTCACCATCTTGCACTTGCAGTCAATCGTCGCCCCATACTTTGATAACCAATCCATCCCTAGGATCATATCGAAGTCATCCATCACTAACTCAATCAGATCAACAGATAACTCCCTACCATCTATCTCTACGGGCAATGCTCTAATCCATCTCCTAGAGACTACCAGTTCCCCAGTTGGCAACAAAGTCTGAAAACCCCTAGCATACAAAACACTAGGTCTACACAGCTGATCTATCACTCTAGTAGACACAAATGAATGAGTAGCTCATGAATCAATCAATGCATTACAAGAAGACCTAGAACTATAAATCTGACCTATCACAACCGAGGGGTTAGCCTCTGCCTCAGTCTGAGTCAAGGTGAACACTCGTGCAGGAGCGAGACTATCGCACTGCTTCGGCTCCTCTTTCCTGGCTTGTGGGCAGTCCTTCTTCAGATGATTGGCACTCCCACAGATAAAACAGGCCCTAAATTCTGCACTCCCCCTGATGTCGTCGTCTGCATCGAGGACACACTGGAAAACTCCTCCAGTTGTCACCTCCACCCTGACGGCCGCTAAAAGCACCCCGTGCCCTCCTATCCAAGCTAGAAGGAACAAAAGAATCTGGGGCCTTTCTCTTCTGCTCACTGGACCCACTACCTCAACTGGATCCAATAAAAGGAGGCACCGTCCTCCTGGCATCGCGCCTCACAGTGATTTCTCTCCATATCTGATCCTCGGCCCCCTTAGCTGTAAGGGCCTTGTCCACAACCTGGGCATAAGTAGTAGTCTCTGGATCAAAAGTAATCTTCACATCATGGGCGTTCATAACATTCAACCCCCGTACAAATCTATCCCTTCTTGCCGCATCAGTTGGCACCAAATCCGGCGCAAACTTTGCCAATCGGTCAAATCTCAGAGCGTACTTCGAAACTGTCAACCAGTTCTGAGTTAGGATGATGAACTCGTCAACCTTCACAGTTTGAACTACTACACTGTAGTATTTATCATTGAAGATGTTTTTGAACTCTTCCCAAGTCATAACTGCCACATTCCTCCTCTGAGTCACTACATTCTACCAGATACGGGCATCTTCTCTGAACATGTAGTTGGCACAAGCTACCCTCTCGTTCCCTACCACCCTCATAAAATCCAGGATGGAGGAAATCATATTCATCCACTGCTCTGCCCGTAATGGGTCTGGTCCACCCTCGAAGGTGGGAGGATGCTGCTTCCTGAACCTCTCATACAAAGGTTCCCACCTGTTATCCACCATAGGCTGAACCGGCACTGGCGCCATAGCCCGCTGAACTGACAACCCAGTGGCCTGAGGAGGGGCCTGCTGCCTCAGCTGTCGAAGTTCTTCCTCTGTTTGATGCAGTCTCGGTTCCATTTTGGCAATCATTCATTGCAAATCCGGTGGGGCAGGTGGAGGGTCCTGACTATGGTTGTCATCCTCGACCCTACTGCTGCAGAGTCGCGATGATTATTGAGGCATCTCAATAATATGCATGCAATCAACGGCGTCGCTTATCAGGCATGATAACAACATCCAAAACCACCTCCCAATTCACATCAGCCAACCATAACAACAATCCATATAACGTACAAATAGCATATAAAACTCAATGGGCCATGCCCTGGCATCATGCATATGTTAACTCATTAATCATGCTCTATATAAAATAAACAAGCAAACAGGGCAACTAAGCACATATTCAAGCATAAGAGTCAATCATTAGCAACCAACCCTGAGTTGAGCTTGTCACTGACAGCGATCGTACATGTTCGGTCAATCTCTAGGAACCATAAATCTTGGCTCGCTCCGATACCAAGTTGTAAGGCCCTACTTCCTTAGAGCCGTTACTAAGTGAGTTTAAAACGTACAATTAACTCGCTAATCGAGGTTTTAGGTTAAAAGTGTATCTAAACTGTAATAGAAGTCATACAATTTGAAAATATAACCATCCATTGAATAATTATAAAATGATATACATTTGGGATCCCAAAATACTATTTAGAAATATTTACAACTCAAAAATATAATTAAAGTCGACTAAACGACCAAATTAGGCTTAATACAGACATCTCCCAAAAATATCCCTGGCCGTGGCAGCCAGGCAGGCCAAACATGTACGCGTCGCTTCACGCTCTCTGTACTCATGGTTGGTTGACTTTCCCCTTGCCTTTATCTGCACCATAGAGCACTCGTGAGCTGAAGCCCAGCAAGAAAACTTCACACAAAAAGATAACATATGCATAACCATCATTTAACACATAACAAAACTGCCAACAGGCTAAACACAAATGTCCATGCCATCCCAGGTGCTTTACCAGGCCCTGGGTTCGAGGTCTACACTGTGAGGATATCCCAGGTATCTTTTAGGGGTCTCACACTAGCAACTCGCACTTCACGTGCTTAACGCTGCTCCCGGCCCCTTGCTGTTCTTGGCCTTCACCATTCTCGGCCCTCGCCGTTCTCGGCCTTCGCCATTCCCGACCCTTGCCGTTCATTCACATATATGCACACATAGCATAAATAAACAAATACTTAAACACGTATAAACATAATCAATGGAGCTACGCCCTGCAACACAATCAATGTTCCACTTGGTGTGGTTGAGAGAAAACAAGAGAGAGAAAATGGAGCTTTGGGTCGGTTCACTAATTTCTGATTGCTTCCAAGTTTTATCTTACTTGACTTAAGTCTCTAAGGTTATCTCAAAGGCTCGGGGTACCAAAAACGTCCCCAAGGGTAAAATGGTAAATTCCCCCAATATTCCCTCCTAAACGTTCTAACTTCAAATATATCTCCAAATATTTATTTTCATAACCTGATAACCCAATAAAACGTCTAATGCTCGAAATACCCCTTGACTCGCCCCGAGTTGGGTATTTACCCCGTTGTGACTTTCTAGCTAAACCGCTCCCTAGGACTGTCTCAGATCGTGCATCACAGATATATCACAAATATATCATAATAATCACATTTATGCCCTCAACGGGCTAAAATTACAAACATGCCCCTAATAACTAGATGGGGCCCACATGAATATTTAATTCATCTAAACATGCATTTCTAATCACATACTCATCCAATTCACATATTATAATAATAAATCACTTATTTCTGTCCAGGCATGCTAATAAAGGCCCTAAGCCTTATTAACAAATTTGGGACGCTACAGTTGTACTCATAGAGCAGGGCGTGGCCCTATTGCTTGTATTCTTAGGAATGACCCTATTGATTGAATTGTAGGGAGTAGCCCTATTCTCTATGTTTAGTATATGTTTAAATATATGTTGATTTTATGTTGTGTAATACATATTTGTGAATGAACGGCGAAGGCCGGGAACAGCGAAGACCGAGAATGGCAAGGGGCCAGGAATGGCATTGAGCACGCAGAGTGCAAGCCGTTAGGGTGAGACCCTCTTATGATGCTGGAGTCATCCTCTCAGTGAAGACCATGAACACAAGGCTTAGTAAAGCGCCTGGGACGGCATGGCCGCTATGTGCTTAGCCTGTTGGCTGTTGTGTTATATGTTGTTGTTAGATATACATTGTTATTTGTTTTGTGTTGAGTTTTCTTGCGGGGCTTCGGCTCACGGGTGCTCTATGGTGTAGGTAAGGGCAAGGGTAAGGTTGACCAACCATGAGTATGGAGAGCGTGGAGCGACGGGTACATGTTCGGCCTACCTCGCTGCCACGGCCAGGGGTATTTTTGGGAAATGCAATGTATAGACTTGAATTTGTCGCAAGTCGACCCTAAATGTATTTTGAGTTGTAAAGTATTTTCTAAACAGTATTTTGGGATCCCAAATGTTTAACTCTTCATGTTTTCAATGAATGATCACATTTTTATATTAAATGCCTTTAAACGACTTTTTAATCATAGTTTAGCTACACTTTTAACCTAAAACCTCGATTAGCGAGCTAATGGAACATTTTAAACTCACTTAGTAACAACTTTAAGGAAGTAGGACATTACAACTTGGTATCAGAGCAAGCTAAGGTTTTTGGTTCAAGGAGATCGACCGAACATGCGCTCGCTGCCAGTGATAAGCTCGACTCAGGGTTGGTTGGTAATTATTGAAATATATGTTTAAATGCTTGCTAAAGTGCCCTGTTTGCTTGAGTATTTTAATAGAGAATGATGAATGAGTTGATATATGCATGATGCTAGGGCATGGTGTAACGACCCAAAATCACTATTAAGATTTAAGGGCCTTGATTGGTGTGCCAGGAGGGCATGTCGGGATTTATGTGTTATGGCATAATTGTAATTTTGGCCATGATTGGGCACAGCTGTATTGATATGTGATAAATGTATTCTGTGAAATGTACCACGTGAGTGTGGTGTTATTATTGTGATACACGTGCCGAGACGGTCCTAGAGAGAGAAAATTAACTTAAGAGTCACAACGGGATTTCTATACCCGGCTCGGGAGGAGCCTAGGGGTACCTTGGGAATTTTATGGTTAAGTTGAGATTTAGCGGGTAATGGTTATTGGAGATTTAGTAACCTGGGTAACCATTAGTTACTGCTGAGAGTAACAAGTTCTAGGTAGAAAATGGTAGAAATGAAATAGAAGTAAAAGGACTTAAGTGCCCTTGAGGTTTAGTTAGGAAAGGATAGGCAAAGAGGGGTAAAATGGTCATTTGGCTGGGAATTTGATATATGGCAGCTGGGTATTAAGGGGTACACGGTTTGGGGCTTGGTCATTTGATGCTTTGATAAATTGAAGAGAAGAAAAAGGAGAAGGAAAAGCTAGGGCATGAAGAAGAAGAAGATGAGTGGAGGAGCTGAAATTGGAGACTTAGGGGATGAAGGAAGCTTAGGGTTGGATTCTCTACTTAAGGTAAGGAATTTATGCATAATTAAGTTTGATTTATGTTTTGATTTGTGAAATTTGAAGCATGGTTTAAGCTTTTTCAAGCTTTGGTTTATGTTTTTGGTTTATGGGTTTAGATCTCTTAAGTTGAGATCAAATGGGTGGATTTTGAGTATGATTGTGTTATTGAGTTGGGTTATGATGTTTTGGGGTTGAGATATGTGCTTGGGATGGTTTAAGGTGAGGTTTAGAGAGTAAAATGGTGGTTTTTTTCTGGGTTCGAAGGGTCGGGCCGCGGCATGGTTCTTGGTGAGCCGCGGCCCTTCGAAGAAGTTACATGCTGAGGAAGAAGGGCGTGCCGCGGCATGGCCCAAGCAATGCCGCGGCCCTTACCTATTTTTGAGCCTTTGGGGGTTCTGTTTGGGGGCCATGCCGCGGCATGGGTGGCCTATGCCGCGACGCTTAAGGGATTTTGGGATTTTGAGATTTTAGGCTTGGAAATTTAACCTAGGGTGCTCGGGGTTGAGTCTTTTACCATATTTGGTGAAGTTCAACGTTCCGAGTACTAGAACTTGGCTTGGAAGCTCATTTAAGGTTGTTAATGGTGTCTTTCTTCATGGTTGTGACTAGGTGTTAAGCTAGGGCTCGAGGATCGGATCGCGCTCAAGGAGTATCGCCCGTAACTAACTCATTTGAAAGCTAAAGGTAAGAAAACTATAACACCCGTAGGATAGGGCATGGGCCCATAGTATGATTGTGGGGCGCGACCCTATGTTGCATGTTGCATGATGAGATGATTGCAGGGCACGGCCCTATATTGCATCACATGTTAGGATGCAGACTTAAATGAATTAATATTCGTTTGAATGTTGTTGTGTTATACTATATGTGTGATTATAATAAAATGAACGGCAAGGGCCGAGAGCGGCATAGGCCGGGTGCGGCAGCGGGGCCAGAAGTAACACTTAGCACATGGGATGCTATAGTCAGGGCAGGGCCCGGTGGATACATGTGTTATCCTTACGGTGAGAACCGATACCCCAGGCTTCGGTAAGGCTTCTGGGGCGGCATGGCCGTGTTTGCTTAGTCTAATGGTTGACTTGTTTATCTGTGGACTATCTGATATGATTAACTGTATATTTGCATATGTTATGTTCTGCATGAGTTTTCTTGCTGGGCTTCGGCTCACGGGTGCTTCGTGTTGCAGGTAAGGGCAAAGACTGAGTCAACCAACCATGAGTACGGAGAGCGTGAAGCGACGCGTACATGTTTGGCCTGCCCGACTTCTTTGGTTGGGGGTTTATTCGAAAATGGCTGTAATAATCTATGATTTTAGTACTGATCAACTGTAAACTTATTTCAAGATGTAAATAGTTTTCAAACCTTATTTTGGGATCCCAAATGTCTATTACTAGAAGTTTTTATTGAAACAACGCATTTTCAAAGGTTACAGCCTTAACTTTTAATTAGTCACACTTTCGTTTCAAAACCTCGGTTAGCGAGATCATTGCACACTGTTTTGTCTTAAAACTCACTTAGTAACGGCTCTAAGGAAGTAGGGCGTTACACATGGCCCCTTGATTATTGTAGGTAATCTGTGTTTTGTGAATTGTTGATTGAGGTTGGTTAATTGAGAGGTGGTTTGGATGTTGTTATCATGCCTGATGAGTGGCATCATTGATAGCAGGCATATTGTTATGATGCCTCAGTGATCAATTAGACTCTACGAAAATAGGGCCGAGGATGACAACCAAGGTCAGGACCCTCCACCTACCCCACCAAATTAGAACCAGTTAATTACCAAGATGGAAGCTAGACTTCACCGAATAGAGGAAGAGCTTTGAAAGTTGAGGCTATATGCCCCTCCACAGGGCATTGGATTGCAGGTTCCACAAGCTGTGGCACTAGTGTGAGTCCAGCCAATTATGGAGAATAGATGGGAACCATTGTATGAGAAGTTCAGGAAGCAAAATCCTCCCACCTTGGATGGTGAACCAGGCCCACTGCAAGTAGAGAAGTGAATGAACATGATTACTTCCATCCTATATTTCATGAGGGTGGAAGGGAATGAGATGGTAGCTTGTGCTAGCTACATGTTTAGAGATGATGCCTGCATCTTGTGGGATGTGGTGTCTTAGAGAAGGAATATCGTGGTTATGACCTGGGAAGAGTTCAAGAACATTTTTAATGAGAAGTATTACAGTGTCACAGTCCAAGCTGTGAAGCTTGATGAGTTTACTGACCTAACTCAGAACCGCATGATTGTAATTTTTTATGCTTTGGGGTTTGATCGGTTGGTGAAGTTCGCGCCGAATTTGGTGCTGACTGATATGGCGCAAAGAGATCAGTTTGAGGTGGATTGAATGTCATGATTGCCAATGATGTTAAGATAACCTTGGATCTGGGGACTGCCACTTATCCTCAGGTAGTGGACAAGGCCCTTGCAGCTGGGGGGGGGGGGGGCGAGGATTAGATATGGAGAGAGGACGCTGCTAGGCGCGATGCTCTAAGGATTGTGCCTCCTTTTACTGGGTCTAGTCAGGGTAGTGACCCCAGCGAGCAGAAGAGAAGGGCCCCAGATTCTTTTTTTCCTCCTGGTTCTGATAAGATGGCATGGGGTGCTTTCAGTGGCCGTCAGGGTGGGGGAGACAATTGGAGGAGTTTCCCAGTGTGTCCTCGGTGCAGACGATGACATCAAGGAGAGTGCAGGATCAGGGCCTACTTTACTTGTGGGAGTATTAGTCATCTAAGGAAGGACTGCCCACAATCCAGTAAGGAAGAGCTGAAGCAGAGCAACAGCCTCGCTCCTGCCAGAGTATTCACCTTGACCCAGACTGAGGCGGAGGCTAGCCTCTCAGTCGTGATAGGTAAAATTTCTTTTTTTGGTTCTTCTTTTACTGCATTGATTGATTCGATGGCTTCTCATTCATTTGTTTATGCTAAAGTGATAGATCAACTCTGTAGACCTAGTGATTTTTATGCTAGTGGATTTCAGACTTTGTTGCCAACTGGGGAACTGGTAGTCTCTAGGAAATGGGTTAGAGCATTTCCAGTAGAGATAGACAGTAGAGAATTGTTTGTTGATCTGATTTAGTTTGCAATGGATCACTTCGATATGATCCTGGGGATGGATTGGTTATCAAAGTACGGGGCGATGATTGACTGCAAGCGCAGGATGGTGACCTTTGAACTAGAAGGGGAGGTACCATTTATATTCGTGGGGGTAGAGAGTGGACCGCGAGTACCTATGATTTTAGCACTGAAGGCTAGAGACCTAATGCGGGAGGGTTTCGTAGGATTTCTAGCAAACATTGTGGATACCTCTAGAGTTGTGTCGGTTGGGCCGAGTGAGACCAGACTGGTATGTGAATTTCAAGATTTGTTCCCTACAGACTTGCCAGGGTTGTCGCCACACCGTGAGATTGAGTTTGTTATAGAGTTGGTGCTAGGGGAGGAGCCAGTATCTAGGGCACCTTATAGAATGGCTCTAGCAGAGTTGAAGGAGCCGAAGATTTAGTTGCAAGAGTTACCGGATTTGGGGTTCATCAGACCAAGTTTTTCGCCATGGGGTGCTCCAGTGTTTTTTTTCAAGAAGAAAGATGGATCTTTAAGGATGTGTATTGAATACAGGGAGTTGAATAAGCTGACTATTAAGAACAAGTACCCACTACCTAGGATCAACGATTTTTTTGACCAGATTCAGGGGAAGACAGTGTTCTCTAAGATTGACCTTCGGTCGGGTTACCACCAGTTAAGAATTAAAGAGGAAGACATACCAAAGACAGCTTTCTGCACGAGGTATGGACATTATGAATTCCTGGTTATGTCCTTTGGATTAACCAACACCCCAGAAACCTTTATGGATTTGATAAATAGGGTCTTCAAGGACTGTTTGGACAAGTTTATGATCGTGTTCATTGATGACATACTAGTGTACTCCCAGTCAGAGACAAAGAACGAGTAGCGTTTAAGCTTGGTATTACAGCGGTTGAGGGAGCATAGGTTATATGATAAGTTCAGCAAGTATGAGTTTTGGCTATCGCAAGTAATGTTTTCGGGTCACATTTTCAGTAAGGAGGGATTCTGGTTGATCCAAGCAAGATTGGGGCAATGAGAGATTGGCCTAGGCCAGGAAGTGTACCAGAAGTTAGGAGCTTCTTGGGATTGGCATGGTACTATCGGCGGTTCATCGTGGGGTTCTCTAGGATATGCACACCATTGACCGAATTGCTGGGAAAGAAGACTAAGTATGTGTGGACAAACATGTGTGAGAACAGTTTCAAGGAATTGAAGCGGCGACTGATCACCGCTCCAGTATTGAGTCTGCCGTCAGACAATGAGAAGTTTGTGGTTTATTGTGATGCTTCCAGAAAGGGTTTGGGATGTGTTCTGATTCAAGTCGGAAGGGTGATAGCCTCTGCATCGAGACAGCTGAAGAAATATGAGTAGAGATATCCCACGCATGATCTAGAATAAGCACAATGGTATTTGCACTTAAGGTTTGGAGACATTATTTAAATGGTGAGAAGTGTGAAATATACACCGACCATAAGAGTTTGAAGTACTTCATTACTAAGAAGGATCCGAATATGCGCCAGAGACGTTGGCTAGAATTGGTAAAGGATTTTTATTGTGATATTCTATACCATCCTGGGAAGGCCAATGTAGTGGCCGACGCGCTGATCTCGGAAGGGCTAGGAAAGTTATTTAGTTCGAGGCAGATATCAGATAAGTTAGTTGAACAGATGGGGCTCTGAGGTTGATAGTATCCGACAGGGACCCCACCTTCACCTCAAAGTTTTAGGAGAGCCTGCAGAAGGCTATAGGCACGCAATTGAGGTTTAGTACCGCTTATCATCCTAAGACGGTGGATAGTCTGAGAGGATGATTCAGATACTAGAGGATATGCTACGAGCTTGTGTGCTAGATTTTGGGGGATCTTAGAGTAAGTATCTCCCTTTAATTTAATTTTCGTACAACAACAGTTATCAGGCGACTATCGGAGTGGCTCCGTATGAGATGTTATAAGGGAGGAAGTGCAGATCACCTATCCATTGGGATGAGATGGGTGAGAGGAGATATCTGGGTCCTGAGGTTGTTCAGAGGACCAATGAGGCGATTGAAAAGATTAGAGCTTGAATGCTCGCCTCCCAGAGCAGCTAGAAGAATTACTCAGACTTGAGACACAAGAGCGTAGAGTTTCAAGTCGGTGACCATGTGTTTCTGAAAGTTTCTCCCTTGAGAGGGGTGAAATGGTTTGGTGTACAGGGCAAGCTGAGCCCTAGGTTTGTTGGCCCCTTTGAGATTCTGGAATGGGTTGGAGAGGTAGCTTACAGATTGGCGATACCTCCAGCTCTATCATGGGTTCACAATGTGTTCATATATCCTTGCTCCGAAAGTATGTATCAAATTCTACGCATGTGCTGAGTTATGAGAATTTAGAGCTGGATCAGTGTTTATCGTATGAAGAGAAGCCGATTCAGATTCTCAACCGAAAGGATAAAGTCTTGGGAGCAAGACCATCGCCTTAGTAAAAGTGTTGTGGAGAGCCAACAAGGTAGAAGAGGCAACGTGGAAACTTGATTCAGATATGTGGGATCGGTATCTCGAGTTATTAAGGTAATTTTGAGGATGAAATTTCTGTAAGGAGGGGATAGTTATAGCGTCCCAAATTTGCTAATAAGGCTTAGTGCCTTGATTAGCGTGCCTGGAGGGCATTAATTGAATTAAATATGTTAATATGTGAATTTGATGGCTATGTGATTAGAAATGCATGTTTAGGTGAATTAAATATGCATGTAGGCCCCATTTGGCTATTAGGGGCATATTTGTAATTTTAGCCCATTGAGGGCAAAAATGCAATATTTATGTATATTGTGATTGATACCATGTGTGAGTGGTGATATATTTGTGACGCATGATCCGAGGCGGTCCTAGGGAGCAGTTTAGCTCGAAAGTCACAAGTCACAACGAGGTCAAATACCTAGCTCGGGAGGAGCCTAGGGGTATTTTGGGAATATAATATGTGTTCGGGATTTATTGAGTAATGGGTAGCAATTTAGTAATGATTTGTACATGTCAGGATTAAATGAGGATTTATTGGAATACTTGGGGACTTAACGTGATCGGGAAAATGACTAAATTGCCCTGGGGTTATTTCAGGATTGATGATAAGTTTGGGTTATTTAAGGATTGAGGATAAGTTTAAAGGGTATATTAGACCTTTGCCAAGGGATAAGCTTATCTATAGGCAGTTGTGATTCTAGGGTTTGGTAGAAGAAATCAGAAGGAAAGAAACAAAAAGAATTCTCGTCTCTTTCCCTCTCTATCTCTCAGTTCTCTCTCACCCTCTCATGGTGTTTGAGAATTTTGTGAAGCTTTGTGGATCTTTTTAGGCTAAGAGACTGAAGGGTTGAGGGCTAGAAGTGTATAGGAATTGCTCAGGCCGAAGCTAACACTACTACAATTTGGACATCAGCCATCGGACATGAGAGGTCGGTTCTCCTTAAACCGACTTAACACATGTTCATAAGTCGGGTTACACAGAACCAACCTATCATGTATGTCCAAGGTAAGCATGGGAAGTCGGTTGCGCGAGAACCGACCTACTATGTTGTAACGACCCCAAATTCGGTATTAAGGCTTAGGGCCTGGGATAGTGTGCCTGGAGGGCATAAAGGAATTCTGTGTGTGTCTTTAATGAGTTTTATGCATGATTATGATTTAATGCACGTTATATGATTATGTGATTAATTGTGATGCATGACTATGTGAATTAGTATGCATGTAGACCTGATTGAGCATATTTGTAATTTGGCCATGTTGGGCCTGACTATGTTGATACCTGTGATCTATGACTCGAGACGATCCTAGAATGAGCGGGTTAGCGGAAAGTCAAAGCGGGAACCTGTACCAGGCTTGGGTTAAGCCTGGGGAGTTTAATTGAGAATCTGGGAATATATTTGATGATTAATCCGGTATTGGGTAGTGAGCGGGAATTTTAGGAACACTTGAGGAATTAGTGGGAATTTGGGTAATATGACTAAAATGCCCCTTTATGGACATAAAGGTTTAGAATTAGTAAGGGAGGGCATTTTGGTCATTAGGCTTGTAAGAGATAAAATAAAGAAGGTCTTTATACTTAGTGGATTTTGTAGAGAAAAGCATAGGCTGAAAAGAAAGAAAGAAGGAAGAGAAGGAAGAGGGGGAAAACTGAAGGGTTTGGCTTTGAAGATTCGGTTTGTGGCTCTCCCAACCACTTCACTTGATTTTTCTTGAGGTTAAGCTCAGTGGGAAGCTAGGGTTAGCTGATCATCAAGGATCCTAAGCTAGGCTTGAGGATTGGCAAGGGATTAGCAAGATCACATCAGAGATTTGAGGTAAGTTCTTGAGGTTTTCGGTTTTAGGGTTTTGCTGGTTTTGAGCTGTGTTTTTGAGCTAAATGGATGGGTTTTTTGGGGAAAACAGGTCAAGGTTGTGAAGGTGCAAACCAAGGAGGTCTAGGGTTAAGTTCAAGGTCGAAATTCCACCCACGGTATGATTTCTAAGACCCTATCCTTGTTGTTTGAGTGATTTTATGGTTTTTGGGTTCATTGGGTTAGATTTTGAATTGTGGGTTGCTTGAGCTTGGGATTGAGTTCATGGGGTGCTTGGGATGAGTGTGTGGTGTGTATGAGTTTGTTTTTGGGCTTGAGAAAGAGTTGGGCAAGTTTGGGGTCGAAATGGGGGAAGAAAATCGCAAGATGCGATTTCTGGTTTTGGTCTGCTGCAACTAGCGCTACAGCGCTAGGCAGGGGGCGTTGTAGCACTAGCCCCTGTCTGGTGAGGGTGGTTCTGCTTGTAGCGCTACAGCGCTTTCTTTTGAGCGCTGTAGCGCTGCACTGTTCACAAAGGGGATTTTTGGGCTTTTGTGAAGGGATTTTGACCTAGGGTTTGGGGCTCGATTCCGCCACTTTGTTTTGGGGATCTAGGACATCCCGGGGGCTCGGGATTAGTCCCGAGGCTAGGTTTGCGACTTGAGGTTGGTGATGACTTTGACTTGTGAATTTTGCTTAGGTAATCGCTAGGGCTCGGGTAGGATCGTGCTCAAGGAGTCAGGTGATCAAGGCTACCGAATCTAAAGGTAAGAAAACCATAACACCCGAGATTAGGGCATGGGCCCACTATGTGATTGTAGGGCACGACCCTAGCTTGTATTGTGTGCAAATGTGTAATCTTAGATAAACTATTGTATGTTTGAATGGTTATTTCATAATGTATGATATGTGTGATTGTAATTGAATGAACGGCAAGGCCGAGAGCGGCAAGGGCCGGGTACGGCAGTGGGGCCGGAAGCAACGCTCAGCACATGGGATGCTATAGCAAGGGTGGGACCCAAGGGATACATGAGTTATCCTACGGTAATGACCGAGACCCCAAGCTTTGGTAAGGCCTCTGGGGCGGCATGGCCGTGCTTGTTTAAATCGATGATTTTCCTATTTATCAGTGAATTATGCCAGTGATATTATTATTGCATATGTTATGTGCTATTTGGGTTTTCTTGCTGGGCTTCGGCTCACGGGTGCTCCGTGTGGCAGGTAAAAGCAAGGAGTCTGTCAACCGGCCATGAGTATGGAGAGCGTGGGGGCGGCGCGTACATGTTCGGCCTGCCCGACTGCTTTGGTTGGGGGCATTTTGTAAATGGCTGTATTGATCCATTCTTTTGATAGTTAACCTGATGTAAATCTATTTTTGAGTTGTAAATATTTTGTAAACCTTATTTTGGGATCCCAGATGTTTTATACTTACGTTTTCAATGAAGTTAAACATTTTAAAGAGTACAGCCTTAAATTCTGATTTATCCACACTTTTGGTTTTAGAAACCACTTAGAGTCAGTCAAAAGCACGATTTCTATTTTAAACTCACTTAGTAACGGCTCTAAGGTAGTAGGGCGTTACAACTTGGTATCAGAGCGAGCCAAGGTTTATTGATTCTGGAGATCGACCAAACATGTACGCACGCTGCCATTGAAAAGCTCGACTCAGGGTGGTTTGGTATGGTCGATTGATATATTCATGAATATGTGTTTAATGCTTTGTGTGCCTGCCTAGATTGTTATGAGCATGATGATTGAAATAACATATGCATGATGCCAGGGCAAGGCCCGTTGTATGCTGCATGATATATGTATGTCATTTTGGTCGATTGATCTTGGTTGTTGTTGAGATTGAGAGGTGGAAATTGGACCTAGTTATCATGCCTAATGAGCGGTGTCACTGATTGCAGGCATTTAGTTGTAATGCCTCGCCAATCGTCGAGACTCCGCGGCATTCAGGCCGAGGATGATAACCAGGGGCAGGACCCTCCACCTGCTCCTCAGAACTGGCAACAGATTTTAGCGGAGATGGAGGCTAGGTTGAAGAAAACAAAGGAAGAGCTTAGTCAGTTGAGGCAACCAGCTCCTCCACCAGCCACTGTGATACCACCACCGCCTAGCCTGGTACCAGCTCCGGTTCAACCTGTGACTGGGAACAGGTTGGAACCTTTGTATGAAAGATTTAGAAAACAGCAACCCCCTACCTTTGAGGGCGGAGCAGACCCACTGCAAGCTGAGCAGTGGATGGGTACGATGTCTGTGATCCTGGACTTCATGAGGGTTGAAGGAAGGGATAGGGCTGATTGTGCCAGTGATATGCTTAGAAAGGATGCACGAATATGGTGGGAGGTAGTTGGGCAGCGGAGAGATACTTCAACTATGACTTGGGAAGAATTCAAGGGCATTTTTAACGAGAAATACTACAGCGTAGCCGTCCGAGCTGCGAAGGCGGATGAGTTCAACAACCTGACTCAGTGCAGGTTATCCGTCACCGAGTACGCCCTGGTATTCGACAGATTGGCGAAGTTTGCGCCAGAGCTAGTGCCGACTGATGCGGCCAGAAGGGACAGATTTATACGGGGATTAAATGTAATGATCGCCTGTGACGTGAGTATCACAATGACTCCAGAGTCTACCTATGCACAAGTGGTAGACAAGGCCCTCACTGCTGAGAGGGCTGAGGATCAGATCTGGAAGGATGGCGCTGCTAGGCGTGATACCAGGAGAGTAGTGCCTTCTTATTCTGGGCCTAGTCGGGGCAGCGGCCCCAGTGAGCAGAAGAGGAGAGTACCAGACTCATTTGCTCCTTATGGTTCTGACCGGAGGGTTCGCGATTCTGTGGGTGGCCGCCAGGACGGAAATGACAGCTGGAGAAGCCTTCTGATGTGTCCTCGATGCAGGCGACGCCATCAGGGCGAGTGCCGGACCAGGGCATGCTTTGTTTGTGGGAGCACCAGTCACTTGAAGAAAGATTGCCCGCAGGCTAAGAAGGAGGAGCCTAGGCAGGGAGACAGCCTCGCACCTGCTAGGGTTTTCACCTTGACTCAGACTGAGGCTGAGGCCAGTCCTTCAGTGGTCACAGGTCAGATTTTTAGCGCTGGATCCTTGTTTACTACATTGATTGATTCTGGTGCTACGCACTCATTTGTTTCTGCTAGGGTGATTGATCAGCTGTGTAGACCTAGTATTTTGTATGCTAGGGGTTTTCAGACTATATTGCCTACAGGAGAGCTGGTAGTCTCTAGGAGGTGGGTTAGAGCCTTACCAGTAGTGGTAGACGGTAGAGAATTGTTTGTTGACTTGATTGAACTAGAGATGGACGATTTTGATATAATACTAGGGATGGATTGGTTGACGCGGTATGGAGCAACCATTGATTGTAGGCGACGAATGGTGACCTTTGAACCGGAGGGCGAGGCACCCTTTGTGTTCGTGGGAACGGTGGATGGACCGCGGGTGCCTATGATCTCGGCACTAAAGGCTAGAGACCTGATGCAGGAGGGTTGCATAGGATTCCTAGCGAGTATAGTAGATTCCTCCAAGGTGGCGGCAGTGGGACCGAATGAAACCAGAGTTGTCTGCGAGTTTCCAGACTTGTTTCCAGCGGATCTGCCGGGGTTGCCGCCACAGCGGGAGATTGAGTTCGTCATAGAGTTGGCTCCGGGAGCAGAGCCAGTATCCAAGGCACCTTACAGAATGGCTCCGGCAGAATTAAAGGAATTGAAGATTCAGCTGCAGGAACTACTGGATTTGGGGTTTGTCAGACCGAGTTTCTCGTCATGGGGTGCTCCAGTTTTATTTGTTAAGAAAAAGGATGGATCGCTCAGGATGTGCATCGATTACAGGGAGTTGAATAAGTTGACCATCAAGAACAAGTACCCATTGCCTAGGATCGACGATTTATTTGATCAGCTTCAAGGGGGTACAGTGTTTTCGAAGATTGATCTCCGATCAGGCTACTATCAGTTGAGGATCAGGGAAGAGGACATACCAAAGACTGCATTTCGGACGCGGTATGGGCATTATGAATTTTTGGTTATGTCCTTTAGGTTAACCAATGCCCCGGCGGCATTTATGGATTTGATGAACAAAATTTTCAAGGATTACCTGGATAAGTTCGTGATTGTGTTTATTGATGATATCCTAGTATACTCCAAGTCAGAGACAGAGCATGAGCATCATCTGCACCTGGTGTTGCAGCGGTTAAGAGAGCATAAGCTATATGCTAAGTTTAGCAAGTGCGAGTTCTGGTTATCGCAAGTTTCATTTCTAGGCCATATTATTAGTAAGGATGGGTTACTGGTCGACCCAAGCAAGACAGAAGCAGTGAGAGATTGGCCTAGACCCAGCAGTGTTCCTGAAGTTAGAAGTTTCCTTGGACTAGCAGGTTACTACCGGCGGTTTGTAGAGGGGTTCTCCAGAATTGCTACTCCGTTGACAGAACTGACAAGGAAGAAGACCAAGTATGTGTGGACAGATCGATGTGAGAACAGCTTTAAAGAGTTGAAGCGGCGGTTGATCACTGCACCAGTGCTGAGCCTGCCAACAGATGATGAGAAGTTTGTGGTCTACTGTGACGCTTCTAGACAGGGTCTGGGATGCGTGTTGATGCAGGCTGGGAAAGTGATAGCGTACGCATCAAGGCAATTAAAGGAGTATGAGCAGAGGTATCCCACGCATGACCTGGAATTAGCTGCAGTGGTATTCGCCCTTAAGGTTTGGAGACACTATCTGTATGGAGAGAGGTGCGAGATATACACTGACCACAAGAGTCTAAAGTATTTCTTTACCCAGAAGGACTTGAATATGCGCCAGAGACGGTGGCTAGAGCTGGTAAAGGATTACGATTGTGATATCCTATACCATCCTGGGAAGGCTAATGTAGTGGTTGATGCATTGAGCCGGAGGGGCCCAGGACAGCTGTATAGTTCGAGGCAGATATCTGACAGATTAGCTGGAGAGATGGCCAGAGCAGGTATAGAGTTAGTGGTTGGTAGGTTAGCCAACATTACTCTTCAGTCGACGCTCCTCGAGACGATTAAGGAAGCACAGGGAAAGGACCCCCAGTTAGTTGAACGTAGAGAGAATGTCCTAACTGGAGCAGCTAAGGACTTCTCTATTTCTGAGATGGGTTTGTTGAAGTACAAAGGACAGATTTGCGTTCCGATTGATCCAGACATTCGGCGAGAGATTCTGTACGAGTCTCATACCACTCCCTACTCTTTACACCCAGGTTCTACGAAGATGTACCATGACCTGAAGGTTTTGTATTGGTGGTCAGGCATGAAGAGGGACGTGGTGGACTATGTGGCTAGATGCTTAACCTGTCAGCAGATTAAGGCGGAACATCAGAGGCCAGCAGGATTGTTACAGCCTCTAGGGATTCCCGAGTGGAAATGGGAAGATATTTCCATGGACTTTGTGGTAGGATTGCCAAAGACCGTGGGTCAGCATGACTCGGTGTGGGTGATTGTGGACAGGTATACGAAGTCTGCCCACTTCTTACCTGTGAAGACGACTTATACTGTGGATCAGTATGCAGAGCTTTATGTAAAGGAGATTGTTCGACTTCATGGGGCTCCGAGGTCGATAGTATCCGACAGAGACCCCACTTTCACTTCCAAGTTTTGGAAGAGCCTGCAGAAGGCTATGGGCACGCAGCTCCGGTTTAGTACCGCTTATCATCCTCAGACGGATGGGCAGTCTGAGAGGACAATTCAGATACTGGAGGATATGTTACGAGCTTGTGTGTTGGATTTTGAGGGATCTTGGAGTAGGTATCTCCCTCTGATTGAGTTCTCATACAACAATAGTTATCAGGCGACTATCGGAGTGGCTCCGTATGAGATGTTGTATGGGAGAAAGTGCAGATCGCCGATTCACTGGGATGAGGCAGGTGAGAGAAGGTATTTAGGTCCTGAGATGGTTCAGAGGAACAATGAGGCACTTGAGAAGATTAGAGCTCGTATGCTCGCCTCCCAGAGTCGCCAGAAGAGTTATTCAGATCAGAAACGCAGGAGCGTGGAATTTCAGGTTGTTTTTGGGCTTGAGAAAGAGTTGGGCAAGTTTGGGGTCGAAATGGGGGAAGAAAATCGCAAGATGCGATTTCTGGTTTTGGTCTGCTGCAACTAGCGCTACAGCGCTAGGCAGGGGGCGTTGTAGCACTAGCCCCTGTCTGGTGAGGGTGGTTCTGCTTGTAGCACTACAGCGCTTTCTTTTGAGCGCTGTAGCGCTGCACTGTTCACAAAGGGGATTTTTGGGCTTTTGTGAAGGGATTTTGACCTAGGGTTTGGGGCTCGATTCCGCCACTTTGTTTTGGGGATCTAGGACATCCCGGGGGCTCGGGATTAGTCCCGAGGCTAGGTTTGCGACTTGAGGTTGGTGATGACTTTGACTTGTGAATTTTGCTTAGGTAATCGCTAGGGCTCGGGTAGGATCGTGCTCAAGGAGTCAGGTGATCAAGGCTACCGAATCTAAAGGTAAGAAAACCGTAACACCCGAGATTAGGGCATGGGCCCACTGTGTGATTGTAGGGCACGGCCCTAGCTTGTATTGTGTGCAAATGTGTAATCTTAGATAAACTATTGTATGTTTGAATGGTTATTTCATAATGTATGATATGTGTGATTGTAATTGAATGAACGGCAAGGCCGAGAGCGGCAAGGGCCGGGTACGGCAGTGGGGCCGGAAGCAACGCTCAGCACATGGGATGCTATAGCAAGGGTGGGACCCAAGGGATACATGAGTTATCCTACGGTAATGACCGAGACCCCAAGCTTTGGTAAGGCCTCTGGGGCGGCATGGCCGTGCTTGTTTAAATCGATGATTTTCCTATTTATCAGTGAATTATGCCAGTGATATTATTATTGCATATGTTATGTGCTATTTGGGTTTTCTTGCTGGGCTTCGGCTCACGGGTGCTCCGTGTGGCAGGTAAAAGCAAGGAGTCTGTCAACCGGCCATGAGTATGGAGAGCGTGGGGGCGGCGCGTACATGTTCGGCCTGCCCGACTGCTTTGGTTGGGGGCATTTTGTAAATGCCTGTATTGATCCATTCTTTTGATAGTTAACCTGATGTAAATCTATTTTTGAGTTGTAAATATTTTGTAAACCTTATTTTGGGATCCCAGATGTTTTATACTTACGTTTTCAATGAAGTTAAACATTTTAAAGAGTACAGCCTTAAATTCTGATTTATCCACACTTTTGGTTTTAGAAACCACTTAGAGTCAGTCAAAAGCACGATTTCTATTTTAAACTCACTTAGTAACAGCTCTAAGGTAGTAGGGCGTTACATATGTGGACATGGTAGGTCGGTTTTGTGTAAACCGACCTCCCATGCTTATAGAAGACATAATAGGTCGGTTCATGCAAAACCGACCTACCATGTTGTCATGGTAGGTCAGTTCTGTGTGGACCGACCTACCATGTCCTACCTTGCTGACATGGTAGGTCGCTACTATGTGAACCGACTTATCATGTCACATTATAAGAATTTTAAAATATTTTAATTTATTTAAACTATAAATATATATATATATCTATATGTAAGCTATTAGTGTATGAAATGATTGTAAGAAATTTATAGTTATTAATATTACATTATAATGTTTTAAAGTATAAATAAATAAATTAATTAAATTAATATATTTTAAAATTTTGATAATGTAAAAACAAATTAGAGTATCTTTAGCAATATATTTGTGTAATGATACAGAATCGAACTAACATGTCCTTTTAAAAATGATTGAAGACACTACTCTTTTATCAAATTTATATTTATTTATTTTAAATTGTAAATATTATTAAATTAAAATATATTTTTATTTATAAAATATAATTATAATGTAATATTAACAAATATAAAGTTTACATTATTTGAATTT
The DNA here is from genome assembly GCF_963169125.1 of Humulus lupulus. NCBI lineage: Eukaryota > Viridiplantae > Streptophyta > Magnoliopsida > Rosales > Cannabaceae > Humulus > Humulus lupulus. The sequence continues at coordinate 109,453,376 of NC_084797.1, read as the reverse complement.
TAAATATATTAATTTATTTAAACAATACATTTATATATAATTATTTCAATATGAAATAAGTATAAAACAATATACTTATTAATATTACATATATTATAATTTTGAAATATAAATAAATTAATAAATTATTTGTAATTAAAACAAATTAATTTAATTTTTTATAAACAAGAAAATATTTTAATTTAATAGTATTTTATAATTTAAAATAAAAAACTTAATTATAATAATTTTTTAGATGACATGGTAGGTCGGTTGTGTGAGAAATGACTTCTCATGTGACATGGTAGGTTGGTTGTGTAGAACCGACTTACCATGTCATTATAAAAATACATTATTAAAGATACTCTAATTTGTTTTATATTATTGAAATTTTAAAATATATTAATTTATTTAAACAATACATATATATAATTTATTTGGGTATGAAATAAGTATAAAAAAATATATACTTATTAATATTACATATATTATAATTTTTGAAATATAAATAAATTAATAACTTATTTGTAATTAAAAATTTAATTTGTTTTATATTATTGAAAATTTAAAATATATTAATTTATTTAAACAATACATATATATAATTTATTTGGGTATGAAATAAGTATAAAAAAATATATACTTATTAATATTACATATATTATAATTTTTGAAATATAAATAAATTAATAAATTATTTGTAATTAAAAAAATTATTTCATTTTTATAAACAAGAAAATATTTTAATTTAATAATATTTATAATTTAAAATAAAAAACTTTATAACATAATTTAGTGTATCTCTTTAATAATTTTTTAGATGACATGGTAGGTCGGTTGTGTGGGAAATGACTTCTCATGTGACATGGTATGTCGGTTGTGTAGAACCGACCTACCATGTCATTATAAAAATACATTATTAAAGATACTCTAATTTGTTTTATATTATTGAAATTTTAAAATATATTAATTTATTTATACAATACATATATATAATTTATTTGGGTGTGAAATAAGTATAAAAAAATATATACTTATTAACATTACATATATTATAATTTTTGAAATATAAATAAATTAATAACTTATTTGTAATTAAAAATTTAATTTGTTTTATATTATTGAAAATTTAAAATATATTAATTTATTTAAACAATACATATATATAATTTATTTGGGTATGAAATAAGTATAAAAAAATATATACTTATTAATATTACATATATTATAATTTTTGAAATATAAATAAATTAATAAATTATTTGTAATTAAAAAAATTATTTCATTTTTATAAAAAAGAAAATATTTTAATTTAATAATATTTATAATTTAAAATAAAAAACTTTATAACATAATTTAGTGTATCTCTTTAATAATTTTTTAGATGACATGGTAGGTCCGTTGTGTGGGAAATGACTTCGCATGTGACATGGTATGTCGGTTGTGTAGAACCGACCTACCATGTCATTATAAAAATACATTATTAAAGATACTCTAATATACATTATTTGAATTTTAAAATATATTACTTTATTTATATAATAAATATATACATATAATTTATTTAGGTATGAAATAAGTATAAAAAATATATACTTATTAATATTACTTATATTATAATTTTTGAAATATAAATAAATTAATAACTTATTTGTAATTAAAAATTTAATTTGTTTTATATTATTGAAAATTTAAAATATATTAATTTATTTAAACAATACATATATATATATATAATTTATTTGGGTATGAAATAAGTATAAAAAAATATATACTTATTAATATTACATATATTATAATTTTTGAAATATAAATAAATTATTTGTAATTAAAAAAATTATTTCATTTTTATAAACAAAAAAATATTTTAATTTAATAATATTTATAATTTAAAATAAAAAACTTTATAACATAATTTAGTGTATCTCTTTAATAATTTTTTAGATGACATGGTAGGTCGGTTGTGTGGGAAATGACTTCTCATGTGACATAGTATGTTGGTTGTGTAGAACCGACCTACCATGTCATTATAAAAATACATTATTAAAGATACTCTAATATACATTATTTGAATTTTAAAATATATTACTTTATTTATATAATAAATATATACATATAATTTATTTGGGTATGAAATAAGTATAAAAAATATATACTTATTAATATTACTTATATTATAATTTTTGAAATATATATAATTAATTATTTGGAATTAAAAAAAATTAATTTAGTTCGTAGATCTAAGAAAATATTATGATTTAATAGTTTTATAATTTAAAAAAATCTTTATAAAATAATTTAGAGTATCTTTTTAATAATTTTTTAAAGTACGTGGGAGGTCGGTTGTGTGGTAAATGACTTATCATGTGACATGGTAAGTCGGTTGTGTGAGAAATGACTTAATATGTGGCATCATAAGTCAGTTGTAGAAGAGACTTATGGTGTTACATTATATGTCAGTTGCTAATGGGCTGACTTACCTTCTAAAAATTAGGGCATTGAAAATAAAAGCCAATTTTTTTTAAGTATCCCGCGTCTTCTTCACTGTATACACCCCCGCCATTTCTTTTTCTTCTTTTACTTCGTTACTCCAGCGACCCAAAGGACTCTCCCTCCTTAACTCCGGTCAACTTCGGCAGCAGCTCCTTCCGTCGTTCACCCGTTTCTCTCACTGCGTACTGGTTATTCTGTCAGGTCAGTCTCTTCATATATATATATATATCATATATAAATGGGAGTCATGGGTTGTGTATATATTTACGTCCAAGGATATCACGGCCACTGGAGCACCGGCGGCGCTGCTCATTTGTAACAATGAGAGAGGCTTTTCCAGGAAAAATATTGACTCCATTTGCGGTGTTGGACGTTCTACCAAGAAAGGCAACAGAAAGCGTGGTTACATTGGGAAAAAAGGTACCTCTTAATCTCTTATACACACACACGCACGAATTTATGCCATATATTCAAACGAAATTATATATGAATTATTTTTACTGTGTATAAATAAATTTGTTTCTCTACCTATAATCTATGTTCTATGCATCTCAATATTGATTGTAAAGAATTTACCAGTTTCCATCTTGACTTACTCATTTTGTTTTGAGATTTTGTTGATGTTTAAAGATTAGATTACCACTCTTTGTTGTGATGAATTTATGATTTTAGTTTCTCACTGATGCATCTCTGGAATTTATTTTTAATTTAGGTATACTTTTGTTTTCCCTTTATTTTTATGTGATTATGTGAATCTAATAGAAAGATGAAGCTGGTGAAATCTTTTATTAGATAAGAAAACAAAAGGGCCAAGCAAAAATAGATTAAGATGGTCTTTGAGCAACAGAAGCACCAACACTACCCCAAAAGCTTATGTCCTTGTTACTTTTGTACTGCTGCGTTAATTGGCTTTATTTCCTCTCTTTATTAATTATATTGGTAATAATTTGGGAATAAATATTGATTTATAATATTTTTAATTATGGCTAAAAGTAATATATATTTAGTGATCATAAAATATTATTATTTGAGTTATAAGCAGTTTCGTATTACCTATATTTTGAGGATGTATTCATTTGAGAAAAAAATGTTCATCATAAATAATATTTTTGTAGAATTAAAATAGTATTTAAAAAAACATATATATATATATAAACGTTTAATTAGAAATCATTTGTATAGGGTATATTGTTTTTGTAATGGAACTGTAAAAAATGCACACAAGAGAAGATCAATAATTTATTTCTTTATATAAAAAGCTTACAATATATAATATATGCAGATAAAGCTAGCTAGGCTAGGCTAGGCTAGCAAAAGCTTAAAAAGAGGAGGAAACGATGAAGTTATGAAACTTCTCTTAAGCTAAAATTAAGTTATTACTGAATTGAAACTAAAGAAAAAGCACACCGAAGACTACAAGCTAGCTAGCTCTGTTTTCTCACGTTGCTCCAAGTATTATGTTATCCAATTCTCAATTTGTACATTCTGTTAAGCTTTTTGCTTGAGATTCTTAGAGTACAGCAGTATAATTTAGAGGTAAAATAATGCATTCTATCCAAAAGTTTTTTTGCTTTGCTTAATTTCATATCCAATATTGTTTAATTCCCTTTTATAGTTTGTTTATAGTATATATATAGTATTGAGTTTGTTATCTTCATGTGTTTACCTCTTTTTATCTTATATATTATTTTGTTTTGTTTCATTTGTATTAGAAAAGCCTTAGATTGAGCTCCCTGTGTCCTGTTTTTATAAACTACTGTTGGTTTTTTTTCATTGTTTGGGTAATGAATTGTTTTGTTTGATTTACTGTGTTGGATTGTTAGTCAGGTCAATTTGTTGCAACAACTAGATAGGAGTGTCTCTGCTTGTTTATAGCAACACAATTAGAATAAAGTACCACAATAAGTGCTCATCCATCTATTCATCATCAAGCCATGGATTGGAGTGTCTCTGGTCGTGAGCCACATTATACTTTTACTTTTACAAAATTGAAAGCCACGTGCAACTCGAGCACATGAGAATGAGATTATTAAAATCAAAGGAGAAGTGGTTTTCCATGATCAAGGTCTTCAGTTATTTGATTATGGTATAAGTCTCAATCACACACTGGCTTTGCAGGGATTTCCTAATATTAGTTTTATTATGGACACAAATGGACCTCATGTTAATGACTTGGAACTGGGCATTAATCCTGTACCATTAATGCAATACAACTTCAATGATTTTTTGACTATATGTTTCAGGTGCTCACCCTTTTGTTTTTGGTATTCTTTTGCATGATTTTTTTTTCTTTCGTTTCCTCTGTATTCAATTTATTCTTTATAGTGCTTCTATCATATTATTTTAGGAAAAAATTCTAGCTCTGCACTTAAAGGATTATGGATAGAGACCCTAATTTGCAAATTAGCTGCAATTAAATTGATATTGGCTTCAGATTCATAATAGCTTTGCACATATTGTACTGATTAGATTAGTTATAGCTATAGTAATACCAATTGCCTCTCATTAACACTTATTTTCCAATAACTTCATGGGGACCCACCTTCTGATATTGCTTCCTTAGAATTTGCACCATCTCACATCTTACAAACTCTAAACCCTTTGATAAATGTTTTCTTTTTTGATGCTGATCTATGTTTGGTCAAGGTTTGTATTTGAGTTTGATCAATATAGGATTTAGATTAAATTTATAGGTATTAATTGGTCAATAATAGCCAATTGATTTTTTTAGTGGTAAAAAAGAGATAAGACAAGTTTCATATCCCTTAACTCCAACTTACTTTCTTTAAATAGAGAAGAGACTTGGGCACCTTTTTTTTCTTGTTGAAATTTATAGTTGATAAGCATTTTTCAGTTTTACTTCTTAGTTTACTTCAGGAGCATAGTTTTACTTCTTGGTTTATATTTATATATATATATATATATGAAAGACAGCAGAAAGCATTTAAGGATGAAATTGAGAGAATAACCATATAGGCACAAAATCAAATTTTTGAGACTGATAGGAATTATGCAGAAGCCTTGGAGGTAAATATTTGTGTTAATATTATCCAGAAGCCTCATGTTCCTTTGAAAGGGATACGCTACAAGAATCCTGAGTTTTGCAAGCGATTACAAATGTTGTTTGAGTTTGATTCACTTTAATATTATACTAATCTGATCTCTCTTTCTCTGTCATTATATATACGTATATATGTTGTAGACAAATAACTTAATTTCTTAATTTTTATATATACATGCTATGTTTAATTTTTTTTGTTATTACTATTGAGCTTTTATTGTTTTAATTTTTTTTCCGATCCCTGCTGCACAAGTCCAAAAACTTGCCATTATTTTAATTTCTTAATTTCCAGTGGTTTTTTTGCTCTAACATGTGTATTTAAATAATTTTAAGATGCTACAAAATAATTTTTTCTAGAAAGTTGCATGAAACTAATTTTTGGCATACAATCTGAATTTTTTTTAGTTATGCTAAATTTCAAGAAAGCTTGCCATATTCTTTTGATTTTTGAGTGGTTTGTTTGCTTTAAGAAGTGTATTTAAATGGTATTAAGATGCCACGACATAAATATTTCAAAAACTTTGCATGAAACTCATATTTGGCATGCAATCTGATTTTTTTAAGTTTATTATGCTGAAACATGAAAACTTGCCATATTTATTTTAGATTTTCAAGTTTTTAGTAGTGTGTTTGCTCTAACAAGTGTATTTAAATGATTTTAAGATGCCACAGTAGAAATGTTTCAAATTTTTTTGCATGAAACTCATTTTTTGCATTCAATCTGATTTTTGTAAAATTTATTATGAATTTTAAGTGATAAGATTACTGTTTTGTATATTGATCATGAATTCTTCTAGCTTCTTATGAGTGGGAGCTATCAATGGCACAACAAAGAATGATGTTGGCGCCTATCGAAGTGCCTGTGGTGGTCATGAAGTTCGTTGCTCTGCTTCTTATGGTTGGAGTTGGGTATTTGTACTATGAGTTATATATGTAAATTTGCATAGATCTGAGTGTCTATATTTGTGTTATATATATTGAATTTTGTAAAATTGTACAGATTTAAGTTTGATTTTTCACAGATCTGAAGATTGTAAATTTATTGATATATATTGGTGATGTTAAGTGTATTTTTTTTATTTGTGACTTTAGTAATTTCGATATTGGTTTTATTTTATTTGGTGCTCGATTTCAATAGTGTGAGGGTTCTATAAGTTAATATGAAAAAATACAGGTTAATATGAAGAAAAAAAAAACAGAATACCACAAGTCGGTTGGACAACCGACCTAACATGTTGTACATCATAGGTCAGTTGGACAACCGACCTACCATGTTGTACACTATAGGTCAGTTGTACAACCGACCTTCCATGTTGTACATCATAAGTCAGTTGGACAACCGACCTACCATGTTGTACACCATAGGTCAGTTGGACAATCGACCTACCATGTTGTACACCATATGTCGGTTGAACAACTGACCTACCATGTTGTACACCATAGGTCGGTTGTACAACCGACCTACCATGTTATACACCATAGGTCGGTTTGGCGCCAACCGACCTACCATGTGTTTACATGGTAAGTCATTGCATGGGAGGTCGGTTCCAAACCGACTTATGAACATTTATAGGTCGGTTTTTAACCGACTTCTCATGCAATTTTTGTAGTAGTGTAATACAGAGGTAAGGGTTGGAATTCATGTGTTTTTGAGATTTTCTGTTGGAATTCTTGGTGAATAAACTAGTTATGTTGTTTGGATATGAATCCCAGGTATAATTCTAGGATTAGGGCTCGAAATTGGTGATTTTTAGGGTAGTTGGCTCGTAAAATTTGCATGGGATTTCTGCGTTTTGGGCTCGTATCGCGGCCCTGTTAATCAGGCGCCACGGCCTGCTTGAGTTTATAGGCCAGGGGACCTCAGAAAATTTCCCAGGCGTCGTGGCCCGTGTTGCCCAGCAGAGAGGCATTCTTGCCTCTGACTTTTGTGCGCTGAGGCCCAAATGCTGAATTTTGGTTGTTTGAAGGTTTTTAGCTTAGGAACTTGAACGTTAAGGGTCGGGAAGGTTTCTACTACCCAGTTTGGTAGAAACCAAGGTCCCGGAGACTAGATTTATGTCTCGAAGATATTTATTGGGTTAGAATTTGATGAATGGCTATTATGAATATGTTGTGACTAGGTTATCAACGAGGCTCGTGTTAGAGGACTATGCTTGGGAATGCGGTGCTCCGATAGCTTGGTACACAGATAAGAAAACTATTGTACCCTTAGAGAAGGGCGGGGCCCTATTGCTTGTATGGCACGGCACGACCCTATTGATTGAATTGCAGGGCCTAGCCCTATTGTCTATGTTTAGTATATGTTTAAATATATGTTGATTTGATGCTATGTAATACATATTTGTGAATGAATGGCGAAGGTCGTGAACAGCGAGGGCCGGGATTGGCAGAAAGTCGAGTACGGCAAGGGGCTGGGAATGGCGTTGAGCACGCAGAGTGCAAGAAATTACAGTAAGACCCTCTTAGAATGTTGGAGTCATTGTCTCGGTGAAGATCGCAAACCCAGGGCCTGGTAAAGCGCTTGGAACGGCATGGCTGCTATGTGCTTAGCCTGTTGGCTGCATTGTTATATGATGTTGTTAGATATGCATATGTTATTTGTTTTGTGTTGAGTATTCTTGCTATGCTTCGGTTCATGAGTGCTCTATGGTGCAGGTAAGGGCAAGGGTAAGGTCGACCAACCATGAGTATGGAGAGTGTGGAGCGATGGGTACATGTTTGGCCTACCTCACTGCCACGGCCAGGGGTATTTTTGGGAAATGCAATGTATAGACTTGAATTTCTTGCCTAGTCGACCCTAAATGTATTTTGAGTTGTAAATTATTTTCTAAGCATTATTTTGGGATCCCAAATGTTTAACTCTTTATGTTTGCAATGAATGACCATATTTTTATATTAAATGCCTTTAAACGACTTTTTCATCATAGTTTAGCTACACTTTTAACCTAAAACCTCGATTAGCGAGCTAATGGCACGTTTTAAACTCACTTAGTAACGACTCTAAGGAAGTAGGGCATTACATCTACCCCTACCAAAACATAAGAATGAAGATTCCAACCACCTAGAATCCCTTCTGGTTGCATTGTCACGCCAAATCTTGTTCTTTGCGCTCTCAGCTGTAAGCGCCTTCTCCACAGCCTGGGCATAGGTAGTCACTCCTGGCACAGTAGTAATACGAACATCCTGGGCAATCATACACTGTAGCCCCTGAAGAAATCTCTCTCTTCTGGTCCCATCAATGGGCACTAGTTCCCCAACAAACTTTGCCATCCTGTCGAACTGCAGGGCATAATTATTCACTGTCATGTTACCCTGAAGTAACCTGCTGAATTCTTCAGCCTTCGCAGCTTTAATTATGTCATTGTAGTATTTCTCATTGAATAAGGTTCTAAACTCTTCCCATTTCATGGTGGTAACTACTCTGGTTTGGGATACCATCGCTTACCATATTCGGGCATCCTCCCGAAACATATAAGTGGCGCAAGCCACTCTCTGATTACCACTTACCCTCATAAAATCCATGATAGTGGTTATCATAGTCATCCACTATTCAGCCTTCAGTGGATATGAACCGCCCTCAAAGACTGGAAGGTGTTCTTCCTGAACCTCTCATACAGGGGTTCCCACCTATCTCCCCCTGCATGGGGCTGTACAAAAACTGGTACCTCTTACTATACCATTGCTGGTACCGCGGCTTGAAGGTTCCCTGCTAGAACCTGCTATTATCTCAAGAGGCGTGTCTCTTCTTCCTGCCTCTCTACTCTGGCTCGCAAGTCTGCAAGCACCTGTTGCCAGTTTGCTGGAGCTGGCGGCGGGGCCTGGCCCTGGTCATTCCCTTCACTAGCCTGTAACTCTTGGCCAGAGATCAAATCCATCCTACAGAGATCAAATCGGTCGTTAGGTAAGTAATAACTATACCTTTTGCTGCCTGACAGTCCAAGATCATCGCATAACAAATAAGTGCAATGCTAATAAGCATGCCATCACGCAATATATTCATTCATGGTGCTAATAAGCACTTTCTGATATCCATCAGCAATAAACAATGCACATAAACATATCCAAGTAATTTCACAAGTCTAACATAGCTAATAAGCATGTTCTTTCATTCCCTGCCAGTGTTAACAGTGCTAATAAGTATTTCCTGGCCTATATACAAATAATATCGCTAAAGATAATTTCCCTTGCATTCACAAGCAATAACAATGCTAATAAGCACGTTCTTTATCATTCATATAACAGTCAAGGGGTAGGCCCTATCAGATTATGTCATGCTTCCTAAACAGGCATGCAGATAAGGTATTCGTATCATGTTTAAGCATTTAAACATAAAATCAAATAATAGTTATTGAACCTTGAGTCGAGCTTGTCTTTAGTTGTGGGTGTACATGCCTGACCAATCTTCAGGAATGCTTAAACTTTGGCAGCTCTGATACCAAGTTGTAACATCCTCCTAATCCAGGATCGTTACATTGTGTACTTAAAATTGTGTCACACTTGCTAACCAATTCATTTGGTTTAAAATGTGTAACTAAGGTTAATTTCAAAGGTTAGGGTTAAAATTTTTGGTCAAATGAACCGTTGACTTTTAAATAAAAAGTTTCATACAAACATGGGATCCCAAAATATTACAATCAGTTTTTTAAAAAAGGTGAATATTCATCAAAATTACATTGAGCCGGCCTAAGCAGCAAAAACAGGGCTATAACCCTAGTTCCTCTGAGATGTCCTCGGCTGTGGTGGTCAAGCAGTCGCATATGTACACGCCGCCACTGAGGCTCTCCAACTCATGGCTGGTCAAGTTTTCCCTTCCCCTTACCTGCACCACAAAGCATCCGTGAGCTAAGGCTCAGCAAGAAAACTCAACATGTGCATAATCAAAGAATATAAACCTCCAGATATCATCATTTAGTTACAGAGAAATGGTCATAGGACAAACTTGGGGCTGCTGCCCTATACAATTGACCATAGAGTCAATCCCGAGTGTAACGCCCTACTACCTTAGAGCTGTTACTAAGTGAGTTTAAATCGTGCAATTAACTCGCTAAACGAGATTCTTAGAACAAAAGTGTGACTAAGCTAAAATCAAAGTCATAATCTTTGAAAATAATCTCATTTCATTGAAAATTATAAAAGTTTAACATTTGGGATCCCAAAATACAGTTTAGAAATATTTACAACTCAAAATATAATCATAGTCAACTAAATGACAAAATCCAGTTTTATACATTCATCTCCCAAAAATGCCCCTGACCGTGGCAGTCAGGCTGACCAAACATGTACATGCCATTCTCGGCCTTACACTCCATGTGCCTATCGCCTTCCCGGCCCATTGCCGTTCTCGGACTTCGCCATTATCGGTCTTCACCGTGCACGGCTCATGTCGTACAATCAACAAGCTAACCATTCATAAACTCAATCAAAGGGTCAAAGCCCACAACACAGTCATACAGGGCCGAGCCCTACAACTCATGCTCTACGGGAAACAGTAGTTTTCTTACGTGAGTCCCGAGCTTCCCGAGCACTGAACCCTCCAGCACGGTCCTCTAATCCGAGCCTCTACGAGAACCTAGTCACAACACATAAATAGCATCCCCATTACTAACCGATTTAAAAAATCTCCCGGAACCAATCCCGAGCTCTCGGGACCTCCCAGACCCCCACACAAGGTGGCGGAAGCGTCCCCCAAGCCCCCTGGGCAAAAGCCTAAAAACTGAATTTTCCCTTGCCCAGAAATGGCCTAGGGCCGCGACACTAGCCCTCAAGGGCCGCGGCGCCTAGCGTGGCCTCCTTCCCTGATGCAACCTAGCGCCGCGGCGCAGAAGAATAGGGCCGCAGTGCCCCTTCGCGAACCCAAAATTCTAGATTTTCCCCGAGCCAAAACACTCCCAAATCAACCCCAAAGCATACCTAAGTCCCAAATTCAATTCAAAACCCCACATTGACCATCTAACAACTCAAAAACGTCAACAATAAGCTCAATCACACAATCAAACCTACAATTCACAATTTGGGTTTAAAACTTCAGAAACTTAAACCAAGCCCTTCAAAACTTAAACCTCCCTTTAAAAATCTTAAAGCAAACCAAAAATAACTTTCAAATATGCATGGAATCCATACCTCAAGTGAAGATTCGACCTTGAGCTGCTTTTCCTAATCAAATTCCAAGCTTAATTCACAAAATTCAAGATGAACCTAACCACAATCCATCCCAAGAATTCACCAAACAAAACACACAATTCAATTCTCAAACCATGATATTCATAGCTGAATTCCACAACATAATCACACAGAATTCCCTTACCTCAATATCCAGAACAATCCTCTAAGTTTTCTGGCCTCAGTTCCCTTCTTGATTCCACAAAAATTCAGAAACTCCTCTCCTTCCCTTATGTTTTCTCTAGTTTCCTCTAGAGCTCCCCAACACAATATTCAGATTATACTTAGAGTAAAGTAACGTAAATGATTCTTCCTCAGCCAAATTCATCTATATCCCAACCAAAAGACTCTTTTGCCTTTCCATCTAACTTTATCTCTAACTAAACCTCAAGGGCATCTTAGACCTTTCCCATCCCTTACAAATATACCATTTTTCCCACGTAAAGTAGCTATCCTTAACAGTTACCAATGGTTACCCAAGTTACCAAAATGTTACTAACCATTACTGACAAATTCCCAAACTCAAGTTGTAATACTCCCGAAATACCCCTAGGCTCCTCCCGAGCCGGGTATTTGACCCCGTTGTGACTTTCTAGCTAAATGGCTCCCTAGGACCGTCTCGGAACGTGCATCACAAATAATTCACAATTATATCAACAATATTACATATATTACATTTATGCCCTCAACGGGCTAAGATTACCAATTCGCCCCTAACAATCAAACGGGGCCCACATGCATATTTATTCCACCTAAACATGCATTATAACCACATATTCATTAAATTCACATAGATTAACATAGTATAACAATTATTTCCCTCCAGGCACACTAATCAAGGCTCCAAGCCTTATTAGCAAATTTGGGTCGCTACACCGGGGCCCTATGCCCTAGCTACGTGACTGTAGAGTCACCTGGGGCCTTTGCCCTTAGCCTTGAGTAACTAGCCATAGAGCGTGTCCAGCGTACCTGGCACTTTAATGTTTCATCGACCATAGGGCCGACCAACATAATAATACGTTGCTAGTTCAGGCCTAAGTCTTTTGACCAACGCGTAATGCGTTATTACCGTCCTTGACTAATAAGTCAAGCCCTGATCCAGGAATACAGACCATAATACATAAACAGTTATGGATAGGCATATCCGAAAAAATAAGCACACATGCATGTTAATCAGATAACACCATCGAATAACCATTCTCACGATACTAATCATACTTATTTAACGGGGCCTCATGCCCTAACCACGGAATGCATACAAAAATTATAGAACACTTAAGCAAGTATCGACAATTGTATGAAGCATTAGCTTAAATATAAATGTTCTTGGGGCCCAAGCCCTAATCACACATAACTCGTATTGGGTGTAGTTTTCTTACCTCATGTTTGAGTAAGCGTAAATAAGAACGACCCTCGAGCACGATCCCAGTTCTAAGCCCCTAGCAGTAACCTAGTCACAACCATAGAATACAATTTCATCAACAGTGATCGAATAAAGGGTTTCGGACTGAGTCCTAGCCTTCGGGGCCTCGAGTTCTACTAAACTGGGTAGTTGAATCGATCCCGAGCCCCAAGAAAAAGGTTCCCTTTTAAAACAAACTCCCCAAGGCCAAAATGCCCAAGCAGGCCGCGACTTGGCTCAGAGGGTTGTGTCGCGCCCCTCCTATCAGCAAGCCCCCTCCTCTCTATCGAGCGGTGCGGGATGCAACTTTCCCTAACATGTCGCGGCGCTCCGCACAGGCAGAGGCTTCCCTAAGGCCCTGGGCTCAAGCTAAGTTGCGACTTCACAAGAACACAGTCGTGACTTGGCCCCTCGAACCCAGGAATTCATCCATTTTCAGTCGCCAAATCCACTCCATACTAACCCAAATTCACTCCAAATCCATAATTTAATTACCACATTTGTTCTAACATGTTTCCAGCAACAAAACCCAAAAAAAATTCTATCCCAAAACCCATTAAATCGCCAATTCAATTCATAAGCTAGATGGTTCAAGAACACACTAAAACAACCATGGAAACACAAAATTTCAATGGTAAAAACATGGTCTAGAGCTTACCTCCATTGATGATTAACTCCACAAGCTGCAGTCAAGCTAATTCCCAAACTTTAGACTTCAATTCTCCAAGTTTCAGCTAGAAATTTGCTTAATTTTTCAAAGGTTTGCTTGAGAAATTTTTTAAGATGAAGGGAGTGAATGGAGAGAAAAAGAGTCGGTTAATTGGCAACTTCTAAGTATTTCTTTTGTTTTCTTAGGCTTAAATGACTTAAGTTAATCCCGAGGCTCGGGGTACCAAAATCATCCCCAAGGGCGAAATGGTCAAATTTCCCAATATCCCCTCCTAAACTCACTAACTTCAAATATATCTCCAATTATTCATTTTCATTATCCGATAACCCCAAGTAAATGCCTAATTCCTAAAATACCCCTCAATTCACCCTGAGTCAGGTATTGAGCCCAGTTGTGACTTTCCTACTAACTTGCTCCCTAGGATCGCCTTCTGCCGAGTAACTCAAATAAACCCCTAATGAGAAACGGGCCCACTTGCATATTATATATCTCTAAACATGCACAACTAGTCATATTATCACATAGTCCACATAATTACAATTACATATAACACTTAAGCATATAATTCTATATATTGCCAGCATAGCCCCCTAATCAAGGCCCTAAGCCTTATTAGGGAATTTTGGAACGTTACAAAAAAATCCCCGATGGTAAAATGGTCAAAATCCCTGAAATTCCTTCCTAATCTCACTAACTCCGAATATATCCTAAAATATTTATCCCCATTATGCGATATCTCGGTAATGTGCTAAATACTCAAAATACTCCTTGACTCACCCCGAGTCGGATATTTGGTCCCGTTGTGACCTTCTCGCTAACTTGCTCCCTAGGATCGCCTCGTGTCGAGTAACCAAAATATATCCACATAATAATGTGGTGTCACACATATATCACATATATGCACATATATTCCAAATATACCCGTTACAGGACAAATTACGAAAATTGCATTCAAATAATAAATGGGCCCACATGCATATTTAATACACCTAAACATGCACATTTAGTCATATTATAATATTACTCACGTAATCATATAATGATACACACACACACACATATATATATATATGACATAAACACATATTCCATAATTAAATCACATATATGCAAATAATTTTCCATAATTTTCCATCCTAGCCCCATAATCAAGGCCCTAAGCCTTATTAGGTAATTTAGGACGGTACAAATGGTCTTGTTCGACTTTGATGAAACTTAAAAAATGCTAGGAAAAACCACCACCTTGAGAAATTATTTTGAACAAAGCAATAACACAAAACCAAGGCTTATAAATGTTACAAAAATCTATCATAATACTCTATTTCCTAGCCACCATGGATGCTTGAGGCCTTTTATAAGAGGAAATGAGGATTTTGTAACGACCCAAAATTGCTAATAAGGCTTAGGGCCTTGATTAACATGCCGAGAGGGCATAATTGGTTTATATATGTTTAAATGGTTAAATGCATGAGTATGTGGTGTGCATGATTGGTACTATGTGGACATATTAAACGCATGTTTATGGGTATTAGATATGCATGTGAGCCCATTATAGCTTACAAGGGCATATTTGTAATTTTGGCCCGTTGAGGGCATAAATGTAATTATATGTGATAAATTATTGAGACCACATTATTATGTGGACATATTTCCAGTATATGACTCGAGACGGTCCTAGTGAGCAGATTGGCGAAATAGTCAGGGCAGGGATTAAAGACCTAGCTCGGGGGAGCTTGGGGGTTTTTTTGGGAATTTAGAAAATATTTTGGGAATTATTAAGTGTTGGATAAATAATTGGTAATTAATTGGATGACGAAATTAATTGGTAAATACTTGGAACACTTGAGGATTTAGCGAGAACTGAGGAGAAATGAATATTTTACTCTTAGAATAATTAAATGGTTAAGTAACTCTAGAGGGGTATTTTGGTCATTGGTTTTAGCTAATTATAGACCAATTAATGTATTGGAAGAAGGAATATACTAGACCTAAAGAAGCCTTAATCTCTCTCTTCCCTCCCCCTCTATTCAATTTTTCTCTTCCTCTCTCTGGAGGTAATTAAACAAGTTTGAGTCTTTTGGAAAAGGATGGTTGGGGATTGAAAGCTTGTGAAGCAAAGCTGAGAGTAGAAGCTAGAGGTGTCCTTGAGGAAGCTAAGGGGGAAATTAGTGGCTGAAGGCTTAGGAAATTAAAGGCTGGAGCTAGGATGGACTGAGAATCAATTCATGGGTCATAATTATCATGAATTAAGCTTCAAATCTTGTTGCTGGTTATGTTTGATATGCTTGATTTTATGTTCTTTAGTTTTGAGTTCAAGAGGTGAGTTTGACTGGTTTTTGGGTAGAGAATAGCTACTAAGTTGGATTATTAGCTTTAGTAATATAGCTATGGATTTGTGCTTGAATGAGTAATCAAAAGCCTTATGTTCGTAGTTGGTTTGATTGAGGTTGATGAGGGTTGTTGGTAAAAATTCTGGGTTGAAGCATAGTAGTTCTTGGCTTGGAAGAAGAAGAGAAAACCCAGATTTTCTGGGTCGAAGGGGGCGCGCCGCAACCCAGCCTGGGGGCGCCGTGGTGCGTGGGGCCATTTTTACCTGAGGATGCCTCTTGGGGGCGCGCCGTGACTCACTAGGCCAAGTCGTGGCCCGCCTCCCCGTTTGGCTGGGGTCCTTGCTCTGTGACTTGGGGGCAAGTCATGACCCAGCTAGGGATTTTAGCCTTAGAATTGTTTCAAGAATTGATCAGGCTGGGGGGTTCAAACCTAGGCGCTCGGGACAATTCCTACTACCCGGTTTAGTAGAAATTGAGGTCCTAGAGGCTAGTTTCTGTCTCCTAATTATTTTATTTTGATTGGAAGTTGATGGACTGCATTGGCCCTTGTGACTAGGTTTATTGCCAAGGTTCGGGGCTAAGGATCGTACTCGGAATCATTTCGTTCACTTTTCTTGGACTTAAAGGTAAGAAAACTGCCCCCTTTTGTGTTGCTGTGTTGGGACTGAGATTCCCTATGATTGAATACAAATTTTGTATGATTATGATATGCCATGAGAGCATGAAATAAATGGCCTAAGAGTGCTAGGACTGATATTTGCACACAAGACGCGGCAATGCCACTAGGAGATGGGATCAGCTAAGATTAACATTGAGCTCGGTCTAAGTGAGTCGGATTCAGTAGGTTAAATAGAGGGTGCGACCTAAGGGCGTCGAACCTGAGTATTGTATGATGATTATGATAAACTGATGAGTATTGATATCTTTACCATTGCTAATCTAATGCTTATAGCTTGTTAAATACTTGGATGAATGGCTTGTGAATCATTGATTGTCCTCTTTGATTAGGTAATTGTTATGACATGCTTAATAATTGGTTAAATATTTATGGAAAATTTGATTGTCATCATTGTTTATGCTATGCTTTGTATTTTTCTTGCGGGGCCCCGGCTCATGGGTGCTACGTGGTGTAGGTAAAGGCAAGGGTAAGATGGATAAACCATGAGTTGGAGAGCTTTGAGGGCAAGGTGTACATTGTCAGCTGCTCATCTGCCACGGCCGAGGGATTGTACAGGGACAGAAAACCTAAAATGTTTATTTTTCCATTAGAGTGGCCTTTGCTTGTATTTTACTTTTGGAAGTTTGTAAATTTGTCATTTAACCCTATTTTTTTTTGGGATACCATGTACTAAACGTTTATTTAAATGAAAAATTGTCCATCTATGACCAAAATCTTTTAACCCTGACTCGATTATGACTTTAGGGTCACATTTTCAACTAAACTAATTTATTAGCAAGCCTTGCACCATTATAAACACACAGTGTAACGGTCTTGGTTACCCAGGGTGTTACAACTTGGTATCAGAGCGGTCTAGGTTTAAGGGTTCCTGAAGACTGGCTGGACATGTACACTCATCGCTAAGGACAAGCTTGACTCAGGGTTTTATAATTGAATACATGAGATTATATGCTTAAATGATTGAATGAAATATGAATGCATCAATTTGTATGATTAATAAGGAGCATGGGATACTGATAGGGGCTGGCCCTTGACTGATGTGTGATGATATTGAGGCGTGCTTATTAGCATTGCTATTGCATGTGGATGAATATTTGGGTAATGGTTTGTATATTGATTGTATGTGGTTAATTGTTTAAATTGAACTTATATGCTTTATCTGCTTGTTGGTATATGAAAAGTATGATGTGTAAGACTATATTTGGTTCAATGAAATTTGATAACTAATGCATAGTAGTGTAGATTTGTGTTTGATATGCTTTATGTGTGTATGATTATTGTGGTTTTTTGGACCTGCCTATGGGATGGTTCTTCATATGAACATCAAGGCCGAGGGGTTTAGTTGTGATTGCAGACTAATTCAGATTGTATGTGCTCAGAATGATTAATTGGATCTGGTATTGTTATAGTATGGGTTGTAGATGATACCTGGGGTTGGAACCCTTCATCTACCCCTAGAATTCGTAGCCGACATTTGCTGGTATATGAGTAAAGCTGTAGGTCAGATGGAGGAGATTTGATGGTTGAAATGGCAGGTTTTGTTGGGGGAAAAGCTGCTTTGTATATCTTGACAGTAGGGCACCAGTGTTGGTTTAACCTGAGGGTGGAGACAGATAAGAATTATTGTATGGAAGGCTTAGAAGCATTATCCTCTAGTTTTGAGGAAGGTTTGGGTTTGCCCAATAATTGGTTAGAGGATGGGCATAGTTAATTTCGTCCTTGATATTATGAAGATGGTAGGTTGTGATAGAGTAGTTGCGGCATGCATATGCGGCAGAAGAATGCCCGAAAATGGTGGGAAGTGGTACACAGACCTAAAATGTTATCATGATGGGTTGGGAGGAATTCAAACAGTGATTTGATAAAAGAGATTACTATGATGTAGTTTGAACTACGGAGACTAACGAGTTTATGAACTCGGTTTAGAATGGTAAGACAACGACAATGTATGTCAGTAAGTTTGATGGGTTGGTTAATCCTCTTTGGAAGTTGATACAAGTGGATGTAGTCGGAAATGATGATCCATTTAAGGGTTAAACTCTGGGATAGCCCAGAGCATCAGGGCATGACATTTTCATCTGTGCTTGAGTAGCAGGGAGGGCTATGTTATTTAAGATGTAAGAGATGTGGTATGGAGCGAATGTCGTAGGGAAAGACGCATGTAGTGCTATTCCCATTTATGGGATTAAGTAAGGGCAGATGCCCAGTAATCGGAAAAGAAGTACTCTTGACAGTTCTGTTGCTCCTGGTTCTGACAGGAATGGGTATAGTTTACAGGTTAACTGCCAGGGCAGTTATGAAGTTTGGTGAAGTTATTTAGTGTGCGCTAGAGGCGGGAGACGCCATCTGGGAAGACGCCAGGCAAGGACACATTTTCTACATGGAATGGTTCAGTACATTAGGGCAGATTGCCCAAGATTAGAGTTGGAAGAGTTCGGTGTTGCGTATCTCCTAGGAAAGATTCAGATATGTAGTTCATGCCTTAAGATTGTTATATGGAGGGGCTTGAGATATTAGTGCCTGTTGGGGGGAGAGTTAGCAACTTCTACAAGAAGAATTGGAATATAAGTAGTAAAGGGGCTCGTAGTGAAAGTAATTTGAGCTCTCCACATGAGAGCCTGATTTGAGCCTGAGTGGGAGCTAATTTGTTCGATATGGGACAACCGTGGACTGTAGGGGACATCACTTGAAGTATATTAGTTGGACTGAATGGAAACTGGGTTGGCCAATAGAGTATTAGATGGACACGTATGGGATTGTTGGGTACGCTACAGACTTTGGGTATGGATAGACTAGTATCAGAGACATTATGAAGAATGGAAATAGTTTAGCAGAAAGAATTAATGGTTTAGTTGAAGAAATATTTGACTTATGGATGGATTAGACGGAGCATCGTATTGTGGGATTTGTTGACATTGCCTGCTAAGGGTAAAGAGTTTAATTGCCCGATTACAAGACAGGACAATGTTTTCAGAAATTGGTCTTCGATCTAGTTATTACGAGCTGAGGATCAAGGAAAGAGACATTTCAAGAATTATTACTTGTACCAAGTGGGATGTGATTGATTATCAGTGAAGGTTCTTAGCTGACTTATGCTTCAACCAACATAGGTAAGTTTGACAAGCAGACAGTACATGTAACGCCCTACTACCTTAGAGCCGTTACTAAGTTAGTTTAAAACGGAAATTGTGCAACTAACTGACTATATGAGGTTTCTAAAACCAAAAGTGTGACTAAACCAGGAATTAAGGCTGTAATCTTTGAAAATGCTTAGCTTCATTGAAAACATTAAGTATCAAACATCTGGGATCCCAAAAATAAGGTTTACAAAATATTTACAACTCAAAAATAGATTTACACCTGGTTAACTATCAAAAGAATAAGTTAATACAACCATATTCAAAATGCCCCCAACCAAAGCAGTCGGGCAGGCCGAACATGTACGCGCTGCCCCCACGCTCTCCATACTCATGGCTGGTTGACTTTTTCTTTGCCTTTACCTGCAACACGGAGCACCCGTGAGCCGAAGCCCAGCAAGAAAACTGAAACAGTATATATCATATGCATATTATATAGTTAACATATAATCCACAGATAAACAGGTCAACCATCAGACTAAGCAAACACGGCCATGCCGCCCCAAAAGCCTTACCAAAGCCTGGGGTCTCGGTCCTCACCGTAAGGATACTCCATGTATCCATTGGGTCATACCCTGACTATAAGCACTCCATGTGCTACGTGTTACTTCTGGCCCCACTGCCATTCTCGGCCTTCGCCGCTCTCGGCCTTGCCGCTCTCAGCCTTAGCCGTTCATTTCACTATAATTACACATATCGTACATCTCGAAATAATAGTTTAAACATATAATAATTCAATTAAGGTTATACTCTAACACGTAATACAATCTTGGGCCATGCCCGGCAATAGCAATATGGGTCCATGCCCTACTCTCAGGTGCTACGGTTTTCTTACCTTTCAATTCGATAGCATTGATCACTTGACTCCTTGAGCACGATCCCACTCAAGCACTAATGCTTACCTAAACAAAATCCATAGGTCAAAGTCATCACCAAACCTCAAGTCCAAAACCTAGCCTCGGGACCAATCTCGAGCCCCCCGGGAAGTCCTAGATCCACAAAACAAGGTGGTGGAATCGAACCCCGAACCCTAGGTCAAAATCCCTCAAAAATAACCCAAAAACCCCTTTCTGGGAACAATGCAGCACTACAACGCTCTAAAGATGGCACTATAGAGCTACAAGCAGAACCGAACATCCCTAAAAACAGGGCCTAGCGCTACAGCGCTCAAGGACTAGCGCTGTAGCGCTAGTTGCAGATAGGCAACACCCAATTTCGTTTTCTGCGATTTCTTTCAACCAATTCAACCCCAAACTTTTCCAAATCTTTCCCAAACCCAAAAAAAAACTTATCAACACCTCCCATTCATCCCAAGCATCCCAAGAACTCAAAACCCAAGCTCATGCAACCCAAATCTCAAAATCCACCATAATTAACCCTAAACCCAGAAATTCAGTCAAACATCAAAGTTAAAGACTTAGAATTCATACCGTGGATGGAAATTCGACCTTGAGTTCAGCCCTAGACCTCCTTAGCTTGCTCCTCCTTAACCTTGGCCTGAATTCCCCTAAAATCCTCATCAATTCAACTTAAATACACAGCTCAAACCAGTCAAACCTAAAACTGAAATTTCTAAAAACTTACCTCAATTTTTGATGTGTTCTTGCTAATCCTTTGCCAATCTTCAAGTCTAGCTTAGGATCCTTGATGCTCAGCCTACCCTAGCTCTCCACTGAGCTTAACTCCAAGAAAAATGAAGGGAAATGGTGGGAGAGCCACAAACCGATCCTTTGAAACAAAACCCCTCTGTTTTTCTCTCTTTTCTTTTTCTTCCTTTTTCTTTCTTTTCCACAGCCTTATAACTCTTTTCTGCCAATCCCACTAAGTATAAAGCTTAAATAAACTTATCTCTAATAAGCCTAATGTCCAAAATGCCCTCCTTATCAATTCTACACCCTTTTATCCATGTAGGGCCATTTTAGTCATTTTACCCAATTCCCGCTAATTCCTCGAGTCTCTAATAATTTCCCGCTTGCTTCCCAATACCTGATTGGTCTCCAAATATATATATTCCTCATCATAAAATCAACCTCAATATATTCTCTAAATTCCCATTTAAACTCCCCAGACTTGACCCAAGCCGGGTATAAATTCCCGCTATGACTTTTCCGCTAATCCGCTCATTCTAGGATCATCTCGAGTCACAGATCACAGATAATAATACAGTCATGCCCAAAATGGCCAAAATTACAATTATGCCCTTTTCACACAATCAGGGCCTAGAGGCATACTAATACACGTAGTCATGCATCTCAAATAGTCAAATAGTCATATAACATGCTTTAAATCATAATCATGCATTTAACTCATTAAAGTCACACACATAAATCCCATTATGCCCTCCAGGCACACTAATCAAGGCCCTTAAGCCTTATTAGCGAATTTGGGTCGTTACAACTATCCCCTCCTAATGAAAATTTCGTCCTCGAAATTTACCTGAACAACTCGGGATACCGCTCCCGCATATCCGACTCCAGTTCCCACGTCGCCTCTTCAACCTTGCTATTCCTCCACAACATTTTAACCAAGGCGATGGTCCTGTTCCTCAAGACTTTGTCCTTTCTATCAAGGATCTGAACAGGCTTTTCCTCATATGATAAATCCTGATCCAACTCCAAGTTCTCATAACTCAACACATGAGTAGTATCCGATACATACTTCCGGAGCATGGATACATGAAACACGTCATGAACCCGCGATAGAGGTGGAGGCATTGCTAACCTGTAAGCCACCTCCCCAACTCGCTCTAGAACCTCAAAGGGGCCAACAAACCTGGGACTCAGCTTACCCCGAACGTCGAATCATTTTACTCCTCTCAGGGGTGATACCCTGAGGAATACATGATCACCGACCTGAAATTCCACGCTCCTGCGTCTCTGATCTGAATAACTCTTTTGGCGACTCTGAGAGGCGAGCATATGAGCTCTAATTTTCTCAAGTGCCTCATTGGTGCTCTGAACAATCTCAGGACCTAAATACTTTCTCTCACCTGCCTCATCCCAGTGTATCGGTGATCTATACTTTCTTCCATACAGCATCTCATACGGAGCCACTCCGATGGTCGCCTGATAACTATTATTGTATGAGAACTCAATCAGAGGGAGATACCTACTCCAAGATCCCCCAAAATCTAACACACAAGCTCGTAACATGTCCTCCAGTATCTGAATCGTCCTCTCAGACTGTCCATCTGTCTGAGGATGATAAGCCGTATTAAACCGAAGCTGTGTGCCCATTTCCTTCTGTAGGCTCTTCCAAAACTTGGAAGTGAAAGTGGGGTCTCTGTCGGATACTATCGATCTCGGAGCCCCATGAAGTCGAACAATCTCCTTCACATATAGCTTAGCATACTGTTCCACGGTATCAGTTGTCCTCACAGGTAAGAAGTGGGCAGACTTAGTATACCTGTCCACAATCACCCACACCGAGTCATGCTAACCCACGGTCTTCGGCAATCCAACCACAAAGTCCATGGAAATATCCTCCCATTTCCACTCGGGAATCCCTAGAGGCTGTAATAACCCTGCTGGCCTCTGATGTTCAGCCTTAATCTGTTGATAGGTCAAGCATCTGGCCACATAGTCCACCACATCCCTCTTCATGCCTGACCACCAGTACAAAACTTTTAAGTCATGGTACATCTTCGTAGAACCTGGGTGTAAAGAGTAGGGAGTGGTATGAGACTCATCCAGAATCTCTCACAGAATGTCTGGATCAATCGGAACACAAATCTGTCCTTTGTACTTCAATAGGCCCATTTCAGAGATAGAGAAGTCCTTAGTTGTTCCAGCTAGGACATTCTCTCTACGTTCAACCAACTGGGGATCCATTCCCTGTGCTTCCCTAATCCTCTCGAGGAGCGTTGACTGAAGAGTAATGTTGGCTAACCTACCAACCACTAACTCTATACCTGCTCTGGTCATCTCTTAAGCTAATCTGCCAGACATCTGCCTCGAACTATACAACTGTCCTGGGCCCCTCCGGCTCAATGCATCAGCCACTACATTATCCTTCCCAGGATGGTATAGGATATCACAATCGTAATCCTTTACCAACTCTAGCCACTGCCTCTGGTGCATATTCAAATCCTTCTGGGTAAAGAAATACTTTAAACTTTTGTGATCAGTGTATATCTTGCATCTTTCACCATACAGATAATGTCTCCAAACCTTAAGTGCGAATACCACTGCAGCTAACTCCAGATCATGCGTGGGATATCTTTGCTCATACTCCTTTAGTTGCCTTGATGCATAAGCTATCACTTTCCCAGTCTGCATCAACACACATCCCAGACCCTATCTAGAAGCGTCACAGTAGACCACAAACTTCTCCTCATCCGTCGGCAGGCTCAGCACTGGTGCAGTAATCAATCGCCGCTTCAACTCTTTAAAGCTGTTCTCACATCGATCTGTCCACACATACTTGGTCTTCTTTCTCGTCAACTCTGTCAATGGAGTAGCAATTCTGGAGAATCCCTCTACAAACTGCCGGTAGTAACCTGCTAGTCCCAGGAAACTTCTAACCTCAGGAACACTGCTTGGTCTAGGCCAATCTCTCACTGCTTCTATCTTACTTGGGTCGACCAGTAACCCATCCTTACTGATAATATGGCCCAGAAATGTAACTTGCGATAACCAGAACTCGCACTTGCTAAACTTAGCATATAACTTATGCTCTCTCAGCCGCTGCAACACCAGGCGCAGATGATGCTCATGCTCTGTCTCTGACTGGGAGTACACTAGGATATCATCAATAAATACAATCACAAACTTATCCAGATAATCTTTGAAAATTCTATTCATCAAATCCATAAATGCTGATGGGGCATTTGTTAATCCAAAGGACATAACCAGAAATTCTTAATGCCTATACCGTGTCTGAAAAGTAGTCTTTGGCACGTCCTCTTCTTTGATCCTCAACTGATAATAGCCTGATCGGAGGTCAATCTTTGAAAACACTGTACTCCCCTGAAGCTGATCAAATAAATCTTCCATCCTAGGCAATGGATACTTGTTCTTGATGGTCAGCTTATTCAACTCCCTGTAGTCAATACACATCCTGAGCGATCCATCCTTTTTCTTAACAAATAATACTGGAGCACCCCATGGCGAGAAACTCGGTCTGATAAACCCCAAATCCAATAGCTCCTATAACTGAATCTTCAATTCCTTTAACTCTGCCGGAGCCATTCTGTAAGGTGCCTTGGACACTGGCTCTGCTCTCGGAACCAACTCTATGACGAACTCAATCTCCCGCTGTGGCGACAATCCTGGCAGATCTGTTGGAAACAAGTCTGGAAACTCACAAACAACTCTGGTTTCATTCGGTCCCATTGCCGCCACCTTTGAGGAATCTACAACACTCGCTAGGAATCCTATGCAACCCTCCTGCATCAGGTCTCTAGCCTTTAGTGCTGAGATCATAGGCACCCGCGGTCCATTCACCGTCCCCACAAACACAAAGGGCACCTCGCCTTCTGGTTCAAAAGTCACCATTCGCCGCTTACAGTCAATTGTTGCTCCATACCTCGTTAACCAATCCATCCCTAGTATCATGTCAAAATCATCCATATCTAGTTTGACCAGGTCAACAAACAATTCCCTACCGTCTACTACTACTGGTAATGCTCTAACCCATCTCCTAGAGACTACCAGTTCTCCTGTTGGCAATAAAGTCTGAAACCCCCTAGCTTACAAAATACTAAGTCTACAAAGCTGATCAATCACCCTAGCAGATATAAATGAGTGAGTAGCCCCAGAATCAATCAATGCAGTATACAAAGAACCAACGCTAAAAATCTGACTTGTCACAACTGAGGGACTGGTCTCTGCCTCAGTCTGAGTCAAAGTGAATACCCTAGCAGGAGAGAGGCTGTCTCCCTGCTTTGGCTCCTCTTTCTTAGCTTGTGGGCAGTCTTTCTTCAAATGGTTGGTGCTCCCACAAATAAAACATGCCTTGGTCCAGCACTCGCCCTGATGTTGTCGCCTGCATCGAGGACAAATCGGAAAGCTCCTCCAATTGTCATTTCCGCCCTGACGGCCACCAATAGAACCGCGAACCCTCCTATCAGAACCATAAGGAACAAATGAGTCTGGTGCTCTTCTTTTCTGCTCACTGGGACCACTGCCCCGACTAGGCCCAGAAGAAGGAGGCACCGTCCTCCTGGAATCGCGCCTAGTAGCGCTATCCTTCCAGATCTAATCCTCAGCCCTCTCTGCAGTAAGGGCTTTATTTACCACCTGGGCATAGGTGGTAGTCTCCATGTTTAAGGTAATACTCACATCGCGGGCGATCATCACATTTAATCCCCGTATAAACCTATCTCTCCGGGCCGCATTAGTCGGCACTAAATCTGGCGCAAACTTCGCCAATCTGTCAAATCTCAGGGCGTACTCAGTGACTGATAACCTGTTCTGAGTCAGGTTGATAAACTCATCAACCTTCACCGCTCGAACTGCTACACTGTAGTATTTCTCATTAAAAATGCTCTTAAAGTCTTCCCAAGTCATAGTTGCTGTATCCCTTCGTTGCCTTACTACATCCCACCATATTCGTGCATCATCTCTAAGCATATAGCTGGCACAATCAACCCTTTCCTTTCCTTCAACCCTCATGAAATCCAATATTACAGAAATCATATTCATCCACTGCTCGGCCCGCAGTGGGTCTGATCCACCCTCAAAGGTAGGAGGTTGCTGTTTTCTGAATCTTTCATATAGAGGTTCCAACTTGTTCTCAACCATAGGCTGAACCGGAGCTGGTGCTACACTCTACTGTAGTGGTAACTCGGTGACTTGTGGAGGAGCTTGCTGCCTCAACTGGCTAAGTTCGTCCTATGTTTTCTTCAATCTAGCCTCCATTTCGGCTAAAATCTGCTGCCAGTTCTGAGGAGCAGGTGGAGGGTCCTTGTAACGCCCCAACTCCAGGGACCGCTACAGTGCACATTGCAAACGGTGCTAAATTCGCTAATCGAGTCGTTTGGCCATAAACGTGTAACTAAGTGTGATTAACGGTTTAGGGGTTAAAAAATTTGGTTAAGATATAACGTTTCACTAGAACGTTTACGGTATACATTGGGATCCCAAAAATATAATTTTAGAGTTTAATACAAGAAAGTGTTTACAACAGGCCGTTCTAAGCGGCAAAACAGGGTTCAGCCCTAGTTCCACTTTCAAACCTCGCCCAAGTATTGGTCGAGTAGCTGCATATGTACACGTCATCACCTAAGCTCTCCAACTCAAGGATGGTCCAACCTCCTCTTGCCTTTACCTGCACCACAAAGCACCCGTGAGCCGAAGCCCAGCAAGAAAACTCATATGCTCAAAAACAGTCATATCATGATATCAAATCATCTCTGGCATGCCTAGCAATCATAGCTCTACTTAGCATGCAAATGGATTTCAACAAATGCTGGGGTATCCAGGATAAGAAATCCTGGCCTTCTGATTGGAGGACTATCAAGTCAATCCTAATCAGATAAGTGTCGTAACACTAGAGGTTCTGATAAACCATGCTGAGTGACCAACAAGCAAGTCACTGGGGCCTCAGAGCCCAAGCCATGCATATGATGATCAAAATGATCATGCAGAGCTCATAGCTCTGATCAGATGAGTGAATATCACTTGTGTAACGACCCAAAATCGCTAATAAGGCTTAAGGGCCTTGATTAGTGTGCCAGGAGGGCATGTTGGGATTTATGTGTGATTTGATGAGTTAAATGTATGATTATGATTTAAAGCATGTTATATGACTAATTGAACATCGAGATGCATGACTACGTGGTTAGTATGCATGTTAGGTGAAATAATTATGCATGTGGACCCCGTTTGCATGATAGGGGTAAATTGGTAATCTTAGCCCGCTGAGGGCATATATGTGATAATTGTATTCTGTGAATTGTACCACGCGAGTGTGGTGTTATTGTTGTGATGCACGTGTCGAGACGGTCCTAGAGAGCTAGTTAACTTAAGAGTCACAACGGGATTTCTATACCCGGCTCGGGAGGAGCCTAGGGGTACTTTGGGAATTTTATGGTTAAGATTGAGATTTAGCGGGTAATGGTTATTGGTGATTGAGTAACCTAGGTAACCATTAGTTACTGTTGAGAGTAACAAGTTCTAGATAGAAAATGGTAGAAATGAAATAGAAGTAAAAGGACTTAAGTGCCCTTGAGGTTTAGTTGGGAAAGGATAGGCAAGGAGGGGTAAAATGATCATTTGGCTGGGAATTTGATATATGGCAGCTGGGTTATATGGGGTACAAGGTTTGGGGCTTAGTAATTTTGGTGGTTTTGTTTAAAATTAAGAAAGGAAAAGCTAGAAGGAGACCTAGGGCAAGAAGAAGGAGAAGAAGAAGAAGAGGAGTGATGGAGCTGAAATTTGAAGACTTAGGAGATGGATCAAGGAAGCATAGGGTTGGATTCTTCATTCAAGGTATGGATTCTAAGTAATTTAAGGCTTGTTTCTGTTATGGGTTAAGGAATTTGAGCATGGTTTAAGTTTTAACTTTGAGTTTTTTATTTTTTATGAAATTGAAATCAAGGATGTGGATTTTGGGTATTTGATTGTGTGTTTGGATTTCTTTGATGATGTTTATAGATGGTCCATTTGAAGTTTTAAATTGATTTTGGGGTTTGGGTATTGGTTTGGTATGATGTGGGAAGGTTTTAGCTCGGTGGAAACGCAAGAGAAAACCTAGAATTCTGGGTCTGCGAAGGCGTGCCGCGGCACAGTTTTTGCGTGCCGCGGCGTGGAGTCCCTGTCTTGCTGGGTGCCAGGGCACAAGAAAGTTGTGCCGCGGCACAAGGCCAATTTCAGGATATCATTTTTGGCAATTTTAGGCCTTTGCTCCGGGGGTTCGGGGGATGTCTCCGGGGTGTTGTTTTAAGGTTTTAGAGGTCCCGAGAGTGCGGGATTGGTCCTGGAAAGTGGTTATGGGTTGGTTAGTATTAAAAACTATTTTATGTGTGTTGTGACTAGGCTATTGGAGAGGCTCGTGCTAGAGGACCGTGCTCGTGACTTTGGTGCATTGTGAAGCTCGGGATACAGGTAAGAAAACTATAACACCCTTAGGATAGGGCATGGGCCCATAGTGTGATTGCCGGGCATGGCCCTATATTGCATGCTCCATGATGAGATGATTGCCGGGCATGGCCCTATATTGCATGTTGCATGATGAGATGATTGGCGGGCATGGCCCTATATTGCATTACATGTTAGGGTGCAGATTTAAATAAATTGATATTTGTTTGAATGCTGTTTGATTTATGCTATGTATAATTATAGTGAAATGAACGGCTATGGCCGAGGGCGGCAAGGCCGAGAACGGCAGCGGGGCCGGAAGTAACACCTAGCACATGGGATGCTATGGTCAGGGTAGGACCCAGGGGATACGGGTGGTATCCCTACGGTGAAGACCGAGAACCCAGGCTTCGGGGGCGGCATGGCCGTGTTTGCTTAGTCTAATGGTTGACTTGTTTATATGTGGATTATCTGTTATGATAAACTGTATAAATTGCATATGTTATGCTCTGCATGAGTTTTCTTGCTGGGCTTCGGCTCACGGGTGCTTCGTGTTGCAGGTAAGGGCAATGACTGAGTCAACCAACCATGAGTACGGAGAGCGTGAAGCGACGCGTAATAATCTATGAATTTAGAACTGATCAACTGTAAACTTATTTCAAGATGTAAACGGTTTTCAAACCTTATTTTGGGATCCCAAATGTTTAATACTAGAAGTTTTTATTGAATCAACGCATTTTCAAAGATTACAGCCTTAAGTTTTAATTAGTCACACTTTCGTTTCAAAACCTCGGTTAGCGAGTTCATTGCACTGTTTTGTCTTAAAACTCACTTGGTAACGGCTCTAAGGTAGTAGGGCGTTACAACTTGAGGTTCCGATAAACCATACTGAGTGACTGGCAACCAGGTCACTAGGGGCCCAGTGCCCATTTCCTGCAATGTCTCTACATGACTAGCCTTTGGTTAGATAAATGCTTGTTTATATTCATCGAACTTAAGGTCGGTCCTGCATTTATGCTCTTTGAGTCATTCAATGCAGAGGGTCGATTAGGTCCAATCGACATAACTTGCACTACACACTAGGGTTGTCATGACTAGTGAGTTAGCACAATGTGACCAGTGCCCAGTACCACTGCCGAACCTGACTAATGAGTCGCGGCTTCACAGTTGATACTAACACCTTTGCCAATTCTGACTAATGAGTGAGCCCTGTGTGACCAGTGCCCAGTATCACTGCCGAACCTGACTAACGAGTCACAGCTTCACAGTTGGTACTAGCACCTTTGCCAAATCTGACTAATTAGTCAGTACCATGCACAGGTAAGCAATTCTATCAATGTGTATCATATGCCAATTATCCAAGAACAGGGCATTCAGCATGCTTACTAAACAGTTGCTAGCATAATTATGATCATGCACAAACTCAGAGACTCAAGCCCTGACCAATCTCATATTCATCATTCATGGCATGCCCTAATCACATGTTTCTCGTGCATCACATGCATCACACTTAATCATCTAGCATGCCTCAGTAATAATCATATGCAAATGGGCAAGATTGCCAAGCATTCATTATGCTATCAATGTTTACATTTAAATATCCAACAAGCATCAATCATAGCCATGCATGTCACATATGGGGTGCAGTTTTCTTACCATGGGTTCGAGCGAGAATTAATAAAAGAAACGACCTTTGAGAACGATCATTCCTTTGGTCCTTTAAAAGTCACCTGGTCATAACCAATTATGGGATTCCATCAATAAAATGAATAAAAACGGTTCCCAAACCAAAGCCCAGCCTCCGA
Source organism: Humulus lupulus (assembly GCF_963169125.1). NCBI lineage: Eukaryota > Viridiplantae > Streptophyta > Magnoliopsida > Rosales > Cannabaceae > Humulus > Humulus lupulus. Next base: position 109,422,641 of record NC_084797.1, on the reverse strand, counting down.
GACATCAAACACCACTAAACTGGGTAGTAGGATCGACCCCGAGGCCTTAAACTAGCATCCCCAAGTCAAAAACCTACTTTTGGCCAAAAAGCCACTAAGGGCCGCGGCCCTCCTTGGCCATGCCGCGGCCCGCCCCTCAAATAGAGGCGCCCAATACTCTGCATCCTCCAAGGGCCGCGGCCCACCCTGGCCATGCCGCGGCGCAACCCCCAGTTCATCGAAAACCCCTATTTTTCTTCTCTCGCGTTTTCTCTTGGAACCAACCCTTCAAACCAATTTTAAACACCACTCAAAACTTCAATACAACCCCTAAACTTGATCTATAACACTCCCTTAGCAAGACCCAAGATAAACCCTAATCAAAACTTCCATTAATTCCAACTAACCACCAAGAAATCACAAGCTGAAATTTAACACCAAAATAGAGTATAACCATACTTTCATGGCTGAGTTTCCTTACCTTAAACATGGTTTTCAACCCACTTCAATGGCTGAATCAAGTCCCTAAGCCCAAACCTTGATTTCCTAGCTTGTTCCCTCAAGTTGGCTCTCAAAATTCCAAAGGGAGAAGGAAGAGAAATGGTGCACGGTGAGGGAGAGAGATGAGGATAAAGATGCTCTATTTTTTAAACGATTCTACAGCCTTCTAAAACTCAAAAGCTGAAACCAATCCTTAAGGTCAAAAGATCATAATGCCCCTAGGCCAATTTAAAAGCTTCTAAGCACTCCTAAGGGTAAATTCGTCATTTCCAACCTATACCGTTAATTATAATTAACGCTCTCCAATTCCCGCTAATCTCAACATTCTCAAGTGCCAATAAATCATACCCCATTACCCTTTAATTCCCGGTAATGTTCTAATCATCAAATGACCCCGAGACTCACCCCGAGCCTCGAACTTAATCCCGTTATGACTAGACCGAAAACTTGCATCTCATGATCGTCTCATGTCGAATGGCTCGAACCAATCCACATATAATGTGGTAAAATTATAACTCACCCATATGCATAAAATTACACAATCACGCCCCCAACGGCCAAATTACCAAAATGCCCTTGCAATTAAAATATGAGCCCATATGCCTGCATTCACCATCATATAATAATATAATTCACATAAACATGCATATAGTCATTAAATACCATAATAAATCAATTATGGCCCTCCCGGCCTCCTAATCAAGGTCCTAAACCTTATTAGGAAATTTGGGGCATTACAACTATCCCCTCCTTACAGAAATTTCGTCCTCGAAATTTATCTAAATAGCCCGAACTATGAATTCCGCATAACTGATTCCAGTTTCCCAGGTTGTTCTCTCGACCTCACTGTTTTTGCAACATACCTTAAATCAAGGTATACTTTGTTTCCAGATTCTCACAACTCAACTCATGAGTTCTTTCAACCCATGTCCACTGCATGGAAATACATAACACAATGTACAACCATCAAAGTCAAAGCTATGGCCCAACAAACGATAGTCTGACCGGCCCTATTCAGGACTCAAACTGCAATACTAATCTAGGCTCAACTTGCCTTTACTCATCACCCCTTTCCATGGTGATTCACTTAGGAAGACACAACTTCCTACCTGGAACTCTATGTTCCTACTTTTCAATTCAGTAACACTTTTCCATTTACTCTGAGAAGTGAGCATCCAAGCTCCAACCTCTAATAACCCCAATGGTCCCCTGAACCATCTCATGATCCAGACATAACATCTCATCCATTTCACTCTAATGAAAGAGTGACGAACACGTTCTACCATACCTTATTCCACAAGGTACCTTTTCAACTCTGGATAATTCTCCCTCTGATTACCATCAGCTTGAGAACAATTAACTGTACTGAATTCCACCCATATACTCATCGCCTTCCCTTCACCCTTCCATACCCTGGAAGTAACAATAAAGTCTTCATCTATTAAGATAGACCTTTAGTTCTCAAGAAGGCACATTATCTCTTTCACATAGAGATCTGATTACTGGTCCGCTGTGTTGCTTATTCTCACAAACAAAAATACACTTACTCACAACGCTGGTCCAAAACGACCCAAGTCAATCATGCTGACCCACTTTCCTGAGTAGCCCCACCGCGAAACCCATCACGATGCTTTCTTATTTCCATTGCAAAATACTTAAAGGCTGCAATGTCCTTACTGATTTCCTGATACCTTGTCTGAATCTGCTAACAGATTAAGAACTTTAACATGCATTCCATTATGCCCCTCTCCATCTCAGGCCATCATCACAAAATTGTCATACACTAGTACACTGACTTGATGCCTGAATGAAGAGAAAAAGAAAGAAGAATAACATGAGATTCATTCAGAATCTCCCATTTAATCCTAGTGTCCATCGAATCCCAAATCCGATTCTTATATCACAATAGATTCATACCTGACACTGTATCACCCTTAGCTAATCCAGCTAAGACTTCCATTCAATCTTTCTGATCTGAGATTCACTTAGTCATCTATCCTTTTGATCTTCTCTGAGATAGAAATCTCAAGCACAGAACTGGCCACTTGGCCCACCAGAACTCTACCCTAGTTCTAGTCAAATCCTTGTAACCAACATGTTGCATAATCAATCATTTCTTTGTATCACCGAGGTGTCATAACAACCTGCCAATTGATTCTGATCTGTAAACAGAAACTCAGAATTCTTTCCACAAATCACATACAATGCCATGTGTAACGACCCAAATTCGCTAATAAGGCTTAAGGGCCTTGATTAGTGTGCCTGGAGGGCATAATGGGATTTTGTGTGTGACTTTAATGAGTTAAATGCATGATTATGATTTAATGCATGTTATATGACTATTAGTATGCATGTAGACCTGATTATCTTAGAAAGAGCATAATTGTAATTTGGCCATTTTGGGCATGACTGTGTTGATATCTGAGATCTGTGACTCGAGACGATCCTAGAAAGAACGGGTTAGCGAAAAAGTCAAAGCGGGAATTTATACCCGGCTTGGGTTAAGCCTGGGGAGTTTAAATGGGAATTTGGAATATATATGGAGGTTAATCTTGATGATGGGGGATATATATATATATATATTTGGTGGTTAATCAGGTATTGGGTAGCAAGCGGGAAATTATTAGGGACACTTGAGGAATTAGTGGGAATTTGGTAAAATGACTAAAATGGCCCTACATGGATAATAAAAGGTTTAGAATTAAGGAGGAGGGCATTTTGGTCATTAGGCTTTTTAGAGATAAGTTAAATGGAGCTTTATACTTAGTGGGATTGGTAGAAAAGAGTGATAAGGCTGTAGAAAAGAAAGAAAGAAGGAAGAAAAAAGGAAAAGAAAGAAAACAGAGGGGTTTTGTTTCAAAGGAACGGTTTGTGGCTCTCCCACCATTTCCCTTCATTTTTCTTGGAGCTAAGCTCAGTGGAGAGCTAGGGTAGGATGAGAATCAAGGATCCTAAGCTAGACTTGAAGATTGGCAAGGGATTAGCAAGAACACATCAGAAATTTGAGGTAAGTTTTTAGAAATTTCAGCTTTAGGGTTCGACTGGTTTGAGCTGTGTATTTAAGCTAAATAAATGGGGATTTTTGTGGAAATCAGGCCAAGGTTGAGAAGGAGCAAGCTAAGGAGCTCTAGGGTTCAAATCTTTATCAAAATTCCATCCACGGTATGATTTCTAAGTCCTTAACTATGATGATTGACTGAATTTCTGGGTTTAGGGTTCATTATGGTAGGTCTTGAGTTTTGGGTTGCTTGAGCTTGGGTTATGAGTTCTTGGGATGCTTGGGATGAGTGTGAGGTGTTGATAATTTTATTTTTGGGTTTGGGAAAGATTTGAACAAGTTTGGGGTTGAAATGGTTGAAAGAAATCGCAGAAAACGATTTTTGGGTGTTGCCTGTCTGCAACTAGCGCTAGTCTTTGGGCGCTGTAGCGCTAGGCCCTGCTTCTGGGGATGTGTTGTTCTGCTTGTAGCGCTACAGCGCCCTGTTAGGAGCGCTGTAGCGCTGCACTGTTCACAGAAAGGGGTTTTTGGACTTTTGTTGAGGGATTTTGACCTAGGGTTCGGGGCTCGATTCCACCACCTTGTTTTGTGGATCTAGGACTTCCCGGGGGCTCGGGATTGGTCCCGAGGCTAGGTTTTGGACTTGAGGTTTGGTGATGACTTTGACTTATGGATTTTGTTTAGGTCAGCGCTAGGGCTCGAGTAGGATCGTGCTCGAGGAGTCAGGTGATCAAAGCTATCGAATTAAAAGGTAAGAAAACCGTAACACCCGAGAACAGGGCATGGGCCCACAGTATTATTGCAGGGCATGGCCCTAGATTGTATTATGTGCAAATGTATAACCTTAAATGAATTATTATATGTTTGAATGATTATTTCGAAATGTACTATATGTGTGATTATAATGAAATGAACGGCTAAGGCAGAGAGTGGTGAAGGCCGAGAACGGCCTTGGGGCCGGAAGTAACACGTAGCACATGGAGTGCTTATAGCCAGGGTGGGACCCAATGGATACATGAGTTATCTTTACGGTAAGGACCGAGACCCCAGGATTTGGTAAGGCCTCTGGGGCGGCATGGTCGTACTTGTTCAGTCTAATGGTGTGCCTATTTATCAGTGGATTATATGTCAGCTATATTCTATGCATATGTTATATACTGTATGAGTTTTCTTGCTGGGCTTCGACTCACCGGTGCTCTGTGTGGCAGGTAAAAGCAAGGAGTTAGTCAACCGGCCATGAGTATGGAGAGCGTGGGGGCGGCGCATACATGTTCGGCCTGCCCGACTGCTTTGGTTGGGGGCATTTTGTATATGGCTGTATTAACCTATTCTTTTGATAGTTAATCAAGTGTAAATCTATTTTTGAGTTGTAAATATTTTGTAAACCTTATTTTGGGATCCCGGATGTTTGATACTTAATGTTTTCAATGAAACTAAACATTTTCAAAAACTACAGCCTTAACTTCTGATCAAGTCACACTTTTGGTTTTAGAAACCTCGTAGAGTCAGTTAGTTGCACAATTTCCATTTTAAACTCACTTAGTAACGGCTCTAAGGTAGTAGGGTTTTACACCATGCCCATTCAAGGACACTCCCACCTTCTAAGGTATCCCTTGACCTTAGGAAATTTCCACAGATAATACACCACAATACCATCGTCCCAGATGATCACAAATTCCCATTCAAATAATCCCTTGAACGCTCTGTTCATCTGATCCATAAACACTTATTGTTAAACAAATTCTCAAAATACAACCCAGCACTTCCTAGTGCTCTTTATCTATTATGAATACAACCTTTTGCATATTCTCTTCCCCTGATCCCTAACTGGTACTAACCAGATCAAAGATCAACTCTTGAGAATTCCTTCTCACTCCGTATCTAAGCCTCGAGTTCTTACAACTCTACTAAGCCATTCAATACAATGCCCTCAATTCAACTCTATCCTTGGCACCAATCAACCCACCATTTTATCTCTTCATATTACAAAAATCCCGACTAATCCCCTGGAAACTATCCAGGAACTCATAAACTAGTCCAACCTGTCCTGATCCCACTGGCACAATCTAAGTGGTATCCACCACACTAGCTAAGAGTTCTATGCATCTCTCTGCCATAAACTCTAGCTCTCTATACAGATATCATCAGCATGCCAAAGCTATGCTCAACACCAACTGCCTCAAAGCTTTTCCATTCGCAGATCAAACCCAAGCCAGTCATAACTAGCTTTATTAATATCACTGATGAGTCATTTCTATAACCCAACTTATTTCTTAAGTCATCAATACAGCATCATTTTCCCTTCGTAACATAACCATGTGATCAGCATATCCACTTGAAATAAAACTAGAAAACTGACCTTCCACTCCTGAGGAGCTAGTCTCAATCCCAGACTCTGTCTGCTCTAGAATAAACACTCGAGCTGGAGTCGAGCTGTCTATCCTCTTTTTCTCAAGCTCCCTTAGCCTTGGGCAGTCCTTCTTGAAATGCCCAACCATGCCACAAGCAAAACATGACCTTGCTCGGCATTCTCCCAGATGATGCCTCTTGCATCGAGCGCACTCTGGGTAAGGCTTCCAGCTTTCATTCTTGCTTGCTCCAATAAGTGGAGGTACCACTATCTGAGCTCCATGCTCCATGGCACTCTTTTCCTCATCTCTGATTCCCTCAACAGCAAGAGCCCTCTCTACCACCTGAGCATAGGTAGAGACTTCATGCGCTGGGGCAACTCTAATGCCCTGAGCTATACCAGGATTCAATCCTTGAACAAACTTTTCCTTCTGAGCCACATCTGTGTGTACCATGTCTAAAGCAAACTTGGTCAACCCATTAAATTTATTAACATACTCGGATCCTGATGCCTTTCCCTGAACAAGATTCAGAAACTCATTCATCTTGGCAGCCTTGGCCACATCACAGTAATACTTTTCATTAAACAGCTGCCTAAACTCTTTCCAATCCATCACAGCTGTGTCTCGTGTCTGGGATATCACTTCCCACCATGTCCGGGCATCATCCCGCAGTACAAATGTCGCATAGGTCACCCTATCGTGACCTACCAGCCCCATACTGTCACGAATGGAACTGATCATGCCCATCCATTGCTCAGCTCTAAATGGATCTAGGCCTCCCTCAAAAACTGGAGGGTAATATTCCTGGAATCTTCCACAGAGAAATTCCCATCTGCTCTCAACTCTAGGCTGAGCCAAATCTGGTGCCACTCCTGGCACAACATAGGAAGAGGTGCTCCCCAACAGATTCTACTGTTGCCTCAAACACCTGATCTCTTTCTCATGCCTCTGCAATCTTGATTGCAAATCTGTGACTATCTGTTGAAAGCTCTGAGAGGTAGATGAAGAACTCAACCCCTGGCTTAAATTCCCAGCCTCTGGATAACCACCACCAGGCCTCATTATCTGCCTTTGCTATAAACCTACTCTGCAGTCAATAACTTGACCCATTAAACAAAATGAGCATATCATGAGCTTTCCCCCATGGGATCAATCTTACCACACCACATTCATAAACCACTTGCAGTGCTATAAACATTCCCATGGCATCCGTACATCAATGAAAATCCCTGCTCTTCCAACATTCACACCATGCCTCAACTCAAGCATGCAAATATCACAATTATGTAATCATGGAGCAGGTAATCAAATAATCATATTCATAAATATGTTCATGGAGCATATAATCAAATAGTCAAGAGCCAGGCTCTATCAGAATCTCATACTCCCTAAGGCAATGTGCAGGTAAAGCATTCACAATCTATTTAAGCAGCTAAGCACATAACTACAAAAATAGTTACCATTCCTTGAGTGAAGCTATCTTCAGTGATGAGTGTACATGCCCAGCTCGTCTTCAGGAACACATAAACCATGGCATGCTCTGATACCAAAATTGTATCGCCCCAACTCCAGGGACCGCTACAGTGCACATTGCAAACGGTGCTAAACTCGCTAATCGAGTCGTTTGGCCATAAACGTGTAACTAAGTGTGATTAGCAGTTTAGGGGTTAAAAAATTTGGTTAAGATATAACGTTTCACTAGAACATTTACTGTACACATTGGGATCCCAAAAATATAATTTCAGAGTTTATTACAAGAAAGTGTTTACAACAGGTCGTTCTAAGCGGCAAAACAGGGTTCAGCCCTAGTTCAACTTTCAAACCTCGCCCAAGTATTGGTCGAGCAGCTGCATATGTACACGTCATCACCTAAGCTCTCCAACTCAAGGATGGTCCAACCTCCTCTTGCCTTTACCTGCACCACAAAGCACCCGTGAGCCGAAGCCCAGCAAGAAAACTCATATGCTCAAAAACAGTCATATCATGATATCAAATCATCTCTGGCATGCCTAGCAATCATAGCTCTACTCAGCATGCAAATGGATTTCAACAAATGTTGGGGTATCCAGGATAAGATATCCTGGCCTTCTGATTGGAGGACTATCAAGTCAATCCTAATCAGATGAGTGTCGTAACACTAGAGGTTCCGATAAACCATGCTGAGTGACCAACAAGCAAGTCACTGGGGCCTCAGTGCCCAAGCCATGCATATGATGATCAAAATGATCATGCAGAGCTCATAGCTCTGATCAGAAGAGTGAATATCACTTGAGGTTCCGATAAACCATACTGAGTGACTGGCAACCAGGTCACTAGGGGCCCAGTGCCCATTTCCTGCAATGGCTCTACATGACTAGCCTTTGGCTAGATAAATGCTTGTTTATATTCATCGAACTTAAGGTCGGTCCTGCATTAATGCTCTTTGAGTCATTCAATGCAGAGGGTCGATTAGGTCCAATCGACATAACTTGCACTACACACTAGGGTTGTCATGACTAGTGAGTTAGCACAATGTGACCAGTGCCCAGTACCACTGCCGAACCTGACTAATGAGTCACGGCTTCACAGTTGATACTAACACCTTTGCCAATTCTGACTAATGAGTGAGCCCTGTGTGACCAGTGCCCAGTATCACTGCCGAACCTGACTAACGAGTCACAGCTTCACAGTTGGTACTAGCACCTTTGCCAAATATGACTAATTAGTCAGTACCATGCACAGGTAAGCAATGCTATCAATGTGTATCATATGCCAATTATCCAAGAACAGGGCATTCAGCATGCTTACTAAACAGTTGCTAGCATAATTATGATCATGCACAAACTCAGAGACTCAAGCCCTGACCAATCTCATATTCATCATTCATGGCATGCCCTAATCACATGTTTCTCGTGCATCACAAGCATCACACTTAATCATCCAGCATGCCTCAGTAATAATCATATGCAAATGGGCAAGATTTCCAAGCATTCATTATGCTATCAATGTTGACATTTAAACATCCAACATGCATCAATCATAGCCATGCATGTCACATATGGGGTGCAGTTTTCTTACCATGGGTTCGAGCGAGAATTAATAAAAGAAACGACCTTTGATTACGATCAATCCTTTGGTCCTTTAACAGTCACCTGGTCATAACCAATTATGGGATTCCATCAATAAAATTAATAATAAAAGTTTCCCAAACCAAAACCTAGACTCCGAGACATCAAACACCACTAAACCGGGTAGTAGGATCGACCCCGAGGCCTTAAACTAGCATCCCCAAGTCAAAAACCTACTTTTGGCCAAAGAGCCACTAAGGGCCGGGGCCCTCCTTGGCCATGCCGCGACCCGCCCCTCAAACAGAGGCGCCCAATACTCTGCATCCTCCAAGGGCCGCGGCCCACCCTGGCCATGTCGCGGCGCAACCCCCAATTCAGCCAAAACCCCTGTTTTTCTTCTCTCACGTTTTCTCTTGGAACCAACCCTTCAAACCAAGTTTAAACACCACTCAAACCTCCAATACAACCCCTAAACTTGATCTATAACACTCCCTTAGCAAGACCCAAGATAAACCCTAATCAAAACTTCCATTAATTCCAACTAACCACCAAGAAATCACAAGATGAAATTTAACACCAAAAAAGAGTATAACCATACTTTCATGGCTGAGTTTACTTACCTCAAGCTTGGTTTTCAACCCCCTTCAATGGCTGAATCAAGTCCCTAAGCCCAAACCTTGATTTCCTAGCTTGTTCCCTCAAGTTGGCTCTCAAAATTCCAAAGGGGGAAGGAAGAGAAATGGTGCACGGTGAGGGAGAGAGATGAGGATAAAGATGCTCTATTTTTTAAACGATTCTACCGCCTTCTAAAACTCAAAAGCTGAAACCAATCCTTATGGTCAAAAGTCCATAATGCCCCTAGGCCAATTTAATAGCTTCTAAGCACTCCTAAGGGTAAATTCGTCATTTCCAACCTATACCGTTAATTATAATTAATTCTCTCCAATTCCCGCTAATCTCAATATTCTCAAGTGCCAATAAATCATACCCCATTACCCTTTAATTCCCGGTAATGTTCTAATCATCAAATGACCCCGAGACTCATCCCGAGCCTCGAACTTAATCCCGTTATGACTAGACCGAAAACTTGCATCTCATGATCTTCTCATGTCGAATGGCTCGAACCAATCCACATATAATGTGGTAAAATTATAACTCACCCATATGCATAAAATTACACAATCACGCCCCCAACAGCCAAATTACCAAAATGCCCTTGCAATTAAAATATGAGCCCATATGCAAGCATTCACCTTCATATAATAATATAATTCACATAAACATGCATATAGTCATTAAATACCATAATAAATCAATTATGGCCCTCCTGGCCTCCTAATCAAGGTCCTAAACCTTATTAGGAAATTTGGGGCATTACAGTCCTGACCCTTATTGTCATCCTCGGCCCGATTGCCGCGTAGTCTAGATGATTGCCGAGTCATTACAACTAAATGCCTGCAATCAGTGACACCGCTCATCAGGCATGATAACAAGATCCAATTCCACCTCTCAATCTCAACAACAAACCAAGATCAACAATCCAAATAACATACAGATAGCATATAACACACAATGGGCCTTGCCCTGGCATCATGCATATGATATTTCACTCATCATGCTCATTATAATATAAGCAGGTAACCAAAGCATTCAAACACAAATTCAAATACATTAATCAACCATACCAAACAACCCTGAGTCGAGCTTTTCAATGGCAGCGTGCGTACATGTTCGGTCAATCTCCAGAACCAATAAACCTTGGCTCGCTCTGATACCAAGTTGTAACGTCCTACTACCTTAGAGCCGTTACTAAGTGAGTTTAAAACGGAAATTGTGCAACTAACTAACTATATGAGGTTTCTAAAACTAAAAGTGTGACTAAACCAGGAATTAAGGCTGTAATCTTTGAAAATGCTTAGCTTCATTGAAAACATTAAGTATCAAACATCTGGGATCCCAAAAATAAGGTTTACAAAATATTTACAACTCAAAAATAGATTTACACCTGGTTAACTATCAAAAGAATAAGTTAATACAACCATATTCAAAATGCCCCCAACCAAAGCAGTCGGACAGGCCGAACATGTACGCGCCGCCCCCACGCTCTCCATACTCATGGCTGGTTGACTTTTTCTTTGCCTTTACCTGCAACACATAGCACCCGTGAGCCGAAGCCCGGCAAGAAAAGTGAAACAATATATATCATATGCATATTATATAGTTAACATATAATCCACAGATAAACAGGTCAACCATCAGACTAAGCAAACAGGGCCATGCCGCCCCAAAAGCCTTACCAAAGCCTGGGGTCTCGGTCCTCACCGTAAGGATACTCCATGTATCCATTGGGTCCTACCCTGACTATAAGCACTCCATGTGCTACGTGTTACTTCCGACCCCACTGCCGTTCTCGGCCTTGCCGCTCTCGGCCTTAGCCCTTCATTTCACTATAATTACACATATCGTACATCTCGAAATAATCGTTTAAACATATAATAATTCAATTAAGGTTATACTCTAACACGTAATACAATCTTGGGCCATGCCCGGCAATAGCAATATGGGCCCATGCCCTATTCTCAGGTGTTACGATTTTCTTACCTTTCAATTCGATAGCTTTGATCACTTGACTCCTTGAGCACGATCCCACTCGAGCCCTAGCGCTTACCTAAACAAAATCCATAGGTCAAAGTCATCACCAAACCTCAAGTCCAAAACCTAGCCTCGGGACCAATCCCGAGCCCCCCCGGGAAGTCCTAGATCCACAAAACAAGGTGGTGGAATCGAACCCCGAACCCTAGGTCAAAATCCCTCAAAAATAACCCAAAAACCCCTTTCTGGGAACAGTGCAGCGCTACAGCGCTCTAAAGAGGGCGCTATAGAGCTACAAGCAGAACTGAACATCCCCAGAAACAGGGCCTAGTGCTACAGCGCTCAAGGACTAGCGCTGTAGCGCTAGTTACAGACAGGCAACACCCAATTTCGTTTTCTGCGATTTCTTTCAACCAATTCAACCCCAAACTTGTCCAAATCTTCCCCAAACCCAAAAACAAACTTATCAACACCTTCCATTCATCCCAAGCATCCCAAGAACTCAAAACCCAAGCTCATGCAACCCAAATCTCAAAATCCACCATAATTAACCCTAAACCCAGAAATTCAGTCAAACATCAAAGTTAAAGACTTAGAATTCATACCGTGGATGGAAATTCGACCTTGAGTTCAACCCTAGACCTCCTTAGCTTGCTCCTCCTCAACCATGGCCTAAATTCCCCTAAAATCCCCATCAATTCAGTTTAAATACATAGCTCAAACCAGTCAAACCCTAAAACTGAAATTTCTAAAAACTTACCTCAGTTTTTGATGTGTTCTTGCTAATCCCTTGCCAATCTTCAAGTCTAGCTTGGGATCCTTGATGCTCAGCCTACCCTAGCTCTCCACTGAGCTTAACTCCAAGAAAAATGAAGGGAAATGGTGGGAGAGCCACAAATCGATCCTTTGAAACAAAACCCCTCTATTTTTCTCTCTTTTCTTTTTCTTCCTTTTTCTTTCTTTTCCACAGCCTTATAACTCTTTTCTACCAATCCCACTAAGTATAAAGCTTAAATAAACTTATCTCTAATAAGCCTAATGTCCAAAATGCCCTCCTTATCAATTCTACACCCTTTTATCCATGTAGGGCCATTTTAGTTATTTTACCCAATTCCCGCTAATTCCTCGAGTCTCTAATAATTTCCCGCTTGCTTCCCAATACCTGATTGGTCTCCAAATATATATATTCCTCATTATAAAATCAACCTCAATATATTCTCTAAATTCCCATTTAAACTCCCTAGACTTGACCCAAGCCGGGTATAAATTCCCGCTATGACTTTTCCGCTAATCCGCTCATTCTAGGATCGTCTTGAGTCACAGATCACATATAATAATACAGTCATGCCCAAAATGGCCAAAATTACAATTATGCCCTTTTCACACAATCAGGGCCTACAGGCATACTAATACACGTAGTCATGCATCTCAAATAGTCAAATAGTCATATAACATGCTTTAAATCATAATCATGCATTTAACTCATTAAAGTCACACACATAAATCCCATTATGCCCTCCAGGCACACTAATCAAGGCCCTTAAGCCTTATTAGCGAATTTGGGTCGTTACAGTACAGGAACGATATGAACGAGTCACATCCAGGTTCGTTAGGAATGTGTTGGACTACTCCCTAGTTAAAGCAGAATGTGAACGACTACTACATTGATGATACTAAGACTGAAGAAGCAGGGTATCAAGTAAGGCTCCAGAAGGTGTCAGCTTCAATTTCTTCAAGGGTATTCAAGATCATGCTACAGGAGGAGAAGGGATCAAGTATGAAGAGATTCAATCAGAAGCCACAAAGAAACTATGGAAGAGTGCCTCAGGTGTGAGAAGTATAGTGAGACTGGTGGACACGTCATCTACTACCTAAGGTATCTTTGAAGATAGCTACACCTGAGATCGAGATGACAAAATAATCTAAAGTTAGACTGAATGGATAATTTTGTATTAGATATTCAGAAGGAATAATTAAGATTGGTAGCACCCTAGGGTATTGGAATCTGTGTGTAATGGATAGAACAGAAGGGTAATAGGAAGGACATTGTCTTTGTTTAAGACTTGAAGGTGTAAAGCGGTGTATGAAAGGATGAGATGCATCCAGATATAGACTGAAGGGATGGTGGTTTGTGCTTTGTGGTAGGTGAAAGAATGAGAACATGGCTGGTATTTAAGTTAACGGTGATGTTGGATAGCCACGATTAAAGTACAGTGTAGGCATTCACGGATTAGAAGTAAATGCGTAGCGTAAGCGATTTGAGCGTTTGGACATTTGTAGAGGAATAACCTTGAGATCAAGATCTAGTGGGAATTAATGGGTGATTTATATTGGAAACCCTTGATTTGACAAGGGGAAATTAATATGGAAGCTGACCTCTTAGCGTGGAAAGATCTGTGTCGGTTGGATAGGACGCCATGGATTACAGTAAGGTCAGACAAGGTAACGATTAAGATTGATATAGTACCTGCGATTGGTTGTGGACAGAAATATATCTCTATGGACAATGAAATTCAGAAAGCGTATCTTGTGACAATGGTTAAGAATCCCACCATTGTAGTATGAATTAAGATATGAAGATCGGATGAGTGATCCGATAGAACTTGGTATTGAGATGGAGATCCTAGATGACCATTGTACTACCTATGGAAGGTAAAATGGTATAGTGGTGGATCGAAAGAGTGGACCACATTAGACTACAAGTAAGATTATTGGACATGAAAGGTTGCAACTCAGCAGATTGAGTTAACACACTTTGGTTCATGTGAACGGGTGAAGTGACATGGTAATTGATAGTGCTGGGTTGAGACCCTTTAATTTTTCAAGTTCTAGAAAGGAAATAGAAAATGAAGAGAATAAAGTTGAAACCTAGAATTATTGGTTATCTTCAGATAAAATGGCAATCTGGAGAATTAATGGTTATTTTAAAGAATTTCGCATTGAATTTGCAAGTGTTCGGAACATTAAGATAAGCATAGTTCCTTGACAAAATAGTCACGGTGATGAATGTCGGATTACGGCTAGGGTGACATGACATAAGATAAGGTAAGATAGAAAGCAAGAAGTGCTGGTTCTAAGTAAGGAAATGAAAGGTAGTAGGTATCGTGGTTCAGTATTGGTTTGGGGGAAACCAATGAAGTTATTAGAATTATTAGGGAAGAAGTATCTGCCTATCGGAAAGGACATAAGAGTTTGCAAGTTTCAAGTACCAGAACACAAAGTTCCAGGATGGGAGACTTGTATTTCTCCGAACATTGCAGACAAGAAAGAGTATGATATTTTCGGAAAGAAAGGGGAGTTTTAACTTTTGATTCGATAAGTGTTCTGAGATGGTAAAAAGGATTTGGGCCGAGGGCCTACAAGTTAGCCTTACCCTAGTGTGATTGGTTGCTTATAAGTATTACTGGTGCCAATGACAAGAAGGGAAATGTACAATAATTACCGTTGATGAGGTATGGAAACCCTGGGGTTTCAGCAGAGTTATTGTGCAAGGAAAGGATAATGAAATTATAGTTATAAGATAAGACCTTATGGAACACAATTGTCACTCTAGTAAGAGTGTTATTGAAGGAATAAAGGTAAAGAATTGGACTCTGAATTTACGGTCAGATGTTCGAGATTTATTACCCATTATTGTAATGGCCCACGCCACTATGACTGCTTCCTGGAATGACGACTGGCCCTACAAACCAATACGAGTCTTACCAGCGTGCTTTGTCCTCACTCACACGCTTCCTGGAAAAACTTCCCAGGAGGTCACCCATCACCAGATTGCTCCAGGTCAAGCACACTTGACTTTGGAGTTCTAAAGTAATGGGCTACTGAAAAGACGATGCATCTTGTTGGCATAGGTAGTACCCATCAATCCATTTAAGCCCTCTTCAACTGTGTAGTCCCATACATACACACTCTTAGAATCATCACACTTGACCTTCCCCAGGCGGTGTGGGATTGTACAGCTTTACCTGGTCTTTCCCTTTACAGATCACGGGATTCTAACTGTCACAATCACCCCCCTTACAGGCCCGACGTTCTCGTCGGCCACACTTCCGTCTAGGTCAAGGCTCTGATACCATTTGTGATGCCCCACATCACTATGGCTGCTTCCTAGAATGACGACTGGCCCTACAAACCATGAGTTTTTCCAGCGTGCTTTGTCCTCACTCGCACACTTCTTGGGAAAACTTCCCAGGAGGTCACCCATCACTAGATTGCTCCAAGTCAAACACACTTAACTTTGGAGTTCTCAAGTGATGGGCTACCGAAAAGAAGATGCATCTTGTTGGCATTGGTAGTACCCATCAATCCATTTAAGCCTTCTTTAATTATGTAGCCCCATACCTACACAGTCTTAGAATCATCACACTTGACCTTCCCCAGGCAGTGTGGGATTGCACAGCTTTACCAAGTCTTTCCCCTTACGTATCACAGGATTCTAACTGTCATAATCACCCCCCCTTATGGGCCCAGCGTCCCCGTCGGCCACACTTTCGACTGGGTCAAGGCTCTGATACCATTTGTGACGCCCCACGCCACTATGGCTACTTCTTCGAATGACGATTGGCCCTACAAACAAACACGCATCTTTCTAGCGTGCTTTGTCCTCACTCGCATTTTTCCTGGGAAAACTTCCCAGGACCCATCACCAGATTGCTCTAGATCAAGCACGGTTAACTTTGTAGTTCTTAAGTGATGGGCTACCGAAAATAAAATGCATCTTGTTGGCATAGGTAGTACCCATCAATCCATTTAAGCCTTCTGCAACTGTGTAGTCCCATACCTACACACTCTTAGAATCATCACACTTGACCTTCCCCAGGCGGTGTTGGATTGCACAGCTTTACCTAGACTATCCCCTTATGGATCACGGGATTCTGACTTTCACAATCACGCCCCCCTACAAGCCTGGCGTTCTCGTCGGCAAGACTTCCGGCTTGGTCAAGGCTTTGATACCATTTCTCACGCCGTACGTCACTATGGCTGCTTCCTAGAAAGACGACTGGCCCTACAAACCAACACGAGTCTTTCCAGCGTGCTTTGTCCTCACTCACACGCTTCCTGGGAAAACTTCCCAGGAGGTCACCCATCACTAGATTGCTCCAAGGCAAGCACACTTAACTTTGGAGTTTTCAAGTGATGGGCTACCGAAAAGAAGATGCATCTTGTTGGCATAGGTAGTACACACCAATCCATTTAAGCCATCTTCAACTGTGTAGTCCCATACCTACACAGTCTTAGAATAATCACACTTGACCTTCCCTAGGCGGTCTGTGATTGCACAACTTTACCCGGTCTTTCCCCTTACGGATCACAGAATTCTGACTGTCACAATCACCCCCCTTACGGGCCCGATGTCCCCGTCGACCACACTTCTAGCTGGCTCAAGGCTCTGATACCATTTGTAATGCCCCACGTCACTATGGCTGCTTCCTGGAATGACAACTGGCCCTACAAACCAAAACGAGTATTTCTAGCGTGCTTTGTCCTCACTCGCATGCTTCTTGGGAAAACTTCCCAGGAGGTCACCCATCACCAGATTGCTCCAGGTCAAGCACGCTTAACTTTAGAGTTTTCAAGTGATGGTCTACCAAAAAGAAGATGCAGTACCCATCAATCCATTTAAGCCCTCTTCAATTGTGTAGTCCCATACCTACAAAGTCTTAAAATCATCACACTTGACCTTCCCCAGGCGGTGTGGGATTGCACAGCTTTACTCGGTCTTTCCCCTTATGGATCATGGGATTCTGACTGTCACAGATGTGTTCGAATAAATTTCGAGGAAGAAATTGTAATAAGTAGGGGATATTTGTAACGACCCAAAATTGCTAATAAGGCTTGGGGCCTTGATTAGCATGCCGGGAGGGCATAATTGGTTTATATATGTTTAAATGGTTAAATGCATGAGTATGTGGCATGCATGATTTGTATGACTATGTGTATATATTAAATGCATGTTTATGGGTATTAGATATGCATGTGAGCCATTTATAGCTTAAAAGGGCATACTTGTAACTATGGCCTGTTGAGGGCATAAATGTAATTATATGTGATAAATTTTTGAGACCACATTATTATGTGAATATATTTGTAGTATATGGATCGAGACGGTCCCAGTGAACGGATTGGCGAAATAGTCACATGACGGATTAATACCCTGCTCGGGGGAGCCTGGGGTATTTTTAGGAATTTAGAGAATATGTTGGCAATTATTTGGTGTTGGATAAATAATTGGTAATTAATTGGATGGCGGGATTAATTGGTAAATACTAGGAACACTTGAGGATTTAGCGGGAACTGATGAGAAATGACTATTTTACCCTTAGAATAATTAAATGGTTAAGTAACTCGAGAGGGGAATTTCGGTCATTGGTTTTGGCTGAGAATAGACCAATTAAGGTATTTGAAGAAGGTAGAATATACTAGACCCAAAGAAGCCTTAACCTCTCTCTTCCCTCCCATTCTATTCAATTTTTCTCTTCCTCTCTCTGGAGGTAATTAAACAAGTTTGAGTCTTTTGGAAAAGGATGACCGATGATTGAAAGCTTGTGAAGCAAAGCTGAGAGTAGAAGCTAGAGGAGTCCTTGAGGAAGCTAAGGGGGAAGTTAGTGGCTGAAGGCTTAGGAAATTAAAGGCTGGAGCTGGGATGGACTGAGATTCAATTCACGGGTCATAATTATCATGAGGTAAGCTTCAAATCCTGCTGCTGGTTATGTTTGATTTGCTTGATTTTGTGTTCTGGAGTTTTGAGTTCAAGAGGTGAGTTTGACTGGTTTTTGGGTAGAGAATAACTACTGAATTGAATTATTAGCTTTAGTAATATAGCTATGGTTTTGTGTTTGAATGAGTAATCAATAGCCTTAGGTTCATAGTTGGTTTGAATGAGGTTGATGAGGTTTGTTGGTAGAAATTTTGGGTTGAAGCTTAGTAGTTATTGGCTGGGAAGAAGAAGTATAAACCCAGATTTTCTGGGTCAAAAGGGGCGTACCGTGGCGTGTGGGGCCATTTTCGCCTGAGGATGCCTCTGACTTAGGGCCGCGCCGTGACTCACTAGGCCAAGTCACGGCCTGCCTCCCCTTTTGGCTGGGGTCCTTGCTCTTTGACTTGGGGGCATGTCGCGACCCACTAAGCCAAGTCACGACCCACCTAGGGATTTTAACCTTAGAATTGTTTCAAGAATTGATAAGGCTCGGGGGTTCGAACCTAGGCTCTCAGGATAATTCCTACTACCCGGTTTAGTAGAAATTGAGGTCCCAGAGGCTAGTTTCTGTCTCCAAGGTATTTTATTTTGATTGGAAGTTCATTGGCCCTTGTGATTAGGTTTATCGCCAAGGCTCGAGGTTAAGGATCATGCTCGAAATTGTTTCGTTCACTCCATTCGGACTTAAAGGTAAGAAAACTGCCCCCTTTTGTGTGGCTGTGTTGGGATTTAGATTCCCTATGATTGAATACAAATGTTGTATGATTATGATATGCCATGAGAGCATGAAATAAACAGCCTAAGAGTGTCGAGACTGATATTTGCACACAGGATGCGGTTCAGCCACTGAGAGCTGGGATCAGCCAAGATTAACATTGAGCTCGATCTAAGCAACCAGATTTAGTGGGTTAAATAGAGGGTGCGACCTAAGGGCGTCGACCTCGAGTACTGTATGATGATTATGATAAACTAATGAGTATTGATATGTTTACCATTGCTAATCTGATGCTTATAGCTTGTTAAATAATGAGATGAATTGTTTGTGAATCATTGATTGTCCTCTCTGATTAGGTAATTGTTATGACATGATGAATAATTGGTTAACTGTTTTATGGATCATTTGATTGTCATCATTGTTTATGCTATGCTTTATGGTTTTCTTACTAGGCCTCGGCTCACGGGTGCTACGTGGTGCAGGTATAGGCAAGGGTAAGATGGATCAACCATGAGTTGGAGAGCTCTGGGGGCAAGGTGTACATTGTCAGCTGCTCGTCCGCCACGGCCGAGGGATCTTACAGGGACAGAAAACCTAAAATGTGTATTTTTCCATTAGAGTGGCCTTTACTTGTATTTGACTTTTGTAATTTTGTAAATTTGTCCTTTAACCCTATTTTTTTTTGGGATCCCATGTACTAAACGTTTATTTAAATGAAAAATTGTCCGTCTATGACCAAAATATTTTAACCCTGACTCAATTATGACTTTAGGGTCACATTTTCAACTAAACGACTTGATTAGCAAGTCTTGCACAATTATAAACACGCAGTGTAACGGTCTTGGTTAACCAGGGCGTTACAGATTTAGATTTAAAGAGCCTTAAACTCTCAATGTCAAGCACTTTCTTTGAGAGTTATTGGAGAAGACTAGGGACTCTTGGAGCTAGAGACAGAAAGAGAAGGTAGAGAGAGATTGGAGAGAGTGACCAAGTCTTCCAAAATACTATTTTGACCCTTATATAGAGTAGGCACCATCATTAGGTCTAACCAATAGGATTAGACTTATAAAACACGTCATTAAGAGCATTTCATGTAACTTGCTCGTACTAAAGTACGCGACACATCTCTTGCATGCAGATGATGCATCGCCTATTAGGGTTTCTTGAAACCCTAAGCATTGGGCGATGTTACGCCACTTGGGTGGTGACACATCGCCATCCTCGCTAGTTTCAACACTTCCAATGGTCCAAAAAATGCTCCTAATTCAATCGAATGTTTTGGGAACCCTTACATACCTCCATGCGTCACTTTGGACCCAAAAATGTATTTTAAAAGTGCCTACAATTGATGCTAAAATTTCATATCTTCACTATGTGAAATTTACTAAGTGTTTATACATTGCTTGTATTTTAACAATTATCTTTTGTATTTAATCAATCATAAAAGGAAGTGCTTTTGTCGATGAGACACAAGTCGTCTTAAAGGTACTTGGTTAACGTCATGGCCACAACCGAGGTATTGGATGCAAGTTGAAGGGCACTAGTACATTTGCCTCAGGCGCCACCAGATCCTCTTCACACTCAGAGGCATCACCATTTACGTCCATCATAGTCAGCCCTAAAATGGTACCAGCTGAGGTTTTCTAGTCCATGGTTCAATACTTCAGTCAAGCCACTATTATCCATAATAACAACTTCCAATAAATGCGACAATTTATGCAAACTACAAATTCGAACATCCAAGCTCCACAATTTCAGCTTGTGAACTTGGACATGAATATGATACAACCCATGATGGCGTACTTTCCAGGCTCAGGCCAATTTTCACCCCAGCATCCATAGTAGCCACAACCACAACCCCCCACAGCCACCACAACAGCCCGACAATGATGACGACTTTGGGATTAATTTAGATGACATTTAGTTTGGTTATATTATTCTTCTAAATTTATTAATATTTTGTGTTTTTTTTTTACATTTTGGAGACAATACTACTTGTGTTGTTAAATTGAAAAAAATTATTTTTATCTTGATATCATATTAATATTAAATATTATTTAATTAAAAAATTGGTTCTATTATTTAATTAATATTTTATTAATTTTTTTAATTAATATAAATAAATAATTTTTTATTAAAAAAAGTTATATACCTACAATGACGACATGTCATCATAGTAAAGTGCTCGATGAACATGAAAATCTGAGATTTTGTGACCCTATGGCAACAACATGTTGTCGTTGCAGGTATATAAACCCAGACACTCTATGTAATGCCCCAAGTCACTATGGCTGCTTCCTAGAACGACGACTGGCCCTACAAACAAACACGAGTCTTTCCAGCGTGCTTTGTCCTCACTCGCACGCTTCTTGTGAAAACTTCCCAGGAGGTCACCCATCTTGAGATTGCCCCAGGTCAAGCACGCTTAACTTTGGAGTTCTCAAGTGATGGGCTACCGAAAAGAAGATGCATCTTGTTGGTATAGGTAGTACCCATCAATCCATTTAAGCTCTCTTCAACTGTGTAGTCCCATACCTACACAGTCTTGGAATCATTACACTTGACCTTCCCCAGGCGGTGTGGGATTGCACAGCTTTTTACTCGATCTTTCCCTCTGCGGATCACGACATTCTAACTATCACACTCTACACCGATGACACGTCATCGATGTAGATGTCAGCGGTCCATGGACCTACAATGATGACATGTGGTCGCTGTAGGGGTTATTGAAATTCAAATTTTCAAATTTTGCAACCACCTACAGCGACGACATCTAATCGCAATATCCCAGTTCAACCAAAAAAAAGGGTTTACTACTGCGACTGACATGTTGTCGATGTAGGTCGCTACATATACAGACCTACATCGATGCCATTTTGGCAACGACTTCCTGCAGACCTATTTTCCTTTAGTGAATGACACCATTTTCACAAATAAATGCATTGGCCTCTTTCATCTCACAAACATAGTCTTGGGTAAACTTCATAATAGCTTGCTCATATATATTTTGATCCCTATCTTCGTGCCTCACAGCCCATAACCAAGGATTAGACAGTCTTGACCTATCCTCAGGGGATTCTAGCACTGAACTAAGGGCATAATACCTCTCTTTTGATTTCTTAAGGCCGACATAATGCAACCAAACCTTCTGCATATGCCTATTGACATCTATGACTTGGTTAAACACATGTTGGATCCCACTGGTCCCATTAATGGGTATCATCTCTATATCCAACATCCCTAACTTTCTCTATCATTTACTCCAACGTATCTTGGACCTAGGGAGTCGTGGCCTGATCATCTAGCCCTTGTCTTCACTCTAGGCATGACTTTATTTAACACAAAATGTTATGGTCAAAACAAACTCAAATTCTAACTTTAACTTTGAACCAACTTACAGTGCGGTAGCTTGGGCCTTTATGATCTTCATATGGATACTGTGAGAGTATACAAGAGCCTAAACAATGTCAACTATGATACTAAGTTGTAACGACCCAATTTTGTAAGACTAGACTCATTGGAAAATGACAACGAAGTCCTAGTGGTCAACTCGGCCCTTGCGGTCAAATTTTGTAAAAATGGACAGTTAGGGGTCTTAAATAACTTTGATAAACTGAATAAAGCGTTTACATCACAAAACAAGTTTTAAAATATAAACTAGTATGAGATCTGAGTAGTTTAAAACAAAACACAGTTGAAAATAATCTTAAAAGAGAGTATTTGATCGTATGGCCTTCTTTACCCAAACTTGTAAATAACACATAAAAAACTTTTAACTTTAGATGTAGTGGAAGACTTGAGGAAACCCTATCAACCTTGCAGATTGGTTGATTCACAATATGCATACTTTTGACAGAATCCCCTCCAACTGCCACCACGGTTTCTTAAGCCTTTCCCTTACCTACACATAGAGTAACTGATGAGCCATAATGCCCTATAAGGAAGCTAAGTACAAACTGGGGAACACCAATCTCAATTCATAGCATAAACATAATGCAAGGTAAACTTTAAATTAACTAGCAATACATCTCAGACATTCACAAGTCAAGTACTACATCATAAATAACATTCATTCGTCATAAAAAAATTTCTGGCCATCTGATTTAACATATAGGTCATGAGCCTTGCAGCCTCCGCATCCTGGAGAATACTTACCTATATGGGATTAGTGCTCTTTAAAGCATATGTGTTGAACAATGTTTATGAAATAAATAATTGAAATGAATTTTTAGCATATATTGATTGTTTATTATTATTGATAGAATAATATTATATGAATATCAGAAAATTTCCTAATTCGTTATTGTGACTACAATCTTGTATTGGTATGAGAGGATTAAGATTGTAGGGAACGAATTTAATACAACCTGAATCACTCAGCACGGGGTACAGCTAGCAGATAAGCACATGGATAAAGCTTATAGGTAGATTATCTAGCTAACTCTGGAGTGAGCAGCTCGAGTCAAACTTCACAACTTACGATAACCAGATAGTCTCCAGATTGCCTCTTGCGCCAACAACCTAGTTCGAGGTGCATGATGGCTAAATCGCCTCCTAGATACTCTGAACTTGGTCTGTGTCAGATTAGGTTAGCCCTTTGATTCAGCTCGAAGGAAGTGTTCAGTTTGTGAAAGCCTGATCATGACGCATAGTGAAGGATCCCAAAAGACTCAGAGATTCCTTATTCGCTCATTAATGACCAGATTTTATTACACGAGATAACAGATGCAAATTCAATGGGCAATCATATCCCTATGTAAATGGGATGTTATTAGAATTTATTATTTACCAGATTTATGTACGTGGTTATCAAAAGCTGTCTAGGAAAACCCTCGATAAATATCAAGGGTGTAGATGCTCAGTATTCCGCGCCCATAAAAGAACCAAGTCGTGTGATGAGGTCCCTTAAAGGCCTACACGCATGCTTGAGCCACGAGACGCCCGGGGCGCGACCCTCTCACAATGGCCTCGCATGCCTAAGACTGTGCCCCGCGAGGTGACCTCCCGTGCCTAGGTGAGTGACGCATAAGGGAGCCTCGTTTGACCCGGGGGAAGTCTTGTTGGCAGGCCTCGCATGCTCAGAACCAAGCCCCGCGAGACGGCCCCGTGTGCCCAAGCTCACACCCCAGAAGCATCAGCCTCGTGTGGCCTCGCGTCCGAAGCAGCCTCGGCCTCGCGTTCGAGTGAGGCCCCACCTCCTCATGATGCGCACCCTGCCTCGCGTCCGAGTGAGGCTTCTGATGCACGCCAAGCCTCGCGTCCGAGTAAGGCCCCTGATGCGCGTCTCGCCTCGCGTCTGAGCGAGCCCCCGCCTCGCGTCCGAGCGAGGCCCCGCCTCCTGTCCAAGCCC
Source organism: Humulus lupulus (assembly GCF_963169125.1). NCBI lineage: Eukaryota > Viridiplantae > Streptophyta > Magnoliopsida > Rosales > Cannabaceae > Humulus > Humulus lupulus. The sequence continues at coordinate 109,398,411 of NC_084797.1, read as the reverse complement.
GCGTGGCCTCGCTGGAGTACCCTCAATGTCGTGCCCCGGCACCGTAGCCTTGCACCTCAGCAGACGTTCGGCCTCGCGCCCCGAGTGAACCACACCATCACATTGCCACGCGAGAGGAGGAGAGCCTCGTGAGTAGCTAGGGATCCGCGTCGTCAATAGGCCTTCCAAGGGGGCCTCGGGAAGGAATATGAGCCACGCCACCTGGTGGCCATGCGAGTGAAACCATGCACCAAGGGAGCCACACCACCAAGGGGGTCGCAAGGAAGGCGTCTCGCCACGCATCCCTAGACATTCGTCAAGGCCACATGCCTATCGCCTAGGCATGTGGGTGACCTCGGGGTGCTTCAGGCATCTCGTGCCACGGACCCGAGACCCCCACCTCACGCCACGACCATTACACGCACCAAGGGTCCCATTCCTTATACCCTGAGACCCCAATGCTTAGAGGCTCCAGTATGAGTCGAATGGAACATACTTGTACAATCTGGTATTGAGTACGGACACCTATACCAGTGGGAGAGTGGGAGTGTTGGAATAAGAGTTATGGCCCGTACGTCTACGGCCAGGAGTCAGAGTCGACACCACTACCACCTGCGCCACTATGCCTGTCACCACTCATCATACATGAGTACGGACAAGTAGTGGAGGCATCCCCCTAACACCTGCCCCTGTACTGGATGTACGACCACAACCTCTGAAGCCACTCTCCTGACAGAGTACTTATGTACCCCTTGGTCTCCTGGACCACGATGTACCCAGGGCCATTAGAGCCTACTATAAAATGAACTCTAACTCCACCTGAAAGGGGGTTGGAAAATTTACTGTAGCAAAGGCTTGATAGTGAATGAAAGATTGATTTCTCCATTGTTATTCTGTCATTGTTCTTGAGTTATTACTTAGATTTCTACAACTTTTTTATTGAGGATCCTTACTTGATAATTTTTTCCAACTCAACTTAGTTGACGAGTTCTCACCGTCAACCGTTTGGCGCCGTCTGTGGGAACGTTAGTTTCAAGCTACTATTCCACCATTGTTTCCGGCAAGAAGAGATGCCAAGACGTTCAAAGCGACTCAGGGAGCCACGAGAGGTAGAGGTACACTTGAACGGAGTCCAGCTGAAGGCCTCCATGAAGTATGCTCCTCCATCCAGAGACGTGGAGCCCCCGAGGGACCCTGAGGTTCACGGAGGTGATAGAGTGGCCTCGTCACCGGCCGCTCTGCCTGGATAAAGTCCTCCAAGAGCACCACCGAGAAATGCTAATGAGATCCCTCTCCCAAAACCACCGCAGGTACCGAACTCCGGCCGGCAGGACTCGGGCCCCTCTACCCGTAGGCATGATAAGCATCCCCGGGTCCATTCCATGAGCTCAAGTTCGAAATCTCGGTTCTATGAAGAGGAAATACGTGAGCTCCACCGTAAGAACCAAAGGTTGGAAACCACCTTGGAGAACATGCAAGAGGTCTTGAATGGCCTGTTGCAGGTTAAATCGAGCGTGACCTTGCCTAAGAGGAAGGAGAAAGGCCAGGATGGGGTGGAGACCACTGTACCGGTAGATGATGGGAGAACCCGACACTCTACCAGTAACACCCCTCGAGCGAAGCAACGCGAGCACCCTAAACCACCTAAGCAGGCCCAGAAACCAGCGCCAAGGACTTACGCTGCCCCTCGCAACGATGACGAGGTCACCTCTAAAAGAGCACCTTTAGATTTACGGGAGGAGCTTAATAAAAAGAGGGCGGGCAAAGGGATCACGCCCCCTATGGCGCCTCGGGAGGGCAAGGGAAAGGCAGATCTTAGCCCGTCCACTTTGAGGGACACTCTAAGCAAGAAGAGGCAGGACCTGGACATGGAGATAAGGAGCCTGCGAAATAAGATCTTCACCGCATCAGGTGGCCAGGTCTTTGAGGAAGAATTCGACCATGAGTCGCCCTTTGTGAGGGAAATTCAGGCGATCCAGCTCCCTGCCAACTTTAAGGAGCCCAATATGACCCCCTACGAAGAAAACATGGATCCAAAATACCACCTGGATGCGTTTAACGATATGATGAAACTGAGAGGGATTGGAAGTGGTGCCAGATGCCACTGCTTCGCTGTCACTTTGAAAGGAGCCACCTACAAATGGTTCAAAAGATTAAGGCCGGGGTCCATCAGGTCCTGGCAGCAGTTTTCTGACTAATTTCTCCAACAGCACCATGCCGTGTGGGACTACACAATGCCAGGTACCAGCCTGGCCAACGTGAAGCAAGGGGAGAATGAGAGCCTGAAGAGCTACATCCATTGGTTCAATATGGAGGCCGCAAAAGTGGGGAGCCTAACTCGTCAAGAGTTAAAAATGGCCATTACCGCCGGAGTGCTCCCAGGAAGCAAGTTGTGGGACAACATGTTGAAGAGGGAAGTCACCGACTTAGATGACTTCTACGAGAGAGCGCAGAAGTACATCCGTGTGGAGGATGGCCACGCAAACTTAAAGGCGGGGAAGGAAGAGCCCCACGCGAAGCCCCCAGCTAACGACGAGTCGAATGTAACAAAGAAGAAAAGGGGGTACGATGGGTCAACAGATGACCAGCAGAGGAAGACCAAGCGAGGGAGTGATCATAGGAAAGCAGCTTATACTTACTTTACGAACCTCACAGATACCAGGGAGCATATCTACCTCACCAACGAAGATCGAGTTCCCTTCAAAAAGCCCCCACCAATGAGGAAGGACCGGTCCAAAAGGGATCCCAGTAGATACTGCCAGTACCACAAGGATATCGGGCACACCACAGCGGAGTGCATCCACTTGAAGGAGGATATTGAGGAGCTCATCCGCAGGGTCCATCTAGGCCGTTATGTCAGGAGAGAAAGGCCGAAGCCAGAAGACGAGCCTGTGGCACCCCAGACACAAGGGCGAGCCCAAGAAATACAGGGGGAGGTCCGAACCATTTTCGGAGGTCCAGGATTTGGGGGGGACTCTCGGAACGGGCGAGATAAATATGCAAGAGAGGCTTGGCGAAGCCCACCACCTTGCGTCATGAGTTTGGAACAGCGACCCCCGAAAAGTTTCAAGGGGTAAAATGACTCGATAACATTCACTTAGGAGGATGCGCGGGGGTACACTTTCCCCACAATGATTCGCTGGTGTTGACAGTTCAGTTGGCAAATATGCGCGTGCATCGAGTCTTAGTGGACAACGGGAGCTCGGTGGACATCCTATATCGCCCTGCCTTGGAAAAGATGGGACTGAGCATTCTTCATCTGAAGCCCTGCCAATCATCCCTGTACGGATTCACGAGGGACTCAGTGCAACCCCTAGGAATGATCGAATTGGTACTCACCATGGGGGAACAACCCCGGCAGACTACAGTCATGGCTAACTTTGTCGTAGTAGATTGTGCATCAGCTTTCAATGCGGTATTAGGGAGACCATCCCTAAGAGAATTAAAAGTCATAACTTCAATATATCACTTGGTTGTCAAGTTCCCAACACCAGGAGGGGTCGCTAGTATGAAGGGAGAACAGAAAGAGGCAAGGGAGTGCTACAACACCTCACTCTGTGCGCCTGTGAAACCGCGAGAACCAATGGCCATGGTGATACATGAGGCGCTACGTATGCCTGTGGGGGGTCCGCAGGAGCTGGACCCTCGGATCGTGGATGAGTCAAGAGCAGAACCAGTGGAGGAAGTAGAAGAGGTTACGGTGACGGAGGAACCGTTAAGAAAATTGAAGATAGGGAGAAGCCTGCAAAGTGACGTGAAGGAGGAGTTGATAAGATTTTTGAAGGATAATCTAGACGTGTTCGTGTGGAGTCATGAGGATATGGTGGGTATAGACCCCGATGTGATGTGCCACCATCTGAATATCACCCCAGAAGCGAGGCCCGTCAGGCAGAAGAGGCGGGCGCTAGACCCAGAAAGGTACGCAGCGTTAAAGGAGGAGGTTGACAAGCTAAAGGCCAACGGGTTCATCCATGGGTCTTTTTACCCTGTGTGGGTGTCGAACCCAGTACTCGTCCCAAAGCCAAATGGGAAATGGAGGACCTGCATCGATTTCTCGAACCTGAATAAAGCTTGTCCTAAGGATAGCTTCCCACTCCCAAGGATAGATCAGCTAGTAGATGCGACGGCAGGACATGAATTACTGAGTTTCATGGACGCCTACTCAGGGTACAACCAGATCCTGATGAACCCAGCAGATGAAGTGCACACGTCATTCGTTACAGATAAAGGGCTCTACTGCTACAAGGTAATGCCCTTCGGGTTGAAGAACGCGGGTGCCACCTATCAGAGGTTGGTGAATAAGATGTTCGCTAACCAGATAGGGAGGAACATGGAGGTGTATGTGGATGATATGTTAGTGAAGACCAAGAATGCCACTGAGCTCAAGAAGAACCTTGGTGAGATGTTCGACACACTTAGGAAATACCGAATTAAGTTGAATCCCGTCAAGTGCACCTTCGGTGTATCCTCAGGAAAATTCTTGGGCTTCATGGTCAATTCTAGAGGCATCGAGGCCAATCCTGATAAGATAAAGGACCTAATAGAGATGAGCCCGCCAAAGAACAAGAAGGAAGTGCAGTGCCTAACGGGAAGGGTGGCGGCCCTTAATAGATTTATCTCAAGGTCCACCGATAAGTGCCTCCCCTTCTTTGACATCCTCAAAGGGAGCAAAAAGTTCGCTTGGGATGAAAAATGCGAAGAAGCATTTGTCAAGCTGAAGGAGCACTTGGTGAAGCCACCCCTGTTGGCAAAACCTGAGAAAGGTGAGAAGCTGTACCTGTACTTGGCAGTGTCTGAGCATGCCATAAGCGCAACCTTGGTTAAAGGGGAGAAGAAGCAGCAATAACCCGTGTACTATATCAGCAAGCGTTTGGTGGACGCGGAGAACCGATACCCGGAGATCAAAAAATTGGCCTATGCGTTAGTTGTGGCTTCGAGGAAGTTGAGGCCTTACTTCCATGTGCACACTATTGAAGTCCTGACGGATAGTCCTTTGAGGCAGGTCTTACATAAACCTGAGACCTCAGGGAGGCTGATGAAATGGTCGATCGAGTTGAGTCAATTTGACATTGTGTATACCCCAAGAGCTTCCATCAATGGACAGGTGCTGGCGGACTTTATAGTAGAGTTCACCCATCAGCCGAATAGAGGAAGAAGTGAAGAAGGGGAGCAGCCTGTTATAGAGGAAGAGCGAGGGGGTCTAGAGGAATGGAGTTTGCATGTTGATGGGGCGTCTAATGAAGGAGGATCTGGAGCGGGCATCATGATGACCGGGCCCGAGGGACACAAAATGTATTGCGCGATCCGGTTTGGGTTTGAGGCCTCCAATAACGAGGTAGAGTATGAGGCGCTCCTGGCAGGCCTGCGTTTAGCCCAGGAGCTGAGAGTGACGCGCCTTCGTATCTTCAGTGACTCTCAATTGGTAGTGTACCAAGTAAAGGGGGAATACCAGGCGACGGGACCCAAGATGGCAGCCTACTTGGAGAGGGTGAAGGGCTATCTGGGACGGTTAGTGGCATATAGCATAGAGCAAATCCCCAGAGAAAGGAATACCCATGCTAATGCACTCGCGAAGCTGGCGTCCACCATGGATGGAGATATCTTGGAGTTGATACCCGTGGAGTACTTACCCAAACCCAGCATCGAAGGCGCGAACGTGCATATGATTAGTGTCCCAAGGGAGTCGTGGACTGAGCCGATCAAAAGGTACCTGGAGGAAGGAACCTTGCCTGCAGACAAAAACGAGTCCCGGAGGTTGGTGTATAGGGCTGCTAGATACACCCTGGTAGATGGGGTCCTTTACAAAAGAGGATTCTCAATGCCACTCCTGCGGTGTGTAGAAGAGGAGGAGGCATTGAAAGTGTTGCATGAGATACATGAGGGAGAGTGTGGCAACCACGAGAGCGGACCCTCCACAGCTAGGAAGGCCATGAGACAAGGATACTACTGGCACTCCATGGAGAGAGATGCGCATGACTTTGCCATGAAATGCGACAAATGCCAGAGGCACGCCAACTACCCTCGGAAACCCCCAAGTGAACTGACCAGCATGACCAGCCCCTGGCCCTTCGCTATCTGGGGGATAGACTTGATCGGTGCTCTTCCTGCAGGCAGGGGTGGAGCAAAATACGCGGTGGTGGCAGTGGACTACTTCACTAAGTGGGTAGAAGCAGAACCCCTCGTGAAGATAACAGCCAAGCACATCACCGCTTTCGTCAACAAATTCATTGTTTGTAGATATGGAGTACCCTACAAAATTATTTCTGACAATGGTACCCAGTTCGAGGGAGGAGCTTTTGAGGAATATTGTAGGGGAAGGGGCATAAGGAGAAGTTTCTCCACGGTGGTACACCCACAGGCCAATGGACAGGTGGAGGCCATAAACAGGGTCCTTAAGAAGAACTTGAAGGCAAAGTTAGAAAAGATGAATGGAGCTTGGGTAGAGGAGCTGCCAAATGTGTTGTGGGCTTACAGAACCACCCCACGCATGACTACTGGGGAGTCCTCATTCTCCTTGGCCTATGGATGCGAGGCCGTACTCCCGGTTGAGATGCAGGTTGAGTCCCTCAGGGTACAGGCATATGGAGACGAGGCTAACTGCATAGCTCTGGCTGAGAACTTGGACATGCTTGAAGAGAAGAGAGAAAAAGCACAAATGAGGGTGGCAATATACCAACAGCGCGCCACAAGGTACTACAATTCGAGGGTGCGAGAGAGAACTTTCAGATTTGGCAACTTGGTGCTGAGGAAAGTACTCCCTAACACGCGAGACCCAGGAGCAGGAGTGCTGGGGGTGAACTGGGAGGGGGCCTACCAGGTTTCTCAGTGCATACCCCTGAGCACTTATAAGCTGGCGTGCATGGATGACACCATCATACCTCGGGCGTGGAATGCGGAGCACCTTAGGAAGTACTACCAGTAAGGCGCCCACGTCCGGTAGTAAAAGGACAAGTGTTGCACACTATCTTAGTATGATAGGGAAGAATCAAAGAGGTTACATGGATAACCTCCTGAGTAGGTGTGAGTCTTTTTATTTTATTTTCTATGAAAATCTCATATGTATCGTTGTAAACCGCATGTTATGAATGAAACTGTTTGCAACTTCATGTGTTATTTTCCTTCGCTACGTGGGCATCAGCCAAAGTGCCTGCCGAAATAAATTTCACCAAACACTTGGGGGGCAGGACAGGAGGCAACAACATGCGGCTAGCAAGGGGAACCTAAAAAGGGCCCTCTAACGGAGGATCCTAAAAAGGACCCCTCGGCCTCCTAAAAAGGAGGCCCCAAAAAGGGACCCTCTACCAAGAGGACCCCTTGCCCTCCTAAAAAGGAGGCCCCTAAAAGGGACCCTCTACCAAGAAGACCCTAAAAACGACCCCCTGTCAGGAGGACCCTGAAAAGGACCCTATGCACTAGGAGGATCCTAAAAAGGGCCCTCCATCAGGAGGAAGTGACCCTAAAAACGACCCCCTGCCAGGAGGACCCTGAAAAGGACCCCGTGCACTAGGAGGATCCTAAAAAGGGCCCTCCATCAGGAGGAAGTGACCCTAAAAAAGGACCCTTTGATGGGGGATCCCAGAGGGACCCCCTATACCAGGGCCTTAAACGAAGTCCTAACAAGGCATCCCCTGGGATCACAAGGATTAGCTACCCTTGTGAACACCAAGGAAGGCCATAGGGACTTACACAAAATAAAAAGATGGTAACAACAATAATAAGTCTAGTGCGGCCACCAAGCCGTCTAGCCAAAAAGGGTCCTAAAAGAGACCCTGGCAAAAATAGTACTATGAATAACGACGAGAAGGACGCTTCTCGCAAAGAAATAATAAGCGCGCAAGAATATATAAAAGGATAACTAGGACCTAAGGGGTCAAAATATCCTTATAAGAGTAACCAAGAGGCACCAAAAGAGGTCCCAGTGAACCCTTTCACAGGGGCTCCAAAGGACCTCCAGCCTGGTAAATAAAAGAGGGAAACCAACCAAACCCCATCATACAGGCTTAAAAGGGCCTCAAATGCAGTCGAATAAGAGATAAATAACAACACATGTATTTATACATTGAAAAAGAAAGTTTCGGAGATAGTACTAGAGTTACGCTAGAAAAATAGTAATGACAGACATATTACAAAGGCCCGAAGTACAAAAAAAAAAAAAAGGAAGAGGGCATACACCCATGGAGGGCTAGTCGGCAAATGTTATGAAGTAACTACTTCAAGGCCTCCTAACGTGGGCGCTCCACAGGGCCGCTCGAGCAACGGCATGTTCACCAAAAGAAGAGAAGTCGAAATTAGGATCTTGCCTCCACACATTGTAAAGGGCACGGTCTATGGACCTGCGCTCGGTGGTAGCCCTCTCTGCCTCCAAGGAAGCATTCCTCTCTTGCGCTGACTGAAGTTCGGCCCTGAGGGCCTCGACTTCGGCCTCCAACTGGGTAACTCTCTGCTGCGAAATGACCGCGACGGCCTTGTCCTCCTGGAGTTCACACTCCAAGCCGGTAACCTTGTCCTGTAGCCCCTTAGTCTTGGCCTTTACTTCCTTCCTCGTTGATAACAAGTTGGAATATTTGGTCCGGACCTTTGACAACTTAGCCTTAGTTTTATTGAGCTCTTTCTCGAGCTCCTGGACCCAGGCTGCAAGGCAGTCCCTCTCAGCAGTAGACGCGGAGAGGTTGCTGGACGAATCAGCATACCGTAGAGCCACGGTATAGGCCTGCACAAGAAAGTTAACGACATCAACAATAAGTAACAAAAAGAAAAACGCATGTACATCTATACATAATAATGCCGACGCAAGGTACAGGGACTCACCCAGGCCGTGGCACGCCTCAGGGTTTCCCCAAGGTCCGTTTGGGCAACGTTCCCAAGACCATTCCAGTCGGATACTTGGCTAGAGGCAATCTGAGTGTATCACTGTCCATAAGACGTTGCCATCCGAGTCACCCAAGGCTCCCCCTCCGTACTAGGGGCACTTGGCGGGGTAGGGACAGACGACCCGCTTGCCAAAGCGGGAGGGGGCGCGGGAAAGTGGAAAACTGAAGCTCTGGAAAATCAAAGGGAGGCTCCGCCAGGTCGACGTAATCAGCCCCCGGTGATCCAATGTCGAGAGGAACCTGAGGGAAGGCATCGCAGCCATCAGGGCCAGGGGAAGCATAACACCCCGGTGCGACATGCTGGTCCTGAGGTTGGAAGGCCATGTCCTGGTCGTAGGAGTCATAAGGGGGGCATCCCCCGGGGAACAAGGGTAGCTGGTGAGATCCCCCACATTCAAGGGGGGCTTCCTCCGGCTCCTCCTCAGCCTCACCATCATCTGGGAACGGCTCAGCCGGCGTAGCCATTGTCTTCTTAGACCCAGTAATTGACCACAGGAGCTTGGGGTCAGAGACCGGGGACAACTGGTGGCGGTTGAGATTTGACATAGTAAATAAGAATGCCACCTTCTTCATGGCGGAGTGAGCATTGATGAGGTCATTCACGGCCTCCGCCTCCGACCCAATGACTGAAGGAACAGAAAATTGCTCTGCATGATCCCCGCCAGTGTCAGTACAAGCGTGAGTACAAAACAGTAAGTTCTAATAAGAAGAAAAGAAGGACCGGGGTACTTACTGAGGGTGGCGCGAAAGTGTTCACGGACAGAGAGAGGGCCCTCTACGAAGAAAAAGTCTTGCTTCCAAGACCCTGTATTGGACACTGAGCCCTCTATCAAGGGGAGCTCGTTATTGGCCTTCTACAGATAGTAGAAGCCCTTGGACTTGGGGGATCCCATGAGGTTGTACAAGATGTGTACCTCTTGCGCCGTTGGGGCGCGTTTCACTCGTTCCTTGAACCAAACAAAAAGGCAACTTAGGGTCAACCAACTGTTGGGTGACAGTTGAAGGGGGGCCAGGTCGAAATAGTTGAGAACTGCTACGAAAAACGGGTGCAAGGGAATGGTGCCACCTGCCTTCAAAATGTGTTCACTCAAAGCCACAAGACCCTTCCTAGGGCGGTCGGCCCGGCATGCCTCCTGAGGGGCATATAAGGCGTATTCTGGGGGAACACGATAGTTCTTCACGATTTCCTTCAATTTGTTCGCGGACACATGCGATACCAGCTCGGACGCCAGTAAGGGGGCGTCGTCCTGTTCCTGGATAGATACTTGTCAGCGTGCCTTCGACATATCTGCAAAATCAAAAGAAAAATGTGAAGAAGAGACATAACACTTGACCCTCCATTTTTTCTTCCTAGCAAGAGTTTTCCATCGAGGGAGCGATGGCGGAAGCGCTAAGCTAGGAAAAACTGAGACTAGGGGCTGAGGAGAAGCGGTAGCAGCCCCATGACCGTCATCAGGCGAGGATGGGTTAGGAGGTTCGGGCGGAAGGTGTCCCTCCATAAACTCTAACTCCCACTGCAATTCAAAAAGGGTCATCCTAAGGCTCGCTATATGGTCACTAAGATCTGGGGGTGAGGGTTCTCCGTCTCCTCTTGACACCGAGTCAATTTCGCTCTCCACCACCCAAATTTTACGCCTAAGTTCTGCCATGTACTCGAGGTGGCGGATGCAGGCCTTCCTTAAGGAGTCATAGTCCTGGTGAGCATTGCCCTCAGGGGACTCTGAGTCTGAGGACAGGTCAATAAACTCAGCCCCTAGGGGTATGTCGGACGGGCCGTCACTGGCCATGAAACCTCGTCCCGAAAGCAAAAAGGGGTTCACGTATAAATGAGGGGATGGCTACAAAACACAAAGGAATAGGCTTAATATCTCTAGATGCAAACGTCCTAAATGGCCCTATGCAGGGTATATAAAAAAAAAGAGGGGCGTGTATATGGTCAAACTCATTACAAGCTTAGGCTGAGGTACCCCACCCCGAGTAATGCTAATTTGGACCCGATAAAAAAAAAAAAAAAAAGAGGGAAAGAAAATATACCTCAAGCGGTTAAGAGAGAGCGAAGTTGTGGTCGAAAGGAGGTCGAGGGGCGAAAAGCACCAAAGGGTCGAAAATACGCGTCTGCAAGAATGGACCAGAAAGATGTGTTAGCCACCAAATAGATACTCCAAAAAATTATCTCATATGTAAAAAAAAAAATATTAAAAATGATGAAAATGAATTGAAAAAATAAAATAAAAGAAGCTATGGCAAAAATGAGGTTGTGAGGGATTGAACCCCTTACCTCTTGAAAAAGGAAGGGCTCTCCAAACCACTAAGCCAAAGAAGTAAGGTGAAAATATTAGGCCATGCATGAAGGCCTATTTATAAGAATCAAGGTGAATAGTCTACAAGAGCACCTAAAGGTCCTCTCCGAGACTGGGGGGCAAGTGTAGACGCTCAGTATTCTGCGCCCATAAAAGAACCAAGGCGTGTGATGAGGTCCCTTAAAGGCCTACATGCGTGCTTGAGCCACGAGACGCTCGAGGCGCGACCCTCTTACAACGGCCTCGCATGCCTAAGACTGTGCCTCGCGAGGTGACCTCCCGTGCCTAGGTGCGTGACGCATAAGGGAGCCTCGTGTTACCCGGGGGAAGTCTTGTTGGCAGGCCTCACATGCTCAGAACCAAGCCCCGCGAGACGGCCCCGCGTGCCCAAGCTCACACCCCAGCAGCATTGGCCTCGCGTCCGAAGCAGCCTCGGCCTCGTGTTCAAGCGAGGCCCCACCTCCTCCTGATGCACGCCTCGCCTCGCGTCCGAGCGAGGCTCCTGATGCGCGCCCCGCCTCGCGTTTGAGCGAGGCCCCTAATGCGCGCCCCGCCTCGCGTCCGAGCAAGGCCCCTGATGCGCACCCCGCCTAGCGTCTGAGCGAGGCCCCTAATGCACGCCTCGCCTCGCGTCCAAGCCCGCGTGGCCTCGCTGGAGCACCCTCGGCGTCGCGCCCCGGAACCATAGCCTCGCACCTCAGCAGACGTTCGGCCTCGCACCCCGAGCGAACCACACCATCACATGGCCACGCGAGAGGAGGGGAGCCTCGTGAGCAGGTAGGGAGCCGCGTCGTCAATAGGCCTTCCAAGGGGGCCTCGCGAAGGAATAGGAGCCACGCCACCTGGTGGCCACGCGAGTGAAGCCATGCACCAAGGGAGCCGCACCACCAAGGGGGTCGCAAGGAAGGCATCTCGCCCACGCATCCTTAGACATCCATCAAGGCCACATGCCTATCGCCTAGGCTCGTGGGTGACCTCGGGGTTCTTTAAGCATCTCGTGCCACTGACCCGAGACCCCCACCTCACGCCACGACCATTACACGCACCAAGGGTCCCATTCCTTACACCTTGAGACCCCAATGCTTAGAGGCTCCAGTACGAGTCGAATGGAACATAGTTGTACGATCTGGTACTGACTACGGACACCTGTACCAGTGGGAGAGTGGGAGTGTTGGAATAAGAGTTATGGCACGTACGTCTACGGCCATGAGTCATAGTCGACACCACTACCACCTGCGCCATTATGCCTGTCACCACTCATCAGACATGGGTACAGACAAGTAGTGGAGGCATCCCCCTGACACCTGCCCCTGTACTGGATGTACAACCACAACCTCTGAAGCCACTCTCCTGACAGAGTACTTATGTACCCCTTGGTCTCCAGGACCACGATGTAGCCAGGGCCATTAGAGCCTACTATAAAATGAACTCTAACTCCACCTGAAAGGGGGTTGGAAAATTTACTGTAGCAAAGGCTTGATAGTGAATGAAAGATTGATTTCTCCATTTTTATTCTGTCATTGTTCTTGAGTTATTACTTAGATTTCTACAGCTTTTTTATTGAGGATCCTTACTTGATAATTTTTTCCAACTTAACTTAGTTGACGAGTTCTCACCGTCAACAAGGGGCATAGATAGAAAAAGGGTCTCTTTCTTGATATACATAAACTCTGTTGAAATTGTAAGAAAAAATTTCACCCAGAGCCCCAAAAGAGATTAATAAGATTTTCTCATGGACTAGATGGATTTTAATCACTGAACCACTTAAAAGTGTGAGTGTTTGTGATATCGTTCATGTTTTTAATCACGGTTTAGTAAAAAGGCATAATATCTCAATTGTTGGATTTTTTAATCCACTGTTGGTGAAAACCCGCGTCAGCACAAAATTATATGGAATCTTTGGATTAAATAATATAAGTACGGTTCACTAGTATTAAGAATACATGTAATCTAGATCCAGATTAGTGATGTAGTAGGACATTTTAGTGGATGTACTTTGTATAAAGTGGTTATACATGAACGAGACCCCATATGTTTTTAATACTTAATAATAGTGTTTATAAGTATTAATTAAACATATCAATAAGATGATCATATAAAAATTGATCTTAATCCTGAAGTTATTACGAACTTTTGTTTATGTCATATGACTTCTTTGATTCACTTGTTATGGTTTGTAAAAATGATTAGGCTAAATTTTTTTGTTTTGGGAACTCATTGATGTAAATGGCTGGGGACATAATCTTCATATATGCAATCTATACCTTTCTGAGAGGAATTGAATTATGGTTCTCTTAAGGGTTGACTTTTGGAACTGAAAGGTTATTTAGCTCAAATTCATAAATCAGTTTATAAATTAACCTTCACTAGTAAAGTTGATGGTACTTACGTATACAAGATATAATTAAAGAGGTTAAACAATAATTAATTCCAAATTTAATTATCAACCATTAATTAAGGATTGAAATGTATATAGTGATTAAAATGATGGACACTTTTTATATTTAAAATTACTCGATAAATAAATGTTTATAATTACAAAAGTGCAGTCTCATTTTTAGTGCAAAAATATTGAAATTTATAAATTAATGTTATTATATAAAGGAATTTTAATTAATAATCTACATTTATTGGAGCTTGAAATTATAGGTCCATAGGTCCCCGAGATGACTCTGTCAACACTATTCAAGGTAGGTAAGAGTTGAAATTGAGAAAAATCAGGAAAATGACATATTTGGATGAAATTTGTTGTACATGGTCTATTATGTAATTGAGACAAATTAATTAATATAATTTTTAAAATTAATTTTTTTTAAATAAAATGACATTTTTGATAATTTCTATTTAAATAATTAAGATAATTAATTTTGAATTTATTAGTTTTTTTATTTAAATAACGTGAAATATATTTTTGATAACTCAAATTAGATTTGAATTTGAAATGATATTTATTCTTTAATTAATATGATAAGATAAGTTATTAGGTTTAGATATTTTTGAATAAATAATTATTAAATAATAATTAAGAGAAAGTAGTTGAAACACATCCTTGAAATCAGGGATGTGTTACAAGACAACTAAAGTGCTATCAAGGTCCGAGAATGAGTCTTGGATATTTCTTTTATTTAATTAATTATTTATTTAATGATTAGTTTATAATTTGAATTTTAAATTTAATTAATTATTTTATAAATCTATCAGATGAAAATAGATTCAGAATACACTTAACAGAGAGAAAATTCTAAGCTTTTCACAGAGAGAAATATATCATATTGTTTTTCTCTATCATAATATTCCAAGATCTCATGAGTTGAGTACATCTTGTGAATTAGAATTTTTTCCACCATTACTCTACTTGCCCACACACATCTTGAGGTGTAGAGATAGATCTTGGAGGATCTTGGTCTGAGTATTCAAGAGGTTGCTTTGGATTGGGTATTTGTTGGAGGTACTAAAAGATATCAAGGATTCTTGATTGTTCTACAACTAGTAAACCCTCATCTTTTTTCTCTATGATTAATGTTTTGCATATTAATGGATCCCTTATTTAAAGATTATTTAAATATTTTTTTTTGAAATCTTTGGGCCCAACACCCCGTGCTTTCTGTTGCGCATGTGGTAAACAAGTTACCAACATACCTCTCGTAGCAAATGGCATACTCCACTAATTCCATGATGATGGTACTTGTATTGTGGTTAGTCCCACTGTACGACTGCATTGGACCACATTAACAGAGTTCACATAGCAAGCACAACATCACACCATTTGGACTTACAATATTAATACAAAACTGCGCATTCAACCCCGATAGATGGGTACTATTATGCACGTTTCTAGCCATATAATTCAAATATACATCAACACATTAAATCTAGCTGCATTCATACCATGCAAACACTCATAGCAAACATTTCACAATACTAAGTTACTCTTGGTGTATACTTCCTTACCTCTTGTCCTTAACTTTTGTGAAAAGATCCCTGGTGAGTGTTTCCGATCGCTGTTAGATCCTATAAACACATTGGGACAACATGTGTGACGTCCCGTGTTTTGAATACATGTTAATAGCTGGTTCGGGCCGGTGAAAGATTTTGTGAAACATCATTTTTAATAATATTATATTAATTTGATATAATTCATGAATTTTTTATAGCCACTGTGATGATCTGGTGAATGATCTAGTCTTTTTGCAAAGAAAAACTTGGTCTTGGACCAAGGGGTAAACCCTAATGGGTGAAAATTCTCAAATTAAATAAAATAGGAAAAATACTATGGAATAATAATGTTTTTAGACAATTAGGGAATTTATTTTTAAGCCAATAAATTTTAAGAAATTGGTTGAGGTTTGAATTCCAATCAATTATGCTTAATGGTGAAAAATGCTTGCTTTGGCCTTGAAGGGAATTTTGATCACAAAATATGAGATAAATTGACAAATTATTTTTAATGGTGTGAATTATTATTTTTGGTCACAAAATATTCAAACTAATTCATGTATGAATATTTAAAAACTATAGGTTAAAAGAAGGAAAATGCCTATTTAGCATAATGGTAAAAAAAACTAATAAATGATTCCACAATTTTATTTGGGAAAAATTAAAAAAATGTGACACATGTAAATATTGGTGTCACATTATTCTATCATTTTAATTTTACCATATGTTAGTATCTTAGCCCAAGTATTAAGGGTTAGTGGTTTAGTGGTACCAATACCACTTTTGGGTAATAGCTAGTTTTGGACAATATTGGATGTATTTTTTTTTTTGTTTTAAAAAAATATAAATAAAAATAAATAAATAAGTGTAGGGTTCAGCCAAAGAGGGGATTTGAAAGGCATGAGGTGTCACTCATACATGCAAGTAGCAAAACTCTACTCTTCATTAGTCAAGAACCAATCAAAGAACAAAGACAATCCACCTTCCCTCTCATTTCTTTTCATTTTCCAACTCTAAAAATTCATAGTCCATTTCTCTCCCTCTTACTTCGGCTCTCTGTTTTTCTCTCTCAAGGAGAAACCCCATTGAAGCTTGTGAACGAACCTAAGCAAAACCGAGTTCAAGGTAACACCTTTCACCCTCTCTTCTTTTCCTTTTAGATTCTGAACCTATGGCACCTCTATCTCAATTTTCTTCTCTAAGTTTACTCACTCATGTCCATGGTTCTAAGGTCTAGAGGTTCAAAGATCAACCCCAAGCTGTGCAAGCTCATTTAAGTGCATGCATGCAACCTTGAGCACCAAAAGAGGTAATTTCTTTAGGGTATGATATGTCAATCAATCTTCATTATTTCCTCCTTTTCTTGTGGTACAATTTTACCTTGTGGTGTTTGGAGAAGGTTTGAAGGTATTGGAAGCTGGTGGTGGGTTTCGAAACCTATGAGAGCACCAACCCAAAACCTAGAACCCCAAAGGGTAAAAGTCTTGTGATTTTTGGTTAACTTTTTGTATGATTGGTAAATCTGAGTTGCATATGTAATGGTCAATCCTTCATATGGCATGTAGTAATGTGCTTAATGCGAATGATTGATGAATGCATGGTAGTGTAGTGTTTAAGAGTAGTTATGTATGATTTTAGGTGAAGTTGCTTGCTGCCATTTGCGTGGTCTGACTTCCAACGGATCAGCCCACTCTTTTATGCCTCGATTTGTAAAAATAAATTGTGTAGTACTTTGAGTGTACTTGATGTTAGGCTTTGAAAAATCACAAAAAGGTATTTTTAAGCTCAAATTATGCACTTTTTGGCATTGTGATGCAAATATGGAAAATAAATATTGGGTAGCATGGACTATCCATATTTCATTAAATATTAGAGTGGGTTTTACTATCCTAAAAATTATGAAATTCTATAGGATGATAGCTTATATATGTATAAAGGCCCCTGTAAAATTATAGAGAAAAATAAGTTACAAAGCTTGGCCTAAAATCTAGAATATATAAAATACTGACCGTAACGAAATGCGATTTTTTGGAGGTTGGTTCTCCCAACCTAAAATTAGTTTTGATGCGACGTTTTTGCTGAGTTCATGTCCTTACACCAAGGAATAAGTGGACAAAATTTCAAGGGATTTGACTGAAAACTCGAGATATGGAAATTTGTTAAAAGTTAAAAGTTAAAAATGCGAAAAATGGAAACTTGTTCTTTCTATGAAATTAATTAAGGACTTAGGATAGTAAATCAATATAAACCAGTTTGAGATAAATAAAATATTATTTTTATCATTTTAATAAATTAAGGGTCCAATTGCCCTTCTTTTAAAAAAATACCATAAAAGAGGGAAGAAATTATGGTATTTTTCTAAAAAGAGATTTTCTTAACTCTTTCGATTCTAAATAAGAGTAAATAAGTATCAAATAAAATAGTTTCTTCATGAATAAATATTAAATCACGCAGTATGGAGAGCATGTTACTTTGGGATCGATTCCTACGATAATTTAAAGACCGAAACGAAAATCCGACCTTTATACATTATGAAGTTTGTAGGAGACTATTGTATAGAGTCTATGAGTATTGATTGAGTGAAAATATTATAGAATATTAGCTATAAGTATATGCCATAGTTTAATCCGAGTAGACTGTATTAATTACAGTAACTTCCTAGGGGAAAACGATTAGCGATATGAAGGATTCAGCTGGAAGCTAAGGAATCTGGGTAAGTTAGCCTTTCCCTTTCTTGGCTATAACATGAATATACTAGTGCGTGCTTGTAGTAGTAGATTACACTAGTTTTGTTTTGGTCATTAAGACCAAGGTATGCTTGATACCCACCTTTGCAGTGCTTATGCATTCTGCGGCTTAATGGTAAGTGGGTTCGGGTTGGAGCCAGGGCATGGTAAAATATAGTCCGGGTTGGAGCCAAGACATGGTAAGATAAAGTCCAGGTTGGAGCCAGGACGAGGGTAAGACATAGTTTGGGTTGGAGACAGGACAAAAATTAAATTGTCTCGATTGGAACCTAGGCAGCGGTAATATCATTCGAGTTGGAGCCAGGACGTTAAGAGTGAATCCGGGTTGGAGCCAAGATTCTTTGTGTTTGTTTGAATTGATTAAACTATGTAATTATATATCTTGAATGTTCTGGGATTTTCTGAGTGCAGGTTTTATGATATGTGTGAAATTGTTTGTTAGGTACAACCAATGTGTTAGTTTCTGATATGGCTATCATTTGAGAAAATTGTGTGATAGGGTTGGAACTTATCCAATACCCTAGTGAATGGTAGTGGTAACTACCTTAGGTCAACCCGTTATCGAGGTTTAGTATACTTGTGTTGTAATGCTATTCTTACTAAGCATTGTTGCCTTCCTAGTTATTCATGTTGTAGGCAAGAGAAAGATGGAACGGTGAGCGCCAGAGTCTGTTTGTGGATATGTACATGTGGCCTGACCTGGGGATGGATTTGATGGATCACCATTTTGAAAAGATAAAGTTGAAAACTCGATATGACTTTTGGGATAATTACTTGTATTTCAATTTGCTAAACTAAAAGTTTCTGCACACGATCTTTTAAAAGTTTTTTTATATGGATTTTTGATAAGATGAACTAAAGTAAATGTTTTTAATTTTTTGCATAATTTTGGTCTTGTATATTTCGGGCTGTTACAACATGACTTAGTTTATGACTTACTAAGATCTTACAAAAAGCATAGTGATTTAAGAAACAAAATCCTAAATTCTCGACTCTTGGCCCAAACCCCAGCCTTCGGGGTAAAATGACCAAAATACCCCTCTCAGAATCCTGAACTCAACTTAGGGTAGTTTTGTAAACATAAAATATATTTTCTACACCTTAAAAATATTTTCCTGAACCTTAACTTGACAAACTCGAACTTAAAAATTAAATCATGAGTCTAAACCTTAACTCGATTTTCAAGTAATAATTTTCCGAGTCTTGTGCTCGTTAAATCATTAAACTTTACTTCTTAAAAATTATTTGAATACCCAATATAAATCTTGGGGCCTTGGAGTTGCTAAACCCTAGCGCTAAGTTAAACTTACAAAGTCTCTGGACCAAATTACCATTTTGGTCCCTTGGGAACATGTACATAGCCATGCATGGCGCATGCAACGTGTCCCAAGCACCTATTTGGTTTAGGTTATTTTTGGCCTACACCCACTAGACTCACACAAGTCCTTTTATTTACATTACCAACCTCATGATTAACGTCCCAAAAATCATGATCATCAACAACATTATCATCCATCACCCTTGGTGGTGGTTATCTTCCATAACTGCCATCCAAGGGTGGTTACACCTCTCGGCCATATAACCAATGCCCAAGGGCTGGTGCTTACCTTGCTAGACGACCCCACCATTATATCCTCAAGAATTTTGGGATGCTAACCACCCCATTCCATGTTCCCTATAACCACACCATCGACCAACCACCAATGTTGGCAGTGGTGGTGCTGAAATTAAGTGGTAACCACCCTAAAAAATTGTAACGTCCTAAAATTTATAATAAGGCTTAGGGCCTTGATTAGCATACCAGGAGGGCACCTGGAGTAGTTATGGGGCAATTAATTGGATAAATATGTGCTTATGCGGATTATATGAGCCATATCATGTTATGGTTGTTTATGCAAGTTTAAGTGTATTAAATGTGCTTATAGGCCCAATTCTATTTAAAAAAGGGGTATTTTCATAAATTTTACATGTTGAGAGTATATTTGTAATTATACGTGTTATGTGAGTGAGAACACATTATTATATGGGTATATTTGAGTTGTTCAGCAGGAGACGACCCTATTGGGAAATTTAGCAGAAAAGTCACAACAGGCGCTAATGCTCGACTCGGGGTGAGCCTAGGGGTATTTTAGTAACTTAGTACATTTCCGGGGTTTACTGGGGATTGGGAATTTATTTGGTGATTATTTGGTTATGTCGGAATTTTAGGTATAATTTGAGGTTCAGTGGGAATTGGTGTCAAATGAAATAAATGCCCTTGAGGACTTTGAGGAGCGGCTTAGTAGATAGGGGTATTTTACTCTTTTACCAGGGGCATAGTTTAAGACTTCATCAATCAGAGGAAACCTCATTCTGGCATTTCTCTCTTTCTCTCCCTCTCACTCTGATTTGTTCTAAGAAAAGGGGAATTTTGAAGCCTTGGAATAATTTTAAGCTTGGAACCATCTTGGTTGGATTTAGAGGCTTGTTGTTGAGGATTAGGAATTGTTTGAAATCTAAGAGGTAAGTTTAGATCTCTAAGGTTTTGAGTTTTCCTTTTGGTGTTTGTGGGAAATCATTGGATTATGGGTTTGGGTGTGTGTTGGTGGTTTTTGGGTGGTTGTATGTTGTTTATCTGAGTTGTTGGTATTGTTCTGATGATTGGGATAGGTTGAAATGCCATTTTGTGAAGGTTTTGGGTTGTGTTGACCCTCGATTTGGCCAACGACACAAAGTTAGAAATACGACAAGAAATGAGATACAAATCAAGAATGGAATCCAATGGTAAAGAAATGACACATATGATTTATAGTGGTTCCGCCCCAATGAATTGTAATGACCTACGCCCACTTAGTGCTATTATTGATATTGAATCCTAATGCCGTGATCAAAGAACTAGGGTTCTTGAGTTTCACAAGCCTTAGGAGAATTACAACTATTTGGAGGATAATTGCACTATATTCTCTTTCTCTCAGTCTTCCCAAAAAAGGTTCACAAGTCAAAAGTCCCTTCCTTGAGCCCTCTCATGCATATTTATAGGCTCAAGGGGGGTTACATGGGCCAATGGGCCTTAATTATCCTTAATATCTGCGTATCAAGGCAATAAAGATGAAATAATCAACGTAGTTATTATAAAATTACAATCTTTTAAGGAAATAAACTGAAGCATACGACTAGTCTAGCCGCATCTAATCGTGAGGTTTGACGAAGCAACAGGGAGCTGGTCGATAAGTGAACAACACCTCTTCATTTCGACTCTGCCACGTGTCAACCACGTGGGAGAAATTCTTGCCACGTCATCAACAACCATTTTTTGGGTAAACAGGTTGGTTTGCAATTTTTGAAATTGCAAGTTTTCTGGGTTCGCAGGGTTGCGCAGCGATGCTATTCTTGGTGCGTTGCGACCCACATGAACTCAGAGGCTGTGGCGGTTACCTGAATCGCCTTGGCACCATAGTGCCTGGTGGGCTGTACCGTGGTGCGTGTCCATGGAGAAAGTGTGGGGGGCTCTCCGACTTGTAGAGCGTTGCGGCCCTTAGTGGGGGCGATGCAGCTTAAATTGGGGAAATTGGCCAAATAGGGTTTTTGAGTATGGGAACTCAAAACTAAAGGCTCGGGAAGGATTCTACTACCTAGTTTAGTATAATTTGAGGTCCTGGGGGCTAGGACTCAGTTAAGAAACCTTTATTCGCTCGTTATTGATGGTTATTCTCTGTTATGTTTGTGACTAGGGTACCACTAAGGCTCATAAGGGGATCATGCTCAAAGGTCATTTCTATTTATCTAGTGCTTGGACTAGAGGTAAGAAAACTGTGTCATGCACTGAGTGTAGGGCTTGAGCCCTTGATTATAAGGCATAGGAATGACCGTATCATGAATTTGTTTATAGTTGAATGTCTACTGTGTTCTATGCTGATATACTTTTTTTTATTGATTGTTTAGTCGTGAGATCATTATCAGCCTAGAGGTCGCTATCGACACTACAAGCGTAATGTAGGCCATAGTGGTGGGGCCTTATTGGCCATGGGGTCGTTTTCGGTACTACATGCGTAATGTAGGTCGTAGTGGTGGGACCATTACATGGATGCGATGTGCATCTATTCGGCATGAGTTGTCATACTTGTTGAATTATCCACATATATATGGTTATGATTTATAAAGCATGCATTTGATAGGAATGCTTATCTGAATATCTGTCTTACTTGATTAAGGTTTCTGGCTTGGCCTTGACTCACAGGTGCTTTGTTATGTAGGTAAGGGAAAATGATAACTGACTAGCCATTAGTTGGAGAGCTCTCGGGGTGGCGCGTACATACTCGGCTTGCCCGGCCCCCAAGGCTGATATACTTTTGAGGAACATGAAATATTAACTCGATTTTGCCGCTTAGGTCGGTTAATTCTGTAATTATGATAAATTTGTATTATTGATTTAAAAGCTTTGGGATCCCATATGTTTAGTCAAACCCTTTTTAAATTATAAGTTCAAGTTTGTTGACAAAAAATTTAGTACCTAAACCATCATTTAGTTTTAATTACACTTTTGAGTCCAAATGTCTCGCTTACCGAGTTAAACACACGACGAACGGTTGTGGTTTAGTAGGGCGTTAAAAAAATGGTAACCACCCCTTATATCTTTCCCAAACTTAAATCTACACCTCTAGGAACTTTATAAACCAATTAAACATAGATATTCCAACACAGTAAATCTCAAACTCAGATCCGAACCTAACCAAAACAACCCATAATTTTATACAAAACCAAACATTCATCACTTTCGAAAATGACCAAGAGAAAGAATAGAACTTCTTACCCTTGTTGGTCGAATACCTTAGAGCTTTTCCTTCCTTTCCTAGAGTTTATAAGGCTCTACAAATAGGCACAAAACCTCTAAGAACTTACCAAAACTTGGAAATCAAAGAGAAGGATAATACAAAACTCACCCTCGATTCTATTCTATAGTAGCCTAGGCCAAAACGTGGCGTTGTTCTCATCTTCTTGCTTGAAATTATTTCTACAACAATACAAAAGTCTCTAGAATCATCAACATGACCCAAATCATTAAAGGGAAGACAAAGAAGTGGATTTTAAACTCACCTTGTGTTGATCACCACTTGGTCGAAACCTTAGAGAGCCAAGGCTTTCATCATCATCTTCTTCTTCTTCTTCATCATCATCATCATCATCATCATCATCATCATCATCATCATCTTCTTCTTCTTCTTCCACTACTACAAAAAAGGCTTTTCTCTGCAATTTTTTTACTTAATACACTGCGGTTTTTGAGAGTATTGAAAAGAGCAGTGTATTCGACCATAGAGAAAAGTTGTACGCCAACCGCGGAGAAAAACCACATCTTTCTCTGCGGTTGTGGTAAGCTATCCTTAGTTTTACCAGGAATACCAAGTAATGTACCTATAATACTTTCGCACACATTTTTTTTCTATATGCATGACATCCAAAAAATGTCGAACAAGTAAATCTTTCCAGTAAGGGAGACGAAAAAAATTGATTTCCTTTGGAAACATCCATTTACTTTCTTATTTTTCTGCATGTTTTCATACTTGAAATCAATTTTCTCTACTTCTTTAAGAATTTGTTGCCCCGAAAGTGGCAAAGGAGAAACACCTTGTTCTTTATCACCATCAAATGCTTCTTTTTTTTTCCCTATAATGATGATTTAGGGGCAAATATCGTCTATGACCCATATAACAAATTTTGTGCCCATTCGACAGATGAATAACCCTTGTGTTAGTGCAACATATTGGACATCCCTGGTAACCTTTTGTACTTAACCCTGATAGATTACCATAAGCTGGGAAATCATTAACAGTCCACAACAAAACAACTTTTAAGTTAAAGACTTCTTTCTTAAAACCGTCATATGCCTCAACACCATTTTCATACAAATCTTTCAAATCATCAATTAATGGTGCCAAATAAACATCTATATCATGTCCCGGTTGTTTTGGGCCTGAAATCATTAACATGAGCATCAAAAACTTTCTTCTCATCACTAACCATAGCGGAAGATTGTACATAACAAGGAAGACAGGCCACGAACTATGCCTACTACTCAGAAATTTATGTGGATTTACACCATCGACAACTAGACCTAGAGGAAGATGTCTTGCTTCAGTTTTAAATTTTGGATTTAAGTTATTAACTTTTTCCAAAGCCTGCAAATCTGCAGGATGTCGAAGTTTACCATCTTTCACTCGCCTAGTCTCATGCCGTATTAAGTTTTTAGAGTGTTCTGCACTTTGATATAATCACTTAAGTCGCGTAATCAAAAGAAAGTACCACATCACTTTCTCAGGAATAAGTTTCCTAATCTCCTTACTCTTGTTAGGTTTGTAGCGGGGTGAATCACATTCTGGGCAAGTGTCCATGTCTGCATACTCTTTACGATATAACACACAATCGCTCAAACATGCATGGATCTTCTCATACTTCAAGCCTATGCAATTCAAAGTTTTCATCACTTCATACATAGACTTAGGGAAGCAATTATCTAACGACAAAATCTCTTTAAAAGCAGCTAAAAATTGACTAGAACATTTATCGTTAACTCCATTTTCTTCTTTTATGTTGTAAAATTTTACCATCGTTGGTAATCTTTGTTTCAGACAACCATTGAATAATGGTTTATCTGCATCTCTAACCAATTTACCGAATTTTGAAGGATCATAAAAAAAACTCTTCTTGTGCTTCATCAAGCAATTCCATAGGATGATCATAAAAATCACTATAACCCAAATCTTCAATCCCTCGCCTCTCGAATGGATATGGATTATTATTTTTCAATGATTCACAATGCCAATACCATGTACGATAACTTGTATCAAATCCCCGACAAAATACATTAATTTTTTATCATGGTAATATTTCCTTTTGATCCATTACCACAATATATACATAGACAATGAATTCTTTCTGGATCACTACAATTTATTTGGCAAAATTCTAAAAATTAGTTGAATCCATCTTGAAATTGTTGTGTTTTTCTATTCTGAAGAATCCATGACTTATCCATAATGATAATATCTACCTAATTCCTAAGTCGATAATGAAACGAAAATTAATATTTTAATTGAAAAAATTATGTTCAATTAATAAATTATAAAATGAAATGGGTAGAGTTTCATTTATTTCTATAACATATCCAAAATTCATATGTATTTACAATTTCAACATAAACAAAAACATAATTATTACATATATTAACTTATAAAACATGTTCAATTAATATCATAAAAAAAATTGGGCAGAGTTTCCTCTGTATTTATAGCATATTGCAAGTTATCTACTTATAATTTCACATCAAACAAAACATATAACAAACAACATGCATGTTCTCAACCATAAGTCACTACAACACACATAATTCGCAGAACCTACTTCCCTAAGGCACACATGTTATCAACCTTCTGTTATCTCTGCAACACAGAATTTTATCTCATAACCTATTTCACTACGGATGAATATCTAATATATTCAAACTCCTCTAACAATAGTTTGTAAATATAAAAAATAAAAATAAAAAAATTAAGTAGTAATTATTACTCACCTTCAAAATTAATCTTCAACAATTTCAACACACCTCACACTCAAACAAATATTTCCTACAATAAAAATTTAAACATTAGTAAATATATGGTAATTGAATTGATCCTAAAATAATATAATTAACAAAAAATATACTTTAAAAAAATCATTACCTAAATAATATAAAAAATTATGCAAGAAATAATATTTTAATATAAAAATTATGTAAATAACATTATTATAAATAAAATAATATTAAAAATACCCTAAAACCGAAATATACATTAAAAAAAATCAAGTTTTAGAGATCAATACATGTTTTGAACAATGAAAATGTCTTTTAATCCTATATAAACTTTAAAAAATGTTACAAAAAACTTTGAAAATAACCCTATAAACATACATTGAAACCCCATTAAACCCACTCAATATTTCTTCATTCTTATCCTAAAACTTCAAAATAAATCAATATTAAGTATATTTACATGATTTCAAGCTTTAATATGCAAGAAAATGAAAAAAAAAAAACTAAAACGGTCAAAATGGGGCTTACCCGTGGCTGGGGACGGTGGTGGAGCCGCGCGACTATGCCTCTGTCAAAAGGAAAAATGCGAAATGGGAGGGAAAAGGTAGGGTCTCAACCAGATTAATGAAGGGGACAAGGTTTTCTCCACGGTTATATAGCCAAAACCGCGGAGAAAAGTCCCAATTTCAAACTTTTCACTGCGTTTCTTTTAAACCGCAATAAAATAGGGCGCGGACATTAAATATAATATTTTTGAATCTTTCAAACTTTTTCTCTACACTTTTTATTTATTTTTGAAAAAAAAACCGCAAAGAAAGCCTATATTTGTAGTAGTGTTCTTCTTCTTCTTCTTCTCTTTTCCTTTCCCTAAACTTTTCTCTCTTTCTTTCTTGGTGGATTTTGAAAATGGCTGTGAAAAATGAGTAGGAAACTCCCTCTCTTCAGCCCTTAACCTCCCATAACCACCTGCTAACTTTTGAATTTTAAAAAAGCCTTGGTTCCCTCTCACTCATGTCTTGGCTGAAACTATAGAGCACAAGCATTAAAATGTGCTAAAATAACTTTATGTCACCTCTTGCACAACTCTAGGGAATATAATTCAATGCTAAACTTCCCATGACCAAACTATATGCTAATAATTTCCATTAAATACCAAACTATATAATAAAAATCATTAAAAACTAAACTATAGTCTAAAAATAATTCTATGATTTTATGTGAGTTCAAACACATAAAATCATAATTTAGGCTTCTCAAATAAATTCTCACGTTACCCAATAATTTAATAAACATGTTGTAGGATCCTTATAGAATTTATTCAACCTTTAACTATCTAGTAAAATAAACATTTCACTTATATATTTATTTTACACTTAAGTCCCAAACTTTATTCTAACGCGATCCACTCATGTTGACGGTCAGAACTCGCCAACTATATTAGGTCAGAATACTCAAATCTTAGTAAGAGAATAACTAAGTAAGAACTTAGAGTAGACTTGAGGAAAGATAAGTGCAGATGAACAATGGAGTAAAAATTCGTATATTTCTTAATAGCCTGAGTATACAATGAATTTTTCAACCCCCTTGAATGATGAAGTGAGGCCCTATTTATAGGTGAGTTCTAATGGCTCTTGGTACATTGTGGTCCTGAAGAGACAAGGAGCTGCATATTCAGGCTGCAGGTGGTAGTGGTGTTGGAGGAGTGGTGGTCGACTTTAGTATGTGTCAGGGGTCTGCAAAAGTACTCCTGTCTTGGTACCATGTCGTACCTCCACTACTTGTCAGGTACGAACGTCATAGGCGTACTTGGGGAGTCCTTACTATGTACCATTCTAGTACTACCACTACTTGTCTAGCATTGACACCATATCTGTGCTTTGTCTTCTTTTGATTGATACGTATGTTCCGTACCCTTATGTGTTCCACGTGCCCCGTATATGTTTTCACCTTTCCAAGATGTGCCTCTGCCTAGAGCCACTTTATATTTTTCTAAGTATCAGACTACTTGTGTTCCTTTGTGGGTATACATATGGGAGGCGCGAGGGGTGCCTTAAGAGATCTTGGGCATGAGGGGCGTGTGTTGCGTGAGGCGTTAGTCAGGCGTGTGCCACATAGATCCAAGTGGCTAGAGCCTTCATGCAAGGCGTGACATCAGGTATGAGGGGCACCTTGGAAGACCTTAGGCATGAGGCAGTCATGTAAGGGAAGTGGGTTTTGCATAGGCGCGAGGCGAGGTGGCCTCACGGAGGCATGAGGCAAGAGGGCCTCATGGAGGCACGAGGTGAGGTGGTCTTGTGGAGGCATGGGGCAAGACGTCCTTGTGGAGGCACGGGGCGAGGTGGCGTTGCAGAGGCGCAAGGCAAAGGGGCACAGCTTGGAGGCATGCAATCGAGGCAAGGGCATCTCGCATGGGACTAGTGTGGACATCTCACATGGGCTTGGAATGACCTCATGAGGCATGGGGGCCTCGTGAATGTGTGGCCTCTTGGCGGCGTATAGTCGCCTTCTACCTCCAACATGTACTTGATGCCTTCGGTGACCCTTAGCCATTTATTTCATTAAGGGACCAGACTTTTTTTCGTGGTAAATTTCTGGCGTCCTTGTAGACTTATTATGATGCTACACTTACTATGCTCTAGTGGTATTCATGTGTGCCTTCTTGTAAGCCAAGTTGTTGAAGGTGAGAACTCATCAACGAAGTTCGTTATGTTAGTGACAATGGTAGCATAATCCTGGCTGTCATGGCCGCATGAGTTGAAAGTCATCTAACCGATATTCAGGTGTGCATTACCTCCATGGGGGAGTTGTCGAGCATCATGGCACGGTGTTATTCTCTCGTGAGACCTCACGGGATTACTAGGCATAGATGAAGCGTATGGTACTCGAGAACATACTCTAGAGGGTATGATTGAGTGCTGGGTGAAAAGAACTAAGCATGGACATGCGAGGCCACAAACAAAGTCATTCGGGAGGATGACCTTCCTTCGTGCCTTCGAGTCTTCAACCTTCATCCATCAATACGTGAAGGCCTTTGCTTATCACTTTTTTCATGTATGTGATACTTGCATTATGCTTAGAGGCATATAAGGCAGCGAAGGATGTCATTAAGCACTATTGGGTGATGAATACTTCACTATGAGAGATGGTCTCGCATAGCGAGACCCTCTAACATGGTGAGGCTTCCCTCTTTCTCTTCGTGCTTCATCTGTGGACATCTCAGGACCTTCATCAACCTTCCTTTCAAGGATAAGGATTATATGAGGCTTAGGGGCACGTTAAACAATTAGACAAGAATGTTTGGAAGCACTAAGCTATAGTTGGTCTCACTGTAACACCCTACTTCCTTAGATCCGTTACTAAGTGAGTTTAAAACGTGCAATTAATCCGCTAATCAGGAATTCAGGTCAAAAGTGTAACTAAACTATAATGAAAGCACATAATTTGAAAATGTAATCATTCATTGAAAATTATAAAGAGAATAATAGTTGGGATCCCAAAATACTGTTTAGAAATATTTACAACTCAAAAATATGATTAAATTTGACTGAACGACAAAATTAAGTTTAATATAAACGTCTCCCAAAAATTCCCCTGGTCGTGGCAGCCAGGCAGGCCAAACATGTACGCGTCGCCTCATGCTCTTCGTACTCATGGTTGGTAGACTTTCCCCTTGCCCTTACGTGCACCATAGAGTACCCGTGAGCTGAAGCCCAGCAAGGAAACTCCACACAAATAAACAACATATGCGTATCAATCATTCAGCATATAACAAATCCGCCAATAGGCTAAACACATACGACCATGTCGTCCCAGGCGCTTTACCAAGCCCTGGGTTCGTGGTCTACACTGTGAGGATATCCCAGGTATCCTATAGGGTCTCTCCCTGGAAACTGGCACTCCGCGTGCTAAACGCTGCTCCCGGCCCCTTGTCGTACTCGGCCTTCGTTGTTCCCAGCCCTCACCGTTCTCGGCCTTCGCTGTTCCGGCTCTTGCCGTTCATTCACATATATGCACACATAGAATAATTAAACAAATAATTAAATACGTATAACGATATTCAATGGAGCTAAGCCTTGCAATACAATCATATAGGGTCGGGCCCTGCAACACAAACTATAGGGCCTCGCCCTGCTTTATGGGTACAACAGTTTTCTTACCTGTTTCTCGAGCTTCTTGAGCACCGAAATCCTGAGCACACTCCTATAACCCGAGCCTCACTAAAAACCTAGTCACAACACATACATAACACTCTCGTTACTAACCAATTCATAAACATACCCCCGGAACCAATCCCATGCTCTCGGGACCTCTTGTTTCCCCACACAAGGTAGCAAAAGCGTCCCCTGAGCCCCCTGAGCCAAAACCCTAAAAACACAAAATCCCCTTATCCTGAAAATGGCCTAGTGCCACGGCATAGCCCTATAGGGGCCACGGCTCCCAGCAGGGCTCTCTTGTCCTGATTCAACCCAGCGCCGCGGCACGGAAGAACAGGGTCGCGACGCTCATACGCGAACTCAAAAAACAAGATTTTTCCCAACATTTTTCCCGAGCCAAAACTCATCCAAATCACTACCAAAGTATATCCAAGTCCCAATTCGGACCCTAACCTCAAATAAAAAGTATAGAAACTCAGAAACAACAGCAACAAACCCAAACACACAATCAAACCTAAGAATCACCTAGTGGTTTAAAATTCACAAAAACGTAAACCACACTTCACAAAGTTTAAACCACCCTTCAGAAAACTTAAACCACACCAGCAAATAAACTTCAGAGATGCATGGAACTCTTACCTCAAGTAGAAATTCAACCCTGAGCTGCTTTCCTAATCCAATTCCAAACTCAAATCCACAATTCTCCAAGCTTAACCTTGCTAAACTTCATCCCAAGAATCCACAAAGAAAAACACAATTTAACTTACCAATCTAACATTTCCAGCAGAAATTCAATAGAGAATTTACTAGGAAACTTATCCTTGATCTCAATTAAGCTTTTGAATACTTGAATCTCTAGCCTAGGATCCTTCATAATCAAACACCTTAGAGAGGGAGAGAGAACCAAATTTAAGAGAGAGAGAGAGAGCTGAGAGAATTAATCCTTCTTCCTTCCTTTTTCTTTACTTTTCCTAAGTGGTTCTAGAGTCCCCAGCTCCAAAATGAAGTATATCCTTTTGCCAAAATGACCAAATTACCCCTTTAAGTTAACCTAAGTCCTCAAATAACACCAAGGGTAGTTTAGTCATTTGACACATCCCGCTAAATCCTCAAGTACACCTAAACATCCCTGTTTAATCTTGACATACCAAATTTTTTATAAGCTACTCACCATTACTCAATAATCCCGAACACAAGTTATATTCCCAAAATACCCCTAGGCTCCTCCCAAGCTGGGTATTTGACCCCGTTGTGACTTTCTAGCTATGCTGATCTCTAGGACTGTCTTGGATTGTGCAACAGAATTATATCACCACTCACACATGGTATCAATCACAATATATACAAATATTGCATTTATGCCCTTAGCGGGCTAAAATTACAAATATACCCCTAATAACCAAATGGAGCCCACATGCATATTTAATTCACCTAAACATGCATTTATAATCATATATTTATCAAATTCTCATATTAATACAATATATCTATTATTACCCTCCTGGCACACTAATCAAGGCCCTAAGCCTTATTAGCAAATTTGGGACGCTACACTCGCTATGCGAGGGCCCTCTCGCTGTGCAAGGCCTCTTAGCCTTGTTTTGTATCTCCGTGACTTCATTCTTCATTTATGCCTACAAGGTGGCATTTATATAGATGTCTAATGAAGGAGTTGAGCCCGATTGAGTTAGAAGGTCGAAGGCAGCCTTGTTGAGGGAGGGTGCCCTTGCTATGCGAGACCCTCTAGCAAGGTGTGAGGTGTCTCATCCCTTTGTCGACTTGAGCTATTCATTTTGGACATCTTTACTTGGTGATGCTATAAGGAATGTCTAAGGTAGGAAGCGAACTCAATTGGGAGCCAAGGTCGAGGGAGGATTTTCATCGTTCACACTTCGTAAAGTATGAGTTGAGATGCCTCTCATTTTTTCAGGTGGATGTTACTAAAGATATATCCACAAGTTGACTTGCATTGTGACCTCGAGATGCGGGCACATCTAAGCTAGGAGGTGAATATATAAGGGCATCACATTGCGACCTCGCATTGTGGAAGCGTTGAGATATCCATAAGTTGACTTGCATTGCGTCCTCGTGATGCGGACGCATCTAAGCTAGGAGGTGAATACGCAAGAGCATCACATTCCAGCCTTGCATTGAGGAAGCATCTTGCATAGAGAGAGCATATCGCATTACAGGCACATTCCATTTGAAGGCTACTGAATTGCGGGCTCGCATAGCGAGTCCATCTCGCATTGCAGGCGCATTCCATTTGAGGGCTACTGAATTGTGGCCTCGCATAGCAAGGCCATCTTGCACTGCATGATCATTCCATTTGAGGGCTACTGAATAGCAGCCTCGCATTGTGGGCGCATTTTTCCAAGGGCCTATGACACAAGGACCTCTTTTCTTGCAACTCTTTCAGATGTACCAGTTCACAAGATAATTTTATATGTTCACACAAGTATATGGGAAGTGTAAATCCCTTTTTCTTTCTCTCATTAGTGTGAGACTTTGAGCCCACTTTTTTCTTTAGTATGGGACTTTGAGCAGCCTTGTTTTCCTTGGGTTGGAACTCTGAGAAGCCCTTCTTTTTTCTTTTCTTTTTTTTGTGAGGAACTTTTGCAAGTCCTCATGGTCATAGTGCCAATAGCTTTATTTTGAAAGGGTTCCCTTTGGGATCTCTCTACTACTTGTGATTCGTATCTCTTGGTGCACCTTTACTACTTCTAAGGATATGTTGACACTTTGGGTTCTCGCTATCCTTTTATATGCTTTTGTGCACACGTTTTATTTTGTGAGAGAAGCGCCCGTCTCGTCACTATGCATATAACTATTTTTGCAAGCGTCTTCTTCGAGACCCTTTTTGCAAGTGTCTTCTTTGAGACCTTTTTCACAAGCATCTTCTTTGAGACCCTTTTTGGTCCTTGAGGTGATCTCTCCTTGGGTTGGGACCCTTATGGGGAGATGGTACTTGTGAAACCACGGAAGCGCCTATTTTGAAGGCCCTTTTCCCTTGGTAAGGCGACTTAGTCGATCTAGACTTAGGGATCTCTTTAAGCTCCCCTTTTGTCATTTGCGATGTGGTCCCTTTGTAGGGTGGGTGCGTTTGTGAAGAGGTCACTTTTGAGGGACCTTTTGATTTTCTTAGATTCTATAAGGGTAGATAGTCCTTATAGATTCAAATGTTGTCTTATAAGGTTCTCCACTCACAAATATATATATTATAAGTACTTTTATACATATCTCAAAAGGCCAGACACTTGTTTTGCACTTGGCCAGGAGCCTATTGAGGCTCGCGAGGCTAGGCACCTATTTTGCACATGGCTTGGTGCCTGTTTTGGCTTGCAAGGCTAGGAACCTATTTTGCACATGGCTAGGTGTCTGTTGAGGCTCACAAGGCTAGGTACCTATTTTGCACATGGCTAGGTGCCTGTTGAGGCTCGCGAGGCTAGGCCCCTATTTTGCACATGGCTAGGTGTCTGTTGAGGTCGGGTCTAATATCTCCTAAGTGGTTTGCGGGATCTATCTTTTCGAGCACTTTGTTTTTTGTTCTCTCTGATATGCTTTGACAATTCCAGATATCTGGAGTCATCTTGGCAACCTCTTTGGATCTTTATGGTAGCCAATTGCGATGACTTCTTTGGTTCCTAGGAAACTTAAATAAAGGGAGTCTTATCAAAGGTTATCCTTGATAAATCCCACTAGGTTCTTCCTTGAAGCCTTCTTGTAGACCACTTTCAATATTCAACTTGATCAGTGACTCCTCAATCACAACAATCTCTTCCATGCAGAATCTTCATACGTATTAGTAGAAGGGTGATTGGAGGAAGGTTTACTTCCCTCAACATGCAAGTTCTTATGGCCCTCTTCCACACGTATATAGTTTTGGGTTCTTTCAAAGAAGTCGTCTTAGTTTTTAATCTCCCTCTTGAGCATGTTATCCCCTAACTTACTTCCAAGACGAACTCCAGCTGTGATTGCCATCTTGAGCTCTGCTTTAGTCATACTTCCCATCTTAGTTGCTTCCATATTGAATCTATGGATATAGCTCTTCAGTCTTTCACTCTTTCCTTGTTTTATGTTAGCGAGGCTAGTACTCGGCATAACATAGTCACGAACCACATGGTGTTGCTAAAGAAATTCGCCAGAGAACTGCTGCCGTGACCTGATTTTTCCTAGCCTTAACCTCTTGAACCACTTGTACACTGCTCCTTTGAGTGTAACGATGAGGCAATGGAACCTTGCTTTGTTGTTGACCCCGTTTAACTTCATCAGGTTATTGAAGGTGTCTAAGTGATATTTTTGGTTCGTAGTTCCCTCGTACGGACTCATGCGAGGCTCTTTGAAGCTGGTGGGGAGTTGCTCAACCTAGATCTCCCTTGTGAAGGGTGACTCACAGTCACATTCTTCATCTTTTATGTGCCCCTAAGGTGTAGTGATAATCTTGCTTCAAAGGCTTGGCATTTCAGTGTTTAATTACATCATCTTTCTGTTTAAGGAGTCTCATGGGCTCTTAGGTTTAACCCTTGCTTTGGTTGTGCCCATCAGAGGAGATGCAGGGAGTGTGGTTATTACCTTGGACCCTCTCTGGTTAAGTTTATCCTTCAAGTTGGGTGAAGCTCTTTTGGAGGCTGTCTTGGGTTTGCACCTCCTGTAGGTGGGGTTCACGCCAGGTTGCTCCGTTGGTGTAGAATCTTCCTTGTGTCCTGGACGAGGGGTATGACTATAGGAGAGTTTCATTTTTCCATCCTCCACGGGCATGGTGGTTTCTCCTCGTACATGTTCCCTTTCATTATGTTTAGAGAGGGGAGCATCAGAGTTTTCGTGTAATAGGTCATTGAGTACCTCTTGCATGTTCTCCACCGTGGCCTGCAAGCTTTGGTTTTTCAAGTGTGAGTCATGTATTTACTCTTCGTACTGACGAGATTAGGAACTTGAATTCACTGAGTGTACTCATGGGCATTTACCATGTCTTTGTTTGGAGGGACCCGGGTCCTGATGGTTTGGACTTGGGACCACTGGTGGCCATGGCGGGGGGTGAGTTGTACAACCCTTTGTTGGAGCAGTGGCATGTGCTATAGGGTCCAGTGTAGGATGAATGGTAGGAGATGATACTTCTTCCTCTTCTCCATTGTCTCTGGGCAGATCCATCGTACATCCATTCATCGGCGGGGAAGGATCCCTCAGGGACGCCCTTAGCTGGGTTCCGTCTAGGTGAACCTCTGCTTCTTGGTGGTTTGGTAGGCGTTTAGAATGCCTTGGCATGTTTTCGTACTGAAATTAATGGAAGAACTATTGTTTGTTAATTGTTCTTCCCACAGACGGCGCCAAACTATTGATGGTGAGAACTCGTCAACTATATTAGGTCGGAACACTCAAAGCTTAGTAAGAGAATAACTAAATAAGAACTTAGAATAGACTTGAGGAAAGATAACTGCAGATCAACAATGGAGTAAAAATTTGTATATTTCGAAATAGCCTAAGTATACAATGAATTTTCCAACCCCCTTCAATGATGAAGTGAGGCCCTATTTATAGGTGAGCTCTAATTGCTCTTAGTACATTGTGGTTCTGAAGAGATAAGGAGCTGCATATCCAGGCTGCAGGTGGTAGGGGTGTTGGAGGAGTGGTGTTTGGCTCCAATATGTGTCAGGGTTTGCAAAAGTACTCCTGTCTTGCTACCATGTCGTACCTCCACTAATTGTTGGGTACGAACGTCATAGGTGTGCTTGGGGAGTCCTTACTATGTACCATTCTAGTACATCCACTACTTTTCTAGCATAGACACCATATATGTGCTTTGTCTTCTTTTGGTTGATATTTATATTTCATACCCATACGTGTTCCACGTGCCCATAGATGTTTTCACCTTTCCAAGATGTGCCTATGCCTCAAGCCACTTTATATTTTGCAAAGTATCGGACTACTTATTTCCTTTGTGGATATACATATGGGAGGCGCGAGGGGTGCCTCATGAGAACTTGGGCCCGAGGGGCGTGTGTTGCACGAGGCGTTAGTCAGGCGTGTGCCACGCTGATCCAGGCGGTTGGAGCCTCCATGCGAGGCATGACATTAGGTGCGAGGGGTGCCTCATGAGACCTTAGGCGCAAGGCAGTCGTGTAAGGTAAGTGGGCCTCGAATAGGCGCAAGGCGAGGTGGCCTCGCAGAGGCATGAGGCGAAGTGGCTTTGTGGAGGCATGGGGCAAGACGGCCTCGCGGAGGCACGAGGTGAGGTGGCGTCGTGGAGGCGCCAGATGACGGGGTGCAGCTTGGAGGCATGCACACGAGGTAGGGGCATCTCACATGGGCGTGGAATGACCTTGTGAGGCATGGGGACCTTGCAGATGTGTGGCCTCTTGGTGGCACATAGTAGCCTTCTACCTCCAACATGTACTTGATGCCTTCGGTGACCCTTAGCCATTTATTTCAGTAAGGGACCGGGCCTTTTTTCCTTGGCGGATTTTTGGCATCCACAACTCACAATTCTTATAAATTAAAATAATATATGTCATTATTATTTTAATTTCATTCAATCACATATTTCAAATAATTCACACACAACTATTTGAAAGAAATTAAATCAAGTTATTACACTTGTAAAGTGTGGGGGAATAGTGAGATTTATGTTGAAAAGTGAATTATGTTGAGAGTTATTGGGGAATCCAAGTAGTAATTTCAAGAAGAAGATGTTGCATGCTATGATGTGATTTAAGCCTAAAAATTCATTTTTTTTCATCTACCTTCACCCTAGCCTTTCATTATAAACCTATAAAGTTCTATTCATCTTTTGATTGTGTGTAATTATATAAGTGGATAATGATTTGATAATAAGCTTATGGAGTGGGTATCATTGTAATGCCCCAAATTTCCTAATAAGGTCTAGGACCTTGATTAGGAGGCCGGGAGGGCCATAATTGCTTTATTATGCTATTTAATGATAATATGCATGTTTAGGTGTATTAAATATGCATGTGAACCCATTTGTGATTAATTGGGTGATTTTCATATTTTGGCCATTTCGGGCATTTTTGGCATATATGTGAAATGGGCGTGGTGCTTTGTTATTATCTGGTTATGCCAGGGTTACCCAGCACAAGACGATCCTAGGAGGTAAGCTAGTGGGAAAGTCACAACGGGATTTAAGCTTGACTTGGAGTAAGTCAAGGGGTATTTATAGCATTACCGGGTTATTGGGTAATGGGAATTAACATTTGGTGATAAATTGGGAGTTAGTAGGACCAGGGGGAAATTCTGGAAGTTTTGACTATAATGTCCCCGGGGGTGTTTTCGGGACCCCGAGCATTAGGTTTTATTGGAAGCTACTTAAGCTTGAAGTAACCTTTTAAGAAAATAAAAAGAGCGATCTGTACGTTCTCTCTCCCTAAAGTTCCCTTTTCGTTCCCGATCGCATTTTCGAAGGTATCTTGAGTTCTAGGACTCGGAATCAAGCAAGGATCGAGGCATAGCAATCCTAAGGAGAATTAGAAGCTTATTAGCGGGAGGATTTAGTTGGAAACAACTCAATCGGAGGTAATTCAAGTTTATGTTTTAAGTTTTTAAAAGTCTTTAAGCTTGAATTGGACTTTGTGAATCGTTGGGTTTCTAGTTTGTTTGAACCTTGGGTTTTGGTGGTTTTGGACCATTAAGGAGATTGGGAACTTTGATTTAATGATTTGGGAATGTTTAGACATGTTTTTGGGAGGTTTTAAAAGGTTAAAACGAAGGGAAAATGGCTGCCCCGAAGTTGGGCCGCGGCCCTGTTCTTGGGCGCCGCGGCCCTTGCTCGATGAAGCAGGTGCCCCAGTTTTGCCTTGCTGGGCGCCGCGGCCCTTGGTGTTGGGCGCTGCAGCGCTTGCTTCTGGTGGTGCTGGGGGCCGCGGCTCAGGGTGCCAGGGCCGCGGCTCAGGCAGGCTTTTGAGCCCGTTTGGGTGTTTTGACCCCAGAAACATGGTTTTGGGCCTCGGGATCATTCCTACTATCCGGATTAGTGAGGATTGATGTCTTGGAGGCTAAGTTTTAGTTCAAGGGTTGGTTTTAGAACTTGAACTCATTGGATCACCATTTGTGGTTGTGATTAGGTTTACACTAGAGGCTTGGATCAGGATCGTGCTTGTGGCTCATTTGTTGGTAACCTGTGCTTGGACCTAAGGTAAGAAAACTGCACCCCATACGTGACATGCATGGTTATGATTGATGCATGTTGAATGTTTAAATGTAAACATTGATAGCATAATGAATGCTTGGCAATCTTGCCCATTTGCATATGATTATTGTTGAGGCATGCTGGATGATTAAATGTGATGCATGTGATGCACGAGAAACATGTGATTAGGGCATGCCATGAATGATGAATATGAGATTGGTCAGAGCTTGAGTCTCTGAGTTTGTGCATGATCATAATTATGGCAGCAACTGTTTAGTAAGCATGCTGAATGCCCTATTCTTGGATAATTGGCATATGATACACATTGATAGCATTGCTTACCTGTGCATGGTACTGACTAATTAGTCAGAATGGTCTTAGCATGTATCACGCAAGCCATCAAAGATGAGGTCTATTTGACTATCAGCATTGAATGACTCAAAGAGCATTAATGCCAGACCGACCCCGAGGGTCGATGAATGAAATAAGCGCTTGGAGGCTAGTGGCTTACCCAGCAGCCACTCTCCCATTTGAATTAGTGACGGCTTGTCAGTCACTCAGTAAGGTTTACCAGAACCTATTGAAGGTTAGAGGCTTACCCAACAGCCACCCTTCCATTTGAATTAGTGACTTGCATGGCAGTCACTCAGTGTGGTTACCAGAACCTATCGATGGCTAGAGGCTTACCCAACAGTCACCCTTCCATTTGAATTAGTGACTCGCTTGTCGGTCACTCAGCGTGGTTTATCAGAACCTCAAGTGTTGCGACACTCATTTGATGAATATCATAAGCGCTTGAAGGCTAGTGGCTAACCTAGCAGCCACTCTTCCATTTGGTTAGTGACTTGTTTGGCAGTCACTCATCTGATTAGGATTGACTTGATAGTCCTCCAATCAGAAGGCCAGGATTTCTTATCCTGGATACTCCAGCATCTGTTTGAACTCATTTGCATGCTGAATAGAGCTATGAAAGCTAGGCATGCCAGATATGATTCGATATCATGATATGACTGTTTATGAGCATATGGGTTTTCTTGCTGGGCTTCGGCTCACGGGTGCTTTGTGGTGCAGGTAAAGGCAAAAGAAAGCTGGGCCATCCTTGAATTGGAGAGCTTAGGTGATGACGTGTACATATGCAGCTGCTCGACCAATACTTGGGCGAGGTTTGAAAGTGGAACTAGGGATGAACCCTGTTTTGCCGCTTAGAACGACCTGTTGTAAACATTTTCTTATAATAAACTTTGAAATTATATTTTCGGGATCCCAATGTATACAGTAAACGTTCTAGTGAAACGTTATACCTTAACCAAAGTTTTTAACCCCTAAACCTCTAATCATACTTAGTTACACATTTATGGCCAAATGACTCGGTTAGCGAGGTTAGCACTGTTTGCAATGTGCACTGTAGCGGTCCCTGGAGTTGGGGCGTTACAATCATTGAAGTACATATATAATTGAGAGATAATTTTTTATTGTTGTTGACAGTAAGAACTCGTCAACGATATAGGGTTGGAAAACTAAAAACTTATTATGAAAACTAAGTTGATAGAACTTAGAAATAGAAAAATGTAGAACAACAATGGGGAAAGGATTCGTGTATTGCTCAATGGCCTTTGTATACAATGAAATTTTCCAACCCCTTAATTTGAGGGATGCAGTTCTATTTATAGTAGCGCTCTAATGGCCCCTCATACATGGTGGTAGCTAGCCACAAAATAGTACACGAGTACATTATCAGGGTAGTGGTGCAGGAGGTCGTGGTGTCGGCCTTGGTACATGGTCAGGGGTGCTTAGGTAGTGCCTCCACTTATTGTACTAATACGTACCACCACTGCTTGTTGGATACGGATGTTAGAGTCATGCCTTCGTCTTCATTAAGGTCATACATCCCATGCCCATAGGCATGCATCGTACCGAACTGTAATGCCCTAGTTACTCCAAGACTATTACTGTGAACTTTGAACTGTGCTTAACTCGCTAATCGAGTTCTTTGGTTATAAACGTGCATCTAGTTGTTATTAATAGGTTAAGGTGAAAAACCAATAAAAAAGGTAAGGATATATTTTATTTAAAACATAAAACTATTGATGGGCCCATAAAAGCATTTACAAGTTATTTAAAATACAAAATGGTCATTAAATTAAAAAAGTTACAACCCACCGACCTAAGCAGCAAAAATAGGGTTAACCCCCTAGTTCCTCTGAGAACTCCTTGGCCATGGTGGTCAAGCGGCCGCATATGTACACATCACCACCTAAGCTCTCCACTCAAGGCTAGGTGAGCTTTTCTTTCCCTTTACCTGCACCACATAGCACCCATGAGCCAAAGCCTAGCAAGAAAACTCATTACTGGATTTATATAATATCAAATGATGATCATGATAATCATCAAGAGCTTATAGCCCCAAACAAATAAGTGACTGATGTTGTAAGTCACTAATGTGGGTTTCGCACCCTTTACAAATGAGTGACTGAGTCACTAGCTTAAACTGGATGAGTGACTGATGAACGAGTCACTAATGTAAACAAATTGAGTGACCATGGAGTCACTAGTGTGGGTTCCATACCCTTAGCCATGTGACGATGGAGTCACCTGGGCCATTTGGCCCTGGCTCTGGGTGACTAGTCATGGAACTAGGCAAGCGCTTTTAGTTTTCATTGAACTTGGGGTCGGTCCGGCATTAATGCTCATGATGAGTCATTCAATGCTGATATCGATTAGATCTAATATTTTCGGCTCTATGCTCATGATGCGTATGCTGCTCCTGACTCATAGGTCAATAACATACAACCAGTGCTCAGTACTATTGTCGAAATTGACTAGTAAGTCACAGCTTCACAGTCAGTTCTGACACCATTGCCGATTCTGACTTATAAGGCAGTGCCATTCACAACTAAGCAAGATTTGTTAAGCATTGGATATGCAATCAATGTCCACATTTAAACACTCAACATGCCTCAATAATAACCATGCATGTAACATATGGGGTGCAGTTTTCTTACCTCCGGTTCGAGCAAGAAATAATAAAAGAACGACCATTGAGAATGATCAACCTTTTGACTCCTTAGCGATTACCTAGTCGTAACCAATTATAACTTTCATTAATGAAAATCAACAATAAAAGGGTCTTCACCTAAACCTCACTCCCGGGACCCCGAATTGTACCCAAACAGTGAGTAGATTTGATCTTGAGCTTTAGGAATTGAAACCGTGAGCCAAAAACCCTTGAAAATGCACAAAACAGGAATCTGAAGAAATAGGGTAGCGCTACCCAACTAGCGCCCCAACACTCTAGGCAGATTTGAAACCCCCTGAGTAGCGCTATAGCGTGTGGGTGCTGTAATGCTACAACCAGCCAGACTTGCCCTGAATCTTTCCCCTTCGACTCCACCATTTTCCACCTGAACAAAAAGCTTCCAAACCTCATTTTAAGTCCCCAAATGAACCCAAAAACCATCTACATATGTCCTAGGCATCATAACCCAAGTAACCCTAGCAAAAAACTCCCATCAATTCCCTTTAACCAACCTAGAAAGCCAAGCTGAATTTCAAAACAAAAACAGAGCAAACCAGAGTTTTTAATGGCTAGAACCTTACCTCAATGGTGGAACACAATCCTAAGCCCTCAAGATCCACTTCCCTAGCTTGAATCCTCAAAAGAATCTCAAAAATCAAAAGGAAAAAGGAGAAGAAAATGATGTATGGGAGGAAGTTTTTATGCTCTGTTTTGGCCAAGGTTCCATAGCCTTCAATGGCTTTTATATAACTTAAGGTGAAAAGACCTTTTTCCCCCTAGGTAAAATAAAGTTTTCTAAAGGCTCCCAAGGGTAAAACTGTTCTTTTCCGTCTGTTTCGTTAATCATAATTAACACCCTCCAATTCCCGTTATTCCCAAAATTCTCAAATACCAAAAATTCATATCCTGTTACCCTTTAATTCCGGGCAACGCTCTAATCACCAAATTACCACGAACTTAATCTCGTTATGACCAAACCGCTAACCTGCACTCAAAGATCGTCTCATGTCGAATGGCTCAAACAAATCCACATTATTATGTGGCCCCAACAATAGTTCACCAACATGCATACAAATATACCATTATGCCCTCAACGGGCCAAATTACCAAAGTGTCCCTATGATGAAATGTCGACCCACATGCATTCATTTAACATCATATTATAATATAATTCACATAAACATGAACATAATCATTTAATAGCATAATAAATCAATTATGGCCCTCCCAGCCTACTAATCCAACCACTAAAATGCATTAGGGACTTTGGGGCATTACAACTATCCCTTCCTTACAGAAATTTCGTCCTCAAAATTTACCTGAATAGCTCGAGATACTGACTCTACACATCTGACTCCAGCTCCCAGGTCACTTCCTTGACCTTGATGTTCCTCCACAATACCTTAACTGAAGGTATCGTCTTATTTCTGAGGACCTTGTCTTTTCTGTCAAGTATCTAGACTGGCTATTCCTCATAGGAGAGATCTGCCTCAAGCTCCAGATCTTCATAGCTCAAAGCATGAGTCACATCAGATACATACCTCTGAAGAGCTTAAACGTGAAACACGTTATGCACGGTTGATAATGCCGAAGGTAAGGCCAATCTGTAAGCCACCTGACCAATCCTCTCCAGGATCTCAAATGGACCTACAAATCTAGGACTCAGCTTGCCCTTCTTCCCAAATTTTGTCACCCCTTTCCATGGAGAAACTCTAAGGAAAACATAGTCTCCCACCTAGAACTCCACATTCCTGCGCTTGGGATCTGAGAAGCAAGCATCCGAGTTCTAATCTTCTCAATGGCCTCACTGGTCCTCTGAACTGCCTCAGGACCCAAGTATCTCCTTTCACCTGTCTCATCCCAATGAATGGGAGATCTGCATTTCCTACCATACAACATCTCATAAGGTGCAACCCCAATGGTAGAGTGATAACTGTTGTTGTAGGAAAACTCTATCAAAGGTAGATACTTACTCCAGGTTCCACCAAAGTCCAGCACACATGCTCGCAGTATGTCTTCTAATATGTGAATCATCCTCTTAGATTGTCCATCTGTCTGAGGATGATAAGTAGTACTGAACTTAAATTGTGCTCCCATGGCCTTCTGTAAACTCCCCTAGAACTTGGAAGTAAAAGTGGGGTCTCAATCTGACACGCTCGTTCTCGGTGCTCCATGAAGGCATACGATTTCTCTCACATAGAGATATGCATACTGATCAACTGAATAGGTAGACCTCACTGGCAAGAAGTGAGCTGACTTGGTATAGCGATCCACAATAACCCAAATAGAATCATGTTGACCAACAGTCCTGGGGAACCCCACAACGAAATCCATCGTGATGTCCTCCCATTTCCACTCTGGGATATCAAGAGGCTGCAATAACCCTGCCGGCCTCTGATGCTCAACCTTGACTTGTTGACATGTCAAGCACTTAGCCACGTACTCCACTACATCCCTCTCCATCCCCGACCACCAATACAATGATCTGACATCCTGATACATCTTCGTGGATGCAAAGAATAAGGTGTAGTATGAGATTCATCAAGAATCTCTCGCCTTAAAGCAGTGTCTAACGGAACACATATTTGACCCTTGTATCTTAACAAGCCCATCTCAGACACTGTATAATCTTTGGATGCTCCAGCTAAAACATCCTCTCTGATATTGATTAGCTGTGGATCATCAAACTGACCCTCGTTAATCCTTTCTAACAGCATAGACTGTAGCGTAATATTGGCCAACTGGCCCACCAGCAACTCTATACCAGCTCTGGTCATATCATCTGCTAACTCTCTGGCTATCAGCCTCGCACCATAAATCTGTCCCGGACCCTTCCGGCTTAAAGCATCAGCTACCACGTTGGCCTTTCCTGGATGATACAAAATCTCACAGTCATAATCTTTTACTAACTCCAGCCAATGCCTTTGTCTCAAATTCAGGTCTTTCTGCATGAAGAAGTATTTCAGGCTCTTGTGGTTTGTATAGATCTCACACTTCTCCCCATAAAGATAATGCCTCCATACCTTTAAAGCAAAGACCACAGCCACCAACTCTAAATCATGAGTGAGATATCTCTGTTCATACTCCTTCAACTAACGTGAGGCATAAGAAATTACCTTTCCTGACTACATCAGAACACAGCCCAAACCTTGATGTGAAGCATCATAGTAAATAACAAATTTCTCCTAATTTGTTGGAAGACTCAGAACTAGAGTTGTAATCAATCTCTGCTTCACTTCCTGGAAGCTATTCTCACACCTGTCTGACCATACAAACTTCTGATTCTTGCGTGTTAGCTCAGTCAATGAAGTAGCAATCTTTGAGAACCTTTCCACAAAATGCCTGTAATAACTTGCCAATCCAAGGAAACTTCTCACCTCAGAAGCATTCTTTTGCCTTTGCCAATCTCTGACTGCCTCGATCTTTGCTGGATCTACCTTAATCCCCTCCTTACTGACAATGTGCCCAAGAAAAGACACTTGAGATAACCAGAACTCACATTTCTTGAACTTTACAAACAATCTATGTTCTCTCAGTCTTTGTAGAACCAACCACAAATATTGCTCATGCTCTGACTGAGAATAAACCAGGATATCATCGATGAAGACGATCACAAACTGGTCCAGATAATCCTTGAACACTTTGTTCATTAGATTCATAAAAGCAGTCGGGCATTATTCAATCCAAAAGACATGACTAAGAACTAATAATGCCCATACCTAGTGCGGAAAGCATTCTTTGGTATGTCTCCCTCCTTGATCCTCAACTGATGATAACCAGAACGAAGGTCTATCTTTGAGAATACCTTTTTACCTTGCAACTGATCAAACAAATCATCTATCATTGGCAGAGGATACTTGTTCTTGATTGTTAACATATTTAGTTCTTTGTAATCAATGCACATTCTCATAGAACCATCCTTCTTCTTCACAAACATAACTAGCGTCCCAAGGTGAGAAACTAGGTCTGATAAAACCTAAATCCAACAGCTCTTGCAACTGCACCTTCAAT
The DNA here is from genome assembly GCF_963169125.1 of Humulus lupulus. Classification (NCBI taxonomy): domain Eukaryota; kingdom Viridiplantae; phylum Streptophyta; class Magnoliopsida; order Rosales; family Cannabaceae; genus Humulus; species Humulus lupulus. The sequence goes on along the minus strand of NC_084797.1, from coordinate 109,353,709 downwards.
TATTTTAACTCAGCTGGGGCCATTCTGTAAGGTGCTCTAGACACTGGCTCCGTCCGTGGTGCCAGTTCTATCACGAACTCAATCTCTCTGTGTGGTGGAAACCCTGGCAAATCTTTTGGAAACATATCCAAGAATTCATAAACTAGTCTGGTCTCTTTTGCTTTCACTGGCATGACTTGAGTGGTGTCAACCACACTGGCTAAGAATCTAATCCAACCTCCTTGCAATAGATCTCTAGCCCTCAGAACAGAAATCATAGGTGTATGAGGTCCATGCACAGTACCAACAAACACAAAATGATTCTCACCTTCACGCTCAAAGGTGATCATCTTCCTTCTGCAATCAATGGTTGCCCCATACTTCACTAACTAATCCATACCAAGAATCATATCGAAGTTAGTCATAACTAACACTATCAAATCCACTGAAAGCTCTTTCCCCTCCACTGTCACTGGCAAAGATCTGACCCATCTCCTGGATACTACCAACTCCCCAGTGGGTAATAAAGTTCCAAACCCCATAACATAATAATCACATGTAACTACTAAGAATGTGTAGCACCAGAATGTGTAGCACCAAAAGAATGTGTAGCACCAGAATCAATCAAAACATTATAAGGGGTTCCAGCACTAAGAAGCTGACATGTAACTACTAAGGGTGAAGCCTCAGCTTCTGCTTGTGTCAACGCGAACACTTGAGCTGGGGCCAAGCTGTCCGCTTTCCTGGGTTCTTCCTTTCTTTCCTTAGGGAAATCTTTCTTGAGATAACCCACTGCTCCACATAAAAAGTAGGCCCTTGCACTACACTCTCTTAAATGATGCCTCTTGCACCTAGGGCATTCGGGACAAGTCTTCCAGGCCTCACTACCACTCTGGCGACCCATTGAAATACCACGGGGTCGCCTGTCAGGACCTAGAGCTGGGAAGGTATCAGGAACCTTCCTCTTCTGATCACTGGGGCCTCCATCCATACCAGAACCCACAAACGGAGAACCTATCCTCCTAAACTCCTTTTTGGTTGCATTTTCTTGCCAAATCTTATTCTCTGCACTCTCAGCTGTGAGTGCCTTCTCAACCAACTATGCATAGGTAGTAACCCCAGCCACAGTGGTAATGCGAACATCCTAGGCTAATCTAGGCTGTAGCCCCTAGAGAAACCTCTCCCTTCTGGTCCCATCAGTGGGTACCAGCTCCATGGCAAACTTTTCCAATCGATCAAACTTCAGGGCATACTCAGTCACTGATAAACTCGCCTAAAGTAACCTGATAAATTCATCAGCATTTACCGCCCTGATGGCATCGTTGTAGTACTTCTCGTTGAACAGAGTCTGAAACTCTTCCCAACTTAGGGCATTGATGTTTCTAATCTGGGATATAACTTCTCACCAAATTCGGGCATCTTCTTGAAACATATACGTGGCATAGGCCACTTTCTCATTACAAGTCACCCTCATGAAATCCAGGATGATAGTAATCATACTCATCCACTGCTCAGCTTTAGCAGGATCTGCATTGCCCTCAAATACCGGAGGTTGCTGCTTTCTCAACCTTTCATAGAGAGGCTCCCATTTATTACCAACCTCTGGTATCTGCTCAACTACTGGAACCGATACAGGAGGTGCCTCAGGTACACTTGCTACTGCAGGAACCTACTGTTGTCTCAAGAGGCGGAGTTCTTCTCCTTGCCTCAATACGGTAGCCTGCAGATCATTAAATAATTGCTGCCATTTCTCAGGAGCTGGCTGTGGGATCTTATTCTGGTTATTCTCTTGACCTTGATTGTTATTCTGGCCTTAATCACCCTGGCCATCTAATGAGTCTGTCTGTCTTGGAATCCTTCTTATCAACTTAAACCATTCTGCAATAATCAATACGGTCAGTCAGGCAGTGATAACTAAACCTCTTGCCGCCTCACGGTCCAAGAACAAGCAGATAATTATTATATTCCATAGTTATACAAATATACAGATGGATACATGATTATAGCATTTAGCATTTAACAGGTATCAAATAATAATTCACAATGAACAATACTAATAAGCATGTTCTAGCAATATCAGTACTAATAAGCACGTTCTTGCTGATGATGCAGTATTCAAGGCATAGCCTTATCAGGGTATCTCATGTAAGCAGGTAAAGCATTTACACTATATTTAAGTAGTTAAATATATAAATACATAAATAGTTACCAAACCGTGAGTCGAGCTTATCTTCAGTGGTGAGTGTACATGCCCATCCAGTCTATAGGAATCCTAAACCTTGGCACGCTCTGATACCAAGTTGTAACGCCCTGGTTACTCCAAGACTGTTACTGTGAACTTTGAACCGTGCTTAGCTCGTTAACCGAGTTCTTTGGTAATAAACGTGCATCTAGGTGTTATTAATTAACACCTTATTTCGTTAATCATAATTAACACCCTGTAATTCTTGTTATTCCCAAAATTCTCAAATACCAAAAATTCATATCCCGTTACCCTTTAATTCCCAGCAATGCTCTAATCACCAAATTACCTCGAATTTAATCCCGTTATGACCAAACCGCTAACCTGCACTCAAAGATCATGTCATGTCGAATGGCTTGAAAAAATCTACATTATTATGTGGCCCCAACAATAGTTCACCAACATGCATACAAATATACCATTACGCCCTCAGTGGGCCAAATTACTAAAATGCCCCTATGAAGAAATGTGGACCCACATGCATGCATTTAACATCATATTATAATATAATTCACATAAACATGCACATACTCATTTAATGGCATAATAAATCAATTATGGCCCTCCCGAACTACTAATCCAACCACTAAACCCCATTAGGGATTTTGGGGCATTACACGAACGATCCTTCCTACATTTCCAAATTACATCTTTTCCCCCAGCCTACTTATATTTTGTAGTTCTCCTCATACGTATACTTGAGAAGCTTTAGACTTTACATTTTATGGGAAGTCGTAATGAATATGTGCTTTTCTTGTGGCCCTCACTCTAGGGGGATAAGTAAGGCCTTCTCAGCAAGGCAATGGTCGTAAATGATGAGGCAAGATGCCTATCGTGGGTCTTCGGGCTGGAAATATGTGGGGTCTCACATGGACCCTTGAGTGCATGGTAAGAAGTCTTGCCTAGCGAGGCTTATGCGCCAATGGTGAGGCTTGCCTTTGGCTAGGGATTCTTGGCAAACGACACTTGGCCTTGCACATGGTTGGCATCGCGACACGTGGGCAAGATGGGTGAGACAAACCTCGCTAGGCGAGGCCCTTGACGCTACCACAATCTCGCGAGGCGCCTATATTTTCAAGGAACCCTTGGTCGAGGCGCTTGTATCCACGAGGCGCCTCTATATGCGAGGTGATTTCGCGCGACGCCTGTATCCATTAGGCAATCCCGTGAGGCACCCTTGATTGAGGCCCTTATATCTGCAAGGCAATCTTGCTAGGCACCCTTGGGCGAGGTGCCTATATGTGCGAGGCGATACTGTGAGGCACCCTTGGGTGAGGCCCCTGTATTCGGGAGGCGATCCTTCGAGGTGCCCTTGGGTGAGGCACCTGTATTTGCAAGGTGCCTATAGGTATTACCACAGACTTGAGAGGTGCCCATATGCATGAGGCGATTCCGTGAGGCACCCTTGAGAAAGGAGCCTGTATGCATTAGGGTTAATGCCTCTGGGTTTGAGATACGCAGGAGGATTGCCTTGCATGGAGGCGAAGACTTGCGTGAAACATTCTCTCGCGTGACCATCCAGGAGCTTTGGACATGTGTTAGGGTCTTTAATTAGTGTGGAATTTTGGCATCCACACTTGCCTCCCAGTTTAGGAGAGGGCCTTTAGATGCTCTAGTCAACCTCACTATACGGTGTCCTTAAGGTACATGTGGTGTTAGTGTGCTTCTTTACTTTGGAAGTGTGAAGAAACACAATTTGTATGTAGTGATCCTCATGACTTCATGAGAATGAAAGTTAGCCTATCATTCCACTTCATGGATTCCAAGGTAAGTGTAAGGCTTCATTTCTGACCATGGATCGAATATTGAATCCAAGGGCTAGGTTGGGTTTGGATTTTCTACAAATAGGCATTCTTTTTTAAAGCCTTTTTTTATACCACCATCTTCCTTAGTTTAGTGGAACTTGGGTCATTAAAGTTCTAATAGGCGAAAGGTTCTATTCTTCGCAACATCATTCTACATATACATTTTTTTAAAACAATACACACACACATATATATATATATAAGTATATACATATCTGGATGAGGTGCTAACAATTGTCTCTTTTTATTCTTATGTTTGTAGGCGCGAGGTGTGCGGTAGCAAAGTAGTTGTGGTGCATGTGGGTGCTTTGGTGCGATATACTTTGATAGCATTCCTGATGAGTAGTTGTTTTGGTGCGAGGTACTTTGGTAGCGATGGTGGTGAGCATTTCCAACAACAACGAGCTTCCACCAATGGTTCCTCATCCGCTCGAGGTATTCTCTTTTTCTTTCTCTTAGCATTCTTATGTTTGGTGGACTTAAGTTACCATTCGGGAGTGGTGCTGTTTTAGCCTCGGTACCCCCTTCTATGAAGCTTTTTGCTTGCATCCATTAGCATGTTCACTTCACACACACACTACTTCACCCTATAGTTGGCCCTCCTTTTATGCATAAGTGTCTAGGGGTTTTGATCTTGTTCTTTTGTATCTTGTAGCACATCCACTACAATTTTTTTTACTTTTAATGACTCTCTATAATGTCTTACACCTAAGGTGTAAGACATTAAAAGTTAGAAGGGGTCTTTAATATCTTATGCTGGGAGACATTGAAAGTTTTTGTTTATGACTAAAATTGTAAGTCAATAAAACTATATGGAGACATTGCAAAGTAAATAGACTGGGTAGGCCCCACAGTCGTATTTGGCTTGTCTATAACGTCTCCCAATGGGTGACGTTGTAGGCAAGACCTAATATATACCCAGCCTATCTTATCTTTTTCTCATGAACTAGAGGCGATTTTGGGCGATTTTTGCTCTAAAAAAATTGATGCGAAGCACTTTTTGTAGGCAAGATTTTATGATTAAAAACGTGGGTTGTACTTAGGATGATGTAAATAACATTTTCTATGGATTTTCTTTTATGATTATGAGTTTTGTGTGATTTTAGTCTCAAAATTTTTCATTTGAAGAACATTTGAGATGATTTTCTAAGATTAAAAGAATGGGTAGTTATTGTTAAAATTATATTTAATGATATTTTTGTTTAATATTTTTTAGGATTAGTAGATTTTTAGTGGGTTTATGAGAAATTTTTGTTTAAAGTATGAAAAATAATTTAAAGGTAGATTTGAGATACCACATTGTTTACTTTAAGATGATTCAAACATGTTTATTATTTAAAACAAAATTACTATTTAATCCGAAAATTATATATATTTTTAATTTTTTAGGTTGATTAAGTATATATGTATATATGTTTTACTAAAATTTATTTAATAAATAATTAAAAATAGTCAAAAAATAGAGAAACTTATATGTTTTGTTTATTATTTTTTGTTGATTTAGTGAGATTTTAGTGACTTGTTAGTGGGTTTTTAATGTGTTTATGAGTTTAAAGATTTGAGATACCATATTATTAGTTTTCGATGAATAATATATAGTTTGAGATACAACATTGTTTAAAAATTAAAAAAATTAGAAAAATAGAGATATGGTTTAGTTTAGTTTATTTTATTTAGTGACAATATATTTGCTAGATGATCTCTTATATGTTAGTGATATGTGAAATTCCGTTTTTAGTAATTACCAAATTAACTAAACCAAGTGAATTAATTAAAGTGCGGAATGGTAATTAACTGTTTACACAGAATACAGTTCTGTCGGGACAGAAACCAAACTTGTCACGACAGAAACTGAACACAATAAAAAGACAGTGCAAAACAATAAAGAACACAACGAATTTTTACAAGGTTCAGAAACCCTTTCGGATAACCTACTCCTTGAGGCCACGCCCAGAGAATAAAACCAATTAATAAAGAATTACAAGTACAAAAACATTGACTTAAACAAAACAAGACTCCCTCTTGAGATTTGCTGCAACTTGTTGTACTTCTCTTCACTAATCTGATCTTGATTGAAACGCTCAACCACTTGAACTCCCTTCAATGGCCAGCGAGTGCTTGCATCCTCCCGACGCAAGGCTTGTAAAAATCTTCTCCCGAAGACTATAACCGTTGTGTTCAAATTACAGTGTGTATTCACTCATGAACATGGTATAAACTCACCACTAAAAACTACACACTCATATTTCTTCAAGATCACGTGAATACTTATGATCTTGAATACAAAGAGGAACTCTCACAAAAATTACAATAAAGCTCACGAATAATGCACCAAAGAGTTCACTTTTCTCACTGCCTTTAGAGCCCTATTTATAGAGTCTTTTTCGTGCTCACAAAGGTAGAGAAAGAATTCTTCTAATAAAGGCAAGAATCAAAGAAGTCATTCTTGATTGTCGAAGAGTTGCCTTATTTAGAAGATGCTGATCCGACAGAAGCGATATCGGTGGGGATAGCTCAGACCTGTGTCGGATCAAAACAAGCTCAAAAAGGAAACAATAATTAAGGACATTAAGAACCAGTTTCCTGATTGCAATCCTTGAGCTGCACGAAAATATATCAGCAAATAAACCAAAAATAACTTTGGGTAAGTACCGAATATTTGCAATAAACTGTGTTTCCTTTATAAACAAAATGAGACAATATATACTAAATAAGGAAGCATATTATTGACCAAAAATCACACAAAAGGAAAGAGGGTTTCCGAAAATTAGAATAAAGGAAACCAAATATTTCCAAACAAATCCGAAAAATATAATAAAGGAAAACAAATATTTCCGAAAAATTATAATAAAAGGAAAACAAATATTTTCGAAAATTATAATAAAAGGAAACAATTAAATCAACCAATTTATCTTTTAAGAAAAAAGATATTTCTATAAAAATGCCAATTATAGGATTTACAATATGTTTTTTTTTTACCTAGATTATCTTAGTAATTAGTTTTTAGTTAAATACAATATTAATGTATATATATATAAGTAAAGTGAAACTTATTGAATTTATTACTTGGTTTATTAATCTTTAAGGTAGTAAATTAATTGCTTAGGTTGTGGATCGAAGTATTAGCAAGGAGAATTACAAAGTGAAGCAATTTGCTTGATTATTGTTAATTGCAAAAGTTATGTACATTCTCTTATTATTTATTTTAATATTATGTTACAAATGCTAGAGGAGGTTGAATATCTTAAATATTCATCCATATTGAAGTAAGTTATGAGATTAAAACTGTGTATTGCAGTGATAACAGAAGGTTGATAACTTGTATGTTTTAGTGAAGTAGGTTTTGGATTGTTTGTGTGCAGCGAAGATATAAGGAAGAAAATTATTGTGTGTTGTTTGACTTGTTATTGATAAAGATTAGGTTAGTATTATAGGGGTAATGCTGTCTGATTTTATGTAGAATTATGTATTATTAACATATATTTAAATTGTGTTGTGCTTGTTTGATTGATTTGATTTTGAGATATGGTTAGGTTACTAATATAGGGGAAATGATGTCCAATTTTTTGTAGAATTAGCTTGGTTTGAATATACTTGTAATTTTACTAAGTTATTAATTTAAATGCTTAACCTTTTGAGTTAAGAGATTAACCGAGGGGTAAGTCTAGACTCAGCCAGAAACAACCCAAATGATCTGAAATCTCAACTTTCTCTCTCTCTCTCTCCCTCATGCACGTATTTCTCTCTCTCTCTCTCCTTGTGTGTTGAAGTTGAAGAAAAACATAAGGAAATTCAAGGTTTTGGGCTGGTTTGAGCTAGGGGAAATCAAGGATAAGGTCAATCAAAGGTTTCTGAGGAGTTTAGACAATCCTAATATTCTGATTTAAGTTGAGTTATTTGGGAGTTTAGAACTTGTGTAAAATTCTGGGTTTTTGTTGAATTTAGGTGTTTAATAGATGTAAGAATTGATTATAAGCTAGATATAATGTGTAGAATAAAAGGATGAGAATTATAGGCTTAAATCCAGGTTTGGTTGTTGGTTTGGGGGTGTGAATTCGAGGTTAGTCTCATGGAAAAATGTTGAGAGAAGTTGGTTTTTCTGGGTTTAGGGGATCGGTTCGCGGCCCTGTTCTTCAGGCACCGCGACTCGAGTGTTTTTGGAAGCTGGGAGCCTCTATTTGCTAGGCGCGCTGCGACTTGGAGGGGTGTAGTTCGTTACTCGTGTCCTCTATCAGTGAGGATTGAGCCTCTGTCTAAGGGGCAGGCCGCGGCCCTCAAGGGCAAGTCCCATCCCTAATTAAGGAATTAAGGAAAAATAATGTTTAAGTCTCTGGGAGGCTCGAGGATTCAAACCTAGGCACTCAGGATGAATTCTACTGCCTGGTTTAGTAGAACTCGAGGTCCTAGAGACTAATATTTGTTCCCTAAGTACTTATTTGGATTAGAAATTTATGGTTACCCATTGACACTGTGACTAGGTTTATCGCTAAGGCTCAGGACTGAGGATCGTGCCCGGGATCGTTCTTAATTCTCTGCTTGGGATTCTAGGTAAGAAAACTGCATCTTTGTGTGGTTGTGAACAGGACTGAGGTTCCCAATAATTGAATACATGTATTGTGTGATTGTACGATTGTTATGATATATGAGAATGAACGACCTAAGGGTGTTGGGGATGATGATAAGCATTTTGAACGCAGCTCGGCCTAAGCGAGCCGGGGTCAGTTGGATAAAGAAAGGGCTCGGCCGGAGTGTGCTAACCTTGAGCATTTGTGCAATTGATTATGATATGTATTTGAGATGAAGTGTTTACCAATGTTTAATTTTATAGAATTTTTTTAAATGATTGAACTTGTTACGTTAAGATTTATTGAATATTACTGTTGCTATATGTGCTTGCTGTTTATGGTTTTCTTGATGGGCCTTGGCTTATGGGTGCTACATGGTGCTGGTATAGGCAAAAGGAAACTGGACCAACCATGAGTTAGAGAGCTCTGGGGGCGAAGTGTACATAGTCAGCTACTCGACCGCCACGGCCGAGGGAAAGTACAAGGACAAAGCCCTAAAGCATGTATTTTTCCATTAAAGTGGCTTATGGTTGTATTAAACTTTTTTAGGGTTGTAAATTATAATTTATACCCTGTTTTAGGGATCCCATGTATCAGACATCCTTTTTGTTGTAAATTAACTGTTGAGATATGAGGATTTGGAGTCACAGATAGATTTGTCTTATGAAGAGCAACCGGTGCGGGTCCTAGACAAGAAGGATAAGGTTCTAAGAAACAAGATTCCTCTAGTCAAAGTATTGTTGAGGAATAGCAAGCTCAAGGAGGTGACCTGGGAGCTTGAGTCAGCTATGCGGGATCAGTATCCCGAGTTATTCAGATAAATTTCGGGGACGAAATTCTCAATAGGAGGGGATAGTTGTAACAACCCAAAATTGCTAATATGGCTTAGTGCCTTATTTAGCATGTTGGGAGGGCATAATTGGTTTATATGAGTGTTTAATTGGTTAAATACATGACTATGTGGCATACATGATTAATATGATCATGTGAGTACATTATATGCATGTTTATGAGTATTAGATATGCATGTTGGCCCTTTATTGCTTATAAAGGCATATTTGTAATTTTGGCATGTTAAGGGCATAAATGTGATTATATGTGATATATGGTTGAGACCACATTATTATGTGGATATATTTAAAGTGTATGGCTCAAGACGATCTTAGGGAGTGGATTAACGAAATAGTCAGAGCGGCGTTTAAATACCCGACTCGAGGGAGCTTGGAGTTATTTTGGGAATTTAGAGAATATTTTGGGATTTAATGAGTAACGAATAAATATCTTGTAATTAATTGGACATGACAGGATTAATTGATAAATGGTAGGGACACTTGAGGAATTAGCAGGAATTGGGAAATGACCATTTTACCCTTATAAACCAATAGAGGGCTAAGTAATTCAAGGGGTAATTTGGTCTTTTTGAGTTAAGAAATTAACCGAGGGGTAAGTCTAGACTCAGCCAGAAACAACCCAAGTGATCTGAAATCTCAACCTTCTCTCTCTCTGCCTCATGTACATATTTTTATCTTTCTCCTTGTGTGTTGAAGTTGAAGAAAAACAGAAGGAAATTCAAGGTTTTGGGCTGGTTTGAGCTAGGGGAAATCAAGGCTAACGTCAATCAAAGGTTTCTGAGGAGTTTAGACCATCAATTCAGGTAAGAGTTCTAATCCTAATCTGCTGATTTAAGCTGAGTTATTTTGGAGTTTAGAACTTGTGTAAAATTATGGGTTTTGGTTGAATGTGGGTGTCTAATAGGAGTAAGAATTGATTATAAGCTAGATATAATGTGTAGACTAAAAGGATGCAAATTATAGGCTTAAATCCAGGTTTCGGGTGTGAATTCGAGGTTAGGCTCAGGGAAAAATGCTGAGAGAAGTTGGTTTTTCTGGGTCTAGGGGATCGGGTCGCGGCCCTGTTCTTCAGGCGTCGCGACCCACGTGTTTTTGGAGGCTAGGAGCCTCTATTCGCCAGGCGCGCCGTAACTCAGAGGGGTGCAAGTTGCGACCGGTGTCCTCTATCAGTGAGGATTGAGCCTTTGTCTAAGTGGCTGGCCACAGCCCTCAAAGGAAATTCGATGCCCTAATTGCAGAATTAAGGGAAAATAAAGTTTAAGGCTCGGGGTGGATCGAGGATTCAAACCCAGGCACTCAGGATGAATTCTACTGCTTGGTTTAGTAGAATTTGAGGTCTCGGAGTGTAATACTGGCTCCCTAAGTATTTATTTGGATTAGAAATTTATATTCACCCATTGACACTTTGACTAGGTTTATCACCAAGGCTCAGGACTAAGGATCGTGCTCGGGACCGTTGTTAATTCTCTGCTCGGGATTCGAGGTAAGAAAACTGCACCCTTGTGTGGTTGTAAACGGGACTAAGGTTCCCAATAATTGAATACATGTACTGTGTGATTGTACAATTGTTATGATATATGATAATGAACAGCCTAAGGGTGCTGGGGCTGATGATAAGCGTACTGAATGCAGCTCGGCCTAAGTGAGCCATGGTCAACTGGACAAACAGAGGGCTTGGCTGAGTGTGCCAACCCTGAGCATTTGTGTAATTGATTATGATATGTATTTGAGATGAAGTGTTTACCACTGTTTAGTTTTATACTCGAATTCTGTTAAATGATTGAACTAGTTAAGTTAAGATTGATTGAACATTACTGTTGCTATATGTGATTGCTGGGCCTTGGATCACGAGTGGTACATGGTGCAGGTAAAGGCAAAGGGGAACTAGACCAACCATGAGTTAGAGAGCTCTGGGGGCGTAGTGTATATAGTCAACTGCTCGACCGCCACGGGCGAGGGAAAGTACAAGGACAGAGCCCTAAAACTTGTATTTTTCCATTAGAGTGGCTTATGGTTGTATTAAAATTTTTTAGGGTTGTAAATTATCACTTATACCCTGTTTTCGGGATCCCATGTATCAAACAGTCATTTTAATGAAAATTAACTATTTATAATCAAAGTCTTTTAACCCTGACCTAATGGTCGACCTTAGGATCACATTTTTGTTCAAATGACTTGATTGGCAAGTCTTGCATTATTTTAAAATACACAGTGTAACGGTTTTGTTTATCCAGGCCGTTGCACAACTACATCAATAATAATAGAAAAAACGAATTAAAAGAAGAAAAAGTACGATGCTTACTTGGAGAAGTGCAAAAACTTTCACAAACTGAAAGGCAACCCTTGGAGAAGAAGAAATCCTATTTCTACGAGCCAAGATTGGAGACACCACCCTCGATCAACGAAACTTGAGTATTGGCCTTCTGCAGAAAATAAAAGCCCTTCGACTTAGGAGTTGGCAAGAGGTTGTACATGAAATGCACCTCCTTCGCCGAAGGAGCACGAACCACGCATTTCATATATGCCATGTACTGGAAAGTTAGAGTCATCCAACTATTTAGCACCAACTGAAGTTGGTCAAACACGAAGTACTTGAGTATTTCATAAAAAAATGAATGGGGAGGAATCGTGCCTCTCGCCTTGAGTACATGCTCACTGAACATTGTAGAACAATGAGGTGAGCACAACACTTAGAAGTGGGCATGTAACATTAGAACTCACCACTAATATGGTAGTTCTCCATTAGTTCCATCAACTTATTCTCTGACATATGGGAGACAAGGGAAGCCACTAGAAGAGGACCAGTGTCTAGCTTCTTGGGCGCCACGTTTCGTCGAACTCTCTTCAACATGTCTACAAGACCAAAAGAAAAGGGTCATGTCAGTACAAGACATTTTACCTTCCATTTACATCCCCACTGCTTTCTGCATACTAGAGTTTTCGACCTAGGTGTTGGAGCTGGAAGCATTAAAAATTGACACACTATAGACAATGGCTGAGGAGATCCAGAGGTGGTTTCAAAAGCACTATAGGAAGCCTCCCCATTAAGAGGAGAGCTGGGAGGTGGAGGTTTAGGAGGAAGGTTCTCTTCCGTAAACACCAGCTCCATTTGTAAATGAAGAAGGCTTGCTCTAAGGCTGTCTATAATGCCATAATACCTTAGAGTAGTTACCGTGTGATTTATAGAAGTTCCATTAGCTCGCTAATCGATATTTTAGGTTAAAAAGTGTGATAAAATTTAAATAAGAACTCATTAGATAACATTAACTATAAAAGATTTTGACATTCGTTAAAATCATAAAAGTTATACATTTGGGATCACAAAATACTATTTCAAAATTTTTTACAACTCAAAATGATGAATACAGTAGAAATAAGAGACAAAGCAAACCATTACAACTTATTTTCCAAAAATAACCCTGGTTGTGGAAGCTAGGTAGGTTGAACATGTACACGCCGCTCCACGCTCTCCAACTTATGGTTGGTTGACCTTTTCCTTGCCCTTACTTGCACCATAGAGCACCCGTGAGCCGAAGCCCAGCAAGAAAACTCAACACATAATATATCATAACTCAATCACAGAATTAAACAGTTCAACAGACCACAAAATAAACATATAAAGGCCTAAGCTGACCCAGGTGCTTTTCCCGGCACTGGGTTCACGATCTTCACCGACTAGGTGGATGCTGCACCCTTGAGGGTCTCTCCCTAGCAGCCTACACTTAGCATGCCTAACGCCGATCCCGGACCATTGCCATTCCCAGCCTTTGCCGTTCTCGACCTTTGTCGTTCCCAACCCTCGCCATTCATTCATATGCAAGCACAACACAACATAGCATTCATAGATATTCACACATATATTAAACATAGACAATAGGGCCATACCCTGAAACACAAATAATAGGGTCATGCCCTGTTCTACGGGCACAAACAGTTTTCTTAGCTGTGTCCCGAGCTGACACGTTAATGCGATCCTGAGCACAATCCCCTAACCCGAGCTTTGATGTAAAAACCTAGTCGCAACACCATAATAAATAGGATCCTTCCCGAGCTTTAAAATTTGGGTTCCCGAGCCTAAAACCCTCAAATAGCCAAAAATTCCCATTTCAGTCGTGGCCCATCCCTTAAGGGTCGCGACGCAATGAAGTCAGAGAGCATAGCACTCACATTTGGGCAGCACAGGCCGCAGTGCGCCTTAGCTTGCACCACGGTGCTTGGGAAAAATTTAGAGGCTTCCAAGCCTTGAAATTCAAGCAGGCCGCGGCGCGAGCCCTAATCCCAAATTCTCCACCATATTTTGCATTTTCTCCCAAGCCTAAACCATTAAATCACACTCCAAACAACAATTAAACCTAGAATTGAGTCTAGATTTATCGTCCACACAACCTAAACATCACAACCACCCCACAAATAATTTCATATCCTCACCAACACTCAAAATCAAACTAAAGTCCAACTCCCATGATAGCTTAAGGTTTACAACAGAATTCAATAGAAAACAATAACTTAAAACCCTTACGTTTGTGATAACTTCAACCTTGAGCTAATTTCCCCAACACTCCTAGCTTTAACACTTCAATTCTCAGCCCCAAGTCCTTAACTTCTCGGCAATTTTCCTCAAAATTCTCAAACTACTCCAAAGACCAAGAGAGGGAGAGAGAGCCGTGAGATAGAGAGAGAGAGAGACTAAGAGTTTTCTGTTTTGTTTTCTTTTGGTTTCCATAATTGTGTTGAGGCTAAGTCTAACCCTAGCTGTCTAAGTCCCAAAATGCCTAAAATGCCCTTAAGTCTATCCTTAATCCTTTAATGCCACCAACGGAAATCCCGTCATTTTCCATATCTCGCTAAGTCCTCGAGTGTTCCTATAATTCCCCATTTAACCCGACATGCCCAAATAATTGTTAAATTACTACCCGTTACCCGGTAACTCCCAAACACCAACTATGTTCCCAAAATACCCCTAGGCTTACCCCGAGCCGGGTACTCGACCCCGTTATGAATATTTTGCTATTCTGCTCCCTAGGATTGTCTCAGATCACACACTACAAATATATCACCACAATCTTGTGGTATCAAGCATAACATGCATATAATTTACATTTATGCCCTCAATGGGCCGAAATTACAAATATGCCCCTATTAACCAAATTGGGCCCACATTCATATTTAATTCACCTAAACATGCATTTCTAATCACATAATCATATAATTCACATATTAATATAATTAAATCAATTATTGCCCTCCCAACACGTTAATCAAGGCACTAAGCCTTATCAACAAATTTGGGATGCTAAACTGGCAATGTAGTCTTTGGGATCTCAAGAAGAAGCAACCCCTTTAACCCTCAAGACAAAGTCTATCTCACTTTCAACAACCCAAATTTTCTACCTAAGGTCAGCTAACCGCTCTTAGTGACATATTCGGGCTTCTTTAAGATCTCGTACACATGGTATAGGTTATCTATAGATTGCTCTGAATCTGATGAAGATAGCTCTATGGACTCAACACCAGGAGGTATGCTAGACGACTCGTCAAATTCCATGGAGCGACATCTCGTGAAGAACACGAGTGCAAACGTGTGTGCAATATATGATCACTAAAATAATATAAGGGTTTTATGACTTCATTTTGGAGACATTAAAAGTCTACAATGTCTCCCGCAAGGGGAGACATTAGAAATGGAGTCATCGTAGGTGCACTTTCAATGTCTCCCATTGGGAGAGGTGAGAAACATCCCACGTCTCCCGGTGGGAGACGTTGAAAGGTGTCCAGAAATGGGAAGTTTCAACGTCTCCCACCGGGAGACATGGGATGTCTCTCACCTCTCACATTGGGAGACGTTGAAAGTCCCTGGGAGAGGTGAGAGACATCCCACGTCTCCCGGTGGGAGACGCTGAAACTTCCCATTTCTGGACACCTTTCAACGTCTCCCACTGGGAGACGTGGGATGTTTCTCACCTCTCCCAATGGGAGACGTTGAAAGTGCACCTACGATGACTCCATTTCTAATGTCTCCCTTTGTGGGAGACATTGTAGACTTTTAATGTCTCCAAAATGAAGTCATAAAACCCTTATATTATTTTAGTGATCATATATTGCACACACGTTTGCACTCGTGTTCTTCACGAGATGTCGCTCCATGGAATTTGACGAGTCGTCTAGCATACCTCCTGGTGTTGAGTCCATATTGCTATCTTCATCAGATTCAGAGCAATCTATAGATAACCCATACCATCTGTACGAGATCTTAAAGAAGCCCGAATATGTCACTAAGAACGATTAGCTGACCTTAGGTAGAAAATTTAGGTTGTTGAAAGTGAGATAGACTTTGTCTTGAGGGTTAAAGGGGTTGCATCTTCTTGAGATCCCGAAGACTACATTGCCAGCAAGCACATATAGCAACAGTAATGTTCAATCAATCTTAACTTAACTAGTTCAATCATTTAACAGAATTCGAGTATAAAACTAAACAGTGGTAAACACTTCATCTCAAATACATATCATAATCAATTACACAAATGCTCAGGGTTGGCACACTCAGCCAAGCCCTCTGTTTATCCAGTTGACCATGGCTCACTTAGGCCGAGCTGCGTTCAGTACGCTTATCATCAGCCCCAGCACCCTTAGGCTGTTCATTATCATATATCATAACAATTGTACAATCACACAGTACATGTATTCAATTATTAGGAACCTTAATCCCGTTTACAACCACACAAGGGTGCAGTATTCTTACCTCGAATCCCGAGCAGAGAATTAACAACGGTCCCAAGCACGATCCTTAGTCCTGAGCCTTGGTGATAAACCTAGTCAAAGTGTCAATGGGTGACTATAAATTTCTAATCCAAACAAATACTTAGGGAGCCAGTATTACACTCCGAGACCTCAAATTCTACTAAACCAAGCAGTAGAATTCATCCCGAGTGCCTGGGTTTGAATCCTCGATCCACCCCGAGCCTTAAACTTTATTTTCCCTTAATTCTGCAATTAGGGCATCGAATTTCCTTTGAGGGCTGTGGCCAGCCACTTAGACAAAGGCTCAATCCTCACTGATAGAGGACACCGGTCGCAACTTGCACCCCTCTGAGTTACGGCGCGCCTGGCGAATAGAGGCTCCTAGCCTCCAAAAACACGTGGGTCGCGACGCCTGAAGAACAGGGCCGCGACCCGATCCCCTAGACCCAGAAAAACCAACTTCTCTCAGCATTTTTCCCTGAGCCTAACCTCGAATTCACACCCCAAACCTGAATTTAAGCCTATAATTTGCATCCTTTTAGTCTACACATTATATCTAGCTTATAATCAATTCTTACTCCTATTAGACACCCACATTCAACCAAAACCCATAATTTTACACAAGTTCTAAACTCAGAAATAACTCAGCTTAAATCAGCAGATTAGGATTAGAACTCTTACCTGAATTGATGGTCTAAACTCCTCAGAAACCTTTGATTGACGTTAGCCTTGATTTCCCCTAGCTCAAACCAGCCCAAAACCTTGAATTTCCTTTTGTTTTTCTTCAACTTCAACACACAAGGAGAAAGATAAAAATATGTGCATGAGGGAGAGAGAGAGAAGGTTGAGATTTCAGATCACTTGGGTTGTTTCTGGCTGAGTCTAGACTTACCCCTCGGTTAATTTCTTAACTCAAAAAGACCAAATTACCCCTTGAATTACTTAGCCCTCTATTGGTTTATAAGGGTAAAATGGTCATTTCCCAATTCCTGCTAATTCCTCAAGTGTCCCTACCATTTATCAATTAATCCTGTCATGTCCAATTAATTACAAGATATTTATTCGTTACTCATTAAATCCCAAAATATTCTCTAAATTCCCAAAATAACTCCAAGCTCCCTCGAGTCGGGTATTTAAACGCCGCTCTGACTATTTCGTTAATCCACTCCCTAAGATCGTCTTGAGCCATACACTGCAAATATATCCACATAATAATGTGGTCTCAACCATATATCACATATAATCACATTTATGCCCTTAACATGCCAAAATTACAAATATGCCTTTATAAGCAATAAAGGGCCAACATGCATATCTAATACTCATAAACATGCATATAATGTACTCACATGATCATATTAATCATGTATGCCACATAGTCATGTATTTAACCAATTAAACACTCATATAAACCAATTATGCCCTCCCAACATGCTAAATAAGGCACTAAGCCATATTAGCAATTTTGGGTTGTTACAACTATCCCCTCCTATTGAGAATTTCGTCCCCGAAATTTATCTGAATAACTCGGGATACTGATCCCGCATAGCTGACTCAAGCTCCCAGGTCACCTCCTTGAGCTTGCTATTCCTCAACAATACTTTGACTAGAGGAATCTTGTTTCTTAGAACCTTATCCTTCTTGTCTAGGACCCGCACCGGTTGCTCTTCATAAGACAAATCTATCTGTGACTCCAAATCCTCATATCTCAACAGTTAATTTACAACAAAAAGGATGTCTGATACATGGGATCCCAAAAACAGGGTATAAATTATAATTTACAATCCTAAAAAAGTTTAATACAACCATAAGCCACTTTAATGGAAAAATACATGCTTTAGGGCTTTGTCCTTGTACTTTCCCTCGGCCGTGGCGGTCGAGTAGCTGACTATGTACACTTCGCCCCCAGAGCTCTCTAACTCATGGTTGGTCCAGTTTCCTTTTGCCTATACCATCACCATGTAGCACCCATAAGCCAAGGCCCATCAAGAAAACCATAAACAGCAAGCACATATAGCAACAGTAATATTCAATAAATCTTAACGTAACAAGTTCAATCATTTAAAAAAATTCTATAAAATTAAACATTGGTAAACACTTCATCTCAAATACATATCATAATCAATTGCACAAATGCTCAAGGTTAGCACACTCCGGCCGAGCCCTTTCTTTATCCAACTGACCCCGGCTCGCTTAGGCCGAGCTGCGTTCAAAATGCTTATCATCATCCCCAACACCCTTAGGTCGTTCATTCTCATATATCATAACAATCGTACAATCACACAA
The DNA here is from genome assembly GCF_963169125.1 of Humulus lupulus. Classification (NCBI taxonomy): domain Eukaryota; kingdom Viridiplantae; phylum Streptophyta; class Magnoliopsida; order Rosales; family Cannabaceae; genus Humulus; species Humulus lupulus. Next base: position 109,335,243 of record NC_084797.1, on the reverse strand, counting down.
TACATGTATTCAATTATTGGGAACCTCAGTCCTGTTCACAACCACACAAAGATGCAGTTTTCTTACCTAGAATCCCAAGCAGAGAATTAAGAACGATCCCGGGCACGATCCTCAGTCCTGAGCCTTAGCGATAAACCTAGTCACAGTGTCAATGGGTAACCATAAATTTCTAATCCAAATAAGTACTTAGGGAACAAATATTAGTCTCTAGGACCTCGAGTTCTACTAAACCAGGCAGTAGAATTCATCCTGAGTGCCTAGGTTTGAATCCTCGAGCCTCCCAGAGACTTAAACATTATTTTTCCTTAATTCCTTAATTAGGGATGGGACTTGCCCTTGAGGGCCGCGGCCTGCCCCTTAGACAGAGGCTCAATCCTCACTGATAGAGGACACGAGTAACGAACTACACCCCTCCAAGTCGCAGCGCGCCTAGCAAATAGAGGCTCCCAGCTTCCAAAAACACTCGAGTCGCGGTGCCTGAAGAACAGGGCCGCTAACCGATCCCCTAAACCCAGAAAAACCAACTTCTCTCAACATTTTTCCATTAGACTAACCTCGAATTCACACCCCCAAACCAACAACCAAACTGGATTTAAGCCTATAATTCTCATCCTTTTATTCTACACATTATATCTAGCTTATAATCAATTCTTACATCTATTAAACACCTAAATTCAACAAAAACCCAGAATTTTACACAAGTTCTAAACTCCCAAATAACTCAACTTAAATCAGAATATTAGGATTGTCTAAACTCCTCAGAAACCTTTGATTGACCTTATCCTTGATTTCCCCTAGCTCAAACCAGCCCAAAACCTTGAATTTCCTTATGTTTTTCTTCAACTTCAACACACAAGGAGAGAGAGAGAGAGAAATACGTGCATGAGGGAGAGAGAGAGAGAGAAAGTTGAGATTTCAGATCATTTGGGTTGTTTCTGGCTGAGTCTAGACTTACCCCTCGGTTAAGCACTTTGAATGACATATCGAGATGGTTAACCGGTTGATGCTCCAATGACACTCATATTTTTCGAACAACAAAATTTCATTACATTTAGGAGTTAGCTCGGGTAGCTCCAATGATTCATTACAATGTAAAAATAAATGGAGGCTAACTAGTGCAACCTCTTTAAGTCATTAAATTAAACATAAAACCTTACCGGGTACTCCTCCCTTGGCATGAACCGCGTAGGTTACCTTGTAGGTTTCCTCGTCCTCACAATGGTTGACATCCAAGCTTTCAAGGATTGGTGGGTCATTGATGCAGGATGTTGCAGTGTTTTTTAGTTTCCTAGAGCGCTCATGGGTGTTTCACAAGAATAGGATTGAAGCACATCCCCGACCTACCAGCTCTCAGGTGGTCACGGTCATCTTCCACCTAGATACATTTTAGGGGTCTTTCATAGAAGTTGCCCATGTTTTCAATTTTTCTTTTGAGCATACTTTCCCACATTTTAGTCTTCGAATGTAATCATGCGGCGATGGCAATTTTAAGCTCCCCCTGTGACAACCTTCCCACTTTAGCTATTTCTATGTTGAAGTGATGCTTTACATACATGAAGTTCTCAATGGGTGCCGATTATCCATGGGAGGTGCGGTGTTGCCGATAGGAATTCCCTTCATAAGGCGCCATGCACGGTTCCTTGTAGTGTGTTTCTTTGGAGTAGGGCGGGAGAGGGATTCCTTGTTTCTCCCTTGGGAGTTAAGCATTTGTATTGAACTCCTCTACCCTCAGCCTTTCCCTTTGTGCGACCGCTATTCTGCTTCTAGGATCCTGTATGGTCTCATTGAGCTCCTTCCTCCTTGCACTCAATGAACTCACAACATCGATGGCGGGTGCAGCTCGCGTTATAATCTCCTTCATGGGAGGAGTCAAGAGGAATCTTTTGTTGGAAATGTGCCCTGAAAGCATATGTAGTAGACATTGTTTTATGAAATAAATAAATAAATTGAATTTGTTATGCATATATTTTATGGACTATATTATTCTATTATAATATTATGTAAATATCAGGAAAATTCCTAAGTTCATATATGTGATCTCAAACACGTATTAGTACGGGAGGATTGTGTTTGAGATAAATGAACTTGAATAGTTCGCAGTAAAATAAAGTTATGGAATCTTTAGATTAATTACTGCAAGTACGGTCCACTAGTATTATGAATACATGTGATCTAGATCCGGATCACTAGTGTGGTAGGACACTATAGTGGAGGTCTTTATATATTAGAGAATATGTAGAACTGGACCAGATATGTTTATTAATACTTAGTTAAATACCATTTTGAAGTATTAATTAAATATATCAACTGATGATCATATACAAATAGATCTTAATCCTGAAGTTACTATGAACTCCTGTTTATGTTATATGAGTTCTTTGATTCACTTGTTAGGGTCTGTCAGAATGATCAGGCTAGAAACTTTTATTTTGGGAACTCATTAATATAGATGGTTGGGGACATAGTATACAGATATGGAATCTATACCTTCTCGCAAGAGATTGAATGATGGTTCTCTTAAGGGTTGACTTTTGGGACTGAAAGGTTATTGAGCTCAAATTCATAATTTAGTTATGAATTAACCTTCACTAGTAGAGTTAATGGTACTTAAGGAAACAAGAGATAATTAAAAGGGTAAAACAGTAATTTTATTCCCGATTAATTATGAACCATTATTAGAGGGTCAAGTTGTATGCAATGATTATATCAATGGACGCTTTATGATTATAAAGTACTCAGTAAATGAACTGTCTATAATTACAAGAGTGCAGTCTCATATTTATAGTGGAATAATCATGAGATTAATAAATTAAGATTATTTAATTAAAGAGTTTAATTAACAATCTCAAATTTATTGGAGCTTGAAATTATAGGTCCATAGGTCCCCATAGCGGCTCTATCAACACTGTTCAAGGTAAGAGTTGATATGAAGGGAAAATAGTTTAAAGACATATTTAAAAAGAAATTTGTTCTTCAGGCCAAATATGCAATTATATGATAATAGTGATTAGTTAATTAATTACAAATTTGTTTTAGTTAACAAAATTAATTAATATTTAATTCTTGTATAATTTTCGAAATTATATTAAATAATTAAATTAATTTCGAAATTTAATTAAATATTTATTTTCAAAAATTTTGGATTTAATTAATTGGTATAATTAATTAAATATCTTTATTTGAGTGGGAGATAATAATCTAATAAGTTCAAATTGGATTTGAATTTAAAAGATTAATATTTATTCAAATAATTAATTATATTTGATAATTAATTAAAAAGATAATTAATTTGAATTCAAATTTGAATTAATTATCAAGTTGTTAGATCTTATCTGACAAAGTAATTTGAATAAATAATTAAATAAAATTTGAAAAACTAATATCCCTATAAATTAGGAAGCTACACGTTCACACACAGTCACTGTGTGTGGTGTGTAGGACCAGTATTTTTCAGGGATGGGATTTTCAATTTTATTTATTTAATTAATTAATTAATGGATAATTCAAAAATTAGTTTTTGGATTGTTTCATTAATAGAATAATTAATTAATTAAAAAGTAAATTGTAAAATGGTTACAGAATTTTTTTTTTTAAATTTTGAATATTTTCTGTTAAGTATGACTGATCAAAAAATTATTCAGATAAGAGAAGTGAGTGTAAGACAACTCAGAACATTCGCTCTGTGAAAAATAGAACGATAAGTTTTCTCTCCCTGAAAATAAAGAACCAATTCTCAGTCCTATTCTCTTGATCTCATGAGTTGAGTACATCAAGTAGAATCACAAATAAACTATCCTTCATTCTCTAAGTGCTCACACATTTCTTGAGGTGTAGAGAATGTTTTGGAAGATCTTGGTGTGAGTATGTGGGAGCGGCTTGGATAGGAAGATCGTTCTAAATACGAGAAGATAATAAGGACACTTGATAGACTTCAAGAGGTATGATTTCTATTACTATCTTGCTTATGATTAATGTATGTATAATAATGGATCCGCATATTTAATGGTAGTTTAAATATGTTACAAAAAATTTTTGTACACTGGGCCTACCACACCACCATTCCGCTGCGTATTAGGAAACTCGTTCCTAACAATTGGTACCAGAGCGGTCATTAATGTCTGCATACATTAATTACTGTGTGGGCATAATATGCATTCTTATGTTATTGTAATATATGTGAATGGATGGATGTATGTATGATGATAGTTTATTCTTAAGGGTCGTTAATTATATGGTGTTTTGGGTTTAGGAATTGTTCTTAAAATTCTAGATGAAAAATGTAAGCCATTTTGGGGCATAGGAATTTTTGTAATTTTATTTTCTGTGTTAAAATTATTTGAAAAATTATGTAAGGCCCGAGCCCCAGGTTCCGAGCCCCGAAGCCCGAGCCTCACCCAGTTGCCCTGCTGCGTGCCCAGCCCCAGCCTGCGTGCCTAGCCCCTGCAGCGTGCCCAGCCGCTGTTGCGTGCTGCCAGCCCAGGCGTTTCGCACATGCGCCCCTGCCCAGGCCCCGCGCCCCTGCCCAGGCCGTGCACCCCTGCCCAGGCGCCCCTGCGCCATGCCCCTGCACACCACCCCAGCAGCCTGTGCACCCCATGGCGAGCCACCATATGCAGCCGCCCCTAGGGTTTCTAAACCCTAGGGCTTACATCCAAAAATTGTCCATTTAAATTATGGGCTTAATTAAGTTAACCCATAATTAAAAATTGTTTTATTTTGAATTAATTGTATGAGCCCAAATTCTAATCTGGGCCTAATAACTTATTGGCCATCAAACCCAAGTTAATTATTCTTAAAATTTGTTTAAGATAATTAAAAGTTATTTTAATTCAAAATTAAATGGATAAGTAGCTTAATGGATCAAAACTACGTGTGAAGGCCCTGAGTAATAGATAGAGATCTATTTAGGTCTTATTTAGTTTCTTACATTTGTGTGTATATTTTTGCAAGTGTTGTAATTTTTCTAGAAATACCCAAGACACCCGCCCTGCATTTATTTATTTATTTAGCTAGTATTTATTTATTTAAATGTTTGAATGTGATTAAATTGTTTAATACTTTATCATGCATTTTTTGACATGCCATACATATAACCCACACATTATTTAAAATTGTGCATGCATCTCATATGAGTAGAAACATGCCTTAGGATTGTCCTATGTGATTATATGCTGGTCCATATAATAATAAATCTAGTTTTTAACTAGTTCAAGAGCGGAAATAGATTTTAAAAGTTGTTTAAATTCTAGTATTTAATAAAAAAATTTTATTAAATTATAAATGATATTCTTCGTAATTATAGCAAAATAAAATTGAACTTATTAGGGCATAGTTCTATAATTTATTTTTGCTTAATTTGATTAGTAATTATTAGAATATCATTTGGTAAAAATAGATTACTTTATTTTTACAACCAATTAAAAAGCATAGGATGTTTTCAGAAAACACATGTTCTAAAATAGTGAGTGGGAGAGGGAGTTATGACAATAAGTCCCATGGTCTCCATTATTAGTTAGCACCGAGGTAACATGGAGAGGGCCTCACGGCACCATTGCTTGTGTCCCCCTAAGGAGGGCTTCCGACTGTGTTATTCTCAAGGCAAACTTCTTTTTCAAGAATAAGATTTAATGATGTATTTCAAGTTTGACTGACCCTAAGGCACACTCTTGAGTAAAGTCATTGATCTAAAATAATGGGTTACACTCACAAGGTACATTAGGCTTTCGAGCGGACTAATGTATTCTTGACCAAACAAGAGGTTGTTTATAAGTCAAAAGAGAAATATTGATTTAAGTTTTAACTTATAAATTTGAGAGCTTGTCTCAAAATTAATTTGAAATCAGTCTGACCTACCCTAAGGCTGGTCCATTAATGTTCAAATTAATTAATCGTGGAATTAGTAATTAATTTTTATGTGTTTTTTGTTGCATTCATGCATCACGTTTACTATTCCGAAAATAACTGATATTTATTATATGCATAAATTCATTTTATTTATTTATTTATTTTCAACAATTATGTCTAGCTCAAATCATGTATCTTCTTTACTTGCTAATGAAAAGTTGACTGGTGAAAACTAGATGAAATGGAAATCAAACTTGAACATTGCATTAATATGTGAGAAGCCTAAAAAGTCATCCAAAAGCAAAGAGAACAAGAACACTAAAACCTCCAAAAGGAAGACCCCAAAAGGGACTTGCTTTCATTGTGGAGAAAATGGTCACTGGATGGGAAACTATTCAAAGTATCTAGCTGACCTCAAAGAGAAAAATACAAGTAAATTTGATTTACTTGTGTTAGAAGCTTGTTTAGTGGAAGATAATTCCTCATCCTGGATAGTAGATTCAGGAGCCACTAACCATGTCTGCTTTTCTCTTACGATTCTTAGTTCAACGAGGAAGCTTGCTGATGGAGAGGTGACTATGAGGGTAGGCAGTGGTCAGATTGTCTCTGCAGCAGTAGTTGGAACAGCCCGTTTGGAATTTGATAATAATAAATTTCTTGTGTTTAGAAAATGTTTATTATATTCCTGAATTTTCTAGAAACTTAATTTCTGTTTCTATATTGCATGAACAAAATTTTAAAATATCTTTTAATAATAATTCGATTGTTATTTCAAGATATGGTTTTAAGATATGTTCTGCAAAATCTATCGATGGGCTTTATAAACTGCAAGCTAAAGAGAAATTTGTAAATAATTCTGAATTATTTAAAACAGCCAATCCAAGATCTATTAAACGACAAAAGACTGATTCCGATAGTGATACATATCTGTGGCACTTGAGATTGGGCCATATTGGTCTAGACAGAATAAATAGGCTTGTAAAGAATGGTCCTTTAAGAGAACTATCTATTGGATCTCTCCCTGTTTGTGAATCCTGTCTAGAAGGCAAAATGACCAAGAGACCTTTCTCTGCCAAAGGTTCAAGAGCCACAGAACCACTTTAGCTAGTACATACGGATGTTTGCGGTCCACTTAATGTACAAGCAAGAGGAGGTTATGAATACTTCGTCACTTTTATTGACGATTATTCAAGATATGGTTACCTATATTTAATGCAAAGAAAATCTTAAACTTTTGGAAAGTTCAAAGAATTTTCAAGCAGAAGCTGAAAAGCAATTAGGTAAGTCACTAAAAGCTCTTTGATCTTATTGAGGAGGAGAGTACTTGGATTTGGAATTCAAAGACCATATGTATGAGCATGGCATTCAATCCCAACTCACAGCACCTGGAACGCCACAACAAATGGTGTTTCGGAAAGACGGAACAGAACGTTATTAGATATGGTTAGATCAATGATGAGTTTCTCATCATTACCACTGTCATTCTGGGGCTATGCAATTCAATGTGCTCTATACATATTAAATGTTGTTCCATCTAAGTCTGTCCAAAAGACACCCATAGAATTATGGAATGGTTGTAAACCTAGTTTACACCATTTTCGAATTTTGGGGTGTCATGCACACGTGCTAAAAGGAAAGACCGGGAAGTTGGAATCACGCTCTGAAGTGTGCATGTTTGTGGGTTATTCCAAAGAGACCAGAGGTGGAATTTTCTATAGTCCAAAAGAAAATAAAACATTTGTATCGACAAATGCAACTTTTCTTGAACATGACTATGTGAATAACCACAAACCTCGCAGTAAATTTGTTCTGGAGGAGATGGTCTCAAATGAAGTTGCAAAGTCACCAGCAACAACCAATGAAAAACGGCAAAAGGAAACTGCTAATTCTAGTCAGAATAGTAATGAACCTCGTTGTAGTGGGAGGGTTAGCAAGCAACCCACATGCTATGAACACGAAGTTCAAATGCTTGTGTCTAACACAAACAAAGACGATCCATTGACATTTAGAGATGCAATGAATGATTCTGACAAGGACAAATGGCAAGATGCCATGAACCAAGAAATGGAATCGATGTATTCCAATTCCGTCTGGGTTCTTGAAGATCCACCTGAGAATATCAAACCCATTGGTTGCAAGTGGATATTCAAGAAGAAAAGAGGAGCGGATGGGAAAGTAGAGACTTTCAAAGCAAGGCTTGTAGCCAAAGGTTACACACAGAAAGAAGGGGTTGACTATGAAGAAACTTTTTCTCCTGTTGCCATGCTAAAATCCATTCGTATACTCTTGTCCGTAGCTGCTTGCATGGATTATGAGATTTGGCAAATGGATGTCAAAACAACTTTTTTGAATGGCTACCTTGACGAACCATTTACATGTCTCAACCAGAAGGGTTCGAGTTAAAAGGTCAAGAGCAAAAAGTTTGCAAGCTTCTTAGATCCATTTATGGACTCAAACAAGCTTCTAGATCTTGGAATCTTAGATTTGATGACACAATTAAAACGTTTGGTTTTGAACAAAACGTTGATGAACCTTGTGTCTATAAACAAATCAAAGATGGTGTAGTAGTATTCCTCATTCTTTATGTTGATGATATATTACTGATTGGAAATGACGTAACAACATTATCAAAAGTAAAGAACTGGTTAGCTGAACAATTCCAAATGAAAGATTTGGGAGAAGCCAAGTATGTTCTGGGCATTAAGATTCTTAGAGATAGACAGAACAAAACTTTGGCATTATCTCAAGCAACTTATATTGATAAGGTGCTAGAACGCTTTAATATGCAAAACTCCAAAAAGGGTGATATGCCAACCCATTCTGGAGTATTCCTTTCCAAAGAGCAGTGTCCCAAAACACCTCAGGAAGAGGAAGACATGAGACATTATCCCTATGCCTCAGCAGTAGGCAGTCTAATGTATGACATGTTGTGTATAAGACCTGACATTTGTTATGCAGTAGGGATAGTCAGCCGTTATCAATCCAATCCTGGATTGAGTCATTGGACTGCAGTAAAGAATATTCTCAAGTATCTTAGAAATACTAGAGATTATATGCTTGTTTATTCAGGTGGAGACTTGAACCCCACTGGTTACACTGATTCTGAATTTCAATCAGACAGAGATAGTCAGAAATCGACTTCTGGATCAGTGTTTACTCTTGGAGGAGGAGCGGTAGTCTGGCGAAGTATTAAACAAACCAGCATTGCAGACTCCACCATGGAAGCCGAGTATATAGCGGCTTGTGAAGCAGCTAAGGAGGCTATGTGGCTCAAAAAGTTATATTCCGATCTGGAAGTTGTACCAAATGTGGATAAGCCACTAGTCCTATACTGTGACAACAGTGGGGCAGTAGCTAACTCAAAGGAACCACAGAGTCACAAGAGGGGAAAGCACATCGAGAGGAAGTATCACTTTCTAAGAGAGATAGTTCATCGAGGAGATGTTGCCGTTATGAAGATAGCTTCAGAACATAATCTTGCAGATCCTTTTACAAAGACTTTATCTATAAAATCTTTTAAGGAGCATGTAAGAAACATGGGAATGAGAAAGATGCATCATTTGCTTTAGGGCAAGTGGGAGATTGTTGGAAATGTGCCCTGAAAGCATATGTAGTAGACATTGTTTTATGAAATAAATAAATAAATTGAATTTGTTATGCATATATTTTATGGACTATATTATTCTATTATAATATTATGTAAATATCAGGAAAATTCCTAAGTTCATATATGTGATCTCAAACACGTATTAGTACGGGAGGATTGTGTTTGAGATAAATGAACTTGAATAGTTCGCAGTAAAATAAAGTTATGGAATCTTTAGATTAATTACTGCAAGTACGGTCCACTAGTATTATGAATACATGTGATCTAGATCCGGATCACTAGTGTGGTAGGACACTATAGTGGAGGTCTTTATATATTAGAGAATATGTAGAACTGGACCAGATATGTTTATTAATACTTAGTTAAATACCGTTTCGAAGTATTACAAATAGATCTTAATCCTGAAGTTACTATGAACTCCTGTTTATGTTATATGAGTTCTTTGATTCACTTGTTAGGGTCTGTTAGAATGATCAGGCTAGAAACTTTTGTTTTGGGAACTCATTAATATAGATGGTTGGGGACATAGTATACAGATATGGAATCTATACCTTCTCGCAAGAGATTGAATGATGGTTCTCTTAAGGGTTGACTTTTGGGACTGAAAGGTTATTGAGCTCAAATTCATAATTTAGTTATGAATTAACCTTCACTAGTAGAGTCAATGGTACTTAAGGAAACAAGAGATAATTAAAAGGGTAAACCGGTAATTTTATTCCCGATTAATTATGAACCATTATTAGAGGGTCAAGTTGTATGCAATGATTATATCAATGGACGCTTTATGATTATAAAGTACTCAGTAAATGAAATGTCTATAATTACAAGAGTGCAGTCTCATATTTATAGTGGAATAATCATGAGATTAATAAATTAAGATTATTTAATTAAAGAGTTTAATTAATAATCTCAAATTTATTGGAGTTTGGAATTATAGGTCCATAGGTCCCCATAGCGGCTCTATCAACACTGTTCAAGGTAAGAGTTGATATGAAGGGAAAATAGTTTAAAGACATATTTAAGAAGAAATTTGTTCTTCAGGCCAAATATGCAATTATATGATAATAGTGATTAATTAATTAATTACAAATTAGTTGTAGTTAAAAAAATTAATTAATATTTAATTATTGTATAATTTTTGAAATTATATTAAATAATTAAATTAATTTCGAAATTTAATTAAATAATTAAATAATTATAATTTTCTAAATTATAATAAATTAAATATTTATTTTCGAAAATTTTGGATATAATTAATTGGTATAATTAATTAAATATCTTTATTTGAGTGGGAGATAATAATCTAATAAGTTCAAATTGGATTTGAATTTAAAAGATTAATATTTATTCAAATAATTAATTATATTTGATAATTAATTAAAAAGATAATTAATTTGAATTTGTTATCAGGTTGTTAGATCTTGTCTGACAAAGTAATTTGAATAAATTATTAAATAAAATTTGAAAAAACTAATATCCCTAGAAATTAAGAAGCTACACATTCACACACAGTCCATGGATTGTGTGTGGCGTGTAGGACCAGTATTTTTCAGGGATGGGATTTTCAATTTTATTTATTTAATTAATTAATTAATGGATAATTCAAAAATTGGTTTTTGTATTTTTTCATTAATAGAATAATTAATTAATTAAAAAGTAAATTGTAAAATGGTTACAGATTTTTTTTTTTAAATTTTGAATATTTTCTATTAAGTATGACTGATCAGAAAATTATTCAGATAAGAGAAGTGAGTGTAAGACAACTCAGAACATTCGCTCTGTGAAAAATAGAACGATAAGTTTTCTCTCCCTGAAAATAAAGAACCAATTCTCAGGCCTATTCTCTTGATCTCATGAGTTGAGTACATCAAGTAGAATCACAAATAAACTATCCTTCATTCTCTAAGTGCCCACACATTTCTTGAGGTGTAGAGAACGCTTTGGAAGATCTTGGTGTGAGTACGTGGGAGCAGCTTGGATAGGAAGATCGTTCTAAATACGAGAAGATAACAAGGACACTTGATAGACTTCAAGAGGTATGATTTATATTACTATCTTGCTTATGATTAATGTATGTATATTAATGGATCCGCATATTTAAAGGTAGTTTAAATATGTTACAAAATTTTGTTGTACACTGGGCCTACCACACCACCATTCCGCTGCGTATTAGGAAACTCGTTCCTAACATCTTTTTCCTCTCATCCCTTCTTCGTTATTTTGGGATATATTTTCCTCATTGACTGATGCCTTTCTGGAGACAATGGTGTCTGAACCATGTGTTGCCTCCCACTTTGTTGGCCGCATTTTTGATATGGAACTCCTGCGGTGCTCTAAGCACGGGGAGTGGTTTCTTGAAGTTTGGATCCCTCCACTTCCAATGGGAGTGGTCATTTCCTTTCCTCCATGTTCTTCCCTCACATACTTGGTGAAAGGTACATTAAACTGCTTGTGCCATGCAATTGTGCACCTCTAACATTTTTCGCATCGTTTCTTCTCACTTATAGTTTTTAGTGTGTAATTCATCTTTCTCTATCTCATTGGCTCAATTTCTAATTTCCTCAGTAACTTTGGGGTCTAATTTTAGGGGGTTTAGTTCCCCATGGATCATCATTTCTATAGGTTCTCGTGATTTTCCAGTTGTCCTGAGGGAGGTGTTGTAACACTCCCTAGCTTCTCATTGTTCTCCTTTCAAACATGCCACTACTTCTGGGGTGGGAAACTTAACAGACAAGTGATACATGAAGGTCACCACTTTCTATTCTCTCAGAGACAGTCTCCCTAATCCCGTATTGAAAGCCAAAGCGTAATCTACTACAACAAAGTTTTCCATGACAGTGGTTTGTTTGGGTTGCTCCCCCAAGGTGAGAGCTAACTAGATTGTTCCTAAGGGTTGTATTGAGTCCCCAGTGAATCCGTATAAGGTGGTATGGTAGGGTTTTGAAGTTCCTAACACAGTATGTAGAGGTGCAGGTGGCCGTGGTGTCGGCCCTGGTACATGACATGGGTGCTCAGGTAGTGCCTCCACTCTTCGTACTAATACGTACCACCATTGCTTATCGGATACAAATGTCAGAGTCACGCTTCTTCTTCCATAGGTTCATACATCTCATACCCGTACGTGTGCTTCATACCTGACGATCCTTCCTTCATTTCCAAAATACATATTTTCTCCAAGCCTCCTTGTATTTTGTAGTTCTCCTCGTAGATATACTCGGAAAGCTTTACACTTTACATTTTAAGAGAAGTCGCAGTGAAGATGTGCTTCACTTGTGGCCCCTACTCTAGGGGGATAAACAAGGCCTTCTTGGTAAGGCACGAGTCGTAAATGATGAGAGCAAGGCAAGAAATCTTGCCTAGCGAGTTGGCACCCCGGCACCTTGGTAAGATGGGTGAGATGGGCCTCACTAGGCGAGGCCCTTGACATTATCACAATCCTACGAGGCACCTGTATGCGCGAGGCACCGTTGGGTGAGGCTCTAGTATACGCAAGGTACCCTTGGGCAAGGCACTTGTATCTTCAAGAAGATCCCGCGAGGCACACTTAGGTGAGGCAGTCCTACCAGGCACCCTTGGGCGACGCAGTCTTTCCAAACACCCTTGGGCGAGGCACCTGTATTTGCGAGGCAATCGCACGATGTGCCCTTGGGCGAGATGCCTTTATGCGCGAGGTGATCCCATGAGGCATATGTATCCTTGAGGCGATCCTAAGAGGGGCCCTTGGGTGAGGCGCCTGTATTCGGGAGGCACCATTGGGCAAGGCATCTGTAGGTGTTACCATGGTCTTATGAGGTGCCCATATCGCGAGGCAATCCTGTGAGGTACCCTTGGGTGAAGCGCCTGTATCCATTAGGGTGAATCCCTTGGGGCCAAGATGCATGAGAGGATGGCCTTGCATGGAGGCAAAGACTTGCGTGAAAAATGCTCTCACACGACCATCCATGAACTTTGGACATGTGTTGGGATCTTTAATTTATGTGAAATTTTGGCATCCACAATTGTTGGCAATCATGAGTGATTTAGATATTAGTAATATGGCCAATTTGATTGAACACACACACACATACAAGATTTGAGTTTAAAAGGTGATTATTCTTGAGTTGAAATTGTAAAGATTGTGGAGTTTTTATTTTTCTTAGGATCATAGTATTATATGAAATTTTCAAGACTACTGCCATTATTCATTAAGACATATGTTTGAGCTTTAAATTTATTTTGATAAGTGCATAATTGTGATATAAATTTTTTCATTTGACCTCCATAATTATACTTGATTTAATTCTTAAATTGTTGATTAGTTTGATTTTGATTTGTTAGGAGTTTTGGAGACAAATCGCGTGTGTGGAGTCATTTGGAAGGAATTTAGAGTGATTTCGTGGAAAGTAGTTGAAGTCAGGAGGTTTTGGATGACGAGAGACCTAATATATGCTAAAAAATGGTTATGCACCTAGGCGCTACTTACCTATCACCTAATAACTAGTGGATTTCTAGAACGTAGTAGAAAGCTCTAGCACCTAGGCAGCCCTCATTAAGCACCTAGGCCATGTCCGTACAATCAGTTTAAATTTTAAGTTTTTTAGGTTATTTTTAAATGCAATTTTTTTAGGGTTATAAATAGACCTTTTAGAGTTCGTCCAAAATAAATAGAAGCACTTTTTAGAGGCTACAAATAAGAGAATCAAGATGATCACAAGTCGAAGTGATGATTGTATTGTACGATTGATCATTGAGTATTTCTTTCTTTTACTATCTTTCTTTGATCTAAATATTGCCATAATGTCTAGGGGATTAATGCTTGTTGTTTCTATGGAGTAGACTTTTTCTAGGTTAAGGGAAATTTCAAAGCCCTAAACATGATTTTGAGTTTTTAATAATATTCATTGTTCTCCTATTCCCAAAATCAAATTGATTATATTCTTCTATGGTAAATTTCATGATTATTGTTTTAATCTTGTTTAGATGACCACCAAATAGGAGTCTGCTTTTGTTATACCCATTTTTGGAGTGTCACTAACTATCGGCCCAGATCATGCCTAAGGCCTAGTCACTTGTAACTTGGTATAATTTTTGGGCCAAGCCCAATAACTTAGCCCACACTCAAATGTAACCATAACTCTTCAATATAAATAAGAGGAGTAGGGCAGGGAGGAAAAAAGGGGAAAGGGGGGGGGGGGGGGGGGGCAGCAGCTTTTTACAGAGAGAGCTCTCTTTAATGGAGCTAAATAGCTAAAAGCAAAATACAAATGTAATCCATGGCTTGCAAGATCAATGAAAAAAACTAAGTGGATGTAGGCCATCTTTTTGAGGCTGAACAACTATAAAACTCTCTCTATCCATTATTTATGGGAACTAGAAACATCTCATATACTTTATTTAGAACTCACAAATCTTCTTAATATTATTCTTTGGGTGTTAGACGAGTTAAGGAAAAAACAAGTAAACATTTTGGTGCTTTCTCAGGCCATCTTTGGTGGGTGATATCTCAGCTAGAAGATCGGCTCATCAGCTCCCCCGCATTGGTGAATAACCTTAGATACGTACATCTGAGACTAGTCAGATATGGAAATCCATCTCTAAAGACGTGCTTAGATGCTAGAACCTGGCAAAAGCAAAAGACCACTGCCATGAGCTACCGCGTGTCTAGGATTGCTTGGGATTGTCTAAAGGGAGGAGTTGCCGTGGAGCATTTCATCTTGCTTGGTTCCTAGAGGTCCTCGAAACCTTGACCATTCAACTTTTCTTGGTTCCTAGAGGTCCTCAGAAATTTGAGCATTCATCTGGCTTGGTTCCTAGGGGTCCTCAGAACCTTGAGCATTCAGCTTTGCTTGGTTCCTAGAAGTCCTCGAAACCTTGAGCGTTCATCTTGCTCGGTCCCTTGAGGTCCTCAGAACCTTGAGAATTCATCTTGCTTGGTTCCTTGAGGACCTTAAAACCTTGAGCATTCATCTTGCATGGTTCCTACAGATCCTCGGAACCTTGAGCATTCATCTTGCTTGGTTCCTTGAGGTCCCTAGAACCTTGAGATTTAATCTTGCTTGGTTCATAGAGGTCCTCGGAACCTTGATCATTCATCGTGGTTGGTTCCTAGAAGTCCTCGGAACCTTGAGCATTCATCTTGGTTGGTTCCTAGAGGTCCTCAGAACCTTGAGCATTCATCTTACGTAGTTCCTAGAGGTCCTCGGAACCTTGAGTATTCAGCTTGGTTGGTTCCTAGATATCCCTAGAACCTTGAACATTCAGTTTGCATGGTTTCTAGAGGCCCTCAGAACCTTGAGCATTCATCTTTCTTGGTTCCTAGAGGTCCTCGAAACCTTGAGCATTCAGCTTTATTGATTCGTAAAGGTCCTTGAAACCTTGAGCAGACATTTTGCTTGGTTCCTAGAGGTCCTCAAAACCTTGAGCATTCATCTTACTTGGTTCCCAGAGGTCCTCAGAACCTTGAGCATTCATCTTGATTAGTTTTTAGAGGTCCTCTGAACCTTAAGCATTCAACTTTCTTGGTTCCTAGAGGTCCTAGGAATCTTAAGCATTCAGCTTGGTTGGTCCTAGAGCTCCTTGGAACCTTGAGCATTCATCTTACTTTGTTCCAAGAGGACCTTAGAATGTTGAGCATTCAGCTTTACTTGGTTCCTAGAGGTCCTCGAAACTTTGAGCAGTCATCTTGCTTGGTTCCTAGAGGTCCTCATAACATTAAGCACTCAACATTGCTTTGTTCCTAGCAGTCCTCTAAACCGTGAGCATTCATCTTGCTTTGTTCCCAAAGGTCCACAGAACCTTGAGTATTCAGCTTGCTAGGTTCTTAGAGGTCCTCAAAACCTTGAGCAATCAATGTGCATGGTTCGTAGAAGTCCTCAAAACCTTCAGCATTCAACTTGCTTGGTCCCTGGAGGTCTTCAAAACCTTTAGCATTCAGCTTGCTTGATTACTAGAGTTCCTCGAAAACTTGACCATTCATATTGCTTGGTTCCTAGAGGACCTCGGAAACTTAAGCATTCATCTTGCTTGGTTCCTAGATGTCCTCGAAACCTTGACCATTTAGTTTGCTAGGTTCTTAGAGCTCCTCAGAACCTTGAGCATTAATCTTGCTTGGTTCCTAAAGGGCTGTAAAATGTTGAACATTCACATTTGCTTGGTTTTTAGAGGTCCTTGGAACTTTGAGCATTCATCTTGCTTGGTTCCTAGAGGTCCCTGCAGTGGTACCAGTTGTACAGTCAGGGGAGGTTGGAAACAGATGGGAGTCATTGTATGAGCGGTTCAGGAAGCAGCAACCCCCAATTTTTTAGGGTGGACCGGACCCATTGAAAGCCGAGCAATGGCTAACTATGATTACTACAATTCTGGATTTCATGAGGATAGAGGGGCATGATAGAGTGGCCTGTGCCACTTATATGTTAAGGGAGGATGCCCGCATCTGGTGGGAAGTGACATCGGAGACCAGGGATGTTACTACTTTAAGTTGGGAAGGTTTCAGAGACTTGTTCAGTCAGAAGTACTACAATGTTGTCGTTAGGGCAGCAAAATTCAATGAGTTCGTGAGTCTGGTGCAGGGCAATATGACTGTTATTGAATATGCCCTAAAATTTGATAGGCTTGCGAAGTTTGTACCAGATCTTGTGCCTACTGATGCTGCTAGGCAAGATCGATTTATCAGGGGGCTTAATGCTATGATAGCCCAGGATGTCAGGATCACAACGGTACCTGGAGGAACAACTTATGCCCAGGCTGTTGAGAAGGCTCTTACTGTTGAGGAAGCAGAGAAAAAGATATGGAGGGAAACTGCAGTGAGGCGTGAGGGCCACAGAGCGGTGCCTCCTTATTTAGGGGCAGAGGCCCCAGTGACTTCAAGAGAAAGGTTCCTGACACTTCAACTGATGTTGGTCCTGATAGGAGGGGTCGGGGTGGTCAGGGTGGCTGTCAGGGTGGCGGTGAGGCATGGCGGACCTATCTGGAGTGCCCGAGGTGCAGAAGACGCCATCTGGGCGAGTGTCGGGCTAAAGCTTGCTTTGTGTGCGGAACAGTGGGGCATCTCAGGAAAGACTGCCCAGCGGGGAAGAAAGGTGAAGTAGGGAAGGTGGATAGCTTGACTCCAGCTCGAGTATTCACCTTGACTCAGGCAGAGGCCGAGGCTAGTACCTCGGTAGTGACAGGTCAGCTTTCTACCGCTGGCTCTCCTTTTATAGTGTTGATTGATTCTGGTGCTACACATTCCTTTGTTTCTAGTAGAGTGATTGATAGATTGTGTAGACCTAGTGAGTATCGGACTGCAGGGTTTGGGACTTTATTGCCTACCGGGGAACTGGTAGTTTCTAGGAGATGGATTATGACATTGCCAGTAATGGTTGATAGTAGGGAACTTTTGGTGGATCTGATTGAGTTAGATATGGAGGATTTTGATATGATCTTAGGGATGGATTGGTTGGTCAGGTATGGAGCTACTATCGACTGCAGGAAGAAGATGGTGACTTTTGAGCTTGAGGGTGAGGATCCTTTTGTTTTTATGGGTGCGGTATGTGGATCGCGCCTACCCATGATTTCAGCGTTGAGAGCCAGAGACTTGTTGTAGGGGGGATGCATAGGTTTTCTGGCCAGTGTAGTGGATACTACTAGGGTTATGCCGGCAGGGTCGGGAGAGACCAGATTGGTGTGTGAATTTTTGGATGTATTCCCTGAGGATCTGCCAGAATTTTCGCCGCGCAGGTAGATTCAGTTTGAGACTGAGTTAGCACCGGGGACAGAACCAGTATCTAGGACACCGTACAGAATGGCTCCAGTAGAATTGAAAGAGTTAAAGATACAGTTGCAAGAACTTCTGGATTTGGGGTTCATCAGGCCTAGTTATTCTCCATGGGGCGCTCCATCGTTGTTTGTTAAGAAGAAGGATGGGAATTTCAGGATGTGTATAGACTATAGAGAATTGAACAAGTTGACTATCAAGAATAAGTACCCTCTACCAAGGATTGATGACTTGTTCGATCAGCTGCAGGGAAAGACGGTGTTCTCAAAGATTGATCTTTGATCTGGTTATCACCAGCTGAGGATCAAAGATGAGGATATACCGAAGACGGCCTTTCGGACACGGTATTGGCATTATGAGTTCTTGGTCATGTCTTTTGGTCTGACCAATGCCCCGACAGCTTTTATGGATCTGATGAACATGGTGTTCAGGAACTTCTTGGATTAGTTCGTCACTGTCTTCATTGACGACATCTTGGTTTACTCTAGTTCAGAGGCAGAGCATGAGCAGCATCTTCGATAGGTTTTACAGAGGTTAAGGGAGCATCAGTTGTACGCCAAGTTTAAGAAGTGTGAGTTTCGGTTGCCAGAGGTGACTTTTCTTGGGAATATAGTTGGACCAGAAGGGATTAAGGTGGATCCGTCCAATGTAGAAGCAGTAAGGGATTGGCCAAGGCCAAGTAACGCCTCACAGGTTCAGAGTTTCCTTGGATTGGCAGGTTATTACAGACAGTACGTAGAGGGGTTCTCAAAGATTTCTTCACCGATGACAGAGTTGACAAGAAAGAATCAGAAGTTTGTTTGGTCAGAGAAGTGTGAGAACAGTTTTATTTCTGTACCTGTGTTGAGTCTTCCTTCAGAGGAAGGAAAGTTTTTAGTCTATTGTGATGCATCGAGGATGGGTTTAGGCTGCGTGTTGATGCAAAATGAGAAAATTATAGCCTATGCATCTCGGCAGCTGAAGGAGTATGAGTAGCGGTATCCTACTCATGATTTGGAGCTAGCAGCAGTGGTATTCGCACTGAAGGTGTGGTGTCATTATTTGTATGGGGGGAAGTGAGAGATATACACTGACTGTAACGCCCTACTACCTTAGAGCCGTTACTAAGTGAGTTTAAATCGTGCAATTAACTCGCTAAATGAGATTCTTAGAACAAAAGTGTGACTAAGCTAAAATCAAAGTCATAATCTTTGAAAATAATCTCATTTCATTGAAAATTATAAATGTTTAACATTTGGGATCCCAAAATACAGTTTAGAAATATTTACAACTCAAAATATAATCACAGTCGACTAAACGACAAAATCCAGTTTTATACATTAATCTCCCAAAAATGCCCCTGACCGTGGCAGTCAGGCTGACCAAACATGTACACGCCGCTTCACGCTCACCACACTCATGATTGGTTGACTTTCTCCTTGCCCTTACCTGCACCACAGAGCACCCGTGAGCCGAAGCCCAGCAAGAAAACTCACAATCAGATAATATATGCATATCAAAACTTATCAATTAAACAGTCCATCTATAGGCTAAACATATACGGCCATGCCATCCCAGGCGCTTTACCATGCCCTGGATTCGCAGTCCATACCGTGAGGATATCCCAGGTATCCTTTAGGATCTAACGTAGCAACTCGCACTTCGTGTGCCTATCGCCGTTCTCGGCCCATTTCCGTTCTCGGCCTTGCACTCCACGTGCCTATCTCCGTTCCCGGCCCATTGCCGTTCTTGGCCTTCGCTGTTATCAGTCTTCACCGTGCACGGCTCATGCCATACAATCAACACATTCACATATGATAAAGCTAATCAACAAGCTAAGCATTCATAAACTCAATCAAAGGGTCAAACCCCACAACACAGTCATACAGGGCCAAGCCCTACAACTCATGCTCTACGGCCAACAATAGTTTTCTTACCTGAGTCCCGAGCTTCTTGAGCACTGAACCCTCGAGCACGGTCCTCTAATCCGAGCCTCTCCGAGAACCTAGTCACAACACATAAATAGCATCCCCATTACTAACCGATTTAAAAACATCTCCCAGACCAATCCCGAGCTCTCGGGACCTCCCGGACCCCCACACAAGGTGGCGGAAGCGTCCCCCGAGCCCCCTGGGCAAAAGCCTAAGAACTGAATTTTCCCCTGCCCAAAAATGGCCTAGGGCTGCGACACTAGCCCTCAAGAGCCGCGGCGCCCAGCGTGGCCTCCTTCCCTGATGCAACCTAGCGCCGCGGCGCAGAAGAACAGGGCAGCGGCGCCCCTTCGTGAACCCAGAATTCTGGGTTTTCCCCTGCATTTTCCCTGAGCCAAAATACTCCCAAATAAACCCCAAAGCATACCAAAGTCCCAAATTCAATTCAAAACCCCACATAGACCATCTAACAACTCAAAAACATCAACAATAAGCTCAATCACACAATCAAACCTATAATTCACAATTTGGGTTTAAAACTTCAGAAACTTAACCCAAGCCCTTCAAAAGTTAAACCTCCCTTTAAAAATCTTAAACCAAACCAGAAATAACTTTCAAATATGCATGGAATCCATACCTCAAGTGAAGATTCGACCTTGAGCTTCTTTTCCCAATCAAATTCCAAGCTTAATTCACAAAATTCAAGCTGAACCTAACCACAATCCATCCCAAGAATTCACCAAACAAAACACACAATTCAATTCTCAAACCATGATATTCATAGCTGATTTCCACAACATAATCACACAGAATTCCCTTACCTCAATATGCAGAACAATCCTCTAAGTTTTCTGGCCTCAATTCCCTTCTTGATTCCACACAAATTCAGAAACTCCTCTCCTTCCCTTCTATTTTCTCTAGTTTCCTTTAGAGCTCCCCAACACAATATTCAGATTATACTTAGAGTAATGTAACGTAAATAATTCTTCCTCAGCCAAATTCATCTATATCCCAGCCAAAAGACTCTTTTGCCCTTCCGTCTAACTCTCTATCTAACTAAACCTCAAAGGCATCTTAGACCTTTCCCATCCCTTACAAATATACCATTTTTCCCACCTAGAGTAGCTATCCTTAGCAGTTACCAATGGTTACCCAAGTTACAAAAATGTCGCTAACCATTACTTACAAATTCCCAAACTCAAGTTGTAATACTCCCAAAATATCCCTAGGCTCCTCCCGAGCCGGGTATTTGACCCCATTGTGATTTTCTAGCTAAACGGCTCCCTAGGACCGTCTCAGAATGTGCATCACAAATAATTCACAATTATATCAACAATATTACATATATGCCCTCAACGGGCTAAGATTACCAATTCGCCCCTAACAATCAAATGGGGCCCACATGCATATTTATTCCACCTAAACATGCATTCTAACTACATATTCATTAAATTCACATAGATTAACACAGTATAACAATTATTTCCCTCCAGGCACACTAATCAATGCTCCAAGCCTTATTAGCAAATTTGGGTCGCTACACTGACCATAAGAGTTTGAAGTATTTCTTTACTCAGAAGGATCTAAACATGAGGTAGAGACGTTGGTTGGAGCTGTTTAAGGATTATGATTGTGATATCCTTTACCACCCTAGAAAAGCCAACGTGGTGGCAGATGCATTGAGCCGGAGGGGCCCAGGACAGTTCTATAGCCCCACCCAGATCTCGAGGGAATTAGCTGATGAGATGGCCATGGAAAAGATAGAACTGGTGGTAGGCCAATTAGCTAATATTACCTTGCAATCGACCCTGTTAGAGCAGGTCAAGGAGGGTCAGTTAGTGGACGCGCAGTTGCAGGAGGTTAGATAGCATGTCTTAGTGGGGACATCTAAGGATTATTCTGTTTCTGAGACAGGTTTGCTTCGATAGCAGGGACAGATTTGTGTTCCGGCAGATGAGGGGGTCAGACAAGAGATACTAGATGAGTCTCACACTACGCCATACTCGCTTCATCCAGGTACCACAAAGATGTATCAGGATCTACGGACATTATATTGGTGGCCCGGGATGAAGAAGGATGTGGTAGAGTATGTGGCTAGATGTTTGACATGTCAGCAGGTAAAGGCTGAGCATCAGCGACCAGCGGGATTGCTTCAGCCTTTGGGTATCCCAGAATGGAAGTAGGAGGACATCACCATGGATTTTGAGGGAGGATTACCCAGAACAGTGGGACTTTGTGACTCGGTGTGGGTGATAATAGACAGATACACCAAGTCAGCTCATTTTCTACCAGTGAGGTCGACTTATACAGTGGAACAGTATGCAGAGTTGTATGTGAGGGAGATAGTTCGTCTCCATGGGATTCCAAAGTCTATTGTATCTGATCAAGACCCTATCTTTACCTCCAAGTTTTGGGGAGCTCTGCAGAGAGCCATGGGGACTTAGCTGAAGTTTAGCACAATTTTTCATCCTCAGACTGATGGACAGTCTAAGAGGACGATTCAGGTGTTAGAGGACATGCTTAGGGCATGTGTGATTGATTTCGAGGGGTCTTGGAGTAAGTACTTACCATTGATTGAATTCTCGTATAACAACATCTACCAGTCCACGATTCGGGTGGCCCCTTATGAGATGTTATATGGGAGAAAGTGTAGGTCACCCATACACTAGGATGAAATAGGTGAGAGGAGGTACTTAGGACCAGATATGGTTCAGAGGACTAATGAGGCTATTGAGAAGATTTGAGCTAGAATGCTTGCTTCATAGAGTAGACAAAAAAGCTACGCTGATCCTAAGCGTAGAAACGTGGAGTTCCAGGTTGGGAACCATGTGTTTCTGCGAGTTTCACCACTGAGAGGAGTGAGGAGATTTGGAGTGAAGGGCAAGATGAGCCCTTGGTTTTTTGGACCTTTTGATATTTTAGAGAGGATTGGACAGGTGGCTTATAGGTTGGCCTTGCCATCGTCGCTGTCAGGAGTTCATGATGTATTCCGTGTCTCCATGTTGCGGAAGTATGTTTCTAATACAACACATGTGCTGAAGTATGAGGACTTAGAGCTACAGACAGATTTGTCCTATGAAGAGCGACCAGTTCAGATTTTGGATCGGAAGGACAAAGTCTTACGGAATAAGACGATCCCGTTAGTTAAGGTGTTGTGGAGAAATAGCAAGGTCGAGGAAGCAACCTGGGAGTTAGAGACAGCGATGCGGGATCAGTATCCCGAGTTATTTAGGTAAATTTCGAGGACGAAATTCTCATTAGGAGGGGATAGTTGTAGCGACCCCAAATTCGCTAATGGGGCTTAAGGGCCTTGATTAGTGTGCCGGGAGGGAATTATTGGGTTAAATGTGATTTGAATGACTTTATTGATTTAAATGCATAATTGTATGATTGAAATGCTTGTATGACTATATTGGTGTTAATGTGATATATATGGTATTGTGAGAACCACATTATTATGTGGGTAGGTCTGCAGAGCATGACTCAAGGCGACCGTAGGGCTAGATAGCGGGAAAAGTCACAATGGGGCTTAATGGTTGACTTTGGATAAGTCAGGGACATTTAGGGTATCGGGTAGTTATTTTAGACTATCGGGTTATGAAAATAAATATATGGAGATATATTTAAGTTTAGCAAGTCTAGGCGGGAATATTGGGGAAATTTACCGTTTTTCCCTTAGGGACGTTTCCAGCACCCCAAGCCTCAGGATTGACTTAACGGGATAAGGTTAGGCTAAAGTTTAAGGAAAATAGTAGAACAAAAAATTAGACCGACCCTTTATTCTCAGCCTTATCTCTCTATTTTCTCTAAAGCAAAAACACTGAAAATCTTAGGGGAATTCAGTTGATTGAAGAAGTGATTTAGAGGCTTAGCTCAAGAATCAACCAGGAAACTTAATCAGTACTAAGTTAAGCATTGAATTCCCTTCTTTGTGGTTAGAAATTCTGAGTTTTGGCTAGGTATTGAGGTAATTGTGATTTTGATGTTTAAGGGCAGAATTAAGGTGGAAAGCTTGGGAATTAGCTTGGATTTCGCTTGGAGAAGTGGTTCAGCAGAAGAGGTAAGCTTCAATTCGTGATTTAGAGGTTTCAATCTGAGTTTGTATGGTTGGTTTTAGTGTTTGAAGTTCTTGAGTTTCAGAAATTGGAAATGGGATTCTAGTAGGTTTTTGGGCTGGATTTCTGTTGGGATGTGTTGTTAGAATCATGATAAAAGTGTTGTGATTAAGGGGTTTTGAATTGGGGAGCCTTGGGATGGATTTGGATGAGGTTTAGATGTTGGAAATGGTGGGTTTTCTGGGCACGAAGGGAAGGGCTGCGTCTCTGTTCTAGAGCGCTGCGGCCCTAGGATGAAGATGAGCAAGGAGGGCTCGGCCAAGGGTGAGTGTCGCGGCGCCCAAAGCAAGGGCCACGTCGCGTGTCTTCTTTCAGGCATGCCCTTGGTTCTATTTTGAGGTCAGGGCTGCGGCTAGGCTTCAAGGGCCGCAACCCTTAGATGCATACTTGAACGTTTAGGGTTTTTAACCATTGAATCGAGCCTAGTGTGCTTGGGATCTATTTCACCACCGTGCTTGGTGGGATTTGATTTCCCGTAAGTTAGTTTTGTATCCGGAAACCCTTATTTGAATATTAATGGAACCCTACACCTTGGTTGTGACTAGGTGATAAAAGCTAGGGCTCGGGAACGGATCGTGCTTAGGGAGCGTTGCTCGTAATCAGTAACCGCAAAGATCAAAGGTAAGAAAACTGCACCTGGTTGAATATTTGTAATGGGACTAAGGGTTCCCTATTGTGTATTCTTGAAAAGATGGTATTATTCCATGCAAGCTAATTAGTGAACCAGCGGCCTAAGGGTGCCAAGGGTTACACTAGCGCATAGGGCGCGGCTTGGCCACTGGTAGTCGAGGACAACTTAATATGCACTGAGCTCGGTTTAAGTGGACCGGAGTCAGTGGGGTAAACAGAGGGTGCGGCCTAAGTTGTCGGCCCTGATTATTATGTGATATGAAAGTTATAAGTGATTGATTGCATCTTTGATTATGAATATATGTGCTGAATGGCTAATGTGGATTATTTGATAAGAGTTCATACTTAGTGAATTTGTTGTTTGTTAATATTGTTTGTGTTGCACATCATGTTTTCTTGCTGGGCCTTGGCTCACGGATGCTACGTGGTGCAGGTAAAGGCAAGGGAAAGCTTGATGAGCCTTGATTTGGAGAGCTCTGCGAGCGGAATGTACACGGCCAGCTGCTCAGCCGCCTTGGTTGAGGTTTAGGCAGAGACGCGAGACCCTTAAATTGTTCATTTTGCCTTAGTATGGTTGGCAGTTGTCTGTATTTTTGGGAGTCTATAATCCAACTTTTTAACTTTGTTTCTTTTGGGATCCCATGTATATAACCGCTTAATTATATGAAATGAAACTTTTGAGACCAAAACCTTTTTAACCCTTTCTCATACTTGTTTAGTGACACGTTTTTAAATTAATGACTGGATTAGCAAGTCTTGCACCTTTATAAGTACACAGTGTAGTGGTCTTGGCTATCCAGGGCATTACATCATTCATCTTTGCTTGTTTCCTAGAAGTCCTCAGGACCTTGAGCACTCAACTTGCTTGGTTCCAAGAGGTCCTTGGAACCTTGAGCATTCAACTTGTTTTGTTCCTAGAGGTCCTCAGAACCTTCAGCATTCAGCTTGCTTGGTTCCTAGACTTCCTTGGAACCATGGGCATTCAGCTTGCTTGGTTCCTAGACATCCTCGAAAGCATGGGCATTTCGCTTGCATGGTTCCTAGAGGTCCTCAGAACCTTGAGCATTCATCTTGCTTTATTCCTAGAGGTCCTTTGAACCTTGTGTTAGGAGTATGTACTAAAAGCATGTAAAAGACATTTATTATTTCGATGAATAAAAAATACAAGGGTCTATTATTGTTATATTTAGATTATTAAATTATTGTTTGAATAATTTTTGTAAATATCATAAAAATTCCATATTCCTTATTGAGGATATGATCTTGTATTAGTACGAGAGAAATAAGATCACATGAATGAATAAAAATAGTCAACAACAAATTGAAGTTATGGAATTCTTTAATTTGGGTTGTAAGTACGGTTTACTGAGTATCACGTTGATACAAATAATCTAGATTCGGATTATTGATGTGGTAAGACATCTCAGTAAATGTGCTTTATATAATATAATTATATATGATAGGGACCGATATGAATAAAAATATTTATCCCAAAACCATTTAATAATAAAGATTTGTAATTCATATCATAACTGATGATCATTTATAGATCAACCTAAATCCTGAGTGTTCATGAACTCCTGTTCATGTTTATTAAATCTTTTGATTCATCCGTTAAGGTCTCTTCATAGAATGAGGATAATGACTTTTATTTTGGAGATTTAATATCATGGATGGCTGGGAACATGTATGAATAATACAGAATCTAATCTTTCCTAACAGATCGTATATTGGTTCCCTTAAGGGTTAATTCTAGAACTGAATGATTTGTAGCTCAAATCTATAATTAGATTATAGATTAATTATTCACTAGTGAATTAATGGTACTTAAGGAATAAGAAGTAAATTAGAAAGGTAAAATGGTAATTCTTCCATTCTAATTTATGAACTAATTAATTAGAGGGTTGAACTATTGTAAGATGGTTATATCTATGGACAACTTAAAATAAGATTTCTATAAAAGTATATCTAGAACATAAAGAGTTCAATTATGAATTTATAGTGGAGAAATATCATAATTAATAAATTAACTATTATAATTAAAGAGTTTAATTATTTAGTTTTAATTTATTGGTGCTTAATGTTATAGATCTATGGTCCCCGAAATGGCTCAAACAAACACTAACAAAAATAAATACAAAAATGGGCAAAATGACTTATTTGTTAAGTAAAATATTTTTCTATGCACTAAACATAATTATTGTATAATTATGTGTAATTAATTAATTATTTGATTTAACCAAAATATAATTAATTTTGAATTAATTTATTTTTGAGATTTTTGGTATTTAAATAATGATGAAAATTGGGAAAAATCACATGCCTTCCCTGGCATGTGGTGGACGTGTAGCACAATGCACAGTCACTGTGCTACACGCACAAGAAGTTTCTAGAAGATTCTTGGTTCCACAATTTTAGTTATTTAAATATTAAATAAATAATGAGATATTGTAATATGAGTGAAATTTTATTATTTAACAAAATATGATAACTTATAGTTATTTTAAATTGTTTTAAATAACTAATATTTTATTTTTAATATATTGGATATATTAAATATAGGAGATCGGTTTTTTCAGAGCGATATTTTTTCAGTGATAGAAAACAGATCGTGAAATCTCCCTGAGAGAAATAGAACAGTGATACAAGCATAGGTCACTGTTCTTCACAAACTTAGATCCAAACTTTATTAGATCTCATGTGTTGAGAACATTTGATAAATAGATCTTGCGTATTGTTTTGTATAGCGAGCCCACACTCATTCTTTGTGTGTTGAGAACATTTTGGAAGATTCTGGTGTGAGATCTCAAGGATTTTTGCCGTACAAAAAGATAGCAGCAAGGAAGGACTTGAGGTTATTTTCTATTCATTTTTTTGATTCAATATATATATGTATGTGAAGAAGTAGATCTAGAAATCTTGTGGGGTTAAATTAACAATTTTTATTATTGTTCGGCTGCGTATAATCTCTGTTTTGATCTATAAAAACCAACAAATGGTACCAGAGCCATCTTCACATATATATATATTGAATCTGTGTGGGTTTAATTTATGCATTTATTTATTTATGATAATGAATGGATGGCTTAATATGATTGAATGCATGGGAATGTTGAATCGTTAATTGTATGGTGCTTTTGGGTTAGGAATTGTTTATGATTAGATCATTTTGTAAGCCATTAAGGGGCATAGGATTTATGTGATTTTATTTGGTTTTTGAAATCATAAAATTGTAATTTCGATCACACAAAGTCAAAACAGAGCTCGGGATTCAGAATTCAACCACTGTTCCTCCGAGGCCACCCTCCAAGTCGTTGTCAGGGACGTCGTACGGACGTCTATATGGACCGTACGGTTCCGTACAGTGGGCCCCGACAGCACCTTCAAGTGTCACGTGTTCCCGACTTACTGGTCCAGAATTTTTTTTTTGTCGAAAAGTAATCTGTTATTTTTAAAAAAAAAAAGTTAAATATCCTATTTGTTAGAAATTTGATATTTAAATAATGAGATAATTTTGTTATCTTTAATTTCTGTTTTAATTAAAAGTTGTTTTAATTAGAAGAAAAATAAAATTATTATTATTTAAAAGTTTTGTTCTAATTAATCAAGATAATTAGAAAATTGTTTTCTTATTATTATTCTGGAGCAACAACACATATCCTACCGAAAGTAAAGTAAAGAAGTCCGATGGAAATCCAGGCATTTTTTTTATTTTATTTAAATTTTATAAAGATGTTGTAAAATTAGAATTACCCAAAAGCACCCGGTTCAACATTACTGTTTATTTATTCATTTATTTAAATAATTGTTTTCATGTGATTGACAATTGTTCATGCATTTTGTGCCATACATAAAAAAAATCCACACAGTTATTATCATGCATCTCATTGGTAGAAACATGATTATTACGATTGTCTTATATGTTTATATGATTTTTTTTGCGAAACCAATTGCATATAAATTACTTAGTTTTATTCTTTGAAAACTTGGTAAAAGATCTCACCAGTTTTTTTTTTAAGTCTTTATGACTTAATTTCTTTAAACCAACTTTATTTTAAAATTATTTATTTAGTAAAGTTTACATGAACATAATTGGTAATATAAAATTGGTTATGGACCTAGAAACTTTCTTTCTTACCAATTTTAATTATGTTCATAAAGTTTAAAGAATATATAATTAATTTGGAATTAATTAGGTTAAAAACACTTATTTCAAAATAGTGAGTGGGAGAGGGTTGATAACTCAACATAACCCGTGATCTCCATTATTAATATAACACCGTGAGATATGAATAGCGCCTCGCGACGACTTTATTTTCGTCCCCCTAAGGAAGGTGTCTAGACATGTCAATAGCAAGGTTATATTTCTTACAAAGATAGGAACTAATGATGTATTTTAGGTTTGACCAACCCTAAGGCGGCATGTCCTAAGTTAAGTCATGAACTCCGAAATAATGGGTTACACTCACAAAGTTATGATTAAGCTTTTGCAGTGGATAATCATAACTTGACCAAACTAAGCGATACTTTAATGTTTAAAAGAAAAAATAATGAGTTATTTTAAGTTTTAAACAATAAAGATCAGAACGTCTTATAAATTCTCTAAAATTAATTTGACCGACCCTAAGGCGGCACTTTAATTGTTAGAAAGTTTTATCGTGGAAATTAAACTTTATTTTATGTGTTTTAATTGTGCTCATGCATCACGTTTAATTTCCGAAACTTTGATATTTAGTTTTCTTATATAATAATATTTGTATTTATTTATTTATTCCCAGCAAAAATGTCTATTGGTGAACTACACACCGATACTTTTCTCAAATCCTTGGTTTTTGAACCTGAAAAATATCCAACACTGGTTTCGAGGCATGTTGACCATTTTTTCTTATAAAAAGATGATGTCAACAGTCTGTAACAAACCTCCAACAGAACAACCTTTGACTACTAGCTATGAAGCAGAAGAAAAATATGCAAATTGGATAAAATTCGATCGGTTGGCACGTTATTGCATGCTTTCAACCATGCCTGATGAAAGAAAGGAAATATATATACACTATGACTCAGCACATGAGATGTGGCGAGCAACGACAGAGGAATTATTTGCTGAGTGTCATCGTTTATATCAAACGAAAAAGGTAAATAAGATTTACATATATTTTTCAACATTGAATTATAAATTCAAATACAATGAATATTAGATTCAAAATTTTTGGATAGTAGATTCAAAAATATATGCCACTAATCTATTTTTCTTTTGTTTTTCCTTACGCAGAATCAGAACCCTGAAAAGGAGGAAGAGATTGATGAGGATTTTGATAGCGAGTAAAGGGCTGGAGGAGTTGGAGAGTAGTATTATTTAGTAATTTTATTGCTAGTTGAACAATTTAAATTTCTTTATTTTGTTTTATAAATTTTTGATTTCTTTAAACAAAGAAAACTACAATCTAGAAATTTAGTTTATCTTTAGTAATTTTGATTATTAATGTTTAGAAACTTATTTCTATTTTTGGATAACATTTATTTCTTTATTAATAAAGTAGTTATTATTTAAAGAAATTATCTATTTACTTGTTATGCAAATGCTTTGGGATAAACAAAGTTTACATACTTATAATGAATGACAAATTTTTTTTTATAATTCTGAATTATTTAAAAACAGTTAATCCTAGATCTATTAAACTGATTCTGATAGTGAAACATATCTGTAGCACTTGAGATTGGGCCATATTGGTCTAGACAGAATAAATAGGCTTGTAAATGATGGTCCTTTAAGAGAACTATCTATTGGATCTCTCCCTGTTTGTGAATCTTGTCTAGAAGACAAAATTACCAAGAGACCTTTCTCTGCTAAAGGTTCAAGAGCCACATTACCATTTCAGCTAGTACATACAGATGTTTGCAATCCACTTAATGTACAAGCAAGAAAAGGTTAGGAATATTTTGTCACTTTCATTGACGATTATTCAAGATATGGTTACCTATACTTAACACAAAGAAAATCTAAAACTTTTAGAAAGTTCAAAGAATTTAAAGCAAAGGTTGAAAAGAAATTAGGTAAATCATTGAAAGCTCTTTCATCTGATCAAGGAACAGAGTACTTGGATTGTGAATTCAAGGACCGTTTGCGTGACCATGGCATTCAATCCCAACTCACCACATCTGAAACGCCACAGTGAAATGGTGTTTCAGAAAGATGGAACAAGACATTATTAGATCTGGTTAGAATCAATGATGAGTTTCTCATCATTGCCACTGTCATTCTGGGGCTATACGATTCAATGTGCTCTAAACATATTGAATGTTGCTCCATCTAAGTCTATCCAAAAGACACCCATAGAATTATGGAATGGAAATAAACCTAGTTTATGACATTACTGTATTTGGGGTTGTCTTGCTCATGTGCTAAGACCTAAATCTGGAAAACTGGATTCAAGGTTTGAAGTGTGTATATTTGTGGGCTATGCTCCAGAAACAAGAGGTGGATATTTCTATAGTCCAAGTGATCAAAAGGTATTTGTTTTGACGAATGCAACATTTTTAGAACATGACTATATGAATGATTTTAAACCTCGGAGCAAAGTAGTTTTACAGGAACTAATGACAGATAAAATTTCATCTCCATCTTCTTCATCAGTTAATGATAAAACAATCAAAGAAACCACAATTCCTGAAAAGGAAAAACTAGTGCAATGTCGTAGTGGGAGGATTGTGAGACAACCTATTCGCTACGAACACGAGGCACACGTTCTTGTATCAAATACTAAAAAGGATGATCCATTGACTTTTAAAGAAGCAATGGAAGACCCTAATGTTGATAAGTGGCAAGCTACCATGAATCAAGAAATGGAATCAACGTATTTCAATTCATTCTGGGAACTTGTAGATCTACCTGAAAATGTCAAGGCCATTGGATGTAAATGGATCTACAAGAAGAAAAGGGGTGTAGATGGAAAGGTGGAGACTTATAAAGCAAGGCTTGTGGCCAAAGGCTACACATAGAGAGAAGGTGTAGATTATGAAGAAATATTTTCTCCTGTGACCATGCTTAAGTCCATTTGCATACTTATCCATAGCTACCATCTATGATTACGAGATCTGGAAAATGGACGTCAAGACAACCTTTCTAAATGGCCAAGTTGATGAAACCATATATATGGAACAACCAGAAGGGTTTATTAAGAAGGATCATGATCAAAAGGTATGCAGGTTGTTGAAATCAATTTATGGATTGAAACAAGCATCAAGATCTTGGAACTTAACATTTGATGAAACTATTAAAACATATGGTTTCGAACAAAATGTTGACGAAGCATGTGTTTATAAATACATCAAAGGGAAAGTTATGGTTTTCTTAGTCCTTTACGTTGATGATATCCTACTCATTGGGAATGATGTAGAGACATTATCAAAGGTAAAAAAATGGTTGGCTGACAAATTCCAAATGAAATATTTGGGAGAAGCGAGCTATGTTCTAGGCATTAAAATTCTAATAGATAGAAAGAACAAGCTCTTGGCACTTTCACAAGAAAAATATATTGATAAAGTGCTTGAAATATTCTCTATGGAAAATTCCAAGAAGGTTCAATTGCCAACCAGACATGGAATTACTCTTTGCAATGATCAGTGTCCAAAGACACTACAAGAGCAAGAGGACATGAGAAAGTATCCCTATGCATCAGCTGTAGGGAGCCTACTCTATGCAATGTTATGTACTAGACCTGACATATGTTATGCAGTAGGGATTTTCATTCGTTATCAGTCAAATCCAAGTTTGGAAAACTGGAATGCGGTGAAACATATTCTCAAGTATCTCAGGAGAACGAGGAACTATATGCTAGTATATTCGGGTAGTGACCTTGAACCTACTTGATACACTGACTCAGATTTTCAATCTGACAAAGATAGTAGAAAATCTACTTCTGGGTCAGTATTCACTCTTGGTGGTGGAGCAGTTTTCTAGAGACGCATTAAGCAATCCAGTATAGCTGATTCAACATATGAAGCTGAATACATAGCAGCTTGTGAAGCAGCTAAAGAAGTAGTTTGGCTGAAAAAGTTCTACACAGATCTGGAAGTGGTTCCAGAAATGAAGAAATCACTTGTTCATTATTGTGACAACAGTGGAGCAGTGGCTAATTCTAAAGAACCAATAAGCCACAAGACGGGAAAGCATATAGAGCGCAAATACCACTTAGTCAGAGAAATCGTACAAAGAGGAGATGTGTCCATTCTGAAAATCGCATCAAAACACAACCTAGCAAACCCGTTTATGAAGATGCTTCCTGCAAAGCAATTCGAGGGTCATGTACATAATATGGGATTGAGAGAAATGCCTTACTTGCTTCAAGTACAAGTGGGAGATTGTTAGGAGTATGTCCTAAAAGCATGCAAAAGACATTTATTATTTCGATGAATAAATAAATACAATGGTCTATTATTGTTATATCTAGATTATTAAATTATTGTTTGAATAATTTTTGTAAATATCATAAAAATTCCATATTCATTATTGAGGATGTGCTCTTGTATTAGTACGAGAGAAATAAGATCACATGAATGAATAAAAATAGTCAACAACAAATTGAAGTTATGGAATTCTTTAATTGGGGATGTAAGTAAGGTTTATTGAGTATCATGTTTGTACAAATAATCTAGATTCGGATTATTGATGTGGTAAGACATCTCAGTAAATGTGCTTTATATAATATAATTATATATGATAGGGACCGATATGAATAAAAATATTTATCCAAAAATCATTTAATAATAAAGATTTGTAATTCATATCATAACTGATGATCATTTATAGATCAACCAAAATCCTGAGTGTTCATGAACTCCTGTTCATGTTTATTAAATCTTTTGATTCATCCGTTAAGGTCTCTTCATAGAATGAGGCTAATGACTTTTATTTTGGAGATTTAATATCATGGATGGCTGGGAACATGTATGAATAATACGGAATCTAATCTTTCCTATCAGATTGTATATTGGTTCCCTTAAGGGTTAATTCTGGAACTGAATGATTTTGAGCTCAAATCTATAATTAGATTATAGATTAATTATTCACTAGTGAATTATTGGTACTTAAGGAATAAGAAGTAAATTAGAAAGGTAAAATGGTAATTCTTCCATTCTAATTTATGAACTAATTAATTAGAGGGTTGAACTATTGTAAGATGGTTATATCAATGGACAACTTAAAATAAGATTTCTATAAAAGTATATCTAGAGCATAAAGAGTTCAATTCTGAATTTATAGTGGAGAAATATCATAATTAATAAATTAACTATTATAATTAAAGAGTTTAATTATTTAGTTTTAATTTATTTGAGCTTAATGTTATAGATCTATGGTCCCCGAAATGGCTCAAACAAACACTAACAAAGATAAATACAAAAATGGGCAAAAGGACTTATTTGATAAGTAAAAATATTTTTCTATGCACTAAACATAATTATTGTATAATTATGTGTAGTTAATTAATTGAGAATTAGTTAATTATTTGATTTAACAAAAATATAATTAATTTTGAATTAATTTATTTTTGGGATTTTTAGTGTTTAAATAATGATGAAAATTGGGAAAAATCACATGCCTTCCCTGGCATGTGGTGGACGTATAGCACAGTGCACAGTCACTGTGCTACACGCACAAGAAGTATCTAGAAGATTCTTGGTTCCACAATTTTAGTTATTTAAATATTAAATAAATAATGAGATATTGTAATATGATTAAAATATTATTATTTAAACAAAATATTATTAGTTATTTTAAATTGTTTTAAATAACTAATATTTTATTTTTAATATATTGGATATATTAAATATACGAGATCAATTTTTTTAGAGCGATATTTTTTCAGTGATAGAAAACAGATCATGAAATCTCCTTGAGAGAAATAGAACAGTGATTGTAATGACCCAAATTTGCTAATAAGGCTTAGGGCCTTGATTAGCGTGTCTGGAGGGCAATAAGTGGTTTATTGTTATAATATTTGAATTTGTGTGAATATGTGATTAGAAATGCATGTTTAGGTTAATTAAATATGCATGTGAGCCTCACTTGATTATTAGGGGCATGTTTGTAATTTTAGCCCGTTGAGGGCATAAATGTGGTAATTGTTATAATTGTGATGTACTTGCGATATATATGTGTTCCATGATTAGAGACAGTATTAGGGAGAGGTTAGCTAGAAAGTCACAATGGGGTTGAAAACCCGACTCGAGGCGAGTCGAGGGGTATTTCGAGTATTAGACGTTTTACAGGGTTATCGGGTTATGGAAATAAATATTTGGAGATATATTTGAAGATAGAATGTTCAGGAGGGAATATTGGGGAAATTTACCATTTGGCCCTCGGGGACGTTTTTGGTACCCCAAGCCTTGAGGTAACCTTAGAAACTTAAGTTAAATAAAACAAAATCAAAGAAGCTTTTAGAAAATCAGGAACCGATCCTCTTTCTTCCTCTCTCTCCCTTGGAGTTTCTCCATTGGAAGCTTGGAGAATTTTTTGTGAAAACTAATCAAAGACTAAGAAGTTTGAGCTGGGATTTTAGGACCTAGAGGATTGGAGCTTAGGGAACTAATCCAGGGACTTAACTCGGCTCAAGGTAAGCTCTAAACCTAATGAATTATATTATTTTTCTGTTGAAATTTTAGAGTGTTTCATGTGTGTTGGGTGAAGAATCATATTTGAGTTTGATGAGGTTTTGAGCTGGAAATTTTGTTAGGTTTTTTTGCTAAGTTCATGGTATAATTTCTGTGATGGTTAGCTTGGGTTGTTGGGTTGATTTTGGGGTTAATTGGATTGGTTTTTGTGGTGAAAATGGTGAGTTTTTTTGGGTTCGAGAGGTCGGGCCGCGACATTGTTCTTGCTGAGTCGCGGCCTCTTAGAACACCTGGGCACCTAAAAGTGGAGGCGCACCGTGTCACGGGCAGGATATTTGGGTACTCCAAGTAGACGGAACGTGCGTGTAACGCCCTACTTCCTTAGAGCCGTTACTAAGTGAGTTTTTAAGACAAAACAGTGTGCAATGAACTCGCTAACCGAGGTTTTGAAACAAAAGTGTGACTAGTTAAAAGTTAAGGCTGGAATCTTTGAAAATGCGTCGTTTCATTAAAACTTCTATTATTAAACATTTGGGATCCCAAAATAAGGTTTGAAAACTAATTACATCTTGAAATAAGGTTACAGTTGAGAAATCATAAAATCATAGGTTATTACAGCCATTTTTGAATAAACGCCCAACCAAAGCAGTCGGGCAGGCCAAACATGTACGCGTCGCTTCACGCTCTCCGTACTCATGGTTGGTTGACTCAGTCCATGCTTCTACCTGCCACACGGAGCACCCGTGAGCCGAAGCCCAGCAAGAAAACCCAAATAATACATAACATATGCAATTCATATAGATGGCATAATTCACTGATAAATAGGAAAACCATCATAATAAACAAGCACGGCCATGCCGCCCCAGAGGCCTTACCAAAGCCTGGGGTTTCGGTTCTCACCGCGAGGATAACTCATGTATCCCTTGGGTCCCACCCTGAATATAACATAACACATGTATCCACCGGGCCCCGCCCTGACTATAGCATCCCATGTGCTAGGTGTTACTTTCGGCCCACGGCCGCCCCGGCCTACGCCGTACTCGGCCCTTGCCGTTCATTTCATCATAATCACACATATAGTACATTCGAAATAATCATTCACACACATCATGATTCATTTAAGGTTAAACATTTGCACATAATACAATCTGGGGCCATGCCCTACAATCACACAGTGGGGCCATGCCCTATTCTCGGGTGTTACGGTTTTCTTACCTGCATTCCGAGCCTCCTGATGCACTGAAGCCGCGAGCACGGTCCTCTAGAACGAGCCTCACCAAAACCTAGTCACAACACACAAGAAACATCCCTCAATACTAATCAAATCAAAAACCGCCTCCCGGGACCAATCCCACACTCTCGGGACTCCCAAATTCCTAAAACAGTTCATCGGAAACATCCCCCGAACCCCCGGAGCAAAAGCTGAAAAATGCAAATTTTCCCATCCTGAAAAAGGCGTAGCGCCGCGGCACTACCCGCAAGGGCCGCGGCGCCCAGCGAAGTCAGAGAGCTCCTTGGCTGCAAACAGCCTCGCGCCGCGGCGCCCAAGAACAGGGTCGCGGCGCTCCCTCGCGAACCCAGAAAAACTGGGTTTTTCCCCTGCATTTCCTCGAGCCAAAACACTCCCAAATCAACCCAAACTCACACCCAAGCCCCAAAACCAACTCAAGACTCCAAATAAACCATTCCACAACCCAAAAACTCAAGATTCAAGCTCAAAACACAAACATACTCAAAATCCACCTAATTGATCTCAAATTTCAGCAACTACCCCAAAACTTAACAATGCTTAGCTTAGGCTTTAAATTCATCAATTCAAAACAGAACCCAAACTTAAATGTGTATAGAACTCTTACCTCAAATGGAGAATCCACACAAAGCTTCCTTGATCTTCTCCTAGACTCCCACTTCTCCTTCTCTTCTTCTTCTTGCCCTAACCTTCTTTCTCCTTCTCTTTCTTCTCTTCAAATTCTATCAAAGCCTCAAGTGACCAAGACCAAACCGTGTACCCCTATAACACAGCTCAAATTTGTCTATTAACCTTGCCAAATGACCACTTTACCCCTCCTTGCTTATCCTTTCTAACTAAACCTCAAGGGCTTACTTGTCATCTCCTATCCATTACAATTCTACCATTTTACCATCAAAACCTGTTACTCTCTATGGTTACTAACAGTCACACAAGTTACCAAATTACCAGTCACCAAAATCTCTCAAGAACTAAGTTACAAAATCCCCGAATTACCCCTAGGCTCCCCCCAAGCCGGGTATAAAATCTCATTGTGACATCTAAGTTAAACTAGCTCTCTAGGACCGTCTCGGCACGTGCATCACAACAATAACACCACACTCGCGTGGTACAAATCACGGATAACAATTATCACATATATGCCCTCAGCGGGCTAAAATTACCAATTTACCCCTATCATGCAAACGGGGTCCACATGCATAATTATTTCACCTAACATGCATACTAACCACGTAGCCATGCATCTCAATGTTCAATTAGTCATATAACATGCTTTAAATCATAACCATGCATTAAACTCATAAAATCACACATAATTTCCATTATGCCCTCCAGGCACACTAATCAAGGCCCTTAAGCCTGATTAGCGATTTTGGGTCGTTACAACTATCCCCTCCTCATAGAAATTTCGTCCTCGAAATTTACCCAAACACATCAGTCGGCAACCCGCAACCTGACCATAATCTCCAAGGTCCATCGCCTTACTTTAGCTTTCAACAACACTCTTACTGGCACATCAATCTTGCCCCACAAGATCTTGTCTAACGGCCATACTCTCGATAGCTCCTCGTTTACACCGCAACCCTGCTGAAGCCTCAGGGTCTGCCTAGATTACAATGACCAATTCATTGTCTTATTCCTGATTCCAGAGGTACTCAAAAGTCATCACCTCTACCAGGTGGAATCAACTTGTAGGCCCCGCTGGCCTAACCCTTAGTACAACTTCGGAATTTTATGTTGAATCAAGAGTCAGAACTCTCCCTTCTTTCTCTGAACACCTTACAGATCCTCGTCTGTTATTACGCAGAGATGCAACTCTTTCCTTCCGGCACTTTATTTCCTCATAATTTAACCATTCACAAGCTCTTTACCCTTTCAAATAGGCAGACGCTCTTGCCTTAAGAAGTTCCAACGACCTCTTTGGCTTTCTCTCTGAACTGAAACCAACCGTAGCATTCACTATCCTTCATTTCTTATCATGTCCTATGTCGTGTTACTTTAACAAGACGCCAACATTTTCCACCACGGCTAACTCACCAGGGATAACGCTTCCCTTAAAACCTCAAGTATTCGCCTACCGGGCGCTCAATTCTTTAAGATATCTGATAAAATTTCAGACTGCCATTTCACTTGCAATCAACTGATAATCCCAGATTCCCACTCTGTTCTTTTTCGTTCTTTAGATCCATTCCAAAATTTAAAATACTGTAGGGTCTTAATTTGATACCATCGACGTTTTACCCTGCTACCAGTTCACCTGAACCAACTACGTTAACTCAAACCACCGGGTTAAAACGTTTCGTGTCCAATCACTTTACTCAAGGTCCAAAGTGGCATATTCCTATGATACACTACCACATCACCTAACCCCTCAGGGTCCAAAGGAAAACACTAGATTCCGCCACCTGCTCGACCCTCCCGGTACAACGTACCCTAGGAGGTGGAATGATATCCATTCAGAATTCTCGTTCATAAACCAAATCTAATTGGATCCTTCATCCATTCTTGGTATCCCTACTTGTACTATCTTAGCAGGGTCCTTCCCTGCTTCAACTCAAGCCAACACTTTAAATTCCATAGATCATTGACACTCACCAGCTAATCATACCTACTAGCGTTACGCCAAACTCAGTCGTCGCCTTGTCCACTCTATCACAGTCTATGGCGCTATCCCCTGACTGACACACGCCTCACAGCTAGGAGTTCCGTCTCCAATTATAACTCCCCTCGCTCAATCGAGGATTTCAAACACTGATCATCCGTCTGTTACTTTTCACCACATCTGTGTCTCAACGTTAACCTTTCTCACTAATACCCAAGACTTAAACATCTTATGATATCCATAACTGTCAACTTAATGCTCCCAGTGTATCAACCAGGTTCATACTTTCGTCTCCCGCAAGGTTCGATCCAACCTCGCGCCAGGTGCGCCTGGGCGTGCCTAATCCGTGATGCACCCCTACAAGTCCACGTCCTCATCATAGATCAAGTCCTTTATGCCATCACTCTTCACTTAACCAAAACATACACAAATTCCAGATACTAAACAATCTTACCTTGTCTTCAGAATTTCTTTCTGATTTGACACCATTCAATCCGTCTAACCTCAAGTTTTGTTGTTCTCCTCATCTCTGATGTAGTCGTCTCTGGAGGTGCTTGTGCAATAAATGACGCGCTTACCAGTCTTGTTATGCCTTCAATTCTTCAGACGCTCATCATTAGCTTCTTTGCGACTTCAGATCAATTCTTCTCTTACCTGTCCTTTCTTCTTGCAGCTGCAATCTGAGAACTCCTGACGACACCCAACTAACACTCCGTAGAACCTTACCTGAGACTCTGTCTTCTGGGTACTAACGTCTTCAGCATAATAATCAGTTGCTCACCATTTCTGTCTGGGAGTAGTCCACATGCACTGCTCGTGAGCTTGAAGGGGACTTGCCCACACCGTTCATGCATTCTCTGTCTAAAGAACTTACCTGTGCTGCTGTAGCTTGAACCATTCCAGAATCTTTGTTACCAACTCCTCACACTCTAGCCGGCGCAAACTAGACAATCCACGAAATGTCTCTATCCTTGGTTTCCAACTGGCAATAACCATGTCGTAGATCAACTCTTGGGGACATCGTCCCATCTTGTATCCAACATTGTACTTTTCGTCCTAACCCGACGATACTAGCAATCCTCGCAGTATAACACACTAGCTATACCAGGCTCAGATTCCTTCGATTGCTCCAATAGACTTTTCTGTCGGCCAAAACCGTCTTTTACGACATTCCTTATACCAACCCTATCTGTAGTCTGACCTTGGAGTATTCCCTAAATATTCTTTACGTACCCTCATAGCTTTCCCACTGGTCAGCTCTGTTTCCATTCAGTATCCTTTACATACTCCAGATGATATCTTCAACAATCCATCAACCAGAGTTTCTAACTCCTTCTCAGTAAGCATTACCGTCCCCAGCCTCTCAAATGGCACCTTTGAGGCAACTTTTCTATGTCCATCTCCCCCCTCGGAACATTCTCAACACCGAGCCCTTCCAGTTCGTTACATGTCCAAAGCATAAGCTCGTCAGTTAAATATTCATCCTTGAGGACTCAGCCTCGAACCTCGAATGTATCGATGCATTCCAGTTCTCCGTTTCCCGCACCATGGGAAATCCATCCTAACATCTCAAGTCATTCTACGCAGAAGTCACGCCCTCACCTGACCTCCTCTCAGGTGGCATCCTCTTCCTCATATGCATACCAATTAACCTCCTGGTTCCTGTCGCCATCTTGATATCTACCTTTTCAATCAGGCTTCTTTCAAATCTCAAATTAGGTGCCCAAGCACTGTCTGGGGTCCTTCTATCTCAATAATCGAGAATCCGACCTCGCTGCGTTCTATCAACAAAAGTACCGTCTTATCAGTCAGACTTTTCCTCTTTTTCTTGGCAATCCAAAAGCCACAACATTATCCGGGGTTCTTTCAACTTGATTATCACGAATCTATCTTCACTAATTCCATCAAAGGAAGCACCGCCCTTGCGGCTCTAGCACTCATGCTCTATACATCAACCATCAGTTCCTCAAACAATATGGCCCTCTCCGCCATCCACATGCAGACAAAAACTCTTTCCTCAAAGCAGCCCAAATGCCTTAGGCTATTTCAGATCTCATGCCCTTAAATGGGTCGCCACCAATCCCAGATACATCCATCTGTATAAATTCCCAAAATGAATTATCCAATTCACCAAACCCATTGATCTACGCTGTCGTTACTCCTAACAGTCCAAACCAGACTTAAACATTTGCCCGTCTCCAGGGTTCTAATCATGTCTTTAAAATCTCTTCTAACCATTCATCATCTAGGTTCTTCCCAACCCAATAAGCCAGTACCTCCGCCCGAGTATCACTTCCAAGCGACTCTGTAACGACCCAAATTCGCTAATAAGGCTTAAGGACCTTGATTAGTGTGCCAGGAGGGCAGGTTGGGATTTATGTGTGATTTTATGAATTAAATGCATGGTTATGATTTAAAGCATGTTATTTGACTATTTGTTTATCTGAGATGCATGACTATGTATACTAGTATGCATGTAGGCCCGGATCGTGTTAGAAGGGCGTAAATGTAATTTTGGCCATGATTGGCATAACGGTATTGATATGTGATAATTGTATTCTGTGAATTGTACCACGTGGGTGTGGTTGTATTATTGTGATGCACGTGCCGAGACGGTCCTAGAGAGCTAGTTAACTCAAGAGTTGCAACGGGATTTCTGTACCCGGCTCGGGAGGAGCCTAGGGGTACCTCGGGAATTTTATGGTTAAGTTGAGATTTAGCGGGTAATGGTTATTGGAGATTTAGTAACCTGGGTAACCATTAGTTACTGCTGAGAGTAACAACTTTTAGAGAGAAAATGGTAGAAATGAAATAGAAATGAAAGGACTTAAGTGCCCTTGAGGTTTAAGTAGGAAAAGATAGGTAAGTAAGGGTAAAGTGGTCATTTGGCAAGGTTAATAGACAAATTTGGGCTGTGTATATGGGGTGTACGGTTTGGGGCTTATTTATGTTTAGTCTTGATAGAGTTTGAAGAGAAGAGAAATGAGAGGGAAAAGCTAGGGCATGAGGAAGAAGAAGAAGAAGAAGAAGAGAAGGAGAAGTGGGAGTCTAGGAAGGGGTCAAGCAAGCCTTGTGTGGATTCTCCATTGGAGGTAAGAGCTTTATACATACCTAAGTTTTGATTTCTGTTTTGAATTGTAAAATCTAGAGCTTGAGTTAGTTGTTTGAGTTTTGGGATGAGTTGCTGAAAATAGGAATCAATGGGTGTGAATCTTGGGTGTATTGATGTTTTGAGCTTGAACCTTGAGTTATGGGTTGTTATATAGTCTATTTGATGTTTGAAAATGATTTTGGGGTTTGGGTATTGGTTTAGTATGAATTGGGAAGGTTTTAGCTCGGAGAAAACGCAGGAGAAAACCCAGAATTCTGGGTCTGCGAAGGCGTGCCGCGACACAAGTTTTTCGTGCCGCGGCAAGGGAGCCTCTGGCTGGTGGGTGCCGCGGCACAAGGATGTGGTGCCGCGGCACAAGGCAAATTTCAGGGCATCATTTTTAGGCAATTTTAGGCCTTTGCTCCGGGGGTTCGGGGGATGACTCCGGGGTGTTGTTTTAAGGTTTTAGAAGTCCCGAGAGTGCGGGATTGGTCCCGGGAAGTGGTTTTGGGTTGATTAGTATTGAGGGATGTTTCTTGTGTGTTGTGACTAGGTTGTTGGTGAGGCTCGTGCTTGAGGACCGTGCTCGTGGCTTAAGTGCATCAGGAGGCTCGGTGTGCAGGTAAGAAAACTATAACACCCGAGGTTAGGGCATGGCCCCAGATTGTATTATGTGCAAATGTTTAAACCTTAAATGAATCATGA
Organism: Humulus lupulus; assembly: GCF_963169125.1. NCBI lineage: Eukaryota > Viridiplantae > Streptophyta > Magnoliopsida > Rosales > Cannabaceae > Humulus > Humulus lupulus. Next base: position 109,292,145 of record NC_084797.1, on the reverse strand, counting down.
TGTGAGTGAATGATTATTTTGAATGTACTATATGTGTGATTATGATGAAATGAGCGGCAAGGGCCGAGTACGGCGTAAGCCGGGGCGGCCGTGGGCCGGGTACGGCGTAAGCCGGGGCGGCCGTGGGCCGAAAGTAACACCTAGCACATGGGATGCTATATTCAGGGTGGGACCCAAGGGATACATGAGTTATCCTCGCGGTGAGAACCGATACCCCAGGCTTCGGTAAGGCTCTGGGGCGGCATGGCCGTGTTTGCTTAGTCTAATGATTGACTTGTTTAATTGTGGATTATCTGTTATGATAAACTGTATACGTTGCATATGTTATGTTCTGCATGAGTTTTCTTGCTGGGCTTCGGCTCACGGGTGCTCTGTGTTGCAGGTAAGGGCAATGATTGAGTCAACCAACCATGAGTACGGAGAGCGTGAAGCGATGCGTACATGTTTGGCCTGCCCGACTGCTTTGGTTGGGGGTTTATTCGAAAATGGCTGTAATAATCTATGATTTTGTAACCGATCAACTGTAAACTTATTTCATGATGTAAATAGTTTTCAAACCTTATTTTGGGATCCCAATTGTTTAAATACTAGAAGTTTTTATTGAGTCAACGCATTTTCAAAGAGTACAGCCTTAACTTTTTATTAGTCACACTTTTGTTTCAAAACCTCGGTTAGCGAGTTCATTGCACTGTTTTGTCTTAAAACTCACTTAGTAACGGCTCTAAGGATGTAGGGCGTTACAACTTGGTATCAGAGCGAGCCAAGGTTTATTGGTTCTGGAGATCGACCGAACATGTACGCTCGCTGTCAGTGACAAGCTCGACTCAGGGTTGGTTGGTATGAGTTATGGACATGTCTAAATATATGTTTGAATGCCTGTTTGCCTGCTTATTTATATGGAGCATGGGGAATGAAATGACATATGCATGAGATACTGATAGGGCCTGGCCCTTGACTATTGCATGTTGGGATTGATGCATGCTGAATAATACTATTATGTATGTGGATGAATATTGGCATAATGGTTCGCATATTGAGTGTATGTGGTTAATTTTCTGGATTTAATTCATTAGTTATATTTGTATATTGGCTTGTTTGAAGCATGATAAGTATGGATTTACTTAGTAACGATTGAATCTGGTAGCTAAACGTATATCATTGTGGATTTGACCTAGTATATGCTTGTGTGTGCATTATACCTGTGGATATTTGGATTTAGTTGTGAGTTGGTTCAGAGTATGAACCTCTGAGTTCAGGAGTTTGGTCGGTTTGGACGGATGAACTTGAGTTGTTGGTTCCTAGAAGGGTTTTGTGGACGTGATATTGTGTTGAAAGGGGGTTTTAGATATAAGTTGGAATTGAGATCTCCAGTTACCCCTGAAAGTAGCAGTAGAGGATCACTAGTGTGTGAGCTAGCTGTGGAGTTTGTTAGTTGAGATGGGATAGAAGAACAGTGGATTCCTTTGGGGAAACTAGCTGATTCCGATGTGTTAACAGTAAGGTTACCAGTGTTGGTTTACTGTGAGGTATGGACAGATAAAGGTATTACATGAGAGGTTTAAGGGGTGTTATCCTCGGGTTTTGAGGAGAGCTCGAGTTGGCAAGGGATTTATCAATAGACGAGCAGAGTTAATTCCACCCTTGGTTAAGGGGATGAGGGATCCTGATTAGAGGGTCGTGTTAATGTTGAGGCAGAGAGGTACCCGGATTTGGTACTCGGGCTGAGGTACTGGCTTAATGGGTTTGGAAGGACCTATATGATGAAAGGTTAGAAGAGATTTTAAAGACATGATTTGCACCATGGAGATTGGTGGGCTTATAAGTTTGGCTTGGACTGTTGGGGGTAACAACAGTGTAAATCAATGGGTTTGGTGATCTGGGTAATTCATTTCGGAAAGTTATACTGATGGATGTATCCGGAATTGATGACGACCCATTTAAGGATTTAAGATCGGGAATAGTCTAAGGTATTTGGGCTACTCTGAGGTATGAGTTTATCGTCTGCATGTGGATGGCGGAGAGGGCCATGTTGTTCGAGGAACTGATGGTTGATGTTTAGAGCATGAGTGATAGAGCCGCAAGGGCGGTGCTTCCTTTGATGGAATTAGTAAGGATAGATTTGTGATAATCAAGTTAAAGGGACCCCGGATAGTTCTATGGCTTCTAGTTTGCCAGAAAGGGGGAAAAGTCTGATTGATAAGATGGTACTTGTGGTGATAGAACGCAGTGAGGTCGGATTCTCACTTTTGAGGGGAAAGGACCCCAGACAGTGCTTGGGCACCTAATTTGAGCTTTGAAAGAAGTTTGGTTACTAAGGTGGTTGTCAAGATGGCGATAGGAACCAGGGAGGTTATTGGTATACATGAGGAAGAGGATGCCACCTGAGAGGAGGCCAGGTGAGGGCATGACTTCTACGTAGAATGACTCGAGATGTTAGGATGGATTTCCCATGGTGCGGGAAACGGAGAACTGGAATGCATCGATACATTCGAGGTTCGAGGCTGAGTCCTCAAGGATGAGCATTTAACTGACGAGCTTATGCTTTGGACATGTAACGAACTGGAAGGGCTCGGTGTTGGGAATGTTCCGAGAGGGAGATGGACATAGAGAGGTTGCCTCAAAGGTGCCATTTGAGAGGCCGAGGACAGTAATACTTATTGAGAAGGAATTAGAAACTCTGGCAGATGAATTGTTGAGGATATCATCTGGAGTACGTAAAGGAGACAGAGCTGATCAGTGGAAAAATTACGTGGGTATGTAAAGAAAGATTTAGGGGATACTTCAAGGTCAGACTACAGATAAGGATCGGTATAAGGAATGTTGTAAAAGACGGTTTTGGCCGACAGAAAGTCTATTGAAGCAATCGAAGGAATCTGAGCCTGGTATAGCCAGTGTGCTATACTGCGGGGATTGTTGGCATCGTCGGGTTAGAACAAAAGTTTAATGTTGGATACAAGATGGGACGATGTCTCCAAGAGTTGATCTAGGACCTGGATTTTACCAGTTGGAAACCAAGGATAAAGACTTTTCGTGAATTGATTAGGTGGCACCGGGTAGGGTGTGAGAAATTGGTAACAAGGATTCTGGAACTGTTCAAGCTGCAGCAGCACAGGTAAATTCTTTAGGCGGAGAATGCGTGAACGGTATGGACAAGTCCCCTTCAAGCTCACGAGCAGTGCATGTGGATTACTCCCAGACGGAAATGGTGAGCAACTGATTATTAGGCTGAAGACGTTAGTACCCAGAAGGCGGTGTCTCAGGTAAGGTTCTACGGAGTGTTAGTTTGGGAGTCGTCAAGAGTATTCAGAATAGAGCTACAAGAAGAAAGGACAGGTATGAGGAGATTTGATCTGAAGCCGCAAGGAAGCTAATGAAGAACATCCAAAGAATTGAAGGCATAACAAGACTGGTAAGCGCGTCATCTACTGCATAAGCACCTCCGAAGATTACTACATCAGAGATGAGAAGAACAGTAAAGTTTGAGGTTAGATGGACTGAGTGGTGTCAAATCAGAAAGAAATTCAGAAGACAAGGTAAGATTTGATTGGTTACGGACGATGATGGAATTTGCGTGTGTTTTGGTTAAGTAAAGAGTGATTTCATAAAGGACCTGATCTATGGTAAGGTTATGAAAATGTGGGAGTGCATCACGGGTTGGGCACGCCCAGGATTAAATTGATGCGAGGATGGATTAAACCTTGCGGGAGGCGACAGAATGGATCATGGTTGATGCACTTGGAACATTAAGTCGACCGTTGTGTATGGCATAAGGAACTTAAGTCTTGAGTATTAGTAAGAAAGGTTATCATTGAGACTCAGTGCGGTGAAAAGTAACAGACGGATGATCAGTGTTTGAAATCCTTGATTGAAAGAAGGGCGATGTAATTGGAGGCGGAACTCCTAGCTGTGAGGCATGTATAAGTCAAAGGATAACGCCATAAATTGTAATAGAATAGACAAGGCAACGTCTGAGATTGGCATAATGTTAGTAGGCAATGGTTAGCTGGTGGGTGTCACTGAGCTATGGAATTCAAAGTGTTGGCTTGAGTTGAAACAGGGAAGGACCCTGTCATGGTGGTACAAGTAGGATACCAGGATCGAGTGAAGGATCCAGATAGGATTTGGTTTTGAATGAGGGTTCTGTATGGACATCATTCCACCTCCTAGGGTACGTCGTACCGGGAGGGTCGAGCGGGTGACGGAATCTTGTGTTTTCCTTTGGACCCTGAGGGGTTAGGTGATGTGGTAGTGTATCACGGGAATAGACCACTTTGGACCTTGAGTAAAGTGATTGGACATGAAAATTTTTTAACTCGGTGGTTTGAGTTGATGTAGTTGGTTCAGGGGAACTGGTAGCAGGGTAAAACGTCGATGATACGGAATTGAGACCCAAGAGTATTTTAAATTGTTGGAATGGATTTAGAGGACAAAAAGAACAGAGTGGGAACCTGGAATTATCAGTTGATTGCAAGTGATTGGCAGTCTGAAAGTTATCAAATGTCTTATCGAGTTGAGCGCTGAGTAGGCGAATACTTGAGGTATTAAGGGAAGTGTAATCCCTGATGGATTAGTCGTGGTGGCAATTGCTGGTGTCTTGATTAATGTAACGCGACATAGGGCTTGGTAAGAGGTGAAGGATAGTGAATGCTACAGTTTGGCTTTAGTTCAGAGTGAAAGCCAAAGAAGTCGTTGAAACTTCTTAAGGCAGGAGTGTCTGCCTATTTTGAAAGATTAAAGAGTTGGTAAATTGCTAATTTATGAGGAAATAAAGTTCCGGAAGGAAAGAGCTGCGTCTCTGCGTAATAACAAACGAGGATTGGTAAGGTGTTCAGAGGACGAAGGGAGAGTTCTGACTCTTAATTCAGCCTAAAATTCTGAAGTTGTATTAAGTGTTAGGCCAGCGGGGCCTACAAGCTGATCCCACCTAGTAGAGGTGATGACGTTTGAGAATCTCTGGAATCAGGAATAAGACAATGAATTGGTCATTGTAACCTAGGCAGACCCTGGGCATCGGCAGGGTTGCGGTGTAGCGAAAGGCTATCAAGAGTATGGCCGTGAGACAAGATCTTGTGAGGCAAGATTGTTACTCCTGTAAGACTGTTGTTGAAAAGTAAAGTAAAGGCGGTGGACCTTGGAAGTTATGGCCAAGAGCTGCGGGTTTATTGACTGATATGTTGGATAAATTTCGAGGACGAAATTTTTATGAGGAGGGGATAGTTGTAACGACCCAAATTCGCTAATAAGGCTTAAGGACCTTGATTAGTGTGCCAGGAGGGCAGGTTGGGATTTATGTGTGATTTTATGAATTAAATGCATGGTTATGATTTAAAGCATGTTATTTGACTATTTGTTTATCTGAGATGCATGACTATGTATACTAGTATGCATGTAGGCCCGGATCGTGTTAGAAGGGCGTAAATGTAATTTTGGCCATGATTGGCATAACGGTATTGATATGTGATAATTGTATTCTGTGAATTGTACCACGTGGGTGTGGTTGTATTATTGTGATGCACGTGCCGAGACGGTCCTAGAGAGCTAGTTAACTCAAGAGTTGCAACGGGATTTCTGTACCCGGCTCGGGAGGAGCCTAGGGGTACCTCGGGAATTTTATGGTTAAGTTGAGATTTAGCGGGTAATGGTTATTGGAGATTTAGTAACCTGGGTAACCATTAGTTACTGCTGAGAGTAACAACTTTTAGAGAGAAAATGGTAGAAATGAAATAGAAATGAAAGGACTTAAGTGCCCTTGAGGTTTAAGTAGGAAAAGATAGGTAAGTAAGGGTAAAGTGGTCATTTGGCAAGGTTAATAGACAAATTTGGGCTGTGTATATGGGGTGTACGGTTTGGGGCTTATTTATGTTTAGTCTTGATAGAGTTTGAAGAGAAGAGAAATGAGAGGGAAAAGCTAGGGCATGAGGAAGAAGAAGAAGAAGAAGAAGAAGAAGAAGAGAAGGAGAAGTGGGAGTCTAGGAAGGGGTCAAGCAAGCCTTGTGTGGATTCTCCATTGGAGGTAAGAGCTTTATACATACCTAAGTTTTGATTTCTGTTTTGAATTGTAAAATCTAGAGCTTGAGTTAGTTGTTTGAGTTTTGGGATGAGTTGCTGAAAATAGGAATCAATGGGTGTGAATCTTGGGTGTATTGATGTTTTGAGCTTGAACCTTGAGTTATGGGTTGTTATATAGTCTATTTGATGTTTGAAAATGATTTTGGGGTTTGGGTATTGGTTTAGTATGAATTGGGAAGGTTTTAGCTCGGAGAAAACGCAGGAGAAAACCCAGAATTCTGGGTCTGCGAAGGCGTGCCGCGACACAAGTTTTTCGTGCCGCGGCAAGGGAGCCTCTGGCTGGTGGGTGCCGCGGCACAAGGATGTGGTGCCGCGGCACAAGGCAAATTTCAGGGCATCATTTTTAGGCAATTTTAGGCCTTTGCTCCGGGGGTTCGGGGGATGACTCCGGGGTGTTGTTTTAAGGTTTTAGAAGTCCCGAGAGTGCGGGATTGGTCCCGGGAAGTGGTTTTGGGTTGATTAGTATTGAGGGATGTTTCTTGTGTGTTGTGACTAGGTTGTTGGTGAGGCTCGTGCTTGAGGACCGTGCTCGTGGCTTAAGTGCATCAGGAGGCTCGGTGTGCAGGTAAGAAAACTATAACACCCGAGGTTAGGGCATGGCCCCAGATTGTATTATGTGCAAATGTTTAAACCTTAAATGAATCATGATGTGAGTGAATGATTATTTTGAATGTACTATATGTGTGATTATGATGAAATGAGCGGCAAGGGCCGAGTACGGCGTAAGCCGGGGCGGCCGTGGGCCGGGTACGGCGTAAGCCGGGGCGGCCGTGGGCCGAAAGTAACACCTAGCACATGGGATGCTATATTCAGGGTGGGACCCAAGGGATACATGAGTTATCCTCGCGGTGAGAACCGATACCCCAGGCTTCGGTAAGGCTCTGGGGCGGCATGGCCGTGTTTGCTTAGTCTAATGATTGACTTGTTTAATTGTGGATTATCTGTTATGATAAACTGTATACGTTGCATATGTTATGTTCTGCATGAGTTTTCTTGCTGGGCTTCGGCTCACGGGTGCTCTGTGTTGCAGGTAAGGGCAATGATTGAGTCAACCAACCATGAGTACGGAGAGCGTGAAGCGATGCGTACATGTTTGGCCTGCCCGACTGCTTTGGTTGGGGGTTTATTCGAAAATGGCTGTAATAATCTATGATTTTGTAACCGATCAACTGTAAACTTATTTCATGATGTAAATAGTTTTCAAACCTTATTTTGGGATCCCAATTGTTTAAATACTAGAAGTTTTTATTGAGTCAACGCATTTTCAAAGAGTACAGCCTTAACTTTTTATTAGTCACACTTTTGTTTCAAAACCTCGGTTAGCGAGTTCATTGCACTGTTTTGTCTTAAAACTCACTTAGTAACGGCTCTAAGGATGTAGGGCGTTACAGACTCTCTGCCTCAACATTTAACACAACCCTCTAATCAGGATCTCTCATCCTCTTAACCAAGGGTGGAATTAACTCAGCTCATCCATTGATAAATTCCTTGTTAGCTCGTACCTTCCTCAACTCTAGAGGATAACACCCTATACGCCTTTCATATAGTACCCTTATCTGTCCATACCTCACAGTAAACCATCACCGGTAACCTTACTGTTAAAACATCTAATTCAACCATCTCCCCAGAGAATCCGCTGTTCTTCTATCCCATCTCAACTAACAAACTCCACAGCCTACTCACACACTAGTGACTCACTGCTGCTGCTTCCAGGGATCACTGGAGATCTCAACTCCAACTTATGTCTCGAAGCCCCTCTTTATCACAATATCAGGACCATGAAACCCTCCTAGGAACCAACGACTCGAGTTCATCCGTCAAAACCGACCAAACTCCTGAACTCAGAGGTTCATACCCTGAACCAATCCACAACTAGATCCGAACGTCTACAGGTATAATGCACACACAAGCATATACTAGGTCAAATCCACAATGATATACATTTAGCTACCAGATTCAATCATCACTAAGTATATCCATACTCATCATGCTTCATACAAGCCAATATACAGATATAACATATGAATTTCATCCAGAAAATTAATCGCATATACACAAAACGCGAACCAATATGCCAATATTCATCCATATACATCACAATGTCATTCAGCATGCATTAATCTCAACATGCAATAGTCAAGGGCCAGGCCCTATCAGTATCTCTTACATATGTTATCTCATTCCTCATGCTCCATATTAACAAGTAGGCAAACAGGGCATTCAAACATATATTCAGCATATCAATCAATCATACCAACCAACCCTGAGTCGAGCTTGTCACTGACAGCGAGCGTACATGTTTGGTCGATCTCCAGAACCAATAAACCTTGGCTCGCTCTGATACCAAGTTGTAACGCCCTACTTCCTTAGAGCCGTTACTAAGTGAGTTTTTAAGACAAAACAGTGTGCAATGAACTCGCTAACCGAGGTTTTTGAAACAAAAGTGTCACTAATTAAAAGTTAAGGCTGTAATCTTTGAAAATGCATCGTTTCATCAAAACTTCTATTATTAAACAGTTGGGATCCCAAAATAAGGTTTGAAAACAAATTACATCCTGAAATAAGGTTACAGTTTGAGAAATTATAAAATTATAGATTATTACAGCCATTTTCAAATAAACCCCCAACCAAAGCAGTCGAGCAGGCCAAACATGTATAACGTCGCTTCACGCTCTCCGTACTCATGGTTGGTTGACTCAGTCATTGCCCTTACCTGCAACACAGAGCACCCGTGAGCCGAAGCCCAGCAAGAAAACTCATGCAGGACATAACATATGCAATGTATACAGTTTATCATAACAGATAATCCACAATAAACAAGTCAATCATTAGACTAAGCAAACACGGCCAAGCCGCCCCAGAGCCTTACCGAAGCCTGGGGTATCGGTTCTCACCGCGAGGATAACTCATGTATCCCTTGGGTCCCACCCTGAATATAGCATCCCATGTGCTAGGTGTTACTTTCGGCCCACGGCCGCCCCGGCTTACGCCGTACTCGGCCCACGGCCGCCCCGGCCTACGCCGTACTCGGCCCACGGCCGCTCATTTCATCATAATGACACATATAGTACATTCGAAATAATCATTCACACACATCATGATTCATTTAAGTTTAAACATTTGCACATAATACAATCTGGGGCCATGCCCTAACCTCGGGTGTTATAGTTTTCTTACCTGAATTCCGAGCCTCCTGATGCACTAAAGCCGCGAGCACGGTCCTCAAGCATGAGCCTCACCAACAACCTAGTCACAACACACAAGAAACATCCCTCAATACTAATCAACCCAAAACCACTTCCCGGGACCAATCCCGCACTCTCGGGACCTCTAAAACCTTAAAACAACACCCCGGAGACATCCCCCGAACCCCCGGAGCAAAGGCCTAAAATTGCCTAAAAATGATGCCCTGAATTTAGCCTTGTGCCGCGGCACCACATCCTTGTGCCGCGGCACCCAACAGCCAGAGGCTCCCTCGCCGCGGCACGAAAAACCTGTGTCGCGGCACGCCTTCGCAGACCCAGAATTCTGGGTTTTCTCCTGCGTTTTCTCCGAGCTAAAACCTTCCAAATCACACCAAACCAATACCCAAACCCCAAAACCAATTTCAAACATCAAATAGACCATATAACAACCCATAACTCAAGATTCAAGCTCAAAACATCAATATACCCAAGATTCACACCCATTGATCTTAAAATTCAGCAACTATCCCAAAACCCAACAAAGCTTAGCTTAGGCATTTAATTTCCTCAAATCAAAACCAAAACCCAAACTTAAATATGTATAAAACACTTACCTCCAATGGAGAACCCACACAAAGTCCTTGATCTCATCCTAGACTCCCACTTCTCCTTTTCTTCTTCTTCTTCTTGCTTGCCCTAGCTTTTTCCTCTCTTTTCTCTTCTCTTCAAACTCTATCAATGCCTCATAAAACCAATGCCCAAACCGAACCCCATATACCCAGCTGAGAATTTTCATAATCCCCAGCCAAAAGACCAAATTACCCCTTCCTACTAATCCTCCTTAGCTAAACCTCCAAGGGCACTTAAGTCTTTACACTTTCATTTCATTTCTACCATTTTCTTTCTAAAACTTGTTACTCTCAGCAGTAACTAATGGTTACCTAGGTTACTAAATCTCCAATAACCATTACCCGCTAAATCTCAACTTAACCATAAAATTCCCGAGGTACCCCTAGGCTCCTCCCGAGCCGGGTACAAAATCCCGTTGTGACATCTAAGTTAACTAGCTCTCTAGGACCGTCTCGGCACGTGCATCACAATAATAAAACCACACACACATGGTACAATTCACGGAATACAATTATCACATACCAACACAGTTATGCCCAACATGGCCAAAATTACAGTTATGCCCTCCTAACACGATCCGGGCCTACATGCATACTAATATACATAGTCATGCATCTCAGATAAACAAATAGGCATATAACATACTTTAAATCATAATCATGCATTTAATTCATAAAAATCACACATAATTCCCATCATGCCCTCCTGGCACGCTAATCAAGGCCCTTAAGCCTTATTAGCAAATTTGGGTCGTTACACGGCGCTCCCTCGCGAACCCAGAAAAACTGGGTTTTTCCCCTGCATTTCCTCGAGCCAAAACACTCCCAAATCAACCCAAACTCACACCCAAGCCCCAAAACCAACTCAAGACTCCAAATAAACCATTCCACAACCCAAAAACTCAAGATTCAAGCTCAAAACACAAACATACTCAAAATCCACCTAATTGATCTCAAATTTCAGCAACTACCCCAAAACTTAACAATGCTTAGCTTAGGCTTTAAATTCATCAATTCAAAACAGAACCCAAACTTAAATGTGTATAGAACTCTTACCTCAAATGGAGAATCCACACAAAGCTTCCTTGATCTTCTCCTAGACTCCCACTTCTCCTTCTCTTCTTCTTCTTGCCCTAACCTTCTTTCTCCTTCTCTTTCTTCTCTTCAAATTCTATCAAAGCCTCAAGTGACCAAGACCAAACCGTGTACCCCTATAACACAGCTCAAATTTGTCTATTAACCTTGCCAAATGACCACTTTACCCCTCCTTGCTTATCCTTTCATAACTAAACCTCAAGGGCTTACTTGTCATTTCCTATCCATTACAATTCTACCATTTTACCATCAAAACCTGTTACTCTCTATGGTTACTAACAGTCACACAAGTTACCAAATTACCAGTCACCAAAATCTCTCAAGAACTAAGTTACAAAATCCCCGAATTACCCCTAGGCTCCCCCCAAGCCGGGTATAAAATCTCGTTGTGACATCTAAGTTAAACTAGCTCTCTAGGACCGTCTCGGCACGTGCATCACAACAATAACACCACACTCGCGTGGTACAAATCACGGATTACAATTATCACATATATGCCCTCAGCTGGCTAAAATTACCAATTTACCCCTATCATGCAAACGAGGTCCACATGCATAATTATTTCACCTAACATGCATACTAACCACGTAGCCATGCATCTCAATGTTCAATTAGTCATATAACATGCTTTAAATCATAACCATGCATTAAACTCATAAAATCACACATAATTTCCATTATGCCCTCCAGGCACACTAATCAAGGCCCTTAAGCCTGATTAGCAATTTCGGGTCGTTACAGTGCGGCACTTGCAGACTCTTCAAGCTAGCAAGTCAGCCTACAACACACACCTACAGGCAAAAAAACTTAGTGGTTAGCCACATACACATCTCAAACTCGAAACAGGCAATAACGAAGTATGAGCAAGCACAAAGCAAGTCATTCCTAGGAACGTCCACACAACACAAAGCACACAACTAGGCAAGTGGTACGCAATTGCCCAACGAAGATAACAAACAAGTAACACATAGGAAACAAGGAAGCACACAGGGGAAAGTATGGATAAATATCATTTTATTAATATATAGCCTTGATAGGGTAAGGGAGTACACAACTTTGGCCCCTATCTGCTGATGGCCATGGTGCTTCCCTAAGTCACCAGGTCACCTCCCCCTAAGGAGCCTTCTAGGGAAATAAGGTCTTCCCAGGAACATTTATGATTTTTTTCTGGGAGACATATGCATAATTACAAAACTACCACTACCCTATCCCATGAGGTTGCTTGGTGCAAGACTTGAATAATGATCAAGCACCAAGGCATGCTCACTTACAAAATGGCCCCATGTGGGTGTGCCAAAGGGGCAGCACGCCACACTCTCCCCTACTCAATGCTTCGGTATCCTCGACAAAGTAGCTTGTAGATCTTCAATCTTCTATGTGAGCTTCTTCAAGTCTTCTGCCCTCTCCCAGCTGATCTCGTCATCTGCGAGCCCCTTCCATTTTACCAGATACTCTTTATGCTTTTTACGGTCAGTGGTGACCGTCCTTTCCGCCAAGATTTCTTCAGGTTGACGCTTGTTCCTTGGCTGAATGATGACTCCTCCTCTGGTTTACTGGTTGCGCTCTGAATTTGTTGGATCTTCATGATACGACTTCAAGTTACTGACGTGAAGGACCGGGTGTGTTTTCATCCATGCTGATAGGTTGACTTTGGAGGAAGTTAGGCCAACTTTTGAGATGATTGAGACCAGACCCTCGTACTTGCGAATGAGTCTGATGTCTTTGTCCCCTCGGAATCTCAACTGTTCGGGCCTCAGCTTGATTAACACTAAGTCACTTGCTTTTAACTCTAGTGGTCTGCGCTTCTGATCTGTGCACTTCTTCATTCTTCCTGATGCTTTTTCTAAATAAGGTCGAGCAATCTCTATCGTTTTCTTCCAGTCTTTTGTGAAGTGAAAGGCTCGCGGGTTCCGACCGCGGTATTCGTCCACTGTGTGGGGTAACAGTGGCTGCTGTCCATTAACAACTTCAAAAGGGCTCTTATTCGATGAAGAACTATTTTGAGAGTTGAAGCAAGATTGAGCTACATCGAGTAGTTGTGGCCAATTCTTCTGATTGGCATTGACAAAGTGGTGCAAGTAGTCCTCCAACATCCTGTTGAATCTTTCGGTCTACCCATCTGTCTGTGGATGGTAGCTAGAGGATATGTTCAGTTGTGACCCCAAGAGACTAAATAGTTCGGACCAAAAGGTCCCAGTGAATCTTCCATCTTGGGCACTAACAATGTTATGGGGCACTCCCCAATATTTTACAATATGCTTGAAAAATTGTTGGGCTGTCTCTTCTGCTGAACAGTACTTCGACACCAGGATGAATGTTGTGTACTTCGAGAATCTGTCCACGACCACCAAGATCGCACTTAAATCCCCTGTCTTCGGTAGACTGGTGATAAAGTCAAGCAACACACTCTCCCATGGTCGGCTTGGGACTCGCAAAGGCTCCAACATCCCAGGTGTCTTGTTCCTATCGACCTTGTCTTGCTGGCAGACGAGACAGGTCTTGGTGTACTCCACTACATCATCTAAAATTTGTGGCCAGTAATACCCCTGCTTCAAGAGGGCATGGGTTCTTTGCCACCCTGGATGACCTGCCCAAGGTGTCATGACACTCGCTTAGTAATGTCCTCCGCAATTATCCAGCTTTCGGAACATACAAGCGACCCCCTTTAGCCCATAGAAGATCATCCTCCACCCAGAACTGGCGAGTCTTGCCTTCTTTTACGAGCTTCAGGATGGTCCTTACAACCGGGTCTTGCTCCAGGTTTTCTTTGATGTGCTCTTTGAGTGAAGTTTTCACCATGCTAGCCGACAAACTATCCAAGATCTTTAGAGTCGCCAATTCAGCTTTGCGACTCAAGGCGTCAGCTGCCTGGTTCAAGCGTCTTGCCCTGTGCTCAAAACGGAAATCAAATTCCGCCACGAACTCCTGCCATCGAGCCTCCTTAGGGGTCAGCTTCGGCTGAGTAAGGAAATGACTAACCGTTGCATTATCCATCTTCACCATGAACTTTGACCCCAGGAAGTAATGTCTCCACACTCGCAAACAATGGATAACTGGGAGGAGTTCCTTCTCCTGGGCAGTATACCGCCTCTCAGCTTCAGACAGCTTGTGGCTCTCATATGCTACCGGGTGGTCTTCTTGTACTAGTACCCCTCCCAGAGCATAATCTGAGGCATCTGTCTGTACTTCGAAGGGCTTGCTAACATCTAGCAAGGCAAGAACAGAATCCTTCATCATGGCTTCCTTCAAACTCATGAATGCTTCAGCACACTTGTCAGTCCACGCCCAAGTCACACGCTTTTTCAGCAGCTCAGTCAAGGGTGTCGCCCTTCTTGAGTAGCGGTCCACAAATCTTCTATAGTAGTTGGCTAGGCCCAAGAAGGAGCGGAGTTCCTTCACATTTGTGGGGGCTTTCCATTCTTGGATTGCCCTCACCTTCTCCAAATCCATACAAATTCGGCCACGTTCCACAACGTGGCCTAGGAACTTGATGCTCTCCTGTGCAAATGAGCATTTCTCACGCTTCACATATAGCTGGTTTTCTCTCAACTTCTGAAACACTTGAGCCAAGTGCTCTTGATGCTCCTCAATCATGGTGCTATAAACCACGATATCATCCAAGTACACCACCACGAACTTATCTAGATACTCGTGGAATACTTGGTTCATCAGTGTGCAGAAAGTGGCAGGTGCATTTGTCAACCCAAACGGCATTACTAGAAACTCAAATGCTCCATATCGAGTAACGCACGTAGTCTTTGGTTCATCCCCATCTGCGATCCTCACCTGATAATAGCTCGATCTCAAGTCCAACTTTGTGAAGTATTTAGCTCCACTTAGCTGGTTGAACAAATCAGCGATCAGAGGGATAGGGTAGGTGTTGCGAACTGTCATCTTGTTGAGAGCCCTATAGTTAATGCATAGTCTCAAGCTCCCATCATGCTTCTTCTGGAATAAAACAAGTGCGCCAAATGGAGCCTTCGACGGTCTAATGAAGCCTGCCTCCAATAACTCTTTTAGTTGTCTCCTCAACACTTCTAGTTCAGGGAGTGCCATTCTGCAAGGCACTTTTGTTGGAGGTTTTGCTCCCGACACCAGCTCTATCTAGTGATCAATCCCCCTCTTTGGTGGCAAGGCTTTGGGGAGTTTATTTGGCATCACATCCCCATACATCTTTAAGACCCTCGTAATTTCTAGTGGAACAATCTCTTCCACTGCTTCTTCGAACACGGTGGGTACCGCTACATAAGTGGGCTCCTGCTTCTTCACACCCTTCTTGAACTGTAAAGCTGATAGAAGCTTCACACCAGGGGGTGGTTTCACCTTTGCAGGCACCATTGAAGGAGTCTCTCCCATTATGAGCAAGCTCCAAGTGGCAGGAATTGGAATGGAATCTTTCTCGGTTAGAAAGTCCATTCCTAAGACTGCATCGAAGTCATCCATATGGACCACCACTAAGTCTGTCTGCCCCTCCCACGTGTCGATTCTAACTTTTACCCCTTTAGCCATGCCAGTTGTGGCCAAGGCCTTGGAGTTGACCGCTTTCATGCGGCCGACATCTTTCTCCAGATTTAGTCCAAGTCGCTTTGCTTCAAGTTCAGAGATGAAGTTGTGGGTGGCGCCCATATCGATCATCACGCTTTTGGTGGGCTTGCCATTGATGGAGGCATCCACGAACATTAGCCCCTTTCCCAGGGTCTTCTTCCCTTTTTTGCCGTGTTTCTTGAGAGAATTCAACAGGCGGACAACGCCCATGTGCGCGTACTCTACGTCTTCCTCTTCTCCTTCGCCTTGTTGTTCTTGGCCAATGAGGGCATTCAACTTGCCCCTGTAGGGGCAAATTGCCGACTTATGTGGGCCTTTGCAGAGCCAACAAGCTAGTGGCTTCTTCCCTGCAGTAGCATCTGTACCGCTGGAAAAATTGGACTCAACTGTCCTCTTCTCTCTCCCACTCTTGCCCTGCCATGACTTCCCAGACTTCTTAATCCCAGTGCAACTTGAGCTGGTTGGAGGGGTAGCCCTTCTCGGCAGGTTGCTCTTTGGAGTGTATTCTGTTAAGCGTTCCGCAGCAGCTTGAGCGGTGGCTAGGTCAGACATACGTTGTCTTTGAAGTTCTTGCTTGGCCCACGGTTTCAATCCCTCAAGGAAGCAGAAGAGCCTGTCTACTTCGGACATGTCCTTTATGTCGAGCATTAGTCCCGAAAACTTCTTCACATATTCTCAAACTGTCCCAACTTGCTTAAGCTCTCTTAACTGGCGTCGAGCCATCTAAGCGACATTTTTTGGCAGAAATTGCGTCTTTAATTTTCTCTTCAGGTCTACCCAAGATGTGATGGTGCACCTACCATTCTCTATGTCACCATACTTGGTCCTCCACCACACCTTGGCATCCCTAGACAAGTACATGGTAGCCATGGCGACCTTTCCTTCTTCCGAATCGGCCCGCACGGCTCTAAAATAGTGCTCCATGTCAAAGAGGAAATTCTCCAAGTCCTTTGTGTCTCTGGCCCCGTTATAGAGCCTTGGCTCCAGTACTTTAACTCGGCCATATTTCATACCTATCGGCCCTGTTGCAGGGGCATTCCCAACCGCTCGCATGGTTAGGTTTACCTTGGTAGTTAGCTCAGCCATTTCTTCTCTAAGCATGCCAACTGCCTCCCTGTAGTCTTCCGTAGTGTTATTTATGGAAACTTCTTGTTCCTTCAGCATGCGCTCCACTGTCGCAATGCGCTCTTCCCACTGAGGGGAAATAGAAGTACTTGTTGGAGTGTTTCTTTGCTCCAACACGATTATTCTGGATAGGAGAACATCGTTTTCCTTCTCTAGCATAGCTATGCGATTGTTTGCATCTGACAATCTAGAGTTATGACTTGCAGAGGAAAGATGTCTGACCCTCTTGTCCAAGCCATCTAATTCCCCCACACGCTTCTCAAGTGCTTCGATCCTCTGAATGTTGCTCACCATTAGTGTGTTTTTCCAAGCCCTTTATAACTTGGCTCTGATACCAACTATCACGGGCCGACTATTTGGGTACTCAAAGTAGACGGAACTTGCAGACTCTTCAAGCTAGCAAGTCAGCCTACATCACACACCTACAGGCAACACAAACTCAATGGTTAGCCACATACACATCTCAGACATCCAACGGGAAATAACGAAGTATGAGCAAGCATAAAGAAAGTCATTCCTAGGAATGTCCACACAACACAAAGCACACAACTAGGCAAGTGGCACACAATGGCCCAACGAAGATAACAAACAAGTAATACATAGTGTGGATGCTAAAAATTCGACAGTTATAAAAAGGCCAAAAGCGCGTGATAAGCTCCCATAAATGCCTAATTACGTGCCCGTGCTGCGAGGCCCTTGGGCAGCCATCTTCTCGCAAGGAGGCACACGAGGCTATTCTCGGTGCGTCTAGCACCCAAACACCCCGTGGGACCTCTCACGCCTAGCCCTGCACTTTGTGAGATCCGTCTCATGCACCTATCACCCACGCCTCGTGGGTAAGTCTGATGTGCTTTGGGCATATCGCACCAACTGTTAATGGCCCATCTCATGCCCACATGCCCGCGGCCTTCCGCTACGGCCTCGCGCCCTGCGCTCTCCTGGCCTTGCAAGACGCGTGTCCTTAGGGGCCTCACGGAAGACACCCTCGCCACAGCTACATCCTAAGGTGCCTCGCGAGGGGCATGTCTTTAAGGGCCGCGCGAGCGTCACGTGAGCAGCACCACCAAGGGCCTCGCGAGGGAGGCATCTCGCCTCGCACACCCAGGTATCTGGCGAGGCCGTGTCGTCTCGAGCCCCCAGGGTAGTCTCGGACACCTATCACCTATGTCCGGGGGTGGCCTTGAGGTGCTTCGGGCGTCTTGCGCTAAGGACCCGAGAGCCCCACCTCGCACCACGACCCTTACATACATCAAGTGTCTCACTCCCTACACCTTGATGTGGTATCTCGTACGAAGGCCTATCGAAACTCCAGCATTTGGAGGTAAAAGCCCAAGTATGATTCAAAGGATCATGCTAGTACAATCTTGTACGGGGTACGGCCTTTAAGACCCCGTATGTCGAGTACGGACACCCATACCAGTCGAGTAGTGGGAGTGTTGGGAGAAGGGACATGGCTTGTGTGTCTATGGCCAGATGTCAGAGTCGACACCACCTGCACCACTATGCCTATCACCACTCCTCTGGCATTTGTACGAATCAAGTAGTGGAGACATCCTCATGGTACCTGGCCATGTACTGGAACCAACACCACTACCCCTGAGACCACTCTCCTGACAGTGTACTTGTGTACCACCTGGTCCCCTGGACCACCATGTATCCAGGGACATTAGAGCCTACTATAAAATGAACCCCACTTCCACATGGAAGGGGGTTAGAAAAATTACTGTAGTATTGCACCATAATCAATACAAACTAAGTTCACCATTTTTCTTCTGCAATTATTCTTGGAGTTTCTACTTAGATTTCTAAAGCTTTTCTTTTGATAATCTCTACATTTTTTTTTCTAACTTAACTTGGTTGAAGAGTTCTCACCGTCAACAGTTTGGCGCCGTCTGTCGGAAGAATAGATTGCAAGTCACTGTTCTTCCGTCGATTCTGATAAGAAGAAATGCCGCGACGTTCAAAATGGTTGAGAGAGTCGCGCGAGGTGGAAATCCACCTTGATGGAGATCAGCTAAAAGCCTCCATGAGGGATCCTCCTCCACCTGCAAACATGTAGGCCCCAAGGGAGCCTGAGTCACCCAGAGACGAAAGGGAGGCCACATCCCCAACGGTCCCACCTGAGGAGGATCGCCCAAGGTCAGCGACTGCCCCGGCAAGGGGCGCCAATGAGTTTCTGCCTCCAAAGCCACTGCAGGTGCCAAACCACGGTCGACAGGATCCAGGCCCATCGAAGCGCCGGACTGACAAACACCCTCGGGTCCACTCCGTCAGCTTAAGCTCGAAGTCTCAATTCTATGAAGATGAGATACGAGAACTTCACCGCAAGAACCAGAGGCTAGAGACCACCTTGGAAAACATGCAAGAAGTGCTAAATGGGCTATTGCAAGGGAGATCAAACGTGACACTCCCTAAGCGCAAAGAGAGAGACCAGAGGGAGGTAGAAACCACTATCCCAGTAGATGATGGAAAGGCGCGACTCTCCACTAGTACACCCCCTGAACGAAGCAACACGAACATCCCGGACCACCGAAGCAGGCCCAGAAACCAAAGCCAAAGACCAATGCTGCCCCTCGCAACGATAATGTAACGACCCGAATTTGCTAATCAGGCTTAGGGCCTTGATTAGTGTGCTTAGAGGGCAATAAGTGGTTTGATATGCTAATATGTGAATTTATGTGTATATACGATTATGATGCATGTTTAATTGAGTTAAATGTGCATGTGGGCCCCGTCTGCATATTAGGGGCATAAATGTGATAAATGAGATATATGTTGTATATGTGTGATATGTCTGTACAGCACGATCCGAGACAGTCCTGGGGAGCGGTTAGCCGAAGAGTCACAACGGGGTTGAGATTTGGACTCGGGGTGAGTCGAGGGGTAATTTGGGTATTAGATGAGTTATGGGGTTTTTGGGACGTAAAAATAAATATCTGGAGATATATTTGAGGATAGAATGTCTAGGCGGGAATATTTGGGGAATTTGCCATTTTGCCCTCGGGGACGTTTTGGTACCCTGAGCCTTGAGGTAACCCTTTAGACTTAAGTTAAAAAAAACAAAAAGGAGAATTGTTTAGAAACTTAGGGAACTGACACATATTTTCTTGAATTGAAGAATAGCTCTTGTCTCTCTCTCTTTCACTCTCTAAGGCTAAACTTGAGGGAAATTCAAGGGAATTTGCTGGGAATTAGGAGGATTTCAGCTGGGATACTCTAGGAACTTGATGCTTGGGGATTGAGGATCTAACTCAAGGATTAAGCTCTACAAGGTAAGCTTTAATTGCTAAGGTTTGGTTTTTAAATTTCTGCTGGTTATGGGAGATTACATGTTAGCTAAGCTTGATTTGTCTTTGGGGGTTCTAGCTGAGTTTTGGTGCATATTTTAATGGGGTCTTGGTGTTGTTTCTGAGTTGGATTAACTGTGTTGGATATCTAGGAATATTAGTCAAGTTTTAGGATGAATGGTGAAAGGTTTAGGAAAATGGTGAAAAATCTGGGTTCAGTGTCGAACGTCGCGGCCCCAAGAGGGGTGCGTCGCGGCCCGCGTGCGCGTGCGGCCATGGGAGGCCGAGAAGATTCATGCGCGCCGCGGCTCGTGTGGGGGTCAGTGGGGAGCTAGCCTCTGTTTCGAGGCTAGCCTCGACTCTTGTGGGTGGGGTCGCGACCCTTAGTGTCAGTTTGGGTTTTAATGGTATTTTAGGCTTGGGAACTCAAGGGGTAAGGCTTGGGATGGATTTTATCATCCGGATTGATAGAATTCAAGGTCTCGGAGGTTAGGGATTATGGCTCAGAGTTATTTATTGGGTTAGAATTTGATGGAAGGATATTGTTAATGTGTTGTGACTAGGGTATCGGTGAGGCTCACGTTAGAGGACTGTGCTCGGGGCATCGGTGCTCAGGAAGCTCGGAATTCAGGTAAGAAAACCCTTGTTTCCATACAGCTTGTGTGCAGGGCTGAGCCCAATGTGTTGAATGGAAATGATATGCATGGCCGAACCTTATATGCTAGAATTGCAGAGCGTAGCTCTTTATCTGTTTATGCTTGAATTATGTATTTGTTATTATATCGTGTATGATATTATGTGTGTGATCGGCAAGAGCCGGGAACGGTGTAGACCGAGAACGATGTGGGGCCGGGAACGGCGTCAAGCACGTTGAGTGCAAGGCTGAGAACGGCAAGGGGCCGGGAGCAGCATTGAGCACGTGGGGTGCAAGTTGCTAGGGCAAGTCCCTAGAAGGATACCTGGGATATCCTCACGGCGTGGTCTGCGAACCCATGGCTTGGTAAACGCCTGGGACGGCTAGGTCGTATGTGTTTAGCCATTGGTGGCCTGTTTTTATGCTTGACTTGTATATTGCATATGTTATCTATTATGGGTTTTCTTGCTGGGCTTCGGCGCACAGATGGTCTGTGGTGCAGGTAAGGGTAAAGAGAAGATCAACCAACCATGAGTACAGCAGGCGTGAGGCGGCGTGTACATGCTTGGCCAGCCTGGCTACCACGGCTAGGGGATTTTGGGAGATGCTTGTAAATGAACTTCGACTTTGTCATTTAGTCGACTCAGAATAGTTTTGTGTTGTAAATATTTTCTAAACAGTGTTTTGGGATCCTAAGTGTAAACTTTTATGATTTGCTATGAAAAACTACTTTCTCTAATGTTTTCTTTTAATTATGGCTTAGTTACATGGTTTGACTTAAAACCTCGATTAGCGAGCTTAAAGCACGATTTTAAACTCACTTAGTAACGACTCTAAGGAAGTATGGCGTTACAAATAACGAGGTCACCTCAAAGAGAGCACCCTCAGATTTACGGGAGGAGCTCAACAAGAAGAGGGCGGGTAAAAGGACCACTCCCCCTATGGCGCCTCGAGAGGGCAAAGGAAAGGGGGATCTGAACCCGTTCGCTTTAAGAGACTCCCTAAGCAAGAGGAGGCAGGACCTAGACACGGAAATGAGGAGCCTGCGAAGCAAGATCATCACCGCCTCCGAGGTCAAGCTTCTGAGGAAGAATTTGATCATGAGTCACCCTTCATCAGGGAGATCCAAGCCTTTTGGCTCCCAACCAACTTTAAGGAGTCCCATATGACCTCCTACGAGGGAAGCACAGATCCAAAATACCATCTAGATACATTTAACGACCTGATGAAGCTGAGGGGAATTGGTAGCGGGGCGAGATGTCATTGCTTCACTGTCATATTAAAAGGACTTGCATACAAATGGTTCAAAAGACTTAGACCAGGGTCCATCAGATCTTGGCAACAGTTTTCTGATGAATTCCTCTAGCAGCACCACGCCGTGCGAGACTACACGATGCCAGGCACCAGCATCGCAAATGTGAAGCAAGGAGAAAATGAGAGTCTGAAGAGCTACATTCACAGGTTCAATATGGAGGTAGCTAAAGTAGGGAGCCTGGCCCGCTGAGAGCTGAAAATGGCCATCACAGCTAGAGTACGCCCAGGAAGCAAGTTATGGGATAACATGCTCAAGAGGGAGGTCACAGACTTGGATGATTTCTTCGAGCGGGCACAAAAATACATTCGCGTGGAGGATGGTCACGAGAACCTCAAAGCCGGAAAAGGCCCATCGCCCCCAAAACCTTCGTTCCGAGAAAACCAAAACGGTGCAAAGAAGAAGGGGGTTTATGAGGGAACAAGAGATGATAGACCCCGGAAGCATCAACTCTCTGATAAGCGTCTACAGGGCCTATACACCTTTTACACTGACCTCACCCATGTGAGAGAGCATATTTTCGTTACGAACGAAAACCAGGTCCCTTTCAAAAGGCCCCCGCCAATGAAAAAAGACCGGTCTAAAAGAGACCCCAGCAAGTATTGCCAGTATCACAAGGATATCGGCCACGCCACCGCGGAATGCAACCATATGAAGGTGGAAATCGAGGAGCTCATCCGCAGGGGACATTTGGGCAGATATGTGCGCAAGGAGAACTAGAGGCCAGAAGAAGGAGCATCCCCACCGCGAGCGCGAGAGGTGGCCCCAGATGTACAAGGAGAGGTTAGAACCATATTTGGAGGTCCAGGATTCAGAGGTGATTCAAGGAAGAGACGAGACAAATATGCCAAGGAGGCCAGACGAAGTCCACCACCATGCATTTTAAGTTTGGAGCAACGCCCCCCGAAGAGTTTCAAGGGCGAGAATGACTCGATAAATTTCACTGAAGAAGACGTGCAGGGGGTACATTTCCCTCATAATGACCCCCTGGTGTTAACTGTCCATCTTGCGAACATGAGAGTACATCGGGTCCTAGTGGATAATGGAAGCTCTGTAGACATCCTGCATCGCCCCGCTTTGGAGAAGATGGGACTGAGCATCCGACACCTGAAACCCTGCAATTCCTCCCTTTACGGGTTCACAGGGGACTCGATACAGCCCCTAGGTACAATTGAATTTGCCCTCACGATGGGGGAACAACCCAGGAAAACCCCCATAATGGCAAACTTTGTCGTGGTGGATTGCGCCTCAGCCTTCAATGCAGTATTAGGGAGACCCTCTCTGAGAGAATTGAAGGCGATAATTTCTGTGTATCACCTAGCTATGAAATTCCCAACCCCTGGGGGAGTAGCATGCATGAAAGGGGAGCAGAAGGAAGAGAGGGAATGCTATAACATGTCCCTCCGCACAGCCACAAAACCATCGGTTCCGATGGCAATGGTTGTGTATGAAGGCACGACCCACACAAGTTGGACCCACGAGTTACGGAACACCTCGAGAAATGCTACCAGTGAGGCTTCGGCATCCGGTGCAAAGAGGACCTATGTTTAGTTTGTTCCTTGTTATGTTAGCTTAGTGAGTAAAAATCAAAGAGGCTACCTAGGTAACCTACCAATTAGATGTAACCCTTTTTTATATATGCCGTTCTAAACCACATGCTATGAATGAAACTGTTCGCAACTTCACGTGTTATTTTTCTTCTCTATGCGTGCATCAGCCAAAGTGCCTGCCGAAATAAATTTCACCAAACTCTTGGGGGGTAGGATAGGAGGCAAAAGCATACAGCAAGCAAGAGGATCCTAAAAAGGACCCTCTAATAGGAGATTCCTAAAAAGGACCCACTATCAGAAGGACCCTAAAAAGGACCCTCTAACAGGAGGAACCTAAAAAGGGCTCCTAAAAAGGAGGATCCTAAAAAGGACCCTCTATCAGGAGGATCCCAGAAAGGGCTCCTAAAAAGGAGGATCCTACAAAGGACCCTCTATCAGGAGGATCCCAGAAAGGGCTCCTAAAAAGGAGAATCCTACAAAGGACCCTCTATCAGGAGGATCTTAAAAAGGGCTCCTAAAAAGGAGGATCCTTAAAAGGGCCCCTTGTATCGGGGCATGGTGAACCCTAACAAACAGGGAGGAGACCTTGCAAGGCATCTCCTGAAGTTCATAAGGATTAGCTACCCTTATGAACACCAAGGAGGCCAAAAGTTCTTATATAAAAAAAGAAAAAGAAAACAACAACAACAACAACGACTCCCAAATAAGGGCAGATACTCTCTCAAAGGGAGAAGCCCCAGAGAGAGCATCCGTCGATAAGCCTAGAGTGACCACCATGCCGTCTAGCCAAAAATGGTCCTAAAAGAGACCCTTGCAAAAATAGTACTATGAATAATGACGAGAAGGACGCTTCTCGCAAAAAAATAATAAGCGCACGCAAAAATATATAAAAGGATAGCTAGAACCCAAGGGGTCAAAATATCCTTATAAAAATAATCAAGAGGCACCAAAAAAGGACCCATTGAAACCTTTCACATGGGCTCCAAAGGACGTCTAGCCTGATAAATAAAATAGAGGAACCTACCAAACCCCATCATACAAGCTCAAAAAAAAAAAAACCTCAAACACAAATGAATAAGAGATGAATAACCACACATGTATATATTAAAAAAGAAGTCTTGGTAACATGGCAAGATTTACAAGAAAAAAATAATAATAATATTACAAAGGCTCAAAATGAGCATACACCCACAGTGGGGTAGCTGACAGAAATGATGAAATGATGACCTCAGGGCCTCCTGCCACGGGCGCTCCACCCAGCCGCTCGAGCAACGGCGTGCTCACCAAAAGAAGAAAAATCAAAGTTGGGATCCTGCCTCCACACACCGTAAAGGGTGCGCTCTATGGACCTGTACTCAATAGCTATCCTATCCGCCTCTAAGGAAGTGACTCTTTCCTGCGACGCAGCTACATCCGCCCTAGCAACCTCGAGTTCGGCCTCTTAGGAAGCGACTCTCTCCTGCGACGCAACCGCAATATCCTTGGCACCCTGAAGTTCGCCCTCTAGGTTGGTGACTTTTTCCTGCAGCATCATGGCTTTGGCAACCGCCTTCTTCTTCCTTTTTGACGAGACAACAAGTTTTGTTTGAGCCTTTTTTAGCTTAGACGTGGTTTCACCAAGCTCTCTCTCAAGCTCCTGGACCCGGGCCGTAAGGCGGTCCCTCTCGGTACTCGACGCAGAAAGATTGTGAGCCGAGTCGGCAAACCGCTGAGCTACAGTATAGGCTTGCACAAGAAAGTTAACAACAACAATGATATGTAACAAAAAACATGTGTATATATAGCTATATATAATAAGGCCGGCACAAGATGCATGAACTCACCCAAGCAGTAGTGCGCCTTAGAGTCTCCCCAAGGTCCGACAGGGCGAAACTCCCAAGACCATTCCAGTCAGATTCGGGGAGGTCTGAGGCGATTTGGATGTACCGCCGCCCGTAAGAGGTCGCCATGCGATTCACCTAGGGCACCCGTTCCGAGGCAAAGGCACCTGGCTGGGTAAGGACAGACGACCCGCTCGCCGAAACGGGAGGGTGCGCAGGAAAATGGGAAAAGTGAGGCCTCGGTAGATCAGAAGGGGGTGCAGGAAGATTGGAAAAGTAAGCCTCCGATGGACCAGGGTCAAGGAAAGCCTGAGGGAAAGCGTCAAAGTCCTCGGGGTCGGGGAAAACGAAATGCCCTGGAATGGCATGTTGGCCTTTGGATGGGGAGGCTATGTCCGGGTTGAAAGAGAGAAAGGGAGGACATCCCCCAGGAGACGAGGACAGCTGGTGAGGTCCCCCGCGTTCAAGGGAGGCTTCCTCCGGCATATCCTCAGCCTCACCTTCATCCAGGAAAGGCTCAGCCGATGCCACCTTCATCTTCTTTGACCCAGGGATGGTCCACAGCAACCTGGGATCTAAAACCTGGGACAGCTTATGGAGGTTCAGATTTTCCACAGTGAATAGGTACGCAGCCTTTTTCATAGCGAGGTCAGCGTTGATAAGCTTATTCACAGCGTCCGCTTCCGACCCAACAACTTCGGGTACGGCTAATTGCTCTGCATAATCCACACCGTTGTCGACACAAACATAAGTTGTAAAACAATAAGTTTCAAAAAAAAAAAGAGAGAGAAATAAAGGTAGCTGGAGGTACTTAGTGGGAGCGGCACAGAAGTGCTCGTGAATAGAGAGAGGGCCTTTCATGAAGAAAAATTCCTGCTTCTAGGACCACAGGTTGGACACTAAGCCCTTTATCAAAGGGACCTCATTATTGTCTTTTTGCAGGTAATAGAAGC
Source organism: Humulus lupulus (assembly GCF_963169125.1). Taxonomy (NCBI): domain Eukaryota; kingdom Viridiplantae; phylum Streptophyta; class Magnoliopsida; order Rosales; family Cannabaceae; genus Humulus; species Humulus lupulus. The sequence continues at coordinate 109,265,941 of NC_084797.1, read as the reverse complement.
CCTTGGACTTGGGAGAGGGCATGAGATTGTATAGGAAGTGCACCTCTAGCGCCGTAGGAGCACATTTGACAAGTTTCGCAAATGCGATAAAAAGGCAGCTCAAGGTCAGCCATCTGTTGGGTGCCAGCTGAAGTGGAGCAAGGTCAAAGTAGTTGAGGACCACAATGAAGAACGGGTGTAATGGGATGGTACCACCCGCCTTCAGAATGTGCTCACTAAGGGCCACAAATCCGGGACTAGGGCAGTCTGCCTGGTAGTTGTCCGAAGGGGTGTATAAGGCGTACTCCAGAGGAACGTGGTAGTGCTTCACAATTTCCCTCAATTTATTTTCTGACACATGGGACACCAGGGTGGATGCCACTAAAGGAGAATCATCCTGTTCATTGGTGGATACCTGTCGTCGTGCCCTCGGCATATCTGCAAAACCAAAAGAAAAAGGTGAGGAAGAGACAGAACACTTGACCCTCCATTTTCTCTTCCTAGCAAGAGTCTTCCACCGGGGCACCAGCTGCGGAAGCACTAAGCTAGGGAAGATTGAAAATAAGGGCTGAAGAGAAGCAGAAGTAGCCCCATGATAGTCATCAGACGAGGATGGGCTAGAGGGCTCAGGCGGAAGATGTCCCTCCATAAACTCCAACTCCCCCTGAAAATCTAAAAGGGTCACCCTAAGGCTCGCTACATGGTCACTAAGGTCAGGGGGGAAAGGTACTCTGTCTCCTCTCAACACCAAGTCAATTTCACTCTCCACCACCCAAATTTTACGCCTAAGTTCAGCCATGTGCTCAAGATGACGAATGCGGGCCTTCCTTAAGGAGTCATAGTCTTGGTAAAGGTTTTCCTCAAGGGACTCTGAGTCTGAAGACAAGTCAACAAACTCAACCCCTGGAGGTATGCCGAACAGACCATCACTTTCCATGAGACCTCGTCCCGAAAGGAAAAAGGGGTTCACATATAAATGAGAGGATTGCTACAAAACACAAAGGAATGGGCTCAAAATTTCAAGGCACAAACACTCTAAATGACCCGCCACGGGGTGTGAATAAAGGGGCATGCCTTAAAACTAACTCACGACAGGCTCAGGACAAAGTACCCCATTCCGAGTGGTGCTAATATTGACCCAATGAAAACAAAGGAAAAAGAGAATATACCTCAAGCAGGAAAAATGAGATGCTGTCGTGGTCATAAGGAGGTTGGGGGCCAAAAGTACAGTCACGGTCAAAAAGAGCTAAATGGTCGAAAGTACGCGTCTGCAAAAATAAACAGAAAAGATGTGTTAGCCTCCAAATATATGAAGGGGTATAGACATACCAAAAATTAGCCCAAATATATATATATAAAAAAAAGGAGGAAACAATAATAAAAGTGAGGTTGTGGGGGATTGAACCCCATACCTCTTGAAAGGAGAAAAGGTCTAAATACCACTAAGCAAAGGAGATAAAGTGTAAGTAATAGGCTTGGCATGGGGGCCTACTTATAAGAATGAAAAAGAAGAGTCTACCAAATCACCTAAAGGTCCTCTCCTAGACTGGGGGGCAAGTGTGGATGCTCAAAATTCGACAGTTATAAAAAGGCCAAAAGCACTTGATAAGCTCCCATAAATGCCTAATTACGTGCCCGTACCGCGAGGCCCTTGGGCAGCCATCTTCTCGCAAGGAGGCACACGAGGCTATTCTCGGTGCGTCTAGCACCCAAACACCCCGTGGGACCTCTCATGCCTAGCCCTGCACTTTGTGAGATCCGTCTCATGCACCTATCACTCACGCCTCGTGGGTAAGTCTGATGTTCTTCAGGCATATCACACCAACTACTTAAGGGCCCCGTCTTGCGCCCGCGACCTCGCACCACGGCCTCGCGCCCTGCGCGACCATGGCCTCGTGCCCGCGCACTCCTGGCCTTGCGAGACGCGTGTCCTTAGGGGCCTCGCGGAAGACACCCTCGCCATAGCCACATCCTAAGGGGCCTCACGAGGGGCGTGTCTTTAAGGGTCGCGTGAGCAGCACCACCAAGGGCCTCGCGAGGGAGGCATCTCGCCTCGCACACCTAGGCATCTGGTGAGGCCACGTCGTCTCGAGCCCCCAGGGCCGTCTTGCACACCTATCACCTATGTCCGGGGGTGGCCTTGAGGTGCTTCGGGTGTCTCGTGCCAAGGACCCGAGAGTCCCACCTCGCGCCATGACCCTTACATACATCAAGTGTCTCACTCCCTACACCTCGATGTGGTATCTCTGAAGAAGGCCTATCGAAACTCCAGCATTTGGAGGTAAAAGCCCAAGTATGATTCAAAGGATCATGCTAGTACAATCTTGTACGGGGTACGACCTTTAAGACCTCGTATGTCGAGTATGGACACCCATACCAGTCGAGTAGTAGGAGTGCTGGGAGAAGGGACATGGCCTGTGTGTCTATGGCCAGATGTCAGAGTCGACACCACCACCACTTGCACCACTATGCCTGTCACCACTCCTCTGGCATTTGTACAAATCAAGTAGTGGAGACATCCTCATGGTACCTGGCCATGTACTTGAACCAACACCACTACCCCTGAGACCACTCTTCTGACAGTGTACTTGTGTACCACCTGGTCCCTTGGACCACCATGTATCCAGGGCAATTAGAGCCTACTATAAAATGAATCCCACTTCCACATGGAACGGGGTTAGAAAAATTATTGTAGTATTGCACCATAATCAATACAAACTGAGTTCACCATTTTTCTTCTGCAATTATTCATGGAGTTTCTACTTAGATTTCTAAAGTTTTTCTTTTGATAATCTCTACATTTTTGTTTTTCTAATTTAACTTGGTTGACGAGTTCGCACCGTCAACACATAGGCAACAAGGAAGCACACATGGGCAAGTATGGATAAATATCATTTTATTAATATATAGCCTTGATAGGGCAAGGGAGTACACAGCTTTGGCCCCTATCTGTTGATGGCCATGGTGCTTCCCTAAGTCACCTGGTCACCTCCCCCTAAGGAGCCTTCTAGGGAAATAAGGTCTTCCCAGGAACATATTTGATTTTTGTCTGGGAGACATATGCATAATTACAAGAATGCCACTACCCTATCCCATGAGGTTTCTTGTTGCAAGACTTGACTAATGATCAAGCACAAAGGCATGCTCACTTACAAAATGGCCCCATGTGGGTGTGCCAAAGGGGCAGCACGCCATACGCCGCAGCGCCCTACTGGCAGGGACAGGGTGCTTGTAGGCAAAATGAGGCAGGGCCTCTGGTTGAGCTGGGGGCTGCGGCGCTTAGTGCATTTTTGGGCTTTAAGGATGTTTTAGGTTCGGGAATCCAATAGTTAAGTCTCGGGATGGATTTGATCATCTGGATTTATAGAATTCAATGCTCCAGAGACTAGAATTATGATCCAAAACTATTTAACAGATTAGAACTTGATGGATGAATATTGTTGGTGCGTTGCGACTAGGGTTTCAGTGAGACTCGGACTAGGGGACTGTGCTCGAGACATCGGTGCTTGGAAGCTCGGAACACAGGTAAGAAAACTATTGTACCCGTAGAGTTGGTGTTGCATGGCACGGCCCTATATGATTGTGTTGCAGGGCGTAACACCTTTGATTGATTTTATTCATGTTTACGTATATGTTTAATTATGCTATGTGTGCATATATGTGAACAAACAGCAAGGGCCGGGAACGGTGAGGGCTGAGAATAGCAAGGGATCGGGAGCAGCGTTTAGCATGCGAAGTGCGAGTTGCCAGGGTGAGCCCCTAAAGGATACATGGGATATCCTCACAGTAAGGACCGCGAACCCAGGGCCTGGTAAAGCACCTAGGACGGCATGGTCGTATGTGGTTAGCCTGGTGATGGCATGTTTATATGTTAAGTGTGTAATATGCATATGTTATCTACTTGTGAGGGTTTTCTTGCTGGGCTTCGGCTCATGGGTGCTCTATGGTGCAGGTAAGTGCAAGGGGAAAGTCGACCAACCTTGAGTATGGAGAGCGTGATAAGCGACGTGTACATGTTTGGCCTGCCTGGGTTCCATGGTCAGGGGTATTTTGGGAGATGACTGTACTAAACCTAAATTTGGTCGTTTAGTCGACTTTAGTTATATGTTTGAGTTGTAAATATTTCTAAACAGTATTTTGGGATCCGAAATGTTAAATGCTTTATGTTTTTCCAAGATTGATCTCCGAGCAGGTTACCACCAGTTAAGGATTAAAGAAGAGGACATACCAAAGACCGCTTTCCGAACGAGGTATGGACACTATGAATTACTTGTCATGTCCTTTGGATTAACCAATGCCCCAGCAGCTTTTATGGATATGATGAATAGGGTTTTCAAGGATTATCTGGATAAGTTTGTGATTGTGTTCATCGACGACATTCTGGTGTACTCTCAGTCAGAGACAGAGCATGAGCAGCATCTACGTTTGGTATTACAGCGATTAAGGGAGCATAGGTTATATGCTAAGTTTAGCAAGCGCGACTTTTGGTTACCGCAAGTTACATTTTTGGGCCATGTCGTTAGTAAGGAGGGGATTCTGGTTGACCCAAGTAAGATTGAGGCAGTGAGAGATTGGCCTAGAACGAGCAGTGTTTCTAAAGTGAGGAGTTTTCTGGGGTTGGCAGGGTATTATAGGTGATTTGTTGAGGGTTTCTTCAGGATAGCTATGCCATTGACAGAATTGACAAAGAAGAAGACAAAGTATGTTTGGACAGACAAATGTGAGAACAGTTTCAAAGAGTTGAAGCGACGACTGATCACCGCGCCAGTGTTAAGTTTGCCAATAGACAATGAGAAGTTTGTGGTTTATTGTGATGCTTCCAGACAAGGTTTAGGGCGGGTGCTAATTCAAGCTGGGAAGGTGATAGCCTATGCATCGAGATAGTTAAAGGAGTATGAGCAAAGATACCCCACGCATGATTTGGAGACATTATCTGTATGGTGAGAAGTGCGAGATATACACCGACCATAAGAGTTTGAAGTACTTCTTTACCGAGAAGGATCTGAATATGTGCCAGAGAAGGTGGCTAGAGTTGGTTAAGGATTATGATTGTGATATCTTATACCATCCTGGGAAGGCTAATGTGGTTGCTGATGCATTGAGTTGGAAAGGCCCAGGACTGTTGCTCAGTTCGAGACAGATATCCGATAAGCTAGCGGAGGAGATGACTAGAATGGGTATAGAGTTGGTGATTGGTCGATTAGCCAACATCACACTTCAGTCTACACTCCTTGAGAGGATCAAGGAGGCACAGGGGAATGATTCCTAGTTGAAGGGTCACAGGGAGAACGTCTTAGTCGGAGCGGCTAAGGAATTCTCTATCTCAGAGATGGGGTTACTGAAGTACAAGGGTCGGATCTGTGTTCTGATGAATTCTGATATTCGGCGGGAGATCTTAGATGAAATGGATACTACTCCCTATTCCTTACATCCAGGGACGATGAACATGTATCAAGATCTGAGAGCTTTGTATTGGTGGTCGGGCATGAAGAGGGATGTGGTGGATTACGTGGCAAAGTGATTAACTTGCTAGCAGGTCGAGGCTGAACATTAGAGGCAAGCAGGGTTGCTGCAGCCTTTAGGGATTCCAGAGTGGATGTGGGAAGATATCGCCATGGACGTCACGGTTGGTTTTTCGAAGACTGTGGAACAGCATGACTCAGTGTGGGTGATTGTGGATAGGTACACCAAGTCCGCCCACTTTTTACCAGTCAGGACGACTTATACTATGGAACAGTATGCTGAGTTATATGTGAAGGAAATGTTCGACTTCATGGGGCTCCAAGGTCGATAGTATCCGACAGGGACCCCACCTTCACCTCCAAGTTTTGGGAGAGTCTGCAAAAGGCTATGGGCACACAGTTACAGTTTAGTACTACTTATCATCCTTAGACAAATGGTCAGACTGAGAGGACGATTCAGATACTGAAGGTCATGTTACGAGCCTGAGTGCTAGATCTTGGGGGATCTTGGAGTAAGTATCTCACTTTGATTGAGTTCTCGTACAACAACAATTATCTGTGATGGTTAGCTTGGGTTGTTGGGTTGATTTTGGGGTTAATTAGATTGGTTTTCGTGGTGAAAATGGTGAGTTTTTTTTTGGGTTCAATGGGTCGGGCCCTTTTCTGGATTAAGTATCTCACTTTGATTGAGTTCTCGTACAAAACCGTAGAGAAAGGTACCTTTTTCTCTGCGGTTGTGTTGAATAAACTGCAGAGAAAAGGGTACCTTTCTCCGCGGTTTTTTCAGCACAACCGCAAAGAAAAGTGTGGCTTTTCTCTGCGGTTTTCATACCACTTTTCTCTGCGGTCGAATACACTGCGCTTTTCAATACTCTCGAAAATCGCAGTGTATTAAGTAAAAAAACCACAGAGAAAGACCTTTTTTGTAGTAGTGACTGTTAGAAATAAGATATTTGAGCAGTGTATGTTGGATTCGGGAGTATCAATCAATGTCATGCCTTATTTTTCTTATGCTTCCTTTAGAGTGAGTATTCAAATGCTCGACCATTCAAGTGATTACCCACGAGGAGTAGTAGAGGATGTCTTGGTACAAGTTAATGAAATTGTTTTTCTTGGTAATTTCTAAATACTAAAGATGGAAGATGAGACTATTCCAAATTCTACATCAATTTTGTTGGGGAGGCCTTTCTTGAAGATGGATAGATACAAGATTGATGTCCATGAAGGATTTTTAACTATGGAGTTTGATGGTGAGCTTATTCGGTTAAATATATTTGAAGCTATGAGGTACCCTAGCGATGTTCATTCTCTATTTTCTATTTATTTGTTGGATACCTTGTCACAGTGGGTTCTTTGAATTATATGAAGAGGATGGTTTGGATGTTCTTATTATAGAACATCTTGAGTTAGGGAATGTGGATTTATCTAAGTGGGATCTTATGGCTAATGGTGGATTGGAAAATAATGTGGTTGCGCTTGACACTATTTTTAATGAAACTTTTAATGAAGTATCATATGTGGATTTACCAATTTCTTATTAGAAACTTCAACCCTCTATTATGATGCCACCAATCTTTGAAATGAAGCCACTTCCAAAGCATCTTAAATATGTGTACTTGTGAGAGAGTGAAACACTACTGGTCATTATCACAAAGAATCTCAACCAAGTTCAAGAACAACGATTGATAAGAGTGTTTTAGTTACAAGACAATGATTGGGTGGACTATAGTAGATATCAAAGGTATAAGCCCCACCATGTGCATGCATTGTATTTTTCTTGAAGAAGGATCAAAACCTACAAGGGAAGCTCAAAAGAGGTTGAATCCACTAATGATGGAAGCAGCGAAAGAGGAGATACTTAACCTTCTTAGTGTTGGTGCTATATATCCTATTTCAGATAGTAAATGGGTAAGTTAGTTCAAGTAGTTCCAAAGAAATTTGGTGTCACCATTGTCAAGAATAACGAGAATGAACTAGTTCCAACTAGAGTTCAAACCGGATGGAGAGTATGCATTGACTACAAGATGTTGAATTCTACAAATTGCAATGACCACTTTCCTTTGCCATTCATTGAGAAAATTCTTGAAAGGTTAGCAAACCACTCTTATTATTGCTTCCTTGATGGTTATTCAGATTATAATCAAACTGTCATTGCTTTAGAAGACCAAGAGAAGACTACTCTCACATACCCCTGTGGTACTTTTTCTTTTCAACATAAGTCATTTGGGCTATGTAATGTTCTTGTCACTTTTCAACGATGTATGGTTAGTATCATTTTAGACTACATTGAGAACATCATAGAGGTTTTTATGGATGATTTTAGTGTCTATGGTGATTCATTTGATAATTGTCTTGATTACCTTACACTTATTTATAAAAGTTGTATTGAAACTAACCTTGTGCTCAATTGGGAAAAATGTCCCTTCATGGTGAATCAAGGTATATTTTTGGTCCATGTGATTTCGGTGAAAGGTATTGAGGATGACAAAGCCAAGATCGATCTTATTCGTTCTCTACCACCTCCTACTAGTGTGAGATAGGTGAGGTCCTTTCCTGGTCATGCGGGATTCTATTGTAGATTCATCAAGGACTTCTCTAAAATAGCCACACCTCTATGCAATCTTCTACAAAAAGATGTGGCATTTGAGTTGGTTGAAAAATGTTTAGTGGCCTTCAACAAGTTAAAAGAGAATTTAACTTTGTTGACGCGGTTCTTCGCCAACAAGTAATTAAGAAAAGAAGAGAAAGGGATTAGCGCTTATGTTGAACCGAAATAGATGAATGATCTTGGAAATGAGACGGCGACACAAAATACGTTTTTTAAGTGGTTCAAAGGTTAAAATCCTTCTACTCCACTAGTCAATATTATTGCTATATGCTGGGTATTCTTTTACAGGGTATTTCTTACAATATCGAATCCAACCCTTAGTAACTCCCAGGGTCTCCATATTTATAGGAGAGGGCACCTGGGAGTTGGTAAGAAGGTCATCCCGTGACCTTCTTACCTATCATGTCAACTCTGTGACATTCATGATTAATACCTAAACCTGACACATAAGTGTGGTCAAATCAATAGGTAAGGAGATAATGGGCCGCACGGCCCTACCCAGTCGTGGGGGTCTGAATACGCACGTTCACGCTGCGTGTCCGAGAAGTCAGGGATATATCAGACATGTGATGTCAGATATATGCACGTTTACCTTGGGTGGTTGACTTTATAAAGGGTCATAGCCTCCAACTCTAGCTGGATACTTCACTCGACCTGCGGCCTCCAGAGACCAGACTCAGTCAAATAATCTTGGCGAACCCTTAGATTACCTCGAGCTAAGGAGGTAGGATCTTACGATGGCAGCTCCGGTTTTTGGGATGTCCACGTGGTAATCATGATTAGGCCGTATCTCAGCTCGCTAATCAGCCCGTGGGAAAATCAGGTAATACATCTGCCCCCCAAGCCCCTGCTTGTGGTACACGACGTCGTATAAGGCCACAGTAGGGGCTTTTAGGCTTCCCCATGAACTCTTCATATTCCACATTTTACACAGGCGCCGAATACGTGGAACATCATGGTTGGTGACGATACGTCTTCCGAGAACTGCATTTAATGGCCTTGCCTATACTCAGCCATCGTTTCGTATTTCGAGTGGAGGGCCTGGGATCCCACATAAGGGCAATCCAACGGCCCTCTTCACGTGGCCCTTCACGCAAATAAAAGGGGTGGCCACCCTACGCATGGGCCACCCTTTCATTTGAAATTTCTCAGAAATTTTCTTCTTCTTCTCTCTTCATCTCAAAAGAAAAACCCTTTTCTTTTCGACCGCCACTCCCAGCATTCAAGAGGTTCCGGCGTAAGGACTCCTTCGAAGCTTTGGAAACAACTACTCCGACGAAGCCCCAACCCAGGCGATACCTTCATCCTCTTCTCAGCCAAACACTCTGTAAGTCTCCTGATTGTGCATGTTTCGAAATTATTTTTCAATGTAGCTTAGGTAAATATTTACTGTAGCCCCATGCAAGGGTTTGCTGGTTTTTGTGGGCATGAAGCGTGAAAGCCTTTTAGGTTAGGGTATCTTTGCAGTAGGAAATCATTTAGGAGTATGGTTTACATGATGCATTTTCTGGGGAAAATTTCTGGGTAGGAGTTTTGGTATTTTGGGTGCAAAACCGGGTAGCTTAGGGGACACGCTTCACAGGCGGTTTTGCCTTCCTTGCCTACTGAAACTTTCCTTCCAAGGAAAATTCTATCCTGACCCTCCTGACACACGAATTCCGAGTAATCGAGGATCTGTTGGGAGCACAGGCGCGTGTTCATAGAACTGCGTGGTCTCACTCTCCACGGGCTGGGCTTACCTCAGCTCGTGCAAAGAACACTCCTTTTGATTCTTCCTTATGCTTAGGTCGCCTTTTCTGAAATCTTTTCTTTTGTTCGCTAGGCAACCAGATGGCACCGAAGAAGAACGCTCCAAAGAGGACTGCTGGCAGCTCGGCCTCCCAATAAGACAAAGGAAAGGCGGTGATGGCTGAATCCCCGGTCCCCAACTTCGGGCCAGCAGTGGAACAGGAGCTCGAGGTGGCCCCTGACACGTTCTTTGAGGCGGAGAGGATCGTCTCAAAGATTATTGATCAGACGAAGGTGAACAAAATATTCCTCTCCCACAAGATCGAGCTGGGGAGAGGTTCCGTGATTGCCCGACCTCCTGCGGAAGGCGAGCAGAGCTGCGCGCCGCTTGACGAGTCGTTCTCAGCTTGGAGCGACGAGCATTTCAAGGCGAGGGCCTTCCTCCCGTTGGATCAGTACTTCGCTGATTTCCTCAACTTCGTGAGGTTGGCCCCGTTCCAGCTCCCCCCCAACTCCTACCATTTGTTGGCGGGGTTAAGATATTTATTCTTGAAATAGGAGTGGGAGGTCCCCACTCCTGCAGACATTTTGTACTTTTTCTGCCTCAAGGCCAGCCCGGAACAGCGGGGGCGAGGCGACGGGTTTTACTACTTAACCCAGTTCCCCAACACGGCTGCGGTCATCAAGCTGCCCAGCCACCCCAACGATTTCAAAGATAAATTCTTTATGTCGACCGGGTTCCGAAATTGGGAGCTCCACTACTTCAATCATCCTCGTAAGTGCCTTTCAACTTTAGCCCGTAAGTTAGGCATTGGTTAGCTTCCCTTTTTTCGTTTCTGACTTAGAATAATTCTGCAACTATCTTCGCGAGGACAGAGAAATCTGTGACCCTCGGGGCCCAGTACGAGACACTGGCGGGTTTGCCCACCAGTGAAAAAGACTATCATCAGCTCGTGACAGACGAGACGATGGGGGCCTGTAAAATGATCTCCCCGGGCCAGACTCTGAACTTGAGGAGGCCCCAGGCGCTTCCCCCAGCTCGCGATAAGAGGCCTATCAACGTGGAGGAGGTCGCGGGAGATGATGATGAGGAGGACGAGGAGGACGAGGTTCCCCTCGTGAGGAATAGGAAGCGGGCATTGGAGATCGCCCAGAGAATGGACGAGGAGAGGATACGGTCTGAAGCAGCCGTGGGTCCTTCCGGCCAAGGTAACCCTTACATGTTTAGGAACTTAGATAGGGCCACCGCAGACCCCCGGCTAGCTAGGTTTAATCCTAAACAGCTCTCCAACGTCAGCGAAGTGATCCGGACCTGGATACAACCCTGCTCCACTGTGTCGACCGGCTTGTGCTGGATTACCAAGATAGCCGCCCTAGGGTTACCGTAGTCGTAGATAACACCCTAGCCTTTAGGTTGATCCTATTCGAGGAGTATGGGACCAACCTTCGGTCATGGCCATCACTCCGGAGGGGTGCCGTAGCTCTGGGACTTAGGCTATATGTAGAAGAATCTAGCCCTGAACCAGCCTCGGATCCAGAACTTGCGCCAGCTCGGGAAGTAATTGACTTAGAAACTCCTGCAGGAGCTTCGGGGCCAATGGACGTAACCATAGGTTCTTCTTCTAGCTCAGGGGGTAGGATTCCCTTTAGTATATATATATACTTGAATTTCTCTTTTTCGCCCTTTGTTTTTGCTTTTGCATGACTGCTAACCATGTCTTTGTTTTGACAGAAGAGATGTCTCAGCCCGAAGGGAGTCTGCGAGCTGCGTTCGCCGGGGGGAACCCCTCATCCGGGGCCTCTGGGCCAAAAATGAAGAAGCTCTGGATGTCGAAGAAAGCCACCGGAACCCCAACTAAGTCTCCTGCAAAGGAGAAAGAGCAATCCCCAGCTGCCCAGGTCATGGGAACCGTTCCTCCTGCTGCAGCGGGGAGCAGAATGCCCCCACCCCCTCCGCGAGCTCCGGCCTTCGTCCGGGACGCAGGGGCGGAGCCCGGGGCTTCGGCAATTGCACCTCCCGAGGTGCGCATCCCAGTTGACCCCTAGGACATGGAGAAGATTCCAGAGGCCTTCCGGGGGACAGTGTATGAGTCGGCGAACTACGTCGTCAGGCACATCTACAAATTCAATGAGAAGGAGCTCAGGGCCATCGAAACAAGGAGCCCGGTGGGCATGCTGGAATCTTCATTGGGCATGGCCCTAACGGTAAGCTGACTTTTCCCTTTTATGGTTTTTTATTATCATGCCTTGCCCTGTGTTTCCTTTCTCCTTTCTTTTTTTTTCTAAGGAAATTGCCTCTCCGTTTTCGCAGAGCGTCGTTGCCCTTCGTCGGAGCATAGCCAGGACCAAGGCCCAGCTCGAGGAAATGAGGAGCGAGCACCAAGCGATTGTGGCCACCCACCAGACTTCTTTGCAGATGACTAAGGATGCCTTGGCAGCCGCGCAGGCCTAGCTGGAAGAAACTCGCCCCAAGCTACAAGAGCTCGAGACCGCCCTCGCCACTGCGCGGGCAGACCTAGATACCGCGAAGGCTGAGGCCAAGGCCTCCCTGGAGGCCGAGCGGGCAACTTCAGATACTGCCATATAAGATATGTTCTACCATTGCTGGGCCTACAACCAGGACACTGACTTCTCCTTCTTGCCAGCTGTAACGACCCCAAATTCAGTATTAAGGCTTAAGGGGCTTGGGTAGTGTGCCTGGAGGGCATAATGGAATTCTGTGTGTGTCTTTAATGAATTTATGCATGATTATGATTTAATGCACGTTATATGACTATGTGATTAATTGCGATGCATGACTATGTGAATTAGTATGCATGTAGACCTGATTGAGCATATTTGTAATTTGGCCATGTTGGGCATGACTATGTTGATACCTGTGATCTATGACTCGAGACGATCCTAGAATGAGCGGGTTAGCGGAAAGTCAAAGCGGGAACCTGTGCCCGGCTTGGTTTAAGCCTGGGGAGTTTAATTGAGAATTTGGGAATATATTTGATGATTAATCATGTATTGGGTAGCGAGCGGGAATTATTAGGAACACTTGAGGAATTAGTGGGAATTTGGGTAATATGACTAAAATGCCCCTTTATGGACGTAAAGGTTTAGAACTAGTAAGGGAGGGCATTTTGGTCATTAGGCTTGTAAGAGATAAATTAAAGAAGGGCTTTATACTTAGTGGATTTTGTAGAGAAAAGCATAGGCTGAAAAGAAAGAAAGAAGGAAGAGAAAAGAAGAGAGGGAAAACTAAAGGGTTTGGCTTTGAAGATTCGGTTTGTGGCTCTCCCAACCATTTCCCTTGATTTTTCTTGAGGTTAAGCTCAGTGGAAAGCTAGGGTTAGCTGAGCATCAAGGATCCTAAGCTAGGCTTGAGGATTGGGAAGGGATTAGCAAGATCACATCAGGGATTTGAGGTAAGTTCTTGAGGTTTTCGGTTTTAGGGTTTTGCTGGTTTTGAGCTGTGTTTTTGAGCTAAATGGATGGGGTTTTTGGGGAAAATAGGTCAAGGTTGTGAAGGTGCAAGCCAAGGAGGTCTAGGGTTCAGTTCAAGGTCGAAATTCCACCCACGGTATGATTTCTAAGACCCTATCCTTGTTGTTTGAGTGATTTTCTGGTTTTTGGGCTCATTGAGTTAGATTTTGAGTTGTGGGTTGCTTGAGCTTGGGATTGAGTTCATGGGGTACTTGGGATGAGTGTGAGGTGTGGTTGTGTGTGTTTTTGGGTTTGGAAAAGGTTTGGGCAAGATTGGTGTTGAAATGGGAGAAGAAAATCGCAAAATGCGATTTTTGGGTTCGTCTGGCTGCAACTAGCGCTACAGCGCTAGTTAGGGGGCGCTGTAGCGCTACCCCTGTTCAGGTGGGGAGGTTCTGCTTGTAGCGCTACAGCGCCCTCTTTTGAGCGCTGTAGCGCTGCACTGTTCACAGAGGGGATTTTTGGGCTTTTGTGAAGGGATTTTGACCTAGGGTTCGGGGCTTTATTCCGCCACTTTGTTTTGGGGATCTAGGACTTCCCGGGGGCTCGGGATTAGTCCCGAGGCTAGGTTTTGGTCATGGGATTTGGTGATGACTTTGACATATGGATTTTTCTTAGGTAAGCGCTAGGGCTCGGGTAAGATCGTGCTCAAGGAGTCAGGTTGATCAAGGCTACCGAACCTAAAGGTAAGAAAACCGTAACACCCGAGATTAGGGCATGGGCCCACTGTGTGATTGCAGGGCACGGCCCTAGATTGTATTGTGTGAAAATGTGTAATCTTAGATGAACTCTTGTATGTTTGAACGGTTATTTCATAATGTATTATATGTGTGATTATAATGGAATGAACGGCTAAGGCCGAGAGCAGCGAAGGCCGGGTACGGCCATGGGGCCGGAAGTAACGCTCAGCACATGGGATGCTATAGCTAGGGTGGGACCCAAGGGATACATGAGTTATCCTACGATAAGGACCGAGACCCCAAGCTTTGGTAAGGCCTCTGGGGCGGCATGGCCGTGCTTGTTTAATCTGATGGTTTTCCTATTTATCTGTGAATTATGCCAGCTATATTATTGCATATGTTATGTTCTATTTGGGTTTTCTTGCTGGGCTTCGGCTCACGGGTGCTCCGTGTGGCAGGTAAAAGCAAGGAGTCAGTCAACCGACCATGAGTATGGAGAGCGTGGGGGCGGCGCGTACATGTTCGGCCTGCCCGACTGCTTTGGTTGGGGGCATTTTGTAAATGGCTGTATTAATCCATTCTTTTGATAGTTAACCTGGTGTAAATCTATTTTTGAGTTGTAAATATTTTGTAAACCTTATTTTGGGATCCCAGATGTTTTTATACTTACGTTTTCAATGAAGTTAAACATTTTGAAAGAGTACAGCCTTAAATTCTGATTTATCCACACTTTTGGTTTTAGAAACTGCTTAGAGTCAGTCAAAAGCACGATTTCTATTTTAAACTCACTTAGTAACGGCTCTAAGGTAGTAGGGCGTTACAACAGCGGCCATCTGGGAGCCCTTGCTGGAGAAGTTCAAAACTCGCCTAGAGAAAGAAGCGCCCTCCGAGGCCGGGGAAGGATCCGGCGCAGCTGAGCAGGGCGAGACGGCAACCTCCAAGGGGCCAACTAGTGGAGCTTATGGCCTTCCTCTTTCATGTCCTTTCCTTTAATATTCTTAAAAAAAAATTTGTGTAACTTTTGCATGAGGTGCTTCCACCTCGAGACAATTTAACTATCAATTTTATTTTTAATTGATTTACTCCCCTTTGCCTCTACGCATTTTAGTTACTATTTTGAAAAACTTAGTTCGCGTTAATTTTTATCACTATCTCGAGCTCTTTAGGAAGAACAACGATCTATAGATTTAAATCAACTTCTAAGTTTTATGACCTGGTTATATCCAGGAACTTAATTTGAAAACTTAGTTCGTGTTAATTTTTATCAATATCTCGTGCTCTTTAGGAAGAACAACGATCAATAGATTTAAATTAACTTCTAAGTTTTATGACCTGGTTATATCCAGGAACTTAATTTGAAAACTTAGTTCGTGTTAATTTTTATTAATATCTCGTGCTCTTTAGGAAGAACAACGATCAATAGATTTAAATTAACTTCTAAGTTTTATGACCTGGTTATATCCAAGAACTTAATTTGAAAACTTAGTTCGTGTTAATTTTTATCAATATCTCGTGCTCTTTAGGAAGAACAACGATAAATAGATTTAAATTAACTTCTAAGTTTTATGACCTGGTTATATCCAGGAACTTAATTTGAAAACTTAGTTCGTGTTAATATTTATCAATATCTCGTGCTCTTTAGGAAGAACAACGATCAATAGATATGAATCAACTTCTAAGTTTTGAGGCGACCTGGTTAAATCCAGGATAGGACTTAGTTCGCGTTAATCCTTATCAATATCTCGCGTTTTTTAAGAAAAACAAATATCATCAATCGATATGAATCAACTTCTAAGTCATTAAGGGGACCTGGTTAAATCCAGGTACCATATAGGAAGAACAACGATCAATAGATATGAATCAACTTCTAAGTTTTGAGGTGACCTAGTTAAATCCAGGATAGGACTTAGTTCGCGTTAATCCTTATCAATATCCCGCGTTTTTTAAGAAAAACAATGATCAATTGATATGAATCAACTTCTAAGTCATTAAGGCGACCTGGTTAAATCCAGGTACCATATGCCCCCCAAGTAACTGGGAAAGGGTCTTTCGTTGTTACTTTAGATTACACTTGAAAACACATACGATCATAAACGAAAAGTTAATTCTCATTGCGTAATACATAGAAAATGGCCTTTCAGGCCTTACAAGGGAATCATTGATAATATTTCTTTAAATGGATGGCGTTCCAAGTCCATGGGACTGCCCCTCCATCAAGCCGAGCTAACTTGTAAGTTCCCTCTTTAATGACCTCGATGACTTGATATGGCCCTTCCCAGTTCGGTCCCAATACTCCATCTTTGGGATCCTTACTGGCTAAGAAAACTCTCCTGAGGACCAGGTCGCCAACGCTAATGGTGCGCTTTTTGACTTTGGAGTTGAAATAGCGAGTGATCTTCTGCTGATAATGGGCGAGCTGGAGTTGCGAATCTTCTCGTCTTTCATATGACTGGATCCTATGCGAAAGAACCTTAATCTCCACAGGGAGGACTGCCTCACTCCCAAAGGTCAGGGAGAAAGGAGTATGACCCGTAGGAGTCCGATGCGAGGTTCGGTATTCCCACAGGACCTGGGGGAGCTGTTCTGGCCATACCCCCTTCGCTTCATCTAGTCTCTTCTTGAGGCTCACCTTTAGAATCTTGTTGACAGCCTCGACCTGGCCATTCGCCTGAGGATAGGCCACGGAGGAGAAACTTTTCATAATTCTGTACCTTTCGCAAAACTCGGTGAACAGGTCGCTGTCGAACTGATTCCCATTATCGGAAACGATTTTCTTGGGCAGCCTGAATCGGCAGATAATGCTCTTTACCACGAATTCAAGGACTTTTTTGGAAGTTATCGTTGCCAAAGGTTCTGCCTCAGCCCACTTCGTAAAGTAGTCGATGGCCACCGTGGCGTAACGGACCCCGCCTTTTCCAATAGGGAGGGCGCCAACCAAGTCGATCCCCCAAACTGCAAACGGCCATGGGGACGAGATCATCTTCAGCTCGACTGGGGGAGCTCGGGCAACCGTGGCGAATCGCTGGCAATTGTCGCACTTCTTCACGTATGAGATCGAGTCCTTGGACAGAGTGGGCCAGTAATATCCTTGCCTCAGGACATTTAAGGCCAAGCTTTGCCCCCCAGTGTGATCTCCGCAAAAACCCTCATGCACCTCCTGCAGGATGGCCTTTGCTTCGCCTGGAAGAACACATCTTAGAAGAGGTAGGGAGTGCCCACGTCGGTATAACACCCCATCTACCATCCTATACCTGGGAGCTTGATACAGCACTCGCCGCGCATCATTACACCCCTCAGGTAGCTTTCCCTCGACGAGATACTCAAGGATGGGGGTCATCCAAGTCGGCTTCGCGTCGATCATCTCGACCTCCGTCCTGGCTGCTTCTATACTTGGTTTCTCCAAGAATTCTATTGGCACTAACCCCAAGGTCTCCGTCTCCCTGGAGGTGGCGAGCTTGGCAAGAGCGTTTACGTTAGCGTTCTACTTCCGAGGTATCTGCTCGATCGAGCCTCGCCCAAATGCGGAAAACTCAACTTTTACCTTCGCTAGGTAGGCAGCCATCTTGGGTCCTCGTGCTTGATATTCGCCCAGCACCTGGTTTACCACGAGCTGGGAGTCACTGAAGCACTGGACGGAGCTCGCCTTCAGCTCCCGGGCTATCCTTAGCCCGGTCAGCAAAGCTTCATACTCGGCCTCGTTGTTGGAGGCCTTGAATCCGAATCTTAGCACCGAGTGGAATCTATGTCCCTCAGGGGATATCAAAATGATTCCAGCTCCAGAGCCGTTCTCATTGGACGAACCATCCACGAAGATCCTCCACGACGCCTGGGACGAGGTGACCTAGGGTGAGTCTTCTGTAGGATCCTCCCGGAATCCTGTGCACTGTGCTACGAAATCGGCCAGAGCCTGACTTTTTATAGCAGTTCGCGGAGTGTACAAAATCTCGAACTGACTGAGTTCGATTGCCCAATTTAACAAGCGTCCCGATGCTTTTGCAAAACATGCCTTAAAGGCTGATCGGTCATGACGTGTATTGAGTGGGACTGGAAGTACGGCCTGAGCTTTCGAGAGGC
This sequence comes from Humulus lupulus, assembly GCF_963169125.1. Classification (NCBI taxonomy): domain Eukaryota; kingdom Viridiplantae; phylum Streptophyta; class Magnoliopsida; order Rosales; family Cannabaceae; genus Humulus; species Humulus lupulus. The sequence continues at coordinate 109,247,939 of NC_084797.1, read as the reverse complement.
CGTGATAAGGTAGAATGCCAATTATTCAACAACGGGTATCGGGATTCAGCTCCAAGAAGTCTCTTGCTGATGTAGTAGACTGGTTTCTGAACCCGGTCTTCTTCCCGGACTAATACGGCACTAGCTGCATCCTCTGTGACAGCTAGATAGAGAAAAATAGGCTCTTCTGCTTTTGGTTAGGATAATATGGGCGGCTTGGCCAGATGTGCCTTTAGGTCGAGGAAAGCGCTTTCGCACTCTTCTATCCACTCGAACTTCTTATTTCCCCGAAGCAGGTTGTAGAATGGCAAGCACTTATCGGTGGACTTCGAAATAAACCGGTTGAGGGCTGCCACCCTTCCTGTCAGGCCTTGGACATCTTTGCGCGACCTGGGTGAGGGAAGCTCGAGCAGTGATCTGATCTTGTCGGGGTTTGCCTCAATTCCTCGGGTATTGACGATGAAACCCAGTAATTTCCCCGATTCGACTCCAAAAGTGCACTTCTGTGGATTAAGCCTCATGCCATACTCCCGTAGTATCTTGAAGCATTCCTCCAAGTCAGAAACATGGTTATCGGCAGTCTTTGACTTGGCTAGCATGTCATCAACGTGCACTTCCATGTTTTTTCCGATCTGGTCTGCGAACATTCTATTTACTAACCTTTGGTAGGTAGCTCCGGCGTTCTTCAGCCCGAACGTCATGACCTTGTAACAATAAACGTTAGTCGGGGTCATGAAGTTGTTGTGTTCCTGGTCCGCCGAATTCATAGCGATCTGATTGTATCCTGAGTATGCATCCATAAAGGACATGAGCTCGTGCCCCGCCGTGGCATCCACTAATTGGTCAATCCTTGGCAATGGAAAACAATCCTTGGGGCAGGCTTTATTTAGGTCGGAGAAGTCGATGCAGGTCTGCCATTTCCCGTTGGGCTTTGGGACCAGCACGGGGTTGGCGACCCAAATTGGAAACTTGGCTTCACGGATAAAGCCGCATTTCTTGAGCCGGACTACTTCTTCCTCTAAGGCTTCAGCCCAGGTTGTTCCTAGGCGTCTTTGTTTCTGGGACTTTGCAGGAACAATTTTATCCAGATGAAGGGTGTGCATGATGACACTCGGGCTGATTCCCACCATATCCTCGTGTGACCATGCAAACACGTCCAGGTTATCCCGCAGAAACTTAGTCAGCTCCGCCTTCCTCTTGCTACAGAGGTTTTTCCCGAGCTTGACCTTCCGTGAAGGGTTCTGCGGATCGATGTTCACTTCCTCGATCTCCTCAATAGCCTGGAGCTCGGACCTGTCCTCGCCTATTCGGGGGTCAATATCCTCACTTAAGACGATATTTTCCCCTTCGGCGCTTTGAAGTTTTTCAATCTCAGGATTAGCTAAGGGTCCCTAAGATTCCTCTTCACCACCTTGGATGGCCATTGCCAGCTGCCTGAGTTTTGATTTTCCCTTCATGGAAATGCTGTAGCATTCCCTGGCAGTGAGCTGATCGCCATGGACAGTGCATATTCCCGTAGAAGTAGGGAATTTCATCGCGAGGTGGCGAATGGAAGTGACGGCCTCGAAAGCTATGAGTGTGGGTCGTCCCAAAATTGCGTTGTATGCAGCGGAGCAGTCAATGACCACGAAGTCGAGGAGTTTGGAGACTGTCCGAGGTCCTTCTCCTAGGGTGATCACCAGCTCGATCGTCCCTATGGCCGCCGATCCTTCTCTTGAAAAACCATAAAGCATCATGGAGGTCGCCTTCAGCTCGGCGACAGTCAATCCCATCTTCTCCAATGTGGACCGGAATAGGAGGTTCACCAAGCTCCCATTGTTGATCAGCACCCTCCTAACCCTCCGATTAGCGAGCTGAACTGTTACGACCAGAAGGTCATTGTGCGGGAACTGGACATGACCCGCATCTTCTTCCGTAAAAATAATCGGTTGCCTCTCCAATCGCTGCTGCTTTGGCTAACGCTGCTCCGCGACGAACTCTACTCTGTTATGCGCCTTGAGTTTGTTTACGTACCTCTTCTGGGTGCCCCTGCTCATGCCAACCATATACGGACCTCCAGAGATGGTGGATATCTCCCCTCCTATCACGGGAGGAGGGACGTCCTGATCTATCCGAGACCCGGGCTGACTGGCCAGGACTTCTGGAGCAGGTCAACTTGCTGGAACCCTGCTCCGCGCGTACTGAGCCAAGGGGCCGGCTCGGATGAGAGTCTCGATCTCATCTTTTAAATGCCTACAATCGTCGGTATTGTGGCCAACATCGTTATGAAAACGGCAAAACTTGGAGGTGTCTCTCTTCCCCTTTTGGTGCTTCAACGGCTCCGGCCTCTTCCATGGGAGGCGAGTAGAGTTAGCTAGGAAGATATTCTCCCTAGACTGGGTGAGCTCTGTATAAGTCGCGAAGACGGGCTTGAACTTGTCTACGGACTTATTCTTCTTCGGGTCGTGCTGGCTGCCCTCGCCATTCCCCTTTCTTTTGCCTCCACCGGGCTGGTTGTTCTGTGTGACGTTTTGGGTTGCTGTCACGACCTCCGTCCCTACTCCAGCGAGCTGTTCAGGGACCTGGCTGGTTTCCGCAGCTGAGGCTTCGGCCTCCTCCAAGTTAATCCATTCTTGGGCCCTGTTAAGGAATTCGTTAACCGAGCTGACTCCCTTCCTTTGTATATCCTTCCAGAGATCACCTCCAACGAGGATTCCAGTTCTCATTGCCATGAGCTTGGAGTTATCATCCGCGTCTCTGGCTCGAGCAGCGACGTTCGCAAATCTGCTCAGGTAGGCCTTCAGAGTCTCACCGGGCTGCTGCCTCACGTTAGCCAAGGAGTCGGTCTGAACACGGGCGGCCTGGGAGGCTCGGAATGCCCTTTTAAAGTCAGCTGAGAAAGTTTTTCAAGAGCTGATTGATTGTCTTTTGCCTTGCTTGAACCACTGCCTAGCTGGTCCAGTCAGTGTGGAAGGAAAGATCAAACATCTCAGCTCGGGGCCAATGTTGTGGGCCATCATCAGGGTGTTGAACATTCCCAGATGATCAGACGGATCTCCGTCTCCATCGAACTTGGACAGGTGTGGCATACGAAAACTAGGTGGGTAAGCCGTTGCTGCTATGCTGGGGGCGAAGAGCTCCATCTCGTCCCCCGAATCCTACTCATCTTTCTCTTTCTCCGATAGAAGCTTCCTCATCAGCTCCTCCATTTGAGCCAGGCGCTCGAGGGTTTTGTCCTGATTTCCTTGGTTATTCCAAGGCTGTTCAACAGCTCCAGATCCATTGTACATATTTGGTGGGTTATTGCCCCTCCTATCTTGAGAGAGGTTATTCGGGGCATTCCCGCCGTTATTCGGACAGGGCTCCCCCTGAGCGAGCATGGCTGTCACCTCCCACTTGCTCCCCTCTATGGGAGTTAAGGCGGTCTCGCAAGTCGCCCCCCTGGGTGGTTTGTGGACTTTGTGCCGAACTCAAACGCTAACGCAGGTCTCTGCCAGAAAGGTCGCTCCAGCGACTGCCGGTCCAGTAGCTCCAGTTAGAAAGGCTTGGAGTCCGCCTTTGGTGGTGAGGATCCGGGCTTTCTCTCGGCGCCTTGCTACGTCGGGAAGGTCCGGCTGATGGAGGGTTTCTCCTGCTACTTCTGTAGGCTGGAATATCTCGGACGGGCCGAGGAGGAGATGGATATCTTATCGGTGACGGAGGATGCCTGACCGGAGAGGAGATCCTGGTTCCGTCAGGACGGATTAAGTTAGGTGGGGGCCTTTCGGCCCTGCCAACCTGCGGGCGCCGCGCTTGGCGATCTGGACGAGGCACAGGATGGCTGTTAGGGACGGGCTGATTCTGCGAGCCCTCCCCGGATCTCCTTCGGGAATTTCCTCGAGCTCTCCTGGGCGCGATCGAGGCTCGTTGGGAGCTAGGAGTCGATGTTCTGACCGAACGGTTGTACTGCAATTGTTCGGCTCTAGGCATTCCTTCGAAGTTTGCCTCTCGATGATGCGATGAAGGAATGGAGTTGGCTGTCGGAAGTCTGTCCGAGCAGCTATGCCTGGACCGATTACCCCGGCAAGACTTAGGAGCCTCGCCTTGCCTCTCTCTAGCATTAGCATCGGTTGTGAGAGGGGGTAGTCGAGCCAACACATCCTTGATCTGCTGGTTAGCTATTGCTAGCTGGCTCCTCAGTTGAGCATTCTCCATCTCCACCGCAGCGTAATAACATGGGTTTGGATTAGGTGGCCGGGGCGCCGAACTTCCGGTGTCATCTTGGCCCGCCGGCTGTTTTCCTGGCCGATGCTGGACTTCAGGAACTTGTTCACCAGGGATGGCAATATGATGAGCCTCCTGCCCATCATGCTGTTCCGTCTCGTTACCGTGCCTGGATCGAGTAGTCACCATAGTTGGATGTTTGCAATAGCACTAATCTAACTTGCTCTCAATGAAAGCACCAAACTGTTGACACGGTTCTTCGCCAACAAGTAATTAAGAAAAGAAGAGAAAGGGATTAGCGCTTATGTTGAACCGAAATAGATGAATGATCTTGGAAATGAGATGGTGACACAAAATACGTTTTTTAAGTGGTTCAAAGGTTAAAATCCTTCTACTCCACTAGTCAATATTATTGCTATATGCTGGGTATTCTTTTACAGGGTATTTCTTACAATATCGAATCCAACCTGTAACGACCCAAATTCAGTGATTAAGGCTTAAGGGCCTGGAGTGGTGTGCCTGGAGGGCATGATGGGATTTTGTGTGTGACTTTATTAAGTTTAATGCATCATTATGATTTATTGCACGTTATATGACTATTTGATTATTTGAGATGCATGACTATGTGAATCAGTATGCATGTAGAACTGATTGTCTTAAAATGAGCATGATTGTAACTTGGCCATGTTAGGGCATAACTGTGATAATTGTACTATGTGAATTGTGCCATGTGAGTGTGATGTTTTATCAGGATGCACGCATCGAGACGGTCCTAGAGAGCCAGTTAGTCTAAAAGTCACAACGGGATGTTGTATCCGGCTCGGGAGGAGCCCAGGGGTACTTCGGGAATCTTATAAGTTGAGTTTAGAAAGAGTGATTAGTTATTGGTATTTTGGTAAACATTTGTAACTGCTGTGAGTAACAAGTTTTAAGATAGGAAGTGGTAGAATTGAAATGAAAGTGTTAAGACTTAAGTACCCTTGAAGGTTTAGCTTAGAAGGATTAGTAAGGAGGGGTAATTTGGTTTTTTGGCAAGGCAAATAGACATTGTGCAGCTGGGATTTAGGGGGTACGGTTTGGGCATTTGGGTCACTTGTGGCTTTGATAAAATTAGAAGAGAAGGAAAAGAAGAGGAGAGAAAGGCTAGGGCAAAGAAGAAGAAAGAAGAAGAGGTGTAGAAAGGGGCTGAAGTGGGAAGCTTAGAAGGAGATCAAGGGAACTTTTAGGGTGGATTCTACTCTTGAGGTAAGGATCTTATGCTTATTTAAGTTTGTTTTCTGTGTTGGTTGAGGAATTTAATGCTTGAGTTAAGATTTTCATGGGTTTTGGTTTGGGTTGTTGAATTTGAAATCAAAGGAGTGGATCTTGTGTGTATTGATGTTTTGGATTTGATTCTAGTGTTTATGGGGTGTTAGATTGTTCATATGAGGTTTGGATTGGAGTTTTGGGGTTTAGGTTTTGGTTTGGGATGATTTGGAGAGGTTAAAGCTCGGGGAAAGTTGCAGGAAAAACCCAGAATTCTGGGTCTGCGAAGGTGTGCCGCGGCAGGGTTTTTGTGTGCCGCGGCAAGGGAGCTTCTGTCTGATGGGTGCCGCGGCACAAGGATGTGGTGCCGCGGCACAAGGCAATTTTCAGGATAGCCTTTTTGGCAATTTTAGGTCTTAGCTCCGGGGGTTCGTGGGATGCCTCCGGGGTGTTGTTTTAAGGTTTTAGAGGTCCCGAGAGTGCGGGATTGGTCCCGGGAAGTGGTTTTGGGTTTGGTTAGTATTAAAAGTGTTTTATGTGTGTTGTGACTAGGATTTCGGAGAGGCTCATGCTTGAGGACCGTGCTCGTGATCGTGGTGCATCGGAAGGCACGGATTATAGGTAAGAAAACCGTAACACCCGAGTTTAGGGCATGGCCCCACTGTGTGATTGTAGGGCGTGGCCCCGGATTGTAATACGTGCAAATGCTTAACCTTAAATGAACCGTGATGTGTGTGAATGTTTATTTTGAATGTACTATATGTGTGATTATGATGAAACGAGCGGCAGAGGCCGAGTACGGCGTAGGCCGGGGCGGCCGTGGGCCAAAAGTAACACACAGCACATGGGATGCTTATATTCAGGGTGGGACCCAAGGGATACATGAGTTATCCTCGCGGTGAGAACCGAAACTCCAGGCTTTGGTAAGGCCTTGGGAGCGGCATGGCCGTACTTGTTTATTATGATGGTTTTCCTATGTGTCAGTGAATTATTGCCAGCTATTTGTTTTGCATATGTTATGTGTTATTTGGGTTTTCTTGCTGGGCTTCGGCTCACGGGTGCTCCGTGTGGCAGGTAAAAGCAAGGAGTCAGTCAACCGGCCATGAGTATGGAGAGCGTGGGGGCGGCGCGTACATGTTCGGCCTGCCCGACTGCTTTGGTTGGGGACATTTTGTATATGGCTGTATTTAACCATTCTTTTGATAGCTGATCAAGTGTAAATCTATTTTGGTGTTGTAAACATTTTGTAAACCTTATTTTGGGATCCCAGATGTTTTATATTTAACGTTTTCAATGAAGTTGACCATTTTGAAAGAATACAGCCTCAAACTCTGGTTTAATCACACTTTTGGTTTTAGAAACCACTTTGAGTCAATTAAATGCACAATTTCTGTTTTAAACTCACTTAGTAACGGCTCTAAGGTAGTAGAGCGTTACAACTTAGTATCAGAGCGAGCCAAGGTTTATTGGTTCTGGAGATCGACCGAACATGTACGCACGCTGCCATTGAAAAGCTTGACTCAGGGTAGTTTGGTATGATCGGTTGATATATTCATGAATATGTGTTTAATGCTTTGTGTGCCTGCCTAAATTATTATGAGCATGATCATTGAAATAACATATGCATGATGCCAGGGCAAGGCCCGTTGTATGCTGCATGATATTTGTATGGCACTGTGGTCGATTGATCTTGGTTGTTGTTGAGATTGAGGGGTGGAAATTGGACCTTGTTGTCATGCCTAATGAGCGGTGTCATTGATTGCAGGCATTTAGTTGCAATGCCTCGCCAATCATCGAGACTCCGCAGCATTCAGGCCGAGGATGATAACCAGGGGCAGGACCCTCCACCTGCTCCTCAGAACTGGCAACAGATTTTAGCAGAGATGGAGGCTAGGTTGAAGAAAACAGAGGATGAGCTTAGTCAGTACAGGCAACCAGCTCCTCCACCGGCCACTGTGATACCACCGCCTAGTGTGGTACCGGCTCCGGTTCAACCTGTGACTGGGAACAAGTTGGAACCTCTATATGAAAGATTCAGAACACAACAACCTCCTACCTTTGAGGGGGGAGCAGACCCACTGCAGGCTGAGCAGTGGATGAGTACAATGTCTGTAATCCTGGACTTCATGAGGGTTGAAGGAAGGGATAGGGTTGACTGTGCCAGTTATATGCTTAGACAGGATGCACGAATATGGTGGGAGGTACTAGGGCAGCGAAGGGATACTGCTATTATGACCTGGGAGGAATTCAAGAGCATTTTCAACGAGAAATACTACAGCGTAGCCGTTCGAGCGGCGAAGGAGGATGAGTTCAACAGTCTGACTCAGGGCAGGTTATCTGTCACTGAGTACGCCTTGGTATTTGATAGATTGGCGAAGTTTGCGCCAGAGCTTGTGGCGACTGATATGGCCAGAAGGGACAGATTTGTACGGGGATTAGGTGCAATGATCGCCCGTGACGTGAGTATTACAATGGCTCCAGAGACTACCTATGCGCAAGTGGTAGACAAGGCCCTCACTGCTGAGAGGGCTGAGGATCAGATCTGGAAAGATAACGCTGCTAGGCGTGATACCAGGAGGGTAGTGCCTTCTTCTTCTGGGCCTAGTCGAGGCAGCGGCCCCAGTGAGCAGAAGAGGAGAGTACCAGACTCATTTACTCCCTATGGTTCTGACAGGAGGGTTCGCGGTTCCGTGGGTGGCTGCCAGGGTGGTAATGACAACTGGAGGAGTTATCCATGGTGTCCTCGATGCAGGCGACGGCATCAGGGCGAGTGCCGGTCCGCCTCTGGTGCGGGTGCCGGCATCAGGGCATGTTTTGTTTGTGGAAGCACCAGCCACTTGAAGAAAGATTGCCCGTAGGCTAAGAAGGAGGAGCCTAGGCAGGGTGACAGCCTCGCTCCTGCTAGGGTCTTCACCTTGACTCAGACTGAGGCTGAGGCCAGTCCATTAGTGGTCACAGGTCTGATTTTTAGCGCTGGATCCTTGTTTACTGCATTGATTGATTCTGGTGCTACGCACTCATTTGTTTCTGCTAGGGTGATTGATCAGCTGTGTAGACCTAGTATTTTGTATGCTAGGGGTTTTCAAACTATATTGCGTACAGGAGAGCTGGTAGTCTCTAGGAGGTGGGTTAGAGCCTTACCAGTAGGGGTAGACGGTAGAGAATTGTTTGTTGACCTGATTGAACTAGATATGGACGATTTTGACATAATACTAGGGATGGATTGGTTGACGCGGTATGGAGCAACGATTGATTGTAGGCGACGAATGGTGACCTTTGAACCGGAGGGCGAGGCACCCTTTGTGTTCGTGGGAACGGTGGATGGACCGCGGGTACCTATGATCTCGGCACTAAAGGCTAGAGACCTGATGCAAGAGGGTTGCATAGGATTCCTAGCAAGTATAGTGGATTCCTCTAAGGTGGCGGCAGTGGGACCGAATGAAACCAGAGTCGTCTGCGAGTTTTCAGACTTGTTTCCAGCGGATCTACCGGGGTTGCCGCCACGGCGGGAGATTGAGTTCGTCATAGAGTTGGCTCCGGGAGCAGAGCCAGTTTCCAAGGCACCTTACAGAATGGCTCCAGCAGAATTAAAGGAATTGAAGATTCAGCTGCAGGAACTACTTGATTTGGGGTTTGTCAGACCGAGTTTCTCGCCGTGGGGTGCTCCAGTTTTATTTGTTAAGAAAAAGGATGGATCGCTCAGGATGTGCATCGATTACAGGGAGTTGAATAAGTTGACCATCAAGAACAAATATCCATTGCCTAGGATCGACGATTTATTTGATCAGCTTCAAGGGAGTACAATGTTTTCGAAGATTGATCTCCGATCAGGCTACTATCAGTTGAGGACCAGAGATGAGGACATACCAAAGACTGCATTTCGGACACGGTATGGGCATTATGAATTTCTGGTTATGTCCTTTGGATTAACCAATGCCCCAGCGGCGTTTATGGATTTGATGAACAGAATTTTTAAGGATTACTTGGATAAGTTCGTGATTGTGTTTATTGATGATATCCTAGTATACTCCCAGTCAGAGACAGAGCATGAGAATCATCTGCGCCTGGTGTTGCATCGGTTAAGAGAGCATAAGTTATATGCTAGGTTTAGCAAATGCGAGTTCTGGTTATCGCAAGTTTCATTTCTAGGCCATATTATCAGTAAGGATGGGTTACTAGTCGACCCAAGCAAGACGGAAGCAGTAAGAGATTGGCCTAGACCCAGCAATGTTGCCGAAGTTAGAAGTTTCCTTGGACTAGCAGGTTACTACCGGCGGTTTGTAGAGGGGTTCTCCAGAATTGCTACTCCGTTGACAGAATTGACAAGGAAGAAGACCAAGTTTGTGTGGACAGATCGATGCGAGAATAGCTTCAAAGAGCTGAAGCGGCGGTTGATTACTGCACCAGAGCTGAGCTTGCCAACAGATAATGAGAAGTTTGTGGTCTACTGTGACGCTTCCAGACAGGGTCTGGGATGCGTGTTGATGCAGGCTGGGAAAGTGATAGCGTACGCATCAAGGCAATTAAAGGAGTACGAGCAGAGGTATCCCACGCATGACCTGGAATTAGCTGCAGTGGTATTCGCACTTAAGGTTTGGAGACACTATCTGTATGGAGAGTGGTGCGAGATATACACTGATCACAAGAGTCTAAAGTATTTCTTTACCCAGAAGGACTTGAATATGCGCCAGAGGCGGTGGCTAGAGCTGGTAAAGGATTACGATTGTGATATCCTATACCATCCTGGGAAGGCTAATGTGGTGGCTGATGCATTGAGCCGAAGGGGCCCAGGACAGTTGTATAGTTCGAGGCAGATATCTGACAGACTAGCAGGAGAGATGACCAGAGCAGGTATAGAGCTAGTGGTTGGTAGGTTAGCCAACATTACTCTTCAGTCAACACTCCTCGAGAGGATTAAGGAAGCACAGGGAAAGGACCCCCAGTTAGTTGAACGTAGAGAGAATGTCCTATCGGGAGCAGCTAAGGACTTCTCTATTTCTGAGATGGGTTTGTTGAAGTACAAAGGACGGATTTGTGTTCCGATTGATCCAGACATTCGGCGAGAGATTCTGGACGAGTCTCATACCACTCCCTACTCTTTGCACCCAGGTTCTACGAAGATGTACCATGACCTGAAGGTTTTGTATTGGTGGTCAGGCATGAAGAGGGACGTGGTGGATTATGTGGCTAGATGCCTAACCTGTCAGCAGATTAAGGCGGAACACCAGAGGCCAGCAGGATTATTACAGCCTCTTGGGATTCCCGAGTGGAAATGGGAAGATATTGCCATGGACTTTGTGGTAGGATTGCCAAAGACCGTGGGTCAGCATGACTCGGTATGGGTGATTGTGGACAGGTATACGAAGTCCGCCCACTTCTTACCTGTGAAGATGACTTATACTGTGGAGCAGTATGCAGAGCTTTATGTTAAGGAGATTGTTCGACTTCATGGGGCTCCGAGGTCGATAGTATCCGACAGAGACCCCACTTTCACTTCCAAGTTTTGGAAGAGCCTGCAGAAGGCTATGGGCACGCAGCTTCGGTTTAGTACCGCTTATCATCCTCAGACGGATGGACAGTCTGAGAGGACAATTCAGGTACTGGAGGACATGTTACGAGCTTGTGTGTTGGATTTTGAGGGATCTTGGATTAGGTATCTCCCTCTGATCGAGTTCTCGTACAATAACAGTTATCAGGCGACTATCGGAGTGGCTCCGTATGAGATGCTGTATGGAAGAAAGTGCAGATCGCCGATTCACTGGGAGAAGGCAGGTGAGAGAAGGTATTTAGGTCCTGAGATGGTTCAGAGGACCAATGAGGAACTTGAGAAGATTAGAGCTCGTATGCTCGCCTCCCAGAGTCGCCAGAAGAGTTATTCAGATCAGAAACGCAGAAGCGTGGAATTCCCGGTTGGGGATCATGTTTTCCTCAGGGTTTCACCCCTGAGAGGAGTAAAACGATTTGGCGTTCGGGGCAAGCTGAGTCCCAGGTTTGTTGGTCCATTTGAGGTTCTAGAACGAATTGGGGAGGTGGCTTATAGGTTAGCAATGCCTCCAGCTCTATCAGGGGTTCATGATGTGTTTCATGTATCCATGCTCTGGAAGTATGTTTCGGACACTACTCATGTGTTGAGCTATGAGAACTTGGAGTTGGATTAGGACTTATCATACGAAGAAAAGCCTGTTCAGATCCTTGATAGGAAGGACAAGGTCTTGAGGAGCAAGACCATCCCCTTGGTTAAAGTATTGTGGAGAAACAGCAAGGTCGAAGAGGTGACATGGGAACTGGAATCAGATATGCGGGAGCGGTATCCCGAGGTGTTCAGGTAAATTTCGAGGACGAAATTCTCATGAGGAGGGGATAGTTGTAACGACCCAAATTCAGTGATTAAGGCTTAAGGGCCTGGAGTGGTGTGCCTGGAGGGCATGATGGGATTTTGTGTGTGACTTTATTAAGTTTAATGCATCATTATGATTTATTGCACGTTATATGACTATTTGATTATTTGAGATGCATGACTATGTGAATCAGTATGCATGTAGAACTGATTGTCTTAAAATGAGCATGATTGTAACTTGGCCATGTTAGGGCATAACTGTGATAATTGTACTATGTGAATTGTGCCATGTGAGTGTGATGTTTTATCAGGATGCACGCATCGAGACGGTCCTAGAGAGCCAGTTAGTCTAAAAGTCACAACGGGATGTTGTACCCGGCTCGGGAGGAGCCCAGGGGTACTTCGGGAATCTTATAAGTTGAGTTTAGAAAGAGTGATTAGTTATTGGTATTTTGGTAACCATTTGTAACTGCTGTGAGTAACAAGTTTTAAGATAGGAAGTGGTAGAATTGAAATGAAAGTGTTAAGACTTAAGTACCCTTGAAGGTTTAGCTTAGAAAGATTAGTAAGGAGGGGTAATTTGGTTTTTTGGCAAGGCAAATAGACATTGTGCAGCTGGGATTTAGGGGGTACGGTTTGGGCATTTGGGTCACTTGTGGCTTTGATAAAATTAGAAGAGAAGGAAAAGAAGAGGAGAGAAAGGCTAGGGCAAAGAAGAAGAAAGAAGAAGAGGTGTAGAAAGGGGCTGAAGTGGGAAGCTTAGAAGGAGATCAAGGGAACTTTTAGGGTGGATTCTACTCTTGAGGTAAGGATCTTATGCTTATTTAAGTTTGTTTTCTGTGTTGGTTGAGGAATTTAATGCTTGAGTTAAGATTTTCATGGGTTTTGGTTTGGGTTGTTGAATTTGAAATCAAAGGAGTGGATCTTGTGTGTATTGATGTTTTGGATTTGATTCTAGTGTTTATGGGGTGTTAGATTGTTCATATGAGGTTTGGATTGGATTTTTGGGGTTTAGGTTTTGGTTTGGGATGATTTGGAGAGGTTAAAGCTCGGGGAAAGTTGCAGGAAAAACCCAGAATTCTGGGTCTGCGAAGGTGTGCCGCGGCAGGGTTTTTGTGTGCCGCGGCAAGGGAGCTTCTGTCTGATGGGTGCCGCGGCACAAGGATGTGGTGCCGCGGCACAAGGCAATTTTCAGGATAGCCTTTTTGGCAATTTTAGGTCTTAGCTCCGGGGGTTCGTGGGATGCCTCCGGGGTGTTGTTTTAAGGTTTTAGAGGTCCCGAGAGTGCGGGATTGGTCCCGGGAAGTGGTTTTGGGTTTGGTTAGTATTAAAAGTGTTTTATGTGTGTTGTGAATAGGATTTCGGAGAGGCTCGTGCTTGAGGACCGTGCTCGTGATCGTGGTGCATCGGAAGGCACGGATTATAGGTAAGAAAACCGTAACACCCGAGTTTAGGGCATGGCCCCACTGTGTGATTGTAGGGCGTGGCCCCGGATTGTAATACGTGCAAATGCTTAACCTTAAATGAACCGTGATGTGTGTGAATGTTTATTTTGAATGTACTATATGTGTGATTATGATGAAACGAGCGGCAGAGGCCGAGTACGGCGTAGGCCGGGGCGGCCGTGGGCCGAAAGTAACACACAGCACATGGGATGCTTATATTCAGGGTGGGACCCAAGGGATACATGAGTTATCCTCGCGGTGAGAACCGAAACTCCAGGCTTTGGTAAGGCCTTGGGAGCGACGTGGCCGTACTTGTTTATTATGATGGTTTTCCTATGTGTCAGTGAATTATTGCCAGCTATTTGTTTTGCATATGTTATGTGTTATTTGGGTTTTCTTGCTGGGCTTCGGCTCACGGGTGCTCCGTGTGGCAGGTAAAAGCAAGGAGTCAGTCAACCGGCCATGAGTATGGAGAGCGTGGGGGCGGCGCGTACATGTTCGGCCTGCCCGACTGCTTTGGTTGGGGACATTTTGTATATGGCTGTATTTAACCATTCTTTTGATAGCTGATCAAGTGTAAATCTATTTTGGTGTTGTAAACATTTTGTAAACCTTATTTTGGGATCCCAGATGTTTTATATTTAACGTTTTCAATGAAGTTGACCATTTTGAAAGAATACAGCCTCAAACTCTGGTTTAATCACACTTTTGGTTTTAGAAACCACTTTGAGTCAATTAAATGCACAATTTCTGTTTTAAACTCACTTAGTAACGGCTCTAAGGTAGTAGGGCGTTACACAACCCTTTGTAACTCCTAGGGTCTCCATATTTGTAGGAGAGGGCACCTCGAGTTGGTAAGAAGGTCATCCCGTGACCTTCTTACCTATTGTTGACACGGTTCTTCGCCAACAGGTAATTTTAGAAAAGAAGAGACAGGGATTAGTGCTAATAATGAACCGAAACAGATATGTGATCTTGGAAAATGAAATGGTGATTCAAGACACGGTTTTTAAGTGGTTCAAAGGTTAAAATCCTTCTACTCCACTAGTCATTATTATTGCTCTATTCTGGGTATATGATTACAGGATATTTCTTACAAGAGATAATCCAACCCCTATCAACTCCCAGGGTCTCCATATTTATAGGAGAAAGCACCTGGGAGTTGGTAAGAAGGTCATCCCGTGACCTTCTTACCTATCGTATCAACTCTGTGACATTCATGATTAATTCCTAAACCTGACACGTAAGTGTGGTCAAATCAATAGGTAAGGAGATAATGGGTCGCACGGCCCAACCCAGTCGTGGGTGTCTAAATATGCACGTTTCTGCTGCGTGTCCAAGAAGTCAAGGGCATATCAAACACGCGATGTCTGATATGTGCACGTTTACCTTGCGTGTGTTGACTTTATAAAGAGTCATAGCCTCCAAATCCAGCTCGTACCTCGAGCTAGATGCCTAACTCGACCTTCGGCCTCCAGAGTCCGGACTCAAGTCTTAAGCAACCTTGGCGGACCTTTGGGTGATCTCGATCTAAGGAAGTACGACCTTATGATGGAAGCTCCGATTTTTTGGATGTCCATGAGATAATCATGATTAGGCCGCAGCTCAGCTTGGGAATCAGCCCGTGGGAAAATCAGTGCGTACATCTGCCCCCCAAGCCCCTGCTCGTGGTATACGACGTCGGATAAGGCCACAGTAGGGGCTTTTAGGCTTCCCCATGAACTCTTCACATTCTACATCTCGCGTAGGTGCCTGATACGTGGAACATCGTGGAGGAGGTCGTGGGAGATGAAGATGAGGAGGATGAGGGCGACGAAGTTCCCCTCATGAGGAATAGGAACCAGGCTTTGGAGGTCGCCCCAAGGACGGGCGAGGAGAGGATCCAATCCGGAGCAGCCGCGGGTCCTTCTAGCCAAGGTAACCCTTACATGTTTAGGAGTTTAGATAGGGCCACAGCAGACCCCCGGCTGGCTAGGTTCAATCCTAGGCAGCTCGTCCACCGTCACCGAAGTGATCCGGACCTGAACACAACCCTGCTCCACTGTGTCGACCGGCTCATGCTGGACTACCAAGATAGCTGGCCTAGGGTTACCGTAGTAGTAGATAACACCCTAGCCTTTAGGTCGATCCTTTTCGAGGAGTATGGGACCAACCTTCGGTCATGGCCATCACTCCGGAGGGGTGTCGTAGCTCTGAGGCTTAGGCAATATGTAGAGGAATCTAGCCCTGAGTCAGCCTCAGACCCAGAACTTGCGCCAGCTCGAGAAGTAATCAACTTAGATTCTTTTTCTAGCCCGGGGGGTAGGATTCCCTTTAGTATACACATACTTGAATTTTTCTTTTTCTCCCCTTGTTTTTGTTTGTGTGATTGCTAACTTGTACTAATCATGTCTTTGCTTTGATAGAAGAGATGTCTCAGCCCGAGGAGAGCCTGCGAGGTGCGTTCTTCGGGGGGAACCCCCCAGCCGGGGCCGCTGGACCAAAAATGAAGAGGCTCCGAACGTCCAAGCACGCTGCCGAGACCCCCACCAAGTCTCCTGCAAAGCCCCAGCTGTTCAGGTTGTGGGAGCGGTCCCTCCTGCTGCAGGGGGAAGCAGCATGCCTCCACCTCCTCCATGAGCTCCTGCCACCGCTCGGGATGCAGGAGCGGAGCTCCGGACCTCGGCGATTGTGCCCTCCGAGGTACGCATCCCAGTCAATCCCCAGGACCTGGAGAAGATCCCAGAGGCCTTCCGGGGAACGGTGTATGAGTCGGCGAACTACGCCGTCAGCCACATATACAAGTTCAACGAGAAGGAGCTCCGGGCCATCGAGACAATGAGCCCGGTGGGCGTGCTGGAGTCTTCACTGGGCATGACCCTAACGGTAAGCTGACTTTACCCCTTTATGGCTTTTTATTACTGCACTTTGCCCTATTTTTTCTCTCTTTTTTCTAAGGCAATTGTCTTTTCACCTTCGCAGAGCGCCGTTGCCCTTCACCGGAGCATCGCCAGGACCAAAACTCAGCTCGAGGACATGAGGAGCGAGCACCAAACTACCCTGTAGGCGGCTAAGGATGCCTTGGCAGCCTCGCAGGCCGAGTTGGAAAAAACCCGCTTAAAGGTCCAAGAGCTCGAGACCTCCCTCGCCACCTCGCGGACAGACCTAGATGCTGTGAAGGCTGAGGCTCAGGCCGCCCTAAAGCCCGAGCAGACAACTTCGGAAAAGTCCCTGGAAGACCTTTTCTACCATTGTTGGGCCTACAATCTAGACGCTGACTTCTCCTTCCTGTCAGCGAGCCTCTGGGAGCGCTTGCTGGTGAAGTTCCAAGCTCGCCTTGATAAGGAAGCGCCCTCTGAGGCCGGGGAAGGCTCTGGCGCAGCTGAGCAAGGCGAGACGGCGACCTCCAAGGGGCCACTTGTGCCCTTCACTATTTTTTAATATTTTTTGTGTAACCTTTGCATGAGGTGCTTCCACCTCGAGACATTTTGATTTAACGTTTTTAATTGATCCTCTTTCTCGCCCTTACGCATTTTGGTTACAATTTCTTGAAAAACTTAGTTCGCGCTAATCTTTATCCATATCTTGAGCTCTTTAGGAAGAACGACGATCAATAGATTTAAATCAACTTCTAAGTTTTATGACCCGGTTAGGACCAGGAACTTAATTTGAAAACTTAGTTCGCGTTAACTTTTATCCATATCTCGAGCTCTTTAGGAAGAACAATGATCAATAGATTTAAATCAACTTCTAAGTTTCATGACCCGGTTAGGACCAGGAACTTAATTTGAAAACTTAGTTCGCGTTAACTTTTATCCATATCTCGAGCTCTTTAGGAAGAACAACGATCAATAGATTTAAATTAACTTCTAAGTTTTATGACCCGGTTATATCCAGGATAGGACTTAGTTAGCGTTAACCCTTATCAACATCTTGCGCTTTTTAAGAAAACCAACGGTCAATCGATATGAATCAACTTCTAAGTCGTTAAGGAGACCTGGTTTTATCCAGGTACCATATGCCCCCCCCCCCCCCCAAGTAACTGGGAAAGGGTCTTTCGTGGTTACTTTAGATTACACTTGCAAACATGCATAAAAAGCTGATTCTCATTAATACATAAAAAATGGCCTTCCAGGCCTTACAAGCGAATCATTGATAATATTTCTTTAAATGGATGGCGTTCCAAGTCCGCGGGACTACCCCTCCATCAAGCCGAGCTCACTTATAAGTTCCCTCCTTAATGACCTCGATGACTTGATATGGTCCTTCCCAGTTTGGTCCCAAAACTCCATCTTTGGGGTCTTTACTGGCTAAGAAGACTCTTCTTAGGACCAGGTAGCCAACGCTGAAGGTGCACTTTTTGACTTTGGAGTTGAAATAGCGAGTGATCTTTTGCTGATAATGGGTGAGCTGGAGTTGCGAATCTTCTCGCCTTTCATCAACTAGGTCAAGGGAATTGCGGTCCTGGTTGTAAGATTGGACCCTATGCGAAAGCACCTTAACTTCCACGGGGAGGACTGCCTCACTCCCAAAGGTCAAGGAAAAAGGAGTATGACTCGTAGGAATCCGATGCGAGGTCCGGTATGCCCATAGGACCTAGGGGAGCTGTTCCGGCCAGACCCCCTTCGCTTCATCTAACCTCTTCTTGAGGCTCGCCTTTAGAGTTTTGTTGACAGCTTCGACCTGGCCATTAGCCTGAGGATAGGCCATGGAGGAGAAACTTTTCACAATTTCGTACCTTTCACAAAATTCGGTGAACAGGTCGCTGTCGAACTGAGTGCCATTATCGGAAACGATCTTCTTGGGCAGGCCAAATCGATAGATAATAATTTTAACCACGAATTCAAGTACTTTTTTGGACGTTATCGTTGCCAAGGGTTCTGCCTCAGCCCACTTCGTAAAGTAGTCGATGGCTTCCACGGCGTAACGGACTCCGCCTTTTCCAGTGGGGAGGGCGCCAACCAAGTCTATCCCCCAAACGGCAAACGACCATGGGGACGAGATCATCTTTAGCTCAACTGGAGAAGCTCAGGCAACTGCGGCGAATCGCTGGCACTTGTCGCACTTCTTCACGTATGAGATCGAGTCCTTGGACAGAGTTGGCCAGCAGTACCCTTGCCTTAGGACTTTTGAGGCCAAGCACTGCCCCCCGGTGTGGTCTCCGCAAAATCCCTCGTGCACCTCATGTAAGATGGCCTTTGCTTCATCTGGAAGAACACATTGGAGGAGAGGTAGGGAGTGCCCACGTCGGTATAGCATCCCGTCCACCATCGTATACCTCGGTGCTTGATACAGGACTCGCCGTGCATCATTACGCCCTTCAGGCAGCTTTCCCTCGACGAGATACTCAAGGATGGGGGTCATCCAGGTCGGGCTGGCATCGATCATCTCGACCTCCGTCCTGACATCTTCTATGCTTGGTTTTTCCAAGAATTATATTGGTACTAACCCCAAGGTCTCCATCTCCCCAAAAGTGGCAAGCTTGGCAAGAGCATCTGCATTAGCATTTTGCTCCTCAAGTATCTGTTCGATCGAGCCTCGCTCAAACGCAGACAGCTCAGCTTTTACCTTTGCCAGATAGGCGGCCATCTTGGGTCCCCGAGCTGGGAGTCACTGAAGCACTGGATGGAGCTCGCCTTCAACTCCTGGGCTACCCTTAGCCCGGCCAGCAAAGCTTCGTATTCAGCCTCGTTGTTGGAGGCTTTGAATCCGAATCTCAGCGCCGAATGGAATCTATGTCCCTCGGGGGATATCAAAATGATTCCAGCTCTGGAGCTGTTCTTGTTGGACGAACCATCTACAAAGATCCTCCACGAAGCCTGGGGCGAGCTGATTTGGGGTTAGTCTTCTGCGAGATCCTCCTGGAATCCCGTGCACTCTGCCATAAAATCGGCCAGGGCCTGACTTTTTATAGCAGTCCGGGGAGTGTAAAAAATCTCGAATTGACTGAGTTCGATTACCCATTTCAAAAAACGTCCCGATGCCTCAGGTTTTTGCAAAACCTGCCTTAAAGGTTGATCGGTCATGACGTGTATCGAGTGGGACTGGAAGTACGGCCTGAGCTTTCGCGAAGCCGTGATAAGGCTGAACGCTAATTTCTCCATCAGCGGGTATCGAGATTCAGCCCCGAGAAGTCTCTTGCTGATGTAGTAGACTGGCTTCTGAACTCGTTCCTCTTCTCGTACCAATATGGCACTAGCCGCGTCCTTAGTGACAGCCAGGTAGAGAAAAAGAGGCTCTCCTGCCTTGGGTTTGGATAGTACGGGCGGCTCGGCCAGATGTGCCTTCAGGTCGAGGAATGCGCTTTCGCACTCTACTGTCCATTCAATCTTCTTGTTTCCTCAGAGCAGGTTGTAGAATGGCAAATACTTATCGGTAGACTTGGAAATAAACCGGTTGAGGGCTCCCACTCTTCCTGTCAAGCCTTGGACATCTTTTCGCGACCTGGGTGAAGGAAGCTCGAGCAGTGATCTGATCTTGTCGGGGTTTGCCTCGATTCCTCGTGTATTGACTATGAACCCCAAGAATTTCCCCGATGCGACTCCAAAAGTGCACTTCTGTGGATTGAGCCTCATGCCATATTCCTGTAGTATCTTAAAACATTCTATCAGGTCGGAAACATGGTTATCGACAGTCTTTGACTTCACTAGCATGTCATCAACGTAAACTTCCATGTTTTTCCCGATCTGTTCTGCGAACATTCTGTTTACTAACCTTTGGAAGGTAGCTCTGGCGTTCTTCAGCCCGAACGGCATGACCTTGTAACAATAAACGTTAGTCAGGGTCATGAAGCTGGTGTGTTCCTGGTCCGCCTGATTCATCGCGATCTGATTGTAGCCTGAGTACGCATCCATAAAGGACATGAGCTCGTGCCCTGCCGTGGAATCCACCAACTTATCAATCCTGGGCAATGGAAAGCAATCCTTGGGGCAGGCTTTATTCAGGTAGGAGAAGTCGATGCAGGTCTGCCATTTCCCGTTAGGCTTTGGAACTAGCACGGGGTTGGCGACCCATATTGGAAACTTGGCTTCACGGATCAAGCCACATTTCTTGAGCCGGGTCACCTCTTCCTTCAAGGCTTCAGCTCGAGCTGTTCCTAGGCGTCTTTGCTTCTGGGACTTGGCGGGAATGCTTTTATCCAGATGAAGTGTATGCATGATGATACTCGGGCTGATTCCCACCATGTCCTCATGGGAGCATGCAAACATGTCCAGGTTATCCTGCAGAAACTTAGTCAGCTCTGCCTTCCTCTTACTACAGAGGTTTTTTCCGAGTCTGACCATCCGTGATGGATTCTGTGGATCAATGTTCACTTCCTCGAGCTCCTCAATCACCTGGAGCTCGGATCTATCCTCGCCTATTCGGGGGTCAATATCCTCACTTAAGACGACATTTTCCCCTTCGGCGCTTTGAGGTTTTTCAATCTCAGGATTAGCTAAGGGTTTCTGAGATTCCTCTCCACCACCTTGAATGGCCATTGCCAGCTGCCCGGGTTTAGATTTTCCCTTCATAGAAATGCTGTAGCATTCCCTGGCAACGAGCTGATCACCTTGAACAGTGCATATTCCCGTGGAAGTAGGGAATTTCATCGCGAGGTGGCGAATGGAAGTGACGGCCTCAAACGTCATGAGCGTAGGTCACCCTAAGATCGCGTTGTATGCAGCGGAATAGTCGATGACCACGAATTTGAGGAGCTTGGAGACTGTCCATGACCCTTCTCCTAGGGTGATCACCAGCTCGATCGTCCCTATTGCTACCGATCCCTCTCCTGAAAAACCATACAGCATCATGGAGGTCGCCTTCAACTCAGTGACGGTTAAACCCATCTTTTCTAACGTGGATCATAACAGGAGGTTAACCGAGCTCCCGTTGTCGATCAACACCCTCCTTACTCTCCGGTTGGCGAGCTGAACTTCCACGACCAAAGGGTAATTGTGAGGGAATTGTACATGGCCCGCATCTTCCTCCGTAAAAATGATCGGTTGTCTCTCCAACCGCTGCTGTTTTGACTGGCGCTGCTCCGGGACGAACTGTACTCCATTATGAGCCTTTAGTTCGTTCACGTGTCTCTTCTAGGCACCCCTGCTCGTGCCAACCATGTGCGGAACCCCATATATGGTGGATATCTCTCCTCCAACCACGGGAGGAGGGACGTCCTGATCTACCCGAGGCCCAGGCTGACTGGCCGGGACTTCTGGAGCAGGTCGACTTGCTGGAACCCTGTTCCGCGCGTATTAAGCCAAGGGGCCAGCTCGGATGAGAGTCTCGATCTCATCTTTTAGATGCCTACAATCATCGGTACTGTGGTCAACATCGTTTTGAAAACGACAAAACTTGGAGGTGTCTCTCTTCCCCTTATGATGCTTTAGTGGCTCCGGCCTCTTCCAGGGGACTCGAGTAGAGTTGGCTAGGAAGATGTTCTCCCTAGACTGGGTGAGCTCTGTATAAGTCGCGAAGACGAGCTTGACTTTGTCTACAGACATATTCTTCTTTTGGCCGTGCTGACTGTTTTCGCCATTTCCCTTTCTTTTGCCTCCACCGGGCTGGTTGTTCTGTGTGACGTTTTGGGTTGCTGTCACGACCTCCGTCCCTACTCCAGCGAGCTGTTCGGGGACCTGGCTGGTTTCCGTAGCTGAGGCTTCGGCCTCCTCCAAGTTAATCCATTCTTGGGCCCTGTTAAGGAATTCGTTAACCGAGCTGACTCCCTTCCTTTGTATATCCTTCCAGAGATCTCCTCCAACGAGGATTCCAGTTCTCATGGCCATGAGCTTGGAGTTATCATCCGCGTCTCTGGCTTGAGCAGCGACGTTCGCAAATCTGCTCAGGTAGGCCTTCAGAGTCTCACCGGGCTGCTGCCTCACGTTAGCCAAGGAGTCGGCCTGAACACGGGCGGCCTGGGAGGCTCGGAATGCCCTTTTGAAGTTTGTCAAGAAAGTCTTCCAAGAGCTGATTGACTGTCTTTTACTTTGCTTGAACCACTGCCTGGCAGGTCCAGTCAGTGTGGAAGGGAAGATTAAACATCTCAGCTCGGGGCCAATGTTGTGGGCCATCATTAGGGTGTTGAACATCCCTAGATGGTCCGATGGATCTCCGTCCCCATTGAACTTTGACAAGTGCGGCATACGGAAACCAGATGGGTATGCCGTTGCTGCTATACTAGGGGCGAAGAGCTCCATCTCGTGCCCTGAATCATATTCGTCTTTTTCTTTTTCTGACAGGAGCTTCCTCATCAGCTCCTCCATCTGACTCAGGGGCTCGAGGGTTTGGTCCTGATGTCCTTGGTTATTCCGGGGCTATTCAACAGCTCTGGATCCATTGTACATATTTGGTGGGCTATTGCCCCTCCTATCTTGAGATAGGTTATTTGGGACATTCCCTCCGTTACGTACTTCGGACAGAGCCCCCCCTGAGCGAGCATGGCCATCTCCTCATGCTTGTTCCCCTCTATGAGAGTTGAGGCGATCTCGCAGGTCGCCTCCCTGCGTGGTTTGATGACATTGTGCCGAACTCAAACGCTGACGCAGGTCTCCCCGAGAGAGATTACTCCGGAGACTGCCGGTCTAGTGGCTCCTGCTAGATAGGCTTGGAGTCCGCCTCTGGTGGTGAGGATCTAAGCTTTCCCTTAGTGCCCTGCTACGCCGGGAAGGCCCAGCTGATGGCGGGTTTCTCCTACTACTCCCATAGGCTGGGATATCTCGGGCGGGCTAAGGAGGAGACGGATACCTGATTTGGGAAGGAGGATGCCTGACTGGAGAGGCGATCCTAGTTCCGTCAGGACGGATCAAGTTTGGTGGCGGCCTTTCAGCCCTGCCAACCTGCTGGTCCCGCGTTTGACGATCTGGACGAGGCGCAGGTCGGTTGTTGGGGATGGGCTGATGCTGCGAGCCTTCCCCGGATCTCCTTCGGGAATTTCCTTGAGCTCCCCTGGGCGCTCTCGAGGATGGCTGGGAGCTAGGAGTTGTCGTTCTGATCGAACGGCTGTATTGTTGTTGCCTGGCTTCAGGCATTTCTTTGAAGCTTGCCTCTCGGTGATGTGATGAAGGAGTGGAATTGACTGTCGGAAGTCTATCCGACCGGCTATGCCTGGACCGGTTACCCCGGCGAGACTTAGGAGCCTCGCCTTGCCTCTCTCCGACGTTAACGTCGGTTGTGAGAGGGGGTAGTCGGGCCAGCACATCCTTGATCTGCTGGTTAGCTATTGCTAGCTGGCTCCTCAACTAAGCGTTCTCCATCTCCACCGCCGTGTAATAACATGGGTTTGGATTAGGTGGCTGGGGGGCCGAACTTCCGGTGTCATCTTGGCCCACTGGCTGCTTTCCTGGCCGCCGCTGGGCCTCAGGAACTTGTTCACCAGGGGTGGCAATATGATGAGCCTCCTGCCCATCATGCTGTTCCGTCTCGTTACCGTGCCTGGATCGAGTAGTCACCATAGTTGGATGTTTGCAATAGCACTAATCTGACTTGCTCTCAATGAAAGCACCAAACTGTTGACACGATTCTTCGCCAACAGGTAATTAAGAAAAGAAGAGAAAGGGATTAGCGCTTATGTCGAACCGAAATAGATGAATGATCTTAGAAATGAGATGGCGACACAAAATACGTTTTTTAAGTGGTTCAAAGGTTAAAATCCTTCTACTCCACTAGTCAATATTATTGCTATATGCTGGGTATTCTTTTACATGGTATTTCTTACAATATCGAATCCAACCCTTTGTAACTCCCAGGGTCTCCATATTTGTAGGAGAGGGCACCTGGAGTTGGTAAGAAGGTCATCCCGTGTCCTTCTTACCTATTGTTGACACGGTTCTTCGCCAACAGGTAATTTTAGAAAAGAAGAGAAAGGGATTAGTGCTAATAATGAACCGAAACAGATATGTGATCTTGGAAAATGAAATGGTGACTCAAGACACGGTTTTTAAGTGGTTCAAAGGTGAAAATCCTTCTACTCCACTAGTCATTATAATTGCTCTATTCTGGGTATATGATTACAGGATATTTCTTACAAGAGATAATCCTACCCCTATCAACTCCCAGGGTCTCCATATTTATAGGAGAAGGCACCTGGGAGTTTGTAAGAAGGTCATCCCGTGACCTTCTTGCCTATCGTATCAACTCTGTGGCATTCATGATTAATTCCTAAACCTGACACGTAAGTGTGGTCAAATCAATAGGTAAGGAGATAATGGGCCGCACGGCCCAACCCAGTCGTGGGTGTCTGAATATGCACGTTCCTGCTGCGTGTCCGAGAAGTCAGGGGCATATCAAACACATGATGTCTGATATGTGCACGTTTACCTTGTGTGTGTTGACTTTACAAAGAGTCATAGCCTCCAAATCCAGCTCGTACCTCGAGCCGGATGCCTAACTCGACCTTCGGCCTCCAGAGTCCGGACTCAAGTCTTAAGCAACCTTGGCGGACCTTTGGGTTATCTCGATCTAAGGAAGTACGACCTTATGACGGAAGCTCTGGTTTTGGGGGTGTCCATGAGATAATCATGATTAGGCCGCAGCTCAGCTCGCTAATCAGCCCATGGGAAAATCAGGGCGTACACCTATCATGTCAACTCTGTGACATTCATGATTAATTCCTAAACCTGACCCATAAGTGTGGTCAAATCAATAGGTAAGGAGATAATGGGCCGCACGGCCCAACCCAGTCGTGGGGGTCTGAATACGCACGTTCACGCTGCGTGTTCGAGAAGTCAGGGATATATCAGACACGTGATGTCTGATATATGCATGTTTACCTTGCGTGGTTGACTTTATAAAGGGTCATAGCCTCCAACTCTAGGTGGATACTTCACTCGACCTGCGGCCTCTAGAGTCCAGACTCAGTCAAATAATCTTGGCGAACCCTTAGGTTACCTCGAGCTAAGGAGGTAGGATCTTATGATGGCAGCTCCGGTTTTGGGGATGTCCACTTGGTAATCATGATTAGGCCGTATCTCAGCTCGCTAATCAGCCCGTGGGAAAATCAGGGCGTACAAACTTCATCTCTGATAATTTAGCCAGCAAATTTGGAGTAACTATTTTTAAATTATATGTTATGCAAGTGATTATGCGATAGGAGCAGTCCTTGGGCAAAGAGTTGGTAATGTTCCTCGTGCTATTTATTATGCCTCTCATACTTTCAATGATGCTTGACTTAATTATTCTACCACTAAAAAAGAGCTATTGGAAATTATCTTTCCTTTGAAAAAAATTCGGTCTTACTTGATTGGAACTAAGATTATATTCCACTCATTCTACTCTAAAATATGTTCTTGCAAAAAAAGATGCAAAGCCTCTTCGTATTTGATGGAATCTAATACTACAAGAGTTTGATTTAGAAATTAAGGATAAGAGAGGTGCTGAAAACTTGGTAGTGGATCACTTAGTTCGACTTATCAATGAAGAAGAGTCATTTCCTTTGCATGAGAATTTTCCTGATGAATAACTATTGGCATTGACAAATGTTCCACCTTGGTATGTCGACACTGTCAATTTCCTTGTCACTAAGCAATTCCTAGTACACTTTACACAAGCACAAGAAAACAAGCTTAAGCATGATGTTAAATAATATGTATGGGACAAGCCTTATCTATAGAAGCATTGGCATAGCATCGCCTGATGCTTAGGTTTTAAAAACATCCTAGCAGATGATGTATTGCATGTATGTAGGCGCGTATCGCCTAGCAGGCGATGCGTCACCAACTAGAGTCCGTACAAGTTATGTAAATTTCTCTAAATGATGTGTTTTACAAGTCTAACCCTATTGATTAAACCTAATGATGGTGCCCACTCTATATAAAGATTAAAATAGAGTTTTCAAAGACTTGATCACTCTCTCCAATCTCTCTCTACCCTCTCTCCCTCTCTAGCTCCAAGAATCTCAAATTTTCTCCAATAACTCGTAAAGAAAGTGTTTGACTTTGTGAGTTTAAGGCTTGTTCAATCTCAATCATCATTTCCTTGTAGAAAAGGCCTCAAGTATCAATGGTGGCTAGGAAATAGATTATTAGGACAACGTTAAGAAACATGTATAAGCATTGGAATTGTGGTTTTTAATTGTTCTAAGGATTTTCTCAAAGGGCAGGTTCTACAAGAGTTTTGAAGGTTTATAAAAGTTGAAGAAGATCATTCACTAACTTATGTTTGCATAATCTTTCTCAATCTTTATTTAGTCTATGTCAATCCATTTTTTGTGTAGATTCTAAATTTTGAGGTGGTGTTATCTCACTCTCCCCCAACAAGCATTGTACTGATCAAGTGATTAGAAGGTGTGTGTCTGAATACGAATTTCTTTCTATTCTATCATTCTCACACTCTTATGCTTGTGGAGGCCACTTTGGACCAAAAAAGACAGCTCAAAACATTTGATAGAATTCCATACCATAACAAATTTTCCAACAAAAATTAGGGTTCTTTTTAGAGCTTGGTATCGAAAATATGTGGATCCAGAAATTCATTTCGGAAAATTGATCCTTTTTCATATTGTTTCTTTTTAAGAACCAAAAATATTTGTGCCAAAATAACCAATGCCAAGAAGAGCAAAAGGCCTTGTACACGTAATGGATCTTGAAGTACTGTTTTCACATCCCCATGACCAAATCCACCCACGGATTACTCGTTAATGGTTGAAGACTCAATGATGCACTATGGGCTTATCATAATGCATATAAGACTCCCATAGGTATGTCTCTATATCATTTGATTTATGGTAAGTCTTGTCATCTACCGGTAAAGCTAGAACACAAGGCTTGGTTGGGAGTAAAGTAATGTAACATGGAGATGGATGCAATGGGATCACATAAAAAATTACACCACCAAGAGCTTGAGGAAATTATGAATGATTCCTATGATACCTGAAAAATCTATAACGAGAAGACCAAGGCCTTCCATGACAAGAAGATTTCTCGGAAAACATTCAAGGTTGGACAGAAAGTATTGTTGTATCATTCTTACTGTAAATTATTTTGAGGAAAGCTACACTCTAGGTGGATGGGTCCATATGTCCATCTGTTATGACTACCATATTCCCCAATGGATCGGTTGATATTTCAAGTATGAAGATGGGGAAGGCATTTACAGAAAATAGACAGCAACTCAAGCCATACCGCGAGACATTTGAGGAAAAGGAAGATGAAGTGACTTAATTATTTGAGTTGTAGTATGTAGATTAGTAAGCAATGTTTAGTCAAGTTAACAACGTTAAGCAAAGCACTATCTTTAGCTTTCAACTATTTCTTAGTCTTTTTTTGTTTAAGTTATTTTTATTGTATTTGAACTATGAAAATTATGGAAAAAAATTATATTTTGAGGACCTAGATGCTATTGTAGAATGCCTAGGTACTG
The DNA here is from genome assembly GCF_963169125.1 of Humulus lupulus. NCBI lineage: Eukaryota > Viridiplantae > Streptophyta > Magnoliopsida > Rosales > Cannabaceae > Humulus > Humulus lupulus. Next base: position 109,220,438 of record NC_084797.1, on the reverse strand, counting down.
CGGTGCCTAGAAAAGGAAGCTCTAGGACACCGCCTATCCACAATCAAATAGAAAAAATAGGCTTCATTGACTGCTTAGGCACACCTAGTGCTTTCCTAGAACCTACTTCGAGTGCCCCATTTCCTCATTGGAAAGTGACACAGGATGACCATCATCTACTCGACCTTTCTCATTCTATCCAGCTCCTACTTGAGCAATATACGAATAGGTACTATTTCACACTTTTTCCTCAACTTGAACAATGCTTACAACTTTACTTCGTCATTGCTCTACATAGGGAAGACTTCTTTCTCCTGCACAAGAATATATTGGCTAGTTGAACAAGATAGTCAATTTTTAGTGCTAGGATTGGTCCCATTGGTAGGGACATGATGTAGAACATACTTTAAGCCTATCTCAATTTCCACTTGCCTTGATAACTTTATCCTTGGTTTTCGCTCTCATTAAGAGATTGTATCAACTATATCATTGTGTGAGTGAATTTTGACTCAAAAACAATAGGTGCCACATTTTTCCCTGCCATGGACTCCTTCAAAATTCACTGGGAAGATTATGTTACATCAAGCGTTGGAATAGCCATAGGTGTGGCTGGTTATAATACTAGTGCAACCATTGATTCGAATGAGCTTTTAGGCACATTTGGGTTGCACAACATGGAGGCATCATTGGAAAAGTGGAAAAACAAGGGCTTAAAATTAGGAATGGAAACAGGGCGGGTAATTGGCGGAGGGTGCTCCCCCCACCTCCATCCATGCATATTCCCTGTCGGGGGTGGGGTTGGTGCGGGGAATCCCCATGGGTACTTATTTATTAAAAATCAAACTTAAGAAAAGGTGATTTCCTAAAATTAATATATATTAATCTATGTTAATAGCTTAAAGTATTAAATATTGTACAAAATAAAATTAAAAATCATAAAAAAAAGGTTACTAATATGCTACAAAATCACATAAAGAAACATGTAAAATAAATAAGTAAGACCCCGTTGGCGCGGGGAGTGCTATCACCATCCCCGTCCCTGCCCCATTGCCCGTATAGGCGGGGAATCCCCACCCCATTAGGGGTGGGTCCCCGCGAGACCCCATCCCCGTGGGGAAAATTTTCATCTCTACTTACAATTTCTCAATGATAGCACCGAAATATGGACATAGTATTTCATCAACAATAATTTAGAGAAAAGTTGTAGTTAAATGAATAACAAGCAAAGAAAATGATGATAAGATATTATATCTATAGTGGTTCCCCCTAAAAAGGTGACCTACGTCTATTGGAAATTTTTATTTAGTGTTTTGGCATGTGAAGTTCAACTTACATTCTACATCATAGCCCGTTAATTTATAAGGTGGCCAAAGAAGTTAAGTTTCCTCAAATTATAGATTTTGTTACTCAATCTGTTATAACAAATATTTAAATTTGGGGAAACTACATTTGTCACAAATTAAATATCTTTAACCAAAATCTCCCATTCTAATGATTGACCAACAATCATTAATTACCTTATGAAAACTGGTTGATCCAATTTGTGTTGGTATTGAATTATCGAATTAGAGTGTAGCGGAAGGTTGTTTTTAAAAAAAATATATTTTTATCAATACCAAGCCAAGATAATGTATATACATATCTATGCATTAAATCAAATATAAAGATAGATGAGATACCTCTTGAAATCTATCAAGAATCATTGCTATCTTTTAGTATTCAAATATGATCATCCAATCCACGCAATATGACTTTGGAATATCCACACCACAATCTTTCAAGTCTAACCTTAAACACACTAGGACATGTGTAGGCATGTAGAAGTATTTGGACAATTTTTCTATCTCAATATGTACTCAACAAATGAGATCTAGAGATTTTGGAGAAGAACCTTTGTGAGAGAATTAGAGAAAGCTTAGTCTTCTTTTCTCTGAGTGTTTTTAGGCTTGTGATCACTTATGAGACAACTTAGAAAAATATCAATATATAGTCTACGTCAAATCTCATTAATTTAAGTTTTATTTATTTAATTAATATTTTAATCAAATTAAAACACTAACTAAATAATTAAACAATAAATAAATTACATAAATGGGTAACTGTTTACATTTGTGTCATACCAGTAGGACACACTTAGTAGGAATGTGCCAGTCAATGTGCACATTGACTAGGGTGTGTGGTACTGCAATTACATAGTGCATTTTTCATTTATTTATATTATTTTATAAGACAAAATATATATTTAAAATAAAGTATTATTTCAAATATGCATAACTATTAGTTAATTCAAAATTAACTTTATCTTATAAAACCTAATGTTATTTAGTTCAATGAATTAAATATATTCTCTCACTGTTAATTAGTTTACAACTAATTAATATTTCTTTCAAAGTTTTCTCCACATGCATGGTTTGAAAGATTTAATCGGGTGGTAAAAATATATGGGTATAAACAGGCTAAATCGGATCACACCTTGTTCGTCAAAAACTCACAAGAGGGTAAGGTAATTATTCTCATTGTCTACGTTGATGACATGATACTCACCGGTAATGATTATGGAGGGCAAGAAAGACTTAAAGGCTTGCTAGCCCAAGAATTTGAGGTAAAACATCTTTGACCAATGATGTATTTTCTAGGAATGGAGGTTGCAAGAACAAAACTAGAAATTTTTGTGTCTCAAAGAAAATATGTCGTAGATCTACTCAAGGAAATTAGAATTAGTGGTTGTAAACCTGTGACAACACCAGTTGAACCAAAAGGCAAGGATAAACCAACAAAAGAGAAGTCAGTTCACAAGGGAATGTACAATTGTTAGTGGGAAAATTGATCTACCTATCTCACACAAGGCCCAATATTGAATTTTTTGTGAGCTTGGTTAGCCAATACATGCACAATCTATTTGAAGAACACTTGGAAGTTGTATACAGAATTTTATGCTATCAAAAGAAAAAACCAGGAAATGGATTGCTATTAAAAAAGAATGAGGAAAGAGGTGTTGAGGCCTTAACAGATGCAGATTGGGCAAGGTCAGTTGAAGATAGAAGATAACAACTAGATATTGTACTAAAGTATGGGGGAACTTGGTTACTTGGAAGAGTAAGAAGCAAGCAGTGGTATCCTGAAGTAGTTTTGAAGCATAACTCAGAGCTCTTGCTCAATGCGAATTAATTTGGATCAAACACATACTTGACGAATTAAAACTTCAAAGGACGAGCCTTTCAAGTTGTACAGCGACAGCAAGTCATCAATCAACATAGCACACAAGTGTAATGCCCTACTTCCTTAGAGCCATTACTAAGTGAGTTTTAAAACGTGCTTTCGAATCACTAATCGAGGTTTTAGGTCAAACAGTGTGATTAAGCCATAAACAAAGGAAAAACATTAGAAATAGTAATTTTCATAGTAAATCATAAAAGTTTTACAATTGGGATCCCAAAAAACAATTTAGAAATATTTACAACATATAAACTGAACCAAGTCGACTAGACGACAAAATCTTGGTTTATTTACAAGCATCTCCCAAAATCCTCTGGCTGTGGCATCCAGGCTGGCCAAACATGTACACGCCGCCTCACGCCTGCTGTACTCATGGTTGGTTGACCTTTTCTTTACCCTTACCTGCACCACAGAGCATTTGTGAGCCGAAGCCCAGCAAGAAAACTCACAAAAAGATAACATATACAACACATATATCAAGCATATAAACAGGCCACCAATGGGCTAAACACATACGGCCTAGCCGTCCCAGGCGTTTACCAAGCCCTGGATTCACGGACCACGCCGTGAGGATATCCCAGGTATCATTCTGGGGACTCGCCCTAGCAACTCGCACTCCACGTGCTCAACGCTGCTCCCGGCCCCTTGCCGTTCTCGGCCTTGCACTCAACGTGCCCAACGCCGTTCTCGGCCCTTCACAGTTCTCAATCTACACCGTTCCCGGCTCTTGTCGATCACTCACATAATAACATACATAACATAACAAGCAAATACAGAATTCTAGCATAATCAGATAAAGGGCTACGCCCCGCAGTTCTAACATATTGGGCTCAGCCCTGCATATCAATTCCATTCAAACACGTTGGGCTCAGCCCTGCACACAAGCTCTATGGGAACAAGGGTTTTCTAACCTGAGTTCTGAGATTTTTGAGCACCGATGCCCCGAGCACAGTCCTCTAACTTGAGCCTCGCCGAAACCCTAGTCACAACGTAATAATAACATCCATCCATCAAGTTCTAATCCAGTAAATAACTTTGAGCCATAACCCTAACCCTCGGGACCTTGAATTCTATCAATCCGGGTGATAAAATCCATCCCGAGCCTTACCCATTGAGTTCCCAAGCCTAAATACCCTTAAAAACACAGACCAGCACTAAGGGTTGCGGCCCCACCCTCAAGAGTCGCGGCTAGCCTCAAAACAGAGGCTAGCACACCCCTGCAACACCACAGGCCGCGGCGCACGCACCAAGCGCCGCGGCGCGCATGAACTTCTCGGCTACCCTCGGCCGCGCGCGCACACGGGCCGCGGCACACCCATCCTAGGGCCACGACCCTCTTCACCGAACCCAGATTTTCTCACCATTCTTCCACACCTTTCCTTAAGCCAATTCATCCAAAACCCATCTATCAAACCCAGATATTTAACACATATACTCCAGCTCAATAATAACTCAGTAACAACATCAAAACCCATTAAAATCTACCCCAAAACTCAACTAGATCACACAAGAACAATTCAAACTTGCTAACATGCATGCTCTAACAAACTAGCTGAAATTCTAAGCATAACTTCCATGAAAAAGCTTACCTCTTGCTGAATTAAACCCCTGAAGTAGAACCTTAATCCCCCAAGCTCCTAGCTCCTTAACTTCACAGCCCAAAGTCCTCAATTTCTTGACTAATTCCTCCAAAGTTCTCCTTTGACATGTCTTAGAGAATGAAAGAGAGAGATGAATAAAAGCTAACCTTTGCCGAGAAGAGAAGTGCAAGTTGGTTTCTCTAAGTTTCTAATTAATTCCTCTTTTTTTGTTTTATTTGACTTAAGTCTAAAGGGTTACCTCAAGGCTCGGGGTACCAAAACGTCCCCGAGGGCAAAATGGTAAATTTCCCCATTATTCCCGCCTAGACATTCTATCCTCAAATATATCTCTAAATATTTATTTTCATGTCCCGATAATCCCATAACACACCTAGTACCCAAATTACCCCTTGACTCACCCCGAGTCCGAATCTCAACCCCGTTGTGACTCTCTGGCTAAGCGCTCCCCAGGACTGTCTCAGATCGTGCTACACAGACATATCACATATATATAACATTTATCATATTTATACCCCTGATATCCAGATGGGGTCCACATGCATATCTAACTTAACTAAACATGCTTCACTATCATATATACACATAAATCCACATATTAGCATATTAAATTATTTATTGCCCTCCAGGCACACTAATCAGGGCCGTAAGCCCGATTAGCAAATTCGGGTCGGTACAACTATCCCCTCCTTACAGAAATTTCATCCTAGAAATTACCTGAACAACTCGGGGTACCGCTCCCTCTTCTCTAACTCAAGTTCCCATGTCGCCTCCTTAACCTTGCTGTTTCTCCACAGCACTTTCACCAAGGCGATGGTCTTGTTCCTCAAGACTTTATCTTTTCTGTCAAGAATCTGAACTGGCTTCTCTTCATAGGACAAATCCTGATCAAGCTCTAGATTCTCAAAACTTAGAACATGCATTGAATCTGACATATACTTCCGAAGCATGGATACATGGAAGACATCATGAACCCCTGATAAAGCTGGAGGCATTGCTAGTCTGTAAGATACTTCCCCAACCCGCTCCAAAATCTTGAAGGGGCAAACAAACCTGGAGCTCAACTTCCCCGAACACCAAACCGTTTCACACCCCTCATGGGTGAAACCCTAAGGAACACATGATCACCAACCTGAAACTCCATGCTCCTGTGTTTCAGGTCTGAATAACTTTTCTGTCGACTCTGGGAGGCGAGAATACGCGCTCTAATCTTCTCAATTGCCTCATTGGTCCTCTGAACCATCTCTGGACCCAAATACCTCCTCTCACTTGTCTCATCCCAATGAATAGGTGATCTACACTTCCTTCCATAAAGCATCTCGTACAGAGCCACACCAATGGTCGCCTGATAACTGTTGTTGTACGAGAACTCGATCAAAGGGATATACTTACTCCATGATCCCCCAAAATCAAGCACACAGGCTCGCAGTAGATCCTCCAATATTTGAATCGTCCTCTCAAACTGCCCATCCGTCTGTGGATGATAAGTAGTACTAAACCGTAACTGCGTGCCCATAGCCCTCTGTAGACTCTCCCAAAACTTGGAAGTGAAGGTGGGGTCTCTGTCCAACACTATCGACCTTGGAGCCCCATGCAGTCAAACAATCTCCTTCACATACAACTCAGCGTACTGCTCCACAGTATAAGTTGTCCTAACAGGCAAAAAGTGGGCGGACTTGGTATACCTATCCACAATCACCCACACTGAGTCATGCTGACTCGCAGTTCTCGGTAAGCCAACAATAAAGTCCATAGTAATATCTTCCCACTTTCATTCTGGAATACCCAAAGGCTGCAACAACCCCATTGGCCTCTGGTGCTCAGCCTTAACCTGCTGACAAGTTAAGAACTTAGTCACATAATCCACCACATCCCTCTTCATGCCCGACCACCAATACAGAGCTCTCAAGTCCTGGTACATCTTCGTCGTACCCGGGTGCAAAGAATAGGGAGTGGTATGCGATTCATCCAAGATCTCTCGCCGGATACCAGAATCCATCGGAACACAGATCCGACCCTTGTACTTCAGTAACCCCATCTCTGAAATGGAAAAGTCCTTTGTCGCTCCGACTAAGGAACTCTCCCTATGACCTCGCAGCTGGGAATCTTTCCCCTGCGCTTCCTTGATCCTCTCAAGGAGTGTAGACTGAAGAGTGATGTTGGCCAACTGACCAACCACCAACTCTATACTGGCTCTGGTCATCTCCTCAGCTAACTTATCAGATATCTGCCTCGAGCTAAACAACTGTCCTGGGCCCTTCCGACTCAATGCATCAGCCACTACATTAGCCTTCCCAGGATGGTAAAGGATATCACAATCATAATCCTTAACCAACTCCAGCGACCACCTCTGGCGCATATTCAGGTCCTTCTGAGTAAAGAAATACTTTAGGCTCTTATGGTCGGTGTATATCTCGTACTTCTCACCATACAAATAATGCCTCCAAATCTTGAGTCCAAACACCACCGCTACCAACTCCAGGTCATGCATAAGATATCTCTGCTCATATTCCTTCAACTGTCTCGAAGCATAGGCTATCACCTTACCAGCTTGCATCAACACTCACCCCAAACCCTGCCTGGGTACATCACAGTAGACCACAAACTTTTCATTCTCTGTCGGCAAGCTAAGTACTGGTGCAGTAATCAATCGCCGCTTCAGTTCCTTAAAACTGTTCTCACACCTGTCCGTCCAGACATACTTGGTCTTCTTCTTTGTCAATTCTGTCAATGGCATAGCTATTCTGGAGAACCCCTCAACAAACCACCGATAATACCTTGCTAAACCCAGAAAGCTTCTCACTTCAACAACATTACTCGGTCTAGGCCAATCTCTGACCACCTCAATCTTACATGGGTCAACCAGAATCCCCTCCTTACTAACGATATGGCCCATAAATGTAACTTGTGGCAACCAGAACTCACACTTACTGAACTTAGCATATAACTTATGCTCTCTCAACCGCTGTAGAACCAACCACAGATGTTGCTCATGCTCTGCCTCTGACTGGGAGTACACTAGAATGTCATCGATGAATACTATCACAAACTTGTCCAGATAATCCTTGAAAGCCCTATTCATCATGTCCATGAAAGTTGCTGGGCATTGGTTAATCCAAAGGACATAACCAAGAATTCATAGTGTCCATACCTCGTTCGGAAAGCGGTCTTTGGTATGTCCTCCTCTTTAATCCTTAGCTGATGGTAACCTGATCGGAGATCTATTTTGGAAAACACTGTTCTCCCCTATAGCTGATCAAATAAATCATCAATCCTAGGCAGTGGATACTTGTTCTTAATGGTTAACTTGCTCAACTCCCTGTAATCAATACACATCCTAAGGGACCCATCCTTCTTCTTAATGAACAACACTGGCGCACCCCATGGTGAGAAACTCGGTCTGATGAACCCCAAATCAAGTAACTCTTGCAACTGAATCTTCAACTCCTTTAGCTCCGTCGGACCCATTCTATAAGGTGTCCTAGATACTGGCTCCGCTCCTGGTACCAAATCTATAACAAAGTCAATCTCCCTCTGCGGCAGCAACCCTGGAAAATCCGCTGGAAACAAATCCGAAAACTCACACACCAACCTTGTCTCACCTGGTCCAACCGACACCACTCTAGAAGTATCCACAACGCTTGCCAGGAATCCTATGCAACCTTCCTGCATCAGGTCCCTAGCCCTTAGGGCTGAAATCATTGGTACACGTGGTCCACTAACTGACCCCACAAGCACAAAGGGTACCTCCCCTTCTGGTTCAAAAGTCACCATTCTGCGCTTGCAGTCAATCGTTGCCCCATACTTGGATAGCCAATCCATTCCCAAAATCATATCAAAATCATCCATCTATAGCTCAATCAAATCAACAGATAACTCCCTACCATCTACCTCTACTGGAAATGCCCTAATCCACTTCCTAGAGACTACCAGTTCTCCTGTTGGCAACAAGGTCTGAAATCCCCTAGCATACACACCACTAGTTCTACAAAGCTGATCTATCACTCTAGTAGATACAAATGAATGGGTAGCCCCTAAATCAAATAATGCAGTATACAAAGAACCAGCACTAGAGATCTGACCTATCACAACTGAAGGGCTAGCCTCCGCCTCAGTCTGTGTCAAAGTGAATACCCTGGCAGGAGCAAGACTGTCACTCTGCTTCTGCTCCTCCTTCTTAACTTGAGGGAAATCCCTCTTCAGATGGCTGGCCCTCCCACAAACAAAGCAGGCCCTGATCCTGCACTCACCCTGGTGTCGACGCCTGCACCGCGGACACATAGGAAAACTCCTCCAGTTATCACTGCCACCCTGACGGCCAGTAGAAGCACCCCGTGCCCTCCTATCTGAACTGGGAGAAACAAAGGAATCTGGGGCCTTCCTCTTCTGCTCACTAGAACCACAACCATGACAGAACCCATAAAAAGGAGGCACTATCCTCCTGGCATCGCGCCTAACAGCGCTATCCCTCCAAATCTGATCCTCGACCCTCTCAGCAGTAAGGGCCTTGTCCACAGCTTGGCCATAAGTAGTAGTCGCTGGATCCAAGGTAATATTCACAACGCGGGCAATCATCACATTAAACCCCCGCACAAACCTATCCCTCCTGGCCGCATCAGTCGGCACTAGATCTGGCGCAAACTTCGCCAATCTATCAAACTTTATTGCATACTCTGTCACTGTCAATCGATTCTGAGTCAGGTTGATAAACTCATCAACCTTGGCAGCTCGTACTGCCACACTATAGTACTTCTCATTAAACAAGTTTCTAAATTCCTCCTAGGTCATAGCTAATACATCACTTCTCTGGACTACCACGTCCCACCAGATGCAGGCATCCTCTTTGAACATGTAGCAAGCACAGGCTACCCTCTCGTTCCCCTGAACTCTCATGAAATCCAATATTGAGGCAATCATATTCATCCACTGCTCTGCCCGCAGTGGGTCTGATCCACCCTCGAAGGTGGGAGGATGCTGCTTCCTGAACCTGTCATACAAAGGTTCCCACTTGTTCTCCTCAACAGACTGAACTGGCACTGGCGCTGCAACCTGCTGCACTGGCAGCCCAGTAACCTGAGGCGGGGCCTGCTGCCTCAACTATCGCAACTCTTCCTCTGTTTGCTGTAGTCTCGCTTCCATCTCAGCAAACATCTGTTGCCAGTTCTGTGGGGTAGGTGGAGGGTCCTGACCCTGGTTGCCATCCTCGGCCTTACTGTCGTGGAGTCTAGGTGATTGCCGAGGCATCTCAACAAATATGCCTGCAACCAACGACGCCGCTCATCAGGCATGATAACCACATCCAAAACCACCTCCCAGGCACAGCAGTTATCCACAAACAATAACTCATTTAGCATATAACACACAACGGGCCATGCCCTGGCATCATGCATATGTTAATTCATTCATCATGCTCTATACAAAATATGCAGGCAAACAGGGCATATAAGCACATATTCAGACATATCAGCCAATCTTACCAACAAACCCTGAGTTAAGCCTGTCACTAACAACGTGTGTACATGTTCAGTCAATCTCCAGAACCAATAACCTTGGCTCGCTCTGATACCAAGTTGTAATGCCCTACTTCCTTAGAGTCGTTACTAAGTGAATTTTAAAACATGCTTTCGACTCGCTAATCGAGGTTTTAGGTCAAACAGTGTGATTAAGCCATAAAGAAAGGAAAAACATTAGAAATAGTAATTTTCATAGTAAATCATAAAAGTTACAGTTGGGATCCCAAAATACAGTTTAGAAATATTAACAACATATAAACTGAACCAAGTCGACTAGACGACAAAATCTAGGTTTATTTACAAGCTTCTCCCAAAATCCTCTAGCTGTGGCAGCTAGGCTGGCCAAACATGTACACGCCGCCTCACGCCTGCTGTACTCATGGTTGGTTGACATTTCTTTACCCTTACCTGCACCACAGAGCATCTGTGAGCCGAAGCCCATCAAGAAAACCCACAAACAAATAACATATGCAACACATATATCAAGCATATAAACAGGCCACCAATGGGCTAAACACATACGACCTAGTTATCCCAAGCATTTACCAAACCCTGGATTCACGGACCACGCCGTGAGGATATCCCAGGTATCCTTCTGGGGACTCACCCTGGCAACTCGCACTCCACGTGCTCAACGCTGCTCCCGGCCCCTTGCCATTCTCGGCCTTGCACTCAACTCAACTTGCCCAACACCGTTCCTGGCCCTTCGCCGTTCTCAGTCTACACCGTTCCCGGCTCTTGCCGATCACTCACATAATAACATACATAACATAACAAGCAAATACAGAATTCTAGCATAATCAGATAAAGGGCTACGCCCAGCAGTTCTAACATATTGGGCTCGGCACTGCATATCAATTCCATTCAAACACATTGGGCTTAGCCCTGCACACACACTCTATGGGAACAAGGGTTTTCTTACCTGAGTTATGAGTTTTTTGAGCACCGATGTCCCGAGCACAGTCCTCTAACTTGAGCCTTGCCGAAACCCTAGTCACAACGTAATAATAACATCCATCCATCAAGGTCTAATCCAGTAAATAACTTCGAGCCATAACCCTAACCCTCGGGACCTTGAATTCTATCAATCCGGGAGATAAAATCCATCCCGAGCCTTACCCATTAAGTTCCCAAGCTTAAATACCCTTAAAAACACAGACCGGCACTAAGGGCCGCGGCCCCAACCTCAAGAGTTGCGGCTAGCCTCAAAACAGAGGCTAGCACACCCCTGCAACACACACGGGCCGCGACGCACGCACCAAGCGCCGCGGCGTGCATGAACTTCTCGGCCACCCTCGGCCGCGCGCGCACACGGGGCGCGGCATACCCATCCTAGGGCCACAACCCTCATCACCGAACCCAGATTTTCTCACCATTCTTCCACACCTTTCCTTAAGCCAATTCATCCAAAACTCATCTATCAAACCCAGATATTTAACACATACTCCAACTCAATAATAACTCAGTAACAACATCAAAACCCATTAAAATCTACCCCAAAACTCAACTAGATCACACAAGAACAATTCAAACTTGCTAACATGCATGCTCTAACAAACCAGCTGAAATTCTAAGCATAACTTCCATGAAAATGCTTACCTCTTGCTGAATTAAACCCCTGAAGTAGAACCTTAATCCCCCAAGCTCCTAGCTCCTTAACTTCACAGCCCAAAGTCCTCAATTTCTTGACTAATTCCTCCAAAGTTCTCCTTTGACATGTCTTAGAGAATGAAAGAGAGAGATGAATAAAAGCTAACCTTGGCCGAGAAGAGAAGTGCAAGTCGGTTTCTCTAAGTTTCTAATTAATTCCTCTTTTTTTGTTTTATTTGACTTAAGTCTAAAGGGTTACCTCAAGGCTCGGGGTACCAAAACGTCCCCGAGGGAAAAATGGTAAATTTCCCCAATATTCCCGCCTAGACATTCTATCATCAAATATATCTCTAAATATTTATTTTCATGTCCCGATAATCCCATAACACACCTAGTACCCAAATTACCCCTCGACTCACCCCGAGTCCGAATCTCACCCTGTTGTGACTCTCTGGATAAGCGCTCCCCAGGACTGTCTCGGATCGTGCAACACAGACATATCACATATATATAACATTTATCACATTTATACCCCTAATATCCATATGGGGTCCACATGCATATCTAACTTAACTAAACATGCATCAAAATCATATATACACATAAATCCACATATTAGCATATTAAATCATTTATTGCCCTCCAAGCACACTAATCAGGGCCCTAAGCCCGATTAGCAAATTCGGGTGGTTACAACAACCCAATCCATCATGACGAAACCAATCATGTTGAAGTGGACAGAGACTTTAATAAAGAAAATTTGATGGAAAGGAACTATGTGCTGTATATATTATTTGAAAATACACATACACGATCTTACTTATTATCATGTTATTTCTAATTTAATCAAACATAAATATAAATCCAAAAATATGCATCTCTTGAAATTAAACAATAAAACAGAGAAAAAGTAAATTCCTTACTTTTCTAAAGTGGATTTAATTAGACACCACCCTTTCAGTTCTCTATTCTTTTTTTTCTTTCTGATTTCTAGGAATTTCCAAGAACTGAAACATGAACACAACCACAATCTTACTCACCAATCTTTGATCAAGCCAAACTATTGTGGGCAATTTTCTAACCACATGAGATAGAGATCTAGAAGTGAAGAAGAGAGATTGGCTAGACTAGTGTAATCTAGGGTTTTCTTTAAATGACCACTTACCAAAAAGTTGTCTTTTGAAAACCCTAGTTTTGACACGGTTTTTTGCCAACAGTAGATTAAGAAATACAATAACAAATATATCACTGCTCTTTTCTAAACCGTAATGAATTATATGAACAACTTCTCACACTCACAATTTTACGTGGTTCAGTGGTTAAAATCCACCTAGTCCACGAGGCAATATTATTAATCTCTTACAATTTCTGTAGAGTTTCTATATCACAAAAAGCCGTCCTTTTTTCCTCTCCATTATCCATAATATTTATAGTGGATATTCCTGGATAGGTTTGGGTAACTGTGTGCATAAATATTTTAAACAATCAATCAAGATAATTCTCATTTACATATGGATACAATTGCCTATGGAAATTACTCCCGTTATCTCAGGCAATAAATGTGTAATACAGCCTGGGCGTTAATGAACATATAAGGAACTTCCAAGTCTTTCGGGATCCTTCATTGTGCATCAAGACTAGGTTTCCATGAGCTGAACATCTTCCTCGAGCTGGAGATTGAAGAGTGAACGAACTTTAATTCAGATTAGGTTTAGATCATTCTGATGGCGATCTGTCCATAACATGTCTCAAACTGGATTATTCTCCTGAAAGGCGATCTGGAGATTATCTACATGTCACACTGCCACGTTATAACTCGAGCTGCTCACATCAACGTTAGCTAAATGTTCCACTTGCCTGCTTTTTCTATGTCCTTATCTGACAGTTGTACCCCTAGATGAATGATTGAGTCCATGCTTATTTTGGGGTAAAACATTTTCCTCCCAAGCTCCTGGTCGTGCTTGATGTCGTCATTTTCTAACATGCACATTATGGGCTTTTAGGCTTTTGTCATGTTAAATCATGCATGCCCACTACTCGAGTGTTAAACACGTGGCCGTCTATAATTGGTGCCTGTTCATGTTTCGAGGACTATGACAACTGTCCTGTTAACTTTTTGTCGCTGCATGGGTCATTTAATCTTGGCCTTTGGATCTCGAGCTGACCCGATCGGATGACCTAGATTAATTACTAAAGCTTACGTATAAATAGGAAGATCAGACCTGAATTTCACCACCTTCGCATTCAAAAACTTTCCTTTCAAAAACAAAACTTCCCTTTTTCTCTCCAACCTCTTTCAAAATCCTTCATCATCCTTTCTTTTTTTAGAAGCTCTCAAGCTCCAACTTTTGGAACCACCAGCATCCTTGTCGAGTAAACATATAAACTGTAAGTACCTCTTCATCTTGTTTGAATTTTGGTTTGAATCTTTCACTCTTTATTTTCCAATAAGTTCCTTTTATTTCAAATTTTTTTCTCAGTACCATCTTGTATTCTAGCCATGTCTAAGTTCAATAGGGATTTGTTTAGGCTAAATGGACAATACTAGACTTGTTTAGATATAAGGTGTTTGAAAACTAGGCAACTTTTCTGGGATTTTAAGGAAATATTTTTTGATGAATCGATTAAGATACATGTTTGGGCATAGAAGTTGAGAGGTTTTAGGTTTGGCTCTGGGTAGCTTAAGGGTCATGATTCCTTAAGCGGTTCTGCATTAAACCACTTTCAAAAAGGTGACAGGCCTGACATGCGAATCCTGAAGTATCATGGAATTCCCCCAGTCTGTAGCACGTGGCTAAGGACTACGTGTGGAAAAACGCATTGATGCTAGGGTACCTATTAGCTCACGTATATTCTAGGCTAATAAAATCAAATTCAAACCTCAGAATCATTGGACCTTTGTCATCGTAGCTAGACTTTATTTTAGGTCGTCAAGCGAGCTAGATCATGTCTCATCAACAGAAAAACATCGCAAGCTCCTCTTCCCAAAGTAAGAATCAGGGAAGGCAGGTAGTGCCTGACACCCCGATTCCCCACTTTGGCCTGGTGGTGGACAGGGAGGTTGTAGTCGGCCCAGATGCCTTCTTCGAGGCTGAGAACATCGTGTCCCGAATAACGACTCAAGGGAAGGTGAACAAGATATTGCTAAGCCACAGGATCGAGATAGGGACTGATGGCCTTATGGCCCGACCTCCGCTGGAAGGAGAGCGGGGTTTTGCCCCACTTCAAGATGATTTTGGGGCCTAGAGTGATGAGCACCTGAAAGCGAGTGCTTTCCTTCTCCTGGACCAGTACTTCGTAGACTTTTTAAACTACATCAAACTGGCTCCATTCCATCTCCCCCCAAACTCATATTAGCTTTTGGCAGAGCTAAAATATTTATTTTTGAGGCACGAGTGTGAGGTCCCCACCCCGACCGATATTATGTACTTCTTTAGCCTCAAAGCCAGCCCTGAGCAGAAGGGAAGATGTGACGGTTTCTACTACCTCAGTCGTTTCCCTAACCAGGCCTCTATCATCAACCTCCCTAGCCACCCAAATGACTATAAAGATCAATTCTTTATGTTGAATGGATTCAAGAACTGCACTCACCGACACTTTAACCATCCTCGTAAGTCTCCTAACTCTCTGAGCTCCATATGTGAATTCCCTTTTTTGATTAAGTTTAACCCTCCTAACTGAGTTTGTTCCTTGTCTAACTACATTCAAGAGGACAGGGTGATCTGAGACCCTTGGAGGTCAATACGAGACATTTTCCCGTCTTCCTTCAAAGGAGTAGGTGTTCCGAAGGGTAGTGAACGATGCTACCATTGTGGCCTACAAGATGATCCGCAAAGATCAGACATTAGCTATCAGAACTTGAGGTCCGCCCCCCGAGCTTCCCCCTCCTCAATAAGTCTTGCCCATCGTTGAAGACCCCGAATAGGAGGAAGAGGTCGCATCGATGGTGCAGAAGAGAAGAGCCCTAGACCCATGATAAGTAGGGCTAGAGTGTCAAAGGAAAATGCCTCCAAGTTTTGAACTTTCACCGAGTCTCTTGTCAAAGATAAAGGTGCCAGCTCCACCCAGGAGCAGCAACAGCAAGCTCAGCCCCCAGCTCCGGTAACGACAGTCACCATCCTTGAGGTTCCTCCTCCTCTTCCTCGACATGCACCTACCTTGGTTCCTCTGGTTATTCAGGGCGAAGTCCCCTCTATTCAGATCTCAATAAAACCACTTGAGCTGGCAAGGATCCTAAGAGCCTGCCGAGGGACTGTGTATGAGATGGTGGGCCATACATATAGAGCCAATGTTAAGGACCTAAGGGCCTTGGAGGAGCGTTCTCCCGAAGATGTTCTTGAGTCCGCCATGGGAATGAACCTCAATGTGAGCCACCTTCATTCCTCCTATAGTATTTCTTTTCCCATTTTTTTGAACTAACCTTGACCTGCATTTTCCCTTTGTAGTCTGTCCTGGCTCAACCCCGTGATATTGTTCAGGTTCGAGCTAGGAGGGATGATGTAATGCCCTGGATAGCCAAGACCATTACGTTGTGTGTTTATAAAGGTGCAAGACTTGTTAATCAAGTCGTTTAATTAGAAACGTGTTACCGAAACTATAGTTGAACTAGGGTTAAAAGATTTTGGTCTCAAAAGCTTCATTTCTTATAAACAAACATTTTCTTTGCATGGGATCCCAAAAGTAGTAAATTTAAAAGACAGTCTACAATATTTTAGGATTGAAATACAGTTATTAGCCACTCTAAGTGTAACGACCAAAATTTACTAATTAGGCTTAAGGGCCTTGATTAGTGTATCGGGAGGGCATAAATGGATTATATGTGATTTAATGATTAAATGCATGTTATATGACTATTTGAATATCTGTGATGCATGACTATGTGTATTAGTATGCATGTAGGCCCTGATGAGGTTAGAAGAGCATAATTGTAATTTTTTGGTCAGTTGAGGGCATAACTGTATATCTTTGTGATAATTGATGAGACCACATTATTATGTGGATATATTTGTAATCTGTGACTTGAGACGATCCTAGTAAGCGATTTAGCGAAAAAGTCACGGTGAGGATTTATACCCGGCTCGGGGCGAGCATGGGGGTAATTCTGGGAATTTAGAGAATATATTGGAGTCTATTTTGATATTGGGGAATATAATTTGTGATTGGTTAGGTGTCGGGAAGTAAGCGGTAAATATTAGAGAAACTCGAGGAATTAGCGGGAATTGAGTGCAATGACCAAAATGCCCTTAGGTTGATTTACAAGCTTAGGGATAATGGGAGGGTATTATGGTCATTTGGCTTATAAAGGATAGGTGTTAAGTGCTGTTTTGGCTTTACGCCTTAGTGGATTGTGTAGAAAGGGCTGGAATTCTGAAGGAAAGAAAAGAAAGAAAAGAAGGAAAAGGAAAGAAGGGAAAAGCAGGGCAAATTTTCAAGAACGGTTTGGGTCTTCTCCACCAATTTCTTCTAGAGATTTGAGGCTAGAATCCAAAGGAGATTAAGGCTGAGATTGTGTACTTGGGTTCTTGATCGGGTTGGGAAAACTAGCTGAGGTTGTTCATCAGTTGAGGTAAGACTTTGAGGTTAATATTTTAGTTCCTGGTATTGGTGTTGAGCTGGTTTTTCTAAGCAAAGTTCTGTAGGAATTCTAGGGATTTGAGGCTGAAGATTTGAGGAGGAGAAGGCTAACCAGGAGTGGGAGACAACCTAGGCTAAGCTCATCCATCAAAGGTAAGGAACTCTAGCTTTAAGCTTTGTGATTTCTGTGGCTTGCTGAGATTTTGAGCTTTAGGTTCAGCCATGGTGAATTTTTTGATTTGGAGTGCATGTGGTTGAGTTTTATGTGGTTGGGATGTGTGAGGTGAGTTGGAGATGTTGGTAGGCTTGCCTTTATGTTTGGTTGAAGTTTGGAAAAGCTTTGATATGGTTTGGCTCGGGGAAAATCGAAGGAGAAAAATGCAGGGTTTGCTGTGCTGTGACTAGCGCTAGTCACTGGGCGCTGTAGCGCTAGGCTATGTTGTAGCGACCCAAATTTTCTAATAAGGCTTGGAGCCTTGATTAGTGTGTCTGGAGGGCAATAATTGTTATACTATATTAATTTATGTGAATTTAATGAATATGTGGTTAGAATGCATGTTTAGGTGATTAAATATGCATGTGGGCCCCATTTGGTTGTCAGGGGCATATTTGTAATTTAAGCCCGTTGAGGGCATAAATGTGATATATGTGATATAATGGTGATATATTTGTGATGCACGTTCCGAGACGGTCCTAGGGAGCTGATTAGCTAGAAAGTCACAACGGGGTCAAATACCCGGCTCGGGAGGAGCCTAGGGGTATTTTGGGAATATTATTAAGTGATCGGGAATTATTGAGTAGCGATTAGAAATAGCAATATTTTAGACATGTCGGGATTAAAATGGGGATTTTTAGGCACACTTGAGGATTTAGCGGGATGTGTTAAAGGACTAAATCGCCCTTAGTGGTATATGAGGACTTGGGGTAACTTAAGGGGTAATTGGGTCTTTTGGCAGCTGGTTATGTAGAGATAGGGATTGAGGAAATGTTGGAACGGTTTAGAAAAGGCAAGGGAGAGAAAAGAAACAGAACTTCTTAGCCACTCTCTCTCCCATGCGATTTCTCTTTTCTCTCCTTGGTGATTGAGAACTTGCCGAGTTTTGAGGATTTTGGGCTAGTGAATTGGAGGAATTTGGCTGCTGTGGCTAGGAAAGTTAGCTCAATGGTGTGCTAAGGTTAGAGGTAAAGATTTCATCTCTGTTTTCTTTGAGTTTCTAAGCTTAATTTTTTTAAAGATTGATAATGGAAGCTGAAAGTTTGTTTGTGGCTGGTTAGTGTGGGAATTCAGTTTGGGGAACAAGAGGAATTAGCTTGGAGTTGGATTTGGAGGAGGCTCAGGGACAAATTTCTACTTGAGGTAAGGGTTTCATGCATCTCTGTTTGGTTGATTTCTAGTGTGGTTTAAGAATTCTGAGGGATGGTTTAAGTTCTACAAGTTCTGGTTTAAGTTTTATAATGTTTTAAACCAATTTGTGAATTATGGGTTTGAATGTGTGTTTAGGCTTGTTGTTGATGTTTCTGAGTTGTTAGATGGTTTATATGGGGTTTTGGATTAAATTTGGGACTTAGGTATGCATTGGTATTGATTTGGAGGTGTTTTGGCTCGGGAAAATGTTGGGGAAAAACCCAGATTTCTGGGTTTGCGAAGGGGCGACGCGGCCCTGTTCTTCTGCGCCGCGGCGCTAGGTTGCATCAGGGAAGGGAGCCAGCTGGGTGCCGCAGCCCTTAAGGGCTAGTGCCGCAGTGCTAGGCCATTTCTAGGTAGGGGGAAATTTTATTTTTTAGGCTTTTGCCCAGGGGGCTCGAGGGACGCTTCCACCACCTTGTGTGGGGATCCGGGAGGTCCCGAGAGCTCGGGATTGGTTCCGGAGGATGTTTTTGAATTGATTAGTAATGGGAGTGTTATTTGTGTGTTGTGACTAGATTCTTAGAGAGGCTCAGATTAGAGGACCGTGCTCGAGGGTTCAGTGCTCAAGAAGCTCAAGACACAGGTAAGAAAGTTGTTGTACCAATAGAGCAGGGCGAGGCCCCATAGTTGTGTTGCAGGGCACGGCCCTATATGATTATGTGTTGGGTGTAGCCCATTGATTATGTTAGTATATGTTTAAATTACATTTTAAATATGATGTGTATGCATATATGTGAATGATCAGCTAGGGCCGGGAACGGCCAAGGCCGGAGCAGCGTTTAGCACGCGGAGTGCGAGTTGCCAGGGTAAGACCCTAAAGGATACCTGGGATATCCTTACGGTGTAGACCGTAACCCAGGCCCTGGTAAAGCGCCTGGGACGGCTTGGCCGTATGTGTTTAGCTTGTTGGCGAATTTGTTATATGCCGAGTGGTTTATATGCATATGTTATATATCTATGTGGAGTTTTCTTGCTGGGCATCGGCTCACGGGTGCTCTGTGGTGCATGTAAGGGCAAAGAGAAAGTCAACCGACCGTGAGTATGGAGAGCGTGAGGCGGCGCGTACATGTCCGGTCTGCCTGGCTGCCATGGCCAGGGCGTTACATATGTGGTCTGGGGCATTTTAGGGTCTGCTTGTTGCGCTGTAGCGCTACCCTATTTCCATAAAGGGGTTTTGGGTTATTTTCAAGGGTTTTTGCCTGGGGGTTCGGGGTTTGATTCCACCTCCCCGTTTGGTGGAATTAGGGCTTCCCGAGGGCTTGGGGTTGGTCCTGTGGGCTAGGTTTTGGATTTGATGTCTGGTGATGATTCTGATCTATGGCTGTGACTAGGTGTACTCTAGGGCTCAAGAGGGATCGTGCTTGAGGATCAAATTGAACAAAGCTAGCAAATCTAAAGGTAAGAAAACTGCACCCGATTATGTGTTTGTGATGGGACTAAGAGCTCCCTATATCTGTATGATGTCATAGATGGTATTATGCCATGGGACATGTGATAAACGACCTAAGGGTGCTGTAAATAATATTTGCGCACAGGGCGCGGCTCGGCCACTAGTAGCTGAGGATAGCTTAGTATTCACTAAGCTCGGTTTAAGCTGGCCGAAGTCAGTGGGATAAGTATAGGGTGCGGCCTAAGGGCGTTAACCCTAGTTATCATATGTGGATTGATTATTGATATAAAATGATATACTTGGTATGTTGAATACTTGATTAACATGAATGCTTAAATTGTTGAGTACAGGCTTATGCGGTATGGGTTATCTGATTGTTTATTCAATGATTATGCTCTGTTGTTGTGTTTTCTTGCTGGGCCTTGGCTCACGGGTGCTACGTGGTGCAGGTACAGGCAAAGGCAAGTTGGACCAGTCCTAAGATGGAGAGCTACGGGGCTGAATGTACATGGTCAGCTGATCGGTCGCCACGGCCGAGGAGTGTAACAGGACGAGAAAAGCTTATTTGTCTGTTTTTCCTTAGAGTGGCTAGCAACTGTATTTAAATCTTAAATATTTTGTAAAAGATCTTAAACTTATTACTCTTGGGATCCCATGTAAAAAGAAAATGTTTATTCATAAGAAATGCAGCTTTTGAAACCAAACTCTTTTAACCCTAGTTCAACTATAGTTTCAGAAACACGTTTTGAATTAAATTACTTGATTAGCAGGTCTTGCACCTTTATAAACACACAGTGTAACGACCTTGGCTATCCAGGGTGTTACACTAAGGAAAAACAGACAATTAAGCTTTTGTCGTCTTGTATCACTCCTCGGTCGTGGCGGCCGATCAACTGACTATGTACATTCAGCCTTGAAGATCTCCATCTCAGGACTGGTCCAACTTGCCCTTTCCTTTACCTACACCACGTAGCACCCGTGGGCCAAGGCCCAGCAAGAAAGCACCATAACAGAGCATAATCATTAAGCAAACAACCAGATAACTCATACAGTATAAACATGTACTCAACAGTCCAAATATTCATGTTATTCAATTATTCAGCATACCAAGTACATCATTTCATATCAATAATCAATTCACATATGATAACAACAATTAACGCCCTTAGGCTGCACCCTCTATTTATCCCACTGACTTCGACCCGCTTAAACCGAGATCAATGAATATTAAGCTATCCTCAGCTACCAATGGCCGAGCCGCGCCCTGTGCGCAAGCATTATTTACAGCACCCTTAGGTCGTTTATCACATGTCCCATGGCATAATACCGTCTATGACATCATGCAAATATAGGGAACTCTTAGTCCAATCACAAACACATAACCTGATGCAGTTTTCTTACCTTTAGATTTCGCTAGCTTTGTTCAATTTGATCCTCAAGCACGATCCCGTCTGAGCCCTAGCGTACACCTAATCACGGTCACAAATTAGAACCAACTCCAAACTTCACTTCCAAAACCTAGCCTCAGGACCAATCCCGAGCCCTCGGGAAGCCCTAATTCCACCAAACGAGGTGGTGGAATCAATCCCCGAGCCCCCAGGCAAAAACCCTAAGAAATAACCCAAAAACCCCTTTATGGAAATAGGGTATCGCTACAGCGCTACAAGCAGAGCCAAAAGTCTCTTGAACTTCAGGGCCTAGCGCTGTAGCGCACGGTGACTAGCGCTATAGCGCTAGTCACAGCACAGCCCAGCACAGATTTTTCTCCTTCGAACTTTCCCAAGCAAAACCTTTCCAAAACTCAACCAAACCTCAACCAAACAAGCCTCCCAACATCCTCAACTCATCCCATAAGTCCCAACCACAAGAAATTTAATCACATGCACCCCAAAACACAAGATTCACGATGGCTGAACCTAGAGCTCAAAACTCAACAGAAATCCACTGAAATCACAGAACTTAAACCAGAGTTTCTTACCTTTGATGGATGAGCTCAACCTAGGTTATCCTCCACACTTGCTTAGCCTTAACCTCCTCAAAGCTTCAGCCTCAATTCCCTAGAATTCCCACCAAAACTCAGCTCAAAATCCATATTAATACTAAGAACCAGAAACTGAGTTACAACCTCAAGCCCTTACCTCAAATGATGAGTAAACTCTGCCAATTCCTCAAGACAAATCAAGGATCCTAGCCTCAAGCTCCTGCCCAAACTCTCTCTGAGTTTTAGCCCCAAGAGACCTCAAGAATTGGTGATGAGAAGCCTAAACCAAGAGAGAGAAAAAAGTCTCCCACTTTTCCTTTTTTTCCTTTTTCCTTCTACTTTTCTTTTCTTTCTTCAGACTTCCTTCAAATTCTAGACATTCCACTAAGGCATAAAGCAGACTTAACTCTTATCCCTTATAAGCCAAATGACCATGATACCCTCCCATAATTCGTAAGCCTTTAAATCAACCTAGGGGCATTTTTGTAACGCCCTACTTCCTTAGAGCCGTTACCAAGTGAGTTTTAAGACAAAACAGTGTGCTATGAACTCACTAACCGAGGTTTTTAAAACAAAAGTGTGACTAATCAAAAGTTAAGGCTGTAATCTTAGAACATGCGTTGTTTCATTAAAAACTTCTAGTATTAAACATTTGGGATCCCAAAATAAGGTTTGAAAACTATTTACATCTTAAAATAAGTTTATAGTTGATTAGTTATAAAAATCATGGATTATTACAGCCATTTCTCGAATAAACCCCCAACTAAAGCAGTCGGGCAAGCCAAACATGTACTCGTCGCTTCACGCTCTCCGTACTCATGGATGGTTGACTCAATCTATGCCCTTACCTGCAACACAGAGCACCCGTGAGCCGAAGCCCAGCAAGAAAACTCAAGCAGTACATAACATATGCAAATTATACAGTTAATCATATCAGATAGTCCACAGATAAACAGGTCAACCAATAGACTTAAGTAACCCGGCCATGCCGCCCTAGAAGCCTTACCAAAGCCTGGGGTCTCAGTCCTTACCGTAAGGATATCACATGTATCCATGGGGTTCCACCCTGACTACAAGCACTTCACGTGCTAAGTGGTACTTTCGGCCCCACTGCCGTTCTCGGCCTTTCGTCGTTCTCGGCCTTACGCCGTTCTTGGCCTAACTCCGTTCTCGGCCTTACGCCGTTTCATTCAACTATAATCACAGATAGTCTAACTCGAATAACATTTGAACATATATCAATACAATCAAGTCTGCACCCTAACATGTAATGCAATATAGGGTCGTGCCCTGCAACCACGCTATGGGCCCATGCCCTGTCCTATGGGTGCAATAGTTTTCTTACCTGTCAATTTGATAGCTTTCAACACTTGACTCCTTGAGCACGATCCCACTCGAGCCTTAGCGCACACCTAAACACAGCCATAGGTCAAAGTCAACACCGAACCCCAAGTCCGAAAACAAAGCCTCGGGACCAATCCCGAGCCCCCGGGAAGTCCTAGATCCCCAAAACAAAGTGATGGAATCGAGCCCCGAACCCTAGGTCAAAATTCCTCAACAAAAGCCCAAAAATCCCTTTCTGTGAACAGTGCAGCGCTCTAAAGAGGGCGTTGTAGCGCTACAAGCAGAACCTCACCCCCCAGAAATAGGGCCTAGCGCTACAGCGCCCACTAACTTGCGCTGTAGCGCTAGTTGCAGCCAGACCACACCCAAAAATCGTTTCTGCGATTTTCCTTCAACCATTCTCAACCCAAACTTCCCCAAATCTTTACCAAACTCAAAATCAAGCTTACAAACACTCTCCACTCATCCCAAGCATCCCCAAATCTCAAAATCCAAGCTCATGCATCCCAAATCTCAAGATTCACCATAGATGAACCCTAAACCCAGAAATTCAGTCAAACACAAAGTTAAGGCTTAGAATTCATACCGTTGATGCAAATTTGACCTTGATTCATTTCCTAGACCTCCTTAGCTTGCTCTTCTCAAAGCTTGTCCAGAAATTCCCTAAAATTCCCATCATCTCAGCCCAAAATACAGCTCAACCCAGCCAGACACTTAAAAACTGAAAACTCTAAAAACTTACCTCAAAAGTTGATGTGTTCTTGCTAATCCTTGCCAAATCTTCAAGCCTAACTTTAAGATCCTTGATGCTCAGCCTATCCTAGCTCTCCACTGAGCTTTGCCCCAAGAAAAATGGAGAGAAATGGTGCAAGAATGCACAAACCGATCCTTTAGTAAAACCCCTCTGTTTTCTCTCTTTTCCTTCTTTCCTTTTTCTTTCTTTTCTTTCTTTCTCTCCACAGCCAACACACTGTCTCTATAAATCCCACTAAGTGTAAAGCCTTATTTAATCTATCTCTAAAAAAACCAAATGACCAAAATGCCCTCCCTATTAATTCTAAACCCTTTTGTCCAAGTAGGGCCATTTTAGTCATTTTACCCAATTCCCGCTAATCCTCAAGTGTCTCTAATATTTTCCCGTTGCTTTCCAATACCTGATAAATTACCAAATAATATTCCTCGATATCAAAATAAACGCCAATAAACTCAACAGATCCTATTTATACCCCAGGCTCGCCCTGAGCCGGGTACAAATTCCCGCCATGACTTTTCTGCTAACCTGCTCTCCGGGATCGTCTCGAGTCACAAATCACAGAGGCACCCACATCACAATGTGGTCTCAACAATCATCACATATCGATACAGTTATTCCCAAAATGGCCAAAATTACAATTATGCCCTTCTAACACAATCAGGGCCTACATGCATACTAATAAACATAGTCATGCATTTCAAATAGTCAAATAGTCATATAACACGCTTTAAATCATAACCATGCATTTAACTCATAAAAATAACACATAAATCCCAACATGCCCTCCTGGCACACTAATCAAGGCCCTTAAGCCTTATTAGCGATTTTGGGTCGTTACAACTATCCCCTCCTCATAAAAATTTCGTCCTCGAAATTTACCCAAACACATCAGTCAGTAAACCCGCAACTCTGACCATGATTTCCAAGTTCCACCGCCTTTACTTTAGTTCCCAACAACACTCTTTCAGGAGTAACAATCTTGCCCCACAAGATTTTGTCTAATAGCCATACCTTTGTTAGCTTCTTGTTTACACCGCAACCCTGCTGAAACTTCAGAGTCTGCTTAAATTACAATGATTACCTTGCTGTCTTATTCCCAATACCAGAGATATTCATAAGCTAGCACCCCTACCAGGTGGGATCAACTTGTAGGCCCCGCTGGCCTAACCCTTGGTACAAATTCAGAATCTTTATTGAATCAAGGGTCAGAACTCTCCCTTCTTTCCCTGAATACCATACAAATCCTTGTCTGTTATTACGTAGAGATACAAATCTTTCCTTCCGGAACTTTATTTTCCCAAAATTTAACAATTTACAAGTTCTTTTATTCTTTCAAATAGGCAGACACTCCTGCCTTAAGAGTTCCAACAACCTCCTTGGCTTTCTCTCTGAACCAATGCCAAATCGTAGTATTCACTATCCTTCGCCTCTTACCATGTCCTATGTCGTGTTACTTTAACAAGACCCCAGCATTTCCCACCACGACTAACTCATCAGGGATTACGCTTCCCTTAATATCTCGAGTCTTCGCATACTCAGCGCTCAATTCTTTAAGATATCTGATAAACTTTCAGACTGCCATTCCACTTGCAATCAACTGATAATTCCAGGTTCCCACTCTGTTTTGTTTTTTGTTCTCTAGATCCTTTCCAAAATTTAAAATACTATAGGGTCTCAATTCAGTATCATTGACGTTCTACCCTGAAACCAGTTCACTTGACCCAACTACATTAACCCGATCAACAGAGTTAAAACTTTTCATGTCTAGATACCTGACTTAAGGTCTATTGTGGTCTATTCCCACGATGCACCACCACATCACCTAACCCCTCAGGGTCCAAAGGAAAACGCTAGATTCTGTCACCCGCTCCACCCTCCCGGTACGACGTACCCTAGGAGGTGGAATGATATCCATTCAGAATTCTCATTCATAACCCAAATCTAATTGGATCTTTCATCCAATCCTGGTATCCTAACTTGTACCACCTTGGCAGGGTTCCTCCCTGCTTCAACCAAAGCCAACACTTTAGATTCCATAGTTCAATGACACTCACCAGCTAATCATTACTTACTAACGTTACGTCGAACTCAGTCGTTGCCTTGTCCACTCCATTACAATCTACGGCGTTATTCCCTGACTGACACACGCCTCACAGTTAGGAGTTCCGCCTCCAATTAAATTTCCCCTCGCTCAATCGAGGATTTCAAACACTGATCATCCGTCTATTACATTTCACCACATCTGGGTCTCAACGTTATCTTTCTTACTAATACCCAATACTCAAGCACCTTATGATATGCATAACTGTCAACTTAACGCTTCGAGTGTATCAACCATGTTCATTCTTTCACCTCCCGCAAGGTTCGATCCATCATCGCATAAATTTGCGCCTGGGCGTGCCCTATCTATGGAGCACCCCCACAGTTCCATATCCTCATCATGGATCAAGTCCTTTATGCTATCACTCTACACTTAACCAGATCGCACACATATTCCAGCATCGCCAGATACCAATCAGTTCTTACCTTGTCTTCTGAATTTCCTGACTAGACACTACTCATTCCATCTAACCTCAAGTTTTACTGTTCTCCTCATCTCTGATGTAGTTGTCCCAGGAGGTACTTATGCAATAGATGACGCGCTTACCAGTCTTGTTATGCTTCTACTCTTTAGATATTCTTCATTAGCTTCTTTGTGGCTTCAGATCAAATCTCCTCATACCTCTCCTTTCTTCCTATAGCTCCATTCTGAGTACTCTTAACGACACCCAAACTGACACTCCGTAGAACCTTACCTGTGACCCTGCCTCCTGGGAACTAACGTCTTCAGCATAATAATCAGTTGCTCACCATTACCGTCTAGGAGTAATCCACAAACATTGCTCATGAGCTTGAAGGGGACTTGCCCATACCGTTCATGCATTCTCTGCCTAAAGAACTTACCTGTGCTGTTGTAGCTTGAACCATTCTAGAATCTTTGTTACCAACTCCTCACACCCTACCCGGTGCAAAATAGACAAATTCACGAAATGTCTCTTTCCTTGGTTTCCAGCTGGCAATAACCAGGTCATAGATCAACTCTTGGAGACATCGTTCCATCTTGTATCCAACATTGTACTTTTCGTTCTAACCCGACGATGCTAACAATCCCCGCAGTATAACACTCTTGGCTACTTCAGGGTCAAATTCCTTCGATTGCCTCGATAGATTTTCTGTCCGCCAAAACCATCTTTTACAACATTCCTTATACCAATACTATCTGTAGTCCGACCTTGAAGTACCCCCAAATCTTTCTTTAAATACTCACATAATTTTCCCACTGGCCAGCTCAGTTTCCACTCAGTCTCATTTACATACCCCAGATGATATCCTCTACAATCCATCTGCCAGAGTTTCTAATTCCTTCTCAATAAGTATTAATATCTTCAGCCTCTCGTATAACACCTATGAGGCAAACTCTCTCTGTCTAACTCCCTCTCGGAACATTCTCAACACCGAGTTCTTCCAGTCCGTTACGTAACCAAAGCATAACCATTCAGTTGAACACTCATCCTCGAGGAATCAGCCTCGAACTACGAATGTAGCGAGGCATTCAAGTTTTCTGTTCCCTCACTATGGGAAGTCCATCCGAACATATCGAGTCATTCTATGTAGAAGTCATGCCCTCACCTGACCTCTTTCCAGGTGACATCCTCTTCCTCATGCACATACCAATTAACCTCCCTGGTTCCTGTCACCATCTTGATGACTACCTTTTCAATCAGGCTTCTTTCCAATCTCAAATTAGGTGCCCTAGCACTGTCTAGGGTCCTTCTACCTCAAAATTGAGAATCTGTCCTTGCTGCATTCTATCAATAAAAGTACCATCTTATGAATCAGACTTTTCCCCCATTCTGGCAAAACCAGAAGCCACAGAACTATCCGGGGTTCTTTTAACTCGGTTATCACAAATCTATCTTTACTAACTCCATCAAAGGAAGCACTGCCATTGCAGTTCTGGCACTTAGGCTCTATGCATCATTCATCAATTCCTCGAACAACATGGCCCTCTCCGCCATCCACATACAGACGATAAGTCCTTACATCAGAGCGGCCCAAATACCTTAGACTATTCTAGATTTCAAATCCTTAAATGGGTCGCCATCAATTCCAGATACATCCATCAGTATAAATTTCTGAAATGAATTACCCAATTCACCAAACCCATTGATTTACACTGTTGTTACCCTATCAGTCCAAACCAAACTTATGAGCCCACCAGTCTCCACAGTTCAAACCATGTCTTTATAACCTCCTCTATCAATCACCATCTGAGTTCTTTCCAGCCCATTAAGCCAGTACCTCAGCCCGAGTACCATTTCCAGGCATCTCTCTGCCTCAACATTTAACACAACCCTCTAATCAGGATCTCTCATCCTCTTAACCAAGGGTGGAATTAACTTTGCCCATCTATTGATAAATTCCTTGTCAGCCCGAACTCTCCTCAAAACCAGAGGATAACACCCTTTAAGCCTTTCATATAATACCCTTTTCTGTCCATATCCTCATAGTAAACCAACACTTGTAACCTTACTGTTAAAACATCGGAATCAACTATTTTCCCAGAGAAATTCGCTGTTCTTCTGTTCCATCTCAACTAATAAACTCCACAGCTTACTCACACACTAGTGACCCTCTGCTGCTGCTTTCAGGGATAAATGGAGATCTCTAACTCCAACTTATATCTAGAATCCCCCTTTCAACGCAATGTCAGATCCACTTAACCATTCTAGGAATCAACAAATTGAGTTCATCCGCCACTACTGACCAACTCCTGAACTCTGTGGTTCATACTCTGAACCAAACCACAACTAGATCCAAATATCCACAGATATCATGCACACACAAAGCATATTTAGGCCAAATCCACAATGATATACATTTAGCTACCAGATTTTAACATCACCAAGTATACCCAGGTCTTAACATGCTTCATACAAGCCAATAAACGGATATTACATACGAATTCAATTTAAACAATTAACCACATAAACTCAATATGTAAACCATTATGCCAATATTCATCCACATGCATAATAATGTTATTCAGCACGCATCAATCTCAACATGCAATAGTCAAGGGCCCAGCCCCAACAGTATCTCATGCATATGTCAACTCATTCCTCATGCTCCATATAAATAAGCAGGCAAACAGGGCATTCAAACATATGTTCAAGCATGTCAATCATTCATACCAACCAACCCTGAGTCGAGCTTGTCACTGACAGGGAGCGTACATGTTCGGTCGATCTCCAGAACCAATAAACCTTGGCTCGCTCTGATACCAAGTTGTAACGCCCTACTTCCTTAGAGTCGTTACCAAGTGAGTTTTAAGACAAAACAGTGTGCTATGAACTCGCTAACCGAGGTTTTTAAAACAAAAGTGTGACTAATCAAAAGTTAAGGCTGTAATCTTTGAACATGCGTTGTTTCATTAAAAACTTCTAGTATTAAACATTTGGGATCCCAAAATAAGGTTTGAAAACTATTTACATCTTAAAATAAGTTTACAGTTGATTAGTTATAAAAATCATGGATTATTATAGCCATTTCTCGAATAAACCCCCAACAAAAGCAGTCGAGCAGGCCAAACATGTACCCGTCGCATCACGCTCTCCGTACTCATGGCTGGTTGACTCAATCTATGCCCTTACCTGCAACACAGAGCACCCGTGAGCCGAAGCCCTGCAAGAAAACTCAAGCAGTACATAACATATGCAAATTATATAGTTAATCATATCAGATAATCCACAGATAAACAGGTCAACCAATAGACTTAAGCGACCCGGCCATGCCGCCCCAGAAGCCTTACCAAAGCCTGGGGTCTCGGTCCTTACCGTAAGGATATCACATGTATCCATGGGGTTCCACCCTGACTACAAGCACTTCACGTGCTAAGTGGTACTTCCGGCCCCATTGCCGTTCTCGGCCTTTCGCCGTTCTAGACCTTACGCCGTTCTCGGCCTTACGTCGTTTCATTCAACTATAATCACAGATAGTCTAACTCAATAACATTTGAACATATATCAATACAATCAAGTCTGCACCCTAACATGTAATGCAATATAGGGTCGTGCCCTGCAACCACGCTATGGGCCCATGCCCTGTCCTATGGGTGCAATAGTTTTCTTACCTGTCAATTTGATAGCTTTCAACACTTGACTCCTTGAGCACGATCCCACTCGAGCCTTAGCGCACACCTAAACACAGCCATAGGTCAAAGTCAACACCGAACCCCAAGTCCGAAAACAAAGCCTCGGGACCAATCCCGAGCCCCCGGGAAGTCCTAGATCCCCAAAACAAAGTGATGGAATCGAGCCCCGAACCCTAGGTCAAAATTCCTCAACAAAAGCCCAAAAATCCCTTTCTGTGAACAGTGCAGCGCTCTAAAGAGGGCGTTGTAGCGCTACAAGCAGAACCTCACCCCCCAGAAATAGGGCCTAGCGCTACAGCGCCCACTAACTTGCGCTGTAGCGCTAGTTGCAGCCAGACCACACCCAAAAATCGTTTCTGCGATTTTCCTTCAACCATTCTCAACCCAAACTTCCCCAAATCTTTACCAAACTCAAAATCAAGCTTACAAACACTCTCCACTCATCCCAAGCATCCCCAAATCTCAAAATCCAAGCTCATGCATCCCAAATCTCAAGATTCACCATAGATGAACCCTAAACCCAGAAATTCAGTCAAACACAAAGTTAAGGCTTAGAATTCATACCGTTGATGCAAATTCGACCTTGATTCATTTCCTAGACCTCCTTAGCTTGCTCTTCTCAAAGCTTGTCCAGAAATTCCCTAAAATTCCCATCATCTCAGCCCAAAATACAGCTCAAACCAGCCAGACACTTAAAAACTGAAAACTCTAAAAACTTACCTCAAAAGTTGATGTGTTCTTGCTAATCCTTGCCAAATCTTCAAGCCTAACTTTAAGATCCTTGATGCTCAGCCTATCCTAGCTCTCCACTGAGCTTTGCCCCAAGAAAAATGGAGAGAAATGGTGCAAGAATGCACAAACCGATCCTTTAGAAAAACCCCTTTGTTTTCTCTCTTTTCCTTCTTTCCTTTTTCTTTCTTTTCTTTCTTTCTCTCCACAGCCAACACACTCTCTCTACAAATCCCACTAAGTGTAAGGCCTTATTTAATCTATCTCTAAAAAAACCAAATGACCAAAATGCCCTCCCTATTAATTCTAAACCCTTTTGTCCAAGTAGGGCCATTTTAGTCATTTTACCCAATTCCCGCTAATCCTCAAGTGTCTCTAATATTTTCCCGTTGCTTTCCAATACCTGATAAATCACAAAATAATATTCCTCGATATCAAAATAAACGCCAATAAACTCAACAGATCCTATTTATACCCCAGGCTCGCCCCGAGCCGGGTACAAATTCCCGCCATGACTTTTCTGCTAACCTGCTCTCCGAGATCGTCTCGAGTCACAAATCACAGAGGCACCCACATCACAATGTGGTCTCAACAATCATCACATATCGATACAGTTATGCCCAAAATGGCCAAAATTACAATTATGCCCTTCTAACACAATCAGGGCCTACATGCATACTAATACACATAGTCATGCATTTCAAATAGTCAAATAGTCATATAACACGCTTTAAATCATAACCATGCATTTAACTCATAAAAATAACACATAAATCCCAACATACCCTCCTGGCACACTAATCAAGGCCCTTAAACCTTATTAGCGATTTTGGGTCGTTACAATTTTGGTCATTTGTTCCCAATTCCCGCTAATTCCTCAAGTGTCTCTAATATTTTCCACTTCCCGACGCCTAACTAATCACCAATTATATTCCTCAATATTAAAATAGACTCCAATATATTCTCTAAATCCCCATAATTACCCCTAGGCTCGCCCCGAACCGGGTACAAATTCCCGCCGTGACTTTTTCGCTGAACCGCTCACTATGATCGCCTCAACTCACAGATTACAAATATATCCACATAAAAATGTGGTCTCAACAATTTATTTACATTTATGCCCTCAACGGGCTAAAATTATGATTATGCTCTTCTAACCTAATCAAGGCCTACATGCTTACTAATACACATAGTCATGCATCACAGATATTCAAATAATCATATAACATGCTTTTAATCATTAAATCACATATAGTCCAATTATGCCCTCCCGGCACCCCAATCAAGGCCCTTGAGCCTTATTATGAGATTTGGGTCGTTACAGATGAGCTCCAATCCACTCTGATTGCTTCCCAAGAGAATGAGCGGCTTTCCAAGGCCACCATAGCCACCTCCCAAGAGAACAAGCGGGTTTCCAAGGCTGCCCTGGCCACTTCCTAGTAGAATGAATGGATTGCCAAAGACTAGGTCATGGAAGTGAGCCAACTTCGGGACCAGCAGCAGGCTGAGATTGATAGCTTCAGAAAGAAACTTGACGAGGTCGAGATGCTTAAGAACAAGCTATCTGAGGTCGAGACCAAAGCCAAGGAGGAGGTTGACAAGGCCACGTTGGACATTGCAAACTCCACAAATGCCCTAGAGGAGATTCTCTACTAGTGTTGGGCTTTCAACCAGGATGGGGATTTTTCCTTCATGGAGCTGGATTTTTGGGAACCTTATCTTGTCAGGTTCAAGGTTCGATTCTCACAGGAACCTTCTAAGACTGTTGATGCTTCCGGAGCTGCTGATGGGGATGGCGACGAGGTGACATTTCTTGAGCAAGTTGACAGAGCTCAGTGATGCTTTTTTTCTGCTTATTTTACTATTTCCTTTAATTAAGTCCTTAAGGATTGAAACAATCGCCTTTGGGCTCAGATCGAGGTTTTTTCAAACCTCGAGATAACTATATACTCTTTAGTACATGTATGTTAGTTTGTGGTCTATTTGTGTTCCCCTTATTCTATTATTTTCTCGTGTTTATGAATCTTGAATTCTTGCACACTCAAAATCATCGGGATTGTCTTTAGATCAGGATAGGTTCTTGATGGCTCAACTAAATAATTTTAGTCGATATCCTGGTTGTACCCAATAATTTTCCCACCCAATTGCGTTATACCTGTTAGGAATCAAACCTCGAGTCTGGTTGTGTCTAGGAGTTTTGTCTTCTTAATAACATTATACCTGTTAAGAATCAGGCCCCAGACCTGGTTTTATCCAGGGTTTCCTAGTTGTCTTCTAGTTTTTGTTTTGTCTTAGAAATTTCCAAACTTAGTTCGTATTCGCAATTATTTTGAAAATCTAAGCTTTAAAAAGTCGTTGAATAATCAATTTTTCCAAATTCTATGTTTCAAACTTTATCTGAATATGCTAAACTCTTTTAAAAGCTCTCTTTGGTTATGTGCCCTCAAAGAGACCAGAACTTATACATGTTCTAGGTCACTTTTACAAAATGGGCACGTGACACTTTACAATAACAACATGAAAATATTGACTATGTAAAAATCCAATGTTATTATGATGAAGTGACTTTTAGAAATAAGCCTTACATGGAACAGTACTAGAAAAATTAAAGAAAAAAAAGTAATTATGCCAACTACTACTGATAGTATTTTTTTTAAGGTGCAAGGCATTACAGGTGCATGGGACTATTTCTCCATTCAACTGAGCTAGTTTAAAGGTCCCTTCTCGTAGGATTTCCACGATCTGGTATGGCCCTTCCTAGTTTGTTCCTAACACACCATTCTTGGGATCTTTACTTGCCAAAAAGACCTTCCAGAGAACTAAATCACCGAGTCTGATTCTGCTACTTTTCACCTTCGAGTTGAAGTAGCAAGTGATTCTCTGCTGATAATGGGCAAGCTGCAATTGTGACGCTTCTCGTTTTTCTTCGATCAGATCCAGAGATGGACTGAGTAGCTCATGGTATTGATCTTGATCAAAGTTTTCTATCTATGGGTTGTCACCAGTGCCTCAATCGAGAGCATCGCCTCACTTCCAAAATTCAAAGAGAAGGGAGTATGTCATGTGGAGGTACGATGTGAGGTTCTATAGGCCCAAAGTACCTATGGGAGCTACTCGGGCCATAATCCCTTCGCTTCATCTATTGGTTTCTTTAAGTTCGCCTTTAGGGTTTTGTTTACATCCTCGACCTACACATTATCTTGCGGGTACTCTACTAACGAGAAACTCTTAGTTATGTTGTATATCTCACAAAAATTTGTGAAGAGATCTCTATCGAACTGAGTTCCATTGTCAGACACGATCTTCTTTGGGAGCCCAAAACAACATATGTTGTTCTTTACTATGAAATCCAGGACTCTCTTCTAGGTTATGGTTGCCAGAGGCTCGGACTCGACCCACTTCGTGAAGTAATCGATGGCAACAATTGTGTAACGAACTCTTCCTTTTCCTATTGGTAAAGAACCAATCAAGTCGATTCCCCATACTGCAAATGGCCAGGGGGATGAGAACATTGTTAGCTCAACAGGTGCTGCCCGAGCAATGGTGGCAAAATGCTGACACTTTTTGAATTTATGTACGTATAAGGTTGAATCCCTTTTCAGCGTAGGCCAAAAATAGCCCTGTCTCAATATCTTTAGAGCCAAGTTTTCCCCCCCAGCATGGTCTCTGCAGAATCCTATGTGTATTTATTGCTACGCTTCCTCAGGCAGAACACACCGCAGGAGAGGTAGCAAATGCCCTCGTCGATATATAGTCCCTTTAACCTTAACATAATGCAGAGCTTGATGTAGCAATTTTCTTGCGTCCTTTCGATCACTTAGTAACTTACCGGTTGTGAGGTACTCCACTATGAGGGTAATCCAATTCTAATATTTACTTAATATTATTAACAATAATATAGTACGTAAGCTACATATATACAATAATTCAATTCATTTATTTATTTCATTAAAACCATTGTGAACTACAATTGCTTTACGGGCACAATTCCCAACAATCTCCTACTTGCCCTAAAGCAAATGAGGCATTTCTCTTAACCCCATGCTTCTTACATGACCCTGAAAAGATTAAATAGATAAAGTCTCTGTGAAGGGATCTGCAAGATTATCTTCAGAGGCAATCTTCAAGACAGTAACATTTCCTCGGTTGACTGTCTCTTGGATCAAATGATATTTCCTCTTGATGTGCTTTCCCCTCTTGTGAATTCTCGATTCCTTTGAATTAGCTACTGCCCACTGTTATCGTAGTACAGAACAAGTGGTTGATCCATGCCTGGAACAACTTCCATATCAATATAGAAATCCTTCTGCCACACAGGCTCTTTAGCTACTTCACAAGTTGCTATGTATTCGGCTTCCATGGTGGGATTGTAATACTAGAGTGTTTAATACTTCTCAAAACTATAGAACCTCCTCCAAGTGTGAAAATTGATCTAGATGTCGACTTTCGAATATCTTTGTTTGATTGAAAATCAGAATCAGTATATACAGTGGGGTTCAGGTCTCCACCTGAATACACAAGCATGTATTCTTTAGTATGTAACGCCCTGGATAACCAAGACCATTACACTATGTATTTTAAAATAGTGCAAGACTTGCTAATCAAGTCGTTTGAACAATATTGTGATCCTTAAGTCAACTATTAGGTTAGGATTAAAAGATTTTGGTCATAAACGGTTAATTTTCATTAAAACATATGTTTGATACATAGGATCCCAAAAGTAGGTTATATAAGTGGTAATTTACAATCCCAAAAAGTTAATGCAACAAAAAGCCACTCTAATGGCAAAATACAAGTTTTAGGGTTCTATCCCTGTACTTTCCCTCGGCTGTGGCGGATGAGCAGCTGACTATGTACACATTGCCCCCAGAGCTCTCCAACTCATGGTTGGTCCAGTTTCCCTTTGCCTTTACCTGCACCACGTAACACTCGTGAGCCAAGGCCTAGCAAGAAAACCATAGACAACAAATACATATAAAAATAATAGTATTCAATCAATCTTAATGCAAGTCATTCAAAAATTCAACAGAATATAAACATCAAGCTAATAATGGTAAATAGGTATTTTCAAGCATATATTTTAATCAGTAATACAAATGCTCAAGGTCGGCGCCCTTAGGTCGAGCTCTCTATTTCTTAAGCTGACCTCGGCTCGCTTAGGTTGGGTCCACTTTTTATTTAGCTGACCCTGACTCACATTGGCGGAGCCATGTCCGTTGCGCTAATCACCACCCCCGACTCTCTTAGATCGTATTTCACATTTCATATAACAACAATGCAGTTACACGATGCATATATCCAGATACAGGGAACCTTAGTTCCAAACACAACCACATGGGTCCAGTTTTCTTACCTCGAATCCCGATCGGAGAATTAAGAACGGTCTCGAGCACGATCCTCAGTCTTGAGCCTTAACAATAATCCTAGTCACAACAACAATGGGATACTATCAACTCTAATCCAAATAAATGTTTAGGAAACAAGTACTAGCCTTCGGGACCTCGAATTCTACTAAACCGTGTAGTAGAATTCGTCGCGGGCACTTAGTTTTGAATCCCCAAGCCTCCCCAAGCTTAAAACCCTCAAACAGCCCAAATTTGCATTTGACCCGTGGCCCAGCCCCTTAAGGGTCGCGGCGCACTCAAGTCAGAGGCTAAATGCCTCTCTGTTGAAGGACACAGGCCGCGGTGCGCTATAACCTGTACCACGCCGCGCCTAGATAAAACAGAGGCCTTCCAGCCTACTCAAGCATACGGGCGCGGCGCTTGAAGAACAGGGTCATGGCCCGAGCCCCCAAACCCATAAAACTAGCCTTTTCCTCTGTTTTCCTCGAGCCTTAACCTCAAAATTCCACCCAAATCATCAACCAAACCCAGAGTTAAGGCCAAAATTCATATCCTTATAACCTAAACATCATATCTAGTTTATAACAATCCCCTTACACCCATCAAGCACCCATAACTAATAACCATCTAGAATTCATGAAAACTCTAAACTCTAACATTATTTCAGCAGAATTCAATAATTACAATTGGAACCTTACCTCAATTGTGGCTTGAATACCCCAACTAACTCTGTCTACTTCTAGCCTCAATTCCTCAGATTTTTCCCAGTCCAAACTCAGCTCAATTCATTGGCTTTTCTCCTTCAAGCTTCCAAGTTCCACTCAGTTCTAGAGAAAGGAAGAGAAAATGTGAATGATGAGAGAGAGAGAGAGAGAGTGTGTGTTATGTAAGTATCACATAGGTTTTGGCTGTTTTTTCCTAAATCACACTGAACTTATCCTTTAACCAAAAATTCCAAACTGCCCTTGGTATTAACTTAGCCTCCTATTTTCCCTTAAGGGAAAAATGGTCATTTTTCCCCCCGTTTCCCGCTAATTCCTTGAGTAATCCTACTTATTTCGAATTAATCATGTCATGCCTAACTAACTACCAAATACTTTCTCATTACTCAATAAACCCCAAAATATATAGTAAATTCCCAAAATACCCCTAGGCTCCCCCCTGAGTCGAGTATGAAACCCCGCTATGACTATTTCGCTATTCTTCTCATTGGGACCGTCTCGAGCCATATACTACAAATATATCCACATAATAATGTGGTCTCAACCATTTATCACATATAATCACATTTATGCCCTAACGGGCCAAAATTACAAATATGCCCGTATGAACACTAAAGGCCCACATGCATATTTAATACTAATAAACATGCATAAAATATACTCACATAATCATATTAATCATGCATGTCCCATCATTCAATCAATTAAACACACATACAAACCAATTATGCCCTCCCTGTACGCTAATCAAGGTGTTAAGTCCTATTAGCAATTTTGGGTCATTACATAGTATGTCTGAGATATTTGAGAATGTTCTTTACTGCTGTCCAATGACTCAATCCAAGATTAGATTGATAACAACTGACTATCTCTACTGCATAACAGATATCAGGTCTAGTGCATAACATTGCATACATTAGACTACCTACCGCAGAGGCATAGGGATACTATCTCCTGTCCTCCTTTTCCTGAGGTGTTTGTGGACATTGTTCTTTGGACAATTTAACTCCTGACTAGTTAGGCATAGTGCCTTTCTTGGAGTTTTATATGCCAAATCATTCTAGCACATTATCAATATAAGTTTCTTGAGACAATGCCAAAACTTTTTTCTTTCAATCTCTACAGATTTGAATTTCCATAACATATTTAGCTTCTCCCAAATCCTTCATTTGGAATTTCTCAGCTAACCATTTCTTTACTTTTGGTAATGTTTTTATGTCATTCCCAATGAGTAGAATATCATCAACGTAAAGAACAAGGAATACCACAATCTTATCTTTGATTTGTTTGTAAAAACAAGGTTCATCAACGTTTTGTTAAAAACCAAACATTTTAATTGTTTTGACAAATCTAAGATCCCAAGATCTCGAAACTTGTTTAAGTCCATAAATAGACTTAAGAAGCTTGCAAACTTTTTCCTCCTAACCTATAACTTCAAACCCTTCTGGTTGATAGATGTAAATGATTTCATCAAGATAGCCATTCAGGAAATTATGCGGAAAGATTTAAGCATGGCCACAGGTGAAAAAGTTTCTTCATAATCAACTCCTTCTTTCTGTGTGTATCCTTTTTCCACTAGCCTTTCTTTGAAAGTGTCTACTTTCCCATCTGCTCCTCTCTTCTTCTTGAATATCGATTTGCAACCAATAGGGTTGACATTTTCAGGTGGATCTTCAAGAGTCAAGACAGAATTTGAATACATCAATTCCATTTCATGGTCCATGGCGTTTAGCCATTTTTCTTTGTCAGAATCTTCCATTGCATCTCTATGTGTCGATGGATCATCTTTTTTTGTGTCAGACACATACATCTAAACTTCATGTTCATAGTGAACTAGTGTTTACCAACCCTCCCACTACGACGAAACTCTCCATTGTTCTGACTAGAACTAGCGATATCCTCTGGCTATTTTTCATTTGCCACTACTAGTGATTGGTCTTGTTATTTGAGACGATTTCCTCAAGTACGACTTTACTTTGAGGTTTGTGGTTATTTATCTAGTCATGCTCTAGAAAAGTAGCATTTGTAGATACAAATGTTTTTGTTATCTTTAGGACTATAAAATATACCACCTTTTGTTTCTTTGGAATATCTTACAAACATGCACACTTCAGTGCGTGATTCCAGCTTCCCAGTCTCTCCTTTAAGCACGTGTGCAGGACAACCCCATACACAGAAATGGCACAAACTAGGTTTAGTACCATTCCATAATTCCAATGGTGTTTTCTGAATATACTTAGATGGAACAACATTGAGTATGTACAGAGCACATTTTATTACATAACCCTAGACTGTCAAAGGCAATGATGAGAAACTAATCATCGATCTAACCATATCCAATAAGGAAATGTTTCGTCTTTCTGAAACACAATTTTGTTGTGGAATTCCAGGTTCAGTGAATTGGGATTGAGTTCCATGCTCACGCAAATGTTCCTCAAATTCATAATCTAAGTACTCTCCACCTCAATCTGATCGAAGTACTTTTAGTGATTTACCTAATTTCTTTTCAACTTCGGCTCGGAAATCTTTAAACTCACCAAAAGTTTTAGATTTCCTATGAATTAAGTATAGGTAACCATATCTCAAATAATCGTTAATGAAAGTGACGAAATATTCATAACCTCCTCTACCTTGGACATTTAATGGACAAAAAACGTATGTACGTACAAGTTGAAGTGGTTCTGTGGCTCACCTTTACCAGAGAAAGGTCTCTTGGTCATTTTGCCTTCTAGGCAGGATTCACAGACTGGGAGGGAACCAATAGATGGTTCTCTTTAAGGACCATCCTTTGTCAGTCTGTTAATTCTGTCTAGACCAATATGTCCCAATCTCAAATGCCACATATATTTTTCACTATCGGAATCTGTTTTTTGTCTTTTAATAGATGTGGGATTTGCAGTTTTAAATAATTCAAAATTATAAATGTGCTCAACATTGGACTCTAACTTGTAAAGTCCACCTTCAGACTTTGCAAAACAAATGTCGAAACCATATTTCGATATAACAATCGAATTATTATTGAAAGAAATATTAAAACCTTGTTCGTGCAATTTTGATAGTGAAATCAAATTTCTAGAAAACCCAGTAATAAAATAAACATTGTCCAACACAAAAAAAAATTTATTATAAAAAATTAGGCGATCTTTTCCAACTTCAGCTGCCAAGACCTCTTGTCCACTTCAAACTCTCATGGTCACCTCTCCATGAGCTAGCTTCCTCAAAGTACTAAGACTCTACTAATAAAAACAAACATGATTAGTGGCTCTGGAATCAACTATCTAATATTAAAAATCACCTTCCACTAAACAATATTATAAAACAAGCAAATCAAATTTACCCATCTTTTTGTCTTTCAATTCAGCCAGGTACTTAGGACAATTCCTTTTCCAATGGCCATCAACTCCACAATGAAAGCATGATCCTTTCAGTGCCTTCTTTTTGGAGTTCTTTGCATAATTATTCTTCTTGGAAGACTTGTTGGTCTTCTCTAGTTGTTTGTCCTTTTCTTGTCCTTTCCTTGGCCACCCTTCCTTTTCTTCAAATTACCATTTGAAGTGAAGGGCTTGGTTTCAGCAACTTTCCCTCCTCAACCTTAGTGGAACTTTTGTTTAGAGACTCAAAAGTTTGCAACTCACTTAGCAGTTGGGTCATGTTGTACTCCAACTTGTTCATAACATAGTTGGTAGTGAATGCCACAAAAGCTAGTGTGAGAGTTTCAAGTATCACACTTACTTGAGTTCTCTCATCAATGATCGCACCCTAGATTTCTGCTTCGTTCAATATGTTGATCATGTCTGGGATATGTTCTGTGACAGAAATATTTTTCTTCATTTTCATATTCATGAAGCTTCTAGTAGAATCTTGTCTGCACTTATCACACTGCTGGCCAAAAATGCCTTGTAGAGATTCCCAGATCTCATAAGTTGTTTCAACAATTTCAAACTTCTTTCTGATCACATCGCTCATACTAGCAAGCATGTAACATTTGGCCTTATTGTTAGATAAAATCCAATTGTCATGCTTTTCTCTAGCATTTTTGGTAGCAGTGAGAACGGGAACCTTAGGACATTCCTCATTTATGAGAAACATGTGGTTTTCACATATCAAAATAATGTTCATGTTCGATTTCCATTTCATGTAGTTATCACCAGTCAATTTCTCATTATAAAGTAAAGAAGTTATAGGGATTGGATTGGACATATTGCTGAAAATTAAATAAATACAATATAATGAATTAATGCATATAATAAATACCAGTTTATGTTTGGAATAGTAAACATGATGCACAAATGCAACACATAAAATAACACACACAAAATAGTTACTAGTCCACGATAGATTAATTCAAAAATTAATGAACTAGCCATAGGGTAGATCAGACTAATCACAAATTAATCTTGAGACAAGATCTCAACTCCATAAGTGAAAACATAAAAACTCCTTTTTCTCTTTTGACTTATGAATTACCATTAGTTTGGTCAAGATGTACTATTCATGCTCAAAAGCCTAGATACATCTTTGGAGTGTAACCAATTATTTTTTTATTAATGACTTATCTCAAGAGTGTGCCTTAGGGTCAGTCAAACTTGAAATACATCATCGATCTTATTTTCTTATGAGAAGTCAACCTTGAGATAAAATAACCATATTCAGGAGCCTTTCCTTCGGGAGACAGCAAACGGGGCAACACAAGGCCCTTCCTATGCCTCTCGGTGTTCAACCAATAATGGAGATCATGGGACTTGTTGTCATAATACCCTCTCCCACTCACTATTTTAAAAATGTGTTTTTCTCAAAATCAATATTTTTCAATTTGGTTGTAAAACTAATTAAATTAATTTTACCAAATGATATTCTAATAAATACTAATCCAATTATGCAAAATAAATAGTCGTGCCCTAGATTAATTTAATTTTTCCTTTTTAAATATAATATCATTTAATTTTATAAAACAATTTTATTAAATAAGAAAATAAACAACTTTAAATTCTTTTTACCATCTATTGACCCGGTTTTTCGCCAACGAGATATTAAGAAACAAAAGGGTAGATTAGTGCTTAATATTAAACTGTAAGGAAATAACCAGAACTCACTAAAAAACACTGAAATTTTACATGGTTCAGTGGTTAAAATCAACCTAGTCCACGAGTCAATATTATTATTGTTTCTTTCTCTATTTTGAAAGAGTTTCTCTAATACAGAATCATCCCCCCCCCCCCTTTCCTATCCAATATTCTCAGTATTTATAGGGGAATCCCATGAACAGGTTTGGGTAACCGTGTAAACAAACCACATAATTATACATATAATATATAATTAATACAGATTATTCCCATATACATTGGGATATGATTTGACAACGTAATAAATACGTTCCTGCTATCTTGGGTAATAAATGACATAAATACGATACAGCCTGGTCATTAATGAGCGTATAAAGAATCCCCAACTCTTGGGATCCTTCAGTGTGTGTTATGTCTAATTCATCATGAGTTGCATATCTCACCCGAGCTCATGCTTTGAAAGCTATCTGACTCTGAGCTCGTGGTTGACAACTATCTTACTCTTAGCTCTTAATGGACACCTAATATTAGGTCTGGACATTATGAATCTTGAGCTGCTCACATGGTTAATAATCAAATGTTGTACTTGGTTATCTTTTAATGTATTAACCTGCTAGCTATACCCTAGCTGGGTGAGTGAACTCGTGTCAAAATCAAGGTACAACATTTTCCCCCCAAGCTCTTGCTCGTGTTAAAATCAGGGGATTTTAGACTTATGTCACATAAAATCGTGTCTACCTATTACTCAAGTACTGGACACATGGCTTTCTGCGATTGGCGTCCGTTCGGGTTTTGAGGACTGAAATAACTGTCCTGTCAACTTTTTTCCGCCATCTGGTCTATTTAATCTTGGCCCTTGGATCTCGAGCTAACCCAATTGGATGGCCCAGATTAATTTCCGTAGTTTACCTATAAATAGGGTGATCAGTCCTCATAATTCACTACCTTTGTATTCAAAAAATATCCCTTTTCAAACTCTCAAGCTTCCTTTCTTCTTCTCTAGAATCCCCAAAACTTTTCATCCTATCCCAGACCTTCAGAAACTTTCCAGGAGCTTCCCGTGGTCGTATCTACACCCTCTTCGAATCAAACATATTTCCTGTAAGTATTTTATCCCCTAGTTTGAATTGTTTTTTATTCTTCATTATCCAATGAGATTTTTTTTTCAACAATGTTCATTGTTCGGTATCGTTAGGCTATTTCTAAGTTCTAATAGGAAATAGTTTTCAGTTTAGGCTCCATAAGTGAACCCAAACATATTTTAGAAATAATACATTCATTAAACTGGGCAAATTTCTGGGTTAATTTGGGGTAGCCCTAATGGCAAAACAGTTTAAAGAATACCTATTTGGGGTATAGAAACTGAAGGGATTTTAGGTTTAATACCAGGTAGCTTAGGGGTTAGGATTCCTTAGCAGTTTTGCACTAAATCGCTTTCCAAAGGAAAGTAGTGGGCCTGAC
This sequence comes from Humulus lupulus, assembly GCF_963169125.1. NCBI lineage: Eukaryota > Viridiplantae > Streptophyta > Magnoliopsida > Rosales > Cannabaceae > Humulus > Humulus lupulus. The sequence goes on along the minus strand of NC_084797.1, from coordinate 109,176,578 downwards.
ATTTCTAACAGGCAGATCCTAAAGTATCTGGGGATTTTAAGAAACCAAGGCGCGTAGCCTAGTATATCGTGTGGCATCATGCGATGAGGCTTGGAAAAACTTTAGCTCGTATAATGAAAGTAATCCATTTCATCATTCGCCCCACCAGGACCACAGTTATAGACCATCTTAGGTCATCTACTAACTAGGCCACTTTTTCATCAGGCAATTTGATGGCACTTCCTAAAAAGAATATCGCAAGCTCATCCACTCAACACAAAGACTAAGGGAAGCAGATCGCCTCCGAATCTCCTATCCCACAATTTGGTCCAGTGGTGGATATAGAAGTTACCGTCGACCCCAACGCATTCTTTGAGGTTGAACGTATAGTCTCGAAGATAACAACTTAAGGAAAGGTGAACAAAATTATTCTGAGTCACAATATCGAAATGGGAGCTGACGGTCTCCTCGCCCGACCTGCGTTTGAAGGGGAAAGGAGTTGTGCCCCCTTCCAAGATGACTTTGGGGCTTGGAGCAACGAGCACCTGAAGGCTGGTGCTTTCCTCCTTCTGGAGCAATACTTCACAGATTTTTTAAACTACGTGAAATTGGCTCCCTTCCAGCTCCCCCCGAATTCCTACAGACTTTTGGCGGGGCTGAAATATCTATTTCTAAGACATGAGTGGGATGTCCCCACTCCAGCAGATATTTTATATTTCTTCTGCCTCAAAGTGAGCCCCGACTAGAAAGGGCGAGGTGATGGGTTATACTACCTTACGCGGTTTCTGAATTCCACCTTCGTCATCGTGCTCCCCAGCCATCCAAACTACTATAAAGATTTATTCTTTATATTGAATGGATTCAAGAACTGCAAATATCGTTACTTCAACCGTCCTCGTAAGTCCTCTATCTTTGTAAACTCAGCACGTGAATTTAGTCCCTTTCATTGTAGATACCTTTTTTTTACATATTTTATGACTGAGTTTGTTCCTCATGCAGCTATATTTGCAAGGACGGGCAAATTTGTGACTCTCGGGGGTCAGTACAAGAATTTGTCCAGTCTTCCCCCCAGGGAAAAAGATTGTTTCCAGGTCGTGAATGATGCAACGATGTCGGCATATGAATTGATCAATGAGGGTCAGACACTAGCTCTGAGGACCTGAGCTCTGCTCCCAGTTATCCTCGAGTTCCCCTCCTATCAAGAGGCCATGCCAACAACTGAGGACACTGACGAGGAAGAGACCGTGGTTCCCCTCGTGCGGAAAAAATGTGCTCTCAAAGTTAGCCAAGGGTCTGATCCTAACCGAGCTACGTCGGGTGCAGCAGCTGGCCCCTCCAGCCAAGGTAACCCATACCCCTTTAAGTTAATACATTTTAATCCCAACCATCTCGTTAGCCGCCATCGCACAGATCAGGACCTAAATGTAACCCTCCTCCAATGCGTGGATCATTTAGTGGTATGCTATGACCACAATTATCCCAGAGGCACCGTTGTAGTTGATAACACGCTAAACTTTAGATCATCTATCTTCGAAGAGTATGGGACTAACCATAGGACTTGGCCTTCTCTGCTCCAAGGTGCATTTGCTCTTGGGTTTAGACAGTACGTAGATGAATCCAACCCCGAGGAGGGACCTGAACACCCTAGGATCCAAGAGATTATGGCCTTAGATTCCCCCTCCCCTCCGTTAATCTAAGAGTTGGAGGTCGTGCCTAGCCCGGTCCATACACCCGAGCTAATAGTAATAGATTTCTCCCCTAGCCTAGAGGGTAGGATCCTTGTTCCTTTTATATATATATATAAATACTTTTACCTTTGAAACATTACTCTTGTGAATTAACTCCTCTTTGTTCTTTTCAGGTGAAGAGATGGAATCGACAGGAGCTCCTGATTTAAGGAGTGCCTTCCAGGCTGGAAGGTCCAGAATTTGTCCCGTCGTGAAAAGGCCCAGGGTGGCGAAGAAGGCCACCCCTAAAATAGGGGGGTACTATAAAATCCCCCTCTAAGGGTAAAGATGCGAGCTCTACTCGAGAGCCATCTCTGGTGACAACTGTCATCGTTCGGCAAGTTCCTCCTCCCCCTCCTCGACCTATGCCTCCCTCACACCCCCAAGCAATTCAAACTGAAGCCCCTATCGTTCGGATGCCGGTTGAGCCACACAATTTGGACAAGATCCCTAAGGCCTTATGAGGTATCGTGTATGAGACAGCGAGTCACATGGTGGGCCATGCATATAAAGCTAGTGCTAGAGATCTGAGGGCCATAGAGGAGCGAAGTCTGGAGGACGTCCTCGAGTCTGCTATGGGGATGAACCTCACCGTGAGTCCTTTTCCCACTTCTGATTCTTTTTCTTTACTACGTGTTCTTCCTCTTTTTTTATTGACTTGCTTCGTTATTCTGCAGTCTGTCCTGGCCCAAGACCGAAGCATAGCTCGTGCTAAGGCTAGAAAGGAAGAGCTCTGAGCCAAGCTATCCACTGCCAAAGTCGCCATGAATGCTTCTCAGGAGAATGAGCATGCCGCCAAAGCCGCCCTAACAGTTGCTCAAGAGAGTGAACATGCTGCTAAGGCTGCTCTTATCTCTTCTCAAGAGGGCGAGCAATCCACAAAGACCGCATTGTCCACCTCTCAGGCTCAAGTCACAGAGGCAAGCCATCGTGCTGAACAGCTTCAGGCTAAAAATGATGAACTCAAAGCGAAGCTAATCGAGGCCGAAGTTAAAGCAAAGGAGGAAGTGGCATTGTCATCGTCAACAATGGAGGAGATGCTTTACCATTGCTGGGATTTCAACCAGGACAGGAACTTCTTCTTCATGGATCCCGGGCTGTGGGATCTGTATCTTGCTAAATTCAAGATTCAGTTTTCTGAAGAACCCTCAGAAATTGGCAAGGTTTCTAAAGCAGCTGAGGAAGACGGTGAGAAGGTTACTTCAGCAGGGCGAGCTGATGGAGCCCAATGACTTTATTTAATATTTTCTTTTGTAATCATTATCATTTTCTAACAATCCCTTGGGATTAAAATAATTGCCTTCGGGCTTAGCTCGAGGTTTTTTCTTCTTCGATGTGACGAGATTTTTTCTTATTTGAATATACATCTAACTTGTGATCTATTTGTATTTCCTTTATTATTTTCTCATGTTTATGAATCCTCAGACTCTTGCACATTCGAAATCTTGAGGATCGACTTTAGATCGAGATAAATTATATCAATCTTGGTGGTATCCAAGATTTTGCTCGCTTATTTGTGTCATACCTGTTTAGAATCAGGCCTTGGACCTAGATATATCCAGGGTTTTTAATAATATTAATAGCATTATACCTATTGAGAATTAGGTATAAAAAAATATTTACGTTTAGTTCGTGCTAGGTTTATTGAAAAAAGGGGCTTTAAAGTGTCGTTGAATAATCAATTTCTCCAAGCCTCTAAGCTTTGGACCTGGTTATATCTAGGGTATTAGATTAATTAAAGCTTAGTTTGTGCTAGGTTTATTCAAAACTCAGGCTTTAGAAAGTCATTGAATAATAAATTTCTCCGACCTTCTAAGCTTCGAGCCTGGTTATATCCAGGGTTTTAGATGATTTAAACTTAGTTCGCGCTAGGTTTATTGAGAACTCGAGCTTTAAAAAGCCATTGAATAATCAATTTTTCCAAGCTTCTAAGTTTTTAATCTTACCCGAGTAGGCTTAATGTGTAACGCCCTACTTCCTTAGAGCCGTTACTAAGTGAGTTTTAAGACAAAACAGTGTGCAAAGAACTCGCTAACCCAGGTTTTGAAACAAAAGTGTGAATAATTAAAAGTTAAGGCTGTAATCTTAGAAAAATGTGTTGTTTCAATAAAACTTCTAGTATTAAACATTTGGGATCCCAAAATAAGGTTTGAAAACTATTTACATCTTAAAATAAGTTTACAATTGATCAGTTATAAAAAAATCATAGATTATTACAGCCATTTTCGAATAAACCCCCAACCAAAGCAGTCGGGCAGGCCAAACATGTACGCGTCGCTTCACGCTCTCCGTACTCATGGTTGGTTGACTCAGACATTGCCCTTACCTGCAACACAGAGCACCCGTGAGCTGAAGCCCAGCAAGAAAACTCATGCAGAACATAACATATGCAATGTATACAGTTTATCATAACAGATGATCCACAAATAAACAAGTCAACCATTAGACTAAGCAAACACGGCCATGCCGCCCCAGACACCTTACCAAAGCCCTGGGGTATCGGTTCTCACCGTAAGGATAACTCATGTATCCACCCGGCCCTGCCCTAACTATAGCATCCCATGTGCTAGGTGTTACTTCCGGCCCCGCTGCCGTACCCGTCCTGTGCCGTTCTCGGCCCTTGCCGTTCAATTTACTATAATCACACATATAGTATAACACAACAACATTCCAACGAATATTAATTCATTTAAGTCTACACCCTAACATGTAATGCAATATAGGGCCATGCCCGGCAATCATCTCATCATGCAATATAGGGTCGTGCCCCGCAATCACACTATGGGCCCACGCTCTATCCTACGGGTGATATAGTTTTCTTACCTGTATTCCGAGCCTCCTGATGCACTCACGCCGCGAGCACGGTCCTCTAGCACGAGCCTCTCCAATAACCTAGTCACAACACACAAGAAACACCCTCAACACTAATCAAATCAAAAAACCGCTTCCCGGGACCAATCCCACACTCTCGGGACTCCCAAATCCCTAAAACAATTCATCGGAAACACCCCCCGAACCCCCGGAGCAAAAGCTCAAAAATGCAAATTTCCAACCCCTGAAAATGGCCTAGCGCCGCGGCGCTGCCCTATAGCCACGGCGCCCAGCAAGACAGAAAGCCACCCTCGCCTGGACACAGCCTCGCGCCGCGGCGCCCAAGAACAAGGCCGCGGCGCTCCCTCGCGAACCCAGAAAACTGGGTTTTCTCTTGCATTTCCACCGAGCTAAAACCTTCCCAAATCATACCAAACCAATACCCAAACCCCAAAATCAATTTCAAACAACAAATAGACCATCTAACAACCCATAAACATCATCAAAGACATCCAAACACACAATCAAATCCCCAAAATCCACATCCTTGATTTCAATTTCAGAAAAATAAAAACTCAAAGTTCAAACTTAAATCATGCTCAAATTTCTTAACCCATAACATAATCAAGCCTTAAATGTGTATAAAATTCCTTACCTCATATGGAGAATCCATCCCTAAGCTTCCTTCATCTCCTAGGTCTCCAATTCAGCTCCTCCACTCATCTTCTTCTTCTTCATGCCCTAGCTTTTCCCTCTCTTTTCTCTTCTCTTCAAACTCTATCAAGACCAATATGACTAAGCCCCAAACCGTGTACCCCATATAACCCAGCTGCCATTTATCTAATTCCTAACCAAATGACCATTTTGCCCCTCCTTGCCTATCCTTTCCTACCTAAACCTCAAGGGCACTTAAGTCCTTTCATTTCTACCATTTTCTTTCTAAAACTTGTTACTCTCAGCAGTAACTAATGGTTACCCAGGTTACTAAATCTCCAATAACCATTACCCGCTAAATCTCAACTTAACCATAAAATTCCCGAGGTACCCCTAGGCTCCTCCCGAGCAGGGTATAGAAATCCCGTTGTGACTCTTGAGTTAACTAGCTCTCTAGGACCGTCTCGGCACGTGCATCACAATAATAAAACCACACTCACGTGGTACAATTCACAGAATACAATTATCACATATCAATACAGTTATGCCCAACATGGCTAAAATTACAATTACGCCCTTCAAACACGATCCGGGCCTACATGCATACTAATATACATAGTCATGCATCTCAGATAAACAAATAGCCAAATAACATGCTTTAAATCATAACCATGCATTTAACTCATAAAATCACACATAAATCCCAACCTGCCCTCCTGGCACACTAATCAAGGCCCTTAAGCCTTATTAGCGATTTTGGGTCGTTACAACTATCCTCTCCTCATAAAAATTTCGTCCTCGAAATTTACCCAAACAAACCAGTCAGCAACCCGCAATCTGACCATAATCTCCAAGGTCCACTGCCTTACTTTAGTTCCCAACATCACTCTTCCAGGAGTAACAATCTTGCCCCGCAAGATCTCGTCTAATAGCCATACCTTGATAGCTTCTCGTTTACACCGCAACCCTGCTGAAGCCTCAGGGTCTGCCTAGATTTCAATGACCAATTCATCGTCTTATTCCTGATTCCAGAGATACTCAAAAGTCATCACCTCTACTAGGTGGGATCAGCTTGAAGGCCCCGCTGGCCTAACCCTTAGTACAACTTCAGAATTTCATGTTGAATCAAGAGTCAGAACTCTCCCTTCTTTCTCTGAACACCCTACAGATCCTCGTCTGTTATTACGCAGAGATGCAACTCTTTCCTTGTGGAGCTTTATTTTCTCATAATTTAGCAATTTACCAGCTCTCTATTCCTTCAAATAAGCAGACACTCCTGCCTTAAGAAGTTTCAACGACCTTCTTGGCTTTCTCTCTGAGCTAAATCCAAACTATAGTATTCAATATCCTTCGCCTCTTACCAAGCCCTATGTCGCGTTACATTAACAAGACACCGGCAAATGCCACTACGATTAACTCATCAGGGATTACACTTCCCTTAATACCTCAAGCATTCGCCTACTCAGCGCTCAATTCTTTAAGATATCTGATAAACTTTCAGACTGCCATTTCACTTGCAATCAACTGATAATTCCAGGTTCCCACTCTGTTCTTTTCGTCCTCTAAATCCATTCCAACAATTTAAAATACTATAGGGTCTCAATTCCGTATCATCGACGCTCTATCCTGAAATCAGTTCACTCGACCCAATCAACATTAACTCAAACAACCGAGTTAAAACTTTCATGTCCAAACACCTTACTCAAGGTCTATTGTGGTCTATTCCCGCGATACGCCACCACATCACCTAACCCCTCAGGGTCCAAAGGAAAACACTAGATTCCGTCACCCGCTCGACCCTCCCGGTACGACGTACCCTAGGAGGTGGAATGATGTCCATTCAGAATTCTCATTCATAAACCGAATCTAATTGGATCCTTCATCCATTCCTAGTATCCCAACTTGTACCACCCTAGCAGGGTTCTTTCCTGCTTCGACCCAAGCCGACACTTCGGATTCCATAGCTCAATGACACTCACCAGCTAATCATACCTGCCAATGTTACGCCAATCTCAGTCGTTGCCTTGTATCCTCTATCACAATCTATGGCGTTATTCCTTGACTTACACCTGCTCACAGCTAGGAGTTCCGCCTCCAATTACGTCTCCCTTCTTTCAATCAAGGATTTCAAACACTGATCATCCGTCTGTTACTTTTCACCGCATCTGGGTCTCAACGTTAACCTTCTTACTAATACCCAACACTCAAGTACCTTATGCCATGCATAACTGTTAACTTAACGTTCCAAGGATATCAACCATGATCCATTCTTTCATCTCCCGCAAGGTTCAATCCATCCTTGCGTCAATTATCCCTGGGCGTGCCCAAATCGTGATACACTCCCCCATTCCCATAATCTTACCATTGATCAGGTCCTTCATGCAATCACTCTTTACTTAACCAAAACATACACAAATTCCAGATACTAAACAATCTTACCATGTCTTCTGAATTCCTTTCTGATTTGACACCACTCAGTCCGTCTAACTTCGAGTTTTACTGTTCTTCTCATCTCTGATGTAGTTGTCCCCGGAGATGCTTGTGCAATAGATGACGCGCTTACCAGTCTTGTTATGCCTTCAATTCTTCAGACGCTCTTCATTAGCTTCTTTGCAGCTTCAGATCAATTCTTCTCTTACCTGTCCTTTCTTCTTGTAGCTCTAATCTGAGAACTCCTGACGACACCCAACTAACACTCCGTAGAACCTTACCTGAGACTCTGCCTTCTGGGTACTAACGTCTTCAGCATAATCAGTTGCTCACCATTTCCGTCTGGGAGTAATCCACATGCACTGCTCGTGAGCTTGAAGGGACTTGCCCATACCGTTCACGCATTTTCAGCCTAAAGAACTTACCTGTGTTGCTGTAGCTTGAACCATTCTAGAATCTTTGTTACCAACTCCTCACACCCAACCCAGTGTAGACTAGACAATTCACGAAATGTCTCTGTCCTTGGTTTCCAACCGGTAGTAACCAGGTCATAGATCAACTCTTGGAGACATCGTCCTATCTTGTATCCAACATTGTACTTTTCGTTCTAGGTTCTTCACTTCCCGTTCGGCTTCAAGAGTAGTACGGGATCGACCACCCAAATTGAGTATTTTGCCTCCTAAATAAACCCACATTTTAGTAACCAAGTTACTTCTTCCTCAAGGGCTTCAGCTAAGACCATTCCCAACAGTCTCCATTTTTTAGATTTTGCAAGCACATTCTTGTCAAAATTGCATTATTATATTCGGACGGATTCCCACCATATCCTCATGCGACCAAGCGAAGACGTCCAGGTTTTTCTATAAAAAATCAACCAGCTCCGTCTTTCTTTTGTCGTCAAGATTCTTTCCAATCTTTATGACTCTTGAAGCTTCTTTGGGATCGATGTTTACTTCCTCGAGCTCTTCTATGGCTTTGAGCTCTGATCTGTCTTCACCTACCCACAGGTCAATGTCGTCACATTGGGCGACCTCAATATCCTCTTCCTGCAGAGGTTCTTCCGTCCCATGAGTAACTTCTACTTCCTGGGACTTCTCACCTCTGTCATTTATGACCATTGCTTGCTGCCCGGGTTGTGATTTTCCCTTCATATAAATGCTATAGCATTCTCTGACAATGAGCTGATCATCTCTGACTGTGAATATCCCCATAGCTTAAGGGAATTTCATTGCCATGTGGCAAATAGAGGTTATGGCTTCAAATTCCATCAGTGCAGGTCAGCCCAAAATCGCATTGTATGCGGACGGACAATCGATTACCATGAACTCGAGTACTTTGGAAACAGTTTGTGACTCTTCTCCCAATGTCACCACCAGTCCGATTGTAACGACCCAAAATCGCTAATAAGGCTTAAGGGCCTTGATTAGCGTGCCAAGAGGGCATTAATGGAATAATTGTGATTAAATGAGTAATTATATGTTTATTAAAGTTTATATGATAATTGATGATATTATGTGGTAATGTGATATGAAATAAATATGTGATATATGTGAGAACCACATTATTATGTGGACAGGTTCGTAGAGCACGACTCAAGACGATTCTAGGATCAGATAGCGGGAAAAGTCACAACGGGACTTAAGATATGATTTTGGTTAGGTCGGGGGTAATTTTAGATAGCGGGTAGTGATTTGGATTATCGGGTCATGAGAATAAATATATGGAGATATATTTGAGGTTAGGATGTCTAGGCGGGAATATTGGGGGATTTTATCATTTTGGCCTCGGGGACGGTTCCGACACCCCGAGCCTCGGGATTAACTTAACAGGTAAGTTAGACATAAGGAAGATTTTAGAAGAAAAACACAAACCAACTAAGAGCTTTTGTCTCAGCTCTCTTTCACGCTCAAGGGGAAACAAAGGGAAGGAAACACAGAAAACAGGGGAAACAAGTTGGAATTTCTGAGATTGGTGGTGAGGATTTGGAGGTTTCGCTCAGGAGTAAATCAAGAACTAAAACAGGGATTAAGGTAAGCATCAAATCTTCTTTTCTGTGGTTGAATTCTAAGTTCTAGCTGGCTTTTGGTTAAGTGTTGAAACAAATATATTTTTGGTGTTTTAAGGCAGAATTAAGAAGGACACTTGGGAACTTAGCTTGGCTATGGCTTGGTGAAGTGATTCAACAGCAAAGGTAAGTCTCAACTCCAGGTTTAGAGGTTTTAAATTGGGTTTGAGTGGTTGGTTTGAGTGTTTATAGCTCTTGGGTTTCAGAAATTGAAAGGAGGAGATTAGAGTGTGCTAGCCTGTGTTCTCTTGGGAATTATGTTTTTTAGATCATGCTAAAGGAGTTGGGAAGCTTTGGGATGGTTTAAAGTGAGGTTTCAGGCTTACAAATGGTGTAAATTCTGGGTTCAAAGGGGAGGGACGTGGCTCTGTTCTAGAGCGCTGCTGCCCTAGCATGCAAAGGAGCCAAGGAGGCTCGACCAAGGGAGGGTGCCGCGGCGCCCAAGGCAAGGGCTGCGGCGTGTGTGTGGTTCAGCGTGGGGGTGGTTCTGTCTTAGGGAAAGATCATGGCTAAGCTTTAGCGGCCGCAGCCCTTGGTTGTACACATGAGTTTTTGAGGGTTTTAGGCACGGGAAGGTGGTCTAGTGTGCTCGGGTTTGGTTTCACCACCGTGCTTGGTGGAATTTGGAATCCCGGGGGTTAGTTTTGCAATTGTAAACCAATATTTGAGTATTTATGAAACCCTATACTTTGGTTGTGGCTAGGTGATAAAATCTTAGGCTCGGGAACAGATCTTGCTTGAGGGGCATTGCTCGTAATTTAATAACCGCACAGACTAAAGGTAAGAAAACTGCACCTGGTTGAATATATGTGACGGGACTAAGGGCTCCCTATTGTAAATGCTTGAAAATATGGTATTACGCCATGCAAGCCATTTGGTGAACCAACGGCCTAACGGTTCCAAGGGTTTCACTAGCGCACAGAGTGCGGCTCGGCCACTGGTAGCCGAGGACAGCTTATTATGCACTGAGCTCGGTTTAAGCGGGCCGGAGTCAGTGGGTTAAATAGAGGGTGCGGCCTAAGTCGTCGACCCTGAGTGTTATGTGACATGAGTATTATATGTGATAGAATGTATCTTGTATTGGATTGTATATGCTGGATATCTGTTGACGACTATTTGATGGGAATACATGCTTACTGAACTATTTGTATGTTATCACTGTTTGAGTTATTTATGATGTTTTCTTGATGGGCCTTGGCTCACGGGTGCTACGTGGTGTAGGTAAAGGCAAGGGCAAGTTAGATCAGCCCTGACTGGAGAGCTCAGCGAGAAGAATGTACATAGCCAGGTGCTCGGCCGCCACGGTTGAGGTCTAGGCAAGGACGTGGAACCTGAAGACTATCTGTTTTGCCTTAGTACGGCTAGTGGATACGCAATTAATTTTTGGAAGTCTGTAAACTTATTTTAACTTTGTTTTCGTGTGGGATCCCATGTTTACTACAGTTGAAATGTATGAAATGAGTCTTTTGAGACCAAAACCTTTTTAACTTTAGCTCTTACATGTTTTGTGACACATTTTCAAAATAATGACTTGATTAGCAAGTCCTGCACCTTTATAAGTACACAGTGTAACGGTCTTGGTTATCCAGGGCATTGCACCGATTGTCTCGATGGTCGCTGACCCTTCACCCAAAAATACGTACAAGGTCATCGAGGTCGCCTTCAAATTGATTACAAATAACCCTATTTTTTCCAAGGTGGACCTGAAAAGTAGATTTACAGAGCTTCTGTTCTCCACTAGTGTTCTTCGGACCCTTTGGTTGGTGAGCTGAACGATTACTGCCAGCGGATCATTATGTGGGAATTGGACGTGGCTAGTGTAACATGCTGGCCTTGAGGGCATGTTACAAGCTAGGATGGTGCTTGGTCAATGCGCGCACGAGGGTGCAGGCTGGTGAGCATGCTGATGCCCAGTTTGCACGACAGTGGCATTTTCGTAAATATCTTCAATATTGCCCGAAAATCGACGGGACTTGGTAGGTTCCATATTGAAGGGTCAATGAATGCTATGGTACAATCAGATTTGGGAGATTCAGAGAATTGGCGAGCTGAGAGCCAAATATGTATCCCAAGCAAAAATCATATATGTTCCTGGTAGAAGGCTAAAAGCTCAGAAGGTTCTTTGTAGGGGGAGCACCTGGTATCAGCTCTCCATCACCCCCTGGCGCAGGTGCATCAAGTGAGCTACTACTAGTTTGGAGGACTAGTAGGGCGGGCATATGAGGACCACGAGGGGACTCATATGTCTCCATGAGTAGGAGTACTCATGGACATTACTGGGCTGTCCCGGTAGTGCGTCGAAGTGTGCTGCCAGAGGTTTAGGGGTATGGTTCCCTTGGCTTGCTGGGATGCCGCTTGCATGGAACGTGGCCCGAACATTCGAGAGACATCATGGTGTTCCATGGCCACGAGTCTCGACACAAGATGGCACAAGAAGTCATTTGTGGGACTTGTTAGCATACAAGCATTGGAGGGTGCACTGTGCTTGAGTAGGACAGAGGTCCAGTGTGTGCTACTAGTCTAGCAGCTAGTCTCAAGGGCCTGCCAACATGCGTGAAGGCATGGTACCTTAAGGATTGGACCATGGATGTATGAAAGTCCTTGGTCTGTGACGTGAGCAAATCGGATAGTATCAAATGGGGCATGATGAGAGGTGTTGGCACGTCAGCTTGGTGTTAGCTCTTGGCCACACATGATACCTTGACTTGCGAATGTCTGGGTGAGCATCGATGTTGGGATTTTCCTTCCCATAGTAAGAACCTATGGACAGTGTGAGTGCCTTGGCTAGATAGCCTTGATGCATGGTTGCACTCATAGATGTTTGAGAGCATGACTCAGCGAGAGTTGTTCAAGAGATGGAAGTGTGCAGAGGCACATGGTCACACGAAAAATGTGCCCATTGTTATTCAAATGATTGGAAGGTTGACCTTGGCTCAGATGAGTCAAGGTGCCGCACGGGCATTTCCGCTGTCAAAATGTTAGTCTATGACAGTTGGTATCAGAGCCAGGTTCATCTTAAGTGAGGGATGAACCTGGTTGGCCCATCCTAAAGGGGATGTAGGCGTGCAGAAGGACCATAAAGGTCTGGATGCTTGGACAAATGTTGTTGAGCCTTTTAGTCACCTAGAAAGGATCAGTAAGCTGAGACGGGATGAGACTTGGTTGCTCTTCTTCGTGGGAATACTAGACATCCTAGAGAGGGGGCAAGTTATGGTGGCATCGAATCAAAGATTAGTGATGCTAGAAAGATAACAACCACATGCAATTGTGGAAAGGTGCTACAAAAGAGTTGGAGCTCATTGACACGTGACAAGGTTTGATCGAGAGGTCAAGGTTGTATGGTTGGTTCACTGGTTCAGGTTTTCCTGAGTGACAGTGTAAGTCACACAGAGCGCTGTTGTTGAAAAGGGGACTTGTACGCAAGAGTGTGGAAGCATAATAGTGGCCGTCAGATGCTTGTTAGTCACAACAGTGATCGAAAGTGGACAACTTTGAAGAATCAGATTAAGATGAGAATGGAATGCTTCAGTTGCTACCTGTGTGCCAGAGGGCATCACGTGGAGACCAAGGTGGCAGTGGTCGTGATTGTCAGAGGATAGTCGTACTTGGAAGTGTTTGCATGTTTACTTGTTCTGATCCAGAGGGGAGGCGTTGAGAAAATGGAGTGGAACGTGTTGGCTCACAGAGATGTTAGCTTGTGTGAGCAACACTAAGACATTGTAAGATATGCTAAGTTGTGTAATATATGCATCAAAGGCCAACAAGGCCGAGTAGACCTCGCACAGTGGTCAGAATAGTACTAGAGTTTCTTGAGTGTTGGAGGGTTGTGTCAAGGAAACTTATTACTACAAGAAGGCTTAGGGAGGCCGAGATGGTGCTTGAGTTTAAATGTGGGCTAGAGGGCCTTTCTATTGGGACTTACTGACCATAGGAGCCTAGAGAAGCTGCCCAGAGGGGCGAGATTCTAGTATAGAGCATATAAATAGTTAGGTGGACATTGCACGCATAGGGGGAATCGACAATGGTGCTACACGAAATAGTTGACTCGAGAGTCACATCCTGTAGAGTGCACCTCTAGATTTTTTGTGTGCATGAAGAGTTGGGATGGTCAAACGTTCTTGCGTGTGGGCAAGTTATCGAGGATGCCAACAGTTGAAGTGGGGGAGAGACCTTCACGGTTCAAACATCCAAATAGCAGACCAATGTTCAATTACAAAAGCATCGAGATGAGTTATCATGGAGATCATTAGTTGTTCAGAATGTAAAGTCAAGGAGACTCAGAGACAAAGACAGAGCTAGTTTCCTAGGGTGAAAGTCGTCAGGACTTGGGTACTAAGGTAACATCAGTGCAACATTTGCCTAAGGTGAAAGTCAGTAGGACTCAGGTACTAAGGCAACATAGAGATGTCGAGGGGCGAAGAGTTATAATGACCGAGGCATTAGTTAAACATCATCTTCAAAAGTGATAAATGGAATGAGGGACCGCACGAGAGAAAGTGGTTAGTTTGCGAGCTATACCTTGAGAGGTACACCTCGAGAAGAGAAGTTATTCCCAAGTTGAAGTGGGGGAGCCCACTAATTCATGTGTCGAAGGGAGATAGCAGATTGGGCAACTTCAGACCTCAAGGATGAGGTATAGTGTAGTCAAGTTGGTCAAGATTCAACAGGCCGTCTAGAGTTAGGCAAGGTTGATTTGGGGGAAGAACTTGAGGCACGATGCTGAGAGTCAGCATGAGCATGAGCCAGAAGGCAGTGTAATGGTTTCGAATGATGTCAGATCATTGACCACATTGTAGAAGCTCAGAGTAGCAGTTCTGCTTATGGTTAGGAGTGGCCATTTCGCATCAAGCCATGGGTATGCAGTAAGGCCGGAGGGCCAAAAGTCTGAGAGACTACTTCGAAAAGTTTGTGTGCAAGGGTACACTAGATACTGCATAAAGGCTACAGTTGGCATGAGTGCCACGTTGAAGAGAGACACGCCTTCACCGGAAGGATGTTTGGTAGGTGCTGTTGGGAACGGTTGGTTTACGAACCTCATCCCGAGGGGTGCACCTTAATTTCCTCCTTGTCAATAAGAGTAGGCATTGGAAAATTGGCGAGAAAGCAACAATCAAATGATTTGTTGCCTTTGGGGTCAGTGTTGCAAGGGTTGCTTGGTTGACTGGAGGGACGTAGTGATGGACTCGGAGGAGTTCATGTGTGCAAGGAGTATTCGAGTGCAGCGACACTACTTCATGGGAGGAGTCTGAATAGGGATGGTGGCATGGGGTCTTGGATCGAGTCCAAGAGTGGACGTGGGAGATCATCACCAATTCAGTGATTCTACAGTGGTAGAGGGACTAGCGCAGACTCAAGATTCGGAAGAAGCATGGAGTGAGCTTAGGAGTCATGGCATGAAGAATATTGGTCAGCGGTCTGTCGATGAGGGCATCGACAATTGAAGTGGGGGAGAGTGTAACATGCCGGCCTTGAGGGCATGTTACAAGATAGGATGGTGCTCGGTCAGATGCGCACCCAAAGGTGCAGGCTGGTGAGCTTGCTGATGCCTAGTTTGGACGACAATGGCATTTTCATAAATATCTTCAATATTGCTCGGAAATGGACGGGACTTGATAGGTTCCATATTGAAGGGTCAATGAACGTTATGGTGAAATCGGATTTGGGAGATTCGAAGAATTGGCGAGCTGAGAGCCAAATATGTCTCCCAAGCAAAAATCATATATGTTCCTGGTAAAAGGCTAAAAGCTGAGAAGGGTCTTTGTAGGGGGAGCACCTGGTGTCAGCTCTCCACCACCCCCTGGCGCAGGTGTGTCAAGTGAGCTACTACTAGTTGGGAGGACTAGTAGGGCGGGCATATGAGGACCACGAGGGGACTCATATGTCTCCATGAGTAGGAGTACTCATGGACATTACCAGGCCATCTCGGTAGTGCGTTGAAGTGTGCTGCCAAAGGTTTAGGGGTACGGTTCCCTTGGCTTGCCGGGATGCCCCTTGCATGGAACGTGCCCCGAACCTTCGAGAGACATCGTGGTGTGCCATGGCCACGAGTCTCGACATGAGATGGCACGGGAAGTCATTCGTGGGACTTGTTAGCATACAAGCATTGGAGGGTGCACTATGCTTGAGTAGGACAGAGGTCCGGTGTGTGCTACTAGTCTGGCAGCTAGTCTCAAGGGCCTGCCAACATGTGTGAAGGTATGGTACCTTGAGGATTGGACCATGGACATATGGAAGTCCTTAGTATGTGATGTGAGCTAATCGGATTGTATCGAATGGGGCATGATGAGAGGTGTTGGCACGTCAACTTGGTGTTAGCTCTTGGCCACACATGCTACCTTGACTTGTGAATGTATGGGTGAGCATTGGTGTTGGGATTTTCCTTACCATAGTAAGAACCTATGGACAGTGTGAGTTCCTTGGCTAGATAGCCTTGATGCATGGTTGCACTCATAGATGTTTGGGAGCATGACTCAGCGAGAGTTGTTCGAGAGACGAAAGTGTGTAGAGGCACACGGTCACGCAAAAAATGTGGCCATTGTTATTCGAATGGTTGGAAGGCTGACCTTGGCTCAAAGGAGTCAAGGTGTCGTACGGGCATTTCTACTATCAAAATGTCATCCCGTGATAGCTAGCATCCTCTTCCGTGAAAATGATTGGTTTCTTTTCCAATCGCTACTATTTCGATAATCGTTGCTCTGGGATGAACTCCGCCCCGTTATGAGCCTACATCTCGTTAATGTACCTATTTTTGGCCCCGCTGCTCATGCCTGCCAAATGAGGTCCTCCCGCAATAGTGGTTATATCTCCCCCCACTATCGGAGGAGGTTCGACCTGATTTTCCTGAGCTCCAGATTGGCCTATCGGAGCTTCAAGGACTAATTGAGGGTTCTTCCCGGTGAGAGGATTAGGAATCACCCAATTTTCGGCGTACTTGGACAACGGTCTGGCTTTGATGAGAGTTTCAATTTCACCCTTCAGCTGCCGACATTCATCAGTGTTATGACTGATGTCATTATGGAATCGGTAGAATTTTGAGGAGTCTCTCTTCACCCTCTGGTTCCTCAACAGTTCTGGCTTCTTCCATGGAAGGCGATTAGAATTTTCCAAAAAAATGTGCTCCCAAATGTCTAGTAGGTCAGTATAAGTACCCTAGATAGGTTTGAACTTCTCCACAGGCTTGTTTTTCTTTGACCCGCTCTGGTCACCCTCACCACTCCCCTTCCTTTTGTTATTCCCCCCTTGGTTATTTTGAACAACGGTTTGAGCTGTAGCTACAACATCTGTTGCCGCTCCAACGGGTTGGATAGGGGTCTGGCTGGTTCCTGCGATAGAAGCTCACGCCTCCTCCAGGTTTATCCATTCTTGAGCTTGGTCCAAGAATTCATCTACGCTCTTAACTTCTTTTCTTTGGAGTTGCTGCCATAGGTCGCCCCCGGCGAGGATTCCCATCCTCATCACCATGAGCTTTGAGTTGTCATCAGCATCCTAGCTCGTGCAGCAATGTTGGCAAATCTGCTTAGATATGCCTTCAGGGTCTCGCCAGGTTGCTGCTTTGCGTTGGGCAAAGAATCAGCCTCAACCTGAGCTGCCTGTGAAGCTTGAAATGCTTTTTTTAAATTGGAAGAAAATTTCTTCTATGAGCTTATGGAATGCCTCTTGTATTGTTTAAACCACTGCTTGGCAGGCCCGAATAGAGTTGCAGGGAATAGGATACACCTTAGATCAAGCCTGAAATTGTGGGCCATCATCATGGTGTTAAACATTCCAAGGTGATCAGACGGATCTCCATCTCCAACAAACATTGACATGTGTGGCATCCTAAAACCTATAGATTATGTTGCCACCGCAATGTTTGGAGCAAAAGGCTCGAGATCCTCTTATGAGTCACAATCATCCTTTTCCTTCCCGGACAAGAGTCTCTTAATTTGTTCTTCCATTAGAGCTAGTCTCTCAAGCATTTGGTCCCTAGTCCCTAGGTTAGCTGGGGGTTGTTCAATAGCTCTCATCCTTTCATACGCGTTTGACGGGTTATTGTCCCTCCAAGCTTGAGCTTGGTTATGTGGGGCATTCCCGTTGTCGCGTACTATGGACGGACCTCCCTCATGTTGAGTATAACTAATATCTTCATCCCGGACTGGATACCTTCTCTGTGAGTTCAAATGATCGCGCAAGTCGGGTTGTGGATTATACTGAGGACTCTGCGCTGAACTCAAATGATGTCTTAGGTCACTCTCGTACCTGCCACCACGATGGCTTTCTATCCAATAACTTCCATTTGCGAAGCTTACAGCTCGCGGTTGAGATCAAGGGCCTGGATTCTCAACACGCGTTCGTGGGGCAGAATTATTCGCAGATGGGGGAGGATTTATCCTGTTTTCCCCATAAGTTGGAATATCTAGTTGAGGACGAGGTGGTGTCGGATGTCTTACAGGTGACAAAGGATGCCTTATCTGTGAGGCCATCCTCATTCCATAAAGACGGACTAAATTAGCCTGCCTCTGTTCTACTCCAACGTCCCTAGGTTTCTATGCCTAGTGCTCCAATCGTGGCACAGAGGGATTTGTTGGAGCGTTGTACCTTCGTGAGCCTGTCCCAGCCCGTCCTCGTGGATTGTCATGGGCGTTTCCGTGGATCTGTGAAAAAGGCACTGAACTTGGGGTCGCAGTCCTGACCGATTGACTGACATGCTGATGACCCGTGTGATGGTCATTGGGCTGAACATTTTGGTGGTGCTACCTTGAAGGCATAGAACTTGGAGTGGCAGTTCTGACAGATCGACTCGGTTTAGACCGATTATTCCTATGGGACTTATGAGACCCACTTTGCCTCTTTTCGACATTAACGTCAGTTGCAAGAGGGGGTAATCGAGCCGAAACCTCCTCAATCTTCCTGTTTTCTCTAGCGAGATGGCTCCTCGACCACATGTTTTCCATCTCAATCGCAGTTAGATAACCTGGGTTAGGGTTCGGCGGTAGTAACGTTGAACTCCCAGTATCACCCTGACCCGCGGGTTGTTTTCCCGGACGTTGTAGAACATCTAGACCCTTTTCATTGAGAACAACCGTATGATGGGCCTCCTGCCCACCAGGCTTTTCTGCCTCATTATCGTGCATCGAACGAGTGACCCCCATGATGAAAATTAGCTAGAACTTGTAAAGCACTAATTTACTCTCAATGAAAGCACCAAACTATTGACGCGGTTTTTTGCCAACGAGATATTAAAAAAAGGGTAGATTAGCACTTAATATTAAATCGTAAGGAAATAACCAGAACTCACTAAAAAACACAGAACATTTATGAAACGGCCCAAAATCACTAACATGGCTTAAGGGCCTTGATTAGTGTGCCGGGAGGGCATAATTGGTTTATGTGTGAATTTATTCATTTAATGCATGATTATATGATAAGCATGTTTGTACGATTATATGAATGTAAATGTGGCTAAATGTTATATCTGTGAGAACCACATTATTATGTGGGTAGTTCAGCAGCGTGCGATTTGAGGCGATCCTAGGGAGCCAGATAGTGGGAAAGTCACAACGGGGCTTAATATTTGACTTGGGGTAAGTCAAGGGGTAATTTTGATATTAGATGATTATTTGGGTTATCGGGTTATGGAAATAAATATATGGAGATATATTTTAGGTTAGGAAGCTTAGGCGGGAATTTTGGGGAAAATTACCATTTTTCCCTCGGGGACGTTTCCAATACCCGAGCCTTGGGATTAGCTTAATCACTTAAGGATAGACTTAAGAGGCTTTAGAAAACAGTAGAACAAATTAGATCGACACATCCTTCTTCCTCTCTTTTTCTCTCTCAAAGGAAAAACACAGAACTTAGAAATTTTAGCTGGAATTCAGAGGATTTGAACTGAAGTTTGAGAAATTAGCTCAGCTCTAACCAAGGAACACTCAACCAAGGCCAAGGTAAGAATTGATTTTTATGTTTGAGGATTAGAATTCTGAGTTTTGACTGAATATTAAGGGTGTTTATGGTTTGAATATTTAAGGACTAAATTGGAGCTGAGAAGCTTTTGTTTCGGCTCAGAAATTGTTAAGGAAGTGGTTCATCAAAGAAGGTAAGCTTCAATTCGTAATTTAGAGGTTAAAATCTGAGTTTTCATGACTGGTTTTTGGGAATTTGAGTTGTTGGGTTTCAGAAATCAAAATGGGATTCTGAGGGGTTTTTAAGCTGGATTTCTGTTGGATTATGTTGTTAGGATCATGCTAAAAGTCTTGTGATTAATGGGTTTGGTATTAGGGTGCTTTGGGGTGGTTTTGAATAAGGTTAGGATGTTAGAAATGGTAGACTTTTTGGGCACGGAGGGTTGGGCCGCGGCTCTGTTCTAGAGCATTGTGGCCCTATGAAGCAAAGGAGTCAGGGAGGCTCTGCCGAAGGGGAGCACAGCGGTGCCACAGGGCAGGGCCGCGGCGCGTGTCTACCTTCAGAGAGGCTTAGTTTCTGTTTCAGGGGCGGGTCGCGGATAGGTTTCAGGGGCCACAGCCCTTAGGTGCATTTTTTATCTTTTGGGGATTTTAAGCGCGGGAACCTAACCTAGGGAGCACATGGTCGATTCCACCCCCGTGTTTGGTGGAATTCGATGTCCCGGAAGCTAGCATTGTTCCCGGAAACCTTTATTTGAATATTAATGGAATCCATTACCTTGGTTGTGACTAGGTGTTAAGCTAGGGCTCGGGAAGCAGATCGTGCTCGAGAGTTGTCGCTCGTAGTCAGTGAACGTGGAAATTAAAAGTAAGAAAATTGCACCCGGTTGTTTATTTGTAATGGGACAAAGGGTTCCTTAATATATATACTTTGAAAGGATGGTATTATGCCATATAAACAGTAAACCAATGTCCTAAGAGTGCCAAGGATACACTAGCGCACAGGGCGCGGCTCGGCCACTAGTAGCCGAGGACAGCTTATTATGCACTGAGCTCGGTTTAAGCGGGCCAGAATCAGCGGGGTAAACAAAGGGTGCGGCCTAAGTTGTCGGCCCTGATTATCATTTAACTTGATTGTTATTAATGCTTAGTTGCATCTTTGACTCTGAATACATGCTATGTAATTAATATGAGTGTTAAGTGTTTGATCATGCCTAAAGAATTATTCATCTGTTATTGTTGTTTGCAATGCATATTCTGTTTTCTTATTGGGCCTTGGCTCACGGGTGCTACGTGGTGCAGGTAAAGGCAAGGGCAAACTTGATCAAGAATTATTCATCTGTTATTGTTGTTTGCAATGCATATTCATCTGTTTTTATAAGGCTTTATAGAGAGAGGGAATGCTGAAAGAAAAAGAAAAGAAAGAAGAAGGAAAGAAAGAAAAGAGAGAAAACAGGGGGGGTTTTCTCAAGGAACGGTTTGTGCGTTCTTGCACCGTTCCTCTCTGTTTTTCTTGGGGAAAAGCTTAGTGGAGAGCAAGGATAGGCTGAGCATCAAGGATCTTGGGTTAGACTTGAAGATTTGGCAAGAACACATCAATGTTTGAGGTAAGTTTTAGAGATTTTCGGTTTTAAGGGTTTTGATGGTTTGGGCTATGTTTTGAGCTGGATTGATGGGAATCTCAGGGGATTTCTGGGCAAGCTTTGAGGGAGAGCAAGCTAAGAGGCCTAGGGTTGAATCAAGGTCGAAATTTGCAGCAATGGTATGATTTCTAAGACTTTAACTTTGTGGTTTGCTTGAATTTCTGGTTTAGGGTTGTTCATGGTAGATTTTGAGATTTGGGATAAATGATCTTGGGATTTGATGATTTGGGATGCTTGGGATGAATGGAGAGTGTTCATAACCTTGATTTTGATTTTGGTAAAGATTTGGGAAGTTTGGTTTGAGATTGGGTGAAAGAAATCGCAGAAATGCGATATTGGGATTTCTGGGCTGCAACTAGCGCTACAGCGCTAGTCAGTGGGCGCTGTAGCGCTAGTCCCTGTTTCTGGAGGGGTGTTCTGCTTGTAGCGCTACAGCGCCCTCTTTAGAGCGCTGTAGCGCTGCACTATTCACAGAGGTGAATTTTTGGGTTTTGATGAGGGATTTTGACCTAGGGTTCGGGGTTCGATTCCGCCACTTTGTTTTGGGGATTTGGGACTTCCCGGGGGCTCGGGATTGGTCCCGAGGCTAGGTATTCGGACTTGGGGTTCGGTGTTGACTTTGACCTATGTTTGTGCCTAGGTGTGCGCTAAGGCTCGGGTGGGATCGTGCTCAAGGAGTCAGGTGATCTAAACTATTGATTGGAAAGGTAAGAAAACTATAACACCCGAGGTTAGGGCATGGCCCCAGATTGTATTATGTGCAAATGTTTAAACCTTAAATGAATCATGATGTGTGTGAATGATTATTTCGAATGTACTATATGTGTGATTATGATGAAATGAGCGGCAAGGGCCGAGTACGGCGTAAGCCGGGGCGGCCGTGGGCCGAGTACGGCGTAAGCCGGGGCGGCCGTGGGCCGAAAGTAACACCTAGCACATGGGATGCTATAGTCAGGGCGGGGCCCGGTGGATACATGTGTTATGCTATATTCAGGGTGGGACCCAAGGGATACATGAGTTATCCTCGCGGTGAGAACCGATACCCCAGGCTTCGGTAAGGCTCTGTGGCGGCTTGGCCGTGTTTGCTTAGTCTATTGATTGACTTGTTTATTTGTGGATTATCTGTTATGATAACTGTATACATTGCATATGTTTTTTTCTGCATGAGTTTTCTTCCTGGGCTTCGGCTCACGGGTGCTCTGTGTTGCAGGTAAGGGCAATGACTGAATCAACCAACCATGAGTACGGAGAGCGTGAAGCGGCGCGTACATGTTTGGCCTGCCCGACTGCTTTGGTTGGGGGTTTATTCGAAAATGGCTGTAATAATCTATGATTTTATGATTTCTTAACTGTAACCTTATTTCAAAAATGTAATTAGTTTTCAAACCTTATTTTGGGATCCCAAATGTTTAATAATAGAAGTTTTAATGAAACGACGCATTTTCAAGGATTACAGCCTTAACTTTTAATTAGTCACACTTTTGTTTCAAAACCTCGGTTAGCGAGTTCATTGCACACTGTTTGTCTTAAAAGCTCACTTAGTAACGGCTCTAAGGAAGTAGGGCGTTACAACTTGGTATCAGAGCGAGCCAAGGTTTATTGGTTCTGGAGATCGACCGAACATGT
Source organism: Humulus lupulus (assembly GCF_963169125.1). Lineage (NCBI taxonomy): Eukaryota > Viridiplantae > Streptophyta > Magnoliopsida > Rosales > Cannabaceae > Humulus > Humulus lupulus. Next base: position 109,153,759 of record NC_084797.1, on the reverse strand, counting down.
ACGCTCGCTGTCAGTGACAAGCTCGACTCAGGGTTGGTTGGTATTATTAATTGACATGTCTGAATATATGTTTGAATGCCCTGTTTGCCTGCTTATTTTATATGGAGCATGAGGAATGAAATGACATATGCATGAGATGCTGTTGGGCTGGGCCCTTGATTATTGCATGTTGAGATTGATGCATGCTGAATAATACTATTATGCATATGGATGAATATTAGCATAATGGTTCGCATATTGAGTGTATGTGGTTAATTTTCTGGATTAAATTCATATGTTATATCTGTATATTGGCTTGTATGAAGCATGATGAGCATGGATATACTTAGTGGTGATAAATCTGGTAGCTAAATGTATATCATTGTGGATTTGAACTAGTATATGCTTGTGTGTGCATTATACCTGTGGATATTTGGACCTAGTGGTGGTTTGGTTCAGAGTAGGAACCACAAAGTTCAGGAGTTGGTCAGTTTTGAAGGATGAACTTGTGTTGTTGGTTCCTAGAAGGGATTGTGGACCTGATATTGTGTTGATTAGAGGGATTCTAGATATAAGTTGGAGTTTGTTAGTCGAGACGGGACAGGTGATCAGCGGATTTCTCTGGGGAAATAGCTAATTTCGAGGTTTTAGCAATAAGGTTACCGGTGTTGGTTTACTGTGAGGTATGGACAGATAAGGGTACTATATGAAAGGGGTATAGGGTGTTATCCTCTAGTGTTGAGGAAGGTTCGAGTTGACAAGGAATTTATCAATAGATGAGCAGAGTTAATTCCACCCATGGTTATGAGGATGAGAGATCCTGATTAGAGGGTTATGTTAAATGTTGAGGCAGAGGGATGCCTGGAATTGGTACTCGGGCTGAGGTACTGGCTTAATGGGTTGGAAAGAACCTAGATGATGAATGGTTAGAAGAGATTTTAAAGACATGATTAGAACCGTGGAGACGGGCAAATGTTTAAGTCTGGTTTGGACTGTTAGAGGTAACAACAGCGTAGATCGATGGGTGTGGTGATTTGGGTAATTCATTTCGGAAAGTTATACGGATGGATGTATCCTGAATTGATGGCGACCCATTTAAGGATTTGAGATCGGGAATAGTCTAAGGTATTTGGGCTGCGTTGAGGTATGAGGCTATCGTCTGTATGTGGATGGCGGAGAGGGCCATGATGTCGAGGAACTGATGGTTGATGATTAGAACATGAGTGCTAGAGCCCCAAGGGCAGTGCTTCCTTTGATGGAATTAGTAAAGATAGATTCGGGACAATCAAGTTAAAAGAACCCCGGATAGGGTTGTGGCTTCTGGAATTGCCAAGAAAGGGGAGAGGTCTGGGTGAAAGGATGGTACTGTTATTTGATAGAACGCAGCAAGGTCGGATTCACGATTGTTGAGGTAGAAGGACCCCAGACAGTGCTTGGGCACCTAATTTGAGATTTGAAAGAAGCTTGATTGCTAAGGTGGTTGTCGAGCTGGCGACAGGAACTAGGGAGGTTATTTTGTATGTATAAGGGAAAGGATGCCACCTGAGAGGAGGTCAGGTGAGGGCGTGACTTCTACGTAGAATGACTCAAGATATTAGGATGGATTTCTCATGGTGAGGGAACGGAGAACCAGAGTGCAGCGATACATTCAAAGTTGAGGCTGAGTCCTCAAGGGTGAGTATGTATCTGACGAGCTTATGCTTGGGTCATGTAGCGAACTGGAAGGATTCGGTGTTGCGAATGCTCCGAGAGGGTGATGGACATAGAGAGGGTGCCTCTATGGTGCCATTCGAGAGGCTGAGGACAGTGATACTTATTGAGAAGGAATTAGAAACTCTGGCAGATGGATTGTTGAGGATATCATCTGGAGTACGTAAAGGAGACGGAGCTGATCAGTGGGAAAATTACGTGGGTATGTAAAGAAAGATTTGGGGGATACTTCAAGGTCAGACTACAGATAGGTTGGTATAAGGGATGTTGTAGAAGACGGTTTTGGCCGACAGAAAGTCTATCGAAGCAATCGAAGGAATTTGATCTTGGATTAGCCAGAGTGTTATACTGCGGGGATTGCTAGTATCGTCGGGTTAGGACGAAAAGTACAATGTTGGATACAAGATGGGACGATGTCCCCAAGAGTTGATCTACGACCTGGTTATTGCCAGTTGGAAACTAAGGATAAAGACTTTTCGTGAATTGATTAGGTTGCACCGGGAAGGGTGTGAAGAATTGGTAACAAGGATTCTGGAACGGTTCAAGCTGCAGCAGCACAGGTAAGTTCTTTAGACAGAGAATGCATGAACGGTGTGGGCAAGTCCCCTTCAAGTTCACGAGCAGTACATATGGATTACTCCCAGACAGAAATGGTGAACAAGTGACTATGCGAAAGACGTTTGTACCCAGAAGGCGAAGTCACAGGTAAGGTTCTACGGAGTGTTAGTTTGGATGTCGTCAGGAGCTCTCAGATTACGGCTGCAAGAAGAAAGGACAGGTAAGAGAAGAATTGATCTGAAGCTGCAAAGAAGCTAATGAAGAACGTCTGAAGAATTGAAGGCATAACGAGGCTGGTAAGCGCGTCATCTATTGCACAAGCATCTCCGGGGACAACTACATCAGAGATGAGGAGAACAGTAAAACTTGAGGGTAGACGGACTGAATGTGTCGAATCAGAAAGAAATTCAGAAGACAAGGTAAGAATTGATTAATATCTGGGAATGCTGGAATGTGTGTGTGTTATGGCTAAGTTAAGAGTGGTGGCATAAAGGACTTGGTCTATGATGAGGTACTTGAGTGTTGGGTATTAGTAAGGAGGGTTACGTTGAGACCCAGATGCGGTGAAAAGTAGCAGACGGACGACCAGTGCTTGAAATCCTCGATTGAGCGAGGGGAGATATAATTAGAGGCGGAGCTCCTAACTGTGAGGCGAGTATCAGTCAGGGAATAACGCCATCGATTGCGATGGAGGGTATAAGGCAACGACTGAGATTTGCGTAACGTTAGTAGGTTTGATTAGCTGGTGAGTGCCACTGAGCTATGGAATCCGAAGTGTTGGCTTGAGTTGAAACAGGGAAGGACCCTGTCTTGGTGTTACAGTAGGATACCAGGATCGAGTGAAGGATCCAGGCAGGATATGGTTTTGAATGAGGATTCTGAATGACATCATTCCACCTCCTAGGGTACGTTGTACCGGGAGGGCTGAGCGGGTGACAGCGTTTAGGTGATGTGGTAGTGTATCATGGGGATAGACCACATTAGACCTTAAGTAAGGTATTTAGACATGAAGAGTTTTAACTCGGTTGTTTGAGTTAATGTTGATTGGGTCGAGTGAACTGGTTTTAGGATGGAGCGTCGATGATATCGAATTGAGACCCTATAGTATTTTAAATTGTTGGAATGGATTTAGAGGACAAAAAGAACAGAGTGGGAACCTGGAATTATCAGTTGATTGCAAGTGAATTGGCAGTCTGAAAGTTATCAAAGATCTTAAAGAATTAAGCGCTGAGTAGGCGAATACTTGAGGTATTAAGGGAAGTGTAATCCCTGACGAGTTAGTCGTGGTGGCAGTTGTTGGTACCTTGTTAATGTAACGCATAGTGAATACTACGGTTTGGCTTTAGTTCAGAGAGAAAGCCAAAGAGATCGTTGAGACTTCTCAAGGCAGGGGTGTCTGCCTATTTGAAAGAATAAAGAGCAGGTAAATTGTTAAATGTTGAGGAAATAAAGTTCCGGAAGGAAAGATTTGTAACTCTACGTAATAACAGACGAGGATCTGTAAGGTGTTCAGAGAAAGAAGGGAGAGTTCTGACTCCTATTTCAACATGAAATTCAGAAGTTGTACTAAGGGTTAGGCCGGCGGGGCCTACAAGCTGATCCCACCTAGTAGAGGTGATGACTTTTGAGTATCTCTGGAATCAAGAATAAGACAGTGAATTGGTCATTGTAATCTAGGCAGACCCTGAAGTTTCAGCAGGGTTGCGGTGTAAACAAGAAGCTATTGGGAGCATGGCTATTAGACAAAATCTTGGGAGGCAAGATTGTTACTCCTGTAAGAGTGTTGTTGAAAAGTAAAGTAAAGGCGGTGGACCTTGGAAGTTATGGTCAGAACTGCGGGTTTATTGACTGATATGTTGGATAAATTTCGAGGACGAAATTTTTATGAGGAGGGGATAGTTGTAACGACCCAAATTCGCTAATAAGGCTTAAGGGCCTTGATTAGCGTGCCAGGAGGGCATGATGGGATTTATGTGTGATTTTAATTATTTAAATGCATGGTTATGATTTAAAGCATGTTATATGACTATTTGTTTATCTGAGATGCATGACTATGTAAGTTAGTGTGCATGTAGGCCCGGATCGTGTTAGAAGGGCATAATTGTAATTTTGGCCATGATTGGGCATAACTGTATTGATATGTGTTGATTGTTGAGACCACAGTGGTATGTGGATGTATCTGTGCTTTGTGACTCGAGGCGATCCTAGTGGGCAGGCTAGCGGAAAGTGTTGACAGGAATTTATACCCTGCTCGGGGCGAGCCTGGGGGTATGAACAGGAATTCAGAGAATAGATTGAGATTTATTTTGATGATGGGGGATAATTATTTGGTGATTTATCAGGTATTGGGAAGTAACGGGAAAATATTAGAGACACTTGAGGATTAGCGGGAATTGGGGGAATGACTAAAATGGCCCTACTTGATCAAAAGGATTTAGAATTTATAGGGAGGGCGTTTTGGTCATTTGGCTTTTGGAGATAGGTTTTTATAAGGCTTTATAGAGAGAGGGAATGCTGAAAGAAAAAGAAAAGAAAGAAGAAGGAAAGAAAGAAAAGAGAGAAAACAGGGGGGGTTTTCTCAAGGAACGGTTTGTGCGTTCTTGCACCGTTCCTCTCTGTTTTTCTTGGGGAAAAGCTTAGTGGAGAGCAAGGATAGGCTGAGCATCAAGGATCTTGGGTTAGACTTGAAGATTTGGCAAGAACACATCAATGTTTGAGGTAAGTTTTAGAGATTTTCGGTTTTAAGGGTTTTGATGGTTTGGGCTATGTTTTGAGCTGGATTGATGGGAATCTCAGGGGATTTCTGGGCAAGCTTTGAGGGAGAGCAAGCTAAGAGGCCTAGGGTTGAATCAAGGTCGAAATTTGCAGCAATGGTATGATTTCTAAGACTTTAACTTTGTGGTTTGCTTGAATTTCTGGTTTAGGGTTGTTCATGGTAGATTTTGAGATTTGGGATAAATGATCTTGGGATTTGATGATTTGGGATGCTTGGGATGAATGGAGAGTGTTCATAACCTTGATTTTGAGTTTGGTAAAGATTTGGGAAGTTTGGTTTGAGATTGGGTGAAAGAAATCGCAGAAATGCGATATTGGGATTTCTGGGCTGCAACTAGCGCTACAACGCTAGTCAGTGGGCGCTGTAGCGCTAGTCCCTGTTTCTGGAGGGGTGTTCTGCTTGTAGCGCTACAGCGCCCTCTTTAGAGCGCTGTAGCGCTGCACTGTTCACAGAGGTGAATTTTTGGGTTTTGATGAGGGATTTTGACCTAGGGTTCGGGGTTCGATTCCGCCACTTTGTTTTGGGGATTTGGGACTTCCCGGGGGCTCGAGATTGGTCCCGAGGCTAGGTATTCAGACTTGGGGTTCGGTGTTGACTTTGACCTATGTTTGTGCCTAGGTGTGCGCTAAGGCTCGGGTGGGATCGTGCTCAAGGAGTCAGGTGATCTAAACTATTGATTGGAAAGGTAAGAAAACTATAACACCCGAGGTTAGGGCATGGCCCCAGATTGTATTATGTGCAAATGTTTAAACCTTAAATGAATCATGATGTGTGTGAATGATTATTTCGAATGTACTATATGTGTGATTATGATGAAATGAGCGGCAAGGGCCGAGTACGGCATAAGCCGGGGCAGCCGTGGGCCGAGTACGGCGTAAGCCGGGGCGGCCGTGGGCCGAAAGTAACACCTAGCACATGGGATGCTATAGTCAGGGCGGGGCCCGGTGGATACATGTGTTATTCTATATTCAGGGTGGGACCCAAGGGATACATGAGTTATCCTCGCGGTGAGAACCGATACCCCAGGCTTCGGTAAGGCTCTGGGGCGGCTTGGCCGTGTTTGCTTAGTCTATTGATTGACTTGTTTATTTGTGGATTATCTGTTATGATAACTGTATACATTGCATATGTTTTGTTCTGCATGAGTTTTCTTCCTGGGCTTCGGCTCACGGGTGCTCTGTGTTGCAGGTAAGGGCAATGACTGAATCAACCAACCATGAGTACGGAGAGCGTGAAGCGGCGCGTACATGTTCGGCCTGCCCGACTGCTTTGGTTGGGGGTTTATTCGAAAATGGCTGTAATAATCTATGATTTTATGATTTCTTAACTGTAACCTTATTTCAAAAATGTAATTAGTTTTCAAACCTTATTTTGGGATCCCAAATGTTTAATAATAGAAGTTTTAATGAAACGACGCATTTTCAAGGATTACAGCCTTAACTTTTAATTAGTCACACTTTTGTTTCAAAACCTCGGTTAGCGAGTTCATTGCACACTGTTTTGTCTTAAAAGCTCACTTAGTAACGGCTCTAAGGAAGTAGGGTGTTACACAGCTGGTGCATGTGGATAAATGCCCATATTTTGATTGTTTTTTATTGATTATATTCCATTGGTGGATATTGGAGAAGCTTTTACCCTGTCATCATGGTCTGATTGCCGAGTCGTTGATTGCAGATTGACTTGGATAGCTATGCATCCAAGAAAATCTACCCGACTAGCCAGCACTAGGTCTGGGACCGGGGGTGATGACCAGGGTCAGATTCCTCGGCCAGTCCCTGAGAACTGGAAGGAACTCATGGCAGATATGCAAGCTCGATTACAGAGCCAAGATGAACAGATTTGTCTACTGCGATAGCAGGCTCCATTAGGGAGTGCTGCCCCTATTGTACCACCTGCAGTGGTACTAGTTGTACAGTCGGGAGAGATTGGGAGCAGGTGGGAGCTGTTATATGAGCGGTTCAGAAAGCAGCAACCCCCAATCTTTGAGGGTGGACCAGACCCATTAAAGGCCAAGCAATGGCTGACTATGATTACTACTATTCTAGATTTAATGAGGATTGAGGGGCATGGCAGAGTTGCCTGTGCCACATATATGTTGAGAGAGAATGCCCACATCTGGTGGGAAGGGGCATCGCAGACCAGGGATGTTACTATTTTGAGTTGGGAAGGCTTCAGAGACTTGTTTAGCCAGAAATAATACAATGTTGGATCAGGGCAGCAAAAGTTAATGAGTTTGAGGGTTTGGTGCAGGGAAATATGACTGTAACAGAGTATGCCCTAAAATTTGACAGGCTTGCGAAGTTTGCACCAGATCTTGTGCCTACTGATGCTGCTAGGCAAGACAGATTTATTAGGGGGCTTAATGCTATGATAGCCCAGGATGTTAGGATTACAACGGTACCTGGAGGAATAACTTATGCCCAGGCCGTTGAGAAGGCTCTTACCGCTGAGAAAGCAGAGAAGAAGATAGGGAGGGAAACTGCAGTGAGGCATGAGGGTCGAAGAGTGGTGCCTCCTTATTCAGGGACAGGTAGGGGCGGAGGCCCCAGTGACTTCAAGAGAAAGACTCCTGACACTTCGACCGCTGCTGGTCCTGATAGGAGGGGTGGGGGTGGTCAGGGTGGCCGTCAGGGTGGCGGCGAGGCGTGGTGGACCTATCCAAAGTGCCCAAGGTGCAGAAGGCGTCACCTGGGTGAATGTCGGGCCAAAGCTTGTTTTGTGTGCGGAACAGTGGGGCATCTCAGGAAAGACTGCCCAACAGTGAAGAAAGGTGAAGCAGGAAAGGTGGATAACTTGACTCCAGCTCGAGTATTCACTTTGACACAGGCAGAGGCCGAGGCTAGTCCCTCGGTAGTGACAGGTTAGCTTTCTAGTAAACTGGCTCTCCTTTTACTGTATTGATTGATTTTGGTGCTACACATTCCTTTATTTCTAGTAAAGTGATTGATAGATTGTGTAGACCTAGTGAATAACAGACTGCGGGGTTTGGGACTTTGTTGCCTACAGGGAATTTATAGTTTCTAGGAGATTGATTAGAGCACTGCCAGTGATGGTTGATTGTAGGGAACTTTCGGTAGATCTGATTGAGTTAGACATTGGGGATTTTGATATGATCTTAGGGATGGACTGGTTGGTCAGATATGGGACTACTATTGACTGTAGGAAGAAGATGGTGACTTTTGAGCCTGAGGGCGAGGATCCTTTCGTCTTTGTGGGTGTGGTGTGTGTACCCCACGTACCCATGATTTCTGCGTTGAGGGCCAGAGACTTGTTACAAGGTGGATGTATAGGTTTTCTAGCTAGTGTGGTGGACACTACCAAGGTGTTACTAGCAGGGCCGGGAGAGACCAGGGTGGTTTGTGAGCTTTTGGACGTATTCCTTGAGGAGCTACCGAGATTTCCACCACGCAGGGAGATTTAGTTTGTTATTGAGTTAGCACCGGGGACAGAGCCAGTATCAAGGACACCGTATAGAATGGCACCAGCAGAGTTGAAGGAACTAAAGATACAGTTGCAGGAGCTTCTGGATTTGGGATTCATCAGACCTAGTTACTCTCTATAGGGCGCTCCAGTGTTGTTTGTTAAGAAGAAGGACGGGACTCTGAGAATGTGTATAGACTATAGAGAATTGAACAAGTTGACTATTAAGAATAAGTACCCTCTATAGAGGATTGATGACTTGTTCGATCAGCTGCAGGGAAAGACGGTGTTCTCAAAGATTGATCTACGATCTGGTTATCACCAGCTGAGGATCAAAGACGAGGATATACCGAAGATGGCCTTCCGGACGCGATATGGGCACTATAAGTTCTTGGTCATGTCTTTTGGTTTGACCAATGCCCCGGCAGCTTTTATGGATTTGATGAACAGGGTGTTCAAGGACTTCTTGGATCAGTTCGTCATTGTCTTCATCGACGACATTCTAGTATACTTGTAACGCCCTAAACTCCAGGGACCGTTACGGTGTGCCTTCTAAATAGTGCTAAACTCACTAATTGAGTCATTTGGCCAAAATCGTGTACTAAATATGATTAGCGGTTTAGGGATTAAAAATTTTGGTTAAGATGTAACGTTTCATTAGAACGTATAATATATATGTTGGGATCCCAAAATTATAATTTCAGAGTCTTCTACAAGCAAATATTTACAACAGGCCGTTCTACGCAGCAAAACAGGGTTTAACCCTAGTTCCTCTTTAAACCTCGGCCGTGGTGGTCGAGCAGCTGCATATGTACACCTCATCACCTAAGCTCTCCAACTCAAGGATGGTTCAGCTTTCTTTTGCCTTTACCTGCACCACATAGCACCTGTGAGCCGAAGCCCAGCAAGAAAACTTAATATGCTCATGAACAGTTATAACATGTCATCGGATTATAAGGCATACGCCTAGCAGATATAGCCCTATTCCAGCAGGCAACATATGCACATAATGTTGAGTATAACACATCAACCAATGATCATAATAATCATCCAGGACTCTTAGCCCCAATATAGAAACGCAATGTTGAGTATAATACACCAACCAATGATCATAATAATCATCCAGGACTCTTAGTCCAAACAAATAGGCGACAGTTGCAAAAGTCACAAAAGTGGGTACAGCCCCCTCTAGCCATGTGACGATAGGGTCACCAGGGCTTAACAGATAAGTAAACCTTACATAGCTTAAACAGGATAGGTGCATGGTGATTAGTCACCAACATAACCTTCCTCATGACCATAGAGTCATAACCTTGGAACATCGTTCCCTAGCCGTGTGACAAGCAGTCACCTGGGCCCTAGACCCCAGCTCTAGTAACTAGTCTTAGACTAGACAAGCGCTTATAAGTTTCATCGACCTTAGGGTCGGTCTAGCATTAATACCCCATATGAGTCATTCAATGCTGATATCGATTAGATCTAATCTACATTTGGCTCGGCGTTCATGACGCTATGCCATTTCTGACTCTTAGGTCAGTATCCCTGACTAGTCAGTGCCATAAACAAGTAAGCATTGCCACCAATCATATATCACATATCCAATATCCGAATACAGGGCATTCAACATGCTTACTTAATAAATACTAATACAATTAGGATCATGCATAAACACAGAGGCTCAAGCTCTGAATAGTATTATACCCAATATACGAAGCATCTCCTAATCACATGTTTCTCGTGCATTACATGCATCACATATAAACATCCAACATGCATCAAGTACAACTATGCATGTCATATATACACAGGGTGCAGTTTTCTTACCTCCGGTTTGAGTGAGAGTTAGAACAAGACCGACCCTTGAGAACGATCGATCCTTAATCCTTTAACGGTCACCTAGTCATAACCAAAACAATCTCCAATTAATGAAAATTACCAAAGATAGGGTCTTAACCTAAACCCCACTCTCGGGACCTCGAAACATGCCCACACGGTGAGTAAATTCGATCCCGGGCCTTAAGGATTGAAACCCTGAGCCAAAATCCCTTAAAAACACCCAAAACAGGGTTCTGAAGGAACAGGGAGCGCTACAGCGCTGCCCTTCTAGCGCCCCAGCACTTAAGACATAACCAAAACCACCCTTCACTCCTTGCAGGTAGCGCTGTAGCTCCCTACACTAGGCGTTGTAGCGCTACCTTCAGCCAGCAAAATCCTAGAATTCTCTTCCTTCGATTCCACCATTTCTAACCCAAACCAAAAGCTTTCAAACATCAAATTAACTCCCAAATGAACCCAAATACCACCTCCACATGTCCTAGGGACCACAACCCCAATAACCCTAGCCAAAACTCCAATTAATTCCCAAGTTTCCAACCCAAAAACTAGCTGAATCTTAACTAAGAAAACAGAGCAAAATCAAGAGTTCTACTGGCTAAAAACTCACCTCAATCTCATAAACACACCTTCTTCAATGGTGGAGCATAACCCTAACTTGGCAAAGCTTGGTTCCTTGGCTTGATTCCTCAAACAAAGCTTGAAAATCCAAAGAGAAATGAGGAAGAAAATCTATCGGGAGAGAAGGAAAAGAGAGACTCTGTTTTTGTTACTCTTCTACAGCCTTAATGGCTGATATATATCTCTTAGGGTGAAAAGACCTAAATACCCTTAGGTCTAAAATAAAACATTAACAGCCACCAAGGGCGAAACCGTCCTTTCGCGCCTATTTCATTAATCACAATTAACACCCTCCAATTCCCGCTATTCTCAATAACCTCAAACGCCAATAATCCATATCCCATTACCCTTTAATTCCCAGTAATGCTCTAATCATTAAATTTACCCCGAGACTCACCCCGAGCCTCGAACTTAAACCCGTTATGACTAGACCGAACACTTGCATTTCATGATCGTCTCATGCCGAATAGCTCAAACCAATCCACCTTATAATGTGGCTATATTAGTTAATCACAAGCATGCACCAAAATACGCAATTACGCTCACAACGACCAAATTACCAAAATGCCCTTATAATTATAAATACTCCCATATGCATGCATTTATCATCATATAATAATATAATTCACATAAACATGCATATGATCATTAAATAGCATCATAATTCAATTATGGCCCTCCCGGCCTACTAATCAAGGTCCTAACCCTTATTAGGAAATTCGAGGCATTACAATACTCCAGTTCAAAGGCAGAGCATGGGCAGCATCTTCGACAGGTTTTATAGAGATTAAGGGAGCATCAGTTATATGCCAAGTTTAAAAAGTGTGAGTTTTGGTTGCCTGAGGTAACTTTTCTTGGACATGTAGTTGGCGGAAAGGGGATTAAGGTGGATCCGTCCAAGGTGGAAGCGGTGAGAGATTGGCCGAGGCCAAGGAACGCCTCTGAGGTGCGGAGTTTCCTTGGGTTGGCAGGTTATTACAGACGGTTTGTGGAGGGATTTTCAAAGATTTCTTCACCGATGACAGAATTGACAAGAAATAATCGGAAGTTTGTTTTGTCAGAGAAGTGTGAGAACAGTTTCTAAGAGTTGAAGCAACGGCTTATTTCTACACCTGTGCTGAGTCTTCCTTCGGAGGAAGGAAAGTTTGTAGTTTACTGTGTTGCATCGAGGATGGGTTTAGGCTGCATGCTAATGTAGAATGAGAAAGTTATAGCTTATGCATCACGGCAGCTGAAGGAGTATGAACAGCGGTATCCTACTCATGATTTGGAGCTGGCGGCAGTGATATTCGCACTGAAGGTTTGGCGGCATTATTTGTATGGGGAGAAGTGTGAGATATACACTGACCACAAGAGTTTGAAATATTTCTTCACTCAGAAGGATCTGAATATGAGACAGAGGCGTTGGTTGGAACTGGTTAAGGATTATGATTTCGATATCCTTTACCATCCAGGGAAGGCCAATGTGGTGGCAGATGCATTGAGTAGGAGGGGCCCAGGACAGTTGTACAGCTCCACCCAGATCTCAAGAGAGTTAGTTGATGAGATGGCCAGGGCAAAGATAGAATTGGTGGTGGGCCAGTTAGCTAATATTACCTTGCAGTCGACCCTGCTAGAGAGGATCAAGGAGGGGCAATTAGTAGATGCGCAGCTTCAGGAGGTTAGGCGGAACGTCTTAGCAGGGGTAGCTAAGGATTATTCTGCTTCTGAGGCTAGTATGCTTCGATATCAGGGGCGGATTTGTATTCTGGTAAATGAGGGAATCAAATGAGAGATACTGGATGAATCTCACACTACGCCATATTCGCTTCATCCGGGTACCACGAAGATGTATCAGGATCTACGGACATTATATTGGTTGCCTGGGATGAAGAAGGAAGTGGTAGAGTATGTGGCTAGATGTTTGACATGTTAGCAGGTAAAGGCTGAGCATCAACGACCAGCGGGATTGCTTCAGCCTCTGGGCATCCCAGAGTGGAAGTGGGAGGACATCACGATGGATTTTGTGGGAGGACTACCCAGGAAAGTGGGACTTTGTGACTCGATGTGGGTGATAATGGACAGATACACCAAGTCAGCTCATTTTCTGCCAGTGAAATCGACTTATACGATGAAACAGTATGCAGAGTTGTATGTGAGGGAGATAGTTTGTCTCCATGGGGTTCCAAAGCCTATTGTATCTGATCGAGACCCTATCTTTACCTCCAAGTTTTGGGAAGCTCTGCAGAGAGCTATGGGTACCCAGTTGATGTTTAGCACAGCTTTTCATCCTCAGACTGACGGACAGTCTGAGAGGACGATTCAGGTGTTGGAGGACATGCTTAGGGCGTGTGTGATTGATTTTGGGGGATCATGGAGTAATAGTATCTTCCGTTGATTGAGTTCTCGTATAACAACAATTATCAGTCCATGATTGGAGTGGCTCCTTATGAAATGTTATATGGGAGAAAGTGTAGATCACCCATTCATTGGGATGAGATAGGTGAGAGAAAGTATTTAGGACCAGATATGGTTCAGAAGACTAATGAAGCTATTGAGAAGATTTGAGCTAGAATGCTTGCTTCGTAGAGTTGACAGAAAAGCTACGCTGGTCCTAAGCGTAGGGACATGGAGTTCCAAGTTGGGGACCACGTGTTTCTGCGAGTTTCACCACTGAGAGGGGTGAGGAGATTTGGAGTAAAGGACAAGTTGAGCCCTCAGTTTGTTGGACCTTTCAAGATCCTAGAGAGGATTGGACAGGTAGCTTACAGATTGGCCATGCCACCGTCGCTGTCAGGAGTTCATGAAGTATTCCATGTCTCCATGTTGCGGAAATATGTTTCAGATACGACACATGTGCTAAAGTATGAGGACTTAGAGTTACAGATAGATTTTTCCTATGAAGAGCGATCAGTTCAGATTTTGGATCGGAAGGACAAAGTTCTATGGAACAAACTGATTCTGTTAGTTAAAGTGTTGTGGAGATATAGCAAGGTCAAGGAAGCGACCTGGGAGTTAGAAGCAGCAATGCGAGATCAGTATCCCGAGCTATTCAGGTAAATTTCGAGGACGAAATTCTCAGAAGGAGGGGATAGTTGTAACGGCCCAAAATCACTAATATGGCTTAAGGGCCTTGATTAGTGTGACGGGAGGGCATAATTGGTTTATGTGTGAATTTATTCATTTAATGCATGATTATATGATAAGCATGTTTGTACGATTATATGAATGTAAATGTGGCTAAATGTTATATCTGTGAGAACCACATTATTATGTGGGTAGTTCAGCAGCGTGCGATTTGAGGCGATCCTAGGGAGCCAGATAGCGGGAAAGTCACAACGGGGCTTAATATTTGACTTAGGGTAAGTCAAGGATTTATTTGGGTATTAGATGATTATTTGGGTTATCGGGTTATGGAAATAAATATATGGAGATATATTTGAGGTTAGGAAGCTTAGGTGGGAATTTTGGGGAAAATTACCATTGTTGACGCGGTTCTTCACCAACAGGAAATTAAGAAAAGAAGAGAAAGGGATTAGTGCTAAAGGTGAACCGAAACAGATATATGATCTTAGGAAAAAGAAATGGCTACTCGAGACACGTTTTTTAAGTGGTTCGAAGGTTAAAATCCTTCTACTCCACTAGTCGATATTATTGCTATATTCAGGGGATACAATTATAGGGTCTTTGTTACAAGAGAGAATCCAACCCTTATCAACTCCCAAGGTCTCCATATTTATAGGAGAAGGCACCGGGGAGTTGGTAAGAAGGCCATCCCGTGACCTTCTTACCCATCATGTCGACTCTGTGACATTCATGATTAATTCCTAAACCTGACACATAAGTGTGGTCAAATCAATAGGTAAGGGGATAATGGGCCGCACGGCCCAACCTAGTTGAGGATGTCTGAATACGCACGCTCCTGCTGCGTGTCCGAGAAGTCGAGGATATATCAGACACGTGATGTCTGATATATGCACGTTTACCTTGCGTGGTTGACTTTATAAAGGGTCACAGCCTTCAACCCCAACTCGTACTGCGAGCTGGATGCTTGACCCGACCTTCGGTCGTCGTAGCCCGGACTCTGTCTTTAAGTTATCAGAGGCGAACCCCCCAACCATCCTCGAGCTAAGGAGGTATGACCTTACGACGCAGTTCCGATTGCAAGGGATGTTCGCGAGATAATCAAGGTTAGGCCGCAGCTCAGCTTTCTAATCAGCCCGTGGGAAAATCAGGGCATACATCTGCCCCCCAAGCCCCTGCTCGTGGCACACGACGTCGGATAAGGCCACAGTAGGGGCTTTTAGGCTTCCCCATGAACTCTTAACGTTCCACTCTTTTCATCTCAGAAAACAAACCCTCTTCTTTGTGGCCGCCATTTTCTGCATTCAAGAAGCTCAGGCGTGAGGACTCCTCCAAAGCTTTGGACAAGTATTCCGGCGAAGCCCCCACCTAGGCGATACCTTCATCCATCTTCCAATCAAATATCCTGTAAGTTCCCTGACCATGCGTGTTTTGAAAATATTTTTCACTGTAGCTTAGGTAAATATTTACTATAGTCACATGCATGAGTTTACTGGTTTTCATGGGAATGAAGGGTGAAAGCCTTTTAGGTTAGGGTAGTTTGGCCGTAGGAAATTACTTAAGAGTATGGTCTGTAGGATGCCTTTTCTGGGGACAATTTCTGGGTAGAAATTTTGACATATTTTGGGGGAAAAACCGGGTAGCTTAGGGGATACGCTTCACAGGCGGTTTTGCCTTTCATGCCTACTGGAACTTTCCCTCCAAGGAAAAATTTTAATCTGACCCTCCTGACACACGAATTCCGAGTAATCATGGATCTGTTGGGGGCACAGGCGCGTGTTCATTGAACCTTGTGGTCTTACTCTCCACGGGCTGGGCTTATCTCAGCTCGTGTAAAGAATGACTTGATCTTCCATATGCTTAGGTCGCCTTTTCTGAAACATTTTCCTTTGTTCATTAGGCGACCTGATGGCACCAAAGAGGAATGCTCCAAAGAAGATAGTTGGCAGCTCAGCATCTCAGCAAGACAAAGGAAAGGCGGTGATACCGGACTCTCCGATCCCCAGCTTTGGGCCGGCAGTGGACCAGGAGCTCGAGGTGGCTCCTGACGCATTCTTTGAGGCAGAGAGGATTGTCTCAAAGATCACCGACCAGGTGAAGATCAATAAAATCTTCCTCTCCCACAACATCGCGTTGGGGAAGGCATCTGTGGTGGCACGACCTCCCGCAGAGGGCGAGTGGAGCTGCGCGCCGCTAGACGAATTGTTCGCGGCCTGGAGCGACGAGCATTTTACGGCGGGGGCCTTCCTGCCACTGGACCAGTACTTTGCTGACTTCTTGAATTATGTGAAGTTGGCCCCTTCCAGCTCCCCCCCAACTCTTATCGGTTGTTGGCGGGGTTGAGATACTTATTTTTGAAGCACGAGTGGGAGGTCCCCACTCCTGCGGATATTTTGTATTTCTTCTTCCTCAAGGCCAGCTCGGATCAGCGGGGGCGAGGCGATGGGTTTTACTATCTAACTCGATTCCCCAATACGGCTGCAGTCATCGAGCTGCCCAGCCACCCCAATGACTTTAAAGATCAATTCTTTATGTCGACGGGGTTCAGGAACTGCGAGCTCCATTACTTTAATCGTCCTCGTAAGTGCTTTTTATCTTTAGCTTGTAAGTTAGGTTTCGTACAATTTTTGTGTTCCTTTCTGACTTGGATTAATCCTGCAGCTATCTTCGCGAGGACAGAGAAATCTGCGACCCTTGGGGGTCAATACGAGACACTGGCGGGCTTGCCCCCCAGTGAGAAGGACTGTCGGGTGCTCGTGACGAACGAGATGATGGTGGCTCGTAAGCTGATTTTCCCAAATTAGACTTTGAATCTAAGGAGGCCTCGGGGGCCTCCCCCAGCTCGCACCTCTATGCCCATCATCGTGGAGGAGGTCGCGATGGACGAGGACGAGGAGGACAAGACTCCACTTGTGAGGAACAGGAAGCGGGTGCTGGAGGTCGCCCAGATAACAGATGAAGAGAGGATCCCGTCCGGAGCAGCCGCGGGTCCCTCGGACCAAGGTAACCTTTACATGTTTAGGAACTTAGATAGGGCCATTGCCGACCCCCGGCTAGCTAGATTCAACCCCTGACAGCTCGTCCATCGTCACCGAAGTGATCCGGACCTGGACACAACCCTGCTCCACTGCATCGATCGGCTCGTGCTGGACTACCAAGATAGCCAGCGTAGGGGTACCGTAGTTGTAGATAGCACCTCGTCCTTTAGGTCGATCCTATTCGAGGAGTACGGGACCAACCTTAGGTCCTGGCCATCCCTCAAGAGAGGTGTCGTGGCTCCAAGACTTAGGCAATATGTAGAAGAATCCAGCCCGGAACCAGAGTTGGATCCAGAACTTGCCCCAGCTCGGGAAATAATTGACTTAGACTCTCCCGCAGAAACTCCGGAACCGATGGTCGTAACCATAGGTTCTTCTTCTAGCTCGGGGGGTAGGGCTTACTCTAGCATGCGCGTACTTTAATTATTCTTTTTCCCCCTTTTTTTTTGGTTTCTATATGATTGCTAACTTTCGTACTAACCATGTTTTTGCTTTGGCAGAAGAGATGTCTCAGCCCGAAGAGAGCCTGCAAGGTGCGTTCGCCGGGGCCTCTGGGCCAAAGATGAAGAAGCTCCGGACCTTGAAGAAATCTGCTGGAACTCCCACTAAATCTCCTGCTAAGGATAAGGAGCAGCTCCCCCCCGCTCAGGTAGTGGGAACTAATCCTCCTGCCACTAGTGGGAGCAACATGCCCCCACCTCCTCCGCAAGCTCCTATCACCATACGGGACTCAGAAACGGAGGCCGAAGCTTCGGTGATTGTCTCCCCCGAGGTCCGCATCCCAGTCAATGCCCAGGACCTGGAGAAGATCCCAGAGGCCTTCCGGGGAACGGTGTATGAGTCGGCGAACTACGCCGTCATCCATATATACAAGTTCACCGAGAAGGAGCTCCGGGCCATTGAGACAATGAGCCCGGTTGGCGTAATGGAGTCTTCAATGGGCATGACCCTAACGGTAAGTTGCAGTATTCTTTTAAAGCTTTTACCATTACATTTTGCCCTACTTTTCCTCTAAGGAAATTTATCTTTCATTTCTCGTATGGCGTCGTTGCTCTTCACCGGAGTATCATCAGGGAAAAAACTCAGCTCGAGGATATGAGGACCGAGCACCAGACCTCTCTTCAGGCGGCTAAGGATGCCTTGGCGACCTCGAAGGCCGAGTTGGAGAAGACCTGCTCGAAGGTCCAAGAGCTCGAGACCTCCCTCGCCACCTCGCGGACAGACCTAGATACCGCAAAGGTCGAGGCCAAGGCCGCCCTGGAGGCCGAGCAGGCAACTTCGGAAAAGGCCTTGGAAGACCTGTTCTATCATTGTTGGGCCTACAACCCGGATGCTGATTACTCCTTTTTGTCAGCGAGTCTTTGGGAGCGCCTGCTGGTGAAGTTCCAGGCTCGCCTCGACAAAGAGGCGCCCTCCGAGGCCGGGGAGGGCTCTGGTGCAGCTGAGAAAGGCGAGATGGCGACCTCCAAGGGGCCACCTGGCAGAGCTTAGGGCTTTTCCTCTCTTGTCCCTTTCACTATTTTTTATGATTTTTTGTGTAACCTTTGCATGAGGTGCTTCCACCTCGAGAAAATTTGGTTTTATGTTTTTAATTGATCTTCTTGTCTTTTCGCACTTTGGTTACAACAATTTTTTTTTGAGAACTTAGTTCGCGTTAACTTTTATCCATATCTTGAGCTCTTTAGGAAGACCAACGATCAAATAGATTTAAATCAACTTCTAAGTTTTATGACCCAGTTATGACCAGGAACTTGATTTGAAAACTTAGTTCATGTTAACTTTTATCCATATCTCGAGCTCTTTAGGAAGAACAACGATCAACAGATTTAAATTAACTTCTAAGTTTTATGACCCGGTTATATCCAGGAACTTAATTTGAAAACTTAGTCCGTGTTAACTTTTATCCATATCTCGAGCTCTTTAGAAAGAACAACGATCAACAGATTTAAATTAACTTCTAAGTTTTATGACCCGGTTATATCCAGGAACTTAATTTGAAAACTTAGTCCGTGTTAACTTTTATCCATATCTCGAGCTCTTTAGGAAGAACAATGATCAACAGATTTAAATTAACTTCTAAGTTTTATGACCCGGTTATATCCAGGAACTTAATTTGAAAACTTAGTCCGTGTTAACTTTTATCCATATCTCAAGCTCTTTAGGAAGAACAACGATCAACAGATTTAAATTAACTTCTAAGTTTTATGACTCGGTTATATCCAGGAACTTAATTTGAGAACTTAGTCCGTGTTAACTTTTATCCATATCTCGATCTCTTTTAGGAAGAACAACGATCAATAGATTTAAATTAGCTTCTAAGTTTTATGACCCGGTTATATCCAGGAACTTAATTTGAAAACTTAGTCCGTGTTAACTTTTATCCATATCTCGAGCTCTTTAGGAAGAACAACGATCAACAGATTTAAATTAACTTCTAAGTTTTATGACCCGGTTATATCCAGTATAGGACTTAGTTATCGTTAATCCTTGTCAATATCTCGCGTTTTTTAAGAAAAACATCGGTCAATTGATATGAACCAACTTCTAAGTCATTAAGGAGACCTGGTTATATCCAGGTACCATATGCCCCCCCAAGTAACTGGGAAAGGGTCTTTCGTGGTTACTTTAAATTACATTTGCAAACACGTACAAAAAGTTGATTCTCATTCACACACAAAACATGGCCTTCGAGGCCTTACAAGTGAATCATTGATAATATTTCTTTAAATGGACGGCGTTCCAAGTCCGCAGGACTACCCCTCCATCAAGCCGAGCCAACTTATAAGTTCCTTCCTTGATGATTTCGATGACCTGGTACGGTCCTTCCCAGTTTGGCCCCAAGACTCCGTCTTTGGGATCTTTCCCGGCCAGGAAAACTCTCCTTAGGACCAAGTCGTCAATGCTAAAGGCGCGCTTTTTGACTTTGGTGTTGAAGTAGCGAGTGATTTTCTGCTGATAATGGGCGAGCTGGAGTTGCGAATCTTCTCGCCTTTCGTCAACAAGGTCAAGGGAATTGCACAGGAGTTCGCGGTTACGGTCCTGATCGTAAGACTGGACCCTATGCGAAAGCACTTTAACCTCCACGGGGAGGACTGCCTCACTCCCAAAGGTTAGGGAAAAAGGAGTATGACCCGTAGGAGTCCGATGCGAGGTCCGGTATACCCATAGGACCTAGGGGAGTTGTTCTGGCCAGACTCCCTTTGCCTCATCTAATCTCTTCTTGAGGCTCGCCTTTAGAGTCTTGTTGACAGCTTCGACCTGGCCATTCGCCTGAGGATATGCCACGGAGGAGAAACTTTTGACGATTCCGTATCTTTCACAGAATTCGGTGAACAGGTCGCTGTCGAACTAAGTACCGTTATCGGAGACAATCTTCTTGGGCAGACCGAATCGACAGATAATGCTTTTAACCACGAAGTCAAGCACCTTTTTGGACGTTATCGTTGCCAGAGGTTCTGCCTCAGCCCACTTTGTAAAATAGTCGATGGCTACCACGGCGTAGCGGACCCCGCCTTTTCCAGTAGGGAGGGCGCCCACCAAATCGATTCCCCAAACAGTGAACGGCCATGGGGACGAGATCATCTTCAGCTCGACTGGAGGAGCTCGGGCAACTGCGGAGAATCGCTGGCACTTGTCGCATTTCTTCACGTATGAGATCGAGTCCTTGGACAGAGTTGGCCAATAATATCCCTGCCTAAGGACCTTTAAGGCCAAGCTTTGCCCCCCAGCGTGGTCTCCATAGAAACCCTCGTGCACCTCATGCAGGATGTCTTTTGCCTCATCTGGAAGAACACACCGGAGGAGAGGTAGGGAGTGCCCACGTCGATACAACACACCATCGACTATCGTATATCTCGGAGCTTGATACAGGACTCGCCGTGCGTCGTTACGTCCTTCGGGCAGCTTGCCCTCGACGAGATATTCAAGGATGGGGGTTATCCAGGATGGCCTGGCATCGATCATCTCGACCTCTGTCCCGTCTCCTTCTATACTTGCTTTTTCCAAGAATTCTATTGGTACCAACCCCAAGGTCTCCGTCTCTCCAGAGGTGGCAAGTTTGGCAAGAGCATCTGCATTAGCGCTCTGTTCCCGAGGTATCTGTTCGATCGAGCCTTGCTCAAACGCGGACAGCTCAGCCTTTACCTTTGCCAGGTAAGCGGCCATCCTGGGTCCCCGTGCTTGATATTCACCCAGAACCTGGTTTACCACGAGCTGGGAGTCACTGAAGCACTGGACGAAGCCCGCCTTCAACTCTCGAGCTACCCTCAGTCTAGCCAGTAACGCTTCGTATTCGGCCTCATTGTTGGAGGCCTTGAACCCGAAACTCAGTGCCGAGTGGAACCTATGTCCCTCGGGGGATATCAAGATGATTCCAGCTCCGGAGCCATTCTCGTTGGATGAACCATCCACAAAGATCCTCCCTGGCGTCTGGGACTACGTGACCTGGGGTGAGTCTGCGGGATCCTCCTGGAATCCCGTGCATTCGGCTACAAAATCGGCCAGGGCCTGACTTTTTATGGCAGTTCGCGGAGTATACATAATCTCGAACTGACTTAGTTCGATGGCCCACTTTAGCAATCGTCCCAATGCTTCAGGTTTTTGCAATACCTGCCTTAAAGGCTGATCGGTCATGACGTGTATCGAGTGGGACTGGAAGTACGGTCTGAGTTTTCAAGAGGCCGTGATGAGACAGAACGCCAATTTCTCCATCAACGGGTATCGGGACTCAGCTCCGAGAAGTCTTTTGCTAATGTAATAGACTGGTTTCTGAACTTGGTCCTCTTCTCATACCAGAACGCCACTTGCTACGTCCTCGGTGACTGCCATGTAGAGAAAAAGAGGCTCTCCTGCTTTGGGCTTGGACAGTACGAGCGGCTCGGCAAGATGTGCCTTCAGGTCGAGGAATGCACTTTCGCATTCTACTGTCCATTCCAACTTCTTGTTTCCTCGGAGCAGGTTGTAGAAGGGCAAACACTTATCGGTGGACTTGGAAATAAACCGGTTGAGGGCTGCTACCCTTCCGGTCAGACCTTGGACATCTTTTCGCGACCTGGGCGAAGGAAGTTCGAGCAGTGATCTGATCTTGTCGGGGTTTGCCTCGATTCCTTGGGTATTGACTATGAACCCCAGGAATTTCCCCGACGTGTCCCCGAAAGTGCATTTATGGGGATTGAGCCTCATACCATATTCCCGTAATATCTTAAAACATTCTTTCAGGTCTGAAACATGGTTATCTGCAGTCTTTGACTTGACTAGCATGTCATCAACGTACACTTCCATGTTTTTTCCGATCTGATCTGCGAACATTCTATTTACTAGCCTTTGGTAGGTAGCTCCGGCGTTCTTCAGACCAAAAGGCATGACCTTGTAACAGTAGACGTTTTTCGGGGTCATGAAGCTAGTGTGTTCCTGGTCCGCCGGGTTCATCGTGATCTGATTATAGCCCGAGTACGCGTCCATAAAGGACATGAGCTCGTGCCCTGCCATGGCATCTACCAACTGATCAATCCTGGGCAATGGAAAGCAATCCTTAGGGCAAGCTTTATCCAGGTCGGAGAAGTCGATGCAGGTCCGCCATTTCCCGTTAGGCTTCGGGACCAGCACGGGGTTGGCAACCCATATTGGAAACTTGGCTTCACGGATAAAGCCGCATTTCTTGAGCCGGGCCACCTCTTCCTCTAGGGCTTCAGCTCGAGCCATTCCTAAACGCCTTTGCTTCTGGGACTTGGCGGGAACGCTTTTATCTAGATGAAGCGTATGCATGATGACGCTAGGGCTGATCCCCACCATGTCTTCATGGGACCAAGCAAACACGTCCAGGATATCCCGCAGAAACTTGGTTAGCTCCGTCTTCCTCTGGCTACAGAGGTTTTTCCCGAGCCTGACCGTACGTGACGGATTCTGCGGATCAATGTTCACCTCCTCAAGCTCCTCAATTTCTTGGAGCTCGGACCTGTCCTCGCCTATTCGGGGGTCAATATCTTCCTTGGCACTTTGAGGTTTTTCAATCTCAGGATCCACTGAGGGTCCCTGAGATTCCTCTTCACCCTGAATGGCCATTGCCAACTGCCCGGGTTTATATTTTCCCTTCATGGAAATGTTGTAGCATTCCCTTGCAGCGAGCTGATCGCCATGGATAGTGCATATTCCCGTCAAAGTAGGGAACTTCATCGCGAGGTGGCGAATGGATGTGACGGCCTCGAAAGCTATGAGTGTAGGTCGTCCTAAAATTGTGTTTTAGGCAGTGGAGCAGTCAACGACCACGAACTCGAGGAGCTTGGAGACTGTCCGAGATCCTTCCCCCAGGGTGATCACCAGCCCGTTCGTCCCTATTGCTGCGGATCCTTCTCCCGAAAAACCATACAGCATCATGGAGGTCGCCTTCAGCTCAGCGACGGTCGAACCCATTTTTTCTAAAGTAAACCGGAATAGGAGGTTCACTGAACTTCCATTGTCGATCAATACCCTCCTAACCCTCCGATTGGCGAGCTGAACTGCCACGACCCGGGGGTCATTGTGCGGGAATTGGACACGGTCCGCATCATCTTCTGTAAAAATGATCGGCTGCTGCTTCGGCAGGCGCTGCTCCGGAATGAAATCTTCTCCATTGTGTGCCTTAAGTTCATTCACGTACCTCTTCTAGGCACCCCTGCTCGTACCAGCCACATGCGGCCCTCCAGATATGGTGGATATCTCCCCACCATCCAAGGGAGGGGGGACGTCTTGATCGATCCAAGACCCGGGCTGACTAGCCGGTACTTCTGGGGTAGGTCGACCGCCTGGAACCCTGTTTCGCGCATACTGAGCCAAAGGACCGACTCAGATGAGAGTCTCGATCTCATCCTTTAAGTGCCTACAATCGTCGGTGTTATGGCCAACATCGTTGTGAAAGCGGCAAAACTTGGAGGTGTCTCTCTTCCCCTTTTGGTGCTTCAACGGCTCGGGCCTCTTCCAGGGGAGGCGAGTAGAGTTGGCTAGGAAGATATTCTCCCTAGACTGGGTGAGCTCCGTATAAGTCGTGAAGACGGGCTTGACTTTGTCCACAGACTTATTCTTCTTTTGGTCGTGCTGGCTGCCCTCACCATTACCCTTTCTTTTGCCTCCACTGGTCTGGTTATTCTGTGTGACGTTTTGGGTCACTGCCACGACCTTCGTCCCCACTCCAGTGGGCTGTTCGGGCACTTGGCTGGTTCCCGCAGCCGAGGCTTTGGCTTCCTCCAAGTTTATCCACTCTTGGGCCCTGTTAAGGAATTCGTTCACCGAGCTGACTCCCTTCCTTTGTATATCCTTCCAGAGATCTCCTCCGACGAGGATTCCAGTTCTCATGGCCATGAGCTTGGAGCTATCATCCGCGTCTCTGGCATGAGCAGCGACGTTCACAAATCTACTCAAGTAGGCCTTTAGAGTCTCACCGGGCTGCTGCCTTATATTAGCCAGGGAGTCGGCCTAAACACGGGCGGCTTGAGACGCTCGGAATGCCCTCTTGAAATCTGCTGAGAAAGTCTTCCAGGAGCTGATTGACTGTCTTTTACTTTGCTTGAACCACTGCCTGGTAGATCCAATCAGGGTGGAAGGGAAGATGAGACATCTCAGCGCGGGGCCAATGTTGTGGGCCATCGTCAAGGTGTTGAACATCCCCAGATGGTCCGAGGGGTCTCCGTCCCCGTTGAATTTTGACAAGTGCGGCATATGGAAACCAGATGGGTACGTCGTTGCTGCTATGCTGGGGGCGAAGAGTTCCATTTCGTCCCCTGAATCATATTCATCTTTCTCTTTTTCAGACAGGAGCTTCCTCATCAACTCCTCCGTCTGAGTCAGGCGCTCGAGGGTTTGGTCCTGATGTCCGTGGTTATTCCGGGGCTGATCAACAGCTCCGGTTCCATTGTACATATTTGGTGGGTTATTGCCCCTCCTATCTTGAGATAGGTTATTTGGGACGTTCCCACCGTTACGTACTTCGGACAGGGCCCCCCTTGAGCAAGCGTGGCTCTCTCCTCCTGCCGGTGCCCCCCTATGAGAGTTAAGGCGATCTCGAAGGTCGCCTCCCTGGGTGGTTTGGTGACTTTGTGCCGAACTCAAACGCTGACGCAGGTCTCCTCCTGAAAGATCACTCCAGCGACTGTCGGTCCCGTGGCTCCTGCTAGACAGGCCTGGAGTTTGCCCTCGGTGGTGATGATCCGGGCTTTCCCTTGGCACCCTGCTACGCCGGGAAGGTTCAGCTGATGGCGGGTTTCTCCTATTATTCCCATAGGCTGGGATATCTCGGACAGGCCGAGGAGGAGACGGATATCTGATCGGAGATGGAGGATGTCTGATTGGAGAGGCGATCCTGGTTCCGTCAAGTCGGATTAAATTCTGTAGGGGCCTTTCGGCCCTGCCAGCCCGCTGGTCCCGTCTCTGGCGATCTGGATGGGGCGCAGGACGGTCGTTGGGAACGGGCTGATGCTGTGAGCCCTCCCCGGATCTCCTTCGGGAATTTCCTTGAGCTCTCCTGGGCGCTCTCGAGGATGGTTGGGAGCTAGGATTCGACGTTCTGAACGAACGACTGTATTGCTGTTGTTCGGCTCTAGGCCTTCCTCTGAAGTCTGCCTCCCGATGGTGTGATGAAGGGGTGGAGTTGGCTGCTAGAAGTCCATCCGAACGGCTATGCCTGGACCGGTTACCCCGGCGAGACTTAGGAGCCTCGCCTTTCCTCTCTCTGACGTTAACGCCGGTTGTGAGAGGGGGTAGTCGGGCCAGCATATCCTGGATTTGCTGACTAGCTGTCGCTAACTGGCTCCTCAGCTGAGCGTTCTCCATCTCCACCGCAGTATAATAACATGGGTTCGGATTAGGCGGCCGGGGCGCCGAACTACCAGTATCATCTTGGCCCGCCGGCTGCTTTCCTGGCTGCTGCTGGGTTTCAAGAACTTGTTCGCCAGGGACGGTAGTATGATGAGCCTCCTGCCCATCATGTTGTTCTATCTCGTTACCATGCATGGACCGAGTAGTCACCATAGTTGGATGTTTGCAACAGCACTACTCGGACTTAACCTCTCAATGAGAGCACCAAACTGTTGACGCGGTTCTTCACCAACAGGAAATTTAGAAAGGAAGAGAAAGGGATTAATGCTAAAGGTGAACCGAAACAGATATATGATCTTAGGAAAAAGAAATGGCTACTCGAGACACATTTTTTAAGTGGTTCGAAGGTTAAAATCCTTCTACTCCACTAGTCGATATTATTGTTATATTCAGGGGATACAATTATAGGGTCTTTGTTACAAGAGAGAATCCAACCCTTATCAACTCCCAAGGTCTCCATATTTATAGGAGAAGGCACCGGGGAGTTGGTAAGAAGGCCATCCCGTGACCTTCTTACCCATCATGTCGACTCTGTGACATTCATGATTAATTCCTAAACCTGACACATAAGTGTGGTCAAATCAATAGGTAAGGGGATAATGGGCCGCACGGCCCAACCTAGTTGAGGATGTCTGAATACGCACGTTCCTGTTGCATGTCCGAGAAGTCAGGGATATATCAGACACGTGATGTCTGATATATGCACGTTTACCTTGCGTGGCTGACTTTATAAAGGGTCACAGCTTTCAACCCCAGCTCGTACTGCGGGCTGGATGCTTGACCCGACCTTCGGTCGTCGTAGCCCGGACTCTGTCTTTAAGTTATCAGAGGCGAACCCCCAACCATCCTCGAGCTAAGGAGGTATGACCTTACGACGCAGCTCCGGTTGTGAGGGAAGTTCGCGAGATAATCAAGGTTTGGCCACAGCTCAGCTTGCTAATCAGCCCGTGGGAAAATCACGGCGTACAACCATTTTGCCCTCTAGGACGTTTTCGGTACCCCGAGCCTTGGGATTAGCTTAATCACTTAAGGATAGACTTAAGAGGCTTTAGAAAATAGTAGAACAAATTAGACTAACACTTCCCTCTTCCTCTCTTTTTCTCTCTCAAAGGAAAAACACAGAACTTAGAAATTTTAGCTAGAATTCAGAGGATTTGAACTGAAGTTTTAGGGAATTAGCTCAGCTCTAACCAAGGAACACTCAACCAAGGCCAAGGTAAGAATTGAGTTTTATGTTTGAGGATTATAATTCTGAGTTTTGACTGAATATTAAGGGTGTTTATGGTTTGAATATTTAAGGACTGAATTGGAGATGAGAAGCTTGAGTTTTGGCTCAGAAATTGTTAAGGAAGTGGTTCATCAAAGAAGGTAAGCTTCAATTCGTAATTTAGAGGTTAAAATTTGAGTTTGCATGACTGGTTTTTGTGTTTTTGAGCTGTTGGGTTTTAGAAATCAAAATGGGATTCTGAGGGGCTTTTAAGCTGGATTTCTGTTGGATTATGCTGTTAGGATCATGATAAAAGTCTTGTGATTAATGGGTTTGGTATTAGGATGTTTTGGGGTGGTTTTGAATAAGGTTAGGATGTTAGAAATGGTGGATTTTCTGGGCACGGAGGGTTGGGTCATGGCTCTGTTCTAGAGCGTTGCGGCCCTACAAAGCAATGGAGCCTGGGAGGCTCTGCCGAAGGGGAGCGCCGTGGTGCCACAGGGCAGGGCCATGGGGCGTGTCATCCTTCAAAGAGGCTTGGTTTCTGTTTCAAGGGCAGGCCGCAGCTAGGTTTCAGGGGCCGCAGTCCTTAGGTGAATTTTTTATCTTTTGGGGATTTTAAGCACGAGAACCTAACCTATGGTGCACGGGGTCGATTCCACCCCTGTGTTTGGTGGAATTCGATGTCCCGAAAGCTAGCATTGTACCCAGAAACCTTTATTTGAATATTAATGGAATCTATTACCTTGGTTGTGACTAGGTCGGGAAGAAGATCGTGCTCGAGAGTCGTCGCTCGTAGTCAGTGAACGTGGAAATTAAAGGTAAGAAAACTGTACCCAGTTGTGTATTTGTAATGGGACTAAGGGTGCCCTAATATGTATGCTTTGAAAGGATGGTATTATGCCATATAAACAATAAACCAGCGGCCTAAGAGTGTCAAGGTTACACTAGCGCACAAGGCACGGCTCGGCCACTGGTAGCCGAGGAAAGCTTATTATGCACTGAGCTCGGTTTAAGCGGGTCGGAGTCAGTGAGGTAAACAGAGGGTTCGGCCTAAATTGTCGGCCCTAATTATGATGTAACTTGATTGTTATTAATGCTTAGTTGCATCTTTGACTCTGATTACATGCTATGTAATTAATATGAGTGTTAAGTGTTTGATCATGCCTAAAGGATTATTCATCTGTTATTGTTGTTTGTAATGCATATTATGTTTTCTTGCTAGGCCTTGGCTCATGAGTGCTACGTGGTACAGGTAAAGGCAAGGGCAAACTTGATCAGCCCTGACTTGGAGAGCTCTGTGATCTTAATGTACATGATCAGCTGCTCAGCCGCCATGGTTGAGGGGATATCAGAAGCAGGGGAACCAGAAACGTCTGTTTTGCCTTAGAATGGCTAATGATTGTCTGAACTTCAGAAATTTTGTAAACTGACTTTCAAACGCAGTTCCTTTTTGGGATCCCATGTGTAAAATGTTTTGTTATATAAAATGTACACTTTTGAGACCAAAACTTTTTAACCCTAGTTCATTAGTTGTGTTAGTATCATGTTTTCAATAAAGGACTTGATTAGCAAGTCCTGCACCTTTATAAATACATAGTGTAGCGGTCTTGGCTATCCAGGGCATTATAGTTTACGTGGTTCAGTGGTTAAAATCCACCTAGCCCATGAGCTAATATTATTATTGTTTCTCTCTCTATTTTGGCAGAGTTTCGGTAATACGGAATCATCCCCCCATTTCCTATCAAATATTCCCAGTATTTATAGGGGAATCCCATGAAATGGTTTGGGTAATCGCGTAAACAAACAGTGTAATTATACATATGACATATAATTAATATAGATTATTCCCATATACATTGGGATATGATTTGACAACATAATAAATAAGTTCCTGCAATCTCGGGTAATAAATGACATACATACAATACAGCCTGATCATTAATGAGCATATAAAGAATCTGTGACTCTTGGGATCCTTCCGTATGCGTTATGTCTAATTCATCACGAGCTGCATATCTCACCCGAGCTCATCCGTTGACAGCTATCTAACTCCAAGCTCGTGTTTGACAGGTTTCTTACTCTTAGCTTGTAATGGACGCCTAATATTAGGTCTGTCCATTATGAATCTCGAGGCTCTCACATGGTTCATAATCAGATATTCTACTTGGTTATATTTCCACGTATTTACCTTCCAGTTGTACCCTAGCCAAGTGAGTGAACTCGTGTTAAAATCAGGGTACAACACCATCTTAACTAATAAAGAATAAATTAATTATATGAGTTATCAAATAAAAACATATAATAAATCCTAAGCATGTTTCTAAAATAAATGCATGCTAAATATGTACTATGTGGGTAATATGTATGGCATGTTATAATGAATGATAAAGTATTAAACAATTTAATCATGTTCAAGCAAATAAATAAATGCGGGTTGGGTGCTTTGGGTATTTCTAGAAAATTACAACACTTCCAAAAAAAATACACAATAGTAATTAAACTAACTAAGGCCTACTGAAGAGCAACTCATTTGATCTAGGACCTTCTCTTTTAGTCTTTAGGCCATTACCATTGTAATTATCCATTATGAATAAAATAACCTTTTAATCATTTTAAACAACTTTAAAACAATCAAACTTTGGGTTTTAATACCCAAAAAGTTATTGAGGCCCAATTAGAATTTGCACTCACCATAATTAATTCAAAAAATTATAATTAAAATACTTTTATTTATATTGAGCTCAAAAGAGCCCAAATGGACAATTATAAATCCATTAGGGTTTTCATGACACAACCTAATGGGGTATCATGGTGGGTGGCGGCTGGCAGGGGCGCGACACGGTGTGGGGCACACGAGAGGCACGGCACAGGGGCGTAGTGGCATGGTATAGGCGCACGGGAGGCACAACGCAGGGGCGCAGTGGTGCGCGCAGGTGTGGCTGAAGGGGTGCTCGCAAGCGTGGCGGCAGGGGCACGTGCAGGTGTGGCTCATGGCAGCAGCTTGGGCCTCAGGGTTCATGCTCGGGTCTCAGGCCATTACAGAATATTATCCATATTTTTTAAAAAAAAAATTACAAAATACCTATGCCCCAAAATGGCTTACAATTTTTATATATCTAGAAAACTTAAGAACTTTTCCTAACCCAAAAACACCATGAAAAACCAACATTTAAGAACATAAACATCCATACATTCATATATTACACATAATAAAAAAAGGCATATGATACCCACACAGTAATTAACATACACATCAATTAAAGATGGCTCTGGTACCAATTGTTTGGAACAATTCCTAGTGCGCAGCGGAAATTGCGTAATTGTAGTATTGTATACAACAACAAAAAAATTCATATAAAATACTTTATATGTGGATCCTTTAATGTGAAATATGTTAATCAACAAAATATGTATATGTAAAATAATACGAAATGATTTACCTCTTGTGGCCTATCAAGAATCCTTAAATATTTTCGTATATATTTTGATCTTCCTATCCTCCCTAGAGTACTCACACCAAGATCTTCCAAGACGTTCTATACACCTCAAGATGTTGGTGGGCACATAGAGAACAAGAATCAAATTTGTGAATCAAAAGTATTCTCAACACATGAGACTCTTAGGCTAGAGAGAAAGGTTTATCTTTTGTGAGAAAAGTTAATCAGTTTTTTCTGATTTCTCTTGTAAAACTGTTATATCCCTATTTTCTATCATTTATAATATATAGATATTATTATCATAATAATAATAATAAAAATTTATCATCTTAATTATAATAAATAAATGATAATTAAAGACAAAGTCTTACATGCCATTTTAAAACCTTTTTCAAAATGTTTTATTAATTAATTAAATAAAATAAAAATTCAATAACTGATCACTATCAGTAGTGGTACACGCATAGGACAATCCAAGAAGCCCTATGCCTGTAGCACTTCCTTGAAATAAGGGGATTTGATTTTTCATGCATTTTTATTTTAATTAATTAATAATTAGAAATTTAAATAAGGTATCATCTTTTTAAGGAAATATAACAACTTAAATTTCAAAATTCAAAATTTGAATTTTCCATTATCATCTTATTATTAATTAAATAAATATAATAATAAAAAGAAATTTTTACTAACCATATTTATCCTTTCACACTTAAATAAAATAATTGAATAAAATCAACTTCTTTTTATTTCTACACAATTTCAAAAAATTTCATTGATGCAATAATAAATTGTGCAACTTCAATTATCACATAATTGCATATTTATCCTGAAGAATAAATATTCTCTCAAATAGCCCATTCACAGTTTGACCCTTGTTTCAACTCTTACCTTGAATAGTTTTGATAGAGCCGCCCCGAGGACCTATGGACCAATAATTCCAAGCTCCAATAAATAAAAGATTATTATCCAAAACTCTTTGATTCAATTATCATATTTATTAATCTCATGATTACTCCACTATAAATATGAGGTTGCACTCTTGAGAATTAAAGACGTATATTTACTTAGTACTTTATTGTAACCATAAAGTTTCCATTGATATAATCATTACATACAAATTAATCATCTATTGTTGATTCATAATTAAGTGGGAATAAAATTACCTTTTACTCTTTCAATTATATTTTTATTCCTAGTGTACCAATGACTTTTCTAGTGAAGGTTAATTCATAATCTGATTATGAATTTGACGTCAATAACCTTTTCAGTTCCAAAAGTCAACCCAATAGGGAACCATCATTCAATCTATAAGAAGGTATAGATTCCATATCTATTAAGCTATGTCCCCAGCCATATGCATCATTGAATCCCCAAAACAACATTACATGAGCTATATAGTACATAAACTACATATATACAATGATTCAATTCATTCATTTATTTCATTAAAACCATTGTCAACTACAATTTTTTTAAGGGCACAATTCCCAACACTATGGGACCCATTTTTCCTCTTTTCGACATTGACGCCGGTTGCAAGAGGGGGTAACTGGGCAAGGACCTCCTCAATCTGCCTATAAGCTGGAGCAAGATGGCTCTTGTAGTGCCCTAGTTAGCCAAGGCCATTACACTGTGTGTTTAAAATAGTGCTTAACTCGCTAAGCGAGTCATTTGGACATAAATGTGTAATTAAAGACTAAACCAATGTTAGGTATTAAAAATTTTGATAAACAAAGTAATTATTTTCCATTAAAATATTAAGTTTATACATAGGATCCCAAAAAGTGGTTACTGACTGATAAAAGATGAATGGAATACAAATTAGTCGTCCTAAGCGGCAAAACAGGGTTCAACCCAACTTCCTCCCAAGATATCCCGGTCGTGGCGGTCGAGTAGGCTGCATATGTACACACCACCCCTGAAGCTCTCCAACTCATGGTTGGTCCGACTTTCCCTTTCCGATACCTGCACCACATAGCACCTGTGAGCCAAGGCTCAACAAGAAAACTTAAATCAACAGGTACAAATGAGCAACATTATATAAGCAGTAAACTTAAATCAATAAGTTCAATCAGTAACAGGATATAAGCAATAAGCTTAGCAGCAATAATCTGCTCAATCAAACACATAATCAAATCTCAACAATCAATACAGTTAGTTAAGTGCAATCAACACTCCTGTTTATTTGTATAACGTTCAGGCCCGGTGCCCTTAGGCCGCGCTTCAGAATAGATATAATCACATATATATTGCACAACACGCAATCAGATGCAGCATATACAAGCATGCACTACCGGATATTCTCAAATATAGTTATAGCCATATTCTCACATACAATCATAGTCATACTCATATTTATCAACAGGGGTCCGAGCCCCGATCACAACCCGGGTGCAGTTTTCTTACCTTGAGTCCCGAGCACAAAGTACAAAGCGGTCCCTAGCACGATCCCTAATCTCGAGCCTTAACGATATAACCCAGTCACAATGCATTAATAAACAATCATCAAAACCTAAACCAATTAGAATCTTCAGATTAATATAATAGCTTTCGAGACCTCGAATTCCACTAAACTGAGTAGTGGAATCACTCCCGAGCCCTTAGGTTTGGGTTCCCGTGCAGAGAAAATTATTTTGGCTATTTTTCTCAATAAGAGTCGCGGCCCAGGCCCAAGGGCAGCAGCACGCTACAAGTCAGAGAGCTTGGGGCTCTCTTTTGGGAGACACAGGCCGCAGTGCGTCCCAACCAGCACCGCGATGCTTAAGCGATTTCAGAGAACCACCCAAGCCAATTCATGTACACAGGTCGCGCCGCTTGAAGAATAGCGTCGTGGCTCAAACCCAAAACCTAGAAATTCTGGGGCTTTTCCCTGCGCTTTCCCCCAGCCAAATTAACCAAAATTCACTCTAAAACACAGCTAAACATAGAATTGAGCTACAAACTCCCAGAAATACCTCTAGAGCAACAATTTTACACCACAACATACCCAAAAATTCCCACAGAACCTTAAATCCTACCTTGAGCCTTGAGGCTCAAGAACATCGAAAATGGAATTTAAAACTTAGAATTTACAGCAGAATTGAAGCTTACCTCCCTTAGAATTATGACCCCTAAACTAAACCTCAATCAATCCCAACTCCATCCTTCAATTTCCTAAGCCAAACTCCTCCAAAATGCCTCAAACCCCAACTAAATCTCAAGAGAGGGAAAGAACCGTGAGAGAGAGTAGTCTAGGTGCTTCTTCCCTTTTCTGCCTGATCCTAAACCTCCTAAGGCCCCTAGAAGGCTAAGGTAGTCTAAGGCCAAGGAAATGACCTTAATGCCCCTTATCAAAAAGTTCCCCCTTCAAAGCCCTCGAGGGTAGAACAGCCATTAGCAGCATTTCCCGCTAATCCTCAAATTTCACTATAAATCCCCGATTAATCCTGACATACCCAATTAATCACCAAATAACTACCCATTACCCGATAAATCCTGAATACTCACTAAGTTTCCCAAAATACCCCTAGGCTCACCCTGAGCTAGGTATTAAACCATGTTGTGACTATTCCGTTAATTCGCTCACTAGGATCGCCTTGGACTACACATCTCAAATGTATCCCCATAACACTTGGGTCTCACTCATAACGCATACATAATACAGATATACCCTCAACAGGTCAAAAATTACAAATATGCCCCAATTTACAAAAAATGAGCCTGGATGCATATTTTATACACATAAACGTGCATAAATATTCACATTACCATTTAAACCAATTAAATTGCATAATCACACATATATTCAATTAATTCAACATATAAATTTGATTATGCCCTCCTGGCACAATAATCAAGGCACTCGTCCTTAATAGCAATTTCAGGATGTTACTGCTCCTTTATTGGGCATTCTCCATCTCGATGACTATTAGATATCCTAGATTAGGATTTGGTGGGTGTGACGCTAAATTCCCAGTATTGTCTTGGCCCACCTATTGCTATCTAGGGTGTTGCTGAATGTTTGGGCCTTTTCTCAACGAAAGCACCAAATAGTTGACGCAGTTTTTTGCCAACAGTAGATTAAGAAATCCAATAACAAAAATATTAGTGCTCTTTTCTAAATCGTAATGAATTATATGAACAACTTCTCACACTCATTCTTTTACGTGATTCAGTGGTTAAAATCCACCTACTCCACGAGGTAATATTATTAATCTCTTACAATTTCTGCAAAGTTTCTGTATGACAAAAAGTCATTCCTTTTCCTTTCCATTATCCTCGATATTTATAGTGGATATTCCTAGACAGGTTTGGGTAACCGTGTGCATAAATATGGTAAAAAATCAATCAAGATAATTCCCATTTACATGGGGATACGATTGCCTATGGAAATTACTCCCGTTATCTTGGGCAATAAATGTGTAATACATCCTGGGCATTAATGAGCGTATAAGGAACTTCCAAGTCTTTCAGGATCCTTTACTGTGTGTCATGACCAGGTTTCCACAAGCTGAACATCTTTCTTGAGCTGGAGATCGAAGTGTGAACAAACTTTAATTCAGATTAGGTTCAAAGCATTCTGAAGGCAATCTGGCCATAACATGTCTCGAACTGGATTATTGTCTTGAAAGGCGATGTGGAGATTATCTACATGTCGCACTGCTACGTCTTAAGTCGAGCTGCTCACATCAATGTTAGCTAGATGTTCCACTCGCCTTCTTTTTCCATGTGTTTATCTGACAGTTGTACCCCTAGTTGAATGATTGAGTCTACGCTTATTTTGGGGTACAACACCTAGCTATATCATCCTATTTATTGACACATCCATGGGCTTATTTTCTTAATTAAATTAATTAAAAATTAAAATATAAATAAAGCCTATCATGGCTGGC
Source organism: Humulus lupulus (assembly GCF_963169125.1). Lineage (NCBI taxonomy): Eukaryota > Viridiplantae > Streptophyta > Magnoliopsida > Rosales > Cannabaceae > Humulus > Humulus lupulus. The sequence continues at coordinate 109,118,399 of NC_084797.1, read as the reverse complement.
CCACACAATGTGGGTTGGGCTAATGATGTGTATCTTAAATTTAAGGCCCAATGGACTCAAATTCAAGACCCATTAATTTATTTATTGTAACAATCCAAAATCACTAATATGGCTTAAGGGCCTTGATTAGTGTGCTGGGAAGGCATAATTGACCCGTGAGTGAATTTATTGATGTAATGCATGATTATATGATAGGCATGCTTGTATGATTATTTGAATGTAAATGTTATATCTATGAGAACCACATTATTATGTGGGTAGATTTGCAGTGAGTGACTTGAGGCGATCCTAGGGAGCTAGATAGCGGGAAAAGTCACAACGGGGCTTAGTATTTGACTTTGGATAAGTCAGGGGTATTTTAGGTATCGGTTAGTTATTTAGACTATCGAGTTATAGAAATAAATATATGGAGATATATTTGAGGATAGAAAGCTTAGGCGGGAATATTGGGGAAAATTACCGTTTTGCCCTCGGGGACGTTTCTGGTACCCCGAGCCTCGGGATTGACTTAACTGGCTAGGATGACTAAGTTAATGAAAAACAGAGGAATAAAACATAAATCGACCCATGCTCTCTCTCCTCTTCTCTTCTCTTTTCTCTCCCAAGAAACTACAGAAAACCTAAGGGAAACAGCTTGGAAAACTCTGTGTTTGAGCTGAATTCATGAAGGCTTAGCTTAGTTCAGACTAAGGGACACTCAATCAAGATTAAGGTAAGAGTTGAGTTGTGTTTTTGGATGTTAGAACTCTAAGTTTTTGGCTGAATATTAAGGTGATTATGATTTTGATGTTTAAGGGCTTAATTGAATATAAGTGCTTGGGTTTTAGCTCAGAGGTTGCAAGGAGGTGGTTCAAGAAAAGAGGTAAGCTTAAATTCGTAATTCAGAGGTTAAAATTTGAGTTTTGCATGACTGATTTTGGTGTTTTGAGTTGCTGGGTTTCAGAGATTCAAAATGGAGTTTTAGTAGGTTTTTAGGCTGGATTTCTATTGAATTATGTTGTTAGAGTCATGATAAAAGTTTTGTGATTAATGGGTTTTGAGTTAGGGTGCTTTGGAATGGTTTTGGATGGGGTTAGGATCCTAGAAATGGTGGATTTTTTTGGCACAAAAGGGAGGCTCGCGGCTTTGTTCTAGAGCGTTGCGGCCCTACGAAGCAAGAGAGCCAGGGAGGCTCGGCTAGGGGAGAGCGCCGCGGCACCCTTGGGCAGGGCCATGGCGCGTGTCTGCTTGCTGGGGGCCTTGGGCTCTATTTTAGAGGTGGGTCACAGCTAGGCTTCAAGGGCCGCAGCCCTTAGGTACATTCTTGAACATTTGGGGATTCTAGGCGCTGGAGTCTAGCCTAGGGTGCTCGGGATCGATTTCCCCACCGTGCTTGGTGGAATTCGATGTCCCGGAAGCTAGTGTTGTACCCGGAAACCTTTACTTGAATATTAATGGAATCCAATACCTTGGTTATGACTAGGTGTTAAAGCTAGGGCTCGGGAATGGATCGTGCTCGAGGAGCGTCGCTCGTAATCAGTGAACGTAAAAACTAAAGGTAAGAAAACTGCACCCGATTGTTTAACTGTAATGGGACTAAGGGCTCCCTAATATGTATGCTTGAAAGGACGGTATTATTCCATGTAGATAGTGAACCAACGGCCTAAGAGTGCCAAGGGTAACACTAGCGCACAGGGCGCGGCTTGGCCACTGGTAGCCGAGGACAACTTATTATGCACTGAGCTCGGTTTAAGCGGGCCGGAGTCAATGGGGTAAACAGAGCGTGCGGCCTAAGTTTTCGGCCCTGCCTATTATGTGACCTAATTGTTAGTCGTGATTAGTTGCATTATTGGTTATGTATAAGTGTTGAGTGGTTAATGTAAAGTATTAAGTGTTTGAACATGCTTAAAGAGTTGATTATCTGTTATTGTTGGTTGTGTTGCATATTATGTTTTCTTGTTGGGCCTTGGCTCACGGGTGCTACGTGGTGCAGGTAAAGGCAAGGGCAAGCTTGATCAGCCCTGACTTGGAGAGCTCTGCGAGCTGAATGTACATGACCAGCTGCTCAGCCGCCACGGTTGGGGATTAGGCAGGAACGTGAGAACCATAAATGTCTATTTTGCCTTAGTATGGCTGATGGTTGACTGTATTTTGGAGATTTTGTAAACCAACTTTTAAACTCTGTTTCTTTTTGGGATCCCATGTATAAAATTGTTTAATTATATAAAGAGTAACTTTTGAGACCAAAATCTTTTTAACCCTAGCTCATACATGTTTAATGACACATTTTTAAATTAATGACTTGATTAGCAACTCCTGCACCTTTACAAGTACACAGTGTAGCGGTCTTGGCTATCCAAGGCGTTGCATTTATTTTATAATTAATTAAATCCTTATTCAATCTAACTATTTATAATTTGAACCTTGATTTAATATTAACATCAATTTGTCATTATTAATAAATATGCCCAATATTTTACATGGCTCTCTTCTTTTCTCTAATTCATAATTGGGAAAATACCAGTTTAGCCCCTGTGTTTTTCCCAAATATGCAATCGGCCCTTGTGTTTTGTTAAATGACAATTCAGACCCTGTGTTTTACAAAATAGATCAAAATAGTACCTTATACCCAATTTTGGTCCAAAAAAATTCAAATATAATCTTTCATTCACACCTCCTCGACCACTTTCTTCGCTTCTCTGAACCCATCGCATCATTAAAGACCTGAGAATTGATCTTATAATTGAAAATATATTGACCAAAATCGGGTCTAGGGTACTATTTTGATCCATTTTTTAAAACACATGGTCCAAATTGTCATTTAACAAAACACAGGGGTCGATCGCGTATTCGGGAAAAATACAGGGGCCAAAATGGTATTTTCCCTTCATAATTTATGTAAACATCACAAAATTGACCTAGTCAATTCGATATTCTAAATTGATAGTTAAATCAATTATTTGAGACATATAGACTTGATTTAATCAAAGAAGACGTGGAGACTATGGATCCATGAATACAAGCTACAATAAGTTCTTGTGAGTTTATTTATACAATAAATTATCTCACAACTTATTAATTCCTTGAATCCACTATAGACTCGGAATTGGACTCTTGAATTCATAGAATGTATTTCCACTAATGTAAATACATTATCCATTGTTATAACCATTACCATTAATTAGTCAATCCTCTATCGATGACCTACTAATGAGTTAGGTGAATTTTACCATTTTACCCATCATTGGTATTTTATCCTTAAATCCCACTAAGTTCCTTATATATGATAATTTTGTAAACTTAATTACAGAAATGAGTACTCAATCATTTAACCATTTGAATTAATTATAATTATAGCCCACTGTGACCTAGTCACTATAATTGTAACTAGTTACACATGTTCAAGATTTTATAGACGTTTGTATTAAATAAATAATCATGTAATAAAACATGTGCACAATGCAATTGATAAACAAAATAATTTTTATTCTTTATTGATAATAAAATGTGTTACATAAGAAATATGGTTTTACAATGGCATAAAACCCAACATATATTCCTAGCAAGCAACAACAAGCTGGCTTACTGACTAAAGGGCTATCAATATAAGTTTCAATGAGCTAGTTTGCATGATGGGCATGTGGAATCTCTATGCACCAACTTGAGGGAGGTTGTAGAAAATTTTGTATATTGAGCATTTACTCAGTATCATTCCAATAGGAAACCAAGATAAATTATTATAGAGTCATTATAATTAGATTATTTAGCTTTAGGCTAATTGATTTACCCTAGAATATTTATTATTAAATACCAGATTTGTTTATACCTGTATAGTGCGTATTTAAAGGCCTTATTCTCTTTCAATAAAGATTATCATAGGCTAATTTTCCACATTTTCAATCGGGGCACATTAGTTTAGCTTCTATCAATTGCATTCTTAAATAATAGATTGGATGTTGTGTCTGATCCTTTTCTCAAATTAAAGCATCACTGACTGAATACAAGGTAAATGTAAAGATCTTTCTCATTAACTAGTTTGGATAAAATCATAAGGCGAGGGAGATGTTGTTTTAACTACTAGAATGCTTCCTCACAGTCCTCCGTCCATTTAATATTCTTGATTCCCTTTAACAGAGTAAAGAAAAGGATGCACTTATCTATAGCTCTCGATAAAAATATGCTTAAAGCATCAATCTTCCTTGTCAAGATTTGCATGTCCTTATGCTTCTTCAAGAATTGTAGGTCGAGCAACACCTTGATTTTTTTGGAGTTTGCCTATATCTTTCTCGTGTTGATAATGAAACCATGGAAAACTTGCTGAGGATATAGAAAATGAGCACTTCTTGACTTCACCAATCTAGTTGCAACCAATCTAGTTCGAAAAAATTTGTTTACTATATGTTAACATGTGGCCCCAATAATTTTTAAGCCAAATAGCATAATATTGTACCAGAACAAGCTCATGTTAGTGATGAAGCTAGTGTTTCCTTGGTTAGGCACATGCATCGCTATTTAGTTATAGCACAATATGCATCCATAAATTATAGGATCTTATGGCCTGATGTGGCATCAATGAGCAAATAAATGTGCGACAAAGAAAAGCAATCCTTTTGGCAGGTTTTGTTAAAAAAAATTAAAGTCTACACACACTCTACTTGATTATGGGTTTCTTCACAAGTATTGGGATGACCGCTCAGATTAGCTAAAAGACTTATCTAATAAAGAGATTTCTATGCAATTTCTCTAACTCCACATTTAGAGCAACTTATCTTTTTGCATCGAGTGTTCACCTCTTTTGTCACACTACAGTGACTTTAGGATCAATGTTTAATGAATGGCTATTCACAGTTAGGCTAAACTCAACCATATTCGTGTGAGACCAAGCAAGGATGTCTTGATTTTCTTTTAGGAAAATAATTAGGTTATCCTTCACTTTGTATTGGGAAAGTGAATGTTCACCACCCTAATATTACATCTCAAAATAGTAATTACAATGTATTTATTAAAAGAGAAAACACAAAATATGATGGGAAAACAAAATTGAAATAAAAAATTCCCTATGTTAGAAACCAAAATCCTTTAACAAAAACCGTCCACAATAAGAATCGTTGTCGAAAATCTCTATTCCAAGCCTTTCCCAAGTTGCTTGAAGCTTCTATAGTAGTGGAATGAGAAGTGGGATATAACAAGCCTTGAAAATCACACAAGTAAATCAATTCTTGGTGATTTTCTTGGAGAAAAAATGTGTTCTTAAGAGCTAGAGAGAGTTGATAAGTGTGAACAAAGATTCTTAATTCTAAATGACCTATTTTATAGTGTAGGCACCATCATTAAGTCTATCCAATAGGATTTAAATTTCAAATTTTGGAGCCAAAAATGTAATTGTCACGTTAAGGACTTGCGACATGTCGCCCGTTGTATGGCAACATGTTTTTGGTCACATGCAACATATTGCATTGCAATAGGCAACATGTGTCACCTGTTGCTTAGTGGCTTTTACAAGCATGTTCTTGCATGGAGCAACGACATGTCGCCTACCAGCTGGTCAACTTTCTCAAAATTGACCGTAGACAACTTCAATAGCTCCCAAACATTTTAGGCACGCTTAGATACCTCATTGTATCACTTTACACCTAAAAATATAATTTTTAAATGCGTACAACTAAAACTCAAATTTTACCACCTCCATTATGTGAAATCCTTAAGGTTTTTATACCTCAATATTTAAGACCACTTCAGGCTTTGTATTTAACCAATCCTAATATTCCCCCACTTGGTTGAATTCAAACCTTTATCTCTAACTCAAAAATATTGGTGCAAATAGTAAAGTATCTTTCAATGTGAACTTTACCTTAGTGAAAACATTAAAAGCTTTATCAAAATCCTTGGTTGCTTAAAAACTTGAACCAATTATTCCTAGTGATAAAATTGAAAATTCCTCACACAGCTCCACTTGACCACTATTTTTCTCACTTTGCACTATTTTATGGTCTTGTGCTTATCCATTCATGAACTTTCTAGGGAGAAAATCTAACTCCCATGAGAGGTGGCACCACCTTTAAGTTCACATAGGTGGAGTTCTTACATCATCTTTACTACCTGTAGAGATGCTTATTGCACACAACTAACTTCATTAAAAGCTTTAAGCTTATCCCTCATTCCGTAATAACCAACATTAACCTCGTATGAGACTCACAATTATTTAGTGTTGAAATTATTATTTATTAATGACTTGTTCTTACCAATTGAACTCTACACTCGATGTTGATGTGCTTTGAGTTTGGTTGTCATCATTGGCGATTCTATATTTCTACGAGTTTCAATCTCATCCCTCTAGATGCAGAATTTACCAAATCTTATGAATTGGTGAACGGATTCACTAGATTGATATGATTTATTCTTGAATCAAATGTCTCACATAGTTATGTCTTAGACTTATATGTCTAAACTTTCCATTATACACCTTGTTATAAGCTCTAGCCAAAGTTGCATCATTATCACAATGTATCGAGTTCATCAATTGCTATTAATGGTATATCTAACATAAGGTCTCTAAGCCACTTAGCATCTTTTTCGGTTGCCGCTCGAGCTATAAACTTAAATAATATGGTTGAGTGAGATATACAAGTTTTCATTTTAGAACCCCAAGAAATCACACACCCCACCAAGTGTGAACACCCGACCGATGGTGGAGAGATTGTCTCCCACACCTATATCCAACTTGGATCGAAATATCCTTCAAGTATTTTAGGAAAATCTGAGTTATGGAAAGTTATTTAGTTTTCTTAAGATATCTAAAAACCCTCTCAATGACTTTTCAATGACTGATACTTAGATTACTAGTAAACATAATACACTTATTTTAAAAGAAAACAACAAACAATTCATTTGTGTGCATGTAATAATATGTGGCAATTTTGTACTAATTTTATAGAAAACACAAATGGCGTCTTTGGGGCTGTAAGAGGTTTAGGAGTATCATCTAAGTGTATCCAATTTATGGCCTTCATAAGTTTCAAATTGCAACTGATTTTTATGAATTTATGCTAGAGTGCATGGCTACACTTACTCGTGAGGATATGGAGAGGTTGGTAGTCTTGCAAAAGACATAAGTAGACCCAGTTGAGTCCCACGGGGGATAAATGACCCTCTGGCCTTAATTTTTTTTTTTTAAAGAAACTGTATACTAAATTATTTTATATTTTAGTCCTTGGTAGACATTTTTATACTAATATGCCCCCTCTAACATGTAGGTTTCTACATTTTTACACATTATTTTAAATATCATTCATATATGCCTCCAATTAACTAAAAACCTGGGCACATGGACGATTTGGTATCACAGTAACAAGTTTGTTTATGATAATAGTTCAATTAAGGATGAATACATGTCAAACTAGGAGTAGGATTTCCTTCACCATTACCGGACGGCTCAAAGGCTGGATCACGGTTTAATATGGCTCGCAACTAGTGATGCGAGTGGGGGTTTAGCACAATTTGTAACAATAGCATTGATGTCAGACTGGATGTCACTCGCGTGAGAGTTGGTGTTGAGGATGCCATACATGACAATAGGGTCATGTGCATAGGTTCTTTGGCTGTCCCTTTATTCTCAACAATGAAAGCTCATGTGGTGGAGGCAACAACAACCATATTACAAGATCTTTTGTAGTTCTATTTGTGTGGATTCGGATAGAATCGAATTGTCTATATGCATGCCAAAAGTTTTACAAGTCTATCACTCTGTTTACAGAGTTTTTTTGGAAACTATAAATATATTGAGAAATAATAGCTAGAAAGAAAGGCAAAGAAATGAACTAGATCACAGTTTTTACGTGGTTGGGGTGTTAATGAGCATTAGTCAACGTGTCACTAGTATTGGGCTATTAAAGAGTTTAACAATGGAGGTTTTCTGCATGTTCAGCAGCGTTTATGCATACAAGAGAAAATTGGATCCCTACTACAGTGCACAAATGACCCTATTTATAGGTGGTCATATAGTTTGGGCTGGACTAATCTGGGCCCAATAGGGATATAATCATAAGTTCTTTCTAACATAGCTATAATACAAGAGTGTAACATAATTACATGTTAATAATCTAGGCCCGCTAGGCCGACTAAAGCGTAGTAGAGCTTTATAGCTACCATTTGTATGTTAGTACAAACTGATCTGTGTGGGCTACCAGGAGGATTCTAGGGACAGGATCTGTCAGAGTAGTGGTAGTACCGTTCCCTAGGAACATCGTATGTTCCGTGTGTATCCTTTTCTGTAGATTAGTTAGGGATACCAACTTCCGGATTTCTCAGGGACACGTCAGCTGCATGAAGAAATGGCCTTGATCTACCAGGACGCATGGTCCGAGTTCATTTGCCAAGGTTCAGGTTCGTTTACTCTAGCTCGTGCTCATTTACCAGGGTCCAAGTTCTTCTATGAGGATGGACATCAGCTATCGATGACGGATCGAAGGAAAGATCCTGATAGTTAGTTGGATCGAGAGGAAGAAATCGGAAACTCCATCCGGATCCCACATGGTGGGATCCATCACTTGGGATGGATTGTCTACCACAGTGATCTAAACACCAGAGGGTAGATATTAGGTGAGTCCATGAAGTTGGTTCAGGCCTATGTCGTAGGTCCGGGCCCTTTACTATATGATTATTCGCTAGTCGTTGAACCTAAGACAGGTCTGGGCCCCTGTCAGCTCAGTATTTGCTGGGCCCTCTCTTGAGGGCCTAAGAGGCCCACATGACAATGCCACGTGTTGAAGGTGGAAAATATGGATAACGTTTACCCCCTAAGTATTCGTCCATGTTTGCGCGGTGGAGACTTGCCTTCTTCATCCCATATCAATCACCTGTCTCCCGGTTTATCTACCTAAGTCCCAGTTTTTTTACTTGAGTCTTGGTTTGTTTACTTGGGTCCTAACTGGTTAATCCCCAACCTTTCGAATTTCCACTGACCTAGAGACATGTCTCCAGGTGAATGGTACATTTGCGCCAATCGTGCCCAAATAGCCTGGGGAAAATCCTTTGATGTCCTTAGTGACTGATGGATGTCAGCACATTTCTCGAAGCGTCCCGTCTAGATGAAAAGGTGCTTTTAGCACTCGAGTGGGCTGTTTAATATTTGTAATATCCGCTTTTACTAGTAAGGATATTATGGTAAATTGTATGACATTATGTGTTTAATTATATGAATTATGATATTCATGATTCATGATGTATGTTCATTATTGTGAGAATTGTCAAGCAATCCACTCACACGTGTTTCTTCAAGTATTAAGGTCAAAGTGTAATAGAAGTTGTGTATTAGTCAAAGTAGAATAAGCGTAATTATCAAAAGTTAAAACTATTAGTTTTGGTTGGAAATTACAATAAGGGTCTTAAGTGATTATTAAGAATAAATTTGAGGCTGGGGACAGAAAGATCGTTTGGTTTTATAAAAATTAGTTCGAATTTAATAATCTATTTATAAGAAAAATAGGTTTACGTTTAGTACAATTTTTAGATCTGGTTTTGGGCAATAGACTAAAGGGGAAATAGACCAAGAACAATCTCTCATTCTTGATCTGAGGTTTTGAAAGCTTGAGGTTTGAAGGAGATCACCAATCTGGGCTATTGAAGGGCTAAGAATCTCGTAGGCGGCAAGGGTCTGAGTTTTGGTGGCTGGATCTTGATCTGTAAGTGTTTAACTATTGTTTAAGGTTTTGCCAATTTATGTTTTTAAAATTCTGAGATTGTTGTTATTGTTTCTGAGTTGATGAATGTCTAATATAGGTTTAGAGATGTTAATATGTGTGTTCCAAGGGTTAGAAGCATGTTAGGATAGATGTTGTGCGGTAAGATTTGAGTTCCCTAGTGTTTTGGGATGTTTTGAGTCGAGAGGGTTGAGAAATCGCAAAAAAATCTGGGTTTTTTTTCCGTAGTGGCATCACGACTCAAGTGATGAGCGTCGTTGCTCAAATCCATCTCTTTTAGGCTGAAATTTTCTCTCTGACTTCGGTTGCGCCACAGCTCCATGGGAGGGAGTCGCGGCTCAAATACATTTTTCTATTATAATTTTTGGGTTTCGTATTTTGACCATAACATTTGACCCCCGATGTCGGATTTGGACATTCTTTATATGGTTGGAAAGCTTGTGAAAATATCTATAGTCCTAGAACCTAAGACAAGTTTATATGTTATTAATTTGGAGTCAAAATCATGAACTAAGATTGTTATTAATCGATTTGGATCGGTTTTGTTTAGGTTTGGCTAGAGACGCTTGAACAGAATCACACTTGGGTTGTTTATCAACTTAATTGTTGGAATTTAGGTAAGAAGAGTGGACAACTACACGTAGGGTGTACGGTTGACGTACTCTATGGTGTAAACTATTTATGTGATATGTTTATGTTAATGCATGATCTGTGCCAGTGAATGTTTATGTTTAATGAGCTTATACGAAATTATGGTTATGTGTTGTGTATGTGTATGCGATAAGTGTTTGGCATGCTTACGTTTAAAATGCATGTCTACTCTACGAAAATGCATGCTTATGATATGTTAAAATTGCATGCTTACATTATACAATGCTTGTCCAACTCAAATTGGACTACGTCTTTTCATGAGTTATGATTTATGTTATATTATTGTTACTGTTATTGATTTAAATTTCTGGTTAAAATTATGGGGTTTTGTCCTACACAGCCCTTCTTGTTGGGCTTTGGCTCATGGGTACTATGTGCTGCATGTAAAGGCAAAGAAGTGGTTACAACGCAATAAGTGGGAGAGCTTTGGTGGAGGAAGTACATGTCAGGGATTTATGATCATAGGGGATCAGGCCTACATTGGAAAATTATTAAGTATTTATTTTAGAAAGTTGGTTTGGTTTTATGGATTGGATTTTAAGTTGTTTATTGTACTTTATTTATGAAAACTACGAAACTTCGGAGTTTCATTTTTATTTTATTGTTTACGTTTAAGTGGTGTTTATGAACTACTTTTATAAATAAAAGAGTATTTTTATTTTAAACTTTAATTATGGTAATTGTCAAGTTAACGCTTCAAGAAATTGGGGCATTACAGTTGGTATCAAAGAAATGGTTTTGTTTCTTGTAGACTATCCTAACATGTACTCTCACCGCTGAAGACAAGCTCGACTTATTGCACTGTAAGGTTTACTTAAGTTGTTTTGGTTATGTGATTATTTACCTTACGTGTTTTAGTACCTTGTCTGCATGCATAAAGTAGATAGCATGGTTTGTGTGCTTAGAGTCCCTAACCATCGTTTGAACAAGACGCAATGAAGGAAGCTAGCAAGAAGGATAAGAAAGGTACAAAAGATGGAGTAGCGAAATCTTAGTGGACCATTGTGTAATGGTCAATAAGCGCATTCAGAAAGTGGTCTAGGAAGGAGGATGTAGTCTCAGAATTTTACTTAGCTAGATAGTAGTAATAGAAGAACATTCAGGAAGTTGTCTGGGAAGGAGGATGTAGTCTCAGAATTTTACTTAGCTAGATAGTAGTAATAAAAACACATTCAGGAAGTTGTCTGGGAAGGAGGATGTAGTCTCGGAATTTTACTTTACTAGAAAGTTGTAGTAGCAGTAGCAGCAGTAGCAGCAGTAGCAGTGGTAGCAGTAGCAGCAGTGGCAGTAGTAGGAGCAGCAGTAGCAGCAGCAGTAGTAGCAGTAACAGTAGTAGTAGCAGCAGCAGTAGCAACAACAGTAGTAGTAGCAGCAGCAGCAGCAGTAGTAGCAGTAGTAGTAGCAGCAGTAGCAGCAGCAGCAGCAGCAGCAGCAGTAGTAGTAGTAGTAGTAGTAGTAGCAGTAGCAGTAGCAGTAGCATTAGCTGTAGCAGTAGCAGTAGTAGTAGCAGTAGCAGTAGCATTAGCAGTAGCAGTAGCAGTAGCAGTAGTAGCAGTAGTAGTAGTAGTAGTAGTAGTAGCTTGTAGTATTTTAGTTTTTGTGGATATTTGTTCAAGTCAGGATTTAGTTAGAAACTCATAGAAATAGTTATAGATTTTATAAGTTTAACATATAGTTTAGAAATATTAATTATAACATAATGTTTGATTAATATAGCTGGTCTTAGAAATATTATTTATTATAACCTAAGGTTTAGATAGAATTAATAAGAACGTGACACTTGTCACAAGCATGTTTATTAAGGATTTAAGCATTTTGGATGAATAATTTAATAAAGGATAAATCTAGAAGCTCTAGAACCTTCCAGCAACTGTTAGGATCACGTTTTACTCAGTCAAAGTTGTTTAAACAAATTCAAAATATGCTGAAAGAGTACAAAAACGTGTTTGATATATCAACGTATGCCGATATATCACATCTATAGGGGCCGATATATCGCCTACGGGAGATACGGAAAACACGTCAACTTCGCAAGAACGAAAGCACAAAAGCACGGGACATAGGTAGGGGCGATATATTGGCTCTTGGAACCATTTTTGAATCTTTGTGAATTTAAAATAGAAACATCCCTCAACCACTTGGACTTGCTCTTGAACATTTTGACCGAGTTCTGGGCATCTGTTGAAACGAAAATTCAAATCTTTTCAATTATTATTCATTTTAAAAGGGGTTAGTTTCACTCCTTGAACTCTATAAATAGGACCTAGTACTCATCCATTTCCCTCATCATTCAAGCATCCTTCAGAGCCTTCCAAGCTGCTAAGATTACTCTAGAGAGAAAACACTTGGGTTTTGGGTTAAAAGCTTTTCCAATCTAAGCTTTTCTAAACACTTGGGAAGTAAGATAGAGTGACTTTTCGGTATCGAGGTGTAGATCGAAGTTCTAGATAATCCCAGGTATTCTTATCCTCATGTTTAATCCATCATAGTTCTTTTATTTTCTTCCATTTTTCTTTCAGATCCTAACTTATTGTTATGGCTTTTTGGTTAGGTGTTTAAGTTTATTGAGACATAAGGTTTTCAGTAAGTTTCTACTTTGATGGTTCAGTTCTCTTTTTTTTGTTAGAAACTCATGGTTTTTTACCGTTGGTTTTAAGAGTGTTCCAATCCCGTTCTTGTCTCTAATATCCTGGTTTTTGGTAAGGAAAATAGGATAGATATATGTGTTATGATATGTTTATGTGATATGATATGTTATATGTATGAATATGTTTTATAGTCACTTGGGGCTTATAGTTGCTTAGATAGCAAACCCCAAGGTTTTTATCAATATCGTGGAGTAGAGTTATGATTTACCCTACCACTATTAGTAGACAGAGGACCTAGATGGGTTATCATATACTATTTTGTGATCTAACCTACCTCGATTAGTAGACTGAGGACCTAGATGGTTGTATCACATGCTACGGTAATGAGTTAATGGCCATTAATATTATAGTCCTATATGATATATGTTTTTATGTCATATGTTTTATAGTATATGTTTTATGATATTGTCTTATGATTTATGATTTATGTTTTTAGTAGATTTTCCTTGTTGGGCATTAGTCTCATTCCTTTTATTTTAGATGATGCAGGAAAATGAACTTGGAAGGCAGGACGAATTCATGGCTGCTTGGCATGTGCACTGGGGATGGATGGATTGAATGGACTACGGGAAGATTGAGGATGACATTGTTTATAATCTTTTAATTTATGTTTTATGTATTTTCGCACTTAGTATTTAAACGATTGATTAAAGTTTATGTTTTATGTACTAAATAATGGATACCCATACCTTATTTTGTATTTCGTACCGTATTTTGGATTTTTTTAATAAAGTTCTAATATTTTATGTGTGTATGTATTCCAAATAGTAGTTATGTTTAGTAGTTTTTAATGGTCCGGTGTCTAGAATTAGTCGGGGCATTATAGTTGGTATTAGAGCCACAGTTCATATGCATGAAGTTCTCCTTGATACGCACCCACAAGCCCCGGATCTAACCGCCAATGTAAGTGTTTATATTATGATTATTATGTTAATGTTAATAGCTAACGTTTTAGCCATTATGTTTTCAGTTAAAATGGATGGAGCCTTAACCTATCATGATATCTAAGCCATTAAGGCATTCAAAAGGATTAGAGAGCCAAGGAATACAATAGGAGTGTTAGAAAGAATCACTCAAAGATTGATCCTATTTCACAAGGGGATAGTTCACCTTCAAACTACTAAGCAAATTATTATGAGAGTGCGCTACGGAACAATATGTCTTAGTAATTAGGCTTTTTAAAAGATTTTTCTTCTGTAATTTCAACATTAGAAGAATTATGGGAGACTATAGATGATGAGGATAATTTACCAGTAGCCATGAGATATTATTTTCTTATATTAAGGTTCACCTCTAAGTTTGAATTTCAATTCACTAATGAACAAAAGCATAATATCTTAATGAAAATTCCTCGAGGTAGTTTCGAGGCTCATAGTAATGATGATTATGAAGAAATAGATGATGATATGCTAGATGAAGGATCAGATGTAGAAGATCCTAATTTTTATATTTACCCTAGTTATTTTTAATTTAGTTTATTCATTTCTTTATTTATTTTTTTTTTAATTTATGATTGTAATTAGTGAAAATATTTTTCCAAATGAATAAAGTTGTTATTTTTTAATGACATGTATGAGTTTGATTTATTTTTATTTTTTTACAATCATAATAAATAATAAAATCAATAAATAATTACTAAGTTCAGTGAGGGTGGATACAAATCAATGGACCGGATTCTGTATTGAGAGTTTAGGGGGCCATAGTAGTGGGAATGATTTTACTGATCCCAGCCCTCCCTCAATATGGTTAACTTTGGAACAGCGACGAGTTTCGAGCTTGAGAATTTAGTCATATAGGATGGTTAGAAATAGACTTAGAAAATAATAAAGATGGCTAAATCTTCTAAGTATAGAAACACACCCTAGTTATAAAGAAGGCTTACATAATTTTTCATAAGAAATCATACATGGTAGCTCCGAGTTATGTTTGCTTAGACTAAGTTTTGCCTTAGAACCTATTAGGGTAAGTTCTAACATGTTTTCCTCGACTATTAGAACTTTGCTGAAGATGTCGCTCAGAAGGTCTGCACGCACAGTCGGCAATGCCTCCAGCACAGCCAACGAGACTAACGAAGCCCCTCCAGTTCGAAGAAGGGGAACGCGTGCTATCAATGTTGCTGCCAACAGAAATGCACTGCCTCCGGTTGACAACACCGCTGAGATTGTCAGGCTACGTCAACAAGTGGAAGAATTCCTGCAGCAACAACGACAACAGACTCAGCCCCGGCCTCAGCCGCAACTGCAGCCTCAGCTAGCGACTCAAGCGCCCCATCAAGTAAGTCTATATGGGGGATGGCCGATGGAGAACTATGTGCCTTATCCATCTCAGTACATAGAGCCAGTCTATGAGCATTTCTGTAAGCAGCACACTCTAGACTTTGAAGGGACAACCGACCCCTTCGAGGCGGAAAAATGGCTCAAGAATGTAGAGCCAATATTTGCACACAAGAACCTTGGCAACGCGGATCGCATATCTTGCGTTTCGTCTCTTCTGAAGAAGGATGTCAGAATATGGTGGGATTTAGTACAACAAATGCACGACGTCGCCACCATGACATGGACTAGATTTGTGGAGCTCTTTCACAAGAAGTACTACAACTTGGCAGTCATCGCTACGAGGGTAGAAGAGTTCACCAGTCTGAAGCAGGGAAACTTAACGGTAGTCGAGTACGCTTGATAGTTTGATAGACTAGCAAAGTTTGCGCCAGAGTCGGTCCCAACTGATTTCTTGAGGGTCACCAAGTTCACCAGGGGACTCAGACCAAAGATTGAGCTAGGAGTCAAGCTAGCAAATCCTGGAACCACTCTTACGCCGATGCTTTAGAAACGACTATAGAAGTGGAAAGGCTTCAAGAAAATGTTAGTAAGGAGGAGGCCATCAAGTCTGAACCTAAGCAGCAGAATCAGACGCAGAATGGTCGGAACAACAACAGCAACCACCAGCACAACAATAATGGCCAAAAGAGGAAGCATCCTGATAGTAAGCAGGTCGATGGTGACAAAAGAGCACAGGATAGCAATGGAAATAATAGGTCGGGTTATGTAGAATACCCGCAATGCTCCAAATGCTGGAAAAGAGGTCCTGGGGAGTGTTGTGCAAACACCAAAGGTTGTTACAATTGTGGGCAGGAAGGTCATCGAAAGAAGGAATGTCCACGGCTTAAACAAGAAGAAAAGAGGGACAACAAGATGGTTCCAGCTAGAGTCTTTGCCTTAACCAAGGGAGAACCTGAAGCTAGTAACAAAGTGGACACAGGTCTGATTCCTATCCTCGATAATATATGTTCATTATTGTTTGATTCGGGAGAAACACACTTGTATATCTCGTTAGGAATGATAGAGAAAGTAGACAAACCTTGTGAAATATTTAGAACTAGGTTTGTGACAGAATTGCCTTCGGGCAATGTAGTCCTATCATCACGAATAGTATGAGGTGTACCGATCAAA
Source organism: Humulus lupulus (assembly GCF_963169125.1). Taxonomy (NCBI): domain Eukaryota; kingdom Viridiplantae; phylum Streptophyta; class Magnoliopsida; order Rosales; family Cannabaceae; genus Humulus; species Humulus lupulus. The sequence goes on along the minus strand of NC_084797.1, from coordinate 109,101,977 downwards.
ATCGAGGGCACAGAACTAGAAGGAGACCTGATAGAGCTAGAAATCAAAGACATCGACATAATACTAGGCATGGATTGGCTAACAAGGCATGATGCAACCATTGACTGTAGACATAAGCAAGTGATGTTCGAAAGTCCTGATGGTCAGAAACTATGTTTTATGGGAAAGGTTTCTGGACTACGAACACCATGTATCTCATCTCTCAAAGCTCAAAGGATGATAGATAAAGGATGTCACACATTCTTAGCAAGTGTCACGGATGTGGCAAAGGAAACACCACTAAAGGTTGGAGACGTCCGCATTATAAAGGAATTTCAAGAAATTCTAACGACTTACCAGGGTTGCCGCTGACTCAGGAAATTGACTTCACAATCGAACTAGTACCAGGAACCGAGCCTATCTCAAAGGCACCATACCGGATGGTACCAACCAAACTCAAGGAGTTAAAGACGTAGTTGCAAGAACTCTTAGACTTGGGTTTCATCAGACCAAGCCATTCGCCATGGGGTGCACCTGTTCTATTTGTGAATAAAAAGGATGGAACCATGCGGTTGTGTATAGATTACCGTGAGTTGAACAAGGTGACGATTAAGAACAAGTACCCGCTACCCCGAATCGACGACTTTTTTGATCAACTCCAAGGAGTGACCGTGTTTTCTAAGATTGATCTATATCACTAGCTCAAGGTACGGGAAGAGGATATACCAAAGACAACTTTTAGAACTCGATATGGACATTACAAGTTTCTAGTTATGTATTTTGGTCTTACCAACGCTCCAGCCGCATTTATGGACTTAATGAATCGGGTCTTCAAGGATTACTTAGAAAAATTCATCATAGTGTTCATTGACGATATTTTGGTGTATTTCAAGGATGAAGTCGAGCACGAGGAACATGTAAGATTGACAATGTTGCGACTGAAGGAGCATCAACTTTACGACAAGTTCAAGAAGTGTGAATTTTGGCTTTTGCAAGTAGCATTCCTCGACCATATAGTATCCAAGGATGGAGTTGTTGTAGACCCAGCTAAGGTAGAGGCTGTGAAGGATTGGCTAAGACCTAAGAATGCGTCAGAAGTTAGAAGTTTTCTTGGGCTAGCAGGCTATTATCAAAGATTTGTAGAAGGCTTTTCTAAGATAGCCACTCCACTTACCAACTTGACCCGGAAACAACAAAAGTTCAACTAGAGGGATAGATGTGAAGAGAGCTTCCAGTTGCTCAAGGATAAGCTATGCTCAGCACTATTACTTTGTGTACTAACACCCAACGACAAGTTTGTAGTATATTGTGATGCATCGAAGCAAGGTTTGGGTTGTGTGCTGATGCAAAATGACAAAGTGATAGCCTACGCCTCAAGGCAGCTGAAGGAATACGAGCAATGCTATCCAATGCACGATATGGAGTTGGTAGCGGTGGTCTTCGCATTGAAAATCTGGCGCCACTATCTTTATGGAGAACAGTGTGAGATTTACACAGACCAAAAGAGCTTAAAGTAATTCTTCACATAGAAGGAGCTCAATATGAGGTAGCGTAGGTGGTTAGAACTAGTAAAGGATTATGACTGCAAAATCCTATACCACCCAGGAAAGGCGAACGTAGTTGCAGATGCGCTAAGTCAGAAGAGTTACAAAAATCTAGCAGCATTATCTGGAATAGAAAAGCCATTATAGCCAGAGCTGATCAATGCCGCAATAGAAGTAGTCATTGGTCAACTGGCTAACTTGTCCATCCAGTCAAATCTATTAGAAGATATATAGATCGAGAAAGGGCATGATGACACATTAGTAACACATATGGATGCAGTCAAAGAAGGGAATGCCTCAAATTTCTCTATATCAGAACAGGGGTTCTTGAGATATAAGGGTCGAGTATGCATGTCGAATGACCATGGAATTAAGATGAAGATTTTAGATGAGGCACACACTACCCCGTACTCAGTTCACCCGGGGTCGACCACGATGACTCACGACCTTAAGGCACTATATTGGTGGCCAAGAATGAAGAAAGATGTAGCAGAATATGTGTCCAAATGCCTAGTATGCCAGCCAGTGAAAGCGGAACATCAGCGACCTGCAGGCTTATTGCAACCGCTTAGTATTCCAAAATGGAAGTGGGAAGACATAGCCAAGGACTTCGTGACAGGATTACCACAAAAAAATAAGCAGCACGACTCGGCTTGGGTAGTGGTAGATAGACTAACCAAGTCAGCTCACTTGAGGCCTGTCAAGACTATGTACACTGCAGACCAGTACGTAGACATTTATGTTCTAGAAATTGTACGACTGCATGGAATCCCTAAGACCATATTATTAGATAGAGGATCGGTGTTTACATCGAGATTTTGGGGAAGCTTGCAGCAAGCCATGGGTACCAAGTTAATCCTTAGTACGGCATTTCATCCTCAGACCGACGGTCATTCCGAGTGTACCATACAGATTTTAGAAGATATTTGGATGCTTGTGTACTAGACTTCAAAGGATCGTGGAGTAAGTATTTGCCACTTATAGAGTTCTCTATAACAGTAGCTACCAATCAACAATCGGTATGGCACCCTATGAGTTACTTTATGGAAGAAAGTGTTGATCACCGTTACATTGGGATGAGGTATGAGAACGAGAACTTCTTGGACCCGAAGCTATTAGAGAGGCTCAAGATGCAGTGGCGCTAATTAGAAAGCATATGCTCGCTGCTTAGAGACGACCGAAAAGTTATGGAGATACCAAGCAGGGAGATATGGAATTCAAAGTCGGAGATTAAGTCTTCTTAAAGATATCTACTATGAAAGAAGTGAAGCGGTTTGGGAAGAAAGGAAAACTTAGTCCCCAGTTTATAGGTCCTTTTGAGATATTGGACAAGGTGAGAACAGTTGCATATAGATTAGCCCTACCACCAGCTCTAGCAAATAGCCACAATGTGTTTCATATCTCGATGTTGCGTAGATATGTGTCAGACCCATCTCACGCCCTCAAGTACGATACGATAGCACTCCAAAAAGACTTGAGTTACAAGGAAAGTCCGGTTAGCATTCTAGAGAAAGGGATGAAGTAATTACGCTCTAAGAGTATTCCAATAGTCAAGGTCCTATGGAGTAATAATTCAGAATAGGAGGCAACGTGGGAGTTGGAGGAAGACATCTTAGCACGGTATCCAGAATTGTTTGGGCAGTAAATTTTGGGTACGAAATTCTATTTATTAAGGGAGAATTGTAGTGTCTCAGAATTTTACTTAGCTAGATATTAGTAGTAGTATTACTATAGCAATAGCTTGTAGTATTTTAGTTTTTGTGGATATTGGTTCAAGCCAGGATTTAGTTGGAAACTCATAGAAACAGTTATAGATTTGATAAGTTTAGCCTATAGGTTAGAAATATTTATCGTAACATAAGGCTTGATTAATATAGCTGGTCCTAGAAATATTATTCATTATAACCTAAGGTTTAGATAGAATTGATAAGAACGTGACACTTGTCACAGGCATGTTTATTAAGGATTTAAGCATTTTGGATAAATAATTTAATAAAGGATAAATTTGGAAGCTCTAGAACCTTCCAGCAGCTGTTAGGATCACGTTTTACTCAGTCAAAGTTGTTTAAACAAATTCAAAATATGATGAAAGAGTGCAAAAATGTGTTTGATATATCCACGTATGTCGATATATCGCAGCTATAGGGGCCGATATATCGCCTATGGGAGATACGGAAAACACGTCAACTTTGCACGAATGAACTTTGTGGACTTAAATTAGAAACAGCCCCCAACCACTTGGACTTGCTCTTGAACGTTTTGACCGAGTTTTGGGCATCTGTTGAAACAAAAATTCAAATCTTTTCAATTATTATTCATTTATTTATTCATTTTAAAAGGGTTAGTTTTACTCCTTGAAATCTATAAATAGGAGTTAGTACTCAGCCATTTCACTCATCATTCAAGCATCCTTCAAAGCCTCCAAGCTGCTAAGATTACTCTAGAGAGAAACACTTGGGTTTTGGGTTAAAAGCTTTTCCAATCTAAGATTTTCTAAACACTTGGGAAGTAATATAGCCACTTGGGTTTTGGGTTATGTTGATATGTTATATGTATGAATATGTTTTATAGTCACTTGGGGCTTATAGTTGATTAGATAGCAAACCCCAAGGTTTTTATCATTATCGTGGAGTAGAGTTATGATTTACCCTACCTCGATTAGTAGACAGAGGATCTAGATGGGTTATCATATACTATTTTGTGATCTAACCTACCTCGATTAGTAGACTGAGGACCTAGATGGTTTTACCACATGCTACGGTAATGAGTTAATGGCCATTAATATTGTAGTCCTATATGATATATGTTTTTACGTCATATGTTTTATAGTAAATGTTTTATGATATAGTCTTATGATTTATGATATATATTTTTAGAAGATTTTCCTTGTTGGGCATTAGGCTCATTCCTTTTATTTTAGATGATACAGGAAAATGAACTTGGAAGGCAGGACGAATTCATGGCTGCTTGGCATGTGCATTGGGGATGGATGGATTGAATGGACTGCGGGAAGATTGAGGATGACATTGTTTACAGTCTTTTAATTTATGTTTTATGTATTTCTGCACTTAGTATTTAAACGATTAATTAAAGTTTATGTTTTTATGTTTTATGTACTAAACAATGGGTACCCATACCTTATTTTGTATTTCGTACTGTATTTTGGATTTTTTAATAAAGTTCTAATATTTTATGTATGTATGTATTCCAAAATAGTAGTTATGTTTAGTAGTTTTTAATGGTCTGGGGTCTAGAATTAGTCGGGGCATTACAGAGGACTGCTAAGTTGCAAGAAGAAGTACAAAGTATTCAGAGATACGATCTCATCAAATAGGATGTTGGAAGAACTTTAGGCGGTGCGGAAGCATGTACAGGACAGAGCTAGGGAAGGTGCTAAGTACAAGTGTACACTTAAGGCCTTCGTAAGACAACAAGGGTTCGCAATGTCCAATGAACCATTTGATCAAGGAATTTCAATAGAGCTGTTAAATATTCTCAAAAGTTCTTTTCCTATGCATAGGATGTGGTTGTAGATGTGTCGTTGTAAACGGATCGATTTTAGTTGATTTTTGTTCTTACTTTTTAGGTTATGAACTTTTGTGAATGATGGATGTTTCCGAATATTTTGTGCTTTATGAATAAATGGAGATTAGTTGTTTGATGGACTTAAAAGTATGTTTTGGTTTCTGATTTGAAAGAGTTACACTAAGATACATTGTTTGTTTCAGGCACGAATTGAAACAATAGCTTGTAGAAGATCAGTGCAAAGGAATGCTGGGGTGAATCACAACCTTGACGGCCAACATGTTTTGCGACCCAGTATGCAAGCTAACCGTAGTGACAACCCTCCTCCAGCTGATGGGGGAAATGGGGGCGAGGAAGATCCTCATATCGCCTACCAGAGTTTGGAGGTGCAGTTTATGGCCATGCAAGAAGACATGAGGAAACGGGCTAAGGAGTTACGGGAACTGAGACAGCTGAGGCAGCAACAAGCTCAGCCAACACCATTAATCAGAGACATTCAACAGTCTATACTATCAATTTTGGCGATTCCTGATGTCGGAAATCATTTGGAACCATTGTATGAAAGGTTCCGGAAGCAACATCCTCCAATGTTTCAAGGGAGAGTTGATCCATGGAAGGCAGAGCAATGGATGAGCATGATGGGGTCAATTTTGGACTTCATGAGAATGCAAGGAAATGACAGGGTAGCCTGTGCAACTCACATGCTAAGCAACACTGCAAGAATCTAGTGGGAAGTTATCTCCCAGGCAAGAGATGTTACTGCAATGGCGGGCAGAATTTCAGCAAGCTTTTAATTACAAGTACTACAATGCTACAGTACAAGTGTCAAAGGTGAATGAGTTTGCCACCTTGACTCAAGGGAACATGACGGTGACAGAGTATGCACTAAAGTTTGACTGACTTGATTGAGCTGGATATGTCTAATTTTGACATGATCCTTGGTATGGATTGGCTGAAGAAGTACAATGCTACCATCGATTGCAAGAATAAAATGGTGGTGTTTAAGCCTGATGGAGAGGAGCCTTTTTCGTTCATAGGAACAGCAACAGGACTACAAATTCCCATCATTCCATCGTTAGAAGCTGGGAAAATGTTACAACATGGATGCATAGGATTTTTGGCAAGCGTAGTTAATACAGTAGAAATGGGAACACGTAGACCGAAAGACACGAGAATAGTACGCGACTACTTGGATGTATTTCAAGAAGACTTACCAGGATTGCCACCATAGCGATACATTGAGTTCACGATCAAGCTAGTACCAGAAACAACGACAATCTCGAAAGCACCTTATAGAATGGTGCCCACTAAATTGAAGGAGTTAAAGGTTCAGCTACAGGAATTACTTGACCTAGGTTTTATTAGGCCAAGTTACTCACCATGGGGAGCACCAGTGTTATTTGTAAAGAAGAAGGATGGGGCAATGCGGATGTGCATTGATTATAGAGAACTTAACAAGGTCACCATTAAGAACAAATACCATTTGCCAAGGATAGACGATATTTTTGATCAACTCCAAGGAAAGGCGGTGTTCTCAAAGATAGACTTAAGGTCGGGGTACCACCAGTTGAGGGTGAAGGAAGGAGACATTCTGAAGACAACATTCCATACCAGGTATGGCCACAATGAATTTTTTGTGATGTCTTTTGGACTTACCAATGCCTCAACGGCATTTATGGACCTTATGAACAGATTCTTCAAAGACTATTTGGATAAGTTTTTGATAGTAGTTATAGATGACATTCTAATATATTCGCAAACTAAAGAGGAACACGAAGAACATCTAGGATTGACATTGCAAAGGTTGAGGGAACATCAACTGTAAGTGAAATTCAAGAAGTGTGAATTTTGGCTAAATTAAGTGGCATTTTTAGGACACATTGTTAGTAAGGATGGTATTAAAGTGGATCAAGTAAAGATCGAAGCTGTAAAATATTGGCCACAACCAAAGAATGCTTCGGAAGTGAGAAGTTTTCTTGGGTTGGCAGGGTATTACCAAAAATTTGTAGAAGGGTTTTCTAAGATTGCTACACCTTTGGAAGAATTGGCCATAAAGGGTATCAAGTTTTTATGGACTAAGGATTGCGAACGGAGCTTTCAAGAGTTGAAAGATAGACTTATCACGGCACCTGTATTAAGTCTACACACAGATAATGAGAACTTAATGGTATATTGTGATGCGTCGAAGCAAGGACTAGGGTGCGTATTGATGTAAGCGGAGAAGGTGATAGCATATGCATCTAGACAGTTAAAAGAATATGAATAACGCTATCCGACACATGACTTTGAATTGGCGGCAGTAGTGTTCGCACTTAAGATATGGCAGCACTATCTTTATGGGGAGAAATGTGAAATTTATACAAATCATAAAAGCCTAAAATACTTCTTCACTCAAAAGGAGTTAAACATGAGGCAATGACGATGGTTAGAATTAGTCAAGGACTATGATTGTGAAATATTGTATCATCCGGGAAAGGCGACTGTGGTAGTCGATGCCCTAAGTAATAGAAGCAAAGGGCAAGTAGTGGCTATAAGAAATATACCTGCCAAGTTGTTGGAGGAAATAGAATGAGGAGGTATAAAGTTTATCGTAAGGGGTTTAGCAAATTTGACTCTGCATTCAACTTTGTTAGACAGAATTACGGATGGGCGGGATAAAGATGCACAAATAAAAAAGTATAAAGAAGGAATCCAAGATGGGAGTAGTAAAGATTTTACTCTCAGCAAATGTGGAACAATGAGATATAAGGTGTAACGACCTGAATTTGCTAATCGGGCTTAGGGCCTTGATTAGTGTGCTTGGAGGGCAATAAATTATTAAATATGCTTATATGTGGATTTATGTGAATATATGATGATGATGCATGTTTAGTTGAGTTAAATGTGCATGTGGGCCCCGTCTGGATATTAGGGGTATAAATGTGATAAATGTTATATTTACATGATATGTCTGTGCAGCACGATCCGAGACAGTCCTGGTGAGCGGTTAGCCAGAAGGTCACAACAGGGTTGAGACTCCGACTCGGGGCGAGTCGAAGGGTAGTTCGGGTTTTAGATGTGTTGTGGGGTTATCGGGTCATGGAAATAAATATTTGGAGATATATTTGAGGATAGAATGTCTAGGAGGGAGTATTAGGGAAATTTACCATTTTTCCCTCGAGGACGTTTTGGTACCCCGAGCCTTGAGGTAACCACATAGACTTAAGTGAATAAAACAAAAAGGGAGAATTATTTAGAAACTTAGAGAAACCGACATATACTCTCTTTCTCAGCTGAGGATAACTTCCTATTACTCTCTCTATCTCACCTTCTCTTCTCTAAGGCATATCAAAGGAGAACTTTGGTGGAACTAGTCAGGAAATTGAGGACTTTGGGCTGTTGAAGTTAAGGAGCTAGGAGCTTGGGGATTAAGGTTCAACTTCAGAGGTTTAATTCAGCAAAAGGTAAGCTCTACCATGGGAGTTATGCTTGAATTTTAGTTGTGTTTCTAAGCTATGCATGTGGGTAGAATCTGATTTGTTCTTGGGGGTTTTAGTTGAGTTTTGGAGTAGATTTTGGTGGGTTATGATGTTAAAACGGGGCTAGAATATTGGTGTTGAATATCTGGAACTGTTAGCTTTGATTATAGGATGAGCTGGTTTGAGGAAAATGCAGGAGAAAGATGAAAATTCTGGGTTTGGAGGTGAGGGCCGCGGCCCTAAGAGGGGCACGCCACAGCCCGTGTGCGCGTGCGGCCATGGGTGGCCGAGAGGTTCATGCGCGTCGCGGCCCGTGTGGGGGTCAGTGGGGTGCTAGCCTCTGTTTCGAGGCTAGTCGTGGTGCTTGTGGGTGGGGCCGCGGCTCTTAGTGCCAGTTCGTGCTTTTAGGAGTGTTTAGGCTTAGGAACTCAATGGTTAAGGCTCGGGATGGATTTTATCACCCGGATTGATAGAATTCAAGGTCACGGAGGTTGGGGTTTTGGCTCGAAGTTGTTTATTGGATTAGAACTTGATGGATGGTTGTTGTTAATGTGTTGTGACTAGGGTTTTGGAGAGGCTCAAGTTAGAGGACTGTGCTCGGGACATCGGTGCTGGGAGAGCTCGGGACTAAGGTAAGAAAACCCTTGTTCCCATGGAGCTTGTATGAAGGGCTGAGCCCAATGTGTTTGAATAGAACTGGTATGCAGGGCTGAGCCCATTGTGTTTGAACTGCGGGGCGTAGCCCTTTAACTGAATTTTCTAGAATTATGTACTTGCTTGTTATGCTATGTATGCTTTTATGTGAATGATCGGCGAGAGCTAGGAACGGTGTAGGCCGAGAGCGGCTAGGGCCGGGAACGGTGTTAGGCACGTTGGGTGCAAGGCCGAGTACGGTAAGGGGCCGGGTGCAGCGTTGAGCACGTGGAGTGCGAGTTGCCAGGGCGAGTCCCTAAAATGATACCTGGGATATCCTCACGGCGTGGTCCGCGAACCCAGGGCTTGGTAAACGCCTGGGACGGCTAGGCCGTATGTGTTTAGCCAATTGGTGGCCTGTTTATATGCTTGATATATGTGTTGCATATGTTATCTGTTGGTGGGTTTTCTTGCTGGGCTTCGGCTCACAGATGCTCTGTGGTGCAGGTAAGGGTAAAGAGAAGGCCAACCAACCATGAGTGTAGCAGGCGTGAAGCGGCGTGTACATGTTTGGCCAGCCTGGCTGCACGGCTAGTGGATCTTGGGAGATGTTTGTAAACAACCCTAGATTTTTTGGTTTAGTCAACTTGGTTCAGTTTATATGTTGTTAATATTTCCAAACTGTATTTTGGGATCCCTAGTGTTAAACTTTTATGATTTTCAATGAAATGAATTTATTTCTAAAGTTTTTCCTCTTTTTATGGCTTAGTTACACTGTTTGATCTAAAACCTCGATTAGCGAGTTAAATGCCCGTTTTAAACTCACTTAGTAATGGCTCTAAGGAAGTAGGGTGTTACATAAGGAACGAATATGTGTGCCAGATGATCTAGAAGTTAAAAAGGAGATTCTTGATGAGGCGCACACTACTCCATATTCTTTACACCTAGGGACTACGAAAATGTATCAAGACTTGAAAATGTTATATTGGTGGCCTTGGATGAAGAAGGACGTAGTTGAATATGTCACAAGGTGCCTCACATGCCAGCTAGTTAAAGCAGAGCACCAAAGACCGTCGGGTTTGCTACAACCATTAAACATTCTAGAATGGAAGTGGGAAGAAATTGCTATGGACTTTGTGGTAGGGTTACCTAAAACCACAAAGCAACATGATTCAGTTTGGGTAATCATTGATAGGTTCACAAAATCGGCACACTTTGTACCTGTCAAAATAGTATTTATAGCAAAACAATATGCCTATCTTTATGTGCAAGAGATTGTGAGACTTCATGGTGTACCAAAGTCAATCATTTTGGACAGTTACCCGAAATTCACGTGTAACTTCTGGGAAGGATTACAGAAAGTGATGGGTACTAAGTTGAAATTCAGTATAACGTTCCACCCCTAGACAGATGGGCAGATAGAAAGAACAATACAGATTCTGGAAGGCATGCTTAGGGCATGCATGTTATATTTTAGTGGATCATGGAGCAAGTACCCACCACTAAAAGAGTTCTCGTACAATAATAGTTATCAGGCCACTATTGGAGTAGCATCGTACGAGATGCTCTACGGAAGAAAATGTAGGTCGCCAATTCATTGGGATGAGACGGGTGAAAGTAAGTATTTATGTCCAGAGACAGTACGCGAAACAAATGAAGCTATTGCCAAAATAAGAGCGTACATGATCTCCTCACAGGATCGACAAAAGAGTTATGCTGATCCTAAGCGTAAGCACGTTGAGTTCCAAGTAGGAAATCATGCATTTCTACGTGCTTCACCTATGAAAGGAATTTAAAGATTTGGAAAGAAAGGAAATTTAAGCCCTTGATTTGTTGGAACATTTGAGATTTTAGAGAGAATTGGGGAAGTGGCTTATAGGTTAGCCATGCCTCCAGCATTTTCAGGAGTGCACAACATTTTTCATGTGTCCATGTTACGCAAGTATATATCAGACCCGTCTCACATTCTTAGTTATGAGGCGTTGGATATGCAACTAGACCTATCATATGAAGAGAAGCCAGTAAAGATTCTTGATGAGAAGGAAAAAGCATTAAGGAATAAGATGATCGGGTTAGTCAAGGTTCTTTGGAAAAATGGTTCTACCAAAGACGCAACATGGGAGTTGTAAACCGATGTTGTAACGACCCGAATTTGCTAATCGGGCTTAGGGCCTTGATTAGTGTGCCTGGAGGGCAATAAATGCTTTAATATGTTAATGTGTGAACTAATGTGAATATATGATAATGATGCATGTTTAGTTGAGTTAAATGTGCATGTGAGCCCCGTCTGGGTATTAGGGGCATAAATGTGATAAATGTTATATATGTGATATGTTTGTGCAGCAAGATCCGAGACAGTCCTGGGGAGCGATTAGCCAGAGAGTCACAACGGGGTTGAGATTCCAACTTGGGGTGAGTCGAGGGGTAATTTGGATACTAGGTGTGTTATGGGATTATCGGGACATGAAAATAAATATTTGGAGATATATTTGAGGTTAGAATGTCTAGGAGGGAATACTGGGGAAATTTACCATTTTGCCCTCGGGGACGTTTTGGTACCCCGAGCCTTGAGGTAACCACATAGACTTAAGCTGAATAAAACATAAAGGGAGAATTAATTAGAAACCTTGGGAACCAACTTGCACTTCTCTTCTCAGCCAAGTATAGCTTTTATTTTCTTCTCTCTTTCACTCTCTAAGGCAAATTCAAAGGGAAGCTTGGGGGAATCTAACTTAAAGCTAAGGGATTGTAGCTGGGGGATTTAAGGGAGCTTGATGCTTGAAGATTGAAGCATAGGGAACTGGTTCTGAAGCTTAATTCAGCAAGGGGTAAGCTTTAATTATAAGATTATGCTAGATTTGCAGCTGGTTTGTAAGAGTTGCGTGTAGGTTGAGTTTGATCTGTCTTAAGTGTTTTAGTTAAGCCTTGGAGTGGGAGTTTAATGGGGTTTTGGTGCTGTTATTGAGCTGAAATAACTGTGTTGATTATCTAGGATTTTTAGCTGGGTTATGTAGGCCGAGAGCGGCTAGAGCCGGGAACGGCGTTAGGCACGTTGGGTGCAAGGCCGAGTACGGCAAGGGGCCGGGTGCAGCGTTGAGCACGTGGAGAGCGAGTTGCTAGGGCAAGTCCCTAAAAGGATACCTGGGATATCCTCACGGCGTGGTCCGCGAACCCAGGGCTTGGTAAACGCCTGGGACGGCTAGGCCGTATGTGTTTAGCCAATTGGTGGCCTGTTTATATGCTTGATATATGTGTTGCATATGTTATCTGTTTGTGGGTTTTCTTGCTGGGCTTCGGCTCACAAATGCTCTGTGGTGCAGGTAAGGGTAAGGAGAAAGCCAACCAACCGTGAGTACAGCAGGCGTGAGGCACCGTGTACATGTTCGGCCAGCCTGGCTGCCACAACCAGAGGTTTTTGGGAGATGCTTGTAATTAAACCTAGAATTTGTCGTTTAGTCGACTTGGTCTAGTTTATATGTTGTAAATATTTCTAAACTGTATTTTGGGATCCCAAGTGTAAAACTTTTATGAATTTCTATGGAAATTATTCTTTTCTAAAGTTTTTCTTTTGTTTATAGCTTAATTACACTGTTTGACCTAAAACCTCGATTAGCGAGTTGTAAGCACGTTTTTAAACTCACTTAGTAACGGCTCTAAGGAAGTAGGGCGTTACAGATGTGAGGGAACATTACCCAGAATTGTTCAAGTATATTTTGAGGACAAAATTTCTTTTTAGGTGGGGATAGTTGTAATATCCGCTTTTACTAGTAAGGGTATTATGGTAAATTGTATGACATTATGTGTTTAACTATATGAATTATGATATGCATGATTTATGATGTATGTTCGTTATTGTGTGTTCTGTCAAGCAATCCACTCACACGTGTTTCTTTAAGTATTAGGGGCCAAAGTGTAATAGAAGTTGTGTATTGGGGGTCAAAGTAGAATTATGAGTTTTATGATAGAAAGAGTAATTATCAAAAGTTAAAACTATTAGTTTTGGTTGGAAATTACAATAAGGGTCTTAAGTGATTATTAAGAATAAATTTGAGGTTGGGGACAGAAAGGTCATTTGGTTTTATACAAATTAGGTCGGATTTAATAATCTATTTATAAGAAAATTAGGTTTAGGTTTAGTAAAATTTTCAAATCTGGTTTTGGGCGATAGACTGAAGGGGAAACAGACCAAGAACAATCTCTCATTCTTGATCTGAGTTTTTGAAATCTTGAGGTTTGAAGGAGATCACCAATCTGGGCTACTGAAGGGATAGGAATCTCATAGGCGGCAAGGGTCTGAGTTTTGGTGGCTGGATCTTGATCTGTAAGTGTTTATCTTTTGTTTAAGGTTTTGTCAATTTATGTTTTTAAAATTTTGAGATTGTTGTTATTGTTTCTGAGTTGATGAATATCTAATATACGTCTAGAGATGTTAATATGTGGGTTCCAAGGGAAAGAAACATGTTAGGATAGTTGTTGTGGGGTAAGATTTGAGTTCCCTAGTGTTTTGGGATGTTTTGAGTCGAAAGGGTTGAGAAATCGCAGAAATTTTTGGGTTTTTTACTGCAGTGGTGCCACGACTCAAGTGATGAGCATCACGTCTCAAATGCGTCTCTTTTAGGCTAAAATTTTCTCTCTGACTTCGGTAGCACCGCGGCTCTATGGGAGGGAGTCGCGGCTCAAATACTTTTTTCTATTATAATTTTCGAGTTTCGTATTTTTACCATAACATTTGACCCCGATGTCAGATTTGGATGTTATTTATATGGTTAGAAAGTTTGTGAAAAGATCTACAGTCCTAGAACCTAAGACAAGTTTATATGTTATGAATTTGGAGTCAAAAGTGTGAACTAAGATTGGTATTAATCGATTTGGATCGGTTTTTTTAGGTTTGGCTAGAGACGCTTGAACAGAATCACACTTGGGTTATTTATCAACTTAATTGTTTAGAATTCAAGTAAGAAGAGTGGACACCTGTACGCAGGGTGTACAGTTGACGTACTCTATGGTATAAACTATTTTATGTGATATGTTTATGTTAATGCATGATTTGTGCTAGTGAATGTTTATGTTTAATGAGCTTATATGAAATTATGGTTATGTGTTGTGTATGTGTAGGCGATAACTATTTGGCATGCTTATGTTTAAAATGCATGTCTACGCTATGAAAATGCATGCTTATGATATGTTAAAATTGCATGCTTACGTTATACAATACTTGTCCAACTCAACTTGGACTACTTCTTTTCATGAGTTATGATTTATGTTATATTATTGTTACTGTTATTGATTTAAATTTTCGGTTAAAGTTATGGGGTTGTGTCTTACATAGCTCTTCTTGCTGGACTTTGGCTCATGGGTACTCTGTGCTGCAGGTAAAGGCAAAGAAGTGGTTACAACACAATAAGTTGGAGAGCTTTGGCGGAGGGCGTACATGTCATGGATTTATGATCATAGGGGATCGGGCCTACATTGGAAATTTATTAAGTATTTATTTTAGAAAGTTGTTTTGGTTTTATGGATTGGATTTTAAGTTGTTTATTTTACTTTATTTATGAAAACTACGAAACTTCGGAGTTTTATTTTTTTTATGTTTAAGTGGTGTTTATGAACTACTTTTATAAATAAAAGAGTATTTTTATTTTAATCTTCAAGTATGGTAATTGTCAAGTTAACGCTTCAAGAAATTGGGGCATTACAATGTTTCTGCATTTTCCATAATCATCAAATGAGGATTGTCTTGGGACTTTCAATGTTTACTGTTGGATGAGAGATGCGCAAATCGTGGATTGATGAATCCACAAGTTAGCACTTGATTGGGCTAGTTAATGCGCCTGTGCTATCTAGAATTGTCGGATGCAGATCTTTTGGGGGTATTCCATGTGGACCGTTGGATCGAACAAGAAGGTTTTATCCTATAAATACATCAAAGGGCTCATTTCTGCACTTTTTACTGATTCTAAACTTTCAAACCAGAGAGCAGAGAGCTAAAACTCTGAATGCCTGAAATCGCAGACGAACTTTTTCAACGTCGACTTCATTTTCAATCCCACCTATTTCCAATGGAGCTGCCCTTCATTCATCAAGAGGATGACTTCACCTCGGACAACCCTTGTGAAAACATCGACGAGTTGTTCTACCGCCTCCTTAAGTTCAAGACTGAGTTTCTGTCGGCGTTCTCGCCTGTACATCAACAAATCCCAACTTCAAGTCTCTTGAGTAAGTTTTCTGGTCAATTTCTTATTTGTCCTCATTATTTTATCTTTTATTATCATATTACCTCCACGACTGTGTGGTCGTTAGGGCCGCGACCACCGTGTAGGGTGGTTCTAGGGAGTGGAAGTGATGAATAATAGGGAACCTTCTAGGTGACACTTCCTTTCCTAGATAAATTAATCAATGGAATGGGTTGGACTGCTCTGAATCATCAAACGTTAATTAGTTTCCTTTTGCAACGATATCTAACCTTTAGTTCCCGACTCATGCTCCTAGGACCTTAATTGTTCCCGGATCTGTGTCCGGAAGGGACCTCTCCAAGTAGTTTAGGACAGTCCTTGTACCTTAACCAATTTTTTGGTTTTGGTGCTGACTTCTTGGTTCTTGCTTTTCTTATCGCTTACAGGTCTTTGATCATGGGTCATGGCATCACCCTCCACTCAAAAGATTTAGTAAATGTATGCCCCGTCATTTTGGAGGGGCAGAAGCTTCCCATTGGCAACACGTAGGAAATGGACGCGGAGGTAAACAAGTTCCAGAACTACTGGATGTTGAACGAGCTAGAGAAATCCTTTGGAATAGAGTCGACTCCAGGGCTCTTCTTCAACAAGCTAGCCTGGAAAGAAGAGAAGGCCCATACTTGAGTGGGTCTATTCAAGGCCTGGAGCACAGGCCACATCAATGCGGGAGCCATTCTCCCGCTTCACGACTACTTCGCGCGATTTCTCAAATTTGTGGGGATCGCGCTATTCTAGCTCCTGCCCTAGGCATACAAGTTTCTTGCGGGGTGGCGTGTATTTTGTACTTGGAAGAAGATCCTGGAGCCCACCCCTACAGAGGTATTGTACTACTATCAATTGGAGTCACAGCTGAACTCCAAGCATAAAATACGAGATGGGTTTTATCGATTAAAGAGCTGTGACTTTGGAAACATCCCCAGGATGTTAGATACTACTGTTTTATAACATTCAGGTTCCTTCTGGAGAAGAACCCCACTTTGGCACTGGACATTCAGGGTGTGGGTAAGTTATCCTTTCTCATTCTTCGTCTCGTCCTTTGTTTTATTTATCGAATACTCATGTTCCTGTGAATAGGTCCGTATGCTAAAACCCGGCTAACCAAGTTCATCTTGGACCGAAAGAAGATATATGTCACCACTAGTGCCGAAGATTTGGACATGGGGGGGTTCGTGACCACGAAGTATCTTCGACTAACCAGATTGATTACTGCCCTTCTATCGATAGATGCCCCCAACCTCTGGGGATTGCAATGTGAGAAGGACCCTCTCCGAGGGAAGAATTGGCCCTCATTCACATTGAGGCGGTGGAGGCCGCAATCAAAGTGGATGCAGAGAAGTTGAAAATGGTGCGGGTGCGCCTTGCAGAGCGGGCTGAATTCAAGGAGCTTGATGCCTTGCTCAAGGGGAGGCAGCCCAACACTGAAGCTCCCGGGGCTAGTATCTCGGGGCAAGGTAAAACGCCTCCGATTTTAACTTATGCCCCTCATATTGCGGGCTTTGTTAGGAATAGGCAACGTTACTGGGATTATTTAACCGAGATTGTTAGCAACGTGGGACTTCCTTGCCCCATTGTTGTGGACACGTTGACCCTCATGAATTCGTCTTGGTCCCTTCAATATGGTAGCATTTTGGACCCGGATGACATGGGGGATCAAATTCATGCTTTTTCCCTAAGAGAGTTAAGTCAGGCCCATTCCATAGATAAGGGTCTGTCCTGGAGGACTTAGACTTGCATGTTTCTTTTATATTTGTCTGTCCTTCCCATTTTGTTACTAATCCTTATTTTATTCTTATTTCAAGTGAACTGGACATGTCTGATCCTGTGGCCAAGATGAAGGAACTAATTGAGGCCAGGGCTGCTGCGACCAAGGCATCAGCGAAGAAGGCTGCTAAGGGCTAGGCCAAGAAAAAGATCTTTGATCTGATACTTGGGGACTCAGAACTGGCCACGGGGGCTTCAGAGGGAGTTCAAGCTACCGCCTCGTTCCCTATGGCTCTTGTTGAGCAGCATTTATCCCATCCTGCTCCTCTCCAAATCATAA
The DNA here is from genome assembly GCF_963169125.1 of Humulus lupulus. Classification (NCBI taxonomy): domain Eukaryota; kingdom Viridiplantae; phylum Streptophyta; class Magnoliopsida; order Rosales; family Cannabaceae; genus Humulus; species Humulus lupulus. The sequence goes on along the minus strand of NC_084797.1, from coordinate 109,084,564 downwards.
ACTTGGAGCAGGAGCCTTCGGATGAGGTGAAGCAAATAAAAGGAAGACGGACTTTGCTGCCACGGTGTCTGCAAAGTGGGCCAAGAAAGTCAGGACAAAGGAGGACTTTACTATGACCGAGTAACATTTCGCTGGTAAAAGTCTCATTATTACACTGGAGCTCCCGGATGCTCCCAAGCTTCCCATAAACCCAGCCCTTCCTGGGGAAGGGGAGTCAATCGTCCTAGAGGAGAGGATGAAGATGGTATCTTGGGCCGCGCAACAAACAGGACGAGGTGGCCCAGGCCATGATCATTCGTCAAAAAGTGGAGTTCTCCGAACGTCCAGTGGCCTCCCAAGCAGATTGTGAATCTGTTGGGAGCCGAGATTGGATTTCAGCCTAGGTTGGGGCAGGACATTTCCCCATTTGCCATGGATTTGCTAGCCCAAGTGGGGACGTCCATATCCACCCTTTAGATCAAACTCTATGCCACATTAGCTAGCAATGATGCCCTCTTCATCTCCCAGGCTATTCGTCATCAGGCCACGACGGCAAGCCACTTGTTCATCTCGTTTCTTTATTATCATTATCTTTTTGTGTTGTTTCTAACTCTGCTTTGTTCCAGGATGCCTTGTTGGCTCATAAAAACGTGGACCTGGTGGTAGAGATGGCCATGAAGCTGGAGACGGCTCAGATGGAGCTGGAGGGGGCCGTCAACCAACGAGAAGCTGCCAAGAAGGCTCTCACCAAGGAGACTGCCCGAGTTCAAGCTCAGCATGAGGAAGCTCTATCCAGGAAGGACGCTAACCACAAGAAGGTGGTGGACAACCTAGAGGCGCAATTGTCTCATGCCTGCGGCTCGAAGGCTTCGACCAAGGCACTCTTGGACGCGACTGAGGCCCAACTTCATCAAGAGCGGGAAAAGGTGGCATCTCTTGGGGCTCAAATCTAGGCTTTGGAGGTCCAGACCCAGCTGGAGTTGAAACGGAGCAAGGAATCTCGCAAGGAGAAGGAGCAGGCTGACGAGTTGTTGGCAGCCACTTTTGACAAAGGCACTTACATGGCCTGGCTCCAAGACAAGAATATGAATCTCCTCATCTATCCAGATTCAGCTGCAAAATGGGTCGAGTTTAAGGCCAAGGAGAAAGAAGACACGAAGCTCCTTGCTAGGGATCAAGAAGATGAAAACGCTCCAGACGTCTCGGATCAGAACGAAGCCCAAGCTTGAGCCTTTGTAATTTTATTTGGGGCTTCCTCTCTTCTTTCTTTTTTGTGAACATATTTTTTATGGGCGCGGATGCACTTAAGACAATTGTTTATCTTACTATCTTGTTATTATATTGGTGCATGAATTTTTATATGTGGAATCCTGGTTCCAATGGCCAAGACCAATAGGGGGGAATTGTGGAAGTAGATTAACTTGTCCCGAGACCAAGGTTCAGGTTCCAACATCCTGGACCATTTTAGACTTAACAAATATAATTTAACTGATTTATCTCAAATCTATGGTTCAGGTTCCAACGGCTTGGACCGTTATGGACTTCTCAGATATGCCTTTTTTTAACAGCCTGGACCGTTAAAGAGTTCTTAGGTAGAAATTAGTTAATTATCTTATCCCTAACCTGAGGTTTAGGTTTCAACGGCTTGGATCGTTTAAAAGACTAACTTTAATCATTTCAAACCTAATATTCGAGTTCCAACGGTTCTGGACTGTTATGGGGGAACAATAAATAAGGACTAAATCGTCTCAGACCATGTTAGGTCTGGACTGATTTTTTGGGAGTTGGGCTTTGAACCCCGTCCCTACGAATCCAGATTAGGAGTAAGCTCTAAGCTTTGCATCCCCTTTTGTTTTTAATCCTGGACTGTATAGATGGTCCTACCCCCCAAGTGACCAAAGAGTGTAGTCTTAGGTCACTTGTTCGTGTAAAAATTAAAGACGGATATGGAATTTTTCTTTTCTTAACACATTCCTTGTGGTGTTTTGTTCACACCATTTTCATTAACTAGGAAATTCCCCTGAGGCATACATTACTTAAAATGTTAAAAGAAAATACGGCTGACTCCTCCCGACTACTGATAGTACCAGCGGAGGTGTTCAGCGTTCTAGGCCCTTGGGACCTCTATTTCATCTAGCCGCTTTAGGCGATATGTTCCCAGACATAATTCATTTTTATCTCATATGGTCCTTCCTAGTTAGGTCCTAGGACCCCCACTCCTAGATCCTGCGATGCAGGGAAGACTCTTCTCATAACCAGATCGCCAGTCTTGAACCTTCGGCTCTTAACTCTGGAGTTAAAGTGCCTTGCGATCTTTCCCTGATACATCTTCAGCTGCACTTGCGATTCTTCCCGAATCTCTTCGATGAGATCTAGGGATTTATGGAGCAAGGCGTGATTCTGGACGGGATTGTACTTATTCGTCTGTGGGAAGGGACCGCAGTTTCTACTGGGATGACTGCTTCGCATCCGTAGACCATTGAGTAGGGAGTATGTGCTTGATTTTGGGGGATCGTGGAGTAAGTATCTCCCTTTGATCGAGTTCTCGTACAACAACAGTTATCAGGCGATCATTGGTATGGCTCCGTACGAGATGCTTTATGGAAGAAAGTGTAGATCACCTATTCATTGGGATGAGACATGTAAGAGGAGGTATTTGGGTCCAGAGATGGTTCAGAGGACCAATGAGGCAGCTGAGAAGATTAGAGCGCGTATGCTCGCCTCCCAGAGTCGACAGAAAAGTTATTCAGACCTGAAACGCAGGAGCGTGGAGTGTCAGGTTGGTGATCATGTGTTCCTTAGGGTTTCACCCATGAGGGGTGTGAAACAGTTTGGTGTTCGGGGCAAGTTGAGCCCTAGGTTTGTTGGCCCCTTCGAGATTCTGGAACGAGTTGGAGAGGTAGCTTACAGACTAGCAATGCCTCCAGCTTTATCAGGGGTTCATGATGTTTTCCATGTATCCATGTTCCGGAAGTATATGTCAGATTCAACGCATAATCTAAATTTTGAGAATCTGGAGCTTGATCAGGATTTGTCCTATGAAGAGAATCCGGTTCAGATTCTTGATCGAAAAGATAGAGTCTTGAGGAACAAGACTATCGCCTTGGTGAAAGTGCTATGGAGAAATAGCATGGTTGAGGAGGCGACATGGGAACTTGAGTCAGAGATGAGGGAGCGGTACCCCGAGTTGTTCAGGTAATTTCGAGGACGAAATTTCTGTAAGGAGAGGATAGTTGTAACGACCTGAATTTGCTAATCGGGCTTAGGGCCTTGATTAGTGTGCCTGGAGGGCAATAAGTGGTTTAGTATGCTTATATGTGGATTTATGTGTATATATGATTATGATGCATGTTTAGTTAAGTTAAATACGCATGTGGACCCCATCTGGATATTAGGGGTATAAATGTGATAAATGCTGTATATATGTGATATGTCTGTGCAGCACGGACCGAGACAGTCCTGGTGAGCGGTTAGTCGGAAAGTCACAACAGGGTTGAGATTCAGACTCGGGTCGAGTCAAGGGGTACTTTGGGTACTAGGTGTGTTACGGGATTATCGGGACATGGAAATAAATATTTGGAGATATATTCGAGGATAGTATGTCTAGGCGAGAATATTGCGGAAAATTTACCATTTTTCCCTCGGGGACATTTTGGTACCCCGAGCCCTGAGGTAACCCTTTAGATTTAAGTCAAATAAAACAAAAAGAGGAATTACTTAGAAACTCTAGGGAAACCGACTTACTCTCTTTTCTTTCAGCTGAGGATAGTTTTATCTCTTCCTTTCTCATTCACTCTCTAAGATAAACACAAGGAAAACTATGGGAATCAACTTGAAGGTCTAAGGAGTTCATCTAGGATTTAGGGAGCTTGGAGCTTGGAGCTTACGGGGGGCTGGTTCTAAGATTTAATTCAGCAAGAGGTAAGCTTTAATTATAGTGGTTATGTTTAGAATTTCAGCTGGTTTGTTAGAGCATGCATGTTAGCAAGTTTGAATTGTTCTTGAGTGATTTAGTTGAGATTTTGGAGCAGACTTTAATGGGTTTTGATGTTGACGCTGAACTGGAATGATGGTGTTAATTATCTAGGATTGTTAGCTTGGTTTTGGTGAGGATTGGCTTGAGGAAAATGCAGGAAAAAGGGTGAAAAATCTGGGTTTGGAGGTGGGAGCCGCGGCCCGTGTGCATGCGCGGCCATGGGTGGCCGAGAGGTTCACGCGCGTCGCGGCCCGTGTGGGGGTCAGTGTGGTGCTAGCCTCTGTTTCGAGGCTAGCCACAGCTCTTGTGGGTGGGGTCGCGGCCCTTAGTGCCAGTTTGAGTTTTTAAGGGTATTTTAGGCTTGGGAACTCAAGGGGTAAGGCTCGGGATGGATTTTATCTCCTGGATTGATAAAATTCAAGGTCCCGGAGGTTAGGGTTATGGCTCAAATTTATTTATTGGATTAGAATTTGATGGATGGACATTGTTAATGTGTTGTGACTATGGTTCGGCGAGGCTCATGTTAAAGGACTGTGCTCGGGGCATCGATGCTCAGAAAGCTCGGAACTTAGGTAAGAAAACCCTTGTTCCCATAGAGGTTATGTGCAGGGCTGAGCCCAACATGTTTGAATAGAATTGATATGCAGGACTGAGCCCAATATGTTAGAACTGCGGGGCGTAGCCCTTTAACTGACTATGCTAGAATTATGTACTTGCTTGCTATGCTATATGTATTATGATGTGAATGATCGGCTAGAGCCGGGAACGGTGTAGACCGGGAACGGCGAAGGGCTGGGAACGGCGTTGGGCACGTTGAGTGCAAGGCTGAGAACGGCAAGGGGCCGGGAGCAGCGTTGAGCACGTGGAGTGTGAGTTGCCAGGGCGAGTTCCTAAAAGGATACCTGGGATATCCTCACGGCGTGGTCCGCGAACCCAGGGCTTGGTAAATGCCTGGGACGGCTAGGCCGTATGTGTTTAGCCCATTGGTGGCCTGTTTATATGCTTGATATATGTGTTGCATATGTTATCTATTTGTGGGTTTTCTTGCTGGGCTTCGGCTCACAGATGCTCTGTGGTGCAGGTAAGGGTAAAGAAAAGGTCAACCAACCATGGGTACAGCAGGCGTGAGGCGGCGTGTACATGTTTGGCCAGCCTGGCTGCCACAGCTAGAGGATTTTGGGAGATGCTTGTAAATAAACCTAGATTTTGTCGTCTAGCCGACTTGGTTCAGTTTATATGTTGTAAATATTTCTAAAACTGTAGTTTGGGATCCCAAGTGTAAAACTTTTATAATTTTCTATGGAAATTACTATTTCTCAGGTCTTTCCTTTGTTTATGGCTTAATTACACTATTTGACCTAAAACCTCGATTAGCGAGTTGAAAGCACATTTTAAAACTCACTTAGTAACGGCTCTAAGGTAGTAGGGCGTTACAAAATATCTTCCCGTTGGCAGACACGATTTTATGAGGGAGGCCATATCGGCACACAATATTGTTGATAACAAAGTTCAGGGCCTTTTTGGAGGTAATGATGCTCATTGGTTCTGCCTCGACCCACTTGGTATAATATCAAACAGTTACAATAGCATATTTCATTCTACCCTTCCCAGTCGGGAGGTATCTGTGACAGTCAGAATCCCGTGATCCGCAAGATGAAAGACGGGGTAAAAGCTGTGCAATCCTACATTGCCCGGGGAAGGTCAAGTGTGATGATTCTAAGACTATGTAGGTGTAACGTCCTACTACCTTAGAGCCTTTACTAAGTGCGTTTTAAAAGAAACTTTATGCAAAGAACTCGCTAATCGAGGTTTTTAAAACAAAAGTGTGACTAAGCAAAAGTTAAGGCTGTAATCTTTAAAAATGCGGTGTTTCATTGAAAACTTCTAGTATTTAACATTTGGGATCCCAAAATAAGGTTTGAACACTATGTACAACTTAAAATAAGTTTACAGTTGATTAATTATAAAAATCACAGATTATTACAGCCATTTCTCGAATAAACCCCCAACCAAAGCAGTCGGGCAGGCCAAACATGTACGCGTCGCTTCACTCTCTCCGTACTCATGGCTGGTTGACTCAATCTTTGCCCTTACCTGCAACACAGAGCACCCGTGAGCAGAAGCCCAGCAAGAAAACTCATACAGTATATAACATATGCGAATTAAATAGTTAACATATCAGATTATCCACAGATAAACAAGTATTCCATCAAACTAAACAAACACGGCCATGCCGTCCCAGAGGCATTACCTAAGCCTGGGGTCTCGGTCCTCACCGTAAGGATATCCCCTGTATCCATTGGGGTCCCACCCTGTCTACAATCACTTCACGTGCTAAGTGTTACTTTCGGCCCAGCCGCCGTTCTCGGCTCCCTTGCCGTTCTCGGCTCCTTGCCGTTTCGGCTCTTTTGCCGTTCCCGGCTCCTTTGCCATTCATTCTTACTATAATCACAAATAGTATAACTCAAATAACATTCAAACATATATCAATTCAATTAAGTCTGCACCCTAACATGTAATGCAATATAGGGCCGTGCCCTGCAATCACACTATGAGCCCATGCCCTGTCCTACGGGTGCTATAGTTTTCTTACCTGTCAAATTGATAGCTTTCAACACTTGACTCCTTGAGCACGATCCCACTCGAGCCCTAGCGTACACCTAAACACATCCATAGGTCAAAGTCATCACCGAACCTCAAGTCCGAAAACCTAGCCTCGGGACCAATCCCGAGCCCCCCGGGAAGTCCTAGATCCACAAAACAAGGTGGTGGAATCGAACCCCGAACCCTAGGTCAAAATCCCTTAAAAATAACCCAAAAACCCCTTTCTGGGAACAGGGCAGCGCTACAGCGCTCTAAAGAGGGCGCTATAGCACTACAAGCAGAACCGGCACCCCCAGAAACAGGGCCTAGCGCTACAGCGCCCAAAGACTAGCGCTGTAGCGCTAGTTGCAGGCAAGGAACACCCAAATTCTTTTTCTGCGATTTCTTTGAGCCAATCTCAACCCAAACTTCCCCAAATCTTTACCAAACTCAAAATCAAGCTTATAAACACTCTCCACTCATCCCAAGCATCCCAAATCCTCAAAACCCAAGCACATTCATCCCAAATCTCAAAATTTACCATGGTTAACCCTAAACCCAGAAATTCAGTCAAACATCAAAGTTAAAGGCTTAGAATTCATATCGTTGATGCAATTTCGACCTTGATTAAATTCCTAGACCTCCTTAGCTTGCTCTTCCTCAAAGCTTGCCCAGAAATTCCCCTAAAGTTCCCATCATTCAGCTTAATACACAACTTAAACCAGCCAAACCCAAAAACTGAAAACTCTAAAACTTACCTCAAAAGTTGATGTGTTCTTGCTAATCCCTTGCCAAATCTTCAAGTCTAACTTAGGATCCTTGATGCTCAGCCTATCCTAGCTCTCCTCTGAGCTTTGCTCCAAGAAAATTGAAGAGAAATGGTGCTAGAATCCACAAACCGCCCCTTTTGGAAAAACCCCTCTGTTTTTCTCTCTTTTCTTTTCCTTCCTTTTTCTTTCTTTTCCACAGCCATCTCACTCTCTCTATCAATCCCACTAAGTATATAAAGCCTCAATAAACTTATCTCTAAGAAGCCAATTGACCAAAATGCCCTCCCTATTAATTCTAAACCCTTTTGTCCAAGTAGGGCCATTTTAGTCATTTTACCCAATTCCCGCTGATTCCTCAAGTGTCTCTAATATTTTCCCGTTGCTTTCCAATACCTGATTATTCACCAATAATATTCCTCGATATCAAAATAGACCCCAATATACTCACTAAATTTCCTATTCACACCCCCAGGCTCGCCTCGAGCCAGGCATAAATTCCCACCTTGACTTTCCGCTAATCTGCTCTCTAGGATCGTCTCGAGTCACAAATCACAGATACATCCACATAACAATGTGGTCTCGGCAATCATCTCATATCAATACAGTTATGCCCAAAATGGCCAAAATTACTATCATGCCCTTCTAACACAATCAGGGCCTACATGCATACTAATACACATAGTCATGCATCTCAAATATTCAAATAGTCTTAAACATGCTTTAAATCATAATCATGCATTTTACTCATTAAAGTCACACATAAATCCCCTCATGCCCTCCTGGCACACTAATCAAGGCCCTTAAGCCTTATTAGCGAATTTGGGTCGTTACAACTATCCCCTTCTCATAAAAATTTCGTCCTCGAAATTTACCCAAACACATCAGTCAGTAAACCCGCAACTCTGACCATAATTTCCAAGGTCCACCGCCTTACTTTACTTCCCAACAACACTCTTACAGGAGTAACAATCTTGCCCCACAAGATCTTGTCTAATAGCCATACTTTCGTTAGCCCCTCGTTTACACCGCAACCCTGCTGAAGCTTCAGGGTCTGCCTAGATTACAATGACCAATTCATTGTCTTATTCCTGATTCCAGAGATACCCAAAAGTCATCACCTCTACTAGGTGGGATCAATTGGTAGGCCCCGCTGGCCTAACCCTTGGTACAACTTCAGAATTTATGTTGAATCAAGAGTCAGAACTCTCCCTTCTTTCTCTTAACACCATACAAATCCTCGTCTGTTATTACGTAGAGAGATACAAATCTTTCCTTCCAGAACTTTATTTTCTCAAAATTTAACAATTTAGAAGCTCTTTTATTCTTCCAGATAAGCAGACACTCCTGCCTTAAGAATTCCAACAACCTCTTTTGGCTTTCTCTCTGAACCAATGCCAAATCGTAGTATTCACTATCTTTCACCTCTTACCATGTCCTATGTCGTGTTACTTTAACAAGACGCCAGCATTTTCCACCACGACTAACTTATCAGGGATTACACTTCTCTTAATCTCCCAAGTATTCGCATAGTCAACGCTTAATTCTTTAAGATATCTGATAAGCTTTCAGACTACTATTCAACTTGCAATCAACTGATAATTCTAGGTTCCCACTCTGTTCTCTTTGTTCTCTAGTTTCTTTCCAAAAATTTAGAATACTATAGGGTCTCAATTCAGTATCATCGGCGTCCTACCCTGAAACCAGTTCACCTGAACCAACTACATTAACTCAATCAACTGAGTTAAAACTTTTCATGTCCAAACACCTTACTTAAGGTCTAAAGTGGTCTATTCCCACGATACACCACCACATCACTTAACCCCTCAGTGACCAAAAGAAATCACTAAATCCCGTCACCCGATCAACCATCCCAGTACAACATACCCTAAGAGGTGGAATGATATCCATTCAGAATTCTCATTTATATGCCAAATTCTAATTGGATCCTTCACTCGATCCTGGTATCCTAACTTGTACCACCTTGGCAGGGTCCTTCCCTGCTTCAACCAATGCCAACACTTTGGATTCCATAGTTCAGTGACACTCAACAGCTAATCATTACCTACTAACGTGATGCCAATCTCAATCGTTGCCTTGTCCACTCCATTACAATTTATAGCGTTATTCCTTGACTGACACACGCCTCCCAGCTAGGAGTTCCGCCTCCAATTAAATTTCCCCTCGCTCAATCGAGGATTTCAAACACTGATCATCCGTCTGTTACTTTTCACCACATCTGGGTCTCAACGTTATCTTTCTTACTAATACCCATCACTCAAGGACCTTATGATATGCATAACTGTCAACTTAACGTTCCAAGTATATCAACCATGTTCCATTCTTTCACCTCCCGCAAGGTTCGATCCATCCTCGCGTCAATTTGCGCCTGGGCGTGCCCAATCCGTGATGCACTCCCACAATTCCATATCCTCATCATAGATCAGGTCCTTTATGCTATCACTCTATACTTAACCATATCACACACATATTCCAGCATCGCCAGATACCAATCAATTCTTACCTTGTCTTCTTTTTCTGATTTGACACCACTCATTCCGTCTAACCTCAAGTTTTACTGTTCTCCTCATCTCTGATGTAGTTGTCTCCGGAGATACTTATGCAATAGATGACGCGCTTACCAGTCCTGTTATGCTTTCTATTCTTCAGATATTCTTCATTAGCTTCTTTGTGGCTTCAGATCAATTCTCCTCATACCTGTCCTTTCTTCTTGTAGCTCTACTCTGAGTACTCCTAACGAAACCCAAACTGATTCTCCGTAGAACCTTACCTGTGACCCTGTCTCCTGGGTACTAACATCTTCAGCATAATAATCATTTGCTCTCCATTTCTGTCTGGGAGTAATCCACATATACTGCTCGTGAGCTTGAAGGGGACTTGCCCATACCGTTCATGCATTCTTTACCTAAAGAACTTACCTGTCCTGCTGTAGCTTGAACCATTCTAGAATCTTTGTTACCAACTCCTCACACCCTACCCGGTGCAAAATAAACAACTTTATGAAATGTCTCTATCCTTGGTTTCTAGCTGGTAATAACCAGGTCATAGATCAACTCCTGGAGACATCGTCCCATCTTGTATCCAACATTGTACTTTTCGTTCTATCCCGACGATGCTAACAATCCCCGCAGTATAACGCTCTGGCTACTCCAGGGTCAAATTCCTTCGATTGCTTCAATAGGTTTTTTTGTCAGCCAATACCATCTTTTACAATATTCCTGATACCAATCCTATCTGTAGTCCGACCTTGAAGTACCCCCAATCTTTCTTTACATACCCATATAATTTTCCCACTGGTCAGCTCAGTTTCCACTCAGTCTCATTAACATACTCCAGATGATATTCTTTACAATCCTTGGTTATTTCTTAACTGATTAACTCTCTCACTGTGACTCATGCTGAGGCTCCATTAAGACAAACTCTATTATTACTATGAACTTCCTGATCACTTGTATCCCAATTCATCTGCCAGAAGTTTCTAATTCCTTCTCAATAAGTATTACTATCTTCAGCCTCTCATAAAGCACCCATGAGGCAAACTCTCTATGTCTAACTCCCTCTCGGAACATTCTCAACACCGAGTTCATCCAAATCGTTACATGAACAAAGCATAAACCATTCAGTTAAATACTCATCCTCGAGGAATCAGCCTCGAACTTCGAATGTAGCGAGGCATTCTAGTTTTCTGTTCCCTCACCATGGGAAGTCCATCCTAACATGTCGAGTCATTCTATGTAGAAGTCATGCCCTCACCTGACCTCTTCCCAGGTGGCATCTCCTGCCTCTGATGCATAGCAGATAACTTCACCGATTCCATCACTATTCTGACGGCTATCTAGTCAATCAGGTTTTTCCACCTTTCTGGAAAAACTAAGAGCTATCAAGCTTTTTGGGGTTCTTCTGCTTTGATTACCGAAAATCTATCCTTACTATAATCCATCAAAAGAAGCACTGCTATTTGCAGCTCTAGTACTCATGCTTTAAGCATCATTCATTAGTTCTTCGAACCACATGGCCCTCTCCACTATCCCCATACTGGTGGTGAGTACACACATCGGAGAGGCACAAATACTTAAGACTATTCCAGATTTTAAATCCTTAAATGGGTCATCATCATTTTCAACTGCATCCGTCTGTATCAATTTCCCGAAATGAATTACTCAATTCGCAAAGCCCATAAATTACACTGTTGCTACTTTATCATTCCAAACCAATCTAAGAAGGCCTCCATTCTCCACAGTTCAAATCATGTCTGTATAACCTCTTCTATCAATTCATCATCTAGGTTCTTTCCAACCCATCACGCCAATGCCTCAGCCCAAGTGTCGTTTCCAGGCATCCCTCTAGCACAATACTTAACACAACCCTTTAGTCATGGGCTCTCATCCCCTTATAACTAAGGGTGGAATTAACTTTGCCCATCCATTGATAAATTCTTTGTCAACCCGAACTTTCCTCAAAACCAAAGGATAACACCCTTTAAGCCTTTCATATAATACCCTTATCTATCCATACTCTCACAATACCAACACTGGTAACCTTACTGTCAAAACATATAAATCGGCTATTTTCCCAGAGAAGTCCGCTGTTCTTCTGTTCCATCTCAACAAATAAACTCCACAACTTACTCACACACCAGAGACCCTCTGCTGCTGATTTCAGGGATAAATGGGGGTCTCTAGCTCCAACTATTATCTAGAATCCCCCCCCCCCTTCAAAACAATGTCAAGTTCCCCTTAACCATTCTAGGAACAAAAAATTTGAGTTCATCTGCCAATACTGACCAAACTCCTGAGCTCTGTGGTTCATACTCTGAACCAAACCACAACTAGATCCAAATAACCACAGCTATCATGCATACACAAAGCATATTTAGGCCAAATCCACAATGATATACATTTAGCTACCAAATTTTAACACTACCAAGTATACCCAAGTCTCAACATGCTTCATACAAGCCAATAAACATATATTACATATGAATTCAATTCAGACAATTAACCACATACACTCAATATGCAAACCATTATCCCAATATTCATCCCCATGCATAATAATGTTATTCAGCACGCTTTAATCTCAACATGCAATAGTCAAGGGCCCAGCCCCAATAGTATCTCATGCATATGTCAACTCATTCCTCATGCTCCATATAAATAAGCAGGTAAACAGGGCATTCAAACATATGTTCAAGCATGTCAATCATTCATACCAACCAACCCTAAGTCGAACTTGTCACTGACAGTGAGCGTACATGTTCGGTCAATCTCCAGAACCAATAAACCTTGCCTCGCTCTGATACCAAGTTGTAATGCCCTACTACCTTAGAGCCGTTACTAAGTGCGTTTTAAAAGAAACTTTGTGCAAAGAACTCGCTAATCGAGGTTTTTAAAACAAAAGTGTGACTAAGCAAAAGTTAAGGCTGTAATCTTTAAAAATGCGGTGTTTCATTGAAAACTTCTAGTATTTAACATTTGGGATCCCAAAATAAGGTTTGAACACTATGTACAACTTAAAATAAGTTTACAGTTGATTAATTATAAAAATCACAGATTATTACAGCCATTTCTCGAATAAACCCCCAACCAAAGCAGTCGGGCAGGCCAAACATGTACGCGTCGCTTCACTCTCTCCGTACTCATAGTTGGTTGACTCAATCTTTGCCCTTACCTGCAACACAGAGCACCCGTGAGCTGAAACCCAGCAAGAAAACTCATACAGTATATAACATATGCGAATTATATAGTTAACATATCAGATTATCCACAGATAAACAAGTATTCCATCAAACTAAACAAACACGGCCATGCCGTCCCAGAGGCATTACCTAAGCCTGGGGTCTCGGTCCTCACCGTAAGGATATCCCTTGTATCCATTGGGGTCCCACCCTGTCTGTAACGCCCTACTTCCTTAGAGCCATTACTAAGTGAGTTTTTAAGACAAAACAGTGTGCAAGGATATCCCTTGTATCCATTGGAGTCCCACATTGATCTCAACATGCAACAGTCAAGGGCCAGGCCCTATCAGTATCTCATGCATATGTCATCTCATTCCTCATGCTCCATATAAATAAGCAGGCAAACAGGGCATTCAACATATATTCAGACATGTCAATTAATCATACCAACCAACCCTGAGTCGAGCTTGTCACTGACAGCGAGCGTACATGTTCGGTCGATCTCCAGAACCAATAAACCTTGGCTCGCTCTGATACCAAGTTGTAACGCCCTACTTCCTTAGAGTCGTTACTAAGTGAGTTTTTAAGACAAAACAGTGTGCAATGAACTCGCTAACCGAGGTTTTGAAACAAAAGTGTGACTAATTAAAAGTTAAGGCTGTAATCTTTGAAAATGCGTCGTTTCATTAAAACTTCTATTATTAAACATTTGGGATCCCAAAATAAGGTTTGAAAACTAATTACATTTTTGAAATAAGGTTACAGTTAAGAAATCATAAAATCATAGATTATTACAGCCATTTTCGAATAAACCCCCAACCAAAGCAGTCGGGCAGGCCGAACATGTACGCGCCGCTTCACGCTCTCCGTACTCATGGTTGGTTGATTCAGTCATTGCCCTTACCTGCAACACAGAGCACCCGTGAGCCGAAGCCCAGCAAGAAAACTCATGCAGAACATAACATATGCAATGTATACAGTTATCATAACAGATAATCCACAAATAAACAAGTCAATCATTAGACTAAGCAAACACGGCCAAGCCGCCCCAGAGCCTTACCGAAGCCTGGGGTATCGGTTCTCACCGCGAGGATAACTCATGTATCCCTTGGGTCCCACCCTGAATATAGCATAACACATGTATCCACCGGGCCCCGCCCTGACTATAGCATCCCATGTGCTAGGTGTTACTTTCGGCCCACGGCCGCCCCGGCTTACGCCGTACTCGGCCCTTGCCGCTCATTTCATCATAATCACACATATAGTACATTCGAAATAATCATTCACACACATCATGATTCATTTAAGGTTTAAACATTTGCACATAATACAATCTGGGGCCATGCCCTAACCTCGGGTGTTATAGTTTTCTTACCTTTCCAATCAATAGCTTAGATCACCTGACTCCTTGAGCACGATCCCACCCGAGCCTTAGCGCACACCTAGGCACAAACATAGGTCAAAGTCAACACCGAACCCCAAGTTAGAATACCTAGCGTCGGGACCAATCCCGAGCCCCCGGGAAATCCCAAATCCCCGAAACAAAGTGGCGGAAACAAGCCCCGAACCCTAGGTCAAAATCCATCATCAAAACTCAAAAATTCCCCTCTGTGAACAGTGCAGCGCTACAGCGCTCTAAAGAGGGCGCTGTAGCGCTACAAGCAGAATGCACCCCCCCAGAAACAGGGACTAGCGCTACAGCGCCCACTGACTAGCGCTGTAGCGCTAGTTGCAGCCCAGAAATCCCAAAATCGCATTTCTGCGATTTCTTTCACCCAATCTCAAACCAAACTTCCCCAAATCTTTACCAAACTCAAAATCAAGCTTATGAACACTCTCCATTCATCCCAAGCATCCCAAATCCTCAAATCCCAAGATCATTTATCCCAAATCTCAAAATCTACCATGAACAACCCTAAACCAGAAATTCAAGCAAACCACAAAGATAAAGTCTTAGAAATCATACCATTGCTGCAAATTTCGACCTTGAATCAACCCTAAGCCTCCTTAGCTTGCTCTCCCTCAAAGCTTGCCCAGAAATCCCTAAAATTCCCATCAACTCAGCTCAAAACACAGCTTAAACCATCAAAACCCTTAAAACCGAAAATCTCTAGAACTTACCTCAAACATTGATGTGTTCTTGCCAAATCTTCAAGTCTAACCCAAGATCCTTGATGCTCAGCCTATCCTTGCTCTCCACTAAGCTTTGCCCCAAGAAAAAATGGAGTGGAATGGTGCAAAAATGCACAAACCGACCCATTGGAAAACCCACCTGTTTTTTCCCTCTTCTCTTTCTTTCCTTTTCCTTCTTTTCTTTCTTTTCTTTCTTTCTCTCCACAGCCAACACTCTCTATAAATCCCACTAAGTGTAAAGCCTCATAAATCAATTTCTAAAAGCCAAATGACCAAAATGCCCTTCCTTTAATTCTCAATCCATTTGTCCAAATAGGGCCGTTTTAGTCATTTTATCCAATTCCCGCTAATCCTCAAGTGTCCCTAATATTTTCCCGATGCTTTCCAACACTCGATTAACCACCAAATAAATATTCCCCATCATCGAAATAAATCTCAATCTATTCTCTGAATTCCTGTTCATACCCCCAGGCTCGCCCCGAGCTGGGTATAAATTCCTGTCAACACTTTCCGCTAGCCTGCTCACTGGGATCGCCTCGAGTCACAAAGCACAGATACATCTACATACCACTGTGGCCTCAACAATCAACACATATCAATACAGTTACGCCCAATCATGGCCAAAATTACAATTATGCCCTTCTAACACGATCCGGGCCTACATGCACACTAACTTACATAGTCATGCATCTCAGATAAACAAATAGTCATATAACATGCTTTAAATCATAACCATGCATTTAAATAATTAAAATCACACATAAATCCCATCATGCCCTCCTGGCACGCTAATCAAGGCCCTTAAGCCTTATTAGCGAATTTGGGTCGTTACACTGTCTACAATCACTTCACGTGCTAAGTGTTACTTTCGGCCCAGCCGCCGTTCTCGGCCTTTCACCGTTCTCGGCTCCCTTGCCGTTCTCGGCTCCTTGCCGTTTCGGCTCTTTTGCCGTTCCCGGCTCCTTTGCCATTCATTCTTACTATAATCACAAATAGTATAACTCAAATAACATTCAAACATATATCAATTCAATTAAGTCTGCACCCTAACATGTAATGCAATATATGGCCGTGCCCTGCAATCACACTATGGGCCCATGCCCTGTCCTACGGGTGCTATAGTTTTCTTACCTATCAAATTGATAGCTTTCAACACTTGACTCCTTGAGCACGATCCCTCTCGAGCCCTAGCGCACACCTAAACACAGCCATAGGTCAAAGTCATCACCGAACCTCAAGTCCGAAAACCTAGCCTCGGGACCAATCCCGAGCCCCCCGGGAAGTCCTAGATCCACAAAACAAGGTGGTGGAATCGAACCCCGAACCCTAGGTCAAAATCCCTTAAAAATAACCCAAAAACCCCTTTCTGGGAACAGGGCAGCGCTACAGCGCTCTAAAGAGGGCGCTATAGCACTACAAGCAGAACCGGCACCCCCAGAAACAGGGCCTAGCGCTACAGCGCCCAAAGACTAGCGCTGTAGCGCTAGTTGCAGGCAAGGAACACCCAAATTCTTTTTCTGCGATTTCTTTGAGCCAATCTCAACCCAAACTTCCCCAAATCTTTACCAAACTCAAAATCAAGATTATAAACACTCTCCACTCATCCCAAGCATCCCAAATCCTCAAAACCCAAGCACATTCATCCCAAATCTCAAAATTTACCATGGTTAACCCTAAACCCAGAAATTCAGTCAAACATCAAAGTTAAAGGCTTAGAATTCATACCGTTGATGCAATTTCGACCTTGATTAAATTCCTAGACCTCCTTAGCTTGCTCTTCCTCAAAGCTTGCCCAGAAATTCCCCTAAAGTTCCCATCATTCAACTTAATACACAACTTAAACCAGCCAAACCCAAAAACTGAAAACTCTAAAACTTACCTCAAAAGTTGATGTGTTCTTGCTAATCCCTTGCCAAATCTTCAAGTCTAACTTAGGATCCTTGATGCTCAGCCTATCCTAGCTCTCCTCTGAGCTTTGCTCCAAGAAAATTGAAGAGAAATGGTGCTAGAATCCACAAACCGCCCCTTTTGGAAAAACCCCTCTGTTTTTCTCTCTTTTCTTTTCCTTCCTTTTTCTTTCTTTTCCACAGCCATCTCACTCTCTCTATCAATCCCACTAAGTATATAAAGCCTCAATAAACTTATCTCTAAGAATCCAATTGACCAAAATGCCCTCCCTATTAATTCTAAACCCTTTTGTCCAAGTAGGGCCATTTTAGTCATTTTACCCAATTCCCGCTAATTCCTCAAGTGTCTCTAATATTTTCCCGTTGCTTTCCAATACCTGATTAATCACCAATAATATTCCTCGATATCAAAATAGACACCAATATACTCACTAAATTTCCTATTCACACCTCCAGGCTCGCCCCGAGCCGGGCATAAATTCCCGCCTTGACTTTCCGCTAATCTGCTCTCTAGGATCGTCTCGAGTCACAAATCACAGATACATCCACATAACAATGTGGTCTTGGCAATCATCTCATATCAATACAGTTATGCCCAAAATGGCCAAAATTACTATCATGCCCTTCTAACACAATTAGGGCCTACATGCATACTAATACACATAGTCATGCATCTCAAATATTCAAATAGTCATATAACATGCTTTAAATCATAATCATGCATTTTACTCATTGAAGTCACACATAAATCCCATCATGCCCTTCTGGCACACTAATCAAGGCCCTTAAGCCTTATTAGCAAATTTGGGTCGTTACAGTAGGTATGGGACTACACAGTTGAAGATGGCTTAAATGAATTGATGGTATTATCTATGCTAATAAGATGCATCTTCTTTTTGGTAGCCCATCACTTGAGAACTCCAAAGTTAAGTGTGCTTGACCTCGAGTAGTCTCATGATGGGTGACCTCCTGGGAATTTTTCCCAGGAAGCGTGCGAGTGAGGACAAAGCACGCTAGAAAGACTTGTGTTGGCTTGTAGGGCCAGCCGTCATTCTAAGAAGCAACCATAGTAACGTAGGGCGTTACAGTATCCTACCAAATCAATTCCCCAAACTGCAAAAGGCCAGGGACTTGTCATCAAGTTATCTCCGTGGGCGGAGCTCGCAAGATCTTTGCATACCTTTGGCATTACTTGCACTTGCAGATGTAATCTACACAGTCCTTCTTCATTGTTGGCTAGAAATATCCTTGCCTTAGGATTCTTGTGGACAAGCTGAGTCCGGCTGAGTGTTCTCCGCAAAAGCCTTCGTTCTCTTCGTGCATGATCGTGCTCATCTCAGTCCTAGGTACGTATCAAAGATACGACATGGATAACCCCATGTGATAGAGCTTTCCATCCTTCATGACGTATCTAGGGGCCTGGTACTGAAACATCCTGGCAGTGGCTCTGTCTGGGGGAAATTCTCCAGTGGTTAGATACTGGATGAGAGGCCCCATCCAGGACATTGTGTAATTGATTGAGTTTACGATTACAGGGGCTTGAATACTGGGTGCGGGTATATGGTCGATTGGGACTACCCCAGAGAGTTCTGCTTCAACATCTATGGCCAACTTTGACAATGTGTCCGCGATTGGAGTAACTCCCAGGTTCGTGCCACATAGGTAGCCATCTTCTCCCCCTTCGTTTGGTATTCTCCTAAAATCTGTCTTACACCAATTGGGAATTGATGTGAACTTCAATGTTTTTCGCCTACACTTCTCGAGCTAAGCATAGTTCGACCAGCATGGCCTCGTGCTCAGGCTCATTGTTTGATGCTTCAAACTAGAAGTGTAGGGCGCTTTGAAATTGGTGACCTTGGGGGATATTAAGATGATCACGGCCCCGACCCCATTCTCATTGGAGGCTCCGTCAACAAAGATATTCCAAAAGGGTAATACAGAGTTGATTGGCTCTTCGTCCTTAGCAATCCCTATGCATTCTACGATAAAGTCGGCCAGGGCCTATCCCTTGATGGAGATTCTTGGGACGTAGGCAATATCAAATTGGCTCAGTTCCATGGCCCACTTCAAAACTCTTCCCGATGATTCTGGTTTTTGTAATACTTGTCATAGGGGATGGTTCGTTAGTACCTTGATGGCATGAGCCTGAAAGTAAGGTCTTAACTTCCTGGAAGCGATCAGTAAGGGTATCTGGACTCCGTGCCCAGCAACCTTTTGCTTATGTAATAGACTGGGAGTTGGACCTTTCCTTCTTCTCTCACTAATGTGGTCTTGTGGCATGTTCTAACACGACCAAATATGGGTACAGTGGTTCCCCATCCACTGGCTTTGACAAGATTGGTGCTTGAGCCAAATGCTCTTTCAGTTTTTTGAAAGCCTCTTCACACTCGGTTGTCCATTCGAACCTCTAGTTTCCGCAAAGTATGTTGAAAAACAAAATGAACTTATCCGTGGACTTTGACACAAAGCAGCTCAGAGCTGCTATTCTTTCTGTCAAGCTCTAAACATCTTTGTGTTTCTTTGGCAATGGCATATCGATCAAAGCTCTGATCTTACCCAGGTTGGCTTCTATCTCTCTCGAGCTTACAATGAAGCCTAGAAACTTCCCGGATGCAACGTCAAAAGTGCACTTCTTGGGATTAAGCTTCATCTCGTACTTCCGGATAATGGTGAATGCTTCCGCCAGGTCGTCTACGTGTTGGGTTGACGTCTTAGACTTGACCAACATGTCGTCTATGTAGACTTCCATGGTCTTCCCAAGTAAGTTCTGGAACATTCTGTTGACAAGCGTTTGATATGTGGCTCCGGCATTCTTTAGCCCGAAAGGCATGACAATGTAGCAGTATACACCCTTATCTATCTGGAAGCTGGTGTGTTCATGGTTAGCTACATGCATTGAAATCTGGTTGTAGCCAGAGTAGTCATCCATGAAACTTAGCATCTCATACCCGGGCGTGGTGTCCACCATCTGTACTATCTGGGGCAAAGGGAAACATTCCTTTGGACACGCCTTGTTAAGGTCTGTGAAGTCTATGCAAGTTCTCCACGTCCTGTTTAGTTTTGGCACCAACACCGAGTTTTCCCGCCAAACGGGGTACAATGCTTCCCAAATGAAGTTAATCGAGAATAACTTCTCGATTTCTAGTTTGAGGGCCTCTGCCCGCTCTGTGCCCAGTGGCCTTCGCTTCTGCCGGACTGGAGTTGCATTTTCGTCGATGTTCAGGGCGTGACATATGATGTTGTCGTCAATCTTGGTCATATCCGAGTGGGACCAGGCCAGGATGTCCTGGTTCTCTTTTACTCGGGTGACTATGGAAACCTTGACCTCTGAATTCAAATTTCTTCCTACCCGGATTACACTTGTCAGATTAGTGTAACTGATGCACGCCTCTTAAATCTCCTCCATATGTTCTAATGCCTTGTCCTCTTCTATCCGAGGATCAAATTCGTCATCTTCCCTGACCACCCCCCGTGTTGGTTGTGGTTGCGAGACCAGAGCGATGTTCTCCTCCTTAAGGGGCTCTTCGCGAACCATGAAGATTGGTTGGGCGGAGACGTGATACAACTTCCAGACGCTCTTCTGATCTCCCCGTACTGTCCCCACTCCGCCGCTATCACACGGGAGTGGAGGTAATGGCACCAAAGTCGACCAGAGCGGGGCACCCAAAAATCACATTATATGAGTGGGACAATCCACCACCACGAATGTGCAGTACTTCAACGTGTTTTAAACATCGTTCCCCGATGTAACAGGTAGTTGTATCTTTCCCATCGGGGGCAATGAATCCCCATTAAATTCATAGATCTGCATTGGATACGATGCTAGGTCCACCTCCGTTAGGCCGATCGCTGTAAAGGCCGATTTGAACAAGACATTGACAAAACTCCTGTTGTTTACCAACACTCGGGATACTCTTTTGTTGGCAATTTGGGCGTCAATGACTAAGGGATTGTGGTGCAGGAAGTGGACATTCCGAGCATCTTCCTCCGTAAACGTTATCGGTAGATTCATCAGCTTTGGGCGCTGAGCCGGAGTTTGGACCAATGCACACATCTCATGGCCATGGTCGAATTCGCTGAGGTACCTCTTTTGGTCAATCTGGGATGGTCCCCCAGGAGCGGGCCTCCCGATATGGTGGAGATATGGCCATCCACTCGAGGGGTCGTAGTTCCAAGCGAATATGGCATCCCGGGTCCAAGAGCCCTATGGCCTCCAGGAGGTCGCACTATTGGGGCCCCCTGAGGGGCTTGTGCTCCCGGTCCTGGAGCGTGTTATATTATTTTAAATAATATAATGTTAGATTAAGTGTGACATAATGTGATTTGTCACACAAATGTTATTTGTCACACCTTGTAACATATTATTGAGAGTCACAAAAATTGGACACATGTGTGTGGAAAATGTGACATATTTTGGAGTTACAAAAATAACAAACTTGTAACTCCCAAATATTACCCAATAATGTGTAGATTTGATATTACACATTTTGATTTGAATTTCTCAAAAGCCATAAGAGATATGGCTGTTAGAGATGTGATTTTACTCCCATAATGTGTATGGAAGTTACAAAATCAAGTGGGAATGAATTTGGAACGTTTTGGAAAATTTGGAAAATTGGCTGCTGAAAAAATGACTTGGGCCGCTGCCTATGTTTTTCAGGCCGCGGCCCAAGAGGCAGAAAACATCGTGGGCCGCAGCTCATTTTTTCAGGCCGCGGCCTGAACGATTGACAGCATTTTCCAAACTTTGGTTTTATCCAATTTTGAACGTTTCCAACAGCCAAGTAACTCCAAAATCTCTATTTTAATTCCATAAATATCTAATTAATCATTGGTAACAGCCATGGGGGTTGGTGGAATTTGAAATTTAAAGGGTGTCTCAAAACTCTATAAATAGGAGCCTAATGCTCACTTGAAAGACACACCAATTTCCATCCACAATGCACTTGGCTGGAAAATACACCATAGAGGCTTGATAATTCCAGAGAGCTATTTCCTAGAGAGATCCCTTAGTGCTTAGAGAATAGGGGGAAATAAGCTTTTGGACAAAGGTTTTGAACCTTGTTCAAGTTGGTGATCCCCACTACTCTACACTTTGATTGTGTGAGAGTTTGTTCTTTTTATTGATTTTATTTTCATTCTTTTGATCTTGTTGATCTTATTTACTTGTATTATTATTGTTTTGAGTTTGTAATCTTCTTCTTCTACCTCTTTATATTTACTTGTATTTTGAGCAATTGAGTTGTAATGTTTATTTAATAAATTACCTTGTCTATTGTAATTTTTGCATGGAGTTGCATTTTGGTTTTTCCATGTTTCCATTGAGTATAAATATATATTCTCTAACAATCAAAAGCTTAAGTTCCTTTTCAATGGAAGGAGAAACCATAGAGATCTTGTGAGGATCCAACCTTGAAAAAATGGTAAGACAAGTTAATGTTCTTTTGTTTTCTTAGAAGATCTAATAGTTTTCATATAATGATAGAAATGAGAAGAAGAAAAATTATAAATAAGGTTCATTGTTTTCTAATATTCTTTGTTTTATAGTGGTTAGATTAGAAGATAATTCAACATCTTGAGTTGTTGCTATATGTGATTAATTAACATATTGTGTAAATAATCTAGTAGATTATTGGGTAATATGCTAGCATGTTATAGAATTGTCTTATTATGAGATAATGATAAATTATTAAGATGAAAATTTTATGAGTTTTATATGACATGCATAACTATATTGATTTTGTGAATCAATAAAAATGTGAAATCATATGTGTATGATATTTGTAATTAATGTTTTCATATTAATAAATAGTCATAGTAGTATGATATTAGTCATGTATGTTGACAACTATGTGAAATTACATTGAAATATAATCATGCAAACATTTGTGAGATGTTAATATGTTTTATCCTATATTGATGTGAATTATCATGATTTTATGGTTTGTCATATAATATGATTATTAATGTGATTAGTAACCATTTATTTGGTAATTAAAAAGAATTATTTGAGAATTTAATTTTCTCATTTAAAAGATGAGCATCTCATTTTATGAGATAAGAAAAGATGAACCTAAGGGAGTTACATCTTTTAATGGTTGTGTCTTGCCATTGCAAGAAAAATGGATCAATGTAGATTCAAAAATTGTGGGATGACATATTGACTCAATAAACTTGAAGTCTAGAGTATGGTCAAGTGAAATATATTTGAGAATTATTTAGTGACAATAATTCTTAAATATTCAATGTAAAATTGGAGAAACAATTTTGAATCTTTACACCAATAGTGAATAGATTAACGTGAACTTTATTCATTTTGGTTAAAGATGATGATATGTTTAAATTAATCTCAAAGAGGAGATAATTTTAAACTAAAACATAAGAATTTAAAGTGTTTAAATAAATCAATGAGGGTTTATTTTCTCTTATTTAAAGTGTTTAAAAAAAATTGACATCTTCAAATTGATTTTGATGAGAAAATCAATGGATGTAAAATTGGTGTTTTCAAAATAATCTCAAAGAGACTCTTAAGAAATACACAAAAGTTGTTTAAGTTATTTTGAGATTATTTTGACAACTAAAAGTAAAAATTAGTGATTATTTGTTTGAGAAATTTTCACATGACATTTGTGTTCACATATTTTATTTTGTGAAATATATAAAAGAAAGCAACAAAGTGAAAGTTATTTTCAAAGAAGGTGTGTCTTGATTTTGCAAGTAAATAAATCAAGATAAACATTGAGGTTTTTTATGTTGATCTATTGAGAGTTTATCATGTGGCTTAACGAACTCATGATGAACTTTGAGAATTATAAGTCTGGATTTATCTTAGAGGATAAATGACTTAATAGAAATTAAGAGATTTCTATTTTAAAGTGATTATCACTATGTGAGAAATGTGGGGGTGATTCTCCAAAAGTTAGTCAATTTTGTTGATAATAATTGATTAATTTGGTCATCCTATCAAATCACATTGGCTATATGTGTATAGAATGAACAAATCTAGATATGTTTGGTGTCTAAAGTTATTGTTTTGTAATATTTTGATTCAAGAAGGAATCAATTTAAAACATAAAGGAGAATTTTAGAAACAAAGAGGTTCCTAGAATTAATATTCAAGGAAAATATTTATCTTGGATATTGAAGTATAAAATAGTGGGGGTGTTGACTATGGTCAAAATCACTATATTAAAGAGGTAACTATTTTAATCAAACTATAGCTAGCAACAAAGTTTGAAGAAAATAATGAGAGTGTCTAAGTATGCATACATGAGAAAATGATTCAAATGGAATCATTTCTACATCTCAAGGGATGGGACTTAGACACCCTAAAGAGATTCACGGTTGATGGTAACCTATCTTAATACTAGTAACCAAACTAGTATTAGGTTCAATAGGTAATAACAAGTCAATCAAGTGAATAGTAGTAGTACTCAAATATTGTCCCATATGAGATATGAGTACTAGTGTGTTACCAAAATGAGGGTTAAAACCGAAAGGTTTTTTAATAGAACTTAGTCTTAAAAAGACAAGTATTTTAGGGTAACAAAATACTGTAAGAGTTCAACCTATATAGACCTAGGGGTGGTGCCGCCCCTCATGAGAATTGGGAGTCATTTTCAAGAAAATTCTATGAATGGAATGTGCACATGGCCATTAACGGTGCAAAAGCGAGACATTGAGGTCTCAAGTGAACATAGCAAATGTGTGTGTGTTATCACCGGTTTGTTATCAAAGGATAGTGGTTCAATGCTTCGACAACCAAAATTTCAACAAACTTTATGGTAATTACACTAAGGTAAAATTCAAGTCGAAAGAAATTTTACTTTATGCACTAATGCAAAGGTTTCTATAGAGAGTGATTATTTAATCAAGTGGGGAATATTATATTTTAATATAATGTTTTGATTGATTAAATAAGTGTTACAAAAATTGATTATTTAATCTAAGTGGAGGAATGTTATATTACTTTAAATAATATAATGTTAGATTAAATAATGTGACATAATGTGATTTGTCACACAAATGTGATTTGTCATACCTTGTTACATATTATTGAGAGTCACAGAAATTGGACACATGTGTGTGGCAAATGTGACATATTTTGGAGTTACAAAAATTACAAACTTGTAACTCTCAAATATTACCCAATAATGTATAGATTTGATATTACACATTTTGATTTGAATTTCTCAAAAGTCATAAGAGTTATGGCTGTTAGAGATGTGATTTTAACTCTCATAATGTGTATGGAAGTTACAAAATCAAGTGGGAATGAATTTGGAACGTTTTGGAAAATTGGCTGCTGAAAAAATGACTTGGGCCGCTACCTATGTTTTTCAGGCCGCGGCCCAAGAGGCAGAAAACATCGTGGGCCGCAGCTCATTTTTTCAGGCCGCGGCCTGAACGATTGACAGCATTTTCCAAACTTTGGTTTTATCCAATTTTGAACGTTTTCAACAGCCAAGTAACTCCAAAATCTCTATTTTAATTCCATAAATATCTAATTAATCATTGGTAACAACCATGGGGGTTGGTGGAATTTGAAATTTAAAGGGTGTCTCAAAACTCTATAAATAGGAGCCTGATGCTCACTTGTAAGACACACCAATTTCCATCCACAATGCACTTGGCTGGAAAATACACCATAGAGGCTTGATAATTCCAGAGAGCTATTTCCTAGAGAGATCCCTTAGTGCTTAGAGAATAGGGGGAAATAAGCTTTTGGACAAAGGTTTTGAACCTTGTTCAAGTTGGTGATCCCCACTACTCTACACTTTGATTGTGTGAGAGTTTGTTCTTTTTATTGATTTTATTTTCATTCTTTTGATCTTGTTGATCTTATTTACTTGTATTATTATTGTTTTGAGTTTGTAATCTTCTTCTTCTACCTCTTTATATTTACTTGTATTTTGAGCAATTGAGTTGTAATGTTTATTTAATAAATTACCTTGTCTATTGTAATTTTTGCATAGAGTTGTATTTTGGTTTTCCATGTTTCCATTGAATATAAATATATATTCTCTAACAGAGTGTACCCTCCCTCAGAGGGTTTGAACTGCTCAGGTGCTCCTTGGGCAAAAGTTTGTCCGGGAGCTATGGGTTGTCCCGGAACTCCAATCGGCATCCTGACCCATTGGTGGGGGTGCCTCAGCTTAATTTGATTCTCGATCTCCTCCTTCAGCTGACGAAATTCCTTATTTGTGTGGCATATTTCCTTGTGATAGGCACATCTTTTGCTCGCGTCCCTCGAGTTTTTTACCCCTTTAAACATGGAGCTTGGTTTTCGATAGTGGAATACATTGCCCATTACAAGGTAAATATTCTCCCTGGTGTCCACCAAGTTCGTGTATTCTGTGTATTGAGGCTCGTACCCCCTCTTTCCCTTCTTTGCAGACTCAGGCAGGCTCTGATTCTTGCTGGATTGTTTTCCCGAGGAAGGGTTTATGCTTGCCTCAACCGCTCCCATCTAGGATGGTTGAACCGCTCTGGGAGTGACACTATATCCGGCCGGTGCCACTCCATATCCAGAAAAAAGGGGCTGAAGAAGCTGGAGCATATCCCGATGAAGCAAGCGCATAGACAATCAGGGTCATAAACTGCATCTCGGATATTGCTGGAGGTGCTGGATAGGGATTTGTTAGGTATTGTGCCTTGTACCCAGGAATGGTCTGTGTTGTTGGTTGTGGTGTTGGATGCCATCAAAAATCTTGGGTTTGAGCTTCTTCCCAGTTGATGAAGCCTTGAGCCCTCCTTATAAATTTTTCAAGGGTGGCCACCTTGCTGCATTGCCATGTCATCCCAGAGAGGGGATCCAGCTTTGATTCCGAACTGGAGGGCTACTAAGCATTGTCCATCATCCACCTTAGTCTTTGAAGCTTCCTCTGTGAAGTGTTGGATGTAAGACCTAAGGGTTTCGGTGGGATGTTGCTTAATGTTGGCCAGCGCACTGACCTCCATGTCTAGTTTATGGGCGGCTACGAATTGCCTACGAAAAGCTGATTGCAATCTAGACCAAGATTTGATTGATCCTGTCTTGATCCTTTTCCACCACTCTTCTACGGGTCCGACCAAGGTGATCGAAAAGTACAGGCATTTGTCGTTATCGCAAACATGGGCTATAGTCATCAGGTGATTGTAGCGGGATAGATGATCTCTTGGGTCAGTGTTTCCGGTGTAGGCGGGTATATCCGGCATCTTGAACCCCTTAGGTAACACGACGTCCAGGATGTGTTTTTCACATGGTTCCTTCTCTTCATCTTCAGAATCGGAACCTCCGCCTTCTTTTTTCGGACCAAGCGCTCCATGACCTTCTTGAGATTGGCTAGCTGCTCCATGAACTGCCTAGCCATTCTATCATCAATGGGAACTCTTTCGTTCCTCCTGTCGTTGAGTTCATTCCTCAAGTTGCCTCCTCAAGGGTGAATCTTCTCTTTACAGGCATGCTCCTTTCGAGCTTTGAGGTCGTATCACAAATCAACACAGGATGTGTCATCTCCTGAACTAACAGCTTCCGGCTCCTCTCCGCATTTACACCCTTCGTGATCTTTGTTCACAGACGCGCTGGGATAAAAATGTCTTCCCTAGTCGTCATGTCTCGGGACATTCCGGGGTTTAGTGCCACGTGGATGTTTCCCCTACGGATTTTTCGGGTGATTCCGTCCTGGGACAAGATTCACCCGTAATTTCCTAGGGAAATGCCCTGGGTCCACCCTAGTTTTTGGAGAGGGAGGAGTCTTCTTTTGGGGGTTTCCTTTTTCCATGGGATCGGTCGCTTTGACTTTCCCTTTTTCTTGAGCTTGGTTAGAAGGACCAGCTCCGGGATGAGTGGATCATCCTGGAGGAGGAAGAGTAGGGGTTGTAGCATTGTTGGGAGCGCCAGTCCCTGTAGGTGGGACAGGCAGCTAAGTTCCTAGGGGAGGAACAGCTGGGGGATTATCTGTAAATCCCTGAGCAGCAATGAATGCTTGAAGAGCCAGGAGGGACTCTTGCATCTGGCGGGTGGTTTCTTGTTGTTCCACCATCCTTGCTTCTTGATCGAGGACCTGTTGTCTCAGACGAACCACTTCCAGGTCCTCCTGTTCGGGTTCCACATCATTTTCTCTGGGATTGATGGGATTCTCGGCCTCATGGTCTTCGTACCCTTCTCCGTCTTCTTCGTAGTATTCTTCGCCGTACTCATCCCCTTCTCCGAAGTTCTGGGAGTCGTCAGGCAGGGGCCCGTGATAAGGTATATCCTCTGGTTGATCTTGAGGAAGTTGTTGGTTTTGCAATGGTTCTCAATTGTTCTGTTGCTGCTGTTGAGCGATATCAAATATAGTATGTCCAGTATTCACCGTCTTTGTAAATGACAAGGACTGGTTCAAGCTTTCTTCTGGCTCTCAACGAAAGCACCAAAATGTTGAACGAGTTTTTCAAAAATTATAAATATATTGAGAAATAAGAGCTAGAAAGAAAGGCAAAGAAATAAACAAGATCACGATTTTTATGTGGTTGGGGCGTTAATGCATACAAGAGAAAATTGGATCCCTGCTGCAGTGCACAAATGACCCTATTTATAGGTGACCATATAGTTTGGGCCGGACTAATCCGGGCCCAATATGGATATAATGATAAGTGCTCTCTAACGGAGCTATAATACAAGAGTGTATCATTATTATAGGTTGTTAATCTAGACCCATTGGGTTGGCTTAAGCGTAGTAGAGCTTTACAACTGCCCTTTGTATGTTAATACGGACTGATTCGCGTGGGCTACCAGGGGGATTTTGGGGACAGGATCTGTCAGAGTAGTGGCAATACCGTTCCCGAGGAACATCATACGTTCCGTGCGTATCCCCTTTCTGCAGATTAGTTAGGGAGACCAACTGCCAGATTTCTCGGGGACACGTCAACTGCATGAAGAACTAGCCTTGATCTACCCGGACACATGGTCCGAGTTCATTTACCAAGGTTCAAGTTCATTTACTGAGGCTAGGGTTCATTTACCAATGTCGGGGTTCTTCTACCAAGATGGACATCAATTGTTGATGACAGATCGAAGGAAAGATCCTAGTAGTGAGTTAGATCGAGAGGATGAAACTGGAAACTTCATACGGATCCCACATGGGATGTGTCCCTTGGGATGGACCGTCTTCCACAACGATCTAAACCCCAGAGGGTGGAGATTGGGTGAGTCCATGAAGTTGGTTCAAGCCTATGTCTCAAGTCCTGACCCTTTACTATATGATTATATGCCAGTCATTGAACCTAAGACTGGTCTAGGCCTCCGGGCCTCTAGCTGCTCAGTTTTTGCTGGGCCTTTACCTCTCTTGAAGGCCTAAGAGACCCACTTGACAATGTCACATGTTCAAGGTGGAAAATATGGATAACATCCTATAAGTTGGATGTGGTACTAGACGATATTCATAAGCTATGCAATACGTTTAGTGTCAATTCTTTTAATCATTGTAACAGAGCCACTAATGTTATTGCTCACTCTTGGGCCAAGCTTGTCTTGACCATGTACTCCTGGGCCAAACTTGTCTTGACCATGGAGCAAGCAAGAGCTCGGTGGCCTGGGCTATCGTCATGTGTATGGCCTTGGTATCATTAGCACTTGTATGCATCTTGGCAATTTCCGTTTAATAAAATTTCCACTTTCTTTAAAAAAAAAAACAAAAACAATTAGAAGGGATAAATTTGAATGAAAGAAAAGAGAAAAGAGTGAATAAATTTGATTAATGTATTTTAATTTTGTTATTTTAAAATTTTAATATACTAAATTAGATTTTTAATTTACTGTAATTTTAGCTTTTACGATTAATTAATATGCAAGACTATCACGTAAATAATATAAACAACCACGTCAACCTGCAAAAATATCCTTATAAAACATAAACCATCAACTGGCCAAAACTACTAAATAACACGACTAGTCATGTTCCATTTAACTTAAAAGAGTCTTGGATCAGAGTAATATTTTGGTGAAAAGTTGAAGACTATAGTTGATATGTACCCTTTACTTAAACATCTATACAAATAGAAAACATAATGACAGTTGAAAAGGCTAAGCAGATTATGTTACAACCTAAATGAAAATAAAACTTTTAACACATTTCATAAATTTACAAATAATATTATCCACACTATTTTTTAGAACGGGGCCATGCCGGAGAGGTGATTATTCCGTTTGAATCAGTTGACGGGGAGTCCCATGTACACTTCTGGAGCAGGACAAGTAAAGATATGCACAGTTCGTATTACTTGGGTTGGGCTTGGGGCATAGCATCAGACCACCAAACTGAGTCCCTATCAGAAACAAGACCGAAATCAGAGAAAATCACTTGAACAACGCCATTAAGTTACGCAAAAATAGATCATGTCTTACTTGAGATTTCCTTGGCTCAGTTGCTGGAGCTGCCAAGATCAAAGTCCATGGTGTAGTCATACTCAATAGTTGGAATAACAGATGCAACAAATTTCAAGAATAAGAAAAGGTACCTATTATCAAAGGAAAATCATAATAGTTAGTTTTGAAAATTTTAAGGTCGAATAATAACCGGAACTGAAATTATTCTACCACATGCAATTATATAAAAATGCATGAAACTACAATCATTTTGTCATTTCTAGTCTGAATATATCCAGTTTCCCACCCCAAGTTGACATGCAGAATTTTTATTTTTGGTTATTTTAATTAATTTGTTATAATTCATTGTTCATCCTTCCCTGAGAAGGACTTACTATGTCATCATGCATTAAACACGTCATCAAAATCCAATACACAAGGTATACCACTCAACTCTAACAAAATTGATGTCTATTTATTTTTGTTAAAAGTTGAATAGATGTATTAAGAGAAAAATTACTTGTCAACTTCTGGTTCTACACCACGTGACATGAGCACATCAATGATTTTTTTCATCACCGCCCCATGTCGACATGGATGAACAGATGCATGCTTCCCCGGCAAGTGAGGATGGTCCTCAATGGTTACCTGTATTCATTATGAATGATCATTAATACAGTTGAAAGCATAAGTTCAAACCCTTTTCTTTATAGTTCCACACACCAACAGCACCCTCCCCATAAAAAGTTTCAGTAAGATTTTAAGATGTAAGCTTATGTAGTGTTACTCACAGTTTTGCGAGCATGGTCTTGACTAACATCTTCAAGTACAAGCTCTGGTTGTAGAAGCATCCTTGACTAAGAGAACAACAAATGGGCATGATCAGTTGCACAAGCATTTTCATTGGGAAATAACAAAAAAGAAAGACATTCATAGGCCAAAATAACATCAAATTATTAAGCACATATCATCAAATAACCAAGCACTATGGACAAGAAAGATTTGTAGAAACTAACTGAGATTTGAAAGTTCTAAAATCTATTAACTACATCTCACGAGTTAAGAGCTCTAGTCGTGACAAGCAATGAAATAAATATGAAAAGTAATAAACTTTTTGCAAAATTACAACAGAAGACAATTACAAAACAAACCTCATCATAACCAGTAAGCCACACTCGAGGAGTTTGATAATATTTATCATACCTACACAGATAAAACAGAACCAAAGAAGATATTAGTGCTAATTGTTGATATCACAATTCCTAACCCACAAAAAGTTGATATTATTTCTAGTATTCTGTGACAAATGCATGATGCTACAAGATAGGAAAAACAAAACTATTACTTCAACAATTGACTGTCTCTTCGAGTAGTATAAACTTCAACAAGATAAGAAACTGACCGCTAAAAAATAAAAATAAAGACATTCTTACGTGATGCTGACATCATAGGTTCGGGTACGTAAAATATTATCGTCGTCAGGTTCATGAGCAACAAGATATGTAGGCTGCAAGGTTGCCTGTAAATAAAAAAATAAAAATAAACTATATCAATATAGAACAACAATTGCAATAATTTCACTCAAAGGATAAACACTAAAATGCACGAAGCAGACATTATATTCATACATATGGGCCACATGAAAGCATAGCATATACATTGCATTGCATTATACAATATATCATCAAGTTGTTAACTGAAGTGAAGAAATTAGACCCTTACAGCGTCACTTTCAATAACATTATCAGGATCTTCATAATCAGCCATGTCAGGAATATCTTCATCATCGTCCCCGCCAAAATATGAGGGAGTCAACTTTACAGCTCTGTTCTTGCTGATTTCTAAATTTTCCATAGAGGGCAAGTTTTCATCCTCCGCATTTTTACCCTCTAAAAAGTGAGAGACAATGAGTAAAAATCTATAATCAAATGTCATATTTGATCTTTTTAACAATAACCTACCCTTTGGCTTCCCATGGGTTGCCAACCAGCCATCATTATCTTCATTATCAAGAAGTACTTCCCCTCCTGCAGCTTCATACTCTTCTTCAACAGATGCTGCTCTCCGCAAACAAGGAACTGAGCAAGAGATGAAAAAACATTCAGTATCTTTTACTTGATTTTTAAGCGAAACTGGGATTAGATTGAACTATAATGCAATCATTATAAATAAATAAAAAAGGCACTAGGTTGGTCTAGTAGTTGGGGGAGGCGGGGGTTTGGGAAATGGGTGAGACTCAGATTCGAACCTGGGATCTACAGATATTGAGGTTCTTAGGGCCTCATTAGGCACCAAGTGTGCCAATGATAAAAAGCGTGTCTTTTTTTTTTTACAATTTGTTAAACCAGCATAAAAAAAGTAAACCTGGCTAATATCAATGTTATATTGCAGTAATGAAAGATCTAGCAAATCTAATTAAGAAAAAATCATGATGTAAATCCTTAGGTATTAACTAATGAATGAAAGTCAATAGGGAGGAGAAACCTACACTACACTGTAACAGTTTACCAAAGAAAGTAATACATAAAAAAAAGAATAAGGAGCAGCATTGATGATGTAACAATACCATTTCTAGTTATGAGGTATTGCTTTTCAGGTGGCAAATATGGCTTCCTCTTGCTTGGCTCACCTGACTCCCTAACAGGATGAAAATCCAATGAAGAAGATAAGAGAATAGAACCTTAAAACCCACTTGAAACCAAAGATGATTAAGAACCTAAACAAGCAAATAAATTTCAAACACCCTTCAGTAGCAAATGAAACAGTAACAAACTTCGTACTTGTTCCATTTATTGTGATGTATACGAAAAATAAGCATAAGGATCAGATTGTCGTTGTTACTTCTACCAATAGCTCTGAAAAATATTTTCCGGCTTGCGGAAGTTATATCATAAACGATTCAAAACCGATGTAATTAATCATATAGATGAAACATTCTAAAATTACATTTCCTAAAAAAAAAAAAAAAGCCCAAATTACCTAATTTAACAGTGAACATGATATTTAAATTCAATATCTTAAGTAACACCCCCGATGATGTAACCCAATAGACCGAGCTTTCAAAGCCAATCCCCAAAAAAATTCGAATGCCCAATAAGGTTGTAAATAAGGCTTAAATTTTAATATAAAAACGAAACAGTTGTAAATAAGGTCCAATTGGATCATATTTAACCCTAGATAGTAATAAAAGATGCAACAAAATTTACGAATGGTGAAACTTGGAGAAGAAACAATTACCATGACCAGGTAGGGCATTTGGACACAAGGTTATCACCGGCGGTGATAAACTCGCTGACACTGAGAACGCCCTTCTCTTTAAAAGCGGACACTGTTCGAGGGCCTGTGATTCTCTCCACGGTTCCTTTGAAGGCTTCGTGGAGCTTCTGCGAAAGAACCATCTCTTTCTCTCTGAAGATAAATATTGGTGTTTGGATCTTAGGTGCGAAAACCCTAGAATCCTGAAACGAGAGAGAACGATCGATGAAAGCGAAACCCTAAAGAATAGACACTCGAAAGAGAAAAGGATCTTCGGGCGAGAGTCATTTTGGAGCAAGCAGAAAGAGGAGGAGATCATACCGCCCGCTATAAAGCGATCAAACGACGCGTAGTTCATGTGTCGTTTTACTTGGCGTTTGCTTCTTCTCAATCGACGACATACTTCATTTCCTTCTCAATTTTTTTTTATTTACATTTTCCCATATTCATGGGAACTTCTTTTTTATATTCCTCCCACCAATTAAATAATTTTTGGGCCAAGCATGCACAATTAATCTAATAATTACTATTGGAGATAAAAAGGATTAAAAAAGAAAAGAATGACAATGGCCTTTTTTTTCCTTAGTTTTTTATGGCATTTTTTGTACATTTTTATGGAAGTTTTTTTCTTATATATTTGTATACCTTATTTTATCTTTTATACAATTTTAGTAGTTAGTTTTGATATGTTTTGAGATTATTTTTATAATTTTAATCTATTTGTATTATTTTTTATCATTCATATTTTATAAAATATTTTGTTTGCATAATTCTTTGAAGGAAAAAATCTGACACGTTCATCACCATACTTTTTTATTGATGTCGTTTTTCGTCAACTTAAATCTGAAGAGCACTAAACAAAGATTTAGAAAATAAGAAAAGAACAGCAGGATTTTTACGTGGTTCAACAGTTAAAATCTACCTAGTCCACTAGTTAATATTATTAATTTGTAATACTCTCTCAAAGCTTTCTTAGAGCAATTCAACAGAGTATTATCCATACAAGATTGTGCGTGTCCAGAAATGAAAAATATCAGGCTATTTATAGGCCTGGTTGGATGAATATCTTCCCTTGATTTCGGGAAAGTTACAACTGATTATTCTAATCTGGAATAAATGTAATAAAATACATTAAATACATAATATCTCATGATTATTGGAATTTAATTATCAGATAACAACAAATCCCTAAAGAATAAGGATCTCCTTACAACTATCGTATACAAAACGCGTTGCTAACCTCGAATGCAAGGTTAACGCGCTTTCGAGATCGACATAAATTCGAGCTTGTTACTTCGATCAGCCTCCTAAGCTGGTGGTTTCATCGAACTCAATCTTCCTCGGCAACGACGCCAAAAACTTGATGGACCAAAAATGGGTATGTTTTAAATATTCATATCGCAAGCGCACGAATCGTTCGCAAGGATGTAAAACCCAAAGGAGTTGTCTAAAATAAAAAAAGAAAACTATTTTGTTATACCCAAAAATTGGAGATCAATAACGTGGCAATAAAGGTGACAAGTGGCAGTGCACGATCAGTAAAAGACACATTAATAGTCAATAAATACATTGACTCTTGAGAGTTGTGATAAAGTGACCCGGTAGACTGACGAAGAATTTGGACTGCTTGAAAGATGTCATAACCAAGCCAAGTGCACCTTGGTCCTAGGAGGCTAAGGAGAATGCATCCTAGGAGGCTAAGGAGAATGCATCCTAGGAAGCTAAGGGGAAGGAGTCCCATGTAAGCCAGGAATTGAGACTTAGATTTTGACAAGGAGAGCCTACACAATGTCCGATCGGACATAGTTGGGAGATGCTAAAGGAGAGTGCCTCGAACTTGTCCAAGGTGAGATGCCAAGGAGGATGCCTCGGACCACCTTGGTCCGAGGAGAAGGCCACAAGGTCCGATCGGACCTTGATTGAAGGAGGTAGGCTCGGACTTACCCGAGGAGAGAGGCCAAGGGAGTTGGCTCGGACCACCTTGGTCCGAGGAGAGCCAAGCATGCATGACCTTTGGTCCGAGGAGAGCCATGCATATATCACCTTGGTCCAAGGAAAGCTTGAAGGAGTAATCAACATGCATGTGAGACTACGTCAAAATCCCCAGAACAACTTCAACAAGATATGTGGGAATCTCTCATTCTTCCCACAAATGGGGGGTTTGTTACATTTTGAATTTTGAATATTTCTTTGTAATTTAAATGTAATAAATATAATAAAATATCCCGGTTCTAAGGGATACCGTATGTATGACCCTAAGCCTATAAATAAGAGGGCTTATGGGATGAGAGAAGGGGCTTCTTCTGCTTCTTCTTTCTAGAGAGAGAAATTTGGGTCTGAGTATTCTAGAGAGAGAAAGTGCTGAAATAAGAGAGAATTCTTGTATTTTTGCAATCTGTACTGAAGAAACTCAGTTGGCTTAGTCCATCTGATCTTGAGTACAGATCTATAAATCACAACTCTAAGTGGATTAGGCTATTACCGACAATCGGGGCTGAACCACTATAAAAATCTTGTGTGTTCTTTATTTTCTTTATTAAACTGTCTGTTGTCGTTTACATTCTCTTGAAGGCTTGTCGTTATTGACGTTCTCACGTCGTTGGCTAAAAACGCAGTCAACATATTTTAAACCAAAATTAATAAATTCTAACCTAGCTCCAAAGATTGATGAGATTTTTGTATAATGAAAATAAAATAAAAGATAATAATAAAGAAATTAAAGACAATATATAATAAAAAATTAATAGTAGAAATCAAGATGGTAAAAGAAGATTATTAAGGTATTAGAATCCACAAAATATAAGTTCAATAATATTTATAAGTACATTGATTCCCAAGTTTCATTAATAATAGAAATTAATCAACTATCACTTATATTAATTAGATATTCTTTTTAAGCACAAATTATCATGGAATTGTAGGATTTCTCTTTACTTTTAAAATTATAATTTCAAAGTATTTTATGTAAATCAATCTAATGAAATAACAAATAAATCAATGAATATTATTTATAAGGAAAAAATAATATTTTTGTTATAAGCATTTGATGTGCACAATTTAATGGCACACCTTAATCAAAGAATATTATGATTTTGCACTAATGAAGAACAAAGTGTAAATATGTTCTAACAACCAAAAATACAAGATATTTAAGATGAAAGAAAATATTTGAAGAAGAAAATCCATAAACTTTATTGCATAAAATGGGAAATCAACATACAACATAAATACTATCTAGTTACATATTGTTTCATCATCACCTTAATAATCTTAAAACGATTATAAACTCAAAACTAGAATAGAAATTACAAACATAAATAGGAAAGTTTGGAGGAGGAACCCCCAAATTTTTCCTCTAAAAACTCATAGAAAAAATGACAAAAAAGAAGAAAAAGATGAAGAGAATGGAGTGGTCTTGAAAGTGTATAAATTTTGTAGTGTGACCTCCCCCTCAAATAAGCACACAAATCCCTTATTTATAGCCAAAAAAAGTGCTTAAAATAATAAATTTAAATTAATTAAATTGATTAAATTAAATTTGAAACGAAGAATAATATGGCACATATGTGTAAATTTTAGGTGTAATGATGATTTTGTGGTGAAAATGTAAGAAAATTGGGTAAAAATGACATTTTTGAACAAAGGGACAATGGGACATTGTTGGGCTCAAGAAAATTGGAGGCATGCATAGGTTTTGGTGGAAATTTGGCAGCTGGGTTGTGGGCTGGAGGCTGGTGGGCCAAGTGGGCCAAAGGGTGCATCAGGGGCGTGGGTTTTGGTTGAGGTAGCTGGGCTGAGTTGGGCCTGGGTAGACGTGGGCCTGGTGGAGGCTAGAGCTAGCGGATTGGGCCTGGCTGAAGGGGCCAAAGGGGTGCAGGCGGGCTGGCTGGCTGTTGGGAGGCGTTGGGACTGGGCAGCTGTAGGTGCGGGCCTGGAAGACTTGGGCCTAGGCTGGAGAAATACCGCATTTTCTTTCTTTCTTTCTTGAAAATGCCACACTTTTTCTTGGATTTTCAAACACCAACAATACAACAATTTCCTACAAAATACACATAAATTAAGTCATAATCAAATATTTTTAAGTATAAAATAAATCAAATTAATTCTTTAAAAATATTAATTATAACTTAATTTAATGTAGCATTTAAGTTCAAAAGTGCATGTTTTTACTTCTAACTTAATAAGACTAATTTCAAATAATTAAACTACAACATATTATAATAAAATATCTATAAAAACACACAAAAATATATAAAATCATGATAAGACTAATAAATTCAAAAGTACTTAAAAACTTAATAAATCAATTAAAAACTCAATAACTAAGCAATGATTAGCATATAAAATATGGTAAAATAACTCTATTTTGTAGAGTTATCACTGGAATCTTCAAAGACCAATACCTTCGAGATTGCAACTAAGGGCTCGAATAACATCCATATGCGTCGAAGAAGATTCTTTCTTTCGAGCTTGAAGCTTAAGCTCGAGCCCTTTAAACTTGTGCTCGATCGCTAACAACAACAGATCGAGAATCATGCATATTTATAGAAGTGTTCAGCCAACGCTTGTTATTTTCGAGCTTACGCTTTTCGAGCCTACATTTCGAGGCCCATTTATGACTGTGTTGAAATTTGGGTATAACACTTTGCCCCCTCAAAAGTGTTGGTTCGAATCCTTTGAGAATGAAATTTTTGAACTCCACTTTTAGAAAAATGTGCCACCTACTGCACTCGAGTGTGAACACGTGTCACTTGGGGATTGCACACCAGGAGTACTCAAGTATTCTCAATTTCTGCACACGTCCTTTCCTAGGACCTTTTTGCCGCCAATGTTAAAATTAAACCTCATCCTTCAGATGATTCTTCAACGCAAACCAAGGGTCCAGATTCCTTCGACCTTTCACATCCCCTTTGGGATATATATAAAGACACACCCCCTTCATCTTTATCATTTTCATTCACTTCTCAGAAAACACGGACCAGAGAGAAAAAAGAAAAACCCAAAATTTTCTTTGCATGTTCTCTAGGCCAAAGAAGCAAAGCAACCTTAGTTTCTTCAACTCTGTGGGATCATTCCTGCTTCCCATTCTTTAGTCGACAATCTCCTCATTCCCACAAACGGATTTGTGTAAACTTTCTGATCTTTCTCTGGTATTCTTCTTCTTCTTCTTTTTTTTTTTTTTTTACGTTTCATTTGTTCCCAATGATGGCCATCTAGTTTTTACCAGATTTTTAAGGCTCCACCCTTGCATTAGGCAAGTTTGTGATTTGGGTAGATTTGAGGTGATTAGAATCACGGTTTAGACCACAAAATTTTTTGGTAGAAACATATAAAGATGAAGTTTTTCTAGTTATGGGGTATTTTTAGTCGTAAGTTTCGTGTGGCTTAAGAAATAGGGTTTTAGATTAGGGTTTTAATGCACGAATCCCAAAAACATCACCTTTTCGGGTAACTTCCAACTTTTTCCCTAGAAATCTGGGATTCTCTTTTATTTTAAACTGATAGTATCCATCCCACTCTCGCGTGGGTGCACTCTCGGTGCCCGAACTTTATAATAATTCGTGATAGACATCCGAGTCAATCTCACTCTATTGAGTCTTCATCCTCGATTGAGGCAATCTCGTTATCTCGAACTTGCAAACACGAGTTATCAAGATAAATTTGTTCACTCTTTAAAATTATGGGCCCTCACCTTTTTTCTTTCATGTTAGATGTTGCAATCTTTTGAGAATTGGTGGGGGCCCGAACTCGCCATCCCTTACCATTCATCAACTCCTAGTCCTGAATCGTCATTTACACGAAATCAACGACTTATTCGCGAGCACGAGGAACGATTCGAGCTAGAAGATATATGAACTCACTTCCGATGCCAAATCGACGAGGTTGAGGAAAGAAAGAGGAAGAGACTCCGAGTCGCAGCCTATCCTGATCCGGATCCTGAGATTAGACCCATTCTGTTAGACCCCAAACTTAGAGTCACCATAGCCTTTCTACCCGGTGAGCTTTCATTCACTCTAATGGAGGATATTTCAACACGTCCAACCACCTCTCAGGCTCTCTAAGTCCCTTCCTCGAAGGAGGAGTTTTTCGAGGCTGAGCACTACCAGAGCTCAATTACTTCCACCAGCCATATCTTTGAGTTGTTAGCCTATCATGGCCTTAAGCTTTATGGTACGCTGATGTGCCATCCTGCAACCTCCAACGAAAGGAGTTGCTATGCCCTGGGAGATGGCAATCTCGATCATAAGGTCAAACTCACCACCTGGAGCTGCGAGCACATGAAGGTTGGGGTTCTGCTTCCCTTGAAAAGCTACTTTAAAAATTTCTTAGATTATGTCGGCCTCGCCCCCTTCCAACTTCAGACCAATTCTTTCAGAGTTTTGTCAGCCCTAAGGTCGTTGTACCACGAAATGAAGTGGGATAGGCCTTCAACACAAGAGATATTATATCTCTTTTGCCTCAAGAGCAACCCTTGTCAAGCTCACGGAGGAGATGGGTTCTACTACCTATCGAGCTACCCGAAGGATTAGTGGTTATTCGAGGACATCCCAAACCATCCTCCAAATTTCAAGACGATCTTCTTCTGGACGGATGGACTTGCTCCTTCCCAATTCTACTCCTTCCAACACATTCATAAGTAACTCAATGTCTTTTCTATTTTTCTTTGAACTGTTGAGCTCGAAATATTTAAACCACTCTTGCCTGCAGCTACCTATCACCGACCTATTCCAACAAAAGCCATGAAAGAACATAGGGCAACAATTCTCCAGCTCCCCTACAGTCGAAGGTCCCTCACCTATCTCCTCCACGAAGATAAGCTTCGAGCTTGTGGCCTCTCAGGCGAAGGCAAGTCCACGAATGATTCGGGGATTCGCAAGTACTCGAGGTGGGAAGATGTGCCAAACCCCACCGCTAAACTTCCCCCGAAGAGGAGGCCTTCGGGCTCACAAGCCCGTGCCACTGCCTCCCGTCTACACGAGTGACCAGTCTCGGGCAATGAATCCCACGACGAGGCCTCAACGAGCTCAGCAGATGGAGGTAAAGTAGTGTTGGATCATTCCATGTGGTCTCTATCATTACTTAAGCACGAGCCTGACATAATGATCCTCTTCGAGGACCCTAGGGATAACTTTCTAGCATGGTCAGGGGTTGACCTTAGAGTTTGTAGGTTCGATAGCTGGCTAGGAAAATACCAAACCATGTATAGTTTAAATGAGGTTTGGGATGGGTGATCGTGAAAATCTGATACGTAAGTATACGTAGTCATGTCAAGTAGTAAATCCCGGAAGAATGGATGTCGTCCCACAGAGACTATCTTCCAATTATCACTAATTGATTTTCAAATTCTATTTGGTGAATTAAAATTTAAGTGAATAATTAAAGGTAAAAGAAATACTATAAACTATAAACACAAATTAAATAATTGGAAACAAAACAATGAATCACTTAATTAAAAATCAATAAAAAACCTAGGAATTAATTTCATCAACTGTTCATTCTATTAATTTTAATAATCAACTCTAAATCTCTTCTTTCTATTCTAATAGCAGGTTAATATAGTTGATTCCTATTTTTTTCAAGACATAAGATCGAAATCTATATGCAGGTTTTCTACATTTCTGTGATAACCTTGAACATATAGAGGGCATTAAACATGGAAACCTAATTACTACACAAGTCATACAGGTACTTTCGTCCAATATGCAACCTATGTCTATATAATGATAGCATATTCAATTCTCATCTTTCGAATTTTGAATCAAAACCATTAAATCAAGTAAATAGTGATCAATTATTTATTAGCATTAAACAAACATCATATAGATTAGAATAGAAAAGAAGTATCAATAGAAAATCATAATAAAATTACATAGAAATCCCAATGACTATATTAATTCCTAGATAAAAGAAATTAGTTCATAAATAACACGATGGTAATAAACTGCAAATAATTGTTCATAAAATCAACCTAAAGAATTAAGATGAAACAGAAACAGAAAACTAATTATAGCAGCCTCTTCTAATCTAGGGTTTTTTAAAAACTGAGACTCCTCTCCAGAATCGCAGAATAATGTTCTTTAAATAGTCTTCCAAGATTCCCAAGTGAAAAGACCAGATTGCCCTTCAAAAAGTTGTTTAAAATTTGAAAACGCGTAACCAGCGCTGTAGCTGCTGCTTCTTGAGCGCTATAGCGCTATAGTCAGAACCAAAATACATAAAAATTTGTTTACTAGCATTGTAGCGCCCTTGTTGTAGCGCTGGGGCACTGCTTGGCTGTTCGTGATAGCGCTGTGGCGCTGCATTTGTAGCATTGGGGCGCTACTTCCAGAATCAATCATGCTTTCAAGGTCCTTCCTAGCGCTACGACGCTCCTTTGATAGCGCTGTAGCGCTATTAACAGCATCGAAACTTGCACATATCAATCCCGAAAAACCCAATTTTCATCAACTTAACTAAATTTTCTTCCACTTTCACTCATTTTCACTCTTTTCACCAATTTAGCATGGAAAACCTGAAACATGAACAAATGAGCATAATTCTGCAATTAAATAATCCTAAACTAACAAAAAACACCCTAAAAACTAGACCATAAACGAGCCTAAAACTCGTTTATCAAACTCCCTCAAACTAAAGCTTTACTCGCCCTCGAGTAAACAAAAAATCTAACTAGACTCAAACCTAAACAAACCAAATTGACACAACTACCAAATGCCACACTCAAGACTCTTATGCATATATAATTCTCAGGAAAAACAATCATGCTACTTAAAA
Organism: Humulus lupulus; assembly: GCF_963169125.1. Taxonomy (NCBI): domain Eukaryota; kingdom Viridiplantae; phylum Streptophyta; class Magnoliopsida; order Rosales; family Cannabaceae; genus Humulus; species Humulus lupulus. The sequence continues at coordinate 109,042,167 of NC_084797.1, read as the reverse complement.
CATTAATATAGAGTTTCAGTAAAGATTACTTCATCCTTTCACTGCAATCTATCAACACCAAAGCTCATTTACTCACAACTTACAAATAAAATAATTGAACCACTTTATGCATGTCAAATTCTCACCAACTAACCACATAACCAAATTATTCCATATGCCTGCATTACTTACTATTCTCCATTAATATAAATAAGTGCACAAATAAGAATCAATAAGAATTTATAAGGGTTGTAATAGAAGGCTTAGGTATAGGTAGATAAAGAGACAATTTTTTAGGCTTAATCATACCACAAGCATTCCAACTAAACAAACTTTCCCAGAAATTTCACACTTCTCATCCCTTGTTACCCCTTTTTCTCTGCAATGATTGAGAATATATACATATTCAATACACTTCTCCAAACTTTGATTTTTCAATAGATAACTATTTGGGAGCATAATCATTTTTCACTTTTTTTTTTTTCTTTCTCAATCATAAGTAAATTTCTGAATAACACATAATACAAACATCCTATTACACATTCACTCCCGTCATATAGTAATTTTCATGCTCATGGTATGGGTCAAAAAGAGTAAATGGTAGTATATTTTACAGTTAGGCTCAAAAGAATGTGTTAATCAAGAAAATGGTTATAAGGCTCAAAGGGGTTAACTAAGGATAAAATTTAATAGGGTTAGCTTGAAAGGCACAACCAATCCAAAAATTGCCTATATCATTTTCCTAAATGTGCACTATTTCAAATTTTATCTCAAATAGTAAACAAGTAAGTTCTAGAATTTTTTCAAACTTTTCAATCCACAATCCAAATTTGACATGCATAAAATAACTCAAGTATAACATTTGCAATGTATGAGAAATAGATCTCTAATGTCAACAAATCACAGTGAAAAACATAGTAATCTAACCAAGCACACAAATTGTTTTTAGAAGCACATCAATATTTCCTTTGGATTATATTACACAATAGTCAATCATATTCAAATGGCAATAATTATCAACTTAATTTATAATCTAAAACATGACTCAAAACGAACAACTAATGAAAATTAAAAACAAACAAACCGTAAAACAAACAAAAACACACAAAAAATAAATCTCTCCCCAAAACTTAACACCAAACATTGTCCCCAATGTTAAGTACTCAAAGAATGAGAACATAGACTTACCTGACCAGCCATGTCAGTATGGCGGCTGAGACGAAGGTCCCTCAAACTATTGAGACTGCAGAGGCTGAGGCCCTGGAAAACCAGCAAAGGACGGAGGCGGAGGCGGAGAGTAGAATGGAGAATACAGCGGATATGGTGGTGGTCGAGCAAAATAAGTTTGATCCGATTCATTTAAAGACCACCGACTCACCAGATTGTTTAAACGAGCCACATGGTTCACCTCATATTCGTACCGTTGGCCCATATATTGATTCATCATGTGCTGTTGTTGAACCATATATTGATTTTGTTGGATAAGATAATCCAACTTATTACTGACATGCTGCATGTGCTGATCGCTATTACCTCCCTGCAACACTGGATCAGCCTCTTCTTCCACCTCAGTTTCGACACGGCGCTTACCCTTTTTCCTAGTTTGTGGCACATATAAAGCAGGCTTGGGATAATCTTTCGTCAGAATAATCGATAAAGGCTGCTGCCACGACTGATAAATATCAGTCACAAACTCCGGAACTCTAGCCTTATAACATAACATGGTGATGACATATCCATGGCCCAAACCTCTAGTGGTATGGCCCTTTTCAATGAACTCAATGTTTTCCTTAAGCCATGAACCCATATTAATAGTCATCCATGTCATCAATGCATACATCAGAAGTACTCGATCCTTAGTCATGTCAGACACATGACTTACTGGCATGAATCGAGCACAAACAAAGAAAGCCCAAAATCTGGCTTCAATATTCAGTTAACAAGACGCTATACTTTTAGGTAAAGAGCCAGATAAGGTCCAAGGAGCACCTTCAAAACATAATTTGTCAGCCACAACAGTATAATCTATATACCCCTTCAAAAATTTAGTGTATTCCTCCTCCTGCTCTTTTATGTGCGGGACCTTGAAAACCTTATTAATGGACTCTGCAGTAAAAGGAACTCGCTTACCTCGAACAAAAACTGTATCATTGTGTTTATTTCTTAAATTGGCATAAAACTCATACACCAATGATACATTGGCCTACACTAATTTTGTCACAAAATTTTCCCACTTCCTAGCCGCAAGATTTGCTCTAACTAACTCAAAAGTCTGATGATTAAAAGGGTCAGACTAATATTCCACCTCACGCTCAGGAATCAAGGGTTTCTAACAAATTTCTCATAACGCTCTTGAGCCTGGAAATTTATAAACCTAGTTTCATCATACTCTTACTCCGAACTATCATCCCTTGGTTGGGAAGCAGACGCTTGACCTTTCCCCTTATCCTTATTCCTACCCGCTTTACTCTTAAGAGCCATTATCCACACTCTCACCAACCCAGAAAAAAATTGACAGCACCTCCCCTTAAATTAAACACTTTTCCTCTTCATAACCACCCCTATATATTCAATCTCACAAACACAATATCCAAATTCTCCAAAGCACAGCACAAAAATCAATCCACCAAAAACAATCAACAATGAAACCCAATCCCAAATGCAGCAAAAATCTTAGAACAAGAGGGAATGAAAACACTTACTAACCCTTGAAATGGACTCCCTTGTGCTTGAGTGAGTATAGCCCCTTGAAAATTTTGATCTTCTTCAAGAAATAAAAACTCTGAATTTTTAGGGTTTCAAAAGTGAATTGGGAAATTGGAATGGGGTTGAGAAGAAAGAAATTAAGTAAAGGATAAAAAGGCTAAGACAGAAGAGAAAATGAAGGAAAATAGGAGAATGTATGGTGAAATTTTCTGGGTAATAGGCTAAAATGGAAGATTACTGAGAGCTTTGGGGTGTTGGGATAGAGAGAACACGAGAAGAGAATGAAAAATGAGGGTTTGAAGGAGATGAAATTTGAAACCCCCTGGTTTTAAAAAAAATTCTGTTATAGAGCGCTATAGCGCTACATGTCCAACGTTGTAGCGCTACATAAGGTTGCTGGGCTATTTGTCTCTGGAAATAGCGCCATATCGCTAACAATACAGCGCCGTAGCACTAATAAACGTTAAAAAAAAACCCTTTTGGCTCTGAGATTAGCGCCATAGCGCCCTATTAATAGCGCTGTAGCGCTGGTGCTCGAATAAAATCCCCAATCTTCTCTGTAACAAGCGCCATAGCGCCTCCCTACAAGCGTTGTAGCGCTACTTCCTGATAAATGAACATTTTCTAACCTTTTTTCTTGCAAACCCTTGCGTTTTTTTCACGTTTTTCACGGTTCATTCTATACATAAAATATTTTCTAACTAAAACTAAAAATAATCACTAAACAAATTACCTAAACATTGTTCCAAACCAAATAAAAACAAAAATCGTAAATGTAAAATACAAAAGAAAACTTAGGAATGCCTCCTAAGAGTGTTGTCTTTAACGACTTTAAGCCAGACTCTTGTTTATATTCAGATCAAATTGGTTCCAACATCACCACGGACTTGCATTTTTCCACTGGACCCTCCAAATAATGCTTCAACCTCTGACCGTTCACCTTAAAATGCCCTGTCTTCTCACTATGAACTTGCACTGCTCCATAAGGAAATGACGCAACCACCGTGTATGGTCCTGACCATCTCGATTTCAATTTACCAGGAAAAAGTTTAAGTCTGGAATTAAATAACATGACTTTATCTCCTGGTTGAAAATCCTTCCTTAGTATTCACTTATCATGAAAGGCCTTCGACTTCTCTTTATAAATCCTCACATTCTCATAAGCTTAATTTCAGAATTCTTCAAGCTCATTTAACTCCATCAGCCTATTCTGTCCCACCATAAAGAGATCAATATTTAACTTTTTCACAGCCCAATAAGCTCTATGCTCCAGTTCCACTGGTAAATGGCAGGCCTTTCCAAACACCAATCGATATGGTGACATACCAATCGGAGTTTTAAATGCAGTGCGATAAGCCCAAAGTGAATCATCGAGCTTCTTGGACCAATCCTTCCTTGACGTATTTATAGTCTTTAGCAGTGAACCACTTATTGCAAAAATTACTTCCCCGACTGCTAATAATTGCTCTGCGGGTGCCGAATCGAGTAAAGATATTTTTATGAAGGAATCTAAGTACCTCTTTCCCATCACAAGTAGGAGTTGTTGCAGCTTCTACCCATTTAGAAACATAATCCACTGCAAGCAAAATGTACTTGTTATTATACGATGACGGGAATGGTCCCATAAAATCTATTCCTCATACGTCAAACAACTCAACTTCCAAAATACCAGTCATTTGCATTTGATCTCTTATTGATATATTCCCTGTCCATTGACAACGATCACAACTTTTAACAAAGACATTAGCATCTTTAAATAATGTAGGCCGGTAAAACCCACTCTGCAAAATATTTGCTACTATTCTTGTTCCTCCGAAATGATCGCTGCAATGCAAAGTATGACAGTGAGTCAAGATTGAAAACATCTCCTCTTCGGGCACACATCTTCTAATAACTTCATCAGGGCAATGTTTATACAGAATAGGCTCATCCCAGCAGTAGTGCTTCACCTCTAAATAGAATTTCTTCAATTGTTGCCTTGTCATCTCAGGAGGTATAACCTTTGCAGCCAAATAATTAACATAGTCTGCAAACCATGGAACATCTTTACAAACACTCAATTCAAACAACTGCTCATCAGGAAAAGCATCATTAATCTGAATTTCTTTGTCAAGAGAATCTGCATCAACCTCCAATCTAGACAATTGATCGCCACCAAATTCTCAGTACCTTTCTTATCTTTAATTTCCACATCGAATTCTTGTAACAACAAAATCCACCGAATAAGACGAGGCTTGGAATCCTTTTTGGTCATAAGATACTTTATCACAGAATTAGTTGTGTAAACAACCACCTTATTCCCAATCAAGTATGACCTAAATTTATCAAAAGCAAACACTATGGCCAACAACTCATTTTCTGTAGTAGCGTAATTTATTTGAGCATCATTCAAGGTATGACTTGCATAAGAAATCGTTCTGAATACCTTGTCAACTCTTTGTCCCAACACTGCCCCAACCGCAAAATCACTGGCGTCACACATCAATTCAAATGGCAAATCCCATTGAGGTGCAACAACTATAGGTGTCGAAATCAATTTCTCCTTAAGTATCCTAAAAGCTTGTTGACACTTCTCATCAAAATCGAACGTAACCCCATTCATTAACAAAGTGGACAGTGGCTTTGAAACCTTGGAGAAATCTTTGATAAACCTCCTATAAAATCCCACATGACCTAAGAAACTCCGTACTCCTTTTACTGAAACCGGCGGTGGAAAATACTCTATCGTAGATATCTTAGCCCTATCCACTTCAATGCCTTTCTTAGAAATATTGTGCCCCAATACAATTCCTTCATTTACCATAAAGTGGCACTTTTCCCAATTAAGCACCAAATGTGACTCTTCACACCTCCTCAAAACCAGCTCCAAATTAGTCAAACACGTGTCAAAAGAGGGCCCATAAACCGAAAAATCATCCATAAAAATCTCAATCCCCTTCTCAACCATGTCAGAAAATATTGCCATCATACACCGATGAAATGTGGCTGGTGCATTACATAGCCCGAATGGCATCCTTCTAAAAGCAAAAGTCTCGTAAGGACATGTAAACGTTGTCTTCTCTTGATCCTCTGATGCAATTACAATCTGATGATAGCCTGAGTACCCATCTAGAAAACAATAGTAATTATGCCCTGCCAACCTATCCAACATCTGATCAATGAAAGGCAAAGGAAAATGATCTTTTCTAGTTGCCTTATTAAACTTCTGATAATCGATACATATCCTCCAACTCGTCACCATCCTAGTTGGAATCAGTTCATTACTTTCATTCTTCACCACAGTCATACCACCCTTTTTAGGTACTACTTGTACTGGACTTACCCAAGCACTATCAGAAATAGGGTAAATCACTCCAGCATCTAACCATTTCAAAATCTCTTTCCTCACTACTTCTTTCATTGTCGGATTAAGTCTTCGTTGAGCATCAATAATCGGTCTCGCATCGTCTTCCATGAGAATTCTATGCATAACTGTCGATGGGCTAATTCCTCTTATATCAGCCAGAGTCCACCCTATAGCAGTTTTATGAGCCCTTAACACCCTCAACAACTTCTCCTCCTCTACTTCTGAAAGAAATGATGAAACTATAACCGGAAGAGTCTCTTTTTCCCCAAGATAAGCATATCAGAGATGTTCTGGTAAAACTTTTAGTTCTAAAATAGGTGGCATCAGAATCAATGGTAATGGTCTTTCCAGTCTCTCACCCAATTCTTCAAACTTTTTATGCTTCCACGATTCAGATGATTTTATCCACTTCAAATAACTCACCGCTTCTTTATTTTCCTCACCATCTACATCATCAACTATAAGACTTAATTCAAGAGGATCCTCAATTAATTTTTTTCTTCCTACTACTTCTTCTACCACATCAACTGAGAAACAATTATCACTTGCTTTAGGATAAGCCATAGCCTTAAACACATTAAATACCACTTCTTCCCCTTGAACTCTCAGCTTTAACTCTCCTTTTTACACATCTATCAATGCTTGCCTAGTTGCTAAAAATGGTCTCCCCAAAATAATAGGAACATTCTCATCCTCCTCCATATCAAGAACTATAAAATCAGCTGGAAATATAAACTTATCCACCTTTACCAATACATCTTCTATAATACCACGTGGATGCTTCACAGATCTATCAGCCAGCTGCAATGTTACTATGGTTGGCCTAGCTTCACCCAAACCAAGTCTACGAAATACTGACAAAGGCATTAAATTAATACTGGCCCCCAAATCGCAAAGTGCATGCTTACATTCAAACTCCCCAATCGTGCATGGAATAGTAAAACTCCCAGGATCTTGTAACTTTTGAGGAAGTTTCCTTTGCAAAATCGCACTACATTCTTCCGTTAACACCACTATTTCATAATCACCCATCTTTCTCTTATTAGACAAAATCTCCTTCATAAACTTTACATAGCTGGGCATCTGTTCTAATGCTTCTGTGAATGGTATATTTATATGTAGCTTCTTGAACACCTCTAAAAACTTTGCAAACTGTTTATCTAAATTATGCTTATGAAGTCTTTGTGGATATGGAATTTTAACATGATGCTCAATACTCACAGGTGGTGTCTCCTCTTCTTTCTTACGGTCTTCAGTAACCTTTTCATCATTAAACTTCTTTTCTTCTTTACCGTGTGTATTTCCTTTCTGACCTTCTTCTTCATCTAACCGATTCTTCTTTGGCCCTTCATACCTTGTTCCACTCCTCAAAGTAATATCTTGGCACTGTTCTTTAGGATTAACTTCTGTAGTGCTAGGAAAATTTCCTTGAGCTCTATTAGACATTAAAGTAGCCAGCTACCCTATTTGAGTCTCAAAACTCCTTATGGATGCCCTAGTTTTAGTCATAAATTGGTTGAGTACATCAGATTGAGGTTCAGTTGTTTTCATTGGCATTTGTTGTGGTCTATTTTGTGGTTGATAATATCCAGGTGGAGGGTATTGTTGTGAATGTTGCTATGGATTTGGTGGTCTATTTTGTGGAGGTTGATATTGTGGCTGAGGTAAAGGATAAGGTTGTAAAGTATTTTGATTATTCGACCAGGAAAAATTAGGATGATTCTTCCAAGCTGGGGTGTAGGTCATGGAATTTGGACTATTGGGTTGTCTCAGGTAATTCCTTATAGCTTGTACTTCTTCCATGGGCATGTTATTCATATCTAGAGCAGGGCATTGGTTGGGTGGATGGGTTGTTCCACACAATTCACATAGGTTTTGAACTTGCATAGCTTGAGATGGGAGTGTAGTCTTTTGTAATTGCCTTGTCAAGGCTGCTACTTGAGCAGTAAGCGTTGATATGGCATCCAATTTCATCATTCCAGCCACCTTCTTTGGTTGTCCCCTTTCAGTTGGCCATTAGTAATTATTCATCACCATCTCCTCTAATAGCTCATATGCCTCATTAGCACTCTTATTCATAAAAGCACCTCCCGCCACAACATCTATGATTGTTCTCGTTGTTCCATTCAACCCATTGTAAAAATTATGCACCAACATCCACTTTTCTATTCCATGGTGTGGACACTTCCTTAACAACTCTTTAAAGCACTCCCAAGAATCATATAGTGACTCTCCTTCCATCTGATAAAAGTTATTGATCTCTCCCCTTAGCTTTGCAGCCTTTGTTGGAGGAAAGAACTTGGCAAGGAACTTTTGAGCTAAGTCCTCCCATGTAGTGATAGAATTCGCTTGCAAGGATATTAGCCAACTCTTCACCCTATCCCTCAATGAAAATGGGAATAGCCTCAATCTTATAGCGTCATCACTCACCCCATTTATCTTGAGCGTAGCACATAACTCCAGAAAATTAGCTATGTATAAATTGGGGTCCTCCATTGGCATACCTCCAAACTGAACAGTTGTTTGGACCATTTGGAGAGTTGTTGGCTTAATCTCAAAATTGTTTGCAGCAATGGTTGGAGGTCTAATGCATGAATGCACTCCTGTAATAGTAGGAAGTACATAATCTCTCAAAGTTCTTGGTCCTTGCTCCCTTGGAACCTCTGCAGCCCCTTGACCATTATTAGCACCATTTCCCAAATTGTCAACCATGGTAAACTCCAATCTCCTCTTTGTTTTCCTGTTATGTCTACATGTTCTTTCAATTTCTAGATTGATTGTGTTATCCAGATTTCCGGATAGCGTTTAGATTGATGTCCTCGGGGAAGCAGAATTATCGATGTCTTTCACGGTAGGTGACCAGAGCTCGCAGATGGACAGAAAGGCTTCGCCTCTCTCGTTTAGTGTCCGGATTACTCTTCCAAGAAAACACAACACGGAAACTCGTCAACTCTCCCGGACTCCCGAAGGGGTATCCTTCGGGGAAGCCCCTTCCAGGAGAAGCTCTTCGAGTGGTCTCCGCAGAAACAGTTCCGTGCCTCGCACGGAACAAAACCAAACGGTCGAGTCCTGGAGGAGGCATATTTGGAATGATATCCGCCTGACACGCCCGTCAGGTCAAAGCCGCACACACCCCAGCACGCCTAAGGGTACCTTTTCGCCTACTGTTCCGCTGACAACTTGGAAAAGACGGCTGACTTTGTGTGTTCCCCATACTTTCACGTAAATATACCCACATAGAGTCTTGTAGCCATGCTACTACAGTAATTGTATCCCCTATTTATGGCTGGTGTAATTAAGACTCATGGACGTAGAGAAAAACCCTAATCCGAAACCCTAGCTATAAAGACCCCTTCTTTTTACAAGAAGAGGGACGGCCAACAGATCACATAGCAAAAACTCTACAAAAATCTCTCTAGCTTCATCTTCTTCAAGAGAACCCGAGAGAAACACGGTGAGTGTGTGAAGTTCTTGTACACCAGCCATCTTACTGTAGTCTTTTCCAAGTATAATAACATCGACTCGTGGACTAGGGCTTGTTAACGCCTGAACCACGTAAAAACACTGTTTGTTTAGTTATATTTCAGCACTTTTACAGTTCTTATATTTTTATTATTCTGTTTGTATTCGTTTCCGAAAAACTCGGTAAACATTTTGGTGCTTTCATTGAGAGCTGTAGGAAGTTGTTAGTCAGCTCTTTTTCTGTGTACGTTTTTTGTATTCACTTCGTGCTAAAGAGATGGTGACTACGAGAAAATCCGCGGTTGACAAAAATGCTAAGGTCAACCCCGATACTGCGATGGAAGATGTGGTGCAAAGCGAACCCTTGGACTACCAAGGTGAAGACCCGACATCCCGCCAGGATCGGGTCAGTACCGAAGATACGACATACTTAGAAGACGAAGAAGAGTATGTCCAAGACGGTTATTACAAGGACGGCTGCTACTATGAGAAGGACCCAGAACTGGTCCAAGTAGCCGAAGAACTGGAGGTCACCAAAGCCAAGCTTGCTGAGCAGGAGCGCCTCTCCGAAAAAATGCAGCGCATGATGGAGCGCCTCCAAAGCAAGTTCGGAGACCTAGGCAACTCGGACGAGGACGCCTCTGTTTTAGGTGGTGCTGATGCCGCTATGCCGGATCCAACCGCTGCTGGACCATCCAAAGCCGCCCCTAACAAGGGCAAAGAAAAAGTTGGAGAGCCTGTACGCGCTGACGCCCCTGCACCTCCTAAAGGCGTGAATCACAAGGCCGACTGCCCCCCCCGCGCGCAGAAGGTCTCTGGCGCTCCTAAGCCCAGACGTCCTTCAGCCCCAAGGGGGCACTCCGTGCCTAAAGGGCCCGGTGCTAAGGCACCCAGGCCTAGGGGAAGGAACAACCGCCCCAGTGATTCCGTCAACCAGGACGGTCGGGCTGCGAACTCGCACTCCGAAGATAGCTGGTCCACGGTGGACCTAAGAAGAAGGTTGGAGGCCAAGTATGAAAAGGCCAAAGGAGAAAAGGCCCGGCCTCGCGGAGATGACCTCCGAAATCATATTAATGACAAGCTCCGGGGACGTGACCTCCCGGAGAGTGATACGAAGAGGCTCGAGGAACAGATTGCTGCCTTGACCAAGCTGGTCCGGAGGCAAAGTGGGGCCCTGTCAGACTCTGAGGAGGAAGACCCGGAACCATGTATTCGGAGGATCGCGGAAACGTCCCTCCCGGATAACTTCAAAATGCCCCACATAGAATTATATGATGGGAGGACAGACCCGCGTACCCACCTAGCTAAATACAACAAAATGATGCAAGTGGCGCGTGTCAGTGAGGACGCCAAATGCATGTGCTTCTCACTCACCCTTACCAAGTCCGCGGAGGACTGGTGGAAAAGATTAGCTCCCGGATCAATCCACAGTTGGAAGGAGCTACAGTCCGCATTCAGGAGGCAGTTTATTGCTGCCCGCGACCGCGACATGGAGGTTGGTTCCTTAACCAACATCAAGCAGCAACCCACTGAGAACCTCAAAGCTTTCATTCAGAGAATGATGGAAGCTGCAGCAAAGACCAAGGTCAGCGATGACATGAAGCTGATCGCCCTTCAATCGGGCCTTACTGTCGGCTCCCTGCTATGGGGGGAAATGCAGAGGAGACGGGCAGAAACGCTGTCCGAATTCATGTCAAAGGCTCAGGGAATCATCAACCTTGAGGATGCCTACCAGCAGGCCTTTGGAGTTCCCCCAGCTCCAACGCCTTCCGTGACTGCGCCGAGCTTTACTTTGCAAGCTCCCGCACCAGCCCTCACGCTTCCAGGAGCACAATTCACTCCAAGTGTGTATGGGCCTTCCGCGTCTGCTCAGACGCCGAGTCAAACCCATTTCTCTGGGTACGGTGCTGTACAAACCGGATGTAGTATCGCTCCTGGCATGCCGCAGCCGCAAGCGGAAGCCCCAGAACGAAATTTGAGCCAATCGCGGAGCAAACGAAGCGGAAGAAACTCCAACCGGGGAGACCATTCAAAGAAGCCCCGGAAGGACTATGAGCCCAAGTTCACGGAATATACCAGTTTGATAGACTCGCGAGAGAATGTCTATCGGGCGACCTGTAATATGGTCAACTACAGGAAGCCCCCGAAAGTGTCTCACGGAGGAAGGCGTCCGCGAGACTCCAATAAAAGGTGTGAGTTCCACGGAGACGTGGGGCACACCACGAACGAGTGCCTTCAGCTGAAGGATGAGATCGAGTCCCTGGCAAGAGCGGGACACCTCGGTCAGTGGGTGAGGATACCCATTATCTATCCCGGACAGGGGGTAGTTCACGGAGCTGCATATTCCCCGGGACAGAGGGGGACCGCTAGCGCTCCTGGAGCCGGTCACCCCCAAGCTCCCGGGTCTCAGTTCCCAGCGCTTCCTGCTCCAGCCGCTCCGGCACCCATTGCCTTGTTGGCTCCGGGGCCTGGCAACCCATATCCGCCCGGCCTTGCTCCGCCACCCGTTGACGGACACGTAGCCACCATTTCCGGAGGACCGCACCTTGCCGGAAGCACCGGCAACTCCCAGAAGAGGTACTTGAGGGAGTTAGAACACACCGGGGAGATGTGCGCCTTGGTTCAATCACCTGCTCAATGTCCCCGAATGATGGATCTTCCCATCACCTTCACGGAGGACGATGCTCGACATGTGCACTTCCCCCACAACGATCCCCTTGTGGTGGAAGCCCAGATTGCCAATAAGAAGGTCTCACGGATCTTGGTCGATAACGGAAGCTCCGTAAACATCCTCTTCAAAGCGACCTTCCACGCGATCGGATTAACCGAGACAGACCTGGCCCCATGCCCCATCCAGCTTCAAGGGTTCAATGGGGATGCACTCATGCCATTAGGCAAAATTCAACTTCCAGTCACCCTCAAAGGAGAAAGCGACGCTTGTGCCTTCAAGCATAGCACATTCGTGGTGGTCGACTGTCCCACGGCGTATAATGCCATCTTAGGCCGACCGGTCCTAATCGATTGTGGGGCCATAACCTCGATACGCCACTTATGTTTGAAGTTTCCATGCGACGATGGGCGTATTGGCACCCTCCGAGGAGACCAACGAAGTGCACGGAGCTGTTATAACGTCTCCGTCCGATCCGTCTGCACGGTCCAGGAGACGTTTGCTGCCATTCCTTTGGCGGAAGAATTACCAGAAACTGGGGGTGCTCAGGAGGCATACTTTGACGAGCTCGACCCAAGAGTGGGAATCGAGAAAGCAATAGAGCCGATGGAGGAAGTCGAAGAGGTGATCCTCGACCCGGGAGAACCCACCAAAGTCATTCAGGTGGGGAAAAACCTGCCGTCGGCCATTCGAGATAAGATCGTGGCCACCGTGAAGGATAATTAGGATATCCTGGCATGGTGCCATGCTGATATGACGGGGATTAATCCTAATGTTGCGTGCCACGCACTCAACATAGACCCATCTGCAACTCCAATTCGCCAAAAGAGGAGGCCGTTAGACCCAGTGAGGGCCGAAGCCGTCAAAGCTGAAGTGGACAAGTTGATGTCCATAGGCTTTCTCCAGGAGTCGCACTATCCCGTGTGGTTGGCCAACCCAGTTCTGGTCCCGAAACCCGATGGGTCCTGGAGAATGTGCATTGACTTCACGGACCTAAACAAGGCCTGCCCGAAAGATTGTTTCCCTCTTCCGCGAATCGATTAGATGGTAGACGCTACTTCTGGGTACGAACTCTTATCCTTCATGGATGCGTACTCCGGATACAACTAGATCAAGATGCATGTCGTGGACCAGGAACACACCAGCTTCCTCACGGACAAGGGTGTCTACTGTTACGTGGTCATGCCTTTCGGTTTGAAGAATGCTGGGGCGACGTACCAGCGTCTAGTAAACAGAATGTTCAAGGACTAACTGGGGAGGAACATGGAGGTGTACGTGGACGACATGTTGGTAAAGTCCAAGACCTCCGGGGACCATAGTGACGACCTTGAGGAAGCTTTCGCCGTGATCCGAAAGTACGGGATGAAACTGAATCCAAAGAAATGTACTTTCGGGGTCTCGTCTGGGAAGTTCCTCGGTTTCATTGTCAGCTCCCGCGGAGTGGAAGCCAACCCTGAGAAAATAAAGGCGTTCATAGATATGCCTTCCCCCCGGAAACATAAGGATGTCCAAAGCGTTACCGGAAGGATAGCTGCTCTCAGCCGCTTCGTATCCAAGGCCACTGACAAGTGTATCCCCTTCTTCAATGTGTTGCGAGGAAACAAGAAGTTCGAGTGGACCCCCGAATGCGAAGCAGCCTTCCAACACCTCAAAGAACATTTAACCCGAGCTCCCATTCTATCCAAACCTGTCGAAGGAGAGGCGTTGTTCTTATACTTAGCTGTGACTGAGCACGCAGTGAGTGCCGCTCTCGTCCGGGAAGATGGCCGTATCCAGCTCCCTGTGTATTACGTAAGCAAGAGGTTATTGGACGCCGAGTCCAGATATTCAATGATCGAGAAACTCTCCCTCTGCTTGCTAATTGCTTCACGGAAGCTGAGGCCATATTTCCAGGCGCACACCATCAAAGTACTCACCAACCACCCTCTCCGACAAGTCTTGCAGAAGCCCGAGTCTTCTGGCAGATTGCTTAAGTGGGCCATGGAACTGAGCCAGTTCGACGTCCACTACCAAACACGTGTTTCCATAAAAGGTCAAGCTCTCGCGGACTTTATTGTGGAATGCTCGGGAATGAATGACCTCCCGGAAGATCCTGTCCCGGAACTTCCCACATGGAAGGTCTATGTAGACGGAGCCTCAAATGAAAAAGGAGCTGGAGCAGGGGTCATCCTAATATCTCCCCAAGGGCATCAGCTCCATAGCGCCATCCGTTTCGCGTTCCCAGCATCCAACAACGAGGCAGAACACGAAGCCATGTTAGCTGGATTACGACTGGCCAGAGAAGTCGGAGCCCAAAAAATCGAAGTATACAGCGACTCCCTACTTGTGGTAAACCAAATATCCGGGGAATACCAGACGAAAGGCGAAAGAATGGCTGCCTACGTGTCTCTCTCCCGCGACCTACTGCAGCATTTCAAAGGCTACCAAATCCGCCAGGTCCCCCGGGACCAGAACTCACTCCCGGACACGCTGGCCAAGCTTGCAACGGACCCGGAGATTGAACAGTATGGCTTAGTCCCCATCGGGCACTTAGAAGCCCCCAGTACTGAGACACGAAGGATAAACGCCATCATCGACCATTCCCACTCCTGGATAGGACCCATCCTCAGATTTCTCACCACCGGAGAGCTCCCCACTGATAAAGCTGACGCAAGGAAGCTCCAATATCAAGCTCCCCGATACGTGGTTATGGATGGAAAGCTTTACCGCAGGGGGTTGTCCATACCCTTCCTCAGGTGTGTTGCCGGAACCGAAGTCAGCACCATCATCCATGAGGTTCACGGAGGCTTCTGCGGCGATCATACCTCCGGGCTGAGCCTCTCCAAAAAGATCCTTTGACAAGGATACTTCTGGCCCACCATGAAGAAGGATTGTGTGGATTATGTCAGGAAATGTGAGCAGTGCCAGAGGTACGCCAAGGTTCCGTGAGTGCCGCCTACAGAAATTACCCTAATGACCAGCCCCTGGCCGTTCGCCGTTTGGGGCATTGACCTAGTAGGTTCCCTCCCAACTGGAAAGGGTGGAGTGAAGTATGCCATAATCGCGGTAGACTACTTCACCAAATGGGCTGAAGCTGAACCTATGAACACGGTCACATCTAAAAAAGCACTGGACTTTGTAATCAGGAATATAGTGTGTCGTTTTGGGCTTCCACGAAAAATTGTGTCCGACAACGGAAAGCAATTTGACAGTGAACACTTCACGAACTTCTGTGCTTCGCATGGAATTATCAAAAGCTTTTCCGCAGTCGCTAGACCCCAGGCTAATGGGCAAGTGGAGGCTGTAAACAAAATATTAAAGACCACGTTGAAGAAAAAACTCCAAGCCTGCAAGGCTCACTGGCCGGAAGAACTTCCGCGAGTACTTTGGGCCTATCGCACAACAGAGAGAACTTCGACGGGGCACACGCCTTATTCCATGACCTTCGGTTGTGAGGCCGTCATCCCAGTAGAAACTATAATCCCCTCTCACAGGCAAGATACCTACGACCCTACCTGGAACTATGCCCTTCTCCAGGAGTCCTTGGACATGATCGAAGAGCTCCGGGAGCAGTCGCAGGTCCAACTAAAAATGTACCAAGGCAAGATAGCCCGACACTTTAACACGAGAGTCAAGAGCCGTACATTCGAAGTTGGGGATCTTGTCCTACGGAGAGTATTTCCTGCTACGCAGGATCCGGGAGTGGGAGTCCTCGGACCCAACTGGGAAGGCCCCTACGAAGTCCAAGAAAAAGTGGGCCATGGGACGTATCACTTAAAGAGACTCGACGGATCTAAAGTCCCGCACGCCTGGAACGCGGAGCACCTCTGCCATTACTACCAGTAGGCCCCGGACCATCTAGTCGGAAGTCCTTGGTGAAATTAGCAAAAGTGAAAAATGTGGAAATAATCCTCCCTGTTGTAAACTCACGCCTAGCAGGCTAATTTAATGAAACACGGAGAGATTTACTCCGCTTTTACTGCACTTTTTATCCCTGTGTTCAAAGCTGCGTTTTAAAGTGACCACGCGGTCCGGAGACGTCCGGACCCCACGCTCACTTGGGGGGGTATACATGGCTAAGGCATAGCCATACGCCCCTTGAACAAAACGTACACAGAACACCACTTATGTGCTAGCATTGTATTTGAAAATTTTAAATTGTTTGAAATGTTTAAATTGTTAAGCTTAGGTTTATTTGTTGCCATGAACATGCTTGCATTACGTGTCATATGTGCATTATGTGCTTATGTGAAAATTGCCATGGAAATGCCTGCCATTATGTATCATGAAAATTATCTCCGGTGTAGCCCAGCAATGGACAGGACTGGGGGTTGAGGCACGTTCATAGAGCTACGCCAAAACACCCCCAACTCCCTGACAAGTCCTTTGCAGAATATTCCGCGATCGCTGTAGAGCTCTGCTTCGCAAGCTCCAGCTCCGGGTCCCGCAAGGCGAAAGATGGCAAGATCCGCGATCGCTGTAGAGCTCTGCTTCGCAAGCTCCAGCTCCGGGTCCCGCAAGGCGATAGATGGCAAGATCCGTGACCGTTGTAAGCCTTGCTTCGCAGGCTCCAGCTCCGGATCTCACAAAATAATGCATGGCGAGTTCCTCGACCATTGCAAGTTTCAGCTCCAGGAGCAGACATGGTCGATCCCCCACTCACAGCAGGCCTTGCTTCGCAAAGCCCCTACTCCGGGATCACACCTGGTGGGCGTGGCGATTTCCCCGACAGCAACGAGCCTTGCCTCGCAGGGCTCCATGCTAGGTCCCTGAAGTCAGCCACCATGAGGTTCGCAACAACAGTTAGTTTTGCTTCGCAAAGATCTAACCGTAAGTCTAGCGACGCTCACCAAAAGAACTCCCGTTCCAAACAATGGAACGGCTCACCGTAGCAATCCCAGCGAACAGTATAACTACAAGTCCCGGGATTGGCTATTTGCCTTAGGAAAGCTAAAATACGGTGAAAGGAGCCTGGCCGTTGGAACCAGGAAACCTTCGTAGCCTAGAAACTACGTGGGGAAAGACATCATCCGTTAGAGCGTCAAGTGGGAAGTGCATAGGTTTTGGCCGTTGGAACCAAAACCTCATGCGCCCTACAACAGTTTCTACCGTATAAAAGTCTACCCTAAGCGCAAAGATAAATAAAGAACTCGGCAGAAAAGAAAAGAGAATGCTATAATTATGGCAAATATGTCCGCAATGAAAAACTCAAAATGAAAAATAATTAAAGATAAAACCCCTTCAAGCATTGGGGGTAGCTGCAGCTTCCACGACCGCAGCTTCGGGGGCATCGGCTTCAACTGAGGCTGGCGGAGTCGGCTCATTGGAAGGCGGAACTTTGTCACGGGAAGGTTCAGAGGTCCCCGCCTCTCCGGGATCTCCCGCCTCAGGGGCTCCAGCACGTTCGTCAATGTTGAAAGTTTGGACGTACGCCTCTGGGCCTTGATCCCACACGAGTAGCTTCTCCCTCATGGCTTCGGCATCATCTCCCAGGTAGCCTAATACCTCTGGGTTCACTTTCCAGAGTTGATGCATGAGGACCACGTGCGATATATTAATCGTACTGTTCAGTATCACCTCAGCATCCTCCTTCTCCTTCAAGCGCTCCGCCTCGGAGGTTGCCAGCTGTGCCTCCGCGACAGTTAGTTGAGCCCTCAATTTTTCCATTTCGGCCTTGGAGGCATCCCGCTCCCCCTTAAGAGAATCAATCTCCTTGCGCTGCTCCCTATTTTGGTTCAGCACGGATTGCTTCTCGGTCACATACCCCCTGGCAGTGAATTGCAAGGCCCCGATCTCTTTATCCTTCTCGGCGAGCCCCAACTGCAGCATAGACACGAGATCCCTGCTCCTCTTATGGAGTTGCTCCTCCTCGTGCAGCTTACTCGAAAGAGTGGAGTATTCCTCTTGCTGCTTAAGGAGGAGATCATTTTTTGATTGCAAGCGAGCTTCCAAGGTGTCCTTCTCCACCCTGGCTTGGGACAGCTCTTCCCGGAGCTTGGAGTTTTCGGCCTTCATCCCATCCGACCGCTGTCTAAACTCATTCTCTGCCTTGGCCCGGTACTCTTGATATTTGGCAAGATATTTCTTGTCCGCCTCTTCCTCAGCCGTGCGCCGGGCCTGATCAATCTTCTCCGAGGCCCCCAAGGCCTGTTGGGCCAGTTTCTGCTTCTCCGCCTCCAAGGCCTGGCGAGCCAGCTGGCTTTCCTCCAGCTGAACCAGAACTGCACCAACCTCCCGAAACGAGCGTTCCGCGATCATAGAGGCCTGCAAGGAAAGACAACAGAATGAGTTAAGCCGGACCAAAAGACAGATGATCCCAAAACACAACAACTGACGGCTTACCCCGGACAGTTGCTGCTTCACAGCGTGTGTCAGCAACAGCGGATCCTTACTGCTACTGATGGCCCATTTCTCAGAATTGAGCTCGCACAAGCTCAAGGCCATGTCCTCCATCATCTCAGCTCCGAACGGCGCCAATGCACGTCCGAGCCTAGGCACCAGCCTCTTCTCCAAGGCTGGGCCATCCAAAACCGCTCCGGCTGGGTGAAGGGATCTCACCCCCTCGGCCAGCTCAGCTCTCTTCACGGCAGACAAGTTATCTGCCCTTCCCTGAGTAACAGCCTTCTCCGCCTCTAACCGCCTCTTCAAAAAACTATCGGCCCGTCTTACACCCTCCAGGAGGGCAGCGGGGAAACTGGTTGGCTTCCGAGGGAAGTGAAATTTCAGGCCAGGAAGAGGAAGGTTTGTTGGCTGAGAAGAAGGAGACCCCGAAAGGGTGGACTCCCTTTGGGCTGGAGGAGGAGGCAGACGGGTTATTAAAGCCCCGGTCTGTTGCTTTTGCTGCTGCGGCAGCGGAAGTAATTGCCCTTGTTGCTGCTGCTGGTTTGGATGTTGTGGTTGCTGCAGCTGTGACGTTGGTGATTGTCTCTGTTGTTCTTGTTGCTGCTGTTGTTGTAGTTGTGCTTGCTGTCGTTGCTGTTGTTGTTGCCTTCGACCAGGAGAAGAGTGTCTAAGGCGTTTCTTCTTAGCGCCCTCAGCATCTTCTCCGGGACGCTTGCTCACCCCAGTTGTCTTCACGGGGAACACAAGCCCTTCCCCGTCGCTGCTGCTACTCGAGACCATCATAGTCTCGGAAGGCCCGTCTGCAGGAGACTTCTCTACCCTCGGAGACACTTGCGCCTCGCCACTTGTCTTCTTGGGGGAGGCAGTTTTACCTCCCCTACCAACCTTTGTCTTCCGTCCTTTCCCCGTGGACGGGTCTTGGCTGGTGGCAGCCTTCTTAATGAGCAAAGTAACCCTCCCCAACATCTTGGCTTCTGGATACTCTGCAAGAAACGTACAAAGCAAGGTTAACGAACCAACAAGCAATGAGAAAGAAGATAAGCGGAAGACAAGACAATCAACAAAAAAGCACAAGCAAGCCCGCCAGCAGGGAACAAGAAACAAGAAAAAGAAAAGTTTGAAAGGGACGACCATGCACGAGAAACGTGGATGGCCTTCCCCGAGCAAAACAAAACACCGCTTCCTGCTCCAGGAAGCTCCCGTACTCCTTGAAGTCCGGGAATGACTTGCTGAGGGAAGAAGGGTCAACCATGATGACACCTTCTGGCAGACTACCGTCACTCAGACACCCGAGGAGCTCATCTACCCTATCGCAATATCTGTCGAAGGGTATCCTACGCGGATCTAGCCTAAGGAAACGGGGATCAAACCCCATCTGAGAGGTCCGGGAAACCTCAGACAGGCTGGGGGTGTGGATCAATCGAAAACTAGTCTTACCTCTCCCAGAGGTACTAGCCCCCGGAGCCCCTTCGTTAGGGTAAGCCGCGGCGTGGCGAGCCTCGATCTCCTCTTCCTCCGGCTGAGGGTCGGGGAACCTCTCCGCCCAACTAGGAGATAAAGTATTTTCGTCCCGGGCTGCTTGGGTGATCACCTTGGACAGCTCTAGGGCAATCTGCTCCCGGATGTCAGCTGACACCTGACTTTGCCCCCTGCCACTCACTGTCTCGATGTTTTGGAAAGAGGCGAGTAGCCCATACTCCCTCAACGATTCGGAGGTCACAAGTCCCTCCACTTTCAACTCTTCCTCAGAAAGCCCTTCGTAGAACTTGGACCTCCTTATCATCTCCGCGCAGCGAGGTGTCCGCTGAACGACTTCTGCAAAATTCAAATACGAGCGTTAAAGATCCTACCAAGAAGCAAATCAAACGCAAAGAAACAAAGTTGAAAAGGAGAGGAAGGAGCACTTACCAGGGATTTTGAAGTCCAAAGATAGGGCTGGCACCCTCTTCAGCGGAAAACCAGTCGTCAGGAACCAGTACTCCCGGAGGTCTGGAACCCTCGCGGTATGACAGGTGGGGCAAATCACGTCCGGGTGCCTTTCCAGCCTGTAAAACCCCACCTTGTCTGAATGACCCCTCATAGGCTGAGACTTCAACCCGTAGAAGTACAGCACCTCCTCCGGGGTAGGAGCTTCCAGTTTCCGGGACTTGCAAAAGATGAACCACCCCGCTAGGAGCTTGTAGCTGGGAGGAATCAACTGGAAGGGGGCAATCCCCGCCTTCACACAGAAATTGGCAAAATAACTCCTTAGGGGCAAGTGCGCCCCACACACTATGTGTGCCCAGCTCCAGGCACCAAAGCCCTCGTGACTCTGGCTAGCCGACTCGCCCAGCACCGACAGACGGTGCCACATCAGACCTGGGATGTTCTTCAGGCCTGCCTCGGAGGAATACAGCTCCAGCATGCCATAATTCCTGAAAAGGTTCG
Source organism: Humulus lupulus (assembly GCF_963169125.1). Lineage (NCBI taxonomy): Eukaryota > Viridiplantae > Streptophyta > Magnoliopsida > Rosales > Cannabaceae > Humulus > Humulus lupulus. Next base: position 109,021,258 of record NC_084797.1, on the reverse strand, counting down.
GCTTTTGGTCCATCTCCCAGATGGAACTATTGGAAGTCGGTGGGCTAGCCGCGACCACTTTCGTCTTTCCTTTCCCCTTTGCACCAGCGACAGGGGAACCCTTCTCCTGGGCAGAATCAGCCTCCCCCACAGCAAGGAGTTGTTCCTTTGAGATGTTCGTCACTGGACAAAAGAAAGAAAGAAGAAAACACTCTAAGCAGTCAGCACCCTTGTCATACCCTAGTGGTATCAAAGGCGTCGGGGAGACCCTCCCCGAAAACTGCTTGGAGAGGCTCCCACCGAGCTTACCGAGGGATTGGCACCATGCCACCCGAAGGGCAGCAAGGAACCAGACTCAGACTCCGAGCCTAAGCCCACCAAAAGAAGTGTTTTTCCAGAGAAAGACACCCTGAAGGCGTTCATGCTTATGCCCTAAAACAGCAAAACAAGGAACGACTTTCCAAACGCAAATCGCCAAAGCATGCAAAAAAGGCTACTTATCGACTCACATCAATCACATGCCTACCAAAGCCGTATTCACGCATGCACATAAGCGATAATGGCAGAAACCTCTACTCTAACAACTACCAACAAGCTAAGGTTTGGGAGGAAAGAGCAAAGTAGAAATACTTACTGATATTCGGGTAGTTGGAGGTTGAAGGAGTAACTGGATCACTGCACAGCACGATCGCGAGAAGTAAAAGCTGCAAAGACGAACGGCGATTCAAACCAGGTACTTCGGCGAATAAACCCACTGCCAAATCAAAAGAAAAGTTTCCAGATCCTTACCAAAAGAAGTGGCAAGTTCGGAGGAACGGAAGCTGGGAAGCCTGAGAGTTCGAAGGTTTGGAAATCTGAAAATCCGAAAGATAGAGAATTTGAAAGCGTAAAGAGGAAGAAAGGTCCTTTCCCTCGTTTTTATAGCAGGGAAGAAGTCGTTTCGAATTCCTCAAATGGACGGTCCCGATCTTCCCATTCCGTGTGCATCAGATCCAACGGCTGGAGATGAAGCGACGATCCTATTTATGACTCCTCGGATGGGAATAAAGTATTTATTTCCCATCATTACACCACCTCGGGCCCGGAGTACCATTAAAAACCGTCAAATCATTACTCAGATGACTGACGCACGCATACTCAACCAGTCGCCTCATGCACACGTCTTGGTCGCAGAACCATTCCCAGAATGACACGTGGTCCTTGCCGCACTTGAGTACTTGAGTTCAAACAGAAGAAATTCCCTTTCTTTTTCATACTAACACTCAGGCGGGAAAAAGGAACCCTTCCGGGAACACAGAAGGTGGCCCCTCGCCTAATCTAAGAGACCGAAATACCCGGAGGACTGTACAAGCTCCCGGATCTCTCAAAGCTCCGTGACCTTGGGGGGTAAATGTTATCCAGATTTCCGGATAGCGTTTAGATTGATGTCCTCGGGGAAGCAGAATTATCGATGTCTTTCACGGTAGGTGACCAGAGCTCGCGGATGGACAGAAAGGCTTCGCCTCTCCCGTTTAGTGTCCGGATTACTCTTCCAAGCAAACACAACACGGAAACTCGTCAACTCTCCCGGACTCCCGAAGGGGTATCCTTCGGGGAAGCCCCTTCCAGGAGAAGCTCTTCGAGTAGTCTCCGCGGAAACAGTTCCGTGCCTCGCACGGAACAAAACCAAACGGTCGAGTCCTGGAGGAGGCATATTTGGAATGATATCCGCCTGACACGCCCGTCAGGTCAAAGCCGCACACACCCCAGCACGCCTAAGGGTACCTTTTCGCCTACTGTTCCGCTGACAACTTGGAAAAGACGGCTGACTTTGTGTGTTCCCCATACTTTCACGTAAATATACCCACATAGAGTCTTGTAGCCATGCTACTACAGTAATTGTATCCCCTATTTATGGCTGGTGTAATTAAGACTCATGGACGTAGAGAAAAACCCTAATCCGAAACCCTAGCTATAAAGACCCCTTCATTTTACAAGAAGAGGGACGGCCAACAGATCACATAGCAAAAACTCTACAAAAATCTCTCTAGCTTCATCTTCTTCAAGAGAACCCGAGAGAAACACGGTGAGTGTGTGAAGTTCTTGTACACCAGCCATCTTACTGTAGTCTTTTCCAAGTATAATAACATCGACTCGTGGACTAGGGCTTGTTAACGCCTGAACCACGTAAAAACACTGTTTGTTTAGTTATATTTCAGCACTTTTACAGTTCTTATCTTTTTATTATTCTGTTTGTATTCGTTTCCGAAAAACTCGGTAAACAGATTGGTATAATCTCCTTTTATCTATTGCTTCGCATATACCAACAAGTCCTGAAACACAATAGAACCTTGATCCAAATAAATGTTAACATAATTTAAATAAAATAAAATAAAATAACCAAATTAGAACAAATAACAATAACTGTGATATTGGAATATAAGTCCCCGACAACGGCGCCGAAAAATTGATCGTGAAAATATGATACGCAAGTATACGTAGTTGTGCAAGTAGTAAATTCCGGAAGAACGGATATTGTCCCAAAGAGACTATCTTCCAATTATCACTAATTGATTTTCAAATTCTATTTGGTGAATTAAAATTTAAGTGAATAATTAAAGGTAAAAGAAATACTATAAACTATAAACAAAAGTTAAAGAACTGGAAACAAAACAATGAATCACTTATGTAACGACCCGAATTTGCTAATAAGGCTTAGGGCCTTGATTAGCGTGCCTAGAGGGCAATAAGTGAATTATTGTTATAATATGTGAATATGTGATTAGAGATGCATGTTTAGTTGAATTAAATATGCATGTGGGCCCTGTTTGGATATTAGGGGCATGTTTGTAATTTTAGCCCGTTGAGGGCATAAATGTGATAAATGAGATAAATGCGATATACTTGTCATATATCTGTGTAGCACGATCCGAGACAGTCCTTGGGAGCTATTAGCCAGAAAGTCACAACAGGGTTGAGAATCCGACTGGGGGCGAGTCGAGGGGTATTTCGGGTATTAGATGTTTTATGGGGTTATCGGGTTATGGAAATAAATATTTGGAGATATATTAGAGGTTAGAATGTTTAGGAGGGAATATTGGGGAAATTTACCATTTTGCCCTCGGGGATGTTTTTGGCACCCCGAGCCTTGAGGTAACCTTAGAGACTAAGTTAAATAAAACAAAAAAACCAAGAGAGGCCTTTAGAAAAAAAGAAGAAGAAGAAGAAGAAACTGACTCCCTTCTCTCTCTCTCTCTCTCTCTCTCTTTTGGAGTTTATCCTTTGGAAGCTTGGGGAGCCTTGGTGAATTTAAGCAAAGATTAAAGGATTTTAGCTGGGATTTTGGGAGCTAGAGGCTTGGAGCTTGGAGAATTGGTTTAGGGATTCACTTCTGCTTAAGGTAAGCTTTTAATATGGTTGAGTTGTGTAGATTTGCAGCTTGTTTTCTGCTGAAATATTAGAGTTTTGCATGTGTGTTGGGTGAAGGATCACTCTTGAGATTTGATGAGGTTTTGGGCTAGTTCTTTGTTAGGTTTTGTTACTGAAATCATGGTAGAGATTATGAGATTAATGGTTTGGAATGTTGGGTTGATTTTGGGATAAATTGGTTGGGTTTTTGTGGCATCAATGGAGGATTTTCTGGGTTCGAAGGGTCGGGTCACGACATTATTCTTGCTGAGTCGCGGCCCTCCAAAGCATTTTGGTGGCCTGGAAGAAGGGCGGGCTGTGGCGCGCTTGCCCTGATTTGGGGTTGCTCTCTGTTTTGGGGGCGAGCCGCGGCATGGCTTTATGGGGCTGTGACTCTTAGTGAAATTTTGAGCTTTAAAGTGTGTTTAAGCTTGGGAACTCAAAGATTAAGGCTCGAGATGGATTTTATCACCCAGATTGATAGAATTCAAGGTCCCGGAGATTAGAATTATGGCTTGAAGTTATTAAATGGATTAGAACTTGATGGATGAATATTGTTAATGCATTGTGACTAGGGTTTTGGCGAGGCTCGGATTAGAGGACTGTGCTCGGGACATCGGTGCTTGGAAAGCTCGGGACACAGGAAAGAAAACTACTGTTCCTATAGAGCATGTATGCAGGGCAGGGCCATATATGATTGTGTTGCAGGGTGTAGCCCTTTGATTGAGTTTATTCATGTTTGGTATTTGCTTTATTATGCTATGTATGCATATGTGTGAATGGTCGGCAAGGCCGGGAACGGCAAGGGGTCGAGAACGACGTTAAGCACGTGGAGTGCAAGGCCGAGTGTGGCAAGGGGCCGGGAGTAGCGTTTAGCACGCGGAGTGCGAGTTGCCAGGGTGAGACCCTAAAGGATACTTGGAATATCCTTACGGTGTGGACTGCGAACCCAGGGCCTGGTAAAGCGCCTGGGACGGCATGGCCGTATGTGTATTGCCTATTGATGGCCTGTATATATGCTAAGTGTTTGATATGCATATGCTATCTGCTTATGAGGGTTCTCTTGCTGGGCTTCGGCTCACGGGTGCTCTGTGGTGTAGGTAAGGGCAAGGGAAAAGTCAACCAGCCATGAGTACGGAGAGCGTGAAGCGGCACGTACATGTTTGGCCTGCCTGGCTGCCACGACCAGGGGTATTTTGGGAGATGATTGTACTAAATTTGGATTTTGTCGTCTAGTCGACTATGCTTGTGTTTATGTGTTGTAAACATTTCTAAACAGTGTTTTGGGATCCCAAATGTTAAACCCTTTATGATTTTCAGTAAATGGAATTATTTCCAAAGTTTATGACCCTGTTTATGGTTTAATTAAACGTTTGTCTTAAAACCTCGATTAGCGAGTTAAATACACGTTTTAAACTCACTTAGTAACAGCTCTAAGGAAGTAGGGCATTACAACTTAATTAAAAATCAATAAAAAAAACCTGGGAATTAATTTCATCAACTGTTCATTCTATTAATTTTAATAATCAACTCTAAATCTCTTCTTTCTATTCTAATAGCAGGTTAATATAGTCGATTCCTATTCCTTTTCAAGATATAAGATCTCAATCTATATGCAGGTTTTCTACATTTTTGTAATAAACTTGAACATATAGAAGGCATTAAACATGGAAACCTAATTACTACACAAGTCATACATGTACTTTCGTCCAATATGCAACCTATGTCTATACAATGATAGCATATTCAATTCTCATCTTTCGAATTTTGAATCAAAACCATTAAATCAAGTAAATAGTGATCAATTATTTACTAGCATTAAACAAACATCATATAAATTAGAATAGAAAAGAAGTATCAATAGAAAATCATAATAAAATTACATAGACATCCCAGTGACTATATTAATTCCTAGATAAAAGAAATTAGTTCATAAATAACACGATGGAAATAAACTGCAAATAATTGTTCATAAAATCAACCTAAAGAATTAAGATGAAACAGAAACAGAAAACTAATTACAGCAGCCTCTTATAATATAGGGTTTTTTAAAAATTGAGACTCCTCTCCAAAATTGCAGAATAATGTTCTTTAAATAGTCTTCCAAGGTTCCCAAGTGAAAAGACCAGATTGCCCTTCAAAAAGTGGTTTAAAATTTGAAAAACACATAACTAGCGATGTAGCACTGCTTCTTGAGCGCTATAGTCAGAACCAAAATACATAAAAATTTGTTTACTAGCGCTGTAGTGCCCTTATTGTAGCACTGGGGCACTGCTTGGCTGTTCGTGATAGCGTTGTGGCGCTGCATTTGTAGTGCTGGGGCACTACTTCCAGAATCAATCATGCTTTCAAGGTCCTTCCTAGCGCTACGAAGCTCCTTTGATAGCACTATAGCGCTATTAACAGCATCGAAACTCGCACATATCAATCCCTAAAAACCCGATTTTCTTCAACTTAACTAGATTTTCTTCCAATTTCACTCCTTTTCACTATTTTCACCAATTTAGCATGGAAACCCTGAAAAATGAACAAACGAGCATAATTCCGCAATAAAATAATCCTAAAGTAACGAAAAGCACCCTAAAAACTAGACCATAAATGAGCCTAAAACTCGTTTATCAATGGGGTAGCTGTACAGTATGGGACCAACATATATAGGGACCTTTCAAGACTATCCCCCACCAATAGAGAGGGGACTCCCCTAGAGTCATCAGAAGGCAGAGGGATTTCTTAGTCCCCGAGCTCAAGCTCGACCGAAAGTACCAGTTATGTTTCTTTTATCTTGGAGTCTTGCTTCTTACAATAACCTTGTTCGATTGCTTACATACAATCTTCTGTTTCTCAGATGACATGGATTCAGACTTGGATAATGTTCATAACAAGCCTGTGGCCTTGAGGGTGAACAAACACCAAAATGTGTCCCAGAAGGGAGGTCGCCCCTCCAAGCTATCCAACAAGACCGAGGTGGTCCCCCAGCCCAAGTGCCATTAGATCCAACCAGGCTGCTGAGCCCGCTGTGCCCTCTGAGGTCGTGCCTCCCCTGGTAGCTCAACCGAGTCGGGTCCAAGCTTCCATATGAGACTACTTCCTGTCGATCTTGACTTATGTGCTCGAATTTGTGGTCGACAGCGCTGCTGGATTCCCTGGAGTCAATCTCGATTCTGATGCTTTGACCAGCGTAGGTCAAAGTTTCAGCAACCTCAGGGCCCCTCAGTGGAAATTTATGACCTCCTGCTGAGATGCCAACACTCTTTTCGAAAAGAGTGGCAAGTTGTTTTCCTCGGTTAGTCATTTTTGCCCAGCCCCCTTCTTTTATGCTAACTCTGATTTGTGCTTTGCTTTCCTTGACCCTTTTATTATTTTTTTTTGTGTGGGAATTCATATCCTTTGTTCAGCACAATTTCTTGCTAAATAGCGAGGTTACAGTGAGCAAAGTGCTTTCCCAAGAGACCCGAGATACCCAGCTAAGGCTCAAGGACGACCTCAAAAAAGCCCGTCTAAAAGTTGAAGCAAGGGATGCGGAGGTCAAAAGGATTCCCGAGCTTGAGTCCAAGCTGGAGGCGACTTTGAAGGAGGTCGAGATCAGAGATTCCGAGATCAAGTAGCTCCAGGAACTCAACACTAAGTTGGAAGAGAAGAACAAGATGACCTTTGAGGGTATCGAGGGCAAGAAGGCTCGTCTTCTTGAGGAGTTTAAGACCAAAAAACATCTCGCCGTGGACATGGAGATGTATCAAATTTGGGCTAACAACCCCGACCTTTATACTAGATTCCTTGCTAGGCTGGAGACTGAATTCGTTGCAAAATGGTAGGCTCGACTTGAGGAAGAGGAAGCCAGGCCGAGGCTGAGGAGACGGCGAAAGCTTCAGGGACTGCAGCTGAGGAGCCAGCTATTCCTTGAAATCCAACTCATGGGCTGCGATCCATTATAATTTTTGTAATTATATTTTTTGTGCCGTTGGGGCAAAGATAATTTACAGCTTGATTCGGAGCTATTTTAATTATCTTATGACTTTATATTTTAATTGTAGTTTTTATGCTTTCAATTTTTTTGCGCGAAAGCCTTTTTGCACATTGTCTACCTCTAGCTTTTTGCCTCAATACTATGTGTGAGTATAGGCAAATCGCTAAAGGAATAAGGCAGCCTTCATGCTTTGTAAGTACATTCCAACCTTCATGCCTCGTTCATGGTGTATCGCCTTACTTCCTTAGAGCCGTTACTAAGTGAGGTTAAAACGTGCAATTAACTCGCTAATCGAGGTTTTAGTTTAAAGTGTAGCTAAACTATAATAAAAGTCATATAATTTGAAAATGCGGTCATTCATTGAAATTATAAAGCATTATACATTTGAGATCCCAAAATACAGTTTAGAAATATTTACAACTCAAAAATATGATTAAGGTCGACTAAACGACAAAATTCAGATTAATACATAGCATCTCCGAAAAATACCCCTGGCCGTGACAGCCAGGCAGGCTGAACATATACACATCGCTTCATGCTCTCCATACTCATGGTTGATCGACCTTTCCCTTGCCCTTACCTGCACCATAGAGCACCCGTGAGCCGAAGCCCAACAAGAAAACTCCACACAAGCAATCACCATATGAATAACTATCAATCAACATATAATAAAGCAGTCCACAGGCTAAACACATAACAACCATGTCATCCCAGGCGCTTTACCAGGCCCTGGGTTCGCGGTCTACACCGTGAGGATGTCCTAGGCATCTGAGAAGGGTCTCACCCTAGAGACTTGCACTCCGCATGGTTAACCCCGCTCCCGGCCCCTTGTCGTACTCGACCTTGCCATTCTCGGCCTTCGCCATTCCCGGCCCTTGTCGTTCTTGGCCTTCACCGTTTTTGGCCCTTGCCATACATTTATAGATATGCAACACATAGCATAAACTTAGCAAATACTTAAACAAATACAAACATAATTAATAGGGCTACGCCCTGCAACAAAATCACATAGGGCCATGCCCTGCAATACAAACTATAGGGCCACGCCCTGCTCTACGGGTACAACTATTTTCTTACCTGTATCCCAAGCTTTCCGAGCACCGGTATCTTGAGCACAGTCCCCTAGTCTAAGCCTTGCTAAAAACCTAGTCACAACATATCAACAACATCCATCCATCAAGTTCTAATCCATTAAATAACTTTGGGTTATAATTCTAGTCTCCAAGACCATGAATTCTATCAATCTGGGTGATAAAATCCATCCCGAGCCTAAAACCTTCTAGGGGTCCAATAGCCCACTAAGTGTCGGGCCTCAAGGCCTTGTGACACGTCCCGCCTCAACCAGAAACCTAGCCCCCCATTTTTGCCTATGCGCGCCGCGACCCAACCTATAAGGCGCCGCGACTCGCCCCTCTTCCTGGCCTCCCTTCTGCTCTAGAGGATCACGACTCACCAAGAACAATGCTGCGGCTTGACCCTTCGAACCCAGAAAAATCCCCCATTTTCACAACAAAACCCAGCCAATTTAACCCACAATCAATCCCACAACTCAATTTAATCATCACAGTAGGCCTAGAATGATTCCAGCAGCAAAACCTAACCAAGAACTAATCCCAAAACTCATCTAGATAATCAAGAGTGATCCACCATTTAGCTTACATGTAGAAACTTGTAACTCTAGCAAAACTCAACATAAACTCAGATAATTTTAATACTAGACCTCTTACCTCAAAGATGAATTCAGGCCACACTTGCTCTTCAACTCCCCAAGCTTACTCCTACCACAACCCAAGCTTTAAATTTATGAATTCCTAGCTTAATTCCCCTAGAACTTTCTTTAGCCTTCAAGCTCCCAAAGAGAGAGAAACCGAGTGATAGGGAGATAGGGTCGGTTTAGGAAAATTCTAAGTGATTCTTATGTGTTGTCTCATCTAGCCTAAGCCACTTAAGTTACCTCCAAGGCTCGGGGTACCAAAAACGTCCCCGAGGGAAAAATGGTAAATTTCCCCGATATTCCCTCCTAAACATTCTAACTTCAAATATATCTCCAAATATTTATTTTCATAACCTAATAACCCAGTAAAATGTCTAATGCTCGAAATACCCCTCGACTCGCCCCGAGTTGGGTTTCAGGTCCCGTTGTGACTTCTTAGCTAAACCACTCCCTAGGACTGTCTCGGATCGTGCATCTCAAATATATCACCACTCGCACGTGGTAAAGATAACAATATTCACAAGTATTGCATTTATGCCCTCAATGGACTAAAATTACAAACATGCCCCTAATAACCAAATGGGGCCCACATGCATATTTAATTCACCTAAACATGCATTTCTAATCACATACTCATCAAATTCATACATTAATATAATAAACCACTTATTGCCCTCCAGGCATGCTAATCAAGGCCCTAAGCCTTATTAGCAGATTTTAAGATGCTACAACTATCCCCTCCTTACAGAAATTTCGTCATCGAAATTACCTGAATAACTCAGGATACCACTCCCACATATCTGATTCAAGTGTCCACGTCGCCTCCTTAACCTTGATGTTCCTCCATAGCACTTTCACCAAGGCGATGGTCTTGCTTCGCAAAACTTTATCCTTCTGGTCGAGAATCTGAACCAGCTTCTCCTCATATGATAAATCCTAGTCTAGCTCCAAGTTCTCATAACTCAGTACATGCATAGAATCTGATACATACTTCCAGAGCAAGGATACGTGAAAACATCATGAACCCCTGATAGAGCTGGAGGCATCGCCAATCTGTAAGCTACCTCTCCAACCCATTCCAAAATCTGAAAGGGGCCAACAAACCTAGGGCTCAACTTGCCCTAAACACCAAACCGTTTCACTCCTCTTAAGGGTGAAACCCTAAGGAACACGTGGTCACCGACTTGAAACTCCACACTCCTACATTTCAAGTCCGAGTAACTCTTCTGGCGACTCTGGGAGGCGAGCATTCGAGCTCTAATCTTTTCAATTGCCTCATTAGTCCTCTGAACCATCTCAAGACCCAAGTATCTCCTCTCTCCCGTCTCATCCCAATGAATAGGTGATCTACACTTCCTCCCGTATAGCATCTCATACGGAGCCACCCCGGTAGTCGCCTGGTAACTATTATTGTACGAAAACTCAATCAAAGGGAGATACTTACTCCAAGATCCCCCAAAATCTAGGACACAGTCTCGTAACATATCTTCCAGTATCTGAATCGTCCTCTCAGACTGACCATCCGTATGAGGATGATAAGCGATACTAAACCGCAACTACGTGCCCATAGCCTTCTGCAGACTCTCCCAAAACTTGGAGGTGAAGGTGAGGTCCTTGTCGGATACTATCAACCTTGGAGCCCCATGAAGTCGAAAAATTTCCTTCACATACAGCTCGGCATACTGCTCCACAGTATAAGTTGCCCTGACAGGTAAAAAGTGGGCAGACTTGGTATACCTATCCACAATCACCCATACTGAATCATGCTATCCCATGGTCTTCGACAAACCAACCACTAAGCCCATGGTGATATCCTCCTGCTTCCACTCTGGAATCCCTAGAGGCTGCAATAACCCTGCTGGCCTCTGATGTTCAGTCTTTACCTACTGACAAGTTAAGCACTAGGCCACATAGTCCATCACGTCCCTCTTCATTCCCGACCACCAATACAAGGTTCTCAAATCTTGGTACATCTTTATTGTACCTAGATGTAAAGAATAGGGAGTGGTATGAGATTCATCCAAGATTTCTCGCCAGATACCAAAATTCATTGGAACACAGATCCGACCCTTAAACTTCAGTAATGCCATCTCCGAGATAGATAAGTCCTTAGCCACTCCGACCAAGACACTCTCTCTGAACCCTCTCAACTGGGGATCCTCCCTCTGTGCCTCCTTGATCCTCTCAAGGAGTGTAGACTGAAGAGTGATATTGGTTAACCGACCAACCACCAACTCTATACCCGCTCTAGTCATCTCCTTAGCTAACTTATCAAACATCTGCCTCGAACTGGACAATTTCCCTAGGCCCTTCCGACTCAATGCATCAGCCACTACATTAGCCTTCCCAGGATGGTATAGGATATCACAATCATAGTCCTTTACCAATTCCAGCCACCGTCTCTGGCGCATATTCAGATCCCTCTGAGTAAAGAAGTACTTCAAACTCTTATGGTCGGTGTATATCTCACACTTCTTACCATATATATAATGTATCCAAAACTTAAGTGCAAATACCACCGCTGCCAACTCCAGGTCATGCGTGGAATATCTCTGCTCGTACTCCTTTAGCTATCTCGATGCACAGGCTTTCACCTTTCCAGCTTGCATCAGCACACACCCTAAACCCTGTCTGGAAGCGTCACAATAAACCACAAACTTCTCATTGTCTGTCGGCATACTCAACACTGGAGCGGTGATCAATCACCGCTTCAATTCCTTGAAACTGTTCTCACACCTGTCTGTCCACACATACTTAGTCTTCTTCCTCGTCAATTCAGTCAATGGTGTGGCTATCCTAGAGAACCCCTCAACAAATCGCCGATAATACCCTGCCAATCCTAGGAAGCTCCTAACCTCCGAGACGCTGCTCGGTCTAGGCCAATCCTCACTGCCTCAATCTTACTCGGGTCAACCAGAATCCCCTCCTTACTGACAATATGCCCCAGAAACGTGACTTGCGGTAGCTAAAACTCGCACTTGCTGAACTTAGCATATAACCTATGCTCTCTCAATCACTGCAATACTAGGCGTAAGTGCTGCTCATGCTTTATCTCTGACTGAGAGTACACCAGTATGTTGTCAATAAACATAATCACAAACTTGTCCAAATACTCCTTGAAAATCCTATTCATCATGTCCATAAAAGCTGCTGGGGCGTTGGTTAATCCAAAAGACATAACCAAGAATTCATAGTGTCCATATCTCATGCGAAAAGCGGTCTTTGGAATGTCCTCCTCTTTAATCCTTAACTGATGGTAACCTGATTGAAGATATATCTTAGAAAACACCGTCTTTCCCTGTAGCTGGTCAAATAAATCGTTGATCCTAGGTAATGGGTACTTATTCTTAATGGTCAACTTGTTTAGCTCCCTGTAGTTGATACACATCCTAAGAGATCCATCCTTCTTCCTAATGAACAACACTGGAGCACCCCATGGCGAGAAACTCGGTCTGATGAACCCCAAATCCAGTAACTCTTGCAGCTGAATCTTCAATTCCTTCAACATTGCCGGAGCCTTTCTATAAGGTGTCCTAGATATTGGCTCCGCCCCTGGCGCCAACTCTATAACAAACTCGATCTCCCGTTGTGGCAACAATTCTGGTAAATCTGCTGGAAATAAATCTAGAAACTCACATACCAATCTGGTCTCACTCGGTCCAACCAACACAACCCTAGAGGTATCCACAATGTTCACTAGGAATCCTATGCAACCATCCTGCATTAGGTCTCTATCCTTCAATGTTGAAATCATAGGTACTCGCGGTCCACTACCTGTCCCCACAAATACAAAGGGTACCTCCCCTTCTGGTTCAAAAGTCACCATCCTGCGCTTGCAGTCAATCTTCGCCCTATACTTTGATAATCAATCCATCCCTAGAATCATATCGAAGTCATCCATCACCAACTCAATCAAATCAACAGACAACTCTCTACCGTCTATCTCTACTGGCAATGCTCTAATCCATCTCCTAGAGACTACCAATTCCCCAGTTGGTAACAAAGTCTGAAAACCCCAAGCATACATATCACTAGGTCTACACAACTGATCTATCACTCTAGCAGACACAAATGAATGAGTAGCTCCCGAATCAATCAATGTAGTATAAGAAGAACCAGCACTAGAAATCTGACCTGTCACAACCGAGGGGCTAGCCTCTGCATCAGTCTGAGTCAAGGTGCATACTTTGGCAGGAGTGAGACTGTCGCCCTGCTTCGATTCCTCTTTCTTGGCTTATGGGCAGTCATGCTTTAGATGATTGACACTCCCACAAATAAAGCAGACCCTGATCCTGCACTCTCCCTGATGTCGTTGTCTGCATCGAGGACACACTGGAAAACTCCTCCAGTTGTCACCCCTGCCCTGACGGCCACTAAAAGCACCTCGTGCCCTCCTATCCAAGCTAGGAGGAACGAAAGAATCTGGGGCCTTTCTTTTCTAATTCACTGGGGCCACTACCCTGACTAGATCCGGTAAAATGAGGCACCGTCCTCCTTGCATCTCGCCTAGTAGCGCCCTTTTTCCATATCTGATCCTCGACCCCCTCAGCTGTAGGGGCCTTGTCCACTACTTGAGCATATGTAGTAGTCCCCGGATCCAAAGTTATCTTAACATCATGGGCGATCATGACATTCAACCCCCGTACAAACCAATCCCTTCTTGTCGCATCGGTCGGCACCAAATCCGGTGCGAACTTCGCCAACGGTCAAATCTCAAAGCATACTCAGTAACTGTCAACCGATTCTGAGTTAGGTTGATAAACTCGTCAACCTTTGCAGCTCGGACTGCAACACTGTAATACTTCTCATTGAAAATGTTTATGAACTCTTCCTAGGTCATAGCTGTAACATTTCTTCTCTAAGTCACTACATCCCACTAGATGCGGGCATCCTCTCTGAACATGTAGCTAACATAAGCTATCCTCTCATTCCCTTCCACCCTCATGAAATCCAGGATGGAGGAAATCATATTCATCCACTGCTCTGCCCGCAGTGGGTCTGGTCCACCCTTGAAGGTGGGAGGATGTTGATTCCTGAACCTCTCATACAAAGTTTCCTACATATTCTCCATAACAGGCTGAACTGGCACTGACGCCACAGTCTGCTGAACTTGTAACCCAGTGCCCTTGCCTCAGCTGTCGAAGCTCTTCCTCTGTTCAATGTAGTCTAGCTTCCATTTCGGCAAACATCTATTGCTAATTCTGTGGGGTAGGTGGAGGGTCCTGACCCTGGTTGTCATCCTTGGCTCTAATGCCGCAGAGTCTGGATGATTCTCGAGGCATCTCAATAATATGCCTGCAATCAATGACGTCGCTCATCAGGCATGATAACAACATCCAAAACCACCTCCCAATTCACATCAACCAACCATAAACAATAGTCCACATAACACAAATAACATACAACACTCAAGGGGCCATGCCCTAACATCATGCATATGTTAACTCATTCATCATGCTCTATATAAAATAATCAGGCAAACAAGGCACTTAAACACATAATCAAACATATAATTCAATCATTACCAACCAACCCTGAGTCGAGCTTGTCACTAACAGCGAGAGTACATGTCCGGTCAATCTCCAGGAACCATAAACCTTGGCTCGCTCTGATACCAAGTTTTAATGCCCTACTTCCTTAGAGCCGTTACTAAGTGAGTTTAAAACGTGCAATTAACTTGCTAATCGATGTTTTAGGTTAAAAGTGTAGCTAAACTATAATAAAAGTTATATAATTTGAAAATGCAGTCATTCATTGAAATTATAAAGCATTATACATTTGTGATCCCAAAATAATGTTTAGAAATATTTACAACTCAAAAATATGATTAAAGTCTACTAAACGACAAAATTCGGATTAATACATAGCATCTCCCAAAAATACCCCTAGCCGTGACAACCAGGCAGGCCGAACATATACACACCACTTCACGCTCTCCGTACTCATGGTTGATCGACCTTTCCCTTGCCTTTACCTGCACCATAGAGCACCCATGAGACGAAGCCCAGCAAGAAAAATCTACACAAGCAATCAAAATATGCATAACTATCAATCAGCATATAATAAAGTAGCCCATAGGCTAAACACATAATAGCCATACCGTCCCAGGCGCTTTACTAGGCCCTGGGTTTGCAATCTACACTGTGAGGATGTCCCAGGCATCCGAGAAGGGTCTCACCCTAGCGACTTGCACTCTGCATGCTTAACGCCGCTCTTGACCCCTTGCCGTTCTCGGCCTTCATTATTCCTGGCCCTTGCCGTACATTTACAGATATGTAACACATAACATAAACTTAAATAAATATAAACATAATTAATAGGGCTACACCCTGCAACACAATCACATAGGGTCGTGCCTTGCAATACAAACTATAGGGCCATGCCCTGCTCTACGGGTACAACAGTTTTCTTACATGTGTCCCAAACTTTCTGAGCACCGGTATCCTTAGCACAGTCCCCTAGTTCGAGGCTCGCTGAAAACCTAGTCACAACATATCAACAACATCCATCCTTCAAGTTCTAATCCATTAAATAGCTTTGGGTTATAATTCTAGTCTTTGGGACCTTCAATTCTATCAATCTAGGTGATAAAATCCATCTCGAGCCTTAACTTTTGGATTTCCGAGCCCAAAACCTTCTCAGGGTCCAATAGCCCACTAAATACCACAACCCCAAGGCCCTGTGCTATGGCCCGCCTCAACCAGAAACCCAGCCTCCCATTTTTTCCTATTCGCGCTGCGGCTCGACCCTCTTCCTGGCCTCCCTTCTGCTCTAGAGGGTTGCGGCTCACCAAGAACAATACCGCAACCCGACCTTTCGAACCCAGAAAAATCCCCCATTTTCACAACAAAACCCAGCCAATTTAACTCACATTCAATCCCACACCTCAATTTAATCATCACAGTAGTCCTAGAATGATCCTAGCAGCAAAACCTAACAAAGAACTAATCCCAAAACTCATATAGATAATCAAGAGTGATCCACCATGCAGCTTACATGTAGAAACTTGTAACTCTAGCAATACTCAGCATAAACTCAGATAATAAACCACTTATTGCCCTCCAGGCATGCTAATCAAGGCCCTAAGCCTTATTAGAAGATTTTGGGACGCTACAACTATCCCCTAAAATTCACACATTAATATAATAAATCACTTATTGCCCTCCAGGCATGCTAATCAAGTCCCTAAGCCTTATTAGTAGATTTTGGGATGCTACAGATGGCCTCGCTATGCGAGGGCCCTAGCAAGGGTCACTTGCGTATGGCTTCAAGTGATGGCCTCGCTATGCGAGGGCCCTAGTAAGGGTCACCTGTGTATGGCTTCCATTGATGGCCTCGCTATGCGAGGGCCTTAGCAAGGGTCATCTGCATATGGCTTCGAAGTGATGACCTCGCTATGCGAGGGCCTTAGCAAGAGTCATCCGTGTATGGCTTCGAAGTGATGGCCTCGCTATGCGAGGGCCCTAGTAAGGGTCACCTGCATGTGGCTTCAAGTGATGGCCTCGCTATGCGAGGGCCCTAGTAAGGGTCACCCGCGTATGGCTTCAAGTGATGGCCACGCTATGCAAGGGCCTTAGCAAGGATCATCCATGTATGGCATCATGGATGGCCTCGCTATGCGAGGGCCCTGGTGACCCATCACCCGCATACATCTCACCGTATCCAGACCATGCCGAGGTGCCACCTGCCTCCCTACGCGAGGCACCACGTGTAGATGGCCGCATACTTTAAAAGGGTAAAAGGCTATCTGAGGAAATTGGAGGGGTATAGCATAGAGAAAATCCCAAGAGAGAGGAATACCCATGCCGATGCCCTCGTAAAGCTGGCTTCCACTAAGGATGGAGATACCCTCGAATCCGTACCTATGGAATACTTTTCCAGGCTAAGCATCATTGAAGTAGACGTTCATATGATCAGCATCCCAAAGGGGTCGTGGGCCGACCCAATTACAAACTACCTGAAGGATGGAGCTCTACCAACAGACAAGAGGGAGGCTAGGAGGCTGGTGTATAAGGTTGCCCAGTACACCTTAGTAGATGGAGTCTTGTACAAGAGAGGGTTTTCTGTGCCGCTCTTGCAGTGTGTTGATGAGGAGGAGGCGATGAAAGTTCTGTATGAAATACATGAGGGTGAATGTGGCAACCATGCGAGTGGACCATCCACGGCCAGGAAAGCCATGAGGCAAGGGTACTACTGGCCCTCTATGGAGAAGGATGCAAGTGACTTTGTGAGAAAATGTGACAAATGTCAGAGACACGTAAATAGCTCTCGGAAGCCCCCAAATGAGCTAACTAGCCTGACCAGCCCTTGGCCTTTTTCTATCTAGGGGATAGACCTGATCAGCGCTCTTCCCGTAGGTAGGGGTGGAGCGAAGTACACAGTCGTAGCGGTAGATTACTTCACAAAGTGGGTTAAAGCAGAACCTCTAGTAAAAATAACGGCCAAGCAGATCACCACTTTTCTCAACAAATTCATTGTCTGCAGGTACGAAGTGCTCTTCAAAATAATTTATGACAACAACACCCAGTTTGAGGGGGAAATGTTCGAGGAGTATTGTAAGGAGAAAGGAATAAGAAGAAGCTTCTCAGCTGTTGTGCATCCACAGGCCAATGGGCAGGTGGAAGCCATCAACAAAGTCCTTAAGAAGAACTTAAAAACAAAGCTAGAGAAAATGAAGGGAGCCTTGGTTGAGGAGCTAGCTAATGTGCTTTGGGTCTATAGGACCACACCGCGCACAACCACTGGGGAGACCCCTTTTGCCTTAGCATATGGATGTGAGGCTGTTCTCCCGATTGAAATGAAGGTTAACTCCTTTAGGATACAGGCATACGAGGACCAAGTCAACCATGCAGCAATGGACGAAAGCTTAGATATGTTAGAAGAAAGAAGGGAATGGGTGCATATAAGAGTGGCAGTATACCAGCAGCGGGCAGCAAGGTACTACAACTCGAGGGTGCAAGAAAGAATGTTCAGGGTAGGAGACTTGGTACTGAGAAAAGTACTCCCCAACATGCGAGACCTGGGGGCGGGGGTACTAGGGGAAAACTGGGAAGGACCCTACCAAGTCGCTAAATGCATACCACCAAATACTTACAAACTAGCACACATGGATAACACCGTAATACCCCGAGCATGAAATGCTAAACACCTTAAGAAATACTACCAGTAAGACTTCCATATCCGATGCATAGAATATCCGTATTTAGTTTATTGCATGTTATGCTAACTTAGCAGATAAGAATCAAAGAGGTTACCCAGATAACCTCATAAGTAGATGTAACTGTTTCATATATGTCATTGTAACTTGCCTACTATGAATGAAGTTGTTCGCAACTTCGCATGCTGTATTTCTTCTTTATGCAAACATCCACCAAAGTGCTTGATGGAATAAATTTCACCAAGCACTTGGGGGGGTAGGACAGGAGGCACGCATATATGCAAAAAAAGAATAAACTTGGCAAGCTATCTCTTATATTCAAAAGGATTAGCTACCTTTATGAATATCAAGGTAATAGTACAAAAAAAAAAGAAAAAGAAATTTTTGCAAAAAAGATGACCTCCAACCAAAGGCTGACATCCCCGCAGGGGGTGAGGCTGTAAGGAAGGAATCTCCCAATAAGTCTAGAACGACCACTAAGCTGGCTAGCCAAAAAGGGTACTAAAAAAGACCCTTGTAAGAATATTACTATTGACCCACGATTTGGCCAACTGACACGGAGTCAAAATGTGATTGATGTGAATGAATGTATAAAGAAGAACGTACGGCAAAAACAGTAAATCACACAAGAATTTTTATAGTGGTTCGGCCCCAGGATCTGGTAATGACCTACGTCCACTTAGACTGATATTGATATAAGAATCAGAAGAGTGATCAAAGAACTAGGGTTCAATGAGTTTCACTAACCTCTGAAGAACAATACAAGTTTACTAGGAGAATTACTATAGTTTTGAATGATTCAAAAGCCCAAAGTCCCTCCCTTGAGCTATCTCTTGCTATTTATAGGCTCAAGGGGGGTTACAAAAGATTGTTACAGATATTCTCCCCTGAATAATCGGGTACTCAGGAGATTGTATGAGATAAATTCGGGGTTCATAAAGATCTTCCCATAAATGTTGCCTTGTACACGGAACCATCGACCAGACTGGTCGCGGGTAAGACGGGCTTACCCTGCTTCTACTGTGTCCTCTGGTCGAGGCTCTAGCAGACGCTTCCAGGTGTCAGCCACGTGTCCAGGGATTACTTGCCATGTCATCAATGCTAATTTATTGGATAACATTTTCCCCCCAAAGTTTATTTACTACGAACAGTAAATAAACTTTTGAACGAATGACTCTTCGGTAACCCCACCTGACGTGTCAGAACCCTTCGTGTGTTCTTGAAAAAAGTAACCCACTTCTGTCTAATCATGCCTTTTCAGTTCCCCAGAAACGATTTCGACGGCCATCCCGTTTCCCCATACTTTGAAAAAGGAAAACTAATGATTACACTTTTTTAATATCAGAGACAAACTTATATAAGACCGTCGAAGCCTCCTCTTTCTTTTTACGCACGCCATTGTCTTTGCAGAAAACCCTAAAAACCAGAGCTTTAAACTTCTCCGGAGACCGTTTTCCTGCACTTCCAAGACTCAGACCGTGGGCTCCTTTATCTCCGAAGACCTTTCTTCCATCTCCACGATCACTCTTCTTGGTAAATTTTCAAAACCCCATGCTTCTAATTTCTCGTGGTGCATGCTTCTGATGGTGGACTGTTTAAGTTTTTCTGTTTCTGGTTTAAGGTGCTTGTAGACAGAATGTTTTGTAGGCAAAGTAGAGTTACGAGTAAGTTTAAAATCCAGGATCATGCTTTTTAGGACGTAAAATCGAAGTAAAATTTCGATCTTTAAGCCAGTTGAAAAATAAATTTTTCCCGCCCTAAGGGGAGTTGAAAAAGCTTTTCCAGAAAAACTTTTTACTTTCACCCTTTGATCCGTTTTTCAAACTGTTCGTGTAGAAAGATTTAGCTTTTTGTTAGAATGCTGTTGTATAAAAGCCTAACTTTTATACTCGACCAGCGTTATTCTAAAAAGCCTTTTAAAGTTCTATATCCTCACCTCCCCATTCTTCTGTTTGCAGACTTTAATGCCAGATTTGTGGGGAGGTGAAAGACCCATCGACGAAGACCTTCTCGCCCAGCTGCTCGAGGGAGAAGAACAACCAGCTGACCGTGTCCACGAGATTCCTTTCTCGCGATCCTCTTCCAGAACCCATCCTTCCTCTCCAAGGGCCCGCTCCAAGTATACTGGCAAGAAAAGACCTGAGTTCAAAAGCAACCCAAATTCTCCTTCCCAGCCTGATTCGCAGGCTAGGGTTCCCTCGACCAGTGGTCGAGAAAATCTCGTTCCTGACCCTGATATCCAAACTAGGGCCCGCCCTCGCCATTGGAATCCGCCTGATGTCGAGTGGTATACTTCCCCAGCCAGTCTAGTGACCCCTCGAATGGTCGCTAACTACTTCAGGAAATTCCCCCTCACGGGGGTTACTATTATACGTCCTACCGCAGACCAGAGGGCTAACCTCCCAGGAGGTGCGAACAGCGCCTGGTCCCGGTATCACATTGAGGCGGGAGCTTACCTCCCTCTTCATCCCTTTTTTGTGGGGGTGGCCAATTATTTTGGTGTCGCCCCCTTCCAAATAACTCCAAATGGATATAGGATGCTGGCCGCACTCTATATCTTGTATAAACTTAACAAATGGCCAGAACCTTCGCCCCACGAGGTCAACTATCTTTTTGACCTTAAATCTAACCCGCAGCACAACGGGACGGGCTTCTTCCACTTCTGCCACCAGGAGACCGGCCAGACGTTCTTGAGTGGCACTACCCATATATCAAACATGGGGCACTATAATAAGGAGTATTTTCTTACTCCAGACATAACCAGCAACAATTTGGCCTTCGCACGAGGAGGTAAGAGCTTGTCTTTGACTGGTCGATACTTTAACCTAAGGTGTCTCCTTTCATTTTTCTCAAATTATAATCTGTTTTTTTCAGGCCCTTGGTTACGTCCGACCCCAACACCAGACATGGTGTTGAGGTCCAACACTCTAGCCAGGACGTCTGACGCAGCCAAAAGTGTCAAGACCCTGATAACTGAAACAAACTTGAGGCTGTCTGGCCTCCTGGCTCCTCGCCATGAAAATAGAGGGTCCGTGGTGGACGAAGCCACTGCCGAGGGGGTTCCCGAGCAGCAACCTCCTGTGCCTCCTCCCCGGAGGAGGCCAACGGGGGTTACAATCAGGGAACCCACGGGTAGCCCTTCCGCAGAAAGGCCTTCTGCTCCCCAAGGCAAGGGGAAAGAAAAGGCCAAAGAGCCTATTGTTGACTTGGGAGAATCTTCTGACGATAATGGTAAAGTTATTTCGCTTTTAAATGGTTTGCCAATTCCCTGTCACCTGTTTGACGGGGATGGTAACTTTACATATGCTCCAAATCTAGGGCCAGACTTCTTCATGCCAGATAATGAGTATATGACTAATAGAGTCAATAGTGTAGCGACCAGTAGTTGTAGCTCGGGTATTTACTTTGTTACCTCCTTTCAGTTGTATAACATACTTTCACCTGCCTCCTTTCTTATTAACTTGCTGTGTTTACCTACATGCAGATATGTCTACTCCCAACATCTTCGACATGTACCAGGCTAAGGATGAAGAGGAGGTTCCTCAACTCCAACGGAAGCCTAAGAAGAGAACTGGTGAATCCAGCCGAGGCCCTCCAGCCAAGAAGGGTCGAACAGAAGACCTTCCTCAGGACGCGCCAACTGGACAAAGTCCTGCGCCAACAGGGCAAAATTCTACCCCTCCCCCAGTTCTTTCCGAGCAGCAGACTCCCCCTGCCCTGTCGAAACCCCCAGCCGCGCCTGCCGGAGAGCAGCTTACTCGTGAAGAAGCTCTTGGGCCCAGACTCATGAGCCGTGCCATTCGATCTGCCAGGGATCGTCTTGATCGCATCGGCAAAGGCGACCGTGTTAGGGCTGCAATGGTCGAAGCTGAAGACCTGCCAGTCGACCAGATCCTGAACAGGGCTCTGAACGAAATCTCCAGCGTAAGTACTTCTTTGTATTTCAAGCTTTAGTCTTTTAGTCCTTATGATAAGTTCTAACTCCTTTTTGCTTTATTCACAGGCCTTGCTGTCTGCCACCACTGCTCGTACCCGAGCCCAGGCTTACCTCGAGCAGGCCAAGGCAAAGGCCATCGAGAGGTATCAGGTGAAGGCGGCTGAGGAGCTTTCAGCTGCTGAGGCTAGGCATGCTAAGGAGTTGGAGGCAATGGTCTGAGAGAGGGATGCGGCGGTGACTAAGCTGTCAGAGGCTGAAGCTGCGAAGAATGCAGCAGTCAAGTTGAGGCAGGAGTATCGAGATTTCAACCAAGCCCATCTTCGCGAAATCAAGCATTTGGGAGAGGTACTCAAGTCCAAGGATGAGGCTATTGTCACTCTCGGGGGCAAGGTGAAGCAGTTGGAGCTTGACAACTCCAAGAATCTGGAAAAGTACAAGAGGACGACACTCCGATGTTTCTACAATTTCTGGAAACATAATCAGGGTGCTGATTTAGTTACCTTTCAGAGGAATTCAGAACTGCTGAGTTGGCTCGATGCGCTGCCCAACTGGCCGAAGAGGAGGCAAGAGCTGCAATCCCCGCCTCTCCAAGCGTCGCTGGTGAAGAAGAAGAAGCTGTTGAGGATGCGACCAACCAGGATGCTGCTCAGGACCCTCCGGCCCCAAATGCCTCTTGAAATCTTCTCATTTATTTTTCCTTCTTTTTGGATATACGACCTAAGGGTCGTGATGTAAAGACAATAGTTTCTTTTTTAAAATTTGCTGCACGGGCAGTAAATATTTTTTTCTTTTATTTGAATAGTTACATCCAAGCAGCGATGCTTGCTTGCGGTGTAAAAGCTTAAATCTTGATGCTATAATATTTTTACTTATTATAACATTTGTCCGAATGACCGAACTTAGCATAGTACTTTGGCATGATTTAACAAAATCTAAATTTTGAAAAATACTCTAAGTACTGTAGCATGCTTTCACTCATTTTGTTCATGTGTTTACATACCTTGAGAGTATGCTTTTCTATCGATGTGCCTTATATGCCCCCCAAGTGATCGAGGAGCTTTTAGGTCCTTGGTCACTTGCCTTGACCATGGCCTATTCGAACATTCCTGTTCGTGCAAAAAAAAATGATACTTGTAATACAGCAAAACAACACACGTAATGAACAAATACTTGCAAATGTAAATTCACAAAGGTTGGCAAGAATGACTGGCTGCGCACAGTCCCTTATAATCTCGTATTAAAAATGGACTAAACATGTCTTTACGAGTGATTCTATAATAGAACCTTACATATACGAGCAGTTAGCCATACATCGTGGCTAACCCTCTTTGCAAAACTTGTAAAAAATTGAAAATCTTTACACAAGCCAGTCCTTTAAAAAGGGTTGTTTATTGATAATACTTGCGCAGGTGTTCTCCATTCCAGTAACGTGGAACGAGATCTCCGTTTAAGCATGCAAGTTTGTATGTGCCTGGGTGAAGGACTTCTTCAATCTGGTAAGGTCCTTCCCAATTAGGTCCGAGCACTCCAGCAGTGGGGTCGCGGGTATTTAAGAAAACTCGTCGTAGCACTAAGTCACCGACGTTGAATTTTCTTTCTTTAACTTTGGAGGTAAAGTACCGGGCGACTTTTTGCTGGTAAGCAGCAACTCGGAGTTGAGATTTCTCTCGCATCTCGTCGATTGTGTCTAGGGAGTCCATCATTAGCTGGCTGTTCTGATCCTGGTCGTAAGTTAAGCGCCGATGCGAGGGGGGATCTAACTCGACAGGCAACATGGCCTCATATCCATAGGCCAAGGAAAATGGGGTATGGCCTGTTGCTGTTCGGTGGGACGTTCTATACGACCATAGGACTTCAGGCAGCTGCTCTGGCCACACTCCTTTAGCTTCTTCAAGTCTTTTCTTCAGGGTGTCTTTAAGAGTTTTGTTCATGGCTTCTACTTGCCCATTCGCTTGGGGGTCTGCATCTGAAGAAAAGCTTTTAATAACTCCATGCCTTTCGCAGAAATCGGTGAATAAATCACTGTCAAACTGGGTCCCGTTGTCTGAAACTATCTTCCTGGGCAGACCATACCAGCATACAATGTTCTTGATGACGAAGTCAAGAACTTTCTTGGTCATGATGGTTGCGAGTGGTTCAGCTTCGGCCCATTTGGTGAAGTAATCAACTGCCACAACTGCGTATTTTACTCCGCCTTTCCCTGTAGACAGGGATCCAATCAAATCTATCCCCCATATTGCGAAAGGCCACGGGCTCTGCATCTGTTTTAGTTCATTCAGAGCTGCCCGTGGAATCTTGGAGAACCTTTGACATTTGTCGCATCTTCGTACATACTCCATCGAATCCTCGTTCATTGTTGGCCAGAAGTAGCCCTGCCTTAGAATCTTTTTCGCCAAACTTTGCCCCCCAGCGTGATCCCCGCAGAAGCCTTCATGCACCTCCTTCATGAGTTCCTTAGCTTTTTCTGGTGTAACGCACCTGAGTAGTGGCATTGAATATCCTCTTCGGTACATAACACCATCGACCAGTATGTACCTAGTGGCTCGCCTTTGCAGAGTTCTGGCTTTGTTTCTATCTGCTGGCAGTGTACCATTCGTCAGATACTCCAAGTAAGGCACCATCCATGTATCTTCTAGATGAATCTCCATATTGGCCTCGGCCGCTTCTATGCTCGGCTTATTCAGTCTTTTTACTGGAACTATGTTCAAGGTGTCTGCATCCTTTGCGCTCGCGAGTTTAGACAGGGCGTCTGCATTCGAATTCTGGTCTCGCGGAATTTGCTGGAGGGTGTACTTTGTAAACTGGGCTAGCAAATCCTTCGTTTTATTCAGGTAGGCCATCATCTTTAAGCCTCGTGCTTGATATTCTCCCAGGACTTGATTCACGACTAGCTGTGAGTCACTATAAATATCAAGCTTCTTTATGCTCATATCTTTGGCCATTCTCAATCCAGCGAGGAGTGCTTCGTATTCTGCTTCATTGTTTGACGCGGTGAAGTCGAACCTGATTGCGCAATGAAATCGATGCCCTTCCGGCGTTATCAATATCACTCCCGCTCTAGCGTGGGATTCGTTGGATGAACCATCCGTGAATAGCCTCCACGAAGGAGTTTTGTCTTGAGGCATGGGCGCTTTAGGCTGTTTGCACTGCTCACTGTCTGGGAGTTCGGTGAACTCCGCAACAAGATCGGCCAAGACTTGTCCCTTTATTGCTGCTCGCAGTGAATAAGTTATATCGAACTGCCCTACTTCGACTGCCCATTTTAACAATCGCCCAGCCGCCTCAGGTTTTTGGAGGACTTGCCGAAGGGGCTGGTCGGTTAGAACTGTGATAGGATGGGCTTGGAAGTAAGGACGCAACTTCCTAGAGGCTAGTATTAAGCAATATGCTAACCTTTCGATTGGCGGATATCTTAATTCTGCACCGATTAGCCTCTTGCTGACATAGTAGACTGCTTTCTGTACGTCTTCTTCTTCTCGTACAAGTACCGCACTAGCAGCAACTTCAGTAATCGCCAGGTAAATAAACAAAGTTTCTCCTTCGATCGGTTTTGACAAGATGGGAGGTTGCGCCATATGAGCTTTCAAGGCTTGGAATGCTTGCTCGCAGTCTCCCGTCCATTCAAACCTCTTATTGCCCATGAGTAGATTGAAGAAAGGGACACATTTGTCAGTTGATTTCGAGATGAATCTACTCAGGGCAGCGATCCTTCCGGTCAAACTTTGTACATCCTTGATCTTCTCCGGCGACTTCATGTCGATCAGGGCTTTTATCTTGTCAGGGTTGGCCTCGATTCCCCTTGAATTCACTATAAACCCCAAAAACTTCCCTGATTCGACTCCAAAGGAACATTTGAGGGGATTCAACTTCATCTGGTACTTGTTTAATACATCAAAGCACTTTTGTAGATCCCTCACATGTCCTTCTGCCTTTTTAGACTTTACCAGCATGTCATCCACATAAACCTCCATGTTTGCACCGATCAGCTCCTTAAACATGTGGTTGACTAGCCGTTGGTAAGTCGCACCTGCATTTTTCAGTCCGAAAGGCATAACTTTGTAACAGTATAAGCCCGTATCGGTCCGAAAGCTGGTGTGATCCTCGTCAGGGGGATGCATGCTAATCTGGTTGTAGCCTGAATATGCATCAATGAACGAGAGGATCTCATGTCCTACAGTCGCATCGACCAGCTGGTCGATTCTTGGGAGTGGGAAGCAGTCTTTTGGGCAGGCTTTATTGAGGTCTGTAAAATCCACACAGGTCCGCCACTTGCCGTTAAGCTTGGGGACCAGCACCGGATTTGAGACCCACGATGGATAAAACGCCACCCTGATAAACCCATTCTCCTTAAGTCTTTCAACTTCTTCTTTTAAGGCTCTTGATCTATCTTTATCGAGCAGCCTTCTTTTTTGTTGCACGGGTGGAAAAGTTTTATCTATATTTAAGACATGGCTGATTACAGCAGGATCTATCCCCACCATGTCTTTGTGCGACCAGGCGAAAACTTCCTGGTTCCTTCACAAGAATTCCACTAGTGCATGCTTCGTGGTAGGTTCTAAGTTTTTCCCAACCTTCACGACTCTGGTCGGGTCTTCTTTGTCGGGTCGGACCTCCTCCAAGTCCTCGACGGGTCCAACATTTTCTTCAAAATCCCCAAAGCGAGGATCCAAATCTCCATCCTCACTTTGGGCAACACCCTATTTGGTGACTTCACCACCTGACCGGGCTTGCGTATCTACCGCCATCTGCAATCGGTCTGGGGTGGTGCTCCTCGACGTTCCACTTTTCGCTTTTGTGATCAAGGCGTTGTAGCACTCCCTGGCTTCCCTTTGGTTTCCTAAAATGCGTCCTACCCCCGCGTCCGTTGGGAACTTCATGGCTAGGTGCCACATAGAGATGACGGCCCGTAGATCAACCAGTATGGGCCTTCCGATAATGGCGTTGTACGCCGAAGGACAATCGACCACTACAAAAGTGGCGAGTAATGTCCTTGTTGCAGGCGCTGTACCCGTCGTTACTGGAAGTTTGATCATTTCGGTTGGGGCGAGTCCTTCTCCAGAGAAGCCATATATCGTCTGATTGCAGGGCTCTAAGTCCTTTACGGACAATTTCATGCGTTCCAGTGTTGACTTATACAGGATGTTCACTGAACTTCTTGTATCGGCTAGTACCCTCTTTACCATCATATTGGCCATCTGGATGTCCACGACCAGCGGATCGGAATGTGGGAACCGGACGTGCTGGGCATCGCCATCAGAGAAGGTTATCTCACCTTCCTCTGACCGAGCCTTTTTTGGTGCACGGTCCTCCACAGTCATCATCTCGATGTCCTGGTCGTGGCACAGAGTCCGGGCATATCGTTCTCTGGCCTTTCCGCTATTTCCCGCGAGGTGCGGGCCTCCACAGATGGTTAAAAGTGTTCCAGCCACGGGGGCAGGCTGTAATGGTGGCGAGCGTTGGCGTGTGGTCGCCTGCTCATTGCCACCTGGAGCTTCTCGTTGGGTATTTCCCGAGGCCCGTACGTATCTTCTTAAGTGTCCTTGTCTAATAAGGAACTCGATTTCGTCTTTTAACTAGTTGCACTCATTAGTGTCATGTCCGTAGTCGTTATGGTAATGACAGAACTTGGTAGTGTCTCTTTTTGAAATGTCCTTTCGAATGGGTCCAGGTTTCTTGTAAGGCACACTAGAGCTTGTGGCCTGGTAAACCTCTCCCCGAGACTCAACGAGGGCAGTGTAGTTAGTGAACCTAGGTTCATAACGATTACCCTTGGCTCATTTGTTGTCGGAGGTGGAAGGCTCGTTATACGGCCGTTTTCCACCATTCTTGTCGTTACCGTTGCCGTTTCCGTTGCCTTTGCCGTTGCCATTAGGTTTGGAACCATTGGCGGCTTTGGCGGGTTCGGCGGCCTTCTTACCCTTGTTCGAGGGTTTTCCATCATCAGCAATGGCCTCTTTGAGCTTGATGTAACGATCAGCTCGGTCCAAGAACTCCTGGGTTGTTCTAACTCCTTCCTTTCTGAGACTTTTCCAGAGGGGAGAGCAACGTTTAACCCCTGCGGTAATGGCCATCATCTTGCCTTCGTCTCCGACTGTTTTTGCTCCAGCTGCCGCTCGCATAAAGCGCTGGACATAATCCTTCACTGACTCCCCGTCCTGCTGGCGAATTTCGACTAGCTGGTTTGCTTCGGTTGGGTGCACATGACCCGCATAGAACTGTCCGTAGAACTCCCTTACGAACATTTCCCAGGAAACTATGCTTGCAGGCGGGAACTTAAAGAACCACTCCTGCGCTGCTTCAGAAAGTGTTGCAGGGAAGATCCTGCACCGAGAGTCTTCAGACACTTTCTGAATGTCCATCTGAATCTCAAACTTATTCACATGCGAGACTGGGTCCCCATATCCATCAAAGTTTGGGATCGTAGGCATCTTGAATTTTCTGGGAGTTTCGGCGTTAGCTATCCTTTGGACAAAAGGAGTGCCTTTCCTCCTATCGTGGTCGATGTAAGAAGTCCTCCCTCCGATCAGCTGCTGAACAGCCTGGTTGAGCGCGTCTATCTGGGCCTGCACTGCGGTAGGAATCGCGGTGGCCTCTGTTGCTGGGGGGACGTTCTCGCCGTGCCTCTCGCGGCGATCATTGAGTACATCTCTCAGGTCCTCTTCTCTTCTTCGCTGCTCGCTACCACCGAGCCGGTTGAAGACATTATTTTGTCTGGGCTGCCCCCCAGCATCCTGTCTATTTGGTTGGTCACCTTGAGGTACTTGGCTCCTGCTTTTACCTCTTTCTTCATTCCTCCCACCGGCATTTCCCTTGCCTGAGTCAGCCTCATTGTATCCGTGGCCATCTCTGAACCTTGACTGGCTATGGTGAGATCGACTGTTCCCTCGATGCCCGTTCCTGGCTGAACCATCCCAAGCGTTAGAGGGTGGTCTGCACTGGTCGTGGTGTCCCCGTGCACCATCATGCCGTGGGGAGCCCCGGACCGCAGAGCCTAACTCTGAGTCTCTCCTATTGCCAGGAGGGTACTGACCTCTGTTTGGTAGGTTCGGCCCATCATCCCTATGGCATCTAGGAATGCGAGGCTGATGCTCGGCCTTATTCTGCCTCTGTTGCGGGGGATTACCCCGAGTAGCTTGGGATGGTGGCTGCGCCTCAGGATCCTGTGGGACATCGTCATGGGGCATCTGAGGCTGCTTGGGCCTTTGCGGACTCGAAGGCTGAATCGGTGGGCTCGGATTAGGACCCCTCTGGGGTGGCCCATTCACCGGTTGGTCAGGCTGCGAGGCAGGTGCAGCCTGATTTCTAGCCAACAGCAAGGCTGCCTCAAGGGCTGCCATGGCTTCGTTCTGGCTGCGGTCAACCTCCGCCTGCCTTTCGCTCAATTCCGTGCGCTGCCGTTCAATCTCCTGCTGCTGCCGCGCCATAACTTCAGCGGCAGTCTCCTGACTGGCCCTCAGATTAGCCAGCTCTTCCTGCAACGCGCCCAGAGTACTCTTCAGTGTTGCATCATCCATTTCCTCCTCTTCAAAGTCCAGTTGTGGCTCATCCTCCGCCATGCTTGCAGGAGGAGGAGGAGGTGGCGGGTTTGACGGTGCAGCGGCGGTCGCCTGCCCAATTTTCTTTCCTGCTTTCGCCATTAGTTTTCTTAACAGCAATAAATCAATCTCTCAATGAAAGCACCAGAATGTTGACCCACGATTTGGCCAACTGACACGGAGTCAAAATGTGATTGATGTGAATGAATGTATAAAGAAGAACGTACGGCAAAAACAGTAAATCACACAAGAATTTTTATAGTGGTTCGGCCCCAGGATCTGGTAATGACCTACGTCCACTTAGACTGATATTGATATAAGAATCAGAAGAGTGATCAAA
The DNA here is from genome assembly GCF_963169125.1 of Humulus lupulus. Lineage (NCBI taxonomy): Eukaryota > Viridiplantae > Streptophyta > Magnoliopsida > Rosales > Cannabaceae > Humulus > Humulus lupulus. The sequence goes on along the minus strand of NC_084797.1, from coordinate 108,991,245 downwards.
GAACTAGGGTTCAATGAGTTTCACTAACCTCTGAAGAACAATACAAGTTTACTAGGAGAATTACTATAGTTTTGAATGATTCAAAAGCCCAAAGTCCCTCCCTTGAGCTATCTCTTGCTATTTATAGGCTCAAGGGGGGTTACAAAAGATTGTTACAGATATTCTCCCCTGAATAATCGGGTACTCAGGAGATTGTATGAGATAAATTCGGGGTTCATAAAGATCTTCCCATAAATGTTGCCTTGTACACGGAACCATCGACCAGACTGGTCGCGGGTAAGACGGGCTTACCCTGCTTCTACTGTGTCCTCTGGTCGAGGCTCTAGCAGACGCTTCCAGGTGTCAGCCACGTGTCCAGGGATTACTTGCCATGTCATCAATGCTAATTTATTGGATAACAAGTACGATGCATAATGACGAGAAGGACGCTTCTCGCAAGAAATAACAAGCGCGCACAAAGAATATAAAAGGATACAGAGAATCCAAGGGGTTAACATGTCCTTACAAGTATAGTCAAGGTGCACCAAAAAGACTATCATCATTAGATCAAAGAAGAGATATGTAATCCATGAAAATACTAATAAGAGGGACTTATCAAAGTCCCTTAAGTTTGATAATCAATATAGAGCAAAAAAGGCTACAAAGGTCAATTCATCATTCATTCATCGACATAAAGAACAAACAAGGACATATAAATCAAGAGTTCCACACACCATTAAGGATTTATGAGGAGTTCAAAATAAAAAAAAAAGAGGAAAAAATATGGGTGATTACATGGCATCAACATATATGTATGCAAATAAGCTGGCTGTAGAGAGATCTACAGGTTTCCACCCTGACCCTTCCACTCAGAGATTTTCTCAATTGCATAATCTCCAAAGGGAGACAGGTCGACGTTGGAGTTGGTCCTCCATACGGCATGCATCGTGCACTCAATTATGTCGTTCTCGGCATTTACAAGTTCAGCCTCGAGCCCAGCAATCTTCTCATTTAGAGTATGTATAGTAGCTCCAAGACTAATATTGGAGTGAGAAATTGATGCAGCCTGGGCTAATGCAGCGTCTCTTTGACAAACTACCTCGGCAAGTTGACCCTCCAAGTCACGGACCCGTATGGACAAATTATCCTTTTCTGCCTCGGCCATCGAGAGATTCCTCATTGACCCCTCGAGCTCGTGTTGTAGCCGTTGTGTGGATGAAGACCTCGAGGCGACAAGCCGGTGACCCACGATAGAAGCCTACGTAAGGCAAAAAAATAAAATAAAATAAAACCTCAAGGGCCAAACGATATCAAAACTGAAAAAACATACATCGAGTGTTTTAACAAATACCTGTAAGGAGGTTTGCATATAAGCCTCTCCCAACTCGGCATCGGAAATGTCATGCATAGACCCCCACTCGCCTTCGGGAATGTTTCCCATATAATGGCTCATGGCTTCCCCATATTGGCTTGCCAGAGGATGGCCTCTAGAAGTGGAAGCATAAGCTCGACGGGGGGAAACATGTGTACCCATCGAGGCATGCTTCAACAAGGAAGGGGATCGAGAAGTTCCTGATCCATCTGCAGATGCACGGGGGGCAGAGGGGCGCAGAGTCACCTCTTTAGGCAAAGAGGCGCCTCACCGGGGGGGGGGGAGGGAGCATGGGCGTTGAAAGCAGACTCGCCACTCGACATCGACGGTGGAACCTGAGAAGTAACACCATTGGTGTGTCCGTCGTCGGCCACATCCTTAGCCCCGCCGGCCAAGGACCGTAAGCATGAGCAATTCTCGGACTCCACCTCTTCCTCCGTGTCCATATGGTCACCCAATGGGTAAACGTAGTCTTTATCGGTTGCCTCATCATAATTGTCTTCATCATGACCATATATCCATAGAACGGTGGATTTAGATGAGATGGAGCATAAGGAGATAACTTGGTTCGGGGATAGCAACTTGTGTGAATAAAGATTGCCCTTTGTGAAAAGGGCACAGGCCTGTTTGCACTGGGTCGACACATATAGGATCTTCATTACTCGATCATGGGTCGATGGTTTCAAGGTAGGGATGACAACCCCTACGAGACCTACGGTCAAGAGAAAAGAAATAACCATAGTTAGATAAACCTAGAAAAAGGAGGAGTAAAGGAGAAATTTCTTGTATACGAACTCAAGGTGGGAATTAGCTTACTTAAAGCATTGAAGCGAGTATGTTGGGTGGACACGCTGGGGTGAAGAAGAAGTCACTTTTCCACGAGCCTCTATTGGAAATGGAGCCCTCCATGAGAGGAAATCCTGTATGGGCCACGACATTCCGGAGCTAATAGAAGCCGGGGGCTAATGGGTTCGCCCTAAGGGTGTAAAGGTGATGGACCTCACTCATGGAAGGCCCTCTAGAGTGCACTTGTTTGTACAACACGTATAAACAACTGACCACCACCTAAGAGTTGGGGGACGGTTGGAGGGGCACCAGCTCGAAGTAGTTAAGTACCTTCACAAAGAAGGGGTGAAGCGGCAAAGCTCCACCAGATTTGATTATTGAGTTGCTGAAGGCAACGAGCCCTTTGGGCAGCTCAGATGCATGGTCCTTGCACTTTGGAATTGTGAATTTGATGTCTGACGATAATTGGTGGGCCTTTAGCATCTTGGCAAGCTTGACACGGTGCCCGCGTCTTCGGAATTGTCGGAAGTCCTCCTCGGCATGTCGGGTTCCTGGATAGAGATAGGCAATTTGTGAGCAACAAAATTCCTCAACCCCCTAGAAGGTCCTCTATGCGTCTTACATCTACCAACACCTTGCTTGACCCCAAGACGTATGACTGGGGGCAGGTGAGGAAGCGTGGGGAAAATTATAGAAAGTAACCCAGGTTTGATGGGTTCACAATCAGCACCCTCAAGGAGGGGACCCCTATGGCTTGAGGATTCATCACCACAGAAAGAAAAAGGCTCAGGGGGCAGGTTTTCCTCTAGGCAGGCGATTTCAGATACACAATCTCGAAGGGCTGATTTTAGTTGGGAGACATACGTCGCATGCACCTAAACCCTCATCACTAGTAATAGATTCGAGTTCCTTCTCAAGGCCATGCGCCATCTGCCTAAGGTAGGACCGTCTCTGTAGGTAGAGCATTCACACACCCCCATGGTTAGAGGGTTTGCGAATGTCGGCCTAAAAGTCAGAGGATGACAACTAGATAAATTCGATATTAGATGAACCTTCAGAACACCGCCTAGACGCCATGGGCCAGCTAAGACTCGAGGACATATGTGTGTGAGGATAACCCTATATCTACAACATGAGTATGAGGGGTGTAAGAAAAGGACCTATGCGTATGTAGTTGAAGGGCCATAAGAAAAGAGAATAACAACTCTAAAGAATGGGTGCACATCAGCAAGTGACCCTACCCCCGTATAAAAGATAAAGGAAACATGCATATCATTGGAGGAAGAAGGTATACCTGGGTGTGTATGTATGGATCCACAGATGTGAGAGGACAGACTTTGGGGGGCGTAAAGAAGGGCCGAGTGACAAGTGAGGGTGGGTCCTTAGCAGCAAGAGAACGCCTAGCGCTACTACAATGCAAACCTGATATGAGAAGAAATAAGCAAAAAAATAAAATAAAAATGGAATGAATAAATGAAAAGGGGAGAAAATTACCACAAGAATGCTTCTATTGAGGATAGAACCTTGGAGCTCCTAGATATATATTGTAGAAAATACCACTAAGCTAAATAGGTGTTGGTGTGAAGAAATGGGTTCAAGACATGGGGTATTTATAAGGAAAATCAAGTTTATCTAGCCATTGGATCAAATTTTGATGGATGGTGGAGATCATGAGCCTTGGTAATATTGGGATCCGCGATGGGGAATGATTGGCCCTCATCTCATCTTAAGGTCAAGGTAGGATCACAACCAAAATTGGATGGTTTTTTGTGTTTCTTTGTGAATAACAAAGAAACGCACCACCAATGCCAATTTTGTGTTTCCTCATTTATTTTAAGATATCATTCAAAAGGTGAGCCTTGTGTGCCCCTTCAAGGAACATGAAGCATAAACGTCATTTATCTCATGCGAAGGATATATGAAAGAGTCTATGAAAACACTTAAAAGTGTGCTAATAGACTCGGGGGCAAGTGTGAGTATAGGAAAATCGCTAAAGGCATAAGGCAACCTTCATGCTTTGTAAGTACATTCCAACCTTCATGCCTCGTTGATGGCCTCGCTATGCGAGGGCCCTAGCAAGGGTCACCCGCGTATGGCTTCAAGTGATGGCCTTGCTATACGAGGGCCCTAGTAAGGGTCACTCGTGTATGGCTTCCATTAATGGCCTCGCTATGCAAAGTCCTTAGCAAGGGTCATCCGCGTATGGCTTCGAAGTGATGGCCTCACTATGCGAGGGCCTTAGGAATGGTCATCCGCATATGGCTTCGAAGTGATGGCCTCGCTATGCGAGTGCCCTAGTAAGGGTCACCTGCGTATGGCTTCAAGTGATGGCCTTGCTATGCGAGGGCCCTAGTAAGGGTCACCCGTGTATGGCTTCAAGGGATGGCCTCGCTATGTGAGGGCCCTAGTAAGGGCCACCCTTGTATGGCTTCAAGTGATGGCCTCACTATGCAAGGGCCTTAGCAAGGGTCATACGCGTATGACATCATGGATGGCCTCGCTATGCGAGGGCCCTGGTGACCCATCACCCGCATACATCTCGCCGTATCCAGACCATGCCGAGGTGCCACCTGCCTCCCTATGCGAGGCACCACGTGTGTTAGACCCGCATCTTTGCATGAGAACCCTTCTCGATACCCACACACAGAGGATACTATGTGACAAGGGCTTCGGGTGAAGTCCCTTGACTCGTTGGTGAAGGTGGCTATGCATGCTACTTCCAGTAACTTGCAAGTTTTCTCACACTTAGAAAAATGGGAGAAAGCTTGGAGAATAGATGTGTCTTGAATGTGCAAGAAGAACCATCAGGTACAAGGTACGTATATAAGTACGGGGTGTACAACCCTAAGGAGGACAGAGGCATGACCCTGACATCTGTGTCCAACAAGTAGTGGTAGCACGAACCCGTACAAAGAGTGGAGGCACTACTTGAGCACCCCCGACCATGTACCAGAGTCGACACCAAAACATCCTGCACCACGACCCTGACAATGTACCTGCGTACATTTTTGTCCCCTGGGACCACCATGTATCAAGGGCCACTAGAGCCCAAATATAAATAGACTTCTACCCCTCAGATTGAGGGGTTGGAAAATTCTTTGTATGCTCAGACAATTAAGGAATATACGATTTTTGCTCCATTGTAGTTATGCATTTTTCTCCTTCAAGTTCTTTCTATCTTCTTCCTACATATTTTTTGCAATACATTTTGAGTTTTTTGATCCTATATCGTTGACGAGTTCTCATTGTCAACACTATGCATCATATTTCTGATTTGAAATATTTCGAGTATGTTATTATTAAGGACCTGCTTTTATACTTGTTTATTCGTACAAATATATGTTGGGTTTAAGTTCGAATTTCAATACATTCATGCATAGTTTATTCGAAATGCCCATGTTTGACTTCATTATTGTCAAGGTCGAAATACTCAAATGGTATGTAACCTCATTAGTCTAGTTATATTTTATTTTTCCAGTTACTTTTCCTCATCCTCGAGTATGACCTTGAGGTTGCGAGGTCAAAACTCATTTGCAAAAATTTCCAGCCCTAGTTTTGACCTATGGTTTTTGGTTGGTTTATCTAGAATTCCAACTTTTGACTGTCGATTAGGTCTTGTTGGTTTGTTCCAGACTTTTTAGTTTGCATGTTTGGTTAATGTTCCATACACTTATTGTTTTCTTCATGTCGGGTTAATAATCCAAACATTGTTGTTGTTTTTTTTCGAGCCTATGGTATGATTGTATACCACTTATGCCCCCTTAATATCCTATGATTGCGATCTTAGGTTATTGAATTTTGAAGTCTAGCAAAAAAGTATAACAATAAAAATACAACATATGAATGAAATTCAATACTTTATTACTCAAAAAGTAAAAATCAAATACATGCTTGGTTAAAAAGAACAAACATCATTCCTTCATCATTGATAATAAGGTCATAGATGTTCACCATTCCAAGCTCGCAGAACCAGTCCTCCATTCAGCCTCGCAAGTTTATTAACTCTAGGTCTAATAATGGACTCGATCTGATAGGGTCCCTCCCAATTAGGCCCAAGTACCCTAGTCAATGGGTCTCATGTGGCCAAAAACACGCGCCTTAACAAAAATTCTCCCAATCCAAATTTCCTATCTAGAACCCTTTTGTTAAAATATCTCGTAGCCCTTTGCTGGTATGCAGCATTTTTCAACTGGGCTTCGTCTCGTCTCTCTTCGATGAGGTCCAAGCTTTCTTCGAGCTGGGATTGGTTCGAGGTTTGGTCATATGCATCTCACCGTTGGGATTTCAACCTCGATGGGAAACATGGCCTCGCACCCATAAGCTAAGGAAAAAGGGTATGCCCCGTCGAGGTTCTCATCGTTGTTCTATATGCCCATAGAACTTGAGGCAGCTCCTTTGGCCATCTCCCATTTGTTTCTTCTAGCCTTTTCTTCATAGAACTCTTTAAAGTTTTATTTACTTCTTTGACTTGGCCATTTGCTTGGGGATGGACCACAGAGGAAAAGCTTTTTTATTATCCCATTCTTTTTGCAAAAGTGTGTAAACAAATCACTATCAAATTAGGTCTCATTATCCGACACAATCTTCCTGGGAATCCCGTATCTACAGATGATTGTTTACCCAAAAATGGACTACTTGATGACGTGGCAGGATTAGTGTAATGCCCTAAACTCCAGGGACCGTTACGGTGTGCCTTATGAACAGTGCTAAACTCACTAATCGAGTCATTTGGCCAAAATTGTGTAACTAAGTATGATTAGCGGTTTAGGGATTACAAATTTTGGTTAAGATATAACATTTCATTAGAACGTTTACTGTATACATTGGGATCCCAAAAATATAATTTAAAGGTCTATTACAAGAATATATTTACAACCAGCCGATCTAAGCGGCAAAACAGGGTTTAACCCTAGTTCCTCTTTCAACCCTCAGTCGTGGCAGTCGAGCAGTCGCATATGTACACATTGTCAGCTAAGCTCTCCAACTCAAGGATGGTCTAGCTTTCTTTTGCCTTTACCTGCACCACATAGCACCCGTGAGCCAAAGCCCAGCAAGAAAATTTAATATGCTCATGAACAGTAATAACATGTCATCAAATCATAAGGCGCATGCCTAGCAAATATAGCCCTATTCAAGCAGGAAAATAAATTCACGTAATGATCGGTATCTAAGATAAGGAATCCTGCCCTCCTGAGTGGATGACTATCAAGTCAATCCTAAGAAGATAAGTGATTCAACACTGGTGGTTCCGGTAACCATACCGGGCTTATAGCCCTAAATAGAAGAGTGACAGTTGTACAAGTCACTAAGGTGGGTTCCGTTCCCTATAGCCATGTGACGATAGGGTCACCGGGGATTTGCAAATAAGTGATCCTTTCACTAGCTTATCAAGATAGGTTTTTGATGAACTAGTCACCAATATAACCTATCGCATGACCATAGAGTCATAACCAGGGATTCCGCTCCCTAGCCACGTCACAAACCGTCACCTAGGCCTTTGGCCCTGGCTCTGAGTAACTAGTCCTAGACTAGTCAAGCGCTAATAATTTTCATCGACCTTAGGGTCGGTACAGCATCAATGCTCCTAAAGTCATTCAACATCGATATCGATTAGATCTAATCTTTTATCGGCCCTACGTTCATGATGCTTATGCCGTTTTCGGCTCTTAAGTCAATGATGCGCGACCAGTGCCGTCCTTGACTAGTTAGTGCCAAACACAAGTAAGCAATGCTACCAAACATATATCATATGTCAAATATCCGAATACAGGGCATTCAACATGCTTACTTAACAATTGCTAGCATAATTAGGACCATGCATAAACACAGAGGCTTAAGCTCTGAACAATCTCATATTCAATATTCATAGCATGCCCTAATCACATGTTTCTCGTGCAACATACGCATCACATTTAATCACTTGACATGCCTCAATAATAACCATGCATGTCACCTTTAAATATCCAACATGCATCAAGAATAACCATGCATGTCATATACACAGGGTGCAGTTTTCATACCTTTGGTCCAAGAACAAGTTACCAATAAACGAGCCACAAGCACGATCTTGATTCCAAGCCTCTAGTCATAACCTAGTCACAACCACAAACAGTGATCCAACGAGTTCAAGTTCTAAAACCAATCCCGGAACCAAGACCTAGCCTCTGAGACATCCAATCCCACTAAACCGAGTAGTAGGAATGATCCCGAGGCCTAAGGTTTGAGTTCCCAAGCTTAAAACATAATTTCGGCCATAAATACCCTCAAGTGTCGCGGCCCCAACTCACGGAGCCGCGACCCCCAGCCAAAACAGAAGCACCAGGGCCAAGCGCCGCGGCGCCCTATACCTAGTGTCGCGGCCCCTACAGCTCACAAAACCCTTCCACCTGCTTCTTCGAGCCTGGGCCGCAACGCCCAAGAACAGGGCCGCGGCCCAACCTCGGACCAGCCATTTTTCCCCGTTTTCAACCTTTTAAAACCTCCCAAAAACATATCCAAACATCTCCAAACTCAAAAATCAAAGTTCCCAAACATCCCCATGATCCAAAACTAACAAAACCCAAGTCTCAAATCTAATAAAAACTCATCAAAACACAAAGTCTAATTCAAGCTTAAAAACTTAAAAACTTGAATTACCTCCGATTGAGTTGTTTCCAACTAAATCCTCCGGCTAATAAGCTTCTAATCTTCCCTATGATCGCTATGCCTCGATCTTCACTTGAATCTGAGTCCTAGAACTCAAGTTTCCTTCAAAAATGCAATCGGGAGACGAAAATGGAACTTAGAGGGAGAGAGAACGTACATAACGTTCTTTTTATTTCTTAAAAGGTTACTTCAAGTTTAAGTAGCCTCAAAAAAATCCTAACGCTCAGGGTCCCAAAAATGTCCCCGGGGGCAAAATAGTCAAAACCTCCAGAATTTCTCCCTGATCTTACTAACTCCCAATTTATCACCAAATTCTTATTCCCATTACCCAATAACTCGGTAATGCTCTAAATACCCCTTGACTTGCTCAGAGTCAAGAATAAATCTCGTTGTGACTTTCCCACTAGCTTACCTCCTAGGATCGTCTCGTGCTGGGTAACCCTGGCATAACCAAATAATAATAGAGCACCACACACATATCACATATATGCCAAATATTCCTGAAATGGCCAGAATATGAAAATCACCCAATTACTCAGAAATGGGTTCACATGCATATTTAATACACCTAAACATGCATATTATCATTTAATAATACAATAAATCAATTATGGCCCACCCGACCTCCTAATCAAGGTCCTAAACCTTATTAGGAAATTTGGGACATTATAATTGGTCTACACGTGGGAGGCATGTGGCTGTTTTAAGTAAGTGTATCTTGCTTAACCATCGACCAGAAGATTATTGATTGATCAAGCATCATACTTATGGGCGACCAGCCTGGTCGCATATATTCATTTATTTCCTTTAGAAGTGCAATCTTGTAATTATGCATTAATTGTAATTTCTCTTATTATCTAGATACGCAAGTTGTAATTGTAATTAAGGCCCATTGGTCCATGTAACCTTCTTGAGCCTATAAATACAAATCAAAGGGCTCAAGGGAGGGGAATTTTGGATTGGGAGAATTCTGAGAGAAAATTATAGTGTTATTATTCACCGAAATTGTAATAATCCTGAAGCTTCTGAAACTCGTGAACCCTAGTTCATTGATCACAGTGTTGGGATTCTACATCAATAAGAACACTAAGTGGATGTAGGTCATTACCATCTAATTGGGGCCGAACCACTATAAATTTTTTGTGTCATTTACCCTTTCGTCTTGATTTCTTCTTGTTTTCATCTCATTCTATATCGTTTATCTGACTCTATGTCATTGACCAATTCGAGGGTCAACATTTTGGTGCTTTCGTTGAGAGCTCAACTAAAGACTTCCAAGGAAATCAAATGGCAAAAACATCCAGAAAGACAAGACAGACTTTTGGTACTGCATCCACCCATCCTCCTACGCAAAATGTGGCTGAAGATGAACCACAGTTTGATTTTGAAGAGGAGGAAATGGATTCTGAGACAATGAGGACAACACTGATTGTGTTGCAGGAGGAGTTGGCCAATCTGAGGGCCAATCATGAGAATGTGGCTAAGACGATGGCATTGCAACAAAGGGAGATTGACCGTCAACTTCAAGAGTTGAATGAGCGGTAGTCTAACATGGACCGCCGACAAAGGATGGCATCACCACCCTGGAGGCAGCCACTCAGTTGGCTTGGGGACAACCTGCACCAACTTCTCAACCAGATCAGCCACCAAGTGCACCACCACAACAAGGTCTAGACCTAAGTCCTCAACCTCAACTGGCAAGCCCTCTAAGGCCGAAGCAACATCCTGCTGCTCAACAGGATATTCCATTTCAAGATCCTAAGTAGCAGCCACCTTCTCGTGCTGGTCGAGATAATCCCCAATGTCAAAGGCAGAATAGGGCTGGGCAGGCTCCCTAAAGCCCTAGGGGCCAAACTGCTGAGGAACCAAATCCACCGAGCAGGGAACATTGTCCTTCTGCTAATAGAAGGCATGCTGAGTCAGGCTCTATGGTCAGGGGCCCCCCACAACATAATAATGCTTGGGGACCCACCAACCAACGAGGCCTCCCCCTGACGCTTGAGAGGCACCAATAAGAGGAGGAAATAGTGCGATCAACAAGTCACACCATAGCCAATCACATTTTCGGGACGTTCATGATTACAACGAAGTTGATTCTGGCTGAGGGATTGCTTGTCGAGGGCAAGGAGAGAGGGGTGGAGAAAGGAACCCCCCACCAAGTGAAAATAAGCCTGTGAGTCAAAACGCTGGGGGGCAGCCTAGGCAACCTAACATCTTTGACCAGTTGGGTGGTAGCGAGTAAAGGCGTAGAGATGACAACTTGAGGGATGTACTCAATGATAGGCGTGAAAGGCACGATGAGTATGCTCCTCCAGCACCAGTCGCCCCAGCGATACCAGATGCAATGCAGGCTCAGATCGATGCGCTGAATCAGGCCATCCAGCAGCTGGTAGGGAGCCGAACATCCCACATCGAGTATGATCGGAGAAGAGGCACTCCATTCATACAATGGCGAAAACCCCTAGAAAATTCAAGATGCCAATATTGCCCAACTTTGATGGATATGGGGACCCAGTATCTTATGATAATAAGTTCGAGATACAGATGGATATCCAAAATGTGTTGGATGATGCCCGTTGCAAGATCTTTCCGGCCACCCTATCCGATACTGCTCAGGAATGGTTTTTTAAATTCCCTCCTGCTAGCATAGTGTCATGGGAAATGTTCGTGAAGGAATTCTACGACAATTCTATGCTGGTCGTGTACACCCGATAGAAGCCAACCAACTGGTTGAGATACGCCAGAAAGAGGGAGAGTCTTTAAAGGAGTATGTCCATCATTTTATGCGAGCGGCAGCTGAAGCTAAAATGGTTGGCGATGAGGGAAAGATGATGGCACTTATTGCAGGAGTGCGACACCACTCACCCCTTTGGAACAGTTTGAGGAAGAATGGGGGTGAAGAGTACCCAAGAAATCCTTGATCGAGCAGACTGGTACATTAAGCTCGAAGAAACGATAGCCAAAGAAGAGAAGTCGCCTGCAAAAGACAAGGGACCAAAGGAAGATTCCGCTAAGGCCGTCAACAGGTCAGATAAACCCAATGGAAATGGCAAAAGCAACTGGAAAAATGGTGGGAAAAGGGCGAACAACGAGCCGTCGACGTCCGAGAATAAGCACCCTAAGGGAAATAGGTACGAGCCAAGATTCACCAACTACACGGCCCTCGTCGAAAGCAGAGCAGAGGTGTACCAGGCGACCAGAACCAATGTCCCTTACAAGCGACCAGCGCCAACAAGGAAGGATATCTCCAAGAGAGATACAACAAAATTTTGTCGTTTCCACAACAACTATGGTCAGACACCAATGAGTGTAACCAACTGAAAGATGAAATTGAATTCAGAGCAAGCACCTGTACACCAACGCTCACCCCTTTTACAGCCAACTCCTGTGGCAGGTACATTGCTAACCATCTGTGGTGGCCTACACCTTGCAGGAGATAGTGGGAAGGCAAGGGAGCGATACGTTCGGACCTTACGCCATGACCAGGACATCAAAATGTTGAATGTGGAGGAGCGAACTCCCAAAAAAGCTCGAGCAGAAGAAGAGCTAATAACTTTCTCTGAGCTTGACGCTCAGCATGTCCGGTTCCCTCATTCGGACCCTCTGGTCGTGCACATCTAAATAGCCAATATGATGGTTAAGCGGGTGTTAGTGGACACAGGAAGCTCAGTGAACATTTTGTACAAGTCTTCACTGGAAAGAATGAAATTGTCAGTGAAAGACCTGGAGCCATGCAACCAAACCATTTATGGTTTTTCGGTGAAGGGCTCGGGCCAACAGGGTCGATCAGGCTCCCGGTCACAACAGGAACTGCACCTCTAAATAGGACATTACTCACTACTTTTATAGTAGTTGATTGTCCTTCTGCATACAATGCTGTGATTGGAAGGCCTATTCTAGTCGACCTACGAGCCGTAACCTCGGTCTGGCACCTCGCAATGAAGTTCCCAACTAACGCGGGGATAGGATGCGTGTTGGGAAATCAACGAGAAGCGAGGGAATGCTACAATTCCTTAGTTACTAAGGTGAAAAGAGGTGGATCGAGGGAAGGAGCCAGAAAAGAGTTGCAATTGACCGATGAGGTACAAGCCCAATCAGGTGAGCATGTCACCAAATAGGGTGTTGCCCAAAGTGAGGATAGAGATTTAGATCCTCAATTTGGGGATTTTGATGAAGAAGTAGGACCAGTCGAGGACCTTGAGGAGGTCTAACTCGATGAAGCAGATCTGACCAGGGTTGTGAAAGTCGGTAAAAACTTAGAGACAATAACAAAACAAAGATTTGTGGAATTTATAAAGATAAACCAGGAGGTATTTTCCTGGTCGCATAAAGATATGGTTGGAATTGACCTGGTAGTTATCAGCCATGACTTGAACATAGATAAAAATTTTCCACCAGTACAACAGAAAAGGAGGCTTCTCGACAAAGACAGATCGAAAGCTTTAAAGGAAGAAGTCGAGAAGCTGAAGGAGAACAGATTCATCAGGGTAGCGTTTTATCCATCGTGGGTTTCTAATCCCGTACTAGTTCCCAAGCTGAATGGCAAATGGAGAACATGCGTGGATTTCACAGACCTTAATAAAGCCTGCCCAAAAGATTGTTTCCCACTCCTAAGTATCGACCAGCTGGTTGATGCCACTTTAGGGCACGAGATCCTATCATTCATGGATGCATACTCTAGATACAATAAAATCAGTATGTACCCACCTGATGAGGATCACACTAGCTTTTGGATCGATATAGGGCTCTACTGTTACAAAGTGATGCCTTTCGGTTTGAAAAATTCTGGTGCGACTTACCAACGACTGGTCAATCACATGTTTAAAGAGCTAATCGATGTAAACATGGAAGTGTATGTTGACGACATGCTGGTTAAGTCGAAGAAGGCAGAAGAACACATTGGGGAACTACAAGAGTGCTTCAACGTCTTAAATAAATATCAGATGAAGCTGAATCCCCTTAACTGTTCCTTCAGAGTTGAATCAGGGAAATTTTTGGGATTTATAGTGAACTCACGAGGTATCGAAGCTAATTCTAAAAAGATCAAGGCCCTGGTCGATACGAAATCACCAACAAAGATAAAAGATGTTCAAATTTTAACTGGGAGAATTGCCACTTTAAGTAGATTTATCTCCAAATCCACGGACAAGTGCGTCCCATTTTTTAATCTACTTAGAGGCAATAAAAAATTCGAGTGGATGAAGGAGTGCGAGCAGGCTTTCCAAGCTCTAAAATCTCATATGTAGCAGCCACCAATTTTTTCTAAACCGGTTGAAAAAGAAACTTTGTTCATCTATTTGGCGGTCAAAGAATATGTTGCTAGTGCTGTCTTGGTAAAAGATGAGGAACATGTACAAAAAGCTGTGTATTATATAAGTAAAAGGCTAATAGGAGCAGAACTGCGATATCTGCCCATTGAGAAATTAGCCTACTGCTAGATCTTAGCTTCCAGAAAGCTGCGACCATACTTCCAAGCTTACCCCATCACAGTATTAACCGACCAGCCCCTACGATAAGTCCTACAGAAACCAGAAGCTGCTGGTCGATTATTAAAATGGGCAGTTGAACTTTGACAGTTTGATATTTCTTACTTTCCATGAGCAACAATAAAGGGACAGGCTCTAGCATACTTTGTTGCAGAGTTCACTGGACTTCAGGACATTGAACCGATAGAAGAGCTTGAGCCTCAGAGCCAAACTCCCGCTTGGAAATTATTCACAGATGGCTCCTCCAATGAGCACAATGCTAGAGCAGGTGTGATTTTAATCACACCTGAAGGGCATAGATTCCACTGCGCAATCATATTCAACTTTACAACGTCTAATAACGAAGCCGAATATGAAGCTTTGCTCCCAGGATTACAATTAGCCAAGGATATGAACATAAAGTCGCTTGAAATCTATAGTGACTCCCAGTTAGTAGTTAATCAAATTACTGGAGAATATCAAGCCCGGGGTCTAAAGATGGTTGCTTATTTGAACAAAGCAAAAGAATTGTTGGAGCAATTTGATAAATATACTCTCCAGCAAGTACCTCACGACTAGAACTCAAACGCTGATGCTTTGGCCAAATTAGCAAGTGCAAAGATGCTGACACCTTGAATATAGTTCCTGTTGAACGGCTATCCACCCTAAGCATCAAACAGAAGAAACCTATCTGGTAATCCAATCAGCAGACATGTGGATGGCACCCTTTATTGAGTACTTGATGCATGGCGTACTGTCGACGAATAGAAACAAAGCAAGAGCCCTCTAGAGGCAGTCTGCTCGATTTATTTTGGTCGACGAAATTTCATATAGAAGAGGGTACTCAATGCCACTCCTAAGGTGTGTTTCTAAGGAAAAGGCCAAAGAATTAATGTGAGAAGTCCATGAAGGTTTCTGCGATGATCATGCTGGGGGGCAGAGTTTATCAAAAAATATCCTAAGGCAAGGATACTTCTGGCCAACAATGAATGAAGACTCTATGGATTTTGTTCGAAAGTGCGACAAGTGCCAAAGATTTTCCGAGATACCCCGAGCAGCCCCTAATGAGCTAAAACAAATGCAAAGCTCGTGGCCATTCACAGTGTGGGGGATAGATTTGATTGGGTCTTTGCCCACAGGAAAAGGCAACGTCAAGTATGCTGTGGTTGTTTTTGACTACTTCACGAAGTGGGTCGAAGCTGAGCCACTTACAACCATAACGACCAAAAAGGTGCTGGATTTTGTGGTCAAGAACATTGTGTGTCGCTATGGATTGCCAAGAAAAATTGTCTCAAACAACTGCACACAGTTTGATAGTGATCTGCTCACAGATTTTAGTGAGAGGCATGGGATTATCAAAAGCTTTTCTTTAGTAGCTCATCAACACGCAAACGAACAAGTTGAGGCTGTCAATAAGACACTAAAGGATACTCTGAAAAAAAAGGCTTGAAGAAGCGAAGGGGGCATGGCCAGAGCAGTTGCCTGAAGTCCTCTGGACGTATAGAACATCCCATCGAACAACAACAGGCTATACTCCATTCTCCTTGGCCTATGGGTATGAAGCTATGTTGCTTGTTGAATTAGATCCGCCATCACACCGAAGGTTGGCATACGATCAAGACGTTAATAGCCAGTTATTGATGGAATCTTTGGATTTGGTCAATGAAAGGCGTGAGTAAGCCCAACTTCGAGTAGCAGTTTACCAACAAAAGGTCGCCCGGTACTTCAACTCTAAAGTACGTGAAAGAAAATTTAATGTGGGAGATTTGGTACTTAGAAGAGTTTTACTCAACACCTGCGATCAAGCTGCTGGAGTGCTTGGACTTAACTGGGAAGGGCCATACCAAATCGAAGAAGTCCTTCAACCAGGCACCTATAAGCTTGTTCGCTTAAATGGAGATCTCATTCCTTGTTATTGGAATGGAGAACACCTGCGCAAGTATTACCAATAAACAATTCTTTTTAAAGAATTGGCTTGTATTAATTTAACTTTTTAATGTTTATGAACAAGGGCCAGTCAGACATATGACTGATCGCTTATAAGTGTAAGATCATTTCTTGATCACTCTTACAGACACGATTGTCCATTTATTATGAGAAATGAAAGGAACTGTGTGCAGCCAGTTATTCTTGCCAATTATTGTATTTATTATAAGTATTTTCTCATTACGTGTGTTGCTTTGCTATATTTTACAAGTGTTTATTACGAGCAAAATGTTCGAACAGGTTTTGGTCAAGGCAAGTGACCAAGGACCTTAAGCTCCTCAATCACTTGGGGGGCATATAAGGTACCAAGCAAGCAAAGCATATCAACAAGTATATGTAAAATAAGGGAAAGCATACTATGGTACTTAGAGTATTTTTCAAAATTTTGTTTAAATTTTGTTAAATCAAAACAAAGTGCTATGCCAAGTTCGGTCATTCGAACATATGTTATAATAAAATGCAAATATTATAATATCAAAAATGAAATCCTTTACACCGCAAGCAGTTGCTGCTCGTATGTAATTGTCAGTTAAAAGGAAAAGTTACCCGTGCAGTAATAAAATAATAAGTTTTCTTGATAACACGAACCTTAGTTCGTGTGTCTTAAAATACAAATTAAACTTAAAAAAAAAGCAGGAGAAATTATGAAGCAGCCGAAGGATCTTGCTGAGGCTCTTGTGGCCGCTAGTCGACTGAGGGCCCAACATCTTCATTGAAACCCTCAATGCCTGTTGCTAAGGATATCTCAAGAGATCTTTGAGCCTTCTCTTCCCCTTCCAGGCAAGTAGCACACTTCACCAACTCAGCTTGCCTTATATGATCTGGTAGATAAGTAAAATCAGCCTTGGGGGTGCTTCTCCAAAACATGTAGAAGCACTGGAACGCCACTCCCTCGTACTTCTCCAGGTTTCGCACGTTGGTCTCCTCAAGGTCAGCAACCTCTTTGCGGCTAATTTCCAACTCTGATTGAAGTTTGTGGGCTTCTCGGTAGTTTATCAGTGAGGCTTCCTTGTACATATCTTTGAAGGCAGTAATTTTGGTAATCGATTCCCCCTTCTTCTTCAGTTCCCCCTCAAGCTTGGCGATTTTGGCCTCAACTGTTTGCAACTCCTTAGCATGCTTGGCCTCAGCCTCCTTGAGCTGCTCGGCGTGCTTAGCCTCGAATGTTTTGAGCTGCTCGGTATGCTTGGCCTCAACCATTCTGAGCTATTAGCCAAGCCTCTCCTCGTACTGAGCAGTTAATGCCCTTGAGCAGTGCCAACTAGTACTCATGGTTTAAACTCCCTACAATCAGAAAAAAGATAAAACTGTTAGTGGGAATAAATTGACAAGACAAACAAATAAAGCTCAGCAAGAACGGTGACTCACATTGAGAACTTCATTCAGCGCACGGTTAAAGATTTGGTCGACTTCCATAGATTCAGTGTTGTTGATGGCCTCTCGGCTGCGTCAATGCCTTGATAGCTTTGTCAGCCTATCTTTGGCTGAGATGAGAGCCATATTCATAAGGGTTTTTCTTGGAACTTTTTCTGGCTGACCAAGAGGTGCCTGGTCAGTGGAAGTTGGAGGAGTTGTGTTGGCGGGAGCTGGAGGAGGAGTTTGGTCAACGGGAGTTGGAGGATTCTGGTCGACAAGGATTGGAGGAGGAGTCGTCTCTTTTGAAGGAGTTGGTGCAGGAGGGGCCTCCGTTCGAGCCCTTTTTGCAGATGGGTCACTGCATCCTTCTCCTGGCTGGCGCCTGTTCATTTTCTTCCTGCTCGCAGGAGGAGAGGAGGTGGGATTGGTGTACAAGTCGAACACCCTCTCGGCAGGCATGCTTGCAAAAAAGAAGCATATGATTAGTCAGGGAAAGTTGTCATGCAAAAAAGACAAAGAAACGGAGAGAAAAGAAATTATAAGTAAAATACCCGAGCTACAACTACTGGTTGCTACATTATTTATTGTACTACTGCTACACTCACTCTATGCCTTGAAGAAGTTTGAATTTAAACTAGGTGCGTATTTAAAGTTGCCGTCCCCGTCAAATGAATGACAAGGAATTGGAAAACTGTCTAAGAGTGAGAAGTTAGTACCATTCTCGTCCGAGGACTCAAGTATAGGCTCGAGGTGATAAGCTTCTCCTTGCCTTTCCCATGCTGGGCAGGGACAACCGCTACTCGCAGGGTGCTGGACAGTTCCCTGATGGTTACTCCTGTTGCTCTCCTCGGGGGTTCTAACACATCTTGATGCTGCTCGGGAACTTCTCCCCCAGTAGCACTTCCCGCAGTTGATTCCCTCACGTCCTGGTGAGGTACCAGAAGGTCAACCAGCCTTAGATTATTCTCCATGACCAGCTCTTTGACACTTTTTTCAATATTTGTCATGCTGGCAAAGGATGCTGCTCGTATCTCCATTTCTAGAGTGGGAGCTAGTCGATGCCATGGACCTGAATGACACCAAAGTTCTAAAGAATATATAGAAAAACTAAACGAAATCCAACGACCAGTAAATAAATGATTTACCTCCTTCAGTGAAGGCCAAGTTGTTGGCGACCAGATCAGGTGTTAAATAGTACTCCTGGAAGTACTTTCCATGTTGGACTTGTGGGTAATATCACTCAGGAAGGTGTGAGCAGATTCCTGGTGGTAGAAATGGAAGAACCCCGTATTGTTGTGGTTAGGGTAATTGATCTCGTGTGGCGTAGGAACAGGCCACTTCTTGTGGTTGTAAAGAAAATAGAGAGCAGAAAGCACTCTATATCCATTTGGGGTGATTTGAAAGGGAGCGACCTCAAAATAATTGGCCACCCCTTGGAAGAACGGATGAAGAGGCAAGGTTTCCCTTGCCTCAATGCGATACCTCGACCAGGCGCTGAAGGCGTCCCCAGGCAGGTTTGCCCGCTGGTCGATTGAAGGCTTGATTAGGGTTATCCCAGGAAGTGCGTACTTCTTGGGATAATTCCCTACCATCCTAGCTATAATAATACTTGGAGGTATTACGTACCATTCGACCTCTAGTCGAAGGACGTCTTGAAGTCAGGCCTTTGTTTGAATTTTTGGTTGGGAAGTGTTTTTAGGCTAAGGGCTGGTCGAAGGAGTTTCAGCCCGAGGAGCAGGTTGATTGGCAGGAAATGTGGTTGTTTTCTTTTTCTTCTGAGCGATGGATTTTACACGCCCCATATTGGTTGGACTGGTCAAGGGTCTATTTGAAGGGTTACATTGAGAAAAGGGAATTTCCAAGACTAACAGCGATGGCTATTCTTGATCTTTGAGCAGCAATGCAAGCAAGTCGTCGTCAATCGGCCTCTCACCTCCCCACGGGTCGTGCATAAAAATCTGCTAACAGAGAATGGGAGATGAGAATCTACAGCCAAAAAGCTAAAGAAGTGGAAACATTAGGATAACGTTGCTCATGTATAGAAGTTAAGCTTTTATTCGACCAGCAGCATCCTAACGTAAACACTAAATAGTATGCGAACAGCTTGGAAAACAGATTAAAAAGTAGAAGTGAAAAGTTTTTCAGAAAAAACTTTTTGACTCTGAGAAGGGGCGTGAAAAACCTTGTTTTTTCTAAATGCCTCAAAATCGAATTTTTACTTCGATTTTGTGGACGCTCAATATTCCACGCCCACAAAAGAACCAAGACGTGCGCTAAGGTCCCTTAAAGGCCTAAATGCATGCGTGAACCACGAGACGCTCGAGCCACAACCCTCTCGCAATGGCCTCGCATGCTTAGGCCTGCGCTCTGCGAGATGATCTCGCGCACCCAGGCTCGCGCCCCAGCAGGCCCTCGGCCTCGCACAGCCGCGCCCGCGGCACCAGGCGGCCTCGCGCCCCAACAGGCCCTCGGCCTCGCGCAGCTGCGTCCGTGGCACCAGGTGGCCTCGCGCCCCAGCAGGCCCTCGACCTCGTGCAGCCGCGCCCATGGCACCAGGTGGCCTCGTGCCCCAGCAGGCCCTCGCCCTCGCGTATCCGCGCTCGCGACACCAGGCGACCTCGCGCCCCAGCAGGCCCTCGGCCTCGTACAGCCGTGCCCGCGGTACCAGGTGGCCTCGCGCCCCAGCAAGCCCTCGGCCTCGCGCATCCACGCCCGTGGCACCAGGTGGCCTCGCGCCCCAGTAGGCCCTTGGCCTCGCGCAGCTGTGCCTGCGGCACCAAGTGACCTCGCGCAGCTGCGCCCGCGGAACCAGGTGGCCTCGCGCCCCAGCAGGCCCTCGGCCTCGCGTAGCCACGCCCGCGGCACCAGGTGGCCTCGCGCCCCAGTCATCTTACCTCGCACCCATCTATCAAGGCCCCAGGCCTATCACTTATGCACGCAGGTGACCTCGGGGTGCTTCAGGCATCTCGTGTCAAGGACCCAAGAGCCTCGCCTCACACCACCACCTTTATGCGCGCCAAGTGTCCCGTTCCCTATACCTTAGGACCCCAATGCTTAGGGGCCCAGTTATGAGCTGAGTGGAGCGTACTTGTACGATCTCATACTGGGTACGACCCTTAAGATCCTGTATGTCGAGTACGGACACCCGTACCAGTGGGGGAGTGGGAGTGCTGGAATAAGAGTTGTGGCCCGTACGTCTACGGCCAGGAGTCAGAGTCGACACCACTACCACCTGCGCCACTATGTCTATTCCCACTCCATTAACATGAGTACGGACAAGTAGTGGAGACATCCTCCTGATGCCTACCCCTGTACTGGATGCACGGCCACAACCTCTGAAACCACTCTCCTGACAGAGTACTTGTGTACCACTTGGTCTCCTGGACCACCATGTACCCAGGGCCATTAGAGCCTACTATAAAATGAACTCTAACTCCACGAGGAAGGGGGTTGGAAAATTTACTGTAGCAAAGGCTTGAGAGTGAATGAAAGATTGATTTCTCCATAGTTATTCTGTCATTGTTCTTGAGTTATTACTTAGATTTCTACAGCTTTTTTGTTGACGACCCTTACTTGATAATTTTTTCCAACTCAACTTAGCTGACGAGTTCTCACCGTCAACAAATTTTATGCCCTAAATCAATAATCCTAACTCCCAAGCCTAATTCCTAAGCCTCATTTAGTATTTTTTCCTTATCCTATCATGTTAATATCTACATGCCCGATTACCCTAAATCATTTCTTCAAGAACATTTACGAACTCAGAATCCAAAGCAAACCTGAAAACTAAAAAGGTAATTATTGCATGGCATCTTAGAGACAAAGAAGTTCAAGATACTTACTCGGACAAAGATTGATGCAAATTTTCGAGACTGAGTCGAGTGGCTGGACAGAACTCCGTGGATTGCCGAAATCGTTTGAGTTTTCTGGGTTCTTTATGCTCCGTTCTTTAGTGTTCTTGTGGAAAGATGAAAAGTAAAAAGTAAAAAGTGAATTTGAGGAGTTATTTATATTGGTAAAAGCACGGTTAATGAGGTAATGATGGGGAATGATTTTTGAGGCATGGAAAAATGTGATAGCCGTCAAATCACTTTTTGGAAAACTGCAATGACATGATTGGTTGCCTTTTTTCGAGAAGGCATTGATGGCTCTGACAGATTTGACAGGTCACATAGAAGGTTGGTTGTTTAAGTTTACTTTATGCTGGTCGCAGTAAAATAAAATTGGGGGGCAAATGTTTACCAAAGAATGGACTACCTGATGATGTGGTAGGATTGGTCTACATGTGGGAGGCACGTGGCTGTTTTAAGTAAGTGTATCTTGCTCGGCCATCGACCAGAAGATTATTGGTTTATCAAGCATCATACTTATGTGCGACCAGCCTGGTCACATATATTCATTTATTTCCTTCAGATGTGTAATCTTGTAATTATGCATTAATTGTAATTTCTCTTATTATCTAGATACGCAAGTTGTAATTGTAATTAAGGCCCATTGGCCCATGTAACCTTCTTGAGCCTATAAATACAATTCAAAGGGCTCAAGGGAGGGGACTTTTGGACTGGGAGAATTCTGAGAGAAAATTATAGTGTTATTATTCACTGAAATTGTAATCATCCTGAAGCTTGTGAAACTCGGGAACCATAGTTCATTGATCACAGTGTTGGGATTCTACATCAATAAGAACACTAAGTGGACGTAGGTCATTACCATCTGATTGGGGCTGAACCACTATAAATTGTTTGTGTCATTTACCCTTTCATCTTGATTTCTTCTTGTTTTCATCTCATTCTATATCGTTTATCTGACTCCATGTCGTTGACCAATTCGAGGGTCAACAATGATCAAGGTGATGGTTGTTAAGGGTTCGACTTCAGTCCATTTAATGAAATAGTCGACAATGACTACATCATATTTTACTCCACCATTTCTGGTTGGCAGGGAGCCAATGAGGTAGATTCCCCATATCACGAATGGCCATGGGGAGCTCATCATGGTAAGTTCGGTGGGTGGAGCTCACAGTATCGAAGCAAATCGTTGACACTTATCACAATGTTTGACGTACTCGAATGAGTCTACCTTGACTGTTGGCCTGAAGTATCCTTGCCTAATCACCTTTTTGACAAGCTATGCCCCCCGGTGTGGTCTCCGCAAAATCCTTCATGGATTTCTTCTAAAATCTTCTTTACCTCAGGGGGAGTTACACACCTAAGTAGTGGCACAAAGTATCCCCTTCTGTACAATTTTCCTTCCAAAACGGTGGATCTTCGTATTTTGTACATAAGACTTCTAGCTTCGTTCCGGTCTGCTATGAGACTTCTAGTTTTGAGGTAGTCAACTATCGGGGTCATCTAGGTGGGTTGCGAGTCAATCATGTTTACATCTTCTTCTTCAGGCTTGGTAATGATCGGGGTTGGTAGGAATTCTACTAGAACCACGTTGAGTGTATCAACTTCGTTGGTCGTGGCAAGCCTGGTCAATGCATCTGCATTCAAATTTTGTACCTAGGGAACTTGTTCTATAGTGTAGAACTCAAACCCCCCAAACACTGCCTTAACTTTCTCCAGGTACGCTGCCAATTTTATGCCATGAGCCTGATATTCACCCAGGACCTAGTTAACGATCAATTGTGAGTCACTGTAGCAGTGGGTGTCTTTTTCGTGGAGCTCAACGACAATCTGAAGACCCTAACATCGCCTCGTACTCATCCTCATTGTTTGATGCCTCAAAGCCAAACCTTAGCGCCGAGTGGAAGCGATTTCGCATCGGGGTGTTTAAAATGATTCTTGCCCCCGATCCATTTTCATTAGAGGACCCATCGACGTAAAGTCTCTACAACTTGCGGGCTGGGGTTACGACTTCCTCGTTGGAGATCCCTGTACACTCGACAATGAAATATTCCAAAGCCTATCCTTTTGTAACGCTCTACTTCCTTAGAGCCGTTACTAAGAGAGTTTAAAAAAACGTGCTTACAACTCGCGAATCAAGGTTTTAGGTCAAATAGTGTATTTAAGCCATAAACAGAGGAAAAACTATAGAAATAATAATTTTCGTAGAAAAACCATAAAAGTTTTACACTTGGGATCCCAAAATACAATTTAGAAAATATTTACAACATAAAAACTGAACCAAGTCGACTAAACGACAAAATCTGAGTTTGTTTACAAGCATCTCTCAAAATCCTTTGGCTGTGGCAGCCAGGCTGGCCAAACATGTACACGTCGCCTCACGCCTGCTATACTCATGGTTGGTTGCCCTTCTCTTTACCCTTACCTACACCATAAAGCATCTGTGAGCCGAAGACCAGCAAGAAAACCCACAAACAGACAGCATATGCAACACATATATCAAGCATATAAACAGGCCACCAATTGGCTAAACACATACAGCCTAGCCGTCCCAGGCGTTTACCAAGCCCTAGGTTTGCGGACCACGCCGTGAGGATATCCCAAGTATCCTTTTAGGGACTCGCCCTGGAAACTCACACTCAACGTGCTCAACGCTACTCCCGGCCCCTTGCCGTTCTCGGCCTTGCCCTCAATGTGCCCAACGCCGTTTCCGACCCTTCGCCATTCTCGGCCTACACCGTTCCTGGCTCTTGCCGATCATTCACATAATAGCATACATAGCATAACAAGCAAGTATAGAATTCTAGCATATTCAGTTAAAGGGCTGCGCCCCACAGTTCAAACATATTCGGCTCAGACCTGCATACAAGCTCTATGGGAACAAGGGTTCTCTTACCTGAGTCTCGAGCTCTCCGAGCACCGATGTCCCGAGCACAGTCCTCTAACGTGAGCCTCTCCAAAACCCTAGTCACAACACATTAGCAATATCCATCCATCAATTTCTAATCCAATAAATAACTTTAAGCCATAACACTAACCTCCGGGACCTTGAATTTTATCAATCTGAGTGATAAAATTTATCCCGAGCCTTAACCATTGAATTCCCAAGCCTAAACACCCTTAAAAATGCAGACTAGCACTAAGAGCCGTGACACCACCCTCAAGCACCGCGGCTAGCCTCAAAATAGAGGCTAGCTCACCCCTGCAACACACACCGGCCGCGGCGCGCACACCAAGCGTCGCGGTGCGCATGAACTCCTCGGCCACACTCAGCCGCGCGCGCACACGGGCCGCGGCGCGCCCCTCCTAGGGCCGCGACCCTCACCTCCGAACCTAGAATTTCCATCACCTTCCTTGCATTTTACTTAAGCTAACTCACTCAAAACTAATCTAACAAACCCAGATATTTAACACACACATTCCAGCTGAATATCAACATCAAAACCCCATTAAAACTTGCTCCAAAACTCAACTAAAACACCCAAAAGCAGATCAAGTTCTACCCACATGCATAACCCAAAAACACAGCTGAAATCCAAACACAATCCCCATAATTAGAGCTTATCTTTGCTGTATTCAAACTCTGAAGTTGATCCTTAATCCACAAGATCCTAGCTCCCAAGATTTCCCAGCTGAAATCCTTCTAGTTTCAAACTAATTCCTCCAAGTTCTCCTTAAGCCTCCAAAGATAAGATATCCACTTGCTTAGAGAGAAAGAATGAGTCGGTTCCTTAAGTTTTCTGTATAGTTCTAAGGTTTGTTTTTATTCAACTTATGTCTATGTGGTTACCTCAAGGCTCGGGGTACCAAAACGTCCCCGAGAGAAAAAATGGTAAATTTCCCCAATATTCCCTCCAAGACATTCTATCCTCAAATATATCTCCAAATATTTATTTTCATATCCCGATAATCCCATAGCACACCTAGTACCCAAATTACCCCTCGACTTGCCCCGAGTCCGAATCTCAACCCTGTTGTGACTTTCCGACTAACCGCTCCCCAGGACTGTCTCGGATCGTGCTGCGCAGACATATCACATATATATCGCATTTATCACATTTATGCCCGTAATATCCAGATGGGGCCCATGTGCACATTTAACTCAACTAAACATGCATCATTATCATATATTCACATTAATTCACACATTAACATATTAAAGCATTTATTGCCCTCCAGGCACACCAATCAAGGCCCTAAGCCCGATTAGCAAATTCGGGTCGTTACAACTATCCCCTCCTTACGGAAATTTCGTCCTCAAAATTACTTGAACAACTCAGGGTACTGCTCCCTCATATCTGACTCAAGTTCCCACGTCGCCTCCTCAACCTTGCTATTTCTCCACAGCACCTTCACCAAGGCGATGGTCTTGCTCCGCAAGACCTTATCTTTTCGGTCAAGAATCTGAACTGGCTTCTCCTCATAGGACAAATCCTGATCAAGCTCCAAATTCTCAAAACTTAGAACATGCGTTGAATCTGACACATACTTTCAGAGCATGGACACATGGAAAACATCATGAACCCCTGATAAAGCTGGAGGCATCGCTGGTCGGTAAGCTACCTCTCCAACCCGTTCCAGAATCTCGAAGGGGCCAACAAACCTAGGGCTTAGCTTTCCCCAAACACCAAACCGTTTCACACCCCTCATGGGTGAAACCCTAAGGAACACATGATCACCAACCTGAAATTCCACACTCCTGCGTTTTAGGTCTAAATAGCTTTTCTGTCGACTCTGGGAGGCGAGCATACGCGCTCTAATCTTCTCAATTGCCTCATTGGTCCTCTGAACCATATCTGGACCCAGATAACTCCTCTCACCCGTCTCATCCCAATGAATAGGTGATCGACACTTCCTCCTATAAAGCATCTCGTACGGAGCCACTTCGATAGTTGCCCTATAATTGTTGTTGTACGAGAACTCGATCAAAGGGAGATACTTACTCCACGATCCCCCAAAATCAAGCACACAGGTTCGCAGCATATCCTCCAATATCTGGATTGTCCTCTCAGACTGCCCATCCGTCTGAGGATGGTAAGCGGTACTAAACTGTAACTGCGTGCCCATAGCCTTCTGCAGACTCTCCCAAAACTTAGAGGTGAAGATGGGGTCTCTGTCGGATACTATCGACCTCGAAGCCCCATGAAGTCAAACAATCTCCTTCACATACAACTCAGCGTACTACTCCACAGTATAAGTCGTCCTAACAGGTAAGAAGTGGGCGGACTTGGTATACCTATCCACAATCACCCACACCGAGTCATGCCGACCCACGGTTCTCGGTAAACCAACGACAAAGTCCATAGTAATGCCTTCCCACTTCCATTCTGGGATCCCCAGAGACTGCAACAACCCTGCTGGCCTCTAGTGCTTAGCCTTAACCTACTGGCAGGTTAAGCACTTAGCCACATAATCCACCATATCCCTTTTCATGCCCGACCACCAATATAGAGCTCTCAAGTCCTGGTACATCTTCGTCGTACCCGGGTGCAGAGAATAGGGAGTGGTATGCGATTCATCTAAGATCTCCCGCCGAATATCTAAATCCATCGGAACACAAATCTGACCCTTGTACTTCAGTAACCCCATCTCTGAAATGGAAAAGTCCTTAGTCGCTCCGACTAAGACACCTTCCCTATGACCTCGCAACTGAGAATCTTTCCCTTGCGCTTCCTTGATTCTCTCAAGGAGTGTAGACTGAAGAGTGATGTTGGCCAACTGTCCAACCACCAACTCTATACCTGCTCTGGACATCTCCTCAGATAACTTGTCAGATATCAGCCCAAACTGAACAACTGTCCTGGGCCCTTCCGACTCAATGCATCAGCCACTGCATTAGCCTTCCCAGGATGGTATAGGATATCACAATCATAATCCTTAACCAACTCCAGCCACCGCCTCTGGCGCATATTCAGGTCCTTCTGTGTAAAGAAATACTTTAGGCTCTTATGGTCGGTGTATATCTCGCCCTTCTCACCATAAAGATAATGCCTCCAAATCTTAAGTGCAAACACCACCGCTGCCAACTCTAGGTCATGCGTAGGATGTCTCTGCTCATATTCCTTTAACTGTCTCGATGCATAGGCTATTACCTTACCAGCTTGCATCAACACGCACCCCAAACCCTGCTTGGATGTATCACAGTAAACCACAAACTTTTCATTCTCTGTCGGCAAGCTCAACACTAGCGCAATGATCAATCGCCGCTTCAACTCCTTAAAACTATTCTCACATCTATCTGTCCAGACATACCTTGCCTTCTTCTTTGTCAGCTCTGTCAATGGTGTAGCTATCCTGGAGAACCCCTCAACGAATCGCCGGTAATACCCTGCTAAACCCAGAAAGCTCCTCACTTCAGGAACACTGCTCGATCTAGGTCAATCACTGACTGCCTCAATCTTACTTGGGTCAACCAAAATCCCCTCCTTACTGACAATATGGCCCAGAAATGTAACTTGTGGCAACCAGAACTCACACTTATTGAACTTAGCATATAATTATGCTCCCTTAACCGCTATAGAACCAACCGCATGTGCTGCTCGTGCTCTACCTCTGACTGGGAGTACACTAGAATGTCGTCGATGAATACAATCACAAACTTGTCTAGATAATCCTTGAAAACCCTATTCATCATGTCCATGAAGGCTGCTGGGGTATTAGTTAATCCAAAGGACATAACCAGGAATTCATAGTGTCCATACCTCATTCAGAAAGCGGTCTTTGGTATGTCCTCCTCTTTAATCCTTAATTGATGGTAACCTGATTGGAGATCTCTCTTGGAAAACACTGTTCTTCCCTGTAGCTGATCAAATAAATCATCGATCCTAGGCAATGGGTACTTGTTCTTAATAGTTAACTTGTTCATCTCCCTATAATCAATACACATCCTAAGGGACCCATCCTTCTTCTTAACGAACAACACTGGAGCACCCCATGGCAAGAAACTCGGTCTGATAAACCCCAAATCAAGTAACTCCTGCAACTGAATCTTCAACTCCTTTAACTCCGCTGGAACCATTCTATAAGGTGTCCTAGATACTGGCTCCGCTCCTGGTACCAATTCTATAACACAGTCAATCTCCCACTGCAGCGGCAACCGCGGCAGATCCGCTGGAAACAAATCCGAAAACTCACCACCAATCTGGTCTCACCCGGTCCAACCGGCACCTTCCTAGAAGTATCCACAACATTTGCCGGGAATCCTATGCAACCTTCCTGCATCAGGTCCCTAGCCCTTAAGGCTGAAATGATTGGTACACGCGGTCCACTAACTGACCCTACAAACACAAAGGGTACCTCCCCTTCTGGTTCAAAAGTCACCATTCTGCGCTTGCAGTCAATCGTTGCCCCATACTTGGATAGCCAATTCATCCCAAGAATCATATCAAAGTCATCAATCCCTAACTCAATCAAGTCAACAGACAGCTCCATACCATCCACTTCCTAGAGACTACCAATTCTCCTGTTGGCAACAAGGTCTGAAATCCCCTAGCATACACACCACTAGGTCTACAAAGCTGATCTATCACTCTAGCAGATACAAATGAATGGGTAGCCCCTGAATCAAACAATGCAGTATACAAAGAACCAGCACTAGAGATCTGACCTGTATCAACTGAGGGACTAGCCTCCGCCTCAGTTTGTGTCAAAGTGAATACCCTGGCAGGAGCAAGACTGTCACTCTGCTTCTGCTCCTCCTTCTTAACTTGAGGGCAATCCCTCTTCAGATGATTGGCACTCCCACAAACAAAGCAGGCCCTGATCCTGCACTCACCCTGGTGTCGACGCCTGCACTGCAGACACATTGGAAAGCTCCTCCAGTTATCACTGCCACCCTGTCCGCCAATGGAAGCACCCCGCGCCCTCCTATCTGAACTGGGAGCAACAAAGGAATCTGGGGCCTTCCTCTTCTACTCACTAGAACCACCACCACGATTGAACCCAACAAAAGGTGGTACTGTCCTCCTGGCATGGCGCCTAACAGCGCTATCCTTCCAAATCTGATCCTCAGCCCTCTCAGCAGTAAGTGCCTTGTCCATAGCTTGGCCATAAGTAGTAGTCTCTGGATCCAAGGTAATATTCACATCGCGAGCGATCATAACATTCAACCCCCACACAAACCTATCCTTCCTTACCGCATCAGTCGGCACTAGATCTGGCGCAAACTTCGCCAATTTATCAAACTTTATTGCACACTCTGTCACTGTCGATCGATTCTGGGTCAGGTTGATAAACTCATCAACCTTCGCAACTCGTACTGCCACACTGTAGTATTTCTCATTAAACAAGTTTCTGAATTCCTCCCAGGTCATAACTGATACATCCCTTCTCTGAACCACCACATCCCACCAAATGCGAGAATCCTCTCTGAACATGCAGCTAGCACAGGCCACCCTCTCATTCCCCTGAACTCTCATAAAATCCAGAATTAAGGCAATCATATTCATCCACTGCTCTGCCCGCAGTGGGTCTGATCCACCCTCGAAGGTGGGAGGATGCTACTTCCTGAAACTCTCATACAAAGGTTCCCACTTATTCTCCATAGCAGACTGTACTGGCACTGGCGCTGCAACCTGCTGCACTGGCAGCCCAGTAACCTGAGGTGGAGCCTGCTGCCTCAACTATCGCAACTCTTCCTCTGTTCGCTGTAGTCTTGCTTCCATCTCAGCAAACATATCTTTCCAATTCTGTGGGGCAGGTGAAGGGTCCTGACCCTGGTTGTCATCCTCGGCCCTATTGCCACGGAGTCTAGCTAATTGTCGAGGCATCTCAGCAAATATGCCTGCAACCAACGACGCCGCTCATCAGGCATGACAACAACATCCAAGAACCACCTCCCAAACACATCATTCATCCACAAACAATAACTCATTTAGCATATAACACACAACGGGCCTTGCCCTAGAATCATGCATATGTTAACTCATTCATCATGCTCTATATAAGATAAGCAGGCAAACAGGGCATTCATACACTTACTCAAACATATTAGCCAATCTTACCAATCGACCCTGAGTTGAGCCTGTCACTGACAGCGTGTGTACATGTTCGGTCGATCTCCAGAACCAATAACCTTGGCTCGCTCTGATACCAAGTTGTAACGCCCTACTTCCTTAGAGCCGTTACTAAGTGAGTTTAAAAAAACGTGCTTACAACTCGCTAATCGAGGATTTAGGTCAAATAGTGTAATTAAGCCATAAACAGAGGAAAAACTTTAGAAATAATAATTTCCGTAGAAAAACCATAAAAGTTTTACACTTGGGATCCCAAAATACAATTTAGAAAATATTTACAACATAAAAACTGAACCAAGTCGACTAAACGACAAAATCTGAGTTTTTTTTCAAGCATCTCTCAAAATCCTCTGGTTGTGGCAGCCAGGCTGGCGAAACATGTACATGCCGCCTCACGCCTGCTACACTCATGGTTGGCTGGCCTTCTCTTTACCCTTACCTGCACCATTGAGCATCTGTGAGCCGAAGCCCAGCAAGAAAACCCACAAACAGACAACATATGCAACGCATATATCAAGCATATAAACATGCCACCAATTGGCTAAACACATACGACCTAGCCGTCCCAGGTGTTTACCAAGCCCTGGGTTCACGGAGCACGCCGTGAGGATATCCCAGGTATCCTTTTAGGGACTCGCCCTAGAAACTCGCACTCCACGTGCTCAACGCTGCTCCCAGCCCCTTGCCGTTCTCGGCCTTGCACTCAACGTGCCCAATGCCGTTTCCGACCCTTCGCCATTCTCGGCCTACACCGTTCCCGGCTCTTGCCGATCATTCACATAATAGCATACATAGCATAACAAGCAAGTACAGAATTCTAGCATATTCAGTTAAAGGGCTATGCCCCACAGTTCAAACATATTGGGCTCAGCCCTGCATACAAGCTCTATGGGAACAAGGGTTCTCTTACCTGAGTCCCGAGCTCTCCGAGCACCGATGTTCCGAGCACAGTCCTCTAACGTGAGCCTCTCCGAAACCCTAGTTACAACACATTAGCAATATCCATCCATCAAGCTCTAATCCAATAAATAACTTTAAGCCATAACCCTAACCTCCGGGACCACGAATTCTATCAATCCAGGTGATAAAATCCATCCCGAGCCTTAACCATTGAATTCCCAAGCCTAAACACCCTTAAAAATGCAGACTAGCACTAAGAGCCGCGACCCCACCCTCAAGCGCTGCGGATAGCCTCAAAACAGAGGCTAGCTCACCCCTACAACACACACGGGCCGCGGCGCACACACCAAGCGCCGCGGGCGCATGAACTCCTCGGCCACACTTGGCCGCGCACGCACAAGTTTTGCGGTGCGCCCCTCCTAGGTCCGCGACCCTCACCTCCGAACCCAGAATTTCAATCACCTTCCCTGCATTTTCCTCAAGCTAACTCACTCAAAACTTATCTAACAAACCCAGATATTTAACAGACACATTCCAGCTCAATATCAACATCAAAACCCCATTAAAACTTTCTCCAAAACTCAACTAAAACACCCAAAAGCATATCAAGTTCTACCCACATGCATAACCCAAAAACACAGCTGAAATCCAAACACAATCCCCATAATTAGAGCTTACCTTTGCTGAATTCAAACTCTGAAGTTAATCCTTAATCCACAAGCTCCTAGCTCCCAAGATTTCCCAGCTGAAATCCTTCTAGTTTCTAGCTAATTCCTCCAAGTTCTCCTTAAGCCTCCAAAGATAAGATATCCACTTGCTTGGAGAGAAAGAATGAGTCGGTTCCTTAAGTGTTCTGTATAGTTCTAAGGTTTGTTTTTATTCAACTTATGTCTATGTGGTTACCTCAAGGCTCGGGGTACCAAAACGTCCCCGAGAGCAAAAATGGTAAATTTCCCCAATATTCCCTCCTAGACATTCTATCCTCAAATATATCTCCAAATATTTATTTTCATATCCCGATAATCCCATAGCACACCTAGTACCCAGATTACCCCTTGACTTGCCCTGAGTCCGAATCTCAATCCTGTTGTGACTTTCTGACTAACCGCTCCCCAGGACTGTCTCGGATCGTGCTGCACAGACATATCACATATATATATCGCATTTATCATATTTATGCCCCTAATATCCAGACGGGGCCCACGTGCACATTTAACTCAACTAAACATGCATCATTATCATATATTCACATTAATTCACACATTAACATATTAAAGCATTTATTGCCCTCCAGGCACACCAATCAAGGCCCTAAGCCCGATTAGCAAATTCGGGTCGTTACACCTTTGATTGTTGTTCTAGGATGATAGGTGATCTCAAATTGTCTGAGATCGACAACCCATTTCATCAATCTCCCAGATGCTTCGGGCTTGGATACCATTGCCTTAATGGATGATCAGTTAACACTTGGATATGATGTGCTTGGAAATAGGGCCGGAGCTTTCGAGATGCGTGCATTAGACTCAAAGCCAGTTTCTCCATCAATGGGTATCTCGATTCTGCCCCTAGTAATCTCTTGCTGACCTAATATATGATTTTTTGTATATTCTTATCCTCCCGGACAAGTACTGCACTAATCACATGCTCGGTTGTGGCGAGATATAAGTATAAGACTTCCCCTGCGATTGGTTTTGACAAGATTGGTGGTTCAGTGAGGTGTTTCTTAAGGTTCTGAAACGCAAGTTCACACTTGTCCGACCATTCAAACTTCTTGCCCCCTCTCAAAAGATTAAAGAATGGAAGACACCGATATGTAGATTTCGAGATAAACCTACTTAAGGTCGCCATTCGTCCAGTTAGGTTCTGGCCATCTTTATGTTTTTGAGGTGAGGGCATGCCAATTAACGCTTTCATCTTGTCAGGATTAGCCTCTATACCCTGAGCATTCACTATAAATCCCAGAAACTTACCCGAGGATACTCCGAATGAGCATTTTTGTGGGTTGAGTCTCATATTGTATTTTCGAGGCACAACGAAACATTCAGTGAGATTGTCCAAATGGATAGAGTTATGCTTAGACTTGACTAACATATCATCTACATAAACTTCCATGTTATTCCCCATTTGCTCAGCGAACATCCTATTTACCAATCTTTGGTATGTGACTCCAACATTTTTTAGCTCAATAGGCATTACATTGTAGCAGTACAAGCCCTTATTGGCCATGAAGCTTGTGTGTTCTTGGTCGGGTGCATGCATGGCTATCTGGTTATATCCATAATAAGAGTCCATGAATGACATGATGCCATGGCCTACAGTGGCTTCTACGAGCTGGTCGATTTGAGGCAAGGGAACGCAATCCTTAGTGCATGCCTTGTCGAGGTTCACATAATAGATGCAGCTTCGCCACTTGTCGTTGGGCTTCGGGACCAGTACAGGGTTGGCTATCCAATCAGGATAGAAAGGATCTCGGATAAATCAATTTTCTTTTAACCGTTCGACCTCCTCTTTCAGGGCTTTCTTTCTATCGTTGTCCAGGAGCCTCATTTTTTGTTGCTTCGGAGGGAAGCTCTTATCTATGTTGAGTGCATGGCTCATGATACTCGGACAAATCCCTACCATATCCGAGTGTGACCATGCAAACACATCTTGGTTTTTTTTCTCAAAAAGCAAGTTAATTATTATTTTACACTTTCAGAAAGATTTTTCCTGATTTTTACCACCCTCGTGGTGTCCTTCTCATCGAGCTTCACTTCTTCAAGCTCCTCCATTGGTTCGAGATCGACCCTTTCTTCAACCCTAGGGTTGATCTCTTCTTCTATTTTGAAGACAGATCCGTTCATCTCTCGAATAACCATAAGTGCCTGTGCACTTGTTTGGCTCTTCCCTCTCATGGAAATGCTATAGCATTCCTAAGCGGCGAGCTGGTCTCCCTTCAACGTCCCAATGCCACTAGACGTCGAGAACTTGATGGCCAAATGTCTAACAGATGACACCGCCCCCAGCCCAATCAGGGCTGGTCTCCCGAGCAGTACGTTGTAGGCTGACGGGGTGTGCACCACTACGAACTCCATCATCTTGGTTACCGAGACTGGATAGTTTCCCAAGGTTATGGGGAGCTCGATGGATCCCGTGCTATTAGTCCCTTCTCCTAAAATCCATACAATGTTGTTGCATAGGCTTTCAAATCTTGAAGCATGGTCCCATCTTTTCTAGAGTGGCCTTATAAAGGATATTGACAGAGCTCCCGTTATCTACCAGGACTCTATGCACCCTCTTGATGGCAAGCTGGAGTGTGATGACCAAGGGATTGTTATGGGGAAACTGGACATGTGAGGCATCCTCTTCTATAAAACTGATGGGTTGAGATTCAACCCTTTGTTGCTTTGGGGCTCATGGTTTAGGCTTGTAGGGAGAACCGTCTCTAGTTTTGATCTCGTTCACATATCTCTTCCGGGCATTTCTGCTCGATCCAGCAAGGTGTGGTCCCCCAGAGATGGTTACCACATCCTCCCCATCTATTGGGGGAGGTCGATTATTCTCCCTTGCTCAGGAATTGTTACTCTGTTGGGCAGGTTGCGTAGATGCTGCCCTCTGTTTGGACGATGCTTGATTGGTATTCTGATTTCTTACATAATGTCTGAAATATCCTCTTGAGATCAAGCCTTCGATCTCGTCTTTCAGTTGTCGGCACTCATCAGTGGTATGTCTGACGTCCCGGTGGAACTTGCAGTATTTGTTGGTCTCTCTTTGATTTTTGATTTCGCATTGGGTCAGGTCATCTAAATGGGACCTGATTCTCATTTGCGAGAAAGATATTTTCCCGAGTCTCATTGAGCTCGGTGTAAACCGTATAAACGGAGAAATACTTGTCTTTCCCTGTTTGCCTCTAAGTTATTCCCTTCATTTTTCTTCCTTTTTGAAGGGTTATCTTTGAAGGTCGAGATGTTGATGCGGTAGTCGAGGTCGAGACTAAGTTAACATTCATCGTTGTAGTTATAGTGGGTTGAGGGGTCAGTTTTAATGCTGAACTCGCCTCCTCTACATTGATGAATCTCTGAGCCCTTTTGTTGAACTCAGTTATTGTTCTTATTGATTTTCAATGCATATCGTCCCAAAGAGGACTTCCTGGTAATATACCAACTCAAACAGCCATAAGATGACCTCTATCATCGACGTTATGGGCTCGCGCCACCTCTATGTTAAACCTCGCCAAATAACTTTTCAATGACTCTCCTGGCTATTGTCTGACATTGGTCAGGGTCGAGGCCTCGGGCCTGATGCCTACCATGGCCTTGAACTATTTTTTAAATTCCTTCACCAATTAATCCCAAGACAAGATCAAATGTCTTCTGAATTTTTCAAATCAGTTCTTCGCTGGTCCTATCAAAGTGGTTGGAAATAACATAAACGTGAGCTCATAGCCAACGTTGCTGGCTCGAATGATGGTATTAAATGTGCTCAAGTGGCTGTATGGGTCTGAGTTCCTGTCAAATGGAGCTATGTGGGGTGTCTTGAACCCATGAGGGAATGGCATGTTTGAAATATGTGGAGTGAAAGGCTCGAGCTCTTCATCAGAGTTGTCGACCTTGTCCTTGTTCCTTTCATCCTGAAGGAGCCTGAACGCTCTTTTGAGCTAATTAATTCTCTCCTAGATCAAATCCACTTGAGGTTGAGATTGTCTTTGGGGGAGTTGGTTATTGTTTATAAAAACTCCACCTCCCTGCTTGTAACACCCTACTTCCTTAAAGCCATTACTATGTGAGTGAAAAATGTGTCATTAGCTTGCTAATCGAGGTTTTAGGTTAAAAGTGTGACTAAATTGAAGTAAAACTCGTTTAATGACAACAATTATAAAAAAGTTGGAAATTCATTGAAATCGTAAAAAAAAGTTATATAGTTGGGATCCCAATAAAAATACTATTTAGAAAATGTATTACAACTCAAAATATACATACGGTCGACCTAAGCAACAAAACAAACCAACACAGGCCTTTTCCCAAAATAACCCTGGCTGTGGTAGCCAGGAGGCCGAACATGTACCCATTGCTCCACGCTCTATGTACTCATGGCTCATCAACCTTCCCTTTGCCCTTACCTGCACCATAGAGCACCTGTGAGCCGAAAGTCCAGCAAGAAAACTCAACATATAACATAACAATCCACAATATATAACAAACATAACCAATGGGCTAAACACATAGCGCCCTACACCATCCCAGGCGCTGTACCAGGCCCTGGGTTTGTGGTCTTCACCGAGAGGGTGGATACAGCACCCTAGGAGGGTCTTACCCTCACGGCCTGCACTCAGTGTGCTCAATGCCGATCCCGACCCCTTGTCGTGCCAAGCTTCTTGCCGTTCTCGGCCTTTGTCGTTCACTCAAAAACATGCATAACATAGCATAATAATCACAGATATCCACAATATATATTAAGCATAAACAATAGGGCTGCACTCTGAAACACAAACAATAGGGTCGTGCCCTGCTCTATGGGTACAATAATTTTCTTACCTGTGTCCTGAGCTGATAAGCCAATGCGACCCCGATCACAACCCCCTAATCCAAGCCTCATTGAAAATCTAGTCACAATGCATTCATAATAACCATCCATCAAGCCTTAAACCAATAAATAACTTCAGAATATTAATCTAGCCTCCGGGACCTTGGATTCTACTAAACCGGGTTATAGAATCCTTCCCGAGCTTTAACATTCGAGTTCCCGAGCTAAAAACCTCCATTTCTCTTTATTTCCATTTAGGGCCGCGACCTGCTACTAGATAGATGGAAAAGCCCTCCCTGCCGGAGGACACGAGCTGCAGCGTGCTAAGCCCTGCACTGTGGCGGCTGGGCAATCTCAGGCCTCCCCAGGCCCTTTCGCACACATGTGCCACGATGCCTGAAGAACAGAAACCCAGAAACCAATCATTTTTCTCATGTTTTCCCCGAGCCTAAACCCATGATTCATACTCCAAACACCAACCAAACTCAGAATTAAGCCTTGAATCCTTATTCACATAGCCTAAACATCTCAACAATTCCATAAACAACTCCATGCACTCATCAAACACCCAAAACCAACCTTAGAATCCTTTTTCACATGAAATTTCCAATTCCTAGCAAAATTAAGCAGAAATAACTCAAATTTAAATCCTTACCTTATAGATATCTTCACCCTGAGCTAAACCTCAAGCATTATCAAATCCACTCCTTCAATTTTCCTTAGCCTAAGGTCCCCAAAGTTCATCAGTCACCAAGCAACAATGAGAAGAAGAAAGAACCGAGAGAGATAGAGAGAGAGAGACTTAGGAAGAGTTTTGTTTTTTGTTTGTTTTGTTTTTTACTTAATTCTAGTGCTTTCTCAAAGCCCCTCAGCGGCCTAAGTCTTTTCTAGCTGCCTAATGACCAAAATTCCCCTAGGTCCATCCTAAACCCTTTTAACGCCTCCAAGGGTAATCCCGTCATTTGCCATACCCCGCTAATTCCTCTAGTGTCCCTATAAATCCCCATTTAATCCCAACATAAAAAAATAATTGCTAAATTACTACTCGTTACCTGGTAATTCCCGAACACATATTATATTCCCAAAATACCCCTAGGCTCCTCCCGAGTTGGGTATTTGACCCTGTTGTGACTATTTAACTAAACTGCTCCCTGGGACCATCTCAGATTGTGCATCAAAAAATATATCGCCACTCACTCGTGGTATAAATTACAATATACACATATATCACATTTATGCCCTCAACGGGCTAAAATTACAGATATGCCCCTAATAGCCAGATGGGGCCCACATGCATATTTAATTCCCCTAAACATGCATTTCTAATTACATAATCATTAAATTCACATATTAGCATAATTAAATCGATTATTGCCCTCTTGGCACACTAATTAAGGCCCAAAGCCTTATTAGCAAATTTGGGATGCTACACTGCCCCGGCATAGGGTTGTACTGGTTCAAATATACTGTTTGCACAAGTTCCTTTCGACTGTTCAAATGATCGCACAAATCGAGGTTTGAGGGATTTGCTTGCCCCTAGTTCTGGTTCAGATGATCTCGAAGATCAAGATTATTGCCATAATTCCTAGTATTCCTAGGTGCGGTATTATATATGCTTACAGACCTAGTGAGGTCTAAGCTCCCACTCATAAAACTAACTTTTTGTTCTAGTTGATGGGCTCGATGGTTACAAGGTGGATCTTCCACCGGCCCTCTTGCTCCAATTGTTTGTGATATTGACATGTGGCTTCCTGCTGGTTGGGCAACATTATGTCCTCGGGTTGCCTCTCGCTCGCCCCCGTATCCGGGTCGAGTTCGACGGTTCTTGTCTCGGCTTCCACTTTGAGATGGCCTTAGTGGTGCATGCTCCCCTGCTCGATTCTTATGAGGAGCTGGTTGGGGTGCCTCTCGGAGTGGTGAGGGGTGTCTTATAGGAGATGGTGGATGCCTTATAGGCGATGGTGGTGGCCTCCCATTTTTGGGCATGGAAGGCCCAAAATTGGCTCAGACTGGTTCCAAGTTATTCCTGACAGATTCAGGGTTAGAGCTCCGAGCTGCTAGGGGAGCTTGGTTATTCCTTGTTCCTACAGTTACCTCCATAGTCGAGTTGTCACCAGCATTGGCTTGAGTATTCCTTCCAAGGCATTCATCGCCAGTGTTTGCTCTAGGCCTTGGCTGGGCCTATTGACCCCCTTGTTCGGCCTTCCTGGCGGCTGTGCTCCCGCGAGGACGTCCTCTGGGCCTTCGGGGTGGTGCCTGGACCTCAGCGGCCTGTCTGGCCAATTCTTCATTGCGCCTCGTCACCTCTGCCAATTGCTGATGCAGTAGGATGTTCTCTAGTTCCATGATGGGAATGTACCTCTCAAGATTATAATAGAGGTCCTCGTCGGACCTGGGAGTAGGCGGCCCCAGGAGTCAGATGATGCACTCCCCTCGTCTAGGTCGAGGTTTGTCATTGGTTGTTTCCCAGGCCTCCATGGGTAATTTTCAGTGTGAAGAGTTTGCTCCTCAGGTATTTGGGGCAATGGTCGCCCACCAGCTCCTAGGTTGTTCGCAGCAGCCATTGGTAATGCAGGAGGTTTCTAATTAATCAATCCAAAGATTTGCTTATTGCTCTCAATGAAAGCACCAAAATGTTGACACTGTTTTTCGTAAACATAAATCTGAAGAGCACTAAACAAAGATTCAGAAAATAAGAAAAGATCAGTAGGATTTTTACGTGGTTCAACAGTTAAATTATGCCTAGTCCACGAGTCAATATTATTAATTCGTAATACTCTCTCAAAGCTTTCTCAGAGAAATTCAACAAAGTATTCTTCTTACAAGATTGTGTGTGTCCAGAAATGAAAAATACCAGACTATT
The DNA here is from genome assembly GCF_963169125.1 of Humulus lupulus. Classification (NCBI taxonomy): domain Eukaryota; kingdom Viridiplantae; phylum Streptophyta; class Magnoliopsida; order Rosales; family Cannabaceae; genus Humulus; species Humulus lupulus. The sequence continues at coordinate 108,951,529 of NC_084797.1, read as the reverse complement.
TATAGGCCTGGTTGGATGAATATCTTCCCCTGATTTCGAGGAAGTTACAAATGATTATTCTAATCTGAAATAAATGTAATTAAATACATTAAATACACAATATCTCATGATTATTGGAATTTAATTATCAGATAACAACAAGTCCCTAAAGAGTAGGGATCTCCTAACAACTGTCGTATACAAAATGCGTTGCTAACCTTGAATGCAAGGTTAACTCGCTTTCGAGATCGACATAAATTCGAGCTTGTTACTTCGATCAACCTCCTAAGCTGGTGGTTTCACTGAACTCAATCTTCGGAGACCAATACCTATGATCTTGCAACTAAGGGCTCGAATAACATCCATATGCGTCGGAGAAGATTCTTTCTTTCAAGCTTGAAGCTTAAGCTCGAGCCCTTTAAACTTGTGCTTGATCACTAACAACAACATATCAAGAATCATGCATATTCATACAAGTGTTCAGCCAACGCTTGTTATTTTTGAGCTTACGCTTTTCGAGCCTACATTTCGAGGCTCATTTATGATTGTGTCGAAATTTTAGTATCACATTTTTATTCCCATTTCTTCTTATTTTCTTCTATTTTTTTATCTTCTTCAATCAATATTTTATCCGTAGTAATAGGTTACCACTATCAAAACAATTTTGATTTATTTTTTGTGTGATAGTAATCCTGTGCCACTGTCAATTTTTTTTAGTGATGTGTGGTAACTGGATATAACAATAAAAATCAATTTTATTTTTTAAGTGGTGTTGTAGTAACTAGTTACAACTATACAAATAATTTTTTTTTATTAATATACCATTATCAAAATATCAACTGAATTGTAATTGGTTACTAAGTGAGATTTTGAAAAAAAAAGTTGATATGAGAAAAATAAACTAAATTGATCGTGAAGGTAACTGGTTACATCTAGTTCTGAAAAACAAAATAGATATGAAAAAAATAGTTGTGATGGTAACTGGCTACTTTGCCAGACTTGGAAACAAATAGGATCACATACAAAAAAGCTAAACTGATCATAATCGTAACTGGTTACAGATCCAGATCTGAAAAAAACCAATCTCCATGATACCTAGTTACTTAGTTAGGTGTGAAAACAAAATCAGATCTAAATAAACAAATCTAAATTAATCATTATTGTAATTGGTTAGAACTAGATCTAAAGAAACCAGATATGAATAAAAAGAATCAGACACCATTGTACCTGGTTACTTAAACAGATATGAAAAAAACCCCAGAAATCAAAACAGATCGTAACTGTAACCGGTTCCAGTTACGTTTAGAAGGAAAAAAAAATATGAAGTGTAGAATAAGATTTGAAATGGCAAAAGCAGATGTTAAAAAGGAGAAGAAGAACTAAGAAAATAAAAATAAAACTAGATTTGAAGAAGAAGAAGAAGAAGAAGAAGAATAAGAATAAGAAGAAGAAGAAATAAGAAGAAGAAGAACAAGAGGGGGAGGTATGTCGCTGTCAGGGGCGAGGGCGGAGGTGCGTCGCCATCAGAGGCGGTGGTAGAGGTGTGTCGTCATCGTTGAAGGCGGGGGCAGAGGTAGCATCGCTGGTGGGGGGCTGAGATGAGAGAACCAAATGGGTTAGGAGAGAGGAAGAAATGAGAAAAGAGAGAAATATATCACGAGGGAGAGAAAGGAGAGAGTGAGAGAGAGTTTTGTGTATTTATGATTATCGTATTTTGTTTTTTATATTATATAGAATTACCATATTAAATTTTTTTTCTTTCAAAACTTACCATAATTTGTATAATTATTTTGTTCCCATAAATATCGAAGCTATGTTTATTTTTCCCATATTTATTTAAACTTCTCTTATATCTTTTCGGCCAAATACAACCCATACATTATTCACTACAAATTATAGTCCATTAATCCCTTGTAAATATGCTAATTAGAAGTTTACATAAATATGGGAAAAAGTAGGTGAATTTCTTTATTATATATATAAGAAAGAAATGGCACAAAATATGGTGAGTTTTGCAAAAAAAAAAAAAAGTTAAAAATATAGGAATTCCATAAAATATTAAAAAAAATAGATTACCATAATTTTATACAAAAGTCTCTCATACTCTATCATTCTCTCATCAATCTCTCACGACATCTCTCTTCATTTCCTACTTTCTCCCTCTCTCCTCCCCCACTTGGTTCCTTCTTCTCAGCCCTTCGTTGGCGACACCACCTCTGCCCTCCGCCGGTGATGCAGCCCCCACCCTCTCCTTGACGATGATGCAACTCCACCCTTCCCTGATGATAATGCAGCTCCACCTCCTTTGGTTCTTCTTCTTCTTGTTTAAAAGTTATTATTTTTATTCTTCTTTTATTTTCACATCTGATTTTTCATTTTAAATCTTATTTTTCACTTTAGATCTATTTTTTTCTTCAAGCCCTAACTGTAACCGGTTACCATCACGATTTGTTTAAGTTTTTTTGTTCAAATCTGATTTTTTTTCCAAGCCTGTTTAAGTAACCACGTACTATGGCGACTGATTCATTTTATTCTTATATAATTTTTTTCAAACCTAGTTGTAACCAGTTATGATATGAATAATTAGATTTTCTTATTTAGATATTATTTTATTTTCACACATAACTAAGTAACCATGTACCATGGTGACTATTTCTTTTTTCTTTTTTAGATATGATTTTTTTTTCAAACCTAGTGTGAATATGGGAAAATTATCCCATGGAGCCTTACACACAAAGTCTCAAAGTTCAACCACGATACGCCTAAGGGCATCGCCATGCGAGGCCGGGTGCATTTGAAACACCCCTTGCAAAGGCCAAGCGCCTAAGAACCACTGAGGGACTTAAGGGCCTCGCTATGCGCATCCTTTCCTATGCAAAGGCCCTGTAAGATGCCTCACGTCTCCCATATGGGCTTAAGAGCCTCAATATGCGAGGCCATCCCTATGCAAAGGCCTCGTAAGATGCCTCGCATCTCCCCTATTGACTTAAGGGCCTCCTTATGCGAGACCCCTTTGCCTCTCACCAAAGTCACCATGCAAGATGCCTATCTTACCATTCCCTGCATCATGCCGTGAGGCCTCGCGAGCCCCTTCGCCTCTCATCTAAGTGGCCCCGCAAGATTCCAGTCTCGCCATTCCCTGCATCATGCCACAAAGCCTCGCGAGATGCCCTTACTTCTCGCCCTTGTAGATGAGACCATTAGAGATCCCTTACGACTCGACCCCGGAGACCGCCTCGTGAGGTTGCTGTCTCCCAAACCCCCATTTGTTTTTGGAACACCCACTTTGTTGATGAGACCCTACCTTACTCTCTAAGGTAGGTGTCACTAGCAGAGCGCGTAGTAGAATACAAAGAAGCTTGGAGCCAAGGCATGTCTTTGAGGAACAAGGACAACCATCATGTACGAGGCATACCTAGTGTGAATATGGGAAAATTATCCCATGGAGCCTCACACACAAAGCCGCAAAGTTCAACCACACACGCCTAAGGGCCTCGCCATGAAAGGTCGGGTGCATTTGAAACACCCCTTCCAAAGGCCAAGTGCCTAAGCACCGCCGAGGGAATTAAGGGCCTTGCTATGTGAGGTCGTCCCTATGGAAAGTCCTCGTAAGATGCCTTGCATCTCCCATATGGGCTTGCGGACCTTGCTATGCGAGATCGTCCCTATGCAAAGGCCCTGTAGGATGCCTCGTGTCTCCCCTATGGACTTAAGGGCCTCGTTATGTGAGGCCATCCCTACGCAAAGGCAGTCCCTATGTGAGACCCCTTCACCTCTCGTCTAGGTGACCATGCGAGACGCCCGTCTCGCCATTCCTTGTATCATGCCGTGAAGCCTCTTGAGCCCCTTTGCTTCTTGCCTAAGTGGCCCCACAAAATGCCCATCTCGCCATTCCCTGCATCATGCCGCAAAGCCTCGCGAAACGCCCTAGCGTATTGCCCTTGTAGATGGGACCATTAGAGACCCCTCATGACCTGACTCTGGAGACCACTTCGCGAGGTTGTTGTCTCCCAAACCCCAATTTATTTTTGGAACACCCGCTTCACTGATGAGGCCTTACTTTACTCTCTCTCTGAGGTAGGTGTCACCAGCAGAGCGCGTTGTAGAATACAAAGAAGCTAGTAGCCAAGGCATATCTTGGGGGAACAAGGACAACCATCATGTACGGGACATAAGTACGAGTATGGAACATACTGGACTGAATAGGTCAGAGGCGTGGCCCTGACATCTGTATCCGACAAGTATTGGTGGTACGAATTAGTATGATAAGTGGTGGCATGATTTGCATACCCCTGACCATGTATCAGGGCCGACACTAAAACAATCTGCACCACTACGACCTACACCACTACCCTAACAAAGTACCCATGTACGTCCATGCCCTGAAGGGCCACAATGTATTAGGAGCCATTAGAGCTCCACTATAAATAGACCTTGACCCCTCAAACTAAGGGGTATGAAAATTCACTGTGTACTAAGGCTTTTGAGTAATATACGAGCATCATTTCTACATTGTTGCTCAAAGCTTTTCTCCTTCAAGTTTTCTTTGATTTCCTTCTAAGTTCATCATTTTCTTAGATATATCTTTCAGTTTTCCAACCTAATATCGTTGATGAGTTCTCAACGTCAATAGTTTGGCATTGTTTGTGGGAAGAACAAGTATCAAGCCGTTGTTCTTCCATCGATTCCGACAAGGAAAAATGCCAAGGCATTCAAGAAGCCTATGTGAATCACAAGATATTGAGATTCACCTAGACAGAGACCAACTGAGAGCCTCCAAGAGAGACCCTCCACCGCTTGAGATTGGAGGTATGCCAGAAGAACATCCAACCTTTGGAGAGGAGAACTAGGCATCATCCCCAGCTGTCTAACCTAATGGAGGTCTTCCGAAACAACCAGGTGCCCCCGTGGGTGGCCTGTGTATGCACTCTCCTCCTCGACCTCCGACTGCACTGCGCTCCAACCACTAGGATCTAGGTCCCTCTACGCACAAGCCAGGCAAGAGTCCTCGGGAACACTCCATGAGCTCTAGCTAAAGAACTTGCTTCTATGAGGATGAGATATGCGAGTTGCACAAAAAGAACCAAAGGTTGGAAACCACACTAGAGAACATGTAAGAGGTGCTGAACGACCTGCTGCAAGGAAAGTCGAGCATGCCCCTTCCCATGCATAGGGAGAAGGATCATGGGAGAGGAGAAACCATCGTCCCCATGGACGATGGGAGGACCCGACTTTCCACTAACAACACTCCTCGGACAAAGCACCATGAAGGCCCAAGGCTAGCAAAGTGCCCCCGAGAGTAAAGGTGGAGGGACGATGCTGGTCATCGAAACGAAGTCGAGGTCACCTCTAAGTAGACACTCCCTGATCTAAGAGAAAAGCTCAATAGAAGGTCAAATGTAAGGACAATGCCCCTTATGAACCCCTCGAAAGCAAGGGGAGGCAAGGCAAACCCTTCGGATTTGAGGGACTCCTTGAATAAAAGGAGGCAAGAGCTAGACATCGAGATGAGGAGCCTTCGAAGCAAAATAGTCACCGCGTTCGGGGGGCATATTATCGATGATGAGTTCGAGTACGAGTCACCTTTCACAAGGGAGAATCAAGTTGAACGACTCCTAGCTAACTTCAAAGAGCCTCACATGACCCCTTATGAGGGCATTACAGACCCCAAGTACCATCTTTATGCCTTCAACAACTTGATGAAGTTGAGGGGAGTGAATAGCAGAGTAAGGTGTCATTGCTACGATGTCACACTGAAGTGGGCAGCATACAAATGGTTCAAGAGGCTAAGTCTAGGAACTGTTAGGTCATGGCAGCAATTTTCTGACGAATTTCTCTAGTAGCACCATGCAGTACACGATTACACCATGTCGAGCACCAGCCACGCTAACGTTAAGCAAGGTGAAGGCGAAAGCTTAAAAATTTATATTCATAGATTCAACATGGAAATGGCTAAGGTCGGGAGCCTGACTCGAGGAAAACTAAAAATGGCTATCACCGCCAGAGTGGGCCTAAGCAGCAAGCTATAGGAAAATATGCTCAAAAGAGAGGTCACTGACTTAGACGACTTCTATGAAAGAGCACAAAAGTACATCCACGCCGAGGATGGCCACTAGAACCTTAAGGTAGGAAAAAGTGAACCCCTTTCCAAGCCCTCAACCCATGAAGGCTTAAAAGGTGCAAATAAGAAGAGAGTGTATGAAGGGCCAAGGGATGACCACCAGAAAAAACACAAACGCAAAGGTGAACCCAGGCAAACACCATACACCTTCTATACGAACCGGATGGATACCAGGGAACATATCTTCCTCACGAATGAAAATCAGGTTCCCTTCAAGAGACTCCCGCCGATGAAAAAAGACCGATCCAAAAGGGACCACAGTAAGTATTGTCTATACCACAAGGATATTGGCCATACCACAACGCAGTGTACCCATTTAAAAGTGGAAATTGATGAACTCATACACATGGGGCTCGTGGCCAGAAGGGAAAACTAGAGAACAGAGGATAGGTCGGTCTCACCATGAGCCTGAGAAAGAGCCCGAAAGTACAAGGAGAAGTAAAAACGGTCTTTAGAGGTCTAGGATTTGGAGGAGAGTTAAGGAAGGGGCGAGATAAGTATGTTAGGGAAGCTAGACGAAGTCCACCCCCGTGCATCATGAGCCTGGAGCAGCAACCCCCGAAAAGTTTTAAGGGGGAGAGTGATTCAATCACCTTCATGGAGGAGGATGCACAAGGGGTGCATTTCTCCCACAACGACCCCCTAGTGCTGACCGTCTAGCTGACCAATATGAGGGTACATTGAGTCCTCGTTGACAATGGAAGCTCTGTAGACATCCTGTATCGCCCCACCTTGGAGAAGATGTGCTTAGGCATCAGGAACTTGAAACCCTGCCATACCGCCTTATATGGATTCACTGGGGACTCAATACAACCTTTAGGAACATTCGAATTGGCCCTCACCATGGGAGAGCAACTAAAAAAACCACTTTCATGGCAAACTTCGTCGTAGTAGATGCGCTTCAGCTTTCAATGCAGTATTAGGGAGACCTTCCCTAAGAGATTTGAAAGCGATAACCTTGATATATCACTTAGCTGTTAAATTCCCGACTCCTGGGGGAATAGCAAGCATGAATGGGGAAAAGAAAGAAGCGAGGGAGTGTTATAACACCTCCCTCCACACAGCTGCAAAACCACAAGTACCCATGGTGATGGTGATACATGGAGGCACAAACCCACAGGAGCTAGAACCCCGAGTCGTAGAGGAGCCCAGGGCAAAACCTATGGAAGAGTTGGAAGAAGTTGTTGTAATGGAGGAACCATTGAGAAAGTTGAAGGTGGGAAAAAATCTTCAAGAAGACATAAAGGAGAAATTAGTAAAGTTTCTAAAGGATAACCTTGATGTATTCACTTGGAGTCACGAAGACATGGTAGGGATAGAACCTTCCATCATGTGCCATCACAAAAATATTGACCCTAAGCTAAGACCTGTGAGGTAGAAGAGGCGAGAACTTGACCCAGAGAAATGTGCAACCTTGAAGAAGGAAGTTGACAAATTGAAAATGAATGGATTCATCCGCGAAGCATTCTAACCAGTATGGGTATCGAACCTTATCCTAGTCCCAAAGCCAAATGGAAAGTGGAGGACTTGTGTGGACTTCACTAACCTCAATATGGTTTGTCTCAAGGATAACTTCCTGCTTCCAAAGATAGATCAATTGGTGGACGCAATATTCGGGCATGAGTTACTTAGCTTCATTGATGCTTATTCTGGATACAACCAGATACCCATGAGCCCAGCTGACGAGGAGCATACTTCATTCCTAACAGATAAAGGACTCTATTGCTATAGAGTGATGTCCTTTGAGCTGAAGAATCTAGGCGCCACCTACCAGAGATTGGTGAATAGGATGTTCGCTAATCAGATAGGAAGGAGTATGAAGGTATAAGTAGATGATATGTTGGTGAAGACCAAGAAGGCCAGAGAACTCAACTGGGACGCTAGTGAGATGTTCAACACACTTCGAAGATACAGGGTGAAGTTAAACCCACTCAAGTGCACCTTCGGGGTCTCGTCGGGAATTTTTTCGGGTTTCATGGTTAACTCTAGAGGCATTGAGGCCAACTCTGACAAAATTAAAGCCCTAGTAGAGATGAAATCACCCATGAACATGAAGGAGGTACAATGTCTAATGGGAAGGGTAGCTGTGCTCAACAAGTTCATTTCGAGGTCCACGGACAAGTGCCTCCCCTTCTTCAACATCCTAAAAAGGAGCAAAAAGTTTACGTGGGACGAAGACTGCAAGGAAGCCTTTGCTAAGTTGAAGGATCACCTCGGGAAGCCACCGCTATTGGGTAAACCCGAAAAGGGCAAGAGGCTATACCTGTACTTAGCAGTGTCAGAGCATGCCATGAGTGCTGCCTTGATCAAAGGAGAGAAGAAGCACCAACAACTCGTATACTACATCACTAAATGCTTAGTAGAATCGAAAAATTGATACCCAGAAATAGAGAAGTTGGTGTATGCCTTGGTGGTGTCCTCAAGAAAGTTATGACCCTACTTCAACGCCCATGCGATTTAGGTACTCACTAACAACCTCTTGAGGTAGGTCTTGCACAAACCTCAAACCTCGGGGAGACTGCTAAAATGGTCAATTGAGGTGAGTCAATTCGACATCACTAATACCCCAAGGACCTCCATCAATGGATAGCTGCTCGTAGACTTTATAGTTAAGTTCACCTATCAACCCAATGAAGAGGGAGAGATAGATGAAAGTGAATCAGTTTGCAAGGAAGAAGAAAGAAACCTCACAGAGTGGAGTCTTCATGTGGATGGAGTGTCCAACGAAGGGGGAGCTGGGGCCGACATTGTGATGAATGGGCCCGATGGGCACAAGATGTATTGTGCAATAAGGTTTGGATTTGAGGCTTCGAATAATGAGGCATAGTACGAAGCACTTCTGGATGGCTTGCGGTTGGCCAAGGAACTAATGGTAACCTGTTTGCACATTTTTAACGACTCACAGTTGGTAGTGTTTCAAGTGAGAGGTGAGTATGAGGCAAGGGTAAAAGGCTATTTGGATCATTTGAAGGGGTATACCATAGAGCAAATCCCAAGGGAAAAAGAATACCAATGTCGATGCCCTCGTAAAGCTGGCCTCCACCAAGGATGGAGATATGCTCGACCCGTGGAATACTTATCCAAGACAAGTATCACTGAAGTGGAGGTTTGCATGGTCAACACCCCCATCGAATCATGGGTCGACCCAATTGTGAAATACCTGAAGGATAGAATTCTGCCGACATACAAGAAAGAAGCTCGGTGGCTGACATACAATGCCGCTCGATACACCCTAGTGGCTGGAGTCTTGTACAAGAGGGGCTTCTCTGTCCCACTCATGCGGTGTGTTTGCGAGGAGGAAGCAATGAAGGTTTTGTATGAGATACAAGATGGCGAGTGTGGCAACCATGCGAGTGGGCAGTCCATGACCAAGAAAGCCATGAGACAAGGGTACTACTAGCCCTCTATGGAGAGAGATGCTAGCAACGTCGCAAGATGGTGTGACAAATGCCAGAGACATGCAAAATACCCACGACAGCCCCCAAATGAGTTGGTTAGCCTGACCATCACTTGGCCTTTTGCTATTTGGGGAATAAACCTGATTGGCACGCTCCCCGCAAGTAGAGGAGCAAAGTACGCAGTTGTAGCGGTGGATTACTTCACCAACTGGGTTAAAGCAGAACCTTTAGTCAAAATACCGACTAAGCAAATTGTCACCTTTGTCAACAGGTCTATCACCCATAGATATGGAGTGCCCTATAAGATCATATTCGACAAAGACACCCAATTTGAAGGAGGGTTGTTCGAGGATTACTAAAAGGAGAGAGTCATAAGGATGAGTTTCTCTGTTGTAGTACACCCATAAGCCAATGGGCAGGTGGAAGCCATCAACAAGGCCCTCAAGAAAAACTTAAAAACAAAGTTAGAGAAGTTGAAGAGAGCTTGGGTCGATGAGCTACCCAATGTACTTTGGGCCTACAGAACCACGCCACCTTTTACTACTGGGGAGAGCCATTTTACCTTAGCACATGGGTGCGAGGCTATTCTCCAAGTAGAAATGAAGATCAATTCTTTTAGGGTACAGGCCTACGAGGCCCAAGCTAACCATATGACAATGGCTGAAAATTTAGACCTGCTGGAAGAAAGAAGAGAGAGGGCCCAGCTGAGGTTAGTAACATACCAATAGCGAGCCACAAGGTACTACAACTCTAGGGTGCGAGAAAGGATGTCCAGGGTAGGAGACCTAGTGTTGAGGAAAGTCCTCCTGTAACGCCCTAGTTACCCTAGAACAGTTACGGTGAACCGAAAATTTGACTCGCTACTCGAGTCCTTTGGTTAAAAACGTGCTTCTAAGTGTTATTATCAGGCTAAGGTGGAAAACCAATAAAAAGGAAAGGATATATTTTATTAAGTACATAAAACTGTTCATGGGCCCATAAAATCTTTTACAAGTTATTCACAACTCAAAATGGTCAGTACTGTTTCAAATTTACAAACCCGCCGACCTAAGCGGCAAAAATAGGGTAAACCCCCTAGTTCCTCTGAGAGCGCCTTGGCCGTGGTGGTCAAGCGGCCGCATATGTACACATCACCACCTAAGCTCTCCACTCAAGGCTGGGTGAGCTTTTCTTCCCCTTTATCTGCACCACATAGCACCCATGAGCCAAAGCCCAACAAGAAAACACAGATATGCATATAGATATTAACAACTGATTACTATTATAATCACACAGAGCTTATAGCTCTGAACAGATGAGTGAGTATCACTTGAGGTTCTGATAAACCATATTGAGTGACTGACAAGCAGGTCACTAATTTAAGCATATGAGTGACTGCTGAGTAAGTCACTAGCCTTAACAGATGAGTGACTACTGGGTAAGTCACTAGCTTAAACAGATGAGAGACTGATGGGTAAGTCTCTAACATAACAGATGAGTGACTGATGGGTAAGTCACACAAGCGCTTTTTAGTTTTCATCGAACTTGAGGTCGGTTCGGCATTAACGCTCTTCTGAGTCATTTAATGCAGATGTCGATTAGATCTAATCTTTATTGGCTTGCGTTGAACCTGCTAAGACCTTCCTGACTTATGAGTCAGCACTGTGTGGCCAGTGCCCGGTACAACTGTCGAACCTGACTAATAAGTCACAGCTTCACAGTTGATACTGACACCTTTGCCAATTCTGACTAATTAGTCAGTACCATGCACAAGTGAGCAAGATTTTCTAAGCATTCAATAATCAATCCATGTCCACATTTACACAATCAACATGCCTCATGAACAACCATGGATGTCGCATATGGGGTGCAGTTCTCTTACCTCTGGTTCGAGTGAGAATTAATATAAGAACGACCCTTGAGATTGATCTGTCTTTTTGTCCCTTAGTAGTTACCTGGTCATAACCAATTATGGGATTCCATTAATAAAATGAATAATAAAATATTCCTGGACCAAGACCTAGCCTCCGGGACATTGAATCCCACTAAACCGGGTAGTAGGATCGATCCCGAGGCCTAAGGTTTGAATCCCTAAGTAAAAATACAGTTTTGGCCAAGATGGCCCTTAAGCGCCGCAACCCTTCCCAAAAAACAGAGGCAACTCGCCTCAAGCACCTGCCTCAAGCGCCGCAGCCCTTCCCCAAGTGTCGCGGCCCTTAGGCCTCTTCAGCACCACCTTCTTCTTCAACAAGCTTGGGCCTAGACGCTCTAGAACAGAGCCGTGACCCCACCCAAAATTCATCCAAAATCCTCCATTTTTCTACTTTAAACATATTTCAAAACCTTATAAGAGGGTCCGGGGTGTTTAGTGCGGCAGTGAGACTTGGAAGAGTTACCCACAATGTGCCAGGTGAAGGAAGCACCATCTGGGCAAATGTCGGGCAAGAGCATGTCATTTGTGCAGGGTGGTTGAACATCTCAAGAAAGATTTCCCAAATTTGAAGAAAGAAGAACCAAGGAAGGTGAACTGCTTGACTCCAGCTCGATTGCTCGCTCTGACTCAGGAAGAGGCAGAGGCTAGTCCCTTAGTGGTAACATGTTAGCTCTCTAGCGCTAGAACTCCATATACTGTACTGATTGATTCTGGTGCTACACATTCATTTGTTTCTAGTAGAGTGATTGGTAGATTGTGTAGGCCCTGTGATTATTATACTACAAGGTTTAAGACTTTATTGCCAACTGGGGAGCTGGTGGTTTCTAGGAGATGGATTAGGTCATTGCTAGTGATGGTGGACAATAGGGAACTATCAGTTGACTTGATTGAGTTGGGTATAGATGATTTTTACATGATTTTGGGAATGGATTGGTTAGTCAGGTATGGGGCGACTATAGACTGCAAGAAGAAGATGATGACTTTTGAGTCTGAGGGAGATTTTGGAAATGGATTGGTTGGCACTGTGCATGGACCCTACATTCCCATGATATCAACATTGAGGGCTAGAGACCTATTACATGGAAGTTTTATAGGATTCCTAGCTAGTGTGGTGGATACCACTAAGGACATGCCGGTGGGACCAAAGGAGACCAGGTTGGTGTGTGAGTTCTTAGATGTGTTCCCTGAGGACTTACTGGGATTACCGCCACACCAAGAGATTGAGTTCATCATTGAGTTGGCACCAGGTACATAACCAGTGTCGAGGGCACCATACAGAATGGCTCCGGCAGAGATGAAGGAGTTGAAGCTACAATTACAAGAATTACTAGATTTGGGGTTTATCAGACCTAGCTTTTCACCATGGGGTGCTCTGGTTTTGTTTGTGAAGAAGAAGGATGGGACCTTGAGGATGTGTATAGATTACATGGAGTTGAACAAGCTGACTATTAAGAACAAGTGCCCACTATCGAGGATAAACAACCTGTTTGATCAATTGCAGGGTAAGACAGTGTTTTCAAAGATTGATCTTCGATCTAGTTATCACCAGATGAGGATATTCCAAGGATGTCCTTTTGCATGAGGTACAGGCATTACAAGTTTCTAGTCATGTCATTTGGGTTGACCAAAACTCCAGTAACATATATGGATCTAATGAACAGGGTATTCAAGGATTATTTGGTTAAGTTCGTGATTGTCTTCATCGACGACATCCTGGTTTACTCTTGTTCAGAGGCAGAGCATGAGAAGCATCTCTGGTTAGTATTACAGAGGTTGAGGGAGCATTGATTGTATGCCAAGTTTAAGAAGTGCGAGTTTTGGTTACCGCATGTGACATTCCTTGGTCACATTGTCAGTAGAGAAGAAATTAAGGTGGATCCGACCAAGGTAGAAGCAGTTAGGGATTGGCCGAGGCTAAGGAATGCATCAGAGATTAGGAGTTTCCTTAGGTTGGTGGGGTATTATCAACGATTTGTGGAAGGATTCTCAAATATTGCTACACCATTGACAAAGTTGACACAGAAGAACTTGATGTTCGTGTGGTAAGACAGATGTGAGAATAGTTTGTAGGAGTTGAAGCGACGATTGATTACTGCTCTAGTGCTGAGTCTTCCTTCAGATGGAAATAAGTTTGTGGTGTAGTGCGATGCCTCGAGACTGGGGTTAGGATGTGTGTTGACGTAGACTAGGAAGGTCATTGCCCACACATTGTGACAGCTGAAGGAATATGAGTAGCGGTACCATACTCATGATTTGGAGTTAACATTGATGGTATTTGCACTGAAAGTGTGGCGACACTATTTCTATGGAGAAAAGTGCGAGATATACACTGATCATAAGAGCTTGAAGTATTTTTTCACCCAGAAGGATCCAAGCATGAGACAGAGATGTTGGCTAGAGTTGGTAAAGGATTATGACTATGAGATTCTTTATCATCCAGGGAAAGCCAATGTAGTGGCAAATGCTTTGAGTCGAAGGGGCCCCTAACAATTTTTTAGTTCGAAGGAGATATCGAAGGAATTGGCAGAAGACATGACCAGAGCAAAGATAGAGTTGGTAGTGGGCCAGTTGGCCAATATTACCTTGCAGTCCATTCTCTTGGAGAGAAAAGAGGAGGGCCAAATGAGTGATTCTCAGTTGATGAAGCTTAGAGAAGATGTCCTAGCTAGATTATCTAAGGATTATTCCATTACAGAGACGGGTTTGCTGAGATACAAGGATCAGATTTATGATTTGATGGAGATGGGTATCAGATGAGAGATCCTTGATGAATCTCATACCACACTGTATTCATTACACCCAGGCACCACGAAGATGTATCAGGATCTAAGGTCATTGTATTGGTGACCTGGGATGAAGAAAGACATGGTCGATTATGTGGCAAGTGTCTCACCTGTCAGTAGGTTAAGGCTGAACACTAGCAGCTAGCAGGGTTGTTACAGCCTTTAGGTATTCCTGAGTGGAAATGGGAAGATATTACTATGGACTTTGTAGGAGGCTTGCCCAGGACAGCGGGACAACATGACTCACTATGGGTAAGAGTGGAAAAATATATCAAGTCAACTAAATTTCTACCATTGAGGACAAATTATACCATACCAGTATGCAGAGTTGTATGTGAGAGAGATTGTACATCTCCATGGAGTTCCAAAATCTATAGTATCGGACCAGGATCCCATTTTTACCTCCAAGTTGTGGGGAAGCTTGCAGAAGGCTAAAATGACATAGTTGAAGTTCAGCACAGCCTATCATCCTCAGACAGACAGGCAATCTGAGAGGACGATTTAGATATTGGAAGACATGCTTAGAGCATGTGTACTAGATTTTGAGGGGTGCTGGAGTAAGTATCTTTCGTTGATTGAGTTTTCATATAATAATAGCTATCAATCAACGATTGGAGTAGCTCCATATGAGATGTTGTATGGAAGAAAGTGTAGGTCACCCATTCATTGGGATGAAATGAGAGAAAGGAAGTATTTGGGTCCAGAGAGGGTCCAGAGGACTAATGAGGCTATTGAGAAGATTCGAGCTCGAATGCTCGCCTCGCAGAGTAGATAGAAAAGATACGCTGACCCTAAGCGTAGAGACATGGAGTTCCAAGTAGGGCACCGTGTATTTATGCGAGTTTCACCACTGCAGGGGGTAAAAAGGTTTGGAAAGAAGGGCAAGTTGAGCCGTAGGTTCGTAGGACCTTTCGAGATCCTGGAAAGGATTAGGCAGGTAACCTATAGATTGGCGCTGCCCCCATCATTATTAGGAGTGCATGATGTGTTTCACATATGAATGCTTCAGAAGTATGTGTCAAATACGACCCATGTATTGGGATATGAGGATCTGGAGACACAAACAGACTTGACTTATGAGGAGTGACCGATTCAGATCCTGGATAGAAAGGAAAGGGTCTTAAGGAACAAGATGATTCCTCTAGTTAAAGTTTTATGGAGGAATAATAAGGTCGAGGAAGCGACCTGGGAGCTAGAGTGAGTTATGCGAGATCAACATCTCGAGTTGTTCAGGTAAATTTCGAGGACGAAATTTTTAGTAGGAGGGGATAGTTGTAACATCCCAAATTTCCTAATAAGGCTTAGTGCCTTGATTAGTGTACCAGGAGAGCCTAATTGGATTTATGTGTGAATTATGTGAAATTAATTAAACATATGTGTGATTATGTGGCATATGTGAACTATATGGTAATATGAATATTAATGCATGTGTTATGTGTATTAAATATGCATGTGGCGTGTTTTGTTAATAGGGCATATTTGCATTCTTGACTCGTTGAGGGTATAAATGTAATTATATGTGTTATGTGATTGAGACCACATTATTATGTGGATATATTTGTCATATTCGGCTTGAGGCAATCCTAGTGAGCGGGTTGGTGGAAAAGTCACAACGGGGTCAAATACCCGACTCGGGGTGAGCCTAGGGGTATTTTGGGAAACTTAGTGCGTAGTCAGGATTTATCGGGTGATGGGTAGTTATTTAGTGATTATTTGGGTATGTCGGGATTAATTGGGAATTTATAGGGCTACTTGAGGATTAGCGGGAAACGGGGTACAAAGACGATTTTGCCCTTGGGGGAGTAACAGAACCAAGGTAAAGGCTAGGGACAATTTGGTATTTTCCCTAGCCTTGGACTGCCTTAGCCACTTAGAGACCTTAGGAAGCCTTCAGATTCAAAAGGAAACACTTAGTTCAATAGCTCCTATTCTCTCAGCCCTCTCTTTCTCTCTCTCGGTTCCCTCATTCCCCTTGGAGTGGTTTGGTTTCTTTGGATTTCTGAGGTGATAGCTTGGAGATTAAAGCTATGAATTGAAGCTAAGGTTGGGTTCAAGGAAACTTGAGGTTGGAGCTATTCAATTGAGGTAAGAACCCTTCTCTGTTGTGAAGGATTCTCTAATTGGTTTAAGCTTTGGATGAGGTTTAGAATCTATCTTTTGTAATTGAGTGTTGGTAAGGCTGTTGGGTTAGTTTTTGGGGTATAAAATATGCCTATGCTATGTGGTTGAGAGTTCTAGGCTCAATTGTTTCTTTGGTTCACATTTGGGGTGAATTTTGATGAATCTAGCTTGGGGAAAACGTAGGAAAATCCTCAGAATTTCTGGGTTCGCAGGTTCGCGCCGCGGCGCTATTCCTAGAGTGCCGCAGGCTGCATGAACTCAAAGGCTTAGGGGGGTTCACTGAACTGCCTTAGCGTCGCGGCGCAGGGTGGGTTACGTCGTAGCGCGTGTCTAAGAAACTTGGGGATTTTTCTCTCTGACTTGTCGAGGGTCGCGACGCTTGTGGGGGGCTCTGCGGATCAAATAGAGAATTTTGGCCAAATAGGGTTCTTCAGCTTGAGAACTCAAAGCTAAAGGCTTGGGAAGGATTCTACTACCCGATTTATTAGAATTCGAGAGCCCGAAGTGTAGAAATTCACCTTGAAGCTCTTAAATAGTCTAAGTGATTGATGGTTGTCCATTATTGTGTTGTGACTAGGTTATACCGCTAGGGCTCGAGAGTAGGGATCATGCTCGGGATCTCCATACACTTTCTACTCGAGACTCGAGGTAAGAAAAATGCACCTTGGTTATAATCGGGGCTCGGAACCCTTTTAATGAATATAACTGTGGTTATAATTTTGATTATTCAATTAGGAATGCTTGTATATGCTTCATCTGATTGTGTGTTATGCAATCTATATGTTTGATTATATCTAATCTGAAAGCTCAGCCTAAGGGCGCCGGGGACGAAAATAAGCATGCGGAACGTAAACCATTTGGCTAGGCCAGCCTCGGGGTACAATATGCACTTGTCTAGCCCGAACGCCACCTGAATAATCAGAACTACCGTGTGCACTTGTCTAACTCATTGATTGTTAACTTGGATTATGTGTTTGTTTGAGAAGATTATTACTACTAAGCTTATTGTTTATATTATGTTGTTTATTGTATATGTCGATTTAAGTTTTCTTGCTGAGCCTTGTCTCACTGGTGCTGTGTGGTGCAGTTAAGGGAAATGTGAAGCTGGACCAACCATGAGTTGGAGAGCTTTAGGGGCAGTGTGTACATTTGCAGCTGTTCGACCGCCACGACCAAGGAATCAACATGGACTAGAATCAAAACTTAATTTTGTTGCTTAGGCCAACTTATGTTATAATTGTTTTTTGAAGTTGTAAATGCCTTGTAAACACTCATTTTGAGATCCCATGTACAGACTCAAACTTTTTAATGAAAACAACTATTCCTATGATCAAACTTTTAAAACCCTAATCTATTAATTATCCTCAGTTACACATTTATATTGAAATGACTTTATTAGCAAGTCCAACACTATTTAAAATACACAGTGTAATGGTTTTGGCTATCCAGGGCCTTGCAATAGACAATCTTGTGACAAAGGCTAAATACCTCCACGAGGGGTAAAGTCTCAATGAGGACATCCGCTAATAAGCCTAGGACATTTCTTGAATTGATAAGGATTAGCTACCCTTATGGATGTCAAGGGAGCCAAAAATTCCTACAAGGACAATCTCATGATAGGTTAATACCTCCACGAGGGGTAAGACCTCAAAGATGACGTCTACCAATAAACCTAGAGCGGCCACCAAGCCGTCTAGCCAAAAATTGTCCTAAAAGAGACCCTTGTAAAAATAGTACTATGCATAATGACGAGAAGGACGCTTCTTGCACATATATCAAGCGGGTACAAAGAAAATAAAAGGACGCAGAAAATCCAAAGAGTTAACATGTCCTTACAAGTATAGTCAGGGTGCACCAAAACGACTATCATTACCAGTCCAAGGAGGACATAAGTAATTCATCAAAGAAGAGGGACTTAGCAAAGCCCTTTACGCATGACAAAGGCTCAGAAGGCCAATACATCCTTGCAGTCAATACAAAAATAAGCAACAGTCATATATATAAAAACTTCCACACACAAAAGAAAACTTAAATGGACCTCGGACATTAATATTTCCACATATAATCAAAGACTTAAGGAAGTTCCATGCAAAAGAAAAAACATAGAGGGTTACACAACAACAAAAAATATAATGATAAGCCTAGAAGAGGGGCCTATGTGTTCCCACACCGACCTTTCCATTCAACAATCTTCTTCGTGGCATAGTCTCCAAAGGGGGGCAAGTTGACATCAAGATTAGTCCTCCACAAAACATGCAACGTGCGCTCAACAATGATATTCTCAGCATTCACCAGCTCAACTTCAAGAGCACTAATCTTCTCATTGAGGGTCTGAATGGTGGCGTTGAGTCTGGTGTTAGACTGAGAGGTCGACGCGACCTTGGCCATTGCAGCATCCCTCTCGTAGATTGCCTCAACAAGCTGGCCCTCCAAATCGCTGACCTGTGTGGTCAACTCATTTTTATCTGCCTTAGCCAAGGAGAGGCCCTTCATCGCCACCTCAAGCTCGAATTGTAATTATTGTGTTGATGAAGAACTTGAGGCAAAAAATCGATGACCCAAGATGGAGGACTAAGTAAAAACATAGAAATGAAACAAAACGTCAATGATCGGGCAATATCAAAATTGAAAAAAATACATTAAGCGTTTTGATGCGCACCTGCATAGAGGCTCGCATATAAGCCTCACCCAACTCGGTATCTAGAATGTCGTACATAGACCCCCATTCTCCTTAGGGAATATTCCCCATGTAATGGCTTATGGACTCTCCATACTGGGTTGTCAAAGGATGCCCTTAAGGAGTGGAGGTTTGGGCTCGATGGGTGGGGGCATGTATACCCGTTGACGCATGCCTAGACAAGGAAGGGGACTAGGAAGGTCCTGATCCATCAACAAAGGCACGGGGAGCAGAGGGTTATGGAGTCACCTCTTTAGGAAGTGAGGGCACCCGAGGACATCTGTCCCAAATGCGCCCCAAAAGGTGGAAGAGAATCATTGAAAGAAGGTAGAAAGAATTTCCTTTTCAGAATAGAAGAAGCAGGAGGAGAAGCGGCGAAGGAAAACTTGCCACTTACTACCGACGATGGGATCCGGGAAGTGACATCGTCGGTGCATGCATCATCTGCAACCTCCCCAGCCCCATTAGCCAATGATCGTAAACAATATTAGTTCTCGGCCTCATCTTCAGTGTCCATCATGTCATCCTCGGAGTAGTGATAGTCTTCATCATCATCATCATCCTCTATGTTCTTTGGGTTGGTAGACTTGGATGAGACGGAGCACAAGGAAATGGTTTGGTACAGAGACAAAAACTTGGATGAATAGAGATTGCCCTCGGGTAAGGGGCAGTAGGCCTATTTGCATGAAGCCGGCATACCCAGGACCTTCACCACACGATTGTGGGCTGCAGGCCTCAAAGCGAGGTTGACAACCCCTTCAAGACCTAAGGCCAAGGAAAAAGAAATAGGTATAGTAAGGCAAACATGCGAAGAGGGATAAATACAAGTAAAAATAAACATATATATATATACAGATAAAAAAATGCTTACTTGATGTGTTCAAACTTGTATGCTGGGTAGATACGCTATTGGTGAAGAAAAAAGCGCTCTTCCACATACCCCTGTTGGAAATAGAGCCCTCCACAAAGGGATACCCTATAGAGCCACAACCTTTTGGAGATGATAGAAGCCGGAGGCTGTTGGGTTCACCCTTAGAGTGGATAGGTGATGGACCTCATTCATGGAGAGCCCCCAGAGGTACACTTGCTTATATAACACATATAAACAACTCAAAACAACCCAAGAGTTGGGTGACAATTGAACAGGTGCTAGCTCAAAATAGTTAAGTACCCTAACTAAGAAGGGGTGGAGTGGCAAGCCCCTCTGGACTTGATCACTGAGTTGCTGAAAGCTACAAGCCCCTCTGGCGGCTCAGATGCACGGTCGTTACAGGACAGAATGACAAAGTTCATGTTCGGTGAAAGTTGATGGGCCTTTAGCATGTTAGAGAGTTTCATTTGGGTCAGAGTTGATTCGATGTCTGCATTCTTGGAATCTTCAAGGATCTCCCTCGACATGTTTAATACCTGGATAGAAACAACAGACAGTTTGTGAGCAATTGACTTCATCAACCCCCTAGAAGGCCCTTTACAAGTCCTACATCTACCCACATACTGCTTGACCCTATGACGTCTGACCATGGAAAGAAACTCAGGTTCAGGGGGATCACTATTGACACCCCCACGAGTAGGACCCCAGACGTCTTGAGCTTCAGTACCATAGGGAGATGGAGGTTCAAGAGGCAGATTTTCCATTAGACAAGAAATTTTGGCTATGCAGTCTTGAAGGGTTGATTTTAGTTGGGCAACATATGTAACGACTCAAAATTACTAATAAGGCTTAAGGGCCTTGATTAGTGTGTCGGGAGGGCATAATTGGAAAGTTAAGTGAATTAATGGTTAAAATGCATGATTATGTGATATGCATGATCCTATGATTATATGGATATGTGGAATGCATGTTTATGAGTATTAGATAAGCATGCGGGCCCTGTTTAGCTTGTGAGGGCATAATTATAAATTTGGCTCGTTAGGGCATAAATGTGATAAACTGTTGAGACCACATTATTATGTGGATATATCTATATTTGCAGCATTCAATCCGAGACAGCCCTAGGGAGTGGTTAGCGGGAAAGTCACAACGGGGTGAGTCGAGGGGTGTTCCGGGTATTAGACGTTTTATGGGGTTATCGGGTTATGAAAATAAATATTTGGAGATATATTTGAAGTTAGAATGTTTAGGAGGAATTATCGGGGAAATTTACCATTTTGCCCTCGGGGACGCTTTTGGTACCCCAAGCCTTGAGGTAACCTTAGAGACTAAGTTAAATAAAATAAAACATAAGAATCACCCAGAATTCACAAAACCGACCCAAAAACACTTCTCCCTTTCTCTCTAAGCCAAACCAAGGGAAAAGCTGGGAATTAAGCAAGAATTTGAGCTCTAGGTTTGGGGATTAACTCAGCATTACTTTGTGGATTCAAGTAGAGGCTAAGGTAAGCATCAAACTATGATTTTAGCTAGTTAATTCAGTGGTTATTGGCTGGTTTTCTTAGTTCTTTTGAGGTGTTGAAGTTGAAGATTGAATTTTGGGTTTGATGAGTTTTAAAGCTAGAGTTTGTTAGGTTTTGCTGCTGGAATCATAGTGGAACTCCTAGAATGATTAAACTAAGTTGTTGGGTTGATTTGAGGGGTAAATTTGCTTGGTTTTGGTAGAAAAATGGAGGATTTTTTTAGGTTCGAGGGGTCGGGCCGCGGCCTAAAAGTGGAGGCGCGTCGCGGCGCCCTACAGGTAGGACCGCGACGCGTGTGGGAAAAAATGAGGCAAGACCTCTGGTTGAGCTGGGAACCACGACATGGGTTCTTGGGGCCATGACGCTTGGTGTCTTTTTGGACTTTAAGGAGGTTTTAGGCTCGGGAATCCAAATGTTAAGGCTCAGGATGGATTTTATCACCCAGATTGATAGAATTCAATGTCTCGGAGATTAGAATTATGATTCAAAGATATTTGACAAATTAGAACTTGATGGATGAATATTGTTGATGTGTTGTGGCTAGGGTTTCAGCGAGGCTCAGACTAGAGGACTGTGCTCATGACATCGGTGCTTGGAAAGCTCGGGACACTGGTAAGAAAACCTGCACCCGTTTATGTGGATAGGATGGGACTAAGTGTTCCCTATATTTGTATGCACTGTTATATGATTGTGATAAACTATGTGAATATGTTGGGACTAAGATCTCCCTATAACTGTATGAATATCATTGGTGGTATTATGCCATGGGGACATGTGATAAATGGCCTAAGAGTGCCAGAATCAAGACTTACGCACAGGGCGCAGCTCAGCCACTGGTAGCTGAGGATAGCTTAATAATCAATGAGCTCGGTTTAAGTGGGCCGGAGTCAGTGGGGTGAACACTGGGCTTGGACTAAGTGAGCCAAAGACAGTGGATTAGATAGAGGGTGAGGCCTACAGGCGTCGACCCTAGTTGTCACTTGGCATGTATACTATAGTTAAATTGATGTATATGATAAGCTGAATATCTAGAAACTAGATCATTGGTTATTGACTGATATTCTGGATTGAATGAATGCTATGGCTTGCTAGGTATTGACTGATGTCTTGTAAATCATTTGATTATGCTCTGTGGACTACTTGGTTATTGATATTGAATGTGCTATGATATTATGTTTTCTTGCTGGGCCTCAGCTCACGGGTGCTACGTGGTGTAGGTAAAGGCAAGGGTAAGATGATTCGACCATGGGTTGGAGAGCTCTGGGGGCGAGATGTACATTATAAGCTGCTCGGTCGCCACGGTCGAGGGTTTGTACAGGGATGGAGACCTAAAATATGTATTTTTCCATTAGAGTGGCTTTGAATGTTTATAACATTTGGAAACCCTGTAAATGTGTCATTTAAGCTCTGATTTGGGATCCCATGTATCAAACATTTGTTTTAATGAAAATTATTCGCTTATAACCAAAATCTTTTAAACCTAACCTGTTTATGTCTTTAGACTCATGTTTTTATTTAAATGACTTGATTTGCAAGTCTCGCACTATTTTAAACACACAGTTTAACAGTCTTGGTTATCCAGCACTACAAGAAAAAATACTTTCAATAAGACCGAAAAAGTATTATCAAATATATACCATAACACTTTTTGATGTGTTAAGGAAAGCGGTGTTATAGTAGGTCGGAGCACTTTTCATAACACTTTTCCATAGTTATAGACATATGTTATGGTATAACCTACGATAACACATTTTTGTGTTATTATAATAGTTAGATAAGCATTTCATTATTCTATTTATAAATAGATTATATAACACTTTTTTGTACTTATAAAGTAGTGTTATGATACACTTTATAATGATACACTTTCTGCATTATAGAAAATAGTTTGCATAACATAATTTTATACTTATAAACCAGTGTTATTGTAAAAGATACAAGAACAAATTTTTTGTATTATTCTAATATTTGGATAAGCTTGAATTATTATTATATAAACCTGTACATTATAATAATTTTTTATTGCTTTAATTCAAACCCGCTTCATTTAATATACTTAAGACACCCTTAACATTGTACAAATATATTTTTGAGTACCAATTATATGGTTCATAACACATATAACCAAATAATTGTGTCAAAATACATTCAAGATTATCTAAAAAACAATCAAAAAGTCTTAAGATATTCAACACTACGTAATTAACATAAACAAAATATTCTTACAATAGTCAACAAAATAGTCTTAAATAGTTGCATATTCAAAAGTAAAGGTCGGAATTTATGATCTTCCAAATGTCAGCACACCAAAGCCTTCCAAATCAGATTTTCTTTTGCACTTCACTTGTTGAATTTGGTAAATAAAACATAAAAGAAAAACTAATGAGGTCATGAAATATCATATCATTCATCTAAAATAGTCAATAATATCATGACACATAACCAAATTTACAATAATTGAGTTTGAATAATAAACAAGTTATTATATTACACACATGACTACAACTATCTATACTCAAGTGATCTTAGAACTTTAATTAAATGGTGCATAATATAAATACCTCTTGGAATAACATTTTGAGAAGGCCATGCAACTGTTGAACCAACAACTTCTCGTATAGTAAGCATCGCATAGTTAGGACGAAATAAATAAGCACCAGGCACAACAGCAACATCAACCCATATACGCATAAAATCTAGTCCAAGAGGAATTCTGTGCACCTCTTTGTCTAGATCACTAGAATCCCAACGACCTTCAACAATAATTGCATCTGACCAATCGAGCAAGTAGCAAGCATTCCTTGCTTCTGTAAAGTTATGGCCCTTTTTAACTCCAACTCTCTGCAATTTGAAGACAATTTATTAATTTTTTCATTTGTTTCCTTAAGAAGAAAGAAAACAATTTGAAGATTTACCTTAGGAGAAGGAATATTGTTGGATAAACACATACATGTGACCCTACTAGCATTATGCCCCTACAAAAATACTGAGTAAAGTGAAAGGAAACATACTAGCACCATTGTCATATTTAAGTCAGTACTCTATGAAATATATAATATAATTTAAATTTTAAGTGAATATAATAAACAAATATAGTTGTAAATGTAGAGATTATATAGAACCTGTAATAGTAGTATTCCAAGAGTTGCTGAGTCGAATCTCGTTGGAAGCTCACCGTTCTCTACAAGTAACAATAGAAAATGTACATAAGATCTATGAAATGAGAAGATTAATCTTTGGTTCCATGATGTGTTTCTTATTTGAAGACAGTAAATACTAGCAATAATTTGTTTTCTTCGATAAGTTTTAGAAAGGATGATTTCGTGTAGCTCTTCTCTTGTTTCTTTGTCTTTTTTTTTAGAACAGCTTGCTTGCTTTCTTTTCATATTGTTGTTTTAATGTTTTCTTTGTACATGTGAATATATATACATTTATTAGTTGTATAATTGATTAGTTTTTGTTCCTTTATGTGTAAAAAAACTGAGAAATAAGAAGAAAATTTAACTAATAGAATGTAATCCCATGCACACTGGATGCATATTGTAACGCCATAACTCCAGGGACTGTTACGGTGTGCCTTGTAAACAGTGCTAAACTCGCTAATCGAGTCATTTGGCCAAAATCGTGTAACTAAGTATGATTAGCGGTTTAGGGATTAAAAATTTTGGTTAAGATATAACGTTTCATTAGAACGTTTAATATATACATTGGGATCCCAAAATATAATTTCAGAGTCTACTACAAGAAAATATTTACAATAGGCTGATCTAAGTGGCAAAATAGGGCTAAACCCTAGTTCCTCTTCAAACCCCGGCCGTGGTGGACGAGCAGCTGCATATGTACACATCGCCACCTAAGCTCTCCAACTCAAGGATGGTCTAGCTTTCTTTTGCCTTTACCTGCACCACATAGCACCCGTGAGCTGAAGCTCAGCAAGAAAACTTAATATGCTCATGAACAGTAATAACATGTCATCAAATCATAAGGTACACGCCTATCAGATATAGCCCTATTCCAGCAGACAAATGAGTTCATGTAATGTTGAGTATAACGCATCAACCAATGATCTTAATAATCATCCAGGTCTTTTAGCCCAAAATAGAAACGTAATGTTGAGTATAACACATCAACCAATGATCATAATAATCATCCAGGACTTTCAGTCCAAACAAATAGGTGACAGTCGCAAAAGTCACTGAATTGGGTCTAGCTCCCTTTAGCCTTGTGACGATAGGGTCACCGGGGCTTAACAGACAAGTGAACTTTTATTAGTTCAAACAGGATAGGTTCATGGTGACTAGTCACCAACATAACCTTCCTCATGACCTTAGGGTCATAACTTTGGAACATCGTTCCCTAGCCATGCGACAAACGGTCACCTGGGCCTTAGGCCCTGGCTCTAGTAGCTAGTCTTAGACTAGTCAAGCGCTTATAAGTTCATTGACCTTAGGGTCGGTCCAGCATTAATGCCTTAGAGCCATTCAACGCTGATATCTATTAGATCTAATCTTCATTTGGCTCGGCGTTCATGACGCTATGCCATTTCTGACTCTTAGGTCAATATCCCTGACTAGTCAGTACATATACAAGTAAGCAATGCCACCAAACATATATCACATACCCAATACCCGAATACAAGGCATTCAACATGCTTACTTAAAAAATACTAGCACAATTAGGATTATGCATAAACACAGAGGCTCAAGCTCTGAACAATATCTTACTCAGTATACAAAGCATGTCCTAATCGCATGTTTCTCGTGCATCATATGCATCACATTTAACCACTTGACATGCCCCAGCAATAATCATGCATGCCACATTTAATAATCCAACATGCATCAATAATAACAATGCATGTCACATATACACAGGGTGCAGTTTTCTTACCTCAGGTTCGAGCAAGAACTAGTAAAAGAACGACCCTTGAGAACGATCAATCCTTTGATCCTTTAGCGGTCACCTAGCCATAACAAAATATGGAATCCCATCAATAAAATAAATCATAAAAAGGTTTATAATCTAAAACCTCACTTCCAGGATCCATCCTACACTCTCAGGACTCTTAATCTACCCAAACGGGGTAAAGGAACCAACCCCCGAGCCTTAAAAGTCCTATCGAGCCCTAAAAATAGGTTGCTGGAAAAATCACTAGCGCTGAGGCGCTGCCTAGTGGCGCTGGGGCGCTGCTCCAAAGTCAGAGAAGCCCCAAAACCTGCCCTGCCTAGCGCTGGGGCGCCAACAGCAGACCAGAAACTTTTTTGGTCTTTTCCCCTGCGATTTCCCTTGAAAAACAAACCTCCAAACCAATCCCAAACATCATCAAAACATCAAATTCAACCTCCGAACCTCATCTACATCACGCCCTCATCAAAACCCACTCAAACTTACACAAAAACTTCCATGAATTCCCACCACTAACACCTCAAATTCTAAATTGAAAAACCATAAGGAAAAACAGAGTATAGCCTATATTCAAGGATGAATTCTTACCTCAAGCTTGATTTAGACCCCCTTCAATGATTGAACCAAAGTCCTAAGCTCCCACCTTTGATCTCACAGCTTGTTACCTTAAGTTGGCTCTCAAAAAATTGAAAGGAAGAAGGAGGGAAGAACATGTACGAGAGGGAGAGGAAGAGATGAGAATGATGCTCTGCTTTTACACTTCCACAGCCTTCTAAACTCAAAGGGCTGATATATATCTTAGGGGTGAAAAGACCATTTTTCCCCTAGGTCAAATAAAGGCTTCTAAAGACTCCCAAGGGTAAAATCGTCCTTTCCCGCCTACCCCATTAATTATAATTAACACCCTCCAATTCCCATTATTCTCAATATTCTCCAACACCAATAATTCATATCCCGTTACCCTCTAATTCCCGGCAACGTTCTAATCACCAAATTAGCCCGAGACTCACTCCGAGCCCCGAACTTAATCCCGTTATGACTAGACCAAAAACTTGCATTCCATGATCGTCTCATGCCGAATGGCTCGAACCAATCCACATATAATGTGGTATTATTTATAATTCACCCACATGCATGAAAATACACAATCACGCCCTCAACGGGCCAAATTACCAAAATGCCCTTATAATTAAAAATGAACCCATATGCATGCATTTACCATCATATAATAATATAATTCACATTAACATGCATATAATCATTTAATATCATAATAAATCAATTATGGCCATCCCGGCCTCCTAATCAAGGTCCTAAACCTTATTAGGAAATTTGGGGCATTAGACATATATAGGATAGGTACAATCCTATAAATATACATTAATAGCCTAATATTCCACAATCCAAAGAAAGATAAAGCCTATAAAGTGGATATGCTAGTAACTTCTACTTGCCTTATTATGTCAAACATGTCAATACTTGAAAAGAAAATAAACATGTTACTTTATCAGAATACATTTTCTACACTTCTAAAATAAAATTACCTGCAGAACAAAAGTCGATTAAGACAAAGAAAGAGTAGCACCAATCACAATAGCCTCATCAACACTTCTTATATTGACCTGCCATGGGAACATTCTAGTCATAGTTCCATAGAAAATTTGGAAAAAAAAGGGTAGTTTACATGTTACCTTAGGGAGAATGAAAATTTTGAATTAAGTGAAAAAAAACACTATTCCCTGTCTATTAAAGAAGATGAGAAAAATTAAACAACATTAATGAATGTTTTATGCATTCTCCTCAGGCGACTAAGTAAAATAATCCAATGAACAAATCAGACATTAGAAATTCATGCAATAAACTAAAGAATTAATAGGACTATAGAAAAGCAATTCAAAATTGAAAGCAATGTTGATCACTTGCGACAAAGATTAAAGTTGCATACAGAATAAAATTCTCACCAAATCAGACCTTGAGTGGAAAAGGAACTCCAGGATTCTTGTTCCAATAGCATTGTTAGGAGGAAGTTCAAACGTCGTGAAAGCAAGTGTAGACAAGATGACCTTCAAGAAGGAAACAAGAATAGGGATTTTGAACTAGAGAAAATGGTCCAGTAAGACTAAAAATGTGACCAAACCAAGTTCAATACCATAAAATTGCATAGAAATATCAGTATTTTGAAAGATTGGTACTGCACTTGACACTTAAAAACAAAGGAATCATTATTTTCCCCCTTGGAATAGGAACCATCCAATTTTTATTCCCTCTAAAGAACCATTTGAATAGCAAGAATCACAAGCTATTATACTGTTGTTTTCAGGTTTCAACATTATACCTGAGTCAATCCCAAACCAAAGGAAAATTTTGCAAGAGCTTTTAGACGTGCAAATGAAAGCTCCAAACCCATTTCAAATAGCTGAAACGGAAAAAAAAAATTGAGAGTTCAAAGTAAATGAGGTGTGATTTACACAATATATTGCAATAAATAGTTAACATGGTCTCTAGTCAAACTATGCTAAACAAATGATCCTAGGATATAATTCTTTGTTAATTACAAGCATTGACCCTCAACTTTTATACTTTATCCCATTTCTCTTAACTAGTCTCCATATGACCTTTGAAAATTTTGATATAATTGAACTGAGAAAGTACAAGCAAAATAATCATTTTAAGATGTGGGTTGCATCAAATATATAATGAAGGAAATAAAATAAAATTTGAAAGAGTTGTTTCTAGAAACAATATTCCTTAGCATTATCTTCTAACACCACAATTCATTTAAATAATCTATCTTCATATTTATAATATTAAATTCCGGCATTGTTCAAAATTAAGTTTCAAAATCAAAATGAGACCAACTCTGAAATTGAGGAGTAATTTCATAGTACACACCTTTTGAATGAGTTAAGGATTTGTGAGAATATTAAGAGCATTGACAAGATGATTCTTAAAGGATAGGAAGAGGAAGAGCGAATTTTAGTAACAATTCTTTTACATGAAACAAAATTTCATAGTAAAATAATGCAGGCTAAAAGGCTTACCAAGAAAAGAATTCCCCATTCAGACAGAACTTTGACATCTGTTAGATTTATAATCAACACATACATGCGACCCTTTTTAATTTATTTTCAACATATATATAGGTATGTACTTGTCCACAACCTTATATCCGTTCACACACTAACAGAGAATCCTTGCCATGGGTCCTATCTAGCTAGCTCCTGTCTACTATATCACCCACACACATGCACTCTCTCTCTCTCTCTCTCTCTCTCTCTCTCTCTCTCTCTCTTTCTCTCTACATATATACAAATCTTTAAATTGTCCATATGTCATGTATATAATATAAACTATAAAAAAGTATATTATACATATGTGTATTCAGATTTCTTAATTTAAGCAAAATAATGGGGTTTTATTTTTGCTATAAATATAGAGGGTTGATGTTTGAGAGATAGAGAGAAAGATATATATATCAAAGAAATTTAATTAGAAAGAGGAGAGAGAGAGAGATGGAGAAATTTAAACAGAGACCTGAAAGCCAGTAACATACTACTTGATTTGAATATGAATCCCAAGATTTCAGACTTTGGAATGGCAAGGATTTTTGTAGGAACTGAAAGTCAAGCTAATACTGCCACAATAGTTGGGACTTAGTATGTTATTGTGCTCTTAAACCATAAAAAAATATATTGTAAAAAAAAACGGTAACAGAGTGAGCAAGTGTTGCACCTTTAATATATTTTGAGCCTCGATTTTGCTTTTTCCAGATTTAACAAGCTCCCAGAAGCAAGTATTATACTGATTGTTTATGTGGCCTGCAAAACCACAAGAACGAAAGCTTAAAGACTGAACAAGCTTTCATTGTCAATAACTTGATCAAGTTATTAACTTCATAGATATAACATAGTTTTTATTCTAATTTATTTATTAACTTCATAGAAAACTACTAATTCAAACTCATAATACAAATTATACTCAACATATTATAATCTGATTTTTATTCTTTCCCCACATAAACAATGTTATTTTTTTAGCAATATATTAATCATCAATATTCTAATAATACTTAAAATTAATACATATATATATATATAAACTAAAAAAACTGATATGTATATTAAAATAATTCCTTAAATGAAACTAAACAACATAATAAAACTTAAATGAAAACATATATATTTATATATAAACTTAAAAAAAACTAATATATATATAACTTTAATCGTGTGCTCTGTTTAGGATTTTAGCAGAGCAACGGAGCTAGTAACGATGGAGGACTAGAGGAGGAGCAGTGGGTCGATCTGAGAGTGAGAGAGAGAGAATCGGTGAGGGAGAAAGAGAGTTGTTTTTTTTTACAGAATGTAGAATAAAAATAAAATTAGTTGCATATATATATATATAAGCGTGAGAGAGAGAGGCGGCTGAGTGAGAACTGAGAAAAACACCACAAAATAGGAGAGAAGGTGAAAGAATAGACATAATTACCTCGATATCAACTACCTCTAATTCCAAGATAGATAAATCTTACGGGAACAGATGGCCCAAATTTGACTGTATCCAAGGATAATCTGTATGCTTGATGCTACTATCAAAGCACCTTGGATTGCTCTCATGGTGTTGAGAAATCTCTAGAAAAATGTACAAGAAAAGTAAGCTTCCTTACAACCCATAGATAACAAAGAAGTCATACCATCAAAGAATGCTTTAGTGATATCAAGGAAAAGGAAATGCCTTATTCAAGAATAGAAGGGTTGCACTTATGCTATGAGGGTCCTCAATACTAGCCAATGATGAATCATGAATGATAGATATAATAGGGACCGTGAATGCATAGGAGCCTCCAATAATAGTAGGCAGTCTGGTTCCAAAGAAAGTTTGAAGAAGTGTGTTAATTCCTTCAACAAACAGTAGAGTCTGTACTACTCTGACTTTATCACCCTGATGAAATTTTATTTTTCAAAGATGGTTCATAAAATCATTAACAAAGTTTCAACTTTGATACATAAACAACTCCAAAAACTTGACTTTATCACTTCAGTAAAGAAAAGAGGATGAGCAAAATTAGTATGAGGAAGCAGTAAAGGATATGCTCACAAACTATATTAATTTCTTGCTTAAAAAGAAATATTGGTCTTTTATGAAAAATGAGCTCACATCAGTACCACCCATGTAATGAACAAGGAAAGAAGGGATCATCACTGCAGTTCCAAGGGCCAAAATGTAGTGCTGAAAACCCAGAAATACTGCCTCCCCTGTTTTTCCAAATGAAACAAATAACACTTTAAAATAACAAATAGAAGAAAAATAACATAAATAATCAATAAATGAAGAAATGAACATACCCCAAGATGGATTTGATTCAATACAGTACATTAAACCTTGAAGTTGGTCCATAGGTTGATGAATTGCCTCTTCTGGTTTAGGTGTTGCCATTGCTTATTACCACTTCACAACCTTTACTTTTGCCTATATACCCCAAAGGGTATTCAATAAATGAATCAAAGAATGGAGCTAGATACAGATTAAGAAAGAGATGGTCTCACTGTCTCACAACTTTTCTTGGTACGGTAATGAAATCTAAAAGTATAAACAAAAGAGAGAGAGAGAGAGATTTCCTCAAAGCATGCAACGAATGCAAGAGTATATCAAATAATAACTTTTTAACTACTCAATACAAAGTTAAAAGTGTAGCTGTAGCATAGGAATGATGATCAAAACAACCAATGCCAAACAGAAGGCTGTACCTTAAACCTTGACTTCATATACTCCCCACATATTGCAACCTTCCATCTGGTTAGGTTAACAAATTCACATCCCACCTGCAGGAGGCATCACTAGATCAATACACCAACAACCGGAAGGTAGTTTGAAATTATAAGTGAATGATGGGGAAACTGAAAAGGCAATCACAATGGAGGTATCAGCATTCTACATTCATCTCATTTACTTGTTTGTTATAAAGTCATGCTCCATTTTAATTTAACAAGCTATATATAAGGGTATGCGTGATAAAGAAGTCTTAAAATACACACCAAAAGGAGATAAATTTATAACTCTCACCCCAAAATATAATCATCAATGAACATAAATACTTTTGACTCAAAATCTATACCCACAAACCATAAAATTCAAAAAATTGAACGTGCAGATGAGAGAGCAGAAAAACCAGAAATTCATTCAAGTTCCCTTTTTTTTCCAATGACTTTCTTAAAAGATCAAATAAAATAAGTTATCCCTCCCACGAGACCTTTGAGCATCACAGAGAAAAAATTCAAGAAATTCATTTAATTATAGCCAAAATCAGATGGTTAACCAATCTTCTTAATATGATTAAAACTCAAATTCATTAAATCCAGTTATATTCATTTTGGTGACCATAATTAAAATTCGTTGGTTAATTCAACATCGATCCCAAAAATAACAACATAATTCGTTCTTAAACTCTAGAAAGAAATATTGAATTTTATTTTTCCGCACAGAAGAAAACCAAGACACCTTGTCCATTGATTTTCTTTTCTTCCCAAACACAATTCAAGTTTTCTTTTCCCCCCTAAACCCATCCATTTTATCATCATCCAAACAAGAAATAATAAAATTTAAATAAAATAAAACAAAAACTATGAATGAATAGCTGAATATGCATTGAACGTTCCGGTGATCAAAAATTAACACTGAAAAAAAAGTACTGGGACAATGAATGAAGCGAACCTGAAAGAGAGAGAGGAGATCCCGGATTCTTCAAATCACCACTCAGGCTCCAGTATGGAGAGTAAAATGGTATTTATAGGCTGCGACTGGAGAGCATCAAAAATCATGGTTAAACATTGCTATTGTTTAATTTAACCATGGCAAGCTGGCTACACCCGCACACAATTAACTATTTCGACTCTCTTATCTTCTTTCCATATCAATATCTCAAACCTTTAGGTATGTTATATTAATTTGGTTAGTTTTTCATTCTTTTCCAGCAACCAAACAGCCGTTAAAACCAAAATACTCTGAGAAAGTAAAGAAAAGAAGAAAGTACCTGCTGTTTCCGAGACTCTTCGTCCAGTGCATTGTTTCATTGTTCCGTATATTCTTCTTCTTCTTCTTCTTCTTCTTCTTCTTCCATCTTCTTCCTTTTCATCTCCATGGCCTCGAGCCAGGCCTTCTCCCTCTCCTCGAACTCCTTCCTCTCCCTCTCGAACCTCTCCGCATCTTCCTTCTCCATCAGGTGTACCTGACTCGTCAAATCGACCACGCCATTCTTCAATTCACCATCGCCACTGCCATGTTTATTGAGCTCTACACTAATTAGAATCTAGATGTAAGATAAAATGAACGTGATAAAGATGAGAGAAGCTATCAGAGGGAGAGTGATTTGGGCGAGATAGAGGAGAACACGAGAGAGAGAAGTAGAAAAAAAATAAAGTTATATGTTTTTAGTTTCCCTCTAAATAAATTCACTAACCCGCCAATTTTACACTATAGCGCATTTTATGTCCTATTTTTTTAACTAGCTTTTATAATACTTTTTTAATAGTCTTATAACCATGTGTTGTGAAAAGTGGTTTTTCTTGTAGTGTAGGGCGTTACAACTTGGTATCAGAGCGTCCTAGGTTTAAGGGTACCTGAAGATAGGCTGGACATGTACACTCACCGCTAAAGACAAGCTCGACTCAGGGTTCTATAATTGAATATATGAGATTATATTCTTAAGTTCTTAGTTGAAATATGAAAGTATTATGTTGTATGATTATAGGGCGCATGAGATACTAATAGGGCCTGGCCCTTGACTATTGTGTGATATGATTGAGGCGTGCTGATCAGCATTGCTATTGCATGTGAATGAATATTTGGATAATGGTTTGTAAACTGATTGTATGTGGTGAACTGTCTGAATTGAACATATATGTTATACTTGTTTATTGGCTTGTAGGAAGCATGATAAAGTGTGAGTATACTTGGTTGTAATAAAATTTGGCAGCTAAATGTTTAGTATTGTGGACCTGTGTTTAATATGCTTTATGTATGCATGATTATTGTGGTTATTTGGACCGGGTTGTGGATTGGTTTGGAGTGTGAACCTCAGGGCTGAGGAGTTTAGTCAACAAAGGCGGGTGAATTCAAATTGTTTGCGCCCATAATGGTTAAGTGGACTTGGCGTTGTATTATAGGGGGTTGCAGATAATAGTTGGGGTTGGAAACCTCCATCTGCCCCTGAAAGTCGCAGTAGATGTTCGCTAGTATGTGAGTGGGCTATGGGGTTTAATAGTTGAGACTAGATGGAAGAATAGTAGACTTCTCTGGGGAAAGAGCTGCTTGGTCTACTTTGACATTGAGGTTACCAGTGTTGGTTTAATATGGGGATATAGACAGATAAGAGTATTATATGGAAGGCCTAGAAGGCGTTATCCTCTGGTTTTGAGGAAAGTTCAGATTCGCCTAAGAATTGATCGGTGGATAGGCAAAGCTAATTCCATCCTAGGTTATATGAAGGTGAAAGGTCATAACTAAGGGGTTGTGCTAAGTATTTGTGGTAGAATGATGCCTGGAAGTGGTACTCAGACCGAGAGATCAGCATGATGGGTTGGAAAGAACTCAGATGGCGATTTGATGAAAGAGGTTATAAAGACATAGTTTGAGCTGCGGAGACTAATAAGCTTATAAGCTTGATTTGGAATGATAAGGTAATTACAGTGTATGTCAATGAGTTTTGTGAGTTGGGTAATTTATTTTGGGAAATTGATATAGGCAGGTGTAGTTGGGAATGATGACCCATGTAAGGATTAAACTCTGGAATAGTCCAGAGCATCAGGACCGCCCCAATGTATGCGATCTTTGTCTATATTTTGACATCAGGGAGGGCCATGTTATTTGAGATTTGTGGAAAGAGGTATAGAGCATGAATGTCGTAGGGCAAGAGATGCAAATGATAGTATTTCCATTGGTGGGATTCAGTAAGGATAAATTCTCGGTAATTGAAGTAGAAGAACCCCAGACTATTCCTCGGAGCTGATTAGTTGATTGAATAGTTCACATTTGTGGTTATATAATGAGCTAGAAGAGTTCAGTGTTGGGAATGTCCCAAGAAAGACTCAGACATAGAGAATATGCCTCAAGGTATTTTGAGAGGGGCTGGAAATACTAGTACTTGTTGAGAAGGAATTAGAAACTTTTGGAAGAAGAATTGGGACATAACTAATAGAGAGGTTCGTGGTTAGAGCAATAGAGCTCGACATATGGAAGCCTTGACATAAGTCAGAGTGAGAGTTAATCCGTTAAGAGATAACCATGGATTGTAGGGGATACCACTTGAAGTACTTTAACTGGTCTGAGTGGGAACTAAGCTGACTAGTAGGGATTCAGATGGGTATACAAGGAAGGATTGGGTACGCTTCAGGACTGGGCTACAGATAGGTTCAGTATCAGGGACATTATGGAGGTTGGTATGGTTTGACAGAAAAAATTACTAAAGTAGTCAAAGAAGTTTGACCTCAGGGTAAATCAGACAGAGCATCATATTGTGGGAATTGTTGGCATCATCTATTAAGGATGAAGAGTTTAAATGCCCGGTTACAAGACATGACAATGTCTTCAGGAAGTTATCTATGATCTGGTTATTACCAGCTGAGGATCAAGGAAAGAGACATTTTAGGAATTACTACTTATACCAAGCGGGGTGTGATGAATTGGTAACGAAGGTTTTTAACTAATTCAAGCTTCAGCAACACATGTAAGATCTACAAGCATAAGATATAGGAACAACATGGACAAGTCTCCTTCAGGTTTATTGGTGGTATGTTGGGCTACTCTCCAGTTAGAAGTTGAATGCGAACGACTACTACGCTGATGATGTTAGTACTAAAGAAGTAGGGTTATAGTTAAGGCTCCAGGAAGCACCAGTTTTGATCTTGCCAGGGTTATTCAAGACAATGCTACAAGAAGAGAAGGGGTTAGGTGTGAAGAGATTTGATCTGAAGCCTTAGAGAAGCTACTGAAGAACATATGAGGGATAGGGAGCACAACGAGGCTGGTAACCGCGTCATCTACTACGTAAGTATCTTCACAGGTAGCTACACCAGAGATTAGAAGGACAGTAAAACTTGAAGTTAGACTGAATGGATAGTGTCAGATCAGAAGTTCAGAAGACAGAGTGAGAATTGATTAGCGCTTGGTAATGTAGGAATATGTGTGTTATTGTTGAATACAGAAGGGTAGCATGAATGACCTAATTTTTGATAAGATGTGAACTGTGAGTAGTACATCACAGATTGAGATGCGCCCAGGCACAGACTGGCGTGAGGACGGATCGAGCCTCCCGGGAGGTAAAAGAATGGGAACGTGGCCGACATACATGGAACGTTAAATTGGCGGTGAATGCATGGTATAAGGTGTCTGAGCGTTTGGTCATTTGTAAAAAAAAAAGATAATCTTGAGACCAAGATTTAGCGAAATGTAATAGATGGATGGTTGATATTGGAAGTTCTCGACTGTATGAGGAGGAGATTTAATTGGAGGCATATTTCTTACTTGGGAGGTGTACGTCGCTTGAACAGACCGCCACAAACTTCAGTTGAACGAACAAGATAACAATTGAGATTGGTATAGCATCAGTGTGTGGTGATGAACATATATGTATCCCTTTGGGCAATGGAATCTAGAGTGATGGTTTTGTGGAGATGGGGAAGAAT
Organism: Humulus lupulus; assembly: GCF_963169125.1. Classification (NCBI taxonomy): domain Eukaryota; kingdom Viridiplantae; phylum Streptophyta; class Magnoliopsida; order Rosales; family Cannabaceae; genus Humulus; species Humulus lupulus. Next base: position 108,914,560 of record NC_084797.1, on the reverse strand, counting down.
CCTATGAATATAATACGAGTTAAGGTACAATGGTCGGATGAGTGGTCCGATGGGAGTTTGGCGTGGAGATGAGAATTATAAGTGGGTGTCGTTCCACCTCCTAGGGTATGTTGTACCGGGAGGTTTAAGTGGGTGACAGAATTTAATATGCTCAGATATTGAACAGTAAAGGGATACGGTGGTGGATCATAGGAATGGAACCCATTAGATTATAAGTAAAGTGATTGTATAGGGAAAGTTATAACTCAACTGAATGAGTTAATGTAATTTGGTTCAGGTGAACTGGTAATGGGGTAGAGCATTGGTAATGCTGAGTTGAAACCCTATAGTTTTCCAAGCTATGGAAAAAAACTAGAGAACGAAGAGAATAGAGTGGGAACCTGAAATTATTGGTTGATTGAAGATGGTATGGAAATATGAAGACCTAACAGTTAATTAAGAGAGTATGCATTGAATGTGCAGATATTTGAGATGTCCAGGAAAGTATAATCCTTTGGTTGTGTGGTCACAGTGATGAATGCTGGAGTTCAGCTAAGGTGACATGACACAGGACATGATAAGATAAAAAGCAAGGGGTACTGCTCTAAGTAGAGAATTAAAGGGTAGTGGATACTACGGTTCAGTGTTGGTTCAGAGGAGAACCAAAGAAGTTGTTGGAAATTCTTAAGGCAGGAGTATTTGCCTATTTGAAAGGACATAAGAACTGGTAAATTGCTAACTTTTCAATACAAAGTTCCAGGATGAGAGATTTGTATCTCTCCAAGTAGTGCAGACAGGGAAGAGTATGATACTCTAGGAAGAAAAGGGAAGTTTTGACTCCCGATTCACCAGGAATTCTGAGGTTGTACCAAGGGTTAGGCTGGGGGCCTATAAGCTGTCTCACCCTGGTAGGGGTGATGACACATAAGTATTTATGGTGTCAATGATAAGACAATAAAGCAACGGTTGATGAAATAAGTAGACCCTGGAGATTTTGTAGATCTGATGTGTAAGCGAAGGTTAATGAAAGTATAATTAACAGACAAGATCTTGTGGAACAAGGTTGTTACTCACGTTTGAGTGTTATTGAAGAGTAAGAGTAAAGGCGTTGGACCTTGTGAATTATAGTCAGAGGTACGAGGTTTACTATTTGATGTGTTCGAATAAATTTCAAGGATGAAATTGTTATAAGGAGGGGATAGTTGTAACGACCCAAAATTACTAATAAGGCTTAAGGGCCTTGATTAGTGTGTCGGGAGGGCATAATTGGAAGTTATGTGAATTAATGGTGAAAATGCATGGTTATGTGATATGGATGGCCCTATGATTATATGGATATCTAGAATGCATGTTTATGAGTATTAGATAAGCACGTGGGCCCTGTTTAGCTTGTAAGGGCATAATTGTAATATTTTCCCATCAGAGCATAAATGTGATAAACTGTTGAGACCACATTATTATGTGGATATATCTATATTTGCAGCATTCGATCTGAGACAACCCTAGGGAGCGGTTAGCTGGAAAGTCACAACGGGGTTGAATACCCGATTCAGGGCGAGTCGAGGGGTGTTCCGGGTATTAGACGTTTTATGGGGTTATCGGGTTATGAAAATAAAGATTTGTAAATATATTTGAAGTTATAATGTTTAGGAGGAATTATCAGGGATATTTACCATTTTTCCCTTGGGGACGCTTTTGGTACCCCAAGCCTTGAGGTAACCTTAGAGACTAAGTTAAATAAAATAAAACATAAGAATCACCCAGAATTCACAAAACCGACCCAAAAACACTTCTCCCTTTCTCTCTTTCATTTTCTCTCTAAGCCAAACCAAGGGAAAAGCTGAGAATCAAGCAAGAATTTGAGCTCTAGGTTTGGGGATTAACTCAGCATCAGTTTGTGGATTCAAGTAGTGGCTAAGGTAAGCATCAAACTGTGATTTTAGTTAGTTAATTCAGTGGTTATTTGTAACGACCCAAATTTGCTAATAATGCTTGGAGCCTTGATTAGTGTGCCTAGAGGGCAATAATTGTTATACTGCATTAATTTATGTGAATTTAATGAATATGTGGTTAGAATGCATGTTTAGGTAAAATAAATATGCATGTGGACCCCATTTGTATGATAAGGGTAAATTGTTAATTTTAGCCCGTTGAGGGCATATATGTGATAATTGTATTATGTGATTTGTACCACGTGAGTGTGGTGTTATTATTGTGATGCACGTGCCGAGACGGTCCTAGAGAGCTAATTAACTCAAAAGTCACAACAGGATTTTATACCCGGCTCGGGAGGAGCCTAGGGGTATTTTGGGGAATTTTGTGGGTTGAGTTGAGAACTAGTGGATATAGTTATTGGTGATTGAGTAACCTGGGTAACCATTTGTAACTGCTTTGAGTAACAAGTTTAGATGGAAAATGGTAGAATTGAAATAGAAGTGAAAAGACTTGAGTACCCTTGGAGGTTTAGTTAAGAAAGGGTTATTATATGGGGTAGAATGGTCATTTGGCAAGGGGTTTAGACAAATTTCAGCTGTGATATTGGGGTATAAGGTTTAGGCAATGGGTCATATTATGGTTTTGATAAAAATTGAAGAGAAGAAAAATTAGAAGAAGAAAAGCTAGGGCAAGAAGAATAAGAAGAGTATAAGGGGCTGTTATCCAGATTTCCGGATAGCGTTTAGATGGATATCCTCGGGGAAGCAGAATTATCAAAGTCTTTCATGGAAAGTGACCAGTGCTCGCGGATGGACAGAAAGGCTTCGCCTCTCCCGTTTAGTGTCCGGCTTACTCTTTCAAGCAAACGCGACACGGAAGCTCGTCAACTCTCCCGGACTCCCGAAGGGATATCCTTCAGGGAAGCTCCTTCCAGGAGAAGCTCTTCAGGTTGCCTTCGCGGAAACGGTTCCGTGCCACGCACAGAACAAGACCAAGCGGTCGAGTCATGGAGGAGGCATATTTGGAATGATATTCACCTGACACAGGATCCCGCCTGACACGCCTGACAGGTCAATGCCGCACACATCCCAGCACGCCTAAGGGTACCTTTTCGCCTACTGTTCCGCTGACTGCCTGGAAGCGACGACTGCCTTTTGCTATTTCCCATACTTTCATGTAATTATACCTGCGTAGAGTCTTGTAGCCATGCTACTACAGTAATTATATCCCCTATTTATGGCTGGTGTAATTAAGACTAAGGGGACAGAGTAAAACCCTAATCAAAAAACACCTAGCTATAAAAACCCCCTCATCTTACGATAGAGGGGACGGCCAACAAATTACATAGCAAGAACTCTGCTAAAATCTCCCTAGCTTCATCTTCTTCAAGAGAGCCCGAGAGAAACACTGTGAGTGTGTGAAGTTCTTGTACACCAGCCATCTTATTGTAATTCTCTACAAGTATAATAACATCGACTCGTGGACTAGGGCTCGTTAACGCCTGAACCACGTAAAAAACCTATTTGTCTAATTATATTCCTGCACTTCTACAGTTCTTATCTTTTTATTATTCTGTTTGTATTCGTTTCCAAAAAACTCGGTAAACAGGGGCTGAAGTGAATTCTCCACTTGAGGTAAGGTTTCTATGAAAATTTAGGTCTTGTTTCTGTTTTGATTTGAGAAATTTAAATGCATGAGTTAAGTTTTAAAGTTTTGTTTGAGTTTGCTGAAATTAGAAATCATAGGGTGAACTTTGGGTGTGATTGTGCGTTTGATCTTGATGCTAGTGTTTATGGGTTTTTAGGTGGTTCATTTGAGGTTTTAAATTGATCTTGGGGTTTAAGTATTTGTTTGGGATGATTTGGAGGGGTATTGGCTCGGAGAAATGCAGAGGAAAAACCCAGAATTTCTGGGTTCGCGAAGGAGCGCCGCGGCCCTGTTCTTGGGCGCCGCGGCGCGAGGCTGTTTCGAGTCAGGGGAGGCTCTCTGACTTGCTGGGCACCGCGGCCCTCTTAGGCAGCGCCGCAGCGCTAGGCCATTTTCAGGACATGAAAATTTTCAATTTTGAGCTTTTGCTTCAGGGGTTCGGGGGATGTCTCTAATGAATTGTTTTAGGAATTTGGGAGTCCCGAGTGTGTGGAATTTGTCCCGGGAAGTGGTTTTGAATTGATTAGTATTAAAGGATGTTTTATACGTGTTGTGACTAGGTCTTTGAAAAAGCTCGGGTTAGAGGACGTGCTCACGGCTTTAGTGCATCAGAAAGCTCGGAATACAGCTAAGAAAACTATTGCACCCATAGGACAGGGCATGGGCCCATAGTGTGATTGCAGGGCACGGCCCTATATTGCATTACATGTTAGGGTGTAGACTTGATTGTATTGATATATGTTCAAATGTTATTCGAGTTAGACTATCTGTGATTATAGTTGAATGAAACGGCGAGGAGCCGAGAACGGCTATGGAGCCGAGAACGGCGAAAGGCCGAGAACGGCAGTGGGGCCGGAAGTACCACTTAGCACGTGAAGTTCTTGTAGTCAGGGTGGAACCCCATGGATACATGTGATATCCTTACGGTAAGGACCGAGACCCCAGGCTTTGGTAAGGATTCTGGGGCGGCATGGCCGGGTCGCTTAAGTCTATTGGTTGACCCGTTTATCTGTGGACTATCTGATATGATTAATTGTATAATTTGCATATGTTATATACTGCATGAGTTTTCTTGCTGGGCTTCGGCTCACGGGTGCTCTGTGTTGCAGGTAAGGGCAAAGATTGGGTCGACCAGCCATGAGTACGGAGAGCATGAAGCGACGCGTACATGTTCGGCCTGCCCGACTGCTTTGGTTGGGGGTTTATTTGAGAAATGGCTGTAATAATCTGTGATTTTAATAATTAACCAACTGTAAACTTATTTTAAGTTGTAAATAGTTTTCAAACCTTATTTTGGGATCCCAAATGTTAAATACTAGAAGTTTTCAATGAAACCACGCATTTTTAAGGATTACAGCCTTAACTTTTGCTTAGTCACACTTTTGTTTCAAAAACCTCGGTTAGCGAGTTCATTGCACATTGTTTTGTCTTAAAAGTCACTTGGTAACGGCTCTAAGGAAGTAGGGCGTTACATTATTGGCTGGTTTTCTTAGTTCTTTTGAGGTGTTGAAGTTGAAGATTGAATTTTGGGTTTGATGAGTTTTAAAGCAAGATTTTGTTAGGTTTTGTTGCTGGAATCATAGTGGAACTCCTGGAATGATTAAACTAAGTTGTTGGGTTGATTTGAGGGGTAAATTGGCTTGGTTTTGGTAGAAAAATGGAAGATTTTTTCTGGGTTCGAGGGGTCGGGTCGTGGCCTGAAAGTGGAGGCGCACTGCGGCGCCCTACAGGTAGGGCCACAACGCGTGTGGGAAAAAGTCAGGCAAGGCCTCTGGTTGAGCTGGGGGCCACGGCATGGGTTCTTGGGGCCACGGCGCTTAGTGTCTTTTTGGACTTTAAGGAGGTTTTAAGCTCGGGAATCCAAAATTTAAGGCTCAGGATGGATTTTATCACCCGGATTGATAGAATTCAAGGTCCTGGAGATTAGAATTATGATTCAAAGATATTTAACGAATTATAACTTGATGGATTAATATTGTTGATGCGTTGTGGCTAGGGTTTTAGTGAGGCTCAGACTAGGGGACTGTGCTCGGGACATCGGTGCTTGGAAAGCTCGGGACACAAGTAAGAATACATACAGCGATTTATGTGGATAGGATTGGACTAAGTGTTCCCTATATTTGTATGCACTGTTATATAATTGTGATAAACTATGTGAATATGTTGGGACTAAGATCTCCCTATAACTGTATGAATATCATTGGTGGTATTATGCCATGGGGACATGTGATAAACGACCTAAGATTGCCAGAATCAATACTTCCGCACAGGGCGCAGCTCAGCCACTGGTAGCTGAGGATAGCTTAATAATCAATGAGCTCGGTTTAAGTGGGTCGGAGTTAGTGGGGTGAACACTGGGCTTGGCCTAAGCGAGCCAGAGACAGTGGATAAAATAGAGGGTGCAGCCTACGGACGTCGACCCTAGATGTCACTTGACATGTATACTATTGTTAAATTGATGTATATGATATGTTGAATATCTGGAAACTAGATCATTGGTTATTGGCTGATATTCTAGATTGAATGAATGTTATGGCTTGCTGGGTATTGAATGATGTCTTGTAAATCATTTTATTATGCTATGTGGACTACTTAGTTATTGATATTGAATGTGCTATGATATTATGTTTTCTTGCTACGCCTCGGCTCACGGGTGCTACGTGGTGCAGGTAAAGGCAAGGGTAAGATGATTCGACCATGGGTTGGAGAGCTCTAGGGGTGAGGTGTACATTGTTAGCTGCTCGGCCGCCATGGTCGAGGGTTTGTACAGGGATGGAGACCTAAAATATGTATTTTTCCATTAGAGTGGCTTTGAATGTTTATAACATTTGGAATCCCTGTAAATGTGTCATTTAAACCCTGATTTTGGATCCCATGTATCAAACATTTGTTTTAATAAAAATTATTCGCTTATAACCAAAATCTTTTAAACCTAACCTGTTTATGTGTTTAGACTCACATTTTTATTTAAATGACTTAATTTGCAAGTCTCGCACTATTTTAAACACACAATGTAATGGTCTTGGTTATCCAGGGCGTTACAACGTATGTCTCATGCCATAGGGAAGAACCCGAATGCCCACCATTGGCAGCAAAGCTGAGTTCGCTCTCAAGGCCCAATGCCTTTTGCTTACAATAGGATAACTGCTGCAGGTTGAGCATTCACACACCCGCATTTGTGGAAGGTTTATGGGTATTAACTTCAGGGTCAGAAGATGAAAACTTGATAGGTTCGACCTCAGGAGGAATTTTGAAGGACCCTCCAGATGCCATAGGCAAGCTAAGACTTGACGACGTGTGTGCGTGGAGACAACCCTATATCTATAATACATTAGGAGTGCAATTGGAGTAAGACAAGGACCCTTATATTCACGCTTAACACACTAAGGAAACATGGAACTCTTGAGGCAAAGGTATATACTAACCTATGGCCCCAACGAATGTATAAAAAATAAAAGGGGCATACATGTATCACTCAAAGGAAGACATGCCAGGATGTGCGTATGCAGGTCCTTGGATGTGCAAGGGCGAACCTTCGGATGTGCGAAAATGAATCCTCGAGTATGTGAGGGGTCGACCTTGAGGGGTGCAAAGACGACCTCCTAAGTGAAAACACTTTATGCTCCTTACAATGCAAACATGGGACAAGGAAGAATAAGTTAAAAAAAAGAGATGAATTTAATTAAAATGGGCAAAAATTACCACAAGAGTGCTTTTATGGAGGATAGAACTTTGGAGCCCTTGGAAATAACTTCAATGAGAATTACCACTAGGTTGTGTTATCTTTAGTGTGAAAAAAATAAGTCCAATGGGTATTTATAGGAAGAGCCAAAGCCCCCTAGCCCTTGGATCAAATTCAAAATGGAGAGTGGGTATCAAAGGTATTGACAACCTTGGGATCCGCGCTTGGGAATGGTTGGCTCTCATTCAATCTTAAGGACACACTTGGATCACCACCAAAGCTAGTTGGATTTTCTATTTCTTTAAGGTGCATTTCATGTTTCTTCATTCCCCACTAGATATCACTGCAAAGGTGAGCCTTCCATGTCCCTTGAAGAAAAGACAAAGCACGAGAGCCATACATATCCCAGGGAAAGCATATGAAAGAGTCTACAAACACACTTGAAAGTGTGCTCGTAGACTCGGGGGCAAGTGTTAATATGGAGAAATTATCCAATGGAGCCTCACACATAAAGTTGCAAAGTTTAACCACGCTACGCCTAAGGGCCTCTCCATGCGAGGTCGGGTGCATTTGAAACACCCCTTGCAAAGGCCAAGTGCCTAAGCACCATCGGGGAACTTAAGGGCCTCGCTATGCGAGGTCGTCCCTATGCAAAGGCCACGTAAGATGCCTCGTGTCTCCCATATGGCCTTGAGGGCCTTACTATGCGAGATCGTCCCTATGCAAAGGCCCCGTAAGATGCCTCGCGTCTCCCCTATGGACTTAAGGGCCTCACTATGCGAGGCCGTCCCTATGCGAGACCCCTTCACCTCTCGCCTAAGTGACCATGTGAGACATCATCTTGCCATTCTCCACATCATTCCGTGAAGCCTCGTGAACCCCTTCGCCTCTCACCTAAGTGGCCCTGTGAGACGCCTGTCTTGCCATTCCCCGCATCATGCCGCAAAGTCTCGTGAGACACCTTCGCATCTCGCCCTTGTAGATGAGACCATTAGGGACCCCTCACACCTCTAAGCATCTTCACCTGTATTACCAATAGTATGAGCAATTGTATTTGCTAGATTTTGTAATCATTTCTTGCCTTCTGGCACATTAATGGAAATCCTGTGATAAAAAAACGTAGATGAAATTCAGAGAATTCTCTTATATTTTTAATTGTTATTTATTTCTGTATCACCACCCGAGGAGTACTCGATCGCTGGCCTGGACAAGTGAATGCATATTCGTCTTCGATCACTTGGGGGGAATAGTTGGGTCATCTTGAAAGGTAACCACTCGTGGAGCATGACCTAGGGAACTAAGCTTATTATGAGTGGCAAAAACATAGAGTCGAGGTTTGTGAGAATTAGAAAAATGATCTAGGGGACTAATCTTGTTGGGAGCAGAGTAAACCTAGCATCATAAAAACCTTAGGGCAGAGAACTCAACTTATCTCCCAAAGACTATGTGCTCGTGGAGCAATAATGAGTTCCTGACTTCCAAAGGGTGAAAAGTATTAAACCCGAGTTGCATATACTTGAGTCCAAGCTTTGGGTTGCCAAAACTTAAGCATCACAAAAATCTAAGTAGCCTAAGGGAGGAGAACTGAACTTGTCTCTCGAGGACTGTTTGCCTACGGAGCAATACGAGTTCCAGACTTCCAAAAAGGTCAAAGGTATAAAACCCGAGCCGCCTGTACTTGGGTCCAAGCCTTAAGTTGCCAAAAACTTAAGCAACCTCGAGTAGCCTATGCTTGGAGGCAAGTCTAAAGTTACCGTAACTTTAGCAAAAAAACCCAAGTCTCCCAGACTGGGCATGCAAACTAGGGAAATCAGTGTCACTTCTCGAGGACTAGGGGCCTTTGAAACAACATTAAGTTCTCAGCATCCTAAGTTGTTTTGGTCTTCCAAGTCTCGAGTCGCCTTGACTCGGATACAAGCATCAAGTTGCCCAAAATTGTTAATGACCTAAAATTATATCCCAAGGAATAAGTGCCCGTGAAGCAACACTAAGCATTAGGAAACTAAAACTTATGGAATGCGCAAGACCCGAATCTCCTAGGCTCGAGCACAAGTCCCAAGTTGTGCAAACTAGGGAAACCAAGACCTGAGTCTCATTATACTAAGCCCCACGTATGGTGGACAAAACAAGGTGAAATAAATCAATCTTTTTCGTGATATCGCGTTACGATTAAAAGTTGGAAGGAAAATCTTGTAAATTTTAAGTCCAATTTTCAATATTACTAAACGTTGTTTAAAAATGTGTTAAGTGAAAAAACAAATAAGGTAAATGAATAGAGCAAGCAAAATCCATTCTAAAAAATTATATATACACATTTGTGCTAGGAGGCTCGAGCATTAAATTGTTTATACCCAGATTAGGGAAGAGATGGCACACATGCCTATTTACAGCTAAAAGAAAACAAGTATTACAAAGAGGCGGCTTAGATCTCGCCAAGGGGGACCTTCTCGATAACATCTATGATAGGATCAGTCTCAGGAATTTGACCTGCCTCTATGGCAGCCTGCGCAGTAGCAGTGGCGACCTCATTTGCACGAAGGCGCTATTCGAAGAGCAACCTCGTGTTGGGGTCATCAGTAAAGGCTAAATCCATCTCCTTGTTTCTCAGCCATGAAACATAGAGGGTGTCCTCGGAAAGAATATCGACCTCCTTGTTGAGCTTAGTGAACTCTTTGTTGAGCTCATCGACCTTGCATCGTAGGTCCTCCACCTCAAACACAACCACTTTTTCTCTCTCCACCATTTCCGAGGCTTCCCCTCGGGCCTTGGCAGCCTCATCCACATAATGGAAGGCTTATCCCAAAGCCTTGGCAACCTCCTCTCGAGTAGCCTTGGCAACCTCCAGTGCCTTAGCTGTGGCCTCCTTGATAGCTTTGCAATGGCCAGTTACCTCCTCGACTAGCTTGGATGTAGTGTTCTCCACAACTTGGACTAGGGACTACTCCTCGGCAACTCTTTTCTCCAACCCTTGGGAGTGAGCCTTCTTATCCTCAAAATCCTTCTGGAGCTTCGAATGCTCCTCTATAGAGATCATCTATTGAGCCTTTACCACGACCAACTCCTCCCGAGCTTGCGTAAGCTCGAAGGTGTTGGTAACCATATTACCATGTGCGCAACAGAAAGCACGAGGTGGTGGGCCCAGAAATTTCAAAAAATGTATTTAAAAAATCTTTAAATAATAGATCAATTAATATTAAAAACATTAATCATAGAGAAAGAAAAAGATGATAATGATTTACCAATTGTAGAACAATCAAGAATCCTTGCTATCTTTTAGTAACTCCAACGAATATCCAATCCAAGTAGTCTTGTGAGTACTAAGACCAAGATATTCCAAGATGTATCTCTACACCTCAAGACATGTGTGGGCACGTAGAGTAATGGTAGGAAAATTTCTGATTCACAAGATGTACTCAACACATGAGAGCTTGGAATATTAGGTCTGAGACAGTTTTTAGAGATAGAGAAAAATAATACGATATAAGTTTTTCCCTCTGTGAAAAGCTTTTTTGGAATTTTTTAGAATCTTCTTACTCTGCTTAGAAACCGATTTCTATCAAATAGATTTATAAATTAATTAATTAAATTTTAAAATTCAAAATTAAAATTATAAATCAATTATTAAATAATTAAATAAATAAAAGAAATATCCAAGACCCATTCTTGGATCGTGTTGCACGCCAACTACAATGCATCACTCTAGTAGGCGTGTAATACATCACTGGTTTCAGGGATGTGTTCCAACTACTTTCTTTTAATTATTTATTCAAAAATATATAAATCGAATAACTTGTGTTATCAGATTAATTAAAGAATAAATATCATTTCAAATTTAAATCCAATTTGAATCATCATAAATATATTTTCACAATATTTAAATAATAAAACTAATTAATTCAAAATTAATTATTTAAATGCAATTTCAAAATTTTCATTTTATTTAAAAAATAATTTATGAAAATTACATTAATTAATTTATTCAATTCAAAAGTTAATATATTAATTAATTAATTTGTCTCAATAACATATTTGACGCTGAAGAACAAATTTATTCCAAATATGCATTTTTCCTGATTTTTCCAAATTTCAACTCTTACCTTGATAGAGCCATCTCGGGGACCTATGGACCTATAATTTCAAGCTCCAATAAATTTAGATTATTAATGTAAACTTTTTAATATAATAACCTAAATTTATTAATCTCAATATTATTCCACTAAAAATATGATGCAATCTTGTAATTATAGACATTTATTTATTGAGTACTTTTAAATATATAAAAGGTGTCCATCGATTTAATCAATTCATACAATTCAATCCTCTACTAATAGTTCATAATTAAAGTAGGAATGAATTCCCGTTTAACATCTTTAATTATATCTTGTTTCCTTAAGTACAAATAACTTTTCCAGTGAAGGTTAATTCATAAATTGATTAATGAATTTGAGTTCAATAACCTTTCAGTTTCAAAAGCCAACCCTTAAGAGAACCATTATTCAATTCCTCTTAGAAAGGTATAGATTTCATATCTATATATTATGTCCACAACCATTTATATCAATGAGTGCCCAAAACAAAAGTTTTTAGCCCGATCATTATGACAAACCATAACAACTGAATCAAAGAACTCATATGACATAACACATGAGTTCATAATAACTTCAAGATTAAGATCAATTCGTATATGATCATCTTATTTATATGTTAAATTAATACTTATAAAGTAAATAATATTATTAAGTATTAATATAATATCGGGCACCATTCATTTATATTCACTTTATACAAAGTATCTCCACTAAGATGTCTTTCTACATCAGTAATCTGAATCTAGATTACATGTATTCAAAATGCTAATGAACCGTACTTACAGTATTTAATCCAAAGATCCCATAGAAATTTGTGTTATATTATAATATAATGTTTTATATTAAATAAATGTGACAAAGAGTGTCACATATTGTAACATATAATAGAGAATTACAATATTTAGATATATGAGATTTATCCAAATATGTAACATATTTGGTGTTACAAATTTGTAACTTCCAAATATTACCCTTTATTGTGTAAATTTGGTGTTACACAATATTGAGATGAATTTCACAAAAGCCACATGTGAAATGGCAGTTAGAGATATGATTTTAACCCCCAATAATGTGTTTTGGGCGTTACAAAATCATTTGGGAGGGTTTGGAACTGTTTGGAAAAACAGTATATTTTCAAGTGCTGAAACTGGGTTGTGGCTGCAGCCATTGAATGATGGTGGCCGCGGCCTGGGGGATAGAGAACAGTGGCCGCGACCACTGATGTCCCTGGCCACTGCCACAGGTGCATTTCAGGCCTTTTTTTTCAGTTTTTTCCAAATGTGTTGAATGGTTCCAAAAACCCAAATAACTCTTAAATCTCAATTTTAATTCCATATTAATCCAATGAAACTTTGGTAATAGCCATGGGGGTTGGTGAAATTTGAAATTCAAAGGGTGTCTCTAAACTCTATAAATAGGAGCCTATAGCTCACTTGAAAGACACAACATTTTCTATCTATTAGAGCACTTGGCTAAAAACACCTTAAGGCTTGATAATTCCATAAAGAATTTCCTTTAATCTGAGAGAGATCCCATAGTGCTTGAGTTAGGGGGAAATAAGCTCTTGGACAAAGGTTTTAAACCTTGTTCAAGTTGGTGATCCCCAACACTCTTCACTTAGGTTGTGTAAGTGAGAGATTTCTTTGTTTTGTTCTTACTATTTCTTCTATTATTTTTCTTCTCATTCCTCTTATATTATTTACTTGTAATTTTGTTTAGAGTTGTAATCTTCTTTTCTTTTATTCCAAACACTTTTACTTTACTTGTAATCTTTTGCTTAGAGTTGTACTTTTCACTATTCTCTTCTTCTTCTTCTTTTTGTTTATTTGTACTTTCAGTTATAGAGTTGTAACCTTATTAAATCAATCTATATTTATTTGTAATATATTTCCTAGAGTTGTAATATTCTTACCTATTTCCATTGAGGCAATACATATTTTCCTAACACTTTGTTTTACTACAACTATTTAAATGCATTCCCTACAATCTTAATCCTCTCATACCAATACAAGATTATAGTCACAATAACGTATTTGAGAATTTTTTGATATTCCTATAATATTACAATAATAATAATAATAAACAATAAATATATACTAAAATTCATTTCAATTATTTATTTCATAAACATTGTTCAATACATATGCTTTAAAGGGCACTAATCCCAACAGAATGACCTCGTGGTCATGACATCCCCCATGCGCTAGCATAAGGCAGCAGTCTGAACAACAAGGACAAAGTTAGTACAAAAGCACAAGTACTAACAAATCAGATAGGGATCAGAGGCTTATCTGGGAGGAGGCGTGGTGGCAAACCGCGAGGAGGAAAATTTCATTGTCGCCCCTAACCATGTATAGTTGTGAGAAGGCTTCTCGTAGAAAGAGGCGCTCACCCCTTGCAAAAGCCCCACCGCCAACGGAGGAGTGCGACACCCGAGCTTCCCTGCGAAGAGGGACTCCAGCTCCACCCGACCAATGGGGAGTTGGGAAGATTGGCTTTGGGAAGGCTTGTCTTGGTGAAGATACTCTGCTAGTACTTTGAAGTCTTCCTCCCCTTCCTCCAAGTGAGTTTTGAAGTACTCCACCACCGCCTTATATCTTTCTAGCTCTTCCCCTTTGTAGTTCTCGAGGAAGATCACCAGGTGAGGACTCCAAGCCGGAGGGCTACTTGACGCATTGAGAGTCAGTAGGTTCATCTCTTCTCTAGACGTCCCTTCTCTTGGGATAGGAAATCCACCACCGAGGTCGATCACTGGTGGATCTAACACCATTGGGACTTTCTCTCCGACCACGTGACCCAAAACAAGAACCATGGGAGCAACTACCAAAGCTGCGAGAGCCGTTGCTGGAGCTATGGGCGCCACTGCTGGTGCAACATGGAGATAAATCTAGGCTGGTCCCTGTAGCCTTTGTCTTTTGGCACGTGTGGAGTCAACCAAGCCCATTTGATCTAAAATGGACAACAATTAGTGTCTCTAAAACCATATGGAAGACAAGCATTAACGAGCAAGAAAATAAAAAGATAATTCAAGAGCACGTGAGCTCCTCGTGAGGCCCACCACTAAATGGCTCCTCCGGGTGAAGAATGAAGTGGGAAAATTCCCTCACTACCCTTCCCATCTCCTAGGTAGTGTTAGATTTATATTGGAAAAACCACCTCGCGTGGAAGAGCGTCATGTTGTCCATGGGAAAAAGCCTCATGGGGGTAACCTTCTCTTTGGATGGTGGAGGTAGACATCGTTCAAGTCTTGATAGTCTTGGAACTCCTCTATGGTCCAGTGGCAGTCGAATGTGAGCCCACACCAGAGAAGTGACGGAGAAGCCCACATGTGCTCGGGACTTACCCCGTCTTCCACTAGTCTAGCATTATACACTATGATTGGGGATTTACCTTGATCAATGGACGAAGACCCAATCCCCGCCTAGAGCTCTTCTTCAAGCTCCTGGTCCTCCCGAGCTTCTTCAGCTGCTCAGACAACTTAAGCATTTTTTAAACGCTCCTCGTGCATGCGCTGATTATACTGGAAACGGGCCAATACATCTGTATAATTGATGTGGTGAGATGCCTCTTCTTGGTTCTGCTTGGAGTTCTAGAATTGGGTAAGGTCGATGTTGCTGGTGTGTTTCCCTTCTCGAAGAAGTCCCACAATGAGTAGGTTCTCCTTCGTCACCAGGAAGCTCAGCTCCAGCTTCGCCTCCAGAAGACTCTTCATCTCTTGCAAGCGATTATCGTATGCTTGGGCGTATAGTTTTCGACAGAAAGGAACTAACAAAAGGAAATTTCTAAGTACAGAAAGACAACTAAGATTGGAGGACAAACCAAAGGAAAACAAAGATACTTACCAAACCTGGTGAACTTGAGAAGAAGGGTTGGCTTGGTCCGCATTGGGAAACCATTCGTGAAAAAGAAAAGGTATTTGTAGTTTCGGGTGTGGCTCTTGTTGTGGCAGGGAGCCTTATACACAAAGTTTGGGTTGGTGTACTTCATCAGGGTATAGTACCCGTCACCATGTTTTTTCCTCGGCTAGGCCCAAAAACTATACACGTACAAAATTTCGGCTGGAGAAGGCACGGGCCAGTTCCTCATCCGGTACAGGATGTACAACCCTGCGAGGACACAATACCAGTTTGGGAACAGTTGGAACGGGGCGATGCCCATGAATTTCAAGAAGTCCATGAAATATTGGTGAAGGGGCAGCACTGCCCTTGCTTGAAGGAGAGATTGGATCCAAGCCACAAGTCCGTTCACACTTCGGTGTGCCTTCACCATGTCCCGGCACAGGCGCACAAGAATATTCATGCCGATTTCGTAATGGGTTATGATCCTGTCCAGGGCCTTGTGGTGCTTCAGCTTACTAGGAAGCTGCTCCACCTCAAATCCATCAACCTCATAATGAGGGGGGGCATTAATGGGATCATTGCTCACGTCCTCCTTCAAGGTGCCCCTTACCACTATTGCTCGGTCTTGCACCAGGGCTGATGCTCTCCTCTCCTCCAGTCTCCGCCCACCTTCTTAGGCCATGAAAATGATCTCCTCGTCGAATGCGTAGAAACCTTGTTGATATAGTTGGTAGAGCTCCTCAGACATCTGAAACAGAACCAAGTTGTTACATTTTCACCGAATGAAAATGGGCCAAAACATAAGAAACCCTAAGACAACTGCTTCGGGGGTGGAGGTGGAAAGTAATTTTAAATGATAAGGAGTGTCCACGAAACCATAAATTGGTTCCCAGAGAACACCACCGAACATAAGAACTTTGCCAGAATCAGGAAATTTTTCGTATTCCATTTGAATGCTCAGAATGTGAAAAAAAAAGCTAAAGAGCCTAAATTGTCCATCTCTACTAGTTTTGACACTAGCATGGACCTATAAGGATAGTAAAAGATGTCAAAATAAAATCTAAATCTTAAAATCCTAAGAGCATAAACAGAAACCCACAAAACATCAAGAGCAACCAAATAGGAAAGGGAAAGTAAGAACCAAACATGAAAGTATTTTGTGTGATTAACCCATTAGTAGTTTGACTCCCTCCAATCTTCTAGGGTCACGAGTGGAGAAGCTCTAGTGCGATAATTGATTTCTTGGTTGGTGAAGAGGTTTTTCTGAGCTCTGGAATGGAAAAAAAATTCAAACATTGGTGTAAAAGGAAATGAGAGGTAAATGTCAATATTTTTACTTGAGTACTTGGAGGAGAAGCAACCCCTCCATAGTTGTTGATCACCTAAAGAGTAGGCACTCAAGCATGATCCAATGGTCATGAGTATCAAGGCATGAATCATGATTGTAGAATTGGAAAAGGAGGCCTCAGGTACAGGTGAAAAGGACGCCTAAGGTACAGATTGGACGTCTTGGGCACAGAAAAGACTCCTCATCAAATTGCATTGATTGATGGGCCCAAAAATAGGAAGTCAACACCTTTTTGTAGGTGTTATGCCTTGAGAGTCCAAAACATCTCCCCTCGAACACATCCCTCGAAATTACTCACTCAGTATAAGTCTCCACTATTTGAGGATGAGTGAAGACTTGGGAGGAAAATGTTTTCCGTGTTTTCTTTAAGCGACATATGAAAGTCATTAAGGAGTAATTAAGCTTCATGGAAGGTAATGAAGCCCTCTGAGTTTTCCTAGAGCTCCTCGGAAGGATGGTCTTACTCATGTTAATCGTGCATCGCCTCCGGAGAAGTATGTCCTCGAGTAGGACTGCGCCCCGAGGAAAATAATTACAATGTCCTCCAGGTCCTTTCCATTCAAGTCATCCGAGTCTGCAAGGACCATCATCGGGGCCTAGAATGTAGTGTCAAGTGTCAAGCATAATGACCCTGGACCACAAGTAACTATCTAACATGTTACTGTTACCCAAGTCGTGGTGTCGAGTCTGTACAAATGGCAAGCAGGATGTCTCACGACGTTGTCTGACATAGGAAAATGTGCAACTACCTTCTGACAATGTGAGGGACGTGTTAGCCAATAAAGTTGTGGGCTGTAACCTCGTAAATGGGCCAGAGGTGATACGCCTGGGCCCAACAACTCCTTAACTATGAGAATGTGTATTTATTAGTTGTTCAGACCCCATTACAGGAGAATTTTTGTATTAAATCCCCATTAAGGGAATTAATTGTCCTCGCCCATCTATCAATAAGGCTAGGGCACACTTTGTAAAGGATCCCTGATTGAATCCCCACTTTTGTATTCAGTGCATTGCTAAAACACTAGCTGAACTCCATAGAAGCTTGAGACCCCCAAGCTTCCCAAATCCTAATACAAGCGACTCGTGGACTAGGGTTAATTAAAAACCTGGACCACGCAAAATCTCTATGTTCTTTATTGCATTTTCTTTAAGCTTGGTTTAATTAGTTGATAGCGAAAAAGACAGTCAACAACATGAATTTAGAAACATTTAATCACAATATAACAATGGATTTAAAAAAAGACTAACATAAATTAGATCAAGAGAAAGAATAGACCTTTGTGGAGAAAAACCCTTAGTTACATAAAATTATAAGTTTATGATTTCATGTGAATCAATGGACGTTACAAAGGCTTGACACAAATTGAAAGTTACCACAATGGAATGAGATTGAGATTTAAAAGCCTTGAATCTTCATGCAAGTTAAGCTTTCTTGATAAAGAACTTGGAGAAAGCTAGTAATCTTGAGAGCTAGAGAGAGAGATGTGAGTGATCAATCCACCAAAGTCTCAAATCAACTCTTTAAATAGTATAAGAACCCTCATTAGTCCCAACCAATGAGAATAAATCATTTTAAACTAAGTTTTGGAGCCAAGCAATGTGTCGCCTACACCCAGTTGATGCATCGCCTATCTGGGGTCTTACTCACGAGCAATGTGTCGCCTCCTACAAGAGACACAACGCATGTACAACTGACTTGACCCCCCAAACATGCCCCAAAACATCTCCAAATGCCTCTAAACCATTTGGGTACTCTTATATATCCCAAAGAAACACTTTGGACCCAAAAAGATAATTTATAGATGCCTATACAAAATTCAATCTGCTCATGTTGACTTTAGTGAAATCATTATGGTTTTTGCACCTCTTGTGCCTAAACAATTTCACTATGTATTTAACCAATCATAACAAAGGAAACTGTGAAGTCTTCAGGAGAAGAATTTTGCAAGTCTTTCTTCGAGAGAAGATTCATCACCATCACTTGAAGGGAGTTCCAGCTAGATTGTGGTTGCAAAAAATGTGGATTGAAGATTGGTACAAGGTTCTTGTGGCTCATTTAAAGAGTCTTTTTGTGCATAAGTCAAGTAAATTTTTGTACATTTGATAATCTTACTAAGTACATTTTATCTCTGGACGTGGCCCCATGGACTAGGAAAAGTAAACCATGAAAAAAATATTGTGTTATTTTTTTTTTACATTATTGTTTTCTGCTTTGAAAGTTGTGAGAGCATCAATTTGTATTGCTCAAGCAACTGTTCCAATTGCGACAACAATTTTTTATCATTCCTCTTTATTGAAAAGTTTTCATTTTAATTACTTGGTAATAATAAAACAGGAATTTCAACATCAATCACCCAAAATATCTTTGAGTTCATACGGAATGCTGACAATGTCCAAAATGTTGAGTTAGTTTATTACATGCTTCAATGAGGGATATGTTGAATACTCTGAGGTGCCCATATAACTTGGGTTGATTAGCTTTTAAGTTAAGGCCGGCTCAAGGCACCAAGCTAAAAAAAGTACCTGACATTGAAACCTACCACAAACATGGAAAAGGTGTTGTTGTAGGGTCGAGGATTTGTCCAACCCGAAGGGGAATATCAGCCAACATTAAGAGCATCATATTTTGAGGTTAAGAGAAAACCTTAAACTTTTGAAAAATAAAAGGTCAAATAGAGAATAGTAGTTATCCTAATTCTAGACCGCAAAGGATTTTCGGAGGCGGATTGAAATGCACGTCCTTGAGACCCACATATCCTCTCGCCACTCCCGTATTGGGAACATGTGTTAGGCATAGTGCCCTTAAAGTAATGAAGGTAGTTTTATGAAATTTATAAAAAAATATTTTTATGTATAAGTAATGTCTATTATTATTGAATAATATTTAGATAAATATCAAAAAAAATCCTAATTGATTAATGTAGCTATAATCTTGTATTGGTACGAGAGGATTAAGATTATAGATAATGAATTAAATAGTCCGTAGTTTATATTAATGTTATGGAATCTTTAATAAAAAACTGCTAGTACAGCCACTTGTAACGACCCAAAATTACTAATAAGGCTTAAGGGCATTGATTAGTGTGTCAGGAGGGCATAATTGGATTATGTGTGATTTAAATGGTTAAATGCATAATTATGTGATAGGCATGCCTATATGATCATTTGGATATATGAGATGCATGATTATGTGTATTAGTATGTATGTAGACCCTGATTTGATTATAAGGGCATATTCATAATTTTGGCCCATTGAGGGCATAAATGTAATTATTTGTGATTAATTGTTGAGACCACATTATTATGTGGATATATTTGTAGCTTGTGACTCGAGGCGATCCTAGTGAGTGGTTTAGCGAAAAAGTCACGGTGAGGATTTATACCCGGCTCGGGGAAGCCTGGGGGTATTTATGGGAATTTGGGAAATATATTGGAGATTATTTGACATGGAGGAAAATAATTGGTGATTAGTTAGGTGTCGGGAAGTAAGCGGTAATTATTAGGGACACTCGAGGAATTAGTGGGAATTGAAACAAATGACCAAAATACCCTTAGAATGTTTAAAGGCTTAGGTTTTAATGGGAGGGCAAAATGGTCATTTGATTTAAAAAAAAGGGATAAGTGATATTCAGTCTTTATAGACTTAGTGGAATGTTTAGAAAGCAGTAGAAGCTAAAAGAAAAGAAAAGAAGAAGGAAAGAAAGAAAAACAGAACACTTGAGCTTACCCTTTCTCCTCCACTCGATTTGCCATTATTCACCATCTCTTGAGGATTTTTGAAGCTATAACTCAGTGAAAGCTTGGGCTAGAGCTTGGGGCTAGGGTCCCTAATAAAGCTAGAGGATTTGGCAGGAGTTAGTCACTCAATTAAGGTAAAGTTTAAAGGTTGTTCTTGAGTTTTTGAGTTTTGTTGGAATGGATTTCTAAACTTGAACTTTGGGTGGAAATTAAAGGAATTAAGCTTGAAGGATTGAGGAGCTTAAGGGTGGAAGGATACTAAGGGCAACCTAGGATTGTAGTCTCCACTAAAGGTAAGGAATCCTAAGCTTAATCATCGGACTTGTTGGGTTATCTCTGGATTTTTCTGATGAGTTCTTGAATTTTGAGGTCAAGTCTTGCTTTCTTTGTTTGATAGGTGCATGTGGCTAAGTTTTATGTTGTTGGGTTATGTGGGTTGAGATGTGGGGGATGGTAGGCTCAATTTAGTGTGTGGTTGAGGTTTGGAGAGGTTTTCGGGAGTTTTGGCTTGAGGAAAATTGAAGGAGAAAACTCAGTGTGCTGAAGGGGCTGTAAGTAGCGCTGTAGCGCTAGCCTTAGGGTGCTACAGCGCTAGGCTTGGGTTTTCTGGGGACTTTTGGCTCTGTTTGTAGCGCTGTAGCACCCACTCTGTGGCACTGTAGCGCTACCCTACCTTCAGAGGTGGGTTTTTGGTTATTTTCTTAGGGTTTTTGCCCGAGGGCTCGGGGTTTGGTTCCACCACCCCGTTTGGTGGAATTAGGGCTTCCCGAGGGCTCGGGATCGGTCCTGAGGTTAGGTTACAGAATTGAAGTTTAGTGATGGTTCTAATTTATGACTGTGACTAGGTATACGCTAGGGCTCAGATGGGATCGTGCTTGAAGGTCGATTTCACTAATCAAAGCTATTGGAATCAAATGTAAGAAACTGCACTTGGTTATGTGGTTATGTAGGGACTAAGAGTTCCCTTCACTTGTATATGATGTCATTGATGGTATTATGCCATGGGGACATGTGATAAATGGCCTAAGAGTGCCGGAAACAATATTTCAGCACAGGACGCGGCTCGGTCACTGGTAGCTGAGGTTAGTCAAATAATCACTGAGCTTGTCCTAAGCGAGCCAGAGTCAGTGGGTTGAACACTGGGCTCGGCCAAAGTGAGCCGAAGACAGTGACTTATATAGAGGGTGCAACCTAAGGGCGTCGACCCTAAATATTGTGTGAAATGTTTATTGATGTTAAACTGAATGTTGGCTTGTAAATTGATATCATTGTTTACGTGAGCAATATGAATTGTTTGTATCTGAGTGATGATTCATGAAATATCTTACTGTTGTTTATCATTTATACTCTGTATTATAGTTTTCTTGCTGGGCCTTGGCTCACGGGTGCTACGTGGTGCAGGTAAAGGCAAGGGCAAGGTGGACCAGTCCTGAGTTGGAGAGCTTTGAGGCCAAATGTACATAGTCAGCTGATCGGCTGCCACAACCAAGGAGTGGTACAGGACGGGAGAAGCCTAAATGTCTGTTTTTCCCTTAGAGTGGACAGTAGTTGTACATATATCCTGGAATTTTGTAAACTGTCCTTTAAACTTTATTTCTTTTGGGATCCCATGTATAAAATGTTTATTTAAATGAAATGCATCTTTTATGACCTAAATCTTTTAACATTAGTTCAATTATGGTTTCAGTAACACGTTTCTAACTAAACGAATTGATTAGCAAGTCTTGCACCTTTATAAACACACAGTGTAACGGTCTTGGCTACCCAAGGCGTTACACCACTAGTATTATAAATACATGTGATCTATATCTAGATCACAAGTGTAGTAGGACATCTTAGTGGAGATGTTTTATGCAATAAGATTGTATAGGACTGAATCGGATATGTATTTAACTATTTATTAAAATATTGTTTACCATAAAAAGTTATAATCATATCACCAGATGATCATATGCAGATTGATCTAAATCCATGCTAAGCCAACAATTGATGCTCAAAGAAGGTTAAATCCAACAATAAAGGAAGTGGTGGGAAAAGAAATTTTGAAGTGGTTAGATGCGGAAGTGATATACCCGATATCTGATAGTGCATGGGTGAGCCCAGTGCAAGTAGTTCCAAAGAAGGGTGGAATGACAATGGTCAAGAATGAGAACAATGAACTGATTCCAACTCCTATTGACAGGTTGGAGAATTTGTATTGACTACTGCAAGTTGAATAAACCCACTAGAAAAGACCACTTTCCTTTGCCATTCATTGATCAAATGTTGGATAAGCTGCCAAGCCACAACTATTATTGTTTCTTGGATGGTTATTTTGGGTTCCATCAAATAGCTATTGCACCTAAGGATCAAGAGAAGACAACATTCACTTGTACTTCTGACACTTTCGCTTTTAGGAGAATGCCATTTGGACTTTGTAATGCACCTGCAACCTTCCAAAGGTGTATGATGGCAATATTTTCTGACATGGTAGAAAAGGGCATTGAAATCTTTATGGGTGACTTTTCAGTCTATGGTTCTTCTTTTGATAATTGCTTGGCTAATATGGAGTTGTATCTTAAGAGATGTGAGGAATCTAACCTAGTATTGAACTATGAAAAGTGCCACTTTATGGTGAATGAGGGAATTGTTCTAGGGCACAAGATTTCAAGTAAGGGTATTGAGGAGGATCGGGCTAAAATTTCAACAATAGAGAATTTACCACCCGGATTTCAGTAAAAGGAGTTAGAAGTTGTAACGTCCCAAATTTGCTAATAAGGTTTAGTGCCTTTATTAGCATGCCAAGAGGGTAATAATTGACTTAATTGTATTACTATGTGATTAATTGTGATATATATGTGTATCAGTATGTGATTACCTTAATTAAATTATTATATGATTAGATATGCATGTTTAGGTGAATTAAATATGCATGTGAGCCCGTTCATGTTGTTAAGGGCATTTATGAAATTGTTGACTCGTTGAGGGTATTATATGTTCATATGTGTGTTATGGTTGAGACCACAGTATTGTGGGGATATATTTGAGATGTGTGCACCGTGGTTGGCTCTCATTGGTATAGATGGATGGGGACATAATATACTAATACGGAATCCAAGCCCTCTGCTTTGAAGATTGAATAATTGTTCCCTTAAGGGTTAATTCTGGAACTGAATAATTTGAGGCCTCTAATTTATAAAAGTTTATAAATTAACTGTTCGCTAGTAAATTAACGGTACTTAAGGATAAAGAGATAATTAGAGGGGTAAAGTGGTAATTTAACCTTGCTCTAATTATGAACCAATTATTGAAGGATGGAATTGGTAGTATTAAATATGAAAATTAGAATGCGCATCAGAATGTATCTTTTTAAAAAAATATTAATATTAGTCATGATCATACATGTATCGACCCTCAAAACATACAAGACCAAATCATGCGAAAATTTAAAACTTTTTACTTTTAACTCATTGTACCGAAAATCCATAAAAAAAAACTTTTATAAGATCGTGTGCCACACTTTTAGTTTAGCAATTACAACTACTCTTTTACAAAGTTAAAGCAAAACAAATGTCGTAAAATAAATAACAATCTCCCAGTGTTTCTTTTCAAAATGGGTTCTATCAAAACCTCCCCATCTCGGACCACATGTACATATCCACAAGCAGACTTCGACGCTCACTGCTCCACTTTGTTTTTGCACTTACCTACAACATGAAACAACTAGGTAAGTGAAAACGCTTAGTAAGAATAGCCTTGCACACAAATATACTAAACCTAGTAACGGGTTGCCCTAAGGTAGGTATCACTACCGATCACTAGGGTATTGGATAAATCCCAACCCTATCATACAATTCTTAATAATTGTCCTAGCAGAAAAATCAAGCACATTGGATGCGCCCAACAACCAATGTTCATACATATCAAAACCACCTGCATTAAGAAAATCCCAGACATTCAAGATATATAACCATATCTGAAATAAATACTCTGGTTGTTTCTAACAATCTAGTTCACACATATCACAATAACCTGCACTCATAAAATCCCACAACATTCAAGATATATAACACATATCATAACTAATCAATAGATTAACAACAAGGGATTTGGGCCTAAACCCGGTTCCCGCATTTATGTCCTAGCTCCGACCTGAACTATATTACCATTGTCCTGGCTCCAATTTCAGACTATATTTTTACCATGTCCTGGCTCCAACTCAGACCATATTACCATTGTCCTGGCTCCAACTCGGACTATATTTATACTCGGTCCTGGCACCAAGTCGGACTATATTACCATTGTCTTAGCTCCAACCTAGACTATATACTTACCATGTCCTGGCTCTAATCCAAAATATATACTTACCATGTCCTGACTTCAACCCGGACTATTTTACGTTAGGGTTCTGGCTCCAACCCAAACCTACTTACCATTTAGCCGCAGAATGTAAAAGCATTGCAAGAGTAGGCATTAAGCATATCCTTGTCTTAATGAGCCAAAAAAAACTAGCGTAATCTACTACTACAAGCACACACTAGTATATTCATGTTGTAGCCAAGAAAGAGAAAGGCTAACTTACTTGGAGTCCTTAGCTCCCAGCTGGATCTTTAACACCACTAATTATTTTCCCTTTCACGGTTACTGTAATTAATATAGTGTACTCTGATTAAACTATGGCATACTTTTATAGATAATATTCTACGATAGCTACATGCAACAACGTTCTCTTAGAGACTCTATACTATAGCCTCTTATACACCTTACAGTGTATAAGGCCGAATTTTGTTTCAGTCTTTATAGTAATATGAGAAAATCGGCCTCACCTCAACACGCTCTCTGTGCCATGCATCTTAATATTCATTAACTAGATAACTCTCTTATCAGGTAACTAGTATTTTGGTTTTTTGGAAAAAGGAGTTCTACTGAACTCCTATCTTAGAAAAATACCAAATTGTCGTCCTCTCACGAAAGTTTACCGCTTTCTATCATTTACCAAAATACCGCTTTTTCACCTTTTACAAATAATATATGACAATGTTATCCCGTTCTCTTAAAGATTCTACAAAAACCCAACTCTCATTCTTACCATTTTTATCCATAACCCAGGATCGCTTTTTACGTTATTTTTTAAAAGAAGGGCAATTGGACCCTTAACTTAAAAATGGTAAAAATCAACTTTTAATTTAACTCAAGCATATTTGGGATTGGTTAAGTCTCCAAATCCTTAGTTATCTTTACAAAGGATTATTTCTTTTAATTTCCAAAACTTTACTTCCACTATTTAATTTAAGGGTAAATCTCCTTTTAAACTTTTGCCCTAAGTTGAGTTTTGGGAAAAAACCCTTAAAATATCGTTCATGTGTTCTGTGTCATAAGAACAGAAACTAGGCGAAAGCCTCGCGTCAAAACTTGTTTTAGGTTAAGAGAACTAACCTCCCAAAAATCATTTTTCGTTAATGTTCGAAATTACTACCTTTCAGTTTTTAGGGAAAATGTAAAAAAAATATTTCTCTTAAACCGTGACACATTTTTCTCTAAAAATTTACAGAAGTCCTTATACACATCTTAACTAATTCCCTTCAAAATTTCATAATTTTTGGGATGACAAAACTCATTCAAATTTGTAAAGCAATTTGGGCTGTGCCTGCTACCCAAAAGTTTTTCCCCGATTTTAAGGTAACTTTGAAAATACACTTCTCTTACACCGTAGCAGTTCTTTCTAAAATTTTACAGGGATATTTATACATGTCTAGGTTAGCTTCCTTCAAAATTTCATAATTTTTAGAATAATAAAACTCATATAAGTGTTTAAAGTAATCTGGGCAGTGCTTGCTGCCCAGAAGTTTTGTTTGCAGATTCTAGGGAAAATTTGAAAAATCATATCTATTATATCTTAACACAGTTTCCTCTAAACTTTTATGGTGACCCTTATCAATGTTTAAACTAACACCCTACCATACTTCATAGCTTTTTGATTAGTAAAACTCATTCAAAAGTTAAAACAATCTGGGCAGTGCATGCTGCCCAAAAAATTTCCAATTTTACATCAAAATGCCATAATGTTCATAACATGGGTTTAAAAATACATTTTTACAATTTTACAAAGCCTATCATCAAGTAATCGCAAATAACTATGAAAATACACAAATATTTTTCATAGACAAAGGCAGTAGAGTGAGATCTGGCCCGTTGGAAGCCAGACCATGAAATTTTGGCAGCATGCATTTTTACACAACCTAACATCAATAAGCACTTCTATCATAACCCTAGACACAATCATGCATGAAAATAATCATACCACACATAAATCTCAACCTTAAGCATAAAATAAGCTCAAAAACTACTGAAACACCCTATACAAATAAATCTACAAGAATCACCACAAAACATACAGAACACAACCGTAGATTCTACCTTTCGAAGCCCTAGCTTGGAGATGGGTCCCTTAGTTCTTTAAAACCTTCCTTTGGTGATCTAAACTTTCAAAACTAAGCCCCAAGTCCCACATGCAGATTTTAAGAAAAGGATTAGGGTAGAAGAAACTTAAAGTAGGAACAAGAACATGCAAGCTCATAAAAACCTCTTACCTTGCTTTATTTGATCCTAATGGTGCTCAACTTGGAGATGCGACTAGTAAGGCTTCTCTTGAACCCTAGAACACAAGAACAAGGCCATGAATGGATTTTAGATCACATCCATGCACAAGGAACCCTAGGGTTTTGGGTTTGAATAAGAAGGAGAAGAATGAATCACAAGAGAGGATCTCACTCACCTTGAACTCGATTTGCTTAGGGTTGAACACTAGATTCAATGGAGTCTCTCCTTGAGAGAGAAAGAGAGAGGAACGAAATGAGAGGGAGTGAGAGAGCCTCTAATTTTTGTTTTTCAGAGTTAGAAAAAAAATGAAAAGGGAAGGGGAAGAGGGTGCCTCGGTTTTGGGGGAAAAATGGTAGGGAAAATTGTTTTGAGAAAAAAAACAAAACAATGATTACACCCTTAGCTTGTGAATGCGTAAGAATATTCCTATTCTCTTTGGGGTATGTGTCCTAGCTCTTGAGAGCCCTAGGACCTAGCCTTGCTACCTACTCCTCTCTCTCTCTACCCTTGGAAATTACTTTTATGCCCTTTCTTATTTAACCTCACATTTAAGGGATCCAAGGGCTCTTTGGGAATTTTTTCCTCTAAATTTCCCTTCACTTTTAACCTATAGTTTTTAAATATCTCCAAGCTTAATTAATTAAATTAAATGTGACCCAAAAATAAAATTTTCACATATCACATAATTTTGGTAATTTGATCAAATTGACCAAAATGTCCTAAGAGGCCCAACCAAGAAATTCTCATTCTCAAGCCCGGTTGATTGGAATTCAAACCTCAATCAATTTTTCATAAACCTATTCGCTCGAATATAAAGTCCTAGTTGCCAAACAAAATTAATATTTTTATGTTGTAGTATTTCCTATTTTATTTAATTCAAAAAATTTCTCCCATTAGGGTTTATTCCTTGGTCTGAGATCAATCTTTCTCTGCATAAAGCTAGATCCATTACTAGATCATTACAGTGGTTATAAAATTCACTAATCATCACAAATTCATATAATATCATTTATCAAAACAATATTTCACATAATTCTTCACAGGCTCCAACTGGCTAGTAACGGGTGTTCAAAACACGGGATGTTACAATACATATATAGATATATTAAATCAAACACAAATAGATTAGAGATTACCTCTTGTAGACTATCAAGAGTCCATGAATCTTTTTGTATAAATCAATGATCTTCTCTATCCTTATTCTGAAAGCTCACATCTTGATCTTTTAGACCAATCCTAAAACATACAAGGACGTGTGTGGGCACGTAGGATTCAAAAGGTTGATTTAGAACTCTCTAGAAGTGCTCAAATCATGAGATCTAGAGAGGTTTGATAAAATAGAGGATGTTGTGAATAGATTTTCAGGTTTAGAAAAATTTATCGCTTTCTATTTCTGAGAGAGAGTCTGACAGTAAAACAACTTTTATCGATTAAAAATCTTATTTCTGAAAGTATCGCTCTTTCATTTTATAAAGATAATTAACTTAATTAATTAATCTTTATTTTATTTAAAAATAAAATTGATTAGTTTTAACCTATTAAATTATTTAATTTAAACCATATTTAAAAAGAATAATTCAATATATAATTAAATAAACAAATAAATTTAAAATCCCAGGGATAGAAAATATCCCTGTGTGGCATCAATCACTATACAATACAGTGACTAGCGTGTGCCACATTAGGGATTTCCCTAATTTTCTCATTTGTTTGTTTAATTAATATTTAAGATAATATATTTGTTCCAAAATAAATATTAATTGATTAAAAATTAACTTTATCTTAAAATATTAGTTTTAAATAAATAAATAAATATCTTATTATAAATAAGATAATTATTAATCTCTCTCTATATTAATCAAAACATGATTAATATTATTTTAACATATAGCTTTTCATAATAAAAACTATATAGTTAAAAAATTAACTAATTCATAATTAATAAATTGCCCATAACTATCACATAATTATTCCCTTGCCCTAGAAAATTAATTCCTTTGCAATTAAGTCATTCTCTCTACAAATCTTTCTTTTGACATCCTTACCCTTGACAGAGGTGATATGGGGACAAGGTTAATACCAACAATTCCATCTTTCAATAATTTGAAATCAGAATTAGTGTATCCAGTAGGGTTTAACTCACTCCATGAATATACAAGCATATAACCTCTCGTTATCCTAAGATACTTGAGAATGTGCTTTACTACAATCCAGAGCTCAAAACTAGGATTTGATTAATAACAACTCACAATCCCTACTGCATAGCATATGTCGGGCCTAGTACACAACATAGCATACATAAGACTCCCAAATGCTAAAGCATATGGATACTTTCTTATGTCCTCTTCCTCCTGAGGTGTCTTTGGACATTGCTCTTTGGAAAGAGTAATTCCATGTCAGGTCGGTAACTGGCCTTTCTTGGAATTCTCAATAGGTACCTTTCAAGCACCTTATCTATATAATTAGCTTGAGAAAGTGCCAAGATCTTGTTCTTCCTATCCCTTAGGATTTGGATTGCCAGAACATAGCTTGCCTCGCCCAAATATTTCATTTAGAACTTTTCAGGTAACCACTTC
Organism: Humulus lupulus; assembly: GCF_963169125.1. Taxonomy (NCBI): domain Eukaryota; kingdom Viridiplantae; phylum Streptophyta; class Magnoliopsida; order Rosales; family Cannabaceae; genus Humulus; species Humulus lupulus. Next base: position 108,885,149 of record NC_084797.1, on the reverse strand, counting down.
TTTACGTTTGACAGTGTCTGTACATCGTTGCCAATGAGGAGAATGTCATCCATGTAAAGAACTAGGAAAACCACCACTTTTTTCTTTGATATATTTATATACACATGCTTCATCGACATTCTGTTAGAAGCATATGTTTTAATTGTTTCATCAAAGGTGATATTCCAAGACCTAGATGCTTGCTTTAATCCATAAATGGGTTTCAACAACTTACACACCTTTTGATCTTCCCTATTCTTGATGAACCCTTATGGTTGTACCATATATATACTTTCACCAAGACACCCATTAAGGAAGGATGTCTTAACTTCCATTTTCCATATCTCATAATCATACGTGGCAGTTATTAATAAGAGGATACGAATGGATTTCAACATGGCCATAGGAGAAAATGTTTCTTCATAATCAACACATCTTCTCTAAATGTAACCTTTGGCTGCTAGCATTGCTTTGAAAGTCTCCACTTTCACATTTACACCTCTTTTCTTCTTGTATATCCATCTGCACCCAATATTTCTGACATCTTCAGGTTGGTCTACAATTTCTTAGACATAATTGGAATACATAGATTCCATTTCTTGGTTCATGGCTTATTGCCATTTCTCCTTTTCAGGATCATCCATAACCTCTTTAAAGGTTAATGGATCGTCCTTGTTTATATCAGAAACAAGGACATATGCTTCATGTTTGTAGTGAACAGGTTGTCTCACAACCCTCCTACTATTACATTACACTGGGGTTTCCTTTTTAGGAATAGTTGTTTCATCGGTTTGTCATTTATCATTTAATGATGATGATGAAGGTGATGGAATCTTATCAGCTGTGAGATCCTCCAAAATTACTTTGCTCTAAGGTTTATAGTTATTCATGTATTCATGTTAAAGGAAGGTCGCATTTGTTGAAACAAATACATTTTGGTCCTTGTGACTATAGAAGTAACTGCCTCTTTTTTCTGGAGCATAGCCCATGAAAAAGAAAACTTCAGACCTTGAATAAATTTTCTGTGATTTAGGTCTAAGAACATGAGTAGGACAACCCCAAATGTGGAAATAGTGCAAACTAGGTTTGTTTCCATTCCACAGCTCCAGTGGTGTTTTGCTTATGGTCTTAGATGGGACCACATTCAAAATGTAAGTCCCTGTTTGAAGTGAATATCCCTAGATTGAGAGAGGAGGTGAAGAGTAGCTTAACATAGATCTGACCATGTCCAACAAGGTCCTGTTTCTTCTTTCTAAAACACCATTTTGTTGTGGCGTTCCAGGTGCTATGAGTTGGGATAGAATACCATGCTCCAGCATGAAATCTTTGAACTCTAAATCCAAATATTTACCACCTCGATCTAATTGAAGTTTTTTAAGAGTCTTACATAATTGCTTCTCAACCTCAGCTTTGAATTCTTGAAACTTACAAAAGGTTTCTGATTTCCTAAGCATTAGGTAAGTATGACCATATCTTGTGTAATTGTCAATAAAAGTGACAAAGTACTCATACCCACCTCTTGCTTGTACATTGATTGGACGAGAGACATCACAGTGTATAAGCTCCAAATGTTCTTTAGCTCTATTGCCTTTCGCTGAGAAAGGACGTTTGGACATTTTGCCTTCAAGACAAAATTCACAAACTGGAAGAGTTCCAACTTTTAGTTCTCTCAAAGATCCATCTTTTGTTAACCAGTTTATTCTGTCTAGTACTATATGACCAAGTAAAAGATGCCAATGATATGTGTCATCCTCATTTGAAACTTTTTGTCTTTTGTTTCCTTGCAATTTTGCTACGTTAAATAATTCCGAGTTATTTAGCGATTGTTAAATAAATGAAAGCGTTAAAGTCCAAATATTCATTTGCATGTCTAAAGAAAAGTTAAGAACTATAAAATTATAAATAAAATATTCTAAAGTCAATACATGCAATAAAATTCAAAATACTAAAAAGAAACAAACTAAAACATTGTTCAAACAACAATAAAGTTTTATTTTAATAAAAACTAAAGAACTTTAAAATAAAATGACTTTCTTCAATGCTTTCTTGAACTAGACACTTTCTCTCTCTTCTTTGACTTCATGAACATCATCAACGACCTTCTTTGAATCGTAAGATTCAACTGTCTACATAGAAGAATAAACATTGTTAATGGACCCTGAGTATAAAATTCAGGATGACAGATCTTTTTCTACTTAGTTATAAGAATGAATAAATCATATTTATCTTTCTTATTCTTCAACATTTCATCGATTATTTCACACTTGGCCGATAGGATTTCATTCTCATAAAACCACTTATCATATATGTGTCTATATGTAGCATGGATGACCTCCCATATATCATATGCAGATTTAAGGCAGAGTATTTTTGGTCTCTATATTTACTGATTGAAGCAAATAATACCTTGCCATATGATTTATTCTCAACCACTTGGCATACTCAAACTGATCATTCACTGAAGCTTCCATTGGTGGTTCTAGAATTTGTGGTCTTTGAACAACATCCATCAAATTCTCTCTTAGCAATAATATATTGATATCATGTCTCCAAAATACTATATTTTCATCATTAAGTTCAATCACTACATTGCAATCATTTTCAGACATTTTAACTGAAAGAAATAAAATACAATAATATTACTATTCGAAAAATATCAATTGTTTGGAAAGTAAGCACGATTCATGAATGCAATAATTAAACACACATAAACTAATGTGATGTCCTGTGTTTTGAACACACGTTAGTAGTCGGTTCGATCTGGTGAAAGATTTTTGTGAAATATTATTTTTAAAAATATTATATGAATTTGAGACAATTCGTGATTTGTTATAGCCACTGTGATGATCTGGTGAATGAACTAGTCTTTTTGCAAAGAAAAACTTGGTCTTGGACCAAGGGGTAAACCCTAATGGGAGAAAAGTGTCGCATTAAATAAGAAAAATACTATGGCATAATAATATTTTTAGACAATTGGAGAATTTATTGCTAAGCCAATAAATTTTAAGAAATTAGTTGAGGTTTGAATTCCAATCAATTACACTTAAGGGAGAAAAATTATTGCTTTGGCCTTGAAGGGCATTTTCGTCAATATGTGATAAATTGATAAATTGTTTTTTTAAAATAGTGTGAAAAATATTATTTTTGGTCGCAAAATGTTCAAATTAATTCATGTATGAAAAATTAAAAACTATAAGTTAAAAGATGGAAAATGCCTATTTAGCATAATGGTGAAAATTGGCTAATAGCTAGTTTGGACATTATTTGAAGTTAGTTGTGAACTAAAATAAAAAAGATAAATAAATGAAGGGGGTCAGCCAATGAGGGGAATGTTAAGGAATGAGGTGTCACTCATGCATGCAAGTAGCAATTTCTACTTTCTAGATAATCACAATCAATCAAGTAACCAAGTCTCCTCCACTTCCCTATGTCCCTCCCCAAAACCGAGGCACCCCATTTCCCTCGTCTTCATTTTCATTTTCTAACTCTGAAAATAAAAATAAGAGCCTCTCTCTCACCCTCTCATTTTGGATCTCCCTCTCTCTTCCTCTCCCAAGGAGAAACTCCATTTGAGCTTGTGAACAAGCTTAAGAAAAACCGAGTTCAAGGTAAGTTCAATCACTCTTGGTGACTCATTTCTTTCTTCTTCTTCTCCAACCTGAAATGATAGGGTTCTTGTGCATTCATGGGATCTAAAAATCACGCATGACCATGTTCTTGTGTTCTAGGGTTCAAAGAAGTACATACAAGCTAGATCTCAAAGCTTGAACACCTTTTGTGATCAAAGCAAGACACAGAACTTTGTAAAGCTTGCATATTCTTGTCCATCACCTATTTTTATACTCTAACCTCTTTTTCTAAAATCTTTATGATGGGGTCGGGGGTCGGTTTTGAGGGTTTAGAACACCAAGGGAAAAGTTTGAAGTGCTAAGGAACTCATCTCCAAGCTAGGGTTTCAAGAGGTAAAGCCTTATGTTTGCTTTCCTTAAGTTCTTTAGCTATTCTTTTAGATCTTGTTGTATAGGGTATTTTAATAGTTGTTGAGCTTATTTAATTTTCAGATTTGAAGTTGGGTGGTGTGATGATTTGCATGCATGTTTGTGGCCTAGGTTTATGCTAGAAAGCTTGGTAATATTGTTGTGAGTAAAAATGCATGCTGCTAAAATTCATGGTTTGACTTCCAATGGGTCAGACCGTACTTAGTTGCCTATGTTTGTGACAATAATTTTTTTAGTTGTGTATCACTTTGAGTTTAATTGATGTTAGGATTTAGAAAATCACAAAAATGTATTTTTAAGTTCAAGTTAGGCACATTTTGGCATTGTGATGCAAATCTGGAAAAAAAATATTGGGTAGCATGCACTGCCCAGATTTCATTAATTATTTGAGTGGGTTATCCTATTCTAAAAACTATGAAATTTTATAGTATGATAGTGTATGTATGTATAAAGGTTCTTGTAATATTTTAGAGAAAAATACGTTACGTTTTAAGAGAAACAAATTTCTAAAGTTTGTCCTAAAATTTGGAAAATGTAAAATATTGACCATAACTAAATGAAGATTTTGAGAGGTTGGTTCTCCCAACCTAAAACGAGTTTTTACATGAGGTTTTCGCCTAGTTCATGTCCTTAGGGCAAGGAATAAGGGAAAAAAATTCAGGGGTTTTGGCCAAAAACTCGAGACATTGCAAAGGTTTGAAAATGGACATTATCGCTTAATTAAAAAAATTAAAAGTCTAAAATGTGAAAAAAAAAATGGAGATTTGTTCTTTTTATGAAATTAATTAAGGATTTAGGTTATTAAATCAATCTAAGTCAGTTTGAGATAAGTAAAGTATAATTTTTACCATTTTAATAAATTAAGGATTCAATTTTCCTTCTTTTCAAACATACCATAAAATAGGTTTTAGGCTATCTTTTAAACTTGGTAAAATAATATAGAAGGTTATGCTAAAAAGAATCTTTATAAACAAAGGGTAAAATTTTCCAATATATGTATATATATATATAATTAAGAGTCAAAAAGGAGTATTTTGTATTGTAAAAGAAAATGGTAGATTTCCTGAAAGAGGGAAAAATTATGGTATTTTTCTAAAAAGAGATTTTGTTAACTCTTTTGATTCTAAACAAAAGTACATAAGCATCAAATAAAATAGTTTCTTCACGAAGAAATATTAAATCACACGGTATGGAGAGCATGCTACTTTGAGACGATTCCTATGATAACTTAAAGACCGAAACGAAAAATTTGACAGTTATACATTATGAAGTGTGTAGGAGACTACTGTATAGAGTCTATAAGTATTGATTAAGTGCAACTATCATATAATATTAGCTATAAGTATATGTCATAGTTTAATCTGAGTACACTGTATTATTCGGGTCGGTGCCAAGACATGGTAAAATATAGCCTGGGTTAGAGCCAGAACATGTAATATAGTATGGGTTGGAGCCAAGACATGGTAAAGTATGGTCCGGGTTAGAGCCAGAACATGGTAATATAGTCTGGGTTGGATCCAGAACATGGTAAAGTATAGTCCGGGTTGGAGCTAGGACATGGTAAATTATAGTTCGGGTTGAAGCCAGGACATGGTAAAATATAGTCTGGGTTGGAGCCAGGACATGGTAAGATAATGTCCAGGTTGGAGCCAGAACGAGGGTAAAACATAGTCCGGGTTGGAGCCAGGACAAAAACGAAATGGTTTGGGTTGGAGCCTGGCAGCGGTAATATAGTCCGGGTTGGAGCCAGAACGTTAAGAGTAAATCTGGGTTGGAGCCAGGATCCTTTGTGTTTGTTTGAATTGATTAAATTGTGTAATTATATATCTTGAATGTTTTGGGTTTTTCTCAATGCAGGTGTTATGATATGTATGATATTGGTTGTTAGGTGCAACCAAAGTGCTAGTTTTTGATATGGCTATTATTTGAGAAAATTGTGTGACAGGGTTGCAACTTATCCAATACCCTAGTGACCGGTAGTGGTAACTACATTAGGTCAACCCGTTATCGAGGTTTAGTAAACTTGTATTGTAAGGCTATTCTTATTAAGCTTTGTTGCTTACCTAGTTATTCACGTTGTAGGTAAGAGCAAGATGGAACGGTGAACGTCAGAGTCTGCTTGGGGATGATTTTGATGGATAACAATTTTGAAAAGACAAAGTTGAAAACTCGATATGACTTTTGGGATAATTACTATATTACAAATCTTTGGATAATTACTTGTATTTCAGTTTGCTAAACTAAAAGTGTGCGCACGCGATCTTTTAAAAAAAATTATGGATTTTCGATAAGATGAACTGAAGTAAAAGTTTTAAATTTTCCGCATAATTTTGGTCTTGTATATTTTTCGAGTCGTTACAACTAACATTTACTATTCCACGATAAAACTACCCACCAAATAAAGTGTTGTATTAGGGTTGGTCAAGTTAAATTCAGATACCTTATAAGACAACCTTATATGTATTATTTAAAACTTAAAATAACTTTTTATTTTCTCTTTTAAAAATAAAGTATCACTGGTTTGGTCAAGATGCAATTATCCACCGAAAAAGCTTAATTGCATATTTTTAAGTGTAACCCATTATTTCGGAATTCATGACTTAACTTAGAAAGTGTCGCCTTAGGATCAGTCAAGCCTAAAATACATCACTCCTTCCTATCTTCGTAAGAAGCCAACCTTGGTATTAATATGTTTAGAAGTCTTCCTTAGGGCGACGGAAACAAAGCCACCTCGAGGCCCTAATCATATCTCATGGTGTTGTACTAATAATGGAGACCATAAGTCACATTGAGATGTTCACCTTCTCCCACTTACTATTTTAGAAAAATGTGTTTTATTAAACTAATAAATTAATTCCAAATTAATTACTTGTTTATTAATAACCCTGTGAATGTAATTAATTGTAAAATATATTTAATTATCAAATAGAATGTTTCTACAATTAATGTGATCTAAATAATTACACATTACATTCAACTAACTTTACAAAAATACTTTATGAATAAAGTTGGGCTATCTTAAAGGCCTATACAAACTATTGCCTTTATTATGGTGTGACTTACCAAGTTTTAACTAATTTAATACTTAGTAGTTTATACATAATTGATATCTCCAAAATAATTCACATAAACAATTAGGACAATTATAAATAATCATGTTTCTAAAAGATGCATGATTAATGAAAACTGTGTGGGGATTAATGAATAGCATGTAATTGACTAATGCATGATCATGTTATCAATAAAAAATTAATTAATATTTATTTAAAAAATTCAATAAATAAATAATAATGAATGAACCGAGTACTATTGAGTATTTCTAAATTTACCACCCTTTGAAAAAATAGAAATAAAATTATAAAAAAGAAAATCCTTAAGTTGTTTGCAAGACATCAAGAATGCTCCTCCTCTCTTTTAGGCTTTCTTTATAATTCTTAAGAATTTGTTAGGCTCAACTAACAAATTAAAAACTAACTTTCTAACTAATTTATTTAATTAAAACTAACTTTTAATTAAATAACAATTTTTGTCATCTTTTTAATTTAGTTGAATTTAAATAATTAAATAATCATATTCAAATAATTATTTAAGCTTAAGATTAAATCATAACCAACTAAAATATATATTTTTATCTAATAAAAATAAAATAAGATAATTATTATTTTAAATTCAATTTAAAATTAATTACATAAAAGAATTATTCACACAAAAATAGGACCTTTAGTTTGGGCACCAGTTAGGGCCGGCGGCATGGAGAGCCTCAAGGGCTCAGCAGGGGCGGCGGCTGGGTGGCTTATGCAGGCAGGGTCGCAGGGCTTGGTACGCATGGACTCAGCAAGGCACTAGAGGCACACGTAGGGACTCAGCCAAGCGCACACAAGGACTCAGCCAGGCGCCAAAGGCGCGCGCAAGGGCTCGGCCAGGCGCTACTGCGTAGGAGGTAGGGTCGCGAGGTTTGTGCATGTGCACGCGTGAGCAGTGGGCTTGGGCTGCTGGTTTGGCTGGTGGCTTAGGTCCTCCTTCTTTTTCTTGTGTACAGATTTTTCAGATCTCATATTTCAAAAATAAATTTACAAAAAATCCTATGCTATTTATGGCTTACATAAGATCTAGAAATTCAAAATCATAACCCAATAACACCACACAATTAAAGATCCATCATTCAACCATACTTTCAAAAAACACATCCATCCATTTAATATATATATATATCAACATACGTATAACAAATGCAAGAAACTCACACAACATTTAATATATAAATATATGTAGACTACTCTGGTACCAATTGTTAGTATTAAATATGAAAATCTAAATGCGCAGTGGAATGAATCTTTTAAAAAATTATTAATATTAATACTAGCCCGGGCCATACATATATATATATATATATATTAAATCAAACACAAATAAATTAGAGATTACCTCTTGTAGCCTATCAAGAGTCCACAAATCTTTTTGTATAAATCAACGATCTTCTTATCCTTATTCTGAAAACTCACACCTTGATCTTCCAAACCAATCATCAAACACATAAGAGCGTGTGTGAGCACGTATGATTCAAAATATTGATTTAGAACTATCTAGATGTGCTCAACACATGAGATCTAGAGAGGTTTGATAAGAGAGAGGGTGTTGTGAATATATTTTCAAGTTTAGAAAAATCTATTGCTTTCTTTTTCTGAGAGAGAGTCTGACAGTCAAACAACTTTTATCAATAAAAAATCTTATATCTGAAAGTATAGCTCTTTCAATTTTATAATGATAATTAACTTAATTAATTAATCTTTATTTTATTTAAAAATAAAACTGATCAATTATAACCTATTTAATTATTTAATTTAAATCATATTTAAAAAGAATAATTAAGTAAAAAATAAATTTGAAATTCAAAATTCAAAATCTCAAGGATAGAAAATATCCATGTGAGGTGCCACCCACTGTACAATACAGTGAGTGGCGTGAGCCACATTAGGAATTTCTTTAATTTTCTCATTTGTTTGTTCAATTAATATTTAAAATAATATATTTATCCCAAAATAAATATCAGTTGATTCAAAATTAACTTTATCTTAAAATATCATTTTTAAATAAATAAATATCTTATTATAAACAAGATAATTATTAATCTCTCTATATATTAATCTAAATATGATTAATATTTATTTTAACATATAACTTTTTAAAAAAACTATATAGTTAAATAATTAATTAATTAATTTATAATTAATCAATTTCCCACAATCAATTAAAGATTCATTACTTTAATATGTTACTGACTATTTTAGTCATTATATATGATCTTAATTCACTCGTACTAATATAAGATCATATTCTCATGAATAAATAAGGAATTTTCTTGATATTATTATATAATTAATTCAAACAATAATTATAACATTCAAATATAATAAAATTGTACTTTTATTTTAATCACTAAAATGTCTTTACATGCTTTAGTGCATTAATCTTAACATGTCGACTAGGTAGTTCCCCCTCGAGAACTTCTTGGGAAGTATATCACGTGCATTATCGCGTGTCGTTAGATGTTGGCGTATATAGTAGGTCGAAAAGGCCTGGAACAATTGCCCTACAAATCTATGGTGTTCTTATTGTAGTGGAGACTTCTCACCAGTTGACACGTGGCAAAAATTCATTTGGGCACTTGGTCAGCAATTCTACATTCGATTGAACACGGGTCAAGCATGGAAGACACATCAAAAATTGCAACTGCATTAAATGTCGAGACAGATCGGACCCCTGCTACTGCATTAAATGAAGGCGACACTTGTAGCACTCCGACTGGTCGGGACTCTGCAAATTCCTCTACTAGTCTGCCCGAGGAGTAGACTGTCAACTCAACAGGTGTCTCGAGATGGTACTTTTCAAGATGGATTGTCAGATGGTACTCAAGTGTCTGGGACCATGATTTTTTCGTTGATTTCAACTTCAGAAAATACCCTATTTAAACCTGAAACTCTTCTTCTCTCCTCCTTCATCATAATATTTTTTTCCATTTCGCATTTCTTTCGAGTTGCAATCTCTTCCTTATTCTTTTCATCCTCGAATCTGCTCAATATTCATTCACTATTAGGGATGGAGCTAATCAATCACCCAACCAGCTTAGCGAGGATATTGGAGGTCGGAGGGCGACGATTTATTAGAGTGAGGACTACACACCAGACTTATCGGCGCTTCTTGTCACGTAAGTCCTTTCATCCTGGGTTTTTTTTTCTTTTAAAGTTTTGAACATGATTTGTAGTTTATAGGCTAGTCTTTAGGTTTATTCTTTGCTTGGTTACTGTTTGTGATTTTTGAGGTTAGTGATTTCAAGGGTTTGTTCCTCCTCTCTGGGATTTTCCTTTTTTCCTTTTAGCTTCCCACGAGCCCTATCCTTTGTCCTATGTTAATCGGGGTACTTTGGTGTTGTCTTCTTTGGAAAATTACTTATTGCTCATTTTTGTTTCAAATGTCCGGTGAACTCAAACTCAAAGAGTTGCGCTCACACGGGTATCACTCCTTTAATTCTGGGTTTCTATCCCTACTCCGTGACAAGCTAGAGGAACCAGCCATCAAAGAGTCTCCTCTATCAAGGAATCTCTGCATACAACGTGAGAGTTGAGAGTGGAGGACTTAGCCATATCGGGGAAAACCATGGCTCGCGAGTTTAGAGAACTTCGTGAAGAAATGCGTCGAGGGTTCATCGAACGCACTTGAGCTGTTCTAACATCAGATCCACATCTTCTTCAGTTGAAGTCACTGTGGCACTCTCTGGCCCAATGGCTCAACTTCCACCTACCTGAGCAGGACCCTTAGCCACACTACTTGTTAGGATTAATGCCCTAAAAGCATGTAAAGACATTATATTGATTTAAATAAATATAAAATTTTATTATATTTGAATGTTATAATTATTGTTTATATTAATTATATAATAATATCAAGAAAATTCCTTATTCATTCATGAGAATATGATCTTGTATTACTATGAGAGAATTAAGATCATATTCAATGAATAAAATAGTCAATAACATATTAAAGTATGAAATCTTTAATGAATGGTTACTAGTGCTTTTTACTAAGCATAGGGGATGCAGGTGATCTAGATTCGGATTACTAATGTGGATAGATGTAATGCCCCAAATTTCCTAATAAGGTTTAGGACCTTGATTAGGAGGATGGGAGAGTCATAATTGATTTATTATGCAATTAAATGATTATATGCATGTTTAGGTGTATTAAATATGCATGTGAACCCATTGCTAATTAATTGGGTGATTTTCATATTTTGGCCTTTTTGGGCATATTTGGCATATATGTTGCATGTGTGTGGTGCTTCATTATTATTTTATTATGCTAGGGTTACTCAGCACGAGACGATCATAGGAAGTAAGCTAGTGGAAAAGTCACAACAGGATTTATACTTGATTCAGAGTGACCCAAGGGGTATTTAGCACATTACTGGGTTATTGGGTAATGGGAATAAATATTTGATAATAAATTGGGAGTTAATAAGATCAGGGGAAATTCTAGAAGTTTCAACTATTTTACCCCCGGTGGCGTTTTTGGGACCCCGAGCATTAGGATTTGCTTGAGGCTACTTAAGCTTGAAGTAACCTGTTAAGAAATAAAAAGAACGTTCAAAACGTTCTCTCTCCCTCAAAGTTCCATTTTCGACACCCGATCAAATTTTCGAAGGTAATCCAAGTTTTAAGTTCTAAGTTTTTAAGCTTGGATTGGATTTTGTGTTTTTGATGAGTTTTTTTGGATCATGGGGATGTTTGGGAACTTTGATTTTGAGATTTGGACATGTTTGGGTAGGTTTTTGGAAGGTTTTAAAATGGTATATACGAGGTTTTTAGGCTGGTTCGAGGTTGGGTCGAGACCCTGTTCTAGGGCGTCGCGGCCCAAGATTGCAGAAGGAGGAGGCAGGCATTGTCTGGGGGTGGGCCGCGACATGGTATCTGGAGGGCCGCGATGCTTAAGGGAAAAGTTTGCCAGATTTGGGTTTTGGTCATGGGAACTTAACTCCAAGGGCCTGGGATCAATCCTATTACCCCAGTTGAGTGGGATTCGACATCCTGGAGGCTTGGGTTTGGTTTGTAAGTATTTATTTACTCATTTTGATGAGGTTTTATATTATGGTTGTGACTAGGTTATCGCTAGGGGATTGGAATCAGGATCGTGCTTGTGGCTCGTTTATTGGTAACCTATGCTTGGACCAAAGGTAAGAAAACTACACTCAGTATGTGATGCATGTGATGCATAAGATACATGAGATTAGGGCATGGCATGAATGTTGAAATTAAGATTGATTAGAGCTTGAGTCTCTGTATTTGTGCATGATTATAATTATGCTTCTGATTATTGATTAAGCATGCTAAATGCCTTATATCTGAATATTTGACATATGATATATGTCTATTTGCATTACCTCATTGAGGAAGCGCTGACTTATTAGTCAGGGATCAGCATTGGTGTCAGTATTGACTGTGAAGCTGTGGCTTAATAGTCAAGTTCGGCAGTAGTACCGAGCACTAGTCGTATGGCATTGACTTATGAGTCAAGGACGGTTGTAGCGTGTTTAACGCAAGCCGATAAAGATTAGATCTAATCGACATCTACATTGAATAACTCATCATGAGCATTAATGCCGGACTGACCTCAAGTTTGATGAAAACTAAAAGCGCTTGTCTAGTCTAAAGGCTAGTTACTTAGAGCCAAAGCCGGAAAGGCTAAGGTGACCTACACGTCGCATGGCTAGGAGGGTATGGGACCTCCGAGATAGACTTATTAGTCATCTAACTGAGATGGACTTATCAGTCATCTGACCGAGATATACTTATTAGTCATCTAATCGAGGTAGACTTATTAGTCATCTCACCAAGATAGACTTATCAGTCATCTGACCGAGATAGACTTATTAGTCATCTAATCGAGATAGACTTATTAGTCATCTAATCGAGATCGACTTATTAGTCATCTGACCAAGATAGACTTATCTGTCATCAATTTAGAGAGTGACTTATTAGTCAATTGGGCAAGGAATGACTTATTAGTCATCTACCTCAGAGAGACTTATTAGTCATCTTCCTCTGAGCGAAAGACTTATTAGTCATCTACTCAGATCACAGGACTTCACAAACATGTATTTGTACCTGCATGCATGAGTAGGGTTATTACTGCTAGGCATGCCTATTATGACTTAGTAACATGTTATTACTTGTTCATGAGCATATTGAGTTTTCTTGCTGAGCTTCGGCTCACGGGTGCTATGTGGTACAGGTAAAGGCAAAAGAAGGCTGGACCATCCTTGAGTTGGAGAGCTTAGGTGACGATGTGTACATATGCGGCTGCTCGACCATCACGGCCGAGGGTTTAAAGCGAAATTAGGGTTAAACCCTATTTTGCCGCTTAGGTCGGCTAGTTGTAAATATTTGTTGTAATTAACCTTTAAATTATATTTTTGGGATCCCAATGTATATGGTAAACGTTTTAATGAAACATTATATCTTAACCAAAAATTTTAACCCTAAACTGCTAATCATACTTAGTTACACGATTATAGTCAAATGACTCGATTAGCGAGTTTAGCACTGTTTAAAATGCACACTGTAACGGTCCCTGAAGTTTAGGGTGTTACAATAGATATCTTAGTAAAGGTGTTGTATATAATAGAGATTATATATGGCAAGACCGATGAGAATTAATTATCTTTATAAACTTGTCGTTTGACATAAAGATTTAATTCTTATCATAATAAATGGTCATTTGTAGATTAGTCTAAATCTTGAGTATTCTTGAAATCATGCTTGTGTCTATTAGATCTTTTGATTCACTCATTAAGGTTTCTTATTAAAATGAGGCTAATGAATTTTGTTTTGGATATTCAATATCATGAATGGCTGGGAACATGATTTACAACAATGAAATTCATACTTTCCTAACAGATAGAATATTGGTTCCCTTAAGGGTTAATTCTGGAACCAAATAGTTATTGAGCTCAAATTTATAATTTGATTATAGATTAATTATTCACAAGTGAATTAATGTTACTTAAGGACCAAGAGGTAATTAGAAGGGTAAAACGATAATCTTGACCAGCTTTAATTAACGAAGCAATACATGGAGGACAAAACTACAATTATTGATTATATCGATGGACTACAACAGAAAACTCTGTAAATATAATTATCTAAATACTTAAAGTGCAATTCCATATTTATAGTGGAGTAATCATGGAATTAATAAATAATATTATTAGATTAAAGAGTCTAATTAATAATCTAGTTTATTGGAGCTTCGTATTATGGGTCCATGGTCCCTAGATCACATTTGTCCTACATTTTCAAGGGTAAGGATGTCAAAAGAAAGATTTGTAGAGAGAATGACTTAATTGCAAATGAATTAATTTTCCAAGGCAAGGAAATAATTATGTGATAATTATGACAATTGATTAATTATGAATTAATTAATTATTTAACTATATAGATTTTATTTATTTTAAAAAAATATGTTAAAATAAATATTAATCATGTTTGTATTAATATAATGAGAGAGATTAATAATTATCTTATTTACAATAAGATATTTATTTAAAACTGATATTTTAAGATAAAGTTAATTTTGAATTAACTGATATTTATTTTGTGATAAACATATTATCTTAAATATTATTAAACAAACAAATGAGAAAATTAGGGAGAGCCCTAATAGTGTGGTGCGACACATTCACTACATAGTGAATGTGGCGCCACACACAGGGATATATGTATCCCTGGGATTTGAATTTTGAATTTCAAACTTGTTTGTTTAATCAATTATTTAATTATTCTTTTTAAATATGATTTAAATTAAATAATTAAATAGGTTATAACTGATCAGTTTTAATTTAATAAAATAAAGATTAATTGATTAAGTTAATTATCTTTATAAAATTGAAAGAGCGATACTTTCAGGAATAAGTTGTTTTTAGATTAAAAAGTTTAGGCTGTCAGAATCTCTCTCTGAAAAAGAAAGCGATAGTTTTTCCTTAACCTGAAAAACTATTCAATACATCTTCTCTCAATCAAACTTCTCTAGATCCCATGTGTTGAGTACATCTAGAGAGTTCTAAATCAACCTTTTGAATCCTACGTGCCCACACACATCCTTGTGTGCTTGAGGATTGGTCTGGAAGATAAAGGTGTGAGCTTTCAAAATCTCGATAGGAAGATCGTTGATTTGTACAAAAGATTCATGGATTTTTTATAGGCTACAAGAGGTATCTCTAATCTATTTGTATGTGATTTAATATATCTATATGTGTATGATGCTGACTGGTATTAATGATTTTTTTTAAAGAAGTCATTCCGTTGCGCAACTCTGATTTGCACTTTAAATACCAACATTAATGCCCCTGGGCCCCGTGCTAGATTCTCGAGCTCTTCTCCCATGGGCTACCCATTTCGAATCAGAGAACATAGTCTCCAAGTTGACCTTTGTGGATGTTCTTGGAGCTATCGGGGAGAATTATTGGATTTTATTTAACCATTTCGTCAACAGAATCACTGGCAGGTCAGAGAGGGCCTGTTATGCCTACCAAGGATTTTTGACATGGAGCTAAGCCCAATTGGAAGCTGGAGCAACCCTTCCACCCCATCAATCTTTCATTGATTTCTTGGTATGGATGTAGATCTCGACCTTCCAACTCATTTCCAATGCCTACAGACTACTAACATCATTATGTGTCTTGTGTAAGGAGAGGAATTGGGCCCTCTTGAGCCCGGAAGAGCTTCATTGCCACTTCCAAAGTAAAGCAGCCCCCAAAAAAGGTGGTTCGGAGGAGGATGGGTTTTAAAAACTAACAAAGTGGCCATCTCCCTACTGAACTCTACATCACAACGAGAATAAACCCCATGAATCCAAAAATAAGTTTTTCTTCACAACGGGCTTCGACACCTGCAACAATCACCGACTCCTCTTGGCCTTCAACCGAGTTGGTAAGTGATCGTGCCTCCATACTTCCTTGTTCCTTGGTACATGGGCCTTTCTTTGTCTTACCCTCCTCTAACTTCTTCTTTTGTAGGTCAATATTCGAGGTCTCACCAGAAAGACAAATACTTGGCTAGGGCCCAAGCCATTCATGCCCTCTCTCATGAAGAGAGGGATATCCAACTACTAACCACCACTGCTCAGCTTCAAAAGGTGGGACTCCTAGGCACCGAGCAGAGAGTGGATTGCCTTGACATGACGGGGATAGTCAACCCGCGTCAAAGGGAAAGATGCATCTTCCTTGTGGTGGTGGTCGATGAGCCTGTCGATTTGGATGCACCAGAACTTGGGCCCTTGGAGGAGGATATTTATGAAGTTTTCGAGAGCTCTCAGCAATTTCCGTTGATGAGTGTCGAGGAGGATGCATTCAATCCCCGCTACTCGGGAGCCAGAGGGGAACACTCCTTAGCCCCAGATTGAGCTTGAGGACGACGTCGACGAGGATTTCGAAGTCGTCCACGTCCAATGCGCCACCCATCGCCTAAGTACCTTGAGAAAGCTTGAAGATGAAAACAAAGGTGAGGAGATTTCTATTTTTTTCCCCAGACTATTGACGAGGGTCACAATCTATGACATTCCTATTTTACACCTACTTTACGTCGGTATAGGTATGTCAAGCAACATTGTTTATGGGAGCAATACACTAACTATCTCGACTGTGTTGCGGAGGTGGCTCATCGCCATCATCTTGGGGATCTCGTAAAGGCAGCTGCGGTCAACCAACTCATGAAAATGTGGGCCCGAGGATTCGGCGAATGCAACACCAATGCGGGCCTGGATTTGAGTTTATTTCTCAACGCCTTGAAGAGGACAGTCAAGGAGTTGATCTCCTCAGAAAGCGATGTGGAGTCGAAGGACTTGTGAGGAAGGCCAGTTCCCAAGGAGGTCCTCGATGGTGCGATTACACTTCCCAAGATATATTGCCATTAACTTTTGCTTTTGCTTTTTATTTTTCTTGGTCCTATCCGACTAACCCTTGTTCTTTGTTGTGTTTCAACTTAAACAGACTCCACACGCTTGATTGTCAACAAGAAGAAAGCAGCCCTAGAGGCTCACAAAAGAAAACAAGCTAGTGAGCCCTCGAGGACCCAAAAGAAAGCGAGAGTCACTACCTCCAGCGCTCCTACAGCTGCTCGGGTTGCCAGACTGACCGTTTTCATCCGCGAGATTGCATCCTCAACGATGAGTTCAACCCCGACTATAGGACCTCGTAAGGATGCGAACGCCCCTCTCCTATTGCGCCTGACGAAAGTATGGAGGCTTCCCACAGCTCAAGAGGCCTTCGAAAGAGTGGCAGATCATGGCAAGGCCATTGCCAAGGATTTGACACCCTCACTGGCAGCTTCATTGGGCTGCGCCCCCTCTCAGGGGCACCGAGCGTAGACAATCCTAAGGCTTTGACCCACACTAGCTTTAAGGAGTATCTCCAGAACCTTGAGGAGGAGGTTACCCCACTGGCTGTTGGGTTGCTTGCAACGGTGGGAGACATTATGGGGAGCATACCTCCTCTGCGATGGGCCCAGTTGAGGGAGCAGAACAATGCCCATCTCTCCCAATGTTATTCGGTGACTTTAGTACTTGTAAGTTATCCTCAACTTATATTGCACTTTGGTTTATAATTTTACTCACATATTACTGACTTTTATTGCTCATTCTTTTTGTAGATGGCCATCTTCACTATCCAACAGAGTGAGGCTGTGAAGAGGTTGATGTGGGACACCGAGGGTCTTCATGAGGAGCTCCATAACTATACTGCCTTGTTGAACAAGGCTGAAAAGGAGTTGGCCCAAGTAAATGGTGATGGCGTTCTTCCTCCCGACGAGGCAAATAAATTGGCCCAATCTCTTATAGAAGTCGAGCATGCACAAGACAATAAGAAAGCTCGTCAGGAGGCTGCTAAGAAAGAGTGGCATTGGCCCAGGAGAAGATTGTCAATAATGAGGAGAAAAATCTTCATGAGGTTTCCATGAAGGAGCTTGTCGAGGCCCGGAAGAAAATTGTCGCCCTAAAGAAAGTTAAAGAGGACCCCACAACCAGGAGACGAATTTAAAGGCGAGGGTAGATGCCCAAGTGGCTTTTGTGGCTGAAGTAATCGAGGAGATCCAGGTAGAGGTCACAAAATATCATGAGCTGTCCAACTCGGTCGGTATGGATGCTATTTTCAATGTGTGGCTTTGTAATCCATACCTTGACCTGAGTTACTTGGGAGACAACAAAGCCTATGTCTGGGGCCTCTACGAGGAGCGCTTGAAAGTCGAGGAGGCTCAAGTGAACATCGTTTAGACCACTCTCGGACCTACTGGTCTCGAGAACGTCGTTGTCCTAGCTGTAGAGTTGCCCCCGGCTCCTTGGATACTCATCCCACCAGTGGTGATGGGCCACCCCCACAATATTTTTATCCATTTTTTGTATGTGTATTTTTTGTTAAAGGTCTTCGAGCCTTTGGAGTTTAAACTTGACATTGCTCGCACTTCTGAGCCTTTTATACCTAAACTATCATGTAATATATAACTCCTTTTAATTACATGTATATTCCTTTTAACTTAGTCAATAGTTTTTCATGATTTTTACATACGTAATATTAGCACTGAGGCTTCGCAACGCTCTCACGCTCTCGTAATGTAGGCTAATATCCTTGTAGCTTGACTATGTTTAGGTATTAGGCAACTTTTCACTTACCTCTTCTAAGTATTTGAGCGACCATTAGCATTACGACTTTTGTTGCGTCTAATTTTACCAATTTTCTTTGCATATGTGGTTACACTCTCCAAACCTAGGCTCGCACCTTTGTGCGTAATTTTGAGCTTTTGCGTACTTATCTGTTTGACACTAAGACCCTGAGATACGCTTAGGTCTTGTAGTACCCTTACTCAATTTTCTTAGCTTTAGACCATTATTTTCTCAACTCTAAGATACCTCTTTCAGCTTCCTTTTATTCGAGTTAGCTTAAGTATTTAAAGCTATGATTAGATCTGTTGCCTTTCGCATTGACTTTGGGTCCTAAGATGTTATAATCGCAGGCATATGGTGGTCGGAGACCATGTTTAAGATCTAGCATACCTATTATCGACACTAAGGTTTTCAAAACATTCTAAGGTACCTCTTTTAGGTTCCTTTTATTTGAGTTCAACTTAGGTCTTGCCTGCTAGAAATGTCGCTTACGAGTGATTCGAGCAGTACTCATCTGCCCCCAAGTGATTAGAGATTATAAATTTGTAGTTACTTGTCTTGGGTGTTCAGATGAGACACATGCGGTGCCATTATTGACGCATAATTTAAGCAATATCTTCCTGAAATACCTCAAATTGTGTTTTAGGACCACACGATTTTCATTAAGTTCTACTCAATGTTCGTTACATAACAAAACAGAAAACATAAAATGGAAGAAATAAAAATGGTACAAATGCTTTGCTCAAATTTTCATTGGTAATATCGGCAGAGGTGCTTGGCATTCCAGGCATGTGGTATCAGTTCTCTTTTCAACCTAGTCAATTTGTACATTCTCGGCCTGACAACTTCTTCGACCTGCTACAGTCCTTCCCACTTGGGGTCCAACACTCCCACTCCTGGATCCTTGGTATCTAAGAACACCCGCCTAAGGGCGAGGTCCCCTACCAAGAACATTCCATCTTTTACTATAGAATTAAAGTATCAACCGACCTTCTGCTTGTATAAAGGGACCTAGAGTTATGACAACTTACGGTATTCTTCGACCAAATTTAATGACTCCCATAGTAGTTCATGGTTAGTCATCGGGTCATAGGTAGAGCGTCGATGATTAGGAATGACTGCCTCCACTGGGAGCATGGCCGTTCTTCAAGCCAAGCTCCCTTTGCTTGCTCCAACCATGGAGAAAGTTGTGTGACTGGTTGATGCCCTAGCATGGTTCGATAAGCCCAGAGCACTTGGGGTAGTTCTTCAGGCCAAGCCCCATTTGCTTGCTTGAACCTCTTTCTTAGAGATGTCTTGAGTGTTTTGTTCACAGCTTCTACCTGGCCGTTCGCCTGGGGGAGTGCGACCACGGAGAAGCTTTTGTAAATTCCATGTTTCTCACAAAATTCTGTGAAAAGGCTGCAATCAAACTACAAATGGTTGTCAGACACCAATTTTCTCAGAAGGACATACCAACAAATGACATTTTTTATCACAAAACCCATAATTTTTTTAGACGTAATTGTCGCTAGCAATTCAGCTTAAACCACGGCATATTGAACGCCCCCTTTGCCCGTAGGCAATGATCCAATAAAGTCAATTCCCCACACTACGAAGGGCCACAAACTGGTCATCTAAGTTAGTTCGTTGCGGGGTGCTCAGGCTATGTTGGCATATCGCTGACACTTGTCACACCTTTTAACGTATTCTAGGGAGTCTTTGTTCATAGACGGCCAAAAATTACCCTACCTCAGAATTTTCTTGGACAAGCTTTTCCCTCCAGCAAGATCACTGCAAAAGCTTTCGTGAACTTCCTGCATAATGGCTCGGGACTCCTCAATTGTTACACACTTCACAAAAAGCATAGAATGTGGCCTTCTATATAGCCTATCGTCCATAAAAATGTATCGAGGACTTTGGTATTGCAATTTTCTGGCTACAATTTTTTCAGTTGAGAGCTCTCCAATGGTTATGTATTTTACAATTGGCCTCATCCACGTGTCTTCATACCGAATTTTGCATACCCTCTCCTCATATTGAATGCTCGGTTCTGCAAGAAAGTAAATGGGAACCACATTTGGGAGTTCAAAATCTCGAGTGCTTGCCAACTTCGTGAGGGCATCCACATTAGAATTTTTTTTAGGAGCTTGTTTGATGGAATACTAGTCGAAAAGCTGTATTATTCTCGTGCCTTGGCCAAATAAGAGGCCATCTTGGTACTCCCCAGTCACTTGGTACTACTAGCTTACCAGTTGTGAGTCAGTAAAATTTTTGAGTCCCTTGCCTTGTATTTCTCAGGGCCACTCTTAATCCTGCGAGAAGTGCTTCATACTAAGCCTCCTTATTTGAAGCCTCGAAAACAATCTTCAAGGCGTTTTGGACTTGGTGGCCATCAGGGGATACCAAAATAAGGCCAGCACCGGAACCATTCTCATTCAAGGAGCCATCAATAAACAATTTATAGCTAGGTACCTTTATTTCGCCTGCCTCTGCTTGTCGGATATACCCGTGCATTCCACAAAGAAGTCGGCCAAGACCTGCCTTTTACTAACTCTTCTTGGGCAGTATGTTATGTTGTTCTGGCTAAGCTCTATCGCCCACTTTAGTAGCCTTCCTGAGGCATCTAGCTTCTACAAAATTTGTTGCAAGGGATGATTGGTCAAAACCCTTATGGTGCACACCTACAAATAAGGACGAAGTTTTCGAGAAGCCACCACTTGAAAAAAGTCAACTTTTCCATCTGAGGGTATCGAGAGTCGGCCCCCACCAGTCTTTTGTTAATGTAACATACAATGTGTTGTGTTTTCCCTTCCTTGTGTACCAATGTTGCGCTAATTGCGTGCTCGGAGATGGCCAAATACAAAAACAATACCTCTCCGTCTATGGGTTTCGAGAGAATTGGTGGCTGAGACATGTGGCCTTAAGGGACCTAAAGGCTTCCTCGCACATCTCGGTCCACTCAAACCATTGAGATCCTCAAAGGATATTATATAATTTTACGCATTTATTAGTTGCCTTAGACACGAAACAACTCAAAGCTGCAATTCTCCCAATTAGGCTTTAGACGTCCTTTCGTTTACGAGGGGATGACATGTCAATGAGAGCCTTAATTTTCTATGGATTTGCTTCTATGCCCTGCGAACTCGGAATGAAACCCAAAAAATTTACTGACGCCACTCCAAAGATTTATGGGGGTTGAGCTTCATATTGAATTGGTATAGAATAGTGAATGTTTCTTTCAAATCTGAAATATGTCCTGAGGTCTTCGACTTTACCAACATGTCGTTGACATATACTTCCATATTGCGTCTAAGCTGATACTTAAAAAAATTTGTTGAAAAACCTCTGGTAAGTTGCACTTGCATTTTTCAACCTGAACGACATCACTTTATAACAATATACTCCTTTATCTTTGAAGAAACTAGTGTGTTCTTGATCGGGGATATGCATGGCAATTTGGTTGTAACCAGAGTAGGTGTCCATTAAGGTTAACAGTTCATGCTCCGAGGTGGCATCTACCAATTTTTCGATGCGTGGTAGGGGAAAATAGTCCTTAGGACATGCCTTGTTTACATCCGTGAAGTTTATGCAAGTCCTCCAAGTGTAGTTGGGCTTTCTAACTAGGACTGTATTCACTACCCAGACTGGGTATAGAACTTCTCGCATGAAATTATTGGCCAACAATTTTTGTACATCGGCCGTCAAAGTCTCAGATTGTTCAGAATTGATCAATCTTCTCATTGCTGGGTAGGAGATGCATTCTCGTTGATATTTAGGGCGTGGCTAATCACATGTGGACTAATGCTGACCATATCAGCATGGGACCATGTGAAAACATCTCGGTTCTCACGAAGGAAAATGACAAGGTTCTCGTGAAGGCCTTGGCTTAAGACCTTTCCAATTTTGACCACTTTGGAGGGATCTTTTTCATCTAGTTATATTTCCTCCAGTTTCTCCTCTGGCTTCACAGCCGAACATTTATCTCCCAGACGGGGATCCAAATCCTCATCTTCTTGATGAATTTTGAGGACTTGGTCATCAAGTATGGGTGCCTCTGTCTCAAGTATCTCTTTGATTGTCACCATGACCGAAGTACTAGGCTAGTTTGGAAGTTGGACTAATACATTATAACATTGTTGAGCCTCTTTGTTGTCTCCTCAGACTATTCTAACTCATGTATCAGTTGGGAACTTCATGTACAAATGTCTGATTGAGGTGATGGCTTTGAATTATACTAGAGTCGGCTGACCTAGTTTGTAACGCCCTAGGTAGCCAAAGTCGTTACACTATGTGTTTATAAAGGTGCAAGACTTGTTAATTAAGTCATTTAGTTAGAAACGTGTCACTGAAGCAATAATTGAGCTAGGGTTAAAAGATTTTGTTCATAAAATATACATTTCATTTAAATAAACATTTCATACATGGGATCCCAAAAAAAAATAGAGTTTAAGGACAGTTTACAAAATTCCAGGACATATACAACTACTGGCCACTCTAAGGGCAAAATATACATTTTAGGTTCTCCTGTCCCTGCACCAATCTTCGGCCATGGCGGCCGATCAGCTGACTATGTACATTCAGCCCCAGAGCTCTCCAACTCAGGACTAGTCCACCTTGCCCTTTCCTTTACCTGCACCACGTAGCACCCATGAACCAAGGCCCAGCAAGAAAGCTATAATGCATAGCATAAGCAACAACCAACAGACAGATAATTCACAAATCATCAATCAGATATACAACAGGTCATATTGCTCACATAAACAATGATACCAACCTACAAGCCAATAATCAGTTATTCAGATAACAAACTTGTCACAATCATTAGTTTAAACAAAAATAAACATATCACACCAAAATCTAGGGTCGACGCCCTTAGGCCGCACCCTCTGATTATCCCACTGACTCCGGCTTGCTTAGGCCGAGCTCAGTGATTATGTACTTAACCTCAGCTACCAGTGGCCGAGCCGCGTCCTGTGCGCAAATATTGATTCTGGCACTCTTAGGTCATTTGTCATATGTACCCATGGCATAATACCATCTCATGACATCACATACAAATATAGGGAACTCTTAGTCCCAACATTATCACATAACCGGGTGTAGTTTCTTACCTTTGATTTCGAGCGCTCTGGTTAAAATAAATGATCCTCGAGCACGATCCCGTTCGAGCCTTAGCGTACACCTAGCAAAAACGTAACATAGAACCCTCATTAACTTTCAATTTCGTAACCTAACCTTGGGACCAATCCCGAGCCCTCGAGAAGCCCCAATTCCACCAAACAGGGTGGTGGAATCAAACCCCGAGCCCCCAAGCAAAAACCCTAAGAAAATACCCAAAAATCCATTTCTAAAGGCAGGGTAGTGCTACAACGCCATAAGGTGGGCCCTATAGTGCTACAAGCAGAGGAAAAATCCCCCAGAAAACCCAGGCATAGCGTTGTAGCGCTCTACTGCTAGCGCTACAACTCTACAGACGTCACCAAAAATCTCCTGAGTTTTTCCTTCAAATTTCCCCAAACCAAAACTCCCTAAAACCCCTCCAAACCTCAACCACACTTCAAATTAAGCCTACCATCCACTACATCTCATCCCACATGGCTCAAACAACATCAAACTTGGCCACATGCATCATTAAACATAGAAAAACAAGAATTGAGTTTGAAACCCAAGAACTCATCAGAAAAACTAGAATCTCAAATGATCAAGTCCATAATTGTTACCTTTAATGGAGAATTAGACCCTAGGTTTCCCTCTATGTCCTTCCATCCTTTAGCTCCTCGGTACCCAAAGCTCAAATCCCTTAATTTCTATCCAAAGTTCAAGTTTAGAAATCAATCTCATCAAAACTCAGAAATCTCAAAAACAACCTTAAACCTTACATTAATTTGATAATTAATTCCAGCTAACCCTCTTCAATTACTTCAAGGATCAAAGTTTGCAAGACTTAGCTTAGACTCTCTCTGAGTTTATAGCTTCAAATTCCACAAGAAATGGTGAGGAAGACAACCATTCGTGAGAGAGAATGAGATATAGGTCAGGAACTCTGTTTTTCCTTCTTTCTTTCTTCCTTTTCTTTCCTTCAGCTTCTAACACATTCTACAAATCCCACTAAGTCTAAAAAGGTAGAAAGACCTTTAACCTCTTTTTAACCATCAAATGACCATTTTTCCCTCCCATTAAACCCTAAACCTTTAAGCATTTTAAGGGCATTTTGGTCATTTGTTCCCAATTCCCGCTAATTCCTCAAGTATTCCTAGTATTTACCACTTAATTCCCGTCACCTAATTAATCACCAATTATTCTCCCCAATGTCAAATAGTCTCCAATATATTTCCCAAATTCCCAGAAATACCCTTAGGCTCCCCCGAGCCGGGTATAAATCCCACCGTGACTATTTCGCTAAAACGCTCACTAGGATCGCCTCGAGCCACCAGCTGCAAATATATCCACATAGTAATGTGATCTCAAAAATTTATCATAAATAACTACATTTATGCCCTTAACAGGCCAAAATTACAAATATGCCCCTATAAGCTAAGCAGGGCCTACATGCATACTAATACTCATATATCCATATAATCATATAAGCATGCTTATCACGTAATCATGCAGTTAACTATTTAAATCACATATAAACCAATTATGCCCTCCCAGCACACTAATCAAGGCCCTTAAGCCTTATTAGTAATTTTGGGTCGTTACATAATACTACATTGTATGTCGAGGGGCAGTCGACAACTATGAAAGTGTAATACTTAAAAGCCTACCTTGGGGCCTCACCTGGAGTAACTAGCATCTTGATTTGTCTAGCAAGAACCATTCCTTCTCCCAAGAAGCCGAATAATGTAGAAGTACATGGTTGCAAATATCGAACCTCGAGCCCTATCTTATCGAAGGCCCATTTAAACAAAATGTTTGTTGAGCTTCCATTATCAACAAGGATGCGTGTCGCTATCTTATTGACTATTTGAGTCTCAATTACCAACGAATCGTAATGAGAAAAGTGAACCATCCGGGCATCCTCTTCGGTAAAGGTGATCACCTGGTCAGTCATTCTCGACATCTGAGTAAGAGATTGTCCAAGGGCATAGATCTCTTCTTCATGGTTTAGGGCTTGGGCATATCTGTTATGTGCAGACCTCGATCGACCTCCTAAACGACCTATGGTCCTTTAGGTAGACTAGTTGGAGCTCCCTGTTATTGCCCCCAAGCATAGTGTCAGAGATTTCCCAACTTTAGGAGGTTCTCAATCTCATCTCGAAGTTATCGGCACTCTTTGGTGCTATGCCCAATGTCATTATGGTATTTACAAAACTTGGAGGTATCTCTCTTCTCATGATCTCTCCTAAGTGGTTGAGGCTTCGGGTATGGCATTTGACTTTCTGTTGCCACAAAAAATTTCTTGCGGATCTCTACTAATTCGGTATATTCAGCACACTGAGGGATATATTTGTCTTCTTGATTCTTTTTACCCCTCTTGTTTCCTCCTCGGGACTGGTTGTTGTTACCTCTTTTCCCATTCCCCTAGATATTATTCTGTATGGTTGGCTAAGTTTGGGTCATTGACATGAAATTAAAACTGGCCTGAGGGGCGGAAAAGCTATACTGGGAATGAGGAACCCCCTCCCCCCCAAAAAAAAAAAATTTGGATCGGTATCCAGCTATACTGGGGATCAGCAAAGCATCCCAAGTTGGGGGTCGTGGAGCTGGGCACAACGCTTGGCCCTCCTGGTAATTCTAATAGAGCATCTTCCCAGTTAATGAATGTCTGGGGCTGTCTGGAAAAATCGTCCAGCCAATGACAACCATTCCTTTGTAAGTCATCCCATAGAGGCGTTTGAGGGAGGACTCTTATTTGTAAGGCCATCAGCTATCGTCCATCATCTGCACGTTTTGCATGAGCAGCCTTCTGGTTGAAACGATTGATGTATTGTTTAAAAGTTTCACCAGGCCTTTGTTTTATATTGGCTAGTGCATTGACCTCGAAGTTGACTTTCCTCCCAGCCACAAATTGTCTTCTAAACATCGAGGACAGCTGGGACCATGACTTTATAGTTCCCGGCTTATACTTCTTAAACCACTCACTTGTTGCCCCAGTAAGGGTTAACGAGAAACATATGCATCATGCATCTTCATAAACCTTGTGAACCATCATTGGCATGTTGAATCTTGCCAAATGGTCAGTAGGGTCCGTGGTACCATCGTAGGAGTCCATCACGGGCATCCTAAATCTAAAAGGAATTGGCACCTCGACTAGGTGGCGAGCATAGGGCTTGCCTTCATCATCGTTTGATTTTGAGTCCCATCCTTGGCGTTCAGGAGCTTATCTGTTTGTTGTCACATTCTTGCGAGTTAAGCGACAGCTAGATTATCCGCCAAGGAATCGGGCCACTCAGGCTGCTGAGCCTGCCTTCGTGCAGTAAGATTGTCTCGTAGGTTGGGCTTCTCAGGCCTGCCGCCTAGGTCATTGTTGGGCACGACCCCACCCATGTGAGTGTTCAAACCCTCTTGCAGGTCTAGCTGCTCGTATAGATGCAGACTAGGTGCCAAAGCGCCTCTTTGATGGGCATTCAATCCTTCTCGGAGGTCAGGGTTTTTGAGAGGCGCATAATGTTCTTCCTTGTCTTAGTTTTTCATCATAGATAAAATCATTATTAATAGAAATACTGATGTTTGGATGATGTGGTGGAGCTCGACCATTCCCGGGGGCCCCTAATCCAAGGTTTTTCCGAGGCAACTAAGGGTCGCGCGCAGGAGGCCTCTTAGCTTCTGGTCACACGTTCATTGACTTCTGGGCCTTCCGCTGAGGCCTTACTTGTGGCCAAGGGTTTTTGGGTTCTTGGATTGGTGGCTGAACACCTTCTTGAATCCTTTGAGCACCACTCCCTTAGCACTGGGCACCAGAGAGACCACTGGGGGTACTTGCTAGGCTTGTGGGGCCTCCAAAGCCGGAGGATTCACTGGGAGTCCTTGCACAGCCAATGTGGCACGCATGGCATTAAGGATTTCCAGCATAGCAGCCATGTTAGTTCGCTGGGTTTCAACTACGCATGTTGCACAACCATATGGTTCTGAAGGTTAATCACTTTCGAAACTTGAGGACACACAATGCTATATTTGTCGTCATCCGGGAGGTAATCGTCGTCAGTCGCAAAATCATTTTCTAGTGGATAGTACTTGTCTTCCACTGCACTACTACAAAAAAGGCTTTTCTCTGCAGGTTTTTTACTTAATACACTACGGTTTTCGAGAGTATTGAAAAGCGCAGTGTATTTGACCGCAGAGAAAAGTGGTACGCCAACCGCGGAGAAAAGCCACATCTTTCTCTGCGATTGTGATAAGCCAACCGCAGAGAAAAGCCACATTTCTCAACGGTTGTGATAAGCCAACCGCGGAGAAAATCCACCTTTCTCTATGGTTGGTTTATCACTACCGCAGAGAAAGGTGGCTTTTCTCCGCAGTTCGCTTAACACAACCGCAGAGAAAGCCTTGTAATAAAAAAAAATTCAATTTCGATTATATAATTATTTTGAATTCTGATTTTATATTCAAAATTATAACCTCGCCTTTTTAATAAAAAATTTTAATTTTAAATTTTAATTATATATAATTATTTCCAATAGTATAACATAATTTGTTAAATTGTTATATATACATTTCATAACTAATGCAAAATAACTGGCTAATAATGAATCAATGACTTTAATCTTTCTAACCAATATAAGTTAGCACTTTAATCTTGAAAACTTAGATTTCATAAATAAATGGCATTAATCTTGCTAACCAATCACTTTGTAGTGGGAGTAGATCATCTTTGACATTGTATTCTTTTTTGTCAAACCACTGCAAAATTGAAAAGTTAATATAGATTAGATAATTAAATATTATATCTAGTTTTTCTTAAGCAAAAAAGACCTTAAAATATAACATACTTTCTTCTTGATAACTTCTGCCGAATTCGGTGCATTTACAAGATCATAAATGTATCTTAGTACATAATAACCACATTCATGACTTTCAGGTTGTTTTGGACAAGAACCTCTCATCAATTTTGTAAATGTGCCGATGTATTCATTTTCCAAACATTGTACGTATGCTCTACAAAAATTAAAATTAATTAAATACATATTATACTCTCAACTTTAAAAAGTTAACAATGCAAACATTACAATTGAAGAACTTACTTTTCCATAACTTCCTTAATTATTGGTGGAGATTTATGATTTTTTAAAGGGTCCAAAATTATGGTCATCCCCCGCATCATCACGAGCACCAACATCCAATGTCGACTAAAACAATAATAAATTATGATTATTATAAAATTAAAATTCAACCATAGTAGTGATAATATTTGAGTAGTTCGTTCTTACTCAACAATCCAAGGAATGAAATATATTCGGCCTCGTCTATCCATAGTCATCATCCATTTGGCTATAAGATCCATCGTATAATTTTTACTTTCATCATTGCCAATAGAAAGATGTTCGGTGTCAAAAAATTTGTATAATTTTCGTGAATTTGGGTGCATGCTTTCCCAAATGCATATGTAGAATCAATCATTTATATTACATTTTCAATTAATAAATTAATATCGTCAAAAAAAAATTGGGCAGAGTTTTCTCTGTTTCTATAGCATATCCAAAATTATTAGTACCTATAAATTCAATTCAAACAAAACATACAACAAACAACATGCATGTTCTCAACCATAAGCCACCTCAGCACACAAAATTCACAGAACCTACTTCACTAAAACACACATGTTCTCAACCTTCTGTTATCTCCGCGTCACACAATTTCATCTCAGAACTTACTTCACTACGGATGAATATCTAATATATTCAAACTCCTCTAATAGTTTGTAATGACATAACGGATTGAGTTCAATTTGAATTGATACATACCTCATACCAAACAGCATAGCTGAGGATCCAATATTATCCATGGAGGTTGCTTGATAAACGTCTTCCGAAGTGATGAAGATAGCCTCGCGTTCTCCTATAAACTCTGGGTGAACGGGAACTTGTACAACCCCATCTATTCCTTTAATGGAATAATACTCCTTCACTATAAATTTTAGACTCAAATCAATTTTGTCCCATTGGTTATCTGTTAACCAATTTGAAGGAAATGGTTGAGTTATTTCAGCGGGGATGACTACGTGAGATCACTGATGATAAATGTGGGCCTTGTGATAGGGATTTGTGTTTAGATGAAGATGGACCCTACATAATATCATTTAACATATCAATATAGTGTAGCCATTTAAAAAAAAATATATCTAAGAAAATAATTTTATACCTGACAAGTCACAATTAATTTTTTTGGCCAAGGCAGGAATGTGTCTCGTGCGTCCCCAACATATCGTATGTTACCAAAGGGAATAGGGATCTCGACTTCTTCTTGTAAGACATCTATAAGCCAAACCCTTGCAACTGAATCATCAAGTACATTTCCATGGATGGTAATTTTGCTACCCATGTTTGGTACATGATTACACCCTTAGCCACTACATTGTCAATATTATCAGAACACAAATGAACTTCATAGCTCGGCGGTGGCGGAGACTCATAAATTGATGATCCATCATCTTCATCAAAAGGATAGTCTTCGGTTTGATGAAAATGATCATCTGCGTTGGGGGTAAGTTGATAGACTTCATCACTTATATTCTCATAATATTGTTCCTCATCATTTGTATTCTCATAATATTGTCCCTCATCAAATTGTCCTTCATCATAGTATCCACACTCATCGTTTTCCTCATTATATTCTTCATTTTGAGCTAATTCCTCTTCTGTCCTAAATTTATGTCTTTTTAGCTCTCCAATCTCGGCTTTTAGCCGAGCAATCTCCTCTTTTGCAGTCATTGTTTTATGTTTTTTTCCAAACATTTTGGAAACGGTCGCAGTGAACCTACAAAATAATCAATAAAGTCCATCAATAAACTAATCTAAATAATTCTTAAAAGAGAACAACTATTATAAAGTATCATACCCTCCAGCTCGAACACGACCTGGGTGTTCTGGTGTCTCTAATGCTTGAGTCAAGATGCCATCTCGACCTTGAGCTATAATTTCGCCACGACTCAATTCTTCTTTGACGTCCTCCTACTCAAGATATTGTTTGGTTTAATTAGTTTATATAAATCAATATATTAATTATAACAAACAACATGCATGTTCTCAACCATAAGTCACCGTATCACACACATAATTCGCAGAACCTACTTCACTAAGACACACATGTTATCAACCTTCTGTTATCTCCGCAGCACACAATTTTATCTCAGAACCTACTTCACTACGGATGAATATCTAATATATTCAAACTCCTCTAACAATAGTTTGTAAATATAAAAGATAAAAATAAAAAAATTAAGTAGTAATTATTACTCACCTTCAAAATTAATCTTCAACAATTTCAACACACCTCACACTCAAACAAATATTTCCTACAATAAAAATTTAAACATTAGTAAATATATGGTAATTGAATTGATCCTAAAATAATATAATTAACAAAAATATACTTTAAAAAAACCATTACCTAAATAATATACAAAATTATGGTAGAAATAATATTTTAATATAAAAAATTATGTAAATAACATTATTATAAATAAAATAATACAAAAAATACACTAAAACTGAAATATACATTAAAAAAATCAAGTTTTAGTGATCAATACATGTTTTAAACAATGAAAATGTCTTTTAATCCTATATAAACTTTCAAACAAATTAGAAAAAACTTTGAAAATAACCCTATAAACATACATTGAAACCCTCATTAATACCACTCAGTATTTCTTCATAAGATGCACCCACTACACACCACACACTCAGACGTCTTTAGGCCGGAGCTCCAGAATGGGCAATCGGCAGTCAGAGACGGGCTATTGGAAGCAGGTGTTGATCCCTATAATGGGTTTACTTTGGATCATTCAGTGGGTACCAAGATTGGTGGTTCGATTTTTTACCCTAAAACTTCAAAATAAATATATTGAGTATATTTACATGATTTCAAGCTTTAATATGCAAGAAAATGAACAAAAAAAATGGACAAAATGGGGCTTACTTGTGGTTGGGGACGGTGGTGGAGCCACACGACTGTGTGCCTCTGTGAAAATGAAAAATGTGAATGGGAGGGAAAGGTAGGGTCTCGGCCAGATGAAGGAGGGGAGAAGGGTTTTCTCCGTGGTTATATGTCCAAAACCGCGGAGAAAAGTGCCCACTTCTAACTTTTCACTGCATTTTTTTTAAACCGCAATAAAATAGGGCGCGAACATCAAATATAATTTTTTCGACTCTTTTAAACCTTTTCTCTGCGCTTTTTATTTATTGTTAAAAAGAATGCAGAGAAAGCCTATATTTGTAGTAGTGCTGGTACATCATTTTCTTCCCCCACCCCACCGACAGATCTACGACCGGGGGGCGGGGGAAGATTGTCTGGCCTGTCATGACGTGGAGGTAGGTCAGGATTTTCTTGAGACCGATTTCATGTATCCACCATGGTCGAGGCTCCTCTCTAGTTTTCTACAACTCTTAATGAAAGCACCAAAATGTTGACTCAAATTTCTGTCAACTCTAAAAAATGATAAAAAGAGCTAGTAAAAAGAAACGAATCACACAACGAGTTTTTATGTGTTTCAGTTGTTAACGAGGCCTAATCCACAAGTCACTTGTATAATAGAGAGCTTACCGGAATCACAAGCTCTTTAGGGTTTACAACTTGGGCAGATGATAGTCTTGCTCCAAGGTAAATAGGAGTCCAATAACTAGGGTTTCAGATCCTTACAAATGACCCCCTCATGATTTATTTATAGGTGGCATGAGGGGGCCTAGAGCGGCTTTAAGCCTTTAATACGTTACATTGCATTCCCACATTCTTTGGGTATCATTTATTACATAATAGGCATATTACATGTGTCGCCTGGCCATAGGCCTGTCAGGGCAGTTTCCTAGCCTAAAAAGTAGGTGGTCCCAAAATCCTAACGGAAAAGGCGCCTGGGACCACTCCTTAGAAATGTAGTCCCCCGAATCTTTGAGAATCTCGCGAGGCCATTATGGGGACTTCTTGGGCTCTCCAAGGAGTCACAATAAAAATGACTTCTCCGACCCAAAGTCGGAGTCCCCCGAGGAGCTACACTTCAAGATTTCACAGAGGATTCTGAAGCCCGTCTTTGGTAAATTGGATGATTGTAAGTCGTTTACATGTCGACTAGGTTTCTCCCCCTCGAGAACTTCTGGGGAAGTATATCACGTGCATTGTCGCATGTCATTAGATGTTGATGTGGACAGTAGTCCAAAAAAGGCATGGAACACGTATATTTATACCTAACGCAAAGGAAATCTAAAATCTTTATGAAGTTTAAGAAACTCCAAGAAAAAGCTGAAAAGTTGTTAGGGAAATCACTTATAAAACTTCGATTAGATCGAGGAGGTGGATACCTTGATTTGAGTTCAAGGATCATCGCCTGGAGAATGAAATTCTATCGCAACTCACAGCACCT
Organism: Humulus lupulus; assembly: GCF_963169125.1. Classification (NCBI taxonomy): domain Eukaryota; kingdom Viridiplantae; phylum Streptophyta; class Magnoliopsida; order Rosales; family Cannabaceae; genus Humulus; species Humulus lupulus. Next base: position 108,851,972 of record NC_084797.1, on the reverse strand, counting down.
GAAACACCACAGCAATATGGTGTTGCAGAGAAGATAGACAAAACCTTATTAGATATGGTTATGTCATTGTTAAGCTACTAATTGCTACCACTCACATTCTGTGGATATGCACTTCAAAGAGCGGTATATATTTTGAATATAGTTTTGTTCAAGTCTGTGAAAAACACAGTTATAGTTGTAAAATGGCATTAAACCTAGTTTACTCCATTTTCGCATATAGGGGTGCACCACTCTTTTTTTTTTTAAACAAGGACTGGGAATTTGGACTAACGGTCTAGAGTTTGCATACTTGTTGGCTATGATCCCTAAACAAAGGAAGGTTACTTTTATAGTGTTAGTAAGGAAATGGTCATTGTAACCTTTCTCGAACATGACTAAAAGACAAACTTTATACCTCAAAGTAAAGTTGTACTATAGGAAATTGAATTCTAATAAGATTAGTTAATATGTATTACCATGTGATATACGACATCAAGAAACCACTGATTTTAGTCAGAATATACAAGTGCCTTGTTGTAGTGGGAGGATTGTAAGACAACCTATTTTCTATGAACATGAGAAATAAGTTGTAGTGTTAGACATGAACTAGGAAAATCCCTTTACTTTAGAGAAGGCAATGGATGATTATGACAAGATGTCGTGAACCAAGAAATGAAATCAATGTATTCTAATTCTATATGGAAACTTGTAAGATTCGCCTGAATAAGTCAGGTCCATTGGATGCAAATGGATCTTCAAGAAGAAAAGAAGATGCATACTTGAAAGTACAAACTTTTTGAGATAGACTTGTGTTCTTGCTCGAGTTTGTACGCATTCTTTTATCTATTTTCGCTAGTATTGGTCTACGAGATTCAACAAATGGCTATCAATATAGCATTTAAGAATGACTATTGTGACAAGACCATGTATATGGTCAACCAAAAGGGTTCAAGGAAAAATACCATGAACAAAATATTTGTGTGTTGTTAAGGTTCATTTAATGAACTAAAGCAAGCATCTGGGTCTTGGAATCTTAGATTCGATGTAATGGTGAGAATATACAATTTTGAAGAGAACATCGATAAATCGTGTGTTGGTAACTGGATTACCATGTGCGCAGCAGAAAGCACAGGGTGTTGGGCCCAGAGATTTCAAGAAATTTTTATTTAAACAAACTTTAAATAATCGGATCCATTAACATATAATACATTAATCATAGAAAAATAAAAAGATGAGGATTTACCAGTTGAAGAACTATCAAGAATCCTCGCTATCTTTTTTTATATCCAATGAACATCCATTCCAAAGCAGTTCTTCAAAATACTTAGACCAAGATCTTCCAACATGTATCTCTACACCTCAAGACGTGTGTGAGAACCTAGAGTAATGATAGGGAAAAAAATTTGATTCACAAGATATTCTCAAGACATGAGATCGTTGAATATTAGGTTTGATACAATTTTCAGGGATAGAGAAAAATTATACGATATATTTTTCTCTCTGTCAAAAAAGTCTTATTATTCTTTTTCTTTCAAAAATTCTAATTGAAAAATATTTCCATCTGATAGATTTATAAAAGAATTAATTATATTTTAAATTTTAAAACTCAAATATTCAAAATTTAAATTATAAATCAATTATTAAATAATTAAATAAATAAAAGAAGTATCCAAAACCCATTATTGTACCTTGTTACACGCCAACTACAATGCATGCACTGTAGTTGGCATGTAACACATCCCTGATTCCAGGGATGTGTTCCGACCATTTTCTTTTAATAATTATTTATTCAAAAATATTTAAACCTGATAACTGATTTACCAGATTAATTAAAGAATAAATATCATTTCAAATTCAAATCAAATTTGAATTATCAAAAATATCTTTTCACATTATTTAAATAAATAAAGCTAATTAATTATCATAATTATTTATATGTTATTTTTCAAAAATACCAAAATAATTTTTAAAAATTTAATTAGATAATTTATTAATTTCAAAAATTAATTTATTAATTAATTAATTTGTCTCAATTACATATTTGACCGTGAAGAACAAATTTCTTCCAAATATGTCATTTTCTTGATTTTTCCCAATTCAACTCTTACCTTGAATAGTGTTGATAGAGCCATGTCGGGGACCTATGGACCTATAATTTCAAGCTCCAATAAATTTAGATTATTAATTAAAACTTTTTAATATGATAACCTTAATTTATTAATCACAATATTATTCCACTAAAAATATGAGATTGCATTCTTGTAATTATAGACATTTATTTATTGAGTACTTTTAAATTTATAAAAAGTGTCCATCGATTTAATCACTACATACAATTCAACCATCAATTAATGATTCATAATTAAAGTAGGAATTAATCATTATTTAACCTCTTTAATTATATCTTGTTTCCTTAAGTACCATTAACTTTACTACTGAAGGTTAATTCATAAACTGATTTATGAATTTGAGCTCAATAACCTTTAACTTCCAAAAGCCAACCCTTAAGAGAACCATTATTCAATTCCTCTCTGAAAGGTATAGATTCCATATCTGTATATTATGTCCCCAACCATTTACATCAATGAGTTCCCAAAACAATAGTTTTCAGCCTAATCATTCTGACAAACCATAACAAGTGAATCAAAAAATTCATGACATAAACATGAGTTCATATTACTTTAGGATTAAGATCAATTTGTATATGATCATCTTATCGATATATTTAATTGATACTTATAAAGTAAACGATATTATTAAGTATTCATAACATATTAGGTTCAATTCATGTATAACCACTTTATACAAAGTTCCTCCACTAAAATGTCCTATTACATCAGTAATCTGGATCTAGATTGCATGTATTCATAATACTAGTGAACCATCCTTACAGTATTTAATCCAAAGATTCCATATAACTTTGTTTTACTACGAACTGTTTAAATTCGCTCCCTACAATCTTAATCCTCTCGTACCAATACAAGATTGTAGTCACAATAACGAATTTGTGAATTTTCAGATATTCATATAATATTATTCTAATAATAATAATAAAAAAAAAATATATGCAAAAATTAATTTCAATTATTTATTTCATAAAATATTGTTCAAAACATATGTTTTATCGAGCACTAATCCCAACAATCTTTCACTTGCCCTAAAGAAAATGAGGCATCTCCCTCAAACCCATATTGTTAACATGATCTCTAAAATACTTGGTAGACAAAGTCTTAGTAAAAGGATTGGCAAGGTTATATTCCGAAGCTATCTTCATAACCCTTACATCTCCTTTGTCAACAATTTCCATGATCAAGTGGTATTTCCTCTCAATATGCTTTCCCCTCTTGTGACTCATCGGTTCCTTCGAGTTAGGTACTTCCCCATTATTATCATGGTATAAGACAAGTGACTTATTCATATATGGAACAATTGCCATATTAGAATAGAACTTCTTTAGCCACACAACCTCCTTAGCTGCTCCACAAGCTGCTGTGTACTCGAATTCCATGGTAGAATATGCGTTACTGGTTTGTTTAATACTACGCTAGACCACAGCTCCTCCACCAAGTGTGAACACTGATCTAGGAGTCAATTTTTGACTATCTCTCTCTGATTGAAAATCAAAATCAATGTATCCAGTGGGGTTCAGGTCACCACCTGAATATACAAGCATATATTCTCTAGCTTTCAGAAGGTACTTGAGAATATTCTTTATTGCAATCCATTGACTCAATCCAGGATTAGATTGATAACAACTAAATATCCCTACTCCATAACAAATGTTAGGTCTTGTACATAGCATGGCCTACATTAGACTGCCTACCGCAAAGGCGTAGGGATACTGTCTCATATCCTCTTCTTCTTGAGGTGTTTTAGGACACTGCTCTTTAGAAAAGATAATTCCATGATGGGTTGACATATCACCCTTCTTGGAATATTGCATACCGAATCCCTCCAGTACCTTATCTATTTAAGTAGCTTAAGACAGAGTCAAAACTTTTTTCTGACGATCCCGAAGGATCTTTATGCCTAGAACATAGTTTGCATCTCCCAAATCTTTCATTTGGAATTGCTCAGATAGTCATTTCTTTACTTTTGTCAAAGTTCCCACATCATTCACAATCAGTAGGATATCATCAATGTAATGAACAAGGAATACAACGATTTCATCTTTGATTTGTATGTAGACACAAGGCTCGTCAACGTTTTGTTCAGAACCATACGTTTTGATTGTGTCATCAAATCTGAGATTCCAAGATCTTGTAGCTTGTTTAAGTCCATAAATGGACCTAAGAAGCTTGCAAACTTTTTGCTCTTGACATTTTACTATGAACTCTTCTGGTTGAAACATATAAATAGTTTCGTCAAGATAACCATTCATAAAAGTTTTCTTAACATCCATTTTCCATATCTCATAATCCATGCAAATGGCTATGGACAAGAGTATGCGGATGGATTTAAGCATTCCTACAGGGGAAAAAGTTTCTTCATAATCTACCACTTCTCTTTGAGTGTAACCCTTGGCTACAAAGCTATCTTTGAAAGTTTCCACTTTCCCATCTGCTCCTCTTTTTCTCTTGAATATCCATTTGCAACCAATAGGTTTAACATTTTCAAGAAGATATTCAAGAGTCCAGACAAAATTGGAATACATCGATTCCATTTCCAAGTTCATGGCATCTTGCCACTTTTCTTTGTCAGAATCTTCCATTGCATCTCTGTATGTCAATGGATCATCTTTGTTTGTGTCAGACACGAGCATCTGAACTTCAAGTTCATAGCAAGCTCTCTATTGTTTTGACTAGAACTTGTGATTTCCTATTATCGTTGTTCAATGGAAACATTTGGTGATCCTATTACTTGATCTAAGACTATCTCCTCCAGTACAACCTTACTGCGACGTTTGTTGTTGTTAATATAGTCATATTCAAGAAATGTAGCATTTTTCGATACAAATATTTTATTTTCTTTAGGACTATAAAATATACCACCTCTAGTATTTTTGGAATATCCCACAAACATGCACAGTTCAGTGCGAGATTCCAGATTTCCAGTATTTCCTTTCAGCACGTGTGCTGGACACCCCCAAATACGAAAAATGGTGTAAACTAGGTTTAGTACCATTCCATAATTCCAATGGTGTCTTCTCAATAGAATTGGAAGGAACAACATTAAATATGTACATTGCACATTGAATGGCATAGCCCCAGAATGACAGTGGAAATGATGAGTAACTCATCATTGATCTAACCATGTCTAATAACGTTATGTTTCTTCTTTCAAAAACATCATTCGGCTGTGGCGTTCCTGGTGCAGTGAGTTGAGATTGAATTCCATGCTCATGCAGATAGTCCTCGAATTCATAATCCAAGTACTCTTTTCCTTGATCAGATTTAAGAACTTTCAGTGAGTTACCTAATTTCTTTTCAGCTTCATCTTGGAATTCTTTAAAGTTTCAGATTTATTTTGCATCAAATATAGGTAACCATATCTAGAATAATCATCAATGAATGTGATAAAATATTCAAACCCTCCTCTAGCTTGCACATTAAGTGGTCCATACACATCAGTGTGTACGAGTTGGAGTGGTTCTATGGCTCTTGAACCCTTTGCAGAGAAAGGTATTTTGGTCATCTTGCCTTCCAGACAGGATTCACAGACTGGAAAAGAACCAACAGTTAATTCTCTTAAAGTTCACTCCTTTGCTAGTCTGTTAATTATATCCAAACTAATATGCCCCAATCTCAAATTCCATAGATATGTTGCACTGTCAGAATCTGTTTTTAGACGTTTAATAGATCTTGGGTTTGCAACTTTAAACATTTCAGAGTTGTATATAGATCGTTCTTTTGCCATAAGTTTATACAACCCATCATTGGATTTGGCACGACATATTTCAATACCAGATCTTGAGATAACAAGTGTATTATTATTGAAAGAAATATTGTAACCTTATTCATGCAACATAGAAACTGAAATTAAGTTCCTAGTAAATCCAGGAATAAAATAAACATTTTCCAAAACAAGAAATTTATTTTATCAAATGAAAAAAGGGTTGTTTCGACTTCATTGGCAGAGACCACCTAACCACTGCCAACCCTCATAGTCACCTCCTCTTCCACAAGTTCTGTAATATCTGTTTTCTCGAAAATGTCATTTTGTAATTTTGTCACTGAGAGTATTTTGTCATTTTACATATTTATGGGTTTAGATATGTATGGATTCCAATGATAACAAAGATTCACCCTTTCTTATGTTTGAGAACCTGGAATGAGATTTAAATCTCGGCACGTACATAATGCCTAATAAATAATTAATTATGCGGGTTAATTTAATTATTTATTTATGTTGTGAATGTTATTATTATGAGCATAATAATATTAATAACATGATATGAATTCATTTTATTTTATGATACGGTTTATTGCATTATTATTTAAATGGATTAAATAATGTTAATTTCATGTAATTATGAAATGACCATAATGTCCCTATGTTTGAATTTAGTCGAGGGGCATTTAAATGACATTAGAATATGATTTCAAATGCAATTAACTGATTAAATTTGAAATTTAAATAAGTTATAATAAGATCACCATTTCTTTTATTTAATTTTAAAAGAAACTCATTAACCATAGGCTTAGAATTGGTCAACAACAACCAAGTGATTAAGCCTTCATTTCTTTTTGTTTAAGCACGATTTAGAGGGCCTCTCAACAGTTCAAAATCGTGGGAAGAGAGGGAGAGTTGCACTAGTGGATGAAAATAGACGTTCTTGACTTTTCTAGAGAGAGAAAGGGAGATTTCAGGTTTGAGAGCTCTAGGAAATTTCTTGGTGGTTTTGAGTGTTTGAAATATCTTTCTTATGATCTAAGGAACGTTTTTGATGTGACAAAAGGGGCAAGAAAGATCGTTTTCAAAAAATCACAAATTTTCACCATTAAAGTTGGTGTTCTTGAATAATTTTGGATCTAAGAGAACATGGGAGGTTCCGGGTTTGTTTGAAATGTTTAGAAAGCTTAGAGGGACCCTAAGAAGTGCTTTGGACATGAAGAAACAGATCAAAAAGCTCTAAAACAGAATTTTGTATTTTGACCACCATTTTTGGCGGTACACCGGCGACGGGGAAGACAAGCACGATCCGGCCATCATGGGTCAGTTTTCTTGATCTTCAAGGGTTATTTGAGGTGCTAGGATCTTTGGGAACAAATTCCAACCAGTTTGGAGTGTCAAAAAACAAGTGGAAAGAGGAGTTAGAATCTCGCCGACGACGAAGAATAAGAAGATTCCGGCGAGACTCCGGCAAACCCTAGGTAATTTTTCTTTATTTTTTGAATCCTAAAAATTAGTACATTAATTTTAGAGCACTTTTCAACTGGTTTGATATTCTTCTGATTTTTCTTTGAATTACTATGATTTATTTAAGTTTAAATAAAGATTAATTATGAAAAATATTTTTATTGTTAAAAAAAATATGAGTTTATGTTTGAATGATCTTTTGTATGATTTAGAATTTTTTTTTTATATTTATATTTAAGTTTTGATCGTATTTGATAATTTTCTTCAATTATTTGCTTTTATGTATGTGATTTAAGAAAATAAATGTAGAAAAATTATTTAAAGTATTCTAAAAATTCTGCAAATTTTTGTATATGTTTAAAATGAGATTCTAAGGCTCTCTGTATTTTTATTTCTAATTTGTATCATTTATGTAATTTTCATGATTTATTTGACTTATTCTATATTTTAAATATGAAAAATATTAATGTTACTGTTCTGAACCCTAGGTAATTTTTGTGTGTTACTGTAGGATATAGAAACCAGTTTGTACAGTTAGATTTTATTTTTAAATCGTTTATCTATTTTTCTTGAATTAATTGGTTTTTTATTAAATCAATTAAAAAATAGTTAGTTTGCCCAGAAAATTCTAAAATCATTTTTATAAGTTAGTTTTAGCTTTTTGAACAGTTATGTATGATTGGTTTGAATTTTGGGCTGGCTGTATAATTATTTTGAATTATTTAAATTATTTGGGAAATTGAGGAAAAATAATTTATAACAGTTAAAAATTATTTTTCTGGTCTTATATGTGCCTTTGCTGATTATTTAGGGTCTTGAAAAGGTTTTTTATCAATTTTTTTGTCATATGATAATTTTTAGAAAATTATTGAGTCTTTAATGTAATTATGATATTAAAGGGTATTTTGGTAATTTTCACATAAAAAGTATTTATATGAATTCATGCGATACTTTAGAAACATCCTTGTTCGTGCATGTGACATGATGGTTTGAAAATTTGTGGAAAATAGTTTTAATTTACGTGTTATGCATGTTAAAATTGCATAGTTAAATTATTTCGATAATTAGGGTTTTGAAATAAAACCCTAACGCCTAGTTTTATTTTTTCTGAATTGTCGCTGTGTAATTGGACGTCTAGGAGCTAGTGCTCGTCGATGTGACACAGCAAGTGGTTCGGGACACGTCAGCGGTCTGCGCACAGGGTGTACGTTATGCGTACAACCTTGTTTTCTTATTTGTTTAATTATGTAATTATTTTGTGACCTGAATTGTTTCATTAGATTGGCTAGCATAAGGATAGTGCTAGGGATTTTAGTTAGTAGACATGCTTAGATGATAGAGTAGGCATGCTACTAGAATCTAGCTACTTGTGTGGGTATAGCACTTGCAGGAATTATCTTGGGTGTGTATAAATTGGGATAATAGGATGCCTCCACGGAATTGCCGAGTGTGAGTACAGCGCAGGCAGGGCAACGATGTCTCGAGGGAACAGTCGAGTGTAAGTACAGCGCAGGCTAGACTAGGTGCCACCGTGGGAATGCTGAGTGTGAGTACAGCGCAGGCAAGGCAGATTACATTTCATGTCCGATCAACATGACTTGTTAGTATTTATGTCTGTGAGTGTAACACACATTATGTTAGTGTGATTTGGTGCTTATGTATCGCACGATGATTATTATGTTTATGATGTTTATTTTTTTTTCTAGTTTGGGGAGTTATGTTCGACATAGCTCTTCTTACTGGGCATTAACTCACGGGTACTCTGTGTGCAGGTAAAGGCAAAGCAAAGCAGTGAGTGGTGTGGGCTCGTGGCATGAACAAGTGATGTTAGAGGCTGGGCTCCAGTTATTTTATGTTTTTTAGAAATGAATGTCATGTTTTAAATTTTCAGACTTGAACGGTTATTTTCTTTATGTTGTTGTCATTAAACCTAGAGTCCAACATTTGTACTTTTAAATAATGAGATCTCATTGTCTATTTAAATTTTAAATAAATATTTTCTTTTAGTGTCGTAAAGTATTTATTGTTTATTATTTTAAATGGACTCCCTAAGTAACGTCTCAAAAATTTGGGCCTTACAAGTTCCCTCGAAGAACTAAGAATCTGTAAAGAAAAGCAAACATGGTTACTGGCACCAGAATCAACAATCCAGGATGTTGTATCAACTTCCACTAAACAAGTTTCTAAAACAAGTAAATCATATTTACCTTTCTTCTTTTCTTTTAGGTACGAGAGATACTTAGGAAAGTTTCTCTTCTAATCACCCTCAACTCCATAATGAAAGCATGCCCCTTTGGGTTGTTTTTTCTTGGAAGCTTTGTTGTCATTGTTCTCTTTGTTCTCCTTGCCTTTGGATGACTTTTTAGGCTTCCTTTCCTGTTTGTCACTGTCCTTGTAATGGGATTTCTTTCTCTTCTTATTTTTCCCTTTTGAAGAAGAAGGTTTAGAATCAGCAATATCTGCTTCTTCTGCTTTTGAGTAACTCTTATTGAGTGATTAAAAAGTTTGTGACTTATTTAACAGCTGGGTCATATTATACTCCAAGTTGTTTATAATATAATTGGTATTAAATGTGGAAAAAGCTGGCATGAGTGATTCAAGTATTAGACTAACTTGAGTTCTCTCATCAACTTCTGCATCATGCGTTCTATTGATCATGTTTAGAACATGTTCTCTGACAAAAACTCCTTTCATCATTTTCATGTTCATGTAGGTTCTAGTAGCATCATGTCTGCATTGATCAGACTGCTATCCAAATATGGATTGAAAAGACTCCCATATTTCATAGGCAGTCTCCATGTCTTCATGCTTCTTTCTGAGTACATCACTCATACTAGCAGCATGTAACACTTAGCCTTGTTGTTGGATAAAATCCAAGCATCATACTTGTCCCTAGAAGTTTTGGGAGCAGTGGCAACAGGGACCTCAAGACATTCCTCAGTAAAAACAAACTTGTGGTTGTCACAAATCAAAACAATATTCATGATTGATTTCCATTTCATAAAATTATCACCAGTAAGTATCTCGTTTGCAAGTAAAGCAGTAATAGAGTTTGAATTCATCATTGCTGAAATAAATAAATAAAACAAAATGGATTTAGCATATATTATTAATATCAAAAAAATTTGGAATAGTAAATATGATGCATGAATGCATCATTAATTTAAATAACACATAAAAATAATTATTACTAATTACACGATAAATTAATATAAAAATTAATGGACTAGCCTTAGCGTAGGTCAGACTAATCTTAAATTAATTTTGAGACACTTCTCAAATTCATTAGTGAAAACTTAAAATTAACTATTTTCTCTTTTGACTTACAAACAACCGCTAGTTTAGTCAAGATTAACTAGTCCGCTCGAAAGCCTAGTTAAGCTTTGTGAGTGTAACCCAAGAGTGTGCTTTAGGGTCAGTCAAACTTGAAATGCATTATCAATCCTATTCTATATAGAAGTTAACCTTGAATAAGAACATAGTCACAAACCTTCCTTAGGGGGACGCAAACAAAGGCGCATCGAGGCCTATTCCATGAAATATCGGTGTTAACTAATACTGGAGATCATATGAGTTATTGTTATTATCCCTCATCCCACTTACTATTTTAGAATATGTGTTTTCTCAAAACATCTTATGTTTTTTAATTAATTTAATTAATCAAATTAATTTACCAAATGATATTCTAATAATTACTAATCTCATTAAGCATTTAAATCATTAAACAATATTTAATCATCTTACTAAATAGACCCTTTAAATATCTAATCAATAAATGCTCTAATTATTTATAATATCATTTACTATCTAATAAAATAAATTATTAAATAGGTCTTAAAATTAACACTTAAAATCAATTTACCGATTTGTTGTAGACTAATCTAGATTAATTATATGATTCATTTAGTGCATATGATCAAAGAGGACGTTCCTAATTCAAACATGTTTCTACTCGATATGAGATGTATGCTTGAATTATATATACTATGTAGGTAATATGAATGACATGTTATAATGCATGACAATTTTATTAAAAACTTTTAATATATTCAAACATTTAAATAAATAAAACAATAAATAAGTAAATAAATGCGAGTCGGGTGTTTTGGGTATTTCTAGAAAAATTATAACACTTGCAATATTTTACAGAATAAATAAAAATAAAACCAAGGCGTCATGTAGCACATTTTTTGAATTATAAATGACTTCAATAATTTTAAACAATCTTTTAAAAATATTGAACTTGCCTAATAAAAGCCTAATAGGTCATTTAGGTCCATTTTGAATTTGGGCCACTCAATTCAAAATTTAATTGGAATTTTAAAACTCCAACGAACAATTTGGACAATGCCCACAAATTCAAGGAAACCAAAAATCACTCTAGGGATCGGGTAAGGAACCAAGTGAGTTAGGGTTTTGGTTGGTTGGACGGCTCAAAGAGCCACCAAACCACCAACACACTAGGTAGCTAGCGTGAGGTTGGGCGAGCAAGGCAGTAGGGACGGCTAGCACCAGACGCACCCACGGGCGTGCATGCAATGGGTCGCGCGAGGTACGCCAGGGGCATGGCTGGGCGCGCCTGAAGGATGCGCTAGGTGTGTGAGGGGCGTGGCTAGGCGCGCTTGAGGGACACGCAAGGTGCGACAGGGGCGTGTCTGAGGGAAGCAACGAGGCTAGGGCGACTGGCGGCCACGGGGCTAGGGTGACTGAGTAGCCACAGGGCTGGGTCTGGGGTTGCCGAGAGGCTCTCGGCACCATGGGGGATCGGGGCTCGGAGTTTTACACTTTCGCAATTAATCTTACTATTGCAGAAAATTAAATTACAAAATATCTTGTGCCCCCATATGGCTTACAATTTTGTAGATCTAGAAAAATAAGAACAATTCCTAAACCTGAAACACCATATAATTAATGACTCTCAAGAACACACATTCATCAAAATAAATCACATATTACAATAATATAAGAATGCATATTATACCCACACAACAATTAATGTATGCAGAGATTAATGATCACTATGGTACTAATTGTATGTAACTGGTTTACCATGTGCACAGCGGAAAGCACGGGGTGTTAGGCCCAGAGATTTCAAGCAATTTCTATTTAAACAAACATTAAATGATCAGATCCATTAACATGCAATACATTAATCATAGAGAAATAAAAAGATGAGGATTTACAAGTTGAAGAACTATCAAGAATCATTACTATCTTTTTGTATCTCCAACAACATCCAATCCAAAGTAGTTCTTCAAAATACTCAGACCAAGATCTTCCAAGATGTATCTCTACACCTCAAGACATGTGTGAGCACATAGAGTAATGGTAGGGAAAATTTTCTGATTCACAAGATATTCTAAACACATGAGATCTTAGAATATTAGGTCTGAGATAATTTTCAGAGATAAAGAAATATTATACGATATATTTTTCTCTCTGTTAAAAGCCTTGTTATTCTTTTTCTTTCAAAAATTATAATTGAAAAATATTTCAATCTGATAGATTTATAAGAGAAGTAATTAAATTTTAAAGTTCAAAAATTCAAATTTAAAATTATAAATCAATTATTAAATAATTAAATAAATAAAAGAAATATCCAAGACCCATTATTGGACCTTGTTACACGCCAACTACAGTTCATGTACTATAGTTGGTGTGTAACACATCCCTAATGTAAGAGATATGTTCTGTTTACCCAAAAATGGCTGCTGATGACGTGGTAAGAGTTTCTCACACGTGGTTGACACGTAGCAGAGTCAAAATAAGGTGATGCTGTTCGATTATCGACCAACTATACATTGCTTCGTGAAGCCTAGCTATTAGACATGACCAGGCTGGTCATATGATTCAATTTATTTCCTTAAAAGATTGTAATCTTGTAATAACTACGTTGATTATTTCATCTTCATTGCCTTGATACATGGATATTAAGGATAGTTAAGGCCCATTGGCCCATGTAACCCCCCTTGAGCCTATAAATATGCATGAAATAGCTCAAGGAGGGGATTTTTGATCTTTGAATTTTTTTTCCTGAATATTGAAAGAGAGAGCATATAGTGCGATTATCCATCGTCTTATTGTAATTCTCCCAAGGTTTGTGAAACTCAAGAACCCTAGTTCTTTGATCACGGCATTGGGATTCAATATTAATAATAGCACTAAGTGGACGTAGGTCATTACTATTCATTGGGGTCGAACCACTATAAATCGATTGTGTTTATTCTTTACCATTAGATTAAACTCTTAATCATCATCTCATTTCCTATCATGTTTTTGACTCCGTCTCGTTGGCCAAATCGAGGGTCAAAATTCTGGTGCTTTTATTGAGAGATTAATAAAAAAGCTGTAAGAAAATCTAATGGCAAAGACATCCAAGAGAGCTGGACAGACCGCTGGTGCTGCATCGTCCCAACCTCCTCCCCCAAATGTGGCTGAGAATGAACCACATTTAGAGTTTGAAGAGGAAGAGTTAGATTCAGAAACGCTGAGGGCAAAACTGGGGGTGTTGCAGAACAAGTTGGCCAATCTGAGGGCCAATCAAGAGAACGCAGCGGAGACAATGGCACTGCAGTAGAGAGAAATTGAACGTCAACGCGAGGAGCTGAGTGAGCAGCAGGCGGACATGGACCATCGATAGAGGGATGCCATGGTCGCTCTCGAAGCAGCCATTCAATTGGCTCGAAGTCAGGTTGCGCCGACCTCTCAGCCGGATCATCCACCGAATGCACCACCACAGCGGGCTCCCAATCCAAGTCCTCTGTTCCAGCCAGTGAGCCCCCAAAGGCCGAAGCAGCCACTTGTGGCTTGGGATGATGTCCCAATTCAGGATACTGAGTAGCAGCCTCCATCTCAGGCTGGTCGAGGCAATCCCCAGCGCCAGAGGTAAAATAGGGTCGGGCGGCCGCCCCGCAGCCCTAGACGCCCGGGGGATGAATAGCCAAATCCATCGAGCAGGGGACAGCGTCCTTCTGCCAACAGAAAGAACAACGAGTCGGGCTCTGTGGTTAGGGGCCCCCCACGACATAATAATGCACGGGGACCCAACGACTAGCGCAGGCCTCCCCCTGATGCTCGGGAAATTCCGGCCCGAGGAGGAAATAGCGTGAACAGTCGGTCACACCGTAGTCGGCCCCAGTTTAGAGACGGCTATGATTACAATGAAGCCGACTCTGGCAGAGGGAATGCTGATTGGAGGAACGAGGAAAGAGGTGGAGGCAGAAGCCCACCACCTAGAGAAAATAGGCTAGCTAACCATAATGTTTGGGGGTAACCCAGGCAGCAGAACGTCTTTGATCGGCTAGGAGTTAGCGAGCAGAGACGCAGGGATGATGATTTAAGGGATGTACTCAACAACCGTCATGAGAGGCACGATGAGTACGCTCCCCCGACACCGGTCGCCCCTGCAGTCCCAGAAGTGATTTAGGCTCAGATTGATGCTCTGAACCAGGAAGTACAATAGCTGGTCGGGGGGCGAACATCCCACATAGAGTACGATCGAAGGAGGGGCACTCCGTTTGTACAAAGGATTGCTATGGCTAAAACTCCTAGTAAATTCAAGATGCCAACACTGCCGAACTTTGATGGGTACGGAGACCCAGTATCTCACGTTAACAAATTTTAGATACAAATGGATATACAGAAAGTGTCAGAAGATGCCCAATGCAGGATCTTCCCCACGACACTATCTGACACCGCCCAGGAGTGGTTCTTTAAGTTTGTGTCTTGGGAGATGTTCGTGAAGGAATTTTACAGACGATTCTATGTGGGTTGCGGACACCCCACAGAGGCCAACTAGCTGGTCGAGATACGCCAGAAGGAGGGAGAGCCCTTGAAGGAGTATGTCCAGTGCTTTATGCGAGCAGTGGATGGGGCCAAGACAGTGGGTGATGAAGGCAAGATGATGGCCCTAACTGCTGGGGTTAGGCACCACTCCCCTCTCTGGAGTAGCCTAAGAAAAAATGGGGTAAGAAGCACCTAGGAGTTTTTGGATCGAGCTGATCGATATATCAAGCTCGAGGACGCGATTGCCACTGAGGGGAAATTTCCCACGAAGGACAAGGGGCCAAAGGAAGAACCCGCCAAGGCCGCCAATGGGTCGGAGAAACCCAATGGCAATGGCAAGGAAAACGAGAATGGAAATGGTAGGAATGGTGGAAAACGGGCGAGCAATGAGCCCTCATCTTCTGACAATAAGCGCCCCAAAGGCAATCGATACGAGCCGAGATTCACCAACTACACGACACTTGTCAAAAGCCAAGCGGAAGTCTACCAGGCGACAAACTCTAACGTGCCTTATAAGCGACCTGCACCTATAAGGAAGGATGTCTCTAAGAGAGATATGACAAAATTCTGTCGTTTTCACAATGACTACGGGCACGACACTAACGAATGCAACCAGTTGAAAGATGAAATTGAGTTCCTGATTAGGCAAGGACATCTAAGGAGGTATGTGCGAGTCACAGGAGGGTCTCAGGGAAAGGCTCAAGGTGGAAACGAGCAGGCACATGCACGACAGCGCTCGCCACCTTTACAGCCAGCTCCCATGGCAGGCACTTTACTCAACATCTGCAGTGTCCCACACCTTGCAGGGGACAGTGGGAAGGCAAGGGAACAATACGCTCGAACCCTACGCCACGACCAGGACATCGAGATGATGAGTGTGGAGGATCGGGCACCAAAGAAGGCTCGAACAGAGGAGGAATTAATAACCTTCTCTGAAGATGATGCCCAGCACGTAGGATTCCCACACTCAGATTCGCTGGTTGTGGACGTGAAAATTGCCAACATGATGGTGAAAAGGGTGTTGGTTGACACAAGAAGCTCGGTCAACATCCTATACAAGTCTTCACTGGAGAGAATGAAACTATTCGTCAAGGACCTGGAGCCATGCAACCAAACCATCTATGGTTTTTTCGACGAAGGGGTCACCCCAACCGGGTCGATTAGGCTTCCAGTTACAACAGGTACTGCACCTGCTAACAGGACATTACTCACTACTTTCATAGTAGTTTATTGTCCTTCAGCATCTAATACTGTAATTGGGAGACCAATTCTGGTCGACCTGCGAGCCGTCACTTCAATATGGCACCTTGCCATGAAATTTCTAACAGATGCAGGGATAGGATGCATGTTGGGAAACCAGCGGGAAGCAAGGGAGTGCTACAACGCCTTGATAACTAAGGCGAAGAAAGGTGTATCGAGGGAGGTTCTCGGAAAAGAGTTACAAATGGCAGTTGATGTACAAACCCAATCAGGTGATAATGTCACCAAATAGGGTGTTGCGGAAAGTGAGGATAGAGACTTAGATCCTCGCTTTGGGAATTTTGAGGAAGAGATAGGACCCATCGAGGACCTTGAAGAGGTCCAACTCAATGAAGAAAATCCGACTAGGGTTGTGAAAGTCAGTCAAAACTTAGAGACAACAACAAAACAAGCGCTGGTGGAATTTTTGAAGAAAAACCAAGTGGTCTTTGCTTGGTTGCATAAAGACATGGTTGGAATAGACCCTGCAGTCATTACCCATGTCCTTGATATAGATAAAAAATTTCCACCGGTAGAACAAAAAAGGAGGCTACTCGACAAAGATAGATCAAAGGCCTTGAAAGAAGAAGTTGAGAAGCTCAAGGAAAATGGATTCATCAGGGTAGCATTTTATCCATCATGGGTCTCTAATCCCGTGCTAGTTCCCAAGCCGAATGGCAAATGGCGAACATGCATGGATCTCACAGACCTCAATAAAGCCTGCCCTAAGGATTGTTTCCCACTCCCCAGGATCGCCCAACTGTTCGATGCCACTGCAAGGCATGAGATACTCTCTCTCATGGATGCATACTCCGGGTATAATTAGATTAGTGTGCATCCTCCTGATGAGGATCACACTAGCTTTCAGACTGACACAGGGATTTACTATTCCAAAGTAATGCCCTTCGGTTTGAAAAATGCTGGGGCAACTTACCAACGACTGGTCAACCACATGTTTAGGGGGCTGACCGGCACAAACATGGAGGTCTACGTTGATGATATGCTTGTTAAGTCAAAGAAGGCAGAAAGGCATATAGAGGATTTGCAAGAGTGCTTCAACGTCTTGAACAAATATCAGATGAAGTTGAATCCCCTCAAGTGCTCCTTCGGGGTAGGATCAAGGAAGTTCTTGGGATTTATAGTTAACTCGAGAGGAATTGAAGCCAATCCCGAGAAGATCAAATCCCTGATCGATATGAAATTGCCAGCAAAGATCAAGGATGTTCAAAGTTTGACCAGAAGAATTGCTGCTCTGAGTAGATTTATTTCCAAATCAACGGACAAATGCGTCCCATTTTTTAATCTACTTAGAGGCAACAAGAAATTCGAATGGATGGAGGAATGTGAGCAAGCTTTCCAAGCATTGAAGACTCACATGGCGCAACCACCCATTATATCGAAGCCGGTCGATAAGGAAACTTTATTTGTTTACTTGGCAATCACAGCATATGCTGCTAGTGTTGTCTTAGTAAGAGAAGAAGAAGGTGTGCAGAAGGTTGTTTATTATGTAAGCAAAAGGCTAATTGGAGCGGATCTACGGTACCCACCTATTGAAAAGTTAGCCTATTGCTTAATTTTAGCCTCTAGGAAGCTGCGACCTTACTTTAAGGCTCACCCAATTACTGTTTTGACTGACCAGCCTCTACGGCAAGTTCTGCAAAAGCCAGAGGCCACGGGTAGATTATTGAAATGGGCAGTTCGATATCTCTTACTTTCCGCGAGCAGCGATAAAAGGACAAGCCCTGACTGACTTCATTGCAGAGTTCACTGAACTTCCAGATAGCGAGCCGTCCGAAGAGCCTGAATCTCAAAACCGAGCTCCCTCATGGAAGTTATTTATAGAAGGCTCCTCTAATGAGCATCACGCAAGGGCAGGTGTGATTCTGATTATGCCTGAGGGGCATCGATTTCGCTTCGCAATCAGGTTTGACTTCACTACTTCTAACAACGAGGCTGAGTATGAAGCGTTGCTCGTTGGGTTACGATTGGCCAGGGACATGAATATAAAGGTACTTGACATCTACAGTGACTCTCAGCTGGTCGTAAATCAAGTCATGGGAGAGTACCATGCCCGAGGTTTAAAGATGGTTTCTTATTTAAACAAAACCAAGGATTTATTAGCATAGTTTGACAAGTACACCCTTCAGCAAGTACCTCACGACCACAATTCAAACGTTGATTCTTTGGCCAAGTTAGCAAGTGTGAAGGATGTTGATACTCTGAACATAGTGCCAGTTGAACGGCTGTCTGTGCCAAGCATCCAAGCAGAGGAGGTTACTCTGGTGATCCAAGTGGCGGATACATGGATGGCACTGTACATAGAGTATTTGACATAGGGTGTGTTACCAACGGACAGAAACAAAGCCAGGACCCTTCAGCGGCAGGCCACTAGGTATATCCTGATCGATGGAATCTTGAATCGAAGGGGATACTCAATGCCACTCCTCAGATGTATTTCGAAAGAGAAGGCCAAGGAATTGACGAAAGAGGTACACGAAGGCTTTTATGGGGACCACGCTGGGGGGCAAAGCTTATCAAAAAAGATCCTGAGGCAAGGGTATTTCTGGCCAACAATGAATGAAGACTCAATGGAATTTTTGCGAAGGTGCAACAAGTGTCAGAGGTTCTCCAAAATCCTACGAGCAGCCCCTAATGAGCTGAAGCAGATGCAAAGTCCATGCCCGTTTGGAGTCTAGGGAATAGATTTAATCGGATCTCTGCCCATAGGAAAGGGCGGCGTCAAGTATGTTGTGGTTGTCATCGATTACTTCACTAAATGGGCCGAAGCCGAGCCACTCGCAACCATAACGACCAAGAAAGTATTGTATTTTGTGGTCAAAAACATCGTATGTCGCTATGGATTGCCAAGGAAAATCGTCTCAGACAACGGCACACAGTTTGATAGTGATCCGTTCACGGATTTTTACGAACGACATGGGATTATCAAGAGCTTTTCTTCATTTTCTCATCCCCAAGAAAATGGACAAGTCGAAGCAATCGATAAAACGCTAAAAGATACTCTGAAGAAAATACTGGAAGAAGCTCAGGGGGCATGGCCAGAGCAATTGCCTGAAGTCCTTTGGTCATACAGAACTTCCCACCGAACAGCAACAGGCCATACTCCATTTTCATTGACTTATGGGTTTGAGGCTATGTTTCCTGTTGAGTTAGATCTGCCTTCACATCACAGAATAACGTACGATCAAGGCTCTAATAGTCAACTATTGATGGAATCCCTAGACTTAATCGATGAGAAGCGTGAGCAAGCCCAACTCCGAGTAGCTGCTTACCAGCAAAAAGTCGCCCGGTATTTCAATTCTAAAGTGTGTGAAAGGAAATTCAATGTCGGAGATCTAGTACTTCGAAAAGTTTTCTTAAACACCCGCAACCAGGCTGTTGGAGTACTCGGACCTAACTGGGAAGGACCGTACCAGATTGAAGAAGTCCTCCAACCAGGCACCTACAAAATTGCTCGCTTAAATGGAGATCTCATTCCTTGCTATTGGAATGGAGAACACCTGTGAAAGTACTATCAATAAACATTTCTTCTAAAAGAATTGGCTTGTATTAATTTTATTTTTTACAAGTTATAAAAAAGGGTTGGTCATTTTATGTGACTAATCGCTTATAAGTGTAAGATCTTATTGATCACTCGTACAGACACGTTTTGTCCATTTATCACGAGAAATATAAGGGACTGTGCGCAGCCAGTAATTCTTGCCAATTATTGTATTTATTACAAGTATTTGCTCATTACGTGTGTTGTTTTGCTATATTGTCGTTTTAATTCCTTTGCTCCGAGCAGTAATGTTCGAACAGGTTTTGGTCAAGGAAAGTGACTAAGGACCTAAAGCTCCTCAATCACTCGGGGGGAATATAAGACATCTAGTAAGCAAAGCATATCGAAAGGTATGTAAACACGTGAGCAAAATAAATGAAAGCATGCTAAGGTACTTAGAGTATTTTTCAAAATTTTGTATTTTGTTAAATCAAACCAAAGTACTATGCTAGGTTTGGTCATGTGAATAGATGTTATCATAAAATGCAAATATTATAATATCTAGAGGAATTCCTTTACACCGCGAGCAGTCGCTGCTGGCATGTAATTGTTTGTTAAAAGGAAAAAGTAGCTGCCCGCGCAACAATAAAAATTATATTGTCTTTACATCACGACCCGTAGGTCAAGTATTTAAAAGATAAAAGAATAAAAGAAAAATAACAGACTAAGAGGCAGGAGGATCTTGAGGGGTGTCCTGGTCGACAACAGTTGTAGTTTCATTGTCCACCCCTTCAACCCCCGTGGCCAAGGAGATTTCGGGCGAGGCAAGTATCTTTGCTCTCTCTTCTTCCGCCAAGTGAGCAACACATCGGGCTATCTCAACATGCCTCATGCGCTTGGGAAGATAGCTGAAGTTGGCCTCCTGGTTATGTTTCCAGAAGTCATAGAAACACTTAACCGTGGCATTCTTGTACCTCTCCAGATTATTGGCGTTGGCTTTTTCAAGTTCCTCGATCTGGCCTTCCAGTGTTGCAGCCTCTTGTCTGCTCGCAATCAGGTCCTCCTCGAGCTTTTTAGTCTCGCGGTAGTTGATGCGGTTAGACTCCTTATACTGGTCTCTTGACTCAATGGCCTTGTCTAGAGCAGTCTGCTTCTCCCTTAACTCCGCAGCCATCTTGTTTTTCTCCTTGAGCAATGCTGCATTTTTCTT
This sequence comes from Humulus lupulus, assembly GCF_963169125.1. Classification (NCBI taxonomy): domain Eukaryota; kingdom Viridiplantae; phylum Streptophyta; class Magnoliopsida; order Rosales; family Cannabaceae; genus Humulus; species Humulus lupulus. Next base: position 108,830,961 of record NC_084797.1, on the reverse strand, counting down.
CTGAACCGCCTCAAGCTGCTCAGCATGTTTTACTTCGACAGCCTTGAGCTCCTCAGCGTGCCGTTGCTTGGACGTCTTGGACTGCTCGGTGATAACTCCCGAGCAGAGTCGGCCAGCAGTAATGGTCAGCATTCCCTACGATCGGCACGAAAATTAAAATTGACTGTAATATATACAAGGATTTAGTCTCCACAGAAAAAGACAACTTACACTTGCGAGCTCGTTTAGTGCGTGGGTTAAGATCTGGTCGACGTCCATCGTCTCTGTCCTAGCCATCGCTTCTCGGCAATGCTCGTGCCTCAGAATTTTTGCCATTCTGTCTTTGGCCGATCTTAGGGCACGGCTCGATATGTCGCCCCCTGTGGAAGCAGGGGCAGCCTGCTGAGTCTGGTCAGCTGGAGCCGGTGGGGAAGATGTCGACCCGACTGGAGCAAGCAGAGTTTGCTGCTCGAGGGGAGAAGGAGGTGGTGCTGAATTTGTTGAAGGTCCGTCTACCGGAGGGTCTGCAGTACGGGTTTTCTTGGCCGGAAGCGCTTTACTGCTTTCCCCGTGATGCCGCCTGCTCGCTTTCTTCTTGTTCGTAGGAGCTTCATTTTCGGATTCCATGTCTGCAGGAAAGCAAGTACACGAACAGTGAGATAGTACAAACAACTGAGTATGTTATGTCAGGAAAAGAAACAAAGAAAATTGTAAGTAAAATACCCGAGCTATCATTATTGGTCGCTACATTATATACTCTACTAGTGTTACACTCACTCTCTGGCATGAAGAAGTCTGAATATAAATTGGGAGTGTACTTAAAATTGCCATCCTTGTCAAACAAGTGACAGGGAATTGGCAAACTATCTAAGAGCAAGAGATCAGTACCGCTCTCATCTGAAGATTCGTTGAGAGGCTCGAGGGGTTCGGTGGCTTTCTTTTTTCCCTTTCCCAGTGGGGCGGGGGGAGAAGCAGCTCGCGGGGTGCTGGAGGGTTCCCTGATTGTCACTCCAGTTGTCCTCCTCCTTTGAGGTTGTGACACATCTGGGTGCTACTCGGGAATCTCCTCGCCGGTGGCACTTCCCGATGTTGACTCCCTCACATCCTGGTGAGGTGCCAAAAGCCCGACTAGCCTCAGGTTAGCCTCTGTGACCAGATGTCTGATGCTCTTCTCTATGTCAGTCAGGCTGCCCAAGAGTGCTGATCGGATTTCCATGTCTGGAGTGGGAGCCGATCGCAGCCATGGGCTTGAAATGCACTAAATTTCTAAGGGAAATGCAAGAAGAATCAAAGGAAAATAATAAACAACCAGGGGTGCAAAGATATTACCTCCTTCTGTTAAGGCTAGGTTGTTAGCGAACATATCAGTAGTCAGAAAGTACTCCATATGGTATTTCCCCACGTTGGATATGAAAGTAGTATCACTCAAGAAAGTGCGGGTCGTTTCCTAGTGGCAGAAATGAAAGAACCCCGTGTTTTCTTGGTTGGGGTTGGATTTTAGGTCGAACAGGTAGTTGACCTCATGTGGCGTGGGGACCAGCCACTTCTTATGACTATAAAGGATATAGAGTGCAGAGAGCATTCTATATTCATTTTGGGTTATTTGAAAAGGAGCGACCCCAAAATAGCTGGCCACTCCTTGGAAAAAAGGATGGAGAGGCAAGATCACTCTTGCCTCAATGTGATACCTCGACCAGGCACTGTACGCGCCTCCAGACAGATTCGCCCTTTGATCTCTAGTGGGTTGGACTAGGGTTACCCCAGGAAGTCTGTATTTTTTAATGTAATTTTCAATCATCCTAACCGTTACTTGGCTAGGGGGCAACGTACCATTCAACATCTGAACGACGTTTCAGAGTTGGGCTTGAATTTTAATTATAGGGTCGGGGGTATTTCTTTCTCAACCACTGGTTGAGGGAATTTCAGCCTGAGGAGCAGGCTGATTTGAAGGGTTGGAAGGTTTCTTTTTCTGGGCTTTAGACTTAACTCGGCCCATATTTTGACGTGGGGACGATGAAATGTTTGGGGTAGCTCAAGAAAAAGGAATTTATGGTATTAACAGCGATGGTTGCTCCTCGTCCTCAAGAAATTGGGCAAGCAAGTCATCATCGATAGGCCTCTCACCTCCCCACGGATCTTGCATGAAAAATTGCGAACAGAGAAAGGGGTTGATGAGAACGTAAAGCCTAAAAACCTGTGCTGAGAGTTGGAATAACGTTGCTCCCGTATAAAAGTTAAGCTTTTATTCGGCCAGCAGCATTTTAGCAAAAACACTAAATTTTATTCGACCAGTTTGAGAAATGGATTAAAAAGCGGAAGTAAAAAGCTTTTCAGAAAAAGCTTTTTCGTCTCCGAAAGGACGGGAAAAACCCAATTTTTCAGCTAGCTTTTTCGACTCGATTTTACGCCCTAAATCTAGAATCTCGACTACCAAACTGAATCCTAACTCCTATGAAACGTTATTTCAGTACCCTATCAAACACCAATTAAAATGCCCATTTACCCCAAGACGGTTTCGATCAAGAACAGTCAAGAACTCAAATACGAAACAAATAAAAAATGATTTTGCATGGAAACTCAAACGACTGAAAGGTTTGTAAAATTTACTTGGATGAAAAGGTGGAGTATGAACACGAAAGCTTTGAGCTTTTGAACGGAAGTTCCTTAGATCAGCAGCAGGAGCTTCTGGGATTTTCTTGGCTCTAATGGTCGAAGTTCTTCCGAGTTCTTGAAGAAGGGAAGGCGAGTGAAAAGTAGAAAGTGAAAATGTGATTTTGGGGTATTATTTATAGTGATTGCGACACCATAAAAGAGGTAATCATGAAATTACTCTTTTCAGAGTATGGGGAAGTGTAGTAGCCGTCAGACAAGTTTTTGGGAAACCGCAAAGACTTGATTGGATATGATTGGTTACTTTTTTCGAGAAGGCATGGACGGCTCTGACAGATTTGATGGGGTAAGCGAAAGGTCAGTTTCCTAAGTTTACTTTATGTTGGTTGCAGTAAAGTAAACTTGGGGGAAAAATGTTTACCCAAAAACGGCTGCTGATGACATGGCAAGGATTTCTCACACATGGTTGACACGTGGCAGAGTCGAAATAAGGCGGTGTTGTTCGATTATCGACCAACTATACATTGCTTCGTCAAGCCTGGCTATTAGATACAACCAGGTTGGTCGTATGATTCAGTTTATTTCCTTAAAAGATTGTAATCTTGTAATAACTACGTTGATTATTTCATCTTCATTGCCTTGATACATGGATATTAAGGATAGTTAAGGCCCATTGGCCCATGTAACCCCTATTAAGCCTATAAATATGCATGAAATAGCTCAAGGGGGGGACTTTTGATCTTTGAATTTTTTTTCCTGAATATTGAAAGAGAGAGCATATAGTGCGATTATCCATCGTCTTGTTGTAATTCTCCCAAGGTTTGTGAAACTCAAGAACCCTAGTTCTTTGATCATGGCATTGAGATTCAATATTAATAATAGCCCTAAGTGGACATAGGTCATTACCATTCATTGGGGCCAAACCACTATAAACCGATTGTGTTTATTCTTTACAATTAGATTAAACTCTTAATTATCATCTCATTTCCTGTCGTGTTTTTGACTCCATGTCGTTGGCCAAATCGATGGTCAACATGTTCCAACCAATTTCTTTTAATTATTATTTAATAATTATTTATTCAAAACACCTAAACCTGATAACCTATTTATTAGATTTATTAAAGAATAAATATCATTTCAAATCCCATTTGAATTATCAAAAATATATTTTCACATTATTTAAATAAATAAAGCTAATTAATTCAAAATCAATTATCTTAATTATTTAAATGCCATTTTCAAAAATACCAAAATAATTTTTGAAAATATAATTAATTAATTTCAAAACTAATTTATTAATTAATTAATTTGTCTCAATTACATATTTGACTGTGAAGAACAAATTTCTTCCAAATATGTCTTTTTTTTTTATTTTTCTCAATTTCAACTCTTACCTTGAATAGTATTGATAGAGTCATGTCGGGGACCTATGGACCTATAATTTCAAGCTCCAATAAATTTAGATTATTTATTAAAATTCTTTAATATCACAACCTTAATTTATTAATCTCAATATTATTCCACTAAAAATATGAGAATGCACTCTTGTAATTATAGACATTTATTTATTGAATACTTTTAAATATATAAAAAGTGTCCATCAATTTAATCACTACATAAAATTTAATCATCCATTAATGGTTCATAATTAAAATAGTAATTAATCACCATTTAACCTCTTTAATTATATCTTGTTTCCTTAAGTACCATTAACTTTACTAGTGATACATTCATAAACTGATTTATGAATTTGAGTTCAATAACCTTTCTGTTCCAAAATCCAAGCCTTAAGAGAAACATTATTCAATTCCTCTCGGAAAAGTATAGATTTCATGTTTGTATATTATGTCCTCAGCCATTTACATCAATGAGTTCCCAAAACAAAAGTTTTCAGCGTGATCATTCTGACAAACCATAATGAGTGAATCAAAGAATTCATATGACATAAAGATGAGTTCAAAATAACTTCACGATTACGATCAATTTTTATATGATCATCTTATTCATATGTTTAATTAACAATTATAAAGTAAATGTTATTATTAAGTATTAATAACATATCGGGTCTCGTTCATGTATAACCATTTTATAAAAAGTACCTCCACTAAGATATCCTACTACATCAGTAATCCAGTTCTATAATACACGTATTCATAATGCTAGTGAAATGTATTTACAATATTTAATCCAAAGATTCCATATAACTTTGTTTTACTATAAATTGTTTAAATTTGTTCCAAGGACTAGTGTCCTAAGACATCTCGTGAGGAAAAGGATATGAAACAGTTTAGGCAGTCTGATAAATGTCATGTTGTATACGAGATCCGACATTTGTTATGCAGTAGGGTTGGTTAGTCATTATCAATCCAATTCAGGATTGGAGTAAAGAAAATTCTCAAATATCGAAGGATAATGAGAAACAATATATTGGTATACCCAGAGTAAACCTGGACCTCAATGGATTCACTGATTCTGATTTATAATCAGACAAAGATGGTTGAAGGTCGACATCGGGGTCAGTGCACCAGGTGATGTGACTCTAATGAAGATAATGTTTGAACACAACCATGTGGATTTTTTTACCAAAGACTTAATCTACCAAGTCTTTTGAGGGACTTGAACTAAATATGGGGTTGAAGAAGATGTCTCATTTGCTTTAGGGGAAGTGGGAGATTATTGAGCATAGTGCCCTAAAAGCAATGAAGGTAGTTCATTATTTATGAAATTTGGAAAAGAAATATTTTTATACATAATTAATATTTATTATTATTGAATAATATTTAGATAAATATTAGAGAATTCATAATTAATTAATGTAGCTATAATCTTGTATTGATACGATATGATTAAGATTATAGATAATGAAGTAAATAGTTCACAATTTATATTAAATTTATGGAATCTTTAATCAAACATTGCTAGTACGGTCCAATAGTATTATAAATACATGTTATCTAGATCTGGATCACTGGTGTAGTAGGACATCTTAGCGGAGGTGTTTTATGTTTGTATTAATTTGAATAAAATCATGGACGCAGTGGAAGTTGGTGGTGGTTTTAAAAGTTATTAGTACCTAGTCAAGATCAATACATTTATCTATACATTAATTCTACACACAAAAAGTAAAAAGTATACCTCTTGTAGCCTGTCAAGATTCCTTGAGTCTTTTTGTATAATCAAACATTCTTCATATCCAGCGAAGACTCGAACCACAGTCTTCAAAGTCATTCCTCAAACACATAAGGACTTGTGTGAGCACGTAAGATTCATTGGTTTGATTATTTATGCTCTCTAGATGTTCTCAACACATGAGATCTAGAGATTTTGGAGAAGAGAGAAGGCTATAGAGAGTTCTAGAAATTTTCAAGCTTAGATTATCCATCAATCGATTTGACTTATACGTCTGATTCAACAACTGATTAAAAATAATCGTATCTTTATAAACTTATAAAAATAATAAAACAATTTTTTAAATTTGATTAATTCTTACTAATACGTTATATCTTTATTTTAATTATTTATTTTAATCAAATTAAAATAATAACTAAATAATTAAATAAATAAATTGAAATTCAAAATTTAAATCCCAAGGACACATGGCACTATTAGTGGCACCACTCACTGTGCAAGTACAGTGAGTAGCGTGAGTGTAACGCCTTGGATAACCAAAACTGTTACACTGTGTGTTTAAAATAGTGTTAGACTTGCTAATCAAGTCATTTAAATAAAAATGTGATCCTAAAGTCATAAACAAGTTAGGGTTAAAAGATTTTGGTCATAAACGAATCATTTTCATTAAAATAAACTTTAGTACATGGGATCCCAAATACAGGGTTTAAAGGACAACTTAACAAAATTCCAATAGTTATATACAATCAAGAGCCACTCTAATGACAAAATAAACTTTTTAGGTTTCTGTCCCTGTACAATCCCTCAGTCGTGGCGGACGAGCAGCTAACAATGTACACCTCGTCCCCAGAGCTCTCCAACTCATGGTTGATCCATCTTACCAATGCCTTTACCTGCACCACGTAGCACCCGTGAGCCAAGGCCCAGCAAGAAAACCATATAGTATAGCATAAACAACACTGACAATCAAATGATCCATAAAACAGTTAACCAGGTATTTAGCATGTTATGATAGACACACATAATCAGTGATGGCAATCAACGAAAGCCATAAACATTAGATTAGCAACATATCATTACTCCACGATTTATCATAATCATCATACAATACTCAGGGTCGACGCCCTTAGGCCGCACCCTCTATTTAATCCACTGACTCCAGCTTGCTTAGGCCGAGCTCAGTGATTATCAAGCTGACCCCAGCTCTCAGTGGTCGAGCCGCGTCCTGTGCGCAAATATTAGCCCCGACACTCTTAGGCCATTTATTTCATGCTCTCATGGAATATCTTAATCATACAACATTTGTATTCAATCGTAGGGAATCCCAATCCCAACACAGTCACACAAAGGGTGCATTTTTCTTACCTTTAATTCCGAACGGAGGAAGTGAAATGGTTCCGAGCATGATCCTCAGTCCCGAGCCTTGGCGATAAACCTAGTCATAAGGGCCAATGGGTATCCATCAACATCCAATCAAAATAAAATACCTACAAGACAGAAACTAGCCTCCGGGACCTCAATTTCTACTAAACCGGGTAGTAGAAATTGTCCTGAGCCCCAAGGTTCGAACCCCCAAGCCTTACCAATTCTTGAAACAATTCTAAGGCTAAAATCCTTAGGCGAGTCGCGACTTGGCTTAGTGGCTTACGACTTGCCACCAAGTCAGAGACCAAGACCCAAGCCAAAATGGGGAGGCGGGCCGCGACTTGGCCTAGTGGGTTGTGGCGCGGCCCCAAGTCAGAGACCACGCCCAGGCCAAAATGGCCACACGCGCAATGGCACCCCCTTCAAACCCATAAAATATGGGTTTTCTCCTCCTTCTTCTCGGCCAAGAACACCAAGAAACCAACCCTGAATTTCCCTAGAAAACCTCCTTAATTCAACACCAAATTAGCTACGAATTCAAGACTATATCACACATTTTAATCACTAAAACCTTAGTGTTATCCAAAAAACAGGCACGAATGACTTGGCAAGTGATTTCTGAACACGTGGCTGACACCTGGCAGAGTTCTGTTAGAGTATCGACTAGTAAGATATTGCAAGCATAACGGTTGAGTTTTTCTTACGACCAGCATGGTCGTACACTCCGCATATTTCAATATGATTTTGTAAAGATCATAGTCAATCCCGAGATTGTCTCCAATAATTCCTGATGATCCGATTAATTAGGAGAGAATATCTTTAACAAATGAATGTAATCCTCCTTGGGCCTATAAATAGAGAAAGATAGTTCAAGGAGGGGACTTTTGGCTTTTTGATTACTTGAGATTATAGATTTACGAGAGTATTAGAGCTAATACATTACGATATATCGTTTATTCTTCAAAGGTTGGTGAAACTCATAGAACCCTAGTTCTTTCATCACTCCTTTGAGATCTCATATCAATAATAGCTCAAGTGGACGTACCAGTTTCTGGGGCCGAACCACTATAAATTCTTGTGTGCTTTACTGTTTTTGTCATTATATTCATTCCAACATATCTTTCCACATCAAGCATTTGACTCCGTGTCAGTTGACCAAAATCAGGGTCAACATTTTGGTGCTTTCATTGAGAGCTTGATACGATATTGTTGAAACAGTAATGATGAAAACCACAAAGAAGACTGGGCAGGCAACTGGCGCTGCACCATCTCTACCGCCTCCTCCTCCAAACATGACCGAAGATGAGCCACATTTGGAATTTGATGAGGAAGAACTGGATTCTGAGACGCTGAGGAATACCCTGGGGGTATTGCAGGATGAACTGGCCAATCTGAGGGTCAGCCAGGAAAGTGCTGCTGAGATTATGGCTCGGCAGCAACAAGAGATTGAGCGACAATGCCAGGAATTGAGTGAAAGACAGGCGGAGATGGACCGTCGTCAGAGGGAGGCGATGGCAGCCCTCGAAGTAGCCCTACAGTTGGCTAGGGATCAGGCTGCACCTGCCTTACAGCCTGATCATCCCACAAATGGGCCGCCCCAAAGGGGTCCCAATCCTAGCCCGTCGATCCATCCGTCGAGCCCCCAAAGGCCCGAGCAGCCACCAATGCCTCAGGATGATGTCCCGCTAAGGGATCCTGAAGCGCAGCCTCCATCCCAGGCTGGTCGTGACATTCCCCCGCAGCCAAGGCAGAATAGGGCCGGGCAGCAGCCCCGCAGTCCTAGATGCCATAGGGGCGAAGAGCCAAACCCACCGAGCAGAGGGCAGCGTCCTTCTCGTAACAGAAGGAAATCAGAGATAAGCTCTGCGGTCCAAGGCCCCCCACGGCATGATAATGCACGGGGACCTACCGACCAACGCAGGCCACCCTCTAACGTTCGGGAAGTTCCAGCCCGAGGAGGCAACTGAGGGAACAGTCGATCCCACCATAGCCAGTCGAGGTTCAAAGATGGCCATGGTAACAATGAGGCTGACTCAGACAGAGGAAATGCCGGTCGGAGAAATGAAGATAGAGGTGGGGGTAGAATCCCACCGCCTAGAGAAGACCAACCCGAGAGACATAACGTTGGGGGGCAACCCAGGAAAAATAACGTCTTTAACCGGCTCGGAGCAAGCAAGCAGCGGCAAAGAGATGAGGATTTAAGAGACATACTCAATGATTGTCGGGAACAGCACGACGAGTATGCTCCCCCAGCACCAGAGGCCCCGGCGATTCCCGAAGCCGTACAAGCCCAAATAGATGCCCTGAACCAGGCAGTACAACAGCTGGTCGGGGGAAGGACGTCTCATATCGAGTACGACAGGAGAAGAGGCACTCCTTTCGTTCAAAGGATAGCTATGGCAGAAAATCCTAGCAAGTTTAAGATGCCCACGCTTCCGAACTTTGATGGGTATGGTGACCCGGTATCTCATGTCAACAAGTTTGAGATACAGATGGACATTCAGAAAGTGTCCGAAGACGCTCGGTGCTGGATCTTTCCTACAACACTTTCTGATGTTGCACATGAGTGGTTTTTCAAATTCCCTCCTGCAAGTATTGTTTCTTGGGAGATGTTCGTAAAAGAATTTTACGGACAATTCTATGCGGGTCGTGTGCGCCCAACTGAGGCAAATCAGCTGGTTGAGATACGCCAGCAAGAAGGAGAGCCACTGAAGGATTACGTCTAGAGCTTCATGCAAGCAGCAGCTGGAGCCAAGACAGTGGGTGATGAGGGCAAGATGATGGCCCTAACTGCGGGAGTTAGGCGCCGCACGCCTTTGTGGAGTAGCCTCAGAAAGCATTGAGTTAAGACTACTCAAGAATTTTTGGATAGAGCTGATCGGTACATCAAGCTCGAAGATGCTATCATCGGTGAAGGAAAACCCCCAGGCAAGGATAAGGGGACTGACGATCCCGCCAAAGCCGTCGATGGGTCAAAACCCAACGGCAATGGCAAAGGCAACGGGAACGGCAATGGCAAGAATGGGGGGAAACGGGCGCATAATGAGCCTTCCACCTCTGAGAATAAACATGTCAAGGGCAATCGTTATGAACCACGGTTCACTAACTACACTGCCCTTGTCGAGTCTCGAGGAGAGGTGTATCAGGCCAAGAGTTCTAGTGTGCCTTATAAAAAACCCGCTCCCATTCGAAAAGATATTTCGAAGAGAGACACTACCAAGTTCTGTCGTTATCATAACGACTACGGACATGATACAAATGAATGCAACCAGCTGAAGGATGAAATCGAGTTCCTTATTAGACAAGGACACTTGAGAAGATACGTACGGGCCTCAGGAAATTCCCAACGAGAGGCTCTAGGTGACAACAAGCATGCGCCCACATGCCAACGCTACGCACCTTTGCAACCTAACCCCGTAGCTGGCACTTTTATCACCATCTGTGGAGGCCCGCACCTCGTGGGAAGCAATGGAAAGGCAAGGGAACGATATGCTCGGACCCTACGTCACGACCAAGACATCGAGATGATGACTGTGGACAACAGGGCATCAAAACGGTTCGATCAGAGGATGGTGAAATAACCTTCTCTGATAGCGACGCCCAGCATGTCCAGTTCCCACATTCTGATCCGTTGGTCGTGGACGTTCAAATCGCCAACATGATGGTGAAGAGAGTACTAGTTGATACAGGAAGTTCAGTAAACATCCTATACAAATCTTTGCTGGAACGCATGAAGTTGTCCGTCAAGGACTTGGAGCCCTGCAACCAAATGATTTACGACTTCTCCGGTGAGGGACTTGCCCCAGTAGGGTCAATCAGACTTCCAGTAATAGCAGGTACAGCGCCTGCTACCAGGACATTACTCGCTACTTTTATAGTAGTCGATTGTCCTTCGGCGTACAATGCTGTCATTGGAAGACCCATACTGGTTGACCTTCGGGTCGTCACCTCAGTATGGCACTTGGCCATGAAATTCCCGACAGACGCAGGGGTAGGACGCGTGTTGGGAAATCAGAGGGAAGCAAGGGAGTGCTACAATGCCTCAGTCACAAAGGCGAAGAAGGGAACGTCGAAGAGCACTCCCCCAGATAGGTTGCAGATGGCTATTGATACACAAGCCCAATCCGGTGATGGAGTCACCAAATAGGGTGTTGCCCAAAGTGAGGATAGGGATTTAGATCCTTACTTTGGGGATTTTGAGGAAGATTTTGGACCCGTCGAGGACCTGGAAGAGGTCCAACTTGACGAAAAAGACCTGACCAGAGTTGTAAAGGTCGGGAAAAATTTAGAAGCAACAACGAAGCATGCATTGGTGGAATTTTTGCGAAAGAACCAAGAAGTTTTTGCCTGGTCACACAAAGACATGGCTGGGATAGATCCTGTAGTTATCAGCCATGTCCTAAACGTTGACAAGAGTTTTCCACCCGTGCAACAGAAAAGAAGGTTGCTCGATAAGGATAGATCGAAAGCCTTAAGAGAGGAAGTTGAAAGACTGAAGGAGAATGGGTTCATCAGGGTGGCGTTTTATCCATTGTGGGTCTCTAATCCAGTACTGGTTCCCAAGCCTAAAGACAAATGGTGAACCTATGTGGATTTCATAGACCTTAATAAAGCCTGCCCAAAAGATTGCTTCCCACTCCCAAGGATCGACCAGCTGGTCGATGCAACTGCAGGACATGAGATCCTCTCTTTCATGGATGCATACTCAGGATACAATCTGATCAGTATGCATCCCCCTGACGAGGATCACACTAGCTTTTGGACCTATACAGGGTTATACTGTTATAAAGTAATGCCCTTCGGACTGAAAAACGCTGGTGCGACTTACCAGCGATTAGTTAACCACATGTTTAAGGAGTTTATAGGAATAAACATGGAGGTGTACGTGGACGACATGCTGGTAAAGTCAAAAAGGGTAGAAGGACATGTAAAGGATTTACAAGAGTGTTTCAACGTTCTGAACAAATATCAGATGAAGTTAAATCCTCTCAAATGTTCCTTCGAAGTAGGATCAGGTAAATTTTTGGGGTTCATTGTTAATTCAAGAGGAATCGAGGCCAACCCCGACAAGATCAAAGCCCTGATCAACATGAAATCGCCGATGAAAATCAAGGATGTGCAAAGTTTAACTGGAAGAATTGTCGCACTAAGTAGATTCATTTCCAAGTCGACGAATAAATGCGTCCCTTTCTTTAATCTACTTAGAGGCAACAAGAAGTTCGAATGGACCGGAGACTGCGAACAGGCTTTCCAAGGCTTAAAGGCCCACATGGCACAGCCTCCTGTTTTATCAAAACCCATAGACGGAGAAACTTTGTTCATTTACCTAGTGATCATCGAATTTGCTGCTAGTGCGGTACTAGTACGAGAAGAAGAAGGCGTACAAAAGGCGGTTTACTATGTAAGCAAGAGGTTAATTGGGGCCGAGTTGAGGTATCCTCCCATCGAAAGATTAGCCTATTGCTTAATCTTGGCCTCAAGGAAGTTACGTCCTTACTTCCAAGCCCATCCCATCACAGTCTTAACTGACCAGCCCCTTTGGCAAGTTCTGCAAAAGCCAGAGGCGGCTGGACGCTTATTAAAATGGGCAATCAAGCTCGGGTAGTTCGATATCACATATTCACCGCGAGCAGCAGTAAAAGGACAGGTCTTGACTGACCTTATCGCTGAATTCACTGAGCTCCCAAAGGACGAGCAGTGCGAAAAACCTAGTGCGCCTGAGCCCCAAGTCGAAGTTCCTTCGTGGAAGTTATTCACAGACGGATCGTCCAACGAATCTCACGCAGGAGTAGGAGTGTTATTGATAACGCCAGAAGGGCATCGATTTCACTGCGCTATTAGGTTCAATTTCACCGCATCAAGAAATGAGGCTGAATATGAAGCACTCCTCGCAGGGCTAAGGTTAGCCAAAGACGTGAGTATAAAAGTGCTTGATATTTACAGTGATTCATAGCTGGTAGTGAATCAGGTCTTAGGCGAATATCAAGCACGGGGCCTCAAAATGGTGGCCTACGTGAACAAAACTAAAGATTTGTTGGCACAATTCGAGAAGTATACCCTCCAGCAAATTCCCCGAGATCAAAATTCAAACGCAGATGCTTTAGCCAAACTCGCGAGTGCAAAAGACGCTGACACTTTAAATATAGTGCCAGTAGAGAGATTATGCGAGCTGAGCATACGAGCAGACAAAACCAATATGGAAATTCGAGTAGAAGATACATGGATGGCGCCGTATTTGGAGTATCTCACGAATGGTGTACTACCAGCAGATAGAAACAAAGCCAGAACTCTTCAGAGACAGACTGCTAGGTATATACTGGTCGATGGTGTTCTTTACCAAAGAGGATACTCCATGCCACTGCTCAGATGTATTACACCAGAAAAGGCTAAAGAACTAATGAGGGAAGTACATGAAGGCTTATGTGGGGATCACGCTGGGGGGCAGAGCTTGTCAAAAAAGATTCTGAGGCAGGGTTATTTCTGGCCGACTATGAACGAAGACTCAATGGAGTTTGTGCAAAAATGCGATAAGTGTCAGAGATTTTCCAAGATCCCACGCGCAGCTCCCAACGAGTTAAAGCAGATGCAGATTCTGTGGCCCTTCGCGGTATGGGGTATCGATTTGATTGGATCCTTGCCAACGAGAAAGGGTGGAGTAAAATACGCAGTCGTAGCAGTCGACTACTTCACCAAATGGGCTGAAGCTGAGCCGATCGCTACCATAACGACCAAGAAAATTCTTGACTTTGTCATCAAGAACATTGTTTGCCGATATGGTTTGCCTCAAAAAATTGTCTCAGACAACGGCACCCAGTTTGATAGTGACCTATTCACAGACTTCTGCGAAAGGCATGGAATCGTCAAAAGCTTTTCCTCAGTCGCACATCCACAAGAAAATGGGCAATTCGAAGCAGTGAACAAAACACTTAAAGATACCCTGAAGAAAAGGCTCGAAGACGCTAAAGGAGCATGGCCAGAATAGCTGCCTGAAGTACTATGGTCGTATAGAACTTCTCATCGAACAGCGACAGTTCATACCCCGTTTTCCTTAGCATACGGGTATGAAGCTATGTTAGATACGCCCTCACATCGAAGAATCACATACGACCAAGACCAGAATAGCCAACTAATGATGGAGTCCCTAGACTCGCTTGAAGAGAAACGGGAAAGAGCCCAACTCCGAGTAGCTGCGTACTAGCAAAAAGTCGCCCGGTATTTTAACTCAAAAGTGAAAGAAAGAAAGTTCAACGTCGGAGACCTAGTACTTCGACGAGTTTTCTTAAACACCCGCGACCCAGCTGCTGGAGTACTCGGACCAAACTGGGAAGAACCTTACCAGATTGAAGAACTCCTTCATCCAGGAACCTACAAGCTTGCACGCTTAAATGGAGATCTCGTTCCACGCTATTGGAACGGAGAACACCTGCGCAAGTATTATCAATAAACAATATTTTTTAAAGGACTGGCTTGTATTAATTTTTACTTTTTACAAGTTTTGAAAAAGGGTTAGCCATGTTATATGGCTAATCGCTTATAAGTGTAAGATCTTTTTAAGAACACTCGTAAAGACATGTTTAGTCCATTTTAATACGAGAATTATAAGGGACTGTGCGCAGCCAGTCATTCTTGCCAACCTTTGTAAAAAAAAATTTACAAGTATTTGTTCATTATATGTGTTGTTTTGCGGTATTATAAGTGTTGCATTTCCTACCGAGCAGTAATTTTCGTAGAGGTCGTGGTCAGAGAAAGTGACCAAGGACCTAAAGCTCCTCAGTCACTTGGGGGCATATAAGGTACATCGATAGCAAAGCATACCAAGAGGTATGTAAACACATGAACAAAATGAGTGAAAGCATGCTACGGTACTTAGAGTATTTTTCAAAATTTATATTTTGTTAAATCAAGCCAAAGTACTATTCTAAGTTCGGTCATGCGAACAGATGTTATAATAAGCAGAAATATTATAATATCAAAAGGAATTCTCTTACACCACAAGCAGCATTGCTTGGATGTAATTGTTTAAAGTAAAAGGAAAGTATGCTGCCCATGCAGCAAAGTTAAAAATAAAATTCAATCTTTACATCATGACCCGTGGGTCGTGTAATTAAAGAAAATTAAAAGAATAAAAACTTCAAGGAGCATTAGGAGTAGGAGGATCTTGCTCAGCACTCTGGTCGACTACGTCTCCGGTGGCTTCTCCTCCCTCCGCTCCGGCAGCTGGCTGAATGCTTGGGGAAGCAGGAACTCTAGCTCTTTCTCCGGCAGCCAACCGAGCAGTACAGTGGGCTAACTCGGCATTCCTAGCATCCTCTGGAAGGTATTCGAAGTTGGCACTCCGGTTGTGTTTCCAAAAATTGTAGAAACACCAAAGTGTCGCATTCTTATACCTCTCCAGATCCTTGGCGTTGGTGAGCTTAAGCTGCTCCACCTGGCTCAAAAGAACGGCAATGGTCGCATCCTTAGCGAGATGTTCCTCCCTAAGTTTCTTGACTTCACGCCAGTGAAGGCGGCTAGAATCCTGGTAGTCATCCCTCTGCTTCCTAGCTGCCTCCAGAGCAGCTTGCTTTTCGGACAACTCTGCCACCGCAGCATCCTTCTGCTTGACAACCACCTCCAACTCCCCAGCAAACCTGGCCTCCGCGGCATTAAGCTCCTCAACAACCTTCGACCGAACCTGCTCGATGCTAGCAGTAGCGCGGGTACGAGCAGCGGTTATGGTCAGCATGGCCTACAGTCAAAAAGTATAAAGTTAGGCTATATTACAAAGAAGAAAAAATAAGAGCCAAGATTGCAAGAAGAGAAAGAGTACTTACGCTGGCCACTTTGTTAAGAGCTCTGTTGAGGATCTGGTCGACCCCCATGTTCTCAGCCTCAACCATTGCCTCCCTGCAACGGTCATGCTTCAGGATATGTGCAAGGCGATCTTTAGCTGATCGCAGGAAACGGCTCGAGAGTCTGGCCCCAGGAAGTTCTGCTTGCGGAGCCTGTTCTTTTTGAGCCACAGGCGAAGGGCTGGCAGCAGGTGCAGTCTCCTTCTCAGCAGAAGCAGGAGGTTGGGCAGAAGGTTGGCCAGTGGGCCCATCCTTGGAAGGATCAGCTATTCGACCCTTCTTGGCCGGAGGTGCTTGGCTTGACTTGCCATCTTGTCTCCTGGCCGTTTTCTTCCGGAAAACCAGGGGAACTTCCTCCTCCTCCTAAGTTTGGTATAGATCGAAAACATTAGGGGAAGCCATCTCTGCAGAAAAAGAAAAGCATGCAGACAGTAAGACAAAAATAGATCAAAAATCATAGCAAATCAGAAAAGAGGTCACAAAGTTTAATACCCGAGCTACAACTACTTGTCGCTACACTACTAACTCTATTAGTCATACACTCACTCTCTAGCACGAAGAAGTCTGGCCCTAGATTTGGAGTATACGTAAAATTGTTGTCCCCATCAAACAAGTGACAGGGAATTGGCAAGCTATTTAAAAGCAGAATAACAGTACCGTTTTCCTCTGAAGACTCATCCAAGTCTATGACGGGCTCTGTTGCCTTTTGTTTCCCCTTCCCTTGGGGTGCAGAAGGCCTCTCTGCTGAAGGGCCGCCAGTGGGTTCCCTGATCGTAACCCCTGTTGGCCTCCTACGGGGAGGAGACACTGGAGGTTGCTGCTTGGGATGCCCCTCGGCAGTGGCGTCTACCACCACGGGTCCCCTCATTTCATGACGAGGAGCCAGGAGGCCAGATAGCCTCAGGTTTTCATCAGTGACCAAGGACTTAACGCTTTTTTCAGCGTCTGCCATCCTGGCCAGTGCGTTGGACCTCAACACCATGTCTGGTGTTGGGTTCGAGCATAACCATGGTCCTGAAGAACTTGCAGAAGAACTTGCGAAGGAAAAGTAGCGACCAGTGAAAAGGGACATTTACCTCCTCGAGCGAAGGCCAGGTTGTTCGTAGTCATGTCTAGCGTGAGGAAATACTCTTGATTGTACTTCCCCACGTTGGAAATATAAGTAGTGTCACTCAGGAACATTCGGTTCGTTTCCTGGTGATAAAGATGAAAAAAGCCCGTCCCGTATTGTTGAAGGTTGGACTTAAGGTCAAAAAGGAAGTTGACCTCATGAGGGGTGGGTTCTGGCCATTTTTTGAGTTTATAAAGGATATAGAGTGCGGCCAGCATTCTATATCCATTTGGGGTAATTTGAAAGGGGGCAACACCAAAGTAATTGGGCACCCCTTGATAAAATGGATGTAGAGGAAGGGTAGCCCCCGCCTCTATGTGATTCCTTGACCAAGCACTGTAGACGCCCCCAGGCAAGTTAGCTCTTTGGTCAGCAGCCAGGATTTTGAGATTGACCCCGGTAAGAGGATACTTCCTAAGGTAATTGGCAAGCATCCGAGCAGTCACCTGGCTGGTGGGAGAAAGATACCACTCGACATCAGGAAGGTTTTGATGCCGAGGGCGAGCCCTAACTTGAATGCGAGGGTCCGGAGCAATGTTTTATCGACCACTGGTCGAGGGAACCGTAGCCTGCCAATCAGGCTGGGCAGGTGGATTTGCATTGTTTTCGGGGTTCGGTTTTTTCTTGCCTGGAGATTTAGAGCGGGCCATTTGAGGTGGTGATGGTTGAGGTCTAGAAGAAGTTCTTGAAAACAGAATCTCGTTAACACGCTGGGCCGGCTGTTCTTCGCCTTCAAGCAGTTGTGCAAGAAGATCGTCGTCGATTGGCCGCTCACCTCCCCACAAATCTGGCATTAAAATCTACGAATAGAAGAATGGGGAGGTGAGGATGAAGAATCTAAATAGTTTTTTAGAATAACGCTGGTCGTGTATAGAAGTTAAACTTTTATACAACAGCATTCTAATGAAAAACTAATTTTTTCACACGAACAGTTTGAAAAACAGATCAAAAAGTGAAAGCAAAAAGTTTTTTGAAAAAGCTTTTTCAACTCCTTTTAGGGCGGGAAAAACTCAGTTTTTCAACTAGCATAAAAATCGAATTTTTACTTCGGTTTTACGTCCTAAAGTTGTGATCTCAACTATCAAACTAACTCGTAACTCCTTAATGGCAAAGAAATATCATCCTATACAACATCACCCATTAAACCCCCTACTGTCATGCATCTCAACCCATGAACAAAAGAACTTAACAGTCAATCCACAGAGGCATGCATGGCAAAAATAAAGAGCATAGAAGTTCTGAGACTTACCAGAGAAAAGATCGTGGAGGTTTAAAAGAGTTTCGAGCGTCGACGAACTGACGGGCTGGATCTTGAAACGCTGGAAGATGGTCTCCAGAAGAGAATGGAGGTTCTGATTTTAGGGTTTCTTGAAATGAGGAATAACTTGCGTAAAAAGGAAAGGAAGACTCTAGGAAGGCTATATATATTTTGTCCGTGACATGAAAGAGGAAGTAATCATTAGTTTCCTCTTTTTCGAAGCATGGGGAAGGGTGATAGCCGTCGAAAGGTTACTTGGGAACCGAAAAGCCGTGATTAGACAAGGGTAGGTTACTTTTCCCAAGGTTGCACAAACTACTCTGACAAATCTGGTGGGGTAATCGAAGGGTCGTTTCCTTAAATTTTATTTATTGTTGGTCGTAATAAATAAACTTGGGGGCAAATGTTATCCAAAAAACAAGCACGAATGACTTGGCAAGTGATTTCTAAACACGTGGCTGACACCTGGTAGAGTTCTGTTAGAGTATCAACTAGTAAGATATTGCAAGCATAACGGTTGAGTTTTTCTTACGACCAGCATGGTCGTACGCTCCGCATATTTCAAGATGATTTTGTAAAGATCATAGTCAATCCCAAGATTGTCTCCAATAATTCCTGATGATCCGATTAATTAGGAGAGAATATCTGTAACAAATGAATGTAATCCTCCTTGGGCCTATAAATAGAGAAAGATAGTTCAAGGAGGGGACTTTTGGCTTTTTGATTACTTGAGATTATATATTTACGAGAGAATTAGAGCTAATACATTACGATATATCGTTTATTCTTCAGAGGTTGGTGAAACTCTTAGAACCCTAGTTCTTTGATCACTCCTTTGAGATCTCATATCAATAATAGCTCAAGTGGACGTAGGTTATTACCAGTTTCTGGGGCCGAACCACTATAAATTCTTGTGTGCTTTACTGTTTTTGTCATTATATTCATTCCAACATATCTGTCCACATCAAGCATTTTGACTCCATGTCAGTTGACCAAAATCAGGGTCAACACTTAGCAACAATACCCAAAATCAATGTCCTAATTCTTCAGCGATAATCACCCCACAAACTCAATCTAGTTCATCATTCAATTCACACTCAAGAACCTAGAATTTTACCGAAACCAACTCAACAACAACTCAGAGATTAAAACCAAAGTTCTTACCTCAAATTTGTGGCCCAATTTCCCATCAATGGCTTTGATTGATCTCAGCTTAAATCTTCAAGCTTCCTAGCTGAATTTTCCTAGGTTAACACTTCAATTCCTCAAGGTCTTTCTTTGAATCTTCAAAACTCCTCCCTTGGCTCCTTGGGAGAAAAGAATCGTGAGAGAGGTTTGAGAGAAAGAACTGAGCATTCCTTTGATTCCAGGGAAAAGTAGAGTGTTCGAACACCTTCTAGGACTCAGCTGAAAATATCCTTGGCCAATAAAATGACTAAAATGTCCTCCCAAAGTTTACTTAGCTCTATAATTGCACTAGGGGCAAAATAGTCATTTTGCTCATAGTTCCCGCTAATTCCTCGAGTGTTCCTAATATCTACCAATTAATCTCGTCCTCAATTTAACTACCAATTATTTACTCAATATCTAATAATTCCCAAGATATCCTCTAAATTCCCAAAAATACCCCCAGGCTCCCCCAAGTCGGGTATTACTCCCCGTTGTGACTATTTCGCCAATCCGCTCACTAGGACCGACCCGAGCCATATGCTGCAAATATATCCACATAATAATGTGGTCTCAACAATTTATCACACATAATCACATTTAAGTCATCAACGGGCCAAAATTACAAATATGCTCTTATAAGCTTAACAGGGCCCACATGAATATTTATTACTCATAAACATGCATTTTCACGTATCCATATAACCATATAATCATGCAGACCTCATAATAATGCATTTAAACCATTTAATTATACATATACTAATTATGCCCTCCCAGCACGCTAACCAATGCCCTTAAGCTTTGTCATCAATTTTGGGTCGTTAAAGTGAGCCACTTATGTGTATCGTTCATTTTGTTTTTTCATTTGCTTTTTTAATTAACTTTAAGACAATATATTTATTCCCAAAAAATAAATATAAGTTTTTAAAATTAACCTTATCTTAAATTTATTAGTTTAAATAATTATCTTATACTAAGATAATAATTAACTCTCTTTAATATTAAAACAAATAATGATTAAAATTAATTTCAACTAATATAAAAGTTTTTTATATAAAAACTAATTAGTCAAATAATTAAGTAATTAATTGTACATAATTATCACTTAGCCCTAGAAAATCAATTCCTTTGTAATTTAGTCCTACTCTATGTTAATCTTGCCTGTGACATTTTTACCATTGATAGTGTACGACAAAGGTGACTCGGGGACCATGGACCTATAATACTAAACTCCAATAAATTAGACTATTAATTATACTCTTTAATTAAACAATATTATTTATTAATTCCAATATTACTCCACTATAAACATAGAATTTGACTCTTAGTAATTATAGAATTATATTTATAGAGTATTCTCTTATAGTCCATTGATATAATCAATATATGTAGTTATGTCCTCCATTTATTGGTTCGTTAATTAGAGATGGTCAATGATTACCATTTTACCCTTCTAATTACCTCTTATTCCGTAAGTACCATTAATTCACCAGTGAATAATTAATCTATAATCATATTATATATTTGAGCTCATTGACTATTCAGTCTCAGAATTAACCCTTAAGGAAACCAATATTCAATCTGTTAGGAAAGCATGAATTCCAAAATTGTGAAATAATGTTCCCAGCCATTAAAGATAATGAATCTCCAAAACAAAAATCACTAGCCTCATTATATTAAGAGACCTTAACGAATGAATCAAAAAATCCAATAAAGATGAATAAGAGTTCATGACTACTCAGGATTTAGACTGGTCGACAAATGATCATATTTTAAGATATGAATCAAATATTTATGGCAAACGGTAAGTTTATAAAGAAATTAATTCACATCGGTCATGTTATATATAATCACAATTATATAAAGTTCATTTACTAAGATTTCTATCCCTATTAGTAATATGAATCTAGATTACTTGCATCTCATGTGCTTCGTAAACTATACTAGCAACTATTCATTATAGATTGTGTACTTTAACATGTTACTGAATATTTTATTCATTATTTATGACATTAATTCTCTCGTATGCATACAAGATCATATTCTCATAAATGAATATGGAAATTTCTTATATGTATATATAAATTATTCAAATAATTATTTTGATAATAAAATATAATAAAAGTGTAATTTTATTTAAATAAATACAAATATCTTTTCACATGCTTTTAGGGTATCAACCTTCACAATCTCCCACTTGCCCTTAAAGCAAGTGTGACATCTCTCTCAATCCCATATTACGTACATCACCCATAAAAGACTTTGCAGAAAGTGTCTTAGTAAACGGGTCTGCCAGGTTTTATTCTGACGCTATCTTCATAACTATCACATCACCTCTGTGCTCAATCTCTCTTACCAATGGTATTTTATTTCTATATGCTTTCCTCTCTTATGGCTTCTAGGTTCCTTTGAGTTAGCTACCACTCCATTATTGTCATAGTATAGTATTAATGGCTTCTCTATATCTGGAATCACTTCCATATATGTGTATAACTTCCTGAGCCAAACTTCTTCCTTAGCTGCTTCACAAGTCGCTATATACTCGACTTCCACAGTTGAATCTGCAATATTGGATTGTTTGATACTTCTCCATACTACAACACATCCACCAAGAGTGAAAGTTGTCCCAAACATCGATTTATGACTGTCTTTGTCTAATTGGAAATCAGAATCAATGTATCTAGTAGTGTTTAACTCACCCCCTGAATAAACAAGAATATAATCTCTCGTTCTTCGAAGATACTTGAGTATGTGTTGTACTACAATCCAGTGTTCGAAACCAGGATTTGATTGATAATGACCTACAATTCTCACTGCGTAGCATATGTCGGGCCTTGTACACAACATAACATACATCAGACTCCCAACTGTTGAAGCATATGGATACTTTCTCATGTCCTCTTCTTCCTGAGGTGTCTTTGAACATTGCTCCTTGGATGGAGTAATTCTATGTCTGGTCACTAACTAACCTTTCTTGGAATTATCGATTGAGAACATTTCCAGCACTTTATATATCTAATTTTCTTGAGAAAGCGCCAATATCTTGTTCTTTCTATCCCTCAGGATTTGGATTCCATAACATAGCTTGCTTTGCCCAAATCTTTCATTTGGAACTTTTCCACTAGCCACTTCTTTACATTTGACAGTGTCTCTACATCACTGCCAATGATTAGAATGTCATATACGTAAAGAACTAAGAAAATCACTACTTTTCCTTTGATATATTTATATACACATGCTTCATCGATATTCTGTTCGAAGCCATATATTTTAATTGTCTCATCAAAGGTAATGTTCCAAGATCTAGATGCTTGCTTCAATCAATAAATGTATTTTAGCACTTTTCACATCTTATGATCTTCCCCTTTCTTCACGAACCCTTATGGTTGTACCATATAGATACTCTCATCAAGATAGCCATTAAGAAAAGTTTTCTTGATGTCCATCTGCCATATCTCTTGGTCATAAGTTGCAGCTATGGATAACAAAATGCATATGAACTTTAGCATGGCATGAGGAGAAAATGTCTCTTCATAATCAACACCCTCTCTCTGTGTATAGCCTTTGGCTACAAGCCCTTCCTTGAAAGTCTCTACTTTCCAATCAAAACCTCTTATCTTCTTGAAGATTCATTTGCACCCAATAGGCCTGACATCTTCAGGTGGGTCTACAAGTTCCCAGACAGAATTGGAATACATCGATTTCATTTCTTGGTTCATGGCTTCTTGCCATTTTTCCTTTTCAGGGTCTTCCATTGCCTCCTTAAAAGTCAATGGATCGTTCTTGTCTATGTCAGAAATAAGAATATGTTCTGTATGTTCATAGCAAATAGGTTGTCTCACAATCTTCCCACTACGACGTTGCATTGGGGCTTCCTTTTCATGAACTGTGGTTTCTTTGGTTTGTCATTTATCATTAATGATGATGGTGATGGAATTTGATCAGCTATTAGATCCTCCAAAACTACCTTGCTCCGAGGTTTATAGTTAGTCAAATAATCATTCTCAAGGAAGGTTGAATTTGTAGAGACAAATATCTTTTGCTCATTTTGACTATAGAAATAACCACCTCGTGTATCTGAAGCATAGCCCACAAAAATACACACTTCAGACTTTGAGTCAAGTTTCCCTGACTTAGGTCTAAGAACATGAGTAGGAAAATCTCAATTGCAGAAACGATGCAAACTAGGTTTGTTACCATTCCACAACTCTAGTGGTGTCTTGCTTATTGTCTTAGATGAGATTACATTCAAAATGTAAGTCATCGTTTGAGGTGCATAACCCCAAAATGTGAGAGGAAGAGATGAGTAGATTAACATAGACCTGATCATGTCCAACAAGGTCCTGTTTCTTCTCTCTAAAATACCATTTTGTTGTGGCCTTCTAAGTGTTGTGAGTTGGGATAGAATACCATGCTCCAGCATGAAGTCTTTGAATTCTAGATCCAAATATTCACCACCTCGATCTAATCGAATTTTCTTAAGAGTTTTACCTAACTACTTCTCAACCTCAAATTTGAAGTCCTTAAACTTGCCAAAGGTTTCTGACTTCCAAAGCATTAGGTAAGTATGACCATATCAAGAGTAATCGTCAATGAAAGTGAGGAATTACTCATAACCACCTCTAGCATGTACATTAATTGGACCACACACATCACTGTGTACAAGGTCTAATGGTTCTTTGGCTCTATTGCCTTTCATTGAGAAAGGGCGTTTAGTCATTTTGCCTTCTAGATAGGATTTGCAAACCAGAAGAGTTCCAACGGTTAGTTCTCTCAATGGTCATTCTTTTGTTAACCAGTTTATTCTGTCTAGACTAATATGACCTAGTCTTAGATGTCATAGATATGTGTCATCCTCTTTAGAAATCTTTTGTCTTTTGTTACCTTTTGGTTTAGCTACTTTAAATAACTCAGAGTTATTAAGCGATTGTTCATTTGGCTTGAGCATATACAATCCATTTGTTTGTTCAACTTCACAAATTTGGAAACCATTCTTCAAAATAACAATCACATTATTTTCAAATGAAATATCAAAAGATTGTTCATGCAACATAGGTAAAGAAACTAAGTTTCTATAAAATCCAAGAATGAAATAAAACATTGTTCAAAATAAGAAAATTGTTCCCAAAATATAAACAGATTGTTCTTAATACTCTAGCTGACACGAGCGCTCCACTTCCAACTCGCATAATCACCTCACCATCAGACAGTTCCCTTGATGACTCAAGTATCTACATCGTAGAAAAAATGTGGTTAGTGGCTCCTAAATCAATGATCTAGAATGACATGTCGTCTTCCACTATACAAGCTTCAAGTACAACTAAATCAAATTTACCTTTATTTTTTCCGTTTAGCGAGATACTTTTTACTGTTTCTCTTCCAATGACCTTCAACCTCACAGTGCAAACACTTTCCTTTTGGTTCCTTCTTTTTGGAGTTATTTTTTAATAAAATCAGGGACGCAACGAAAGTTGGTGGTGGTTTTAAAAATTATTAATACCGAGCCAATATCAATACATGCATCCATACATTAAATCTATAGACAAAAAGGAAGAAGTATACATCTTGTAGCCTATCAAGATTCCATGAGTCTTTTTATATAATCAAACGATCTTCCTATCTAGCGAAGACTCACACCAGTCTTCGAGGTCGTCCCTTAAACACACAAGGACATGTTTAGGCACGTAAGATTCACTAGTTTGATTAATTAGGCTCTTTAGATGTTCTCAACAACTGAGATCTAGAGAGTTCTAGATATTTTCAAGCTTAGAAAATTTTATATCAAACGATCTGACTGATACGTCTAATTCAACAACTAATTAAAAAGAATCGTATCTTTTTAAACTTATAAAGATAATAAAATATTTTTTTCTTTTAATTTAATTAATTCTAACTAATCTATTATATTTTTGTTTTAATTATTTATTTTATCAAATTAAAACAATAATTTAATAAATAAATAATATTTGAAATTCAAAATTCAAATCCCAGTGACACCTGGCATAGTAAGTGGCACCACTCACTATGCAAATACAGTGAGTGGCGCCAGCCACTTATGTGTGTCCCTAATTTTTTTCATTTGTTTGTTTAATTAACTTTAAGACAATATATTTATTTCCAAAAAATAAATATCAGTTAATTCAAAATTAACATTATCTTAAATTTATCAGTTTGAATAATTATTTTATACTAAGATAATAGTTAACTCTCTATAATATTAACTCAAACACTGATTAATATTAATTTCAACTAATATAAAGTTTTTAAAATAAAATTAATTAGTCAAATAATTAATTAATTCATAATTAATTGACAGTTCTTCAAATTTTCAAGCTTAGAAAAACTTTTATCGATTCTTTTGATACGTCTAAATCAAATGACTTAAAAAGAATCACATCTTCTTAAACTTATAAAGATAATAAAACAATTTTGTTTTCTTTTAATTTAATTAATTCTAACTGATCTGTTATATCTTAATTTTAATTACTTATTTTAATCAAATTAAAATAATAACTAAATAAACAAATAATATTTCTCATTTGCTTGTTTAATTAATTTAAGACAATATGTTTATTCCAAAAATAAATATCAGTTAATTCAAAATTAACCTTACCTTCATTTATCAGTTTGAATAATTATCTTATACTAATATAATATTTAACTCTCTTTAATATTAATTCAAACATTGATCAATATTAATTTCAAGTAATATAAAGTTTTTCAAATAAAAAATAATTAGTCAAATAATTAATTAATTCATACTTAATTAAATGTACAATATTATCACATAGTTATCACTTAGCCCCATAAAATTAGTTCATTTGCAATTTAGTCATTTTCTCCATTAATCTTGCATGTGACATCATTACCCTTGACATTTTAGGACAGAGGCGACTCGGGGACCATGGAGCTATAATACTAAGCTTCAATAAACCAGACTATTAATTAAACTCTTTAATTAAATAATCTTATTTATTAATTCCATTATTACTCCACTATAAATATGAAATTGCACTCTTATTAATTATAGAATTATACTTACAGAGTATTCTCTTATAGTACATTGATATAATCAATATATGTAGTTTTGTTCTCCATTTATTGGTTCGTTAATTAGAGCTGGTCAAGAATTGTCGTTTTACGCTTCTAATTACCTCTTGTTCCTTAAGCACCATTAATTCACAAGTGAATAATTAATCTATAATCATATTATAGATTTGTGCTCAATAACTATTCAGTCCTGGAATTAACCCTTATGGGAACCAATATTCGATTCGTTAGCATGTATTCCAATATTGTAAAATCATGTTCCCAGCCATTCATGATGTTGAATCTCCAAAAAAAAAAGTCACCAGACTCATTATATTAAGACACCTTCAAGAATGAATCAAAAGATCCAATAAACATGAACTAGAGTTCATGACAACTCAGGATTAAATCTACAAATGATCATTTTTTAAGATATGAATTAAATCTTTATGGCAAACGGTAAGTTTATAAAGAAATTAATTCACATCAGTCATGTCATATATAATCACAATTATATAAAGTACCTTTACCAAGATGTATATCTACATCAGTAATTTGAATCTAGATTACTCGCATCCTATATACTTAGTAAACCCTACTAGCAACCATTCATTAAAGATTCTATACTTTATTATAGCGCTGACTATTTTATTCATAAAAATTATCTTAATCCTCTCGTACTCATACAAGATCATATTTTCATAAATGAATATGATATTTTTATATTTGTAATAATTATTCAGTAATAATTTAAACATTCAATTATAAGAGAAATGTACTTTTATTTAATTCCAAAATAAAATGTCTTTACACATGATTTTAGGGCACCAACCCTAACATTGGCAACATTCGGCTCATAATGGTCAGTAGAAACGAAGCTCGATGAATCTAATTTTTCTACCTGCATTTAAAGAGATGAAAATCTCCAACGCCCAAATCAAGAACATCGATATCAATTTTGTATGGTTCTCAAGATAACAAACGATGAAAACATGAATAATAATTCTTCTTGTATGTGCCGACATAGAAAGTGTAATGGTCCATTTCCTCATGATGGACTGCCTTTCTGCCTATAATGTTATTTTAGGTAGAGCTTGGATTTATCCTTTAGAAGCAATTCTGTCTACCTACCATTAGTCATTCAAACTCCACACTAAGTTTGATATAGGAGAAGTGATGAGAGATCAACAATCAGCTCAGGTATGTTACAGTGCGTCTCTAAGGACCAAAAAACCTTCATAGAAGTTAAAGGAAGAAGTAAACGAGTAAATTATGTTGTGGGAAAATAATGAACGCATGATTGAGGAATCGATTAAGTTATGATTAGAACTCAAGCATCAAAAAAAGGATTGTCTATATCAGTGTGAGCCTCAATTAGGAGTTCAATAGGGTACTCATGGAATTTTTAGTAAAAAAAAAGATTGTTTACATAGAATCACAAGGATATGGCTAAAATAGACCTTAGTCTAGCCATGCACCACTTGAATGCTAACCCTAATGGCATGTCAGTTAGGCAGAAGAGAAAGAAGTTGGGTTTGGACAAGAACAAGGTAATCAATGATAAGGTTATGAGGTTATTTAAGGGTGATTTGATCAATGAGGTGCATTTTCCTAATTGGTTGGAAAAATCGGTATTGGTACCAATGAAAAATGGAAAGATGCATGTTTGTATCGATTTTACCAACCTAAATAAGGCTTGTCCCAAAGATAGTTTTCATCTCCCCCATATCGACAGGATGGTCGATGCGACGGTTGGACATGAGATGCTTAGTTTCCTTTAAGCTTTCTCAAGTTTTAACCAAGCTCTATTACAAACCATTGACCAAGAGAAAAAGTTATTCATCTCGGAAAGAGAGATGTATTGCTATAAGAACATGACGTTCGGGTTGACTGTGGACTTCTACATAGATGATATGTTGGTGAAATCACTTAAAGCCAAAGTGAACTTCAGCACCTAAGCGAATGCTTCAAGATTCTATGAAAACACAACATGAAATTGAACACAACCAAGTGTTGGTTTTTATTGATCAAATCAAAGATTATACGCAGTGGAACAACAATTAAATTGTTAGATTAATCCCATAAGATTTCTAGATCTACTTCTTCACATGCATATATATATTGAATCAAGGACATGAATAGAAAAATTACCTCAGGTCCTTCCTAGATGCTATCTTTTCGTATGGCTAAATCCTCGAGATCTCACACCAAGATCTTCCAAAATGTTTTCAGGCCCACAAAGAACGAGTGTGGGCTCGCTATACAAATACTAGGCAATAAACTATTTATCAGATGTTCTCAACACATGAGATCTGATAAAGTTTTGGACCTAGGTTTTGTGAAGAACAATGACTTTTGTTTATGTCATTGTTCTCTTTCTCTGAGAGAGATTCCTAGATATTTTTCTATCCCTGAAAAGTTACGTTTTGTGAAAAACTGATATCATATATTTAATATATCCTATATATTAAAATATTTTGTTATTTTAAACAAATTCAAAATAACTGATCAGTTATCAGATTTTTGTTTAAATAATAATATTTTAATCATATTAAAATATCTCATTATTTATTTAATATTTAAATAACTAAAATTGTGGAATCAAGAGACTGAGTACACTCTCTTATGCGTGTAGCACAGTGCCTGTGCACTGTGCCACGCGTGTACCACATGCCTGTGATGGCATGTGGTTTTTCCCAATGTTTATTATTATTTAAATACCAAAAATCCCAAAAATAAATTAATTCAAAATTAATTATATTTTTGTTAAATCAAATAATTAATTAATTCTTAATTAATTAATTACACATAATTAGTTAATAATTATGTTTGATACATAGAAAAATATTTTACTTATCACATAAGTCATTTTTGCCCATTTTTGTATTTACCTTTGTCAGTGTTTGTTTGAGCCATTTCGGGGACCATGGACCTATAACATTAAGCTCCAATAAATTGAAACTAAATAATTAAACTCTTTAATTATAATAGTTAATTTATTAATTCTGATATTACTCCACTATAAATTCAGAATTGCACTCTTTATGTTATAGAAATACTTTTACATAAATCTTTTTCTTAAGTCGTCCATTGATATAACCATCTTGCAATAGTTCAACCCTCTAATTAATTAGTTCATAAATTAGAATAGAAGAATTACCATTTTACCTTTCTAATTTACTTCTTATTCCTTAAGTACCATTAATTCACTAGTGAATAATTAATCTATAATCTAATTATAGATTTGAGCTCAAAATCATTCAGTTCCAGAATTAACCCTTAAGGGAACTAATATACGATCCTTAGGAAAGATTAGATTTTGTATTGTTGATACATGTTCCCAGCCATCCATGATATTAAATCTCCAAAACAAAAGTCATTAGCCTCATTCTTTGAAGAGACCTTAACGAATGAATCAAAAGATTTAATAAACTTGAACAGGAGTTCATGAACACTCAGGATTTAGGTTGATCTATAAATGATCGTCAGTTATGCTATGAATTACAAGTCTTTATTATTAAATGGTTTTTGGATAAAGACTTTAATTCATATCGGTCCATGTCATAAATAATCATATTATATAAAGTACCTTTACCGAGATGTCTTTCCACATCAATAATCCAAATCTAGATTATTTGTATCATTATGATACTCAGTAAACCATACTTACAACTCCAATTAAAGAATTTCATAACTTTAATTTGTTGTTGTTGACTATTTTTATTCATTCATGTGATCTTAATTCTCTCATTCTAATACAAGATCACATCCTCAATAATGAATATGGAATTTTTCTGATATTTACAAAATTATTCAAACAATAATTTAACAATCTAAATATGACAATAATAATAAACCATTGTATTTATTTATTCACAGAAAAAACAAATGTCTTTACATGCTTTTAGGACACACTCCTAACACCAAGTTCCTTCGGGTCTCTTCCCAAAAATTTCTTGGTATTTTAATAACTCAACGAGGAATACAAGTAAGTCTCAATCATATAAGTGTTAGGATTAATGCCTTAAAAGCATGAAAAGATATTTTATTGAATTAAATAAAAAGAACAATTTTATTATATTTGAATGTTATAATTATTATTTGAATTAATTATATGATAATATCAAGAAAATTTCTTATTCATTCATGAGAATATGATCTTGTATTAGTACGAGAGAACTAAGATCATATATAATGAATGAAATTGTCAGTAACATATTAAAGTAAGGAATCTTTAATGAATGGTTAGTAGTGCGGTTTACTAAGCATACAGGATGCAAGTGATCTAAATTCAAATT
Organism: Humulus lupulus; assembly: GCF_963169125.1. Taxonomy (NCBI): domain Eukaryota; kingdom Viridiplantae; phylum Streptophyta; class Magnoliopsida; order Rosales; family Cannabaceae; genus Humulus; species Humulus lupulus. Next base: position 108,800,181 of record NC_084797.1, on the reverse strand, counting down.
ACTGATGTGGATAAACATCTTAGTAAAGATATTGTGTATAATAGAGATTATATATGACATGACCGAGGTAACGTCCCATAAAATCTCTTAACATAATTTGCGGAAAGACATAACCATTTTCTAAAAATAATGTAACCAAAAATCCATATAAAAAAACTTTTCAAAACATGCAAGATTTTGGAAGTACGCGCATACTTAAAAGTAAATTACAATGTCATATTTTAAAACATTCAACCAGCCCAAAATAATTTCTTAGTTATCATATGGGTTCTAGTCCCCAAAACATAAATTTCCTAATGGTCGATCCAGATGTACATCCTCACAGATAAACTCCAGCACTCACTGATCCACTTTTCCTTGGAGCTTACCTACCACACGAAACAACTAGGTAAGAGAGACGCTTAGTATGAACAACTTAACAAACATAACCACATAAATGAAGTAATAACTTAAACTAACTGTAACTAGGCAGATAACCAACCAAGAATAGGATTTTGATGAAACCGAACCCAAACATACAATTTAAGGATGTGCGAACGTCCTGGCAAACTTATGGTCATGCCTCATAACCAAAATTCATATCCTGAAAGTACACTTGCACGCAGAAAATCCCAGAGCATACATACAATCTTAACTGGTGTTGACCCTTGATTTGGTCAACAACACGGAGTCAAATAAACGACAAAGAATAGAAAAGGAAATCAAGAAAAGAATCCAGTGGGAAGAAAGTGACACAAGCAATTTATAGTGGTTCGGCCCCAACTAGATGGTAATGACCTACGTCCACTTAGTGTTCTTATTGATATTGAATCCCAATACTGTGATCAAAGAACTAGGGTTCTTGAGTTTCACAAGCCTTAGGAGAATTATAATTTCCGGTGGATAATCACACTATGCTTTTCTCTCTGAATACAAAGAATAAAAGTGCAAAAGTCAAAATTCCTCCCTTTCTTGAGCCCTCTCATTCTTATTTATAGGCTCAAGGAGGTTACATGGGCCAATGGGCCTTAATTATAATTAAGATCAGCATATCAAGGTAATAAAAGGAAATAAAATGAATATAATTATTACAAGATTGCGTATCTCAAAGGAAGTAAATGGAAGCATGCGACCAGACTGGTCGCACCTAATCACAAGACTTGACAAACCAACAATTATCTGGTCGATGACCGAACAGGATCCCTTCATTCAAAACTGCCACGTGCCAACCACGTATAAGAAATCCTTGCCACATCATCAGGAGCCATTTTTGGGTAAACATTTGCCCCCCAATTTTATTTTACTACGACCAACATAAAGTAAACTTAAGAGACCGACCCTTCGCATGCCCCATTAAATCTGTCAGAGCCATCCATGCCTTCTCGAAAAAGGAAACTAATCATGTCTTTTCAGTTTCCCAAAAGCTGTCTGACGGCTATTGCGTTTCCCCATGCCTTAAAAATTCACTCCCATCATTACCTCTTTTACAGTGCCCCGATCAATATAAATAACCTATTCTTTTCACTTTTCACTTTTTACCAATCTTCTTTTCTTCAAGAACTCTGAAGAACAAAGCAAAACAGACTCAGAAAAACCAGCTGACCCAAGGCGTTCCTGTCCAGCTGTTTGAATCAACGCACATGTCTTCACTTCAATCTTTCATTCAAGTAAGTTTCTTGATCGATTCATCTATGCTATGCCATGTTGTGCAATGTCTGCTTTGTCCCCATTTTAGATTTTAAGTTTCTGAGTTCTTGAATGTTTTTTTACTGTTCTTGAAGAAATTTGTTTCAGGGTAAAAGAGCACATAGACTTGAGCTTGAAATAATACTTATTAGGGGTTAAGGATCAGTTTGGTAGTTAGGATCATGAATTTAGGGCGTAAAATCAAAGTAAAAATTTGATTTTTAAGCTTGTAGAAAAACTGGGTTTTTCCCGTACCTTCAGAGTCGAAAAAGTTTCTCTTGAAAAAACTTTTTACTTCTGCTTTTTGATCCATTTACGAAACTGTTCGCGTAGGATTTAGTGTTTTTGACAATATGCTACTAGTCGTATAAAAGCTCAACTTTTATACACTAGCAACGTTATTCCAATTCTTAACACCTTTTAGTCTTTTGGGTCATAGATTCTCATCTCCCCTTCTCTGTTCGCAAATTTTCATGCACAATCCGTGGGGAGGTGAGAGGCCAATCAACGACGACCTGCTTGCTCAGCTGCTCGAGAATGAAGAACAGTCGTCGCTACTCATTCCGAGGATTCCTTTTTCCCATACCATACCCAATAGACCTTCGACCAGTCCATCAAACATGGGTAGAGTAAAATCGACTGCCCAGAAAAAGAAACCAACCAACCCTCAAGCAAATCAGCCTGCTCCTCGGGCTGAAATTCCTTCGACCAGTGGTCGAGCCTTAACACTGTTCCTGAAATCCAAACACAGGCCCAACCCCGGGACGTCCTTCGACCAGATGTCGAATGGTACATTGCACCCCCTAGCAATATTATTGCTAGGATGCTAACCAATTATCTCAGGAAGTACGAACTTTCTGGGGTAACTTTGTTCAAACCCACCAACGGCCAGCGGGAAAATCTGCCTGGCTACACCTTCAGCGCCTAGTCGAGGTATCATATCGAGGCAGGAGCAATCTTGCCTCTTCATTCTTTTTTCCAGGGAGTGGCCAATTATTTCGAGGTCGCTCCTTTCCAACTAACTCCAAACGGGTATAGAATGCTTTCTGCACTCTATATCCTTTATAGCCATAAAAAGTGGCATGTCCCTACGCCTCATGAGATCAATTACCTGTTCGATCTTAAATCCAACCCCAACCAAGACAACACGGGGTTTTTTAATCTCTGTCACCAGGAATCGACCCGCGTCTTCCTGAGTGAGACTATCTACAAGTCCAGTGTAGGAAAGTACTTCCAGGAGTACTTTTTAACTACTGATCTGGTTGCCAACAACCTAGCCTTCACCCAAGGAGGTAACTTCGTTATTCTCTGGTCACTTATTTCTTTTTATTTTATCTGCATCCTCCTTAGAAAATTAGCACTCTTCATGTCCATGGCAATGACCAGCTCCTACCCCAGAAATGGAGATCCAAGCAGCATCGCTGGCCAGCATGACTGACGTAGAAAAAAGCGTCAAACAACTGGTCACTGAAGCCAATCTAAGGCTGGTCGGTCTTCTGGAACCTCATCAGGATGTGAGGGAGTCAACGGCAAGGAGTGCCATTGGCGGAGAAGTTCTCATGTAGCAACAAGATGTGTCACAGCCTCCAAGGAGGAGGACAACTGGGGTAACAATCAGGGAACCCTCCAGCACCCCACGAGCAGATGTTCCCCCTGTCCTTAGGGGAAAGGGAAAAAAGAAAGTTTCCGAACCCCCTGCACCCATCGAAGAGTTTTCAAACGAGAACGGTACTGTCTTCTCACTTTTAGACAGTTTTCCCATTCCCTGTCATTTATTTGATGGGGATGGAAACTTTAAGTACACTCCCAATTTAAATTCAGATTTCTTCCAGGCAGTGAGTGAGTGTAGCTGTAGTTCAGTAAGTAATGTAGCGACCAATAGTTATAGCTCGGATACTCTACTAATAATTTCCTTGTTCTCATTTTTAACTCCATCTATACATATCGTCTAACTGCTCACAATGTTTCCTTACTTGTAGATATGTCGTTTGGAGATATGTTTGACCACTACAGCACACCTGCTGCTTCTTCGAGCCAAAGCAAGTGACACTGTGGAGAGAGCAGCAAGGCTCCTTCAACGAAAAAGACTCGGACTGAGGATCCTCCAGCAGCCTCTCCTTCCAAAGAAACAACGCCCCCTCCGTCTCCACTCGACCAACAGTCTCCCCCAACACGAGCCGATCAAAATCATATCCCTCCTGCACCTGCCGACCAGCTATCTCACGGTCAACATGGAAATGTCCTGACAAGCACCGTAGTCACCACGGCCAAAGAGAGAATATAAAAACTCTCAAAGCACAAATGCAGCCAAGAGGCCATCATCGGCACAAACTCTATGGAGGCTGATCAGATAATAAACCGAGGACTGAACGAGATATCTAGTGTAAGTTGCTTTCTATTGCTAAGTTTTGTTTATTTTGTTATTTCCCGCCATCATCTTATCTCTTTATCTGATCATAGGGAATATTGACTATAACTGTTGGGTGGCACCGCACGGGGGTTTTGGTCACCCAGACCAAAGAATCCGACGCCAAACATGCTGAGGAGGTCAAGGTGCTCGAAGGGAAAAACATTGAATTGCTCGAGACAAACACTGAACTGCTCGAGCAAAACTCCAAGCTGGCCGAAGAGCTTCAACGGTTTCAGACTGCTTTGACCAAAGCCAATGAAGACAAAGATAAGTTTAGGGAGTGTGCTAAACTTAATTGTCAATAGGCCAAACAGCTTGAGGCTGAGCTGATCGTGAGCAGAAAAGAGACTAATGAGCTGGAGGGGCGTGTCAAGGAGCTTGAGGAGACTAATGCCAACAACTTGGAAAGGTATAGGAGAGCTACCCACCATTTCTTTTATGAGTTCTGGAAGCATAATCGTGGGGCCAACTTCAATTATCTTTCTGAGCGACTGAGGCAAACTGAAATAGCCCGGTGCACTGTTCGTCTGGAGGAAGAAGAGAGAGCCAAGATTCCTGCCTCCCTAGAAATCTCCCTAGCCACGGGAATCGACGGGCCAGAAAATGAAGCTGGAACCACTGTCGACCAGGGCAATCCTCAAGACCCTCTCACCTCGTAGTATTTTTGTTTTAATTTTATCCTCTAAAAACAGTCTATATTTTTATTGTTGCATGGGCAGCTTTTTTCCTTTTAACAAACAATTACATCCGAGCAGTAACTGCTCGCGGTGTAAAGAGATTCATTTTTTATAGTATAATATTTGTATTTTTATTATAACATCTGTTCGCATGATCGAACTTAGCATAGTACTTTGGTTTGATTTAACAAAATAACAAAAAATTTGAAAAATACTCTAAGTACCCTAGCATGCTTTCACTTATTTTGCTCGTGTGTTTACATACCTTTTGATATGCTTAGCTTACTAGATACCTTATATGCCCCCCAAGAGATTTAGGAGCTTTAGGTCCTCGGTCACTTTCCTTGACTAGGACATGTTCGAACATTTCTGCTCGGTAATAATCCTTGTAAAAATGAAAATATAGCAATACAACACACGTAATGAGCAAATACTTGTAATAAATACAACAGTTGGCAAGATTGACTGACTGCGCACAATCCCTTTTATTTCTCGTAATAAATGGACAAATCGTCTCTATATGAGCAATCACAAAAATGATCTTACACTTATAAGCGATCAGTCATAAAAATGACTAACCCTTGTTCATAAACTTGTAAAAAGTAAAATTAATACAAGCCAATTCTTTTAGAAGAATTGTTTATTGATAGTACTTGCGTAGGTGTTCTCCATTCTAATAGCGAGGAATGAGATCCTCATTTAAGCGAGCAAGTTTATAAGTGCCTGGATGGAGGACTTCTTCGACTTGGTACGGTCTTTCCCAGTTAGGTCTGAGTACTCCAGCAGCTTGGTCGCGAGTGTTAAGGAAAACTCTTCTAAGTACTAGATCTCCCACATTAAATTTCCTTTCTCGTACTTTAGAGTTGAAATATCCGGTGACCTTTGCTGGTAAGCTGCTACTCGGAGTTGGGCTTGCTCGCGCCTTTCATCGACCAAATCCAAAGACTCCATCAATAACTGGCTGTTAGCGTCCTGGTCGTACGCTATCCGTTGATGTGATGGAAAATCTAATTCAACAGGCAGCATAGCCTCATACCCATAAGCCAAGGAGAATGGAGTATGGCCTGTTGTTGTTCGATGAGACATCCAGTACGACCAGAGTACTTCAGGCAATTGCTCTGGCCATGTCCCATTTGCTTCCTCAAGCCTTTTCTTCAGAGTATCCTTTAGTGTTTTATTGACTGCCTCGAATTGTCCGTTTGCCTGAGGGTGAGAAACTGAAGAAAATCTCTAGATAATTCCATGCCGCTTGCAAAAATTCATGAACAGATCACTATCAAACTGTGTGCCGTTGTCTGAGACAATTTTTCTTGGCAATCCATAGCGACACACAGTGTTCTTGACCACAAAATCGAGCACTTTCTTGGTCATTATGGTTGCAAGTGGCTCAGCCTCGGCCCACTTTGTGAAGTAATCAACAACCACCACGGTGTATTTGATGCTGCCTTTCCCTGTGGGCATATATCCAATAAGGTATATTCCCCATACTGTGAATGGCCACGGAATTTGCATCTGCTTTAGCTCATTAGGGGCTACTCGTGGAATCTTGGAGAATCTCTGGCACTTGTCACACTTTCAAACAAATTCCATCGAATCTTCATTCATTGTTGGCCAAAAGTGCCCTTATCTTAGGATTTTCTTTGATAAGCTCTACCCCCAGCGGTGTCCCCACAAAAGCCTTCATGGACCTCTTTCATTAACTATTTGGCCTTTTCTTTTGAAATACACCTGAGGAGTGGCATCGAGTACCCCCTTCGATATAGAATTCCATCAACTAGGATGAATCTAGCGACTTGCCGCTGAAGAGTCCTGGCTTTGTTTCTGTCCGTAGGTAACACTCCATGCGTTAGGTACTCTATGAAAGGTGTCATCCATGTATCCGCCGCCTAAATCACCAAAGAGGTTTCTTCTGCTTGAATGATAGGTGCAGACAACCGTTCAACTGGTACAATATTTAGGGTGTCGGCATCCTTGGCACTTGCTAACTTGGCCAAAGCATCAGCGTTTGAATTTTGGTTGCAAGGTACTTGCTGGAGGGTATACTTCTCAAACTGGGCCGACAAATCTTTCGCTTTATTTAGGTAGGCAACCATATTTAGACCTCGAGCTTGGTATTCTCCAATGATCTGATTAACCACCAACTGGAAGTCACTATAGATTTCTAGTGACTTTGTGTGCATGTCTCTGGCTAACTGTAAACCTGTGAGCAGAGCTTCATACTCGGCTTCGTTGTTCAATGTCGCGAATTCAAATCTAACCGCACATTGAAATCGATGCCCTTCAGGCATTATCAAAATCACTCCAGCTCCAGCGTGATGCTCATTAGAAGAACCGTCTGTAAACAACTTCCAAGAAGGAGTTTGGCTTTGAGCTTCAGGTGCTTCGATCTGCTCTTCGACCTGCTCGCTATCTGGAAGCCCAGTGAGCTCTGCAATGAATTCGGGTAGTGCTTGTCCTTTTACCACTGCTCGTGGTAAGTAAGAGATATCAAAATGACCAAGTTCAACCGCCCATGTCAATAATCGGCCCGCGGCTTCTGGCTTCTGCAGAACTTGCCGTAGAGGTTGGTTGGTTAAAACTGTGATTGGGTGAGCTTGGAAGTACAGCTAAAGCTTTCTGGAGGCTAAGATCAGGCAGTAGGCTAATTTCTCAATAGGAGGATACCTCGGTTCTGCTCCTATTAGCCTTTTGCTTACATAATACACGGCCTTTTGCACATTCTCCTCCTCTCTTACTAGAACAACACTAGCAACATATTTTGTGATCGCCAAGTAGATGAACATGGTTTCTTTATCAACCAGCTTTGATAGAATCGGTGGCTGCGACATGTGCCTCTTTAAATCTTGAAAAGCTTGCTCGCACTCCTCCGTCCATTCGAACTTCTTGTTGCCTCTAAGCAGATTAAAAAATGGGATGCATTTGTCCGTCTATTTGGAAATAAATCTACTTAGAGAAGCAATCCTTCCAATTAGACTTTGAACATCTTTGATCTTCGTTGGAAATTTCATATTGACCAAGGCTTTGATATTCTCGAAATTTGCCTCAATTCCTCGTGAGTTTACTATAAATCCCAAGAATTTCCCTGATCCAACTCTGAAGGAACACTTGAGGGGATTTAGCTTCATCTGATATTTATTCAAGACGTTGAAGCACTCTTGCAAGTCCCCTATGTGTCCTTCTACCTTTTTTGACTTAACTAGTATGTCATCAACATATACCTCCATGTTTGTACCGATCAGCTCCTTGAACATGTGATTGACTAGTCGCACCTGTGCTTTTCAAACTGAAGGGCATTACTTTGTAACAGTAAAGCCCTGTATCGGTCCAAAAGCTAGTGTGATCCTCATTAGGTGGATGCATACTGATCTAATTTCACCCGGAGTATGCATCCATGAATGATAGGATCTCGTGTCCTGCAGTGGCATCGACAAACTAGTCGATCCTAGGGAGTGGGAAACAATCTTTAGGGCAGGCTTTATTAAGGTCTGTGAAATCCACGCACGTTCTCCACTTGTCATTCGACTTGGGAACTAGTACGGGATTAGAGACCCACAATGGATTAAACGCTACCCTGATGAATCCATTCTCCTTTAGCTTCTCAACTTCCTCTTTCAGAGCTTTTGATCTGTCTTTGTCGAGCAGCCTTCTTTTCTGTTGTACTGGTGGAAAACTCTTGTCTATGTTCAGGACATGGCTAATAACTGCAGGGTCTATTCCAACCATGTCTTTATGCGACCAGGCAAAGACTTCCTGGTTCTTCTTTAAAAATTCCACCAGTCTTTGTTTTTTGTTGTCTCTAAGTTTTTACTGACTTTCACAACCCTGGTCGGATCTGCTTCATCGAGTTGGACCTCCTCAAGGTCCTCGACGGGTCCTATTTCTTCATTAAAATCCTTAAAGCGAAGATCCAAATCTCTATCCTCCTTTGGGCAACACCCTATTTGGTGACACAATCACCTGATTGGGCTTGCACTTCATTAGCCATTTGCAACTCTTTTCCGGCGATTTCCCTTGATCCACCTTTCTTTGCCTTAGATATCGTGGTGTTGTAGCACTCCCTCATTTCTCGTTGGTTTCCCAATACGCATCCTACTCCTGCGTCGGTTGGGAATTTCATGGCAAGGTGCCAAACAGAGGTTACAGCTCGCAGGTCGACCAGAATAGGCCTCCCAATCACAGCATTATATGCAGAAAGACAATCAACTACTATGAAAGTAATGAGTAATGTCCTGTTTGTAGGTGCAGTTCCTGCTATAACTGGGAACCTAATCGACCATGTTGGCGCGAGCCCTTCGCCAGAAAAACTGTATATGGTTTGGTTGCACGGCTCCAGGTCCTTGACGGACAACTTCATCCTCTCCAGTGAAGACTTGTCCAAAATGTTGACTGAGCTCCCTGTGTCAACCAGCACCCTCTTAACCATCATATTATAAATCTTGATGTCCACGACCAGCAGATCTGAATGTGGGAATTAGACATGTTGGGCATCGTCCTCAGAGAAAGTAATCAACTCCTCCTCTGTTCGCTTTTTTAGGTGCCCGATCCTCCACACTCATCATCTCGATGTCCTGGTTGTGGCGTAAGGTCCGAGCATATCGCTCCCTTGCCTTCCCACTATCTCCTGCAAGGTGTGGGCTGCCACAGATGGTCAGTAATGTACCTGCCACAAGAGCTGGCTGTAAAGGTGGCGAGTGTTGGCGTGCAGGCGCCTGCTCGTTGCCTCCTTGAGCCTCTCACTGAGACCCTCCTATGGCTCGTACATACCTCCTTAGGTGTCCCTATTTGATAAGGAACTCAATTTTGTCCTTCAACTGGTTACACTCATTGGTGTCATGTCCATAGTCGTTGTGAAAACGACAGAATTTTGTTGTATCTCTCTTAGAGATATCCTTCCTTTTAGGCGATGGTCGCTTCTAAGGGACATTGGCGTTGGTCGCTTGGTATACCTCTGCTCTACTTTCGACAAGGGTCATATAGTTGGTGAATCTTGGCTCGTATCTATTGCCTTTGGGACATTTTTTTTTGGACGTTGATGGCTCATTGTTCGCCCTTTTTCCACCATTTTTGCCATTTCCATTCCCGTTGCCTTTGCCATTGCCATTGGGTTTATCCGACCCATTGGCGGCTTTGGCGAGATCTTCCTTTGGTCCCTTGTCTTTCGTTGGCGACTTCCCCTCGTTGGCGATGGCATCCTCGAGCTTGATGTATCGATCAAGAAACTCCTGGGTACTTTTTACCCCATTCTTTCTTAGGCTGTTCCAGAGGGGAGAATGGTGCCTTACCTCAGCTGTTAGGGCCATCATTTGTCCCTTGTCGCCCATTGTTTTAGCTCCAGCAGCTGCTCACATAAAACGTTGGACGTATTCCTTTAAGGGCTCCCCATCCTTTGTCGTATCTCGACCAGCTGGTTGGCCTTAGTGGGGTGTATGTGACCCACGTAGAATTGTCTATAAAATTCCTTTACGAACATTTCCCACGATACTATACTAGCAAGAGGGAACTTAAAGAACCACTCCTGAGTAGTGTCAGATAGGGTGGCGGGGAAGATCCTGCAGCAGGCATCATCCAACACTTTCTGAATATCCATTTGTATCTCAAACTTGTTTACATGAGATATTGGGTCCCCGTACCCATCAAAGTTTGACAGTACTGGCATTTTGAACTTGCTGGGGGTTTTTGCCGCAGCAATCCTCTGCACAAATGGAATGCCTCTCCTCCGATCGTATTCAATGTTGGACATCCGGCTCCCGACCAACTGCCATACTGCCTGATTCAAAGCATTAATTTAAGCCCGAACCGCGTCTGGGATTGTTGGGGTGGCTAGTGCCGGAGGAGCGTACTCATCATCCCTCTCGCACCTATCGTTGAGCACGTCCCTCAGGTCATCGTCTCTGCGCCTTTGTTTGCTAGCACCCAACCAATCGAAGACATTATGCTATCGGGGATGCCCCCCAGCGTTATGGCTCGCAGGCCTATTTTCTCACGGTGGGGGGTTTCTATCTCCACTTCTTTCCTCACGCCCTCGACCAGCATTCCTCCTACCGGAATCGGCCTCATTGTAGTCATGGCCATCCCTAAACTTCGGCTGACTTTGGCGCGACTGGCTGGTCACGCTATTTCCTCTTCTGGCTGACATCTCCCGAGCATCAGGGGGAGGCTTGCGTTGGTCGGTGGGTCCCCGTGCATTATTATGTCGTGGGGGGCCCCTGACCACAAAGCCTGACTCGTTGTGTCTTATGTTAGCAGAAGGACACCGTCCCCTGCTTGGTGGATTTGGTTCATCGTCCCCTGGGCGTATAGGGCTTCGAGGAGGTTGCCCAGCCCTATTCTACCTCTGGCGTTGGGGATTGTCGCGACCAGCTTGAGAGGGTGGCTATTGCTCAGGATCCTGGATGGGTACATCTTCCTGAGTAACAGGCGGTTGCTCCGGCCTTTGAGGGCTCGCTGGCTAAATTAGAGGACTCAAATTTTGGGCCCATTGCGGTGGTGCATTTGGTGGTTGATCCGGTTGAGAGGCCGGCGCAGCTTGTCCTCGGGCCAACTGAATGGTTGGTTCAAGAGCCGTCGTGGCATCTCTCTGCCGATGGTCCATGTCCGCCTGCCGCTCGTTTAGCTCCTAATGCTGGCGCTCAATATCCCTCTGCTGCAACGCCAAGATCTCTACCGCATTTTCCTAATTGGCCCTCAGATTGGCCAACTCGTCCTGCAACACACTCAGTGTTGTCCTCAGCGTCTCATAATCCATTTCTTCCTCCTCAAAAACCAAGTGGGGCTCATTTTCAGCCACATTTGGAGGAGGAGGTTGAGAGGATGCAGCGCCAGCAGTCTGTCCAGCTCTCTTGGATGTCTTCGCCATATGATCTTCTTGAAGTCCTTGAGTTCAACTCTCAATGAAAGCACCAAAATGTTGACCCTTGATTTGGTCAACGAAACGGGGTCAAATAAATGACAAAGAACAAAAAAGAAAATCAAGAAAAGAATCCAGTGGGAAGAAATGTCACAAGCAATTTATAGTGGTTCGGCCCCAACTAGATGGTAATGACCTACATCCACTTAGTGTTCTTATTGATATTGAATCCCAATACTGTGATCAAAGAACTAGGTTTCTTGAGTTTCACAAGCCTTAGGAGAATTACAATTTCCGGTGGATAATCACACTATGCTTTTCTCTCTGAATACAATGATTAAAAGTGCAAAAGTCAAAAGTCCTCCCTTCCTTGAGCCCTCTCATTCTTATTTATAGGCTCAAGGAGGTTACATGGGCCAATGGGCCTTAATTATAATTAAGATCAGCGTATCAAGGTAATAAAAGGAAATATAATGAATATAATTATTACAAGATTGCATATCTCAAAGGAAGTAAATGGAAGCATGCGACCAGACTGGTCACACCTAACCCCAAGACTTGACAAACCAACAATTATCTGATCGATGACCGAACAGGATCCCTTCATTCAGAACTGCCACGTGCCAACCACGTGTAAGAAATCCTTGCCACGTCATCAAAAGCCATTTTTGGGTAAACAACTGGTAACATACATACATACTTACTCAGTCATATCTGAACATTCATACTTACTTATTCGTTCATATCTTAACATGCATACTTACTTAGTCATCTTAACATACATACTTACTTAGTCATTCATATCTTAGCGTACTTGCATACTTAGTCATTCATATCTTAACATGCATACATACTTAGTCATTTATATCTTAACGTACATACATACTTAGTCATTCATATCTTAACATACATACATACTTAGTCATTCATATCTTAACATACATACTTACTTAGGGTTCTGGAGGAACCTTCAACATAACTTAACATATCTTAACATATCTTATCATAGATTAACATTTCTTAGCATACCTTAACATATCTTACCATAACATAACATATCTTAGCATATCTTAACGTATCTTACCATAGCGTCGACGAGTGACTCCTAGAAGAATTCGACATACTTTCTTAGTCATAGAGATTTGATTTCGGAATTAACTTACTTACGTGTCACGGGGTTTAACCAGACTCTTATGTCACAGGTGTTAAACCAGACTTCTTACATGTTGCGGTGGCCAACCGACCTTAGTTACATAGTCATCGGTGGTGAACCGATTTCTTACTTAGTTCCCTAGTGGCTAGCCAGAGTTCATAGTTGTCACGGTAGCTAACCAGAATTAGAATCAACTTACTTATGTATCCCGGAGTTTAACCAGACTCTTATGTCACGGGTGTTAAAATGGACTTCTTATATATTGCGGTGGTCAACTGACCTTAGTTGCATAGTCACTGGTGGCGAACCGATTTCTTACTTAGTTCTGGGTAGCTAGTCGGACTGCTTACCTTAGTCATGAGTATGCGAACCCTCTAGGACTACGGTCTTGAGTAAACCTTCTAAGACTAGTTCAAATTATAAGCTTATAACTTAGTTATCTAAACTAGTTATTAACGTGTTGTAGCCAAATATATCATAAGTTGTCTTACTCGGATCCCTTAGTGCTTGCTTGTGGAAATCTTTTATCCAGAAGTGAGCCTTCTTGCTTAGATAACACTGTAGTGAAACCACACAGTGACTCAGATTAATTATGGTGTTTGATTAATTAAGTTTATGTCTTTAAGTTGAGTGATTAAGGATGGACTTAACAAATTTCCAATACTTTTAAAGCATTTTTTCTTCAATCTTAAAACTTAGACAAAAGCCTTGAATTTGTAGCCTTATCACATTATTCATAAAAAAAAAACATGCCTACAAATAATGGTGACGAAATTTGGAAATAAATTCCCAATTGCATAAAGAGACCACTTTCTTAAGCCTAAAGAAAACTTTCATTACCACACTCTTATTATCTTATAAAATAAAATTGTTAAATGCTGTCTCCCGCTTTATTAAAATTGTAAATTAAAAAGGTCCATTTTCAGTAAATTAAGAAACCCATAAGTTTTATTATCCAAAAAGATTTTATTTTCTCAATTAACCAAATAAATAAATTTTAGTCTTATCTCACACAAGAGTACTATCTTAAGATTTTTAAATAAATTGTAAAACCTCATTATATTTTAAGTCACTTAAATCTTAACCCTTAATCCATAGAAAGTTATCTTATATTTACTTTAAGAAAAAAAAAACATGATTTGACTAGTGAATTATGACTTAAAGTTTAAAAACCAAACCTGTCCAAAACATAATTTGATTTGACAACATTTTTAGAAAAACAAACTCACAATCTATGAGTTATTTCTTAGTAAACTCTTGCATGGATTTTAATTAATATAAATAGAGTCTAAATAATTAAAACCATCTAAAAATGTTGATTTTAAACTTGTCAAAACATTGCTCAAACATGCACTCTTCAAGCTGTCAGTTTTTCACTCCATCTTGCACATCAATCCCAAAAAGCTTATAAATTGACCTAGACATAACGTTTTTTAGTGTTTCAAAATGCTAAAATCAATTGCTCTTCCTAAATAAGGAAATACTGAAAGTCCCACTGGAAAATTTTACCAATAACCTAGTGTTTGGCTCATTGGAAGCCACTGTAACAACACCATCTTGGCAGCAAACAGTTTTGAACATCTAAATTGGAAAATTTATAACTCCCAAATTATAGTGAATTTTTTTAAAATATTTCATGAGCTTAATATTAAATATTTCTAGAACATTCAGTAAAATTTAAGCCAAAAATAATAATTTTTACCTACTCAACTAACTGTTCAAAATTTTAAGGTCGGAACTGCCAAATCCTAATCTAACTTGCACTAGATTCCTAAAAAGCTCATAACTTTAGTTATATAAAATGTTTTTTGGTGGTTCAAGATATTAAAATTATGTACTCTTTCCAGATAACACATTACAAAAACTTTGAATAATTAGGTTGTTTAGGTATGATTTGGCCCTTTGGAAGCCAATGAAAATTTTCGGCCGCAAGCATGCATCAACAAATCCAGTGGAACTTTGGATTCCAAGCTACCAAACACCACATAAACCACAAGCATGCATCATCAGCCAACTAAATAACCTTATCAAAACCCAAATAACTAATTTAACTCCCAAAACAACAATCAAATTAAGATTTGCTAAAGCCATTAAAATATTATGGTAGGAATCAAGATTTTTACCTCTTTATGTTCAAGACTTTGGGGTGGTTAAGCTCTTAGGGTTTTGCACCACTTCTCAACACTTCACACACTGAAATCCCTTCCCACAAACACTAAGAATCAGATTATAGATCTAGAAACAGAAAAGTGGAGGGATGCTTATAAAAGAGTTTGCTCTAGGGTTTACCTCTTTCAAAAATTTCCTTCTAATGTAGATGATGGTGCTCACACTTGCATTAACCACACCTAGGTTTGAAATGATGGCTGTGGTGAGTGTTAAACCAACATGCATAGAGTTTTAGAACCCTTAAAGGTTCGGTCAACATAGGAAGAAGAAGGAAAATAAAGATGGTAAGAAGAACAAGAGAACTCACTCCTTTTTCTTAACTTTGGTTCAAGCTTTTTTTAAAACTTTCAATGGAGTTTTTTTCAATGGTGCTCTAAATTTCTAGAGAGAAGAAGATAGATTTGAGAGAGATGAGTGTGTGCTAAAAAAAATCAAATAGAGTAAGAGAGAGGGAGGGTTCGATTGGGGTCTTTGGGTGGTGAGATTGAGTGTTGAGTTAGCTTAGTTTTCTTTTCAATAAAAAAGATAATAACATGGGAAAATAATGATGGCTATTTTCTTGAAATTCTATTGGGAAAGTTTTTTCCATTCAAGCACTCTACATAACCAGCCACACATGCCTCAAAGTGCCCTTGATTTAAATCTTATTAATCCTCAAATAAGCTTGAATATAAGGTCAAAAAAATATTTAGCACAGTGTATAGTTTTGATTAATTTTTCTTAGTGAGAAAAATCAATTTAAATAAATTGTGACATCACCAAACTTATCATATTTTATTATTAAAATAACCTATAGTTATTTTTTTTTAAGTTTATGCTCAAACTTATTTTTGCCATAATTATTCCATTAAGAATATTTTATCCGAGATTTTTACCCGATTAGGGTTTTTGACTCGGTCCACGACAAAAGGTCTCAGTTTCTAAAAAAAACGCACTTCCCACAATATGGTTAGCATTCAAACATCACGAACTTCTTGTAACATAAAGTGTTCCCCTGAAATAATACATAATACAGGGAATTAAAATACTCGAGCTAGGGTTTGCCTGGTGCCCTAAACGCAGGACGTTACAACTTATAAGAATTAATTATCTTTATAAACTTTTCATTTGACATAAAGATTTGATTCTTATTATAATAGATGATCATTTGTATATCAATCTAAATTCAGAGTATTCATGAACTCCTGTTTGTCTTTATTGGATCTTTTGATTCACTCGTTAAGGTTTCTTAGTATAATGAAGCTAATGACTTTTTGTAACGCCCTGGATAGCCAAGACCGCTACACTGTGTACATATAAAGGTGCAAGACTTTCTAATCAAGCCATTAATTTAAAAACGTGTCACTAAACGTGTATGAGCTAGGGTTAAAAGGTTTTGGCCTCAAAAGCTTCATTTTATATAATTAAATAGTTATATACACGAGATCCCAAAAGAAACAACGTTAAAAGTTGGTTTACAGATTTCTGAAGATACATAAACAAATGTTAGCCATACTAAGGCAAAATAGACAATCTTTGGGTCTCACGTCCCTGCCTAAACCTCAACCGTGGCGGCTGAGCAGCTGGCCATGTACATTTCGCTCACAGAGCTCTCCTATCAAGGCTGCTCAAGCTTGCCCTTGCCTTTACCTGCACCACGTAGCACCTGTGATCCAAGGCCCAGCAAGAAAACACGTGCAACACAAACAGTTATAACAAATAGTGAATTTACTAAGCACGAACTCTCATCAGATAATCCTCATTAATCATTCAGCATGTAATCAGAATCATGGATGCAATCAAACACTTATAACATTCATGTCACATAATAATCAAGGCCGACAACTTAGGCCGCACCCTCTGTTTATCCCACTGACTTCGGTCCGCTTAAACCGAGCTCAGTGCATAATAAGCTGTCCTTGGCTACCAGTGGCCAAGCCGCGCCCTGTGCGCTAGTGTAACCCTTGGCACCCTTAGGCCGTTGGTTCACTAATTAGCTTGCATGGCATAATACCATCTTTTCAAGCATACACAATAAGGAACCCTTAGTCCCGTTACATATATTCAACCAGGTGCATTTTTTCTTACCTTTAATCTTAACGGTTTCGAATTACGAGCGATGTTCCTCAAGCACGATCCGTTCCTGAGCCTAAGCTTTTATCACCTAGTCACAACCAAAGTATAGGGTTCCATTAATATTCAAATAAGGGTTTCCGGATACAAAACTAACTTTTGGGAAACTCGATTCCACCAAGCACGGTGGTGAAATTGATCCCGAGCACTCTAGGTTCGATTCCCGTCCTTAAAAACCCCTAACATTCAAGTGCACAACTAAGGGCTGCGGCCCTTGAAGCTTAGCCGCGGCCCTAGCCTCAAAACAGAACCAAGGACCACCCTGGGCGAAGACACGCGCCGCGGCCCTAGCAATGGGCGCCGCGGCGCTCACCCCTGGCCGAGCCTCCTTGGCTCATCTTCAACCTAGGGCCGCAGCGCTCTAGAACAGAGCCGCGGCCCTTCCCTCCGAGCCCAGAAAACCCACCATTTCCAACATCTAAACCACATCCAAAGCAATCCCAAAGCTCCCCATTTCAACACCCAACAACCCCAACACTTTCAAGCCACACAATTCAACAGAAAATTCAACCTAAAACTCATAGAAATCACACTCTTAATTCCTGAAACTTAAGAACATAAACACTCAAAGCTAACCAGTCAAAAACTCAAATTCAAACCTATAATTCGTGAATTAAAGCTTACCTCTTCAATTGGGTCCTTTCTCTAATCAAAACCCAGCTAGTTTCCAAAGCTTTCTAGCTCAAATTCCACCCTTAGTGTTGATTCAATTCCTTGGATGAGTCTTGAACTAAGCCTCAAAATCCAGCCTCATTCCCAGCAATTCCCAGCTCAAAAGTCCCAGAAATTCCCTGTTTTTCCCTTCCTTGAGCTTTCCTTGAGAGAGAGGAAAGAAGAGCTGGGAAGAAAGTCTAAGTCGGTTTATTTCTTCTGTCTACAACTTTCTATTTTTAGTAAGTTATCCTTATCACTTAGGTCAACCTAAGGCTCGGGGTGCCGGAAACGTCCCCGAGGGCAAAACGGTAAAATCCCCCAATATTCTCGCCTAGACTTCCTAACCTCAAATATATCTCCATATATTTATTTTCATAACCCGATAGTCTAAATAACTACCCGATACCTAAAATCTCCCTGACTTATCCATAGTCAACTGTTAAGCCCTGTTGTGACCTTTCCCCGCTAACTAGCTCTAAGATCGCCTCAAGTCGTGCTCCGCAAACCTAACCACATAATAATGTGGTTCTCACATATATCACATATGTATATCATATTATCATCAATTATCTTACAAACATTATTAATCATATAATTATGCATTTAAATCAATATATTCATGCAAACCATATTTAATCCAATTATGCCCTCCCGGCACGTTAATCAAGGCCCTTAAGCCTCATTAGCGAATTTGGGGTCGTTACAACTATCCCCTCCTAATGAGAATTTTGTCCTCGAAATTTACCTAAATAGCTAGGGATACTGATCCCGCATTGCTGTCTCTAACTCCCAGGTCACTTCCTCGATCTTGCTATTTCTCCACAATACTTTCACTAACGGAATTGTCTTATTCCGTAAGACTTTGTCCTTCCGATCCAAAATCTAAACTGGTCGCTCCTCATAGGACAAATCTGTCTGCAACTCTAAATCCTCATACTTCAGCACATGTGTTGTATCAGAAACATACTTCCGCAACATGGAGACATGGAACACATTGTGAACTCCTGATAGCAACGGTGGCAAGGCCAGCCTATAAGCCACCTGTCTAATCCTCTATAGGATCTCAAAAGGTCCAAAAAATCGAGGGCTCATCTTTCCCTTCACTCCAAACCTCCTCACTCCTCTTAGTGGTGAAACTCGCAGAAACACGTGGTCTCCAACCTGGAACTCCACATTCCTACGCTTAGGATCAGCGTAGCTTTACTGTCTACTCTGCGAAGCAAGCATTCTAGCTCGAATCTTCTCAATAGCCTCATTGGTCTTCTGAACCATGTCTGGTCCCAAATACCTACTCTCACCCATCTCATCCCAGTGAATAGGTGATCTGCATTTTCTCCCATATAACATCTCATAAGGAGCCACTCCAATCGTGGACTGATAACTGTTGTTATATGAAAATTCGATCAACGAAAGATACTTACTCCAAGATCCCTCGAAGTCAATCACACATGCCCTAAGCATGTCCTCTAATACCTAAATTGTCCTCTCAGACTGTCCATCAGTCTGAGGATGAAAAGTTATGCTAAACTTCAGCTGAGTCCCCATGGCTCTCTACAGAGCTCCCCAAAACTTGGAGGTAAAGATAAGGTCTCGATCAGATACAATAGACTTTGGAACCCCATGGAGACAAACTATCTCCCTCACATATAGCTCTGCATACTGTTCCACTGTATAAGTTGACCTCACTGGTAGAAAATGAGCTGACTTGGTGTATCTGTCCACTATCACCCACACCAAGTCATGAAGTTCAACTGTCCTGGGTAATCCTCCCACGAAATCCATCGTAATATCCTCCCATTTCCACTCTGGAATACCCAAAGGCTGAAGCAATCCCGCTGGTCATTGATGCTCAGCCTTAACCTGCTGACATGTCAAACATTTAGACACATACTCTACCACATCCCTCTTCATCCCGGGCCACCAATATAATGACCGTAGATCCTGATACATCTTCGTGGTACCCGGATGAAGTGAGTATGTCGTAGTGTGAGACTCATCCAGTATTTCTCGTCTGATCCCCTCATCTGCCGGAACACAAATTCGTCCCTGATACCGAAGCAAACCTGTCTTAGAAACAGAATAATCCTTAGCTGTCCCTGCTAAGACATGCTGCCTAACTTCCTGTAACTGCGCGTCCACCAACTGACCCTCCCTAACCCGCTCTAACAGGTTCGACTGCAAGGTAATATTTGCTAACCGGCCTACCACCAGTTCTATCCTTGCCCTGGTCATCTCATCAGCTAATTCCTTCAAGATCTGGGTGGAACTATACAATTGTCCTGGGCCCCTCCGGCTCAACGCATCTGCCACCACATTGGCTTTCCCAGGGTGGTAAAGGATGTCACAATCATAATCTTTAACCAACTCCAACCAACGTCTTTGTCTCATGTTCAGATCCTTTTGAGTAAAGAAATACTTCAAACTCTTATGGTCAGTGTATATCTCGCACTTCTCTCCGTACAGATAATGACGCCACACCTTCAGTGCGAATACCACTACTGCTAACTCCAAATCATGAGTCGGATACCGCTGCTCATACTCCTTCAGCTGTCGAGATGCATAGGCTATAACTTCCTCATTCTGCATCAGCACATAGCCTAAACTCATCCTCGATGCGTCACAGTAGACCACAAACTTTCCTTCCTTCGAAGGAAGACTCAACACAGGTGCAGAGATAAGTTGTCGCTTTAACTCTTGAAAGCTGATCTCACACTTCTCTGACCAAACAAACTTCTGGTTCTTTCTTGTCAACTCTGTCATCGGTGAAGAAATCTTTGAGAACCCCTCTACAAATCGCCTGTAATAACCGGCCAACCCCAGGAAACTTCGCACCTCCGAGGCGTTCCATGGCCTCAGCCAATCTCTTACTAGTTTTACCTTGGATGGATCCACCTTAATCCCTTCTGTCCCAACTATGTGCCCAAGAAAAGTCACCTCTGGTAACCAAAACTCATACTTCTTAAACTTGGCATACAACTGATGCTCCCTTAACCTCTGTAGAACCTGTCGAAGACGCTGCTCATGCCTTGCCTCTGAACTGGAGTATACTGAAATGTCGTCGATGAAGACAATGATGAACTGATCCAAGAAGTCCTTGAACACCCTGTTCATTAAGTCCATGAAGGCTGCTGGGGCATTGGTCAAACCAAAAGACATGACCAAGAACTCATAATACCCATACCGTGTCCGGAAGGTCATCTTCGGTATGTCCTCATCTTTGATCCTCAGCTGGTGATAACCAGATCGAAGATCAATCTTTGAGAACACCGTCTTTCCCTGTAGCTGATTGAACAAGTCATCAATCCTTGGTAAAGGGTACTTATTCTTAATAGTCAACTTGTTCAATTCTCTATAATCTATACACATCCTCAAAGTCTCGTCCCTCTTCTTAACAAAGACCACTGGAGCG
The DNA here is from genome assembly GCF_963169125.1 of Humulus lupulus. Taxonomy (NCBI): domain Eukaryota; kingdom Viridiplantae; phylum Streptophyta; class Magnoliopsida; order Rosales; family Cannabaceae; genus Humulus; species Humulus lupulus. The sequence goes on along the minus strand of NC_084797.1, from coordinate 108,779,085 downwards.
CCCCATGGAGAATAGCTAGGCCTGATGAATCCCAAATCCAGAAGTTCTTGCAACTATATCCTTAACTCTTTCAGTTTTGATGGTGCCATCCTGTACGGTGTCCTACATACTGGTTCTGTCCCCGGTGTTAACTCAATCTCAAACTAAATCTCCCTGCGCGGCGGTAACTCTGGCAGATCCTCAGGGAATACATCTAAGAACTCACACACCAATATGGTCTCTCCTGGCCCTGCCAGCATAACTCTAGCAGTATCCACTACACTGGCCAGAAAACCTATGCATCCCCCCTGCAACAAGTCTCTGGCTCTCAACGCTGAAATCATGGGTACGCGGGGTCCAGACACCGTACCCACAAAGACAAAAGGGTCCCGTCCTCAGGCTCAAAAGTAACCATCTTCTTCCTACAGTCAATTGTTGCCCCATATCTGGCTAACCAATCCATCCCCAAAATCATATCAAAATCCTCCATATCTAACTCAATCAGATCCACCGAAAGTTCCCTACTATCAACAATCACTGGCAGTGCCCTAATCCATCTCCTAGAAACTACCAGTTCCCCTGTAGGCAATAAAGTCCCAAACCCTGCAGTCCGATACTCACTAGGTCTACACAATCTATCAATCACTCTACTAGAAACAAAGGAATGTGTAGCACCTGAATCAATCAATACAGTAAAAGGAAAGCCAGCACTAGAAAGCTGACTTGTCACTACCGAGGGACTAGCCTCGGCCTCTGCCTGAGTCAAGGTGAATACTCGAGCTGGAGTCAAGTTATCCACCTTCCCCGCTTCACCTTTCTTCACCGTTGGGTAGTCTTTCCTGAGATGCCCTACTGCCCCACACACAAAGCATGCCTTGGCCCGACACTCGCCCAGATGGCATCTTCTACACCTCGGGCACTCTGGGTAGGTCCGCCATGCCTCGCCGCCACCCTGACGGCCACCCTGACCACCCCGACCCCTCTTATCAGGACCAGCAGTAGTCGAAGTGTCAGGAGCCTTTCTCTTGAAGTCGCTGGGGCCTCCGCCCCTACCTGTCCCTGAATAATGAGGCACCGCTTTGCGGCCCTCATGCCTCACCACACTCTCCCTCCATATCTTGTTCTCCGCTTCCTCACCGGTAAGAGCCTTCTCAACAGCCTGGGCATAAGTTGTTCCTCCAGGTATCGTTGTAATCCTGACATCCCGGGCTATCATAGCATTAAGCCCCCTGATAAATCGATCTTGCCTAGCAGCATCTGTAGGCACAAGATCTGGTGCAAACTTTGCAAGCCTATCAAACTTTAGAGCATATTCAGTAACAGTCATATTGCCCTGCACAAGACTCGCGAACTCATTAACCTTTGCTGCTCTGACAGCAACATTGTAGTACTTCTGACTGAACAAATCTCTGAAACCTTCCCAACTCAAAGTAGTAACATCCCTGGTCTGCGATGCCACTTCCCACCAGATGCGGGCATCCTCCCTCAACATATAAGTGGCACAGGCCACCCTATGATGCCCCTCTATCCTCATAAAATCCAGAATTATGGTGATCATAGTTAGCCATTGCTCGACTTTCAATGGATCCAGTCCACCCTCAAAGATTGGGGGTTGCTGTTTCCTGAACCGCTCATATAACGGCTCCCATCTGTTACCAACCTCCCCTGATTGCACAACTGGTACCACTGCAGGTGATACAATAGGGGTAGCACTCCCTGATGGAGCCGGCTGCCGCAGAATACGGATATGCTCATCCTGACTCTGTAATCGAGCCTGCATAACTGCCATTAACTGCTGCCAGTTCTCAGGGACTGGCGGAGGATCCTGGCCCTGATCATCACTCCCGGTCCCGAACCTAGTGCTGACTAGTCGTGTAGATTTTCTTGGACGCATAGCTATCCAAGTCAATCTGCAAATAACGACTCGGCAGTCAGACCATGATGACAGGGTAAAACTTCTCCAAGATCCATCAATAGAACATAACCAATCACAAACAACCAACATATAAGAATCCATCCCCATGCACTGGCTGCTAATAAGCACACCTCCAATCTCATTACACAATAGCTATAAAACAGACATTCATCCATGCACAATATACAATTAATCATCCATATATTCATTTATATGCACGACAATGCTAATAAACATGCCCCAATATTCTCACACAACAGTCAAGGGCCAGGCCCTATCAGTATCTCTTGCTTTCTATTAATCCAATAAACAACAACATTCATAACTCATTTCAGGCACATAAGCAAATAAACACATATACACATTACCAAACCCTGATTTCAGCTTGTCTCTAGCAGCGAATGTACATGTTCAGCCTGTCTTTAGGAACCCTTAAACCTAGGACGCTCTGATACCAAGTTTTAACACCCTAGATAGCCAAGACCGCTACACTGTGTACATATAAAGGTGCAAGACTTGCTAATCAAGCCATTAATTTAAAAACGTGTCACTAAACGTGTATGAGCTAGGGTTAAAAGGTTTTGGCCTCAAAAGTTTCATTTTATATAATTAAACAGTTATATACAGGGGATCCCAAAAGAAACAGCGTTAAAAGTTGGTTTACAGACTTCTGAAGATACATAAACAACTGTTAGCCATACTAAGGCAAAATAGAAAATCTTTGGGTCTCGCGTCCCTGCCTAAACCTCAACCGTGGCGGCTGAGCAGCTGGCCATGTACATTCCGCTCACAAAGCTCTCCAATCAAGGCTGATCAAGCTTGCCCTTGCCTTTACCTGCACCACGTAGCACCCGTGAGCCAAGGCCAAGCAAGAAAACATGTGCAACACAAACAGTTATAACAGATAGTGAATTTACTAAGCATGAACTCTCATCAGATAATCCACATTAATCATTCAGCATGTAATCAGAATCATGGATGCAATCAAACACTTATAACATTCATGTCACATAATAATCAGGGCTGACAACTTAGGCCGCACCCTCTGTTTATCCCACTGACTTCAACCCGCTTAAACCAAGCTCAGTGCATAATAAGCTGTCCTTGGCTACCAGTGGCCAAGCCGCACCCTGTGCGCTAGTGTAACCATTGGCACCCTTAGGTCATTGGTTCACTAATTAGCTTGCATGGCATAATACCATCTTTTCAAGCATACACAATAGGGAACCCTTAGTCCCGTTACATATATTCAACCAGGTGCAGTTTTCTTACCTTTAATCTTAACGGTTTCGGATTACGAGCGACGCTCCTCAAGCACGATCCGTTCCCGAGCCTAAGCTTTTATCACCTAGTCACAACCAAGGTATAGGGTTCCATTAATATTCAAATAAGGGTATCTGGATACAAAACTAACTTTTGGGAATCCGATTCCACCAAGCACGATAGTGAAATTGATCCCGAGCACTCTAGGTTCGATTCCCGTCCTTAAAAACCCCTAACATTCAAGTGCACAACTAACGGCTGCGGCCCTTAAGGCTTAGCCGTGGCCCTAGCCTCAAAATAGAACGAAGGACCACCTTGGGCGAAGACACGTGCCGCGGCCCTAGCAATGGGCACCGCGGCGCTCACCCCTGACTGAGCCTCCTTGGCTCATCTTCAACCTAGGGCCGCAGCGCTCTAGAACAGAGTCGCGGCCCTTCCCTCCGAGCCCAGAAAACCAACCATTTCCAACATCTAAACCACATCCAAAGCCATCCCAAAGCTCCCCATTTAAACACCCAACAACCCCAACACTTTCAGAGCAAGTTAAGCCACACAATTCAACAGAAAATTCAACCTAAAACTCATAGAAATCACACTCTTAATTCCTGAAACTTAAGAACATAAACACTCAAAGCTAACCAGTCAAAAACTCAAATTCAAACCTCTAATTCGTGAATTAAAGCTTACCTCTTCAATTGGGTCCTTTCTCTAATCAAAACCTAGCTAGTTTCCAAAGCTTTCCAACTCAAATTCCACCCTTAGTGTTGATTCAATTCCTTGGACGAGTCTTGAACTAAGCCTCAAAATCCAGCCTCATTCCCAGCAATTCCCAGCTCAAAAGTCCCAGAAATTCCCTGTTTTTCCCTTCCTTGAGCTTTCCTTGAGAGAGAGGAAAGAAGAGCTGGGAAGAAAGTCTAAGTCGGTTTATTTCTTCTATCTAAAACTTTCTATTTTTAGTAAGTTATCCTTATCGCTTAGGTCAACCTAAGGCTCAGGGTGCCGGAAACGTCCCCGAGGGAAAAACGGTAAAATCCCCCAATATTCCCGCCTAGACTTCCTAACCTCAAATATATCTCCATATATTTATTTTCATAACCCGATAGTCTAAATAACTACCTGATACCTAAAATCTCCCTGACTTATCCATAGTCAGCTGTTAAGCCCTGTTGTGACCTTTCCCCGCTAACTAGCTCTAAGATCGCCTCAAGTCGTGCTCCGCAAACCTACCCACATAATAATGTGGTTCTCACATATATCACATATGTATATCATATTATCATCAATTATCTTACAAACATTATTAATCATAGAATTATGCATTTAAATCAATTTATTCATGCAAACCATATTTAATCCAATTATGCCCTCCCAGCACGATAATCAAGGCTCTTAAGCCTCATTAGCGAATTTGGGGTAGTTACACTTTTGTTTTGGGGATCCAATATCAAGAATGGCTGGGAACATGAATTACAAAATTAAAATCCATACTTTCCTAATGGATCAAATATTGGTTCCCTTAAGGGTTAATTTTGGAACTAAATAGCTATTGAGCTCAAATCTATAATTTGATTATAGATTAATTGTTCGCTAGTGAATTAATGATACTTAAGCATCAAGAGGTAATTCGAAGGGTAAAACGGCAATCTTGACCAACTCTAATTAACGAACCAATAAATGGATGACAGAACTACATTTATTTATTATATCAATGGACTGCAAGATAAAACTCTATAAATATAATTCTATAAATACTTATAGTGCAATTCCACATTTATAGTAGAGTAATCATGGAAGTAATAAATAAGATTATTGTATTAAAGAGTATAATTAATAATCAGGTTTATTGGAGCTTCCTATTATAGGTCCATGGTCCCCCGATCATCTCTGTCCTACACTGTCAAGGGTAAAGATGTCAAAAGAAAGATTTGTAGAGAGGACTTAATTGCAAAGGAATTAATTTTCCAGGGCAATGAAATAATTGTGATAGTTATAGGCAATTGATTAATTATGAATTAATTAATTATTTAAGTATATAGTTTTTATTTTGAAAAACTATAGGTTAAAATAAGTATTGGCCTTGTTCGGATTAATATATAAAGAGAGATTAATAATTATCTTATTTAGAATAAGATATTTATTTATTTATTTAAAACTGATATTTTAAGATAAAGTTAATTTTGAATTAATAGATATTTATTTTGGGATAAATATATTGTCTTAAACATTAATTAAATAAACAAATGAGAAAATTAGGGATAACCCTAATGATGTGGTCGACATACTCACTGTCTTAAACATAATAAAATAAAAATTAATAAAATTAGTTAATTATCTTTATAAACCTAAAAAAAGAAGCGATATTTTTAGGAAGGTGATTGTTTTTCACAGACTCTCTCTCTCAAAAAACAGATGCAATAGCTTTGCTAAACCTGAAAACTATTCAATTCCTCTTCTCTCTATCAAACATATCTGGCTCTCATATGTTGAGTACATCTAGAGAGTCATAAATCAAAATTTTGAATCCTAAGTGCCCACACACGTCCTTGTGTGTTTGATGATTGGTCTGGAAGATCAAGGTGTGAGCTTTCAAAACTTAGATAGGAAGATCATTGATTTTATACAAAAATACTTCAGGATACTTGATAAGCTATAAGAGGTAATCTCTAATCTGATTGTATGTTATTTTATATATATATATGATCTTGGCTGGTATTAATAATTATTAAAAATAGCTCATTCCCCGCTGTGTATCTCTGATTTGCTCTTTTGATACCAACAATAAAGGCTTTTAGGAGTATGGGAAAACCTTGGATTATAAGAGATATCTAAAAGTTGACAGGTCAGGTAGCAGCCTTGAATCGTTTTATATTCAGGTCCATAGACTTTTTGTCTACCTTTTTATAGTCTATAAAAAGGATAGAAGAAGTTTGAGTGGAGTGATGATTGTCAAAAGGCATTTAAAGAGCTCAAAGACTACTTATCCTCTTCTTGGTGTTGTCAAAACCAGAGAATGGAGAGATGCTTTACCTATATCTTGCCATGTTAGATAATGGAAAGATTATCTCTGGTTCTTGCTACATCGACTAGGAAAATGAGGCCTTATGTGTAATATTATACCATATGTGTAATGACCACCTTCCCTCTAAAAAGCATTGTTCAAAAGCCAAAGACCTCGGGGTGAATAACAAGTGGGCTTTTGAGTTAGGAGAATTCGATATTAGCTACTAGCATAGAAGAACCATCAATTCACAAGTCTTGGCTGATTTCATAACTGAGTTAACTTATTTCGAAGAGATAAAGAATGTACAAACCCACACTGAGAAGGTGTGGAGAGTAGACGTCAAAAACTCATCTAATGCAAAAGGGGGGAGAAATATGTGTTGTAGTGACAGCCCCAACTGGAGAAATCTTTGAAAAATCCATCAGTATAGAATTTAATGTTACGAATAATGAGGCAAAATGTGAGGCCATGATTAGCTAGTTGGAGATTGCTAAACACATGGGAATACAAAAAATTCAAGTGTGAATTGACTCGCAGCTTATAACTCAACAAACTATTATCAAAAGGTGTCTGAATTGATAGCATATTTTTAGAGTTTCAAGATGACTCAAGTACCCCGAGTTGATTGACAGATGGTTTGATAAGTGCAATTAGGGATGTAAATGGGGCGGGTCGGCCCTGCCCCGCTAAAGATCCGCCCCGACCCGACCCGTTAAGGCTTTTGATCCGGGTCGGATCAGACCCGCCCTGGATGTGATGGAGCGGGTTGGACCCGACCCAGTAAGGTTTTTTTTCTTTTTCTGTAATAAAAGAAAGACTAATTTTTTTTTAAAAAATGTTACAATATAAAAATAAATGACAAGAAAATTTGTCATACTAGACATAAATGAGTTGCCTACATTTTTTTTATAAATTGTCTTGCATACTAAAATAAAATAAAATTTCATATACTTCAAAGCAAAACATCAATTTTTTTCTCTATCTCTCTCAAATATACTTTGTTTTATTTATATATATATATATGGATTGTAGATTACCCTAAATAGTTGTAGTAATTAGTTTTTAAAAAAACTTCTTTATTACAAACAAAAAAAAAAACAACAACAACTGGGTCGGGTCGTGATCCGACCCGCTAAAATTGCTAGCGGGTTAGGTCGGATGTCGATCCGCCTCGGTTTTGCCCCACTTATTTTTTGATCATAGGTCGCCCCGTCGGGTCGGGGCTCTGACCTGCCCCGATCCACCGGGTTTTTTTGCCATCTCTAAGTGCAATTTTCATCATTTATATTTAATTTCCTTAAGCTTGAAATTATTAGTTTTTAGTTATTTTAATTTAATTTTTAGAATTTTGTGATTTTTATGGTATAAAGAAGGTTTTAGAGTTAAAATGCACATTTAATAGTATTAAAATAGATTTACTTTTAATTAATATTTTCATAAATTTTTAATTAGACATATTTTGAATTTGAAAATATTTATTTTTATTTGATTTATTTTGTTTATAGGAAAGTGTGATATTTTATAAAGAAAATAAAAGAGTTGGAGCGTGAAGCTAAATCACAGCTAGAGCTTGAAACTTCACATACGATTTTGACATTGTTTCAGCCATAATATGGGAATTTTCGATGAAATAATAGTTGTGAAGATTTTTCTTATCTTTCTATGGATTATTGAATCGTCGAATTTCGAGTTATATCGAGAGAGTTACAGCCAAAATATGATCAATTGGTGTAGCAGGCTGTTTGAAGGGAAAAATCAGTTTCTTGGGGATGATGAAAATACTAGATTTTAACTCTAATTTTACAACGAATTGCTAGATGTTTTTATCACAAATTTAAAAATTGGAGATATCACATAAATATCAAAAGCTAGAATGAATATTTACTAGTTTATAATTATTTTTCGAGATACTTTTTCATAGAGAAAACTTAGCATTATTTTGAGTGAATTTTAGAGAGAAAATTAGAGTGAGTTTTGTTCTTCAATTCTATTATTCTTCATCTCTTTCTCTATTTTCTATGAAATTTTTGTGCTAATTTTTAATTATTTTTAGCTAATTTTCTATTTAATTAAGGGTGATTTCAAAGCCCTAAATATATATTTTTTAATTATTAATGATTATTATTTCTTATTTCCATCTATATCAAACTGCTTATGTTATTCTACGCTTAATATTATGATAATTTTTTTAAATTTATGTGGCCACTAGATATTATTTAAATAAGAATTTAATGCCATTTTAGAATTGTTATTCACCTAATAGTGTAGGATTCTAAGTGTTTGTGGTAGTTCATGATTAGAGATTATGATCAAACTCTTCTTTAATTATGATGAAAAACATAGCCTAGGTTAAATGAATCGCAGACTTGTTGGGTTTGTTGCTTAGATTAACCTATCTCCATAAAAATTAATGCTTTTGTTAGATTAAATCTAAGGTGCTTTTCTATTAGGCTATTTAGGATAAAAAAATTTATTAAGATCGCTTCGCTTTAATGAAATATATTAGGGAGATTTTGGAAAATGAATGCTTATATGTTATCTACGAGGTCAATATTTTATTTAAAAACATGAATATTTAATTTACAAATAATTGAAAGTGTGTTTAGTTGTGGAAAATGAACTCTGGGGTATCTTTAATCCTTGAATTCACATTCATTTATTTTATTTACTATTTTTATTTCATTAAATTCTCAAAATTCTCTTTTGTATTTTAATAATAAATTGAATTGATAGTCCTCGTGGGATCAGCCATTACTACTGCTTTACTAATAATTTAGTGAGTAATAAGGAAGTTAATAATTAAATTTGTTATGGCTAACGACATGCATCAAGTTTTTGGCACCGTTGCCGAGGACTATTTAGTTTAATTTGGTATTCATTTTTTTCTATACTAACTTGGTCTATTAGTTGTGGTTTTTATTTTTCAGGGCTTTCATAGAAAGCTTTTGGAGATATGGCGATGTACTATCAACTATTTTATGATCTAATCAATGTCTCGCTACAAGTAAATAGATACAATCCCTACGTTGACAATTACCATTCACAATGGGGGAATTATTATAATACTTTCTATGGTGGAAATCAATATGTTGAGTCGAAATACTACTTTTCATTATAATATAATGAGTTCATACCACAATATTCAGATCCATCACCAATTTGAGATCTTTTGAGGGCCTTGAGTGCTAGCAATCTCCAACTCAAAGAATGATAGTGCAATAAGTCTCCAAAGTGGTACACATTTTAACTCACCACCTCACTTGGAAACAACACCAGACCTAATTCCAAACCAAGGAATTAAGAATTCAACCCCAGAAGGATCCTCTACACAGGAGGTTGACACTTCCACTACAGTTGGTCCAACATTGAAGGAAAGGCTACACAAACCAACTGTCACATCGTATGTACCTCATTCGCCTTTTTCGAGTAGATTGAAAAAGTCTAAGAAGGAGGAGGAAAATAAGGAGATCCTTAACACATTCCGGAAAATAGGAATCAATATTCCTCTCCTTAAGGCCAATAAGAAAGTACCACGATATGTTAAGTTTCTTAAGGAGTTGTGCACTAATAAATGGAAGCTAAGGGGTGATTAAAAAATAAGTGTTGACCAAGTTTTTGGCCAACGACGTGAGAACGTCAAAAATGACAAACCTTCAAGAGAATTTAAACGACACAGACTGTTTAATAAAGAAAATAAAGAACACACAAGATTTTTATAGTGGTTCAGCCCCAATATGTTGGTAATAGCCTAATCCACTTAGAGTTGTGATTATAGATCTGTACTCAAGATCAGATGGACTGAGCCAACTGAGTTTCTTCAGTACAGATTGCAAAAATACAAGAATTCTTTATGATACCAGCACTTTCTCTCTCTAGAAAACTCAGACCCAAAATTTCCCCAAAAAATCTCAAAAAAGGAAGAAACCCTTTTTTGATCCCATAAGCCATATATTTATAGGCTTAGGATCATACATCTGATATCCCCTAGAATCAGGATATTTCATTATATTTATTATATTTAAATTACAAAAAACATTCAAAATGTAACAAAACCCCCAATTTGTGGGAAGAATGAGAAATTCCCGCGTGTGCCAAGACCGGTTCTTGTTGAAGCCGTTTCTGGGAATCTTGACTTAGTCCTCCTCTATCTGGTCGACCCATATCTCCTACTGACCACTCATGCAAGTGCTGATCGGACACATGCATGCTGGACATATGCAAGTGCTGGTAGGACATGCACTTGCTGGTAGGACATGCACTTGCTGGTAGGACATGCATTTTTTGGTAGGACATGTGCATGGTGGTAGGACATGCACTCCTCTTGTCTAACATGGCACTCTCCTCTAGCATGCCATTTCTCTCCTCTAACATGGCACTCTCCTCTAGCATGCCATGTCTCTCTTTGGACAACCATGCACTTATTGGACATATGCATAAAGACCACATTCTTGGAGTCTCCTCGGACCACTCTCTTGGGTTCTCCTCGGACCTAGGTCCCTTGGGGTCTCCTCGGACCAAGGTCCCTTGGGCTCTCCTCGGACCAAGGTCCCTTTGGCTCTCCTCAGACCAAGGTCCGACCTCACCTTGGCCTTTCATCGGACCAAGGTCCGACCGGGCACTTGGACTGCTCCTCGGATGTACTTGGCTTGGACGTGACACTCTCAAGCAGTCAAAACTCTTCATCAGTCTACCGGGTCACTTTATCACAACTCTGAGGAGTTAATGTATTTATTGACTATTTAATGTGTCTTTTACGGACCATGTACTGCCATTTGTCATCTCTATTGCCACGTCATCAATCTCCATTTTTGGGGATAACAATAAGCGTGGGGGAAAATGTTTCTGCTATTCTCTTAAGGAAATTTCCTTCTAAGTGTAAGGACCCTTAGATGTTTACAATTCTATAAACTATTGGTGAAACCAGGTTTTCTCATTGTATGATAGATTTAGGAGCATCTATTAATGTTATATCTTATGTTATTTATGCTTCCTTGAATCTTGGGCAATTAAAAAAACTATTGCTATTATTTAACTAGCTAATTTCACTAATGTTTATCCCTTGGGGGTGGTTGAAGATGTTTTTGTGCAAGTTCTATTTGAGAGGTCATTCTTGCTCATTACGAGTACAAATCTGGATGTTAAAGTAGGGGCACTCTGTAACGTCTCAAATTTGCTAATAAGGCTTAGTGTCTTGATTAGTGTTCTGGGAGGACATAATTGGATTTACATATGTGGAATTAATTGAATGTATATATGATTATGCGGCATACATGATTTACATGGCGAAATGAATAAATATGGATGTGTTAGGTGTATTAAATATGCATGTGGGCCCGTTCTTGTTAACAAGGGCATATTTGTAATTTCGACTTGTTGATGGTATAAATGTAATTATGTGTGTTCAATGATTGGAAATACATTATATATGTGGATATATTTGCAATATTTGGCTCAAGGCAATCCTAGTGAGTGGATTAGCGAAAAACTCACAACGGGGTAAAATACCCGGCTCAGGGTGAGCCTAGGGGTATTTTGGGAAACTTAGTGTGTATTTGGGGTTTATCGGGTAATGGGTAGTTATTAAATGGTTATTTGGGTATGTCGGGATTAATTGAGAATTTATAGGACTATTTGAGGATTAGCGGGAAATGTGGCAAATGACGGGTGTGCCCTTGGAGGCATTAAAGGGATAAGGACGAGCTAGGGGCATTTTGGTCCTTTTCTAAGCTTTGGCTGGGTTTAGTTAGATTGGAGGACCCTAGAAACTAAGTAAAATAGAAGGAAACACTCAGTCTATTCCCTCACACTCTCTCTCTCTCGTTCATCGCTCTCTCTCTTAGGCTTTGGGATTTTTGAGGAGGAAGGTTTGAAATTTGAGTCTGTGAATTAAGGAATCAAAGCTAGGAGCAGGATTAGAGGTAGCTGAAGGTCGTGATCACAGTAAGGTAAGAATTATGCCCTGGTTTTGAGAGAATTTTTGTTATGGTTTAAGTGTTTTTTTGAGGTTTAAACTTTAATCCTGATTTTGAGTTTTGGTGAGGGTATGGAATAGTTTCTGGGGTTATTGTGATGCCTAGGCTATGTTTTTTAGAGTTCTAGACTCAATTTTAGTTTGGATTAATGTTTATAGTGAGTTTTGATGATTTTGGTTCAGGGGAAAACGTAGGAAAGTGCTGGAAAATCTGGGTTCACAGTGTCGCACCACGGCGCTGATCTTGAGCGTCACGGCCCACATGAACTTAGAGGCCTAAGGGGATTCACTGAACCGCCTTAGCACCGCAGCACTAGGTAGGGCACACCACGATGCATGTCCAGGGAAATGCCTAGGAATGCTCTGTGACTTGTACAGGGTCGCGGCGCCTCTGAGGAGTGTCACGACTCAAATAGAGAATGTTGGCCAAATGGGGTCTTTAGGCTCGGGAACTCAATCCTAAGGGCTCGGGAAGGATTCTACTACCCGATTTAGTAGAATTCTAGGTCCCGCAAGCTTGAACTAGGTTCATAAATCTTTATTTACCCAAGATCGATGGACGTTCCATATTTTTGTGACTTAGGGCTAATTCGGGCGTTTGATGGGGATCGTCTCTAGGCCGTTTACCCAGAGCTTGCGGAGTTTAGGTAAGAAAACTGTATGTGCACGTAGAGCAGGGCATGACCCGATTACCTGTGCTTGTATTGTGCTTAGTGTTATGTGTAAATATTTGTAATGGCGGCAATAGGCATGCTGAATGATGGTTGTTGTGGCAGGGCCATCTGAGGGTGCCGTACTCACCCGTTCGGTTAGGACCGTGAATTTGGTGCCTCCTATCGCACCTTCACCGGCTTAGGTCACCGTTGTGAATTTTAAATGTAAACATGTGGATTGTCTGGTGTGTTTGATTAGCTATGCACTTATTGAAATGAATTATTTTATGCTATGCTGGTGAAGTTTTCTTGCTGGGTCTTGGCTCACGGATGCTCTATGGTGCAGGTAAGGGCAAGGAAAATGTCGATCAACCATGAGTTGGAGGACTTGGAGCGATTCGTACATATTTGGCCTACTTGGCCGCCATGGTTGGGGTACTTTTGTGGAGGGCAGTGTAAATGTCTGATTTTGTCGCCTAGGTCGACTGTACAGTGACTTTTGGATGTAAATATGTTTTAAACAATATTTTGGGATCCCAATGTAACTCTTTTATGATCTTAATGAAAGTTTAAACCTTTTGTAATGAGGTTTTATTAAATGAGTATTTGCTTTAATTTAATTACACTTTTGAGTCTAACACCTCGATTAGCGAGTCAAATACACATTTTAAAACCACATGGTAACGACTCTAGGGTGGTAGGACGTTACACACTCACAATGGAATTCAAATTGATCAAATTTAATGTGTTTAATTTCATTGGTAAGTATACAAGGAAGAATGTTCTGTTAAATGACCCACCACAACATTCATAACCAAAACATTTAGTCGAGCTAACGACGTTAAAAATAATGCACTTGCGAGACTTTTTCTTACCCTTTTCTTTTTATTTTGCATTAATTTTTATTTGTTTGAGCCTTGGGGACAATGATTGTATTAAGTGTGGGGGGAGGATAACTGTTGTATTCTATCTTTTTGTTTGTTTGTTTTATTTTATTAGTTTTAGTAGTAAAGCATGGTTAAGTTGAAATTAATTAGTCTATAGTAAGATTTTTTATTATGATTTTAAGAAAATGATAGATTCTACTTGAATTGTGTGACTGACTTTTGTTTTGATTACTGCTTAGACTTTATTCCTAATTTTGAACTTATGCACATGATTGAATTTACCTAGTTGCTAGTACTTAGAGAGATTTATGCATGCTAAGATGATATTTTTTTTATTAGTCTCTACAACTCTAGAACATATTAAATTGAAGCAAAATTTATAAGTTATGCACGATTAGAGATATGATTTAGACAATTTCCTTGAATTGATTGAGCCTTACGAGCTAACCTTAGTAATTTATTCCTTGCTTACCAATTTTGAGCTTTATTAATATCATTTTTTTTTCTACTCATTTACCCATATACATGAGTCTTATATAATAAAAAAAAAAAAGAAAATAAAAATATCATTAACTTTAAACCTATCACACCATATGGTAATAATGTTTAATTATTTGTTTGTTGTGAGGGAGTTGTCAAGTGGAAAACATTGTAATTAAGGTTTATGTATTGGGTTGTGCATAAATGTATAAAATCTCATATTTCTCTATAAAAGAAAATTGAAAGTTAAAAAATATTGCAAATTAAAGAAAAAGGAAGAAGTGAAAAAAAAAATACTTGCAACAATTCAAGCGTGAGAGAAATATTGAGATATATGTTTGAAAAAAAAAATAAAGGAATATTTTATAAATTATTGGATAATATTTGTAAGAGGTGAAAGTATAAGAAAATGTATATTATGGTATGGTGTGATTTGAACTTAAATTGTCTTTTTCATCTACTTTTAACTTTAGTAATACATTGCAAGCCTATTTAAGTCCTATAGATCATTTAATTATGTGTGCTAACATTAGTGGAAAATGATTAAATAGGGAGCTTTTAGAGTGAATGTTCATAACGATATATATATTTGAGATAATTTTAAATTAATTTTGGCATGTATAAATTAATTTGGGTTATAATGATATAATTACACACATATAAGAATTTAGCTTATTTTCTTTGAAGCTTTTGGAGATTTTTACATCTAAAGTCGCGGAAGTTTTACACTGCACTTTATTTAGTTTCTCTTTGGGTGTCTTAGAATGCCGAGTCTGTATTTTTTTTTTTTTTTTTTGATATTTCTTAGTATTCTATTTTATCTCAATGAGATTTTCTCATTCAAGATATCGTATACTTGTTATTTGTTTATCTGGATTAATCATTAAACATGTATTTTCCGTAGATGATGAGTTCACATTATTATAATTTTTTACATACGGGAGAGACCAATGTATCATGATTATTATATATATATATAATTGGTATTCTTGTAAAAAAAAAAATTTAATGATTAACCCAATATTTTTTTTTCACCCAAAGTTTGTAAAATAATAATTCTGTCTAATTTCGTCGTTAGGGCTTATTCGACCGTGTTACTACGTGATTGGTACAGTTAAAACATAATTTTAATTAATTTTAAATTAGAAAAAATAATTTAAATTAATTTAAAAATAAAAATAATAACAACATAAAACTAATACTAAATTTTTAATCCAAAACCTATCTTAACTAAACCAAAAACCACGGGCTGTTTCAAAAATATCATATGCACAAAACCAAAACTAAAATTAAATCTAAATCAAACCTAAACTAAAACATCAAACTTAAATCCTAAATAAAATCATCTTTCTCTTACACAAATTCATCAAACATCAAGAACCATACACAAAACATTCACTCATCTGCATTTTCAACAACTTGGAAAACAAAAACCAGTTCCAGTCCAAAAGGGCACCCATTATAGATCCAGTTCCTCCTCCGAGAGAATGTTAGACATGTAAACCTAAAATAGACAAACCATATTAGCAACTAAACAAAAATGAAAAGAATCCAATCGACGAAGCTTGCCCAAACACACGGTGGTCTCGCACAGAACCCAATTGAAGTCTTCGTCTTACTCAGGCGGACAATCTAAACTTCCCCAACTTGGAAACTCCCGTCTGTTTTTCCCCAATCCGGAACAAGACCCACACCATCTTCCCTGTTGAAAGGAATGAATATTCCTTAACCGATTCCAACAGTGACCACCTCAATGCCAGCTAGCACGTGATTGGCATAGTACAAGTTGTTATAACTTTTCCTAAAAATCAGGGATATTATTATTCATTTGTATTTACCTTTTGTCCTTTTGATTTACTTTGTATAAATAGCCGATTGCTATTCCCTTCCCTGTAACCGTTGAGTATCAATATTAGTAAAAAGCAGAGCATTCATTTCAGTCATTTTTGCCTCTTTATTCTCCCTTTTATCTTGGTATCAGAGCAGACCGACCTCCACCATTAATGACGACCCCTGAAGACTCCAACACAAGCAGCTCTGCCACAGCCGCCGACGCTCCTCCTGCTCCTGCTCCTGCTCCGGTTCGCTCGGCTCCACCAGTCTCCACCATTTTTCAAAATCTTGCTCCCTTAACCCTAAAACTTGACAGAGGCAATTACTCTTTCTGGAAATCACAAGTGCTGCCTGCTCTCAGAGCTCATGACCTCGAGGGGTTCATCCTTGGCACGAACAAATGTCCTCCACAGTTTGTCGACAACACAATCGGAGGAACAATCCCTGGAGAAACTCGCCAGCTGAACGTGGGTTACTCCCTTTGGCGAAGAACAGATCAAGCAATATTAAGTTGGCTGCTGAACTCAATCTCTGAGACCATGTTTGGTCACATTGTCAGGTGCACTACATCATTTGAGGTTTGGCATACTCTTGAACTTTTGTTCACAACTCAGTCTAAGGCACGTACACTGCAAATTCGTTTTCAATTGCAATCTCTCAAAAAGGGAAATCTGTCTATACATGATTACATGTTAAAAATGACTAGTCTGGCCGAAAACCTCTCTGCTGCAGGCCAACTCATCTCTGATGAAGAGTTGATTCTCTATATTCTAGGTGGTCTGGGTCACGATTATGATCCAGTTGTAATCACTCTAACCTCTCGGCCAGATCCTATTACTCTGCAGGAAGTCCAGTTTTTACTCCAGAGTCAAGAGATGCGACTGGAGCAGCTCAATATACCCACCGCAGGTGACATCTCTTCTCCAAGTGCTAATCTAGCTGCTCAGTTTCGCAGATCTACATCCATCAGTGGCAATCCTTTTAGCTCTACAAATGTCCAAGGCAGAGGCTATTCACCTCGTGGACGTGGTCGTGGACGAGGTGGAAGAGGAGGAAATCGTCCTGTTTGTCAGCTATGCAATAGAGTTGGACACGTGGTCTCCAAATGTTACCACAGGTTTGACATAAACTTCCAAGCTCCACCTGTCTCAAATCAGTCCAATAATACCTCCTTTTCTGGCCAACAAGCTTCAAATCCGGGACAACAAGCCTTTTACTCTGCAAGCTCAGCTGATGGTCCTCATGACAATGCATGGTATATTGATAGTGGTGCAACGAACCACATAACTTCAGATGGCCAGAATCTTCAGCAAAAAGTTGAGCATAAAGGTAAAACACAACTACTAGTTGGAAATGGACAGCCACTCTCGATTACTGCAATTGGTAAAAGCATTTTACACTTGCCTGGGCTATCTTCCTTGTTGCTCAATAACATGTTTTGTGTACCTGAAATAACCAAAAACCTGATTTCTATTTCTCAGTTAACCAAAGATAACCCTGTTTACATTGAGTTTTACTCTGACTTTTGTGTTGTTAAGGATCTGGCTACGAGGAAGGAGCTAGCTCGGGGAGTGCTTAGCAATGGTCTTTATCAACTCAAACTTTCTTCATCATGTTTCGGTTCAAAGTTACTCAACAACAAGAGTCAATGTTTTTCAGTTTCTTTCAATTCCAAGAAGAGTCACAACACATGGTCTAAGTTTGTCCAGTCTTTCCTTGTTCAATCTGTCAACACTAGTGACCCAAACATTTGGCATATGCGTCTTGGACACCCTAGTCTTGATGTAATGAAAAAGTTGCTTATTAATGAAAAAGTCTCTTTTAAAAATCTGTCCAATTTCTGTGATGCTTGTCATATTGGTAAATCAAAACACAAACATTATTCCTCATCCACAAAAACAGCAAGCTCACCATTAGAGATCATTCATTCAGATGTTTGGGGTCCCTCACCAATTCTGTCAAAAGATGGCTATAGATATTATGTGCATTTTGTTGATGAATTCAGTAACTTTACCTGGATCTTCCCTTTAAAATTAAAATCTGATGTGAAAAATATCTTTGTCAATTTTCAAAAACTGGTTGAAAGAAAATTTGATCTTAAAATAAAAACTCTTCACTCGGATTGGGGTGGTGAATATAGAAGCCTAGCTCCCTTTCTCACCTCTTTAGGCATTCATTTTAGACATCCATGTCCTCACACTCACCCTCAAAATGGCAAGTCAGAGAGAAAACATCGCCATATTGTAGAAATGGGCCTCACCCTTCTTTCACAAGCATCTCTTCCACTTCACTATTGGTGGGAAGCATTCAGCACAGCAGCCTTTTTAATCAATCATCTTTCAACACCTACACTCCGGCACAAATCGCCCATTGAGGTTCTCTTCAAAATAAAACCAAATCTGAATTTTCTCAAAGTTTTTGGGTGTGCTTCTTTTCCTCATCTCAGAGATTACAACCAACATAAACTCAATTTTCGGTCAACCAAATGTGTCTTCTTAGGATATAGCCCAAACCACAAAGGCTACAAGTGTCTCCACCCATCCGGTCGAATATACATTGTCCAAAGTGTAATGTTTAATGAAAATGATTTTCCATTTGCATCTGGTTTTACCACTTCACAGTTCAAGAATTCCGAAATTAACACATGCTCACCTAACATCCAATATAGTCAATGGCTCCCTTTTGTGTCTTATTTTGAACAGGTACATGATGAAGCACCCAACAATGTTGATAATGACCATTGCTCGGCAACCTCCATGCTATCTCCAGTCTTGAAGTCAGCTGCTTCCACTAGTCACAGTAAGACTCCCTCTTCTACCTCATCCTACTCCATTGTCCCACTTGAAATCAACCTGCCCAGTTCACCAATATCCACTACAAAATCCCAGAATACAAATCCATCTGCCTCACCTCCCAACACCACTCCACTTGCCCCACCTCCCACCTCTAAGCATTCCATGATAACACGCTCAAAAGCTGGTGTTTTCAAGCCCAAAATCTATCTTGCTACCACTCCGACCACTCCCTCCTTTGATGACTCCCTTCCAGCCTCTATTGAAGAAGCCTTAGCCTCACCCCACTGGACCTCGGCCATGACCACTGAATTCCTTGCTCTCAAAAAGAACAACACCTGGGATCTTGTACCTCGCTCACCACACATGCATATTGTTGATAATAAATGGGTCTATCGCATCAAATATAACTCCGATGGCTCTGTCAACCATCTCAAGGCTCGTTTAGTTGCCAAAGGCTTCCAACAACAACCTGGCATCGATTTCTTTGAGACTTTCAGCCCGGTTGTGAAACCTTCCACCATTCGCCTTGTTTTGTCTTTGGCCATCACCTACAACTGGGACATTCAACAGATCGACATTGACAACGCTTTTCTAAATGGTGCGTTGCAAGAAGAGGTATTTATGGAGCAACCAGCTGGTTTCGTGGACTCTAACTTTCCTTCTGCCGTCTGCAAACTTCACAAAGCTCTCTACGGGCTTAAGCAAGCTCCCCGTGCGTGGTTCGATCGGCTGAAAACCAGCCTTCTCAGTCTCGGTTTCACTCCTTCTGTTGCTGACACATCCCTCTTCTTTTATAACAAAGGTGATGCCATTATTTTTGTGCTGGTTTATGTCGACGATATCCTCCTTACCGGTAATGATGCTGTTCAAGTTTCCTCCATCATTCAACAGCTTCAGAAATTTTTTTCTCTCAAAACACTTGGGTCAGTTACCTATTTCCTTGGGTTTGAGATAACTAGGGGGCATAACCGACTGCACTTATCTCAAACAAAATATACCACTGATCTGTTAAAGAAAACCAACATGACCAATGCAAAACCTTGCCCGACACCTATGAACCAAAGCAATAAATTGAGCCTCCACGACAGTGCTGAGTTTGAACATCCCACCATATATCGAAGTGTTATAGGAGCTTTGCAGTATCTCACTCTTAGTCGGCCCGATATCGCTTACTCAGTTAACAAACTGAGTCAATTTCTTCAAGCTCCAACTCAAAATCATTGGAGTGCCTGCAAGAAAATATTGAGGTATCTAGCTGGTTCAATAGGTGAAGGGATATCATTCACCAAAGCATCAAGTCTGAATATTGAGGGATTTTGTGACTCAGATTGGGCAAGCTCACTTGATGATCGAAAATCAACAACAGGGTATTGTATTTACTTCGGCAATAATCTGATCAGTTGGGTCTCTAAAAAGCAGAAGGGAGTGGCTCGGTCAAGTACAGAAGCAGAATATAGGGCGTTAGCACAAGCATGCACTGAGGTAGTGTGGTTACAATCACTGCTTGCTGAAATAGGATTTAAATGCATGAAACCTGCAATACTATGGTGTGACAATTCAGGTGCACGGCAGCTTGCATCAAATCCTGTGTTTCATTCAAGGACAAAGCATATTGAAATAGATGTCCATTTTATCAGAGAAAAAGTCTTAAATCAAGAGATTGAAGTTCGATACATTCCCACGGAAGAACAAGTTGCTGACATACTTACAAAATCACTCAGTATTTCACAGTATCACTATTTGAAGAACAAGCTGGCTGTTATCCACTTCCCACAGCACAGCTTGAGGGGGCGTGTTGAAAGGAATGAATATTCCTTAACCGATTCCAACAGTGACCACCTCAATGCCAGCTAGCACGTGATTGGCATAGTACAAGTTGTTATAACTTTTCCTAAAAATCAGGGATATTATTATTCATTTGTATTTACCTTTTGTCCTTTTGATTTACTTTGTATAAATAGCCGATTGCTATTCCCTTCCCTGTAACCGTTGAGTATCAATATTAGTAAAAAGCAGAGCATTCATTTCAGTCATTTTTGCCTCTTTATTCTCCCTTTTATCTTTCCCTAACCCAGAACCAAACCTATGTCGTTGCCTCGCATCTTCCCCAACCCCAGTGTCCTCAACCCGAGCTCGTCGACGTTGTCGTTGCCTTTTTCCATCGTCGCCGACATCAGCAAGAAGAAGAAAAAAACGATGGAGGCAAGGAGGGAGAAATGCAATCATGAATGGCGGTCGGAGGAGGGATGACCGCTGCCTCACATCTTCTACGTCATTGAAACTAAGGACGACGTCGCCACCTAGACTCTGCAGGATCTCCCCATCTCGACGGTCGTAGCCTCTGCGAGATCGCCCTCCAACTGCTCCACCCAGACCTGGAAAATAGAGAAGAGAGGGAAGAAGAAGAATATAAGAAAAAAAATTGTTTTTAGTTTGATTTTGTTAAATTTATGTTTTAAATAAAATATTTGGTTTTAATTATATAAATATTATTTTATATTTAATTATTTTTATGTTGAAATTAATTAAAAACAAATATGAGCTGTATCAATCAAAAAGTGACCCACGCTGGTATAATCAACCCTAATAGAGATTAACTGATGGAATTGTTTTTTTATAGACTTTGGGTACTTAACCCATTAAAAAAAAGAATGAGTATAATGTCGATTGCAAATCTCAAACTTTGGATAGTTTTGCCGCAAATATCTCAAAAAATAAACTTACGCTAGCACGTGCCTCACATGTTACGTTTATCAAAAACTAGAAAACATAAGTGTAAGTGTCTTTCGCGTAGTCTTTCGTAATGATTAAAAAAATACATCTTTTTAAGTTTTTTTTAGATTGTGTAGTAGGGATTCCCTTTTACCTTACCCGTACAATAGCTCCTTATATGGATATTTGAGAGCGTCTTGACCATAGTTTTTTTCATGATGTTGTTAATTGTATAACGAACTTCCGGTAGGTTTTTAAGAAATTTTGAATCATTAAATTGTCAAAAAATAAAGTTCAAACAACTTGTTGCACACGTACTTTTATTTATTTGTTATTATTAGGGATATTTGCGGCATAAGTACCCAATGTTTGGGTTTTGTATGCGGCATAAACCCAATGTTTATTTTTAGTGGCAATAGTACCCAAAATTAGTAAAAGTGTAATTTCGTCAGCCTTCTCCGTTAGGTCTCCATTTTGTGATGACTGGGCCAACATGTGTCACTCCGTGATTGGTCCAGCTCAATAATTTTTTAAAAATAATTATGATTTGGACCAATAAAAACGTGACGCGTGTCTGCCTAATAAGCTCATTAGCAGACCTAACGGATGAGACTGACGTAATTACACTTTTACTGACTTTTGGTACTATTGTCACTAAAAATAAACATTGGGTCTATGCCGCGTACAAAACCCAAACATTATGTACTTGTGCCGCAATTATCCCTTATTATTATTATACGCTTTGCATATTTTTTAATAAAAAATCTAAATTATATATAAGAAAATTTATGTTTTATGTTTTGGATGATTACATGTTTCGACCCTTTATTTTGAAAAAATAAAGTTTAGATCTCGTGTTTTGTCAAAAGCTTAAAAATAGAAATAAATATATCAATTATTTGAACACTGTTTTTTTTGTTGATTACCCTTTATGATCATTTATTTTTAAAAGTTAACCTTTGGACCATGTATTTATTCAAAATGTAAAAAATTATTTATAAAAAGTAAGTATTTTGTAAGGATTCACACACCATTTTGAATTTTGTGTTTTAGTCGATTACCCATTTGGGCACTTTATTTTTAAAAATTAACTTGTGGACCTTGCATTTTGTCAAAACATTAAAAGTAGAAATATATGGATAGATTATTTGAACAATGTGTAGTTTGATCGATTACATATTTGGACCCTTTATTATTAAAAACTAACTTTTGGACCACGTCTTTTGTCAAAATGTTAAAATATAAATAGATAGATTATTTTTTATTTTTTTATTATTATTATATATAGTATTTTTAATTGACATCTATTATAATTATTATTAAAATAAAAATGAGAAAAAAAAGATAAAATAGAAAGAGTTTGTGCCTTAATTAATTAATAGCCATAAATTAGAAAAGTAGAATAAAAAATGAGAAAACAATCATGGTTGTTATTATATTTATATTTATAATTTAATTAAACAGTTATCGTAATTAAATATCTAACAAATTTAAATTCAAATTATATATCGTTTAAATGAAAAGTATAAATAATTCAAATTTAAATTATATATGTTGTTAATATATATTTTTGTAAAACAATTTACGTTTAAATAAAAAGCATAAATAATTTGAATAAAATGTTTTGCTATCAATTGTTTAAGCACATGATTATTTATAACTTGAAAATAATTTATTCAATTTTAATTGGTTTAAATTAATTAATTAATGCCCGGCAACGGTGCCAAAATTTTGATTAACGCCCAAACGTAACTTCCACTAGCGATGGTTGTAATACAGATCGGGCGGTTGATTCCACAAGGAGGCAAATAAACAAAGTAAACAATAAATAGAGTTTAGAGATAAATAATATGAGAAAAATATAACAAGTGATATTTTTGTGGTTTTTGAGATTTAAATATTAGAAATAAAGATATAATAAAGTGTGATATGTCAAAAGGTAACATGTAGGAATGAGCAAGAGTCACCAATATGCATACTTATTTATTTGGATCTTTAATTCACAAAATTTACACAAATGAATAGTTCACATTCCAACCATTCATTTGGAAGATTTAACATTGAAGCACAAATATATTTCACAAAAATGCATTTAAGTGATTGATATTCTTTACCATGGAAGGATGAAATAAGTCTTATGAGAAATCCAAAAATTTCAATATACCATTGACAATAATGTAATAAAAAATTGGACATAAAATATAACACAAATATTACTTTTACTATTTATAAAATACACAGAAAGAACACAACTAATTCTATATAGATTTAGCAAAAGTAAATATATACGAATGAGATGGAGAAAATGATAAAATATTATTGTTGCCGCGGGTTTTCGCCAATAGTATATTACGCACTTAGCTGGAATAAATTAGTGCTTAAGGATAAACCGTAATAAGGATAATAACACTTAGGGATGTTAAAAGAAAAATATTAAGAACACTCGTTCCTTTTTACGTGGTTCGGAAGCTAAAATCCCCCTAGTCCACGAGTCAATATTATTATTGTATATCTCTCTATATTTTGGTAGAGTATTTTCATTACAGAGAAAAAACCCAACCCCCTCTCCTGTCCTAGGTATTGGTATTTATAGAAGAGCCATCCCGGGATAGGGGTTGGGGTCATCGCGTGAATACAAATCATCATTTGTGACCTGTCTCGCACAAATGATGAATATTACAATATATATTAAGGTATGGTCTAATCATTAGGTAAAACTGATTATGGGTCATCTGGCATAATCGGACACGTGATGTCTGATCACGCACGTTTAAGTTACGTGTCAGAGAATTCAGGGATAAATGGACGTGTAATGTCTGATCACGCACGTTTATATATAACGTATCCAGGTTTATAAAGGCTCCTAGATATGGCAGATTGTCAGAGTACCACGACCTGAACATAACGCCAGCTCGTGTCTAAGGTACTGTGCTATATATGCGTCTCCAGCTCGTGTCCTGTTGCTTCGTATTCACAGCTCGTATTATTTTTTTGGGGAGTCTTAATGCCTTTGTTGAGGATATATCCATCTGTGGATCATTTAGTACTGTCCTTGGTTAGCCAGCTGTACTTGAGCTGTCTAAAAGACCCGGGCTGAACACCAGGGCGTACATTTTCCCCCCAAATCCCTGCCCGTGTCTTATGATGTCATCCTTTGACTGACACGGTGGGGACTTTTAAACTTCTGTTGCGATTATCCATGTTTTCTCATTACTTGAGTACTAGACACGTGGAATGCCGCGATTGGCGTCTGTTCGGGTTTTGAGGATTGCATTAAATGGCCTGGCCACCTTTTTGCTGCCGTTTAATCTTTCGAAACATGACCCTCACATCTCGCAATAGCTTGATCGGACGGTCCACGTTTCTTTATGCCTTTTACGTATAAATAGGGCTGGAAATTTTTGGTGTTCATCACCTTTCATTCGAAACTTTTCCTCATTTTCTCTCTTCTGAACTTCAAAAACCCTTATTCCTTTTTTGATAAAATCCAGAAATCCCAACAAACTGTCATCAAAACCCTCAGAAAACCAATCACCAAGGATTTTTCCAGGAACTCTCCTTCTACATTGCTCACTTCTTTTGTTGAAGAATACACTGTAAGTTTTCTATTTTGCCGAAGCTTTTCTTTCACTGGTTTTCGCGTGTTTCTCTTTTTTTTTTAATCATGCTAATCTGCACCTCACCGTTATTAACGTTAGGCTGTTCCCAAACGTTTTTGGTATATAGGTTTCGATTTAGGGTTATTGAGTAGGTCCTAAAATATATCTAGGATTGTGAAGTTCATAAACTAGGTAATTTTTTTTTTGGTGATCCCTGGGTAATTTTTAGAAAATACCCATTCAGCATGTAGGAGATGAAAAGATTTTAGGGCTCGACATTAGGTTGCTTAGAGGCTACGCTTCTTGGGTGGTTTTGATCTAAATTGCTTCCCCAAGAGGGTAGTGGCCTGATTTTCTGACGCACGGATCCCTAAACATCAGGGGTCTGTTGGGTTACCTAGGTGCGTAGTATAGGTAGCGTGTGGCACCACACCGCGGGCTGAAATTGCATCAGCTCGTGTGTTAGAGTCCTCAGCCTTTCTTTGTTATTTCTTGCCTGTATAAAAATTATAGGTCGCCCACTAAGAGTTCCATCATTCTTGTTTGATAGGCGAGCTAATGGCACCCAAGAAGAGTGCGTCCAAGAAGAACATAGCTGGCTCATTATCTCAACGAGCCAAGAAGGGCAAAGAGGTTTCCTCTGAATCTCCCATCACCCAGTTCGGCCCCTTGGTGGAGGAGGAGGTCATAGTCGGGCCTTATGCCTTCTTCGAGGCGGAGAGGATAGCCTCCAAGATCACGACCCAAGGAAGGGTCAACAAGATTATGCTGTCCCACAACATCGAGGTCGGGATTGGCGTCCTAATTGCCCGACCTCCACTCGAAGGGGAAAGGAGCTACGCCCCACTCCAAGGCGACTTTGCAGCCTGGAGTGATGAGCACCTAAAGGCAAGGGCCTTTCTTCCCCTTGATCAGTATTTCACAAACTTCCTTAACTATGTGCAGTTGGCGCCATTCCAGCTCCCCCCGAACTCGTATCGGTTATTGGCGGGGTTGAAGTACCTTTTCATGAAGCATGAGTGGGAGATCCCCACTCCTGCGGACATCCTCTACTTCTTCTGCCTCAAGGCCAGCCTGGATCAACGGGGACGAGGTGACAAGTTCTACTATCTGACCCGATTCCCAAACTCACCCGCAGTCATTGAGCTGCCTAGCCACCCCAACGACTTTAAAGACCAGTTCTTTATGTTGAATGAGTTTCGCAACTGCGACCACCGATATTTCAACCGTCCTCGTAAGTTTTCATTCCCTCCATAGCTTGTGTAATTATTATTTTCATACTTAGTCTTCTCGTGTGTATATTGACTGGAGTATCTTCGTGCAGCCATTTTTGCGAGGACGGCCAAATCAGTGACCCTTGGTGGTCAATATGACACTTTGGCGGGGCTTCCCTCCAGAGAGAAGGATTACTGCCAGCTCGTGTCTGATGACACAATGTTGGCATGTAAGTTGATTACTAAAGGCCAGACTCTGGCCTTGAGGAGGACCCGGGCTAACCACCCGCCCGTCCATGAGCTAGCGTCCATCCCCGAAGGGGGCGTTGAGGCCGATGAAGATGAAGAGCAAGAAGAGACCAAGGTGCCGCTCGTGCGAAAGAGGCAAGCTCCTGAGGCCGCTCAGGGCCCAGACGTGGAATGAGCTTCGTCGGGGGTAGCAGCTGGCCCCTCCGGCCAAGGTAACCCGTACCCCTTTAGGGACTTAGATAGGGTTGTTGCTGACCTTAGGTTAGTTAGGTTTAACCCAAACCAACTCATGCACCGCCACCCTAATGACCCTGACCGTAACATAACCTTGCTCCAGTGTGTGGATCACTTAGTGGTTCGCCACGACATGGGCCATCCTAGGGGAACTATAGTTGTAGATAACAACCTCTCCTTTAGGTCGGCCCTTTTCGAAGAGTACGGGACAAACCTTACGTCATGGCCTTCCCTTCTCCAAGGTGTCGTTGCCCCTGGGCTTAGGCAATATGTGGAAGAATCCAGCCCCGAGGTAGAACCTGAGCCCGAGCCTCCCCTGATCCAAGAAGTTATAGACTTAGGTTCCCCTTCTCCTATAGCGGTTCCAAGGCCGGAGGTCGTGGCAGTAGACTCCTCATCTAGCTCGGAGGGTAGGACTTTTTGTTATATCCTACACATGCATACATACTTTGTCGACTGAAGGATTTGTAAACATACTTACTATGGAGGACTTTTATAAGGCCAAACCGACGGACTTGAGGGTGATCGAGGAGAGGAGACCGGAGAACGTCATGGAATCCACGCTGGGGATGAACCTCACAGTAATCCCCAGTATGTGCCTAACTGCTTTCTTGCTTTTTGCAGGCGGTCTTGGCTCAACATCGCAACATAGCTCGGGCCAAGGCTAGGAATGAAAAGCTCAAGGCCGAGCTTCAGACCGCTTAGGCCGCCCTGTCTGCTACCCAAGCTGCCCTCGCAACTGCTCAACAAGGCGAATTAAGCGCCAAAGCTGCCCAGACGGCGGCCCAAGAAGGCGAGCAGGCTGCCTTAACAGCGGCCCAAGAGGGCGAGTAGGCTGCGAAGGCTGCCTTAATAGCAGCCCAGGAGGGCGAGCAGGCTGGAAAGGCTTCCCTAGCTGTCGTGCAGGCCGAGCTCGTGGAGGTCAAGGCCAAGCAGTTGGAGGCGGATGCTGCTACTAAGGAGGGAAAGGTGGCCTCAATATCCTCCATGGAGAGCATGCTCTATCATTGTTGGGCCTACAACCAAGAAGGAAACTTCTCCTTTTTTTCCCTCTGACGTGTGGGATCTCTACCTTGAGAAGTTCAAGGCCCAGGCATAGCAAGAGCAGTCCGAGATGGGAGAAACCTCCATCGCTAGCGGGCAGGAGACCGAGGAGGTGACGTCCTCAGAGCGCCCTGGAGGGGCTTAATTTTCTTTTTCCTTTGTTTATTTTTACACCTTTTTTTTGTAAACATTTGTCATTTTTGGCTTAGTACGAGGTTATTTTCCTCAAGACAGTTTATTCATAATTCCAATATATATTTTTTATCTATTCCCTGATTTTTTCTTATGCTTCATGACTTGTACATTCAAAATCTTTAGGAAATGATTCTTAGGTCGAGGTAGATATTTTAATTTTGGTTGTAACCAAAATTGGTGTTGATTTATATCCTACCTGTTAGGTATCAGGCCTTGGACCCGGTTGTATCCGGGATTTTGAATTAACACTTAGTTCGTGTTAGTTTTTTGACACCTCGCATTTTTTAGAAAAAACACTGGTTAATCAATTTTTACTAACTTCCAAGTTTTGGACCTGGTTGTATCCAGGATTTTTAATTAAAACATAGTTAGCGTTAGTTTTTTAACACCTCGTGTTTTCTTAGAAAAAACACTTGGTTAATCAATTTTTACTAACTTCCAAGTTTTGGACTTGGTTGTATCTAGGATTTTTAATTAAAACTTGGTTCACGTTAGTTTTTTGACACCTCATGATTTTTTAGAAAAAACACTTGGTTAATCAAATTTTGCTAACTTCCAAGTTTTGGACCTGGTTGTATCCAAGATTTTTAATTAAAACTTAGTCCGCGTTAGTTTTTTGACACCTCGTGTTTTTTTTAGAAAAAACACTTGGTTAATCAATTTTCACTAACTTCCAAGTTTTAATCCCCTTCTCGGGGTATATGCCCCCCAAGCAATCAAAAAGTGAACTTTCTTGATTGCTTTGGACCAACTCTATCATCCGAACTAACACGTAGATGGAACCATATAAAAACACAAGAAATACGCAATGATTGCTTTATTTCTTAAATTAAATGGCTTTTATAACTAAGCCTTACATAGACAGGTGGTACAATCATTGATAATACTTTTTTAGGTGCATAGCATTCCAGGTCCGTGGAACTGTTTCTCCATTAAGTCGAGCCAATTTGAAGGTTCCTTCCTGTATGACTTCCACTATTTGATAGGGTCCTTCCTAGCTCGGACCCAAAGCACCATCTTTGGGGTCCTTGCCTGCCAAAAATACCCTTCGGAGTACTAGGTCGCCTAAACCAAAGATACGCCTCTTGACCTTTGAATTAAAATAACGAGTGATTTTTTGCTGGTAATGCGCGAGCTGTAGCTGCGAATCTTCGCGTTTTTCATCAATTAGGTCGAGGGACGCGCTGAGCAACTCACCATTCTGTTCCTGGCTGAAGGTCTGGAGCCTGTGTGTGGTTATCTTTGTTTCGACGGGAAGGACGGCCTCACTTCCGAAAGTCAGGGAGAACGGGGTGTGCCCCGTAGAAGTTCGGTGGGAGGTCCGGTACACCCACAACCCCTGCGGTAGCTGCTCGGGCCAAACTCCCTTGGCCTCATCAGACCTTTTCTTAAGGCTCGCTTTGAGTGTCTTGTTCATGGCCTCGACCTGCCCATTGGCCTGTGGGTGGGCCACTGAAGAGAAACTCTTTATTATGCCATGCTTCTTACAAAATTCGGTGAAGAAATCGCTATCAAACTGGGTTCCATTGTCTGATACAATCTTTCTTGGCAGTCTGAACTGGAAAATAGTATTCTTGACTACAAAGTCAAGGACTCTCTTTGAGGTGATTGTTGCCAAGGGCTCCGCTTTCGCCCACTTTGTGAAATAATCGATGGCCACCACTGCATAGCGAACTCCTCCTTTTTACGTGGGCAGGGCTCCAATTAAATCAATTCCCCACACCGCGAATGGCCACGGGGATGATATCATTTTCAGCTCGACTAGTGGAGCTCAGGCCACTGTGCCAAAACGTTGGCACTTGTCACATTTTCGGACATAGGAGATGGAATCCTTTGATAAAGTGGGCCAAAAGTATCCATGCCTTAATATTTTTAAGGCCAGCTTTTGCCCCCCAGCGTGATCCCCATAGAAACCTTCACGCACCTCCTGCAAGATAGTCTTGGCTTCCTCTGGAAGAACACACCGCAGAAGAGGCAAGGAATGGCCACGCTGGTACAACTTCCCATCTATGATTGTATACCTTGGAGCTTGATAGAGTATTCTCCTCGCGTCTTTTCACTCATTAGGCAATTTCCTTGTCGTAAGATACTATATTATTGGAGTCATCCAGGTTGGCCTGATATTGATCATCTCGACCTCCATCGTACTTCCTGCCACGCTTGGATTATCCAAGAATTCCACTGGTACTATGCTCAGAGTTTCGGCTTCCTTGGAGGTAGCGAGTCTAGCCAAAGCGTCGGCATTGGCATTATACTCGTGAGGAATCTGCTCGACCAGGCCGTATTCAAACTCGGACAGCCCCTTCCTTACTTTGGCCAGGTAAGCCGCCATCTTGGTCCCTCGCGCCTTATATTTTCCAAACACTTGGTTTACCACGAGCTAGGAATCGCTGTGGCATTGGACGGCCCTAGCCTTCAACTCCTTCGCCACTCTAAGCCTGACCAATAAAGCTTCATACTCGGCTTCATTGTTGGGCACCTCGAACCTGAATCGTAGCGCGGAATGGAAACGATGCCCTTCTGGAGATATTAAAATGATCCCAGCTCCAGACCGTTCTTGTTAGATGACTCGTTCACAAAGATTCTCCATAATTCCTGTACTGGTTCTCTCAAGGGCTCCTCCTGGAATCCAGTGCCTTCAGCCATGAAATCAGCCAGGGCTTGGCTTTTGATCGTAGTTCGGGGTACGTATAGTATCTCAAACTGGCTGAGCTCGACCGCCCACTTCAACAGACGTCCCGATGCCTCAGGTTTCTGTAGCACCTGCCTTAAAGGTTGATCGATCATGACGTGGATTGAATGAGATTGGAAATACAGCCTAAGCTTCTTGGAGGCCGTAATGAGGCAGTTCGCCATCTTTTCCATTAGGGGATATCGAGATTCAGCTCCAAGAAGTCTTTTGCTTATATAATATACTAGCTTTTGAACTCAGTCCTCTTCCCGGACCAGTACTGCATTGGCTGCATTTTCTATCACAGATAAATATAGAAAAAGGGGCTCTCCTGCCGTTGGTTTAGACAATACTGGTGGCTCGGCTAAATGTGTCTTTCGATCGAGGAAAGCCTGCTCGCACTCCTCAGTCCAGTCAAACTTTTTGTTTCTCCAAAGCAAGTTATAGAATGGCAAACACTTGTCAGTGGACTTAGAAATAAACCGATTAAGGGTGGCCACTCTTCCTGTCAAACTCTAGACATCTTTATGCGACGTGGGCGAAGGCATTTCTAGCAGCGATCTGATTTTGTCGGGGTTCGCCTCTATCCCTCTGGTGTTGACTATGAACCCCAGAAATTTTCCCGACGCCACTCCGAAAGTACACTTCTAGGGGTTTAACCTCATACTATACATCCTTAGGATCCCAAAACATTCCCTCAGGTCAGAAACATGGTTATCGGCAGTTTTTGACTTGACCAGCATGTCATCAACATACACTTCCATGTTTTTCCCAATTTGATCAGTGAACATTCTGTTGACCAATCTCTGGTAGGTAGCCCCAGCGTTCTTCAGCCCGAGGGGCATGACTTTATAACAGTAAATGTTGATCGGAGTCATAAAGATAGTATGCTCTTGGTCCACGGGGTTGATAGCGATCTGGTTATATCCAGAGTATGCATCCATGAAGGACACGAGCTTGTGGCCCGCGGTGGCATCCACCAATTGGTATATCCTTGGCAAGGGGAAACAATCCTTGGGACAGGCTTTGTTCAAATCAGAGAAATTGATGCAGGTCCGCCATTTTCCATTTGGCTTTGGGACCAAGACAGGATTGGCGACCCAGATCGAGTACTTAGCCTCGCGAATAAAACCGCATTTTAAAAGCCGAGCTACTTCTTCTTCCAGGGCCTCAGCTCAGGTTGTACCCAGACGCCTCTGTTTCTGAGATTTTGCAGGCATGCTCTTGTCCAAGTTAAGGGTATGCATGATGACACTCGGGCTGATCCCTACCATGTCTTCATGGGACCAAGCAAAAACATCTATATTTTCTTGTAAAATTTTTACCAGCTCTGCCTTTCTCTCAGCGTCAAGATTTTTCCCGAGCTTAGCCACCCTCGAAGCATCTTTAGGGTCGATGTTTACTTCTTCGAGTTCTTCAATAGCCTGGAGCTCGGATTTATCTTCACCCGTTCGTGGATCAACATCATTGCTTGGGGTGGCCCTGCCACTGACTTGCTGATGTTCTTCCATCCCAGGATCAGTTATCACTTCCTGGGATTCCTTGCCCCCGTCCTGTACGGCCATCGTCTGCTGCCCAGGTTGTGATTTTCCCTTCATGGAAATGCTATAGCATTCCCTGGCAGCAAGATGATCGCCTCTGATAGTACATATTCCCGTAGATGAGGGGAATTTGATCACGAGGTGGCGGAAAAATGTTATGGCTTCGAATGCCATCAGCGTGGGTCTACCCAAGATTTCATTGTACACGGTTGGAAAATCGACGACCACAAACTCGAGCAGCTTGGACATAGTCCGTGGTCCCTCACCCAAGGTTATAACTAACTTGATCATTCCGATAGCTGCTGATCCTTCGCCGTAAAACCCATACAACGTCATGGAGGTTGCCTTCAGATCGGTCATAGATAATCCCATTTTCTCCAGTGTGGACCTGAATAGCAAGTTCAAAGAACTCCCGTTATCCACTAGTGTCCTCCTAATTCTCCGATTGGCGAGTTGGACGGTTATGACAAGAGGATCGTTATGTGGGAACTGGACATGACTAGTGTCTTATTCAGTAAAACTGATTGGTTGTTTCTCCAATCATTGTTGTTTAGACAAACGCTGCTCTAGGATGAACTTAACTCTATTGTGAGACCTTAGCTCATTGATATACCTCTTCTGGGCACCTTTGCTCGTGCCTGCCAGATGGGGGCCTCTAGAGATGGTTGTTATCTCTCCCCCTATTATCGGGGGAGGGGTATCTTGATTCACCTGAGCTCCGGTCTGATTTGCGGGGGTTTCCGGAGTTGATTGGACATTTTTCCCAGCGAGTTGATTAGGAGTGATTCGATTTCGGGCATACTGAGCCAGAGGCCCAGCTCTGATGAGTGTTTCGATCTCATCCTTCAAGTGCCTGCAGTCATCAGTGTTGTGACCGATGTCATTGTGGACAAATTTTTGAAGGGTATCTCTTTGCCCTTTGATTTTTTAAAGGCTCTAGCTTCTTCCATGGAAGCCGGGCAGAATTTTCCAAGAAGATGCGCACTCTCGTATCCTTGAGGTCGGCGTAAGTCGCATAGATTGATTTGAACTTCTCCATAGGCTTGTATTTCTTTGAACCGTTCTGGCCGCCTTCACCACTTTCCTTCCTCTTGCTACCTCCCCCTTGGTTATTCTGGGTAACGGTTTGAGCCGTAGCTGCAACGTCTATTACCGCTCCAACGGGCTGGGCAGAGACTTGGCTGGTTCCTGCGACCGAAGCTCGAGCCTCTTCCAAGTTGATCCACCTTTGAGCCCTGTTCAGAAACTCATCCACGGTGTTGACGCCCTTTCTTTGAATTTATTTCCATAGGTCTCCCCCAACAAGGATTCCTGTTCTCATCGCCATAAGCCTAGAACTTTCATCCGTGTCTCTAGCTCGCATAGCAATGTTGGCGAACTTGCTCAAGTAAGCTTTCAGAGGCTCTCTGGGCTGCTGCTTTACATTTGCAAGGGAGTATGCCTTGATCCGAACCACTTGAGAGGCCCGAAATGCCCTCTTGAAGTCAGCGGAGAAGCTCTTCCATGAGCTGATAGAATGCTTTTTGTATTGCTTAAATCACTGCCTTGCCGGTACGACTAGAGTCGAAGGGAATACCAAGCACCCCAACTCAAGTCCAATGTTATGGGCCATCATCAGAGTATTGAACATACCTAATTGGTTGGACGGATCTCCATCTCCATCGAATTTTGATAAATGGGGCATCCTGAAACCCGGCGGGTATGGTGTTGCTGCGATGTTGGGAGCGAACAGCTCGAGCTCATCTCCCGAGTCATATTCATCTTTTTCCTTCTCTGATAGGAGTCTTTTCATCAACTCCTCCATCTGGGCTAACCTCTTGAGGGTTGGGTCCTTGGCTCTCTGGGGCATTGCAATAGCTCCCATTCGATCGTACACATTTGGAGGGTTATTGTCCCTCCAAGTTCGAGCTTGGTTTGGTGGGACATTCCCGTTATCATGTACTTCGGAAGGACTTCCCTCGTGGTGAGTGCCACTGAATCCATCACGAGTTGGATTCTCCTTTGTGAGTTTAGGTGATCTCGCAGATCAGTTTGTGGATCAACTCGAGGGTTCTGTGCTGAACTCAGCTGATTTCTCAAATCTGCGCCGATCCTATTACTTCGACGACCCTCCGTCCAATAGCTTCAATTAGAGTAACTTAGAGCTTGCGGGCGAGGATGAGGATCCGGGAAATTTTCGTGGGCTCGCAAAGCATGACTAGGGGCAGCAAGAGGAGAATTCCTCCTACTGTTTCTGTAACGCCCTACTGTTGGATTAGCTTATACAGGATCTTTATTTATTTTCATGTATATCTAATATTAAACAAATTAATACAAGATAGCCTAAAACATGTTTCTAAAATTGAATTCAAAGAGAAACAAATAATATAATACTTACAGTATACGCAGCGGAATTAAGAGTCCTTCCTTCAGTTTCTCTAACTCATGTATCCTTTCTGTCGCAGAGTATTATCAAGAAACTGAACCGATCTTCTATTTTCTTCACAATCTTCCAATGTATCCTTAGAACCACCTAGACTAGTGTAGGAAATTCTCAACACATGAGATAAATATAGAGGGAAGAAGAGAAAATAACAAAGTGGCTTAGAAAAGGACTTGTGTTTAGAGAGAATATAAAACTATCAGAAAATCTGACTTGTGACTTATCAAACTTCTTTTTTTGACTTCTCTCTAAGCACTCCTTTTATAGACTTAATTAGAACATTTAATTTAATTAAAAAATCAGTAAAATAACAGCCATTTTGAAGCCCTAGGTCGAAATTATCATGGGCTATAGGCCCGTGAAATTTCCCATTTGATTATAAGCCCATTGGACTTAAAATCAAGGCCTGTATTATTTTCTATTGATTTAATTAATTAAATAATTATTTAAATCCTTTATCAAATTAATTATTTATAATTTGAACCTTGATTTAAATTTATTTATTAATTTAGATACCAATTTATCTTAATTAATAAATCTGCCATAATTTCTCTTTTCTTCTCAAAATTACACAACTCTGTGAAACTATCCAAAATTGACATTGTCAACTTTGATACTTCTAATTGATGATTAAATCAATTAATTGAGACTATCTAGATGATTTTATCCAAGGTACAATGGGGACCATGGGCCTATGAAATCAAGCTCCAATAAGCTATCATAAATCTAACAAATAAATTTACTAACTTATTAATTCCTCGTGATTCCACTATAGATTCGGAATTGCACTCTTGAATTCATAGAATGCTCTATAACAAATATAGATACGCTATTAATTATCCATTGTTACAACCATAATTGTCACTCAATCCTCTATAGACGGTCTACAATGAGATAGGACTAAAATACCGTTTTACCCCTCATTGTATTTTATCCTTAAAACACTTAGTTCCTTGTAAATGATATTTCAGTAAACTAATTTAATTACTGAAATGAGATCTCTATCATTTAACACCTTGAACCAAACTAAAAGGAAACCATCGTTTCACTTCTTCATCAAAAGCTATAGATGTTCATATCTATGATTAACACTCCCACTCAATTATACTACCGAGTTCCCAAGATGTAAGTATGGGCTAGTCCGTAGGGTAAGCTGGTAACGAACAAGTCAAAGAACTCAAATAATACAATTAGTTAGAATACTAACCACTCAGAATTGAGATTGAATTGACCTATGGTCAACTATATGATTTGACTAGAATAGATAATAACGGTATGTTTACTTATCTTATCAACTGTCAATATCGGTCCTGTCCGATGTAACAAATACATCCGATCTTATCTACTTTGCTAATGTTCTGGAAAGAACATAACACTGTAATGTGTAAGTAGATCATATCGTAGATTGGCAAGTCAGTGTAAATCTGGTGCACTGACTAATCTTAGGACTAACTTATTTTGAACATATAATCATATTTATATTCCACTGTGATTACGTCACTATAAATAAGATTAGCTATATGCTCGGGATTTAATAGAAGTTTATATTAAACAAATAATCATGAAAATAAAACATGTGAGCAAAGTGATTGACCAAGTCAAAAAATGATTTCTATTCTTTTATTGATAATAAAATGAGATTACAAAGAATTTGGGTTTTAATTAGGGCATAAAACCCCAACACCTACTACCTTAGAGCCGTTACTAAGTGAGTTTAAAATGTGCCCTTAACTAGCTAACCAAGCATTTAACTCAAAAGTGTAACTAAACTGTATTAAAATCACATAATTTGAAAATGTAAACATTCACTGAAAAGTATAAGTGTTTTACATTAAGGATCCCGAAAATATTGTTTATAAATATTTACAACTCAAAATATGTTTTAAGTCGACTAAAAAAAAAAAAAGGATTCAGTACAAAGCATCTCTCAAAAATACCCTTGGCCGTGGCAGCCATGCAGACCAGACATGTACGCGTCTCCTCACGCTCTTCATACTCATGGTTGGCCGATCTTCCCCTTGCCCATACCTGCACCATAGAGCACCCATGAGCCGAAGCCCAGCAAGAAAACTCCACACAAATAGATAACATGTGCATATCAATCACTCAGCACATAGCAAATCCGGCAACAGGCTAAACATAAACGACCGTGCCGTCCCAGGCGCTTTACCAGGCCTTGGGTTCGCGGTTCACACTGTAAGGATATCCCCGGTATCCTTTAGGGTCTTACCCTGGCAACTCGCACTCCGCGTGCTAAACGCTGCTCCCGGCCCCTTGCCGTTCTCGACCTTCGCCGTTCTCGGCCTTCACCATTCCCGGCTCTTGCCGATCATTCACATATATATACACACATATCATAGCTAAACAAGCACTTAAACATGTATTAACACAATCAATGGGCTACACTCTACACATAATCATATAGGGCCGTGCCCTGCAACACAACTATGGGGCCTCGCCCTGCTCTACGGGTACAACAGTTCTCTTACCTATGTCCCAAGCTTCTTGAGCACCGAGATCTCGAACCCGAGCCTCGCTAATAACCTAGTCACAACACATACACAACATTCTCATTACAAACCAATTTATAATCATCTCCCGAAACCAATCCCGTGCTCTCGGGACCTCCCGTTTCCCCCCACATGGTAGCGAAAGCATCCCCCGAGCCCCCTGAGCCAACACCCCAAAAACACATTTTTGCCTTGCCCAGAAATGGCCTAGCGCCGCTGCACCCCCCTATAGGGGCCGCGGTGCCCAGAATGGTGCTCTTCCCCTGATGCATCCTAGCGCCGCGACACGGAAGAACAGGGCCGCGACGCCCATATGCGAACCCAGAAAACTGGTTTTTTTCCCTAACATTTTCCCAAGCCAAAACACTTCCAAATCAATACCAAGACATACCTAAATCCAAAATTCATTCCAAAACCCCAAATAGACCATATGGCAACTCGAAAACATCAATAACAAGCCCAAACACACATTCAAACCCATGTTTCACAAATTAGTTTAAAACTTTATAAAACTTAAACCATAACAGAGCATAGCCTCAGTAATGCATGGAATTTCTTACCTCAAACAAGAATTCGACCTTGAGCTTCCTCCAATTCTAACTCCAAGCTAAACCCCTTTTGATTCCCAAGCTGAATTCTCACAATAACAAGCCACAAATCCAGCTTTCAACTTCCATTCTCAAATTCTCAAAATCTAGCTTGGAAACTTAAAGAAAACAGGGATAAATTCCTTACCTTTGAGCTTAACACACCCTTGAGCTAACTCCCATAGCCACAGCAACCAAAATCCTTCAATTCTCTAGTCCAAAATCCTCAAGACTTAGCAAGCTCTCAACTATCAAGGAGAGGGAAAGAGGGAGAGCTGAGAAATTCTGTTCTTTTCCTTTCCTCTGCCTTTGCTAAAATGTTCTAGTATTTCCCAACCCTTAACTAGTTATAACCAGCTGCCAAAATGACCCAATTGCCCCTTAAGTTAACCTAAGTCCTCATATGCCACCAAGGGCGAGTTAGTCTTTTAACACATCCCGCTAAATCCTCGGGTATGCCTAAAAATCCCCGCTTTAATCCCGACATGTCTAAACTATTATTATCACTAATCGCTACTCAATAATTCCTGAACACTTTATAATATTCCCAAAATACCCCTAAGCTCCTCCCGAGTCGGGTATTTGACCCTGTTGTGACTTTCTAGCTAAACAGCTCGCTAAGACAATTATATCACCACTCACATGTGGTATCAATCACAATACACAAAAATATAACATTTATGCCCCCATCGAGCTAAAATTACAAATACGCCCCTAACAGCCAAATGGGGCCCACATTCATATTTAATCACCTAAACATGCACTTCTAATCACATATTCATTAAATTCATATATTAATAAAATATAGCAATTATTGCCCTCTAGGCATGCTAATCAAGGCCCCAAGCCTTATTAGAAAATTTGGGTCGCTATAGTTTCCGTAGGTAGGAACGTCTCGAGCAGGACAAGGCAAGGATGGATGCCTTATCGGTGACAGAGGATGTCTAATCGGTGAAGCGATTCTCGTCCCATCAGGTCGGACCAAATTAGCTCGTGGTCTCTCTGCTCCGCCATTTCTGATTCCTTGTGTCTGATGATCTAATCGCGGTGCAGGGAGGTCGGTTGGGACATGCCGTCTTTGCAAGTTTGCCCTTGACCCTCTACGTGAGTTTCCATGGGCACTCCTGGGCACACTTGATGGTGGTGCTGAACTCGGAGTCAAAGTTCTGACCGATCGGCTGGTTCGTTGATGATTCCTGGGAAAGTTTCCAAATGGGGCTCCCTGGTGATCTCATGACATGGGCGTAGAACTCTGGGTTGAGGTTCTAACCGATCGACTTGGCCTGGGTAGACTATCCCGATGAGACTTATGAGTCTCACCTTGCCTCTTTCCAACGTTAACGTCGGTTGCAAGAGGGGGTAGTTGAGCCAAGACCTCCTTGATTTGCTTGTTTGCTTTGGCTAGATGGCTCCTCAACTGCATGTTCTCTAACTCTACCGCAATCAAGTAATCCGGGTTTGGATTCGATGGCAGAGGCACTGAACTTACCATGTCATCGTTGCCCATGGGTTGCTTTCTCGATCGCTGTTGAATTTCTGGGCCTTGTTCGTCGGAAACAGCGGTATGGTGAGCCTCCTACCCACCATGCTGATCCATTTCGTTACCATGCCTTGAACGAGTGACCACCATGATGAATTTTGCTCTGAATCTTTTTCACTAGCACTAATTTGGAGCTCTCAATGAAAGCACCAAACTGTTGACGCGATTTTTCGCCAACACTATATTACGTAATTAGCTAGAATAAATTAGTGCTTAAGGATAAACCGTAATAAGGATAATAACACTTAGGGATATTAAAAGAGAAATATTAAGAACACCCGTTCCTTTTTACGTGGTTCAGAAGCTAAAATCCCCCTAGTCCACGAGTCAATATTATTAATGTATATCTCTCTATATTTTGGTAGAGTATTTTCATTACAGAGAAAAAACCCAACCCCCTCTCCTATCCTAGGTCTTGGTATTTATAAAAGAGCCTTCCCGGGATAGGGGTTAGGGTCATCACGTGAATACAAATCATCATTTGTGACCTGTCTCGCACAAATGATGAATATTACAATATATATTAAGGTGTGGTCTAATCATTAGGTAAAACTAATTATGGGTCGTCTGGCATAATTGGACACGCGATGTCTGATCATGCACGTTTAAGTTACGTGTCAGAGAATTCAGGGATAAATGGACGTGTAATGTCTGATCACGCACGTTTATATATAACGTATCCAGGTTTATAAATGCTCCTGGATATGGCAGATTGTCAGAGTACCACGACCTAACATAACGTCAGCTCGCGTCTAA
The DNA here is from genome assembly GCF_963169125.1 of Humulus lupulus. Lineage (NCBI taxonomy): Eukaryota > Viridiplantae > Streptophyta > Magnoliopsida > Rosales > Cannabaceae > Humulus > Humulus lupulus. Next base: position 108,739,034 of record NC_084797.1, on the reverse strand, counting down.
GGTACTGTGTTTTATATGCGTCTCCAGCTCGTGTCCTGTTGCTCTGTATTCATCAGCTTGTATTATTTGTCTGAGGAGTCTTACTGGCTTTGTAAAGGATATATCCATTCGTGGATCATCTAGTACTGTCCTTGGTTAGCCAACTGTACTCGAGCTGTCTAAAAGACCCGGGCTGAACATCAGGGTGTACAATTATCTATATTATTTTTACTAATTTAATAATACATAGAAAGTGCTTGACAAAATCTATATACTATTAGCAAATATATATAGAGATAATAAAATGAAGAGAAAGAGATAAAAGAAAATAAATCACTCAAATACATAAACTTGAAGCACATAGTGAATAAAAAATACCAAATAAAATGATAGTGCATATAGGATCGTACTAACATTCCTAAAAAGGTTAGCCTATGATGCTAAACATTCTCATAAAATTCTAGAAAGAAAATATGAGAAATAAGACTAAAATTTAGTAGAGTTTTGCTACCTAAATATTATATTAAAAATTATGCAAAAATGAGCTCTTTTTTGTAGAGCCTACAAATGACTAAAAATAAATAAATAAAAGTTTAGGGTTACAAAATAAATATTAATAATAAATCTGATATTCAAATAATTTCTATTATTAATATTATTTTTATTGTTGTTATAATTGTTATTTCTATTTGCTTTTGTTGTGCATGGAGCTGGAGTGTGAGTAAAATGAGGGGATGAGCGACAGTTGATGGGATTTAAGGGATAGCTGCATTTCTTTGACCAGCTAATTGGCGTAGCCAATCAAGCAGCAACACTTGGCATTGGTTGTTGAAAAATCTAGGCAGGCTAATGGAGAATTGGGCCTTAGGCCATGTTGAAGGAGAAGGGAAATGAGAGAGGAAAGGAGGGCCAGGCGTGTGGGCTGTGGGCTGGAGCAGGCTCACAGGCGGTCGAGCGCGCAGTACAGGTGGGTCGCGGAGCTTTGCGTGTCGTGAGGCAACTGACCTGGACGCATGGCACGAAGGGGGGAGGCCACGTGGCACGCTGGGGAGAGAGAAACTAGGCAGGCCTGGGTCTTTTGGGCTTCTCTTGGGCCTTTTCTTTTAAACTTTGCCAATTTTTCTTTTATTTTTTCTAATTTAATTCATTCTTTCTCTTTCATTTTGTCAGTGCCCAAAATACCAATTACTTCCTACAAAGTAAAACAATTTAAATTAAAATTAAATATTTTCTTTCATAAAATTTATCATAATAATTCAATGAAAATAATAATTAAAACTTAATTTATTTTGATATTTAAGATCAATAAAGGTACACTTTTCACCACTAATCAGACACGTTGGGGCGTCTTGACCCCATTTTTTTTATGATAATGTTCATTGTATACCGAACCTCATGCACATTTTCAAGAAATTTCAAATAATTTATTGTGCTGAAAATAAAGTTCAAACAGCTTGTTACACACATGCATTTTTTTAAATACCCTTCGTGTGGTTCTTTATAAAATGTCTAAATTATGTATAAATAATTTATGTTTTGTGTAAGAGTTATATTTGTCGAATACTCGTTTGGATTCTTTATTATCAAAATTAACTTTTATTCAAGACTAAATTTTTGGATAGATAAATGAGATGGAGGTGAAAGAGTGTTCGAAGGATGGAGAGTTTAAAAAATATGGAGAGGATAATTAGTTTCCTAAATATTTTTTTGCATTGAGATGGTATATTTAAAATTTAAATGCAATAAAATTAGTAGATTATCTATTATTATATAATATATATTTAATTTTTATTGAAGGGAATATATGTAATTCTTTCTAATTTTTTTTGTCTTATTCTAGAATCTTTCATTTTTTTTTTGAAGAATTGAGTTTGGAGGATTTGGATGGAGACTTCTTCCCTCCAACTCTCTTCTCCCTTCCACTTTCTCTCTTGCCAAACAAATACTTTCTGTTCTGCACCCACCTCTTTCTCTCCTTCAACCAAACATGGGGACCTTGTATTTTTGTCAACCAAAATGTTAAAAATAGGAATAGATAGGTAGATGATAAAAACTTTGAATTTTGGTAGATTACCTGTTTTGATCCCTTCTTTTTAAAAATTAAGTTTTAGACTCTGTATTTTATCAAAAGGTTATTAAAAATTCTGTATAAAATGTCTAAATTATGTACATAGAAATTTATGTTTTGTGTAAGGGTTCACACTATTTTGAACCTTGTAAGCGATTAAGCACTTATAAACAAAAATAGGAAGAAAAGAAAGAACGAGATATTTTTACATGGTTCAGTAGTTAAATCTAACTACGTCCACGAGTCACTTTTATTATATTCTGCGTTAAAGCTTCTAAGAGCAATTTCACAGAAGTTCTCCATACCAATTTGTGTGTAGTCCTTAAATGACTACGATCTAGGCTATTTATAGGCCTGGTTTATAGAATATTCTTCCTTAATTTTAGGGAAGTTACAACATATTTTCTTTTGAATTTAAAATACAAATAACTTTAAATAAATACATTTAAATAAATATCCTTAAAAATAGGGTTGTTTACACACGGTTTCAACTAAACCCATAAAAGTAGGAATTTATAACCACATACGCATTATTGATCCAACTCGCTTTCAAGCTTACATTATTTTTCAAGCTCATCATAATACTAACATTGCCTTCTCATTGATCAATTCGTCAATACTGTCCTTCGGAGGGAACCTCTGCTTTTGAGCTCATATGACATGCTCTAGTGCTAGTGACATGGCACTTATATATATTTTCAATATCAATACAAGTAATCATACTGGATACTTTCAATGTTTTCGACATCTTCACTTCTGAGCCTACATTTCGAGGCTACTATTCTATTCTTAAAATTTGAGTGTAACATTTTGCCCCCTCAAAAGAATTTTTTTAAACCTCGTGAGAAGGAAACTGCTGAACTCCTCTTTCAGAAAACATGCCCACCTACCACACTCGATTGTGGACACATGTCGACCTAAGGATGTCATTAATAGTACTCTAGTAATAAAATTCTACCCATGTCTTTTCAAGTCCCTTTTTTGCTGCCAGTTTTCAAGATTTAACATTGTCCATCAGATCATTTTTTTATCTGATTAAACGACCTAGATCTCCCATCGATCACCACCTTTTTGCCTATTTAAACCCTTTCTTCTACTTTTTCTCTTCACTTCGAAGAAAAATAGAATATATTTGATATCCCTCAATTCCCCACTCGGTCTCCTTTCAAAAATGAATTCCCTAGAGTTTCTCTATACAAGTATTACCATTATACATTTTGATTTCACCATCAACTTCCCTAGTGTAAGCTTTTGATCTCTCTCTTGTTTTGCATGAGTTTTTATTTTTCGTGTTCATGTTCATGAAAATGTATAGGAAAATAGGTTATTTGATCGTTTTGCAAAGATGTTTAGGGATAAAAATGAGTATTTTATAGTCTAAATGTGGTGAAAAAGTTGACCTATTTTCTGGGTTATGAGTAGATGAGATATGAGTATCGTGTAGCACAAGAACAAGGTTTTTAGAATAAGGTTTTTAATGCACTTTAACCGATGATATCCCCTTTTTTAGGGAATCGACCATTTTTCTTAGAAAATCAAGATTACTCAAATTGAAAATTAAGTACCCACTTTTTGTGGATATAATTTCGATACTCTGAGCCTTTGTTGGCTTGGTTACATCAAGATTATTGCCTCGTTATTTCGAGCCTTCGAGCTCGAATTTTCTAGATCTTTTCCCAATTTATCCATCTTTTTTATAAGGGTCCTCACCTTTTTCTTTACCATTAGATGATGTAGTCTACCGAGAAGAATTGGTGGGGGCCCGACTTTTCCATTCCTTACCAACTTTCATTACCTCGAATTGAATCTTCATTCTCATGTTACCAAAGAGTGATACTAGAGTACAAAGAATGAACTGAACATGAGGACATCAGTGCCCATTTTCAACGCTAGATATCCAAGGTTGAAGAAGGAAAGAGGAGGAAATTTTGAGTAGTCATTTATCCCGACCATGATCCAAAAATTAGGCCTATTCCACTAGACCCCAATTTTAAAGTTTCCATTGCCTTTCATCCTCACGAGCTCTCCTTCGAGAACATGGAGAGCTCATCAAGCCAAAATCTTCAATCAGCCCCTGTGGTATCTTCCATCCCTACCACAAAAGGTTAATTTTTCGAGGTCGGCCTCTATAAAAGCGTGATTACCTTCATAAGGCAGATATGAGACATTCTGTCTTGCCATGGGCAAAAATTGTCCTGCGAGTTAATGTGCCGAGCTCCCAAATCTCTCAAAAGGAGTAGTCATGCTTTGGGTGAGGATGACCCGGTTAGGAACATCAAGCTCATGGCTTGGAGTCGTGAGCACATGCGAGCTCAGCTTAAGGTGAACCTTCAGGGTCCTCTTCCTTGTCCTATCGACCCTTGGAAGAAAAAGTGGAAGAAGGGTTCGAGCTCAGCCCAGGGTGAACCCTCAGGGTCAGGCAATGAGGCTGTGGACGAGGCATCCCTGTAACGACCCAAATTTTCTAATAAGGTTTAGGACCTTGATTAGGAGGTCGGGAGGGCCATAATTAATTTATTGTGCTATTATATGATTATATGCATGTTTATGTGGATCATATTATTATATGATGATAAATGCATGCATATGGGTATAAATTTTGTTATGAGGGCATTTTGGTAATTTTTCCCATTGAGGGCGTAATTGTATAATTGTATGCATTTTGGCAAGCTATTGTTAAGGCTACATTATAATGTGGATTTGTTCGAGCTGTTCGGCATGAAATGATCTTTGAGTATAAGTTAGCGGTTTGGTCATAACGAGATTAAGTTCGGGGCTCAGGGTGAGTCCTGGGGTAATTTGGTGATTAGAGCATTGCCGGGATTTAAGGGGTAACGGGATATGAATTATTGGTATTCGAGAATATTGAGAATAATGGGAATTGGAGGGTGTTAATTATGGTTAACGAGACAGGTGCGAAAGGATGATTTTTCCCTTGGTGGCTGTTAAGGACTTTAATTAAACTTGAGGGCATTTAGGTCTTTTTACCTTTAAGGATATATATCAATACTTAAAACTAGAAAGCTGTAAAAGATTTAAGAAAACAAAGCACCTCCTCTTGCTTCAACTGACTGCCATTTCTTCTCCCTTTCTTCTTCAATTTCGAAGCTTCTTTTGAGGAATTAAGCTGGGGAATCAAGTGTTGAGGATCTAGGGTATTGTTCCATCAATTGAAGAGGAGTTCATACCAAGCTTGGGGTAAGAGTCTAACCATTAAAACTCTGGTTTTCTACTCTGTTTTATTAATGAGTTCACTTGAGATTTTGGGTTTGAAAGTTGAGCATTCAATGGGGTTTTTGGCAAAGCTTGGTTAGGTTATGATGCCTAGGACTAGTATATATGGTATTTGGGTTCAATTGGGGGTTTAAATGGTGTTTGGAAGCTTTTGAATCAGGTTGGAAATGGAGGATTCGAAGGAGGAAGAACTAGGGCCATGTCTGCCTGGTCTTAGCGCTATAGCGCCCAGAGGGTAGCGCTATAGCGCTAGCGAGGGCAAAATGTCCCTGGTTGTAGCGCTGGGGCGCTAGGGGGGTAGCGCTGTAGTGCTACCCTATTTTCTCAGATGCATATTTTGGGTGTTTTTAAGGGTTTTTGGCTCGGGGTTTCAATCCTCAAGGCTCAGGATCGAATCTACTCACCGTTTGGGTACAATTCGGGGTCTCGGGAGTGAGGTTTAGGTTAAGACCCATTTATTGATATCTTCATTAATTGGATTCCATATTTGGTTATGACTAGGTGACCGCTAAGGGATCAAAGGATCGATCGTTCTCAAGGGTCGTTCGTAATGTATTTCTCGCTCGAACAAGAGATAAGAAAACTGCACCCGGTTATGTGGTTAGGTTGGGACTAAGTGTTCCCTATATTTGTATGCATTATTATGTGATTGTGATGAACCATGTGAATATGATGGGAATAAGAGCTCCATATATTTGTATATGATATCATGAGATGTTATTATGCCATGGGGACATATGATAAACGACCTAAGAGTGTCGGAATCAATATTTGCGCATAGGGCGCGGCTCGGCCATTGGTAGCTGAGGACAACTTATTAATCACTGAGCTCCGTTAAGCTGGCCAGAGTCAGTGGGTATTACACTGGGGGCGGCCTAAGTGATCCGAAGACAGTGGGTTAAACGGAGGGTGCAGCCTAAGGGCGCCGACCCTGAATATTGTGTAATGGTTGTGATAAACTACTGGTTATGAATGTGATTGTTGTTGTTAATTTGATGAATATGATATGTTGATTATTTAGATGACAAATTGTTGATTTGTCAATTGTTATCACTGAATAGGTGAATGTTATGAGCCGCTGAACACTTGGTCATGCTTTGTGGAATATCTGGTTATTTATATTGATCTTGCTATGATATCATGTTTTCTTGCTGGGCCTCGGCTCACGGGTGCTACGTGGTGCAGATAAAGGCAAGGGTATATTGGATCAACCATGAGTTGGAGAGCTCTGGGGGCGAGGTGTACATTATCAGCTGCTCGGCCACCACGGTCGAGGGATTGTACAGGGACGGAAACCTAAAATGTGTATTTTTCCATTAGAGTGGCCTGAGTTATTTATAACTTCTGGAATTTTTGTAAATATGTCATCTGAACCCTGTTTTGAGATTCCATGTATTAAACTATCATTTTTAATGAAAATAACCTATTTATGACCAAAATCTTTTATTTCTAATCCGTTGATGACATTAGATTCACATTTTTTTTTTTAAAAATGACTTGGTTAGCAAGTCTTGCACTATTTTAAACACACAGTGTAATGATCTTGGTTACCCAAGGCGTTACAACCCTAGAGCTCGACTGGATGTAAAATGTTACTAGATATTATTGGTACTAGAAGAGAAAATAAATGATACGTTGCGGGGAGTGGGCCTTTTTTAATAATTATTAATACCAGCCAAGATCACACACACACACACACACACACACACATATATATATATTAAATTACATACAATCAGATTAGAGATTACCTCTTGTAGCCTATCAAGTGTCCTTAAATCGTTTTGTATAAAATCAAGGATCTTTATATCCAAGAACTGAAAGCTCACACCTTGATCTTCTAGACCAATCTTAAAACACACAAGGACGTGTGTGGGTACGTAGGATTCAAAATGCTGATTTATGACTCTCTAGATGTACTAAACATATGAGAACTAGAGAGGTTTGATAGAGAGAAGATGAATTGAATAGTTTTTAGGTTTTGGAAAACTATCACTTCTGTTTCAGAGAGATAGTCTATGAAAAATAATCACTTGAAAAGTATCGCTTCTGTTTAGGTTTATAAAGATAATTAACTAATTTATTTAATCTATATTTTATTAAAATAAAACCGATCAGTTATAACCTTATTTAATTATTTAATTTAAATCATATTTATAAAGAATAATTAAATAAACACAAATTATTTGAAATTAAAAATTAAAATCCCAAGGATAGGAAATCCATGTGTGTGTCGACCACACCATTAGGGTTATCCCTAATTTTCTCAGTTGTTTATTTAATTAATATTTAAGACAATATATTTATCCCAAAATAAATATTAGTTAATTCAAAATTAACTTTATCTTAAAATATCAATTTTAAATAAATAAATAAATATCTTATTCCAAATAAGATAATTATTAGTTTCTCTTTATATATTAATCCAAAGAAGATTAATATTTATTTTAACCTATAGTTTGTCAAAATACAAACTATACAGTTAAATAATTAATCAATTGCCCATAACTATCACATAATTATTTCATTGCCCTGGAAAATTAACTCCTTTGAAATTAAGTCATTCTCTCTACAAATATTTCTTTTGACATCTATACCCTTGACAGTTTGGGGACTATGGACCTATAATACGAAGCTCCAATAAACCAGATTATTAATTAAACTCTTTAATCCAATAATCTTATTTATTAATTCCATGAATACTCCACTATATATATGGCATTACACTCTAAGTATTTATAGAGTTATATTTATAGAGTTTTCTCTTGTAGTCTATTGATATAATCAATAAATGTAGTCATGTCCTCCATTTATTGGTTCGTTAATTAGAGCTAGTCAAGATTACTGTTTTACCCTTCTAATTACCTCTTGATCCTTAAGTACCATTAGTTCACTAGCGAATAATTAATCTATAATCAAATTACATATTTGAGCTCAATAACTATTCAGTTCCAGAATTAACCCTTACGGGAACCAATATTCGATCACTTAGGAAGTATGGATTCTATTATTGTAATTCATGTTCCTAGCCATTCATGATATTGAATCTCCAAAACAAAAGTCATTAGCCTCATTATACTAAGAAATCTTAACAAGTGAATCAAAAGATCCAATAAACACAAAGAGGAGTTCATGAATACTCAAGATTTAGACTAATCTATAAATGATCATCTATTATGATAAGAATCAAATGTTTATGTCATATGACACGTTTATGAAGATAATTAATTCTTATCGGTCCTTTCATATATAATTTCTATTATCTACAACACCTCTACTAAGATGTCTATCAACATCAGAAATCCGAATCTAGATCACTTACATCCTGTATGCTAAGTAAACCACACTAGTAACCATTCATTTAAAATTCCATACTTTAATAAGTTACCGACTATTTTATTCATTATATATGATCTTAATTCTCTCGTACTAATACAAGATCATATTCTCACAAATGGATAATGAAATTTCTTGATACTATCATATAATTAATTCAAACAATAATTATAATATTCAAATATAATATAATTTTTATTTTATTTAATTCAATAAAATGTCTTTACATGTGTAGCGTCCCAAATTTGCTAATAAGGCTTAGGACATTGATTAGCGTGCCGGGAGGAAAATAATTGATTTAATTATGATTATATATGAAATTTGGTGATTATGTGATTAGACATGCATGATTGTGTGTATTAAATATGCATGTGGGCCCATCTCTATGAATGGGGGTGTGATTGTAATTTTGGCCTGTTGAGGGCATAAATGTAAATATGCATGTGTTGTGAGTATGACCCCAGTGTTATGGGGATATATTTGAGATGTGTGATCCGAGACGATTCAAGGGAGTAGATTAGCGGAATAGTCACAACGGGGTCAAATGCCCGGCTCGGGAGGAGCTTGGGGGTATTTTGGGGATATAATATGTGTTTGGGAATTATTGAGTAATGGATAGTAATTTTTTCAATGACTTAGTATGTCGGGATTATACGGGGGTTTATAGGAATACTCGGGGACTTAACGGGATTTGACAAGTGACTAAATTGCCCTTGGTGGCACTTGAGGACTTAGATGACTTAAGGGGCAATCTGGTCTTTTGGTAAGAATATGCTTGATTTAGAGAAGGCTGGGTATACATCTAGGTGGCTTGAGAAACCACTAGAACTAAGTGAAGAATAAGGCAGAAGACTCTCTCTATCTCTCGGTTTCCTCCTCTCTCTTTGGATGCTTGAAGGCTAAGCGAATTCTAAAGGATCTAAGTTGGGAATTGAAGTTTTGAGGCTAGCAAAACTTTGGAAGGTAGCTCAAGGGTGTGGATATTGCAGAGATGAGACTTTAATTGGATTACTAAGTTTAAATCCTGCTGGTTTTATTAAGAACCTAACCTTGCATGGAGTTTGATCTTGTTAGCTATATTTGAACTGAATTTGGGTGTTATATAAGAGTATGAATTGTTCAAAGGTTTAGTTGTGCTGGTTAGACTATGAGAATATGAATTCTAGACTTTGTTATGGGTTTAAATGATGTTTGAATTATGAAAATTGGGGTTTAGGCTCGAAGGAAACTGGAGAAATAGGCTGATTTTCTGGGTTTGGAGGATCGAGCCGCGACCCTATTCTTCAAGCACCGTAGCCCGTGTGTGTTGAAGAGGCTGAAAGTCTCTGACTGCCAGGCGCGCTGCGGCTCAAGGCTAGGTGTGCTACGGCCCGTGTGTGCGTGAGGCCTGGGGAGACCTCTATTCTTGAGGCGCGCCACGGCCCTTAAGGGGTTGGGCCGCGACTTAAGTGTCAGATGTTGGCCATTTTAGGGTTTTAGGTTTAGGAACTCAAATGTTAAGGCTCGGGAAGGATTTTACCACCCGAATTGGTAGAATCCAAGGTCTCGGAGACTAGAATTGTAACCCAAAGTTATTTAATGGATTGGAGCTTGATGGATGGCTATTATTGATGCATTGTGACTAGGTCTTACCACTTAGGCTCGGGATTAGAATCATGCTCAGGATCGCTTTAAATTGTTAGCTTGGGACATCAGGCAAGAGAACTGTTTGTACCCATAGAGCTAGTTGGTGTGTTGTACTGTATGTATTGTTTTATGTTTGTTGTGTCATACATGTGATTATGACTGATCGGCAAGAGCCGGGAGCGGCAAGAGCCAGAATTGGCAAAAGCTGAGAGAGGCAAGGGTTGGGAGCGGCAAGAGCCAGAATCGGCAAAATCTGGGAGAGGCAAGGGCTGGAAGCGGCAAGAGCTGGGAGCGGCAAGGGGCTGGGATCGGTGTTAAACACGCGGAGTGCAAAACCGAGAATGGCAAGGGGCCGAAAACGGCGTTGAGCACATGGAGTGCAAGCTGTTAGGGCGAGACCCTTCTAGGATGCTGGAGTCATCCTCTCGGTGCAGACCGCGAACCTAGGGCCTGGTAAAGCGCCTGGGACGGCATGGCCGCTATGTGTTTAGCCTGTTGGATGCTTTGTTATAAGATGTTGTGATATTGAGTTGTTGTGTGAATATACTGTCGTGTTATTATGTCATCATGTTAGAATGCTAAAGTATTATAGCCCTGGTGTACTATTAGGTTGTTATGCCATTGTGCTTTTGAGCTGGTCTAGATGTTGTGTTGTTGAGCATGCTAGTAGGACCTGGTATCTGTTTATTGCTCTAATTAAATATGAGTTGTGAGATATATTTTTATTGTATTTTTGTGCTTGAAGTTCTCTTGTTGGGCCTCAGCTCACGGGTGCTTTGTGGTGCAGGTAAGAGCAAGGAAGTTGGATCTTACAACCATGAGTTGGAGGGTATGGAGTGGTGTGTACATGTTTGGCCTACCTGGCCACCACAGCTGGGGTATTTTAAGGAACAAGTTGTAATGACCCGAATTTGCTAATAGGGCTTAGGGCCTTGATTAGTGTGCCTGGAGGGAAATAAATGGATTATTATGTTAATATATGAATTAATGTGAATATATGATAATGATGCATGTTTAGTTGAGTTAAATGTGCATGTGGGCCCCGTCTGGATATTAGAGGCATAAATGTGATAAATGCTATATATATGTGATATGTCTGTGCAGCACGATCCACGATAGTCCTAGGGAGCGGTTAGGCAGGAAGTGACAACGGGGTCGAGAATCCGACTCGAGGCGAGTCGAGGGGTAATTTGGGTATTAGATATATTATGGGGTTATCGGGTTATGAAAATAAATATTTGGAGATATATTTGAGGATAGAATGTCTAGGAGGGAATATTGGGGAAATTTACCATTTTGCGCTCGGGGACGTTTTGGTACCCCGAGCCTTGAGGTAACCACATAGACTTAAGCTGAATAAAACAAACCTTAGAATTATACAGAACATTCAGGAAACCGACTCACTCACTCTCTCCAAACAAGTGGATATCTTTTCTTTGGAAGCTTAGGGCGAAACTTGGAGGAATTAGCAAGAGGCTAGAAGGGATTCAGCAGGGAACTCTTGGGAGCTAGGAGCTTGAGGATTAAGGATCAACTTTAGTGACTTAACTCAGCAAAGGTAAGCTCTAACCATGGGAATTAAGCTTGAATTTCTACAGTGTTTTTAGGATATGCATGTGATTGGAACTTGATCTGTTTTTGGGTATTCTAGTTGAGTTTTGGAGCAGGTTTTAGTGGGTTTTGATGCTGATATTGAGCTGGAATGTTTGTGTTGATAGCCTGGGATTGTTAGCTAAGTTTTGGGTGAATTGGCTTGAGGAAAAGTGTAGAAAGATGGTGAAGAAATCTAGGTTTGGAGGTGAGGGCCGCGACCCTAGGATGGGCTTGCCGCGGCCCGTGTGCGCGCGCGGCCATGGGAGGCCGAGAAGTCTCATGTGCGCCGCGGCCCGTGTGTGTTGCAGGGAAGTGCTAGCCTCTGTTTTGAGGCTAGCCGCGGCGCTAGAGGGTGGGGCCGCGACTCTTAGGGCTAGTTTGTGTTTTTAAGGGTGTTTAGGTTTGGGAACTCAATGGCTAAGGCTCGGGATGGATTCTATCACTCGGATTGATAGAATTCAAGGTCCCGCAGGTTAGGGGTATGGTTTAAAGTTATTTAATGAATTAGAACTTGATGGATGGATATTGTTAATGTGTTGTGACTAGGGTTTCGACGAGGCTCAAGTTAGAGGACTGTGATTGGGACATCGGTGCTCAGAAAGCATGGGACTCAGGTAAGAAAACCCTTGTTCCCATAGAGCTTGCATGCAGGGCTGAGCCCAATGTGTTTGAATAGAACTGGTATGCAGGGTTGAGCCCAATGTGTTTGAACTTCAAGGCGTAGCCTTTTGGCTGAATTTGCTAGAATTCTGTACTTGCTTATTATGCTATGAATGCTATCATGTGAATGATCGGCAAGATCCGGGAATGGTGTAGGCCGAGGTCGGCAGGGGGCCGGGAACGGCAAAGGGTCGGGAACGACATTAGGCACGTTGAGTGCAAGGCCGAGTACGGCAAGGGGCCGGGAGCAACATTGAGCATGTGGAGTGTGAGTTTCCAGGGCGAGTCCCTAAAAGGATACCTGGGATATCCTCATGGTGTGGACAGCGTACCCAGGGCTTGGTAAACGCCTGGACGGCTAGGCCGTATGTGTTTAGCCCATTGGTGGCTTGTTTATATGCTTGGTGTGTGTTTTGCATATATTATCTGTTTGTGGGTTTTCTTGCTGGGCTTTGGCTCACAGATGCTCTGTGGTGCAGGTAAGGGTAAGGAGAAAGCCAACCGACCATGAGTGTAGCAGGCGTGGGGCGGCATGTACATGTTGGGCCAGCCTGGCTGCCACAGCCAGAGGATTTTGGGAGATGGTTGTAAATAAACTTAGATTTTGTCGTTTAGTCGACTTGGTTCGATTTATATGATGTAAATGTTTCTAAACTGTATTTTGGGATCCCAGGTGTCAAACTTTTATGATTTCAATGAAATGGAATTATTTCTAAAGTTTTTCCTCTGTTTATGGCTTAATTACACTATTTGTTCTAAAACCTCAATTAACGAGTTGAATGCACGTTTTTAAACTCACTTAGTAACGGCTACAAGGAAGTAGGGCGTTACAACTTGGTATCAGAGCGAACCAAGGTTATTGGTTCTGGAGATTGACCGAACATGTACACTTGCTATCAGTGACAGGCTCAACTCAGGGTTGGGTGGTAAGATTGGCTAATATGTTTGAATATGTGATTAAATGCCCTGTTTGCCTGCTTATCTTATATAGAGCATGATGAATGAGTTAACATATGCATGATGCTAGAGCATGGCCCGTTGTGTGTTATATGTTATATGAGTATTATTTGTGGATGACTGATGTGTTTGGGAGGTGGTTTTTGGATGTTGTTATCATGCCTGATGAGCGGCGTCGTTGGTTGCAGGCATATTTGTTGACATGCCTCGACAATCAGCTAGACTCCGCGGCAGTAGGGCCGAGGATGACAACCAGGGTAAGGACCCTCCACCTGCCCCACAGAATTGGCAAGAGATGTTTGCCGAGATGGAAGCAAGACTGCAGCGGATAGAGGAAGAGTTGCGGCAGTTGAGGCAGCATGCCCCGCCTCAGGTTACTGGGCTGCCAGTGCAGCAGGTTGCAGCTCCAGTGCCAGTGCAGTCTGCTATGGAGAATAAGTGGGAACCTTTGTATGAGAGGTTAAGGAAGCAGCATCCTCCCACCTTCGAGGGTGGATCAGACCCACTGCGGGCAGAGCAGTGGATGAATATGACTTCCTCAATTCTGGATTTTATGAGAGTTCAGGGGAATGAGTGGGTAGCCTGTGCTAGCTACATGTTTAGAGAGGATGCCCGCATTTGGTGGGACGTGGTGGTTCAGAGAAGGGATGCATCAGTTATGACTTGGGAAGAGTTCAGAAACTTGTTTAATGAGAAGTATTACAGTGTGGCAGTTCGAGCTGCGAAGGTTGATGAGTTTATCAACCTGACTCAGAATCGATCGACAGTGACAGAGTATGCTATAAAGTTTGATAGATTGGCGAAGTTTGCGCCAGATTTAGTGCTGACTGATGCGGCAAGAATGGACAGGTTCGTGCGGGAGTTGAATGTTATGATTGCCTGCGATGTGAATATTACCTTGGATCCAGAGACTACTACTTATGGCCAGGTGGTGGACAAGACCCTTACTGCTGAGAGGGCCGAAGATAAGATTTGGAAGGATAGTGCTATTAGGCGCGATGCCAGGAGGACAGTGCCTCCTTTTGTTGGGTTCAGTCGTGGTGGTGGTTCTAGCGAGCAGAAGAGGAAGGCCCCAGATTCCTATGTTCCTCCTAGTTCAGATAGGAGGGCGCGGGGTGCTTCCACTGGCCATCCGGGTGGCAGTGACAACTGGAGGAGTTTTCTAGTGTGTCCGCGGTGCAGTCGACGACACCAGGGTGAGTGCAGGATCAGGGCCTGCTTCGTATGTGGGAGTGCCAGTCATCTGAGGAGGGATTGCCCTCAAGTTAAGAAGGAGGAGCAGAAGCAGAGTGACAGTCTTGCTCTTGCCAGGGTATTCACTTTGACATAGACTGAGGCGGAGGCTAGCCCCTTAGTTGTGACAGGTCAGATCTCTAGTGCTGGTTCTTTGTATACTGCATTGTTTGATTCAGGGGCTACCCATTCATTTGTATCTGCTAGAGTGATAGATCAACTTTGTAGACCTAGTGGTGTGTATGCTAGAGGATTTCAGACTTTGTTGCCAACAGGAGAATTGGTAGTCTCTAGGAAGTGGATTAGAGCATTGTCAGTAGAGGTAGATGGTAGGGAACTATCTGTTGATTTGATTGAGTTAGAGATGGATGATTTCGATATGATTTTAGGAATGGATTGGTTGTCAAAGTATGGGGCAACGATTGATTGCAACCGCAGAATGGTGACTTTTGAACCAGAAGGGGGGGGGTACCCTTTGTGTTTGTGGGGTCAGTTAGTGGACCGCGTGTACTGATGATTTCAGCATTGAGGGCTAGAGACCTGATGCAGGAAGGTTGCATAGGATTCCTAGCGAGTGTTGTGGATACCTCTAGGGTGGTGTCGGTTGGACCGGGTGAGACTAGATTGGTGTGTGAGTTTCTGTATTTGTTTCCAGCGGATTTGCCAGGGTTGTCGCCGCAGCGGGAGATTTACTTTGTTATAGAATTGGTACCTGGAGCGGAGCCAGTATCTAGGACACCTTATATAATGGCTCCGGCGGAGTTAAAGGAATTGAAGATTCAGTTGCAAGAGTTACTTGATTTGGGGTTCATTAGACCGAGTTTCTTTCCATGGGGTGCTCCGGTGTTGTTCGTTAAGAAGAAGGATGGATCCCTTAGGATGTGTATTGATTATAGGGAGCTAAACAAGTTAACCATAAAGAACAAGTATCCACTGCCTAGGATCGATGATTTATTTGATCAGCTACAGGGAAGAACAGTGTTTTCCAAGATAGATCTCCGATCAGGTTACCATCAGTTAAGGATTAAAGAGGAGGACATACCAAAGACTGCTTTTCGAACGAGGTATGGACATTATGAATTCTTGGTTATGTCCTTTGGATTAACCAATGCCCTAGCAGCTTTTATGGACATGATGAATAGGGTTTTCAAGGATTATCTGGACAAGTTTGTGATTGTATTCATCGACGACATCCTAGTGTACTCCCAGTCAGAGACAGAGCACGAGCAGCATCTGCGGTTGGTTTTACAGCGGTTGAGAGAGCATAAGTTATATGCTAAGTTCAGTAAGTGTGAGTTCTGGTTGCCACAAGTTACATTTCTAGGCCATATTGTTAGTAAGGAGGGGATTCTGGTTGACCCAAGTAAGATTGAGGCGGTCAGAGATTGGCCTTGACCGAGCAATGTTCCTGAAGTGAGAAGCTTTCTGGGTTTAGTAGGATATTACCGGCGGTTTGTTGAGAGGTTCTCCAGAATAGCTACGCCATTGACAGAACTGACAAAGAAGAAGACAAGGTATGTCTGGACGGATAGATGTGAGAACAATTTTAAGGAGTTGAAGCGAAGATTGATCACTGCGCTAGTGCTAAGCTTGCCGACAGAGAATGAAAAGTTTGTGGTTTACTGTGATGCATCTAGACAGGGTTTGGGGCGCGAGCTGATGCAAGCTAGTAAAGTGATAGCCTATGCATCGAGACAGTTGAAGGAATACGAGCAGAGATATCCTACGCATGACCTGGAGTTGGAAGCGGTGGTGTTTGCACTTAAGATTTGGAGGCATTATCTTTATGGTGAGAAGTGCGAGATATACACTGACCATAAGAGCCTAAAGTATTTCTTTACTCAGAAGGATCTGAATATGTGCCAGAGGCGGTGGCTGGAGTTGGTTAAGGATTATGATTGTGATATCCTATACCATCCTGGGAAGGCTAATGTAGTGGCTGATGCATTGAGTCAGAAAGGACCAAGACAGTTGTTTAGTTCGAGGCAGATATCTGACAAGTTAGCTGAAGAAATGACTAGAGCAGGTATAGAGTTGTTGGTTGGTCAGTTGGCCAACATCACTCTTCAGTCTACACTCCTTGAGAGGATCAAGGAAGTGCAGGGGAAAGATTCCCAGTTGAGAGGTCATAGAGAGAGTGCCTTGGTCGGAGTGACTAAGGACTTTTCCATTTCAGAGATGGGGTTACTGAAGTACAAGGGCCGGATTTGTATTCCGATGGATTCTGATATTCGGCGGGAGATCTTAGATGAATTGCATACCACTCCCTATTCTTTGCACCCTGGTACGATGAAGATGTACCAGGACTTGCGAGCTCTGTATTGGTGGTCAGGCATGAAGAAGGATGTGGTGGATTACGTGGCCAAGTGCTTAACTTGCCAGCAGGTTAAGGCTGAGCATCAGAGGCCAGCAGGGTTGCTGCAGCCTCTGGGTATCCCAGATGGGAAGTGGGAAGATATCACTATGGATTTTGTGGTTGGTTTACCGAGGACTGTGGGACAGCATGACTCAGTGTGGGTGATTGTGGATAGGTATACCAAGTCCGCCCACTTTTTGCCTGTTAGGACAACTTATACTGTGGAGCAGTATGGTGAGTTGTATGTGAAGGAGATTGTTCGACTTCATGGGGCTCCGAGGTTGATAGTATCCGACAGAGACCCCACCTTCACCTCCAAGTTTTGGGAGAGTCTACAGAAGGCTATGTGCACACAGTTACGGTTTAGTACCGCTTATCATCCTCAGATGGATGGACAGTCTGAGAGGACGATTTAGATACTGGAGGATATGTTGCGAGCTTGTGTGCTAGATTTTGGGGGATCGAGGAATAAGTATCTTCCTTTGATCCAGTTCTCGTACAACAACAGTTATCAGGCGACCATCGGAGTGGCTCCGTACGAAATGATTTATGGAAGAAAGTGTAGATCACCTGTTCATTGAGATGAGACAGGTGAGAGGAGATACCTGGGTCCAGAGATGGTTCAGAGGACCAATGAGGAGATTGAGAAGATTAGAGCGCGTATGCTTGCCTCCCAGAGTCGACAGAAAAGTTATTCAGACCTGAAACGCAGGAGCGTGGAATTTCAGGTTGGTGATCATGTGTTTCTTAGGGTTTCACCCATGAAGAGTGTGAAATGGTTTGGTGTTCGGGGCAAGTTGAACCCTAGGTTTGTTGGCCCCTTCGAGATTCTGGAACGAGTTGGAGAGGTAGCTTACAGACTAGCGATGCCTCTAGCTTTATCTTGGGTTCATGATGTTTTCCATGTATCCATGCTCCGGAAGTATATGTCAGATTCAACGCATGTTCTAAGTTTTGAGAATCTGGAGCTTGATCAGGATTTGTCCTATGAGGAGAAGCCAGTTCAAATTCTTGACCGAAAAGATAAAGTCTTGCGGAGCAAGACCATAGCCTTGGTGAAAGTGCTGTGGAGAAACAACAAAGTTGAGGAGGCAACATGGGAACTTGAGTCAGAGATGAGGGAGCGGTATCCCGAGTTGTTCAGGTAATTTCGAGGATGAAATTTCTGTAAGGAGGGGATAGTTGTAACGACCCGAATTTGCTAATAGGGCTTAGGGCCTTGATTAGTGTGCCTGGAGGGCAATAAATGTATTATTATGTTAATATATGAATTAATGTGAATATATGATAATGATGCATGTTTAGTTGAGTTAAATGTGAATGTGGACCCCGTCTGGATATTAGGGGCATAAATGTGATAGATGTGATAAATGCTATATATATGTGATATATCTGTGCAGCATGATCCGCGATAGTCCTGGGGAGCGGTTAGCCAGGAAGTCACAACGGGGTCGAGAATCCGACTCGGGGCGAGTCGAGGGGTAATTTTGGTATTAGATATATTATGGGGTTATCGGGTTATGAAAATAAATATTTGGAGATATATTTGAGGATAGAATGTCTAGGAGGGAATATTGGGGAAATTTACCATTTTGCGCTCGGGGACGTTTTGGTACCCCGAGCCTTGAGGTAACCACATAGACTTAAGCTGAATAAAACAAACCTTAGAATTATACAGAACATTCAGGAAACCGACTCACTCACTCTCTCCAAACAAGTGGATATCTTTTTTTTGGAATCTTAGGGAGAAACTTGGAGGAATTAGCTAGAGGCTAGAAGGGATTCAGCAGGGAAATCTTGGGAGCTAGGAGCTTGAGGATTAAGGATCAACTTCAGTGACTTAACTCAGCAAAGGTAAGCTCTAACCATGGGAGTTAAGCTTGAATTTCTACTATGTTTTTAGGATATGCATGTGATTGGAACTTGATCTGTTTTTGGGTATTCTAGTTGATTTTTGGAGCAGGTTTTAGTGGGTTTTGATGCTGATATTGAGTTGGAATGTTTGTGTTGATAGCCTAAGATTGTTAGCTAAGTTTTGGGTGAATTGGCTTGAGGAAAAGTGTAGAAAGATGGTGAAGAAATCTGAATTTGGAGGTGAGGGCCGCGTCCCGTGTGCCCGCGCGGCCATGGGAGGCCGAGAAGTCTCATGCGCGCCGCGGCCCGTGTGTGTTGCAGGGAAGTACTAGCCTCTGTTTTGAGGCTAGCCGCAGCTCTTGAGGGTGGGGCCACGACTCTTAGAGCTAGTTTGTGTTTGTAAGGGTGTTTAGGTTTGGGAACTCAATGGTTAAGGCTCGGGATGGATTCTATCACCCGGATTGATAGAATTCAAGGTCCCGGAGGTTAGGGGTATGGTTTAAAGTTATTTAATGAATTAGAACTTGATGGATGGATATTGTTAATGTGTTGTGAATAGGGTTTCAGCGAGGCTCAAGTTAGAGGACTGTGCTCGGGACATCGGTGCTTGGAAAGCTTGAGACTCAGGTAAGAAAACCCTTGTTCCCATAGAGCTTGCATGCAAGGCTGAGCCCAATGTGTTTGAATAGAACTGGTATGCAGGGCTGAGCCCAATGTGTTTGAACTGCAGGGCGTAGCCCTTTGACTGAATTTGCTAGAATTTTGTACTTACTTATTATGCTATGAATGCTATCATGTGAATGATCGGCAAGACCCGGGAATGGTGTAGGCCGAGGTTGGCAGAGGGCCGGGAACAACGTTGAGCACGTGGAGTGCGAGTTGCTAGGGCGAGTCCCTAAAAGGATACCTGGGATATCCTCACGGTGTCGACCGCGTACCCAGGGCTTGGTAAACGCCTGGGACGGCTAGGCCGTATGTGTTTTTCCCATCGGTGGCCTGTTTATATGCTTGGTGTGTGTTTTGCATATGTTATCTGTTTGTGGGTTTTCTTGCTGGGCTTCGGCTCACAGATGCTCTGTGGTGCAGGGAAGGGTTAGGAGAAAGCCAACCGACCATGAGTGTAGCAGGTGTGAGGCGGCGTGTACATGTTGGGCCAGCCTGGCTGCCACAGCCAAAGGATTTTGGGAGATGGTTGTAAATAAACTTAGATTTTGTCGTTTAGTCTACTTGGTTCGATTTATATGATGTAAATGTTTCTAAACTGTAATTTGGGATCCCAGGTGTCAAAGTTTTATGATTTTCAATGAAATGGAATTATTTCTAAAGTTTTTCTTCTGTTTATGGCTTAATTACACTATTTGTTCTAAAACCTCAATTAGCGAGTTGAATGCACGTTTTTAAACTCACTTAGTAACGGATCTAAGGAAGTAGGGCATTACACATGTGGTAAATGTTCAGTTTTGTCGCTTAGGTCGACTGTACTATATCTTTGGTTTGTAACAGTATTTCAAAACAGTGTTTTGGGATCCCAATGTAATATTTTTACAAATTTCAATAAAAGACAAGCTTTTTATACTTAATGTTTATTAAACGAGTCTTTATTTTTATCCGAACACACTTTCTAATCTTAAACCTCGATTAGCGAGCTAATGGCACATTTATAAATCACTTGGTAATGGCTCTAAGGAAGTAGGGCATTACAACATGCTTTTAGGACATTACTCCTAATGAGAAGGTCATCAGGGAAGGATATTTTTGGTCCACACTAATGGAAGATGCATTCGAGTACGTAAAGCATTGTGACATGTGTCAACACTCATGTCAATACCTCGATCCCCACCAACCGAGCTCACCATGATGAGCTCCCCATGGCCATTCGCAGTATGGGGCATAGACCTCATTGGATCATTATCCATGGGAAAAGCAGGAGTTACATATGCAGTAGTGGCAGTGGATTATTTAACTAAATGGAATGAGGCTGAACCTCTGGCCACTATCACTTCAAAAAAAAGTCTTGGACTTCATGGTAAAATATATAGTATGTCAATATGGGATACTAAGGAAGATATTTTTGGATAATGGAACCCAATTCGACAGTGAGTTGTTAACTCAATTTTGCGAAAGAAATGGAATAATAAAATCTTCTCTTCAGTAGCTCATCCATAGTCAAATGGTCAGGTCGAAGCTATAAACAAGACCCTAAAGAGCTCGATGAAGAAATGGCTCGAAGAGGCTAAATGAAAATGGCTTGAAGAATTACTGCAAGTGTTATTGTAACGCCCTCGTTAGCCAAGACCGTTACACTGCGTAATTTAAATAGTTCTAAACTCGCTAAATGAGTCATTTGGCCATAAATGTGCAACTAAATGTGATTAATGGTTTAGGGTTAAAAATTTTGGTCAAAAGGAATAGTTATTTCGTTAAAACGTTAAGTTGAACATGAGATCCCATAATAAACATTTACAAAGTTGTTTACACTTCCAAAAGAATAATTACAACTCAAAAGTTACAACCAGCCAACCTAAGCGGAAAAAAAAAGGTTTAACCCTAGTTCCTCTGAGAAACTCCAACCGTGGTGGTTGAGTAGCCACATATGTACACGTTGCCACTGAAGCTCTCCAACTCATGGCTGGTCCAACTTCCCTTTCCCCTTACCTACACCACATAGCACCCGTGTGCCAAGGCTCAATAAGTAAACTTAAACATGCCCATAAGAAGTTAATAAAACATTACCAAGTCATAATAAGCATGCCTAGTAGTAATAACCCTACTCATGCATGCATACCATTCATATAAATGACTACATCGTCATATGGGACCAGCTGCCCTAATCACATGATTAATGAATCATACCGGGTTCGTTGCCCAAATTACAAGATTAATAAATTACACTGGGGCCCAACCCTAGGATATGGGACTAATAAGTCACCCAGGGCCCATTGTGAACCCAACTTTCTCAAACCCAATTCCTCCCAAAAACTCACCCCAAAATCGTACCAAACCCATAATTCAATCTCAGAACATCATCAGAATATTCCAGGCAACAAAACCCAATTTTCAAATGGATCGAAACTCACTAAATCATAAAAATCCAAATAAAATCTTAAGAAACTTAAGGAAACAGAAACTCAGAAACTTAAAGCTTAAATTACCTCTGATTAAGTCATTTTCCAGCTAAATCCCCAGGCTATCAAGCTTCTAATCTTCCGTAGAATCTTTGTGACTCTAACCTCACTTGAATTCGAACTCTAAAACTCAAGTTTCCTTCGAAAATGCTAATGAGCTTCAAGCGAGAGAACGGGAGAGAGAATGTGAGAGCTGAACATGTTTTCTGTTTATGATAGGTTACTTAGGGTTCAAGTAACCTTAAGCAAATCCTAAGGCTCAGAGTACCCCGAAAACGTCCTCGAGGGTAAAATGGTCAAAATCCCCACAACTCCTTCCTAATCTCACTAACTCCGAGTATATCCTCAAATATTCATTCCCATTACCTAATATCCCGGTAAGGTACTAAATACCCAAAATACCCTTTGACTCACCCCGAGTCGGGTATTAGTCCCATTATGACTTTCTCACTACCTTGCTCCCTAGGATCGCCTCGTGCCGAGTATCCCAAATATATCCACATAATAATGCGGTCCCACACATATATCACATATATGCACATATACTCAAAATATACCCATAACATGCCAAATTACGAAAATTACTGTAATGCCCCAAAATCCCTAATGAGGTTTAATGGTCGGATTAGTAGGCCGGGAGGGCCATAATTGATTTATTATGCCATTAAATGATTATATGCATGTGTATGTGAATTATATTATTATATGATGATAAATGCATGCATGCGGGTCCACTTTTCATTATAAGGGTATTTTGGTAATTTGCCCGTTGAGGACATATTTGTATATTTTCATGCATGTTGGTGATTATTGATGAGGCCACATTATAATGTGGATTTTTTTCGAGCTATTTGGCATGAGACGATCTTTGAATGCAAGTTAGCGGTTTGGTCATAACGGGGTTAATTTCGGGGCTCAGGGTGAGTCTCGAGGTAATTTGATGATTAGTACATTACCGGGAATTAAAGGGTAATGAGATATGATTTATTAGTATTTGAGAATATTGGGAATAACGAGAATTGGAAGATGTTAATTATGATTAATGAGATAGGCGGGAAAGGACAATTTTACCCTTGTTAGCCTTAAGAGGGAATTTAATGACCTAGGGGCATTTTGGTCTTTTGACCATGGGATAGATTTAAAACTAGAAGGCTGTGGAAAACTGAACCAAAAATAGAGCCTCTTTCTTCTTCTCATGATCATCATTTCTCCTTCTTCTTCCTTTGAATTTTCAAAGTTCCAATTGAAGATTCAAGCTAGGGAATCAAGCTTTGAGGGTCTAGGATTGTGTTCTACCATTGAAGAGGGTTCCATCTTGAGCTTAAGGTAAGATTCTAGCCATGGAAACTTTTGTTGTACTCTGTTTTCCATTTGATTTTCAGTTGGGATTCATGGATTTGATAGTTGAGAATTCAAGGGAGATTTTAGCAAAGTTTGATTGGGTTTTGATGCCTAGGACTTTTAGAATGGGTATTTGGGTTTGTTGACGGTGAGAACTCGTCAACTAAGTTAAGTTGGAAAAAATGGCAAAGTAAAGATTATCAATAGAAAAGCCTTAGAAATTTAAGTATCAACTCCAAGAAAAATTGCAGAAGAACAATGGTGAAATCAATTTTCATTCACTATGGTGCATTTGCTACAGTAAATTTTCCAACCCCCTTCCAAATAGAACTGGAGTTTATTTTATAGTGGGCTCTAATGGCCCCTGATACAATGTGGTCCAGGGGACCAGGTAGTACACCAGTACACTGTCAGGTGAGTGGTCTCAGGGGTAGTGGTGTCTGCTCCAGTACATGATCAGGGTTGGTGGGTGCACCTTCACTTTAGTACTTGATCGTGCTTCCACTACCTGCGTGGTACAGGTGTCAGAGGAGTGGCTGGTGAGGACAACGGAAGGTACTTCGCTCGTACCACCACTACTTATCTGATGTGGGTACTATGTCCGTACTCTAACTCCCTTTAGTTCATCAGTGGACTCCGTACCTATAGGAAAAAGGGTGCCTTGTATCTAAAGGTCGCTCTCGTGTAGCCATGAGCGAGATAAGTGTGTGGGAGTTGAGCCCCGCTGGTGACACCTTCCTTTGAAAATAGAGAAGGGCCTCATCAGCGGGGCACATGCTTATTCCATAGAGGCGCGTCTTGCGAGACGGTGCGTGGGGCCTAGGCATGGTCGAGACACGGCCTCGCGGGTCATACGGGCGCCTCGCGAGATGGTGACGTGCAGCTGGCTAAATGGGGCCTCGCGCCTGGGTATGGGCGAGGCGTGGCCTTGTGTGGCCTCGCGTGGCCGAGGCGAGGCCGAGGTGAGATGGCGGCGCGCAGCTGGAGATATGGGGCCTCGCGCCTGGGCATGGGCAAGGCGTAGCCTCGCATGGCCTCGCGTGGCCGAGGCGATGTGCGGCATGGGCGAGGCGTGGCGGCGCGCAGCTGGAGAAATAGGGCCTCGCGTGGGCATGCCGCAGAGCGAGGTGGGGCTCGAGTGGGCGCACCGTGGAGCGAGGCGGGGCTCTTAGAGGTGCGCCGTGGAGCGAGGCGGGGGCTTCGTAAGGGGCACGCGGAGGAGCCTCGCATGACTCCTCGGATCTCCTGATGCATTTTTATTAAGGCCTCCTATGAGACATGGGTTGAGGGAAAAATATCGGGTTGCTTGAACTGTCTGAGGCTAATGAGGGTCGACCTCCATATCTTCCCTTGATGGAATTTGAGTATCCATAGGGTTCGTTTGTGAGTTTTGTTGAGGTTTGGAATCATTTTTTGAAGATTGGAATTTGGAGAACTCGAAGGGGAAAAACCAGGGTTGAATCACCCTGGTTCTAGCGCTACAGTGCCCAAGGGTGGGCGCTACAGCGCTGTCCAGGGAAAGTTAGCCCTGCTTGTAGCGCCATGGCGCCAGGGGGGCAACGCTACCCTGTTTTTCCAGGGTACTATTTTTGGTACTTTTGAGGGTTTTTTCCTAGGGGTTTCAATACCTAAGGCTCGGGATCGAATCTACTAACCGTTTGAGTACGATTCGAGGTCCCGGGAGTGAGGTTTAGATCATGAACCTTTTATTATTGATTTTATTGATGGAGTTCCATATTTGGTTATGATTAGGTAACCACTAAGGGATCAAAGGAACGATCGATCTCAAGGGTCATTCTTTTATTGTTTCACGCTCGAACTAGAGGTAAGAAAACTGCACCCAATATGTGACATGCATGGTTATTAATAAGGCATGTTGAGTGCTCTATATGTGGACATTGATTGAATATTAAATGCTTAGCAATCTTTCTTACTTGTGAGTGGCACTGACTTATTAGTCAGAATCGGCAATTGTGTCAGTATTGGCTGTGAAGCTGTGACTCATTAGTCAAGTTTGGCAGTAGTACTGAGCACTAATCGTATGGTATTGGCTTATGAGTCAAGAATGGTATTAGCGTGTTTAACGCAAGCTGAAAAAATTAGATCTAATCGACATAAGCATGAAATGCTTGATCGACCTTAAGTTCGATGAAAACAAAAGTGATTGTCTAGTTTAAAGGCTAGCTACTTAGAGCTAGGGCCAAAAGGCCTAGGTGACTGCATCGTCACATGGCTAAAGGTGCGGAGCCCAAGTTCGTGACTCACTGATTACTCACTTATCTGATTCAAGTTCATGACTCCATAGTCACTCATCTGGTTTAAGTTCGTGACTTACTCATCAGTCACTTATCTGATTAGGGTTACATGCCCCAACATGATTATTAGAATCTCGATACCATCTGATTAGGGCTACACACCCCAACATGATTATTAGAATCTTGATATTATCTGATTAGGGCTACAAGCCCAGTATGATTATCATAATCATTCATTGATATTGTATACATGCAGTAATGAGTTTTCTTGCTGAGCCTTGGCCAACAGGTGTTATGTGGTGCAGGTAAAGGGAAAGAAAAGCTCACATAGCCTTGAGTGGAGAGCTTAGGTGGCGATGGGTACATATGCGGCCGCTTGACCACCACGACCAAGGTGTTTCTTAGAGAAACTAGGGGTTAACCCTATTTTTGCTGCTTAGATTGGCGTGTTGTAATTTTTACACTATTATGGCCATTTTGGATTGTAAATAACTTGTAAAGGTTTTATGGGTCCATGTACAGTTTTATGTTTTAAATAAAATATATCCTTTCCTTTTGATCGAGGTTTTTTTTTTCACCTTAGCCTATTAATAACACCTAGATGCATGTTTATAAACAAATGACTCATTTAGCGAGTTAAGCACGGTTTAAAGCTCACAGTAACGGTCTTGGAGTAACCAGGGCGTTACAATTACCCTTCTGATAAGAAACAGGCCCACATGCATATTTAATACACCTAAATATGCATATCTAGTCATATTATAATATAACTCACATAATCATACAATGATACACATATATATCACATAAACACATAATTTTCCATCTTGGCCCCCTAATCAAGGCCCTAAGCCTTATTAGGTAATTTGAGACGTTACAACTATCTCCTCCTCACAAAATTTTCGTCCTTGAAATTTTACCTGAATAGCTCGTGATACTGATTCTACATATCTGACTCCAGCTCCCAGGTCGCTTCCTTGACCCTACTGTTCTTCCATAATGCATTAACCAAAGGTACAGTATTATTCCTCAAGACTTTTTCCTTCCTGTCTAGTATCTGGAGTGGTTGTTCCTCATAGGAGAGATCTGCCTGAAGCACCAGATCCTCGTAACTCAATACATGAGTCACGACTGATACATATTTTTTAAGGGTCAAAATATGAAATATGTTGTGTACGACCGACAATGCTGGAGTTAAGGCCTGTTAGGAACAGTTCCTAGTGCGCAACGGAAATTGCGGCAATGGTAGTATGGTATACAAAATAATTTGTTCATATAAACAACTTTATATGAGGATCCTTTAATATGCAATATGTTAATCAACAAAATATGTATATGTAAAATAATATGAAATGATTGACCTCTTGTAGCCTATCAAGAATCCTTGAATCTTTTAATATATTTTTCGATTTTCCTATCCTCACCAGAGTACTCACACCAAGATCTTCCTAGACGTTCTCTACACCTCAAGATGTGGGTGGACACATAGAGAAAAAGAATAAAATTTGTGAATCAAAAGTATTCTCAACACATGAGATTCTTGATTATAGGCTAGAGAGAAAGGTTTATCTTTTGTGAGAAAAAGATGATCAATTTTTTTTTTTATTTCTCTTGTAAAACTGTTCCGTTCTTATTTTCTATCATATAGAATATATAGGTATAATAATAATAATAATAATAAAATTGATCATCTTAATAATAATAAATAAATGATAATTAAATACAAAGTCTCACATTCCATTTTAAAACCATTTTAAAAATATTTTATTAATTAATTAAATAAAAATAAAAAACCAATAACTGATCACAACCAGTAGTGGTACACGCATAGGGCAGTTCAGGAATCCCTATGCGTATAACACTTCCCTGAAATAAGGAAATTTGATTTTTCATGCATTTTTATTTTAATTAATTAATAATTAGAAATTCAAATAAGGTATCATCTTTTTAAGGAAAAGATAATAACTTTAATTTCAAAATTCAAAATTCAAAATTTGAATTTAAATTATAATATTATTATTAATTAAATAAATATAATAATCAAAACTAATTTTGACTATCCATATTTATCCTTTCCCACTTAAATAAAATAATTGATTAAAATCAATTTATTTTATTTCTACACAATTTCAAAAATTGCATTACTGCAATAATAAATTGTGCAACTTCAATTATCACATAATTGCATATTTATTCCAAAGAATAAATATTCTCTCAAATAGCTCATTCACAGTTTGACCCTTGTATCAACTCTTACCTTGAATAGTGTTGATAGAGTCACCCCGGGGACCTATGGACCAATAATTCCAAGCTCCAATAAATAAAAGATTATTAACCAAAACTCTTTGATTCAATAATAATATTTATCAATCTCATGATTACTCTACTATAAATATGAGACCGCACTCTTGAGAATTAAAAATATATATTTACTGAGTACTTTATTGTAACCATAAAGCGTCCATTGATATAATCATTACATAAAAATTAATCCTCTATTGATGATTTATAATTAAGTAGGAATAAAAGTACTGTGTTACCCTTTTAATTATATCTTAATTCCTAGTGTACCATTGACTTTACTAGTGAAGGTTAATTCATAATCTGATTATGAATTTGACGTCAATAACCTTTTTAGTTCCAAAAGCCAACCCAATAGGCAACCCAATAGGGAACCATCATTCAATCTATAAGAAGGTATAGATTCCATATCTATTAAGCTATGTCCCTAGCCATATACATCACCGAGTCCCCAAAACAATAGTTCTTAGCCTGATCATTCCGACAAACTGTAACGCATGAATCAAATGATCAAATGACATAAATAGGAGTTCATAGTAACTTCAAGATTAAGATCAATTTTTATATGATCATCAGTTGAAGTGTTTTATAATAATACGAAATGGTATTTAAACAAGTATTATTAAATCACTTCTGGTCCAGTTCTAAATACTCTCAGTATGCAAAGTACCTCGACTAAAGTGTCCTACTACACTAGTAACTCGGATCTAGGTCACATGTATTCATAATACTAGTGGACCGTACTAGCAGTAATTAATCTATAGATTCCATAACTTTATTTTACTGTGAACTATTTAAGTCCATTATCTCAATCTTGATCTTCTCATACCAATATGAGATTGAGACCACACAGATGAACTTGGTAATTTTCTAATATTTACTTAATATTATTAACAATAATATAGTACATAAGCTATATATATATACAATAATTCAATTCTTTCATTTATTTCATTAAAACCATTGTCAACTACAATTGCTTTAAGGGCACAATTCCCAACAATCTCCCACTTGCCCTAAAGCAAATGAGGCATTACCCTTAACCCCATGCTTCTTACATGACTTTGAAAAGATTTAATAGATAAAGTCTTTGTGAACTAATCTGCAAGATTATCTTCAGAGGCAATCTTCAAGACAATAACATCTCCTCGGTTGACTTTATCTCGGATAAAGTGATATTTCCTCTCGATGTGCTTTCCCCTCTTGTGACTTATGGATTTCTTTGAATTAGCTCCCGGCCCACTTTTATCATAGTACAAAACACGTGGCTGATCCATGCCTCGAACAACTTGCAGATCAATATAGAACTTCCTGAGCCACACAACCTCTTTAGCTACTTCACAAGCTGCTATGTATTCAAATTCCATGGTGGATTCTGCAATACTGGATTGTTTAATACTTCTCCAAACTACTGCACCTCCTCCAAGTGTGAAAACTGATCCAGATGTCGACTTTCAACTATCTTTGTCTGATTGAAAATCAGAATCAGTATATCTAGTGGGGTTCAGGTCTCCACCTGAATACACAAGCATGTAATCTCTAGTATGTCTGAGATACTTGACAATATTCTTTACTGTTTTCCAATGACTTAATCAAGGATTGGATTGATAACGGCTGACTATCCCTACTGCATAACAGATGTCAGGTCTAGTGCATAACATTGCATACATTAGACTGCCTACCGTAGAGGCATAGGGATACTATCTCATGTCCTCCTCTTTCTGAGGTGTTTGTGGAGATTGTTCTTTGAACAATTTAACTCCTGACTGGGTAGGCATAGTGCCTTTCTTTGAGTTTTGCATGCTAAAGCGTTCTAGCACTTTATCAATATAAGTTGCTTGAGACAGTGTAAAAACTTTGTTCTTTTGATCTCTACAGATCTGAATTCCCATAACATATTTAGCTTCTCCCAAATCCTTCATTTGGAATTTCTCAGCTAACCATTTCTTTACTTCTGATAATGTTTCTATGTCATCCCCAATGAGTAGAATATCATCAATGTAAAGAATGAGGAATACCACAATCTTATATTTGATTTGTTTGTAAACACAAGGTTCATCAATGTTTTGTTCAAAACCAAACGTTTTAATTGTTTCATCAAATCTAAGATTCCAAGATCTCGAAGCTTGTTTAAGTCCATAAATAGACTTAAGAAGCTTGCAAAATTTTTGCTCCTGACCTTTAACTCCGAACCCTTCTGATTGAGACATGTAAATGGTTTTGTCAAGACAGCCATTCAGAAAATCTGTTTTAACATCCATTTTCCAAATCTCATAATCCATGCAAGCAGCTATGGATAAGAGTATGCATATAGATTTAAGCATGGCCACAAGTGAAAAAGTTTCTTCATAATCAACTCCTTATTTTAGTGTGTATCCTTTTTCCACTAGCCTTGCTTTGAAAGTCTCTACTCTCCCATCTGCTCCTCTCTTCTTCTTGAATATCCATTTGCAACTAATAGGTTTGATGTTTTCAGGTGGATCTTCAAGAGTCCAGACAGAATTGGAATACATCGATTCCATTTCAAGGTCCATGGCGTTTATCCATTTTTCTTTGTCAGAGTCTTCCATTGCATCTCTATAAGTCAATGGATCATCTTTGTTTGTGTCAGACACAAGCATCTGAACTTCATGTTCATAGCATATTGGTTGTTTACCAACCCTCCCACTACGACGAAGCTCTCTATTGTTCTGACTAGAACTAGCGATATCGTCCGGCCATTTTTCATTTTTCACTACTGGTGATTGGTCTTGTTTACTTGAGACCATTTCCTTAAGTATGACTTTCATTTGAGGTTTGTGGTTATTTATATAGTCATGCTCCATAAAAGTAGCATTTGTAGATACAAACGTTTTGTTATCTTTAGGAGTATAGAATATACCACCTTTTTTCTTTGGAATATCCTACAAACATGCACACTTCAGTGCGTGATTCCAGCTTTCCAGTATTTTCTTTAAGCACGCGTGCATGACAACCCCATATACAAAAATGGCGTAAACTAGGTTTAGTACCATTCCATAATTCCAATGGTGTTTTCTGAATAGACTTAGATGGAACAACATTGAGGATGTATAGAGCACATTTTATGGCATAACCCCAGATTGTCAAAGGAAATGATGAGAAACTAATCATCGATCTAACCTTATCCAATAAGGGAAGTGTTACCCACACATATATCACATATACTCCAAATATACCCATAACTAGCCAAATTATGAAAATTTCCCTTCTGATAAGAAACAGGCCCACATGCATATTTAATACACCTAAACATGCATATCTAGTCATATTACAATATAACCCACATAATCATACAATGATACACATATATCTCACATAAACACATAATTTTCCATCTTGGCCCCCTAATCAAGGCCCTAAGCCTTATTAGGTAATTTGGGATGTTACAGTTATGGCCTTATCGAACAATAACTCCAACCTCAACTGGAAACATGACATTCTCATTAGCCTATGGCTGCGAGACTATGTTTCCAATCTAGGTCGAGGTTCTGACGCTAAGACGTGAAGCATATACACAAAACTCGAACCAATCACAGCTCGCAGAGTCCTTAGACCTAATAGAAGAAAAGGGAAATGAAGCTCAGCTTAAGAATGCCACGTATAAACAACACGCCACAAGGTACTTCAATAAGAGGGCTCGAGACAGACACTTTGGATTGAGAGACTTGGTACTCTGAAGAGTATTTTTGGCCACACGAGACAGATCAATAGGAGTGCTCGGGCATAATTGGGAAGGACCATACCAAATTGAATCCATCATTCGACCTGGAGTCTACAAACTAGCTCGACTAATTTGAGAATTGGTTCCAAGAGCTTGGAACGGTGAACATCTACGACCATATTATGAGTAGATTTTGGAAATATATTTATTTAGTTATAACCAATCTTGTATTTTTTTCAATATTATCAATAAAATAATCCTTATTTTCATTATTTTTATTTTTTATAATTTTTTACTTGCTCTCAATACTCAATAACCTAAGATTTGACAATTATAGGATTTTAATGGGGCATAAGTGGTATAAAATGATACCATAAGCTCGAAAAAATACAACAAAATAAAAAAAATTATCAAGTGCATGGATCATAAACCAAACACGAAGCTAATTATATACAAGCCTAGAATAACCAACATTCATTTCAAAATCTTTAAGTTGGGAAATTTTTGCACATACGATTTCAACCTCGAAACAATCATCATGGATGAGGATGAGAAATTTTTACCAAGTAAGAAATAACTAGGCAAATAACATTGCACACCATTAAGTATTTTTCAACGAAAAGATATATGGTATAAGTAGAATTCGACTTTGATTAAAACGAGATCAAACTTAGAGCAAATGAATAAACCATATATGATTATATGGAAATTTGAGACAAGCTCAAAATAAACTTATGTGAATAAACGAGTATGATAAAAGACATATATTGAAAGCTCAAAATATTTTGATAAAGAAATATGAGGCATAGTATGAAAGAAAAAAGTAAAGTAGACATTGTGCATAAAATTTTTGAGAAAGAAAGTGAAAATCATAAAACTACTGTTAGAAAAAAAATTACACCCTAAAAAGACAATAAAGTAGCTCGGCCATGCAAGCTATATATTGTCTCGGCCCCTGAGACCTTAATTAATTACATTTAATAAGGGACGAAGCCCTTGTAAAAAAATGAAAGAGAAAAACTTTCTACACCTATGCAGCGGGGGCAGAATCGGCATCATCGCCCTGCTCCTCCTCACCTTCGTCCTTGATAACGGTCACTTGGCCTGCTTCTTCCTCCGCAAACTGAGCTCGCCATTTGAACAAGAAGGCTTCCTCTTTATCCATCAAAAAAGAGGTGTCAAGTTCTGTGTTCATAGACCATATACGATACATGGATATGTCCGCAGACCACTCTGTTTTGGCTTTAAACTCTTTGACGAGGTGCTTCTTTTCATCCTTGAAGATGTCATAGGTATCTTTTTTCTCCTCCTCAAGTTTGGTAGCCTACGCCTGGAGACATTCAATCACAGTAGTCTTGGCCATCAACTCGGCCTTAGCAGCGTCGAAGTCTGTAGTTCTCATCCAAGCTCAACTTTAGTTGCATCAAGGTTAGTCTTCAGACAACTAACCTCAGCCTCAGAGGCTGCTAGCTTGTACTGGGGTTCCTTTTAAGGCATCCTCAGCCTTGATCTGGTCTAGCCTTGAAGGCGAACCTCTTTCCTCTCGCCACTTTGGTTGACAAAGGGACCCTTGGCACAGGAAACCAAGGAAGGCATGAAACAAAACGAAGCGTTAGAAAGACAACAAGGCATGTTAATGAAATAGTTAACTGGTAAGATCACTTATCGAGAACCCAAGCCCCAAGCTCTGGTCGAGAATGGTTGTGGCATCGTCATGCTTCAAAAACCTCCACAGCGGAGTGTCAAGGTTGTTGCAAGATTGACCTACACGGGAGAGTAGCTCAGAGGATGGGTGGACTCCCAAGGTGCCAACCTCATTATCCAGGAGGAATTCTCACTCATGAGTCGAGGCCGAAAATTTGTGGACCACCTGAGGAGCACCGGCTGGCCTTGTTTCGCCGAGTTCAGCAATTTTTTTTCCCATTATCCTCAGCAGGGATCCTGCTGGGGGATGGAGGGGGAGGTGGAGGAGTTTTTAACTTTTGAGGAGGAGGAGTAACTAGTTCCAAGGAAGAAGTTGTCTTCAAGATCTTGGCGGGAGGAGGCACATCCTTGTTCAAGGACACGCAACCTCGCTTTCCACAATGAGCCTTAGGAGGCATACCGAGGATATTGTCCAGGTCAAAATCCATATCGCTTGCAAAACAAAAGGATAGACATAGTAGAATTGATCACATATCAATACATTTAAAGTTATCAAAAGTGGAGACCTAACTGGAAGAACTTGAAGTCCATGAAATTTCTAAGTCATTTGAGGGTGTCTCGATAACTTGAGTGGACTCTCACTTGGGATTGATTCTTTATCTCGCAATGTGGGAGATAATTCAGAGAGGTCTTGCCAATCATTCGAGCTATACTGAAATCATATGCCTTTCCATAATTTGTTAATGCTATACATTGTTTGGGATTCAGCCAA
Organism: Humulus lupulus; assembly: GCF_963169125.1. NCBI lineage: Eukaryota > Viridiplantae > Streptophyta > Magnoliopsida > Rosales > Cannabaceae > Humulus > Humulus lupulus. The sequence continues at coordinate 108,705,018 of NC_084797.1, read as the reverse complement.
CCAACTATCATCTCTATGAATCTTAAAATCTACCTCGTACCAAGTCATAAAGTTGTTATGGGAGTTATTAAAAGAGACTAGGACATTTGGCTGCTATTCTAAAAGGGTGGAACACCAATTAGACATATCTGTTAGGATTAATGCCCTAAAAGCATGTAAAGACATTTTATTGAATTAAATAAACGAACAATTTTATTATATTTGAATATTAAAATTATTATTTGAATTAATTATATGATAATATCAAGAAAATTCCTTATTAATTCATGAAAATATGATCTTGTATTAGTACGAGAGAATTAAGATCATATATAATGAATAAAATTAGTAACATATTAAAGTATGGAATCTTTAATGAATGGTTACTGGTGCGGCTTTCAAAGCATACGGGATGCAAGTGATCTAGATTCGAATTCCTGATGTGGATAGAGATCATAGTAAAGGTGATGTATATAATATAGATTATATATGACTGGACCGATATGAATTAATTGTCTTTATAAACTTGTCGTTTGACATAAAGATTTGATTTTTATCATAATAGATGATCATTTGTAGACCAGTCTAAATCCTGACTATTCATGAACTCCTATTTGTGTTTATTGGATCTTTTGATTTACTCATTAAGGTTTCTTAGTATAATGAGGCTAATGAATTTTTTTTAGGAGATTCAATATCATGAATGTCTGGGAACATGAATTACAATAATGGAATCCATACTGTTGACCCTTAATTTGGCCAACGACACGGAGTCAAAATAACGACAGAAAATGAGGTGAAAACAAGAAGAAAATCAAATGAAAAATAATTAACACAAAAGATTTATAGTGGTTCGGCCCCAATGAGATGGTAATGACCTACGTCCACTTAGTGTTCTTATTGATATCGAATTCCACTAATGTGATCAAGGAACTAGGGTTCTTGAGTTTCACAAGCCTTAGGAAGATTACAATTTTGGTGGATAATCACCCTATGCTTTTCTCTCTGAATACAAAGATTAAAAGTTCAAAAGTCCAGAAGTCCCTTCCTTGAGCCCTCCTTTTCTTATTTATAGGCTCAAGATGGTTACATGGGCCGATGGGCCTTAATTACAATTAATATCAGAATATCAAGGTAATAAAAGGAAACATTATCTATGTAATTATTACAAGATTACATATCCCAAAGGAAGTAAATGAGAGTATGCGACCAGACTGGTCGTACCTCATCAAGAGACTTGATGAATCAATAATTATCTGGTCGATGGTCGAACAGGATCTCTTCACTCAAAACCGCCACGTGCCAGCCACGTGTAAGAAAATCTTGCCACGTCATCGAAAGCCATTTTTTGGGTAAACATTTGCCCCCCAAGTTTATTTTACTGCGACTAGCATAAAGTAAACTTAGGTGACCGACCTTTCGCCTGCTTCATCAAATCTGTCAGAGTCGTCCATGCCTTCTCGAAAAAGGCAACTAATCATGTCTTTTCGATTTCCCAAAAGTGGTCTGACTGCTATTGCACTTACCCATGCCTTGGAAAATTACCCTTTATGATTTCCTAGGTACCTGCCCCTTACTCAATATAAGTACCCCCTCATGATTACTTTTTACCTTCTACTCTTTGCTCAAGAACTCTGAAGAACAAGACACGACAGTTCAGGAATTCGGACAATCCTTCACGATCTGTGGAGTTTTTAGCCGGAGACTTTGCCTTAACGTTTCAGACATTTACTTCGACATTCATCCGAGTAAGTTCCCCAAACCTTTCATTCTTTGAGATGCCGTGTAATATCTATCTTCCCTTCATTTTAGATTCCGAGTTCTTGAAAACTTGTTTCAGGGTAAATGGGTATGCTGATCTGCGTTTAATATGGTAGGAAAATAACACTTTGCTGGGGTTAGGAACCAGTTTAGTAGTCAGGATGATTAATTTAGGGCGAAAAATCGAAGTAAAAATTCGATTTTTAAGCCTGTAGAAAAACTAGGTTTTTCCCGCCCCTTCAGAGTCGAAAAAGTTTCTCCTAAAAACACTTTTTACTTATGCTTTTTTATCCATTTTCCAAACTGTTCGCCTAGGATTTAGTGTTTTTGTCAGAATGCTGCTGGTCGTATAAAAGCATAACTTTTATATACGAGCAATGTTATTCCAACTTTCATACTTCTTGGTATGTTGGCCGTAAATTCTCATCTCCCCTTCTCTGTTCGCAGATTTTCATGCAAGATCCGTGGGGAGGTGAGAGGCCAATTGACGATGACCTGCTGGCGCAACTACTTGAAGACGAAAAACAGGCATCGTTGCTAATCCGAGAAATTCCTTTCTCTTGCAACCCTTCAGAAAATCCCTCGACCAGACCGCAAAACATGGGCCGAGTAAGATCGACTGCCCAGAAAAAGAAATCAACCAACCCTTCAAAAAATCAGTGTGCTCCCCGGGCTGAAATTCCTTCGACGAGCGGTCGAGCCAAAAATACTCATCCTGAAATCCAAACATAGGCCCAACCCCAGGAAATCCTTCGACCAGACGTCAAATGGTACGTTTCTCCTCCTAGACAAATTACTGCTAGGATGCTAACCAATTACCTCAGGAAGTACGGACTTCTTGGGATAACTTTATTCAAACCCACCGATGACCAGCGGGCAAACCTGGCTGGCGGCGCCTTAAGTGCCTGGTCGAGAAACCATATTGCGGTAGGAGAAATCTTGCCTCTTCATCCTTTTTTCCAAGGAGTGGCCAATTATTTCGGTGTCTCTCCTTTCCAAATAACTCCAAATGAGTATAGAATGATTTCTGCTCTCTATATCCTATATAGCCATAAAAAGTGGCCTGTCCCTACGCCACATGAGATAAACTACCTGTTCGATCTTAAATCCATCCCCAACCAAGACAACACGGGGTTTTCTCATTTCTGTCACCAGGAATCGACTCGCATCTTCCTGAGTGAGACTACCTACAAGTCTAATGTAGGAAAGTACTTCCAGGAATACTTTTTGACTACTGATCTGGTTGCCAACAACCTAGCCTTCACCAAAGGAGGTAATTTCTTTATTCTCTAGTCTTTTATTTCTTTTTATTATATCTGCATCCTCCTTAGAAAATTAGTACTCTTCAGGTCCATGGAAACGACCATCTCCTACTCCAGAAATGGAGATTCGAGCAACATCCCTGGCCATCATGACCAACGTAGAGAAAAGCGTTAAAGAGCTGGTCATTAAAGCCAACCTAAGGCTGGTCTGTCTTCTGGCACCTCACCAGGATGTGAGGGAATCAACGGCGGGGAGTGCCATTGGTGAAGAAGTTCCCGAGCAGCACCAAGACGTGTCACAACCTCCAAGGGGGAGAACAACTGGGGTGATAATCAGGGAACCTTCCAGCACCCTGTGAGCAGACGCTCCCCCTGCCCCTTTGGGAAAGGGAAAAAATAAAGTTTGCAAACACCTTGCACCTATCAAAGAGTTTTCAGATGAGAACAGTACTGTCTTCTCACTCTTAGAAATTTTGCCCATTGCTTGTCATTTATTTGACGGGGATGACAACTTTACACACCCAATTTAAATTCAGATTTCTTCCTGGCACTGAATGAGTGTAGCAATAGTTCAGTAAGTAATGTAGCGACCAATAGTTATAGCTCGGGTATTTTACTTATAATTTCCTTGTTCTCATTTTCAACTCCATCTATACATATCGTCTAATTGCTTGCAATGTTTCCTTACTTGCAGATATGTCATCTGGAGATATGTTTGACCACTACAGTGCACCTGCTGCTCCTTCGAGCAAGAAGAAGGAGAGCAAGCGACACCGTGGAGAGAGTAGGAAGGCTCCTTCAACAAAAAAGGCCAGGATTGGGGATCCTCCAGCAGCCGCTTTCTCAAGAGAAATAATTCCCCCTCCATCTCCACTCGACCAGATGTCTCTCCCTGCACCAGCCGACCAGAATCCTACCCCTCCAGCACCTATCGACCAGACACATCACGATCAACCTGGAGATGTCCTGACAAGCACTGTGGTCAGCTCGGCCAAAGAGAGAATATACAAAATCTCAAAGCACAAAAGCAGCTGAGAGGCCATCCTCGGTACAGACTCCATGGAGACTGATCAGATAATAAATCGAGCACTGAACGAGATAGCCAGTGTAAGTTGCTTTCTATTGCTGATCTATATTTATTTTACTTAGTCATTTTCTGCCATCATCTTATCTCTTTATCTGATCGTAGGGAATGCTGACTATGACTGCCGGTTGGTGCCGCATTAGGGCTTTGGTCACCCAGACCAAAGAATCTGACGCCAAGCATACTGAGGAGGTTAAGGTACTCAAGGGGAAAAATGTTGAACTACTCGGGAAAAACACTGAACTGCTCGAGTAAAAATCCAAGCTGGCCACAGAGCTTCAACAGTATCAGAATACCCTGACCAAAGCCAATGAAGACAAAGAGACGTTTAGGGAGTGTGCTAAACTTAACTTTCATGAGGCCAAACAGCTTGAGGCTGAGCTGATCGTAAGCAGAAAGGAGACTGAGGAGTTGGAGGGGCATTTCAAGGAGTTCGAGGAGACTAATGCTAGCAACTTGGAAAGGTATAGGGGAGCCACCTTCCATTGCTTTTATGAGTTATGGAAGCACAATCGTGGGGCCAATTTCACCTATCTTTCTGAGCACCTTAGGCGAAATGAAATTGCTCGGTGCACTGCTCGCCTGGAGGAAGAAGAGAGAGCCAACATTCCTGCCTCCCCAGAAATCTCCCTAGCCACAGGAATTGAAGGCGCGGAAAATGAAGTTGGAACCACCGTCGACCAGGAAAATCCTCAAGACCCTCCTGCCTCGTAGTATTTTTTTTTTCTTTAATTTTATCCTGTAGTCAAGACAATTTATATTTTTATTGCTGCACGGGCAACTTTTCTTTTAATAGACAATTACATCCGAGTAGTAACTGCTCGCGGTGTAAAGGGATTCATTTTTGATATTATAATACTTGTATTTTATTATAACATATGTTCGCATGACCAAGCTTAGCATAGTACTTTGGTTTGATTTCACAAAATAACAAAATTTTGAAAAATACTCTAAGTACCCTAGCATGCTTTCACTTATTTTACTTGTGTGTTTACATACCTTTTGATATGCTTTGCTTACTAGATACCTTATATGCCCCCCAACTGATTGAGGAGCTCTAGGTCCTCGGTCACTTGCCTTGACTAGGACCTGTTCGAACATTCCTGCTCGGAATAAATACTTGTAAAACTGAAAATATAGCAAACCAACACATGTAATGAGAAAATACTTGTAATAAATACAATAGTTGGCAAGATTGACTGGTTGCACACAGTCCCTTTTATTTCTCATAATAGATGGACAAATCATGTCTGTACGAGTGATCAATAAAATGATCTTACACTTGTAAGAGATTAGTCACAAAAAACGACTAACCCTTGTTCATAAACTTGTAAAAAGTAAAATTAATACAAGCAAATTCTTTAAGAAGAATTGTTTATTGATAGTATGTGCGCAGGTGTTCTCCATTCCAATAACGAGGAACAAGATCTCCATTTAAGCGAGAAAGTTTGTAAGTGCCTGGATGGAGGACTTCTTCGATTTGGTACGGTCCTTCCCAGTTAGGTCCGAGTACCCTGACGGCTTGGTCGCGGGTGCTAAGGAAGACTCTTCTAAGGACTAGATCTCCCACATTAAATTTCCTTTCACGTACTTTAGAATTGAAATACCGGGCGACCTTTTGCTGGTAAGCTGCTACTCGGAGTTGGGCTTGTTCACATTTCTCGTCGATCAAGTGTAGCAATTCCATCAATAACTGACTGTTGGCGTTTTGATCGTATGCTATCCGTCGATGCGATGGCGGATCTAATTCAACAGGCAGCATAGCCTCATATACATAAGCTAGGGAAAATGGAGTATGGCCGGTTGTTGTTAAATGGGATATTCTGTACGACTAGAGGACTTCAGGCAATTGCTCTGGCCATGCCCCCTTTGCTTCCTCAAGCCTTTTCTTCAGAGTATCCTTCAGTGTTTTATTGACAGCCTCGACTTGCCCGTTTGCCTGCGGGTGAGCAACTGAATAAAAGCTTTTGATAATTCCATGCCGCTCGCAAAAATTCGTGAACATATCACTATCAAACTGTGTGCCGTTTTCTGAGACGATTTTTCTTAGCAATCCATAGTGACATACAATGTTCTTGACCAAAAATGCAGCACTTTCTTGGTCGTTATGGTTGCAAGTGGCTCAGCTTCGGCCCACTTCGTGAAGTAATCAACAGCCACCACGGCGTATTCGACGCCGCCTTTCCCTGTGGGCAAAGATCCAATTAGGTCTATACCCCATACTGCGAATGGCCACGGACTTTGCATCTGCTTTTGCTCATTAGGGGCTGCTTGCGGAATCTTGGAGAATCTCTGGCACTTGTCGCATTTTCGAAAAAATTTTGCGTTCATTGTTGGCCAGAAGTATCCTTGTCTTAGGATCTTTTTCGATAAACTCTGCCCCCCAGCGTGGTCCCCACAAAAGTCTTCATGGACCTCTCTCATCATTTCTTTGGCCTTTTCTTTTGAAATACACCAAAGGAGTGGCATAGAGTATCCTCTTTGGTACAAAATTTCGTCGACCAGGATGAACCTAGCAGCCTACCGCTGAAGAGTCCTGGCTTTGTTTCTGTCCGTTGGTAACACACCATGCGTCAAGTACTCAATGAAAGGTGTCATCCATGTATCCACCGCCTGAATCACCAGAGAGGTTTCTTCTATTTGGATGCTTGGTGCGGACAGCCGTTCAATAAGTACTATATTTAGTGTGTCAATGTCCTTGGCACTTGATAACTTGGCCAAAGCATCAGCATTCGAGTTTTGATCGCGAGGTACTTGCTGGAGAGTATACTTTTCAAATTGTGCCAACAAATCTTTTGCTTTATTCAAGTAGGCAACCATCTTTAGACCTTGGGCCTGATATTGTTATATTATTTTATAATATAATGTAATATTATATTATTTTATAATATAATGTTTTAGATTAAATAAATGTGACATAGAGTGTCACATATTGTAACATATAATAGAGAGTTACATTATTTGGATATATGTGAAATATCCAAACATGTAACATATTTGGTGTTACAAATTCATCACAAATTTGTAACTCCTAAATATCACCCATTATTGTGTAGATTTGTTGTTACACAATATTGAGATGAAATTCTTAAAGCCATCTGAGAAATGGCTGATAGAGATGTGATTTTAACTCCCATATTGTGTATGGAAGTTACAAAATCAAGTGGGAATAAATTGGAACGTTTTGGAAAAAACTGAAAAAATTGGTGCTGAAACTGACTGAGGGCCGCGGCGCTTGCTACCAAGCGTCGCGGCCCTAGTGTCTGACAGCCTCTTCCAACTCTGGTTTTTATCCAATTTTGAACGTTTCCAAAAGCCAAGTAACTCCTAAATCTCTATTTTAATTCCATAAAAACATCCAATTAATCATTGGTAACAACCATGGGGGTTGGTGGAATTTGAAATTCAAAGGGTGTCTCTAAACTCTATAAATAGGAGCCTAATGCTCACTTGTAAGACACACCATTTCTATCCACTAGAGCACTTGGCTAGAAACACCTTGAGGCTTGATAATTCCAGAAAGCTTTTCCAATATCAGAGAGAGATCCCTTAGTGCTTGAGTTAGGGGGAAATAAGCTTTTGGACAAAGGTTTTAAACCTTGTTCAAGTTGGTGATCCCCAATCCTCTTCACTTAGGTTGTGTAAGTGAGAGTTTGTTTGTGGTTTCTGTTCTTCCTTTTATTCTATTGTTCTTCTTCTTATTCTCTTGTTTTATTTACTTGTATATTTTGTTTAAGAGTTGTAATCTCTTCATTTGGTCCAAACACTTTATTTTATTTGTAATTTTTGTTTTGAGTTGTATTTTACTATTCTCTTCTTCTTCATCATCTTCTTCATTTCCTTTGTTTTATTTGTATTTTCAGTTATAGAGTTGTAACACTTTATTTAATCAATCTTGTCCATTGTAATATTTTGCATAGAGTTGTAACATTATCTTACCATTTCCATTGAGGCAATATTATTTTTCCTAACAGATATTCTACAATGATCTGATTAACCACCAACTGAGAGTCATTGTAGATTTCGAGTGACTTTATGTTCATGTCTCTGGCTAATCGTAACCCTGCGAGCAGTGCTTCATAATCTACTTCGTTGTTGGACGTCGTGAAGTCGAATTTGATTGCCCAATGGAATCGATATCCTTCAGGCATCACCAAAATCACTCCGGCTCCAGTGTGGTGTTCATTAGAAGAACTGTTTGTGAACAACTTTCAAGAGGGAGTTAGGCTTTGAGGTTCAGGCTATTTTGTCTACTTGCTGTCTAGAAGCCCAGTGAGCTCTGCGACGAAGTCAGCTAGAGCTTGTCCTTTTACTACTGCTCGTGGTAAGTAAGAGATTTCAAACTGCCCAAGTTCCACCGCCCACTTTAATAATTATCCTACGGCTTCCGGCTTCTGCAGAACTTGTTGTAGAGGCTGGTTGGTTAAAACTGTTATTGGGTGAGCTTGGAAGTATGGCCGCAGCTTTCTGGAGGCTAAAATCAAGCAGTAGGATAATTTTTCAATAGGAGGATACTACAGCTCCGCTTCTATTAGCCTTTTGCTTACATAATAGATGGCTATTTGCACATTCTCCTCCTCTCTTACCAAGACAGCACTAGCAGCGTATTCGGTGACCGCCAAATATATGAACAAAGTTTCCTTTCCTATCGGCTTAGATAGGACCGGCGGTTGTGACATATGTGTCTTTAAAGCTTGAAAATCCTGTTCTTACTCCTCCGTCCATTCAAATTTCTTGTTGCCTCTAAGTAGATTAAAGAACGGGATGCACTTGTCTGTCAATTTGGAGATAAATCTACTTAGAGCAGCAATCCTTCCAGTCAAACTTTGAACTTCTTTGATCTTCGTTGGCGATTTCATACCGATCAGGGCCTCGATCTTCTCGGAATTATCTTTAATTCCTCGCGAGTTTACTATAAATCCCAAGAATTTCCCTGATCCAACTCTGAAGGAACACTTGAGGGGATTTAGCTTCATCTTATATTTATTCAAGACGTTGAAGCATTCTTGCAAGTCTCCTATGTGTCCTTCTACCTTCTTGGACTTAACCAGCATGTCATCAACATATACTTCCATGTTTGTACCGATCTGCTCCTTGAACATGTGATTGACTAGTCGCTGGTAAGTCACACCAGGGGTTTCAAAAAGAAGGGCATTACTTTGTAACAATAAAGCCCTGTATCGGTCCGAAAGCTAGTGTGATCCTCATCAGGTGGGTGCATACTTATCTGATTGTACCTAGAGTATGCATCCATGAATGACAGGATCTCATGTCTTGCAGTGGCATCGACCAGTTGATCGATTCTCGGGAGTGGGAAACAATCTTTTGGGCAGACTTTATTAAGGTCTATGAAATCTATGCATGTTCTCCATTTTCCATTCGACTTGGGTACTCGTATGGGATTAGAGACCCACGATGGATAAAATGCTACCCTAATGAATTTGTTCTCCTTTATCTTCTCGACTTCTTCCTTCAAGTCTTTTGATCTATCTTTGTCGAGCAGCCTTCTTTTTTGTTGTACTGGTTGAAAACTTTTGTCTATATTCAGGACATGACTGATAACTGCCGGGTTTATTCCAACCATGTCTTTATGCGACCAGGCAAAGACTTCCTAGTTCTTCTTCAAAAATTCCACCAATTTTTGTTTGGTTGTTGTCTTTAAGTTTTTACCGACTTTCACAACCCTGGTCGAATCTGCTTCATCGAGTTGGACCTCTTCAAGGTCCTCAATGGGTCCTACTTCTTCATCAAAATCCCCAAAGCGAGGATCCAAGTCTATCCTCGCTTTGGGAAACACCCTATTTGGTGACACAATCACCTGATTGGGCTTGTACTTCATTGGTCATTTGCAACTCTTTTCTGGCGGCTTCCATCAATCTACCTTTCTTCGCCTTAGATATCGAGGAGTTGTAGCACTCCCTCACTTCTCGTTGATTTCCCAATACGCATCCTACCCCTGCGTAAGTTGGGAATTTCATGGCAAGGTGCCAAACTGAGGTAACAGCTCGCAGGCCGACCAGAATAGGCCTTCCAATTACAGCATTATACGTGGAAGGACAATCAACTACTATAAAAGTAGTGAGTAATGTCCTATTTGTGGGCCCAGTTCCTACTGTAACTGGGAGCCTAATCGACCCCGTTGGCACGAGTCTGTCGCCAGAAAAAAACCATATATGGTTTGATTGCACGGCTCTAGGTCCTTAACGAACAACTTCATCCTCTCTAGTGAAGACTTATACAAGATGTTGATTGAGTTCCCTGTGTCCACCAACACCCTCTTAACCATCATGTTGGCAATCTGGACGTCAACGACCAGCGGATCTGAATGTGGGAATCGTACGTGCTGAGCGTCGTCTTCGGAGAAGGTTATCAACTCCTCCTCTGTTGTTCGATCCTGCACACTCATCATATCGATGTCCTGGTCGTGGCGTAAGGTCCGAGCATACCACTCCCTTGCCTTCCCACTATCTCCTGCGAGGTGTGGGCCGCCACAGATGGTGAGTAACGTACCAGCCATAGGAGCTGGCTATAAAGGTGGCGAGCGTTGGCGTGCAGGCGCCTGCTCGTTGCCCCCTTGAGCCTCTTGCCGAGGTCCTCCTGAGGCTTGTACGTATCTACTCAGGTATCCCTGTCTGATGAGGAACTCAATCTTGTCCTTCAACTGGTTACACTCGTTGGTGTCATGTCCGTAGTCGTTGTGAAAACGACAAAATTTTGTTGTATCCCTCTTGGAGATATCCTTCTTTATAGGTGCTGGTCGCTTATAAGGGACATTGGAGTTGGTTTCCTGGTAGAGCTCCACCCTGCTTTCAACAAGGGCCATATAGTTGGTGAATCTCGACTTGTACCTATTGCCTTTAGAGCATTTATTTTGGGACGTTGATGGCTCATTGTTCACCCTTTTCCCACCATTTTTACCATTTCCATTCCTGTTGCATTTTCCGTTGCCATTTGGTTTATCCGACCTATTGGCAGCTTTGGCGGGATCTTCCTTTGGTCCATTGTCCTTCGCAGGTGATTTCCCCTCATTGGCAATCGTGTCCTCAAGCTAGATGTATCGATCAGCTCGATCAAGAAACTTCTTGGTACTCTTTACCCCATTCTTTCTTAGGTTTTTCCAGAGGGGAGAATGGCGCCTTACCCCAGCAGTTAGGGCCATCATTTTTCCCTCATCGCCCACTGTTTTAGCTCCAACAGCCGCTCGCATAAAACGCTGAACGTATTCCTTCAAGGGCTCCCCCTCCTTTTGTCAGATCTCGACCAGCTGGTTGGCCTGAGTGGGGTGTACGCGACCAGCCTAGAATTGTCCGTAAAATTCCTTCACGAACATTTCCCATGATACTATACTAGCAGGAGGAAATTTAAAGAACCACTCCTGCGCGGTGTCAGATAGGGTGGCGGGGAAGATTCTGCAGCGGGCATCATCTGACACCTTCTGAATATCTATTTGTATCTCAAACTTGTTTACATGAGATACTAGGTCCCCATACCCATCGAAGTTGGGTAAGACTGACATTTTGAATTTGCTGGGGGTCTATGGCATAGCTATCCTTTGTAAGAACGAAGTGCCTCTTCTCTGATCATACTCAATGTGTGATGTCCGACTTCCCACTAGCTGCTGGACAGCCTGATTCAGTGCATCAATTTGGGCCTGTACAACGTCTGGGATTGCTAGGGTGACTGGTGCCGGAGGAGAGTAATCATCGTGCCTCTCCGCCTGTCATTGATCACATCCCTCAGGTCATCATCTCTGCGCCTCTATTCACTAGTGCCCAGCTGGTCAAAGACGTTATGATGTCTGGGTTGCCCCTCAGCTCTTTGGCTCGTAGGCCTATTTTCTCTTGGTGGGGGGTTCCTATACCCACCTCTTTCCTCATGCCTTAGACTAGCATTGCTCTTGCCAGAATCGACCTCATTATAGTCATGGCCGTCCCTAAACTGCGATCGACTATAGCACGACCGGCTGGTCACGCTATTTCCTCCTCTAGCTGGCATCTCCCAAGCATCAGGGGGAGGCCTGCGTTGGTCAGTGGGTCCCCGTGCATTATCATGACATGGGGGGGTCCTCTTACCGCAAAGCCTGACTCGTCGTGCCTTCTGTTAGCAGAAGGACGTTGCCCCCTGGTCGGTGGATTTGGCTCATTGGCCCCTGGGCGTCTAGGGCTTCCGAGAGGCTGCCCGTCCCTATTTTGCCTCTGGTGCTGGGGATTGCCTCAACCAGGTTGAGAAGGTGGCTGTTGCTCAGGATCCTAAATTGGGATGTCCTGTTGAGCAGCAGGCGGTTGCTCTGGCCTTTGAGGGCTTGCTGGCAGAAGCAGAGGACTCGGATTTGGGGCCTGTTGCGGTGGTGCATTTGGTGGCTAATCTGGTTGAGAAGCTAGCGCAGCCAGTCCCCTGGCCAACTGAATGGCTGCTTCTAAAGCGGCTGTGGCATCTCTCTGCCGGCGGTCCAAGTTCGACTGCCGCTCATTCAGCTCCTGACACTGACACTAGATTTCCCTTTGTTGTTGCGCCAAGGTCTCCGCCGCATTCTCTTGATTGACCCTCAGATTGGCCAACTCATCCTGCAACACACTTAGTGTTGTCCTCAACATTTCAGAGTCCATTTCTTCCTCCTCAAAATCCAAGTGTGGCTCATTTTCAGCCACATTTGGAGGAGGAGGCTGAGTGGATGTAGCGCCAGAAGTCCGTCTAGCTCTCTTGGATGTCTTCGCCATTTTATCTTCTTAAAGTTTCAGATTATGCTCTCAATGAGAACATCATAATGGTGACCCTTGATTTGGCCAACAACACGGAGTCAAAATAACGACAGAAAATGAGGTGAAAACAAGAAGAAAATCAAATGAAAAATAATTAACACAAAAGATTTATAGTGGTTCGGCCCCAATGAGATGGTAATGACCTACGTCCACTTAGTGTTCTTATTGATATCGAATTCCACTAATGTGATCAAAGAACTAGGGTTCTTGAGTTTCACAAGCCTTAGGAAGATTACAATTTTGGTGAATAATCACCCTATGCTTTTCTCTTTGAATACAAAGATTAAAAGTTCAAAAGTCCAGAAGTCCCTTCCTTGAGCCCTCCTCTTCTTATTTATAAACTCAAGAAGGTTACATGGGCCGATGGGCCGTAATTACAATTAATATCAGCATATCAAGGTAATAAAAGGAAATATTGTCAATGTAATTATTACAAGATTGCGTATCCTAAAGGAAGTAAATGAGAGTATGTGACCAGACTGGTCGTACCTCATCAAGAGACTTAACGAATCAATAATTATCTGGTCGATAGTCGAACAGGATCTCTTCACTCGAAACCGCCACGTGCCAGCCACCTGTAAGAAAATCTTGCCATGTCATTGGGAGCCATTTTTTGGGTAAACACATACTTTCCTAAAATATCGAATATTGGTTCCCTTAAGGGTTAATTCTGGAACTAAATAGTTATTGAGCTAAAATCTATAATTTGATTATAGATTAATTATTTGCTAGTGAATTAATGGTATGTAAGGATCAAGAGGTAATCACAAAGGTAGAACGGTAATCTTGAGTAGCTCTAATTAACGAACCAATAAATGGAGAACAAAACTACATTTATTGATTATATCAATGGACCATAAGAGAAAACTCTGTAAATATAATTCTATAAATACTTAGAGTGCAATTCCATATTTATAATGGAGTAATCATGGAATTAATAAATAAGATTATTGTATTATAGAGTTTAATTAATAATCTGGTTTATTAGAGATTCGTATTATATGTCCATGGTCCCCAGATCACCCCTATCCTACACTGTCAAGGGTATGGATGTCAAAAGAAAGATTTGTAGAGAGAAGGACTTAACTGAAAAGAAATTAATTTTTCAGGGCAAAGAAATAATTATATGATAGTTATGGGCAATTAATTAATTATTTAGCTGTATAGTTTCTATTTTGAAAAACTATAGGTTAAAATAAATATTAATCTTGTTTGGATTAATATATAAAGAGAGATTAATAATTATCTTATTTAGAATAAGATATTTTTTTTATTTAAAATTGATATTTTAAGATAAAGTTAATTTTGAATTAACTGATATTGATTTTGGGATAAATATATTGTCTTAAATATTAATTAAATAAACAAATGAGAAAATTAGGGATAATCCTAATTGTGTGGTCGACACACACAGGGATTTCATATCCCTGAGATTTGAATTTTGAATTTCAAATAATTTATTTTATTTTATTATTCTTTTTAAATATGATTTTAATTAAATAAGGTTATAACTGATAATTTTTATTTTAATATAATAAATATTAATTAAATTAGTTAATTATCTTCATAAACCTGAAGAGAAGCAATACTTTTCAAGTGATTGGTTTTCAAAGACTGTCTGTCTATAACAGAAGCGATTGTTTTCCTAAACCTGAAAACTATTCATTTCATCTTCTCTCTATCAAACCTCTCTAGATATCATGTGTTTAGTACATCTAGAGAGTCATAAATCAACCTTTTGAATCCTACGTGCCCACACACATCCTTGTGTGCTTGAGGATTGGTCTGAAAGATCAAGGTGTGAGCTTTTAGAACTTGGATAGGAAGATCGTTGATTTTAAACAAAAAGATTCGAGGACACTTTATAGGCTACAAGCGATAATCTCTAATTTGATTGTATGTGTTTACCCAAAAATATTTGCTTGATGACGTGGCACGATCAAGGCGCATGTAAGCAGCACATGACTATTTTTTTGATAAAAGACTGGTCGACAAACGACAAGGAAATTAAAAGGAAATTAAGTTGCCTGATAGGCAAGAGGGACGTGTTGAGTAAGAGAGAAGATGATGTGCTGACATATGCGACCAGATCTGCTTGTAGGACCGAAGACAGAATTCAAATACGGTTATGAGTTAGATATTTCTAGGTTATTTGATTATCTTTATATGTAAATATCATAATTTCTATTATTATTCAAATATACTTGTAACAAAAATTGAACATGGCCCACAGGCCCATATGAACTATAGTGTTGTTATCCACAAAACTTGTACTCACCTCCAAGCTTGTGAAACTTGTGAACCCTAGTTCACTCATTGCAGATTTTGGAGTTCTACATTAATAAGAACATGAAGTGGACATAGGTCATTACCATTCTTTGGGGCCGAACCAGTATAAATCTTGGTGTTGTTTACCTTCTTGAATTCAATTCATCTTATTTCTATCATTTTTAGTGACTCTGTGTCATTGACCAAACCGAGGGTAAACATTTTGGTACTTTCGTTGAAAGTTGAACTCAAGAACTTCAAGATAAACAATGGAAAAAAAATTCTAGGAGAGCGGGTCGAACTGGGCAGACATCTAAAAGTGTGCCAACTCCACCTCCTCCAAAAGGTGTAGCCGAGGATGAGCCACAAGTGGAATTGGAAGAGGAAGAGATGGATGGTGAAACCTTGCGAAAAGCTTTGATAGTGTTGCAAGAGGAGTTAGCTACTCTGAAAGTTAACCAGGAGAATGTGGCTAAAACTATGGTGCTGCAGCAAATGGAGATTAATCGGCAGCGCCGAGAACTGAATGAGCGACAGGCTGACATGGATTGTCGGCAGAGAGATGCCACAAGGGCTTTAGAGGTACCCATTCAGTTGCCTCGAGGTCAGCCTGCATCAACCTCTCAGCCAGATTAGCCACCAAACTCTCACCCTCATCAAAATCCACAGTCAGATCACCCCCAATGTCATCAAAATCCACCACACCCAAGGAAAGTGATTGACCAAGTCAAAAAATGATTTCTATTCTTTTATTGATAATAAATGAGATTACAAAGAAATTGAGTTTTAATTAGGGCATAAAACCCCAACAAACTCCCATTTGCACTAATTGAAACTAATGCCTTAATTCTACTAATCCCATTTCCTTGATATGCTTATCAAATGTAGCTTCTGGTAGTGTCTTTGTAAACGGATCTGCAAGATTATCTTCAGTTGCAATCTTCATAACCTTCACATCTCCCCTGGCCACATATTCTTGAATAATGTGATACTTCCTTTCTATATGCTTACTCCTCTTGTGACTACGAGGTTCTTTCGAGTTGGCTATCGCTCCTGTATTGTCACAAAACAACACAAGAGATTTATTCATTTCTGGAATAACACTAACATCCGAATAGAACTTCTTTAGGCAGACTCTTTCCTTGGTTGTTTCTGACGCGGCTATGTACTCAGCCTCCATGATGGAATCTGAGATTGTAGACTGCTTAACGATTCTCCATATCACAGCTCCACCCCAAAGAGTAAACGCCATTCTAGAAGTAGACTTCCTGTCATCGACATCAGTTTGAAAATCTGAATCGGTGTAGCCTACAGGGTTCAGAACACCACCATTGTAGACTAACATATAATCCCTAGTCTGCCTTCAATACTTTAGGATATGCTTAACTGCTATCCAATGTTCCGGTCCTGGGTTTGATTGATACCTGCTCACTACTCCCACTGCATAATAGATATTTGGTCTAGTACGCAACATGGCATACATCAGAATTCCAACTGCAGATGCGTAAGGAACTTTTCTCATTGCATCTTCCTCTTCAGGAGTCTGGGGAGACTGCTTCTTTGAAAGATGAATTCCATGGCGGGATGGTAAACGTCCTTTCTTGAATTTGTCATTGAGAAACGTTCAAGCACTTTATCTATGTAAGCTGCTTGAGATAGAGCTAAGAGTATGTTCTTTCTATCCCTGATGATCTGGATACCTAGAACATAACTTGCTTCACCCAAATCCTTCATTTGGAATTGAGTGCTCAGCCAGTTCTTCACATCTGATAATTTCTTAACATTGTTTCCAATGAGTAAGATATCATCTACATAAAGAACCAGGAATACCACTATTTGATTTGCCTTTAGTTTGTAAACACAAGGCTTGTCAACATTTTGTTCAAAGCCATAGGTTTTGATTATTTCATCAAACTTAAGGTTCCAGGAACAAGAAGCTTGCTTAAGTCCATAAATGGACCTATTCAACTTGAAAAATTTTCCTTCTTGTCTAGCTACTTTAAAACCTTCTGGATGATCCATATAAATGACTTCGTCAAGCTTCCCATTAAGAAAAGCTATCTTGACGTCCATTTACCAGATCTCATAGTCGAAAGCGGCTACTATGGATAGGAGGATGCGAATGGATTTTAGCATGGCTACCAGACTAAAAGTTTCCTCATAGTCCACGCCTTCTCTTTGGGTATAAACCTTTGCCACTAATCGAGCTTTATAAGTCTCGATATTTCCATCAGCACCTCATTTCTTCTTATAGATTTACTTGCACCCAATGGCCCTAAAGTCACTAGGTGCTTCCACAAGATCCCAGACGGAATTTGAGTACATGGACTCCATTTCCTGTTTCATGGCTTCGAGCCATAGTTCCTTTTCAGGGATAGCCATTGCCTGTTTGAAAAACAATGGATCATCATCACTAGTGTCACCAACAACCATATTGGTTTCACCATCCAAACCATAGCGAACTGGGTTCCTAGAAACCCTCAACTACAACGAGGCTCGGTGACTATTTGCTCAGGAAGAGTGGTACTTTCTTCATTTAAATCGACTTGCATCGGTTGGACATGAAGAGTGGGAATTTCATAATCAACTCACGTTGATGACGATGGACCATTGGTTGGAGTCAATTCTTTAACCATCTCCTCTAAAACTACTTTGTTGCATGGTTTGAAGTTTTGGACATAGTCATTTTCCAGAAAAGTAGCATTCGTAGAAGTAAACACTTTCTTTTCTGAATGACTATAGAAAAGTTCACCCTGAGTACCTTTAGGATAGCCAACAAACATGCAAACTTCAGTTCACGATTCTAGCTTTCCTTCCTTTTTTCCTCATAACGCAGGCGGGACACCCCCATATTCTATAATGGCGTAAACTAGGTTCACATCCATTCCAGCGTTCTAAAGGTGTCTTGGGGATTGATTTAGATGGCACGACATTGAGAACGTTGTTCACGGTTTCAATTGCATATCCCCAGAACGAAGTTGGTAGAGTTGAGTAACTAAGCATGCATCTAACCATTTCCAATAAAGTTTTGTTCCGGCGTTCCGCCACACCATTTTGGTGCAGAGTACCTGGGGCAGTAAGTTGTGATAAAATCCTAAGTTCAGTTAAATGATCTTGGAACTGCATATCCAAATATTCTCCACCCCTATCAGATCACAAGATCTTTCACGTTTTACCTAATTGGTTCTGAGCCATTGCTAGGAATTCCTAAAACTTTGAAAATATTTCTGATTTCCTATGCATTAGGTAAAGACATGGGTAATCGTCAATGAAAGTGACGAAATACTCAAAACCACCCCTGGCTAGTACATTCAAAGGTCCACAAACATCTGAATGCACAAGTCCAAGTGGTTCTTTGGCCCTATCACCCTTTGCAGAGAATGGACGCTTGGTCAGTTTACCTTCTAGACAAGATTCAGAGACAGGTAATTCACCTAAGGTGAGTTCCCTCAAAGGCCCGTCCTTTGTAAGTCTTTGAATCCTATCATAGCCAATGTGACCTAGTCTCAAGTGCCATAAATACGTCATATTATCGTTATTGGTCTTTTGACGTTTATTGGTCCTAGGTTTAGCTACTTTGAATAAATCATTGTTAAGAGCGAGGGGTTCATTAACTCTGTGAATCTATCCAAAATTGACCTGGTCAACTTTGATAATTCTAATAGATAATTAAATCAATTAATTGAGACTATCTAGATGATTTTATCCAAGGTACAGTGGGGACCATGGGCCTATGAAATCAAGCTCCAATAAGTTATCATAAATCTAACAAATAAATTACCAACTGATTAATTCATCCTGACTCCATTAAAGACTCGGAATTGCACTCTTGAATTCATAGAACACTTTATAACAAATATAGATACACTATTAATTATCCATTATTACAACCATAATTGTCACTCAATCCTCTATAGACGGTCTACAATGAGATGGGACTAAAATACTGTTTTACCCTTCATTGTATTTTATCCTTAAAACACTTAGTTCCTTGTAAATGATATTTCAGTAAATTAATATTAATTACTGAAATGAGATCTCTATCATTTAACACCTTGAACCAAACTAAAAGGAAACCATCGTTTCACTTCTTCATCAAAAGCTATAGATGTTCATATCTATGATTAACACTCCCACTCAATTATACTACCGAGTTCCCAAGATGTAAGTATGGGCTAGTCCGTAGGGTAAGCTGGTAACGAACAAGTCAAAGAACTCAAATAATACAATTAGTTAGAATACTAACCACTCAGAATTGAGATTGAATTGACCTATGGTCAACTATATGATTTGACTAGAATAGATAATAACGGTATGTTTACTTATCTTATCAACTGTCAATATCGGTCCTGTCCGATGTAACAAATACATCCGATCTTATCTACTTTGCTAATGTTCTGGAAAGAACATAACACTGTAATGTGTAAGTAGATCATATCGTAGATTGGCAAGTCAGTGTAAATCTGGTGCACTGACTAATCTTAGGACTAACTTATTTTGAACATATAATCATATTTATATTCCAATGTGATTACGTCACTATAAATACGATTAGCTATATGCTCGGGATTTAATAGAAGTTTATATTAAACAAAAAATCATGAAAATAAAATATGTGGGCAAAGTGATTGACCAAGTCAAAAAATAATTTATATTCTTTTATTGATAATAAATGAGATTACAAAGAAATTGGATTTTAATTAGGGCATAAAACCCCATCATGTGTGTGTCGTGTAGCACCCTATATTTTATTATTTATTTAAACTACCTTATCAGATAAAATCCAACAACCAGATAATTAATTCAAATTTGAATTAATGATCTTTTTAACTAATTATCAAATATAATTAATTATTTGAATAAATATCAACCTTTTAAATTCAAATCCAATTTGAACTTATCAGATTATTATCTCACACTCAAATAAAGATATTTAAATAATTATACCAATTAATTAAAACCTTATTTAATTAATACTATATTGGAAAATTAAATATTAATTTTATTATAATTTCGAAAATTATAATTAATTGATTATTTAATGTAATTTAAAATATTATATATTAATTAATTTTGTTAATTACAACTAATTTGTAATTAATTAATAATTATTATCACATAATTGCATATTTGGCTCGAAGAACAAATTTCTTCTTACATATGTCTTTTCACCATTTTACCATTTATATAAACTCTTGCATTGAATAATATTGATAGAGCCGCTGTGGGGACCTATGGACTTATAATTCCAAGCTCCAATAAATTTGAGATTATCAATTAAATTCTTTAATTAAATAATCTTAATTTATTAATCTCATGATTACTCCACTATGAATATGAGACTGCACTCTTGTAATTATAGACATTTCATTTACTAAGTACTTTATAATAATAAAGTCTCCATTGATATAATCATTATAGACAAATTAACCCTCTAATAATTGTTCATAATTAATCGGGAATAAAATTATCATTTTACCCTTTTAATTATATCTTGTTTCCTTAAGTACCATTGACTTTACTAGTGAAGGTTAATTCATAACTAAATTATGAATTTGAGCTCAATAACCTTTTCAGTCCCAAAATTCAACCCTTAAGAGAACCATTATCCAATCTCTTACGAGAAGGTATATATTCCATATCTGTATACTATGTCCCCAGCCATTTACATTAATGAGTTCCCAAAACAAAAGTTTCTAGCCTGATTATTCTGACAGACCCTAACGAGTGAATCAAAGAACTCATATAACATACACATGAGTTCCTAGTAACTTCAGGATTAAGATCTATTTGTATATGATCATTAGATGATATATTTAATTAACACATCGAAACGGTATTTAACTAAGTATTAATAAACATATTTGGTCCAGTTTTATATATTCTGTAATATATAAAGTACCTCCACTAAAGTGTCCTACTACACTAGTGATCCAGATCTAGATCACATGTATTCATAATACTAGTGGACCGTATTTGCACTAATTAATCTAAAGATTCCATAACTTTATTTTACTGCGAACTATTCAAGTTCATTTATCTCAAACACAATCCTTCCGTACCAATACGTGGGTGAGATCACATATATGAACTTAGGATTTTTTTTTATATTTACTTAGTATTATCACAGAATAATATAGTCCATAAAATATATGCATAACAAATTCAATTTATTTATTTATTTCTTAAAACAATGTCTACTACATATGCTTTCAGAGCACAATTCCCAACAATCTCCCACTTGCCCTAAAGCAAATGAGGCATCTCTCTCATTCCCATGTTTCTTACATGCTCCTTAAAAGATTTCATGGATAAAGTCTTTGTGAAAAGATCTGCAAGATCATGCTCTGAGTTATCTTCATAACTGCAACATCTCCTCGATGAACTATCTCTCTTACCAAGTGATACATCCTCTCTATGTGCTTTCCCCTCTTGTGACTCTGTGGTTCCTTTGAGTTAGCTACTACCCCACTTTTGTCACAATATAGGATTAGTGGCTTATCCACATTTGGCACTACTTCCAGATCGGAATAGAACTTCTTGAGCCACACAACTCCTTAGTTGCTTCACAAGCTGCTATATACTCGACTTCCATGGTGGAGTCTGCAATGCTGGTTTGTTTAATACTTTGCCAGACTACTGCTGCTCCTTCAAGAGTAAACACTGATCCAGAAGTCGATTTCCGACTATCTCTGTCTGATTGAAAATCAGAATCAGTGTAACCAGTGGGGTTCAGATCTCCACCTAAATATACAAGCATATAATCTCTAGTATTTCTAAGATACTTGAGAATATTCTTCACTGCAATCCAATGACTCAATCTAGGATTGGATTGATAACGACTGACTATCCCTACTACATAACAAATGTCAGGTCATGTACACAACATGGCGTGCATTAGACTGCTTATTGTTGAGGCATAAGGATATTGTCTCGTATCTTCCTCCTCCTGAGGTGTTTTGGGACACCGATCCTTGGAAAGGAATATTCCAGAACGGGTTGGCATATTACCCTTTTTGGAGTCTTGCATATTAAAGAGTTCTAGCACCTTGTCAATATAAGTTGCTTGAGACAGTGCCAAAGTTCTGTTCGGTCTATCTCTAAGAATTTTAATGTCCAGAACATACTTGGCCTCTCCCAAATCTTTTATTTGGAATTGTTCAACTAATCAGTTCTTCACCTTTGATAATGATCTTACGTCATTTCCAATCACTAATATATCATCAACGTAAAGAACGAGGAATACTACTACACCATCTTTGATTTGTTTATAGACACAAGGTTCGTCAACATTTTGTTCAAAACATTTTAATTGTGTCATCAAATCCAAGATCTAGAAGCTTGTTTGAGTCCATAGATGGACCTAAGAAGCTTTCAAACTATTTGCTCTTAACCTTTTACTTTGAACCCTTCTGGTTGAGACATGTAATTGGTTTTGTCAAGGTACCCATTCAAAAAAGCTGTTTTGACATCCATTTGCCAATCTCATAATACATGCATGCAGCAATGGATAAGAGTATATGAATGGATTTTAGCATGGCTACAAAAGAAAAGGTTTCTTCATAATCAACCCCTTCTTTCTGTGTGTAGCCTTTGGCTACAAGCCTTGCTTTGAAAGTCTCTACTTTCCCATTCGCTCCTCTTTTCTTCTTGAATATCCACTTGCAACCAATGGGTTTGATATTCTCAGGTGGATCTTCAAGAACCCAGACAAAATTGGAATACATCGATTCTATTTCTTGGTTCATGGCGTCTTGCCAATCGTCCTTGTCAGAATCATTCATTGCATCTTTAAATGTCAATGGATCACCTTTGTTTGTGTCAGACACAAGCATTTGAACTTCGTGTTCATTGCGTATGGGTTGCTTACTAACCCTCCCACTGTGACGAGGCTCGCTACTATTCTGACTAGAACTAGTAGTTTCCTCTTGCCATTTTTCATTGGTTGTTGCTGGTGACTTTTCAACTTCATTCGAGACCATCTCCATCACAACCTTATTGCGAGGTTTGTGGTTATTAACATAGTCATGTTCAAGAAAAGTTGCATCTGTCGATACAAATGTTTTATATTCTTTTGGACTATAGAAAATTCCACCTCTAGTCTCTTTGGAATAGCCCATAAACATGCACACTTCAGAGCGTGTATCTAACTTCCCGGTCTTTCCTTTAAGCACATGTGCAGGACACCCCCAAATTCGAAAATGGTGTAAACTAGGTTTACAATCATTCCATAATTCCATGGGCATCTTCTGGATAGACTTAGATGGAACAAAATTCAATATGTATAGAGCACATTGAATTGCATAGCCCCAGAATGACAGTGGTCATGATGAGAAGCTCATCATTGATCTAACAATATCTAGTAACGTTTTGCTCCGTCTTTCTGAAACACCATTTTGTTGTGGCGTTCCAGGTGCTGTGAGTTGGGATTGAATACCATGCTCACGCAGATGGTCCTTGAATTCAAAATCCAAGCACTATCCTCCTCGATCAGATCGAAGAACTTTTAGTGATTTACCTAATTGCTTTTCAGCATTTGCTCGAAATTCTTTGAACTTTCCAAAAGTTTCATATTTTCTTTGCATTAAGTATAGGTAACCATATCTAGAATAATCATCAATGAAAGTGATGAAGTATTCATAACCTCCTCTTGCTTGTACATTAAGTGGACCGCAAACATCCGTATGTACCAGCTGAAGTGGTTCTATAACTCTTGAACCTTTAGTAGAGAAAGGTCTCTTGGTCATCTTGCCTTCTAGACAGGAATCACAAACAGGGAGAGATCCAATAGATAATTCTCTTAAAGGACCATCCTTTACAAGCCTATTAATTATGTCTAGACCAATATGGCCCAATCTCAAGTGCCACAGATATGTTTCACTATCGGAATCAGTCTTTTGTCATTTAATAGATCTAGGATTAGTTGTTTTAAATAATTCAGAATTATAAGCAGATTTCTCTTTAGCTTGCAGTTTATAAAGCCCATCAATAGATTTTACAGAACATATCTTAAAACCATATCTTGAAATAACAATCGAATTATTATTAAAAGAAATTTTAAAACCTTGTTCATGCAACATAGAAACATAAATTAAGTTTCTAGAAAATCCAGGAATATAATAAATGTTCTCTAAAATAAGAAATTTATTCTTCTCAAATTCCAGACGGGCTGTTCCAACTGCTGCTGCAGAGACAATCTGACCACTGCCTACCCTCATAGTCACCTCTCCATCAGTAAACTTCCTCGTCGAACTAAGAATCTGTAGAGAAAAACAAACATGATTAGTGGCTCCTGAATCTACTATCTAAAATGAGGAATTGTCTTCCACTAAACAAGATTCTAACACAAGTAAATCAAATTTACCTTTCTTTTTCTCTTTCAGGTCAGCGAGATACTTTGGACAGTTTCTCTTCCAGTGACCATCTACTCCACATTGAAAATAAGTCCCTTTAGGCATCTTCTTTTTGGAGCTCTTGGTGTTCTTGTTCTCTTTGCCTTTGGATGACTTGTTAGGCTTCTTTGAATTATTGTCTTATTCTTTCTCCTTGTCCTTGTCCTTTCCATTTCCGTTTTTATTTTTCCTCTTTTTGGTTTTAGCCTTTGAAGAGGATGGGTTAGAATTAGCAACATTTGCTTCTTCTTTCTCAGAACCTTTGTTAAGAGATTCATAAGTTTGCAACTCCATCAACACATGTGTCATGGTATATGATAATTTGATCATGACATAGTTGGTTGTGAAACCTTTAAAAGCTGGAGAAAGTGATTCAAGTATAATTCTTACTTGAGTCCTTTCATCAATGATTGCCCCATGGATAATGGCATCGTGCATTATATTGATCATGTCTAATACATGTTCTCTGACAGAAACTCCGTTCTTCATTTTCTTGGTCATGTAGGATCTGGTGGCCTCATGCCTGCACTAATCTGATTGCTGCTGAAACATATCTTGAAGGGTATCCCAGATCTCATAAGCATTTTCAATGTTCTCAAACTTCTTTCTGAGAACTTCGCTCATACTTGCACGCATATAACACTTTGCTTTGTTGTTTGATAAGATCCAATCATCAAACTTTTCCCTTGCAGTTTTGGCAGCAGTAGTGGGAGGGACTTCATGACATTCCTCAGTCAGGATAAAGTTGTGGTTCTCACATATTAATACAATGTTCAAGTTTGATTTCCATTTCATGTAGTTTTCACCAGCCAACTTTTCATTTGCAAGTAAAGAAGATACAATATTTGGCTAGACATGATTGCTGAAAATAAATAAATAAACAAAAATGAATTTATGCATATAATAAATATCAGTAATTTTCGGAATAGTAAACGTGATGCATGGATGCAACAATTAAAGAACACATAAAAATTAATTATTAATTCCATGATTAATTAATTTGAACATTATTGGACCAACCTTAGGGTAGGTCAGACTAATTCCAAATTAATTTTGAGACAAGTTCTCAAATTTATAAGCGAAAACTTAAATCAACATTTCTCTTTGACTTATAAACAGCTGCTTGTTTGGTCAAGAATACACTAGTCTGCTCGAAAGCCTAATGTACCTTGTGAGTGTAATCCATTATTTTGGATCAATGACTTAACTCAAGAGTGTGCCTTAGGGTCAGTCAAACTTGAAATACATCATTAAATCCTATTCTTGAAAAAGAAGTTTTCCTTGAAAATAACATAGTTAGAAGTCTTCCTTATGGGGACATAAGCAATGGTGTCGTGAGGTCCTCTCCATGCTACCTCGGTGCAAACTAATAATGGAGACCATGAGACTTATTGTCATAACTCTCTCTCCCACTCACTATTTGGAATATGTGTTTTCTCAAAACATCCTATGCTTTTTAATTGGTATGATATTCTAATAATTACTAATCAAATTAAGCAAAATTAAAATTATAGAACTATGCCCTAATTAATTCAATTTTAATTTGCTATAATTACTAGGAATATAATTTATTATTTAATAAAATAATTTTATTAAATACTAGAAATTAAGCAACTTTTAAAATCTATTTCCGCTCTTGAACTAGTTAAAACTAGATTTATTATTATATGGTCCATCACATAAATCATATAATCACAAAAGACAATCTTAAGGCATGATTCTACTCATATGAGATGCAAGCTAATTTTAAATACTGTGTGGGTAATATATATGGCATGTAAAAAATGCATGATAAAATATTAGACAATTTAATCACAAAAATACTAATTAAATAAATAAATAAATGCGGGCCGGGTATCTTGGGTATTTCTAGAAAAATTACATCATTTCCGAAAATAGACACAAAAATGTAAGAAACTAAATAATACATAAAGATAACACAATCTTCAACTTTGGGCCTTCACAAGTAGTCTTGACCCATTAAGTCATTTACCCATTTAATTTTGAATTAAAATAACTTTTAATTATCATAAACAAATTTTAAGAATAGTTAACTTGGGATGTAATGCCCAATAAGTTATTAGGTCCAGTTTTGAATTTGGGCTTAAACAATTAATTCAAAATAAAACAATTTTTAATTATGGGCTAAAAATAATTAGGCCCATAATTTAAATGGATAACTTAGATGCAATCCCTAGGGTTTAGAAACCCTAGGGGCGGATGTAGGAGGCTCAACATGGGACAGGGGGCAAGCGGCTGCTGGAAGGTATGGCTGCAGCTGGTGGCTCGGCACGGGCGCGCGGGGCTGGCAACGCAGGGGTGCGGGTGCGCGTGGGCTGGCAGCGCAGGGGCGCGGGCCAGCACAGTGCGTGTGATAGCCTTAGGCTCGGGCTTTGGGGCACGGATCCCGGGTCTCGGACCTTATCGAATTTTTCAAATAATTTAATGCAGAAAATTAAATTACAAAAAATTCCTAAGCCCCAAAATGGCTTACATTTTTCATCTAGAAATTTAAGAACAATTCCTAAACCCAAAACACCATATAATTAATGGCCCTTAAGAATAAAATTTAATCATGCATACATCCATCCATTCACACATATTACAATAACATAAGAAAGCATATTATGCCCACACAGTAATTAATGTATGCAAAGATTAATGACCACTCTGGTACCAATTGTTAGGGACGAGTTTCCTAATATGCAGCGGAATGGTGGTGGGTTGGCCTAGTGTACAACAAAAATTTTGTAACATATTTAAACTACCTTTAAATATGCGGATCCATTAATATACATACATTAATCATAAGTAAGAAAATGATAGAAAACATACCTCTTGATGCCTATCAAGTGTCCTTGCTATCTTTTAGTAATTTGAACGAACTTCCTATCCAAGCTGCTCCCACGTACTCACACCAAGATCTTCCACAACGTTCTCTACACCTAAAGAAGTGTGTGGGCACTTAGAGAATAAAGGATGGTAAATTTTTTATTCAACTTGATGTACTCAACAGATGAGATCAAGAGAATAGGCCTGAGATTGATTATGTATCTTTTTTAGGGAAAGATAGAAAAAAATATCATTCTTTTCTTTAGAGCGAATAAAAGAGTGTTTTTTATATTCTGATAAGTCTAACTTAAATAGAAAATATTTAATTTTAAAAAATAAATCTGTAAACAATTTACAATTTATCTTTTAATTAATTAATTATCTCATTAATGAAAATATCAAAAAACTAACTTTTGAGTTTCCCATTAATTAATTAATTAAATAAAAGTGAAAAAAATCTATCCCTGAAAAATTTGTGGCTCACACCACACACACTGTGTGTGTCGTGTAGTACCCTATATTTTAGGGATATTTGAGTTTTCAACAATTATTTTATTATTTATTCAAACTACCTTAGCAGATAAAATCCAACAACCTGGTAATTAATTCAAATTGGAATTAATTATCTTTTTCACTAATTATCAAATATAAATAATTATTTGAATAAATATCAATCTTTTAAATTCAAATCCAATTTGAACTTATCAGATTATTATCTCCCACTCAAATAAAGATATTTAATTAATTCTACCAATTAATTAACACCAATTTTAATTAATACTAATTTCGAAAATTTAAATATTAATTTTATTATAATTTTGAAAATTATAATTAATTAATTATTTAATGTAATTTTGAAAATTATATATTAATTAATTTTGTTAATTACAACTAATTTGTAATTAATTAATTAATTAATCACTATTATCACATAATTTTATATTTGGCCCGAAGAACAAATTTCTTCTTAAATATGTCTTTTCACAATTTTACCCTTTATATTAACTCTTGCCTTGAATAGTGTTGATAGAGCCGCTGTAGGGACCTATGGACTACGATGATCGAGGATTCCATGGAATTCATTAAGAAATGTAATTAGTGCCAACGATTCTCAAAGATACCTCGAGCAGGCCCAAATGATCTTAAACAGATGCAAAGCCCATGGCCATTCCCAGTTTGGGGAATCGACCTGATCAGATCTTTGCCCATAGGAAAAGGGAATGTCAAGTATGCAGTAGTTGCTGTCGACTACTTTACTAAGTTGGCTGAAGCTGAACCACTCCCAAAAATCACTACCAAGAAAGTATTGGATTTCGTTGTCAAAACATTGTATGCCGATATGGTTTGCCAAAAAAGATTGTATCAGATGATGGCACACAATTTGACAGTGACCTATTCACAAATTTCTGCGAGCGACATTGTATCACAAAGAGCTTTTTGTCAGTCGCCCATCCAAAAGCCAACAAACAGGTTAAAGCTGTGAACAAAACTCTGAAGGACACACTGAAGAAAAAGCTTGAAGAAGCAAAGGGAGCATAGCCAAACAAATTGCCAGAAGTGCTTCGGTTGTATCGAACATCTCACCGAATAGCAACATGGAATACAACATTTTCCTTGGCCTATGGGTATGAAGTCATGTTATGAGTAGATCCACCATCGCATAGAAGGATGACATACGACCAGAATACGAATAACCAATTATTACTGAAGACTTTGGACTTGGTCAATGAAAGGCGCGAGCAAGCCCAATTACGAGTTGCATCTTACCAGCAAAAGGTCACTCGATATTTTAACTCTAAAGTACAGAAAATAAAGTTTTACGTAGGAGATTTGGTACTTAGAAGAGTTTTTCTCAACACTCACGATCAGGTTTTTGGAGTACTCGGACCAAACTGGGAACGTCCGTATCAAATTGAAGAAATTCTTCAACCAGGCACCTACAAACTTGCTCGCTTAAATGGAGATCTCGTTCCTTGCTATTGGAATGGAGAACACATGTGCAAAAACTATCAGTAAAAATTTCCTTTTAAAGATTTGGCTTGTATTAATTTTACTTTTTACAAGTTTTTGAACAAGGGCCGGCCAGTGAGATGTTTGGTCGCTTATAAGTGTAAGATCAATTTTTGATCACTCGTACAGACACATTTTATCCATTTTATTATGAGAAATAAAAGGAACTATGTGCAGTAAGATATTTGTAACGCCCTGGTTACCCCAGAACCATTACGGTGAATGGTGAACCGGAAAGTTGACCCGCTACCAGAGTCCTTTGGTTAAAAACGTGTTCTAAGTGTCATTAACAAGCTAAGGTGAAAATCAATAAAAAGGAAAGGATATGTTTTAGTATACACATAAAACTGTTCATGGGCCCACAAGAACATTTACAAGTTGTTTACAACTCAAAAAGGTCATTACTATTCCAAAATTACAAACCCGCCGACCTAAGCGGCAAAAATAGGGTAAACCCCCTAGTTCGTCTGAGAACTCCTTGGCCGTGGTGGTCAAGCGGCCGCATATGTACACATCACCACGTAAGCTCTCCACTTAGGGCTGGGTGAGCTTTTCTTTCCCTTTACCTGCACCACATAGCACCCATGAGCCAAGGCCCAGCAAGAAAACACAACATTGTATATAAACAATATCAAAGGATTATCATTATAATCACACAGAGCTTATAGCTCTTAAACAGATGAGTGAATATCATTTGAGGTTCTAGAAAACCATACTGAGTGACTGACAAGCAAGACACTAATTTAATCAGAAGAGTGGCTACTAGGTAAGCCACTAGCCTCAAACAGATGAGAGACTGATAGGTAAGTCTCTAACTTAACAAATGAGTGACTGATGGGCAAGTCACTAGCTTAAATGGATGAGAGACTGATGGGTAAGTCTCTAACTTAACAGATGAGTGACTGATGGGCAAGTCACTAGCTTAAACAGATGAGAAATTGATGGGTAAGTCTCTAACTTAACAGATGAGTGACTGATGGGTAAGTCACACAAGCGCTTATAATATCCATCGAACTTGAGGTCAGTCCGGCATTAATGCTCTTTGAGTCATCCAATGCAGATATCGATAGATCTAATATTTATTGGCTTGCGTTGGACACGCCAAAGCCGTCCTGGCTAATGAGTCAGCTCTATGTGACCAGTGCTCAGTACCACTACCGAATCTGACTAATGAGTCACTGGTTCACAGTTGATACTGATACCTTTGCCAAATCTGACTAATGAGTCAGTACCATGCACAAGTGAGCAAGATTTGCTAAGCATTCATTAATCAATCCATGTCCACATTTATACAATCAACATGCCTCAGGAATGATCATGCATGTCACATATGGGGTGCAGTTCTCTTACCTCTGATTCGAGCTAGAATGAATAAAAGAACGACCCTTGAGAACGGTTTAGGTTTTAGTCCTATAGCGGTTACCTAATCATAACACAAACACGGGACTTCATTAATAATAATGATCAACATAGGTTCCCAAACCAATATCTAGCCTCCGGGAGATCAATCCAAACTAATCCAAGTAGTAGGAACACTCCCGAGGCCTATAACTAAGTTCCTGGGGTCAAAACGTGCAAACGGGGTGAAAACTGGGCAAGGGCTACGGCCCTAGCACCTTGGGCCGCGGTCCCCAGAACTTCCTGAAGCAAGGGCCACGGCGCCCTTCATAAAGGGTCGCAGCTCCCAGCAGGCACAAAAAGCCCCACCTGCTTCTTCATGTCAAGACCGCGACACCCCAAGAACAGGGCCGCGACCCCCAACTCTGGGCCATTCCAAAACACGTTTTTAACATTCCAAAGCCTCCAAAATCATACCTAAACATTCCCCAATCATCAAATCAAAGTTCCCAAGCTTCCCAATTCTTCAAAACCCTCAAAACCCAAGGTTCGAACGAACCGAAAAATCAACAAGTTACAAAATCTAATTCAAAGCTTAGAAACTCGAAAAACTCAAAACTTAAACTTCGATTACCTTCGATTGGGTTATTTCTCGTCAAATCCTTCGGTCAAGAAGCTTCTAATCTTTCCTAGGATTGCTATGCCTCGATCCTCGCTTGATTCCGACTCCTAGAACTCGAGATTTCTTCAAAAAGGCTCAAACGGTAAAACAAACTGACGAAAGGGAGAACGAGAGGTTTTCTAACGTACGTTCTATATGACAAGCTACTTCAAGCTTAAGTAACCTCAAATAAAACCTAGTGCTCGGGGTCCCAAAAACACCTCCGGGGACATTATAGTCAACACTTCCAAAATTTCACCCTGATCTCAATAACTCCCAATTTATCATCAAATAAACATTCTTACTACCCGATAATTGACCCCGTTATGACAAAACCGCTAATCCACTAAATAGGACCGTCTCATGCTGAATAGCTCGAATATATCTCCATAATAATGGAATCTCATTCACAAATCACATTATGCACCCAAATACACAAATTTACCCCCAATGGGCCAAATTATCAAAACACCATAATATTTCAAATGTGGACCCACATGCATGCATATAACATCATATTATAATATAATTCACTTAAACATGAATATATTCATTTAATGGCACAATTAAACAGTTATGGCCGTCCCGGCCTACTAAACCGCCACTAAACCCATCGGAGAATTCGGGGCATTACAATTATCCCTCCTTACTGAAATTTCTTCCTCGAAATTTACCTGAACAGCTCGGGATACTGACTTTGCATATCTGACTCCATCTCCCAGGTCGCTTCCTCGACCTTGCTGTTCCTCCACAATACCTTAACCAAAGGTATCGTCTTATTCTTGAGGACCTTATCTTGTCTGTCAAGTATTTGAACTGGTTGCTCCTTAAAGGAGAGATCTGGCTCAAGCTCCAGATCTTCATAACTCAGAATATGGCTTACATCAGATACATACCTTCGAAGAGCTGATACATGAAACACATTATGCATGATAGACAACGTCGGAGGCAAAGCCAATCTGTAAGCCACCTGACCAATCCACTCTAGGATCTCAAATGGACCTACAAATCTAGGGCTTAGCTTTCCCTTCTTCCCAAACCTTCTCACCCCTTTCCATGGCGAGACTCTAAGGAAGACATAGTCTCCCACTTGGAACTCCACGTTCTTGCGCTTGGGATCAGCATAGCTCTTCTGTCTACTCTGAGAAGCGAGCATCCGGGCTCTAATATTCTCAATGGCCTCACTGGTCCTCTGAGCTACATCAGGACCTAAGTATCTCCTTTCACCTGTCTCATCCCAATGAATGGGAGATCTGCACTTCCTACCATACAACATCTCATAAGGTGCAACTCCGATGGTAGACTGATAACTGTTGTTGTAGGAGAACTCTATCAAAGACATATACTTACTCCAAGATCCACCAAAGTCCAACACACATGCTCTCATCATGTCTTCCAGAATCTGGATCGTCCTCTCAGATTGCCCATCTGTCTGAGGATGATAAGCGGTACTGAACTTCAACTGTGTCCCCATGGCTTTCTGCAAACTCTTCTAGAACTTGGAAGTAAAAGTAGGGTCCCGATCTGACACGATCGACCTAGGTGCTCCATGGAGGTGCATGATCTCTCTCACATAGAGATCTGCAGACTGGTCAACTATATATGTAGTCCTCACTGGAAGAAAGTGAGCTGATTTGGTGTAGCGATCCACTATCACCCAAATAAAATCATGCTGACCGGTAGTCCTGGGTAAGCCCACCACAAAATCCATTGTGATGTCTTCCCACTTCCACTCTGGGATATCCAGAGGCTCCAATAACCCTGCCGGCTTCTGAAGCTCAACCTTGACCTGTTGACATGTCAAGCACTTAGCCACATATTCTACTACATCTCTCTTCATCCCTGGCCACCAATACAACGATCTCACATCATGGTACATCTTCGTGGTGCTTGGATGCAAAGAGTGTAGTATGAGATTCATCCAGAATCTCTCACCTCAATGCAGTGTCTAACGGAACACATATCCGCCCTTTATATCTTAATAAGCCCATCTCAGACACTGAATAATCTCTGGATGC
Organism: Humulus lupulus; assembly: GCF_963169125.1. Taxonomy (NCBI): domain Eukaryota; kingdom Viridiplantae; phylum Streptophyta; class Magnoliopsida; order Rosales; family Cannabaceae; genus Humulus; species Humulus lupulus. Next base: position 108,671,654 of record NC_084797.1, on the reverse strand, counting down.
TCCAGCCCGAACATCCTCTCTGATCTTGATCAGCTGTGGATCACTCAACTGACCCTATTTGATTCTCTCCAACAGTGTAGACTGTAGCTTAATGTTAGCCAACTGGCCCACCAGCAACTCTATACCAGCTCTGGTCATATCATCTGCTAACTCTCTGGCTATCAGCCTCATACCATGAATCTGTCCCGGACCCTTCCAGCTTAAAGCATCAGCTATCACGTTGGCCTTTCCTGGATGATACAAAATCTCACAGTCATAATCTTTTACTAACTCCAGCCAACACCTTTGTCTCATATTTAAATCTTTCTGGGTGAAGAAGTATTTCAGGCTCTTGTGGTCTGCATAGATCTCACACTTCTCTCCATAGAGATAATGCCTCCATATCTTCAAAGCAATAACCACAGCCGCCAACTCTAAATCATGAGTGGGATATCTCTTTTCATACTCCTTCAACTAACGAGAAGCATAAGCAATTACCTTCTCTGATTGCATCAAAACACAGCCCAAAACCCTGATGAGAAGCATCGTAGTAAATCACAAACTTCTCTTGATTTGTTGGAAGACTCAGAATCAGAGCTGTAATCAATCTCTGCTTCAGTTCCTGGAAGTTGTTCTCACACTTATCCGACCACACAAATTTCTGGCTCTTCCGTGTCAACTCAGTCAAAGCACTAGCAATCTTCGAGAACCCTTCCATGAAATGCCTGTAATAACCCGCCAATCCAAGGAAACTTCTAACCTCAGAAGCATTCTTTGGCCTTGGCCAATCTCTGACCGCTTCGATCTTTGTTGGATCTACCTTAATCCCCTCCTTACTGACAATGTGTCCAAGAAAGGATACCTGAGACAACTAGAACTCACACTTCTTGAACTTAGCAAAAAATATATGTTCCCTCAGTCTCTGTAGAACCAACCTCAGATGTTGCTCATGCTCTGACTCAGTCCGAGAATATACCAGAATATCATCAATGAAGACGATCACAAACTGGTCCAGATAATCCCTGAATACTCTGTTCATTAGATCCATAAACGCAGCAGGGGCATTAGTCAATCCAAATGACATAACTAGAAACTCATAATGCCCATACCTGGTACGAAAGGCAGTCTTTGGTATGTCTCCTTCCTTGACCCTCAACTGATGATAACCAGAACGAAGGTCGATCTTCGAGAATACCTTCTTACCTTGCAACTGATCGAACAAATCATATATCCTTGGCAAAGGATACTTATTCTTAATTGTCAACTTATTCAGTTCTCTGTAATCAATACACATTCTCAGAAAACCATCCTTCCTCTTCACAAACAGAACTAGCGCACCCCAAGGTGAGAAGCTAGGTCTGATAAAACCCAAATCTAACAGTTCTTGCAACTCTACCTTTAATTCTTTCAATTCAGCTGGGGCCATTCTGTAAGGAGCTTTAGACACTGGCTCCGTCCCTAGTGCCAGTTCTATAACGAACTCAATTTCTCTGTGTGGTGGCAACCCTGGAAAATCTTCTGGAAACACATCCAGGAATTCACATACAAGTCTAGTATCCTCTAGTCTCACTGGCATGACCTGAGTGGTATCAACCACACTGGCTAAGAATCCAATGCAACCTCTTTGCAATAGATCCCTGGACCTCAACACAGAAATCATAGGAATGCGAGGTCCATGCACAGCACCAACAAACACAAAAAGATCCTCACCTTTAGGCTCAAAGGTGACCATCTTCCTTTTGCAATCAATAGTTGCCCCATACTTTGCCAACCAATCCATACCCAATATCATATCGAAGTCAGTCATAACTAACTCTATCAAGTCCACTGATAACTCTCTGCCCTCCACTATCACTGGCAAAGATCTGACCCATCTCCTGGATACCACTAACTCTCCAGTGGGTAACAAAGTACCAAACTCCACAGCATAGAAATCACAAGGTCTACACAGTCTATCAATAATACTACTAGAAACAAAAGAATGTGTAGCACCAGAATCAATCAACACATTATAAGGGGTTCCAGCACTAAGAAGTTGACCTTTAACAACTGAGGGAGAAGCCTCAACTTCTGCTTGTGTCAACGTGAACACTCGAGCTGGGGCCAAGTTGTCCACCTTCCTGGGTTCTTCTTTTATTACCTGAGGGCATTCTTTCTTAAAATGGCCTACCGCTCCACACAAATAGCAAGCCATTGCCCTACATTCTCCCAAATGATGCCTCTTGCATCTAGGGCATTCAGGACGAGTCTTCCAGGCTTCACTACCCCCTGGACGACCCATTGTAATACCACGGGGCCGCCTGTCAGGACCTGGAACTGGGAAGGTGTCAGGAACCTTCCTCTTCTGATCACTGGGGCCAACACCCCTACCTGAACCCACAATTGGATAAACTGTCCTCCTGAAATATTTTCTGGCTGCACTGTCACGCCAAATCTTGATCTCTGCACTCTCAGCTGTGAGTGCCTTCTCAACCACCTGTGCATAGGTAGTAATCCCTGCCACAGTGGTGATACGAACATCATGGGCTAACCTGGGTTGTAGCCCCTGAAGGAATCTCTCTCTCCTAGTCCCATCAGTGGGCACCAGTTCCTTGGCAAACTTTGCCAAACGATCAAATTTCAAGGCATACTCAGTGACTGACAAACTTCCCTGAAGTAGCCTGATGAATTCCCCAGCTTTAGCTGCCCTGATTGCATCATTGTAATATTTTTCATTAAACAGAGTTTGAAACTCCTCCCAACTCAGGGCATTCACATTCTTGGTCTGGGTAATCACTTCCCACCAAATCCGGGCATCCTCCTGAAACATATAGGTGGCACAGGCCACCCTCTCATTACCAGTTACCCTCATAAAGTCAAGGATAGTGGTAATCATGCTCATCCATTGTTCTGCCTTGGCAGGATCTTCACTGCCCTAAAAAATAGGAGGTTGTTGTTTCTTGAACCTTTCATAAAGAGGTTCCCATTTATTTCTTACCTCAGGCAGCTGCTCTGCTGCTGGCACCAACACAGGAGGTGCCTCTGACACACTAGCCACTGCAGGCACTTGCTGCTGTCTCAGGAGATGAAGCTCCTCTCCTTGTTTCAACATTGTTGCCTGCAAATCATTAAACAACTGCTGCCAGTTTGCAGGAGCTGGCTGTGGAATCTATGACTGGTCATTTTCCTGACCCTGGCTATTATTGTTATTCTGGCCCTGATCACTTTGGCTAGCTGAAGTATCTGTCTGCCCTGGGTTCATTCTTATTTCTGATATACCTTGCTGAAACATTGATCAATACAGCCAGTCAGGTAGTAATAACTAAACCTCTTGCCGCCTCACGGTCCAAGAACAAGCAGATAATTATCACATTCCACAGTCATACTATTATACAAGCAGATACATGTCTATAGCATTTAGCACTCATCATGTATCACATAATAGTTCATAAACAACAGTACTAATAAGTATGTTCCAGCAATCCCAGTACTAATAAGCACACAGTTGCTGAGGATATAATATTTCAGGGCACAGGTTTAACATGGTGTCTCATGCATACAGGTAAAGCATATATACTATATTTAAGAAGTTACACATATAACTACATAAATAGTTACCAAACCATGAGTCGAGCTTGATTTCAGTGATGTGTGTACATGCCCAGCCAGTCTACAGGAACCTTAACCTTGGCATTGCTTTGATACCAAGTTGTAACATCCTGGTTACCCAGAACCGTTACGGTGAACAGTGAACCGAAAAGTTGACCCGCTACCCGAGTCCTTTGGTTAAAAACTTGTTCTAAGTGTCATTAACAGGCTAAGGTGAAAATTAATAAAAAGGAAAGGATATGTTTTATTATACACATAAAACTGTTCATGGGCCCACAAGAACATTTACAACTCAAAAAGGTCATTACTGTTCCAAAATTACAAACCCGCCGACCTAAGCGGAAAAAATAGGGTAAACCCCCTAGTTCCTCTGAGAACTCCTTGGCCGTGGTGGTCAAGCGGCCGCATATGTACACATCACCACGTAAGCTCTCCGCTCAGGGCAGGGTGAGATTTTCTTTCCCTTTACCTGCACCCATGAGCCAAGGCCCAGCAAGAAAACACAACATTGTATATAAACAATATCAAAGGATTATCATTATAATCACACAGAGCTTATAGCTCTTAAACAGATGAGTGAATATCATTTGAGGTTCTAGAAAACCATACTGAGTGACTGACAAGCAAGTCAATAATTTAATCAGAAGAGTGGCTGCTAGGTAAGCCACTAGCCTAAAACAGATGAGAGACTGATAAGTAAGTCTCTAACTTAACAAATGAGTGACTGATGGGCAAGTCACTAGCATAAACAGATGAGAGACTGATGGGTAAGTCTCTAACTTAACAGATGAGTGACTGATGGGCAAGTCACTAGCTTAAATAGATGAGAGACTGATGGGTAAGTCTCTCACTTAACAGATGAGTGACTGATGGGTAAGTAACACAAGCGCTTATAATATTCATCGAATATTATAATGCTCTTTGAGTCATCCAATGAAGATATCGATTAGATCTAATCTTTATTGGCTTGCGTTGGACACGCCAAAGCCGTCCTGGCTAATGAGTCAGCTCTATGTGACCAGTGCCCAGTACCACTGCCGAACCTGACTAATGAGTCACAGTTTCACAGTTGATAATGGCACCTTTGCCAAATCTGACTAATGAGTCAGTACCATGAACAAGTGAGCAAGATTTGCTAAGCATTCATTAATCAATCCATGTCCACATTTATAAAATCAACATACCTCGGAAATGATCATGCATGTCACATATGGGGTGCAGTTCTCTTACCTCTGATTCGAGCTAGAATAAAAAAAAGAACGACCCTTGAGAACGGTTTAGCTTTTAGTCCTTTAGCGGTTACCTAATCATAACACAAACACGGGACATCATTAATAATAATGATCAACATAGGTTCCCAAACCAATATCTAGCCTCCGGGAGATCAATCCAAACTAATCCAAGTAGTAGGAACACTCCCGAGGCCCATAACTAAGTTCCCGGGGTCAAAACGTGCAAACGGGGTGAGAACTGGGCAAGGGCTGCGACCCTAGCACCTTGGGCTGCGACCCCCAGAACTTCCTGAAGCAAGGGCTAAGGCGTCCTTCATCAAGGGCCGCGGCTCCCAGCAGGCACAAAAAGCCCCACCTGCTTCTTCATGTCAGGGCTGCGGCATCCCAAGAACAGGGCCGCGGCCCCTAACTCTGGGCCATTCCAAAACACATTGTTAACACTCCAAAGCCTCCAAAATCATACCTAAACATTCCCCAATCATCAAATAAAAGTTTCCAAGCTTCCCAATACTTCAAAACCCTCAAAACCCAAGGTTCGAACGAACCGAAAACTCAACAAGTTACAAAATCTAATTCAAAGCTTAGAAACTTGAAAAACTCAAAACTTAAACTTCGATTACCTTCGATTGGGTTATTTCTCGTCAAATCCTTCCATCAAGAAGCTTCTAATCTTTCCTAGGATCACTATGCCTCGATCCTCGCTTGATTCCGACTCCTAGAACTCGAGATTTCTTCGAAAAGGCTCAAACGGTAAAACGAACTGACGAAAGGGAGAACGAGACGTTTTCTAACGTACATTCTATTTGAAAAGCTACTTCAATCTTAAGTAACCTCAAATAAAACCTAGTGCTCGGGGTCCCATAAACACCCCCGGGGACATTATAGTCAAAACTTCCAGAATTTCACCCTGATCTCAATAACTCCCAATTTATCATCAAATAAACATTCTTACTACCCGATAATTGACCCCGTTATGAAAAAACCGCTAATCCACTAAATAGAAATGTCTCATGCTGAATAGCTCGAATATATCTCCATAATAATGGAATCTCATTCACAAATCACATTATGCACCCAAATACACAAATTTACCCTCAATGGGCCAAATTATCAAAACACCATAATATTTCAAATGTGGACCCACATGCATGCATATAACATCATATTATAATATAATTCACATAAACATGCATATATTCATTTAATGGCACAATTAAACAGTTATGGCCCTCCCGGCCTACTAAACCGCCACTAAACCCATCAGAGAATTCGGGGCATTATATTATTCTTGCCAAATATTGTATTTGTTACAAGTATTTGCTCATTACTTGTGTTATTTTGCTAAATTATCATTGGTTATTTATAAGTACGTGAGCAGTAATGTTTGAATATGTATTGGTCAATGGCAACTGACAGACAACCTTAAAATCCTCGATCACTTGGGGGGCATATAAGGTTCTAAGCGAGCAAAGCATATGCATATTATAAACTTATGTAAACAAACGAGCAAAATAAGGGAAAGCATACTACGGAACTTAGAGTATTTTTTAGAATTTTTAGTTAATTTTGTGAAATCATAATAAAGTGTTATGCTAAGTTCGGTCATACGAGCAGATATTATAATGGCAATAGTAATGTGCAATTGTTATAATGTCAAAATGAAATGTCTTTACACCATGAGAAATTGCTGCTTGAATGTAATTAACAATATTAAAAGGTAAATAAAACTGCCTTAGTTAGAAAATTGTCTCAACACCACAAACAATCTGTTTGGGTGTTTTAATTAAATAAACAAAAATATTTACTGTGCAGCTGAAGGGGGCTCCTGTTGAGGTTGTTGATCGATTGAAGGACCAACTACTTCTTCGGCACCGTCAATGCCCATTACCAAGGAGATTTCAGGAGACTTTGGGGCATCTTTTTCCTCCTATAAGCGAGTAGCGCACTTGGCAAGAACCCCAACTAATGATCTGGTTATGTGGCAACGAGGAGAGAAACAATCGCTTCTTTGCTACGATGGTGTTTGGCTAGCTTTTGAATTCTATTGTTGGCTGAGTGACAGGAATTGTCCAATGACTCTACTGCTAAAGCCACCTAGTTGTCGGGGGGGTTACAATAAGAGGATGTGGAGGAGGTGTAGTAGTTTTGGAAAGAGTAGGTGCTGGAGGATTATTAGATTGTGTCCTTTTCCTCGAAGGTTCACTGCTAATATCTCCAGTGTTTTTTCTACTTGATTTCTTTGAGCTATCCGGTTTGTCTCCAGAGGTATAGATGTCAAAGGCGTCATCACTCTGCATGACTACAAGAAAAAAATGAGCACATATATCAAGAAAGAGTTTTGCATTATAATAAGACAAACCAAAACGAATTCTAAGTAATATACCCGAACTACAGTTATTGGTCGCTACATTATCTAAGGAACTACTACTACACTCACTATCTGCCTCGAAGAAGTCCAAACTCAAACTACTGGTCGCAAATTTAAAGTTTCCATCTCTATTAAATAGATGATAAGGGATGGGAAGTTTATCTAAGAGTGAAAGATATATACCGTTCTCATCAAAGGATTCAAGTATAGGACCAGTTTGTTCAGGTAATTTTTGTTTTCTCCGCCTATGTTGGGGATGGGTACTGGATGGATGAGTGTTGGGACTTGGTTCCTGAATGGTCACTCCCGTTGGTTGACATGTTTGGGGCTGTGACACATCTTGTTGCTGCTTGGGATTTTCTTGTGCTTCAGTGCCATCTCCCGTGACACTCCCTATAGTAGACTCCCTCACTTCTTGGCGAGGCTCTAAAAGGCCGACCAGCCTCAAATTGTTCCCTGTCACCAACTCTTTGACGCTTTTTTCTATATTCTTCATGTTGGCCAAGACTGCGGCTCTTATCTTCATTTCTAGAGTAGAGCCCCGTCGGTACCATGGACCTAGATACAACGCAAATCAACTAAGGACAAGGAAACGATGACTAATGCCTGGATAAATGTCAAACAGAGATTAAAAGCTTACCTCCTCGCGTGAAGGCCATGTTGTCGGCGACCAGGTCGGTCGTGAGGAAATACTCCTGGAAGTACTTTCCCACGTTGGATTTATAAGTTGTGTCACTTAGGAATGTGTGAGTGGTTTCCTGGTGATAGAAGTTGAAGAACCCCGTGTTGCTTTGATTGGGGTTGGATTTAAGATCGAACAGATAGTTGATCTCATGAGGAGTAGACACAAGCCATTTTTTGTGGTTGTATAGGATATAGAGTGTTGAAAGTACTCTATATCTATTGGGAGTTATTTTGAAAGGGGAGACCTCGAAGTAATTGGCCACCCCATGGAAAAAGTCATGCAAGGGCAAGATTGGCCTTGCTTCTATATGGTACCTCGACCAAGCGCTGTAGGTTCCTCCGAGCACGTTTGCTCTCTGGTCGGGTGTATGTTTTTATAAAGAGATCCCAGGAAGCCCATAATTATTGGGATACTTAGCCACCATCCTGGTAGATATGACACTTGGAGGGGTGATGTACCAAGCTACCTCTGCTCAAGGGCCATCGCGTGGAAGAGTCTTCGGCTGGATGTCTGGTGGTGCAAAATTCAAGGGTTGAGGGTCGTTTGAGGGACCCTCGGTATTGGACACAGGTTGGCTGGTAGGTGAGTTTGTGGGTTTCTTTTTTCTGTGAGCGATGTGTTTAAAACGACCCATATTCGGTTGGTTTTGTGAGGGATTGTGAGAAGGACTGGTCGTAGGATTTGGGTGTGAGGCCGGAGGTTCTGAAAAGGCAGAGAAGGCTGTTCTTGATCCTCGAACAACAAAGTGAGAAGATCGTCGTCTATTGGTCTCTCACCTCCCCAGAGATCATGCCTGAATATTTGTGAAGAGAAAAAGGGGAAGTGAGAATCTACGACCAATAGATATAAGAAAAAGAAAAGCAAAGATAGCGTTGCTCGTGTATAAAAGTTAAGCTTTTATACCACTAGCAGTTTCCTGATAAAACATATTAAAAAGTGAATTTGAAAAGTTTTTTCTGAAAAAACTTTTCAACTTCAAAAATAGGCAGGAAAACCCCAGTTTTTCCGAAATACCCAAAATCGAATTTTCACTTCCCCGAAATTAGTGTAAATATACTCCCTATTTCTTTTTAAACAGTGTATTGTACATTATACTGCCTAAAGTCCCTATTCTAGCATAATTATTCTATGTATTTTTGCCTAAATCCGATTACCCAAAAAACTTCTCAAGAACATCAGGAACCCAGTTGTGAAAAAAAGAAAATCAGGATCAAAATACGTGAAAATTGCTACAAAAATGAGAAGATGAAGTCAAAAACTTACTTGAAGTATGGATTTGTTGAAGGAAACATAGGGATGGTGTTTGAATTTGATCGTAGATGCCATCGATCGAACTGAAGATGCTAGTTTTCTTGGAGGGTTTTCTGAGTGTTCTTGCGAAGAGAGAAGGCTCGGGTGAAAAATGAAAAGAAGTTGGAGGGTATATATTTATACTGATCAAGGCCTTAATGCAAAGTAATGATGAGATTAGAGTTTCGAAGCATGGGGAATCATAATAACCATAAAAATGTGTCCGGGGAACCGAACTGGTGATGATTACTTATTTTTTCGAAGAAGTAAGTACTGACAGATGTGACAGGTCAGCTGGATTGCTGGTCGCACTACAACACAAACATACTTTTAGGACACTTTTTCAGGGCACTCACCTAGATGCGAGCCTTATAAACATCTCCTGGACTTTTTAGGACACTCATTGAGAGTCCTTAAAGAATTTCTTTTAGGACACGTGGTGCGAGCCCTAAAAACTGACGTGTGTCCTAAAATTTTGAATTTTTTTTTAACAAAAGTTCCTAGACTTTTTAGGACACTCATTGAGAGTCCTTAAAAAATATATTTTAGGACTGGCAATGAGAGCCCTAATTACTGATGTGAGTCCTGAAAGACTATGAGGAAATTTGAGTAAGTGAAGACTTTCAAGGACACCTTTGAGTGCCCTAAAAAAATAATAAATAAATAAATTAACAAATTAAAGTTTTATTAATAATTAAATAAAAAATAATATTAAAACAAACCCTATCTCCCACTCAGCCCCCTTCATCTTTCTCTCTCCTCTCCCTTGGATTCTCTCCCACCTGAAGCTCTCCTTCCCTCTCTCCTGCCTGAGACTTTGCAGAGCCCGAACGCCGCCTTCCCTGCCGCCACTAGCAACACGCGCCAGCCAGGGAGCTTCGGAGGCCACCGAAGCTTTGACCCACGCGAGCCCAAACCCTCACGCGCCCCCTAATGCAGACAACAACACCTGCGATTTTGGGTTTTCCCAAAGTTTCTGACGAGATTCCAACCACCTTGGGCCGTTGTGAGTCGAGCCACCACCACCATCGTACTCAACATTTTCATGCGAGCAAACCCCAACCAAGGATCGGGTTAGAAGTTGTTGGATTTCATTTTTGGTGTTTGTCGGAATCTATGGAGTCCGAAACTTTTTGGCTCCAATCCGACCACCACGTTCCATTACGCGAAGAACCACCACCATCACGACGTTCCCCGAGCCTTAGGCTTCGAAATCCAATCATTGTTTTCTCAAAACACTGTGGTAGGGTGGTGGCGCCGCTGCTGTCGGCGGAGCTCCGGCGGGAGCTTTGGCTACCAATTAATTTTTTAAAATTAAAAATAAAACTTTTTAGGACTCGCAATGCGAGCCATAAAAACATTCTTTTAGGACTCACAATGCAACTCCTAAAAACATTATTTTTGTGAGCCCTAAAAAACCTCACTTTTTAAGGCTCTCAAATAGAGGACTCGCGCCCCGCGAGTCCTAAAAACTTTTTTGGAGCTCGTTGTATTAGTGTCGAGTAAGTTTATTAAATGATGATCGCATTAAAATAAACTTGGGGGCCAAATATTTACCCATAAATATTTGCTTGATGACGTGGCACGATCAAGGTGCATGTGAGCAGCACGTGACTGTTTTTTGATAAAAGTTTGGTCGACCAACAACCAGGATATTAAGCTGCTCGATAGGCACGAGGGACATGCTGAGGAACTGGGAAGCTGATGTGCTGACATATGCGACCAGATCTGCTCATAGGACAAAAGCCAGAATTCAGATACGGTTATGAGTTAGATATTTCTAGGATATTTGATTCTCTTTATATGTAAATATCATTATTTATGCTATTATTCAAATATACTTGTAAGAAAAAAATTGAACATGGCCCATAGGCCCATATGTACGTCTTAGAGCCTATAAATAGGACTTGTAGGATTCATTTAAGGGGGGAGAATCAAATGTAATCAAGAGAGAACTATGGTGTTGTTATCCACGAAACTTGTACTCACCTCCAAGCTTGTGAAACTCGTGAACCCTCGTTCAATGATCGAAGGTTTTGAAGTTCTACATTAATAAGAACCTGAACTGGACGTAGGTCATTACCATCGTTTGGGGCTGAACCACTATAAATCTTGGTGTTGTTTACCTTCTTGAGTTATATTCATCTTATTTCTATTATTTTTAGTGACTTCGTGTTGTTGACCAAATCTAGGGTCAACAATATGTGATTTAATATATATAATGATCTTGGCTCGTATTAATAATTATTCAAATGGGCCCATTCCCCGTTGCGTATATTTGATTTGCTCTTTTAATACGAACAATTGGTACCCGAGCAGTCTACATATATATATTAAATGTTGTGTAGGTTTCTTGCATTTGTTATGTCTATGTTAATATGTATATTGAATGGATGGATATTTTTTTTTGAATGTATGGCTGAATGATGAATCATTAATTATATGGTGCTATTAGTTTAGGAATTTTAATTTCTAGATCTTGTGTAAGCAATAAAGGGCATAAGGTTTTTTTTTATAATTATTTACACTCGAAAAAGTGGAAAAAGGAGGACCCAAGCCCTCCCCAGCTAGACGCGCACAAGGACACAGGCGAGCCCCTGCTCCCACACACGTTGCCAAGCCAGGGCCCTTCCTGCACTAGCCGCACAGCCTCCAGCACCTAGGCTCGCGCACATGTGTACCCGCCTTACCTGAGCCCTCTCGCATGTTGCTCCATGCGCGCCTGACCCGAGCCTCCCTACTTCCATGTGTGCCCCAGGCCTCCCGAAGCCTTGAGGCTCCATGGTGTCACCGACCCTAGTGGTCTAGGGCACCAATCTTTGTGCCCAAAACTAAATCCTATTTTTGTACAATTATTCTTTTATTTAATTAATTTTTAAATTTTTTGAATTTAAAAGTTTAATTATCTTATTTTCTTTCTATTAGAAAAATAAAATATCTTTTAGTTGGTTAAGATTTTTATCTTAAGTTTAAATAATTATTTGAATTTGTTTCTTTAATTATTTAAATTCAACTAAATTAAAAAGATGACAAAACGATTATTTAATTATAAGTTAGTTTTAATTAAATAAATTAATTGGAAAGTCAGTTTCTAATTAATTAGTTGGGCCTAACAAATTCCTAACGATTAGCAAGAAATCCTAAAAGAGAGGAGAAGCATTCTTGGAGTCTTGAAAACAAGTTAAAGGCTATTTTGAAATTTTATTTCTATTTTTTCAAAGGATGTAAATTTAGAAATACCCGATAATACTCGGTTCATCATTTATTGTTTATTTATTGTATTTATTTAAATAAATGTTTGATTGATAACATGATCATGCATTAGTCAATTACATGTCATTCATGAAATCCCACACAGATTTCATTAATCATGCATCTTTTAGAAACATGATTATTTAGGATTGTCCTAATTGTTTATGTGAATTGTTTTGGAGAAATCAATTGCATGTAAACTACTACATATTAAATTAGTTAAAACTTGGTAACTCACACCATATTAAAGGCAATAGTTATTATAGGCCTTTAAGATAGCCAAATTTATTTCAAAAGTATTTTTAGTAAAGTTAGATGAATGATATGGGTAATTATCTAGATCTTTTAGAAATATTATTGTATTTTATTTCTTTCAGTAATGTCGAACGGTGGAAATCCTATAACTGTGTTACTTTCTTTTGAAAAACTTAATGGTGATAATTTTATAAGATGGAAATCAAACTTGAATCTTAATTTAATCTGTGAGAATCATAAATTTGTCCTAACTGAGGAATGTCCTGAAGAGCCCGCTGCCACCACCCCAAAGAATGTTCGGGACAAGTATGATGTCTGGATTCAATCCAACAACAAGGAAAAGTGTTACATGCTTGTGAGCATGAATGATTTTCTGAGAACAAAGAATGAACCCATGGAAATTGCATTTGAGATAATGGATTCTCTATAGGCCATGTTTGGGAAGCAATCTGGTCAAAGTAGACATGAGGCTACTAGAACCTACATGAATATTAAGATGAAATTTTTTGTTTCTATATGTGAACATGTCTTGAGCATGATTAACGTGATGCATGAAGCAGAAATACACGGGGCCATCATTGATGAGCGTACACAAGTAAGCATCATACTTGAATCGCTCACTCCTACCTTTTTTGCATTCACCACCAACTATATTATGAATAAGTTGGAATTCAACATGACCCAACTGTTGAATGAACTGCAGAAATTTGAGTCTCTTAACAAATCAATTACAAAAGAGGCTGAGGCAAATGTGGTAGAGGAGAAACCTTCAAACTCTAAGGATAAATCCAATAAGAGGAATAAGAGCAATGATAAGGACAAAGGAAAGGGCGAGAAGTCCAAGAAAAGCAAGAAGGCGCCAAAAGCCAAGAAGAACAAGAATGACAATAACTCCAAGAAGAAAGAACCAAAAGGAAAATATTTCCACTATGGAGTTGAAGGTCATTGGAAGAGAAGCTGTAAAAAGTATCTCTTGGAGTTGAAAAAGAAAGGTAAATCTGATTTACTTGTACTTGAAGCTTGTGTAGTGGAAGACGATATGTGATGTCCGAAGTTTGCTAATAAGGCTTAGTGCCTTGATTAGCGTGTCGGGAGGGAAATAGTTGATTGACTGTATTATTACATGATTAATTGTGATATATGTATATCAGTACGTGATTACTTGAATTAAATGATTATATGACTAGATATGCATTTTTAGGAGAATTAAATATGCATGTGAGCCAGTTCTTGTTAATAAGAGCATATTTGTAATTTTGGCCCGTTGAGGGCATAAATGTGATTATGTATTTGAGTTATCTAGCACGAGACGATCTTAGCGAGCCAAGTAGTGGTTTAGTCATAACAGGGTCAAATACCTGCCTCAAGGTGAGCCTAGGGGTATTTTGGGAATGTAACGCACGTTCGGGGTTACCGGGTAACGAGTATTCATTTAGCGGTTATTTGGGTATGCCGAGATTAATTGGGGATCTATAGGAATATTTGAAGAATTAGTGGGAATGTGGCAAATGATGGGATTGCCCTTGGAGGCATTAAATGACTAAGGATAACCTAGGGAAATTTTGGAGATTTTATAGCGTAGGATAGAATTAGACTTGGGTTAGGTTTCAAGAACTAATCAGAAAACTCAACTCTCTCTCAACATTTCTCTTTCTCTATCACATTTTTCACTCTCTCTCATTAGGCTTGGAACTTTGGTGAAATCTTTAGAGAAATTGGCTCAAAATTAAGGAAGATTGAGTTTGGAGGGATTGGGTTTAGCTTAGGGTCGAATTCCCTAATTGAGGTAAGGTTCTATTCTGAATTCTGTTGATTTTCTGCTGTGATTTAGGGTGTTCTTGAGCTTCAAAGCTCAAGATTGGGTTTTTTATTTTAATGGGATTTCGATCTAGGGTAAGCTTGGGTTTGTTGATGTTGGTGTGTTAGTGAAGTTCTGAGGCTGAATTTTGAGTTTGGGGTGTGTTTAGATTGGACTTTGGGAGTTTGAACTCAGAGATTACGCAGGTGGAACAACCCAGAATTCTGGGCTCATAGGGGAGCACCCCAGCAGTATGCAGGGGAAGCCCTAACGAGACTTTCTGACTTGGTCGGCACCCCAGCGCTACCCTTGGGCGCCCAGTGCTATGTAAGGGAAGCCCTAGGGGGGCTCTCTGACTTGATTTGCGCCCCAGCAATAGACAAGTCTTAGCAAAAGCCATTTTTGGAGCTTGGGAAGGCTTGTGGGCTCGAGGCATGGTTCCACCACCCCGTTGGGTCGGATTGGAAGTCGGAGCACGGGATTGGTCCCAGAGTTTGTTTTTGGGGATTGAATCTTAATGAGGTTATTATTTATGGTTGTGACTAGGTTACCACTAGGCCTCGGGACAAGATCGTGCTCGAGGGTTGTTTATATTTAACTCGTGGTTGGACCAAAGGTAAGAAAACTCTTCGTGCTCATAGAGCAGGGCATGGCCTGATTATTTGTTTTTAATGTTGTGTGTGAATATTTGTAGTTGTTATGCTATTTTGCATGATTATGCACTACACCAAAATACCCCCTTTGTGTCAATCAAACGCATCAGTCAACGCCGTTGGCCGAGAATCATTATTTGTGTCGGTTGAGCACTGCCACAAATGCAAGGGTATTTGTGTCAGTAGTAACATTGACGCTGTTAATTGGCGAAGATTGCATAAGTGGGGTAATGACATCGTTAATCTCATCATTTGCGTCAGTGCAGAACTGACACTAACGACGTGTTAGCGTTAGTTGGGCATTGCCGCAAACACGCCGTTAGTGTCAGTTCTGCACTGACACAAATGGCCTGCCCAGTTATTACACCCAGCCATCGTCCCCGAGCCTATGACAGTCAAAATCCCGTGATCCGTAAGAGGAAAGACCGGGTAAGCTGTGCAATCCCACACCGCCTGGGGAAGGTCAAGTGTGATGATTCTAAGACTGTGTAGGTATGGGACTACACAGTTGAAGATGGCTTAAATGGATTGATGGGTACTACCTATATCAGCAAGATGCATCTTCTTTTCTGTAGCCCATCACTTGAGAACTCCAAAGTTAAGCGTGCTTGACCTGGGGTAATCTAGGGATGGGTGACCTCCTGGGAAGTTTTCCTAGGAAGCATGTGAGTGAGGACAAAGCATGCTGGAAAGACTCGTGTTGGTTTGTAGGGCCAGTCGTCATTCCAGAAAGCAGTCATAGTGACGTGGGGCGTCACAAATGGTATCAGAGCCTTCACCCAGCCGGAAGTGTGGCCAACGGGGACATCGGGCCTGTAAAGGGGGGTGATTGTGACAGTCAAAATCCCGTGATCCGTAAGGGGAAGACCGGGTAAGCTGTGCAATCCTACACCGCCTGGGGAAGGTCAAGTGTGATGATTCTAAGACTGTGTAGGTATGGGACTAGACAGTTGAAGATGGCTTAAATGGATTGATGGGTACTACCTATATCAGCAAGATGCATCTTCTTTTCGATAGCCCATCACTTGAGAACTCCAAAGTTAAGCGTGCTTGACCTGGGGTAATCTAGGGATGGGTGACCACCTAGGAAGTTTTCCTAGGAAGCATGTGAGTGAGGACAAAGCATGCTGGAAAGACTCGTGTTGGTTTGTAGCCCCAGTCGTCATTCCAGAAAGCAGCCATAGTGACGTGGGGCGTCACAGAGCCCCTCATTCTCCCAAATTCGAGAAGTTAGGTTTTCTCTCAATACCAGTGACGGCTCCAGCGATTTCCAGCTTTAGGTGAGTTTTCCTTCATTTTTTTTTTCAATTTTAAGGTTAAATTTATGAATATAACATGTTTATGAACCTTTTATCTAGTTTGTTTTTAATTTTTTGTGTAGTTTTTCAATTCTTGAAGACTATTGCTTTCCATAAACTTTATTATTTTTTTTTGGGTTTTCTACTTTAATAACCATTACTCAATTACTACATGTAAGTGCAATTTTATTAATTTTTTTGAATTAAATTAAATATTTGTTATTTTTTTTTTATGAAATAGCTATATTTCGAATTTTTTAATTTTTGGATAGTTTTATATTGATGATTATGGAATTGTTTTAGGTTTAAACTTTGTATTTTAATATTTTATTTTTTAGAATTTTTTTTATTAGAATTTTTTATTTTTTGTTAACTTTTTATAAAAAAATTCTTAAATTTAATTTCAGGTTTAAGTATGTAAATGAGTATATATTTTCTATAAGTTCCACTTTATTAGTTATTTAGTTTGAATATTTTTAGTAAATGTTTCTTTATATTTTTTTAACTTTTTTTTTTTAAAATTCGGTTTAATTGTTTAAATATGTATATATATTAAATTATTTTTTTTTCTTTAAGTTCCATTTTATTATTTATTTAGTTCTAATATTTGTAGTATATTTTTGTTAACTTTTTTTTAAAATTTTTTGTTTATTTAATTTCGGGTTTAAGTATTTAAATGGGTATGTGTAATAAATTATGTGTATTCTTTAATTTTTTAATTTATTGTTTATTTAATTAGAATAGTTTTAGTATATTTTTCTTTATATTTTGGTAACTTTTTCTTTTTTGTTGTATATTGGTATATTTGAAAAGGTTTTTTGTTGACGATTTTCTTGGGGATAAGTTTTGGAGGATTTTATATTGGAGGTAACATTTTTGACCTTAATATATAATTAAGATATTGAACTTAGTGGAATGTAGGAATTATAAATTAGTGAAAATAGGTTTTGAGACTGTGTGTGCGGTGATATAAGGCTGGAATTATACATGTTTGATTGATTAATTGGTTTTTTGTGTTTATGTGATGAATATAGGTTCATTTAAATTTGGGAAATGTGATAGAAATAGGGGAAATGTTGCCCAATTTTTTTTTATAGATTTTTTATATAAGAATTATGCATGTTTGATTGATTTGTTGAGTACTTTTGTGTATATTATGTGTTGTATACATGTACGTTTTAAATTTGGGAGATGTGATAGAAATAGGGGAAATGTTGCCCAAAATTTTGTTGACAAATGTTAACTTTACATAAATATTTAAAAAAATTTGTTGTTTTTCTATTTCCACTGTTGTTTTTTTTAATCAAAATAGCCCAAGAAAATTGGCATAAAAATTTCCAATTTCCATGGTTAATACTTTATATGACAGTTCCTAACTGACGCAAAAAACACATTTTTTAACATTTGTGACAGTTCCCCATTGACGCAAACGCCTAGCAATTGCGTCAGTGCCTAACTTCCACAAATGCTAGATTTGTGATAGTTCTCAACTAACGCAAATGCCAGCTTGGTTTGCGTCATGGGATTCTGCGTCACATATAAAACTGAGGCAAAAACTCAATTGTGGCAGTTAGAAATTGATGCAAATGGCCTTTTTTGTTGTAGTGATGATTGATCAACGAAGGCCAAGATCGGCGAAGACCAGGAACGACGATAAGCATGCTGAATGCAGGCTAAACAACAAGAAGCATGCTGAATGCAGGCCGCCATGGCATGGCCATCTAGGGTGTTGTGCTCACCCGTTCTGTGAAGATCGCGAACCTAGTGCCTGGTAAAGCACCTGGGTCGGCATAGGTCGTTATGTGAATAGTCTGTTATCTATTTAAAGTTGTGCATTTACTGGATTGAATTGTAATATGCTATGTGTGGAGTTTTCTTGCTGGTCCTTGGCTTACAGGGGCTCTTTGGTGCAGGTAAGGGCAAAGGAAAGGGCGACCAAGCATGAGTTGGAGGGACACGTTATGAACGTTTGATTTTGTCGCTTAGGTCGACTATACTCTAACTTTTAAGTTGTAAATATATTTTGAAACAATATTTTCGGATCCCAATGTATCACGTTTACAACTTTAATGGATGTCCAAATCTTTTATACTTAATTTTCATTAAATGACTTTTTATTCCGATTTAATCACACTTTTCAATCTAAAACCTCAACTAGTGAGCTATTGACACATTTTAAAATCACATGGTATTGACTCTAGGGTAGTAGGGCATTACACGATATGTCATCCTAGGTTTTAGATTCAGGAGCCACTAACCATGTTTGTTCTTCTATGCAGATACTTGAGTCATCAAGGGAGCTGACTGATGGCGAGGTGACCATGCGAGTTGGAAGTAGAGCGCTCATTTCAGCTAGAGCAAAAGGAGTAGTCCATTTACATTTTGGGAACAATTATCTTGTTTTGAACAATGTTTATCTTGTTCCAAGATTTTCTAGAAATTTAGTTTTTTTATCTATGTTGCATGAACAATATTTTGATATTTCTTTTAATAATGCGATTATTATTTCAAAGAATGGTTTCAAAATTTGTCAAGAAAAACATACAAACAAATTGTATATGCTCAAACCTAATGATCAAACGCATAATAACTCAGAATTATTTAAAGTAGCAAAATCGCAAGGAAACAAATGACAAAAAGTTTCAAATAAATATGACACATATTTTTGGCATCTTAGACTTGGTCATGTAGGTCTAGACAAGATGAATCGGTTAACGAAAGATAGACCTTTGAGAGAACTAAGAGTTGAAACTCTTCCAGTTTGTGAATCTTGTCTAGAAGGCAAAATGACCAAACGTCATTTCTCAGTGAAAGGAAATAGAGCAAAAGAACCTTTGGAACTTGTACACAGCGATGTTTGTGATCTAATCAATGTACAAGATATGGTCAATGTACACAGCGATGAGGTGGGTATGAATACTTTATCACTTTTATTGACGATTACTCAAGATATGGTCATACTTACTTAATGCTTAGGAAATCTGAAACATTTGGTAAGTTTCAAGAACTCAAAGCTGAGGCTGAGAAGAAATTAGGTAAAACTCTTAAGACACTTCGATCTGATCGAGGTGAAGAATATTTTGATTTAGAATTCAAAAATTTCTTGCTGGAGCATGGTATTCTATCCCAACTCACATCACTAGATGAATAAACATAAACCTCGGAGAAAAATAGTTTTGGAGGAACTTACAACTGATAAGATTCCATCACTTTCATCATCATCATTAAATGATAAACGACAAACTAAGGAAACCACTATTCCTAGAAAATAAACCCCAGTGCAACATCATAGTGGAGGATTGTGAGACAACCTGTTCACTACGAACATGAGGCACATGTCCTTGTTTCTGATACAGACAAGGATGATCCATTAATCTTCAAAGAGGAAATGAATGATCCTAAAAAGGAAAAATGGCAAGAAGCCATGAACCAAGAAATGGAATCTATGTATTCCAATTCTGCCTGGGAACTTGTAGATCCACCTGAAGATGTTAGGCCCATTGGGTGCAAATTGATATACAAGAATAAAAGAGGTGTAGATGGGAAAGTAGAGACTTTCAAAGCAAGGTTATTAGCCAAAGGCTACACTCAGAGAAAAGGTGTTGGTTATGAAGAAACATTTTCTCATGTGGCCATGCTTAAATCCATCCACATCCTCTTATCCATAGTAGCCACCTATGACTATGAGATATGGAAAATTGATGTCATGACAGCCTTTCTGAATGGCTATCTTGATGAAAGTATCTATATGGTACAACCAGAAGGGCTCAACAAGAATGGGGAAGATCTAAAGGTGTGTAAATTGTTGAAATCAATTTATGGATTAAAGCAAGCATCTAGATCTTGGAATATCACCTGTGATGAAAGAATTAAAACATATGGCTTCGAACAGAATGTCGACAAAGCATGTGTGTACAAATACATCAAAGGAAAAGTAGTGGTTTTCCTAGTTCTTTACGTGGATGACATTCTCCTCATGGGTAACAATTTAGATACATTGTCAAACGTGAAGAAATGGTTAGCCAAAAAGTTCCAAATGAAAGATTTGGGCGAGGCGAGCTATGTTCTGGGAATCCAAATCCTAAGGGATAGAAAGAACAAGCTCTTGGCACTTTCTCAGGCTAATTATATCGATAAGGTGCTTGAAAGAATCTCTATGGAGAATTCCAAGAAAGGTTAGTTACCGACCAGACATGGAATTACTTAATCCAAGGAACAGTGTCCTAAGACACCTCAAGAGGAAGAGGATATGAGAAAGTATCCCTATGCTTCAGCAGTTGGGAGTCTAATGTACTCCATGTTTTGTACTACACCCGACATATTGTAACGACCCAAAAGTACTAATAAGGCTTAAGGGCCTTGATTAGTGTTCCAGGAGGGCATAATTGGTTTATGTGTGATTTAAATGGTTAAATGCATGATTATGTGATAAGCATTCTTATATGATTATATGGATATATGAGATGCATGATTATGAGTATTAGTATGCATGTAGGCCCTGTTTAGATTATTAGGGCATATTTGTAATTTTGGCCCGTTGGGGGCATAAATATAGTTATTTTTGAATTGTTGAGACCACATTATTATGTGGATATATTTGTAGCTTGTGGCACAAGGCGATCCTAGTGAGCGGTTTAGCGAAATAGTCACAGTGGGGATTTATATCCGGCTCGGGGGGAGCCTGGGGGTATTTCTAGGAACTTGGGAAAATATACTAGAGACTATTTGACATTGGGAAAAATAATTGGTGATTAATTAGATGATGGAATTTAAGCGGTAATTATTTGGGACACTCGAGGAATTAGCGGGAATTGGGAGCAAATGACCAAAATGCCCTTCGAATATTTAAAGGATTAGGTTTTAATGGGAGGGCAAAATAGTCATTTGATGGTTAAAAGGGGATAAAGGTCATTTATGCTTTTGGCCTTAGTGGAGGTTGTAGAATATGTTGGAAGCTGAAAGAAAAGAAAAGAAGAAGGAAAGAAGAAAAAAACAGAGACTCATTTTTCTCCCTATCGATCACTTCTTCTTTCACTCTCCCTTGAGGATTTCTATAGCTGTAACTCAGAGGAAGCTTGGGCTAGAGCTGGGACCTTGGTTCTTGGTGAAGCTAGGAGGTTTAGCTGGAGTTAGTGTTCAATTAAGGTGAGGTTTCTAGTTTTTTTTCTTTCTGGGATTGCTGAATTCTGTTGTGTTGATCTTTGAAACTGAACTTTGGATGGGATTCAAGGAGTTGAGCTTTGGGAACTGAGGAGCTAAAGGCTGGAAAGGCTTAGAGGGCAACCTAGGGTCGAATTCCCCACTAAAGGTAAGGATTTTTGAGCTTGATCATTTGAGTTGCTGGGTTGATTCTGGTTTTTCTATTGAGTTCTTGAGTTTCAAACTCAATTCTTGTTTTCTATGTTTAATGGTGCATGTGGCCAAATTTGATATTGTTGGGCCATGTGGGATGAGATGTAGTGGATGGTAGGCTTATTTTGAAGTGTAGTTGAAGTTTGGAGGGGTTTTATGGAGTTTTGGCTAGGGGAAATTCGAAGGAAGAACTCAGAGTGATGTTTGTGCTATCTGCAGCGCTAGCATTAGAGCGCTACAACACTATGCTTGGTTCTGGGGGGTGTTTTTCCTTCTGTTTGTAGCGCTGTAGCGCTATCCCTTCCTCCAGAAGTGGATTTTGGGTATTTTCTTAGGGTTTTAGGCTTGGATGCTCGTAGGTCGATTCCACCACCCCGTTTGGTGGAATTGGGCTTCCCGAGGGCTCAGGAACAGTTCCGAGGTTAGGTTGTGAAATTGAATGTTAATGAGGGTTCCATGTTACGTTTGTGACTAGGTGTACACTAGGAATCGGACGGGATCGTGCTCGAGGATCGTTTGTTTTAACCATAGCGCTCAGAATCAAAGGTAAGAAACTACACCCGGTTATGTGATTATGTTGGGACTAAGAGTTCCCTATATTTGTTTATGATATCACGAGTGTTGGATTAGCTTATACATGATCTTTATTTATTTTCATGTATATCTAATATTAAACAAATTAATACGAGATAGCCTTAAACATGATTCTAAAATTTAATTCAAAGAGAAACAAAGAATAGAATACTTACAGTATACGCAGCGGAATGAAACAGTCCTTCCTTCAGTTTCTCTAACTCTTATATCCTCTTTGTCGCAGAGTATTATCAAGAAACTGAACCGATCTTCTATTTTCTTCACAATCTTCAAATGTATCCTAAGAACCACCTAGACTAGTGTGGGAAATTCTCAACACATGAGATAGATATAGAGAGAAGAATTGAAAATAACAAAGAGGCTTAGAAAAGGACTTGTGTTTCGAGAGAATCTAAAACTATCAGAAAATCAGTGATTAAACTTATCTGTCGTCTCAGAAATCTTAACTTCTGACTTCTCTCTACGCACTTTTTTATAGACTCAATTAGGCCATTTAATTTAATTAAAAAATTAATAAAATAATAGCCATTTTGAAGCCCTAGGTCGAAATTATAATGGGCTTTAGGCCCGTGAAATTTCCCATTTGATTATAAGCCGATTGGACTTAAAATCAAGGCCTATATTATTTTCTATTGATTTAATTAATTAAATCCTTTATCAAATTAATTATTTATAATTTGAATCTTGATTTAAACTTATTTATTAATTTAGATACCAATTTATCTTAATAAATAAATCTGCTATAATTTCTCTTTTCTTTTCAAAATTACATAACTCTGTGAAACTATCCAAAATTGACCTGGTCAACTTTGATAGTTCTAATTTATAATTAAATCAATTAATTGAGACTATCTAGATGATTTTATCTAAGGTACAATGGGGACCATGGGCCTAGGAAATCAAGCTCCAATAAGTTATCATAAATCTAAGAAATAAATTTACTAATTTATTAATTCCTCGTGACTCCACTATAGACTCGGAATTGCACTCTTGAATTCATAGAGCGCTCTATAACAAATATAGATACGTTATTCATTATTCATTGTTACAACCATAATTATCACTCAATCCTCTATAGACGGTATACAATCAGATAGGACTAAAATGCCGTTCTACCCCTCATTGTATTTTATCCTTAAAACATTTAGTTCCTTGTAAATGATATTTCAGTAAACTAATTTAACTGCTGAAATGAGATCTCTATCATTTAATACCTTGAACCAAACTAAAAGGAAACCATCGTTTCACTTCTTGATCAGAAGCTATAGATGTTCATATCTATGATTAACACTCCCACTCAATTATACTACCGAGTTCCCAAGATGTAAGTTGGGCTAGTCCGTAGGGTAAGCTGGTAACGAACAAGTCAAAGAACTCAAATAATACAATCAGTTAGAATACTAACCACTCAGAATTGAGATTGAATTGACCTATGGTCAACTATATGATATGACTAGAATAGATAATAACGACATGTTTACTTATCTTATCAACTGTCAATATCGGTCCTGTCAGATGTAACAAATACATCTGATCTTATCGACTTTGCTAATGTTCTGGAAACAACATAACACTGTAATGTGTAAGTAGATCATATCGTAGATTTGCAAGTCAGTGTAAATCCTGTGCATTGACTAATCTTAGGACTAACTTATTTTGAACATATAATCATATTTATATTCCATTGTGATTACGTCACTATAAATAAGATTAGCTATATGCTCGGGATTTAATAAAAGTTTATATTAAACAAATAATCATGAAAATAAAACATGTGAGCAAAGTGATTGACCAAGTCAAAAAATGATTTATATTCTTTTATTGATAATAAAATGAGATTACAAAGAATTTGGGTTTTAATTAGTGCATAAAATCCCAACAAACTCCCACTTGCACTAATTGAAACTAATGCCTTAATTCTACTAATCCCATCTCCTTGATATGCTTATCAAATGTAGCTTCTGGTAGTGTCTTTGTAAACGGATCCGCAAGATTGTCTTCAGTTGCAATCTTCCTAACCTTCACATCTCCCCTGGCCACATATTCTCGAATAATGTGATACTTCCTTTTTATATGCTTACTCCTCTTGTGACTTCGAGGTTCTTTCAAGTTGGCTATCGCTCATGTATTGTCACAAAACAACACAAGCGGTTTATCCATTTCTGGAATAACACCAAGATCTGAATAGAACTTCTTTAGCCAGACTATTTCCTTAGCTGCTTCTGACGCAGCTATGTACTCATCCTCCATGGTGGAATATGAGATTGCAGACTGCTTTACACTTCTCCAAATCACACCTCCACCCCCAAGAGTAAAGACCATTCCAGAAGTAGACTTCCTGTCATCGACATCAGTCTAAAAATCTGAATCGGTGTAGCCTACAGGGTTCAGAACACCACCACTTGTAGACTAACATACAATCCCTAGTCCGTCTCAAATACTTCAGGATATGCTTAACTGCTATCCAATGTTCCGGTCCTGGGTTTGACTGATACCCACTCACTACTCCCACTGCATAGCAGATGTCTGGTCTAGTACACAACATGGCATACATCAGACTTCCAACTGCAGATGCGTAAGGAACTTTTCTCATTGCGCCTTCCTCTTCAGGAGTCTGAGGAGACTGCTTCTTTGAAAGATGAATTCCATGGCGGGGCGGTAGATGTCCTTTCATGGAATTTGTCATTGAGAAACATTCAAGCACTTTATCTATGTAAGTTGCTTGAGAAAGAGCTAAGAGTCTGTTCTTTCTATCCCTGATGATCTGGATACCTAGAACATAACTTGTTTCACCCAAATCCTTCATCTGGAATTGAGTGCTCAGCCAATTCTTTACATCTGATAATTTCTTAACATTGTTTCCAATGAGTAAGATATCATCTACATAAAGAACCAGGAATACCACTATTTGATTTGCCTTCAGTTGGTAAACACAGGGCTCATCAATATTTTGTTCAAAGCCATAGGTTTTGATTATTTCATCAAACCTAAGATTACAGGAACGAGAAGCTTGCTTAAGTCCATAGATGGACCTGTTTGACTTGCCAACTTTTCCTTCTTGTCCAGATACTTTAAATCCTTCTGACTGATCCATATAAATGACTTTGTCAAGCTTTCCATTAAGAAAAGCGGTCTTCACGTCCATTTTCCAGATCTCATAGTCAAGAGTGGCAGCTATGGATAGGAGGATGCGAATGGATTTGAGCATGGCTACCGGACTAAAAGTTTCGTCATAGTCCACACCTTCTCTTTGGGTATAACCCTTTGCCACTAATCGAACTTTATAAGTCTTGATATTTCCATCAACACCTCGTTTCTTCTTGTAGATCCACTTGCACCCAATGGCCCTAAAGTCACTAGGTGGTTCCACAAGATCCCAGACAGAATTTGAGTACATGGACTCCATTTCCTGTTTCATGGCTTCGAGTCATAGTTCCTTTTCAGGGCTAGCCATTGCCTGTTTGAAAGACAATGGATCATCATCACTAGTGTCACCAACAACCATATTGGTTTCACCATCCAATCCATAGCGAACTGGGTTCCGAGAAACCCTCCCACTACGATGAGGCTATGTGACTATTTGCTTAGGAACAGTGGTACTTTCTTCATTTGAATCAACTTGCGTCGGTTGGTCATGAAGAGTGGGAATTTCATCATTAACTCGCGTTGATGATGATGGAACATTGGTTGGAGTCAATTCTTTAACCATCTCCTCTAAAACTACTTTGCTGTGAGGTTTAAAGTTCTGGACATAGTCATTTTCCAGAAAAGTAGCATTTGTAGAAGTAAACACTTTCTTTTCTGAATGACTATAGAAAAGTCCACCCCGAGTACCTTTACGATAGTCAACAAACATGCAAACTTCAGTTCGCGATTCTAGCTTTCCCTCCTTTTTCCTCAGGATGTAAGCGGGACACCCCCAGATTCTATAATGGCGTAAACTAGGTTCACGACCATTCCAGCGTTCTAAAGGTGTTTTGGGGATTGTTTTAGATGGCACGACATTGAGAATTTCATTCGCGGTGTCAATTGCATGTCCCCAGAATGAAGTTGGTAGAGTTGAGTAACTAAGCATGCATCTAACCATTTCTAATAAAGTTCTGTTCCGGCTTTTCGCTACACCATTTTGTTACGGAGTACCTGGGGCAGTAAGTTGGGATAAAATCCCAAGTTCAGTTAAATGATCTTGGAACTGCATATCCAAATATTCTCCACCCCTATCAGATCACAAGATCTTTAACGTTTTACCTAATTGGTTCCGAGCCATTGCTAGGAATTCCTGAAACTTTGAAAATGTTTTTTATTTCCTATGCATTAGGTAAAGACATGAGTATCTAGAGTAATCGTCTATGAAAGTGACGAAATACTCAAAACCACCCCTGGCTTGTACATTCAAAGGTCCACAAACATCTGAATGCATAAGACCAAGTGGTTCTTTGGCCCTATCACCCTTTGCAGAGAATGGACGCTTGGTCAGTTTTCCTTCTAGACAAGATTCACAGACAGGTAATTCACCTAAGGTGAGTTCCCTCGAAGGTCCATCCTTTGTAAGTCTTTGAATCCTATCATATCCAATGTGACCTAGTCTCAAGTTCCATAAATACGTCATATTATCGTTATCGATCTTTTGACGTTTATTGGTCCTAGGTTTAGCTAATTTGAATAAATCATTGTTAAGAGCGAGGGGTTCGTTAGGTCGTAGAATATAAAGCCCGTTTTCCAAACATGCAATACACAATTGTGATCCATTGAAGGAAATAGATATATTAGAACTTGTGAAAGTCATAAAAAATTGTTGTAATTGCAACATGAAAACTGAAATTAAATTTCTACTAAAATCTGGAATAAAAAATACATCATTTAAAATTAAGTATTTATTTCCGAACTTTAGACGAGCTATTCCTCTAGCTTGGACCTTAACGAACGCTCCGTTCCCAACTCTAAGCTTTAAGCCGCCTTCGTCCACTTCCTC
This sequence comes from Humulus lupulus, assembly GCF_963169125.1. NCBI lineage: Eukaryota > Viridiplantae > Streptophyta > Magnoliopsida > Rosales > Cannabaceae > Humulus > Humulus lupulus. The sequence continues at coordinate 108,644,338 of NC_084797.1, read as the reverse complement.
CCACGATTCAAGAAGCTATAAAGAGTTACAAAAATGGTTGGTAGATCCAGAATCAATAATCCAAATGGATTTATCATTCTCCAAAACACATGTTTCCAAGATAAATGAACTATAATCATTACCTTTGTTTTTAGCTGCTAGAAACTTGGGGCAATCCTATTTCCAATGCCCCTTCTCTTTGCAGTGAAAAAACTTACCTTTACCTTTCTTGTTCTTCCCCTTAAGCGTCTGTGCACTTGTCTGTGCACTCGTCTTTGCAGCCTTTGCAGGCTTGAGGTTGTTTATTTGTCCACCTTTCCTCTTGTTTCCAGCTTTCAAAGACGAAGTTGGATGAGCTTCCATCTTAGCTAGATCAGCAGCAACATCAGTAGTCTTATTTTCACTTCCTTTACTAGGTCCACACATGGCAGGTTCAATAATCCGAAGCTCGTTCATGAGTTACGTCAGACAATAGTTAAGTTGAGCACGAACGTGCAGACACGGTGCCATCCGAGAATTTACGGTGCCATCACGAACGTGCAGAGACGGTGCTATCCAAGAATTTACGGTACCATCACGAGCATTGACAGTGCCATCACTAAAGTGCGGACACGATGCTTGTTCTGGGGATTTCTCAATCATGACGAGTTCAGAGTTGTCACCAATCAACTCTATGTTGATATTAAGCTTCCAATTAAGGAAGTTTTCTCCAGTGAGTTTCTCCATCGAAAGTTGAGAAAGGATGGGAGTAGACACAGACACTGCTTGGCTTAAAGCTACAAATTATCAATAAAATAGAAATCAATCACATTTTCTCAATAAAACTTCTATTCACACAAATTTCAAGAAATAGTACAACATATACCAAAAAAAATGTAAGATATGAGAAAAAAATACCAAAAACAATCATATCTCTATTTCTTTAGGTTTTTAACTAATCTATGATATCCTTGTCCCGGTTGGCGAGAGTAAAAAATACCACTAGTTAAATAGAGTTGTAAACTCATTTAATAATGGACACCACTATTAACAACCTACTATTCGATCAAAATAAGAAAACAAAATCTCTTATTTTATGAGCTAGACCCACGGTTTCGATAATCATAAATTTAGTCCTAGTAGTCATCGTAGGGGTTAGTCTAGTAGAATTTGACCTATAATTATCTATCTTTCAAGATCTAACCTTGTTAAAATAACTAATGAACACCTTTTGTAGGGGGACGAATCAAAGCGCCTCGAGGCCCCATTAAGCTATTGACTATGTTAAACCAACGGTGGAGATTGAATAAAATTCTTAAAGAAAAAGCTCATTATAAAATTAAAAATATTATTATTATTATTTATTTTTAGAAAATTAATGACTATGGTTTTCCAAAAAAAATTAAACAAATTAAAATTTTTAAAACTAAAGTCCTATAATTTCCTATTAATTCTAAAGTTTCACATTGAAACAAATTCAATTAATTTAGAATTAATTTTTTGCTAATCAGTATTTAGGTTTAACTAATATAATGAACCTATACAATTAAGCCCAACTCAGGTAAATGAGCCTTAACAATTGGGCTTGTATGGAGGAGGGCTGGGTCCAGTATGTCGTTCCCACTACAAATGCCTCATATCTTCCATACAAGGTCCAAAAGACATGAATTTAAACATTTGTTTTATTAATTGTTATTAATTGATTAGGCCCACTATAGTCATGCAAAGCAAATGGACCTTCACAAGTGGAATCACCCACAAGAGAGGAATTTAAACTTTACATTTTCTAATGGGCCCAAATAAAACATATCATTTTATGAATATTTTATTTGGCAAAAAACCATATATGTAACAAACATATGAGCCACTATATGCATCTAAGCTCAATTGCAAAAATACCACATATAGTGCAAACAGACATGTTATAATTGGATGAGCCTAATCAAGTTACTATATGAGCAATTCTATGAATTTATGAAAAAATACCACAATTTATTTCATTTGCAAAAATACCACAGTTAATTATCTAGAATTTATCAAAAAAAAATTCAAATTAATTAAATTTTTTACAAAAATAAGTTAATTTGAATGAAATTTATCAACAATTAACAATAGTTAATTTAAATTTCATTTAAAAACAATCAACTTGGTTTTAGGTTAATTTGATAAAAAAATATTAATTTAATTTAAATATGATTTATCAACAATTAACCAAAATTAATTTAAATCCTGATTATTAAAAAAAATATTTTATTAATTGGCTGAAAAAAATTAATATTTTTCAAAATTTAACCAATTTTAAATTTTAAAATCAATATCTTAACTATTTTCCAAAAATATCTTCTGTTGTTACAACTATTAGCTAATATTTTAACAATTTAAATATATATATATATAACAACCCTAAAATATTTCAAAATAGTTAAACAAATTCAAATATCCATAAAAATATCTAACTAACAATATTCGAATTTCAAATAATTTAAATATTAAAAACTATAGAATAAAAAAGATATCTATATTTTCAAATAAATATTTAATAAAAAAATCAAGAATTTAAATGAAAATATCTTAAATATCTAATATCATAATTCTAATATTTTAATATATTAAAATATTTAAAATTAAGTTGTTAGTCTATTTTTAAATTTGAATTTGAATCTTTGTAGAAAATATCTAATTATTTAAATCTCAACTAACAAAAATCTCTTATTTTTAAAAAACAATTTTAAATACATAACAAATATGATATTTTTGGCTTTGATTATAAATAATAAATATCCCCAATTTTAATTTTCTTCAATTTAAAAAAAAAATTGGGATGAATAGTACCCGTGGGTACTGTTCACCGTGGCTGGTGCGCGTGGGCGTGCACGCACGCATTGGGAGCCAAACCAAATTTTTTCCAAAATTTTTTTTGAGCAATTTTTCAAACCAAAACTATTTTCTAATTAATTTTTAACATGTTTTACACAAAATAAAGCATATATAAAATTTAATAACATAGAAAACACAACAAAATAACCTAAACATTGCTAATAATCACATAAAATAAATATGCTTCATAAAAACATGAAAACCATCCAAATATTCAAACATATCAAATAATCAAATTTTAAACATGTTCATGCATGAAAATAAAGATTACCAAAGGATCTGAGGTCAGTTGTTGGATTAGCGTATACATGATCTTTATTTATTTTCATGTATATATAATATTAAACAAATTAATACGAGATAGCCTACAACATGTTTCTAAAATTGAATTCAAAGAGAAACAAAGAATAGAATACTTACAGTATACGCAGCGGAATGAAATAGTCCTTCCTTCAGTTTCTCTAACTCTTGTATCCTCTCTGTCGCAGAGTATTATCAAGAAACTGAACCGATCTTCTATTTTCTTCACAATCTTCCAATGTATCCTAAGAACCACCTAGACTAGTGTGGGAAATTCTCAACACATGAGATAGATATAGAGAGAAGAAGAGAAAATAAAAAAGAGGCTTAGAAAATGACTTGTGTTTAGAGGGAATCTAAAACTATCAGAAAATCAGTGATTAAACTTATCTGTCGTCTCGGAAATCTTAACTTTTGACTTCTCTCTAAGCACTCTTTTATAGACTCAATTAGGCCATTTAATTTAATCAAAAAATAAATAAAATAATAGCCATTTTGAACCCCTAGGTCGAAATTATAATGGGCTTTAGGCCCGTGAAATTTCTCATTTGATTATAAACCCACTGGACTTAAAATCAAGGCCTGTATTATTTTCTATTGATTTAATTAATTAAATAATTATTTAAATCCTTTATCAAATTAATTATTTATAATTTGAACCTTGATTTAAACTTATTTATTAATTTAGATACCAATTTGTCTTAATTAATAAATCTGCCATAATTTCTCTTTTCTTTTCAAAATTACATAACTCTGTGAAACTATCCAAAATTGACTTGGTCAACTTTGATAGTTCTAATTGATAATTAAATCAATTAATTGAGACTATCTAGATGGTTTTATCCAAGGTACAATGTGGACCATGGGCCTATTAAATCAAGCTCCAATAAGTTATCATAAATCTAACAACTAAATTTACTAACTTATTAATTCCTCGTGACTCCACTATAGAATCGGAATTGCACTCTTGAATTTATAGAACGCTCTATAACAAATATCGATACGTTATTAATTATCCATTGTTACAACCATAATTGTCACTCAATCCTCTATAGACGGTCTACAATGAGATAGGACTAAAATACCATTTTACCCCTCATTGTATTTTATCCTTAAAATACTTAGTTCCTTGTAAATGATATTTCAGTAAACTAATTTAATTAATGAAATGAGATCTCTATCATTTAACACCTCGAACCAAACTAAAAGGAAACCATCGTTTCACTTCTTCATCAGAAGCTATAGATGTTCATATCTATGATTAACACTCCCACTCAATTATACTACCGAGTTCCCAAGATGTAAGTATGGGCTAATCCGTAGGGTAAGCTGGTAACAAACAAGTCAAAGAACTCAAATAATACAATCAATTGGCATACTAACAACTCAAAATTGAGATTGAATTTACCTATGGTGAACTATATGATATGACTAGAATAGATAATAATGGTATGTTTACTTAACTTATCAACTGTCTGTACGCCTTGAATATCCGCACACACTTTGCCGAGCTAGAAAAGGGCCTAAATCGTTCTGCCATGTGTCAACCGTCCACCTGAAGCAGTTAGTTACGGGCCCCTAAACAACCAGCCCGAGCTGATGGATCATTTAGCTACTTCGTGCGTGGAGTCGTTGTGTCGACATAATAGAAGCCACGAGCTAGCGCCACATTAAGCTCATGGTGAATCAAAGGTCTGACACCCCCGAATCCTTATAAAGTCAACGACGCAATATAAACGTGCATATACCAGACATCACGTGTTTGTTCTATTCCTGAATTCTCGGATACGCAGTATAAACGTGTGTGTTCAGACATCCCACGCCTGATTTGGGCCATGCGGCCCATTACCCATCTGTACCTATTGATTAGACCACACTTCACTGTAAGGTTTAGGAATTAATCACCGGTGTCACATAAATGACATGATGGATGATTAGATCATGGGATGACCCCAATACCTACTCAGAGATCAATATCCTATAAATACTGAAACCCTGGGTAGTGCAGGGGGTGGGCTTCTTCTTGTAAAGCAAACACTTTGTAAGAAATAGTAAGGAGAGATTAATAATATCGACTGGTGGACTAGGGGGATTTTAACCTCCGAACCACCTAAAAAAGGAGTGACCATATTTTCTTTGCAATTAGTTTCCACATTCTCAATTAATATCATTGTCATATTACGATTTATCAATTAGTACTAATCCATCCTATTTATTCGTATAATTATCTGTTGGCGAAAAACCGCGTCAACACTGTCAATATCAGTCCTGTTCGATGTAACAAATACATCTGATCTTATCTACTTTGCTAATGTTCTAGAAAGAACATAACACTGTAATGTGTAAGTAGATCATATCGTAGATTTTCAAGTCAGTGTAAATCGTGTGCACTGACTAATCTTATGACTAACTTATTTTGAGCATATAATCATATTTATATTCCACTGTGATTACGTCACTATAAATAAGATTAGCTATATGCTCGGGATTTAATAGAAGTTTATATTAAACAAATAATCATGAAAACAAAACATGTGAGCAAAGTGATTAACCAAGTCAAAAAATGATTTCTATTCTTGTATTGATAATAAAATGAGATTACAAAGAATTTGGGTTTTAATTATGGCATAAAACCCCAACAATGAGATGGTATTATGCCATGGGGACATGTGATAAACGACCTAAGAGTTTTGAAATCAATATTTGCGCACAGGGCGTGGCACGACCACTAGTAGCTGAGGTTAAGTACATAATCACTAAGCTCGGCCTAACCGAGCCGGAGTTAGTGGGATAATCAAAGGGTGCGACCTAAGGGCGCTGACCCTGGATTTTGGTGTGATATGTTTATTGCTGTTTAAACTAATGATTGTGACGAGTTTTTTATCTGAATAACTGATTACCAATTTATAGATTGATATCACTGTTTATGTGAGCAATATGACCTATTGTATATCTGATTGATGATTTGTGAATTGGCTGTCTGTTAGTTGTCGCATATGCTATGCATTACAGTTTTCTTGCTGGGCCTTGGCTCACGAGAGCTATGTGGTGCAGGTTTAGGCAAGGGCAAGGTTGACCAGTCCCGAATTGGAAAGCTCTGGGGCTGAATGTACATAATTATCTAATCGGCCACCACGGCCGAGGATTGGTACGGAGACAAGAGAACCTAAAATGTCTATTTGCCCTTGAGTGGCCAGTAGTTGAATATTTCCTGGAATTTTTTAAACTGTCCTTAAACTCTATTTCTTTTGGGATCCCATGCATGAAATGTTTATTTAAATGAAATGTATCTTTTATGACCAAAATCTTTTAACCCTAGTTCAATTATAGTTTCAGTAACACGTTTCTAACTAAATAACTTGATTAGCAAGTCCTGCACCTTTATAAACACAAAGTGTAACGAACTTTGCTACCTAGGGTGTTACACATATGATATGCAGTAGGGATTGTGAGTTGTTATCAATCAAATCCTGGTTTAGAACACTGGATTGCAGTAAAGCACATTCTCAAGTATCTTAGGAGAACGAGAGAATATATACTTATATATTTAGGGGGTGAGTTGAACCCTACTAGATACACTGTTCTGATTTCCAATTAGACAAAGACAGTCGTAAGTCGACGTCTGGGTCAGTGTTCAGTCTTGGTGGATGAGTTATGGTATGGAGGAGTATTAAAAATCCAGCATAGCAGATTCAACCATGGAAGCCGAATACATAACGACTTGTGAAGAGTCTAATGATGAAGTTTGGTTGAGAAAGTTCTACAATGATCTGGAAGTAGTTCCAAATATGGATAAGCCACTAATCCTATACTGTGACAACAGTGGAGCAGTAACTAACTCCAAGGAATCAAGAAGCCACAAGAGAGGAAAGCATATAAGAATGAAATACCATCTGGTTAGAGAGATTGTACACCGAGGTGATGTGACTATTATGAAGATAGCGTCATAATAGAACCTGTCTGGCCCGTTTACTAAGACACTTCCTACAAAGTCGTTTATGGGTCATGTATGCAACATAGGATTAAGGAAGATGCCTCAATTTCTTTGAGGGCAGGTGGGAGATTTTTAGGATCAATGCCCTAAAAGCATGTAAAGCCTTTTTTTTGAATTAAATAAAAGAACAATTTTATTATATTAGAATAATATAATTATTGTTTGAATTAATTATATGATAATACCAAGAAACTTCCTTATTCATTCATGAGAATATGATCTTGTATTAGTACGATAGAATTAAGATCATATATAATGAATAAAATAGTCAGTAACATATTAAAGTATGAAATCTTTAATGAATGGTTACTAGTGTGGTTTAGTAAGCATACGGGATGCAAGTGATCTAGATTCAGATTACTGATGTGGATAGACATCTTAGTAAAGGTGTTGTATATAATAGAGATTATATAGGACAGGACCGATAAGAATTAATTATCTTTATAAACTTTCCGGTTGACATAAAGATTTGATTCTTATCATAATAGACGATCATTTGTAGATCAGTCTAACTCCTGAGTATTTATGAACTCTTATTTATGTTTTTTGGATCTTTTGATTCACTCATTAAAAATTCTTAGTATAACTAGGATAATGACTTTTGTTTTGGAGATTTAATATCATGATTGGCTAGGGACATGAATTTCAATAATGGAATCCATACTTTCATAACGGATCGAATATTGGTTCCCTTAAGGGTTAATTCTGGAAATGAATAGTTATTGAGCTCAAATCTATAATTTGACAATAGATTAATTATTCGCTAGTGAATTAATAGTACTTAAGGATCAAGAGGTAATTAGAAGGGTAAAACAGTAATCTTGACTATCTCTAATTAACGAACCAATAAATGGAGGACAAAACTACATTTATTGATTATATCAATGGAATACAAGAGAAAACTCTGTAAATGTAATTCTATAAATACTTAGAGTGCAATTCCATATATATAGCAGAGTAATCATAGAATTAATAAATAAGATTAATGGATTAAAGAGTTTAATTAATAATCTGGTTTATTGGAGCTTCGTATTATAGGTCCATGGTCCCCAGTTCACTATGTCCTACACTTTCAAGGGTATGGATGTCAAAAGAAAGATTTGTAGAGAGAAGGACTTAATTGCAAAGGAATTAATTTTCTAAGGCGATGAAATAATTATGTGATAGTTATAGGCAATTAATTAATTATTTAACTGTATAGTCTTTATTTTGAAAAACTATAGGTGAAAATAAATAATAATCTTGTTTGGATTAATAGATAAAGATATATTAGTAATTATCTTATTTAGAATAAGATATTTGTTTATTTATTTAAAATTGATATTTTAAGATAAAGTTAATTTTGAATTCACTGATATTTTTTTTGGGATAAATATATTGTCTTAAATATTAATTAAATAAACAAATGAGAAAATTAGGGATAACCCTAATGGTGTGGTTAACACACTCACGATATAGTGAGTGTGGTGCCACACACATAGATTTCCTATCCCTGGAATTTTGAATTTCAAATAATTTGTTTTATTTAATTATTCTTTTTAAATATGATTTAAATTAAATAATTATATAAGTGTTGATTGTGTTTTTAGCCAACGACGTGAGAACGTCAAAAACGACAAACCTTCAAGAGAATTCAAACGACACAGACAGTTTAATAAAGAAAATAAAGAACACACACAATTTTTATAGTGGTTCAGCCCCAATCAGTTGGTAATAGCCTAATCCACTTAGAGATTTGATTAATTTATCTACATTCAAGATCAGATGAACCAGTGTCAACTGAGTTTCTTCACTGTAAATTCTCAGAATACAAAAGAGTTCTCTCTCAAGAAAACGCACTTTCTCTCTCTAGAAAACTCAGACCAAAAATTCAAAATGCCAAAAGTCCTTTTCTGATCCCATCAACCCTCTAATTATAGGCTTGGGATCAGAAACTGATATCCCCCTAGGATCGGGATATTTTATCATTTGTATTATATTTAAATTACAAGAAATATTGAAAATACAAGAGAATCCTTAATTTGAGCGAAGAATGAGAGATTCCCGCACATGCCCAGACCGATTCTTGCTGAAGCCGTTTCTGGGAGTTTGACGCAGTTTGGTTATTTGGTTGATGAATATCTTCTTCTGGTTGAACACATGGATGTTGGATACATACAAGTGCTGGTCGGACACATGCATGCCATTTCTCTATCTGGACAACCATGCACTTGCTGGACATATGCGTAAGGACCAAACCTTTGTCTCTCCTCGGACCAAAGTCCGACCACTCCTTGGACTGCTCCTCAGACCAAGGTCCGACCACACTCCTTAGACTGCTCCTCGGACCAAAGTCCGACCACTCCACCTTGGGCTCTCCTCAGACCAAGGTCCGACCACACCTTGGGCTCTCCTCGGACCAAGGTCCAACCATACCTTGGAATACTCCTCGGACCAAAGTTCGACCACACTCTTGGGCTCTCCTCGGACCAAGGTCCGACCACACCTTGGGCTCTCCTCGGACCAAGGTCCAACCACACCTACTGCTCCTCAGACCAAGGTCCGACCACACTCCTTGGACTGCTCCTCGGACCAAAGTCCGACCACACCCTTGGGCTCTCCTCGGACTAAAGTCCGACCATGCCTTTGGAGTGCTCCTCGGACCAAAGTCCGACCGGGCACACCCTAGCCCAAGTATTCTCCTCGGATGCACTTGGCTTGGCCATGACACCTCTCAACAGTCCAAACTCTTCACTGATGTACTGGGCTGCTACTAAGCCAGATCACCCAACTATTACATGCCACTTGTCATTTCTATTGCCACATCATCATTTTCAAATTTTGGAATAACATTTGCCCGCCAAGTTTATTATATGATACTTCACATAATTAACTTTTTTCTCCACACTTGATGGCATTATAAAAAATAATTGTTCATCTTCCCGCCATGCAACAGACCACAACTTACAGGCCACGATCACTGCAAAAAACTGCCCATGATCGTGGGGAGAAAAAATAGCCCCGGAATGCCAAGGGTCCAAAAATAAGTAATAACTCCCACGTTTTTTCTTTAAATAGCCCCTACACTTACACATTTTTCTTTACACAAGAAAATCACATTTTAAAAAACCTTTCTCTTTCTTTCTTCTCTCTTGGCCGAAACCCCTTGTCTTCTCCTTCCTTTGGCCGAATCGTCAAGGGACTTCAAGGGAAGCTCTCCATTTCTTCAAGAAATCTCCAAGCAAGTCAGAGGTTCTCCAAAGTTGAGTAAGTCTTCTTCTCCATGCCTTTACATTGTTGTTATTTTTTCAAAAATTTCATGAAAAACCCATGCTATGGCCGAAACCCCATTGATAGCTTTTTTTGTTGAGTTTGTTCATGAATCTCATAAGAATGCTTGTATAATGTGTTGGGTGGCTGTTTTGATGATGTTTGTGCTATGTGTAACCCAACATTACCCTTAATTTCATAGGAATTTCAAGAAAAATAGGTTAATTTAGCATAAACCATGATTGTGGGTTTTGGGGTTTTTGATAGCATAGAGGGTTTCAAGAACATGAAAAACTTTTCCACTTCCCTATTTTGATCTTGTATTTGTATGTTTGGATGAGAAAACATGTTTATGTTAGGGAATCTAGGGTCTTGCTTTTTCAGATTGGGTTTTGTTTTCGGCTCAAAGAAAATAGTGGCATTTTTGGTGAGGTTTTGGGTATAAAAAATGGGTAAGTTTAGGGGTATGGCCAATCGGCCACTGTGTTGTTTTCTTTTTAAAAAATATGTGGTCTGATCGGACCACATATATGCTTCTTCGAACCAAATTGCATCCGACCGGACTTCCCTTGGGCTCCTCGAAAGTGCACGGCTCGGACACAGGCTAGGCACGGTCGCCCAACACTCCTCAGACAGAAGTCATGCCACAGCCGCTCGGATGGATAGACCTCAGGTGCGTGGCTGCTCGGACACCCCTCCGCTCGGACACGAGCCTTGCTGTTCGGACGCCTCTCCGCTCGGACCCACAAAACCTAGGCACTAGACGCACCACTCGACGTTAGGCACCCCTTGGCTCCTCGGACGCTTGATGTCCGATCGGAGTCCTTGGTTGTTGACGTTAACCCCTTGGGTGCACTCGACTCTGATGCAGATGGATACCACCATGTCAAGCTTGGTTCACTTGGACCAAACTCGCATGTCTCCTCCTCGGTCACATGGTATCCGATTGGATACCTCATGAATCTTTGCACACGCTGGCCAAGCGTCTCCTTGGACACGCCCTTAGCCCAAGTTCATGCCTGGATGCATGCGGCTGGGGGCACACCTTTCCTTGGGCCTTTGGTGTCCGACCAGACACACACGCCTGGCCCTCGCACGCGCCTCGTCGGACGCACAAGCTCACTAGGCACAATTTTAAGTCCAATTATGGCATTCTTCATGCTACAATTTTTTAACATTTCTTAGGCACCTTTAGGCACTACAAATCTTTTTTCCATGCATGCTATACTTTTTCCACTTAGATAAATTTTTCTAAGTGTAAAAATAAATTTTGTTCTTGTTGGATTTTATCTGTATGGTTACTCACCTCCCCATTTTTTATTTATTTTTGTAGATGAATCGCTCTGATTATAGGGGAGGTGACAACCATACGGACTCCGATACATCTATCCCGCAGTCAATCGAGACTCCTCTAAACAGCGATTCCTCATCAAAATCTTCCAGAGGACTGCCTTCGTCGCTTCAAGCGAATCCTTCCCCGCTCAGCCCTGTATTTCCTCCACGAGGAACAGTTTCTCCAACAAGCTTCACAGTCGACGATGAGGGTGAAGAAATCTAACAGACTTCCCCAGGATCAAGATCCACAAGTTGCCCGCCGAGCGGTACAGAAGGTGGTGGAGCGCAGTGACGCCCGCACTGCAACTCCTTCAGGATCACCCTCTCAGAAGTTTTCCACCGTGATCCAGAACTTGGCCATTCAAAAGCCACGGAAGGGGAGAGAAGAAGAACCTTCCTGGTTCACTGCCCAAGCTTCAAAGCTTAATCCCGGGTCGTTCCACAAACACATCGAGGCTTTGGGTTTGAGTGGGGTGAAAGCGATAAGCCCGGGCCCTCATCAGAGAGCCAATAGGCCCGGTGGAGCATACTGCGCCTGGTCCAGGCATCATGTCCACACAAGAGCTACACTTCCACTACACTCCCACTACACTCCTATTTCCGGTGTATAGAAGATTATTTCAATGTCTCCCCATTCCAGATCGCACCGAATGGGATCCAGGCATTGTCCGCACTGTATATTTTGTACTTTTTGCAAGGTTGGGATGAGCCTACCCCTCATGAGGTGCACTATTTGTTCGACTTCAGGACCAATCCCACCCACAAAAACACGGGCTTCTTTCACCTCTATCACAGGCAAAGGGGGATTACATACCTTAGTGGTATCTCTCACAAGTCGAACCCCGGGAAGTATTACAGAGAATATTTCCTCACATCAGACATCAAGGCCAACAACTTGGCCTTTACACATGCGGGTCCGTTCCAGCGACCCTTGCCTACTGAAGGGATGTTCACCCGAGCGGAGGCGCTGTCTAGCTTGACTACAGAGGAGAAAGACGTGAAAAGATTGGTCATTGTAGAATACCTTCAGATGGTGGGCCTGATACTGTGTGACCAGAATATGGCGGTGGAAAGTACCAGTGGGGAGAACAACACGACTGATTAGTCCAATGCGGGCACGGAGATAGTGACTGACCAGTTTTCTCCTGGGCCATCTCCGCTTTCTCATAGACCTGGTGACCTCGTCATTAGGGAGCCTCAGTCTGAGCCTCAACACAGATCTGCTATTCCTGCTCGGTCCGGGAAAGGAAAGGCCATCCAGATTGAGAGAGAACTCAGCTCATCTTCGGACGACGAGGATGAGTTCATCGATCAGATTCTCAACTCAGGTCTAGTAGTCATAGGAATATTTTTAATAACATGTGATTTGAGACTAATAAAATTGTAGTAGTAATATACTTATCTACATTTTATTATATATGTATATTTTTTCTAACGAATCTCATGTTTTCCTCTTTTGCAGCCTCAAAGATGTTCAGACATTGCATCGTTCCTCGTGCTCCAAAGAGGAAATCTGGTGAAGGAAGTGGCCTCACTCCCCCGAGGAAGGTCCCGAGGGCAGTGCCTCCAAGCCAGGGGAGACAACTTGAGGGGTCAGTGACGATCCCGTAGTTGACCCCTTCGTCACTTTCTCCATCTGCGAGCCTAACTCCCCCAGGCCCGTCCGGCACGAGCGAGGCACTCTGAGCTGCAGACACCAAACTCAGGGGGGCAGCTGATCAGACCCTCCGCGATGCATCGATGATTCGAGGCTTTGAATCTCTTCCTCGACTTAGCATTGACGTTGTCCTAGATAGAGGGATTGCTTAGCTGACAAATGTAAGTACTCTACCACAAGATAGATTGTTACTTACGTTAATGCTTTGTAGTAACTTTTTGTTTTTCATGTAGATGCTTATGACCTTCTGTCACACCCAGCAACGATCGGTCGATTACAAGGAGTTGATGAAGGTCCTAAATGATCAACTTGTGGAGGCTCGAGCGAAAACAGACGCTCTTCAGTCCAAGCTGGAACAGGCAGAGAAGACTGTGACTGAGCAAAAGGAGTCTCTCAAGGGGTTGGCTGATGGGAATGATCAGCTAACCCAAGCCAACAAATCCTTAACTGATCGGCTAGATAGTCTGACTCGTGAGAACGAGGGCTTAGCTCGCGAGAACGAGGGACTGATTAGTGAGAATGAAGAGCTGAAGCAAGAGAAGGAGGCCGATCTGACCCGCTACGAGGAGACCTACTTCAACTGCTTCTACCAGGTGTGGAAGCTAAATAAACTCCTCAAGCTCGACTTTCTGACCGACGATATCCAGGCAGAGGAGCTCACCAGATGTGAGGCCAGGGCTGCTGAGGAAGCTGCTAATCCTATTGGCCATACACCTGCCTCCTCTACACTATCATTTCGAGCAAGAGGAGCAGCTGAAGCTGAGGAGGGGGTTGATCAGCCTACCAGATCAGCACGCCAGTGACTCCTCATCCTTCTAGAGCGCTCCTGCATGACCAATTGTAGTCTTACTAGTTTTTATCATAGTTCGTTTTATTTTTTATACTTTTGCTCGTATGATAGAGCAGTTTGACACTTGAACTTTACTTTTTTCTCTTTTAACTGGATTTAAAATTTTAAGTCTTTTTATATTTAAGACATTACAAGTTTATTGTGAATAGTAAAGTTCCTATATGTCTTTAATTTCACATGAGTACTTAGTTTTCTAACATAGAAATTCTAGACATTTCATAAGTCCATACTAAATATACTTCCTCATGCTCTTATTGCTCTAACATTTTATGAGCATAACTTTTATTATCACACGAATATCTGATTCTAACTTAAAATTTTAAAAATTCCAAGTTACTTAAGCTTTGTCAAACAAGTTAGCTTAATGGCCATTTTAGACTTCCAAATTTACAAGTCAGCCCAAAAACATATATCTTTGCTCGTGCTCTTATTGCCAGTGTTGAAGTGCACACCAGTATACTCTATGTGCCCCCCAAGTGATTGAGGGTTGAAAAATATTTGATCACTTGCTACTTGACCGAATTTGTTCGAGCAATTACTACTCGTGAAACACATAAAATATACAAACATATTTCAGCAGTTAACCACTACAAAAACATGCATCTATTTAAACACTGGTCATTCATCTCATGACACCGACCAGTTGAAAACTGTCCGGTATATATGTATACTTAGTTTTAGAAGACCTGTTTTGTTTAAATCATAATGACAGTTGAACACTGCCAAGCAAGAATAATCAACACATATGCAAAATTTGTAGAAAGATTCGACCACGCTGCGCGTGATCTCTTTTATTACTCGTAATAATAAATGACAAAACGTGTCTAACAACGAGTTTCAAACAAACTAACATTGTTCAAAATAACATGACTGGTTAGCAAATAGCTAGTTCACAAACAAAAAACTTAAATAACAAGTTAAGCACTTGATACAAATCTACTACTCTGTAAGCAGTATTTATTGATAACATTTCCTCAAGTGCTCTCTGTTCCAGTAATTCCTGATCAGCTCTCCATTCAACCGAGCAAGCTTGTAGGTGCCGGGTGGAAAGACTTGCTCAATTTGATATGGTCCTTCCCAGTTTGGTCCTTGCACACCAGCTGCTGGGTCTCTAACAAACACCTTTCTGAGGACCAAATCTCCGACCTGGAACTTTCGATCTCGCACTTTGGAATTGAAGTAGCGCACCACTTTCTGCTAGTGAGCAGCAACTCTCAGGTTTGCCTCCTCTCTTCTCTCCTCGAGGAAGTCCAAGGATTCTGCTAGCAACTGATGATTCTTCTCTTGGTTGTACATGGTCCTTCTATGAGATGGTGGGTCTATCTCCACAGGTAACATGGCCTCATACCCATATGCCAAAGAAAATGGGGTATGTCCAGTTGCTGTCTGAGCAGTAGTCCTGTATGACCAAAGGACTTCTGGTAATTCTTCCACCCAAGCACCCTTAGCTCACTCCAGACGCTTTTTCATAGTGTCCTTCAGTGTCTTGTTTACCGCTTCAACCTGCCCATTGGCTTGCGGATGGGCTACTGAGGAGAAACTTTTTGTGATGCCATGCCGAGTGCAAAAATCGGTAATATGTCGCTGTCAAATTGGGTGCCATTGTCAGGCACTATCTTCTTAGGCAGACCGTATCGACATATTATGTTCTTAACCACAAAGTCCAACACTTTCTTCGATGTGATCGTGGCTAATGGTTCGGCCTCAGTCCACTTAGTGAAATAATCTACTGCAACCACTGCAAAATGCACTCCTCCTTTACCTTTGGGCAATTTCCCGATCAGATCAATACCCCACACTGCAAAAGGCCATGGACTTTGCATTTTCTTCAAGACATTTGGGGGCGCTCTGGGAACTTTAGAAAATCTTTGGCATTTGTCACATCTCTTCACATATTCCATAGAGTCCTCGTTCATGGTAGGCCAGAAAAATCCTTGCCGCAAGATCTTTCTAGATAGACTGTGCCCCCCAGCATGATCTCCACAGAACCCTTCATGCACTTCAGCTAATAAATTCTTTGACTGGTCGGGTGTTATGCACCTGAGTAGAGGTAGGGAATATCCTCTTCTATACAACACCCTATCCATCATGGTGTACCTAGAAGCTTGCCTCATAACCTTCCTTGCTTCATTGCGATCATCTGGGAGGGTCCCTTGCTCAAGATAAGCAATGATGGGAGTCATCCAGGTGTCAGCTATCATGATCAGCATGGCCTCTTGTTTATCAATGCTCGGCTCCACCAAGTATTCTACTGGTACTATATTCAGAGTTTCGGCATCTGAATTAGAGTTCTGTTCTCGTGGTACTAGCTTGATGGTATACTCCTCGAACTGTGCTAGCAGATCTTTAGTCTTGTTTAAGTATGCCACCATGTGTAGGCCCCTTGCCTGGTATTCCCCCAAGACTTGGTACACCACCAATTGGGAATCACTATTTATTTCCACCGACCGAACACGTACACCACCAATTGGCTTCATACTCTGCCTCATTGTTAGAAGCATTGAATCCGAATCTCAGTGCACAATGAATTCGGTGCTTCTCTGGTGTGACCAATATAATTCCATCTCCTGAGTGATGCTCATTCGATGACCCATCAACAAAAATTTGCCAAGTAGGAAGTTCTTCTTTCTGCTCAGTGATGCTCTCTTGCTGGTCGGGAACATCAGCGATCCTGGTGCATTCAGCGATGAAATCTGCTAAAGCTTGACCCTTAATAGCAGTCCTCGGCTGGTACTTGATTTCGAATTGGCCTAACTCAACTGCCCATTTAAGTAGCCGACCAGATGACTCCGTCTTCTGTAAGACTTGGCGTAGAGGCTGGTCAGTAAGGATCTTAATGGGGTGTGCTTGGAAGTATGGCCGCAATTTTCATGACGCGAGTACCAAGCAGTAAGCCAACTTCTCGATCACGGGATACCGAGACTCTGCTCTTATCAATCTCTTGCTAACATAATACACCGGGTGCTGCACTCTATCCTCCTCTCGTACTAATGCAGCACTAACAGCATGCTCCGTGACTGCTAGGTATAAAAAGAGGTCTTCTCCATCAACTAGCTTAGAAAGGACAGGAGGTTGGGCCAAATGCTCCTTTATGGCCTGGAAAGCTTGCTCACATTCTGTAGTCCACTCAAACTTCTTGCCTCATCTAAGCAGGTTAAAAAATGGGACACACTTGTCCGTTGATTTCGAGACGAACCTGCTTAGAGCTGCAATCCGCCCAGTCAAGCTTTGCACATCCTTTATTCTAGCTGGAGACTTCATTTCTATGAGGGCCTTTATCTTTTCTGGGTTTGCCTCTATTCCTCGGGAGTTCACAATAAACCCAAGAAATTTTCCAGAACCCACTCCAAATGAGCACTTGAGGGGGTTTAACTTCATGCTGTACCTTCTCAGTATTGCGAAGCACTCCTATAAGTCTCGCACGTGCCCTTCAGCTTCCTTTGACTTCACCAGCATATCGTCTACGTACACCTCCATGCTCTTGCCGATTAAGTCACGAAACATACCATTCACCAAGCGCTGATAGGTAGCCCCTGCATTCTTCAGTCCGAAGGGCATGAATCTATAGCAGTACAGCCCCATATCTGTTTGGAAGCTGGTAAGCTCTTCATCAGGAGGATACATGCTGATCTGGTTGTACCCCGAATATGCATCCATGAAGGACAAGATATCATGACCAGAGGTTGCATCTACCAACTGGTCTATTCTTGGTAAAGGAAAGCAATCCTTTGGGCATGCTTTGTTCAGATCAGTAAAATCTACACAAGTCCTCCACTTTCCATTGGGTTTGGGCACCAACACTGGGTTTGAAACCCAGGCAGGGTAGTATGCTTCCCTGATAAACCCATTCTCGTTTAATCGCTCTACCTCCTCCTTAAGAGCTTTTGCTCGATCCTTGTCAAGCAATTTCCTTTTCTGCTGCACTGCTGGATAGCTTTCATCCACGTTGAGCACATGGCTGATCACAGTTGGTGAAATACCCACCATATCCTTGTGAGACCAGGCGAAGACATCTTGATTCCTTCGCAAGAATTCTATCAGTTGTGCTCTCACCTCTGCTTTCAACTTTTTCCCAATTTTGACCCCTCTCATCGGGTCATTCTCGTCTATAAGGACCTCCTCTAACTCCTCGAACGGTCCCACATCACTTTCATAATCCCCAAAGCGAGGATCAAAGTCCCTTCCGTCACTTTGGGCAACGCCCTATTTGGTGACTTCATCACTGGATGAGGTCTTTCGTTCTTCTAAACCAAGAGTGCTCTCCTGGCCAAACTCCTCTAACATCTCTTCATCGGTTACAACTGCAAGACTCTGGTCGACATCCATCTTGTCCACCTCCTCTCTCTCAACACATACAATCATGTTGCTCTCCTTGGCCCCCTTCTTTGCCTTAGCTACCGAGGCATTATAGCACTCCCTAGCCTCCTCCCTTTGGTCTCCTTGGACACAGCCTATGCCAGCACTGGTCGGGAACTTCATGGAAATGTGCCAGATTAAAACTACTGCATGTAAGTTTGTGAGCAGTGGTCGACCAATAACCACATTGTAGGCGGACGGGCAGTCAACAATCAAGAACTCGGTCATTAAGGTTTCATGTTTGGGAGCTTCCCCCGTCGTGACTGGCAACTTGATTGTCCCAGATGGTGACAATCCTTCTCCAGTAAACCCATAAATGACTTGAGAGCATGGCTTCAAGTCATTGATAGATAGCTTCATCTTCTCGAAGGATGTCTTATAAATAATGTTTATAGAGCTCCCTGTATTGACCAGACATCTCTTCACTTTCATATTAGCTATTTGGACTGTCACAACAAGAGGGTCATTGTGAGGATACCTCACGTGTCGAGCATCTTCTTCAGTGAAAGTGAGGGACTCACTTTCATATCTTGGGTTCTTTGGTGGTCGCTCCTCCACCGTCATAACTTCGGAGGTGGATGCCGCACCCAACTCATGACGAAGGGTGCGAGCATACCTCTCCCTCGCCTTGTTGCTATCTCCAGCAAGATGTGGTCCTCCACATATAGTATCTAGTGTGAAGTCCACAGGTTCAGGTTGCAAAGGTGGGGATCGTTGCCGTTTGAACCCAGGATTGTTGTTGCTCCCCTCTCCTTGGGTCTTCTCTGCTCGATACTTTTTTAGCTTCCCCGACCGGAGGAGAAACTCTATCTCATCTTTGAGATGATTACACTCATTCGTGCCGTGACCATAGTCTCCATGGAAGCGACAGAACTTGTTCATATCTCTCTTACTCATCTCCTTCTTGATTGGTGGGGGTTTCCGGTAAGGGACCCCTTGATGACTGGCCAAATAGATATCCGCTCGGCTCGCCGACAGAGTGGTGTAGTTGGTGAATCAAGGTTCATATTTAGTTGACTTGTCGTTTGGTCCCGACTTAGCCTTCTTCTCATTGTGGCGGTCAGACCTGTTATTCCCACGTTTCTTACTGCCATTCTGATCATTCCCACCATTCTTGGGGGGATCACTCGACCCGCTTGGATTGTTCAATCCATTTTATCCCTTCTGAATTGCATCATCCAACTTCATATACTTATCTGCCCGGTCTAAAAATTGTTGTAATGTTGAAATTGGATGACGATGGATGCTGTCCCACAAAGGACTTCCCTAGATAATACCAGAAGAGATCGCCACCATCTTCCCCTCATCTCCAACTGCAGTAGCTCGGTTAGCTTCTCTCATGAACCTTTGAATGTAGTTCTTGAGAGACTCATCTTTACCCTGCCTAATATCCACCAAGTGATTGGCATAAACAGGAGGGGTTCGGGCAGTACTAAACTGCCTGCAAAACTCTCCCAAGAGGTGATGGAGCCTGGTTTGAATTTCCAGTACCACTCCTGGGCAGTGTCTGATAATGTGGTGGGGAAGACTCTGTAGCGGTAGTCATCACTCACCCCGAGCAGCTCCATCTGATCTTCAAACTTCCCAACGTGTCTTACCAGGTCTGCCTTTTCTGTATAAACTGGCAGTACCGGTGCTTTGTATTTCGTTGGTGGTTGAGCTGCTCTAATTCGAGCACAAAAAGGGTTGCCACTTCTGTGGTCTACTGGATCAATCGTAGCTGGTTGTTTTGACAAACTCTGGACTGTTGCTGTCAAAGCATCAAGCTGGGCTTGGATGCCTGGGGCCACTGCTGGGGACTCACTTTCGGGACCACCTGGTCGGGTGTTCCTATCCGGCAAACCATCATCGAGTATTTCTACTCGACTGGTGGGACGGATTGGCTCTTGCCCTTCGACTGGGACGGTCCTCCTTCTATCATCAATGACGTCCCTCAGGTCCTTCTGAGCAGTGTGCTTTCCCAATCGATCGAACACCGTACTCTGAGTCTTCTCAGAAGGTTTGTTGGGTGGAACGTGCTCCTTGCCATTGCGCTGGTTGGGATGTCGTGGTGGCCTTCCTGTGTGAGCTGGTCGATCCTCTCCTCCTCGATGGTTATTATTATTCTTCTCCTTCGAATGGTTAGTGTGACGACTGTCAGCTTCATCACGTCCATGCCCATCTTTGAAGTGGGAAGTCTCATTGCCACGAGGAGCTCTATTGTGCTCCTGCTCGGGAGGTGTTTTCTTGCTGCCTGACTTGTGACTCCCTGATCTGGAAGTCTCTGATCGGTGGCTCCTTGATGGGGTTTTGGAGTTTCCCCATTGAGTTGAGGCAGTGCGCGATCAGACTCCATCATCATGAACAGGTGGATTACAACCACCCCTGCCTAGTCTATCAGTTTTCTTACGACCAGCTTCTGTGGTCCTTGCGTCTGGGGTGGCTGCCACCCCAGGTGCAGCCTGGGCATTGGCTCGGGTCAGCTGTGTAGCTGCCTCTAGAGAGAGTGCAGTTTTGCAATGTCGCCTGTCGGCCTCCTCCTGCTGTCGACGGATCTCCTCACTCCTAGCGTCCATCTCCCGTTTCTGCTGCTCGAATGCGGCATTCTGTCTAGCCATTTCTTCAGTGAACGCCTCCTGCCTGGTGTTAAACTGAGCCATCTCCTCCTAGAAGGCGCTCATGGCTTCCTGGAGCTCTTCAACTTCTGGAGCTACATCCTCGAGCACGACTCTAGGCTCAGTTTCACGATCTTGAACGCTAGGACCCTCTGATCTAGCATGCTCTTTAAAGGAGCTCATCTTCTTGGAGGCTGCATTGGTGTTCTTAGGCGCCATATTGCTTCAGGGACCGTCTGTTCTTCTCTTCAGGCTCTCAATGAAAGCACCAAAATGTTGACTGCGTTTTTAGCCAACGACGTGAGAACGTCAAAAATGACAAACCTTCAAGAGAATTCAAACGACACAGACAGTTTAATAAGAAAATAAAGAACACACACAATTTTTATAGTGGTTCAGCCCCAATCAGTTGGTAATAGCCTAATCCACTTAGAGATTTGATTAATTTATCTACACTCAAGATCAGATGAACCAGTGTCAACTGAGTTTCTTCAGTGTAAATTCTCAGAATACAAAAGAGTTCTCTCTCAAGAAAATGCACTTTCTCTCTCTATAAAACTCAGACAAAAAATTCAAATTGCCAAAAGTCCTTTTCTGATTCCATCAACCCTCTAATTATAGGCTTGGGATCAGAAACTGATATCCCCCTAGGATCGGGATATTTTATCATTTGTATTATATTTAAATTACAAGAAATATTGAAAATACAACAGAATCCTTAATTTGAGCGAAGAATGAGAGATTCCCGCACATGCCCAGACCGATTCTTGCTGAAGCCGTTTCTGGGAGTTTGACGCAGTTTGGTTATTTGGTTGATGAATATCTTCTTCTGGTTGAACACATGGATGTTGGATACATACAAGTGCTGGTCGGACACATGCATGCCATTTCTCTATCTGGACAACCATGCACTTGCTGGACATATGCGTAAGGACCAAACCTTTGTCTCTCCTCGGACCAAAGTCCGACCACTCCTTGGACTGCTCCTCGGACCAAGGTCCGACCACACTCCTTAGACTGCTCCTCGGACCAAAGTCCGACCACTCCACCTTGGGCTCTCCTCAGACCAAGGTCCGACCACACCTTGGGCTCTCCTCGGACCAAGGTCCAACCATACCTTGGAATACTCCTCGGACCAAAGTTCGACCACACTCTTGGGCTCTCCTCGGACCAAGGTCCGACCACACCTTGGGCTCTCCTCGGACCAAGGTCCAACCACACCTACTGCTCCTCAGACCAAGGTCCGACCACACTCCTTGGACTGCTCCTCGGACCAAAGTCCGACCACACCCTTGGGCTCTCCTCGGACTAAAGTCCGACCATGCCTTTGGAGTGCTCCTCGGACCAAAGTCCGACCGGGCACACCCTAGCCCAAGTATTCTCCTCGGATGCACTTGGCTTGGCCATGACACCTCTCAACAGTCCAAACTCTTCACTGATGTACTGGGCTGCTGCTAAGCCAGATCACCCAACTATTACATGCCACTTGTCATTTCTATTGCCACATCATCATTTTCAAATTTTGGGATAACAATAAGCTTATAACTTATCAGTTTTATTTTAATAAAATAAAGATGAATTAAATTAGTTAATCATCTTTATAAACCTGTAAAGAAGCGATACTTTTAAAAGTGATTGTTTTTCATAGACTGTCGTTGACCTGTGAAATTGGCCAACGGTCGTATGTATAGTATACGACACCTTTTGAGAAAAATGAATATAATATACGACAGAGTACAAATATCATAAATAAACACATAGAAATTATAACCCCCTGGGTAGCGACGACCGTTACACTGTGTGTTTATAAAGGCGCAAGACTCGCAAACCAAGTCTTTTAGTTAAAAACGTGTCACTAAAACCATTATTTAACTAGGGTTAAAAGATTTTGGTCATAAAGGATACATTTGATTTAAATAAATATTTCATACATGGGATCCCAAAAGAAATAAAGTTTAAAGGATAGTTTACAAATTTCAGGGTGTATACGGCTACTGGCCACTCTAAGGGAAAAATTGACATTTAAGGTTCTCCTGTTCTTGTCCATCCCTCGACTGTGGTGGCCGAGCAGCTAACTATGTACATTCCGCCTCTAGATCTCTTCAAATCAGGGTTGATCCAGCTTACCCTTGCCTTTACCTGCCCCACATAGCACCCGTGAGCCAAGGCCCAGCAAGAAAACCATGACATCATAGCATGAACAGTATCAATAATCAAATGATTAATTAAGCATAATCAAACATTCAACAGCCCACAACATTCACATAGTCAGCAAACATAATCAGTAAATCCACAATCTAATATTCAGATATCCAGTAGATTATATTCATCAAATTAACATCAATAACCAAGTCATATAATAACCAGGGTCGATGCCCTTAGGTCACACCCTCTGTTTACCCCACTGACTCTGGTCTGCTTAAACCGAGCTCAGTGAATATTAAGCTGTCCTCAGCTACTAGTGGCTAAGTCGCATACTATGTGCCAATATTAATTCTGACACTCGTAGGCCGTTTATTTCATGTTCAGATGGCATAATACCATCATACAATAATGTATACAGGTATAGGGAACCCTTAGTCCCAACATAGTCATACAACTGGGTGGAGTTTTCTGACCTTTAATTCTGAGCGCTCTGATTACGAGAAAGGACCCCTTGAGCATGATCCCTTTTCCGAGCTCTAGCGTACACCTAGTCACAACCATGATAAGGGGGTTTCCATCAATACTAATTGAATAAAGGTTCCCAGAGTAAGTTCTAGCCTTCGGAACATCAAGTTCCACAAAACATGGTAGTGGAATCGATCCCTAGCACCCCAGGATGAGTTCCCACACCTAAAACCTCCTCAAAGCCAAAAATGCTCTTAAGAGCCGTGGCCCTAAGCCCTCCATGCTACGGCCTGCCTCCCATCAAAGGCGCAGCCTCCCCATGCAGCAGACACCCGGCGCGGCCCGCCCTTCATTTCGATTCCCATCTGTTCTAGAGGGTCGCGACGAACCCAGAAAAATCCTCATTTCCAACCACTGAACCTCAATCATATCAACCCAAAACCATCCCAATGACATAATCTAACTACCACAAACACCCTAACAAGTTCCCAGTAGCAAAACCCAACAAGAACCTAGCTTAAATCCTTATCCCAAAACTTCAATTCAATCTTCAATATCAAGAACCCAAGAACATTTAAAACTCAGCCAAAAACTACAGAATTAAACAGCTAAAATCATAATTCAAAACTTACCTTAACTTCTATATGAACCACCAGATTGCTACTGAATTAGTCCCCAAGATTCCAGCTCAAATCCTTGAGTTTCTAGCCCAAATTTCCCTTGGTTTCAATGGTTTAGCTTGAGGAAGAGAGTTTGAGAAAGAGATGAATGAGCTGAGAGAAAGAGAAGGGTCAGTTTAGGAGTTTCTACTTATTTCCTTAGTTTTGTTTTATCTAACATAAGTTACTTAAGTTAATCCCGAGGCTCGGGGTACCAAAAACGTCCCCGAGGGAAAAATGGTAAAATTTCCCAATATTCCCTCCTAAACTCTCTAACTTCAAATATATATCCAATTATTTATTTTCACAACCCGATAACCCAAATAAATATCTAATACCCAAAATACCCCTTGACTCGCCCCGAGTCAGGTATTAGGTCCCATTGTGACTTTCCCGCTAACTAGCTCCCTAGGATCGCCTCAAGCCGGATGCTGCAAATATATCCACATAATAATGTGGTCTTCACAATTATAACATATACTCACTTTTATGCCCTCAACGGGCCAAAATTACAAATATGCCCCTTTAAGCTAAACAAGGCCCACATGCATACTAATACCCATAAACATGCATTTCATATATCCACATAATCATATAAGCATGCTTATCACATAATCATGCATTAAATCATTAAAATCACATATAAACCAATTATGCTCTCCCGACACACTAATCAAGGCCCTTAACCCTTATTAGTGATTTTTGGGTCGTTACAGAAATTTTATAGTGGTTCAGTCCTGTTCTGATGAACAGTAGTAACCTCATCCACTTAGTCTTTAGTATTGAATCACTCGATAGAGAATTACATGGATGAACTGAAGTATTCACTTGTCACCAATTTTCGCAGAGTTTCTCTCCATAAAATATCTCTCTCAAACTCGTTCCTAGAAAGATCCAAAAAGAAGAAGAAGCCCTTTTTTTTAATGAAGCCTTGGGTCCTTTATTTATAGTACCCAAGGGCTGTTACATGATCAGTAATACTAGGATCATGGTTTGGTGCACAATTATTGGGTAGTGGAGATACGTGTCCACCTCCCCATGATTATGAGATTGTGGGTATTCTCGTTGTTTCTCTGGATCGTGGTTGACCATGCACGATTGAAACCTTCGAGAAAACATTCAGTCTTAGTTGATCTATGAGACTTAGGTGATAGGCCATATGACCCTTTAGAGCTTGGGCTAGGTCTGATGATCTTTTGGGTGCTAGGCCTGATGACCTTCTGGGTGCTAGGCCTGATGACTTTCTGGGTGCTAAGCTTGTGGACTTCATCTTGGACGAGCGTGAACTTTATCCAGTGAAGAATAGGGCAGGTCGACCACCCATGTGGCTCTTGAATAGGTCAGGCCGACACCCCTAGGGGTTGGGGTCAGGCCAACCACCCTGTAGGGGTTAGGGCTAGGCCGACCACCCCTAGGGGTTTTAGTTTGGTCGACTTCTCTATATGTCCTGGACCGATCTTTTTTTCTCATCGGTATTTTTTCAATACTTCGTCGCTTTTCCCTAATTTGTGATGCCATGTGCCGCTTTCTCATTCGCCACATCATCCCTGGATTTTTGAGGGATAACATTTGCCCCCCAAGTTTATTATAATGTGTTCAAAATTACAGTAAACTTTATCTGGCCCGAGAAACATATCGTAGCAGTACTTTAACAGCAAAGTCCCTAGGGACATTACGTAGTACTTTTATCAACTATCGATTTCAAGGATAATTATAATTCCTAAAAATAAATATATTTTTCAAGGAAATTTGAGTACTAAAAATATAATATATTTTTCAAGGATATTAATTCCCAAAAATACAAAATATTTTTCAAGGAATTTGAATTCCTAAAAATATAAGATATTTTTTAAGGAATTTGACTTTTTAACCATACCAGATATTTTTCAAGGATTTTGAATTCCTAAAAATATGGTTAGCCTAAGACGCTATAAGTAGGGCCTCACTCATCAGACTCCTGACCCATGCGCCTCCTTCAGGAAGTTCTGAGTTGTGGAATTCTCCAATTCTTCATCAACTCTGCGTATTTCCTCTTTGGTAAGTATTCTTTCCCAATTTTTATGTCTCTGATGAATCTGTTTAAATCTCCTTGTTTTGTTTTATTTTGATCCAAAATGATTGACTTGTTTGAATAAAAAACTATTCTTAATAAAAAATTGGCTTGTTCTTTGCCTCTTTTTGCGTGATGCTTAGGGTTTAGATGCCTATAGGCCGACCACCCTTTCGATTAATTGGTCGGGGTGATTTCCAGGCTTAGGAAATTAGCGTTGGGCAATTTCCAAGGTTCCCTATCTAGCCATAGGTGATTTCCAGGTTTAGGGGATTAGGGTTTAGGCCGACTACTCCTAGGGTTTTGTTAGCTGGGCGATTTCCAAGCCTATGTGCCCTATGATTAGCGATTTCCAAGGCTTCACAACCTAGGTGTAGGAAATTTGCAGGGTTTCAAATCCTCAGTTTTGGTTGAACCTGGATCCTCCTTGTGTTGCACCATTTTTTTATGAGACTTGAACCCTAGCCTTTTTTCAATTTCTGGAGCTTAAATCCTCAGGGTAGTCGGCCTAAGGTGGTAGGCTGACCACCTTAGCTCCTATTTGTCTCCTTGATGCGCCAAAGTGTTCTCCAATCCCTAGGGTGGTCGGCCTAAGCCTAGGCTGACCACCTAATCTTCTTTTTTTGCACGTTATTGGGTCTCATATATCCTAATGTGGTTAGCCTAGGCCGACATCCTAGGTCCTTTCTTTTGCATTTTGTAAGCTCAGAGTGGTTGGCCGAGGCTTAGTTCCACTAGGCCGACCCCTACTTTGAGACTTCGATCAATTTTTCCAATTCTAGGGGAGTCCTATGGTGGTCGGCCTGAGCTTAGTCTCACTGGGCCGACCCCCTATATAGATTTTTCCCTTGATTTCTTCATTTTTGCTCCTTAGTAATAGACATGCCCCTAGCTACTAGCCTATATGGTCCATGGTAGGGAGCTTCATGTTTTCAATATACTAACTTTACTCTTTGTTTTTATTTGTTGCAGATGTTCATCTCCTCTTCGTTAGATAAGTCTGTAATTGAGTGTACTCCACAAGAGTTCTTGGAAAAAGTGAAAAGGATTTTCCATCGCTCCGCTTTATATTTGTTCAGTGAGGAAGACTTCTTGAAAAGGTATAGCCCAATGGCGAGAGTAAAACAGACAACTCGGCAACCCTCCGAAGATAATCCTCAGATTTCCAGGCACATCACTCAGGGCTCATCGCCTGGCTCTTTGTAGATCTCTTCTCAGCATAGTACTCCTCACGGCTCTATGGGCACATCTCAGCAAAGTCACACTTCTTAGCAGAGTTTGTCCGGCCAGCGGGACTCCTTGCCACACCCTTTGAACCGAGATACCAGTCGGGTTTCCCATCACTCTTTTTCTCGATGTGAACATGCCGAGGGTTCTTATCGCTAGGTTACTTACCCTTAGGAGAGTTCTATTCATAGGTTTCAGCCTAAGGTGGTTCTCCTTCTTCCAAGAGGAAGACAGTCTCACCAGCTGCGCAGCAGAAGAAGAGACAACAAAAACAGTTCCATTCATTAGATTCTGGGGCCACCTTTGCCAGTGAGATCATATGGAAATTGGTTGAGAAGCCTCACTCTGCAGATTACGAGGTTGTTTGGTTCAAGGGGGCTTCCTCTGACATGACTAAAGAGAAGGTAAAGAACTTAAGGAAGACCTTTGACCTCTCTGACCTGTTTATTACTATCCCTGGTCCAAACGACAGAGCCGAGACCCACCTTGGGTATGTGTGCTTGGACATGCTCTGCCATCAAGTCTGATGCCCTACTTCCTCTTCATCCATACTTCCAGAGTGTGGAAGATTATTTTGGTATTCCTTCTCAGTTGGTTCCCAACACGATCTTGGTGTTATCTGCATTGTACATTATCTATCATCGTAGGAAATGGGCTGCTCCAGTACCTCATGAGATCCATTACTTATTTGATTTGAAGATGAACCCTTCTTAGCGCAACTTGTGGTACTTCCACTTCCACCATTATACGAGCGAGGTTACGGAAACCTTCTTGGAAGAGATCTCTGGAAATAGCAAGGCGTTTAGATATGATGACAACTATTTCTTCACTAAGGTTGCAGATGCCAACTACTCCAAGTTTAAGCACGTCGGGCCTTTTTATAGACCGCTCCTGACCTAAGCTATGACCGTTAGGGTCTAGCCATTGATTGCCATGACTTCTGAGGAGAAGAATGTCAAGACCCTCGTTACTTCAGAGAACCTTAGGAAGGTCGGGTTGTTTCCTTCTACTATAGTCGATGTTCCAGATGAAGACTATCCTCAGCCTGTGAACGCCATAGACTCCTTCGGACCTATTCATGTTAAGGAGGTACCCTCTTCACCCGTGCTAGCTGGACAGGACTGTGATGAGGTGGGTTCATCGGCACACCAACTACTTGCTTCAGATGATTTTGATGAAGCCACGTTCGAACCTGAATCTCATTCAAGAGGTTTGGCACTTTTATTATCTTTACTTTATGTTTCGTCTGTATTTGATATCCCGCTAACATTTGATCTTCTTTTGTAGGTTCAGATATGTTCAGCTTTGTTCCTACCCAACAAAGGTTGACTCCGACCGAGACTAGTCCTTCTGTCCGGGCGGCCATGAGGGCCAGGATTGAGCCTGAGTCGATAACGGAGGTACCTCCCGAGGTGTCTTCTCCTACTCCTTTGGCATCTAGTTCTATCACAGAGGTAGAGCCATTCTTGCCTATGCTGGTTCCTCCCAGTTTCACTGATGCGGGTGCCTCCTTTTCTGCGCCTGCTCCCTTATCTGAGCCACACCAGTCTGCCATACGAAATTTAGGTGCCATCATGGACCGAGCGTCCCATCTGGAGTAGACGACAATGACTTTTAATGGGATTAAGAATGAGGACTTGAACACCATCCTCAAGAAGTGACTCCTTGTCATTCCGAGTGTAAGTCCTTTACAATTTTCTTTTTGTCTGGTTAGCTTGTGTGCTAATGTTAACTAACATTTGTATGTTTTTTGGAGGCACCGATGTTGGTCTCCCATGTCTGTGATGGGTCTGTAGAGTGTACCTCTCCGCTTTCCAACCTTCGTTTGGAGCTTGAAACTGTCTTCCAAGAGGTGCTGGACCTTAGGTGCGTTCTTTGCTTTAGGGATGTAGGAATTTCTTTGAAAGATATAGAGATCAAAACTCTCCACAGTACCATGGAGCTCAAACAATAGGAAGTGACCGAGTTGAATCTTAGGATAACCCAGATTGAGGGGAAACTTTCCGATCAGCTCCAACAGTCTAATGCTGAGAAATGGAAGATGATTGCTGACATGGACCAACTGCAGAAGGATGCTCTTGTCGAGAAGGAGTAAGAGGTCAAAGCTACCCGGGACAAGGCTCGAGAGGAGTATTCAGAGACAGCTTTCTCTTGCTTCTACTTGATCTGGAAGTTCAACAAACATTTGAACTTAGATTTACTTCTCGAGAAGACGTGAGCAAAGGAGCTTAGGAAGTGTCTAGCTCGTGAGGCTACTGAGGCTTAGAGTGGTCTTTCAAATGATACTCTTCACCCTAGTTACTCTTATTTGGGTCTCTTACTTTGTCTTTCCTTTCATGCCATTAGTGGGGCACCTTGTACTTGACAATTTTTACATATGACATTTTATGCCTTTATGCTTTTTTGTTATGAGTACTCAGTGTATTGATTGAAATTTTTTATTTCCAATGCTTGCTAAGTATATCAACTCACAACCCATTGGTTTAGGTATCAATATACTCTGAACACATGTATTTCACGTGCCATACTAACCTTACTCCTTTCCGTTTTTCATGCTAACAACCATGGTAATGTGAGTAGTATGATACTTCACCAAGTACCATGAACAAAACAGTTAGGTCGGCCACCCCATGGGTGATAGGTCGACCACCTTATAAGGGTTGGTGGGCAGGCCGACCATCCTATAAGGGACATGGCTAGGAGTCTCCCTACCAATGCCTTTTTGTTGTTGTTTTTTGCACTTTTGGAACATATGTTCAAAAAATATCCTAGAAAAACTTGAGCTTGCTTAGTACTTAAGGTCACACTCTCATTACTTGTGTATACCCCGATCGGTATGTACTATATGCCTCCCAATTGATGATGGGTTTAAAATCCTTGGTCACTTGCTACTTGACCATCCCTTGCTTTGATCGTTTAGACACATAGTCTTATCCTTTTCACCCAATGATGCAAGCAGCAAATGCTTGTCCCTCATTGGTAGTCGGGTGATGGTTTCATACTCAGTAGTAATGATACCTATACACAGATACAGATTGTGTAGCAAGTGTCGATCATGATCTACGTAATCTCTCATGTACTCGTTATAATGATTGTAGACGGAAGTGCCTAAGTTGGACCAACCGGGTCTAGATGGGCTAATCGAGCCTGTAACGAGTCTTCGATCAAATTATCGATCAGTCTCTCAAGGACCAGATTTTATTATTATCTGATGATGGTGACTGGTCTTCGAACCAGTCTATTTTTTGATCACATGGGTCGATAGGTTCCTCAAGAACAAGGGACGAACATGATCAAATGATTTGGCGACAAGGTCGAAGATTAGTCTCTCTTTTTGGATCGTATGGGTCAATAGGTTCCTCAAGAACAAAGATCAAACATGATCCATAATGGTGACATGTAATTGGACCAGTCTCTTTTGTTGATCATATGGGTCGATAGGTTCCTAAAGAACCAAAATCAAACATGATCAAATGATTTGGAGACAAGGTCCTAAGACCTATCTCTCTTTTGGATCGTATGGGTTGATAGGCTCCTCAAGAACTAAGATCGAACATGATCCATTAATTTGGTGACAAGGTCCTAGGACCTATCTCTCTTTTGGATCGTATGGGACGATAGGCTCCTCAAGAACCAAGATCGAACATGATCCATTAATTTGGCGACAAGGTCCTAGGACCTGTCTCTTGTTGAACGTAGTTTAAAGAATTTAGAGAGACTTAAGAAATTAAATTCATTCATTGAAGCACAATGGATGTTACATAGATAATTTTAAAAAACTACATTTGTAAATTAAAACTTCTATCGCTGCTGAACAACTTCACTGATAGTACCGGCAGAGTTATTCGCTATTCCAGTAGCTTTTGATTTGTTCTCCATTAAGTCGAGCTATCTTGAATGTCCCTGGTGGGATCACCTCCTCCACAAGGTATGGCCCTTCCCAATTAGGTCCTAGTACCCATCCTATAGTGTCCTTAGTGTTTAGGAACACCCTCCTGAGTACTAAGTCTCCAACTTGGAATTTTTGAACTTTCACTCTGGATTTGAAGTATCTGGCCACTTTTTGTTGATGTGTTACTACTCTGAGGCTTGCCTTACCTCATCTTTCTTCGATTAAATCGAGTGAATCTTCCATTAGTTGATGGTTCCTCCCTTGATCATATGTCTCTCATCTATGCGATGGGGGAGTGAGTTCAACTGGCAACATGGCTTCATACGCAAATGCCAAAGAGAATGGCGTATGGCCTGTCTCCATTCGTGCCGTCGTTCAATGTGACCATAAGACCTCTTGAAGTAATTCTGGCCAGGCTCCTTGGCTTGTTCAAGGCGTTTCTTCAGAGTGTCTTTGATAGTCTTGTTCACTGCTTCTACTTGACCATTAGCTTGGGGGTGTGCTACCGAGGATAAGCTCTTTGTGATTCCATGCCTCATACAAAAGTCAGTGAACATATCACTGTCGAATTGAGTCCCATTGTCTGAGACTATCTTCATTGGTAGACTGGATCGACATATGATATTTTTTACCACAAAG
Source organism: Humulus lupulus (assembly GCF_963169125.1). Classification (NCBI taxonomy): domain Eukaryota; kingdom Viridiplantae; phylum Streptophyta; class Magnoliopsida; order Rosales; family Cannabaceae; genus Humulus; species Humulus lupulus. The sequence goes on along the minus strand of NC_084797.1, from coordinate 108,612,091 downwards.
TCTAAGAATTTCTTCAAGGTGATGGTGGCGAGCGATTCTGCTTCAGCCCATTTGGTGAAGTAGTCTACCGCTACAACAGCTATAGTGTCTCGGAATTTTACTTAGCTAGGTAGTAGTAGTAGTAGTTGTAGTATGTTAGTTTTCGTGGATATTGGTTCAAGCCAGGATTTAGTTGGAAACTCATCGCAGCAGTTATAGATTTTATAAGTTTAACCTATAGTTTAGAAATATTAATTATAACATAAGGTTTGATTAAAATAGCTGGTCCCAGAAATATTATTTATTATAACCTAAGGTTTAGATAGAATTATTAAGAGCGTGACACTTGTCATAAGCATGTTTATTAAGGATTTAAGCATTTTGGATGAATAATTTAATAAAAGAAAGATCTAGAAGCTCTAGAACGTTCCAACAGCTGTTAGGATCACATTTTACTTAGTCAAAGTTGTATAATCATTTTCAAATATGCTGAAAGAGTGCAAAAACGTGTTTGATATATCAATGTATGCTAATATATTGTAGCTATAGGGGACGATATATCGCCTACGGAAGATACGAAAAACACGTTGACGTCGCACGAACAAAACCACTGAGGCTCGGGAATATAGGGGAGGCGATATATCACCTATAGGGGGCGATATATTAGCTCCACACTCATATTTTGAAAGTCTGTGGAATCTGAGCTAGAAACAGCCCTTCACCACTTGGACTTGCTCTTGAACGTTTTTGACCGAGTTCTGGGCATCTGTTGAAATGAAAATTCAAATCTTTTCCATTTATATTCATTTATTAATTCATTTTAAAAGGGGTTAGTTTCACTCCTTGAACTCTATAAATAAGACCTAGTACTCAGCCATTTCAGTCATCATTCAAGCATTCATCGGAGCATCCAAGCTACTAAGATTACTCTAGAAAGAAAATACTTAGGTTTTGGGTTAAAAGCTTTTCTAATCTAAGCTTTTCTAAGACACTTGGGAAGTAAGATAGAGTGTTATTTCGGTTTTGAGGTGTAGATCAAAGTCATAGTTCATCCAAGGTATTCTTATCATCATGTTCAGTTCTTCATAGTTCTTTAGTTTACTTTTGTTTTCTTTCAGATCCTAACTCTTTGTTATGATTCTTGGTTAGGTGTTTAAGTTCTTTGAACCTTAAGGTTTTCGGTAAGGTTCTACTTTGATGGTTTAGTTCTCTTTTTTATCTCATTTGCTATAGAAACTCATGGTTTTTACTATTGGTTTTAGGAGTGTTACAATCCTGTTCTTGTCTCCATATCCCGGTTTTTGGTAAGGAAAATAGGTTACATTATATGTGTTTATATGTTTATGTTATGATATGTTTTATGCTATACTATGATATGATATGTGATATGATATATGTTTTGTAGTCGCTTGGGCATATGATCTTCTTAGATAGCAAGCCCCAAGAATTTTGATCATTTTCGTGGTTTAGAGTTATGATTTACCCTACCTTGATTAGTAGACAGAGGACCTAGATGGGTTATCATATACTATAGTTGTGATCTAACCTACCTCGATTAGTAGACTGAGGACCTAGATGGTTTTATCATATACCATGTTAATGAGTTAATGACCATTAATATTGTAGTCCTATATGATATATGTTTCTACGTCATATGTTTTATAGTATATGCTTTAAGATATAGTCTTATGTTTTATGATTTATGATATATATGTTTTTAGTAGATTTTCCTTGCTGGGCATTAGGCTCACTCCTTTCTTTTTAGATGGTGAAGGAAAATGAACTTGGAAGGCAGGTCGGATTCGTGGTAGCTCGGCATGTGTATTGAGGATGGATGTATTGAATGGACTGCTGGAAGATCGAGGATGACATTGTTTTTTAGTCTTTTAAATTATCTTTTATGTATTTCCACACTTAGTAATCAAACAATTGATTTAAAGTTTATGTTTTATGTTTTATGTATTAAATAATGGGATCTCATACCTTAATTTGTATTTCGTACACTATTTTGGATTTTAAAGTTCTATTATTTATTGATGCATGTATTCGGATTAATAGCTATGTCTTAGTAGTTTTAATGGTCCAAGGTCTTAGAAATAGTCGGGGCATTACAACAGCAAATTGGACTCCTCTCCTTCCCATGGGTAGCTTTCTGATCAGGTCGATTCCCCAAACAGTGAAGGGCAAAGGGCTTTGCATTTGTGTTAATTCATTAGGTGTTGCCTGAGGTATCTTGGAGAACATCTGACATTTGTGGCATCTTTTGACATACTTCATCGATTCTTCATTCATCATTGGCCAAATGTATCCTTGTCTTAGGATTTTCTTTGATAGGCTCTGGCCCCGGCGTGATCTCCATAAAACCCCTCGTGTACCTCGATCATTAACAACTTTGACTGTTCGGGTGTAACACACCTTAGCAGTGGTAGGGAGTACCCTTGTCGTTACAGGGCCCCTTCGACTATCATATATCATCCAACTTGTCTCACCAACTTCCTTGCTTTGTTCCAATCACTAGGTACTACTGCTTTGTTCCGATCTCCTAACTCAACAGGTAGTGCCTCCTGCTTGGTTATGCTTCATTCCGCCAAGTATTTTCCAGGAATGACATTCAGGGTGTTCGTATCTTTGGCACTGGTAAGCTTTGCTAAGGCATCAACATTGACATTCTACTCCCTCGGGACTTGTATAATCGAGTATCTCCTTAATTGTGTCAACAAATCCTTCACCTTGTTCAGGTACTGAACCATCCTAAGTCCCTTGGATTGATACTCACCCAGTACCTAGTACACCATTAGCTTGGAATCACTAAATGTCTCCAAGGACTGTGCATGTGCATCTCGAGATAAGCGTAATCCTGCTAATAATGCCTCGTACTTAGCCTCGTTGTTTGAAGCGTTGAATCCAAATCTGAGAGTGCAATGAATTCGATGATTCTTTCGGGTGATCAGTGTGATTCCTACGCCTAAGTTGTGTTCATTGGATGCTCCGTCAACATACAGCTTCCATACGGGAGTATCTCCTTCCTTCTCGGTATCTCCATTCTCCGATTGGTAGGAAGGGTCTTCAAGGTTGGTGCCTTCGACTATGAAGTCTGCCAATGCGTGTCCATTTATCTCCATCCTCGAATGATAAGTGATATCAAACAGTCCTAGTTCCACTACACACTTGAGTAATTGTCTCGAGGCCTCTAGTTTTCGAAGAACTTGTCTTAGTGGTTGATCGGTCAGGACTCGGATTGAGTAAGCTTGGAAATATGGACCCAGCTTTCGAGAGGTGATTACTAAATAATAGGCTAGCTTTTCAAGAGGGGGATACCTAGACTCTGCATCTACTAGCCTTTTACTGATACATTACACTGGGTGCTGTACCCTGTTCTCTTCTTTTACCAAAGTAGCGCTTATTGCATGCTCGATGATTGCCAAATAGATGAATAGTACTTCACCATATATTGGCTTCGCTAGGACGGGAGGTTGAGCGAGATGCTCCTTCAAGGCTTGGATGGCTTCCTCACATTCCTCGGTCCATTGGATCTTCTTGGTGCTCCTCATTAAGTTAAAGAAAGGGACACACTTGTCCGTAGACTTTGATACGAACCTACTAAGGGTAGCTACTCTTCCTATTAAGCTTTGCACTTCTTTGATTGTGGTAGGTGACTTAATGTCAATCAATTCTTTGATCGTTTCGGGGTTAACCTTGATTCCACGTGAATTGACTATGTATCCAAGAAACTTATCAAAACCAACTCCAAATGAGCAATTGAGAGGGTTTAACTTCATGCTATACTTTGTAAGTACTGCAAAGCATTCCTCCAAGTCTTGAACATGCCCTCCAGCTTCTTTGGACTTGACCAACATGTAATCGACATATACCTCCATATTTTTTCCAATCAAATCTCGGAACATGCCATTCACTGAACGCTGGTAGGTGGCTCCTGCATTCTTCAAGTCGAATGGCATCACCTTATAATAGTACAATCCCATGTCTCTCTGGAAGCTGGTATGTTCCTCGTTGGGAGGGTGAATACTTATTTGATTATACCCAGAATATGCATCCATGAATGAGAGTATTTCATGTCCTGCAGTTGCATCGACCAGTTGGTTTATTCTAGGTAGTGGGAAGCAGTCTTTGGGCAGGCCTTGTTCAGATCTATATAGTCCACGCATGTCCTCCATTTCCTGTTTGGCTTTGCAAAAAGCACAGGGTTTGATACCCAATCTAGGTAGTAGGCCTCCCCTATAAAACCATTTTCCTGGAGCTGCCCGACCTCATCCTTCAGAGCTTGAGATCGGTCTTTGTCAAGCATTCTCCTATTTTGTTGCACTGGTGGGTAGTTCTTGTCCACATTGAGGACATGGCTTATGACGGATGGAGAAATTCCAACCATGTCCTAATGTGACTAGGCAAAGACGTCCTGGTTCTTCTTTAAAAATTCTACCAACCGTGCCTCAATTTCCACCTTTAGCTCCTTCCCAACTTTTATTACTCTTGTCGAGTCCTCGTCATCTAGTAGGACTTCATCAATATCTTCGACTGGTCCTACCTCCATGACATCATCCCCAAAGCGAGGATCGATGTCGTTTCCCTCACTTTGGGAAACTTGCTATAATAAAAAAATCTTTGTTAAAAGGAGTCCCCAGCTCTAGTAGAGTGTTTCTTTCAATGTCAACTTCCATGTTGACAACCTCATCTGTTCCTTCATTCCCTTCGCATCAGATTATTACCATGTTGTTTACGCATGGTCCTTTCTTTTCCTTGACCACTGACGCATTATAGCATTCCCGTGCCCCCCTTTGGTTACCCTGTACACATCCTTGCCCTACGCTTGTGGGGATCTTCATAGACAGATGCCAAATAGATACTGCTACGTGTAATTCCATCAGGAGGGGTCTTCTGAGCACTACATTGTAAGCCGATGAGCAATCTACCACCAGGAACTCTGTCATCATAGTCTCGTGCCTGGGGGCATCCCCCACATGACCGGTAATCTAATAGTTCCTACTGGTGCTAGGCATTTAATATTGCCCAATAAATTCCTCAGTGGTCGCAGTAGTAATCGGGCTATGTCGTATCCACAGAGAGGTAAAATACAAGTAAAAAGGAAGATTAGTAAATCAGAAATAATAAACTTTGAAATGATGTAACTTTGAAAAGAATATAAACATTAAATAAACAAATTTGAGGAATTAGAATCAGAAAGAAAATATGGAAGGCATAAGTTTCATTCATGCAAACATATCTATATTTTAATAAAATTGATTCATTATACTCAACTATAATTCTACACCATTAATTATAGTTGGAAAATATATATAATAAAGCTCACCTTAAAGTATGTTCTTTAATTAAATTATACTAGCTTCCAATTTTAAAAACCTATCATATTTTATACTTTAGAGCGACAAAATACCAATGGCAGAATGCAGTAAAAAGCATATAATATAACAAATATCCTAAATTAAATTAAAAACCTAAATTACATAAGAAGAGCATGACTAGACTTATGTAAAAGATAATAATAAATTTAGAATAAAAATTAGAAGAAAATAAATTTAATTGTAACAAATATATAGAAATGAAGAACAAAATAAAGAATCAATATATTAAAAATATAATGTTAAACATGAACTCCACTCTAGCCTTTCCACAAGAAAATTTAGCCTAAAATAGGCATTGTTTTCACTCACAAAAATGTAAAAGAAAAATAGGAAAAATAAGTGTTTTTCTCTCCAATACTCTATACTATTCCTTCCACAATCTGATTATTTTTTCCCTTCATTTTGTTCTCTATTTATAGTGAAAATAGGACCCAAAATGTGAAAAATCGTGTACAATATAGTGGGAAAAATGACTGAAAAATAGGTGCAAAGTGGGGAAAATGGTGTTTAGCCGTGGGAGATAAAGGCTGATCGTGGCAGGCAGCTGGTCGGGCTCGTGGGGAATAGCAGGCGACGTGGTAGGCTCCGGTTGGCTCAGGTGGCTGGCGCGTCAGACGGATGGGACGTGGCATCAGATCGTGTCAGGCACGTGGGGGCAGTCTGGCGACGACGGGACAGCTGCGTCAGATCATGTCAGGCGGCTGGCTGGTGGCTGGCTGGTGGCTTGGCTGGGCGAATGGGGAGTTGCCATTTGGCAGCGTTAGGTGGGAGCTGTGCTTTGGGTTTGGGCTCCATTTTGGGCCATTTCATCTTCAAAAATGCCATTTTCTTCATGATTTCTTCAATTTTAATTCTTTCTTTCTCCTTTCTTTTTCTTTGTGTCAAAAATATATTTTATTTCCTGAAAATTAAACACAAATTAAATTAAAATTAAAATTTTAAAATATAAAATATATGACAATAAATCCTTGAAAATATTAATTAAAACTTAATTAATTTTACACTTTAAGATTAATAAAATGATATTTTTGAGCACTAATCACAACCCCCATCCAGCTTATTGCTAGTCTCTAGCAATTCAAGCGAAATGATAAATGTCAACATGATATATTTCCAGTCAAAAATTATAAAAATAACTTAAGTATTAACACAAAATGTTAGTAACAGGTCAACAAGAGTTATCAAGATTACTTTGAATAAATCTAGAGTTGTGAGTGTGTGCATCAAACTTGAACCTTCTTACCGCAAACCATAGCACATAAAGCTTTTGAAATTATGCCAAGTAAAAGTCTTAACTCCATTAACCTCTCATGTAATTGAAAGTATTTAAAGTTTAAGGTTTCACTCATGGAGTTGGAAAAGAAGTAAGCACTCATCAAATGGGTATATATTTAGGACAAACTCATAAATAATTATTGAAACGAAGATAGGAAATAAACATTTTGGACAACCACCATAAAGTTAAATAGACAATCTTTACATTTATTCTAAGAGCCATAAAATAAAACATGAAATTAATAAAAACACATTTTTTTTTTGGACACAAGAGACAACATAATTGAAAATGATAGAAATATTGCTCTTGTGTCTTTCTCTTTTTTTTTTCTTTTCTATATATATATATATATTTTTTTTTTTCTTTTTTTCTTTTTTCTTTTTTCTTTTTTCTTTCTTCTTTTTCTTTTTTTTTTCTTTTTCTTTTTCATGAACAACATAATAAAAGGCTCTCTAATAAGATTTGTCTATAGAAAATATTATCCCTAAAACATCATCCATTCATACCACAATACCTTGTCCAAATAATTATAACCATTTCTAAGAATCAATAAAAATTAAAAAAGTTTTTTTCTCAAGTCTCACTTCTCACACAAAAGAATGAATTACTTAAACATGGAAAATTTCTAAGCAAATATGTGCTAACAACCATCTTACCACAACAATTGGCATGTGCATTAGGTAACTCTAGAGAAACTCTTAGTAATACAGATAACAAAAATTGACTCAAAAGTAACATTTTGCAAAAATAAATAAGTAATTTTTAAAAAATTTGACCGTGAAAATATTAATATGACAAAAATCAACATGAACGTGCATAAATATGCTCACCACCCCTAACCAAAATCTGATAGTGTCCTCAATGTCTCAAAAGATAATAAATGTAAAAGAGCAGGGAAAGAGAACACCTGGATAGCGAGCGTCGAGCGATAGAGTGAATATTGATTCTCTAAAACATGAAAAACTGAAAACACAAAATGATAACAAATATAAAAAAATGACAAAAGGGAAATAAACAGAAAAAAAACCTATGTACAAACAATTTGGAACACTACTCAGACTTGGTAAACCGGTTCCACGAGAGTGACTTCTTCAGGCTGGGTCACCCTCTCTATGTAGTGTTTCAGTCGCTGGCCATTTACTTTGAATTCTCTCTGATCAATTGGGTCTATGACCTCAACAACACCGTTGGGAAAGAAAGATTTCACAACATATGGACCAGTCCACCTTGATCTCAGCTTGCCAGGGTGGATATGAAAACGAGAGTCATAAAGATGCACTCGTTGGTTTGGCTCAAATTCTTTTCTTAGGATCTTCCTGTCATGAGCCACTTTCATTTTAGCCTTGTAGATCCTAGAGTTCTCATAAGCATCGTTCCTTAACTCTTCAATTTCTGACAACTGAAGCTTACGATTGAGTCCTGCCGCCTTGAGATCAAAATTTAGGCTTTTAACTGCCCAATAAGCTTTGTGTTCTAGCTCAACAGGAAGGTGGCAGACTTTACCATAGACTAGCCTATAAGGAGACATACCAAGTTGAGTTTTGTAAGCAGTGCGGTATGCCCAGAGAGCATCGAGAAGTCGTGAGAACCAATCTTTGCGGTCAGGATTAACCGTCTTTTCTAAGATTTGCTTAATTTCTCGATTGGCTAACTCAGCTTGGCCATTTGTCTGTGGGTGATAAGGCAATGCAACCTTATGAATTACACCATATTTTTGCATTAAGGTCTCAAAATAATAGTTGCAAAAATGGGTGCCTTGATCACTTATGATAGCGCGAGGTGTGCCAAACCTAGATAATACATTTTCCTTTAAGAATTTCACAATAGTTGTGTTATCATTATTTCGACAAGGCACAACTTCCACCCATTTTGAGACATAGTCTATGGCGAGAAGAATGTAAAGGTAGCCAGAAGAAGGTGGAAATGGTCCCATAAAGTCTATCCCCCAACAATCGAATATTTCTATCACAAGAATTGGGTTTAATGGCATCATATGTCGTCGGGACAGGGCACCTAATTTCTGACACCTTTCACATGATCGACAAAAATTGTTAGTGTCTTTGAACAAAGTGGGCCAATAAAGACGACACTGTAAGATTTTTGCAGCAGTCTTTTTCATAGAAAAATGACCACCACAAGCTTCATTATGACAAAAGTTCAGAACACTAAAAATTTCATCATCAGGAATGCAACGTCTCATAATTTGGTCGGGGCAATACTTGAAAAGATATGGGTCATCCCAATAAAAGTTACGAGCCTCGACCAAAAATTTACGTTTATCTTGTGCACTCCATGCAGTTGGAAGTTCGCCAGTCACTAAGTAATTAACGATATGAGCATACCATGGCAACTTATTGACTTCGAAGAGATGTTCATCAGGGAAGTCATCTCGAATGGCTGGGCCATCAGCGGATTCAGAAAATTCAAGATGAGATAAGTGGTCTGCTACCATGTTTTCAACTCCTTTCTTGTCTTTTATGGTCAGATCAAATTCCTGTAACAGAAGGATCCACCTAATTAAACGCGCCTTAGCATGCTTTTTGGAAAGGAGGTATTTTAAGGCGGAATAGTCCGTAAAGACTGTGATAGGTGAACCAATCAGGTAGGAACGAAACTTGTCAAGTGCGAATACTACAGCAAGTAACTCTTTTTCAGTGGTAGAATAGTTCATTTGAGCACTGTTAAGAGTTCTATTTGCGTAGTGGACAACGAAGGGCTTCCCTTCCCTTCTTTGACCTAAGACGGCCCTATAGCATAATTGCTAGCATCACACATGATTTCGAACGGTAAGTTCCAATCTGGTGGCTGAATGATAGGGGCGGAGGTGAGTTTTGCAACGAGCGTTCGAAAAGATTCCTCACATTCAGGTGCCCAACTAAACACAACATCTTTTGCTAGGAGGTTTGACAAAGGGCGAGCAATTGTCGAAAATTTTTGTATGAACCTCCTATAGAATCCTGCATGCCCAAGAAAAGATTGAATGTCTTTAACAGTCTTGGGGGTGGGCAGCTTTGATATGAGTTCAATCTTTGATTGATCAACCTCAATTCCTCGTTCCGACACAACATGCCCCAAGACTATGCCTGATGGCACCATGAAATGACACTTTTCCCTGTTGAGTACCAAGCCCTTTTCTTTGCAACGTTTGAGCACAGACTCTAAATTGAGAAGGCTTGATTTAAAGGAATCTCCAAATATTGTCAAATCATCCATGAATACTTCCATACATTTCTCGATCATATCACTAAATATGCTCATCATGCATTGCTGGAAAGTGGCTGGAGCATTGCACAGGCCAAATGGCATACGCCGAAAGGCAAAAGTACCAAAAGGACAAGTGAATGTGGTCTTATCCTGATCTTCTAAGGCAATCTCGATTTGGTAATACCCTGAATAACCATCGAGAAAACTATAGAAAGGATGACCTGCCACACGTTCCAATATTTGATCGATGAATGGAAGTGGAAAATGGTCTTTGCGGGTGACTGCATTTAACTTTCTATAATCAATGCACATGCGCCACCCAGTTGTGACCTTGGTAGGAACAAGTTCCCCATTTTCATTTTGTACCACTGTTACCCCAGATTTCTTGGGAACAACCTGAGTTGGGCTGACCCATTTACTGTCAGCAACAGGATAGATTATGCCGGAATCCAGAAGTTTCAAGACTTCAGTCTTTACTACTTCCTTCATCGTTGGGTTCAATCTTCTTTGAGGGTCACGACGCGGTATAGCCCCATCTTCCAATTGAATGTGATGGGAGCAAATTAAAGGACTAATACCTTTGACGTCAGCTATCGTCCATCCTAATGCATCTCTTTCTTCTTGCAACACATTGATGAGTTGGCGTTCTTGTGTGGCATTGATCTTGGAGGATATTATGACAGGAAAAGTGTTGTCAGCTCCCAGGAAAACATGCTTAAGACCGTCAGGAAGTTGGGCCAACTTTGGTTTTGGAGCTTGTTCAATGGATGGTTTTGGTGTTTCTCGATCTTGAGGGAGTTCCTCAAAGATTGGATTCCAAAACATGGTTTTTCTAGCCTGTGAGTGTTTGATGATTTCAGGGTTGATTACGGACTCATCAGGCTCAGAACTTTCTGAAATTTGGATGAGGTGATTAAATGACTAGAAGTGTATTTTGATTCGACCTCTTCCGAAATAAGTGTATCGATCAGATAGGAATGGAAACACTCATCGTTATCAGGTGGTTGTTTGCCAATGTGGAAAACATTTACTTCTAGAGTCATGTTCCTGAAAGAGATTTTCATGAGACCATTCCTATAGTTAATGAGTTCATTAGCTGTTGCGAGGAAAGGTCTACCAAGAATGATGGGAATTTTGGACTCTATACTCACTTCAGATTGAGTGTCCAAGATGAGAAAATCAACAGGGTAATAGAATTTTTCAATTTGAATCAGAACGTCTTCTACTATTCCCCGAGGTTTCTTAACTGATCGATCAACCAGTTGTAGCACCACAGATGTGGGCTTGAGTTCTCCTAGACCTAATTGCAAGTATATTGAATATGGCATGAGATTTACACTTGCTCTTAAGTCTAGAAGTGCTTGACCAAATTCCTGTTCCCCAATTTGACATGAGATGGTGGGACAACCAGGATCTTTGTACTTAGGCGGTGTTTTGCAGTCAATTACCGCGCTAGCTTGTTCTGCCAAGAATGCAGTTTTCTTGACATGGTGCTTTCTTTTAACGCTGCATAAATCCTTGATAACCTTGGCATAAACCGGCACTTTTTTAATCACATGCAACAATGGCAAGTTGATCTTCACTTGTGTTAAAAGGTCTAGGATTTTACCACGATTTTGCAGTACCTTTCCAGTGGATTTCAAAGATTGAGGAAAGGGTACCTTTACTGGAATGCTTATTGGCACATCATCATCTGGAGCGGGCATTGACGTACTCGTTGTCTTAGTTAACGGTGAAACCGTACCTTGACCACTTCGAGTAGTGATGGCATTAACCTCTTTGAAATTTGTATCTGCAGAGGAGGAGGTTTGTCCATGTGTTGCTCTTTTTGATGGATTAGAGGTTGAGCGGGAAGTCTCCCATGCTCTTGAATCTCCAAAGTAGTGTTTACCTTTGTCATTTGGATTTTCATGTCCTTCATTTCCTCTACCATTTGTGTGAAACAAGATTTGAGCTCTTGAGTTGAGGTTATTTGAGTTTGCGCAAGCATTTGCAAAGTATTCTCAAGAGAATTACTTGACTGCATGTTATTTTGAGGAGCGTTGTATGATTTTGGTGGTTGCTGCTCAGGCCTCCATTGGCTTCCAGATGCTTGGTTCGAATCCTTCCAGCTGAAATTTGGATGGTTGCGCCAACCACGATTGTAAGTGTTTGAGAAAGGGTTATAAGGCTTCTTGTAATCCCCTAAAGCATTGCAGTGTTCCTCATTTCCTCCTCTTAGCTCACCAAGAGTTGGGCACTCTTGCGGTTGATGTTCCATCCCTCCACAGATGAAGCATGGATCTCGTGTCTCTACCTTTGCAGCCATGTGGATTCCTCTACCTTCTTGAGATTTGAAAGCCTCGAATTGTTGTCTCAATGATTCAATTTGGCTTTTGACGTTGTCATCTTCCCTCAATTGGTAGATTCCAGTTGATCGTGGCTTGTCTATAGGACCCAGTCCATTCCATGTGTAGGACTTTTCAGCAAGATAGTCGAGGTACTCGAAAGCTTCATCGGGATCTTTTTGAAGGAATTCGCCATTGCACATCATTTGTACGAATTGTCTTTGTCCGATTGTGAGACCGTCATAGAAATAGCTGATTAGACGCCAGCTTTCGTATCCATGATGTGGGCATTGATTTATCAAATCTCTAAACCTCTCCCAGACCTAATGGAAAGTTTCATGGTCTTTCTGGATGAAGGTAGAGATTTGCCTCTTAAGGCTGTTAGTCTTATGGGGCGGGAAATATTTGGCAAAGAATGCTTTTGTCATTTCGTCCCATGTTCCGATAGATCTAGGCCTTAAGGAATACAACCAACTTTTTGCTTTGTCTTTGAGTGAGAAAGGAAAGAATTTCAATCTCACAATGTTGGTGACATCAGCTCGATTGTTGAATGTAGCCACCACCTCTTCGAATTCCCGTATATGCACGTACGGACTCTCATTTTCCAACCCATGGAAGGTTGGTAAGAGGTTAATCATGCCAGGTTTGAAATCGAAATTTGGCATATTGTTGGGATACATTATGCATGAAGGTGTGGCTGTACGCGTAGGATGTAAATAATCCTGTAGCGTTCTTGGTTGGACTTCATCTTGATGAGCCATCGTGGGTGGTTCAGGAAGACTCAGTGAATCAGGAGTGTTTGAACGAATGGAAGAAAACGACGAACTAGGAGAGTTTTCTAAAGTTTCTACTTGTTGTCTCACAAATCTCCCTAGTGCGTCTCTGTTTCGTGGCATAAATATTTTTTAGTTTGTAAGTATTATAAGCACAAATGTGTAATAATGTAATAAGTATACACCAAAATGTTCCCAGGCCAATTGGAAAGGCTGCCAAGGTACCACTTTAGGCCCAAGAGCTTTTCTAGAACTCCCCGAGGTTCTTAGAAAAGATTGGAGGGTAACGCTAACACAGACCTTATTTAAGAACCAATTTTTCTAAGACAGAACAAGTTTGGTTTTTACTAATTTCCAAAATTACACAAATGTTCTCAATACTTTGTTTGATTTTTTATTTTGAGTTTTTTTTTTAAAATTTATGATTTAAAATTTTATGCTCTTTTTTTTTTTGGAAAAAACCTAAATCTAAAAAAATAAAATTCTAAACCTAAAAATAAAATTTTTAAAAAAATGAAAAAATAAAATAAAATAATTACTAAGGAAAAATAAAATAAAAGAGAAATTAAAAATTATACTACTTTTTTTTTTAAATAAAGAAAAAAAAATTAATTTACTATGCAAACCTTTATTTGTAGAATTACCTCCCCGGCAACGGTGCCAAAAATTGATATTGCCCAATAAATTCCTAAGCGTTCGCAGTAGTAATCGTGCTATGTCGTATCCACAGAGAGGTAAAATACAAGTAAAAAGGAAGATTAGTAAATCAGAAATAATAAACTTTGAAATGATGTAACTTTGAAAAGAATATAAACATTAAATAAACAAATTTGTGGAATTAGAATCAGAAAGAAAATATGGAAGACATAAGTTTCATTCATGCAAACATATCTATATTTTAATAAAATTGATTCATTATACTCAACTATAATTCTACACCATTAATTATAGTTGGAAAATATATATAATAAAGCTCACCTTAAAGTATGTTCTTTAATTAAATTATACTAACTTCCAATTTTAAAAACCTATCATATTATATACTTTAGAGCGACAAAATACCAATGGCAGAATGCAGTAAAAAGCATATAATATAACAAATATCCTAAATTAAATTAAAAACCTAAATTACATAAGAAGAGCATGACTAGACTTATGTAAAAGATAATAATAAATTTAGAATAAAAATTAGAAGAAAATAAATTTAATTATAACAAATATATAGAAATGAAGAACAAAATAAAGACCAATATATTAAAAATATAATGTTAAACATGAACTCCATTCTAGCCTTTCCACAAGAAAATTTAGCCTAAAATAGGCATTGTTTTCACTCACAAAAATGTAAAAGAAAAATAGGAAAAATAAGTGTTTTTCTCTCCAATACTCTCTACTATTCCTTCCACAATCTGATTATTTTTTCCCTTCATTTTGTTCTCTATTTATAGTGAAAATAGGACCCAAAATGTGAAAAATCGTGTACAATGTAGTGGGAAAAATGACTGAAAAATAGGTGCAAAGTGGGGAAAATGGTGTTCAGCCGTGGGAGATAAAGGCTGATCGTGGCAGGCGGCTGGTCGGGCTCGTGGGGAATAGCAGGCGACGCGGCAGGCTCCGGTTGGCTCAGGTGGCTGGCGCGTCAGACGGATGGGACGTGGCGTCAGATCGTGTCAGACATGTGGGGGCAGTCTGGCGACGACGGGACAGCTGCGTCAGATCGTGTCAGGCGGCTGACGGCTAGCGGCTAGCGGCTGGCTGGTGGCTTGGCTGGACGAATGGGGAGCTTCCATTTGGCAGCGTTAGGTGGCAACTGAAGCTTTGGGTTTGGGCTCCATTTTGGGCCATTTCATCTTCAAAAATGCCATTTTCTTCATGATTTCTTCAATTTTAATTCTTTCTTTCTCCTTTCTTTTTCTTTCTGTCAAAAATATATTTTATTTCCTGAAAATTAAACACAAATTAAATTAAAATTAATATTTTCAAATATAAAATATATGACAATAAATCCTTGAAAATATTAATTAAAACTTAATTAATTTTACACTTTAAGATTAATAAAATGATATTTTTGAGCACTAATCAGCATTCTCTCGTGAATCCTTATATTACTTGGGAACACGGTGTCAGGTCCTTGACCGTGAGCTTCATCTTCTCGAGGGATGATTTGTAGATGATATCTACAGAGCTTCCCGTATCCACCAAGCATCTCTTCATTTGGGCATTGGTGATTAGAGTGGTAAGGACTAGAGGGCCATTGTGGGAGTACCTCACATGCCTAGCGTCATCCTCCATAGAAGTGGGAGTTTCACTTTCATACTTCAGATTTTTTGGAGACCACTCCTTGACTACCATGCAATGGGAAGACTTCCCTACCTCATGTCTTAGGGTCCTTGCATATCTCTCACGAGAATTGTTACTGTTGCTTGGTATGTGGGCCCCCACATATGGTATCCAATGTTAAGTCCATGGCCG
The DNA here is from genome assembly GCF_963169125.1 of Humulus lupulus. Lineage (NCBI taxonomy): Eukaryota > Viridiplantae > Streptophyta > Magnoliopsida > Rosales > Cannabaceae > Humulus > Humulus lupulus. Next base: position 108,596,682 of record NC_084797.1, on the reverse strand, counting down.
CTGGCTCCAGTGGTGGACTCTTCTGCCTTCAGAATTTTGGATTCCTACTCGGGATTTCGGTCTTGTCTCGGTACCTCAAGAGTTTTCCTGATCGAAGGAGAAACACTGTCTCATCCTTTAACTGTTTGCATTCATTTGTGTCGTGCCCGTTATCATTGTGGAAATGACAAAACTTATTCTTGTCCCTCTTTCCTTCTGAACGCAAGGGTGTTGGCTTTCAGTATGGTACCTCCTCGTATGTTGCTAAGTAAATCTCAACCCTTGATGTAGTTAGGATAGTATAATTGGTGAACCTGGGCTGGTAGGGCTGATGCTTAGTCTGTTCATCGGCTGGTGCTAACTTAGCATTCTTTTCTCCACCCTGCACGTCCCTTGAGGTACTCCTCCTTTTACCGTTGCTTCCATTGCTACCCTGAGGGTTTGCATCGTTCTTGCCTGCCTTGATAGTAATTGGATGGTTTATGCCTTTTTCTTCCTTCATGATAGTGTCATCTAGCTTCATGTATTTGTCTGCTCGGTCAAGGAACTTCTTCAAGGTGTTGATGGGTTCCTGTGTATGCTATCCCACAAAGGACTACCATAAATTATTCCTGCAAAGATGGCAACGAACTTCCCTTCATCTCCTACTATGGACTCTCGGTTTGCCTCTCTCATGAATCTTTGGATATAGTCCTTCAGGGATTCATCCTTCCCTTGCTTGATGTAAGCTAGCTGGTTGGCATAAACTTGTTGAATCTGTCCGGCACTGAAGACCTTGCGAAATTCCTTCATGAATTTCTCTTAGGAGGTGATGGATCCAAGTTTGAATTTCCAATACCATTCATGAGTCGAGTCAGAGAGAGTGGTAGGGAATACTTTGCACCTATAATCATGCTCCACACTGAGTAACTCCATCTGATCCTTGAACTTTCCAATGTGCCAAACTAGGTCCTCCTTCCCAGTGTATGTTGGACGTTTTGGGGTCTTGTATTTCGGTGGTGGTTGAGCAGCGTAGATCTTGGCACTGCAGGGACTCCCAATTCTATGAGCACCCTCGATATCAGAAGGTATTTTTGTCAGACCCTGAACAGCCATGACGAGTGCATCTATTTGAGCCTGCATTGCTGGTGGGATTACTGCTCCAGGTGGGGTAGACGTCCCTGGTACCCCCTCTTGAGCGTTGGTCCTCCTATTGATGACCTCCCTCAGATGTTGAGGTTATGCATCTTTCTTGAGCCTATCGAACCTGGTATTGGTGCTGTTCATTAGTTTCTTTCCCTTGCGAGAATGATGGTGTAAGGGTGGTAGGTTCGCCTTGCCTTTGTCAGTGCGACCCTGCCCCCGAGACTTTCCTCCTACATGACTTTGAGACTTTGAGCGGCCATTTCCATTCTTGTCATGCCTCTCAGATGTTTGACCCTTATCTCCTGCGTTGTTTTGTCTATCCCCCTAGGAGGGGTCTTTTGGTTGGTAACACTCTTACTACGAGATGAAGTGTTATTCTTCTTTGTCATGGAGGAGGCAGTCTTGGACTGTGCCTCTTCATCCTGTCTCTAGGAAATTGGCTTTGGGAGCATCCTTGGGATTCAAATCCTCTCTTGGGACTCCCTATTACTGCTGTCCCGCATCCCTGCTGCTTTGGCCTGATCCTCCCTTGCCGCCTGAGCAGTAGTTTCAGCGTTAGATCGAGCTAAATGGGTAGCCGCCTCCAGGGCCACAACAACCTTCTGGTGCCTTCGGTTAGCTCCCTGCTCCCTCTGGATCATCATCTAGACCTGCTCATCTATGTCCCATCGTTGTCGTTCCATAGTCGCCATCTACAGGGCAATTTCTGAAGAAAGGCCTCTTGCCTCGCCAAAAATTATGCCATCTCCTCCTGGTGAGCATCCTGTGGATCTTCAGCATCAGGTTGATCTCCAACCTCCACTTGAGGTTCGTTAACAAGATCAATGGGATCCTGAGTGGTGGTTCCCTAGGAGCCGTCTTCTTTGTCTGACTGGATTTTGGAGGCATCCACTACACCAATAACCCATTTTTATAATACATGAATATAACAGAAATGAAAAAGTATTATAATAGAGTTAAAAATATGGGCGGCGAACACACACACTAAAAAAAGCGCGCTAATTTATTTCTGGGAAATAGATTTCGAACTTTTATTTTCCTTTTTTTTTTTCATAGGTCTAATTTATTTCTGGGAAAAAAAAGGGTACTCAACCTCTCTCTCACCTCATCTCGTTAACTCATCTGGGCTCATCTTTTCTTCAATTTTTATCGATCCCCTACCGATCCTAATTTCCTTCCTTAAGCCTTGCTCCGATCCCCTTCTGACTTTCCTTCCTTAAGCCTTGCGTCGATCCTGTTCTCCCAAACTTCTGCCATTGTTAAAAACCTAGCTCGGCTTCTGCACCATCGAGTTTTTCAACAGGGAAGACCTGACAACTCTCTTTCTCCATCGTCATTGCTTAACTTAAGCAATCTCTGCTTCTCGGTCCAGTGAGGTACTGTTAGTAGTATTTTAGTTGTTCTTGTAGCATGTATTTTATAATATGGATGGATATAGCAATATTTGTGTCTGATCCCTCAAATATCACCTTGTTTTCATATCCTTTTTCCCCCAACAACCCAAACAAAAAATGCTAAAATGGTTAGCTCAGCATATATAGATGAAAAATCGTTATATATATATATAATAAATACCAGGATCTCGAATAGTAGTCCTGACGGTGTGACCTTTCTCTAATAAGGTTTTGACAAGCTAATGGTTAATGAAGCTTGTTTCTCCTGTTACACAGTATTCTGGCATCCTTATCTTTTTTTCTGCGAATTCACCAATGGCTACCAATTTTGGATTATATATAGTGATGTTTTAACTTGCTTTTACGAAAAAAAAGTAAAAATAAAATAAGACTTTTTCAAATGTGTCATGCATAGGACCACTCTGTTTATTAAAGCAGCAATAGTGGAAGGTGATTCATTCCGTTTTTGTGGTAATTGGATTAAAGTAATATTGTATTATTCGTTGGAGGGTTAAGATTATTTTCTATCTGAAATGATGAGAATCATGTTCATAGCTAAAAAATTTCATATAACATGAAGAATGAATTGGCCTTTTTTGGATATATATGTCCATTTCATTTAAACTCTACATGAAATAGGCCAAAGGGATTTGGTTCTCACTTATTATCAAGCAACATAACAAGAATAGCCAACTAGAAACTTTAATTAACTTCTTACTAATTTGTGTCCTAAATTTTAGTTTGAATTCTTACTTCTCAAATTTTCTTATTTTGCTTGTTTAGAAGATAAATAAAGTACGAAGAAAATCTCATTAAATCTTTCTAAAGTAAATTGTAGATTAACTAATTCCTTAGTTCTTTTCAAATGAATATGTTATTTGATAGGTGCTCAAAGCACTAGGTGACTTCATGCAATGAATTATGGCTCAATATATTTTTTTTGTATGTTTTTCTTATCTTAATTTTGTTGTGAGCCTAAAATTAATTATTTAACTTTAAGTTGCCCACACCAAGCCATTTGCAAATGATTCCAAAATAAAGTAAGAAAAACCTATATAATATTAGCTTTTTGTTTGGGTGTTTATTCTAGGTGTCAATATCTCTATTTGTGTTTGGGTTTAGATTGTGTTAAAGGGATTGTCAATATCTCTCTTGATGTCGTAAAATAGTCTTTGATTCATAACTAGAAGGGATCCTTCTCTGACAATGATTTTGGTCCAGAATTGTTGGTTAATCAAACTTCCAAGTTTAGTCTATTGTGTTTTTTCTCTCTGTTTTTTTTTTGGCATTGGCTTCGTAAATAAAGCACACTCTACTGTTGATTTTTGTAGCTTAATTTATTATGGTGTTCTATTTGTGTTTCTCTTCTTATGGCTTGTTGGACTTAGTCTAAATACATGGTCATGCTCTTTATTCAGTGCTCACTTTACATATTTTCAGAAGAAAAGATTTTGTATGAGTTTCAGAGTAAGTATGAGATGTGCTTCAAAACTAAAATGTCAGTTTTTATTTTTTATAATACAGTATTAGAATTTCATATTTTTGTCTAGGCAAGTAATCATATTATATGTACTTCATTGTTTTGATTTCTTTTTTATTGGAGTAGTTGGCTATATTTGGAAATGTGGTCAGCTGCATATCAATGTCTCCTTTGCTTGGGAGAGGACATATTTTTACTTTTCCTTGCATGCAGTAGTTATTTATTTATTTATTTTTATATGTTTTATCTGGATTATATGAGGTGTTAGGTGTCAAAATTTAGAAAGGAGTAAACTAGTTAGATCTTGTTATTTGCATGATTGTTCTTTCTGGTAAAGAAAGGTTGGTTGTTTGGTAAACTGCATCTAGTAATGGATTCCTGACCGTGCAGATCAAACTTTCAGTTCATTTGGCACTGGGAAGAGTGGGCTTATGTTTTAGAACTCCCAATTAGTAAGAATCATGCTGAAGTCACACTACAAAAAAAGAGTGTTTATTTCTTCTTTTTTTCTTTTTTATTTATTTCCATGGTATCATGATCGAAGCTAAAATTTCTATAATTTTGCACCCATAATCTTAATTTGAGATATTAATTTGTTGTGTTGGATTTCTTTTGCTTGTATCATAACAAGTATACTCACAAATTTTCTACATCAATCTTGTGGGAGAGTATCCCAAATATCATATTTGATTTTGTTGAGATTAATGTGGTTTATTATATTTACACTTTTAGACACAAATACCAAAGAATGTGTATATCCATAAATTTTTCTAAAAACAGTTTAAAAAACAATGCAGTGTGTTTGGCCTTATTTTCTAAAAACAGGTTCTAAAAAACTGAGGTAAAAAAACAAGAATTTAGAAAACAAGTAAAGTGTGTTCTCAAAGTTTTCACTCTCTCGGATCTTTCTTGATAAAAAAGAACAAGAAAACACTTAACAATGGAGCTTTCTTCTTTGGATGTTGATTCAAGTGACATGCATTTGTTTTGTTCAAACTGAAATCAAAATCCTATTGAAAAACACAATATAATGTTCTACAAATTTTTTTGCTGAATTCCAAATAAAATAAAACATGAATAACTTGTTTAGGGTGATTTGATGTGCTCTCAGCTTTATTTTGTTTTCATTGGAGTTTTTGATGTTGGTTCTTTGCTAGGCACTTATTTTTGCAAAAGAATTAGCTATGCCTGGAAATGGAGAGAAAGAGTCAAATTTAAGCAAGAAAAACGATCACAAACTCACTGATTTATAAGGTAATTTCTCAATTTTTGTTGGAATAAATTAACAAACAGCAGGCCATTTTATCTTTTGATGTTCATTACTTAATTGGTATAACTAATGAGGATACATGACAAACTTCTATATCTGTCTTTGTTCCTTGCTTTGATTTTGTATTTATGTGATAGATTGCAAAACCTTGTTATGTGCAAGCTAAAAATCAAGGATTCAATATCACAGTGGAGTGATTTCTATGACACATGGGTCCTTTTTTTAACTTTTAAAACAATTGCATCTGCATGCGACATTTGTTGAACTAAAAACTTTCCCTCTTGTTTAAAGATTCAGAGTGTATTTTTTTTCATTATGCTTGTAAGTTGAAAAATTGGGATGGCAATCAGGTGTTTAATGGAGTTATTCATAAAAATTCAAGGGTGTTATTAAGCTTTCCTTGGTTTTATTTATGTTTTGTTGTGACTTGTTTAGATTGAGAATTTAGGTTTTAAGATTTTGAAAAATGGTTTCGATATCTCATTCTCTAGTTGTAATTCTGGAAAACCAACTTCAGATCTTCTTTGGATGCTGATTCAAGTGACATGCATTTGTTTTGTTCAAACTCAAATCAAAATCCTATTGAAAAACACAATATTATGTTCTACAAATCTTTTTGCTGAATTCCAAATAAAATAGAACATGAATAACTTGTATAGGGTAATTTGATGTGCTCTTAGCTTTGTTTTGTTTTCATGGGCGTTTTTGATGTTGGTTCTTTGCTAGGCACTTATTTTTTTGAAAGAATTAGCTATGTCTGGAAATGGAGAGAAAGAGTCAAATTTGAACAAGAAAAACGCTCACAAACTCACTGATTTATAAGGTAATTTTTCAATTTTTGGTGGAATAAATTAACAAACAGCAAGCCATTTTAGCTTTTGATGTTCATTACTTAATTGGTATAACTAATGAGGATACATGACAAACCTCTGTTATCCAAAAAATTGGCATTGATGACATGGCAAGTGATCCCTGGACACGTGGCTAACACCTGGAAGAGCTCTGCTAGGGTATCGACCAGAGGACGCATTAGAAGCAGTAAGCAGCCTAGTCTTACCTGCGACCAGTCTGGTCGATGGTTCTGCATGCAAAGTAACATTACTGTGAGGATCTTTGTAAATCCCAAATTTAACTCACACAATCTCCTGAGTATCCGATTATTCAGGAGAGAATATCTGTAACGATCTTATGTAATCCCCCTTGAGCCTATAAATAGAAAAAGATAGCTCAAGGAAGGGACTTTTGGCTTTTGAATTATTTGAGATTAGAGTAATTCTCCTTGGAATATTGTATTGTTCTTCAGAGGTTAGTGAAACTCATTGAACCCTTGTTCTTTGATCACTCCTTTGATTCTTATATCAATAACAGTCTAAGTGGACGTAGGTCATTACCAAATCCTGGGGCCGAACCACTATAAAATATCGTGTTCTTATTACTTTTTGTCATTGGATTCTTGTCAACATATTCATTCACATCAAGCATATTCTGACTCCGTGTCAGTTGACCAAAATCCGGGTCAACATTCTGGTGCTTTCATTAAGAGCTTGATTTATCATTGCTGAGAAAACTAATGGCGAAAACTAGAAGGAAAGCTGGATAGGCGACCGCTACCGCGCCATCAAACCCACCTCCTCCTCCCCCTGCGAGCGTGGCGGAGGATGAGCCACATCTGGACTTTGAGGAGGAAGAGATGGATGATGCAACGCTGAAGAGTACCCTGGGGGCATTGCAGGAGGAGCTGGCTAGTCTGAAAGCCAGTTAAGAGACTGCTTCCGAAGTTGTGGCGCGGCAGTAGCAGGAGATTGAACGGCAGTGCACGAAATTAAGCGAAAGGCAGGCGGAGATGGACCGCCGCCAGAGCAAAGCCATGGCAGCCCTTGAGGCGGCCTTGCAACTGGCAAGGAATCAGGCCGCACCTGTTTCGCAACCTGACCAACCTGTCAATGGGCCACCCCAGAGGGGTCATAATCCCAGCCCACCGATCCAGCCTTCGAGTCCGCAAAGGCCCGAGCAGCCTCAGGTGCCCCATGACGATGTCCCGCTGGACCCTGAGGCGCAGCCACCATCCCAAGCTAGTCGCGGCAATCCCCCACAATAGAGGCAGAATAAGGCTGAGCATCAGCCTCATAGTCCTAGATGCCGTATGGGCGATGAGACCAACCTACCGAACAGAGGTCAGTATCCCCCTGGTAACAGGAGGGACTCAGAGTTGGGCTCTGCGGTCCGGGGTTCCCCACGGCATGATAATGCACGGGGACGCCACGACCAGCGCAGGCCGCCCTCTAACGTTCGGGACGTTTCAGCCAGGGACGGAAATCGAGGGAACAGTCAATCCCACCATAGCCAATCAAGGTTCAGAGATGGGCATGGATATAATGAGGCCGACTCAGGCAAGGAAAACGGTGGGGGACGAAGGCACTCCTTTTGTACAGAGGATAGCTAATGCAGAAACTCCAAGCAAGTTCAAAATGCCTACACTTCCAAATTTTGACGGGTACGGAGACCCAGTTTCTCATGTCAATAAATTTGAGATACAAATGGACATTCAGAAAGTGTCCGAAGATGCTCGGTGCAGGATCTTCCCTGCAACACTTTCTGAAGCCGCGCAGGAATGGTTTTTTAATTTCCCTCCCGCAAGCATAGTTTCCTGGGAAATGTTCATAAGGGAGTTTTACAGACAGTTCTATGCAGGTCGTGTGCATCCGACCAAAGCAAACCAGCTGGTTGAAATTCGCCAACAGGATGGAGAATCAGTGAAGGACTACATCCAGCGCTTTATGCGAGCGGCGGCTGGAGCAAAAACGGTGGGGGACGAAGGAAAAATGATGGCCATAACTGCAGGGGTTAAACATTGTTCTCCCCTCTGGAAAAGTCTCCGAAAGGAAGGAGTGAGAACTACCCAGGAATTTTTGGACCGGGCTGATCGCTACATCAAGCTCGAAGAAGCCATTGCCGACGATGGAAAGCACTCAAGCAAGGATAAGAAGGCTTCCGAATCTGCCAAAGCCGCCAACGGTTCCAAACCAAATGGCAATGGCAACGACAATGGCAAGAATGGTGGAAAACGACCGTATAACGAGCCTTCCACCTCCGACAATAAACGAACCAAGGGTAATCGTTATGAACCTCGGTTCACTAACTACACTGCCCTCGTCGAGTCTCGGGGAGAGGTTTATCAGGCCACAAGTTCTAGTGTGCCTTACAAAGAACCTGGCCCCATTCGAAAGGATATTTTGAAGAGAGACGCTACCAAGTTCTGTCGTTATCATAACGACTACGGACATGACACCAATGAATGCAACCAGTTGAAAGACGAAATCGAGTTCCTTATTAGACAAGGACACTTAAGAAGATACATACGGGCCTCGGGAAATTCCCAACGAGAAGCTCCGGTTAGCAACGAGCAGGCGCCCACGCGCCAACGCTCGCCACCCTTACAGCCTGCCCCCGTGACTGGCACACTCTTAACCATCTGTGGAGGCCCGCACCTCGCGGGAAATAGCGGAAAGGCCAGGGAACAATATGCTCGGACTCTGCGCCACGACCAGGACATCGAGATGATGACTGTGGAGGACCGTGCACCAAAAAAGGCTCGGGCAGAGGAAGGTGAAATAACCTTCTCTGACGGCGATGCCCAACATGTTCGTTTCCCGCATTCTGATCCGCTAGTCGTGGACATCCAGATGGCCAACATGATGGTGAAGAGAGTGCTGGTCGATACAGGAAGTTCAGTCAATATCCTGTATAAGTCTACACTGGAACGCATGAAATTTTCCGTTAAGGACTTGGAGCCCTGCAACAAAACGATATACGGCTTCTCTGGAGAAGGACTCGCCCTCGCCGGATTGATCAAACTACCAGTAACAACGGGTACAACGCCTGCAACAAGGACATTACTCGCCACTTTTGTAGTGGTCGATTGTCCTTCAGCATACAATGCCCTCATTGGAAGGCCTATACTGGTTTATCTACGGGCCGTCATCTCTATGTGGCACTTGGCCATGAAGTTCCCAACAGACGTGGGGGTAGGACGCGTGTTGGGGAACCAAAGAGAAGCCAGGGAGTGCTACAATGCCTTAATCACAAAGGCGAAGAATGGAACGCCGAAGAGCACTACCTCCGATAGGTTGCAGATGACAGTTGATACACAAGCCCAATCCGGTGATGAAGTCACCAAATAGGGTGTTGCCCAAAGTGAGGATAGAGACTTAGATCCTCGCTTTGGGGATTTTGAAGAAAACGTTGGACCCATAGAGGACCTTGAGGAGGTCCAACTCGACGAAAAAGACCCGACCAGAGTCGTGAAGGTTGGGAAAAACTTAGAGCCTACCACGAAGCACGCACTGGTGGAATTTTTGCGAAAGAACCAGGAGGTTTTCGCCTGGGCGCATAAAGACATGGCTGGGATAGATCCTGCAGTCATCAGCCATGTCCTGAATATAGACAAAACCTTTTCTCCCGTGCAACAAAAGAGAAGGCTGCTCGATAAGGATAGATCGAGAGCCTTAAAAGAAGAAGTTGAAAGGTTAAAGGAGAATGGGTTCATCAGGGTGGCGTTTTATCCATTATGGGTCTCCAATCCAGTGCTGGTTCCCAAGCCAAATGGAAAATGGCGAACCTGCATGGATTTTACAGACCTCAATAAAGCTTGCCCAAAGGACTGCTTCCCACTCCCAAGAATCGACCAGCTGGTCGATGCAACTGCAGGACACGAGATCCTCTTGTTCATGGATGCGTATTTGGGCTACAACCAGATTAGCATGCATCCCCCCGACGAGGATCACACCAGCTTTCGGACCGATACGGGCTTATACTGTTACAAAGTAATGCCCTTCGGACTGAAAAATGCAGGTGCGACTTACCAACGGCTAGTCAACCACATGTTTAAGGAGCTGATTGGAGTAAACATGGAGGTATATGTGGACAACATGCTGGTAAATTCTAAAAAGGGAGAAGGACATGTAAGGGATTTACAAAAGTTCTTTGATGTATTGAACAAATACCAAATGAAGTTAAATCCCCTTAAATGTTCCTTCGGAGTTGGATCAGGGAAGTTTTTGGGGTTTATTGTAAATTCAAGAGGAATCGAGGCCAACCCCGACAAGATAAAAGCCTTGATCAATATGAAGTCGCCAGAAAGGATCAAATATGTACAAAGTTTAACCGGGATAATTGCAGCCCTAAGTAGATTTATTTCGAAATCAACAGACAAGTGCATCCCTTTTTTCAATCTACTTAGGGGAAATAAGAAGTTTGAATGGACAGGAGACTGCGAGCAAGCATTCCAGGCCTTGAAAGCCCATATGCCACAACCTCCCATCTTATCAAAGCCGATCGAAGGAGAAACTTTGTTTATTTACATGGCGATTACTGAAGTTGCTGCTAGCGCGGTACTAGTGCGAGAGGAAGAAGGCGTACAAAAAGCAATCTACTATGTCAGCAAGAGACTGATTGGGGCAGAGTTGAGATATCCCCCAATTGAGAGGTTAGCATATTGCTTAATCCTGGCCTCTAGGAAGCTACACCCTTACTTCCAAGCCCATCCTATTACAGTTCTAACTGACCAGCCCCTTAGACAAGTCCTCCAAAAACCAGAAGCGGCTGGACGATTATTAAAATGGGCAGTCGAACTGGGGCAGTTCGATATAACTTATTCACCGTGAGCAGCAGTCAAGGGACAAGTCTTGGCTGACCTTATTGGAGAGTTCACCGAACTCCCAGACAGCGAGCAGTGCAAACAGCCTAGTGCGCCTGAGCCTCAAGAGAAAGCCCCTTCGTGGAAATTATTCACGGATGGGTTGTCTAACGAATCCCACGCAGGAGCAGGAGTGATATTGATAACGCCAGAAGGGCATCAATTTCACTGCGCTATTAGGTTCGACTTCACCGCGTCAAATAATGAAGCCGAATACGAAGTACTCCTCACTGGATTGAGGATGGCGAAAGATATAAGCATAAAGACGCTTGATATTTACAGTGATTCACAGCTGGTGGTGAATCATGTTCTAGGAGAATATCAAGCGCGAGGCTTAAAAATGGTGGCCTACTTGAATAAAACAAAAGACTTGCTAGCCCAATTCACGGAGTACACCCTTCAGCAAATTCCGCGGGATCAGAATTCAAATGCAGATGCCTTAGCCAAACTCACGAGCGCGAAGGATGCTGACACATTGAACATTGTGCCAGTGGAAAGACTGAGTAAGCCAAGCATACAAGCGGTCGAATCCAGTATGGAGATTCGAATGGAGAATACATGGATGACACCTTATTTGGAGTATCTGACAAACGGTACGCTACCAACAGATAGAAACAAAGCCAGAACTCTACAAAGGTGAGCTGCTAGGTACATACTGGTCGATGGTGTTATGTACCGAAGAGGATATTCCTTGCCACTACTCAGATGCGTTACACCAGAAAAAGCTAAGGAACTCATGAAAGAGGTGCATGAAGGCTTCTGTGGGGATCACGCTGGCGGGCAGAGTTTGGCAAAGAAGATTCTAAGGCAAGGCTACTTCTGGCCAACTATGAACGAGGATTCGATGGAGTTTGTACGAAGATGCGATAAATGTCAAAGGTTCTCCAAGATTCCACGAGCAGCTCCAAACGAATTAAAACAGATGCAAAGTCCAAGGCCTTTTGCAGTATGGGGGATAGATTTGATTGGATCCCTACCTACAGGGAAAGGCAGAGTAAAGTACGCAGTCGTAGCAATCGATTACTTCACCAAATGGGCCGAAGCTGAACCGCTCGCTACCATCACGACCAAGAAATTTCTTGACTTTGTTATCAAGAATATTGTCTGTCAATATGGCTTGCCTAGAAAGATAGTTTCAGACAACGGAACCCAATTTGACAGCGACTTATTCACCGATTTCTGCGAAAGACATGGAGTTATCAAAATCTTTTCTTCAGTTGCACACCCCCAAGCGAATGGGCAGGTCGAAGCCGTGAATAAAACTCTTAAAGATACCCTGAAGAAGAGACTTGAAGAAGCTAAGGGAGCGTGGCCAGAGCAGCTACCTGAAGTCCTCTGGTCGTATAGAATGTCTCACCGAACAGCGACAGGACATACCCCATTTTCCTTAGCCTATGGATATGAGGCGATGTTGCCTGTCAAATTAGATCCCCCCTCACATTGACACTTAACATACGACCAAGACCAGAACAGCCAATTGATGATGGAATCCCTAGACTCGATTGACGAGATATGGGAGAAAGCCCAACTCTGAGTTGCTGCTTACCAGCAAAAAGTCGCCCGGTACTTCAACTCCAAAGTTAAAGAGAGAAAATTCAACGTCGGTGACTTGGTGCTACGACGAGTTTTCTTAAACACCCGTGACCCCACTGCTGGAGTACTCGGACCTAATTGGGAAGGACCTTACCAGATTGAAGAAGTCCTTCATCTGGGCACCTACAAACTTGCACGCTTAAACGGAGATCTCGTTCCACGTTATTGGAATGGAGAACACCTGCGCAAGTACTATCAGTGAACAGTCCTTTTTAAAGGACTGGCTTGTATTAATTTTTTTTACAAGTTTAGCAGAGACGGTTAGCCAAGCTGTATGGCTAATCGCTCGTATATGTACGATTCTATTTTAGAATCACTCGTAAAGACATGTTTAGTCCATTATTAATACGAGATTATAAGGGACTGTGCGCAGCTAGTCATTCTTGCCAACCTTTGTGAATTTATATTTACAAGTATTTGTTCATTACGTGTGTTGTTCTGCTGTATTACAAGTATTACCTTTTCACCCGAGCAGAAATGTTCGAACAGGTCGTGGTCAAGGCAAGTAACCAAGGACCTAAAGCTCCTCGATCACTTGGGGGGCATATAAGGCACATCGATAGCAAAGCGTACCATGAGGTATGTAAACACATGAACAAAATGAGTTAAAGCATGCTAAGGTACTTAGAGTATTTTTCAAAATTTATATTTTGTTAAATCAAGCCAAAGTACTATGCTAAGTTCGGTCATACGGACAAATGTTATAATAAATGAAAATGTTATAGCATCATGATGTAATCTTTTACACCGCAAGCATCATTGCTTGGATGTAGCTGTTCAAATAAAAGAAAGGTTTACTGCCCATGCAGTAAATTCAAAAAAGGCATTGTCTTTACATCACGACCCGTGGGTTGTATAATCAAAAGAAAGGAAAAATAATAAAAAAGCTCAAGAGGCATTGGGAGCAGCAGGGTCTTTATCAGCATTCTGATTGGTCGCGTCCTCAATGGCTCTTTCTTCTTCTGCACTAGCAAGGCTTGGAGAAGCAGGGATCCTTGCTCTTGCCTCCTCTTCAGCCAGTTGAGTAGTGCAGCGAGCCAGCTCAGCAGTCCCGACATCTTCTGAAAGATAGCTGAAATCGGCGCCCTGATTGTGTTTCTAGAAGTTATAAAAACACTGGAGCGTCGTCTTCTTATACCTTTCCAGATTCTTGGAGTTGTTGAGCTTCAGCCGCTCCACTTTGCCCTCAAGAGTAGCGATGGCATCGTCCTTAGACTTAAGCACCCCTTCTAATCTCTTGACTTCGCGAAATTGGGTGCGGCTGGCATCTTGATACTCCTCCCTCTGCTTTATTATAGCTGCCTTCGTAGCTTCAACCTCTGATAGCTTTGTCACCACGGCATCCCTCTGCTGAGCCAGCGCCTCCAACTCCTTTGCGTGCCTGGCCTCTGCAGCCGAAAGTTCCTCGGCTGCCTTCACCTGGTGCCTCTCGATAGCCTTTTCCCGAGCCTGTTCGATGGTGGCTTGGGTGCGGGTACAAGTAGTAGTGGCAGACAACAAAGCCTGAGGACAGAGGATAAAGTTAGAACCTGTGGCAAAGACTAAAAGACTAAGGCCAAAAAGATAAAGAAGTACTTACGCTGGCTATTTCGTTCAGGGTCCTGTTCAGAATTAGGTCGATCGTCATACTCTCTGCCTCAACCATTGCATCCTTGACGCGATCGTTTTTCCTGATGTGCGCAATACGGTCTTTGGCTGCTCGTACGGCACGACTCGAGAGTCTGGCCCCAAGAGTTTCTTCCCACTTGTCTTGTTCCCTGCTGGGCGCAGCCGGAGGAGGGTTCATTGGAGCAGGGGGAGTCTCCTTCTTAGCAGGGGCCAGAGGATGAGCAGAAGTTTACCCAGTTGGCACGCCCTTAGGAGGGTCTTCTGTTCGACTCTTTTTGGCAGGTCCCTGGCTCGTCTCGCCATTGTGTCTCCGTGACAACTTTCGCCGAAGCTGAGGAACTTCCTCTTCCTCCTCAGCCTAGTATAAGTTGAAGACGTTGGGAGTGGCCATATCTGCACACAAGTAAAAACATGCAAAGGGTAAAGATAAAAGCAGATGAAGACTCTTTATCAAAATGGAAAAGAAGGTCACAAAGTTAGTACCCGAGCTACAACTACTGGTCGCTATACTATTGACTCTATTAGTCACACACTCACTATCTGGCATGAAGAAGTCTGGCCCTAGATTTGGAGTATATGTAAAGTTGCCCTCCCCGTCAAACAAATGACAGGGAATTGGCAAGCTATTTAAAAGTAAAATAATTTTACCGTTCTCATCAGAGGATTCCCCCAGGTCCACAACTGGCTCTTTGGCCTTTTGTTTCCCCTTCCCTTGGGGAGCAGAAGGCCTTTCTGCGGAAGGATTGCCCGTGGGCTCCCTGATTGTAATCCCCGTCGGCCTCCTTCGAGGAGGGGACGCAGGAGGTTACTGCTCGGGAACCCCCTCGGCAGTGGCATCAGCTACCACGGATCCTCTTGTTTCATGGCGAGGAGCCAGGAGGCCAGACAGCCTCATGTTTTCATCAGTAACCAGGGACTTGATTCTTTTTTCTGCGTCTGTCATCCTGGCCAATGTATTGGACCTCAACACCATGTCTGGTGTTGGGGTCGGACGTAACCATGGGCCTGAAAGACAAAGTACAGTTTGAGAAAAATGAAAGGAGACTCTTTGATTAAAAGTATCAACCAGTCAAAGACAACACTTACCTCCTCGAGCGAAGTCCAGGTTGTTGCTGGTTATGTCCGGAGTAAGGAAGTACTCCTTACTGTACTGCCCCACATTAGATATGTGCGTAGTGTCACTCAGGAACGTCCGGTTTGTCTCCTGGTGACAGAAGTGAAAGAAACCCGTCCCATATTGTTGCGGGTTGTATTTAAGGTCGAAAAGATAATTGACCTCGTGGGGGGTAGGTTCTAGCCATTTTTTAAGTTTGTACAAGATATAGAGTGCGGCCAGCATTCTATATCCGTTTGGAGTAATTTGGAAGGGGGCGACGTCGAAATAATTAGCCACCCCCTGATAAAAAGGGTGTAGAGGGAGGAAAGCACCTGCCTCTATGTGATACCGAGACCAAGCGCTATATATGCCTCCGGGGAGGTTAGCCCTTTAGTCTGCGGCAGGAATTTTAATGGAAACCCCTGTGAAAGGGTACTTCCTGAAATAGTTAGCAACCATCCGAAGGGTCACTACGCTGGTCGGGGAAATATACCACTCGACATCAGGCAGATTCTAATTTGGATATTAGGGTCAGGAACAAGATTGTTTCGACCACTGGTCGAGGGAACCCTAGCCTGCGAATCAGGCTGAGCAGGAAGGTTTGGACTATCGTCGGATTCAGGTCTTTTCTTGCCTACGGATTTGGAACGAGCCATTTGAGGAGGAGAAGGACGAGGTCTGGATGAGGATCGAGAAAAAGGAATCTCGTGGATTCGGTCGGCCGTTTGTTCTTCGTCTTCGAGCAGCTGGGCGAGAAGATCATCGTCGATGGGCCGTTCACCTCCCCACAAATCTGGCATCAATGTCTGCAAACAGAAGAATGGGGAGGTGAGGATGGAGAATTTTTAAAGGCTTTTTAGAATAACGCTGGTCGAGTATAAAAGCCAAGCTTTTATACAACAACATTCTAACAAAAAGCTAAATGTTTCAACACGAACAGTTTGAAAAACGGATCAAAGGGTGAAAGTAAAAAGTTTTTCAAAAAAGCTTTTTCAACTCCCCTTTGGACGGGAAAAACCTATTTTCCAACTGGCCTAAAGATCGAAATTTTACTTTGATTTTACGTCCTAAAAGCATGATCTTGACTATTAAACTAACTCGTAACCTTTTTTTCCTACAAGACATTCTACTCACAAACATCTCAAACCAGAAGCAGATGGACTCAAACATTCAACATACAGAAGCATGCATTATAAAAATTTGAAGCGTAAGGATTCAAAAACTTACCAAGAAAATGGTCGTGGAGATTGAAAAAGAGCCTTCGAAAATCAAGAAACTCTCGGACTAAGTCTTGAAAATGCAGAAGAACGGTCTCCGGAGAAGATTGAAGCTCTGGTTTTTAGGGTTTCTTGAGAAGACAATGGCGTGCGTAAAAAGAAAAGGGGAAGTTTGGAGATGTTATATAAGTTTGTTTGCGGCATAAAAAGGTGTAATCATCAGTTTCCCTTTTTCGAAATATGGGGAAGCGGAATGCCCGTCGAATTATTACTGGGGAACCGAAAAGTCATGATTAGACAGGAGTAGGTTGCTTTTTCCAAGAACACACGAAGGGTTCTGACACGTAAGGCGGGGTTACCGAAGAGTCGTTCGCTCAAAAGTTTATTTATTGCTCGTAATAAATAAACTTGGGGGGAAAATGTTATCCAAAAAATTGGCATTGATGACGTGGCAAGTGATCCCTGGACACGTGGCTAACACCTGGAAGAGCTCTGCTAGGGTATCGACCAGAGGACGCATTAGAAGCGGTAAGCAGCCCAGTCTTACCTGCGACCAGTCTGGTCGATGGTTCTGCATGCAAAGTAACATTACTGTGAAGATCTTTGTAAATCCTGAATTTAACTCACACAATCTCCTGAGTATCCGATTATGCAGGAGAGAATATCTGTAACGATCTTATGTAATCCCCCTTGAGCCTATAAATGGAAAAAGATAGCTCAAGGAAGGGACTTTTGGCTTTTGAATTATTTGAGATTAGAGTAATTCTCCTTGGAATATTGTATTGTTCTTCAGAGGTTAGTGAAACTCATTGAACCCTTCTTCTTTGATCACTCCTTTGATTCTTATATCAATAACAGTCTAAGTGGACGTAGGTCATTACCAAATCCTGTGGCCGAACCACTATAAAATATCGTGTTCTTATTACTTTTCGTCATTGGATTCTTGTCAACATATTCATTCACATCAAGCATATTCCGACTCCGTGTCAGTTGACCAAAATCTGGGTCAATAACTTCTATATCTATTTTTGTTCCTTGCTTTGATTTTGCATTTATGTGATAGATTGAAAAACCTTGTTATGTGCAAGCTAAAAATCAAGGATGCAATATCACAATAGAGTGATGACTATGACACATGGGTCCTTTTTTTAACTTTTAAAACAATTGCATCTGCATGGGACACTTGTTGAACTAAAAACGTTCCCTCTTCCTTTACCATCTCTCATTCATTGGGTATGCTATCATCATTTCATTCAAATTTAAGAGACAATCATTCTGGCAAAAAAAAAAAAAAAAAAAGAAAGGACTAATATGTTGGGATCGAGCAATCAGAAATGGCTAAGATCTTTTTCTTGACAATATTGAAAGCTACTTTATTTCTCACAATTGTTACTGTTGTTAATGGCCAAGACCAATCAGGTTTTCTCATAATCTCTGGGTGTGCCTGGAAATAAGGTCACAACTTTTGAGACACACACACTTGGCATAATGCGAGCTTTTCCATTAGAGGGTACCGTGACTCAGCCCCTAAAGGCCATTTACTGACAAAGTAGGCTGGTCTTGGCACTTTTTTGTCCTCCCAAACTAATGTTGCACTGATTGCATGCTCGGTTGTGGCGAGGTATAACTACAATACTTCTCCCAATACTAGTTTAGATATTATTGGAGGGTCAACAAGGTGCTTCTTAAGGGCTTGGAATGAAAGCTCGCCCTCCTCCGTCCATTTGAATTTCTTGCCCCCTCTAAAATGATTGAGGAAGGGTAGGCATTTGTCGGTGGATTTTGAAATGAACCTGTTTAAGGTTGCCATTCGTTCAGTTAAACTATAGACGTCTTTATGCTTTTGAGATGAAGGCAAATCCATTAAGGCCTTGATCTTATCTTGGTTCGATTTATGCCTCGAGATTTCACTATGAATCCTAGAAACTTTCCCGATGATACCCTAAAGGAGAATTTTTGTGGGTTAAGTCTCATGTTAAAATTTTGAAGTATAGTGAAACACTCTGCGAGGTCATCTACATGGTTAATACTGTTCTTGGATTTTACGAGCATATCATCAACATACACTTCCATGTTATTTCAAATTTGTTCAACAAACATACGATTCACTAACCTCTGATATGTTGCTCCTGTATTTTTGAGCCCGAATGGCATCACATTGTACAATATAGCCCCTTATAAATCTTGTGTATTCTTGGTTCGGAGCATGTATTGCAATATGGTTATATCCAAAGTAAGCATCTATGAACGACATGATGTCGTGACTTGATGTTGCATTAATGAGCTGATCGATTTGAGATAGTGGAAAGCAATCATTTGGGCACGCCCTATTTTGGTCTAAATAATCAATGCATGTTTTCCATTTACCATTCGGTTTCGGGAGTAAAACTGGATTGGCAATCCAATATGGGTAAAAGGCATCTCATATCAACTGGTTTGCCTTTAGTCTATCAA
This sequence comes from Humulus lupulus, assembly GCF_963169125.1. NCBI lineage: Eukaryota > Viridiplantae > Streptophyta > Magnoliopsida > Rosales > Cannabaceae > Humulus > Humulus lupulus. The sequence continues at coordinate 108,577,771 of NC_084797.1, read as the reverse complement.
CTTCTTCTTTCAGGACTTTCTTCCTTTCATTGTCAAGGAGCCTTCTTTTTTGTTATTTCGAGGTGAAGTTTTTGTCTATATTTATTGCATGGTTAATTATATTGGAATCAATCCCAATCATATTCGAATGAGACCATTTAAAAACATCTTGATTTTCCCTCAGGAAGCGGATTAACTGCTATCTCACTTCTTTGGTTAGGTTCTTCCCATTTTCACCATTTTAGTGGTGTCTTTTTCTTTGAGCTGAATGTCTTCAAGCTCCTCTATTGGGCCGAGATCAACCCTATCTTTTCCCATTCTTGGGTCGATCTCATCCTCGACCTCCAAAATTTTATCTACTATTCCCTCAATCACAACTAGTGTTTGAGCACTAGACTTCCCTTTTCCCTCATGGAGATGTTGTAGCACTCTCGAACTGCTAATTGATTTCCCTTCAATGTTTTGATTCCACTCGGTGTTGGGAATTTAAGTGCCAAGTGCCTAACTAACGTCGCTGCCTTTGCCCAATCAGGGTTGGTCTCTCGAGCAAGACGTTGTAGGCCGATGGAGTATCCATTACTATGAACTCGAACATTTTAGTGATCGAGACTCGATATTTTCCCAATGTCACTGGGATCTCAATCGCCCTCATGTTAGAAATCCCTTCTCCAAAGAACATGTACAAGGTGGTTGCCCAAGCTTTTAGGTCTCGAACAAACAAACCCATTTTCTCCAAAGTCACTTTATAAAGGATGTTCACTAAGGTCTCCTTATCTATCATGGCTCGATGAACTCTCTTGTTGGCGAGTTGAAGGGTAATGACCAATGGTTTGTCGTGGGGAAATTGGACAGGAGAGGCATATTCTTCTGTGAAGGTAATAGGTTGGGTTTTTACCCTTTGTTATTTGGGAGCTTGAGGTTCTGGGACATATGGAGATCCGTTTCAAGTTTTCAACTCAAAAACAAATATTTTCTTAGCATTTATGCTCATTCCAGCTACATGGGGTCCCCCGAAAATGGTTATCACATCGTCTCCATCGATTGGGGTAGGTCAATTATCCTCCCTTGCAGGGGTATGACAACTTGAGGTTGTTGCGCAGACTGAGACAGAGCTGCCTTCTTGTTAGGCGGAGCCTGTGTCTGATTGCTGGTATTGTTTCAGACATATTGTCTGAGGTAGCCTCTCAAGATCAATCTCTCAATTTTTCATTTTAGCTGTCTACATTCCTCAGTCGTGTGACCAATGTCCCGGTGGAAACGACAGTACTTATTTTGATCTTGTTTGGCGTGCTGGTGCGCATTGCATCATGGTGCCTGAATGGAACTTGGTTCTCATTCACTATATATATATTCCCTAGTTTCTGTGAGCTCGGTGTATACAAAATAAATGGAGATATAGTTATCTCCCTTTTTCTTTTTGTTCACGTCTGCCTCGGGGTTATTTCCCTCATTTTTCTTCTGCTTTGAAGGATTGTCACCAGAAGTTTGGGCCATGGATAGTGCTGCCGAGCTCGGAGCTAAGTTAATATTCATCATTTTAGTTATTGGGGATGAAGGTGCTAACTGCAGTGCTGACCTATCCTCTTCTACATTGATGAACCTCTGAGCCTAAAGGGTGAACTTTGTGATTGTTCACACCGACATTCATTGTATATTATCCCAGAGAGGGATTCCTGGAAAGATTCTAGCTCAAACCACCATTAAGTGGCTACTATCGTCAACATCCTGAGTCCGTGCCACCTCAATATTGAATCTTGCTAGATACTTCTTTAGTGACTCTTCTGGCTGTTGTCGGATACTTTGCAAAGAGAAAGCTTCGGGCTTGATGCTTTTTGCAGCCCAAAACTAGTTTTTGAACTCCTTTGACAATTGTTCCCATGACGAGATTGAATGTCTTTGGAACTTGTCAAACCAACTTTTTGCAGCTCCCGCCAGCATCATTGGGAAGAGCATGCATCTAAGCTCAAGGCCAACAATACTGGCCCTCATCACCGTGCTGAATGAGCTTAAGTGGCTACCAGGATCGATGTTCTCATCGTATGGTGCCACGTGTGGTATCTTAAACCCATGCGAGAAAGGTGAGCTCGAGATATGAGGAGCAAAAGGCTCGACCTCCTCATCTGAATCTTAGACCTTTTCGTTATCCTTTCATTCTCGAAGGAGCCTGAATTTCTCCTCGAGCTGATTTATCCTTCCTGAACTGAATCTACCAGGGGCGGAGCCTGTACTACTATGGGCTAGTTATTGTTCCAAGGAACTCCAACCCTTGTTGTTTATCAGGTTATAATTTTTCTCGTATACAGGCTAGAAGGGCTCCCTATGGGCATTTAGATGTGTCGTTAAGTCTAAATTTTGATGGTTGTACTGCCCCTGGCTATGGTTCAGGTGGTCTCGAAGATCAGGACCATTGTTAGGATAATTCTCATAGTGCTCTAGTTCAATGTTATAGACACTCACTGACCTGCTATAGTCTTGACTGTCGTCAAGAAAATTGACAGTCCTTTGCTATAGTGGTTAGGCATAGTTTCGAGGTGGATTGTCCATGTGCACTCTAATCCCAGCTGCCTATGCCCTTGCTCAGCCCCTGTTGGGGCCTCGTTGTCACTCTTTTGCTCAGGCCAAGCCTGAGGGTTCCTGTCTCGACTAGCACTCCTTGCACTTCGAGCAGGCCTCTAAGGCACCCTTCTCCAGCTCGAGGTCAACTTGGGGCCTGTGGCACCTCTCACTCTAGTGATGGGTGCCTTATTGGAGAGGGCGGATACCTTATTGGAGATGGCGGAGGCCTTTCATTGTTTAGAGTTTGCCTCAAAGGCTCGGGGTTATTATTCTGAGCCGCTTGTGGGGGAGCTTGGCTATTCCCAGTGTTAAAATAATTTCTCTAGTTTGGTTGGTATGTGTCGGGTTTCGGGAGGAAATCCTTGACTAGTTAACCTCAGCATTTTCCCTAGCCCTTGCTTAATCTTGCTGGGCTCTTTACTCGACCATTCTAGTCGTCGTTCTTCCTCAAGGTCGCCCACTAGTCCTCCGTGGGAGTGCCTGGGCTTCAGTTATCTGTCTTGCCATCCCTCAATTAACTCAGTAGCCACGGCTAATCTCTCCCGCAACCTTTGGTTTTCTAATTCCACCATTGAAACATATCTTTCAGGAATGTAATAATACTGATTTTGTGGCATGGAACTTTGACCAAGGTCTCGCAGTGTGGTTGACACGCTCCCTTCATCGGGAGTTCAATCATTGACTGGCTGCTTGCCAACCTTTGAGGATGCTCTTCAACGCGTAGAGTGTTTTCCTCAGGAATTCCTAGGATTGGTTGTCCACTTCCCGATCTGGAGATGTGTACATAAACCATTTTTATAAAACGGGACGTTTGCTTAATGCTCTTAATAAAAGCACCAAACCGTTGTCGATGTTTTTCGCCTACTAAAAAGAAATAAGAGTGATTAAACACTTATAAACAAAAATAGGAAGAAAATAAAGAACGAGAGATTTTTATATGGTTCAATAGTTCAATCTATCTACGTCCACGAGTCACTTTTGTTATATTCCGTGTTAAAGGTTCTGAGAGCAATTTCACAGAGGTTCTCCGTACCAATTTGTGTGTAGTCCTCAAATGACTTTGATCGAGGCTATTTATAGGCATGATTTACAGATTATTTTTCCCTTGACTTTAGGGAAGTTACAACTTACTTTCTTTCGAAGTTAAAATACAAATGACTTTAAACAAACACATTTAAATAAACATCCCTTAAAATAGGGTTGTTTACACACGGTTTCAACTAAAATATTTTTATAAAAGAAGAATAAAAAATTGAGAAAATATATTTAATTAAATGGTTATTTAGTTAAATATTAAATCAAATTGAAATTGAAATTAGATTGATATTTTATTTTTTTATTCAATTATTAATTAATAATAAAAAAAATTAAAAAGAAAAATAAAAAATGCTCTTTATGTGTTTTATCATAAATTTTTGAAAGAAAAATAAAAAAATGTGAAGAAAGAATATGAATTATATTTAAAAAAAGCTTTTTTTTGTTTATTATATAATTGTTTTAAGATTCTTATATTTTTAGGGTAGAAATTTTTTAAATCATGACTTTTTACACAATCATTAATTTTTCTTAAAAATAAATATTTTCATTAATTTAACAGTACTTTGTTCTTAATAAAATTAATATCAAGTGTATATATGTTGATATTTTTAATTGTCAATATATTTTGGTTTTGAATTTGAAATATCAAAATAATAAATCTTGGAGATAAATATTAATTTATATATGATTGAGTTATTATTATAATTATTAAAAAAGTAGTTATTTCTAAATATTTTATTTAAATATAAATAAAAATATTTTTATTTTAAATTTGAAATATCAAAACAATAAAAAGATAAATATAGATGGAAAATTTTGAAGAAAAATGTCAATTATTTATTATTATAATTATTAAAAAATAGTTATTTATTAAATTTTAATTGATTTAAATTAATTAATTAAATTATTTATCATATAGTTATTATTAAAATTAATTTACTTCTATTATAATTTTTATATTTAGATATTTTACTTTTTTATTTAATTATTAACAAATAATCATAAATTTGAAAAAGAATAATAAAAAAATGAGAAAAGAGAAATAATGTTTTGGACCAATTTTAGAGTGTCACATCATCTCCTTGAAGCTCTCCTTTATATAAATACTAGAAAACATAATTGCGTTTCTCGTACTTTTTTGTAATGATTAAAAAATATATATTTTGGAGATTGTATGTAAGAGATTTAATTTCACTATACTCGTACAACATGCTTCTTATATGGATACGTAAGAGCATCTTGACCATATTTGTTATTTCATGATAATGCTCATTATATAGCGAGCCTCCAGCATGTTTTCAAGAAATTGTGAAGAATGAAAGTGCCCAAAATAAAATTTAAACTACTTGCTGTATGTGTGCTTTTATTTAATATTATTATTATTTTATACGCTTTGTGTTGTTTTTTAATTATTATATAATTTGTTTAAGATTTTTATATTTTTAGGGTAGAAAATTTTCTCAAAAAAAAGGAGAAAACGTAGTTAAAAAAATTAACGTGTATGGTAATTTATTAGTGTAACTACATTTTTTTAAATTAATTTTTAATGATAAGTAGTTGAGAAATTTAAAATCATTTTTAATGATTAAGAAGTTAAAAATTATAATTACTATTATTATAATCTATAAAATGAATAAAAAAAGTTAGATTAAATGAGAAAATAGATAGTGGTTTGACGAGTTTTTAGAGTGCCACATCATCCACACAGTGCTCTCCTTTATATATATACTAGATACGAGCAACGTGCAATGCACGTTTATTTAGTTTTATTTATTAAATTTATTAATTATTTTTATTAAATTTGTATCATTGTAATATAAATTTCAAATAAATAAGCAATATTATATATAAAAGAATGATATAAACATATCAAATGAAAAATTAAACCAAAACATTGTTTATGATTTAAATATATATATACATGATAGCCTTTTAAACATAAATAATTTTTTTTAATAAAAATTAATATTATGTTATATATTATTATTACAATTATATTTTATAATATTTAAATTTATATTAATATAAGTATTATGGCTATTTAGGATTTTTGGCCTCGAACTATGATTATTATTGTGCCTTTGATTGTTTCGAGCCTTTAAAAATTACCCTCAAACTATTCTCAGTGTTGTAAAGTGGTATTTCTATTAAGTTTTATCATATGTGGCTAACGGATTGTTGACATGTCATTGTCACATCAGCGTCATGTGTATAATTTAAAATAAAAAATCATTTAAAATAAAAAAATATATATTTCTTATAAAATATTAAAAATCTCAAAAAATATTTATTTTCTTTTAAATTCTTAAAAGAATTTGTTTTTGAATAAATTCTTAAATGATTAATTAAATAAAATTTTCAAATATTAATAAAAAATAAACCGAAAATGATCTATTTTTTAAAAAAAAAAACTTAAATTAATCTAATTTAAACTTTATTAATTCCATTGTTATCCAAAAAATTGACATGTATGACGTGTCACCTGAATTAGAAACGTGGAGTATGGTGGGTAGACACCATGACAGGATGGTTGGTGTATACCTACAGGGTATACGATAAGTTACTGCTCGACATACTATCTCTAGAAGCTCAGGTGCTCGATAAGACCCCCAGAAAACTTGTTGGTCAGTGTAATGGTCACTGCTCAGTACGCTGGCCAGAAGAGCAATTGATCGATATGACGAACAAACATACTTGCTCGGAGGAAAGTAGTTAGACTTTTTGTTAGCTCTCTGCAGGGATCGCCCGACCAACTGCAAAGAGTGTCTAACAACCCTAAAGTCTTGAACAAAGCTCCTAAAGAATAGGGAAGCAACCATCCGCGAGGATATAGGGATATTTCCCTTCAGTTACACTCGGGCGCAACTCTTGGGCGACAGAAACAGTATAAATACGAACCCTCCGACAGAGTGTAGGGGGTTCAGAGAAATTGCCTGCTAAAAAGTATTAGAAACATACCGAGCAGCCTGACTTGGTACTTAGCAGCGATTCTACCATTCTGTATTATCTTTTACACCTAGAAATCTACCTATATCCATGGGTCATCTTGTTGTTGTCGGAAAAAGCTTATACATGATCTTTATTTATTTACATGTATATCTAATATTAAACAAATTAATACGAGATAGCCTAAAACATGTTTCTAAAATTGAATTCAAAGAGAAACAAAGAACAGAATACTTACAGTATACGCAGCGGAATTAAGAGTCCTTCCTTCAGTTTCTCTAACTCTTGTATCCTCTCTGTCGCAGAGTATTATCAAGAAACTGAACCGATCTTCTATTTTCTTCACAATCTTCCAATGTATCCTTAGAACCACCTAGACTAGTGTGGGAAATTCTCAACACATGAGATAGATATAGAGAGAAGAAGAGAAAATAACAAAGTGGCTTAGAAAAGGACTTGTGTTTAGAGATAATCTAAAACTATCAGAAAATCTGACTTGAGACTTATCAAACTTCTCTTTGACTTCTCTCTAAGCACTCCTTTTATAAACTCAATTAGGCCATTTAATTTAATTAAAAAATCAATAAAATAATAGTCATTTTGAAGCCCTAGGTAGAAATTATCATGGGCTATAGGCCCGTGAAATTTCCCATTTGATTATAAGCCCATTGGGCTTAAAATCAAGGCCTATATTATTTTCTATTGATTTAATTAATTAAATAATTATTTAAATCCTTTATCAAATTAATTATTTATAATTTGAACCTTGATTTAAACTTATTTATTAATTTAGATACCAATTTATCTTAATTAATAAATCTGCCATAATTTGTCTTTTCTTTTCAAAATTACACAACTCTGTGAAACTATCCAAAATTGACCTGGTCAACTTTGATAATTCTAATTGATGATTAAATCAATTAATTAAGACTATCTAGATGATTTTATCCAAGGTACAATGAGGACCATGGGCCTATGAAATCAAGCTCCAATAAGTTATCATAAATCTAACAAATAAATTTACTAACTTATTAATTCCTCGTGTTTACCGAGTTTTTCGGAAACGAATGACTAACAGAATAATAAAAAGATAAGAACTGTAGAAATACTGAAATGTAACTAAACAAACAGTGTTTTTACGTGGTTCAGGCGTTAACAAGCCCTAGTCCACGAGTTGATGTTATTATACTTGGAAAAGATTACAGTAAGATGGCTGGTGCATAAGAACTTCACACACTCACAATGTTTCTCTCGGGTTCTCTTGAAGAAGATGAAGCTAGAGAGATTTTAGTAGAGTTTTTGCTATATGATTTGTTCGTCCCCCTTCTTGTAAAATGAAGGGGTCTTTATAGCTAGGGTTTTGGATTAGGGTTTTTCTCTACGTACATGAGTCTTAATTACACCAGCCATAAATAGGGATACAATTGCTGTAGTAGCATGGCTACAAGACTCTATGTGGGTATATTTACGTGAAAGTATGGGGAACACACAAAGTCAGCCGTCTTTTCCAAGTTGTCAGCGGAACAGTAGGCGAAAAGGTACCCTTAGGCGTGCTGGGATGTGTGCGGCTTTGACCTGACAGGCGTGTCAGGCGAGATCCTGTGTCAGGCGGATATCATTCCAAATATGCCTCCTCCAGGACTCGACCGTTTGGCTTTGTTCCGTGCGAGGCACGGAACTGCTTCCGCGGAGACCACTCGAAGAGCTTCTCCTGGAAGGAGCTTCCCCGAAGGATACCCCTTCGGGAGTCCGGGAGAGTTGACGAGTTTCCGTATTGTGTTTGCTTGGAAGAGTAATCCGGACACCAAGCGGGAGAGGTGAAGCCTTTCTGTATATCCGCGAGCTCTGGTCACCTATCGTGAAAGACATCGATAATTCTGCTTCCCCGAGGCCATCAATCTAAACGCTATCCGGAAATCTGGATAACATTTACCCCCCAAGGTCACGGAGCTTTGAGGGATCCGGGAGCTTGTACAATCGGTTTCTTAGATTAGGCGAGGGGGCACCTTCTGTGTTCCCGGAAGGGTTCCTTTTTCCCGCCTGAGTGTTAGTATGGAAAAGAAAGAGAATTTCTTCTGTTTGAGATCAAGTACTCAAGTGCGGCAAGGACCACGTGTCATTCTGGGAATGGTTCTGCGACCAAGACGTGTGCGTGAGGCGACTGGTTGAGTATGCGTGCGTCAGTCATCTAACTAATGATTTGACGGTTTTTAATGGTACTCCGGGCCCGAGGTGGTGTAATGATGGGAAATAAATACTTTATTCCCATCCGAGGAGTCATAAATAGGATCGTCGCTTCCTCTCCAGCCGTTGGATCTGATGCACACGGAATGGGAAGATCGGGACCGTCCACTTGAGGAATTCGAAACGGCCTCTTCCCTGCTATAAAAACGAGGGAAAGGACCTTTCTTCCTCTTTACGCTTTCAGATTCTCCATCTTTAGGATTTTCAGATTTCCAAACCTTCGAACTCTCAGGCTTCCCAGCTTACGTTCCCCCGAACTTGCCATTTCTTTTGGTAAGTATCTGGAAACTTTTCTTTTTGATTTGGCAGTGGGTTTATTCCCCGAAGTTCCTGGTTTGAATCGCCGTTCGTCTTTGCAGCTTTTACTTCTCGCGATCGTGCTGTGCAGTGATCCAGTTACTCCTTCAACCTCCAACTACCCGAATATCAGTAAGTATTTCTACTTTGCTCTTTCCTCCCAAACCTTAGGTTGTTGGTAGTTGTTAGAGTAGAGGTTTCTGCCATTATTGCTTATGTGCATTTGTGAATAGGGCTTTGGTAGGCATGTGATTGATTGTGAGTCGATAAGTAGCCTTTTCTGCATGTTTTGGCGATTTGCGTTTGGAAAGTCGTCCCTTGTTTTGCTGTTTTAGGGCATAAGCATGAACGCCTTTAGGGTGTCTTTCTCTGGAAAAACACTTCTTTTGGTGGGCTTAGGCTCGGGGTCTGAGTCTGGTTCCTTGCTGTCCTTCGGGTGGCATGGTGCCAATCCCTCGGTAAGCTCGGTGGGAGCCTCTCCAAGCAGTTTTCGAGGAGGGTCTCCCCGACGCCTTTGATACCACTAGGGTATGACAAGGGTGCTGACTGCTTAGAGTGTTTTCTTCTTTCTTTTCTTTTGTCCAGTGACGAACATCTCGAAGGAACAACTCCTTGCTGCGGGGGAGGCTGATTCTGCCCAAGAGAAGGGCTCTCCTGTCGCTGGTGGAAAGGGGAAAGGAAAGGCGAAAGCGGTCGCGGCTAGCCCACCAACCTCCAATAGTTCCATCTGGGAGATGGACCAAAAACCGAACCTTTTCAGGAATTATGGCATGCTGGAGCTGTATTCCTCTGAGGCAGGCCTGAAGAACATCCCAGGTCTGATGTGGCACCGTCTGTCGGTGCTGGGCGAGTCAGCTAGCCAGAGCCACGAGGGCTTTGGTGCCTGGAGTTGGGCACACATAGTGTGCGGAGCGCACTTGCCCCTAAGGAGTTACTTCGCCAATTTCTGTGTGAAGGCGGGGATTGCCCCCTTCCAGTTAATTCCTCCCAGCTACAAGCTCTTAGCGGGGTGGTTCATCTTTTGCAAGTCCCGGAGACTGGAAGCTCCTACCCCGGAGGAGGTGCTGTACTTTTATGGGTTGAAGTCTCAGCCTATGAGGGGTCACTCAGACAAGGTGGGGTTTTACAGGCTAGAAAGGCACCCGGATGTGATGTGCCCCACTTGTCATACCGCGAGGGTTCCAGACCTCCGGGAATACTGGTTCCTGACGACTGGCTTCCCGCTGAAGAGGGTGCCAGCTCTATCTTTGGATTTCAAAATCCCTGGTAAGTGTTTCCTCTTTTCCTTTTCAACTTTGTTTCTTTGTGTTTGATTTGCCTTTTGGGAGGATCTCTAACGCTTGTATTTGATTTTTGCAGAAGTCGTTCCGCGGACACCTCGCTGCGCGGAGATGATAAGGAGGTCCAAGTTCTACGAAGGGCTTTCCGAGGAAGAGTTGAGAGTGGAGGGACTTGTGACCTCCGAATCGTTGAGGGAGTATGGGTTACTCGCCTCCTTCCAAAATATCGAGCCAGTAAGTGGTAGGGGGCAGACTCAGGTGTCGGCTGACATCCGGGAGCAGATTGCCCTGGAGCTGTCTAAGGTGATCACCCAAGCCGCTCGGGACGAAAATACTCTATCCCCTAGTTGGGCGGAGAGGTTCCCCGACCCCCAGCCGGAGGGAGAGGAGATCGAGGCTCGCCACGCCGCGGCTTACCCTAACGAAGGGGCTCCGGGGGCTAGTTCCTCCGGGAGAGGTAAGACTAGTTTTCGATTGATCCACACCCCCAGCCTGTCTGAAGTTTCCCAAACCTCTCAGATGGGGTTTGATCCTCGTTTCCTTAGGCTAGATCCGCGTAGGATACCTTTCGACAGGTACTGTGATAGGGTAGATGAGCTCCTCTGGTGTCTGAGTGATGGTAGTCTGCCAGAAGGTGTCATCATGGTTGACCCTTCTTCTCTCAGCATGTTCTTCCCGGACTTCAAGGAGTACGGGAGCTTCCTGGAGCAGGAAGCGATGTTTTGTTTTGCTCGGGGAAGGCCATCCACGTTTCTCGTGCATGGTCGTCCCTTTCAAACTTTTCTTTTTCTTGTTTCTTGTTCCCTGCTGGCGGGCTTGCTTGTACTTTTATGTTGCTGATTGTCTTGTCTTCCGCTTATCTTCTTTCTCATTTCTTGTTGGTTCGTTAACCTTGCTTTGTACGTTTCTTGCAGAGTATCCCGAAGCCAAGATGTTGGGGAAGGTTACTTTGCTTATTAAGAAGGCTGCCACCAGCCAAGACCCGCCCACGGGGAAAGGACGGAAGACCAAGGCTGGTAGGGGAGGTAAGGCTGCCTCCCCCAAGAAGACAAGTGGCGAGGCGCAAGCGTCTCCGAGGGTAGAGAAGTCCCCTGCTGAAGGGCCTTCCGAGACTATGATGGTCTCGAGTAGCAGTAGCGACGGGGAAGGGCTTGTGTTCCCCGTGAGGACAACTGGGGTGAGCAAGCGTCCCGGAGGAGATGCTGAGGGTGCTAAGAATAAACGCCTTAGACACTCTTCTCCCGGTCGAAGGCAACAACAACAGCAACGACAGCAATCACAACTACAACAACAGCAGCAACAGGAACAAGAGAGACAATCACCAACGCCGCAGCAGCAGCAACAGCAACATCCAAACCAGCAGCAGCAACAAGGGCAATTACTTCTGCTACCGCAGCAGCAAAAGCAACAGACCGGGGCCTTAATACCCCGGCTGTCTCCTCCTCCAGCCCAAAGGGGGTCCACCCTTCCGGGGTCTCCGTCTTCTCAGACAACCAATCTTCCCCTGCCTGGCCTGAAGTTCCACTTTCCGCGGAAGCCGACCAGTTTTCCCGCTGCCCTCCTGGAGGGTGTAAGACGGGCCGATAGTTTTTTGAAGAGGCGGCTAGAGGCGGAGAAGGCCGTTACTCAGGGAAGGGCAGATAACTTGTCTGCCGTGAAGAGGGCTGAGCTGGCCGAGGGGGTGAGATCTCCTCACCCGGCCGGAGCGGTTCTGGATGGTCCAGCCTTGGAGAAGAGGCTGGTGCCTAGGCTCGGACGTGCATTGGCGCCGTTCGGAGCTGAGATGATGGAGGACATGGCCCTGAGCTTATGCGAGCTCAATTCTGAGAAATGGGCCATCAGCAGCAGCAAGGATCCGCTGTTGCTGACACACGCTGTGAAGCAGCAACTGTCCGGGGTAAGCCGTCAGTTGTTATTTTTTTTTGGGACCATCTGTCTTTTGGTCCTGCTTTAGCTCATTCTGTTGTCTTTCCTTGCAGGCCTCTATGATCGCGGAACGCTCGTTCCGGGAGGTTGGTGCAGCTCTGGTTCAGCTGGAGGAGAGCCAACTGGCTCGCCAGGCCTTGGAAGCGGAGAAACAGAAACTGACCCAACAGGCCTTGGGGGCTTCGGAGAAGATTGATCAGGCCCGGCGCACGGCTGAAGAAGAGGCGGAGAAGAAATATCTTGCCAAATATCAAGAGTACCGGGCCAAGGCAGAGAATGAGTTTAGACAGCGGTCGGATGGGATTAAGACCGAAAACTCCAAGCTCCGGGAAGAGCTGTCCCAAGCCAAGGTGGAGAAAGATACCCTGGAAGCCCGCTTGCAATCAAAGAACGATCTCCTCCTTATGCGGCAAGAGGAATATTCCACTCTTCAGAGTAAGCTGCACGACGAGGAGCAACTCCATAAAAGGAGCAGGGATCTCGTGTCTATGCTTCAGTTGGGGCTCGCCGAGAAGGATAAAGAGATCGGGGCTTTGCAATTCACTGCCAGGGGGCATGTGACCGACAAGCAATCCGTGCTGAACCAAAATAGGGAGCAGCGCAAGGCGATTGATTCTCTTAAGGGGGAGCGGGATGCCTCCAAGGCCGAAATGGAAAAATTGAGGGCCCAACTAACTGCCGCGGAAGCACAGCTGGCAACCTCCGAGGCGGAGCGGTTGAAGGAGAAGGAGGATGCTGAGGTGATACTGAACAGGACTATTAATATATCGCATGTGGTCCTCATGCATCAACTCTGGAAAGTGAACCCGGAGGTGTTAGGCTATCTGGGAGATGATGCCGAAGCCATGAGGGAGAAGCTACTCGTGTGGGATCAGGGCCCAGAGGCGTACGTCCAAACTTATAACATTGACGATCGTGCTGAAGCTCCTGAGGCGGGAGATCCCGGAGAGGCGGGGACCTCTGAACCTTCTCATGACCAAATTCCTCCTTCCAATGAGCCGACTCCGTCAGCCTCAGCTGAAACAGATGCCCCCGAAGCTGCGGTCGTGGACGCTGTAGTTACCCCCAATGCTTGAAGGGGTTTTATCTTTAATTGTTTTTCATTTTGAGTTTTTCATTGCGGACAATTTTGCCATAATCATAGCATTCTCCTTTCTTTTTCTGCCGAGTTCTTTATTTATCTTTGCGCTTAGGGTAGACATTTATACGGTAGAAACTGTTGTAGGGGCGTATGGGGTTTTGGTTCCAACGGCCAAAACTTATGCACTTCCCAGTTGAAGCTTTAATGGATGATGTCTTTCCCCACGTAGTTTCTAGGTTACGAAGGTTTTCTGGTTCCAACGGCCAGGCTCCTTTCACCGTACTTTATCTTTCCTGAGGCAAATAGCCAATCCCGGGACTTGTAGTTATACTGTTCGCTGGGATTGCTAAGGTGAGTCGTTCCATTGTTTGGAACGGGAGTTCTTTTGGTGAGCGTCGCTAGACTTAAGGTTAGATCTTTGCGAAGCAAAACTAACTGTTGTTGCGAACCTCATTGTGGTTGACTTCAGGGACCTGGCATGGAGCCCTGCGAGGCAAGGCTTATTGCTGTTGGGGAAATCGCCACGCCCACCAGGTGTGATCCTGGAGCAGGGGCTTTGCGAAGCAAAGCCGGCTGTGAGTGGGGGGATCAAGCATGTCTGCTTCTGGAGCTGAAACTTGCAATGGCTATGGAGCTTGCCATGCATTATTTTGTGAGATCCGGAGTTGGAGCCTGCGAAGCAAGGCTTACAACGGTCGCGGATCTTGCCATCTTTCGCCTCGCTGGACCCGGAGCTGGAGCTTGCGAAGCAACGCTCTACAGCGCTTGCGGATCTTGCCAACTTTCGCCTTGCGGGACCCGGAGCTGGAGCTTGCGAAGCAAAGCTCTACAGCGCTCGCGGATCTTGCCATCTTTCGCCTTGCGGGATCCGGAGCTGGAGCTTTGCGAAGCAAAGCTCTACAGCGCTCGCGGATCTTGCCATCTTTCGCCTTGCGGGACCCGGAGCTGGAGCTTGCGAAGCAAAGCTCTACAGTGTTCGCGGATCTTGCCATTTTTTGCCTTCCGAGACCCGGAGCTGGAGTTTGCGAAGCAAAGATCTACAGCGATCGCGGAGAATTCTGCAAAGGACTTGTCAGGGAGTTGGGGGTGTTTTGGCGTAGCTCTATGAACGTGCCTCAACCCCCAGTCCCGTCCATCGCTGGGCTACACAGGAGATAATACTTATGATACATAATGGCAGGCATTTCCATGGCAATTTTCACATAAGCACATATGACACGTAATGCAAGCATGTTCATGGCAACAAATAAACCTAAGCTCAACAATTTAAACATTTCAAACAATTTAAAAATTTCAAACACAATGCTAGCACATAAGTGGTGTTCTGTGTACGTTTTGTTCAAGGGGCGTATGGTTATGCCTTAGCCATGTATACCCCCCAAGTGAGCGTGGGGTCCGGACGTCTCCGGACCGCGTGGTCACTTGTTAAAACGCAGCTTTGAACACAGGGATAAAAAGTGCAGTAAAAGCGGAGTGAATCTCTCCGTGTTTCATTGAATTAGCCTGCTAGGCGTGAGTTTTACAACAGGGAGGATTATTTCCACATTTTTCACTTTTGTTATTTTCACCAAGGACTTCCGACTGGATGGTCCGGGGCCTACTGGTAGTAACGGCGGAGGTGCTCCGCATTCCAGGCGCGCGGGACTTTAGATCCGTCGAGTCTCTTTAAGTGATACGTCCCATGGCCCACTTTTTCTTGGACTTCGTAGGGGCCTTCCCAGTTGGGTCCGAGGACTCCTACTCCCGGGTCCTGCGTAGCAGGAAATACTCTCTGTAGGACAAGATCTCCAACTTCGAATGTACGGCTCTGGACTCTCATGTTAAAGTGTCGGGCTATCTTGCCTTGGTACATTGTTAGTTGGACCTGCGACTGCTCCCGGAGCTCCTCGATCATGTCCAAGGACTCCTGGAGGAGGGCATGGTTCCGGGTAGGATCGTAGGTGTCTTGCCTGTGAGAGGGGATCATAGCTTCTACTGGGATGACGGCCTCGCAACCGAAGGTCATGGAATAAGGCGTGTGCCCCGTCGAAGTTCTCTCTGTTGTGCGATAAGCCCAAAGTACTCGCGGAAGTTCTTCCGGCCAGTGAGCCTTGCAGGCTTGGAGTTTTTTCTTCAACGTGGTCTTTAATATTTTGTTTACAGCTTCCACTTGTCCATTAGCCTGGGGTCTGGCGACTGCGGAAAAGCTTTTGATAATTCCATGCGAAGCACAGAAGTTCGTGAAGTGTTCACTGTCAAACTGCTTTCCGTTGTCGGACACAATTTTCCGTGGAAGCCCAAAACGACACACTATATTCCTGATGACAAAATCCAGTGCTTTTTTAGATGTGACCGTGTTCATAGGTTCAGCTTCAGCCCATTTGGTGAAGTAGTCTACCGCGACTATGGCGTACTTTACTCCACCCTTTCCTGTGGGGAGGGAACCTACTAGGTCAATGCCCCAAACGGCGAACGGCCAGGGGCTGGTCATTAGGGTAATTTCCGTAGGCCGCGCTCGCGGAACCTTGGCGTACCTCTGGCACTGCTCACACTTCCTGACATAATCCACACAATCCTTCTTCATGGTGGGCCAGAAGTATCCTTGTCGAAGGATTTTTTTGGAGAGGCTCAGCCCGGAGGTATGATCGCCACAGAAGCCTCCGTGAATCTCATGGATGATGGTGCTGACTTCGGTTCCGGCAACACACCTAAGGAAGGGTATGGACAACCCCCTGCGGTAAAGCTTTCCATCCATAACCACGTATCGGGGAGCTTGATACTGGAGCTTCCTTGCGTCCGCTTTATCGGTGGGGAGTTCTCCGGTGGTGAGAAATCTGAGGATGGGTCCTATCCAGGAGTGGGAATGGTCGATGATGGCGTTTATCCTTCGCGTCTCAGTACTGGGGGCTTCTAAGTGCCCGATGGGGACTAAGCCATACTGTTCAATCTCCGGGTCCGTTGCAAGCTTGGCCAGCGTGTCCGCAAGTGAGTTCTGGTCCCGGGGGACCTGGCGGATTTTGTAGCCTTTGAAATGCTGCAGTAGGTCGCGGGAGAGAGACACGTAGGCAGCCATCCTTTCGCCTTTCGTCTGGTATTCCCCGGATATTTGGTTTACCACAAGTAGGGAGTCGCTGTACACTTCGATTTTTTGGGCTCCGACTTCTCTGGCCAGTCGTAACCCAGCTAACATGGCTTCGTGTTCTGCCTCGTTGTTGGATGCTGGGAATGCGAAACGGATGGCGCTCTGGAGCTGATGCCCTTGGGGAGATATTAGGATAACCCCCGCTCCAGCTCCTTTTTCATTTGAGGCTCCGTCTACGTAGACCTTCCAGGTGGGAAGTTCCGGGACAGGATCTTCTGGGAGGTCATTCATTCCCGAGCACTCCACAATAAAGTCCGCGAGAGCTTGACCTTTTATGGAAACACGCGGTTGGTAGTGGACGTCGAACTGGCTTAGTTCCATGGCCCACTTAAGCAATCTGCCAGAAGACTCGGGCTTCTGCAGGACTTGTCGGAGAGGGTGGTTGGTGAGTACTTTGATGGTGTGCGCTTGGAAATATGGCCTCAGCTTCCGTGAAGCGATCAGCAAGCAGAGGGAGAGTTTCTCGATCATCGAATATCTGGACTCGGCGTCCAATAACCTCTTGCTTACGTAATACACAGGGAGCTGGATACGGCCATCTTCCCGAACGAGAGCGGCACTTACTGCGTGCTCAGTCACAGCTAGGTATAAGAACAACGCCTCTCCTTCGACCGGCTTGGACAGAATGGGGGCTCGGGTTAAATGTTCTTTGAGGTGTTGGAAGGCTGCTTCGCATTCGGGGGTCCACTCGAACTTCTTGTTCCCTCGCAGAACATTGAAGAAGGGGATACACTTGTCGGTGGCCTTGGATACGAAGCGACTGAGAGCAGCTATCCTTCCGGTAACGCTCTGGACATCCTTATGCTTCCGGGGGGAAGGCATATCTATGAACGCCTTTATTTTTTCAGGGTTGGCTTCCACGCCGCGGGAGCTGACAATAAAACCGAGGAACTTCCCAGACGAGACCCCGAAAGTACACTTCTTTGGATTTAGTTTCATCCCGTACTTTCGGATCACGGCGAAAGCTTCCTCAAGGTCGTTACTGTGGTCCCCGGAGGTCTTGGACTTTACCAACATGTCGTCCACGTACACCTCCATGTTCCTCCCCAGTTGGTCCTTGAACATTCTGTTTACCAGACGCTGGTAAGTCGCCCCAGCATTCTTCAAACCGAAAGGCATGACCACGTAACAGTAGACACCCTTATCCGTGAGGAAGCTGGTGTGTTCCTGGTCCGCGACATGCATCTTGATCTGGTTGTATCCGGAGTACGCATCCATGAAGGATAAGAGTTCGTACCCGGAAGTAGCGTCCACCATCTGATCGATTCGCGGGAGAGGGAAACAATCTTTCGGGCAGGCCCTGTTCAGGTCCGTGAAGTCAATGCACATTCTCCAGGACCCATCGGGTTTCGGGACCAGAACTGGGTTGGCCAACCACACGGGATAGTGCGACTCCTGGAGAAAGCCTATGGACATCAATTTGTCCACTTCAGCTTTGACGGCTTCGGCTCTCACTGGGTCCAGCGGCCTCCTCTTTTGGCGAATTGGAGTTGCAGCTGGGTCTATGTTGAGTGCGTGGCACGCAACATTGGGATTAATCCCCGTCATATCAGCGTGGCACCATGCCAGGATATCCTGATTATCCTTCACAGTGGCCACGATCTTATCTCGAACGGCCGACGGCAGGTTTTTCCCCACCTGAATGACCTTGGTGGGTTCTCCCGGATTGAGGATCACCTCTTCGACTTCCTCCATCGGCTCTATTGCTTTCTCGATTCCCACTCTTGGGTCGAGTTCGTCAAAGTATGCCTCCTGAGCATCCCTAGTTTCTGGCAATACTTCCGCCAAAGGAATGGCAGCAGACGTCTCTCGGACCGTGTAGACGGCTCGGACGGAGACGTTATAACAGCTCCGTGCACTTCTCTGGTCTCCTCGGAGGGTGCCAATACGCCCATCGTCGCAGGGAAACTTCAAGCATAAGTGACGTATCGAGGTTATGGCCCCACAATCGATCAGGACCGGTCGGCCTAAGATGGCATTATACGCCGTGGGGCAGTCGACCACCACGAATGTGCTATGCTTGAAGGCACAAGCGTCGCTTTCTCCTCTGAGGGTGACCGGAAGTTGAATTTTGCCTAATGGCATGAGTGCGTCCCCATTGAAACCTTGAAGCTGGATGGGGCATGGGGCCAGGTCCGTCTCGGTCAATCCGATCGCGTGGAAGGCCGCTTTGAAGAGGATGTTCACGGAGCTTCCGTTATCGATCAAGACCCGTGAGACCTTCTTATTGGCAATCTGGGCTTCCACCACGAGGGGATCGTTGTGGGGGAAGTGCACATGTCGAGCATCGTCCTCCGTGAAGGTGATGGGAAGATCCATCATTCGGGGACGTTGAGCAGGTGATTGGACCAAGGCGCACATCTCCTCGACGTGCTCTAACTCCCTCAAGTACCTCTTCTGGGAATTGCGGGTGTTTCCGGCAAGGTGTGGTCCTCCGGAAATGGTGGCGACGTGTCCGTCAACGGGTGGCGGAGCAAGGCCGGGCGGATATGGGTTGCCTGGCCCTGGAGCCAACAAGGCAATGGGCGCCGGAGCAGGTGGAGGAGGAAGTGCTGGGAACTGAGACCCGGGAGCTTGGGGGTGACCGGCTCCAGGAGCGCTAGCGGCCCCCCTCTGTCCCGGTGAATATGCTGCTCCGTGAACTACCCCCTGTCCGGGATAGATTATGGGTATTCTCACCCACTGACCGAGGTGTCCCGCTCTTGCCAGGGACTCGATCTCATCCTTCAGCTGAAGGCACTCATTCGTGGTGTTCCCCACGTCTCCGTGGAACTCACACCTCTTATTGGAGTCTCGCGGACGCCTTCCTCCGTGAGACACTTTCGGGGGCTTCCTGTAGTTGACCATATTACAGGTCGCCCGATAGACATTCTCTCGCGAGTCTATCAAACTGGTATATTCTGTGAACTTGGGCTCATAATCCTTTCGGGGTTTCTTTGAATGGTCTCCCCGGTTGGAGTTTTTTCCGCTTCGTTTGCTCCGCGATTGGCTCAAACTTCGTTCCGGGGCTTCCGCTTGCGGCTGCGGCATGCTAGGAGCGATACTACATCCGGTTTGTACCGCTCCATACCCAGAGAAATGGGTTTGACCCGGCGTCTGAGCAGACGCGGAAGGCCCATACACACTCGGAGTGAATCGGGCTCCTGGAAGCGTGAGGACTGGTGCGGGAGCTTGTGAAGCAAAGCTCGGCGCAGTCACGGAAGGGGTTGGAGCCGGGGGAACTCCAAAGGCTTGCTGGTAGGCATCCTCAAGGTTGATGATTCCCTGAGCTTTTGACATGAATTCGGACAGGGTTTCTGCCCGTCTCCTTTGCATTTCCCCCCATAGCAGGGAGCCGACAGTAAGGCCCGATTGAAGGGCGATCAGCTTCATGTCATCGCTGACCTTGGTTTTTGCAGCAGCTTCCATCATTCTCTGAATGAAAGCTTTGAGGTTCTCAGTGGGTTGCTGTTTGATGTTGGTTAAGGAACCAACCTCCATGTCGTGGTCGCGGGCAGCAATAAACTGCCTCCTAAACGCGGACTGTAGCTCCTTCCAACTGTGGATTGATCCGGGAGCTAATCTTTTCCACCAGTCCTCCGCAGACTTGGTAAGGGTGAGTGAGAAGCACATGCATTTGGCGTCCTCACTGACGCGCGCCACTTGCATCATTTTATTGTATTTAGCTAGGTGGGTACGCGGGTCTGTCCTCCCATCATATAATTCTATGTGAGGCATTTTGAAGTTATCCGGGAGGGACGTTTCCGCGATCCTCCTAATACATGGTTCCGGGTCTTCCTCCTCAGAATCTGACAGGGCCCCACTTTGCTTCCGGACCAGCTTGGTCAAGGCAGCAATCTGTTCCTCGAGCCTCTTCGTATCACTTTCCGGGAGGTCACGTCCCCGGAGCTTGTCATTAATATGATTTCGGAGGTCATCTCCGCGAGGCCGGGCTTTTTCCCCTTTGGCCTTCTCATACTTGGCCTCCAACCTTCTTCTTAGGTCCACCGTGGACCAGCTTTCTTCGGAGTGCGAGTTCGCAGCCCGACCGTCCTGATTGACGGAATCACTGGGGCGGTTGTTCCTTCCCCTAGGCCTGGGTGCCTTAGCACCGGGCCCTTTAGGCACAGAGTGCCCCCTTGGGGCTGAAGGGCGTCTGGGCTTAGGAGCGCCAGAGACCTTCTGCGCGCGGGGGGGGCAGTCGGCCTGGTGATTCACGCCTTTAGGAGGTGCAGGGGCGTCAGCGCGCACAGGCTCTCCAACTTTTTCTTTGCCCTTGTTAGGGGCGGCTTTGGATGGTCCAGCAGCGGCTGGATCCGGCATGGGGGCATCAGCACCACCTCGAACAGAGGTATCCTCGTCCGAGTCGCCTAGATCTCCGAACTTACTTTGGAGGCGTTCCATCATGCGTTGCATTCTTTCGGAGACGCGCTCCTGCTCAGCAAGCTTGGCCTTAGTGGCCACCAGTTCTTCGGCTACTTGGACCAGTTCTGGGTCCTTCTCATAGTAGCAGCCGTCCTTGTAATAACCGTCTTGGACATACTCTTCTTCGTCTTCTAAGTATGTTGTATCTTCGGTACTGACCTGATCCTGGCGGGATGTCGGGTCTTCACCTCGGTAGTCTAAGGGTTCGCTCTGCACCACATCTTCCATCACGGTATCGGGGTTGACCGTAGCATTTTTGTCAACAGCAGATTTTCGCGTAGTCACCATCTCTTTAGTACGAAGTGAATACAAAAAACGTACACAGAAAAAGAGCTGACTAACAACTTCCTACAGCTCTCAATGAAAGCACCAAAATGTTTACCGAGTTTTTCGGAAACGAATGACTAACAGAATAATAAAAAGATAAGAACTGTAGAAATACTGAAATGTAACTAAACAAACAGTGTTTTTACGTGGTTCAGGCGTTAACAAGCCCTAGTCCACGAGTCGATGTTATTATACTTGGAAAAGATTACAGTAAGATGGCTGGTGCATAAGAACTTCACACACTCACAATGTTTCTCTCGGGTTCTCTTGAAGAAGATGAAGCTAGAGAGATTTTGGTAGAGTTTTTGCTATATGATTTGTTCGTCCCCCTTCTTGTAAAATGAAGGGGTCTTTATAGCTAGGGTTTTGGATTAGGGTTTTTCTCTACGTACATGAGTCTTAATTACACCAGCCATAAATAGGGATACAATTGCTGTAGTAGCATGGCTACAAGACTCTATGTGGGTATATTTACGTGAAAGTATGGGGAACACACAAAATCAGCCGTCTTTTCCAAGTTGTCAGCGGAACAGTAGGCGAAAAGGTACCCTTAGGCGTGCTGGGATGTGTGCGGCTTTGACCTGACAGGCGTGTCAGGCGGATATCATTCCAAATATGCCTCCTCCAGGACTCGACCGTTTGGCTTTGTTCCGTGCGAGGCACGGAACTGCTTCCGCGGAGACCACTCGAAGAGCTTCTCCTGGAAGGAGCTTCCCCGAAGGATACCCCTTCGGGAGTCCGGGAGAGTTGACGAGTTTCCGTATTGTGTTTGCTTGGAAGAGTAATCCGGACACCAAGCGGGAGAGGTGAAGCCTTTCTGTATATCCGCGAGCTCTGGTCACCTATCGTGAAAGACATCGATAATTCTGCTTCCCCGAGGCCATCAATCTAAACGCTATCCGGAAATCTGGATAACACCTCGTGACTCCACTATAGACTCGGAATTGCACTCTTGAATTCATAGAACGCTCTATAACAAATATAGATACGCTATTAATTTTCCATTGTTACAACCATAATTGTCACTCAATCCTCTATAGACGGTCTACAATGAGATATGACTAAAATACCGTTTTACCACTCATTGTATTTTATCCTTAAAACACTTAGTTCCTTGTAAATGATATTTCAGTAAACTAATTTAATTACTGAAATGAGATCTCTATCATTTAACACCTTGAACCAAACTAAAAGGAAACCATCATTTCACTTCTTCATCATAAGCTATAGATGTTCATATCTATGATTAACACTCCCACTCAATTATACTACCGAGTTCCCAAGATGTAAGTATGGGCTAGTCCGTAGGGTAAGCTGGTAACCAACAAGTCAAAGAACTAAAATAATACAATCAGTTAGAATACTAACCACTCAGAATTGAGATTGAATTGACCTATGGTTAACTATATGATATGACTAGAATAGATAATAACGGTATGTTTACTTATCTTATCAACGGTCAATATCGATCCAGTCCAATGTAACAAATACATCCGATCTTATCAACTTTACTAATGTTCTGGAAAGAACATAAAACTGTAATGTGTAAGTAGATCATATCGTAGATTGGCAAGTCAGTGTAAATCCTGGGCACTGACTAATCTTAGGACTAACTTATTTTGAACATATAATCATATTTATATTCCACTGTGATTACGTCACTATAAATAAGATTAGCTATATGCTCGGAATTTAATAGAAGTTTATATTAAACAAATAATCATGAAAATAAAACATGTGAGCAAAGTGATTGACCAAGTCAAAAAATGATTTCTATTCTTTTATTGATAATAAAATGAAATTACAAAGAATTTGAGTTTTAATTAGGGCATAAAACCCCAACAAACTCCCACTTGCACTAATTGAAACTGATGCCTTAATTAGACTAATCCCATCTCCTTGATATGCTTATCAAATGTAGCTTCTGGTAATGTCTTTGTAAATGGATCCGCAAGATTGTCTTCAGTTGTAATCTTCATAACCGTCACATCTCCCCTGGCCACATATTCTCGAATAATGTGATACTTCCTTTCTATATGCTTACTCCTCTTGTGACTTCGAGGTTCTTTCGAGTTGGCTATCGCTCCTGTATTGTCACAAAACAACACAAGCGGTTTATCCATTTCTGGAATAACACCAAGATCCGAATAGAACTTCTTCAGCCAGACTATTTCCTTAGCTGCTTCTGATGCAGCTATGTACTCAGCCTCCATTGTGGAATCTGAGATTGCAGACTGCTTTACGCTTCTCCAAATCACAGCTCCACCCCCAAGAGTAAACACCATTCCAGAAGTAGACTTTCTGTCATCGACATTAGTCTGAAAATCTGAATCGGTGTAGCCTACAGGGTTCAGAACACCACCCTTGTAGACTAACATATAATCCCTAGTCCGTCTCAAATACTTCAGGATATGCTTAACTACTATCCAATGTTCCGGTCCTGGGTTTGACTGATACATGCTCACTACTCCCACTGCATAGCAGATATCTGGTCTAGTACACAAATGGCATACATTAGACTTCCAACTGCAGATGCGTAAGGAACTTTTCTCATTGCATCTTCCTCTTCAGGAGTCTGGGGAGACTGCTTCTTTGAAAGATGAATTCCATGGCGGGACGGTAGACGCCCTTTCTTGGAATTTGTCATTGAGAAACGTTCAAGCACTTTATCAATGTAAGCTGCTTCAGATAGAGCTTAAAGTTTGTTCTTTCTATCCCTGATGATTTGGATACCTAGAACATAACTTGCTTCACCCAAATCCTTCATCTGGAATTGAGTGCTCAGCTAATTCTTCACATCTGATAATTTCTTAACATTGTTTCCAATGAGTAAGATATCATCTACATAAAGAACCAGGAATACCACTATTTGATTTGCCTTCAGTTGGTAAACACAGTGCTCATCAATATTTTGTTCAAAGCCATCGGTTTTGATTATTTCATCAAACCTAAGATTCCAGGAATGAGAAGCTTGCTTTAAGTCCATAGATGGACCTATTCAACTTGCAAACTTTTCCTTCTTGTCCAGATACTTTAAATCCTTCTGGCTGATCCATATAAATGACTTCGTCAAGCTTTCCATTAAGAAAAGCTGTCTTGACGTCCATTTGCCAGATCTCATAGTCGAGAGCGGCTACTATGGATAGGAGGATGCGAATGGATTTGAGCATGGCTACCGGACTAAAAGTTTCCTCATAGTCCACGCCTTCTCTTTGGGTATAACCCTTTGCCACTAATCGAGCTTTATAAGTCTCGATATTTCCATCAACACCTCGTTTCTTCTTGTAGATCCACTTGCACCCAATGGCCCTAAAGTCACTAGGTGCTTCCACAAGATCCCAAACGGAATTTGAGTACACGGACTCCATTTCCTGTTTCATGGCTTCGAGCCATAGTTCCTTTCCAGGGCTTGCCATTGCCTATTTGAAAGACAACAGATCATCATCACTAGTGTCACCAACAACCATATTGGTTTCACCATCCAAACCATAGCGAACTGGGTTCTTCGAAACCCTCCCACTACGACGAGGCTTCGTGACTGTTTGCTCATGAACAGTGGTACTTTCTTCATTTAAATCGACTTCTGTTTGTTGTACATGAAGAGTGGGAATTACATCATAAACACGCGTTGATGACGATGGAACATTGGTTGGAGTCAATTCTTTAACCATCTCCTCTAAAACTACTTTGCTGCGAGGTTTAAAGTTTTGGACATATTCATTTTCCAGAAAAGTAGCATTTGTAGAAGTAAACACTTTCTTTTCTGAATGACTATAGAAAAGTCCACCCCGAGTACCTTTAGGATAGCCAACAAACATGCAAACTTTAGTTCGCGGTTCTAGCTTTCCCTCCTTTTTCCTCAGGACGTGAGCGGGACACCCCCAGATTCTATAATGGCGTAAACTAGGTTCACGACCATTCCAGCGTTCTAAAGGTGTTTTGGGGATTGATTTTTGATGGCATGACATTGCGAATGTGATTCGCGGTTTCAATTGCATGTCCCCAGAACGAAGTTGGTAGAGTTGAGTAACTAAGCATGCATCTAACCATTTCCAATAAAGTTCTGTTTCGGCGTTCCGCTACACCATTTTGTTGCGGAGTACCTGGGGCAGTAAGTTGTGATAAAATCCCAAGTTCAGTTAAATGATCTTGGAACTGCATATCCAAATATTCTCCACCCCTATCAGATCACAAGATCTTTAACCTTTTACCTAATTGGTTCTGAGCCATTGCTAGGAATTCCTGAAACTTTGAAAATGTTTCTGATTTCCTATGCATTAGGTAAAGACATGACTATCTAGAGTAATCGTCAATGAAAGTGACGAAATACTCAAAACCACCCCTGGCTTGTACATTCAAAAGTCCACAAACATCTGAATGCACAAGACTAAGTTGTTCTTTGGCCTTATCACCCTTTGCAGAGAATGGACGCTTGGTCAGTTTGCCTTCTAGACAAGATTCACAGACAGGTAATTCACCTAAGGTGAGTTCCCTCAAAGGTCCGTCCTTT
The DNA here is from genome assembly GCF_963169125.1 of Humulus lupulus. NCBI lineage: Eukaryota > Viridiplantae > Streptophyta > Magnoliopsida > Rosales > Cannabaceae > Humulus > Humulus lupulus. The sequence continues at coordinate 108,552,062 of NC_084797.1, read as the reverse complement.
GTAAGTCTTTGAATCCTATCATAGCCAATGTGACCTAGTCTCAAGTGCCATAAATACGTCATATTTTTGTTATCGGTCTTTTGACGTTTATTGGTCCTAGGTTTAGCTACTTTGAATAAATCATTGTTAAGAGCGAGGGGTTCGTTAGGACGCAAAATATAAAACCCGTTTTCCAAACATGCAATACACAATTGTGATCCATTGAAGGAAATAGATATATTAGAACTTGTGAAAGTCATAACAAATTGTTCTAATTGCAACATGGAAACTGAAATTAAATTTCTACTAAAATTCGAAATAAAAAATACATCTTTTAAAATTAAGTATTTATTTCCGAACTTCAGACAAGCTTTTCCTCTAGCTTGGACCGCAATGAACGCTCCGTTCCCAACTCTAAGCTTTAAGCCACCTTTGTTCACTTCCTCCCACGATTCAAGAAGCTGTAAAGAGTTACAAACATGGTTAGTAGATCCAGAATCAATAATCCAAATGGATTTATCATTCTCTAAAACACATGTTTCCAAGATAAATGAACTATAATCATTACCTTTGTTTTTCGCTGCTAGAAACTTAGGGCAATCTCGTTTCCAATGCCCTTTCTCTTTGCTGTGAAAGCACTTATCTTTACCTTTCTTGTTTTTCTTGTTCTTCCCCTTAGGCGTCTGTGCACTTGGTTGTGCACTCGTCTTTGCAGCCTTTGTAGGCTTGGGGTTGTTTATCTATCCACCTTTCCTCTTATTTCCAGCTTTCGAAGCCGAAGTGTGGTTAGCTTCAGCCTTAGCTAGATGAGCAACAACATCAGTAGTTTTATTTTCACCTCCTTTACTAGGTCTACCCATGACAGGTTCAATAATCTGAAGCTCGTTCATGAGCTGCGTCAGACCATAATTGAGCTGAGCACGAACGTGCAGACACGGTGCCATCCGAGAATTTACGATGCCATCACGAACGTGTAGAGACGGTGCTATCCAAGCATTTATGGTAACATCACGAGCATTGATGGTGCCATCACTAACGTGCAGATGCGGTGCTCGTTCTGGGGATTCCTCAATCATGACGAATTTAGAGTTGTCACCAATCAACTCTATGTTGATATTCTGCTTCCAATTAAGGAAGTTTTCTCCAGTGAGTTTCTCCATCGAATGCTGAGAAAGGATGGGAGTATACACAGACACTACTTAACATAAAACTACAAATTATCAATAAAATAGAAATCAATCACATTTGCTCAATAAAACTTCTATTCACACAAATTTCAAGAAATAGCACAACATATACAAAAATATGTAAGATATGAGAAAAAATACCAAAAACAATCATATATCTATTTCTTTAGGTTTTTAACTAATCTATGATATCCTTGTCCCAGTTGGTGAGAGTAAAAAATACCACTAGTTAAATAGAGTTGTAAACTCATTTAATAATGGACACCATTATTAACAACCTACTATTCGATCAAAATAAGAAAACAAAATCTCTTATTTTATGAGCTAGACCCACGGTTTCAATAATCATAGATTTAGTTCTAGTAGACACTGTAGGGGTGAGTCTAGTAGAATTTGACCTATAATTATCTATCTTTCGAAATCTAACATGGTCAAAATAACTAATGAACACCTTCCGTAGGGGGACGAATCAAAGCGCCTCGAGGCCCCATTAAGCTATTGACTATGTTAAACCAACGGTGGAGATCGAATAAAATTCTTAAAATAAGCTCATTATAAAATTAAAATTAGTATTTTTATTATTTATTTTTAGAAAATTAATGACTATGGTTTCCCAAAAAAAAATTAAACAGATTAAATTTTTTTAAAACCAAAGTCCTATAATTTCTTATTAATTCTAAAGTGTCACATTGAAACAAATTCAATTAATTTAGAATTAATTTGTTGCTAATCAATATTTAGGTTTAACTAATATAATGAACCTATACAATTAAGTCCAACTCAGGTAAATGGGCCTTAACAATTGGGCTAGTATGGAGGAGGGCTGGGTCCAGTATGTCGTTCCCACTACAAAGGCCCCTATCTTCCATACAAGGTCCAAAAGACAGGAATTTAAACCTTCGTTTTATTAATTGTTATTAATTGATTAGGCCCATTATAGTCATGCAAAGCAAATGGGCCTTCACAAGTGGAATCACCCATAAGAGAGGAATTTAAACATTACATTTTCTAATGGGACCAAATAAAACCTATCATTTTATGAATATTTTATTTGGCAAAATACCATATATCTAACAAACATATGGGCCACTATATGCATCTAAGCCCAATTGCAAAAATACCACATATAGTGCAAACAGACATGTTATAATTGGATGGGCCTAATCATGTTACTATATGAGCAATTCTATGAATTTATGCAAAAATACCAGAATTTATTTCATTTGCAAAAATACCACAATTAATTATCTAGAATTTATAAAAATATTCAAATTAATTAAATTTTTACAAAAAAAATAAGTCAATTTAAATGAAATTTATCAACAATTAACAATAGTTAATTTAAATTTCATTTATCAACAATCAACTTGGTTTTAGGTTAATTTGATAAAAAAAAAATATTAATTTAATTTAAATAGGATTTATCAACAATTAACCAAAGTTAATTTAAATCCCATTTATTAAATTTTTTTTTTATTAATTGGCTGAAAAAAAATGATATTTTTCAAAATTTAACCAATTTTAAATTTTAAAATCAATATCTAAACTATTTTCCAAAAATATCTTGTGTTGTTACAACTATTGTCTAATATTTTAACTATTTAAAAATAATAAAATACAAATAGTTATAACAACCCTAAAATATCTCAAATAGTTAAACAAATTCAAATATCCATAAAAATATCTAACTAACAATATTCAAATTTCAAATAATTTGAATATTAAAAACTATAGAATAAAAAGATATTTATATTTTCAAATAAAGATTTAATAAAAATATGAAGAATTTAAATGAAAATATCTTAAATATCTGATATCATAATTCTAATATTTTAATATATTAAAAGATTTAAAATTAAGTTCTTAGTCTATTTTTAAATTTGAATTTGAATGTTTGTAGAAAATATCTAATTATTTAAATCTCAACTAACAAAAATATCTTATTTTTTTAAAAAAAATTAAATGATAAAACAAAAAAGATATTTTTGGTTTTGATTATAAATAATTTATTTCTACAAATTTTCATTTAAAAAAAATATTTTTGAAAAAAAAAATGAATAGTAACTGTGGTACTGTTTACGGGTACTGTTCACGCTGGTGGCTGGTGTGCGCGCAGGTGGTGCGCGCGTAGGCACGTGGGCATGCGCGGGGTGGCGCGCGCGCGCATGGGAGCCAGGCCAAATTTTTCCAAATATTTTTTTGAGCAATTTTTCAATCCAAAACCATTTTCTAATAAATTTTTAACATGTTTTACAGAAAACAAAACATATATAAAAATTAATAGCATAGAAAACACTACAAAATAACCTAAAAATTGCTAAAATTCACATAAAATCAATATGCTTCATAAAAACATGAAAACCATCCAATTATTCAAACATATCAAATAATCCAATTTTAAACATGTTCATGCATGAAAATAAATAGTACCAAAGGCTCTGAGGCCAGTTGTTGGAAAAAGCTTATACAGGATCTTTATTTATTTACATGTATATCTAATATTAAACAAATTAATATGAGATAGCCTAAAACATGTTTCTAAAATTGAATTCAAAGAGAAACAAAGAACATAATACTTACATTATACGCAGTGGAATTAAGAGTCCTTCCTTCAGTTTCTCTAACTCTTGTATCTGTTGACGCCGCTTTTCGTCAACAGTGAAAGAAGAGCACGTAAACAATAACTAGTAATGGGCAATTAAAATATGACAATACACAACACGATTTTTTACGTGGTTCAGCAGTTAAATCTGCCTAGTCCACGAGTCTTTGTTATTAAACTCAAGATTATCTCTGAAAATTCTTAAGCATGAATTCTTCAGAGTTTTCTCTCAAGGTTCAGAATTTCGGTCCTTTACAATGGCGCATGACCTCTCTATTTATAGAGAAGGATGCAGAATACTATCCCACATATTTTGGGTAGTTACTCTTTTTGTGTAAATAAATTAAATGGCTTTAAATTCCTGTAATCCGATATAAAAGGAAACGTCCCCTGAAGACCAGGGGGAGTATAACTAATCAAATAATATCCCATGATTTTATGGGATTTACAATAATAAATGCAGAACACGTCCCTTATAGACAACACTTGTAGATATTCAAGGTCATTATCATATATCTCCAAGCCCTTACTCTACCAGGTTTCTCATCAGCTTTCGAGCTAATGACATCTCCCGAGGTCACATGTCTTCGAGATCATACATGTGTCAGGCTCGGAACCCTTGATCCGAGGTCTTCCCTGAGGATAGATGCGTCTCGGGAGCTACCCTTCGAGATCGTGAATATTTCGAGACCACAACATTCGAGGTCGTCTCAGTCTTGCAGGCTCGATATTTAGTCCTGGAGCATACTTCAAACTTTACGAGTTCATTCCTTGTGAATCCAACTTTCGAGGTCGCATTTAACATGGCTCAAAATCTGGGTATAACATCTTGCCCCCTCAAAAGTATTTGTTCGAATCCTAAGAGAAGGAAACTTTTGAACTACTTTCTTCGGGAACCGTACCGTCATACTCTTGAAAATGGACACGCGTCAGTTGGGTATTGCTCATTTACGGCAATTGAGTACCTTGGAAACATGCCCACGATCATTTTTCTGCCATCTTTTCAGCCCCATCATGTCATTGACCCCTGACCGTCGGATTTTATGAGGATTCTAGCCAATGGCCCAGATCAATCCTCTTTATCACTTTTCTTCCTTTATATGTTCAAGGTCTTCTTCCCCCTCTTATTTTACATGCATTAGAAACAAAGCAAAGGAAAGGATGAAACCAGAGGCCATCCTAGAGAACCTCTTTCTCGTGCATGTTTTCTCAGCCGAAAAAACAAAGAACCTCCGGTTTGTTCGAGTCCGTGAGCTCATATTTGCAGCCTCTCCTTCAGTCAACGATCTCTCTGCAATCGCCATTATTGTGTAAGTGTGCAATTTTTATTTTCCCTTATGCCAGTTTCTGTCCATAGTGTTCTTATTATTTCTGGGAATGTGTTGATATATTTCCTTAGTATTATATGCTAGGAAATTTTTGATCAATAGGCTTCTACATTTACGTTCCCATACTAGGCGTTGAATCTTTGGTTTCAAATCCAATTTTCTGTGTAGAACAAACCCAGACATGGTTTCTTCATTTTTGGGTTTTCAAAATTTAAAAGACGTATCTTGCACACCAAGATATTTGGGTACAGAATCTTGGTTTTTAAAGAATGCACGATACCCCATGTTACCTTTCCTGAATAACCGCCACCTTTTTTCCCTAATACTTCGAGATTTTCAAAAAGCTATGTCAACTCTCCTCCTTTTTCCCGTAGAATACACGTCCTATCTTTTTATTGGGTTTTAGTATCGAGCTCGTTTTGTTCCTAAACTCTGAGCTCGCTCTATCGAGCTCGTAATTCTTGCATGCATGGACCTTACCATTTTTTCTTTCTCGTTAGATGTCACAGAATCTGGAAAAACGGTGGGGGTCGTTGCTGGCAATCCCTTACTCGTCAAAAACCCCGAGCTCGGAATCATTGTTCGCTCGGAATCAACGTCAGATTCGGGAGTACGAGCTTGCGCGCGAGCAGGAGGATATCCAAGTTCATTATCGCCGTCAAATAGACGAGGTTATAGAGAAGAAGAGGAGAACTCTTCGGGAGGCCCTTTATCAAGAGTCCAACTCAGGGCCTAGGCCGATCCCCCTCAACCCCGCATTAAAGGTCACTGTCGCGTTTAGTCTAGGAGAACTTCAATTTTCACTAATGGGGGAGCCTTCGTCCTCACAGCCGAGGAAAGAAACGTTCGAGGCCGAGCACTATTGGAGCTCGGTTACCTCGACTAGTCAGATAACTGACATCTTGGCCCTCCATGGCCTCAGCTTGTCAGGTTCTTTGAAGTGTCGAGCTCCGGCCGCCCACGAACGAAGCTGTTTCGCCCCCGGGGACCGTGACGCCAAGCTGAAATACGCAGCATGGAGCCAGGAACACATGAGGGCAGGGGCACTGTTGCCATTGAAGTCTTTCTTCAAGGACTTCATGGATTTTTTTGGGCTGGCTCCGTTCCAGCTCAACACCAATTCTTACAGGGTGCTGTCTGCCCTGAGGTCGCTTTACCACGAGCTGGAGTGGGAAGGGCCTACGCCTCAGGAGATTTTATATCTCTTTTGCCTGAAAAGAAACCCCTCCCGAGCTCGGGGAGGAGATGGCTTTTACTATCTTTCGAGCTATCCCAAAGAGAAGAAGGTCTTTGAAGACCTCCCCAATCATCCACCTGATTTCAAAAAAGCCTTCTTCTGGACTGACGATCTGACCCCGTCTCGACATTATTCGTTCAGGCGGATTCGTAAGTATTCCAGTTTCCGTTATCTCTGTGCTCAGGATTTTAGCTGTTAGATTCGTACTTAGTTGAAATATGTCTTGCTTTTCAGCCAATTTTCAGCGTCCCTCTCCTGACGAGGCAATGAAGGGACATAAGGAGACCCTGCTTCAACTCCCTCATGGTAGGAGGTCTCTCCTATACCTTTTACATGAGGACAAGCTCTGAAAATGCGGGCTTTTGGGAAAGGGCCAGTCCACCTCTGACTGGTCCAATAAAAAGTATGAACACTGGGAGCAGGTGCCTTTGCCCACAAGCGTCCTCCCTCCGAGGAGAGAGGTGAGGCCCCCACTTCCAGTTCGCATAAGGAGTCCACCGTCGGGGAATGAGGCTAATGATGAAGCCTCGAGCTCAGATTCGAATGAAGGTAAAGCCCTCCTTACCTCGAGAATGTGGTCCCCCACCTTACTAAAGCATAAACCCAATAGGTTAGTCTCATGCCCATATGATGGATACCACTTCTACATATGGAGTTGGGTAGACGACTGTGTTCATAGGTTTGATAGTGGGCTCGGGAAATATGACACCATGTACACTTCGGACGAGGTGTGGAACGGGATAGCTGTCCAATACGGGACCAACGATTATACGGACCTTTTGAGGTTGTCACCCACCTATAGGGAAGGTACTCTCCCTGCTTCTTCTGAAGATGGGGGAATTTCATGGTCCCCGAGCTCTAGTTCGTGGAAGAGTTCCAGTTAGGTCTTTTCTTTACTTGGTTTTTTTTTTTTTTTTAAATTTTCCAAGCTTATTATCATTATGTCTAACTCCGATTGGAACTGTGTAGGTGCCATGGACTCCGACCTTGACAATATCATCGAGAGCGGTGGTGCCAAAAGGACCAAGCATCCCAGGGCACCATCGCGAAAGGTGGACCGGTCCGCCAAAGTTTCCAAAAGGAGTGAGAAGACACCTCCTCCCCCAGCTCCTCTTGTTTCTGGCTCCATCACAGCGCCGTCTTCGCAGGCCGGTGCCACAACTGTGGCATTGACATCGGAGGTCGATGCCTCTAACACGATCGAGCCCCAACTTCCCGTAATGGTTCGATCGACACTTGGTCCACCTTCTAGAAAGCCTTCTGCTTCTCGAGCTCAAAAGCTGTCAGTTTCCACCCACATGGATGCATATGTGGTTGACAATGCCGCTGGGTCTCATGGGTCTACGCTGGTCTCGGATGTTATGTCCCGGATCGGCCAGAGCTTTGGCAGTCTCGAAGCTCCCAAATGGCAATGCTTGAACGACACCCAAGACTGCACTGTCCTTTATGAGAAGAGTATCAAGCTCGCTGCCGCGGTAAGTGTCCTTCTACAGTCCTACTTCTTGGTTATAATCATAGTGACCTGGAGCTAATGGTGATTTCTTCCTTTGTCAGTCTCTTGCCTTTACTGCCCAGCTCAACTATAAGTTGAACAACGAGATCCACTCGAGCAAGTCTCATGCTCAGGAGGCGAAGGATCTCCACCTTAAAGCAAGCGAAGATCTGATGGCAGCCAATGCAAAGCTTGATGCAGGAGCTAAGGAACTCGAGGGCATGGCCTCCAAGCTCGGGAAGCTGGAGGCTAAGCTCGAGGAGCTTGAGAAGGAGAATTCCGAGCTTGCGGATCTTAAGAAGGAGGTCACTCGGCTCCAGGAGGCCAAAAAGAAGCTCGAAGATGAAAAGGCCGCCACCTTTGATATTATGGAGGATGAAAAAGCTCGTCTCCTTGCTGAGTACAAAGAGAAGAAGGACCAGGCGGTTGACTCGGCCATGTACCGAATGTGGGCCAACAACGAAGACCTGGATACCAGCTTCTTAGGTCCTCACGAGGCGACACTTCTTGACAGGTGGAATGCTCGGCTTGAGAAGGAAGAGGCTGCTCGGGAGGCCGCTTCGGAGGGTGCCCAAAAGGATAGTCATGCTATTCGTCCTGGGGAGTCCGGTGGTGCTGATACTGAGAAGGCCAAGGAGACTCCTCCTTCTTAAATCTGATTTCGGGGAAATCGTTTATTGGGGCTGCGTCCCCTTGATCTTTGTAATTATTTTAATTTATGCCCACGGGGCTGATACAATTTCTTTTATGCCTTACATTTCTCAGCTCGAAATATTTTACACATTTTATATTGATGAATCATTTATGTTTATTTATTCATACAAACATAGTGTGGATTTAGGCTCGAAACTCGATGTATTCATGCATAGTTTGTTCAAATTATCCGCTTCCAACCTCGTTATTCATCAAAGTCGGATATTACTTTAACCATGAACCCGAAAGTACTTATATGGTATGTAATGTGAATGGTTTGGTTATATCTTTTTTGCTTAGTTACCTTTCCTCGTCCTCGATTTTTACTCCAAGGTTAAGAGTTCGAAACTATTTTTCTTTAAGATATTCTAGCCTCGATCTCGACTTATCCCGAAGTAGGTTTAGGTTCCTACTTATCGTCGATTAGTTTTTTGGCTGGTTTGTTCCAAACCTGTTAAGTTTGCACATCTGGTTAACTACAAACGTTTTCTATTTTTGATAATTCGGTTATGTCCGAACTATCTAGGCTCGCGTATCTGGTTATATCCAAATACTTTTATGTTTTTGATAATTCGGTTATGTCCAAACTATCTAAGCTCGCGTATCTGGTTATATCCAAATACTTATGTTTTTTATAATTCGGTTATGTCCGAACTATCTAAGCTCGCGTATCTGGTTATATCCAAATACTTATGTTTTTGATAATTCGGTTATGTTCGAACTATCTAAGCTCGTGTATCTGGTTATATCCAAATACTTTTATGTATTATTATTTTTTATTTTTTAAGCTGATGGTATATATACCAATGATGCCCCCTTAATATCCTATGAGTGTGACCATAGGTTATTAAATTAAGAGAGATTGCAAAAATAAAAAGAGATAATATATTGAATTAAATAGATCTTTATTTGATGGAATTCAAAAGCAAATAAAGTAATACAGATAGAAAATCATGGTTATAGGCAACACTTTTCCTACACTACTGATAGTAAGGTCTGAGGTGGTCACCATTCCATGCTCGTGGTACCAGGCTCCTGTCCAATCTCGCAAGTTTGTACACTCCAGGACGGATGATTGACTCTATCTGGTATGGTCCTTCCCAATTCGGCCCGAGCACCCCAGCTACTAGATCTCGTGTTGCCAAGAATACGCGTCTCAACACCAGATTTCCCATTCCGAACTTTCGATCTCGAACCCTCTTGTTGAAATACCTGGTAGTTCGTTGCTGGTAAGCAGCGTTTCTCAGCTGAGCCTCTTCTCTCTTTTCTTCAATCAAGTCTAGGGTTTCCTCGAGCTGAGTGTGGTTTGAACTTTGATCGTAAATCTGAGTTCGAATCGTTGGGATTTTGACCTCGATGGGCAACATTGCCTCGCAGCCGTATGCTAGAGAGAATGGGGTATGCCCTGTTGATGTTCGAGCTGTGGTCCTATATCCCAAAGGACTTGGGGCAATTCTTCGGGCCACCGTCCCTTCGCTTCTTCCAACTTTTTCTTCAGAGAACTCTTGAGAGATTTGTTTACAGCCTCGACCTGGCCATTCGCTTGAGGGTGGGCTACTGATGAAAAACTCTTTATTATGCCATTCTTTTCACAAAAGTTGGTGAACAAATCACAATCGAACTTGGTTCCATTGTCGGATACGATCTTCCTTGGTACCCCATATCGGCACACGATGCTTTTTACCACAAACTCAAGGATCTTTTTTGAAGTTATAGTCGCCAATGGTTCAGCCTCCGTCCACTTTGTGAAGTAATCCACGACGACCACTGCATATTATACTCCGCCTTTGCCAGTCGGGAGAGAGCCTATGAGATCGATCCCCCATACCGCGAAAGGCCATGGGGAAGTCAACATGGTCAGCTTGGATGGTGGAGCTCGGGGTATTATGGCGAATCTCTGGCATTTGTCGCATTTCTTCACATACTCGAAAGAATCCGTTTTGATGGTTGGCCAGAAATATCCTTGGCGTATGATCTTCTTGGATAGGCTATGCCCCCCGGTGTGATCTCCGCAAAATCCTTCATGAATTTCTTCAATGATCTTCTTAGCTTTGGGAGGGGTTACGCACTTAAGTAACGGCATGGAATATCCCCTTCTGTATAGCCTCCCGTCCAAAATGGTGTAACGGGGAAGTTGATACATCAATTTTTGAGCCTGGTTCCGATCTTTTGGAAGGACTCCATTTTCGAGATAATCAACTATTGGGGTCATCCAGGTCGGCTCTGTTTCGATCATACACACATCTTCCTCTTCTGACTCGTTAATGCTAGGTGCTGATAGGTGTTCTATGGGTACAACATTCAGCCCTTCATTTTCGGTGGATGTGGGGAGTCGAGCTAGGGCATCTGCATTTGAGTTCTGTTCTCGGGGAACCTGTTCGATTGCGTAAAACTCGAAACACTCCAATGCGGATTTTGCCTTCTCCAGATAAGCTGCCATTCTTGTTCCACGAGCCTGGTATTCTCCTAGGATTTGATTAACCACGAGTTGGGAGTCACTGTAGCAATGTATAGCTCTAGCTTTGAGCTCCTTTGCTATACGAAGTCCTGCGAGTAAAGCCTCGTATTTGGCCTCATTATTCGACGCTTTAAAGCCAAATCTTAAGGTAGAATGAAATCTGCTCCCTGCGGGGGTAACCAAAATGACCCCTGCCCCCGCTCCATTTTCATTTGATGAGCCGTCGACGTAAAGTTTCCACAGCTCATGGGCCGTGGTTATTACCTCGTCGTCGGCTATTCCAGTACATTCCACTATAATGTCCGCCAGTGCCTGTGCCTTAATGGTCGTCCTCGGGTGGTAGGTGATCTCGAACTGTCCGAGCTCAACAGCCCATTTAAGAAGTCGACCTGAAGCCTCTGGTTTTGATAGGACTTGCCTAAGTGGCTGATCAGTCAGTACATGAATGGGATGTATCTGAAAGTAAGGGCGGAGTTTACGGGATGAATGAATTAAACTGAGCGCGAGTTTCTCCATCAGTGGATACCTTGACTCTGCCCCCAGTAATCTTTTACTGATGTAGTAAACGGGTCTCTGCACCCTCTCTTCTTCTCGAATGGGCACTGCGCTTATCGCGTGTTCGGTGGTTCAAAGGTATAGGTACAGTATTTCTCCCGTTTCAGGTTTTGATAGGATGGGCGGTTCTGCAAGGTGCTTTCTGAGCTCCTGAAAGGCCAGCTCGCATTCCTCCGTCCATTCAAATTTCTTACCTCCTCTCAGTAAGTTGAAAAATGGAAGACCACGATCCGTAGATTTCGAGATGAATCTGCTTAGGGCTGCCATCCTGCCAGTCAAACTTTGGACATCTTTGTGCCTCCGAGGTGAGGGCATGTCAATCAGGGCCTTGATCTTGTCGGGGTTAGCCTCGATTCAACGAGAGTTTACAATAAAGCCCAGAAATTTTCCTGAAGACACCCCAAAAGTTCACTTTTGAGGATTTAGCTTCATGTTATACTTTCTGAGCACGCCGAAGCACTCTTCGAGGTCATCAACATGGTTCTTGTTGTGTTGAGACTTTACAAGCATGTCATCAACATAAACCTCCATGTTGTTCCCTATTTGTTCTGAAAACATCATGTTTACGAGCCGCTGGTATGTGGCTCCTGCATTCTTGAGCCCGAATGGCATGACATTATAACAATATAGCCCTTTATCCGTGATGAAGCTCGTATGTTCTTGGTCTGGGGCGTGCATGGGAATCTGGTTGTATCCAGAATAGGCATCCATGAACGACATCAGTCCATGAAATCAATTAACTTGGTCAACTTTGATAATTCTAATTGATGATTAAATCAATTAATTGAGACTATCTAGATGATTTTATCCAAGGTACAATGGGGACTATGGGCCTATGAAATCAAGCTCCAATAAGTTATCATAAATTTAATTCCTCGTGACTCCACTATAGACTCGGAATTGCACTCTTGAATTCATAGAACGCTCTATAACAAATATAGATACGCTATTAATTATCCATTGTTACAACCATAATTTTCACTCAATCCTCTATAGACGGTCTACAATGAGATATGACTAAAATACCGTTTTACCCCTCATTGTATTTTATCCTTAAAACACTTAGTTCCTTGTAAATGATATTTCAGTAAACTAATTTAATTACTGAAATGAGATCTCTATCATTTAACACCTTGAACCAAACTAAAAGGAAACCATCATTTCACTTCTTCATCATAAGCTATAGATGTTCATATCTATGATTAACACACCCACTCAATTATATTACCGAGTTCCCAAGATGTAAGTATGGGCTAGTCCGTAGGGTAAGCTGGTAACCAACAAGTCAAAGAACTAAAATAATACAATCAGTTAGAATACTAACCACTCAGAATTGAGATTGAATTGACCTATGGTTAACTATATGATATGACTAGAATAGATAATAACGGTATGTTTACTTATCTTATCAACTGTCAATATCGGTCCAGTCCGATGTAACAAATACATCTGATCTTATCAACTTTACTAATGTTCTGGAAAGAACATAAAACTGTAATGTGTAAGTAGATCATATCGTAGATTGGCAAGTCAGTGTAAATCCTGGGCACTGACTAATCTTAGGACTAACTTATTTTGAACATATATTCATATTTATATTCCACTGTGATTACGTCACTATAAATAAGATTAGCTATATGCTCGGGATTTAATAGAAGTTTATATTAAACAAATAATCATGAAAATAAAACATGTGAGCAAAGTGATTGACCAAGTCAAAAAATGATTTCTATTCTTTTATTGATAATAAAATGAGATTACAAAGAATTTGAGTTTTAATTAGGGCATAAAACCCCAACAGTTTAAACCCTCGACATCAATACAAATCTAAGAGGAAGCAGGTCATTACCAATTCTTTGGGCCGAACCTCTATAAATCCTGGTGTTCTTTATTATTTAATACTCATTATTATCAAGTTCTGGGCTCATTTAAGGTGCATTCATTGTCTAATTGAAAGCTCTCTAATTAATTATTTGACTTCACGTGAGTTGGCTAAAAAAACCTGTCAACATTTTGGTGCTTTCATTGAGAGCCTAAGACAATCACATTCGAATTTTATTGCTGCAAGGATGGTAGTCTCAACCAGAAGGTCATGCTAAGAGCCTCCAGAGCCTGGGGCTGAAGTCTCTCACCTATTCCCATCAATGAGAAATATCAATTGGCAGCGAAGTGATTTGCCGCCTAGAAATCCATTTCGTGTCTAGGGGCAAACTGCTGGGCCCACTGCAATAGGATGCGGAGCTGCTGCCTCTGTTGGAATCACCCATGCAGAAACATTAGGTGGAGTTGCTGCATGAGGTACCAACTAGCCAGTATCCAGAGCTGGAGGATCTGGACGGTATGAGCCCCACGTAGATATTGAAGGATGTGACCCTGAAATTTATCAGATAAGGGAATTTGTGGGGCAGATGCAAGATCAGCTTGCCACCATGAACAAGGGACGAGCCACTGCGCATGAGGCCCTTAATGAGGCTTTCGAAAAACAAAGGAGAGATCTCTAAGAATGGATTGTTTGACATACCCGGGAGGTACAGGCCTGACACGAGGACATGGAGCGCCAGACTAGAGAGGCTGCTGAATCCATTCGCCATTATATGCAACAGCAGTAAACCCAAGGTATGAGAGCTGCAACTGGAACTACTGCCCAAAACCAACAACATCCTCTCGTTATTGGTTTTAGGGTGTCATGCATGGGCTAGAGGCTCAACCTCATAATGGAAATTAGGGTCCGACCAAGAGTCACATATCTGGTTGGGGCACTCAAGCCAACAACAATAGGCGACCCTTATAGGAGATGAACAGGTCCTGCCAAGGCGTGGCATGGGGCAAGACAAAGAAGGAAATTTTTGGCCAAGATCTCAGGGCAGTGGTCGTGACAAGAATCCTGGTGTAGCAGGACGGGACGACAACCCCCGAGCTCCAGCACCGAATAGGAGTGGTCAACCCCAAAACTACCACTGGCAACCTATTCGGTACAGACAACATCAAGAATACCTACCAAGGTCTCGAAGAGATGAGCCTGAGGTTAGTAGCGCATACAGGCCCCATTATGCTGATGGGTATGACCAAGTTCGTCAGCAAAATGATCAAGGCCAACAAAAGAACAAGGGTAAGAGAGGTAAGCAGCCCGAAGGACCTTTTGTCCCACAAGGGCATGATATCCTGAACAACCAACCACCTCGAGGTGGAGGGTTCCAGGGAGTACCTCTAGTTCCAGGCTGAGTAGATAGCGAGAGTTCCAGGGGCAGACCTCAGCCAAACTCTGTTTTGAACCGAATGGGCCCCATGAGAGGTGAAGACCTTCGGGATGCTCTTAATTGAAGCAAGGAAAATTGAGATTCGAACAACATAGCTCCGCCTGAGCCTTTTCGGGACCCAAGAATGGATGAGGTCTGCAATGCAGCCCAGCCCAGCCCTAGGCAGTTGCAGACCCTAATATCCAGGCCCAGCTAGATTTGTTAACCCGATTGGTAAGGGACTTGACAACTCCTAAGTTAAAAGATATTGAAATGGAGAGGAAGAGAGGTTCCCCATTTTCTGAACGTATAAATCAGGTGCCCATACATGTCAAATTCAAAATGTCGACATGGAAGATGTACACTGGACTGGAGGACCCAATACCTCATGTTCACAACTTTGAACTACAAACTGATTTACAAGTAGTTTGGGATGATGCCAGGTGCAGGATCTTCCCGACCACTCTGTCAGAAATCGCCCAACAATGGTTCTTTAAGCTACAACCAAGGTCGATTACATCATGGGATGGATTTGTATGAACATTCTATTCCAAATTCTCCTCAGCAATGCCCCTTCCCGCTAAGCCGAATGACCTGGTGGACATAAAACAAAGGGATAATGAACCTTTAAAGGACTACCTTCAACATTTTATGTAGGAAGCCAGCAGAATCAAATCCCTCAATGATGATGGCAAGTTGATAGCCATCAATTCAGGAGTTAAGGTAAAGAGTATGTTCTGGAGCAGTTTGAAAAGGAAGTCTGGACGTACCACCCAGGAGATCCTTGATCGAGTAGAGTAATTCATCTAGCTTGAGGAGGCTGAGTGGTAGGTGGATAATCCAACTCAGACGACTACTGAGTAGGGGAAAACAAATGCTGGGAATACCACCAACCCTGCAGAGGGAGGAAAGAATGGGGCTAAAAATGGAAAACGCATTAATGGGGCTGGAAGTAGTGGTAACCAGAATGACAATAAGTAGCCTAAGATCATTGAGCAGCCCAAGCCACAGGAATATGTTCCTAAATTTACTACTTACTCCATCCTTTTACAGACTCGGGCGGACGTTTTTAAAGCCACATAGGTTATCGTATCGTACAGAAGAACTCCACCAATGAGGAAGGATATTAATATAGGATATATGACCAAGTTTTTCCTGTTTCACAATGACTATGGTCATGAAAGCAATGAATGTAACCACCTGAAGGAGGAGATAGAATTCCTCATTAGATAAAACAATGTCCATCTGAAGAGGTATGTACGTTCGACTGCCGACCAGCATCCTCAACAACCTCCTCAGCAACAGTCTCAACAGTTTCAGAGCAATCAGCCTCTCCTACCACCACCAGTTTCTGGTCGGCTAGAAATGATCTACGGTGGGATGCATTTGGCCGGAAACTCCAACAATTCTTGAGAAAGATACGCTCGTTCCCTTAGGCACGAGTAGGAGGAAGATATATTGACTATCCAGGAGCGTACTCCCAAACAGCCTCGCTACGAGTGTGAGTCCATCACGCTCAGCGAGGAAGACACAAGTCACGCACATCATCCACATAATGATCCATTGGTGGTAGAATTATAGATCGCTAATATGATTGTGGCCCGAATGATGATTGACCATGGGTCATCTGCCAACATCCTGTTTAAGAGTACCCTAGAGATGATGAATTAATGCATCAAAGATCTGGAACCATGTGAGCAGCTATAATATGGGTTTACAGGGAATGGCATGGCCCCTTTATGAAGCATAAGGTTGCCTTTGACAGTGGGAATGACACCTAACAACAACACTATAATGGCTTTGTTCGTAGTAATAGACATCCCCTTTCCGTACAATGCCATGATAGACTGACTAGCCCTGTATGACCTCCAAGCAATCACTTCAGTCTTCCATCTGCTTGTTAAATTCCCAACCCGAGCAAGTATAGGATGTCTCAAAGGGAACCAACTAGTGGCCAGATAATGTTATAATTCGTCAATAAAAAAGGTACGGAAGGCAGTTTTCACCTCACAACCTACAGGGCCTAGTCACATGAAATAAGATGTAGCCCAAAATGGGGGGGGGGGGGGAGGATATATACCCTCTTTTTGGGGATATTGATACTGAGGTGGGTCCAATTGAAGAATTAGAAGAGGTCTCGATTGACCCAAAACAACTAACTAGGGTAGTCAAGGTAGGGAAAGGGTTGTCTGGGAACATAAGATCTGCTTTGATCCAGTTCTTGTGGAACAACCAAGATGTATTCTCCTAGTCTCATGATGATATGGTGGGGATCTGCCCAGCCATTATAAGCCACGCCCTCAACATTAATATCGAACGCTTCAATCCTGTACAGTAGAAAATAAGGTTATTGGATCCAACGAGGGCAAAAGCATTGGAAAAGGAGGTCGAGAAGCTTCGAAATAACAACTTCATTAGGGAAGCCTTCTACCTAGTATGGGTGTCCAATCCTATATTGGTACTGAAGCCTAATAATAAGTGGAGAGTGTGCATAGATTTCACAGAATTAAATAAGGCATGCCCAAAGGACTGCTTCCCACTTCTGAGAATTGACCAGTTAGTGGATGCTACGACTGGCCACGAGATCTTAACCTTTATGGATGCTTACTTGGAGTACAACCAGATCAGTATGCATCCACCCGACCAAGAGCACACCAGCTTCCGCATAGATGTGGGGTTGTACTGCTACAAAGTTATGTCGTTCGGCCTAAAAAACACTGGAGCCATGTATAAGTGGCTGGTAAACTGTATGTTCAAAGACCAAATAGGAAATAACATGGAGATTTACGTGGATGATGTGCTGGTGAAATCCAAAAAGGAAGGGGGGCATGTTGAGGACTTGAAGGAATGTTTCAATATAGAATGAAGTTGAACCCTCTAAAGTGCTCTTTTGGTGTAGGGTTAGGAAAATTCCTGGGATTCATAGTGAACTCCAGAGGAATTGAAGCAAACCCTGAGAAGATAAACAACTGTTGGACATGCCCTCACCAGCCAGGATCAAGGATGTACAAAGCCTAACAAGAAATTATGTGTCCAAATCCACTTACAAATGTACTTAGTTTTTCAATATCCTCTGAGGTACAAAGAAATTATGAATGGACCGAGGAGTGCGAACAAGCTTTCCAAGCTCTAAAGAAACAGCTGGCACAACCCCCGATCCTTTATAACCTCTGGAGGGCGAAGAACTATGCATATACCTAGTTGTAACTCAACACGCTCTCAGTGTAGTCCTGGTAAGAGAAGAAAACAAGGTTCAACATCCAGTCTACTATGTCAGTAAAAGGCTAATCGAAATCGAGAGCAGGTATCCCCTAATTGAAAAATTAACTTACTACATGCTCGTGTCTTCCAGAAAGCTTTGCCCATACTTCCAAGCTCATCCCATAAAAGTTCTTACCGACATTACGCCAAGTCTTGCAGAAGCCAAACACCTCTTGTCGGTTACTCAAATGGTCTATAGAGCTCGGGCAGTATGAAATCAGCTATCAACCTCAAACAACAATTAAAGGCCAAGCTCTTGCAGATTTTGTAGCTGAATGTACTGGGTTACCAGAATCAAATGAAGAAATGGTCGAGAAGTCATCGGAGTTTGGACCACTACCCAGTACAAGTTTTGAGCAGATCACCGAGTAGACCCAGAAAGCTTACTCAAATGCAAAGTCCATGGCCCTTTGCTATTTGGGGAATTGATCTTATTGGTCGATTACCAAAGGGAAATGGGGGAGTGCAGTATGCAGTCGTGGTAGTTAATTACTTCACCAAGTGAATGAAAGTCAAGCCACTGGCAACCATCACTTCCAAAAAAGTACTGGACCTTGTGGTGAAAAATATAATCTACAGATTTGGTCAACCCCAGAAGATAGCGTCCGACAATGGCACTCAGTTTGACAGCCAACTGTTCAATTATTTTTGTGCCAAACAGGGCATCACAAAAAGTTTTTCAGCAGTCTCGCACCCTCAGGCAAATGGGTAGGTAGAAGTCGTTAACAAAACTCTTAAAGACACTCTGAAGAAGCGTCTATAAGAAGCTAAATGAAACTGGCCTGAGAGATTGCCTGAAGTACTCTGGTCATACAGGACAACAAAGTGAACAACTACTGGTGATAACCCTTTGAACTCACATATGGGTATGAAGCAATGCTGCCAGTTGAGGTGACTCCACCATCTCACCGGCGTACAACATACGACCAAGATTGTAATCTCCAACTACTGGCCAAGTCCTTACACCAGATTGAAGAAAGACGCGAAAAGTCCAACATACGCCTGGCTTTCAACCAGCAAAAAGTTGCCTAGTACTTCAATTCTAAAGTTAAGGAACGAAAGTTTGATGTTGGAGATCTAGTCCTGCAAAGAGTATTCCCAGAAACTCGAGATGGTTCGGCAAAAGTGCTAGGGCCAAGCTTGGAAGGTCCTTAGTAGGTTAATGATATAGTACCACCTGGCATGGTATGACCAAGATCTCCAGCTAGTACCTATCCCCCGTTACTAGAATGGGGAACACCTAATGAAGTACTACAAATAAAGATCACTTTTAAGTGATTGTTGATTGGCTGGTATAGGCACAAACTGTCCATACCACCGACCAGTTCAAGTTAGCTATATTAATTATGCACAGGCACAATTTTCCCATTTATTGTAATAATTAATATTTTTGAATGTAAGCTACTTTGTAGCGACTCAACTTGTATGGTTAATTTTTAATCAATAAGACACGATTTTTGTCCATTTGTACAAGCCTTATTTTTACAATGATTATCTTGCTAACTAGTGATTTATTTCACGGTCTGTCGGCAGTGTATGAAACCTTTATAGGTTTTGGAAAACCTAAGTACCCTGGAACAGGTTATTACGAACATCTCTGGTCAATTAGCAAGTGACCAAGAGGATAACCCACGAGTTATGAATCCTGCTCAGTCACTTGGGGGGCCCCATAGTCATACATGGACAAGCAGAGAGAAAAGCGCGTAATTAAAAGGACTTAGAAACGTTAATCTTTATTAATGTTAAAGTGCTTTGATAACTCCATTTTAGTGTCGTTTTAGAATGTGATTTTGGAGTAATTTTGAATTTTTATGTTTGTTTTGTGTAAGATTACGCTTGTGCTTTTCTTTGTTATAGGTTGGTACTTTGATCATGAGCTAAAAGTGAAAATAAGAAAAAAAAAATGGTGGAAAAATAAAGCTTTTAGTTGTTGTTCGACTCAAATTGGTGCTAAGGATAAATTATAATAAGCTTTTGATGAAGGAAGGATGTCAAAAGGTTAAAATCTGAAGAAGAAAAAATAGAATTAGAGTCGTGGCATGGGCTTAAGGGCCGCGACTCTAGGAAAGTCAGAGGCTGAAGGGTTACTAAAAGGAATTAGAGTCGCGACGCTAGTAGAAGTTAGAGGCAAATGTAGGAGGTCCATGGAGAGGCGGCCCGCGACATGAGTTTAGAGGGTTGCGGCGCTTGCAGATGTTAACCAGATGTTGAAGGGTTAGAAAAGGACATGGGCCACGACCTAGGAAAGGCCAAGTTGCGGCCCGCCTATGAAAAAAGAGGAATTCGTGTTGTTTTTAGTATAAATTCAGACTTTAGGGTTTAACTAGGGTAAGGTTAGATTTTAATTACGAATTTAGAGATTAAATTTGTTTATGAGATAAGTGTTTCTGCACTTTCATATTTCTATTTCTTCTTTAAGTTTTTGAATTTCATGTTTTTGAATAATTATTTTGTTGTTTTAGTCATGTGTGATATGAACTAAACACCTCTATCTAGGGGTTAATGTAGTCGCTTGGATTTCTATTTAATGTTGTTATGATGATCTATTAAATCTTCTTCTTTATTCTAATCTATATAATGTTTGCTTGATGCTAATAAATATCTTATCAATATTTGCTTGATTTATGATTTTGATTCAAAATTCGAAAGATGAGAATTGAATATGCTATCGTTATATAGACATAAGTTTCATATTGGACGAAAGTACCTGTATGACTTGTGTAGTAATTAGCTTTCTATCCTTAAAGCCTGCTATATGTTTAAGTTTATCATAGAGATGTAGAAAACTTGCATATAGGTTGAGATCTTATATCTTGAAAAAGAATAGGAATCAATTTCTGTTAACCTGCTACTAGAATAGGAAGAAAAAAATTTATAACTTATTAATAAAATTAATATAATGAAAAGTTGATGAAGTTAATACCCTAGGTCTTTTTATTATTGATTTTTTCCTGTAATTAATTTTTTTGTTTTTAGTTATTGAAATTGTGTTTATAGTTAGATCTATTCATCTTGATTTTACTTGTCAAATAGAAAGTAAAGAACGATTATTGGTAATTGGTTAATAGTCTCTGTGGGACGATATCCGTTCTTCTGGAATTTATTACTTGACATGACCACGTACACTTGCATATCATATTTTCGTGATCAAGTTTTTGGTGCCGTTGCAAGGGACATAATATCCAATATCAAAATTAATTGTTTTTCGTTCTAATTTGGTTTTTTTATATTTTACACTCATTTGGATCGAGTTGTATTATGTTTCAGGAATTATTGGTATATGCAGGGAAGTAGACAAAAGGAACTCATACCGGTAGATCTTGAAATTGAGAGAACATGCAGACAAAACCAAAAGATAAAGAAAAGGTTGGATTTTTCCATGGCTAAGAATCAAGGAAATGCAGCAAACAATGCTGCTAATGTAAATAATATCCCAAATATTGCAGAAGTTCCAGCGGAGAGAGGACCAAGGACGCTTAGAGACTATGTACTTCCTGCTATCACAGGAGTGCATTCATGCATTAGACACCCAACTATTGCTGCAAATAATTTCGAGATTAAGCCGACAAAATTACAAATGTTGCAGTCTACTGTTCAGTTTGGGGGGTTGCCAACAGAAGATCCAAATTTGCACATAGCCAATTTCATGGAGCTATGTGCAACATTTAAGATGAATTGGGTGAGTGACGATGCGATTAGACTTATATTATTCCCATTTTCTCTACGAGACCAGGCGAAGAGTTGGCTAATTTTCACTGCAAGCTAATTCTATCACAACATGGGAGGAGTTGGCCAAGAAGTTCTTAGCAAAGTTTTTTCTCCAGCAAAAGCTACAAAGTTGAGAGGGGAAATCAATAATTTCTACTAGACAGAAGGGGAACCGTTGTATGATGCATGGGAAAGATTTAAAGAGTTGTTAAGGAAGTTCCCACATCATGGTATAGAGAAGTGGATGTTGGTCCATAATTGTTATAATGGGTTAAATGCTACTACTTGTACCATAATAGATGTTGCAGCAGGAGGTATGTTCATGAGCAAGAGTGTTAATGAGGCGTATGAATTGCTAGAGGAGATGACAATGAATAATGACCAGTGGTCAACTAAAAAGGGACGAAACAAGAAGGTGTTGGTATGATTGAATTAGATGCCATTACAATGCTTACAGCGCAAGTGGCAACTTTAACGAAGCAGTTACAACAGAGCAACCTGTAAGCCCAAACCATGCAAGTTCAGAGTTTATGTGGGGCATGTGGAAGTGCTCATCCATTAAATCAGTGTCCTGCCATTGATATGATTAATATATCGATGGAACAAGTCCAAGCTATAGGAAATTTTCAAAGACCAACTGTTGATGTTCATAATCTCATCAAGGGAAAATGCAAGGCCGTCACATGGGCGAAGCCCCACCGTCTCGCGAAGCCGTTCCGCGAGGCCACCATCTCGCGAGGCCATCTCACGAGGCCCTTGTGTGGGCGAAGCCCCACCGTCTCGCGAAGCCGTTCCGCGAGGCCACCATCTCGCGAGGCCATCTCGCGAGGCCCTCGTGTGGGCGAAGCCCCACCATCTCGCGAAGCCGTTCCGCGAGGCCACCATCCCGCGAGGCCACGTCTCACGAGGCCATCCCGCGAGGCCCTCGCGTGGGTGAGACCCCACCGTATCGCGGGGCCCTTAGGCCATTCCAACCGTGAGAGGCCGAGGGAGGCCACGAGGCCATCAAACAGGCGAGACCATCAAATTTGCGAGGCCGTCCCATTCCGCGAGGCCCTCCCGTCTCGCGAGGCCACCGATCCGCGAGGCCCTTGGGCCACTCCCACCATGCCCATGCGCGGGGCCAAGAGGGGCTGCGAGGCCGTCTATGGCGCCCCATGTGCGAGGCCAAGAGGGGCTGTGAGGCCGTGTATGGCGCCCCGTGCGCGAGGCCAAGAGAGGCTGTGAGACCGTCCATGGCGCCCCATGCGCGAGGCCGAGGGAGGCTGCGAGGCCGTCAATGGCGCCCCATGCGCGAGGCCGCGCAAGGTCCCACACGCGCACGCCCCGTGAAGTCCATCAGCCCATCATCTTCTCAGGAGGCCGACACCCCGTGACTTGACGCGTAGAGGCCCAAAACCCCTACTCAACGCCACGGCCAGTACGGGCACCAAGGATCCCCTTTTTCATACCTCGAAGTCCCTATGCTTAGGAGATCCAGTACGAGTCGAATGAGACATATTTGTACGACCAAGTACTAAGTACGGATACCAGTGCCAGTGAGACTGCTGGGATAAGGATCATGGTCCGTACGTCTACGGCCATAAGTCAGAACCGACACCACTACCACCTGCGCCAATACGCCTGCCACCACACATCAGACATGGGTACAGACAAGTAGTGGAGACATCCTCTTGACACCTGCTCCTGTACGGGATGTACAACCACAACCTCTGAAGCCACTCCCCTAATACAGTACGTTTGTACCACTTGGTCCCCTGGACCACTATGTACCTAAGGCCATTAGAGCCTACTATAAAATGAATTCCAAGGCCACCTGAAAGGGGGTTGGAAATTTGACTGTAGTAGAGGCATTAGTGTGAATGAGATACTGAATTTTCCATTGTTCTTAGATTATTGTTCTTGAGTTATTGTTCAAGTTTTCATAGCTTTCCAATTATCGATTCTAATTTGATAATTTTTCCAACTTAACTTCGTTGATGAGTTCTCACCGTCAACAGTTTGGCGCCGTCTGTGGGAACGTTAGTTTTAAGCTACTGTTCCACCATTGTTTCCGACAAGAAGAAGATGCCGAGACGCTCGAAGCGACTGAGGGAGACGCGGGAGGTCGAAGTTCACCTGAACGGAGTCCAGCTGAAGGCCTCCATGAGGGACGCTCCTCCGCCCATAGACGTAGATCCCCCACAAGACCCTGATGTTCACGGGGGTGATAGGGTGGCCTCATCGCCAGCCGCTCCACCTGGAGGGAGTCCTCCAAGAGCACCGCCAGTAAACGCTGATGCGTTCCCTCCTCCAAAACTGCCGCAGGCACTAAACTCCGACCGGCAAGACACGGGCCCTTCTACCCGTAGGCATGACAAGCACCCCCGGGTCCACTCCGTGAGCTCGAGTTCGAAGTCCCGGTTTTACGAAGAGGAGATACGTGAACTCCACCGCAAAAACCAAAGATTAGAAACCACCTTAGAAAACATGCAGGAGGTCCTTAACGGCCTATTGCAGGGTAAGTCTAGCTTGACCTTGCCTAAGGGGAAGGAGAAGGGCAAGGATAGGGTGGAGACCACAGTGCCGGTAGATGATGGGAGAACCCGACATTCAACTAGCAACACCCCTCGCACAAAGCAAAATGATCACCCCGAACCGCCTAAGCAGGCCCAAAAGCCAACGCCAAGGGCCAACACTGCCCCTCGCCATGAGGATGAGGTCACCTCCAAAAGAACACCCCCAGACTTGCGGGAGGAACTCAATAAGAAGAGGGCGGGCCAAGGGACCACGCCCCCTGTGGCGCCTCGAGAAGGCAAGGGAAAGGCAGGTCCTAGCCCGTCCACTTTGAGAGATACTCTCAGCAAGAGGAGGCAGGATCTAGACACGGAGATGCGAAGCTTGCGCAGCAAGATCGTCACCGCATCAGGTGGCCAGGTCTTTGAGGAGGACTTCGACCATGAGTCACCCTTCGTGAGAGAAATCCAGGCGATCCGACTCCCCACCAATTTTAAAGAGCCCAACATGACCCCTTACGAAGGGAACACGGATCCAAAATACCACCTGGATGCGTTTAATGATCTGATGAAACTAAGGGGAATCGGGAGTGGTGCCAGGTGCCATTGCTTCGCTGTTACTCTGAAGGGACCTGCCTATAAATGGTTCAAAAGACTAAGGCCAGGGTCCATCAGGTCCTGGCAGCAGTTCTCTGATGAATTCCTCCAACAGCATCATGCCGTGCGGGACTACACAATGCCAGGTACCAGTCTGGCTAACGTGAAGCAAGGGGAGAAGGAGAGCCTAAAAAGCTACATTCACCGGTTCAATATGGAGGCTGCAAAAGTGGGGAGCCTTACGCGCTGGGAGTTAAAAATGGCCATTACTGCTGGGGTGCTCCCAGGGAGCAAGTTGTGGGACAACATGCTAAAGAGGGAAGTCACCGACTTGGATGACTTCTATGAAAGAGCACAGAAGTACATCCGTGTGGAGGATGGCCACGCAAACCTAAAGGCCGGAAAGGAGGAGCCCCACGCAAAGCCCCCAATTAATGACGGGCCGAATGTAGCTAAGAAGAAGAGGATGTATGAGGGGTTGAGAGATGACCAGCAGAGGAAGACCAAACGAGGGGGTGATAATAGGCCAACAGCCTATACTTACTACACGAACCTCACTGACACCAGGGAGCATATTTACGTCACCAACGAAGATCGAGTGCCCTTCAAAAAGCCCCCACCAATGCGAAAGGATCGGTCCAAGAGGGACCCCAGTAAATACTGCCAATACAACAAGGACATTGGGCACACCACGGCAGAGTGTATCCACTTGAAGGAGGAAATTGAGGAGCTTATCCACCGGGGGCACTTAGGCCGCTATGTCAAGAGAGAAAGGCAAAGGCCAGAAAACGAGCCCACAGCGCCCCAGGCACAGGAGCGAGCCCCAGAAATACAGGGGGAGGTTCGCACCATTTTTGGAGGCCCAGGATTTGGGGGAGACTCTAGGAAGGGGCGAGATAGGTATGCAAGAGAGGCTCGACGAAGCCCGCCTCCCTGCGTCATGAGTTTAGAACAGCGACCCCCAAAGAGTTTCAAGAGGGAAAACGACTCGATAACATTCACTGAGGAGGACGCGCGGGGGGTACACTTTCCCCATAATGATCCACTGGTGTTGACAGTCCAATTGGTGAATATGCGTGTGCATCGAGTCCTAGTGGACAACGGAAGCTCGGTGGACATCTTATATCGCCCTGCTTTAGAAAAGATGGGACTGGGCATTCGTCACCTGAAGCCCTGCCAGTCGTCCCTATATGGATTTACAGGGGATTCGGTGCAACCCCTTGGGATGATCGAATTGACACTTACCATGGGGGAGCAACCCCGTCAAACTACAGTCATGTCTAACTTTGTTGTAGTAGATTGTGCATCAGCTTTCAACGCGGTATTAGGGAGGCCCTCCCTGAGAGAATTGAAAGCCATAACTTTGATATATCACTTAGTTGTCAAGTTCCCGACTCCAGGAGGGGTCGCAAGTATGAAAGGAGAACAGAAGGAGGCAAGGGAGTGTTACAACACCTCACTCCGCACGCCTGCAAAGCCGCGTGAGCCAATGGCCATGGTGGTACATGAGGCGCTATGTATGCCCATGGGGGCTCCGCAGGAGCTGGACCCTCGAGTCATGGATGAGGCAAGAGCAGAACCAGTAGAAGAAGTGGAGGAGGTTACGGTGACAGAGGAACCCTTAAGGAAATTAAAGATAGGGAGAAGCCTACAAGGTGACGTGAAGGAAGAGTTGATGAAGTTTTTGAAGGAAAATCTAGACGTATTTGCATGGAGTCATGAGGACATGGTGGGCATAGACCCCAGCGTGATGTGCCACCACTTGAACATCTCCCCAGAAGCAAGGCCCGTCAGGCAAAAAAGGCGGGCGCTAGACCCAACAAGATACGCGGCGTTAAAAGAGGAGGTTGACAAGTTGAAGGCTAACAGTTTCATCCGTGAGTCTTTCTACCCTGTGTGGGTATCGAACCCAGTACTCGTGCCCAAGCCAAATGGAAAGTGGAGAACTTGCGTCGATTTCACGAATTTGAATAAAGCTTGTCCTAAGGACAGCTTCCCACTTCCTAGGATAGATCAGTTAGTAGATGCCACAGCGGGGCATGAGTTACTAAGTTTTATGGACGCCTACTCAGGATACAACCAAATCCCAATGAACCCGGCAGATGACGAGCACACGTCATTCATTACAGACAAAGGGCTATACTGTTACAAGGTGATGCCCTTCGGGCTCAAGAATGCGGGAGCCACCTATCAAAGGCTGGTGAATAAAATGTTCGCCAATCAGATAGGAAGGAATATGGAGGTGTATGTGGATGACATGCTTGTGAAAACCAAAGTAGCAGCAGAGCTCAACAAAGACCTTGGTGAGATGTTTGACACGCTCAGGAAATACCGGATGAAGTTGAACCCAGTCAAGTGCACCTTCGGGGTATCCTCAGGAAAATTCTTGGGCTTCATGGTCAATTCTAGAGGAATCGAGGCCAATCCTGACAAGATAAAGGCACTCATAGAAATGAGCCTGCCAAAGAACAAGAAGGAGGTGCAGTGCCTGACAGGAAGGGTGGCGGCCCTTAATAGGTTCATATCAAGGTCCACCGACAAGTGCCTCCCATTCTTTGACATCCTCAAAGGGAGCAAGAAGTTCGCTTGGGATGAAAGGTGTGAGGAAGCATTTGTCAAGCTAAAAGAGCACCTGGGGAAGCCGCCCCTGTTAGCAAAGCCAGAGAAGGGCGAGAAGATGTACCTGTACTTGGCAGTGTCTGAGCATGCCATCAGTGCAGCCCTGGTTAAGGGAGAGAAGAAGCAACAACAGCCCGTATACTATATCAGCAAGCGTCTGGTGGACGCGGAGAGCCGGTATCCAGAGATCAAAAAACTGGCCTATGCGCTAGTAGTGGCGTCGAGGAAGTTGAAGCCTTACTTCCATGCGCATACAATTGATGTCTTAACAGATAGTCCTTTGAGACAAGTATTACATAAGCCAGAGACTTCAGGGAGACTAATGAAATGGTCGATTGAGCTAAGTCAGTTTGATATTGTCTACACCCCAAGGGCCTCCATCAACGGACAGGTGCTGGCAGATTTTATAGTAGAGTTCACCCATCAGCCGAATGAAAGACAGAGTGAAGGAGGGGAGCAGCCTGTTATGGAGGATGAACTAGGAGGTGTAGAGGAGTGGAGTTTGCATGTTGATGGGGCGTCGAATGAAGGAGGATCGGGAGCGGGCATCATGATGACCGGGCTCGAGGGACACAGAATGTACTGCGCAATCCGATTTGGGTTCGATGCCTCCAATAATGAGGCGGAGTATGAGGCGCTCTTAGCTGGCCTGCGTCTAGCCCAGGAATTGAAAGTAACGCGCCTTCATATTTTCAGTGACTTGCAATTAGTGGTATGCCAAATAAAGGGGGAGTACCAGGCAAGGGGGCCCAAGATGGCAGCATATTTGGAGAAGGTGAAGGGTTATCTGGGACGAATGGTGGCATATACTATAGAGCAAATCCCCAGAGAAAAGAACACCCATGCCGATGCACTCGCAAAGCTGGCATCTACCAAGGATGGTGATGTCTTGGAATCAATACCCGTGGAGTACTTACCAAAGCCCAGCATCGAAGGTGCAGATGTGCACATGATCAGCGTCCCAAAGAAATCATGGACCGAGCCAATCAAGAGGTACCTGGAGGAAGGAGCCTTGCCTGCGGATAAAAACGAATCTCGGAGGTTGGTGTACAAGGCCGCAAGGTACGCCTTGATAGATGGGGTCCTTTACAAAAGAGGATTCTCCATGCCACTCCTGCGGTGTGTAGAAGAAGAGGAGGCGTTGAAGGTGTTACAAGAGATCCACGAGGGAGAGTTCGGCAACCACGAAAGTGGACCCTCCACGGCTAGGAGGCCATGAGACAAGGATACTACTGGCCTTCCATGGAGAAAGACGCGCATGACTTTGCCACGAAATGCGACAAGTGCCAGAGGCACTCCAATTACCCTCGAAGACCCCCAAGCGAACTGACCAGCATGCCCAGCCCCTGGCCCTTCGCTATCTGGGGGATAGACTTAATCGGCACTCTTCCTACAGGCAGGGGTGGAGCGAAGGACGCGACGGTGGCAGTGGATTATTTCACTAAGTGGGTAGAAGCGGAACCCCTTGTGAAGATAACCGCTAAGCACATCACCTCTTTTGTCAACAAATTCATTGTGTGTCGATATGGGGTACCCTACAAGATTATTTCCGACAATGGTACCCAATTCGAAGGAGGAGCCTTCGATGAATACTGTAAGGAAATAGGTATAAGGAGGAGCTTCTCCGCGGTGGTACACCCCCAGGCCAATGGGCAAGTGGAGGCCATCAACAGGGTCCTGAAGAAGAACTTAAAGACAAAGCTGGAGAAGATGAAGGGAGCCTGGGCAGATGAGCTACCAAATGTGCTGTGGGCTTACAGAACCACCCCACGCACGACTACTGGGGAGTCCCCATTCTCCTTGGCCTATGGGTGCGAGGCTGTGCTCCCGGTCGAGATGCGAGTCACGTCCCATAGGGTACAGGCATATGGAGACGAAGCCAACCACGTAGCCCTGACCGAAAGCTTAGACATGCTGGAGGAAAAGAGAGAAAAAGCCCAAATGAGGGTGGCGGTATACCAGCAACGCGCCGCAAGGTACTACAATTCGAGGGTGCGAGAGAGAACTTTCAGAGTCAGCGACCTGGTGTTGAGGAAGGTGCTCCCAAACACACGAGACCCAGGTGTAGGAGTGCTGGGGGAAAATTGGGAGGGGCCCTACCAGGTTGCTCAGTGCATCCCCCCGAACACTTACAAGCTGGCTCGCATGGACGACACCATCATACCCCGGGCATGGAACGCAGAACACCTGAGGAAGTACTACCAGTAAGGCGCCCATGCCCGCGGGTAAAAGCACAAGTGTGGCACGCTGTCTTGATAGGATAGGAAGAAATCAAAGAGGTTACCTAGATAGCCTCCTAAGTAGATGTGAGTCTTTTTATGTTTTGCTTCATATGACAACCACCTATGTACCGTTGCAACTACGTGTATGAGACCATTATGTTACGAATATGATGAATGAAACCACATATTATAAGTAAAACTATTAGCCACTTCGTGTGTTATTTTTTCTTCAATACTCGGGCATCAGCCAAAGTGTTCGCCGAAATAAATTTCACCAAACACTTGGGGGGCAGGACAAGGGGCGATAACACAGCTAGCAAGGGGAACCTAAAAAGGGCCCTCTAATGGAGGATCTTGGAAAGGACCCCTCGCCCTCCTAAAAAAGAGG
Organism: Humulus lupulus; assembly: GCF_963169125.1. Lineage (NCBI taxonomy): Eukaryota > Viridiplantae > Streptophyta > Magnoliopsida > Rosales > Cannabaceae > Humulus > Humulus lupulus. The sequence goes on along the minus strand of NC_084797.1, from coordinate 108,522,005 downwards.
CTCCTAAAAAAAGACCCTCTGATAAGGGATCTTGAAAAGGGCCCTCAATTAGGAGTAGCCTAAAAATGACCCCCTATGCATTAGGAGGACCTGAGAGGGACCATGGCCCTGAAAAGGACCGTTCAATGGGAGGTCCTAGAAGGACCCCTTATATCGGGGCCCTAGACGAAGTCCCTAAACACAGAAAATAGTAAAAAGACCTTGCAAGGCCTCCCCTGAGTTTACAAGGATTAGCTACCCTTGTGAACATCATGGAGGCCAAAAGGCCTTACGAAAGAAAAATATATATATAGTGACAACACTAATAAGTCTAGAGCGGCCACCAAGCCGTCTAGCCAAAAAGGGTCCCAAAAGAGACCCTTGCAGAAATAGTACTATGCAAAATGACGAGAGGGACGCTTCTCGCAAAGAAATAATAAGCGCGCGCAAGAAAAACATAAAAGGATAGCTAAGACCCAAGGGGTCAAAATATCCTTATAGAAACCACCAAGAGGCACCAAAAGAGGTCCCAATGAACCCTCTCACATGGGATCCAAAGGACCTCCAGCCTGACAAATAAAAGAAGGGAACCAACCAAACCCCGTCATACAGGCATAAAAGGGCCTCAAATGCAGTAGAACAAGAAATAAACAGCAACATCATATGTATTCATACATTAAAAAAAAAAGAGAGTTCTCAAGATAATACAAGGGTTACTAACAGAAAAGTAGCACTGGTGATGACGTTACAAAATAAAAAACAAAAAAGGAGCGAGACTATTTCAAGGCCTCCTGTAGTGGGCACTCCATCAGGCCGCTCGGGCAACAGCTTGCTCACCAAAAGAGGAGAAGTCAAAGTTGGGATCCTGCTTCCACACATTGTAAAGAGCCCGGTCTATAGACTTGCGCTCGGTTATGACCCTCTCCGCTTCCAAGGAAGCTCTCGCCGCCTCCCAGGAAGCCTTCTCCGCCTCCAAGGAAGCGACCTTCTCCTGAGCCGACTGTAGTTCAGCCCTAAGGGCCTCAACTTCAGTCCCCATTCGAATAACCATCTCATACGACCTGGACGCAGCGGCCTTGGCCCCCTTGAGCTCGCGCTCCAAGCATTTAGCCTTGCCCTTCAGCTCCTTGATCTTAGTCTTCAGCTTATCATTCCTCGAATCCGACTTGGCATACTTAGTCCGGGCCTTTGACAATTGGACCTTGGTTGCGCTAAGCTCATTTTCAAGCTCCTGGACCTGGACTATGAGGCCGTCCCTCTCAGTGGTAGATGCGGAAAGGATGCTAGACGAGTCAGCATGTCGAAGAGACACGATATAGACCTGCACAAGAAAATTAATGGCATCAGCAATAAGTAACAAAAAGAAAAACACAGGTGCATCTATGCATAATGCTAATCAATGCAAGGTGCAAAGCCTCACCCAGGCCGCGGCACGCCTTAGCATCTCCCCGAGGTCTGATTCAGTCACGTTCCCCAGCCCCTCCAGTCGGAGACAGGGAGACTCGCAGCTATTGGAACGAAACGCTGCCCATAAACTGAGGCCATCCTGGTCACCCAAGCCTCTGCCTCCACGCTAGGAACATCTGGTTGGACATGAACAGACGACCCACTCGCCGAGGCAGGAGGAGGCGCAGCAAAAGAGAAAAATTGAGACTCTGGTGCATCAGCAGGGAGCTCCGCGAGCCTGACGTAATCAGCATCCGGTACGCCGAGATCATGAGGGATCGGAGGGAAGGCATCACCGCCATCGCGGCCAGGAGGGGCGTAACATCCTGCCGCGGCCTGCGGGTCCAGAGGGTGAAAGGCCGTGTCCCGGTCATGGGAGTCATAAGGAGGACATCCCCCTGGGGACAGGGGGGCATCCTCCATCTCCACCTCAGCCTCACCATCGTGTAATGATGGCCCAGCCGGCACAGCCATAGCCTTCTTAGCCCCAGTAATTGACCACAGGAACTTGGGGTTAGAGACCGGGGACAATTGGTGGCGGTTAAGATTTGCCATGGTAAATAGGACTGCTGCCTTCTTCAGGGCGGAGTCTGCATCAATGAGTCTGTTTATAGCCTCCGCCTCTGACCCGATGACCGAGGGATCAGCAAATTACCCTGCAAGAACCGCGCCAATGTCAGTACAAGCAAGAGTGCAAAACAGTGAATTTTAATAAGAAAAAGAAAAAGACCCGGATACTTACTAGGTCCAGCGCGAAAGCTTTCACGAACTGAAAGAGGCCCCTGTACCCAGAAAAACTCTTATTTCCAGGGGCCCGGGTTGGACACCGAGCCATCTATTAAGGGAAGCTCACTGTTGGCCTTCTGCAAGTAGTAGAAGCCCTTGGAGTTGTGCACTCCAATGAGGTTATACAAGGAATGCACCTCCTGTGCCGTCGGGGCGCGTAGCTTGTTATCCTTGAACCAAATGAAGAGGCAACTTAAAGTCAACCAACTGTTGGGCGACAGTTGGAGAGGGGCCAAATCAAAATAGTTGAGAACCGCCACAAAGAACGGGTGCAGAGGAATGGTGCCACCCGCCTTCATAATCTGCTCACTCAAAGCCACGAAGCCCTTCTCAGGGCGGTCGGCCCGGCAGGTCTCCTGAGGAACATGCAGGGCGTATTCTGGAGGAGCTCGGTAGCGCCTCACGATGGCCTTCAGTTTGTTCAAAGACATGTGGGACACTAGGCTGGACGCCAGTAGGGTGGCGTCGTCCTCTTCCTGGACGGACACCTGTCTGCGTGCTTTCGACATATCTGCAAAATCAAAAGGAACATGTGAGGAAGAGGCAGAGCACTTAACCCTCCATTTTCTCTTCCTAGCAAGGGTTTTCCATCGAGGGAGCGATGGCGGAAGTGCTAAGCCAAGGTCAACTGAGACTAGGGGCTGAGGAGAGGAGCTAATAGCCCCGTGACCGTCATCAGGCGAAGGGGGAGTGGGAGGTTTTGGCGGAATGTGTCCCTCCATAAATTCTAACTCCCACCGCAATTCAAAAAGGGCCGTCCTAAGACGCGCTATATGGTCACTAAGGCCCGGGGGTGAAGGTCCTCCGTCTCCCCTCGACACCGAGTCAATTTCGCTCTCTACCACCCAAATTTTATGCCTAAGATCAGCCATGCACTCGAGGTGGCGAATGCGGGCCTGCCTCAAAGAATCATAGTCCTGATAAGGGTTGCCCTCAGGGGACTCGGGGTCTGAAGACAGGTCGATAAACTCAGCCCTCGAGGGTATGTCGGACGGGCCCTCACTGGCCATGAAACCACGTCCCAATAGCAAAAAGGGGCTCACGTATAAACAAGGGGAAGACTACAAAACACAAAGGAATAGGCTTAATACCTCTAGGTGCAAACGCCCTAAGTGGACTACTACAGGGTATATATATAAAAAAAAGAGGAGGGGCGTGCATGTGGTCAAAACAAGCTCGGACTAATGTACCCCATCCCAAGTGTTGCTGGTCTGGATCCGATAAAATAAGTAAATAAACGGGAGAAGAAAATAAAATATACCTCAAGCGATTGAAAGAACGAGGTCAGAGTCCAAGGAAGGTTGGGAGGCGAAAGGCACCAAAGCGTTAAAAATGCGCGTCTGCAAGAATTGACCAAAAATGTGTGTTAGTCCTAAAATATACACACCGAGAAACCAGCTCATATGTAAAAAACAAAAAAAAATTGAAAAAATGAATGATGATGAAAAGATGAAAAAAGAATGAAACTATGGAAAAAGTGAGGTTGTGGGGGATTGAACCCTTTACCTCTCGAAAAGAGCAAGGGTCTAACTACCACTAAGCCAAGGAAGTAAGGTGTAAAAATTAAGCCATGCATGAAGGCCTATTTATAGGGACTAAGATGAATAGTCTACAAGAGCACCTAAAGACCCTCTTTTAGACTAAGGGGGCAAGTTTTGATGCTCATAATCTCATCAAGGGAAAATGCAAGGCCGTCACATGGGCGAAGCCCCACCGTCTCGCGAAGCCGTTCCGCGAGGCCACCATCTCGCGAGGCCATCTCGCGAGGCCCTCGTGTCGGCGAAGCCCCACCGTCTCGCGAAGCCGTTCCGCGAGGCCACCATCCCGCGAGGCCACGTCTCGCGAGGCCATCCCGCGAGGCCCTCGCGTGGGCGAGACCCCACCATATCGCGGGGCCCTTAGGTCATTCCCACCGTGAGAGGCCGAGGGAGGCCACGAGGCCATCAAACAGGCGAGACCATCAAATGGGCGAGGCCGTCCCATTCCGCGAGGCCCTCCCATCTCGCGAAGCCACCGATCCGCGAGGCCCTTGGGCCACTCCCACCATGCCCATGCGCGGGGCCAAGAGGGGCTGCGAGGCCGTCTATGGCGCCCCATGCGCGAGGCCAAGAGGGGCTGCGAGGCCGTCTATGGCGCCCCGTGCACGAGGCCAAGAGAGGCTGCGAGACCGTCCATGGCGCCCCATGCGCGAGGCCGAGGGAGGCTGCGAGGCCGTCAATGGCGCCCCATGCACGAGGCCGCGCAAGGTCCCACACGCGCACGCCCCGTGAAGTCCATCAGCCCATCATCTTCTCAGGAGGCCGACACCCCGTGTCTTGACGCGTAGAGGCCCAAGACCCCTACTCAACGCCACGGCCAGTACGGGCATCAAGGATCCCCTTTTTCATACCTCGAAGTCCCTATGCTTAGGAGATCCAGTACGAGTCGAATGAGACATATTTGTACGACCAAGTACTAAGTACGGATACCAGTGCCAGTGAGACTGCTGGGGTAAGGATCATGGTCCGTACGTCTACGGCCATAAGTCAGAACCGACACCACTACCACCTACGCCAATACGCCTGCCACCACACATCAGACATGGGTACAGACAAGTAGTGGAGACATCCTCCTGACACCTGCTCCTGTACGGGATGTACAACCACAACCTCTGAAGCCACTCCCCTAATACAGTACGTTTGTACCACTTGGTCCCCTGGACCACTATGTACCTAAGGCCATTAGAGCCTACTATAAAATGAATTCCAAGGCCACCTGAAAGGGGGTTGGAAATTTGACTGTAGCAGAGGCATTAGTGTGAATGAGATACTGAATTCTCCATTGTTCTTAGATTATTGTTCTTGAGTTATTGTTCAAGTTTTCATAGCTTTCCAATTAGCGATTCTAATTTGATAATTTTTCCAACTTAACTTCGTTGACGAGTTCTCACCGTCAACACCAACCAACATCCCCTTTTTGATGTCATATAACCAAGGGTGGAGGAATCATCCTAACTTCTCTTGGACAAATAATCAAGTTGCACAACAACCTTTCCCTCAAAGTCAGCAACAATTTCAACCTCCACAGCCACAACCACATCAACCAACACATATGAAACAACCTGAAGTACGACCTGATGTATTGAACCAATTTATGACAGAAACTAGAGCATCTATAAGGAGTTTGGAGACTCAAATGGGGCAGTTGGCTACTTTGATGGAAAACCATGCTCAAGGAAATTTACCAAGCACTACTGAGGTAAACCCAAAAGATCAATGCAATGCAATATCCTTGAGGAATGGCAAGGAGTTAAAAGAGCCAAAATTGGTTGATAAGGAGAAAGAAGTGAGTGGGTCTAATGTTGCTGAGAGTTTAGAGAAGTAGCCAGAAATAAGTATAGATAACCATATAAAGATCCCATATCCTCAGAGGCTTCAAAAGAATAAGCTTGATAAGCAGTTTTCTAAATTTTTTGATATCTTTCTAAAGCTACACATTAATATCCCATTTGCTGAGGCGCTGGAACAAATGCCAAGTTAAGTGAGGTTTATGCAAGAAATTTTATCAAAGAAAAGGAAACTAGAGGATTATGAGACAATGGCACTTACTGAGGCATGCAATGTGATACTTAAAAATAATCTACCTCCCAAGCTTAAAGATACTTGTAGTTTATATATTCCATGCTCTATAGGGTGTTCTGTAGAAACAAAGGCTTTATGTGATTTAGGGGCCAGTGTGAATTTAATGCCTCTATCAATATTTTAGAAGTTGAATTTGGGAGAAGCTCATCCTACTACTTTGTCTTTGCAGATGTCAGATCGATCAGTCAAACATCCTCGTGGAATGATTGAGGATGTATTGGTGAAAGTGTATAAATTCATCTTTCTTGCGGACTTTATTATTAAAAATATGGAGGAAGATGAAAATATTCCAATAATACTTGGAAGGCGATTCTTGGCTACTGGCAGGGCTTTAATCAATGTACAAAAGGGTGAGTTAAAGCTGCGAGTGCAAAAATATGAGGTAATATTTAATGTTTTTGCAGCAACGAAAATTCCAAGGAGAGAACAAGGAGGAAGTCTCAAAGAAAATATCCATGGTTAATTGTGGTGTTTGAATAGTTCATCATTGTGTGAAAAAGATCTTTAGTGGAAAATCTCGAATGTTACATGAGCGATGGAAAGTTCCACAAATTTGTAATAACAAGAAACGAGGGCCAACTCATGACACTATGGCTCTCATGGATGTGAGGGGTGGTCTTGATCCAAGTTGAATATGAAAGAAAATAAGCATCCGACTAAATGATGTTAATGACAACGCATTTGTAGGCATTCCAATCTCTTATTTGCATTTGTTTTTATTAGTTTATTTATGTTTTGGATTATTAAAACTTTAATTTTAGTATTTTGTTTATTTGTTTTTATTTGATTTTAATTTCTATTAAATATGAGACTAATTTGAGTTGCAGCGCTACTTCGGGCTCGGGCATAATGAATTATGGGCTAACCCGAGAATTTTTCTTTCCCCATTTTCGATTCACCATCTTGATCCGTATCATTTTAAGTAGTCTGAGGTGTCAGGTAAGTTTCTTTTCCTTAGCTTTTATTTTAACATTGGGGACAATGTTTAGGTAAAGTTTTGGGGAATGAATTTATTGTTTGTGTTAAGTTGTGTTTTTCTGTGTTTGTTATGTTTTGTCTAGGTTGTTTAGAGTGTTAGTGTGAACAAGTTGACAATGATTAACCGATGATAATATGATTGAATGATGTGTTGTATAAATTGAATGGAATTGAAGCTATAATAATCTGTGTGCTTGGTTGAATATTTCTTTCCATGTTTACATGAGCCCACTTAAATAATTGAGAGCTTAATCATGATTTTTAGTAAATTTTGTGTAATTGAACAATTTTTATGCTTGCTGAATTTTGAAAATGAAAATAAATTATGCAAATGTTGTTATTCTAGAACTTATTTTCTTGTTATTTGAGAGGAAATCCTAGATGATGCATGCTTAGGAAGACGATTTAGGCAATTCTTTGGAACGTTTGTGCCTTTCAAGCCAACCTTGATTTATTAAATCCCTAGTTATCCAATTTTGAGCGTAATTTGATTCTTTTTGTTTGACATTTGTAACTTTGTTATTTTCCTTCCCTTTGATATACCATGAGCATATGAAAAGTGATTAGGGGATGATTTGTAATGGGGTTTATATTTGGAAATCTGTGTCGATAGAAAAAAATTGAGAGAGAAAGAAAGAAAAGTATATTGAATATGAACTACACTCCAATTGAAAATACAAAGGAATAAGTTTGGGGAAGTGTAGTATCATTAAGAAAATAAAAAGAAAAAAAATCAGTTTATGAATTCTCTCTCAAAAGAAGAAATATTGAGAAATTTGGGAGTTTTTTTTTTTTTTTGGTTTTTGAGTGGATAAAGATTGGTTTGTTTGGTTGTGTGCTTTTGGTATACTTTAGCTTAAATGACTTTTTCATCTACCTTTACTTAAGCCATTCAATTATAAGTTGTGAAAATCCTATTGATTTTTGAGCATGTGTTTTCTACATTAGTGGAGATTAGCAAGTATAGCAAGCTTATGGGATAATGATATTATTTGATTGTAATGAAAAAAAAAATCGGTGAGCATGAATTGATTTGAATACATGTTATTTATTGTAACGCCCTAGTTAATCCAAGACCGTTACTGTGGACTTTAAACAGTACTTAACTCGTTAAACGAATCATTTGGTTATAAACGTGCATCTAGGTGTTATTAAAAGGCTAAGGTGAAAAATCTTGATACAAAAGGAATGGATATATTTTATTTAAAATATAAAACTGTACAAGTTATTTACAATCCAAAATGGTCATTATAGTGTAAAAATTACAACCCGCGGACCTAAGCGGCAAAAATAGGGTGGTCGTGGTGGTCTAAGAAACACATTGGTCGTGGTGGTCAAGCGGCTACATATGTAAACATCACCACCTAAGCTCTCCAGTCAAGGCTCGGTGAGCTTTCCTTTCCCTTTACTTGCACCACATAACACCCGTGAGCCAAGGCTAAACAAGAAAAATTATTACTGCATGTATACAATATCAATAAATGATTTTGATAATCATACTAAGGCTTGCAGCCCAATCAGATAAGTGAACATTAACAATGATTCTGGTAATCATGTTGGGGCTTGTAGCCCTAATCAAATAAGTGACTAATGAGTCACGCACTTGGGTTCCACACCCAAACCAAAAAAGTGATGGTGTCAAGAACTTGAACCAATATAAGTAACTAATAAGTCACGAACTTAAATCAGATAAGTAACTAATAAGTCATGAATGATAAACGAGTTTTAGGCTCATTTATGGTCCTAGTTTTTAGGCTATTTTTCATTAGTTAGGATTATTTTATTTCGAAATTATGCTCGTTTGTTCTTGTTTCAGGGTGATTAATGTTAAGTGATGCAAATATTGAAAAGGAGCGAAAATGGAATGAAATTGAGACGGATTTGTGAATTCTGTTGGTTCTGTAAGTAGCGCTACAGCGCCACTAAGGGAGCGCCGTAGCGCTAGGAAGGAATTTTGAAGAAGATCGGCACTGACTTTAGCGCTACAGCGCTACAACATCAGCGCTACAGCGCTTGGACGCAGTTTTCAGAAAGTTGGTTTCTGACTTTAGCGCTATAGCGCTACCAAAAGAGCGCTACAGCGCTGGTGCCCAGATTTCCCCCATTTCGGCTCTGAGTTTAGCGCTGGGTTCACGATTTCTGATATATCTGGTTATTTTTTATGGGCAATTCAGTCTTTTCCAGAGGGAACTTTTAGTAGGGATTTTTGGGAATCATATAGGCGACAGAGACAAGGCAAAAGGGGAACGACGACTGGAGTAAGAACACCATATTGGAGGATTGATTGCTGGATTTTTCATCTTTTTCTTTTAATTTTCATGTTTGTAATTGAAATATCATATGGCTAGAATGAATATCATAGGCTAAATTTTCTTTTAGGGCTTTTATGTGAATCTTTTGGAAACCCTTGTTATGGTTTAATGCAAAATTGATGTTCTTCTTCATCTCTTTCAATTCCTTGCAATCTATGTTAATTGTGCGATTATTGATTGATCACCTCTAATTGCTATTTTATGAATCAAATTGAAATCTGAAAAGTGAAATTTGATATGCTTTGATTGTTTGGATGCAAATTTAATTTAGAACGAAAGTATCTAAATTATTTGCCTATTTTCTGAGTTGCGTGGCTAATGCCTTCTACATAATTCAACTTACCATAGAAATATAGGAAGTTGTCATTTAGATTGAATTTCATAAGTCTTGACCAGATTATGAATTGTTTCTGCAACTTATTCTTGAATAGGGAGAAGGGGATATAGATACTTGCATTATGAAATAAGAGGGTGGAAAATAGAGGATCATAATTGTCCTAATTGTATTTTCTTTGTTAATTTGTTTAATTATTCATTGTTCTTCGTTAGTATTTTTCTTAGTTTAAAATCTCTGAAAATTGTTTAGTCAAATAGAATTAAAAGATTAATTGATTGGTAATTGATAAATCAGTCCTTGAGGACGATACTTGGTTTTTACCATTTTATTACGAACTGCGACTGTGTGCACTTGCATAGCAAAAATATCGCAACAAGTTTTTGGCGCCGTTGCCGGGGACTGAAAATAATTATCAATATCAGTCTAATTAATTTTTATTCTAATTTGATTTTAATTTCTCTTATTTCTAATCTGTTTAGTTGCTTAATTTGTCTATCTCAGGTGACTTTTGGTATATGCGTGGCAGAAAAGGAAAAGACACACTTGTTCCTCTGAATCCTGAGATTGAAAAGTCTTGCAAGCAACTCAGAAAGAACAAGAGGGAGGCCCAGAAATCTGTTAAGATGGCACAGAATGAAGGGGATGGCAGGAATGTTCTAATTCCTGGAGTTGTACAAGGGGGTCAGGCTCAGAACAATGTTGAGAGGAGCCTGAGAGATTATGTACTGCCCACTCTGACGGGAGTACAAAATAGTATACGCCTACCAGCTGTAGAGGCCAACAACTTCGAAATCAAGCCTGCTATTCTACAAATGGTGCAGTCCTCTGTGCAATTCAATGGGTTGCCTTCTGAAGATCCTCACACCCATTTGTCCAATTTTCTGGAGTTGTGTGGAACCTTCAGAGATAATGGGGTGAGTGATGACGCTATCAAGCTTAGGCTTTTCCCATTCTCTCTGAGGGACAGAGCTAAAAGCTGGTTGAATTCGCTGCAGCCAAATTCTATTGTCACCTGGCAAGATCTAGCTCAGAAATTTTTGTCTAAATTCTTCCCTCCGTCCAAAGCTGCTAAATTGAGGGGAGAGATCAATAACTTTTGCCAGAATGACAGAGAGTCACTGTATGAAGCTTGGGAACGGTTTAAGGAACTCCTGAGAATATGTCCTCATCATGGCATTGAACAGTGGATGCTAGTACAGAATTTCTACAATGGTTTATGTCCTACAACCAGAACCATTATTGATGCTGCAGCAGGTGGCACTTTTATGAGCAAGAGTGCAACTGGTGCTTATGAGCTGCTAGAGGACATGGCCATAAACAATCATCAGTGGTCTGAGGAAAGATCATCAGGAGTTAGAAAGGTAGCTGGGGTGCATGAGCTGGATGCAATCACTGCTTTAACAGCTCAAGTAGCCTCTTTGACAAAGCAGTTGCAACAGAGCAGTGTATCTGCTAATGCGGTTCAAATGGCAGTGAGGTGTGAAATGTGTGGTGGTGCTCATTCTGTCGATCAGTGCCCTATCTGTATGAATAATAGCACCCCAGTGGATCATGCTCAAGTTCAAGCGGTGGGAAATTTTCAAAGGCCACTTAATAACCCATTCTCCAATACTTACAATCCTGGGTGGCGAAATCATCCCAATTTTTCGTGGAAGAATAATCAAGGCCAACAACCTCAGTTTCAGGGCCAATTTCAGAATAACATGCCTCAGCCACCTATGCATCAAGCTTCGTCATCACAACAGCCTAGGCCTCAACAATCAATGCCTCAACCTGAGAGGCCTAATGAACTGCAAGTTGCATTGTTGACTCTTACTAATACTCAGACTCAATTTATGACTAAGACCAGATCCTCTATTCGAAACCTTGAGACACAGGTTGGGCAGTTGGCCAATATGCTCAATAACAGACCCCAGGGAAACTTGCCTAGTAATACTGAAGTCAACCCCAAGGAGCAAGTTCAGGCAATTACTCTGAGGAGTGGGAAGCAAACTGAGCAGCCTAGACCTCCAAAGGCAGTGGTTCAGAATAAGGAGATGGGTGAACAGTCTGATTCAGAAAGGGTTACTGAAGACCACCAGCAGTCAGAACAGAATCCGCCAGTTGTTATTGAGCAGCCAGTTAGAGTTCCATACCCTCAGAGGCTTAGAAAGACTACACTTGATAAACAGTTTTCTAAGTTTCTTGAGGTGTTTAAAAAGCTGCACATAAACATTCCTTTTGCTGAGGCCTTGGAGCAGATGCCCAGTTATGTTAAGTTCATGAAGGAGATTCTGTCAAAGAAAAGGAGAATGGAGGACTATGAGACTGTAGCACTCACTGAAGAGTGCAGCGCGATTTTACAAAGGAAGTTACCCCAAAAGCTGAGAGATCCGGGGAGTTTCACCATACCTTGCACCATTGGCAAGTTTGAATGTAAGCACGCCTTATGTGATCTGGGGGCAAGTATCAATCTGATGCCCCTATCTGTGTTTAAAAGACTTGGTTTGGGGGAGGCAAAACCAACAACTGTCACTTTACAGCTCGCAGACCGATCGTTAACACATCCACGAGGTATCATTGAGGATGTTCTTGTGAAGGTAGATAAGTTCATATTTCTAGCTGACTTTATTGTTCTAGACATGGAGGAGGACACAGATGTCCCAATTATTCTCGGTAGGCCATTTCTAGCCACAGGCCAAGCTCTTATTGATGTTCACAAAGGAGAGCTTAAGCTTAGAGTTCAAGGAAATGAGGTGGTCTTTAATGTCTTCAGATCTATGAAGTATCCGGTGGCTAGTGACAGTTGCTTTAGTGTGGATGTGATAGAAAAGGCAGTCTCCAAGAGAAGAATGAGTAGTGATGCCTTAGAGGCAGTATTATTGGGTGATGAGGGCAACGATGATGATGATGCTGAGATCAGAGAATGTGTAAACTGGATCAACTCATTCTTACCATATTGGAAGAAGTTTCAAGAACTAGCAGATGCGACTGATAAACCGCTAACCTCCATTCAGCAGCCACCGCAGTTGGAATTAAAGGTCCTCCCAGATCACTTGCGCTATGCTTATCTGGGAGAGAATGAAACTTTACCTGTCATTGTGTCAGCTGATCTATCAAAGATAGAATTGGAGAAACTGTTGAGGGTTCTAAGGGAGCATAAATTGGCCATTGGGCGGACCTTGGCAGATATTAGAGGAATCAGCCCATCGACAGTGATGCATAAAATTTTATTGGAGGAGAATAGCAAGCCATCCATAGAGGCCCAGAGAAGACTCAATCCAGCTATGAAGGAAGTAGTATTGGAGCAGATTCTTAAATGGTTGGATGTTGGGGTGATTTACCCAATTTCTGATAGCGCATGGGTGAGCCCTGTGCAAGTGGTACCTAAGAAGGGTGGAATTACTGTGGTGAAAAATGAGAACAATGAACTCATTCTAACAAGAACTGTAACGGGGTGGCGGATTTGTATAGACTACCGCAAGCTCAATAAGGCAACAAGGAAGGATCATTTTCCTTTGCCTTTCCTTGATCAGATGCTTGACAGATTGGCGGGCCATAGCTACTACTGTTTCTTGGATGGGTATTCTGGGTATCATCAGATCGCTATTGCACCAGAGGATCAAGAGAAAACAACCTTTACATGTCCTTATGGCACATTTGCTTTCAGGAGAATGCCATTTGGACTATGCAATGCCCCTGTAACATTTCAACGGTGCATGATGGCCATATTTTCAGACATGGTAGACTGGTGTATTGAGATATTCATGGATGATTTCTCTGTTTTTGGCTCATCATTCGACCTCTGTTTGGGTAACTTGGAGAACGTGCTGCGTCGTTGTGAGATGGCAAATCTGGTGCTAAATTGGGAGAAATGCCATTTTATGGTGAAAGAGGGGATTGTTCTTGGCCATAAAATCTCAAGTGAGGGAATTGAGGTAGATAAAGCAAAAATTTCTACCATTAAAAAGCTGCCTCCACCAGTCTCAGTCAAAGGAGTTAGAAGTTTTCTTGGTCACGCTGGGTTCTATCGAAGATTCATCAAAGATTTCTCTAAGGTGTCCAAGCCTCTCTCAAATCTGCTTATGAATGGAGTTGTCTTTGATTTTAATGACGAATGTTTGAGGGCATTCAAATTCTTGAAAGAAAAGCTTATTTCTGCTCCAATTGTGATAGCTCCGAATTGGGAGTTGCCTTTTGAGTTGATGTGCGATGCTAGTGACTACGCATTGGGGGCAGTTCTGGGACAGCGGATTGACAAGGTATTCAGGTCTATTTACTATGCTAGTCGGACTCTAAATGATGCTCAGCTGAATTATGCCACTACAGAAAAAGAGTTGCTAGCTATTGTGTTTGCTTGTGAAAAATTTAGACCATATCTGATTGGTAACAAAGTGATTGTCTACACTGATCACTCTGCCATTAAATATTTGCTGTCAAAGAAAGATGCCATGCCCCGCCTGATTAGATGGATTCTTTTGCTTCAAGAATTTGACTTGGAGATTCGTGACAAGAAGGGCAGCGAGAATGTGGTGGCTGATCATCTCTCTAGACTTGAGTTGGAGGAGACTGAAAATAAGAAGGCAGTGCAAATCAATGATCACTTTCCTGATGAGCAGTTGTTTGGGGTAAGTAAGACTTTAGCTGTCCCTTGGTTTGCAGACATAGTGAACTTCTTGGTTGCCAAGATTGTGCCTCCTGAAATGTCAAAGCAGCAATTAAAGAAATTCTTTTCTGAGGTGAAACACTACTATTGGGAGGAACCTATTCTCTATAGGCACTGTGTTGATCAGATCATCAGAAGGTGTGTTCGTGAAGAAGAGATGCAGTCCATTCTTAATCACTGTCATACTCAACAATGCGGAGGGCACTTTGGAGCATCGAGAACAGCGGCCAAGGTATTACAAAGTGGTTTCTATTTGCCTTCATTATTCAAGGATGCCAATGTTTTTGTCAAAGCTTGTGATAGGTGTCAGCGAACTGGTAATATCTCGAGGAGAAATGAAATGCCTTTACAGGGGATTCTTGAGGTGGAACTGTTTGACGTTTGGGGCATCGATTACATGGGGCCTTTTCCACCATCTTACAACAATGAATATATTCTATTGGCAGTGGATTATGTATCCAAATGGGTGGAGGCTGCAGCAACTAGAGCTAATGACGGTAAAACTGTGCTTAATTTTCTGCATTAACATATTTTTACTAGATTTGGCACTCCCCGAGCTCTGATTAGTGATGAAGGGAAACACTTTGTGAATAAGCAACTTGATGCATTGCTGGCTCGTTATCGAGTATATCACTGAAAAGCCTTGCCTTACCATCCTCAATCAAATGGGCAAGCTGAAGTTTCGAACAGAGAAATCAAGAGCATCCTTGAGAAAATCGTTGACAGTTCGAGGAAAAATTGGTCGAAAAAGTTAGATGATGCGCTTTGGGCATACAAAACTGCATTCAAAACACCAATAGGCATGTCTCCTTACAGGTTGTTGTTTGGTAAAGCGTGTCATCTACCAGTTGAATTGGAGCACAGGGCATTCTGGGCTATGAAAAAGTTGAATTTTGATTGGAGTGTCGCTAGTGAACGAAGGCTGTTGCAACTGAATGAACTTGACGAGTTCAGAAATGAGGCTTATGAGAATGCCAAGATTTATTATGAAAGAACAAAGGCTTGGAATTACAAGAACTTAATCAGAAAGGAGTTCCAACCAGGGCAGCATGTACTTCTTTTCAATTCAAGACTGCGATTGTTTCCTGGCAAATTGAAGTCAAGATGGTCAGGGCCATTCACTGTTGTTCAAGTCTTTCCATATGGTTCCTTTAAAGTCAATGGCCAGAGATTGAAACCTTACTTGGGTGGTACTTTTGATCAAGCAAAGTCTATCCTCCTTCTGAAGCCTCTTTGAAGAGGGATCCAGCGTCCGGCTAAATGACGTTAAAGACAGCGCTTTGAGGAGGCAGTTCTCAGTTGTAAATTTATTTTATTTTATTTTATTTGGTTTTGAACAATGATGGGATTTTGTATTTAGTTGTTATTTTTATTTTCATGTATTGTTTGAACCGTAAAAATCGTGAAAAAAAAAATATATGGAAAATACAACAATGTGGTGATTTCAGGTGCCATAGCGCTACAGCGCTATACTTGCAGCGCTATGGCACTCTTCTCAGAGAAGGACAGAACATTCGAGGGTCAGTAAGCGCTACAGCGCTGGTTCCAGAGGCCAGAGTCCAGATTCGCGTATCAGCGCTACCCCTATAGCGCTATAGCGCTCGGCCCAGAATTTTTTTTAAAAACCAGAGGGGTGCGATTTTCTCCCTCATTTCCTCCACTTTCTTTTTCTTCATTTCTATTTTCTTTTCTCCATCTTCTCCATAACCTCCATAGCTCTTCCCTTGCAGCCCTTTTCCCCAGAAATTTCTCCACACACCCTCCATCTCTCCATCATTTCTACTCTTATTTCCTTCCTTTCTTCCCTTTCTTTTCCAACCTATTTCAATTTTGCCCCAAATCTGTTTTGAAACCCTAGGAATTCATTGATCTAATTTCTTGCAAAAGGTGGAAATTTTGAAGGGGGTGTTCACATTCAAGCGTAAGGGAATCTGTTGCAATGGTTTGGTAAGTGGTCTTCTTCCCTTTCCTCCTCCGATTTGTTTTGTTGTGGTATTTGGGATTGGCTGGCCTTGATTGATTGAAGAGGGTGGATCACTTTTGTTGTTTGGGTGTGGGGATTTTAGTGATTTGTTTAAAAGATTGAATATTGTAACTATCTGTGAAGAGGAAAAGGGTTCATTGATAGGGGAGGTGCTGTAAAATTTTTGTCTTGTGGTTTGGTGATAATATAGATAATGGCACCCAAGAGTAGAGCGGGTAGAAATAAGGACAAGGGAAAGGGGCAAGCATCTGCGTCTCAACCTAGGGAAGATAGTTCTGAGCATGAGTATGATGAGACTCGGTTTATCAATTTCAAGGCTCAGGAGCGGTATGAGAAATTTTTCAGGAAGCCTTTGATTCCCGAGCGTGAAGTGGAATTTCAGTCTGAACCGTTTGCTCATCCGATTTTTGAACGGGTTCGGGCGAATCTCATGAATAATAAATGGGGCGATTTTGTAACTAGACTGGCACAGGCTAATGTATCGTTGGTGTATGAGTTTTATGCAAACTTACGAGATAAACACAATGACACAGTCTTTGTTCGAGGTAAACGTGTGCCTTTCACTACTGAAGCGATTAATAAGGTGTTCAAAGCCCCGCATATAAAACAGGAGGAGGAGGAATATGCCCAGTTCTTGAATGGATCTATAGATTTTGCGGCTGTGGCTGATAAACTATGCTTTGAAGGCGCTCCTTGGAATTTATCTAGCAGCCTCCCTAAAAGTATAGCATCATGCCAGCTTAACATGGAGGCGAGATTTTGGGCGTTCTTTGTGTGTGCTCGATTTATGCCAATTAGTCATGTGTCTGATATGACTAAAGATCGAGCCTTATTGATGTACGCATTAATGCAGGGCATGAGTGTTAATCCGGGTATTTGGATCAAGGCCAACATCAATTTCATTGAAAAAGGGCACACTACTGGAGGTTTAGCCCATGGATCCGTCATCACGATGTTGTGCTGTAAGGCTGGTGTCCCAGAGTTTGTTACTGATATCTATCATTCGCTGCAGCAACCGTTGTCCATTAATTTGATGAACGACTATCCTGAGCCTTCTCTATATGTGCCGCAAGCAAGAAGAAAGGGAAAGCGCCGTGTGGAAGCTGATGTGGAGGAAGAAGCTGAACCAGTTTTATTGGGTGGCGGTAGCAATTCAAGCTTGCAGCAAGTTAATGAGAAGTTGGATTATCTAATCCAACAGAATCAATATGTGGTTCAGCAGCAGCATATGGTGAATCAGTATTTGGGCCAGCGATATGATTATGAAGTGAGTCATGTGGCTCAATTAAACAATTTGGTGAGCCGCTCGTCGCTAGATGATTCGGATCGCACTTATTTTGCTCCACCTCCACCCTATCAACCGTACTCTCCGTTTTACCCTCCGCCTCCACCCCCGTCCTTTGCTGGTTTTCCTGCACCTCAACCTCCGCAATCTCAGCCTTTCGAAGGTCCTTCGTTCCATCCACCACCACCGCCATACTGATGTGGCTGATCAGGTAAGTTCTCTTCCTCTGTTCCTTTTTTTTATCACATTGGGGACAATGTGCGTCTTTAGTTTGGGGGGGGGGGGGAGCTTATTCTATTTTTATTTTTATTTTTGCGTTATTTAGTTTAGCTCTTAGTCTTTTGTTTGATTTTCTGTGTTGTTTAGTGTAATTATTAAACCATCATTCGTGTCTGTTGTTGCTTTGGATTTGCTCATGAAAAGGAAATTGAATTCAACTGTGTGCTTGGTTCAATTGCTTTAGAGTTTAATTTAAAAGTTTTGTGGGAAATTTTTAATATGTTTTGAAAATGCAACATTTTGGATTTTATTATATGTGTTTGACTAGGGTTGGTGGAATGACAATTTGAATTTGATAGAACTTGCATTATTTGGCCTTTGAGGCGAAATCCTTGATGACATGTGTTTAGAAAAATGATTTAGGCAATTTTATTGGATCGATTGTGCCTTTCAAGCCAACCTTGATTTAATTATCCTTAGTTACCCTTTTTGAGCCTTAAACTTTGTTTTTGTTCTTGATTATACTATCTGAGCCTAAATTTCTTAACTTCATTACTTTTCCTTTTCCTTTGTTATCATAAGCATATAATTTGTGGGAAAGTAGAATGGAAAATAATGGAAAATAGTGAGGTATTGTTATGATTTGAATGTAGTATGATTGTATAAAAAGAAGAGAGAGAGAAACAAATCAATTTGTCACACTCCTTGATTTTATTTATATAGAAAATATTAAGTTTGGGGGAGTGTGATTTGATTTCAAAAAAAAAAAACAAAAAAAAAATTGATATGAAAAGAAAAGAAGAAAATGATGAAAGTGTTGTAATCTCTCTCTCTAATTGTATAAAAGGGTGATTTTTGGTGTGGTAAAGAGAAATGTGGCTGGTTTTAAGGTTTTATGCTTATGGTAACGATTGAGCCTAAATGACAATTTTATCTACCCTTGCCTAAGCCTAACGCTATAACCTGTGAAAGTCCTTTTGATTTCAAAACACGTGTTATTGACATTAGTGGAGAAGGTCAAGTAATGCAAGCATATTGAAAAATTGGTTTGTGGAATTGTCTGGAAGGAGTTGAGCATATATGATAGAGTCCAAATGTTGCAGTCATTTTCATGATATTTTTTTTATTTCCCTAATTGAACTTTACAAATTGGACTTTAAGGCAATTCAGCTGAAATTCTGGTTATTATTATTGCAATTGAGATTTCATGAGTTTTGGCAAAGCAGTATAGATGGTAATGATGGTTTAGCTTGTTCGTTTTGTGTTGTTTCGTTTTGTCAGTTTAACTTAGTATTTACTCGAGGGCGAGAAAAGATTTAGTTTGGGGGAGTTTGATAAACGAGTTTTAGGCTCGTTTATGGTCCTAGTTTTTAGGCTATTTTTATTTCGAAATTATGCTCGTTTGTTCTTGTTTTAGGGTGATTAATGTTAAGTGATGCAAATATTGAAAAGGAGCGAAAATGGAATGAAATTGAGACGGATTTGTGAATTCTGTTGGTTCTGTAAGTAGTGCTACAGCGCCACTAAGGGAGCGCCGTAGCGCTAGGAAGGAAATTTGAAGAAAATCGGCACTGACTTTAGCGCTACAGCGCTACAACATCAGCGCTACAGCGCTTGGACGCAGTTTTCAGAAAGTTGGTTTTTGACTTTAGCGCTATAGCGCTACCAAAAGAGCGCTACAGCGCTGGTGCCCAGATTTCCCCCATTTCGGCTCTGAGTTTAGCGCTATAGCGCTACAAGGGTAGCGCTACAGCGCTGGGTTCGCGATTTCTGATATATCTGGTTATTTTTTATGGGCAATTCAGTCTTTTCCAGAGGGAACTTTTAGTAGGGATTTTTGGGAATCATATAGGCGACAGAGACAAGGCAAAAGGGGAACGACGGCTGGAGTAAGAACACCATATTGGAGGATTGATTGCTGGGTTTTTCATCTTTTTCTTTTAATTTTCATGTTTGTAATTGAACTATCATATGGCTAGAATGAATATCATAGGCTAAATTTTCTTTTAGGGCTTTTATGTGAATCTTTTGGAAACCCTTGTTATGGTTTAATGCAAAATTGATGTTCTTCTTCATCTCTTTCAATTCCTTGCAATCTATGTTAATTGTGCGATTATTGATTGATCACCTCTAATTGCTATTTTATGAATCAAATTGAAATCTGAAAAGTGAAATTTGATATGCTTTGATTGTTTGGATGCAAATTTAATTTAGAACGAAAGTATCTAGATTATTTGCCTATTTTCTGAGTTGCGTGGCTAATGCCTTCTACATGATTCAACTTACCATAGAAATATAGGAAGTTGTCATTTAGATTGAATTTCATAAGTCTTGACCAGATTATGAATTGTTTCTGCAACTTATTCTTGAATAGGGAGAAGGGGATATAGATGCTTGCATTAGGAAATAAGAGGGTGGAAAATAGAGGATCATAATTGTCCTAATTGTATTTTCTCTGTTAATTTGTTTAATTATTCATTGTGCTTCATTAGTATTTTTCTTAGTTTAAAATCTCTGAAAATTGTTTAGTCAAATAGAATTAAAAGATTAATTGATTGGTAATTGATAAATCAGTCCTTGAGGACGATACTTGGTTTTTACCATTTTATTACGAACTACGACTGTGTGCACTTGCATAGCAAAAATATCGCAACAACGAACTAAAATCATATAAGTAACTAATAAGTCACGAACTTGGGCTCCGCACCCTAAGCCATGTGACGTTACATTCACTTGAGCCTTTTGGCTCTGGCTCTAAGTAACTAGCCTTTAGACTAGACAAGCCCTTTTTTTTTCATCGAACATAAGGTTGGTCAAGCATTTCATGCTTATGTTGATAATGCTTATGTCGATTAGATCTAATCTTTTCGGCTTGCGTTAAACATGCTAATACCATTCTTGACTCATAGGTCAATTCCATATGACCAGTGCTCAGTACTACTGTCGAACTTGACTAATAATTCACAGCTTCACAGTTAATACCGACAACATTGTCATTTCTGATTAATAAGTCAGTACCATTCACAGATAAGCATGATTTCTAAGCATTTAATATGCATGCCATATATACAAATAGAGCACTCAACATGCCTCATCCAAAGACCATGCATGTCACATACTGGGTGCATTTTTCTTACCTTTAGTTCGAACGAGAAATAATAAAAGAATGACCTTTGAGAACAATCACTCCTTTGGTCGCTTAGGGGTCACCTAGTCATAACCAAACATGAAATTCCATTAATAAAATAAACCATAATAGGTTCATCCTCTAATCCTCACTCACGGGACCTCAAATCGTACTAAGATGGTTAGTAGATTTGATCCCGAGGAATTGTACCCCCGAGCCTAAGCCCTTGAAAACTCCTCCCTGGCACAAAAGGAAGGGGCGGGTCATGACTTGCCTGGGCCAAGTCACGACTTGACCCCACAAACACAGCACCCCTGCCAATTTCTCCATTAAAACTAGCAAAAAACCTTCACCAATCAACCCAGAAATCAGACACAAGTATTACCACAATTTACCCATCATTCAACCAACAAATCCCAAGCTTTAAATCATTTAAAAACACCTCAAATAGCAACTTCTATAATCAAAACTTTAAGCTCAAAAACTAACTCAAAACAAAACACAAACCAGAAAATAATGGCTGAAACCTTACCTCCAACTCAGAATTAAACCCCCTTCAATGGCTGAACACTGGCCTAGAACCTCAAGCATTGATCTCCTAGCATGAACCCTCAATCTCAGCTTCAAAAATTCGAAGGAAAAGAGAGAAGGAAAGTGATAGTGGGAGAGGAAGGAAGGCTCTGTTTTGCTGTCTAATTCTTCTACAACAATCCTAATTCAAAGTGTCATTTCTCCTCTAATCCCGTTAATCATAATTAACGTCCTCCAATTCCCATTATTCCCAATATTCTCCAATAATTAATAAATCAAATCTCATTACCCTTTAATTCCTAGTAATGTACTAATCATCAAATTACCCCGAGACTCACCCCGAGCCCGGAAATTAATCCCGTTACGACCAAACCGCTAATTTACATTCTAAGATCGTCTCATGCCGAATAGCTCGAACAAATCCACATTATAATGTGGTCTCCTCCATAAGTCATAAACATGCATGAAAATATACAAATGTGCCCTAAAGGGGTCAAATTACCAAAATACCCTTACAATGAAAAGTGGACCCACATGCATGCATTTATCATCATATAATAATATAACTCACATAATCATGCATATAATCATTTTATTGCATAATAAATCAATTATGGCCCTCCTAGCCCCCTAATCCAGGCTCTAAGCCACATTAGGGATTTTGGGACATTACAACTATCCCCTCCTTACAGAAATTTCTTCCTCGAAATTTACCTGAACAGCTCGGGATACTGACTCTCAAATCAGGATCTCTCATCCTCATAACCAAGGGTGGAATTAACTCTGCTCACCTATTGATAAATTCCTTGTCAACTCGAACTCTCCTCAAAACCCGAGGATAACACCCTTTAAACCTCTCATACAATACCTTTATCTGTCCATACCTCACAGTAAACCATCACCGGTAACCTTACTGTTAAAACATCTAAATCAGCCATCTCCCCAGAAAATCCGTTGTTCTTCTATCCAATCTCAACTAACAAACTCCACAGCCTACTCACACACTAGTGACTTTCTGATGCTGCTAACAGGGAAAACTGGAGATCTCAACTCCAACATATATCAAGAATCCCCTTTCCAACACAATATTAGGTCCCCAAACCCTTCTAGGAACCAACAACTCGAGTTCATCTGTCAAAACTGACCAAACTCCTGAACTCTGTGGTTCATACCCTGAACCAAACCACAACTAGATCCAAATATCCACAGGTATCATGCACCCAAAAAGCATAAATAGGCCAAAATCACAATGATATACATTTAGCTACCAGATTCTATCATCACTAAGTATATCCATACTCATCATGCTTCATACAAGCCAATATACAGATATAACATATGAATTTAATCCAGAAAATTCACCACATACACTCAATATGCGAACCATTATGCCAATATTCATCCATATGCATAATAGTATTATTCAGCATGCATCAATCTCAACATGCAATAGTCAAGGGCCAGGCCCTATCAGTATCTCATGCATATGTCATTTCATTCCTCATGCTCCATATAAATAAGCAGGCAAACAGGGCATTCAAAAATATATTTAGACATGTCAATCAATCATACCAACCAACCCTGAGTCGAGCTTGTCACTGACAGCGAGCGTACATGTTCGGTCGATCTCCAGAACCAATAAACCTTGGCTCGCTCTTATACCAAGTTGTAACGCCCTACTTCCTTAGAGCCGTTACTAAGTGAGTTTTTAAGACAAAACAGTGTGCAATGGACTCGCTAACCGAGGTTTGGAAACAAAAGTGTGACTAATT
This sequence comes from Humulus lupulus, assembly GCF_963169125.1. NCBI lineage: Eukaryota > Viridiplantae > Streptophyta > Magnoliopsida > Rosales > Cannabaceae > Humulus > Humulus lupulus. The sequence continues at coordinate 108,498,984 of NC_084797.1, read as the reverse complement.
AAAAGTTAAGGCTGTAATCTTTGAAAATGCGTCGTTTCATCAAAAATTCTATTATTAAACATTTGGGATCCCAAAATAAGGTTTGAAAACTAATTACATCTTGAAATAAGGTTACAGTTGCGAAATCATAAAATCATAGGTTATTACAGCCATTTTCGAATAAACCCCCAACCAAAGCAGTCGGGCAGGCCAAACATGTACACGTCGCTTCACGCTCTCCGTACTCATGGTTGGTTGACTCAGTCATTGCCCTTACCTGCAACACAGAGCACCCGTGAGCCGAAGCCCAGCAAGAAAACTCATGCAGAACATAACATATGCAATGTATACAGTTTATCATAACAGATAATCCACAAATAAACAAGTCAATCATTAGACTAAGCAAACACGGCCATGCCGCCCCAGAAACCTTACCAAAGCCCTGGGGTATCGGTTCTCACCGCGAGGATAACTCATGTATCGCTTGGGTCCCACCCTGACTATAGCATCCCATGTGCTAGGTGTTACTTTCGGCCCCGCTGCCGTACCCGGCCTACGCCGTTCTCGGCCCTTGCCGTTCAATTTACTATAATCACACATATAGCATAACACAACAACATTCCAATAAATATTAATTCATTTAAGTCTACACCCTAACATGTAATGCAATATAGGGCCATGCCCGGCAATCATCTCATCATGCAACATGCAATATAGGGCCATGCCCGGCAATCACACTATGGGCCCACGCCCTATCCTACGGGTGTTATAGTTTTCTTACCTGTACTCCGAGCCTCCTGATGCACTAAAGCCGCGAGCACGGTCCTCAAGCACGAGCCTCTCCAATAGCCTAGTCACAACACACATAAAACACTTTTTAATACTAACCAACCCAAAACCATTTCCCGGGACCAATCCCGCACTCTCGGCACCTCTAATTCCCTAAAAAAATACACCGGAACCATCCCCCGAGTCCCCGGGCAAAAGCCCTAAAAACCAGAATTTTGGGTGACAAAATTGGCCTAGGGCCGTGGCACTCCCTTCAAGGGCCGCGGCGCCCAGCGACTTGGCCTCCTCCTGATGCAACCTCGCGCCGCGGCGCCCAAGAACAGGGCCGCGGCGCTCATACGTGAACCCAGAAAATCTGGGTTTTCTCTTGCGTTATCTCCGAGCTAAAACCTTCCAAATCACACCAAACCAATACCCAAACCCCAAAATCAATTTCAAACATCAAATAGACCATATAACAACCCATAACTCAAGATTCAAGCTCAAAACATCAATATGCCCAAGGTTCACACCCATTGATCTTAAAATTCAGCAACTATCCCAAAACTCAACAAAGCTTAGCTTAGGCATTTAAATTCCTCAAATCATAACAAAACCCAAACTTAAATATGTATAAAACACTTACCTCAAATGGAGAATCCACCCTAAAAGCTCCCTTGATCTTCCTCCCAAGCTCCCACTTCAGCCCTTCACCCTTCTTCTTCTTTTCTTTTCACTTGCCCTAGCTCTTCTTTCTCCTCCTCTTTCTTCTCTTCAATTTCTATCAATGCCACAAGTGACCCCAAATGCCCAAACCGTACCCCCTTAGATCACAGCTGAAGTTTTCATAATCCCTTGCCAAAAGACCAAATTACCCCTTCCTATTAATCTTTCCTAACTAAACCTTCAAGGGCACTTAAGTCATTACTCTTCTATTTCATTTCTACCATTTTCTTTCTAAAACTTGTTACTCTCAGCAGTAACTAATGGTTACCTAGGTTACTAAATCTCCAATAACCATTACCCGCTAAATCTCAACTTAACCATAAAATTCCCGAGGTACCCCTAGGCTCCTCCCGAGCCGGGTACAAAATCCCGTTGTGACATCTAAGTTAACTAGCTCTCTAGGACCGTCTCGGCACGTGCATCACAATAATAAAACCACACACACGTGGTACAATTCACGGAATACAATTATCACATACCAACACAGTTATGCCCAACATGGCCAAAATTACATTTACGCCCTTCTAACACGATCCGGGCCTACTTGCATACTAGTGTACATAGTCATGCATCTCAGATAAACAAATAGTCAAATAACATGCTTTAAATCATAACCATGCATTTAATCTCATCAAATCACACATAAATCCTATTGTGCCCTCCTGGCACGCTAATCAAGGTCCTTAAGCCTTATTAGCGATTTTGGGTCGTTACAACTATCCCCTCCTCATAAAAATTTCGTCCTCGAAATTTACCCAAACACATCAGTCAGCAACCCGCAACCTGACCATAATCTCCAAGGTCCATCGCCTTACTTTAGTTCCCACCAATGCTCTTTCAGGAGAACAATCTTGGCTCGCAAGATCTCGTCTAATAGCCATACCATGATAGCTTCTTGCTTACACCGCAACCCTGCTGAAACCTCAGGGTCTGCCTAGAATACAATGACCAATTCATTGTCTTATTCTTGATTCCAGAGTTACTCAAAAGTCATCACCTCCACCAGGTGGGATCAACTTGTAGGCCCCGCTGGCCTAACCCTTTGTACAACTTCGAAATTTTATGTTGAATCAAGAGCCCGAACTCTCCCTTCTTTCTCTGAACACCTTACAGATCCTCGTCTGTTATTACGCAGAGATGCAACTCTTTCCTTCCGGAGCTTTATTTCCTCATAATTTAACCATTCACAAGCTCTTTACCCCTTTCAAATAGGCAGACGCTCTTGCCTTAAGAAGTTCCAACGACCTCTTTGGCTTTCTCTCTGAACTAAAGCCAACCGTAGCATTCACTATCCTTTATCTCTTATCATGTCCTATGTCGTGTTACATTAACAAGACACCAGCAACTGCCAACACGACTAACTCGACAGGGATTACACTTCCCTTAATACCTCAAGTATTCGCCTACCGGGCGCTCAATTCTTTAAGATATCTGATAAACTTTCAGACGGCCATTTCACTTGCAATCAACTGATAATCCCAGATTCCCACTCTGTTCTTTTCGTTCTCTAAGTCCACTCCAAAATTTAAACTACTAAAGGGTCTCAATTCGATATCATCGACGTTCCGTCCTGAAACCAGTTCACTCGACCCAACAACATTAAATCTAGGGCCCAGCTTGCGCATCTTCCCAAATCTTCTCACCCCTTTCCATGGCGAGACTCTAAGGAAAACATAGTCCCCTACCTGGAACTCTGTGTTCCTGTATTTAGGATATGCATAACTTTTCTATCTACTTTGAGAAGCAAGCATCCAAACTCTAATCTTCTCAATGGCCTCACTGGTCCTTTGAACTGCTTCAGGACCCAAGCATCTCCTTTCTCCTGTCTCATCCCAATGAATGGGAGATCTGCATTTCCTACCATACAACATCTCATAAGGTGCCACCCCAATGCTAGACTGATAACTATTGTTGTCGAAAAACTCTATCAAAGGTAGATACTTACTCCAGGATCCACCAATGTCCAGCACACAAGCTCCCAACATTTCTTCTAATATCTGAATTGTCCTCTCAGATTGTCCATCTATCTGAGGATGATAAGCAGTACTGAACTTTAACTGCGTTCCCGTGGCCTTCTGTAAACTTCCCCAGAACAAGGAAGTGAAAGTGGGGTCCCGATCTGACACGATCGACCTCGGTGCTCCATGGAGGCGCACGATCTCTCTCACATAGAGATTTGCATACTGGTCAATTGTATAAGTAGTCCTCACTGGAAGAAAGTGAGCTGACTTGGTATAGCGATCCACAATAACCCATACTGAATTATGTTGACCAACAGTCCTGGGTAACCCCACCACGAAATCCATTGTGATGTCTTCCCATTTCCACTCTGGAATGTCTAGAGGCTGCAATTACCTTGCCAGACTCTGATGCATTGCCTTGACCTATTGACATGCAAAACACTTAGCCACATAATCCACTACATCCCTGTAACGCCCTACATCCTTAGAGCCGTTACTAAGTGAGTTTTAAGACAAAACAGTGCAATGAACTCGCTAACCGAGGTTTTGAAACAAAAGTGTGACTAATAAAAAGTTAAGGCTGTACTCTTTGAAAATGCGTTGACTCAATAAAAAACTTCTAGTATTTAAACAATTGGGATCCCAAAATAAGGTTTGAAAACTATTTACATCATGAAATAAGTTTACAGTTGATCGGTTACAAAATCATAGATTATTACAGCCATTTTCGAATAAACCCCCAACCAAAGCAGTCGGGCAGGCCAAACATGTACGCATCGCTTCACGCTCTCCGTACTCATGGTTGGTTGACTCAATCATTGCCCTTACCTGCAACACAGAGCACCCGTGAGCCGAAGCCCAGCAAGAAAACTCATGCAGAACATAACATATGCAACGTATACAGTTTATCATAACAGATAATCCACAATTAAACAAGTCAATCATTAGACTAAGCAAACACGGCCATGCCGCCCCAGAGCCTTACCGAAGCCTGGGGTATCGGTTCTCACCGCGAGGATAACTCATGTATCCCTTGGGTCCCACCCTGAATATAGCATCCCATGTGCTAGGTGTTACTTTCGGCCCACGGCCGCCCCGGCTTACGCCGTACCCGGCCCACGGCCGCCCCGGCTTACGCCGTACTCGGCCCTTGCCGCTCATTTCATCATAATCACACATATAGTACATTCAAAATAATCATTCACTCACATCATGATTCATTTAAGGTTTAAACATTTGCACATAATACAATCTGGGGCCATGCCCTAACCTCGGGTGTTATAGTTTTCTTACCTGCACACCGAGCCTCCTGATGCACTTAAGCCACGAGCACGGTCCTCAAGCACGAGCCTCACCAACAACCTAGTCACAACACACAAGAAACATCCCTCAATACTAATCAACCCAAAACCACTTCCCGGGACCAATCCCGCACTCTCGGGACTTCTAAAACCTTAAAACAACACCCCGGAGTCATCCCCCGAACCCCCGGAGCAAAGGCCTAAAATTGCCTAAAAAATGATGCCCTGAAATTTGCCTTGTGCCGCGGCACCACATCCTTGTGCCGCGGCACCCACCAGCCAGAGGCTCCCTTGCCGCGGCACGAAAAACTTGTGTCGCGGCACGCCTTCGCAGACCCAGAATTCTGGGTTTTCTCCTGCGTTTTCTCCGAGCTAAAACCTTCCCAATTCATACTAAACCAATACCCAAACCCCAAAATCATTTTCAAACATCAAATAGACTATATAACAACCCATAACTCAAGGTTCAAGCTCAAAACATCAATACACCCAAGATTCACACCCATTGATTCCTATTTTCAGCAACTCATCCCAAAACTCAAACAACTAACTCAAGCTCTAGATTTTACAATTCAAAACAGAAATCAAAACTTAGGTATGTATAAAGCTCTTACCTCCAATGGAGAATCCACACAAGGCTTGCTTGACCCCTTCCTAGACTCCCACTTCTCCTTCTCTTCTTCTTCTTCTTCTTCTTCCTCATGCCCTAGCTTTTCCCTCTCATTTCTCTTCTCTTCAAACTCTATCAAGACTAAACATAAATAAGCCCCAAACCGTACACCCCATATACACAGCCCAAATTTGTCTATTAACCTTGCCAAATGACCACTTTACCCTTACTTACCTATCTTTTCCTACTTAAACCTCAAGGGCACTTAAGTCCTTTCATTTCTATTTCATTTCTACCATTTTCTCTCTAAAAGTTGTTACTCTCAGCAGTAACTAATGGTTACCCAGGTTACTAAATCTCCAATAACCATTACCCGCTAAATCTCAACTTAACCATAAAATTCCCGAGGTACCCCTAGGCTCCTCCCGAGCCGGGTACAGAAATCCCGTTGCAACTCTTGAGTTAACTAGCTCTCTAGGACCGTCTCGGCACGTGCATCACAATAATACAACCACACCCACGTGGTACAATTCACAGAATACAATTATCACATATCAATACCGTTATGTCAATCATGGCCAAAATTACATTTACGCCCTTCTAACACGATCCGGGCCTACATGCATACTAGTATACATAGTCATGCATCTCAGATAAACAAATAGTCAAATAACATGCTTTAAATCATAACCATGCATTTAATTCATAAAATCACACATAAATCCCAACCTGCCCTCCTGGCACACTAATCAAGGTCCTTAAGCCTTATTAGCGAATTTGGGTCGTTACAACTATCCCCTCCTCATAAAAATTTCGTCCTCGAAATTTATCCAACATATCAGTCAATAAACCCGCAGCTCTTGGCCATAACTTCCAAGGTCCACCGCCTTTACTTTACTTTTCAACAACAGTCTTACAGGAGTAACAATCTTGCCTCACAAGATCTTGTCTCACGGCCATACTCTCGATAGCCTTTCGCTACACCGCAACCCTGCCGAAGCCCAGGGTCTGCCTAGGTTACAATGACCAATTCATTGTCTTATTCCTGATTCCAGAGATTCTCAAACGTCATCACCTCTACTAGGTGGGATTAGCTTGTAGGCCCCGCTGGCCTAACACTTAATACAACTTCAGAATTTTAGGCTGAATTAAGAGTCAGAACTCTCCCTTCGTCCTCTGAACACCTTACCAATCCTCGTTTGTTATTACGCAGAGACGCAGCTCTTTCCTTCCGGAACTTTATTTCCTCATAAATTAGCAATTTACCAACTCTTTAATCTTTCAAAATAGGCAGACACTCCTGCCTTAAGAAGTTTCAACGACTTCTTTGGCTTTCACTCTGAACTAAAGCCAAACTGTAGCATTCACTATCCTTCACCTCTTACCAAGCCCTATGTCGCGTTACATTAATCAAGACACCAGCAATTGCCACCACGAATAATCCATCAGGGATTACACTTCCCTTAATACCTCAAGTATTCGCCTACTCAGCGCTCAACTCGATAAGACATTTGATAACTTTCAGACTGCCAATCACTTGCAATCAACTGATAATTCCAGGTTCCCACTCTGTTCTTTTTGTCCTCTAAATCCATTCCAACAATTTAAAATACTCTTGGGTCTCAATTCCGTATCATCGACGTTTTACCCTGCTACCAGTTCCCCTGAACCAACTACATCAACTCAAACCACCGAGTTAAAAATTTTTCATGTCCAATCACTTTACTCAAGGTCCAAAGTGGTCTATTCCCGTGATACACTACCACATCACCTAACCCCTCAGGGTCCAAAGGAAAACACAAGATTCCGTCACCCGCTCGACCCTCCCGGTACGACGTACCCTAGGAGGTGGAATGATGTCCATACAGAACCCTCATTCAAAACCAAATCCTATCTGGATCCTTCACTCGATCCTGGTATCCTACTTGTACCACCATGACAGGGTCCTTCCCTGTTTCAACTCAAGCCAACACTTTGAATTCCATAGCTCAGTGACACCCACCAGCTAATCATTGCCTACTAACATTATGCCAATCTCAGACGTTGCCTTGTCTATTCTATTACAATTTATGGCGTTATCCTTTGACTTATACATGCCTCACAGCTAGGAGTTCCGCCTCCAATTACATCGCCCTTCTTTCAATCAAGGATTTCAAACACTGATCATCCGTCTGTTACTTTTCACCGCACTGAGTCTCAATGATAACCTTTCTTACTAATACTCAAGACTTAAGTTCCTTATGCCATACACAACGGTCGACTTAATGTTCCAAGTGCATCAACCATGATCCATTCTGTCGCCTCCCGCAAGGTTTAATCCATCCTCGCATCAATTTAATCCTGGGCGTGCCCAACCCGTGATGCACTCCCACATTTTCATAACCTTACCATAGATCAGGTCCTTTATGAAATCACTCTTTACTTAACCAAAACACACGCAAATTCCATCATCGTCCGTAACCAATCAAATCTTACCTTGTCTTCTGAATTTCTTTCTGATTTGACACCACTCAGTCCATCTAACCTCAAACTTTACTGTTCTTCTCATCTCTGATGTAGAAATCTTCGGAGGTGCTTATGCAGTAGATGACGCGCTTACCAGTCTTGTTATGCCTTCAATTCTTTGGATGTTCTTCATTAGCTTCCTTGCGGCTTCAGATCAAATCTCCTCATACCTGTCCTTTCTTCTTGTAGCTCTATTCTGAATACTCTTGACGACTCCCAAACTAACACTCCGTAGAACCTTACCTGAGACACCGCCTTCTGGGTACTAACGTCTTCAGCCTAATAATCAGTTGCTCACCATTTCCGTCTGGGAGTAATCCACATGCACTGCTCGTGAGCTTGAAGGGGACTCGTCCATACCGTTCACGCATTCTCCGCCTAAAGAATTTACCTGTGCTGCTGCAGCTTGAACAGTTCCAGAATCCTTGTTACCAATTTCTCACACCCTACCCGGTGCCACCTAATCAATTCACGAAAAGTCTTTATCCTTGGTTTCCAACTGGTAAAATCCAGGTCCTAGATCAACTTATCGTCCCATCTTGTATCCAACATTAAACTTTTGTTCTAACCCGACGATGCCAACAATCCCCGCAGTATAGCACACTGGCTATACCAGGCTCAGATTCCTTCGATTGCTTCAATAGACTTTCTGTCGGCCAAAACCGTCTTTTACAACATTCCTTATACCGATCCTTATCTGTAGTCTGACCTTGAAGTATCCCCTAAATCTTTCTTTACATACCCACGTAATTTTTCCACTGATCAGCTCTGTCTCCTTTACGTACTCCAGATGAAATCCTCAACAATTCATCTGCCAGAGTTTCTAATTCCTTCTCAATAAGTATTACTGTCCTCGGCCTCTCAAATGGCACCTTTGAGGCAACCTCTCTATGTCCATCTCCCTCTCGGAACATTCCCAACACCGAGCCCTTCCAGTTCGTTACATGTCCAAAGCATAAGCTCGTCAGTTAAATGCTCATCCTTGAGGACTCAGCCTCGAACCTCGAATGTATCGATGCATTCCAGTTCTCCGTTTCCCGCACCATGGGAAATCCATCCTAACATCTCGAGTCATTCTACGTAGAAGTCATGCCCTCACCTGGCCTCCTCTCAGGTGGCATCCTCTTCCTCATGTATACCAATAACCTCCCTGGTTCCTATCGCCATCTTGACAACCACCTTAGTAACCAAACTTCTTTCAAAGCTCAAATTAGGTGCCCAAGCACTGTCTGGGGTCCTTTCCCCTCAAAAGTGAGAATCCGACCTCACTGCGTTCTATCACCACAAGTACCATCTTATCAATCAGACTTTTCCCCCTTTCTGGCAAACTAGAAGCCATAGAACTATCCGGGGTCCCTTTAACTTGATTATCACAAATCTATCCTTACTAATTCCATCAAAGGAAGCACCGCCCTTGCGGCTCTATCACTCATGCTCTAAACATCAACCATCAGTTCCTCGAACAACATGGCCCTCTCCGCCATCCACATGCAGACGATAAACTCATACCTCAGAGCAGCCCAAATACCTTAGACTATTCCCGATCTTAAATCCTTAAATGGGTCGTCATCAATTCCGGATACATCCATCAGTATAACTTTCCGAAATGAATTACCCAGATCACCAAACCCATTGATTTACACTGTTGTTACCCCCAACAGTCCAAGCCAAACTTATAAGCCCACCAATCTCCATGGTGCAAATCATGTCTTTAAAATCTCTTCTAACCTTTCATCATATAGGTCCTTCCAAACCCATTAAGCCAGTACCTCAGCCCGAGTACCAAATCCGGGTACCTCTCTGCCTCAACATTAACACGACCCTCTAATCAGGATCCCTCATCCCCTTAACCAAGGGTGGAATTAACTCTGCTCGTCTATTGATAAATCCCTTGCCAACTCGAGCTCTCCTCAAAACCCGAGGATAACACCCCTTAAACCTCTCATGTAATACCTTTATCTGTCCATACCTCACAGTAAACCAACACTGGTAACCTTACTGTTAACACATCGGAATCAGCTAGTTTCCCCAAAGGAATCCACTGTTCTTCTATCCCATCTCAACTAACAAACTCCACAGCTAGCTCACACACTAGTGATCCTCTGCTGCTACTTTCAGGGGTAACTGGAGATCTCAATTCCAACTTATATCTAAAACCCCCTTTCAACACAATATCACGTCCACAAAACCCTTCTAGGAACCAACAACTCAAGTTCATCCGTCCAAACCGACCAAACTCCTGAACTCAGAGGTTCATACTCTGAACCAACTCACAACTAAATCCAAATATCCACAGGTATAATGCACACACAAGCATATACTAGGTCAAATCCACAATGATATACGTTTAGCTACCAGATTCAATCGTTACTAAGTAAATCCATACTTATCATGCTTCAAACAAGCCAATATACAAATATAACTAATGAATTAAATCCAGAAAATTAACCACATACACTCAATATGCGAACCATTATGCCAATATTCATCCACATACATAATAGTATTATTCAGCATGCATCAATCCCAACATGCAATAGTCAAGGGCCAGGCCCTATCAGTATCTCATGCATATGTCATTTCATTCCCCATGCTCCATATAAATAAGCAGGCAAACAGGCATTCAAACATATATTTAGACATGTCCATCACTCATACCAACCAACCCTGAGTCGAGCTTGTCACTGACAGCGAGCGTACATGTTCGGTCGATCTCCAGAACCAATAAACCTTGGCTCGCTCTGATACCAAGTTGTAACGCCCTACATCCTTAGAGCCGTTACTAAGTGAGTTTTAAGACAAAACAGTGCAATGAACTCGCTAACCGAGGTTTTGAAACAAAAGTGTGACTAATAAAAAGTTAAGGCTGTACTCTTTGAAAATGCGTTGACTCAATAAAAAAACTTCTAGTATTTAAACAATTGGGATCCCAAAATAAGGTTTGAAAACTATTTACATCATGAAATAAGTTTACAGTTGATCGGTTACAAAATCATAGATTATTACAGCCATTTTCGAATAAACCCCCAACCAAAGCAGTCGGGCAGGCCAAACATGTACGCATCGCTTCACGCTCTCCGTACTCATGGTTGGTTGACTCAATCATTGCCCTTACCTGCAACACAGAGCACCCGTGAGCCGAAGCCCAGCAAGAAAACTCATGCAGAACATAACATATGCAACGTATACAGTTTATCATAACAGATAATCCACAATTAAACAAGTCAATCATTAGACTAAGCAAACACGGCCATGCCGCCCCAGAGCCTTACCGAAGCCTGGGGTATCGGTTCTCACCGCGAGGATAACTCATGTATCCCTTGGGTCCCACCCTGAATATAGCATCCCATGTGCTAGGTGTTACTTTCGGCCCACGGCCGCCCCGGCTTACGCCGTACCCGGCCCACGGCCGCCCCGGCTTACGCCGTACTCGGCCCTTGCCGCTCATTTCATCATAATCACACATATAGTACATTCAAAATAATCATTCACTCACATCATGATTCATTTAAGGTTTAAACATTTGCACATAATACAATCTGGGGCCATGCCCTAACCTCGGGTGTTATAGTTTTCTTACCTGCACACCGAGCCTCCTGATGCACTTAAGCCACGAGCACGGTCCTCAAGCACGAGCCTCACCAACAACCTAGTCACAACACACAAGAAACATCCCTCAATACTAATCAACCCAAAACCACTTCCCGGGACCAATCCCGCACTCTCGGGACTTCTAAAACCTTAAAACAACACCCCGGAGTCATCCCCCGAACCCCCGGAGCAAAGGCCTAAAATTGCCTAAAAAATGATGCCCTGAAATTTGCCTTGTGCCGCGGCACCACATCCTTGTGCCGCGGCACCCACCAGCCAGAGGCTCCCTTGCCGCGGCACGAAAAACTTGTGTCGCGGCACGCCTTCGCAGACCCAGAATTCTGGGTTTTCTCCTGCGTTTTCTCCGAGCTAAAACCTTCCCAATTCATACTAAACCAATACCCAAACCCCAAAATCATTTTCAAACATCAAATAGACTATATAACAACCCATAACTCAAGGTTCAAGCTCAAAACATCAATACACCCAAGATTCACACCCATTGATTCCTATTTTCAGCAACTCATCCCAAAACTCAAACAACTAACTCAAGCTCTAGATTTTACAATTCAAAACAGAAATCAAAACTTAGGTATGTATAAAGCTCTTACCTCCAATGGAGAATCCACACAAGGCTTGCTTGACCCCTTCCTAGACTCCCACTTCTCCTTCTCTTCTTCTTCTTCTTCTTCTTCCTCATGCCCTAGCTTTTCCCTCTCATTTCTCTTCTCTTCAAACTCTATCAAGACTAAACATAAATAAGCCCCAAACCGTACACCCCATATACACAGCCCAAATTTGTCTATTAACCTTGCCAAATGACCACTTTACCCTTACTTACCTATCTTTTCCTACTTAAACCTCAAGGGCACTTAAGTCCTTTCATTTCTATTTCATTTCTACCATTTTCTCTCTAAAAGTTGTTACTCTCAGCAGTAACTAATGGTTACCCAGGTTACTAAATCTCCAATAACCATTACCCGCTAAATCTCAACTTAACCATAAAATTCCCGAGGTACCCCTAGGCTCCTCCCGAGCCGGGTACAGAAATCCCGTTGCAACTCTTGAGTTAACTAGCTCTCTAGGACCGTCTCGGCACGTGCATCACAATAATACAACCACACCCACGTGGTACAATTCACAGAATACAATTATCACATATCAATACCGTTATGTCAATCATGGCCAAAATTACATTTACGCCCTTCTAACACGATCCGGGCCTACATGCATACTAGTATACATAGTCATGCATCTCAGATAAACAAATAGTCAAATAACATGCTTTAAATCATAACCATGCATTTAATTCATAAAATCACACATAAATCCCAACCTGCCCTCCTGGCACACTAATCAAGGTCCTTAAGCCTTATTAGCGAATTTGGGTCGTTACAATCCCTCTTCATCTCAGGCCACCAATACAATGATCTCACATCCTGGTACATCTTCGTGGTGACTAGATGCAAAGAGTAAGGAGTAGTATGAGATTCATCCAGAATCTCTCGCCTTAAAGTAGTGTCTAACGGAACATATATCCGGCCCTTGTATCTCAACAAACCCATATCACACACTGTGTAATCTTTGGACACTCCAGCTAAAACATCCTCTCTAATCTTGATCAGTTGTGGATCACTCAACTGACCTTCCTTGATTCTTTCCAACAGCGTAGACTATAGTGTAATGTTGGCCAACTGGCCCACTAGAAACTCTATACCAGCTCTGATCATATCCTCTACTAATTGTATGAATATCAGTCTCGCACTGAAAATCTGTCCCGGATCCTTCTGGCTTAAAGCATCTGCTACCACGTTGGTTATTCCTGGATGATACATAATCTCACAATCATAATCTTTTACTAACTCCAGCCAACGCCTTTGTCCCATGATTAGATATTTCTGTGTGAACAAGTACTTCAGGCTCTTGTGCTCAGTATAGATCTCACACTTCTCGCCATAAAGGTAATGCCTCCATACTTTTAATGCAAAGACCATAGCCGCCAACTCTAAATCATGAGTGGGATATCTCTATTCATACTCCTTCAAATAACACGAGGCATAAGAAATCACCTTCCCTGACTGCATCAAAACACAACCCAAACCCTGATGGAGGCATCACAGTATATCACAAACTTCTCCTGATCTGTAGGAAGACTCCGAACTGCAGCTATAATCAACCTCTGCTTCAGTTCTTGGAAGATGTTCTCACACCTGTCTGACCACACAAACTTCTGATTCTTGCGTGTCAGCTCAGTCAATGAAGTTGCAATCTTTGAGAACCCTTCCACAAAACGTCTGTAATAACCTGCCAATCCAAGGAAACTTCTAACTTCTGAAGCATTCTTTGGCCTTGGCCAATCCCCGACCGCCTTAATCTTGGCTGGATCAACTTTAATCCCTTCCTTACTGACAATGTGCCCAAGGAAAGTTACCTGAGATAGCCAGAACTCACATTTCTTGAATTTTGGAAACAACCTGTGTTCCCTCAGTCTTTGTAGAACCAAACTCAGATGCTGCTCATGCTCTGACTATGAATGAGAATAAACCAAAATATCGTCGATGAAGACGATCATAAACTAGTCCAAATAATCCTTGAACACTCTGTTCATTAAATCCATGAAAGCAGCTGGGGCAATAGTTAATCCAAAAGACATGCTAAGAACTCATAATGCCCATATCTAGTGCGAAAAGCAGTCTTCAGTATATCTCCCTCCTTGACCCTCAACTGATGGTAACCAAATCGAAGGTCTATCTTTGAGAATACCCTTTTACCTTGCAACTGATCAAATAGATCATCTATCCTTGGCAGAGGATACTTGTTCTTAATTGTCAACTTATTCAGTTCTCTATAATCAATAGACATTCTCAGAGAGCCATCTTTCTTCTTCACAAAAAGAACTGGTGCACCCCATTGTGAGAAACTAGGTCTGATAAAACCCAAATCTAACAGCTCTTGCAGCTGTACTTTCAATTGTTTTAACTCTGCTGGGGCCATTCTGTAAGGTGCTCTAGACATTTGCTCCGTCCCTGGTGCCAGTTCAATCACAAATTCACTCTCTCTGTGTGGTGGCAACCCTGGTAAATCTTTTGGAAACACATCCAAAAACTCACACACTAATCTTGACTCCTCTGGTTCCACTAGCATGGCCTGAGTGGTATCCAACACTGTAACGACCCAAATTGCTAATAAAGCTTACGGGCCTTGATTAGAGTGTCGAGAGGACATAATTGTTATATATGTATGATTTAATGTTTAAATGCATGATTATATGTGAACAAATGATTAAATACATGTTTATGAGTATTAAATATTCATGTGGGCCCTGATAAGTTAATAAGGGCATATTTGTATTTTGAACCCGTTCAGGGTATGATTTTGAGTTATGTGCGGTGTTTCCAGTATGAGGAGATCCTGTCCCGCGGTCTTAGTCGAGAGTAACGATTGTGGTAAGTGATATTTAGTTGAGGTTGGTAACCATTAGTAACCTCAGTGTTAGTGGTGTTAGTGAAATAATAAGGGAAAAGTGGTATTTCTATTAAAGTGGTGAAATGACCTAGCTACATTTGAGGTTTAGTGTATGGATTAGTTTGATGAGGGGTAGTATGGTCTTTTGGTGTTAAAATTAGAAACCCATAGCTGAAGGAAAAGACTCTCACGTGTTAGACTCCGCTAGACTTTTTCATTGGGTCATTTGGGTTCAATTTTGAAAGAAGAGAGAAACAGAGCACAAGTCATGGTAGTTGGGTTTTGAAGGAATTTGTTATCCCCATAATTTCAGTTTGATGACGTGGCAATCATTAGTGACAAGTGGTAATGCATGGTCAGTAAAATGGCACATTAATAGTCAATAAATGTGTTGGCTCTTGGATTGTGATAAAGTGATCTGACCGATCTAATAGAATTTATGTTTGACCGGTGAAGATTTTTGACTGACCAATCACCTGTCTTGGCTGACTATTAAGTGTTTGGCCGAACAGTTAGGTGTTTGGCCGACCGGTGGATGCATGGCTGACCGGTGAAGTATTTGGCCAACCGGTGGAGTGCATGGCCGACCAGTTAGGTGTTTGGCTGACTGGTGGAGTGCATGGCCGACCAGTGAAGTATTTGGCCGACCGGTGGAGTGCATGGCCGACCAGTGAGGTGTTTGGCCGACTGGTGGAGTACATGGCTGACCGGTTAAGTATTTGGCCGACCGGTGGAGTGCATGGCCAACCAGTTAGGTGTTTGGCCAACCGGTGGAGTGCATGGCCGACCAGTGAAGTATTTGGCTGACCGGTGGAGTGTATGGCTGACCAGTGAAGTATTTGGCCAACCAATGGAGTGTATGGGCGACCAGTGAGGTGTTTGGCCGACCGATGGAGTGCATGGCCAACGAGTGAAGTATTTGGCCGACCGGTGGAGTGCATGGTCGACCAGTGAAGTATTTGGCCGACTGGTGGAGTGCATGGCCGACCAGTCGAGTGTTTTGGCCGACCAGTCTTTCTTCAAGGAGTAAAGTTGGCCGACTAGACAGATCATCGTTATGCAAGCGAAGTTCCAGTAACAACTTCGGCTAGAATTAGTCGTACTACGCGGGAATCTCTCAGTTTATCCCAAAGAAGTCACATATTGTTGTCTTTTAAATGTTATTATTAATTAACTATTATGAGAGTAACACAAATGACCCGGTCAAAGGGAATATTTGATGTACGATCCATTAGCATATAAATAAATGGCTCATGGCATCATTTTGGGAATCTGATATTTTTTGGACTGAGAAAATCTCTCTAGTTTGGAGACATTAGGACTGTTACTTGGGGTATTCTTGGGGAATTTTCTAAGAGAGTTTAGAGAGAGAAACAATGTATTTTTCTACTTACACTTAAGAAACTCTGTTGGCTCAAGTTCATCTGATCTTAAGTGTATGATATATATCACAACTCCAAGTGGATTAGGCTATTACCAATAAATTTGGGCTGAACCACTATAAAATTATCCGTGTCGTATTTTTCTCTAGAAGGTACATTGTAGTTTTGACATCTGCTCGTCATTGGCCAAAATTGTGGTGAACATTTTGCTGCTTTCATTGAGAGCTTGAAGAGAAGAAACACACGACTATAGTATCAAGATGGCGCCCAAGACTACCAGTGTGGCATCCAGAAAGTCAGGCACGTCAAAAGAGCCTGCTAGATCAGAAGGTCCTGGATCGCAGAACCCAGAGACTGAGCCCAGGGTCTTTCTTAAGGAGACCACTTCAGAAGTAGAACAACTCCAAGAAGCAATAGGTGCTTTCCGAGAGGATATGGTGCAATTCAATGCTCGGCATGAGTCTTTTGCTGAAGAGATGGCCAGATAGAGAGCTGCGTTAGAGCGGCAAAGGCGTGATATGGAGGCCTGAAGCGAAGAGCTTATACAACAACAGGAGGAAGTCGACCAGAGACATTGTGAAGCAACACTTGCTCTAGAAGCAGCTACCCAATTGGCCCAAGCCAATGCTCAAACCGCGGCACAAGCAGCCACCCAGGGAGCAAGAAATAATAATGTTGGTCGAAGGACCACTGACAGAGCCAATTCTCGAGGACCAGACAGAAGCAGGACTAACCCCCCTGGTCGGGATGATGATGGGGACCGATCTAGAACTGCCTCGACGCAAAGGGAGCACTCTAGAACCCCCTCAAGGAGCCACCGATCAGAAACTTCTAGATCAGGGAGTCACCGATCGGGCAGTAAAAAGACTCCATCAAGACAGGATCAGACCAGGACTCCTCAAGATAAGAGGACTTCACAATTCCAAGATGGGAATGGTCGTGATGAGGCTAATAGTCATCACACCGAACAGTCAAAGGAAAAGGAGGGAAACGACCAACAAGGAGGAAAAGACTGCCCGAGGCGTACCGAAAGGCCTCCACTGCAACCAGCTAGTAGCATAGTGGGAGAGTGCAAGTCCCGCATAGTAAGCCCTTTGAAAAATCAAAAAGTACGGTGTTCAATCGGGCAGGAGAGCATGCTTCCCAAAAGGATCTGAGGGACATTATCACCAACAAGAGGAGGATTGTCCCGGTCGAAGGGCAAAATCTGAACCGCCCTGCCAGTCAAGTAGAAATACTTGACGACAGTGCGCCAGATGGTAATGCCCGACCAGGCGGTCAAGACCTTGGAACTTTGTTAGTTGCACCAACCATCCAAGCCCAGCTTGACCTACTAACGACTGCAGTGCAAGGTTTGTCAAAACGACCTTCCGGGATAGATGCAATAGACCACTGGAGTTGCAGCCCATTTTGTGCCCGGATTAGAGCATCCCAGCCATCGGCAAAATATAAAGCACCGATTCTGCCAGTATATATAGAAAAGGTAGATCCCATCAGACATGTTGGGATATTTGAGGACCAGATGGAATTTCTCAAAGTAAGTGATGATTATCGGTGTAGAGTTTTCCCAACTACATTGTCGGATACTGCCCAGGAATGGTATTGGAAGTTTAAGCCGAACTCCATTACCTCTTGGGAAGCATTCAGGAAGGAGTTTTGTAGACAATTCAACACTTCTCGGACTCCACCAGTTTATGCCAACCACTTGGAAAATATCAAACAAGGAAAATATAAGTCTTTAAAGAATTATATACAAAGATTCATGAGAGAAGCCAATAGAGAAACTGCTATAGGAGACGAGGGGAAGATGGTTGCCATATCCTCTGGGATAACTTATCGGAGTCCTTTGTGGGACAGTATACATAGAAATCCAATTTCAACACTTCAACAATTTCTTCACCGAGCAGATAAGTATATGAAATTGGACGATGCAATCGAGAAAGAGGAGAATGACATAAACAATCGGGGTGGATCATCTGACCCTCCTATGGATGGTGGAAAGAAATGTGGAAATAATGGGGCTGACCACCATGAGGAAAATAAAGCAAAGTTGAGTTCAAACGAAAATCCAATCAAGTATGAGCCTCAGTTCACTAATTACACCACTCTCTCGACCAGCCGAGCAGAAATATATCTTGCTAGTCACGAAGAGGTTCCCTATAAGAAACCTCCACCCATCAGGAAAGAGATGAGGAAGAGAGATATGAATAAGTTTTTTCATTTCCATGGAGATTATGGTCACGACACGAATGAATGCAATCATCTCAAGGATGAGATAAAGTTTCTTCTCTGGTCGGGCAAGTTGAGAAAGTACCGGGTAGAGACACACCAAGGAGAAGGAGGCAGCAACAATCCTGGGTTCAAACGACAAAGATCTCCACCCTTGCAGCCCGGACCTGTGGACTTTACCTTAGACACTATATGTGAAGGTCCACACTTGGCTGAGGATAGCAACGAAGTAAGGGAGAGGTAGCTGCGAGCATCGGAGAATATATTATCACTAAATACCGCTTTCAGAGTGGTAGTTTAATTTCAGGTTGTTTAACTTGTTATTTAAATTTGGTTTATGAGCTGGTTATTTGCTGACCAGTCAGCTATTTTTGAACAATTTTTATTGTTTAAGACTCATTATTAGACACGTATTGTCCTTTTTTAATTTACGATTAATAAAAGAGATTACGCGCAACGTGGTCGATTCTTGCTATAAACGTGCATGTGTGTTAATTATCCGAACATTGTTCAACTGGTCGATAAAATCGGAAAGTGTTCAACTGGTCGATACGTTCGAGTAGTGTTCAACTGCTCAAATTTTTTCCATATATTCTATGTGTTTCACGAGTAATTAACTGCTCGAACAGATTCGGTCAAGTAGCAAGTGACTAAGAGTCTTTCAACCCTCGATCACTTGGGGGGCAGATGGGGTATACTAGTATATAATTTAACACAAGCAATAAGAGCACGAGTTAAGATGTCTGTTTTTAGGCTGACTTGTAAGTTTTCGAAGTCCAAAAAGGCCATTAAGCTAACTTGTTTGACAAAGCTTAAGTAACTTGGAATTTTTTAAAATTTCAAGTTAGAAGTAGATATTCGTGTGACAATAAATATTATGCTCATAAAATGTTAGAGCAATAAGAGTGTGAGAAAGTATACTTAGTATGGACTTATGAAATGTCTAGAATTTCAGAGTTAGAAAACTAAGTACTCATGCGAACATATAAGGCATACATTAGAGTGACTTTACTATTCACAAAAAACTTATAACTTTTTAAGTCTAAAAAGACATAGAATGTTTTAAGTTAACAAAGAAAAGTAAAGTATAAATGCCAACAGCTCGACTATACGAGAAAAATATCAAAGCTGCTAAACAACAATTGTCTTCACAAGAAAAAAGAGTAAACTACTGGCCAGGTGCAAATAGCTAATCAGGTGCAAATTTTTCTTGGTCGGGAGAGCAGATACAACTTCCCTGGTCGGCTGAGCATATATCACTGGTCGGGTAGGAAACTCTATTGTTGAGCATGACCAACAGCGATGAGTCCTTGGAGTGAATCAAACAAACACAAACAAATGAATTCAAAAGGAAAGTTCAATCATGGGTTTACTACAAAAGTGAAAGTTACTGACCGGATGGAAGCTTTTGGATGACCTCAAAAACATTTTGCTAGAGAAAAAGTTTATCATACGAGTAAATCATATAATAAACTTGGGGGGCAAATGTTATCCCCATAATTTTAGTTTGATGACGTGGCAATCAGAAGTGACAAGTGGCAATGCATGGTCAGTAAAATGGCACATTAATAGTCAATAAATGTGTTGGCTCTTCGGAGTTGTGATAAAGTGATCTAACCGATTTGATAGAATTTATGTCCGACCGGTGAATATTTTTGACTGACCAGTCACCTGTCTTGACCGACTAGTTAAGTGTTTGGCCGACCAGTTAGGTGTTTGGCTGACTGGTAGAGTGCATGGCCGACTGGTGAAGTAATTGGTCGACCGGTGGAGTGCATCGCCGACCAGTTAGGTGTTTGGCAGAAAAATGGAGTGCATGGCCGACCAGTGAAGTATTTAGCCAACCGGTGGAGTGCATGGCCAACCAGTGAGGTGTTTGGCCGACCGGTGAAGTATTTGGAAGACCGATCGGGTGCATGGCCGACCAGTTAGGTGTTTGGCTGATCGGTGGAGTGCATGGCTGACCAGTTAAGTATTTGGCCGACCGGTGGAGTGCATGGTCGACCACTGAAGTATTTGGCCGACCGGTGGAGTGCATGGTCGACCAGTGAGGTGTTTGGCCGACGGATGGAGTGCATGGCTGACCAGTCAACTATTTTGGCCGACCAGTCGAGTGTTTTGGCCAACCATTCTTTCTTCGAGGAGTGAAGTTGGCCGACTAAATAGATCATCATTACGCAAGCGAAGTTCCAGTAATGGGTTCGGCTAGAATTAGTCGTACCTACGCGGGAATCTCTTAGTTTATCTCAAACAAGTCACATATTTTTGTATTTTAAATGTTATTATTAATTAAATATTGTGAGAGTAACAGAAATGACCTGGTCAAAGGGAATATCTGATGTACGATCCACAAGCCTATAAATAAATGGCTCATGGCATCATTTTGGGGATCTGATATTTTTTGGACTGAGAAAAACTCTCTAGTTTGAAGACTTTAGGACTGTTACTTGGGGTATTCTTGGGGAATTTTCTAAGAGAGTATAGAGAGAGAAACAATGTATTTTTCTACTTACACTTAAGAAACTCTGTTGGCTCCAGTTCATCTGATCTTAAGTGTAGGATATATATCACAACTGCAAGTGGATTAGGCTATTACCAATAAATTGGGGCTGAACCACTATAAAATTATCTGTGTCGTATTTTTCTCATGAAGGTTCATTGTAGTTTTGACGTCTACTCGTCGTTGGCCAAAATCGTGGTCAACAAAATTAAAAGAGTGAAGTCAATTTGAAGAAGGGATTAGCAGCCATCCACACTTTGGAATTTCGAATCTGGGAAGAAGGTAAGAATTTCATTTTCTGGTTTTAGGTTTTCACTTGTTCTTGTAAGTTTAATATTGGAAAACTGGGTTTTTGGGATGAAGTTTGAGGAACACTAGCTTGGGAATTAAGGGTTGAAGCTTGGGGTGGCATTGGAGGCAGCCTAGGGTCGAATTCCTATGTAAGGTAATAATATTTTGGCCCTTGATTGTCTTGAGTTTTCTGGTTTTCAGTTAGTGTTCTTGTGCTTCAAAGCTCAGTTTTGATTTCAGTGTTTGATGAGGTTGTTTGCTAATTTGTGGTGTTATTATGTTGTTTTGGGTGAGCTATAGTGATTTATGGGCTCAATTTTGTGTTTGGCTAGTGATTGGGGAGGATTTTTGGAGCTTTGGCTCAGGGAGGTTCGAAGAGAGAAACTCAAAAATTTGCATTTCTGGTACTAGTACTGTAGCGCTAGGTTCAGAGTGTTACAACGCTAGTCTACGTTTCTGGGGGGCTAGAGTCTCGGACTCTAGCACTGAAGCGCCCATAAGGTGGCGCTGGAGCACTACTCAGTTTTCAAAACCTAATTTTTTGCGTACTATTTAGGGT
Organism: Humulus lupulus; assembly: GCF_963169125.1. Taxonomy (NCBI): domain Eukaryota; kingdom Viridiplantae; phylum Streptophyta; class Magnoliopsida; order Rosales; family Cannabaceae; genus Humulus; species Humulus lupulus. The sequence goes on along the minus strand of NC_084797.1, from coordinate 108,477,117 downwards.
TGTTCTCCAGGCACTCAGGGGTCGATTCCACCACCCTGTTTGGTGGAATTGGAGTTCCCCAGAGCTTAGGGTTAGTCCCGAAATTGGTTTAATGAATTGAATTATAATGAGGGTGCTACTTATGGTTTTTGATTAGGTGACCGCTTGGCCTTTGGGATAGGATCGTACTCAAGGGGTCGTCTCTTGAAATCTAGTGCAAGTGTAAAAGGTAAGAAAACTGCTCCCTTTGTCTGGCTATGTTGGGACTAAGGTTCCCTAAATTTGAATACAGAGATTGTGGTTATGATATGCCATGTGAGCATGAAATGAATGACCTAAGAGTGTCGGGATTGATATTTGCGCGCAGGATGCGGCTTGACCACTGAGAGCTGAGGTCAATTAAATAATCTCAGAGCTCGGCCTAAGTGAGCTATAGTCAGTGGGTTAAATAGAAGGTACCCTGAGTATTCTATGATGAGTATGATATGTATATTATTGTTAATCTTATGTTTATGGATTGTTGAATACTAAGATGAATGGCTTGTGAATCATTGATTTCCATCACTGGTTCTGTGTCTGTCATAACACGCTGAATATCTAGTTAATTGTCTTATGGATCATCTGATTGTCTGTATTGCTTATGTTATGCTTTATGGTTTTCTTGCTGGGCCTTGGCTCACGGGTGCTACGTGGTGCAGGTAAAGGCAAGGGCATTGTGGACCATTCCTGAGTTGGAGAGCTCTGGGGGCGCAATGTACAATGTCAACTGCTCGTCTGCCACAGCCGAGGGATAGTATAGGGACATGAAAACCTAAAAATGTGTATTTTGCCATTATAATGGCCTTTGCTTGTATATAACTTTTGAAAGTTGTAAATTTGTCCTTTAAACCCAATTTTTTTTTTGGGATCCCGTGTACTGAACGTTTATTTAAATGAAAATTGATCTATTTACGAAAAAAATCATTTAACCCTAACTCGATTTCGACTTTAGGGTCACGTTTTAAACTAAATGACTTGATTAGCGAGTCTTTCACGATTATAAACACACAGTGTAACGGTCTTGGTTACCCAGGGCATTACAACTTGGTATCAGAGCAGTGTAGGTTTTGGGCTCCCTGAAGATTGGTTGTACATGTACACTCGTCGCTAAAGACAAGCTCGACTCATGGTTTCATAATTATATATTTATGCTTATGTGTTTGAAAGGAAAAATGAATGCTTTAATCTGTATGATCAATAGGGAGCATGAGTTACTGATAGGGCCTGGCCCTTGATTGTTGTGTGACGATATGTGGCGTGCTTATTAGCATTGCTGTGCATGTCAATGAATATCTGAATGATTATTTTCATATTGATTATGGATGAATATATGGATCATTGTTTATGTTGACGCGATTTTTCACCAACAGTGAATTATGAAAATAGTTGGGATGGATTAGTGCTTAATGATAAACCGTAATAAGAAAATGATGCTTAAAAACACTAGAAAAGAAATATTAAGAACACTCGTCTTTTTTACGTGGTTCGGAGGTTAAAATCCACCTAGTCCGCGAGTCTATATTATTACTATTTTTCTCTCTAAATTTTGACAGAGTTTTTGTATTGCAGAAACAACACCCCTTTCCCTATCCAAGGTCTTGATATTTATAGAGAAAATCCATGGATAGACATTGGGGTTATCATGTGAATCCAACCTCTAGTGTGACCTATCTCACACTAATTATAAATATTACAGATTATCCTAAGGTATGGTCTAATCATTAGGTAAAACTGATCATGGAACCTTAGGGATAATCGGACTTGCGATGTGTAACGACCCAAAATCGCTAATAAGGCTTAAGGGCCTTGATTAGCATGCCTGGAGGGCATAATGGGATTTATGTGTGATTTTATGAGTTAAATACATGGTTATGATTTAAAGCATGTTATTTGGCTATTTGTTTATCTGAGATGCATGACTACGTATATTAGTATGCATGTAGGCCCGGATCGTGTTAGAAAGGGCGTAATTGTAATTTTGGCCATGTTGGGCATAACTGTATTAGTATGTGATAATTGTATTCTGTGAGTTGTACCACGTGAGTGTGGTGTTATTATTGTGATGCACGTGCCGAGACGGTCCTAGAGAGCAAATTTAACTTAAGAGTCACAACGGGAATTCTATAGCCGGCTCGGGAGGAGCCTAGGGGTACCTCGGGAATTTTATGGCTAAGTAGAGAATTAGCGGTTAATGGTTATTGGTGATTTAGTAACTTGGGTAACCATTAGTTACTGCTGTGGGTAACAAGTTTAGTTGGAAAATGGTAGAATTGAAATATTAGTGAAAGGACTAGAGTACCCTTGAGGAATTAGTTGAGAAAGGATCATTTGGAGGGGTAGCATGGTCATTTGGCAAGGGTAATAGGCAATTCTCAGCTGGGTTTTTAGTGGGTCACGGTTTGGGTATTTAGGGTCATTTGATGCCTTGATAAAATTGGAAGAGAAGAAGAAGAAAGGAGAAGAGGTGTAGATGGGGCTGAAGTTTTGAGACCTAGGAGGAGATTCAAAGGGATTTGTGGAACCAAAAACCAGATTTGAGCTAGGACTACTCAAGGTAAGATTTATATTCTGTTATTTCTTGGGTTCAAGGTTGATTTCTCAAAGTTTTAGTGTGGAATTTAAAGATAGGATGGTTGGTTTAAAGTTTGAGGAATTTGAAACTCTAGATGAGATTTTTAAGTGTGATTGTGTTTTAATCTTGATACTAATGTTTATAGGTTGTTAAAGGGTTTATTTGGGGTCTTGAAATGATTTTGGGGGTTTAGGTTTTGTTTGGGATGATTTGGAGAGGTTGAAGTTCGGAAAAAACACAAGTAGAAACCCAGAATTCTGGGTTCGCGAAGGAGCGCCGCGGCCCTGTTCTTGGGCACCGCGGCGCGAGGCTGTTTTCAGTCAGGGGAGCTTTCTGACTTCGCTGGGCGCCGCGGCGCTACGCCTTTTTCAGGATGGGAAATTTTGCATTTTTGGGCATTTGTTCCAGGGGCTCGGGGGATGTTTCCGATGGATTGTTTTAGGAATTTGGGAGTCCCGAGAGTGTGGGATTGGTCCTGGGAAGTGGTTATGAATTGATTAGTATTAAAGGATGTTTCATGTGTGTTGTGACTAGGATATTGGAGAGGCTCGTGCTAGAGGACCGTGCTCGCGGCTTGAGCGCATCAGGAGGCTCGGAATACAGGTAAGAAAACTATAACACCCGTAGGATAGGGCGTGGGCCCATAGTGTGATTGCGGGGCACGACCCTATATTGCATGATGAGATGATTGCTGGGCATGGCCCTATATTGCATTACATGTTAGGGTGTAGACTTACATGTATTGATAATTGTATGAATGTTGTTTGATTTATGCTATGTATGATTATAATGAAATGAACGGCAAGGGCCGAGTGCGGCGTAGGCCGGGTACGGCAGCGGAGCCGGAAGTAACACCTAGCACATGGGATGCTTATGGTGAGGGTAGGACCCAGGGGATACGTGTGATATCCCTGCGGTGAGGACCGAGACCCCAGGCTTCGGTAAGGCTTCGGGGGCGGCATGGCCGTGTTTGCTTAGTCTGATGGTTGACTTGTTTGTATGTGGATTATCTGTTATGATAAACTGTATAAATTGCATATGTTATGTTCTGCATGAGTTTTCTTGCTGGGCTTCGGCTCACGGGTGCTCTGTGTTGCACGTAAGGGCAATGTCTGAGTCAACCAACCATGAGTACGGAGAGCGTGAAGCGACGCGTACATGTTTGGCCTGCCCGGCTGCTTTGGCTGGGGGTTTATTCGAAAAATGGTTGTAATAATCTAGGATTTTTATGATTGATCAACTGTAAACTCATTTTAAGATGTAAATAGTTTTCAAACCTTATTTTGGGATCCCAAATGTTTAATACTAGAAGTTTTCATTGAATCAACGCATTTTCAAAGATTACAGCCTTAAATTTTAATTAGTCACACTTTCGTAAGAAAACCTCGGTTAGCAATTTCTTTGCACACTGTTTTGTCTTAAAACTCACTTGTAACGGCTCTAAGGAAGTAGGGCGTTACACGATGTCTGATCATGCATGATTATATTACGTGTCCGGGATTTCAGGGATTTGCAAACATGCTATGTCTGACCATGCACGTCTATATAACGTATCCAGGTTTATAAAGATCCAAGGATGCCGCAGATCTCTAGCGTACCCTGAGCTGAGTGCAGCGTCAGCTCGAGTCTCGGATGCTATGCTTTATAAATGTTTCCAGTTCGTGCCTATTGCTTTGTATTCACCAGCTCGTGCTGTTGACCTGGGCAATTATGCTGCCTTTACAGAGGAGATATGGACTTGTGGATCATTTATTAAAATTCTTGGCTAGCCAGCTGTATGCGAGCAGACTAAAAGACTCGTGCTGAATTTTATGACGTGCATTTTCCCCCCAAGTCCCTGCTCGTGTTCTATGACATCATCTTCTGATTTACACGGCGGGGACTCTTAAACATCCGTCGTGATAATCCAGGCTTGCCCATTACTCGAGTACTGGACACGTGAAACACTACGATTGGTGTCTATTCAAGTTTCGAGGACTGCATTAATGGGCTGGCCAAGTTTTTGCCACTGTTTCATCTTTCGAAACACTATCCTCGGATCTTGGACTAGTTTGATCGGATGTTCCACGTTGTTTTATGCCTTTTAAGTATAAAAAGGGACAAGTCAATCCCACAGCTTACCACCTTTCATTAAAAAATTTCTTCGTCTTCTATCTTCTGTGTTCTCAAACCTTCTTCTTTTTCAGAGGAAAGAAAAAATTTCAAAAATCCCCTGTGCCCAAAATCTTCCGAAGACCCGGCCATTCAGTTGCCTAGGAGCGAGTTTTCCAAACCGTACAAAGCACACCTCTTGCATCGACGATCTTACTATAAGTCATAACATTCCTTATGGGTTCTTTCTTTATAAATTTCTCAATTTTATTTGCCATATTTCTGTATGCTTCACTGTAGACGATATTAGGGTGCCTTCTTGGTTTTTGGTACATAGATTTCAACTTTAGGGTTATATAAAAGATTTTGAACCTCTCCTAATATTGCGGCACTTATGACATAGGATATTTTATGGGTAGATTTGGGAAAACTTTTAGAAAATACCCATTTTGTGCATAGAAGGTGAAAGGTTAGGGTTCAAAAATTGGGTTCCTTAGGGAACACGCTTTCTTTGGTGGCTTTACTGTAAACCACCCCCCGGTCTGTAATGGCTAGAGTTTTTGACACATGGATCCCTAAATACCAAGGGTCTGCTAGGAAATCTAGGCGCGTAGCGTAGGTAGCGCGTGCAATTCCTTGCCTTTATCTTTATAAAAAGTTAGGTCGCCTATTAAGTGACTCGTCGTTCTTGTTCGCTAGGCGACCTAATGGAACCCAAGAAAGGCGTATCAAATAAGAGTGTAGCCGGCTCATCGTCTCAATAAGCCAACAAGGGAAAGGAGGTTGCCTCAGAATCCCCTATCCCTCTGTTTGGCCCCGTGGTGGAGAAGGAGGTCGTGATCGAACCTGACGCATTCTTCAAGGAAGAGAGAATTATCTCCAAGATCACGGTGCAAGGGAGGGTCAACAAGATAATGTTATCCCATAATATTGAGGTCAGATCTGGTGTCCTCATTGCTCGACCTCCATATGAAGGGGAACGGAGTTGCGTGCCACTCCATGACGACTTTGCGGCCTAGAGTGATGAGCACTTAAAGGCAGGGGCCTTCCTTTCCCTTGACCAATACTTCGCTGACTTCCTCAATTATGTGAAGTTGGCGCCGTTTCAGCTCCCCCAAAACTCGTATCGACTACTGGCGGGGTTGAAGTATCTTTTCTTGAAGCATGAGTGGGAGGTCCCCACTCCGGCGGATATTCTTTACTTTTTCTGCCTTAAGGCCAGCCCAGAACAACGAGGGCGAGGTGATGGGTTTTATTACTTGACCTGATTCCTGAACTCGCCCTTAGTCATCGAGCTCCCCAGCCATCCCAACAACTATAAAGATCAATTCTTTATGTCAAATGGGTTCCGCAACTGCGAACATCGATACTTCAATCGTCCTCGTAAGTCTTTTTTCCTTTCTTAGATCGTGAAATTATTCTCTTTGTATCTGGGGTAATTTCTCATGTGTATACTAACTGAGTAGTATTTTCGTGCAGCCATATTCGCGAGGACAGACAAATCTACGACCCTCGGGGGTCAATATGATACTCTATCGAGGCTTTAGCCTAGCGAGAAGGATTACCACCAGTTCGTGTCCAACAACATGATGTTGGCGTGTAAGTTATTTACTGAAGGCCAGACTCTGACCTTGAGAAGAACACGGGCTAAGTTCCCGATAGTTCGCGAGCTCCCGCCTATCCCCAAAGGGGATGCTGAGGCCGATGAAGGTGAGGAGCAAGAAGAAGACAAGGTACCTCTGGTGCGAAAGAGGCGAGCTCCTGAGGCTGCCCAAGACCCTAATGTAGAGCAAGCTTCATCGGGGGCAGCAGCCGGCCCCTCCAGCCAAGGTAAACCATACCCCTACAGGGACTTATATAGGGCTGTCACCGACCTTAGGTTAGTCAGGTTTAACCCAAACCAGCTCGTCCATCGCCACCCCAATGATCCCGACCGTAACATAATCCTGCTTTAGTGCATCGATCACTTAGTGTTACTTCATGACATGGGCCATCCTAAAGGCACCATAGTTGTAGATAACACCCTATCCTTTAGTTCCGTCTTTTTTGAAGAGTATGGGACCAATCTCAGGTTGTGGCCCTCTCTGCTCCAGGGTATCCTTACCCCTGGACTTAGGCAATACATAAAGGAGTCCAACCCGGAGATAGAACTTGAGCCTGAACCTCCCCTAATTTAAGAAGTTGTAGACTTAGGCTCCCCCTCTCCTCTAGCGGTTCCAAGGTTGGAGGTCGTTGCAATAGACTCCTCATCTAGCCCGGAGGGTAGGACTTTTTATTATATCGTATACATGTTTTATGTAAACTGATGACCTTATATGTATATTGTCGTCCTTCTCATTATTTTCAGGTGAGGAGATGGCACAACAAGGGGTTCCCGATATCCGCACGATTTTCCAGGAGGGAAAATCCTGCTCGGGGCCAGTCGTAAAGAAGCCCCGGTATACAGCAAAGAAGGTGCCTCCTACGGCAAGGACGACCTCCAAATCCCTGGCTAAGGGGAAAGGCTAGAGCTCGACAACTCCAACTGCTGCTGCTCAGGAAAAAAGGGGTCCGCCTCCACCTCCTCCTCGATTTCCAATCGCCTATGCTCAGGATCAGGCAGCACAGGCTGATCCCCCAGCACCTATTGTCCCTGCCACCACTGTACGCATCCTAGTCAATGCCCAAGACCTCGAGAAGATCCCGGGCACCTTTTGGGGGACTCTTTACGAGACGGCGAACCATGTAATGGGACATTTTTACAAGGCCAATCCGAAGGATCTGAGGGTAATCCAGGAGAGGAGCCCGGAGAACGTCCTAGAATCCTCGCTGGGGATGAATCTTACAGTAAGCCAACTTTCCTTAGCTGAACATACACTGTTTTGATTTTATCCCAGTATGCGCCTAACTTGTTTCCTCACTTTCTATAGGTGGTCTTGGTTCAACACCGCAGCTTAGCTCGGGCCAGTGCCAGAAATGAAGAGCTTTGGGCCGAGCTCCAGGCTGCTCAGACTACCATGACTGCTACCCAAGCTGCCCTCACAACTGCTCAACAAGGCGAGCTAGATGCCAAGGCTGCCCTTGCAGCGTCTCAAGAGTACGAGCAGGCTGCAAAGGCTGCCTTGGCTGCTCTTCAAGTCAAGCTTGCAGAGGCCAAAGCCAAGCAATTGGAGGCCGAGACTGCTACTAAGGAGGAGAAGGCGCCCTCGCTATCCTCCATGGAAAGCATGTTATACCACTGCTGGGCCTTCAACCAGGATGGCAAATTCTCCTTCCTGGCCTCTGAAGTGTGGGATCCCTACCTCAAGAAGTTCAAAGCTTGGGTTCTACAAGAGCAGTCCGAGACCGGGGATGCTTCCACCGCTGGCGAGTAGGAGATCGAGGAGGTTACATCCTCAGAGCGTTCTGGAGGGTCTTGATATATAATTTTTTTTGTAAACATTTGCCATTTGGCTTGGTGGGAGGTTATTTTTCCTCGAGACAAACTTGTATTCAATTTTTATGCCTATCTCCTTCATCTATTTATCTTTTCCTTAACTGTCTTATGTGTATGCCTTCTCAGACTCGTACATTTGAAATTTTTGGAATCAATTTTTAGATCAGGATAGACATTTTAAGCTCCGTTATGTCCAAACTTATTTTGCTTGATTTGTATCATACTTGTTAGGAATCAGGCCTTGGGCCCGGTTTCGTCTGAGGTTTTAAAATTTTCAAAACTTAGTTCGGGTTAGAATTATTGATATCTTGAGCTTCTAGGGAAGCTATCGAATTTTCAATTTTGCTAACTTCTAAGTTTTGGACCTGGTTGTACCCAGGATTTTAAGTGATTTAAACTTAGTTCGTGCTAGGTCTATTGACATCTCGAGCTCTTTTAACAAAGCCTTCAAATCTCAATTTTGCTAACTTTTACGTTTTGGACCTAGTTGTACCTAGGATTTTAAGTAATTTAAACTTATTTCGTGCTAGGTCTATTGACATCTCGAGCTCTTTTAACAAAGTCGTCAAATATCAATTTTCCAAACTTCCAAGTTTTTGACCTGGTTGAATCCAGGATTTTTTGTACCTAGTTAAGTCCAAGACTTTTAATGATCTAGATGCTCTGATCTACCTCGGGTTATATGCCCCCTCAAGTAACTCGAAAGTGAACTTTCTCGGGTGCTTGGATAAATGATATCACACGAACTAATATCTGAATGAACCATATAAAAGACAAGAAATACATAATGATCCCTTTATTTCTTAATCAACTAGCTTTTATAAATAAGCCTTACATAGATGGATGGTATCATCATTGATAATATTTCTTCAAGTGCATGGCATTCCAGGTTCGTGGGACTGTTTCTCCACTAAGTCGAGCTAATTTGAAAGTTTCTTCACGCACGACCTCCACTATTTGATAGGGCCCTTCCTAGCTTGAACCTAACGCACTGTCTTTGGGGTCCTTGTTTGCTAAAAAGACCCTTCGGAGGACTAGGTCGCCCAAACCAAAACTACATCTTTGGACCTTTGAATTAAAATAACGAGTGATTTTTTGCTGGTAATGCGCGAGCTGTAACTGCGAATCCTCTCGTTTCTCATCAATTAGGTCGAGAGACGCATTGAGCAACTCATCATTCCGCTCCTGGTTGAACGTCTGGAGTCTGTGAGGGTTACTTTTATCTTGACGGGAAGGACGACCTCACTCCCAAAGGTCAGGGAAAAAAGGGTGTGTCCCGTGGAGGTCCGGTACGCCCATAGTACCTGTGGAAGCTGATCAGGCCAGATTCCCTTGGCCTCGTCTAACCTTTTCTTAAGGCTTGCTTTGAGGGACTTATTCTCGGTCCCGACCTGTCCATTGGCTTGTCGGTATGCAACCGAAGAGAAACTTTTAATTATGTCCTGCCTCTCAAAGAACTCAGTGAAGATATCACTATCGAACTGAGTTCCATTATCTGATACAATCTTCTTGGGTGGTCCAAATCGGCACACAATACTCTTGACTACAAGTCGAGGACTCTTTTTGAGCTGATTTTTGCTAGGGGCTTGGCCTCCGCCCACTTCGTAAAATAATCAATGGCCACCACCACATAACGAACTCCTCATTTTCCCATAGGTAAAGCCCTTATTAAATCAATTCCCCATATCGCGAATGGCCATTGGGATGAGATCAGTATTAGCTCAACTGGTGGAGCTCGGGCGACTGTGGTGAATCGTTGGCATTTTTTTGCACTTTCAGACATAGGCGATTGAATCCTTTGCTAAAGTGGGCCAATAATATCCATGCCTTAATATTTTTAAGGCTAGGTTTTGCCCCCCAGCATGATCCCCACAGCATGCACCTCCTGTAAAATAGTTTTGGCCTCCTCTGGCAGAACACATCGTAAAAGAGGCAAGGAATGGCCACGTCGGTACAATGCTCCATCCACGATTACATACCTTGGTGCTTAATAGAGTATCCTTCTCGCGTCTTTTCGGTCATCAGGCAACTTCCTTGTTGTAAGATACTCTATTATGGGGGTCAGCTAGGTCGCCCTGGTGTCGATCACTTCGACCTCCATTGTGCTTCCGACCATGCTTGGCCTCTCCAAGAATTTCGCCAGTACTATGCTCAAATTCTCGGCTTCTTTGGAGGTAGCCAGTCTCGCCAAAGTGTCAGTGTTGGTATTCTGCTCGTGAGGGATCTGCTCAACAAGGCCATATTCAAATTCTGAAAGCTCTTTCTTCACCTAGGCTAGGTAAGTCGTCATCTTGGCCCCCCGCGATTGGTATTCTCCTGACACTTGATTTACCATGAGCTGGGAATCGCTATTGCATTGGACAGCCCTGGCCTTCAACTCCTTTGCCACTCTAAGTCTGGCCAACAAAGCTTCGTATTCGGCTTTGTTGTTGGATGCCACGAACCCAAACCATAGCGCGGAGTGGAATCGATGCTCTTCTGGAGAGATCAATATGTTCCCAGCTCTAGACCCGTTCTTGTTAGATGAACCATCCACGAATATTCTCCATAACGCCTGTACTGGTTCTCTCAAAAGCTCCTCCTAAAACCCGGTGCGTTCATCCATGAAATCAGCCAGGGCTTGGCTTTTGATTGTAGTTTGTGCTACGTACAGTATTTCAAACTGGTTGAGTTTGATTGCCCATTTTAAGAGACATCCTGATGCTTCAGGTTCCTGCAATACCTGCCTTAAAGGTTGGTCGGTCTTGACGTGGATTGAATGGGATTGGAAGTACGGTCTAAGCTTCCTGGAGGCTAGAATAAGGTAGAATGCCATCTTTTCCATTAAGCGATACCACGATTCAGCTCCGAGAAGTCTTTTGCTTATATAATATACCAGTTTTTGAACCCAATCTTCTTCCCAGACCAACACGGTGCTGGCTTCATTTTTCGTAACAGCTAAATAAAGGAAAAGAGGCTCCCACGCCACTGGTTTAGACAATATTGGTGGCTCAGCCAAAAGTTTTTTTAGATCGAGAAATGCCTGTTCGTACTCCTCAGTCCATTCAAACTTCTTATTTCCTCGGAGCAGGTTATAGAATGGCATGAACTTGTCAATGGACTTAGAAATGAACCGATTAAGGGCTGCCACTCTTCCAGTCAGGCTCTGGACATCTTTACGCGACCTGGGCGAAGGCATTTCTAATAACGATCTGATTTTGTATGGGTTCGTCTCTATCCCCCTTGTGTTGACTATGAATCCTAGAAACTTTCCTGATGCCACTCCGAAAGTACACTTCTGGGGATTCAACCTCATGTTATATTTCCTTAGGATCTCAAAACATTCCTTCAGATCAGGAACATGGTTATCAGTAGTCTTATATTTGACCAGCATATCATCGGCATACACTTCCATGTTTTTCCCGATCTGATCAACGAACATTCTGTTGACCAATCGTCGGTAGGTAGACCCTGCGTTCTTCAGCCCGAAGGGCATAACTTTATAACAGTAAACATTCGTTGGAGTCAGAAAGCTAGTATGATCCTAGTCTGCGGGGTTCATTGCGATCTGGTTATATCCAGAATTCGCATCCATGAAGGACATGAGCTCGTGCCCTGTAGTGGCATCCACCAACTGATCAATCCTTAAAATGCGAAGCAATCCTTGGGACAAGCTTTGCTTAGGTCGGAGAAATCGATGCAGGTCCACTACTTTCCATTCGGATTTGGGACCATGATAGGATTTGCGACCCAGATTGGATATTTAGCCTCGTGAATAAACCCGCAGTTTAATAGTCGAGATACTTCTTCTTCCAGGGCCTCAGCTCAGGTTGTACCCAGACGCCTCTGTTTTTGGGATTTCACAGGCACGCTTTTATCCAAGTTCAGGGTATGCATGATCACACTCGGGCTTATCCCCACCATGTCTTCATGAGACCAGGCGAAAATATCTTGATTCCCTTGTAAAAAATTTATCAACTCCGCCTTCCTCTCATCGTCAAGATTTCTCCCAAGCTTAACGACTCTCGAAGCATCTCTGGGATCGATGTTTACTTCTTCGAGCTCTTCAATAGCTCAGAGCTCAGATCTATCTTTGCCTACTCAGGGATCAATATCATCACTTAGGGTAATACCCTTGCCATTGGCTTGCTGAGGTTCTTCCGTTCTAGGAGCAGCCCTTACTTCCTAGGATTCCTCGCCTTCGTCCTGTATGGCCATCGTTTGCTGCCCGGGTTGTAATTTTCCCTTCATGGGAATGCTGTAGCATTCCTTGGCAGCAAGATGATCACCTTAGACAGTGCATATTCTCACAGATGAGGGGAACTTGATCACAAGGTGGCAGACAAATGTTATGGCTTCGAATGCCATCAACGTAGGTCGGCCCAAAATTACATTGTACGCGGTCGGACAATCAACGACCACAAACTCAAGAAGCTTGGAAACAGTCTATGGTCCTTCACCGGAAGCATCATGGGGGTTGCCTTCAACTCGATTACGGAAAATCCTATTTTTTCAAGTGTGGACCTGAATAGTAGGTTCATGGAACTTCCATTATCCACTAGTGTCCTCCTAACTCTCTGGATGGCGAGCTGGACGGTTATGACTAGAGGATCGTTATGTAGGAATTGGACATGGATAACATCTTCTTCAGTAAAACTAATTGGTTGTTTCTCCAATCACTGCTAGTTACACAAAGCCGCTTCAGGACAAACTCCACTCTGTTGTGAGATCTCAGCTCATTGATATACCTCTTTTGGGCACCTTTGCTCGTGCCTGCCAGATGAGGGCCTCTGGAGATGGTTGTTATCTCTCCTCCTGTTATCGGAGGAGGGTTGTCCTAATTCACCTGAGCTCCGGTCTGATTCGTTGGGGCCTCCGGAGCTAACAGAATGTTTTGTCCAGCGAGCTGACTGGGAGTAATTCGATTTCGGGCATATTGAGCCAAAGGTTCGGCCCTGATGAGTGTCTCGATCTCATCCTTCAAGTCCCTACAATCATCAGTGTTGTAACTGATATCATTGTGGAATCGACAAAATTTCGAGGGATCTATCTTCGCCCTTTGATTCTTTAACGGCTCTGGCTTTTTCCACGAAAGGCAGGCAGAATTTTCCAAGAAGATGCACTCTTTAGTATCCGTGAGGTCAGCATAAGTCGTATAGATCGACTTAAACTTCTCCATGGGCTTTTTTTTCTTTAAACCGCTCTAGTTGCTCTCACCATTTCCCTTCCTCTTGTTATTTCCCCCTTGGTTATTCTGGGTAACGGTTTGAACTGTAGCTGCAACATTCGTTACCGCTCCAACGGGCTGGACAGGGATTTGGCTGGTTCCTGCGACTAAAGCTCGTGCCTCTTCCATGTTGATCCACCTTTGAGCCTTGTTTAGGAACTCATCCATGGTGTTGACCCCCTTTCTTTGGAGTTCTTTCCATAGGTCGCCCCCAACAAGAATTCCTGTTCTCATCACCATGAGCCTAGATCTTTCATCCGTGTCTCTAGCTCGTGCAACAACATTGGCAAACCTACTCAGATATGCTTTCAGAGGCTCTCTGGGCTGCTGTTTTAAATTTCTGAGGGATTCCGCCTTGATGCGAGCCACCTGAGAAGCCCAGAATGCCCTCTTGAAATCAGCAGAGAAACTCTTCCACGAGGTAATAGAATGCTTTTTGTATTGCTTGAACCATTGCCTAGCTAGTCTGATATAGTGGGTCATCATCAGGGTGTTGAACATTCCTAAGTGGTTGGATGGATCTCCATCTCCATCGAATTTTGACAAATGGGGCATCCTAAAACCCGGTCGGTATGTTGTTGCTGTGATGCTTGGGGCGAAAAGTTTGAGCTCATCCCTTGAGTCATATTCGTCTTTTTCCTTCACTGATAGGAGTCTTTTCATCAGCTCCTCCATCTGGGTTAACCTTTCAAGGGTTCGGTCCTTGGTGCCTTGGTGGTTATGGGGCTGTTCGACAACCCCCATCCGGTCGTACGTGTTCGGCGGGTTATTGTCCCTCCAAGCTCGAGCCTGGTTTGGCAGGACATTCCCATTGTCATGTACTTTGGAAGGGCCTCTTTCATGGTGAGTGTCACTAACTCCATTGCGGGCTAGGTTTCTCCTTTGTGAGTTTAGGCGATCTCACAGATCGGTCTGTGGATCGACTCGAGGGCTCTGAGCCGAACTCAGCTGATTTCTCAAATCCGTGCTGGTCTTACCACTTCAACGTTTCTCAATCCAGTAACTCCCGTTAATAAAACTCGATGGTCGTGGCTAAGGATCAGGGATATTGTCGTGTTCCTGGGGGACATGGGCAGTGGGAGCTGGAGGAGGATTTCTCCTGCTGTCCCCATAGGCAGGGACATTTCACGTAGAACGGCGTGGCGTTGGATGCCTTATAGGTGACGAAGGATGTCTGATTGGCGAGGCTATTCTCATCCGATCGGGGCAGATTAAATATCCCGTGCTCATTCTATTCCTCCCTCTCTAGCTCTCTGCGTTTGGCGACCTGATCGTGATGCCTGAGGGTTAGATGGAATAGGCTGCCTTCATGAGTTCTCCCCAACCCTTCTTCGTGAATCACTGTGAACATTCCCAGGCACACGCGATGATGCTAACCCATCGGCTGTCTTGCCTACGACCCATGGGAGGATTTTCAGGCTGAGCATTTCATGCTGTGGGCATAGAACTTGGGGTGGCAACCCTACTTCACTGATTTTGTTTGGACTGGTTATTCCTGTGGGTTTTGCGAGGCCCACTTTTCCTTTTTCTGACATTAACGTCGGTTGCAAGAGGGAGTAACCGAGCCAAAACCTCCTCTATTTGCTTGTTTGCCTTTGCCAGATGGCTCCGTAACTGTATATTTTCCATTTCTACGACGGTCAGGTAATCGGGGTTCGGATTTGGTGGCAGGGACGTCGAACTCCCAGTATCGCCATGGCCCACTGGTTGTTTTCCCGATCTCTATTGGACTTCCGGGACATGCTCATCGTAGATAATGGTATGGTGGGCCTCCTGTCCACCAGGCTATTCAATTTCATTCTCATGTCTCGAGTGAGTAACCACCATGATGAACTTTGATCTGAATCTTTTACAATAGCACTAATATGCAGCTCACAATGAAAGCACCAAACTGTTGACACAGTTTTTCGCCAATAGGTAATTATGAAAATAGCTGGGATATATTAGTGCATAATGATAAACCACAATAAGAAAATGATGCTTAAAAACACTAGAAAGTAAATATTAAGAACACTCGTCTTTTTTACGTGGTTCGAAGGTTAAAATCCACCTAGTCCACGAGTCTGTATTATTACTATTTTTCTCTCTAAATTTTGACACAGAAACAACACCTATTTCCCTAACCAAGGTCTTAGTATTTATAGAGAAAATCCATGGATAGGCATTGGGGTTATCACGTGAATCCAACCGCTAGTGTGACCTGTCTCACACTAATTATAAATATTACATTTTATCCTAAGGTAAGGTCTAATCATTAGGTAAAACTGATCATGGATCCCCAGGGATAATCGGGCATGCGATGTCTGATCATGCACGATTATATTACGTGTCCGGGATTTCAGGAATTTGCGGACAAGCTATGTCAGACCATGCACGTATATATAGCGTATCCAGGTTTATAAAGATGCAAGGATGCGACAGATCTCTAGCGTACCCCGAGCTGAGTGCAGCGCCAACTTGTGTCTCGGATGCTATGCTTTATAAACGTTTCCAGTTCGTGCCTATTTCTTTGTATTCACCAGATCAAGTTGTTGACCTGGGGAATCATGCTGCTTTTATAGAGGAAATATGGACTTGTGGATCATCTATTACAATTCTTGGCTAGCCAGCTGTATGCGAGCTGACTAAAAGACTCGTGCTGAATTTTAGGAAGTACAATTTATATCTTGATTGTTTGTGATTGGTTGATTCCCAATGGTTGATTATGGAAAGAGTATTACCTTGTCATCATAGTCTGATCGCCGAGTCATTAATTTCAGATTAACTTGGATTGACACGACTAGTCGGCATTGGGTCTGAGACTAGAGGTGATGACCAGGGCCAGAACCCTTAACCAATCCCTGAGAACTAGCAGAATATTTTGGCAGACATGAAAGCGCAGCTTTAGAGCCAAGGAGAACAGACCTGTCTTCTGAGAAAGCAGGCTCCATCAGGGAGTGCTGCATCTATTGTACCACCTGCTGTGGCACCATTTTTATAGACACCGGAAGTTGGGAAAATGATCCTCACCTGCAGGCTCAAAGGTGACCATCTTCCTTCTGCAATTAATGGTTGCCCCATACTTTACCAACCAATCATTACCCAATATCATGTCGAAGTCAGTCATAACCAACTCTATCAAATCCACTGACAACTCTCTGCCCTCCACTGTCACTGGCAAAGATCTGACCCATCTTCTAGATGCCACTAATTTCCTAGTGGGTAATAAAGTTCCAAAGCCCACAGCATAAAAATCACTGGGTCTACACAGTCTATCAATAATTCTACTAGCAACAAAGAATGTGTAGCACAAAAATCAATCAAAACATTATAAGAGGTTCCAGCACTAAGAAGCTGACCTGTAACTACTGAGGGTGAAGCCTCAGCCTCTGCTTGTGTCAATGCGAACACTCAAGCTGGGGCCGAGCTGTCCGCTATCTTGGTTTCTTCTTTTCTTGCATTAGGGCAATCCTTCCTGAAATGACCCTCTGCTCCACATGAAGAGCAGGCCCTTGCCCTACACTCTACCAAATGGCACCTCTTACATCTAGGGCATTCAAGATAAGACTTCCAGGGCTCACTACCACCTTGATGACCCATTGTAATACCACGAGGTCGCCTATCAGAACCTGGAACTGGGAAGGTGTCAGGAACCTTCCTCTTCTAATCACTGGGGCCTCCACCACTACCAAAACCCATAAATGGAGGACCTGTCCTCCTCAACTCTCTTCTGGCTGCACTGTCCAGCCAAATCTTGTTCTCTGTACTCTTAGCTATGAGTACCTTCTTAACCACCTATGCATAGGTAGTAACTCCAGCAACAGTGGTAATGCGAACATCTCAGGCTAATATAGGTTGTAGCCCCTGGAGAGATCTCTCCCTCATGGTCCCATCGGTGAGCACCAACTCCATGGAAAACTTTGCCAATCGATCAAACTTCATGGCATACTCAGTCACTGACAAACTCCCTTAAAGTAACCTAATAAAATCCTCAGCTTTTTCTGCCCTAATGGCATCATTATAATACTTCTCGTTGAACAGAGTCTGAAACTCTTCCCAACACAGGGCATTAATGTTTCTGGTATGGGATATAACCTCCCACCAAATTTGGGCATTCTCTCGAAACATATATGTGGCACAAGCCACTCTCTCATTATCAGTCACCCTCATGAAGTCCAGGATGGTGGTAATCATACTCATCCACTGCTCAGCTTTAGCAGGATGTGCACTGCCTTAAAAAATTTGGAGGTTGTAGCTTTCTGAACCTTTCATAGAGAGGCTCCCATTTATTACCAGCCTCAGGCATCTGCTTAGCTGCTGGCATCGATACAGGAGGTGCCTCAGATACACTGGCTACTGTAAGAGCCTGCTGTTGTCTCAGAAGGCGAAGTTCTTCTCCTTGCCTCAATACTATAGCCTGCAACTCATTAAATAACTGCTGCCAGTTCTCAAGAGATGGATGTGGAATCTAGCTCTGGTCATTCTCTTGACCCTGATTATTATTCTAGCCTTGATCACCCTGGCCAGTTGATATATCTGTCTGTCTGTCTGTCCTAGAATCATTCTTATAAACTTATACAATGCTGCAATAGTCAATACGGCTAGTCAGGCAGTGATAACTAAACCTCTTGTCGCCTCACAGTCCCACAACAAGCACATAACTCTCATATTCCACAGTCATACAAACATACAGATGATACATGATTATAGCATTTAGCATTTAACATGTATCAAATAATAGTTCACAATAAGCAATACTATTAAGCATGCTCTGGCAATATCAGTACTAGTAAGTACGTTCTTGCTAATAGTGCAGTATTCAAGATACAGTCTTAACATAATGTCTCATGTAAACAAGTAAAGCATTTATACTATATTTAAGCAGATATATATATAACTACATAAATAGTTACCAAACCATGAGTCGAGCTTGTCTTCAGTGGTGAGTGTACATGCCCAGCCAGTCTATAGAAACCATAAACCTTGGCACGCTCTGATACCAAGTTGTAACGCCCTGGTTACCCCAAGATAGTTACGGTGAACTTTGAATCGTGCTTAACTCGCTAACCGAGTTCTTTGGTTAAAAACGTGCTTCTAGGTGTTATTAATATGTTAAGGTGGAAAACCAATCAAAAGGAAAGGATATATTTTATTTAGAACATAAAATTGTTCATGGGCCCATAAAAACATTTACAAGTTACTTACGATACAAAATGGTCATTATAGTTTAAAATTTACAACCCGCCGATATAAGCGGCAAAAATAGGGTAATCCCCCTAGTTCCCCTGTGAACTCCTTGGTCGTGGTGGTCAAGCGACCGCATATGTACACATCACCACCTAAGCTCTCCATTCAAGGCTAGGTGAGCTTTTCTTTCCCTTTAACTGCACCACATAGCACCCATGAGCCAAATCCCAGCAAGAAAACTCAATACTGCAAGAATATAACATAAACCGATGACCATAATAATCATCCAGGACTTTTAGTCCAAAATAGAGGAGTGACAGTTGTAAAAGTCACTAAGGTGGGTTCTGTTCCCTTTACAAATAAGTGATCATTTCACTAGCTTAAATGAGATAGGTATCTGATGAGATAGTCACCAACATAAACCTACCGAGTGACCATAGAGTCACTAACAAGGGATTCCATTCTCTTAGCCATGGGACAAGACAGTCACCTAGGCCTTTGGCCCTAGCTCTGAGTAACTAGTCATAGACTAGACAAGCGCTTATAATTTTCATTGAACTTAGGGTCGGTCTAGCATTAATGCTCCATATGAGTCATTCAATGCAGATGTCGATTAGATCTAATCTTTTATCGGTTCTGTGTTCATGACGCTTATGCCATTTCTGACTCTTAGGTCAATAACACGCGACCAGTGCCGATTCTGACTAGACAGTGCCATACACAAATAAGCAAGATTTGCTAAGCACTTAATACGAAATCAATGTCCACATTTACACACTAAACATGCCTCAATAATAACCACGAATGTCACATATATAGGGTAGTAGGAATGATCCCAAGGCCTAAGGATTAAGTTCCCATGATCAAAACTCTACTTTGGCCTCAAAACCCTCAAGCGCCGCAACCCCCAACTCTCTGAGCCGCGGCCCCCAGGCAAGACAAAGGCACCTGAGGCAAGCACCACGATCTTCCTTCCCCAGAGCTGTGGCCCCCAAGCCCCTCAACTCCACTGCCCAACTGCACCATGCTCGGGCTGCGGTACCAAGAACAGGGCTGCACCCCAACCTGGAAGTTCAGACATAACCCCGATTTTCCACTTTTTAATCCTTCCAAAAACCTACTTAAACATCTCCAAATCCAAAAATCAAAGTTCCCAAACATCCTAATGATCCAAAATCATCAAATCCCGAGGCTTAAAGAAATCAAAACTCATCAACACACAAAATCCAAATCAGAGCTTAGAAACTCTAAAACTCAAAACTTAAAGCTTAGATTACCTTTGATTAAGTTGTTTCTCACTAAATCCTTCGGTCAAGAAGCTTCTAATCTTTCCTAGGATCACTATGCCTCGATCCTCGCATGATTCCCACTCCGAAAACCCAAGTTTCCTTCGAAATTGCGACGAATGGTCAAAAAGGATAATGGGTGCTAGAGAAAAGTATTTGAACATAGTTTTATTTCTGACAGGTTACTTCAAGCTTAAGGAACCTCAAATAAATCCTCATGCTCGGGGTCCCAAAAACGCCCCCGGGGGAAAAATAGTCAAAACTCCCAATATATCATCAAATAATCATTCTCATTACCCAATATCCCAATAATTGACCCCGTTATGACAAAACTGCTAACTTGCAATCTAAGATCGTCTCATGCCGAATAGCTCAAAAATATCCACATAATAATGAGATCTCATCCATAAATCACAAACATGCTCCAAAATATACAAATATGCCCTCAACGGGCCAAATTACAAAAATGCCCTTATAATGAAATGTGGACCCACATGGATGCATTTAACATCATATTATAATATAATTCACATAAACATGCATATAATCATTTAATGGCATAATAAATCAATTAAGGCCCTCCTGGCCTACTAATCCGACCATTAAACTGCATTTGGGATTTTGGGGCATTACAGTTAGGGTGCTCAGGGTTGTCGCCAGGGAGGCGGTGATGCATGGAGAAGTTACCCATAGTGCATGAGGTGTAGAAGATGCCATCAGGGCGAGTGTCGGGCAAAGGCTGTTATATATGTGGGGTGGTGGGACACCTCAAGAAGGACTGCCCAACAGTGAAGAAAAGGGAAGCAGGCAAGGTGGATAGCTTGACTCCAACTCGAGTGTTCACCTTGACGTAGGCAAAGGCCGAGGCTAGTCCATCGGTGGTGATAGGTCAGCTTTCTAGCGACGACTCCCCTTTTATTGTATTGATTGACTTTGGTGCTACGCATTCATTTGTTTCTAGTAAAGTGATTGATAGATTGTGTAGACCTAGTGAGTACTGTACTATGGGGTTCAGGACTATATTGCCTACAGAACTAGTAGTTTCTAGAAGATGGATTAGAGCACTGCCGGTGATGGTTGATGGTAGGGAGTTATCAGTAGACTTGATTGAGTTAGGTATGGAGGACGTTGACATGATTTTGGGAATGGATTGGTTGGTTAGATATGGGGCTACCATTGATTGCAGGAAAAAGATGGTGACTTTTGAGCCTGAGGGAGAGGATCCCTTTGTGTTTGTGGGTGTCGTATGTGGACCCCGCATACCCATGATATCAGTGCTGAGAGCCAGGGACCTATTACAGGGAGGATGTATAGGTTTCCTGGCAAGTGTGGTGGATACTACTAGAGTTTTGCCAACAGGGCCGGGAGAGACCAGATTAGTTCATGAGTTTTTTGATGTGTTCCTTGAGGATCTACCAGGGCTGCCACCACACAGGGAGATTCAGTTTTTCATTGAGTTGGCGCCGGGGACAGAGCCAATGTCAAGGGAACCATAGAGGATGGCACCGGGAAAGAATTGAAGATACAGTTACAAGAGCTTCTGGATTTTGGATTTATCAGGCCTAGCTACTTGCCATGGGGTGCTTCGATTTTGTTTGTGATGAAGGACTTTGAGGATGTGTATAGACTACAGGGAGTTGAACAAGTTGACCATCAAGAATAAGTACCTCCTACCAAGGATCAACGCTTTGTTTGATCAGCTGCAGGGAAAGATGATGTTCTGGAAGATTGATCTTTGATCTGGTTACCATCAGCTGAGGATCAAGGACTAGGATATACTGAAGACAGCCTTCTGAATGAGGTATGGGCACTCTGAGTTTCTGGTCATGTCATTTGGTTTGACCAATGCCCCAGCAGCATTCATGGACTTGATGAATAGGGTGTCCAAGGACTTCTTAGATCAATTTCTGATTGTCTTCATCGATGACATTTTAGTGTACTCCAGTTCAAAGGCAGAGCACAAGCAACATCTTCGACAGGTCTTACAGAGGTTCAGAGAGCACCAGTTGTACACCAAGTTTAAGAAGTGTAAGTTTTGGCTACCAAAGGTGACATTCCTTGGACATATTGTTGGTCAGGATGGGATTAAGGTGGAGGCAGTTACAGATTGGCTGAGGCCAAGGAACGCCTCAGAGGTTAGGAGCTTCCTTGGGTTAGCAGGTTATTATAGGCGGTTTATGGAAGGGTTTTTGAAGATTGCTACATCAATGACATAATTGACATGGAAAATTTTGAAGCTCTTTTGGTCAGACAAGTGTGAGAATATTTTTCAAGAATTGAAGCGACGACTTATTACAACACCTGTTTTGAGTCTATCTTTGGAAGGTGAAAGGTTTGTGGTATATTGTTGAGGTTGAGGTTGGGTTTGGGATGTGTGTTGATGCAGAATGAGAAGGTTATAGCTTATGCATCACGACAGCTAAAGGAGTATGAGCAGCGATATCCTACCTTTGATCTGGAATTAGCAGCGGTGGTATTCGCACAAAAGGTGTGGCGACATTATCTGTATGGAGAGAAGTGCAAGATATACATCGATCACAAGAGCTTGAAGTACTTTTTCACCCAGAAGGACCTGAACATGAGGCAGAGGCGTTGGCTAGAATTGGTAAAGGACTATGATTGTGTCATTCTTTACCATCCAGGGAAAGCCAATGTAGTGGCAGATGCGTTGAGTAGGAGGGGCCCGGGACAGTTATTTAGTTCTACAAAGATATCAAGAGAATTGGCAGATGAGATGTCCAGAGTGAAGATATAATTGGTTGTGGGTCAATTGGCCATTACTACTTTACAATCAACCCTACTTGAGAAGATTAGGGAGGGTCAGTTAGTAGATGCACAGTTGCAGGAAGCTAGAGGAAATGTCTTAGCAGGAGTGGCTAAAGATTATTCCATTTTTGAGGTTGGTTTGCTCCGGTATCAGGGTCGGATTTATGTTTCGAATGATGTGGGGACTAGACAAGAGATACTGGATGAGTCGCATACTATGTCGTACTCACTTCATCCAGGAACCACTAAGATGTATCAGGATCTATGGACGTTGTATTGGTGGCCCGGGATGAAGAAGGATGTGGTAGAGTACGCGGCCAAGTGTTTGACCTGTCAGCAGGTGAAGGCTAAGAATCAGTGACCAGCGGGATTGCTAAAGCCATTGGGTATTCCTAAATGGAAATGGGAGGATAATATGATGGATTTTGTGGGAGGTTTACCTATAACTGTGGGACTGCATGACTTGGTGTGGGTGATCATGGACAGATACACCAAGTCAGCTCACTTTCTGCCAGTGAAGTCGACTTATACTGTGGATCAGTATGTAGAGTTATATGTGAGGGAGATTGTGCATCTCGATGGGATTCCCAAGTTTATAGTGTCAGACCAGGATCCTATCTTTACCCCCATGTTTTGGGGTGGATTGCAGAAGGCTATGGGAACTCAGTTGAATTTCAGCATGGCCTTTCATCTTGAGGCTTATGGACAGTCTGAGAGGACGATTCAGGTATTGGAGGATATTCTGAAAGCATGCGTGATAGAATTTGAGGGGTCTTGGAGTAATTATCTCCCGTTGATTGAGTTTTCATACAACAACAGTTATCAATCAATGGTTGGAGTAGCTTCATATGAGATGTTATATGGGGCGAGATGTAGGTCGCCCATTCATTGGGATGAGATGGGTGAGAGGAGGTATTTGGGACCGGACATGGTTCAGAAGAACAATGAGGCTATCTAAAAGATCCAAGCTTGAATGATCGATATACAGAGCAGACAAAAAAGCTATGCTGATCCTAAGCATAGGGGCGTGGAGTTCCAGGTAGGAGATCACGTGTTTCTGTGAGTTTCACCACTGTTAGGGGTGAGAAGGTTTGGGAAGAAGGGCAAGCTAAGCCCTAGATTTATTGGGCCTTTTGAGATCCTGTAGAGGATCAGGCAGGTGGCTTACAGGTTAGCGTTGCCACCATCGTTGTCGGGAGTTCATGACATATTCCATATTTCTATTCTTCAGAAGTACGTCTCAGATACAACTCATGTGTTGAGTTATGAAGAATTGAAACTACAAACGGATTTATCTCATGAGGAGCGTCCGGTTCAGATCTTAGACAAGAAAGACAAGGTCCTACGAAACAAGACGATTCCTCTAGTTAAAGTATTATGGAGGAATAGCAAGGTCGAGGAAGTCGACCTGGGAGCTTGAGTCAGCGATGTGGGATCAGTATCCCAAGTTATTCAAGTAAATTTCGAGGACGAAATTCTTAGTTGGAGGAGATAGTTGTAATGACCCAAATTGCTAATAAGGCTTAAGGGCCTTGATTAGCGTGATGGGAGGGCACAATTGTTATATATGTATGATTTAATGTTTAAATGTATGATTATATGTGAATAAATGATTAAATACATGTTTATGAGTATTAAATATGCAAGTGAGCCCTAATAAGTTTATAAGGGAAAATTTGTAATTTGAACCCATTAAGGGTATGATTTTGAGTTATGTTCGGTGTTTCCAGCATGAGGAGATCCTATCCCGCGGTATTTGTCGAGAGTCACGATTGTGTTAAGTGATATTTAGTTGAGGTTGGTAACCATTAGTAACCTCAATGTTAGTGGTATTAGTGAAATAATAAGGGAAAAGTGGTATTTCTATAAAAAGTGGTGAAATGACCTAGCTACCCTTGAGGTTTAGTGTATGGCTTAGTTTGAGGAGGGGTAGGATGGTCTTTTGGTGTTAAAATTATAAACCCATAGCTGAAGGGAAAGACTCTCATGTGTTAGACTCCTCCAGAATTTTTCCTTAGGTCATTTGGGTTCAATTTTGAAGAAGAGAGAAACAAAGCACAAGTCATGAGAGCTGGGTATTGAAGGAATTAAAGAGTGAAGTCAATTTGAAGAAGGGATTAGTAGCCATCTACACTTAGGAATTTCGAATCTGGGAAGAAGGTAAGAATTTCATTTTCTGGTTTCAGGTTTTCACTTGTTCTTGTAAGTTTTGAGTTTAAATTTGGAAAACTAGGTTTTTGGGATGGAGTTTGAGGAACACTAGCTTGGGAATTGAGGGTTGAAGCTTGGGGTGGCATTGGAGGCAGCCTAGGGTTGAAGTCCTCTCTAAGTTAATGATTTTTTGGCCCTTGATTGTCTTGAGTTTTCTAGTTTTCAGTTAGTGTTGTTGAGCTTCAAAGCTCAATTTTGATTTCTGTGTTTGATGAGGTCGTTAGCTAAGTTGTGGTGTTATTATGTTGATTTGGGTGAGCTATAGTGATTTATGGACTCAATTTTGTGTTTGGCCGGTGATTGGGGAGGATTTTTGGAGCTTTGGCTCAGGGAGGTTCGAAGAGAGAAACCCAGAAATTTGCATTTTATGTACTAACATTGTAGCGCTAGGATGGGAGCGCTACAAAGCCAGGCTGCGTTTCTGGGGGGCTAGAGTCTCTGACTCTAGCATTGTAGCGCCCATCAGGTGGTGCTATAGCACTACTCAGTTTTCAAAACCTGATTTTTTAGGTACATTTTAGGGTTGTTGTCCAGGGGCTCGGGGGTCGATTCCACCACCCCGTTTGGTGGAATTGGAGTTCCCGAGAGCTTAGGGTTGGTCCCGAAATTGGTTTACGGAATCAAATTATAATGAGGGTGCTACTTATCGAGGGGCCGTCTCTTGAAATCTAGTGCACGTGTAAAAGATAAGAAATATGCACCCGTTTGTGTTGCTATGTTGGGACTAAGGTTCCCTATATTTGAATACAAATATTGTATGGTTATTATATGCCATGTGAGCATGAAATGAACGGCCTAAGAGTGCGGGGATTGATATTTGCGCACAGGACATGGCTCGGCCACTGAGAGTTGAGGTTAATTAAATAATCACTGAGCTCGACCTAAGCGAGCTGGAGTCAGAGGTTTGAATAGAGGGTACCTTGAGTATTGTATGATGAGTATTATATGTTTATTATTGTTAATCTGATGTTTATGGCTTGTTGAATACTAAGATGAATGGCTTGTGAATCGTTGATTTCCATCACTGGTTATGTGTCTATCATAACACGCTGAATATTTGGTTAACTGCCTTATGGATCATCTGATTGCTTCTATTGCTTATGTTATGCTTTATGGTTTTCTTGCTGGGTCTTGGCTCACAGGTGCTACGTTGTAACGCCCTGGATAGCCAAGACCGTTACACTGTGTGTTTATAAAGTGCTAGACTTGCTAATCAAGTCGTTTAATTAAAAATGTGTTATTGAAACTATAAAGGAACTAGGGTTAAAATGTTTTGGTCTCAAAAGTCACATTTTTCACAAAGAGATGTTTTCTGTTTGCACGGGATCCCAAAAGTATTAAGATTAAAGACCGTTTACAAAAGACATAAGGTTTAAATACAATATCAAGCCATATTAAAGCAAAACAGACAGTTAGGCAATCCCTGTCCTGATCCACTCCTCGACCATGGCAATCGAATAGCTGGCTATGTACATTCAACCCCGCAGCTCTGCATCTCAGGATTGGTCCAATTTTCCTTTGCCTTTACCTGCACCACGTAGCACCCATGAGCCAAGGCCCAGCAAGAAAACACAACAATAGAGCATAAGCAATCAGCAGACAAATCAATATCTCATATTGCATCACATATTCTTAATCATATCAGCATTCAGAACAGT
This sequence comes from Humulus lupulus, assembly GCF_963169125.1. Lineage (NCBI taxonomy): Eukaryota > Viridiplantae > Streptophyta > Magnoliopsida > Rosales > Cannabaceae > Humulus > Humulus lupulus. The sequence goes on along the minus strand of NC_084797.1, from coordinate 108,450,728 downwards.
CAAGTATTCAACATAATAAACATATTAATTCATATCATACACCAAATAACATATGATAACTAGGGTTAGTGCCCTTAGGCCGCACCCTCCGTTATCCCACTGACTCCGGCTCGCTTAAACCGAGCTCAGTGAATATAAAGCTGTCCTCGGCTACCAGTGGCCAAGCCATGCCCTGTGCACAAATATTGTGTACGGCACCCTTAGGCCGCAATCACATGTCCCATGGCATAATACCATCATTGACATAATACAAATATCGGGAGCACTTAGTCCCATCACAAACATATAACCCGGTGCAGTTTTCTTACCTTTCGATTCGCTAACTTTAATCACTTGACTCCTTGAGCACGATCCCTCTCAAGCCCTGGCGCTCACATAAACACAACCACAGGTCAAAGTCATCACCAAACCTCAAGTCTAAAACCTAGCCTCGGGACCAATCCCGAGCCCTCGGGAAGTCCTAGTTCCACCAAACAAGGTGGTGGAATCAAACCCCAAACCCTTGGTCAAAAACCCTTGAAAATAACCCTAAAATCCATTTCTGATGACAGGGTAGTGCTGCAGCGCTCATTGGAGGGCGCTACAATGCTACAAACAGAAGCAAAATCCCTCAGCATGCATGGCCTAGCGCTGTAGCGCTAGTCATAGACAGGCAACAGCTCAGTTTTCTTCCTGCGATTTCCTCGAACCAAACTCAACCAAAACTTCTCCAAACCTTCACCAAACTCAAAATCAACCTTATTAACACACTCCACTCATCCCAAGCACCCCAAATACCCAGAACTCAAGTACATGCATCCCTAATCTCAAAATTCATCATAGCCACTTCTAGACATCAGAACTCAGCAGAAACCAGTCAAAACATCAAGTTAAAAGCTTAGAATTTCATTCCTTTAATGGGAATTCAATTTCAAGACAACCTCGACACCTCCTTAGCTTGCTCTTCCTCAACCTTTGGCCTGAATTCCCTAAAGATCCCATCAAGTCCAGCTTATACACCATAGGTCAAAAACTTAAACCAGAAACTAAAGAAGCTTCAAGGTCTTACCTCAAGTGATGGTGTGTTCCTGCTAAACCCCTGTCAATTCTTCAAGCCTAGCCTAGGATCCTTGACGCTCAACCTAACCTAGCTCTCCTCTGAGCTTTGCTCCAAGAAAATCCAAGAAAAGTGGTGAGAGAACCACAAACCGACCCTAGAGAATACAACTCTGTTTTTCTCCCTTTCTTTCCTTTCTTTTCCTTATTCCTTCAGACTTCTGTATTGTTCTAAAACTCCCACTAACATAAAGCCTTAGTAATAGCCATCTTTAACAAACCAAATGACCTTAATGCACTCCCTATTAATTTTAAACCCTTTAATCCACTTAGGGGCATTTTAGTCATTTCACCCCAATTCCCGCTAACTCCTCGAGTGTCTCTAATATTTACCGCTTAATTCCCGATACCTAATTAATCACCAATAATATTCCTCGATATCAAAATTAGACTCCAGTATACTCACTAAATTCCCATTTATACCCCCAGGCTCACCCCGAGCCGGGTATAAGTCCCCGCCATGACTTTTTCGCTAATCTGCTCACTAGGATTGTCTCGAGTCACAGATCACAGATATATCCACATAATAATGTGGTCTCAACAATTATCACATATATCAACACAGTTATGCCCATAATGGACAAAATTACGATTACACCCTTCTAACCTAATCAGGGTCTACATGCATACTAATACACATAGTCATGCATCTCGAATATTCAAATAGTCATATAACATGCTTTAAATCATAATCATGCATTTAATCATAAAAGTCACACATAATTCCCATTATGCCCTCTAGGCACACTAATCAAGGCCCTTAAGCCTTATTTGTGAATTTGGGTCGTTACATACGTGGTCCAGGTAAAGCCAAGGGCATTGTGGACCAATCCTGGGTTGGAGAGCTCTAGGGGCAGAATGTACATAGTCAGCTTCTTATCTGCCACGGTCGAGGGATAGTACAGGGAAAAGAAAACCTAAAAATGTGTATTTTGCCATTAGAATGGCCTTTGCTTGTATATAACTTTTGAAAGCTGTAAATTTTTCCTTTAAACCCTGTTTTTTTTTTGGATCCCATGTACTGAACGTTTATTTAAATAAAAATTTATCTATTTACGACCAAAATCTTTTAACCCTAACTCGATTATGACTTTAGGGTCACATTTTTAACTAAATGACTTGATTAGCAAGTCTTGCACGATTATAAACACACAGTGTAACAGTCTTGGTTACCTAGAGTGTTACAACCACACTGGCTAAGAATCTTATGCAACCTCCTTGCAATAGATCTCTAGCCCTCAAAATAGATATCATCGGTATACGGAGTCCATGCACAGTGCCAACAAATACAAAAGGATTCTCACCTTTAAGCTCAGAGGTTACTATCTTCCTTCTGCAATCTATGGTTGCCCCATACTTCACTAACCAATCCATACATAGAATCATGTCAAAGTTAGTCATAACTAACTCTATCAAATCAACTGACAACTCTCTGCCCTCCATTGTCACTGGTAAAGATCTGACCCATCTTCTGGATACTACTAACTCCCCAATGGGTAATAAGGTCCCGAACCCCACAACATAATAATCACATGGTCTACACAGTCTATCAATAATTCTACTAGCAGCAAAAGAATGTGTAGCACCAGAATCAGTCAAAACAATATAAGGGGTTCCAGCAATAAAAAGCTGACCTGTAACTACTGAGGGTGAAGCCTCATCTTTTACTTGAGTCAATGTGAACACTCGAGCTAGGGCTGAGCTGTCTGCCTTCTTGGGTTCTTCCTTTCTTGCTTTAGGGTAATCTTTCTTGAAATGTCCCACTACCCCACATAAGAAGCAAGTCTTTGCCCTACACTCCCCCAAATGGCGTCTCTTGCACCTAGGGCACTCTAGATAAGTCCTCCAAGCCTCACTGCCACCCTGGCGGCCCATTGGAATACCACCTGATCGCCTATCAAGACCTGGAGCTAGGAAGGTATCATGAACCTTCCTCTTCTGATCACTCGTGCCTCCGTCCCTACCTGAGCCCACAAATGGAGGACCTGTCCTCCTCAACTCTCTTCTGGTTGGACTGTCTTGCCAGATCTTGTTCTTTGTGCTCTCAGCTGTGAGCGCCTTCTCCACCACATGTGCATAAGTAGTAACTCCAGCCACAGTGGTGATACAAACATCCCGAGCTAATCTAGGTTGTAGCTCCTGGAGAAACCTCTCCTTTCTAGTCCCATTAGTGAGCACCAGCTCCATTGAAAACTTTGCCAATCTATCAAACTTCAGAGCATACTCAGTCACTGATAGACTCCCCTGAAGTAATCTGATAAAATCTTTAGCCTTAGCAGCCCTGATGGCATCATTATAATAATTTTCATTAAATAAAGTCTGAAACTCTTCCAAACATAGGGCATTGATGTTTCTGGTCTGGGATATCACTTCCCACCAAATTTGGGCATCCTCCCGAAACATGTATGTGGCACAAGCCACCCTCTAATTACCAAAAACCCTCATAAAGTGAAGGATGGTGGTAATCATGTCATCCACTGCTCTGCCTCAGCTGGATCTGCACTACCCTAAAAAACTGGAGGTTGTTGTTTCCTGAACTTTTCATAAAGAGGTTCCCATTTGCTTCCAGCCTCTGGCAGCAGCTCAACTATCTGCAGCAGTGCCTCAGGTAAAATGTTCCCTGCAGGAACCTGTTGTTGTCTCATGAGGCAGATTTCTTCTTCCTACCTCAATACTTTGGCCTGTAAGTCAACAAACAACTGTTGCCAGTTTTCAGGAACTAACTGTGGAATCTGATTCTAGTTATTCTCTTGACCCTGACTATCGTTCTGGCCTTGATCTTCCTAGCCAGCTGATGAATCTGTCTGTCTTGGAATCATAACTACGACTTATACTGTGCTGAAACAATCAATGCGACCAGTTAGGCAGTGATAACTAAACCTCTTTCCGCCTCACAGTCAAAGATTAAACAGATAATCACCCATGTTCCACATTCATCTAGATAAACAAATGAATACATGATCATAGCATTTATCATTTAACATTTATCAGTTAATACTTCAACGAATAACAATACAAATAAGCATGTTCTAGCAATATCAGTACTAATAAACACGTTCTTGCTTATGATGCAGTAGTAAAGGTCCAGCCTTATCAATGTATCTCATGTAGACAGGTAAAGCAGTTAAACACATAACCACATAAATAGTTACCAAACCATGAGTCGAGCTTGTCTTCAGTGGCGAGTGTACATGCCCATCCAGTCTACAGGAACCCTAAACCTTGGCACGCTCTGATACCAAGTTGTACCATCTTAGTTAATAAAAGATCATTACTATGGACTTTAAACAGTACTTAACTCGCTAAACGAGTCATTTGGTTATAAACATGCATCAAGATGTTATTAATAGGCTAAGGTGAAAATTCACGATTAAAAAAGAATTGATATACTTTATTAAAACATAAAACTATACATGGACCCATAAAAAACATGTTTACAAGTTATTTACAATCTGAAATGGTCATTACAGTGTAAAAATTACAACCCGCCAACCTAAGCAACAAAAATAGGGTTAACCCCTAGTTCCTCTGAGAAACACCTTGGTCGTGGTGGTCAAGCAGCCGCATATGTACACATGGCCACCTCAGCTCTCCACTCAAGGCTGGGTGATCTTTTCTTTCCCTTTACGCGCACCACATAGCACCTGTGAGCCAAGGCTCAACAAGAAAACTTATTACTGCATGTATACAATATCAATAAATGATTCTAATAATCATACTAGGGTTTGCAGCACAATTAGATAAGTGAACATTAACAATGATTTTGGTCATCATGATGGGGCTTGTAGCCCTAATCAGATATGTGACTAATGAGTCACGCACTTGGGTTCCACATCCTAACCAGATAAGTGACTATGGAGTCACGAACTTGAACCAAATAAGTAACTAATAAGTCACGAACTTAAATCAGATAAGTAACTAATAAGTCACGAACTTGGGCTCCACACCCTAACCATGTGATGTTACAGACACCTGAGCCTTTTGGCTCTGGCTCTAAGTAACCAGCCTGTAGACTAGATAAGCGCTTTTTGTTTTCATTGAACTTAAGGTCGGTCAAGCATATCATGCTTATGTTGATAATACTTATGTCGATTAGATCTAATCTTTTCAGCTTACGTTAAACATGCTAATACCATTCTTGACTCATAGTCAATTCCATAAGACCAGTGCTCAGTACCACTGTCAAACTTGACTAATTAGTCACAGCTTCATAGTCAATACCGACACCATTGTCATTTCTGACTAATAAGTCAGTACCATTCACAGATAAAAAATACTGCTTAGCATTTAATATGCATTCCATATATACAAATAGAGCACTCAACATGCCTCATCCAAAGACCATGCATGTCACATACTAGGTGCAGTTTTCTTACCTTTGGTTCGAGCGAGAAATAATAAAAGAACGACCTTTGAGAATGATCACTCCTTTGGTCCCTTAGTGGTCACCTAGTCATAACCAAATATGGAATTCCATTAATAAAATAAATCATAAAAGGTTCATGGTCTAAACCTTACTCACGGGACCTCGAATTGTACTAAAACGGTTAGTAGATTCGATTCCAAGCGTTACAAATTGAACCCTCGAGCCTAAGCCCTTGAAAACTCCTCCCTGCCACAAAAGGAAGGGGCAGGCCATGACTTGGCCTAGTGAGTTGCGGCGCACCCCCAAGTGAGAGAGTACTCTTGCTGGGTACCAGGGGCGGGTCGCGACTTGCGTGGGCCAAGTCGCGACTTGACCCCATGAACACAACACCCCTACCAATTTCTCCATTAAAACCATCCTAAATCCTTCACCAATCAACCCAGAAATCCCACCCAAGTATTACCACAATTTATCCATCATTCAACCAACAAAACCCAAGCTTTCAATCATTTAAAACCACCTCAAATAGCCACTTCTATAATCAAAACTTTAAGCTAAAAAACTAACTCAAAACAAAACAAAAACCAGAAAATAATGGTTGAAACCTTACCTCCAACTCAGAATTAAATCCCCTTCAATGGTTGAACACTAGCCCATAACCTCAAGCTTTGATCTTTTAGCTTGAACCCTCAATCTCAACTTCAAAAATTCAAAGGAAGAGAGAGAAGGAGATATGATTATGGGAGAGGAAGGAAGGCTCTGTTTTGCTGTCTAATTCTTCTACAGCCATGTTAATTCAAATATATCCTAAGATCAAATCACCAAAATGCCCCCAATCCTAATTTATCTCCTTAACAGCCACCAAGGGAAAAAGTGTCATTTCTCATCCAATCCAATTAATCATTGTTATCCCCAAAATTTCAGTTCGATGACATGGCAATCAGAAGTGACAAGTGGCAATTCATGGTCAGTAAATGACACATTAATAGTCAATAAATGTATTGGCCAAGGAGGGAAAGGTTTGATATTAATCTTTGGAGTAATGATATTACTGGTCATGAAAATTATTTATCTGGTTTGGAAGTGATTTGACCGACCAGGTAGAATTTTGTCCGACTAGTAAAGATTTTTGACTGACCAGTAAAATGTTCTGGCCGACCAGTCATTTGTATTGCTAGACCAGTAAAGTGTTTTTCTAGACCAGCAAAGTGTTTTGCTAGACCAATAAAGTGTTTTTCCCAACCAGTAAAGTGTTTTTCCAGACATGTAAAGTGTTTTGCTAGACTAGTAAAGTGTTTTGCTAGACCAGAGATGTGTCATGTTAGACCAGAGGTGTGCTAGAGGAGTGCTTTGCCTATGTCGACCAGTGAGTTGTCTTGGCCGACTAGTCACATCAGGGATGAATTTGGTCGGTCCATGGATCAGAATCTCAGAAGTTACCGTCTAGTGACTCTTCAGAAAAGCCTCAGTAACAGCTTCAACCCGAACCATTCTCAATTGTCGAGGGAATCTCTCAGATATCCCAGAATAATAGCTATATTATTGTAATTTAAATTCATTTATAATTTATTAATTAAGTTCTGTTGGAAGAACCAAGGACCCAGTTAAAGGGATATATCTGATGTACGATCCATGAGCCTATAACTAAATGGCTCATGGCATCATTTAGGGGGATCTGATCTTTTTAGACTGAGAAAAACTCTCTAGTTTTGAGACTTTGAGACTGTTACTTGGGGAATTCTTGGGGCATTTTATGAGAGAGTTTAGAGAGAGAAACTCTGTATTTTGCTACTTGCACTTAAGAAACTCAGTTGACTCAAGTTCATCTGATCTTAAGTGTAGGATATATATATATCATAACTCCAACTGGATTAGGCTATTACCAATAAATTGGGGCTGAACCACTATAAAATTATTGGTGTCGTATTTTGTATTTAAGGCTTATTGCCATTTTGACGTCTACTCGTCGTTGGCCAAAATTGTGGTCAACATTTTGGTGCTTTCATTGAGAGCCTGAAGAGAAAAACACACGACTATCATATCAAGATGGCGCCCAAGAATACCATTGTGGCATCCAAAAAGTCTGGCACATCAAAAGAGCCTGCTAAATCAGAAGGTCCTAGACCGCAGAACCTAGAGACTGAGCCCAGGGTCATTCTCGAGGAGACCACTCCAGAAGTTGAACAACTCCAGGAAGCAATAGGCAATTTCCAAGAGGAGATGATGCAATTCAATGCTCGGCAGGAGTCTTTCGCTGAAGAGATGGCCAGGCAGAGAGCTGTGTTAGAGCAGCAAAGGCGCGATATGGAGGCTAGAAGTGAAGAGATCAGACAACGACAGGAAGAATTCGACCAGAGACATCATGAAGCAACACTTGCTCTAGAAGCGGCAACCTAATTGGCCCAATCCAATGCTCAAGCCGCGGCACAAGAAGCCACCCAGGGAGCAAGAAATAATAATGTTGATCGGAGGACCACTGACAGAGACAATTCTTGGGGGCTGGACAGAAGAAGGAGTAACCCCTCTGGTCGGGAAGATGAGGGGGTCCGATCCGGAACTACCTCGATGCAAAGGGAGAACTCTAGAACCCCCTCCAGGAGCCACCGATCAGAAACTTCTAGATCAGGGAGTCACACATCGGGTAGTAAAAAGACTCCACCCAAGCAGGATTAGACCAGGACTCCTCGAGATAAGAGGACTTCACAGTTCAAAGATGGGCATGGTCGTGATGAGGCTAATAGTCATCATACCAACCAGTCAAAGGATAAAGAAGAAAACAACCCACAAGGAGGAAAAGACCGCTCGGGACGTACCGAAAGGCCTCCACTGCACCTCGCCCAGCAGAGTAGTGGGAGAGAGCAATTCCCACATAGTAAGCCCTCTGAAAATTTGAAAAGTACGGTGTTCGATCGAGCAAGAGAGCATGCTTCCCAGAAGGATCTAAGGGACGTTATCACCAACAAGAGGAGGACCGTCCTGGTCGAAGGGCAAAATCTGAACCGCCCTGCCAGTCAAGTAGAAATACTTGACAACAGTGCACCAGATGGTAATGCCCGACCAGGCGGTCAAGACCTTGGAACTTCGTCAGTTGCACCAGCCATCCAAGCCCAGATTGACGTGCTAACGGCTGTAGTGCAAGGTTTGTCAAAACGACCTTCCAGGATGGATGCGATAGACCACAGGAGTGGCAGCCCATTTTTTGCCCGGATTAGAGCAGCCTAGCCACCGGCAAAATATAAAGCACTGATGCTGCCAATATATATAGAAAAGGAAAATCGCATTAGACATGTTGGGTAATTCGAGGATCAGATGGAACTGCTTGGGGTAAGTGACGATTATCGGTGTAGAGTTTTTCCGACCACATTGTCGGATACTACCCAAGAATGGTACTGGAAGTTTAAGCCGAACTCCATTACCTCTTGGGAAGCATTCAGGAAGGATTTTTGTAAACAATTCAATGTTGCTCGGATTCCACGAGTTTATGCCAACCACTTGGCTGATATCAAACAAGGGAAGGATGAATCTCTAAAGAATTATATACAAAGATTCATGAGAGAAGACAATGGAGCAACTACTGTCAGAGACGAGGGGAAGATGGTTTCCATATCCTCCAGAATCACTTATCGAAGCCCTTTGTGGGATAGTATACATAGAAATCCAATTTCAACACTTCAACAATTTCTTGACCGAGCAGACAAGTATATGAAATTGGATGATGCAATCAAGAAAGAGGAGAATGGCATAAACCATCCGGGTGGATCAGCTGACCCTCCTAAGAATAGTGGAAACGGTCAGAATGGTTGAAAGAAATGTGGGAATAACGGGTCTGACAACCATGAAGAAAAGAAGGCTAAGTCGAGTTCAAATGAAAGGCCAACCAAGTATGAGCCTCAGTTCACTAATTACACCACTCTCTCGGCCAGCAGGGCGGAAAAATATCTTGCTAGTCATGAAGAGGTTCCCTACAAGAAACCTCCACCCATCAGGAAAGAGATGAGGAAGAGAGACAAGAATAAGTTTTGTCATTTCCATGGAGATTATGGTCATGACACGAATGAATGCAATCACCTCAAAGACGAGATAGAATTTCTTCTTCGATCGGGTCAGTTGAAAAAGTATCGGGCAGAGACACCCCAAGGAGAAGGAGGCAGCAACAATCCTGGGTTCAAATGACAAAGATCTCCACCCTTGCAACCCGAGCCGTGGACTTTACCTTAGACACTATATGTGGAGGTCCACACTTGGTTGAGGATAGCAACAAAGCAAGGGAGAGGTATGCCCAGACACTTCAACATGAGCGGGAGTGCTAGGATCAGATTTGGTGAATGGAGCCTGATCAGGAACCACTGAAATGGTGAGCATCTGAGGATATATTATCACTAAAATACCACTTTCCGAGTGGTAGCTTAATTTCAAGTTGTTTAACTTGTTATTTGAGTTTGGTTTATGAGCAAGTTATTCATTTATTTATTTTTTAACAATTTCTGTTGTTTAAGACTCATTATTAGACACGTTTTTTCCTTTTTTTTTTACGAGTAATAAAAGAGATTACGCGCAGCGTGGTCGATTCTTGCTACAAATGTGCATGTGTGTTAATTATCCGAACAGTGTTCAACTGGTCGGTAAAATTGGACAGTGTTCCACTGGTCGGTACATTCTAGCAGTGTTCAATTATTCGAATTTTTCAATATATTCTATGTGTTTCACGAGCAATTAACTGCTAGAACAGATTCGGTCAAGTAGCAAGTGACAAAGGATCTTTCAACCCTCGATAACTTGGGGGGCACATGAGGTATACTGGTATATAATCTAATATAGGCAATAAGAGCACGAGTTAAGATATCTGTTTTTAGGCTGACTTGTAAATTTTCGAAGTCAAAAAAGGCCATTAAGCTAACTTCTTTGACAAAGCTTAAGTAACTTGGAATTTTTTTTAAAAAAAAAAATTAAAAAATTTCAAGTTAGAAGCAGATATTTGTGTGACAATAAACATTATGCTTATAAAATGTTAGAGCAATAAAAGCGTGAGAAAGTATACTTAGTAGGGACTTATGAAATGTCTAGAATTTCTAAGTTAGAAAACCAAGTACTCATGCGAAAATATAAGGCATACAAGTCAGCAAAGAAAATTAAAGTATAAATGCCAACAGCTCGACTGTACGAGAAAAATATCAAAGCTGCTAAGCAACAATTGTCTTCACAAGAAAAAAGAGTAAACTACTGGCCAGGTACAAAGTTTAGCTGATCAGGTTTCAAAGTTTTCACTGGTCGAGTAGGAAACTTTGTTTTTGAGCACGACTAACACCGATGAGTCCCTGGAGTGAACAAAACAAACAAGAACATATGAATGCAAAGTAAAAATATTTACTACTCAGTGAAAATATTTCTTTGAGAAGAGAAATCAATTTTCCCCAAGATTGATTGAGAGAAATCAATCTCTCAAAATACTTTTGAGAGATTCGAACAAGGTGTTTTAATGGTGTTCGGAGGGATAAGTTTTAGGCATATGCTTAAGTAGCTATGCCATATGCCCGATCGGCTGTGCCGCATGTCCGAATGACTTGACAGACATGCCAAGGAGCTGCTGGCCCACGCGCATCTGAGGAGCTCCATGTCGAGCGGCTGCGTGCGTCCGAGCGACTGAGTGTGCGTTCGAGTGGGAAGGTGTGTATCCGAGAAGACAGGTGCATTGAGAGGAGCTTGGCACAACATTGAGGCTACATGTCTAAGCGGCTGGGGTGCGTTCAAGGAGCAGCATGTCCGAATAGGCATGGGTGTCCGAGCGGCTGGGGTAGTGTCCGAGCGGATGGCGTGCATCCGAGTTGTTCTTGTGGTGTCCGAACAGATGGAAGAATGTCCGATCGGCTAGGCTTTGGTTCGAGCAGATGGAATGGTCCGAGCAGATGGTGTGGTACCCGAGCGGATGCGTGGTGTCCGAGTGATGGATCCATTACATCTAAGCAGACGGTGGCATACCCGAGCGGCTTAGGGGGCATGTTTATGCTGCCCTTGGTGATTCTCAAAGAAGATCACCGATCGGCCATATACATGCTTTCCACAAATCTCATGGGCATGGGACACAAACATGTTTTTCTAACTCATGGGGTACTACAACAAGATCAAAAAATGGTATTTGAAGAATTCAAAAGAAAAGTTCAATCGTGGGTTTACTACAAAAGTGACAGTTACTAACCGGATGGAAGCTTTTGGATGATATCAAAAACATTTTTCTAGAGAAAAAGTTTATCATACGAGTAAATCATATAATAAACTTGGGGGGCAAATGTTATCTCCAAAATTTCAGTTCGATGACATGGCAATCAGAAGTGATAAATGGAAATGCGTGGTCAGTAAATGACACATTAATAGTCTGTTGACCCTCATTTTGGTCAACTGACACGGAGTCAAATGCTTGATGTGGTAGAAAGTATTGAAATAAGTCTAATTGAAAGAACAGTAAATGACACAACGAATTATAGTGGTTCGGCCCCACAAATTAGTAATGACCTACGTCCACTTAGGCTGTTATTGATATTAATTCTCAAAGGAGTGATCAAAGAACTAGGGTTCTTTGAGTTTCACAAGCCTTAGAGGGATGAATAATACAACCGAAAGATAATAGCTATAATTCTCTTGTAAATCATAAACTCAAATCAACCAAAAGTCCCTTCCTTGAGCTATTTCTCTCTATTTATAGGCTCAAGGAGGATTACATGAATTAGTTACAAATATTCTTTCCTAAATAATTGGATCATGGGAGATAATCTTGGATATGATTACAATTGCACAAGATCATCTCAAAATACCGTAGTATACGACCAAGCTGGTCATATATAAAATCCAAATGTTATGTCAAGGGAATCTCTCTGGTCGATGGTCGAACAGAACCTCTGCCATGTGTCAGCCACATGTTAAAAATGTCCACCACGTCATCCACGCCTGCTTTTTGGATAACATTTGCCCCCCAAGTTTATTTATTACTACCAGCAATAAATAAACTTTTAGCAAAACGACCCTTCGATTACCCCACCAAATCTGTCAGAGTAGTTCGTGCCTCCTTGGAAAAAGTGACCTGCTCATGTCTAATCATGCCTTTTCGGTTCCCAATCAATCCTATGACGGCTATCACTCTTCCCCACGCCTTGAAAAAAGGGAACTTATGATTACCTCTTTTTCCATATCTCAGGCGATATATATATATATATAACTTCCAGAACTTCCTTTTCCCTTTTTACAAGCTATTTTTCTATCAAGAACTCTTCTAAGAACCCCCAAGTCAGAACTCAGAACCTCTTTGAAGATCATCCTTCATCATTCCAGGAATCGGTTGTTCACACACCTACACTAAGAATTTCTCCAGAACTTCACAATCTTCGTATAGGTAAGCTTCAGAACTTTTGCATCCTTTACTTTGTTGTGCATGCCAATTTAAGCTAGTTTTTAAGGTTCTGATATTGCACTGTGTTCTTGGGTAGAGATGCATGAAAATAGGGTGTTTGTCGAGTGATGCTAGATATGGTGGCGTATATTTTCCATTTAGGAGTTATGAATCAGTTTGATAGTCGAGATCATAAATTTAGGACGAAAAATCGAAGTAAAAATTCAATTTTTATGCTAGTTGAAAAACTGGGTTTTTCCCGCCCTTACTGATGTTGAAAAAGCTTTTTCAAAAAAAACTTTTTGCTTTCACTTTTTGATCTGTTTTTCAAACTGTTCGTATGAAAAATTTAGTTTTTTGTTAGAATGCTGTTGTATAGAAGTTAGACTTTTATACACGAGCAGCGCTATTCTAAACAACTTTTTAGGCTCTTCATCCTCACCTCCCGAATTTTCTGTCCGCAGATTTTAATGCTAGATTTGTGGGGAGATGAGAGGCCGATCGACGATGATCTACTTGCATAGTTTCTCGAGGGCAAAGAACGGCCAGCTCAGTGCGTCCACGAGATTCCTTTCTCTAGAATTTCTCCTTCTAGACCTCAACCAACTCTAGTTAGAATGGGTCGTGTCAAGTCCACTGCCCAAAAGAAGAAAAAACATGAAAACCCCTCAAATCCTCCAGCCCAGCCTGACTCGCAGGTTGGGATTCCCTCGACCAATGGTCGAGAAAATATTGTTCCAGACCCTCACATCCAAGTTAGGGCCCGCCCTCGGCATTCAGTTCTTCCCGATGTCGAGTGGTATCTTTCCCCACTCAGCCAAGTAACCCCCAGGATGCTAGCCAACTACTTCAGAAAGTATGGCCTTACTGGGGTAACCCTCAAAATCCCTACTGCGGATCAGAGGGAAAAATTTTCTGGAGGCGTTTACAGCACCTGGTCGAGGTATCACATAGAGGCTGGGGCTACCCTTCCTCTCCATCCATTCTTTCAGGGGGTGGCGAACTACTTTGGTGTCGCCCCTTTCCAAATTACACCCAACGGATATAGAATGCTTGCTGCACTCTATATCCTTTATAACCATAAACAATGGCCAGAGCCTACCCCCCACGAGGTCAATTACCTTTTTGACCTTAAATCCAACCCCCAACAATCTGGTACGGGGTTCTTTCATTTTTGTCACCAGTAGACCAACCAAACCTCCTGAGTGACACCACCCACATTTCCAACGTGGGGAAATACAGTCAGGAGTATTTCCTCATGCCTGACATGGTCGCGAATAACTTGGCCTTCGCTCGAGGAGGTAAATGTCTTTTTCCACTGGTCACTATTTTTACTTAGCAAATTTCCTTGCATTTTTCTGAAACATCTTGTGTTTTTCAAGCCCATCGTTGCGACTAGACCCAACACCAGACATGGTGTTGAGGTCTGCCATGTTGGCCAGCATGACAGACGTTGAGAAGAGCGTCAAGTCCTTGGTCACTGAGGCCAACTTGAGGCTAGCTGGCCTCCTAGCCCCTCATCAGGATGTGAGGGAACCCGCGGTAGGAAGTGCCACTGCCGAGGAAAATTCTGAGCAGCAACCACCAGCGTCTCCTCCTCGACGGAGACTGAGTGTGGTTACAATCAGGGAACCCGTTGGCACTCCCCCAGCAGAAACGTCTTCTGCCCCCCAAGGAAAGGGAAAACAAAAGGCAGCCAAGCTTGTGATAGACTTAGACGAGTCCTCTGACGAAAATGGTATTGTTATTTCACTCTTAGATAACTTGCCAATTCCCTGTCATTTATTTGACGGGGACGGCAATTTTACATATGCTCCAAACCTAGGGCCAGACTTCTTCATGCTAGAGAGTGAGTGCATGACTAGTAGAGTCAATAGTATAGCAACCAGTAGTAATAGCTCGGGTATTTGACTTTGTAATTTTCTTTATTTCTTTTCTGATGCAACATAACTTGTCATCTATTTTTGGCTTATTGTTTGCATGTTTACCTCTTTTGCAGAAATGGCTTCTACAAATGTTTTCGATCTATACAACATTCAGGAGGAGGAAGAGGTTCCCTTGGTCTGAAAGAGGAAATCGACGAGGAAACATGACGGTGAGTCCAATCAGGTGCCTTCGGCCAAGAAGAACCGAGCCACCGATCCTTTGAAGGATGGGCCCTCTGGCCAAACATCTGCCCAGCCTCCTGCTCCTGTTGAGAAGGAAATTCTGCCTCCACCTGCTTCTGCTGCCACGACTCCTTCACCTCCGGCCCCTACCGAACAGGCCCAACAAGGTGAGGGTGTTCCCCCTGGGGCAAAACTATTGGGCCGCTCCCTAAGGTCAGCCAAGGATTGCCTTACTCACATCCTTAAGCATGACCACTACAAAGAGGCCATGGCTGATGAAGAAACAATGGGGGTCAACCAGATCCTCAATAGAGCCCTTAATGAAGTGGCCAATGTAAGTAATCTTCCTTCTCTTTCGTGATCATGGTCTTGGTTTTCCTTTTTGAAGTCAGTCTAATTCTTATTCTTTGATTCCAGGCAATGCTAACCATGACGGCTACTCGCACCCACGTGGGTGCAAGCGTCGAGCAGTCCCGTGCTAGGGAGGCGAAGCTAATGGAGGAGCTTCAAGCCACGAAGTCTAGGCACACGGGAGAGCTGGAGGTGGTGACCCAGCAGAAGGATTCTTTGGCAGCGGACCTGGTGGAGAAACAAACCTATTTGTAAAATGCCAGAAAATAGAGGGATGAGTACCGGAGGCCAACCGAATCCACTGGCGCGAAGTCAAGAAGCTCCAGGAGGAAAATCTTGCGAAGGACAGGAGCATCACCGTCCTCAAGAGCCAAGTGGATCAACTCAGGCTCACAAACACCAAGGACCTGGAGAGGTACAAGAACGCGACACTATGATGTTTCTATGACTTCTGGAAACACAATCAAAGTGCCAACTTTGGCTACCTTCCAGAGGATGCCAGTACAGCCGAGTTGGCTCACTGTGCTGCTCGACTGGCTGCCGAAGAAAGGGCCAGAGTTCCTGCCTCCCCAGAGATTTCGCTGGCCACGGGGATGGATGGAGGGGAAGCTGCAGAAGGTGCAGTTAACCAAAATGCTCCCCAGGATCCTCCTGCTACTCCTTAGCCTGTTTTTAAGTTATTTTCTTTTCTTTTCCTTGCATGACCCACAGGCCAAGATGTTAAGACAATGTTTACTTTTTTATTGCTGCATGAGCAACTTTACCTTTTAATTTAACATTTACATCCGAGCAATACTGCTCGCAGTGTAAAAGGATTCCTTTGACATTATAATATTTATATTTTATTATATTTCTGTTCGCATGACCGAACCTAGCATAGTACTTTAGCTTGATTTAACATAATATAAATTTTGAAAAATACTCTAAGTATTGTAGCATGCTTTCACTTATTTTGTTCATGTGTTTACATACCTCTTGGTATGCTTTGCTTTCTATGTGCCTTATATGCCCCCCAAGTGATTGAGGAGCTTTAGGTCCTTGGTCACTTGCCTTGACCACAACCTGTACGGACATTAATGCTCGGTATAAAATGCAAAACTTATAATACAGCAAAACAACACACGTAATGAACAAATACTTGTAAAAAATTATAAAGTTTGGCAAGAATGACTGGCTACGCACAGTCCCTTATAATTCTCGTATTTAAATGGACTAAACATGTCCTTACGAGTGATCTTTGAAAGATCTTACACTTATAAGTGATTAGCCATATAACATGACTATCCCTTTTTCAAAACTTTTAAAAAGTAAAAATTAATACAAGCCAGTCCTTTAAGAAGGATTGTTTACTGATAATACTTGCGCAAGTGTTCTCCATTCCAATAACGCGGAATGAGATCTCCATTTAAGCGTGCAAGTTTGTATATGCCTGGATGAAGGACTTCTTCAATCTGGTAAGGTCCTTCCCAGTTTGGTCCGAGTTCTCCAGCAGCTTGGTCGCGGGTGTTTAAGAAAACTCTTCGAAGTACTAAGTCTCTGACGTTGAACTTTCTCTCTTTTACTTTGGAGTTAAAATATCGAGCGACTTTTTGCTAGTACGCAGCTACTCGGAGTTGGGCTTTTTCTCGTTTCTCCACAATCAGGTCTAGGGACTCCATCAACAGTTGGCTATTTTGGTCTTGGTCGTATGTGATTCTTCGATGTGAGGGCGGATCTAACTCGATTGGCAACATAGCTTCATACCCATATGCTAAGCAAAATGGGGTATGACCTGTTGCTGTTCTGTGAGAAGTTCTATACGACCAGAGTACTTCAGGCAGCTGTTCTGGCCATGCTCCTTTGGCTTCCTCGAGCCTTTTCTTCAGGGTATCCTTCAATGTCTTATTTATTGCTTCTACTTGCCCATTTGCTTGCGGATGAGCAACTAAAGAAAAGCTCTTGATGATGCCATGCCTTTCACAGAAGTCTGTGAACATGTCACTATCAAACTAGGTGGCATTGTCCGAGACAATCTTTCTTGGTAATCCATATTGACAAATAATGTTCTTGATGACAAAATCAAGTACTTTCTTTGTCGTTATGGTTGCGAGTGGTTCAGCCTAGGCCCATTTGGTGAAGTAATCGACCGCCACAACTGCATATTTCACCCCACCTTTTCCTGTTGGCAAAGACCCGATTAAATCTATACCCCATACTGCGAAGGGCCATGGACTTTGCATCTGCTTTAACTCATTAGGAGCTGCCCATGCGATCTTGGAAAACCTCTGACATTTATCACATTTTCGCACAAACTCCATCGAGTCTTCATTCATGGTCGGCAAGAAATAACCCTGCCTTAGAATCTTATTTGATAAGCTTTGCCCCCCAGCATGATATCCATAGAAGCCTTCATGTACCTCCTTCATCAGCTCTTTAGCCTTTTCTGGTGTAACACACCTGAGCATTGGCATTGAGTATCCTCTTTGGTATAGGACACCATCGACCAGGATATACCTAACAACTTGTCTCTGAAGGGTCCTGGCTTTATTTCTATCTGCTGGTAGTATACCGCTCGTGAGATACTCCAAGTATGGTGCCATCCAGGTATTTGCTAACCGGACCTCCATATTGGTTTCGTCTGCTCGTATGCTTGGCGCGTGTAGCCGCTCAACTGGCACTATATTTAAGTGTCAGCATCCTTTGCACTCGTGAGTTTAGCTAAGGCATCTGCGTTTGAATTCTGATCTTGAGGTATTTGTGAGGGTATATTTCTCAAATTGTGCCAACAGATCTTTTGTTTTTTTCAGATAGGCCACCATTTTTAGGCCTCATGCTTGATACTCCCCTAAGACCAGATTCACTACCAGCTGTGAATCACTGTAAATATCCAGCACTTTTATGTTCATGTCTTTGGCTAACCTTAACCCTGTGAGTAGGGCTTCATACTCGGCTTCATTGCTTGAAGCGGTGAAATCAAACCTAATTGCACAGTGAAATCGATGCCCTTTTGGCGTTATTAATATCACTCCTCCTCCTGCGTGAGATTCGTTGGATGACCCACCTGTGAATAGCTTCCACGAAGGAGCTTCCACGAAGGAGCTTCAACTTAAGGCTCAGGCGCACTAGGCTTTTCATCCTGGTCACTGTCTGGGAGTTCAGTAAATTAAGCAATGAAATCAGCCAGGACTTTTCCTTTTATTGCTGCTTGCGATGAGTATGCTATATCGAACTGCCCAAGTTTGACTGCCCATTTCAACAAATGACCAGCAGCCTCTGGCTTTTGCAAAACTTGCTGAAGGGGCTGGTTAGTCAAGACCGTGATTGGATGGGCTTGGAAGTAAGGACGTAATTTCCTTGAAGCCAAAATTAGGCAATATGCTAATCTTTCAATGGGAGGATATCTTAATTCGACTCTGATTAACCTCTTGCTCACATAATACATTGCCTTTTGTACGCCTCCTAATACTCTAACTAACACCGCACTAGCAGAATATTCGGTGATCGCCAAGTATATGAACAAAGTTTTCCCATCTCCAGGCTTTGATAAGACGGGAGGCTGCAACATGTGGGCTTTTAAGGCTTGGAAAGCTTGTTCGCAGTCTTCAGTCCACTCGAACTTCTTGTTGCCCCTAAGTAGATTAAAGAAAGGGACTCACTTATCTGTTGATTTTGAAATAAATCTACTGAGCGCGACAATTCTTTCAGTCAAACTTTGCACATCTTTGATCTTTATTGGCGATTTCATATCGATCAGGGCCTTGATCTTTACGGGATTAGCCTCGATTCCTCTCGAATTTACGATGAACCCCAAGAACTTCCCTGATCCTACTCTGAAGGAACACTTGAGAGGATTTAGCTTCATTTGATATTTGTTCAGAACCTTGAAACACTCTTGTAAATCCTTCACATGTCCTTTTGTCTTTTTTGACTTTACTAGCATGTCATACACGTACACCTCCATGTTTACCCCGATCAACTCCTTAAACAAATGGTTAACTAGCCGCTGGTAAGTCGCACTAGCGTTTTTCATTCCGAAGGGCATTACTTTGTAACAGTATAGCCTTGTCTCGGTTTGAAAGCTAGTGTGATCCTCGTCAGGGGGATGCATACTAATCTGATTGTACCCTGAGTATGCATCCATGAAGGAGAGGATCTCATGGCCTGCAGTTGCATCGACCAGCTGGTCGATCGTTGGGAGTGGGAAGCAATCTTTAGGGCAGGCTTTATTAAGGTCTGTGAAATCCACACAGGTCCGCCATTTTCCATTCGGCTTGGGAACCAGTACTGGATTAGAGACCCATGATGGATAAAACGCCACCCTGATGAACCCATTATCCTTTAGTTTTTCAACTTCCTCCTTCAAAGCTTTTGATCTGTCTTTATCGAGCAGTCTTATTTTCTGTTGCATGGGTGGAAAGCTTTTGTCGACGTTCAGGACATGGCTGATGACTGTAGGATCTATCCCAGCCATGTCTTTATGTGACCAGGAGAAAACTTCCTGGTTCTTCTTCAAAAATTCCACCAGTGCGTATTTTGTTGTTGCTTCTAAATTTTTACCGACCTTTACAACTCTGGTCGGAAACTCTTCGTCAAGCTGGACCTCCTCAAGGTCCTCGACAGGTCCTACATCTTCTTCAAAATCCCCAAAGCGTGGATCTAAGTCTCTATCCTCACTTTGGGCAACACCCTATTTGGTGACTTCATCACTTGATTGGGCTTGTACATTAATGGCCATCTGCAACTTTTCTGGGGGAGCGCTCCTCGACATACCCTTCTTGGCCTTAGTGATTGAGGCATTGTAGCACTCCCTTGCTTCCCTCTGGTTTCCCAATACATGTCCTACCCCTGCGTTTGTTGGGAATTTCATGGCTAAGTGCCATATAGAGGTGACGGCCCGAAGGTCGACCAGTATTGGCCTTCCAATTACAGCATTGTAGGCCGAAGGACAATCAACTACTATGAAAGTAGTGAGTAATGTCCTAGTGGCGGGCGTAGCACCTGCTGTTACTGGAAGCCTGATTGAACCTGTTGGAGCGAGTCCCTCACCAGAGAAATCGTAAATTGTTTGGTTGCAGGGCTCCAAGTCCTTCACGGACAACTTCATTCATTTCAGCGAAGATTTATACAGGATGTTAACTGAACTTCCTGTATCGACCAGTACTCTTTTCACCATCATTTTGGCAATCTGAACATCCACGACCAGCAGATCGGAAAGTGGGAATCGGACATGCTGAGAATCACAATCAGAGAAGGTTATTTCACCGTCCTCTGTCTGAGTCTTCTTTGATGCCCGATCCTCCACAGTCATCATCTCGATGTCCTGGTCGTGGCGTAGGGTCCGAGCATATCGTTCCCTTGCCTTTTCGCTGTTTCCCGCAAGAAGCGGGCCTCTGCAGATGGTGAGTAAGGTGCCAGCCACGGGGTCAGGCTGTAAAGGTGGCGAGCGTTGGCGTGTAGGCGCCTGCTCATTGCCACCTGGGGCCTCTCGTTAGGAAGCTCCTGAGGCCCGTATGTATCTCCTCAAGTGTCCTTGTTTAATAAGGAACTCGATTTCATCCTTCAACAGGTTGCACTCGTTTGTATCGTGTCCTTAGTCATTGTGAAAATGATGGAACTTGGTGGTATCCCTTTTCGAAATGTCCTTTCGAATGGCAGCGGGTCTTTTGTAAGGCACACTGGAACTGGCGGCCTGATCCACCTCTGTTCGAGACTCGACAAGGGCAGTGTAGTTGGTGAACCTTGGCTCATAACGATTGCCCTTAGCACGCTTATTCTCGGAGGTAGAAGGTTCGTTATGGGGCCTCTTCCCCCCATTCTCGCCGTTGCCATTCCCATTTCCTTTGTCGTTGCCGTTGGGTTTTGACCCATTGGCAGCTTTGGCAGGGTCTTCAATCCCCTTATCTTTATTTGCGGTCTTTCCCTCGCTGGCAATGGCATCCTCGAGTTTGATGTATCGATCTGCTCGATCCAAAAATTCTTGGGTAGTTTTAACCCCATGCTTCCTCAGGCTACTCCAAAGGGGCGTACAGCGCCTAACTCCTGCAGTTAGGGCCATCATTTTTCCTTCGTCTCCCACTGTTTTGGCTCCAGCCGCAGCTCGCATAAAACGCTGGACGTAGTCTTTCAGTGGTTCTCCTTCTTGCTGGCGTATCTCGACCAGCTGGTTTGCCTCAGTTGGGTGCACACGACCCGCATAGATTGTTCCGTAAAACTCCTTTACGAACATCTCCCAAGATACAATACTTGCAGAAGGGAATTTAAAGAACCACTCCTGTGCAGCATCAGAAAGTGTTGCAGGAAAGATCCTGCACCGAGCGTCTTCGGACACCTTCTGAATGTCCATTTGTATCTCAAACTTGTTGACATGAGATACCGGGTCACCATACCCGTCAAAGTTCGGCAGTGTGGGCATTTTAAATTTACTGGGAGTGTCTGCCACAGCGATCCTCTCAACGAAAGGAGTGCCCCTTCTCCTGTCGTACTCGATGTGTGACATTCTTCCCCTGACCAGCTGTTGTACTGCTTGGTTCAGGGCATCTATCTGGGCCTGAACGACTTCAGGAATTGCCGAGGCCTTTGGTGCTGGGGGAATGTACTCGTCGTGCCATTCCCGGCAGTCGTTGAGTACATCCTTTAAGTCGTCATCTCTTCGTTGTTGGTCACTGGCTCTGAGCTGGCTAAAGACATTGTTTTGTCTAGGCTGCCCCCCAGCATTACGTCTCACTTGTTGGTCTTCTCTAGGTGGTGGGCTTCTACCTCCACCTCTCTCCTCGTTCCTCCGACCAGCATTCCCTCGGCCTAAGTCAGCCTCATTGTAGCCATGGCCATCTCTGAACCTCGATTGGCTATGGTGGGACCGACTGTCTCCTCAATTGCCTCCTCGGGCTGGAACTTCTCGACCGTTAGGGGAGGCCTGCACTGGTCGGTAGGTCCCCGTGCATTACCATGCCGTGAGGGGCCCCTGACCGTAGAACCTATCTCTGAGTTCCTTCTGTTGCGAGAAGGACGCTATCCCCTGCTCGGTGGGTGCGGCTCTTCACCCCCCTGGCGTCTAGGGCTGCGGGGCTGCTGCCCAGCCCTATTTTGCCTTGGATGCGGAGGATTGCCTCGACCAGCCTGGGATGGAGGTTGCGTCTCAGGGTCCCTAGGTGGGACATCATCCTGAGGCATTGGCGGGTGCTCCGGCCTTTGGGGGCTTGTTGGCTATAATGGAGGGCTAGGATTGGGACCTCTTTGAGGTGGCCCATTTGAGGGTTGATCAGGCTGTGAGTCAGGTGCAGCCTGATTCCTAGCCAATTGTAGGGCTGCTTCGAGGACTTCCATGGCCTCCCTCTGACGACGGTCCATCTCTGCCTGTCTTTCACTCAGCTCTTGGCGCTGACGCTCTATTTCTTGCTGCTGTCGTGCCATGGTCTCCGCAACACTTTCTTGACTGGCTCTCAAATTAGCCAATTCATCTTGCAATACTCCTAGAGTATTTCTCAGCATTTCAGAGTCTAGTTCCTCCTCATCAAACTCCAAGTGTGGCTCCTTCTCATCCATATTCGGAGGAGGAGGTTGAGATGGTGCAGCGCCAGCCGCCTGCCCAGTCTTCCTTGTTGTTTTTGCCATTAGTGCTTCAACAACCTCATCTCAAGCTCTCAATGAAAGCACCAGAATTTTGACCCTCATTTTGGTCAACTGACACGGAGTTAAATGCTTGATGTGGTAGAAAGTATTGAAATAAGTCTAATGGAAAGAACAGTAAACGACACAACGAATTATAGTGGTACTGTAACGACCTGAATTTGCTAATAGGGCTTAGGGCCTTGATTAGTGTGCCTGGAGGGAAATAAATGAATTATTATGTTAATATATGAATTTAAATGAATATGTGATTAGAATGCATGTTTAGGTGGAATAAATATGCATGTGGGCCCCATTTGTTTGTTAGGGGTAAATTGGTAATTTTAGCCGCTGAGGGCATAAATGTGATAATTGTATTATATGATTAATACCACGTGTGAGTGGTGATATTGTTGTGATGCACGTGCCGAGACGGTCCTAGGGAGCTAATTAGTTTAAAAGTCACAACGGGATTAAATATCCGGCTTGGGAGGAGCCTAGGGGTATTTTGGGAATTCTATACTTTGAGTTTGTGAGTTAATGGTTAATGGTAATTGAGTAACTTGAGTGACCATTGGTGACCATTAAGAGTGACATATTTTAGATGAGAACATGGTAGATTTGTAGGAAAGGTTAAATGGAAAAAATGCCCTTGAGGTTTAGTTAGGAAAGGAATTATATGGAGGGGTAAAATGGTCTTTTGGCAGGATATAGAAACCTTCAGCTGAGGGAAAAGATGATTCACGTTTCTATACTTAGGCATATCTTGTTTATGCTGAAAATTGGAGGAAATACTAGAAGGAAAGGAAATGAAGAAGAGAGCTGAAATTGGGAGACCTAGGAGGAGAATCTAGTGATTTGAGGCAATTAAAGTTGATCATAACCAAGATTGTTCAGAGGTAAGAGTTTATCCCCTGTTTTGCTTAAGTTTTAAGCTTGATTTCTAGAAAATAAGTATGGAAATTTAAAGATAGTTATGGCTGATTTTGTATGGAATTCATCTTGGTAATCAAGAGGAATTGGTTTCAAGCTGGGATTGGAGGGAGTTCAAGCTGAGTTATTGGTTGAGGTAAGAGTTTTAAACATCTTTGAATTCTCGTATCTGATGTGGTTTAAGAATTTGGAAGCATGGTTTACATTTTTCAAGCCTTGGTTTAAGTTTTTGGAATTTGAAACCAAAGTGTGGATTTTGGGGGTGATTGTGTGTTGGACCTTATTGTTGGTGTTTTAAAGTTATTAGATGGTTCATTTGAGGTTTCAAATTGGTTTTGGGGTTTAGGTATGTGTTTGGGTTGAATTGGAGGTGTTTTGGCTCGGGGAAAATGCAGGGGAAAACCCAGAATTCTGGGTTCACGAAGGGGCGTCGCGGCCCTGTTCTTCTGCGCCGTGGCGCTAGGCTGCAGCAGGGGGGCAGACCATTCTGGGCGTCGCGGCCCTCTTTAGTGGGTGCCGCGGTGCTAGGCTATTTTCTGGCCAGGGAAATTTTGCATTTTAGGGCTTTTGCCCAAGGGGCTCGGGGGATGTTTCCGCTACATTTTTTTGGGAAATTGGAGGTCCCGAGAGTACGGGATTGGTCCCGGGAAGTGGTTTTGGATTGGTTAGTATTAAAGGGTGTTGTATGTGTGTTGTGACTAGGTTTTTGGAGAGGCTCGGGATAGAGGATCGTGCTCGTGACTTTGATGCATTGTGAAGCTCGAGATATAGGTAAAAAAACCCTTGTTTCCATAGAGCTTGTATACAGGGATGAGCCCTGTGTTTGAATTGTAGGGCGTAGCCCTTTGATTGAATTGGTTAGTATTCAATATATGTTTGTTATGCTATGAATGCAATTATGTGAATGATCGGCAAGAATCGGGAGCGGTGTAGGCCGGGAATGGCATTAGGCACGTTGGGTGCAAGGGGCCGGGAGCAGCGTTGAGCACGTGGAGTGCGAGTTGCCAGGGCAAGTCCCTAAAGGATACCTGGGATATCCTCACGGTGTGGACCGCGAACCCAAGGCCTGGTAAAGCGCCTGGGATGGCTAGGCCGTATGTGTTTAGCCTATTGATGGCCAGTTTGTATACTTGGCGTATGTGTTGCATATGTTATCTGTTTGTGGGTTTTCTTGCTGGGCTTCGACTCACAGATGCTCTGTGGTGCAGGTAAGGGTAAGGAGAAAGCCAACCAACCATGAGTGTAGCAGGTGTGAAGCGGCGTGTACATGTTTGGCCAGCCTGGCTGCCACAACCAGTGGATTTTGGGAGATATTTGTAATAAACCTAGATTTTGTCGTTTAGTCGACTTGGTTTAATTTATATGTTGCAAATATTTCTAAACTGTATTTTGGGATCCCAAGTGGTAAACTTTTATGATTTTCAATGAAACGAAGTTATTTCTAAAGTTTTTCTCTGTTTATGGCTTAATTACACTATTTGACCTAAAACCTCGATTAGCGAGTTGATTGCACGCTTTTAAACTCACTTAGTAACGGCTCTAAGGAAGTAGGGTGTTACAGGTTCCACCCCACAAATTGGTAATGACCTACGTCCACTTAGGCTATTATTGATATTAATTCTCAAAGGAGTTATCAAAGAACTAGGTTTCTTCGAGTTTCACAAGCCTTAGAGGGATGAATAATACAACCGAAAGATAATAGCTATAATTCTCTTGTAAAGCATAAACTCAAATCAGTCAAAAGTCCCTTCCTTGAGCTATTTCTCTCTATTTATAGGCTCAAGGAGGATTACATGAATTAGTTACAGATATTCTTTCCTAAATAATCTGATCATGGGAGATAATCTCGGATATGATTACAATTGCACAAGATCATTTCAAAATATACGGAGTATACAAACAAGTTGGTCGAATATAAAATCCAAATGTTATGTCAGGGGAATCTCCTTGGTTGATGGTCGAACAGAACCTCTGCCAGGTGTCAGCCACGTGTTAAAAATGTCTACCACGTCATCCACGCCTGCTTTTTGGATAACATAGTCAATAAATGTATTAGCCAAGGAGGGAAAGGTTTGAGATTAATCTTTGGAGTTGTGATATTACTGGTCATGAAAATTATTTATCTGGTTTGGAAGTGATTTGACCGACCAGGTAGAATATTTGTCCGATCGATAAAGATTTTTGAGTGACCAGTAAAATGTTCTGGCCGACCAGTCATTTGTATTTCTAGACCAGTAAAGTGTTTTGCTAGACCAGCAAAGTGTTTTGCTAGACCAATAAAGTGTTTTGCTAGACCAGCAAAGTGTTTTGCCCGACCAGTAAAGTGTTTTGCCAGACCAGTAAAGTGTTTTGCTAGACCAGAGATGTGTCATGTTAGACGAAAGGTGTGCTATAGTAGTGCTTTGCCTATGCAGATTGGTGAGTTGTCTTCGCCAACCAGTCACATCGGGGATGGATTTGGTCGGTCCATAGATCAGAATCTCAGAAGTTACTGTCTAGTGACTCTTCAGAAAAGCCTCAGTAACAGCTTCAACCCGAACCATTCTCAATTGCCGCGGGAATATCTCAGAGATCCTAGAATAATAGCTATATTATTGTATTTTAAATTCATTTATACTTTATTAATTAAAGTCTGTTGGAAGAACCAAGGACCCGGTCAAAGGGATATATCTGATGCACGATCTATGAGCCTATAAATAAATGGCTCATGGCATCATTTAGGGGGATCTGATCTTTTTAGACTGAGAAAAACTCTCTAGTTTTGAGACTTTGGGACTGCTACTTGGGGCATTTTCTGAGAGAGTTTAGAGAGAGAAACTTTGTATTTTTCTACTTGCACTTAAGAAACTTAGTTGACTCAAGTTCATCTGATCTTAAGTGTAGGATATATATATCATAACTCCAAGTGGATTAGGTTATTACCAATAAATTAGGGCTGAACCACTATAAAATTATTGGTGTCATATTTTCTATTAAAGGCTTATTGTCATTTTGAGATCTACTCGTCGTTGGCCAAAATCGTGGTCAACAATCATAATTAACGTCCTCTGATTCCCGTTATTCTCAATATTCTCCAATAATTAATAAATCAAATCCCATTACCCTTTAATTATCGGTAATGTACTAATCATCAAATTACCCCGAGACTCACCCCGAGCCCGGAAATTAATCCCGTTATGACCAAACCGCTAATTTACATTCTAAGACCGTCTCATGCTGAATAGCTCGAACAAATCCACATTATAATGTGGTCTCCTCATAATTCATAAACATGCATGAAAATATACAAATATGCCATCAACGGGAAAAATTACCAAAATACCCTTACAATGAAAAGTGGACCCACATGCATGCATTTATCATCATATAATCATTTAATTGCATAATAAATCAATTATGGCTCTCATGGCCCCCTAATCTAGGCTCTAAGCCACATTAGGGATTTTGGGACATTACATTTATTAATCATGATTTTGAGAGCTTTTATTTTTGTTTTGACTTAAGTGAATTGGAAGAATGTTTTGACTGAAATTCTGGATTATAAGTTGATTTTCCTAAAGATTATATAAGTGTGTTAGTCATCATAGCTCGAGGCTTGAATTTTTGTTGTTGGTTTGATTCAGTGGTGTTTGTTGTTTAGGATTTTAGTTTACTATGTTTATTGTTGTGTTCATTACTCGAGGGTGAGTAAAGAGTAAGTTTGGGGGAGTTTGATAACTCCATTTTAGTGTCGTTTTAGAATATGATTTTGTACGCCCTAAATATCCGCGAGTTATTAGCGAGCTGGAAAAGGGCATAATTCAGTCTGCCATGTGTAAATCGTCCACCCGGAGCTGCTGTTACGAGTCTCCACCTCCCTAGCCCGAGCTGATCAAAGAGTTAGCAGTCTACTCGAAGGCAGCGGATCAGCAGTATGGATATCACAAGCTGGCGCTACATCAAGCTCAAGGTGCGGCATAGATCTGACACTCGAATCCTTGTAAAGGCTCCCATGCAATGTAAACGTACACATATCAGACATCACGTGTCTATTCAATTCCTGAATTCTCGGACACGCAATATCCCCCCTTACCTATTGATTAGACAACACCTCATTGTCAGGTTTTAGGAATTAATCATCAGTGTCACAGAGATGACATGATGGGTAAAAAGGTCACGGGATGACCCCCTTTACCAACGCCCAGGTATCCTCTCCCTATAAATACCAAGACCCTGGGCATTGCAAGGGGTCGGCATATTTTTTGTAAAGAAACACCCTGTAAGGAATTATCAAGAAAGATCAATAATATTGACTGGTGGACTAGAGGGATTTTAACCTTCGAACCACCTAAAAGGAAAAGAGTGATAACCTTCCCGCGATACTAATTTCGCCAGTTTAGAGTTACGATATTTTCATATTACGGTTCACTATTTAGCACTAATCCATCGTGTTTATTCGTATAATAATCAGTTGGCGAAGAACCGCGTCGACAGTTTGGTGCTTTCATTGAGAGGATTTAGATTGGTGCTATCGCAGAAACCTGACCATGGTGGTTACTCGTTCAAGACATGGTAATGAAGCGTATCAGCTAGATGGGCAGGAGGCCCACGATGCCACCATATCAAATGAACAAAA
Source organism: Humulus lupulus (assembly GCF_963169125.1). NCBI lineage: Eukaryota > Viridiplantae > Streptophyta > Magnoliopsida > Rosales > Cannabaceae > Humulus > Humulus lupulus. Next base: position 108,422,298 of record NC_084797.1, on the reverse strand, counting down.
CCCTGAGGTCCAGCAGTGACCGGGAAAGCAGCCTATGGGCCAGGGCAACACCAGGAGTTCGTCACCCCGGCCGCCAAATCCAAACCCGAATTTCCTAACGGCGATAGAGATGGAGAACATACAGTTGAGGAGTCAGTTGTCAAGAGAAAACAAGAAAATCGAAGAGGACTTGGCCCGGTTACCCCCTCTTACAACCGACGCTAATGTCGGAAAGAGACAAAGTGGGACTCATAAGTCCCGCCGGGATAACCGGTCCAGGCCCAGCCGATCAGTCAGAACCTCGACTCCGATGTCTACCCCCACGTCACACCACCACCAGGAAACTATGTTTGAGGAGTTTCCTAGGGCCAATCAGCAATTCAGCAGATCAGTCTGAACCTCAACTCCTAGCTCGACTCCACCATCGAACGCACCTAGAAGGGCACGAGGCAGCTCGCGGAGGAGATCCGGGGAGGGCTCGCGACGACAGCCTGCTCCGGTCGGCCGTCCTGCACCACGGTCAGACCGCCAGGCGCAGGACGTGGGGGATGGTAGAGTGGAGCGGCTGTGACCTAACTTAATCCGCCCGGACAGGACTAGGATCGCATCACCAGTTAGGCATCCCCCGTCCCCAATAAGATACCCATCTCCTCCCCATCCAGTTTGGGACATTCCGGCTCATGGGAGCAGCAGGAGAAATCCTCCTTCCGCCGGCCCCTCCCATCGCAGCTAAAAGCGCGAGGAAGTCCCGGACCCTCACCCCCAGCAGCGGGCTCCAAGTTTTTCAAACGGGAATTATTGGACCGGGAGCCACCGAAGTGGCAGGTCCGGTGAAGACCTGCGCAATCGTTTGAGTTTGGCACAAAGCCCTCAAGGCTGACTATGGAAATACGTGGACGATAGTTCCAAGCTTATGGCCTTGAGGATTGGAATCCTCGTTGGAGGCGGACTATGGAAGAGATACAGAGAAAAGGTGTCAGCACCGTCGATGAATTCCTAAACAAGGCCCAGGGATGGATAAACCTGGAAGAAGCGTAAGCATCGGTCGTGGGAACCAGCCAAGCCCCTGATCAGCCCGTTGGAGTGGGAACGGATGTCGGGAAAACGACTCTAACCGTTACACATAATAACCAAGTGGGTGGAGGCAAGAGAAAAGGGAGCAGCGAGGGCGGCCAACACGGTCCGAAGAAGAACAAGCCCATGGAAAAATTTAAGCCAGTTTATGCGACTTATACCAAGCTCACGAACACTAGGGAACACATTTTCCTAGCCAACTCTGCCCACCTCCCCTGGAAGAAACCGAAGCCTTTGAAGCACCAGAAGGCCAAGAGGGACCCTTCCAAGTTCTGTCGATTCCACAACGACATTGGCCACAGCACTAAGGATTGTATACATCTGAAGGATGAGATCGAGACTCTCATCAGAGCCGGACCTTTGGCTCAATATGCGCGAAACAGAGTTCCCACCAGTCAACCAGCTCTAGAAGCTCCAGTGAGTCAGCCCGGGCCCCGGATAAATCAGGACACCCCTCCTCCTGTGATAGGAGGAGAGATATCCACGATCTCTGGAGGCCCCCATTTGGCCGGCACGAGCAAGGGTGCCCAGAAAAGATATGTCAATGAGTTGAAGGCTCATAACGGAGTGGAGTTCGTCCCAGAGCAGCATTTTCCCAAACAGCAACGACTGGAGAGGCAACCAATCATATTCACCGAGGAAGATGCTAGTCACGTCCAGTTCCCCCATAACGTCCTCTGGTCATAACCTCCCAACTCGCCAACTAGAGAGTTAGGAGGATACCGGTCGATAATGGGAGTTCGATTAACCTGTTGTTCCGGTCTACACTGGAAAAGATGGGTTTATCTGTCACCGAGTTGAAAGCCACCTCCATGATGTTGTATGGATTTTTCGGAGAAGGATCAACGGCGATAGGGACAATCAAGTTGGTAATTACCTTGGGAGAGGGGCCCTGGACTGTCTCTAAACTCCTCAAATTCGTGGTCATCGATCATCCCGCCGCCTACAACGCCATTCTGGGTTGGCCTACGTTGATAGCATTTGAGGCCATAACCTCCATCCGCCACCTCGTAGTCAAATTCCCCTCTTCCATGGGAATATGCACGGTCTGAGGTGATCAGCTCGCTGCCAAGGAATGCTATAACATTTCCATGAAGGGAAAGTCACGACCTGGGCAGCAGACGATGACCATCCAGGGCGGGGACGAGGAATCTCAGGAAGTAGGGTTTACTCCGGAGGTAGAAAAACCTAAGAATGCCAGTGGGGAGAGTATCATCTTGAATAATGATATCGACCCTCGAATAGGCGAGGATAGATCCGAGCTCCAAGCCATCGAAGAGCTCGAGGAGGTGAATATCGACCCATAAGACCCCTTGAAGGTTGTAAAGCTCGGGAAAAACTTGTGTAGCGAAAGGAAGGCGGAGCTGATTAGAATTCTACAAGAAACTCTAGATGTGTTCGCCTGGTCTCATGGGGACATGGTAGGGATCAGCCCGAGCGTCATCATGCACACCCTCAACTTGGACAAGAACGTGCCGTCGAAGTCCCAGAAACAAAGGCGCCTGGGCACGACCCGAGCTGAGGCCCTAGAGGAGGAAGTAGCCCGACTCTTAAAGTGCAGCTTTATCCGCGAGGCAAAGTACCCGATCTAGGTCGCCAATCCTGTTTTGGTCCCGAAGCCCAACGGGAAGTGGCAGACTTACATCGACTTTTCCAATCTAAATAAAGCCTACCCCAAAGATTGCTTCCCTTTGCTAAGGATTGACCAATTGGTGGATGCCACAGCGGGGCACGAGCTCATGTCCTTTATGGATGCATACTCAGGCTATAACCAGATCGCCATGAATCCGGCGAACCAGGAGCACACTAGCTTCATGACCCCAACTAACGTTTATTGATACAAGGTCATGCCTTTCGGGCTAAAAAATGCAAGAGCTACATACCAGAGGTTAGTAAATACGATGTTTACCAATCAGATCATGAAAAAAATGGAAGTGTATGTTGACGACATGTTGGTCAAATCAAAAACCGTCGATAACCATGTCTCCGATCTGAAGGAATGGTTTAAGATTTTAAGAGAACTTTCGGGGTTGCGTCAGGAAAATTTATGGGTTTCATTGTCAACACCAGAGGAATAGAGGCGAATCCCGATAAGATCAAGTCGCTACTCGAGATGCCATCATCCCAATTGCGAAAAGACGTTCAAAGTCTGACAGGAAGGGTGGCAGCCCTTAATCGGTTCATTTCCAAATCTACCGACAAGTGTTTTCCATTCTACAACCTGCTCCGTGGAAATAAAAAATTCAAGTGGACCGAAGAGTGCAAACGTGCCTTCCTTGACCTGAAACCACATTTAGCCGAGCCGCCCGTATTGTCCAAACCAACAGCAGGAGAGCCTCTTTTCCTTTACCTGGCTGTCACGGAAGATGCGGCTAGCGCCGTTCTGGTCCGGGAAGAAGACCGGTCTCAAAAGTCAGTCTATTACATCAGCAAGAGGCTTCTCGGAGTTGAATCCTGATACCCATTGATGGAAAAGATGGCTTTCTACCTTATTACGGCCTCACGAAAGCTCAGGCCATATTTCCAGTCAAATTCAATACACGTCATAACCGATCAGCCTTTAAGACAGGTTTTGCAGAAACCTGAAGCATCGGGACGTCTATTGAAATGGGCTATCGAGCTCAGCCAATTTGAGATACTGTACGCGCCATGAACTGCTGTAAAAAGCCAAGCCCTGGCTGATTTTGTGGCAGAGTACACATGATTCCGAGAAGAACCAGTGGAAGAACCAGTTCAGGCCTCATGGAAAGTCTTCGTAGATGGCTCGTCTAACAAGAACGGGTCCAGGGCTGGAATCATATTGATATCCCCTGAGGGACATCGATTCCACTCCGCATTGTACAGGCTAACACTCGATTCCACTCCGAGGTGCAGCATAGATCTAACACTCGAATCCTTGTACAGGCTACCACGCAATGTAAACGTGCACATATCAGACATCACGTGTCTATTCCATTCCTGAATTCTCAGACACGCAGTATAAACATGCGTGTTCAGGCACCCCACGACTGGTTTGGGCAATGCGATCCATTATCCCCCCTTACCTATTGATAAGACAACACCTCATTGTCAAGTTTTAGGAATTAATCATCAGTGTCCCAGAGATGACATGATGGGTAAGAAGGTCACGGGATGACCCCCTTTACCAACGCCCAGGTATCCTCTCCTTATAAATACTAAGACCCTGGGCGTTGCAAGGGGTTGGCATATTTTTTGTAAAGAAACACCCTATAAGGAATTGTTAAGAGAGATCAATAATATTGACTGGTGGACTAGAGGGATTTTAACCTTCGAACCACCTAAAAGGAAATGAGTGATAACCTTCCCACGATACTAATTTCGCCAGTTTAGAGTTACGATATTTTCATATTACGGTTCACTATTTAGCACTAATCCATCCTAATCAGTTGGCAAAGAGCCGCGTCGACAATTTTTTTGTAGTAATCTTGAATCTTTATGTTTGTTTTGTGCAAGATTATGCTTGTGCTTGTCTTTGTTGTAGGTTTGTACTTTGGGTCATGAGCTAAAAGTGAAAAGAAGAAAAAAAAATGGTGGAAAAATGGAGCTTTTGGTGGTTGTTCAACTCAAATTGGTGCTAAGGATGATTATAATAAGTTTTTGATGAAGGAAGGATGTCAAAAGGTTAAAATCTAGAAAAAAAAATAGAATTAGAGTTCTGGCATGGGCTTAAGGGCCGCGACTCTAGCAAAGTCAAAGGTTGAAGAGTTGTTCAAAGGAATTAGATTCGTGACTTGGTCAATAGAGTCACGACGCTAGAAGAAGTCAGAGGCAAACCCAGGAGGTCCATGGAGAGGCAGCTCGCGACCTAAGTTTAGAGGGTCGCGGCGCCTGCAGATGTTAACCATATCCTGAAGGGCTAAAAAAGGACACGGGTCGCGACAAAGGAAAGGCCAATTCGCGACCTGCCTATGAAAAAGAGGAATTTGTGTTGTTTTTATTATAAATTCGGACTTTAGGGTTTAATTAGGGTAAGGTCAGATTTTAATTACGAATTTAGAGATTAAATTTGATTATGAGACAAGTTTTTCTGCACTTTCATATTTCTATTTCTTCTTCAAGTCTTTGAATTTTATGTTTCTGAATAATTATTTTGTTGTTTTAGTTATGTATGATATGAACTAAACACCTATATCTAGGGGTTAATGTAGTCGCTCAGATTTCTATTTAATGTTATTATGATGTTCCATTTTGTGTTAAATGTTTAATTTTATCGAAATGGGGAATTTTATTCCATGAATGGACCTTAGGTTAAATTTTATTGTGTGATTAATTAAATTAAATGTGGGAGACATTTAATTTAATTATTTAGTGTTAAGTTTTGTGTTTAAAACTTAATAAGAGTGAAAAATGTATAGAAAGTCAATTTGGACTTTTCTTCTTAGGAAATATTGTTTCACCTTTATAAAAATATATATATATATAAAACATAAATAAAATTCAAAGGGTGGCCGGCCATGTGAAGATTTAAAATGATGTGGACCAAAATTGATTACTTTTAAATCCCATTTTATTTAAATATTAGAGATAATGTCAAGTGGGCAAGTGGTAGTAAAACACTTGAGTGTTTTAGGTGATAATTATAGTTGTATAAACTCTTCTAAACCCCTCCCCCAAAAACCAACCACTCACTTTCTCTCATTCACTATCATCTTTTTGAAAACTCTCTCTAGTTTTCTCTCCATATTCAACCTCAAGAACACTAAGGAGGCTTGGAAGCTAAGCCTTGGTCTAGGAAGGATTTTTTTTCCCTAAGGTAAAGTTTCAATAAACTAGATTTTATAAAGTTTTAACCATAGATTTTTCATTAGCTAATTATCTATGTAATGACCCAAATTTGCTAATAGGGCTTAGGGCCTTGATTAGCGTGCCTGGAGGGCAATAAATGATTTAATATATTAATATGTGAATTTATGTGAATATGTGATAGAGATGCATGTTTAGTTGAATTAAATATGCATGTGGGCCCTGCCTGGATATTAGGGGTATGTTTGTGATTTTAGCCCGTTGAGGGTGTAAATGTGACAAATATGATATGCATGTGATATATCTCTATGTAGCATGATTCGACACAGTCCTGGGGAGCAGTTAGCCAGAAAGTCACAATGGGATTGAGAATCCGACTCGAGGCGAGTCGAGGGGTATTTTGGGTATTAGATGTACTATGGGGTTATCGGGTTATGGAAATAAATATTTGGAGATATATTTGAGGTTAGAATGTCTAGGAGGGAATATTGGGGAAATTTACCATTTTTCCCTCGGGGACGTTTTGGTACCCCGAGCCTTGAGGTAACCCTATAGACTTAAGTTGAATAAAACAAAACTTAGAATTGTTTAGAACATTTACAAACTGACTCCTTCTCTCTCTCTTGAAGTGGTCTTCTTTCCTTTTGAGGCTTAAGGAAAATCTTGGTGAAGTTAGCTAGAAGCTAAGGGAATTTAGCTGGGAAATCTTTGGAGCTAGAAGCCTGAGGCTAAAGGACCAAATTCAGAGACTAAGTTCAGCAAGGGTAAGCTTTAAATTACAAGGTTTTAGCTTGAAGATTCTGCTGGTTTTCAGAATATGCTTGTAGTTGGGTGAAGGATTGATTTTGGGTTTTATGAAGTTTTTGGTTTAAGTTTTTGTTAGGTTTTGCTGCTAAGATTGTCTTAAGACTTCTATGATTAATGTTTGGATTGTTAGATTGATTTTTAAGGATGATTGGGTAGGTTTTAGAAGAGAAAATGGAGGATTTTTCTGGGGTTCGAAGGGTTGGGCCCCGGCATTGTTCTTGCTAAGCCATGGCCCTCCGAAGCATTTGGGTGGCCTTGAAGTAGGGCAGGCCGCGGCATGCCTTAGCTAGGGCCGCGACGCACATGCCCTATTTTGGGCGTGCTCTTGGGTTTGGGGGCCGGTCTTGGCATGGCCTCATGGGGCCGCGACTCTTAGTGCTAGTTTGTGTTTTTAAGTGTGTTTAGGCTTGGGAACTCAAAGGTTAAGGCTAGGGATGGATTTTATCACCCGGATTGATAGAATTCAAGGTCCTAGAGATTAGAGTTATGGCTCAAAGTTATTTAATGGATTAGAAATTGATGGATGAATATTGTTAATGCGTTGTGACTAGGGTTTCGGCGAGGCTCAAGCTACGGGACTGTGCTCGGGATATCGGTGCTCAGAATGCTAGGGACATAGGTAAGAAAACCACTGTTCCCATAAAGCTTGTATGCAAGGTTGAGCCCCAATATGTCTAAATTGCAGGGCGTAGCCCTTTGATTGAATTTGGTAGTGTTCAGTATATGTTTATTATGATGTGAATGCTATTGTGTAATTGTTCGGCGAGAGCTGGGAACAGCGCAGGCCGAGGTCGGCAGGGGTCGGGAATGGCAAAGGGCCAGGAACGGCGTTGGGCACGTTGAGTGCAAGGCCGAGTACAGCAAGTGGCTGGGAGCAGCGTTGAGCACGTGGAGTGCGAGTTGTCAGGGCAAGACCCTAAAGGATACTTGGGATATCCTCACAGCGTGGACCGCAAATCCATGGCCTAGTAAAGTGCCTGGGACGGCTTGGCCGTATGTGCTTAGCTTATTGATGACCTATTAATATGCTATGTGTTTGTTATGCATATGTTTTCTTCTTGTGAGGATTTTCTTGCTGGGCTTCGACTCACGGGTGCTCTGTGGTGCAAGCAAGGGCAAGGGAATACTCGACCAACCATGAGTATGGAGAGCGTGAGGCGGCGGGTACATGTTTGGCCTGCCTGGCTGTCACAGCCAGTGGTTTTGAGGGTTGATTGTATTAATATTTAGATTTTTTCGTCTAGTCGACTTGGTTTGTAATTATATGTTGTAAATATTTCTAAACGTTATTTTGGGATCCCAAGTGTCAAACACTTTATGATTTTCAGTAAATGGTATAATTTTCAAAGTTTATAACTCTGTTTATGGCTTAATCACACTTTTTGACCTAAAACCTCGATTAGCAAGTTAAATGCACATTTAAAACTCACTTAGTAATGGCTCTAAGGAAGTAGGTCATTACAACTTGGTATCAGAGCGAGCCACGATTTATGGTTCCAGAGATTGACCGAACATGTATGCTCACTATCAGTGACAAGCTCGACTTAGGGTTGGTTGGTATGATTGACTAATATGCTTGAATATGTGCTTGAATGCCTTATTTTCCTGCTTATTTCATATAGAGCATGATGAATGAGTTAACATATGCATGATGCCAGGGCAAGGCCCATTGTGTGTTATATATTATCTGTATGCTGTATGAGTTACTGTTTGTGGATGGCTAATGTGTTTGGGAGGTGGTTTTGGATGTTGTTATCATGCCTGATGAGCGGCGTCATTGGTTGCAGGCATATTTGTTGAGATGCCTCGAAAACCGTCTAAACTCTGCGGCAGTAGGGCCGAAGATGACAACCAGGGTCAGGACCCTCCACCTGCCCCACAGAATTGGCAAGAGATGTTTGCTGAGATGGAAGCAAGACTGCAGCGAACTGAGGAAGAGCTTTGACAGTTGAGGCAGCAGGCCTCTCCTCAGGTCACTGGGCTGCCGGTTCAGTAGGTTGTGGCGCCAGTGCCAGTTCAATCTGATATGGAGAATAAGTGGGAATATTTGTATCAGAGGTTCAGGAAACAACATCCTCCCACCTTTGAGGGTGGACCAGACCCACTGCGGGCAGAGCAGTGGATGAATATGATTTTCTCAATTCTGGATTTTATGAGGGTTCAGGGAAATGAGAGGGTAGCCTGTGCTAGCTACATGTTTAGAGAGGATGCCCGCATCTGGTGGGACGTGGTAGTTCAGAGAAGGGACGTAATAGTTATGACTTGGGAAGAGTTCAGAAACTTATCTAATGAGAAGTATTATAGTGTGGCTGTTCGAGCTGCGAAGGTTGACGAGTTCATCAACCTGACTCAGAACCGATCAACAGTAACAGAGTATGCTTTGAGTTTTGACAGATTGGCGAAGTTTGTGCCAAACTTAGTGCCGACTGATGCGGCAAGAAGGGATAGGTTTGTGCGGGGGTTGAACGTTATGATTGCCCGTGATGTGAATATTACTTTAGATCCAAAGACCACTACTTATGCTCAGGTAGTGGACAAGGCCCTTACAGCTGAGAGGGTCGAGGATCAGATCTAGAAGGAAAGCGTTGTTAGGCGCGATGTCAGGAGGACAATGCCTCCTTTTGTTGGATCCAGCCCGGTTGGTGGCTCTAGTGAGCAGAAGAGGAAGGCCCCAGATTCTTTTGTTCCTCCCAGTTCAGATAGGAGGGCACAGGGTGTTTCTACTGGCCGTTAGGGTGGAAGTGACAACTGGAGGAGTTTCCCAGTGTGTCCGCGGTGCAAACGTTGACACCATGGTGAGTGCAGGATCAGGGTCTGCTTTGTCTGTGGGAGTGCCAGTCATCTGAAGAGGGTTTGCCCTCAAGTCAAGAAAGGGGAGCTGAAGCAGAGTGACAATCTTGCTCCTGCCAGGGTATTTACTTTGACTCAGACTGAGGCGGAGGCTAGCCCCTCAGTTGTGACAGGTCAGATCTCTAGTGCTGGTTCTTTGTATACTGCATTGTTTGATTCGAGGGCTACCCATTCATTTGTATCTACTAGAGTGATAGATCAGCTTTGTAGACCTAGTGGTGTGTATGCTAGGGGATTTCATACTTTGTTGCCAACAGGAGAACTAGTAGTCTCTAGGAAATGGGTTAGAGCATTCCCAGTAGAGGTAGATGGTAGGGAACAGTCTGTTGATTTGATTGAGTTAGAGATGGATGACTTTGATATGATTCTAGGGATGGATTGGTTATCGAGGTATGGGGCAACGATTGACTGCAAGCGCATAATGGTGACTTTTGAACCAGAAGGGTAGGTACCCTTTGTGTTTGTGGGGACGGTTAGTGGACCACGAGTACCAATGATTTCAGTATTGAAGACTAGAGACCTGATGCTGGAAGGTTGCATGGGATTTCTAGCGAGTGTTTTGGATACCTCTAGGGTGGTGTTGGTTGGACCGAGTGAGACTAGATTGGTGTGTGAGTTTTCGGATTTGTTTCCGGCAGATTTGCCAGGGTTACCGCCGTAGCGGGAGATTGACTTTGTTATAGAGTTAGTACCAGGAGCGGAGCCAGTATCTAGGACACCTTACAGAATGGCTCCAGCACAATTGAAGCAGTTGAAGTTCAGTTGTAAGAGTTACTTGATTTGGGGTTCATCAGACCGAGTTTCTCGCCATGGGGTGCTCCAGTGTTGTTCGTTAAGAAAAAGGATGGATCTCTTAGGATGTGCATTGATTACAGGGAGCTGAACAAGTTAACCATTAAGAACAAGTATCCACTGCCTAGGATTGATGATTTATTTGATCAGTTACAGGGAAGAATAGTGTTTTCCAAGATAGACCTTCGATCAGGTTACCATCAGTTGAGGATTAAAGAGGAGGACATACCAAAGACCGCTTTCCAAATGAGGTATGGACATTATGAATTCCTGTTTATGTCCTTTGGATTAACCAACGCCCTAGCAGCCTTTATGGACATGATGAATAGGGTTTTCAAGGATTATCTAGATAAGTTTGTGATTGTGTTCATCGATGACATCTTGGTGTATTCTCAGTCAGAGGCAAAGCACGAGCAACATCTGTGATTGGTTCTACAGCGGTTAAGGGAGCATAATTTATATGCTAAGTTCAGCAAGTGTGAGTTCTGGTTACCACAAGTTACATTTCTGGGCCATATTGTCAGTAAGGAGGGGATTCTGGTTGACCCAAGTAAGATTGAGGCGGTCAGAGATTGGCCTAGACCAAGCAATGTTCCTGAAGTGAGAAGTTTTTTAGGCTTTGTGAGGTACTATCGGCGGTTCATTGAGGGGTTCTTCTGAATAGCTACGCCTTTGACAGAACTGACAAAGAAGAAGACAAGGTATGTTTGGACTAATAGATGTGAGAACAGTTTCAAGGAGTTGAAGCAGCGATTGATCACCGCGCCAGTGCTAAGTTTGCTGATAGATAATGAAAAGTTCGTGGTTTACTGTGATGCATCTAGACAGGGTTTTGGGTGCATGTTGATGCAAGCTGGTAAGGTGATAGCCTATGCATCGAGACAGTTAAAGGAGTATGAGCAGAGGTATCCCACGCATGATTTGGAGTTGGAAACGGTGGTGTTCGCACTTAAGATTTGGAGACATTATCTCTATGGTGAGAAGTGCGAGATATACACTGACCATAAGAGCCTAAAGTATTTCTTTACTCAGAAGGACCTGAATATGCTCCAGAGGCAGTGGCTAGAATTGGTTAAGGATTATGATTGTGATATCCTATACCATCTTGGGAAGGCTAATGTGGTGGCTGATGCATTGAGTCGGAAAGGCCCAGGACAGTTGTTTAGTTCAAGACAGATATCTAATAAGCTAGCTGAGGAGATGACTAGAGCAGGTATAGAGCAGGTGGTTGGTCAGTTGGCCAACATCACTCTTTAGTCTACACTCCTTGAGAGGATCAAGGAGGCGGAGGGGAAAGATTCCCAGTTGAGAGGTCACAGAGAGAATGTCTTAGTCGGAGTGACTAAGGACTTTTCAATTTCAAAGATGGGGTTACTGAAGTACAAGGGTCGGATCTGCATTCCGAAGGATTCTGACATCCAGCGAGAGATCTTAGATGAATCGCATACCACTCCCTATTCTTTGCACCGGGGTACAACGAAGATGTATCAGGATTTGACAGTTTTGTATTGGTGGCCGGGCATGAAGAGGGATGTGGTAGATTATGTGGCCAAGTGCTTAACCTGTCAGCAGGTCAAGGTTGAGCATCAAAGGCCAGCGGGGTTGCTGCAACCTCTAGGGATCCCAGAATGGAAGTGGGAAGATATCACCATGGAATTTGTGGTTGGTTTGCTGAGGACCGTGGGACAGCATGACTCGGTGTGGGTGATTGTGGACAGGTATACCAAGTCCGCCCACTTTTTTCCTGTTAGGACAACTTATACCGTGGAGCAGTATGCTGAGTTGTATGTGAAGGAGATTTTTCGACTTCATGGGGCTCCGAGGTCGATAGTATCCGACAGAGACCCCACCTTCACTTCCAGGTTTTGGGAGAGTCTGCAGAAGGCTATGGGCACGCAGTTACGGTTTAGTACCGCTTCTCATCCTCAGACAGATGGACAGTCTGAGTGGACAATTAAGATATTGGAGTATATGTTGCGAGCCTATATGCTAGATTTTGGGGGATCATGGAGTAAGTATCTCCCTTTGATCGAGTTCTCGTACAACAATAGTTATCAGGTGACCATCGGAGTGGCTCCGTATGAAATGCTTTATGGAAGGAAGTGTAGATCACCTATTCATAGGGATGAGACAGGTGAAAGGAGATATCTGTGTCCAGAGATGGTTTAGAGGACCAATGAGGCGATTGAGAAGATTAGAGCGCGAATGCTCGCCTCCCAGAGTCGTCAGAAGAGTTATTCAGACCTGAAACATAGGGGCGTGGTATTTCAGGATGGTGACCATGTGTTTCTTAGGGTTTCACCCTTGAGGGGAGTGAAACGATTTTGTGTTCGAGGCAAGCTGAGCCCTAGGTTTGTTGGCCCCTTCGAGATTCTATAACGGGTTGGAGAGGTAGCTTACAGACTAACGATGCCTCCAGCTTTATCAGGGGTTCATGATGTTTTCCATGTGTCCATGCTCTGGAAGTATGTGTCAAATTCGACGCACGTTTTAAGTTATGAGAATCTAGAGCTCGATCAGGATTTGTCCTATGAGGAGAAGCTGGTTCAGGTTCTTGATCGGAAAGATAAAGTGTTGCGGAGCAAGACCATCGCCTTGGTGAAAGTGTTGTGGAGGAATAGCAAGGTTGAGGAGGTGACGTGGGAACTTGAGTCAGAGATGAGGGAGCGGTATCCCGAGTTGTTGAGGTAATTTCGAGGACGAAATTTCCGTAAGGGGGGATAGTTGTAACGACCCAAATTTGCTAATAGGGCTTAGGGCCTTGATTAGCGTGCCTGTAGGGCAATAAATGATTTAATATGTTAATATGTGAATTTATGTGAATATGTGATAGAGATGCATGTTTAGTTGAATTAAATATGCATGTGGGCCCCACCCGGATATTAGGGGTATGTTTGTGATTATAGCCTGTTGAGGGTGTAAATGTGATAAATATGATATGCATGTGATATATCTCTGTGTAGCATGATCCGAGACAGTCCTGGGGAGCGGTTAGCCAGAAAATCACAATGGGATTGAGAATCCGACTCGGGGCAAGTCGAGGGGTATTTTGGGTATTAGATGTACTATGGGGATATCGGGTTATGGAGATAAATATTTGGAGATATATTTGAGGTTAGAATGTCTAGGAGGGAATATTGGGGGAATTTACCATTTTGCCCTCGGGGACGTTTTGGTACCCCGAGCCTTGAGGTAACCCTATAGACTTAAGTTGAATAAAACAAAACTTAGAATTGTTTAGAACATTTAGAAACCGACTCCTTCTCTCTCTCTTGAAGTGGTCTTCTTTCCTTTGGAAGCTTAAGGAAAATCTTGGTGAAGTTAGCTAGAAGCTAAGGGAATTCAGCTGGGAAATCTTTGGAGCTAGAAGCCTGAGGCTAAAGGACCAAATTCAGAGACTAAGTTCAGTAAGGGTAAGCTTTAAATTACAAGGTTTTAGCTTGAAGATTCTGCTGGTTTTTAGAATATGCATGTAGTTGGGTGAAGGATTGATTTTGGGTTTTATGAGGTTTTTGGTTTAAGTTCTTATTAGGTTTTGCTGCTGAGATTGTCTTAAGACTTCTGTGATTAATGTTTGGATTGTTAGGTTGATTTTTAAGGATGATTGGCTGGGTTTTAGAAGAGAAAATGGAGGATTTTTCTGGGTTGGAAGGTTCTGGCCGCGGCATTGTTCCTGCTGAGCCGTGACCCTCCGAAGCATTTGGGTGGCCTGGAAGAAGGGCGGGCCGCAGCATGCCTTAGCTAGGGCCGCGGCGCGCATGCCCTGTTTTGGATGTGCTCTCGGGTTTGGGGGCGGGCCGTGGCATGGCCTCATGTGGTCGCGGCTCTTAGTGCTAGTTTGTGTTTTTAAGTGTGTTTAGGCTTGGGAACTCAAAGGTTAAGGATCGGGATGGATTTTATTACCCGGATTGATAAAATTATATGTCCCGGAGATTAGAGTTATGGCTCAAAGTTATTTAATGGATTAAAACTTGATTGATGAATATTGTTAATGCGTTGTGACTAGGGTTTCGGCGAGGCTCAAGTTAGGGGACTGTGCTCGGGATATCGGTGCTCAGAAAGCTAGGGACACAGGTAAGAAAACCACTGTTCCCATAGAGCTTGTATGCAGGGTTGAGCCCCAATATGTCTAAATTGCAGGGCGTAGCCCTTTGATTGAATTTGTTAGTGTTCAGTATATGTTTATTATGATATGAATGCTATTGTGTAAATGTTCGGCGAGAGCCGGGAATGGCGCAGGCTGAGGTCGACAGGGGCCGAGAACGGAAAAGGGTCGGGAACGACATTGGGCACGTTGAGTGCAAGGCCGGGTACGGCAAGGGGACGGGAGCAGCGTTGAGCACGTGGAGTGCGAGTTGCCAGGGAAAGACCCTAAAGGATACCTGGGATATCCTCACGGCGTGGACCGCAAACCCAGGGCCTGGTAAAGCACCTGGGACAGCTTGGCCGTATGTGTTTAGCCTATTGATGGCCTGTTAATATGCTATGTGTTTGTTATGCATATGTTTTCTGTTTGTGAGGGTTTTCTTACTGGGCTTCGGCTCACGGGTGCTCTGTGGTGCAGGTAAGGGCAAGGGAAAACTCAACCAACCATGAGTACGGAGAGGGTGAGGCGGCGCGTACATGTTTGGCCTGCCTGGCTGCCACAGCCAGTGGTTTTGAGGGTTTATTGAATTAAAACTTAGATTTTTTCGTCTAGTCCACTTGGTTTGTAATTATATGTTGTAAATATTTCTAAACGGTATTTTGGGATCCCAAGTGTCAAACACTTTATGATTTTCAGTAAATGGAATAATTTTCAAAGTTTATAACTCTATTTATGGCTTAATCACACTTTTTGACCTAAAATCTCGATTAGCGAGTTAAATGCACATTTAAAACTCACTTAGTAACGGCTCTAAGGAAGTAGGGCATTACAATCTATGTTGTTGGGGGGAGTTGGTTAGGGTTTTTAAAATTTTTTGAAGGAGTCAAAGCTAGTAGGAAGATCCACACCTTAAGCAAGAACACCAAAGAGGTAAAATGTTTACTTTTATGGTTGTTATTGTATGATTTTTAGTTTTAGGCATTATTTTGTATAGTTAATGCTTAAAGTTTCTTATTGGTGATGTAATAAGGTTATGGTAGTTGTTTTATAATTTTTATGATGCTTGTGTATTTATTTTTGAAAATAGGGACCATAACCCCCAAGGGTTTTGTAGGAAACCTTAAAACAAAATACATGTTTTGAGATTTGACTTCAAAGGGGTCAAGAATACACTTTATATTGATTTTGTAAAATTTAATTATACTTTGATGTTTTTGAGATTGAGTACATAAAATTGAGCTTTTGAAACACTAAAAAATGTTTAAAAATGAGTGAGTTATGCTATTTCAAATTTAGGTAAAATACTGTTTTTTTTTTGTATTCTTATTTTCGGAACAAAGTTTGGACAGCCACTGTATAGGGCAAATGAACCCATTTTTTTCTAAAATTTGGTGGACATATTATTGGCATAACCTAATATTCCACTGTAAAATTTGATAATAAAATACTGAACGGTTTGAATGTTATTAAGTGTCAAAGTTTAGAAAAATTAAGGACTTGAAAATAATGTCATTTTTACCTCATTGTTGGAAAATAATTTCACCAATCAAAAATGCTCATTTTGACCTAATATTTTACAAAGACCTAAATGGCATACCAAAAATAGAATTGGGAAATTTTAGTAACAATTGGGTGAGTAAATTTCAAGTTATGAACTAACAAAGTATGTAGTTAAAAATGAGAAAAAAATAGGGTTTTCACACTTAGTGCAAAAAATGAGGTTTTAGAACTTAAGGTAAAAAGTAAAATTTTGCTTATTGCATGATAAAAACTTGGTAAGTCTTGAAAACATATTTTGACTAAAATTACCACTTTGAGTATAAGTGAATTATTTTTATTAAAGAATTTTTATTCTTTTTAAAAATAAAAGATTTAATTTATTAATAGTTAATATATTAAAAGAGGGTTTAAAACCCTATATTTTGAGAAATTGATTAAGTGAATTATTTTTCTAGTAAGTAAACTTGATTAATTGATTTCGGAAAATTAACTAGTCAAGATGAGAAATTTTTAACGGTTTTCCTAATTAAGATAAATTAGGCTAATTTTCTTAAAACAGTTTTTAGAGATTAAAACCTTAAGAAAAATAAAAGAAAAATTAAGAGTTTATTTTCTTAAAAAATAATTAAGGAAATTAATTAGTATTTTCTGGATATAATACCGGCTAAAATCTTCCATATATTTAACCGACTTGTTGAAAGTACGGGTCAATAGCGATGCGTTTAAAGAACAAGATTTTTAGCGGATTGTGGGAAAATACTATTTTGATAGCCGAGCCTAGGTATCGAGACCATAGGATAGGTCTCCCCGAGACTTAGGGTTTAGTCTCAAATAATTTTGTATGAATTTCCTTAATGGGTCTAAAAACCAAATAAAGATCATAAATCCTTACAAATGATTCGTATTAAAATGAACAAACTGCCCAAAATAATAATAATGAATTATGAGTGCCATAATTAATCCGAGTATATTGTATGGATAACTATAGTATTGGCTAGCGTAACTGGACTGAACATTGGAGGGTGGAATCCTGTTGAGTGCTAAGGACTCCAAGTAAGTCAACTTATATTGTGTGGCTGCAACATGAAATGATTATTGTATTGTATGTTAGTATAAGGACACGTGTACATATATACATTGTCGTAGAGAGTTGCTTAGAGACGTTAGTCTAGTGAGTGGTGTAAATATGGAATTTTTTCCTTGTGAATTCTATTCACAAGTGAAGCTCTATGTTACGAGACGTCCTGAAAGGGCATCACATGATGGTGAAGGAGTTGGGGTAAGAGAGTCACCCTCACTAGGCGAGGGACTTTGGCCACTCGCCGATCCAAACTTCACCCTCGCTATGCGAGGGCCCCTAGCTGGCCATCCTCGTGCGCCCCATTCCAGCAGGCATCAAGCCTCGTCCACACTCGGAGGAAGAGCGTCAGCCTCGCTATGCGAGGGACCCTCGCTATGCGAGGGTTAGGGCTATGTGGAGGTGTCCGTGCTCCTAGCCTCACGACGCCGCACCTCGGAGGAAGAACATCAGCCTCGCTATGCGAGGGACCCTCGCTATGCGAGGGTGAGGGCTGCGTTGAGGTATCCGTGTTCCTAGCCTCGCGACGCTATGCTCGGAAGGAGAAGAGGCAGCCTCGCCATGCGAGGGACCCTCGCTATGCGAGGGTGAGGGGTGTGTTGAGGTACCCGTGCTCCTAGCCTTGTGTCTATGCGATCCGCATAGGCCGGCCCTGACCCTCGGCACCTCGACTTCTCAAGAGCCTCCTTGGCACAGGCATGGGATCACTTAGGGGAATCTTGTTGATAGGCCAAACGAACGTGGAGCATTTAACGGGAATTGATGAGGACCACCGAGTACGGAACACGTGCGCTGACACGGGGTGTACGGTTATGGAGAGAACAGAGGCACGACCCTATGATCTGCGTCTGAGGAGTAGTGGCGGTACGGACCTGTACGAAGAGTGGTGAGACCACTGGGACACCCTCGACCATGCGCCAGAGCCGACAGTACTATGTCCAAGGCCACGACTCTGACACCATCAGGGTAGACACCACTACGCCCTGAGCCACTACTTTATCAGAGTACCTATGTACGTCCCAGTGGTCTGGGACTCGTTTGTATCCTGGGCCAATAGAGCCTCCCCTATAAATAGGCTCCAACCCCTCAGGCTAAGGGGTTGGAAAACTGAATGTAAAAACGAGACTTAAGAAATATATGCTTCTGGTTCTCATGCTTGCCTGAGTTTTCTTCTGTTGTTTAGAGTTCTCTCTATCTAATTCATAGCTTCTTATAGTATAGAGAATGAAGTTTTCTAACCATCAATCGTTGACGAGTTCTTACCGTCAACAGTTTGGCGCCGTCTGTGGGAACGTAAGCACCAAGCTACTGTTCTTCCATTACTTCCGGCAAGGAGAAATGTCAAGACGTTCGAAGCGACTCAGGGAGCCTCGAGAGGTGGAGGTCCACCTTACCGGAGTCCAACTGAAGGCCTCCATGATGGATCCACCTCCACCTCGAGACGCAGAGCTCCCAAGGGACCCTGAGGTTCACGATAATGACGGGGAGGCCTCGTCACCGGCCTCCCCGCCTGGTGAGAATCCTCCAAGGACAACTACTGTACCACTCGGGAAGGCCAACGAGTTCCCTCCCCCTAAATCGCTACAGATACCGAACTCCGGCCGGCAAGACCCGGGCCCCTCGACGGGTAGACATGATAAGCAACCCCGGGTCCATTCCGTGAGCTCGAGTTTTAAATCTCGTTTCTATGAAGAGGAGATTCATGAACTGCACCGTAAAAACCAAAGACTGGAGACTACCTTGGAGAACATGCGGGGGGTGCTAAATGGCCTGGTGCAAGGAAAGTCGAATGTGACCCTGCCCAAGAGGGAAGAGAAGGGTCAGGAAACCACTATCCCAGTAGGCGACGGGAGGACCAGGCACTCCACCAGTAACACCCCTAGGAGAGAAAGGCCGAAGTCAGAGGATGAGCCAGTGATATCTAAGACGCAAAGAGATGCTCCAGAGACCCGGGGAGAAGTGGGAACTATTTTCGGAGGTCCGGGGTTTGGAGGGGACTCCCGCAGAGGACGAGATCGGTATGCTAGAGAAGCCAGGCGAAGTCCACCACCCTTTGTCATGAGTTTGGAACAACGACCCCCGAAAAGCTTCAAGGGAGAAAACGATTCGATCACCTTCACTGAGGAGGACGCACGGGGGGTACACTTTCCCCACAATGATCCGCTGGTGTTGACAGTTCAATTGGCGAACATGCGTGTGCATCGAGTCCTAGTGGACAACGGGAGCTCAGTGGACATCCTATATCGCCCTACTTTGGAAAAGATGGGACTGGGCATTCGTCATCTGAAGCCCTGCCAGTCGTCCCTGTACGGATTCACAGGGGACTCAGTACAACCCCTTGGAATGATCGAACTGACACTTACCATGGGGGAGCAACCCCGACAAACTACAGTCATGTCTAACTTTGTTGTAGTAGATTGTGCATCAGCTTTCAACGCGGTATTGGGGAGACCCTCCCTGAAAGAGTTGAAAGCCATAACTTCAATATATCACTTGGTTGTCAAGTTCCCGACTCCAGGAGGGGTCGCAAGTATGAAGGGAGAACAGAAGGAGGCGAGGGAGTGTTACAACACCTCACTCCGCACGCCTGTAAAGCCGCGTGAGCCAATGGCCATGGTGATACATGAGGCGCTATGTACGCCCACGGGGGGTCCACAGGAGCTGGACCCTCGGGTCGTGGATGAGTCAAGAGCAGCACCAGTGGAAGAAGTAGAGGAGGTTACAGTGACGGAAGAACCCTTAAGGAAATTGAAGATAGGGAGGAGCCTGCAAGGTGACGTGAAGGAGGAATTGATGAAATTTTTGAAAGATAATCTAGACGTGTTTGCATGGAGTCATGAGGACATGGTGGGCATAGACCCCAGTGTGATGTGTCACCACCTGAACATCTCCCCAGAAGCAAGGCCCGTCAGGCAAAAGAGGCGGGCGCTAGACCCAACGAGATACGCAGCATTAAAGGAAGAGGTCGACAAGTTGAAGGCCAACGGGTTCATCCGTGAGTCTTTCTACCCTGTGTGGGTATCAAACCCAGTACTCGTGCCGAAGCCAAATGGGAAGTGGAGAACTTGCGTCGATTTCACGAACTTGAATAAAGCTTGTCCTAAGGACAGCTTCCCACTTCCCAGGATAGATCAGCTAGTAGACGCGACAGCAGGACATGAGTTACTAAGTTTCATGGACGCCTACTCAGGATACAACCAAATCCCAATGAACCCGGCAGATGAAGAGCACACGTCATTCATTACAGACAAAGGGCTCTACTGTTACAAGGTGATGCCCTTCGGGCTCAAAAACGCAGGGGCCACCTATCAGAGGCTGGTGAATAAAATGTTCTCCAATCAGATAGGAAGGAATATGGAGGTGTATGTGGATGACATGTTAGTGAAGACCAAAGAAGCAACGGAGCTCAACAAAGACCTTGGTGAGATGTTTGACACGCTAAGGAAATACCGGATGAAGTTGAACCCAGTCAAGTGCACCTTCGGGGTATCCTCAGGAAAATTCTTGGGCTTCATGGTCAATTCCAGGGGCATCGAAGCCAATCCTGACAAGATAAAGGCACTAATAGAGATGAGCTCGCCGAAGAATAAAAAGGAGGTGCAGTGCCTAACGGGAAGGGTAGCAGCCCTTAACAGGTTTATCTCCAGGTCCACTGACAAGTGCCTCCCATTCTTTGACATCCTCAAAGGGAGCAAAAAGTTCGCTTGGGATGAAAGATGCGAGGAAGCATTCGTCAAGCTGAAAGAGCACCTGGGGAAGCCACCCCTGTTGGCAAAGCCAGAGAAGGGCGAGAAGATGTACCTGTACTTAGCAGTGTCTGAGCATGCCATCAGCGCAGCTTTGGTTAAGGGAGAGAAGAAGCAACAACAACCTGTATATTATATCAGCAAGCGTTTGGTGGACGCAGAGAGCCGGTATCCAGAGATCGAAAAATTGGCCTATGCGCTAGTGGTGGCTTCGAGAAAGTTGAGGCCTTACTTCCATGCACATACAATTGAAGTCCTAACAGATAGTCCGTTGAGACAGGTCTTACATAAGCCTGAGACTTCGGGGAGACTAATGAAATGGTCGATCGAACTAAGTCAATTTGATATTGTATACACTCCAAGGGCCTCCATCAATGGACAGGTGCTGGCAGATTTTATAGTAGAGCTCACCCATCAGCCGAATGAAAGAAGGAGTGAAGGAGGGGAGCTGTCTGTTATGGAGGAAGAACTAGGAAGTGTAGAGGAGTGGAGTTTGCACGTTGATGGGGCATCAAATGAAGGAGGATCAGGAGCGGGCATCATGATGACTGGGCCCGAGGGACATAGAATGTATTGCGCAATCCGATTTGGGTTTGAGGCCTCCAATAATGAGGCAGAGTACGAGGCGCTCTTAGCTGGCCTGCGTTTGGCCCAGGAACTGAGAGTGACGCGCCTTCAAATCTTCAGCGACTCTCAGTTGGTGGTATGCCAAGTAAAGGGAGAATACCAGGCAAGGGGACCCAAGATGGCAGCATACTTGGAGAGGGTGAAAGGCTATCTGGGGCGGTTGGTGGCATATACTATAGAGCAAATCCCCAGAGAAAAGAACACCCATGCCGATGCACTCGCAAAGCTGGCATCCACCAAGGATAGTGATGTCTTGGAATCAATACCCGTGGAGTACTTACCAAAACCCAGCATCGAGGGTGCAGACGTGCACATGATTAGCGTCCCAAGAGAATCATGGACCGAGCCAATCAAGAGGTACCTGGAAGAAGGAACCTTGCCTGCGGATAAAAACGAATCCCGGAGATTGGTGTACAAGGCTGCAAGATACACCCTGGTAAATGGGGTCCTTTACAAAAGAGGATTCTCAATGCCACTCCTGCGGTGTGTAGAAGAAGAGGAGGCGTTGAAGGTGTTACAGGAGATACATGAGGGAGAGTGCGGCAACCACGAGAGCGGACCCTCCACGGCTAGGAAGGCCATGAGACAAGGATACTACTGGCCTTCCATGGAGAAGGATGCGCATGACTTTGCCACGAAATGCGACAAATGCCAGAGGCACGCCAATTACCCTCGGAAACCCCCAAGTGAACTGACCAGCATGACCAGCCCCTGGCCCTTCGCTATCTGGGGAATAGACTTAATCGGCGCTCTTCCTACAGGCAGGGGTGGAGCGAAGTACGCAGTGGTGGCGGTGGATTATTTCACTAAGTGGGTAGAAGCGGAACCCCTTGTGAAGATAACCGCCAAGCACATCACCTCTTTCGTCAACAAATTCATTGTATGTCGATATGGAGTACCCTACAAGATTATTTCCGACAATGGTACCCAGTTCGAGGGAGGAGCTTTCGATGAATATTGTAAGGAAAGAGGCATAAGGAGGAGCTTCTCCACGGTTGTGCACCCCCAAGCCAATGGGCAAGTGGAGGCCATCAACAGGGTCCTTAAGAAGAACCTAAAGACAAATCTGGAAAAGATGAAGGGAGCCTGGGCAGATGAGCTACCAAATGTGCTGTGGGCCTACAGAACCACCCCACGCACGACTACTGGGGAGTCCCCTTTCTCCCTGGCCTATGGGTGCGAGGCCGTGCTCCCAGTCGAGATGCAAGTCGAGTCCCACAGGGTGCAGGCGTATGGAGACGAAGCCAACCATGTAGCCCTGGCCGAAAGCTTAGACATGCTAGAGGAGAAGAGAGAAAAAGCCCAAATAAGGGTGGCGGTATACCAGCAGCGCGCCGCAAGGTACTACAATTCGAGGGTGCGAGAGAGAACTTTCAGAGTGGGCGACCTGGTGCTAAGGAAAGTACTCCCAAACACACGAGACCCAGGCGCGGGAGTGCTGGGGGCGAATTGGGAGGGGCCCTATCAGGTGGCTCAGTGCGTACCCCCGAACACTTACAAGTTGGCGCGCATGGACGACGCCATCATACCCCGAGCATGGAACGCGGAACACCTGAGGAAATACTACCAGTAAGACATCCACTCCCAACACAGGCAGTAGCTGTGTTTAGTTTGTTGCAGGATAGGCAATCTCAGTAGACGAGAATCAAAGAGGTTACCTACATAACCCCCAAGTAAATGTAAGCCCTCTATATGCATGTCGTTGTAATCGGATTACTATAAATGAAAATGTTCACAACTTCACATGTGATTTTTTCTTTTTCATGCGAGCATCAACCGAACTGCCTGCTGAATTAAATCTCACCAAGCACTTGGGGGGTAGGACAGGAGGCATGAGCAAAAAAAAAAAAATCTCTCTTATATTCAAAAGGATTAGCTACCCTTATGAATATCAAAGGAACGATCTAAAAGGATGACCTCTAACTAAAGGCCGACACCCCAAGAGGTGAGGCCGTAAAGAGGGAATCGCCCAATAAGTCTAGATCGGCCATTAAGCCGGCTAGCCAAAAAGGGTCTTACAAGTGACCCTTGGAAAAAATAGTACTATGTATAAGGACGAGAAGGACGCTTCTCGCAAAAAAATAACAAGCGCGCGCAATGAATATAAAAGGACCCCAACAGCCCAACGGGTTAATGTGTCCTTACAAGTATAATCAAGGTGCACCGGAAAGATTATCGCCATCAGATCAAAGAAAAATATGTGATCCACGAACAACGGCAATAAGAGGGACCTACTAGAGCACCGTAAGTTTAAAAAAAAAAAAAAAAAAAAAAAAAAGAAGAAGAAGATGAAAAAAAAAAAAGGGAAAGAGCACCTCAAGAGCTTTGGAGGAGGATAGAACCCTTGAACTCGTGAAAATAAGTTGGAGAGCATGCCACTAGGCTACGCAGATCTTGGTGTGGACAAGTGGCTTCGAAACTGGGATCTGCGATTGAGGATGATTAGTCCTTACGCAACCTTAGGAACTTACATGGATCCCCCAAGTATTAGGTGGCTATTGTGTTTCTTCAAACACTAAGAAGAAACACAACTCCAAGCCACACTTCGGGCTTCTTCGAGCGACGTTGGAAAAATTTCCAAGGCTAAGTCCCCCAAAGCTGGCCGTGCGTGTCAAACAAGAGAAGTGGAGAGAGTCTACAAACACACTTAAAAGTGCACTTATAGACTCGGGGGGAAGTGTAAATATGGAATTTTTTCCTTGTGAATTCTATTCACAAGTGAAGCTCTATGTTACGAGACGTCCTGAAAGGGCATCACATGATGGTGAAGGAGTTGGGGTAAGAGAGTCACCCTCACTAGGCGAGGGACTTTGGCCACTCGCCGATCCAAACTTCACCCTCGCTATGCGAGGGCCCCTAGCTGGCCATCCTCGTGCGCCCCATTCCAGCAGGCATCAAGCCTCGTCCACACTCGGAGGAAGAGCGTCAGCCTCGCTATGCGAGGGACCCTCGCTATGCGAGGGTTAGGGCTATGTGGAGGTGTCCGTGCTCCTAGCCTCGCGACGCCGCACCTCGGAGGAAGAACATCAGCCTCGCTATGCGAGGGTGAAGGCTGCGTTGAGGTATCCGTGTTCCTAGCCTCGCGACGCTATGCTCGGAAGGAGAAGAGGCAGCCTCGCCATGCGAGGGACCCTCGCTATGCGAGGGTGAGGGGTGTGTTGAGGTACCCGTGCTCCTAGCCTCGTGTCTATGCGATCCGCATAGGCCGGCCCTGACCCTCGGCACCTCGACTTCTCAAGAGCCTCCTTGGCACAGGCATGGGATCACTTAGGGGAATCTTGTTGATAGGCCAAACGAACGTGGAGCATTTAACGGGAATTGATGAGGACCACCGAGTACGGAACACGTGCGCTGACACGGGGTGTACGGTTATGGAGAGAACAGAGGCACGACCCTATGATCTGCGTCTGAGGAGTAGTGGCGGTACGGACCTGTACGAAGAGTGGTGAGACCACTGGGACACCCTCGACCATGCGCCAGAGCCGACAGTACTATGTCCAAGGCCACGACTCTGACACCATCAGGGTAGACACCACTACGCCCTGAGCCACTACTTTATCAGAGTACCTATGTACGTCCCAGTGGTCTGGGACTCGTTTGTATCCTGGGCCAATAGAGCCTCCCCTATAAATAGGCTCCAACCCCTCAGGCTAAGGGGTTGGAAAACTGAATGTAAAAACGAGACTTAAGAAATATATGCTTCTGGTTCTCATGCTTGCCTGAGTTTTCTTCTGTTGTTTAGAGTTCTCTCTATCTAATTCATAGCTTCTTATAGTATAGAGATTGAAGTTTTCTAACCATCAATCGTTGACGAGTTCTTACCGTCAACAAGTGGTAATTTAGAAAATATGAACGGTAGATATCCATCATATCCTAGATGGCTGATCCCCGTCACACTGCTTGATTTTATTATGTCCGGCTCATTATCGCGATGAGTGGCCTAGAGGTGAGGATTGCTGGTTAAACCTAGGGGCGCCAAAATGAATGGGACCTAGGGGACCTCATGCTTACTTAATCAGTGAACAGTTAAAACCCGAGCAAGTGCTCTGAGAAGTTATACCCGGATAGCAGCCATGAATATTGGCCATTCAGTGAGAGTGCCTAGAGATACTAGGGGTTGCCAAGATTGAGTGAGGCTGAACACCTTAGGGGCAACTGCTCACTAGCACCACTGATTAACATAGAAGTCTCTGTAAAACTGTGTAAATTCAATTTACTCTTGGATAAGTAGCGATGCCCTAGGTAACACGATAGTTACCCTTGATGGGGATATTTATTGGCTAGATCTTAGTGTTGAGACTCGATTCTCTCTTACAAATTAGCATTTATGTTGGAGGGTGTGTTATGACCGAATTATTGGAAGTTGTCAAGCGTTGGTCTCGAATAATATTGTGATATGATATATTTGTTTGCTCTGGGATTTTCTGAGTGCAGGGATATATTTGTTGATAAGTTATAGTTGTGAGATAATATATCTGCTTGCTCTGGGATTTTCTGAGTGCAGGGATATATTTGTTAATAAGAAATAGTTGTGATATAATATATCTGCTTGTTCTGGGATTTTCTGCGTGCAAGGTTTTATCTGTTTATAGGAAATCATTTATCATTGATTATCAGGCATGAACATAATTTTTCTAGGACGCTTTTGCGTTCTTGAAATTGATTCTGTAAGGTCTGGATGGATCTGGACCTCTAATTCTCTGCATGCTTTGTCTTAAGGTTGAACTTACTAAGCGTTTTTGCTTACCTAGTTGTTTCATGTTGTAGGTAAGAGCAAGGGCAAGGCAGAGCAGTGAGCGCTAGAGTCTACCTTACAAATGTACATGTGGAGCGACCTTTTGGGAAGGCGTTTTATTTTTGGAAATGTTGTGTAATTTTCCTAAACTAGGCTCACTCTACTCGTTATAAAATATGTTGTAAATAAATGTTAAGTATGGCCATGCGACTTTTTTAATAGTTTTTTTTTATATGGGTTTTTGAGACATTTTGTTAAATGAAAACATTTATATTTCTGCTTTATCGAGTCTTGAAAATCTGGGTCATTACAAGGGGTGGCACCCTTGGGCCTCGCCTTGGGATCAGGGTAGAGCCCAGTAGATGCAAGTCTCTCTGCAGTGGTCAAGGCCACCAGATCTTTACCGCAAGGGTCCATAGCAGCTAGTTCTTTAGCCCTTATCTCCATCTCTCTGGTTGGGGCTGACTAGCTAAAGGGGTCGTTGTGACGGAAGGACATGTGATTAGCAACAATGTTTTTTGTGACGAAGTATTGGATGACATACTCCCCAACCTTGGAGATACCTTCTGTATTCACTAAGTAAATGTTGGAGTCTCAGTGGCTAAAGTAAAAATACCCTGACCTGCCTTGTCAAGGGCTGGACTTGAGGTCAAAGAGATAATTTATTTCGTGTGGAGTCGGCACTGGCCAGTTTAAGGATTTGTACAAAACATAGAGGGTCGAGAGGAACCAGATGCCCTTAGGACTGATTTGGGTGGGGCAAAGCCCAAAATAATCTGCCACACTGCAGAAGTATGGCAGAAGTGGAAGGGTGGCGCTAGCATTAATATGAAATCTGCTCCAGGCGCAATATCGGGCTCTAGGGTGCTTGACAGTCTGTACAGCAGTAGGTTTGAGAATGGAAACATCTTCGAGATTGAAATGCTCCTTAATGTTCTGCAACTGTTTTTCAGAAATAGTGCTTGTAGGAGTTACGTATTGGGGGCCTCCTCTATCTCTGATGCAGGGTTAAAAATGGCCTCGGTATAGATCTCTGTGGCGTAGTCTATTTCAACTTCCCCTTCCTGCCCTGAGGAGCTCGACTCTTTCTCAGCAGGTGGGACCTCATGCGCATCCCCGACAGTGGCACGATGGGCCACATGGGGATCTTCCTCCGCCGCGCAACGGTTAGTTTGTTTGATGTGGGCCATTAATTATTCCAAGTGATAAGTTACAATCAGGTTTGGTGGTCACCTTCCCTCTGCTTACATAAGAAAAAGGGAAATGTGAGGCGAGAGCACCGAACAACACTGGTCGGTAGGGATGTCATAGGTTATACCGACCAACCTAGAAGAAATATGGTACGACATACTGAACTGCAGGAAGATTAGATTAAAAGCAAGTGAACCCGAGAAAGTGGAGGGTTTTCCCCAAAAAAGTTTTTTGAGTGGTGTTCTTCGTGTTCTTTAAGAACACCGAGCGTAAATCAACAAAAAGGGGACGTTAAAACCCAATTTTTACAAATTCGGGCAACATTCATTCAAGAAATCTAGGGATTTATCAAGAAAGTTACCCATGGTCACAATGAAAAAAACGTAAAGAAAAAAGATAACATTTTTCATGACTTACAGGAATAACAAAATGGAAATTGGAAGACTTACTTGTGGCAAGCGGCTAGAGTAAGTGCAATGCGAAAAGTCTTGGTAGAGCACGACTGAGCGATGGTCGGTGTGGGAGCTTGAGGTTCGAAGAGGTCCGAGTAATGGTAATGTCTAGCAGAAGGACAGTGTAAAATGATATTAGGGAAGAAGGAGGCTTTATAAAAGCCAGGTGCAACATCTTCTCTTCTCTCACGACATTGATGAGCCGTCTCTTCAACTGCTGCAGGCACTCCTCCCCAAACACATTAGCATGTCCTTCAAATCACGTCGCCTCAACCGTCAGGTACGTCAACCACTTTTTGGTAATTGCACTGTACAATTAAAAGAGGAACATTATGACGCTTCAAGGTTCCAAAAAGAGGCGGGAAAAACTGAAAGGTCATTTCTTGGAAATACTAAGGCTATTAACTACACCAAGTGTTATGCCACGTACCAAGGGGTGTGTACCCCTAACCAGGCTGGACGGTATGGTCCCAGAAGAAAAGTTTCCATGCCGCCTTTACACCATTGCAAACTTGGGGGCAAATGTTATCCCAAAAATTGACATGTATGACGTGGCACCAGGATTGGAAACGTAGAGTAGGCTAGGCAGACCCCCCCAAAGGTTGGTCGATGTATACCTCCAGGGTATATAACAAGTTACTGCTCAACATACTATTTCCAAAAGCTCAGCCGCTCGACAGGAACCCAGAAAACTTGTTGGTTATTGTAATGGTCAATGCTCGGTACGCTTTCCAGAAGAGCAGTTGATGGATATGACGAACAGACATACTTGCTCGGAGGAAAGTAGTTAGAATTTCTGTTAGCTCTCTGCAAGGACTGCTTGACCATCCGCAAAGAGCATCTAACAACCATGAAGACTCTAACAAAGCTTCTAAAGAAAAGGGAAGCAACCATCTGCGAGAATATAGGGATACTTCCCATCATTTATGGGCGCAACTCCTGGGCGACAGAAGCAGTACAAATACGAATCCTCCACCACAGTGGAGGGGGTTCAGAGAAATTGCCTACTGACCAATATTAGAAACATACGGAGCAGCCTGGCTTGGTACTTAGCAGCGATTCTTCCATTCAGTATTGTCTTTTACACCTAGAAATCTACCTGTATCCACTGGTCATCTTGTGTAAACCCTCAAGATCAATACAAATCTAAGAGAAAGTAGGTCTTACCAATTCTTGGGGTCGAATCTCTATAAATTCTGGTATTCTTTATTATTTATTGCTCATTATTATGAGGTTCTTGACTCGATTATGGTGCATTGATTCTCTAATTGAAAGCTCTCTAATTAATTATATGACTCTACGTCAGTTGGCTAAAAAACCAGTCAACAATCATCATTATTAAAAATAAATAATTTTAATTTTACCAAACAAAAAAAAATTGGATGAGCTTCCATTTTTTTTTTAATATTTGAATCTTTTATTTAATTAATCTTTTAAGAATTTATCAAAAAAATTAATCTTTTAAGAATTAAAAAGACAAAAGATTGTTTTTTTTTAATTATTGAATTATTTCCAATTTTAATATTTTATAAGAAATATATAGTTTTTAATTTTAAATGATTTTTTATTTCAAAGTACACACATGGCGCTGGCGTGGCAATGACAAGTCAGCAATCTGTTAGCCACATAAGATACAAATTAACGAAAGTCTCACTTTACAACACTGAGAATAGTTCGAGGGTAATTTTTAAAGGCTCGAAAAATCAGGGGGCACAATAATATATTAATCATAGTTCGGGAGCATAAATTATAAATAACCAACTATTAAATATTATTATTTAATATTTTAATTCTTCTTAAGATAATTAGTAACAAATCAGAATTATATATTATCATCATAATAATATTTTATAACGTTTAAAGTAATATTAAAATAATTAATAAATATATATTTTTAATTATTTTTAAAAATATATTCAATTAAATATTTAGAATATTTCATTAAAGTTAACAAAAAAAAAAATCATTAAAATCAAAAAATTTCTTTATCTGCATACTTTTTATAAAAGAGATATAAATATATAGATTTATTGAGGTGGCACAAATAAAATTAAATAGATTTTAAAAAATATAAAGTATATATAAATTATAACGAGATGTATACAAAAATATATAGAGGAAATATTGGACACTGTCAAGACCATATAGATCCATCTTAATTTAAAATATGACGATGTAGACAAACATTTAATCACATACATACTTAAAATTTATATATTTTAAATTACTAAAATAAAACAATTTTTTTTCATAACAAATATGACATGACAAACATAAAATTAATTTCTTATATTATTTTCTAACTCTAGGCACAAACCTAAAAATTAGTATATACATTATTACTTTTAATTTTATTTTCCATTCAATTGTATAGCATTAAAATAATGTCGAACACGAACCTACCAAGTTTTTTGTTTAAAAAGTGTAGCAATTATCACCAAATAAATAAATAAAAATATTAAATAATCTAAAAGCTATATGATTATTATAGTCAAACTTCTAGTTCATGGAATAATATTCCAATTTAAGCACGTGTTCTACTAATTCAATTCCACCAAAGTTTTTTCTTTTTTCGTTTCTCTATACATTCACTTTATTTTCCCTATTTTTTCAATTCTCTAGTCAAATTGTATTAGTATTTGTTTGTAATTATATCCGTAAATACTCATATTCACAAGAGAAAAGAAGATATCGCTCAACTTGGCTTATTTTTCTGTGTCTTAAAGTTAAAAGTAAACATTGTGACAATTATTTATTTATTTGTCATTATAAAGCATTGTTAACCACTTTTTCTTCGTTTCTCCAGAAGTTGCTTCTTTAATCAAGGCTTTTGATATTAAATATAGGGTTTTTACCGGCGAAAATACCCAATGTTTATACGTTGTTCCACTTTTACACTCAATCTTTATTTTTCGCGGTGAATATACCCAAACCTGCTAAAAGTGTCTCTCTGTTACTACCCACTTGTTAACACCGTTAATGTTGATTATGTGGCATTGACGTGGCCTAACCGAAATAAGGTATCATTGCCACGTCATTACCACGTGTACAATATAATATAAAAAATAATTTAAAATTGCAAATAATTAAAAATTAAATAAATAACCAAAATTAAAAAATGATTTAAAAAATGAAAAAAATTAAATCAGTTGAAAATTATAATAAAATAATGTCTTCACTTTCTTGCTATTTTCTCACACTTTCTCTTGAATTTTCTAGCCTACCAAACATTTCAACATAAAAAAATCTTATGTTCTCACACTTTTTCTCTCATTTTCTAGCTTACCAAACATATATTTTTTTTAAAAAAAACTTGTACAAAGAGACAGTATAAACACAAATTCATACAAATCATTGATAAACAAATACCCAAATTCATACAAATGAGATCTAAAAGAAAAAATTCAAATTTTCTTTTCTTCTCCCAAACTTTCTCAACATCCAAACACCCATAATAATTTGGGCAATAGAAAAAGAAGAAGAATGAGAAAAAAAAGGCTGATAAAATTTGGGCCCGAGAGATGAAGAAGATGATGAAAAAGAAAAAGAAAAAAAAAAAGGGAGGGGGGGGTGGGGGGGGGGGGGGGGGGGGGCTGCGAAAATCTGGGTGCAAGAAAAGAAAAAGAAAGAGAAGAAGAAAGAGGAAGAAGTAAAAGAAAAAGAAAAAAAATGGGGTTGGGGGGTGCGAAAATCTGGGCAAAGAAAGAGAGAAGAAAAAGAAAGAATAAACTATGGGCAAAGAAAGAGAAGAAGAAGAAGAAGAAGAAAAACAAAAGGGTAGGGGTGGGGGGCTCATAAAATCTAGGCAAGGAAAGAGAAAAAGAAAGAAGAGGAAGAAAAAAACAAAAGAATAAATTATGGGTAAAGAAAGAGAAGAAAAAAAAAATTAAAAAAAAAGGTGGGTTGCTGAGAAAATCTGGGCAAAGAAAGATAAAAAGAAATAACAAGAAGAAAAAGACAAAGGCAAAGAAAAAAGAAGAAAATTTGGGCAAAGAAGAAGAAGAATAAAATGTGGGGATTTGGGAAGACGTGGGGGTAGTGGGTTATTTTTTAATTATATTTATTGATTTTTTGCAATTAATATTTTAAAGCATATATGTTTGGGTGTGTACACGCAATTGGCCACGTAAGCGTTTTTAACGCTGTTATGGGTTAAGTAGTGACGGAGACACAGTTCATATGAGTTTGGGTATATTCACCGTGAAAAATAAAGATTGAGTGTAAAAGTGGAACAACGTATAAACATTGGGTATTTCGTCGGTAAAAACCCTTAAATATATAATGGCAAAAAAAGATTGACCCTTCTTTCTTTTTAGATATGTATAATTTGTTGCGGTTTCACGTTGAAATAATTAAACAATATAATACCAAGAACAATACACAAAAAATGTTCTCAGCACCAAAAAAATTAAATAAAAAGTTAGTGGAGGATTTGGTATTAGCCTTTATATCAATTATTTATACAGAACTACAAACAAAACTTAAAGAGAAATATACATAAATATTTTTAAAATGTAAATTAATTCCAAAAATACCTTAAAACATCTTATTTACATATATATCGTGCCACATCAGCATGGTATACCAAAATTTTTTTTAAAAATTAGAAAATCTCGCTTCCCAAAATATTTTGTGTTTCTGGGTTGTAAAAAGTTACATTTTGATTGCTTACGGTATCGATAAGATACCGATTTGTTACTTTTTTATATATAAAAAGCTTTATTTTTAGATCATCTTATTTCTAATACATTTTGGTTACATCTAAAATTTATTTGTAGACATCTTAATATACCAATTATTTATTTTTAGCCTATATTATGGTATCTTATTATTTAAGATACATTTTGCTAGCATTCAAGGTTATTTTATAAACTAATGGGTTGTCATATAGTATAATAAGTTACCATATAGCTTATTAATAAAAATTAATTTAATATACTACACAATAAGTTTTAATTGAAAACTTTTAATTTACTTTTTTAGTCACTTATGTAATTTACATGTCTTACTATTTAAGATATTTTTACGTTACATTCGACCCTAATTTAGACACTAATTAGTTATTATATAGTATAAAAAGTTACTCCTATAATTTCAAGTTACCATGAATAGTTTATTAGAAAATGATACTATTTAGTATACTACATAATTACTTTTATAAAAGCTATATTTTCATTGCTTGTAAAATAATTTAAGATATCAATCGATAACCTTTTGATATATGACTAAATTTTAGAGTATGACACAAATTTAAAGCAACCACCTCACTTAGTGAGTTACCATAAAAATTCTTCTTATGTTCAATTTAAAAGTTACCAAACAGTAACCTAATTAATCTATTTCAAAAAAGTTACTTGAAATGTTTCTAAAATAGCTTTAAAGTACTGTAGAATACCATATTGTATCTTTTTAGTTAATACCAACTCGTTACTATTTTTATTAAAAGAACATAATATTTGAGAAATATTTTGGTTACTCTAAAACTTATTTGTAGACATCTTAATATATCAATTAGTTATTTTTAGGTTATATTATGGTATCTTATTATTTAAAATATATTTTGGTAAACTTCAAGTGTATTTTACAAACTAATTACTTAACATATTGTATACCAAGTTTCCATGTCTAGTAAATGGTTCTATTCAGTATACTTGTTGACGCAGTTTTTCGCCAACAGTGGACTAAGAAGTCTGAAATAAATAATTAGGCTTTTTGGTAAACCGTAAGTAAATATCGCACAAATTTTTTTGTGTGGTTCAGTGATTCAAATACACCTAGTCCACGAGTCTATGGGTGGATTTTCCAGAGTGGGAATAGTTGGTGGCGGGTTCACTAGATTTCCCTGAGCTGGTCGTGGATTCTGCACGACCTGCTGAGCTACCTGATTCCGAGCGTTCTGTGCTACCGGTCCAGCCCAAATGAGAGTTTCGATCTCATCCTTCAGCTAACGACAATCGTTAGTATTGT
Organism: Humulus lupulus; assembly: GCF_963169125.1. Lineage (NCBI taxonomy): Eukaryota > Viridiplantae > Streptophyta > Magnoliopsida > Rosales > Cannabaceae > Humulus > Humulus lupulus. Next base: position 108,388,649 of record NC_084797.1, on the reverse strand, counting down.
GGCCAATGTCGTTATGGTAATGACATAACTTAGATGGGACTCTTTTTGCCAGTTGATTCCTCATGGGCTCTGGCTTTTACAAAGGAAGGTGGGCAAAATTTGCCAGATATATGTTCTCCTATGTATCTGTTAGATCGGTATACGTGGTGAATACCGAGTCATACTTGTCCCCAGCCTTGTTCTTCTTGGACCTCGCCTGGCCGCCTTCATTGTTTCCCTTCCTTTTGTTATCGTTCCCCGCCTGATTATTATGGGTAGCTGGCTAAGTCGTTGCTACAATATTCGCTACCCCTCATGCGAGCTGAGTGGGAACTTGACTAGTTCCGGCCATTGTAGATTCAACCTCCTTGAGGTTTATCCATTCTTGAGCTCGGCAAGGAATTCATCTGTATTCTTTATTCATTTTCATTGGAGTTCCTTCCACAATTCACCTTCTACGGTGATTCTTGATCGCATTGCCATAACTTTGACAGTGTCATTAGCGTCTCTTGCTCGAGCTACTATGTTGGTGAACCGATTTATGTAGGCCTCGAGAGACTCACCCGGTTGTAGTTTTATATTAGCCAAGGAATTGGCCTCTACCCGTACTTCTTTGGCGGCACGGAACAACTTTTTGAAGTGCGACGACAACTGCTTCCAGGAGGTGATTTGTTGACCCTGATTTTGGTCAACGACACGGAGTCTAGAAAACGACAGGAAAGTAATATAGAGTTTGAGAAAATGATCTAATGAAAAGATAAAGAACACAGAGATTTATAGTGGTTCGGCCCTAGTGATTGGTAATGACCTACATCCACTTGATACTATTATTAATCTTGAGTTCCAAAGGTGTGATCAAAGAACTAGGGTTCCTAAGTTTCACAGACCTTAGAAGAAGAAAGCAATACAAACGATGGATAATAGTACTATAATTCCCAAAGAAAAAGATCGATCCCTTTCCTTGAGCTATTTCTTGTGTATTTATAGGCTCAAGAATGATTATTTGAATTAGGAAATAATATCTATCCTTAATAAACGGATCTGCAAGTCATAATGAAGAGATATTCTCGGATATCATTACAACTGTACAGATCTTTACATAAATGAACGAAGTATACGACCAGTCTGGTCATATATAAACTTGATCTTTTCATGTGGAAATAGTGATGGTCGATAAGCGAGTCGTATCTCTGCTACGTGTCCGCCACGTGTCGTAAATCTGTGCCACGTCATCAGCAGCTGATTTATGGATAAACATTTGCCCCCCAAGTTTATTTATTGCGACCATCAATAAGTAAACTTAGGAAACTAACTTTTCGTATGCCCCACGAAATCTGTCAGAGTCTCTCATGCGTTCTTGAAAACTGTGACCTAATCACGTCCAATCATGCCTTTTCAGTTTTCAAGAAACCTTTCCGACGGCTGTTACACTCCCCCATGCCTTGAAAAAGGTAGCTCATGATTACCCATTTTCGGCACACCTCAGCTTCTATAAATAATCCTCACATTCTTCTTTAAACTCTTTATACGCCATCTCTTTGCCAAGAACTCTCAAGAACTATATTTCAGAGCCCGGAACTTCAAGATTTGCAATCGCTTTGCTAAGGATCTTTCGCCTGCAATCCGAAAGCTACTCCTTTTCAGAATCTCCAATCTTCATTCAGGTAAATTTTTTCGAGGTTTAACCCTTTGAGATGCCATGCATACTGCTTCTGTGCTCTGAAACTTTTTGTGTTCTTGGGTAGAAATTTGTGAAGATTTTGTATATGTCGTTTGATGCTTGATAGGGTAGTGTAGTTTTTCTTTGTAGAAGTTAGGAATCAGTTTGATAGTCAGGATCATGGGTTTAGGGCATAAAATTGAAGTAAAAATTCGATTTTTAGACTAGTTGAAAAACTGGGTTTTTCCCGCCCCTTTGGAGTTGAAAAAGCTTTTTTTAGAAAAACTTTTTACTTTCACTTTTTTATCCATTTTTCAAACTGCTCGCATAAAACTTAGTGTTTCGGTTAGAATGCTGCTGGTCTTAGACGCGAGCAACGTTATTCCAAATTTCAACATAAGTTCCCAGGCTGTGCGTCTTATCTCCTCCTCTGTCTGTTTGCAGTTTATATGCAAGACCCGTGGGGAGGAGAAAGACCCATTTATGACGATCTGTTAGCTTAACTTCTCGAGGACGAAGAACAACCCTCGACATTGATACCTGATATTCCCTTTTCTCGTATCAATCCAAACACCTCCCCAGTCTTGACCCAAAACATGGCTCGCACCAAAACCAAGGCCCAGAAAAGAAAAACCTCCGACACTTCCCATCAGCCTGCTGTTGCGGCTGATGCTCCCTCGACCAGTGGTCGAGATGAAAATGCTCTCGACCCAAACATCCAAAGACATGCCCGCCCTCGACACGCCATTCAGCTGGATGTTGAGTGGCATGTAGTCTCTGAAAGTAGGGTGACGATCAGAATGATTGCCAACTACTTAAGAAAATATGGTCTGCCAGGGGTGTCCTTAGTCAAGCTCAACCCAGACCAAAGGGCTAATCTTCCTGGAGGCGCCTATAGCGCCTGGTCGCGATTTCATATTGAGGCAGGGGCCACCTTGCCTCTTCACCCATTCTTTCAGGGGGTGGCCAACTATTTTGGAGTTGCCCCCTTTCAAATAACCCCAAATGGATATAGGATGCTTGCTACACTCTATATCCTGTATAGCCAGAAAAAATGGCCCGTGCCATCGCCTCATGAGGTCAACTACTTGTTCGACCTCAAATCTAACCCCAACCATGAAGGCACGGGGTTCTTCCACCTTTGTCATCAGGAAATCGAGTGCACTTTCCTGACTGACACGACTCACATCTCAAACGTGGGGAGGTACTACCAAGAGAACTTCCTTATGGTGGACCTGGTCGCATACAACCTGGCTTTCGCACGAGGAGGTAAAACTTTCGTATTGATGGCTGACTTCTTCACTTAGTATTTTCCTCCACAATGTTTTAAACTCTTGATGTCTCCCAGGCCCGTGGCTGCGACCAAACCCAACTCCGAGCATGGAGTCAAGATCGACACTCTTACCAGCATGACTAATACTGAAAAAAGTGTGAAGAATCTGTTACAGAGGCTAACCTTAGGTTGGCTGGCCTTTGGACCCCTCAACCGGACACGATGGGGCCCTCGGCAGGGAGTGCTTATGCCGAAGAGGAACCCGAGTAGGAACCTCAAGCGTCACCTCCATGGAGGAGACCGACTGGGGTCACGATCAGGGAACCTGCTGGCACTCCTCGAGCAGAGAGGCCCTTGGCCCCCTTACGGAAAGGAAAGCAGAAGGCTACCGAGCCTGTCGACCCCTCTGACGACTCGTCGGATGACAATAGTATAGTTATTTCGCTTTTAGACAATTTTCCAATTCCCTGTCATCTATTCGACGGGGATGACAATTTTAAATATGCTCCACACTTAGGGCCAGACTTCTTCGTGTCAAAGAATGAGTGTAAGACTAGTAGAGTCTGTAGTGTAGCGACCAGTAATAATAGCTCGGGTATTGGACTTTGCAATCCTTTTCTATTTCTTTTTCTTATGTAATGTGTTTGGCTATTCATGCTCTCTTACTGTTTAACGTTGTTCTCACTTTTCAGACATGGACTCCACCAACGTGTTCGATCTTTACAACACCCCAGAGGTTGCCGCAGCTCTTCCAAGCAAGAAGAAAACAAGTAAGAGACATACTGGGGAGAGCAGCAAAGAGCCTCAGGCGAAGAAGGCCCGAAACGCAGGCCCTCTACCACTGCGACTCTGCCTTCTACCCGTGAGCAGCAGACTCCATCTGCTACGGCCGAGTTGACTCCTTCTCTCGCTGCCCCATCTGACCATCCTCGGCAGGCTGACCCTGCCTCAGCTTGGAACGAGATGGTCGGTCGTGCCTTCAAGCTGATCAAGGAAAGGGTCACCAAGATCGCGAAGCATGAACTCTGCCGAGAGGCAATGGCTGCCATGGAGACGATGGGTGTTGACCCAATTCTAAACTGTTCCCTAAATGAGTTCACTAGTGTAAGTCAACTCCTTTTGTGAAAACAGGTCTTCGTTAGTTTACTGTTTAACTAATTTTTGTTCTGACTGTAGGCCATGATAACTCTTACTGCCAGCTACATCTGCCTGGGTGTTGTCACCGAGCAGGCTAGGACCTCGGAGCAACGGCACGAGGATGAACTCAAAGCTGTTGAGGCCAGACATGCTGATCAGCTGGCGGCAGTGACTACGGAAAAGGCCTAGCTGGCTAAGGAGTTGGAGGAGAAGCTGAAGTCTCTGGAAAAAGCCCGCGAGCAGAGGGACCAATACAAGGTGTCCAACCGCTCTAACTTCAAAGTGGCTAAGCAGCTCGAGCTAGACTTGATCGCGAGCAGGCAAGAAACCAGAGATGTGGAGGGTCGAGTTGAGGATTTGGAGAAAACCAATGCCGCCAACTTGGAGAGGTACAAAAATGCCACCCGGAGGTGCTTCTACGATTTCTGGAAGCACAATCAGGGTGCCAACTTTGACTGCCTTCCTGAGAATGCGAGGGAAGCTGAGCTGGCTCACTGTGCGACTCAGTTTGCTAAAGAAGAAAGATTGAGGGTCCCTGCTTCCCCCGAAATCTCGTTGGCCGCCGGGATGGAGGGTGCAGACAATGAAGCTATCGACCAGAATCTTCCCCAGATTCCTCCAGCTCCTCAAGCTCCTTAGTCTTTTCTTTTTATATTTCTTTCTTTTTTAACTACATGACCTACGGGTCGTTATGTAAAGACAATATAATTTTTCTTTGGTTTTGTTGCATGGGCAACTCTTACTTTTATTTTGAACAATTATATCCAAGCAGTTACTGCTTGCGGTGTAAAAGGATCGCTTTGATATTATAATATATTTGCATATTATTATAACATCTATTTGTTCGCATGACCGAACTTAGCATAGCACTTTGGTTTGATTTAACAAAATATCAAAATTTTGAAAAATACTTTAAGTGCCCTAGCATATTTTCACTTATTTTGCTCATGTGTTTACATACATTTTAACGATATGCTTTGCTTACTTGTACCTTGTATGCCCCCCAAGTGATCGGGGAGCTTTAGGTCCTTGGTCACTTGCCTTGACTAGAATCTGCCCGAACGTTACAGCTCGTAGCTATATGATTAGAATTATAATACAGTAAAACAACACACGTAATGAGCAAATACTTGTAATAAATACAATAGTTGGCAAGAAATGACTGGCTGAGCACAACCCCTTTTATTCTCATAGTAAATGGACTAAACATGTCTTTACGAGTGATCAATAAGATCTTACACAAAACTTGTAAAAAGTAAAATTTGTACAAGCGAATTCTTTAAGAAGTATTGTTTATTGATAATACTTGCGCAGGTGTTCTCCATTCCAATATTGAGGAACAAGATCTCTGTTTAAGCGTGCAAGTTTATAGGTGCCTGGGTGAAGGACTTCATCAATCTGGTAAGGCCCTTCCCAATTTGGCCCGAGTACTCCAGCAGCTTGGTCGCGGGTGTTAAGGAAAACTCTTTTGAGCACAAGGTCTCCAACATTGAATTTTCTTTCTCGTACTTTGGAGTTGAAATACCAGGCGACCTTCTGCTAGTATGCAGCTACTCGGAGCTGGGCTTGTTCACGCCTTTCATCAATCGAGTCCAAGGATTCCATCAGTAGCTGGCTGTTAGAATCCTGGTCGTATGTTAATCTGTGGCGCGAGTGTAACGCCCTACTTCCTTAGAGCCGTTACTAAGTGAGTTTTTAAGACAAAACAGTGTGCAATGGCCTCGCTAACCGAGGCTTTGAAACAAAAGTGTGACTAATTAAAAGTTAAGGCTGTAATCTTTGAAAATACGTCATTTCATTAAAACTTCTATTATTAAACATTTGGGATCCCAAAATAAGGTTTGAAAACTAATTACATCTTGAAATAAGGTTACAGTTGAGAAATCATAAAATCATAGATTATTACAGCCATTTTCGATTAAACCCCCAACCAAAGCAGTCGGGCAGACCAAACATGTACACGTCGCTTCACGCTCTCCGTACTCATGGTTGGTTGACTCAGTCATTGCCCTTACCTGCAACACAGAGCACCCGTGAGCCGAAGCCCAGCAAGAAAACTCATGCAGAACATAACATATGCAATGTATACAGTTTTATCATAACAGATAATCCACAAATAGATAAGTCAACCATTTAGACTAAGCAAACACATGTATCCACCGGGCCCCGCCCTGATTATAGCATAACACATGAATCCACCGGGCCCCGCCCTGATTATAGCATCCCATGTGCTAGGTGTTACTTTCGGCCCACGGCCGCCCCGGCTTACGCCGTACTCGGCCCACGGCCGCTCATTTCATCATATTCACACATATAGTACATTCGAAATAATCATTCACACACATCATGATTCATTTAAGGTTTAAACATTTGCACATAATACAATCTGGGGCCATGCCCTAACCTCGGGTGTTATAGTTTTCTTACCTGTATTCCGAGCCTCCTGATGCACTAAAGCTGCGAGCACGGTCCTCTAGCACGAGCCTCACCAACAACCTAGTCACAACACACAAGAAACATCCCTCAATACTAATCAACCCAAAACCACTTCCCGGGACCAATCCCGCACTCTCGGGACCTCTAAAACCTTAAAACAACACCCCGGAGACATCCCCCGAACCCCCGGAGCAAAGGCCTAAAATTGCCAAAAATGTGAACCTGAAATTTGCCTTGTGCCGCGGCACAACTTTCTTGTGCCGCGGCACACATCAGTCAGGGACTCCCTCGCCGCGGCACGAAAAACCCGTGTCGCGGCACGCCTTCGCAGACCCAGAATTCTGGGTTTTTCCCCTGCATTTTCTCCGAGCTAAAACCTCCCAAATCGTCCCAAACTCACACCCAAGCTCCAAAACCAACTCAAAACTCCAAATAGACCATACATCAACCCATAAACATCATAACCCAACTCAATAACACAATCACACTCAAAATCACCCATTTGATTCCAAATTTCAGAAAACTCAAACCCAAAGGCCAAAAACACAACCCAAGCTTGACAAACCTAAACCATGGCTTCAAAATCTTAAACCACAACAGAAAAGAAAACCCAAGGATGTTTAAAACTCTTACCTCAATCAAGAATCCAACCTTAGGCTTCCTTGGTTCATCCCCTTAGTCTTCAAGTTTCAGCTCCCTTCTTCTTCTTCATGCCCTAGCTTTTTCCCTCTCCTTCTTCTTCTCTTCAAATTATCAAAGCATCAAATGACCAAGCCCCAAACCGTGTACCCCTTAATACCCAGCTGCCATATATCCAATTCCCAGCCAAATGACCATTTTACCCCTCCTTGCCTATCCTTTCCCAACTAACCTCAAGGGCACTTAAGTCCTTTTACTTCTATTTCATTTCTACCATTTTCTATCTAGAACTTGTTACTCTAAGTAGTAACTAATGGTTACCCAGGTTACTCAATCACCAATAACCATTACCCGCTAAATCTCAATCTTAGCCATAAAATTCCCGAAGTACCCCTAGGCTCCTCCCGAGCCGGGTATAGAAATCCCGTTGTGACTCTTAAGTTAATTTGCTCTCTAGGACCGTCTCGGCACGTGCATCAAAATAATACCACCACACTCACGTGGTACAAATCACGGAATACAATTATCACATATATGCCCTCAGCGGCTAAAATTACAATTATGCCCTTCAAACACAATCAGGGCCTACATGCATACTAATACACATAGTCATGCATCTCAGATAAACAATTAGTCAATAACATGCTTTAAATCATAACCATGCATTTAACTCATAAAATCACACATAAATCCCAACATGCCCTCCTGGCACACTAATCAAGGCCCTTAAGCCTTAATAGCGATTTTGGGTCGTTACAACTATCCCCTCCTCATAAAAATTTCGTCCTCGAAATTTATCCAAACACATCAGTCAGTAAACCCGCAACTCTGACCATAATTTCCAAGGCCCACCGCCTTTACTTTACTTTTCAACAACACTCTCACAAGAGTAACAATCTTGCCCCTCAAGATTTCGTCTAATAGCCATACTCTCGATAGCTTCTTGTTTACACCGCAACCCTGCAGAAACCTCAGGGTCTGCCTAGATTACAATGACCAATTCATCGTCTTATTCCTGATTCCAGAGATACTCAAAATTCGTCACCTCTACTAGGTGGGATCAATTGGTAGGCCCCGTTGGCCTAATCCTTGGTAAAACTTCAGAATCTTATGCTGAATTAAGAGTCAGAAATCTCCCTTCTTTCTCTGAACACCTTACAGATCCTCGTCTATTAAAATGCAGAGACGCAACTCTTTCCTTCCGGAACTTTATTTCCTCAACACTTATCAATTTACAAGCTGTTAATCCTTTCAAATAGGCAGAAGCTCCTGCCTTAAGAGTTCCAACAACCACTTGGCTTCTCTCTGAACCGATGCCAAATCGTAGTATTCACTACCCTTTGCCTCCTACCATGTCATATGTCGTGTTACTTTAACAAGACACCAGCAACCGCCACCACGACTAACTCATCAGGGATTACACTTCCCTTAATACTTCAAGTATTCGCCTACTCGGCGCTCAGTTCTTTAAGATATCCGATAAACTTTCAGACTGCCACCCCACTTGCAATCAACTGATAATTCCAGGTTCCCACTCTGTTCTTTTCGTTCTCTAAATCCATTCCAATAATTTAAAATATTATAGGGCCTCAATTCAATGTCATCGACGTTCTATCCTGAAACCAGTTCACTTGCCCCAACAACATTAACTCAAACAACCGAATTAAAACTTTTCATGTCCAAACACCTTACTTAAGGTCTATTGTGGTCTATCCCCACGATGCACCACCACATCACCTAACCCCTCAGGGTCCAAAGGAAAATACTAGGTTCTGTCACCCGCTCGACCCTCCCAGTACGACGTACCCTAGGAGGTGGAATGATGTCCATTCAGAATTCTCATTCATAAACCGAATCTAATTGGATCCTTCATCCATTCCTGGTATCCTAACTTGTACCACCTTAGCAAGGTCCTTCCCTGTTTCAACTCAAACCAACACTTTGAATTCCATAGCTCAGTGACACCCACCAGCTAACCATTACCTACTAACATCATGCCGATCTCAGTCGTTGCCTTGTCCTCCATTACAGCCTATAGCGTTATTCCTTGACTGATACACGCCTCCCATTAAATTTCCCTTGCTCAATCGAGGATTTCAAACACTGATCAGTTGTCTGCTACTTTTCACCACCTCTGTGTCTCAACGCTATCTTTCTTACTAATACCCAATACTTAAGTACCTTATGCCATGCACAACAGTCGACTTAACGTCCCAAGTGTATCAACCATGGTCCATTCAGTCGCCTCCCGCTAGGTTCAATCCATCCTCGCGTCAATTTATTCCTGGGCGTGCCCAAATCGTGATGCAATCTCACATTTCCATAACCCTACCATAGATCATGTCCTTTATGCAATCACTCTTTACTTAATCAAAACATACGCATATTCCAGCACCGCCAGATACCAATAAATTCTTACCTGTCTTCTGAATTTCTTTCTGATGTGACACCACTCAGTCCGTCTAACCTCGAGTTTTTACTGTTCTCCTCATCTCTGATGTAGTTGCCTCCAGAGGTGCTTATGCAATAGATGACGCGCTTACCAGTCCTGAGATGCTTTCTGTTCTTCAAATGTTCTTCATTAGTTTATTGCGGCTTCAGATCAAATCCTCTCTTACCTGTCCTTTCTCCTTGTAGCTCTAATCTGAGTACTCCTGACGACATCCAAACTAACACTCCGTAGAACCTTACCTGTGACTTCGCCTTCTGGGTACAAACGTCTTTCGCATAGTCACTTGCTCACCATTTCTGTCTGGGAGTAATCCATATGCACTGTTCGTGAGCTTGAAGGGAACTTGCCCACACCGTTCATGCATTCTCTGTCTAAAGAACTTACCTGTGCTGCTGCAGCTCGAACCGTTCCAGAATCCTTGTTACCAATTCCTCACACCCTGCCCGGTGCAACCTAATCAATTCACGAAAAGTCTTTATCCTTGGCTTCCAACTTGCAATAACCAGGTCGTAGATCAACTCTTGGGGACATCGTCCCACCTTGTATCCAACATTGTACTTTTCGTCCTATCCCGAAGATACTAGCAATCCACGCAGTATAACACTCTGGCTAATCCAAGATCAAATTCCTTCGATTTCTTCAATAGACTTTCTGTCGGCCAATCCGTCTTTTACAACATTCCTTATACCAATCCTATCTGTAGTCCGACCTTGAAGTATTCCCTAAATCTTTCTTTGCATACCCACATAACTTTCCCACTGGTCAGCTCTGTCTCCTTTACGTACTCCAGATGATATCCTCAACAATCCATCTGCCAGAGTTTCTAATTCCTTCTCCATAAGTATTACCGTCCTCGGCCTCTCAAATGGCACCTTTGAGGCAACCTCTCTATGTCCATCTCCCTCGCGGAACATTCTCAACACCGAGCCCTTCTAGTTCGCTACATGCCCAAAGCACAAGCTCGCCAGTTAAATACTCATCCTTGAGGACTCAGCCTCGAACCTCGAATGTATCGGTGCATTCCAGTTCTCCGTTCCCTCACCATGGAAATCCATCCCAACATCTCGAGTCATTCTACGTAGAAATCATGTCCTCACCTGACCTCCTCTCAGGTGGCATCCTCTTCCTCATGTGCATACCAATTAACCTCCTGGTTCCTGTCGCCATCTCGATAACTACCTTTTCGATCAGGCTTCTTTCCAATCTCAATCTAGGTGCCCAAGCACTGTCTGGAGTCCTTTTACCTAAAAATTGAGAATCCGACCTCGCTGCGTTCCATCAACAAAAGTACCGTCTTATCAGTCAGACTTTTCCCCTTTTTCTTGGCAATCCAAAAGCCACAACACTATCCGGGGTTCTTTCAACTTGATTATCACGAATCTATCTTCACTAATTCCATCAAAGGAAGCACCGCCCTTGTGGCTCTAGCACTCATGCTCTATACATCAACCATCAGTTCCTCAAACAATATGGCCCTCTCCGCCATCCACATGCAGACAAAAACTCTTTCCTCAAAGCAGCCCAAATGCCTTAGACTATTCCAGATCTCATGTCCTTAAATGGGTCGCCACCAATTCCAGATACATCCATCTGTATAAATTTCCGAAATGAACTATCCAATTCACCAAACCCATTGATCTACGCTGTCGTTACCCCTTACAGTCCAAACCAGACTTAAACATTTGCCCGCCTCCACGGTTCTAATCATGTCTTTAAGATCTGTCCTAACCATTCATCATCTAGGTTCTTTCTAACCCATTAAGCCAGTACCTCAGCCCGAGTACCAATTCCAGGCATTCCTCTGCCTCAACATTTAACATAACCCTCTAATCAGGATCTCTCATCCTCTTAACCATGGGTGGAAATAACTCTGCCCGTCTATTGATAAATCCCTTGTCAGTCTGAATTCTCCTCAAAACCCGAGGATAACACCCTTTAAGCCTTTCATTTAGTACCCTTATCTGACCATACTTCACGGTAAACCAACACTTGAAACCTTACTGTTAAAACGTCGGAATCAGCTATTTCCCCAGAGAAATCCGCTGTTCACTTATCCCATCTCGACTAACAAACTCCACAGCTTACCCACACACTAGCGACCCTCTGTTGCTGCTTCCAGGGATAACTGGAGATCTCAACTCCAACCTATATCTAAAACCCCTCTGCAAACACAATATCAGGTCCCCAAACCCTTCTAGGAACCAACAACACAATTTCACCTGTCAAAACTGACCCAACACCTGAACTCTGGGGTTCCTACTCTGAACCAAACCACCACTAGGTCCAAATATCCACAGGTATAATGCACACACAAGCATATACTAGGTCAAGTCCACAATGATATACATTTAGCTTACCAAATTTCTATCACCACTAAGTGTATCCATGCTCATCATGCTTCATACAAGCCAATATACCGATATAACATATGAATTTAATCCAGAAAATTAACCACATACGCTCAAAATGCGAACCATTATGCCAATTTTCATCCACATGCATAATAATGTTATTCAGCACACATTGATCTCAACATGCAACAGTCAAGGGCCAGGCCCTATCAGTATCTCATGCATATGTCATCTCATTCCTCATGCTCCATATAAATAAGCAGGCAAATAGGGCATTCAAACATATATTCAAACATGTCAATCATTCATACCAACCAACCCAGAGTCGAGCTTGTCACTGACAGCGAGCGTACATGTTCGGTCGATCTCCAGAACCAATAAACCTTGGCTCGCTCTGATACCAAGTTGTAACGCCCTACTTCCTTAGAGCCGTTACTAAGTGAGTTTTTAAGACAAAACAGTGTGCAATGGCCTCGCTAACCGAGGCTTTGAAACAAAAGTGTGACTAATTAAAAGTTAAGGCTGTAATCTTTGAAAATACGTCATTTCATTAAAACTTCTATTATTAAACATTTGGGATCCCAAAATAAGGTTTGAAAACTAATTACATCTTGAAATAAGGTTACAGTTGAGAAATCATAAAATCATAGATTATTACAGCCATTTTCGATTAAACCCCCAACCAAAGCAGTCGGGCAGACCAAACATGTACACGTCGCTTCACGCTCTCCGTACTCATGGTTGGTTGACTCAGTCATTGCCCTTACCTGCAACACAGAGCACCCGTGAGCCGAAGCCCAGCAAGAAAACTCATGCAGAACATAACATATGCAATGTATACAGTTTTATCATAACAGATAATCCACAAATAGATAAGTCAACCATTTAGACTAAGCAAACACATGTATCCACCGGGCCCCGCCCTGATTATAGCATAACACATGAATCCACCGGGCCCCGCCCTGATTATAGCATCCCATGTGCTAGGTGTTACTTTCGGCCCACGGCCGCCCCGGCTTACGCCGTACTCGGCCCACGGCCGCTCATTTCATCATATTCACACATATAGTACATTCGAAATAATCATTCACACACATCATGATTCATTTAAGGTTTAAACATTTGCACATAATACAATCTGGGGCCATGCCCTAACCTCGGGTGTTATAGTTTTCTTACCTGTATTCCGAGCCTCCTGATGCACTAAAGCTGCGAGCACGGTCCTCTAGCACGAGCCTCACCAACAACCTAGTCACAACACACAAGAAACATCCCTCAATACTAATCAACCCAAAACCACTTCCCGGGACCAATCCCGCACTCTCGGGACCTCTAAAACCTTAAAACAACACCCCGGAGACATCCCCCGAACCCCCGGAGCAAAGGCCTAAAATTGCCAAAAATGTGAACCTGAAATTTGCCTTGTGCCGCGGCACAACTTTCTTGTGCCGCGGCACACATCAGTCAGGGACTCCCTCGCCGCGGCACGAAAAACCCGTGTCGCGGCACGCCTTCGCAGACCCAGAATTCTGGGTTTTTCCCCTGCATTTTCTCCGAGCTAAAACCTCCCAAATCGTCCCAAACTCACACCCAAGCTCCAAAACCAACTCAAAACTCCAAATAGACCATACATCAACCCATAAACATCATAACCCAACTCAATAACACAATCACACTCAAAATCACCCATTTGATTCCAAATTTCAGAAAACTCAAACCCAAAGGCCAAAAACACAACCCAAGCTTGACAAACCTAAACCATGGCTTCAAAATCTTAAACCACAACAGAAAAGAAAACCCAAGGATGTTTAAAACTCTTACCTCAATCAAGAATCCAACCTTAGGCTTCCTTGGTTCATCCCCTTAGTCTTCAAGTTTCAGCTCCCTTCTTCTTCTTCATGCCCTAGCTTTTTCCCTCTCCTTCTTCTTCTCTTCAAATTATCAAAGCATCAAATGACCAAGCCCCAAACCGTGTACCCCTTAATACCCAGCTGCCATATATCCAATTCCCAGCCAAATGACCATTTTACCCCTCCTTGCCTATCCTTTCCCAACTAACCTCAAGGGCACTTAAGTCCTTTTACTTCTATTTCATTTCTACCATTTTCTATCTAGAACTTGTTACTCTAAGTAGTAACTAATGGTTACCCAGGTTACTCAATCACCAATAACCATTACCCGCTAAATCTCAATCTTAGCCATAAAATTCCCGAAGTACCCCTAGGCTCCTCCCGAGCCGGGTATAGAAATCCCGTTGTGACTCTTAAGTTAATTTGCTCTCTAGGACCGTCTCGGCACGTGCATCAAAATAATACCACCACACTCACGTGGTACAAATCACGGAATACAATTATCACATATATGCCCTCAGCGGCTAAAATTACAATTATGCCCTTCAAACACAATCAGGGCCTACATGCATACTAATACACATAGTCATGCATCTCAGATAAACAATTAGTCAATAACATGCTTTAAATCATAACCATGCATTTAACTCATAAAATCACACATAAATCCCAACATGCCCTCCTGGCACACTAATCAAGGCCCTTAAGCCTTAATAGCGATTTTGGGTCGTTACAGCGAGGGTGGATCCAACTCGACATGCAACATGGCTTCATACCCGTATACCAAGGAGAACAGGGTATGACCTGTTGCTATTCGGTGGGAAGTTCTGTATGACCAGAGGACTACAGGCAACTGTTCTGGCCATTCTCCCTTGGCTTCCTCAAGTCTTTTCTTCAGTGTATCCTTCAACGTTTTGTTAACTGCCTCGACTTGCCTGTTCGCCTGGGGATGAGCGACTGAAGAAAAGCTTTTGATAATGTCGTGACGTTTGCAGAAGTCCGTGAATAGATCATTGTCAAACTGGGTGCCGTTATCTGAGACTATCTTTTTGGTAATCCATAGCGACAGATGATGTTTTTGACTACGAAGTCAAGCACTTTCTTCGTCGTTATGGTCGCGAGTGGCTCAGCTTCGACCCATTTGGTGAAGTAGTCGACGACAACGACTGCATATTTCACACCACCTTTCCCCGTAGGCAAAGATCTGATTAGGTCTATTCCCCAAACTGCAAAGGGCCATGGACTCTGCATCTGCTTGAACTCGTTGGGAGCTGCTCGTGGGATTTTATAAAACCTTTGACACTTGTCGCATTTTCTCACGAACTCCGTGGAGTCTTCATTCATGGTTGGCTAGAAATATCCCTGCCTTAGGATCTTTTTTGACAGGCTTTGCCCCCCAGCGGGGTCCCCGCAAAAGCCTTCGTGTACCTCCTTCATCAACTCTTTGGCTTTCCCCTTTGTATTACATCTCAGGAGTGGTAGTGAGTATCCCCTTCGATACAAGATTCCATCAACCAAGATATACCTAGCAGTTTGCCGCTGAAGGGTCCTAGCTTTGTTTCTGTCCACTGGTAGCACGTCGCTTGATAGATACTCTACATATGGCGCCATCCATGTATCCTTCATCTGGATGACTAGAGTGGCTTCTGCTGCTTGGATGCTGGGCACAGATAGTCGCTCGACTGGCACTATGTTCAGAGTGTCAGCGTCCTTCACACTTGCCAACTTTGCCAAAGCGTCGGCGTTGGAATTTTGATCACGAGGCACTTGCTAGTGAGCGTATCTGTCGAACTGGGCTAACAGATCCTTTGCTTTGTTGAGATAGGCGACCATCTTCAATCCTCGCGCCCGATACTCTCCCAAGATTTGATTCACGACTAGCTGAGAATCACTATAGACGTCAAGCACTTTTATGTTCATATCCTTGGCTAACCGCAGTCCAGTGAGCAATGCTTCATATTCAGCCTCATTGTTAGAGGCAGTGAAGTCAAATCTTATTGCACAGTGAAATCGATGCCCTTCCGGCGTTATCAATATCACTCCTGCTCCTGCGTGTGATTCGTTAGATGAATAGTCTGTAAACAATTTCCACGAGGGTGCTTGGATTTGACATTCAGGCTCATTGGGCTCCTTGATCTGTTCGCCACCCGCGGGCTCTGTGAACTCGGCAATGAAGTCACCTAAGCTTGTCCCTTTATCGCTGCTCGTGGCAAGTAAGATATGTCAAACTACCCAAGTTTGACTGCCCACTTTAGTAATCTTCCGGCAGCCTCTGGCTTTGGCAGGACTTGCCGAAGAGGCTGGTCGGTCAATACCGTGATTGGATGGGCCTGGAAGTAAGGTCACAGCTTCCTAGAGGCCAATACTAAGCAGTAGGCTAACCTTTCAATGGGGGGATATCTCAATTCTGCTCCGATCAGCCTTTTGCTTACGTAATAGACAACCTTCTGCACACCTTCCTCTTCTCTTACCAGAACGGCACTAGCAGCATAATTCGTGATTGCCAGGTAGATGAACAAAGTCTCTTTATCGACCGGCTTTGACAAGATGGGTGGCTGCGCCATATGCGTTTTCAGTGCTTGAAAGGCCTGTTCGCATTCATCTATCCATTCAAATTTCTTATTACCTCTGAGTAGATTGAAAAATGGGACGCACTTGTCCATTGATTTTGAAATAAATCTACTTAGAGCAGCAATTCTCCCGGTCAGACTTTCGACATCCTTAATCTTTACTGCAGACTTCATCTCGATCAGGGCATTTATCTTCTCGGGATTAGCTTCAATTCCTCTTGAGTTAACTATGAATCCCAAGAATTTCCCTGATCCAACTCCGAAGGAACATTTAAGGGGATTTAGCTTCATCCTATATTTATTAAGAGCATTGAAGCATTCCTTCAAATCCCTTACATGGCCTTCTTCCTTCTTCGACTTAACCAGCATGTCGTCAATGTAAACTTCCATGTTTGCACCAATCTGCTCCTTAAACATGTGGTTGACAAGTCTCTCGTAAGTCGCACTAGCGTTTTTCAAACCAAAGGGCATCACTCTGTAACAGTAAAGCCCTGTATCGGTTCGAAAGCTAGTGCGATCCTCATTAGGGGGATGCATACTGATCTGATTGTACCCGGAGTATGCACCATGAATGAGAGGATCTCGTGTCCTGCAGTGGCATCGACTAGCTGGTCGATCCTCAAGAGTGGGAAACAGTCTTTAGGGCAGGCTTTATTGAGGTCTGTAAAATCCACGCACGTACGCCACTTGCCATTCGGCTTGGGCACGAGTACGAGATTGGAGACCCACAATGGATAAAACAACACCCTGATGAACCCATTCTCCTTTAACTTCTCGACTTCTTCCTTCAAAGCTTTTGATCGGTCTTTATCGAGCAGTCATCTTTTCTGTTGCACAGGTGGAAAGCTTTTGTCAATGTTCAGGACATGGCTGATGATTGCAGGATCTATCCCAACCATGTCCTTATGCGACCAGGCAAAGACGTCCTGGTTCCTCTTTAAGAACTCCACCAGTGCTTGTTTTGTTATTGTCTCTAAGTTTTTACCGACTTTCATTACTCTGGTTGGATTTCCCTTATCGAGTTGGACCTCTTCAAGGTCCTCGATGGGGCCTACTTCTTCAAAATCCCAAAGCGAGGATCTAAGTCTCTATCCTCACTTTGGGCAACGCCCTACTTGGCGAGATTATCACCTGAGCGGACTTGAACATCAGTTGCCATTTGCAACTCTTTCCCGGTGACATCCCTCGATACACCCCATTTTTCCTTGGTGATCGAGGCATTGTAGCATTCTCTCGCCTCCCGCTGGTTTCCCAACACGCATCCTACTCCTGCGTCTATTAGGAATTTCATGGCGAGGTGCCATACAGAAGTGACGACTCGAAGGTCAACCAGAATCGTCCTCCCTATCACAGCATTATACGCCGAAGGACAATCAACTACAATAAAAGTAGTGAGTAATGTCCTGTTAGCAGGCGCAGTACCTGTTGTGACTGGGAGTCTAATTGACCCCACTGGGGCGAGCCCTTCTCCGGAAAAACCATAAATGGTTTAGTTGCATGGCTCTAGGTCCTTAACGGAAAATTTCATCCTTTCCAGCGAGGACTTATATAGGATGTTGACCGAACTTCCTGTATCGACCAACACCCTCTTCACCATCATATTTGCGATTTGGACATCCATGACCAGCAAATCAAAGTGTGGGAATCGCATATGCTGGGCGTCGTCCTCAGAGAAGGTGATCGGTTCCTCCTCTGTTTGAGCCTTTTTTGGTGCACGATCCTCGACACTCATCATCTTGATGTCCTGGTTGTGGCATAGGGTTCGAGCGTATCACTCCCTTGCTTTTCCACTATCTCCTGCAAGATGTGGGCCTCCACAGATGGAGGGTACCTTCCAGGGGGTTCTGGCTGTAGAGGTGGCGAGCGTTGGTGTGCAGGCGCCGACTCATTGCCACCTTGAGCCTCTCACTGAGAACCTCCTGCGGCTCGTACATATCTTCTTAAGTGTCCCTGTCTTATCAGGAACTCAATCTCATCCTTCTGCTGGTTACACTCATTGGTTTCGTGCCCGTAGTCGTTATGGTAACGAAAAACCTTTCTTGAATCTCTCTTGGAGATATCTTTTCTTATGGGCGCGGGTCGTCTGTAGGGCACGCTCGAGCTGGTCGCTTGGAAAACCTGGGCTTGGCTTTCAACAATGGCGGTGTAAATGGTGAATTTTGGTTCATACCGATTATTTTTGGGGCATTTACTCTAGGAGGCTGAGGGTTCGCCACTTGCCTGCTTTCCACCATTTTTTCCATTGCCGTTCTTGTTGCCTTTGCCGTTGCCATTGGGCTTAGACCCATTGGCGGCTTTGGCTGGTTCTTCTTTGGGCCCCTTGTCTTTTGCTGGTGACTTGCCTTCATTGGCAATCGCGTCTTCGAGCTTGATGTACCGATCAGCTCAATCTAAAAATTCCTGGACACTTTTAACCCCATGCTTCCTGAGGCTACTCCAGAGAGGAGAATGGTGCCTAACCGCTGGGGTTAGGGCCATCATATTGCCTTCATTTCCCATAGTCTTGGCTCCTACTGCGGCTCACAAGAAGCGCTGAACGTACTCCTTCAAAGGCCCCCCCTCTTTCTGGCGTATCTCGACCAGTTGGTTTGCCTCGGTGGGGTGCACACAGCCCGCATAGAACTGTCCATAAAACTCTTTCAAAAACATCTCCTAGGATACTATACTTGCAAGAGGGAACTTAAAGAACCACTCCTGAGCAACATCAGAAAGGGTCACTGGGAAGATCCTCCAGCGAGCATCTTCAGAGACTTTCTGAATGTCCATCTGTATCTAAAATTTGTTTACATGAGATACTGGGTCTCCATACCCGTCAAAGTTTGGCAGAGTCGACATCTTGTATTTGCTGGGGGTTTCTGCCACAGTAATCCTTTGTACGAAAGGGGTGCCTCTCCTCCGATCGTACTCGATATGCGATGTCTGCCCCCCGACTAGCTGTTGCACAGCCTGGTTTAGGGCATCAATTTCAGCCTGAACGGCTTCAGGAATTGCTGGGGCCTTTGGTGCCGGGGGAATGTACTCATCGTGCCTTTCTCGGCAGTCGTTGAGTACATCCCTCAAGTCATCGTCTCTTCGCTGGCTCCGAGCCAGCTAAAGACATTATTTTGTCTGGGCTGCCCCCAGAATTATGACCTGCTTGTCGGTCTTCTCTAGGTGGGGGCTTTTGCCTCCACCTCTCTCCTCGTTCCTCCGACCAGCATTCCCTCTGCCTGAGTCGGCCTCATTGTAGTCGTGGCCATCTTTGAACCTTGACTGGCTATGGTAGGATGGACTATTTCCTCTGTTGCCTCCTTCGGCTAGAACTTCCCGAGCGTTAGAGGGAGGCCTGCGGTTGTTGGTGGGTCCCCGTGCATTGTCATGCCGTTGAGGGCCCCTGACCGCAGAGCCTATCTCTGAGTTCCTTCTGTTGGCAGAAGGACGCTGCTCCTGCTTGGTGGATGCGGCTCTTCACCCCCTAGGTGTCTAGGGCTGCGGGGCTGTTGCCCAGTGCTATTCTGCCTCGGGCGCAGGGGATTGCCTCGACCTGCCTGGGACGGAGGCTGCGTCTCAGGGTCCCTAGGTGGGATATCATCCTGCGGCATCAATGGCTGCTCCGGCCTTTGATGGCTTGTTGGCTGGAGCGGAGGGCTAGGATTGGGACCTCTTTGAGGTGGCCCACTTGGGGGTTGATCAGGCTGCGAGGCAGGCGCAGCCTGATTCCTAGCCAACTGGAGGGCTGCTTCAAGGGCTACCATGGCATCTCTCTGACGACGGTCCATCTCCGCCTGTCGCTCACTCAGCTCTTGGCGCTGGCGCTCTATCTTCCTCTACTGTGACGCCATTATCTTGGCGGCACTCTCCTGATTGGCCCTCAAAGTGGCCAACTCATCTTGCAACACCCCCAGTGTTGTCTTCAGGGTCTCAGAGTCCACCTCCTCCTCATCAAACTCCAAATGAGGTTCGTCTTCAGCCATATTTGGGGGAGATGGCTGTGATGGTGCAGCGGCAGCCTGTCCAGTCTTCTTGGTAGTCTTTGCCATTAGATTTTCTTGGATTCAAGTCTCTCAATGAAAGCACCAAAATGTTGACCCTGTTTTTGGTCAACGACACGGAGTCTAGAAAATGACAAGAAAGTAATATAGAGTTTGAGAAAATGATCTAATCGAAAGATAAAGAACATAGAGATTTATAGTGGTTCGGCCCCAGTGATTGGTAATGACCTACGTCCACTTGATACTATTATTAATCTTGAGTTCCAAAGGTGTGATCAAAGAACTAGGGTTCCTGAGTTTCACAAACCTTAGAAGAAGAAAGCAATACAAACGATGGATAATAGTACTATAATTCCCAAAGAAAAATATCAATCCCTTTGTAACGACCCAAATTCGCTAATAAGGCTTAAGGGCCTTGATTAGTGTGCCAGGAGGGCATGATGGGATTTATGTGTGATTTTAATGATTTAAATGCATGGTTATGATTTAAAGCATGTTATATGACTATTTGTTTATCTGAGATGCATGACTATGTATGTTAGTATGCATGTAGGCCCGGATCGTGTTAGAAGGGCATAATTGTGATTTTGGCCATGATTGGGTGTAACTGTATTGATATGTGTTGATTGTTGAGGCCACAGTGGTATGTGGATGTATCTGTGTTTTGTGACTCGAGGCGATCCCAGTGAGCAGGCTAGCGGAAAGTGATGACAGGAATTTATACCCGGCTCGGGGCGAGCCCGGGGGTATAAGCAGGAATTCAGAGAATAAATTGAGATTTATTTTGATGATGGGGGATATTTATTTGGTGGTTTATCAGGTGTTGGAAAGCAACGGGAAATATTAGAGACACTTGAGGATTAGCGGGAATTGGGTAAAATGACTAAAATGGCCCTATTTGGACAAAAGGATTGAGAATTAATAGGAAGGGCATTTTGGTCATTTGGCTTTTAGAAATTGATTTATGAGGCTTTACACTTAGTGGGATTTATAGAGAGTGTTGGCTGTGGAGAGAAAGAAAGAAAAGAAGGAAAAGGAAAGAAAGAAAAGAGAGAAAAAAACAGGTGGGTTTTCCAAAGGGTTGGTTTGTGCATTTTTGCACCATTCCACTCCATTTTTCTTGGGGAAAAGCTTAGTGGAGAGCAAGGATAGGCTGAGCATCAAGGATCTTGGGTTAGACTTAAAGATTTGGCAAGAGCACATCAATGTTTGAGGTAAGTTTTAGAGATTTTCGGTTTTAAGGGTTTTGATGGTTTGAGCTGTGTTTTGAGCTGGATTGATGGGAATCTCAGGGGATTTCTGGGCAAGCTTTGAGGGAGAGCAAGCTAAGGAGGCCTAGGGTTGAATCAAGGTCGAAATTTGCAGCAATGGTATGATTTCTAAGACTCTATCTTTGTGGTTTGCATGAATTTCTGGTTTAGGGTTGTTCATGGTAGATTTTGAGATTTGGGATAAATGATCTTGGGATTTGAGGATTTGGGATGCTTGGGATGAATGGAGAGTGTTCATAAGCTTGATTTTGAGTTTGGTAAAGATTTGGGGAAGTTTGGTTTGAGATTGGGTGAAAGAAATCGCTGAAATGCGATATTGGGTTTTCTGGGCTGCAACTAGCGCTACAACGCTAGTCAGTGGGCGCTATAGCGCTAGTCCCTGTTTCTGGGGGGTGCATTCTGCTTGTAGCGCTACAGCGCCCTCTTTAGAGCGCTGTAGCGCTGCACTGTTCATAGAGGGGAATTTTTGAGTTTGGATGATGGATTTTGACCTAGGGTTCGGGGCTTGTTTCCGCCACTTTGTTTTGGGGATTTGGGACTTCCCGGGGGCTCGGGATTGGTCCCGAGGCTAGGTATTCGGACTTGGGGTTCGGTGTTGACTTTGACCTATGTTTGTGCCTAGGTGTGCGCTAAGGCTCGGGTGGGATCGTGCTCAAGGAGTCAGGTGATCTAAGCTATTGATTGGAAAGGTAAGAAAACTATAGCACCCGTAGGATAGGGCGTGGGCCCATAGTGTGATTGCCGGGCATGGCCCTATATTGCATGTTGCATGATGAGATGATTGCAGGGCATGGCCCCAGATTGTGTTGTGTGCAAATGTTTAACCTTAAATGAATCGTGATGTGTGTGAATGATTATTTCGAATGTACTATATGTGTGATTATGATGAAATGAACGGCGGAGGCCGGGTACGGCATATGCCGGCGCGGCCGTGGGCCGAAAGTAACACCTAGCACATGGGATGCTATATTCAGGGTGGGACCCAAGGGATACATGAGTTATCCTCGCGGTGAGAACTGATACCCCAGGCTTCGGTAAGGCTCTGGGGCGGCATGGCCGTGTTTGCTTAGTCTAATGGTTGACTTGTTTATTTGTGGATTATCTGTTATGATAAACTGTATACATTGCATATGTTATGTTCTGCATGAGTTTTCTTGCTGGGCTTCGGCTCACGGGTGCTCTGTGTTGCAGGTAAGGGCAATGACTGAGTCAACCAACCATGAGTACGGAGAGCGTGAAGCGACGCGTACATGTTTGGCCTGCCCGACTGCTTTGGTTGGGGGTTTATTTGAAAATGGCTGTAATAATCTATGATTTTATAATTTATCAACTGTAAACTTATTTCAAGATATAAATAGTTTTCAAACCTTATTTTGGGATCCCAAATGTTTAATACTAGCAGTTTTAAATGAAACGACGCATTTTCTAAGATTACAGCCTTAAATTTTAATTAGTCACACTTTTGTCTCAAAACCTCGGTTAGCGAGTTCATTGCACACTATTTTGTCTTAAAAACTCACTTAGTAACGGCTCTAAGGTAGTAGGGCGTTACACCTTTCCTTGAGCTATTTCTTGTGTATTTATAGGCTCAAGAAGGATTACATGAATTAGGAAATAATATCTATCCTTAATAAACGGATCTGCAAGTCATAATGAAGAGATATTCTCGGATATCATTACAACTGTACGGATCTTTACATAAATGAACGAAGTATACGACTAGTCTGGTCGTATATAAACTTGATCTTTTCATGTGGAAATAGTGCTGGTCGATAGGCGAGCCGTATCTCTGCTACGTGTCGTAAATCCATGCCACGTCAACAGCACCTGATTTATGGATAAACATGATTGTATGTCTTTTAAATTTTCCAAACCACAGATTGGCTGCTCCTGTCAAATTGGCTGGGAAAAGATGACATCATTGTGGGCCCTCATCAATGTATTGAAAGTCCTAATGTGGTTTGACGTGCTGGTAGTTCTGTCATAGGTGGCCATGTGTGGCATCTTAAAACCTGGTGGATTCGGAGCTGTAGCGATATGAGGAGCAAAATGCTTGAGCTCCTCGTTAGAATCACAATCATCTTGATTTCTCCCGGACAGAAGATGCCTCATCTGTTCCTCCATTATTGAAAATCGCTCAAAGGTTGGATCCCTCACTTCTGGGTTGTTTGGGAGTTGAATATTAGCTCCCATCCCGGGCTGCGCGTGATTCAGGTTATCAACCCTCGAATCTTGAGCTCGGTTAACCAGGACATTCCCATCATCAAACATTATTGAAGGGGTTTCCCTCGTATAAGTATAACTTAACTCGTTGTTGCGAGCTTGCTGTCTCCGTTGGGCATTTAAGTGATCGCACAGGTTAGATTAATGTTTAGAGCTGAAACTCTGGGATAAGTTTAGATGATTTCTTAGGTTGGTCTCCTGCCTTTGAGAGTGTGTGTTGTAAATGTTCTCTGACCTCCTTTCATGATGGCTCTCCGTCCAATAGGTGCTTTCAGCAAAGTTCACCATCCGCACTACTGCAAAAAAGACTTTTTAGGACTAGCATTGCGAGTCCTCTATTTGAGAGCCTTAAAAACTGAGGTTTTTTAGGACTCGCATTGAGAGTCCTAAAAGAATGTGTGTAGGACTCGTTGCGAGTCCTAAAAACTCCTATTAAGTACATTTAAGTAAGATTTTAGGACTCGCAACGCGAGTCCTAAAAGAATGATTTTAGGACTCGCAACGCTAGTCCTAAAAAATCGGGTTAAGTGCCTTTAAATAATTTTTTAGGACTCGCGAGTGTCTTTAAATTAATATTTTAGGACTCGCTTTGCATGCCCTTAAAAGTATTTTTTTTTTTAAAATACAGCTACAATTTTCATTTTGATTTTAAAAAAATATATATCCCTTTGAGAGTTCAAAATGTATTATATATGTTAGATTTATGAAATTTTAGTTTTTAAAAAATTAAAAAATATTAATTTTAAATTAAAAATTATGATTTAAATGAAAAGTCCAAATTTTAATACAAATCAAAGTTCATAACAAACCACAACACACAACATGCATTCAAAACTTGACAAATTAGATTAGCAAGAACATGAAGGATATTAATATTATAGTATCACAGTCTTAGACAAACAACAGCATAAAGACACAGATTTCATACATACCATAAACAAATTATAATTTATTTATCTCCAAAAGCTATAAACTAAACAGGTGGATTATGAAGCAGGGTTGTCTTAGCAACTACAAGTAAAGGGTAAAACTTCAACATCTTCCAACAAATAATCAAGTAGACTAAAACTTCTACCCCTTACATGTGAGAATATTGCACTGTCAAATAAAACAAATAATTAAAATTAGAATGCCACAATAACATGAACCTTAAACTACAACCCTGAGCCAAGATTGCCAAAGAAACATTTTTTCTTTTCACTCTCTCCTTCGTCTTCTCCATGCGTACTCCCTCTTTGTCAATCAACAAACCTGCGAAAAGAAACAAAAAAAAAAAGAATGAAACTGAACAGTTTTAATGATTGTCATTTTCTTAACAAATATCAATGTATATTGTAGTAAGTATATACTAATTTAGTTAATCTATTGTCACCATTATCACCTCAAACATGTGGTTTGAATCTACCATCCCAGGCATTGGCATATACTCAAAACAAAAATATCATAGTATCCTTTCAAATATATAATAGCCCTTGCCTATCGCAATCGCAAACTTAGTCACTCTGCCTCACGTAGCAAACCCCAGTCAAACCATTGCAAATAATTTAATACCAAAAATGAACTCAAACAAACATATAAAATTTATACAAACCATTCAAGTTGTGATGGTCTCCACTCATACTAATTATTAATAGTGTGTTATATTCTTCAAAACAGTGACACCTAGTTTCTAATTGTATATTGATTTATATCTAGGCTAATGCTACCAAATGCATGTACTCCCAATCAAGTTATCAAAAACATTGTTATATATATTAAGGATATATGTGTGTATATAATCCAACGCAACGAGCAAGAGGTATATATATATATATATAACACAGATGTGCATGGCATGCATATGTATCCAAATTAATGACATCATTTTATGGACTATATTAGAGATCAGTATGGCATTAATGCACTTCTGCAAATATAACATATTTTTTCACAAACCAATGCCTGAGAACACAACTTCTACCATTTAAACCTTCCCATAAAGAGAAATAAAAAAATATAAATTAATCAAAGTAAAATAACCGAACAATTGGAGAGAAATCTAAAGCTTGTATATCAGTTTCTACAACATTGGACCCCACACAAATGATGGTGGTTACATAGTCTATTTTATATTCAAGTAATGTTTATATAAATGTCTGCCAAATAGAGAGGTAACATTTCGATTGACTATATAAAACATTCTTAAAGGTGTCTCAAACCTTTAGATTTTGGAGCCTAATATTAAGATTATAGGATAAAACTTAAGACTTTCATCAAACATGTGCTATGCAAGAAAATTGTAGAACATGCATAAATTCTCGTATCCCCTAATTTACTAGCCTAGTCATCTGTCACATTCAATACCAACATGTCAAACAAATCAAACAGCACACAGGTTTTCATCCATATATCACCGCAGCACACAAAATTCTCAGAACCTACTTCACTAAGACATGCAAGTTCTCAATCTTCCGTTATCTCCGCAGCACACAGAATTCTCAGAACCTACTTCACTACGAATGAATATCTAAGATATTAAAACTCCACTAAAGTAATACAATTATCATTCAAAATTGTAAAATATTGAAAATTAAAAAAAAAATCAAATACAACACACCTCTTGCAATTAGCTACCGATCCAATGCTTTAAGACCAATCCACATGCTAGAAAGCTTGTTAAATAGACCGATCATTGTTTTCTTAATTAATAGAAGGAAAAAATTCATTTGGAAATAAATAAAACGACAAGTCGATCTATATATATGAACTAAGCAGTTATACTATGGTCAGTCTCAGTCTCAAAGCAATATAAATTGGAATACAACAAATATGACAGCACAAAAAACTCCTAAATCTAATGTCAATATCATTACGAGTCTATTTAGCATTTAGATCTTCATGATCTTGGACTGAGCATTGGCCCATTTGGCCAAGTTTTCGATCAAAATTCACTAAGATTTGGTCTATTTCACAAATTGTCCCTACCTTTATGTGGCATCTTCATAAAATTAATGCTTGAAATATTATAACATGGAATATATTGTACTCAAAAGTAATACAAGTACAAATGGGAACCAAAAAAAGTGTTGTGCTCAAATAAATGCTAGTTCAAACGAATGAAACTTAGAGTCCAATATAACTATGAATTATCAACCAATATACTAATAATGTCAAACTTTTGTATAGCACTTTATACTATTAAATCTAAACGTGATCACAAGAACCAAAAGTGATGCTCAATGTTATAAATCACATCCAAAAAGACATTAGACAAGTAACAAGAAGAAAACTAACATATATAAAACAAGAAGTACAAAATATTACGCTATATGTGTATGCGAACACACAATAAGTACATTCATACAAGTATATATTATAATCAAACCAATCAAACAAACACAATTCAATTATAGGATAATCATAGACAAGTGTGAATCCACCACCCTAAGTAGAAGAGAATCAACAAAATTAATAGATGTAACTCCAATATGAATTCTAAAACTATTAGAACATGAAAGAATACAACTATGAAGAAAAACACAATAGAATTAAAAACATGTAATAACAAACCACAACCACACACTAGCCTAAATAGACTAGAGCAACTTATCACTTATGTCTAATACAAATAAGCTGGAGGAAAAATCCAATATCCTGATGTCCAATTAATAGAAAAGACAAGTTAAATTAAACTAGCAACTAACATCATGACAAAGCATCAAATAGCTCTCTTCTAATAGTAACTCAAACTGTTACGCTTTTCTTTCTGGAAAAATATTTTAATTACAAACTAAATAGCCATTATCTAAGGTCAACTGTCATGATATCCGAAGAATAGAAAAAAGAGTAGTATTATTACTAACCAAAAGTTCCAAAGGATGACCTTTCCTCATGATCCTTATTGTACGCTTTAAATTCAACATAATATCAGCTGCAATTATCCATATCATGCCTTAAAAAGTATCTTAAATGAATTTTGTAAAATTACTCTGTTATTTCACAAAGTAACCCCACAAATAATAAGTAATTCCATTCACATATTCAAATGAATATTAAAAGCATATATAACAATCTTTCACAACAAATAAAGAAAGAAACATAATTTTGAGATTACATTGTAAACTAGTAGTCATTGACTCTTATGCATATTCCCCTTAATGAATATAATATTTCCATATAATCCCACTTCCACCCAACTATGAGCTATATTTGCATGTTATATCACTATGTAGTATTTCATACATGTCCTTATGCCGTGATGTAAGTTTCTTTAGCTGACCCTCTATGGTACTATGATATACATTTTTAAATAACAAAATTTTTAAAAGCAAAATAAATGTAATTAGAAGTAAATTATATAATTAAACATGGATGATAACTACATCTGCATCTCATTCATTTGGTGAATGCTCAAAAGAACCACTTGGGTGTTGAATCATTATTTAAAAACTTTTCTTGTTCCCATGTTTATATTGATTACACTCTATATTCGAACTCTTTTTAGATAGGTATTGATTCAAGTCATTTCAAGTTAATATATAAAGGGGATCTAACTTGGTGACATCTCACGGGGGACAAGAGCTTCATTTAACAATAAAGAGATGTGTAGCATAAAGAGAAAATATACACTGCAAAGATACACCACAATCAAAGCCATGTGCTTCACTTCAAGACTCATCAATTACTTCTCATAATAAACCATTGATTATAAAAGTATATAAACTAGTGAGACTCCAAAAAAGACACTATCTACAATAACTTGTGATTATATATTCATATAGCACCGTTTATGGAAACGTTAATTATCCCTATCATTTTCTTAATTATTTCGAAATGACAAAACTAATCATAAGAAATGAACCAAACAATCCTTACAACACAGCTTCAAAATAAAATCGGTGAAGACAATAAAGACTTCAGAATATGCACACACATATATAAACATCAATTTGGGGAAGTTCAACCAAAAGGGAGTTGATTGAAAAAGGTCCTTAATATTTCATTTCACTCTACCTCCAAAACCAACTACGATCAACAATAATAAAGACAAACGAAAATGCCTAGTAGAAGAACCATTAAAACATCAGCAGAAAAAACAAAAGAAAAAATCAAAAACCCTAAATAGAGACCTTACCATAATGGGAGAAAAGAGAGTGTTTAGAACGTAATGGGAAGGCTGCCAAAATACAAAAGTGACTAGACGCCGCCGGAACTGGAGAAGACGTCGCAACCGAAGGGAGAAAACGCTGTCGGAGGTGGAGCAGGTGCCCAGCCGTCGCTGCTTCTTTGTGTGTTGAAATGAGTTCATTTTTGGAGTCTCAAATGTGTTGAGAGCTTGGCATGAAATGAAACCTTTCTCATTAATAACCTGATTTTTTTTAATAATGCAAGAAAACCTAATTTTATATATAAATTAACATAGTTTATAGAAAAATGAAATTATGATAATCTTAATAAATAATATTAATACTTGTACGCCATAAATATACATGGGCTATTAGCGAGCTGAGAAAGGGCATAATTATATCAACCATGTGGATGCCATAGACCCGGAGCTGTTGTTACAAGGTCCTACCTCTTTAGCTCGAGGTAACCAAATGTTTAATGAGATTACTAAGGAGTCGGGTCAGAAGTATGGACACCACGAGCTGAGACTGCATCAAGCTCGAGATACGAGCTTGAGTTGGCACCTCTAACCTTTTATAAAGTCAACCACGCAATGTAAACGTGCATATATCAGACATCACGTGTCTGATCCATCCCTGAATTCACGAACACGCAGCATAAACGTGTGTGTTCAGCACCCACGACTGGGTTGGGCCATGCGGCCCATTATCCCCCTTACCTATTGATTAGACCACACTTCATTGTCAGGTTTTAGGAATTAATCATGAATGCCACAGAAGTGTCATGATGGGTAAGAAGGTCATGAGATGACCTCCCTTGCCAACCCCCAGGTGCCCTCTCCCCATAAATATGGAGACCCTGGGAGTTGCAAGGGGTTGGATTCTAATTTGTAAGGAAACACCCTGTAAAGAATATCAGAAAGATAGCAATAATATTGGCTGGTGGACTAGAAGGATTTTAACCTTTGAACCACCTAAAAAAGTATTCGTGTTATCATTTTACTTTGAGATCATTCATCTATTACGGTTCATTATTTAGAACTAATCCCACTCTTTATTCTATTAATGATCTGTTGCCGAAGAATCGCATCAATAGTTTGGTGCTTTCGTTGAGAGGCTGTTAGATTGGTGCTATCGCAAATACCCAACCATGGTAGTCACTCGCTCAAGACATGGTAACGAGGCGGACCAACGTGATGGGCAGGAGGCCCATCATGCCACCATGTCCAATGATCAGAACCCTGAGGTTCAGTAGCAGCCGGGCAAGCAGCCAATTGGCCAAGATGACACTGGAAGTTTGGCTCCCCGGCCGCCCAATCCAAACCCAGATTTTTACACGGCGGTGGAAATGGAAAATGCACAGTTGAGGAGTCAGCTGGCGAAAGCTAACCACCAGATTCAAGAGGTTTTGGCCCGACTACCACCTCTTACAACCGACGCTAATGTCGGAAAGAGGCAAGGCGAGACTCATAAGTTCCACCAGGGTAATCGTTCCAGGCCCAGTCGGTCGGTCAGACCCCCAACATCAAATTCTACTCCTACATCGCACCACCGGGTAGCCACTTTTGAGGAACTACCTAGGGCCTGGCAGCAGTACAGTCGATCGGTCCGGACCTCAACTCCCAGCTCACTTCCGCCCTCGAGCACACCCAGGACGGATCGAGGAGGCTTGCGAAGGAGATCCAGGGAGGGCTCACAATGACAGTCCGCCCCCACCAGCCGTCCTGCACCCCGCTCAAACTACCGAGCACAGGACGAGGAGGATGGTAAAGCGGAGCAGCCGTGACCTAACTTGATCCGCCCTGACGGGACTAGGATCGCATCCCCGGTCAGGCATCCTCCTTCACCAATAAGATTCCCGTCTCCTCCCCGGCCAGTCCGAGACATTCTGGCTCATGGGAGCAGTAGGAGAAATACTCCTTCCGTCGGACCTTCCCATCGTAGCCGAGCGCCCAGAGAAGTCCCAGATCCTCATCCCCAGAGGTGGGCTCCAAGCTTCTCAAATGGAAACTATTGGACCGGAAGCCGTCGAAGTGACCTCTCCGGCGGAGACCTGCACCAACGCTTGAGCTCGACGCAAAGTCCTCAGGCCGCCCTGAGGGGCGACCTCCGAGATCGTCTAAACTCTCAAAGGGGAGACCCAGTGGGAAATGGGAGTCGTGCTTGCCAAAGGGAAGACCTGTCCGAAGTACGTGACAGCGGGAACGCCCCATATAACCTATCTCAAGATAGGAGGGAAAATAACCCGCCAAATGCGTACAATGGATCCGGAGCTGTTAAACAGCCCCGGAACAACCAAGGAAGTCAGGACAAAACCCTTGAGCGTCTGGCTCAGATGGAGGAGCTGATGAAGAAGCTCTTATCAGAAAAAGAAAAAGATGAATATGATTTAGGGGACGAACTTGAGCTCTTCGCCCCCAGCATAGCAGCAACGGCGTATCCACCTGGTTTCCGTATGCCTCACTTGTCCAAGTTTAACGGAGACGGGGACCCCTCAGATCATCTGGGTATGTTCAATACCTTGATGATGGCCCATAGCATTGGTCCCGAGCTGAGGTGTCTAATATTTCCTTCCACCTTGACTGGGTCAGGCAGACAATGGTTCAAACAGAGTAAGAAACAGTCAATCAGCTCGTGGAAAACTTTCTCTGCTGACTTCAAGAGAGCATTACGAGCTTCCTAAGCTGCCCTTGTCAAGGCCGATACCCTGGCAAACGTAAGGCAGCAACTCGACGAGCCTCGGAAGGCTTACTTGAGCAGATTCGCGAACGTCGCTACTCGGGCCAGAGACGCAGATGACAGCTCCAAGCTCATGGCTTTGAGAACTGGGATCCTCGTCAGAGGAGGACTTTGGGAAGAGATACAAAGGAAGGGAGTTAGCACCGTAAATGAATTCCTAAATAGGGCCCAGGGATGGATCAACCTGGAGGAGGCGCGAGCCTCAGCCGCAGGAACCAGCCAAGCCCCTGAACAGCCTACTGGAGTGGGAACGGAGGTCATGACAGTGACACAAACCATTACACAGAATAACCAGTTTGGTGGAGGCAAGAGAAAAGGGAGTAGCGAGGGCAACTAGCACGGCCCAAAGAAGAACAAGTTCGTAGAAAAATTTAAGTCGGTCTACGCGACTTATACCGAGCTCACCCACTCTAGGGAGAACATCTTCCTAGCAAATTTTGCTCGCCTCCCCTGGAAGAAGCCGGAACCGTTGAAGCACCAGAAGGGTAAGCGAGACCCTTCCAAGTTTTGTCGGTTCCACAACGACATTGGCCACAATACTGATGATTGTAGGCACCTGAAGGATGAGATCGAGACTCTCATCAGAGCCGGACCCTTGGCTCAGTATGCGCGGAATAGAGTTCCCACCGGTCATCCAGCTCCGGAAGTCCCGATAAGTCAGCCCGGGTCTCGGGTAGATCAAGACATCCCTCCTCCAGTGATAGGAGGAGAGATCTCCACGATCTCTGGAGGTCCCCATCTGGCTGGCATGAGCAGAGGTGCCCATAAAAGATATGTCAACGAACTTAAGGCTCATAATGGAGTGGAGTTCGTCCCTGAGCAGCATCTCCCAAAGCAGCAACGATTGGAGAGGCAACCGATCATATTTACCGAAGAAGATGCTACCCACGTCCAGTTCTCTCATAACGACCCTCTGGTCATAGCCGTTCAGCTCGCTAATCGAAGGGTTAGGAGAGTGCTGGTCGATAATGGGAGCTCGGTAAACCTACTGTTCCGGTCTACGCTGGAGAAGATGGGTTTGTCTATCACCGAGCTAAAAGCCACCTCCATGATGCTTTACGGATTCTCTGGAGAAGTATTGGCGGCAATAGGAACGATCGAGTTGGTAATCACCTTGGGAGAAGGCCCTCGGACAGTCTCGAAACTCCTCAAGTTTGTGGTCATCGATTGTCCCGCCGCGTACAATGCCATTTTTGGTCGACCTACACTAATAGCGTTTGAAGCCGTTACCTCCATCCGCCACCTCGCGCTAAAATTCCCCTCTTCCACGGGGATATGCACGGTCCGTGGCGATCAACTTGCTGCTAGGGAATGCTACAACATTTCTATGAAGGGAAAATTAAAACCCGGGTAGTTAACGATGACCGTCCAGTGTGGGAGTGAGGAATCTCAGGAACTTGTGCCTAATCCTGAGATTGAAAAACCTCAGAATGCCGATGGGGAAAATATCATCTCAGGTGATGATATCGAGCCCAGAATAGGCGAGGATAAATCTGAGCTCCAAGCTATCGAAGAGCTCGAGGAGGTAAATATCGATCCACAGAATCCCTCCCGGATGGTAAAGCTCGGGAAAAATCTATGTGGCGAAAGGAAGGTGGAGTTGATTAAGTTCCTGTAGGAGAACCTGGATGTGTTTGCATGGTCTCATGAGGACATGGTGGGGATCACTCCGAGCGTCATCATGCACACCCTCCACTTGGATAAGAGCGTGCCTGCAAAATCCCAGAAACAAAGGCGCCTGGGAACAACCCGAGCTGAAGCCCTAGAAGAGGAAGTAGCTCGGCTATTAAAGTGCGACTATATCTGTGAGGCTAAGTTCCCGATCTGGGTTGCCAATCCTTTGTGGTCCCGAAACCCAATGGGAAATGGCGGACCTGCATCGACTTCTCCGATCTGAACAAAGCCTGCCCCAAAGACTGCTTCCCCTTGCCAAGGATCGACCAATTGGTGGACGCCACGGCGGGGCACGAGCTCATGTATTTTATGGATGCATATTCGAGCTATAATCATATCGCCATGAACCCAGTGGACTAGGAGCACACTAGCTTCATGACCCCAACTAACGTTTATTGTTATAAGGTCATGCCCTTCGGGCTGAAGAACGCTGGAGCTACAAACGAGAGGTTGGTAAACAGGATGTTTGCCAACCAGATCGGGAAGAGCATGAAAGTGTACGTTGATGAGATACTGGTCAAGTCAAAAACTGCCAATAACCATGTTTCTGACCTGGAGGAATGCTTTAAGATACTGAGAGAATACGGCACGAGGCTTAACCTGCAGAAGTGCACTTTCGGGGTCGCATCAGGGAAATTCCTAGGGTTCATTGTCAATACCGGAGGGATCGAGGAAAACCCCGATAAGATCAGGTCGCTGCTTGAAATGCCCTCACCTTGGTCGCGAAAGGATGTTCAAGGTCTGACAGGAAGGGTGGCGGCCCTTAATCGGTTTATTTCTAAATCTACCGACAAGTGTCTGCCATTCTACAACCTGCTCCGGGGGAATAAGAAGTTCGAATGGACCGAGGAGTGCGAACGTGCCTTCCTCGACCTGAAAGCACATTTAGCCGAGTCACCTGTATTGTCCAAACCAACGGCAGGAGAGCCTCTTTTCCTTTACCTAGCTGTCACGGAAGATGCAGCTAGTGCCGTATTAGTCCCAGAAGAAGACCGGTCTCAGAAGTCGGTCTATTACATCAGCAAGAGGCTTCTCGGAGCTGAGTCCCGGTATCCGTTGATGGAAAGGATGGCTTTCTGTCTCTTTATGGCCTCTCAAAAGCTCAGGCCGTATTTCCAGTCCCACTCAATACATGTCATAACCGATCATCCTTTAAGCCAGGTTTTGCAAAAACCTGAAGCATCGGGACGTCTGTTGAAGTGGTCTATTGAGCTCAGCCAGTTCGAGATTTTGTACACACCGCGAACTGCAATAAAAAGCCAGGCCCTGGCTGACTTTTTGGCAGAATGCACAGGATTCTGAGAAGATCCTGTGGAAGATTCAACCCAGACCGTCATATCCCAGGCCTCCTTAGTCCAGGCCTCATGGAAGGTCTTCGTAGATGGCTCATCTAACGAGAACGGCTCCGGGGCTAGAATCATTTCGATATCCCCAGAAGGACATAAATTCCACTCGGTGTTGAGATTCGGATTCAAAGCGTCCAACAACGAGGCTGAATACGAAGCTTTACTGGCCGGGCTAAGGGTGGCCCAGGAGCTGAAGGCCAGCTCCGTTCAGTGTTACAATGATTCCTAGCTCGTGGTAAACCAAGTGCTAGGTGAATACCAAGCACGGGGAACCAAGATGGCTGCTTACCTGGCGAAGGTAAAGAGCGAGATGTATGCATTCGAGCAGGGCTCAATTGAGC
Source organism: Humulus lupulus (assembly GCF_963169125.1). Taxonomy (NCBI): domain Eukaryota; kingdom Viridiplantae; phylum Streptophyta; class Magnoliopsida; order Rosales; family Cannabaceae; genus Humulus; species Humulus lupulus. The sequence goes on along the minus strand of NC_084797.1, from coordinate 108,353,632 downwards.
AGATACCTCGGGAGCAAAATGCCAACGCGGACGCCCTGGCAAAGCTCGCTACCTCTGGAGAGACGGAGACTTTGGGGTTAGTGCCGGTAGAGTTCTTGGAGAAACCAAGCACAGAAGAAGTCGGGGCGGAGGTTGAGATGATCGACGCCAGACCGACCTGGATGACCCCCATCCTAGAATATCTCACAGCAGGAAAGTTACCTGAAGAGCGAAATGACGCAAGGCGGGTACTTTACCAGGTTCCAAGGTATACAGTGGTAGATGGGATATTATACCGGCGCGGGTACTCTCTACCTTTCCTATGGTGTGTTCTGCCAGGCGAAGCGAAGACCATTTTGCAGGAAGTGCACGAGGGTTTTTGCGGAGATCACACTGGGGGGCAAAGCTTGGCCCTGAAGATCTTAAGGCAAGGATATTACTGGCCCACTCTGTCAAAGGACTTGATCTCCTACATCAAAAAATGTGACAAATGCCAGCGATTTGCCACAGTTTCCCGAGCACCCCCAGTCAAGCTGAAGATGATCTCGTCCCTGTGGCCATTCACGGTCTGGGGAATCGACTTGGTTGGCGCCCTCCCTACTGGAAAGGGAGGAGTCCGTTATGCGGTGGTGGCTATCGACTACTTCACCAAGTAGGCAGAAGCAGAGCCCCTGGCAACAATCTCTTCAAAAAGAGTCCTCGACTTCGTGGTCAAAAGCATTATCTATCGATTCGGGCTGCCAAAGAAGATCGTATCAGACAATGGAACGCAGTTCGACAGCGACCTCTTCACCGAATTCTGTGAGAGGCACGACATTGTAAAAAGCTTCTCCTCCGTGGCCTATCCCCAGGAAAATGGGCAGGTCGAGGCCGTCAATAAGACGCTAAAGGCAAGACTGAAGAAAAGACTGGACGAAGCCAAGGGAGTCTAGCCAGAACAGCTCCCCCAGGTACTGTGGGCATACCGGACCTCACATCGAACGCCGACGGGTCATACTCATTTCTCCCTGGCTTTCGGGAGTGAGGCAGTCCTTCCTGTCGAAGTAAAGGTAGCCTTGCATAGAGTCCAGGCATTTGACCAGGACCGCAATCACGAATTGCTCTGTGCGTCCCTCGACCTGATTGATGAAAGACGAGAAGATTCACAGCTACAGCTCGCACATTATCAACAAAAGATCACTCATTATTTCAACTCAAAGGTCAGAAAATGTGCCTTTGGCGTTGGCGACCTGGTCCTCAGAAGAGTCTTCTTAGCCAGTAAGGATCCCAAAGACGGAGTATTGGGACCGAACTAGGAAGGGCCCTACCAAATAACCGAGGTTGTAAAAGAAGGAACCTACAAGTTAGCTCGGCTTAATGGAGAAGCAGTCCCACGAACTTGGAATGCCATCCATTTGAAGAAATATTATCAATGATACCTTTGTAAGGCTTAGTCAAAAAGGCCATCTTTTGTTTATTAAGTAATGAGAATTAAATCTTTTTTCATTATTGTGTATATTTGTGGATGTAATGTCAAGTAACCACGAAAGTCCCTTTCCTAATTACTTGGGGGGCATATGTCCTGGATATAACCAGGTCACCTTAAAGACTTAGAAGTTAATTCAAATCGATTGATCAATGTTTTTCTTAAAAAGCACGAGATATCGATAAAGGATTAACGCGAACTAAGTTGTATCCTGGATTCAACCAGGTCCTAAAAAACTTAGAAGTTAATTCAAATTGATTGATCGGTGTTTTTCTTAAAAAGCACGAGATATTGATAAAGGATTGACGCGAACTAAGTTTTCAAATTAATGTCCTAGATTCAACCAGGTCCTAAAAAACTTAGAAGTTAATTCAAATTGATTGATCGGTGTTTTTCTTAAAAAGCACGAGATATTGATAAAGGATTGATGCGAACTAAGTTATCAAATTAATGTCCTGGATTCAACCAGCTCCTAAAAAACTTAGAAGTTAATTCAAATTGATTGATCGGTGTTTTTCTTTAAAAGCATGAGATATTGATAAAGAATTGACGCAAACTAAATTTTCAAATTAATGTCCTGGATTCAACCAGGACTTGTCTTAGAAGTTGGTTCGAGTTGATTAGCATGTTTTTTCCTAGAAGAACATAAGATGTCAATCAAAACACCAACAGAAACTAAGATTGCTACCAAAGGCATGAAGGAGAAATAACCGTAAGATAGAGGCAAAAATATGTAAATCAATTTAAATAAAATTGAAGAAATCAATTGTCTCGAGGATAAAAACCTCATAACATAAAGTTACAAAAAAAATGTAAATGATAAAAGGAGAAGGGAAAAAATCCTATGCCCCGCTAGGCCGCTCTGATGAGGTTACTCCCTCGCCATCCTACTCGGTGGCAGTGGAAGTCTCCCCGGTCTCAGTGGGCACCACTTGTTGAAGGCGAGCTTTGAACTTCTCCAAGAAGGACTCCCACGCGTTCGGCCCTAGAAAGGAGAAGTCACCATCCGGGTTGAAGACCTAGCAGTGGTACAGCATAGCCTCCATGGAGGAGCTGGAAGCTGCCCTCTCTGCCGCCAGGGCAGCCTTGGCCTCTTCGGCCTCAACCTTCGCGACGTCCAATGCAGCCCGAGCAGCCCTGGCCTCCTCGACCTCGATCTTTGCAGCGGCTAGTGCGGCCTTGGTGGCCTCGGCCTCCTGTAGCTTGGTCCGGGATGCCTCTAGCTCGGTTCGCGCAATTTCCAGGGCTGTCTTGGCGTCCCTTTCCTGTTGTTGAGCCATCGCGAGGGCGAGCTGAGCAGCCTGGTGCTTACCCCTGATCTCCTCAATCCTGGCCTTAGACCGAGATATGCTTCGGTGAAGGGCCAAAACACATTGCAAGACCAAAAGGTAATAAGGCAACAACCTTAGAAAAAAAAAACATATGATGCATACAAACAAGGAGTATCAATGGCAAGGCCAACTTACCGTGAGAGTCATCCCCAACGAAGACTCCATCACGTTCTCAGGGCTCCTTGTCTCGATCTCCCGCAGATCCCTCGTGGTGGCATTGTAACAATGATCCACCATGTAGGTCACGGTCTCGTAGACCGTCCCCCTAAAGACATCGGGGATTTTCTCCACGGCCCGGGGGTTGACCGGAACGCGCACCTCGGGGGCCGTAGTTGACAAGGTCCCAGTGGGCACCTCTGGTTCTTGAATAGAGACGGGAGCTCGCGGAGGAGGCAGGGGCATCTTCTCCATGGTAGGAAGGGGTGGAGGCAGTTTTTCCAGAGCAGCGGGGGCTTGGTTTTTCCCCTTTATAGGAGACTTGGAGGTAGTCCCGATGGCTTTCTTTGCCATCCGATGCTTCTTCACCATGGGCCCGGAAGCCCTGGAGGAAGGGTTTCCTCCAGGGAACATAGCTCGCAGATCATTGCTCCCGGGCTGAGACATCTCCTCTGTTGAAACAAAGACAACAAAGCATTAATATACATGTAAAAATATTTGTGTAAAACAACAAAAGAGAAAAGCAGAGCTTAAGTATGTATTGAAAGGGGTCCTACCCTCCGAGCTAGAGGAGGAATCTATGGTCACGACCTCCAACCCCGGAGCTTCAGCGGGGGAGTCTAAGATAACGACTTCACGGGCTAGAGGAGGCTCTGGGTCCGGATCCACCTCGGGACTAGACTATTCTACGTACTGCCTAAGACCCAGAGCTACTACACCCTCCCGGAGGGAGGGCCACGACCTAAGATTGGTCCCGTACTCCTCGAAAAAGGTCGACCTAAAGGCTAAGGTATTATCTACAACTATAGTACCCCTAGGGCGGCTCATGTCATAACCCAGCATGAGCTGGTCGACGCATTGGAGTAGGGTTAAGTCGCGGTCTGGGTCATTTTGATGACGATGAACGGGCTGGCTGGGATTAAACCTAGCAAGCCGATGGTCTGCGGTGGCCCTATCTAAGTCCCTAAATAAATTAGGGTTACCTTGGCCAGAGGGGCCGGCTGCTGCCCCGGACTGGGCCCTCTCCACATTCACTTCTGGGGTGACCTCCAGAGCCCGTTTCCGCCGCACGAAGGGCACCTCGTCCTCCTCGTCCTCCTCGTCCTCATCCTCGCCTGTGGCCTCCTCCTCGGGGATGGGCGCCATCTCGCGAGCAGCGGGGATGGTCCGCGGCCTCCTCAAGGCCAGAGTCTGGCCCAGACAAATTAACTTACACGCTAGCATCGTCTCGTCGGACACGAGCTGGCGATAATCCTTTTCACTTGGGGGGAGCCCCGCCAAGGTCTCATATTGACCCCCAATGGTCACTGACTTGGACGTCCTCGTGAAAATGGCTGCATGATAGTTTCTAAGTTAGGAACGAATAAACGAGGCTAATCAGTAATCAACTTATGAGCTGAGAGTAGAAGGTACTTACGAGGATGGTTGAAATAATGGTGTTCGCAGTTGCGAAACCCCTTGGACATAAAGAACTGATCCTTAAAGTCGTTGGGGTGGCTGGGCAGCTCGATGACCGCAGTCGAATTTGGAAAACGGGTCAGGTAGTAGAACCCGTCGCCTCGCCCCCGCTGCTTCGGGCTGGCTTTGAGGCAGAAGAAGTAGAGGATGTTCGCCGGCGTGGCGACCTCCCATTCCTGCTTCAGGAATAGATACTTCAACCCCGCTAACAGACGATATGAATTAGGGGGGAGCTGGAAGGGAGCCAGCTTCGTGTAATTTAAAAAATTCGCGAAGTATTGGTCCAATGGGAGGAAGGCCCCAGCCTTAAGATGCTCGTCGCTCCAGGCGGCGTATTCCTCGTTGAGCGGCGCGCAGCTCCGCTCACCTTCAAGAGGAGGTCAGGCATCCAGGGTGCCCCTCCCCATCTCAATGTTGTGGGAAAGCAAGATTTTGTTTACTTTCCCCTGGGTGGTGACCTTCGAGGCGATCCTCTCGGCCTCGAAAAAGGCGTCGGGCCCCACCTCAACCTCCTTTTCCACGGCGTGGCCGAAGTGCGGAATTGGAGAGTCCATCGCCACCTCTTTTCCTTTATTGGTTTGCGAGGAGGACGAGCTGCCAGCACTCTTCTTTGGTGCACTCTTCTTAGGTCCCATCTGGTCGCCTAGCAAACAAAGAATAAAATTTAGAAAAGGCGACCTAGGCATAAGAAAGAATCTAGCGCAAAGTGTTTCCTTTACACGGGCTGAGGTAATCTCAGCCCGTGGCGAGTGAGACCACGCGGTTCTATGAACACGCGCCTGTGCTCCCAACGGGTCCCCGATTACTCAGAATCCGTGTGTCAGGAGGGTCAGAGTAAAAGTTTGCCTTGGAAGGAAACTTTCAGTAGGCAATAGTAGGCAAAACTGCCTGTGAAGCGTGTCCCCTAAGCTACCCGGTTTTTGCACCCTAAGAACTGGTTATTCCAAATAGGCATAAAAAATTTTACCCAGAAAATCACCCTAGAAACTGTATCCTATGAGTCATGCTCCTAAGTGGTTTTTCCTACAGTCGATACCCCTAGGATAAAAACCTATGCATAAAATACCAGCAAAGAACAAGCAACCTACTGCATGCGATTAAAGAGAAAATTTACCTAAGCAACAGTGAAGGAAAACATTTAAAACATGCACAAATGGAGGACTTACATAAATGTTTTGCTGTGATGAGACTGAAAGGGTCGTCTGGGTTGAAATCCTATTGGGATTGCTGGTACCGGAGTCTCGAAGGAGCTCTCGTGTCTAAATTTCTAGAACACTGAGAATAGTGACTGGAAGAAAGGAAGGATTTTGAGACTAAGAAGAAAGAAGAAGATGAGAAAATTTTCAAATGAACGGGTAGCCCATGCGAAAGGTGGCCAGCCCTCTTATATATGTAAAAGGACAAAGGATGAGGGTCGTTGGATCGCCTTGATGTAGGATACGAGGATCACCACTCGAAAGACGAAACGACGACCGAAGATAGGCTAGGCCATTTAATGCGGTTCTCGGAAGATGGACCGTAACCAACCACGATGCTCCACGTATTCGACACCAGCGTAATGGGTAGAATGTGAAGAGTCCACAAAGAAGCCTAAAAGCCCCCACTGTGGCCCCAGGTGATGTCATATGCCACGAGTAGGGGCTTGGGGGGCAAATGTACGCCCTAAATATCCATGGGCCATTAGCGAGCTGAGAAAGGGCATAATTATATCAGCCACGTGGATGCCATAGACCCGGAGCTGCTATTACAAGGTCCTACCTCTTTAGCTCGAGGTAACCAAAGGTTTAATGAGATTACTAAGGAGTCGGGTCAGTAGTATGGACACCACGAGGTGAGACTGCATCAAGCTCGAGATACGAGCTTGAGTTGGCATCTCTGACCTTTTATAAAGTCAACCACGCAATGTAAACGTGCATATATCAGACATCACGTGTCTGGTCCATCCCTGAATTCTCAGACACGCCGCATAAACGTGCGTGTTCAGGCACCCACGCCTGGGTTGGGCCGTGCGGCCCATTATCCCCCTTACCTATTGATTAGACCACACTTCATTGTCAGGTTTTAGGAATTAATCATGAATGACACAGAAGGGACGCCAACCCCCAGGTGCCCTCTCCCTATAAATATGGAGACCCTGGGAGTTGCAAGGGGTTGGATTCTAATTTGTAAGGAAACACCCTGTAAAGAATATCAGAAAGATAGAAATAATATTGGCTAGTGGACTAGAAGGATTTTAACCTTTGAACCACCTAAAAAAGTATTCGTGTTATCATTTTACTTTGAGATCATTCATCTATTACGGTTCATTATTTAACACTAATCCCACTCTTTATTCTATTAATTATCTGTTGCCGAAGAACCACGTCAACAATACTTAATATAAATTATGATAAAATTATTATAAAAACATATAAATATAAAATTTAATAATATTAAAAATTTAGAAAGAAAAGAAAATCTAGTTTTTATGCTCTTTTACTTAACAATTTTAAGGACTTGCTTCGAGTGTCCTTAATACTCTTTTAGGACTCGTAAAGCAAGTCTTTTAAAAGGTCACCATTCCATATTTTTCAACCCAGGTGTTTTTAAGGACTCCCAAAGCAAATCCTTAAAATTGTTAAGTAAAACACTCATTTTTTAGCCCAGATTTTTTTAGGACTCGCATATTTTTTTAGGACACTCATTGCGAGTCCTAAATTGTGTTTTTTCAAGACTCTCAATGAGTGTCCTAAAAGCTCCATAAATATTTTTAAGGACTTGCATTTATGTGCGTGTCCTAAAAAAATGTCCCGTAAAGGGTATTTTGTAGTAGTGCCGCTAATGTGGTCGTTGAGCCTAGTTGTTCACACGGACTCAAATTTTAGTATCCCGAGATCGCAAAACATTCATAACTTCTCTCTTGGTAAAGTTTCTTTGGTTATTTCCGCAAGGTGGGGTGTTGGGTGATAAATCAGCGATGGTGGGTGCCTTATAGGTGAGGCCACCAGTCGTCCATCAGGGCGCACCAATCTAGGTTGCCCATTATCCATTCCGATGTCTTTGACTGGTGGTCATACTTACTCGTTTCTTTGAACCTGATTGTTTGGACGGACCGGAGCTAGTGGATTCAGGGGACTCCTGTTTGTCTGGAAGTGGTCCCTCCTCGCTCTGTTTGATTAGGTTACGCTCTAGTAACATGATCCGCCTGCTCGTTCCTATGAGTGTGAGCGGACTGGTCATTCCTGGGGGTCCGTCCCGAAGACTCGGAGCTCGGAGTTAAGGGCCGAACAGAATGACTTACGTTATTGCGATTACACCTGTAGGACCTAGTCCTATGGGAACCACTAGCTCTTCTTTCGATATTGTGATCTGTTACAAGAGAGGAAATTGAGACATTATCTCATCAATATGCCTGGTAGCATGGGCGAGATGGCTCCTTGACTGAGCATTCTCCAGTTCAACCGCTCCTACGTAACCTAGATTGTTATGGCGGTGGTGCGACAATGAACTATCAGTGTCATGATGATCCCCACCCTGGTTCCGGGGTTGTTTTCCAGGGTGACGGGGTATAGAAGTGCTCTCTATAGCAGGATTGATTACACGTAACTTTCCATGATTTTCGGGTCTCGCTGACTCATTGTCGTGCATTGATCGTGTTACCACCATTTTGGCTGGGTAAAAAATTTGCAGAAAATATTGATAAGCCTATTTGATCTCTCAATGAAAGCACCAATACTATATAGTAACTTTTTAAAAAAAAAAAATATCATACATGTTTTAGTCACTCATGTTTCCTACATGTGAATTATAGATGCATATTGATTAAACCAAGAAAAGAAAAAATAAACTTACAAGTTACTTGAAAATCATAGCAAATAATGCACATTTTTGGACTCCTTGATTTAAATTTTACTTAAATAAATTAAAAAGACCCAATAAAAAAGATAATAAATAAATTAATTAAAAAGCAGTTACAAAGTTACTTTTCATACATAATGGAAACTATTAACAAAATTTCAAAAATAATCTTGGAGTTAATCAACTAAAATAAAGGTTTTTTTTTTTTTTTTGTAAAAAAGGTTAACTAATCAATATCTAATTGGTATCGTAAGCAATCAAATGGTTGCTTTTGATTTTAGTGACGACAAGAAAACTAATGCTTCTCGCATATCAAAATGACTATCTTGAAGAGTAGGTTGCGATTGTACTACTCTTGAGTCCAAACAACCAGCGGTGTGACATGAACTTTATTTATAAGTTGTGGAGAAGAGGGAGAAAATAACAGCTTGAGAAATGTAAAGAGTACAAATAATTTAAAAAACAATATAAAAAAAGTTCTAATTTTAAATAAGATCAGCCAAGTCATTATTGTAATTAAAATGAGAAAAAGGTATCGGGATGTAAATTTTTCAAACTTAAAAGCCAAATATAAGATTTTATGAGAGGTGTGGATTTTTTTTCATTCTTTTCATAAATATAGTCATTTTAAGATTTTTTTTAAATGTGTACTATTTTCCCTCACTTAAGCTAATTGTTCAGAAAAAAATTTCTGTTGACCCACGATTTGGCCAACTGACACGGAGTCAAAATATGAATGATATAGACGAATGTAAAGAGAATAACGTAATGACAAAAGTAAAGAAAACACAGTGATTTATAGTGGTTCGGCCCCAGGATCTGGTAATGACCTACGTCCACTTAGAATGATATTGATTATGGAACCAAAAGTGTGATCAAAGAACAAGGGTTCAATGAGTTTCAACACTTCTGACAAAACAATACAAATTTACTAGGAGAAATTCTATATCTCTATGATTCAGCAGCCAAAAAGTCCCTTCCCTTGAGCTATATCTTGCTATTTATAGGCTCATGGAGGGTTACAAAATATTGTTACAGATATTATCCCCTGAATAATGGGATATCCAGAAGATTGCATGAGATAAATTCGGGATTCACAAAGATCTTCCCATAAATGTTGCCTTGCCAGCGGAACCACCGACCAGACTGGTCGCGAGTAAGACAGGCTTGTCCTGCTTCTGGTGTGTCTCCTGGTCGATACTCTAGCAGATGCTTCCAGGTATCAGCCACGTGTCAAGAGATTATTCGCCACGTCACAAATGCTAATTTATTGGATAACATTTTCCCTCCAAAGTTTATTTACCACGAACAGTAAATAAACTTTGAACGAACGACTCTTCGGTAACCCCTCCTGACGTGTCAGAACCCTTCGTGTGTTCTTGAAAAAAGCAACCCACTCCTGTCTAATCATGACTTTTCAGTTCCCCAGAAACAATTTCGACGGCCATCACGTTCCCCCATACTTCGAAAAAGGAAAACTAATGATTACGCCTTTTTAATATCAGAGACAAACTTATATAAGACCACCAGAGCCATTTCTTTTCTTTTCACGCACGCCATTATTCTGCCAAAAACCCTAAAAACCAGAGCTTTACCTTCTCCGGCGAACGTTCTCTTGTGCTTTCAAGACTCAGACGGTGGGCTCCTTGATTTCGAAAGTCCTTTCTTTCACCTTCACGACCATTTTCCCTGGTAAGTTACTGAAACCCCATGCTTCTAATTTCTCGTGGTGCATGCTTTTTAATGGTGTACTGTTTAAGTCTCTTGGCATCTGGTTTTTAGGCGCCTGTAGATAGAATTTTTTTGTAGACAGAGTAGGCTTATGAGTTAGTTTAAAACTCAGGATCATGCTTTTTAGGACGTAAAACTGAAGTAACATTTCGATTTTTAAGCTAGTTGAAAAAATAATTTTTCCCGCCCTAAGGGGAGTTGAAAAAGCTTTTTAGGAAAACTTTTCACTTTCACCCTTTGATCCGTTTTTCAAACTGTTCGCGTAGAAAGATTTAGTTTCTTGTTAGAATGCTGTTGTATAAAGGCTTAACTTTTATACTTGACCAGCGTTATTCTAAAAGCCTTCTAGGATCCTCTAACCTCGCCTCCCCATTCTTCTGTTTGCAGATTTTAATGCCAGATTTGTGGGGAGGTGAGAGACCCATCGACGACGACCTCCTCGCCCAGCTGCTCGAGGGAGAAGAACAACCAACCGATCGTATTCACCAGATACCTTTCTCGCGAGCCTCTTCCAGACCACATCCTTCTCCTCCAATGGCCCGTTCAAAGTCTTCTGGCAAGAAAAGGCCCGAGTCTAAAAGTAACCCTACTTCTTCTGCCCAGCCTGGCTTGCAGGCTGGGGTTCCCTCGACCAGTGTTCGAGAAAATCTTGTTCCTGACCCTAATATCCAAACTAGGGCTCGTCCTCGTCATCGGAATCCGCCTGATGTCGAGTGGTATACCTCCCCAGCTAGTTCGGTGACCCCTCGAATGGTTGCCAACTACTTCAGAAAATTCCCCCTCACGGGGGTAACCATTACACGTCCCACCGCGGACCAGAGGGCTAACCGCCCAGGAGGGGCGAACAGTGCCTGGTCCCGATACCACATTGAGGCGGGAGCTTATCTCCCTCTTCATCCATTTTTTGTGGGGGTGGCCAATTACTTTGGTGTCGCCCCTTTTCAAATAACTCCTAATGGATATAGGATGCTGGCCGCACTCTATATCCTATACAAACTTAACAAATGGCCAGAACCTTCACCTCATGAGGTTAATTACCTTTTTGACCTCAAGTCTAACCCTCAGCACAACGGGACGGGCTTTTTTCACTTCTGTCACCAGGAAACCGGCCGGACGTTCCTGAGTGGTACTACTCATGTCTCGAACGTGGGGCATTACAATAAGGAGTACTTCTTCACTCCGGACATAGCCAGTAACAACTTGGCCTTCGCGAGGGGAGGTAAGAGCTTATCTTTCGCTGGTCGATACCTTTCCCCAGAGTATATTCTTTCATTTTTTCTCAAACTTGACCTGTTTTTCAGGCCCTTGGTTACGTCCGAATCCAACACCAAACACGGTGTTGAGGTCCAATGCTCTGGCCAGGATGTCTGACGCAGCGAAAAGCGTCAAGGCCCTGATTATTGAAAAGAACCTGAGGTCGTCTGGCCTCCTGGCTCCTCGCCATGAAAATAGAGGGCCCGTGGTGGGCGATGCCACTGCCGAGGGGGTTCCCGAGCAGCAACCTCCTGTGCCTTCTCCCAGGAGGAGGCCTACAGGAGTTACAATCAGGGAACCCACGGGCAGCCCTTTTGCAGAAAGGCCTTCTGCTCCCCAAGGCAAGGGGAAAGAAAAGGCCATAGAGCCTGTTGTTGACTTGGGAGAGTCTTCTGATGACAATGGTAACGTTATTTCGCATTTAAATGGTTTGCCAATTCCCTGTCATATGTTTGACGGGGACGGTAACTTTACATATGCTCCAAATCTAGGGCCAGACTTCTTCATACCAGAAAATGAGTATATGATTAATAGAGTCAATAGTGTAGCGACCAGTAGTTGTAGCTCGGGTATTTACTTTGTTATCTTCTTTCTGTTGTGTTACTTACTTTCACCTTTCTCTTTCCTTATTAACCTCTTGTGTTTACCTTCATGCAGATATGTCGACTCCCAACATCTTCGACATGTATCAGGCCGAGGAAGAAGAAGAAACCCCCCAACTCACACGGAAGCCAAAAAAGAGAACTGGTGAATCCAGTCGGGGCCCTCCAGCCAAGAAAAGTCGACCAGAAGACCCTCCTCAAGGCATGCCAACTGGGCAAAGTCCTGCGCCAACTGGGCGAACTCCTACTCCTCCTCCAGCTCCTTCTGAACAGCAAACTACTCATGTTCGCCCGAATCCTCCAGCTGCGCCTGCCAGGGAGCACCTTTCTCGCAAAGAGGCTCATGGGGCCAGACTTATGAGCCGTGCCATCCGATCCGCCCGAGACCGCCTCGATCGCATTGGTAAAGGTGAGCGTGTTAGGACCGCAATGGTTCAAGCTGAAGAGCTGCCGGTCGACCAGATCATGAACAGGGCTTTGAACGAAATCTCCAGCGTAAGTGCTTCTTTATTCTTTGAGTCTTTAGTTTTTTAGTCTTCGTGATAAGTTCTAACTCCTTTTTCTTTGTGCACAAGCCTTACTTTCTGCCATTACTGCCCGTTCCCGAGCCCAGGCTTACCTCGAGCAGGTCGAGGAAAAATCCATCGAGAGGTTCTAGGTGAAAGTGGCCGAGGAGCTCTCGGCTGCTGAGGCTAAGCATGCTAAGGAGTTAGAGGCAGTGATCCGAGAGAGGGATGCAGCAGTGACCAAGCTGTCTGAGGCTGAAGTTGCGAAGGAAGCAGCGGTCAAGTTGAGGCAAGAGTACCGGGAGATCAGAAAAACCCAGCTTCGCGAAATCAAGCATCTGGGGGAGGTAGTCAAGACCAAGGACAAGGCTATTCTCTCCCTCGAGGGCAAAGTGAAGCAGTTGGAGCTGGACAACTCCAAGAATCTGGAACAGTATAAGAGGACAACACTCTGATGTTTCTACAATTTCTGGAAACACAATCAGGGTGCTGACTTTAGCTACCTTTCAGAGGAAGTCAGAACTGCGGAGCTGGCTCGATGTGCTGCCCAACTGGCCGAGGAGGAAGTAAGAGTCGCGACCCCTGCCACTCCAAGCGTTGCTGGTTTGGAAGAAGAGGATGCTGTTGAGGACATGACTAACCAGGATGCTGCTCAGGACCCTCCAGCCCCGGATGCCTCTTGAATTTGTATTTGTTTTTCCTTCCTTTTTGGATATACGACCCAAGGGTCGTGGTGTAAAGACAGTAATTTCTTTTTTAAACTTTACTGCACGGGCAGTAAATCTTTTTTATTTGAACAGTTACATCCAAGCAGCGATGCTTGCGGTGTAAAAGCTTAACTCTTGGTGCTATAATATTTTATTATAACATTTATCCGTATGACCGGACTTAGCATAGTACTTTGGCCTGATTTAACAAAACATAAATTTTGAAAAATACACTAAGTACTGTAGCATGCTTTCACTTATTTTGTTCATGTGTTTACATACCTTGAGAAGTATGCTTTGCTATCGATGTGCCTTATATGCCCCCCAAGTGATCGAGGAGCTTTAGGTCCTTGGTCACTTGCCTTGACCATAACCTGTTCGGACGTTCCTGTTCGTAGTAAAACTGATACTTGTAATACATCAAAATAACACACGTAATGAACAAATACTTGTAAATATAAATTCACAAAGGTTGGCAAGAATGACTGGCTGAGCACAGTCCCTTATAATCTCGTATTAAAAATGGACTAAACATTTCTTTACGAGTGATTCTGAAATAGAATCTTACATATACGAGCAGTTAGCCATACATCGTGGCTAACCCTCTTTGCAGAACTTGTAAAAATTAAAAGAGAAATTTAAACAAGCCAGTCCTTTAAGAAGGGTTGTTCATTGATAATACTTGCGCAGGTGTTCTCCATTCCAATAGCGCGGAACGAGATCTCCGTTTAAGCGTGCAAGTTTGTAGGTGCCTGGGTGAAGGACTTCTTCAATCTGGTAAGGCCCTTCCCAGTTAGGTCCGAGCACTCCAGCAGTGGTGTCGCGGGTATTTAAGAAAACTCGTCGTAGCACCAAATCTCCGACGTTGAATTTTCTTTCTTTAACTTTGGAGTTAAAGTACCGGGCGACTTTTTGCTGGTAAGCAGCGACTCGGAGTTGAGATTTTTCTCTTATCTCATCGATCGAGTCTAGGGACTCCATCATCAACTGGCTGTTCGCGTCCTGGTCGTAAGTCAAACGCCGATGTGAGGGGGGATCTAACTCGACAGGTAACATTGCCTCATATCCGTAGGCTAGAGAAAATGGGGTATGCCCTGTCGCTATTCGATGAGATGTTCTATACAACCAGAGGACTTCAGGCAGCTGTTCTGGCCATGCTCCTTTAGCTTCTTCAAGTCGTTTTTTCAGGGTGTCCTTGAGAGTTTTGTTTACAGCTTCGACTTGCCCATTTTCTTGGGGGTGTGCGACTGAAGAAAAGCTCTTAATAACTCCATGCCTCTCGCAAAAATCGGTGAACAGGTCACTATCAAATTGGGTCCCGTTTTTTGAAACTATCTTCCTGGGCAATCCATACCCGCATACAATGTTCTTGATGACGAAGTCAAGAACTTTTTTGGTTGTGATGGTTGCGAGTGGTTCAGCTTCGGCCCATTTTGTGAAATAATCGACTGCCACGACTGCGTACTTTACTCCTCCTTTTCCTGTTGGCAGTGATCCAATCAAGTCTATCCCCCATATTACGAAAGGCCACGGGCTCTGCATCTGCTTTAGCTCGTTTGGAGCTGCTCGTGGGATCTTGGAGAACCTTTGAAATTTATCGCATCTTCGTACGTACTCCATTGAATCCTCGTTCATTGTTGGCCAGAAGTAGCCTTGTCTTAGAACTTTTTTCGCCAAACTCTGCCCCCAGCGTGATCTCCGCAGAAGCCTTCATGCACTTCTTTCATGAGTTCCTTAGCTTTTTCTGATGTAATGCATCTGAGTAGTGGCATTGAATATCCTCTTCGGTACATAACACCGTCGAGTAGTATGTACCTAGCAGCCCGCCTTTGCAGAGTTCTGGCCTTGTTTCTATCTGCTGGTAATGTTCCATTTGTCAGATACTCCATGTAAGGCGTCATCCACGTATCTTCTGCACGAATCTCCATGTTGGCTTCGGCCACTTCAATGCTTGGCTTACTCAGTCTTTCTACCGGGACTATGTTCAAGGTGTCAGCATCCTTCGCACTTGCGAGTTTAGCTAAGGCGTCTGCATTGGAATTTTGGTCTCGCGGAATTTGCTGGAGGGTGTATTTTGTGAACTGGGCTAGCACATCTTTTGTTTTATTAAGGTATGCCATCATCTTTAATCCTCGCGCTTGATATTCTCCCAGGACTTGATTCAGGACCAGCTGGGAGTCACTGTAAATATCAAGCGTTTTTATGCTCATATCTTTGGCCATTCTTAGTCCAGCGAGGAGCGCTTCGTATTCTGCTTCATTGTTTGATGCTGCGAAGTCAAACCTGATTGCGCAATGAAATCGATGCCCTTCGGGCGTTATCAATATCACTCCTGCTCCAGCGTGGGATTCATTGGATGAACCATCCGTGAATAGTTTCCACGAAGGAGTCTCGTCTTGAGGCATGGGCGCTTCAGGCTGTTTGCACAGCTCACTGTTGGGGATTTCGGTGAACTCCGCAATAAAATCGGCCAAGACTTGCCCTTTTATTGCTGCTCGCGGTGAATAAGTTACATCGAACTGTCCTAATTCGACCGCCCATTTTAACAGCCGTCCGGTCGCCTCAGGTTTTTGGAGGACTTGCCGAAGGGGCTGGTCGGTCAGAACTGTGATAGGATGGGCTTGGAAGTACGGACGCAACTTTCTGGAGGCTAGAATTAAGCAATATGCTAACCTCTCGATTGGTGGATATTTCAATTCTGCTCCGATAAGCCTTTTGCTGACATAGTAAACAACTTTCTGTACGCCTTCTTCCTCCCGTATTAATACCGCACTAGCAGCAACTTCGGTAATTGCCAGATAAATATACAAAGTCTCTCCTTCGATTGGTTTTGATAGGATGGGAGGTTGCGACATATGAGCCTTTAAGGCCTGGAATGCTTGCTCGCAGTCTTCCGTCCATTCAAACTTCTTATTCCCCCTGAGTAGATTGAAGAATGGAACGCACTTGTCAGTTGATTTTGAGATGAATCTACTTAGGGCAGCGATCCTTCCGGTCAGGCTTTGTACATCCTTGATTTTCTTCAGCGACTTCATGTCGATCAGGGCTTTTATCTTGTCAGGGTTGGCCTTGATTCCTCTTGAATTTACTATAAACCCCAAAAACTTCCCTGATCCGACTCCAAAGGAACATTTGAGGGGGTTCAATTTCATCTGATACTTGTTCAACACATCAAAGCATCCCTGCAAATCCCTCACATGTCCTTCTGCCTTCTTGGACTTTACAAGCATGTCATCCACATATACCTCCATGCTTACCCCAATCAGCTCCTTGAACATGTGGTTGACCAGTCGTTGGTAAGTCGCACCTGCGTTTTTCAGCCCGAAGGGCATCACTTTGTAACAATATAAGCCCGTATCGGTCCAAAAGCTGGTGTGATCCTTGTCAGGGGGATGCATGCTGATCTGGTTGTAACCCGAATACGCGTCCATGAACGAGAGGATCTCATGTCCTGCAGTTGCATCGACTAGCTGGTCGATCCTCGGGAGTGGGAAGCAGTCTTTAGGGCAGGCTTTATTGAGGTCTGTAAAATCCACACAGGTCCGCCACTTGCTGTTAGGCTTGGGGACCAGCACCGGATTTGAGACCCACGATGGATAAAACGCCACCCTGATGAACCCATTTTCTTTAAGTCTTTCGACTTCTTCTTTTAAGGATTTTGATCTGTCTTTATCGAGCAGCCTTCTTTTTTGTTGCACCGGTGGAAAGGCTTTGTTTATGTTCAGGACATGGCTGATTACTGCAGGGTCTATCCCAACCATGTCTTTATGCGACCAGGCAAAAACTTCCTGGTTCTCTTGCAAGAATTCCACCAGTGCCTGCTTTGCAGTAGGCTCTAAATTCTTCCCAACCTTCACGACTCTGGTCGGGTCTTTTTCATCGAGTCGGACCTCTTCCAGGTCCTCGACGGGTCCAACATTTTCTTCAAAATCCCCAAAGCGAGGATCCAAATCTATATCCTCACTTTGGGCAACACCCTATTTGGTGACGTTACCACCTGATTGGGCTTGTCTGTCTTCTGTCATCTGCTCGTTGGCGTCTGGACGTCTGCTCGTTGCCACCTGGAGCTTCTCGTTGGGAAGTTCCCGAGGCCCGTACGTACCTTCTCAAGTGTCCCTGTCTAATAAGGAACTCGATTTCGTCTTTTAACTGGTTGCATTCATTAGTGTCATGTCCGTAGTCGTTATGGTAACGACAGAACTTGGTAGTGTCTCTTTTCGAAATGTCTTTTCGAATGGGCCCAGGTTTCTTGTAAGGTACACTAGAGCTTGTGGCCTGGTAAACCTCTCCCCGAGACTCGATGAGGGCAGTGTAATTAGTGAACCTAGGTTCATAACGATTACCCTTGGCTCGTTTATTGTCGGAGGTGGAAGGCTCGCTATACGGCCGTTTCCCACCATTTTTGCCATTACCGTTGCCGTTTTTATGGCCTTTGTCGTTGCCATCAGGTTTGGAACCATTGGCGGTTTTGGCAGGCTCGGCGGCCTTTTTACCCTTGTTCGAGGGTTTCCCATCATCAGCAATGGCTTCCTCGAGTTTAATGTAACGATCGGCTCGATCCAAGAACTCTTGGGCCGTTTTAACTCCTTCCTTTCGGAGACTCTTCCAGAGGGGAGAGCAACGCTTTACCCCTGCGGTAATGGCCATCATCTTGCCTTCGTCTCCTACTGTTTTTGCTCCAGCCGCCGCCCGCATAAAGCGCTGGACGTAATCCTTCACTGACTCTCCGTCCTGCTGGCGGATTTCGACCAGCTGGTTTGCTTCGGTTGGGTGCACACGACCCGCGTAGAACTGTCCGTAGAACTCCCTTACGAACATTTCCCAGGAAACTATGCTTGCAGGTGGGAACTTAAAGAACCACTCCTGTGCTACTTCAGAAAGTGTTGCAGGGAAGATCCTGCACCGAGCGACTTCGGACACTTTCTGAATGTCCATCTGAATCTCAAATTTATTCACATGCGAGACTGGGTCCCCATATCCATCAAAGTTCGGGAGCGTAGGCATTTTGAACTTGTGGTGATCGATGTAAGAAGTCCTTCCTCCGACCAGCTGCTGCACAGCCTGATTGAGTGCGTCTATCTGGGCTTGCACTGCGGCAGGAATTGTGGTGGCTTCTGTGGCTGGGGGGATGTTCTCGCCGTGCCTTTCTCGACGATCGTTGAGTACATCTCTTAGGTCCTCCTCTCTTCTCCGTTGCTCGCTACCTCCGAGCCGGTTGAAGACATTATTTTGTTTGGGTTGCCCCCCAGCATCTTGTCTATTTGGTTGGTCACCTTGAGGTACTTGGCTCCTGCTTTTACCTCTATTTTCGTTTCACCCATCAGCATTGCCCTTGCCTGAGTCAGCCTCATTGTACCCATGACCATCTCTGAACCTTGACTGGCTATGGTGAGACTGACTGTTCCCTCTGTGACCGTCTCTGGCAGAAACTCCCCGAGCGTTAGAGGGTGGCCTGCGCTGGTCGTGGTGTCCCCGTGCATCGTTATGCCGTGGGGGTCCACGGACCGCAGAGCCTAGTTCCGAGTCCCTCCTGTTACCAGGAGGGTGGTGACCTCTGTTCGCTTGGTTTGGCCCATCATTCTCATGGTGCCTAGGACTACGGGGCTGACGCTCGGCCCTATTCTGCCTTTGCTGCGGGGGATTACCCCGAGCAGCCTGGGATGGTAGATTTGCCTCGGGGTCCAGTGGGACTTCGTCATGGGGCATCTGAGGCTGCTCGGGCCTTTGCGGACTTGAAGGATGGATTGGTGGGCTAGGATTGGGACCCTTCTGAGGTGGCCCATTTTCAGGTTGGTTAGGTTGCGAGGCAGGTGCGGCCTGATTTCTTGCCAACAGCAAGGCTGCTTCGAGGGCTGCCATGGCCTCGGTCTGGCGGCGGTCCACCTCTGCTTGTCTCTCGCTCAACTCCGCCCGCTGACGATCAAGCTCCTGCTGCTGTCGCGCCATAACTTCTGCGGCAGTCTCTTGATTGGCCCTCAGACTAGCCAATTCTTCTTGCAACGCGCCCAGGGTGCTCTTCAGCGTCGCATCGCCCATTTCCTCCTCTTCAAAATCTAGTTGCGGCTCATCTTTCGCCATGCTTGCAGGTGGAGGAGGAGGTGGTGGATTCGACAGTGCAGCAGTGGCAGTCTGACCAGCTTTCTTTCCTGCTTTCGCCATTAGTTTTCTTAACAACAATGAATCGTCCTCTCAATGAAAGCACCAGAATGTTGACTCACGATTTGGCCAACTGACACGGAGTCAAAATATGAATGATATAGACGAATGTAAAGAGAATAACGTAATGACAAAAGTAAAGAAAACACAGTGATTTATAGTGGTTCGGCCCCAGGATCTGGTAATGACCTACGTCCACTTAGAATGATATTGATTATGGAACCAAAAGTGTGATCAAAGAACAAGGGTTCAATGAGTTTCAACACTTCTGACAAAACAATACAAATTTACTAGGAGAAATTCTATATCTCTATGATTCAGCAGCCCAAAAGTCCCTTCCCTTGAGCTATATCTTGCTATTTATAGGCTCATGGAGGGTTACAAAATATTGTTACAGATATTATCCCCTGAATAATGGGATATCCAGAAGATTGCATGAGATAAATTCGGGATTCACAAAGATCTTCCCATAAATGTTGCCTTGCCAGCGGAACCACCGACCAGACTGGTCGCGAGTAAGACAGGCTTGTCCTGCTTCTGGTGTGTCTCCTGGTCGATACTCTAGCAGACGCTTCCAAGTATCAGCCACATGTCAAGAGATTATTCGCCACGTCACAAATGCTAATTTATTGGATAACAATTTCCATATATTTACATTTTTTTAAATAAAGCCATATTTTATTTATTAATTTATGGCATGTGTTACTTAGATGTAATGATAATTATTTGTGTAGTAATGATTCTTATTAATTTGTTTACTAAATTTAGTAACAGGGGAAGTTACTGGGACCCATATAAATTATTACGAAAAGAAAATGATTCATTCGTTCTTTATTTTCTCAAGGAATGACATTTCCTTTAATGCATTTGTTTATTTTTTATTTTTATTTGTTATATTTAAAAATTAAAAGACACGTTTACCCCTTAAATAAATAAACAACTATTTTTTTAAAAGGAGAATTTAGTCAATTTAAGCATTCTAATTACGTTTCCTAATTAGATAAATGAGATAAAATGATTCAGATTCAGATTCAATTTTTAATTAGTTTTAGTAAACAACATAGTACAATTAATGGTTCAAATTGTTTCATATTTTATTCCATTTCTCTATTGATTTATTACAATTTCAATTACAATTTAGTAAAAATGTAATTAGGTTAGATATTTGTGTTACTTTTTTAAGTATTTATATCATTACATCCCAAGGGTTTTGTTTTTGTGTAATTGTGTGTATATTTTTTAAATATCATTTATGCTTTTTATATACTTTTTTTTAAATAAATAAAAGAAGTTTTACATTGTCAAAAACTTGATAGTCGACCATTCAATTTTTCCCCCTTTTCATTACGACATCCTATTACAATTTCAACTATTTCTCTCCTTATTTATCTTATTTTCCCCTAATTACTTTACTATATATAATTCTCTATTTCAAAAGGAAAAAAAAATATAAGAACTTTAACTTACATAAGAACAACTTATGATGAAATTAAAAAAAAATGTCATTCTCAACACGAATATTATAATCATAGCAGTCGATGTTCCAGGAAACTTGTGTCCTAAAACCCATGAGTGAATTCTTTCCATAAAATGGCGAGCTTGTGCTCTTCTAGCCTTTAACTTTAATTTGCTAGGCTGAAAAATAATTTATAAAGTGTAATAAAAAGCAAGGAGATATCCATAAATCTATAGGCTATTTAAGAAAGTTGACATGCATAAGGACACATATGTTGCCATTAATCATTTAATTTGATTTGAAGTATAAATAGTAATACACCACATCTAGGAATATTGACATGAGATGTTGTTTATCTGAAATGGTATATTAATTTGATTGTCTTTGCTAGGCTTGTAATCGTTCCACTTTACTTTTATGGTGTCCAAAATGTACTTAATTACTTTTGGTTGTTGTCCCTATTATGTTTTTAATTGTTCTATGTTATTCTTATGCTGTCCAAACAATATCAGGATAGTTTTTGTTGTTGTAATTGTTACTTTTGTAGATTACAAAGTATGATGTTATTTTTTATTGTTGTCTTTATTATGCTTCTAACAACTGTTCCAAGTTATTTTTATGGTTTTAAAAAAATATTATGTTATTTTTTGTTGTTGTCTTTGTTACTTTTATCAATTACAAAGTACCAGGTTATTTATTTCTATTTTTTTATTCAATCTCAAATTGGAATAACCTAAATTACACATTTCAATCCATGTTTTACTTTTAATAGTTTAGTTATTAAATAAAATATGGAACCCAAAATAACTTGGTAAAAAAAAATATTCAAGATTTATATGGCCATCAAGATACACATAACTAATTGAACATAAAAAAAATAAGTTAGAACCCAAAGTATCTTGGTACAGAAAATAGGAAAAGATGGAAGATTCAACCAAACTAGCAAATGATGATAGTATTGATATAATCTTAGATGTGCCACATACAACAATACAAAAATATCATTAAAAAATCATACTGTATGTGAAAAGCAACGAGATTATGCTTGCTTGCTTTGGCAATATGCACAAAAATATGGGAATTTCCAATGGAAATCAATCAATTGAATAGAGTGTTGCCATTTTTTTTAAGCATATGCATTTCCCCAAAGGCACACAACCTAATTTAAATGCAAGAATATCATCATAATTGTATCAAATATATGTCCAATGATGAGAATATACAGAAAGATATTATCTCCCAAGCTATATGCCAAGCTACCATACTTCCAATTTTATATATAAGCAACTCTCGGTCAATATAACTATAATATTTAACACCTAGAAGGCTCATCACATGTCTCAAATGGCTCCACCAATGGAGACCATACAACAGAACAATGATTAATTCCAGTAGCAAAAAAATCAATTCATTGGAGGGCACCAATATCATTTCATCTTTCTCTCATCATGTACCCAACGAGAAGAAAAAGAGGACCTCGTGACAATCTTTGATAATTGAATCTAATAGCATGAAGTGGAACATCCAAAGAAAAAGTGACTTTTGTGTTTATATCTTCAATCATTTATTTTCTCTTATTATGAATTTTGGACTGAACAACTCTTGGATTGCCCATTCACATACAGAGTACATCATTCAAGGAATGTCTCACAATTGAGTCACCAAATAACATGACAAGGAACAACATTACCCAAAAGCAAATGTTGGGTGAAGTAGTAAAAGACGAAATAGAGCCACAAAATTTATCGCTCCTGTCAAGAATTCTCCAAGTTATATGACAAGCATTTCCTTCCCCAAAGAGATACCAAGAGAAAATAATCTATAGTCCCATTATTTCCAGGGCCTGGAGATGATTGGCAAAAAAAAAAAAAAAATCAGTTGCAGCCAAAGGCAAAATTCACTAGCATGCTCTCTTTGCCGACTTGCTTGGCTTCGAAGACAATAGGGGAATGATCAACAATGTGGTTTTGAAGAGAGTGTGGGAGATCATCATCTGAAGAGAGAAAGGAAACTTTGAGGAGATACTCGCCTGAAAAAAAAAATGGAGGTTGGTGAAAATTAGGGAAAATTCTCTCGGTTACCTAAAAAAATGCATGACACCATTTTCTTTCAATTGATGAAGAATGATATGGAAAAATGGGTTATAAAGGGAAATAAAAATTTGCAGGTTTGTCAATTTTTCTTTCCTATTTCATATTTTAACTTTTTTTTTTTTAATAAAGATCATAAAAATGTAAAGTTTTCCTAAGAAAAATAGTGAAATGCAAGAGTGGAGAGTGCTATTATAATTTTTTTTGAACAATTAATCAAAAGATGAACTCTTAAAAAGTAATGTATGATTCTTCAAACGAAGAATGGGAAAAAGAAGAAGAAGAAGGGTTGTCACTTTCGAGAAATGAAGTAGGATGAGGAGTTGAGTAGACTCTGGTTTGTTTCTTTGAGGCAACAAATTTGATAAGTGTATCATCTTCATAATGAATATGAGTGGTCAAGAAAGCCTTCATTGCTGCATCAATCGAAGCTTTGTTTGCTTTATTAGTTGCAGCAAGGGGCTAAGGTAGGACAAGATTTATCAAGGTTGATGAGGATGAGCGGAGGTTGGAGACGTTTGAAAATGTGACAGGGTCAGATGGATAGAGGGGTGACTTTTGATAAATGAAATGATATGTTCAAGGAGAGCAGAACTTGTGTAAGAAATTTATAAATGGAAAGGGATTTTTGAAATGGATATGATGGTTACAGAAGACATAGTGGTGACATAGGTCTACTTTCCGGAAGAGAGAAGATCGTCAGAACCAAAATCATTATCACAATCAAGAATGCTATGCTTAGAAAGCAAGAAGATCGATGTTTAGATCATTTGGCAGGGAGGGTCAAAGATTAAGAAGTTTGAATGGTGCTAAAGCTCGTTTCTTTCTTCGGGACTCAAGGGTCTGAAATTTGGAGATGAGGGATTAGCAGTAAGGAAGTTCTTTAGATGATCAATGCATTGGTTACCTAGGGACTTAGCGTCAATGAAAGGGTTCGAGCATAGCAACGTAATATATAACCTTATCGTTAATAAATTAAGGAAATTTTAAGTGTACATAATACTTTAATGTATTAGGATGGATAAAGGCTTAGATACTTATCGCATCTTCGGACCGACGATGAAGTATGCCTTTTTCCAAAAAGTTCTGGACGAAGGCTTGGGCAGGAGAAGTAGGAATCATCCATTCAGACTCTGAAACATTCTCATATATGAAAGTTAGTAATATTGAAAGATAGAATAAAAGTGGTAGTTGATGTAATAAGCTTAGTTTTGGAAAAAATCCCTGGCCACGGGAAAAGCTTTAGGGAGGATGTGTGGAGGGAACCATTCTCCTTCAAGAACAAAGATGGTCTCTTTTGAGCGAGGGGGTGGTTCTTCATAGTCCTTAAACATGGAAACAAACATTAAGGGAAAAAAGTCGTAGATATCTTTCTGAAAAAATTCTTCTATAAAGAAAAGACGGAAAAGATATTGGCAATGATATGCACCTATAATGGTTAGCAGGGCGTTACGTGTGATTTGTATAGAATGCCCTCTCAAGATTAAGAGTGCATGAACAAATGGGGAAGGTAAGGGAAAACATAATGTTTCAATATGTTTGAAGCCAAGTGCTACTTCCTTTTTCTTAGGCAAGATATATTCGGTCCTCCATCCAAGTGTTTCATTGAACTCAAGGCATTGAATCGAGATGTTAGTAGGCAGATGACTTCTTAGAAGCTCCAAAAGGGTAGAATATTTGGTTAGTTTTATTTTAGGTGACTTGGAAGCCATTGATTGATCAGCAGAGGTTGTAAAAGTTTCACAAAAATAAGGAAGGGTGAAGGAGCTTAAAGGAAAACTTATGCAAGAAGAAAGAGAAAATTGAGGAGACAAAGTTTTGATTTAGTAAAAAACTTTGAAGTATGGGAACTTAGTACGAACATTAAATGAATGATGATTGATTTTACATGCTTTAATGAGCTGAAAGAGAAAGAGCTGATGGGAATTCCAACAATTAAAACATCATTTATTTATGAAGTTGTTTCTTAATTGACACATGGCGATCGTTAAAAAATGAATAAGGACAATTGTGTGAGCCAAATTTATCCATGTATCTACATATGTAATATATATATATATATATTTAAGTATGTGTTATGATTAATTATACTTTAAAATAATAATATTCAACATATGCTGATAAAGGGTTTGGAAAAAAAGAAACTGGTAGTTTGCTTGATCCTCTAATGGTCGATCGAGTTTAAGCATAGAGGGTCGAATTGGCTCAGAACTTGCTGGGTCTAGGCTGTCAAGTTAGTTGTTTCCATTGCCTTAGAATTACATGGACCAATCAGGACAAGTTTTTCTTGCACTTTAGCTGCCTTATTTTGTCTGTAAATAGCATCCAAAGGGACATGACTTGAGCATCAAAGTAGTGAGAATTTGGATATAACGGGAGAAAAGAATTAGAAATCTCAGCTTGAATATGCTGATTGCTGCAATATTGTATTTATATTCATAAAAGGACATGATACATATTACAACATTTCATCATAACAGAAAGAATAACAAAATATTCTAACAAACTGCACGAGCAAATCAATACAATGATACGTGTGGTCCTGCACACAAAAACAGCAACTGTGACAGCTGTAGCTATTTGTTATTAACAACTGTAATAGAGGATTAGGATTAAATTCATTCCTTAACATCCCCTCTCAAACTTTGAGGGATATCAATCACTCCATGTTTGCTAATAAGGAAATGAAACCGATCTTTAGTGAGAGCCTTTGTGAAACAATCGGCAACTTGGTCCGAAGAGGGCACATAGCGCACATCAAAGGCTTTCTGTAGTACTTTATCGCGAACAAATGAACATCGAGTTCGATGTGCTTGGTTCTAGCGTGATAGACTGGGTTTGCAGCAAGTGCACTTGCTCCCATGTTGTCGCACCAAGTAATGGGAGTGGCAGGCAGTGGAAAACCAAATTCTTGAAGCAAAGCTTGAATCCATGCTATCTCGACAGATACTTGGGCAAGTGCACGATATTCTGACTCGGTACTAGACCGAGAGACCACGGCTTGTTTCTTAGAGGACCATGAGACCAAAGTATCTCCCAAATAAGCACAGTACCCTGCTATACTTTTTCTGTCATCTGGGCAGCAAGCCCAATCCGCATCGAAGAAGCCGGTGAGATGTAATTTTTCTGAAAATTTGATGTGCAAACCGTAGTGAATTGTTCCTTTGAGATACCTGAGTACCCGTTTTGCAGCGTGCCAGTGTACAGATGTGGGGGCTTGTAGAAATTGACTGAGTTTATTCACGACAAAACTCAGATCAGGCCTTGTATGTGTTAAATACTGCAGGCCACCAATTAGGTTGTGATAGGCAGTGGGATTTTCAAGCAAGGTACCATCTGTACGTGAGAGAGGTTTACCAACAGTCATGGGAGTGGGACAAGGTTTGAGATGTAGCATTCCTAGCTGTGAGAGCAGCTCCTTAACATATTTAGATTGATTCAAGTAAAGGCCTGTTGCATCTCGATGCACTTCAATGCCAAGGAAGAAGTGAAGTGGACCAAGATCTTTGAGTGCAAACATTGTATGAAGCCGAGAGATAAAGAGCTGAAGTTGACCAGAGTGATTTCCTGTTACAATAATATCATCCACATAAATAAGAACCATGATTATGACAGCAACTGATCTGTAGAAAAATAGAGAAGAATCGACCTTAGAATTATGAAATTTCCAGCTAAGAAGAGTTGCTCTCAATCTATCAAACCAGGCCCGCGGGGCTTGCCTTAGTCCGTAGAGCGATTTGGAGAGTTTACACACAAAATAAGGTCTGGCTTTATCCTCAAAACCAGCTGGTTGGCACATAAAAACTCCCCTTCCATTTTGCCATTTAAAAAAGCATTGTTGATATCCAATTGGCGTATCTCCCATGACTTGGACACGACAATGGCAAGAATAATACGGACAATGGAAGCTTTTATTACTGGACTAAATGTCTCTCCAAAATCAAACCTGGGGCATTGAGTGAACCCCTTTGCAACCAAATGCGCCTTAAGTCGTTGAAAAGTTCCATCGGCATTTTTCTTGACTTTGAAAACCCACTTATTGCCGACTATGTTCATCCGGGGCTCCTTAGGTACAAGAGTCCAAGTCTTATTATTTTTTAGAGCTGTAATTTCTTCAACCATGGCTTGTTGCCAGCCACTATGTTGAAGTGCTTCAGTTACTGAATTCGGTTCCTCATCTGCGTAGGGCCACTGTGATTTACCAAGATACACTTTTGGCTTATATATACCAGCCCTTGCTCTAGTTATCATGGGGTGACTAGGAGCGACTGGAATAAGGGAAGGAGCAACAGCTTCGGACGGAGTATCAACCATTTTTGCAGGAGATAAACAATCAACTTGCTGATCAATAAAATGAGGAGATACTTGAGGTGTATGATAGTGCTCGTGGGAAGCACTAGAGGATCCACTTGACTCGGGTGAGGGTGGTTCTGCAGAGGGAGAAACAGGTGGACCTTTATCACTGTGAGATGGTTCCAATGGAGACATAGATGCCACATGAGGTTGTGAGTGAGTGCTTGGTATTGGGTTAATACAAGCAGACCAAGATGGAACAAGGACATCAATGGTTTGTTCTGGAGCATAAGTATTCAAAAAACCAGATTTAAATGGGAAATCACTCTCATTAAAAATAACATTTCGAGAAATATACATCCTACCCGTGCTACTTAGACACTTATACCCTTTGTGCACCTCACTATAGCCAAGCTTAACATATCTCATGGAATGGTATTGGAATTTATG
This sequence comes from Humulus lupulus, assembly GCF_963169125.1. Taxonomy (NCBI): domain Eukaryota; kingdom Viridiplantae; phylum Streptophyta; class Magnoliopsida; order Rosales; family Cannabaceae; genus Humulus; species Humulus lupulus. The sequence continues at coordinate 108,326,161 of NC_084797.1, read as the reverse complement.
TGTTTGATAAGGTCTAAGGCAGGGATAACATGCGGCACCGAAAACTTTGAGGAAGTTATAATCCGGCATTTTGGAGAAAAGAACCTCAAAGGGGGATTGATTTTTTAGAACAGCAGTAGGGAGCCTATTTATGAGGTAGACAGCAGTTTGAAATGAATCCCACCAATATTTCAATGGCATATGGGCCTGTGCTAAGAGTGTTAACCCCATCTCTACGATGTGCCTATGTTTTCGTTCCGCTCGTCCATTTTGAGCGGAGGTATGAGGACATGAATGAGGAAATTGGATGCCATTTTCAACAACCAATTTAGCAAAGGATTGAAACTCACCTCCCTAATCCGTCTGAAGCATTTTGATTTTTCAATCAAATTGGTTCTCAACTAAGAGTTTGAATTGATTAAAAGCACCAAGAGCATCTGACTTTGCCTTAAGAGGATAAATCCAAGTATAACAGCTATAGTCATCGACAAAGTGAATGTAGAAACGAAAATTTGTATTTGACATAATCGGAGCAGGACCCCATACATCGGTGTGGATTAGATCTAAAGGGTGTTTGGCACGAGAATTGCTTAAAGGAAAAGGGAGAGCATGCGATTTGCCAAATTGACAGGCCTCACAAAAAGTTTCATTATCAGTTTTGAGAAGTTTTACATTAGAAACATTTAGAACACTATGCAAAACTTTACTGGATGGGTGGCCTAGGAGCCTATGCCACTTATCCTTCATGGAAAGGGGAAAATGCTTAGCAACAGGCTCGCTTTCTTTTGACATAACACTGGAAAAACACTGAACATGATTTGAGAAGGAGCTTTGATTGAAATGGCTGAGTTGTTGGTGGGATGGAGTCTTTGGAGGTTCTTGAAATTGATAAAGTCCATCTTTAAGTTCCCCTTGCAGAACCACCTTCCTTGTGGGAATGTCCTTCACAAAACAAACATGTGGAAAAAATTCAACACAAACATTATTATCAAGTGTTAGTTTGGAAATGCTTATGAGATTCTTCTTAATGTGAGGAACATGTAATAAATCTGTCAATAACAGATGAGATTTTGCAGTCGTATTCAAAATACCATTTCCCACATGCGCTATATTCAACTGATTCTCATTTCCCACGGTCAAGGTCTCCTTACCATCGTACTCTGTCTTGTGAGTCATTTGGCTGGGGTCATTGGTGATGTGGTTACTCGCACCAGAATCAGCATACCACGAGTCATTGGCGACCATATCTGGAGTGGCTATGAATGCGGCAACACCAGAACTAGAACCGTGAGGACCTCTTTGAGACAGAGATGCACCCGATGGAGTAGAACCCATAAAACTTTCATCATACCGATTGTAACAATATGCAGCAGAGTGACCAAAACGTCCACACACTTGACAGGTAGGCTTTGAATCACCCCTTCCTCCACGGCTCTGAAAGCGACCACCACCCCTAGAAGGACCACGAGAACCACGGTTGGGTGAAAAAGAGTGTCTGCCCGAGGAGTAGGGAGGCGATTTGGTAGCAGCATGAGCCATAGGAGAGGAGGAGCCGTTGAGGATCTTAGTGCTGCTGGAGAAAGAGTTCAATCTTTCCATTTTGCTATCAAAACTCAGAAGAATGTCTTGTGACTCAGGCCAAGACGTAGATGGGTGAGTCCACAATCAAAATAACAGGTAAGTATTCAGCATCAAGACCAGAGAGAACGTTAGCAGCCAGATGATGATTAGGATAGGGGTCACCTGCCAACGCCAAAACATCTGCCCATTGCCGTTTTTGACGGAGATAATCTGCCATAGAAGACGATCCTTTCCTTGTCGTCTGAATTTTCGTACGGTACTCATCCATTTTAGCTCGAGAATAAGCACCATATAAGGTTTCAAGAGCACGCCAGAGGTCTACAGCAGAGTTGCAGCCCATAACTTCAGTGGCCATGCTTTCAGTCATCGAACCATATAACCAGCCGAGTAGAAGCTGGTCAGAAACTATCCATTGCTCAAACGCCGGATTGGGTTGAGCACTACCTTTTGGAGCTCCAGCTGAGAGAGGGAGAAACTCAGCAGGCTTGACCTTTGTGCTAGTTAAAAAACCTTAACGATGGCCACGAACCATCGGGAGTATCATAGATTTCCACAGGGTAAAGTTATTGCGGTCCAACTTAACAGAAAATGGTTGAGTAAGGGTGCTTTGCACTGGAGAAGGGGAAGAAACAAGAGAGGGTGAAGCTGAGATGGAAACCATACTGCTGGTGCCTGGATGGTGCACCGCAGCTGTCTGATTAACAATGCTGCTATCAGAGAGAGCTGGTTGCTCACCAGAGAGCTCAGTGTTTGGCGACATGAGGCAAGATGCCGGAGAATGGCTTCTGATACCAAGTGAGAATTTGGATATAACGGGAGAAAAGAATTGGAAATCTCAGCTTGAATATGCTGAGTGCTGCAATATTGTATTTATATTCATAAAAGGACATGGTACATATTACAGCATTTCATCATAACAGAAAGAATAACAAAATATTCTAACAAACTGTACGAGAAAATCAATACAATGATACATGTGGTCCTGCACACAAAAGCAGCAATTGTGACATCTGTAGCTATTTGTTATTAACAGCTGTAACAGAGGATTTAGATTAAATTCATTCCTTAACAAGAGTGCCTTCTTGGAGGTACCCCAAGAGGTTTCTTTCTTTATATTTTAAGGTTTGGTGGATAACTTCATGGTGAATATTGTTGATTTATCTAGCCATATCAATCTATAACCCACCCTTACACAAAAAAAATATAGATTGATATTATGTGTAAACTTTTTGGATCAAACATAGCATAGCCAACAAAAATACATTTTATGGATTTTGATCATAACTTAGTTTATTCAGGATTTGTGCTTTTGTAATAAGCAATCCCACACGCATTTTGAAGTAGCATGTGTTGGGGGTTGTGGTTAACACAACAATGTAATTTTACAGAAACTTAGATCAAAACACAAGATCAAAGGATACCAATAACACAAAGGCTTGCACAAGTTGAGAAACTTGGTCCAAAACCTTTATTCCAAACTACTAATGAAGTCGTTTGAGGTTTCTACAGAAAATGGAATAAGGAGTGGGATACAACAAGCCTATGAAATTCACAAGTCAAGCAATCTTGATGAATTTATTGGAGAAAATTGAGAACTTTTAAATAATTTAGGCATTGTTATTAGGTCAAACCAATAGAATTAGACATTTTTAAAACAAAATTTGGAGCCAACAACACGACCTATATGGAACCTGTTGTACCCTAATTTCAGCACAAGTCCTTCACTCAGCTCAGGTACAGCTGGCAAATAAATATGCGGAGAAATAACCAAGGAAACGACGTATGTTTATCATCCACGTAAGCAATTCCGGTTTCACCTAGAAACGAGTGATGTTAGGCGTCTTGGGTTTAACCCTAGCTACAAATATGAAGGTTGTGAAAGCATGAGCTCATGATATTCAAATGGCTGTTGAAGTACGAGCTCGGAGAGATATCCATATCATGATAATTCGAATATATTGCGTACTCGCAAATCCCCAAAGACTCGGGTACCTTTATACGATTATTTATGACCAGCTTGTCATATTTAATGTCCCAAATATTAGGAGACCATTTATTTTATGATCAAATCATATCACAGTATAAATGGAAATAGTTTGTATTAAATGTAATAAATATGTCAATCTGTGATTGACTCACGCGGTTACCCAAACCTGTCTAAGGAATTTCTCTATAAATATTGAGAATATTTGAGAGGGGAAGGGACGATTATTTTGTAAGATTGAAACTCTGCCAAAATAGAGAGAGAAAAAGCAATAGTATAGACTCGTGGACTAGGTGGATTTTAACCACTGAACCACGTAAAAAGATTTGTGTTCTTCTGAATTCAATTCATATTTCATTTTATCATTAAGCACTAATTCAACCTTATTATTTCTTCAATGCACTGTTGACGAAAAACCGCGTCAACAATTTGGTGCTTTCATTGAGAGGGTGAAATTAGTGCTTTCATCAAAATCTCAGTCAAATCCCATCATGGTGGTCACTCGCTCAATGCACGACAATGAGATAGAACAACTTGGTGGGCAGGAGGCCCATGATACCACTGTTTCAAAATAGCATGGCCCTGAAGTTCAGCAACGTCTGGGAAAGAAATTGGCGGGCCACGGCGATACTGGGAGTTTGGCGTCATTGCCACTGAATCCAAACACAAACTATTTAACTGCAGTTGAGTTGGAAAATTTGTAGTTAAGAAGCCATCTTGCTAAGGAAAACATGCAAATTGAGGAGGTTTTGGCTCGGTTACCCCCTCTTGCAACCGATGTTAATGTCGGAAAGAGGCAAAGTGAGTCTCATAAGTCCCACAGGAATAATCGATCCAAACCAAGTCGGTCAGTCAGAACTGCCACCCCAAGTTTTGTGCTTACAGTGCAAGATCGCCAAAATGCTCAACCTATTAGCCCTCCTAGGGGTCATCTTCACACCAGTCGATCGGTTAGAGCTGTGACCCCAAGTTCTGTGCCTCCGTCACACGCACTTGGGAATACCCATGGAAACCCACGAGGAGGGGCTGGAATAGGTTCACAGAGACAGAATGTTCCAGCCAACCTTCCTGCATCACGATCCGATCGTCAGGCGCAAAGAGCTAGAAATAATGGGGCAGCATAGAGGCGGGCTAATTTAGTTTGCCTTGATGGGACAAGGATTGCCTTGCCAGTTAGGCATCCCTCGTCACCCATAAGACATCCAACACCACCTCGTCCTACACGGGACATTCCTACTTATGGAAATAGCAGGAGAAATCGTCCTCCATCTGCCCATACCTATGTCCCACAGACACGTGTCGAAAATCCAGATCCTCGGCCTCAACCGCGAGCAGTAAGCTTCGCAAATGGAAGTTTTTGGACTGAAAGTCGTCGAAGTGGTAGGTCTGAGGGCGATCTAAGAAATCATCTAAGTTCAGCACAAAGTCCTTGATACAATCCACAACCTGATCTACGAGATCGCCTGAATTCGCAAAGAAGAAATTTAGGCCGAGATGAGGGTGTTAGTTATAATCATCAAGAGGGAGTTCCTTCCGAAGTACGTGATAACAAGAATGCCCCACCAAACCAAGCTTGAGCTTGGAGGGACAACAACCCGTCAAACGTGTACGATAGGATGGGAGCTGTTGAACAACCCCAAAATAACCTAGGGACTAAGGACCAAACCCTCGAGAGGCTAGCTCAGATGGAGGAGCAAATGAAGAAGCTTTTATCTGAAAAAGGCAAAGACAATTGTGACTCAGAGGATGAGCTCGAGCTTTTCGCCCCAAATATTGCGGCGGCCGCATATCCGGTGGGCTTCAGAATGCCACACTTGTCAAAGTTTGATGGAGATGGGGATCCGTCTGATCATCTTCGAGTGTTTAACGCCATGATAATGGCCCACAATGTCGGACTCAATCTGAGGTGCATTTTATTCCCCCGAACTCTGGTTGGGCCAGCCAGATAGTGGTTTAAACAATACAAGAGGCATTCAATTAGCTCCTGGAAGAAGTTTTCTGCTGATTTCAAGAGAGCATTCAGGGCTTCCAAGACAGCTCGGATTAAGATTGATTCATTGGATAATGTGAAGCAACAACCTGGTGAATCATTGAAGGCATATCTAAGCATGTTTGCCAATGTCGCTGCACGAGCTAGAGATGCCGACGATAGCTCCAAACTCATGGAAATGAGGATAGGAATTCTTGTTGGAGGTGACTTGTGGAAAGAATTACAGAGAAAATGAGTTAATAGTGTGGACACATTTTTGTCACGAGCTCAAAGATGGGTTAACCTAGAAGAAGCCCGAGCTTCTGTTGCAGGAACCAGCCAGATCCCTACCCAGCTTGTTGGGGCGGTAACGGATGTTGCAACTACGACTCAAACCGTTACCCAGAATAACCAAGGGGGAAATAATAAGAGGAAGGGAAATGGCGAGGGCTACCCAAGAGGGAAAAAGAAAAATAAGTCCTGGGAGAAATTCAAACCTGTTTAGCAACCTATACTGACCTCACGGATACTAGGGAGCGCATATTCTTAGCCAATTCTACTCGCCTTCCATGGAAGAAGCCAGAACCACTGAAAAACCAAAGAGCGAAGAGAGATCCTTCGAAGTTGTGCAGGTTTGAAAATGATATTAGTCACAACACTAATGATTGTAGACAGCTGAAGGATGAGATCGATACCCTAATCAAGGCAGGGCCTTTGGCCCAGTACACCCGAAATCGAGTGGTCCCTAGTCAGCCCGCTGGACAAAATCCTGCGTCAGCTCCTAAAGCTCCAATGAATCAAGCTGGAGTCCAAGCGAATCAGGACACCCCTCCTCCGATAATAGGGGGAGATATAGCCACCATTTTGGGAGGACCCCATCTGGCACGCACGAGCAGAGGTCCCTAGAAGAGGTACATTAACGAACTAAAATCCCATAATGGAGTGGAGTTCGTCCCGGAACAACGATTATCAAAACAACAATGATTGTAAAAACAACCAATCATATTTACAAAAGAGGATGCTAGTCACGTCCAATTCCCACATAATGATCCTTTGATCATAACCATTCAGCTCGCCAATCGAAGAGTATGGAGGACACTAGTAGATAACGGGAGTTCTGTGAATATGCTTTTTAGATCCACCTTGGAAAATTGGGGTTGTCTGTAATAGAGCTGAAGGCGAACTCAATGATTCTGTACGGATTTTCTAGCGAAGGATCAGCAGCCATCAGGACGAGGAATCCCGAACTGTCTCCAAGCTACTCGAGTTCGTTGTGATCGATTGTCTAGTTGCATACAATGAAATTATGGGACGACCTGCGTTGATGGAATTTGAGGCCATAACCTCTATCCGCCACCTAGCAATCAAGTTCCCCTAAGCTTCGGGGACATACACCGTCAGAGGCGATCAGCTTGCTGCCAGGGAATGCTATAGCATTTCTATGAAGGGAAAATCACAACCTGGGCAGCAAACTATGGCCATAAGTGACCGAGGTGAGGAGTCCCAAGAAGTGGAAGACACTTGTGGGACGGAAGAACCTCAAGAAGCAAAGGATAGCGACGTCGTCCCACATGATGGCATTGATCCACGAATGGGCGAGGATAGGTCAGAGCTCTAGGCCATTGAGGAGCTCGAGGAAGTAAGAATAGACCCTAAAGATGCTTCAAGAGTTGTTAAGATTGGAAAAAATCTTGATGATAAAAGGAAGAAGGAGCTGGTCAATTTCTTACAAGAGAACCTGGACGTCTTCGCCTGGTCACATGAAGACATGGTGGGAATAAGCCCGAGTCTAATCATGCACACTCTAAACTTTGACAAGAACGTGCCTGCGAAATCCCAAAAACAGAGGCATTTTGGAACAGAACAGGCTGAGGCACTGGAAGAAGAAGTAGCCCGGCTACTAAAATGTGGGTTTATTCATGAAGCAAAATACCCGATCTGGGTTGCAAATCCTGTGCTGGTCCCAAAGCCAAATGGGAAATGGAGGACCTGCATCGATTTCTCCGACCTAAACCCAACGATTGCTTCCCGCTGCCAAGGATTGATCAGTTGGTAGATGTCGCGGCAGGTCACGATCTCATGTCCTTCATGGATGCATATTCTGGATATAACCAAATCGCAATGAATCTTGCAGACCAAGAACATACTAGCTTCATGACCCCGACTAACGTGTACTATTATAAAGTCATGCCCTTCGGACTGAAAAATGCAGGAGCTACATATCAGCGATTAGTCAGTAGAATGTTTGCAGATCATATTGGGAAAAATATGGAAGTGTATTTCGATGATATGCTTGTCAAATCCAAGATTTCCAATAACCATATATCCGATCTTAAGGAGGTATGGCATGAGGGTGAATCCCCAGAAGTGTACTTTTGGAGTAGCATCAGGAAAATTTTTAGGATTCATAGTCAATACAAGGGGGATAGAGGCAAATCCTAATAAAATCAGATCATTGTTAGAAATGCCCTTGCCTAGGTCGCGTAAGGAAGTTCAAAGCGTGACAGGAAAGGTGGCAGCCTTGAACCGTTTTATTTCAAAATCCATTGACAAGTGCTTGCCATTCTACAACTTGCTCAGAGGAAACAATAAATTTGAATGGACTGAGGAGTGCGAGTAGGCATTCCTCGACCTAAAAATGCACTTAGCCGAGCCCCCAATATTGTTTACGCCTATGTCTGGAGAACCCCTGTTCCTTTATTTGGTTGTGGCAGAAACTGTAGTCAGTGTCATGTTAGTTGGAGAAGAAGAACGCGCTAAAAAACCAGTATATTATATAAGCAAGAGACTTCTAAGAGCTGAATCACGATATCCACTGATAGAAAAGATAGCCTTCTGTTTGATATTGGCTTCCAAGAAGCTCAGACCATATTTCCAGTCCCATTCAATCAACGTCATGACCAACCAACCTTTAGGGCAAGTATTGCAAAAACCTGAAACGTCGAGACGCCTTTTAAAATGGGCAGTTGAACTTGGCTAGTTCGAGATATTGTACGTGCTACAAACCTCAATCAAAAGTCAGGGCCTTGCTGATTTTGTGGTTGAATGCACTAGATTTTAAGAGGAGCTTTTGAAGGAACCGGTGCAGGAGTTGTGGAAAATATTCGTAGATGGGTCATCGAATGAGAACGGATCAGGAGCTGGGATCATATTAATCTCTCCAGTAGGGCATCGATTCCATACAGCTCTGAGATTCAGATTCGAAGCATCTAACAACAAAGCCGAATATGAAGCCTTGCTAGCTGGACTGAGAGTGGGAAAGGAGCTCACAGCGAAGGCCATACAGTGTTATAATGATTCCCAGCTCGTGGTCAATCAGGTGTTGGGGGAGTACCAAGCTCGAGGTACTAAGATGGCTGCTTACCTGGCTAAGGTGAAGGGGGAGCTATCCAAATTTGAGTACAGTACTGTTGAATAGATACCTCGCGGGTAGAACTCTAATGCTGACGCTTTGGCAAGGCTTTCCACCACCAAGGAAGTTGGGACTGTTAATGTAGTGCCAGTGGAGTTCTTGGAGAGTCCGAGCGTGATAGAAAAAATGGTATAGGTCGAGATGATCGACACAAGGCCGACCTGGATGATCCCCATAATGGAATACCTTACAATGGGAAGGCTACCTGAGGAAAGAAAGGACGCAAGAAAAATACTCTATCAAGCTCTGAGGTATGTGATATGGGATGGTACATTATACTGACGTGGTCATTCATCGATTCTCCTATGGTGTGTTCTACTTGAGGAGGCTAAAACCATTCTGCAAGAAGTGCATGAAGGATTTTGTGGAGATCATGCTGGGGGCAAAACCTAGCATTGAAAATATTGAGGCAGGGCTATTTTTGGCCCACTTTGACGAAAGACTCCATCTCGTATGTTCAGAAATGCGACAAATGCCAGCACTTCGCCACAGTTGCTCGAGTTGCTCCAGTCGAGCTAACGATGATATCATCCCCGTGGCCATTTGCAATCTGGGGGATCAACCTAATAGGATCCTTACCTATGGGAAATGGAGGAGTTCGTTACGTGGTAGTGGCAATCGACTATTTCACAAAGTGTGTTGAAGCCAATCCTTTGGCAACTATCACTTCAAAGAGAGTCCTGGACTTTGTGGTGAAGAATATTGTATGTCGGTTTGGGCTATCTAAAAAGATCATGTCGGACAATTGGACCCAGTTCGATAGTGATCTCTTCACTAAGTTTTGTGAAAAATACAGTATTATTAAGAGTTTCTCCTCAGTATCTTATCCACAGGCCAACGGGCAGGTCGAGGCTGTGAACAAAACCCTAAAGGCGAGCCTTAAGAAGAGGTTAGACGTGACCTCCTCGCCTTCCTGCTTGTCCGCTGTAGAAGAATCCCCCATTTCTGACGGCTCCTACAAGATGCGAGGACCCCGCGTACCCAGGATATCTGCGTTGAGAGCCAGAGATTTGTTACAGGGTGGATGTATAGGCTTCTTGGCTAGTGTGGTGGATACCACCAAAGTTTCATTAGTTGGACCGGAGGAGACCAGACTGGTTTGTGAGTTCTTGGATGTGTTCCCTGAGGATTTGCCTGGGTTGCCGCCGCGTAGGGAGATTGAGTTTGTTATTGAGTTGGCACCGGGGACAGAGCCAGTGTCGAGGGCACCATACAGGATGGCACCAGCGGAACTGAAAGAGTTAAAGATACAACTGCAGGAACTTCTGGATATAGGGTTCATCAGACCTAGCTATTCGCCATGGGGTGCTCCAGTTTTATTTGTTAAGAAGAAGGATGGGACCCTGAGAATGTGTATTGACTATCGGGAACTGAATAAGTTAACTATTAAGAATAAGTATCCCCTACCAAGGATTGATGACTTGTTCGATCAGCTGCAGGGTAAGACGGTGTTCTCAAAGATTGATCTTCGATCTGGTTATCACCAGCTGAGGATCAAGGATGAGGACATACCTAAGACGGCCTTTCGGACGCGGTACGGGCACTATGAGTTCTTGGTCATGTCTTTTGGTTTGACCAATGCCCCAGCAGCTTTTATGGACTTAATGAACAGAGTATTCAAGGATTTTCTAGATCAGTTTGTTATAGTCTTCATCGATGACATTCTAGTGTACTCCAGTTCAGAGACAGAGCACGAGTTTCATCTTCGTTTGGTTCTTCAGAGGTTGAGGGAGCATCAGTTATATGCTAAGTTTAAGAAGTGTGAGTTCTGGTTACCTGAAGTGACATTCCTTGGACACATTGTAGGTGCAGATGGGATTAAAGTAGATCCGTCTAAGATAGAGGCAGTTAGGGATTGGCCGAGGCCAAGGAACGCCTCAGAGGTGCGGAGTTTTCTTGGTTTGGCAGGCTACTACAGGCGGTTTGTAGAGGGTTTCTCAAAGATAGCAGCACCGATGACAGAATTGACAAGAAAGAATTTAAAGTTTATTTGGTCAGACAAGTGTGAGGGTAGTTTCCAGGAGTTGAAGAGACGACTTATTACTGCACCAGTGTTGAGTTTGCCTTCAGGAGAAGGGAAGTTTGTTGTTTACTGTGATGCGTCAAGGTTGGGTTTAGGCTGTGTGCTGACGCAGAATGAGAAGGTGATAGCTTATGCATCACGACAGCTGAAGGAGTATGAGCAGCGGTATCCTACTCATGACCTAGAGCTGGCAGCAGTGGTCTTTGCACTGAAGATTTGGCGGCATTACCTATATGGGGAGAAGTGCGAGGTGTACACTGACCATAAGAGCTTGAAATATTTCTTTACACAGAGGGACCTGAATATGAGACAGAGACGTTGGCTGGAGCTGGTGAAAGATTATGATTGTGATATTCTTTACCATCCAGGAAAAGCCAATGTGGTGGCTGATGCATTGAGCCGCAGAGGTCCAGGTCAGTTGTACAGCTCTGTTCAGATCTCAAGGGAGTTAGCAGATGAGATGGTTAGAGCGGGAATAGAATTGGTTGTGGGCCGATTGGCTAATATTACTCTACAGTCGACCCTGCTAGAGCGGATCAGAGAGGGGCAGTTGACAGACGCTCAGTTACAGAGGGTTAGAGAGGATGTTTTGGCAGGAATAGCTAAGGACTATTCTGTTTCAGAGGATGGTTTATTACGGCATCAGGGACGAATTTGTGTTCCAGCTGACGAGGGGATCAGACGGGAGATACTAGATGAGTCTCATACGACACCGTACTCGCTTCATCCAGGTACCACAAAAATGTATCAGGATCTACGGACTTTGTATTGGTGACCCGGGATGAAGAGGGATGTGGTAGAGTACGTTGCTAGATGCCTAACCTGTCAACAGGTGAAAGCTGAGCATCAGCGACCAGCAGGGTTGCTTCAGCCTTTGGATATTCCTGAGTGGAAATGGGAGGATATTACCATGGATTTCGTAGGAGGTCTACCCAGAACAGTAGGGTTTCATGACTCAATATGGGTGATAGTGGATAGATATACCAAGTCAGCCCATTTCCTTCCAGTGAGGTCAACTTATACTGTGGATCAGTACGCTGAGTTGTACGTGAAAGAGATTGTACGTCTCCATGGGGTTCCTAAGTCTATTGTGTCAGACCGGGATCCTATTTTCACTTCCAAGTTTTGGGGAGGTTTGCAGAAAGCTTTGGGAACTCAGTTGAAGTTCAGTACAGCTTTTCATCCTCAGACTGACGGACAGTCTGAGAGGACGATCCAGATACTGGAGGATATGCTCAGAGCTTGTGTGATTGACTTTGAGGGTTCTTGGAGTAAGTACCTTCCGTTGATTGAGTTCTCGTACAATAATAGTTACCAGTCAACAATTGGAGTGGCTCCCTATGAAATGTTGTATGGGAGGAAGTGTAGATCGCCCATCCATTGGGACGAGATGGGTGAGAGGAGATATTTGGGACTGGACATGGTCCAGAGGACGAGTGAGGCCATAGAGAAGATCCGAGCTAGGATGCTCGCATCTCAGAGCAGGCAGAAAAGTTACGCTGATCCTAAGCGTAGGGATGTGGAGTTTCAGGTTGGTGATCACGTCTTCCTTCGAGTTTCACCTCTGCGAGGGGTGAGGAGGTTTGGTAAGAAGGGCAAGTTGAGCCCTAGATTCATTGGACCATTCGAGATCCTGGAAAGGATTGGTCAGGTGGCTTACAGGTTAGCCTTGCCACCATCGTTGTCTGGAGTTCATGATGTGTTTCATGTCTCTATGCTTCGGAGGTATGTCTCAGATTTGACTCATGTCTTGAGGCATGAAGATTTGGAGTTACAGGCAGATTTGGCTTATGATGAGAGACCAGTTCAGATCTTGGACCGAAAAGACAAGGTGTTGCGAAATAAGACGATTCCTTTAGTTAAAGTGCTGTGGAGAAACAGTAAGGTCGAGGAGGCGACCTGGGAGCTTGAGACAGCTATGCGGGATCAGTATCCGGAATTGTTCAGGTAAATTTCGAGGACGAAATTCTTATTAGGAGGGGATAGTTGTAACGACCCAAATTCACTAATAAGGCTTAAGGGCCTTGATTAGTATGCCGGGAGGGCATGATGGGAATTATGTGTGATTATTATGATTAAGATGTATGATTATGATTTTAAGCATGTTATATGACTATGTGAATTATATTATGTGATAATTATGATATGTGAATTGTACTGTGTGGGTGCTGTGATACAAACGTGATGCACGTGCCAAGGCGGTCCTAGGAAACTAGATAAAGGTAACTGGTGACTTGGTAACCTGTGTAACCATTAGTAACTATAGAAAGTAACAGGTTTCTTTGGGAAAGTGGTAGAATTGCAAAGTTAGGGAAAGGACAAATAAGCCCTTGAGGTCTAGTTAGTAAGTGATATTAATGGAGGGTTAAAATGGTAATTTGGTAGTAAATAGATGAGTTTGAGCTGAGGGAATAACATATACGTATAATATTTTGGAGAGGGGTTTATGCTGAATGGTGGAAACCTAGAATTAGAACAAAAAGGAGATAGAAAGGAGAAGCAGAAATCTAGACTCTTGGAAGGAGAATCAAGGGATGTCTGATGTTATCAACCAAGTTTAGGCCAAGAAAACTCAGAGGTAAGATTTTGATTATGCTATATCTAAGTTTTAAGTCTGAATTTTAGTTAAGGAAGGTGAATTGAGATAAGTTGGTGGCTGGTTTTATGTAATTTCAGAATTTGGAAACCAAGGGGGAAGAAGGTCAAGAGCTGGAGGTTGAACCTATCACTTAAGGTAAGGTCTCTGTATGTTTATTAGATTTGTTTTGTTAAGGTTTAGGGAGTTTGAAGTGTGGGTTGTGCTTGAATTCAAGCTGTGCATAACTTTTCTGGTTTGAGTTGTCAAGTGGGAATTCAAGAGTGAATTTTAGGATTGAAGGTGTGAGTGAGCTTAGGCATGATGTCTTTGGGTTGTTGTGAGGTTTGTTAGGGGCTTGGAGTTGGTTTTGGGACTTAGGATAGAGTTTGGGGTGAATTGGTGAGGTTGGAGCTCGGGAAAATGCGAAGGAAAACCCAGAAATCTGGGTCTGCGATGGTGTGCCGCGGCACAGCTTTTGCTTGCCGCGGCCTAGGGGTCTCTGGAGGTGGGTGTCGCGGCACAAGGAATGTGGTGCCGCGGCACAAGGCAAAATTCAGGGAGTGATATTTTGCAATTTTTGACCTTTGCTCCGGGGGTTCGGGGGATGTCTCCGGGATGTTGTTCTAGGGTTTTAGGGGTTCCGAGAGTGTGGATTAGGTACCGGGAAGGTAGTCTTGGATTGGTTAATGACAAGGAATATTATATTTGTGTTTGATTAGGACTTTGGAGAAGCTCGGGATAGAGGACCGTGCTTGTGGCTACGTGATATCGGAAACCAGCGAATTGAAAGGTAAGAACACTGCACCCGAATGTATGACTGTGATGGGACTAAGTGCTCCTGAGAATTGTTTTGTGTCATCGTTGGTATTATGCCAAGGGACACGTGTAAGCGGTCTAAGAGTACCGTTCATGAATTTAGCGTATGGGACGCGAATTGGCCACTGGAAGCCAGAAACGAAAGGATAACAGAGGGAGCAGCTTGTGAGCGCTAGCCCTGGTTATCATCTGTGCATTGTGTTATATGAGTTGAAATGCTCTGTATATGAAATACTTGACCATTGATATGCTTGAGTTTATGAGATGTTATAAGTGAGATTGACTTGACAGCTAAATGTGCATGCTCTATTATTGATATATGTTCTTGCTGGGCCTTGGCTCACGGGTGCTTCGTGGTGCAGGTAAGGGTAAGGGCAAGCTGGACCAGGCCTGAGGTGGAGAGCTCCGAGGTGAAATGTACATAGCCAGCCGTTCGATCACCACGGTCGAGGAGTGTGTCAGGACGGAGATTACCTAACCACTCATTTTGCCTTAGTATGGCTGTTGATGTATATAGACTTCGTAACTTTTGTAAATGACTTTTAAACTGTCGTTTTTGGGATCCCTTGTACATAAACAATGTTTAGTAATGAAAATGTATCTTTTGAGACCAAAACTCTTTTAACCTTAGTTCCTCTACTATTTGAGTAACACGCTTTTACTTTAAATACTTGATTAGCAAGTTTGGCACATTATAAACACACAGTGTAACGGTCTTGGCTATCCAGGGCGTTACAGGCAAGGTGCCCTGGAGCAGGGAAGGCCATGACCTATGGTTGGTTCCGTACTCCTCAAAGATGGCAGACCTAAAATTTAGGGTATTATCTACAACAATAGTACCCTTAGTGTAGCTATTGTCATGACGCACCACCAAGTGATCTACACACACTGGAGCAGGGGAATATTACGGTCTGGGTTGTGAGGATGATGATGGACGAGCTGATTTGGGTTAAATCTAACTAACCTAAAATCGGAAATAACCCTATCTAGCTCACTATAAGGATATGGGTTACCTTGGCTGGAGTGGCCGGCTGGTGCCCCTGACGCAGCTTTGAAAAAAATATTGTGACATTTCCTTTCTTACAGAATTTTCCAATCTAGCATTTTTTATATATCGAAATGGACGATTCCATTGTTTATAGTCGAAAAGAATAGTTACAAGGGGTTTTTCTAATTCAAACCCAAGGAGAACCTTCTTTTCGTTTAATAAATCTACCTTCGAATTTTCTTGATTGTGATCCACTTTTGTTTTTTCCTTTCCATTCACTCGTATCTCTTCCGTTTCATCGATTTTGTCCGGATCCTCCTTTTCTTCCGAAAAAAGGGAAGGAGAAGGATCTTCTTTGGTGGATCCCTAAATTGGGTTCCTGAACACCCTCGGGAAACCGCCTCTTTCGCACAAGTGGCACCTCATCCTCTTCCTCATCCTCGCCTTCGATGGTGGGCAAGGCCTCCTCTTGAGAAGTCGGGTGCTCATGGACTACCGGGAGAGTAGATCAGGTCCTTAAGGCCAATGTCTGGCCTTCACCAATCAACTTACACGCTAGCATCATGACGTCATTCACAATCTGGTGGTAATCTTTCTCGCTGGGGGGCAGCCCAAATAATTTCTCGTACTGACGCCCAAGGGTAACGGACTTCGCCGTCCTCGGGAATATGGCAGCACGAAAAATAAACTCAGTTAATACAATTGCAAGGGAAATATCATAGAAATAATAAATTTCATGAGCTAAGGTCAGAGAATAAAGAACTTACGAGGACAGTTGAAATATCTGTGTTCGTAGTTTCAGAACCCGTTCGATATAAAGAACAAGTCTTTATAGTCGTTAGGGTGGCTTGGGAGCTCGAAGACCAGAGAAGAATTTGGGAATCTGGTGAGGTAGTAGAACCCATTACCTTGACCTCTTTGCTCTGGGCTGGCCTTGAGGTAGAAGAAGTATAAAATATCTGCTGGAGTGGGGACCTCCCATTTGTGCTTTAGAAACAGGTATTTCAACCCCGCCAAAAGCCTATAAAAATTCAGGGGGAGCTGAAAATGGAGCCAACTTCACGAAATTTAGAAAATCCGCGAAGTATTGGTTCAAGTGAAGGAAGGCACCCGCCTTCAAGTGTTCGTCATTCCAGGCCGCGAAATCATCCTGGAGGGGGGAGCAACTCCTTTCCCCTTTAAAGGCAGGTCAGGCAGTGAGGACTCCGATCTCGACCTTGATGTTGTGGCTCAACATAATCTTGTTTACCCTCCCCTAGGTCGTGATCTTGGAAACGATTCTTTCCGCCTCGAAGTAGGCGTTGGGGTCAACCACTACTTCCTTTTCCACCACTAGACCGAAGTAGGGAATGGGAGACTCAGGGGCGACCTCCTTCCCCTTCTTCTTTTGTTGAGAGGATGAGCTGGGTGCGTTCTTCTTGGGTGCGTTCTTCTTGGGAGCCATTAGATTTCCTAATGAACAGAATGACCTAATTAGTAGGTGTCCTAGGAGGATTTAAATGTTATGATGCGGAAGTAAGGAGAAGGAATGTTTTATTTTTGATACACGAGCTAAGTTGGCCTCAGCCGCGTCGCGTGATGCCACATTACAACAATTTCTAGTATATATTACATTAAAATATAACATATATTTAAAAGTGCTATTGATAGATGATTAAAAAAAAAACACGGAACAAATATTTTGGCGCCATATGAAATATACCCAGGCGCCAAATGAAAAAATTGGGTCTAATTTATCTCAGCCATAATTTAATCCCTAAACCTAAGATACCCAAACAATTTCTCTCAGCCTCCATTGCCGCCTGTCTGCCACTCTTTCTTGCACTCTGTATTCTCCTCCATTCACACTCTCTCACACACTTATCCTCTCTCAGTCTCATCTCATCTCATCTATCTCTACCTCACGACGTCGGTACGAGCTTCCGGAGCACACAACGGCTGTATCGCAGGCTGTACATCACGTCGACTATCTGAAGTTCTTCAACTTACCACGACTCGTATTCTCCTTTGCTTACGTCTTTTTAAGGTACGATACCATTACTTTCTTTTTCATCATATTTTACTGTATTTTAGTAATGTATTATTAATACAGCAGCTGATATTGATTGCTCTCCGGGCAAGAGAACAACTGAGAAAGTTCCTGTTTGCAACTTCCATGAGGTACTTTCATTTGATTTGCTGGGTTTTTGTTTCTTCTGGATTTGGCTCTGTTGTATTGCTAAAAATGAAAGCTTTGGGACTTTATTTATATTTGGGGGAGATTGAAAATTTGAAACTGTTTGCTCGGATAGTTATTTCAGAGTGTTTACTACATAATTTGATGTTGGGTATTGGGTTATTAGGATTGGTAACTCTGCTTCTTTCATTGTTAGTTTGGTTGTGATTTAGTTGAGAAGATTATATTTCAAACAATTTGGTCCCGAGTTCTGATGGTGGGAGTTTTGTCTTTTCTTGACTGAATTTGCTTCAGGCATATCTGATATTACTATAGCCATATCTGTTTCAAGCATTCCTTTTCAAGGTTCTGTTAGGTCTCTCTCTCAGTCCCTTTTCAACGGTATTTCTTTTAGGAGAATAAAAGATTGATTGAATTTCTTAACTTGAAATTGCTTTTGGTAGAATGTCATTATCTTCCTTGTGGCTGCTGTATTTGATAATACAGATTGTTGGCTGATGTGAATTTTACTGTATTTAGTAATGTATTTGAGCTTGTTATGGGAAAAGGAAAGACAAGAAAATAAATGATAGTTTGAATCAAAAAGCAGTAAAAATTAATAAGGATCATATTTGAGAAACAGGGGAAGGCATAAAATTGAAACTACTCATTCATAGATTTGCATAATTACAACAGTTACTACTCTTGAGCCAAACCACTTTGTCTAAATATATAAACTTTCATCTCAGATTGATTTCTCTTAATCAGCTCAAAGATGCATACATCTCTTGGCTGAAGAGAGTTCCCTTTTGCAAATGTTGCCCACCCAGCAGAAAATTTATAATCTGATTTATAAGCCAATAACTTCACATACCAATATTTCTCACCAACCCAAAGCATCACAGTTTGTGTCTTTTCCTCAAAATAATGCACTCCAAAAGTACATGGAATATGCTGCACAAAAAAGCATTGATATTTAACTTTCATTTCAAGTACTCAAAAACAATTTTGATACAAATTAGTATGCATTTATTAATGAAATATATAACAGTAGAAGCAACGTTTGGACAAACCAGTACACATCCAAGCGCGTGATTTGATCGCAAAATCACTTGGAAGTAAGGATTTTTCGAGAAGAATTGGCTGGCTGCTTCAGAAGCTCTGCTAAGTCCAGAAGATGAAGGCCTCTTACAAGTACCTTGATTACCAGTATTTGCTTCAGATATCAGCTTCATAAAGCTGTCTGCATTTAATTTATAAACAAAATGTAAGCTGACTTTGCTTAAGAATGTTGAACATTATTCTTGAATCATAGTCTCATAGCATACCTGAAGGTTCAACTTTAATTTTCTCCTGTTCTATCTTTGCAATCAGGTTCTGTGGAATCATGTTGGCTTTATCATAATTAAAAGAAGATTCAACTTTCACACAAGGATTTCTCTTTCGCTTGGATGGTGTAGTTGTTCTTCTCTTATTTACAACTGAAAACAACACTTGTAAGTAAGTCAATACTATAACCATAACTATTGCATTCAATTATATTAGTTAAGAGCATTTCTCACCTTGCTTGTTACATGCATCATCAGCTAGTAAGTTCAAATGTGCAAATATCACCCGCTCGCAGACTATTGTCCAGTGCGAATGCTTTCCAGCCATGGCTTAACAATTCAGCTCTGGGTAACACATTTCTTTGCCTCACCCTTAATTGGACAAACCAAGATCTACCATCTGAAACCCAAAGCCTTACCTCACATTCTTTCTTACTAATGTACTTCTCCACAAACTTGTATGGCAAGCACTGACCAAATGAAAAACAAGAACACAGAAAATATTAAACAAATCTGATCATCGAGGAAGACAGAAAATATATGCTATGGAAATAGATGCCAAGTTTATGAGTAAAAAGAAACTGATAATTTAACATGTATAAACTGGAAAACTTACAAAATTACAACGGCCAGTTGTATACACTGCACGCATAGTGACTGTGAAGGATGGCCTTTTAGTTTGAGAACAACTTGCTCTTTCAAGAGCTTGCTCCTTCATGGTGCTACAAGATTCTACTTTACTTGATCGGCTTTCTTTTGTCATGACATTAAGTTCTACAGCCTCATAAAGAAAAGTTATTTAGGGAATGATATCAGAACAACAATAATATTATTATAGAATAAGTAGAGCTCATGTTTACCTGGTAACATAGGGGAATTTGTTACTCCATTTTCACAAAAAATAACGACTTCAAACAACATTATCCCCGTACTCTTTCTCAAAACAAAGGCACAAACATCACCTAATTTCAAATTATTGTCTTCAGCAAATGCCTTCCAACCACCCTCAAATCTGGTTTTTGGAGACATGCCATGCGATCTGAAATAGTATTTCATAGACCAGGTCCTTCCATCCTGAACCTTAAGGATCACATCCTGATGCTTACTAGTACTGAGGAGGTAATGTTTTGCAAAGACAGATGGTATAATCTTGGCAAAAGATTAAAAAGAATAAAGTCAATATGAAAAACATTTTTTATGTGAGTATATTTCAATTGAACTTGTAGGAAGCATATAATTAATTACCATATTAAGCTTAGTTCCAACAAATGATGGTCGCATGCAAATCATGAAAAAGGGATCTTTAGATTTAAAACCTTTAGCTCTCTTAAGGGCTTCAGCCATTTCTTTTGCATTTCCTTAAAAAATATTCAGGTTCCATCCACCTTGGTAGGGGAGAATCTCCACATACTTTATCAGAAAAATCCCACTTCATGACTGAAAACACATTCAACAGATTTCACAAATCATACAAAATATGTTAATAATTACCATGGAAAATTTATTTGTCATGCATTATTTGGTTCCTGACTTGGAACAACCAAAACTATATTCTTCATAGAAAGGTCAAGACTTTTAGATTGATTGTTGTTTGTTGAACAGTTCTTTCTCGTTATTCATTTTTGTTTGAAATATAAGTATAGGAAAGTAGTTAATTTGTTAGTTTCCCCTTATTTCCATATCTGATTGATTGTTAGTTTGTTGACTTTTTTTTTTTGAAGTAATATAAAAACTTGCTGATTTCAACTCTAAAAAAAAATCTAAATTAATTTTATTTCCATTTTTATGCTCTTTTTTTTTTTGTTTGTGGAAATGTGAGAGAAAAACATTGCTGTGCTGGGTTACAACCCAGTTCATTGAAGCATTGCATTGAAACATCTATATCCTACCAGAGACCAAATAAAAGATTCCTGGTTAATGTTGCTGATGGACAACCTCTTGAATCGGAGCCAAAAAATGTTTTGAACTCCGTTAAAGATTCCTTGGATGCTTTCTATAGGTTTTCTCGGCCACATACAGTCATAGGCACGGTAGGTTATTTAAATTTAGCGGGGCAGTCCCAGAATAGTCATTATATTAATCTCATTCATTTAAACTTCAATTTATTGATAATATTGTTTCCTATCAATTTTTGGAGACTCATCCTATTTTTTCTAGAAGCAGGCATTGAGCATAGTCTCAGTTTCCCTACTTGCAGTCGAGAAGCTTACAGACTTTTCACCATTATTTTTTGCTGGGATTTTGGAGGTGAAGCTTAAAATACTTTGAACTACTTTTTTTTAATTCACACCATGAATTTCGTTCTTATGAATTTGATCTTTTCAATTCAGGCTGTTGCAGCTGCCCTCTTAATGAACATTTACATTTTTGGTTTGAATCAGTTGTATGATATTGATATAGACAAGGTAGCTCTTAGCTCTTACAGTCTTACATTCTCTTAATTTTGAATGAAGAAAATGCATATATTTTATTCTTACATTTGAGCATAAGGTCACTACACCAGTTCCTAGTTCTTTGCCTTAATATTTTTTTTTTCTTCTAGAGAGACTATCTACAATTCTACATGGTTACATGGGATACATCAAGGATTGTCTAACTCTAGATATCTATGGCGTATTTCATCACAGGTTAACAAGCCATATCTTCCGTTAGCGTCAGGGGAATATTCAATTCAAACTAGTGTCATGATTGTCGCATCCTTTTCTGTTCTGGTATGGGAATTAGCTTTCTGTATTAATGTATTGTGCAAAATATTGTAAACTTATTATTGTGTATTTGCAGCCTATAATATTCTGACTACCTATCACTTTATTTTTCAGAGTTTTGGCCTTGGATGGATTGTTGGGTCATGGCCATTATTTTGGGCCCTATTCATTAGTTTTGCATTGGGAACTGCTTATTCAATCAATGTGAGTTTGTCTAATCTTAGAAATTTTCATATACAATGCCTTATCAGTGGATATTTTGAAATATATACTTGTTTTTATGTCACCTAATGACAAAAGGTTAAGGTGGAAACTATATAGAATCTGTTTCTCACTTGGTAGCTTAACACCTTTCATGTCAGGTGCCCCTTTTGAGATGGAAGAGATTTTCTTTAGTTGCAGCAATGTGCATTCTCGCAGTTCGAGCAGTGATTGTTCAACTAGCTTTTTTTCTTCACATGCAGGTTATGTTATATCTATTCCGCTTGTTGCAAGCCAAGTTGAACTTTGGATGTCTCTTTCTACTCATACTATGTATGATCCAAACATTCTTATTTCTTGTGCCCAAAGCTGATTGTCTTTTAATAAAAATAAGTTTTCATTATGCCATTTATTGTATGGATATAAACTAAAAATAACTAAATCATGCATGACATAGATATTAAGAATGTAAATGAAAAGGAACATGTATCATATAAATAGAAGGGGAAGGAATAATGTTTATTTGGGTATCTGTTTTACCAAATAGTTGCATATTTTAGCCATTTGTTACTATGATCATGTAAATTATAATAGTAATGCGTTTCAGATTTCAATAATATTTTTTTAAATTGAAAAGATTTCAATGATTCCAAGTACTGAAATATGCATTGATTTTCAGACCCATGTCTTTAAAAGGCCAGCTGCCTTCTCAAGGCCTCTCATCTTTGCAACTGCATTTATGAGCTTATTCTCAGTTGTTATAGCATTATTTAAGGTATCAACTTTTGTTTTTTTTCCATGGAACTATGTTGTGTGCTTTCCCTTTCTGCTTGGTTGGGCACACCAAACTCAGACATAGTTGAAATAATTTTTTTTTTCTGTTGTTGAATAATGTGTAGGATATGCCTGATATTGATGGAGATAGGATTTATGGCATCCGATCTTTTACAGTGCGCTTGGGTCAAAAGCGGGTTAGTATTAAATGTTTAGCCTTTTTTGTTACCACTTTTTGAACACCTTATTTTGTTCCCATACTAAATCACATTGTGCAAGTGTTTTGGATATGCATTTCACTACTTGAAATTGCTTATACAGTTGAGGAACATAGTTTATGTATCATGGTTTTGTGTGAATGTGACTATTCTCGATAGTTTAAATAGATCTTTTTATGAGGGAATATGTTGTTTCCAGTTTTAATTCTCTCTGCCAATCGAAGTCTTTCAGAGGGATTTAGTCTTAGTGTTTGCATACCTATGATGTTTATTCTAGCAAAAAAAGGGAAATCTACCACTGTTTTGTAGTGTTAACTTTTGATATAGGTTATTTGATTAATCTTTTATTTTGTTGCTTCAGTTCAGTCGAGGTTGAGCAGTCTTTACTTGATCACAGTAGATTTTGTAACAAGAAAACAGGTTGATGATATTTAACTTTCATCATCAAGTTCTGAGGTTTGTGTTTTTCTCCAATTAATTATTCTTTTAGATTGAACATGTCTATACTCGTCACATGCTCAGAGACATATCTTGCCATGAAAAGAATCTGGACTTGAGGCTGGATCTGTGCACCAAAAGAACTGTAACTACTTTTACTGTAAGTTTTCTTTGTTTAATTACAGATGCACCTATATCTATAGAATTTATAACATTTAAATTCTTTTCTTTCTTTGTTTAAGATATATTTATTGTTAAATCTTATTTGTGTATATCCTAAAACTAAAAAGTAAACAAAGGAACAAAATAAATCTAAACTTGTCTAGAAATATCTGGTTTATCACTTCATAATGATGCTGATTTCGGCTAAATTCTTCATGCTATTACAGGATGATGACTTGGAAAGCCTCAAATTTTTGATAAATTCTGCTAGATGTTAGGCACCGAATAAAAGGTAAAAAAAATGAATAAATGAAGTTGTGGGTAGTGTAAAAGATTTTCTTGAAGGTGAGGTATATTTTGTGGTTAAAGAGTGTCAGTGGTCTCTTGAATACACCATTAATCTGTTCATGGGTCTTTGTATTGCTAATGCACACTAGTATGTTGAATAACTTATTGATACCAAAACCAGATTACAAGGGGTTCCAAGACTTATTGACCTTGGATTATATTTCTTATGAGAATAGTTTCATTCTTGTTAGCATGCAGTTTTATATTTGTTGCTTATCTTTCTCTGTTTATTTTTCAGAGAGTTTGAACAAGTTCCCTCGAAGGACTAGTACACCATCTGGGGTTCACAGTCAAGCACAACAAGCTGAAGAACAGCTACAACATCAACAACAATAGCATCATCCAAACTCTAGTTTGAAGTAAAAAATGTTCAAGATTATAAAATTTTATTATGTTAAGCTTTCAAATTTAAGTTAGAACTAAGATCTCATGAAGTAGATACATTCATGGTTTGAATTAGTTATGGTTTAATGTAATACTTATGGTTTATCAATCTATTGAGAATTACATTTTATGATTAATTTTGATTTTGTTTATCAAAATATAATAATGAAAATCTTTTAATTAAAAAAAACCATATAATTATACTTATCAAAAAATAATTTAAAATATATTATCCACACTTAAGTAACAATTTTATTACTATATGTTATGATTTAAAAACATATTATAACCGTAAACAATCGTTATGGTTTATATAATATAACAAACTAAAAATGTTATCAAAATAATCAAATGTAACAGTTGAAAAGTGTTATGAAGAAAGTATAAGATTAAACTTCAAATTTATAACCAAAAACTCTATTTAAATGTTATTATTTGAATATTATAGCAACTAAAAATGTGTTATTGAATAGTTTAAGATAACACCGAACATAACATTCAAATACTGTTATAGAAAAGACTGGACTTTTAATAACAGGGGCTATGTTCGCATTTTCAGAAGTGTTATCAATAATCCCGGTTAGCAGTTTTTAAGTGTTATGAATACTGATTTTTCTTGTAGTGGCACATGCTACCCTACGCTATGCGCCTCAGTTTCCTAACAGACACCTGATATTTAGGGATCCGTGTGTCAGAAAATCAGGCCACTACTTTCCTTGGGAGGTGGTTTAGTGCAAAACCACCCAAGAAGTGTGACCCCTAAGCAAACTGGTTTGGACCCTAAAAACTTTTCATCTTCTATATCCCGAATGGGTATTTTCTAAATTTTCCATGAATTACCCAACTTTAGCCAGGAATTACCCAGTTTTATGAATGCCAAAGTACTAAAGATATTTTAGGGCCTACTCATTTGAATCTAAGCTGAAGCCTATTTGCTAAGAACATTTGGGAAATAACCTAATGTTGACTACGGTGAAGTGCGGATGAGCATGGAAAAAAAAAAGAAGACCAATAAAAGAAAAAATTCTTAAAAACCAAAAGACAGAGTACTTACAGTATGTTATTCGATGAAAAGAGGTAGATTTTGCGGGGGAAAGCTCCTGGAAGACTCTTGAGTAACTGAGTGCAACAAATGGTTTTTTGGGTTTTTTCAGAGAAAGAAGATGGATTTGGAGATACAGATGAGAGAAAATATGGAAAAATTTCAAGTGAAAGGTGGTGAAACTCGAAAATTGCTTACCCTATTTATATTTAAATGACATAAATTAACTTGGGCCATCCATTTTGGTTAGTACAAGATCCAAAGGCCATGGTTAAAAAGACAAAACGACGGCAAAAAGGTGACAAGACAATTATTATAAGCCTCAAAACTCGAAAAAACGCCAATTTTGGTATCCCACGTGTCCAGTACTCGAGTAGTGGGCATACATGGTTTAATGCAGCAGAAATCTAAAAGTCCCTACTGTGTAGGTTAGAAGGTGACATCATGAACCACGAGCAGGGACTTGGGGGCAAATGTTGTACCCTAATTTCAACACGAGTCCTTCACTCAGCTCGGGTACAACTGGCAAATAAATATGTGGAGAAATAACCAAGGAAATGGCGTTTGTTTATCATCCACGTAAGCACTTCCAGTCTCACCTGGGCATGAGTGATGTTCGGCGTCCTGGGTTTAACCCGAGCTACAAATATGAAGGTTGTGAAAGCACGAGCTCATGATATTCAAATGGTTGCCTAAGTACGAGCTCAGAGAGATATCTAGCTCGTGATAATTCGAATATATTGCGTACTCGCGAATCCCCAAAGACTCGGGTACTTTTATACGATTATTTATAACCAACCTGTCATATTTAATGTCTCAGATATTAGGAGACCATTTATTTTATGATAGAATCATATCCCAGTATAAATGGGAATTGTTTGTATTAAATGTAATAAATATGTAAATCTGTGATCGACTCACGCAGTTACCCAAACATGTCCAAGGAATTTCTCTATAAATACTGAGAATATTGGACAGGAGAAGGGACGATTATTCTGTAATACTAAAACTCTGCCAAAATAGAGAGAGAAACAACAATAGTATAGACTCGTGGACGAGGTGGATTTTAACCACTGAACCTCGTAAAAATATTTTTGTTCTTCTGAATTCATTTCATATTTCGGTTTATCATTAAGCACTAATTCAACCTTATTATTTCTTCAATACACTGTTGGCGAAAAACCGCGTCAACAGAACCAATAGGCAACACGTCGCCTATTGTAGAATCGCGCATCCTGGTCAACCGCTTGCCATGCGATGCCCTTTAGACCTGGCCAATTTTTCCAAAGGTGACCTTAAACACCTCCAAATGTTCTCCAACCTTTTGGGGATGTTTAGATACCCCATTGTACAACTTTAGACCCACAAAGATAATTTTTAAATGCCTACATCAAACTCAAAATTCACACCTCTATTTTGTGAAATTGTTAAGAATTTTACACCTCAATGTGTAAGACCACTTTAGGCTTTGTATTTAATGAATCCCAACATTCCCCCACTTGGTTAAATACAATCATCTATTTTATAGCACTAACATTATTAGTGCATAAAACATAGTATCTTTCAATTTGAAATTTCCCCTAGTGAAAATGTTACAAAATTACATAAAAATACTTGGTTGGCTAAAGCATTGAACCGAATATTTCATGTGACGATACCAATAACATCTCACACACCTTTACTTGAGTCTCAATTTTCTTTCTTACACGTTTAGCACTGTTAAGACCATGTGCGTGGATAAACTATTCTAGGGGAGACTCCTAAACTTCCAATGAGATGTGACACCACCTCTAAGTTTACATATGTAAAATTCTATCAACATCTTTGTTATCATTAAAGATGTTTGATGTACACAACTGAATTATATTAAAAGCTTCTTATTCATAACCTTATTTTTCGTTAACAACCAACACTATACAATTGGATGAGATCTTAGATATAGTTAGTGTTGTACCTATTCACTAATCAATGACTTGTTGTTACCCATTGAACTCTAGACTAGGTTACCCTAGTTTTGAGTTGGGTTGTCATCGTTGATGAATTTTATTCTAGGAGTTTCAATCCCATCCCTTTAGTTTTTGAACTCACTAAATCCTTTGTGAGAGGTTTGGTAAAGGAATTTGCTAAATTTCATTCGATCTCACATAAGATATCAAAATGATTCCATCTTAAGTTAATCTCTCACATAGTCATGTCAAATACTTATACGTCTAGACTTCCCATTGTATATGCTATTGTAACCTATAGCTAGTGTTGCATGACTATCACAATATATTGAGATAGTATTCAATTTATCATTCATGATAGGGATATTCAATATGAGATCCCTCAACCATTCATCCTCTTTGCCTCTAGCCGCTAGAGCTATGAACTCGACTTCCATGGTTGAGTGTGAAATACAAGTTCGCTTCTTTAAACCCCAAAAAACTAAACCACCTTCTAATGTAAGCACAGAATTGATCATGGCAAGATTATCTCCTACACTTGATATCCAACTTGAGTTGGAATACCCTTCAAGTATTGATAAGTGTCATTTTTTTTTAATTCATTATTCATGTATGATTATGCATTTTACTATTTATTCATATATTTAATTATTTTATTTTGTGTTTTTAGGAGTTACAAGACGTTATGAGAGAAAAATAATGAATTTAAGATGTTTTACATGCAATGGTTAGGCTTGGTATTACAAGTCTAAAACGTCAAGCTCAATTTTGACATTGTTTCAGCCATCGTTTGGGAATGTATTCAGAAATACATATTGTATATCTTTTTCTTAACATTCACTATAATTTTGATTCGTCCAATTTTGAGTTATATTGAGAGAGTTATGACTAAAATATCATCAGTGAGCGCATCAAGATTTTTTGAAGATATTTTGAGATGTTTGACCTTTTTGAGCACCGTAGTGCCATGAGACAGCACCCTAGCACTACTACAATCGCTGGGAACAATATTTATAAGTGCCTCAGACTCTATGGACAGTGCCCCAACGCTACACCGACTCCTTGGGCCTCAATTCAAATTTAAATGTGAATTTTGACCTAGTTTGAGTGGGACTATAAATAGAACAACATAGGAATGACTTTGAGACTTCTTAGACACTTTTTAGAGGTGAGAAAATAGAAAATATAGGGAATTAAAGAGAGAGTTTCTTCTTCTTCATCTATTTCTTTATTTCTCCCTATGAATTCTTGTGCTTATTATTTATTCATGTCTAGGTAAGTTTTTCTTAGGTTAAGGGTGATTTCAAAGCCCTAATCAAGATTTTGAGTTTTAATTATATTTATTGATTTTCTAATCCTAATTATCGAATTGCTTATATTCTTCTATGCTCAATTTCATGATTATTGTTTCAATCTTGTTTAGAGGGCCCCTAAATAGGGTTTTGGTTTTGTTATCCAAAAAGCAGGTGTAGATGACGTGGCAAATATTTTCAACACGTTGCTGACACCTAGCAGAGGTTCTGTTCGACCATCGATCAGGGGTGTTCCCTTGACACAGCATTTGAGTTTTATATATGACCAGACTGCTCGTATACTCCGTGTATTTTTGAGTAATCTTGTACAGTTGTAATCATATATGAGATTATTTCCCTTTATACCTGATTATCTGATTAATTAGGTAAGAATATCATTGATTGATTCATGTAACCAACCTTGAGCCTATAAATAGAGAGAAATAGCTCAAGGGAGGGACTTTTGGCTAATTTTGGTTTATGCTTTAGAAGAGAATTTTGGCTGTTATCTTTCGGTTGTATTACTCATCCCTCAAAGGCTTGTGAAACTCGAAGAACCCTAGTTCTTTGATCACTCATTTGAGAATCAAGATCAATAATAGTCTAAGTGGACGTAGGTTATTACCAATTTTTGGGGCCGAACCACTATAAATTGTTGTGTCGTTTATTTCTCTTTCCATTAGAACTTATTCAATACTTTCCATCACATCAAGCACTTGACTCCATGTCAGTTGGCCAAAACGAGGGTCAACATTCTGGTGCTTTAATTGAGAGCTTGAGAAGAATTTGTTGAAGATACTAATGGCTAAGACATCCAAGAAAACTGGACAGGCTGCTGCCGCTCCATCCCAGCCTCCTCCACCAAATATGGTTGAAGACGAACCTCATTTGGAGTTCGATGAGGAGGAAGTAGACTTTGAGGCCCTGAAGACAACACTGGGGGTGTTGCAAGATGAACTGGCAGCCCTGAGGGCCAACCAAGAGAGTGTCGCCGAGATAATGGCATCAGAGCAGAGGGAGATAGAGCGCCAGCGCCAAGAGCTGGGCGAGAGACAGGCGGAGATGCACCGCCGTCAGAGGGATGCCATGGCAGCCCTCCAATTGGCTAGGAATCAGGCAGCACTTGCCTCGCAGCCTGATCAACCCCCAAGTGGGCCACCTCAAAGAGGTCCCAATCCTAGCCCTCTGCTCCAGCCAATAAGCCCTCAAAGGCTGGAGCAGCCACCAATGCCTCAAGATGATGTCCCACCTAGGGACCCTGAGACGTAGCCTCCATCCCAGGCTGGTCGAGGCAATCCCCTGCGTCTAAGGTAGAATCGGGCCGGGCAACATCCCCACAGCCCTAGACGCCCGAGGGGTGATGAGTCACACCCATCGAGTAGGGGGCAGCATCCTTCTGCCAGCAGAAGGAACTCAGAGATAGGCTCTGCAGTTAGGCCTCCCCTTAACGCTCGGGAAGTTCCAGCCCAAGGAGACAATCGAGGAAACAGTCGGTCCCGCCATAGCCAATCGAGGTTTAGAGATGGCCACGGCTACAATGAGGCCGACTCGGGCAGAGGGAATGCTGGTCAGAGAAATGAGGAGAGAGGTGGAGGCAGAAGCCCCCCACCTAGAGAAGACCGACATGCAGGACATAATGCTGGGGGCCAGCCCAGACAAAACAATGTCTTTAGCCGGCTCGGAGCTAGTGAGCAGAGGCGAAGAGACGATGACCTAAGGGATGTACTCAATGATCGCTGAGAAAGGCACGATGAGTACATTCCCCTGGCACCAGAGGCCCCGATAATTCTTGAGGCCATCCAGGCCCAAATAGAAGCCCTGAACCAAGCAGTGTAACAAGTCGTCGGGGGAAGAACGTCTCATATCGAGTACGAAAGGAGAAGGGGCACTCCTTTCATACAAAGGATTGCCATGGCTGAAACCCCCAGTAAGTTTAAAATGCCCACACTTCCGAACTTTGACCGGTATGGTGACCCGGTATCTCATGTCAACAAGTTTGAGATACAAATGGACATTCAGAAGGTGTTTGAAGACGCTCGATGCAGAATCTTCCCTGCAACACTTTCTGATGCTGCACAGGAGTGGTTCTTTAAGTTCCCTCCTTCAAGTATAGTATCTTGGGAGATGTTCGTAAAGGAGTTTTACAGACAATTCTACGCGGGTCGTGTGCACCCCACTGAGGCAAACCAGCTGGTCGAGATACGACAACAAGAAGGAGAACCACTGAAAGATTATGTCCAGCGTTTCATGTGAGCGGCAGCCAGGGCCAAAACAGTGGGAGATGAAGGCAAAATAATGGCCCTAACTGCAGGATTTAGGCGCCGTATGCCCCTTTGGAGTAGCCTCAAGAAGCATGGGGTTAAAACTACCCAAGAGTTCTTGGATCAAGCTGATCGATACATCAAGCTCGAGGATGCAATTGCCAGCGAGGGAAAGACCGCAAATAAGGATAAAGGGACTGAAGACCCCGCCAAAGCCGCCAATGGGTCAAAGCCCAACGGCAATGGCAATGGGAATGGCAATGGCAAGAATGGGGGAAAACGGCCCCATAACGAGCCCTCTACCTCTGAGAGTAAGCGCCCTAAGGGCAACCGTTATGAGCCAAGGTTCACCAACTATACCGCTCTTGTTGAGTCTCAAGCAGAGGTGTATCAGGCCACAAGTTTCAATGTACCTTACAAAAGACTCGCTCCTATTCGAAAGGATATTTCGAAAAGGGATACAACCATGTTTTGTCACTTTCACAATGACTACGAACACGATACGAATGAATGTAACCAGCTGAAGGACGAAATCGAGTTCCTTATTAGACAAGGACACTTGAGGAAATACTTGCGAGCGCGCGGGAGCTTCACAACGAGAGGCTCCAGGTGGCAACGAGCAGGCGCCTGCACACCAACGCTCGCCACCTTTACAGCCTGATCCCATGGCATGCACCTTACTCACCATCTGTGGAGGCCCGCACCTCATGGGAAACATCGGAAAGGCAAGGGAACGATACGCTCGGACCCTACGCCATGACCAGGACATTGAGATGATGACTATGGAGGATCGGGCAACGAAAACGGCT
This sequence comes from Humulus lupulus, assembly GCF_963169125.1. Classification (NCBI taxonomy): domain Eukaryota; kingdom Viridiplantae; phylum Streptophyta; class Magnoliopsida; order Rosales; family Cannabaceae; genus Humulus; species Humulus lupulus. The sequence continues at coordinate 108,294,768 of NC_084797.1, read as the reverse complement.
CGAACAGAGGACGATGTAATAACTTTCTCTAATAATGATGCCCAGCATGTCCGGTTCCCACATTCTGATCCGTTGGTCGTGGATGTTCAGATTGCCAATATGATGGTGAAAAGATTACTAGTTGATACAGGAAGTTCAGTTAACATCCTATATAAATCTTCGCTGGAACGAATGAAGTTGTCCACAAAGGACTTGGAGCCTTGCAACCAAACAATTTATGGTATCTTTGGTGAGGGACTTGCTCCAACGGGGTCAATCAGGCTTCCAGTGACAACAGGTACTACGCCCGCCAACAAGACATTACTCACTACTTTTATAGTAGTTGATGGTCCTTCGGCCTACAATGCAGTGATTGGAAGGCCAATACTGGTCGACCTTCGGGCCATCACCTCTATATGGCACTTGGCCATGAAATTCCCAACAGACGCAGGAGTAGGACGTGTATTGGGAAACCAGAGGGAAGCAAGGGAGTGCTACAATGCCTCAATCACTAAGGCCAAGAAGTGTATGTCGAGGAGTGCTCCCCAAAAAGAGTTGCAAATGGCAATTGATGTACAAGCCCAATCAGGTGATGAAGTCACCAAATAGAGTGTTGCCCAAAGTGAGGATAGAGACTTAGATCCTTGCTTTGGGGATTTTGAAGAAGATATAAGACCTGTCGAGGACCTTGAAGAGGTCCAACTCGATGAAGAGTATCCGACCAGAGTTGTGAAGGTGGGCAAAAACTTAAAGACAACAACCAAATGCGCATTGGTGGAATTTTTGAGGAAGAACCAGGAAGTTTTTGCCTGGTCACATAAAGACATGGTTGGGATAGATCTTGCAGTCATCAGCCATGTCCTGAACGTTGACAAGAGCTTTCCACCCGTGCAACATAAAAGAAGGCTGCTCGATAAGGACAAATCAAAAGCCTTAAAGGAAGAAGTTGAAAAACTGAAGGAGAATGGGTTCATCAGGGTGGCGTTTTATCGATCATGGGTCTCTAATCCAGTGCTAGTTCCCAAGCCAAATTGAAAATGGCGGACCTGCATGGATTTCACAGACCTTAACAAAGCCTGCCCTAAAGATTGCTTCCCACTCCCAAGGATCGACCATCTGGTCGATGCATCTGTAGGACATGAGATCCTCTCTTTCATGGATGCATACTCAGTGTACAATCAGATTAGTATGCATCCCCCTGATGAGGATCACACTAGCTTTTGGACCGATACAGGGCTATACTGTTACAAAGTAATGCCCTTTAGATTGAAAAACGCTGGTGCAACTTACCGGCGACTAGTTAACCACATGTTAAGGAGTTGATCGGGATAAACATGGAGGTGTACGTCGATGACATGCTGGTAAAGTCAAAAAAGGCCGAAGGACATGTGAAGGATTTACAAGAGTGTTTCAATGTTCTAAACAAATACCAGATGAAGCTAAATCCTCTCAAATGTTCCTTCGAAGTAGGATCAGGGAAGTTCTTGGGGTTTATTGTCAATTCAAGAGGAGTCGAAGCTAATCCCATAAAGATCAAGGCCCTGATTGATATAAAATCGCCAATGAAGATCAAAGATGTGCAAAGTTTGACTGGAAGGATTGTCGCACTCAGTAGATTTATTTCAACATCAACAGATAAGTGCGTTCCTTTCTTCAATCTACTTAGGGGCAACAAGAAGTTCGAGTGGACTAAAAACTCCAAACAGGCTTTCCAAGCCTTAAAAGCCCACATGGCGCAGCCTCCCGTCTTATCAAAGCCTGTAGATGGGGAAACTTTGTTCATATACCTGGCGATCATTAAATATGTTGCTAGTGCGGTGTTGGTAAGAGAAGAAGAAGGCATACAAATGGCGGTATACTATGTGAGCAAGAGGTTGATCGGAGCTGAATTGAGGTATCCTCCCATTGAAAGATTAGTCTATTGTCTAATTCTTGCCTCAAGGAAGTTACGTCCTTACTTCCAAGCCCATCCAATCACAGTCTTGACTGACCAGCCCCTTCGACAAGTTTTGGCTTTTGTCGTTTGTTGAAATGGGCAGTCGAACTCGGACAGTTCGATATAACATACACACCATGAGCAGCAATAAAAGGGCAAGTCTTGGCTGACTTCATTGCTGAATTCACTGAACTCCCAGATGATGAGGGGGGTGAAAAGCCTAATGTGCCTGAGCCTCAAGTTGAAGCTCCTACGTGGAAACTATTCACAGACGGATCATCCACGAGTCCCACGCAGGAGCAGGAGTGATATTGATAACGCCAGAAGGGCATCGATTTCACTGCGTAATTAGGTTTGATTTCACCGCTTCAAACAACGAAGCTGAATAAGAAGCCCTACTCGCTAGATTAAGGTTAGCCAAAGACATGAACATAAAAGTGCTGGATATTTACAGTGATTCACAGTTGGTAGTGAATCAGGTCTTAGGGGAGTACCAAGCACGAGGCCTAAAAATGGTGGCTTATCTGAACAAAACAAAGGATCTGTTGGCACAATTTGAAAAATATACCCTCCAGCAAATTCCTCGAGATCAGAATGCAAACGCAGATGACTTAGCCAAACTCGCGAGTGCAAAAGATGCTGACACTTTAAATATAGTGCTAGTTGAGCAGCTATGCGCACCAAGCATACGAGCAGATGAAACTAGTATGGTGATCCAGTTAGCAGATACATGGATGGCACCGTACTTAGAGTATCTCACGAACGACACACTACTAGCAGATAGAAACAAAGCCAGGACCCTTCAGAGACAGTCTACAAGGTATATCCTGGTCGATGGTATTTTATACCGAAGAGGATACTCAATGCCACTACTCAGATGTGTTACACTAGAAAAGGCTAAACAGCTGATGAAGGAGGTACATGAAGGGTTCTGCGGAGACCACGCTGGGGGGCAAAGTCTATCAAAAAAGATTCTAAAGCAGGGATATTTATGGCCAATGATGAATGAGGACTCGATGGAGTTCGTGCGAAAGTGTGATAAGTGTCAACGGTATTCCAAGATCCCACGAGTAGCTCCCAACGAGTTAAAGAAAATGCAAAGTCCATGGCCTTTCGCAGTATGGGGTATAGATTTAATCGGGTCCTTGCCTATAGGGAAAGGAGGTGTGAAATATGCAGTGGTAGCTGTTGCTACTTAACAAAATGGGCCGAGGCAGTACCGCTAGCAACCATAACGACGAAGAAAGTATTTGATTTTTTTATCAAAAACATTGTTTGTCGATATGGATTTCCAAGAAAGATTGTATCGGACAATGGCACCCTGTTTAATAGTGACTTGTTCACAGACTTCTGAGAAAGACATGGCATCATCAAGAGCTTTTCTTCAGTTGCTCACCCCCAAGCAAATGGGCAAGTCGAAGCAGTCAATAAAACATTGAAAGATACCCTGAAGAAAAGGCTTGAGGAAGCAAAATGGGCATGGCCAGAACAGTTGCCTGAAGTCCTCTGGTCGTATAGAACATCCCACCGAACAGCAACAGGTCATACCCCATTTTCCTTAGCATACAGGTATGAGGCCATGTTACCTGTCGAGTTAGATCTGCCCTCGCATTGCAGAATAACATACGACCAAGACCAAAATAACCAATTGTTGATGGAGTCCCTAGACCTAGTCGAGGAGAAATGAGAAAAAGCCCAGCTCCGAGTAGCTGCGTACTAGCAAAAAGTCGCTCGGTATTTTAACTCCAAAGTAAAAGAAAGAAAGTTCAACGTCAGGGACTTAGTACTTCGAAGAGTTTTCTCAAACACCCGCGACCAAGCTGCTGGAGTACTCGGACCAAACTGGGAAGGACCTTACCAGATTGAAGAAGTCCTTCATCCAGGCACTTATAAACTTGCACGCTTGAATGGAGATCTTGTTCCATGTTATTGGAATGGAGAACACCTGCGCAAGTATTATCAGTAAACAGTCTTTCTTAAAAGACTGGCTTGTATTTATTTTTACTTTTTACAAGTTTTTGAAAAAGGGTTGGTCATGAGATATGGCCAATCGCTTATAAGTGTAAGATCTTTTTTAAGATCACTCATAAATACATGTTTAGTCCATTTAATACGAGAATTATAAGGGATTGTGCGTAGCCAGTTATTCTTGCCAAACTTTGTAATTTTTTACAAGTATTTGCTCATTACATGTGTTGTTTTGCTGTATTACAATTTTCATGTTATATACCGAGCAGTGATGTTCGTACAGGTTTTGGTCAAGGCAAGTGACCAAGGACCTAGAGCTCCTCGATCACTTGGGGGGCATATAAGGTATATAGGAAGCAAAGCATACCATAAGGTATGTAAACACATGAGCATAATAAGTGAAAGCATGCTACGGTACTTAGAGTATTTTTCAAAATTTTATATATTTTGTTAAGTCAAACCAAAGTACTATGCTAAGCTTGCTCATGCGAACAGATGTTATAATAAAGCAAAAATAATATAATATCAAAAGAATCCTTTTACACAGTGAGCAGTACTGCTCGGATGTAAATGTTAAGTTTAAAAGAAAAAGCTGCCCGTGCAGCAATAAAAGAAAAGAAATATTGTCTTAACTTCATGAACCGTGGGTCATGTAAGAAAAAGAAAACAAGGAAAACACTAGCTAAGGGGCAGCAGGAGGATCTTGGGGAACATCTTGGTTGACCGTTTCTTCTACAGCTTCCCCTCCATCCATCCCCGTGGCCAACGAAATCTCAGGGGAAGTAGGAACCTTGGCCCGTTCTTCGGCAACCAATCGAGCAGCACAGCGAGCCAACTCAGCTTTCCTAGCATCCTCTGGAAGGTAGTCGAAGTTGGCACTTTGGTTATGCTTCCAAAAATCGTAGAAGCATCGAAGTGTCGCGTTCTTGTACCTTTCCAAGTCTTTGGCATTCATGAGCTTGAGTTGCTCCACTTGGCTCTTTAGGCTGGCAATGCTCTTATCTTTTGCAAGATTTTCCCCCTCGAGCCTTTTGACTTCGCGCCAATGGATTCGGCTAGCCTCCTGGTACTCCTCTCTCTGTTTTCTAGCACTTTCCATAGAGGCCTGTTTCTCCACCAAAACCGCGACCAAGGAGTCCTTCTGCTGGGTCATCACTTCCAGCTCCCCTGCATGCCTTGCCTCCGCAGCTTGAAGCTCCTCCATCAGCTTTAACTCCCGAACACAGGACTGCTCGATGTTGGCACCCGAAAGCAGATGGGCAGCCGTTAAAGTCAGCATGGCCTACACAAAAAAAAGTGTTAGACAGACTTCCGAAAAATAATATTGTAAGTAAAGAAAAGTAAGATGCTTACACTGGCTGTCTTGTTCAGGGCCCTGTTGATGATCTGATCGACCCCCATCTCCTCTATCCCTACCATGGCCTCTTTGCAGCGGTCATGTTTAAGGATTTTGGCCAGGCGGTCATTGGCAGACCTCAGGGCACGGTGTGACAGTTCCGTCCCGAGAGAAGCCCCCCCAGCCTGTTGTGTTTGTTCGGTAAGGGTTGGGGCTGATGGAGCTTTGGCAGCTGGAGTGTTTGAAGGTGGAACCTCCTGCTCGAGAGGGTATTGTTTGGTGTCCTGGGCAGGAGGCCCGTCTGCCAAAGGGCCCGAGGCTTAGTTCCTCTTAGCCGGGGGCATTTGGCTGGACTCCCCATCATGTCACCTGGACGACTTCCTCCTGCGAACCAGGGGGAATTCGTCTTCCTCCTGAGTGCTGTAGATGTCGATGACATTGGCAGAGGCCATTTCTGCAAAAGAAGTAAACATCCGGACAGTGAGCCAAAAATAGATGACAAATTATGTTGCATCAGAAAAGAAATAAAGAAAAATTGTAAAGTCCAATACCTGAGCTATTACTACTGGTCGCTATACTATTGACTCTACTAGTCATACACTCACTCTCTAGCATGAAGAAGTCTGGCCCTAGGTTTGGAGTTTATGTAAAATTGTTGTCCCCATCAAATAAGTGACAGGGAATTGGCAAGCTATCTAGGAATGAAATAACTATACCATTTTTTTCAGAGGACTCATCTAAGTCTATGACGGGGCTCGGTTGCCTTTTGTTTTCCCTTTCCTTTGGGGGCAGAAGACCTTTTTGTTGGGGGGGTGCCAACGGGTTCCCTGATTGTAACCCCAGTTAGTCTCCATCGAGGAGGAGACACTAGCGGTTGCGGCTAGGGATTTTTCTCGGCAGTGGCACTTCCTGTCGCGGGTTCCCTCACATCCTGGTGAGGGGCCAGGAGGCCAACTAGCCTCAAGTAGGCCTCGGTGACCAGAGATTTGACGCTCTTCTCAACGTCCATCATGCTGGCCAACATGGCAGACCTCAACACCATGTCTGGTGTTGGGTCTGGTCGTAACCATGGGCCTGAAAAACACAAGAAGTTTAAAAAAAATGCAAGGAAAAATGCTAAGTAAAAACAGCGACCAGTGGAAAAAGACTTTTACCTCCTCGAGTGAAGGCCAGGTTATTCGCGACCATGTTGGTCGTGAGGAAATACTCCTGACTGTATTTCCCCACGTTTGAAATGTGGGTTGTGTCACTCAGGAAGGTTTGGCTAGTCTCTTGGTGACAAAAGTGAAAGAACCCCATACCAGACTGTTGGGGGTTAGACTTAAGGTCAAAAAGGTAATTGACCTCGTGAGGGGTAGGCTCTGGCAATTTTTTGTGATTATAAAGGATATAGAGTGCAGCAAGCATTCTATATCCATTTGCTGTGATTTGAAAGGGGCCGACTCCAAAATAGTTCGCCACCCCTTCGAAGAATGGATGAAGAGGAAGAGTAGCCCCAGCTTCTATGTGATATCTTGACCAGGCGCTAAAAAAACCTCTAGGAAAATTCGCCTGCTCATCCGCAGTAGGGAGTTTGAGGGTTACCCCAGAAAGGCCGTATTTTCTGAAGTAGTTGGCTAGCATCCTAGGGGTTATATGACTAAGTGGGGCAAGATACCACTCGACGTCGGGAAGAACTGAATACCGAGGACGGGCTCTGACTTGGATGTGAGGGTCAGGGGCATTATTATCTTGACCACTGGCCGATGGAGCACCAGCCTGCAAGCCAGGCTGGGCAGGAGGATTTGAAGGGTCTTTCTTCTTTTTGGCGATAGACTTGGCACGACCCATGCTGACAAGAGTTGGTTGAGGTCTTGGAGGAGAAATTCGCGAAAAGGGAATCTCTTGAATTCGCTGAGCTGGTTGCTCTTCACCCTCGACCAGCTGTGCGAGCAAGTCATCGTCTATCGGCCTCTAACCTCCCCACAAATCTGGCATTAAAAGCTGCGAACAAAAAAAGGGGGAGGTGAGGAAGAAGAACCTAAGAAGATGGTCAGAGTAACATTGTTCGTGTATAAAATTCTAACTTTTATACAGCAGCATTCTAATAAAAAATTGAAATTTTCATACGAACAGTTTGAAAAACAGATCAAAAAGTGAAAGTACAAAGTTTTTTCCGAAAAATCTTTTTCGACTCCAGTAAGGGCGGGAAAAACCAAGTTTTTCAACTAGCCTAAAATTCGAATTTTTACTTCGATTTTACGTCCGAAACCTATGATCTCAACTATCAAACTGATTCATAAGCCCTACAAAACAAGTATGCTCTACCATATCTAACATCAACAGGAAAACATCCAATTTTCCTATATTTTTACCCAAGAACACGACACTGTTTTAGAGCCTAAAAAGCTAGCATTAACAGACATGCACAGCACAATAAATGGTGTGAAAGTTCGGAAAGTTACCTATACGAAGATTGAGAAGTCATGGAGAAACTTCGATTCTAGGTGTGCGAGCAGCAGATTCCTGGAGCAATGAAGGATGAGCTTCGGAGAAAATTCTGGTCTCTGTCTTGGGAGTTCTTGGAGTATTCTTGACAAAGAGATAGCTGGTAAAAGGTGAAAAAGTAATTTTGAAGGCTATATATATTGTCTGAGATATGTTAAAAAGAGGCAATCATAAGTTCCCCTTTTTCGAAGCATGGGGAAGCGTGATGGCCATCAAAAAGTTTACTTGGGAACCAAAAAGGCATGATTGGACGTGAGTAGGTCACCTTTTTCAAGGAGGCACGAACTACTCTGACAGATTTGGTGGGGTAATCGAAGGGTCATTTTCCTAAAGTTTATTTATTGCTGGTCGTAATAAACAAACTTGGGGGACAAATGTTATCCAAAAAGCAGGTGTAGATGACGTGGCAAATATTTTCAACACGTGGCTGACACCTGGCAGAGGTTCTGTTTGACCATCGATCAGGGGTGTTCCCCTGGCACAACATTTGAGTTTTATATACGATGAGACTGCTCGTATACTCCGTATATTTTTGAGTAATCTTGTACAGTTGTAATCATATCCGAGATTATTTCCCTTTATACCTGATTATCCGATTAATTAGGTAAGAATATCTTTGATTGATTCATGTAACCCACCTTGAGCCTATAAATAGAGAGAAATAGCTCAAGGGAGGGACTTTTGGCTAATTTTGGTTTATGCTTTAGAAGAGAATTTTGGCTGTTATCTTTCGGTTGTATTACTCATCCCTCAAAGGCTAGTGAAACTCGAAGAACCCAAGTTCTTTGATCACTCCATTGAGAATCAAGATCAATAATAGTCTAAGTGGACGTAGGTTATTACCAATTCTTGGGGCCGCACCACTATAAATTGTAATGTCGTTTATTTCTCTTTCCATTAGATCTTATTCAATACTTTCCATCACATCACGCATTTGACTCTGTGTCAGTTGGCCAAAACGAGGGTCAACAGTTTTAAGCTGCTATCATCTTAAGATTTCTATTCATATAAATGTTTAGAATTCTAAGTTTTGAGTGATTAATTATAATTGAGATTAATATCAAAGTTTGTTTTAATTATGACGAAGAATATAACCCAGGTTAAATTAGTTGCAAGTTTATGGATTTATTGCTTACATCAGCCTATCTCCATGAAACTTAATTCTTTCATTAAATTAAATATTTGGTATTTGCCTTTAGGATATTTACTGAATAGAATTAATCAAGAATGTTCGCTTTAATTAATTATATTTGGAGATTAGGGTAATGACATTTACGTGTTATGTACAATTGGTAATCTGGTAGGGAACATGATTCAATGATGTTATTGATTGTTTGTGGTGGTGATAACACTGCGAAGTGGTACAAAATATGTGTCGCCCATTCACCCCTCATCACTAGCTTGAGCGAAAAAGAATGTAGTAGACAACTCTACTCACAAAAACTAACTGTCACAACCTATGTCACTCTTCCGCCTTTTCCGAGCAGATTGAAGAAGTATAAGAAAGATGAAGCTGACAAGGAAATTCTATAGACTTTTCATAAAGTCGAGGTCAACATTCCATTACTTGATGCTATTAAACAAGTGCCTTGATATGCAAAATTTTTAAAGGAGTTGTGCACAAATAAGGGAAAGTTGAAGGGTGATGAGAAGATAAGTATATGAGAGAATGTTTTGTTGTTCTCCCAAAAAAGCTACCAATAATGTGCAAGGATTTTGGGACTTTTATAATTCCTTGTACAATTGAGAATTAAAGGATTGAGCGGTGTTAGATTTGGGAGCATCGATTAATGTTATGTCATACTCAACTTATGCTTCTTTAAATCTTGGGCCACTAAAGGAGATTGGTGTTATTATTTAACTACCGATTGCACTAATGCTTATCCCATAGGGATAGTTGAAGATGGTTTGGTAAAGGTGAATGGATTAGTCTTTCCAACAAATTTCTATATACTTGAGATGGAGGATGTTGTTGACCACAGATTTGGCCAACGACACTGAGTCAAATAAATGATATGAAAACTGAGAATTGAACTCAAGAAGAAAAATGACAACAAGATTTATAATTTACCCAAGTATTGTTAATGACCTACATCCACTTGTACTTTTTTTATTGCAGTAAATGTCCAAAACTTACGATTAGATGTGCCAGAGTCAACTGAGTTTTGTAAGCTTGAGAGAGTACAAGTTTCAATGTATAAAAGTATGCAAGTGACAACTTAGAAAATAATGATTCACTAAGCCCCCTATTTATAGGCGTAGGAATTGACATAGATGGGTTGTGGGCCTTACATGACTTGCATGGCTAGTAATAATAAAATAATGAATAAATAATACATGTTTCATTTGCAATAGTAAATATCTAATAAAGATATGTCTGAACTAACTAACTTTGAGTGTCTTTTTTGTAAGTTACGACCAACTCTAGTCGAGTGTCCCATCGACTAGCTCTTTTGAGTGAAGCCTTGATTATGTCCTAGCCAGTTGTATGATGAAACTTCCTACAAATCTATGTCTTCTGGTCGAGGGTCGACTAGCCTTTTCAAAGATTGCGTTGTTTTTTGCTTGCCACATGTCCAAAATTCACGCTACGCCATCACACCAGCATTTAGGGAAAAGAAATGCTTCAATACCAAATCCGACACTAGTTTTACTTGGGAGGCCAATCGTGTTAAATACAAATACAAAGCTGGATGTTAAACCAAGAATGCTTACAATAGAATTTTATGGTGAAGTGATTAAATTTTATGTGTTCGATTCCTTTGTTGAGTCTACGAGTTAAGAGGCTTTGTTAAAATATCCTATATAATGATCATGAGAGAGTATTCTGTTGAGCTAGCGACATTAAACAAAGCAAACTTACTGGAGTTTTTCTCAACATTTTTCTTTTTATTTTGCATTGTTTTTTATTTGTTTGAGCCTCAAGGACATATTACGTGTGTGTGTGGGGGGGGGGGGGGGGGGGGAGGATAACTACTATCGTGTTCTATTATTTTTGGATGTTTTTGTTTTTATTTTCACTAATTTTAGAAAAGCATGGTTAAGTTGAAAGTAATTAGTCAATGATAAGATTTGATTGATTGTTATGATTATGGGAATTTGATAGGTTTTGCATGGATTGTGTGATTGAATTTTGTTTTGATTACTACTTAGGCTTGATTCTTGATTTTTGAACTTACACACAATTGAATTTACCTAGTTGCGAGTGCTTACATAGATTTATGCATGCTAAGATAATATTTTTGTTTGATCTCTACCACTCTAGAACTCATTACATGATCATATGAGGCGAAATTTACAAGTTACACATTATTAGGGAAGTGATTTAGGTAATTTCTTTAGATGATTGAGTCTTTCAAGATAACCTTACTTATTTATTTTATAGTTACCCATTTTGTGCTTTATAGATATCCCTTTGTTTTCTTTTATTTTTAAACCTCTATATATGACCCTTATGAAATGAAAAAGGAAAAAATGTCCTTACATTAAACCTGTCACACCATAGGTATAGTGTTTGATTATTTGTTTGTTGCGAGGGGGGTTGTAAATGGGGAAGTACTGAAATTAAGTTTTCGTACTAGGTTGTGCTTGAAATGTAAAAAATCTCTTATTTCTTTAGAATTTCTTTTTGCAAGTTATTCAAGAAAAAGGGAAAAAAAAGTTCAATGGCAAAAATGTGAAAAAAAATACATGCACAATTCAAGTGTGGGGGAAATATTGAGATTGAATAGAAAAAATGGGGAATTATTTTGGAAATTGTTAGGGAATTTTTGTAAGGATCTAAAGTAGAAGAAAATGTATGATGTGATGTGATTTTTGAGCTTAAAAATTATCTTTCTCATCTACGTTTAACCTTAGTCATACATTGTAAGCCTATTAAGTCCTATCGATATTTGTTTATGTGTACTTACACTAGTGAATAATGATTTCATAATAAACTTATGGAGTGGATTTTTTTAATAGTAAATATATTTGAGATAGTTTTAAATTAGTTTTGGCATGTATAATTTTTTTTTGCTGCAATGAAATAAATTCATTGAAAATCATCATAATGTCGTACAACTTAAAAATCTAAAATGCTAGATGGAAAATGAGGGAATAACTTCTAGTTATTCATCCACTCAAAGAGCATGCACTTTTGATCCATGATGATGAAAATGAATAAAGGATGCTCTTGGAAAATAGGATAACAAACTTGCAACATCATCTAACAAAGACCTGAAGTCATTGAAAAAGGAAAATCTTTAAGAGAAAGCAGTCACAACTGCTAAATAATCTTATGCAACAAAGTACAAAGAAAGAACAAGTAAAAAAACTCTAATCCAGCCCACAATTTAAGATACATTCTGCCTCTACAAATCATCATTCTTCTTGTATAACATCTAGATATCCAATGATAGCTATGAATCTTTTTCATTTATCTACCAAAAAAATATTGATGAAAAATGAATAAGAATTTTTTTAGAAAAGATAATAATAATAATTAAAAACACTATACAACTAAGTTTAATCAATTTCAATAAAATTGAAAGACAATAAAAATATTCTTATGAATTAGAAATTAATAAATTTATAAAAGTTAAACTTATAACATAGAAAGAAACAAGAAAAAAAATCTTATTTGTGTAGGTCATGAAGATGTCACCATTGTATCTTGATTTTGTATTGATGCATTGATGAAAAGAATCCAGTAACTAAAACTGAAAATTGCAACCATCCTCCAAAGTCAAACTTTTCAGTGACTTACAATAACTACTCATAATAACAAATAACTCTAATAACCTTAAACAACAACAATATATATATATATATATTATATTTTTACATTAATATAATTAGGTCAAAAATATTAATTTAAACTAAACTAAAGTAAAAATAAATTAAATTTTAATAGGACAATGAATTAGTCAAAGAAATTTATATTAATCAATATACATAAAAATCACAAAACAAATGTAAAATTTATACAAAAGGATACTAACATATAGTTTATTAATCAATGTCTATTATCAACAACATATGTTACAACAAACTTAAAACCTACCAACTAAAATTAACAAATATTTAATTAAAAATATGACAAACATAAAAATGTAATTACTACGCATAGTGTGCATTATATATGGAAAGAATGAGATGTTTATGTAGTGCACCAATTTTTTTTTTTTTTAGTTTAATAAATTTTTTGCTTTGTTTCATTATTAATTGTTAAGTGTTAGTCATTTATTTTTAATTGTTTGGTAGGAAATATGTGAATTTATTTTGTTAGTTGTTTATTTTAATTTGTAAGTAAAATAAGTTTCGGTTGAAGGTGCATGGTAAGTACTGATGCACATGAGAAATTTGGTGTGTTCATGTGCATGGTTGCATGGTGAGCATGCAATAGTTTCTCCTACACATAATTTCCTTTTAATTTTATTTAATTAAGAAATTAAAAAAGGGAAATATAGAAGGATGAGCGTGTGGAGTAGAGTGGGAAATGAGTGATTTTCTTTTCCTATTTTGTTTGGAATTTAAATGAATTAAATTGGTGATAATAGTTAAAATGGGAAAAAGAAGATGTCATCTTTTAATATATTCCTTTTTTCCTTTATTTAAGAAAAAATAAAATAAAATAGAATGAATAAAAGATTAGATTTGGGAAACTATCTCATTCCCATTAGGCTAGTTGTTTTCTCTAGGGTTAGATAAAAGGAGGAAAGAAAGAAAAGAGCCATTTTGGCTCTTTGGAACCGACAACTAGAGAGAGAGAGAGGTTGTGTGAAAGAGAGAGAAAGGAAGAGAGAAGAGGAAGAAGGAGAAGAAGAAGAAGAGGATTTCGAAAAATTCCTAGGGTATGTGTTTCAGTTTTGGTAATTTTAAGTTCATCTTCTAATCTTCTTGATTCTCATAATTTCTTTGTTGTTCTTCTCCTTATGGTGTTCAAAATTCCCTAGGGAAGTGATCAAGGGTGGTGGCCATTTTGAGTATTAATTTCTATCATAGGAGGTAGTAAATCTTATCCTTGATATTTGTTTTGTTGAGTATTTCGTTATTGATAGTTGTTTGTTTTGGATTTTTGGCTTTTAATGATATAAAATTCTAGCCTTGTGATTTGGTTGTATTTTGGGTTTTGTCGTGTTTTGATGGATGTTGATGAAAGGGGACATGGTCATGATATGAGGATTTTGGATGGTGTGGTCGGCCTAATGCATGTTTTGGGGCTCTTGGTGTTGAGTCGTTTTGTTGATAAACATGCTTATGAAAGTTGGCGTATAATTTTATGGTTCATAGATCAAGGCATGATAGGGTCTTATATGTGTTGTGTTTATGCTTTTGGTAACCTAGGGATCCTTTTTGCATGATGGATTTGTATTTGGTTTGTATATCATGATAAGATTATGTTGTCCCTTGTTGCTAATGTCAAAACTATCAATTTCGGAACGAGTTTATTGGTATTGTTTTCATGATAAGTGTCATGAAGTTTCGGCCGTGTGTGTATGATTTAAGATGATTTGCTAATTTGTTGCATGCTAATGGCAATATTAAAATGCATAAAAGGGGTGCAGAAACATGCTAGGGTTCATGTGAATGTGAATGAGGTGATTGGTATTTTTTTTATGTTTGTTGTTCATATGGGTTTCGGCCTAGGGAGAGTATTATTACATGTTGATTATTTTTTTTATTTTTGTAACACCCTGCTAATTAGGGCCAATTACCATGTGTGTTTTAAAATTAGTTCTGAACTCGATAAACAAGTCAGTTGGACTAAACATATGATTAAGCCACTAAGGGTTTAGGTATTTAAAATTTTGGTCAAGTCATAAACATTTTCATTAAACAAAACTTTGGTCTTTACATGGGATCCCAAAATACAAGTTAGAAAGTCGGATACAATTCTAAGGTTACAAAACAAGCCGACCTAGGCGGCAAAACTGGGTCCAACCCTAGCTTCCTTGAAATCTCTCGGTCGTGGCGGTCAAGAGAACTACATATGTACACGTCATTGCTATCACTCTCCAACTCATGGCAAGACAAGATTCTCCTTACCCTTACCTGCTCCACAAAGCACCCGTGAGCCAAAACACTCAGCAAGAAACCATGTTCAGACAATTCACGGAATAATACAACAAACTTAGCAGCAATAATTGGAACTAAGCATAAACACTATATAGATCAGCAGACATAGAGTTGCTCAAGTGCATGTTGCATTCTCTTTCTATTCATGTTGCATCCGAGCCAGTCAAGTGCTTAATGCACTCCCGAGGTGGCCCAGCCATTGCGGCTTGCGCTCAATGCGCATAATGTCGGTCTTAACTCATAAGCTGAGTCTTGCAGATCCTCGACTTATAAGTCGAGCCTCAAAGACCCTTGACTTATAAGTCGAGCCTAAAAAACCCTCGACTTATAAGTCGAGTCCCTTAAATCAAGTATGCCCTCGACTAGCATGTTGATCTTTCACCATATACAAAAACATGTCCTCGGCTTATAAACCAAGCTTTCTTGCCATATCAGACAATCACATAATATGTTTATCACACATACAGATACAATGAATTATAATACATTAAAACATAAATACAAAGACATAATCATAATCATGTGCATTTACAGGGCCAATGCCCAGATCATGTACATCATATGGGTGCAGTTTTCTTCCCTTTGGTCCAAGTGCAAGCTAACAACAATCGGCCCTTGAGTACGATCTCTGATCCGATCCCTTAGCGTGACCTAGTCACAACCATGATAAAAAATCTCGTCAATAACGAGTGAATAAAGGCTTCTAAACCGAGGCCTAGCATCTGGGACATCGAATTCTACTAAACTGGGTAGTAGGATTGATCACGAGCCCTTAGGGTTGAAAACCCCTTAAGTTTCACTGCCCCATGCCCCAGTGCCACGGCCCACCACAAGTCAGAGGCTCAACCTCCCTTTTTACTAAACATGCGCCGCGACACGCCCTCGCGACAGAGCTCTCCCTGGTTCCCAGGGTTCAAGAGGGCCGCGACACCCCAAGAACAGGGCCGCGGCCTGACCCCTTTGAACCCAGAATTCTTGGGTTTTCCCTCAGCTAAACCTAATCTGAATTACCCCAGATCAAACTTAAAATCTCAATTCAATTCCTATAATTGATTTAACACCTATCCAGCAATAAAACCTAACTCAGAACTTTATTGAAAACTCATCAAAATCCAAAATTCAATCTTCAAACCCTCTCACATGCAAACTCTAAACTTCCCATGAAAACAACAGAATTGACATAAGTTTTCAAGTTCAGGTCCTTACCTCTAAGATATACTCTGCCCTGAACAAAATCCCAAGCTCAGCTAATCTGAAACCTTCAAATCCTTAGTTCAGAATCCTCCATTTTTCTTCAAATCACCAAGCACCAAATGAGGGAGAGAGAGAACCATGAGATAGAGAGGGAGAGATGAAGTCTTCTACTTCCTTCTGAGTGTTTCTAAAGTCTCATCTAAGACTCAACTTAACCTTTATGCCAAAAAGTCCAAAATGCCCCTATAACTAACATAAATCCTCTAGTGACCTCAAGGGAAATTCCGTCAATTGCCACTTCCCGTAAATCCTCGAGTGTTCCTCTAAATCCACAACTACCTCAAAATAATAACCATTTAATCTTCCATTACCTGATAAACCCCAGTAATATACTAAATTAACAAAATACCCCTAGGCTCACCCCGAGCCGGGTATTTAACCCCGTTGTGATTTTTCTGCTAACTTGCTCACCAAGATCGCCTCGTATCGAGTAACCCAAATATACCCACATAGTAATGTGGCCTCAATCACACACACATATTTACAATTATACCCTCAACGAGTCAAATTACTGAAATAACCTTCTTATAAGAAACAAACCCACACTCATATTTAATATTTCTAAACATGCAAGCATAATTATATTATAATATAATTCACATAATGACATGCTCACAATACATCAGCACACAATTAAAACAATTATTGCCTCCCGAACCCCTAATCCAGGCACTAAGCCATATTAAGGAATTTGGGATGTTACAATTTTGATGCCGCATATAATCATTAGAAATATGTCATGTTATTTTGTTAAGTTTAGGAATTGGTATTAAGTCCCATGCAATGATGATCTAGTAGGTATCTGAAGATTTGGTCTAAGCATTTTTTAAGCATGATTAAGAGTGGTTGTCTTTTATTTATGCTTGCTGTTTTTTTTTTTATGATTTGGGATGATAATGGTAAATTAATATTTTGAAATGCACATTGTAACGCCCCACAGTTAGGGCATTGGGTAAACCTTAGTTTTTGGTATTTTAGTTCCTTGTATTATGTATTATTTCAGTGGAACATGTTATGTTACAAGAAGTTCGTGATGTTTGAATGCTAGCCATACTGTGATAAGTGCGGATTTTTTTAGAAACCGAGACCTTTGGTCGTGCACCGGGTCAAAAATCCTAATCGGGTAAAAATCTCGGATAAAATATTCTGGATGGAATAATTATGGCAAAACTAAGTTTAAGCATTAACTTAAAAAATAAAATAACAACAGTTTGTTTTAATAATAAAATATGATAAGTTTGGTGATGTCACATTTTATTTAAATTGATTTTTCTCACTAAGAAAAATTAATCAAAACTATACACTATGCTACATGCCTTTTTGACCTTATGTTCAAGCTTATTTGAGTATTAATAAAATTAAAATTAAGGGCACTTTGAGGGATGTGTGGCTGGTTATGTATAGTGCTTGAGTGGGAAAACTTGCCCAATAGAATTTCAAGAAATATAACCATCATTATTTTCCCATGTTATCATATTTTCTTATTGAAAAGAAAACTAAGCTAACTCAACACTCAACCTCACAACCCAAAGACCCCAACCGAACCCTCCCTCTCTCTTACTCTATTTGATTTTTTTCAGCACACACTCGTCTCTCTCAAAGCTCTCTTCTCTCTCAAGAAATTAGAGCACAATTGAAGAAGATCCATTGAAGGTTTTACAAAAAGCTTGAATCAAAGTTGAGAAAAAGGGGTGAGTGCTCTTCTTCTTCTTACCATCTTTATTTTCCTTCTTCTTCCTATGTTGACCGAAACTTTAAGGGTTCTAAACTCTATGCATGTTGGTTTAACACTCACCACATCCATCATTTCAAACCTAGTTATGGTTGATGCAAGTGTGAGCGCCATCATCTACATGCTTGCAAGCTTAGAAGGAAATTTTTGAAAGAGGTAAACCTTAGACCAAATTTTTTTAAGCATCCCTCTCCTTTTCTTTTTCTAGATCTATAGTCAGAGTTTTAGTGTTTATGAGAAGGGATTTAAGTATGTGAAGTATTGAGAAGTGGTCTGAAACCCTAAGAGCTCAACCACCCCAAAAGCTTGAACATAAAGAGGTAAAAATCTTCATTCTTACCATAACATTTTAATGGCTTAAGAAAATCTGAATTTGATTGTTGTTTTTTGTGAGTTAAATTAGTTATTTGGGTTGTAATAAGGTTATTTAGTGGGGTGATGATGCATGCACGTGGTTTATGTGGTGTTTGGTAGCTTGGAATCCAATGTTCCATAGGATTGGTTGATGCATGGTTACTGCCAAAAAATTTCAGTGGCTTCCAAAGGGCCAAATCATACCTAAACGACCTAATTATTCAATGAAATCTTTTGTAATGCATTATTTGGAAAGTGTACATGATTTTAACATCTTGAGCCACTGAAAAACATTTTATATAACTCATGTTATGAGCTTTTTGGGAATCTAGTGTAAGCTGGATTAGGATTTGGAAGTTTTGACCTTAAAACTTTGAACAGCTGGCTGAAATTTTTACTGAATTTTTTGGACATATTGAATATTAAGCCCAAGAAAAATTTTTAAAAAAAAATTCACTATAGTTTGGGAGTTATAAAATTTTCAATTTAGATGTTCAAAACTGTTTGCTACCAAGATGGTGTTGTTACAATGGCTTCCAATGCGCCAAACACTAGGTTATTGGTCAAATTTTCAAATGGGACTTTCAGTATTTCATTATTTAGGAAGATTACTTAATTTTAGCTTTTGAAACACTAAAAAATATTATGTCTAGGTCAAGTGATAAGCTTTTTGTAATTGATGTGCAAGCTGAAGTGAAAAACTTACACCTTGAAGAGTGCATGTTTGAGCAACGTTTTTACAAGTTTAAAATCAACATTTTTAGATGGTTTTAATTATTTAGACTATTTTTATATTAATTAAAACCTTGGAAGAGTTGTAAGAAATACCTCATAGATTGTATGTTTTGTTTTTTTCTAAAAGGGTTGTCAAATCAAATTATGTTTTGGACAGATTTGGTTTTGTTAAACTTTAAGTCCTAATTCACTAGTGGAATAATGTTTCTTTTTCTTAAAGTAAATATAAGACAACTTTTTATGGATTAAGGGTTAAGATTTAAGTGACTTAAAATATAATGAGGTTTTACATTTTATTGAAAAATCTTAAGATAGTTCCGTTGTGTGAGATAAGACTAAAATTTGTTTATTTGGTTAATTGAGAAAATAAAATATTTTTGGATAATAAAACTTATGAGTTTCTTAATTTACTGAAAATAGACCACTTTAATTTACAATTTTAATAAAGGGGGAGATATCATTTAACCCTTTTATTTGATAAGGAAAATAAGAAAGCGGTAATGAAAGTTTTCGTTAGTCTTAAGAAAGTGGTCTCTTTATGCAATTGGGAATTTATTTCCAAATTTTCGGCACCATTATTTGTAAGAATGTGTTTTATGAATAATGTGATAAGACTATAAATTCAAGGGTTTAGTCTAAGTTTTAAGATTTAAGAGCAAATGCTTTTAAAGTATTGAATTTTTTTTAAGTTAATTTCTAATCGCTCAACTTAAAGACATAAACTTAATGAATCAAATTCCATAATAAATCCGAGTCACTGTGTGGTTTCACTACAGTCTTATCTAAGCGGGAAGACTAGCCTCTGAATAAAAGATTTCCACAAGCAAGCGCTAAGGAATCCAGGTAAGACAACTTATGATTTGTTTGGGTACAACACGATCATGACTATTGGATAACTAAGATATACACTAATAATGAGAACTAGTCTTAGAAGGTTTGCTCAAGACAATAGTTCTAGATGGTTCGCATACTCATGACTATGGTAAGCAGTCCGGCTTGCTACTGCGACAACTATGAACTCTGGCTAGCCACCGGGGAAGTAAGTAAGAAATCGGTTCACCATCGGTGACTATGTAACTAAGGTCGGTTGGCAATCGCAATATGTAAGAAGTCCGGTTTATCTCCCGTGACAAAAGAGTCCGGTTAAACTCCGGGACACATAAGTAAGTTGATTCCGATTCCGGCCAGCTACTGTGACAACTATGAACTCCGGCTGGCCACCGGGGAACTAAGTAAGAAATCGGTTCACCACCGGTGACTATGTAACTAAGTTCAATTGGCCACCACAATATGTAAGAAGTCCAGTTTAACACACGCGACATAAGAGTTCAGTTAAACTCTGAAACACATAAATAAGTTGATGCTGATTCCGGCCAGCTACTGTGACAACTATGAAATCCAGCTACCCACCGGGGAATTAAGTAAGAAACCCGTTCACCACCGGTGACTATGTAACTATGGTCGGTTGGGCACCACAATATGTAAGAAGTCCAGTTTAGCAGATGTGACATAAGAGTCCAGTTAAACCCCGTTGACACGTAAGTAAGTTAATTATGATTATGGCTATCTACCGTGACAACTATGAACTCCTGCTAGCCACCGAGGAACTAAGTAAGAAACCGGTCACCATCGGTGACTATGTAACTAAGGTCGGTTGGCCACCGCAACATGTAAGAAGTCCAATTTAACACCTGTGACATAAGAGTCCAGTTAAATTTCGTGACACGTAGGTAAGTTAATTCCGGAATCAAATCTCTATGACTAAGAAAGTATGTCAAATTCTTCTAGGAGTCTGGGTAACTGATGTAACTAGTTTACACTCGTCGATGCTTTGGTAAGATATGTTAAGATATGTTAAGTTATGTTGAAGGTTCCTCCGTATTCCTAAATATGTATGTATGTTAAGATATTAATGACTAAATAAGTATGTATGTTACAATATGAATGACTAAGTAAGTATGTATGTTAATATATTAATGACTAAGTATGTTAAGATATGAATGACTAAGTACGTACGTATGTTAGGATATGAATGACTAAGTATGTATTGTTGGGTTTTATGCCCTTATAAAACCACATTTCTTATGTAATTCATTCATTATCAATAAAGAAGTAGAATTCATTTTGTGTAATCAAATTGCATTGTTTGCATGTTTTATTACATGATTAATTATTATTAATACAAACGTTTATATGTATAGTTACAATTATAGTGACTCGGTCTCAATGGATTATAAATGTAATTATATGTTCAAAAGCATTTTATCCTAAGATTAAATCAGTACACTGGAATTTTACTGATTGAGTAATCTATGATAAGATCTACTTACACATCTGGTGTGATGTCATATCCAGGACATTGACCAAGTAGATAAGATCAGATGTATTTTGTTACATTGGACTGGACCGATATTGATTATTGACAAGATAAGTAAGTATGATTATTATCTAATCTAATCACATCACAACGTTGACCATAGGTCAATTAAATCTTAATTCTCAGTGATTAATATTCTACTAATTGTATTATTCAAGTATTTTGATTTGTTCGTTACCAGCTTACCCTACGGACTAGCTCATGCTTACATATTGGAGATTTGGTAGTATAATTGAGTGTGAGTATTTATCATAGATATGAAATCTATAGCTACTTTTTAAGAAGTAAAATTGTGATTTCCTTATAGCTTGGTTCAAGTATTAAATGAATTCAAAAGTGCAATTCTGAGTCTATAGTGGAGTCACGAGGAATTAATAAGGTAGTGAGATTAATTGTTATAATTAAACTCACGGTAACTTATTGGAGCTTGAGTTTATGGATCCATGGTCCCATGTGATCTCTTATCAAAATGAACCTAGAAGTCATGAATAATTAATTATAAAAATATAGTATTGACTAGGTCAATGAAAATAAATAATGTTAAATTATTTATTGATATTTTGTGAGAAAAGAAATAGAAGAAAATTGAAGGTTTTTATTGCAAAGTCTCAAAAAGAGAGTATTATAGCCAACTGAGACAATTTTGTTTATACTGATAAATTCGTATTAATATTAATAAAATGAATTAAATAAATGTCAAAATTATAATTGGTTGATTTTGACAAGTATTTAATTAATTATAATTATTAAAAAAATAAACAAAATGGGTAACTAAAACCTATTTTATGTCCTAGTTAATTGCTTATATATATACTGGTGTTATATAAATCATTAAAAAAGATGAATTTGACAAGGTAAAAATTCACTACTAATATTCTATACCTAGCCGCCCACTCTCTCTTAGTTGTCTTTCTGGGAATTCTCTTCTCATGTGTTGAGACATGCCCACACAAATACTAGGTTGTTTTAGAGAAAGACTTGGAAGACTGTAGTCTTGTTTTAAAGCAGTTTGGATTCCTTGCAATACCTAGCATTCAACAAGAATAAATGGTTAGGGAATCCAAATGGTGTAGTCATTGTTCTGCTATGCATCTCGTAAGTACTCTAATGGTTTTATTATTGTATTTACGAATCTCTGTATATGAAAATCACTTTTATGCATGTATTTATGTTTTCTATTGTATGTTATTTTGTGCAATAAGGAGCAAGCATATAGACTTATATATATGAGATTCATAGCCAGTAATTGCTAGTTTACATGTTTATATACATGTATGCCATTTTTTGATATGTTAGATAGGTTAATTGGATGGTAGTATAATTGTTTGCATGTTTATGTTTTTATGTATGTGTGATGCTAAAAGAATATTGTTCATGATTTTTGTATGTTAATGATTGTTTATGTGTGTTTTATTTTGTTGTATAAAGCTCATAAACTTTGTACAAGAAATCAAAGTTTGAAAATTACAAAAAAATAATTTTTTTTAGCCTATGAAATATGGATATATGTATATATATTTTATTTGTTTTTTAAAGTTATACATATATATATATATAGTATACTTTTTATAATATATATATTGTATAAAAAAAAGACAAAAAAGGGAATGTGGCTGGGTTTTTTTTTTGGCATTTTCTTTTGAATATATATATATATATATGTTAACATATTTTTATATATGTGAGGCATTAAAAAAAGTCTTTTATTTTGGAATTGTAGCTTTAATTCCTTAATAAATTATATTTATTTTGTGCAAGTAAATATTTTTTTTCAGCAATTTTTTCTAAAAAGAGAATAAATATATATTTTTTCAAATGGGAACAATTGAATTAATTTTTGAAGATTGATTGAATTAAAATTAATTGTGATTAATTGATTGATTGATTTCATGAAATTGATTGATTAATTTTATTTTAGCTATTCATTTATTTTGGTAATAAATGTGTACATGCATGAATTAGAAACATGCCATATGGATTATATGCTAGACCCATCCAATTAATTTATATGCATGCATCATTATAATTGTCATTTTTGCAAATTTGTGCTTAGATGATGGACTTATAGTGATCACCAATTATTTTAGATAATGAGAAAAATGTCAAATAAAATGGGTCATTATCTCGATAGGTTTTATTTGGGCCCAATTGAACATGTAAAATTTAAATTCCTCTCTTGTGGGTGTTCCACCTGTGAAGGCCCATTTGCTTTGCATTACTAGATTGGAACTAATCAATTGAATAATGATCAATAAAACGAAGGTTTAAATTCCTGTCATTTGCGTTCTGTATGGAAGTTAGGGGGCCTTGTAGTGGGAACGACATACTGGACCCAGCCCTCCTCAATGCAAGCCCAAATTGTTAAGGCCCATTTGCCTAAGTTGAACTTGATTATATTATATTAATTCTAGTAGAACCAAAATAAATTGATTAGCAATACATTATTTCTAAATATTTAAAGTGGATTTTAATGAGTATTTTAGAATTAAAAGAAATTCATACTAAGGTTTATTAATTATTTTAAATAATATAAAAAATCTAGTTTTATAAATTTCACAAGGAAAATACTAAATTGAAATAATGAGCTTTAATTTTTTAAATTCGATCTCCACCATTAATTTAACAAGGTTAGAGTTTAGTGGGGCCTTATAGCACTTTGATTACGTCTCCCTACAGATGGTGTTCACTGGACTTTTAACAAGGTTGAATTTCTTAGGATAGATAGTTATAGATTAACCCTATGGTGACTATGAGAAATAAGTCAATAATAATCAAAACCGTGGGTCTAGCTCATAAAGTTCGAAATAATTGGATTTAGTGACTTTGATTGAATAGGAAGGTTATTAATAATAGTTCCAGATTATTAATAATTGAGATGTTTACTCTATTTAACAAAGTGAATTTGTTATTCTCGCCTACCGAGACACATGTATCCATGGCTAGTTAAATTACCTTAGAAATAATAGATATGTGGTTTTTAGTATTTTACATATTTATGCATATTTTATATGTTTGAGCTATTTCTGATGATTAAATGTTTGTTAAACAACGCATTGATTTCTACTTATAATAATTGTAGCTCTATGTCGAATCCCATTATCTCCCTTTTCTCTAAGGAACTTCTCACTGGAGAGAAATTTCCCAAATGGAAGTCAAACATCAACATTGTGTTGATCGGCGACAACTCCAAGTTTGTTATGAATGGTGTTTTCCTTGACGTCCCTAGTGATTTATCTTCAAAAGAATTAAGGGAGAAGTACAAGCATTGGCTCGCTGCCAACAACAAAGCCAAGGCGTTCATGGTAGCTAGCATGTCGGACACACTAAGGACAAAGCTGGAGGATGTCGAAACTGCCTATGAAATCATGGAGCAACTTTAGGAAATGTTCGGACAAAAATCTGGACAAGCTCGTTTCAAGGAAACGAAGAAGTATGCTAATGCCCGGATGGTGTCTGGAATGCATGTTCGTGAATACTTCATTAAGATGAAGAAATACTTTCAAGAGGCAGAATTGCACGGAGACACCATAGACGAGGAAACTCTAGTGGGGTTTATTCCAAATAGTTTTACTCCCAGTTTTCTTCCATTCACCACCAACTACTTACTAAAAAAACTGAAGTATGAAATGACTCAACTCATGAACGAGCTTCAAAATTTTGAAGGTATCAATGGTGGACCAAGTAAGGGACATGACAAGAAGCATGTTGCTGCTACTGAGGTCGGTCATGGAGAAGCCAACTTAGCTTCATTCTCAAAGATAAACAAGAGGAATGAGAGAAAGAACAAGAAGGGCAAGGCCATAGCTACTGCAAAACCTGTTGGGGTAAAAGTCGTTCCTAAGAAAGCCAAAGGAGCATGTTTCCACTCCAAGGAGACTGGGCATTGGAAAAGGATTGCCCAACTCTCAAGGCTAGAGAAACCCAAGGTAATTGTCAATCTTTTGTATGCATGTGTTTTGGAGTATGATAATTCTGTATGGATTATGGATTCTAGATCCACTAACCATGTATGCACTTCTTTGCAGCTACTTAGCAATTGGACACTAGTAAAGGAAGGCGAGCTGAAGCTTAGAGTCGGAAATGGAGCGTTCGGGAACATTGAAGTAGGAGGACAAGCTTATCTAAATTTTTGAAATAAATATTTAGTTTTAAACAATTTTTATTTTATTCCAAACATTGGTGGGAATTTAATTTAAGTTTCTTTAATACATCAACAATATTTTGCTGTAACTTTCATAAGTTTTGATATATCAATTTCATTGAATGGATGTGAATTGTGTGTTGGAGGTATGGAAAACGGGTTATACCTTTTATGACCTATCGAACCCTCCGCTTTTAATAACGAGTTATTTAAGGTAGCTAGATCTAGGACCACCGAATGACAAAAGATCGATAACAATAACATGACGTATCTTTGGTATCTTCGACTAGGTCATATTAACTATGATATGATCAAAATACTACCAAAGGCTGGGCCTTCGAGAGAACTCACAATGGGTGACCTACCTATCTACGAATCTTGTCTCAAGGGTAAAATGATATTCTCTGCAAAAGGAGAAATGGCCATAAAACCACTAGGGTTTGTTCATTCAGATGTCTGTGGACCGTTGAATGTTCAAGCGAGGGGTGGTTATGAGTATTTCATCACTTTTATTGACGACTACTCAAGATACTCGTGTCTTTTCCTAATGCATAGGAAATCTGAAACATTTGAGAAGTTTGAAGAATTTCTTGCAATGGCTCTAAACCAATTAGGTAAAACATTAAAGATCTTGCGATTTGATAGAGGTGGAGAATACATGGATATGCAGTTCAAAGATCATTTAGTTGAAATTGGGGTATTATATCAATGTACTGCCCTAGGTACTCCGCGATAAAATGGTGTTGCGGAGTGTCAAAATCTTACATTAATGGAAATGGTTCGGTCCATGATTAGTTATTCAACTCTTCCGATATTTTTTTGGGGACATGCCATAGAGAACGCGTGTGATATTTAAAATGTCGTGCCATCTAAAGCTATCTCCAAAACACCTTTAGAACTATGGAATGGTCATGAACCTAGTTTGTGTCATTATAGAATCTGGGGGTGTCCCGCTCACATACTGAGGAAAAAGGAAGGAAAGCAAGAATCGTGAACTAAAGTTTGCTTATTTGTTGGCTATCCTAAAGGTACTTGGGGTGGTCTGTTCTATAGTCCACAAGACAAGAAAGTATTTGTTTCTACAAACGCTACATTTCTTGAAGAGGACTACATGTATAATTTCAAACATCGTAGCAAAGTAGTCTTGAAAAAATTGCAATCTCACTTAGCTATTCCTACTATTTCGTTTCCATCAACGCAAGTTAATGAAAACAAAAATATTCCTACTGATATTCCTAAAGTGACGCAAGTCGAGATTAACGAGGAAGAACTAGAAACCACAATTTTGGTTCAGATAGTTACGATGCCTCATTGTAGGGGGAGGGTTACTCGTACCTGATCCGTTATTGTATGGATGGTGAAAACAACATGGTCGTTAGGGACACACATGACAATGATCTGTTGTCTTTTAAACAGGCAATGGTTAGTGCTGATAAGGATCTTTGGCATGAAGCCATGAAACGAGAAATGGAGTCCATGTACTCTAACTCCGTTTGGGATCTTGTAGAAGCACCTAGTGACGTTAGGGCCGTTGGCTGTAAGTGGATCTATAAGAAGAAGGGAGGAGCTAATGGAAAGGTCGAGATTACAAGGCTCGATTCATGGAAAAGGGTTATACCCAAAGAGAAGGAGTTGACTATGAGGAAACTTTTTCTCCGGTTGCCATGCTAAAATATATTTGCATACTCTTATCCATAGTTGCAGCTCTTGATTATGAGATTTGGCAAATGGACATCAAGACAGTGTTCCTTAACAGGAACCTAGACGAAACCATTTCTATGGATCAACTAAAAGGGTTTAAAGTGACTGGATAAGAAAAGAAAGTGTGCAAGTTGAATAGGTCTATTTATGGACTTAAGCAAGTTCGTGTTCCTGGAATCTAAGGTTTAATGAAATAATTAAAACCTATGTGTTAACGCGGTTTTTCGCCAACAGTATATTAAGAAAGCAAATAGGTAGATTAATGCTAAATTATAAACCGTAATGAAATAATAAACACCCTCTCGAGCACACACAACTTTTACATGGTTCAGTGGTTAAAATCCACCTAGTCTACGAGTCAATATTATTACTTTTCTCTGTTAATTTATGCAAAGTTTTAGTAATACAAAAAATAGTCATCCCTTTCCCTGTCTGTTATCCCTAGTATTTATAAGGGAATTTCATGGAGAGGCTTGGGTAACTGCATGAATAAATAAGGTATATATTTAATAAAAATTATTCCCATTTACATTGGGATATGATTTGATAAGTGAATAGAATATACTCCTGCTATGTCGGATAATAAATGATAGATATGCGCTACAACTTGGGCACTAATGAGTGTATAAGGAGCCTCCCGTGTATCATGATATGGTCATTATAAGTCTCGAACTCAATTATTATCCCGAGAGACGTTCTGATAATATCCCGTGTATCATGCTGTCAAGCCCCCAAACTCGAGCTGTTCACATCACTGTTAGCCAGATATTCTACTTGGCTATTTTTCTACATATTCATCTGTCAGCTGTACCCGACCCGAGTAATTGAACTCGTGCTAATTTTAGGGTACAATATTTTCTCCTCAAGCTGTTGCTCATGCTAGATGTCGTCACTTTCTAACATGCACAGTAGGGGCTTTTAGGCTTCTGCTATGTAAAATCGTGCCTGCCCACTACTCAAATACTGGACACATGGCTGCGTGCAATTGGCATTCGTCCGGGTTTTGAGGACTGTAACAATTGTCCTGTCAAGTTTTTGACGTCGTATGGTTCATTTAATCTTGGCCCTTGGTTCTCGAGCTAACCTAATCGGATGACCCAGATTAATTCCCATAGTTTATGTATAAATAGGGTGATCAGACCTAAAACCTCACCACCTTTGCATTCAAAAATTTCCTTTTCAAAAAACAAAGTTGCCCTTTTTCTTCTTCAACGTCTTGAAAAAACCTTTTGTCGCCCTTCGGATTCTCAGAGGCTTTCAAGAAATTTCCTGTGGACATATCTACACTTCTTTGAACCGATCATATCGACTGTAAGTATTTCCTGGTTTTAATTTTTTGACTCCTTGTTTTCCAGTGAGTTTTTTTTTTTACCGTGAAAGACATCCTTTGCCAAATGTCATTTAGGATACGTCCATTTGTAAATAGGTGATAGGATTTAGTTTAAGCTAGATGAACAAAATAAGGCTTATTCGAAAAGAAGGTTTTCATAAAACTAGGCAAACTTTCTGGGTTTTTCAAAGAAAATCATAATGGTAAATCTATTTGAATACCTATTTGGGGTGTAGAAGCCGAAGGGGTTTTAGGTTTAATCCTAGGTAGCTTAAAGGTTACGATTCCTTAGGATGTTTTGCATTAAACCGCTTTCAAAAGGAAAGTAATGGGTCTGACGGATCTGACACGCGGATCCCGAAGTATCAAGGAATTTTAAGAAATCGAAGCGCGTGGCCTAGGACCATGCATGGGACCAAGCATTGAGGCTTGGATACAACTTAGCTCGTATAGTCTTTCAAATCCCAAAAGTAAACCACTTAAACATTTGGTCTTTCGTACCTCTGCAACCATAGCTAGAAATCATCTTATGTCGCCTATTAATAGGCTACTTTGTCGTCAGGCGATTTAAATCATGGCACCTCCAAAGAAGAATTCCGCGAGCTCCTCTGCTTAGAACATAGATAAAGGCAAGCTGGCTGCCTCTGAATCTCCCATCCCTTATTTCGGTCCTGTGGTGGAGAAAGAAATCATGGTCAACCCCAATAAGTTCTTCGCGGCTGAGCACATAGTCTCTCAAATAACGACTCAGGGAAAAGTTAACAAAATCCTACTAAGCCATAGGATAGAGATGGGAGATGATGGCCTTATTGCCCGACCTGCGCTGGAGGGAGAGCGGAGCTGTGCCCCTCTCCAAGATGACTATGGGGATTGGAGTGATGAGCACTTGAAGGCCGGTGCCTTCCTCCCATTGGACCAGTATTTCACAGATTTTTTGAACTTTGTCAAACTGGCTCATTTCCAGCTCCCCCCAAACTTATACAGGCTTTCGACGGGGTTAAAATATTTGTTTCTGATGTACGATTTGAGGTCCCCACTCTGGTAGATGTCTTGTACTTCTTCTGCCTCAAGGGCAGTCCCGACCAGAAGGGCATGTTGATGGTTTTTACTACCTCACTCGCTTCCTAAACTCTTCCTCTATCATTGACCTCCTGAGCCACCCAAATGACTATAAAGATTTGTTCTTTATGTGAAATGGGTTCAAGAACTGCAACCATCGATACTTCAACCGTCAACGTAAGTCCTCTATCTTTGTGAATTCAGCATGTGAACTTTTTATCACTTGTGCACTATACATTTTTTTTGTTTAAGGATTCTGACTGAGTTCGCTCTTTGTGCAGCTATATTCGCAAGGATAGAGCGGTTTGCGACCATTGGGGGTCAGTACGAGACATTGTCTATTCTTTCACCTAGGGATTAAGACTATCGTCAGATTGTGAACGATGCCACCGTGGTGGCTTGCAATCTGATTAGAAAGGGCCAAATGTTAGCTCTGAGGACTCGAGCTCCTCTTCCCGTCATCCTCGAGCTCCCCCCTTCTCAAGACACCTTGCCAGCCAATGAGGATGCCGAGAAGGAAGAAAATGTGGCACTGCTGGTGCATAAAAGGTGAGCTCCTGAAGATAATCAGGGGCCTGATCTCGAGTGAGCCGTGTCCGGGGCAGTAGCCGGCCCCTCCGGCCAAGGTAACCCATACCTTTACAGAGAGTTAGATTGGGTTTCTACCAGTTATAGGCTAATTTGATTGAACCTTAACTAGCTCATTAATAGTCACCCCACTGACCTGGACCTAAACACAACCCTCCTCTAGTGCGTGGACCATTTGGTGGTACGCTATGATCACAGCTACCCCAAAGGTACCATCGTAGTTGATAACAGTCTTCATTTTAGATCCACCATTTTTTAGGAGTATGGGACGAACCGTAGGTCCTGGCCTTCCCTGCGTCAGGGCGCGTATGCCCCTGCTTTTAGGCAGTACATAGATGAGTCTAGCACCAAGGAAAGACCTGAACCCCCTAGGATCCAGGAGGACATAACTTTCGATTCTCCCCTACCTCCGTTAATCCAAGAGTTAGAGGTTGTGCCTAGCCCGGTTAATACCCCCGAGGTGATTGTAGTAGATTCCTCCCCTAGGCCGGATGGTAGGGTTCTTGCTCTTCTTCTTGTGTTTATAATACTTTTGAATAATTACTTCAGTAAACTGAATCCTTTGCTCGCTCTTATTTAGGTGAAGAGATGGAACTGCCAGGAGCCTCAGATTTGAGGGGTGCTTTTAAGGCCGGTGGGACCGGAGCTAGTCCCGTGGTGAAGAGGCCTACAGTGACAAAGAAACATCTCCGAAGACGGGGGGTACCACCAAATCTCCAGCTAAGGATAAAGGTGCCAAAATAACGTCCCCCAGCTCCGGTAACAACGGTTACTATCTGTTGACGCGGTTCTTCGGCAACAAATATTTACAAGAATAAGGAGAGGGATTAGTGCTAAATAATGAACCATAATAGATGAATGATCTCAAAGTGAAATGATAACACGAATACTTTTTTAGGTGGTTCAAAGGTTAAAATCCTTCTAATCTACCAACCAATATTATTGATATCTCTTTGATATTCTTTACAAGGTATTTCTTTACAAATTACAATCCAACCCTTTGCAACTCCCAGGGTCTCCATATTTATAGGGAGAGGGCACCTGGGTGTTAGCAAGGGAGGTCATCCCGTGACCTTCTTACCCATCATGTCACTTCTGTGACATTCATGATTAATTCCTAAAACCTGACATTGAAGTGTGGTCTAATCAATAGGTAAGGGGGATAATGGACCGCACGGCCCAACCCAATCGTGGGTGCCTGAACACGCACATTTATGCTGCGTGTCCGAGAATTCAGGGATGGATCAAACACATGATGTCTAATATATGCACATTTACATTGCGTGGTTGACTTTATAAAAGGTTAGAGGTGCCAACTCAACCTCGTATCTCAAGCTTGATGTAGTCTCCGCTCGTGGTGTCCATACTTCTGACCCGACTCCTTAGTAATCTCATTAAGCCTTTGGTTACCTCGAGCTAAAGAGGTAGGGCCTTGTAACAGCAGCTCTGGGTACGTGGCTTCCACGTGGATGATATAATTATGCCCTTTCTCAGCTCGCTAATAGCCCGCATATATTAAGGGCGTACATTTGCCCCCCAAGTCCCTGCTCGTGGCATATGACGTCACCTGGGGCCACAGTGGGGGCTTTTAGGCTTCTTTGTGGACTCTTCACATTCCGCACATTACGCTGGAGCATCGTGGTTGGTGACGGTCCGTCTTCTGAGAACTGCATTAAATGGCCTAGACTGTCTTCGGCCATCATGTTGTCTTTCGAGTAGTGATCCTCGTATCCTACATTGAGGCGATCGAATGACCCTCATCCTTTGGCCTTTTACGTATATAAAAGGCTGGCCAACTTTCGCATGAGCCACCCTTTCATTTGAAAATTTTCTCATCTTCTTCTTTCTTCTCAATCTCAAAACCCTTTCTTTCTTCTGGTCACTGTTCCCAACGTTCTAGAGGTTCAGACACGAGGGCTCTTTTGTGACTCCGGTACCAGCGATCTCAACAGGATTTCAACCAAGACGACCCTTTCAGTCTCTTCACAGTAAAACATTTCTGTAAGTCCTCTGTTTGTGCATGTTTTAAATGCTTTCCTTCACTGTTGCTTAGGTAAACTTTCTCTTTAGTCGCATGCAGTAGGTTGTTTGTCTTCTGCTCTTTTTTGCTGGTATTTTATGTGTAGGTTTTTATTCTAGGGGTATCGACCGTAGGATAAACTATTTAGGAGCATGACTCATAGGATACAAATTTTGGGGTGATTTTCTGGGTAAAATTTTTTTATGCCTGTTTGGAACAAGAAGTTTTTAGGGTGAAAAAACCGGGTAGCTTAGGGGACACGCTTCACAGGCGGTTTTGCCTACTGTTGCCTACTGAAACTTTCCTTCCAAGGAAAACTTTTACTCTGACCCTCTTGACACACGGATTCCGAGTAATCGGGGACCCGTTGGGAGCACAGGCGCGTGTTCATAGAACCGCGTGGTCTCACTCGCCACGGGCTGAGATTACCTCAACTTGTGTAAAGGAAACCCTTCGCGCTAGATTCTTTCTTATGCTTAGCTTACCTTTTCTAAATTTTCTTCTTTGTTCGTTAGGTGACCAGATGGGACCAAAGAAGAGCACACCCAAGAAGAGTGCTGGCAGCTCGTTTTCCCAGCAAACCAACAAAGGAAAGGAGGTGGCCACGGACACCCCGATCCCCAACTTCGGTCCAACCATGGAGAAGGAGGTCAAGGTGGGGCCCGACACCTTTTTTGAGGCTGAGAGGAACGCCTCGAAGGTCACCACCCAGGGGAAAGTGAATAAAATTATGCTTTCCCATAACATTGAGATAGGGAGGGGCGCCTTGGACGCCCGACCTCCCCTTGAAGGCGAGCGGAGCTGTGCATCGCTTGACGAGGAGTACGCCGCTGGAGCGACGAGCATCTCAAGGCTGGGGCCTTC
The DNA here is from genome assembly GCF_963169125.1 of Humulus lupulus. Taxonomy (NCBI): domain Eukaryota; kingdom Viridiplantae; phylum Streptophyta; class Magnoliopsida; order Rosales; family Cannabaceae; genus Humulus; species Humulus lupulus. The sequence continues at coordinate 108,261,848 of NC_084797.1, read as the reverse complement.
CTCCCATTGGACTAGTACTTCGCTGATTTTGTTTTAAAATTACGTGAAGCTGGCTCCCTTCTAGCTCCCCCCTAACTCATATCGTCTGTTAGCGGGGTGGAAGTATCTATTCCTGAAGCAAGAATGGGAGGTCCCCACACCATCGGACATCCTCTACTTTTTCTGCGTCAAAGCCAACCCGGAGTAGCGGGGGCGAGGCGACGAGTTCTACTACCTGACCCGTTTTCCAAATTCGCCTGCGGTCATCGAGCTGCCCTGCCACCCCAACGAATTTAAGGACCAGTTCTTTATGTCAAAGGGGTTTCGCAATTGCGAACACCACTACTTCAACCGTCCTCGTAAGTTCGTTCTATCTCCAGCTCGTCAGTTGATTGCTGATTAGCCTCTTTTTATTCGTTCCTGACTTAGAGACTATCATGCAGCTATTTTCATGAGGACGGCCAAGTCAGTGACCCTTGGGGGTCAATATGAGACCTTGGCGGGGCTCCCCCCAAGTGAAAAGGATTATCTCCAGCTCGTGTCTGACGAGACGATGCTGGTGTGCAAGTTAATCTCTCCGGACCAGACTCTAGCCTTGAGGAGACCGCGGACTATCCCCGCTGCTCGCGAGATGGTGACCATCCCCGAGGAGGAGGCCGTGGGTGAGGATGAGGACGAGGAGGACGAGGTGCCCTTCTTGTGGTGGAAACGGGCTTTGGAGGTTGCCCAAGAAGTAAATGTGGAGACGGCCCAGTCCGGGGCAGCAGCCAGCCCCTCTGGCCAAGGTAGCCCTTATTTATTTAGGGATTTAGATAGGGCCACCACCGACATACGGCTTGCTAGGTTTAAACCTAGCCAACCCGTTCATCGCCACCAAAATGACCCAGACCGCAACATCACCCTACTCCAATGCGTCGACCAGCTCGTGCTGTGTTATGACATGAGCCGCCCTAGGGGTACTATAGTTGTAGATAATACCTTAGCCTTTAGGTCAGCCTTTTTCGAAGAGTACAGGACCAATCTTAGGTCGTGGCCCTCCCTCCTGGAGGGTGTAGTAGCTCCGGGTCTTAGGCAGTACGTAGAAGAGTCCACTCCCGAGGCAGATCCGGACGCAGAGCCTCTTCTAGCTCGTGAAGTCGTTATCTTAGACTCCCCCGCTGAAGCTCCGGGGCTGGAGGTCGTGACCATAGATTCCTCCTCTAGCTCGGAGGGTAGGACCCCTTTCAATACATACTTAAGCTCTGCTTTCTTTTTTTTTTGTGGTTTTGCACAAATATTTTTACATGTATATTAATGCTTTGCTGTCTTTGTTTCAATAGAGGAGATGTCGCAGCCTGGGAACAATGATTTGCGAGCTATGTTCCTTGGAAGAAACCCTTCCTCCGGGTCTTCCGGGCCCATGGTGAAGAGGCTTCGGATGGCGAAGAAAGCCATCGGTACTAGAGAAGGTGCCTCCACCCCCTCCTGCAACGGAGAAGATGATGGATCCACCTCCCGCGTGACCTCCTGTCTCTATTCAGGAACCAGAGGCGTCCACTGGGACCTTGGCTGCTTCGACCCCCGGAGTTTGCGTCCCGATCAACCCCCAAGCCCTGGAGAAAGTCCCCGAGGTCTTCAGGGGGACGGTCTACAAAACCGCGACCTATACAATGGATCATTGGTACAATGCCACCTCGAGGGATCTGCGGGAGATCGAGACAAGGAGCCCTGAGAGCGTGATGGAGTCTTCGTTGGGGATGACCCTCACGGTAAGTTGGCTTCGCCACTGGTACTCCTTGTTTGTTTGTATCATATATATATTTTTTTCTAAGGCCCTTGCCTTATTATCTTTTTTTCTTGCAGGCGGCTTTGGGCCTCCACCAGAGCATATCTCGGTCCCGGGCAAAGATCAAGGAGATCAGGGGCGAGCACAAGGCTGCTCAGGTCGCCCTCGCGACGACTCAACAATAGGAAAGGGACGCCAAGGTGGCCTTGGCAACTGCCCAGGAAAATGCAAGGGTCACGCAGGCCGCCTCGGTCGCTGCGCAAACCGAGCTGGAGGCATCCCGGACCAAGCTACAGGAGGCCGAGGCCACCAAGGCCGCCCTAGCTGCTGCGAAGATCAAGCTAGAGGAGGCCAAGGCTGCCCGGGCCGCACTAGATGCCGCAAAGGTTGAGGCCGAAGAGGCCAAGGCTGCTTTGGCGGCGGAGAGGGCAGCTTCCAGCTCCTCTATGGAGGCTATGCTTTACCACTACTGGGTCTTCAACCCGGATGGTGACTTCTCCTTTCTGGGGCCGGACACGTGGGAGTCCTTCTTGGAGAAGTTCAAAGCTTCCCTTCAACAAGAGGCGCCCTCCGAGACCGGGAAAACTTCCACTGCCACCGAGCAGGATGGCGAGGGGGTGACCTCATCAGAGCGGCCTGGCGGGGCATAGGACTTTTCTCCTTTTCTTTTATCATTTACCTTTTTTTTTTGTAACTTTATATTATGAAGTTTTTTAACCTCGAGAAAATTGATTTCTTCAACTTTATTTCAGTTGATTTACATATTTTTGCCTCTTTCTTGTTTCTCTTCTATGCCTTTGGTAATAATCATAGTTTTTTATTGGTGTTGTGATTGGCATCTTACGCTTTTCTAGGAAAAAACATGCTAATCAACTTGAACCAACTTCTAATACTTAAGTCCTGGTTGTATCCAGGACATTAATTAAAAACTTATTTCACGTTAATTCTTTATCGATATCTCGTGCTTTTTAAGAAAATTACCGATCAATCGATTTGAACTAACTTCTAAGTTTTAGGACCTGGTTGAATCCAGGACATTAATTTGAAAACTTAGTTCGCATTAATTCTTTATCGATATCTCATGCTTTTTAAGAAAAACATCGATCAATCAATTTGAACTAACTTCTAAGTTTTAGGACCTGGTTGAATCCAGGACATTAATTTGAAAAATTAGTTCGCGTTAATTCTTTATCGATATCTTGTGCTTTTTAAGAAAAACATTGATCAATCAGTTTGAACTAACTTCTAAGTGTTACGACCTAGTTGAATCCAGGACATTAATTTGAAAACTTAGTTCCTGTTATTCCTTTATCGATATCTCATGCTTTTCAAGAAAAACATCAATTAATCAATTTGAATTAACTTCTAAGGTTTTTGGACGACCTAGTTATATCAAGGGCATATGCCCCCCAAGTAACTAGGAAAGGGTCTATCGTGGTTACTTGACTTTGCATCCACATATATACACAACAATGTAAAAAGATTTAATTCTCATTACTTAATAAACAAAAGACGGCCTTTCTGATTAAGCCTTACAAAGGTATCATTGATAATATTTCTTCAAATGGATAACGTTCCAAGTTCGTAGGACTGCTTCTCCATTAAGTCAAGCTAACTTGTAGGTTCCTTCTTTTAGGACTTCGGTTATTTGGTAGGGCCCTTCCCAGTTCGGTCCCAATACTCCGTCTTTGGGATCCTTACTGGCTAAGAAGACTTTTCTGAGGACCAGGCCGCCAACGCTAAAGGCGTGTTTTCTGACCTTTGAGTTGAAATAACGAGTGATCTTTTGTTAATAATGCGCGAGCTGTAGTTGTGAATCTTCTCGTCTTTCATCAATCAGATCGAGGGACGCGCAGAGCCATTCGTGATTGTGGTCTTGGTCAAATGTCTGGAATCTATGTGAGGCTACCTTTACTTCGACAGGAAGGACTGCCTCGCTCCCGAAAGCCAGGGAGAAAGGAGTATGACCCGTCGGCGTTCGATGTGAGGTTCGGTATGCCCACAGTACCTGGGGGAGCTGTTCTGGCCAGACTCCCTTGGCTTCGTCCAGTATTTTCTTAAGGCTTGCCTTTAGCGTCTTATTGACGACCTCGACCTGCCCATTTGACTAGGGGTAGGCCACGGAGGAGAAGCTTTTTATAATGTCGTGCCTCTCAAAAAATTCAGTGAAGAGGTCACTGTCGAACTGCGTTCCATTATCTGATACGATCTTCTTTAGCAGCCCGAATTGGCAGATAATGCTTTTGACCATGAAGTCGAGGACTCTTTTTGAAGTGATTGTTGCCAGGGGCTTTGCTTCGGCCCACTTGGTGAAGTAGTCGATAGCCACCACCGCATAACGGACTCCTCCCTTTCCAGTAGGGAGGGTGCCAACCAAGTCAATTCCCCAGACTGCGAATGGCCACGGGGACGAGATCATCTTCAACTCGACTGGGGGATCTCGGGCAACTGTGGCAAATCGCTGGCACTTGTCACATTTTTTGACGTAGGAGATCGAGTCCCTTGACAGAGTGGGCCAGTAATATCCTTCCCTTAAGATCTTCAGGGCCAAGCTTTGCCCCCCAGTGTGATCTTCGCAAAAACCCTCGTGCACTTCCTGCAAAATGGTCTTCGCATCACTTGGCAGAACACACCGTAGGAGAGGTAGAGAGTGTCCACGCCGGTATAATATCCCATCTACCACTGTATACCTTGGATCTTGGTAAAGTACCTGCCTTGTGTCATTTCGCTCTTCAGGTAACTTTCCTGCTGTGAGATATTCGAGGATGGGGGTCATCCAGGTCGGCCTGGCGTCGATCATCTCGACCTCCACTCTGACTTCCTCTATGCTTGGTTTCTCCAAGAACTCTACTGGCACTAACCCCAAAGTCTCTGCCTCCTTGAAGGTAGCAAGCTTTCCGAGGGCGTCCGCGTTGGCATTCTGCTCCCGCAGTATCTGCTCAATTGAGCCATGCTCAAATGCAGACAACTCGCTATTTTACATTGTACAGGTAAGCAGCCATCTTGGTTCCCCGTGCTTGGTATTCGCCTAGCACTTGGTTTACCACGAGCTGGGAATCGCTGTAACATTGGACGGAGCTGGCCTTCAGCTCCTGGGCCACCCTTAGCCCGACCAGTAAAGCTTCGTATTCAGCCTCGTTGTTGGACACTTTGAATCTGAATCTCAACGCCGAGTGGAATCGATGTCCTTCTGGGGATATCAAAATGATTCCAGGCCCAGAGCCATTCTCGTTAGACAAGCCATCTAGAAAGACCTTCCATGAGGCCTGGGGTAAGGAGGCCTGGGCTAAGGATGCCTAGGCTGACTCTTCTACAGGATCTTCTCGGAATCCCGTGCGCCCTGCCAAAAAATCAGCCAGGGCCTGGCTTTTTATTGAAGTTCGCGGTATGTACAAAATATCGAACTGGCTGAGCTCAATAGCTCACTTCAATAGACGTCCCGATGCTTCAGGTTTTTGCAAAACCTGCCTTAAAGGCTGATCGGTTATGACGTGTATTGAGCGGGACTGAAAATACGGCCTAAGCTTCCGGGAGGCCGTGATAAGACAGAAGGCCATCTTCTCCATCAACGGGTACCGGGACTCAGGTCCGAGAAGCCTTTTGCTGATGTAATAGACTGGCTTCTGAGACTGATCTTCTTCTCAGACTAATACGGCGCTAGCTGCATCTTCCGTGACAGCTAGGTAAAGGAAAAGAGGCTCTCTTGCCGTTGGTTTGGACAATACGGGTGGCACGGCTAAGTGTAATTTTAGGTCGAGGGAGGCACGCTCGCACTCCTCGGTCCACTCGAACTTCTTATTCCCCCGGAGCAGGTTGTAGAATGGCAGACACTTGTCGGTAGATTTAGAAATAAATCGATTAAGGGCCGCCACCCTTCCTGTCAGGCTTTGAAAGTCCTTTCGTGACCGAGGTGAGGGAATCTCGAGTAGCGACCTGATCTTATCGGGGTTTCCCTCGATTCCTCTGGTATTAACAATGAAACCCAGGAATTTTCCTGACGCGACCCCGAAAGTGCATTTTTGTGGGTTAGGCCTCATGCCATATTCTCTCAGTATCTTAAAGCATTCCTCCAGGTCGGAGACATGGTTATCGGCAATTTTTGACTTGACCAGCATGTCGTCAACGTACACTTCCATGTTCTTCCTGATCTAGTTGGCAAACATCCTATTTACCAACCTCTGGTATGTAGCTCTGGCGTTCTTCAGCCCAAAGGGCATGACCTTGTAACAATAAACATTAGCCGGGGTCATGAAGCTAGTGTGTTCCTGTTCTGCTGAGTTCATGGCGATCTGATTAGAGCCCGAATACGCATCCATAAAGGACATGAGCTCGTGCCCCGCCGTGGCGTTTACCAATTGGTCGACCCTCGGCAAGGGGAAGAAATCTTTGGGGCAGGCTTTGTTCAGATCGGAGAAGCCGATGTAGGTCCGCCATTTCCCGTTGGGCTTCGGGACCAACACAGGATTGGCGACCCAGACCGAGAACTTAGCTTCACGGATAAAGCCGCACTTTAAGAGCCGGGCTACTTCCTCCTCTAGGGCTTCAGCTCGGGTTGTTCCTAGACGCCTTTGTTTCTGGGATTTCGCAGGCACACTTTTATCCAGGTGGAGGGTGTGCATGATGACGCTCGGACTGATCCCCACCATGTCTTCATGAGACCATGCGAACACGTCCAGGTTCTCTTGCAGGAACTTAATCAGCTCCGCCTTCCTTTCGCCACATAGATTCTTCCCGAGCTTTACCATCCGCGAGAGATTTTTTGGATCGATATTTACCTCCTTGAGCTCTTTGATAGCTTCGAGCTCGGATTTATCCTCGCCTATTCTGGGGTCGATATCATCACTTAAGATGATATTTTCCCCTTCGGCATTCTGAGGTTTTTCAATCTTAGGATTAGGAACAAGTTCCTGAGATTCCTCATTTCCGCCCTGGACGGTCATTGTTAACTGCCCGGGTTTTAATTTTTCCTTCATAGAAATGTTGTAGCATTCCCTGGCAGCAAGTTGATCGCCACAGACCATGCATATCCCCGAGGAAGAGGGGAATTTTAGCGCGAGGTGGCGGATGGAGGTAATGGCTTCAAACGTTATTAGTGTAGGTCAACCCAAAATGGCATTGTACGAGGCGGGACAATCGATGACCACAAACTTGAGGAGTTTCGAGACTGTCCGAGGTCCCTCTCCCAAGGTGATCACCAGCTCGATCATTCCTATTGCCGCCGATCCTTCTCTAGAGAATTCGTATAGCATCATGGAGGTGGCTTTCAGCTCGGTGACAGACAAACCCATCTTTTCCAGCATAGACTGGAATAGTAGGTTTACCGAGCTCCCATTATCAACCAGTACTCTCCTAACCCTCTGATTAGCGAGCTGAACGGCTACAACCAGAGGGTCATTATGAGGGAACTGGACATGGCTGCCATCTTCTTCAGTAAATATGATTGGTTGCCTCTCCAATCGTTGCTGCTTTGGTAGATGCTACTCAGGGACGAACTCCACTCCATTATGAGCCTTAAGTTCATTGACGTATCTCTTTTGGGCACCTCTGCTCGTGCCAGCCAGATGGGGACCTCCAGAGATCATGGAGTTCTCTCCTCCTATCATGGGAGGAGGGACGTCCTGATCTACCCGAGACTCGAGCTGACTTATCGAGACTTCCGGAGCTGGATGGCCGGCGGGAACTCTATTTCCTGCATACTGAGCCAAGGGTCTGGCTCTGATGAGAGTCTCGATCTCATCCTTCAGGTGTCTACAATCATCGATATTGTGGCCAATGTCGTTGTGGAACTGACAAAACTTGGAAGGGTCTCGCTTACCTTTATGGTGCTTCAACGGTTCTGGCTTCTTACAGGGGAGGCGAGCAGAATTTTCTAGGAAGATGTTCTCCCTAAAGTGGGTGAGCTCGGTATAAGTCGCATAGACCGGCTTAAATTTTTCTACGGACTTGTTCTTCTTTGGGCCGTGCTGGTTGCCCTTGCTGCTCCCCTTTCTCTTGCATCCACCAAACTGGTTATTCTATGTAACGGTTTGGGTCGCTGCCACGACGTCCGTTCCCACTCCAACGGGCTGCTCAGGGGCCTAGCTAGTTTCCATGGCTGATGCTCGCGCCTCCTCCAGGTTTATCCATCCCTGGGCCCTATTTAGGAATTCATTTATGGTGCTGACTCCCTTCCTCTATATCTCTTCCCAGAGTCCTCCTCCGACGAGGATCCCAGTCCTCAAAGCCATGAGCTTGGAGCTGTCATCTGCGTCTCTGGCCCGAGCAGCGACGTTCACGAATCTGCTTAGGTAAGCCTTCAGAGGCTCGTCAGGTTGCTACCGTACGTTTGCCAGGGTATCGGCCTTGACGCGGGTAGCCTGGGAAGTTCGGAATGCTCTCTTGAAGTCAGCAGAGAAAGTTTTCCACGAGTTGATTGATTGCTTCTTACTCTATTTGAAACATTGTCTGGCCGGCCCAGTCAAGGTGGATGGAAATATTAGACATCTCAGCTCGGGACCAATGTTGTGAGCCATCATTAGGGTGTTGAACATACCCAAATGATCTGACAGGTCCCCGTTTCCGTTGAACTTGGACAAGTGCGGCATACGGAAACCATGTGGATATGCCGTTGTTGCTATGCTGGGGGCGAAGAGCTCAAGTTCGTCCCTTGAATCATGCTCATCTTTTTCTTTTTCCGATAAGAGCTTCCTCATCAGCTCCTCCATCTGAGCCAGACACTCAAGGGTTTTGTCCTGACTTCCTTCGTTGTTCCAGGGCTGTTCAACAGCTCTGGATCCATTGTATGCGTTTGCCGGGTTATTGTCCCTCCTATCTTGAGATAGGTTATATGGGACGTTCCCGCTATCGCGTACTTCAGACAGGTCTTCCCTTTGGCAAGCATGGCAGCCGTTTCCCACTGGGTCTCCTCTTTGAGAGTTTAGGCGATCTCGGAGGTCACCCCTCGGGGCGGCCTGGGGACTTTGCGCCGAGCTCAAGCATTGGCGTAGGTCTTCGCCGGAGAGGTCACATAGATGGCTTCCGATCCAATAGCTTCCATTTGAGAAGCTCGGAGCCCGCTTCTGGGGATGAGGATCCAGGACTTCTCTGGGCGCCCGACTACGATGGGAAGGTCCGACGGAAGGAGGATTTCTCCTACTGCTCCCATGAGCCGGAATGTCTCGAACTGGCCAGGGAGGAGACGGGTATCTTATTGGTGAAGGAGGATGCCTGACTGGGGATGCAATCCTAGTCCCGTCAGGGCAGATCAAGTTAGGTCGTGGCCGCTCCGCTCTACCGTCCTCCGCGTCCTGTGCTCGGCGGTATGAGCGGGGTGCAGGACAGCTGGCTGGGGCGGGCTGTCGTTGTGAGCCCTCCCCGGATCTCCTTCGTGAGCTGCCTCGAGCCCTCCTGGGTGCGCTCGAGAGTGGAAGTGAGCTGGGAGTTGAGGTCCGGACCAATCAGCTGTACTGCTGCTCGGCCCTAGGTAGTTCCTCAAAAGTGGTCTCCCGGTGGTACGATGTGGGAGTGGAATTTGATGTTGGGGATCTGATCGACCAACTGGGCCTGGACCGATTACCCTGACGGGACTTATCAGTCTCGCCTTGCCTCTTTCCGACGTTAGCGTCGGTTGTAAGAGGGGGTAGTCGGGCCAAAACCTCTTTAATTTGCTGGTTAGCTTTCGCCAGCTGACTCCTCAACTGTGCATTTTCCATTTCCACCGCCGTGTAAAAATCTGGGTTCGGATTGGGCGGCCGGGGAGCCGAACTCCAGTGTCGTCTTGGCCTATTAGCTGCTTGCCCGGTCACTGCTGAACCTCAGGGTTCTGATCATCGGACATGGCGGCATGATGGGCCTCCTGCCCATCACGTTGGTCCACCTCGTTACCATGTCTTGAGCGAGTGACTACCATGGTTGGGTATTTGTGATAGCACCAATCTAATAGCCTCTCAATGAAAGCACCAAACTGTTGACACAATTCTTCGGCAACAAATAATTACAAGAATAAGGAGAGGGATTAGTGCTAAATAATGAACTGTAATAGATGAATGATCTCAAAGTGAAATGATAACAAGAATACTTTTTTTAGGTGGTTCAAAGGTTAAAATCCTTCTAATCCACCAGCCAATATTATTGATATCTCTCTGATATTCTTTAAAGGGTATTTCTTTACAAATTAGAATCCAACCCTTTGCAACTCCCAGGATCTCCATATTTAAAGGGAGAGGGCACCTGGGTGTTGGCAAGGGAGGTCATCCCATGATTTTCTTACCTATCATGTCACTTTTGTGACATTCATGATTAATTCCTAAAACCTGACATTGAAGTGTGGTCTAATCAATAGGTAAGGGGGATAATGGGCCGTACGGCCCAACCCAGCTTTGGATGCCTGAACACGCACGTTTATGCTGTGTGTCCGAGAAGTTTGGGATGGATCAGACACGTGATGTCTGATATATGCACGTTTACATTGCGTGGTTGACTTTATAAAAGGTCAGAGGTGGCAAATCAAGCTCGTATCTCGAGCTTGTGTAGTCTCAGCTCGTGGTGTCCATACTTTTGACCCGACTCCTTAGTAATCTCATTAAGCCTTTGGTTACCTCGAGCTAAAGAGGTAGGACCTTGTAACAGCAGCTCCGGGTACGTGGCTTCCACGTGGCTGATATAATTATGCCCTTTCTCAGCTCGCTAATAGCCCGTGGATATTTAGGGCATACACTATCCAACAAGTTCATCCTCCTCCTCCTCGACACATACCTACCTCGAATCCTCAAGTAATCTAAGACGAGACTCCCACTGTCAAGATCCCGGTCAAGCCACACGCCCTGGACAAGATCCCTGAGGCCTTTCGGGGTACTCTGTACGAGACAACGAGCCACATGGTTGGCCACACCTATTGAGCCAGCGCCAGAGATTTAAGGGCCATAGAGGAGCGCAGTCCTGAGGATGTTCTCGAATCTACCATGGGGATGAACCTAACTATGAGTCCTTTTTACTCTCCTAATCTTTTCATTTTCTTTAGTTTGTTTTTTTTTTAAAAATCCGCTGAATAATCAATTTCTCCAAACTCTAAGTTTTCAATCCTTATCCGAGTAAGCTCAACTTTTTCAAAAACTCTCCTCAGTTATGTGCCCTCCAAGGAACCATAACGTATAAACGTTCTTGGTTGCTTTTACAATGTGAGCTCGTAATAATAATAAAAAAAGAAATGGTTATTTAATAATCTAACTGTTATTGAATTGAAATGACATTTATAAATAAGGCTTACATAAATGGTAATACTATTGATAATACTATTTTAAATGTAGGGCATTCCAGGTCCGTGGGACCATTTCCCCACTTAGCCGGACTAGCTTGAAAGTTCATTCGCGCAGGACCTCTACGATTTGATACAGTCCTTCCCAATTTGAGCTTAACACAACATTCTTGGTATTTTTATTTGCCAAAAAATCCCATCAGAGAACCAGATTACCTAATCCAAGTCTGTGTTCCCTAACCTTTGAATTGAAATAACGAGTGATCTTTTGTTGATAATGAGTGAGCTGTAATTGCAATGCCTCTTATTTTTCTTTGATCAGATCTAGGGATGCAATAAGTAGCTCATTGTTATGATCTTGATCAAATGTCCTTTGACTGTGAGTCATTACCATTGCCTCAATTGGAAGCATAGCTTCGCTTCCAAAGGTTAGGAAAAATGGGGTATGTCTCGTGGAGGTTCTATGCGTGGTCCGGTAGGCCCAGAGTACTTGTGGGAGATGCTTGGGCCATAATCCCTTGGCTTCATCTAAACTTTTCTTCAGGCTGGCCTTCAAGGTCTTATTTACAGCCTCGACCTGCCCATTGGCTTGTGGGTATGCCACTGACGAGAAACTCTTGGATATCCTATATTTTTCACAAAAGTATGTGAAGAGATCACTATCAAATTGCGTTCTGTTGTCTGACACAATATTTTTAGGGATTCCAAATAGACATATGATACTCTTCGCAACAATATTCAGGACTCTCTTCGAGGTGATGGTTTCCAAAGGTTCAACCTTTACCCACTTCGTGAAATAATCGATCTCCACCACTGCATAACGAACCCCTCCTTTTCCCATTGGCAGGGAACCTATCAAGTCAATTCCCCATGCCGCAAATGGCCAAGGGGAAACTATGGTGAAACGCTGGCATTTGTCGCACTTTTGCACATACGAGATCGAGTCCTTTGTTAAAGTGGGCCAAAAGTAGCCCTGTCTCAGTACCTTTAGAGCTAGGCTTTCCCCCCAACATGATCTCCGCAGAAGCCTTCGTGTATTTCTTGTAAAATAGGATTTTCTTCCCCGGGCAGAACACATCGTAGGAGGGGTAATGAATGCCCTCGCTGATATAGGATTCCCTAAACAATTACATACCGCGGAGCTTGATAAAGAAGCTTTCTTGCAACTTTCTTGTCATCAGGTAGCTTTCCGGTCGTGAGGTACTCCATTATCGGAGTCATCTAGGTTGGTTTTATGTCAATCATTCTGACCTCCATCGTTTCTCCCATTACACTCGGACTTTCTAAGAACTCCATCGGAACTACATTTAATGTATCAACCACTTTGGAGGTAGCGAGTCGAGCCATAGCATCAGCGACTGAATTCTGCTCGCGGGGTACCTGCTCAATGGAGCTAAACTCGAACTCAGACAACTTGCCTTTTACCTTAGCCAGGTAAGCTACCATCTTGTTGCCTTAAGCTTGGTACTCCCCCAATATCTGATTTACCACGAGCTGGGAATCACTATAACATTGGATGGCTTTCGCCTTCTGCTCTTTCGCCACCCTTAGGCCAACCAATAAGGCTTCATACTCCGCTTCGTTGTTTGAGGCTTCACACTCGAACCTAAGACCTGTATAGATCCGATGTCCTTCAGGTGAGATTAAGATTATCCTAGCTCCCAATCCATTTTCATTTGACGATCCATCAACAAAGATTTTCCATAATTCCTGCACTGGCTCCCTTATCATCTCGTCTTGTAAACTAGTGCACTCAGCCACAAAGTCAGCAAGGGTTTGTCTCTTGATTGCTTTTCCTGGCATGTATAATATCTTAAACTGGCTAAGTTCGATGGGCCATTTTAATAGACGTCCCGACATTTAAGGATTTCGCAACACCTGCCTTAAAGGTTGGTTGGGTAAGACGTGAATTGAATGGGACTGGAAGTATGGCCTGAGCTTCCTCGAAGCCAAAATGAGACAGAATGCAAGATTCTATATCAGTGGGTATCGTGATCAAGCTCCAAGAAGCCTCTTGCTTACCTAATATACGGGTTTCTACACTCAATTTTCTTCTCGAACTAATACGACACTGACTACATTTTCTATCACGACCAAGTACAGAAATAGACACTCTCTGGACATCGCTTTTGATAGTACGAGGGGTTCAACTAGGTGCATTTTTAGATTGTGAAATGCCTGTTTGCATTCTTCAGTCCATTTAAATTTCTTGTTTCCTCTGAGCAAGTTGTAGAATGGTAGACACTTGTCAGTGGATTTTGAAACGAAATGGTTTAGAGTCGCCACCTTTCAAGTTAGGCTTTGTACTTCCTTACGCGACCTAGGCGAAGGAATTTCTAGTAACGACCTGATTTTATCCGGATTCGCCTCTATCCCCCTTGTGTTGACTATAAACCCCAGAAACTTTCCTGACGCAACTCCGAAAGTGCACTTCTGGGGATTCAACTTCATGTCGTACTTTCTCAATATGCCAAAACATTCTTCCAGGTCGGATACATGGTTGTTGACAGTCTTTGATTTGATGACACTACAACAAAAAATGTCATTTACATCAGTTTCTAACTGCCGCAATTGAGTTTTGCGTCAGTTTTATATGTGACATAGAATCCCATGACACAAACCAGGCTGGCGTTTGCGTCAGTGGGGCACTGCCACAAATGTTAAAAACGAGTATTTTTTGGGTCAGTTGGGAACTGTCGCATAAAGTATTAACCATAGAAATTGCAAATGTTTATGACAATTTCCTTGGCCTATTTTGATAAAAAAACAGCAGTAGCAAAAACAGAAAAACAGCTGCAAAAACAGAAAAACATCAGTATAAGTAGAAAAACAACACTATAAATCTATTAAACATTTATCTAAAGTTAACATTTGTGATCAAATCTACAAAAATAATTCAGATTTCAAAGTTAATCTATGTATATAGGTACTCTTGTGTTCTAAATTTCTAAGTATTAAACCTACTTAAACTTAAATTTCCTCACCCACTTCCTCATGATTGATATATGCCATAATTGATTCAGTCCACTCATCCTGCATCTCGTTGATTTCATGAGTCGAATATGGTGTCGTATTCGTAAACTAATTTGAAAATATTTAAAATAATAAGTTAGAAATCATCCAAATTAAATCATGAACGATAGTTTAAATTAAAATTAAAAGGTAAAACAATACCTCATTTTTCAAGTAGGTATTTGGTCTAGGCTGTGAAATCAACTCTCTAGCAAACTTCATAATGTAAAAGCCACACTCAGTTGGCCCAGTTTGGTTTCGACACTATTACAACATAGTTATCCAAATTTAAATATTATATTTAGCATGTTATTATAATAAAAATATGTCTAAAACTTTATTACGATAAGTAATATAATTTACTTACCTTAGGAACACAAACTTTTAGATTGATTGACTCTTTTTGTCTTCGGTGTGTATCATATTGATCCAATGTCCTGCACAAAATATTAATATTTACCCAGATATGAGTTTGAAATGAAATCTTAAATTAATTAAATAATATGTATAACTTACATGATAATTATCTCCTTGATTTCCGGACGAAAATGTGAGTTTACAGGATCCAAAAAAGCGACCAAATGACTGTGTGACTGAATTAATACTAACTCTGTCATTCCCTTATCACTCCACCCATGTTTATCTTTTAAGTTATACAACCTAAGCAATGCTGATAGTTTAGTGAACCTTGTAAAATTAGGGAAAATAGGATTCTCAACATCTTCTAAGATTGACTGAAATTTAATTGGATCCACATGTGATTCATATTGTGCATCATCAATCATTTCTGCAATATCATCAACTTCATAATCCACATAAAAATACTTATTACTCTTAGATGGTCCCTCATCAGTGACTTTCATTCTTTCTCCGTGCAAAAACCATACTTTATAACTTTTGTCTACTCCATTCCTAAATAAGTGATCTTTTATTTTAAAAATTGGCATCCTGACAACGTTACCACAATTAACACAAGGACAAGGAATACTATTAGAAGATTGAGTATTTCTTGCACAAAATTACAAGAAAAACTCAACTCCATTCCTATATTTCACGGATAACTATCCGCTAACATCCAATCTCTATCCATTGTCAAACTTCACAAAAAAAAAAAAAAAAACAAAGCAACAAACATTAACAATTAGGTTCATGGATTACCTAATTGACAAGTAAATAAAGGAAACAATATGTCTAAAAAAAATTGGGCTGCATTTTCCCTATTTCTATCACATTTCCCAAAATTTAAATGAACATATATTCATTACATAAACACAACAAGCCAATTAATCAGTTAAACATGCATAATTACAACCTTATATCACCACAGCACACAGTCCCAGAACCTATCTCCACTATTTTATAATTCATACATTCCACTAAGTTCAATATCTTAATTATACATTAAGGTTTAAAATATTACCTCTAATATAAAATCCTCCAAAGCTTGATCTCACCAACAAAGTTGTCAACAAAATACCTATTCAAATATAACAATAAAAAAATTGACAAAATATATTAAAGCTATATTGTAACTAAATAAATAATAAAGTGCTTAAAGAAAATAAATAATATGTTATATGTACTCATTTAAATACTTAAACCCGAAATGAAATACTTTTTGTTTTATTTTGAAAAAGTTAACAAATCACATAAAGAAAAATCTACTATAAACATCATAACTAAATCAATAATAAAATATAACTTAAAGAAAACAAAAAAATTAATCTATACATATTTAAACAATTAAACCCAAAATTTAAAAATAAATTTAGAACGTTAACAAAATATAAACAAAAATTTACTCAAAATATTCAAACAAAATAATTAATATAGTGGAACTGTTATCCAGATTTCCGGATAGCGTTTAGATTGATGGCCTCGGGGAAGCAGAATTATCGATGTCTTTCACGATAGGTGACCAGAGCTCGCGGATATACAGAAAGGCTTCACCTCTCCCGCTTGGTGTCCGGATTACTCTTCCAAGCAAACACAATACGGAAACTCGTCAACTCTCCCGGACTCCCGAAGGGGTATCCTTCGGGGAAGCTCCTTCCAGGAGAAGCTCTTCGAGTGGTCTCCGCGGAAGCAGTTCCGTGCCTCGCACGGAACAAAGCCAAACGGTCGAGTCCTGGAGGAGGCATATTTGGAATGATATCCGCCTGACACAGGATCCCGCCTGACACGCCTGTCAGGTCAAAGCCGCACACATCCCAGCACGCCTAAGGGTACCTTTTCGCCTACTGTTCCGCTGACAACTTGGAAAAGACGGCTGACTTTGTGTGTTCCCCATACTTTCACGTAAATATACCCACATAGAGTCTTGTAGCCATGCTACTACAGTAATTGTATCCCTATTTATGGCTGGTGTAATTAAGACTCATGTACGTAGAGAAAAACCCTAATCCAAAACCCTAGCTATAAAGACCCCTTCATTTTACAAGAAGAGGGACGAACAAATCATATAGCAAAAACTCTACTAAAATCTCTCTAGCTTCATCTTCTTCAAGAGAACCTGAGAGAAACATTGTGAGTGTGTGAAGTTCTTATGCACCAGCCATCTTACTGTAATCTTTTCCAAGTATAATAACATCGACTCGTGGACTAGGGCTTGTTAACGCCTGAACCACGTAAAAACACTGTTTGTTTAGTTACATTTCAGTATTTCTACAGTTCTTATCTTTTTATTATTCTGTTAGTTATTCGTTTCCGAAAAACTCGGTAAACATTTTGGTGCTTTCATTGAGAGCTGTAGGAAGTTGTTAGTCAGCTCTTTTTCTGTGTACGTTTTTTGTATTCACTTCGTACTAAAGAGATGGTGACTACGCGAAAATCTGCTGTTGACAAAAATGCTACGGTCAACCCCGATACCGTGATGGAAGATGTGGTGCAGAGCGAACCCTTAGACTACCGAGGTGAAGACCCGACATCCCGCCAGGATCAGGTCAGTACCGAAGATACAACATACTTAGAAGACGAAGAAGAGTATGTCCAAGACGGTTATTACAAGGACGGCTGCTACTATGAGAAGAACCCAGAACTGGTCCAAGTAGCCGAAGAACTGGTGGCCACTAAGGCCAAGCTTGCTGAGCAGGAGCGCGTCTCCGAAAGAATGCAACGCATGATGGAACGCCTCCAAAGTAAGTTCGGAGATCTAGGCGACTCGGACGAGGATACCTCTGTTCGAGGTGGTGCTGATGCCCCCATGCCGGATCCAGCCGCTGCTGGACCATCCAAAGCCGCCCCTAACAAGGGCAAAGAAAAAGTTGGAGAGCCTGTGCGCGCTGACGCCCCTGCACCTCCTAAAGGCGTGAATCACCAGGCCGACTGCCCCCCCCGCGCGCAGAAGGTCTCTGGCGCTCCTAAGCCCAGACGCCCTTCAGCCCCAAGGGGGCACTCTGTGCCTAAAGGGCCCGGTGCTAAGGCACCCAGGCCTAGGGGAAGGAACAACCGCCCCAGTGATTCCGTCAATCAGGACGGTCGGGCTGCGAACTCGCACTCCGAAGATAGCTGGTCCACGGTGGACCTAAGAAGAAGGTTGGAGGCCAAGTATGAGAAGGCCAAAGGGGAAAAAGCCCGGCCTCGCGGAGATGACCTCCGAAATCATATTAATGACAAGCTCCGGGGACGTGACCTCCCGGAAAGTGATACGAAGAGGCTCGAGGAACAGATTGCTGCCTTGACCAAGCTGGTCCGGAAGCAAAGTGGGGCCCTGTCAGATTCTGAGGAGGAAGACCCGGAACCATGTATTAGGAGGATCGCGGAAACGTCCCTCCCGGATAACTTCAAAATGCCTCACATAGAATTATATGATGGGAGGACAGACCCGCGTACCCACCTAGCTAAATACAATAAAATGATGCAAGTGGCGCGCGTCAGTGAGGACGCCAAATGCATGTGCTTCTCACTCACCCTTACCAAGTCTGCGGAGGACTGGTGGAAAAGATTAGCTCCCGGATCAATCCACAGTTGGAAGGAGCTACAGTCCGCGTTTAGGAGGCAGTTTATTGCTGCCCGCGACCACGACATGGAGGTTGGTTCCTTAACCAACATCAAACAGCAACCCACTGAGAACCTCAAAGCTTTCATTCAGAGAATGATGGAAGCTGCTGCAAAAACCAAGGTCAGCGATGACATGAAGCTGATCGCCCTTCAATCGGGCCTTACTGTCGGCTCCCTGCTATGGGGGGAAATGCAAAGGAGACGGGCAGAAACCCTGTCCGAATTCATGTCAAAAGCTCAGGGAATCATCAACCTTGAGGATGCCTACCAGCAAGCCTTTGGAGTTCCCCCGGCTCCAACCCCTTCCGTGACTGCGCCGAGCTTTGCTTCGCAAGCTCCCGCACCAGTCCTCACGCTTCCAGGAGCCCGATTCACTCCGAGTGTGTATGGGCCTTCCGCGTCTGCTCAGACGCCGGGTCAAACCCATTTCTCTGGGTATGGAGCGGTACAAACCGGATGTAGTATCGCTCCTAGCATGCCGCAGCCGCAAGCGGAAGCCCCGGAACGAAGTTTGAGCCAATCGCGGAGCAAACGAAGCGGAAAAAACTCCAACCGGGGAGACCATTCAAAGAAACCCCGAAAGGATTATGAGCCCAAGTTCACGGAATATACCAGTTTGATAGACTCGCGAGAGAATGTCTATCGGGCGACCTGTAATATGGTCAACTACAGGAAGCCCCCGAAAGTGTCTCACGGAGGAAGGCGTCCGCGAGACTCCAATAAGAGGTGTGAGTTCCACGGAGACGTGGGGCACACCACGAATGAGTGCCTTCAGCTGAAGGATGAGATCGAGTCCCTGGCAAGAGCGGGACACCTCGGTCAGTGGGTGAGAATACCCATAATCTATCCCGGACAGGGGGTAGTTCACGGAGCTGCATATTCACCGGGACAGAGGGGGACCGCTAGCGCTCCTGGAGCCGGTCACCCCCAAGCTCCCGGGTCTCAGTTCCCAGCACTTCCTCCTCCACCTGCTCCGGCGCCCATTGCCTTGTTGGCTCCAGGGCCAGGCAACCCATATCCGCCCGGCCTTGCTCCGCCACCCGTTGACGGACACGTCGCCACCATTTCCGGAGGACCACACCTTGCCGGAAGCACCCGCAATTCCCAGAAGAGGTACTTGAGGGAGTTAGAGCACGCCGAGGAGATGTGCGCCTTGGTCCAATCACCTGCTCAACGTCCCCGAATGATGGATCTTCCCATCACCTTCACGGAGGACGATGCTCGACATGTGCACTTCCCCCACAACGATCCCCTCGTGGTGGAAGCCCAGATTGCCAATAAGAAGGTCTCACGGGTCTTGATCGATAACGGAAGCTCCGTGAACATCCTCTTCAAAGCGGCCTTCCACGCGATCGGATTGACCGAGACGGACCTGGCCCCATGCCCCATCCAGCTTCAAGGTTTCAATGGGGACGCACTCATGCCATTAGGCAAAATTCAACTTCCGGTCACCCTCAGAGGAGAAAGCGACGCTTGTGCCTTCAAGCATAGCACATTCGTGGTGGTCGACTGCCCCACGGCGTATAATGCCATCTTAGGCCGACCGGTCCTGATCGATTGTGGGGCCATAACCTCGATACGTCACTTATGCTTGAAGTTTCCCTGCGACGATGGGCGTATTGGCACCCTCCGAGGAGACCAGAGAAGTGCACGGAGCTGTTATAACGTCTCCGTCCGAGCCGTCTACACGGTCCGAGAGACGTCTGCTGCCATTCCTTTGGCGGAAGTATTGCCAGAAACTAGGGATGCTCAGGAGGCATACTTTGACGAACTCGACCCAAGAGTGGGAATCGAGAAAGCAATAGAGCCGATGGAGGAAGTCGAAGAGGTGATCCTCAATCCGGGAGAACCCACCAAGGTCATTCAGGTGGGGAAAAACCTGCCGTCGGCCGTTCGAGATAAGATCGTGGCCACTGTGAAGGATAATCAGGATATCCTGGCATGGTGCCACGCTGATATGACGGGGATTAATCCCAATGTTGCGTGCCACGCACTCAACATAGACCCAGCTGCAACTCCAATTCGCCAAAAGAGGAGGCCGCTGGACCCAGTGAGAGCCGAAGCCGTCAAAGCTGAAGTGGACAAATTGATGTCCATAGGCTTTCTCCAGGAGTCGCACTATCCCGTGTGGTTGGCCAACCCAGTTCTGGTCCCGAAACCCGATGGGTCCTGGAGAATGTGCATTGACTTCACGGACCTGAACAGGGCCTGCCCGAAAGATTGTTTCCCTCTCCCGCGAATCGATCAGATGGTGGACGCTACTTCCGGGTACGAACTCTTATCCTTCATGGATGCGTACTCCGGATACAACCAGATCAAGATGCATGTCGCGGACCAGGAACACACCAGCTTCCTCACGGATAAGGGTGTCTACTGTTACGTGGTCATGCCTTTCGGTTTGAAGAATGCTGGGGCGACTTACCAGCGTCTGGTAAACAGAATGTTCAAGGACCAACTGGGGAGGAACATGGAGGTGTACGTGGACGACATGTTGGTAAAGTCCAAGACCTCCGGGGACCACAGTAACGACCTTGAGGAAGCTTTCGCCGTGATCCGAAAGTACGGGATGAAACTAAATCCAAAGAAATGTACTTTCGGGGTCTCGTCTGGGAAGTTCCTCGGTTTTATTGTCAGCTCCCGCGGCGTGGAAGCCAACCCTGAAAAAATAAAGGCGTTCATAGATATGCCTTCCCCCCGGAAGCATAAGGATGTCCAGAGCGTTACCGGAAGGATAGCTGCTCTCAGTCGCTTCGTATCCAAGGCCACCGACAAGTGTATCCCCTTCTTCAATGTTCTGCGAGGGAACAAGAAGTTCGAGTGGACCCCCGAATGCGAAGCAGCCTTCCAACACCTCAAAGAACATTTAACCCGAGCCCCCATTCTGTCCAAGCCGGTCGAAGGAGAGGCGTTGTTCTTATACCTAGCTGTGACTGAGCACGCAGTAAGTGCCGCTCTCGTCCGGGAAGATGGCCGTATCCAGCTCCCTGTGTATTACGTAAGCAAGAGGTTATTGGACGCCGAGTCCAGATATTCGATGATCGAGAAACTCTCCCTCTGCTTGCTGATCGCTTCACGGAAGCTGAGGCCATATTTCCAGGCGCACACCATCAAAGTACTCACCAACCACCCTCTCCGACAAGTCCTGCAGAAGCCCGAGTCTTCTGGCAGATTGCTTGAGTGGGCCATGGAACTAAGCCAGTTCGACGTCCACTACCAACCGCGTGTTTCCATAAAAGGTCAAGCTCTCGCGGACTTTATTGTGGAGTGCTCGGGAATGAATGACCTCCCAGAAGATCCTGTCCCGGAACTTCCCACCTGGAAGGTCTACGTAGACGGAGCCTCAAATGAAAAAGGAGCTGGAGCGGGGGTTATCCTAATATCTCCCCAAGGGCATCAGCTCCAGAGCGCCATCCGTTTCGCATTCCCAGCATCCAACAACGAGGCAGAACACGAAGCCATGTTAGCTGGGTTACGACTGGCCAGAGAAGTCGGAGCCCAAAAAATCGAAGTGTACAGCGACTCCCTACTTGTGGTAAACCAAATATCCGGGGAATACCAGACGAAAGGCGAAAGGATGGCTGCCTACGTGTCTCTCTCCCGCGACCTACTGCAGCATTTCAAAGGCTACAAAATCCGCCAGGTCCCCCGGGACCAGAACTCACTTGCGGACACGCTGGCCAAGCTTGCAACGGACCCGGAGATTGAACAGTATGGCTTAGTCCCCATCGGGCACTTAGAAGCCCCCAGTACTGAGACGCGAAGGATAAACGCCATCATCGACCATTCCCACTCCTGGATAGGACCCATCCTCAGATTTCTCACCACCGGAGAACTCCCCACCGATAAAGCGGACGCAAGGAAGCTCCAGTATCAAGCTCCCCGATACGTGGTTATGGATGGAAAGCTTTACCGCAGGGGGTTGTCCATACCCTTCCTTAGGTGTGTTGCCGGAACCGAAGTCAGCACCATCATCCATGAGATTCACGGAGGCTTCTGTGGCGATCATACCTCCGGGCTGAGCCTCTCCAAAAAAATCCTTCGACAAGGATACTTCTGGCCCACCATGAAGAAGGATTGTGTGGATTATGTCAGGAAGTGTGAGCAGTGCCAGAGGTACGCCAAGGTTCCGCGAGCGCGGCCTACGGAAATTACCCTAATGACCAGCCCCTGGCCGTTCGCCGTTTGGGGCATTGACCTAGTAGGTTCCCTCCCCACTGGAAAGGGTGGAGTGAAGTACGCCATAGTCGCGGTAGACTACTTCACCAAATGGGCTGAAGCTGAACCTATGAACACGGTCACATCTAAAAAAGCACTGGATTTTGTCATCAGGAATATAGTGTGTCGTTTTGGGCTTCCACGGAAAATTGTGTCCGACAACGGAAAGCAGTTTGACAGTGAACACTTCACGAACTTCTGTGCTTCGCATGGAATTATCAAAAGCTTTTCCGCAGTCGCCAGACCCCAGGCTAATGGACAAGTGGAAGCTGTAAACAAAATATTAAAGACCACGTTGAAGAAAAAACTCCAAGCCTGCAAGGCTCACTGGCCGGAAGAACTTCCGCGAGTACTTTGGGCTTATCGCACAACAGAGAGAACTTCGACGGGGCACACGCCTTATTCCATGACCTTCGGTTGCGAGGCCGTCATCCCAGTAGAAGCTATGATCCCCTCTCACAGGCAAGACACCTACGATCCTACCCGGAACCATGCCCTCCTCCAGGAGTCCTTGGACATGATCGAGGAGCTCCGGGAGCAGTCGCAGGTCCAACTAACAATGTACCAAGGCAAGATAGCCCGACACTTTAACATGAGAGTCCAGAGCCGTACATTCGAAGTTGGAGATCTTGTCCTACGGAGAGTATTTCCTGCTACGCAGGACCCGGGAGTAGGAGTCCTCGGACCCAACTGGGAAGGCCCCTACGAAGTCCAAGAAAAAGTGGGCCATGGGACGTATCACTTAAAGAGACTCGACGGATCTAAAGTCCCGCGCGCCTGGAACGCGGAGCACCTCCGCCGTTACTACCAGTAGGCCCCGGACCATCCAGTCGGAAGTCCTTGGTGAAAATAACAAAAGTGAAAAATGTGGAAATAATCCTCCCTGTTGTAAAACTGACGCCTAGCAGGCTAATTCAATGAAACACGGAGAGATTCACTCCGCTTTTACTGCACTTTTTATCCCTGTGTTCAAAGCTGCGTTTTAACAAGTGACCACGCGGTCCGGAGACGTCCGGACCCCACGCTCACTTGGGGGGTATACATGGCTAAGGCATAACCATACGCCCCTTGAACAAAACGTACACAGAACACCACTTATGTGCTAGCATTGTGTTTGAAATTTTTAAATTGTTTGAAATGTTTAAATTGTTGAGCTTAGGTTTATTTGTTGCCATGAACATGCTTGCATTACGTGTCATATGTGCTTATGTGAAAATTGCCATGGAAATGCCTGCCATTATGTATCATAAGTATTATCTCCTGTGTAGCCCAGCGATGGACGGGACTGGGGGTTGAGGCACGTTCATAGAGCTACGCCAAAACACCCCCAACTCCCTGACAAGTCCTTTGCAGAATTCTCCGCGATCGCTGTAGATCTTTGCTTCGCAAACTCCAGCTCCGGGTCTCGGAAGGCAAAAAATGGCAAGATCCGCGAACACTGTAGAGCTTTGCTTCGCAAGCTCCAGCTCCGGGTCCCGCAAGGCGAAAGATGGCAAGATCCGCGAGCGCTGTAGAGCTTTGCTTCGCAAAGCTCCAGCTCCGGATCCCGCAAGGCGAAAGATGGCAAGATCCGCGAGCGCTGTAGAGCTTTGCTTCGCAAGCTCCAGCTTCGGGTCCCGCAAGGCGAAAGTTGGCAAGATCCGCGAGCGCTGTAGAGCGTTGCTTCGCAAGCTCCAGCTCCGGGTCCAGCGAGGCGAAAGATGGCAAGATCCGCGACCGTTGTAAGCCTTGCTTCGCAGGCTCCAACTCCGGATCTCACAATATAATGCATGGCAAGCTCCATGGCCATTGCAAGTTTCAGCTCCAGAAGCAGACATGCTTGATCCCCCCACTCACAGCCGGCTTTGCTTCGCAAAGCCCCTGCTCCAGGATCACACCTGGTGGGCGTGGCGATTTCCCCAACAGCAATAAGCCTTGCCTCGCAGGGCTCCATGCCAGGTCCCTGAAGTCAGCCACAATGAGGTTCGCAACAACAGTTAGTTTTGCTTCGCAAAGATCTAACCTTAAGTCTAGCGACGCTCACCAAAAGAACTCCCGTTCCAAACAATGGAACGACTCACCTTAGCAATCCCAGCGAACAGTATAACTATAAGTCCCGGGATTGGCTATTTGCCTCAGGAAAGATAAAGTACGGTGAAAGGAGCCTGGCCGTTGGAACCAGAAAACCTTCGTAACCTAGAAACTACGTGGGGAAAGACATCATCCGTTAAAGCTTCAACTGGGAAGTGCATAAGTTTTGGCCGTTGGAACCAAAACCCCATACGCCCCTACAACAGTTTCTACCGTATAAATGTCTACCCTAAGCGCAAAGATAAATAAAGAACTCGGCAGAAAAAGAAAGGAGAATGCTATGATTATGGCAAAATTGTCCGCAATGAAAAACTCAAAATGAAAAACAATTAAAGATAAAACCCCTTCAAGCATTGGGGGTAACTACAGCGTCCACGACCGCAGCTTCGGGGGCATCTGTTTCAGCTGAGGCTGACGGAGTCGGCTCATTGGAAGGAGGAATTTGGTCATGAGAAGGTTCAGAGGTCCCCGCCTCTCCGGGATCTCCCGCCTCAGGAGCTTCAGCACGATCGTCAATGTTATAAGTTTGGACGTACGCCTCTGGGCCCTGATCCCACACGAGTAGCTTCTCCCTCATGGCTTCGGCATCATCTCCCAGATAGCCTAACACCTCCGGGTTCACTTTCCAGAGTTGATGCATGAGGACCACATGCGATATATTAATAGTCCTGTTCAGTATCACCTCAGCATCCTCCTTCTCCTTCAACCGCTCCGCCTCGGAGGTTGTCAGCTGTGCTTCCGCGGCAGTTAGTTGGGCCCTCAATTTTTCCATTTCGGCCTTGGAGGCATCCCGCTCCCCCTTAAGAGAATCAATCGCCTTGCGCTGCTCCCTATTTTGGTTCAGCACGGATTGCTTCTCGGTCACATGCCCCCTGGCAGTGAATTGCAAAGCCCCGATCTCTTTATCCTTCTCGGCGAGCCCCAACTGAAGCATAGACACGAGATCCCTGCTCCTCTTATGGAGTTGCTCCTCGTCGTGCAGCTTACTCTGAAGAGTGGAATATTCCTCTTGCCGCTTAAGGAGGAGATCGTTCTTTGATTGCAAGCGGGCTTCCAGGGTATCTTTCTCCACCTTGGCTTGGGACAGCTCTTCCCGGAGCTTGGAGTTTTCGGTCTTAATCCCATCCGACCGCTGTCTAAACTCATTCTCTGCCTTGGCCCGGTACTCTTGATATTTGGCAAGATATTTCTTCTCCGCCTCTTCTTCAGCCGTGCGCCGGGCCTGATCAATCTTCTCCGAAGCCCCCAAGGCCTGTTGGGTCAGTTTCTGTTTCTCCGCTTCCAAGGCCTGGCGAGCCAGTTGGCTCTCCTCCAGCTGAACCAGAGCTGCACCAACCTCCCGGAACGAGCGTTCCGCGATCATAGAGGCCTGCAAGGAAAGACAACAGAATGAGCTAAAGCAGGACCAAAAGACAGATGGTCCCAAAAAAAAAAAAAAATAACAACTGACGGCTTACCCCGGACAGTTGCTGCTTCACAGCGTGTGTCGGCAACAGCGGATCCTTGCTGCTGCTGATGGCCCATTTCTCAGAATTGAGCTCGCATAAGCTCAGGGCCATGTCCTCCATCATCTCAGCTCCGAACGGCGCCAATGCACGTCCGAGCCTAGGCACCAGCCTCTTCTCCAAGGCTGGACCATCCAGAACCGCTCCGGCCGGGTGAGGAGATCTCACCCCCTCGGCCAGCTCAGCCCTCTTCATGGCAGACAAGTTATCTGCCCTTCCCTGAGTAACGGCCTTCTCCGCCTCTAGCCGCCTCTTCAAAAAACTATCGGCCCGTCTTACACCCTCCAGGAGGGCAGCGGGAAAACTGGTCGGCTTCCGCGGAAAGTGGAACTTCAGGCCAGGCAGGGGAAGATTGGTTGTCTGAGAAGACGGAGACCCCGGAAGGGTGGACCCCCTTTGGGCTGGAGGAGGAGGCAGCCGGGGTATTAAGGCCCCGGTCTGTTGCTTTTGCTGCTGCGGTAGCAGAAGTAATTGCCCTTGTTGCTGCTGCTGGTTTGGATGTTGCTGTTGCTGCTGCTGCGGCGTTGGTGATTGTCTCTCTTGTTCCTGTTGCTGCTGTTGTTGTAGTTGTGATTGCTGTCGTTGCTGTTGTTGTTGCCTTCGACCGGGAGAAGAGTGTCTAAGGCGTTTGTTCTTAGCACCCTCAGCATCTCCTCCGGGACGCTTGCTCACCCCAGTTGTCCTCACGGGGAACACAAGCCCTTCCCCGTCGCTACTGCTACTCGAGACCATCATAGTCTCGGAAGGCCCTTCAGCAGGGGACTTCTCTACCCTCGGAGACGCTTGCGCCTCGCCACTTGTCTTCTTGGGGGAGGCAGCCTTACCTCCCCTACCAGCCTTGGTCTTCCGTCCTTTCCCCGTGGGCGGGTCTTGGCTGGTGGCAGCCTTCTTAATAAGCAAAGTAACCTTCCCCAACATCTTGGCTTCGGGATACTCTGCAAGAAACGTACAAAGCAAGGTTAACGAACCAACAAGAAATGAGAAAGAAGATAAGCGGAAGACAAGACAATCAGCAACATAAAAGTACAAGCAAGCCCGCCAGCAGGGAACAAGAAACAAGAAAAAGAAAAGTTTGAAAGGGACGACCATGCACGAGAAACGTGGATGGCCTTCCCCGAGCAAAACAAAACATCGCTTCCTGCTCCAGGAAGCTCCCGTACTCCTTGAAGTCCGGGAAGAACATGCTGAGAGAAGAAGGGTCAACCATGATGACACCTTCTGGCAGACTACCATCACTCAGACACCAGAGGAGCTCATCTACCCTATCACAGTACCTGTCGAAAGGTATCCTACGCGGATCTAGCCTAAGGAAACGAGGATCAAACCCCATCTGAGAGGTTTGGGAAACTTCAGACAGGCTGGGGGTGTGGATCAATCGAAAACTAGTCTTACCTCTCCCGGAGGAACTAGCCCCCGGAGCCCCTTCGTTAGGGTAAGCCGCGGCGTGGCGAGCCTCGATCTCCTCTCCCTCCGGCTGGGGGTCGGGGAACCTCTCCGCCCAACTAGGAGATAGAGTATTTTCGTCCCGAGCGGCTTGGGTGATCACCTTAGACAGCTCCAGGGCAATCTGCTCCCGGATGTCAGCCGACACCTGAGTCTGCCCCCTACCACTTACTGGCTCGATATTTTGGAAGGAGGCGAGTAACCCATACTCCCTCAACGATTCGGAGGTCACAAGTCCCTCCACTCTCAACTCTTCCTCGGAAAGCCCTTCGTAGAACTTGGACCTCCTTATCATCTCCGCGCAGCGAGGTGTCCGCGGAACGACTTCTGCAAAAATCAAATACAAGCGTTAGAGATCCTCCCAAAAGGCAAATCAAACACAAAGAAACAAAGTTGAAAAGGAAAAGAGGAAACACTTACCAGGGATTTTGAAATCCAAAGATAGAGCTGGCACCCTCTTCAGCGGGAAGCCAGTCGTCAGGAACCAGTATTCCCGGAGGTCTGGAACCCTCGCGGTATGACAAGTGGGGCACATCACATCCGGGTGCCTTTCTAGCCTGTAAAACCCCACCTTGTCTGAGTGACCCCTCATAGGCTGAGACTTCAACCCATAAAAGTACAGCACCTCCTCCGGGGTAGGAGCTTCCAGTCTCCGGGACATGCAAAAGATGAACCACCCCGCTAAGAGCTTGTAGCTGGGAGGAATTAACTGGAAGGGGGCAATCCCCGCCTTCACACAGAAATTGGCGAAGTAACTCCTTAGGGGCAAGTGCGCTCCGCACACTATGTGTGCCCAACTCCAGGCACCAAAGCCCTCGTGGCTCTGGCTAGCTGACTCGCCCAGCACCGACAGACGGTGCCACATCAGACCTGGGATGTTCTTCAGGCCTGCCTCAGAGGAATACAGCTCCAGCATGCCATAATTCCTGAAAAGGTTCGGTTTTTGGTCCATCTCCCAGATGGAACTATTGGAGGTTGGTGGGCGCGACCGCTTTCGCCTTTCCTTTCCCCTTTCCACCAGCGACAGGAGAGCCCTTCTCTTGGGCAGAATCAGCCTCCCCCGCAGCAAGGAGTTGTTCCTTCGAGATGTTCGTCACTGGACAAAAGAAAAGAAAGAAGAAAACACTCTAAGCAGTCAGCACCCTTGTCATACCCTAGTGGTATCAAAGGCGTCGGGGAGACCCTCCTCGAAAACTGCTTGGAGAGGCTCCCACCGAGCTTACCGAGGGATTGGCACCATGCCACCCGAAGGACAGCAAGGAACCAGACTCAGACCCCGAGCCTAAGCCCACCAATAGAAGTGTTTTTCCAGAGAAAGACACCCTAAAGGCGTTCATGCTTATGCCCTAAAACAGCAAAACAAGGGACGACTTTCCAAACGCAAATCGCCAAAACATGCAGAAAAGGCTACTTATCGACTCACAATCAATCACATGCCTACCAAAGCCCTATTCACAAATGCACATAAGCAATAATGGCAGAAACCTCTACTCTAACAACTACCAACAACCTAAGGTTTGGGAGGAAAGAGCAAAGTAGAAATACTTACTGATATTCGGGTAGTTGGAGGTTGAAGGAGTAACTGGATCACTGCACAGCACGATCGCGAGAAGTAAAAGCTGCAAAGACGAACGGCGATTCAAACCAGGAACTTCGGGGAATAAACCCACTGCCAAATCAAAAAGAAAAGTTTCCAGATACTTACCAAAAGAAATGGCAAGTTCGGGGGAACGTAAGCTGGGAAGCCTGAGAGTTCGAAGGTTTGGAAATCTGAAAATCCTAAAGATGGAGAATCTGAAAGCGTAAAGAGGAAGAAAGGTCCTTTCCCTCGTTTTTATAGCAGGGAAGAGGCCGTTTCGAATTCCTCAAGTGGACGGTCCCGATCTTCCCATTCCGTGTGCATCAGATCCAACGGCTGGAGAGGAAGCGACGATCCTATTTATGACTCCTCGGATGGGAATAAAGTATTTATTTCCCATCATTACACCACCTCGGGCCCGGAGTACCATTAAAAACCGTCAAATCATTAGTTAGATGACTGACGCACGCATACTCAACCAGTCGCCTCACGCACACGTCTTGGTCGCAGAACCATTCCCAGAATGACACGTGGTCCTTGCCGCACTTGAGTACTTGATCTCAAACAGAAGAAATTCTCTTTCTTTTCCATACTAACACTCAGGCGGGAAAAAGGAACCCTTCCGGGAACACAGAAGGTGCCCCCTCGCCTAATCTAAGATACCGATTGTACAAGCTCCCGGATCCCTCAAAGCTCCGTGACCTTGGGGGGTAAATGTTATCCAGATTTCCGGATAGCGTTTAGATTGATGGCCTCGGGGAAGTAGAATTATCGATGTCTTTCACGATAGGTGACCAGAGCTCGCGGATATACAGAAAGGCTTCACCTCTCCCGCTTGGTGTCCGGATTACTCTTCCAAGCAAACACAATACGGAAACTCGTCAACTCTCCCGGACTCCCGAAGGGGTATCCTTCGGGAAGCTCCTTCCAGGAGAAGCTCTTCGAGTGGTCTCCGCGGAAGCAGTTCCGTGCCTCGCACGGAACAAAGCCAAACGGTCGAGTCCTGGAGGAGGCATATTTGGAATGATATCCGCCTGACACAGGATCCCGCCTGACACGCCTGTCAGGTCAAAGCCGCACACATCCCAGCACGCCTAAGGGTACCTTTTCGCCTACTGTTCCGCTGACAACTTGGAAAAGACGGCTGACTTTGTGTGTTCCCCATACTTTCACGTAAATATACCCACATAGAGTCTTGTAGCCATGCTACTACAGTAATTGTATCCCTATTTATGGCTGGTGTAATTAAGACTCATGTACGTAGAGAAAAACCCTAATCCAAAACCCTAGCTATAAAGACCCCTTCATTTTACAAGAAGAGGGACGAACAAATCATATAGCAAAAACTCTACTAAAATCTCTCTAGCTTCATCTTCTTCAAGAGAACCCGAGAGAAACATTGTGAGTGTGTGAAGTTCTTATGCACCAGCCATCTTACTGTAATCTTTTCCAAGTATAATAACATCGACTCGTGGACTAGGGCTTGTTAACGCCTGAACCACGTAAAAACACTGTTTGTTTAGTTACATTTCAGTATTTCTACAGTTCTTATCTTTTTATTATTCTGTTAGTTATTCGTTTCCGAAAAACTCGGTAAACAGGAACTTATACAAAATATATACAGTAATATATATACTCATTTACATAAGTAAATCCGAAATTAAATTAAATTAAAAAAAAATGAAAAAGTTAACAAAATATAAAGAAATTATAATAAAAAAATTCTAAGAAAAATAAATTTTCAAATGCAAAGTTGAAACTAAAACAATTACATAATCATTAATAGAAGACTATCCAAAAATTAAAAAATCTGAAATATAGTCAATTTATTAAAAAAAATATCACAAAAATTAAATTTACATCATAAAAATTAA
This sequence comes from Humulus lupulus, assembly GCF_963169125.1. Taxonomy (NCBI): domain Eukaryota; kingdom Viridiplantae; phylum Streptophyta; class Magnoliopsida; order Rosales; family Cannabaceae; genus Humulus; species Humulus lupulus. The sequence goes on along the minus strand of NC_084797.1, from coordinate 108,231,175 downwards.
TAAAATTGCACTTACTTGTGGTATTGAGCAATGTGGGTTCTTGAAGTAGAAAACCTCAAAAAACTAAGAAAGTTTATGGGTTTTCAAACCATTATCTTCAAAAATACAAAATCTATACAAAAAAAAAAAAAACTATGTATAAGGTTCATAAACATATATATATATCATCATTTTTACATTAAAATTGAAAAAAAAAGGACAAAAACTTACTAAAATGAGGGAAAACGCAAAGTAGCGCCGCTGGAATTTCTTCAGTTTTTTTTCTTCTGAAACTTAGGTCAATGTGGCTGCTCTCAGGGACAAAAGGGGCTTAATTCAGTTAATGGGTCGTTTGTTTCAGTGGCCCACTGCCGGTAACAGCCTGTTTGTGTCAGTGGGCCACTGACGCAAACGGTCCTGTTCAATGTCGTCAGTCTACGAACTGACGCAAGTGCCTCCGCATTTGTGGCAGTGCCCAACTGCCACAAATGCTAATTCTTGGTCAATAGCGCCAGTCAACTGCGTTGACTAACGCGTTTGACTGACACAATTGCCTTTTTTTTTTGTAGTAGTGCCATCATATCATCAACATACACCTCCATGTTTCTCCCGATCTGGTTGACGAACATCTTGTTGACAAACCGTTGGTATGTACCCCCAACATTTTTCAGCCCGAATGGCATAACTCTAGCAATATACGTTATGCTCGGTCATGAAACTGGTATGTTCTTGGTCTGCAGGGTTCATCATGATCTAGTTATATTGAGAATACGCGTACATCAAAGACATGAGCTAGTGACCGACCGTGGCTTCTACCAACTGATCAATTCTTTGTAGTGAGAAAGAATCCTTGGGACAGACCTCGTTGAGGTTAGAGAAATCGATACAAGTTCTCCACTTCCTATTTGGCTTCGGGACCAGCAACTTACATCGAGTATTTTGCTTCCCTGATAAACCCGCATTTTAGTAGGCGAGCTACTTCTTCTTCTAACGCTTTAGATCGTACTTTCCCCAAAAGCCTCCATTTTTGGGACTTTGCAGGTACACTCTTTTCCAAGTTTAAAGTATACATTATTATACTCGGACTGATTCCCACTATGTCCTCGTGTGACCAGAAGAAAACATCCAGGTTCTTTCGTAGAAACTCGACCAGCTCTTTCTTCCTTTCGACTTCAAGATTTTCCCCAATTTTTATAACTCTTGAAGGTTCTTTCGGGTCGATGTTTATTTCCTCGAGCTCTTCTATTGCTTTAAGCTCAGACTTGTCTTTGCCTACCCGCAAATCAATGTCATCCCGTTGGGCGACCTCGCCATCTTCATCTCAAGCTTCTTCCATCCACGGGTGACTTCCATTACTTGGGACTCCTCACCTCCCTCACTTATGACCATCACGTGTTGCTCGAGTTGTGATTTTCCCTTCATAGAAATGCTATAGCATTCTCTGGTGGTGATCTAGTCTCCTCTTATGGTGCATATCCCCAAGTTTGAGGGGATTTTCATTGCCAGGTGTCGGATTGAAGTGATGGCTTCAAATGCCATCAGTGTAGGTCGACCCAAATTCACGTTATATATGGCCGGACAATCGACTACCACGAACTCGAGTATTTTGGAGACAATTCGTGACTCTTCTCCCAATGTCACCACTAGTTCGATTGTCCCTATGGTTGATGCTCCTTCACTCGAAAAATCGTACAGAGTCATTGAAGTCGCCTTCAAATTGGATACGAACAATCCTATCTTTTCTAGGGTGGAACTGAAAAGTAAATTTATGGAACTTTCGTTATCCACCAGTATTCTCCGTACCCTTCGGTTAGCGAGCTGCACGGTTACCACCAGCGGATCATTGTGTGGGAATTGGATGTGGCTAGCATCCTCTTCCATGAAAATGATTGATTGTTTTTCCAATCGCTGTTGTTTCGATAACCACTACTCCGGGACAAACTAGACACTGTTATGAGTTTTCAACTCATTATTATACCTCTTTTAGCCCCGCTGCTCGTGCCTGCCAAATGAGGCCCTTCGAAAATAGTGGTTATATCTCCTCCTATTATCGGGGGAGGATCGACCTGATTTGTCTGAACTCCAAGTTGACCTGTCAGAGCTTCTGGAATTTACTGAGGATTTTTTTCGGCAGGTTGGTTGGGAATTACCCGATTTCGGGTGTACTGGGCTAATGGTCCAGTTCAAATGAGAGTCTCAATTTCATCCTTCAGTTGTCGGCAATCATTAGTGTTATCACCGATGTCATTGTGGAATCAACAAAACTTTGAAGGATCTCTCTTCGCCCTCTGATGCCTTAAAGGTTCTGGCTTCTTCCACGGGAGGCGATTAGAATTAGCTAGGAAAATATGCTCTTTGGTGTTTGTTAGGTCGGTGTAGGTGGCATAAATGGGCTTGAATTTCTCCACAGACTTTTTCTTCTTCGTCCTGTTCTGGTCGCCCCCACCATTCTCCTTCCTCTTGTTATTTCCCGCTTGATTATTCTGGGTAACGGGTTGAGCCGTAGCTGCAACATCCGTCACCACTCCAATCAGTTGGATAGGGGCCTAGCTGGTTCCTATGATAGCAACTTGTGCCTCTTCCATTTTTATCCACTCTTGAGCTCGTGCCAAAAATTCGTCTACGCTTTTAACTCATTTTCATTAGAGTTCTTGCCACAGGTCGCTTCCCACCAGGATTCCTGTTCTCGTTGCCATGAGTTTGGAGCTATCATCAGCGTCCCTAGTACATGCTGCAACATTGGTGAATCTGCTCAGGTATGCTTTCAGTGTTTTACCAGAATTTTGCTTTACATTGGCCAATGACTCCGCTTCAACACGAGCTACCTATGAAGCTCGAAATGCTCTTTTACACTCGAAAGAATTTTTTTTCCACGAGCTTATTGAATGTTTCTTGTACTGTTTAAATCACTATCTGGCAGTTCCAACCAGAGTTGCAGGGAACATGATACATCTTTGATCAAGCCCGACATTGTGGGCCATCATTATTGTGTTGAACATATCGAGGTGATCGGATGGATCTGTGTTTCCATCAAATGTCGGCATGTTCGGCATCCAAAAGCCAATAGAATATGTACCTGCTGCAATGTTTGGAGCAAAAGGTTCGAGCTCCTCATTTGAGTCGCAATCGTCCTTTCCCTTCCCGATAAGAGTCTTTTCATTTGTTCTTCCATCAAAGCCAGCGTCTCAATGGTTCGGTCTTTGGTCCCTAGGTTAGCTGGTGGCTGTTCAACTACCCCCATCCTATTATACACGTTTGATGGGTTGTTGTCTGTCTAAGTTTGAGCTTGGTTAGGCGGGACATTCCCATTGTCACGTACAATGGACGAACCTCCCTCATGTCGAGTATAACTAATATCCTCATTCTAAACTGGATACCTTATTTGTGAGTTCAAATGATCGCATAGGTCGGGTTGTGGATCATATCGAGGAATTTGTTCTAAGCTCAAGTGATTCCTAAGGTCACTCCCGGACTTGCCTTCACGCTGGCTCTCCGTCCATTAACTTGCATTTACAAAACTTACGACTCACGGTTGAGATCGAGGACCTAGATTCTCAGCACGTGTCCGTGGGGCGTAAGTATTTACAGACCAGGGAGGATTTTTACTACTGTTCCCATGAGCTGAAGAGTTTCATTGTGGGTGAGGTGGTCTTGGATGTCTTACCGGTGACGAAGGATGCCTTATTGGCGAGGCAATCCTCGTTCCATCAAGACGAATTAAATTAGCCCACCTTAGCTCCAGTCCAATGTCTCTAGTTATCTGTGGCACAAGAGGATTCACTAGAGCACTTTGCCTTCGTGAGCTTATCCTAGCCCCTCCTCGCGGGTTGTTGTGGGCGTTTCTGGGAATCTGTGAAGAAGGCATAGAGCTGGAGGTCACAGTCCTGACCGATCGACTGACAGGGTAATGATGACCCCTATGATGGCCAGTGGGCTGAGTACTCTGATGGTTTTGCTCTGAAGGCACAAAACTTAGAGTGGCGATTCTGACAGAATGACTATGTTTTGACAGGTTATTCCTGTGGGACTTATGAGACCCACTTTGCCTCTTTCTGACATTAACATTAGTTGCAAGAGGAGGTAAGCGAGGCAAGGCCTCCTCGATCTGCCTATTTTCCCTAGCGAGATGGCTCCTTAACTAGGTGTTTTCCATCTTGATGGCAGTCAAGTATCCTGGATTAGGATTTAGTGGGAGTGACGCTAAACTCACAGCGTTGTCCTGACCCACTGGTTGCTTCCTAGGACGTTGTTGAACATCTGGTGTTCCATCTCATTATTGTGCATAGATCAAGTGAGCACAATGATAAATGTCGACTGAAACTTTGGAAGCACTAATTTCCTCTCAATGAAAGCACCGAACTGTTGACACAGTTTTTCGCCAACAGTATATTAAGAAATCAAATAGGTAGATTAGTGCTAAATTAGAAACCGTAATGAAATAATAAACATCCTCTCGAAAACACACAACTTTTACGTGGTTCAGTGGTTAAAATCTACCTAGTCCACGAGTCAATATTATTACTTTTCTCTCTTAATTTCTGCAGAGTTTTAGTAATACAGAAAATGGTCGTCCCTTTCCCTGTCAGTTATCCCTAATATTTATAGGGGAATTTCATGGAGAGGTTTGGGTTACCGCGTGAATAAATAAGGTATATATTTAATACAAATTATTCCCATTTACATTGGGATATGATTTGATAACAAAATAGAATATACTCTTGCTATCTTGAATAATAAATGATAGATATGTGATATAGCCTAGGCATTAATGAGCGTATAAGAAGCCTCCAAATCTATTGGGATACTTCAATATGCATGTTTTCCAGGTTTCCACAAGCTGAATATATCACCCAAGCTCGTGTTCAGAGTCTATTTGAACCCTAGCTCGCAGTAAACTCAGAGCGCCCAAAGCTGGATATGGTAATTATAAGTATTGAACTCAATTGTTATCCTGAGATGCGGTTTGATAATATCTTGTGCATCATGCTATTAAGCCCCCAAACTTGAGCTGTTCACATCACTGTTAGCCAGATATTCTACTTTGCTATTTTTCCACATATTCATCTGTTAGCTGTACCCGAGCCGAGTAATTGAACTCATGCTGATTTTAGGGTAAAACAATATGGTTTTGAGCAGAATGTTGACAAGCCCTGCGTTTACCAACTTAAGGAAAACAACATTGTGGTATTCTTGGTTCTCTATGTGGATGATATCTTGCTCATTGGAAATAATGTGAAGAAATTATCAGACATAAAATACTGGCCGGGAACTAAAATCCAGATGAAGGACTTGGGTGAAGAAAGTTATGTTATTGGTATCCAGATTTTGAGGGATAGAAAGATCAAAACTTTGGCTCTATGTCAAACAACTTACATAGATAAGGTGCTTGAGCATTTCTCTATGTTTACCATCCCAACATGGAATCCATCTTTCTAAAAAGCAGTCTCCACAGACTATTGAAGAGATAGATGATATGAGAAGGATTCCTTATGCATCTGCAGTTGGAAGTCTAATGTATGCTATGTTGTGCACTAGACCAGACATTTGTAATGCAGTGGGTGTTATGTGCAGATATCAATCAAACCCAGGAAGGGAACATTGGATAGTCGTCAAGCACATTCGGAAATATCTTCGACGAACTAGGGATTATATGCTAGTCTACTAGGGTGGAGTTCTAAACCCGTTAGGGCACACCGATTATGATTTTCAGACTGATGTTGTAGAGTCCAAGAACTTTACTTAGCTAGTTAGATAGTAGTAGTAATAGTAATAGCTAATAGTATGTTTATTACTATGGATTTTGGTTTAAGTCGGGACTTAGTTGGACACTCGTAGCAACACTTGTAAATTTTATATGTTTAACCTATAGTTTAAGAATATTAATTATAACCTAAGGTTTGATTAATATGACTGACTATAAAGATGATATTTACTATTACTATAAGGTTTAGATAGATCCAATAAGATAATAACACTTGTCATATGTATGTTTAATGAGAAATTAAGTATTTTTGAGGAATAGTTTATTAAGAATAATATTATAAAATCCTAGAGTTTGCCAGCAGCTTTGAAATCGTTAAAGGACATAGTCAAGGCTACTCATTTCAAATTAGGCTGAAAAAGTGTAATTACATGTTTAATATTTCAGCGTATAACGATATATGGCAGCTCTAGGGGGCAATATATCACCATACGGGGATACGAAAAACACGTAACTTCGCATGACCATTTCGACGAGCCTTGGGAATGTGAGCCCAGGTGATATATCGCCTATGGTAGGTGATATATCGGCTCTAGGGCTGCATTTTCAAATGATTTTGAAACCGAGCTCATTTTAATCCTTAACCTCTTGATAAGCCAGAATATTTTTTACTGAGTCTTCAGCCTCTGCTGAATGATTATTCAAATATTTTTCAATTAAAAAGCCATTATTTTATTCAAGCTAAATGAAGATATTTTCATTTTTGAACTCTACAAATAGGATCTAGTACCCAGCCATGTCTTCATTCTTCAAGCTGGGTTCAGAGCGAACAAGCTGCTATGATTACTTTAGAGTGTTAAACACTTGGGTTGGGGTTATAAGCTTATCAAACCTTGGGATGTAAGGTTCATAATGTGACTTTTGATTTCAAGGTGTAGTTCGGGTATAGCAATTTCAAAGGTATTCCTAATTCTAGTGCCTTTCTGTATTGTTTCATTAGTTCTTATAGTTTCTCTCTACTCAAATCCTAACTCAATATTCTTTATTCTTGATTAGGCATCTAAGTTCTTTGAACTTGAGGTTCTTGTTGGTAAGAATCTTCTCGATGGTTTAGTTCATTCTTTTTATCTTTTTTCTTTTAGAATACTCACCTATCTATTAATGGTTTTTAGGAGTGTTCCAAAATCCCGACCTTGTTCTCATCATCCCGGTATTTTGGTAAGGAAAATATGATAGTTCTTATGTGATATGCACTATGTTTATATAAAAGTGTTAAGATTATGCTATAGTATGATTTTATGTGTTATGATATATGCATGTTTTGGGGCTTATAGTTGTTATATAACAAACCCTAACACTTTATGTTTTGGGCTTATAGTTGTTATATAGCAAACCCCAACATTTTTATGTTTTTGGGGCTTATAGTTGCTTAACTAGCAAAACTCATTGTAGTTTGAGGCTTATAGTTGCTTAGTTAGCAAACCCCAATAGTTACCATGTACATGGGTTAGAATTATGATATATGTGTTATAGTATATGATATATGTTCATAGTTTATGTGTATGATTATGTTTCATGCTTGTACTAGATTTTCCTTGCTGGGCATTAGGCTCATTCGTTTATGTTTGATATGTGCAGGAAAATAGTTATGGCGGTGGGAAGGTTCTTGGCAACTTGGGAATGTGTATTGAGGGAGAATGGAATCGGTGGACTGCGTGAACGATTCGAGGATAAAGTTGTTTCTAGTCATTTAAAATTAAGCTTTACATGTATTTTCCGCACTTTGTTTTGTAACAAATTTTAAGATTTAAAGTTATGATTATTTTAATATTTTCAAAACAATGGGATCCCATATCCTAAATGAATTTTCGTGTATTTAACCTTTGCTTTACATTTTATAATAAAGTTATGGTTATTTCATATGTATGTTTTCTTAAGATTAGTGTCTGTGTATAGTAGTTATTAATGGTCCAAGGTGTAGAGTAGTTGGGTCGTTACAGATGTCGATGACAGGAAGTCAACTTCTAGAATGGTATTTACTCTTGGGGGTGGAGCTGTGATATGTAGAAGCGTTAAGTAATCCGCGATCTCAGATTCTACCATGGACGTTGAGTACATAGTTGCTTCTGAGGCAGCTAAGGAAATAGTTCGGATGAGGAAGTTCTATACAAATCTTGGTGTTATTCTAGAAATGGATAAACCCCTCATTTTGTATTGTGACAACAATTGGACGATAGCCAATTCTAAAGAACCTCGGAGCCACAAAAGAATGTAGCATATAGAGAGGAAGTATCACATCATCATACAGTATGTGGCATGGGGAGAAGTGAAGGTCATGAAGATTGCATCTGAGGACAATCATGCGGATCCCTTCATAACCACACTAGGAGAGACAACTTTTCTAAAGCATATAGAGGGAATGTGTTTGAGAGAAATGTCACATTTGTTTTAAAAGTGCAAGTGGGAGTTTGTTGGGTTTTATGCCCTTATAAAACCACATTTCTTATGTAATTCATTCATTATCAATAAAGTAGTAGAAATCATTTTGTTCATTCAAATTGCGTTGTTTACATATTTTATTACATGATTAATTATTATTAATACAAAAGTTTATAAAATCCCGAACATATGTATAGTTACATTTATAGTGACTCAGTCATAGTGGATTATAATTGTAATTATATGTTCAAAAACGTTTTGTCCTAAGATTAAATGAGTACTTTGGATTTTTACTGAATGGGTAATATACGATAAGATATACTTAGACATCTGGTATGATTTCATATCCAGGTCATTGACCAAGTAGATAAGATCGGATGTATTTTGTTACATCAATTGGACCAAGATTTATTATTGACAAGATAAGTAAGTATCGTTATTATCTAATCTAATCATATTATAACGTTGACAATAGGTCAATTCAATGTTAATTTTGAGTGATTAATATTCAGCTAATTGTATTATTCAAGTCTTTTGATTTGTTTGTTGCTAGCTTACCCTACGGACTAGCTCATACTTACATATTGGAGATTTGGTAGTATAATTGAGTGAGAGTATTTATCATGGATATGAAATATATAGCTTCTGTTTAAGAAGGGAAACAATGATTTCCTTATAGCTTGGTTCAAGTTTTAAATGATAGAGTACTCATTTCTGTAATTAAATTTACGAAAATATCATTTACGAGGAACTTAGTGGGAGTTAAGGATAAAATACAACTGATGGGTAAAATGATAATTTGCACCCATCTCATTAGTAGATCATCTATAGAGGATTGGATGACGATTATGGTTATAAAAATGGATAACGTATTTACATTTGGTGTAAAACGTTCTATGAATTCAAGAGTGCAATTTTGAGTCTATAGAGGAGTCATGAGGAATTAATAAGGTTGTGAGATTATTTGTTATAAATAAACTATTGGTAACTTATTGGATCTTGAGTTCATGGATTCATGGTCCCCATGTCATCTCTTATCAAAATGAAACTAGTAGTCTTGAATATTTAATTTAATTATTAATTATAAAAATATCATATTGACTAGGTCAATAAAAATAAATAATGTTAAATTATTTATTGATATTTTGTGAGAAAAAAATTGAAGAAAATTTGAGGTTTTTATTGCAAAGTCTCAAAAGAGAGAGTATTGTAGCCAATTGGGACATTTTTTTTAATATTGATAAATTATTATTAATATTAATAAAATGAATTAAATAAAGGTCAAAATTATAATTGGTTGATTTTGACAGGTATTTAATTAATTATAATTATTAAATAATTAAACAAAGTGGGTAACTAAAACCTATTTTATGTCCTAGCGAATTGCCTATATATACTAGCGTTATAGAATGCATTAAAAAAGCTGAATTTAACAAGGTGAAAATTCACTACTAATATTCTATACCTAGCTGCCCACTCTCTCTTAGTTTTCTCTCTAGGTATTTTCTTCTCATGTGTTGAGACTTGCCCACACAAACACTAGGTTGTTTTAGAGAAAGACTTGGAAGATCGTGGTCTTGTTTCAAAGTGGTTTGGATTCCTTCCAATACCTAGCATTTGACAAGGAAAAAAGGTTAGGGAATCCAAAAGGAGTAGTCATTATTCCACTATGCATCTCGTAAGTACTCTAATGGTTTTATTATTGTATTTATGAATCTTTGTATATGAAAATCACTTCTATATGTATTTATGTTTTCTATTGTATGCTATTTATTGCAATAGGGAGCATGCATATAGACTTATATACATGAGTTCCTACATGTATGTATGTTAAGATACGAATGACTAAGTATGTATGTACGTTAAGATATGAATCACTAAGTGAGTATGTATGTTAAGGTGACTAAGTAAGTATGTATTTTAAGATATGAATGAATAAGTAAGTATGTATGTTAAGATATGACTGAGTAAGTAAGTATGTAAGTTACTAGTTAAGACTGTATGTATGCTCTGAGATTTTCTGCTTGCAGGTGTACTTTCAAGAAATGAATATTTGTTATGAGGCATGACCATAAGTTTGCCAGAACGTTCGCACATTCTTAAATTGTATGTTAGGGTTCAATTTCATCAGAATCCTATTCTTGGTTGGTTATCTCCCTAGTTACTATTATTTTAAGTTCTTGCTTCGTTTATGTAGTTATGTTTGTTAAGTTGTTCTTACTAAGCGTTTTGCTTACCTAGTTGTTTCATGTTGAAGGTAAGCTCGAACGCGAAATGGATCAGTGAGTGTTGGAGTTTATTTGCGAGGATGTACATGTGGATCGACCTTTTGGGAATTTATGTCTTGGGAACTAGAACCCATATGATAACTAAGAAATTATTTTGGTCTTGTTGAATGTTTAAAGTTATGACACTGTAATTTACTTTTAAGTATGCTCATACTTCCGAACTATTGAATGATTTGAAAGGATTTTTTTTATATGGATTTTCGATTACCTTATTTTTATCAAATGGTTACGTTTTTCTGCAAATTATGTTAAGAAATTTTACGGGACGTTACACACATATGATTCCTCTAAGTGGTATTTGATTTTAAAAAAATAGAAGGAAATATTATTTCTTATGATAATGGTGTTTCTATCACAATTAATACATGCAGATTTTTTGTATATTTTATGAAAGAAAATATGGTTTTAATCCAAGCTTAGGATTTTAATTAAATTAATAGTTGCTGGAATTTTTGGTTAATAGTAAGAAAAGTCTTTCAAATGAGATAAGTAAAACTAGTGTATCAAATAAATTAAACCTTAAGCTATGTATATGCTGAATGAGATATTCGCAAAATGTAAATATGTATTTTTCACACTATTATTTATGTGCGGTTTTTTTATTATTTAAAATGTGAAAAGATTATGGTTTAAATTCATTTGTGATTTTAAATAAATTATTAGTTGCTGAAACTTTGGGTTATTAAGAAAAATGATTATTTTATTTAGGATGAATAAGTCATACACCCCAATAATTTAAGTCTTAAATGATATATATGTATATGAAAAATGTAATTTTTCCACACTTTATTTATGAATTTTCACATTTAAAAACATGCCGTTTTTTTAGAGATTAGTAAAATTAATTTCTAAAAGGAAACAAGAAACTTATTTAGTTGTTCTAAATAGCTACAAATTTTGTCACATTTTTTTTATGCTATTTAAATAATGAATGAATTTATTATTTTATGAAAAATTAGAAAAGACTTAATGGAATATTTTATAAAGTAAATATGTTGTATAACAAATTTTGGGATTTAGAGAAACAATTAATGGTAAAAAAATTATGTTGCTGAATTTTGTTTGAAGAGGCAAGAAATAGGCATGTAGGAATTATTGTTATAAACGTTAAATTTTAAGAATACTCTCACGTATGCACGTCGCATGCAAATGCATTTTTACGTTCAAATATATGTCAAATGTTCAAACACGTGACTTTTACTTTGTAACCATGAAAGGTTAATAGGTAGAATTAGCAATATTCTTTTATGATTTTATGATGAAATGTTGTATGTTTGCAATTATAGTGTGTAAAGACCCGACTAACTTAAAGACCTCAGACCTTTAAAAACTACTAAGACATACTACTATCTTTTGGATATAAACATAAAATAATAGAACTTTATTATAGAAAATCCAAAATACGAGATCCCATTGTTATTACATAAAATCAAAAAGAAAAACAAAACCTACAATTAATTGTTCAATACTAAATGCGGAAATCATAAATACATAAATAAAATACTAAAATATCAATGTCGTCCTTGATCGATTCCATCGGTCCATTTCTTTAGTCCTCTCCCAATACACATGCCAAAGCCACCTAGAACTTGTCCCGCCTTCCATATTCATTTACCTGCACCATCTATATAAAAAGGAATGAGGCTAGTGCCCAGTGAGAAAAAACTACTAAAGCATAACATAAAACATAAGACGTAAAAACATAAAGCATCAAACAAAAGACTACAAATAAATGGCCATTAACTCATTACCATAGTATGTGATAGAAACCATCTAGGTCCTCTTGCTACTATTTAGAGGTAGGTTTAAACACAACCATAGTCTACGATAATGATAAAAATCTCAGGATTTGCTTACTTGATATCTAAGCAACCATATTTCCCTAGCGACTACAAACATAAAAACGACATACATACATACACATAGCATATAAACATAGTCATAAAAAAAAATCTAACTTATTTTCCTTACCAAAAACCGGGGTATAAACATAGGATTGGAAACTCCTAAGACCAAACAGTAAAACCATAAGTTTCCTAAAGAAAAGAGGATGAAAAGAAGATCTAAACCACCAAGATAAGAACTTACCGAAAACCTTAATTTTCAAAGAGATCAAACACCTAACCAAAAGGCATTATAAAAAGTTAGGACTTGAAGTAAAAGAAAAGAGTAAGAGGAACTGTGATGAACTAAACTTGAGGATTTAGAGTACCTTAGACAGCTTAGAACTTCGATCTACACCCCAATATCGAAATCACACTCTATCTTACTTCCCAAGTGTTTAGAAAATCTTAGATTTAAAAGCTTTTAACCCCCAAACCCTAGTGTTTATCTCTTGAATGAATTTAGCAGCTTGGAGACTCTGATAAGTGTTTGAAAGATGATGCAAATGGTTCAGTGAAGTGTCTTATTTATAAAGTTCAAGGAGTGAAACAAACTCACATTAAAATGAATAAAAATTGAATTTTCTGCTCAACAGATGCCCAGAACTCGGTCAAAATTGTTCAAGAGCAAGTCCAAGTTATTGAGGGCTGTTTCTTGCTCGGATTCCATGGATTTTCAAAAATGGCTGAGTGTGCCGATATATCGCCCCCTATAGGTGATATATGTACCGACCCAAATTTCCTAATAGGGCTTAGGGTCTTGATTAGCGTGCCTGGAGGGCAATAAATGATTTAATATGTTAATATGTGAATTTATGTGAATATGTGATAGAGATGCATGTTTAGTTGAATTAAATATGCATGTGGGCCCCGCCTGGATATTAGGGGTATGTTTGTGATTTTAGCCCGTTGATGGTGTAAATGTGATAAATATGATATGCATGTGATATATCTCTGTGTAGCATGATCAGAGACAGTCCTGGGAAGCGGTTAGCCAGAAAGTCACAATGGGATTGAGAATCTGACTCATGGCAAGTCGAGGGGTATTTTGGGTATTAGATGTACTATGGGGTTATCGGGTTATGGAAATAAATATTTGGAGATATATTTGAGGTTAGAATGTCTAGGAGGAAATATTGGGGAAATTTACCATTTTGCCCTCGGGGATGTTTTGGTACCCCGAGCCTTGAGGTAACCTTATAGACTTAAGTTGAATAAAACAAAACTTAGAATTGTTTAGAACATTTAGAAACCGACTCCTTCTCTCTCTCTTGAAGTGGTCTTCTTTCCTTTGGAAGCTTAAGGAAAATCTTGGTGAAGTTAGCTAGAAGCTAAGGGAATTCAGCTGGGAAATCTTTGGAGCTAGAAGCCTGAGGCTTAAGGACCAAATTCAGAGACTAAGTTCAGCAAGGGTAAGCTTTAAATTACAAGGTTTTAGCTTGAAGATTCTCTTGGTTTTTAGAATATGCATGTAGTTGGGTGAAGGATTGATTTAGGGTTTTATGAGGTTTTTGGTTTAAGTTCTTGTTAGGTTTTGCTACTGAGATTGTCTTAAGACTTCTATGATTAATGTTTGGATTGTTAGGTGGATTTTTAAGGATGATTGGCTGGGTTTTAGAAGAGAAAATGGAGGATTTTTCTGGGTCCGAAGGGTCGGGCCGCGGCATTGTTCTTGCTGAGCAGCGGCCCTCCGAAGCATTTGGGTGGCCTGGAAGAGGGTGGGCCGCAGCATGCCTTAGCTAGGGCTGCGGCGCGCATGCCCTGTGTTGGGTGTGCTCTCAGGTTTGGGGGCGAGCCGTGGCATGGCCTCATGGGGCCGCGACTCTTAGTGCTAGTTTGTGTTTTTAAGTGTGTTTAGGCTTGGGAACTCAAAGGTTAAGGCTCGAGATGGATTTTACCACCCAGATTGATAGATTTCAAGGTCCCGGAGATTAGAGTTATGGCTCAAAGTTATTTAATGGATTAGAACTTGATGGATGAATATTGTTAATGCGTTGTGACTAGGGTTTCGGCGAGGCTCAAGTTAGGGGACTGTGCTCAGAAAGCTAGGGACACAGGTAAGAAAACCACTGTTCCCATAGAGCTTGTATGCAGGGTTGAGCCCCAATATGTCTGAATTGCAGGGTGTATCCCTTTGATTGAATTTGTTAGGGTTCAGAATATGTTTATTATGATATGAATGCTATTGTGTAAATGTTTGGCAAGAGCCGGGAACGGCACAGGCCGAGGTCGGCAGGGGCCGGAAAGGACAAAGGGCCGGAACAGCGTTGGGCACGTTGAGTACAAGCCCGAGTACGACAAGGGGCCGGGAGCAGCGTTGAGCACGTGGAGTGCGAGTTGCCAGGGCGAGACCTTAAAGGATACCTGGGATATCCTCACTGCGTTGACCGTAAACCCAGGGCCTGGTAAAGCGCCTGGGATGGCTTGGTCGTATGTGTTTAGCCTATTGATGGCCTGCTAATATGCTATGTGTTTGTTATGCATATGTTTTCTGCTTGTAAGGGTTTTCTTGCTGGGCTTCAGCTCACGGGTGCTCTGTGGTGCAGGTAAGGGCAAGGGAAAAGTCAACCTCCATGAGTACGGAGAGTGTGAGGCAGCGCGTACATGTTTGGCCTGCCTGGTTGCCACAGCCAGTGGTTTTGAGGGGTGATTGTATTAAAACTTAGATTTTGTCGTCTAGTCAACTTGGTTTGTAATTATATGTTGTAAATATTTCTAAACGGTATTTTGGGATCCCAAGTGTCAAACACTTTATGATTTTCAGTAAATGGAATAATTTTCAAAGTTTATAACTCTGTTTATGGCTTAATCACACTTTTTGACCAGAAACCTTGATTAGCGAGTTAAATGCACATTTAAAACTTACTTAGTAACGACTCTAAGGAAGTAGGGCGTTACAATATATCACCTGCCCCATATTCCCGAGCCTCCGTTGTTCGTTCGTTCGAAGTGGACGTGTTTTCTGTATCAATCATAGGCGATATATTGGCCCCTATAGCTGCGATATATCAGCTTACACTAATATATCAAATATGTTTTTTCACACTTTGAACACACTTGAAGTTGTTTAAAACCACCTTGACTTAGTAATACGAGATCCTAACATCTGAGAGAAGGTTCTAGACTTCCTAGGTTTATCCTTGATTAATTTATTCATCTAAAATCCTTAAATACTTAATAAACATACATTTGAAAAATGTCACATTCTTAATTATTCTATCTAAACCGTAGGTGATAATAAATAATATTTCTAGGTCCAGCTTCAGTAATCAAACATTTTGATAAAATTAATATTTCTAAACTATAGGTCAAACTTATATAATCCATCACTATCTCTTTGAGTTTCCAAATAAATCTCGGCTTGAACTAATAACCATGAAAATTAAAATACTACAACACAAGCTACTACTATCAAACTAAGTAAAATTCTGAGACGCTAAAATTCTCCCCTACTTAAAAGAATTTCGTCCTTGAAATTTACCTACCAAACAATTCCGGATACCGTGCTCGGATGTCCTCCTTCAATTCCCACGTTGCCTACCGTTCTGTACTATTACTCTATAAGACCTTGACTATTGTAATACTCTTAGACTATAATTCCTTCATCCCCTTCTCTAGGATGCTAACCAGTCGTTCCTCATTACTTAGGTCTTTCTAAAGTGCTAACGTATCATACATGAGAATGTGGGATGGGTCTGACACATATCTACACACCATCGAGATGTGAAACACATTGTGGCTATATGCTAGAGCTGGCAGTAGGGCTAATCTATATGCTAATTGTCCCACCTTCTCGAATATCTGAAAATGACCTATAAATTGGGGACTAAGTTTGCCTTTCTTCCCAAACCACTTCACACTGTTCATAGAAGATATTCTTAAGAAGACTTGATCTCCGACTTTGAATTCCACATCTCATCGCTTGGCATCCGCATAACTCTTTTGTCGACTCTGAGTAGTAAGCATACACTTTCTAATCAGCTCCACTACGTCTTGAGCCTCTCTAACAACCTTGGGTCCAAGAAGTTGTCTTCCTCCTACCTCATCCCAATGTAACGGCAACCGACATTTCCTTCCATAAAGTAGCTGATAGGGTTCCATACCGATAGTTTCCTGGTAGCGATTATTGTAGGAGAATTCTATAAGTGGTAAATACTTACTCCATAATCCTTCGAAGTCTAGTACACCAACGTGAAACATATCATCTAAAATTTATAAGGTACGCTCGGACTATCCGTCGGTTTGAGGATGAAATACCGTACTGAGACTTAGCTTGCTACCCATGGCTTGCTGCAAGCTTCCCCAAAATCTTGATGTGAACACTTATCCTCTATCAGATACTATGGTCTTAGGGATTCCATTCAGTCGTACAATTTCTCGGACAGAAATGTCTGCATTCTGGTCTATAGTGTACGTAGTCTTGACAAGCAGGAAGTGAGCTGACTTGGTGAGTCTATCTACTACAACCCAAGTCGAGTCGTGTTGCGAATTACATGGCTATGTCTTCCCACTTCCATTATGGAATACTAAGTGGTTGCAATAAGCCTACGGGTCGCTGATGTTCTGCCTTTACTTGCTGGCATATTAAGCATTTGGACACAAACTCTGCTATGTGTTTCTTCATTCTCGGCAACCAATATAACACCTTAAGGTCATGAGTCATCTTGGTAGACCACGGGTGAATTGAGTATGGGGTAGTGTGTGCCTCGTCTAAAATCTTCATCTTAATTCCATGGTCATTCAGCATGCATACCTGACCCTTATATCTCAAGAACCCCTGTCCTGCTATAGAGAAATCCGTAGTCTTGCCATCTTTGATTGCAGCCATATGTGATAATAACGTGTCATCATGACCTTTCTCGATCTGTATATCATCTAGTAAACTCGACTGTACGGACAAGTTAGCCAGCTGACCTATTACTATTTCTATTCTATCATGAACCAGCTCTTGCTGAAGTGACTTTTGAATTCTGGATAATGCTACCGAATTTCTGTAACTCTTCTGGCTTAACACATCTGCAACTACATTCGCCTTTCCTGGGTGGTATAAGATTTCATAGTCATAGTCCTTTACTAGTTCCAATCACATACGCTAAAGAAATATTTTAAGCTTTTGTGGTCCGTATAAATCACACACCGTTCTCCATATAGATAGTGATGCCTGATTTTCAGTGTGAAGACCATCGCTGCAAACTCCATATCCTGTGTTATATAGCGTTACTCATATTCCTTCAGTTGCCTTGAGGCGTAGGCTATCACCTTGTCATTTTCATCAGCATACAACCCAACCCTTGCTTGGACGCATTGGGTGTGGGTACGCAAAGTACTGGTGCTGAACACAATTTATCTTTGAGCAACTGGAAGCTTTCTTGACATTTATCCGTCCAGTTGAACTTTTGTTATTTCCGGGTTAGGTTAGTAAGCAAAGTGGCCTTCTTAGAAAAACCTTCTACAAATCTTCGGTAATAGCCTTCAAGCCTGAGAAAACTTCTAAACTCTGATGCATTCTTAAGTCTTGGCCATTCCTTCATAGTCTCTACCTTAGTAGGGTCTATTGCAACTTCATCCTGGGATACTATGTGGCCGAGGAATGCTACTTGTGATAGCCAAAATTCATTTTTCTTGAACTTGGCATAAAGTTGGTGCTCCTTTAGTCGCAGCATAGTCAGTCTTAAATGTTCCTCGTGCTCAACTTCATCTTTTGAGTATACCAATATATCATCAATTAACGCCAAAATGAATTTATCGAAGTAATTCTTGAAGACCCAGTTCATTATGTCCATAAATGCGGTTGGAGCGTTGGTAAGACCAAAAGACATAACTAGAAATTCGTAGTGTCCGTATCGAGTCCTAAAATCTGTCTTTGGTATATCTTCATTCCTTACCTTGAGCTGGTGATAACATGACAATATATCAATATTTTAAAATACGATCGCTCCTCCGAGTTGATCAAATACGTTGTAGATTCGGGGTAGCGGGTACTTATTCTTAATTGCCACCTTGTTCGGCTCACGGTAATCGATACACATCCACATGCTTCCACCCTTCTTCTTCACAAATAGAACTGGTGCCCCCCATGGCGAATGGCTCAGTTTGATGAATCCCAAGTCTAAGAGTTCTTGTAACTGCGTTTTCAACTCCTTGGGTTTGGTAGGAGCCATCCGGTGTGGTGCCTTTGAGATAGGCTCGGTTCCTAGTACTAGTTCGATTGTGAAGTCAATTTCCCGAGTAGGGGTTAACCCTAGTAAATCGTCAGGAAATGTCTCTAGAAATTCATTTATAATTCGGACGTCTCCAACCTTTATTGGTGTTTCCTGTGCCACATCTGTGATGCTTGCTAAGAATGCATGACATCCTTTCTCTATCATCCTCTGAGCTTTGAGAGATGAGATAAGCGATTTTTGTAGTCCTAAAACCTTTCCCATTAAACATAGTTTCTGACCCTCAGGAGTTTCAAACATCACTTGCTTGCGTCCAAAGTCGATGTTTGCGCCATGTCTTGCTAACCAGTCCACGCCTAGTATTATGTCAAAATCCTTGATCTCTAGCTTTATCAGGCCTCCTTCTATCTCTGTGCCCTCGACTTTGATTAGTACTCCTCGTACTATTCGTGAAGATAGAACAACTTCGCCCATAGGCAATTCCATAACAAACCTAGTTCTAAATCTTTCACAAGGTTTGTCTAATATTTCTATCATTCCTAACGAGATATACGAGTGTGTTGCTCCCGAATCAAACAATACTGAACATATAATATCAAGGATAAGAAGCTGACCTGTGACCACCTTGTTACTAGTTTCAGCTTCTCCCTTGGTCAAAGCGAAGACTTTGGCTGGAACCATCTTGTTGTCTTTCTTTTCTTCTGGTTTGAGCTGTGGACAATCTCTTTTCCGATGACGTTCGTGGATACAATTGTAACAAACCTTGCTATTTGCATGACACTCCCCAGTATGTCATTTCAGACACTTGGAGCACTGAGGGTATTCCTCATAACCCGACCTATTATTACTGTTGACGGTGAGAACTCGTCAACGAAGTTAAGTTGGAAAAATTATCAAATTAAAATCGCTAATTGGAAAGCTATGAAAACTTGAACAATAACTCAAGAACAATGGAATAACAACAATGGAGAATTCAGTATCTCATTCACACTAATGTCTCTGCTACAGTAAAATTTCCAACCCCCCTTCAGGTGGCCTTGGAATTCAATTTATAGTAGGCTCTAACGGCCTTAGGTACATAGTGGTCCAGGGGACCAAGTGGTACAAACGTACTGTACTAGGGGAGTGGCTTCAGAGGTTGTGGCTGTACATCCCGTACAGGAGCAGGTGTCAGGGGGATGTCTCCACTACTTGTCTGTACTCCTTCCTGAGGCGTGGTAGCAGGCGTGTTGGCGCAGGAGGTAGTGGTGTCGGCTCTGACCCATGGCCGTAGACGTACGGACCACGATCCTCGCTGGCACTAGCATCCGTACCTAGTACCTGGTCGTACAAATATGTCTCATTTGACTCGTTCTGGATCTACTAAGCATAGGGACTTTGAGGTTGTGAAAAAGGGGATCTTTGGTGTCCGTATTGATTGTGGCGTTGAATAGGGGTCTTGGGCCCATGCGCATCAAGTCACGGTGTGTCGGCCTCCTGAGAAGATGGTGGGCTGGTGGACCTCCCGGGGCGCGCACGCGTGGGACCTTGCGTGGCCTCGCGCATGGGGCGCCATTGGCGGCCTCGCAGCCTCCCTCGGCCCCGCGCATGGGCATGGTAGGAGTGGCCCAAGGGCCTCGCTGAATAGGGCGCCTCTCCCTATGACGGCCTCGCTGAACAAGGCACCTCGCCCCTATGGTGGCCTCGCTAAATAAGGCACCTCGCCCCCTACGGTGGCCTCGCGGAATAGGGCGCCTCGCCCCTAGGATGGTCTCGCGGAATAGGGCGCCTCGCCCCCTATGGTGGCCTCGCAGAATGGGCGCCTCGCCCCCTAAGGCGGCCTCGCGGAATAGGGCGCCTCGCCCCTAGGATGGTCTCGCGGATCAGGAGGGCCTCGCCCATTTGACGGCCACGCGACATGGCAGCCTCGCGACTTGGTGGCCTCGCGGAAGGCGACTCGGTGGCCTCGCGGAACAGCGTCCTCGCGAGACGAGATGGTCTCGCGGATCAGGGGGGTCTCGCCCATCTGATGGCCATGCGAAATGGGGGGGGGGAGTACGCCCAGGTGACGACCTTGCATTTTCCCTTGATGAGACTATGAGCATCAACAATTACCATTGTTATTTCATGCTCTTTTGTCAGTATTAGTTTGGTTATTATAATGATGCTTTCTTTTCTTCCTGTTATTGCTATGCTGGATATTGTAGTTTCGACCATTCTGAGTCTGATTCTGCTGCTTCAGTTCAGACTTGGTTGCCTCCTCATTGCTAATATTTTCTTGTAGCTTTGCCACCTCTATAGTTGTTTCTAGAACATTGGCGTAAGAAGTGGTTCTGGGGTTTTCCAGCTTGACCCCTTATTCAATCTTGGCTTTGAGTCCCCTGGTGAACTTGGTAACCCTCAAGTAGTCATTTGGGGCCAACTCTGGTGCGAACTTGGCTAGACAATCAAATTTCGAGCGTACTCAAGTACCAAGTTTTAGTACTTTTTGTGAAACAGCTCCATAAATCCCACTAGATTTTGGCATCCTTTTAAGTAGAGAAGAAACGCAAGATATGCGATATGCGTTGCCGAGGTTCATGGGTGCCAAAATTGGCTCTACATTTCTGAGCCATTCTTCTGCCTCAAAGGGGTTGGTTGTCCCTTCAAAAATTGGAGCATGCTGCTTACGGAAACGCTCATAGACTGACTCTATGTACTAAGCTAGATAAGGTGCATGATTTTCCATCAGCCATACCAACATGGATATCCTACATTCTTCTCTTGCTAGGGTGCTTGAGTCGCTGGTTGAGGCTACGACTGAGGTTGTGGCTGAGGTTATGGCTGAGAATGCCGTTGTTGTTGTAGTAATTCTTCTACTTGTTGCCGTAACTGGATGATCTCAGCGTTGTTGTCAACTGGAGGTGGTGAATTTCTATCAGCAGTAATAGTGGTAGCATGATTTCCCCTTCTTCGGACTGGAGGAGCCTTGTGGTCTCATTGGCAGAGCTGGGGGCATTGCCGTTCGTGCGTGTAGACCTTCGTAGCAACATCTTCAGCAAAGTTCTAACAGTCGAGAAAGACACATTAGAACTTACCATAATTGTTTCTAAATCTAAGCAAAAATAACTTGGACTTATTAGTTATGATTTCTTATGAAAAATTTTGTAAGTCATTTTTTTTAAAAATTAGAGTGTGTTTCTATACTTATACTATTAGGCCATCTTTATTATTTTATAAGTCTGTTTCTAACAACCCTATATGACTTAATTCTCAAGCTCGAAACTTGTCATTGTTCTAAAGTTAACCATATTAAGGGAGGGCTGAGATCACTAAAATCGTTCCCACTACTATGGCCCCCTAAACTCTCAACACAGAACCCGATTCATTGATTTGTATCCACCCGCACTGAATTCAATCATTATTTATTGAATCTATTCTAAGTTAATTATGATTTCAAAAACCAAAAATTCAGATTCAAACATGCCATTAAAAAATAACAACTTTATTCATTTGGAAAAATATTTTCACTTATTACAATAATAATTCAAAATAAATAAAGAAACAATACTAATAATAGCTAGGGTAAAATTTCTAAAAGTCAGGATCTTCTACATCTAACCCTTCATCTAGCCTATCATCAGTTATTTCCTCATAATCATCAATATCATAAGACTCGAAACTACCATAGGGTATATTCATTAGGATATTATTCTTTTGTTCATTGGTTAATTGAATCTCAAACATATAGGTGAACCTAAGTATAAGAAAATAATATCTCATGGCTATCGGTAAGTCATCTTCATAATCTATAGTTTCCAATAATTCTTCTAATTTTGAAACCACAGAAGGAAAATCTTTAAAAGCCTAATTACTAGGACATATTGTTCCATGGCTCTCATCATAATTTTCGTAGTGATTTGAAGGTGAACTATCTCCTTGTGAAATTTGACTAATCTTTAAGTGATTCTTTCTAGCACTCCTATTGTACCCCTTGGCTCTATAATCCTTTTCAATATCGTAATGGCTCAGATATCTTGATAAGTCATGGCTCCATTTTGACTGAAAATATAATGACTAGAATGTTAGATATAAACATAATATTCATAACACAAAAACTTACATTGGCGGTTAGATCCGAAGCTTTTGCGTGTGTATCAAGGAGAACTTCATGCATATGAAACGTGGCGCTGTTACCAACTATAAAGACCTGACTAACTTAAAGACCACAGACCTTTAAAAACTACTAAGACATACTACTATCTTTTGAATATAAACATAAAATAATAGAACTTTATTATAGAAAATCCAAAATACGGGATCCCATTGTTATTACATAAAATCATAAAGAAAAACTAAACCTTTAATTAACTGTTCAAATACTAAATGCGGAAATCATAAATACATAAATAAAAGACTAAAATATAAATGTGATCCTCGAACGATTCCACAGCTCCATTTCTTTAGTCCTCTCCCAATACACATGCCAAAGCCACCTAGAATCCGTCTCGCCTTCCATACTCATTTACCTGCACCATCTAAATAAAAAGGAATGAGCCTAATGCACCGTAAGGAAAAACTAGTAAAGTATAACATAAAACATAAGGCATAAAACATAAGACTACAAATTAATGGCAATTAACTCATTACCGTAGTATGTGGTAGAAACCATCAAAATCCTCTTGCTACTATTTAGAGGTAGGTTTAAACATAACTATAGTCTACGATAATGATAAAAATCTCAGAATTTGCTTATTTTCTATCTAAGCAACCATATTTCCCGACTACAAACATAAAAATTACATACATACATACATACACATCACATTTAAACATAATCATAACACATAAAATCTAACTTATTTTCCTTAACAAAAACTGGGGTATTGGAGACAAGTGCGGGATTGGAAATTCCTAAAACAAAAACAGTAAAACTATAAGTTTCCTAAAGAAAAGAGGATGAAAAGAAGATCTAAACCAACAAGACAGGAACTTACCAAAAACCTTAATTTTCAAAGAAATCAAACACCTAACCAAAAGACATTATAACAAGTTAGGATTTGAAGTAAAAGAAAAGAATAAGAGGAACTATGATGAACTAAACATGAGGATTGAGAGTACCTTAGACAGTTTAGAACTTCGATCTAGACGTCAATACCGAAATGACACTCTAGCTTACTTCCCAAGTGTTTAGAAAAGCTTAGATTTGAAAGCTTTTAACCCCAAAACCCTAGAGTTTCTCTCTAGAATGAATTTAGTGGCTTGGAGGCTCTGAGAAGTGTTTGAAAGATGATGCAAATGGCTGAGTGAAGGGTCCTAGTTATAGAGTTCAATGAGTGAAACTAACTCCCTTTAAAATGAATAAATAAATGAATAAAAATTGAATTTTCTTCTCAACAGATGCCCATAACTCAGTCAAAATTTTTCAAGAGTAAGTCGAAGTTGTTGAGGGCTATTTCTATCTCAAATTCCACAGATTTTCAAAAATGGCTGAGGGAGCCGATATATCGCCCCCTATAGGTGATATATCGCCTGCCCCATATTCCCAAGCCTTCGAGGTTTCTTTCGTGCGAATTGGACATGTTTTCTTTATCAATCATAGGTGATATATTGGCCTCTATAGCTGCGATATATCGGCTTACGCTGATATATCAAATACGTTTTTTCACACTTTTAGCACACTTGAAGTTGTTTAAAATCACCTTGACTTAGTAATACGAGATCCTAACATCTGAGGGAAGGTTCTATACTTCCTAGGTTTATCCTTGAAATTATGTTTTCAGTAATTACCAAACTAATTAAACCATGTGAATTAATTAAGCTGCGGAATGGTAATTAAATGTTGAAATAGATTTCAGATCTGTTGGAACAGAATCTGAATTTGTCAAGACAGAAACTGAACACAATAAAAAGACAATGCAAAACAATAAAGAACACAATGAATTTTTACAAGGTTCAGAAACTCTTTCGGATAACCTACTCCTAGGGGCCACACCCAGAGAATAAAACCAATTAATAAAGAATCACAAGTACAAAATATTAACTTAAACAAAACAAGACTCCCTCTTGAGATTTGTCGCAACTTTTTTGTACTTCTCTTTGCTAATTTGATTCTGATTGAAACGCTAAACCACTTGAACTCCCTTCAATGGCCAGCGAGTTCTTGCATGCTCCCGATGCAAGGCTTGTAAAAATCCTCTCCTGAAGATTATAAAAGTTGTGTTCAAATTACAATGTGCATTAACTCATGAACATGGTATAAATTCACCACAAAAAACTAAACACTCATTTTTCCACACGATCACGTGAATACTATGATCTTGAATACAAATAAGGAACTCTCACAAATATTACAATAAACTCACAAATTATGCACCAATGAGTTCACCATTTCTCAATGCCTTTAGAGACCTATTTATAGAGTCCTTTTTCGTGCTCATAAAGGCTGAGAAAGAATCTCCTAATAAAAGAAAAAATATTTGAAGAAATTCTTGATTGATGAAGAATTGCCTTTTTTAGAAGATGCTGATCCGACATATAAGATTTTGGTGGAGACAGCTAATACATGTGTCAGATCAAAATGCTCAAGATAGAAATAATAATTAATGACATCAAAGATTCAGTTTCCTTAATTTTATAATCTTGAGCTGCACGAAAATTTAAGGTCAAATATTCCAGAAACGACTTTGAGTAAGTACTAAATGTTTGCTTTAAATAAAAAAGATGTAGCTCCCCTTTATAATCAAATTGTGATAAAATTAAGCTAAATAAGGAAGCTAAATAATCTGAAAAACACAATAAAGGGAAAGTGAATACCGAAAATCACAATAAAAGGAAAGTAAAAATGATCTTTTAATGAAAAAGACAATTCTATAAAATATGCCAATTTTAGGATTTACAATCTCCCCCTTTGGAAATTTTATAGACAAAGCATATTGATTTTTTAAAAGATCCCTGCATGAAACAAGTGAGTGCTCAAATTCATAAGAGTCACAAAATGACTCCCCCTGCCAAAAATAAACAAAGCACAAGACAAAAACAGTTGACAAAAACAATGAGCAATTGCAGGTCAAAAACCATAATCAAAGCACAAAAAATAGAGTTATTCTCTCTCCCCGTCATTGTCTAAGAAAATGCCAAAGAACAACGAAACAAAACCAAAAAACAAAGATACTTTTAGTGTTCATTGACATTTATCAAAAGGAAATAAAAATAGATCGAAAGGAACGGTAACCGTCATGGAGCTGGAGTGGTAGAGGGATTGAGAATTTCCAAAGAAGCTATAATTTGGCGCTGAGTATCCTCCGTGGTAGCGACCCTCTCGGAGAGACTTGCAAGTCCTGTCTGGACAGAAGCAAGGGCATTCGGGACAGCAGGGGTGACAGACTTCGACATCTCTAGATCCAGAACAAGCCAAATTAATGTCTTTGACCTTTCTAGCTCTTGTGGTGGAACCACGACCTCGGGTCTTCATGGCTTCTAGAATAGAAACAAACATAGACACACAAAGAACAATAACCTAAACAACTTGGGTACAAGTGAGCGAGAAAGAAAAGTAAGAAAACACTTAGAATTAAACAGCCAAGGTGAATTCGAATATATAGAGAATTTGGTGCACAAATGAGGCAAGTTCGAAAATGGGTAACCAAAAATAGGTAACCGAATTTAATGTGATAAATGCCAAAATATCTCATTTTTTCACGCCTCAAAATTGGAAACTTTTTGCATGATTTTGAATATAATGAGATAAAAAAAATAAATTGCATCAATTAATTTTTTTAAGTACATGGTCAAAAACATATTTTATTTTATTTTTAAAAAAAATTGTCGAAAATAAAAAGTAAATTGTCATACCATATGTGTCCATGTAAATGCTTTGTCCTGTTCAAGAGAAACAAGATAACCATATTTTTCACAAATTAGAGAAATGAGTTATAATTCAAATACACAGTTACCATAATTCGAAAAAATATACCAATCACAAAACATATTTTAATCAATTCAGTATATGTATGAGTCTTACAAAATTTTTACACAATTTAGTCAACAAGCATATGTGTGTGCATGTGTAATCAATTTGGCGTTTCTTTTTGGCCTTTTAAAGCTAGGGTCATTGCCCATATGTGGCAATTGTAGCCTTTTTTTTTTTCAAATTGTAACCATAATGGAGGCTATAACTCTTATACTAATGGTAGCCCTTTACACTGGTAGAGTATCCTCCAATATAATTGCTAATTACCTAGTACCAACTTACTCAGTGTCGGCTTTCACACATCAGTGTAGGTTAGCTCTTTTCCAAAATGGAGCCTAAAAAAGAAACTGGATTAAGGAATGCTCATACAAAAACATACATAATGATTTGATCAAATATAAATTGGATGGTCTATAATTTTTCAAATATGGTTTTTATTCCTCACAAAGTATAAGAATTATAATGTTCATTTTCTAAAATTTAGAAAATAGGCTCATCAAATTTCTTCCAAACAGGACAAGAGATTTACACAAACACATATGCAAGGCAAGACAATCAATTTATTGGAAATTTCAAATAAAACAAACACCAAGGATTTCCCGAGGGATTCAAATCTGACCGTGTCTAAAGCATTAGTAAAAATATCTGCAATATGTTTGTTAGTCTCAACATATTCTAAAATCAATGTTTTGTTTTCAACAAGTTCCCTAATAAAATGATGACGAATGTCAATATCGTTGGTGCGAGAGTGCTGAACAGGATTTTTGGAGATATTAATAGCACTTGTATTATCACAAAAAATGGTTAAACTTTTAACATCAAACCCATAGTCTGCCAACATTTGTTTCATCCACAAAAGTTGAGTACAACAGCTTCCAGCAGAAATGTACTCAGCTTCGGTTGATGACAAGGAGATGGAGTTTTTTTTTTACTATGCCAGGAGACCGAATTATTTCCTAAGTAAAAAAAAACCACCACTTGTACTTTTGCGATCATCAGTGTTTCCTGCCCAATCTGCATCACTATAACACACAAGGTTAGAATTTGTTTCTTTGGAGTACCAAATGCCTAAATCAAGAGTATTATTGATGTAACGAATAATTCTTTTTACAGCAGTCACATGAGACTCCATGGGGTTCCCTTGGAAGCGAGCACACACTCCAACATTGAAACATTTTTTCATGGAAAATTTTCAAATATTTTCCTAATCGACATGGTTCACATTTACCAAAAAATTATTTACTTAAATTCGGTAAATCATGAACATGACTCACACTTCCAATTTTTCTCAAATTTTAAAACACCACATGACCATGTTTTTCATGACACAAATTAGTATTACTGTAATGCCCTACTACCTTAGAGTCGTTACTAAGTGAGTTTAAAAACGTGCAATCACTCGCTAATCGAGGCTTTTAAAGCAAAAGTGTAATTAAATCATAAACAGAGTAGAAACTTTAGAAATAACTCCATTTCATTGAAAATCATAAAATTTTAACACTTGGAATCCCAAAACACTGTTTAGAAATATTTACAACATATAAGTACAACCAAGTCGACTAAACAAAAAATCTAGGTTTAATTACAATCATCTCCAAAAAATCCACTGGCTGTGGCAGCCAGGCAGGCCAAACATGTACACTCCGCTTCATGCTTGCTACACTCATGGTTGGTTGGCTTTCTCCTTGCCCTTACCTGCACCACAGAGCACCCATGAGCCGAAGCCCAGCAAGAAAACCCACAAACAGATAACATATGCAAAACAAACACATAGCATATATAACACGCCATCAATAGCCTAAGCACATATGGCCAAGCTGTCCCAGGCGCTATTCCAGGCCCTGGGTTTGTGGTCCACACCGTGAGGATATCCCAGGTATCCTTTAGGGTCTCTCCCTGGCAACTCGCACTCCACGTGCTCAATGCTGCTCCCGACCCCTTGCCGTACTCGGCCTTGCACTCAACGTGCCCAACGCCGTTCCTGGCCCTTGCCGAACATTCACATAATCGCACTCATAGCATAGTAAACATATACTAAACACTAACGAATTCAATCAAAGGGTTACACCTTGCAATTCAAACATATTGGGGCTCAGCCCTGCATACAAGTTCTATGGGAACAGGGGTTTTCTTACCTGCGTTCCGAGCTTCCCGAGCACCGATATCCCGAGCACTGTCCCCTAACTTGAACCTTGTCGAACCCTAGTCACAACACATTAACAATACTCATCCATCAAGTTCTAATCCATTAAATGATTTTGAGCTTTATCTCTAATCTTCGGGACCTTGAATTCTATCAATCCGGGTGATAAAATCCATCCCGAGGCTTAACCTTTGAGTTCCCAAGCCTAAACACACTTAAAAGCACAAACTGTCACTAAGAGCCGCGAACCTACCGACAAGCGCCGCGGCTAGCCTCGAAACAGAGGCTAGCACCTCCCTGAAGCACGCATGAGCCACAGCGCACTTGGCCAAGCACCGCGGCGCGCATCAAACACCATGGCTGTGCACGCACACGGGCCGTGACATGCCCCTCCTAGGGCCGCGGCCTCGCCTCCAAACCCTGAAATATCCATCCTTTTCCTGCATTTTCTTCAAACCAATTCACCCAAAACCAAACTAACAATTCCAGATTATCACCACAAAGGTTCTAACACAGCATTAGCATCAAAACCCAACAAAGTCTAGCCCTAAACTCAGCCATGCAATCAGGAACAAATTTCAAACTTAGCTAACATGCAAACTCAGATATTCAACCTTAAAATCAGCTGATAAATTGACACAATTAAATATATTAGGAACTTACCTTTGCTAGATTATACTTCTGAGCCAATCCTCTAGATTCCAAGCTACAATTCTCCAAAGCCCCAACTTGAAACTTTGAATTTTCTAGCTCTCTTCTTCAAGACATCCCCCTTAGTGCAACTTTGAGAGTAAAGAGAGAGTATGGTAGAGTCTAAGGTCGGTTTCTCCAAGTTTCCCCACAGTTCCTTTATTTAACTTAAGCTTTAAGGTTACCCTAAGGCTCGGGGTACCAAAACGTCCCCGAGGGCAAAATGGTAAATTTTCCTCAATATTCCTTCCTAGACATTCTATCTTCAAATATATCTCCAAATATTTATTTCCATAACCCGATAACCCCATAATACATCTAATACCCAAAGTACCCCTCGACTCGCCCTGAGTCGGATTCTCAACCCCGTTGTGACTTTCTGGCTAACCGCTCCCCGAGACTGTCTCGGGTCGTGCTACACTGAAATGTATCACATGCATATCGTATTTATCACATTTACACCCTCAATGGGCTAAAATCACAAACATACCCCTAAGATCCAAACGTGGCCCACATGCACATTTAACTCAACTAAACATGCATCTCTATCACATACTCACATAAATTCACATATTAGCATATTAAATCATTTATTACCCTCTAGGCACGCTAATCAAGGCCCTAAGCCCTATTATCTAATTTGGATCGTTACAACTATCCCCTCCTTACAGAAATTTCGTCCTCAAAATTACCTGAACAACTTGGGATACCGCTCCCTCATCTCTGACTCAAGTTCCCACGTCGCCTCCTCAACCTTGTTGTTCCTCCACAACACCTTCACCAAGGCGACGGTCTTGCTCCATAAGACTTTATCTTTTCGGTCAAGAACCTGAACCGACTTCTCCTCATAGGACAGATCCTAATCAAACTCCAGATTCTCATAACTTAGAACGTGCGTCAAATCTGACACATACTTCCGGAGCATGGATACATGGAAAACATTATGAACCCCTGATAAAGCTGGAGGCATCGCTAGTCTATAAGCTACCTTTCCAACCAGCTCTAGAATCTCGAAGGGGCCAATAAACCTAGGGCTTAGCTTGCCCTGAACGCTAAATCGTTTCACTCCCCTCAAAGGTGAAATCCTAAGAAACACATGATCACCAACCTGAAATTCCCGACCCTGTGTTTCAAGTCTGAATAGCTCTTCTGACGACTCTGGGAGGCGAGCATTCACGCTCTAATATTCTCAATTGCCTCATTGGTCCTCTGAACCATCTCTGGACCCAGATATCTCCTCTCATCTGTCACATCCCAATGAACATGTGATCTACACTTCCTTCCAAAAAGTATCTCATACGGAACCACTCCGATGGTCGCCTGATAACTGTTGTTATACGAGAATTCGATCAAAGCGAGATACTTACTCCATGATCCCCCAAAATCTAGCACACAGGCTTGCAACATGTCCTCCAATATCCTTCTGCAGACTCTCCCAAAACTTGGAAGTGAAGGTGGGGTCTTTGTCAGATACTATCGACCTCGGAACCCCATGAAGTCGAACAATCTCCTTCACATACAACTCAGCATACTGCTCTACCGTATAAGTTGTCCTAGCAAGCAAAAAGTGGGCGGACTTGGTATACCTATCCACAATCACCCACACTGAGTCATGCTGTCCCACGGTCCTCGACAAACCAACTATAAAGTCCATGGTGATATCTTCCCACTTCCATTCTGGGATCCCCAAAGGCTGCAGCAACCCCGCTGGCCTCTGATGCTCATCCTTGACCTGCTGACAAGTTAAGCACTTGGCCACATAATCCACTACATCCCTCTTCATGCCCGACCACCAATACAAAGCTCTCAAATCCTGGTACATCTTCGTTGTACCCGAGTGCAAAGAATACGGAGTGGTATACGATTCATCTAAGATCTCTCCCCAGATGTCAAAATCCATAGGAACGCCGATCCGACCCTTGTACTTTAGTAACCCCATCTCTGAAATAGAAAAGTCCTTAGTCGCGCTAACTAAGACATTCTCTCTGTGACCTCTCAACTGGGAATCTTTCCCCTGCACCTCCTTGATCCTCTCAAGGAGTGTAGACTGAAGAGTGATGTTGGCCAACTGACCAACCACCAACTCTATACCTGCTCTGGTCATCTCCTCAACTAGCTTATCAGATATCTGCCTCGGGCCTTTCCGACTCAATGCATCAGCCACCACATTAGCCTTCCCAGGATGGTATAGGATATCACAATCATAATCCTTAACCAATTCCAGCCACCGCCTCTGGCGCATATTCAGGTCCTTCTAAGCAAAGAAATACTTTAGGCTCTTATGGTCGGTGTATATCTCGCACTTCTCACCATAGAGATAATGTCTCCAAATCCTAAGTGCGAACACCACCGCTACCAACTCCAAATCATGCATGGGATACCTCTGCTCATACTCCTTTAACTACCTCGATGCACAGGATATCACCATACCAGCTTGCATCAACACGCACCCCAAACCCTGTCTAGACGCATCACAATAAACCATAAACTTTTCATTATCTGTCGGCAAGCTTAACACTGGCGCGGTGATCAGTCGCTGCTTCAACTCCTTGAAACTGTTCTCACATCAGTCCGTCCAGACATACCTTGTCTTCTTCTTTGTCAGTTTTATCAATGGCATAGAAATTCTGGAAAACCCCTCAACGAACCACCGATAGTACCCTGCTAAGCCCAGAAAGCTTCTCACTTCAGGAACATTCCTCGGTCTAGGCCAATCTCTGACCACCTCAATCTTACTTGGGTCAACCAGAATCCCCTCCTTACTGACAATATGGCCCAGAAATGTAACTTGTGGTAACCACAACTCACACTTACTGAGTCGCTGTAGAACAAATCACAGATGCTGCTCGTGCTCTGTCTCTGACTGAGAATACACCAAGATATTGTCGATGAACACAGTCACAAACTTATCCAAATAATCCTTGAAAACCTTATTCATCATGTCCATAAAGGCTGCTGGGGCATTGGTTAATCCAAAGGACATAACCACGAATTCATAGTGTCCATACCTCGTTCAGAAAGCGATCTTTGGTATGTCCTCCTCTTTAATTCTTAATTGATGGTAACCTGATCGGAGGTCTGTCTTGGAAAACACTATTCTTCCCTGTAACTGATCAAATAAATCGTCAATCCTAGGCAGTGGATACTTTTTCTTAATGGTTAACTTGTTCAGCTCCCTGTAATCAATGCACATCCTAAGAGATCCATCCTTCTTCTTGACAAACAACACTGGAGCACCCCATGGCGAGAAACTCAGTCTGATGAACCCCAAATCTAGTAACTCCTGCAACTGAATCTTCAACTCCTTCAATTATGTTAGAGCCATTAGTAAGGTGTCCTTGATACTGGCTCCGCTCCTAGTACCAACTTTATAACAAAGTCAATCTCCCGCTGCGGCGGCAACCCTTGAAAATCTGCCGGAAACAAATCTGGAAACTCATACACCAATCTAGTCTCACCCGGTCCAACCGACACCACCCTAGAAGTATCCACAATGCTCGCTAGAAATCCCATGCAACCTTCCTGCATCAGGTCTCTAGCCTTTAATGCTAAAATCATTAGTACTCGCAGTCCACCAACTGTCCCCACAAACACAAATGGTACCTCCCCTTCCGGTTCAAAAGTCACCATTCTGCGCTTGCAGTCAATCGTTGCCCCATACTTCGATAACCAATCAATCCCTAGAATCATATCAGAGTCATCCATCTCTAGCTCAATCAAATCAACAGATAGTTCCCTACCACCTACCTCTACTGGCAATGCTCTAATCTATAGGGTTACCTCAAAGCTCGGGGTACCGGAAACGTCCCCGAGGGCAAAATGGTAAATTTTGCCAATATTCCCTCCTAGACATTCTATCCTCAAATATATCTCCAAATATTTATTTCCATAACCTGATAACCCCATAATACATCTGATACCAAAAGTACCCCTCGACTCACCCTGAGTCGGATTCTCAACCACTTTGTGACTTTCTGGCTAACCGCTCCCCAGGACTGTCTCGGGTCGTGCCACACTAAAATATATCACATGCATATCATATTTATCACATTCACGCCCTCAACAGCTAAAATCTCAAATATACCCGTAATATCCAAACCGGGTCCACATGCACATTTAACTCAACTAAACATGCATCTCTATCACATGACCTTTCACTCCACAAAAATGGAAAATTGGAATAAAATGACCAGTGTTATTATTCTCAAAATTTCTGGTATGTTTCTCATTTGTTGTGACAGATTGAGGGGATGATGCCACATGAGTTTAATTTGTTCGTGCAGAAGGGTAAGTTTTCGAAACAATAGGAAGATTTCCAGAAATATAAATTGTGTTTCCTATAGGTTTAGATCCATTTGATCCTAACCTAGAAAAATCACAAGCTTTTTGACCTGCAAGCAGAACATCATTCAAAACCATAGATCTATGATTAAGCAATTCGACACCTTTCACAATTTTATCAACTTCATTAGACAAATGATTGATTTCAGAATCTTTAGCAACAATCTCAATTTCAAATTTTTTAACAAGTGAGTCAAGTTCTTCATTTCTCTTCTTGAGAACTTTGTTATTGTTTGCCATCGAACAATTATCTGAACATAATTTCAACCATTGATCATACATGTTTTTGTATGATTCTTTCAAGGAATCCTCATCCAAATTGGATTCATCCGAATCACCATGGGAACCCTCATCTGTTGAAATAGTATTATTTAAACAAACAAGGTTCTCATTCACCTGCACAGAAAAAGGTAAGCAAGAAAAAATAGAAGTTAAGGCAAGATTAGAATTTTCTTCCTCATCACTACTTTCAGAGTCCTGGTCACTCCAAGTGACTGCCATGACCTTATTTTTCTTTTAGGTATTGACACATTCAGATTGAATATGTCCAAAACCTTCACACTCCCTGCATTGAATACCTTTTTTATTAGTAGATTCAAAAGGTTTTGAAAAATTATTACCTTTGGAGGATTTAGACATGTTTTTCTTGTTACCAATCTTTTTCATAAACTTCTTAATTGTTTTTGATAACAAGATCATTTCATCATCATCTTCCTCATCTGAGCTTTCCATTTTCTCTTTGGAAGATTTCAAGGCAAACAATTTCTCCTTCATGGCAATTGGTTTCCCTGGATGGCGGATCTTTTGATTAAGTTCAAAAGTTTGAAGAGATTCCATCAATTCCTAAACATTCAAGGTGTCAAGGTTCTTTACCTCCTCAATGGTTGTGATCTTGGATTAAAACCTGTCAAGAAGAGATCTAACAA
The DNA here is from genome assembly GCF_963169125.1 of Humulus lupulus. NCBI lineage: Eukaryota > Viridiplantae > Streptophyta > Magnoliopsida > Rosales > Cannabaceae > Humulus > Humulus lupulus. The sequence continues at coordinate 108,196,694 of NC_084797.1, read as the reverse complement.
TTTTCCTAACCAAAACAGAGTCAAACAAATTTTCTCCTAAAGAAAAATATTCATTAGCAATGTCAGACAATTCTTCATAAAACTCAGTGAGGATTTCTTTTTCAGACATGCGAAGGTTTTCAAATCTTGTGGTCAACATTATAAGCCTAGATCTCTTAACATCAGCGGTTCCTTCAAATTGAGTTTGAAGGATTTCCCAAGCATCTTTGGTAGACTCACAAGATGAAATCAATTTTATATAACTCTCACCAACCCCATTAAAAATTTCATGTAAAGCTTTATTATTATCAATTGACAATTTATTTTCTTCATTAGACGATTCAAGTTCAGATTTTACTTGTGTCTTACCGGATTTTGAATCTGTCTCTACAGGTGGTGTCCAACCGGTCAATATTGATCTCCAAGCCTTTTCATCAAGGGATTTGACAAAAGCTTTCATCCTTACTTTCCAGTATGGATTGTTAGTATCATTCAGCAATGGAGGGCGAGTTATAGATCCACCTTCTATAAAGAAAGATATTTCACAAGAAACAAAACAAACAGAAAACCACAAAATCTCACTAAGAGTTTAGTGACCCACTCTGATACCAATTGAAATTCCATTTTTAGTAATTACCAGACTAATTAAACCATGTGAATTAATTAAGTTACGGAATGCTAATTAAATATTGAAATAGATTTCAAATCTGTCGGGACAGATTCTGAACTTGTCACGATAGAAACTGAACACAATAAAAAGACAATGCAAAACAATAAAGAACACAACAAATTTTTACAAGGTTTAGAAACCCTTTAGGATAACCTACTCCTTGGGGCCACATCCAGAGAATAAAACCAATTAATAAAGAATCACAAGTACAAAATATTGACTAAAATAAAACAAGACTCCCTCTTGAGATTTGCCGCAACTTTGTTGTACTTCTCTTCACTAATTTGATTCTGATTGAAATGCTCAACCACTTGAACTCCCTTCAATGGCCAGCGAGTGCTTGCATCCTCCCGACAAAAGGCTTGTAAAAATCCTCTCCTGAAGATTATAAAAGTTGTGTTCAAATTACAATGTGCATTCACTCATGAACATGGTATAAATTCACCACAAAAAGCTAAACACTCATTTTTCAACAAGATCACGTGAATACTATGATCTTGAATACAAATAAGGAACTCTCACAAATATTACAATACACTCACAAATTATGCACCAATGAGTTCACTATTTCTCAATTCCTTTAGAGACCTATTTATAGAGTCCTTTTTCGTGCTTATAAAGGCTGAGAAATAATCTCCTAATAAAAGCAAGAATATTTGAAGAAATTCTTGATTGATGAAGAATTGCCTTTTTTAGAAGATGTTGATCCGACTGATACGATTTTGGTGGAGACAGCTAATACCTGTGTCGGATCAAAATTCTCAAGACAGAAATAATAATTAATGACATCAAAGATTCAGTTTCCTTAATTTTATAATCTTGAGCTGCACGAAAATTTAAGGTCAAATATTCCATAAATGACTTTGAGTAAGTACTGAATGTTTGCTTTAAATAAACAAGATATATTGCCCCTTTACAATCAAATTGTGATCAAATTAAGCTAAATAATCCAAAAAACACAATAAAGGGAAAGTAAAAATTATCTTCTAATGAAAAAGATATTTCTATGAAATATGTCAATTTTAGGATTAAGAGTCCTTGATTAATTTATTCATCTAAAATCCTTAAATCCTTAATAAACATTCATTTGACAAATGCCACATTCTTAATTATTCTATCTAAACCTTAGGTGATAATAAATAATATTTCTAGGACCAGCTTCAGTAATCAAACCTTTTGATAAAATTAATATTTCTAAACTATAAGTTAAAATTATATAATCCATCACTATCTCTATGAGTTTCCAAATAAATCTCAGCTTGAACTAATAACCACAAAAACAGAAATACTACTGCACAAGCTACTACTATCAAATTAAGTAAAATTCTGAGATGCTACATAGTGTAACTTCTGCCACGTGTGCATGGACCATGCACATCCATGCACACATGGGGGTATGTATGTTGGACTTGAGTAGTCTTACGTGATTCTAAGAGACAAACGTTTGGTTATGATTATAGGCAACTTGTGACATTTTCTCATTTTGCTTTGCTCGGACCTAAGGCTAGGAAGTGAGATAGAATTTCTATTTTTATTCTATGAAATGGTAAGACTTGTATGCTACAAGAAGTAATGTGCTATGGAAATGATGATGCTATTTTTTGATGATAAACCAAGTTAAATGGAAAAGTAGAATTCTATCTTGATATGTTATGTAACGACCCCAAATTCACTAATAATGCTTAAGAGCCTTGATTAGTGTGCCGGGAGGGCATAGTTGAGTTAAATGTGATTTGAGTGAGTTTATTGATTTGAATTCATAATTATATGATTAAAAATACTTGTATGATTATATTGATATTAATGTGATATATATATGGTATATGTGAGAACCACATTATTATGTGGGTAGGTTTGCAGAGCACAACTCGAGGCGATCCTAGGGCTAGATAGCGAGAAAAGTCACAACGAGGCTTAAGAGTTGACTTTGGATAAGTGAGGGGTATTTTAGGTATCGGGTAGTTATTTAGACTATTGGGTTATGAAAACAAATATATGGAGATATATTCAAGGTTAGGAAGTATTGGGGAATTTTACCGTTTTGCCCTCGCGGACTGTTCTGGCACCCTGGGCCCCGGGATTGACTTAACGGGATAAGGGTAACGTGAATTAAAGGAAAATAGTAGAACAAAAATAAGAACGACTCTTTTTCTCAGGCCTTTTCTCTCTCTTCTCTCTCAATGAAAACACAAGAAAAACACTAAAAAATTTAGAGGAGTTCAGCTAAAATTCAGTAGATTGAAGGAGTGATTTAGAGGTAAACATTGAATTCTTTTCTTTTTGGTTAGGATCATCCAGGAAACTTAATCAGTACTAAGGTAAACATTGAATTCTTTTCTTTTTGGTTAGAAATTCTGAGTTATGGCTGAGAAGTGAGATAGTTGTGATTTTGATGTTAAGGGTAGAATTATGGTGGAAAAGCTTGGCAATTGACTTGGATTTTTCTTAGAGAAGTGGTTCAGTAGAAGAGGTAAGCTCTAATTCATGATTTAGAGGTTTCAATCTGAGATTGCATGGTTGGTTTTAGTGTTTGAAGTTCTTGAGTTTCTAAAATTGAAGATGGGATTTCCATGAGTTTTAGGTTGAGTTTTCAGTTGAATTATGTTGTTTAAGTCATTCAAAAATTGTTGGGATTAATTGGTTTTGAAGTAGGAAGCTTTGGGATGATTTTGGGTAAGGTTTAGGTGTTGAAAATGGTGGAATTTCTGGTCACAAAGGGAAGAGTCGCGGCTCTGTTCCAGAGCGCTGTGACCCTAGGATTCAAAAGAGCCAGGAAGGCTCAGCCAGGGGTAAGCGCCGCGGCGCCCAAGGCAAGGGCCGCGGTGCGTGTCTTCTTTCCGGGGTGGCTTTGGTTATGTTTTAGGGCAGGGCTGCGGCAAGGCTTCAAGGGCCGCAGCCCTTAGGTGTGTACTTGAACGTTTAAGGTTTTTAAGCATGGGAATCGAGCCTAGTGTGCTCGGGATCAATTTCACCACCGTGCTTGGTGGGATTTGGTTTCCCAGAAGTTAGTTTTGTTCCCGAAAACCTATATTTGGATATTAATGGAACTCAATACCTTATTTGTGATTAGGTGCTAAAGCTAGGGCTTGGGAAAGGATCGTGCTCGAGGGACGTCGCTTGTAATTAATAAACAAAGAAGTTAAAGGTAAGAAAACTACACCCGGTTGTATATGTGGAACGAGACTAAGGGCTCCCTAATATGCATGTTTGAAAGAATGGTTTTATGACATGTAAATAATAAACCAATGGCCTAAGCGTGCCAAGGTTAAACTAGCACACAGGGTGCGGTCTAAGTCGTCGTCCATGATTATTGTGTATTTTGGCTATTAAAGATGATTATTATGACTATTGAGTAATCTGATTATTAATGGTGCTTACTTGTTTCTTGGATTATAATTACATGCTATAGAGTTGATATGAATATGGATTGATTGAACATGCTTAAAAGGTTACTTGTTTGCTAATACTGTATATGATGTGTATTGTGTTTTCTTGCTGGGCCTTGGCTCACGAGTGCTGCGTGGTGCATGTAAAGGCAAGGGAAAGCTCGATCAGCCCTGATTTGGAGAGCTCTATGAGCTGAATGTACATGACCGGCTGGGTAGCCGCCACGGTTGAGAGGGAAGGCAAGGACGAGAGAACCAAAAATGCTTACTTTGCCTTAGTATGGCTGATGATTGTCTTTAACTTTTGACATTTTGTAAAGCAACTTTTAAACACTATTTTCTTTTTCGGATCCCATATGCGAAACTATTTAATTTTATAAAATGTATCTTTTGAGGCCAAAACTTATTTTTAACCCTAGAACACTTATGATTAGTGACACGTTTTAATTAAATGACTTGATTAGCAAGTCTTACACCTTTACAAATACACAGTGTACCGGTCTTGGCTATCCAGGACGTTACATGTTATGACAAGTATAATGCAACGTGTATTTTATTTGTTTTGATTTAAAATATAATTACATGTGTTTGTATGATGAATGAAAAGAAAAAGGTTGCTAGTGTCTGAACACACCGCAACAAAGGATTTACTAAGGATATGATGTAACTAAAAGGGCATACACATCAAGGTTATTTAAGGGCTTGTGATCCTTTTTACCTCATAGAGGAGGTTTTACCAGCCCAGTTGTATTGGTTACCTCAAGATGTGACATGGACAAAAGAGGTGCCAAAATCACAAAGAGTATGCTTATGTTGTATGAATGTGATGGATGACTATGATTTTATTTATGATTATGAAATATGAGTATGATGATGTTATTAACTATCCCATTATATTATACATGTCTTTCTTGTCTTTTCTTTGATTTTGTTGTACTTCCTTACTGGGCTTTTAGGTAAACAATAGGGTTTCTCTCTGGCACACGTTGAGATGTGGGGAGTTCCAACGTTTGAGTGTGTATGGCATGGGGGTTTCCTATGAATGAATAAATGATCAATATAAGTGTCGAGATTTAAAGAAAATATGTTATGGAATTCATTTTTAAATATGCCAGTGGGACTTACACTTTTATTTTCTTTAGACATTGCATATGAATACATTATTTTTATTTTAAAATATTGGGCCCAGACTTGCATGTTTTATCAAGACCCCACTGAGTTTATCTTTTAAGTGGTATTTTTCTAATTATGTATGAGATAAGTGACAGTTTTACAAAGTAATAGAATAATGCGCTTTACAAATGGTATCAGAAGGTCGTTCATGTTTCCAAGGACCCTCCCCATACATGTAAAAGACAGGAAAATCTCACCTCACCACGTTGTAAGTACTTGCTTTAAATGTTAGCTATTTTTTTTTCTGCATTTAAATTTGTAGTTTTATAATTGCATTTTAGAAAGATGCCTCCCATAATAGAACCAATAAGAAACAATTACTCAAAGAGATTCACATGATACCTAAGGTTCAACTCGACGAGGATCACGACGATTGGAGCATTGTCGTACTGAAAATGACAGTAGTAGTTTCCGATCGTATAGAAGAATTGATTAACAAAAGAGGGGCATTGATGTGGCCCATTGAGAAATATTGGGTGCTAAAGGGAATCACTGTCTATATATCCCAATGTTCTCCTCCAGTTTACCATGGCATGGCACAATGTCGTCAGGGATTATTTGGACTTCAGCATGTTCAAATACACTATTTACGACCTCGTAGACAATTACAATTTTATTCGTTTCGAGCCGGTCATGGTAAAGAAGGACGATGGATGGATGGAGGAATGATTCGAGACTGTGCATGATTTGGAAAGGGAGATGGCGCCTCAAGAAGTAATACACGCCATACCAAAAGTGAGTGCCAGGATGAGGACATTGGCTAACACTCCTGATAACTTCCACATTTCGGAAGACATCTTTGACTACAGCTCAGTGGACGAGTCCACGATTGGGGACTAGAGTCCATCTCGAATTTTCTTTCAATAAATGTTCACGAATAAAATGAGACTTCTCTTAAAAACCCTTAAGAACTTATGGATTTTCTTATGGTTATTTAAACACTTTGTTGGATGTTTGAATTTTTGGGATACTTTTGAACAAACTTTGGATATTATGGTTTAATATTTTATCTTTTGCAAACTCTAAATGGTGTAGATATGAGAATGTATGACAACTTTCATAAATTACTATAAGTAACCAAACCATTACGCGATTTATCCTCTCTTATGACTTTCTTTTGTTGCCACAGAATATCATAATGTCAACGAGAGGAAGAGGAGCAAGATGAGTTAGGGGAAGAGGAATAGTCAAAGGAAGAGGTGCCTCTGCAAGTCCTAACGCTACAAAAATTCCTGCTCTAGGAATGCCACCAGCCCAACCAGCAGCCCCAGCAGCACCGATCGTGGATTTAGCTGCAGAAATAGCGAGGTTGAGGGAACAATTGAGACAGAGGGATGAGGAGTAGACTCAAGCCAAGTACGTACCACAAGCACCCCAAGTACCAGTAGCATAGCCTGAGCCTCTAGTACCACAACCTGCACCACTGCCTATGACTTATGGGTTTGAGCCAGTCTATGAGTGTTTCAGAAAGCAAGCCCCACCTAGTTTTGAAGGAAAGTGTGACCCTATGGTGGAAGAAGACTGGTTGAAGTACGTAGAAGCCATCGTTGATCACATGGAGTTGAACGACCATCAGAGGGTTTCATGTGCAGCTCGCCTAGTCAAGTTGGACGCAAGAATATGGTGGAATGTGGTGAAGCAGACTCGTGACTTAAATACGATGACCTGGGCAGACTTTATTCAAGCATTTGACAAGAAGTACTACAATGCAGCTGTGTTGGCAACCAGGGTGGATGAGTTCGCGACTTTGGTTCAAGGTAACGATGAAACCCATGAAGGACAGAGCAGTGGCAATGAAAAGAGGCCTAGAACCCCAACCAAAAATAGCAATAATCACAAAAATCATAACCACCATAATCACCATGACAGTCACAACAATGATCGTAACTGTGAAAATCACCAGAAAAACAAAGTTGAGCACCCCAGTTGCTCTAAATGCTTGCAACGACACTTGGGAGAATGTCAGGCTGGTACCAACATATGTTTCAAGTGCGGTCAAGCAGGCCATTTGAAGAAGGATTGCTCACACTGGAAAGCGGGGCAGGGCAGTAACAACTGCCTAGTGTCAACAAAGGTTTTTGCATTGACCCAAAAGGAAGTAGCCAATAATAACACCGTAGTCATAAGTCAGGTCCCCATCTCTGGTATGATATGTAGAGTCCTTATTAATTCTGGAGGGACTCACTCTTATGTTTCTATGAATGTGATCGATAAACTGGGTATGCCTTGTAAACTATTTGAGATTAGTTTTAGTACAATGTTACCGTCAAAAGACATTATGTCGTCAACTAGTTGGTTACAGTCAGCATCTATAATAGTAGAGGGCAGAGAATGTTCGAAAATCCTCATAAAGTTAGACATACCAGACTATGATTCCATACTTGGCATGGGTTGATTATCAAAATATGGAGCAACGACAGACTATCGACAAAAGACCGTGGAGTTCAGACCAGAGGAAGGAGAACTCTTTTCTTTTATGGGAGAAGTGGCAAGTTTTCATACACCCATTATATCGGTACTAGAAGCTCGAAATATGATGCAACATGGGTGTTCGGTACTTTTGGCTAGTGTGGTGGATAAATCTAAGGAGACAGAGTTGAAAGTAGAAAATATCCACATTGTTTGTGAGTTTTCAGAAGTGTTTCCCGAGGACTTACTAGGTTTACCTCCAGACAGAGAAATTGAATTTGTGATCAAATTTGCACCAGAAATAACACCAATATCTAAAGCACCCTACTGAATGGCCCTGTAGAGTTGAAGGAACTCAAGACCCAGCTACATGAATTGTTGGATAAGGGTTTCATAAGACGTAGTCATTCACCATGGGGGGAACTAGTCCTCATTTTGTAAAAGGAGGATGGAAGCATATGAATATGCATCAATTACCGAGAACTCAATAAGGTCACCATTAATAACAAATATCCTTTGCCTAGGATAGATGGCCTTTTTGATGAACTGCAAGCGACAATAGTGTTATCAAAGATTGTATCTGGGTACCATCAGTTGAAAGTGAAGGAAGGGGACATTCCTAAAACAGCTTTCAGAACTCGCTACGGACATTATGAGTTCCTCGTAATGTCTTTTAGACTCACTAATGCCCCAATGCCTTTCATGGACATGTTCAACAGAGTATTTAAGGACTACTTGGATAAATTTGAAGTAGTGTTTAGAGACGACATCCTTGTCTACTTAAAGACTGAGGAAGAGTATAAGGAGCACCTGAGATTTACGCTAGATGGATTATGAGAGCATTAACTAAACACTAATTTCTTTAAGTGTTAGTTTTGATTGGAACAAGTGAATTTCCTAGGGCATATAGTGTCCATTAGAGACTGGCCCTAACCAAAGAATTCCTCAGAGGTTCAAAGATTCTTAGGGTTAGTGGGGTACTATCGAAAATTTGTTGAGGATTTTTTCAATGATTGCCACACCCTTGACGTACAAAAACCAGAAGTTCACATGGACCGAGAAATGTGAAGAAAGTTTTCAGACTATGAAGGATAAGTTGATCTCTGCAACTGTCCTTTGTGTTCCCATAGAGGGTGGGAAACTCGTGGTGTATTGTTACGCATCAAAGAACAGTTTAGGTTGTGTGTTGATGCAGAATGGGAAGGTGGTAGCTTATGCTTCAAGGTAGCTCAACGACTATGAAAAATACGCTTCAAGGTGGTAGCTTATGCTTAGGTGGAGACAACACCTTTATGGGGATAAGTGTGAAATTTACACTGATCACAAAAGTCTGAAATACTTCTTCACTCAGAAAGAACTGAATATGAGAGAACAGAGGTTGTTAGAGTTAGTGAAGGATTATGATTGTGAAATTCTATACCACCTGGGCAAGGAAAATGTGTTGGCTGATGCATTGAGTAGGCGAGGATTGGGAGTGTGTCAACTCTAAGCACGATAGAGATGCCTCTACAGAATGAGATTATAAACGCTGATATTGAGTTCGTGAGAGGAGGCCTATCAAACCTCACTCTACAATCCTCCCTATTTGAACAAATTAGAGAAGGCCAGAAAGTGGATGAAGCCCTAATGAAGTAAGAGGCTTTGGTACAGAAAAGTGGTAGCGGCGACTTCACTATGTCTAACGGTGGATTGCTGCAATGTAAGGATAGGATCTGTGTGCCTAACAATGATGAGATCAAGGAAAGTATTATGAAGGAGGCGCACACAATACCCTATTCCTTACATCAGTCGCCAATGATGTAGTAGGACCTGAAGGCATTGTATAGGTGGCATAGAATAAAGAAGGACGATCCTGAGTTTGTTGCTGATGTTTGACATGTCAGTAAGTCTAAGCAGAGCACCAAAGGCCAGCAGGCCTACTTCAACCGCTTTATGTTCCATAATGAAAATGGGAAGACAAAGGGATGGATTTTGTGGTAGGGTTACCTAGAACCACAAAGCAACAAGATTCTACTTTGGTAATAGTGGATAGGCTCACTCAATCTCTAATGTCCCGAATTTGCTAATAGGGCTTAGTGCCATGATTTGCGTGTGGGGATGGTATAAATGGATTATTACATGACCTTAATTTAATATATGTATGATTATGTGAAATATATGAGTTATATTAAGATGTAACTATTTATGCATGCTTATGTGTAATAAATGTGATTGTGGGCTCGTTTTTGTGAAAAATGGGCATTTTCGTAATTTTGACCCGTTAAGGGTATAACTGTAATTATATGTGTTCTGTGATTGGAACCACATTATTATGTGGATATATTCGTGATGATAGGCTTAAGTCAATCCTTTAGAGCGATTTGGCGAAAAAGTCACAACAGGGACTTATACCCGGCTCAGGGTGAGCCAAGCGGTATTTTGGTAATTTTATGTAGGTCGAGAATTAGTGGAACATTATTGGAGGAAATATTTATATTTACAGGGTTAGTAATTTAATGGGGAAATTAGGAATGTAAATGGAGGTTTAGTGGGATTAATGGCAAATGACCAAATTTCCCTTGGGACTAGGCTTTCAGTTTTAGTGGTGCAAGGGGTAAAATGGTCAATTAACCCTTGATTTAGACCAAAGGTAGCTGCAGCCGTTCCCATTCACATGTAAGTTATCTCTCTCCTCTTTGGTTACTCTCAAGAACTCTCCCATGAACACAAGACACATGCTGGAATTTGAGGAAATTTCCTTGGAAGTTTGGGGTATTGAGGAGGATTAAGGGGCTGCATAATCATCCTCACTCTAGGAGATTCAAAATTTGGAGAAGGTAAGGACCCATTAGCTCTTCTTTGCCATTTTAATTTTGGTGTTCTTGATTAAGTTATGGTTGAGATAGATTTTGATGAAACTGAGATTTCTAGGGAATTTTATTATTGATTTTGCTGGAAGAAACGTGTTTTGAGGCTCTAGTAGGCTTGGAATTTAGTTTTAATTCGCATTTCAGACCTAAGAATCTCGGATTTGGGGTAAGCTTTTAAACTCAAACTTATACAAGGTTGAATCTTTGAATTTGGGGTTTAAGTGTATATTTTGGGTACATTGTTATAGGTTGTTGTTTGTTTAGGCTATTAAAGATTTTTTATGGTCGTAAATCTATAGAAATATTGAATTGGGTTCATGTTTTGGGTCTGAGATTCAGGGAGAAGTTGTAAGTTTGAAGTTGGGGAAGAACACTAAGTTTGTGGGTAATTTTTGGGTTTCTTGTGACCTAGCGTGACCACACTAGGTTGTGGGGCAACCATGCTAGTGTCCCAGAAACCAGGGAATTTTGGTTGGGATTGGGGTACTGAGTCTTGGGGTGCGACCCTGCTGGCATAGGGCACTACCATGCCAATACCCAAGAAAGCTCAAATTTTCTACGGGCGCAACTGCACTGAGGGCAGGCACGACCGCGCTAGGTGCCCCGAAATGTGGTTTTGATGATTTTTAGGATTAGGGCTTGGGAAGTACGGGAATCCATTTTGTGGCCCACTTGGGGCCTCGTGGGGCATTTTTAACGTCCCGACAACTAAGAATAGTAATCTTAAGAATAAGGTCTGGGTGAGTGTAGCATCCCAAATTTCCTAGTAAGGGCTAGGGCCTTGATTAGTGTGGCGGGACGACAATAATTTATTTAACTATGATAATGTGCGAATTTCATGATTATGTGATTAGAAATGCGTGTTTAGGTGACTTAAATATGCATGTGGGCCCCATTTGGCTATTAGGGGCATATTTGTAATTTTAGCCCGTTGAGGGCATAAATGTCATATATGTGTATATTGTGATTGATTCAATGAGTGAGGGTGATATATTTGTGATGCACGATCTGAGACATTCCTAGGGAACAATTTAGCTAAATTGTCACAACGAGGTTGAATACCTTGCTTGGGAGGAGCCTAGTGGTATTTTGGGAATATAACATGTGTTCGGGAATTACTGGGTAATGGGTAGTAATTTAGCAATTATTTATGTGTGTCAGGATTTAATGGGGATTTATAGGAACACTCGAGGATTAAGATGGACTTGGGGGTATTTTGGACTTTTAGCTAGGAGATAAACTCAAACTTATCTCAGGTTCTAGAACATAGTTAGAAAGAAAGAGAAGGAAGAAGCATCAAAATCTCAGCCTTGTTCTCTCTCTTGGCTCCCTCTCTTCCTCTTGAAGACTTAGGCAATTTTGGAGAATTATGGTGGTGAGGATCAGAATTTGAAGCTGGGAACTTGGGAAAACAAGCTAAAGGTGTGGGAAACCTAGTCTAAGCTCAGAATCTTCACTGAGGTAAGATTCAAGCAAGTCTTGTTACTGAAATCCTTAGTTTATTTTAAGTGTCTTGAGGTTCTGAATATAGGTGTTTGAGCTTAGGTTGTGGTAAGATTTTGTTTAATTTTAGATGCTTGCATTAGTTCTGTTGTTTGGATATGAATTCTAGGCTAAATTCTAGGAATAAGTCTCGGAATTGGTGAGTTTCAAGGAGGTTGGCTCGTGAAATGCATTGGGAATTCTAGGTTTAGAGGCTCGAGCCGCGGCCCTGTTCTTCAGGCGCCACGGCCATGTTCTTCAGGCATCACGACCTATTTGAACATTTAGGCCTGGGGCATCGGAAGTTTGCCTAGGCACTGATGTGCATGGTATAGAGTGCCGCAGCCTGCGTCCTTCAGCAGAGAGGGATTTGCCCTCTGATTTGAGCGCGCTGTGACCCTTAAGGGGCTAGGCCACGACTCAATTGGAAAATAATGGTTGTTGAGGGTTTTAAGCTCGGGAACGCGAAGGCTGAGAATGGGAAGAAGTCGGATTCGGCAAGAGGCCGAGAACGACATTGAGCACGCTAAGTGCAGACCAATAGGGCGAGACCGTCCTAGATGAAGACCTGCTCGGTGAAGACCGCGAACCTAGGGCCTAGTAAAGCACCTGGGATGGCATAGGTCGCTATGTGTTTAACCCATTGGTTGTTTAGTTGTATATTGTAAATTATTATGTTATATATTATATGTTGAGTTCTCTTGCTAGGCTTTGGCTCACGGGTGCTTTATGGTGCAGGTAAGGGGAAAAGGAAGGTTGACCAACCATGTGTACAAAGTGCATGGAGCAACGAGAACATGTTCGGCCTACCTAGCTCCTACGACCAGGCTTATTTTGGGAAAAGTAGTGTAATGAACCATTTTGTCACTTAGGTTGACCTTAATTGTATTTTTGGGTTGTAATGTATTTTCTAAACAGTATTTTGGGATCCCAACTTATTATTTTTCATGACTTCAATGAATGTCCAAATTTTTATAATTATTGTCATTAAACGAGTTTTACTTTAGTTTAGTAACACTTTTAACATAAACTTTATTAACGATCTAGTGGCTCATTTTTAACTAACATAGTAACGACTCTAAGGACTGCCAAGGTTTATGGTTCCTAGAGATCGACTAAACATGTATGCTCTCTACCAGTGACAAGCTCGACTTAGGGTTGGTCGGTAATTAATGAGTTATATGCTTAATTGCTTGCTTAAGTTACCCTGTTTGCCTGAATGTATAAAAAGAGCATGATGAATGTGTTGATATATGCATGATGCAAGGGCATGGCCCTGTTTATTGTCGTATGCTATGTGTGATATGTGGACTTGCTATTGTAGTTGATTAATGAGATTGGGAGGTGGTTTTGGATGTTGTTATCATGCCTAATGTGCTGCGTCATTGATTGCAAGCATATTGTAGTAATGCCTCAGCGATCAATCAGACTCTGTGAAAATAGGGCCGAGGATGACAACCAGGGTAAGGACCCTTCACCTGCCAACCGATTTGGCAAAAGTTATTTGCCGAAATTGAAGCTAGACTTCACCGAACAGAAGAACAGCTTCGACAATTGAGGGAGCAGGCCCCTCCTCGGAGAATTGGGTTACAGGTTCCACAGGCGATGGCACCAGTGCCAGCCCAGCTTGTTATGGAAAATAGGTGGGAACATTTTTATGAGAGGTTAAGGAAGCAGCATTCTCCGACCTTCGTGGGTGGCCCAAACCTATTGCGGGGGGAGCAGTGGATGAACATATTTTCTTCCATCCTGGATTTCATGAGAGTGGCCCAGACCCACTGCATCTAGTGGGATGTTGTGTCTCAGAGAAGGAATGTTGTAGTCGTGACTTGGGAAGAATTCAGAAACATATTCAATGAGAAGTATAACAATGTTTCCTTTTGAGCTGCGAAGGTTGATGAGTTTACAAATCTGACTCAGAACCTGATGCAGTTACTGAGTATTCTTAGAAGTTTGACCAGTTAGCGAAGTTCACGCTGGATTTGGTGCCTACTACTTGGCACAGAGGGATAGATTTGTGCAGGGAACTACCACTTATGCACAGGTAGTGGAGAAGGCCCTTACAGCTCAGGGGGCCAAGGATCAGATTTGGTGAAAGGGCACCATGAGGCACGAAGCTTGAAGGATGGTGCCTCGTTCACTTGATCTAGCTGAGGTAGTGGCCCCATTGAACAGAAGAGAAAGGGACAGATTATTTTATTCCTTTTGGCTTAGATAGGAGGGCATGGGGTGCTTTCAGTGGCCATCAGGGCGGGAGAGAAAACTGGAGGAGTTTCCCAATGTGTCCTTGGTGCAGACAATGACATCAGGGAGAGTGCAGGATGATGGCTTGAGGAAGGATTTCCCACAAGCTAGAAAAGAAGAACTGAAGTAGAGTGATAGCCTCACTCATGCCAGTGTATTTACCTTGACCCAAACTGAGGCTGAGGCTAGTCCCTCGGTCGTAGCAAGTCAGATTTCTAGTGCGGGTTCTTCTTTTACTGCTTTGAATGACTCAAAGGCAACTCATTCATTTGTATCTGCTAGTGTGATAGATCAGCCATGTAGACCTAGTGATTTGTATGCTAAGGGATTTCAAACTTTGTTGCCACTTGAAGAACTGTTGGTCTCTAGGAGATGGGTTAGAGCATTTCCATTAGAGATAGACAGTATGTAGTTGTCTGTGGACCTGATTGAGTTAGCGATGGATGTCTTTAATATGATCCTAGGGATGGATTGGTTATCAAAGTACATGGCGAGGATTGACTGCAAGCGCATGATGGTGACCTATGAATAGGAAGGGAAGGTGCCCTTTGTATTTGTGGGGACAGTCAGTGGACCACGAGTACCTATGATTTTGGTAGTGAAGGCTCGATACCTAATGCAAGAGGGTTACATAGAATTCCTAGCAAACATTGTGGATACTTCTAGAGTTGTTTCAATTGGACCAGATGAGACCAGCTAGTATGTGTGTTTCCTGATTTGTTCCCCGCAGACTTGCCAGGGTTGCCATCACACCGAGAGATTGAGTTTTTCATAGAGTTAGTGCTAGGGGCGGAGCCAGTATCTAGGACACATTATAGAATGGCTCTGGCGGAGTTGAAGGAAATGAATATTCAGTTGTAGGAGTTACTAGATTTGGGATTCATCAGACCAAGTTTTTTTCCATGGAGCGCTCCAGATTTGTTTGTTAAGAGGAAGGATGGATCTTTAAGGATGTGTATTGACTATAGAGAGTTGAACCCATCAAGAAAAAGTACCCACTGCCGGATCGATGACTTGTTTGACAAACTACAGGGGAAGACATTATTCTCCAAGATTGACCTTCGATCAGGCTATCACCAGTTAAGGATTAAAGAGGAGGACATACAAAACACCACTTTCCGCACAAGGTATGGACATTATCAATTACTGGTCATGCCCTTTAGATTAAACAATGCCCCAACAACCTTTGTGATCATATTCATTGACGACATACTGGTGTACTCCCAGTCATAGACAGAGCATGAGTAGCATCTATGCTTGATACTACAATGGTTGAGAGAGCATAGGTTATATGCTAAGTTCAGCAAGTGTGAGTTTTGACTATGCCAAGTAACATTTTTGGGTCATATTGTTAGTAAGGAGGGGATTCTGTTTGGCCCAAGTAAGATTGAGGCAGTGGGAGATTGGCCAAATTCGAGCAGTGTACCAGAAGAAGGGAGCTTTTTGGGATTGACAGGGTACTATCGGTTGTTCGTTGAGGGATTCTCTAGAATAGCCACACCATTGAACAAATTCACACGTAAGAGGACTAAGTATGTGTGGACAGACAGGTATGAAAATAGTTTCAAGGAGTTGAAGCGGGGACAGATCACCGCTCAAGTATTGAGTCTATCATCAGACAGTGAAAAGTTTGTAGTCTACTGTGATGCTTCCAGACAGGGTTTAGGGTGTGTAATGAAGCAAGCCAGAAAGGTAATAGCATACGCGTCAAGACAGTTGAAGGAGTATGAGCAGAGGCATCCCACACATGATCTAGAATTAGCAGCAGTGGAATTTGCACTTAAGGTTTTGAGGAATTATTTGTATGCAGAGAAGTGTGAAGTATACACCAACCATGAGTTTGAAGTACTTCTTTACTTAAAAGGATCTGAATATGCGCCAGAGATGATGGCTAGAATCGGTAAAGGATTATGACTACGACATCTTGTACCATCCTGGGAAGGCCAATGTGGTGGCTAAGGCACTGAGATGGAAGGGCCCAGGACATCTATATAGTTCGAGGCAGATATCAGATAGATTGGTTGAAGAGATGACTAAAGCAGGTTTTGAGATGGTAGTTGGATAGCTAGCCAACATCACTCTTCAGTATACACTCCTTGAGAGGATCAAGAAAGCACAGGGGGAAGATCTCCAGCTGAGGGAACACACAGAGGAAGTCTTAGCCAGAGCGGCTAAGGACGTTTATATTTCAGAGGTGGGTTTATTGAGGTACAATGGTTGGATTAGCATTCTGATGGATTTCGGCATCCAGCGAGAGATTTTAGATGAGTCTCATACCACTCCCTATTCCTTACATCTCGCTACAACAAAGATGTACCAAGACTTGAGAATGTTGTATTGGTGGCCGGGAATGAAGAGGGATGTGGTGGATTATGTGGCCATTTGTTTGACTTGTCAGCAGGTATATGCTGAATATCAGAGGCCAATAGGGATACTGCAGCCGCCAGGGATTCCAGAGAGGAAATGGGAGGATATTACCATGGACATCAGGGTTGGATTACCGAAAATTGTGGGACAACATGATTCAGTATGGGTGATTGTGGATAGGTACACCAAGTAAGCCCACATTTTTCCTATTATGACAACTTTCATAGTGGAGTAGTATGCTCAACTGTATATGAAGGAAATTGTACAACTACATGTGTAACGCCCTGGATAGCCAAGACCGCTACACTGTGTACTTATAAAGGTGAAAGACTTGCTAATCAAGTCATTAATTTAAGAACGTGTCACTAAACATGTATGAGCTAGGGTTAAAAAGGTTTTGGTCTCAAAAGTTTCATTTTATATAATTAAACAGTTATATACATGCGATCCCAAAAGAAGCAGAATTAAAAAGTTGGGTTACAGACTTCAAAAATAATACAAACAACTGTTAGCCATACTAAGGCAAAATGGACAATCTTTGGGTCTCGCGTCCCTGCCTAAACCTCAACGCTGGCGGCTGAGCAGCAGGCCATGTACATTCTGCTCGCAGAGCTCTCCTAATCAAGGCTGATCAAGTTTGCCCTTGCCTTTCCCTGCACCGCGTAGCACCCATGAGCCAAGGCCTAGCAAGAAAACATGTGCAACACAAACAGTAATAACAGATAGTAAATTCACTAAGCATGAACTCTCATCAAATAATCCACATTAATCATTCAACATTTATTCAGAATCTTGGATGTAATCAAACACTTATAACATTCATATCACATAATAATCAGGGCTGACAACTTAGGCCGCACCCTCTGTTTACCCCACAGCCTCCAGCCTGTTTAAACCGAGCCCAGTGCATATTAAGGTGTCCTTGGCTACCAGTGGCCAAGCCGCGCCCTATGCTCTAGTGTAACCCTTGGCACCCATAGGTCGTTGGTTCACTAATTAGCTTGCATGGCATAATACCATCTTTTCAAGCATACACAATAGGGAACCCTTAATCCCATCACAGATATTCAACCAGGTGCAGTTGTCTTTCCTGAGATGTCCTACTACCCCACACACAAAGCATGCCTTGGCCCGGCACTCGCCCAGATGGCTTCTTCTACACCTCGGGCACTTTGGATAGGTCCGCCATGCCTCACCGCCACCCTAACGGCCACCCTGACCACTCCGACCCCTCCTATCAGGACCAGCAGTGGTCGAAGTGTCAGGAGCCTTTCTCTTGAAGCACTGGGGCCTCCGCCCCTACCTATCCCCAAGTAAGGAGGTACCACTGCAGGTGGTAAAATAGGGGCAGCACTCCCTGATGAAGCCTACTATCCCATGATACAGATCTGCTCATCTGCCATTAATTGCTGCCAGTTCTCAGGGACTGGCGGAGGATTCTGGCCCCGACCATCTCTCCCGGTCCCGGACCTAGTGCCGGCTAGTCATGTAGATTTTCTTGGACGCATAGCTATCCAAGTCAATATGCAAATAACGACTTGGTAGTCATACCATGATGACAGGGTAAAAACTTCTCCAAGATCCATGTAACGACCCGAATTTGCTAGTCGGGCTTAGGGCCTTGATTAGTGTGCCTGGAGGGCAATAAGTGGTTTAGTATGCTTATATGTGGATTTATGTGTATATATGATTATGATGCATGTTT
Source organism: Humulus lupulus (assembly GCF_963169125.1). Lineage (NCBI taxonomy): Eukaryota > Viridiplantae > Streptophyta > Magnoliopsida > Rosales > Cannabaceae > Humulus > Humulus lupulus. The sequence goes on along the minus strand of NC_084797.1, from coordinate 108,178,430 downwards.
AGTTAAGTTAAATACGCATGTGGACCCCATCTGGATATTAGGGGTATAAATGTGATAAATGTCATATATATGTGATATGTCTATGCAGCACGGACCGAGACAGTCCTGGTGAGCGGTTAGTCGGAAAGTCACAATAGGGTTGAGATTCGGACTCGGGTCGAGTCAAGGGGTAATTTGGGTACTAGGTGTGTTACGGTATTATCGGGACATGGAAATAAATATTTGGAGATATATTCGAGGATAGTATGTCTAGGCGGGAATATTGGGGAAAATTTACCATTTCGTCCTCGGGGACGTTTTGGTACCCCGAGCCTTAAGATAACCCTTTAGATTTAAGTCAAATAAAACAAAAAGAGGAATTACTTAGAAACTCTAGGGAAACCGACTTACTCTCTTTTCTTTCAGCTAAGGATAGTTTTATCACTTCCTTTCTCATTCACTCTCTATGATAAACACAAGGAAAAATATGGGAATCAACTTGAAGGTCTAAGGAGTTCAGCTGGGATTTAGGGAGCTTGGAGCTTGGAGCTTAAGGGGGGTTGGTTCTAAGATTTAATTCAGCAAGAGGTAAGCTTTAATTATAAAGGTTATGTTTAGAATTTCAGCTGGTTTGTTCAAGAATGCATGTTAGCAAGTTTGAATTGTTCTTGAGTGATTTAGTTGAGATTTTGGAGCAGACTTTAATGGGTTTTGATGTTGATGCTGAGCTGGAATGATGGTGTTAATTATATAGGATTGTTAACTTGGTTTTGGTGAGGATTGGCTTGAGGAAAATTCAGAAGAAAGGGTGAAAAATCTGGGTTTGGAGGTGAGAGTCGCGGCCTTAGGAAGGGAATGCCGCGGCCCGTGTGCACGTGTGGCCATGGGTGGCCGAGAGGTTCATGCACGCCGCAGCGCTTTGTCCGCGCGCCGCGGCCCGTGTCGGGGCAGCGTGGTGCTAGCCTCTGTTTCGAGGCTAGCCGCGGCTCTTGTGGGTGGGGCCGTGACCCTTAGTGCTAGTTTGAGTTTTTAAGGGTATTTTAGGCTTGAGAACTCAAGGGGTAAGGCTTGGGATGGATTTTATCACCCGTGCTGATAGAATTCAAGGTCCCGGAGGTTAGGGTTATGGCTCGAAGTTATTTATTGGATTAGAATTTGATGGATGGACATTGTTAATGTGTTGTGACTAGGGTTCGGCGAGGCTCACGTTAGAGGATTGTTCTCGGGGCATCGGTGTTCAAAAAGCTCGGAACTCAGGTAAGAAAACCCTTGTTCCCATAGAGCTTGTGTGCAGGGCTGAGCCCAATGTGTTTGAATAGAATAATATGCAAGGCTGAGCCCAATATGTTAGATTTGCGGGGCGTAGCCCTTTAACTGACTATGCTAGAATTCGGTACTTGCTTGCTATGCTATATGTATTATGATGTGAATGATCGGCTAGAGCAGGGAACGGTGTAGACCGGGAATGGCGAAGGGCCGGGAATGGCGTTGGGCACGTTGAGTGCAAGGCCGAGAACGGCAAGGGGCCGGGAGCAGCATTGAGCACGTGGAGTGCGAGTTGCCAGGGCGAGTCCCTAAAAGGATACCTGTGATATCCTCACGGCATGGTTCGCAAACCCAGGGCTTGGTAAATGCCTGGGACAGCTAGGCCGTATGTGTTTAGCCCATTGGTGGCCTGTTTATATGCTTGATATATGTGTTGCATATGTTATCTGTTTGTGGGTTTTCTTGCTGGGCTTCGGCTCACAGCTGCTCTGTGGTGCAGGTAAGGGTAAAGAAAAGGTCAACCAACCATGAGTACAGCAGGCGTGAGGCGGCGTGTACATGTTTGGCCAGCCTGGCTGCCACAGCCAGAGGATTTTGGGAGATGCTTGTAAACAAACCTAGATTTTGTCGTCTAGCCGAAGTGGTTCAGTTTATATGTTGTAAATATTTCTAAAACTGTATTTTGGGATCCCAAGTGTAAAACTTATATAATTTTCTATGGAAATTACTATTTCTCAAGTCTTTCCTTTGTTTATGGCTTAATTACACTATTTGAACTAAAACCTCGATTAGCGAGTTGAAAGCACGTTTTAAAACTCACTTAGTAACGACTCTAAGGCAGTAGGGCGTTACAATCCATCAATAGAACATAACCAATCACAAACAACCAACACATAAGCATCCATCCCCATGCACTGGCTGCTAATAAGCACACCTCCAATCTCATTACACAATAGCTATAAAATAGGCATTCACCCATGCACAATATACAATTAATAATCCATATATTCATTTACATGCACGACAATGCTAATAAACATGCCCCAATATTCTCACACAACAGTCAAGGGCTAGGCCCTATCAGTATCTCATGCTTCCTAATAATCCAGTAAATAACATCATTCATAGCTCATTTCAGGAACATAAGCACATAAACGGATATACACATTACCGAACCCTGATTTGAGCCTGTCTTCAGGAACCCTTAAACCTAGGACGCTCTGACACCAAGTTGTAATGCCCTGGATAGCCAAGACCGCTACACTGTGTACTTATAAAGGTGCAAGACTTGCTAATCAAGTCATTAATTTAAGAACGTGTCACTAAACATGTAAGAGCTCGGGTTAAAAAGGTTTTGGTCTCAAAAGTTTCATTTTATATAATTAAACTGTTATATACATGGAATCCCAAAAAAAACAGAGTTAAAAAGTTGGGTCACAAACTTCCAAAATAATACAAACCATTGTTAGCCATACTAAGGGAAAATGGACACTCTTTGGGTCTCGCGTCCCTGCTTAAACCTCAACCATGGCGGCTGAGCAGCTGGCCATGTACAGTCTGCTCGCAGAGCTCTCCTAATCAAGGCTGATCAAGTTTGCCCTTGCCTTTACCTGCACCACGTAGCACCCGTGAGCCAAGGCCCAGCAAGAAAACATGTGCAACACAAACAGTAAAAATAGATAGTAAATTCACTAAGCATGAACTCTCATCAAATAATCCACATTAATCATTCAACATTTATCCAGAATCATGGATGCAATCAAACACTTATAACATTCATATCACATAATAATCTGGGCCGACAACTTGGGCCGCACCCTCTGTTTACCCCACTGACTCCGGCCCGCTTAAACCGAGCCCAATGCATATTAAGCTGTCCTTGGCTACCAGTGGCCAAGCCGCGCCCTGTGCGCTAGTGTAACCCTTGGCACCCATAGGCCGTTGGTTCACTAATTAGCTTGCATGGCATAATACCATCTTTTCAAGCATACACAATAGGGAACCCTTACTCCTGTCACAGATATTCAACCAGGTGCAGTTTTCTTACCTTTGATCTTTGCGGTTTTAGATTACGAGCAACGCTCCTCAAGCACGATCTGTTCCCGAGCCTAAGCTTTTATCACCTAGTCACAACCAAGGTATAGGGTTCCATTAATATTCAAATTAGGTTTTCCGGTTACAAAACTAACTTCCGGGAATCCGAATTCCACCAAGCACGGTGGTGAAATTGATCCCGAGCATTCTAGACCACATTCCCATGCCTAAAATCCCCAAATGTTCAAGTGTGCACCCAAGGGCTGCGACCCTTGAAGCTTAGCTGTGGCCCTTGCATTAGGCATCGCGGCGCTCACCCTTGGCCGAGCTTCCTTGGCTCATCTCCATCCTAGGGCCGCAGCACTCTAGAACAGAGTTGCGACCCTTCCCTTCGAGCCCAGAAATTTCACCATTTCAGTCCTTAAAACCTTACCCAAAATCACCCCAAAGCTTCCTAATTCAAAAACAAACATTCCAACCACTTTTAGGATGACTTTAGCAACATAATTCAACAGAAAACTCAGCCTAAAACTCATAGAAATCCATGTTTCAATCTCTGAAACTCAAGAACCTCAAAACACCCAACCAGCCATGCAAAACTCAAATTTACAGCTCTAATCATGAATTAGAGCTTACCTCTTCAGTTGAACTCCTTCTCTAAGCAAACTCCCAGCTAAGTGTCAAGTTTATCAACTCAAATTCAACCTTAAACATTAACAATACAATCATCTCAGTGCTCAGCTAAGAACTCAAAGCTTCGAACTTCAAAACACAGTTTAATTCTTACCTTAGCCTTGATTAAGTGTTCCCTAAATAATCTCTGAGCTAAGCTTCAAAATCCCCCACTGAATTCCCAGCAATTACCTGCTCATAGTCTAGTAAAATTCCCAGTTTTCCCCCTTGTGGTTTGCCTAGTTTCCTTGAGAGAGACAAGAGCTGAGAAGGAACAGAGAAAGGTCGGTCTATTTTTAGTTCTAAAGTTTTCCTTAAGTTTATCTTATCCCCGTTAAGTTAAACCCGAGGCTCGGGTGCCGGAACTGTCCCGGAGGGCAAAATGGTAAATTTCCCCAATATTCCTGCCTAGACTTCCTAACCTCAAATATATCTCCATATATCTATTTTCATATCCTGATAGTCTAAATAGCTACCCAATACCTAAAACACCCCTGACTTATTCAAAGTCAACTGCTAAGCCCCGTTGTGACTTTTCCCCGCTCTCTAGCCCTAGGATCGCCTCGAGTCATGCTCTGTAGACCTTCCCACATAATAATGTGGTTCTCACAATACCATATGTATATATATATCACATTAATACAAATATAATCATACAAGCATTATTAATCATATAATTATGCATTTAAATCTATAACATCATTCAAATCACATTAAACCCAATAATGCCCTCCTGGCACACTAATCAAGGCCCTTAAGCCTCATTAGCGAATTTGGGGTCGTTACAACATGGGGCTCCAAGGTCGATAGTATCCGACAGGGACCCTACCTTCCATGTTTTTTGAGAGCCTACAGAAGGCTGTGGGTACACAATTGTGGTTTAATACCTCTTATCATCCTCAGACGGGTGGACAGTATAAGAGGATGATTCAGATACTGGAGAATATGTTGCATACCTGCGTACTTGACTTTGGGGGATCTTCGAGTAAGTATCTCCCTTTGATTTTGTTTTCATACTATAACAGTTATCAGGAGACTCTCGGAGTGGCTCCATATGAGATGTTATATGGAAGGAAGTGCAGATCACCCATCCATTGGGATGAGATGGGTGAGAGGAGGTATCTTGGTCCTGAGGTTGTTCAGAGGACCAATGAGGCGATTAAGAAGATTGGAGCATGAATTCTTGCCTCCCAGAGTCGACAGAAGAGTTTTAGGTCGGGGACCATGTGTTTCTCAGAGTTTCTCCGTTGAGAGGGGTGAAACGATTTGAAGTAAGGGGCAAGTTAAGCCCTATGTTTGTTGGCCCCTTTTAGATTCTAGAACGAGTTGGAGAGGTAGCTTATAGATTGGCGATGCCTCAAGCTCTATCAGGGGTTCACAATGTGTCTCACGTATCCATGCCCAGAAATATGTGTCGGATTCTACGCACGTTCTGAGCTATGAGAAATTGGAGTTGGATCAAGATTTATCGTACAAAGAGAAGCCGGTTCACATTATAGATCAAAAGGATAAAGTCTTACAGAGCAAGACCATCGGCTTAGTGAAAGTGTTGTGGAGGAACACTAAGGAGGAAGAGACGACTTGGGAACATGAGACGGATATGCGGTATCAGTATCCTGAGTTATTCAAGTAATTTCGAGTACGGGATTTCTTGAAGGAGGGGATAGTTGTAGCGTCCCCATTTCGCTAATAAGGCTTAGGGCCATGATTATTGTGCCGGGAGGGCAGTAATTGATTTAAATATGATAATATTTGAATTTAATATGCATGTGGGCCGCATTTGGCAATTAGTGGCATATTTGTAATTTTAGCCCGTTCAGGGCATTAATGTGATGTTATGATTGATACCACAAGTGAGTGGTGATATACTTGTGATGCACGATCCGAGACAGTCCTAGGGAGCAATTTAGCTAAATTGTCACAACGGGATTTAATACTTGGCTTAGGAGGAGCCTAGGGGTATTTTGGAAATATAATGTGTTTGGGAATTACCGGGTAATGGGTAGTAATTTAGCGATTATTTGGGTGTGTCAGGAATAAATGGGGATTTATAGGAACACTCGAGGATTTAGCGGCATGTGGCAATTGATGGGATTGTCCTTGGTGGCACAAAAGGATTAAGATGGACTTGGGGGTATTTTGGACTTTTAGCTAGGAGATAAACTCAAACATATCTCAAGTTCTAGGACATAGTTAGAAAGAAACAGAAGGAAGAAGCACCAAAATCTTAGCCTTGCTATCTCTCTCTCGTCTCCCTCTCATCCTCTTGAAGACTTAGGCAATTTTGGAGAATTCTGGTGGTGAGGCTCTGAATTTGAAGCTGGGAACTTGGGAAAACAAGATAAAGGTCTGGGAAACCTACTCTAAGATCAGAATCTCCAATGAGGTAAGATTCAAGCAAGTCTTGTTACTGAAATCCTTAGTTTATTTTAAGTGTCTTGAGGTTCTGAATATAGGTGTTTGAGCTTAGGTTATGGTAAGGTTTTGTTTAATTTTAGATGCTTGCATTAGTTCTGTTGTTTGGATATGAATTCTAGGCTGAATTCTAGGATTAGTGCTCGAAATTGGTGAGTTTTAGGGAGGTTGGCTCATGAAATGCATGGGGAATTATGGGTTTGGAGGCTCGAGCCGCGGCCCTGTTCTTCAGGTGCCGCGACCCGTTTGAACATTTTGGCACAGGGTTTAGAGCACCGCGGCCCGCGTCCATCAGTAGAAAGGGATTTTCCCTCTCACTTGATTGCGCCACAATCCTTAAGGGGCTGGGCCACGACTCAAATGTAAAATAATGCTTGTTGAGGGCTTTATGCTAGGGAACTCGAATGCTAAGGATCAGGAAGGATTCTAATACCTGATTTAGTGGAATCAATGGTCCCGGAGGCTAGATTAATATTCCAAAGTTATTTATTTGTTTATGGTTTGATGGACGATTATTATGAATGCGTTGTGACTAGGTTTTCAACAAGGCTCGGGTTCGAGGACTATGCTCGAGATCGCGGTACTCAGATAGCCCGGAACACAGGTAAGAAAACTGGTCCGTAGAGCAGGGCATGAACTTTTTGTTTGTGTTTAATATATTTGTGGATATATGTTCTTGTTATGCTATGTTGTGCATTTTGTGAGTGAATGACAAATGCCAGGAACGGCGAAGGCCGAGAACGGTGAAGGATGAGAACGACAAGAAGTCATACGATAAGGGGCCAAGATCGACGTTGAGTACACTGAGTGCAGTTCATTAGGGAGAGACCCTCCAAGGGTGTTGTATCTACCCACTTTATGTAGATCGCGAGCCCAAGGGCTAATAAAGAGCTTGGGACGGCGTACACCGCTATGTGTGCTTGCTGGCCATCGGCTCACGAGTGCTCTATGGTGAAAGTAAGGGCAAATGGAAGGTCAACCAACCATGAGTATGGAGCTTGTGGAATGAAGGGTACATGCTCGGCCTACTTGGCTGCCACGACAAGGGTTATTTTGGGAAAAGTACTATAATGAACAATTTTGTCACTTAGGTCGACCTTAATTGTGTTTTAGGGTTGTAATGTATTTTCCAAACAATATTTTGGGAAGCCAATTGTATAACTTTTTATGACTTCAATGAATGTCCAAATTTTTATAATTAATGTCATTAAACGATTTTTATTTCAGTTTAGTCATACTTTTAACCTAAAACCTCGATTAGCGAGCTAGTGGCACATTTTTTACTCACATAATAACGACTCTAAGGAGGTAGGGCGTTATAGTGAGGCTCGGGATTTGAGGTCAATCCCTAATAAAAGTATGTTTATGTTGTGACTAGATTATTGCAAGGCTCAATATCAAGATCGTACTTGAGGCCATATCATCTATCACATGGAACTCAAGGTAAGAAAAAATCACCATGCTTGTGATCGGGGCTTGGACCCCTGTAAATGGATATGACTGTGATTATAATTATAATTACTTGATTAGACATGCTTGTATATGTTGTATCTTGTTGCGTGATTGTGCAGTATATATATGTTGTTATATCTATGCTGAAAGTCCGGGCTAATGGAGCCTGGGCCGACATTAAACGTGAGAGACGCAGTCCGGCCTATGTGAGTCGGGGTCGGCCATGAGACCAGAGGACTCGACATAAGGGTGATAGGCCTGAACGTCACTTAAATAAATCGAAGTGTTGATTTCACTTAACTAACTGTATTGATTTTTGTGATTGGGTTATGTGTTTGATTGAGTAGATCATTACTGCAAAACTTATTGCTCATATCGCGTCACTTATTGAATTTGTTGATTCAATTTTACTGCTTATATGTTATTGCTCTTTGTATTCATTGATTTAAGTTTTCTTGTTGAGCCTTGGCTCATGAGTGCTATGTGGTGTAGGTAAGGGAAAGGGAAAGCTAGACCAGCTGTGAGTTGGAGAGTTTAGGGGCGGCATGTACATCAGTAGCTGCTCGACCGCCATGACCGAGGGATCAACAAGGACTGGAGCCAAACTTGATTTTGCCGCTTAGTTTGGCTTAGCTTGTAATTATTTTGAGAGTTGTAAATGCCTTGTAAACACTTATTTTTGGGATCCCATGTACAGACTCAGACTTTATGATCAAAATCTTTTAACCCTAATCCATCAATTATCCTTAGTAACACATTCATATCCAAACAACTTGATTAGCAAGTCCAACACTAGTTAAAATACACAGTGTAATGGTCTTTGCTATCCAGAACATTACAACTTGGTATCAAAGAGGTCCAGGTTTAAGGGTTCCAAAGACTCGTTGGGTATGTACTCTCACCGCTAAAGACAAGCTCAACTCATAGTTTGTTAAATATATATGAGATTATATGTTTGACTATTCAAATGAAATATGAATGCCTTATCTTCCTTTTTAATAGGAAGCATGAGATATACTGACAGGGCCTAACCCTTGACTGTTATGTGTATATGATAAGGCATTCTTATTATCATTACTATTGTATATGTGATTACATATTGTTGCTTGATTGTTGGGATTAGACCATGGGGTGATTTCAAAAACTTGTTATCATTACATGATCAGTCGAGTGGTTGATTACAAATATACTTGGAGAGTTATGCCTCCAAGGTGATCTGTTTGACTAGCCGGTGCCAAGAACGAGGCTAGAGATGATAACCAGGGTCAGAACCCTCCGCCAATCCCTCAGAACTGGCAGCAGATGCTTGCTGACATGCAAGATAGACTTCAGAGTCAAGAGGAAGAGATCCCTCTTCTGAGACAGCAGGTTTTGTTAGGGAACATTGCATTAGGCTTGCCACATATTGTGGTACCAGCTGTATAGTAGCTTGATATTGAGAATAGGTGGAAGCTACTGTACTAGAGATTCAGAAAGCAACATCCTCGAATCTTTGAGGTAGGACCAGATCCACTTAATGCGGAACATTGGATGAGCCTGACGACCTCCATACTGGACATCATGAGGGTGGTAGGAAATGATAGGGTGGCTTCCGCCACTTACATGTTTCGAGATGATGCCCCTATTTGGTGGGAGGTGGCATCTCAAACTCGAGATGTTTCTATCATCGGTTGGGATGAGTTCAGAGACATTTTCAACCAGAAGTACTATAAAAATGTTGTTTGGGCGGCAAAGGTGAACGAGTTCACTAGTTTGGTATAGGGAAGCATGACAGTTACTAAGAACGCCTTGAAATTTGATAAGCTGGCGAAGTTTTCACCTAATCTAGTGCGTACAGTTGCAGCCAGGCAAGATAGGTTCGTCTGGGGGCTGAATGCTATGATAGCCCGGGATGTATGAATTACCTCATTACCTGGGGAGACTACTTATGCCCAGGTGGTTGAGAAGACCCTTACCGTTGAGGAGACAGAAAATAAGATATTGAGGGAGAGCGCTGCAAGAAGAGATGTTCAGAGGGTAGTGCCTCCATTTGTGGGGTCTAGTAGGGGCGTAGGCCCCAGTGATCACAAGAGGAAGACCTCTGAAACCTCAACCACTGCTGGTCCTGATATGAGGGGTCGGGGGGTGAGTGTGCTAGGTGCAGGAAGTGCCATCTGGGTGATTTTTTGGCAAAAGCATGTTACTTGTGCAGAGTGAATGGGCATCTCAAGAAAGTCTACTAGACTTTGAAGAAAGAAGAACTAAGGAAGGAAGAAAACTTGACTCCAGCTCGAGTATTCGCCTTGACTCAAGCTGAGGCTAGTCCCTAGGTGGTGACAGGTCAGATTTCTAGTACTGCCACTCCATTACTATATTGATTGACTCTGGTGCAATACATTTATCTGTTTCTGGAAAAGTGATTGATAGATTGTGTAGGCTATATGATTATTATATTGCGGGGTTTGGGATTATATTGCCTACAGGGGAACTGGTAGGTTCTAGGAGATGGGTTAGATCACTTCCAATGGTGGTGGACAAAAGGGAATTATTGGTGGATTTGATTGAGCTAGGCCTGGATAATTTCAACATGATTTTGGGGATGGATTGCTTGGTTAGGTATAGGGTGACTATAGACTACAAGAAGAAGTTGGTGACTTTCGAGCCTAAGGGTGAGGACCCCATCATTTTTGTTGGCAGTGTGCATGGACCCTGCATTCCCATGATATCAACATTGAGGGCTAGAGACCTATTACGAGGAGGTTGTATAGGATTCCTAGCTAGTGTAGTGGACACCACTAGGGTCATGCCAGTGGGACCAGAGGAGACCAAATTGGTATGTGAGTTCTTAGATGTGTTCCCTGAGGACTTACCTGGACTGCCACCGTACCAGAAGATCGATTTTGTCATTGAGTTAGCAGCAGGTGCAAAACAAGTGTTGAGGGAACCATACATAATGGCTCCAGTAGAGCTAAAGGAGTTGAAGGTACAATTGCAGGAGTTATTGGACCTGGGATTTATCAACCTAGCTTCTCATCGTGAGGCGCTCTAGTTTTATTTTTGAATAAGAAGGATGGGACTCTGAGGATGTGTATAGATTACAAGGAGTTGAATAAGCTGAATATTAAGAACATGTACCCACTACCAAAGATAGACGACCTGTTTGATCAGTTGCAAGGCAAGACAGTATTCTCGAAGATTGATCTTCGATCTGCTTATCACCAGCAGAGGATCAAGGATGAGGCGGTTCCAAAGGCAGCCTTTCGCATGAGGTATGGGCATTATGATTTTCTGGTCATGTCATTTGGGTTGACCAATGCCCTAGCAACATTCATGGATTTGATGAACATGGTGTTCAAGGATTATCTAGATCAGTTCGTAATTGTCTTCATCAATGACATCCTAGTTTACTCTCGTTCAGAGGCAGAGCATGAGCAGAATCTCCAGTTGGTTTTGCAGAGATTAAGGGAACATTGACTGTACGCCAATTTTAAGAAGTGCGAGTTTTGGTTACCACAGGTGGCATTCCTAGGTTACATTGTCAGTGGAGAAAAGATTAAGGAAGATTCGGCTAAGGTGGACGCAGTTAGGGATTTTTCGAATCCATGGAATGGCTCAGATTTTAGAGGTTTCTTCAGATTGGCGAGGTATTATCGATGATTCTTGGAAGGATTCTCAAAGATCGCTACACAATTGACAGAATTGACACGGAAGAACCTGAAGTTTGTGTGGTCAGAAATATGTGAGAATAGCTTCTAGGAATTGAAGTGATGGTTGATTACTACTCCAGTGCTCAGTCTCCCTTTAGATGGGGATAAGTTTGTCGTCTATTGCGACACATCAAGACTGGGGTTAGGATGTGTGTTGATGCAAAGTTTGAAGGTCATTGCCTACGCATCGTGACAGCTGAAGGACTATGAGTAGCAGTACCCTACTCATGATTTGGAATTAGTAGTGGTGGTATTTGCACTAAAAGTGTGGCGACACTATTTGTATGAAGAGAAGTGTGAAATATACACTGATCATAAGAGTTTGAAGTATTTCTCCACCCAAAATGACTTAAACATGAGACACAGACATTGGCTAGAGTTGGTGAAGGATTATGACTTTGAGATCCTTTAGCACCCTAGGAAAGCCAATGTAGTGGTAGATGCTTTAAGTCAAAGGGGCCCAGGACAGTTGGTTAGCTTGAAGCAGTTATCGAAGGAGTTGACGAAGACATGACCAGAGCAAGGATAGAGTTGGTAGTGGTACAGTTGACCAATATTACTTTGTAGTCCACTCTCTTAGAGAGAATAGTGGAGGGCCAGATGAGCGATTCACGACTATTTTGGAGTAGCTACAGACTATTCTGTTTCAAAGATGGGTTCGCTAAGATACAATGAGCGGATTTGTGTTAAACGAGAGATCCTTGATGAATATTGTACCACATCATATTCATTACATCAACCACCACAAAAATTTATTAGGATCTAAGGTCATTGTATTGGTGGCCTGGGATGAAGAAGGACGTGGTTGACTATGTGGCAAAGTGTTTAACCTGTCAGCAGGTGAAAGGTGAACACTAGCAGCCAGCGGGGTTGTTACAGCCTTTAGGTAATGTCGAGTGGAAATGGGAAGATATTACTATGGATTTTTTGGGTGTCTTGCATAGGATAGTGGGGCAACATGATTCAGTTTGGGTGATAGTAGACAGATATACCAAGTCAGCTCATTTTCTGTTGGTAAGGACAAAATATACCATGGATCAGTATGCAGAGCTATATGTGAGGGAGATTGTACGTCTCCACGGGGTTCCAAAATCTATAGTGTCGGACTGGGATCCTATTTTTACCTCCATGTATTGGGGAAGCTTGCAGAAGGTAATGAGGACCCAGTTGAAGTTTAGTACGACCTATCATCCTCACACAGACGGGCAGCCTAAGAGGACGATTCAGATATTGGAGGACATGTTTAGAGCATGCATGCTAGATTTTGAGGTGTCTTGGAGTAAGTATCTCACGTTGATTGAATTTTTATACAATAACAATTATCAGTCAACTATTGGAGTAGCTCCCTAAAAATGTTGTATTGGAGGAAGTGTAGGTCACCCATTCATTGGGATGAGATGGGAAAAAGGAAATATTTTGTTCCAGAGATGGTTTAGTTGTCTAATGAGGCTATTGAGAAGATCTGAGCTCGAATGTTCACCTCACAGAGTAGACAGAAAAGCTACGTTGACCCTAAGCGTACGTGCAGTTCCAGGTAGGGACCACATGTTTCTGCGAGTTTCGCCACTACAAGGAGTAAAGAGGTTTGGAAGAAAGGGAAAGCCAAGCACTAGGTTCGCTGGACCTTTCGAGATCAGGCAGGTAGCCTATAGATTGGCTCTGCACTTGTCATTATCAAGAGTTCATGATGTGTTTGACATCTCGATGCTTCGAAAGTATGTGTCAGATAAGATCCATGTATTGGGATATGAGGATCTGGAGCTACAAACATACTTGTCTTATGAGGAATGACCTGTGCAGATCATGGACAGAAAGGACAAGGGTCTAAGGAACAAGACGATTCCTCTTGTTAAGTTTTTACGGAGGACTAGCGAGGTTGAGGAAAAGACCAGGGAAGTAGAGTCGGTTATGCGGGATCGCCATCCAAAGTTATTTAGCTAAATTTAGAGGATGAAACTTTTAGTAGCAAGGGATAGTTGAAACGTCTCGAATTTGCTAATTGGGCTAAGTGCCTTGATTAGCGTGCCGAGAGGGCATAAATGGATTATTACAAGAACATAATTGAATATATGTGTGATTATGTGAAATGAATCAGTTATATTAAGATATAACTATTTATGCATGCTTATGTGTATTATATGTGATTGTGGGACTGTTTTTTGTGAAAAAGGAGCATTTCCGTAATTTTGACCCGTTAATGGTATAATTGTAATTATATGTGTTATCTGATTGGAACGACATTATTATGTGGATATATTTGCGATGACAGGCTTAAGTCGATCCTTTAGAGTGATTTGGCGAAAATTTCATAATGGGGACTTATACCTTGCTCGAGGTGAGCCAAGGGGTATTTTGGTAATTTTGTGTAGGTCGGGTGCTATCCCACAAATTTACATATCCCATGTGGAATTAAGTTTGGAGACGTGGAATAGACTGGGCAGATCTCCTGATAGGCTGATCAATGTATACCAGCAGGATATATGATAAGTTACTACTCGACATACTATCAGAGAGGCCTAGCTAGTCGGAGTACACTTGATAGGGGAGAGGTTGGTCGGTACAACAGATAGATAAACCTGCTTGAATGAAAGCAGTTCAACTCTCCGTTAGTACTCTGTAAGAATCGCCCAACCACCTGCAAAGAGTGCCTAACAATCCTGTAAACTTACTCAAACCTCCTAACAAATAGGACTATAACTACCTACGAGAAGAAAAGAATATTTCCCTACCAGTTAAGCTCAGGTGCAACCCTTGGGCGAGGGAGACAGTATAAATACAAACCCTCCACTACAGTAGTAACGCCCTGGATAGCCAAGACCGTTACACTGTGTGTTTATAAAAGTGCTAGACTTGCTAATCATGTCATTTGGTTAAGAACGTGTTACTGAAATTATAGAGGAACTAGGGTTAAATGTTTTGGTCTCAAAAGTCACATTTCTTATAAAGAAACATTTCCTGTTTACATGGGATCCCAAAACTGTTAAGATTAAAACCGTTTACAAAAGATTCAAGAACTAAATAGAGTATTAGCCATATTAAGGCAAAACAGACAATTAGGCAATCTCTGTCCTGATCCACTTCTCGGTCATGGTGATCGAACAACTTACTATGTACATTCAACCCCGCAGCTCTCCATCTCAGGATTGGTCCAACTTGCCTTTGCCTTTCCCTGCACCACGTAGCACCCGTGAGCCAAGGCATAGCAAGAAAACACAACAACAGAGCATAAACAATCAATAGACAATTCAATATCTCATATTGCATAACATGTACTCAACCATGTAAACATTCAGAATAACCAAGTATTCAGCATACTAAACATATAAACTCATATAATATATCAATTTACAAATGATAACTAGGGTTAGCGCCCTTAGGCCGCACCCTCCGTTATCCCACTGAATCCGGCCCCCATAAACCGAGCTCAGCGAATATTAAGCTGTCCTCGGCTACCAGTGGCCAAGCCGCGCCCTGTGCGCAAATATTGTGTACGACACCCTTACGCTGCTATCACATGTCCCATGGCATGATACCATCATGGACATTATACAGATATCGGGAGCACTTAGTCCCATCACAAACATATAACCGGGTGCAGTTTTCTTACCTTTGAATTTGCTAGCTTTGCTCAATGAAATCCTCAAGCACGATCCTTCCCGAGCCCTAGCGCGAACCTAATCAAAATCATATGCCAAATTCATCACCAACCCTCAAGTCCATAACCTAGCCTCGGGACCAATCCCTAGCCCTCGGGAAGTCCTAATTCCACCAAAGAGGGTGGTGGAATCGAACCCCGAACCCATGGCCAAGAACCCTTGAGAATAACCCTAAAATCCCTTTCTAAACACAGGGTAGCGCTACAACACTCATTGGAGGGCGCTACAGCTCTACAAATTGAACCAAAATTTTGTCAGCATGCTTGGCCTAGCGCTACAAGGCCCAAAGGCTAGCGCTGTAGCACTAGTCACAGACTTCCAACACCACATTTTCCCTTCCTGCGATTTCCCCGAGCCAAACTTAACCAAAACTTCTCCAAACCTTCACCAAACTCAAAATCAAGCTCACTAACATGTCTAACTCATCCCAAGCATTATAACCACATAAAATCTAACCACATGCACCTCTAATCCCAAAATTCACCATAGTCACTCCTAGACTTCAGAATTAAGCAAAACACAGTAAAAACTTCAAAGTTTAAAGTTTAGAATTTATACCTGTAACGACCCAAATTCGCTAATAAGGCTTAAGGGCCTTTATTAGTGTGCCTGGAGGGAATAATGGGAATTATGTGTGACTTTAATTAGTAAAATTCATGATTATGATCTAAAGCATGTTATATGACTATTTGAATATTCGAGATGCATGACAATGTGTATTAGTATGCATGTAGGCCCTGATTAGATTAGAAGGGCATAATCGTAATTTTGGCCATTATGGGCATAACTGTATTTATATATGTGATAATTGTTGAGACCACATTATTATGTGGATATATCTGTGATCTGTGACTCGAGACGATCCTAGTGAGCGGTTTTGCAGAAAAGTCATGGCGAGGATTTATACCCGACTCGGGGTGAGCCTAGGGGTATAAATGGGAATTTAGTGAGTATATTGGAGTCTATTTTGACATTGAGGAATATAATTGGTGATTAATTAGGTATCGGGAGGTAAGCAGAAAATATTAGAGACACTCGAGGAATTAGCGGGAATTGGGGTGAAATGACCAAAATGCCCCTAAGTTGATTAAAGGTTTAAAACTGAAAGGGAGGGCATAATGGTCATTTGGATTTTTAGAGATAGGTATTACTGAGGCTTTATGCTCAGTGGAGTTTATAGAATGTAATAGAAGTCTGAAAAGAAGAGAACGAAAAGGAAGAAAACAGAGTAGTTTTCCTAGGGTCGGTTTGTGGTTCTCTCACCATTTCTCTTCATTCTTCTTGGAGAAAAATTTAGAGGAGAGCTAGGTCCACGAAGCCATAAGTTTTTTGAGCTAAGCTTGAATATTTGGCAAGGGTTTAGCAAGTATAGGCCATTTACTTGAGGTAAGACCTTGAAGTTTCTTCAGTTCTGGTTTTGGTTTTTTTTAACTAAGGTATCTAAGTTGAGTTGATGGGGAATTCCAGGGAAGTTGGAGCCAAGGGTTGAGGAAAAGAAAGCTAAGGAGGTCTAGAGGCAACTTGAGGTCGAATTTCCATCAAAGGTATAAACTCTGAGCTTTTAACTTTGATGTTTTGACTGGTTTCTGCTGAGTTTCGAAGTCCAGAAGTGGCTATGGTGGATTTTGAGATTAGGGATGCATGTGCTTGAGTATCGAGTATTTGGGGTGCTTGGGATGAGTGGAATGTGTTAATAAGCTTGTTTTTGTGTTTGGTGAAGGTTTGGAGAAGTTTTGGTTGAGTTTGGTTCGAGGAAATCGCAGGAAGGAAAATTGGGAGGTTGGCTGTCTATGACTAGTGCTACAGCGCTAGACTTTGGGCGCTGTAGCACTAGGCCATGCTTTCTGGGGGATTTTGGTTCTGCTTGTAGCGCTGTAGCACCCTCCTATGAGCACAGTAGCGCTGCCCTATTTGTAGAAAGGTTTTTTATTGTTGTTTACAAGGGTTTTTGACCAAGGGTTTGGGGTTCGATTCCACCACCTTGTTTGGTGGAACTAGGACTTCCCGGGGGCTCGGGATTGGTCCTGAGGCTAGGTTTTGGACTTGAGGTTCGGTGATGATTTTGATCAATGGTTGTGTTTAGGTGAGCGCTAGGGCTTGAGAGGGATCGGGCTCAAGGAGTCAAGTGATCAAAGCTAGCGATTCAAAAGGTAAGAAAACTGCACCCGGTTATATGTTTGTGATGGGACTAAGTGCTCCCGATATTTGTATGTCAATGATGGTATTATACCATGGGACATGTGATAGTGGCCTAAGGGTGCCGTACACAATATTTATGCACAGGGCACGGCTTGGCCACTGGTAGCCGAGGACAGCTTAATATTCACTGAGCTCGGTTTAAGCGGGCTGGAGTCAGTGGGATAACGAAGGGTGCGGCCTGAGGGCACTAACCCTAGTTATCATATGTGTTTTGGTGTATGCTATGAATTGATATGTTTAGTATGCTGAATACTTGACTATTCTGAATGTTGATACGATTAAGAATATGTGATGCAATATGAGATCTTGAATTATCTGTTGATTGCTTATGCTCTGTTGTTGTGTTTTCTTGTTGGGCCTTGGCTCACGGGTGCTACGTGGTGCAGGTAAAGGCAAAGGCAAGTTGGACCAATCCTAAGATGGAGGGCTGTGGGGTCGAATGTACATAGCCAACTGTTCGATCGCCATGACCGAGGAGTGGATCAGGACAAAGATTGCCTAATTGTCTGGTTTGCCTTAATATGGCTAATACTGTATTTAGTCCTTGAATCTTTTGTAAACAGTTTCAAACTTAACATTTTTGGGATCCTGTGTAAACAGGAAATGTTTCTTTATGAAAATGTGACTTTTGAGACCAAAACATTTTAACCTTAGTTCCTTTATAGTTTCAATAACACGTTTTTAATTAAACGACTTGATTAGCAAGTCTAGCACTTTATAAACACACAGTGTAACGGTCTTGGCTATCCAGGGCGTTACAATATCTTTGATGGAAATTTGATTTCCATTTAACTTCTTGACCTCCTTAGCTTGTTCTTTCCCAATTCCTTGCTTTGAATTCCCCTAAAGTTCCCATCACTCAGCTTAGACACCATAGTTTAAACTAACCAAACCAGAAACTGAAAACTCTAAAGGCTTACCTCAAATATTGATGTGTTCTTGCTAATCCCTTTCCAACCTTTCAAGTTTAGCTCAATACTCTTGTTGCTTAGCCTAACCTAGCTCCCTTCTGAGTTTTGCTCCAAGAAAATTGAAGAGAAAGGTTGAGAAAATCACCAACCGACCCTAAGAAAACTGCTCTGTTTTCCTTCCTTTTCTTTTTCTTTCTTTTCCTTCTTTCCTGAGCCTTCTACCTTTTTCTACAATTCCCACTAAGTATAAAGGCTCAGCATACTTATCTCTTGCAAGCCAAATGACCATAATGCCCTCCCTTTTAATTTTAAACCTTTAAATGCATCTAGGGCGTTTTGGTCATTTCACCCCAATTCCCGCTAATTCCTCGAATGTCTCTAGTATTTTCCTCTTAATTCCTGATACCTAACTAATCTTCAGTTATATTCCTCAATACCAAATAATTGCCAATATATTACCTACATTCCCAGAAATACCCCCTGCCTCGCCCCGAGCCGGGTATAAATCCCCACCGTGACTTTTCCGCTAACTCGCTCACAAGGATCGTCTTGAATCACCAGTTATAAATATATCCACATAATAATGTGGTCTTATCAATTTATCACAATTATTAACATTTATGCCCTCGACGGGCCAAAATTATGAAAATGCCTTTTCTATCCTAATCAGGGCCTACATGCATACTGATACACCTAGTCATGCATCATAAATATACAAATAACCATATAAACATGCTTTTCACATAATCATGCATTTTACTCATTTAAATAACACATAATTCGCATTATGCCCTCCAGGCACACTAATCAAGGTCCTTAAGCATTATTAGTGAATTTGGGTCGTTACAACAGTGCAGGGGGAGGAGGAAAAGAGCCTACGACCAACACCAGGAAAATACCGAGCAACTTGGCTTGGTACTCAGCAACGATTTTGTTATACTATATTATCTTTTACATATAGAAATCCAATTGTAATCCCTTGTGATCTTGTGTAAACCTTCAAAATTAACACAAATCTAAGAGTATGTAGGTCATTAGCAATCTTTGGGGCCGAACCTCTATAAATACTGGTGTTCTCTATTATTTATTGCTCATTATTACTAGGTTCTTGGCTAATTTATGGTACGTTGATTGTCTAATTCAAAGCTCTCTAATTAATTATTTGACTCCGCGTCAGTTGGCTAAAAAAACCAGTCAACATTCTGGTGCTTTCGTTGAGAGCCTAAGACAATCACATTCAGATTCTATTGCTGCAAGGATGGTAGTCTCAACAACCATGTCAAGCCAAGAGCCTCCATAGCCCAAGGCTAAAGTCTCTCATCAAGTCAAATCAATTAGCAATTTCAATGGGCAGCAAAGTGACTTGCCACCTAGGAATCTATCTAGTGTTGGGGGGCAAACTTTTGGGCCCACTGCACCAAGACGCGGTGCTGTTGCCTCTGCTGGAATCACCCATGCAGGAACATTAGGTGGAACTATTGCCCGGGGTACCGACCAGCCAGGACCCAGAGCTGGAGGTCCTGGACGGTATGAGCCCCACATAGATATTGAAGGACTTGACCTTAAAATTTATCAGATAAGGGAAGTCGTTGGGAAAATACAAGATGAGCTTCCCTCCATGAACCAGGGGTAAGCCACTGTGTAGGAGGCCCTTAATGAAGCTTTCGAAAAACAAAGGAGAGATTTTCAAGAATGGACGGATCAACATGCTCTGGAGGTGCAGGCCCATCAGAAGGACATGGAGCGCCGACTCAGGAAGCAGCTGAATCCATCCGCAACTATATGCAACAATAGTAAACCAAAGGTATGGGAACTGCAGGTGGAATAACTGCCCAAAACAAACAACGCCCTCCCGTTTTTGGTTTCGGTGAAGGTGTCATGCATGGGCCAGAGGCTCAACCTTAGAATGGGAACCAGGGTCCGACCAAGAGTCACAGACCTAGTCGGGGTGCTCAAGCCGACAACAATAGGCGACCTTTACCGGCGGATGAGCAGGTCTTGCCATGGCATATATGGGAAAAGACCAAACCGGAAATTTTTGGCCAAGATCTCAAGGCAGTGGTCGCAACCCTCGAGCTCCAACGCTGAATAGGAGTGGTCAACCCTAAAATTATCAGCAACAACTTGGTCGGCACAGACATCATCAAGAATATCGACCAAGGCCCCGAAGAGACGAGCTGGAGGTTAGTAGCACATACAAGCCCAATTATGATGATGAGTTTGACCATGATGAGGAAACAAGCGAAGTTCGCCAACAAAATAATCAAGGTCACAGAGGTAACCAGCCCGAAGGACCTTTTGTCCCACAAGAGTAGGTGTTGACCAATTTTTTAGCCAATTGACGTGGAGTCAAATAATTAATTAGAGTGTTTTCAATTAGACAATGAATACACCAAAAATTATCCAAGAACCTAGTAAAAATGAGCATTAAATAATAAAGAACACTTGAATTTATAGACGTTCGACCCCAATGATTGGTAATCACCTATGTCCTCTTAGGTTTGTATTAATCTTGAAGGTTTACACAAGATCACAAGAGATTACAAGTGGATTTCTATGTGTAAAAGACAATGCAATATGAAGGTATCATTGCTAAATACCGAGCTAAGCTACTCGGTATCTTCCTAGTATTGGTGGGTAGGTTGTTTTTTTGAACCCCCTCCACTGTGGTGGAGAGTTTTTATTTATACTATCCCTCTCGTCCAAGGGTTGCGCCTCAACATAATTGATGGGGAAATATCCCTTTCTTTTGGTAGGTAGTTGCTGTCATATTCTTCAGGAGCTTTGACTAAGTTTTTAGTGTTGTTAGGCGCTCTTTGCGCGTGGTTGGGCGATTCTTTTGGAGTGCTAACAGAGAGTGTAACTGCTTTCATCCGTGTAGGTATGTCTATTCATCATATGAACCAGCTGCTCTCCTGGCAAACGTAACAAGCAGTGACTGATATTCATTTGTCAAGTGTATTCCGACCAATCTGCATGTCATACTGACCAGCAGTAACTTTTCATATAGCCTGCAGGTATACAGTGACCAACCTGTCGGGGGGTCTACCTTGTCTACTCCACGTGTTCAGGATTAGTGCCACGTCAGATATGCCAATTTTTGGGATAACATTTGCCCACCAAGTTTGCAATGGTGCTAAGCAGTATGGAAACTTTATTCTGAGAACCATATCGTCCAGCCTGGTTAGGGGTATATGCTCCTTGCAACGTGGCATAGCATCTGGTAAAATTATTAGTCTTTGTTTTTCTAAGAAATGACCTTTCAATTCTTCTCGCCACTTTTTGGAACCATAAAGCAACATAATAGTCCTTCATTAAGTGTATCGTGCAGTTACTGAAGAGTAGCTAATATATTTGGTGACTGAGGAAGAGTGATTACATGGACGTGCTGACGTGTATGGGGAAATGTGCCTATGGTGGCCGAGGGGACTGCTGAGTGGACTGATGCATTGAATTCCTGTAGGGAGGAACTCCTTTTTCATTGCCTATAAGTAGGGGTGCTCTTTCCTACCCTTTTCTTTTACTTTTTGCCTTTTGTTTCGAAAAGACCCAAGCCGTCCCGGAGAAAACCTAAATCTCTTTCTCCTAATCCATCCGAGAAAGCTAACATGTATTATGGTCCCTTCGTAAGTTAGTTTTCTGGGCTTTTCTTTTCTTTTTTTAGTTATACTGTGACTATGAATAATTTTCTTGATGAGCCCATAGATTTCTTGAATGTACGCTCCATGAATTTGTAAATAGATGACTACTTTGTGTGTCTCTTGGCCTGGATAACTCTTTTAAACTTCCCATTTTGTAAAAACACAGGGTTTTAATCTCCTCTTTCTGTTGATTTACGTGTGGTGTTTTTAGAAGAGTCGTGAAGAACATCACTCAAGAACTATTCTTGGGAAAACATTCCTCTTTCTTGAATTCCCTTGTTTTAAATCTGATCTTCCCTCTGTTTAGCATGTTTTTTTATGTTTGTCTTGGATTGTTTAGTATACCTCATGATTCCCTACCGACTAGCACTTGTTCGGTGTTCTCGCCTCACCTTTCCCTTTTTCTTGTGTGCAGAGTGGGGAGGTGACCACCAAACTATGTTGTAAAACTCTGTTCACAACGATCGATGGCCCACATTAAACACACCAACTGCAAAGAGGAAGGAGACCCCCATGTGTCATGTCATGCCACCACAGAGGTCACTGAGGGGATCCATTCCAATGAGGAAGAGCCTAGATGTTCAAGGCAAGAGGGAGATTCTGGGATCGAATATGCCATGGAAATCCATACCAAGGTTATTGTTAATCCTTCCTCTGAGATAGAAGAGGCCCCCCTGTATGAAGCTCCTAAGAGCAAGATTTCTAACAAGCAGCTGGAAAACATCAGAGAGCACTTCCATCTCGGAGATGTTTCTGTCTTCAAACCTGCAGCTATACAAACTGTCGAGCACCTGGGGTTCAATTTTGCACGTAGAGCAGATACCATATGAACGCGGGCGCCACCCTTCCTCTTCTACCATACTTTCACAGTGTGGTAGATTATTTCGGGCTTTTCCCTACCCAAATTAGTTCTAAGGGCATCCGATTCCTTTCATCCCTTTATGTTTTTTACCAATCTTAGATTGGCTAGTACCGATCACACACGAGATTAATTATCTCGTTGACCTCAAATCCAGCCCTTGCCAAGGCAGATCGGGGTATTTCTACTTTAGCCACCTAGACTCCAACATTTATCTGTCGAACACCGAACGTATCTCCAAGGTTGGGGAGTACGCTAGCCAATATTTTTTCACGGACAACATCCTTGCCAATCACCTATCATTCCATCACAATAGTCCCTTTCGTGGCACGGCCCCCACCAGAGAAATGGAAATAAGGGCCAGAAAGCTAGCTGCTATGGACCCTTGCAACAAAGATCTAGTGGCCCTGACTACCACAGAAAGACTTGTATCCGCTGTGCTCTATCCTATCCCCCAGACTCGGGCCAAAGATGACACCCATACCAAGCAATCACCCATGAAACCTTCGTCCATTTCTAAATCACCTAGTCAACTCCCCATAAAGAAGAAAACTAGATCCTCAATCGACTTGTGCGGACCCTGCGTGGCCCAAAGTTGCCATCAGCCCCAGCCTAGCAAGGGCAAGGAGGCTACAGTAGAACATATAGACTCGGACTCATCAAGTAGTGATGGGGGACTTCCACTTTAGGCAGCCGACTGCATGGGGGTAGTTGAAGAGGGTGATCTGACTCTTCTTCCCTAACTTACTTTTGCTTTGTGCTTAATTATGATGATTTTTTGTTTTTTTTCTTTGACCCGACTCGATACTTTTGCTAATCTTTTTATAGATATGTTGTCCGTATTTTTTCAAGAAATTTGCCCAGAAGCATACAAGTGGTCCTAGCAGTGAAGTTTCCCCTACCAAGCGCCAAAAATTCGACCTCCTGTCGGACCTACCAGGCAGGCCCAGACAACCCTTGACAAGGCCTCTTCTCGGAAAAAGGTGCCCACTCCATCTCGTAGATCAGTAAAAGGCAAAGGATTATCAACTAAGGACAGTACCCATAGGGCTAGTGCACCGGATTTGACCAACCTGAGCAGATCTCCCGATGGTACTGTTGATGGTCCTACTGAAGAGGTCCATGGCCCTTTGAAGAAAGCTCTAGCTATCCAGCAAGGACATATAAAAAGGGTGTCCACTTCCCAAACCAAATTCATGGATACTCTAAGTAGAAAATCTTTATACTTCATTACTAGCACCGGTCTTTAGGATGTTACCAGGGTAAGTAATGAATTTGTTCGATCTCTAGGTGGTCTTTCTTCTCTTATTATTTGTTATGAATTTCTTTATTTCATATTGCAGGGTATGCTGCTTCTTAGCTATGCTCATTATTGAGCCAAGGAGGTGAGCAAACATGTAGTCGGCCTAGTGAAATAGTCTGAGGATAAAACTTCTCAGGTAGCCCAACTGATCGAGCATGTCCAACAACTTCAATAGGCCGCCGATCAGATTACCAAAGAAAATGAGAGGCTCAAATCTGCTGCCGAGCATAGGAATCTTGAAATTAACCGACTAGAAATGAGGATTGAGGAGTTAAAGGAGAAGAATGTTGCTAATGGGAGGGCCACTTAAGAGGAAAAAGATAATCTGGTAGAGGCTCTTAAACAAGAGAAAATTGACAGGGTTGTTGATGCAAAAGCTTTGGAGGACTTTGGTATGAGCACCTTGTACGATTTCTGGAGAGGCAAACGATGAGTTGATGCACTACTGTACTGAGCGAGAGAAGAATGAGGCCCCGACCATCCATACCGAGCAGCCTTCAGCCTCTAAGCTAGAATCTATCGTGCCACCCAGAGAACCGATTATAACGGCCCCTGAGAAAGATGCCTTGCCCTCCAGTCCGTGTGCTTTAACTAAAGCTCTGGCCCCTGCAGACCAGTCTAGCAACTTTCCTGTCGAAATCCTTGCCGCTGAGTCTGACCAGCAAATCTAGGGCTCTTAAAAACTTCACCTGTTATTATTTTTTCAAAGAGAAAATTGGTTGAGTTGAGCAAGCTTTAATCTCGAGCAATATTTTACTTTGGTCATCTTTTACTTTGGTCAAAACAGCATGGTTATGCTAAGCAGCCTTTAATCTCGAGCAATATTTTACCTCTTTATAAATGCTCCACGTTATAACTATATATCAGCTCGTGCTTTTATGTTTTTTAGCTACTCGACATATATACTATTTTTGGAGATGTGCGACATTGTGAATCAGAGCTGTTCAATTTTTTTTAATGAGTTGTAAACAAAAATTGTTCAACCTATCTATAGAAATTGTTTTATGGCTCTTTTTGTTGTCTGGTACATACCGAGCAAGCACTTTAACTTGTATGAGTGTAGTAACCCCCAAGTGACCGAGCAGGATTCATAAGTCTTGGGTTATCCTCTTTGCCACTTGCCAACTAACTAGATCTGTTCGTAATAACCTATTCGGGGGTGCTTGGGTTCGCCAAAACCTACAAAGGTTTCATACACTGCCGACAATCCATAAAATAAATCACTAATTAGCAAGATAGTCATTGTAAAAGTAAGGCTTGTACAAATGGAAAAAAATTGTGTCTTATTGATTAAAGGTTAACCATACAAGCTGCGCAGCTACCATGTAGCTTACATTCATAAATATAAATTATTACAATAAATGGGCAAATCGTGCCTGTCCATAATTAATATAACTAAATTGAGCTGGTCGGTGGTACGCGATGTCCATGCATGTACTAACCAATCAATGATCACTTAAAAGTGATCTTTATTGGTAGTAATTCCTCAGGTGTTCCCCATTCCAGTAATGGGGGACTGGTACTAACTGGAGATCTTGGTCATACCGCGCTAGTTTGTACGTGCTGGGTGGTACTATCTCTGTGACATGGTAAGGGCTTTCCCAGCTTGGCCATAAGACTCTTACCAAGGCATCTCTAGTCCCGATGAATATTCTTCGCAGGGAAAGATCTCCCATGTCGATCTTTCATTCCTTAACTCTAGAATTGAAGTAATGGGCAACTTTTTGCTGGTGGGCTGCCAAGCGTATATTGGAATTTTCACGTCTTTCTTCAATTTGGTCGAAGGACTAATCCAGCAATTGGTGGTTATTATCCTAGTCATACACTGCACGTCTATGAGATGGTGGAGTCATCTAGACTGGCAACATTGCATCATACCCATGCGTGAGTGCAAAGGGGGTATCACCAGTAGCTGTTCGCTCGGTAGTCCTGTGTGACCATAGTACCTCAGGCAATTTATCTGGCTAGTTTCGTTTAGCTAGTTCTAGATGCTTCTTCAGGGTGTCTTTGAGAGTTTTGTTAACTACTTTGACCTGCCTGTTTGTTTGAGGGTGCGAGATTGCTGAGAAACATATAATTTAGCCAACTAATGCAGAGTCAAATAATTAATTAGAGATCTTTCAATTAGACAATCAATACACCACAAATAAGACAAGATCCTAGTAATAATGAGTAACATATAATAAAGAACACCAGGATTTATAGAGGTTCGACCCCAAAGATTGGTAATGACCTACGCCCTCTTAGGTTTTTATTAATCTTGAAGGTTTACACATGATCACAAGAGATTACAAGTGGATTTCTATGTGTAAAAGATAATACAGTATGAAGTAATTTCTGTTAAATACCAAGCTAAGCTGCTCGATATCACCCTAATGCTGGGCGATTCTTGTGGAGTGCTAACAGAGAGTATAACTGCTTTCATCCGAGCAGGTATGTCTGTTTGTCATACCGACTAGCTGCTCTCTTGGCAAGTGTACCGAGTAGTGACTGATATTCATTTGTCAAGTGTATTCCGACCAATCTACCTGTCATACTGAGCAGCAAGTTTCTGGTGGTCCTACCAAGCAACTGAGCCTCTGGAGAAAGTATGTTGAGCAGTAACTTGTCATATACCAACCTGTCGACGGGTCTACCTTGTCTACTCCACGTGTTCAAGATTATTGCCACCTTAGATACGCCAATTTTTGGGAGAACAGCAGCATATCCTGAAAAACCAACTACCTCGAGGTGGAGGGTTCCAGGGAGTATGTAACGACCCAAATCCGCTAATAAGGCTTGAGGGCCTTGATTAGCTTGCCAGGAGGGCATGATGGGATTTATGTGTGATTTTAATGATTTAAATGCATGGTTATGATTTAAAGCATGTTATATGACCATTTGTTTATCTGAGATGCATGACTATGTATGTTAGTATGCATGTAGGCACGGATCGTGTTAGAAGGGCATAATTGTAATTTTGGCCATGTTGGGCATAACTGCATTGATATGTGATGATTGTTGAGACCACATTGTGATGTGGATGTATCTGTGATTTGTGACTCGAGGCGATCCCAGTGAGCAGGCTAGCGGAAATTCATGACGGGAATTTATACCCGGCTCGGGGCGAGCCTGGAGGTATGAACAGGAATTCAGAGAAATAGATTGAGATTTACTTTGATGATGGGGGATAATTATTTGGTGATTTATCAGGTATTGGGAAGCAACGGGAAAATATTAGAGACACTTGAGGATTAGCGGGAATTGGGTAAATGACTAAAATGGCCCTACTTGGGAAAAAGGGTTTAGAATTAATAGGGAGGGCATTTTGGTCAATTGGCTTTTGAAGATAGAATAAATAAGGCTTTATACACTTAGTGGATTTTGTAGAATAGAGTAAAGGGGCTGAAAAAGAAAGGAAAAAGGAAAGAAAGAAAAGAGAGAAAACTGATGGGTTTTCTAAGGGATCGGTTTGGGGGTTCTAGCACCTCTTCTCTTCATTTTTCTTGAGGTCAAGCTCAGTGGGGAGCTAGGATAGGCTGTGCATCAAGAATCTTAAGGTCACACTTGAAGACTTGGCAAGGATTAGCAAGAACATCTGAAACTTGAGGTAAGTTCTTGAGGATTTCTGTTTTAGGGTTTTGGCTGGTTTGAGCTGTGTTTTGAACTGAGTTGTTGGGAACTTTAGGGGATTTCTGGGCAAGCTTTGAGGATGAACAAGCTAAGGAGGCCTAGGGTTGAATCAAGGTCGAAATTGCATCAATGGTAAGAATTCTAAGCCTTTAACTTTGTTGTTGATTGAATTTCTGGTTTTTGAGTTCATCATGTTCGATTTTGAGATTTGGGTTGAATGTGATTGGGTTTTGAGTTCTTGGGATGCTTGGGATGAGTGTGGAGTGTGTATAAGCTTGATTTTGGGTTTGGAAAAGGTTTGGACAAGTTTGGAGTTGAAATGGGAGGAGAAAATCGCAAGATGCGATTTTTGGTTCTGCTGGGCTGCAACTAGCGCTACAGCGCTAGTCAGTGGGCGCTGTAGCGCTAGCCCCTGCTCTGGGGGGAGTGTTCTGCTTGTAGCGCTACAGCGCCCTCTTTAGAGCGCTGTAGCGCTGCACTATTCACAGGGGTGAATTTTTGGGTTTTTATGAGGGATTTTGACCTAGGGTTCGGGGCTCGATTCCGCCGCTTTGTTTTGGGGATTTGGGACTTCCCGGGGGCTCGGGATTGGTCCCGAGGCTAGGTATTCGGACTTGGGGTTCGGTGTTGACTTTGACCTATGTTTGTGCCTAGGTGTGCGCTAAGGCTCGAGTGGGATCGTGCTCAAGGAGTCAGGTGATCTAAGCTATTGATTGGAAAGGTAAGAAAACTATAACACCCGTAGGATAGGGCATGAGCCCATAGTGTGATTGCCGGGCATGGCCCTATATTGCATGTTGCATGATGAGATGATTGCAGGGCATGGCCCCATATTGTGTTGTGTGCAAATGTTTAACCTTAAATGAATCATGATGTGTGTGAATGATTATTTTGAATGTACTATATGTGTGATTATGATGAAATGAACGGCAAGGGCCGAGTACGGCGTAGGCCGGGGCGGCCGTGGGCCGAAAGTAACACCTAGCACATGGGATGCTATATTCAGGGTGGGACCCAAGGGATACATGAGTTATCCTCGCGGTGAGAACCGATACCCCAGGCTTCGGTAAGGCTCTGGGGCGGCTTGGCCGTGTTTGCTTAGTCTAATGGTTGACTTGTTTATCTGTGGATTATCTGTTATGATAAACTGTATAACTGCATATGTTATGTTCTGCATGAGTTTTCTTGCTGGGCTTCGGCTCACGGGTGCTCTGTGTTGCAGGTAAGGGCAATGACTGAGTCAACCAACCATGAGTACGGAGAGCGTGAAGCGACGCGTACATGTTTGGCCTGCCCGACTGCTTTGGTTGGGGGTTTATTCGAAAATGGCTGTAATAATCTATGATTTTATGATTTCTTAACTGTAACCTTATTTCAAGATGTAATTAGTTTTCAAACCTTATTTTGGGATCCCAAATGTTTAATGATAGAAGTTTTAATGAAACGACGCATTTTCAAAGATTACAGCCTTAACTTTTAATTAGTCACACTTTTGCTCAAAACCTCGGTTAGCGAGTTCATTGCACACTATTTCGTCTTAAAAACTCACTTAGTAACGGCTCTAAGGAAGTAGGGCGTTACAGAGTACCTCCGGTACCAGGCCGAGTAGACAGCCAGAATGTTGGGGGCAAACAACAGCCAAACTCCATTTCCAACAGAATGGGCCCCATGGGAGGTGAAGACCTTCGAGATGCTCTTTATCGCAGCAGGGAAAATTGGGATTCGAACAACATAGCTCCACCTAAGCCAGTTCGGGACCCAATAATGGATGAGGTCTGCAATGTAGCAAAAAGCGAGGAAACTGCAGACCCTAACATCCAAGCCCAGCTGGATATGTTAACCCGACTCGTAAGGGATTTGACAACCCCCAAGTTAACATTTATTGAAATGGAGAGGCAGAGAGGTTCCTCATTTTTAGACTGTATTAATCAGCTACCCATACCTATCAAATTCAAAATTCCTACCTGGAAGATGTACACTGGGCAGGAGGACCCAGTATCTCATGTTAACCACTTTTAACTATAGACTGATTTACAGGGAGTTCGGGGTGATGCCAGGTGCAGGATCTTCCCGACCACCCTGTTAAAAATTTCAAGGAAATGATTCTTCAAACTACAGCCAAGTTCTATTACATCATGGGATGGATTTGTTTGCACATTCTATTCCCAATTCTCCTCAGCAAGGCCCGTTCCCGCCGTGTCGAATGACCTGGTAGACATAAAACAGAGACATAATGAACCTTAGAATGATTACATTCAACGTTTTATGCAAAAAGCCACCAGAGTGAAATTCCTTAGTGATGACGGTAAATTAATAGCCATCAATTCGAGAGTTAAGGTAAAAAGTATGTTCTGGAGCATTTTGAAAAGGAAGTTTGTGTGTACCACCCAAGAGTTTCTTCATCGAGCAGAGGAATTCATCGAGCTTGAGGAGGTCGAGCGGAAGGTGCATAATCCAACTCACGCAGCTACTGAGCAGGGGAAAATAGATGTTGGGAATACCACCAACCTTGTAGAGAGATTAAAGTATGGGGCTAAGAATGGGAAACACAGTAATAGGGCTTGAAGTAATGGCAACTAGAATGACAATAAGAAGCCTAAGACCACCGAGCATCCCAAGCCATGGGAAAATGTTCCTAAATTTATTACTTACTTCACCTTGTTAGAGACCTAAGCGAACCTTTTTAATGAAACACACGGTGTCGTACGGTACAAAAGACCTCCACCAATGAAGAAGGATGTTAATAGGCAGAATATGACAAAGTTCTGTTAGTTTCACCTGAAAGAGGAGATAGAATGCAGTCACTTCAGTCTTCCACCTGCTCTTCAAATTCCCATTCGAGACAGGTATAGGATGTCTTAAAGGGAACCAACTGCTAGCTAGAGAATGTTATAATTCATCAATAAAAATTGTAGGGAAGTAGCCTGTCCCCGCAGCCTTCAGGGCCCAGTCACCAAAAATAGGATGCCGCCCAAAATGGGGGGGGGGGGGGAAGACATAGACCCTCATTTTAGGGATATTGATACGGGAGTGGGCCTAGTCTAAGAATTAGAAAAGGTCCCGCTTGACCTAAAGCACCCAAACAGGGTAGTCAAGGTAGGGAAAGGATAGTCCAGGAACATAAGATTCGCCTTGAACAAATTCCTATGAAACAACCAAGATGTGTTTGCATGGTCTCATGATGACATTGTAGGGATCTGCCCAACCATTATAAGCCACGCCCTCAACGTCGATACCGAACATTTCTACCCAGTACAACAAAAAAGGAGGTTACTAGATCCAACGAGGGCAAAGACATTAAATGAAGAAGTGGATAAGCTACGAAATAACGACTTCATTAGGGAAGCTTTCTACCCAGTGTGGGTGTCTAATCCCGTATTGGTGACGAAGCTTAATAACAAGTGGAGGGTGTGCATAGATTTCACTGATTTAAATAAGGCATGCTCGAAGGACTCCTTCCAACTTTCGAGAATTGACCAGCTGGTGGACGCTACAGTCAGCCATAAGATCCTAACTTTTATGGATGCCTATACGGGGTTCAACCAGATAAGTATGCATCCCCTTGACCAGGTGCACACTAGCTTTCGCACAGATGTGGGGTTGTACGATTATAAAGTTATATCATTCGGCCTGAAAAATGTTGGAGCCACATATCAGCGATTCGTAAACCGTATGTTCAAAGACAAAATAGGAAATAAAATGGAGGTTTATGTAGATGATATGTTGGTGATATCCAAAAAGGTTGGGGGGCACATTGAAGACTTGGAGGAATGCTTCAATATCTTGAGGCAGTATAGAATGAAATTGAACCCCTTAAAATGCTCCTTTGGTGTGCGATCGAGAAATTTTTTGGGGTTTATAGTGAACTCCCGGGGAATTTAAGCAAACCCCGAAAAGATGAAGGCAGTGTTGGACATGCACTCACCAACCAAGATCAAGGACGTGCATAGTCTAACAGGATGCATAGCAACACTTAGCAGATTCGTGTCCAAATCAACTTATAGGTGTATTTTGTTTTCTAATATCCTTAGAGGCAGAAAGAAATTTGAATGGACTAAAGAATTCGAACAAGCCTTCCACGCTCTAAAGCGGCAGCTCGCACAAACCTTG
Source organism: Humulus lupulus (assembly GCF_963169125.1). Taxonomy (NCBI): domain Eukaryota; kingdom Viridiplantae; phylum Streptophyta; class Magnoliopsida; order Rosales; family Cannabaceae; genus Humulus; species Humulus lupulus. The sequence continues at coordinate 108,146,635 of NC_084797.1, read as the reverse complement.
ATCCTTTCAAAACCTCTAGATGGTGAAGAACATTACATATACCTGGTAGTAACTCAACACGCTGTCAGTGCAGTCCTGGTCATAGAAGAAAACATGATCCAGCATCCAGTCTACTATGTCATTAAAAGGCTGGTCAAAGCCGAGAGAAGGTATCCTCTAATTGAAAAATTAACTTACTACTTGCTCCTATCGTCCAGAAATCTTCACCCATACTTCCAATCTCATCCCATAAAGGTTCTTACCGACCAACCATTGCACCAAGTCTTGCTAAAACTAGACACATCTGTTCGGGTACTAAAATGGTCTATAGAGCTCTGGCAGTATGAGATCACTTACCAGCCCCAAACAACACTAAAAGGCCAAGCTCTTGAAGATTTTGTAGTTGAATGTACTATTATACAATATACAGATGAAGAAATGGTCGAGCAGTCATCAAAGTCTAGACCACCAGCCAATACAGGTGCTGAGTAGAACACTGAGAGCCTATTACTTAGTACTGATCATTCTGAAGGAGAGCCCCAGGTCTGGAAGTTGCACATTGATGGCTCATCTATCGATCAGCTATCTAGGGCTGGTCTAACATTAATCGCTCCTGAAGGGAAACACATCCATTGTGCACTTTATTTTGGATTTTAAGCCTCCAGTGATGAAGCAGAGTACGAAGCATTAATCGCGGGGCTAAGGTTTGCAAAGGAAGTGAAGGTTGAAGTTTTGGACATATACAGTGATTCACAATTGGTTGTCAATAAAATCCTCGGTGAGTACACTGCTTGGGGAGAAAAAACAATGGCCTAAATTGATAAGATCAAAGTCCTGCTTGCTCTGCTCAAGAGGTACAACATCCAACAGATAACAAGAGATCAAAATGCCACAGCAGATGCGCTCGCCAGACTAGCCAGCAGTGTTGTGTAGGAGAAAGCCAACTTGGTTCCTATAGAATACCTGGTCGAACCAAGTATCAACCTGCTAGAAGCAGTCTTTCTTATAGACAATACTCCATCCTGGATGACCTCGATTGTAGCTTATCTGGACATGGCATCCTGCCCAATAGTCACAATGAATCCAAAAAATTAATGAGGAAAGCTGGTCGGGTACATAATGCTAGACGGGGTTATGTATAGAAGGGGGTTCTCCATGTCATTGCTCAGGTGTGTCAACCAAACAAAATTAGGACAGCTGCTGGAGGAAGTACATAAGGCAAGGCTACTTTTGGCCAAGTATGAATGAAGATGCCTTTGCATATGTTCGAAGATTATGACAAGTGTCAGAGATTTTCCAAGACACCCCGAGCAGCCCAAAACTAGCTTACTCAAATGCAGATCCATGGTCCTTCACTATTTAGGGAATTGACCTCATTAGTTGGTTACCAAAGGGAAATGGAGGAGTTTAGTATGTAGTTGAAGCAGTTGATTACTTCACCAAGTGGACGGAAGCCAAGCCACTGGCAACCATCACTTCCAAAAAAGTACTAGACTTTGTGGTAAAAAATATAATTTGTAGGTTTGGTCTACCCCAGAAAATAGTATCTAACAATGACACCTTGTTTGATAGACAACTGTTCTCTGATATCTATGCTAGACACGACATCACAAAACACTTCTCAATAGTCTCACAAACTCAAGAAAACGGGTAGGTAGAAGTAGTTAATAAAACTCTCAAAGACACCCTGAAGAAACATCTACAACTGGCTAAACGAAATTGTCCAGAGAAATTTCCTGAGGTACTCTGGTCATACAGGACTACAGAGCACACAACTAAAGGTGGTACCCCCTTTGTACTCACGTATGGGTATGATGCAAGGCTGCAAGTCGAGATGACTCCACCTTCCTACAGGCATACAGTAGACGACCAAGATCATAACCACCAATTGCTAGCCGAGCCTTAAACCCGATTGAAGAAAGATGCAAAATGTCCAATATACGCCTGGCTGCCCACCAGCAAAAAGTTGCCTGGTACTTCAATTCTAGAGTTAAGGAATGAAAGTTTGACTTGGGAGATCTAGTCCTACAAAGAATATTCCTAGAAACTCGAGAGGCCTCTGCATGAGTCCTATGGCCAAGCTGGGAAGGTCCTTACCAGGTCACAAAGATAGTATCGCCCGGAATGTACAAGCTAGCACGGGATGACCAAGATCTCCAGTTAGTACTAGTCCCCCGTTACTAGAATGGGGAACACCTGAGGAAGTACTACCAATAAAGATCGCTTTTAAGTGATCATTGATTGGTCGGTACAGACATGAACTGCCCATACCACCAACTAGCTCAAGTTAGCTATATTAATTATGCATAGGCACGATTTGCCCATTTATTGTAATAATTAATATTTATGAATGTAAGCTACGGTTGTAGTGACGCAACTTGTATGGTTAACTTTTAATCAATAAGACACAATTTTTGTCATTTTTTACAAGCATTATTTTTACAATGATTATCTTGCTAATTAGTGATTTATTTCATGGATTGTCGGAAATGTATGAAACCTTTGTAGGTTTTGGTGAACCAAAATACCACCGAACGGGTTATCACGAATTGCTCTGGTACGTTAGCAAGTGACCAAGAGGATAACCCAAGAGTTATGAATCTTGCTCGGTCACTTGGGGGGCACCATAGTTATACATGGACAAGCAGAGAGAATAGCGTGTAATAAAAAATACTTAGAAACATTAATCTTTATTAATGTTAAAGTGCTTGCGTGTTGTTCGGTATGTACCAAGCAACAAAAAGAGCCATAAAGCGATTTATGTAGAAATGGTTGAATAGTTTTTGTTTACAACTCATTCGAAAAAATTTAACAGCTCCGATTCACAGAGCCGCACAGCTCCAAAAGTAGTATACGTCGAGATTAAAGGATACTCGGGTCAACCATGCTATTTTTGCCAAAGTAAAAGATTGCTCGAGATTATAGGCTGCTCAGCTTAGCTATCTTTATCTTTGCAACAATAAAAAATATAATAGGTAAAGTTTATCAAGAGCCCTGGATTTGTTGGTCAGACTCGGCAATAGGGGTTTCGGCAAGGAAGCTGCTAGACTAGTTGGCAGGGGGTCAGAGTCTCAGTTAGAGCACTCGGACTAGAGGGCAGGTCATCTTTTTCAGGGGCCGTGATAATCGGCTCGGTGAGTGGCACATCAGATTCTAGCTCAGAGGCTGGAGGCTGCTCGACATGGACAGTGGAGGCCTCGTTCTTCTCCCGCTCAGCACATTAGTACATGGTATGGATGTGGTATGGACAGTCTACGCCTCTCCCAAATAACTGAAGTTTGTTGTCTTATTGAGAAACCATAGAAGGTGGTCATACCAAAGTCCTCCAAAGCATTAGCATCAACGACCATGTCAATTTTCTCTTTCTCATGAGCCTTTGCCAGCTTATCTTTTTCCTCCTAAGCGACCCTCCCATCAACTGCTTTCTTCTTCTTTAACTCCTCAATCCTCCTCTCCAACCAGTTAACGTCAAGATTCCTCTACTTGGCGACAGATTTGAGACCCTCATTTTCCTTAGTAATCCACTTGGCGACCTATTGAATATGTTGGACTTGCTCGGTCAGTTGGGCAACCTGAGAGGTTTTATCCTTGAACTCTTTCACTAAGCTGATCATATGTTTACTCACCCCCTTGGATCGGTAATGAGCATAGCTAAGAGTGAGCATACCCTGAAATATGAACAAGTAACAAAAGAAGAAACACCAGTCAGAGATTGAGTGAATCCATTACCTACTCTGTTAACATCCTGAAGACCAGTGCTAGTAATGAAGTCTAGAGATTTACTACTAATTGTATCCATGATTTATGTTTGGGAGGTAGACACCCTTTTTATATGTCCTTGATGGATGTGCAAGGCATTCTTCAAAGGCCTATGAACCTTCTCAACAGGATACTCTACAATGTCTTCTAGAGCATTGCTCTGGCTGGTCCAGTCTGGTGCAGTGGTCGTACAGGTAACTTCCTCGGCAGAGAGTCCTTTGCCATTGCCTGATCTGTACAATGGGGTGGGTGCCTTTTTTCGAGAAGAAGCCTTATCAGGGGTCTTCTCAACCCGCTCGATAGTTCCGACATGAGGGTCAGATTTTTGACGCTTGGCCATGGGGACCTCACTGCTAGGACCACTCGAATGCTTCTGGGAAAACTTCTTAAAAAATACGGACGACATATCTGCAAAATGAAAGCAAAAGTGCTGAGAAGGATTAGAGCAAACAAAAAAAAAATCATCATAATAATTAAGGAAAAAGGAAAATTAAGTTGAGAGAAAAGAGTCAAATCACCCTCTTCGGCTCCCTCCGAGTAGTCGGCTGCCTCGAACGGAAGACCCCCATCACTTCTTGATGAGTCTAAGTCTATATGCTCTAATACAGCCTACTTGCTCTTTCCAAACTGGGGGGTGACAACAGTTTTGGGAGTGCCATGCTTGGCAAGCTCCTTAATGACAACTCCAGCCAAAATCCTGGTGCACTGAGCCACACAGGGTCTGGACGGAGGGATTGATTCTCTGGATTGCGTCTTCCTGGGTGGTGGACTAGGCAGTTTAGTGTCGAACAAAGGTTTCCTAGACGATTGCTTGGTAGGGGTGGCACCCTTGGCCCTCACCTTGGGATATGGGTAGAGCCCAGTGAATACTAGTCTTTTTGCAGTGGTCAAGGCTACCAGATCTTTGTAGCAAGGATCCATGGTAGCTAGTTTTTTGGTCCTTGTCTCCATTTCTCTTGTGGGGACCAGCCAGCTAAAGGAGCCATTGCGAGGAAATGATAGGTGTTTAGCAACGATGTTCTTTGTGACGAAGAATTGGCTGGCGTACTCCCCAATCTTGGAGATACGTTATGTATTTGATAAGTAAATGTTGGGTCTCGATGGCTAAAGTAAAAATACCCCGACTTGCCATGTCGAGGACTGGATTTAAGGTCAAAGAGATAATTTATCTCGTGTGTATTAATCACTGGCTAGTTTAAGGATTGGTATAAAACATAGAGGGTTGGAAGGAACCGGATGCCCTTATGACTAATTTAGGTAGGGCAAAGCTTGAAATAGTCTACCACACTATGGAAGTATGGCAGAAGTTGAAGGTGGCACCCATATTAATATGGAATCTGCTTCAAGCATAGAATTGGGCCCCGGGGTGCTCGACAGTTTGTACAGTAACAGGTTTGAGGATGGAAACATCTCTAAGATTGAAATGTTCTTTGATGTTCTACAACTATTTGTCAGAGATAGTGCTCTTAGGAGCTACGTACAGGGGGCATCCTATGTCTCTGATGTAGGGTTAAGGATAGCCTCGATATAGATCTTTGTGGCATAGTCGGTTTCAGCTTCCCCTTCTTTCCCTGAGGAGCTCGGCTCTTCCTTAGCGGGTGGGACCCCTTGCGTAACCCCAGTGGTGACATGATGTCCCACATTGGGTTCTTCTTCCTTTGCACCGTGGTTAGTTTTTTTGATGCAGGCCATTGGTCGTTCCCAATGATGTGTTACAATATGGTTCAGTGGTCACCTCCCCTCTGCGTATACAAGAAAAAGGGAAAGGGGAGGCGAGAACACTGAACAGTGCTGGTCGGTAGGGATTCATAAGTTATGCCGACCAACCAGAACAAACATGGGAAAACATGCTGAACAGAGGGTATATCAAATTAAAAACAAGGGAACCCAAGAAAGTGGAGGGTTTTCTTGAAAATAGTTTTTGAGTGGTGTTCTTTAAGAACACCGAACATAAATCAACAAAAAGAGGATGTAAAAACCGATTTTTGATAAAATTAGAGGTTCAAAAAGGTTACCTAGGAAAAGGGCCACTCAAAATATTCATCTATTTATGAATTTAAGCAACATGCATTCATGAAATCTAGGGATTCCTCAAGAAATTACTACAAATCACAATGAAAAAATGCAAAGAAAAAAGAAAGCATTTTGCATGACTTACAGGAATAACAAAAGGGAAAATGGAAGACTTACTATTCGAATGTGGCTGGAACAAGCGCAGTACAAAGAGCCTTGGTAAAGCACGACTGAAAATCAGCCGGTGTGGGAGTTTGAAGATTTGAGGAGCTCTGAGTATGGGTAATCTCCGAAAAAGGGAGAGTGTAAATTGATGCCAAGAAAGGGGGAGACTATTTATGAGCCAGGTGCACCACCTTCTCTCCTCTCACTGCATTAATGGGCCATCTTTTCAACTACTGTAGGCACGCCTCCCCAGACACGTCTGCATGTCAATCCAATCACTTCGCCTCAGACGCCAAGTACGTCAGCCACTTTTCGGTAACTGCACGGTACAATAAGTGGGGGGCTATTATGGTGCTTTATGGTTTCAAAAAGAGGCGGGAAAAACTGAAAGGATATTTCTTGAAAATACTATGCTATTAACTACACCAGGTGTTATGCCACATAGCTAGGGGCATGTACCCCCGACCAGGATGGACGGTATGGTCCCCAGAAAGAAAGTTTACATGCTGCTTAGCACCATTGCAAACTTAGGGGCAAATGTTATCCCACAAATTGACATATCCAATGTGGCATTAAGTTTAGACACATGGAATAGACTGGGCAGACCCCCTGACAGGGAGATCAATGTATACCTGCAGGATATACTACAAGTTACTACTCGACATACTATCACAGAGGCCTAGCTAGTCGAAGTACACTTGACAAATGAATAACAGTCACTGCTCAGTACGCTTTCCAGGGGAGTGGCTGATCGGTACGACAGACAGATAAACCTGCTCGAATTAAAGTAGTTCTACTCTCCATTAGTACTCTGTAAGAATCGCCCAACTACGGACAAAGAGCACCTAACAGTCCTGAAAACTTGGTCAAACCTCCTAACAAATAGGACTATAACTACCTCTAAGAATAAAGGGATATTTCCCTATCAGTTATGCTCAGGTGCAACCTTTGGGCGAGGAAGAAAGTATAAATACAAACCCTCCACCATAGTGGAGGGGGTGGAGGAAAAGGGCCTACTAATCAGCACTAGGAAAATACCAAGCAGCTTGGGTTGGTACTCAGCAATTATTTCGTTATACTATATTGTCTTTTACACATAGAAATCCACTTATAATCCCTTGTGATCTTGTGTAAACCTTCAAGATTAATAAAAATCTTAGAGGACGTAGGTCATTACCAATCTTTGGGGTCGAACCTCTATAAATCCCGGTGTCCTCTATAATTTATTGCTCATTATTACAAGGTTATTGGCTCATGTATGGTACAATGATTGTCTAATTGGAATCTCTCTAATTAATTATTTGACTCTTGGTCAGCTGGCTAAAAAAATCAATCAACATCGGGAATTAGTGGAACATTATTGGAGGAAATATTTATATTTGGATGGTTAATACTTTAATGGGGAAATTAGGAATGTAAATTAAGGTTATGTGGGATTAATGGCAAATGACCAAATTGCACTTGGGACTAGGCTTTGAGTTTTAGTTGGGCAAGGGGTATAATGGTACATTAACCCTTGGTTTAGACCCAAGGCAGCTGCAGCCCTTCCATTCACGTTTAAGCTCTCTCTCTCTCCTCTTTGGTTACTCTCAAGGAGTCTCCCAAGAACACAAGGCACAAAGGCTGGAATTTGAGGAAATTTCTTTGGAATTTTGGGTATTGGGGAAGATTAAGTGGCTGCATAATAATCCTCACTCTAGGAGATTAGAAATTCAGAGAGGTAAGGACCCATTTGCTCTTCTTTGCCATTTTAATTTTGGTGTTCTTGATTAAGTTAAGGTTGAGATAGATTCTGATGAAATTGAAGTTTCTAGGGATTTTTTAGTATAGATATTGTTGGAATAAACTTTTTGGGAGGCTCTAGGAGGCTTGGAATTCAGGTTCAATTCGCATTTCAGACATGAGATTCCCGTATTTGGGGTAAGCTCTTAAACTCAAACTTACACAAGGTTGAATCTTTGAAATTTGGAGTACCTTGATATAGGTTGTTCTTTGTTTAGGCTATCAAGGATGTTTAATGGTCGTAAATCTGCTGAAATACTGAATTGGGGTGAAGTTTTGGGCCTAAGATTCAGGGAGAAGTCCTATGTTTGAAATTGGGGAAGAACACTAAGTTTCTAGGTAATTTTTGGGTTTCTGGTGACCTAGCGCGACCGCGCTAATGTCCTAGAAACTAGGGAATTTTTGTTGGGATTGGGGTACTGAGTCTAGGGACGCGACTGTTCTGGGATAGGGCGCGACTGCACCAGGTGCCCTGAAATGTGGTTTTGCTTATTTTTGTGATTAGGAATCGGGGAGTTTGGGAATCCATTTGGTGGCCCACTTGGGGGCTCGGGGAACGTTTTTAACGTCCCGACAACTGAGAATAGTAATCTTAAGATTAGGGGCTGGGATCAGGTTAGGGATTTGAGGTCAATCCCTAATTAGATTAAGTTTATGTTGTGACTAGATTTTCAAAAGGCTCGGGATCAAGATCGTACTTCAAGCTGTATTGTCTATATCACAGAACTCGAGGTAAGAAAACTATAACCTGGTTGTGATCGGGGCTTGGACCCATGTAAATGGATATGACTGTGATTATAATTGTAATTACTTTATTAGGCATGCTTGTTTATGCTATCTCTGGTTGTGTGATTGGGCAATATATATATTGTTATATCTATGTTGAAAGTCCTGCCTAAGGGGCGGGGGTCAACATTAAGCGTGCGAAACGCAGCCTGGCCTAAGCGAGCCAGGGTCGGCCATGAGACCAGAGGACTCGACCTAAGGGCGATGGGCCTGAGTGTCACTCAATTGAATAAAAGTGTTGATTGCACTTAAATAATTGTAGTTATTGTTGTGATTGCGTTATGTGTTTGATTGAGCAAATCATTACTGCAAAACTTATTTCTCATATCTCATTACTTATTGAATTTTTCAATTCAAGTAAACTGCTTATATTCTTATGCTCTTTGTATTCGTTGATTTAAGTTTTTTTGTTGAGCCTTGCCTCACGAGTATGTGGTTCAGGTAAGGGAAAGGGAAAGTTGGACTAGTCGTGAGTTTGAGACTTTTGGGGTGGCATGTACATCAGCAGCTGGTCGACCGCCACGACCGATGGATCAATATGGACTAGAGCCAAACATAATTTTATCGCTTAGGCTAGATTAAGTTGTAATTATTTTGAGAGTAATGCCTTGTAAACACTTATTTTTACGATCCCATGTACAGAATCACACTTTTTAATGAAAAACAACTATTCCTATGATCAAAATCTTTTAACCCTAATATATTAATTATCCTTAGTAACATGTTTATATCTAAATGACTTAATTAGCAAGTCCAACACTATTTAAAATACACAGTGTAATAGTCTTGGCTCTCCAAGGCATTACAAAATGTGCCCATTTTCTATCAGTTAAGACCACCTACTCAGCGGACCAGTTGGCAGAGTTGTGTGTGAGCGAGATAGTGAGACTTCATGGGGTTCCAAAGTCTACTATTTATGATTGAGAGTCCGCATTCACGTCGAATTTTTGGAAGGGATTACAGAAAGCCATGGGTCCAAGGTTAAAGTTCAGTACAATTTTTCATCCCCAGAACTATGGGCTGTCTGAAAGGACTATACAGATTCTAGAGGACATGTTCAGATGTTGTGCATTGGATTTTTTAGAATCTTGGTGTCGATATCTACCCCTGATGGAGTTCTCCTATAACTATAGCTGATGGATCCCTATGAGATGCTTTATGGGTGCAAGTGTAGATCTCCCTTGCACTGAGATGAGGTTGGGGAGAAGCAAATATTAGGCCCTGAGGCAGTTAGGAAAGCCAACAAGGCGATTGAGAAAATTCGCCAAAGGATGCTTACTGCTCAAAGTAGGCAAAAGAGTTACGCAGACCTTAAGAGATGAGACATCGAGTTTTCAGTGGGCGAGTTTGTGTTCTTGTGAGTCTCACTGATGAAAGGTGTTATGAGTTTTGGGGAAGAAAGGGAAGTTGAGCCCTAGATTTATAGTTCCATTTGAGATTTAGGACATAGTGGGGCAAGTTGTGTACCATTTAGCACTACCCCCAGCACTAGCTAAAATGCATAACGTCTTTCGCATATCGATGTTGCGTAAGTACGTGTCAGATCCTTCTCATGTTCCTAGCTACGAGTCGATACAGCTGAAGGAGGATCTGAGTTACGATGAATAGCCAAAGCATGTTATCGAAAGGGGAATCAAGGAATTGAGATCCAAAAAGATTTCTTTAGTTAAGGTCCTATGGAAGAATAGTACGGAAAGAGAAGCAACATGGGAGCTGGAGGAAGACATGAGAGAAATATACCCTGCATTATTTGGTAAGAAAGAATTTCAGGAGGAAATTCCTCTTAAGGAGGGTATATTGTACCCCACCAGTTTTTTTTTATTTTAATTAATTTTGTCCTTTGTTTCATTATTAATTTTTAATTGTTAGTATTTTATTTTTAATTGTTTGAACTATTTGGTAGGAAATATGTGAATTTATTTTGTTAGCTGCTTATTTTAATTTGTAAGTAAAATGAGTTTTGGTTGAATGCACCAAGGTGCATGGTATGTAGTGATACACATGAGCAATTGGGTGTGTGCATGTGCATGGTGAGCATGCAATAGTTTCTCCTACACATAATTTCCTTTTTCTTCTATTTAATTAAGAAATTAAAAAAAAAAAAAGATGGGTGTGTCGATTAGAGTGGGAAAGGGATGATTTTCTTTTCGTGTTTTGTTTGGAATTTAAATTAATTAAATTTGTGATAATAGTTAAAATGAGAAAAAGAAGTTTTCATATTTTAATATATTCTTTATTTCCTTTATTTAAGAAAAAATCAAATAAAATAGAATATAATAAATAAAGGATTAGTTTTGGGAAACATTCCCATTCCAATTAGGCTAGGTGTTTTCTCTACGGTTAGATAAAAGGAAGGAGAGAACGAAAAGAGCCATTTTGTATCTTGGGAACCGACGGCTAGAGAGAGAGAGAGAGGTTATGTGAAAGAGAAAGAAAGGAAGAAAGAAGATGAAGAAGAAGGAGGAGAAGAAGAGGATTTTGAAAACAATCCAAGTGTATGTGTTTTAGTTTTGGAATTTTTAAGTTCATCTTCTGATCTTCTTGAATCTAAGATTTCCTTTGTTGTTCTTCTCCTTATGGTGTTCGAAAATCCCTAGGGAAGTGATCAAGGGTGGTGGCCATTTTGAGTATTGATTTCTATCAAAGGGGGTAGTAAATCTTAACTTTCATATTTGTTTTGTTGAGTATTTCATTATTGATAGTTGTTTTATTTTTGATTTTTGGCTTTTAATGATATGAAATTCTAGCTTTGTTGTGATTTGGTTGTATTTTGGGTTTGTCACGTTTTGATGGATGTTGATGGGAGGGGACATGGTCATGATATGAGGATTTTGGATGGTGTGGTCGACCTAATGCATGTTTTGGGGCTATTGGTGTTGACTCATTTTGTTGATAAACATGCTTATGGAACTCCGCGTATGATTTTATTTTTCATAGATCAAGGCATGATAAGGTCTTATATGTGTTGTGTTTATGCTTTTGGTAACCAACAGATCCTTTTTCCATGATGGATTTATATTTGATTTGTATATCATAAGCTTATGTTGTCCTTTGTTGCTAATATCAAAACTATCAAATTTGGAATGAGTTTATTGGTATTGTTTTCATGAGTGATGCCATGAAGTTTTCGGCCTTGTGTTTATGATTTAAGATGATTTGATTATTTGGTGCATGATAATTGTAATATTAAAATGCATAAAATGGGTGTAGGAACATGCTAGGGGTTCATATGAATGTGAATGAGGTTATTGGTATTTTTTTTTATGCTTGTGGTTTCATATGGGTTTCGGCCTATGGAGAGTATCATTACATGTTGATTTTTTTTTTGTTGATGTCACATATAATCACTAGAAATATGTTAGGTTGTTTTGTTACGTTTGAGAATTTGTATTAAGTCCCATACAATGATGATCTAGTTGGTATCTGAAGATTTGGTCTAAGCATTTTTTTAAGCATGATTAAGAGTGGTTTTATTTTATTCATGCTTGCTATTTTTTTTATATAATTTGGGATGATAATGGTAAATTAATGTTTTGAAATGCACACTGTAATGCCCCATGTTTAGGGCATTGGGTAAACCTTAGTTTTGGGTATTTTAAATCCTTTTGTTTTGTATTATTTCGGAGGAAGGCTTAGTAAGAACAACTTAACAAACATAACCACATAAACGAAGCAAGAACTTAAACCAACTGTAACTAGGCCGATAACCAACCATGAATAGGATTCTGCTGAAATCAAAACCCTAGCATACAATTTAAGAATGTGTGAACGTTCTGGCAAACTTATGGTCATGCCTCATAACCAAATTTTATATCCTAAGACAACACCTGCACGCAGAAGATCCCAGAGCAAACATACAGTGTTAACTGGTAACATACATAACATTCTTAACATACATTACGTTTTTATCATGCATACTTAGTTTTCTTACATACTCATTAATCTTAACATTCATACTTACTTAGTCATTAATCTTAGCATACATATTTACTTACTGATTAGTCTTAACATACATACTTACTTATGATTTTTGAGAAACAATCAAACATAACTTAACATATCTTATCATAGCGTCGATGTGTGTAAACTAGTTACACCGGTTACCCAGACTTTTATAAGAATTCGACATACTTTCTTAGTCAAGGAGATTTATTCCTAAATTAACTTACTTATGTGTCACATAGTTTAGTAGAACTCTTATGTCATGGGTGTTAAGCCGAAATTCTCACATATTGTAGTGGTCAATCGACCTTAGATTGATAGTCACTGGTGGCGAACTGGTTTCTTACTTAGTTCCCGGTGGCTAGGTGGAGTTCATAGTCATCACGGTAGCTAGCCAGACTACTTACCTTAGTCATGAGTACGCGAACCATCTAGGACCACAGTCTTGAGTAAACCTTCTAAGACTAGTTCTAATTATTAGCATATATCTTAGTTATCTAAACTAGTCATGATCGTGTTGTATCCAAACAAATCATAAGTTGTCTTACCCGGATTCCTTAGAGCTTACTTGTGGAAATCTTTTGTCCAGAAGCGAGCCTTCCCGCTTAGATAACACTGCAATGAAACCACACAGTGACTCGGATTAATTATGGAAATCATCTAAGATTACTTATTTGTAATTTGGGCATTGAAAGTCTAATACTTAAAACTTATCATGCATTAGCGTTTATAATTTTTTATTCTTAAGCGTCGAGGAAAACTGGTTTCCATAACAAGTTTAAAGGTAGGGTCCATAGTTATCTTAGTTCCCAAGGCATACCCTTGAGTATTCGTAATTGTTAATGAGCCCGCGTAGTCTTAAGTCTAGTAGTAACGGGGTCTACTACACGTTCTTGCAATTTTTATACAAACGCCATTAAATCATCTTGTTAAGAAAATACCCATTTTTATCTCTTATTAGAAAGTTTTATCAAGGTTCCTCTCTTAGGGACAATTAGTTAAAATTTCTTAAATTATTTTGAAAAGAAATACCCTTTTAAAAGTGATAACCCTCAAGAAAAATTATTTGGTCTATTTTTAAGGAAATCATATTTTACTGTTTATTTATCAAAAGTGGGCAATTGGACCCATTAATTATTTTTAAGAAAAAATTTCTTTAATTAATTTAAGGAGCATTCTCTATTAAAGTTAAAATGATTTAATGTCCATTAGCAACAAAATTTGTGAATAAATACGTTTTGTAGAAATTTGTTATAAAAACCTAATCTTTTTCTATGTATTGGAAAACTGTCATTTTTGTGACAAAGTCCCGACTTTAGAACGCCCCCATTTCTAAAATGCTTACTTTTTGGGTATAAAATTATACGGGATCAAACCTTGCTATAACAAAAACAATATTACAAAATTTCAACTCAAACGGAGCAACCTTTCACATTGAAAGTTGTTGACAAAAACCCTTACTTAAACTGTCCAGATTTTGCGAAATTCCAGTTTAGAACCCTCAATTTTCAAAAATCATAACTCATAAACTACAAGAAATTTTTTGAAACTGTTTCACTGGATTAATATTAGATATGTTAAGAACATTCATTAAAATTTTCAGCCAAAAATAATAATTTTTACCCATTTAACTAACTGTTCAAAGTTTTAAAGTCGGAACTGACAAATCCTAATCCAGCTTGCACTTGAATCCCTAAAAGCTGATAACTTGAGTTATATAAAACGTTATTCAGTGGTTCAAGTTGTTAAAATCATGTACACCTTCAAAATAAAACATTACAAAAAATTTCATTGAATAATTAGATAGTTTAGGTATGATTTGGTTCTTTGGAATCCACTATAAAATTTTGGCAGCAAGCATGCATCAATAATTCCTATGGAACTTTGGATTTCAAGCTACCAAACACCACATAAACCACATGCATGCATCATCAACAACCTAAATAACCTTATTACAACATAAATAACTAATTTAACTCACAAAACAACAATCAAATTCAGATTTTCTAAAGCCATTAAAATATTATGGTAATAATTAAGATTTTTACCTCTTTAAGCCTTTGGGGTAGTTGAGCTCTTAGGGTTTTGGACTACTTCTCAATACTTCACACACTTAAATTCATTCCCGTAAATACTAAGAATAAGATTATAGAGCTAGAAAAAGAAGAGGAGAGGGATGCTTAAGGGTTTACCTCTTCAAAAATTTCCTTCTAAGCTTGCATGCATGTAGATGATCGTGCTCACACTTGCATCGACCACACCTAGGCTTGAGATGATGGCTGTGGTGAGTGTTAAACCAACATATTAGAACCCTCAAAGGTTCGGTCAACATAAAAAGAAGAAGGAGAAGAAAGAAAAATATAGAATGAAAGGTTCAAAGGTCTTACCTTGAACTAGGTTGGAGTTCTATGGTTAGAAGCTTCAATGAAGCCTAACTTTTTGAGAGATGGAGAATCGTACAAGAGTGGGAGGAAAAAAGAGAGTCTGATTTTTTTTTCTTTATTTCTTTTCTTGTTGAAGGGTATTTGAAAAGTATTCAAGTACTAGCTAGGTGTAGGGAAGAGTAGTCCTTTCATAACTTTTTTTCTATATTTTTTATTTCTTGAAAAATAAAACAAATCATGGCCTTATAGGCGCACATGATCAGCCAACCCTATAAATTATACTCCTACCCCTACTTTTTTTTTTAAAAAAAAGAAGACTTTAGAAATTCCACAAGGTCGAAAGGGTTCTTTTGCTACTGTTGACCCTTGATTTGGTCAACGACACAGAGTCAAGTAGAATGATAAAAAATGGATGAATTCCAGATAAAAAGATAAATGGCAACAATGTTTTATAGTGGTTCGACCCCAAAAATTGCTAATAACCTATGTCCGCTTGGTGTTCTTATTAATGTAGAATCCCAAAATCTATGATCAATGAACTAGGGTTCATGAGTTTCACAAGCCTCAGGATGAATACAATTTTGGCGGATAAAAACACTACAACTCTCTCTCAAAATTCCCCCAAAAGAAAAAAGTCCCCTCACTTGAGCCCATTGAGTCTTATTTATAGGCTCGCGGAGTTCTTCATGAGCCGATTGGCCTTAATTACATTTATTACAAGTGTATCTAAATATAAATGGAAATCACACTTATTACATAAATGCAAAATTACATATCTGTAGGAAATATCTTAATTGTTGCGACTATATTCGTCGCCCATAAAATATGCCGCCTACAGAGTGAATTTTACTTCTGGTTGATGGTTGAATAGATCGTACTCACTTAAACGTTCACGTGTTTCCCATGTGCTTGCTGATGCTGATGCTGCCTCTGTCCCACAAGGGAGGGGGAAATAAAAACTGCCAGAATACATCGGTGCTATATCGAAATCCTCTGACGAGAACGGTATAAATCTATCGCTTTTAGATAGCTTGCCCATCCCTTATCATCTATTCGATAGGGATGGAAATTTTACTTTTTCAACCAAAAATTTTACTTCAGACTTCTTCGAGACAAAGAGTGAGTGTAGCTGTAGTTCCATAAATAATATAGCGACCAGTAGTAATTGCTCGGGTATACTTCATAGAATTTCTATTTCTATTATTTTATTACTTCTTTAACATCCTTGTCTGATCATTTGGTTCTGTTTTGTAGTCATGCCTTCTGAAGAAGCCTTCGACATCTACACCAACATCGATGCCGAAGCTCCTCCGAGCAGGAAGAGAGGAAGCAGACTACACCCTTGGGAAAGCAGTAGCGACCCCTTCAAGAAAAGGGTTCGAGCAGAGAACCCTCCAGTACCACCACCCTCCAAGGAAATAACACCTACTCCAACTCCCCTCAACCCAACTCCTATAGCGTCTTGCGACCTAACTCCTCCTGAGCAGTCAAAGAATACTCAGGACGAGGTTATCTTGAACGCTACTTACAGCTCGGCTAACGACAAGCTAAAGAAACTATCAAGACATTGTCATAGCCATGAAGCTTTCAGAAACATCCCCTCTATGAAGACCAACCAGATTCTCAGTCACACGCTGAACACAATACTTAGTGTAAGTTATAACCCTTGCTGTGTTTTAGCTGTCTAGCTCGCCCTTTTATTTATACTAACAATGTTACTTTCTCTCTGATTGAAGGGTGTTCTAACCATGAGTAATCGTTGGAATCATTTTGACAAGATCGATGCTAATCATCCTGAGGAGTTCAAAGCGTGCGAGGAGAGGGAAAAAGTGTGTGAAAAGAAGGCCAAAGCATGCGAGGAGTAGGTCTCCCGTCTTAGCGAATAGCTGAGAAAAAGCCATGAAGCGGTGACCAAGGTTACTGGCAACAAAAACCAGTTCAAGGAAGCTTCGGAGATGAATTTTAGAGAAGCATCCAAACTTCAGAATGAGCTGGTGGCCAGCCGACAGGAATTCACCATGCTGGAGGGGCGAGTAAAGCAGCTTGAGGAAACAAATGCTCGGAACATGGAGAAGTTCAAAAGGGCAACTTTCAACTGCTTCTCCCTCTTCTGGAAGAACCATCGAGAGACGAGCTTCGACTATCTTCCTAAGCATGTGAGGAAACTTGAAATGACGAGAGGCGCTGCTCTCCTTGAAGGGGAGAAGGCCCGGGAGTCTCTTGAAATCTCCTTGGCAACAGGCATCGAGGGTGTTGAAGAGGAGACAAGGACTGTCGTCGACCAGTAATCCCAGCCAGATCCTCCTGCTACTCCTGCTGCTCGTACTGCTCAATGATTTATCTTTTATTTTTCATTTATATTATTTTTTTTGTAACTGGGATATATGAACTACGGTTCGTAATGTCAAGATAATTTTTTGCTGCGTAGGGCAGCTTTATTTTAATTACTAATTACATCCGAGCAGAAACTGCTCGCGGTGTGACACATTTCAATTTGATATTATAATATTTTCTTTTAGTATAACATATGCTCGCATGACCGAACTTACCATAGCACTTTGTTTCGATCTTACAAAATCCAAATTTTTTTAAAAATACTCTAAGTGTCGTAGTATGCTTTCCCTTATTTTGCTCATGTGTTTACATATGCTTGTTCATATGCTTCACTTGCTTAGTACCTTATATGCCCCCCAAGTGATTGAGGAGCTCAAAGTCCTCGGTCACTTGCCTTGACCAAGATCTATTCGAACATTAGTGCTCGTGCCCTAGTAATTAAACGATAATATAACAAAACAACACATGTAATGAGCAAATACTTGTAATAAATACAATAATTGGCAAGAAAAACTGGTTGCGCACAGTTTCTTTTATTTCTCACAATAAATGGACAAAATCGTGTGTGTACGAGTGATCAAAAATTGATCTTACACTTGTAAGCAACCAGTCATTTAATGAACCAACCCTTATTCATAAACTTGTAAAAAGTGAAATAATACAAGCCAGTTCTTTAAAAAGAACTGTTCATTGATAATAATTGTGCAGGTGTTCTCCATTCCAATAGCGAGGAATGAGATCTCCATTCAAGCAAGCAAGTTTATATGTGCCTCGTTGAGGACTTCTTCAATCTGATACGGACCCTCCCAGTTAGGTCCAAGCACTCCGGCAGCTTGATCGCGTGTGTTAAGAAAAACTCTTCTAAGTACTAAATCTCTCACGTTAAATTTTCTTTCTCATACTTTAGAGTTAAAATATCGAGCCACCTTTTGTTGATAAGCTGCCACTCAAAGTTGAGCTTGTTCGCGCCTTTCATCGACCAAATCCAAAGACTCCATCAATAACTGATCGTTAGTACTCTGATCGTATGCCAACCTTCGAGGTGATGGTGGGTCTAACTCAACAGGCAACATGGCTTCTGGTATGGCATGTTGCTGTTCGATGGGATGTTCTATATGACCAAAGGACTTCTGGTAGTTGTTCTGGCCATGCCCCCTTTGCTTCTTCAAGCCTTTTCTCCAGGGTGTCCTTCAAGGTCTTGTTGACAGCTTCAACTTGTCCGTTTGCTTGCAGATGAGTTACCGATGAAAAACTCTTGATAATCCCGTGCCTCTCGCAAAAATTAGTGAAAGGATCACTGTCAAATTATGTGCCATTATCAGAGACAATTTTCCTTGGCAACCCATATCTACACACGATGTTCTTGACCACAAAGTCTAATGCCTTCATGGTTGTTATTGTCGCAAGTGGCTTAGCTTCGACCCACTTTGTAAAGTAGTCAACAGGAATAACTCCATACCTGACTTTTCCCTTTCCTGTGGGTAAAGGCCCGATCAAATCAATCCCCCATACTGCGAATGGCCATGGGCTTTGCATCTAATTGAGCTCAGTTGGGGCTACTCGAGGTATCTTAGAGAATCTTTGACACTTGTCACATTTCCGAACAAAGTCCATAGAGTCCTTATTCATGGTAGGCCAGAAGTATCCTTGCCTTAGGATCTTTTTTTACAAACTCTGCCCCCCAACATGATCTCCGAAGAAACTTTTATGGACTTCTCACATTAGTTCCGTGGCCATTTCTTTAGAAATACACCTTAACAGCGACATCGAGTACCCTCTTCTATATAAAACTCTGTCGACCAGAAGGAATCAAGCCGACTGCCTCTGGAGGGTCCTTGCTTTGTTTCTTTCCACTGGCAACACTCCTTGCTCAAGGTATCTAATGAAGGGCGTCGTCCATGTGTCTGTCGCTTGAATCACCAGTGAAGACTCCTCTACTTGAATGCTTGGTGCTGACAAATGCTCAACTGGTACTATGTTTAAGGTGTCAGCATCCTTTGCGCTTGCTAACTTGGCCAAGGCATCGGCATTTGAGTCCTGATCACGAGGTACTTGCTGGAGGATATACTTTTCAAACTTTGCGAATAATTCCTCTGCTTTGTTCAAATAAGCAACAATCTTGAGACCTCAGGCTTGATATTCTCCTATAATTTGATTAACCACTAGCTGGGAGTCACTGTAGATCTCAAGAGACTTTATATCCATGTCCTTGGCTAATCTTAATCAAGCGAGCAAAGCTTCGTATTCGGCTTCGTTATTGGGCGATGTAAAGTCAAATCTGATTACACAATGGAATCGATGTCCTTTGGGCATGACTAGGATCAAACATGCTCCAGCATTGTGCTCATTGGAAGAGCCATCTACGAACAATTTCCACGAAGGAGTTTGAATTTGGAGTCCAGGTTCCTCCATCGGTCCAACATTATGGATTACAATGAATTCTGCGACAAAATCCGCTAGAGCCTGTCCTTTCATAGCTGCTCGTGGAGAATAAGAAATATCGAACTGCCCAAGTTCGACTACCCACTTTAAATAATTGATTGGTGGCTTCTGGTTTCTGCAGGACTTGCCGTAATGGCTGCTCGGTGAGTACCACGATGGGGTGACCTTGAAAGTATGGTTGCAGCTTTTTGGAGGCTAGAATAAAGCAATAGGCTAACTTCTCAATGGGTGGATACCATAACTCTGCTGCTACTAGCCTCTTGCTTACATAGTACACAACTTTTTGAACGTGGTCCTCCTCTTTTATCAAAACAATACTAGTAGCTTACTATGTGACTGCCAAATAGATGAACAAAGTTTCTTTTTCGACTAGCTTGGACAAGATTGGTGGTTGCGACATATGAGACTTTCGAGCCTGGAAAGCCTGCTCGCACTCTTCCGTCCACTCGAACTTCTTGTTGCCCTTGAGTAGATTAAAAAATGGAACACATTTGTCCGTTTATTTAGAAATGAATCTACTCAAAGTGGAAATCCTCTCCGTTAGACTTTGAACATCTTTAATCTTGGCAGGCGACTGCATCTCGATAAGGGCCTAGATCTTTTTGGGATTAGTTTCGATTCCTCGCGAGTTTTCTATGAATCCCAAAAATTTTCCTGATCCAACACTAAAGGAACACTTGAGGGGATTTAGCTTCATCTGATATTTGTTAAAGATGTTGAAGCATTCTCGCAGGTCCCCGATGTGCTCTTTAGCCTTCTTCGATTTGACCAACATGTCATCGACATATACCTCCATGTTAATTCCGATCAGTTCTTTGAACATATGGTTGACCAGTCACAAGTAAGTTGCACCAACATTTTTCAAAATAAAAAGGCATTACTTTGTATTAGTAAAGCCATTTATCTGTTCAAAAGCTAGTGTGATCCTCATCAGGATGATGAATACTAATTTGATTTTACCCAGAGTATGCATCCATGAATGATAAAATCTCATGTCCTGATGTAGCATCGAACAGCTGGTCGATCCTTGGGAGTGGGAAACAATCCTTCGGGCAAGCTTTATTGAGGTCTGTGAAATCCACGCACGTCCTCCACTTGTCATTCGGCTTCGGAACCGGTACAGGATTAGAGACCCAAGATGGAAAAAATGATACCCTGATGGATCTGTTCTCCTTTAGCTTCTCGACTTCATCTTTTAACGCCTTTGATCTGTCTTTGTCGAGTAGCCTCCTTTTTTGTTGCATTGGTGGAATTTTTTTTGTCAATATTTAAGACATGGCTGACAACTGCTGGGTCAATCCCAACCATATCTTTATGCGACAAGGCAAACACCTCTTGGTTCTCCTTCAAAAATTCCACCAATTTTTTCTTAGTTGTCTCTAAGTTTTTACCGACTTTCACAGCCCTGGTCAGATCTTCCTCTTCTAGTTGGACCTCCTTGAGGTCCTCTACGGGTCCCACATTTCTTCAAAATCCCCAAAGAAAGGATCTAAGTCTCGATCCTCACTTTGGGAAACACCTTATTTGGTGACCTGTTCACCTGATTGGGTCTGTACTTCATTTGCTAACAGCAACCTTTTTTCAACTTTTTCCCCCGATCCGCCTCTTTTTGCCTTGGTAATTGAAGAATTATAATATTCCCGCGCCTCACGCTGGTTTCCCAACATGTATCCCACTCCTGTGCCGGTTGGAAATTTCATGGCCAAGTCCCAGACCGAGGTTACGGCTCGTAGGTCGACTAGAATTGGCCTTCCAATCACAACATTATATGCAGAAGAACAATCAACTACTATGAAAGTAGCGAGTAATGTCCTGTTTGCAGGTGCCACTCCTGTCGTGACCAGAAGCCGAATTGGCCCAGTTGGTGTGAGTCCTTCGTCGGAAAAACCATATATGTTTGGTTGCATGGTTCCAAATCTTGCATTGATAACTTCATCCTTTCTAGTGAAGATTTGTACAGAATGTTGACTGAGCTTCCTGTATCCACCAATACTCGCCTCTTTGTCCCCCCGAGAGCCATTTGCCCTAACATTTTAGAAAAAAAACTAAGTGCTTTCTCTCTAAATGCAGCGCCTATTCTGAAATTTTTTGGCACATTTTGGTAAGTTTTCTTCATTTTTTTTTTCAATATTTAGGTTGATATGAAGATTTATATATGTTTATGAACCTTAAACATTGTTTTTCTTTTAATTTTTTGTGTATATTTTTAATTTTTGAAGAATATTGTTTGAAAACCTAATTGCTCAATTACAACAAATAAGTGCACTTTTATTAATTTTTATGAATTAAAGTTAATTTTTGTGATTTTTTTTTATGACATAGCTAAATTTCGGATTTTTAAATTTTTGGTTAGTTTTATATTGAGATTATGTAATTCTATTAGGTTTAAACTTTGCATTTTATTATTTTATTTTATTAGAATTTTTTTTTTTTTTGTTAACTTTCTAAATTTTTTTACTAAATTTAATTTCGCGTTTATAATGTAAATGGGTACTCAATTTAACACCATGGACCGTGATAATATTAGAAAGACACAGAATAGTGGTGTTACTATTATCACCCAAACATTTCAAATATATAGTTCCAAAGATAAAAGTCCTATACAATGTGATATGACATTTTATGTGGTGATCAAAGAAATTTGGGAACTAGATTATGTGACTTTTCGGATTCCTCTCTTCTTATGTGATTGTGTGAAAAGTGACAACGAGATCAAAACAGATGAGTAAGGATTCACACTGGTGGACTTAAACCGAATAGGACTTAAATCTTACAACTTTATAATGGTGTTACAAGCAAAGCAAGTATTTTATGTGAGTGATCCAGTAAAGGAAGTATTTTATGTGAGTGATCCAGTAGTTCCTAAGACCAAGTCCACTCTTTTGACACAAGACCAAAATGCCCCTTATGTGTAGCTTATTCTTTAATGGCCCCAGGGGAAAAATGATCATTAGCCACATTTCCCACAAATCCTCAAATTGTCTTATAAATTCCCAATCAATCCCGACATATGTAATTTATCACCAAATAACTACTTGTTATCCGATAAATCCCGAATACTCCCTAGGTTTCCCAACATACCCCTAGGCTCACCTCAAACCTTGTATTTGACCCTGTTGTGACTATTCTGCTAATCTGCTGACAATGATCACCTCGGACCACCCATCTCAAATATATCGACATAATACTATGGTCTCAATCATTTCACACATATAATCACATTTATATCCTCAATGGGTCAAAATTACAGATATTCCCTTATTAACAAGAATGGGTCCACATGCATATTTAATACACATAGACATGCACATATATTCATATTACCACATAAATCATGCATGCCATGTAGTCACACATTTATTTGATTATTTCCACATAATAAATCCAATTATGCACTCCAGGCACAGTAATCAAGGTACTCAGCCTTAATAGAAAATTCGGGACGTTTAAACTATCCCCTCCTAATTAAAATTTCATCCTCAAAATTTATTCAAACATCTCGAGACAGTATTCCTAGAACTCTAACTATAGCATCAGAGTCTAGTCCTTTACCTTGCTATCTCCTTGTAACACCCTTACTAGAGTGATAGTCTTATTTTGTAAGACTTTATCTCTTCTATCTGGAAGTTCCACTGACCTTTCCTTACACATTAAATTCCATTGACATTCCAGGGTCTTTTCACCCAATCATGGGTAGTACTCAACACCTCTTTCCTTGACTTTGGCACCAGTAACACCTTATGAGCCCCCTATCCATACTTTGGTAAGGCTAATCTGTAACATCCCAAATTTTCTAATAAGGCTTAGTGCCTTGATTAGCATGTCGAGAGGGAAATAACTAATTTAATTAAGTTAACACATGGATTAAATGATTATGTGATTAGAAATGCATGTTTAGGTGAATTAAATATGCATGTGGGTCCATTTTTGTTAGTAAGGGCATAATTGTGATTTTTTTTTGTTGAGGGCATAAATGCAAATTATATATGTGTTGTGATTGATACCATAAGATTGTGGTGATATATTTGTGATGTGTGACCTGAGACAATCCTAGGGAGCAGATTAGCGAAATAGTCACAACGGGATCGAATACCCGACTCGGGGGAGCCTAGGGGTATTTTGGGAACATAGCGTGTTCAGGATTTACCGGGTAACGGGTAGAGATTTAGCTATTTGGGTATGTCGGGGATTAAATGGGGGAAAATATAGGAACACCCGAGGAATTACCGATATGTGGCAAATGATGATTTTGCCCTTGTGGCATTAGTGGACTAAGGATATACTTATGGTAAATATGGGTATTCTACAGCTAGTGATAGATTTGTGTTGTCCTAAGACCCTAGAACATATTAGAAACACCCTAAACCTTATCTCTCTCTCTCCCTCACGTTTCTCTCTCTCCAGGCTAATGAGGCATTTTTGATGAATTCAAGGGAGAAGGCATAGAATTCCAAAGTGATTGAAGCTAGAAGTTATTGGGTGTAGCTTAGACTAGAATCACACAATTGAGGTAAGGGAGTTTTAAGTTATGGATTGGAGGTTTTATGTGGTTGAGCTGTAGGATGTGATCATTTAGTTTTGACGAGTTTGTTGGGAATGTTTTTGGGTACTTATTTTTGTTATGCTGCGTGGATATGAATTGTAGACTGAATTATGGGTATAAGGGTTGATTTTCCCGAGTATTGGTAAGTTTGGCTGAGGGAATACACAGTGGAGATGCAAGGATTTCTAGGTTTTGGGGCTCATGCCGCAACTTGTATCAACAAAGAGGCTTAGGAGCCTTTGAAAACGCCCAAGCGCCGCGTCTCAAATGGAGAGTGTCGCAGCCCGTGTTCCTTTGAAGAGAGCCTGAGGCTCTCTGACTTGTGGACCGCTGTGGCCATAATGGGCTGGGCTGCGGCTCAAATCAGCAATTATAGCTGTGAACACCACAAATTGGACTAAATCTCGAAAGACCCAGGCCTCACACAACACCTGAAAGACATGTCTCACCCCACGTGAGGCCAAAGCTACCTTCACTTTTCCTACCTTGCTGAAGGTCCTATCGACCTGTGCCTATGTTCCACGAACCTAGGCGCCTCACACCGCTAATTGTATGCCCAGGCACCTCGTGCCACCAGTCGCGCATCATCGTCTCCCGAGGCCATGCAAGGCCATGCCCAGGTTCAGGGTCCCATCTCGCGAGGCGCCATCATGACCCGCAAGGCCACGCGAGGCCACGCCTCTGCCACGCCCAGGCGCAAGGCCCCATTTCGCTAGTCGTGCATCATCAACCCGCGTGGCCACGCCTCTGCCGCGCCCAAGTACGAGGCCCCATCTCACGAGGTGCCATCATGTCCTGCAAGGCCACGCCTCTCCTGCGCCCAGGTGTGAGGCCCCATCTCGTGAGGCGCCATCATGTCCCGCAAGGTCACGCCTCTGCCGTGCCCAGGCGCGGAGCCCTATCTTGCCAGCCACGTATCATCATCTTGCAAGGCCACGCCTCTGCCGCGCCCAAGCGTAAGGCTGCATTTCACCAATTGCGCATCATCATCTCACGAAGCCACGCGAGGCTACGCCTATGCTGCGCCCAGGTGCGAGGCCCCATCTCGCGAGGCTCCATCATGTCCTGCAAGGCCACTCCTTTGCCACACCTAGGTGCCTAGGCCGCCACCCCATATCGCCAGTCACGATTCACGAGGCTACGCCTCGGCCGTGCCTAGGTGCCTACGTCCCCCGCACCGTCTCAAGAGACGTGCCTCTATGGTATAACCATATGCCCTGCTAATGAGGCCCTTCTCTATTTTCTAAGGAAGGTGTCACCAGCGGGGCACGACTCCCACAATTTTATCACATTCAAGGCTACAACTCCTCTTATACTTAACAAAATAAAAAGAGGTTTAGAGCAACGGTGTGTCTTGGATATACGAGAGCAACCTTCAGATACAAGACATGGTTACAGGAACGGTCTGTACGACCATGAGGAGTGCAGAGGGGTGACTCTGATGTCCGTACTAGACAGGTAGTGATGGTACAAGTTAGTACCAAAGGTGGAGACACTACCTGCACGTCTCTGACCATGTGTTAGGGTCGACACCACAACCACTTGTGCCACTACGTCTGGTGCCACTTCTCTAACACTCATACTATATAAGTAGTGGAGGCGTTCCCACGGACCGTGATTATGTACTAGAGCTAACACCATGACCTTCTACACCACTACTACCTGTGCCACCACAGTGACAACGTACTTGTGAGCAATCTGATCCCTTGGGACCACAATGTATTAGGGGCCATTAGAGCACACTATAAAGGGAACCACACTTCATCACTGAAGGGGGGTTGAAAAATTCTTCTAAAACTAGATTCATCTAAGGGCAATATACGAGTTTGCTTTCTATTTTCTATTTTCTACTTATTATTTTCCTTCAAGTTTCTATATGTTCATTTGTGTTCATTAGATATTGATTTAAGTTTTTGAGTTTTTCACCCATATTTCGTTGACGAGTTCTTACCGTCAACAGTTTGGCGCAATCTATGGGAAGAGTAAGTGCCAAGCCACTGTTCTTCCTCAATTTTGGTAGCAAAGATGCTGAGATGCTCTAAGCGTTTGAGAGAACCACGGGAGGTTGAGGTACACCTCGATGGAGATCAACTGAAGGCCTCCATGAAGAATCCTCCGCCACCCGAAAACGTGCATGCATCGAAGGAGCCAGGGGTTCCCGAAGGTGAAAGGGAGGCCTCGTCCCCGACCATCCAACTTGATGAGCATCATTCGAGGTCAGTAGCTGCCCCCGCGAGACTCACCAGTGAGTTCCTGCCCCCAAAGCCGCCACAGGTACCAAACTCTGGCTGGCAAGATCCGGGCCCATCGATGCGCAGGCCCGACAAGAATCCTCGAGTCCATTCCGTGAGCTCGAGTTCTAGATCCCGATTTTATGAGGAGAAGATACGCGAACTGCACCGGAAGAACCAAAGGCTAGAAACCACCTTAGAGAACATGCAAGAGGTGTTGAATGGCCTGTTACAAGGAAAATCAAACATATCTCTTCCTAGGCGAAAAGAGAGAGGACAAGAGGGGGTAGAAACCACGGTCTCAGTGGACGATGGGAGGACTCGACTCTCCACCAGTACTACTACCCGAACAAAGCAGCACAAACGTCTCAAACCACTGAAGAAGCCCCAAAGGCCAGAGCAAAAGAACAACCTTGACCCTCGTCACGATGTCGAAGTCACTTCAAGGAAAACATCCTCAGACTTACGGGAAGAACTCAACAAGAAAAGGGTGGGTAAAAGGACTACACCTCCTATGGCACCCCGGGAAGACAAAGGAAAGGGAATCGCTAACCCGTCCATGTTGAGAGACTCCATGAACAAGAGGAGACAAGACCTAGACACAGAAATGAGGAGCCTCTAGAGCAAGATAATCACCGCATCTGGAGGGCAAGCCGTCGATGACGAGTTCGACCTTGAATCGCCTCTCACTAAGGAAATCCTAGCCATCTGGCTCAAAGCCAACTTCAAGGATCCTCATATGACCCCATATGAAGGGAATACAGATCCCAAGCACCATCTAAACGCATTTATAAATCTGATGAAATTAAGGGGGATTAGTAGCAGGGACAGATCCCATTGCTTTGCTATCACGTTGAAAGGACCTGCGTACAAATGGTTCAAAAGACTCCAGCTAGGGTCCATCAGGTCTTGGCAACAATTTTATGATGAATTTCTCCACCAACATCATGTCGTACGTGATTACACAATGCCCGACACCAATCTCTCTAACGTGAAATTGGGAGAAAATGAGAGTCTAAAGAGCTACATCCACAGGTTCAATATGGAGGCAGCCAAGGTAGAGAGCTTGACCCTTAGGGAGCTAAAAATGTCCATCACGGTCGGAGTACGCCCGGGAAGTAAGTTATTGGATAACATGCTTAAGAGAGAGGTCACAGATTTAGGCGATTTCTAGGTGCGGGCACATAAATATATTCGTGTTGAGGATGGTCACGAGAGCCTTAAGGCCAGAAAATAGCAGTTCCCACCAAAACCCTCTATCCGGGAAGGCCAAAGCAGTGCAAAGAAGAAGTGGGTCTATGAAGGCTCGAGAGATGATCAACCTCGGAAGCCCCAACGAATTGATGAGCGCAAACCTGGCCTCTACACCTTTTATACTGACCTGACCCATGCTATGAAGGATCAATCATGTGTCATCACTTAAACATCGACCCAAAAGCAAGGCCTGTAAGGCAGAAAAGGAGAGCACTAGACCCATGAAGATACGCGGCCTTAAAAGAAGAAGTTGACAAGTTAAAGGAAAATGGGTTTATCTGAGAAGAATTCTACCCAATATGTGTATCAAACCCAGTTTTAGTCCCAAAGCCCAATGGAAAGTGGACGACTTGTGCAGATTTTACCAACCTCAATAAAGCCTGCCCTAAGGATAGCTTCCCGCTTCCTAGGAGAGACCAATTAGTAGACGCCACGATAGAGCACGAGCTGCTTAGCTACATGGAAGCATATTCCGGGTACAACCAAATACCCATGAACCCGTCCGATGAGGAGCACACCTCATTTATAACAGACAAGGGGCTTCATTGCTACAAAGTGATGCCTTTCGATTTAAAGAACGTATGTGCTACTTACAAAGGTTGGTGAACATAATGTTTGGAAATCAGATAGTGACAAATATGGAAGTATACATAGACGATATGCTGGTGAAGATAGAGAAGGCAGAAGAGCTCACAAACAACCTCATTGAGATGTTCGGCACCCTCCAAAAATTCAGAATGAAGTTAAACTAGCTTAATTGCACCTTCTGGGTTTTAAGGTGAACTCCTAAGGTATCGATGCCAATCCTTACAAAATCAAGGCATTGTTAGATATGAGCCCACCATGGAGCAAGAAGGTGGTGCAGTGCTTAACCGGGAGAGTAGCATCCCTCAATAGGTTCATCTCCAGATCCACTGACAAATGCCTTCCTTTCTTAAATGTCCTTAAAGGGAGCAAAAAGTTCGCTTGGGATGAAGAGTGTCAAGAAGCTTTCGCTAAGCTAAAGGAACACCTTGGAAAACCACCCCTTTTGGCTAAACCAGAAAATGGGGAAAAGTTGTACTTGTATCTAGCCGTATCAGAGCATGCTATAAGTTCCGCCCTGGTCAAAGGAGAAAAGAAGCATCAGCAGCCCGTGTATTATGTGAGATAGTGGTTGGTGGACGCAGAAACCCAGTACCCAAAAATAGAAAAGTTAGCATATGCCTTGATAGTGGCTTCACGAAAGCTGAGGCCCTATTTTCACGCTCATGCTATTAAGGTGCTCACCAACACCCCTTTACGTCAAGTCTTGCACAAACCAGAAACTTCAAGAAGGTTGTTAAAGTGGTCGATTGAGTTAAGTTAGTTTGACATCACTTACACCCCAAGGACCTCTGTCAACAGGAAGGTGCTTGCTGATTTTATAGTTGAGTTTGCACACCGACTCCATGAGGAGGGAGAAGTAGAAGAGAATGAACCAGTGGGTGAAGGGGAAAAGGAGCCTGAAGAATGGAGGCTCCATTTAGATGGGGCATATAATGAGGGAGGGGCCGGCGCTGACATATTAATGATGGGACCTCAGGGGCACAAGATGTATTGTACCGTAAGATTCAAATTCGAAGCTTCCAAAAATGAAGCAGAATACGAGGCACTGGTGGCTGGCCTGCGGCAAGCTAAGGAGTTGAAGGTAACCCATTTACATGTCTTTAGTGACTCACATCTGGTAGTGTTTCAGGTGAAGGGTGAATACCAAGCTAGAGGCCCAAAAATGGTTGCATATCTCGCCAAAGTGAAAGGGTGTTTGGGTCAGTTCGAAAAATACATTATAGAATAGATCCCAAGGGAGCAAAACACAAATGTCGATGCTCTCGCAAAACTCACCTCTACCCGAGACGAAGACACGCTTGAGTCCATCCCTGTCGAATACCTCTCCAAGCCGAGCATAGCAGAAGAGGAAATCTACTTGGTCGATAACCCTGGGGAGTCATGGTTTGCACCCGTATTGAGGTACTTAAGAGATGAAACATTGCCTTTGAAACAAAAAGACGCCCGTAAGCTGACTTACAAAGCTACCCAATACACCCTGGTATATGGAGTTTTGTATAAGAGAGGCTTCTCCACCCCACTCCTACGGTGTATAAACGAGAGGGAAGCTTTAAAAGTTCTACAAGAGATACACGAAGGGGAGTGTGGAAATCATGCTGGGGGCCAGTCCACAGTATAAAAGGCCATATGCCTGGGGTATTATGGCCCCACCATGGAGAAGGACGCGAGCAATTTTGCAAAAAGGTGTTACACGTACCAAAGTCATGCAAATTACCCCAGACAGTCACCAAATGAGCTGGTGAGCATGACCAGTCCGTGGACCTTCACTGTATAGGGGATTGACTTGATTGGAGCGTTGCTAGCACAAGTACAGGAGGAGCAAAATATGCGGTTTAAGCAGTCGACTACTTTAATAAATGGGTGGAAGCAGAGCCTCTAGTAAACATAATGGCTAAGCAGATCACCACCTTCATCAATAAATTTATCATCTGCAAGTTTGGAGTACCCTACAAGATAATCTCCGACAATGCTACGCAATTTGAAGGAGGAGTATTTGAAGAATATTGCAGGGAAAAGGGAATCAAGAGGATTTTCTCCGCTGTAGTACACCCACAAGCCAATGGACAAGTGGTGGCCATCAACAAGATCCTAAAAAGGAACTTTAAAACAAAGTTGGAAAAGTTGAAATGGGCCTGGGTCGAAGAACTTCCCAATGTGCTTTGGGCCTACAGGACCACACCTTGCTCCACCACTGGAGAGACGCCTTTTGCCTTAGCCTATGGCTACGAGGATGTCCTTCCAATAGAAATGGAGATCAACTCCATCCGTATACAAGCATAGTATGACCAAGCTAACATCGCAGCATTAGCCAGAAATTTGGACCTGTTGGAAGCAAGGAGAGAAAGGGCACAACTAAGGCTGAGAACATATCAGCAACGAACCACAAGACACTATAATTCAAGGGCAAGAGAGAGGGCGTTCAGGGTTTGAGACATCGTGTTTAGGAAAGTCCTGCCCAACACTTGAGACCCAAGCGTGGGTGTGTTAGGGGTAAACTAAGAAGGGCCCTACCAAGTTCCCCAGGTTGCGCCCCCTAACACCTACAAGCTCGCACGTTTGGATGATACCATGGTACCTAGAGCATGGAACGCAGAACATCTAAAGAAATATAATTAGTAATACCTCCATGTTGAGGCAAGAATGTTATTGTTCTATCTAACGTGCAAGTTAAATGTAATAGCTATAAGTTGAACTTGGACTCCTTAATAGGTAGTAAGAACGAAGTCACATTAAGTTACCATGTACTTCACCTGTTTCCAATGAATATGTTGTGACATTAAATGAATATGTAGTAAAGATTCTTGTTTAAGCAAAATGATTATCAAAATGCATGAATGGAATTATTAAAGTGCCTGCCTGTTGGGGGGTAGAGTATATAGCAAAAAAAATAAGGTCCTAAACAAGTCCCTTATATCCCAAAAAAACCCCTTATAAATAAACAAGAAGTCCTGGCAAGACATCACTTGATTTCATGAGGATTAGCTACCCTTATGAACATCAAGGAGGTCAAAAGGTCCTACAAGAAAAGCCTCCTAATAAAGGCAGATGAGTCCATGAGAGGAAGTGCCTTAAGAGGCACCAAAGAGAGATCTATCGAACCCCTTCGTATGGGCTCCAAAGGACCTCAGACATGATAAATAAAAAAGTATATACACATATAAAAAAAAAGAACCTATCGAACAACATTTTGCGGGCTCAAAAGGACCTTAAACATAGAGGAACAAAAGCAAATAATCACATATATATATAATAAAAAAGGTGAAAAAGGAGTCGCAATAATTTAACAGGATTTATAAAAGTTCCAACAAAAAAAATTAATTAAATAATAAGCTCAAGTGAGCATACAACCAAATCAAATTAAATGATAAGATCACAGAAGCAGAATCTCAGGGCCTCTTGCCGGGGCCATTCCACTCAGCCACCCTGGCAACGACCTGCTCACCAAAGGAGGAGAAATCAAAGTTAGGATTTTTCCTCCACATTCCATACAGGGCACACTCTATGGATTTGAACTCGATTTTAGCCAAATTCTCCTCTAGGAGAGTGACCCTCTCTTGCAACGTTGCAACCTTAGCTTCTGCTCCACCAAGATCGGCCTCTAGGCGAGCAACATTCTCCTGCAGCATCACGGCCTTGGCATTCACCCTCTTCTTCTTTTTCAATGATGAAGAGGCCTTTGCCAGAGAATTCTCAAGCTTAAGCTTGGTGTCAGTAAGTTCCCTCTCAAGCCCCTGAATCTTGACCGTTAGACGATCTCTTTCGGCATTCGACGAGGAGAGGTCCTGTGCCGAGTTGGTGAAGCGTTAGGCCACCAGAGAAGTCTGCACAAGAAAAATAATAATAATGATATGATGAGAAAAAGGGGGGGGGGGGGTAAGGCCAATGTAAGATGCATGAACTCAACCAAGTGGAGGAGGGCACAAGAGTCTCCCCATTTTCTGACATGCCAAAATTCTTGAGACTTCTCGAATCAGTATCAGGAAGATCCTCGGCGACCCGGGTATACCGTTGCCCATAAGAGGTCACCTTATGACCCACCCAAGGAGCCCCCTCCGAGTCAGGGGCGCCTAGCTGGGTAGGGACAGATGACCCGCTCACCGAAGGAGGTGGGGGCGTATGAATATTGAGAAAATAAGCCACCGATGAACTAGGATTGAGGGAAGCATGAGGGAGAGCATCGTAGTCCTCAGAAAAGCAAAATACGAAGCCCCTCGACATGGCCTGTTCACCGTGGGAGTGAGAGGCCATGTCATGGTCCATAGTGTCCAAAGGAGGGCACCCCCTCAGAGACAGAGATGATCGGTGAGGTCGCTTGTGTTCTGGGGAAACCTCCTCGGAAACCCACTCCGCGTCACCCCTATCAGAGTGATGCTCAACTAAAGGCGCCTTCTTCCTTCAGTTGGAAATGAATGCATCAGGATCCGAAACCACGGACCAGTTGTGGCGGTTCAAGTTTGCCACAGTGAAGAGGCGGGTGGTCATTTTCTGGGCAGGGTCGGTATTGAGGATTTTGTCTACTGGTGATGCCTCCGACCGGGGAATGTCAGGGTCACCGAACTCCTCTACACAATCAACATAATTGAAAATATAAGCATAAGTTCCAGAATAACCAATTCAAAGCAAAAGGATGACAAGCTTGAAGTACTTACTTAGGGATGAGCGAAAGCGTTCACGTACGTAGAGGGGACCTCTTACGAAGAATTTTTTTTGCTTCCAGGACCCTGAGTTCGAAACAGAACCCTCTATGAGGGAATCTTGGGAGTTGGCCTTCTGTATGAAATAAAAGCTTTTGGATTTGGGGGTTGGCATGAGGTTATAAATAAAGTGCACCTCCCGAGCCGTAGGAGCGGCCAAATATATGCAACTTAAGGTCTGCCAGCTGTTAGGTGCCAGTTGGAGCAGAGCAAGGTCAAAGTGATTAAGTATCATGACAAAAAATCTGTGCAAAAGAATGGTCCCACCCGCTTTCAGGATATGCTCGCTCATGGCCATGAACCCCTGAGGGGGATTATCGGCCTGGAAGGTATTGGAAGGAACAAATAATTGGTATTCCTTGCCAATACGATATTTCGTAGAGAGCTCCAACAGCGGATTCTCTGACACGTTGGACACAATGGAGGACACCAGTAAAGGACCAAAATCTTGCACCCTGGAAGCCACCTGCCAATGTACTCTCTTTTCCTTATGTACAAAACCAAATGAAAAAGGTGAGGTAGAAACAGGGCACTTTACCCTCAATTTTTTGCTCCTAGCGAGGGAAAATGTGGCAAGAGGTTTAGGCGGGAGATTTCCCTCCATGAACTCCAACTCCATCTGTAGATCTAGAAGGGTCACCCTAAGTATTAATATATGGTTCCTAAGGTGAAAGGGGAAAGAAACTTCATCGCCCCTTAGATTTGGGTCTATTTCTCTCTCAACCACCTAGATTTTACGCCTAAGTTCAGCCATATGTTGAAGGTGACGTATACGGGCTCCCTCAAAGTGTCATAGTCTTGGTGAGGGTTGTTTTCTGGGGACTCCGAGTCTGAAGATAAATCTACAAACTCAACCCCTGGAATAGCATCAGATGATCCCTCACATGCCATGGGACCTCATCTCGTAGGTAATTAGGGTGCATGTGTAAATGAGAGGATTGCTACAAAACACTAAAGAATGGGCTCAAAACCTCTAGGCATAAGCGCTCTAAATGACCAACTACGGGGTATAAACGAGGGCATGTAAGTGGATAAACTCACAACGAGCTTCGGCCAAGGCAATCCATCCCAAGCGGTGTTAATTTAGACCTAGTGAGCATATGAGAGAAAGAAAGTATACCTCAAGTAAGTAAAATCGAGCGCTGTCGTGGTCGAAATGAGGCAAAGGGTTAAAAACACCTTCGTAGTCGAAGAGAAGCAAAGGGTCAAAATTATGTGTCTGGAAATAAAAAATAAAAGGGTGTTTTAGTGCTCAAGTACCTACATGGATATTGGCATAAAAGAAAAGAACTCAAATAATAAAAGAAAAAGATAGCAAAAGTGAGGTTGTGGGGGATTGAACCCCTTACCTCTTGAAAGGAGTAAGGATTCCAAAACCACTAAGATAAAGAGGTAAAGTGTAAATAATAGGCTAGGATATGAAGGCCTATTTACAGGAACCATAGGCTCATCTTACCCATCAAACCCAAAGCATGATCAATGGTCAACAAGGGAGCTTGGCACTTGCCTTGGGACTCGTGGAGCACAATGATAGGCTTACATTCACCCTCAAAATCTCACAGACATCCTGAATGCATCATACCTTGGAGTCTACAAGAGAACCCGAAGACTCTCTCGTAAGCTGGAAGGCAAGTATTAACACCGCAAAATGGACATAATCCTGAAAGACCCAAGCCTCACGCAAGGCCTTCGCAAGATTGACTTGTCTTATCCAAAACGAGGCCCAAGCTCACTTCATTTTCCCTACCTCACTGAAGGTCCTATGGAACCGTGCCTAAGTGTCTAACACCAAGGTGCCTCACACAACCAACCGCATGCCCAGGCACGTTGCGCAACCAGCCGCGCATCACCATCTTGCGAGGCCACTCGAGGCCATGCCTCTGTTGCACCCAAATGCGGGGCCCCATCTTGCGAGGCGCCATCATGACCCACGAGGCCATGTGAGGCCACACCTCTGCCTCGCCCAGGCACAAGGCCACATTTCGCCAGCCACGCATCTTCGTCTCACAAGGCCAAGCCTCTGCCATGCCCAGGTGCGAGGCCCCATCTCGCGAGGCGCCATTATGTCCCGTGAGGCCATGCCTCTGTCGTGCTCAGGTGTGAGTCCCCATCTTGCAAAGTGCCATCTTGTCCTGCAAGGCCACGCAAGGCCATGCCTTTTCCACGCCCAGGCATGAGGCCCCATTTCGCCAGCCGCGCATCATCATCTCGCGAGGCCACGCGAGAACATACCTCTGCTGCGCCGAGGTGCGAGGCCCCATCTCGCGAGGAACCATCATGATCGCGAGGCCGCGCGAGGCGACACCTCTGCCATGGCCATGCGTAAGGCCCCATGTCACCAGCTGCGCATCATCGTCTCACTAGTCGCATAAGGCCCCATGTCACCATCTCGCGAGGCCCCATCATATCCCGCGAAGCCACGCCTCTGCCTCACTCAGGTGCGAGGCCCCATCTCGCGAGGTGCCACCATGTCCCGTAAGACCACGCGAGGCCATGCCTCTACCGCACCTAGGTTCCTAGGCCCTCATTCCGTCTTGCAAGTCACGACTCACGAGGCTACGCCTCGGCTGCGCCTAGGTTCCCAAATCCCTCGCACCGTCTTGCGAGACGCGCCTCTATGGTATAAGCATATGCCCCGCTGATGAGGCCCTTCTCTATTTTCTAAGGAAGGTGTCACCAGCGGGGCACGACTCCCACACGCTTATCATATTCAAGGCTACAAGTCCTCTTATACTTAACAAATTAAAAAGGGGTTTGGAGCAATGGTGTGTCGTGGATATACGAGAGCGACCTTCAAATAAAATACATGGGTATGAGAATGGTTTGTATGACCATGAGGAGCGTAGTGGTGTTACTCTGATGTCCATACTAGACAGGTAGTGATGGTACAAGTTAGTACAAGTGGTGGAGGCACTACCTGCACGTCTCTGACCATGGGTCAGGGTAGACACCACAACCACCTGTGCCACTACATTTGGTGCCACTTCTCTGACATTTGTACTAAATAAGTAGTGGAGTCGTTCCCACGTATAGTGACTACTTACCAGACCTTCTACACCACTACTACCTGTGCCACCACAGTGACAACATACTTGTGAGGAATCTGGTCCCCTGGGACCACAATGTATTAGGGGCCATTAGATCCCACTATAAAGGGAACCACACTTCATTACTGAAGGGGGGTTAAAAAATTCTTGTAAAACCCGATTGATCTAAGGGCAATATATGAGTTTGTTTTCTATTTTCTATTTTCTACATGCTATTTTTCTTCAAGTTTCTATACGTTCAATTATTTTCATTAGATATTGATTTACGTTTTTGAGTTTTTCATCCATATTTCATTGACGATTTCTTATAGTCAACAATGGATAATGTGGGGTTTTAAGCACGGGAACCCAGATGTTAGGGCTCGGGAAGGATTCTACTACCCTGTTTAGTAGAATTCACAGTTTCTATGGCTAGTATATTAATCCAAAGTTCTTAATTTGTTATGGATTAATGGATATCTATTTATTGATGTATTGTGACTAAGTTAATACGTCAAGGCTCAGGTTTAGGGGATCGTACTCGAGATCGCAGTAATCAATCCACTTGGGACACAAGTAAGAAAATTATTTTCGCCTGTAGAGCAGGGCATGGGCCGATTATCTTTGTTTAGTGCTTTGTATGAATGTTATGATTTTATTTGCTATGTTGTACATGATTGTGAACAAACGACGAATGCCGAAAATGGCGAAGGCCAGGAACAACAAAGGCTGGGATCGACATTAAGCACGCTGAGTGCAGGTCGCTAGGGCGAGACCCTCCAAGGGTGCTCTACTTGTGGGAGTGCCAGTTCCCTGAGGAAGGACTGCCCCACAAGCCTAAAAGGAAGAAATAAAGAAAAGTGATAGTCTCACTCCAGCTAAAGTGTTCACCTTGACCCAGACTAAGGCCGCTGCTAGTCCTTCGGTCGTGACCGGTCAGATTTCTAGTGCCGGTTCTTCATTTACTGCATTGATTGATTCAGAAGCATCTCATTCATTTGTATCTGCTAGAGTGATAGATCGTTTGTGTAGGTTTTCTGATTTGTATGCTAGGGGATTCATGATTTTGTTGCCAACTGGGGTGTTGGTAGTCTCTAGGAGATAGGTTAGAGCATTACCAATGGAGATAGACAGTAGGGAGATTTTTGTGGATCTGATTTAGCTAGCGATGGATGACTTCAATATGATTCTGGGGATGGATTTGTTATCAAAGTATGGGGCTACGATAGACTGCAAGCGAAGGATGGTGGCATTTGAACCGAAGGGGAGGTACCCTTTGTATTTGTGGGGATAGTGACTAGTCACGAGTACCTATGATCACTACACTAAAGGCTAGAGACCTCATGCAAGAAGGTTGCATTGGATTCCTAGCAAACATTGTAGATACCACTAGGATTTTTTCAGTTGGACTGGAAGAGACTAGAACAGTATGTGAGTTTCCTAAGGTATTCTAGCACTCCTGCCAGGGTTGCTACCACACCGAGAGATCGAGTTTGCCATAGAGTTGTTGCTAGGAGCGGAGCCAGTATATAGGACACCTTATATAGGCATGGAAAATTGGGCAGTGAGGCAGGGCAGGGTGGGGCCCCGACTCGATGGTGCGTCTTTGCCAAGTAAAAATGGGGTGGAATTCAGGGTGGGGCGGCGCTATGAATTCAAGCGAGGCAGGGCTGCCTCACCCAACTATTAATTAAAGAAGGGCGGGGCCGCCCCGCCTTGAAAACTTTTTTTTTCTACTATACTCTAACCCAATTCTCTCATGCTACTTAAATACATGCATAATACGTAAAATTGACATTTTATATGTGGTTTAGACTATCCTTAATTCTAAATAGACTTTTGGTGTAAGATTTATATAATTTTTTATTCCACAACTATTCTATGAACGAATTGTAAATATTGAAAAATATGTTTTATATAATTCATCCTTATTCTATTATTTATTTTTGTAAATTTTAAAATAAAAAACAAAATTAAATATTTGAGGGTGTAGATGATACGAAGTATAAAAAATAAGGATGGTAATAAAAAACAATATTTAGGCCTAGGGAGGATTCTAAAATTATAATTTAATGTTTCTTTAAAAAAAAAAAAAAAGTTAAATGGGGCAAATGGGGCGGGGTGGGACGGGGCAAAGTGTTTACGGGGTGGGGTGGGGTGAATGCGGGGTGGGGCAGACCCACCCCATTTACATGCTTAAACTAATAGAATGGCTCCAGTAGATTTGAAGGAACTGAAGATTCAGTTGCAGGAGTTACTGGATTTAGGATTCGTTAGACCCAGTTTTTCGCCATGGGGTACTATAGTGTTGTTCGATAAGAAGGATAGATCCTTTTAAAATGTGCATTGATTACAGAGAGCTTAATAAGTTGACCATTAAGAACAAGTACCCACTGCCGAGGATCGAAGACTTGTTTGACCAGTTATCGGGAAAGACGATATTCTCCAAGATTGACCTTTGGTTCGGCTACCACCAATTAAGGATTAGAGAGGAGGACATACCAAATACCGAATTCCACACAAGGTATGTACATTATGAATTCCTAGTCATGTCCTTTGGATTAACCAATGCCCCAGCAACTTTTATGGACTTGATGAATAAGGTCTTCAAGTATTATTTGGATAAATTTGTGATCGTATTCATCGATGATATGCTGGTGTAACCCCAGTCAGAGACAGAGCATGAGCAACATCTACGTTTGATACTACAACAGTTGAGAAAGCATAGGCTACATGCTAAGTTAAGCAAATATGAGTTTTGGTTACCCCAAGTAACATTTATGGGCAACATTGTGAGAAAGGAGGGGATTCTGGTGGACCCAAGAAAGATTGAGGCAGTGAAAGATTGGCCCAGGCCGAGGAGTGTACTACAGGTTTGGAGTTTCTTGGGATTAAAATGGTACTATCGATGGTTTGTTAAGGGATTCTCCATAATAGCTACACCGTTAACTACACCGACACATAAGAAGACCAAGTATGTATGAACATATAGATGTGATAATTGTTTCGAGGAGTCAAAGCAGTGACTAATCACCGCTCCGGTATTGAGTATCAGATAAAGAAAATTTTGTAGTCTACTGTGATGCTTCAAGGCTGGGATTGAGGTGTGTATTGATGCAAGCTGGAAAGGTTATAGCCTACATGTCGAGACAGCCGAAGGAGTATGAGCAGAGCTATCCCATACACGATCTGGAATTGGCATCGGTGGTATTTGCACTAAAGGTTTGGAGGCATTATCTGTATGGGGAGAAGTGCAAAATATACATCGACCATAAAAGCTTGAAGTATTGCTTTACTCAGAAAGACTTGAATATGCGCCAAAGACGTTGGCTGGAATTGGTCATGGACTACGATTGTGACATTTTATACCATCCTAGGAAGGCCAATGTGGTAGCCAATGCCTTGAGTCGGAAGGACCCAGGGCAATTATTTAGTTCGACGCATATATCAAAGAAGTTAGCATAAGAGATGACTAGAGCAGGAATTGAGTTGGTAGTTGGTCAGCTAGCCAATATCATTCTCCAGTCCACGCACAATGAGAGGATCAAGGAAGCGCAGAGGGAGGATCCGCAGATGAGGGAACGCAAGAGGGATGTCTTGGCCAGAGTGGCTAAGGATATTCTATTTCAGAGATGGGTTTAGTGAGGTATAATGGTCGGATTTGCATTCCAATGGACTCCGATATCAGACGGGAGATTTTAGATGAGTCTCCTGCTACTCCCTACTCCTTACATCTGGGTATGACGAAGATGTACCAGGACTTGAGAACTTTGTATTGGTGGCTGGGATGAAGAGGGACGTAGTAGATTATGTAGCCAAGTATTTGACCTGTCAGCAGGAGAAGGATGAACATCAAATCCCAACCAGGTAGTTGTAGCCTTTAGGGATTCCAGAGTGAAAGTGGGAGGACAAAACTATGGACTTCGTGGTTGGATTACTGAAGACAATAGGATAGTATGATTCTGTGTGGGTGATTATGGATAGGTACACCAAATCAACCTACTTTTTTTCCTGTTAAGACAACTCATACAGTGGAGTAGTATGCTGAGTTGTATTGGAAGGAAATCGTGCGACTTCATGGGGCTATGAGGTCGATAGTATCCGACAAAGACCCCACCTTCACCTCTAATTTTTGGGAGAGCCTACAGAAGGGTATGGGCACACAATTGCAGTTTAATACTACTTATCATCCTCAGATGGATGGACAGTCTGAGAGGACGATTCAGATACTGGAGGACATGCTATGGGCCTGTGTGATGGATTTTGGGGGATCTTGGAGTAAGTATCTCCCTTTGATTGAGTTTTTGTTTAATAATAGTTATGGAGCTACTATCGGAGTGGCTCCATATGGAATGTTATATGGGAGGAAGTGCAGATCAGCCATCCATTGGGATGAGACGGGTGAGGGAAAGTATTTAGGTCCTGAGGCTATTCAGAGGACCAATGAGGCAATTGAGAAGATTAGAGCTCGAATGCTCGCCTCCCAGAGTTGACAGAAGAGTTACTCAGAGTTGAGATGTGGGAGTGTACAATTTCAAGTCGGTGATCATGTGTTTCTTAGAGTTTCTCCTTTGAGAGGGGTGAAACGATTTGGAGTGAGAGGCAATTTAAGTCCTAGATTTTTTGGTCCCTTTTAGATTCTGAAATGGATTGTGGAGGTAGCCTACAAATTGGAAATGTCTCAAGATTTATCAGGGGCTCACAACGTATTTCATGTGTCCATGTTCCAAAAGTATGTATCAGATCCTACGCATGTGCTGAGTTATGAGAACCTGGAGTTGGATCAAGATTTGTCTTATGAGGAGAAGTCGGTTTAGATTCTAGATCGAAAAGATAAAGTCTAGCAGAACAAGAACATTGCCTTAGTAAAAGTGTTGTCGAGGAACAACAAAGTGGAAGAGGGAACTTGGGAGCTTGAGACTGATATGCGGGATCGATATCCCGAGTTATTCAGGAAAATTTTGAGGACGAAATTTTTGTAAGGAGGGGATAGTTGTAACGTCGCAAATTTGATAATACGGCTGAGTCCCTTGATTAGCATGTCGTGAGGGCAATGACTTATTTAATTATGTTAATACATGGATTAAATGATTATGTGATTAAAAATGCATGTTTAGGTGAAATAAATATGCATGCGGGCCCATTTTGGTTAGTAGGGGCATAATTGTAATTTTTGCCCGTTGATGGCATAAATGCAAATTATATATGTGTTGTGCTTGATACCACAAATTTGTGATGTCTGATCTGAGACAATCCTAGGGAGCGGATTAGCGAAATAGTAACAACGGGGCCGAATACCGGCTTTCGGGGGAGCCTAGGGTATTATGGGAACATAGCACGTGTTCGAGATTTAATGGGAAACAGGTAGTGATTTAGCAATTATTTGGGTATGTCGGGGATTAAATGGGGGAAACTATAGGAACACTCGAGGAATTAGAAAGATGTGGGAAATGACGATTTTTCCCTTGGTAGCATTAGAGGACTAAGGACATACTTAGGGGCACTTTGGGTATCCTACAACCGGGCGAAAACTTGTTTTGTCCTAAGACCCTAGAACATATCACAAACAATCTCAACCTTATCTCTCTCAACCTCAGCTCTCTCTCTCTCCCTCACGTTTCTCTCTCTCTCTCAAGGCTAAGGAGGAATTTTTGCTGAATTCAAGGAAGAAGGCTTAGAATTCAATAGGGATTGAAGCTAGAAGTGATTGGGTGTAGCTCAGACTAGAATTACACAATTGAGTTAAGGATTTCTACTGATTTTACTGGGATTTCAGTTATGGTTTGGAGGTTTTATGGGGTTGAACTTTAGGATGTGATCTTTGAGTTTTGATGAGTTTGCGGGGTATGTTTTCGGGTATTTATGTTAGTTATGCTACTTGGATATGAATTGTAGATTGAATTCTCGGTATAAGGGTTGATTTGGCTGAGGATTGATAAGATTGGCTAAGGGAAAACGCAGTGGAAATGCATGGATTTCTAGGTGTTGGGGCTCGTGTCGCGGTCCTGTTATTCAGGCGTCATGACCTGTATGAACAAAGAGGCTTAGGAGCCTTCTAAAATGCCCAGGCGTCGTGGCTGGTATATTAATCTGAAGTGCTTAATTGGTTAGGGCTTGATGGATATTTATTTATTGATGCATTGTGACTAGGTTAATACATCAAGGCTTGGGTTTAGGGGATCGTGCTCAGGATCGCAGTAATCTATCAGCTCAGGACACAGGTAAGAAAATTTTTTGCGCCCGTAGAGCAGGGCATGGCTCGATTATGTGTTATTAGTGCTTTATATGAATGTTATGATTTCATATGCTATATTTTGCATGATGATGAACAAACGGCTAAGGCCGAAAACAACAGAGGCCAAGAAAGGCGAAGGTCGGGAACGACAAAGGACAGGAACGGTGAAGGCCAGGATCGATGTTAAGCACACTGAGTGAAGGCCACTAAGGCAAGACCCTCCAAGGTTGTTGTATTCACTCGCTCAATTAAGACCGTGAACCCAGTGCCTGTTAAAGCACCTGGGCCAGCATTGGCCGCTATATGCTTAATCTGATGTTTGTTGAAATTGTATATTATTGGATTGAATTGTGATAGGTTATGCATTTAGTTTTATTGTTGGGCTTTGGCTCACGGGTGCTCTATGGTGCAGGTAAGGGCAAGGGAAAGGCCGATTAACCATGAGTTGGATAGTGTGGAGCGGCGTGTACATGTTCGGCCTACCTAGCTGCCACGGCCAGGGTTGTTTTGAGGAATATGTTGTAATAGTTTATTTTGTCTCTCAGGTCGACTGTATCTACATTTTTAGGTTCTAATAAACTTTTGAAAATAGTATTTTGGGATCCCAAATGTATACGTTTTATGATTTTAATGAATATCCAAATCTTTTATAATTAGTGTTGTCAAATAAGTCTTTATTGTAATTTAATCACACTTTTCAACCTAAAACTTCGATTAGCGAGCTAATGGCACATTTATAAATCACATGGTAACGACTCTAGGATAGTAGGGCTTTACATAATCTGTAGGCTCCTAGCCTAATCCTTGTCAAGATTTCACAAGTCTAAAAAATCTAGAGTCGAAACTCCTCTTTCTTTCCCAAACTATCTTATCCTTTTTTGTCCACAATACTCGAAGAAGTACAAAGTATCACATCCTAGAACTCTGTGTTCCCATATTGAAATTTGCAAA
Organism: Humulus lupulus; assembly: GCF_963169125.1. NCBI lineage: Eukaryota > Viridiplantae > Streptophyta > Magnoliopsida > Rosales > Cannabaceae > Humulus > Humulus lupulus. The sequence goes on along the minus strand of NC_084797.1, from coordinate 108,103,527 downwards.
CTCATATGTCCTTTCAAATAAGCAGAATGTCTTGCCCTAACAATCCTAATAACTTCATTGGTCCTCCAAAAAAATTCTGAACCACAATACCACATGTCTCTCATTTCATTTCTCGCATCGAGTAATTCTCGTTCCTTATCTTACTATTTCTTATTCAGAGTCGTTCTAGTCATTGTCTAGCATTCATCACTGTGATAATCTAATCAAGGGACCATACTTACATCAATAGATCAAAAAATTACACATTCGAGGTAAATTGCTTATAGTCTGAGTCATTCCTTTAGGTTGTCAGTCTGTTTGAAGGTAACCAATAATTTTAAATCCCAATCTTATATTCATCACTCTCGATGACCCTTTCTAGAACGTCTAATTATCATCTCCCACTTGCTAGAGGAATTAGGCAATGCATCTCTCGATATACAAATTTTAGGTCCTAATACCCATTCAAACTTCCTTGATACAACAATTATATTGAGGTATTACAAGACTCATCCAAAATCTTTACCTCAACGCCTGCATCCATCGGATCACTCATCCAATCCTTATATCTTAACCATTCCTACAAGATCTTCTTTCTGTATTGCATTGTTCATAGAGGTATATCTACCAACTGTCAATCGTAGATTCTATTCCAATCCAAGTCGTTTCCTCATCTGACTTTACTATAGTCCATAGTGAATTATACAACTTTCATGGATTTTTCCCACTCAAGGTGTTAGACTCCACATTAGTTTCCCCTAAATAATAAAGGATTTCCAATGTAAATCCTTAACTAGTTCTCACTAGTGCCTTAGTCTCATGGTAAATCCCTTACGGGTGACGAAACACTTTAACATTCATGCTAGTACACATACTCCTTTTTCCATGGGCATCGTCCCCGCACCCTAACCATAGCTACCTGGTATTACTATCAACTCAACGCCCCGTGTAGAACATCTATGTTCTTCTCCCTTCATCCACCGTGAAGCACAAATAATCACCTTTTCAGTCTACACACGGGCGCACCCTAGTCTTTGATGCACCACACTATAATTTCATGTTTTAAGCAGGGACAATATCCATCATGTTGTCCTTTTGTATAAGTCCTTCACATGCATATTCTAATACCATGGTGTGCTAATTAGCCTTTAATTCAACTTCTGAAATTTCCGTACGCGACTATCCATTCTGACAAACTTTATGTTCTTACATTACTTCAGTCAAGGGTATGGTTGTCTTCAAAGATGCTTCAAGTAGTAGCCAATGTGTCTTGCCGGTCTCACTGTTCTTCTCACCCCTAAAAAGTTACTTTAGAAATTTCCCTACTGTTTATATCTTAATTAGTTCATACCCAGTCCCATGACTCCCCATAATGTGACCTTGAATATCATTTGGAGAAATCAATACTTATCCCTTCTAGAACATTACCTGTAACCTTGCTTCCTTAGCCTTGGTAGTATAAATGAAGTTGTTATTCTCGTTCATCTTCTAACTAGGAGTAGTCCAAAACTTTCTGGATTGATCCAAATATGACTTATCCAAGTCATTATGTACTCTATTCTTGTCAAACATGCGTGGGACGCTTAAGTAGAGGTCAATTTAAGAGCTTTCACTGATAATCCATCACTTCCTACTTGGTGCGAGAGATAATTCTTGAAATGTCTCTTTCCTTGTTCCTCAACTTGTGATAACCAAATCGAGGGTCATTTCTTGAGAACATTGTCCTACCCTCGCAACGAGGTAGTGAATCCTTAATTCTTAGCAATGGGTACCTATTCTTAACAATTACTTCACTTGGCTATCCATATGCGGTACACCTTCTCGCAGACTTGGCCTTCTTCTTAACAAACGGTGTTGATGTGTCCCATGACGAGGTGCTCTGTCGGGTAAACGCTCAAGTAAAATAACTTCTTCAACTGAACCTTTAATTCTTTCTTCTTAGGTGATGTCATTCTTCATGAAGTCCCTGATACCAGCTCTATCCCTTCCATAATCCCGTAGCATACTCAATTCCTGACACAACGACGATCCTCGCGAATACTCGTAAACCCATCGGAAACCTCACTGGGCATTCCAGTTTTCATCTGGTCCAACTGATATATCCCTAATGGTACCTACCACAGTAGCTAGGCATCCCGTAAACGCAACTGGGTCTTTCCTTTCTTTTAAACTAAGAAGTCACCATCATTTCTTACAATCCATGGTTGTCTCTATTTTTGCAAACTAATCCATACTCAGGATCATATCAAAATTCTCAAATAATCAACTCAATCAATTAGTACTGCTAGTTTTCTACTAATAATACTTCGACCTGTCTCAAAGAAGTTACCGATTTCCCTCGGTAGATACTAAAATCTCAAGCCTCATGGTGTGACAACCATATAGCATGTGCCACATATCTATGTCTCTACTGCGAGATACATAGCACCAAACTCAATATCAATATATAAAAACAGAACGAAAACTAGAAAGCCAACCAATCACCTCTGAGGGACTAGCCTAGGGCTCTTATTGTATCAAGGTGGACACTCAAACCGAATTCAAGCCATCCACACTCCTTTCTCATCCCTTCTTTAATCTTGGGCAATTCTTCTTGAAGTGCCCAGCCATTCCACATAGAAACACATGCCTTCGCTTGACATTCCGGGTCTGGGGTACCACTTCCCACCATATTCAGGCATCCTCCTATAACATGCACGTGGCACAAGCCACTCTATAATTGCCTACTGCTCCCATATAGTCAAGGATGGAGCTAATCATGCCCATCTACTGTTCAGCTCCGAACGGACCCAAACCTCCTTCGAAAACTGGAGGATAATGCTTTTAGGATCTTTCATACAGTAATTACCATATGTTTCCACCCTCATGTTGAATTGTAACTGGTGCCATTATTGTCAAAATATACGAAGTAGTGCTCCATGAAGGAACCTGCTGTCTCAACCACCAATTCTCCTCTTCCTAATTTGCAATCTTCCTTGCATACGAGCAAACATCTGCTACAAATTCCATGGGAGATCCGCAATCCCCATATTAACAATGCATGGTCGAGTTGACTACCTTTGATACATAATTTATGAATCTGTCTACAGTCAATCACTTAACCTCTCAACCCTGATATTCATATCTAGAACTATTCCACTAGCAGGGCCAAACAACACGATAGCCACATACAATATGCATTTCAAGACACAAATATATAATGTTCACACATCAATTATCAAATCTTATTCCCACAAAATACATATATATATACATCATGCTCTCTACTCTAGCATTTCAAGGCACATAGGTTGAATTTAAACCATTAAACACTCAATCATGCTATTGGATACCAAACTGTGAGTCGAGCTTATCCTTAGTGGCGAGTGTACATGCACAGCCAGTCTTCAGGAACCCTTAAACGTGGACCGCTTTGATACCATGTTGTAACGCCCTGGTTAGCCAAGACTATTACACTGTATGTTTAAAATAGTGCTTAACTCGCATAAATGTGTAATTTAAGACTAAATTAAGATTAGGTATTAAAAATTTTGGTCAATGAAGTAATTATTTTTCATTAAAATATTAAGTTTATACAAGGGATCCCAAATATTGGTTATAGACTGATAAAAGACAAATGGAATACAAATTAGCCATCCTAAGTGGAAAAAACAGGTTTCAGCCCTAGTTCCTCCCAGGTTATCCCAGCCGTGGTAATCGAGTAGGCTGCATATGTGCACACTTCCCCTGAAGATCTCTAACCCATGGCTGGTCCTGCAATCCTTTAAACCTTACATGCACCACACAGCACCCATGAGCCAAGGCTCGGCAAAAAAACTTAAATCAACATGCACAACTGAGTAGTAGTATATAATCAGTAACTTAAACCATTAAATTCAATCAACAACAGGATATAAGCAATAAACTTAGCAGTGGTATTCTGCTCAATTAAACACATAATCCAATCTCATCAACCAATACAGTTAGTTAAGTGCTAACAACACTTATGTTTATTTGTTTAATGTTTTAGCTCGGCGCCCTTAGGCCGAGTCCTCTGATCTTATTGCCGACCCCCACACACTTAGGCCGGGTTGCAATCCACACACTTGCTATCAGCCCCTGGCACCCTTAGGCCGACATTCAAAATAGATATAATCACATATATATTGCACGTCACACAATCAGAGTCAACATATACAAGCATGCACTACCGAATATTCTCAAATATAGTTTTAGCCATATTCTCATATAGTCATTGTCATATTCATGTTTATAAACATAGGTCTAAGCCCTGATCACAACCCGGGTGCAGCTTTCTTACCTTGAGTCCCGAGCAGTTAGGGTATGGCAGTCCCGAGCACGATCCCTATCCATGAGTTCTAGCAGTATAACCTAGTCGCAAGCAATAACCATAATCATCTATCACTTAGACTACTCAAAAGTTTCAAGGTGTAATTATAACCTTGAGGACCTTGAATTCTAATAAACTGGATAGTATAATCCTTCCCGAGCCTTTAGGTTTGAGTTCCTGATCTTAAAAACCTAAATCGGCCAATGTTGTCTATTTGAGTTGTAGCCCTCCTCAGAGGCGCGGCGACCCTCTACAAGTCAAAGAATAATCTTAGGTGAATCCCAGGACATGCACCGCGGTGCGCCTTGCTCGGCGCTGTGGCACCAAGACAATTCAGCAAGCCCCTTAGCCCTTCTAGGTTAATGGGGGTCGCGGCGCGACCTTGCGAACCCAAAAACATATGCATTTTTCTGCATTTTTCCCCAGCCAAAATCATCAAACTTCATTCCAAACGTAACCTGAAACCTCAATTGAACCCCAATACCTCAATACTACACCTAAGGAAACACAATCGCAGCAATAACTAAACCAAAACTCCATTACATATCAAAATTCATTTCTTGAGTTCAAAACTCCAGAACACCAAAACAAACAAATCGAAACCTAACCAATAGCAGGAATTGAAGCTTACCTCCTTGAGAATCATGACCCTTGAACTGAACCTCAATCAATCCCACCTCCAGCCATCAATTTCCTAAGCCTCCAACCCCAACTAAGACTCAAGGGAGGGAGAGGAACGTGAGAGAGAGAGAGAAAGAGAAAGGGAGGTTGAGTGTATTTGTTTTGACCTTGTTTCCTGGACACGTGTCGCAATGCGCTCTACCCAGTGCTGCAGTTCTAAAACAGTTCAGCAAACCCCCTTAGGTCTTCTGAGTTCATGCGGGCCGCGACACAACCATGTGAACCCAATTTTTCCCCAGCTTTTCCTGCGTTTTCCACCGAGCCATACTTTCAAAAATTCAACTAAAATATGCCCTATATCCAGAATTGAGTCTAGGACTCTCTTCCACACATCCTAACATCCTAATAACCCTGGAAACTAATAAAAAATCCTACCCTAACTCAACAAATAAAGCTGAACTAATCTTAGCTCAAAACCTATCTTAGCAGCATAAATTTACAAAGAAATCAGGTCTTAAACCTTACCTCCATAATAATTTTGATCCTCAGTTGTCCCATATCTTGCTCCGAGCTTGATTCCCCAATTCCCAACCTCAAATTTCAGAGCTTCCTCTTCAAAACTTCCAAAGTATCCCAAAGCCTCATAGAGAGAGAAAGATACATGAGAGAGAGAAAGAGAGGAATGACTAAGTGTTTTTCCTTCTGCATCCCTTAGCTGCTAGGGTCTTCCATCTAACTAAACCTAGCAAACTCTTACAAAAGGACCAAAATGCCCCTAGTCCCATCCTTAGCCCTTTAATGCCTCCAAGGGCAAACCCGTCATTTGCCACTTTCCCGCTAATTCCTCGAGTAGTCCTATAAATCCCCAATTAATCCCAACAAACCCAAATAACCACTAAATAACCACCCGTTACCCGATCAACCTCGAATACACACTACGCTCCCAAAATATCCCTAGGCTCACCCTGAGACGGGTATTTAACCCCATTGTGACTATTCTGCTAATCCGCTCACTAGGCTTACCTTAGACCACACATCTCAAATATATCTCCACAATACTGTGGTCTTACTCATAACGCATACATAATATATAAATATACCCTCAACAGGTCAAAAATTACAAATACACCCTTATTAAGAAGAATAGGCCCATATGCACATTTAATGCACTTAAACATGCATATCTAATCATATTATAGTATAAATCAAGCAATTAAATAATAATACACATATATCATAAATAATTCACCTAATAATGCAATTAAATCATTTATTACCTTCTCGAAACTCTAATCAAGGCACTACGCCTTATTAGCAAATTTGGGACATTACAGAAACCTCTTTATTTTCATATAAACTTTCATGTCATTGCTCAAAATCAACATATATTCAACATATAGACACACTAGAGTAACAATGGCACCACAAGTCTTAGAGTACAAACACTTGTTCACATTGTTATGTCTAAACCCATTGAAAACAATGGCTTGATCAAAATTCTCATGATATTATTTTGGAACTTGTGTTTTTACCATTTAAGTATTTAATAAGCTTGCATACTTTATGTTCAATATCTTTTAGAAAAAAAAACTCCTTCGATTATTCCATATAGGCGTCCTCATCGAGGTCACTATTTAAAAATGTCGTGCTGACTTCCATTTAATGAACATAAATGACATATATTAATGATAGTGAAAATAGAACTCTAATTGAGGTTGTCTTATCAACCAACACATGAGTTTCAAAATAATCAATTCCTTCCTTTGGTCTAAAATGCTTGGATACTAATCTAGCCCTAAAAGTTTGTAAGATTCCATTGTTGTGATATTTTCCTTAAAATACCCAGTTCCACCTAATTGGTTTAGAACCTTTTGGAGGTTAAACTAACTATTAAGTGTGGTTAGCCATTGTTGAATCCATTTCATCATTTGTTGCCTCTTTTCAAAAAGCAAAGTCCTTGATGACATAGCTTCTTGGTAGTGTTAGGATCATCCTCAACTTGAAGAACCATTGGAAATTTCCTAATGACTTCTTGATCAACTTGAAGAATCCACTAGAGAGCAAGTTTCACTTGATCCTAACTTTTTATGTTGTTGGCTTCTTCTAAGCAATATGGGTTGCTCATGAACCCTTGAAGACATCTCTTTTGGAGATTTTTCTATCATAAGAGGTTCTTGAGAATTATTATCTCCATATAAAAACATTATCAAAGAATTTCACATTTCTAGATTCAATGATTACATTAGACTATAAGTCCAATAATCTATAAGCTTTGTTATGGGAAGCAGAGCAAATAAAAACATCTTCAATGGCTCTTCGGCCAAACTTTGTCCTTTAAGGATCTATGCTCTTGCAATAAGAAAGAAACCCCCACACTTTAAAATAACCAATGTTTGGTTTTCTACCTTTCCATATCTCATATGGAGATATATTATTCTATTTCATAGGAATTCGATTAAGAATATGACATGTTGCTAGTAATGTTTCACCCCACAAATTATAATTAAAAATAGCATATGATAGCATCAGATTATGCATTTCAAGAAATTCTTTCTTTTGACTATACCATTTTTTCATAGAGCATGCATAGCTATACGGAACAGTCAGGCGACATGTCGCAACACTTTTGGTCAACTGTTTAAAATTTACCTTAATCAACTCCAAATGCTCCCAAAATGTTTTGGGTATGCTTAGATACCTTATTAATTCACTTTAGAGCCATAAAAGTATTTTGTTATAGATGCCTACAACAAAATATCAATTTTTTACTTCAACTTATGTTAAAATCGTTAAGTGTTTTACACAACATTGTGTAAAAAACTTAACTATTATATTTAACCAATATCAACATTCCCCCACTTGGTTAAATATAATCCTCTCTTATCTAACACAACAATATTGGTTCATAAAGCAAAGATTGTTTCGATTTGAACTTTACCTTAGCGAAAGGATTAAAAGTCTTATCAAAGTGATTAGTGTCTTAAAGATTGAACCAAGTACTCCAAGTGATAAGACTGGTAACAACTCACACACCTCCACTTGACCATTCATTTTCCCTCTTTTCTCGCTTTGCAATATCATGACTATGTGCTCATCTATTTCATGAACTTTCTCGGGAGAAACTCTAACTTCTACGAGAGGTGGCACCACCTTCAAATTCACATAGGTGATGTTCTTAGAACATCTTTGCTACCTTTACAGATGCTTGTTTCACTCAACCATATTTCATTAAAAGCCTTAGGCTAAACCCTCACCCGGTAGTAACCAACAACAACCATCTGAGATGGGACTCACAATTATTTAGTCTTCAAAATTATCTACATATGAATGACATGTTCTTACCCATTGAAATCTTCCAATTGATGTTTACAACCTTGGAGTCGGGTTGCCATCATTGGTAAGTCTTTTATTATAGGAGTTTCAGTCCCATCCTTCTAGATGTAGACCTTACCAATTCTCTTGTAAGAGGTTTGGTGAATGGATCCACTAAGTTCTCACTAATTCTCACATAAGAGATAAAAATGATTCGTTCTTGAATCAATTGTCTCACGTACTCATCTTTTAGATTTATGTGTCTATATGTCTTATTATATATGCAATTATAGACTATAGCTAATGTGTCTTGACTATCACAATGTATCGAAATCATTGATACCTCATCTATAGAAATCGAGAAATCCAACATGAGATCCCTAGGCCACTTGACCACTTTGTCGGTTGCAGCTAAAGATATAAACTAAACTTCCATGGTTGAGTGTGAAATACATGTTTATTTCTTGAACCCTAAGAAACCGCTCCACGTCCAAGCATAAACACCCAACTAGTAGTGGAAAGATTGTCTCCAATAGTCGATATCAAACTTGCGTCAAAATATCCTTCAAGTATATTAGGAAACCTTGAATATTTGAAGCTAATATTCTTGGTCGCTTTAAGGTACCCTAGAACTCTCCCAGTAGCCTTCCAATGTTTGATACTTGGATTACTAGTAAACCTACTTAGTTTACTAATCACATATGCAATACCTGCTATTGTACAATGAGCGTGTACATTAGACTCTCAAATGAACTTGCACACTTAAGTTAAGCCACCACTGTACTATTGTTATTTTCAAGCTTTATGCTTGAATGAAATGGTGTATTTGCCTCTTTTCTTTTGAGAAAACTAAACTCGTCAAGCATTTTCTCAACATTGTGACCTTGACTTAAAGCATAACTGCCACAATTTCTTCTCACTTTTATACCCAAAATGGTATGAACATTTCCAATGTCATGCACCTTGAAAAGGGAAGATAGAAACCTCTTCGATTCTATTTTGTCTCTCATCTCATTACTCAAAATTAACATATCATCAAGATATAGACAAAACAAAATGACACAGCCATCAGAGTATTAGAATATAAGCACTTGTCTGGATTACTATGTCTAAAATCATTTGAAACAATCACTTTATCAAACTTTACATGTCATTGTTTTGGTGCTTGTTTTAATCCATAAAATGATTTAGCAAGCCTACACACTTTATGTTCATTTCCCCTTAGAAAAAAAACCCTTTAGTTGTTCCATAAAGATATCCTGATCAATATCTCAATTTAGGATTGTCGTTTTGACATCTATTTGATGAACATAAATGTTATATATAGTTGATAAGACAAACAAAACTGTTATTGAGGCTGTCCTAGCAACCATGGAATCTTTGTGAAAATAATCGATTCCTTCATTTTGTCTATACCATTTGGCTACTATTCTAGCCATGAAGGTTTGTAAGGTTCCATCGGTGTGGTATTTTCTCTTAAATACCCACTCGAACCCAATTGGTTTTGAACTTTATGGAAGGCCTACCAATTCCTAGGTCTGGTTTGACATAATTGAACCCATCTCATCATTTATCGCCTCCTTCTAAAAAGTGGAGTCACTCAAAGTCGTACCTTCTTATTAGGTTTTAGGATCATCCTCGACTTGAAGAATCATAGGAAATTTCCATGTGACTTCTTCAAGGCTTCCCTCTACTAGGTATAGTGCCTCCACTTGAGAATATTTCTCATTTGATCCAAACTCTTTAAAGCCTTTGTCTTCTTCAAGGAAATATAGGTAGCTCATCAACCTTTGGATCTTTCCCCTCACGAGATTCTCCAACAGTTATGTGTTATTGAGAGTTGCTATGACAATACAACAAATTCTCAAAGTACTCCATTTTTCTTAATTCAATTATCACATTAGAATCCATGTGTAATAGCCTATATGCCTTGCTATTTGAGGCATAACCAATAAAATCACAATTAACATCCCTCAGACCCAACTTGGTCTTTTTAGGCTTCGTGCTCTTACAATAAATAAGACACTCTCACACTTTAAAATAGTACAGGTTAGGCTTCTTTCCTTTTCATAACTCACATGGAGACACATTATTCTTCTTCATAGGAATTATATTTAATATATGATGCGTTGTAAGCAAAGCTTCACCCCACAAATTGTAAGATAATTTAGCATGTAAAATCCTGACATTAATCATCTCAAGATATAACCTATTCTTTCTTTCAGCTATCCAAGTATGATGAGGAGTGTAGGGTATAGTGCATTCATGAATAATACCATGTTGTTCACAAAACACATTAAAATTATTTGAAAAGTATTCACCACCTTTATCTGATCTAAGAGTCCTAATTTTTCTCTCCAATTGATTTTCTACTTCAGGTTTATATATTTTAAATGTATTAAATGCCCCATCCTTACTCTTAGCAAATATACATAAGTATACCTAGAGCAATCATCTATAAAAGTTATGAATTATATATTTCCTTCTATCGTCAACATGCCATTTAATTCAAATAAAGGACTATGTATTAAATCCAAAAAATTTGAACATCTATTAACAGTAGGAAAATATTTTTTAACCATTTTAAATTTAACACATAATTCACATTTATCATGCTCAATAACATGACAATTAATTAATCTATATTGAACTACTCTTTTAATTGTTCTATAACCTATATGAGTAAGTCTATTATACCACAAAGTAATAGAATACAATTTAATCACATTACAAGAATTAGATGCCACATTACTATTGTCATTATCAAGAGTACAAAGTTTAATCATCCCATCATACAAACAACCAATTCCCATAGAAGTGCCCAATTTAGTCAAAATGAATTTACCAGATTCAAACTCCATATTAATATTAGATTTACTTAATAAAATTTCACTTACAATATTTTCATTCATATCGGGAACATAGAAAATATTAGTTTGAGTCACTTTCATTCCATTGGTTAGAACAAATCAATGCAGCTCCTTCCAAGTACCTTGGATATGTTTTCATTTCCCATTTGGACATCAAGTCCATCCTTGCACCTTTCTTTGGGTTGCAATAACCTCAACGTCAATTGCATTGACATCTTAACCTTCTCTTAAGGTTACATTAATCTCATCACTACATGAATAAACTATCAATTTCTTTTAGAGGTGTCCTCATTGAATGCAATATTCTCAATTAGGATTACAATGAATTCCTCTTTCATTGCATTAAATTTAATTAAGGTCATAAAGATCTCATCTTCAATTAAAATAACCCAATTAAATTCATTAAATAGTTCAGTCATCTCAACAATAGCCCTTGAATTGTTCATTAATATTCACAATTGTACTAATGTATTTGACTATAAGCTCTAACTCAAATAAAAATGGTAGCAAGCAATGATCAATCAAATTCTTATAATCTACACTAGAATTAAGGAATTTGATAATACCTTTCATCATTAGAATATAATCTCATTTTTTATATTCATATTTAATTAATGGAGACCATATATTCACATGCACATAGGTCATGCTTATCTAAGTAGAATTTTATTTGTTCCCCCATGGTTATGTGTTCAACATAAACTAAATCTTGAAACAAATATTTGAGAGTTGTAGAAGATGAATAAATTTCCTTCATTGTTGTTTATACAAAACAAAAAAGAGAAAATAACCAGAATTAGAGATTTTGATCATTGGTAATTTATGGCTTACACACTCTAAATCAACAATAAATAATAGGAATACACTCAATACTACAAACCCTAGTGATTAATCAAGAATCACATGCATAGTATCGAGACAAATCTTTAAAATTCAAAGATCAATTTTTTTTTTTACAAAATAATGTAAAATGAAGAGTCAAATTACACCTCCTAAATAAATGGAATCCTCACATAAGATATAATATAACTATCAAAGATAAAGTCACAAAATACAATGGGAAACTAAAAAATGAAATCAAAATAGCTTATCTTAAAGAGTTAGGGTCTTAGAGTGATACAATTTTTGAATTGAGCAATTGAGTCTTCAAACTTGGGGGAACATGAAAAGGCTTATACCTGAGGAGTATCTCTGTCAAAAATCTCTATTCCAAGCCATCAACAGTTGCTTAAAGCTTCACCAAGATGAATGATAAGTGAGATTAAATAAGCCTTTGAAATTCATACAAGTCAAGAAATTCTTAGTGAGCTTCTTGGACAAAATGAGTGTTCTCAGAAAGCTAGAGTGAGAGAAATGGGTTAGAGAGAGAGAGAGAGAGAAAGAGAGTTGAAAAGTGTGATCAATGCTTTACAATTCTAAGAGAACCCTTTTATAGCATAGGCACCGTCATTAGGCTCAACCAATAGGACTAGAGATTTTAAACATATCATTTCGAGCTAAGAAACGTAACTACACGGAACAGTCAAGTGACATGTCGCAACACTGCTGATTAATAAAATGAAAATGCTCCTAAACATTTTCAGCATGCTTAGATGTAACATCCCAAAATTCCTAATAAGGCTTAGTGCCTTGATTATTGTGTCGGGAGGGCATAATTGGATCTATAAGTGATATTATGTGATTTTATTAGATATTTATGTGATTATGTGAATTACATGAGTTATATTATAATAGTACTGATTATGCATGTTTAACTGTATTAAATGTGCTTAAATTCCCGCTTTTGTTAAAATGGGGCATATTAGTAATTTTCACCCATTGAGGGTATAATTGTAATTATATGTGTTATATGTTTGAGACCCCATTATTATGTGGATGTATTTGAGATATTCAGAATGAGTTAGTCCTTTTGAGAAATTAGCAGAAAAGTCAGGAGGGGGATTAATACCCAACTCTGGGAGAGCTTAGGGATATTTTGGTAATTTGGTGAATTAGTGATAATTATTGGGGTATGTGATATATTTGGGAAAAATATTAGTATTCAGAGGAATTAGTAGATATAACTGGGATTTTTAATTGAAATTTGAGGTTTATTGGAAATTCGTGTCTAGCGACCATTTTATCCTTGATAGGGATTTGATGGGGCAGTTGTAATGCAGGGGTACAATTGTCTTTTGCCAATGAAATAACTAAAGGATTAGCCAAAGTCTAAGGCAACTCTCCTTCACGTTCTCCCTATATTCTCTCTATGGTGGTTTTCTTTAGGCTTGTCAAAGATTCAACCATTTTTTGATAATCTAAGTGGGAATTCAAGTTGTGGTTCAGGATTACAAACTCCTTGGAGTACTAGAAGCTAAGGGGATTCAAATTTTCCCAAGGAATTAAGAGGTAAGAGGTTATTTTCATAGGTTTTCTGTGGTGTTCTTGAGGAGTTAAGGTTTTGGTTCTTGAGTTGAGAATTGGTTGTTTTAGAGTGTTTTTGGGTCTATTGATGTTGTAGGGGTGGTTTGTGATTTTTTGGTGGTGAAAATCTTGCTGAGAGGCTTGTTTGGAATGACTTGTGATTTCTAAAAATCACAAGGTTTTTAGGTTTTCGTAGTAGCACCGAGGCCCTTGGTAGGAACGTCGCAGCCTGCTTGAAGCTGAGTTACCCTCAGACCCCCTTAGCGCCACAGCACAAAATGGGAAAATTTTATGGGTTAGCTCTCTGCCAACTGGGGCCTCGTGACCCTTAGTGGTAGTTGCTGCAGCGCAAAATGCCTAGGATTCAAATAGACCTCTCAACCTAGTGTGGGGTGCCACAGCGTTAAATGGGGGTTTTTAAATATGCTGAGTTTGGGTTTTGGGAAACCCAATCAGAGGGCTCGGGAACGATTCCACTACTCGGTTTAATGGAATTTGAGGTCTCGAGGACTAGGGTTTGGTCTTGAAGCCCTTTGTCGGCTAAGTTCATAATGAATATTCCTTAATGTGTTGTGACTAGGGGGTTTCTGATAGGATCGGGAGGAATGGATCGTGCTTGGGGTCGCCTCGCTTTATCCCTCAGAGTTGATGTGAGAAAACTGCACCTTTGTTGAGATTAGGGCTTGAGCACCAGTTCTTGAACATGGTTATTACCAGGCTTGAAATGTTTGTTTAAACATGAATGAATGTATTTGCATAGTTGTGTTAAGTGTGGAATGTTAATCTATTTATGTCTGGTTGGAAAGCTTGGCTTATAAGTCGTGGTCGACATTAGCATGCGAAATACAAGCCATTACGTCTGGGCCAATTTAGGAGTGCAATATGTGCTTGTACGACTCTATAGCCGCTTGAAAGAAAGGAGTGCGGTATGCCCTCTCGTGACTCTATGGTCTCATAGATGATTGAATGCTTGCTTGAGTGTTGGTTAAAACTGCAAAGCATGTTATTAATGATTTATAACTTGTTGATTATCCATTCTATTGTGTTGAGTTTTCTTGCTGAGCCTTAGCTCACAGATGCTACGTGGTGTAGGTAAGGGCTAGGAGAAGCTGGACCAGCCATGAGTTGGAGAGCTTCGGGAGCAATGTGTACATATGTGGCCTGCTCGATCACCATGGTCGAGAACTCTTTTGAGGATCTAGGGTTTCGGTTCATTTCGCCACTTAGGACGGCTATTTTGTAGTCTGTTTATACCATACATGTTTATAAACTATTTTCTGGGATCCCATGTATATGCTAAACTCTTATAATGAAAATTAATATTCTTTTGGCCAAAAAATGTAATACCTAACCCTTTAATCAACTTTCATTACATGTTTAAGTTCAAATGTCTTTATTAGCGAGATAAACATTATTTTAAATGCACGCTGTAACGGTCCAGGATTAGTAGGGCATTACATTAGATACCTCATTGTATAATTTAGACCCATAAAAGATAATTATAGATGCCTACAACAAAATATCACATTTTCACTTCAACTTAGGTGAAAATGGTTAATTGTTTTACACCACATTATGTAAAAAACTTAACCATTATATTTAAGCAATCTCAACATTTAGTTACATCTATCAAAGTGATTCAATTTCACAATGTCTTGATTCATAAACTTAAGGGCTAAGAAAGAAGAAGTGTCTTCCTCCATGGATGATTAGATAAGCACACAAGAAATAAAGAATTGGATTGTTGGGAAATTATGGTTTTACAACAACAATGGAGAAAGAAGAAACAAAAACGAAAGGAAAATGAGGTTTAAACAAGTAGAGATACTTTATCCATGGAAGCTTAAATAAATAAATAAAAATATTAGATCTAGCTTTGAATATACAAGATTCTTCTACAAATTCAACCAATTTTATGTTACCCAATCTAGACATAATATCGATTTCTTGGTTAATTTTAATTTTAGCTCTACTATTTTTTTAAGTTTTAGGGTGGTAACTGGTAACCAATTTTTTTTTAGTTTAAGAGAGATAACAACTATGTTGATGCGGTTCTTCACCAACAAATAATTATACGAATAAACAGGATGGATTAGTGCTAAATAGTAAACCGTAAAATGAAAATATCGTAACTCTAAACTGGAGAAATTAGTATCGTGGGAAGGTTAATACTCCTTTCCTTTTAGGTGGTTCGAAGGTTAAAATCCCTCTAGTCCACCAGTCAATATTATTGATCTCTCTTGACAATTCCTTACAAGGTGTATCTTTACAAAAAATATGCCAACCCCTTGCAACGCCCAGGGTCTTGGTATTTATAGGGAGAGGATACTTGGGCGTTGGTAAAGGGGGTCATCCCGTGACCTTCTTACCCATCATGTCATCTCTGTGACACTGATGATTAATTCCTAAAACCTGACAATGAGGTGTTATATAATCAATAGGTAAGGGGGGATAATGGGCTGCATGGCCCAAACCAGTCGTGGGGTGGCTAATCACGCACGTTTATGCTGCGTGTCCGAGAATTCAGGAATGGAATAGGCACATGATGTCTGATATGTGCATGTTTACATTTTGTGGTAGCCTTTACAAGGATTCGAGTGTCAAATCTATGTCGCACCTCGAGCTTGATGTAGCGCCAGCTCGTGATATCCATACTACTGATCCGCTGCCTTTGAGTAGAGTGCTAACTCTCTAATCAGCTCGGGCTAGGGAGGTGGACACTCGTAGCAGCAGCTCCAGGTGGACGATTTACACGTGGCAGATTGAATTATGCCCTTTTCCAGCTCGCTAATAACTCACGGATATTTAGGGCGTACAAGTTATGTTTACCCAAAATATTTGCATGATGATGTGGCACGGTCGAGGCACACGTGGATAGCACATGAATTATTATTGCTAGAGAACTAGTCGACCAATGATCAGGTAGTAAAAGGAACATTAAGGTGCTCGATGGGCGCAAGGAATATGCTCAATAGTAAGGAAGAAGAGGTGCTGACATATGCGACCAGCTCAGCTCATAGGAACGAAGCTAGAATTAAAATCCAGTTATGAGTTGGATATTGTTGACTGGAAGAACTCGTCAACTAAGTTAGATCAATAACTCTATGGATTGTAAAAGAAGTGAACTTAAATCGATTGAAGATCAAGCAAACTTTCTTATGATTTCAAGAACATAAAATGTAAATGCTAGAATTTTAGAACGAAAAATAGAGAGAACGTAGAATACGTGTTTTCATTAGCAATGACCTGTTCAAAATCTCTCAAAATTCAACCCCTTTCTCAAGTGAAGGGATAGTAGGGGACTATTGGCCCACTGTACATGGTGGTCCCTGGGGAGCATGACCTTGATATACAGTCTACTGATAGTAGTGGTGCCAGGAGAGTGATGGTCGGCTCTGATACACGCAAGGCGCCTGCAGAAGCACGTCAATCTTGGTACTTGGTTGTACCTCCACTACCTATTTAGTATTAATGTCAAAGGATGGCTGGGAAGGACCACAGAAGGTACCTTGTGTGTATGACCACCACTTGTTTGGCGCGGAGATTCGGGTCAGACATGTGGGGTTTCCAGGGTCATACCCCCATACGTATTTCATACTTAGGGTGGACAAGGTTCACTACTTGTCTGTGCATTCTACATATGTACCTACTCTTCTGGTCATGTGTGGGATTTCATCCCTGCCAGGCATACGTCGTCAGGGGAGGCAAGGCCCTTGCGAGATGCTGTGTGCGAGGCGCAGCAAGCACCTGGGGCGCGAGAAGGTATTTGTGAGGGCCACACGAGGCGCTACGTGCGAGGTGCAGCATGCGCCTGGGCGTGAGACGATGTTTGCGAGGGCCATGCGAGACGTTGCGTGTAAGGCGTAGCAGGCGCGTGGGGCATGAGATGTTGTGTGCAAGTGCCTCGCGAGATGCTGCATGTGAGGTGTAGTAGGTGCTTGGGGCGTGAGATGATGTCTTCGAAGGCCACACGAGATGTTGCGTGTGAGGCGTAGCAGGTGCCTGGGGTGCGATATGGGGTGTGAGAGTGCCTCGCGAGATGCTGCGTGCGAGGCGTAGCAGGCGCCTGGGGCGCGAGATGGTGTGTGCAAGGACCACGAGAGACGTGGTCCGTGGAATAAGGCCATGCCTCTCTTGGTGCCATCGTGGGGCCTTTAGCGCAAGTGGTAGGGTCGGGATTGGCCATTTCAATCTCGAGCCGGCATTTTGGAGGGAAAAAGACGGGGGCCTCGTGCAGCTGGAATTTCGACATCCACACTATCCCCCAAGTCTAGGGGAGGGCCTTTAGGCGCTTCGGTAGACTTCTTGGCATGGTGCCTAGTTTGTAACCACTCGCGATGTTAGTGTGTTTCTTTGCTCTAGTTGTGTGAAGTAACACACTTTGGAGTGGTGATCCTCATGATTCCTTGAGGGTAAATGTGAGCCTATCATTTGGCTTCGCGGATCCCAATGCGGGTATTTGGCTTCATTTTTAACCATAGATCAAATATTGGATTCAATGGCTATGATGAGTTTGAGCCTCCAATAAATAGGTCTTCTTCTCAAAGACAATTATTACACTTACTTCTCTTAGCTTGGTGGTGCTTTTGTCTTCAAAGTTTCCAAGCGGTGAGTGGTTCTATCCTTCACAAGGGCACTTTGTCCTCTTTTTTTTTTTAAATATTCGTATATGTACTTGGAGACTAAAAATGGTGTCTTTATATCTCCTTTCTTTTTGCAGGCACATACTTTTTATCCTTCATACTTTTTACAGCTGTGACGATGCGCAACTTTGTGAACACCGCAAATTTGACATGATCCTGAAAGACCCAGGCATTACGGAAGGCCTTTACGAGATTGACCTGTCTCACCCCACACATGGCCCAAGCTCACTTCACCTCGCTTACCTCGCGGAAGGTCCTATGGACCCGTGCCTAAGTGCCACGCACCGTCTCGCGAGCCACGCCACGCAGGCGACGCCTCGGCTACGTCTAGGGGCCTCTCGCCCCCACGCCTTGTGCCCATGTGAGGCCCTCTTGGCCCCGCGCCATGCGTCCACGCGAGGCCCTCTCACCCCCACACCATGCGCCCACGCGAGGCTCTCTTGCCCCTGCTCCATGCGCCCATACGGGGCCTCTCTTCCCCGCGCCATGCACCCACGCGAGGCCCTCTCGTCCCCGCACCATGCTCCCATGCGAGGCCCTCTCACCCTCGCGCCATGTGCCCACGCGAGGCCCTCTTGCCCCGTTCCATGTTTTCACATGAGGCCATAGTTCCAATGCCTCTGCGAAGCCATCTCTCCATGTGCTTCCGTGAAGCTACCCCGCCTCGCGCCTCGCACGGAAGCTGCAGTTGCCTGGGTCTTCATGACACACACTTGACCAACGCTTTGCAAGTGTATATCCACAAAGGCCACAAGTAGTCTGATGCATAGCAGGATATAAAGTGGATTGAGGTATAGGCACATCTTGAAAAGGTGAAAACATCTATGGGGCGCGAGGAGCATGTAAGGGTACAGAACGTACGTATAAACTAAAAGAAGACAAAGCACAGATATGGTTTGCTACCAGACAAGTCGTGGTTGTACGAGTGAGCTACCTGGTGTGGTCTTTACCAGCCAATCTCTGAAACTCATACTATATAAGTAGTGGAGGCACATTCAAGTACTAAAGTGGAGGCGCTCCCACATATTCTGACCATGTACTGAAGCCGACACCACAACCTTCTGCTCCACAACCTGTACCACTACTGTAGCTTCCCAAATTTGCTAATAAGGCTTGGAGCCTTGATTAGTGTGCCAGGAGGGAAATAATTGTTATACTGTATTAATTTATGTGAATTTAATGAATATGTGGTTCGAATGCATGTTTAGGTGAAATAAATAGGCACGTGGGCCCCATTTGGTTATTAGGGGAAAATTGGCAATTTTAGCCCATTGAGGGCATAAATGTAATATATGTGATATTGTTGATATATTTGTGATTTATTTGTGAAGCACATTCCGAGACGGTCCTAGAGAGCTATTCCGCTTAAACTCACAACAAGATTAAATACCCGGCTCGGGAGGAGTCTAGGGGTATTTTGGGAATATTATAACTTGAGTTTGGGAATTTGTAAGTAATGGTTAGTGAAATTTTAGTAACTTGGGTAACCATAGGTAACCATTGAGGGTAGCTACTCTAAGTGAGAAAATGGTATATTTGTAAGGGGATAGGAAAGGTCTAAGATGCCCTTGAGGATTAGTTAGAATATGGGTTAGATGAAAGGGTAAATGGGTCTTTTCGCTGGGTTTTAGATAGCTATGGCTGAGTGGGAAAGTTATTCACGCTTTCTATACTTGGCAAAATTCAGCTCTTGCTGAAAGTGAAGGAAAAGCTAAGAGCAAGAAGGGAAGGAAGGAAGGGCAAACCTCTTGGGATCAGGAAAGGGAGTTAAGGCTAGAGAACTTAGAGGACTGTTCAGCATATTGAGGTAAGGGAATTCTGTATAATTATGTTGTAGAATTCAGCTAAGAATATCATGGTTTGACAATTGAAGTGTGTGCTTTTTTTGGTGAATTCTTGGGATGAATTGTGGATAGGTTCAGCTTGAATTTTGTGGAATTATGCTTGGAATTTGATTGGGAAAGCGGCCCAGGGAATAATCTCCATTTGAGGTAAGGGTTTCACGCATCTCTGTTTGGTCGATTGCTGGTGTGCTTTAAGAATTCTGAGGGATGGTTTAAGTTTTAAAAGTTCAGGTTTAAGTTTTGAAAGGCTTGGTTTAAGTTTATGAAGTTTTAAACCAAATTGTGAATTGTAGGTTTGATTGTGTGATTGAGCTTATTGTTGATGTTTTTGAGTTGTTAGATGGTCAATGTGGGGTTTTGAATTGAATTTGGGACTTAGGTATGCCTTGGTATTGGTTTGGGAGTGTTTTGGCTCGCGGGAAAACGTTAGGAGAAACCTAGATTTTTGGGTTTGCGAAGGAGCGTCGCGGCCCTGTTCTTTTGCGCCGCGGCGCTAGGCTACATCAGTGGACGGGGGCTCTTCTGGGTGCTGCCACGGCGCCAGGCCATTTCTTTGTAGTGGAAAATTGTAGTTTTTAGGCTTTTGCCCAGGGGGCTCGGGGGATGCTTCCGCCTCTTGGTGTGGGGTTCCGGAAGGTCCTGAGGGATCGGGTTTTGTTCTGGGAGACGCTTTTCAATTGGTTAGTAATGGGGATGCTATTGGCGTGTTGTGACTAGGTTCTCGGAGAGGCTCGGTGTGTTGTGACTAGAGGGTTCAGTGCTCAAGAAGCTCGGGACACAAGTAAGAAAACTGCTGTACCCATAGAGCAGGGCGAGGCCCCATAGTTGTGTTAGGTGTAGCCCATTGAATATGTTAGTATATGTTTCAGTTATGTTTAAATTATGTTGTGTATGCATATATGTGAATGATCGGCTAGGGCCGGGAACGACGAAGGCCGGGAATGGCGAAGGGGCCGAGAGCAACGTCTAGCACACGGAGTGCGAGTTGCCAGGGTAGGACCCTAAAGGATACCTGGGATATCCTTATGGTATAGACTGCAACTCATGGCCTGGTAAAGCGCCTGAGATGGCATGGCCGTATGTGTTTAGTTTATGAATGAATTGGTTATATGCTAAATGGTTCATATGCGTATGTTATCTATTTATCTGGAGTTTTCTTAATGGGCTTCGGCTCACGGGTGCTCTGTGGTGGAGGTAAGGGCAAGGAGAAAGTCAACCGACCATGAGTATGGAGAGCGTGACGCGACGCGTACATGTCTGGTCTGCTTGGCTGCCACGGCCAGGAGTATTTTTGGAAGTTGTTTGTAAAGAATCCTATTTTTTCGTTTAGTCGACTTTAAATATATTTTGAGTTGTAAATATTGACAAATAGTATTTCGGGATCCCAAATGTTAATTGTCTTATGAATTTCAGTAAATGGAATCATTTTCAAAGTTTATGTCTCTGTTTATAATTTAATTACACATTTACCTTAAAACCTCGATTAGCGAGTTAAATGCATGTTTTAAACTCACTTAGTAATGGCTCTAAGGAGGTTGGGCGTTAGAACTTGGTATCAGAGCGAGCCAAGATTTATTAGTTTTGGAGATTGACCAAACATGTACGCTCCCTGTCAGTGACAAGCTCGACTCAGGGTTGGTTGGTATGGTTGATTAATATGCTTGAATATGTACTTGAATGCCCTGTTTGCCTGCTTGTTTCATATAGAGCATGATGAATGAGTTAACATATGCATGATTCCAGGGCATGGCCCGTTGTGTGTTATATGCTATCTGTATGTTATCTGGATTGTTGTTCATGGTTGGCTGTTGTGATTGGGAGTTGGTATTGGATTTTGTTATCATGCCTGATGAGCGGTGTCATTGGGATCAGGTATATAGTAGTGATGCCTCGACAATCATCTAGACTCCGCAGCAGTCGGGCCGAGGATGATAATCAGGGTCAGGACCCTCCACCTACCCCACAGAATTGGCAAGAGATGTTTGCTAAAATGGAAGCAAGGTTGCAGAGAACAGAAGAGGAACTTCGTCAGTTGAGGCAGCAGGCCCCTCCACAGGTCATTGGGCTGCCAATTCAGCAGGGTGCAGCGCCAGTGCCAGTTCAGCCTGTGGTTGAGAACAGGTGGGAACCTCTGTATGAAAGATTCAGAAGTAGCATCCTCCCACATTTGAGGGTGGACCAGATCCACTGCAGGCAGAGCAGTGGATGAATATGGTTTCCTCTATCCTGGATTTCATGAGGGTTGAGGGAAACGAGAGGGTTGCCTGTGCCAGTTATATGTTCAAAGAGGATGCCCACATCTGGTGGGATGTTGTGGTTCAGAGAAGGAATGTGGTAGTTATGACCTGGGAAGAATTGAAGAATATCTTTAACGAGAAATATTACAGTGTGGCAGTCTGGGCTGCAAAGGTTGATGAGTTCATCAACCTGACTTAGAACCGGTTGACCGTGACAGAATATGCTCTGAAATTTGATCGATTGGCGAAGTTTCCGCCAGATTTATTGCCGACTGATGCGGCAAGGAGAGACAGATTTGTGCGAGGGCTGAATGTTATGATCACCCGTGATGTGAAGATCACCTTGGATCCAGGGACTACTAACTATGCTCAGGTTATGGACAAGGCCCTTACAGCTGAGGGTGCCAAGGACCAGATCTGGAGAGAGAGCGTTGTTAGGCGCGATGCTAGGAGGACAGTGCCTCCTTTTGTTGGATCCAGTCGGGGTAGTGGCCCCAGTGAGCAGAAGAGGAAGGCCCCAGATTCCTTTATTCCTCCCAGTTCTGATAGGAGGGCACGAGGTGCTTTTAGTGGCCGTCAGGGTGGAGGTGACAACTGGAGGAGTTTCCCAGTGTGTCCTCGGTACAGACGACGACATCAGGGTAAGTGCAGGATCAGAGCCTGCTTTGTCTGTTGGAGTGCCAATCATTTGAAGAAGGATTGCCCACAAATCAAGAAGGAGGAGCCGAAGCAGGGAGACAGTCTCGCTCCTGCCAGAGTGTTTACTTTCACTCAAACTGAGGCAGAGGCTAGCCCCTGAGTTGTGACAGGTCAGATTTGTAGTGCTCGGTCTTTATATAATGCATTGTTATTCGGGAGCTACCCACTCTTTATGTTTGCTAGGGTGATAGATCAGCTCTGTAGACCTAGTGTTGTGTATGCTAGGGGTTTTCAGACTGTGTTGCCAACTGGGGAATTGGTATTCTCTAGGAGATGGATTAGGGCATTACCAGTAGAGGTAGATGGTAGGGAATTGTCTGTTGTTCTGATTGAGCTTGAGATGGATGACTTTGATATGATCTTAGGAATGGATTGGTTAGCAAAATATGGGGCAACGATTGACTGCAAGCGCAAGATGGTGACTTTTGAACCAGATGGGGAGGTACCCATTGAATTCGTGGGGATGTCTAGTGGATCGCAAATACCTATTATTTTAGCATTGAAGGCTAGAGACCTAATGCAGGAAGGTTGCATAGGATTCCTAGAAAATGTTGTGGACATCTCTAAGGTTGAGTCGGTTGGACCAGGTGAGACTAGATTGGTGTGTGAATTTCTAGACTTATTTCCCGCAGATTTGCCAGGCTTGCCGCCACAACGAGAGATTGACTTTGTTATTGAGTTAGCACCAGGGGTGGAGCCAATATCTAGGACACCTTACAGAATGGCTCCAGCAGAGTTAAAGGAGTTGAAGATTCAGTTGCAAGAAGTACTTGATTTGGGGTTCATCAAACTGAGTTTCTCGCCATGGGGTGCTCTAGTGTTTTTTGTTAAGAAGAAGGATGGATCTCTTCGGATGTGCATTGACTACAGGGAGCTGAATAAGTTAACCATTAAGAACAAGTATCCACTACCTAGGATCGATGATTTATTTGATCAGTTACAGGGGAGTACGGTATTTTCTAAGATTGATCTCCGGTCAGGTTACCATCAGTTAAGGATTAAAGAGGAGGACATACCGAAGACCGCTTTCCGAACGAGGTAAGGACATTATCAATTTCTGGTTATGTCCTTTGGATTAACCAATGCTCCAACAGTTTTTATGGACATGATGAATAGGATTTTCAAGGATTACTTGTATAAGTTCGTAATTGTTATCATCGATGATATCTTGGTGTACTCTCAGTCAGAGACAAAGCACGAGCAGCATCTGCGGTTCGTTTTACAGTGGTTAAGGGAGCATAAGTTATATGCTAAGTTCAGCAAGTGTGAATATTGGCTACCGCAAGTCACGTTTCTGGGTCACATCGTCAGTAAGGAGGGGATTCTGGTTGATCCAAGAAAGATTGAGGCAGTTAGAGATTGGCCTAGACCAAGCACTGTTCCTGCAGTAAGGAGTTTTCTGGGTTTAGAAGGATACTATCAGCGGTTTGTTGAGGGGTTCTCCAGAATAGCTATGCCCTTTGACATAACTGACAAAGAATAAGACAAGGTATGTCTGGACGGACAGATGTGAGGACAGTTTTAAAGAGTTGAAGCGACGATTGATCACTGCGCCAGTGTTGGGTCTGCCAACAGATAATGAGAAGTTTGTGGTTTACTGTGATTCTTCTAGACAGGGTTTGGGGTATGTGCTGATGCAAGCTGGTAAGGTGATAGCCTATGCATCGAGACAGTTAAAGGAGTATGAGCAGAGATATCCCACGCATGATTTGGAGTTGGCAGCGGTGGTATTCGCACTTAAGATTTGGAGAGATTATCTCCGAGATATATACCGACCTTAAGAGCGTGAAGTATTTTTTTACTCAGAAGACCTGAATATGCGCCAGAGGCGGTGGCTAGAATTGGTTAAGGATTATGATTGTGATATCCTATACCATCCTGCATAAGGCTAATGTAGTGGCTGATGCATTGAGTCGGAGAGGCCCAGGACAGTTGTTCAGTTCAAGGCAGATATCTGATAAGCTGGCTGAGGAGATGACTAGAGCGGGAATAGAGTTGGTGGTTGGCCGGTTAGCCAGCATCACTCTTCAGTCTACACTCCTTGAGAGGATGAAGGAGGCGTAGGGGAAATATTTCTAGTTGAGAGGTCACAGAGAGAATGTCTTAGCCAGAGCGACTAAGGACTTTTCTATTTCAGAGATGGGGTTACTAAAGTACAAGGGTCAGATTTGTGTTCCGATGGATTCTGTTATTCGACGGGAGATTTTAGATGAATCGCATACCACTCCCTACTCTTTGCATCCAGGTACGACGAAGATGTACCAAGACTTGAGTGCTTTATATTGGTGGTCGGGCATGAAAAGAGATGTGGTGGATTATGTGGCTAAGTGCTTAACATGTCAGCAGGTCAAGGCTGAGTATCAGAGGCCAGCAGGATGGCTGCAGCCTCTAGGGATTCCGGAGTGGAAATGGGAGGACATTACCATGGACTTTGTGGTTGGTTTGACGAGAACTGTGGGACAGCATGACTCGGTGTGGGTGATTGTGGATAGGTATACCAAGTCAGCCCACTTTCTGCCTGTCAGGACGACTTATACCGTGGAGCAGTATGCTGAATTATATGTGAAGGAAATTGTTCGACTTCATGGAGCTCCGAGGTCGATAGTGTCTGACAAAGACCCCACCTTCACCTCCAAGTTTTGGGAGAGCCTGCAGAAGGCTATGGGCACGCAGTTACGATTTAGTACCGCTTATCATCCTCAGACAGATGAACAGTCTGAGAGGACGATTCAGATATTGGAGGACATGTTGCGAGCTTGTGTCTTAGACTTTGGGGGATCTTGGAGTAAGTATCTTCCTCTGATTGAGTTCTCGTATAATAACAGCTATCAAGTGACTATCGGAGTAGCTCCGTATGAGATGCTATACGGGAGAAAGTACAGATCTCCTATCTGTTGGGACGAGATGGGTGAGAGAAGTTATTTGGGTCCTGAGATGGTCAGAGGACCAATGAGGAAATTGAGAAGATTAGAGCGCGAATGCTTTCCTCCCAGAGTCGCAGAAGAGTTATTCAAACATGAAACGCAGGAGTGTAGAATTTCAGGTCGGTGATCATGTGTTCCTTAGGGTTTCACCTCTGAGAGGAGTGAAACGGTACGGTGTTCGCAGTAAGCTGAGTCCTAGGTTTGTTGGACCCTTTGAGATTCTAGAGCAGGTTAGGGAGGTAGCTTATAGGTTGGCGATACCTCCTGCCTTATCAGGGGTTCATCATGTTTTTCATGTGTCCATGCTCCGAAAGTATGTATCAGATTCGACTCACGTACTGAGTTATGAGAGTTTGGAGTTGGACCAGGATTTGTCCTATGAGGAGAAGCCGGTTCAGATTCTTGACCGGAAAGATAAAGGTTTACGAAGTAAGATCATCGCCTTGGTGAAAGTGCTGTGGAGAAACAGCAAAGTTGAAGAGGCGACATGGGAACTAGAATCAGACATGCAGGAGCGGTATCCCGAGTTGTTCAGGTAATTTCGAGGACGAAATCTCTGTAAGGAGGGGATAGTTGTAGAGACCCAAATTTGCTAACAAGGCTTGGAGCCTTGATTAGTGTGCCTGGAGGGCAATAATGGTTATAATGTATTAATTTATGTGAATTTAATGAATATGTGGTTAGAATGCATGTTTAGGTGAAATAAATATGCATGTGGGCCCTATTTGGTTATTAGGGGCAAATTGGTAATTTTAGCCCGTTGAGGGCATAAATGTAATATATGAGATATTGTTGATATAATTGTTATTTATTTGTGAAACACGTTCCGAGACGGTCGTAGAGAGCTATTCCGCTTAAAGTCACAACGGGATTAAATACCCGGCTCAGGAGGTGCCTAGGGGTATTTTGTAAGTAATGGTTAGTGACATTTTGGTAACTTGGGTAACCATAGGTAACCATTGAGGATAGCTACTCTAAGTGAAAAAATGGTATATTTGTAAGGGGATAGGAAAGGTCTAAGATGGCCTTGAGGATTAGTTAGAATATGGGTTAGATGAAAGGGTAAATGGGTCTTTTCGCTGGGTTTTAGATAGCTATGGCTGAGTGGGAAAGTTATTCACATTTTCTATACTTGGGCAAATTTAGCTCTTGCTGAAAGTTAAGGAAAAGCTAAGAGCAAGAAGGGAAGGAAGGAAGGGCAAACCTCTTGGGATCAGGAAGGGAGTTAAGGCTAGAGAACTTAGAGGACTATTCAACATATTGAGGTAAGGGAATTCTGTGTAATTATGTTGTAGAATTCAGCTAAGAATATCATGGTTTGAGAATTGAAGTGTGTGCTTTGTTTGGTGAATTCTTGGGATGGATTGTGGTTAGGTACAGCTTGAATTTTGTGGAATTAAGCTTGGAATTTGATTGGGAAAGCAGCCCAGGGTCGAATCTCCATTTGAGGTAAGGGTTTCACGCATCTCTGTTTGGTCGATTGCTAGTGTGCTTTAAGAATTCTGAGGGACGGTTTAAGTTTTACAAGTTCTGGTTTAAGTTTTGAAAGGTTTGGTTTAAGTTTCTGAAGTTTTAAACCAAATTGTGAATTGTAGGTTTGATTGTGTGATTGAGCTTATTGTTGATGTTTTTGAGTTGTTAAATGGTCTATGTGGGGTTTTGAATTGAATTTGGGACTTAGGTATGCCTTGGTATTGGTTTGGGAGTGTTTTGGCTCGGGGGAAAACGTTAGGAGAAAACCAAATTTCTGGGTTTCCGAAGGAGCGCCACGGCCCTGTTCTTTTTCGCCTCGGCGCTAGGCTGGATCAGTGGACGGGGGCCCTTTTGGGTGTCGCGGCCCACAAAGGGTGGCGCCGCGGCGCCAGGCCATTTCTGGATAGGGGAAAATTGTGGTTTTTAGGCTTTTGCCCAGGGGGCTCGGGGGACGCTTCTGCCACTTGGTGTGGGGTTCCGGGAGGTCCCGAGGACTCGGGTTTGGTTCCGGGAGACGCTTTTGAATTGGTTAGTAATGGGTATGCAATTTACGTGTTGTGACCAGGTTCTTGGAGAGGCTCGGACTAGAGGACCGTGCTCGAGGGTTCAATGCTCAAGAAGCTCGGGACACAGGTAATAAAATTGTTGTACCCATAGAGCAGGGCGACGCCCCATAGTTGTAGGGCATACCCTATATGATTATGCTTTGGGTGTATCCCATTGAATATGTTAGTACATGTTTCAGTTCTGTTTAAATTATGTTGTGTATGCATATATGTGAATGATCGGCTGGGCCGGGAAAGGCAAAGGCTGAGAACGGCAAGGGGCCGGAAGCAACGTTTAGCACGCGGAGTGCGAGTTGCGAGGGTTGGACCCTAAACGATACCTGGGATATCCTTACGGTATAGACCGCAACTCAGGGCCTGGTAAAGTGCTTGAGACGACATGGCCGTATGTGTTTAGTTTATGAATGAATTGGTTATATGCTAAATGGTTCATATGCGTATGTTATATGTTTATGTGTAGTTTTCTTTCTGGGCTTCGGCTCACGGGTGCTCTGTGGTGTAGGTAAGGGCAAGGAGAAAGTCAACCGACCATGAGTATGGAGAGCGTGACGCGACGCGTACATGTCTGGTCTGCCTGGCTGCCACGGCTAGGGGTATTTTTGGAAGTTGTTTGTAAAGAATCCTATTTTTTCGTTTAGTCAACTTTAAATATATTTTGAGTTGTAAATATTTACAAACAGTATTTCGGGGTCCCAAATGTTAATTGTCTTATGAATTTCAGTAAATGGAATCATTTTCAAAGTTTATGTCTCTGTTTATGATTTAATTACACATTTACCTTAAAACCTCGATTAGCGAGTGAAATGCACATTTTAAACTCACTTTGTAATGGCTCTAAGGAGGTATGGCATTACAACTACGTCTGATACCACTCCCCTGACAATGTACTTGTGAACAATCTGGTCCCTTGGGGCCACAATGTATTAGGGGTCATTAGAGCCTGCTATAAAGGGAATCTCACTTCATTATTGAGGGGAGTTGGAAAAATCTTGTAAAATCAAATTGATCTAAGGGCAATATACGAGTTTTCTTTCTATTTCCTATTTTCTACTTGCAGTATTCCTTCAAGTTTCTATAAGTTCATTTGTGTTCATTAGATATTGATTTAAGTTGCTGAATTTTCCATCCATATTTCGTTGACGATTTCTTACCATCAACAAACTTCATCCACTCAAGATATGCATGAACCCTTTCTCGTGTTTAATGGGTCTAAATTAGCGTTATTTGGGAAGGATTGCCTCAACCAGAGTTCTTCGTGAGCTAACTTATGTATATGCACCCATTAGCACATGTACCCTCCATTGCACCTCGTAGTTGGTCATTTTGAGCACCTGTGTCTAGAGGTTCTGAACTTATTCCATTGTGTCTTGTAGTACACTTTCCACATACACTTGCACTAGTATTACCATTGAGGCGCGAATTTATGGCATTTGAGGGTCGTCTAGTGTTCCTTCGGGAGTCAAGTTTGTACACTTATCCTCAGACTCGGGGTCTCCCGAAAACAACCCTTACCAAAGATACGGCACCTTAAGTAGGTCCCGTGTACATCACTTAGAACGCATGGCTGAGCTTGGGCAAAGTATTTGGGTTGTCGAAAGCGAGATGGGCTTGATTTTGACGGGTAATGGAGCCCCATTTTCCTTTGATTTTGACGCCTACCTTGTCATCCTTAGAGTGAGCCTTCTTAACATACAAAAATATATGGAGTTCATGGAGGGCAACCTCCATCTTGAACCCTCACCTCTACATCCTCCGAGTAGTCCTGAGGTCGCTCCTGGTTCTCCTCAGCCTTTGTCTTTAGTCCACCCTTGTTTGATGCTCCCGCACCCGATGTCTTGATGCATAACTTCCGCAAAAAGGAGAAAATGGGAGCTAATGTGCTTGGTTTTGACCTCACCATTTTCCTTTGATTTTGCAGACATGTCCAAGAGAATGAGGTGATAAGGTTCTCCCGAGAAGCCAAACTCCGGTTCTTTACTGGCTTACACCATTATTTCCAACGTGTCAGTAAGCAAACTCTTAGAGTTGTCCGAGAAATACCATATTAGTAAGGAGTACAAACTGTATGTACCATCCAATAAATTTCGGACTGATAATCCCCCCCAAGGCTACGTTGCTTTGAGAAAAAATATTTTGAAGGAGGGTGGGTACATTCCCCTACACCTGTTCATCATCATGATCCTGAACCACTTTGACCTTGCTCCACTCCAACTGGCACCCAACAACTAGTTTACCTTGAGCTGCCTGTACATGGCACTCATGAAGCTTAACAGTCGCACTCCCATACCCAGGAGGTGTATTTCATGTAAAATATCATGCCCACTCCTAAATCAAAGAGCTTCTAAAATTTACAGAAAGCCAACTCTCAGGTCTCTTTGATCGAAGGTTTCGTTTCTAACCCGGGTTCGTGGAAGCATGAATTTTTCTTTGTGAAAGGTCTTCTTTTTGTCCGCAAACATTTTCGCTCCTCTCCAAGTAAGTACTTCAAGTCTTTCCTTTTACATTGAGCTTGCTATTGTGGACCTTATACTCATATTGATAACAGAGCTGATTATTCAAAGATTTTATGTATCCCTGGCGTTCTTGAGTCGGAGGTGGCGCCGATAGATGTCTTCCTTGTTGCAGACCCTTCAACGAAAATGGCTGCCCTTCTTTTTACTGTGGCCAACCTCAACTATTATGGTCTATCCAGGGTTTCAGAGCTCGACTTGCTATGGCATATTTCTTAGCCGAAGAAGAAGGAAACTCCAGCAGAACCTCACTTAGACAAGGATGATGTTGAATGGATGCCTGAGGAGACTTCACCTTAATCAAAACGTCCAGCTCTGCGATCTCCAGCCTCAAGGGACGCCCTTCTTCTGCTCCTATGGATCATGGCTTGGCTTTGTTCATGCAAGGGCCCTTTGTTCTGCCATCCGAGGATGATTTTGACAATCTCCCTCACGCCCCCACTATTCATGGCTATTCCAGGCACCCTTCCTCTAATGCTCTCGAGCCTCCTCCTCGCTCGGTGAGTGGGTCATCTGTCCCTGCTCACCTGGATGCTCCTTATTTGGAGGGGATGTCCTGGGTGAGTCACACATCAGCCCTTTACGAGCGAAGGCATACTCAAGTTGTCGAGGATATCTCCGAGACCAAGTGGAGAGGTCTCGAGAATTTTAACATGGCGGAGCTTGGGGAGACCCTTATGCACTCCACTACTTGGGTGAGCTCATGCATCTTACGTTTGTCTTTTTTGTGTTTTGGGTTCCCTAGTTGCTCACTTTTTTCTTCCTTGTAGACTTCTCTAGTGGCTCAATGCTTGATAGACTTGGCGCAGTACATATCTTTGTCCAACGCGGAAAGGGATCATCTTGCGGCCAAAGTTCAAGAGCTAGAGGGACAGCTTGCGTATGCCAATCTCAAGCTAGAGATAGCCCTGGCGAAGGCCTCTTCGTCATCGAAAAAGCAGAAGAGAGCAAAAGACCGGGCTGAGGTATTGCAGGAGAGGATCACCCTGTTGGAGGCCGATTTGGCAGAGGTTGAATACAAGTATGTGGAGCGCACCATGTATGGAGTGTGGAGGCAGAATCCTGGTTTCGACTTATCCTCCTTCGGTGACCATGCCGTTGCCAAGGCGGCCGAGTGGAATGCTTGTGGCAGGAGGCCTTGTTATTTCATTTCTAAAGCTTTTATTTTCCATTTCGATTTGGTTGTATAATTATTCAAACCTTATTATGCTGGAGAGGTTTCTCCAGGTTCTTTGCTTTTTCCTTCAAGAACTTTTTTAAGTCTTGTTGGGCTTGGTACTGACTTTTTCCTACAGCATTATCACGACTTCCTTTTTTTAAATATATGTGATCTTTTGTTGTTGTTTCTTTATGCTTGAGGTCATTTTGAGTCCTGTCCTATATGCAAGAGCAAAAGGGGTTCGATAGGTCTCTATTTTTTCTGAAAACTTGTTGATGTTTTATTTGGTCGGGTAGTAATAGTCTATTCATTGCACCTTGATTGTATTTGTAAGGATATATTGACCCTTTGGGTTCTTATTATTCTTTTATATATTCTTGTGCGCGCTTGTGATTTTTTGCGAGAAGCGCCCTTCTCGTCGTTATGTATAGTTCTATTTTTGCAAGGGTCTCCTTTGGATCCTTTTTGGTTGGACGACTTAACTGCCGCTTCAGACTTTTTGATGGATGTCCCCCTTGAAGCCTTTCTCCTCATGGAGGTACTGACCTTTTCTAGGAGGTTGTTTATGCCTATCTTATTGGCCTCCTTTATCATTCACAATGGTAGTTTTTCCTCATAAATTTTGGGAATACCTCTTTATTGAGGGGTGTTATTCCCGTAGAGCCTCTAGGATCTCCTGAGATCCGTAAGGGTAGCTAATCCTCACGAACCCAAGAGATGCTTTACAAGGCTTTTTTTAATATATATGTCCCCTTCCTGCCTCCCAAGTGGTCGATGGGATTTATCTCATTGAACACTTTGGTTGTTTTATCCCCACTATGTGCACATATCTGTTATATGGGTGTTTTCATGACAAAAAAGAAAGGTAATGACTTGGATGGAAAATGAAATGTTCTCATTAAAGATAGGTAGATTACAAAGGTGCGGTCATACCAGCACTAATGCACTGGATCCCATTAGAAATTCTGTTGTTAAGAGTGCTTGGGCAAGAGTAGTACTAGGATGGGTGACCTTTTGGGAAATCCTCATGTTGCCCCCCTTTTTCTGCAATATTCTTTGAACAACCCTCCTTCAAACTGGGTTCCATTTTCGGAGATTATCTTGTAGGGCACTCCATTCCTACAGATGATAAACTTGTTGACAAAGGCGGAGATTTGCTTAGCCATTATATTGACTAGAGGCTCTGCTTCAACCCATTTAGTAAAGTATTCTACTGCTATAACAAAATACTTTGCTCCTCCTCTTCCTGTTGGGATTGCGCCAATCAAGTCAATCCTCCACACAACAAAGGGCCACGGACTGTTCATGCTTACCAACTCATTTGGTGACTGTCTGGGGTAGTTCGCATGCCGTTGGTAGTTGTCGCAGCTACTTGCAAAGTCGCTCATGTCTTTTTCCTTGGTAGGCCAATAATACCTCTATCACATGGCCTTTTTTGTCAGGATTACCCCCAGTATGAATTCCACATTTTCCTTCGTGTATCTCTTGCAGAACCTTCAAAGCCTCCTCCTTGTCTATACATCGGAGGAGCGGGGTGGAAAAGCCTCCTTTATACAACACTCCATCTACCAGGGTGTATTGGGCTGCTTTGTAAACCAGCTTACGGGCATCTTTTTTATCTAAAGGCAACGTTCCATCACTTAATTACCTTGAGATGGGTTTGGACCATGAATCCCCGGGAGCATTGACCATGTGAAGTTCCCCCTCTGCTATACTTGGTCTTGACAGGTATTCCACAGGTATGGACTCAAGCGTATCTTCATCTCAGGTGGAGGAGAGCGTTGCGTGAGCATCAACATTTGTGTTTTGCTCTATTTTGATTCAGTCTATGGTATGTAGTTCTAACTAGTCCAATTACCCTTGTACCTTGGCCAGGTATGCAGCCATCTTTGGGCCTGTTGCTTGATATTCACCTTTCACTTGAAATACCACTAATTGTGAGTCACTAAAGACATGCAAAAGTGTTACCTTCAGCTCCTTGGCTAGTCGTAGGCCAACCAGGGGTGCTTCGTATTCTGCTTCATTATTGGAAGCTTCAATTCTAAATCTTATTGCACAATACATCTTATGCCCCTAGATCCTGACATTACTATGCTAGCTCCTGCCCCTCCTTCATTGGACACTCTGTCTACATTGATGCTCCATTCTTCAGGTTGCTTTTCTCCTCCGTAAGTTGGTTCATTTTCTTCTATTTCTCCCTTTTCATGGGGTCGGTAGGCAAACTCGTCTATAAAGTCTGCAAGTACCTGCCTGTTAATTGAGATTCTTGGGGTATAAGTGATGTGAAACTGACTTAATCCAATCGACCATTTTAGCAACCTTCCTGAAGTCTCTGGGTTATGCAAGACTTGACGCATAGGGGTGTTGGCGAGCAGTTCAATAGCATGAGCGTGAAAATAGGGCCTTAGCTTTCACAAGGCCACTACCAAAATGTATGCTAATTTTTCTATTTCTGCGTATCGAGTTTCGGCATCTACCAACTGCTTGCTGACATAGTCTATGGGCTGTTGGTGCCTCTTTTCCCCTTTCACTAGGGCGGCGCTAAGTATAGGTACAACCTTTCTCCTTTATCTGGCTTAGCTAGAAGGGGCGGTTTTCTAAGGTGCTCTTTTATTTTAGCAAAGGCTTCCTGACAATGTTCATCCCAAACAAACTTTTTGTTCCATTTTAGGATGTTGAAGAAGGGGAGACACTTGTCAGTGGATCTGGAAATGAACCTGTTGAGTGCTGCTACTCTCCCTATCAAGCATTGCACCTTCTTTTTGTTTCTCAGTGAGCTCATTTCCAATAATGCTCTGATTTTATAAGGATTGGCCTGGATACCCAGAGAATTTACCATAGAATCGAGGAACTTCCTCGACGAAACATCAAAGGTGCACTTGAGCAGGTTCAACTTCATTTTGAATCTTCGGAGGGTGTCAAAAATTTCACCGAGGTCATTTGCGAGCACTTCTTCCTTTTTTTTCTTTACCAACATAACGTCTACATATACTTCCATATTTCTTCCTATCTGATTTGAAAACATTTTGTTTACCAACCTTTGATAAGTAGTGCCCACATTCTTTAACCCAAAAGGCATTACCGTGTAGCAATAGAGCTCTTGTCTGTTATAAACAAAGTATGCTCTTCATCAGATGGGTTCATGGGTATTTGGTTGTACCTGGAATAGGCATCCATGAAGTTATGTAGCTCGTGCCCAGCCGTGGCATTTACTAACTAATCTATCCTCGAAAGCGGGCAGGCTTTATTGAGGTTAGTAAAATTCACGCAAGTCCTCCACTTCCCATTGGGCTTTGGGACTAAGACTAGGTTGGATACCCATATTGGGTAGAATTCTTCTTGGATAAATCAATTTTCCTTCAACTTGTCAACATCTTCTTTCAGGGCCGCGTATTTCTCAGGATTTAGCGCCCTCCTTTTCTGTCTCACAAGTCTTGCTTTTGGGTCAATGTTCAAGTGATGGCACATGACTGATGGATCTATCCCCACCATGTGCTCGTGACTCTAGGTGAACACATCAAGGTTATCCTTTAGAAATTCTATCAACTTTTCTTTCACGATATCTGAAAGTTTCTCCTTACTTTCATCTTCCTAAAAGACTCATTCATAACTATGACTTCTTCCAATTGCTCTACTGGCTTGGCCCTGGGTTCTTCTGTGACCTGTGAGTCCAATTCATCTGGATTTGCACTTCCATGTACTACCATCACCATAGGCACTGACATGTTTGTGTAGAGGGATGTGTTATAACATTCCCTCACTATCCCTCAAGGAGTTGGGAATTTTATGACCAAGTGATATAGTGAGGTTATTTCCTTCAATTCTCTTAGGGAGGGTCTCTCTAATACCACATTGAAGGCTAAGGGACAGTGTACCATGACAGAGTTTGCCATTATGGTGGTTTGTCTAGGTTGCTCTCCCATGGTGAGGGCTAACTCAATTGCGCATATGGGTTGTATCGGGTCTCTTGTAAACCCATACAAGGAGGTATTGCAGGGCTTTAGGTTCTTGATGTTTAGTCCCATCTTCTATAAAGCTGGGCGATATAGGATGTTTACGGAGCTCCCATTGTCCACTAGGACCCAATGCACCCTCATGTTAGCAAGTTGTACAGTCAGCACCAAGGAATCGTTGTGAAGAAAATGCACACCATTTATGATTTTTCTGGTGAAGGGCTAGCAGAAACTAGGTCGATCAACCTCCCAGACACAGCAGGAATTGCACCCACAAATATGACACTACTCACTACTTTTATAGTAGTTGATTGTCCATCTGCATATAATGCTATGATCGAAAGACCCATACTCGTCGATCTGCAAGCCGTAACTTCAATCTGGCATCTTGCAATGAAGTTTCCAACCGATGTAGGTGTTGGGTACATGTTGGGAAACCAACGAGAGGCCAGAGAATGCTACAATTCCTCGATCACAAAGGCAAGAAGAGGCGGATCGAGAAGTAGAGCAAAAAAGAGGTTCATGGTGGTAAATGAGTCATAAGCCCAATAAGTTGAACAAGTCACCAAATAGGGTGTTGCCCGTGGAGGACCTCGAGAATGTCCAACTAGAAGAGAAAGATTTGACCAGGGTTGTGAAAGTTGGTAAAAACTTAGAGACAATAATAAAAATGAAATTGGTGGAGTTTTTGAGGAGGCACTAGAAATTCATGAGGGTATGGTTGGGATAGACCCAGTTGTGATTAGTCATGTCTTGAATATAGACAAAAATCAATCACTAGTACAACAAAAAAGAAGGCTGCTCGACAAAGACAGATCTAAAGCCATAAAAGAAGAAGTCGAGAAGCTGAAGGAAAATGGATTCATCAGGGTAGCATTTTATCCATTTTGGGTCTCTAATCCCTTACTAGTTCCCAAGCCAAATGGTAAGTGCAGGACTTGTGTGGATTTCACATACCTTAATAAAGCCTGCCCGAAGGATTGTTTCCCAATTCCAAGAATCGACCAGCTGGTCGATGCTACGTCAGGTCATGAATTTTTATCATTCATGGATGCGTACTTCGGTAATAATCAAATTAGTATGCATCCACCTGATGAAGACCACACTAGCTTTCGAACAGATATGAGACTTTATCGGTACAAAGTAATGCCCTTCAGTTTGAAAAACGCTGGTGCGACCTACGAGCTACTAGTCAACCACATGTTCAAAGAACAAATCAGCAATAACATGGTGGTTTACGTCGATGATATGTTGGTAAAATCATGAAAGGCCGGTGAAACATCAAGGACCTACAGGAATGCTTCAACATCATGAACAAATATTATATGAAGCTAAATCCTTTAAATTGTTCCTTTAGAGTTGGATCGGGAAAATTTTAGGGATTCATAGCAAACTCGCAAGGAATCGAAGCCAATCCCAAAAAGATTCAAGCACTGATCGAGATGTAGTCACCAACCAAAGTCAAAGATATGCAACGCCTGACAGGAAGAATTTTTTCCCTGAGTAGATTCATATCTAAGTCTATAAACAATTTTGTCCCATTTTTTAATCTACTCAGAGGATACAAAAAGTTTGAATGGACAAAAGAATGCAAACAGGCTTTTCAGGCGCTCAAAGCCCATATGTTGCAACCGCCCATTTTTTCCAAGCCGTTCGAAGGAGAGACTTTGTACATCTACTTAGCCATAACAGAGTATGCTACCAGTGTTTTTTTAATCAGGGAGGAAGACAACATTCAAAAATTAGTATACTACGTAAGTAAAAGGCTAGTGGGAGCAGAATTACGATATCTGCCTATAGAGAAATTGGCTTACTGCTTGATTCTGGCGTCTAGAAAACTTCGACCCTACATTCAAGCTCACCCCATAATAGTTCTTACCGACCAACCACTACGACAAGTCTTGCAGAAACCAGAAGTCGTTGGTCAACTATTAAAATGGACAGTTGAGCTGGGGCAGTTTGAAATTTCCTATGCACCTCAAGCAGCCATAAAGGGATAAGCCATAGAGGATTTCGTTGCAGAATTCACCGATGATAGAGACTGATAATCAAAATCAAACTCTCAAATGGAGACTTTTCGTTGAGGGGTCCTCTAACAAGCACAACATGAGGGCAGGGCTGATCTTAATCACCCCCGAGGGACATCAGTTTCACTGAGCATTCATATTCAACTTTACAGCCTCCAACAATGAAGTCGAGTACGAGGCCCTGCTCATAGGATTACGACTAGCCAAGGTTATGAACATAAAGTCACTAGAAATATACAATGACTCTTAGCTAGTAGTTACTCAGATTATTGGAGAATATCGGGCTAAGGGTCTTAAGATGGTTGCTTATCTAAACAAGGTGAAGGATTTACTAGCACAGTTCGAGAAGTGTACTCTCCAGCAAGTACCTCGTGACCAGAACTCAAACAGCGATGCCTTAACCTAGTTAGCAAGCCCCAAAGATGGCGACAGTTTGAGCATAGTATCAAAAGAATGTTTATTAGCACCAAGCATTCAAGCGAAAGAATCCTTGCTAGTAATACAAGTGTCTGACAAATGGATCACTCCCATCATACAATATCTAGAACAAGGATTGTTACTAGCTGATAGGAATAAAGTGAGGATTCTTGAAAGGTAATCAGCTCGGTTTATCTTGTTCGATGGAATCTTATATAGATGGGGATACTCAATGCCTTTCTTACGGTGTATCTCCAAGGAAAAGGCTAAGGAATTGATGCAAGAAGTACATGAAGGATTATGTGGAGATCATGCTAGGGGCAAAGTTTGTCAAAGAAGATTCTCCAACAAGGGTATTTTTGACCTACAATGATTGAAGATTCCATGGAATTCGTTAAGAAGATTGATAAATGCCAACGATTGTCCAAGATACCTAAAGCAGCCCCAAATGAGCTTGAACTAATACAAAGCCCATGTCCATTTGTAGTTTGGGGAATTGACCTAATCGGATCTTTGCCCACAGGAAAATGGAATGTCAAGTATGAAGTAGTTGTTGTCGACTACTATATTAAGTGGGCTGAAGCTGAACCACTCACAACAATCACGGCCAAGAAATTATTGGATTTCATTGTCAAAACATTGTATGCCAATATGGTTTGGCGAAAAAGATTGTATCAGATAATGGCACACAATTTGACAGCAACCTTTTCAGCAAGGACCGAAAGGGTGATGAGAAAAACGACATTGGGAAGAGAGCCAGTAGTCACCAAGTGTCCCACAAGTAAGGGCAAGACTACAAGAAGCCCAAATGGGATGGAAGATAGCCTGCGTATGAGCCACGCTTCACTAACTACACCATCCTAGCCTGGGTGCGTGAAGATATGTAACACCCTAGATAGCCAAGACCGCTACACTGTATATTTAAAAAGGTGCAGGACTTGCTAATCAAGACATTTAGTTAAAAATGTGTTGCTAAAACCATTAATGAGTTAGGGTTAAAAGGTTTTGGTCTCAAAAGGGTACATCTCATATAACTAAACATTTTACACATGGGATCCCAAAAAGGAACAACATTTAAAAGTCAGTGTACAAAATTTCCAGAGTACAAACAACCACTAGTCACTCTAAGGGCAAAACAGACATTTATTGTTCTTCTGTTCCTGTATCCCCCTCAACCGTGGTGGCTGAGCAGCTGATCATGTACATTCTTGTAACGACCCAAATTCAGTGTTAAGGCTTAAGGGCCTGGAGTAGTGTGCCTGGAGGGCATGATGGGATGTTGTGTGTGACTTTATTAAGTTTAATGCATCATTATGATTTATTGCACATTATATGACTATTTGATTATTTGAGATGCATGACTATGTGAATCAGTATGCATGTAGAACTGATTGTCTTAAAATGAGCATGATTGTAACTTGGCCATGTTAGGGCATAACTGTGATAATTGTACTATGTGAATTGTGCCATGTGAATGTGATGTTTTATCAGGATGCACGCATCGAGACGGTCCTAGAGAGCCAGTTAGTCTAAAAGTCACAACTGGATGTTGTACCCGGCTCGGGAGGAGCCCAGGGGTACTTCGGGAATCTTATAAGTTGAGATTAGAAAGAGTGATTAGTTATTGGTGTTTTGGTAACCACTTGTAACTGCTGTGAGTAACAAGTTTTAAGATAGGAAGTGGTAGAATTGAAATGAAAGTGTTAAGACATAAGTACCCTTGAAGGTTTAGCTTAGAAGGATTAGTAAGGAGGGGTAAATTGGTCTTTTGGCAAGGGTAATAGACAAAAGGCAGCTGGGATATAGGGGGCACGGTTTGGAGTATTGGGCATTTAGTGTCTTGATAAAATTTGAAGAGAAGGAAAAGAAGAGAAGAGAAAGGCTAGGGCAAGCAAGAAGAAGAAGAAGAAGAGAAGGAGAAGTGGGAGTCTAGGAGGGGATCAAGGACTTGTGTGGATTCTTCATTTGAGGTAAAGGTTTTATACATATCTAAGTATGGATTTTGTTTTGATTTAAGGAATTAAAATGCCTAAGCTAAACATTGTTGGGTTTTGGGGTTAGTTGCTGAAATTTGAAATCATAGGAGTGGATCTTGGGTGTGTTGATTTTTTGAGTTGATTCTAGTGTTTATAGGATGTTAGATTGTTCATATGAGGCTTGGATTTGAGTTTTGGAGTTTAGGTATTGGTTTGGGGTGATTTGGAGAGGTTAAAGCTCGGGAAAAATGCAGGAAAAACCCAGATTTTCTGGGTTCGCGATGGAGCGCCGCGGCCCTGTTCTTGGGCGCCGCGGCGCGAGGAGGCTTCAGGATGGGGCTTGGGCTCTGGGCGTCGCGGCCCTTGGTGGGTGTGTCGCGGCCCTAGGCCATTTTGGCAGCCCAAATGTTGAATTTTTAGGGGTTTTGCCCGGGGACTCGGGGGATGATTCCGATACTTTGTTTTGTGGATTTAGAGGTCCCGGGAGTGCGGGATTTGTCCCGGGAAGTGGTTCTAGGCTTGATTAGTATTGAAAGTGTTTTATGTGTGTTGTGACTAGGATTTCGGAGGGGCTCATGCTTGTGGACCGTGCTCGTGATCGTGGTGCATCGGAAAGCACGGAATACAGGTACGAAAACCGTAACACCCGAGTTTAGGGCATGGCCCCACTGTGTGATTGTAGGGCGTGGCCCCGGATTGTATTACGTGCAAATGCTTAACCTTAAATGAACCATGATGTGTGTGAATGTTTATTTTGAATGTACTATATGTGTTATTATGATGAAACGAGCGGCAGAGGCCGGGTACAGCATAGGCCGGGGCGGCCGTGGGCCGAAAGTAACACAGCACATGGGATGCTTATATTCAGGGTGGGACCCAAGGGATACATGAGTTATCCTCGCGGTGAGAACCGAAACTCCAGGCTTTGGTAAGGCCTTGGGAGCGGCATGGCCGTACTTGTTTATTATGGTGGTTTGCCTATGTATCAGTGAAGTATTGCCAGCTATTTGCTTTGCATATGTTATGTGTTATTTGGGTTTTCTTGCTGGGCTTCGGCTCATGGGTGCTCCGTGTGGCAGGTAAAAGCAAGGAGTCAGTCAACCGGCCATGAGTATGGAGAGCGTGGGGGCGGCGCGTACATGTTCGGCCTGCCCGACTGCTTTGGTTGGGGGGCATTTTGTATATGGCTGTATTTAACCATTCTTTTGATAACTGATCAAGTGTAGATCTATTTTTGAGTTGTAAATATTTTGTAAACCTTATTTTGGGATCCCAGATGTTTTATATTTAACGTTTTCAATGAAGTTGACCATTTTAAAAGATTACAGCCTTAAACTCTAGTTTAATCACACTTGTGGTTTTAGGAACCACTTTGAGTCAAATAAATGCACAATTTATGTTTTAAACTCACTTAGTAACGGCTCTAAGGTAGTAGGGCGTTACAATTCTGCTCTCAGAGCTCTCAAAATCAGGGCCGATCAAGTTTTCCCTTGCCTTTACCTGCACCACGAAGCACCCGTGAGCCAAGGCCCAGCAAGAAAACACCATATTATATAACAAACAATGACAACAATTTAATAACCCTTTAAGCATGACCATATACTTAACATTCCACACTAATCACATAGCACGTAGATTCAACCAATTAACACTCAACTAATCAGCTTGACAAATCTACCAATCAATAATAACAATTAAGTCATCTAATAATCAGGGTCGACACCTTAGGCCGCACCCTCTGTTTACGCCACTGACTCAGGCCCGTTTAAATCGAGCTCAAAGCATAATAAGTCCTCAGCTACCAGTGGCTGAGATACGCCCAGTGCAATAATGTAAACTCTGGCACTCTTAGGCCACTCGTTTACTATTTACATGGCATAATACCATCCTCTATAAAGCATACAAAGCAGGGAACCCTTAGTCCCATTATCAATTCAGAACCGGGTGCAGTTTTCTTACCTTTAGTTTCCAAGTGTACTAGTTATGTGTGATGCCTCTTGAGCACGATCTGTTCCCTGAGCCCCTAGCTTATACCTAGTCACAACCAAGATAAGAAATACCATTAATAATTGTAAAAGGGCTTCTTGATTAGGTTCTAGTCTCTGGAACATCGAATTCCACCAAGCACGGTAGTAGATTCGATCCCGAGCATGGTAGGTTAAATTCCCATGTTTAAAATGCCAAAATCCCAAATTCCTTTAAGAGTCGCGACTCAAACCTCCTATGCCTCAGCATGGCCCCCAAACAGAGCCCAACCACACTTAGAACCAGACACAGGTCGCGGCCCTACAAGCCCATGTTGCGGCCCACCCTCCTTCCTCAGCATGCACCAGCTTCAGAGGGCCACGACTCACCAAGAACTATGCCGCAGCCCGACCCCTTCGAACCCAGGAAAACCTCCATTTTTAACTCTCAAACCTCACTCAAAATCATCAAAAACCATCCTAATTCAATAACTCAATTATCTCATAACTTCTAACATGATTCCAGCAACATAATCCAGCGAAAACCTAGCCTGAAAACTCATCAAAATCCCACTTAAATCTCTGAAACCCAAAGGCTCAAGAACACTAAAACCAGCCATGAAAACATCAGAATTCAAATATTAAATCATAAATTTGAGCTTACCTTCACTTCAGAATCAATTCTCTCAGCAATTTCTGAGGTAAATCCCAAGTTCCTAGCTTCAATTCAGTCTTCAATTTCAAAACCCAAAAACCTCTTAGAACTCAATCAAAACCATATAATTTTTTACAACAAAAGTGTGATTCAATCCTTACCTCAGTCCTGGTTGAATCCCTAGCTAAAACTGAGTTAATCCCTCAAAACTCCAGCTCAATCCACTTAATTCCCAGCTGAATTCCTTACGTTCTAATGGTTTCCCCTTGAGAGAGAAAAGGAAGAGGAGGGAAGGTCGGTTCCTTTGTTTCCACCGAGTTTTGAGTTTTTACTTAGTCTATCCTTAGGTAATTAAGTTAATCCCGAGGCTCAGGGTGCCGGAAACGTCCCCGAGGGAAAAATGGTAAAATTCCCTAATATTCCCGCCTAAGCTTCCTAACCTCAAATATATCTCCAATTATTTATTTCCATAACCTGATAACCTAAATAACCACCAAATACCTGAAATACCCCTTGACTTGCCCAAAGTCAAGTATTAAGCCCCCGTTGTGACTTTCCCGCTAACTAGCTCCCTAGGATCGCCTCAAGTCGCGTGCTGTAGATTTACCCACATAATAATGTGGTTCTCACAAATATAACATATAATCGCATTTACATTCATATAACCATACAAGCATGCTTATTATAGAATCATGCACCAAACTAATAAATTCACACGTAAACCAATTATGCCCTCCCGGCACACTAATCAAGGCCCTTAAGCCTTATTAGTGATTTTGGGTCATTACAAGATATATTATTGGCGACCGAGAACCAGCTGCCATATAGAAAGCAAATTCCAATAAAGAAGGATTCAGGCAGGCGTGACCAGACCAAGTACTGCCGCTACCATAAGGACAATGGTCATGACAATAATGAATGTCATCAACCAAA
Organism: Humulus lupulus; assembly: GCF_963169125.1. Taxonomy (NCBI): domain Eukaryota; kingdom Viridiplantae; phylum Streptophyta; class Magnoliopsida; order Rosales; family Cannabaceae; genus Humulus; species Humulus lupulus. The sequence goes on along the minus strand of NC_084797.1, from coordinate 108,060,032 downwards.
GGACAAGATAGAATTCTAGGTTAGAATGGGATATATGGCTCATTTTGTCGATCACCACTAAGGCCACAACTAGAACGAAGGCCAAAATGATGGGAGGCAAAGGCAGCGATCGCCACCAAACCGGCCGCTGTCGCCAGCCCACGCAAGCGAGGTGCTAGAAGTTATAGCTACAAACATCTCGTTTTGTTGAGGAAAATGCAGCGGTGGCTGCCAAACCAAGTTGTCTTTGTGTGGTCCCACATCGACATGGTAGACATCAATTCGTCAGCCATATGCAACATCCTGAGCATAGATCTGAAGGCACCTTCGGTCCACCAGAAACGACAGTCCCTGGATGTCGAGAGGTATGAGGCGCTGAAAGCAGAAGTGAAGAAGTTGGAAGATAATGGCTTCATTCAAAAGGCCTCCTATCCCCTTTGGGTCGCCAACTCGGTGCTAGTGCAGAAACCAAACGTTATTTGGAGGGTGTGTATTGATTTCAATGACCTCAACAAAATGTCCCCAAAGGACTGCTTTTCACTACCTCAGATTGACCAGCTCGTCGATACCACATCCGAGCATGAACTGTTATCTTTCGTGGATGACTATTCCAGGTACAATTGGATAACACATCATTCATGATGAACATGGGCCTGTATTGCTACAGGGTCATCCCTTCAGCCTAATTAACGCAAAAGAAACCTACCAGCGACTAATCAACAAGATGTTCAAAGAACAAATCGGAAGGAACATGGAGGTTTATGTTGATGATATGCTAGTAAAGTCGAAGAAGGTCAGGGGGCACGTAACTGATCCAGAAGAGGCTATTGCCATTTTGGGTTGTTTCTGGGAAGTTCTTGGGGTACATCGTCAATTCTAGAAGGATAAAAAAAAACCTTGACTAGATCAGGCACTCATCGATTTGGAGTCCCCTAAACAAACAAAGGACGTATAGAGCTTGACTGGGAGGGTCGCTTCCCTAAGTCGCTTCATTTCAAACTCCACCGATAGTTGCATTTCATTCTTCAACCTCCTTAGGGGGAGAAAGAAATATGAATGGACAGAGAAATGTGAGTAGGCCTTTCACCTAATAAAACAGTATTTGGCACATTCGCCAGTCCTATCCAAGCCCGTCAATGGCAAGGCCTTGTATCTGTATCTAGCCGTCTTTAACCATGCATTTAACACGATGTTAGTTTGAGAGGAGGGTAATGTACAACATCATGTCTATAATGTTAGCAAGCGAATAATAGACTTTGAGACCCGATACCCCCAAATAGATAAGCTTGCTTACTGTTTGGTGCTAGCATCCCTTAAAGCTGCAACCGTACTTCCAAGCTCATCCAATCAAGGTGTTGACGGATCAACCTCTCAGGCAAGTCTTACAGTTACCTGATGCCTTAGGTCACCTATTAAAATGGACCATTGTGTTAGGATACTATGAGATCGCCTATCAACCAAGGACGACGATAAAGGGACAAGCCCTTGCTGACTTCATCATCGAATGCAATCGACGACCGGAGACGATGGATACTGACCAACAACCGAGGGAAGACTATTGGCATGTTTACGTGGGTGGCACCTCCAATGACCATAACTCCGAGATGGCCTAATCTTAGTAACCTCGGAAGGCCACCATATCCATTGTGCACTGAAGTTTTATTTTGCTGTAACAAAAAATGAAGCCAAGTATGAGGCGCTATTAGCAGCATTGAGTATGGAAAAAGAATCGAAAGCTAAGTGCCTAACGATCAAAAGTGACTCACAAGTAGTAGTCAACTGAATCCTTGGTGAATACAAAGCCTTCGGGCTGCGCATGACTCCTACCTCACTAAAGCCAAAAACATGCTTGCCTTGTTCAATTGCTACATGATTGAGTATGTCTCTAGAGAGAAAAATTATAACCTCGATGCGTTAGAAAAGTTAGCAAGCACAAGAGATGCAAAGACGCTCAACATTATCCAATAGAGTTCTTAGCAGGGCCCACCATCAGCCCCGCCACGGGCGACGTTATCGGTGGCGACCACAACACCTCAATGCTAATCGACAAAGAAGAAATATGGATCACCCCCATCGTCAAATATCTATGTGAAGGTGTCGCCCCATAAAATCGCAACTTGGCAAGGAAGATGCTTTACCAAGCACCCCTCTATGTCATGTAGGACAATTGCCTATACCAAAGAGGACATTCAATGCCGCCAATAAGATGGGTCTCCAATGAAGAGGCCCAACCCTTGTTGCAAGAAGTCCACGAATGATTCTGTGGCCATCATGCTTAGGGGCAGAGCCTCTCTAAGAATATACTTCGGCAAGGTTATTTTTAACCCACCATGAACGGGGACACTATGGAGTACGTGAAGAAATGCGACAAGTTTCAAAGGTTCTCCAAAATCGTGATATCCCCTTCGAACAAATTGGAGCAGATGTAAAGCCCATCTCCTTACGCAGTTTGGGAGATTGACCTAATGAGCCAACTTCTTACCAGAAGGGGCAGAGTCAAGTATCGTCGTTAACTATTTCAATAAGTAGTGTGAAGCGGAGCCATTGGCAACAATCACTTCCAAGAAAATATTTGAATTTGCGTGAAGAATATCGTTTGTCGCTACGGGTCGCCCCACAAGATTTTGACTGATAATGGAACTTAATTCGAGAACGAACACTTCACGAGATTTTGTGTTCGCCATGGAATTGCGAATAGCTTTTTAGTAGTGGCACACCCACAGGAAAATAGACAAGTAGAGGTCGTCAACAAGACCCTCAAAGACACTTTGAAAAAGTGCCTAGAGGAAGCGAAATGAGCATGGACAGACGAAATTCCGGAAGTACTATGGTCCTACAGAATCACGACCCAAATTTGTATTGGCCACACGCCTTTTGCGCTCACCTATGCCTGCAAGGCTATGCTACTCATCGAGGTAGATGTCCTGTCATAGAGAATAATCAACTATGATTAGGAACAGAACGAGGCGCTACTTTCCAAGTCCCTAGATCTTGTTGATGATAGGCGGGAGCACGCTAACTTGCGGGTGGTATCCTACCAGCATAGGGTTGCTCGCTACTTCAATCCCCAAGTCAAGGATAGGAAGTTCTCTTTTGGCGACCTCATTCTTCGCCATGTGTTTCATAATACATGAGAGCCATCTATCGAGGTCCTAGGTTCGAACTAGGAGGGACACTACTAGGTAGAAGAAGTCATGGAACCATGAACGTATAAGCTAGCAAGGCTCAATGGTGAGGCAGTCCTGAGGCATTGGAATGGAGGGCACCTGAAGACATACTACCAGTAACAGGGTTGGTGCCAAACTTTTGTTATCGGAAACTAGCCTTTAGGCGGTCGCTCTTAATATCATTATTATGTGCTTTTGGCGTCACTTTTTAGTGACCTCTATGTAATGGCCCATAGGCCATAGTTAATGAGAATCAAAATAGACATCCTCAAGACAATCTTAATTTCTCTTAATCCACTATAATGTCTAATATCGAATGATGAAACCTGTTGAGTCAGGAAAACCTATCAATACAAAATGAAAATACAAAGGACATAAGGGGTCGTGCCCGATCTCAGGTTCGGTCGCAGGGACATGAGAGCCATCACAGGTGATCGAGTGAACATAAGAAAATTTCCCTTCTTGCTAGCAACTACAAGTGACAAGGTAAAATAATTAGTTCTCTAGATTCACGAGAGTCATCACAGGCATGGGTGGGACCCCTCACAGGTCCCCTCGTCAATCAGAGGGTTGATTGCATCACAAGTGACCAGGTGCCCTCACTCTCCTAGTCACTTGGGGAGCATAAGTTATACTATCATGTACATGGAACAAAGAAATGGAAATGCAAAGTCCATGTAAAGTGTGTATGGAACAAACTAGAGTGCATGTAATGTTTGTGCAAGGCACATACATATGAAGCATGCAAACAAACAACGTCAAAAAAAGAAAAATTCAAAAACTTTTGCAAAGCAACATCAAGCATGGATGAAAAAGTAAGCAGAGTCGTCATCAATATAAATCAAAATAAAGCCTAGGTAAGGCCAATGTTCATACAGACAAGAGCAAAGATCAATGTAAATTAAAACAAAAATTAAGGAAAAATAGCTATGTGAGCCTATGCGGGGTTAGTGGGACGGTTGCTGTCACCAAGTCCCTCCTCACTAGAGGGGCCCTTATCGACACGGTCCACCCCAGGATCGACCCCCTCAACAACACCTCGCTCTAAAGCATGCTCATCAATGAACTCAACAATGACGTTCTCTGAACCCTCGGCGACACCATCATCAACTTCACCCTCTCCTGTCTCCTTCGTAGGTTGAGTCATGCAGTAGGCCAAGGTTTTTGTAGCAACGACCTTGCCCATGAAGCTGAAGTCGAGGTTGAGGTTGAACCACCAGAGAGAAAACAACATGTTGTTAGTCTTCTCGCTACCGCCTCTATGAGCCGCCTTGACCTCGCAACAGAGCTTGCTGGACTAGTCCATGCAGATCACGCTGATAGCATCATGGAGAATCTTCCTGTTGGTAAAACGTATACAGGTCTAGTATATTTTCATATAAATCACATATTCAATAAATTAATATAAGAAAACTTAGAACATGTTTCTATAATTGAATTTAAACAGAGATAATAATAAGAACACTTACATTATACACAGCAGAATAAATAAGTCATTCCTTCAATTTCTCTAACCCTTGAAACCTTTCTGTCGAAGGGTAACACCAAGAAACTGAACCGATCTTCAAATTTCTTCACCGCCTTCCAAAGTATCCTTAGAATGACCTAGACTAGAGTGGGCAATTATCAACACATGAGAAAAATACAAAGAGAAGAAAAGAAGAGAATATTGATAATATCAGTCATTAGTTCAAAATTGTCTTGGGCTTTAGGCCCGTGAAATTTCTCATTTAATTATTAGCCCGTTGGACTTAAAATCAAGGTCTTTATTATTTTCTATTGATAAATTAATTAAATAATTATTTAATTCCTTTATCAAATTAATTATTTATAATTTGAACCTTGATTTATACTTATTTATTAATTTAGATATCGATTTGTCTTAATTAATTAATCTGCCGTAAAATCTATTTTCTTCTCTAAATTGCATAACTCTGTGAAACTATCAAAGATTGACCTGGTCAACTTTGATAATTCTAATTCATAATTAAATCAATTAATAGAAACTATCTAGATTATTTTATCCAAGGTACAGTGGGGACCATGGGCCTATGAAATCAAACTCCAATAAGTTATCATAAATTTAACAAATAAATTTATTAACTTATTAATTCCTCGTGACTCAACTAAAGACTCAGAATTGCACTCTTGAATTCATATAATGTTCTATAACCAATATAGATATGTTATTAGTTATCCATTGTTACAACCATAATTATCACTCAATCCTCTATAGATGGTCTACAATGAGATGAGACTAAAATACTACTTTACCCCTCATTGTATTTTATCCTTAAAACACTTAGTTACTTGTAAATGATATTTCATTAAACTAGTATTAATTACTGATTGTGATAAGTTGTGATAAAATCTCATGTTCAGTTAAATGATCTTGGAACTGCATATCCAAATATTCTCCACCCTTATCAGATCGCAAGATCTTTAACGTTTTACCTAAGTGGTTCTGAGCCATTTCAAGGAATTCCTGAAACTTTGAAAATGTTTATGATTTTCTATGCATTAGGTAAAGACATGAGTGTCTAGAGTAATCATCAATAAAGTGACAAAATACTCAAAATCACCTCTAGCTTGTACATTAAAAGATCCACAAACATCTGAATGAACAAGTACAAATGGTTCTTTGGCCCTATCACCCTTTGTAGAGAACAGACGCTTGGTCAGTTTGACTTCTAGACAAGATTCACAGACAAGTAATTCACCTAAGGTGAGTTCCCTCAAAGGCTAGTCCTTTGTAAGTCTTTGAATTCTATCATAGCCAATGTGACCAGTCTCAAGTGCCATAAATATGTCATGTTATCGTTATCAGTATTTCAACGTTTATTGATCCTAGGTTTTGCTACTTTGAATAAATCATTATTAAGTGCGAGGGGTTTGTTAGGCTACAACATATAAAGTTAGTTTTCCAAACATGCAATACACAATTGTGATCCATAGAAAGAAATAGATATATTAGAACTTGTGAAAGTCATAACAAATCGTTCTAAATGCAACATGGAAACTTAAATTAAATTTCTACTAAAATCTGGAATAATAAATACATCTTTCAAAATTAAATATTTATTTCCAAACTTCAGGCGAGCTCTTCCTCTAGCTTGGACTGTAACTAACACTCCATTCCCAACTCTAAGGTTTAAGCCACCTTCGTTCACTTCCTCCCACCATTCAAGAAGTTGTAAAGAGTTACAAAAGTAGTTAGTAGATCCAGAATCAATAATCCAAACTGATTTATCATTCTCTAAAAACATGTTTCTATGATATATGAACTATAATCATTACCTTTGTCTTTCACGGCTAGAAACTTGGGGCAATCTTGTTTCCAATGCCCTTCTCATTGCAGTGAAAGCACTTATCTTTACCTTTCTTGTTCTTCTTTTTCATCCCCTTAAGTCATCTGTGCACTAGGTAGTGCACTCATCCTTGCAGCCTTTGCAGGCCTGGGGTTGGTGTTTTGTCAACCATTCCTTTTGTTTCTAGCTTTCGAAGACGAAGCTTGGTTTGCCTCGGCCTTAGTTCGATCAACAGCAGCAGCAGTAGTCTTCTTTTCTCCTTGCTTGGTCCATCCATGATAGACTCGAAAGTCTGAAGCTCGTTCATGAGCTATGTCATACCATAGTTGAGTTGATCACGAATGTGCGAAGACGGTGCCATCCGAGCATTGGCATATTTCTTGGTGGCCTCAAAACAAGTATACACAAATTTTGTCTCGAACATGTCTTAGAGCTGATCCATGATTTCGTAGGCTGTCTCAACATTCTTCATCTTTGTCTTGAGAGTATGGACCATACTAGTCAACATGTAGTGTCATGCCTTGTTATTAACCGCCTGCGAATGCTCGTATTTATCTCTTACAAACTTGGTAGCTCCTTCAGCTTGAACTTCTGGAGATTCCTCATTTATGACGAACTTGGAGTTGTCACCAATCAACACTATGTTGATGTTCTGCTTCCACATAAGGAATTTTTCACCATCAAAAGTTGAGAAAGGATGGGAGTAGACACAACCATACTTAAAACAACTAGTTATCAATAAAATAGAAATCAATCACATTTCCTCAATAAAACATCTATTCACTCTAATTTCAAGAAAAAGCACACAGCATATACCACAAATATGTAAGATATGGAAAAAATACCAAAAGAATCATATCTCTATTTCTTTAAGTTTTTAACAATTCCATGATATCGTTGTCCTGGTTGGCGATTGTAAAAAAATATCATTAATTAAATAGAGTTGTAAACTCAATTAATAATGGACACCATTATTAACAACCTAATATTCAATCAAAATAAGAAAACAAAATCTCTTATTTTATGAGCTAGACCCACAGTTTCGATATTCATGGATTTAGTCCTAGTAGTCACTGTAGGGGTAAGTCTAGTAGAGTTTGACCTATAATTATCTTTCTTTCGAAATCTAACCTTGTCAAAATAACTAATGAACACATTCCGTAGGGGGATGAATCCAAGCATCTCAACGCTCCATTAAGCTATTGACCTTGTTAAACTAACACTGGAGATCGAATAAGCTCATTATTATTATTAAAATAAGCTCATTATTTAATTAAAATAGTATTTTTATTATTAATTTTTGAAAATGAATGACTATGGTTCTCAAAAAAATTGTAAAAATTAAATTTTTAAAACCAAAGTCCTATTATTTTCTATTAATTCTAAAGTGTCACATTGAAACAAATTCAATTAAATAATAATTAATTTGTTGTTAATCAATATTTAGGTTTAACTATTATAATGAACCTATACAATTAAGTCCAACTCAGGCAAATGGGCCTTAACAATTGGGCTTGTATGGAGGAAGGCTAGGTCAGTATGTCATTCCCACTACAAAGGCCCCCATACTTCCATACAAGGTCCAAAAGATAGGAATTCAAAGCGTCATTTTATTAATTGTTATTAATTGATTAAGCACACTATAGTCATGCAAAGTAAATGGGCCTTCACAAGTGGAACCATCAATAATAGCGAAATTTAAACTTTACATTTTCTAATGGTCCCAAATAAAACCTATCATTTTATGAATGTTTTATTTAGCAAAAACCATATATTAAGCAAACACATGGGCCACTATATGCATCTAAGCCCAATTGCAAAACTACCACATATAATGCAAACAAACATGTTACAATTGGATGGGCCTAATCATGTTACTATATGAGCAAGTCTATGAATTTATGCAAAAATACCACATTATTTCATTTGCAAAAAATACCACAATTAATTTTCTAGAATTTATCCAAAATTCGAATTAATTAAATTTTTGCAAAAATAAATAAGTAAATTTAAATGAAATTTATCAACAATTAACAAAAGTTAATTTAAATTTCATTTATCAACAATTAACCAAAGATAATTTAAATCACATTTATTAAAAAATATTTTATTAATTGGTTTGCAAAACGTGATATTTTAAAAAATTTAACCAGCTATAAATTTTTAAACAAATATCATTAGCTGTTTTTCAAAAAAATATCTTAAATATCCATAAAAATATCTAGTCAAGTTGAGCAACTAAGCCCTAAGAGCCTGAGCACAACACTTGCCGACCGAGCATGCCACTCGAGGCTAGGTGTGTCCCTCGGCGCTCCCCCTGTCTCCAAGCCCGCTCCATCACTAGCGAGCACACCCCGTCACCAGCTAGTGCGCCCCATTGCTAGCGAGCGCGCCCAGTCGTAGGGAGCACCCTGCTTGCCAATTCGGGCACCCCTCTATCAGGTGCCAAAACACCCTCGCCATGCGTTGGCCCTAACACCCCTCCCTTCGACGAGGTGCCAAGCATCCTCCCTAGATGATCGGCGGCGTGTGGTCTAGGAGCTGAGTAATAGTGCCGCCCCACCGTGGGACCCACCTCAGCGACAAAAACGGGGAACCTACGACCGCCAAGAGTGCCAGTCGTCGATCAACCCCCCATTGCCGATTTTGAGCCCCAAAAGTGCCTCAAACTGCCCCACGGCAGATCTAGGGGAGCCAAAGTGCAATTTCGCCAATATCTATCCTAAATCAACCTAGCCCAATTAATTTATAGTACTAATTTCATGGATCACGCAAGAAGTAGAGAACTTGTCCAAGAACATCCAAGAGCATAAGCATTCAACAAGAATCAAGCAAAATTCTCACAATGTGTGAAATCAATGGGCAAGAATGCTTACTAAGACAAAGGAGAAGCTTGTAGGAGTTGACCCAAGAGAGAGAAGCGCAAGCTCAACAAGGGATGTGATCCAAAACGGGTGATGGGCTTGTGGCGAGAGGGACAGAGGCGAAAGCTTAAGAAAACCCCAATGTGGTGGTCAAGTGGCCAACTTTATAAACTTTTTTGGCTTGTGCTTGGAGAGTAATCCCAATACTCTGGTTGAAAAAATTTCTCTAATACCATAAAAATATCTAGTCAACAAATTTTCAAATTTCAAATTATTTAAATATTAAAATCTATAGAAAAATCATATATTATTATTTTAAAATTAAATATTTCAAAAAAAATATCAAGTATTTAAAAAAAAAATTAATATCTGATAAATTATTTATAATATATTAAAATACTTAAAATTAATTAGTTAACCTATATTTTTTAATTTGAATTTGAATCTTTGTAGATAATATCTATTTTTTAAAAGATCAAACAGCAAAAAATATAGTATTTCAAAGGAGATATTTTTAAGTAATAGAAAAAATTTGATATTTTTGTATTAACCCATCAAAAACTACAGTCAAACTTCAAATTTTAAGAAAAAAATTATTGCATGTCATGGCCAGTGAATGTTGGTGGCCACGGCCACAGGACTTTTCTAGGCAAAAATCGTGTTCTGGCCACGGCTAAAGGTTAATGGTGGCTGTGGCCACTAGTCTAGGACTCCCAGGCCACGACCAGTGAAACCTGGTGGTCGCGGCCACATCCCAAAAAATATTTTCAAATAAATTGTGTAATTTTTCAACCCAAAATGGTTTTCTAAATAAATTTTTACCATGTTTTAAATCAAATAAAGCATTTATAAGAAATTAATTATATAGAAAACACAACAAAATAACCCAAATTTTTTAATAATCACATAAAAATCAATAAGTTTCATAAAAAACATGAAATCCATCCAATTACTCACCACATCAAATAATTCAATTTTCTACCATGTTCATGCATAAAAATTAAAGATTACCAAAGGCTCTCAGGCCAGTTGTTGGGAAAACTTATACAGGATCTTGTTTATTTTCATGTAAATCATATATTAAGCAAATTAATATAAGAAAACCTATAACATGTTTCTATAATTGAATATAAAAAAAGATAATAATAAGAAGACTTACATTATACACAGCGAAATGAATAAGTCCTTCCTTCAGTGTCTCAAACCCTTGAATCCTTTATGGCGCAAGATATCACCAAAAAACTGAACCGGTCTTCAAATTTCTTTACAGCCTCCCAAAGTATCCTTAGAATCACCTAGACTAGAGTGGGAAATTCTCAACACATAAGATAGATACAAAGAGAAAATGAGAAGGGATTATTGAGGCTTAGAAAATGACTTTTGTTGTAAAGAGAGTCTAAAACCCTAAAGTGTCAAAACTAGATCTTCTGTTCTTCTGTTCTGCTCAAGATCTTCTCAATCATCTGTTTTCAACTCTCACTTAGCATTCATTTTATACACTCAATTAGGTCATTTATTTTAATTAAAAAATCAATAAGATAATAGATAATATTAGTCATTACTTCAAATTTCTCATGGGCTTTACGCCTGTGAAATTTCTCATTTAATTATAAGTCCGTTGGACTTAAAATCAAGGCCTTTATTATTTTCTATTGATATATTAATTAAATAATCATTTAAATCCTTTATCAAATTAATTATTTATAATTTGAACCTTGATTTAAACTTATTTATTAATTTAGACATCAATTTGTCTAAATTAATAAATCTGCCCTAAAATCTATTTTCTTCTCTAAATTGCATAACTCTATGAAACTAGTCAAAATTAACTTGGTCAACTTTAATAATTCTAATTGATAATTAAATCAATTAATTGAGACTATCTAGATTATTTTATCCAAGGTACAGTGGGGATAATGGACCTATTAAATCAAGGTCCAATAAGTTATCATAAATTAAACAAATAAATTTACTAACTTATTAATTCCTCGTGACTCCACAAAAGAATCAATATTGCGATCTTGAATTCATAGAATGCTCTATAACCAATATAGATACGTTATTTGTTATCCATTGTTACAACTATAATTGTCACTCAATCCTCTATAGACGTTCTACAATGAGATGGGACATCTCTATCATTTAGCACTTTGAACCAAACTAAAAGGAAACTATCATTTTACTTGTTCATCAGAAGCTATAGATGTTCAAATCTATGATTAATACTCCCACTCAATTATACTACCGAGTTCCCAATATGTAAGTATGGGCTAGTCCGTAGGGTACGCTGGTAACGAACAAGTCAAAGAACTCAAATAATACAATCTGTTAGAATACTAACCACTCAAAATTAAGATTGAATTGACCTATGCTCAAGTATATTATATGACTAGAATAGATACTAACGGTATGTTTACTTATCCTATCTACCGTCAATATTTGTCTAGTCTGATGTAACAAATACATCTAATCTTATCTACATTGCTAATGTTCTAGAGAGAACATAACACTGCAATGCGTAAGTAGATCGTATCGTAGATTGGCAAGTCAGTTTAAATCTTGTGCACTGACTAATCTTAGGACTAACTTCTTTTGAACATATAATCATATTTATATTCCACTGTGTTATGTCAATATAAATACGATTAGATAAATGCTCGGGATTTAATAGAAGTTTATATTAAACAAATAATCATGAAAATAAAACATGTGAGCAAAGTTATTGACCATGTCAAAAAATGATTTCTATTCTTTTATTGGTAATAAATGAGTTTACAAAGAAATTGGGTTTTAATTAGAGTGTAAAACCCTAACAAACTCCCACTTTCACTGATTGAAACTAATGCCTTAATTCTAGTAATCCCATTTCCTTGATATGCTTATCGAATGTAGCTTCTAGTAGTGTCTTTATAAACGGATCTGCAAGATTGTCTTTAGATGCAATCTTCATAACATTCACATCTCCCCTGGCTACATATTCTAGAAGAATGTGATACTTCCTTTCTATATGCTTACTCCTCTTGTGTCTACGAGGTTCTTTCGAGTTGGCTATCGCTCCTATATTGTCACAAAACAACATAAGCAGTTTATCCATTTCTGGAATAACACCAAGATTCGAATAGAACTTCTTTAGCTAGACTATTTCCTTAGTTGCTTCTGACGCGTCGATGTACTCAACCTCCATGGTGGAATCTGAGATTGCAGACTATTTTACTCTTCTCCATATCACAGCTCAACCGCCAAGAGTAAACACCATTCCAAAAGTAGACTTCCTGTCATCGACATCAGTTTAAAAATCTGAATTAGTGTAGCGTACAAGGTTCAGAACACCACCCTTGTAGACTAAGATATAATCCCTAGTCCGCCTTAAATACTTCAGGATATGCTTAACTGATATCCCATGTTTCGATCCTTGGTTTGACCGATACATGCTCACTACTCCTACTACATAGCAGATATCCGGTCTAGTACACAACATGACATACATTAGACTTCCAACTGCAGATGCGTAAGGAATTTTTCTCATTGCATCTTCCTATTCAGGAGTCTGGGGAGACAACTTCTTTGAAAGATGAATTCCATGGTGGGATGGTAAACGTCCTTTGTTGGAATTTTTCTTTGAGAAACGTTCAAGCACTTTATCTATGTAAGCTGCTTCACATAGAGCTAAGAGACTGTTCTTTCTATCCCTAATGATCTGGATACCTAAAACATAACTTGCTTCACCCAAATCCTTCATCTGGAATTGAGTGCTCAGCCAATTCTTCCCATCGGACAATTTCTTAACATTGTTTCCAATGAGTAAGATATCATCTACATAATGAACCAGGAATACCACTATTGGATTTTCTTTCAGTTGGTAAACACAAGGCTCATCAATATTTTGTTTGAAGCCATAGGTTTTGATTATTTCATCAAACCTAAGATTCCATGAACGAGAAGCTTGCTTAAGTCCATAGATGGACCTATTCAACTTGCAAACTTTTCCTTCTTGTCCAGCTACTTTAAATATGTTTGGTTGATTCATACAAATGACTTTGTCAAGCTTTCCATTAAGAAAAGCTGTCTTGACGTCCATTTGCAAGATCTCATAGTCGAGAGCGGCTGCTATGGATAGGAGGATGCAAATGGATTTGAACATGGCTAACGGACTAAAAGAAATTACATTTTAATTAGGGCATAAAACCCTAACAGATTTAGTCATGTCTGATATGAACTAAACATTTTTATCTAGGGTTTAATGTTGTCAATGGAATTTCTATCTAATTTAATTATGATGCTCTATTGATTTTTCTTCTCTATTCTAATCGATATAATGTGTGCCTAATGCTAGTAAATGCCTGATCAATATTTGCTTGATTTATGTTTTTGATTCAAAATTCAAAAGATGAGAATTGAATATGCTATCGTTATATAGACATAGGTTGCATATTGGACGAAAGTACATGTATGGCTTGTGAAGTAATTAGGTTTCCATGCTTAATGCTTGCTATATGTTTAAGTTTATCACAGAGATGTAGAAAACATGCATATAGGATGAGATCTTATATCTTGGAAAAGAATAGGAATCGATTTATGTTAACCTGCTATTAGAATAAGAAGAAAGAAATTTATAACTGATTAATGAGATTATTAGAATGAAAAGTTGGTGAAATTAACACCCTAGGTCTTTTTAATATTGATTTTTATCTTTTAATTTGTTATTTACAATTTTAAAATTAAATTCATTCATCTAAACTTTGTTTACCAAATAGAAATTTAAGAACAATTATTGGTACTTGGGAAATAGTCTTTGTGGGAACGATACTCTATTTTATCATCTATATTACTGAAATCGATTGTGTACACTTACGTATATATATCTTCACGATCAAGTTTTTGGCGCCATTGTTGGGGACTTACACTACAAGAAAAAATACTTTCAATAAGACCGAAAAAGTATTATAAAATATATACCATATCACTTTTTGATGTGTTAAGGAAAGCATTGTTATAGTAGGTCGGAGCACTTTGCATAACACTTTTCCGTAGTTATAGACATGTGTTATGGTATAGTCTACGATAACACTTTTGTTGTGTTATTTTAATAGTTAGATAAGTCTTTCATTATGTTATATATAAATAGATTATATAACACTTTTTTGTACTTATAAAGTAGTGTTATGATACACTTTTTAATAACACACTTTCTGAATTATAAAAAATTGTTTGCATAACATAATTTTATGCTGATAAACCAATGTTATTGTAAAAGATACAATAACACATTTTTTGTATTATTTTAATATTTGGATAAGCTTGAATTATTATTATATAAACATGTACATTATAATTATTTTTTATTGCTTTAATTCAAGCCCGCTTCATTTAATATACTTAAGAGACCCTTAACATTGTACAAATATATTTTTTTTAGTACCAATTATATGGTTCATAACACATATAACCAAATAATTGTGTCCAAATACATTCAAGATTATCTAAAAAACAATACAAAAGTCTTAAACAGTTGCATATTCAAAAGTGAAGGTAGGAATTCATAATCTTCCAAATGTCAGCACACCAAAGCCTTCCAAATCAGATTTTCTTTTGCACTTCACTTGTTGAATCTAGTAAATAAAACATAAAAGAAAAACTAATGAGGTCATGAAATATCATATCATTCATCTAAATATAGTCAATAATATCATGACGCATAACCAAATTTACAATAATTGAGTTTGAATAATAAACAAGTTATTATATTACACACATTAATACAACTATCTATACTCAAATGACCTTAGATATTAAATTAAATGGTGCATAATATTAATTCCAGTTACCATGGACGCATGCACCAACACTTCCAAAAAACATCAAAGCATAGGCTACTCTATCAACACCACTAAACAAGCCAAATAGTGAAAGAGTGCTGCTGCCGCTACTAGTTTTATTTCTTTCTCTTAGAGACATATTAATAAAGATTCTTTAGAAAACTGAACTAACGATTTATTTATATATATAAACTAAAACTCTAAGCGTAGAAGACTTACCATCCAAAGATCTGAAGCCTAAATTGTCCGTGGACTGATGAGGAGAAGCCGAGAAGTGTGAGTGTGTGATTGTGTGTCTCAGGAAAATAACTTCAGTGAGCTGTCTATGGAGTGGTGAGGAGAAACATCAATTTTAGAACAGAGGGACAGTAAGGCTTTGGGGTGCTGAAGAGGGAAAGGGGAAAATCATAAATAAGGTTTGACCAGAAATCTCAGCTTGTGAGATATATATTACAAGTGATGCATAAATTGCTGATCACTCTCTTGATACAAGATGCTTTGAGTAAATTAGAATTTTATCAAACTCTCTTCGCTTAGCAAAAGCTGCAACAACATTTGGAGTTGCTCTGGCTTTGATATAAATTTTCAATGCAAGGTCGTTGTCCACGGTCCACAGTGAGACATGATCAGACCATCAGCATCAGACATACCATAAACAACATGACACATGCATTATTTGAAGTAAACAACTAAATTATTGCCAAGAGAAAAGAATCACAGACTATGTAATTAACAAATTCCATAATGCTAACCTTCTCAAGATCTCCTAGCTCCTCACTGCATTCTAATTTGTCTTCTGCTAGCCAATTTTCCAACAAATTCTTCTTGTTCTGGTTGACAACAAAATGTGATAGTTCCAATGACTCGAAAGCATTAAGCTTTCCTCTGGTCAAGAGAGTACCAAAATACTGCAAAAGGGGTGGTGTTTGCCCAGTTTGTACAGGAACACTCTGCAACAATAAGAATAAGAATTAATTACTAATCATAAAGGTTCAGCATAACTTAAAAGTATTGTTCGCCATAAAAAGGATGTGTGAACTTGTATCTGTTGTTAAAGCCAATAATATCCAATTCCACTTCTATTCAAGCTGCCTGATACTTTGCCGTTTTCCAAGTAATTGACTGGTATTTTTATCTTAACTAGGTTCATAACTTTCCAATTGTTTAAAAAATTATAGAAACAACCATTTGAAATTGGTCTCCGATCCCCAACCCTCTAAACAAGGGGAAATAGCCATTTTGACAGGTATCCCATAGTAACAAACTGCCACAATATGGAATGCCATGTTCTGTATCATTGACAGAGAGTTTGTCTATTCTACAGTCTACACAACCTAAATTTGAGAATTACTTTAAATATACATAGTAACAAGTTACAGAATAACTTGACACCAACATTGGCAAAACATAGTTTTTTTCTTTCTTTTCAAGTGCAAGCAGGAAATGATTATGGGATAAATTTGTTAAAAGGCCATACCAAAGGAAATAAAATGCAGCCTCATCCCTGAAAATGCCAACAGAGAAGCCCATATACTAAACTATTTCAGAGAAAAAAAACTCATATTTGTTCTTATATTAGAATTCATGTTTTCTTTTCCAGTAATAGAGCTTGACAACCAAAAATTACACAGAACTTTGTCTCTAGAACTAGCAAGAACTATAGATTTTTATTTTATACACAGAAACACGTGTACAAGAGAAATGACTTAATAAAATTTAGACATGAAGACCGGTAGCAAACACATAAGGAACTCTGAAGCAATATACAGAAAATAGATTACAAAATTAGATGCAAAATGAACAATAAAAGGCAACAGCTAAGAGCAAAATGGGCCCAAAAAAATAAAAATGATCTTCAAACCTGTGGTAAGGGTAGCTTAGCTAAAAAATCAATAATGAAATATCCCCGTAAGTATCGCTTAGATATTTGTGCAGAATCTATCACAAGTTCACCTCCTCCAAATACCCGAGATGATGGAGCTCTCATTACCCTCATTTGCGGTCTCAGCCTGTCATAAATTTAACAAAGCAAATATAATTTCCTTGCTAGAATTACATATTCTCTCTGCCAATCAGCAAAAACTCAAAACATTCTATAGCAAGACAAACAAAGTTCTTCTTTCCATATCAATATCTCAAACCTTTAGGTATATTATATTAATTTGGTTAGTTTTTCATTCTTTTCCAGCAACCAAACTACCGTTAAAACCAAAATACTTCGACAAAGTAAAGAAAAGAAGAAAGTAGCTGCTGTTTCCGAGACTCTTTGTCCAGTGCCTTCTTTCGTTGTTCCTCATATTCTTCTTCTTCTTCTTCTTCCATCTTCTTCCTTTTCATCTCCATGGCCTCGAGCCATGCCTTCTATCAATCTTTAATGAAATTAGTACATACATGGTTATAAATAAAATCACATGCCTTTCAAACATATCTAGTTCACTATTGAACTTTACTGATCATGGCCTGAAAACCAAGCTATGGTAGACTGTAGCTTACTTAGATCTATGCACATTTTTTGGGGGTAGTCTAGAAGATACCTCTAAACAAAGGAGCCTGATAAAATGACAGACATCACAAATCCAGTAATTTTATTCTCTTGAAATTAGAGTTTCTTTTATTTCCATAACAAGCAGGATAAGGACACGTTTTAATTTTTCACTATCTCCTCTTGTAAGTTTTAATTTTTTTTGTAACAAAGATGACTCATTTTCTATTTTCTAGCCAAAAAAATAGGTGCCTAGATAGCCAAAATCCAAGATTTTGAAGTTAAATCAAACCCAAACCCCGCCTGGTGAAAGCTAATGTAGCTGAGGTAACCCAAGTCGTGAACTGGTCGGCGACTGAGTAAGGAAGGGAGGTGGGAAACGACGCCATGTGGTGGATGAGATTGAGAGACTGAGCTGAGATCGAGATCGAGACTAAGGTGAAGGGAGTGAGGCCTCAGATTGAAAAAATGCCAACAATCTGCAAAACTGATAATTAATTTTAAAAACAACATATTTTATAGATTCTATGTCGCGTTCGAAGAAATGTGTGACAGAGAGATTCAAGCTGATAACTTTTAAGGTTAGTGCTTACAATAACATCTACAACTAAATATACTTACCAGGCTTGCCAAGACCGAAGAGAAGGAGCGTAACCGAGAAGCCCAACGACTAGAAATTGATTAATAGTGAGATAGAGAAAGACGAGAGAGAGAGAGGATGTAACGCCCTACTTCCTTAGAGCCGTTACTAAGTGAGTTTTTAAGACAAAACAGTGTGCAATGAACTCGCTAACCGAGGTTTTGAAACAAAAGTGTGACTAGTTAAAAGTTAAGGCTGTAATCTTTGAAAATGCGTCGTTTCATTAAAACTTCTATTATTAAACATTTGGGATCCCAAAATAAGGTTTGAAAACTAATTACATCTTGAAATAAGGTTACAGTTGAGAAATCATAAAATCTTAGGTTATTACAGCCATTTTTGAATAAACCCCCAACCAAAGCAGTCGGGCAGGCCAAACATGTACCCGTCGCTTCACGCTCTCCGTACTCATGGTTGGTTGACTCAGTCCTTGCAACTACCTGCCACACGGAGCACCCGTGAGCCGAAGCCCAGCAAGAAAACCCAAATAACACATAACATATGCAAATCAAATAGCTGTCATAATTCACTGACACATAGGAAAAACCATCAAAATAAACAAGTACGGCCATGCCCCCCCCCCCAAGGCCTTACCAAAGCCTGGAGTTTCGGTTCTCACCGCGAGGATAACTCATGTATCCCTTGGGTCCCACCCTGAATATAAGCATCCCATGTGCTGTGTGTTACTTTCGGCCCCACGGCCGCCCCGGCCTACGCCGTACTCGGCCCTTGCCGTTCAATTCATCATAATCACACATATAGTGCATTCAAAATAAACATTCACACACATCACAGTCCATTTAAGGTTAAGCATTTGCACGTAATACAATCCGGGGCCACGCCCTACAATCACACAGTGGGGCCATGCCCTAATCTCGGGTGTTACGGTTTTCTTACCTGTATTCCGAGCCTCCTGATGCACTAAAGCCGCGAGCACGCTCCTCAAGCATGAGCCTCCCCAATAACCTAGTCACAACACACAAGAAACATCCCTCAAGACTAATCAAATCATAAAACCGCCGCCCGGGACCAATCCCACACTCTCGGGACTACCAAATTCCTAAAACAACTCATCGGAAACATCCCCTGAACCCCCGGAGCAAAAGCTGAAAAATGCAAATTTTGGTGTCCTAAAAATGGCCTAGCGTCGCGGCGCTGCCCTATAGCGCCGCGGCGCCCAGCGAGTCAGAGAACCCCCTCACCTGGACACAGCCTCGCGCTGCGGCGCCCAAGAACAGGGCCGCGGCGCCCCATCGCGAACCCAGAATTTCTGGGTTTTTCACCTTCAAATCCTTCATCCAAAATACCTCCAAACCAACCCAAACACATATCTCAACCCAAAAACTCAATTCCAAACCTCATATGAACAACTTAACAACCTGTAGGCACTATATACAAGATCAAAACATCAACACACCCAAGAATCCACCCCTTGATTCCTATTTTCAGCCACCCAAACCAAAACTCAAACAACTAACTCAAAACTTCAACAAAAACAACTCAAGCTCTAGATTTTACCAATAAAAACAGAAATCAAAACTTAGATGTGTCTAAAAACCTTACCTCAAATGGAGAACCCACACAAAGTCCTTGATCTCCTCCTAGACTCCCACTTCTCCTTCTCTTCTTCTTCTTGCCCTAACCTTCTTTCTCCTTCTCTTTCTTCTCTTCCATTTCTATCAAGCCTCAAGTGGCATAAATGCCCCCAAACCGTATACCCCTAAATCCCAGCTGCCATTTATCTATTTCCCAACCAAATGACCATTTTGCCCCTCCTTGCCTATCCTTTCCTACTTAAACCTCAAGGGCACTTAAGTCCTTTCATTACTATTTCAATTCTACCATTTTCTTTCTAAAACTTGTTACTCTCAGCAGTAACTAATGGTTACCCAGGTTACTAAATCTCCAATAACCATTACCCGCTAAATCTCAACTTAACCATAAAATTCCCGAGGTAACCCTAGGCTCTTCCCGAGCCGGGTATAGAAATCCCGTTGTGACTCTTAAGTTAACTAGCTCTCAAGGACCGTCTCGGCACGTGCATCACAATAATACAACCACACCCACGTGGTACAATTCACAGAATACAATTATCACATATCAATACAGTTATGCCCAACATGGCCAAAATTACAATTATGCCCTTCTAACACGATCAGGACCTACATGCATACTAATACACATAGTCATGCATCTCAGATAAACAATTAGTCAAATAACATGCTTTAAATCATAACCATGCATTCAACTCATAAAATCACACATAATCCCAACCTGCCCTCCTGGCACACTAATCAAGGCCCTTAAGCCTTATTAGCGAATTTGGGTCGTTACAACTATCCCCTCCTCATAAAAAATTTCGTCCTCGAAATTTATCCAAACACATCAGTCAGCAAACCCGCAACTCTGACCCTGAATCCCAAGGTCCCCCGCCTTTACTTTACTTTTCAACAACACCCTTACAAGTGTAACAATCTTGCCCCACAAGATCTTGTCTAATAGCCATGCTCTCGATAGCCCCTTGTTAACCCTGCAACCCTGCCGAAGCCCAGGGTCTGCCTAGAGTACAATGACCAATTCATTGTCTTATTCCTGATTCCAGAGATACTCAAAAGTCATCACCTCTACTAGGTGGGATCAACTTGTAGGCCCCGCTGGCCTAACCCTTAGTACAACTTCAGTTTATGCTGAATTAAGAGTCAGAACTCTCCCTCCTTTCTCTGAACACCTTACAGGTCCTCGTTTGTTACCATGCAGAGATGCAACTCTCTCTTCCCGGAACATTATTTCCTCATAACTTAGCAATTTACCAGCTCTTTATTCTTTCAAATAGGCAGACACTCCTGCCTTAAGAAGTTTCAACGACCTTCTTGGCTTTCCCTCTAAACTAAAGCCAAACTGTAGTATTCATTATCTTTCACCTCTTACCAAGCCCTATGTCGTGTTACATTAGCAAGACACCAGCAACCGCCACCACGACTAACTTGCCAGGGATTACACTTCCCTTAATACCTCAAGTATTCGCCTACTTAGCGCTTAATTCTTTAAGATCCTTGATAAACTTTCAGACTGCCATTCCACTTGCAATCAACTGATAATTCCAGGTTCCCACTCTGTTCCTTTCGTCCTCAAAATCCATTCCAACAATTTTAAATACTATGGGGTCTCAATTCCGTATCATCGACGTTTTACCCTGAAACCAGTTCACTTGATCCAACATGTTAACTCAAACAACCGAGTTAAAACTTTTCATGTCTGGATACCTTTCTTAAGGTCTATTGTGGTCCATTTCCACGATACACCACCACATCACTTAACCTCTTAGGGTCCAAAGGAAAACACTAGATCCTGACACCCGCTCCACCCTCCCGGTACCGCGTACCCTAGGAGGGGGAATGATGTCCATTCAGAACCCTTATTCAAAACCAAATCCTAACTGGATCCTTCACTCGATCCTGGTATCCTATTTGTACCACCGTGACAGGGTCCTTCCCTGTTTCAACTCAAACCAACACTTTGAATTCCATATCTCAGTGACACCCACCAGCTAACCATTACCTACTAACATCATGCCGGTCTCAATCGTTGCCTTGTCCTCTATTACAGCCTATAGCGTTATTCCTTGACTGACACACGTCTCTCAGTTAGGAGTTCCGCCTCCAATTATATCTCCCTTCGCTCAATCGAGGATTTCAAACACTGATCATCCGTCTGTTTCTATTCCCCACCTTTGTGTCTCAACGCTATCTTTCTTACTAATACCCAATACTTAAGTACCTTATGCCATGCACAACAGTCGACTTAACGTTCTAAGTGTATCAACCGTGATCCATTCAGTCGTCTCCCGCAAGGTTCAATCCAACCTCGCGCCAGATGCGCCTGGGCGTGCATAATCCGTAATGCACCCCCACAAATCCATGTCCTCAACATAGATCAAGTCCTTTATGCCATCACTCTTTACTTAATCGAAACACACACAAATCCCATCATCGTCCGTAACCAATCAAACCTTACCTTGCCTTCTGAATTTCTTTCTAATGTGACACCACTCAGTCCGTCTAACCTCAAGTTTTGCTGTTCTTCTCATCTCTGATGTAGTCGTCTCCGGAGGTGCTTGTGCAATAGATGACGCGCTTACCAGTCTTGATATGCTTTCAATTCTTCAGACGCTCTTCATTAGCTTCTTTGCGGCTTCAGATCAATTCTTCTCTTACCTGTCCTTTCTTGCAGCTGTACTCTGAGTACTCCTGAAGACATCCAAACTAACACTCCGTAGAACCTTACCTGTGACTTCGCCTTCTGGGTACAACGTCTTCAGCATAATCATTTGCTCACCATTTCCATCTGGGAGTAATCCACACGTACTGCTCATGAGCTTGAAGGGGACTTGTCCATACCGTACATGCATTCTCTACCTAAAGAACCTACCTATGCTGCTGTAGCTTGAACCATTCCAGAACCTTTGTTACCTACTCCTCACACCCTACCCGGTGCAAGCTAGACAATTTCCCAAAATGTCTCAATCCTTGGTTTCCAGCTGGTAATAACCAGGTCGTAGATCAACTCTTGGAGACATCGTCCCCACTGATACCCAACATTGAACTTTTCGTTCTAACCCGACGATGCTAACGATCCCCGCAGTATAACACACTGGCTATACCAGGCTCAGATTCCTTTAATTGTTTCGATAGACTTTCTGTCAGCCAAAACCACCTTTTACAACATTCGTTATACCAATCCTATCTGTAGTCTAACCTTGAAATACTCCTGAGTCTTCCTTTTTATACCCACATAATTTTCCCACTGGTCAGCTCTGTCTCCACTCAGTCTCACATTCATACTCCAGATGATATCCTCAACAATCCATCTACCAGAGTTTCTAACTCCTTCTCAGTAAGCATTACTGTCCTCAGCCTCCCGAATAGCACTTTTGAGGCAACCTCTCTATGTCCATCTCCCTCTCGGAACATTCTCAACACCGAGCCCTTCCAGTTCGTTACATGCCCAAAGCATAAGCTCGCCAGTTAAATACTCATCCTTGAGGACTCAGCCTCGAACTTGTAATGTATCGACGCATTCCAGTTCTCCGTTTCCCTCACCAAGGGAAATCCATCCTAATATCTCGAGTCATTCTACGTAGAAGTCATGCCCTCACCTGACCTCCTCTCAGGTGGCATCCTTTCCCTCTTGTGCATACCAAATAACCTCCCTGGTTCCTGTCGCCATCTCGATAACTACCTTTTCAATCAGGCTCCTTTCCAATCTCAAATTAGGTTCCCAAGCACTGTTTGGGGTCCTTCTACCTCAAAAATCGAGAATCCTTCCTTGTGGCATTCTAACAATAAAAGTACCATCTTATCAATCAAACTTTTCCCCTTTCTTGGAAAAACCAGAAGCCACAGAACTATCCGAGGTTCTATCAACTTGACTATCACAATTCTCTCTTTACTAACTCCGTCAAAGGAAGCACTGCCCTTGCGGCTCTAGCACTCATGCCCTATACATCAACCATTAGTTCCTCGAACAATATGGCCCTCTCCGCCATCCACATGCAGACGATAAGTTCTTACATCAGAGCGGCCCAAATGCCCTGGACTATCCCCGAGTTCCATCCTTAAATGGGTCTCCACCATTTCCGGATACATCCGTCAGTATAAATTCCCAAAATGAATTATCTAATTCACCAAACCCATTGTTCTACACTGTTGTTACTCTATCAGTCCAAACCAAACTTATAAGTCCACCAGTCTCCACAGTTCAAATCACGTCTTTATAACCTCTAACAATTCATCATCTAGGTTCTTCCCAACCCATTAAGCCAGTACCTCAGCCCGAGTACCCTTTCTAGGCATCTCCCTGCCTCAATATTTAATACGACCCTCTAACCAGGATCTCTCGTCCTCTTAACCAAGGGTGGAATTAACTCTGCTCATCTATTCATAATTTCCTTGTCAACTCGCACCTTCCTCAACACTAGAGGATAACACCCTATACGCCTTTCATATAGTACCCTTATCTATCCATACTTCACAGTAAACCAACACTGGCAACCTTACTGTTAAAACCTCAAAATCAGCTATTTCCCCAGAGAAATCTGCTATCCTTCTATCCCGTCACAACTGACAAACTCCACAGCTTACTCACACCCTAGTGACCCTTTACTGCTGCTTTTTGGGATAACTGGAGATCCCAACTCCAACTTATACCTAGAATCCCTTTCTCAACACAATATCTGGTCTACAAACCCTTCTAGGGACCAACAACTCGAGTTCATCTGTCAAAACTGACCCAACCCCTGAACTCTGGGGTTCCTACTCTGAACCAAACCACCACTAGGTCCAAATATCCACAGGTATAATGCACACACAAGCATATACTAGGTCAAATCCACAATGATAAGCATTTAGCTACCAAATTTTTTATCACCACTAAGTGTATCCACACTCATCATGCTTCATACAAGCCAATAAACAGATATAACATATGAATTTAATTCAGAAAACTAACCACATACGCTCAATATGTAAACCATTATGCCAATATTCATCCACATACATAATAATGTTATTCAGC
This sequence comes from Humulus lupulus, assembly GCF_963169125.1. Classification (NCBI taxonomy): domain Eukaryota; kingdom Viridiplantae; phylum Streptophyta; class Magnoliopsida; order Rosales; family Cannabaceae; genus Humulus; species Humulus lupulus. The sequence goes on along the minus strand of NC_084797.1, from coordinate 108,035,203 downwards.
ATGCATCAATCTCAACATGCAATAATCAAGGGCCAGGCCCTATCAGTATCTCATGCATATGTCATCTCATTCCTCATGCTCCAAATAAATAAGTAGGCAAACAGGGCATTCAAATATATATTCAGACATATCAATCAATCATACCAACCAACCCTGAGTCGAGCTTGTCACTGACAGCGAGCGTACATGTTCGGTCGATCTCCAGAACCAATAAACCTTGGCTCGCTCTGATACCAAGTTGTAACGCCCTACTTCCTTAGAGCCGTTACTAAGTGAGTTTTTAAGACAAAACAGTGTGCAATGAACTCGCTAACCGAGGTTTTGAAACAAAAGTGTGACTAGTTAAAAGTTAAGGCTGTAATCTTTGAAAATGCGTCGTTTCATTAAAACTTCTATTATTAAACATTTGGGATCCCAAAATAAGGTTTGAAAACTAATTACATCTTGAAATAAGGTTACAGTTGAGAAATCATAAAATCTTAGGTTATTACAGCCATTTTTGAATAAACCCCCAACCAAAGCAGTCGGGCAGGCCAAACATGTACCCGTTGCTTCACGCTCTCCGTACTCATGGTTGGTTGACTCAGTCCTTGCAACTACCTGCCACACGGAGCACCCGTGAGCCGAAGCCCAGCAAGAAAACCCAAATAACACATAACATATGCAAATCAAATAGCTGTCATAATTCACTGACACATAGGAAAAACCATCAAAATAAACAAGTACGGCCATGCCGCCCCCCAAGGCCTTACCAAAGCCTGGAGTTTCGGTTCTCACCGCGAGGATAACTCATGTATCCCTTGGGTCCCACCCTGAATATAAGCATCCCATGTGCTGTGTGTTACTTTCGGCCCCACGGCCGCCCCGGCCTACGCCGTACTCGGCCCTTGCCGTTCAATTCATCATAATCACACATATAGTGCATTCAAAATAAACATTCACACACATCACAGTCCATTTAAGGTTAAGCATTTGCACGTAATACAATCCGGGGCCACGCCCTACAATCACACAGTGGGGCCATGCCCTAATCTCGGGTGTTACGGTTTTCTTACCTGTATTCCGAGCCTCCTGATGCACTAAAGCCGCGAGCACGCTCCTCAAGCATGAGCCTCCCCAATAACCTAGTCACAACACACAAGAAACATCCCTCAAGACTAATCAAATCATAAAACCGCCGCCCAGGACCAATCCCACACTCTCGGGACTCCCAAATTCCTAAAACAACTCATCGGAAACATCCCCTGAACCCCCGGAGCAAAAGCTGAAAAATGCAAATTTTGGTGTCCTAAAAATGGCCTAGCGTCGCGGCGCTGCCCTATAGTGCCGCGGCGCCCAGCGAGTCAGAGAACCCCCTCACCTGGACACAGCCTCGCGCTGCGGCGCCCAAGAACAGGGCCGCGGCGCCCCATCGCGAACCCAGAATTTCTGGGTTTTTCACCTTCAAATCCTTCATCCAAAATACCTCCAAACCAACCCAAACACATATCTCAACCCAAAAACTCAATTCCAAACCTCATATGAACAACTTAACAACCTGTAGGCACTATATACAAGATCAAAACATCAACACACCCAAGAATCCACCCCTTGATTCCTATTTTCAGCCACCCAAACCAAAACTCAAACAACTAACTCAAAACTTCAACAAAAACAACTCAAGCTCTAGATTTTACCAATCAAAACAGAAATCAAAACTTAGATGTGTCTAAAAACCTTACCTCAAATGGAGAACCCACACAAAGTCCTTGATCTCCTCCTAGACTCCCACTTCTCCTTCTCTTCTTCTTCTTGCCCTAACCTTCTTTCTCCTTCTCTTTCTTCTCTTCCATTTCTATCAAGCCTCAAGTGGCATAAATGCCCCCAAACCGTATACCCCTAAATCCCAGCTGCCATTTATCTATTTCCCAACCAAATGACCATTTTGCCCCTCCTTGCCTATCCTTTCCTACTTAAACCTCAAGGGCACTTAAGTCCTTTCATTACTATTTCAATTCTACCATTTTCTTTCTAAAACTTGTTACTCTCAGCAGTAACTAATGGTTACCCAGGTTACTAAATCTCCAATAACCATTACCCGCTAAATCTCAACTTAACCATAAAATTCCCGAGGTAACCCTAGGCTCTTCCCGAGCCGGGTATAGAAATCCCGTTGTGACTCTTAAGTTAACTAGCTCTCAAGGACCGTCTCGGCACGTGCATCACAATAATACAACCACACCCACGTGGTACAATTCACAGAATACAATTATCACATATCAATACAGTTATGCCCAACATGGCCAAAATTACAATTATGCCCTTCTAACACGATCAGGACCTACATGCATACTAATACACATAGTCATGCATCTCAGATAAACAATTAGTCAAATAACATGCTTTAAATCATAACCATGCATTCAACTCATAAAATCACACATAATCCCAACCTGCCCTCCTGGCACACTAATCAAGGCCATTAAGCCTTATTAGCGAATTTGGGTCGTTACAGAGGAGATTTGAGGGATGGAGGAGATTTGAAGCCGAGATTTGAAGCAAGGATGGAGGAGACCGAAGCAGGGATTGAGTTCGGATACCGTACGTAGCCGAAGAAGAAAATGGGTCATTGTTCTGTGTGTTTGAAATGTTGAAGGAAGTCTGAAAAAAAATGCTAAGTGGTGGGCTCACTAAAAAAATTACTGCCCTTTTTTCATTAACTTTGCCACATATAATACTTTTTCATAATACTTTTTTATTAGTATTATATTCATATGTTATGAAAAGGGGTATTTGGTGTAGTGTTAATTTCCAATATTAAAGTTAGTTGTTGTTTGTTCTAATTTCTTTTTTTTTTCTTTTATTATTGTCTTACATTTATTTGGATCAAGGTTGTTGTTTGTTTCTTGAATTATTTGTATATGCGGGGAAGTAGACAAAAGGAAGTTATGCTAATAGATCTTAAAATTGAGAGAACGTGTAGAGAAAATCGCAAGATAAAGAAAAGGTTGAACTTCACCATGGCTGAGAACACAAATAATGTTGTCAACAACAATGCAAATATGGGTAATAAAGCTGAAGCTGATCAACCATTAAGAAACTATTTACTCTCTACTGTTACGAGGATACATTCAAGCACTCGTCCTCCAACTATTGAGGCAAATAATTTTGAGATAAAACCCTCCATTATTCAGATGGTGCAGAATTGTGTACAATTCAGGGGATTACCAAATGAGGATCCAAATCTCCATATCACAAACTTTTTAGAGCTATTTGCGACATTCAAAATGAATGGGGAGAGTCATGATACTATAAGATTGAGATTATTCCCATTTTCACTAAGGGACAGAGCTAACAGTTGGTTTAATTAATTACAAGCCAACTCTATAGTTACTTGGGAAGATTTGGCTTAGAAATTCCTTGGTAAATATTTTCCTCCTGCCAAGTCAGCCAGAATAAGAGGAGAGATAAATAAGTTCCATCAGTTGGATGGGGAGTCTTTATATGATGCATGGGAACGATTTAAAGAGTTGCAAAGGAAATGCCCACATCATGGAATAGAGAAGTGGCTGCTAGTTCATACATTTTACAATGGTTTGGGGGGAAATACAAGGACAATTATAGATGCAGCATCAGGAGGAGCGTTTATGAGGAAAAGCGCTAATGAAGCATATGAATTATTGGAAGAGATGGCCATGAATAACTATAATTTCCGTAATGAGCGTGAGAATAAGAAAGTAGCAGGAGTCTTAAAAGTTAATCCAATTGCGCTATTGACCACTTAAGGCATCTCTAACCAAGCAATTGCAGTAGACTAATCTCGCATGCACAGGCAATGCAAGTACAGAATGTTGTGAGTTATGAGATTTGTGGGGGACTGCATTCATATTAACGATGCCCGGGCACAGCTAGTTGCTCAACAAAAGTGAATAATATGCCTTTGGAATAGGCACATGTTATCGGTCTTTTCAAGACCTGCACCCAACACCTACTACAATTCCCATACTCCTACTTGGAAAATCACCATAATCTGTCTTGGAAAAATAATCAAGGGTTACAGCCGTAGTATCCATAGTATCCACCTCAATGACCCCCTAATCAACTGGCTTATGTACTACATTCTAGACCGTATTATGATCCAAACCCACGCCCATCTCATCCACCACCAAATCTTCCAACAAAACCTGAGGTACAGCCTGACGTACTGAACCAGTTTATGACTGAAACCAGGGCATCTATCAGGAGTTTGGAAACACAAATAGGTCAATTGGCTAAAATGTTTTCTAGTAGACAGCAAGGGAATTTTCCAAGCACTACTGAGGTAAACCCAAAAGAGTAGTGTAATGCAATATCCTTGAGGAGTGGGACTATGTATGATGGACCTACAGTGGATGACAAGGGGAAGAAGATAGGGGATCAACATGTTACTAGTCCAGAACAAGCAGAGGCTACTGAAGATCTTCCAAAGACAGAAAAGCCAAAATATACTGAGCCAACACCAGGGATTCCATATCCTCAACAATTCCGAAAGGCTAATCTTGACAAATAATTCTCTAAATTTTTGGATATCTTTCGAGAACTACACATTAATATCCCATTTGCTGAGGCACTTGAACAAATGCCAAGTTATGTGAAGTTTATGAAAGAGATTTTTTCAAATAAAAGGAAGTTAGAGGATTATGAGACAGTGGCACTTACTAAGGATTCCAGCATGATACTTCAGAAGAAACTACCTCCAATGATTAAAGATCATGGTAGTTTCAATATCCCATGTTCTATAGGGGGTTCAGTAGAAGCAAAAGCTTTATGTAATTTAGGGGCTAGTGTGAATCTAATGCCTCTATCAATCTTTCAAAGGTTGAATTTTGGAGAAGCTCGGCCAACTACTTTGTCTTTGCAGATGGCAAAAAGATCGGTTAATCATCCTCGTGGAGTGATTGAGGACGTATTAGTAAAAGTGGGTAAATTCATCTTTCCTGCTTATTTTATTATTCTAGATATGGAGGAAGATGAAAATATTCCAATAATACTTGGAAGGCCATTCTTGGCAACTGGTAGGGCTTTAATTGATGTACAAAAGGGGTGAGTTAAAGCTACGAGTGCAAAAAGAGGAAGTAATATTTCATGCTTTTGCAGCAACAGAAATTCCAACGTATTGTAGAGTTGAAGTGGTAAACAAAGGATAGAACAAGTTGGAAGTCTCTAAGAAAAGATCCATAGTTAAAATTGGAATGCGAAAAGGGCGTCATTGATTAAAAAGGTTCTTTAGTGAAATGATTCAATTGTTATATGAGTGAGGGAAGTTCCACTAATTTTTAATCACAAGAAACGAGGGTCAACTCATGACACTATGGCTCTGAAGGAAATGAGGGGATGACTTGATCCAAGTTGAATTTGAAAGAAGAAAAGCGTCCGGCTAAATGACGTTAACGGCAGCGCTATAGGTGGCATTCATATATTTTATTTTAGTTTTAGTTTTTATTTTTAAATTAGTTGACAATTTATTTTATTTTATTTTGGATTTGTAAAGTTTATTTATTTTAATTTTATTTATTGTAAGTATAAAGTCTGTAAAAAAAATTGTGCAAATCGTGAAAAGGTTGTTTTTCAATTAGTCTTCAATCCAAGTTGCGACTTGAGCTTGTAAGTCGCGACATTAACACAAGTCAGAGAGTGCATGGAAATTGAAAGAGGGGCGGGTCGCGACTTGGGCTTATAAGTCGCAACCCTTGGCCAAAACATAGAGCATTGGAGTTTTTAAAATAGAGGCGGGCCGCGACTTGATGAGGTTGAGTCGCGGCACCTGGGAAGAAGAAAATATGGAAATTTTGATGTGGGGCTGAGACTTGCCCCATCTAGGTCACAGTGCGCCTGTGTCAGACAGAGAAGAAGTGTTTTAAAACTATTTTTTTTCTAAGCCATACCTTTCATTTTTCATTTCCTTTCCTCCCAAACAAGTTTTTCTTTTGTAAAATCTCTCAAATTTCTTCCCTTATCCTTCTATTTCAAATACCCTTAAGCTATATCCTTAATTTTTAATTCCTAGTTCATTTGGATCTCTTTCTTCTTTGCTTTTCTTCTAACCCTAATTGTTATCTATTGGTAAGAAGTGAAGATTGAAAGGAGCATTATGGAGTGGGCAGTCTTCAAGAATCAAGGGCTTGTAAGTTTTCTCTTTTTGAAGTTTTAATTGAAGTAATTTTATGCTAAGGAATTGAATTGGGTTGTTTAACTGCCTTGTTAGTATATTTAGTGTCTTTGAGTGATATTTTTTGTAATGACCCAACTGCTCTAGACTTTGGACCATTAATGAAAACCACACATAGACCCTAATCCTTAATAGAACTTACAAGTGAAAAGATCATAACTTTATTAAAAACTTGTAAAAATAAAGGTTAAACTTACATAAAATTTAAGTTAGGATATGGGATCCCATTGTTTTAAAATCAAAACATAACATAATTGTAATTAAAAGAGATTACATAAATAAGTGCGGAAAAATACACATAAAAACATAAGTAAAGACTTCATCCTCGAATCGAAACTCTCGGCTCTTTGAATCCATTCCGCCTCCATACACATGCCCAAAACTACCAAGAACCTTTCCCGCCACTAAAGCTATTTTCCTGCACATATAAACAAAAAGGAGTGAGCCTAATGCCCAGCAAGGAAAATCTAACACATAAACCATATACATAAATTTCATAAAGAAACATAAAACATATCATAACACTTATGTCACATACATACTATAATGGCCATTATTACTTGGGGTCCCATAAACTAAACAAGTCATATGCACATTAAATTAGTGGGGCTTGCTAGCTAAGCAAGTCATATGCCCATAATCTATTTGGGGCTTGTTAGTTGTATAGGTCATATGCCCAAGTCTACAAACATACTTAACATAGCATATTACATAACATAAAATCATAAGATAACATATAAAATCATATAAGACATAAATCCTATCCTATTTTCCTTACCAAATTACCAGGATATGAGAACAGATTTTTTGGACTTTGGAACACTCCTAAAAACCATAAATGGGAGAGTGAGTATACTAAAGAGAATGAGATGAAAAGAATGGAAGAACTTATACCATTAAGAATATACTTACCAAAAACTTATGTGCAAGTTCTTAGATTTCCTAACCAAGAATAAAGAATAAGGTTAGAATATTGAGTAGAAGACTACAAGAACATAAAGAAAATAATACCAAATTAACTAGAGTGTGGAATACCTTGAATGCTTCTATAGCCAATCTAAACCTTGAACCGAAATGCTATAAAACCTTACTTCCCAAGTGTTTGGTAAGCTTATAATGATCAAGCTTATAATTCCCAGCCCAAGTGTTTACACTCTCACACTAACCTAACAACTTGCAGCCTCTGAACTTAGCTTAATAGATGAATAAATGGCTGGGTACTAGGTCCTATTTATAGATTTTAGGAATGAAAAGATCTTCATTTAACTTGAATAAAAATAATGGCTTTTTAAGTGAAAAATATTTGAATTATCATTCAGCAGAGGCTGAAGACTCGTTCAGAAAGATGCTGGACTTATCAAGAGGTTGAAGATTTGAATGGAGAACATTTTCAAAAAGTTTCAAAATGCCTTGAAGGAGGCGATATATCGCCCCTTGTAGGCGGTATATCGCCTGGGCCAATATGCCCGAGGCAATTGTGCGACGTTTTTTTTTTTTTTTTTTGTGCTGCGATATATCACCCCCTATAGCTGCGATATATCGGCATACGCTGAATATTTAAACATGAAATTACACATTTTTTAGCTTAATTTGAATTGAGTAAACATCCTTGACTAAGCCCTCTAACGTTTTCAAAGCTGCTGACTGACCCTAGGATATTCAAATTTTAACCTTAATAAATTTAATCCTCAAAATACTTAATCATTATTAAACATACACATGACATGTGCTATTATCTTATTGGGTCTTATCTAAACCTTATAATATAATAAATATTACCCTCAATATCAGTCATATTAATCAAACCTTAGGTTAAAATTAATATTCCTAGACTATAGGTTAAACTTAGAAAATCTACAAGTGTTACTATGAGTGTCCAAATAAATCCCGGTTTGAACCAATAAATCCACAGTCATAACAATAATACTACTATTACTATTATACTACTATCTAACTAGCTAAGTAAAGTTCTTGGACTCTACATTTTTGGAGTTATTTAGTGGAGGAAATTATAGTAAATTACAGGGAGTGCTGCCAAATTTTTGTGTTGTCATATTTGATCAATTGTGTAAGTATGGGTCCAAGAAAAAAACCTACTAGGGATGCCTCTTCTAAGAACACGAATCGCCCTTCAACATCCCACACTCAACCACCCCAAACTCAGCCAATCCCGCCAACACCTCAACCAATTGAAGAGTTTGATCCGATGTGATTTATTAACAAGGATGCCTTTGATCACTATCAAAGGTTATCTCAGCGTCTGGTAATTCAAGAGAGAGGAATGGAATATCAAGAAGATATGTACCCTAAGAAAACTTAGAATATTATTGGGCTGAGATTGAACGCCGTGGTTGGAAACTTTTTGTGGATGATAAGATGTCGAAGGCCAACTATTCAATGGTTTATGTGTTCTATGCCAATTGTCCTGGGGTTGTTAATAAAAAGATGTTTGTGCGAGGGGTTTCAGTTGAGTGTGCCATTGATAAGATTGAAGCCTTATATAGATTACCATTGTTGTCTCAAGAAGACAATGAATATTATCAATTGGCGTATAATAGTGAAATTGATTGGGTTAAGTTGGCAGAAACTTTAGGCATTCCTGGTGCTTCTTTTGTCATGCATAATAGGGAACCGAAGCATTTATGAAGATATCAAATAAATTGTGTGGGAACTAATAGAGTATTCTGGTTTATGCTATTATGACGGGACTCTCTATCGATATTGACCGAGTTATCTGCCAAAGCATCAGGATTTTTGTCGACTGACAACTTCTGCCAGTTTGGTGCACAGATCAATGATTACTGATCTATGTGAAGTGTGGGAGGTACCTAAATATCCTAGTGATATTTATAGGAAGGCAATGGGGCCTATTTCTCGTGCTATAGTGTATAAATTTAATGACCCATCTTTGGAGCCACCACTACCACAACCTAGGCCGATGACAGTTAAAGAGGAATGAGATGCAGCTCAGGAACCCACGCCTACTAATGATTAGCTAGATGGATCAAGGGCAGCTGAGCAAGAAAGGAGAGGAGAATATCCTCAATATTTTACACTTGAGGCTCCACCAGATCCGAACTTGGCTAGATTAGATTATATCTTTCGGCAGAACCAACATACTCACAATTATTTGGGAGAGCTTCACGATTATCATAGAGCTCAAGTTGACAGACAGAATGAGTTGGTTTACCAATGGTCAAATTAGAAGGTGGACCGACATTAATTCGAAATAATATATCATGTATGCTTAGGAATATGATTTAGGCTATCATTTGGACAGTTTGAGCTTTTCTTACCAACCTTAAATTACTTGATCCTTTGTTTACCCTTTTTGAGCCTAACTTTGTATCTTTTTGTTCTAAACCATCATTTAAGCCTAATACTTAAAACTTGGTTATATATCTGTCCCTAATATACTATGAGCATATGAATGAGAAAAAATTATGGGGATTGATGTGTAATGGGATTTAATTATGACTTTAGTGGGTTTAGAGAATGAAAAGTGATAAAAAATTTCAATACATTCCCAATATGAATACATAGAAAAATCAAGTTTGGGGGAGTGTAATTATTATTGAATATATATATATGTGTGTGTATGTTAGTATTTTACATCTCTCTAAAGAAAAAAAAAAAAAAAAAGGGATTGCGGGATTGTATTACTATGGATGTAAAGTTGGTGAGTTTTGGTCATGTGGTTATAGTAAAGTGAGCTTAAAAATTAGTTTTTCATCTACCTTTACCTAAGCCATCATTACAAGCCTATATAAGTCCTATTGATTCTTATGCATATCATGATTTATATTAGTGGAGAATAGCAAGTATGTGAGCTTATGGAATTATTTGGTATGAATGGATCGATTGGAAATAAATTTTGTTAGCATAATTAATTTCAAATACGTTTATTTAATGATCATGATTTGATAATCCAAAATGCTAGTAGACTAAAGTGTGTTGATGGAGTGTTTTGATCAAAATTCTAGATTGAATAAACTGTTGAGTAGTTCTTTGAGAATTATATGATTAACATTCATGATTTTGAGGCATAATTATTGTTGTTGGTATAATTCATGTTGTTAGAGTCTTGGTTTGTTTTTAGTCCTTTGTTTGAGGGCAAACAAAGAGTAAGTTTGGGGGAGTTTGATAACTTCATTTTAGTGTCATTTTAGAATGTTTTTTTGTGGTAATCTTGAGTCTTTATGTGTGTTTTGTGCAAGATTACACTATTGTTTGTCTTTGTTGTAGGTTGGTGAGGTGAATAATGAGAGAAAAAAAAGAAGAGAAGATAGTGGAAAAATGAAGTCAGTTTTTGGACTCAGAATCATGCTAAGGACGATTAAAAGTCAGTTTTTGATGAAGAGACGAGTTGAAAGATCTAATTTGAGAAAAAATTGAATTAGAGTGGTGACTTGAGCTTATAAATTGCAACTCCAGGCAAGTCAGAAACACATGGATGCTGGAGGCAATTAGTGTTGCGACTTGAGCTTATAAGTCGTAGCGCAAGGAAACGTCAGAGGCTAAGCAAGGGGAAATTCTGGACACGGGCCGCAACTTGAGATGTCTGAGTCGCGACGCCTGAAGAATTATACAGAATAGAAATTGCTTCAAAAATTGACATGGGTTGTGACCTAGAGAAAGCCAAGTCGCGGCCCGTATATGAAAAACAGAGCCTTTGTAATTTTTTTTACTATAAATTCATACTTAGGGTTTAATTAGGTCATTAGGTCAGATTTTAATTAGGTTTTTAGAGACTAATTTTGATTCTTAGACTAGTGTTCTGCATTTTTTATATTTTTTTTCTTCTTTAAGTTTTTGAATCTTATGTTTCTGAATTATTATTTTGTTGATTTAGTCATGTCTGATATGAACTAGACATTTTTATCTAGGGTTTAATGTAGTCACTTGGATTTATATCTAATTTAATTATGATGTTCTATTGATTTTTCTTCTTTATTCTAATCTATATAATGTGTGCCTAATGCTAGTAAATACCTGATCCATATTTGCTTGATTTATGATTTTGCTTCAAAATTTGAAAGATGAGAACTGAATATGCTATCGTTATATAGACATAGGTTGTATATTGGACGAAAGTACCTATACGGCTTGTATAGTAATTAGGTTACCATGTTTAATGCATGCTATATGTTTAAGTTTATAACAGAGATGTAGAAAATCTGCATATAAGATGTGATCTTATATCTTGAAAAAGAATGGGAACCGATTTAAGTTAACCTGCTATTAGAATAAGAAGAAAGAAATTTAGAATTGATCAATGAAATTAGTAGAATTAAAAGTTGACGAAATTAACACCCTAGGTCTTTTTAATATTGATTTTTATCTTCTAATTAGTTATTTTTTCATAGTTATTTACAATTTTAAAATTAAATTCATTCATCTAAACTTTTTTTACCAAATAGAAATTTAAGAACAATTAATTGTACTTGGGAAATAGTCTTTGTGGGAATGATACTTTATTTTATCATCTATATTACTTTAATTGATTGCATACACTTGCGTATATATATTTTCACAATCAGAGTGCGCCTTCAACCTTTAAAGGAACAGGACACATTGGATTACCATTTTCGGTGAGACAAAAACCTACTTTCATCCAAGTGTACCGAAATTTTGCCTGATCGGGAAACAAGTTGCAACCATCAGCTTTTCCCATCTCCATGACTATAAATAGTGAAAATTGACATGTAACAAGGGTCAAAAAATAAGTTAGTAACGGCTCATTTTTAGAGAGAGCTCCTACTCTCCATTATTGTAATTTCCCCAAGAACAAGATCAAACTCAGTGTACTTCTAAGTTCATCATATATAATATTGTCTTAAGTGGACGTAGTTCATCTTTTTTTAGCTAAAACACTATAAATCTATTTCACATTCATTTAATACTGCATTTATTCTTCTTTTCTTTGGCTCACTAGTCATCATTAAGTTCCACTTTGAGATTTTACACATAAAACAACTCTTCATTTAATGCTCTGTGCAAGTTGACGAAAAAATGAGTCAACAATAGGAATACTTTATCCCTTGAAAGACAACATCTCATGATTTGGTTGAGGCAGTACTTGAAAACATATGGTTAGGCCATCAACAAATAAAAACCTCAAGGATAATAGAAGTGGTATACTAAAATATTTTCAACTCCCTTCTTGTCCATTATGGTCAAATAAAATTCTCGTAATAGAAGGATCTACCTAATCAAGCGAGTAGCATCCTTTTGGAAATGATGTACTCAAGAGCGGAATGGATGGCAAAGAACAAGATAAGTGAACTGATCAAATATGAATGAAACCTATCTAGCGAAAATACTATAGCAAGTAACTTTTTTCAGTGGTGGGTCAATTGATTTGTCCACTGTTGAGATTTTTACTTGCATAGTAAACTATGAAGATAGGAGCAAAGGTGAGTTTTTCCATGAGTATTTGGAAACACTTCTCATACAAAGGTGTCTATTTGAACACAATGTCTTATGCTAGGAGGTCACAAAGTGGGTAAGAGATTGTGAAAAACTATGTATGAAACTTTTTATATAATCTTGCATTCACAAGGAAGGACCAAAAGTCCTTAATAGGCTCATCACTAATATGATTACACTAGACAAAAGTAATGCTTTTGTGATTGGATTGGAGATGATATTTAATATATTTTGTTATTTTACTCTACTTTGACCCATTGATAATAAATGAAATAAATAGAGAAAAAATTGTGCCTCTAGAACTACTCTATACTAAATTGAGTGATATTCTTTTTTTTTTTTTTACACACTATTTTATCACCTACCATATTGCTTAAATACTCACTAATATTCTTGTGATTTTAAAAATACCAAATTACACATTTATATTTTGTTTATATACTCACTAACACCTTTGTATTTTACAAAATAGTACAAAATTCACACTTGAATAAATTTCAAAATTAGTTTTAATAAGATACTACCTATATTAATTTTATGAATTTTTTAAGTTCACTAATTAAACTATAAATATTTTACTAATATTATTTCACTTTTAGGAAGAAAATTTTATTTTAAACCTGTTGACCACGATTTTGGCCAACGCCAAGTAGACGCAAAAATGACAGTAAACCTTGAATAGAAAATGAATGACACAAATAATTTTATAGTGGTTCAGCCCCAATTTGTTGGTAATAGCCTAATCCATTTGGAGTTATGATATATGTAGCCTACACTTAAGATCAGATGAACGTGAGTCAACTGAGTTTCTCAAGTGTCAGTAGAAAAGTATAGTGTTTCTCTCTCTAAACTCTCAGAAAATGCTCTTAGAATGTCCCAAGTAACAGTCCCAAAGTCTCAAAACTAGAGAGTTTTTCCAATCTCCAAAAAGATCAGATCCCCCCAATGATGCCATGAGCTCTTTATTTATATGCTCATGGATCGTACATGAAAAATATCCCATTTTGATGGGGTCCTTGGTTGTTTCAACAAACTTTAATTAATAAAATAATAAACAAATTCAAATTACAACAATATAGCTATTACTTCGGGATATTTGAGAGGTTCACACGGTAGTTGCGAACTATTCAGGTTGAAGTTGTTACTGAGGTTCTATAAAGAAATCACTGGGCAGTTAACTCCTGAAATTCTGACACATCCAGTCGGCTACACCCTCAATTTAACATAACTGGTCGGATGAAACCCATTTCTGGGATGACTGGTCGGATGAACTCCATTCCTGAGTTGACTGGTCAACCAAACCGTGTGTCTGGTCAGGCGAGACTTCTCCCCGACCAGACAAAAGTATTCTCTGGTCGGGTAGATCATTTTCTGCCACCTGTCACCTCTGATTGCCACGTTATCAAAATGAAATTTTAGGGATAACATTTTCCCCCCAAGTTTATTATATGATTTTCTCATATGATAAACTTTTCCTTAGCTTATCCATAGTAAATCAAATAATTACTATGTCTTAAAATTCCAAAAATGACCTTTGGCACTCTCCCGCCTTTTTCAGATAATGGTATGATTAGTTTTTTCAGTCCACTAAAAGGGTAGTTACAAATTTCCCAGAAAGTGGGATGATGGGATAATGGTATACACGAAAATGAGGAGTCGAGGACTCCCACTTTTCCTATAAATATACCCCATGCTTGCCTCCCCCTCTCATACCAAAAAAAACATCATAAAAAGCTCATCCTTGACGTGGCCAATCTCTTCTTCAAGGTTTCGTGTCTCTCCAAGCAATTTCAAAGGAAATTCTCAAGAAACCCAAGGCTTTTCCACCAATTTGAGTAAGTTCTCTCTTCTTGATCTTTATTTTCAAGCATTTTAAGCTTTAAAAATCTACACAAAAACTTGTTAGAACATGTACATGCCGAAACCCCATTTTGGAATGCATTCTTGGAATTTATGTGATGAATCTTTGTAAAATAGAGATTTTTTGGCTGATTTAGTGTAGTTTAGGCTTTGGGTTAGTCAATTTTTCCTTCAATTTCATGAAATTTTGAAGAAAAAATGATTTCCCATTCCACATTGTATTTTCGATTTCATGGGTTTAAGATGAGCATTTGATATTTTCTTGAGACTTGTTGAACCCTTGAAATTCCACTTTTTGATCTTGTTTACACACCCCAAGATTAGGAAAATATGTTCATGCTTCATGTTATACTCCATACCTTTTATCCGATCAGATTCCACTTAGTTTATAGCCATTAGGACACCTTCCGACCCCTTGGAACCCAAATAGCCCCCTCAAACCTCTTGCAGCGAAACCCCTCGGGGTGTCTTGCCTCCTCGGGATTCTCTAGCCAATCGGACACCATAAGCCCTTGGAACCCAAATAGCTTCTCAGCAACACTCCTTAGCTACTCGGACACGCAACTAGCCACTTGGGGGACCTTAGCCTATTGGTCTCCTTACAACTGCTGGGAACATGCACCTAGCCACTCGGACACGCACCTAGACGCTCGAACATGCTCCTAGCCGCTCGGAGAACCTTAGCCTCTTGGACCCCTGGCAGCTGCTAGGAACACGCACCTAGCCACTTGGACACTCACCTAGATGCTCGGACCACGCACCTATCTGCTCGGCAAACCTTAGCCTCTTGGTCTCCTTGTAGCTACTCGAAACACGCATCTAGCCACTCGATTTTGTGCATATTTAGTCGAACACAAAAATTCATAGCACCAAAACTTTAGGCCTTATGCCCTCGAACACCACATGACATTCGAAATAATCTATTTTTTTCTTTGTGAATCACTCAAAATTGTTATCATTTACCAAAAAATGTCTTTATCTAGGATAAATTGATTCCACTTCTTAGAGAATTTTTTTCACTGAGTAGTGAATATTTTTTCTTTTCATTCACTTTTTGTTTGGTTTACTCACCTCCCCCTATTTGTTGTAGATGAATCGCTTCAGCTACAGGGGGGTGACAACCAAACAGACTCTGATTCCTCAGTTCCCGCTTCAAGTGATACTCTTCCGAGCAGGGATTCCTCTTCCAAATCCCCCAGAAAATGAACTCCTAAAGACCGTCTTCATCATCTCAAGAAAATCGTTCCGCGATCAGTTTTATATTTTCTTCAAGAAGATCAGTTCCTTAAGCAACAACATCCGCATCAACCGATGAGGGTGAAGAAGTCTAATCGAATCCCTCAAGAACAAGATCCCCAAGTTGCACATAGAGTGACACCAAAGGTGGTAGAACGAGTACCCTGTATGGGAGAAAATCTATTAGAAGAAGCTGAGACTAAAGCTTCTTCAAAACCTCCTCACCAAGCTCAAAAAACTAGCAAACCCAAGAGAAAGGTTACCCAGACTTTCGCCAAAGGAATCCAACAAACTGCTACACTTAAGCTGAGGAAAGAAGAAGATCGTGTGCCTTCCTGGTGTGTAGCTAAGCCTTCTAAGAAAAACTCCAAAATGTTTAATAAGCATATTCAGACTTTGGGTCTTGAAGGAGTGAATGTGATATGTCCACGTCCACACCATAGAGCCAATAATTCTAGTGGAGCTTATTGTGCCTAGTCTAAGTATCACATTTATGCAGGATCTACACTCCCCTTGCATCCTTTCTTTAGGTAAATAGCGAATTACTTTAATGTTTCTCCCTTCCAGATTGCTCCAAATAGGGTACAAGCTCTGTCTGCTCTATACATTCTCTAACACTTCCAGGGCTGGAACCCACCTACCCCTCACGAGGTACACTATTTTTTTGATTTTAGGACAAACCCTAGACACAAGAATACAAGTTTTTTCCACCTCTTTCATAGGAAAAAAGGGGTTAAGTACCTTCATGGTATAGCCCATAAATCGAATCCTGGGAAGTATTATACGGAATACTTCCTTACTCCAGACATTAAAGCCAACAACTTGGCTTTTACGCATGTAGGTCCTTTTGATCAACCTCTCCCAACCAGGGAAATGCATGCTCGAGCAGAATATCTTGCTAACATGCCCCTAGAGGAGAAGGATGTTGAGTAGTTGGTCTCCATGGAGAATCTCCAAACAACCGAGATATTGTTGTAGGCAGTACGACTGATGAAATAGACACAATTGATCAGTCTAATGTCGATACCGAAGTAGTGACTGACATGTTTTCTCCTATACCATCCCCTCAGCCACGCCGACCAGGTGGTGCTATCCCAAGAGAGCCTCTTTTTGAAAATCCTCAACAACCCGCCTTCCCCGCCAAGCCTGGCAAAGGAAAATGCATTGAGCTCTTTAGAGAAGATAGCTCATCGTCAGAAGATGAGGATGAGATTTTTAACGAAGTTCTAAACTCAAGTTTTACTGACAGTATCCATAATTAGATTTTGTTATGAGTCTATAGAATTTTCTTTTTCACCTATGTTCATTTATTGTTTCTACTAACCCAGTTTTTGCTTTACTTTTATGTAGATCCTACCATGTTCAAGCAGTTCGACACTCCTTCTGCCCAAAAAAGGAAAACTGGTGAAGGTAGCAGCTTGACTCCTTCGAGCAAGGTTATGAGGACTACACCACCTAGCCAGGGGAAACCATCTGACTAGTCAGCCATTTTCCCATGCTTGGCTCCTCCATCATTTTCCTCTTCTGCTAGTCTATAGACTGCTCGGTCAACATGCTTAAGCGAGACTCTTCGCGTCATTCGTGAATATGACAAAGAGTTACTAGATCATACTCTTCACCATGCAACAACAACTCAGACCTTTGAGACTCTACCTCGGCAAAGCGTTGAAGTTGTCCTTCACAAATGCCTTGCTCAAATTATGAGTGTAAGCATCTTATCATAAACATTCACTTTCTTATTGATTATTCTTATTTTAATATTTCCCGGTTATTTACTCCAGGGACTGATCACTGTTAGTCATGCTCAACGCCGAGCAGTCGACTATAAGGAGTTGATCAAGGTCTTGAATGATCAGTTGGTGGAGGCCTAAGCTAAGATTGAAACTTTGACTAAATCTGAGAAAGATCTTCAATCCAAGGCTGAGCAGGCAGAGAAGACAATTGCCGAGTGAGACAGATCTCTAAGGGAGTTGGCTGATGAAAATAAAAAGCAGATCCAAGCCAACAAGACATCGCCAACAAGACATCGACTGACCAACTAGAGAAAATGACTCATGAGAATGAAGATTTGAAACAAGACAAAGAAGCTGATCTTGCTCGTTATGAAGAGATCTGTTTCAATTGCTTCTATCAGATATAGAAGCTAAACAAGCCTCTTAACCTCGACTTTTTCTCAGAAGAGGCAAGGGCATAAGACCTTGCAAAATGTGAAGCTAAGGCCGTCGAGGAGGCAGTCAATCCAATTGGTGTTGTGCCTGCTTCTCCTGCTCTATCATTTCGACCAAAGGAGGTTCCAGACGCTGGTGATGGTGTTAACCAGCCAGAAACTAGTTTACCTGACTAGTAAAAATGCCTTAGCCTACTAGAGAGCCTCCTATCCGACCAGTAGAAACTTAATATTTGGCCAACAATTTACTTATTTTTCTTATACTTTTGTTGAGACAATTACTGGTTATCAACTTTGATAGTTTGCTCGTATGGCCGAGTTACTTGACTTTCCCTTTTTGTTGCTAACTTGAAATATTCTAATTCTCTGTAGACTTAAAACATTATGATTTTTTAGAATATTAAGGTCATTTTTATATATGCTTTATATTTTCGCATGAGTACTTAGTTTTCTAACTTAGAAATTCTAGACATTTCGTAAGTTCCTGCCAAGTATACTTTCTCACACTCTTATTGCTCTAATATTTTATGAGCATAATATTTACTTTTACACGAATATTTTCTTCTAACTTGGAATTTTAAAAGATACCAAGTTACTTAAGCTTTGATAAACAAGTTAGCTCAATGGCCTTTTTCAGCTTTGAAAATTTACAAGTCAGCCGAAAAACAAATATGTTAACTCGTGCTCTCATTGCTTGTGTTGAATTATTTGCCAGTATACCCCATGTGCCCCCCAAGGGATCGAGGGTTGTAAGAACCTTGGTCACTTGCTATTTGACCGAATCTTCTCAAGCAATTACTAGTCGTGAAAAACATTGAATATAAAGAAAATACTCGAGTAGCTAAACACTGCTTGAATGTACCAATCAGTTGAACATTGTTTGATTTTACCGATCAGTTGAACACTGTTCAAAAAATTAACACACACGCATAATTGTATCAAGAGTCGACCACGCTGCGCGTAATCTCTTTTATTACTCGTAAATTAAAAAAGGACAAAATGTGTCTAATAACGAGTCTCAAACAAACCAAAATTGTTCAAAAATAAATGATTGGTTAGCAAATAACCAAATCATAAACATACTTAAATAACAAGTTAAACACTTGAATCTAAGCTACCACTTTACAAGCGATATTTATTGATAATATTTCCTCAGGTTCTCGCCATTCTAGTAGTTTCTGATTAGCTCACCATTCATTCTAGAAAGTTTGTAAGTGTCGGGTGGTCTGACTTGCTCAATCTGATACGGTCCTTCCTAATTTGGTCCTAGCACTCAAGCTCTAGTGTCTTTCATGAACATTCTCCTGAGAACCGAATCTCCAACCTGGAACTTTCGATCTTTAACTCTGGAATTAAAATAGTGGGCCACCTTTTGTTAATGGGCGGCAACTCTCATGCTTGCCTTTTCTCGTTTTTCTTCAATAAAATCCAAAGATTCAGCCAGTAATTGACTGTTCTCATCCTGTTCTCATCCCGGTCGTAAGTGCTTCTTCGATGGGATGGGGGTTCAATCTTGACCGGTATCATGGATTCATAACCATATGCCAAGGAAAAAGGAGTATGACCAGTTGATGTCCGAGCAGTGGTTCTATACGAACAGAGAACTTCCGAGCAGTGGTCCTCCCAAGATCCTTTATCTTGTTCGAGCCGCTTCTTCAGGGTGTCTTGCAACATTTTGTTTACTGCTTCTACTTGCCCATTTGGATGTGGGTGAGCCACTGAGGAGAAACTCTTTGTAATGCCATGCTTAGCACAAAAATCAGTAAACAGATCGCTATCAAACTGGTACCATTATCAAACACTATCTTCTTTGGAAGGCCATAGCGACATAAGATATTTTTCACTACAAAATCTAACACTTTCTTTGAGGTGATCGTGGCTAATGGTTCAGCTTCCGTCCACTTAGTGAAATAATCCACAACAACTATCGCGAACTGCACTCCTCCTTTCCCTTTGGGTAGTCTCCTGATCAGATCAATTCCCCATACTACAAAATGCCAGGGACATTGCATTTGTTTTAAAAATATCTGGAGGTGCTCTGGGTATCTTAGAAAATCTCTGACACTTATCACATTTCTTCTCATATTCCATTGAGTCCTCGTTCATTGTAGGCCAGAAAAATCCTTGTCGCAAAATCTTTTTAGAGAGACTCCCCCCCCCCCCCCAACATGATCTCCGCAAAATCCCTCGTGTACTTCGGCTAACAAGTTTTTTGACTGATCGGGCGTCACACACCTAAGTAGCGGCATAGAGTATCCTCTTCCATATAACACCCCTCCATAATGACATACCGACCAACCTGTCTCGTTGTCCTTTTGGCATCGTTACGGTTATCTGGTAAGGTGCCTTGTTGGAGGTATGTGATGATGGGTATCATCCAAGTGTTAGTTACATTAATTGGCATTGCTTCCTACTCAAGGATACTTGGGTTTGCTAAGCATTCAACTGGTACTATGTTCAGAGTGGCAGCATCTTTTGCACTGGCTAATTTTGCCAAGGCGTCTGCGTTGGAGTTCTGCTCTCGTGGCACCAACTTGATTATGTATTCTTCAAACTGTGTTAGCAAGTCCTTAGCTTTATTTAAGTATGCCACCATACGCAAACCTCTCGCCTGATATTCCCCTAAAATTTTTTAGACCACTTGCTGAGAATCACTATTTACTTCGACTGATCGGGCATGTACATCTCTGGCTAATCGTAATCTTGCCAAAAGGGCTTCATATTCTGCCTCATTATTGGAGGCATTGAAACCGAACCTCAATGCACAGTGGATTCGATGTTGCTCAGGTGTGATTAATATAAGTCCTGCCCCCACATGATGTTCATTTGAGGATCCGTCCACATAAAGTTGCTAGGAAGGAAAAGTATTTTTCCGCCCAGCTACATTTTTTGTCTGCTCGGGAATATCAATAATTCTTGCACATTCAGCAATGAAATCTTCCAGAGCTTGTCCTTTGATGGCTGATCGGGGTTGATACTTGATCTAGAATTGGCCTAATTCAACAACCCATTTAAGTAGCTGACTAGAAGTTTCTGGTTTTTGTAAAACTTTTCGAAAGGGCTAGTCGGTTTCCACTTTGATGGAAGGCGCTTGAAAATATTGTCGCAGCTTGTGAGATGCAAGTACTAAAAAATACACAAGCTTTTTGATCAGCGGGTATCTTAATTTTGCTCCTACCAATCGCTTGCTGATGTAGTAGACCGGATGCTGCACTTTATTTTCTTCTCGCATTAAAGTAGCGCTGATAGCATGCTCTGTGATTTCTAAATAAATGAAGAGTTCCTCCCCATCTATGGGCTTTGATAAAACTGGAAGTTGCGCCAAATGTTTTTTTATGGCTTGGAATGCCTACTCGCATTCCTCCGTCCAGCCAAATTTCTTGCTTCCTCTTAATAATTTAAAAAAAGGGACACACTTGTCTGTTGATTTAGAAATAAATATACTAAGAGCAGAAATCCGCCCAGTCAAACTCTACACATCCTTAGTTCTGGTCCGAGATTTCATTTCTATGAGCGCCTTAATCTTCACAAGATTGGCCACTATCCCACGTGAGTTAACTATAAACCCGAGAAACTTTCCAGAACTTACTCAAAATGAGCATTTAAGGGGGTTCAGGTTCATGTGATACTTTCTAAGTATTGGAAAGCCTTCCCTCAGATCTCATACATGCCCCCCAACTTCCTTTGACTTGACTAGAATGTCATCGACGTACACTTCCATGTTTTTGTCGATCAAGTCACGGAACATGCCATTCACTAAATGATGGTAGGTGGCACCTGCGTTCTTCAAGCCGAATGGCATAACTTTATAAGAGTATAATCCTCTCTCTGTCTGGAAGTTGGTATGCTCCTCATCGGGAGGGTGCATACTTATTTGATTATACCCAGAGTAAGTGTCCATGAAGGACAAATTTTCATGACCAGAAGTTGCGTCAACCAACTAGTCTATCCTGGGCAGCAAAAAAACAGTCCTTGGGACATCCTTTATTCAAATCGGTGAACTCAAGCAGGTCCTCAACTTCCCATTGGACTTGGGCACTAACACTGGGTTAGAAACCCAAGTCGGGTAGTAAGCCTCCCTGACGAACCCATGTTCCTTCAGTTGCTCAACCTCTTCCTTTAGAGCTCTTGATCGTTCCTTGTCAAGCAACCTCCTCTTTTGCTGCACTGCTGGGTTGTTTTCATCCAAGTTGAGCACGTGGCTGATCTCAATTGGAGAGATACCCACCATATCATTTTGAGACCAGGCGAAGACATTTTGATTCCTTCGCAAAAATTCTACCAGCTGTGCTGTCACTTCCATCTTTAAATTCTTTCCAACTTTGACGACTTTGGTCGGTTCGTTCTCATCTATCGGGACCTCCTTTAAGTCTTTCATAGGTCCTACTTTACTCTCCAAATCCCCAAAGCGAGGATCAATGTCCATTCCCTCGCTTTGGGCAATGCCCTATTTGGTGACTTCATCACCGGATGGGGTCTGTTGCTCATTAATACTAGGAGTACTTTCCTAGTTGGTAACATTTAAAACTTTCTCTTGGTTGGCTAAATTCACAAAGTTATATTGGCCGATGTCCATCTCATCTACTACTTATTCTCTCTCTCCACACACAATCATGTTATTCTCCTTGGATCCCCTCCGTGCCTTAACCACTGAAGCATTGTAGCATTCCCTGACTTCTCTTTGGTCTCCCTGGACACAACCTATGCCTGCACTGGTCGAGAACTTCATAGAAAGGTTCCATATAGACACCGCTGCATGTAGAGTCGTGAGTAGTGGTCGACCAATCACCACATTGTACACCGACGAACAATCTACTATCAAAAACTCGGTCATGACTGTCTCGTGCCTAGGAGCATCTCCTGTTGTGACTGGTAACTTGATTGTTCCGGCTGTTGACAATCCTTCTCCAGTGAACCCGTAAATAACTTGAGAGCATGGTTTCGAGTCATTGATGGATCACTTCATATTTTCAAAAGATGACTTGTAGATAATGTCCACAGAACTTCCCGTATCAACTATGCATCTCTTTACTTTCATGTTTGCAATTTGGACTGTAATGACAAGCGGGTCATTATGAAGATACCTTATATGTCTAGCATCATTCTTTGTAAAAGTAAGAGACTCACTTTCGTACCGAGGATTCTTTGGAGGCCGCTCCTCTACATTCATGACTTCTAATGTTGATGTTGCATCTAACTCATGTCGAAGTGTTCGGGCATATCTTTCCCTTGCCATATTACTATCCCCAGCCAAGTGTGGACCTCCACATTTAGTGTCTAAAGTAAAGTCCACAGGCTTGGGTTGCAAGGGGGGAGATCGCTATCTTTTGAACCCAAGATTGTTGTTGCTTCCTTCTCCCTGGGGGTTTCTCTACCCAGTACTTTTTTAACTTTCCCGACCGGAGAAGAAATTCTATCTCGTCCTTGAGATGATTGCATCCATTCGTATCATGACCATAATCTCCATGGAAACGACAAAACTTATTCATGTATCTTTTACTCATCTCTTTCCTGATGGGTGGGGGATTTCCAGTAAGGAACCTCTTGATGACTAGCAAGATATATTTCCCCCCGGCTGGCTGAGAGAGTGGTGTAATTAATGAACGGAGGCTCATACTTGGTTGGCTTATCTCTTAAACCCGACTTGGCCTTCTTTTCTTCATGGTGGTAAAACCCGTTATTTCCATCATTTTGACCGTTTCTCCCATTTTTAGGAGGGTCAGCTAATCTGCCCGGATTGTTTATGCCCTTCTCCTCTTTATCGATCGTGTCACCAAATTTCATATACTTGTCCGCTTGGTCAAGAAATTGTTGAAGCGTTGAAATTGGAATTCTATGTATACTATCCCACAAAGGGCTCCGATAAGTGATTCCAGAGGATATGGCAACCATCTTCCCCTCATCTCCGACAACAGTTACTCAGTTGGCTTCTCTCATGAACCCATGTATATAATTCTTTAGATACTCATCCTTTCCTTGTTTGATATGTGCCAAGTGGTTGGCATAAAATTATGGAGTCTGTGCAGCGCTGAATTGTCTGCAAAACTCTAATATGAATGTTTCCCAAGAGGTAATGGAATTCGGCTTAAACTTCCAATACCATTCCTAGGCAGTATCTGACAATGTAGTTGGGAAAACTCTACATCGATAATTGTCACTTACCCCGAGCAGTTCCACCTAGTACTCAAATTTACCAACATGTCTGATGGGATCCGCTTTTTCTGTAGTGCTTTATATTTTGTCGGCAACCGGGCTACTCTGATCCGGGCACAAAATGGACTGCCACTCCTGTGGTCTAACGCATCCATTCTGAAAGGTCATTTTGATAAACCCTGCACTGCAGCTGTTAGCGCGTCAAGCTGGTCTTGGATGGCTGGTGCAACTGACGAGGATCCATGTTTTTGACCTCCTAGTCGGGTATTTCCATCTAGTGCACTGTCGTCAAGTATTTCTACTTGACCGGCAGGGCGGTTCAGATCTTGCTCTTCAACCCGGACGGTCCTCCTCTTGTTGCCAATAACGTCCCTTAGATCCTTCTGGGAAGCTTGTCATCCTAACCGATCAAACACCATGCTCTTAGATTTTTCAGAGGGCTTTCTGCGCAGGTCTGCTCTCTCCCACTTCGCTGCTGGCCGGAATGTAGTGTCAACTTTTCGGCACAGCCCAGGCAGTCTCTTCCACCTTGTTGGTCATTGCTCTCTTTCTCTATTGACCGATCGGTGTGATGACTATCAGTCTCATCCCGACCATATCCATCTTTAAACTGTGAAGTTTTCTTATCTCGAGGAGTCCTAATCTGATTATGCCTAGGTGGAGTCTTCTTACCGCCTGACCGATGACTCCCTGATCTAGAAGTTTCTGACCGGTGACTCCTGGAAGGGGTTCTAGAATTCTCCCTTTACATCGAGGCATTCCCAGAGTGGACCCCGTCATCTCCCCGACCAGTAGGGTTACTTCTACATCTGTCTGGCCCCGGAGAATCGTCTCTGCCAGCGAACCTCTGACCAACATTATTATTTCTTGCTGATGTTGCGGCTTAGGTCAATGGGTGGCCGCTTCCAGAGCAATTGCTATCTCACGATGTCGCCGGTCAATCTCCTCCTGCCGTTGCCTGATCTCTTCCCTTTTGGCATCCATTTCCCGTCTTTGCTGCTCATATGCAGCCTTCTGCCTGGCCATTTCCTCAACAAAAGACTCATGTCGAGCATTGAATTGCATCTTCTCTTCCTGGAAAGCACCCATGGATTCTTGGAGTTGTTCGTCCTCTGGAGTCGACTCCTCGAGAAAGACTCTAGGCTCAGTGTTAGGGTTCTCAAGTGCAGGACCTTCTGATCTAACAGGTTCTTTTGATGTACCGGGCTTCCTGGGCGCCATATTGGTAGGATAATAGTGAGTTTCTTCTATTCAGGCTCTCAACGAAAGCACCAAAAATGTTGACCACAATTTTGGCCAACGGCGAGTAGACACAAAAACAACTATAAACCTTGAATTGAAAATGAATGACACAAATAATTTTATAGTGGTTCAGCCCCAATTTGTTGGTAATAGCCTAATCAACTTGGAGTTATGATATATGTAGCCGACACTTAAGATCAGATGAACCTGAGTCAAATGAGTTTCTCAAGTGTCAGTAGAAAAGTACAGTGTTTTTCTCTCTAAACTCTCAGAAAATGCTCCCGGAATTCCCTAACTAACGATCCCAAAGTCTCAAAATTAGAGAGTCTTTCTAGTCTCCAAAAAGATCAGATTCCCCAATGATGCCATGAGCTTTTATTTATAGGCTCATGGATCGTACATGAAAAATATATCGTTTTGACGGGGTCCTTGGTTATTTCAACCAACTTCAATTAATAAAATAATAAACAGATTCAAATTATAACAATATAGCTCTTACTTCGGGATATTTGAGAGGTTCGCGCGGTAGTTGCGAACTATTCAGGTTGAAGTTATTACTGAGGTTCTATAAAGAAATCACTGGGTAGTTAACTCCCAAAATTATGACACATCCGGACGGCTACACCCTCAATTTGACATAACTAGTCGGATGAAACGCATTTCTGGGATGACTGGTCGGATGAACTCCATTCCTGAGATGACTGGTCGGATGAACTCCATTCCTGAGAAGAGCGGTCGACCAAACTGTGTGTCTGGTCGGGTGACACTTCTCCCTGACCAGACAAAAGTATTCACCAATTGAGTAGATCATATTCTGCCACCTGTCACCTCTGATTGCCACATTATCAAAATGAAATTTTATGGATAACAAAACCCAGTTTTTGAAAAATCATTTATTTTAAGGTAAAAAATATTAATAGATTTACAAATATTTTAAGAAATTATTATTTTTTTAAAATATTTTATTTATCAAACTTTAACAATAAACTTTTCTTTCAAATAGTAAATTAATGTTTTATAAATTGTTTATTTTATTTACATAATTATTTCTAATATTTTTATGAAATATTTTTAAATAAAAAAATAATGTTAATTCAATAAAAGGAAAATATTATTGTCTTAATAAAATTAAACTCTACAAAAAAAGTGTTTAAATGAGTTTTTTTTTAATGCAAGAGTGTAAATAGCTATTTAAACAAAACACATAAATGTAATTTAGTATTTTTAAAATTACAGAAGTGTAAATGAGTATCTTAGAGATTTTGATTTAGTTAGACTAACCCTTAGTAACTAATATGGGATAGTTTAAACTAACTAACATTTTCCATCTCTAACGGCCTATATATTCACTAGGCTACCACTATAACAACTCTTGAACGATCAGTAACAAAAATTGATTTCATTTTTCCACTTTCCTAATATGGTAATAGAAAAACACTAACCCTAATCTTAATTTTTACCCAATTTCTACACATTTCTCCATTCACACTATCCATGGCTCGGACTCGCAATATATCCTCTTAGGAACAACAACTCCCTTCCTCCATTTATTTCGGCGTTCCACCTCCTCCCCTGACCATGGTTGCCGTCAATGGTACAACAACCTTGACATCAACAAATCTGTCGGACCAACCCCACCATGAACGATACCCCAAAAGATGTAAATAATCCCGACTTCATGGGCAATGGAGATCACTCGGGCCTCATTCTTGCATCACCACCACTCACGGACACCATTTTCCTGCAGTGGGCTCAAGACTTCAAGATCACCCCACCTCATTCTTGCATCACCTCACTGGATCCATACTACAACCCTCTCGTGATCCATAATGAGTACTTGGCACATTGGAAGTGGAGTAGAGGAGGGGGTGATCCAGTGAGGTCATCGATACTATTATACAATTCAGAGTCTCATTACTCTGATCAGCTAGCAGGTTCAATAACGTACCTCCTCAAATATAGGTGTTATGGTCGTAGTCTCTACAATTTCTAGTAACTCAGTATCTTTCTCAACTGATTTTTGGGTAGTCGACAGTGGTGCTACTCACCATGTCTGTTGTGATATAAATGTATTTACTTAATTCACCAAAAACTTTGTTGCAACATATATTACCTTACCTATTGGTTTGCAAACACAATTTTGTAAAACTTGAATTGTGAAATTAAATGCTTATTTATGCCTATCTTATGTGCTATATGTTCCATAATTCCATTTCAATCTTCTTTCACTCCTTGCTTTATTACAAACCACGAAATTTACTTTGTCCTTTCTCATTCTCATTGTCTTATACAGGAAACAATACAGAACAAGGTGATTGGGGCTGCTAAGAGAATCAGTCACCTATATTTTCTACAACAAGAGAAGTCTCATGTACCTTCTTGTTCTTTTATTCACTATAATAATACTTGTATTGATGTCCATACTTGGCATACACGCCTTGGACATCCTTCCGTGAAAGTTACAAATTCAAGAATAAAATTTTACGTTTTCAAACATGATATCATCATCATACTCGTCACATATGTCATTTAGCAAAACAAAAAAAGTTGCATTTTGATTCTCATAATAATATGGCTCATCTTGCTTTGGATATTTGGGGTCCATACTTTATTTCTACTTTAGAAGGACACAAATATTTTCTTACCACACTAGATTTACTTGGGTCTATATGTTAAAATGTAAATCGGATGTTCAAACAATTATTACACAATTTTATGCTTATATTTGAACTCAATTTTCAGCGCTTATAAAATCCATACGATCGGATAATGTAATGACCCAACTAACTTAAAGACCTCGGACCATTAAAAACTACTATGCATACCTACTATTTTGGAATGCATACATAAAATAATAGAACTTTTTTTATAAAAATCCAAAATATGGGATCCCATTGTTATTACATAAAGAAAACAAAACCTTTAACTAATTGTTCAAATACTAAATGTGGAAATAAAACATAAAAACATAATTAAAAAGAATTGAAACAAAACGTCATCCTCGATCTTCCAGTAGTCCATTCAATCAGTCCATCCCCAATACACATGCCAAAGCTGCCATCAATCTGTCCTGTCTTCCAAGTTTATTTTCCTGCACCATCTAAAATAAAAGGAATGAGCCTAATACCCTACAAGGAAAATCTACTGAAAACATATCATAAGTCATAAGACTAAAAACATATACTACAAAACATATAATGTAAAAATGTATATCATATCAACATAGGACTACAATATTAATGGCCACTAACTCATTATCATAGCATGTGATAAAACCATCTAGGTCCTCAGTATACTAATCAAGGTAGGTTAGATCATAAAATAGTATATGATAACCCATCTAGGTCCGCAATCTACTAATCGAGGTAGGGTAAATCATAACTCTACTCCATGATAATGATAAAAAATCTTGGAATTTGCAATCTAAGCAACTATAAGTCCCAAGTGACTACAAAAAAATATGCATATATACATAGCACATAACATATCATAGCATATAAT
Source organism: Humulus lupulus (assembly GCF_963169125.1). Taxonomy (NCBI): domain Eukaryota; kingdom Viridiplantae; phylum Streptophyta; class Magnoliopsida; order Rosales; family Cannabaceae; genus Humulus; species Humulus lupulus. The sequence continues at coordinate 108,006,428 of NC_084797.1, read as the reverse complement.
CATATCATAACACATAGAATCTAACCTATTTTCATTACCTTGAGTGTCGAGAGAAAAATAAAGAGAAGAGATTGCTTGCTATAAAAAAAATGTAAAATAAACCTTAATACAACATAAGATATTTATATTAGAGCCTTATAATAAAACTATATTTTCAAGAATTTTCTAAACGTCATAAAGTCATACCTTCAACCTATAACCAAAATGATGAATTCCAGAGTCTTCTCTCTAATGTCTATCTCCAACAACAACACCAAGAGTTTGGATACTTGGGTAGATTTTGGCTATATATTGGCGTCATGGGGTTCAATATTTCGGCTATAATAGGATTTAGAAAGGCGATAGAGTTTATGGAAAAATAAAGAAAATAGAAGAAAAAAATTATGAGCACTAAAAGGACTAGTGTTTAGGCTATGACTATGTAGAGTGTTTATGGAAAAATGGAGAGAGCTTTTGGGAGGATTTTGATATGAGAGGTTTTTGAGAGATTTTGAGTGTGAGAAAAATTGTGAACAGTAAGTCTCTATTTATAGGCTTCAAACCCCAACTCACCTCCTAGATTTTCTCCACACTATTCAACTTAAATTTTAAAAATAAACCTTCCCTTCACTATATGGTTTTGGCCAGCCTAGTCTTACTTCCTTCTTGTTGCTACATCATCTCCAAGTATGCCACATAGTCTCCATTTAGTTCAAACTTTAGTCAAAGTCCAAACTACTATCCTATATCTCGTAACTCTTGACCCTTATGTAGTAAAATTAACGTAACTCGAGCTGTAAAAGTCCTATGCAGGCTAATTTTATACCGTTAGATATCTAATTAAATTATCTACAACTTTTAAGAAATACTATTTTTCCAAGATCGTAATCTAAATTGGTCAAAACGAGGTCTGAAGTTACAGTACCCTAAAGTTACGAAAACTGCATTTACTTATCTAACTCTTCTTGACACATAGTCACTTAATTCAAATAGATCTAATCTTGCCTATCTTTAAAAATTTTAAAAAAAAAATCCATCCTATTTTTTAGCCAAGCCTAAGACTAAGCTATTTTGGTTTTCATTTTAATTCTAATACTTGGACTTAGTGGAATGTCACATGTTCACTTCTTAATACATCAAATAACATGTGCATTTAAATACTTAATAAAACTATACACTAATTTAATCATATGCTAAATAATTATAACTACTTAAACTATAATTATTTCTAAGACATAAAATCATAACTTAAATAATTTAAGCTTAAAGAAATCTTTATTCCACAACTCAAGTCATAACTAAATCTAACCTAAGATCATATTTAAGGAGCTTATAAGAAAATTATTCCAATTATTCCATACATGTATTAAACGCCCTAAAAAAAATTCTATAGTTGAGCACAAACATCAACATATTATTAATGTAGCTCGGGCTCTAGCACTTCAATCTAATTTATCTCTCTCATATTGGAATTATTTTGTTACTACTACTGTATATCTTCTCAATAGTACACCATCTGCCCTTTTAAAATTTAAATCATCATTTGAGGTCTTACATGAGAAATTACAAACTTATGAACATCTTCGCAATTATGGCTACCTTCCTTATGCTTGCACACTTGATAGCAAACGCAATAAGTTTACCCCTAGATCTCGTGCTTGCATTTGTTTGGCTATCCTCGAGGTATGAAAGCTTATACTCTACATGATATAGCCACTAATCATATATTTTATTGACGACATGTCATTTTTTATTAAAAAAAAATATTTTTCCTATGCCTCAATCTAGTTCTATTGAAACTTTTGACTCCATCTTTTACAACAATTCCTCTACTGTAACTCCATTTGTTGAGACTATTCCGCCTACACAAGCTACAACTCCAAATGAACAGCCTCAAGAAATTTCTAGAGATGTTCGGTCAGTCACTCAACCATCATATCTAAAGGACCATGTGTGCGAGTACTCTAATGCTCACCCTCTAGCCAATTTTATCTCTTATGATAAATTTCGTCCTCATTTTAGACATAATATACTAGCTGCCCATACTTTATCCACACCAACCAGCCACAATCAAGCTTCCAAAGTTCATGAATGGCAATTGGCTATGAAAAATAAACTTACTGATCTTATTGATAATAATACTTGGACTATTGTGTCATTATACCATGGCCATAATGTCATTGGCAATAAATGGGTCTATAAAATAAAATACAAGTCCAATGATGATGTTGAAAGATACAAGGCACGTCTAGTCACAAAAGGATATACTTAGGAACATGGCGTTGATTATTTAGATACTTTTGCCCCTGTTGGTAAGTTTAACACTAAAAGTATTCCTAGCACTAGCTGCCATGCACAATTGGAAACTACACCAATAACGCATTTTTACATGGTGATTTAGATGAATAATTTTATATGAAACTTCCTCAAGGCTATAGCCCTATGGGGGAGCTTCCCTCAAATGTGGTATGCAAGCTCAATCAAAGCCTTTATGGCCTTAAACAAGCAAAAGCTGAATTCCAAATTTCAACTTAAGGACCTTGGGCCATTGCAATTCTTTCTTGGTCTTGAAGCGGGTCGGTCTACAAATGGTATATCTATTTTCGAATGCACTTTTGTCTTACAATTATTGACTGATACATGTTTCCCAGGTTCCAAATCTTCTTCAACACCTTGGAACCTGTTGACGCGGTTTTTCACCAACAGTGAATTAAGAAAATAACAAGGTTAATTAGAGCTTGATAATAAACCGAAATAAGAAAATAAACTCTCAAAGACGGATCTTTTTCGTGGTTCAGTAGTTAAAATCCACCTAGTCCACGAGTCTATATTATTACTGTTTCTCTCTCTAGTTTGGCAGAGTTTCAGTATTACGGAGTAATCGTCCCTTTCCTAGTCCAATATTCTCTGTATTTACAGAGAAATTCCATGGACAGGTTTGGATAACTGCGTGAGTCAATCACGGATTTACATATTTATTACATTTAATACAAACTATTCCCATTTATACTAGGATATGATCTGATCACGAAATAAATAGTCTCATAATATCTGGGACATTAAATATTACAGGCTGGCCATAAATGATCATATATAAAAGTACCCAAGTCATTGGAGATTTGCGGGTACGCAATATATTTGACTTACCACGAGCTGAATATATCTCCAAGCTCGTACTATGGAGGTCGTATGAATATCATGAGCTCACACTTCGCAACCGACGCATCCCTAGCTCGCATAATCACCATGAAAATTGAGCTGTCCACGTGGATAATAAATGGATTCCTTAGTTATTTCTTCCACATATTTATTTGCCAGCTGTACCCGATCTGAGTGAAGGACTCGTGCTGAAATCAGGGTACAACATTTGCCCCCCAAGTCCTTGCTCGTGGTTCATGACGTCACCTTCTAGTCTAAAAAGTAGGGACTTTTAGACTTTTGTTGCATTAAACCATGCTTGTCCACTACTCAAGTACTGGACACGTGGTACATAAAAATTGGTGTCTGTTCGGGTTTCGAGGCTTACAATAATGGCCTTGTCACCTTTTAGTCGTTTTGTCTTTTGAAAAATAGCCCTTGGATTTTGTACTGACCAAATCGGACGGCCCAAATTAATTTATGTCGTTTACGTATAATTAGGGTAGGCAATTTCCAGGATTCACCACCTTTCATTCGAAATCTTTCTACGTCTTCTCTCTTCTGCATTTCCAAACCCTTCTTCCTTCTCAAAAAATCCCAAAAACCATCTGTTGCAAAAATCCTCAGAAACCCAGTTACTCAGTTACTCAGGAGTCTTCCAGGAACTCTCCCCTGCAAAGTCTACTTCTTTAATCGAAGAACACACTGTAAGTCTTTTGGTTTTGAAGAAACTTTTCTTTTACTGGTTTCTATGTTTTATCATGCTCATCCGCACTTCACCGTAGTCCTTATTAGGGTGTCCTCCAAATGTTTTTGGCACATAGGCTTCGACTTAGGTTTACTAAATATGTCTTAAAATATCTCTATAACTATGAAATTCATAAAACTGGGTAATTTTTGGATAGACTTGGGTAATTTATGGGGAATTTTAGGAAATACCCATTCAGGATATAGAAGATGAAAAGCTTTTAGGGTTCGAAACCAGGTTGCTTATGGGTCATGCTTCTTGGGTGGTTTTGCTCTAAACCGCCCCCCAAGGAGAGTAGTGGCTTGATTTTCTGACACGCGGATCCCTAAACATCAGGGGTCTGTTAGGAAACTAAGGCGTGTAGAGTAGGGTAGCGTGTGGCATCACGCAACGGGCTGAGACTAACTCAGTCCATATATCAGAGACAACATTCTCCTCCATACTTCTGTGTCATAACCTTTACAAACTGTTAGGTTGCCTACTAAGTAACTCGTCGTTCTTGTTCGTTAGGCGATCTGATGGCTCCCAAGAAGAACGCATCAAAGAAGAATGCACCCAACTCATCTTCTCAACAAACAAACAAAGGGAAAGAGATCGCCTCAGAATCTCCCATTCCTCACTTCGGCCCAGTGATGGAGAGGGAAGTTGTTTTTGACCCCAACGCTTTCTTCGAGGCGGAGACAATCGCTTCCAAGATTATGACCCAAGGCAGTGTCAACAAAATTATGTTGAGCCATAACATCGAGGTTAGGACCGTAGTCCTTATTGCCCGACCTTCGTTTGAAGGGGAACGGAGCTGCTGCCCTCTCCAAGACGATTTCGCGGCCTGGAGGGATGAACATTTGAAGGTGGGGGCCTTCCTTCCCTTGGATCAATATTTTTCCGACTTCCTAAATTATGTGAAGTGGGCACCTTTTCAGCTCCCCCCAATTCTTACAGGCTTTTGGTAGGGCTGAAATACTTATTTTTGAAGCACGAGTGGGAGGTCCCCACTCCGGCAGATATACTGTATTTTTTCTGCCTCAAAGCTAGCCCAGAACAAAAGGGTCGAGGTGATGGGTTCTACTACCTCACCAGATTCCCAAACTCTGTTCTAGTCATCGAGCTCCCAAGCCACCCCAATGACTACAAAGACCAGTTTATTATGTCAAACGGATTTTGAAACTATGAGCGACGATACTTCAACCATCCTCGAAAGTTTTTCTTTAATCTTTGATCTCAGCTCGTAAAATTTTACTCTTTTCAAGACATTTTCCTTGCGCATGTGCTAACTGAGTTTATTTTTTGTGCAGCCATATTTGCAAGGACGGGGAAGTCAGTGACCCTCGTGGGTCAATATGAAACATTGTTTGGGCTCCCACCCAGCGAGCTCATGAATGATGTCACGATGCTGGCATTCAAGTTGATTAGCAAAGGTCAGATGTTGGCGTTAAGAAGGACCCGGTCTACTCTCCCGGTAATCCACGAGCTCTCGCCCTCTCAAGAAGAGGACTCACTGGCCACCAAAGGCGAGGAGCAGGAAGAGGTTGAGGTGCCTTTTATGCGGGAGATGTGGGTCCCTCAGGCTTATCTGGAACCCAATTTAAAACGAGTTGTGTCGGGGGCAGCAGCCGACCCCTCTGGCCAAGGTAATCCATACCCCTATAGGGCATTAGATAGGGATGTTGCTGATTTTAGGTTAGTTATATTTAACCCCAATTAGTTCGTCCACCGTCACCCTAACAATCTAGACCATAATGTGACCCTGCTCCAGTGTGTGGACCACTTAGTGTTGTCGTTAAGAAGGACCCGGTCAGATGTTGGCGTTAAGAAGGACCCGGTCTACTCTCCCGGTAATCCACGAGCTCTCGCCCTCTCAAGAAGAGGACTCACTGGCCACCGAAGGCGAGGAGCAGGAAGAGGTTGAGGTGCCTTTTATGCGGGAGATGTGGGTCCCTCAGGCTTATCTGGAACCCAATTTAAAACGAGTTGTGTCGGGGGCAGCAGCCGGCCCCTCTGGCCAAGGTAATCCATACCCCTATAGGGCATTAGATAGGGATGTTGCCGATTTTAGGTTAGTTATATTTAACCCCAATTAGTTCGTCCACCGTCACCCTAACAATCTAGACCATAATGTCACCCTGCTCCAGTGTGTGGACCACTTAGTGTTGTGTCATGACAACAGTTACCCCAAGGACGCCATTGTTGTAGATAACACCTTAAATTTTAGGTCTGCCATCTTTGAGGAGTATGGGAACAATCATAGGAGTTGGCCTTCTCTGCTCCAGGGCGCCTTTGACCCTAGATTTAGGCAGTATGTAAATGAGTTCAGCCCCGAGGTAGAACCTGAGCCCGAACCTCCTGGGGTCCAAGAAATATTAGACTTAGATTCTCCTTCTCTTCAGTAGTCCCATGGCCGGAGGTCGTGATAATAGACTCCTCCCCCAACCTGGAGGGTATGATCTTTATTGATTTCCTTTGTGTATGTTTTTTAATTTACTTGTGAACTAATCCCTTTTTCGTTCTTTTTAGGTGACAAGATGGAACAACTCAGAACTCCTGACCTCCGTACGGCTTTCCAGAGCGGGAAATCCGGCTTGGGCCCTGTCATGAAGAGGCCCCGATATACAAAGAAAGCCACTCCTGCGGCAGGAAATACCTCAAAATCCCCTGTTAAGGGGACAGGCACAAGCTCGACAGCTTCGACATCTACTGTCACTAAGAGGAGGATTCCTCCTCCTCCTCCTCCACCTCGGTTTGGGCCTTCTCGGGATCAAGTAATAGAAGCTGATGCTCCAGTACCTCCTACCTCAGCTGCTACTGTCAGCATACCAATTGATCCCCAGGATTTGGAGAAGATCCTCGAAGCCTTTCGGGGAATCCTCCACGAGACGGCAAGTCGCATGATAGGGCACACTTATAGAGCCAACTCAAGGGACTTGAGGACGATCGAGGAGCGAAGCTCGGAGAACGTCTTGCAGTCAGCCTTTGGGATGACCCTAACAGTAAGTTGTACATTCAAGATTTTAGGAATCGATTTTTAGATCGGGATAGATATTTTAAGCTCGGTTATATCCAAACTTAATGTGTTGATTTATATCATACCTGTTAAGAATCAGGCCTTGGACCTAGTTATATCCAGGATTTTAAATATTTATAACTTAGTTCGTGTTAGGTTTTACTGATAACTCGAGCCTTTAAAAAACCCTTGATTTAAAAAAAATTCCCAACTTTCAAAGTTTCTAACCTGGTTGTTTCCAGGATAGTTTTGTACCTAGGTGTATCCAGGATTTTAAGTAATTTAAACTCATCCAACGATCTTATTTTGATCCACCTCGGGTTATATGCCCCCCAAGTAACCAGAATCTAGAGACTTTCTTGGTTGCTGTTATCCAATAGTTAGCATTTGTGACATGGCAGATAATCTCTTGACACGTGGCTGATACCTGGAAGGTGTCTGCTAGAGTATCGACCAGGATGCACAGCAGAAGCAGGACAAGCCTGTCTTACCCACTACCAGGCTGGACGGTAGTTCCGCAGGCAAGGCAACAATTATGGGAAGATCTTTATGAATTCCGAAATTATCTCATGCAATCTTCTGGATATCCCATTATTCAGGGGATAATATCTGTAACAATATTTTGTAACCCTCCATGAGCCTATAAATAGCAAGAGATAGCTCAAGGGAATGGGACCTTTTTTTGGAGCTTCGGAATCATAGAGATTATAGAATTTCTCCTAGTAAACTTGTATTGTTTGTCAGAAGTGTTGAAACTCATTGAACCCAAGTTCTCTAATCACACTTTTGATTCCATATCAATATCATTCTAAGTGGACGTAGGTCATTTCCAGATCCTGGGGCCGAACCACTATAAATCATTGTGTTTTCTTTACTTTTGTCATTACGTTATTCTCTATACATTCGTCTATATCATTCATATTTTGACTACGTGTCAGTTGGCTAAATCGTGGGTCAACATTCTGGTGCTTTCATTGAGAGATTGATTTGTTGCTATTAAGAAAACCAATGGCGAAAGAAGGAAGGAAAACTGGGCAGGCAACTGCCGCTGCACCATCGAACCCACCACCTCCTCCTCCCCCTGCAAGCATGGCGGAAGATGAGCCGCAACTAGATTTTGAAGAGGAGGAAATGGACGATGCGACGCTGAAGAGCACCCTGGGCGCGTTGCAAGAAGAATTGGCGAGTCTGAGGGCCAATCAAGAGACTACCGCAGAAGTTATGGCGCGACAGCAGCAGGAGCTTGATCGTCAACGGGCGGAGTTGAGCGAGAGACAAGCAGAGGTGGATCGCCGCCAGACCGAGGCCATGGCAGCCCTTGAAGCAGCCTTGCTGTTGGCTAGAAATCAGGCCGCACCTGCCTCGCAGCCTAACCAACCTGAAAATGGGCCACCTCAGAAGGGTCCCAATCCTAGCCCACCAGTTCAGCCTTCAAGTCCGCAAAGGCCTGAGCAGCCTTAGACGCCCCATGACGATGTCCCGTTGGACCACGAGGCAAATTCGCCATCCCAAGCTGCTCGGGGTAATTCCCCGCAGCAAAGGCAGAATAGGACCGAGCGTCAGCCTCGTAGTCCTAGGCGCCATGAGAATGACAGGCCAAACCAAGCGAACAGAGGTCACTACCCTCCTGGTAACAGAAGGGACTCAGAACTAGGCTCTGCGATCCGTGGACCCCCACGGCATAACGATGCACGGGGACACCGCGACCAGCGCAGGCCACCCTCTAACGCTCGGGGCGTTTCTGCCAAAGACGGTAACAGAGGGAACAGTCAGTCTCACCACAGCCAGTCAAGGTTCAGAGATGGTCATGGATACAATGAGGCCGACTCAGGCAAGGGAAATGCTGGTGGGAGGAATGGAGAAAGAGGTAAAGGCAGGAGCCAAATACCTCAAGGTGACCAGCCAAATAGACAAGATGCTGGGGGGCAGCCCAGACAAAATAATGTCTTCAACCGGCTCGGAGGTAGCAAGCAACGAAGAAGAGAAGAGGACCTGAGAGGTGTACTCAACGATCGTCGAGAAAGGCATGGCAAGAACATCCCCCCAGCCACAGAGGCCACCACAATTCCTGCCGCATTGCAAGCCCAGATAGACGCACTCAATCAGGTTGTGCAGCAGCTGGTCGGAGGAAGGACTTCTTACATCGACCACGACAGGAGGAAAGGTACTCCATTCGTCCAGAGGATAGCTAACGCCGAAACTCCCAGCAAGTTCAAAATGCCTACGCTCCCGAACTTTGATGGATATGGGGACCCAGTCTCGCATGTGAATAAATTTGAGATTCAAATGGACATTCAGAAAGTGTCCGAAGACGCTCGGTGCAGGATCTTCCCTGCAATACTTTCTGAAGCAGCACAGGAGTGGTTCTTTAAGTTCCCACCTGCAAGCATAGTTTCCTGGGAAATGTTCATAAGGGAGTTCTACGGACAGTTCTATGCGGGTCGTGTGCACCCAACCGAAGCAAACCAGCTGGTCGAAATCCGCCAGCAGGATGGAGAATCACTGAAGGATTACATCCAGCTCTTTATGCAAGCAGTAGCTAGAGCAAAGACAGTCAGAGACGAAGGAAAAATGATGGATATAACCGCAGGAGTGAGACGCCGTTCGCCTCTATGGAAGAGTCTTCGTAAGGACGGGGTTAGAACCACCCAGGAGTTCTTGGACCGAGCTGATCGTTATATCAAGCTCGAAGAGGCCATTGCTGATGATGGAAAACCCTCGAACAAGGGTAAGAAGGCCGCCGAACCCGCCAAAGCCGCCAATGGTTCCAAACCTGATGGCAACGGCAAAGGCAACGGGCACAGCAACGGTAATGGCAAGAACGGTGGGAAACGGTCGCACAATGAGCCTTCAACCTCCGATAATAAACGAGCCAAGGGTAATCATTATGAACCTAGGTTCACTAACTACACTGCCCTCATCGAGTCTCGGGGAGAGGTTTACCAGGCCACAAGCTCTAGTGTACCTTACAAGAAACCTGGGCCCATTCGAAAAGACACTTCGAAAAGAGACACTACCAAGTTCTGTCGTTACCATAACGACTACGGACATGACACTAATGAATGCAACCAGTTAAAAGAAGAAATCAGGTTCCTTATTAGACAAGGACACTTGAGAAGGTACGTACGGGCCTCGGGAACTTCCCAAAGAGACGCTCCAGGTGGCAACGAGCAGACGTCCACACGCCAATGCTCGCCACCATTACAGCCTGCCCCTGTAGCCGAAACACTCTTAACCATCTGTGGAGGCCCGCACCTCGCGGGAAATAGCGAAAAGGCTAGAGAACGATATGCTCGGACTCTACGTCACGACCAAGACATCGAGATGATGACTGTGGAGGACCGTGCGCCAAAAAAGGCTCGCTCAGAGGAATATGGGATAACCTTCTCTGATGGCGATGCCCAACACGTCCAGTTCCCACATTCCGATCCGCTGGTCGTGGACATCCAGATGGCCAATATGATGGTAAAAAGAGTACTGGTCGATACAGGAAGTTCAGTGAACATCCTGTATAATTCAACACTGGAACGCATGAAGTTGTCTGTAAAAGACCTGGAGCCCTGCAATCAAACCATATACGGCTTCTCTGGAGAAGGACTCGCCCCAGCCGGAATGATCAAACTCCCAGTAACAACGGGTACAGCGCTTGCCTCAAGGACATTACTCACCACTTTTGTAGTGGTCGATTGTCCTTTAGCATATAACGTCGTTATTGGAAGGCCCATACTGGTTGATCTAAGGGCCATCATCTCCATGTGGCACCTAGCCATGAAGCTCCCGACGGATGCAGGGGTAGGATGCGTCTTAGGAAACCAAAGGGAAGCCAGGGAGTGCTATAACGCCTCGATCACAAAGGCAAAAAGTGGAGCATCGAAGAGCGCTACCCCAGAACGATTGCAGATGACAGAAGACAGACAAGCCCAATCAGGTGGTAACGTCACCAAATAAGGTGTTGCCCAAAGTGAGGATATAAATTTGGATCCTCGCTTTGGGGATTTTGAAGAAAATGTTGGACCCATCAAGGACCTGGAGGAGGTCCAACTCGATGAAAAAGATCCGACCAGAGTCGTGAGGGTTGGGAAGAATTTAGAGCCTACCGCAAAGCAGGCACTGGTGAAATTCTTGCAAGAGAACCAGGAAGTTTTCGCCTGGTTGCATAAAGACATGGTTGGGATAGATCCAGCAGTGATCAGCCATGTTCTGAACATAAACAAAGCCTTTCCACCTGTGCAGCAAAAAAGAAGGCTGCTCAATAAAGACAGATCAAAAGCCTTGAAAGAAGAAGTCGAAAGACTTAAAGAGAATGGGTTCATCAGGGTGGCATTTTATCCATCGTGGGTCTCCAATCCGGTGCTAGTCCCAAAGCCTAACGGCAAATGGCGGACCTGCGTGGATTTTACAGATCTCAATAAAGCCTGCCCAAAAGACTGTTTCCCACTCCCAAGGATCGACCAGTTGGTCGATGCTACTGCAGGACATGAGATCCTCTCGTTCATGGACGTGTATTTAGGTTACAACCAGATCAGCATGCATCCCCCTGACGAGGGTCATACCAGCTTTCGGACCGATACGGGCTTATATTGTTACAAAGTAATGCCCTTCGGGCTGAAAAACGCAGGCGCAACTTACCAACGACTGGTCAACCACATGTTCAAGGAGCTGATCGGGGAAAGCATGGAGGTATATGTGGATGACATGTTGGTAAAGTCCAAGAAGGCAGAAGGACATGTGAGGAATTTGCGAGAATGCTTTGATGTGTTGAACAAGTATCAGATGAAGTTGAATCCCCTCAAATGTTCCTTTGGAGTCGGATCAGGGAAGTTTTTGGGGTTTATAGTAAATTCAAGAGGAATCGAGGCCAACCCTGACAAGATAAAAGCCCTGATCGACATGAAGTCGCCGGAGAGAATCAAGGATGTACAAAGCCTGACCGGAAGGATCGCTGCCCTAAGTAGATTCATCTCAAAATCAACTGACAAGTGCGTTTTATTCTTTAATCTACTCAGGGGGAATAAGAAGTTTGAATGGACGGAAGACTGCGAGCAAGCATTCCAGGCCTTAAAAGCTCATATGTCGCAACCTCCCATCCTATCAAAACCAATCGAAGGAGAGACTTTGTATATTTATCTGGCGATTACCGAAGTTGCTGCTAGTGCAGTACTAATACGGGAGGAAGAAGGCGTACAGAAAGCTGTTTACTATGTCAGCAAAAGGCTTATCGGTGCGGAATTGAAATATCCACCAATCGAGAGGTTAGCATATTGCTTAATTCTAGCCTCCAGAAAGTTGCGTCCGTACTTCCAAGCCCATCCTATCACAGTTCTGACCGACCAGCCCCTTCGGCAAGTCCTCCAAAAACCTGAGGCGGCCGGACGACTGTTAAAATGGGCGGTCGAATTAGGATAGTTCGATGTAACTTATTTACCGCAAGCAGCAATAAAAGGGCAAGTCTTGGCCGATTTTATTGCGGAGTTCACCGAACTCCCCAACAATGAGCTGTGCAAACAGCCTGAAGCGCCCATGCCTCAAGACGAGACTCCTTCGTGGAAACTATTCACTGATGGTTCATCCAATGAATCCCACGCTGGAGCGGGAGTGATATTGATAACGCCCAAAGGGCATCGATTTCACTGCGCAATCAGGTTTGACTTCGCAGCATCAAACAATGAAGCAGAATACGAAGCGCTCCTCGCTGGACTGAGAATGGCCAAGGATATGAGTATAAAAGTGCTCGATATTTACAGCAACTCTCAGCTGGTCGTGAATCAAGTCCTGGGAGAATATCAAGCGCAAGGATTAAAGATGATGGCCTACCTTAATAAAACGAAAGATTTGCTAGCCCAGTTTACAAAGTACACCCTCCAGCAAATTCCGCGAGACCAAAATTCGAATGCAGACGCCTTAGCTAAACTCGCAAGTGCAAAGGATGCTGACACCTTGAACATAGTCCCAGTAGAAAGATTGAGTAAGCCAAGCATTGAAGTGGCCGAAGCCAACATGGAGATTCGTGCAGAAGATATATGGATGACGCCTTACCTGGAGTATCTGACAAATGGAACATTGCCAGCAGATAGAAACAAGGCCAGAACTCTGCAAAGGCGGGCTGCTAGGTACATACTACTCGACGGTGTTATGTACCGAAGAGGATATTCAATGCCACTACTCAGGTGCATTACATCAGAAAAAGCTAAGGAACTCATGAAAGAGGTGCATGAAGGCTTCTGCGGAGATCACGCTGGGGGGCAGAGTTTGGCGAAAAAAGTTCTAAGACAAGGCTACTTCTGGCCAACAATGAACGAGGATTCAATGGAGTACATACGAAGATGCGATAAATGTCAAAGGTTCTCCAAGATCCCACGAGCAGCTCCAAACGAGCTAAAGCGGATGCAGAGCCCGTGGCCTTTCGTAATATGGGGAATAGACTTGATTGGATCACTGCCAACAGGAAAAGGAGGAGTAAAGTACGCAGTTGTGGCAGTCGATTATTTCACAAAATGGGCTGAAGCTGAACCACTTGCAACCATCACGACCAAGAAAGTTCTTGACTTTGTCATCAAGAACACTGTATGCCGGTATGGTTTGCCCAGAAAGATAGTTTCAGACAACGGGACCCAATTTGACAGAGACCTGTTCACCGATTTCTGCAAGATGCACGGGGTTATTAAGAGCTTTTCTTCAGTCGGACACCCCCAAGCGAATGGGCAAGTCGAAGCTGTAAACAAAACTCTCAAGGACACCCTGAAGAAAAGACTTGAAGAAGCTAAAGGAGCGTGGCCAGAACAGCTGCCTGAAGTCCTCTGGTCGTACAGAACATCTCATCGAACAGCAACAGGGCATACCCCATTTTCTCTAGCCTACGGATATGAGGCAATGTTACCTGTCAAGTTAGATCCTCCCTCACATCGGCGCTTGACTTACGACCAGGATGTGAACAGCCAGTTGATGATGGAGTCCCTAGACTCGATCGATGAGATACGAGAAAAATCTCAACTCCGAGTTGCTGCTTACCAGCAAAAAGTCGCCCGGTACTTTAACTCTAAAGTTAAAGAAAGATAATTCAACGTAGGAGATTTGGTGCTACGACGAGTTTTCTTAAATACCCGCGACCCCACTGCTGGAGTGCTCGGACCTAACTGGGAAGGGCCTTACCAGATTGAAGAAGTCCTTCACCCAGGCACCTACAAACTTGCACGCTTAAACGGAGATCTCGTTCCGCGCTATTGGAATGGAGAACACCTGCACAAGTACTATCAATGAAGAGCCCTTCTTAAAGGACTGGCTTGTTTAAATTTCTCTTTTTAATTTTTACAAGTTTTGCAAAGAGGGTTAGCCACGATGTATGGCTAATTGCTCGTATATGTAAGATTCTATTTCAAAATCACTCGTAAAGACATGTTTAGTCCATTTTTAATACGAGATTATAAGGGACTGTGCTCAGCCAGTCATTCTTGCCAACCTTTGTGAATTTATATTTACAAGTATTTGTTCATTACGTGTGTTGTTTTGCTGTATTACAAGTATCAGTTTTACTACGAACAGGAACGTTCGAACAGGTTATGGTCAAGGCAAGTGACCAAGGACCTAAAGCTCCTCGATCACTTGGGGGGCATATAAGGCACATCGATAGCAAAGCATACTTCTCAAGGTATGTAAACACATGAACAAAATAAGTGAAAGCATGCTACAGTACTTAGAGTATTTTTCAAAATTTGTGTTTGATAAATCATGGCAAAGTACTATGCTAAGTTCGGTCATACGAACAAATGTTATAAATATTATAACATCAAGATTTAAGTTTGGATATAACTGTTCAAAATAAAAAGATTCCCTGCCCGTGCAGCAAAGTTTAAAAAAGAAACTACTGTCTTCACACCACGACCCTTGGGTCGTCTATCCAAAAAAGAAGAAAAAACAAATAAGAATTCAAGAGGCATTCGGGGCTGGAGGGTCCTGAGCAGCATCCTGGTTAGTCACGTCCTCAACAGCATCTTCTTCTTCCAAACCAGCAACACTTGGAGTGGCAGGGGTCGCGGCTCTTGCTTCCTCCTCGGCCAGTTGGGCAGCACATCGGGCCAGCTCCGCAGTTCTGACTTCCTCTGAAAGGTAGCTAAAGTCAGCACCTTGATTGTGTTTCCAGAAATTGTAGAAACATCGGAGTGTTGTTCTCTTATACTTTTCCAGATTCTTGGAGTTGTCAAGCTCCAACTGCTTCACTTTGCCCTCGAGGGAGAGAATAGCCTTATCCTTGGTCTTGAGTACCTCCCCCAGATGCTTGATTTCGCGGAGATGGGTTTTGTTGAACTCCCGGTACTCTTGCCTCAACTTGACCGCTGCTTCCTTCGCAGCTTCAGCCTCGGACAGCTTAGTCACCGCTGCATCCCTCTCTCGGATCACGGCCTCCAACTCCTTAGCATGCTTAGCCTCAGCAGCCGAAAGTTCCACGGCCGCTTTCACATGAAACCTCTCGATGGCTTTTGCCTCGACCTGCTCGAGGTAAGCCTGGGCTCGGGTACGGGCAGTAATGGCAGAAAGTAAGGCCTGTGCACAAAGAAAAAGGAGTCAGAACTTATCACGAGGACTAAGAAACTAAAGACTCAAAGAATAAAGAAGCACTTACGCTGGAGATTTCGTTCAAAGCCCTGTTCATGATCTGGTCGACTGGCATCTCTTCAGCTTGAACCATTGCGGCCCTAACACGCTCGCCTTTACCAATGCGATCGAGGCGGTCCCGGGCGGATCGGATGGGACGGCTCATAAGTCTGGCCCCATGAGCCTCTTCACGAGAAAGATGCTCCCTGGCTGGCACAACTGGAGGATTTGGCCGAACAAGAGTAGTTTGCTGTTCAGAAGGAGCTGGAGGAGGAGTAGGAGTTCGCCCAGTTGGCACAGGACTTTGCCCAGTTGGTGTGCCCTGAGGAGGGTCTTCTGGTCGACTTTTCTTGGCTGGAGGGCCCCGACTGGATTCACCAGTTCTCTTTTTTGGCTTCCGTGTGAGTTGGGGGGTTTCTTCTTCTTCCTCGACCTGATACATGTCGAAGATGTTGGGAGTCGACATATCTGCATGAAAGTAAACACAAGAGGTTAATAAGGAAAGAGAAAAGTGAAAGTAAGTAATACGACTACTAGTCGCTACACTATTGACTCTATTAATCATATACTCATTTTCTGGCATGAAGAAGTCTGGCCCTAGATTTGGAGCATATGTAAAGTTACCATCCCCATCAAACATATGACAGGGAATTGGCAAACCATTTAAAAGCGAAATAACGTTACCATTGTCATCAGAAGACTCGCCCAAGTCAACAACAGGCTCTGTGGCCTTTTCTTTCCCCTTGCCTTGGGGAGCAGAAGGCCTTTCGGCAGAAGGGCTACCCGTGGGTTCACTGATCGTAACTCCTGTTGGCCTCCTCCTAGGAGGAGGCACAGGAGGTTGCTGCTCGGGAACCCCCTCGGCGGTGGCATCGCCCACCACGGGCCCTCTATTTTCATGGCGAGGAGCCAGGAGGCCAGACGACCTCAAGTTCTTTTCGAGTGTCAGGGTCTTGACACATTTTGCTGCATCAGACATCCTGGCCAGAGTGTTAGACCTCGACACCATGCTTGGTGTTGGGGTTGGACGTAACCAAGGGCCTGAAAAATAGATCAAGTTTGAGAGAAAATGAAAGGAAATACTCTATGTTAAAGTGTCGACCAAGACAAAGACAAGTTTATACCTCCTCTCGCAAAGGCCAAGTTGTCACTGGTTATGTCCGGAGTAAAGAAGTACTCCTTGTTGTAATGCCCTACGTTTGATATATGGGTTGTACCACTCAAGAACGTCCGGCCGGTTTCCTGGTGGCAGAAGTGGAAAAAGCCCGTCCCGTTGTGCTGAGGGATGGACTTGAGGTCAAAAAGATAGTTGACCTCGTGGGGTGAAGGTTCTGGCCATTTGTTAAGTTTGTACAGAACATAGAGTGCGGCCAGCATCCTATATCCGTTGGGAGTTATTTGAAAGGGAGCGACGCCGAAATAATTGGCCACCCCCACAAAGAAAGGATGAAGAGGGAGATAAGCTCCCGCCTCAATGTGATACCGGGACCAGGCGCTGTTCGCCCCTCCTGGACGGTTAGCCCTCTGGTCCGCGGTGGGACGTGTAATGGTTACCCCCGTGAGGGGGAATTTCCTGAAGCAGTTAGCAACCATTCGGATGGTCACTGAACTGGCTGGGGGAGTATACCACTCGACATCAGGCGGATTCCGATGACGAGGGCGAGCCCTAGTTTGGATATTAGGGTCCGGAAAAAGATTTTCTCGACCACTGGTCGAGGGAGCCCTAGCCTGTGAATCAGGCTGGGCAGGGGGAGTAGTGTTACTTTCAGACTCGGGCCTCTTCTTGCCAGAAGACTTGGAGCGGGCCATTGGAGGGGAAGGATGTGGTCTGGAAGAGGATCGCGAGAGAGGTATCTGATGGATACGATCAACTGGTTGTTCTTCTCCCTCGAGCAGCTCGGCGAGGAGGTCGTCGTCGATGGGTCTCTCACCTCCCCACAAATCTGGCATTAAAATCTGCAAACAGAATAATGGGGAGGTGAGGTTATAGAACTATTAGAAGGTTTTTAGAATAACGCTGGTCGAGTATAAAAGTTAAGCCTTTATACAACAGCATTCTAACAAGAAACTAAATCTTTCTATGCGAACAGTTCAAAAAACGAATTAAAGGGTGAAAGTGAAAAGTTTTCCTGAAAAGCTTTTTCAACTCCCCTTAGGGCGGGAAATATTTATTTTTCAACTAGCTTAAAAATCGAAAAGTTACTTCGGTTTTACGTCCTAAAAAGCATGATCCTGGGTTTCAAACTAACTCATAAACCTACTCTGCCTACAAAACACTCTATCTACAAGCACCTAAAACCAGAGGCCGAGAGACTTAAACAGTACGCCATAAAAAGCATGCACCACGAGAAATTGGAAAAATAGGGTTTCAGGAACTTACCAAGAATAGTGGTCGTGAAGGTGGAAGAGAGGTCTTCGGAGATTAAGGAGCCCACCATCTGAGTCGTGAAAGGCGCAAGAGAACGTTCACCGGAGAAGTTTAAAGCTCTAGTTTTTAGGGTTTTTGGCAGAATAATGGCGTGTGTGAAAAGAAAAGAGGAGGCTCTGATGGTCTTATATAAGTTTGTCTCTGATACTAAAAAGGTGTAATCATTATTTTTCCTTTTTCGAAGTATGGGGGAACGTGATGGCCGTCGAAATCGTTTCTGGGGAACCGAAAATTCATGATTGGACAGAAGTGGGTTGCTTCTTTCAAGAACACACGAAGGGTTCTGACACGTCAGGAGGGGTTACCGAAGAGTCGTTCGTTCAAAGTTTATTTACTGTTCGTAGTAAATAAACTTTGCGGGGAAAATGTTATCCAATAGATTAGCATTTGTGACGTGGTAGATAATCTCTTGACACGTGGCTGATACCTGGAAGGCGTCTGCTAGAGTATCGACCAGGATGCACAGCAGAAGCAGGACAAGCCTGTCTTACCCACGACCAGGCTGGTCGGTAGTTCCGCAGGCAAGGCAACAATTATGGGAAGATCTTTATGAATCCCGAATTTATCTCATGCAATCTTCTGGATATCCCTTTATTCAGGGGATAATATCTGTAACAATATTTTGTAACCCTCCATGAGCCTATAAATAGCAAGAGATAGCTCAAGGGAATGGGACCTTTTTTTGGAGCTTCGGAATCATAGAGATTATAGAATTTCTCCTAGTAAACTTGTATTGTTTGTCAGAAGTGTTGAAACTCATTGAACCCAAGTTCTCTAATCACACTTTTGATTCCATATCAATATCATTCTAAGTGGACGTAGGTCATTTCAAGATCCTGGGGCCGAACCACTATAAATCACTGTGTTTTCTTTACTTTTGTCATTACGTTATTCTCTATACATTCGTCTATATCATTCATATTTTGACTCCGTGTCAGTTGGCTAAATCGTGGGTCAACTCCTTTCATCACCAAGATTTTTCCCAATCTTAATGACTCTTGAAGCGTCTTTGGGATCTATGTTTATTTCCTCGAGCTCCTCAATAGCTTGGAGCTCTGATCTGTCCTCGCTCATTCGTGGGTCGATATCATCACTTGGGACGACGTCACTATCCTTTGTTTCTTGAGGTTCTTTTGTCCCGCAAGCAACTTCCACTTCCTGGGACTCCTCACCTCCGTCACTTATGGCCATTGCTTGCTGCCTCAGTTCTAATTTTCCCTTCATAGAAATGCTATAGCATTCCCTAGCAGTGAGCTGATCACCTCTAATAGTGCATATTCCCGCAGATGAGGGGAATTTGATTGCTAGGTGGTGGATAGAGGTTATTGCTTCAAACGCCATCAACGTAGGTCGGCCCAAAATCGCATTGTACGCAGTTGGACAATCGATGGCCACAAACTCAAGCAGCTTGGAGACAGTTCGTGGACCTTCACCCAATGTTACCACTAATTCGATCGTTCCAATGGCAGCAAACCCTTCACTAGAAAACTCATATAGAATCATTGAGGTTGCCTTTAGTTCGGTTACAGACAATCCCATTTTTTCTAAGGTGGACCTAAAAAGTAGATTCACAGAGCTCCCGTTGTCTACTAGTGTCCTCCGTACTCTCTGGTTGGTGAGCTGAACAGTTATGACCAGAGGATTGTTATGTGGGAATTGGATATGGCTGGCATCCTCCTCTATAAAAATGATTGGTTGTTTCTCCAATCGTTGTTGCTTTGATAACCGTTGTTCCAGGATAAACTCCACTCTATTATGGGACTTTAGTTCATTTATGTACCTCTTCTGGGCACCTCTGCTCATGCCTGCCAAATGAGGTCCTCCCTAAATTGTGGCTATATCTCCTCCTGTTATCAAAGGAGGACTGTCTTGATTCACCTGAGCTTCGGCTTCATTCATTGGAGCCTCAGGAGCTGACGGAGGATGTTGTCCAGCGGACTGACTGGGAGTCGCTCGATTTCGGGCGTACTGGGCCTGATGAGATTCTTGATCTCATCCTTCAGCTTTCTACAGTCATCAGTATAATGACCGATATCATTGTGGAATCGACAAAACTTTGAAGGATCTCTTTTCGCTCTTTGGTAATTTAGCGGTTTAGCTTCTTCCATGGAAGGAGAGTAGAATTAGCTAAGAAGATGCACTCTCTAGTATCCGTGAGATCAGTATATGTGTGTAGACCGGTTTAAATTTCTCCACGGACTTGTTTTTCTTTGTTCCGCTCTGGTCGCCCTCACCATTTCCCTTCCTCTTATTATTCCCCCCTTGGTTATTCTGGGCAACGGTTTGAGCCATAGCTACAAAATCTATTACTGCTCCAACGAGCTGGATAGGGAGTTGGCTAGTTCCTGCGACAGAAGCTCACGCCTCTTCCAATTTAACCCATATTTAAGCTGGTATCAAGAACTCATCCACAGTATAAACTTCTTTCCTCTGTAACTCATGCCACGGGTCGCCTCCAACAAGAATTACATTCCTCATTGCCATGAGCTTGGAGCTTTCGTCGGCATCTCTAGCTTTCGCAGCGACATTGGTAAACCTACTTAGATATGTTTTTAACGGTGGAAAAACTCGAGTCATCCTTAATCCGAGCTGCTTGGGAAGCCCTGAATGCTCTTTTAAAATCAGTGGTAAAACTCTTCCATGAGCTGATTGAATGCCTCTTGTATTGTTTGAAGCACTGCCTGGCTAGACCAATCAGAGTCGAGGGGAATATAAGGCACCTTAGATTGGGTCCGACGTTGTGGGCCATCATTAAGGTGTTGAACATCCCTAGGTGATCAGACAGATCCCTATCTCCGTCAAACTTTGACAAATGTGGCATCCTGAAACCCACTGGATATGCGGCCGCCGCAATATTCGAGGCGAAAAACTTGAGCTCATCTTCTGAATCACACTCATCTTTCTCTTTCTCCAATAGAAGCTTCTTCATTAGCTCCTCCATCTGGGCTAGCCTTTCGAGGGTTTTGTCCTTGGTCCCAAGGTTATTCTGGGGTTGTTCAACAGCTCCCATCCTATCTTACGCGTTTGGCGGGTTGTTGTCCCTCCAAGTTCGAGCTTGGTTTTATGGGACATTCCCATTATCACGTACTTCAGAAGAACCTCCCTCTTGATGAGTGTAACTAACTCCTTCATCCCGAGCTGAATTTCTTCTCTGCAAATTTAGGCGATCACGTAGATCAGGTTGTGGATCATATCAAGGGCTTTGAGCCGAATTTAGATGATTCCTTTGATCGCCCTAAGAACTACTGAACCTACCGCTTTGATGACTTTCCATCCAAAAACTTCCATTTGTGAAGCTCACAGCTCGTGGTGGAGGCCGAGGATTCGGATTTTTAGCACGTGTCTGTGGAACATAGGTACGTGTAGATGGAGGAGGATTTCTTCTACTGTCTTCATAAGTAGGAATGTCCCATGTAGGACAATGCGACGTCATATTTCTTATGGGTGATGGGGGATGCCTAACTGGCGAGGCAATCCTTGTCCCATCAGGGCGAACTAAATTTGCCCGCCTTTGTTCTACCCCATCATTTCTAGCTCTATGCGCCCGATGATCTGATCGTGACGCAGGAGGGTTGGATGGAAAGTTTTTCCTCTTTGAACCTATTCCAGCCCCTCCTCATGGGTTGCCATAGGTATTCCCAGGCACATGCGACGGAGGCACTGAACTTGGAGTTGCGGTTTTAACCGATCAACTGATGTGCTGATGACCCCTCTGAGGGCAACTAGGTTGAGCATTTTGGCGGTCTTGTGCCGCAGGCACATAAATTGGGGTGGCAGTTCTGACTGACCAACTTGGGTTGGATTGGTTATTCTTGTGGGACTTATGAGACCCACTTTGCCTCTTTCTGACATTAACGTCGGTTGCAAGAGGAGGTAACCAAGTGAAAACCTCCTCAATTTTCCTGTTTGCCTTCGCAAGGTGGCTTCTTAACAACAAATTTTCCAATTCAACCGCAGTTAGGTAATCTGGGTTTGGATTCGGTGGCAGTGATGCTGAACTCGCAGTATCGCCGTGGCCCACCGGTTGCTTTCCTAGACGTTGTTGAACTTCAAGGCTATGCTCATTTAAAACAGCGGTATAATTGGCCTCCTGCCCACCAGGCTGTTCTATCTCATTGTCGTGCATTGAGTGAGTGACCACCATGATGAGATTTGACTGGGATTTTGATGAAAGCACTAATTTCTCCTCTCAATGAAAGCACCAAACTGTTGACGCAGTTTTTCACCAACAGTGAATTAAGAAAATAACAAGGTTGATTAGTGCTTGATAATAAACCGAAATAAGAAAATAAACTCTCAAAGACACAGATCTTTTTACGTGGTTCAGTGGTTAAAATCCACCTAGTCCATGAGTCTATATTATTATTGTTTTTCTCTCTCTATTTTGGCAAAGTTTCAGTATTACAGAGTAATCGTCCCGAAATTTCCTGATGGAATTAATTGCTTTGATAAGCGTGTCAAGAGAACACATGGGAAGTGAATTAATTGATTTATATGATTATACGGTTGAGTATGCATGATTATGTGTATTAAATGTGTCTAAAGACCTGCCTTTATTAGAAAGGGGCATTTTTATAATTTTGACTCATTGAGGGTATATGTGTGATTTTTATGTAATTTTGGTAACAACGAGGATAAATTCCCAGCTCGGGTTGAGCCTAGGGGTACTTTTGTAATTTTGTATATTTTGGGATTTACTGGTACATGAAACATTACTGGGGGAAAGTATTTGAGTTTGGAAGATTAGTGGATTAAACTTGGAATTAGAGGTGTGATTTGAAGATTAGTGGGGAGATTATACTAAATGACCATTTTTCTCTTGAGGTGCTTTGAAAAGAAGTTTAGAGGGGAGGGTATAATGGTCATTTGACCATGAAATTAGACAAAGTTGGCCAGCAGCCCTTGGAGCTAGTGGTCTCACATTTTCCCTCTCCTTCCTTCTCTTTCTTCAAGTTGCCAAAACTATTCTTACACAACTAGCAAGTTAAAGGTCAATTTCTTTGGGAAATTGAGGATTTGCAAAGGAGATTCAAGCTTTCATGGGAGGATTAGCCGCTGCTAGGAGTTGAGTATGGGCATAAGATTTTGAAATTCTACAGCAAAGGTATAATTTTTTTTTTCTCTTTTGTTCTTCAATCTCTGCTTGGCTTATTCTTGGTGGAAATTTGGATTAGAAACTAAGAATTTGTTGAGAATTTCATATTAGAAAACATCCGTACCCCTCAAAAATTTCATATTATAATTTTTCCTTGGCTACTTGGTTGTGTGTAAGTGATGAAAATATGTTTACTAGTTGTTCTTAAGCTTGCAATTGGATTAGAAACTAAGAATTTGTTGAGAATTTCATAATTGTGGGAATATGGGTTTAGAACTCTAACTTTGTCAATTCTTGTGTTTGATTGGAATTTGTTGTTTGATTGGATTTAGATGATGTATAAAGTGTATCCTTTGTGTTTTGGGGTGTAAATTTAGAGCTTGCTGCATTTTGAGATCTATTTTTGGGTCTATTTCTGCAATATGTTGTTCTGAAATCCCAGAGGTTTATTTGGGGAAGAACATGGAAATCTGGGTTTGATTTTTAGGTTCTAGGGACCTAGCGCAACCGCGCTAGTGTCCCAGATGCCAGGGGATTTTGGTTAAATTTTGGGTTTCAAAACTACTAGCGCGACCGTGCTGGCATCCCAGAAAGCCCTTACTTTTTGTGGGAGCGACCACGCCAGGTGCCCGGAAAACCACATTTCTTATGTAATTCATTCATTATCAATAAAGTAGTAGAAATCATTTTTTTTCAATCAAATTGCATTTCTTACATGTTTTATTACATGATTAATTATTATTAATACAAACTGTTGTCCGTATTTTTGCCTCTGACACATGGCAACTCACAATGACTGACTCAAAAGATCATAGACGTCTTCGAAGTATGTTACCTCCCGGGGGCTCTATTCGAGGCGAAGATCCTTTTAGGTGAGGTCACCAATCTTCGCCAGTGGGTAGGTCGTGGATACCTTAAAGGTGGATTACTCTTCGAGGCTTTCCCTCAGAGCTGGATGCTCTCTAGCTCAAGCAATTAAGGAGAGGGCTCTCCTCCCCATGTCCTCTCCCGGGTTTGAGGTTTTGGTTCTCGGACCTAAGATAAGGCGCCAGGTGTTAGCTAGTGTGGGTTTGTAGTGCCAGAGGATCATATGACAATCTTTTTGGGCGATCCGTCAACAATGTTGTCGAGTGTAGGACTCTACAATTCACACTCCCTCTATGCCGTCTAACATCAAGCTACTTACAGCACGTCCTGACAATACCTAGGGCATGTTCCCCATAAAGTAGGTACCTTTATGTGGTGGGCCCCGTAGATCTCGATTGGGTCGTGGTCTCTATTCAATGCAGCCCAATGCATTGAATTGGTATTAATCCCCCAATAATGGGAAGAATGGGTATTAATTACTAATGATTAGTATTAATGACCCCAGCCTCTACGGGCAGAATCCTCAGTCAGTTACAGAAGCTCCAATAGGTCGATCTGGAGCTCAGAAGAATCAGGTCGACCCTCCCCCAATAGTAGGAGAAGATATAGCCACTATTGCCGGAGGACCTCATTTGGCGGGCACGAGCAGCGAGGCCCAAAAGTGGTATATCAATGAGTTGAAGGCTCATAATGGTGTGGAGTTTGTCCCGAAATAGCGTTATCAAAGCAACAACAGTTGGAAAAAAAACCAATCATTTTCACAGAAGAGGATGCTAGCCATGTCCAATTCCCACATCATGATCCGCTGGTGGTAACCGTGCAGCTCGCTAATCAAAGGGTGCGGAGAATACTGGTGGATAACGAAAGTTCCATAAATTTACTTTTCAAGTCCACCTTGGAAAAGATGGGATTGTCCATATCTGATTTGAAGGTGACTTCAATGACTCTATACGAGTTTTTGGGTGAAGGAGCAGCATCCATAGGGACAATTGAACAAGTGGTGACATTAGGAGAAGAGTCAGGAATTGTCTCCAAAATACTTGAGTTCATGGTAATCGATTTTCTGGCCACATATAACACGATTTTGGACCGACCTGCCCTGATGGCATTTGAAGCCACCACTTCAATCCGACACCTAGCAATGAAATTCCCCTCAACCTTGGGGATATGCACTGTAAGAAGAGACCAGCTCGCCGCTAGAAAATGTTATATCATTTCTATGAAGGGAAAATCACAACCCGGGCAGCAGGCAATGGTCATAACTAAGGGAGATGAGGAGTCCTAGGGGGTGGAAAAAACCTCGAGAAGAAGACAGTGAGGTCGCCCAACGGGATGATATTGATCCGCAGGTAGGCGAAGACAGGTCTGAGCTTCAAGTAATAGAAGAGCTCGAGGAAGTAAACATCAACTCGAAAAAACCTTCAAGGGTTGTAAAAATGAGGAAAAATCTTGAAAACAAAAGGAAGAAGGAGCTGGTCGAGTTTTTATGAAAGAACCTAGATGTTTTTGTTTGGTTGCACGAGGATATGGTGGGAATTAGTCCGAGTATAATAATGCATACCTTAAAATTGGACAACAGCGTGCTTGCAATGTCCCAAAAACGGAGGCTTTTGGGGACAGTATGAGCTGAAGCATTAGAAGAAAAAGTAGCTCGCCTACTGAAATGCAGGTTTATCATGGAAGAAAAATACCCGATCTGGGTTGCTAACCCCATGCTGGTCCAGAAGCCAAACAGGAAGTGGAGAACCTTTATCGATTTATCCAACCTAAACATGGCTTGTCCTAAGGACTTTTTCCCACTACCAAGAATCGATCAGTTGGTAAACGCCACGGTAGGTCACGAGCTCATGTCTTTCATGGATGTGTATTTTGGATATAACTAGATTGCGATGAACCGTGCATACCAAGAGCATAGCAGTTTCATGACCGATCATAACGTATATTGCTACAAAGTTATGCCATTCGGACTGAAAAACGACGGGGCTACATACAAACGGTTGGTCAACAAGATGTTCGCTAACCAGATCAGGAGAACACATGGAGGTGTATGTCGATGATATGCTCATCTAGTCAAAGACTGCCAATAACCATGTATCCGACTTGGAAGAATGTTTTGGCATCTTGAGAAAGTTTGACATGAAGCTAAATCCCCAGAAATGCACTTTCGGGGTGGCATCTGGAAAGTTTCTAGGGTTCATAGTCAAAATAAGGGGGATATAGGAGAACCTGGAAAAAATCAGGTCGTTGTCAGAAATGCCTTCGCCCAGGTCATGTAAGGAAGTTCAAAGCCTAACTGGAAGGGTGGCGGCTCTAAACTGCTTCATTTCAAAATCCACTGACAAGTGTCTACCATTTTACAACTTGCTTAGGGGAAACAAGAAATTTGAGTGGACTAAAGAATGTGAACAGGCATTTCACGATCTGAAAACACATCTAGCTGAACCCCCTATACTATTAAAGCTAACGTGCAAAGAGGATCTGTTTCTTTACTTGTCCATGACATAGAATGCAGTTAGTACCGTGTTAGTTTGAGAAGAAAACCAGGCACAGAAACCCGTATATTATGTAAGCAAGAGGCTTTTCGGAGATGAATCATAGTACCCACTAATAGAGAAGCTGGCATTCTGTCTCATTTTGGCTTCTAGAAAGCTTAGGCCATATTTCTAGTCTCATTCTATTAACGTCTTAATCGACCAACCTTTAAGGCAGGTATTGCAAAAGCCTAAAGTGCCGGGGCATTTATTAAAATTGGCCATCGAACTTAGCCAGTTCCAGATATTATACATGCCACGAACAATAATCAAGAGTCAAGCCCTTGCTGATTTTGTGGCTTAGTGCCCTGGTTTTTTGGACGAGCAGATAAGGGGGCTAGTGCAGGAATTATGGAAAATCTTCGTTGAAGGATCGTCAAACGAGAACAGATCTGGAGCTAGGATAATCTTAATCTCACCTGAAGGACATCGGTTCCATACAGCTCTCACATTTGGGTTTGAAGCATCCAACAACTAAGCGGAGTATCAAGCCTTATTGGCAAGGCTAAGGGTGGCGAAAGAGCTTAAGTCAAAAGCCATCCAATGCTATAGTGATTCCCAGCTCGCGGTAAATCAGATATCAGGAGAATACCACACTCGAGGCATCAAGATGGCGGCCTACCTGGCTAAGGTAAACACCGAGTTGTTTGAATTCGAGTTTAGCTCCATTGAACAAGTACCCCGCGAGCATAATTCCAATGCTGATGCTCTGGCTCGACTTGCTACAAAAAATGAGGCTAAAATATTGAATGTAGTTCTTGGAGTTCTTGGAAAGCCCAAGCATAACGGGAGAAACGGTGGAGGTCAGAATGATTGACATAAGACCGGCCTGGAGGACACCTATAATGGAATACCTCATGGCTAGAAAGCTACCTGATGACAGGAAAGACGCGAGAAAACTACTTTATCAAGCTCCACGGTATGTCATAGTTGAGGGAATCCTTTATCGGCAAGGTCATTTTTTGCCCCTCCTGCGATGTGTCCTGCTCGAGGAAGCAAAAACTATTTTACAAGAAATACACAAAGGCTTTTGCGGAGACCACACCGGGGTACAAAACCTAGCACTGAAGGTACTAAGACAGGGCTATTTTTGAACCACTTTAACAAAAGACTCGATCTCATATGTGCAAAAGTGTGACAAATGTCAGCGTTTCACCGTAGTTTCCCGAGTTTCCCCAGTCGAGCTAACAATGATTTCATCCCCTTGCCATGTTCCGCATGGGGAATTGACTTGATAGGTTCCCTACCCATGGGAAAAGGAGGGGTTCGATATGCAGTAGTGGCAATCGATTATTTCACGAAGTGGCTAGAGGCTGAACCTCTGGCAACCATCACCTCGATGAGAGTCCTAGATTTTTTTGTGAAGAATATCGTATGTCAATTTGGACTCCCTAAAAAGATATTGTCAGACAACAGAACACAGTTCGATAGTGATCTCTTCACAAATTTTTGTGAAAAATATGGCATAACCAAGAGTTTCTCGTCCGTAGCATACCCACAGACTAATGTGCAGGTCGAGGCTATAAATAAGACCCTGAAGGAAAGCCTGAAGAAAAGATTAGATGAAGCCAAGGGATTATGGCCCGAGCAGCTCCCACAAGTACTCTAGGCCTACCGAACCTCGCATAAAACCTCAACGGGACATACCCCCTTTTCCCTAACCTTCGGAAGCGAGGCCATGCCTCCAATTGAGGCAATGGTGGCTACTCACAGACAAAGAAAATTTTATTAAGATCATAACAACAAGTTGCTTAGTGCATCCCTCGATCTGATCAAAGAAAAACGAGAAGCATCGCAGTTACAGCTCGCCCATTATCAACAAAAGATCACTCGTTTTTTCAATTCAAAGGTCAAGGGACGCATACTCGGATTAGGCGATCTAGTTCTCTGAAGGGTTTTTTTGGAAAATAAAGATCCTAAGGATGGTGTGTTAGGCCCAAACTGGGAAGGACCGTATTAGATTGTAGAGGTCTTGTGGAAAGGAACTTTCAGGCTAGCCCGGCTAAGTGGGGAAATAGTTCCACGGACCTGGAATGCCCTTCAATTAAAAAAGTATTATAAATAGTATTACCATTTATGTAAGCCTTATTTATAAAAGCCATTTCAATTCAATAACATTTGGATTATTAAATAACCACTTCTTTGTTTTATTATTACGAGCTCACATTGTAAAAGCAACCAATAACATTTATACATTTCTGGTTACTTAGGGGGCACATAACCGAGAGTTTTTGAGAAACATAAGTTTACTCAGATAATGATTAAAAACTTAGGAGTTTGGAGAAATTGATTATTCAACGGCTTTTTAAAGCTCGAGTTTTCAATAAACCTAAGCGAACTAAGTTTGAGACATCACTAAAACCCTAGATATAACCAGGTCCAAGGCCTGATTTCTAAATAATGCTATTAAGTTTATTAAAAACCTTGGATATAACTAGGTCCGTAGCCTGATTAATAACAAGTATAATGCTATGAAGTTTATTTAAAACCCTAGACAAAACCAGGTCCGAGGCCTGATTTTTAACAGGTATGGCGCAAAATCTATCTCGATCTAAAAGTCAAAATCTTGGATACAACTAGGATATCGATAAAATCTATCTCGATCTAAAAGTCAATCCCTAAGATTTCAAATGTACAAGAGTCTAAGGATTCCTAAACATGAGGAAATAATAAAATGAAGGAAAACACAAATAGATCACAAGTTAGGTGTATATTTTGGCCTAACTAAGCCCGAAGGCAATTATTTTGGCCTCAAGGGACAGTTAAAAAAATAAAAAATAATAATACAAAGGGTGAAACAAAATCATTGAGCTCCGTCAGCACGCTCCAACAAGGTCACCTGCTCACCATCCCCCTCTGCAGCTTCGGAAGCTTCACCAGTCTTCGTGGGTTCCTATGAGAACCGAATCTTGAACCTAGCAAGATACAGATCCTATAGCTCAGGCTGCATGAAAGAGAAGTTCTCGTCCTAGTTGAAGGCCAAGCAACGGTAAAGAATCTCCTCCATTTGAGATGAGGACACTGTAGTTTCCTCCTTGGCCTTAGCCTCGGCCTCGATGAACTTCTTCTTGAGTTCTTCAGTTTTGCCCTGAAACTAATCTGCACAACTACTCGCCTCCACAACTTGAGCCTGAGAGTCGGACAGGGCGGCCTTTGCAAATCGCTTGCCCTCCTGAGAAGAAGTCAGGCCAGCTTTGGCATCCTACTCGCTCTCTTGAGCGGCACTCAAGGCAGCTCAGAGTTCCTCATTCCTAGCTTTAATGTGAGCTATGCTTCGATATTGGGCCAAGAAAAACTGCAGAAGAATGAAGCAAGTCAAGAATAGTTTTTTAAAAAAACAAAAAAAAAACTAAAGAAAAAGAAAAGGTTAGGAGAGTGAAAGGGAATCACGATAAGGTTCATCCCCATAGCAGATTCGAGGATGTCTTCAGAACTGCGCTCCTCTATAACCCTTAAATCCCTGGCACTGGCTTTGTAGGTGTGGCCCACCATATGGCTCACTGTCTCATACACAATACCCCAAAAGGCCTCGGGGATCTTGTCCAGGTCATGTGGCTCAACCATGATCCGGACAGTAGGAGCCTCGCCTTGGATCACTTGAGGTTTCGAGGGAGGTATGTGTCGAGGAGGAGGAGGAGGAGGAGGAGCTTGTTGGACAATAACCGTTGTTACCGGAGCTGGGGAAAGTTCTCTTTGTGGCTGCTCTCGGGCGGTGCTAGCACCCTTGTCCTTAGACAAAGATTTAGAGGTACCCACCGTCTTTGGAGTTGTTTTCTTGGCCACCCTAGGTATTTTCACCATGGGACCAGCTCCGATCCCGCTGGCTTTAAAAGCACCCCTTAAATTTGGAGCTCTTGGAAGTTCCATCTCTTCACCTAAAAGAGAGCGGGCAGATGATTCAGTTTACAGAAGTAATTATTAAAAAAATATTATACACAAGAAAAAGAGAAAGAATCTTACCCTCCGGGCTACGGGAGGAATCTATTACGATCAGCTAGGGGGTATTGACCGAGCTAGGCACAACCTCTAACTCTAGGATTAACGAAGGTAGGGGAGAATCTAAAGCTATGACCTCCTGGATCCTAGGGGGTTCAGGTCCTTCCTCGGGCCTGGACTCATCTATGTACTGCCTAAAACTAGGGGCATACGCACCCTGAAACAGGGAAGCCCCGGACCTAAGGTTTGTTCCATACTCCTCAAAAGTGGTGGATCTAAAATGTAAAGTGTTGTCAACTATGATGGTTGCTTTGGGATAGCTATGATCATAGGGTACCACCAAATGATCCACGCACTGTAGGAGGGTTATGTTTAGGTCCAAGTCAGTAGGGTGACGACTAACGAGCTGGTTAGGGTTTAATCGAATTAGCCTATAACTGGCAGCAACCTGATCTAACTCTCTGTAAGGGTATGAGTTACCTTGGCCAGAGGGGCTGGCTGCTGCCTCGGACGCGACTCGCTTAGGATCGGCCCCGGATTATCTTCAGGAGCTCACCTTTTACGTACTAGCAATGCCACGTTTTCTTCCTCCTCGACGTCCTCGAAGGTTGGCAAGGCCTCTTGAGAAGGGGGGAGCTCGAGGATGATGAGAAGAGGAGCTCGGGTCCTCAGAGATAAAGTTTGGCCCTTGCTGATCAGTTTGCAAGCCACCATGGTGGTGTCATTCACAATCTGATGATAGTCTATCTCCCTAAGAGGAAGACTAGGCAAGATCTCATACTGACCCCCGAGTGTCACAGACTGCTCTGTCCTCGCGAATAGATCTGCACAAAGAGCGAACTCCATCAAAATCTTTAAAATATATATAATGCATAAGTGATAAAAGTACACGTGCTGAAATCACAAAGATATAAGACTTACGAGGACGGTTGAAGTATTGATGGTCACAGTTCTTGAACCCATTAGTCATTTGAGTGGCTGGGGAGGTCGATGATAGAGGCAGAGTTTGGGTAACGAGTGAGGTAGTAAAATCCATCATCTTGCCCCTTCTGGTCGGGACTGGGCTTGAGGCAGAAGAAGTATAGGATGTCTACCGGAGTAGGGACCTCCCACTCATGCCTCAGAAACAAATACTTTTGCCCCGTCAAAAGCCTATATGAATTTTGGGGGAGCTAGAATGGAGCCAGTTTGACATAGTTCAAAAAGTCTACGAAATACTGGTCCAACGAGAGAAAGGCATCGGCCTTCAGGTGCTCATTACTCCAAGCCCCATAGTCATCTTGGAGGGGGACACATCTCCATTCTCCCTCCAGCGCAAGTTAGGCGACAAGACCGTCAGCTCCCATCTCAATCCTGTGACTCAGCAGGTTCTTGTTCACTTTCCCCTGAGTCGTTATCCAGGAGATTATATGCTCGGCCTCAAAGAATGCGTTGGGGTCAACTAGAATATCTCTCTCCACCACGGGACCAAAGTGAGGGATTGGAGAATTAGAGGTAACCTGCTTTCCTTTATCTTGGTTTTGAACAGAGAAGCTCATGGAAGTTTTCTTTGCGGGTGCCATGATTCAGATCACCTGATGAAAAAGCGGCCTATTAGTAGGCGACCTAAGATGGTTTCTAGCTACAGTTGTAGAGGTATGGAAGTCCAAAGGTTTAAGTGGTTTACTTTCGAGATTTGACAAAATATACGAGCTAAGCTTTGTCGTAGCCTCAACGCGTGGTCCTAGGCCACGCGCCTTGATTTCTTCAAATTCCTAGATACTTCAAGATTCGCATGAGATCCGTCAAACCCACTACTTTCCTTTTGAAAGCAGTTTAATGTAAAATCGCCTAAGGAATCGTGACCATTAAGCAACCTAGGATTAAACCTAAAACCCCTTCGGCTTCTACACCCGAAAACAGTATACAAACCGATTTACCATTATAATTTTCTTAGGAAAGCCCGAAAAATTTGCCCTGTTTTATTAGTACCTTATTTCTAAAAAAGTCTAATTTCATTCATTTAGCTTAAACTGAACCCTATTTCCAATCTACAAACAGACATAGCCTAAACAATATTGAGCAAAGAGTGTTTTTTGAAGTAAAAATCCCACTGAAAAATAAAGGATCGAAAAATTCAAACCAGGTGAGCAAATACTTGTAGATTATATGTTCGTTCAAAAGAAGATGTTGATATGTCCACAGGAAGCTCCTTGAAAGGTTCTGAAAATATAATAGGCGATGAAGGCTTTTGGGTGAGTTTGAGAGAAAAAGGGAAACTTTGTTGTTTTTGAAAAAGGAAAGTTTTTTAATACAAAGATGGTGAGGTTTTAGAATTGATCATCCTATTTATACGTAAACTATAGGAATTAATTTGGGCCATCCAATTGGGTTAGGTCAATATCCAAAGTCCAAGATTAAATGAACCATACGGCGGCAAAAAGTTGACAAGACAGTTGTCACAGTCCTCGAAACCCGAACGGATACCAATCGCAGGCAGCCACGTGTCCAGTACTCGAGAAGTAGGCAAGCATGATTTTTCATGGTAGAAAACTAAAAGCCCATACTGTGCATGTCAGAAAGTGATGACATCAAGCACGAGTAGGAACTTTGGGGGGGGGGGGGAATGTTGTACCCTAAAATTAGCATGAGTTCAATTAGTTTGGGTACAGCTGGTAGATGAACATGTAGAAAAATAGCCAAGTAGAATATCTGGTTAATAATGATGTGAACAGCTCGAGTTTGGAGGTTTGATAGCACGATACACAGTTTATTAACGACCACCTCTCAAGATAACAATTGAGTTCGAGACTTATAATAACCATGTCCAACCTTGGGCATTCTAATCTTACTACGAGCTAGGGTTCAGATAGTCGTTGAACATGAGCTCGAATGAGATATTCAGCTCGTGAAAACTTGGGCAAAACACATACTGAAGGATCCCAAGAGATTCAGAGGCTCTTTATACGCTCATTAATGCCCAGGCTGTATCACATATTTATCATTTATTATCCAAGATAGCAGGAATATATTCTATTCTGTTATTAAATCATATCCCAATATAAATGGGAATAATCTGTATTAAATAGATGCCATATTTATTCATGCGGTTACCCAAACCTGTCCATGGAATTCCCCTATAAATACTAGGAATATTGGAAAGGGAAGGGGACGACCATTTTTTTATTACCACAACTCTGCAGAAATTGAGAGAGAAAGGTAATAATATTGACTCGTGGACTAGGTGTATTTTAACCATTGAACCACGTAAAATTTGTGCGTGTTCGAGAGATTTTTTATTATTTCATTATGGTTTATAATTCAACACTAATCTACCTATTTAATTTCTTAATACACTGTTGGCGAAAAACTATGTCAACAGGTAACATGACGTATCTTTGGTATCTCCGAATAGGTCATATTAACTATGATAGGATCCAAAGACTAACAAAGGCTGGACCTTTGAGGGAACTCACAATGGGTGACCTACTTTTCTGTGAATCTTGTCTCGAGAATAAAATGGTCAAGCATCCATTCTCTGCAAAACGGAGAAAAGGCCATAGAACCACTAGGGCTAGTTCATTTAGATGTCTGTGGGTCGTTGAATGTTCAAGCGAGGGGTGGTTATGATTATTCTATCACTTTCATTGACCACTACTTGATATACTCGTGTCTTTACCTAATGCATAGGAAATCTGAAACATTTGAGAAGTTTAAAGAATTCCTTGCAATGGCTCAAAACCAATTAGGTAAAACGTTAAAGATCTTGCGATCTTATTGGGGAGGAGTATACATGGATATGCAGTTCCAAGATCATTTATCTGAACTTGGGATATTATATCAACATATTTCCCTAGATACTCTGCAACAAAATGGTGTTGTGGAGCGTCGGAATCGCATATTAATGGAAATGGTTCGGTCCATGATTATGTTGGTTTTTATTGATCAAATTAGAGATTATACGCAGCGGAACAACAATCAAATTGTTAGATTAATCCCATAAGATTTCTAGATCTACTTCTTCACATGCATATATATATTGAAAAATTACCTCAGGTCCTTCCTAGCTGCTATCTTTTCGTATGGCTAAATCCTCGAGATCTCACACCAAGATCTTCCAAAATGTTCTCAGGCACACAAAGAATGAGTGTGGGCTCGCTATACAAATAATAGGCAATAAACTATTTATCAGATGTTCTCAACACATGAGATCTGATAAAGTTTTGGACCTAGGTTTTGTGAAGAACAATGACTTTTGTTTATGTCACTGCTCTCTTTCTCTAAGAGAGATTTCTAGATATTTTTCTATCCCTGAAAAGTTACGTTCTGTGAAAAACTGATATCCTATATATTAAAATATTTGTTATTTTAAACAAATTCAAAATAACTGATCAGTTATCAGATTTTTGTTTAAATAATAATATTTTAATCATATTAAAATATCTCATTATTTATTTAATATTTAAATAACTAAAATTGTGGAATCAAGAGACTGTGTACACTCTTATGCGTGTAGCACAGTGACTGTGCACTGTGCCACAAGTGTACCACATGCCTGTGATGGCATGTGATTTTTCCCAATTTTTATTATTATTTAAATACCAAAAATCCCAAAAAATAAATTAATTCAAAATTAATTATATTTTTGTTAAATCAAATAATTAATTAATTCTTAATTAATTAATTACATACAATTAAACAATAATTATGTTTGATACATAGAAAAATATTTTACTTATCACATAAGTCCTTTTTGCCCAATTTTTGTATTTGCCTTTGACTATGATTGTTTGAGCCATTTTGGAGACCATGGACCTATAACATTAAGCTCCAATAAATTGAAACTAAATAATTAAACTCTTTAATTATAATAGTTAATTTATTAATTCTGATATTACTCCACTATAAATTCAGAACTGCACTCTTTATGTTATAGATATACTTTTACAGAAATCTTTTTCTTAAGTCGTCCATTGATATAACCATCTTACAATAGTTCAACCCTCTAATTAATTAGTTCATAAATTAGAATGGAAGAATTACCATTTAACCTTTCTAATTTACTTCTTATTCCTTAAGTACCATTAATTCACTAGTGAATAATTAATCTATAATCTAATTATAGATTTGAGCTCAAAATCATTTAGTTCCAGAATTAACCCTTAAGGGAACTAATATACGATCCGTTAGGAAAGATTAGATTCTGTATTGTTGATACATGTTCCTAGCCATCCATGATATTAAATCTCCAAAACAAAAGTCATTAGCCTCATTCTTTGAAGAGACCTTAACGAGTGAATCAAAAGATTTAATAAATATGAACAGGAGTTCATGAACACTCAGGATTTAGGTTGATCTATAAATGATCATCAGTTATGATATGAATTACAAGTCTTTATTGTTAAATGGTTTTTGGATAAAGACTTTAATTCATATCGGTCCATGTCATATATAATCATATTATATAAAGCACATTTACCGAGATGTCTTTCCACATCAATAATCTGATTCTAGATTATTTGTATCATTATGATACTCAGTAAACCGTACTTACAACTCCAATTAAAGAATTCCATAACTTTAATTCGTTGTTGTTGACTATTTTTATTCATTCATGTGATCTTAATTCTCACGTACTAATACAATATCACATCCTCAATAATGAATATAGAATTTTTCTGATATTTACAAAATTATTCAAGCAATAATTTAACAATCTAAATATGACAATAATAATAAACCATCGTATTTATTTATTCACAGAAAAAACAAATGTCTTTACATGCTTTTAGGACACACTCCTAACAGATTAGTTATTCAACTCTTTCGATCTCTTTTTGGGGACATGCCATGCAGATTGTGTGTGACATTTTAAATGTTGTGTTGTCTAAAGTTATCTCCAAAACACCCTTAGAACTATGGAATGGTTGTGAACCTTGTTTGCGCCATTGTAGAATCTGGGGGTGTTCGGCTCACGTCCTGAGGAAAAAGGAAGGAAAGCTAGAACTGCGAACTGAAGTTTTCTTGTTTGTTGACTATCCTAAAGGTACTTGGGGTGGTATGTTCTATATTCCACAAGATAAGAAAGTGTTTGTTTCTACAAATGCTACTTTTCTTGAAACCTCGTAGCAAAGTAATCTTGGCAGAATTGCAATCTAACTTAGTTATTCCTACTTCTCTGATTCCATCAATGCATGTTGATGAAAACAAAAATATTCCTATTGATCTTCCTCAAGTGACGCAAGTCAAGATTAACGAGTAAGAATAAGAAACCATAGTTCTAGTTCAAACAGTTACAATACGTCGTCGTAGTGCGAGGGTTTCTCGTACGTCGATCCGCTATCGTATGGATGGTGAAACCAACATGGTCGTTGGGAATACACGTGACAATGATACGTTGTCTTTCAAACAGGCAATGGGTAGTGCTAATAAGGATCTTTGGCTTAAATCCATGAAACAAGAAATGGAATCCATGTACTCTAACTCTGTCTGGGATCTTGTAGAAGCACCAAGTAACTTTAGGGCCATTGGTTGCAAGTGGATCTACAAGAAGAAGATAAGAGATGATGGAAAGGTCGAGACTTACAAGGCTCGACTTGTGGCAAAGGGTTATACCCAGAGAGAAGGAGTTCACTATGAGAAAACTTTTTCTCCGGTTGTCATGCTAAAGTCTATTCGCATACTGTTATCCATAGCTACAACTCTTGATTATGAGATTTGGTAAATGGATGTCAAGACAGTGTTTCTAAACAGGAACCTAGACGAAACCATTTATATGGATCAACCAGAAGGGTTTAAAGTTGCTGGACAAGAAAAAAAAAGTGTGCAAGTTGAATAGGTCCATTTATGGACTTAAGCAAGCTTCACGTTCTTGGAATCTAAGGTTTAATGAAATCATTAAAACCTATGGTTTTGAGAAAACTGTTGATTCTCTATGTGGATGATATCTTGCTCATTGGAAATAATGTCAAGAAATTATCAGACATAAAGAATTGCCTGGGAACTCAATTCCAGATGAAGGACTTTGGTGAAGCAAGTTATGTTTTTGGTATCTAGATTTTTAGGGATAGAAAGAACAAAACTTTGGCTCTATCTCAAGCAGGTTACATAGATAAGGTGCTTGAGCATTTCTCTATGAAAGATTCAAAGAAAGGACGTTTACCATCCCAACATGGAATCCATCTTTCTAAAAAGCAGTCTCCATATACTCCTAAAGAGGAAGATGATATGAGAAGGATTCCTTATGCATTTGAATTTGGAAGTCTAATGTATGCTATGTTGTGCACTAGACCGGACATTTGCTATGCAGTGGGAGTTTTGAGCAGATACCAGTCAAACCTAGGAAGGGAACATTGGATAGTAGTCAAACACATACTGAAATATCTTC
The DNA here is from genome assembly GCF_963169125.1 of Humulus lupulus. Taxonomy (NCBI): domain Eukaryota; kingdom Viridiplantae; phylum Streptophyta; class Magnoliopsida; order Rosales; family Cannabaceae; genus Humulus; species Humulus lupulus. Next base: position 107,968,753 of record NC_084797.1, on the reverse strand, counting down.
GACAAACTAGGGATTATATGCTAGTCTACTCGGGTGGAGTTCTGAAACTGTTAGGCTACACCGATTCTGATTTTCAGACTAATGTCGATGACAGGAAGTCAACTTCTAGAATGGTGTTTACTCTTAGGGGTGGAGCTTTGATATGGAGAAGCGTTACGCAATCCACGATCTTAGATTCTACCATGGAGGCTGAGTACATATCTTCTTCTGAGGCAATTAAGGAAATAGTCTGGCTGAGGAAGTTCTATACAGATCTTGGTGTTATACCAGAAATGGATAAACCCCTCATTTTGTATTGTGAGAACAATGGGGCGATAGCCAATTCTAAAGAACCTCAAAGCCACAAAAGAGTGAAGCATATAGAGAGGAAGTACCACATCATCAGAGAATATGTGGCAAGGGGAGAACTGAAGCTCATGAAGATTGCATCTGAGGACAATCTTGTGAATCCCTTCACAAAGACACTGGGAGAGACAACTTTTCTAAAGCATATAGAGGGAATGGGTTTGAGAGAAATGTTACATTTGTTTTAAAAGTACAAGTGAGAGTTTGTTGGGTCTTATGCCCTTACAACACCACATTTCTTATGTAATTCATTCATTATCAATAAAGTAGTAGAAATCATTTTTCTCAATCAAATTGCGTTGTTTACATGTTTTATTACATGATTAATTATTATTAATACAAGCATTTATAAAATCCCGAACATATGTATAGTTACAATGATAATGACTCAGTCATAGTGGATTATAATTGTAATTATATGCTCAAAAGAATTTTGTCCTAAGATTAAATAAGTACACTAGATTTTTACTAATTGGGTAATCTACGATAAGATCTACTTATACATATTGTGTAATGTCATATCCAGGACATTGACCAAGTAGATAAGATCGGATGTATTTTGTTATATTGGACTGGACCGATATTGATTATTGACAAGATAAGTAATTATCGTTATTATCTAATCTATTCATATCATAACGTTGACCATAGGTCAATTCAATCTTAATTCTGAGTGATTAATATTTTACTAATTGTATTATTCAAGTATTTTGATTTGGTCATTACCAACTTACCTGTAACGACCCCAAATTCGCTAATAAGACTTAAGGGCCTTGATTAGTGTGCCTGGAGGGCATATTGGGATTTATGTGTGACTTTATTGAGTAAAATGCATGGTTATGATTTAAAGCATGTTATATGACTATTTGACTATTTGAGATGCATGACTATGTGTATTAGTATGCATGTAGGCCCTGATTGTGTTGGAAGGGCATAATTGTAATTTTGGCCATTTTGGGCATAACTGTATTGATATGTGCTGATTGTTGAGACCACATTGTGATGTGGATGTATCTGTGATTTGTGACTCGAGACAATCCCAGTGAGAGCAGATTAGCGGAAAAGTCCAGGCAGGAATTTATACCCGGCTCGGAGCGGGCCTGGGGTATAAACAGGAATTTAGAGAATATATTGAGATTAATTTTGATAATGGGGAATACATATTTGGTGATTTATCAGGTATTGAGAAGCAACGGGAAAATATTAGAGACACTTGAGGAATTAGCGGGAATTGGGTAAAATGACAAAAATGGCCCTACATGGACAAAAGGATTTAGAATTAATAGGGAGGGCATTTTGGTCAATTGGCTTCTTAGAGATAGATTAAATGAGGCTTTATATAGTGAGTGGGATTGTTAGAGAGTGTGAGAAATCTGAAGGAAAAGAAAGAAAAAGGAAGAAATAGAAAAGAGAGAAAAACAGAGGGTTTTCCTAAAAGGAGCGGTTTGAGGATTCTAGCACCATTTCTCTTCAAATTTCTTGGGGCAAAGCTCAGGGGAGAGCTAGGATAGGCTGAGCATCAAGGATCCTAAGCTAGGCTTGAAGATTTGGCAAGGGATTAGCAAGATCATATCAATGTTTGAGGTAAGTTTTTAGAGTTTTCAGTTTTGGGTTTTGACTGGTTTGGGCTGTGTATCTAAGCTGGATTGATGGGAATCTTAGGGGAATTTATGGGCAAGCTTTGTGAAGAGCAAGCTAAGGAGGTCTAGGAGTTGAATCAAGTCGAAATTGCATCAACGGTATGAATTCTAAGCCTTTAACCTGATGTTTGACTGAATTTCTGGGTTTAGGGTTCATCTATGGTGAATCTTGAGATTTGGGATGCATGAGCTTGGGTTTTGAGATTTGGGGATGCTTGGGATGAGTGGAGAGTGTTTATAAGCTTGATTTTGAGTTTTGTGAAGATTTGGGGAAGTTTGGGTTGAGATTGGCTTAATGAAATCGCAGAAAAAAAAAAAGAAAACTGGTGTTGCCTGCCTGCAACTAGCGCTACAGCGCTAGTCTTTGGGCGCTGTAGCGCTAGGCCCTATTTCTGGGTGGTGCGGTTCTTCTTGTAGCGCTATAGCGCTCTCTTTTGAGCGCTGTAGCGCTACCCTATTCCCAGAAAGGGGTTTTTGGGTTATTTTTAAGGGATTTTGACCTAGGGTTCGGGGTTCAATTCCACCATCTTGTTTTGTGGATAGGACTTCCCGGGGGGCTCGGGATTGGTCCCGAGGCTAGGTTTTCGGACTTGAGGTTCGGTGATGACTTTGACCTATGGCTATGTTTAGGTGTGCGCTAGGGCTCGAGTGGGATCGTGCTCAAGGAGTCAAGTGATGAAAGCTATCAAATTGACAGGTTAGAAAACTATAGCACCTGTAGGACAGGGCATGGGCCCATAGTGTGATTGCAGGGCACGGCCCTATATTGCATTACATGTTAGGGTGCAGACTTAATTGAATTGATATTAGGGCACGACCCTATATTGCATTATATGTTAGGGTGCAGACTTGATTGGATTGATATCAGGGCACGACCCTATATTGCATTACATGTTAGGGTGCAGACTTGATTGAATTGATATATGTTTGAATGTTTTTTGAGCTATACTATTTGTGATTCTAGTAAGAATGTATGGCAACAGAGCCGGGAACGGCAACGGAGCCGGGGATGGCAAAAGAGCCGAAACGACAAGGAGCCGAGAACGGTGAAGGGCCGAGAATGGCAGCTAGGCCAGAAGTAACACTTAGCACGCGAAGTGCTTGTAGACAGGGTGGGACCCCAATGGATACAGGGGATATCCTTACGGTGAGGACCGACACCCCAGGCTTTGGTAAGGCCTCTGGGACGGCATGGCCGTGTTTGTTTAGTCTAATGGAATACTTGTTTATCTGTGGATTATTTGTTATGTTAACTATATAAATCGCATATGTTATGTACTGTGTGAGTTTTCTTGCTGGGCTTCGGCTCACGGGTGCTCTGTGTTGCAGGTAAGGGCAAAGATTGAGTCAACCAGCCATGAGTACGGAGAGCGTGAAGTGACGTGTACATGTTTGGCCTGCCCGACTGCTTTGGTTGGGGGTTTATTTGAGAAATGGCTGTAATAATCTGTGATTTTAATAATTAATCGACTGTAAACTTATTTTAAGTTGTAAATAGTTTTCAAACCTTATTTTGGGATCTCAGATGTTAAATACTAGAAATTTTCAATGAAACAACGCATTTTTAGAGATTACAGCCTTAACTTTGGCTTAGTCACACTTTTGTTTTAAAAACCTCGGTTAGCGAGTTCATTGCACATTTTTCGTTTTAAAGCCCACCTCGTAACGGCTCTAAGGAACTAGGGCGTTACATTACCCTACGGACTAGCTCATACTTACATATTGGAGATTTGGTAGTATAATTGAATGGGAGTATTTATCATAGATATGGAATCTATAGCTTCTTTTTAAGAAGTGAAACAATGATTTCCTTATAGCTTGGTTCAAGTGTTAAATGATAGAGTACTCATTTCTATAATTAAATTTACGGAAATATCATTTACAAGAAACTTTGTGAGAGTTAAGGATAAAATACCAATAAGGGGTAAAACGGTAACATTCACCCGTCTCATTAGTAGATAATCTATAGAGGAATGAATGATGGTTATGGTTATAACAATGGATAATATATTTACATTTGGTGTAAAGCGTTCTATGAATTCGATAGTGCAATTTTGAGTCTATAGTGAAGTCATGAGGAATTAATAATGTAGTGAGATTATTTGTTATAAATAAAATCACGGTAACTTATTGGAGCTTGAGTTCATGGATCTATTGTCCTCATGTCATCTCTTATCAAAATGAACCTAGTAGTTTTGAATAATGAATTTAATTATTAATTATAGAAATATCATATTGACTAGGTCAATGAAAATAAATATTATTAAATTATTTATTAATATTTTGTGAGAAAAGAAATAGAAGAAACTTTGAGGTTTTTATTGCAAAGTCTAAAGAGAGTATTATAGCCAATTGAGACTATTTTGTTAATATTGATAGATTTGTATTAATATTAATAAAATGAATTAAATATTAAAATTATAATTGGTTAATTTTGACAAGTATTTAATTAATTATAATTAGTAAATAATAAAATTAAAATGGGAAACTAAAGCTTATTTTATGTCCAAGCTAATTGCATATATATACTAGTGTCATAGAATGCATTAGGTAAGCTGAATTTGACAAGGTGAAAATTCACTCCTAATATTTTATACCTACCCGCTCACTCTCTCTTAGTTTTCTCTCATAGAATTCTCTTCTTATGTGTTGAGACTTGCCAACACAAACACTAGGTTGTTTTCAAGAAAGACTTGGAAGACTGTGGTTTTGTTTCAAAACGGTTTCGATAGCATTCAACAAGGACTAAAAGTTAGGGAATCCAAATGGTGTAGTTATTGTTCCACTACGCATCTCGTAAGTACTTTAATTGTTTTGTTATTGTATTTATGTATCTCTATATTATTCACATGATTGTATGATTTTATGCTTTCTACTATGTATTCACTAGGCTACCACTGTAACAAATCTCGAATGATCAATATTAGAAATTGATTTCATTTTTTCCACTTTCCACGAAGCTCAAGCTAGTGGTAGTACTTGATCTCGCCCATAGTGAGATATTGAAACTCAGAATTTGATATTGGTATCATACACATGATTATCGACCAAAAATATAATAGAGATAGACATCGAAATTGATCGATTCGATCTCGGTTAGTTTGATTTTTTGCATTCATCATCCAATCTTGAGTGCGTTGTCTGTCTTCATAGAGTATTTAATCAAAATATTAGGAAGAAAAATAGTATATATATTTAATATTTACTTTGGTTTTGGTTGGTTAGGCTTCCCAAGCAACTTTTTTTTTTAAACTTTTTAACCGAAAAATTATTTTGGAAGTTTGGTTAAATTTTCTGTGTAAAAAACTTTTTATCCTGAAAAGTCATTTTCCAAGAAGCAGCAAATAGGAGCTTCTAAAAAAAATGATTCTACAAGCTAAAAGCTAGAAATTTGGCCAACCAATGCATTTATGGGTCCGGTTAGATCCACCACCCAAATTGGCTATTCATTCTCTATATGAGGATTATTTGATGACTTTATTTATTTCTATAAATTCTGGAAATTTTTGTATGATTAAATTCCATTTTCGCAAAATAGGTACGAAAAGAATAAAATTTTAAATTATATATCACTCATTATATAATAATATAATAATAATGGCGACAACAATAATAATAAATCTTGGTGAAGGATCCTCCTAGTAGGTTGATATTGCTAATAATATAATGCCATGTAAGAAATCCTCAAAATAAATATTTGGTACGAGTCCTAAAAGAGTGTAGGAAATAAATTTACCACAATTGCTTTGTTTTTAAGGATTAATTCTAATAAAAAATAAAACATATGAAACCACTAACAATATAATAAATCAAAATAATGGCCCATGAGGATTCGCACAAAATCTTTGCCCAAAAATATGTCTAATTTGGTTTCCATGTGGTGTTCTATAATTAATATATACAAATTGATTAGCAGGAAATAAATAAATTGATATAAAAATCACTAATTAATTTCTTTTGGCTTTAACATAAAGCTAGTCTTCCCGTCTCTCTCTCTCTCTCTCTATTATTTACAAAGAAGGGAACATGCATCAAAAGCATACAAGTATCTTCATAATTTGAATAAAGTATTTGATGTAATTTCTTTCCAACTAAAAAGAAAAAGAAAATAATAAAAAAAATAAGATTCCTTCTCTTTTCCACATGTAACTTATGGTTTTAACAAAACTCAGTTTCGTTTTTTTCAACTTCACCATGATGGCACTTTCAATAATTAGATATTTTTCTTAAAAATATGGTTAATAGATGATTAATATGGTTCAATCTTTTTATCATTAGATTCTTTCGTGTAATCCCTGTCAAGGTCTCCGCCGCATGTTGCTTTCATATAATTCTCACACGAATTCTGAACCTAATGTCGGATAGATCCGCACCAATTAGAATCAACAAAATCACAAAGTTCTATTTTTTAATTAACAAAATAATCTCTAATATTATTGTTTATTGGCAATATGACCAGAACAGGAAACCTTCTTGCCAAATATTGGTTCTTTTCAACTCCTTCTAGTCAGATTATTTGACCTCATCAGTTCAATGTCACCGTTAAGACAGTTCAAAAATATTTTGACCATGTACGTCCTGAAATTTCAGCCCGGGTCTTTTAGGCAGTTCGAGTACAGCTGACTAGCCAAGAACAGTACTATATGATCCACGAGTTCATATTTTCTCCGCGAAGGCAGTGCAACTTCTCAGGTAAATAACACAAGCTAGAGACGCATATGAAGCACATCGTCCTAGACGCGAACTGGCGTTATGTTCAGGTCGGGGTACACTAAAGATCTGTCATTTCCAGGAACCTTTATAACCTGGGTACATTATATATAAACGTGTGTGATTAGATATCACATGTCCGTTTATCCCTGAATTCTCAGACACGTAACATAAACGTGCATAATCAGACATCACATGTCTGATTATGTCAGACGACCCATGATCAGTTTTCCCTAATGATTAGACTATACCTTAATGTAAATTGTAATATTCATCTTTTGTTCAAGACAGGTCACATGAACGATTTGTATTCACGTGATGACCCCAACACCTATCCTGAGATGGTTCTTCTATAAATACGAAGACCTTGGATAGGAAAAGGGGTTGGGTTCTTTCTCTGTAAAACAAATACTCTACAAAAATATAGAGATATATACAATAATAATATCGACTCGTGGAGAAGGGAGATTTTAACTTTCGAACCACGTAAAAAGGAATGAGTGTTCTTGATATTTTATTTCTAGCATCCCTAAGTGTTATTTTCCTGACTACGGTTTATCCTTAAGCACTAATTTATTCCAGCTAATTACGTTATTCACTATTGGCGAAAAACCACGTCAACAGTTTGGTGCTTTCATTGAGAGCTACAAATTAGTGCTATTGAAAAAGATTAAGAACAAAGTTCAACATGGTGGTCACTCATTCAAGGCACGGTAACGAAACAGATCAGCATGGTGGGCAGGAGGCTCACCATACTGCTGTTTCCGACGAACAAAACCCAGAGATTCAACAGCGGTCGGGAAAGAAACCGATGGGCCACGACGACACTGGAAGTTCAGCGCCTCTACCACCGAATCCGAACCATGATTACTTGACTGCGGTGGAGTTGGAGAACATGCAGTTGATGAGCCATCTAGCCAAAGCAAACAAGCAAATCGAGGAGGTCTTGGCTCGGCTACCCCCTCTTGCAACCGACGTTAACGTCGGAAAGAGGCAAGGCGGGACTCATAAGTCCCGCCAGGATAGTTGACCCAGGCCAAGTTGATCGGTTAGAACCTCAACCCTGAGTTCTACGCCCATGTCACACGATCACCGAAAAACCCCGTTTGGTGGTTTTCCCAGAGATCATCAACGAATCAGCCAGTCGGTCAGAAGCTCGACTCCAAGTTCAGCACCACCGTCAAATGCACCCAGGAGCGCCCGGGGCAACGCACGTAGAGGGTCAAGGGAGAACTCGCAAAGACGGCATGTCCCGACTGACCTCCCTGTGCCGCAATTAGATCGCCAAACACAAGGAATCGAAAATGGTGGAGCAGAGCAACCACGGTCTAGTTTGGTCCAACCTGATGGGACGAGAATCGCCTCACCGATTACACATCCTCTGCGCCGATAAGGCATCCATCTCCACCTCGTTCAACTTGAAATGTTCCTACCTACGGAAATAGCAGGAGGAATCCTCCTCCCGCTACCCCTACTCATTCCCTGCGAGCACGCGGAAATATCCCAGATCCTCATCCTCGATCACAAGCTCCGAGTTTCTCTAATGGAAGCTATTGGATGGAGGGCCGTCGAAGTGATAGGACCGGCACAGATTTGAGAAATCAACTGAGTTCAGCTCAGAACCCTTAAGTTGATCCGCAGACCGATCTATGAGATCACCTGAATTCACAAAGAAGAAATCTAGCTTGCGATGGAATCAGTGGCACTCACCACAAGGGAAGTCCTTCCAAAGTACGTGATAATAGGAATGTACCACCAAACCAGGCTCTAGCTTGGAGGGACAATAACCCGCCAAACGTGTACAATCAAATGGGAGTTGTTGAACAGCCCCATGGAGCCAAGGACCAAACCCTCGAGAGGTTAGCCCAGATGGAGGAGCTGATGAAAAAACTCCTATCAAAGAAAGAAAAAGATGAATATGACTTGGGGGATAAGCTCGAGCTCTTCGCCCCCAACATCGCAGCATCACCATACCCGCCGGGTTTCAGGATGCCCCATTTATCAAAATTCAATGGAGATGGAGATCCGTCCGACCACTTGGGAATGTTCAATACTCTGATGATGACCCATAATATCGGACCTGAGATGAGTTGCTTGGTATTCCCTTCGACTCTGGTCGGACCGGCTAGGCAACGGTTCAAGCAATACAAAAAGCATTCTATCAGCTCGTGGAATAGCTTCTCAAGTGACTCGTATCAAGGCATACTCCCTTGCAAATGTAAGCAGTAGCCCGGGGAACCTCTGAAAGCTTATTTGAGTAGGTTCGCCAATATTGTTGCGCGAGCTAGAGATGCAGATGAAAGTTCTAGACTTATGGCGATGAGAACAAGAATCCTGATTGGGGGCAACCTATGGAAAGAAATCCAGAGAAAGGGCGTCAACACTGTGGACGAGTTCCTAAACAGGGCTCAAAGTTCGATCAACTTGGAAGAGGTGCGCGCTTCGGTCGCAGGAACCAGCCAAGTCCCTACCAGCCCGTTGGAGTGGTAACGGACGTTGCAGCTACGGCTCAAACTGTTACCCAGAATAACCAAGGGGGAGGAAGCAAGAGGAAGGGAAGTGGTGAAGGCGGCCAGAATGGATCAAAGAAAAATAAGCATGTGGAGAAGTTCAAACCGATCTATGCGACTTATGTCGACCTCACGGATACTAGAGAGTGCATATTCTTGGCAAATTATGCTCGCCTTCCGTGGAAAAAGTCGAAGCCTCCAAAAAATCAAAGGGTGAAGAGAGACCCTTCAGAATTTTGTCAATTCCACAATGATATTGGTCGCAACACCAATGACTACAGGCACTTAAAGGATGAGATCGAGACACTCATCAGGATCGGACCTCTGGCTCAGTATGCCCGGAATCGAATCACTCCTAATCAACTCGGTGGGCAAAACATTCAATCAGCTCTGGAAGCCCTTGCAAATCAGACCGAAGCTCATGTGAATAAAGACACCCCTCCTCTGATAATAGGGGGAGAGATAACAAACATCTCCGGAGGCCCTCATCTGGCCGGCACGAGCAAAGGTTCCCAGAAGAGGTATATCAATGAGCTGTGGTCTCACAATGGAGTTAAGTTCGGCCCAGAGCAGCGTTTGTCTAAGTAACAACAATTGGAGAAACAACCAATCAGTTTTACTGAAGAAGATGCTAGTCATGTCCAATTCCCGCATAACGATCCTCTGGTCATAACTGTCCAGCTCGCCAATTGGAGAGTTAGGAGGACACTAGAGGATAACAGGAGTTCTATGAACCTACTATTCAGGTCCACACTGGAGAAAATGGGATTGTCTGTGACCGAGTTGAAGGCAACCTCCACGACGTTGTATGGGTTTTCCGGCGAGGGATCGGTAGCTATCGGAACGATGGAGTTAGTGATAACCTTGGGTGAGGGACCACACTGATGTCATTCGAAGCCATAACATCTTTTTGCCACCTTGTGATTAAATTCCCCTCATCTACTGGAATATGTACTGTCCGAGGCAATCAGCTTGCTTCCAGGGAATGTTATAGCATTTCCATAAAGGGAAACTCACAACCCGGGCAGCAGACGATGGCCATACAAGATGGAGGCAAGGAATCCCAGGAAGTAAGAACTGATACTGGGATGGAAGAACCTCAGCAAGTCAGTGGCAGGGGAACCACCCCGAATGATGATATCGATCCATGAATAGGCAAAGAAAGGTCTGAGCTCCAGGCTATTGAAGAACTTGAAGAAGTAAACATTGATCCTAAAGATGCTTCGAGAGTGGTTAAGCTCAAGAACCTTGACGTTGAGAGAAAGGCGGAGCTGGTAAAATTTCTACAAGAAAATCTAGATGTTTTCGCCTGGTCTCATGAAGACATGGTAGGGATCAGCCCGAGTGTCATCATGCGTACCCTTAATGTAGATGTTATCCAAAAAACAGACACGGATGACGTGGCAGGCGATTTTTGAACACGTAGCTGACACCTGGCAGAGTTCTGTTAGAGTATCGACCAGTAAGACATTACAAGCGCGGCAGTTGAGTTTTTATCACGACTAGCATGGTCGTACATTCCGGATATTTCAAGATAATCTTGTAGAGATCATAATCAATTCTGAGATTATCTCCAATGACTCCTGATTATCCGAGTAATTAGGAGAGAATATCTTTAACAAATTCATGTAATCCTCCTTGAGCCTATAAATAGAGAGAGATAGCTCAAGGGAGGGACTTTTGGCTTTTGCTTAATTAAAATTACATATTTACGAGAGAATTAGAGCTATTGTATTACGATTGTACTGTTTATCTCTCTCATGTTTGTGAAACTCGGAGAACCCTAGTTCTTTGATCACCCCTTTGAGATCTCACATCAATAATAGCTTAAGTGGACGTAGGTCATTACCAGTTCTTGGGGCCGAACAACTATAATTTCTTGTGTCCTTTACTGTTTTTGTCATTATATTCATTCCAACACATCCATCCACATCAAGCTTTTTGACTCCGTGTCAGTTGACCAAAACAAGGGTCAACAGTAGACAAAAGCATGTTTGCAAAATCCCAAAAACAGAGGTGTCTGGGTACAACCCGAGCTGAGGCCCTGGAAGAAGAAATAGCTCGGCTATTAAAATGCGGTTTTATTCACAAGGCTAGATACCCAATCTGGGTCGCCAATCCTGTCCTAGTCCCAAAGCGAAATGGAAAATGGCGGACCTGCATCGATTTCTCTGATTTAAACAAATCTTATCCTAAGGATTGCTTCCCGTTGCCAAGGATTGACCATTTGGTGGATGCCACCGCGGGACACGAGCTCATGTCCTTCATGGATGCGTACTCTGGATTTAACTAGATCGCTATGAACCCCGCGGACCAGGAGCATACTAGCTTTATGACTCCAACCAACGTTTATTGTTATAAAGTCATGCCCTTTGGACTGAAGAACACTGGGGATACCTACCAGAGATTGGTCAACAGAATGTTCGCTGATTAGATCGGGAATAACATGGAAGTGTATGTTGATGATATGCTGGTCAAGTCAAAAACTGTCGATAACCATGTTCCCGATCTGAAGGAATGTTTTGAGATCCTAAGAAGGTAAAATATGAGGTTAACCCCCCAGAAGTGTACTTTTGGAGTGGCATCAGGAAAATTTCTGGGGTTCATAGTCAATACCAGAGCGATAGAGGCGAACCCTGACAAAATCAGATTGCTACTAGAAATGCCTTCGCCCAGGTCACATAAAGATGTCCAGAGTCTGGCAGGGAGAGTGGCAGCCCTTAATCGGTTTATTTCCAAGTCCACTGACGAATGTTTTCGATTCTATAACTTGCTCCGGGGAAGCAAAAGTTTGAATGGACTGAGGAGTGTGAGCAGGCATTCCTCGATCTAAAAACACATTTGGCCGAACCACCAGTATTGTCTAAACCAACGGCGGGGGAGCCTATTTTTTTTATTTAGCTATTACGGAAAATACAGCCAGTGCCATGCTGGTCTGGGAAGAGGACCGAGTTCAAAAGCCAGTATATTATATAAGCAAAAGACTACTCATAGCTGAATCATGGTTACCCTTAATGGAAAAAAATGGTGTCCTACCTTATTACGGCCTCTAGGAAGCTTAGGCCATATTTCCAATCCCATTCAATCCACGTTATGACTGATCAACCTTTAAGGTAGGTACTGCAGAACCCTGAGGCATTGGGACGTCTTTTGAAATGGGCGATCGAGCTCAACCAGTTCGAAATACTATACGTACCCCAAACTACGATCAAAAGCCAAGCCCTGGCTGATTTCATGGCTGAATGCACTGGATTCCAGGAGGAGCCCTTGAGAGAACTAGTACAGGCATTGTGGATAATCTTCGAGGACGGCTCATCTAACGAGAACAGGTCCAGAGCTGGGATCATTTTGATATCTCCAAAAGGGCCTCATTTCCACTCCGCTCTATGGTTCAGGTTTGAGGCATCCAACAACGAAGCCGAATACAAGGCTTTATTGACCGGGCTTAGAGTGGCGAAGGAGTTGAAGGCCAGGGCCGTCCAATGCTACAACAATTCCCAGCTCGTGGTAAACCAAGTGTCTGGAGAATATCAAGCGCGGGGGACCAAGATGGTGGCTTACCTAGCCAAAGTAAAGAAGGAGTTGTCCGAGATTGAATATGGCCTAGTCGAGCAGATCCCTCAGGAGCAGAACGCCAATGCCGACGCTTTGGCTAGACTTGCTACCTCCAAGGAAGCCGAGACTCTGAGCATAGTACAGGTGGAATTCTTGGAAAATCCGAGCGTGGCAGAAAGTACGGTGGAGATCGAGATGATCGATACCAAGCCGACCTTGATGACTCCCATAATAGAGTATCTTACGACAGAGAGGTTGCCTGATGAGAAAAAAGACGCGAGGAGGATACTCTATCAAGCTCCAAGATATACAATCATAGACGGGACGTTGTACCGACGTGGCCATTCCTTGCCTCTTCTATGATGTGTTATGCCAGAGGAATCCAAAACTATTTTGCAGGAGGTGCATGAAGGGGTCTGTGGGGATCACGCTGAGGGGCAAAACCTGGCCTTAAAAATATTAAGGCAGGGATACGTTTGGCCCACTTTATCAAAGGATTCCATCTCTTATGTCCAAAAATGTGACAAGTGCCAGTGTTTTGCCACAGTCGCCCGAGCTCCACCATTCGAGCTGAAAATGATCTCATCCTCGTGGCCATTCACAGTATGGGGAATCGATTTAATTGGAGCCCTGCCCACAGGAAAAGGAGGAGTTCGCTATGCGGTGGTGGCCATTTATTATTTCACAAAGTAGGCGGAAGCGGAGCCCCTGGCAATAATCACCTCAAAAAGAGTCCTCAACTTTGTAGTCAAGAATATTGTTTGCCGATTCGGACTACCAAGAAAGATTGTATCAGACAAAGGAACTCAGTTCGATAGAGATCTCTTCACCAAATTTTGTGAGAGGCATGGCATAATTAAGAGTTTCTCTTCAGTGGCCTACCCACAGGCCAACGGGTAGGTCGAGGCCGTAAATAAAACCCTCAAAGAAAGCCTTAAGAAGAGGTTAGACGAGGCCAAGGGAGTCTGGCCCGAGCAGCTCCCACATGTAAGATGGGCATACTGGACCTCCCATCGAACTTCTACGGGGAACACCCCTTTCTCCCTGACTTTCGGAAGTGAGGTTGTCCTCCTCGTCGAAACAAAGATAGCCACGCACAGACTCCAGACCTTCAGCCAGGAGCAGAATGATGAGTTGCTCAACACGTCCCTCGACCTAATTAATGAAAAAGGAGAGGATTCACAGCTACAGCTCGCACATTATCAGCAAAATATCACTCGTTATTTTAATTCAAAGGTCAGGAGGCGTGTCTTTGGTTTAGGCGACCTGGTACTCCGAAGGGTCCTTTTGGCATGCAAGGACCCCAATGATGGTGCTTTGGGTCCGAGCTGGGAAGGGCCCTATCAAATAGCTGAAGTCATACAGGAGGGAACCTTCAAATTGGCTCAACTTAATGGAGAAGCAGTTTCACGGACCTAGAATGCTAGGCACCTAAAGAAGTATTATCAATGATCGTACCACCTGTCTATGTAAGGCTTAGTTATAAAAGCCATTCAATTTAAGAAATAAAAGAGTCATTGTGTATTTCTTGTGTCTTCATATGGTTTCATCTACGTGTTAGTTCGGATGATAGCATTGGTCCAAAGCAACCAAGAAAGTTCACTTTCTGATTACTTGGGGGGAATATAACCCAAGAAGGGGATTAAAACTTGGAAGTTAGAAAGTTGATTAACCAGTGTTTTTTCTAAAAAGCACGAGGTGTCAAAAATCTAACACGAACAAAGTTTTAATTAAAAATCCTGGATACAACCAGGTGCAAAACTTGGAAGTTAGGAAATTGATTAACTAGTTTTTTCTAAAAAAATGTGAGGTGTCAATAAAACTAACACAAACTAAGTTTTAATTAAACTTCCAGGATACAACCAGGTCCGAAACTTGGAAGTTAGTAAAATTGATTAACAAGTGCTTTTTCTAAAAAACACGAGGTGCCAAAAATCTAACACGAACTAAGTTTTAATTAAAAATCCTGGATACAACCAGGTCCAAAACATGGAAGTTAGTAAAATTGATTAACCAGTGTCTTTTCTAAGAAAACACGAGGTGTCAAAAATCTAACACGAACTAAGTTTTAATTAAAAATCCTGGATACAACCAGCTCCAAAACTTGGAAGTTGGAAAATTGATTAACTAGTGTTTTTTCTAAAATACACGAGGTGTCAAAAATCTAACACGGACTAAGTTTTAATTAAAAATCCTGGATACAACCAGGTCCAAAACTTGGAAGTTAGAAATTTGATTAACCAGTGTTTTTTCTAATAAACACGAGGTGTCCAAAATCTAACATGAACTAAGTTTTTATTAAAAATCCTGGATACAACCAGGTCCAAAACATGGAAGTTAGTAAAATTGATTAACCAGTTTTTTCTAAAAAAACGTGAGGTGTTAATAAAACTAACATGAACTAAGTTTTAATTAAACGTCCTGGATACAACTAGGTCTGAAACTTGGAAGTTAGCAAAATTTAAGATCCAATGGCTTCCTCAGACGCTCAGGATAAAGATAAAACCTAACGAAAAACAAAGTTTGGAACATTCAAAATCCCGGATACAACCGGGTTCAAGACCTAATACTTAAACAGGTAGGGTATATATCAACATCAAATTCGATCACAACCAAAATTAAAGTATCTATATCAACCTAAGACTCATTTCCTAAAAGATTTTGAATGTACAAGTCATGAACATAAGAAAAAAATAAAGGAATAGATAAAAAGTAGACACTGAAATTATAAATAAATTGTCTCAAGAAGAATAACCTCGTACCAAGCCAAAAACAGCAAATGTTTACAAAAACAAAAAACATGTAAGATAAGCGAAGACAAATAAAAACTAGGACACTCCAGGCCGCTCTGAGGACGTCATGTAACGCCCTGGTTACCCCAGGACAGTTACGGTGAATGGTGAACCAGAAATTTGACCCGCTACCCGAGTCCTTTGGTTAAAAACGTGCTCTAAGTGTTATTACCAGGTTAAGGTTGAAAACAACAAAAAGGAAAGGATATATTTTATTAAATATATAACTACTCATGAGCTTATCAAAACGTTTACAAGTTATTTACAACTCAAAATGGTCACTACTATTTCAAATTTACAAACCCACTGACCTAAGTGGCAAAATAGGGTAAACCCCCTAGTACCTCTGAGAACTCCTTGGCCGTGGTGGTCAAGCGGTCGCATATGTACACATCACCACCTAAGCTCTCCACTCAAGGTTGGGTGAGCTTTTCTTTCCCTTTACCTGCACCACATAGCACCCATGAGCCGAGGCCCAGCAAGAAAACACAATATAGCATGATATAATATCAACAATGATCATAATAATCATTCAGGACTATCAATCCAAAACAGATAGGTGACAGTCGCAAAAGTCACTAAATTGGGAATAGCTCCCTTCAGCCTTGTGACGATAGGGTCTCCTAGGCTTAACAGGTAAGTGAACCTTTCGTTAACTTAACCAGGATAGGTGCATGGTGACTGGCCACCAACATAACCTTCCTCATGACCATAGAGTCATAACCTTGGAACATCGTTCCCTAGCCATGTGACAAGCGGTCACCTGGGCCTGAGGCCCTGGCTCTGAGTAACTAGTCTTAGACTAGCCAAGCGCTTATAAGTTCATCGACCTTAGGGTCGGTCCAGCTTTAATGCCTTGGAGCCATTCAATGCTAATATCGATTAGATCTAATCTTCATTCGGCCCTGTGTTCAGGACGCTTATGCCAGTTCTGACTCTTAGGTCAGTGTCCCTGACTAGTCAGTGCCATATACAAGTAAACAATATTCGCAAGAATTTAATATGCAATCCATGTCCACATTTATCAATCAACATGCCTCAATAACAATCACGCATGTCATATATACACAGGGTTTAGTTTTCTTACCTCTGATTCGAGCTAGAATGAATAAAGGAACGACCTCAGAGAACGATCAACTTTTAATCCTTTAGCAGTCACCTTGTCATAACCAAACACGAGACATCATCAATAAAAATGATCCACATAGGTTCCCAAACCAAAATCCAACCTCCGAGAAATCAATCCAAACTAATCTAAGTAGTAGGGTCGCGGCTCTCCAAGAACAGGGCCGCGGCGCCCAACCCAGAACATGCCCAAACTCGTTCTCCAACATCCCAAGGCCTCCAAAAACATGCCTAAACATTACCAAATCATCAAATCAAAGTTCCCAAGCTTCCCAATGGTCCAAAACCCTCAAAACCCAAGGTTCAATCAAACCAAAAACTCAACGGGTAACAAAGTCCAATTCAAAGCTTAGAAACTCTAAAAACTCAAAACTTTAAACTTAAATTACCTTCGATTGGGTTGTTTCTCATCTAATCCTTCGGTCAAGAAGCTTCTAATCTTTCCTAGGATCATTATGCCTCGATCCTCGCTTGATTCCGACTCTTAGAACTCAAGATTTCTTCAAAAAGGCTTCAAACGGTAAAAATGAACTACGGAAGAGAACGAGAGGTTTTCTAACGTACGTTCTATCTGACAAGCTACTTAAAGCTTAAGTAACATCAAATAAAACCTAGTGCTCGGGGTCCCAAAAACACCCCCGGGGACATTATAGTCAAAACTTCCAGAATTTCATCCTGATCTCAAATACTCCCAATTTATCATCAAATAACATTCCTATTACCCAATAATTGACCCCGTTATGACAAAACCGCTAATCCATTATATAGGACCGTCTCATGCCGAATAGCTCAAATATATCTCCATAATAATAGAATCTCATTCACAAATCACAATATGCACCGAAATATACAAATATACCCTTAACGGGCCAAATTATCAAGATATCATAATATTCAAATGTGGACCCACATGCATGCATATAACATCATATTATAATATAATTCACATAAACATGCATATTATCATTTAATGGCACAATTAAACAGTTATGGCCCTCCTGGCCTACTAATCCTGCTATTAGACCACATTGGAAGATTCGGGGCATTACAACTATCCCCTCCTTACAGAAATTTCGTCCTCGAAATTTACCTGAACAACTCGGTATACTGACTCTGCATATCTGACTCCAGCTCCCAGGTCACTTCCTCGACCTTGTTGTTCCTCCACAATACCTTAACCAAAGGCACCGTCTTATTCCTGAGGACTTTATCTTTCCTGTCAAGTATCTGAACTGGCTGCTCCTCAAAGGAGAGATCTGGCTCAAGCTCCAGATCTTCATAACTCAGAATATGGTTCACATCAGATACATACCTCCAAATAGCTGAAACATTGAACACATTATGCACGACTGACAACACCGGAGGCAAAGCCAATCTGTAAGCCACCTGACCAATCCCCTCCAGGATCTCAAATGGACCCACAAATCTGGGGCTCAGCTTGCCCTTCTTCCCAAACCTTCTCACCCCTTTCTAAGGAGAGACTCTAAAGAAGACATAGTCTCCCACTTGGAACTCCACGTTCCTGCGCTTGGGATCTGCATAGCTCTTCTGCCTACTTTGAGAAGTGAGCATGCGAGCTCTAATCTTCTCAATGGCCTCACTGGTCCTCTGAACTGCCTCAGGACCTAAGTACCTCCTTTCACCTGTTCATCCCAATGAATGGGAGATCTGCACTTCCTACCATACAACATCTCATAAAGTGCAACTCCAATGGTAGACTGATAACTGTTGTTGTAGGAGAACTCTATCAAAGGTAGATACTTACTCCAAGATCCACCAAAGTCCAGTACACATGCTCTCAGCATGTCTTCTAATATTTGGATCGTCCTCTCAGATTGTCCATTAGTCTGAGGATGATAAGCAGTACTGAACTTCAACTGTGTCCCCATGGCCTTCTGCAAACTCCCCCAGAACTTGGAAGTAAAAGTAGGGTCCCGATCTGACACGATCGACCTAGGCGCTCCATGGAGGCGCACGATCTCTCTCACATAGAGATCTGCATACTGGTCAACTATATAAGTAGTCCTCACTGGCAGAAAGTGAGCTGACTTGGTGTAGCGATCCACTATCACCCTAATAGAATCATGCTGACCAACAGTCCTGGGTAAGCCCACCACGAAATCCATCGTGATGTCTTCCCACTTCCACTTTGGGATATCCAGAGACTGCAATAACCCTGCCGGCCTCTGATGCTCAGCCTTGACTTGTTGACATGTCAAGCACTTAGCCACATACTCAACTACATCTCTCTTCATCCCTGGCCACCAATACAACGATCTCATATCCTGATATTAGCCAGAATCTCTCGTCTCAAAGCAGTGTCAACCGGAACGCATATCCGCTCCTTGTATCTCAACAAGCCTAGCTCAGACACTGCATAATCTCTGGATGCTCCAGCCAGAACATCCTCTCTGATCTTGATCAACTGTGGATCACTCAACTGACCCTCCTTAATTCTCTCTAACAACATAGACTGTAGCGTAATATTAGCCAACTGGCCCACCAGCAACTCTATACCAGCTCTGGTCACATCATCTGCTAACTCTCTGGCAATCAACCTCATACCATAAATCTGTCCCGGACCCTTCCAACTTGAAGCATCAGCTAGCACATTGGCTTTTCCTGGATGATACAGAATCTCATAGTCATAATCTTTTACTAACTCCAGCCAACGCCTTTGTCTCATATTAAGATCTTTCTGAGTGAAGATGTATTTTAGGCTCTTGTGGTCTGTATAAATCTCACACTTCTCTCCATAGAGATAGTGCCTCCATATCTTCAAAGCAAAAACCACAGCCGCCAACTCTAAATCATGAGTAGGATATCTCTTTTCATACTCCTTCAACTAACAAGAAGCATAAGCAATTACCTTCTCTGATTGCATCAAAACACAGCCTAAACCCTGATGAGAAGCATCACAATAAATCACAAACATCTCCTGATATGTCGGAAGACTCAGAATCGGAGCTGTAATCAATCTTTGCTTCAGTTCCTAGAAGCTGTTCTCACACTTATCTGATCACACAAATTTCTGACTCTTGCGTGTCAGTTCAGTTAATGCAGTAGCAATATTTGAGAACCCTTCCACGAAACGCCTATAATAGCCTGCCAATCAAAGGAAACTTCTAACCTCAGAAGCATTCTTTGGCCTTGGCCAATCTCTGACCGCTTCAATCTTTGCTGGATCTACCTTAATCTCTTCCTTACTAACAATGTGCCCAAGAAAGGATACCTGAGATAACCAGAACTCACATTTCTTGAACTTAGCAAACAGTCTGTGTTCCCTCAGTCTCTGCAGAACCAACATCAGATGCTGCTCATGCTCTGACTCAGTCTGAGAATATACCAGAATATCATCGATGAAGACGATCACAAACTGGTCCAGATAATCCTTGAACACTCTGTTCATCAAATCCATAAATGCAGCAGGGGCATTAGTCAATCCAAATGACATAACTAGGAACTCATAATGCCCAAACCTGGTACGAAAAGCAATCTTCGGTATATCTCCTTCCTTGACCCTCAACTGATGATAACCAGAACGAAGGTCGATCTTTGAGAATACCTTCCTACTTTGTAACTGATCAAACATATCATCTATCGTTGGCAAAGGATGCTTATTCTTAATTGTCAACTTATTCAGTTCTCTGTAATCAATACACATTCTCAGAGAACCATCCTTCTTTTTAACAAATAGAACTAGCACACCCCAAGGTGAGAAACTAGGTCTGATAAAACCCAAATCTAATAGTTCTTGCAGCTGTACATTTAATTCCTTCAACTCAGCTGGGGCCATTCTGTAAGGCACTCTAGACACTGGCTCCGTCCCTGGTGCCAATTCTATAACGAACTCAATTTCTCTATGCGGTGGCAACCCTGGCAAATCTTCTGGAAACACATCCAGAAATTCACAAACTAACCTGGTATCCTCTGGTCTCACTGGCATGACCTGAGTGGTGTCAACCACACTGGCCAAGAATCCAATGCAATCTCCTTGCAATAAATCCCTAGCCCTCAATACAGAAATCATAGGAATGCGAGGTCCATGCACAGCACCAACAAACACAAAAGGATCCTCACCTTCAGGCTCAAAGGTGATCATCTTCCTTCTGTAATCAATGGTTGCCCCATACTTTGCTAACCAATCCATACCCAGTATCATGTCAAAGTCAGTCATTACTAACCTTATCAAATCCACTTATAACTCTCTGCCCTCTACTGTCACTGGCAAAGATATGACCCATCTTCTGGATAGCACTAACTCTCCAGTGGGCAACAAAGTTCCAAACCCCACAGCATAAAAATCACAAGGTCTACACAGTCTATCAATAACACTACTAGCAACAAAAGAATGTGTAGCACCAGAATCAATCAATACATTATAAGGGGTTCCAGCACTAAGAAGCTGACCTGTAACAACTGAGGGAGAAGCCTCAACTTTTGCTTGTGTCAATGCGAACACTCGAGCTGGGGCTGAGCTGTCTGCCTTTCTAGGTTCTTCTTTCCTTGCCTTAGGGCAATCGTTTTTAAGATGACCCACTGCTCCACATGAGAAGCAGGCCCTTTCCCTACACTCTCCAAAATGATGCCTCTTGCATCTAGGGCACTCAGGATAAGACTTCCAGGCTTCACTACCTCCTGGACGACCCATAGAAATACCACGGGGCCGCCTATCAGGACCTTGAACTGGGAAGGTGTCAGGAACCTTCCTCTTTTGATCACTGGAGCCTCCACCCTTACCTGAACCCAAAAATGGAGGACTTGGCCTCCTGAATTCCTTTCTGGCTGCACTGTCACGCTAGATTTTGTTCTCTGCACTCTCAGTTGTGAGTGCATTCTCAACCACCTGTGCATAGGTAGTAACCCTAGCCACAGTGGTGATACGTACATCTCGGGCTAACCTGGGTTGTAGCCCCTGAAGGATTCTCTCCCTCTTGGTCCCATCAGTGGGTACCAATTCCATGGCAAACTTTGCCAACCGGTCAAATTTCAAGGCGTACTCAGTGACTGATAAGTTCCCCTGAAGTAGCCTAATGAACTCCTCGGCCTTCGCCGCCCTGTTAGCATCATTATAATATTTTTCATTAAACAGAGTTTGAAACTCCTCCCAACTCAGGGCATTTACATTCTTGTTCTGGGTAATCACTTCCCACCAAATTCGGGCATCCTCCCGAAACATATAAGTGGCACAGGCCACCCTTTCATTACCAGTTACCCTCATAAAATCAAGGATAGTGGTAATCATGCTCATCCATTGTTCAACCTTGGCAGGATCTGCACTGCCCTCAAATACAAGAGGTTGTTGCTTCTTGAACCTTTCATAAAGAGGCTCCCATTTATTTCCAACCTCAGGCAGCTTCCCAGCTGCTGGCACCGACACAGGAGGTGCCTCTGATACATTGGCCACTGCAGGGGCTTGCTGCTGTTTCCAGAGACGAAGCTCTTCTCCCTGTCTTAATATTGTAGCCTGCAGATCACTCACTATCTGCTGCCAGTTTACAGGAGCTGGCTGTGGAATCTGAGACTAGTCATTTTCCTGACCCTGACTGTTATCATTATTCTGGCCCTGATCTCTCTGGCCAGCTGAAGTATCTGTTTGCCCTGGATTCATTCTTATTTCTGATACCTTTCTGAAATATTGATCAATACGACCAGTCAGGTACTAATAACTAAACCTCTTGCCGCCTTACGGTCCAAGAACAAGCAGACAATTATCACATTCCACAGTCATAGAATATATACAGGCAGATACATGTCTATAGCATTTAGCACTCAGCATGTATCACATAATAGTTCATAACAACCATACTAATAAGTATGTTCCAGCAATCCTAGTACTAATAAGCACACAGTTGCTGAGGATATAATATTTCAGGCCACATGTTTAACATGGTGTCTCATGCATACAGGTAAAGCATATATACCACATTTAAGCAGTTATACATATAACTACATAAATAGTTACCAAACCATGAGTCGAGCTTGACTTCAGTGATGTGTGTACATGCCCAGCCAGTCTGCAGGAACCCTAACCTTGGCATGCTCTGATACCAAGTTGTAACGCCCTGGTTACCCCAGGACAGTTACGGTGAATGGTGAACCGGAAATTTGACCCGCTACCCAAGTCCTTTGGTTAAAAACGTGCTCTAAGTGTTATTAACAGGTTAAGGTTCAAAACAACAAAAAGAAAAGGATACATTTTATTAAATATATAACTGCTCATGAGCTTATCAAAACGTTTACAAGTTATTTACAACTCAAAATGGTCAATACTATTTCAAATTTACAAACTCGCCGACCTAAGCGGCAAAATAGGGTAAACCCCCTAGTTCCTCTAAGAACTCCTTGGCCGTGGTGGTCAAGCGGGCGCATATGTACACATCACCACCTAAGCTCCCCACTCAAGGTTGGGTGAGCTTTTCTTTCCCTTTACCTGCACCACATAGCACCCATGAGTCGAGGCCCAGCAAGAAAACACAATATAGCATGATATAATATCAACAATGATCATAATAATCATTCAAGACTATTAGTCCAAAACAGATAGGTGACAGTCGCAAAAGTCACTAAATTGGGAATAGCTCCCTTCAGCCTTGTGACGATAGGGTCACCGGGGCTTAACAGGTAAGTGAACCTTTCATTAACTTAACCAGGATAGGTGCATGGTGACTGGTCACCAACATAACCTTCCTCATGACCATAGAGTCATAATCTTGGAACATCGTTCCCTAGCCATGTGACAAGCAGTCACCTGGGCCTTAGGCCCTGGCTCTGAATAACTAGTCTTAGACTAGCCAAGCGCTTATAAGTTCATTGACCTTAGGGTCGGTCCAGCATTAATGCCTTGGAGCCATTCAATGCTGATATCGATTAGATCTAATCTTCATTCGGCCCTGCGTTCAGGACGCTTATGCCTGTTCTGACTCTTAGGTCAGTGTCCCTGACTAGTCAGTGCCATATACAAGTAAACAATACTCGCAAGCATTTAATATGCAATCCATGTCCACATTTATCAATCAACATGCCTCAATAACAATCATGCATGTCATATATACACGAGGTGCAGTTTTCTTACCTCACATTCGAGCTAGAATGAATAAAGGAATTGTTATCCCCAAAATTTGAAAATGATGATGTGGCAATAAAAATGACAAAAGGCAAGGAATGGTTGGGTGACCTAGCTTAGGAGTAGCCTAGTGCATCAATGAAGAGTTTTGACTTCTTGAGAGGTGTCATGACCAACCAATCAAGTTGTTGCATCCGACCAGTAATGACCTTGCTGCCCAAGAATGACTTTGTTGCCCAGGAATGACATTGCTGCCCAGGAATGACCTTGCTGCCCAGGAATGACATTGCTGCCCAGGAATGACTTTGCTGCCCAGGAATGACCTTGTTGCCCAGGAATGACCTTGCTGCCTAGGAGTGACCTTGCTGCCCAGGAATGACCTTGCTGCCCAGGAATGACTTTGCTGCCCAGGAATGACCTTGCTGCCCAGGAATGACCGATCGGTCATGCACATGTCCGACTAGCTAGGTGCATGTCTGATCAGCCAAGTGCATGTCCTACCAGCCAAGTGCATATCCTACCAACTAAGTGCATGACTGTCCAGTCAAGTGCATGAGTGCCCAGTAGAAGTATGGCCGACCAAAAGGTGATATTGATCAACCAGGTAAAACATACTACGTCAAGATTCCCAGAAACGGCTTCAACAAGAATCAGTCTTGGCATACGCGGGAATCTCTCATTCTTCCCACAAATTGGGTGTTCTGTTACATTTTGAATATTTTTGTAATTTAAATATAATAAGAATAATAAAATATCTCGATCCCAGGGGATATCAGATGTATGATCCTAAGCCTATAAATATATGGCTTATGGGATCAGAAAAGGACTTTTGGAAATTTGAAGTTTTGATCTGAATTTTCTAGAGAGAGAGTGCTTTTTCTTGAGAGAACTCTTTTGTATTCTGAGAATTTACACTGAAGAAACTCAGTTGACATAGGTTCATCTGATCTTGAGTGTAGATAAATAATCATATCTCTAAGTGGATTAGGCTATTACCAACATATTGGGGCTGAACCAATATAAAAATTGCGTGTGTTATTTATTTTCTGTTCAAAATTGCCTGTGTCATTTAATTTCTCTTGAAGGCTTTATCGTTTTTGACGTTCTCACGTTGTTGGCCAAAAACGCGGTCAAAATTTTGGTGCTTTCATTGAGAGCCTGAAGAGAAAAACAGACGGTCCCTGGAGTAATATGGCGCCTAAAAACACCAATGCAGCCTCCAAGAAAATGGGCTCCTCTAAAGAGCCTGCTAGATCAAAAGGTCCTAGCCTTCAAGACCGTGAAACTGAGCCTAGATTCGTGCTCGAGGACGTAACCCCAGAGGTTGAAGAGCTCCAAGAAGCCATGAACGCCTTCCAGGAGGAGATGGCACAGTTCAATGCCAGACAGGAGGCGTTCGCTGAAGAAATGGCTAGGCAGAATGCCGCATTCGAGCAACAAAGGTGGGAAATGGACACCAGGAGTGAAGAGATCCGGCGATAGCAGGAGGAGGCCGATAGGCGACATCGCGAGGCTGCACTCGCTCTGGAGGCAGCTACACAGCTGACCCGGGCCAATGCCCAAGCTACACCTGGAGTGGCGGCCACCCCAGGAGCAAGGACCACAGAAGCTGGTCGAAAGAACACTGATAGACCCCACTTTCGCAGACCAAGCAGGGGTGGTAGTAACCCACCTAGTCGTGAGGAAGATGGGGTCCAGTCGGACACTGGCTCAACTCAAAGGGGGAAATCCAGAACCCCCTCAAGTAGCCACCGATCAGAGACTTCCAGGTCAGGAAGTCATAAGTCAGGAAGCAAGACAACACCTCCTGGGCAGGAGCACAATAGAGCTCCTCGAGGTAAAGAGACTTCCCACTTCAAGGATGGGCATGGGCGTGATGAAGCTGATAGTCATCACACTGACCAATCAAAGGACAAGAATAATGATAACCATCGAGGAGGAAAGGATCGCCCAGTTCAGACTGGAAGGCCACCACTGCATCCTAACCAGCGCAGTGGCAAGGAGCATGTTCCACCCAGCAAACCTTCCGAGAAGACTCGGAGTACAGTGTTCGACCGATTGGAAAAGCACACTACTCAGAAGGATCTAAGGGATGTCATTGCTGATAGACGAAGGATGGTCCCAGTCGAAGGGCAAGATCCAATCTGACCTACCAGTCGAATAGAAATACTCGATGATGGTCTGCCGGATAGGAGCGCCCGACTAGGCGATCCCGAAAATGAGTCCCTAGCAATGGCCCCAGGCATCCAAGCCTAGCTTGATGCTTTGACAGCAGCAGTCCAAAGTCTGTCAAAATGACCATCTGCGATTGATCCAGTAGACCACAGGAGTGGCAGCCCTTTTTGTGCTCAAATTAGAGCAGCTCAACCACCAGCAAAATACAAAGCACCGGTACTGCCAGTTTATACAGAAAAGGCAGACTCGATTAGGCATGTTGGGAAGTTCGAAGATTAGATGGAGCTGCTCGGGGTGAGTGATGACTATCGCTGCAGAGTCTTCCCCACCACATTGTTCGACACTGCCTAGGAGTGGTATTGGAAGTTTAAGCCTAACTCCATCACTTCTTGGGAAAGTTTTAGAAAAGAGTTTTGCAGGCAGTTTAGTGTTGCACGGACCCCTCCTGTTTATGCCAATCACTTGGCAGATATAAAGCAAGGGAAAGATGAGTCTCTCAAGAACTACATAAAAAGGTTCATGAGAGAAGCTAATCGAGCTACTACGGTTGGAGATGAGGGGAAGATGGTGGCAATTTCTTTCGGCATTATCTACCGAAGTCCTTTGTGGGACAGCATCCATCGCCATCCAATTTCAACATTACAACATTTTATAGACCGGGCAGACAAATATATGAAGTTGGATGATGCAATTGAGAAGGGAGAAAATGGACTGAACAATTCGAGCGGATCGACTGATCCTCCCAAGAATGGTGGAAACGATCAGAATGGTGGTAAGAAACGTGGGAATAATGGGTCTGACCGCCACTATGAGAAGAAGGCTAAGTCGGGATCAAACGACAAGCCAACTAAGTATGAACCTCGATTCACTAACTACACCACTCTTTCGGCGAGCCGAGCGGAGATCTATTTTGCCAGTCATCAAGAGGTCCCTTACCGGAAACCCCCACCGATCAAGAAGGAGATGAGTAAGAGAGATATGAACAAGTTCTGTCGCTTCCATGGAGACTATGGTCACGACACGAATGAGTGTAATCATCTCAAAGATGAGATAGAGTTTCTCCTCCGGTTGGGGAAGCTAAAAAAGTATCGAGCAGAGAAGACCCAAGGAGAAGGGAGTAACAACAATCCTGGGTTCAAGCGGCAATGATCCCCACCTTTGCAACCTGAACCTGTGGACTTCACACTAGATACCATATGTGGAGGACCACATCTTGCTGGAGATAGCAATAAGGCGAGGGAGAGGTATGCTCGCACCCTTCGTCATGAGTTGGATGCAGCATCCACCTCCGAGATTATGACAGTGGAGGAACGACCACCAAAGAACCCAAGATACGAAAGTGAGTCCCTCACTTTCACTGAAGAAGATGCTCGACATGTGAGGTATCCTCACAATGACCCTCTTGTTGTGACAGTCCAAATTGCCAATATGAAGGTGAAGAGATGTCTGGTCGACACAGGGAGTTCTGTGAACATTATTTACAAGTCATCCTTCGAGAGGATGAAGCTTTCTATCAATGACTTGAAGCCGTGCTCTCAAGTCATTTATGGGTTTACTGGAGAAGGATTGTCACCAGCTGGAACAATCAAGCTACCAGTCACGACGGGGGAGGCTCCCAAACATGAGACAGTAATGACCGAGTTTTTGATTGTTGATTGCCTGTCCGCCTACAATGTGGTTATTGGTCGACCACTACTCACAAACTTACATGCGGTAGTTTCAATCTGGCACCTTTCCATGAAGTTCCCGACCAGTGCGGGCATAGGCTGCATCCATGGAGACCAGAGGGAGGCTAGGGAGTGCTATAATGCCTAGGTAGAAAAAGCAAGGAAGGGGCCAAGGAGAACAACATGATTGTATGTGCTGAGAGAGAGGAGGTGGAAGAGATGGATGTCGACCTGAGTTTTGCAGTGGTAACCAAGCAGGAAGGGATGTTAGAGGAGTTTGGCCAAGAGAGCACTCTTGGTTTAAAAGAGCAGAAAACCCCATCCGGTGATGAAGTCACCAAATAGGGCGTTGCCCAAAGCGAGGGAAGGGACTTTGATCCTCGCTTTGGGGATTATGAAAGTGAGTTGGGACCATCCGAGGAGTTAGAGGAGGTCTTGATAGATGAGAATGACCTGACCAAAGGTGTCAAAATTGGAAAAAAGTTGAATGTAGAGGTGAGAGCACAGCTGGTAGAATTCTTGCGAAGGAATCAAGATGTCTTCGCCTGGTCTCACAAAGATATGGTGGGTATCTCACCAACTGTGATCGGTGCAGCAGAAGAGGAGATTGCTCGACAAAGATCGAGCAAAGGCTCTTAAGGAGGAAGTAGAGTGGCTAAAGGAGAATAGGTTTATAAGGGAAGCATATTACCCTGCCTGGGTTTCAAACCCAGTGTTGGTGCCCAAACCCAATGGAAAATGGAGGACTTGTGTAGATTTTACTGACCTGAATAAAGCATGCCTAAAGGATTGCTTTCCTTTACCGAGAATAGACCAGTTAGTAGATGCAACCTCTGGTCATGAAACATTTTCCTTCATGGATGCATATTCGGGGTACAACCAGATCAGCATGCATCCTCCTGATGAAGAGCATACCAGCTTCCGAACAAATATAGGGTTATACTGCTACAGGGTCATGCCCTTCAGACTGAAGAATGTGGGAGCTATCTACCATCATTTGGTGAATGGTATGTTCCGCGACTTAATCGGCAAGAGCATGGAGGTGTACGTAGACGATATGCTGGTGAAATCAAAGGAAGCTAAAGGGCACGTGCGAGACTTAGAGGAGTGCTTTGCAATACTAAGAAAGTACAGCATGAAGTTAAACCCCCTCAAGTACTCATTTGGTGTGTGTTCTGGAAAATCTCTTGGGTTTATTGTGAACTCCCGAGGAATAGAGGAAAACCTAGAAAAGATAAAGGCTCTCATAGAAATGAAGTCTCCAACTAGAATAAAGGATGTACAAAGCTTGACTGGGCGGATTGCAGCTCTAAGCAGGTTCGTTTCTAAATCAACGGACAACTGTGTCCCATTTTTTAACCTGCTTAGAGGGAGCAAGAAGTTCGAATGGACGGTAGAGTGTGAGCAAGCTTTCCAGGCCATAAAGGAGCATTTGGCCCAACCTCCTGTTCTTTCTAAGCCAGTTGATGGAGAAGACCTCTTTTTGTACCTAGCAGTCATGGAGCATGCTGTTAGTGCTACCTTAGTACGAGAAGAGGATAGAGTGCAGCACCCGGTGTACTATGTTAGCAAGCGATTGATAGGAGCAGAGTCCCGGTATCCCGTGATCGAGAAGTTGGCTTATTGCTTGGTACTTGCATCACGAAAATTGCGGCCATACTTCCAAGCACACCCCATTAAGGTCCTTACTGACCAGCCTCCAAACCAAGTCTTACAGAAGCCGAAGTCGTCTGGTCGGCTACTTAAATGGGCAGTTGATTTGGGCCAATTCGAAATCAAGTACCAGCCGAGATCTGCTATTAAGGGTCAGGCTTTGGCAGATTTCATCGCTGAATGTACCGGGATCGCTGATGTTCCCGACCAGCAAGAGCGTGTCACTGGGCAGAAAGATGAACTTCCTACTTAGAAACTTTTCATTGATGGGTCGTCGAATGAGCATCATTTAGGAGCTAGAATTATATTGGTCACACCAGAAAAGCACCGAATTCATTGCGCACTGAGGTTCGGATTCAATGCTTCTAATAATGAGGCGGAGTATGAAGCCCTCCTAGCAGGCTTGCGACTGGCTAGAGATGTACGTGCCCGGTCGGTGGAAGTAAATAGCGATTCCCAATTGGTGGTCTACCAAGTCTTGGGGGAATATCAGGCAAGGGGCCTACGCATGGTGGCATACTTAAATAAGACCAAGGATCTGCTAGCACAATTCGAGGAGTACACCATCAAGTTAGTACCACGAGAGCAGAACTCTAACGCGGATGCTTTAGCAAAGCTAGCTAGTGCAAAAGATGCCGAAACTCTGAATATAGTACCTGTTTACCGAGTTTTTCGGAAACGAATAACTAACAGAATAATAAAAAGATAAGAACTGTAGAAATACTGAAATGTAACTAAACAAACAGTGTTTTTACGTGGTTCAGGCGTTAACAAGCCCTAGTCCACGAGTCGATGTTATTATACTTGGAAAAGGTTACAGTAAGATGGCTGGTGCATAAGAACTTCACACACTCACAATGTTTCTCTCGGGTTCTCTTGAAGAAGATGAAGCTAGAGAGATTTTGGTAGAGTTTTTGCTATGTGATCTCTCGGTCCCCCCTCTTCTTGTAAAATGAAGGGGCCTTTATAGCTAGGGTTTCGGATTAGGGTTTTTCTCCACGTACATGAGTCTTAATTACACCAGCCATAAATAGGGGATACAATTACTGTAGTCGCATGGCTACAAGACTCTATGTGGGCATATTTACGTGAAAGTATGGGGAACACACAAAGTCAGCCGTCTTTTCCAAGTTGTCAGCAGAACAGTAGGCGAAAAGGTACCTTTAGGCGTGCTGGGATGTGTGCGGCTTTGTCCTGACGGGCGTGTCAGGCGGGATCCTGTGTCAGACGGATATCATTCCAAATATGCCCTCTCCCAGACTCGACAGTTCGGTTTTGTTCTGTGCGAGGCACGGAACTGTTTCCGCGGAGACCACTCGAAGGGCCTCTCCTGGAAGGGGCCTCCCCGAGGGGTATCCTTCGGGAGTCCGGGAGAGTCAACGAGTTTCCGTGTTGTGCTTGCTTGGAAGAGTAATCCGGATATCAAACAGGGGAGGCGAAGCCTTTCTGTCCATCCGCGAGCTCTGGTCACCTACCGTGAAAGACATCGATAATTCTGCTTCCCCGAAGTCATCAATCTAAACGCTATCCGGAAATCTGGATAACATTTACCCCCCAAGGTCGCGGAGCTTTGAGAGATCCGGGAGCTTGTACAATCAGTTTCTTAGACTAGGCGAGGGGGCACCTTCTGTGTTCCCGAAAAGGTTCCTTTTTCCCGCCTGAGTATTAGTATGAAAGAGAAAAGGAATTTCTTCTGTTTGAGACCAAGTACTCAAGTGCGGCAAGGATCACGTGTCATTCTGGGAATGGTTCTGCGACCAAGACGTGTGCGTGAGGCGACTGGTTGAGGATGCGTGCGTCAGTCATCTGACCAATGATTTGACGGTTTTTAATGGTACTCAGGGCCCGAGGTGGTGTAATGATGGGAAATAAATACTTTATTCCCATCCGAGGAGTCATAAATAGGATCGTCGCTTCCTCTCCAGCCGTTGGATCTGATGCACACGGAATGGGAAGAACGGGACCGTCCATTTGAGGAATTCGAAACGGCCTCTTCCCTGCTATATAAACGAGGGAAAGGACCTTTCTTCCTCTTTACGCTTTCAGATTCTCCATCTTTAGGATTTTCAGATTTCCAAACCTTCGAACTCTCAGGCTTCCCAGCTTACGTTCCTCCGAACTTGCCATTTCTTTTGGTAAGTATCTGGAAACTTTTCTTTTTGATTTGGCAGTGGGTTTATTCCCCGAAGTTCCTGGTTTGAATCGCCGTTCGTCTTTGCAGCTTTTACTTCTCGCGATCGTGCTGTGCAGTGATCCAGTTACTCCTTCAACCTCCACCTACCCGAATATCAGTAAGTATTTCTACTTTTCTCTTTCCTCCCAAACCTTAGGTTGTTGGTAGTTGTTAGAGTAGAGGTTTCTGCCATTATTGCTTATGTGCATGTGTGAATAGGGCTTTGGTAGGCATGTGATTGATTGTGAGTCGATAAGTAGCCTTTTCTGCGTGTTTTGGCGATTTGCGTTTGGAAAGTCGTCCCTTGTTTTGCTGTTTTAGGGCATAAGCATGAACGCCTTTAGGGTGTCTTTCTCTGGAAAAACACTTCTTTTGGTGGGCTTAGGCTCGGGGTCTGAGTCTGGTTCCTTGCTGTCCTTCGGGTGGCATGGTGCCAATCCCTCGGCAAGCTCGGTGGGAGCCTCTCCAAGCAGTTTTCGGGGAGGGTCTCCCCGACGCCTTTGATACCACTAGGGTATGACAAGGGTGCTGACTGCTTAGAGTGTTTTCTTCTTTCTTTTCTTTTGTCCAGTGACGAACATCTCGAAGGAACAACTCCTTGCTGCGGGGGAGGCTGAATCTGCCCAAGAGAAGGGCTCTCCTGTCGCTGGTGGAAAGGGGAAAGGAAAGGCGAAAGCGGTCGCGGCTAGCCCACCAACCTCCAATAGTTCCATCTGGGAGATGGACCAAAAACCGAACCTTTTCAGGAATTATGGCATGCTGGAGCTGTATTCCTCTGAGGCAGGCCTGAAGAACATCCCAGGTCTGATGTGGCACCGTCTGTCGGTGCTGGGCGAGTCAGCTAGCCAGAGCCACGAGGGCTTTGGTGCCTGGAGCTGGGCACACATAGTGTGCGGAGCGCACTTGCCCCTAAGGAGTTACTTCGCCAATTTCTGTGTGAAGGCGGGGATTGCCCCCTTCCAGTTAATTCCTCCCAGCTACAAGCTCTTAGCGGGGTGGTTCATCTTTTGCAAGTCCCGGAGACTGGAAGCTCCTACCCCGGAGGAGGTGCTGTACTTTTATGGGTTGAAGTCTCAGCCTATGAGGGGTCACTCAGAAAAGGTGGGGTTTTACAGGCTAGAAAGGCACCCGGATGTGATGTGCCCCACTTGTCATACCGCGAGGGTTCCAGACCTCCGGGAATACTGGTTCCTGACGACTGGCTTCCCGCTGAAGAGGGTGCCAGCCCTATCTTTGGACTTCAAAATCCCTGGTAAGTGCTCCTTCTTTTCCTTTTCAACTTTGTTTCTTTGCATTTGATTTGCCTTTTGGGAGGATCTCTAACGCTTGTATTTGATTTTTGCAGAAGTCGTTCCGCGGACACCTCGCTGCGCGGAGATGATAAGGAGGTCCAAGTTCTACGAAGGGCTTTCTGAGGAAGAGTTGAGAGTGGAGGGACTTGTGACCTCCGAATCGTTGAGGGAGTATGGGTTACTCGCCTCCTTCCAAAATATCGAGCCAGTAAGTGGTAGGGGGCAGACTCAGGTGTCGGCTGACATCCGGGAGCAGATTGCCCTGGAGCTGTCTAAGGTGATCACCCAAGCCGCTCGGGACGAAAATACTCTATCTCCTAGTTGGGCGGAGAGGTTCCCCGACCCCCAGCCGGAGGGAGAGGAGATCGAGGCTCGCCACGCCGCGGCTTACGCTAACGAAGGGGCTCCGGGGGCTAGTTCCTCCGGGAGAGGTAAGACTAGTTTTCGATTGATCCACACCCCCAGCCTGTCTGAGGTTTCCCAGACCTCTCAGATGGGGTTTGATCCCCGTTTCCTTAGGCTAGATCCGCGTAGGATACCTTTCGACAGGTACTGTGATAGGGTAGATGAGCTCCTCTGGTGTCTGAGTGATGGTAGTCTGCCAGAAGGTGTCATCATGGTTGACCCTTCTTCTCTCAGCATGTTCTTCCCGGACTTCAAGGAGTACGGGAGCTTCCTGGAGCAGGAAGCGATGTTTTGTTTTGCTAGGGGAAGGCCATCCACGTTTCTCGTGCATGGTCGTCCCTTTCAAACTTTTCTTTTTCTTGTTTCTTGTTCCCTGCTGGCGGGCTTGCTTGTACTTTTATGTTGCTGATTGTCTTGTCTTCCGCTTATCTTCTTTCTCATTTCTTGTTGGTTCATTAACCTTGCTTTGTACGTTTCTTGCAGAGTATCCCGAAGCCAAGATGTTGGGGAGGGTTACTTTGCTTATTAAGAAGGCTGCCACCAGCCAAGACCCACCCACGGGGAAAGGGCGGAAGACCAAGGCTGGTAGGGGAGGTAAGGCTGCCTCCCCCAAGAAGACAAGTGGCGAGGCGCAAGCGTCTCCGAGGGTAGAGAAGTCCCCTGCTGACGGGCCTTCCGAGACTATGATGGTCTCGAGTAGCAGTAGTGACGGGGAAGGGCTTGTGTTCCCCGTGAGGACAACTGGGGTGAGCAAGCGTCCCGGAGAAGATGCTGAGGGTGCTAAGAACAAACGCCTTAGACACTCTTCTCCCGGTCGAAGGCAACAACAACAGCAACGACAGCAATCACAACTACAACAACAGCAGCAACAGGAACAAGAGAGACAATCACCAACGCCGCAGCAGCGGCAACAACAACATCCAAACCAGCAGCAGCAACAAGGGCAATTACTTCTGCTACCGCAGTAGCAAAAGCAACAGACCGGGGCCTTAATACCCCGGCTGCCTCCTCCTCCAGCCCAAAGGGGGTCCACCCTTCCGGGGTCTCCGTCTTCTCAGACAACCAATCTTCCCCTGCCTGGCCTGAAGTTCCACTTTCCGCGGAAGCCAACCAGTTTTCCCGCTGCCTTCCTGGAGGGTGTAAGACGGGCCGATAGTTTTTTGAAGAGGCGGCTAGAGGCGGAGAAGGCCGTTACTCAGGGAAGGGCAGATAACTTGTCTGCCGTGAAGAGAGCTGAGCTGGCCGAGGGGGTGAGATCTCCTCACCCGGCCGGAGCGGTTCTGGATGGTCCAGCCTTGGAGAAGAGGCTGGTGCCTAGGCTCGGACGTGCATTGGCGCCGTTCGGAGCTGAGATGATGGAGGACATGGCCCTGAGCTTATGCGAGCTCAATTCTGAGAAATGGGCCATCAGCAGCAGCAAGGATCCGCTGTTGCTGACACACACTGTGAAGCAGCAACTGTCCGGGGTAAGCCGTCAGTTGTTATTTTTTGGGATCACCTGTCTTTTGGTCCTGCTTTAGCTCATTCTGTTGTCTTTCCTTGCAGGCCTCTATGATCGCGGAATGCTCGTTCCGGGAGGTTGGTGCAGCTCTGGTTCAGCTGGAGGAGAGCCAACTGGCTCGCCAGGCCTTGGAAGCGGAGAAACAGAAACTGACCCAACAGGCCTTGGGGGCTTCGGAGAAGATTGATCAGGCCCGACGCACGGCTGAAGAAGAGGCGGAGAAGAAATATCTTGCCAAATATCAAGAGTACCGGGCCAAGGCAGAGAATGAGTTTAGACAGCGGTCGGATGGGATTAAGATCGAAAACTCCAAGCTCCGGGAAGAGCTGTCCCAAGCCAAGGTGGAGAAAGATACCCTGGAAGCCCGCTTGCAATCAAAGAACGATCTCCTCCTTAAGCGGCAAGAGGAATATTCCACTCTTCAGAGTAAGCTGCACGACGAGGAGCAACTCCATAAGAGGAGCAGGGATCTCGTGTCTATGCTTCAGTTGGGGCTCGCCGAGAAGGATAAAGAGATCGGGGCTTTGCAATTCACTGCCAGGGGGCATGTGACCGAGAAGCAATCCGTGCTGAACCAAAATAGGGAGCAGCGCAAGGCGATTGATTCTCTTAAGGGGGAGCGGGATGCCTCCAAGGCCGAAATGGAAAAATTGAGGGCCCAACTAACTGCCGCGGAAGCACAGCTGGCAACCTCCGAGGCAGAGCGGTTGAAGGAGAAGGAGGATGCTGAGGTGATACTGAACAGGACTATTAATATATCGCATGTGGTCCTCATGCATCAACTCTGGAAAGTGAACCCGGAGGTGTTAGGCTATCTGGGAGATGATGCCGAAGCCATGAGGGAGAAGCTACTCGTGTGGGATCAGGGCCCAGAGGCGTACGTCCAAACTTATAACATTGACGAACGTGCTGAAGCTCCTGAGGCGGGAGATCCCGGAGAGGCGGGGACCTCTGAACCTTCTCATGACCAAATCCCTCCTTCCAATGAGCCGACTCCGCCAGCCTCAGCTGAAACAGATGCCCCCGAAGCTGCGGTCGTGGACGCTGTAGTTACCCCCAATGCTTGAAGGGGTTTTATCTTTAATTGTTTTTCATTTTGAGTTTTTCATTGCGGAAATTTTTGCCATAATCATAGCATTCTCCTTTCTTTTCTGCCGAGTTCTTTATTTATCTTTGCGCTTAGGGTAGACATTTATACGGTAGAAACTGTTGTAGGGGCGTATGGGGTTTTGGTTCCAACGGCCAAAACTTATGCACTTCCCACTTGAAGCTTTAACGGATGATGTCTTTCCCCACGTAGTTTCTAGGTTACGAAGGTTTTCTGGTTCCAACGGCCAGGCTCCTTTCACCGTACTTTATCTTTCCTGAGGCAAATAGCCAATCCCGGGACTTGTAGTTATACTGTTCGCTGGGATTGCTAAGGTGAGTCGTTCCATTGTTTGGAACGGGAGTTCTTTTGGTGAGCATCGCTAGACTTAAGGTTAGATCTTTGCGAAGCAAAACTAACTGTTGTTGCGAACCTCATGGTGGCTGGCTTCAGGGACCTGGCATGGAGCCCTGCGAGGCTAGATCCGCGCGAAGCAAAGCTTTAGAGCGCTCGCGGATCTTGCCATCTTTTGCCTTGCGGGATCCGGAGCTGGAGCATGCGAAGCAAAGCTTTACAGCGCTCGCGGATCTTGCCATCTTTCGTCTTGCGGGACCCGGAGCTGGAGCTTGCGAAGCAAAGCTCTACAGCGCTCGCGGATCTTGCCATCTTTCGCCTTGCGGGACCCGGAGCTGGAGCTTGCGAAGCAAAGCTCTACAGAGCTCGCGGAGAATTCTGCAAAGGACTTGTCAAGGAGTTGGGGGTGTTTTGGCGTAGCTCTATGAACGTGCCTCAACCCCCAGTCCCGTCCATCGCTGGGCTACACAAGAGATAATTCTCATGATACATAATGGCAGGCATTTCCGTGGCAATTTTCACTTAAGCACATAATGCACATATGACACGTAATGCAAGCATGTTCATGGCAACAAATAAACCTAAGCTTAACAGTTAGAGCAAAACAATTTAAAAACTTCAAACACAATGCTAGCACATAAGTGGTGTTCTGTGTACGTTTTGTTCAAGGGGCGTATGGCTAAGCCTTAGCCATGTATACCCCCCAAGTGAGCGTGGGGTCCGGACGTCTCCGGACCGCGTGGTCACTTGTTAAAATGCAGCTTTGAACATAGGGAAAAAAAGTGCAGTAAAAGCGGAGTGAATCCCTCCGTGTTTCATTAAAATAGCCTGCTAGGCGTTAGTTTTACAACAGGGAGGATTATTTCCACATTTTTCACTTTTGTTATTTTCACCAAGGACTTCCGACTGGATGGTCCGGGGCCTACTGGTAGCAACGGCGGAGGTGCTCCGCGTTCCAGGAGCGCGGGACTTTAGATCCGTCGAGTCTCTTTAAGTGATACGTCCCATGGCCCACTTTTTCTTGGACTTCGTAGGGGCCTTCCCAGTTGGGTCCAAGGACTCCTACTCCCGGATCCTGCGTAGCAGGAAATACTCTCCGTAGGACAAGGTCCCCAACTTCGAATGCACGGCTCTGGACTCTCGTGTTAAAGTGTCGGGCTATCTTGCCTTGGTACATTTTTAGTTGGACCTGCGACTGCTCCCGGAGCTCTTCGATCATGTCTAAGGACTCCTGGAGGAGGGCATGGTTCCGGGTAGGATCGTAGGTGTCTTGCCTATGAGAGGGGATCATAGCTTCTACTGGGATGACGGCCTCGCAACCAAAGGTCATGGAATAAGGCGTGTGCCCCGTCGAAGTTCTCTCTGTTGTGCGATAGGCCCAAAGTACTCGCGGAAGTTCTTCCGGCCAGTGAGCCTTGCAGGCTTGGAGTTTTTTCTTCAACGTGGTCTTTAATATTTTGTTTATAGCTTCCACTTGTCCATTAGCCTGGGGTCTGGCGACTGCGGAAAAGCTTTTGATAATTCCATGCGAAGCACAGAAGTTCGTGAAGTGTTCACTGTCAAACTGCTTTCCGTTGTCGGACACAATTTTCCGTGGAAGCCCAAAACGACACACTATATTCCTGATGACAAAATCCAGTGCTTTTTTAGATGTGACCGTGTTCATAGGTTCAGCTTCAGCACATTTGGTGAAGTAGTCTACCGCGACTATGGCGTACTTCCCTCCACCCTTTCCAGTGGGGAGGGAACCTACTAGGTCAATGCCCCAAACGGCGAACGGCCAGGGGCTGGTCATTAGGGTAATTTCCGTAGGCGGCGCTCGCGGAACCTTGGCGTACCTCTGGCACTGCTCACACTTCCTGACATAATCCACACAATCCTTCTTCATGGTGGGCCAGAAGTATCCTTGTCGAAGGATTTTTTTGGAGAGGCTCAGCCCGGAGGTATGATCGCCACAGAAGCCTCCGTGAATCTCATGGATGATGGTGCTGACTTCGGTTCCGGCAACACACCTAAGGAAGGATATGGACAACCCCCTGCGGTAAAGCTTTCCATCCATAACCACGTATCGGGGAGCTTGATACTGGAGCTTCCTTGCGTCAGCTTTATCAGTGGGGAGTTCTCCGGTGGTGAGAAATCTGAGGATGGGTCCTATCCAGGAGTGGGAATGGTCGATGATGGCGTTTATCCTTCGCGTCTCAGTACTGGGGGCTTCTAAGTGCCCGATGGGGACTAAGCCATACTGTTCAATCTCCGGGTCCGTTGCAAGCTTGGCCAGCGTGTCCGCGAGTGAGTTCTGGTCCCGGGGGACCTGGCGGATTTGGTAGCCTTTGAAATGCTGCAGTAGGTCGTGGGAGAGAGACACGTAGGCAGCCATCCTTTCGCCTTTCGTCTGGTATTCCCCGGATATTTGGTTTACCACAAGTAGGGAGTCGTTGTACACTTCGATTTTTTGGGCTCCGACTTCTCTGGCCAGTCGTAACCCAGCTAACATGGCTTCGTGTTCTGCCTCGTTGTTGGATGCTGGGAATGCGAAACGGATGGCGCTCTGGAGCTGATGCCCTTGGGGAGATATTAGGATGACCCCCGCTCCAGCTCCTTTTTCATTTGAGGCTCCGTCTACATAGACCTTCCAGGTGGGAAGTTCCGGGACAGGATCTTCTGGGAGGTCATTCATTCCCGAGCACTCCACAATAAAGTCCGCGAGAGCTTGACCTTTTATGGAAACACGCGGTTGGTAGTGGATGTCGAACTGGCTTAGTTCCATGGCCCACTTAAGCAATCTGCCAGAAGACTCGGGCTTCTGCAGGACTTGTCGGAGAGGGTGGTTGGTGAGTACTTTGATGGTGTGCGCCTGGAAATATGGCCTCAGCTTCCGTGAAGCGATCAGCAAGCAGAGGGAGAGTTTCTCGATCATCGAATATCTGGACTCGGCGTCCAATAACCTCTTGCTTACGTAATACACAGGGAGCTGGATACGGCCATCTTCCCGGACGAGAGCGGCACTTACTGCGTGCTCAGTCACAGCTAGGTATAAGAACAACGCCTCTCCTTCGACCGGTTTGGAAAGAATGGGGGCTCGGGTTAAATGTTCTTTGAGGTGTTGGAAGGCCGCTTCGCATTCGGGGGTCCACTCGAACTTCTTGTTCCCTCGCAGAACATTGAAGAAGGGGATACACTTGTCGGTGGCCTTGGATACGAAGCGGCTGAGAGCAGCTATCCTTCCGATAACGCTCTGGACATCCTTATGCTTCCGGGGGGAAGGCATATCTATGAACGCCTTTATTTTCTCAGGGTTGGCTTCCACTCCGCGGGAGCTGACAATAAAACCGAGGAACTTCCCAGACGAGACCCCGAAAGTACATTTCTTTGGATTTAGTTTCATCCCGTACTTTCGGATCACGGCGAAAGCTTCCTCAAGGTCGTTACTGTGGTCCCCGGAGGTCTTGGACTTTACCAACATGTCGTCCACGTACACCTCCATGTTCCTCCCCAGTTGGTCCTTGAACATTCTGTTTACCAGACGCTGGTAAGTCGCCCCAGCATTCTTCAAACCGAAAGGCATGACCACGTAACAGTAGACACCCTTATCCGTGAGGAAGCTGGTGTGTTCCTGGTCCGCGACATGCATCTTGATCTGGTTGTATCCGGAGTACGCATCCATGAAGGATAAGAGTTCGTACCCGGAAGTAGCGTCCACCATCTGATCGATTCGCGGGAGAGGGAAACAATCTTTCGGGCAGGCCCTGTTTAGGTCCGTGAAGTCAATGCACATTCTCCAGGACCCATCGGGTTTCGGGACCAGAACTGGGTTGGCCAACCACACGGGATAGTGCGACTCCTGGAGAAAGCCTATGGACATCAATTTGTCCACTTCAGCTTTGACGGCTTCGGCTCTCACTGGGTCCAGCGGCCTCCTCTTTTGGCGAATTGGAGTTGCAGCTGGGTCTATGTTGAGTGCGTGGCACGCAACATTGGGATTAATCCCCGTCATATCAGCGTGGCACCATGCCAGGATATCCTGATTATCCTTCACAGTGGCCACGATCTTATCTCGAACGGCCGACGGCAGGTTTTTCCCCACCTGAATGACCTTGGTGGGTTCTCCCGGATTGAGGATCACCTCTTCGACTTCCTCCATCGGCTCTATTGCTTTCTCGATTCCCACTCTTGGGTCGAGTTCGTCAAAGTATGCCTCCTGAGCATCCCTAGTTTCTGGCAATACTTCCGCCAAAGGAATGGCAGCAAACGTCTCTCGGGCCGTGTAGACGGCTCGGACGGAGACGTTATAACAGCTCCGTGCACTTCTCTGGTCTCCTCGAAGGGTGCCAATACGCCCATCGTCGCAGGGAAACTTCAAGCATAAGTGACGTATCGAGGTTATGGCCCCACAATCGATCAGGACCGGTCGGCCTAAGATGGCATTATACGCCGTGGGGCAGTCGACCACCACGAATGTGCTATGCTTGAAGGCACAAGCGTCGCTTTCTCCTCTGAGGGTGACTGGAAGTTGAATTTTGCCTAATGGCATGAGTGCGTCCCCATTGAAACCTTGAAGCTGGATGGGGCATGGGGCCAGGTCCGTCTCGGTCAA
This sequence comes from Humulus lupulus, assembly GCF_963169125.1. Lineage (NCBI taxonomy): Eukaryota > Viridiplantae > Streptophyta > Magnoliopsida > Rosales > Cannabaceae > Humulus > Humulus lupulus. The sequence goes on along the minus strand of NC_084797.1, from coordinate 107,928,109 downwards.
TCCGATCGCGTGGAAGGCCGCTTTGAAGAGGATGTTCACGGAGCTTCCGTTATCGATCAAGATCCGTGAGACCTTCTTATTGGCAATCTGGGCTTCCACCACGAGGGGATCGTTGTGGGGGAAGTGCACATGTCGAGCATCGTCCTCCGTGAAGGTGATGGGAAGATCCATCATTCGGGGACGTTGAGCAGGTGATTGGACCAAGGCGCACATCTCCTCGGCGTGCTCTAACTCCCTCAAGTACCTCTTCTGGGAGTTGCGGGTGCTTCCGGCAAGGTGTGGTCCTCCGGAAATGGTGGCGACGTGTCCGTCAACGGGTGGCGGAGCAAGGCCGGGCGGATATGGGTTGCCTGGTCCTGGAGCCAACAAGGCAATGGGCGCCGGAGCAGGTGGAGGAGGAAGTGCTGGGAACTGGGACCCGGGAGCTTGGGGGTGACCGGCTCCAGGAGCGCTAGCGGCCCCCCTCTGTCCCGGGGAATATGCAGCTCCGTGAACTACCCCCTGTCCGGGATAGATTATGGGTATTCTCACCCACTGACCGAGGTGTCCCGCTCTTGCCAGGGACTCGATCTCATCCTTCAGCTGAAGGCACTCATTCGTGGTGTGCCCAACGTCTCCGTGGAACTCACACCTCTTATTGGAGTCTCGCGGACGCCTTCCTCCGTGAGACACTTTCGGGGGCTTCCTGTAGTTGACCATATTACAGGTCGCCCGATAGACATTCTCTCGCGAGTCTATCAAACTGGTATATTCCGTGAACTTGGGCTCATAGTCCTTTCGGGGTTTCTTTGAATGGTCTCCCCGGTTGGAGTTTCTTTCGCTTCGTTTGCTCCGCGATTGGCTCAAACTTCGTTCCGGGGCTTCCGCTTGCGGCTGCGGCATGCTAGGAGCGATACTACATCCGGTTTGTACTGCTCCATACCCATAGAAATGGGTTTGACCCGGCGTCTGAGCAGACGCGGAAGGCCCATACACACTCGGAGTGAATCGGGCTCCTGGAAGCGTGAGGGCTGGTGCGGGAGCTTGCGAAGCAAAGCTCGGCGCAGTCACGGAAGGGGTTGGAGCCGGGGGAACTCCAAAGGCTTGCTGGTAGGCATCCTCAAGGTTGATGATTCCCTGAGCTTTTGACATGAATTCGGACAGGGTTTCTGCCCGTCTCCTTTGCATTTCCCCCCATAGCAGGGAGCCGACAGTAAGGCCCGATTGAAGGGCGATCAGCTTCATGTCATCGCTGACCTTGGTTTTTGCAGCAGCTTCCATCATTCTCTGAATGAAAGCTTTGAGGTTCTCAGTGGGTTGCTGCTTGATGTTGGTTAAGGAACCAACCTCCATGTCGTGGTCGCGGGCAGCAATAAACTGCCTCCTAAACACGGACTGTAGCTCCTTCCAACTGTGGATTGATCCGGGAGCTAATCTTTTCCACCAGTCCTCCGCGGACTTGGTAAGGGTGAGTGAGAAGCACATGCATTTGGCGTCCTCACTGACGCGCGCCACTTGCATCATTTTATTGTATTTAGCTAGGTGGGTACGCGGGTCTGTCCTCCCATCATATAATTCTATGTGAGGCATTTTGAAGTTATCCGGGAGGGACGTTTCCGCGATCCTCCTAATACATGGTTCCGGGTCTTCCTCCTCAGAATCTGACAGGGCCCCACTTTGCTTCCGGACCAGCTTGGTCAAGGCAGCAATCTGTTCCTCGAGCCTCTTCGTATCACTTTCCGGGAGGTCACGTCCCCGGAGCTTGTCATTAATATGATTTCGGAGGTCATCTCCGCGAGGCCGGGCTTTTTCCCCTTTGGCCTTCTCATACTTGGCCTCCAACCTTCTTCTTAGGTCCACCGTGGACCAGCTATCTTCGGAGTGCGAGTTCGCAGCCCGACCGTCCTGATTGACGGAATCACTGGGGCGGTTGTTCCTTCCCCTAGGCCTGGGTGCCTTAGCACCGGGCCCTTTAGGCACAGAGTGCCCCCTTGGGGCTGAAGGGCGTCTGGGCTTAGGAGCACCAGAGACCTTCTGCGCGCGGGGGGGGGGGCAGTCAGCCTGGTGATTCACGCCTTTAGGAGGTGCAGGGGCGTCAGCGCGCACAGGCTCTCCAACTTTTTCTTTGCCCTTGTTAGGGGCGGCTTTGGATGGTCCAGCAGCGGCTGGATCCGGCATGGGGGCATCAGCACCACCTCGAACAGAGGTATCCTCGTCCGAGTCGCCTAGATCTCCGAACTTACTTTGGAGGCGTTCCATCATGCGTTGCATTCTTTCGGAGACGCGCTCCTGCTCAGCAAGCTTGGCCTTAGTGGCCACCAGTTCTTCGGCTACTTGGACCAGTTCTGGGTCCTTCTCATAGTAGCAGCCGTCCTTGTAATAACCGTCTTGGACATACTCTTCTTCGTCTTCTAAGTATGTTGTATCTTCGGTACTGACCTGATCCTGGCGGGATGTCGGGTCTTCACCTCGGTAGTCTAAGGGTTCGCTTTGCACCACATCTTCCATCACGGTATCGGGGTTGACCGTAGCATTTTTGTCAACAGCGGATTTTCGCGTAGTCACCATCTCTTTAGTACGAAGTGAATACAAAAAACGTACACAGAAAAAGAGCTGACTAACAACTTCCTACAGCTCTCAATGAAAGCACCAAAATGTTTACCGAGTTTTTCGGAAACGAATAACTAACAGAATAATAAAAAGATAAGAACTGTAGAAATACTGAAATGTAACTAAACAAACAGTGTTTTTACGTGGTTCAGGCGTTAACAAGCCCTAGTCCACGAGTCGATGTTATTATACTTGGAAAAGGTTACAGTAAGATGGCTGGTGCATAAGAACTTCACACACTCACAATGTTTCTCTCGGGTTCTCTTGAAGAAGATGAAGCTAGAGAGATTTTGGTAGAGTTTTTGCTATGTGATCTCTCGGTCCCCCCTCTTCTTGTAAAATGAAGGGGCCTTTATAGCTAGGGTTTCGGATTAGGGTTTTTCTCCACGTACATGAGTCTTAATTACACCAGCCATAAATAGGGGATACAATTACTGTAGTCGCATGGCTACAAGACTCTATGTGGGTATATTTACGTGAAAGTATGGGGAACACACAAAGTCAGCCGTCTTTTCCAAGTTGTCAGCGGAACAGTAGGCGAAAAGGTACCTTTAGGCGTGCTGGGATGTGTGCGGCTTTGTCCTGACGGGCGTGTCAGGCGGGATCCTGTGTCAGACGGATATCATTCCAAATATGCCCTCTCCCGGACTCGACAGTTCGGTTTTGTTCTGTGCGAGGCACGGAACTGTTTCCGCGGAGACCACTCGAAGGGCCTCTCCTGGAAGGGGCCTCCCCGAGGGGTATCCTTCGGGAGTCCGGGAGAGTCAACGAGTTTCCGTGTTGTGCTTGCTTGGAAGAGTAATCCGGATATCAAACAGGGGAGGCAAAGCCTTTCTGTCCATCCGCGAGCTCTGGTCACCTACCGTGAAAGACATCGATAATTCTGCTTCCCCGAAGTCATCAATCTAAACGCTATCCGGAAATCTGGATAACAGTACCGGTAGAATACTTGGCGGAGCCAAGCATTGATGAACAAGAAGCCATGCCAATCACGATAGCTGACACCTGGATGACTCCCATCATTGCTTATCTTGAGTAAGGAACCCTCCCAGATGATCGTAATGAAGCAAGGAAGATTATGAGGCAATCTGCTAGGTACACCATGATGGATGGAGTGTTGTATAGAAGAGGGTACTCCCTACCTCTACTCAGGTGCATAACACCTGACCAGTCAAAAAATTTATTAGCTGAAGTGCACGAAGGGTTCTATGGAGATCATGCTGGGGGGCAGAGTCTATCTAAAAAGATCTTGCGGCAAGGATTTTTCTGGCCTACGATGAATGAGGATTCTATGGAGTATGTGAAGAAGTGTGATAAGTGCCAGAGATTTTCTAAAGTGCCCAGGGCGCCTCCGAATGTCTTAAAGCAAATGCAGAGCCCATGGCCTTTTACAGTGTGGGGCATTGATCTGATCGGGAAATTGCCCAAAGGAAAAGGAGGAGTGCAGTTTGCAGTGGTTGCAGTGGATTATTTCACTAAGTGGACTGAAGCCGAACCACTAGCCACGATCACCTCAAAGAAAGTGCTGGACTTCGTGGTTAAGAATATAATATGTCGCTATGGTCTGCCCAAGAAGATAGTGTCTGACAATGGCACCCAATTTGACAGTGACATATTTACCAATTTTTACACTCGGCATGGCATCACAAAAAGTTTCTCCTCGGTAGCCCATCCACAAGCCAATGGGCAGGTTGAAGCCGTAAACAAAACTCTGAAGGACACTCTGAAAAAGCGTCTGGAGCGAGCTAAGGGCGCTTGGGCAGAAGTCCTTTGGTCATACAGGACTACTGCCCGGACAACAACTGGCCATACCCCATTTTCTTTGGCATATGGGTATGAGGCCATGTTACCTGTTGAAGTAGACCCCCCGTCTCATCGAAGGACCATGTACAACCAGGAGGAGAATCATCAATTGCTAGCAGAATTTTTGGATTCCCTCGAGGATAGATGAGAGAAGGCAAGCTTGAGAGTTGCTGCTCACCAGCAAAAAGTGGCGCGCTACTTCAATTCCAAAGTACGAGATCGAAAGTTCCAGGTCGGAGAATTGGTCCTCAGAAAGGTGTTCGTCAGAGACCCGGAAGCTGGCGTACTAGGATTAAACTAGGAAGGACTGTATCAAATCGAGCAAGTCTTGCCACCCGGCACCTACAAGCTTGCTCGGTTAAATGGAGAGCTGATCAGGAACTACTGGAATGGCGAGCACTTTAGGAAATATTATCAATAAATACTGCTTACAGAGTAGTAGCTTTGTATCAAGTGTTTAACTTGTTATTTAAGTTTGTATTGTTTAAGACTCGTTATTAGACACGTTTTGTCATTTATTTATTACGAGTAATAAAAGAGATCACGCGCAGCGTGGTCGAATCTTGCTACAAATTTTGCATATGTGTTGATTATTCTTGCTTGGCAGTGTTCAACTGTCATTACGATTTAAACAAAACAGGTCTTCTAAAAATAAATATACATATATACCGGACAGTGTTCAACTGGTCGGTATCCATGAGATGAATGATCAACGTTTAAATAGTTGCATGTGTTTTGTAGTGGTTAATTGCTGAAATATGTTTGAATATTCTATGTGTTTCACGAGTAGTCACTGCTCGGACAAATTCAGTCAAGTAGCAAGTGATCAAGGATTTTTCAACCCTCAATCACTTGGGGGGCACATAGAGTATACTGGCGTGCACATAAGGCATACTGGCGTGCACTCCAACAGTATACTGGCGTGCACATAAGGAATACTGGCGTGCACTTCAACACAGGCAATAAGAGCACGAGCAAAGATATATGTTTTTAGGCTGACTTGTAAATTTTGAAGTCTAAAAAGGCCATTAAGCTAACTTGTTTGACAAAGCTTAAGTAACTTGGAATTTTTAAAAAAAATTTAAGTTAGAAGCAGATATTCGTGTGATAATAAACGTGATGCTCATAAAATGTTAGAGCAATAAGAGCGTGAGGAAATATATTTAGTATGGACTTATGAAATGTTTAGAATTTCTAAGTTAGAAAACTAAATACTCATGTGAAAGTTAAGGGCATATAGAGACTTTACTATTCACAATAAACTTGTAATGTCTTAAGTGTAAAAAGACTTAAGTGTTTCAAGCTAGTTAAAAAAGAAAAGTAAAGTTCAAGTGCCAAACAGCTCAATCATACGAGCAAAAGTATAAAAAACAAAACAAACTATGATAAAAGACTAGTAGGACTACAACTGGTCATGCAGAAGCTCTCTGGTAGGATGAGGGATCACTGGTCGACTACTCTAGTAGGCTGATCAACCCCCTCCTCGGCATCAACTGCTCCTCTCGCTCGAAATGATAGTGTAGAGGAGGCAGGTGTAGTGCCGGTAGGATTAGCAGCTTCCTCAGCATCCCTGGCCTCACATCTGGCGAGCTCCTCTGCCTTAATCTCATCGGTGAGCAAGTCGAGCTTGAGGGGTTTATTTAGCTTCCACACCTGATAAAAGCAGTTGAAGCAAGTCTCCTCGTAGCGGGTTAGATCAGCTTCCTTCTCTTGCTTCAGCTCTTCATTCTAGCTAATTAGTCCCTCGTTCTCACGAGCTAACCCCTCGTTCTCACGGGTCAATCTGTCTAGCTGATCAATCAAGGACTTGTTGGCTTGGGTTAGCTGATCATTCCCATCAGCCAACCCCTTGAGAGACTCTTTTTGCTTAGTTACAGTCTTCTCCACCCGTTCCAGCTTGGATTGAAGAGCGTCCGATTTCGCTTGATTTTCCAAAAGTTGATCATTTAGGACCTTGATCAAATCCTTGTAGTTGACTGATCACTGCTGGGCATGACAAATGGTCATGAGCGTCTGCATGAAAAACAAAAAGTTACTACAAAAATGAACGTAAGTAACAATCTATCTTGTGGTAGAGCACTTACATTTGCCAACTGAGCAATCCCTCTCTCTAAGACAACATCAACACTGAGTCGAGGGAAGGATTCAAAGCCTTGAATCGTTGAAGCATCAAGGAGGTTCTGATCAACTGCCCCCCTAAGTTTGGTGCTAGCAGTACGGAGTACCTCGCTCGGGCCGGACGGACAAGGGGGAGTTAGGCTCGCTGATGGAGGAAGTGAGGAAGGGGTCAACTGCGGGATCGTAACTGACCCCTCAGATTGTCTCCCTTGGCTCGGTGGCACTGCCCTCGGGACCTTCCTCGGGGGAGTGGGGCCACTTCCTTCGCCAGACTTCCTCTTTGGAGCAGGAGGAACGATGCAGTGCCTGAACATCTCTGGATCTGCAAAAGAGGAAAACATAAGATTCGTTAGAAAAAAATATATAATAAAATGTACATAAATATATTACTACTACAATTTTATTAGTCTCAAATCACCAAGTTATTAAACATATTCCTATGACTCCTAGACCTGAGTTGAGAATCTGATCGCTTAAGTCATCCTCGTCGTCAGAAGATGAGCTGAGGTCTCTCTCAGTCTGGATGGCCTTTCCTTTCCCGGACTGAGTGGGAATAGCATATCTGTGCTGAGGCTCAGGCTGAGGCTCCCTAATGACAAGATCGCCAGGTCTATGGGAAAGCGGAGATGGCCCAGGAGAAAACTGGTCAGTCACCACCTCAGTGCCCGCATTAGACTGATCAATCGTGTTGTTCTCCTCAGTGGTACTCTCCACCGTGATATTTTGGTTACACAGTATCAGGCCCACCATCTGAAGGTTGTCTACAGTGACCAAACTTTTCACTTCTTTCTCCTCGATACTCATGTTAGCCAGCACCTTTGCTCGCTTGAACATCCCTTGAGTAGGCAATGGTTGCTTGAACGGACCCGCATGTGTAAAAGACAAGTTGTTGTCTTTGATGTCTGATGTGAGGAAATACTCTGTGTAGTATTTCCCGAGGTTCGACTTGTGTGCGATACCACAAAGGTATTTAATCCCCTTTTGCCTATGAAAGAGGTGAAAAAAACCCATGTTCTTGTGGCTGGGGTTAGTCCTGAAGTCGAACAAATAATGTACCTCGTGAGGAGTGGGCTCGTCCCAACCTTGTAGAAAGTAAAGAATATACAGCGCGGACAATGCCTGGACCCCATTCGGTGTGATCTGTAAATGGGAGACGTTGAAATAATCTGCTATAGACCGGAAATAGGGGTGTAGTGGGAGTGTCGCTCCTGCGTGGATATGGTACTTGGACCAGGCACAGTATGGTCCGCCGGGCCTGTTGGCTCTCTGGTGAGGGCCCGGACATATCACGTTCACCCCACTCAAACCCAAAGCTTGGATGTGTTTATAGAACATCCCGGGATTGAGTTTTGTAGGCTGGGCAGTGAACCAGGAAGTTGCTTCTTCTCCACCCTTCCGTGGTTTTTGGATGGCCAAGTGCTGGACCTCGGTGGCAAACTCCTAAAGAGGTGATCTCGAAGAAGCTGCAGTGTGGGCCTCACTGTGTTCCACCACCTTTTGCACCGCTCTGCGGGCAACTTGTGGATCTTGGTCCTGGAGGAGTCTATTGGATTTCTTCACCCTCATGGTCGACTGTGCAGCTTGTTGAAGAAACTGTTCCTCGTGAAGGAAGTACAAGGCTGAGCGGGGAAGGATCTGCTTGAAGCGGCGAAGGCGATCCTCAGGAGTGTGCTTGGTGGAAGACTTTGATGAGGAATCGCTGCTTTGAGGGGTCTCGATTGACTGCGGGATAGATGTATCGGAGTCCGTATGGTTGTCACCTCCCCTATAGTCAAAGCGATTCATCTACAAAAATAAAAAAATGGGGAGGTGAGTAACCATATAGATAAAATTCAATAAGAACAAAATTTATTTTTCTACTTAGAAAATTTTCTTTAAGTGGTAAAAATATAGCATGCATGGGAAAAAAGAATTTTAGTGCTTGAAGGTGCCTAAAAATGTTTAAAAGTGCCTAAAAAATGCTTAAAATGAATAAGGCATAGAGCATGACACGCTTGGTCCGAAGAGCCAAGAGGAACCAAGGGGTCGTGTGGTGTTCACTCAGAAGCAACTAGTCCGAGTGGGAATGTCTGCCTATGTCTGATCGGGTGTGTGTGCCTATGCCCGATCGGGTGTACGTGCCCTAAGGGCTGTCTGAGGAGTCCATCACCCATGTCCGTGTGTGTGCGTGTCTAGCCATGTGCACCCAAGCCTAGTGCATCCGAGGAGCCAAGGTGCATGTCCGGTCGGACACCATATGTTCGATGAGAAGCATGCAAACAAGCCCAGCCGAGGAGATAATGCGTAGGTCCGGTCGGACACTCTACGTCCAAAGAGAGGCATCCGAGGGGGTACGTTCCTTGCGTCCAAGAGGTGCATGGGTTTGGTCCGAGCGGACCATGCTTGGCATGGTGCCAAGCTGAGCATGTCCGTAGAGGCCTGATTCACGTGTCCGATCGGAAACCCTACGTCTGAGGAGGAGCGTCGAGAGGATGCGTACTTCGTGTTCGAGGAGAGGCGTGCCTTGCATCCGAGGAGCCCCAAAGCATGTGTCCGGTCAGACACCCTTGTCCGAGAAGAGGCAGCGTGTCCGAGGAGATTAGCCTAATGGCGAGGGGTTCAAATGGTCCAGTCCGAGCCACAGCCCATGGTCCGATCGGACCACATGTTTTAAAAAAAAATAATGACCGATCGGCCATGTCCCTTACCATACCACATTTTTCATACCCAAATTCCACTATTTTCCTTGAGCCGAAAACAAGTTCCAATCCAAAAAATCAAAGTCCTAAATTTCCTAACACAAACATGTTTCCTCATCCAAAGCACACAATCACAAGATCAAAATAGAGAAATTGAAAAGTTTTTCAATGTTCTTGAAACCACCTATGCCCTCAAAAACCCATAATCATGATTTAGGTTAAATTGACCTATTTTTCTTGAAATTCTCATGAAATTGAAGCTAATGTTGGGTTACCCATAGTACAAACATCATCAAAACAGCCACTAAACACATTATATCTCTAAGATTCATGGGCAAATTCAATGAAAAATCCCCTATAGAGTTTCGGCCACTACATGTATTTTTCATGGATTTTTTGAAAAAATAACAAAAATATGAGAGCATGGAGGAGAAGACTTACCCAACTTTGGAGAACCCTTGATTTGATTGGAGATTTCCTGAAGGAATGAAGAGCTTCACCTTGGAGTCCCTTGAAGTTTCGGCCAAGAAAAGGAGAAACCAAGAGGTTTCGGCCAAGAGAGAAAAAAGAAGAGGAAGGGTTTTTGAAATTTGATTTTCTTGTGTAAGTGTAGGGATTATTTAAAGAAAAAAGTGGGAGTTACCACTTATTTTTGGACCCTTGGAATTCCTGGGCTATTTTTTCTCCCCACGATCATGAGCAGTTATTTGCAGTGATCGTGGTCTGTGGAGCTGTGGTCTGCTACATGGCGGGAAGATGAACAGTTATTTTTTATAATGCCGTCAGCTGCGGAGAAAAAAGTTTATTATGTGAGGTATCATATAATAAACTTGGGGGGCAAATGTTATCCCCAAAATTTGAAAATTATGATGTGGCAATAGAAATGAAAAATGGTAAGGAATGGTTGGGTGACCTGGCTTAGGAGTAGCCTAGGGCATCAATGAAGAGTTTTGACTGCTTGAGAGGTGTCATGACCGACCAGTCAAGTTGTTGCATCCGACCAGTAATGACCTTGCTGCCCAGGAATGATTTTGCTGCCCAGGAATGACATTGCTGCCTAGGAATGACATTGCTGCCCAGGAATGACCTTGCTGCCCAGGAATAACATTGTTGCCCAGGAATGACTTTGCTGCCCAGGAATGACCTTGTTGCCCAGGAATGACTTTGCTGCCCAGGAATGACCTTGCTGCCCAGGAATGACTTTGCTGCCCAGGAATGACCTTGCTGCCCAGGAATGACCTTGCTGCCCAGGAATGACCTTGCTGCCCAGGAATGACCTTGCTGCCCAGGAATGACTTTGCTGCCCATGAATGAACTTGGCCGATCGGTCATGCACATGTCCGACCAGCTAGGTGCATGTCCGATCAGCCAAGTGCATGTCCGACCAGCCAAGTGCATGTCCTACCAGCCAAGTGCATATCCTACCAGCTAAGTGCATGACTGCCCAGTAGAAGTATGGCCGACCAGAAGGTGATATTCATCAACCAGGTAGAACAGACTACGTCAAGATTCCCAGAAACGGCTTCAACAAGAATCGGTCTTGGCATATGCGGGAATCTCTCATTCTTCCCACAAATTCGGTGTTCTGTTATATTTTGAATATTTTTGTAATTTAAATATAATAAGAATAATAAAATATCCCGATCCTAGGGGATATCAGATGTATGATCCTAAGCCTATAAATATATGGCTTATGAGATCAGAAAAGGACTTTTGGAAATTTGAAGTTTTGATCTGAATTTTCTAGAGAGAGAGTGCTTTTTCTTGAGAGAACTCTTTTGTATTATGAGAATTTACACTGAAGAAACTCAGTTGACACAGGTTCATTTGATCTTGAGTGTAGATAAATAATCATATCTCTAAGTGGATTAGGCTATTACCAACATATTGGGGCTGAACCACTATAAAAATTGTGTGTGTTATTTATTTTCTATTCAAAATTTTCTGTGTCGTTTAATTTCTCTTGAAGGTTTTATCGTTTTTAACATTCTCACGTCGTTGGCCAAAAACGCGGTCAACAGGAACGAACTCAGAGAACGATCATATTTTAATCCTTTAGCGGTCACCTAGTCATAACCAAACACGGGACATCATCAATAAAAATGATCCACATAGGTTACCAAACCAAAATATAGCCTTCGGGACATCAATCCAAACTAATCCAAGTAGTAGGAACAATCCCGAGGCCTAAAACTATGTTCCCAGGCTCAAAACACACGAATGGGCTCAACCCTGCTCAAGGGCTGCGGCCCTGGCACCTTGGGCCGCGGCCCCCAGCCACCTCTGAAAAAAGGTCCGCGGAGCCCAGCAAGAGCAATTCCCCCACCTGCTTCTTCGAGCTAGGGTCGCGACTCTCCAAGAACAGGGCCGTGACGCCCAACCCAGAACATGCCCAAACTCGTTCTCCAACATCCCAAGGCCTCCAAAAACATGCCTAAACATTACCAAATCATCAAATCAAAGTTCCCAAGCTTCCCAATGGTCCAAAACCCAAGGTTCAATCAAACCAAAAGCTCAACGGTTAACAAAGTCCAATTCAAAGCTTAGAAACTCTAAAAACTCAAAACTTTAAACTTAAATTACCTTTGATTGGGTTGTTTCTCATCAAATCCTTCGGTCAAGAAGCTTCTAATATTTCCTAGGATCGCTATGCCTCGATCCTCGCTTGATTCCGACTCTTAGAACTCGAGATATCTTCGAAAAGGCTTCGAACGGTAAAAATGAACTACGGGAAGAGAACGAGAGGTTTTCTAACGTACATTCTATCTGACAAGCTACTTCAAGATTAAGTAACCTCAAATAAAACCTAGTGCTCGGGGTCCCAAAAACACCCCCGGGGACATTATAGTCAAAACTTCCAGAATTTCATCCTGATCTCAAATACTCCCAATTTATCATCAAATAACATTCCTATTACCCAATAATTGACCCCGTTATGACAAAACCGCTAATCCATTATATAGGACCGGCTCATGCCGAATAGCTCAAATATATCTCCATAATAATAGAATCTCATTCACAAATCACAATATGCACCGAAATATACAAATATACCCTTAACGGGCCAAATTATCAAGATATCATAATATTCAAATGTGGACCCACATGCATGCATATAACATCATATTATAATATAATTCACATAAACATGCATATTATCATTTAATGGCATAATTAAACAGTTATGGCCCTCCCGGCCTACTAATCCTGCCATTAAACCACATCGGAGGATTCGGGGCATTACACGTCACTTCCTCGATCTCTTGCTCGCCAGCGGTAGAGGCCTCCCCGCTCTCGGACGGCGGCTCTGATTGAAGCCGAGCCTTGAACTTCTTGAGGTAGTGCCCCCACACTTCGAAGGCCAAGAAAAATAAGTTTCCGTCTTGATTAAAGGCCCAGCAATGATATAGCATGCTCTCCATGGAAGATATCGAGGCCGCCTTTTCCTCCTTAGTAGCAGCCTCGGCCTCCAACTGTTTGGCCTTGGCCTCCACGAGCTTGGCCTGAAGAGTAGCCAAGGAAGCCTTTGCAGTCTGCTCGCCCTCTTGAGTCACTGTTAAGGCAGCCTTTGCAGCCTGCTCGCCTTCTTGGGCCACCGTCAGGGCAGCTTTGGCGCTTAGTTCACCTTGTTGAGCAGCGACGAGGGCAGCTTAGGTAGCAGTCAAGGCGGTCTGGTGCTCGGCCTTAAGCTCTTCATTCCTGGCCCTGGGCCGAGCTATGCTGTGATGTTGAGCCAAGACCGCCTGCAAAAAGTAAGAAAGAAGTTAGGCACATACCAGGATAAAATAAAAAGAATATGTTAGGTCAAGGAAAGTCGGCTTACTGTGAGGTTCATCCCCAGCGCGGATTCCATGACATTCTCCGGGCTCCTCTCCTGGATCACCCTTAGGTCCTTCGGGTTGGCCTTATAAAAGTGCTCCACGGTGTGGTTCGCCGTCTCGTAGATAGTCCCCCAAAAAGTAACTGGAATTTTTTCCAAGTCTTGGGCGTTGACCGGGATGCGCACGGTAGTGGCGGGGACCATCAGAGCTAGGGGACCAGCTGGTGCTACCTCGTCTTGAGCAGGGGCTGAGGGAAATCGGGGAGGAGGTGCTGCCGGACCCCTCTTCTCCTGAGTTGTAGAAGCTGGAGCTGCCGAGCTCTGGCCTTTCCCCTTAGCCGGGGATTTGGAGGCAGTCGCATCAGGGGGAGGTGTCTTCTTGGGTGTAGGCCGAGGTTTCTTCACTAGCGGCCCGGAGCTGGATTTTCCTTTCTGGAAAATCGCACGGATGTCGGGGGCCCCAGATTGTGCCATCTCCTCGCCTAAAAAAGAGTTGAAAGGACGTTAATGTACATACAGAATCATTAGCCTAGATAAAATATGTATACATGCTTAAGGCATAACAAGAAGTCCTACCCTCCGAGCTAGAGGAGGAGTCTATTGCCACGATCTCCGGCCTTGGAATCGCTATAGGAGAAGGGAGCCTAAGTCTATAACTTCTTAGATTAGGGGAGGTTCAGGCTTAGGTTCTACCTCGGGGCTAGATTCCTCCACATATTTCCTAAGTCTAGGGGCAAAGACACCCTGGAGAAGGGAGGGCCACGACCTAAGGCTGGTCCCTTACTCCTCGAAAAGGGCTGACCTAAAGGATAGGGTGTTATCTATGACTAAGGTTCCCTTAGGATAGCCCATGTCGTGGCGAACAACCAAGTGATCAACACATTGAAGCAAGGTTATGTTATGGTCGAGGTCATTGGGGTGGCAATGTACGAGCTAGTTCGGGTTAAACCTAACTAGCCTAAGGTCGACGACAGCCCTATCTAGATCCCTAAAAGGGTATGGGTTGCCTTGGCCGGAGGGACCGGCTGCTGCTCCCAATAGAGCTCGTTCCATGTCAGGGTCCCGAGCGGCCTCAGGAGCTCACCTCTTTCGCACGAGTGGCACCTCGGCCTCTTCTTTCTCTTCGCCGTCGTCAACCTTAGCACCTCCCTCAGGGATAGGCACTAGCTCGCGGGCTATCGGGAAATTAGTCTGAGTCCTCCTCAAGGCCAGAGTATGCCCTTTAGTAATTAGCTTACACACCAACATCGTGTCATCAGAAACGAGCTAGCAGTAGTCCTTCTCGCTGGGCGAAAGCCTCGCCAAGGTATCGTATTGACCCTCGAGGGTCGTAGATTTGGTCGTCCTCGCAAAAATGGCTGCACGAAGATACTAAGTCAATATACACGAGAAAAGACATTGTATACGAAGAGAATAATTACACGAGCTACGAAAGGAAAGAAGACTTATGAGGATGATTGAAATATCAGAGTTCGCAGTTGAAAAACCCATTTGACAAAACTAATCTTTAAAGTCGTTGGGATGGCTGGGTAGCTCGATGATTGCGGGTGAATTCGAGAATCGGGTCAAATAGTAAAACTCGTCACCTCGTCCCCGTTGATCCGGGTTGGCCTTAAGGGAGAAGAAGTAGAGAATGTTCGCAGGGGTGGGGACCTCCCACTCATGCTTCAGAAAGAGGTACTTCAACCCCGCCAGCAGTCGGTACGAATTCAGGGGGAGCTGAAACGGCACCAACTTCACGTAATTGAGGAAGTCGGTGAAGTATTGGTCCAGGGGGAGGAAGGCCCCTACCTTTAGGTGCTCATCACTCCAGGTCGCGAAGTCATCCTGGAGTGGTGCGCAGCTCCACTCCCCTTCAAATGGAGGTCGGGCAATAAGGACACCAGTCTCTTTCCTCAATGTTGTGTGACAACATGATCTTATTGACCCTTCCTTGGGTCGTGATCTTGGAGGCTATTCTCTCTGCCTCGAAGAATGCATCAGATCCGACCACGACCTCCTCCTCCACCACAGGGCCGAACTGAGGGATGGGGGATTTGGAGGCGACCTCTTTTCCCTTATTGGCTTGTTGAGACGATGAGCCGGCTACATTCTTCTTGGACGCGCCTTTCTTGGGTGCCATTAGCTCGCCTATCGAACAAGAATGATGGAAATCTTAGTAGGCGACCTAGAATTTTGATACAAGCAAGAGATAACAAAGAAAGGCTGAGGATCCTAACACACGAGCTGAGGCAATCTCAGCCTGCGGTGTGGTACCACGCGCTACTTGTGCTACGCGCCTAGGTTTCCCAACAGACCCCTGATGTTTAGGGATCCGTGTGTCAGAAAATTAGGCCACCTTTCTTCATGAATAGCAAAACCATCCAAGAAGCGTAGCCCCTAAGCAATCTAGTTTCAAACCCTAAAAACTTTTCATCTCCCATATCCTGAGTGGGCATTTCCTAAAATCCCCCGTAAGTTACCCAGAAATTGCCCAGTTTTATGAACATCACAATTCTAGGGATATTTTAAGGCCTACTCAATAAACCTAAGTCGAAGCCTATGTGCCAAAAATATTTGGGGAATAGTCTAATATGGACTATGGAGAAATGCAGATAGGCATGACATATATAAAAAAAAAAAAGAGAGAGAGACAGAGGAAAAAGAAGAAAACCCAGAAGCCAGTAAAAGGAAAAATTCCAGCAAATCCAAAAGACTTACAATATGTTCTTCAAGTGAGAGAAGTAAACTTTGCAAGGGAGAGTTCCTGGAAGACTCCTGAGTGAGAGGATTTTTCTGATGTTTTTTGCCACAAAGGGTTTTCAAATTCCTCTGAGAGAGAAGAAAGGTTGGAAATGCAGAAGAGAAAAGATGAAGAAATATTGCAAATGAAAGGTGGTGAGTCCTGAAAATTTCCAACCCTGTTCATACATAAAAGGCATAAAGCGTCGTGGATCGTCCGATTAGGCTGGTGCAACATACGAGGATCATGTTTTGAAAGATTAAACGGCGGCAAAAAGTTGGCGAGGCCATTTAATGCAGTCCTCGAAACCCGAATAAACGCCAATTATAGTGTTCCACGTGTCCCATACTCAAGTAATGCCGAACTTGGGTAATTGCGGCAGAAGTTTATAAGCTCCCACCGTGTCAGTCAGAGGATGACGTCATAAGACACGGGGAGGGACTTGGGGGGCAAATGTACGTCCTGATATTTAAGCCCGGGTCTTTTAGGTAGCTCGAGTACAACTGGCTAGCCAAGAAAGGTACTATATGATCCACGACTTCATATTTCCTCCGCGAAGGCAGTTCGACTCCCCAGGTAAATAACACGAGCTAGAGACGCATATGAAGCACATCGCCCTAGATGCGAGCTGGCGTTATGTTTAGGTCGGGGTATGCTAAAGGTCTGCCATTTCCAGGAACCTTTATAAACTGGGTACGTTATATATAAACGTGCGTGATCAGACATCGCATGTCCGTTTATCCATGAATTCTCGGACGGAACATAAACGTGCCTAATCAGACATCACATGTCCGATTATGCTAGACTACCCATGATCAATTTTACCTAATCATTAGACCACTTAATGTAAATTGTAATATTCACCATTGTGCAAGACAGGTCACATGAAGGATTTGTATTCACGTGATGACCTCAACACCTATCCTGGGATGGTTCTTCTAAAATACCAAGACCTTGGGTAGGGAAAGGGGTTGGGTTCTTTCTCTGTAAAACAAATACTCTACAAAAATATAGAGAGATATACAGTAATAATATCAACTCGTGGACTAGGGGGATTTTAACCTCCGAACCACGTAAAAAGGAACGAGTGTTCTTAATATTTCATTTCTAGCATCCCTAAGTGTTATTTTCCTAACTACAATATATCCTTAAGTACTAATTTATTCCAGCTAATTACGTTATTTACTATTGGTGAAAAACCCCGTCAATAGACCATAATCTATGTTATCCAATCTAATTCAAATTAAATCTATACTATCCAATCTAAAATTGTAAATTCTATATTTATGCACAATAGATTGGATTGAATAATTTGAAATTCATCTTAGTACCAATTCAATACATTTTTATTAAAGAAAAATAAAAATTTAATTCAATCCGCACCTTTTTTATGCTTATAATTTTTTTTAGATTTATGAAATTTAAGTTTGTTATCAAATTTAAAATGGAAGTTATCTTTATTTTCAATGTTTGTATAAATATAAACTTTAGTAATAAATTATCAAAATTAAAAAATTTTGTGATAAATTATGAAAATTAATAAATAAGTTCATATTTAAATAAAAAGTAATTAATTCAATATTATTGTAAATATGAAATCTACATTTAACGTAGGGATGACAATTTTACAATTTTACCTGTAAATCTGTTTACCCATGGGTATCTTACCCTGATGAATAGGGTATTACCCGATAAATTAAGATTTAGGGTAAAGCGAGGGTACAAAACATGTACCCTATGAGGGTATAGGGTAGGGTACGTGTGTAGGTGTACCCAACCCTATTACCCTACCCTACTCGCAGGGCCGGCCATTGGCATAGGCGGGTCAGACCTGTGCCTAGGACTCTTAAATAAAAATGTCTCATTTTTTAAAAAATGCTATTTTTTTCTATACAAAAAGACCTCATAATTTTACAAAAACACCATTTTATATATAAATATTGTAAAAATACCAAAAAATTTCTTGGCCCCCAATGCTCATAGGCCGGCCTGCCTACCCAATTATGTGATATTCTAATTAATTTTAGAAGTATAAATAATATATCATATTAATATTTACAACCTCTAATACATTTTATAATATTCCTTTTATTTTTTTAGTATAATAATGTATATTTTATTATTAGTGTTTTTTATCCTTAATAGTTAATACATACTATATTTCATTTAATTTTATAAGTATATTTTATTGATTTTTTATTTTTATATATTTTTATTTTAAATTTTATTAGAGTAGGCTATCCAAATGTATGTAATATGATAATATTCATACCATACCCATAAAAAATTGTAGAGTAATAAGGCAGGATATAAGTAGAGTTTTTTTTTATAGGGTAGGGTCCTGGAATAGGCATACTGTACCCATACCTTACCCATTTCCATCCCTAATTTAGTGTAGATTAAATTGGTTATGACCCCAAATTAAAGGGTTGAACACTCCTAGTAACTGTAATCACATACAATATATTACCCATAATGTTTTTAAAAGAACAAAAATAAAAAAGCTCTTTAATTATTTGCCTTGTATGAAATCTTCTGCGCTACACCTCATCATTTGATTATCTAATAAAGGAAAAAGAACTAGAAACAAAACTTAAACAACAGGTTTAGAAGAAAGAGTGTGAAATGGGCGTTGTTAATTATGAGATTGACTAACGAAAAAAACCATCAATTCAAGTGTCAAATGGGCGATGTTATTTATTACCAGAAGTTAAGCATAAACACTAACTCAACTAGTCATTATATTTATACTGTAACGTATCACTTTGGTTGTACAATATATACAAACAAAAAAGAAAGAGTTTACTTGCAATGAATTTTTGGAGTACCATGAACAGTTGTAAGATTCCCCAACTCTACTGTTTCTCTTTGTCTTTACTTTTGTATCATTGCATCACTCACAAAAATTTAATCGTTTTTTTTCCTTCTTGGCACATATTAGGAGACCCATTGTCCAGTTTAATAATTTTTGTTTTTGTTACTGAAACTAACTCAATTATTAGACATATACTTCCGAGTGTCAGCAACATATAGTTTTTATCGTATATTACGAATGTTTGGCGACTATAGTTTGTCTTTTATTTTTTTTGCGTTTCTGGCCCAATAGCTAAATGAAGTGTGTGCTAATCATGGGGAAATTGAATATGAACATGATAATGATGGTGAGGTCACTAACCACTAGTCTAGTACGTGGCATCAACAAGATTCTTTGGAGAATAGGGCCCTTAATTTATATTGCTAATAAGTAATAACATACATATAAATAAACACTTATTATTTATATATATATATATATGCATGTTGTTTTCACTATATAACCGAAAATAAAAACTTGCTTAATCACTTAATTGTCACCTAGTTTCGAGCACCTACATGGGGTGTGTCCGCACTCCACACAGATTGGGAATCACTTTGAATTCTTTAGCTTAATTATATAAGAAACAGAACACAGAAGAAAAGAAAATATTCCACTAGGTGATGGTGATGCATGCATTAACCAATAGAAATCCTTATCTTTCCAGGAAAAAGCAAAAGAGCATTTTACCTACAAAAATGGTGTAGATCTTTCTCTAGGTGGGTTATTTTACCAGTCAAATTGCAGTAGCTTAAACTAATTTTAATCAAAGCTGAGTGTGAGTGTGAGTGTTGATTAATCTAGTATGGACGAAGTTGCTTAATCTATTATGGACGAAGGTACTGTACTACTTTCTTTTGCTTCTTTTTAAGCCAATAAATGCTGTGGGGTCTCCGTTCAACAAGGAAATAATAAAATAAATAACATAGAGTGTAGAGTCTAAGACCTCGTAATAATGCTCTGGGGAAGAGCAGAGTGGAGTACTTTACAATAATTGTTCATACTAATAACAGTAATACCAAGAAAAAACACTAATCATTGTTATAATTTGTATTTTGCTCATATATTTATAGTACATCGGAACTTGGGACTCAAGCTTAGGTTTATTTCTCTCTCTTTGTGGGACAAATATAATCAAACAAAAAAAAAACTAATTAACCCGTTTGTTTTCGATTGTCTTGTAGTAGCAGTTGATCCAAACTGAACCAAAGATACATAAACGAGCCAAACCCAACCCAGATTTTCTTTTGGCCTAAAAGCAAAACCTCAATTCGAAGATTCAATCATTAGACCCTTTTCGAGATCAGAACTGGGGCCTTCGTTGCCTGGAGGATTGTGATAAAAACAGATCATAGTAATGATGAATATTAATTTCGATCAGAATCTGTTTGACAAAATGCTCCAATGTGGCCTTAATTTCTTTATTAGCGAGCTAGCTAGTACTCCCATAAGAATGGCTCTTCAAGCCGGAGTCCTGTATCGGCTGCACATAAATGCCACGACGAAGAATAATAGCAAAACTCAGTGCCGCTGTCGGTACCGCCGATGAAAAGATCAGGTAGGTCAAACAATGTGTCCTCATAATTATCAGCTGAAGAAGGAGAACTAGTTGACTCTTGAGTATTACCGTTTTCCGTGGTAGTCGACGACAGAGTTGTACTAAACGACGTGGGAATCTGGGTTCGGCTCGGCTCGGCTTCGGCTTCGGCTTCTGCCTCGTGTGTGTCATGATCAATTGTTACACATGGTAACAACTTGGCTCCTTCAAAGGCTGCAGCCGCCTTGGCTGCGGCGGCTTGGATGTCCTTGGGAGTCGTGGATACCGGGCGTGGGAGATCATTTCTCAATTCAGGGAAATTGAGGTAAGCGGAGGCGCCTTTGATGGCTAGAGCCGCTACGTCATGTGCTCGAGCTGCCATTTCGGCTGTGGGGTACGTTCCAAGCCAAATTCTGGATTTCTTCCTCGGCTCACGAATTTCAGACACCCATTTGCCCCAGTTACGCATTCTTACACCCCTATACGTAGGGTGTTTATTCTCTTCATTTGTACCATTCTCACTACTTCTTGGCCTCTTCTTGCTTTGTTGCTCGTTTGACCCATTATTACCATTTTTCATTCCTTCAACTTCTTTTGTTGTGCCATTTTGAATTGTGCAATCTTGATCAGCATTCTTCGTGTATTTCTGGTACAACCCGGCAGATAAATCGGATGAAGATTCGAATGAGCAGGAGTAGGAGGAAGAAGAGGATGTGGTGGTGGTTGTGCCGAGCAAGTTTTCTTGAGCATCACTCTCGATGTTAATCTCTTTTGCCATGATGTTGAGTCTTCCTAGTTCTAGAGCTAGACAAAAGTATATATGAGAGAGTTTCTAATAAAAAAAAATTTGAGGTAGTGTTGGCCTTTTTATTATTCTTTCGCCAAAAATAAAATACGTAAAGAAATCTATAGAAGTAAAAGGAAATGAGAAAGAATATATAAAAGAAAAGATGGGGTCCAAAACGTCACAATAGAAGACTACATACAGTTCAACAATGCTGTTTCCCATGTGGGAATTGAATAATATATGTTTTGAGATGTTCATTTTTTCCAGTTTTTACTTCTTATATACATGTAGACAAATAATTTTATTGTTGAGTAAAAAAAAACATATAGAATGTATATACAAATACATATATGTATTTACATAAGTATATATATATATATACGTTTTTGTTTGTCTAAACCCAAATATTTTGGTTACACTATATAGGTAAAGTTTCGCAATTAAAAGTTAGAACCATGAATTTCACATGAACTCTGAAATGGTCCTACCAATTATTCGCACAGTAGATTTGCGGGTCCGCACCATATTTGAAAGCCCAAACCGTCTAGATCTTTCGTTTGTATTTAATTAATATTTTGTTTACATATTATATTTGCAAAATCAAATAAAGTATTTGTAAAGCTTTTGTTGATCCATCAATCTCAACTAGGCCCAATTGTGATCTCAACTAGGCCCAATTGTGTCTCCCTCGCCAACTCTTTGGTCTCTGCTCATAAAATCATCCCAATTAAAATATTATTTTATACAAGTATGTATAAATACTACAACTTTGAATATTATATAATTAAATGGGCTAAATAAAGCAAATAATTGTTAACAAAAATGTGACCAATGTGATGGAATCTTGGTAGAAAAGCCACACAGTAAGGGAATGCTGATGATGATGAGAGGAAAGTGTCTCTCATTAACTCAAGCAAGTATCAGAAGTTGGTCTCATTTTCATCTGGGTTTTCGTTTATGGAATGAGACAATCGATCAATGCTAGCTACTTCATAATCACATGAATAGTGTTGTAAATTGACACATCCAAGTTTTCTTAGCTATAAGAAGATATCTTCTAATTAATCACTTGCCTATATACAGAATGTGAACAAAAGATATTGCTTGTGGTGGTCATATAATAATAATTAATTAGTATTTTTAAAATTTAACATAATCATGTATTATGTATGTGTGTAAACGTATAAGGAATTAGATGAGATGGGTGGTTCTGCTTTTAATTTAATGATACATATGTAACAACGTATGGGCATAGATGGTGCATGTGAGTGGGTCCTGAAATAGCCGAAGCCAGATATCTTAGCCCTGTATTGGGATCTACTGTGCAACCTTTGATTCTTGGTGAAATTAATTGGACATGCTTTTTTAAAATATTAAAAAAAAAGTTGCTTGAATAGTTGGATGATATTGGACACGTTTACTTGTCTCTAGTCAATAAGTTGCTTGATTGAATAGGTTTGTCTTCAGTTGCACTATATTATTTGTCATTGAATTTTAAGTGCTTTTCTAATTCATGTATAAGACGTAACAAATTAATATGTTCAATATATATAATTGGAGAAATTTGTTGTGTACCCCAAAAAGTAATGCATTGGTGCACCTCTTTCTTGTTACTCCTTCATGATTTATATTTTAGATATTTAGGATATTTTATAAATTTTTGAATAATTTATATTATCGAAAACAAGGTTGAAACAGTTGTTTCATAAACATATAAAATTAAACATGCACAAATCCAATAGACTATTTAAACATTATTTTTTGTACGATAAATTATTTAAAATTTTCTAAAAATTTTCATGATGTCATAAATAATTATAATGTACACTGTCATATACAAAAAATAGAATTAAAATTATTCACATGCTGAAAACATGATGATGGAGCACCCGTACACCCCTTTTTGAGGGTGCACCATAGAAAAGTTTAACGGAAATTTTTTTCTTTTAGATTTAACACTTTTTTATTGTGTTCTTACAATGTTAGTTTTAAACTCACTAAATAAGGTCAATAATTATTTTAAAAATAATAATTAATAAAGGTATTTAACCAAGGTAAATAAATAAATAATAAATACGGCACAATGTTTTCTTATCACATATTTTAAAATTTGATATTAAGGTATTTAAATTACTCTATAAATTATGTTTTTAAAACTATAGCCGAAAAATATTTATGTACTTAAATCTATTCTTTTCTTTCTATTATTAATTATTTTATTTTCTCATTTAACATATTTTGTTTATTATTGAAAAATAGTGAAATAAAATATAAATATACATATTTTCTTTTTTTGTTGTTCATATTTTTTAAATAAGAAATTACTTATTTTACTTGCTCTCTCCGTTAACTAAATAATATATATTTATATAATTTTTAGTTAACTTAAAAAAATTAAATTAAATAAATAAATTTGATCCAATAAAATTCATAGTTTTAATTTAGAATTTTTTAATATTTTATGAAAAACTACTTTAGTTGTCTAAGATTAATATGAGTGAACAAAATAATTCAATCATAGACAAACTAGAAGAAAGTAAAGAACACACAAGAATTTTTACAAGGCTCACTGAATAAATCAACTACTCCTTGGGTCACACCGGCGAGGGTAAAAACTTTGACTATTTCAAATTTTGTTCTTTTCAAATTACAATCTCAAACACTAATTTGCTATAAAACAAATGAAACATGTAGAAAGAATTACATTCACCTAATATTGAGTCTCCCTCTTAATCTCATTTCTTCTAAATCTCTTAGAAGTAGTGTTGAAAGCCCTTTAACACTTTTTCTGAACTCCTTTTAGATCTATAAGAACAAATCCACCTTTTCTTCTGCTTCAAGTAACTCAAACTCAGCTTCAAGAATGAAATTTCAAATCCTAACAAAAACCTGCAACAAAACCAGAGAGCAGAATCAAGAAGAGAACAACCAAAACTCTATAAAATCTAAGTTCGTTAATTGGAAACACAAGTCTAAAGTCACTTGTATATATCTCACCTAACCAACCTAATAGAACACTTGTTGTGAGAATTTTGAACTACGCAAGTGCACGCAATCGTAACAAGTAATAAAACAGTAAGTAAAATATCATTCCAACGAGGACTATTACTGATTACCAAAACTTAATCTTTGATTCTAATTGATTGACAATTAATAAATTCCAAATTTATAAAACTTAAATAATAAAATAGAACAATGGAGGACTCAAAACTAAATATTAATTCAATGGATTACGAATTAGAGTTATTAACTTCATCAACTATCCACCTATGGTTCTCTAATTCGAATTTAAGAATTCCTATCTCTATTGTGATAGTGGATTGCAATTATAAATTATATTCTTACTAGGACTTATAATTCTCTACAATAAGCAATCACCTACATTTATGTGATAAAATAACATATTGCAGGCATTAAACATGTAATCCCTAAGCTACATAGATCATACAAGAACTCTTGTCCAATATAAATCTACGTTTATTTGACTAAAAAATATTTATCCTTCACTTCTCAAATCTCAGGTTAAAATCATATAAATCATGGAATTAGTGGCCAATTAATCACAAGCATTTAACACAAGACAAATATTTCACAACATTGATAGGAAAATCATAAAAATTTCATTAGATAATCATAATGTTTCAAGATAATTTATTAACACCCTAACTAAGAAATTAGTTCATGCTAAATATAGCAAAATCAATTAAACGAAATATCAACATCACTACACGAGAAAGTAAAAGTAACCAATGAAATAGAATGTGAGACTAGTTGATCTCCAAGCCTTTGCCTCCTCAGTGTGTTCTTTGAGTCTCCTCCCTAGGGTTTTTCTTGCAGAAATTGTCATAATGATGATTAAATAGTAATCTGTGCTTTGAACGTGAAATTCCACTTTTTCCCCTGTGTAAAATGCTCTGTTCT
The DNA here is from genome assembly GCF_963169125.1 of Humulus lupulus. Classification (NCBI taxonomy): domain Eukaryota; kingdom Viridiplantae; phylum Streptophyta; class Magnoliopsida; order Rosales; family Cannabaceae; genus Humulus; species Humulus lupulus. Next base: position 107,903,280 of record NC_084797.1, on the reverse strand, counting down.
GCAATTTGACCACTCATGCGTCACAACTCTATAATGAGGCGCCGAGCCCCGTGTCCAAAAACGGAAATACGCCTAGTCTCTAACTTTTCAAGCGTCACGACTCTAATATGCTTGTGCTGTAGCCCCAGATTTCTCAAAATTCGGCCTCTCTGTCTAATCGCAGCGCCACGGCTCTATGTGAGAGCGACGCGGCTCAAATGTCCTTTTTTCACCAAATAACATATTTTTGAAGCCAAACACAGTCATTTATCAATTACTTCCCATAAATCCTGAAATAGTATCAACCATAGGCAACAAAGCGTCATACTGCACAAACATAACTAAATAAACTAAAAAATTTCATAAAATAACCCTTTAAAATACTATAAAAACTATTCTATCAAACTCCCCCAAACTTAACTTTTACTCGCCCTCGAGTAAAACCTATTGACACTTTCTAAATCAAACTAATCACAAACATGAATCAAGTTTAACCTAACAAGCCTCCACCACATGAAAACCATGCAATACAAGCTCAGGATTTTCAACTTCATTTCAGTAAAATCAATTCAATAATCAACTTCAACCTTTGGTACACAAATCAGCCTTAAACAATAAATAACACAAAATCACAATACCATATACTTGTAAAATCTTCCAAATCATTCCATCAAAACAAATTATTTCATATGCTTGCATAATTCATCAATCTCCCCTAATATGATAACACATGCTCATGAATCAAAAGGACTTTTTAAACTTATAACAAAAGGCTTAGGCTAAGGTAGGTGAATAAAAAGTCATTTTGGCTCAACTATAACATAAGCATACAATTCAAACAAACCAATCTTCCTCAACTTGAAACTCACAAACGATCCCCAAATTTCCCAAAATTTCATACTTTGAGAGATTTCATACTGCTGAAAACAATTTTTTTTCTCTAATGATACTACACTCCCCCGCACTTATTTATTTATATATTTTCAATTTGGAGTGTAGTTTATTTTCAATATATTTCTCTTCTTCTCTCTCAATTTTCCTTCTATTAATGACACAAATTTCTAAAATATAAACTTCATTACAAACCATCCCCCAATCACTTTTCATATTCTCATGGTTTACATCAAAGGGAAAGGTAACTAACAACGTTTCAATTAGGCTCAAAATAAGTGGCAAACAACAAAATGATTCACATTAAGCTGAAAATTTGGGTAACTAAAGATTTAATATATTAAGGTTTGCTTGAAAGGCTCAATCGTTCCAAAGAATCGCCTAAATCATTTTCCCAAGCATGCATCATTCCAATCTCAGCTCAATTAACAAACTATGCAAGTTCTAGAATATTTTCAAATTTTGATCCGCAAATCCACAAACCCACTTAACATGCATATATTAAAGGATTGTATGAAATTTATTAATTAAGGCTTTCATGACAATTAAAACTCAAATCAAAGCTAATCAGTAAATTAATTCCACCAATCACACAGATTCACATAGTTTTTTTTTTAAAATCACTCACATCACATGGTTATAAGTATCACTGGCTTCAAAACAACTTGATTCATAATTATAAACACTAAAAACAACTAAAACAAAACAAAACAAATAAAGCTAAAACAAAACCAAGTAATCCCTCCCCCAAACATAAATAACACATTGCCCCCAATGTGTTAAAAAGATAAAAGGAAAAGAAAACTTACCCAACCAACACATTAGTATGGTGGAGGAGGCGGCGACTGCTGGTAAGAATGAAGCTCCGGAGGATAATGAAAATAAGGATGCGGAGCCTCATTCAAATTCCAACGATTGACCAAGGCATTCAGTTGATCAACATGTGTATGCTCATATGCATTCCTAGCTACCGCTACATTTTCCTCTGCATTCTCTGGTTCCTCTGGTTGAACAGCCTTGGCACGCCAACGACAACACGATCTTTGTTCTTCAGGATTAGGAACTGCTATAGGTGTAGAATAATCATAAATAGCACTCCGAGTAATAATACCTTGAACCCATCCTTTAACATCAGTTGGATGCACCAGAACCCCACAAGTTTCACACAGATTCGTCATAAAGGATCCATGCCCCAATCCACCAGTTGTCGTGAGCTTACAAATAAACCCAATACTATTTCTAAGCTATTTTCCCACATAAATTTTCATCCCCTTCATAACTGTGTTGACATGATTCTTGAGGAGTTCCATGACAGCCGACCATGTGATGATGCATCAAATAGATGCAAGGGTTGATGACTCAGCAGGTCCTTGTATGGACTGATTAACTTTACGTCTATAGGGGCTCCATGACGATCCCGAACCTTCCAAAAGTGAGGGGTATGTGTTGTTTCTTGGCACTCTCTTTCTTTGTTATCCCCCCTCAACAAGGCAGATAGGGCACTTTTTGCACATTATGAGTCCATCTCGTCAACCCCTAAATTTGGTACTAGATCAAGGATTGGAAGATCTCGATCTGCGAGCCCTGGCTCGACGATATAATCCAAAGACGAGGTAAGATCGCTAACCTTCTTTCATCTAGGTCGTAATACTCTTTTAAAGACAGAGAAAGAAAGTGTAGGATCATCTCTTCATATACTCAATCTTTTATTCTAGCTTTTGATTCTGAGAGATGGAGCTCTAGAAGTGAAGTTCCAAATAGTATTGGTTTTCTGCCACTGAGACTGAACATCCACCCGTCTTTGGCCTCGAAACACACCTTAGACAAGCAAATTGAATTTTCATTGAATGAATGAAAATCAGAATCTAACCATAAGTAATCGGTCTATAGAAATATCATAAAAATGTGATGAAGGGATCAACCTAGCACTAACAAAATATAAGAACACATATCCTATTCGGTTGAGTTGACACCTATACATGTGTTTGGGTTCATCATGAGTATAAGTAACCCTAGCCCCAGGGCAACCAATGAACTCTGCCACCTCCTCATAATTAATTTTAGTGCGTAAGAATTCATTATACTCATCATTCAGGTAAGATTGAAGCTCATAAAAAATGTTAAACGTCCTAGCACTAACCGGTACCCGCATCCCCCTCACAAAACATGTATTATTTTCTTACTCAGGTCAGTTTTCATAAAACTCATACACCAAAGAGATGTTTGGTTTAGGAATGCTCTCAACATTTACCACAGGCTCATAGGTTGGGTCATCAAACGACAAATTTCGATAGTCCATTCCTCGCTCTGGAACTAAACTTCACTTTCTTAATCGCTCATGTCTATCTTGAGCTTCTTTACTTACAAACCTTGACCTATCAAAAGAAACTGCCCCCCTTGAAGACGATGCTCCACTGTTACCTCTCTTCGGTCTCATTCTTCTCTTCAAAATCTTAATTTCTACAAAAAAATTAACAGCACCTCCCCTTGTTTTTTCCACTTCCCCAAATATACAAAACACCACAAGTCTCACAAATCGTCTTCTCAAACAAACACTCAATACCCAACTAAACAATAAAGCCTCTTAACCACCCAATTCACAATAATACACTGCAAAAACACCAAAATATCCAGAGATTAAGAGAGAAATATTTACTCACAATGAAAAATGATGAAACATACTCTGAATTCCTCATGCTTTCCAAAGATTGCACAATCTCCCCAAAAATTCAAATTTAGGGTTTATGAATGGCGAGAATGAAATTTAAAGGTGATTTAGGCTAAAGTAATGGTGGATAAGTGATTATATAAAGTTTATAGAAGGATTATTATATGTTTTATGGAGATATTTGAAGGTTTGGCCTGAAAAAATGGTGACTTGGAGGTAGGAAGTTCAAAATGTGTAGAGAGAAAATGATGAAGTGAAGGGCAAACACTAAAAAAATAGGGGTTATAGCAATTTTAAGGTGTAGCGCCACGATTGGTGCGGCGACCTAAAATGGAACTTCGATCGGATGCAGGTATCCAATCCCGCTGCTGAGATGTCCAACAGATTCATGGGCCTTGACGAATGGTCGGCCACCTTTTTTTTACGTTAGAAGAGCAAAAGGCCCGGGGCATAGCAGGATGAACCAATGTGAATGAGTGTAAGCTTCGTTGCCCGAACATGATTGGTGCAGCGACCCGTGTAAAATTCTGGGCATTCGCGTCACCACTCAATGTTAGGGCACCGCGACACCTGGGAACTCACCAAATTCCTCATGTCTCTGTCTATGCACGTGTTGCGGCTCAAATAGGTTCCTGCAGAAAACTTCATTTTGTTAATAGTTTTATAATTTTCACGAATTCCACGATTCATATTTACAATCTAAAGTATAAAGATCCAAAATTCTAAAGAAAAACTAAATCAAAATAAAAAATTTAACACCAAACAAAAAAAAAATACTTGTCCAATTAAAATAAAAAAACAGAATACTAAAAAGAACTTGGGATGCCTCCCAAATAGCGCTATCGTTAACGTCATTCAGCCAGAAGCTCGCTTCTTCTTCACAAAGGTTGTATCTGGATGATTGTCACAACCCACGTCACTATGGTTGCTTCCTGTATTGACGACTGGACCTGCAAACCAACACGAGTCTTTCCAACGTGCTTTGTCCCCACTCGCACGCTTCCTGGAAAAACTTCCCAGGAGGTCACCCATCACGAGACTACTCCAGGTCAAGCACGCTTAACTTTGGAGTTCTCAAGTGATGGGTTACCGTAAAAAAGATGCATCTTGTTGGCATAGGTAGTACCCATCAATCCATTTAAGCCCTCTTCAACTATGTAGTCCCATACCTACACAGTCTTAGAATCATCACACTTGACCTTCCCCAGGCGGTGTGGGATTGCACAGTTTTTACCCAGTGTTTCCGTTATGGATCACGGGAATCTGACTGTCACAATGATGGTCTTGATTGTATCAATAAGAGCACCCAAATATGGCATTACTCTATGCCCATTCACCTTAAACGTCTCTTGATCCTTTCCTTGCAACTCCACTTCCCCATAAGGAAATACTTTAACCACAGTAAATGGCCTTGACCATCGCGACTTCAATTTTCCTGGGAACAACTTCAACCTAGAATTGAATAATAACACCTGCTTCCTAGGTTGAAACTCCTTGCGAACAAGATTTTTATCATGCCAAGCTTTAGTACGCTTTTTATAGGTCTTCACATTCTCATAGGCCTCATTATGAAACTCGTCCATCTCATTTAGCTCCAAAGACCTATGATATCTTGTTGCTGTGGTATCCATATTCAACTCCCTTTGTAACGACCCAAAATTGCTAATAGGGCTTAGTTCCTTGGTTAGCATGCCAGGAGGACATAATTTGATATATGCATGTTTAATTGGTTAAATGCGTGATTATGTGGCATGCATGATTAATATGATTATATGAATGTATTATATGCATGTTTATGAGTATTAGATATGCATGTGGGCCCTTTATAACTTATAAGGGCGTGTAATTTTGACATGTTGATGGCATAAATGTGATTTTACGTGATATATGGTTGAGACCACATTATTATGTGGATATATTTGTAGAAAATGGCTCGAGATGGTCTTAGTGAGCAGATTAGCGAAATATTCACAGTGGGGTTTAATACCTAGCTCGGGGGGAGCCTAGGGGTATTTTGGGAATTTAGAGAATATTTTGGGATTTATTGAGTAATGAATAAATAATTGGTAATTAATTGGACACGGCATGATTAATTGGTAAATGGTAGGAACACTTGAGGAATTAGTAGGAGTCAGAAAATGACTATTGTACCCCTAGAAGCAATTAGAGGGATAGGAAAGCTAAAGGGTAGTTTGGTTTTTTTGGATTAAGGATATACACAGAAAAAATATTAGGAAATGATGAGAAACATTAGGAATGATCTCAAACCCTCTGTAACGCCCTACTTTCTTAGAGTCGTTACTAAGTGAGTTTAAAACGTGAAATTAACTCGGTAATCGAGGTTTTAAGATAAAAGTGTAGCTAAACCACAGACAAAGTCACATGATTTGTAAATACGACCATTCATTGAGAATTATAAAGTGTTTAACATTCGGGATACCAAAATACTGTTTAGAAATATTTACAACTCAAAAATATAAATAAAGTCGACTAGACGACAAAATCAGGTTTAATACAAACATCTCCCAAAAATACCCCTGGTCGTGGCAGCCAGGCAAGTCAAACATGTACGCGTCGCTTCACGCTCTCCGTACTCATGGTTGGTCAACTTTCCCCTTGCCCTTACCTACACCATAGAGCACCCGTGAGCTGAAGCCCAGCAAGAAAACTCACGCAAGAAAATAACATATGCACATTTATCATTCAACATATATTCAAGCCGCCAACAGGCTAAACACATATGACCATGCCGTCCCAGGTGCTTTACCAGGCCCTGGGTTCGCGGTCTACACCGTAAGGATATCCCAGGTATCCTATAAGGTCTCGCCCTAGCAACTCGCACTTCGTGTGCTAAACGCTGCTCCCGGCCCCTTGCCATTCTCGGTCTTCACTGTTCCCGGCCCTCGCTGTTCTCGACCTTCATCGTTCTCGGCTCTTGCCGTTCATTCACACATATGCACACATAGCACAAATAAACAAATACTTAACCACGTATAAACATATTCAATAGGGGCTACGCCCTACAACACAATCATGTGGGGCCGTGCCTTGCAACACAAACTATAGGGACTCGCCCTGCTCTACGGGTACAACAGTTTTCTTACCTGTGTCCCAATATACCCGAGCACCGCAATCACGAGCACAATCCTCTAACCCGAGCCTTGAAGAGAGATCCTAGTCACTTTCTTACGCATGAATAATAATCAACCATCACTTTCTAATCCATTAAATAGTTTCGAGACATAATTCTAACCTCCGGGACCTTGGTTTCTACCAAACTGGGTAGTAGAAACCTTCCTGAGCTTTAACGTTCAAGTTCCCGAGCTAAAAACCCTCATTTTGCCAAAAAAAACCACTTTTGGGTTGCGGCCCAGCCTCCCTTAAGCACAGCAATGCGCCCCAAAGCAGAGGCGAAATTGCTTCTCATCTGATAGCCTAGGGCCGCGATGCCTGGGCAATTTTCCCAAAGTCCCTTCTGGCCTAAAATCTCAAGCGGGTCGTGACGCTGATGAACAGGGCCGCGACTCAACCCCGAAACCCAGAAATTCCTTGCAAACTTTACGAGCTAACTTCCCTAGAATTCATCAATTCAGAGCCCATATCCTAGAATTCTTCCTAGGATTCATATCCAACCAACATAACCAGTATAACAACCACTAAACTTAGCCCAAAACCCATCAAAGCTCAAAATTCAAACTAAAGCTTAACTTTTAAAAATAACTTCTATGTACAGCCAAAACTTAACATAATTCAATATACACTCTTACCTTGATGATGAATTCAATTCCTCAGCTGCTGCTAACTACTTCTAGACCTCACTTCCTTCAATCATTAAGCTTCTCCCTTTATTTTCAGCAAGAAAATCCTCCTTAGCTTAGAAAGAGAGAGAACCGACTTTAGAGAGAGAGAGAGAGAGAGCTTCTTTCTTAATGTTTTCCCCTTCTAACCTCTTCTAGTGCCTTATCAGTCAAATAAATCCCAATATATCCCTTACCAAAAGACACAATTGCCTCTAAAACTTATCCTAACCCCTTAGGTAACCCAAGGGCAATTTAGTCATTTTTCATATCCAGTTAAGTCCCCTAGTATTGTTACAAATCCCCATTAATCCCAACATGTCCAAATCATTACAAAACTACTACCCGTGACTCATTAAATCCCGAACACATTTTACGTTCCCAAAATACCCCTAGGCTCCTCCCCAGCCGGGTATTTGACCTCATTGTGACTTTCTAGCTAGACAGCTCCCTAGGATTGTCTCGGATCGTGCATCACAAATATATCACCACTCACAAGTGGTAAATATCACAATATTCACAAATATCACATTTATGCCCTCAATGGGCTAAAATTACAAACATGCCCCTAATAACCAGATGGGGCCCACATGCATATTTAATTCACCTAAACATGCATTTCTAATCACATACTCATCAAATTCATATATTAACACAATTAATCAATTATTGCCTTCCAGACACGCTAATCAAAGCCCTAAGCCTTATTAGCGAATTTGGGGCGCTACAACTATACCCTCCTTATAGAAATTTCATCCTCGAAATTACCTGAACAACTCGGGATACCGGTCCCAAATATCTGATTCAAGTTCCCATGTCGCCTCCTCAACATTGTTGTTCCTCCACAACACTTTCACCAAGGTAATGGTCTTGCTCCATAAAAATTTATCCTTCCGATCAAGAATCTGAACCAGCTTCTCCTCATACGATAAATCCTGGTCCAGCTCCAAATTCTTATAACTCAGTACATGCGTAGAATCTGATACGTACTTCTAGAGGATGGATACGTGAAAAATATCATGAACCCCTAATAAAGTTGGAAGCATTGCCAATCTGTAAGCTACCTCTCCAACTCATTCCAGAATCTCAAAGGGGCCAAAAAACCTAGGGCTCAGCTTGCCCCGAACACTAAACTGTTTCACTCCCCTCAAAGGTGAAACCCTAAGGAACACATGGTCACCGACCTGAAACTCTACGCTCCTGTGTCTCAAGTCCAAGTAACTCTTCTGGCGACTCTAGGAGGTGAGCATTCGAGCTCTAATCTTGTCAATTGCCTTATTGGCCTCTGAACCATCTCAGGACCCAGATATCTCCTCTCTCCCATCTCATCCCAATGGATAGGTGATCTGCACTTCCTCCTATAAAGCATCTCATACGGAGCCACTCCGATAGTCACCTAATAACTGTTATTGTATGAGAACTCAATCAAACGGAGATACTTGCTCCAAGATTCCCCAAAATCACAGGCTCGTAGCATGTCCTCCAATATCTGAATCGTCCTCTCAGACTGTCCATCTGTCTAAGGATGATAAGTGGTACTAAATCGTAACTGCATGCCCATAGCCTTCTGCAAACTCTCCCAAAACTTGGAGGTGAAAGTGGGGTCCCTGTCGGATACTATCGACCTCGGAGCTCCATGAAGTCGAACAATTTCCTTCACATATAACTTGGCGTACTGTTCCACAGTATAAGTCGTCCTGACAAGTAAAAAGTGGGCGAACTTGGTATACCTATCCACAATCACCTACACCGAGTCATGTTGTCCCACGGTCTTTGGCAAGCCAACCACGAAGTCCATGGTGATATCTTCCCACTTCCACTCTGGAATCCCTAGAGGCTGCAACAAACCTGCTGGCCTCTGATGTTCAGCCTTGACCTATTGACAAGTTAAGCACTTGGCCACATAATCCACCACATCCCTCTTCATGCTCGACCACCAAAACAAAGCTCTCAAATCTTTGTACATCTTTGTCGTACCTGGATGTAAAGAATAGGGAGGGGTATGTGATTCATCCAAGATCTCCTGCTGGATATCAGAATCTATCAGAACATAGATCCGACCCTTGTACTTCAGTAATCCTATCTCTGAGATAGAGAAGTCCTCAGTCACTTCGACTAAGACATTCTCTCTGTGCCCTCTCAACTGGGAATCTTTCCCCTGCGCCTCCCTGATCCTCTAAAGGAGTGTAGACTGAAGAGTGATGTTGGCTAACTGACCAACCACCAACTCTACACCATCTCTAGTCATCTCCTCGGCTAGCTTATTAGATATCTGTCTTGAACTGAACAACTGTCTTGGGCCCTTCCGACTCAATGCACCAGCCACTACATTAGCCTTCCCAGAATGGTATAAGATATCACAATCGTAATCCTTAACCAACTCCAGCCACCGTCTCTGGCGCATATTTAGATCCTTCTGAGTAAAGAAGCACTTCAAACTCTTATGGTTGGTGTATATCTCACACTTCTCACCATATAGATAATGTCTCCAAATCTTAAGTGCGAATACCATAGCTGCCAACTCCAGATCACGCGTGGGATATCTCTACTCATACTCCTTTAGCTGTCTCGATGCATAGGCTATCACCTTACCAGCTTGCATCAGCACACACCCTAAACCCTGTTTGGAAGCATCACAATAAACCACAAACTTCTCATTATCTGTCGGCAGACTTAACACTAGCGCGGTGATCAGTCGCCACTTCAACTCCTTAAAACTGTTCTCGCATCTATCCATCCAAACATACTTTGTCTTCTTCTTTGTCAATTCTGTCAACGATGTAGCTATCCTGGAGAACCCGTCAACAACCAGCCGATAATACCCTGCCAATCCCAGAAAACTCCTAACTTCAGGAACACTACTCGGTCTAGGCCAATCTCTCACTGCCTCAATCTTACTTGGGCCAACCATGATCCCCTCCTTACAAACGATGTGGCCCAGAAATGTAACTTGTGGTAGCCAGAACTCGCACTTGTTGAACTTAGCATATAACCTTGTTCCCTCAACCACTGCAATACCAAACGTAGATGCTGCTCATGCTCTGTCTCTGACCGAGAGTACACCAAAATGTCGTTGATGAACACAATTACAAATTTGTAACCATATTCCTTGAAAACCCTATTCATCATGTCCATAAAAGCTGCTGGGGCATTGGTTAATCCAAAGGACATAACCATGAATTCATAGTGTCCATACCTTGTGCGGAAAGCGGTCTTTGGTATGTCCTCTTCTTTGATCCTTAACTGGTGATAACCTAACCGGAGATCAATCTTGGAAAACACTGTCCTTCCCTGTAGCTGGTCAAACAAATCGTCAATCCTAGGTAGTGGGTACTTGTTCTTAACAGTCAACTTGTTCAACTCCCTGTAGTCAATCACATCCTAAGAGATCCATCCTTCTTCTTGAGAAACAACACTGGAGCACCCCATGGCGAAAATCTCGGTCTGATGAACCCCAAATCCAGTAACTCCTGTAACTGAATCTGCAACTCCTTCAATTCTACTGGAGCCATTCTATAAGGTGTCCTAGATACTAGCGTCGCCCCTAGTGCCAACTCTATAACAAACTCAATCTCCCACTGTGGCAACAACCCTGGCAGATTTGTTGGAAATAAATCTAGAAACTCACATACCAACCTAGTCTCACCCGGTCCAACCGACACAATCTTAGAGGTATCCACAATGTTCGCTAGGAATCCTATGCAACCTTCCTGCATCAGGTCTCTAGCCTTCACTGCTGAAGTCATAGGTACTCATGGTCCACTAACTGTCCCCACAAATACAAAGGGTACCTCCCCTTCTGGTTCAAAAGTCACCATCCTGCGCTTGCAGTCAATCGTCTCCCCATACTTCGATAACCAATCCATCCCTAGGATCATATTGAAGTCATCCATCATAAGCTCAATCAGATCAATAGACAACTCTCTACCATCTGCCTCTACTGGCAAAGCTTTAATCCATCTCCTAGAGACTACCAGTTCCCCAGTCGGCAACAAAGTCTAAAAACCCCTAGCATATAAAAGACTAGGTCTACAAAGCTGATCTATCACTCTAGCAGACACAAATGAATGAGTAGCTCCTGAATCAAACAATGCAGTATAAGAAAACCCGGCACTAGAAATCTGACCTATTAGAACTGAGGGGCTAGCCTCTACCTCAGTCTGAGTCAAGGTGAACACCCTGGTAGGAACGAGACTGTCGCCCTGCTTCGACTCCTCTTTCCTGACTTGTGGGAAGTCATTCTTCAAATGATTGGCACTCCCACAGGTAAAACAGGTCCTGATCCTGCACTCCCCCTGATGTCTTCGTCTGTACCGAGGACATACTGGAAAACTCCTCCAGTTATCACTTCCGCCCTGACGGCCACTAAAAGTACCCCGTGCCCTCCTATCTGAGCTAGGAGGAACAAAAGAATCTGTGGCCTTTCTCTTCTACTCACTGGAACCACTACCCTGACTGGATCTAATAAAAGGAGGCACCATCCTCCTGCCATCGCGCCAAACAACGCTTTCTCTCCATATCTAATCCTCGGTCCCCTCAGCTATAAGGGCCTTGTCACGACCTGAGCATAAGTAGTAGTCTATGGGTCTAAAGTAATCTTCACATCATGGGCGATCATAACATTCAACCCTCGTACAAATCTATCTCTTCTTGCCACATCAGTCGGCTCCAAATCTGGAGCGAACTTCACCAACTGGTCAAATTTCAAGGCGTACTCTGTAACTGTCAACTGGTTCTGAGTCAGGTTGATGAACTCGTCAACCTTTGCAGCTCGAACTGCTACATTGTAGTATTTCTCATTGAAGATATTTCTGAACTCTTCCCAAGTCATAACTGCCACATTCCTCCTCTCAGTCACTACGTCCTACTAGATGCGGGCATCTTCTCTAAACATGTAGCTGGAACAAGCTACCCTCTCATTCCCTACCACCCTCATAAAATCCAAGATGGAGGAAATCATATTCATCCACTACTTTGCCCGCAGTGGGTCTGGTCCACCCTCGAAGGTGGGAAGATGCTGCTTCCTGAACCTCTCATACAAAGGATCCCACCTATTGTCCATAACAGGCTGAACTGGCACTGATGCCACAACTTGTTGAACTGACAACCCAGTGGCCTGTGGAGGGGCCTGCTGCCTCAACTGTCGAAGTTCTTCCTCTGTTCGTTGCAATCTTGCTTCCATTTTGGCAAACATCTGTTGCCAATTATGTGAGGGAGGTGGAGGGTCCTGACCCTGGTTGTCATCCTCGACCCTACTGCCGTGGAGTCTCGATGATTGTCGAGGCATATGAAAAAATATGCCTGCAATCAACGATGACACTCATCAGGCATGATAACAACATCCAAAACCACCTCCCAATCACATCGGCCAACCATAACAGCAATCCACATAACATATAAATAACATATAACACTCAACGGGCCATGCCCTACCATCATGCATATGTTAACTCATTCATCATGCTCTATATAAAATAAGCAAGAAAACAAGGCATTTAAGCACATAATCAAGCATATAAGTCAATCATTACCAACCAACCTTGAGTCGAGCTTGTCACTGACAGCGAGCATACATGTTCGGTCAATCTCTAGGAACCATAAACCTCGGATCGCTCTAATACCAAGTTGTAACGCCCTACTTCCTTAGAGTTGTTACTAAGTGAGTTTAAAATGTGCAATTAACTCGCTAATCGAGGTTTTAGGATAAAAGTGCACCTAAACCACTGACAAAGTCACATAATTTATAAATACGACCATTCATTAAGAATTATAAAGTGTTTAACATTCGGGATCCCAAAATACTGTTTAGAAATATTTACAATTCAAAAATATAAATAAAGTCGACTAGACGACAAAATCAGGTTTAATACAAACATCTCCCAAAAATACCCCTGGCCGTGGTAGTCAAGCAGGCCAAACATGTACGCGTCGCTTCAAGCTCTCCGTACTCATGGTTGGTCAACTTTCCCCTTGCCCTTACCTGCACCATAGAGCACCCGTGAGACGAAACCCAGCAAGAAAACTCACGCAAGCAAATAACATATGCACATTTATCATTCAACATATATTCAAGCCGCTAACATGCTAAACACACATGGCCATGCCGTCCCAGGTGCTTTACCAAGCCCTGGGTTCACGGTCTACACCGTAAGGATATCCCAGGTATCCTATAGGGTCTCACCTTGGCAAATCGAACTCCGCGTGCTAAACGCTGCTCCCGGCCCCTTGCCATTCTCAGCCTTCACTGTTCCCGACTCTTGCTGTTCATTCACACATATGCACACATAGCACAACTAAACAAATACTTAAACACGTATAAACATATTCAATGAGGGCTACGCCCTACAACACAATCATGTGGGGCCGTGTCCTGCAACACAAACTATAGGGCCTCGCCTTGCTCTACGGGTACAGAAGTTTTCTTACACGTGTCCTAATCTATCCGAGCACCGCGATCACGAGCACAGTCCTCTAACCCAAGCCTTGAAGAGAGATCCTAGTCACTTTCTTACGCATGAATAATAATCAACCATCACTTTCTAATCCATTAAATAGTTTCGAGACATAATTCTAACCTCTGGGACCTTGGTTTCTACTAAACTGAGAAGAAGAAACCATCTCGAGCCTTAACGTTCAAGTTCCCAAGCTAAAACCCTCATTTTGCCAAAAAACCACTTTTGGGCCGCGGCCCAGCCTCCCTTAAGTGCTGCACCGCGCCCCAAAGCAGAGGTGAAATTGCCTCTCAACTGATAGCCTTGGGCCGTGGTGCCCAAACTTGCGCCGCGACGCCTGGGCAATTTTCCCAAAGTCCCTTCTGGCCTAAAAGCTCAAGTGGGCTGCGACGCTGATGAACAGGGCCGCAACTCAACCCCGAAACCCAGAAATTCCTTGCAAACTTTACGAGCTAACTTCCCTGGAAATCATCAATTCAGAGCCCTAATCCTAGAATTCTTCCTAGGATTCATATCCAACCAACATAACCAGTATAACAACCACAAAACTTAGCCCAAAACCCATCAAAGCTCAAAAATCAAACTAAAGCTTAATTTTTTAAAATAACTTCTATATACAGCCAAAACTTAACATAATTCAATATAAACTCTTACCTTGATGACGAATTCAATTCCTTAGCTGCTGCTAACTACTTCTAGACCTCACTTCCATCAATCATCAAGCTCCTCCCTTGATTTTCAGCAAGAAAATCCTCCTTAGCTTAGAAAGAGAGAGAACCGACTTTAGAGAGAGAGAGAGAGAGATCTTCCTTCTTAATGTTTTCCCCTTCTAACCTCTTCTAGTGCCTTATCAGTAAAATAAATCCCAATATATCCCTTACCAAAAGACACAATTTCTCCTAAAACTTATCCTAACCCTCTAGGTAACCCAAGGGAAATTTAGTTATTTGTCATATCTTGTTAAGTCCCCGAGTATTCTTACAAATCCCCATTAATCCCAACATGTCCAAATCATTAGAAAACTACTACCCGTTACTCCATAAATTCCAAACACATTTTACGTTCCCAAAATACCCCTAGGCTCCTCCCAAGCCGAGTATTTGACCTTGTTGTGACTTTCTATCTAGACTGCTCCCTAGGACTGTCTCGGATCGTGCATCACAAATATATCACCTCTCACACGCGGTAAATATCACAATATTCACAAATATCACATTTATGCCCTCAACGGGCTAAAATTACATATATGCCCCTAATAACCAGATGGGGCCCACATGCATACTTAATTCACCTAAACATGCATTTCTAATCACATACTCATCAAATTCATATATTAACGCAATTAATCAATTATTGCCTTCCAGGCACGCTAATCAAAGACCTAAGCCTTATTAGCGAATTTGGGGCGCTACACCCTCCTTTTACCTCCACACTGACGTACTCTCTTTCTCTTCCTCTCCTTGTAACTTGAAGTTGAAGGAAAAACAGAAGGAAAGTTTAAGGTGATCAAGCGTGGAATTAAGCTGGAAATTAGAGGGAATTCAAGCTGGGAGTAATCAAAGAAAATGCCAAGGAATCAGGCTGCCACTTGAGGTAAGAATTCAGGCAAGAATCTCTAAATTATAATGAAAGTATGTTAAAAGTTAGAGTTTGCATGAGTTTTGGTTTGCTAGCTGATTTTAGGTGTTTGATAGTGTAAGAATGTTGTTATAAGTTAGTTGTGATGGTTGGGACATAAGGATAGATTTTCTAGGCTCAGTTATGAGATTTGCTAAGGATTTGGGATGTGAATTTGAGGTTAGGTTCGTGGAAAACGTTAAGAAAAAGGTTGTTTTTTTCTTGGTATAGGGGCTCGGGTCGCGATACTATTCTTCAGGTGCTGCGACTCGCATGAGTTTTTAGAGGATGGGAGCCTCTGTTCGCTAGGCGTGTCGTAACTCGTGAAGGGGAATGTTGGATTAGCTTATACAAGATCTTTATTTATTTTAATGTATATCTAATATTAAACAAATTAATACGAGATAGCCTAAAACATGTTTCTAAAATTGAATTCAAAGAGAAACAAAGAATAGAATACTTACAGTATACGCAGTGGAATTAAAGAGTCCTTCCTTCAGTTTCTCTAACTCTTGTATCCTCTCTATCGCAGAGTATTATCAAGAAACGGAACTGATCTTCTATTTTCTTCACAATCTTCCAATTTATCCTTAGAACCACCTAGATTAGTGTGGGTAATTCTCAACACATGAGATAGATATAGAGAGAAGAAGAGAAAATAACAAAGAGGCTTAGAAAAGGACTTGTGTTTAGAGAGAATCTAAAACTATCAGAAAATCTGACTTGTGACTTATCAAACTTATGTTTTGACTTCTCTCTAAGCACTCCTTTTATAGACTCAATTAGGCCATTTAATTTAATTAAAAAATCAATAAAATAACAGCCATTTTGAAGCCCTAGGCTGAAATTATCATGGGCTATAGGCCTGTGAAATTTCCCATTTGATTATAAGCCCATTGGACTTAAAATCAATGCCTGTATTATTTTCTATTGATTTAATTAATTAAATAATTATTTAAATCCTGTATCAAATTAATTATTTATAATTTGAACCTTGATTTAAACTTATTTATTAATTTAGATACCAATTTATCTTAATTAATAAATCTGCCATAATTTCTCTTTTCTTCTCAAAATTACACAACTCTGTGAAACTATCCAAAATTGACCTGGTCAACTTTGATAATTCTAATTGATGATTAAATCAATTAATTGAGACTATCTAGATGATTTTATCCAAGTTACAATGGGGACCATGGGCCTATGAAATCAAGCTCCAATAAGTTATCATAAATCTAACAAATAAATTTACTAACTTATTAATTCCTCGTCACTCCACTATAGACTCGGAATTGCACTCTTGAATTCATAGAACGCTCTATAACAAATATAGATACGTTATTAATTATCCATTTTTACTACCATAATTGTCACTCAATCCTCTATAGACGGTCTACAATGAGATAGGACTAAAATACCGTTTTACCCCTCATTGTATTTTATCCTTAAAACACTAAGTTCCTTGTAAATGATATTTCAGTAAACTAATTTAATTACTGAAATGAGATCTCTATCATTTAACACCTTGAACCAAACGAAAAGGAAACCATCATTTCACTTCTTCATCAAAAGCTATAGATGTTCATATCTATGATTAACACTCCCACTTAATTATACTACTGAGTTCCCAAGATGTAAGTATGGGCTAGTCCGTAGGGTAAGCTGGTAACGAACAAGTCAAAGAACTTAAATAATACAATTAGTTAGAATACTAACCACTTAGAATTGAGATTGAATTTACCTATGGTCAACTATATGATATGACTAGAATAGATAATAATGGTATGTTTACTTATCTTATCGACTGTCAATATCATTCCTGTCCGATGTAACAAATACATCTGATCTTATCTACTTTGCTAATGTTCTGGAAAGAACATAACACTGTAATGTGTAAGTAGATCATATCTTAGATTGGCAAGTCAGTGTAAATCCGGTGCACTGACTAATCTTAGGAATAACTTATTTTGAACATATAGTCATATTTATATTCCACTGTGATTACGTCACTATAAATAAGATTAGCTATATGCTCGGGATTTAATAGAAGTTTATATTAAACAAATAATCATGAAAATAAAACATGTGACCAAAGTGATTAACCAGGTCAAAAAATGATTTCTATTCTTTTATTGATAATAAAATGAGATTACAAAGAATTTGGGTTTTAATTAGGGCATAAAATCCCAACAAGTCGCAGCCCGTGTCCTCCATCAAGGGGGGGGGGGGGGGGGTTTGAGCCTCTGTCCAAGGGGCGAGCTGCGAATCTCAAGGGCAAGCAGTGACCCTAATTAGAGAATTAAGGGGAAAAGAGGTTTAAGGCTCAGAGAGGCTCAGGAATTCAAACCTAGGCTCTCAGGATGATTTTTACCGCCCCTGTTTGTTAAAAATCGAGGTCCCAAAGGCTAGCTATTGTTTTATAAGTATTTATTTGGATTAGAAATTGATGGTTACCCATTGAAACTATAACTAGGATTATCTCCAAGGCTCAAGACTGAGGATCATGCTCGGGACCATTCTGTATTCTTCGCTTGGGATTCGAGGTAAAAAAACTGCACCCAATAGGTTTTGTTTGGCACTAAGATTCCATGTATCTGGATATATGTGTTATGTAACTTCTTTATTATTATGAGAAAGGTTAAAGCACGGCCTAAGGGAGTCGAGGCTGACAATTAGCGCATTGGACACGGCTTGGCAACTGTTAGCCTAGGTCAGCTAAGTAAACAATTACTCGGCCTAAGAAAGTCGGGGTCAGCTTAGTAAACAAAGGGCTCAGCCTAAGGGCGCTAACCCTAAACTTTTATATTGTTGGTTAATATATACTCTTGAAATACATGTTTACTATTATTAGCTTGATGCTTATAATCTACTGAGTTTTTGAATGATTGTTTAGAGACTGATTGGATGCTACTACTGTTAATGTGTTTGCTGTTTATATTTTTCTTGTTGGGCCTTGGCTCACGGGTGCTACGTGGTGCTGGTAAGGGCAAAGGAAAGCTGGACCAACCATGAGTTTGAGAGCTCTAGGGGTTGAGTGTACGTAGTCAGCTGGTCGACCGCCATGTCTGAGGGAATGTACAGGGACAAAGACATAAAACTGGCATTTTTCCATTAGAGTGGCTTTTTTTTGTATTAAACTTAAGAGGTTTGTAAATTGTCACATAAACCTTATTTTTGGGATCCTATGTACCAAACATCTGTTTTATTGAAAATTAATTATTTACAATCAAAATCTTTTAACCCTAACCTGATAGTTTACCTTAGGAACACATTATTGTTCAAACGAATTGATTAGCAAATCTTGCACTATTTTAAAATACACAGTGTAACGGTATTGGTTATCTAGGGGGTTACAACTTGGTATCAGAGCGGTCTAGGTTTAAGGGTTCCTGAAGACTGGCTGGGCATGTACACTCACCGCTTAAGAGAAGCTCGACTCAGGGTTTGGTAACTGTATATATGTGATTACATGCTTAAATTTTTGAGTGAGAAATAACTGCTTTATTGCATGATTAATAGGGAGCATGAAATACTGATAGGGCCTGGCCCTTGACTATTGTATGATTATTATGAGGCATGCTTATTAACATTGCTGCTGCATGTGAATGAATATTTAAATGAGTGTTTGCATCTTGATTGCTTATGGTTGGTTGAGTTTCAATGGTGGACTATGGAAAGAGTGTTAACCTGTCATCATTGCCTGACTGCCAACTCGTTGATTATAGATAAACTTGGATAGCTATGCGTCCAAGGCAATCGATACAACTAGACGGCACATGGTCTGAGGCTAGAGATGATGAACAGGGTCAGAACCCTCCGCCAGTCCCTGAGAACTGGTAGCATATACTTGCTGATATGAAAGCCCGGTTACAAAGTCAGGAAGAGCAGATCCGTCTCTTGAGACAACAAGCTTGTAGTGTCTCAAAATTTTACTTAGCTAGATAGTAGTAGTAGTAGCTAGTAGTAGCTTGTAGTATTTTAGTTATTATGGTTATTGGTTCAAGGGGATTTAGTTGGAAAATTGTAAAAAAATAGTTATAGATTTTATAATTTTAACCTATAGTTTAGAAATATTAATTATAACATAAGGTTTGATTAATATAGATGGTCCTAGAAATATTATTTATTATAACCTAAGGTTTAGATAGTTTTAATAAGAACGTAGCACTTGTCACATGCTTGTTTATTTAAGGATTTTAGATGAATAAATTAAGAACGGATGAATCTACAAGCTCTAGAACCTTCCAACAACAGTTAGGATTACGTTTTACTCAGTCAAAGTTATTTTAAAAAACTTCAAATATGCTGAAAATGTGCAAAAACATGTTTAAAATATCAGCGTATACCGATATATCGCAGCTATGAGGGTCGATATGTCACCTACGGAAGATACAGAAAACACGTCGAATTTGCATGAACGAAACCACGAAGGCTCGGGGCATAGGCATAGGAGATATATGACCTAGGGTAGGGCAATATATCGGCCTTTGGGTTGGTTTTTGTGGAATCCGAGCTAGAAACAGCCCCCAACCACATGGACTTGCCCTTGAACGTTTTTGACCGAGTTCTGGGCATCTGTTGAACCAAAAATTCAAATTTATAGTCATTTATTTATTCATTTTAAAATGGGTTAGTTTCACTCGAACTCTATAAATAGGACCGAGTACTCAACCATTTCTTTCATCATTCAATCATTCTTCAGAGGCTCCAAGCTGCTAAGTTTATTCTAGAGAGAAAACACTAGGGTTTGGGATTTAAAAGCTTTTCAAGCTAAGTTTTATAAACACTTGGGAAGAGAGATAAAGTGACATTTCGGTATTGAGGTGTAGATCGATGTTCTAGTATGTCAAGGTATTCTTATCCTCAGATTTAGTTCATCGTAGTTCTTTTTATTTTCTTTCAGATTCTATCTCATCATTATGGATTTTTGGTTAGGTGTTTAAGTTCTTAAAACTTAAGGTTCTTTGGTAAGTTTCTATCTTGATGGTTTAGATCTCCTTTTCATCTCTATTTCTTTAGAAACTCACGACTTTTACTGTTTTTTTTAGGAGTTTTACAATCCTGTTCTTGTCTCCAACATCCCAGTTTTTGGTAAAAAAAATAGGTTAGATTATATGTGTTTATATAATGTGTTATGATATGTTTATATGTTATGATATGTGCTATGTATATATGCATAAATATGTTTTGTAGTCACTTGGGGCTTATAGTTGCTTAGATAGCAAACCCGAAGATTTTTATCATTATCGTGGTTTAGAGTTATGATTTACCCTACTTTGATTAGTAGACTCAAGACCTAGATGGGTTATCATATACTATTTTGTGATCTAACCTACATCGATTAGTAGACTAAGGACCTAGATGGTTTAATCACATACCACGGTAATGAGTTAATGGACATTAATATTGTAGTCCTATATGATATAAGTTTTTACATCATATGTTTTATGATATAGTCTTATGATGTATGATATATGTTGTTAGTAGATTTTCCTTGCTAGGCATTAGGCACATTCCTTTTATTTTAGATGGTGTAGGAAAATAAACTTGGAAGGCGGCATGGATCATGGCAGCTTCGCATGTGTATTGGGGATGGATTGATTGAATGGACTGCTAGAAGATCGAGGATGACGTTGTTTCAAGTTTTTTTTAATTTATGTTCTTATGTATTTCCGCGCATAGTTTGTAAGAAATTAATTAAAGTTTATGATTATGCTTTCTTAACAATGGGATCCCATACCATATTTTGTATTCTGTACCGTATTTTTTATTTTTAATAATGTTTTAATATTTTATGTATGTATGTATTCCAAAATAGTAGCTATGTCTTAGTAGTTTTTAATGGTTCGAGGTGTTAGAATTGGTCGGGTCATTACAGTTGGTATCATAGCCCATAGTTCATATGCATGAAGTTCTCCTTGATACACACGCACAAGCTCCGGATCTAACCACCAATGTAAGTGTTTATGTTTATAACTAATGTTTTAGTCATTATGTTTTCAGTTAAGAATGAATGGAGCTTTGACCTATCATGGTATCCGAGCCATTAAGGCATTGAAAAGGATTAGAGAGCCAAGGAATACAATAGGAGTGCTAGAAAGAATCACTCAAAGATTGATCTTGTTTCACAAAGAGATAGTTCACCTTCAAATCAATAGGCAAATTATGATGAGAGCCACAGAACAATATGTCTTAGTAATTAGGCTTTTTAAGATTTTTCTTCTGTAATTTCAATATTAGAAGAATTATGGGAGACAATAGATGATGAGGATGATTTACCGGTAGCCATCAGATATCATTTTCTCATACTTGGGTTCACCTTTGTGTTTGAATTTCAATTCACAAATGAACAAAAGCATAATATCTTGATGAATATTCCCCGAGGTAGTTTTGAGGCTCAAGATAATGATGACTATGAAGAAATAGATGATGATATGCTAGATGAAGGGTTAGATGTAGAAGATCCTAATTTTAGATTTACCCTAGTTATTTTTTTTAGTTTAACTTATTTCTTTATTTATTATTTTTGCATTTATGATTGTACTTGGGGAAAACCTTTTTCCAAATGAATAAATTGTTATTTTTGAATGACATGTATGAGTTTGATTTTTTTTACAATCATAATAAATAATAAATTCAATAAATAATGACTAAGTTTAGTAAGGGAGGATACAAATCAATGGACCAGGTTCTGTATTAAGAGTTTAGGGGGCCATAGAAGTGGGAACGATTTTACTGATCCCAGCCCTCCCTCAATATGGTTAACTTTGGAACAACGACGAGTTTCGAGCCTGAGAATTAAGTCATATAGGATGGTTAGAAACAGACTTATAAAAAAATAAAGATGGCTAAATTTTCTAAGTATAGAAACACACCCTAGTTATAAAGAAGGCTTACATAAGTTTTCATAAGAAATCATAACTGATAGGTCCGAGTTATGTTTGCTTAGACTAAGTTTTGCCTTAGAACCTATTAGGGTAAGTTCTAACATGTTTTTCTCGACTATTAGAACATTTCTAAAGATTTCGCTCAGAAGGTTTGCACGCACAGCCGCAATACCTCCAGCACCTCCAACGAGACTAACGAAGCCCCTCCAGTTCGAAGAAGGGGAATGCGTGCTACCATTGTTGTTGCCAACATAAATGCACCGCCTCTGGTTGACAACACCGCTCAAATTATCAGGCTACGTCAATAAGTTGAAGAATTGCTGCAGCAAGAACGACAATAGACTCAGCCGCAACCTTAGACTCAGTCGCAGCCTCAGCCGCAACCGTGGCCTCAGCCAGCAGCTCAAGCGCCCCAACAAGTAGGTCCATATGGGGGATGGTCGATGGCGAACTATGCGCCTTATCAATTTTAGTACATAAAGCCAGTCTATGAGTATTTCGGTAAGCAGTACTCTCCAAACTTTGAAGGGACAACTAACCCCTTCGAGGCGGAAGAATGGTTCAGGAATGTAGAGTCGATACTTACAGACATGAACCTCGGCAACGCGAATCGCATATCTTGCGTTTTATCTCCTCTGAAGAAGGATCCTAGAATCTGGTGGGATTTGGTACAACAAACTCACGATGTCGCCACCATGACATGGATTAGATTTGTGGAGCTCTTTTACAAGAAGTACTATAACTCGGAATTCATCGCTACGAGGGTAGAAGAGTTCACCAGTCTGAAGCAGGGCAACTTAACGGTAGTTGAGTATGATCGACAGTTCAATCAATTAGCCAAGTTCACGCCAGAGTTGGTCCCAACTGATTTCTAAGGGTCACCAAGTTCATAGGGGACTCAGACCAAAGATTGAGCTAGGAATCAAGCTAGCAAATCCTGAAACCACTTCTTACGCCGATGCTTTAGAAGTAGCTATAGAAGTGGAAACGCTTCAGGCAAATGTTAGTAAGGACGAGGCCAGCAAGTCTTTACGTAAGCAGCAGAATCAGACGCAGGATGTTCGGAACCACAACAACAACCAGTAGCTCAACAATAATGGCCAGAAGAGGAAGCATCCTGATAGTAAGCAGGCCGATGGTGACAAAAGAGCATGGAATAGTAATGGAAATAATAGGTCGGGTTATGTAGAATTCCCGCAATGCTCCAATTGCCAGAAAAGACATCCTTGGGAGTGTCATGAGAACAACAAAGGTTGTTAGAATTATGGCCAGGAAGGTCATCCGAAGAAGGAATGTCTACAACTCAAACAAGAAGAAAAGAGGGACAACAAGATGGTTCCAGCCAGAGTCTTTGCCTTAACCCAGGGAGAAGCCGAAGCTAGTAACAAAGTGGTCACAGGTAAGATTTCTATCCTCGATAATATATGTTCAGTATTGTTTGATTCAGAAGCAACACACTCATATATCTCGTTAGGAATGATAGAGAAATTAGACAAATCTTGTGAAAGATTTAGAACTAGGTTCATGACAGAATTGCCTTCGGGCGAAGTAGTCCTATCATCACAAATAGTACAAGATGTACTGATAAAGATCGAGGGCACAGAACTAGAAGGAGACCTAATAGAGCTAGAAATCAAAGACTTTGACGTAATACTAGGCATGGATTGGCTAGCAAGGCATGGCGTAATCATCGACTGTAGATGTAAGAAAGTGACGTCCGAAACACCTGACGATCAAAAACTATGTTTTATGGGGAAGATTTCAGGAATACAAACACCACTTATCTCATCTCTCAAAGCTCAAAGGATGATAGAGAAAGGATGTCATGCATTCTTAGCAAGCATCACGGATGTGGCAAAGGAAACACCTCTAAAGGTTGGAGACGTCTGCATAATAAAGGAATTTCCAAAAATATTCTCTGACGACTTACTAGAGATGCCGCCGACTCGGGAAATTGACTTCAAAATTGAAGTAGTACTGGGAGCTGAGCCTATCTCAAAGGCACCATACCGAATTGCTCCAACCAAAATCAAGGAGTTGAAGACACAGTTGCAAGAACTCTTAGACTTGAGTTTTATCAGACCAAGCCATTCGCCATGGGGAGCACCGGTTCTATTTGTGAAGAAGAAGGATGGAAGCATGTGGATGTGTATAGATTACCATGAGCTAAACAAGGTGATGATTAAGAACAAGTACCCACTACCACGGATCGATGACTTATTTGATCAACTCCGAGGAGCGACCGTGTTTTCTAAGATTGATCTACGGTCCAGTTATCACCGGCTCAAGGTACGGGAAAAGGATATACCAAAGACAAATATTAGAACTTGATATGGACATTACGAGTTTCTAGTTATGTTTTTCAGTCTTACCAACGCTCCAGCCGCATTTATGGACTTAATGAATTGGGTCTTCAAGAATTACTTGGACAAATTCATCGTAGTGTTGATTGACGATATTTTGGTGTACTCCAAGGACGAAGTCAAGCACGAGGAACATTTAAGATTGACAAGGTTGCGACTGAAGGAGCATCAACTTTATGCCAAGTTCAAGAAATGGAAATTTTGGCTTTCGCAAGTAGCATTCCTCGGCCATATAATATCCAAGGATGGAGTTGTTGTAGACCTAGCTAAGGTAGAGGCTGTGAAGGATTGTCCAAGACCTAAGAATGCGTCAGAAGTTAGAAGTTTTCTCGGGCTAGCAGGCTATTATCGGAGAATTGTAGAAAGATTTTCTATGGTAGCCACTCCGCTTACCAACCTGACCCGGAAACAACAAAAGTTCAACTGGACAGATAGATGTTAAGAGAGCTTCCAGTTGCTTAAGGATAAGCTATGCTCAGTACCAGTACTTTGTGTACCGACACACAACGACAAGTTTGTAGTATACTGTGATGCATTGAAGCAAGGTTTGGGTTGTGTGCTAATGTAAAATAACAAAGTGATAGCCTACGCCTAAAGGCAGCTAAAGGAATACGAGCAATGCTATCCAACGCACGATATGGAGTTGGCAGTAGTGGTCTTCCCATTGAAAATTTGGCGCCACTATCTTTATGGAGAATTGTGTAAGATTTATACAGACCACAAGAGCTTAAAGTATTTCTTCACATAGAAGGAGCTTAATATGAGGCAGCGCAGATGGTTAGAACTAATAAAGGATTATGACTTCGGAATCCTATACCACCCAGGAAAAGCGAACGTAATTGCCGAAATAGAAGTAGTCATTGGTCAACTGGCTAACTTGTCCATCCAGTAAAATCTATTAGAAGATATACGGATCGGGCAAGGGCATGATGACACATTAGTAACACATATGGCTGCAGTCAAAGAAGGCAAGGCCAAAAATTTCTCTATATCAGGACAGGGGTTCTTGAGATATAAGGGCCAGGTATGCGTGCTGAATGACCATGGAATTTAGATGAAGATTTTAGAAGAGGCACACACACTACCCCATACTCAGTTCCCCCGGGGTCGACCGAGATGACTCACGACCTTAGGGCACTATATTTGTGGTTGGGAATGAAGAAAGACGTAGCAGAATATGTGTCCAAATGTCTTATATGCCAGCAAGTAAAAGCAGAACATCAGTGACTCACAGGCTTATTGCAACCGCTTAGTATTCCAGAATGGAAGTGGGAAGACATAGCCATGGACTTCATGACAGGATTAGCACGAATAAATAAGCAACACGACTCAACTTGGGTAGTGGTAGATAAACTAACCAAGTCAGCTCACTTCCAGCCTGTCAAGAATACGTACACTGCAGACCAGTATGTAGACATTTATGTTCGAGAAATTGTACGGCTGCATGGAATCTTTAAAACCATAGTATCAGATAGAGGATCGGTGTTTACATCAAGATTTTGGCGAAGCTTGCAGCAAGCCATGGGTACCAAGTTAAGCCTTAGTACACCATTTCATCCTCAAACCGACGGTTAGTCCAAGCGTACCATACAGATTTTAGAAGATATGCTGCACGCTTATGTACTAGACTTCGAAGGATCGTGGAGTAAGTATTTGCCACTTATAGAGTTCTCCTACGACAATAGCTACTAGTCAACGATTGGTATGGCACCCTATGAGTTACTTTATGGAAGGAAGCGCCGATCGGTGTTACATTGGGACGAGGTAGGAGAAAGACAACTTCTTGGACCTGAAGCTGTTAGAGAGGCTCATGATGCAGTGGTTATGATTAGAAAGTGTATGCTTGCTTCTTAGAGTCGACAGAAAAGTTATACGGATGCCAAGTGGCGAGATGTAGAATTCAAAGTCGGAGATCAAGTCTTCTTAAAGATATCTCCTATGAAAGGAGTGAAATGGTTTAGGAAGAAAGGCAAACTTAGTCCCTGGTTTATAGGTCCCTTTGAGATATTGGACAAGGTGGGAACAATTACATATAGATTAGCCCTACCGCCAGCTCTAGTAGATAGACACAACGTGTTTCACATCTCGATGTTGCGTAGTTATGTGTCAGACCCATCTCACGTCCTCAAGTACGATACGATAGCACTCCACAAATACTTGAGTTACGAGGAACGACCGGTTAGCATCCTAGAGAAGGGGATGAAGGAGTTATGGTCTAAGAGTATTGTAACGCCCTACTACCTTAGAGCCGTTACCAAGAGAGTTTTAAGACAAAACAGTGCAATGAACTCGCTAACCAAGGTTTTTAAAACAAAAGTGTGACTAGTAAAAAAGTTAAGGCTGTAATCTTTGAAAATGAGTCGTTTCATTAAAACTTCTAGTATTAAACATTTGGGATCCCAAAATAAGGTTTGAAAACTATTTACATCTTAAAATATGTTTACAGTTGACTAGTTATAAAAATCATAGGTTATTAAAGCCATTTCTCGTATAAACCCCCAACCAAAGCAGTCAGGCAGGCCAAACATGTACGCGTCGCTTCACGCTCTCTGTACTCATGGTTGGTTGACTCAGTCTTTGCCCTTACCTGCAACACAGAGCACCCGTGAGCCGAAGCCCAGCAAGAAAACTCATGCAGTTCATAACATATGCAAAATATACAGTTAATCATATCAGATAGTCCACAGATAAACAAGTCAACCATTAGACTAAGCAAACACGGCCATGCCGCCCCAGAAGCCTTACCAAAGCCTGGGGTCTCGGTCCTCACCGTAAGGATATCACACGTATCCACTGGGTCCTACCCTGACCATAAGCATCCCATGTGCTAAGTGTTACTACCGGCCCCAATGCCGTTCTCGGCCTTTCGCCGTCCTCAGCTCCATTGCCGTTCTCGGCTCCGCGCCGTATCATTCCACTATAACCACATATAGTATGACTCAAACAACATTCAAACAAATATCAATTCATTTAAGTCTACACCCTAACATGTAATGAAAAATATAAGGCCGTGCCCTGCAATCATCTCATCATGCAATATAGGGCCGTGCCCCGCAATCACACTATGGGCCCATGCCCTATCCTACGGGTGTTATAGTTTTCTTACCTGCATCCCGAGCTTCACAATGCACCAAAGTCACGAGCACGTTCCTCTAGCACGAGCCTCTCCAATAGCCTAGTCACAACACACATAAAACATCCTTTAATACTAATCAATTCAAAACCACTTCCCGGGACCAATCCCACACTCTTGGGACTCCCAAATTCCTAAAACAATTCATCAGAAACATCCCCCGAACCCCCGGAGCAAAGGCTCAAAATTGCGAAATTCTCATCCTGAAAAAGGCGTAGCGCCGCGGCGCTACCCGCAAGGGCCGCGGCGTCCAGAGATGTCAGAGAGCTCCCTGACTGCAAACAGCCTCGCGCCGCGGCGCCCAAGAACAGGGCCGCTGCGCTCCTTCGCGAACCTAGAAAAACTGGGTTTTTTCCTCTGCATTTCATCATCCAAAACACTCCCAAATCATCCCAAGCAGGTACCCAAGCCCCGAAATCAATTCAAAAACCTCAAATGAACCACCCAACAACCCATAAACACTAGCATCAAGATCAAAACATAATCACACTCAAAATCCACCCTTTGATTTCTAATTTCAGCAAACTCAAACAAAACTTAAAACTTAACTCATGCATTTAAATTCCTCAAATCAAAAATAGAAACAAACCTAAAGATTGCATAAAATC
This sequence comes from Humulus lupulus, assembly GCF_963169125.1. Taxonomy (NCBI): domain Eukaryota; kingdom Viridiplantae; phylum Streptophyta; class Magnoliopsida; order Rosales; family Cannabaceae; genus Humulus; species Humulus lupulus. The sequence goes on along the minus strand of NC_084797.1, from coordinate 107,874,885 downwards.
CTTACCTCAAGAGAGAATTCAACCTTTAAGCTTCCTTGATTCTCCCCCTAAATCCTTCAAGTTTCAGCTCCCTTCTTCTCTTCTTCCTCTTCTTGCCCTAACTTTTCTTCTTCTAGTTTTTCTTCTCTTTATTTTTAACAAAACCAAACAATGACAAGCCTAAACCGAGTACCCCATATAACCCAGCTGCAATTTGTCTAAACCCCTTGCCAAATGACCATTTTACCCCTTCATCAAAACCCTTTGCTAACTAAACCTCAAGGGCACTCTAGTCCTTCCACTTATATTTCAATTCTACCATTTTCCAACTAAACTTGTTACTCACAGCAGTAACTAATGGTTACCCAGGTTACTCAATCACCAATAACCATTACCCGCTAAATCTCAATTTAACCATAACAATTCCCAAGGTACCCCTAGGCTCCTCCCGAGCCGGGTATAAAATCCCGTTGTGACTTTTGAGTAAACTAGCTCTCTAGGACCGTCTCGGCACGTGCATCACAATAATAACACCACACACACGTGGTACAATTCACATAATACAATTATCACATATCAATGCAGTTATGCCCAACATGGCCAAAATTACAGTTATGCCCTTCTAACACGATCCGGGCCTACATGCATACTAATATACATAGTCATGCATCTCAGATAAACAAATAGTCGTATAACATGCTTTAAATAATAATCATGCATTTAACTCATCAAAGTCACACATAAATCCCATCATGCCCTCCTGGCACGCTAATCAAGGCCCTTAAGCCTTATTAGCGAATTTCGGTCGTTACAAGTATTCCAATAGTCAAGATCCTAGGAGTAATAGTTTAGAAAGGGAGGCAACGTGGGAGTTGGAGGAAGACATCTTAGCATGGTATCCAGAATTTTGTGGTCAGTAAATTTCAGGGATAAAATTCTTTTAAGTAGGGGAGAATTGTAGTGTCATGAAATTTTACTTAGCTAGATAGTAGTTGTAATGCCCTGGATAACCAAGACTATTACACTATGTGTTTAAAATAGTGCAGGACTTGCTAATCAAGTCATATAGTTGAAAACGTGATCCTATAGTCATAAACAGGTTAAGTTTAAAAGATTTTGGTCATAAACATATAATTTTCATTAAAATAACTATTTAGTACATGGGATCCCAAAACAGAGTTTAAAGGACATATTTACAAAAAAAAATTCAAATGTTATTGTTGACGCGGTTCTTCGCCAACAGGTAATTAAGAGAAGAAGAGAAATGGATTAGTGCCAAATGTAGAATCGATACAGATATATGATCTTAGAGGATGAAAAAGGTGACTCAAGACACGTTTTTTAAGTGGTTCGAAGGTTAAAATCCTTCTACTCCACTAGTCAATATTATTGATCTATACTGAGTATTTGATTACAGAGTATTTCTTACAAGAGATTATTTTTTCCAACCCTTATCAACTCCCAAGGTCTCCATATTTGTAGGAGAAGGCACCTGGAAGTTGGTAAGAAGGTCATCCCGTGACCTTCTTACTTGTCGTATCAATTCTGTGACATTTATGATTAATTCCTAAACCTGACACATGAGTGTGGTCAAATCAATAGGTAAGGAGGTAATGGGCCGTACGGCCCAACCCAGTCGTGGGTGTCTGAATACGCACGTTCCTGCTGCGTGTCCGAGAAGTCAAGGGGATATCAGACACGTGATGCCTGATATGTGCACGTTTACCTTGCGTGTGTTGACATCGCAAAGGGTCATAGCCTTCATATGAAGCTCGTACCACGAGCTTCATACTTAGCTCGGTCTTCGACCTTCGGAATCCCTGCCCCGGCCTTGGGCAGTGAAGGCGAGCTCTTGGGACTTCCTCGAGCTAAGAAGGCACGACATTATGAAAGAAGCTCCGGCCCCTGGGGATGATCATGAGGTAATCATGGTTAGGCCGCAGCTCGGCTTGCTAATCAGCCCGTGGGAAAATCAGGGCGTACATCTGCCCCCCAAGCTCCTGCTCGTGGTATATCACATCGTATATAAGACCACAATAGGGGCTTTTATACTTCCCCATGAACTCTTTGTATTCCACCTTTTACGCAGGCGCCTGATACATGGAACATCGTGGGTGGTGACGGTACGTCTTACGAGAACTGCATTTAATGGCCTAGGCTATGCCCAGTCGTCGTTTCGTATTTCGAGTGGAGGGCCTCGGATCCCTCATCAGGGCCATCCAACGGCCCTCTACACGTGATCTTTTATGCATATAAAAAGGGGTGGCCACCCTACGCATGGGCCACCCTTTCATTCGAAAATTTTCAAACTTCTCTTCTCCTTCTCTCTTTATCTCAGAAGAACAAACCCTCTACTCTGTTACTGCCATTTTCAGCGTTCAAGAAGCTTAGGCGCACAGATTTCTTCAAAGCTTTGGAAGCCAATACATCGATGAAGCTTTTACCAGGGTGACACCTCCATCCACCTCCCAGCCATACACTGTAAGTTTCCTGACCATGTGCGTTTTGAAAATATATGCCACTGTAGCATAGGTAAAAATTCTACTATAGCTGCATGCAAGGTTTTACTGGGTTTTGTGGATACAGAGGGTGAAAGCCCTTTTTAGGTTATGGTATCTTTGCTATAGGCAACCATTTTAGAGTATGGGTTTTAGGATGCTTTCTCTGGGGAAAATTTTCTGGGTAGGAGTTTTGGTAATTTTGGGTGCAAAACTAGGTAGCTTAGGGGACACGCCTCACAGGCGGTTTTGCAATTTTCTGTCTACTGAAACTTTCCCCCCAAGGCAAATTCTATCCTGACCCTCCTGACACATGAATCTCGAGGAATCGGGGATCTGTTGGGAGCACAGGCGCGTGTTCATCGAACCGCGTGGTCCCACTCTCCACGGGCTGGGCTTACCTCAGCTCGTGCAAATAATAATTGCTTTTTCTCATGCTTGGGTCGCCTTTTCGGAAATGTTTCCTTTTGTTCGTTAGGCAACCAGATGGCTCCAAAGAGGAATCTTCCCCAAAAGAACGTCAGCAGCTCAGCCTCCCAGCAGGACAGAGGAAAGGCGGCGATGCTTCACTCCCCGATCCCCCGCTTCGGGCCGGCAGTGGAGAAGGAGGTCGAGGTGGGCCCTGATGCATTCTTTGAGGTGGAGAGGATCGTCTCAAAGATAACCGACCAGGTGAAGATTAACAACATCTTCATTTCCCACAACATCGCCCTGGGGAAAGCATCCGTAGTGGCCTGACCTACTTCAGATGGCGAGCGGAGCTGTCCGCCGCTCGAGGAGTCGTTCGCGGCCTGGAGCGGTGAACACTTTAAGGCAGGGGCCTTCCTTCCCCTGGATCAGTATTTTGCTGATTTCCTTAACTATGTGGGGTTGGCCCCGTTTCAGCTCCCCCCCAACTCCTACCGTCTGCTGGCAGGGTTGAGGTATTTGTTCCAGAAGCACGAGTAGGAGGTCCCTACTCCTGCAGACATTTTATATTTCTTCTGCCTCAAAGCCAGCCCGGACCAGCGGGGGCGAGGCGACGGGTTTTACTATCTAACCCGGTTCCCCAATACGGTGGCGGTCATCGAGCTGCCCAGCCACCCTAATGACTTTAAGGACTAGTTCTTCATGTCAAGTGGGTTCCAGAATTGCGAGCATCACTATTTCAATCGTCCTCGTAAGTTTTCTCCGACCTTAGCTCGTACTTTAAGTATCATTTTAGCTCCTCCCGTACCCCGTTCTGACTCAGACTAATCTTGCAGCCATCTTCGCGAGGACAGAGAAATCTGTGACCCTCGGGGCCCAATACGAGACACTGGCGGGCTTGCCCCCCAGTGAGAAGGACTACCGGGTGCTCGTGACGGACGAGACGATGGTGTTTTGTAAGCTGATTTTCCCAAATCAGACTTTGAATCTAAGGAGGCCTCGAGGGCCTCCCCCAGTTCGCTCCTCTATGCCCATCATCGTGGAGGAGGTCGCGATGGACGAGGACGAGGAGGACGAGACTCCACTTGTGAGGAGCAAGAAGCGGGCGCTGGAGGTCGTCTAGATAACGGACAAAGAGAGGATCCAGTTCGGAGCAGCCGCGGGTCCCTCGGGCCAAGGTAACCTTTACATATTTAGGAACTTAGATAGGCCATTGCCGACCCCCGGCTAGCTAGATTCAACCCCCGACAGCTCGTTCATCGTCACCGAAGCGATCCGGACCTGGACACAACCCTGCTCCACTGCGTCGATCGGCTCGTGTTGGACTACCAAGATAGCTGACCTAGGGGTACCGTAGTAGTAGATAACACCCTAGCCTTTAGGTCAATCCTATTCGAGGAGTATGGGACCAACCTCCGTTCATGGCCATCCCTTCGGAGGGGTATCTTAGCTCCGGGGCTTAGGCAGTACGTAGGAGACTCTAGCCCTGAGTCAGACCCGGACCCAGAACTTGCACTATTTAAGGAAGTAATCGTCTTAGGTTCTTCTTCCAGCTCGGGGGGTAGGGCTCCCTTAGTATTCGCATACTTTTTATCTTTAACCCTTTGTCTTTGTCTCTGTATGGTTGCTAACTTGTACTAACCATGTTTTTGTTTTGACAGAAGAGATGTCTCAGCCCGAGGAGAGCTTGCGAGGCGCAGTCTTCGGGGGGAACTGTAATGCCCCAAATTTCCTAATAAGGTTTAGAACCTTGGTTAGGAGGCCGAGAGGGCCATAATTGATTTATTATAGTATTTAATGATTATATGCATATTTACGTGAATTATATTATTATATGATGGTGAATGCATGCATATGGGAGAATTTATTATTGTGAGGGTATTTTGGTAATTTGGCCACTGTGGGCATAATTGTATATTTTGGGTGCAAGACTGTGATTAATTAATATAGCCACACTATAAGGTGGATTGGTTCGAGCTTATCGACATGAGACGATCATGGGGTGTAAGTGTTCGGTCTAGTCATAACGGGTTTAAGTTCAGGGCTCGGGGTGAGTCTCGGGGTGATATCAATGGTTAGAGCATTACCGGGAATTAAAGGGTAATGGGATATGAATTTTTGGTGTTTGAGGATATTGAGATTAGCGGGAGTTGGGAAGCGTTAATTATGATTAACGGTATAGGTTGTAAAGGACGATTTTACCCTTGGGAGTGCTTAGAAGCCTCTAAATGACCTAGGGGCATTTAGGTCATTTGGCTTGGATATACATGAGGTTTAGTAGGCTGTAGAAGGCAGAATCAAAAACAGAGCCATCCTCATCCTCTCTTCCTCTCTCTCCCGTACAAACTCTCCTCCATCTCTCTTCCAAGTTTTGAGAGCCACCTTGGGGTTTTGAGCTAGGAAATCAAAGGTGGCAGCTAGGGGATTTGTTTCAACCATTGAAGGGGATTCAAAACCGTGTTAGAGGTGAGTTTTAGTCATTAAATTCAGGTGATACTCTGTTTTCTTCTTTGGTTTTTCAGCTTTGATTTCTTGTTGGAAGTTTGGATTTAAAGGGGTTTTGATGGGTGATAAGATTGGGTTTTGATGAGGGGAGGTTATGGGTGATGTCTAGAGGTTTGAATGAGTGTTTGGAAGAGGTTTTGGGCTAATTTGAGGGGCTGGTTCTAAGGGAAAACGCAGGGGAAAATTCTGAGTTCGTGTGCTGGTTTTTGCCTGGTCTAGGCTGAGCGCCGCGGCCCTTGGCGTCTTGCAGGGGGGAGCCTTTCTGTTTGGAGGCGCGCCGCGGCGCAGCAGGGGAGGGCTGCGACCCTTAAGGCCATTTTTACCAAAAACATGTTTTTAAGCTTGGGGATTCAAGCCATAGGCCTCGGGGTTGTACCTAGTACCCGGTTAAGTGGGGATTGATGTCCTGGAGGCTAGATATTGATTTGGGAACTTATGTTGATCATTTTTATTGATGGTACCTTATATTTGGTTATGACTAGGTGACCGCTAAAGGACTAAAAGTTGATCGTTCTCAAGGGTCGCTCTTTTAATCGTTCTAGCTCGACTTTTAGGTAAGAAAACTGCACCCTGTGTAAACGTGACATGCATGGCTATTATGATGCATGTTGGTTGATTACTGAGTATGACATGCGTGGTTATTATTGATGCATGTCGGTTGATTATTATGTATGACATGCATGGCTATTCTTGATGCATGTTGGTTGGCTATTAAACGTGACATGCATGGCTGTTATTGGCACATGATGGATTGTTGGATGTATTGCATATGATGCATAGGAAACATGTGATTAGGACATGCTTTGTATACCGGGTGTGATATCGTTCAGAGCTTGAGCCTCTGTGTTAATGCATAGTCCTAATTATGCTAATATCTGTTAAGTAAGCATGCTGAATACCTTGTTTATGGATATTGGACATGTGATATATGTTTGGTGGCATGGCTTACCTGTGTATGGCGCTGACTTATTAGTCAGAATCGACAATGGTGTCAGATCCGTCTGTGATGCTGTGACTTATTAGTTAAGTTCACCACGGGCTGAGCACTGGTCGTGTTTGACCGACCCAAGGGTCAGAGGTGGCAGTGCGTTGTGAACGCCAGGCCAAATAAAGATTAGATCTAATCGAGGTCGGCATTGAATGACTCATATGGGGTATTAATGCTGGACTGACCGGAAGGTCAATGAGAACTATAAGCGCTTGCCTGGTCTATGACCAGATGTTTATGGCCAAGGTATATGACCCCGGTGACTGTTTGTCACATGGCCAAGGGACGCTGTCCATAGCATGACTCTATGGTCGGGAGGAAGGTTATGTTGGTGACCATTCACCATGCACCTGTCCTAATCAAACTTATGAAAGGATCACTTGTCATTTAAGCCCTGGTGACCCTATCGTCACATGGCTAGAAGGAGCGATGCTCATTATTGTTACTTTTGGCTATTGTCACCTATTTGCTTGGACTGATAGTCCTGAATGGTTATTATGATCGTTGTTAGGACTATGTCACACTTTACTGTGTTTTCTTGCTGGGCTTTGGCTCACGGGTGCTACGTGGTGCAGGTAAAGGCAAGAGGAAGCTGGACCATCCTTGAGTTGGAGAGCTTAGGTGATGACGTGTACATATGCAGTTGCTCGTCCGCCACGGCCGAGGTTTAAAGTGGAACTAGGGTTGAACCCTGTTTTGCCGCTTAGAACGGCCTATTGTTAATATTTTCTGTAATAGACTCTGAAATTATATTTTCGGGATCCCAATGTATATGTTAAACATTCTAGTGAAACGTTTCCTCCTAACAAAAGTTTAAATCCCTAAACCGCTAATCATACTTAGTTCACGATTTTGGCCAAATGACTTGATTAGCGAGTTTAGCACTGTTTACAAGGCACACCGTAACGGTCCCTGGAGTTTGGGGCGTTACAACTTGGTATCAGAGCGAGCCAAGGTTTATGGTTCCTGAAGACAAGCTGGGCATGTAGATAGCTTCACTCAAGGAATGGTAACTATTTCTGTAGCTATGTGCATAGCTGGTTGTATAAAATGTGAATGCTTTACTTGCATATTGTATTAGGGAGCATGAGATTCTGATAGAGCCTGGCTCTTGACTATATGATTATATGCTCCGTGAATATATATGTATATGTGACTGTGATCATATGATTACCTGCTCTGTGAATATCGAAAATTGTGTTATTGCATGCTGGGGTTAGAAGCATGGTCTGAGTATTGGAAGAGCAGGAGTTATGAGTATGTATGAATGCCATGGGCATGTTTGCAGCACTGCAAGTGGTTTATGATTGTGGTGTGGTAAGGTTTATACCGTGGGAGAAAGCCCTTGATGTGCTTATTGTGATTAATGGATCAAGTTATTGACTGCAGATTCAATCAGCAGGTTTATACTCAAGGCGGATTATGAGGCCTGGTGATAATTATACAGGGGCTGGGAGTTACAGCCAGGGTATGAGTTCTTCGTCTGCATCTCTGAATGTTCAGCAGACGCTTATGGATTTGCGATTAAGATTGCAGAGATAGGAGAAAGAGATCAGGTATTTGAAGTAACAACGGAGTCTGTTGGGTGGTACCTCTTCCTTTCCTATGCCAGGGGTGGCATCAGTTTCAGCTCAGCCTAGGGTTGAGAACAGATGGGAATTTCTCTGTGGAAGATTCCTGAATTTTTATCCTCCAATCTTTGAGGGAGGCCTAGATCCATTCAGAGCTGAGCAGTGGATGGGTATGATCAGCTCCATTCTGGATAGTATGGGATTGGTGGGTCACGATAGAGTGATCTGTGCTACATGTGTACTGCGGGATGATGCCCGGACATGGTGGGAGGTAGTATCCCAGACACGAGACACAGCTGTGATGGACTGGAAAGAATTTAGGCAGCTGTTTAATGAAAAGTATTATTGTGATGTAGCTAAGACTGCTAAGGTGAATGAGTTTCTGAGTCTTGCTCAGGGTAATGCATCAGTGACCGAGTATGTTACTAAATTTAATGAGTTGGCCAAGTTTTCCTTAGACATGGTACCCACAGATGAGGCTCGGAAGGAAATATTTATTCAGGGGTTGAACTCTGGAATAGCTCAGGGCATTAGAATTGCCCCAGTGCATGAAGTCTCTACCTATGCTCAGGTGGTAGGGAAGGCTCTTGTTGTTGAGAGCACAGGACATCAAATTGGGCAGCGATGTGCTGGAGAGCACGGAGCCTAGATAGTGGTACCTCCACTTATTGGAGCAAGCAAGAAGAAAAGCTGGAAGCCTTACCCAGAGTGCACTTGGTGCAAGAGGCATCATTTGGGAGAATGCCGAGCGAAGGCGTGTTTCATATGTAGAAAGGTTGGGAATTTTAAGAAGGATTGTCCAAGGCTAAGGGAGCTTGAGCTAAAGGGGATAGACAGCTTGACTCCAACTCAAGTGTTTGTTTCAGAGCAGTCAGAGTCAGAGACAGAGACAAGCTCCTCGGGGATGACAGGTTAGTTTTCTAGTTCTGAGCTGTGAATTATGCTGTTTAGCCTTGGCGCCATGTTGTTCTTTTGTTAGTGTGTATATGGAGAAGGGTATATTGATGGTATATGTAGATCACATGGTTATATTGTGATGGGAAAAGTAATGCGATATTGGCAACTTAAGAGATAAGTTGAGTTATGGCAAGGACTTATCGTTGGTTTCATGAGTTAGATATGACTGACTATGGTTGATCCAGGGTGTGGATCGATTAAGTAATTGTGGGACAACTTTAAATGGCAAGGAAGGTATAGTAATTCTTGAGCTTGAGAGTGGAAAGTCTTGTGACAATTGGCACTGTGCATGGATTCGATATGTTCATAATACCGTATGTGGGGGCTAGAGTTTGTGCAGGGAGAAGCATGAAACTCTTAGCCTGTGTGGTGAATACCACCTAGATTGTATTAGTGAGATCAGGACAGACTGGATTAGTCTGTGGGTTTTTTTTTAAATGTGTTTCCAGGTGGTCTGTCAGGCCTTCTTTTTATTAAAAGAAGATTAGAATGGTGATTGGTTTAGTACCAGAGATGGGATCAGGTGTAAGCACTATTTCGAGTGGCTCAGTGGGGTTATAAGAATTAAAGAGTTAGTTGCTGGGTAAGATGGAATCCTTTAAGGTGGATCTTGGATCTGGTTAAGACCAGTTAGAGATCAGAGTGAGAAAATTATGTAAAGGATTGAGCTGATATCAGATTAGAGCACTGTGAGTGCTGAGTATATCTTGAGAATTGGTTTGATGCCAGGTGTTTATGAATCAGGTTAATAGTGTATTCAATGGTAGACTTGAATGTGATTTATGATCGTCATGGACGATGGAATAGTGGTGTTTTCTTGGTGGAGAGTTGCCAAAAGTGAAAAGTGCCTTGGGGACAGGAATGTCCATGGATAGTAAAGATATTTCAGGTGCCTTGGGAAGAAAGCGCTGGGTCTTTATAGACCAGGATCAGTTAGTGGGTTGTTATGACATCCTAGTGACAGAGAAAAGTGATTGCCTATGTAACATGTTGACTAAAGAATCTGACCAGGACTGGATAGAGTTCTGGCAGGCCAAGTGGCCAGTTTATTGTCTGAGATTATTATCTCAAGAAAGATAAAAGGAAAGATGGTTAAATGAGCCACAGATGGGCAAGATTGAATGGAAAGCTTTAGCTGGATTAGCTAAAGGTTGTTTGGTGACAGATGTGAGTTTATGGTGGTATAGAGATCGGACTTGGGATCCGATGGATATTGAGGTTTACTGAGAGATTCTGGATGAATCCCATGCTATTCTTTTATTCATTTCATTCAGGCATTGTGAAAGGGTAACATGATATGGAAATTTTATAGTGATGGCCTGGGATGAAGAGGCATGTATTAAGGCACGTGTAAGCTCTTAACCTGTTAACAGATTGAGACAGAATGTCAGGAAACAGCAAGGCCATTACAGCCTTTGGGTATTTCATAGTGGGAATGAGTGAGCATCGCGATGAGTCTCGCGGTGGGATTCCAAGGTTGATGGATCGGTATGAACTGGGTATTAAGTTATTGTGGACTGGTAGTCCAAATGAGTTTATTATATCAGTAAGGATAGGTGAATAACATAACTGATCTATGTTTGAGTCTCCTTGTGAGAAGGTTAGAGAGCCTTCGTGAACTCAAGGTCTATCTTGTCAGATGAAGACTTTATTGTGACTTCCAGGTTATGGAAGGGTTAGGAAGGCGATGAGTATGCAAATGGAACTTAGTGCAGATTGTTACTCTCAGACTGGTGGCAAATCAGAGAGAGAGGGTTATCCAATTATAATTGGAGGAACATCTTATAAGATAAGTGAGGAAATATATGTATGTGTCTGGATCCTGAGGAGATTCAGGGGAGTTATGAGGTTTCCAGAGTTTGAATCTTAGATGATCACTTCTTGGAATAAATGGTTAATATTATTAAACTGGATAGGAGGAATGTGGAATTCCAAGTAGGAGAATATATCTTCTCTAAAGTATCACCATGGAAAAGGGGTAAGGAATTAGGGTAAGTTAAGTCCTAATTTCTTTTAGCAGTTGGATCCTAAATGGGTCTAAATAGGGTGACTCTGAATTAGTGTTGCTTTTGGCACTGGTAGTAGTATACATAAAGTTATGTGCTTCCATGCAGTGGGCATGGGCCGAAGGAACTTATGAATTGAGTTATGAGGATCTGAAGGTTAGGTTAAGTATTCCGGTAAGGAATAGCCAGTTCAGATTATGACATAAGTGTTGAGGTTCTATTTAACAAAATGTACCTCGGGTTAAGGTAAGGCTATTGAAATACTGAAGTCCGGAAATAACTTAAGGAAATCTATATCCAGTGAGTGGAATTCTGGTTCCGAGATGTTGAGTAAATTTCGAGGACGAAATTTCTGTAAGGAGGGGATAGTTGTAATGCCCCAAATTTCCTAATAAGGTTTAGAACCTTGGTTAGGAGGCCGAGAGGGCCATAATTGATTTATTATAGTATTTAATGATTATATGCATATTTACGTGAATTATATTATTATATGATGGTGAATGCATGCATATGGGAGAATTCATTATTGTGAGGGTATTTTGGAAATTTGGCCACTGTGGGCGTAATTGTATATTTTGGGTGCATGACTGTGATTAATTAATATAGCCACACTACAAGGTGGATTGGTTCGAGCTTATCGACATGAGACGATCATGGGGTGTAAGTGTTCGATCTAGTCATAACAGGTTTAAGTTCGGGGCTCGGGGTGAGTCTCGGGGTGATATCATTGGTTAGAGCATTACCGGGAATTAAAGGGTAATGGGATATGAATTTTTGGTGTTTGAGGATATTGAGATTAGCGGGAGTTGGGAAGCGTTAATTATGATTAACGGTATAGGTTGTAAAGGACGATTTTACCCTTGGGAGTGCTTAGAAGCCTCTAAATGACCTAGGGGCATTTAGGTCATTTGGCTTGGATATACATGAGGTTTAGTAGGCTGTAGAAGGCAGAATCAAAAACAGAGCCATCCTCATCCTCTCTTCCTCTCTCTCCCGTACAAACTCTCCTCCATCTCTCTTCCAAGTTTTGAGAGCCACCTTGGGGTTTTGAGCTAGGAAATCAAAGGTGGCAGCTAGGGGATTTGTTTCAACCATTGAAGGGGATTCAAAACCGTGTTAGAGGTGAGTTTTAGTCATTAAATTCAGGTGATACTCTATTTTCTTCTTTGGTTTTTCAGCTTTGATTTCTTGTTGGAAGTTTGGATTTAAAGGGGTTTTGATGGGTGATAAGATTGGGTTTTGATGAGGGGAGGTTATGGGTGATGTCTAGAGGTTTGAATGAGTGTTTGGAAGAGGTTTTGGGCTAATTTGAGGGGCTGGTTCTAAGGGAAAACGCAGGGGAAAATTCTGAGTTCGCGTGCTGGTTTTTGCCTGGTCTAGGCTGAGCGCCGCGGCCCTTGGCGTCTTGCAGGGGGGAGCCTTTCTGTTTGGAGGCGCGCCGCGGCGCAGCAGGGGAGGGCTGCGACCCTTAAGGCCATTTTTACCAAAAACATGTTTTTAAGCTTGGGGATTCAAGCCATAGGCCTCGGGGTTGTACCTAGTACCCGGTTAAGTGGGGATTGATGTCCTGGAGGCTAGATATTGATTTGGGAACTTATGTTGATCATTTTTATTGATGGTACCTTATATTTGGTTATGACTAGGTGACCGCTAAAGGACTAAAAGTTGATCGTTCTCAAGGGTCGCTCTTTTAATCGTTCTAGCTCGACTTTTAGGTAAGAAAACTGCACCCTGTGTAAACGTGACATGCATGGCTATTATGATGCATGTTGGTTGATTACTGAGTATGACATGCGTGGTTATTATTGATGCATGTCGGTTGATTATTATGTATGACATGCATGGCTATTCTTGATGCATGTTGGTTGGCTATTAAACGTGACATGCATGGCTGTTATTGGCACATGATGGATTGTTGGATGTATTGCATATGATGCATAGGAAACATGTGATTAGGACATGCTTTGTATACCGGGTGTGATATCGTTCAGAGCTTGATCCTCTGTGTTAATGCATAGTCCTAATTATGCTAATATTTGTTAAGTAAGCATGCTGAATACCTTGTTTATGGATATTGGACATGTGATATATGTTTGGTGGCATGGCTTACCTGTGTATGGCACTGACTTATTAGTCAGAATCGAAAATGGTGTCAGATCCGTCTGTGAAGCTGTGACTTATTAGTTAAGTTCACCACGGGCTGAGCACTGGTCGTGTTTTACCGACCCAAGGGTCAGAGGTGGCAGTGGTTGTGAACGCCGGGCCAAATAAAGATTAGATCTAATCGAGGTCGGCATTGAATGACTCATATGGGGTATTAATGCTGGACTGACCGGAAGGTCAATGAGAACTATAAGCGCTTGCCTGGTCTATGACCAGATGTTTATGGCCAAGGTATATGACCCCGGTGACTATTTGTCACATGGCCAAGGGACGCTGTCCATAGCACGACTCTAGGGTCGGGAGGAAGGTTATGTTGGTGACCATTCACCATGCACCTGTCCTAATCAAACTTATGAAAGGATCACTTGTGAGTTAAGCCCTGGTGACCCTATCGTCACATGGCTAGAAGGAGCGATGCTCATTATTGTGACTTTTGGCTATTGTCACCTATTTGCTTGGACTGATAGTCCTGAATGGTTATTAAGATCGTTGTTAGGACTATGTCACGCTTTACTGTGTTTTCTTGCTGGGCTTTGGCTCACGGGTGCTACGTGGTGCAGGTAAAGGCAAGAGGAAGCTGGACCATCCTTGAGTTGGAGAGCTTAGGTGATGACGTGTACATATGCAGCTGCTCGTCCGCCACGGCCGAGGTTTAAAGTTGAACTAGGGTTGAACCCTGTTTTGCCGCTTAGAACGGCCTGTTGTTAATATTTTCTGTAATAGACTCTGAAATTATATTTTCGGGATCCCAATGTATATGTCAAACGTTCTAGTGAAACGTTTCCTCCTAACAAAAGTTTTAATCCCTAAACCGCTAATCATACTTAGTTCACGATTTTGGCCAAATGACTCGATTAGCGAGTTTAGCACTGTTTACAAGGCACACCGTAACGGTCCCTGGAGTTTGGGGCGTTACAGGAACCCCTCAGCCGGGCCAAGACTGAATAGGCTCCGGGGGTCCAAGAGCGCCGCTGGGGTCTCCACCAAGTCTCCAGCAAAATAGAAGGAGAATACCCCGGTAGACCAGGTCGCGGGAGCGATTCTTCCTTCTGCAGGAGCAGGCCAAATGCCTCCACCACCTCTGCGAGCTCCAGATGCCACCCAGGACGCGGGATCGGAGCTCAGGACTCCGGCCGTGGTGGCCTCCGATGTACGCATCCCAGTCAATCCCAAGGATCTGTAGAAGATCCCAGAGGCCTACCGGGGAACGGTGTATGAATCGGGGAACTACGCCGTCAGCCATATATACAAATTCACCGAGAAGGAGCTCCGGGCTATTGAGACAATGAGCTCGGTTGGCATAATGGAGTCTTCAATGGGCATGCCCTAACGGTAAGCTGCCCTGTTCTCTTAAAGCTTCTACCATTACACTTTGCCCTATTTTTCCTCTAAGGAAATTTATTTTTCATTTCTCGCAGGGCGTTGTCGCTCTTCACCGGAGCATCGTCAGGGCCAAAACTCAGCTCGAGGATATGAGGACCGAGCACCAAGCCTCTCTTCAGGAGGCTAAGGCGACTAAAAATGCCTTGGCGACCTCGAAGGACGAGTTGGAGAAGACACGCTCGAAGGTCCAAGAGCTTGAGACCTCCCTTGCCACCTCGCGGACAGACCTCGAGGCTACGAAGACTGAGATCCAGGCTGCCCTGGAGGCCGAACGAACCACTTCGGAGCAGTCCATGGAAGATCTGTTCTACCACTGCTGGGCCTACAATCCAGAGGCTGACTTTTCCTTCATGTCACCGAGTCTTTGGGCGCGCTTGCTGGTGAAGTACCAAGCTCGCCTTGAGAAAGAGGCGCCGCCTTCGGAGACTGGGGAAGGCTCTGGCGCGGCAGAGCAGGGTGAGACAGCGACCTCCCAGGGGCCATCTGGTGGAGCTTAGGGCGTTTTTTCTCTTTTGCCCTTGAATATTTTTAAGTATTTTTTTTTATGTAACCTTTGCATGAGGTGTTTCCACCTCGAGAAAATTTGCTTTGGCGTTTTTAATTTATGCTTTTTCTTGCCTTTTCGCACTTTGGTTACAATTTTTTGAAAAACTTAGTTCGCGTTAACTTTTATCCACATCTCGAGCTCTTTAGGAAGAACATCGATCAGTAGATTTAAATTAACTTCTAAGTTCTTTGACCCGGTTAAAACCAGGAACTTAATTTGAAAACTTAGTTCGTGTTAATTTTATCCGTCTCTCGCGCTCTTTAAGAAGAACAACGATCAATAGACTTAAATTAACTTCTAAGTTTTATGACCCGGTTAAAACTAGGAACTTAATTTGAAACTTAGTTCATGTTAACTTTTATCCATATCTCGAGCTCTTTAAGAAGAACAACGATCAATAGACTTAAATTAACTTCTAAGTTTTATGACCTGGTTAAAACCAGGAACTTAATTTGAAAACTTAGTTCGTGTTAACTTTTATCCATATCTCGAGCTCTTTAAGAAGAACATCGATCAATAGACTTAAATTAACTTCTAAGTTCTATGACCCGGTTAAAACCAGGAACTTAATTTGAAAACTTAGTTCGTGTTAACTTTTATCCATATCTCAAGCTCTTTAAGAAGAATAATGATCAATAGACTTAAATTAACTTCTAAGTTTTATGACCCGGTTAAAACCAGGATAGGACTTAGTTAGCGTTAACCCTTATCGATATCTCGCGTTTTTAAGAAAACAACGGTCAATCGATAAGAACCAACATCTAAGTCATTAAGGAGACCTGGTTATATCCAGGTACCATATGCCCCCCGAGTAACTGGGAAAGGGTCTTTCGTGGTTACTCTAAGATTACACTTGCAAATATGCGTAAAAATCTGATTTTCATTAATACATAAAAAGTGGCCTTCCAGGCCTTACAAGTGGATCATTGATAATATTTCTTTAAGTGGATGGCGTTCCAGGTCCGCGGGACCGTCCCTCCATCAAGTCGAGCTAACTTATAAGTTCCCTCCTTGACGACTTCGATGACCTGGTATGGTCCTTCCCAGTTCGGTCCCAAAACTCCATCTTTGGGATCTTTTTCGGCGAGGAAAACTCTCCTCAGGACCAAGTCGCCCATGCTAAAAGCGTGTTTTTTGACCTTGGTGTTGAAGTAGCGGGTGATTTTCTGCTGATAATGGACGAGCTGGAGTTACGAATCCTCTCGCCTTTCCTCAACCAGATCGAGGGAATGGCACAGGAGCTCATGGTTTCGATCTTGGTTGTAAGACTGGACTCTATGCGAAAGAACCTTTATCTCCACGGGGAGGACTGCCTCACTCCCAAAGGTTAGGGAAAAGGGAGTATGACCCGTAGGAGTCCGATGCGAGGTCCGGTATGCCCATAGGACCTGGGGGAGTTGTTCTGGCCAGACCCCCTTCGCTTCATCTAATCTTTTCTTGAGGCTCGCCTTTAGGGTCTTGTTGACAGCTTCGACCTGGCCATTAGCCTGAGGATAGGCCACGGAGGAGAAACTTTTTGCAATCCCAGAACTCAGTGAATAGGTCACTGTCGAACTGAGTGCCGTTATCAGAGACGATCTTCTTGGGCAGGCCGAAGCGATAGATGATGCTTTTAACCACGAAGTCAAGCACCTTTTTGGACGTTATCGTTGCCAACGGCTCGGCCTCCGCCCACTAAGTAAAGTAGTCGACGGCTACCACGGCGTAACGGACCCCGCCTTTTCCAGTGGGGAGGGCGCCCACCAAGTCTATCCCCCAAACGACAAATGGCCATGGGGACGAGATCATCTTCAGCTCAACTGGAGGAGATCGAGCAACTGCAGCAAATCGCTGGCACTTGTCGCACTTCTTCACGTACGAGATCGAGTCTTTGGACAGAGTTGGCCAGTAATACCCTTGCCTGAGAATCTTTAAAGCCAAGCTCTGCCCCCCGGTGCGGTCTCCGCAGAATCCTTCGTGAACTTCCTGTAGGATGGCCTTTGCTTCACTTGGAAGAACGCACTGGAGGAGAGGTAGGGAATGCCCACGTCGGTACAACACCCCATCGACTATCGTATATCTCGGAGCTTGATACAGGATTCGCCGTGAATCATTACGTCCTTCAGGCAGCTTGTCCTCGACGAGATATTCAAGAATGGGGGTCATCCAGGTCGGCCTGGCGTCGACCATCTCGACCTCAGCCCGGTCTTCTTCTATACTTGGTTTTTCCAAGAATTCTATTGGCACCAACCCCAAGGTTTCCGTCTCTCCCGAGGTGGCGAGCTTGGCAAGAGCATCTGCATTAGCGTTCTGTTCCTGAGGTATCTGTTCGATCGATCCTCGCTCAAACGCGGACAGCTCGGCTTTTACCTTTGCCAGATATGCAGCCATCTTGGGTCCCCGCGCCTGATACTCGCCCAGAACCTGGTTTACCGTGAGCTGGGAGTCACTGAAGCACTGGACGGAGCTCGCCTTTAACTCCCCGGCTATCCTCAGCCCGGCCAACAAAGCTTCGTACTCTGCCTCGTTGTTGGAGGCCTTAAACCCGAACCTTAGCTCTGAGTGGAATCTATGTCCCTCGGGGGATATCAGAATGATTCCGGCCCCGGAGCCGTTCTCGTTGGAAGAGCCATCCACAAAGATCCTCCACAACGATTGGAGCGAGGTGACCTGGGGTGAAACCTCTGCTGGATCCTCCTGGAATCCCGTGCATTCTGCCACAAAATCGGCGAGGGCCTGACTTTTTATAGCAGTTCACGGAGTGTAGAAAATCTCGAACTGACTGAGTTCGACCGCCCATTTTAACAAACATCCCGATGCTTCAGGTTTTGGCAAAACCTGCCTTAGAGGCTGATCGGTCATGACGTGTACTGAGTGAGATTGGAAGTACAGCCTGAGCTTTCGCGAGGCCGTGATTAGGCAGAACGACAATTTTTCCATCAGTGGGTATCGTGATTCTGCCCCGAGAAGTCTCTTGCTGATGTAATAGACTGGCTTCTGAACTTGGTCCTCTTCCCGTACCAGTACGGCACTAGCTGCATCCTCAGTGACAGCCAGGTATAGAAAAAGAGGCTCTCCTGCCTTGGGCTTGGATAGCACGGGCGGTTTAGCCAGATGTGCCTTCAGGTCGAGGAATGCGCTTTCGCATTCTACTGTCCATTCAAACTTCTTGTTTCCTCGGAGCAGGTTGTAGAAGGGCAAACACTTATCGGTTGACTTGGAAATAAACCGGTTGAGCGCTGCCACTCTTCCTGTTAAGCCCTGGACATCTTTCCGCGACCTGGGTGAAGGAAGCTCGAGCAGTGACCGGATCTTACCGGGGTTTGCCTCGATTCCTCGGGTATTGACTATGAACCCCAGGAATTTCCCTGACGCGACCCCAAAAGTGCATTTCTGGGGATTGAGCCTCATGTCGTATTCTCGTAGAATTTTAAAACATTCTTCCAGGTCGGAAACATGGTTATCGGCAGTCTTTGACTTGACCAGCATGTCATCAACGTAAACTTCCATATTTTTACCGATCTGGTCCGCGAACATTCTATTTACTAGCCTTTGGTAGGTAGCTCCGGCGTTCTTCGAGTCCGAACGACATGAACTTATAGAAATAGACATTAGTTGGGCTCATGAAGCTGGTGTGTTCCTGGTCCGCCGGATTCATCGCGATCTGATTGTAGCCTGAGTACGCGTCCATAAAGGACATGAGCTCGTGCCCCGCCATGGCATCCACCAGCTGGTCAATCCTTGGCAATGGAAAACAATCCTCAGGGCAGGCTTTATTCAGGTCGGAGAAGTCGATGCAGGTTCGCCATTTTCCGTTGGGCTTTGGAACTAGCACGGGGTTGGCGACCCAAATTGTAAACTTGGCTTCGCGGATAAAGCCACATTTTTTGAGCCGGGCTACTTCTTCTTCTAGGGCTTCAGCCCGGGTTGTTCCTAAACGTCTTTCCTTCTGAGACTTGGCGGGAATGCTTTTGTCCAGATGAAGCGTGTGCATGATGACACTCGGGCTAATCCCCACCATGTCCTTGTGGGACCAGGCAAATACATCTAAGTTAGCCCGCAGAAACATAGTGAGCTCCGCCTTCCTCTTGCTGCAGAGATTTTTCCCGAGCTTGACCATCCGTGATGGATTTTGTGGATCAAGGTTCACCTCCTCGAGCTACTCAATAGCCTGGAGCTCGGATTTGTCTTCGCCTACTAGGGGGTCAATATCCTCACTCAAAGTGACATTTCCCCCTTTGGTGCTTTGAGGTTTTTCAATCTCAGGGTCCGCTGAGGGTTCCTGAGATTCCTCTTCACTCAGAATGGCCATAGCCAACTGCCCGGGTTTAGATTTTCCCTTCATGGAAATGCTGTAGCATTCCCTGGCAGCGAGCTGATCGCCATGGATAGTGCAGGTTCCCATTGAAGTAGGGAACTTCATGGCGAGGTATCGAATGGAAGTGATAGCCTCGAAAGCTATGAGCGTAGGTCGGCCCAAAATGGCGTTGTAAGCAGTGGGGCAGTCTATGACCATGAACTCGAGTAGTTTGGAGACTGTCCGAGATTCTTCCCCTAGGGTGATCACCAGCTCGATCATCCCTATCTCCGTTGATCCTTCTCCCGAAAAACCATACAACATCATGGAGGTTGCCTTTAGCTCGGCGATGGTCAAACCCATCTTCTCTAAGGTGGATCGGAATAGGAGGTTCACCGAGCTCCCGTTGTCTATCAGTACCCTCCTCACTCTTCGGTTGGCGAGCTGGACTGCTACAACCAAGGGGTCATTGTGAGGGAACTGGACATGGCCTGCATCTTCCTCCGTAAAAATGATTGGTTGCCTCTCCAATCGCTGCTGCTTTGACTGGCGCTGCTCCGGAACAAACTCCACTCCATTGTGAGCCTTTAGTTCATTCACGTATCTCTTCTGGGCACCTCTGCTCATGCCAGCCATGTGCGGACCTCCAGAGATGGTGGATATCTCTCCTCCGACCACGGGGGGAGGGACATCTTGATCTACCCGAGACCCGGGCTGACTGGCTGGGGCTTCTGGAGCAGGTCGACTCGCTAGGACCCTGTTCCGCGAGTATTGAGCCAAGGGACCGGCTCGGATGGGAGTCTCGATCCCATCTTTCAAATGCCTACAATCGTCGGTATTGTGGCCGATGTCGTTATGAAAACGGCAAAATTTGGAAGTGTCTCTCTTTCCCTTGTGGTGCTTCAATGGCTCCGGTCCCTTCCAAGGGACCCGAGTAGAGTTGGCCAAGAAGATACTCTCTCTGGACTGGGTGAGCTCGGTATACGTCGTGAAAATGGGCTTAAACTTCTCTACAGACTTATTCTTCTTTTGGCCGTGCTGACCTTTTTCGCCATTGCCCTTTCTTTTTCCTCCACCGGGCTGGTTGCTCTGTACGACGTTTGGGGTCGCTTCCACGACCTCCGTCCCTATTCCCGCGGGCTGATCGGGAACCTGGCTGGTTCCCGCAGCTGAGGCTTCGACTTCTTCCAAGTTTATCCATTCTTGGGCCCTGTTAAGGAATTCGTTGACCGAGCTGACTCCCTTCCTCTGTATATCCTTCCATAGGTCTCCTCCGACAAGGATTCCGGTTCTCATGGCCATGATCTTGGAGCTATCATCTGCATCTCTAGCCCTAGCAGCGACGTTCACGAATCTGCTCAGGTAGGCCTTCAGAGTCTCACCGGGTTGTTGTCTCACGTTAGCCAGGGAGTCGGTCTGAACACGGGCGGCCTGGGAGGCTCGGAATGCCCTTTTGAAGTCGGCTGAGAAGGTCTTCCAGGAACTGATTGACTGTCTTTTACTTTGCTTGAACCACTGTCTGGCAGGTCCAATCAGTGTGGAAGGGAAGATCAAGCATCTCAGCTTCGGGCCAATGTTATGGGCCATCATTAGGGTGTTGAACATCCCTAAATGGTCCGACGGGTCTCCGTCCCCATTGAACTTTGACAAGTGAGGCATACGGAAACCAGATGGGTATGCCGTTGATGCTATATTGGGGGCGAAGAGTTCCATCTCGTCTCCCGAATCATACTCGTCTTTTTCTTTTTCTGATAGGAGCTTCCTCATCAGCTCCTCCATCTGAGTTAGGCGCTCGAGGGTTTGGTCCTGATGTCCTTGGTTATTTCGGGGCTGTTCAACAGCCCGGATCCATTGTACACATTTGGTGGGTTATTGCCCCTCCTATCTTGAGATAGGTTATTTGGGACATTCCTCCCGTTGCGTACTTCGGACAGGGCCCCCCCTGAGCGAGCCTGGCCATCTACTCCTGCTCTGTCCCCTCTATGAGTGTTAAGGCGATCTCGCAGGTCACCTCCCTGGGTGGTCTGGTGACTTTGTGCCGAACTTAAACGCTGACGAAGGTCTCCCCCGGAGAGATCACTCCAGCGACTGCCGGTCCAGTGGCTCCTGCTGGATAGGCTTAGAGTCCGCCTTTGGTGATGAAGACCTGAGCCTTCCCTTGGCGCCCTGCTGTGCCGGGAAGGTCTAGCTGATGGCAGGTTTCTCCTACTACTCCCATAGGCTGGGATGTCCCGGACGGGCCGAGGAGGAGACGGATATCTGATCGGAGATGGAGGATCCCTGACTGGGGAGGCGATCCTAGTTCCGTCCGGACGGATCAAGTTTGGTGGGGGCCTTTCGGCCCTGCCAACCTGTTGGTCCCACACCGGGCGATCTGAACAAGGCGCAGGACGGTCGTCGGGTACGGGCAAACTCCGCGAGCCCTCCCCGGATCTCCTTCGGGAATCTCCTCGAACTCTCCTGGGCGTCCTCGAGGATGGCTGAGTGCTGGGAGTTGATGTCCTGACTGAACGGCTGTATTGCTGTTGTCCGGTCCTAGGCATTTCCTCGAAGTTTGCCTCTCGATGGTGTGATGAAGGGGTGGATTTGGCTGCTGGAAGTCTATCCGAACGGCTATGCCTGGACTGGTTACCCCGACGAGACTTAGGAGCCTCGCCTTGCCTCTCTCCGACGTTAACGCCGGTTGTGAGAGGGGGTAATCGGGCCAGGATATCCTGGATTTGCTGGCTAGCTGTTAATAACTGACTCCTCAGTTGAGCGTTCTCCATTTCCACCGCAGTATAATAACATGGGTTCGGATTAGGTGGCCGAGGCGCCGAACTACCGGTATCATCTTGTACTGGCTGTTTTCCTGGCCGCTGTTGGACTTCAGGAACTTGTTCGTCAGGGATGGTAGTATGATGAGCCTCCTGCCCATCATGTTGTTCTGTCTCGTTACCATGCCTGGACCGAGTAGTCACCATAGTTGGATGTTTGCAGCAGAACTAATCGAACTTGCTCTCAATGAAAGCACCAAACTGTTGACGCGGTTCTTCGCCAACAGGTAATTAAGAGAAGAAGAGAAATGGATTAGTGCCAAATGTAGAACCGAAACAGATATATGATCTTAGAGGATGAAAAAGGTGACTCAAGACACGTTTTTTAAGTGGTTCGAAGGTTAAAATCCTTCTACTCCACTAGTCAATATTATTGATCTATACTGAGTATTTGATTATAGAGTATTTCTTACAAGAGATTATTTTTTCCAACCCTTATCAACTCCCAGGGTCTCCATATTTATAGGAGAAGGCACCTGGAAGTTGGTAAGAAGGTTATCCCGTGACCTTCTTACTTGTCGTATCAATTCTGTGACATTCATGATTAATTCCTAAACCTGACACATGAGTGTGGTCAAATCAATAGGTAAGGAGGTAATGGGCCGCACGGCCCAACCCAGTCGTGGGTGTCTGAATACGCACGTTCCTGCTGCGTGTCCGAGAAGTCAGGGGGATATCAGACACGTGATGCCTGATATGTGCACGTTTACCTTGTGTGTGTTGACTTCACAAAGGGTCATAGCCTTCATATGAAGCTCGTACCACGAGCTTCATACTTAGCTCGGTCTTCGACCTTCGGAATCCCTGCCCCGGCCTTGGGCAGTGAAGGCGAGCTCTTGGGGCTTCCTCGAGCTAAGAAGGCACGACATTACGAAAGAAGCTCCGGCCCCTGGGGATGATCATGAGGTAATCATGGTTAGGCCGCAGCTCGGCTTGCTAATCAGCCCGTGGGAAAATCAGGGCGTATAGTTATAAATAACCATGGCCACTCTAATGGAAAATTATACATTTTAGGTTTCTGTCCCTGTACAAACCCTCGACCGTGGTGGCCGAGCAGTTGACAATGTACACCTCACCCCCAGAGCTCTCTAACTCATGGTTGAACCATCAACCCTTTCCCTTTACCTGCACCACGTAGCACTCGTGAGTAGAGCTGTAAATGTGGGCCAGCCCGGCCCGGCCCGGCCCACATTTTCGTGCCTCCGACAAATTCGGGCCGGGCCCGGCCCATATTAAATTCGTGCCGGACCGGGCCAGCCCATTTTTGAAAGAGTAGGCCCAGCACGGCCCATGGGCCCGGCCCATGTCGTGCCGTGTCGGGCCCAAGTCGGGCCGGCCCACATTCCTTATTCGGGCCGACCCACTTTCTATATTCTGGCCCACTTTTAGGCCCACTTTCTATATTTGGGCCCCAATTTGGGCCCACTTTTAGGCCCACTTTTTTTTGCTAAAAAATGTGAGGATGGAGAATTGAACCCTCCACCTCCTCTTTAACCATCAATGGACTTACCACCAAACCAAACACATTTCTTTGTTTAAATTATAATTTTAGATATTTTTATATACTTTTTAACAATATTTTACACAAAATTATATCAAAGATAATTATTAAAATTTTAATACCTACAAATAAATGCTAAAAATTTAACTAACAAATCTTAAAATAAATTAATATAATTATAAAAATATAAACATTGAGAAAAATAAGACATATATTATTATTTTAATTTATTAATTATTGACAAATAAAAATTTATTATGATTATTAATGTCAAAATATCGGGTTTTTTATCGTGTCGTGCTTTTGGGCTAGTTTGTTCGTGCTTTCGTGTCGTGCCTTCGGGCTTGTCGTGCCATGCTGTGCTAAGCCCGTGTCGTGCCGTGCCTGGCCTAAGCCCATATTTTTTCGTGCCGTGCCTGGCCCAAGCCCATATTTTTTCGTGCCATGTCGTGCTCGTGCCTCCTGGGTTGGTGCCGGTTTCGTGCCGTGCTCAAAAGCCCGGCCCATATTTACAGCTCTACTCGTGAGCCGAGGCCCAACAAGAAAACTCTAATGCAAAGCATAATAAAAAATACTAATAAAATAACTCACAAATCATTAATCAAACATTCAATAGACCGCATCATTCACATAATCAGTAATATCAGTCAACAAACCAATAATTGACCATCCAGACAATGAACATGCCACAATCATCAGATTAACATCAATAAACATTTCACACAATATTTAGGGTCGACGTCCTTAGGCCACACCCTCTGTTTAAGTCACTGTCTTCAGCTCACTTAGGCCGAGCCTAGTGTTCAACCCGTTGACTCTGGCTCGCTTAGGCCAAGCTCAGTGATTATTCGATTAACCTCAACTACCAGTGGCCGAGTCGCGTCCTGTGCGCAAATATTGATTCCGACACTCTTAGGCCATTTATCACATTTCCCCATGGCATAATACCATCTTATGACATCACATACAAATATAGGGAACTCTTAGTCCCAACATAGCCACATAACCGAGTGCAGTTTTCTTACCTTTGATTCTGAGTGCTTTGCCTAACTGAAGCTACACTTGAGCACAATCCCGATCCAAGCCCTAGCGAAAACCTAGACACAACCGTAAAATAGAACAATCATTAACTAAATTCTGTAACCCAACTTCGGGACCTATCCCAAGCCCTCAGGAAACCAAATTCCACCAAACGGGGTGGTGGAATTGGCCCCCGAGGTCCCAAGAAAAAACCCTAAGAAAAACACCCAAAACCCACTTTTGGAAGCAGGGTAGCGCTACAACACCACAAGGTGGGCGCTACAGCGCTACTAATAGGGACAAAATGCCCCCAGGAAAAGAAGCCTAGCGATGTAGCGCTCCAAAGCTAGTGCTACAGCACTACAAACATCATGCATTTAATCATTTATTCACATAAATACAAATTATGCCCTCATGGAACATTGATCAAGGCCCTTAAGCCTTATTAGAAATTTTGGGTTGTTACAACTATCCCCTCCTTTTAACAATTTCATCCTCAAAATTTATTAGAACACCCATCAGGTAATAAACCCTACATCTCTGACCATAACATCAGAGTCCAATTCTTTACCTTTAATGCCTCAACAACACTCTTATTACAGTGACAGTCTTGTTCCATAAGATCTTATCTTATGATCATAATCTCATTCCCCTTTTCTCGCCCAAAAACTCTGCTGAAAACCCAGAGTCTACTTATCTCTTCGACGATCATTTCCCGTCTTGTTATTGACATCAACAATACCCATATGCCACCACCCATACCAGGGTAAGGAAAACTTGTAGGCCCCACCTAAGCCTTGATACGATCTCGGAATCCTTCTCAAATCAGAAATCCAAAAATCATTCTTTCTTTCACAAGGTATCATACCCTTCCTTGTATGCAATGTTGGGAGAAATACAAATTTCATGTCCTAAAACTTCGTATTATGATACTCGAAATTTGCGAACTCTTACGTCCTTTCAAATGGACAGATACTTCTGCCCTAATAATTCTAACAACCTTGTTAGTTTTGTCCCTGAACCACTATTGAACCATAATACTCATCGTCTTTTGTTTCCTTACATAGAATCAGCACTTCATGCCTCCTATCTTACCATACCTTATGCGGTGTCACTTCAGCCGCAAGCCAACATTCATCACTGTGACCGATCACCATAGGACTATACTTTTCTTAATATCCCAAACACTTACACATTCATAAAATAACCATAAATCCTTCAGATTGCCATTTTATCTGTAGACAGCCACCAATTCTAAGATCCAATCCTATTCCCTTCGTTCTCTAATTTCTTTCCAGAACTTGGAGAATTTAAGTGTCTCAACCCATCATCATCAACTGTCACGCCATGTCACTCATTCACACGAACCAAAATGTGTTAACTTAATATGCCGAGTTACAACCTTTCATGTCCAATTGCCCTACTTGTAGTCCAACGTGGTCCACACCAATGATCCACTGCTATACCATATTACCCTTCAATATAAGAATATATGATCTTACTATCCATTTAAATTTCTTGATTGCAATATGCTTAAGGAGGTAGTACAATGTTCCTTTAAGATCTTCACCTCAACATCGGGTTCCATCTGATCACTCATCCGATCTTCATTTCTTAATTCATATTACAATGGTAAGTTTCTTAACTATTCTCACAAGACCCTCTTCCTGAATTTCATTGCCCATCGAGACATATACCTATCCACAACCCATCACCGGCAACATATTAATCCCAATTGTTACCTTATCTGACCTTGCTATAATCCATGGCGTCCTATTCAACCAACACAAACCATCCCAAGTAAAAGATCAACTTCCAAATTAATTTCCCTCTTGTACAGTCAAGGATTTTCTAACATGAATTACCCATTAAGTCTAACTGGATCCTGGTCTCAGGGTTATTCCTCTACAAATGACCAAGCACTCAAATCTCTTACGCCATGCACCCGCTGTCAGCTTAATATTCTCTGTATACCGATCATGTTCCCATTCTCTCACCTACCACAAGGCTCAGATCATTATTCCTTCAGTCTATGTCTGGGCGCGTCTAAGATTTGATGCACCGCTTATAGTTTCATGTCCTTATAATAGAGTCAAGGTCCTTCACACCACCCTTCTGTAACCATCCATTACACATGAACTTCTATATCACGAGGTGTTAACCAATCCTTATTCCATCTTCCAAAAATTTGATACAAAGTTGTCCATTTAGTCTACCCTTAGGTTCTTTTGTCGTTCTAATCTCTAATATGGCCGTCCTCCAAAGATACTTATGTAGTAGATGACATGATCACTAGTCTTGTTGAGCTTCCTATCCTTCAGACGTTCTTCAGTAATCTCTCTGTGGCTTCAAAATGAATCTCTTCATACCTAATCCCTTTTCTTCCTGTAGCATGACCTTGAATACCCTTGGCGAGATTGAACCTGACACCTTCTGGAGCCTTACCTGTTACTCTGCTTCTTCAGTCTTAGTATCGTCAGTGTAGTAGTCATTCGCATTCTGCTTCTAGCTAGAAAGTAGTTCAATGCATCCTTGATGATCCTAGATGTGACTAATTCATATCCTTCCTGTACTCTATGCTTGTTGAACTTACCTGTGTTGTTGAAGCTTAAATCAGTTAAGAATCTCTATTGGTAATCCATCATACCCCACTTGGTACAAGTGCTAATTCCTGAAATGTCTCTTTCCTTGATCCTCAGCTGGTAATAACCAGATTGAAGATTAATTCATGAAG
Organism: Humulus lupulus; assembly: GCF_963169125.1. Classification (NCBI taxonomy): domain Eukaryota; kingdom Viridiplantae; phylum Streptophyta; class Magnoliopsida; order Rosales; family Cannabaceae; genus Humulus; species Humulus lupulus. The sequence continues at coordinate 107,847,533 of NC_084797.1, read as the reverse complement.
ACATTGTCCTGTCTTGTAGCCAGGCATTTAAACTCTTCATCCTTAACAGACGATGACAACGAATTCGACAATACGATGCTCTGTCTAATCCATCCCTAAGCAAGAAACTTCTTCAACTGAACCAATAATTCTTTCTACCAAACTAATGCCATTCTTCATACTGTCCCCAATACCGAGTCTGTCCATAGCCAACTCCTGAAGCGTACTCAACAAGTCTTTATATACCTATCTGAATCCTTACTGACCACTTCAATTTCCATTCAGTCCAACTTATATACTTCAGGTGATGTCCTTCGCAATCCATGGTTGTCTCTTCACAAATTAGCTTTCACCCAGGTTCATAACAAGGCTCTCATATGACAGGCTCAATCACTTTCACTATGAACCCCTTTACTACCTGTATTATAATTCTTCTCTAAAGAGTTTCTGATTCATCCCCAAAAAGCACTAATATCTCTAGCCCCTTGTATAACAACCTTGAGGCATTTACTTTATATCTGAATCTCTCCTGGGAGACACGCAACACCGAACTCTTCCATCTCATTATACACCAAGAGTGATAACTATCAAATCAACTGGTCACCTCCGAGGAACTAGCCTCAGGATTCGAATGTAACAAGACATTCCAGTCTTCCATTCTCAAATCCTGGGCAATCCCTACTCGGCCCTAATGTACTGAACCACTCCATGTAGATAACGTGTTCTTATCTGGTATCTTTCCAGATGGCGTCTCCGGCTTCTGGTGCATACTGAATAACTTCACTAAGCCTCATCACTGTCCTGACGACTATCTTGTGAACTATACCCCTTCCTTTCAAAACAAGAAGACAAGGAACTCTCAGGGACTCTTCTGTTCCGATTATCGAGTTTCTTCCCTGACCAAATTTCACCAATGGGAATATCGTCATCTACATTTCTTGTCTTTCGACATTCACGTTCCATACCTCATTCCTTATATCTCAAATACCATGGCCGTCCTTGCTACCCAAACGCAGATGAAAATCTCCTGTACCGGAGCGGCCTTGATGCTCTGGGTTATCCCAGAGTTTAATCCTTAAATGAGTCATCATCTCTGGCTGCATCTGCTTATATCATTTTCCCAAGCGAATCAACCAACCCACTAGCTCATTGACATACATTGTCATTGCCTTACCATTCTCAACCAAGTTCATAAACTTATTAGTCTCCGTAGCTTAAGCTACGTGTTTATAACCTCTTTATTGAACCACTGCCTGAATACCTCAACCCTTTATGACAACATCTTTGAGTCCAAGTACCACTTTGGGGCATCCTTCTGCCACAATTTCTTAGCGCACCTACTCTGTCACAACCTATCATTTTCATGTAATCAAGGATGGGATTAGCTATGCTCATCCTCTAATCAATTCCTGGGCACATAAAAAACTTCCTCATAACCAAGGAATAATGCCTCTAAAGCCTTCCATATAGTACTCCTATTTGTCAATACCTTTAAATCAACCAACACCGATGCCCCTGTTGTTACACTATACAAAACAACTCTTTCCCTAGAAAAACCTGTTGTTTCACCCATCTAGTCTCCTCTATCAGACCTCACAGCTTACTTACATACCAGCGAACATCTGCTGCAACCTTCAGGGGCAGATGGAGGGTTCCAATCTCTATCTATCATCTGCAACCCCTACTCTATCATTACCAAGTCCATTTAACCATTCTGACCACAAACAATCTGAATTCATCTGCCATTACTGACTAAACCCCTCAGCCCTGATGTTCATATCCAGAATCATTCCACAGGCAAGTCCAAACAGTCTCAATAAACATGCACACATAAAGCACAACAAACATCAGTATACATTTCTATGCATTAGCTAACAAATTCATTGCTACTAAATGTAATCATGTTCATCATGCTTTCCATATACCAATAAACAAATAAATCATATAAATTTAATTTAGACAATTAACCACATGTAATCAATATACAAACCATTATCCAAATATTCATCCACATGCAATAGCAATGCTAATAAGCACACCTCAATATCATCACACAGCAGTCAAAGGCCAAGCCCAATCAGAATCTCATGCTCCGTATTACTCATACAAATTAATGCTTTCATATTCCATTCAAGTAATTAAGCATATAATCTCATGTATTCAATTACGAAACCCTGAGTCGAGCTTTTCTTTAGCGGCAAGTGTACATGGTCAACCAGTCTTCAGGAACCCTTAAACCTAGACCGTTCTGATACCAAGTTGTAACGCCCTAGATAACTAAGACCATTACACTATGTGTTTAAAATAGTGCAGGATTTGCTAATCAAGTCATATAGTTGCTAATCAAGTCATAAACAGGTTAAGTTTAAAAGATTTTGGTCATAAACATATAATTTTCTTTAAAATAATTGTTTAGTAAATGGGATCCCGAAACAGGGTTTAAAGGACATATTTACAAAAAAAAATCCAAATGTTATAAATAACCATGGCCACTCTAATGGCAAATTATACATTTTAGGTTTCCATCCCTGTACAAACCCTCAATCGTGGCGGCCGAGCAGCTGACAATGTACACCTTACCCCCAGAGCTCTCTAACTCATGGTTGAACCATCAACCCTTGCCCTTTACCTGCACCACGTAGCACTTGTGAGCCGAGGCCCAGCAAGAAAACTCTAATGCAAAGCATAATATAAAAATAGTAATAAAATAACTCACAAATCATTAATCAAACATTCAATAGACCGCATCATTCACATACTCAGTAATATCAGTCAACAAACCAATAATTGACCATCTAGACAATGAACATGCCACAATCATCAGATTAACATCAATAAATATTTCACACAATATCTAGGGTCGACGCCCTTAGGCCGCACCCTCTATTTAAGTCACTGTCTTTGGGTCACTTAGGCCAAGCCGAGTGTTCAACCCACTAACTCTGGCTTGCTTAGGCCAAGCTCAGTGATTATTCGATTAACCTCAGCTACCAGTGGCCGAGCTGCTTTCTGTGCGCAAATATTGATTCTGGAACTCTTAGGTCGTTTATCACATGTCCCCATAGCATAATACCATCTTATGACATCACATACAAATATATGGAACTCTTAGTCCCAACATAACCACATAACCGGCTGCAGTTTTCTTACCTTTGATTCCGAGCGCTTTGGCTAACTGAAGATACACTTGAGCATGATCTCGATTCGAGCCTTAGCAAAAACCTAGTCACAACCGTAAAATAGAACCATCATTAACTCAATTCCATAACCCAACTTTGGGACCAATCCCAAGCCCTCGGGAAACCCAACTCCACCAAACAGGGTGGTGGAATCGACACCCAAGCAAAAACCCTAAGAAAAACACCCAAAACCCACTTCTGGAGGCAGGGTAGCACTATAGCGCCACAAGGTGGGCGGAACAGCGCTACTGACAGGGAAAAAAAGGGCCCAGGAAAAGAAGCCTAGCACTGTAGAGCTCCAAAGCTAGCGCTGCAGTGCTACAAACAACATGCATTTAATCATTTATTCACATAAATACCAATTATACCCTCCTGACACACTAATCAAGGCCCTTAAGCCTTATTTGCAATTTTGGGTTGTTACAATAGTAGTAGTAAGTAGTAGCTTGTAGTATTTTAGTTATCGTGGTTATTGGTTCAAGTCGGGATTTAGTTGGAAACTCGTAGAAACAATTATAGATTTTATAAGTTTAACCTATAGTTTAGAAATATTAATTATAACATAAGGTTTGATTAATATAGCTTGTACTAGAAATATTATTTATTATAAGAATGTGACACTTGTCACATGCTTGTTTATTTAAGGATCTAAGGATTTTAGATGAATAAATTAATAATGGATGAATCTAGAAGCTCTAGAACCTTCCAGAAACTTTTAGGATTACGTTTTACTCAATCAAAGTTGTTTTAACAAACTTCAAATATGCTGAAAATGTGGAAAAATGAGTTTAAAATACCAGCATATGCTAATATATCGGCCCCATATGTCGCCTACGGGAGATACGGAAAACACGTCGACTTTGCACGAATGAAACCATGAAGGCTCGGGGTATAGGCATAGGTGATATATTGCATAGGGTAGGGCGATATATCAGCCCTTGGGTTGGTCTTTGTGGAATCCGAGCTAGAAACAACCCTCAACCACTTGGAGTTGCTCTTGAACATTTTTGATCGAGTTCTGGGCATCTGTTGAATAAAAAATTCAAATATATTCAATTTATATTCATTTATTTATTCATTTTAAAAGGGGTTAGTGTAACACCCTGGTTACCCCAAGACCGTTATGGTGAACTTTGCTACCCGAGTCCTTTGGTTAAAAACGTGCTTCTAGGTGTTATTAATAAGTTAAGGTGGAAAACCAATCAAAAGGAAATGATATATTTTATTTAAAACATAAAACTGTTCATGGGCCCATAAAAACGTTTACAAGTTATTTACAATGCAAAATGGTCACTACATTATAAAATTTACAACCCGTCGATCTAAGCGACAAAATAGGGTAAACCCCTTAGTTCCCCTGAGAACTCCTTGGCCATGGTGGTCAAGCGGCCGCATATGTACCCATCACCACATAGCACCACATAGCACTCATGAGCCAAAGCCCAGCAAGAAAACTCAATACTGCATGAATATAATATCAACAATGATCATAATAGTCATTCAGGACTTTCAGTCCAAAATAGAGGAGTGACAGTTGTAAAAGTCACTAAGGTGGGTTCCGTTCCCATTAGCCATGTGACGATAGGGTCACCTGGGATTTACAATTGAGTGATCCTTTCCCTAGCTTATCAAGATAGGTATTTGATGAAATAGCCTCCATCATAACCTACTGAGTGACCATAGAGTCACAACCATGGGATTTTGCTCCCTAGCCATGTGACAAAACAGTCACCTAGGCCTTTGGCCCTGGCTCTGAGTAACTAGTCTTAGACTAGTCAAGAGCTTATAATTTTCATTGACCTTAGGGTCAGTCCAGCATTAATGCTCCTAGAGTCATTCAACGCTGATATCAATTAGATCTAATCTTTTATCGGCTCTGCGTTCATGACGCTTCTGCCGTTCCTGACTCTTAGGTCAGTGATACGTGACTAGTGCCGATTCTGAATAGTCAGTGCCATACACAAGTAAGCAAGATTTGCTAAGAATTTATTATGCAATCAATGCATGCCTCTATAACAACCAACATGCCTCTATAACAACCACGCATGTCATATACATAGAGTGCAGTTTTCATACCTCTGGTTCGAGCAAGAATTAGTATAAGAACGACCCTTGAGAATGATCAACCTTTTGGTTCCTTGACGGTCACCTGGTCATAACCAAATATGGGATTCCATAAATAAAATGAATAACAAAGGTTCCAGAACAAAACCTAGCCTCTGAGACATCGAATCCTACTAAACTAGGTAGTAGGATTGATCCCTAGGCCTAATGCTTGAATCCCCAAGCCAAAAACCAAGTTTTGGCCAAAATGCCACTAAGGGTGCGACTCTCCCTGGCCATGCCGCGACCCTTCCTGATTATGCTGCGACCCTTTGGCCCTTCAACCTCTTCCTCCCATTTTCTCAAGCTTGGGCCATGATGCTCTAGAATAGAGCCGCGATCCCACCTGAAACTCAGCAAAAATCCATGTTTTTCTCCCTTCGAACTCATTCTAAAACCTCATTAAAACTCCCCCAACATAACCAAACAAAGCCACCAATTGTTACTACAACTTATCCAACATACAAGCATCAAAACACAAGTGAATTTCCTCCAAAACTTCCATTAATTCCCAACTAACCACATCAAAATCTCTTGACTAAAAACCATAAGAAAAATAGAGTATAGCTTAAATTCATGGATGAATTCTTACCTCAAGCTGGGTTTGTGTCCTCTTCAATGGATGAACTAATTTTATGAACTCCAATCCTTGATTTCCTAGCTTCTTTCTTCAAATTGAGGTCAAGAATTCCAAAGTAAAATGGAGGAGAAAGGATGTACGGGAGAAGGGGAGAACTTGCTTTATTTTTGTAAGCTTCTAAAATCTACAAAGCTGATATATATCTTAGGGGTGAAATGACTATTTTGCCCCTAGGTCATTTAAAGGTTTCTAAAGACTCCCAAGGGTAAACCGTCCTTTCCCACCTATTTCGTTAATCATAATTAACACCCTCCAATTCTCGCTATTCTCGATATTCTGAAATACCAATAATTCACAACCCGTTACCCTTTAATTCATGGTAACTCTCTAATCACCAAAACACCCCGAGACTCACCCCGAGCCCCGAGCCCCGAGCTTAAGCCTGTTATGACCAAACCGATAGTTTATATTCAAAGATCGTCTCATGCCGAATAGCTCGAGCTAATCCACATTAGAATGTGGCCTCAACAATTAATCTCAAGCATGCACCAAAATATACAAATATGCCCTGAACGTGCCAAATTACCAAAATGCCCTTACAATCAAATGTGGACCCACATGCATGCATTTAACATCATATTATAATATAATTCACATAGACATGCATATAATCATTTAATGGCACAATAAAACAATTATGGTCCTCCCGGCCTACTAATCCGACCATTAAACCACATTAGGGATTTTGGGGCATTACAGTTAGTTTCACTCCTTGAACTCTATAAATAGGACCTAGTACTCAGCCATTTCATTCATCATTCAAGCATTCTTCAGAGGCTCCAAGCCGCTAAGTTTATTCTAGAGAGAAAACACTAGGGTTTGGGATATAAAAGCTTTTCAATCTAAGTTTTATAAACACTTGGGAAGTAAGATAGAGTGACATTTCAGTATTGAGGTGTAGATCGAAGTTCTTGTCCATCAAGGTATTCTTATCCTCAAATTTAGTTCATTATAGTTCTTTTATTTTCTTTCAGATTCTAACTCATCATTATGACTTTTTTGGGTAGGTGTTTAAGTTCTTGAAACTTAAGGTTCTTCGGTAAGTTTCTATATTGATGGTTTAGATCTCCTTTTCATCTCCATTTCTTTTGAAACTCATGACTCTTACTGTTTGGTTTTAGGAGTTTCCAATCCCATTCTTGTCTCCAATATCCCAGTTATTGGTAAGAAAAATATGTTAGATTATATGTGTTTATGTAATGTGTTATGATATGTTTATATGCTATGATATGTGCTATGTATATATGCATAAATATGTTTTGTAGTCACTTGGGGCTTATAGTTGCTTAGATAGAAAACCCCAAGATTTTTATCATTATAGTGGTTTAGAGTTATGATTTACCCTACCTCGATTAGTAGACTCAAGACCTATATGGGTTATCATAAACTATTTTGTGATCTAACCTACCTCGATTAGTAGACTGAGGACCTAGATTGCTTAATTACATACCACGGTAATGAGTTAATGACCATTAATACTGTAGTCCTATACGATATACGTTTTTACGTCATATGTTTTATAGTATATGTTTTATGATATAGTCTTATGATGTATGATATATGTTGTTAGTAGAATTTCCTTGCTAGGCATTAGGCTAATTCCTTTTATTTTAGATGGTGCAGGAAAATAAACTTGGAAGGCGGGATGGATTCATGGTAGCTTGGCATGTGTATTGGGGATGAATTGATTGAATGGACTGCTGGAAGATCGAGGATGACATTGTTTCAAGTATTTTTAATTTATGTTCTTATGTATTTTTGCACTTAGTTTTTAAACAATTAATTAAAGTTTATGATTATGTTTTTTTAACAATGGGATCCCATACCATATTTTGTATTCCGTACTGTATGTTGGATTTTTATTGAAGTTTTAATATTTTATGTATGTATGCATTCCAAAATAGTAGATATGTCTTAGTAGTTTTTAATGGTCCGAGGTCTTAGAATTTGTCGGGTCAGTACAAGGCTCCGTCAGGGAATGCTGCACCTATTATGCGACCTGCTGTGGCACCAGTTGTACAACCACCTGAGGAAGGTGGGAGCCACTATATGAATGATTCAGGAGACAACATCCTCCTACCTTTGAGAGAGGATCAGACCCACTGAAGGCTGAACAGCGGATGAGTATGATCACCTCCATCCTAGATTTTATGAGGGTGGAAGGTAATGACAGGGTGGCCTGTGCCACCTATATGCTTAGGGAGGATGCCCGTATTTGGTGGGAGATGGCATCACAAACCAGGGATATTTCTACTTTAAGTTGGGATGGGTTCAGAGATCTTTTGGCTAGAAATATTATAACGTTATCGTCAGGGCAGCAAAGGTAAATGAGTTTTTTAGGTTGGTTCAGGGAAGTATGAAAGTTACAGAGTATTCTCTGAAATTTTACAGGCTTGCGAAGTTCGCACCAGACTTAGTGCCTACTGATGCAGCAAGACAAGATAGATTTATTCAAGGACTTAATGCTATGATAGCCCGGGATGTGAGAATCACAACAGTATCTGGGGGATCGAACTATGCCTAGGCTGTTGAGAAGGCTCTTACCGTTGAAGAAGCAGAGAATAAGATGTGGAGGGAGAATGTTGCGAGACAGGATGTTCGTAGGATGATGCCTCCATATACAGGGTCTGGTAGAGGCAGAGGCCCTAGTGGTCTGAAGAGGAAGGCCCTTGATACTTTGACCACTGCAAGTCTTGATAGGAGGGGTCGGGGTGCTCAGGGTGGCCGCTAAGGAAGCGGTGAGACATGGAGAAGTTATCCAAAGTGCACGAGATGTAGGAAGCGCCATCTGGGCGAATGTTGAGCGAAAGCTTGCTACTTGTGCGTTGTGGTGGGACACCTCAAGAAGGACTACCCAACAACGAAGAATGAGGAACTAGGGAAGGTGGACAACTTGACTCCAGCTCGAGTGTTCACCTTGTCGCATGTAGAGGCCGATGCTAGTCCCTCGGAAGTGACAAGCCAACTTTCTAGTGCTGGCTCTTCTTATACTGTATTGATTCACTCTGGTGCTACACATTCGTTTGTTTCTAATAAGGTAATTGATAGATTGTGTAGACCTAGTGAGTATTATACTACGGGATTTGGGACTATACTGCCTACAGGGGAACTGGTAGTTTTTAGAAGATGGATTAGAGCACTGCCAGTGATGGTAGATAGTAGGGAACTATCAGTGGATTTGATTGAGTTGAGCATGGATGATTTTGATTTGATTTTAGGGATGGATTGGTTGGTCAGATATGGGGCTACTATAGACTGCAGGAAGAAGATGGTTACTTTTGAGCCTGAGGGAGATCCCTTTGTTTTCGTGGGTGCTATGCATAGACCTCGCATACCCATGATATTAGCATTGAGTGCTAGGGACCTATTGTCGGGAGGTTGTATAGGTTTTCTAGCCACTGTGGTGGATACTACCATAGTTATGCCAGCAGGGCCGGGAGAGACCAGATTGGTACGTGAGTTCTTGGATGTGTTTGCTGAGGATTTACCAGGACTGCCGCCGCACAAGGAGATTCAGTTCGTTATTGAGTTAACACTGGGTACTGAGCCAGTGTTGAGGGCACAATATAGGATGGCTCCTGTAGAACTGAAGGAGTTGAAGATACAAATGCATTTGGGGTTTATTAGACCTAGTTTCTTGCCATGGGGCGCTCCAATTTTGTTTGTGAAGAAGAAGGATGGGACTCTGAGAATGTGTATCAACTACAGAGAATTAAACAAGTTGACCATCATGAACAAATACCCCTTACCAAGGATCGATGACCTGTTCGATCAACTGCAGGGAAAGACGATATTCTCAAAGATTGATCTTTGATCTAGTTATGACCAGCTGAGGATCAAGGACGAGGATATACCAAAGTCGGCGTTCCAAATGAGGTATGGGCATTATGAGTTCCTTATAATGTCATTTGGTTTGACCAATTCCCCAGCAGAATTCATGGGCTTGATGAACAGGGTTATCAATGACTTCTTGGATCAGTTTGTGATTGTCTTTATTGATGACATTTTGGTTTACTCCAGTTCGGAGGTAGAGCATGAGTAGCATCTCCGATAGGTATTGTAGAGACTGAGAGAGTATCGGTTGTATGCCATGTTTAAGAAGTGCGAGCTCTGGCTACCAGAAGTGACATTCCTTGGACACATTGTCGGTGGAGATGGGATTAAGGTGGATCCAGCTATGGTAGAGGTAGTGAGAGATTGGCCGAGGCCAAGGAACACCTTAGAGGTTAGGAGCTTCCTTGGATTAGTGGGATATTACAGACGGTTCGTGGAAGGGTTCTCGAAGATTGCTGCACCAATGACAGAATTGACACGAAAGAATCTGAAGTTCGCCTGGTCTTACAAGTGTGAGAATAGCTTCCAGGAAATTAAGCAACAGTTGATTACTGCTCCTATGTTGAGTCTTCCTTTAGAGGGAGGGAAGTTTGTGGTATACTGTGACACATCGAGATTGGGATCGAGATGCGTGTTGATGCATAATGAGAAGGTTATTGCTTATGCATCACGACAGTTGAAGGACTATGAGTAGTAGTATCCTACCCATGACCTGGAGTTGGCAGCGGTGGTATTCACACTAAAAATTTGGCGACATTATTTATATGGAGAGAAGTGCGAGATATACACTGATCATAAGAGCTTGAAATATTTCTTCACCTAGAAGGACTTGAATATGAGGCAGTGGCATTGGTTAGAGTTGGTGAAGGACTATGATTGTGATATCCTTTACCACCTAGGGAAAGCCAATGTGGTGGTAGATGCGTTGAGCCAGAGGGGCCCAAGACAGTTATTAAGCTCTACACAGATATCAAGGAGTTGGGAGAGGAGATGGCTGGAGTGAGGATATAGGTGGTTGTGGGCCGGTTGGACAATATTATCTTATAGTCGACCCTTCTGGAGAGGATAAGAAAGGGTCAGTTGGATGATATACAGCTGCAGGAGGATAAAAGGAATGTCCTAGCTGGAGTGGCTAAGGACTATTCCATTTCAGAGACAGGTTTGCTATGGTATAAGGATCAGATTTGTGTCCCGAAATATGTGGGTATTAGACAAGAGATACTTGATGAATCTTATACCACACCATACTCACTCCATTCGGGCACCATGAAGATGTATCAGGACTTATATACTCTTTATTGGTGGTCTGGGATGAAGAAGGATGTAGTGGAGTATGTGGGCAAGTGTTTAACCTGTCAGCAGGTGAAGGCTGAGCATCAATGACTAGCGGGATTGCTACAACCTTTGGGTATTCGCGAATGGAAGGGGGAGGACATTACTATGGATTTTATGGGAGGTTTACCCATGACAGTGGGGTTACATGACTCGGTGTGGGTGATAATAGATAGATACACAAAGTTAGCTCACTTTTTACCAGTGAGGATGAGCTATATTGCGGATTAGTATGAAAAGTTGTACGTGAAGGAGTCCGTGGGGTTCCCAAGTCTATAGTATCAGATCAGGATCCCATATTTACCTCCAAGTTTTGGGGTGGTTTGTAGAAGGCTATGGGGACTCAGTTGAAGTTTAGTACATCCTTTCATCCTCAAATAGATGGGAAGTCTAAGAGGACCATTTAGGTATTGGAAGACAAGCTTAGAGCATGTGTGTTAAATTTTGAGGGTCTCAGAATAAATATCTCCCGTTGATTGAATTTTCATACAACAACAGTTATCAATCAATGATTGGAGTAGCTCCATATGAGATGTTATATGGAAGAAGGTGTAGATCGCCCATTCATTGGGATAAGATGGGTGAGAGGAAGTATTTGGGACCGGAGTTGGTTCAGAAGACTAATGAAGCTATTGAGAAGATCCGAGCTCGAATGCTCGCCTCATAGAGTAGACAGAAAAGCTACGCTGATCCTAAGCGTAGGGACATGGAGTTCCAGGTAGGGGACCATTTGTTTCTGCGAGTCTCACCACTGCGAGGGGTGAGGAGGTTTGGGAAAAAGGGCAAGTTGAGCCCTATATTCATAGGACCTTTTGAGATCCTGGAAAAGATTGGGCTAGTGGCCTACAGGTTGGCACTGCCATCATCATTATCAGGGGTTCACAACGTATTCCACATTTCTATGCTTCAGAAGTACGTCTCAGACACGACTCATAAGGTTTAGGTCCAGTTTAGGTCCTAGACAGGAAAGATAAGGTTCTACAGAACAAGACAATTTCTCTAGTCAAAGTGTTATGGAGGAATAGCAAGGTTGAAGATGTTGGAAATGTGCCCTGAAAACATATGTAGTAGACATTGTTTTATGAAATAAATAAATAAATTGAATTTGTTATGCATATATTTTATGGACCATATTATTCTGTGATAATATTATGTAAATATCAGGAAAATTCCTAAGTTCATATATGTGATCTCAAACACGTATTGGTACGGGAGGATTGAGTTTGAGATAAATGAACTCGAATAGTTCGCAGTAAAATAAAATTATGGAATCTATAGATTAATTACTGCAAGTATGGTCCACTAGTATTATGAATACATGTGATCTAGATCCGGATCACTAGTGTGGTATGACACTTTAGTAGAGGTGCTTTATATATTAGAGAATATATAAAACTGGACCAGATATGTTTATTAATACTTAGTTAAATATCGTTTCGAAGTATTAATTAAATATATCAACTCATGATCATATACAAATAGATCTTAATCCTGAAGTTACTATGAACTCCTGATTATGTTATACGAGTTCTTTGATTCACTTGTTAGGGTCTGTCAGAATGATCAAGCTAGAAAAACTTTTGTTTTGGGAACTCATGAATGTAGATGGCTGGGGATATAGTATACAGATATGGAATCTATGCCTTATCGCAAGAGATTAAATGATGGTTCTCTTAAGGGTTGACTTTTGGGACTGAAAGGTTATTGAGCTCAAATTCATAATTTAGTTATGAATTAACCTTCACTAGTCAAGTGAATGGTACTTAAGAAAACAAGATATAATTAAAAGGGTAAAACGGTAATTTTATTCCCGATTAATTATGAACCATTATTAGAGGGTCAATTTGTATGCAATGATTAAATCAATGGACGCTTTATAATTATAAAGTACTTAGTATATGAAATGTCTATAATTACAAGAGTGCAGTCTCATATTGTTATCCAAAAAACAGGCATGGGTGATATGGCAGACATTTTTAACACGTGGCTGACACCTGGTAAAAGGTCTGGTCGTCCATCGACCAGTGAGATTCCCCTGGCGTAACATTTGAAGCTTTTATATGACCAGCCTGGTCGTATACTCCATATATTTAGAGATAATTTTGTACAATTGTAATCATATCCGAGATTATCTCCCATGATCCATGATGATCTGATTATTTAGGAAAGAATGTCTATAACTGATTCGTGTAACCCTCCTTGAGCCTATAAATAGAGAGAAATAGCTCAAGGAAGGGACTTTTGGTTGACTTAAGTTTACGCTTTACAAGAGAATTAAGGCTATTATCTTACGATTGTATTGTTCATCTCTCTCAGGTCTGTGACACTCAGAGAACCCTAGTTCTTTGATCACTCCTTTGAGAACTGACATCAATAATAACTTAAGTGGACGTAGGTCATTACCAGTTCTTGGGGCCGAACCACTATAACGTTTTGTGTCCTTTACTGTTTTTTCCATTAGATCTATTTCAACAAATCTAGTCACATCAAGCATTTGACTCTGTGTCAGTTGACCAAATCAAGGGTCAACATTCTGGTGCTTTCATTGAGAGCTTGAGACGAAATTGTTGAAGCATTAATGGAGAAAACAACAAAGAAGATTGGGCAGGTGTCTGGCGCTGCACCATCTCTACCCCCTCCTCCTCCAAACATGGTTGAAAATGAGCCACACTTGGAATTTGATGAGGAGGAACTGGGTTCCGAGATACTGAGAAATACCCTAGGGGTATTGCAAGATGAATTGGTCAATATGAGGGCCAGTCAGGAAAATGCTGCTGAGATTATGGCACAACAGCAGCAAGAGACAGAGCGTCAGCGCCAAGAGCTAAGTGAAAGACAGGCAAAGATGGACCATCGTCAGAGGGAGGCCATGGCAGCCCTCGAAGCAGCCCTGCAGTTGGCTAGGAATCAAGCTGCACCTACGTCACAGCCTGATCAACCCTCAAATGGGCAACCCCAAATGGGTCCCAATCCTAGCACTTTGATCCAGCCGACGAGCCCTCAAAGGCCCGAGTAGCCACCAATGCCTCAGGATGATGTCCCACCAAGGGATCCTGAGATGCAGCCTCCATCCCAGGCTGGTCGCGACAATCCCCCACAGCCAAGGCAGAATAGGGTCGGGCAGCAGCCCCGTAGTCCTAGACGCCATATGGGTGAAGAGTCGAATCCACCGAGTAGGGGACAACATCCTTCTGGCAACAGAAGGAACTCAGAGATAAGCTCTGTAGTCAGGGGCCCCCCACGGCATGATAATGCATGGGGACCTATCGACCAGCGCAGGCCTCCCCCTAACGCTCGGGAAGTTCCAGCCCGAGGAGGCAACCGAGGGGACAGTCGGTCCCACCATAGCTAATCTAGGCTCAGGGAAGGCCACGGTTATAATGAGGCCGACTTAGGCAGAGGGAATGCTGGTCGTAGAAATGAAGAGAGAGGTGGAGGCAGAAGCCCACCACCTAGAGAAGACCAACAAGAGAGACGTAACGCTGGGGGGCAGCCCAGACAAAACAACATCTTTAACCGGCTTAGAGAAAGTGACCAGCGGTGAAGAGACGAAGACTTAAGGGATGTACTCAATGACCACCAGGAATGGCACGATGAGTACATCCCCTCAGTAGCAGAGGCCCCGACAATTCCTGAAGCCGTGCAAGCCCAAATAGATGCCCTAAACCAAGCAGTGCAACAACTGGTCGGGGGAAGGACGTCTCACATCGAGTACGATAGGAGAAGGGGCACTCCTTTCGTTCAGAGGATAGCTGTGGCAGAAACTCCCAGCAAGTTTAAAATGCCCACACTTCCGAACTTTGATGGGTATGGTGACCCGGTATCTCATGTCAACAAGTTTGAGATACATATGGACATTCAAAAAGTGTCCGAAGACACTCGGTGCAGGATCTTTCCTGCAACACTTTCTAATGCTGCACAGGAGTGGTTTTTTAAATTCCCTCCTGCAAGTATTGTATCTTGGGAGATGTTCGTAAAGGAGTTTTACGGACAATTCTATGCGGGTCGTGTGCACCCAACTTAGGCTAACCAGCTGGTTGAGATACACCAGCAAGAAGGAGAGCCACTAAAGGATTACGTCCAACGCTTTATGTGACCAGCCACTGGAGCCAAAATAGTGGGAGATGAAGGAAAAATAATGGTCCTAACTGCAGGAGTTAGGCGTCGTACGCCTCTGTGGAGTAGCCTCAGGAAGCATGGGGTTAAGACTACCCAAGAATTCTTGGATCAGGCTGATCGATACATCAAGCTCAAGGATGCCATTGCCAGCGAGGGAAAGCCCCCAGGCAAAGATAAGGGGACCGAAGACCCCGACAAAGCCGCCAATGGGTCAAAACCCAACGGCAACGGCAAAGGCAACGGGAGCGGCAATGGCAACGGAAAAAATGGGGGGAAGAGATCCCATAATGAACCTTCCACCTTCGAGAGTAAGCGCGCTAAGGGAAACCGTTATGAGCCACGGTTCACTAACTATACTACCCTTGTCGAGTCTCGAGCAGAGGTGTATCAGGCCATGAGTTCCAGTGTGCCTTACAAGAGACCCACTGCCATTCGAAATGATATTTCGAAAAGAGATACCACCAAGTTCTGTCATTTTCATAACGACAACGGACACGATACGAACGAGTGCAATCAGCTGAAAGATGAAATCGAGTTCCTTATCAGACAAGGACACTTGAGGAGATATGTACGGGCCTCGGGAACCTCCCAACGAGAGGCTCCAGGAGGAAACGAGCAGGCGCCTACACGCCAACGCTCGCCACCTTTGCTCGTACGCTCGGCCCGTACCTTGTGGGGAACAACGAAAAGGCAAGGGAACGATATGCTCAGACCCTACGCCATGACCAGGACATCGAGATGATGACTGTGAAGGCTCGGTCAGAGGACGGTGAAATAACCTTCTCTAATAGCGATGCCCAGCATGTCCGGTTCCCGCATTCCGATCCACTGGTCGTGGATGTTCAAATTGCCATTATGATGGTAAAGAGAGTGCTAGTCGATATAGGAAGTTCAGTTAACATCCTGTATAAATCTTCGTTGGGACGGATGAAGTTGTCCGTCAAGGACTTGGAGCCCTGCAACCAAACAATTTACGGATTCTCTGGTGAGGGACTTGCTCCAATAGGGTCAATCAGACTTCCGGTAACAACAGGTACAACGCCCGCTACTAGGACATTACTCGCTACTTTCATAGTAGTCGATTGTCCTTCGGCTTACAATGCTGTAATCGGAAGACCCATACTGGTTGACCTTCGGGCTGTCACCTCAATATGGCACCTGGCCATGAAATTCCCAACAGACGTAGGGGTAGGATGCGTGTTGGGAAATTAGAGGGAAGCAAGGGAGTGCTATAATGCCTCAGTTACTAAGGCCAAGAAGGGAATGTCAAGGAGCACTCCCCCAGAGAGGTTGCAAATGGCCATTGATACACAAGCCCAATCAGGTAATGAAGTCACCAAATAGGGTGTTGCCTAAAGTGAGGATAGAGACTTGGATCCTCGCTTTGGAGATTTTGAGGACCTGTTGAGGACCTTGAGGAGGTCCAGCTTGATGAAGAATTTCCGACCAGAGTAGTAAAGGTCGGTTAAAATTTGGAAGCAACAATAAAGCACGCACTGGTGGAATTTTTAAGGAAGAACCAGGAAGTTTTCGCCTGGTCACATAAAGACATGGCTGGGATAAATTCTGCAGTCATCAGCCATGTCCTGAACATTGACAAAAGCTTTCCACTCGTGCAACAAAAAAGAAGGCTACTCGATAAAGACAGATCAAAAGCCTTAAAAGAAGAAGTTGAAAAATTAAGGGAGAATGGGTTCATCAGGGTGGCGTTTTATCCATCGTGGGTCTCTAATCCAGTACTGGTTCCCAAGCCTAACAACAAATGGCAAACCTGTGTGGATTTCATAGACCTTAATAAAGCCTGCCCAAAAGATTGCTCCCCACTCCCAAGGATCGACCAGCTGGTCGATACAACTGCAGGACATGAGATCCTCTCTTTCATGGATGCATACTCAGGATACAATTAGATCAGTATGCATCCCCTTAATGAGGATCACACTAGCTTTTGGACCGATACAGGGTTATACTGTTATAAAGTAATGCCATTCGGACAGAAAAACGCTGGTGCGACTTACCAGCGATTAGTTAACCACATGTTTAAGGAGTTGATCGGAGTAAACATGGAGGTGTACGTGGACGACATGCTGGTAAAGTCGAAAAAGGCAGAAGGACATGTGAAGGATTTGCAGGAGTGTTTCAATGTTTTGAATAAGTATCAGATGAAGCTAAATCCTCTCAAGTGTTCCTTCAGAGTAGGATCAGAGAAATTTTTGGGATTCATTGTCAATTTAAGAGAAATCGAAGCCAACCCCGAAAAGATCAAAGCCCAGATCGATATGAAATCGCTGGTAAAAATCAATGATGTGCAAAGTTTTACTAGAAGGATTGCCGCATTTCATTCCAAAGTCGACGGATAAATGTGTCCTATTCTTTAATCTACTTAGAGGCAACAAGAAGTTCGAATGGACTGGAGACTTCGAACAGGCTTTCCAAGCCTTAAAAGCCCACATGGCACAGCCTCTTATCTTATCAAAACCTATAGATGAAGAAACTTTGTTCATTTACCTGGCGATCACCGAATATGCTGCTAGTGCGGTGCTAGTAAGAGAAGAAGAAGGCGTAAAAAAGGCAGCTTATTAAGTGAGCAAGAGGTTAATCGGGGCCGAATTGAGATATCCTCCCATCGAAAGATTAGCCTATTGCTTAATTTTGGCCTCAAGGAAGTTACGTCCTTACTTCCAAGCCCATCTCATCACAGTCTTAACTGACCAGCCCCTTCGGTAAGTTCTACAAAAACAAGAGGCTGCTGGACGTTTGTTGAAATGGGCAGTCGAACTCGGGCAGTTCGATATAACATATTCACCGTGAGCAGCAGTAAAAGGACAAGTCTTGGCTGACTACATCGCCGAATTTACTGAACTCCCAGACAACGAGCAGTGCGAAAAACCTAGTGCGCTTGAGCTCCAAGTTGAAGCTCCTTCGTGGAAGTTATTCACGGACGGATCGTCCAATGAATCTCACGCAGGAGCAGGAGTGATATTGATAACGCCAGAAGGGCATCGATTTCACTACGCTATTAGGTTCGATTTCACCGCTTCAAACAATGAAGCCGAGTATGAAGCCCTACTCGTTGGGTTAAGGTTGGCCAAAGACATGAGCATAAAGGTGCTGGATATTTACAGTGATTCACAGCTGGTAGTGAATCAAGTCTTGGGGGAGTATCAAGCACGAGGTTTGAAAATGGTGGCCTATCTGAACAAAACCAAAGATCTATTGGCGCAATTTGAAAAATATACCCTCCAGCAAATACCCCGAGATCAGAATTCAAACGCAGAAGCCTTAGCCAAACTCGCGAGTGCGAAAGATGCTGACACTTTAAATATAGTGCCAGTGGAGCGGCTACGCAAGCCGAGCATACGAGCAGATGAAGCTAGTATGGAGGTACGGTTAGAAGATACATGGATGACACCGTACTTGGAGTATCTCACGAGTGGTGTACTACCAGCACATAGAAACAAAGCCAGGACTCTTCAGAGACAGGCTGCTAGGTACATACTGGTTGATGGTGTTCTATACCGAAGAGGATACCCCATGCCACTGCTCAGATGTATTACACCAGAAAAGGCTAAAGAGCTGATGAAGGAGTTACATGAAGGCTTCTGTGGAGATCATGCTGGGGGGCAGAGCTTATCGAAGAAGATTCTGAGGTAGGGTTATTTCTGGCTGACTATGAACGAAGACTCAATGGAGTTTGTGTGAAAGTGTGATAAGTGTCAGAGGTTTTCCAAGATCCCACGCGCAGCTCCTATTGAGTTAAAACAGATGTAAAGTCCGTGGCCCGTCGTAGTATGGGGTATAGATTTAATCGGGTCCTTGGCAACAGGAAAAGGTGGAGTAAAATACACAGTTGTAGCAGTCGACTACTTCACCAAATGGGCCGAAGCTGAGCCACTTGCTACCATAACAACAAAGAAGGTTCTTGACTTTGTCATCAAGAACATTGTTTGCCGATATGGATTGCCTCGAAAGATTGTCTCTGACAACGACACCCAGTTCGACAGCGACCTATTCACAGACTTCTGCGAGAGGCATGGAATCATCAAGAGCTTTTCTTCAGTTGCGCATCTGCAAGCAAAGGGGCAAGTCGAAGTGGTAAATAAGACACTAAAAGATACCCTGAAGAAAAGGCTTGAGGAAGCTAAAGGAGCATGGCCAGAACAGCTGCCTGAAGTACTCTGGTCGTATAGAACTTCTCATCAAACAGCAACAGGTCATACCCCATTTTCCTTAGCATACGAGTATGAAGCCATGTTGCCAGTCAAGTTAGATCTGCCCTCACATCCAAGAATCACATACGACCAAGACCAAAATAGCCAACTGTTGATTGAGTCCCTAGATTTGGTTGAGGAGAAACGAGAGAAAGCCCAACTCCGAGTAGCTGCGTACCAGCAAAAAGTCGCTCGGTATTTTAACTCTAAAGTAAAAGAAAGAAAGTTTAACGTCGGAGACTTAGTACTTCAAAGAGTTTTCTTAAACACCCATGACCCGGCTGCTGGAGTACTCAGACCAAACTGGGAAGGACCTTACCAAATTGAAGAAGTCCTTCACCTAGGCACATACAAACTTGCACGCTTAAATGGAGATCTCATTCCGCGCTATTGGAACGGAGAACACCTGCGCAAGTATTATCAGTAAACAATCCTTCTTAAAGGACTGGCTTGTATTAATTTTTACTTTTTACAAGTTTTGAAAAAGGGTTAGTCATGTTATATGACTAATCGCTTATAAGTGTAAGATCTTTTAAAGATCACTCGTAAAGACATGTTTAGTCCATTTTAATACGAGAATTATAAGGGACTGTGCGCAGCCAGTCATTCTTGCCAAATTTTGTAATTTCTTTTTACAAGTATTTGCTCATTACGTGTATTGTTTTGTTGTATTATAAGTTTTACATTTTATACCGAGCAGTAATGTTCGTACAGGTCGTGGTCAAGGCAAGTGACCAAGGACCTAAAGCTCCTCAGTCACTTGGGGGGCATATAAGGCACATTGATAGCAAAGCATATAAAGAGGTATGTAAACACATGAACAAAATAAGTGAAAGCATGCTACCGTACTTAGAGTATTTTTGTTAAATCAAGCCAAAGTACTATGCTAAGTTCGGTCATGCGAACAGATGTTATAATAAGCAAAAATATTATAATATCAAAGGGAATTTTTTTACACCACAAGCAGTACTGCTTGGATGTAACTGTCTTAAAGCAAAAGTAAAATAAGCTGCCCATGCAGCAAAACTAAAGAAAAATCAGTCTTTACTTCATGACTCGTAGGTCATATGGTTAAAGAAGAATAAAACTAATTTTTTTTTATGGAGCTTAAGGAGCAGGAGGATCTTGTGGAGCATTCTGATCAACCACGTCTCCTGCAGCTTCTCCTCCCTCCACTCCGGCGGCCGACAGAATGTCTGGGGAAGCAGGAACCCTGACTCTCTCTTCAGCAGCCAACCAAGCAGTGCAGCGAGCTAGATCAGCCTTCCTGGCGTCCTCTGAAAGGTAGTTGAAATTGGCACTTTGGTTGTGTTTCGAGAAATCATAGAAACACTGAAGTGTCGCGTTCTTATACCTTTCCAGGTCCTTGGAATTTGTAAGCTTAAGCTGTTCCACCTGGCTCTTAAGGACAACAATGGTCATGCCCTTAGCAAGATGCTCCTCCTTAAGTTTTTTGACTTTGCGCCAAGAGGTCCGGCTAGCATCTTGATAGTCATCCCTTTACTTTCTGGTAGTTTCCAAAGAAGCTTGCTTTTCTACCAGCTCCGCGACCAAGGAATCCTTCTGCTGGATGACCACCTCCAGCTCCCCAGCGTGCCTAGCCTCCGCAGCTTGAAACTCCTCAATAAGCATCGCTTGGGACTGCTCGATGCTAGCACCAGCGCGGGCACGAGCAGCAGTCATTGTCAGCATGGCCTGCAAACAATGAATAAGAGATAGGCAAACTGAAAAGAAGGAAAAGTAAAGACTATAATCACAAAAGAAGGAAAAGAGTTCTTACACTGGCCACTTTATTAAGAGCCCTATTGAGGATCTGATCGACCCCCATGTTTTCAGCCTCAGCCATTACCTCCCTGCAACGGTCATGCTTAAGGATATGGGCGAGGCGATCCTTAGCTGATCGCAGGGAGCGGCTTGAGAGTTTGGCCCCAGGAAGTTCGACTTGCTGGGCCTGTTCGTTTGGAGCCACAGGCGAAGGATTTGTGGCAGCAAGAGGGATCTCCTTCTCAGCAGGAGCAGAAGGTTGGGCAGACGGTTGGCCAGGGGGCCCATCCTTTGTAGGATCGGCTGCTCGACTCTTCTTGGCCAGAGGTACTTGGCTGGAATCACCATCGTGTTTCCTGGCCGATTTCCTCCTTCGGACCAGAGGAACCTCTTCCTCCTCCTGAGTGTTGTACAAGTCGAAGATGTTTGCGGAGGCCATTTCTGTAGAAAGAGATAAATATGCAGACAATAAGCAAAAAGTAGATGACAAGTTATGGCACATTAGAAGAAAGATAAAGAAAATTACAAAGACCAATACCCGAGCTATTACTACTTGTCGCTACACTATTGACTCTACTAGTCATACACTCACTCTCTGGTATGAAGAAGTCTGGCCCTAGATTTGGAGTATATGTAAAATTGCCGTCCCCATCAAATAAATGATAGGGAATTGGCAAGTTATCTAAGAGTGAAATAACAATACCGTTTTCGTCTGAAGACTCGTCTAAGTCTACGACAGTCTCGACTGCCTTTTGTTTTCCCTTCACTTGAGGGGCAGAAGGCCTTTCTGCAGAGGGAGTGTCAGTGGGTTCCCTGATTGTAACCTCAGTCGGTCTCCATCGAGGAGGAGACACTGGAGGTTGCTGCTCGGGAGTCCCCTCGGTAGTGGCACTAACCGCCGCGGGTTCCCTCATATCCTGATGAGGGGTCAGGAGGCCAGATAGCCTCAAGTTTTCTTTGGTGACCAGAGACTTGACGCTCTTCTCAGCATCAGCCATTCTGGCCAGAGTGTTGGACCTCAACACCATGTCTGGTGTTGGGTCTGGGCATAACCATGGTCCTGAAAAGCACAAGATATATTAGAGAAGTACAAGGAGAATCGCTAAGTAAAAATAGCGACTAGTAGAAAAAGGGCATTTACCTCCTCGGGCGAAGGCCAGGTTATTTGCAGTCATGTCAGGCGTGAGGAAATACTCCTGACTGTATTTCCCCATGTTGGAGATATGGGTGGTGTCCCTCAGGAATGTGCGGTTCGTCTCCTGGTGACAAAAATGAAAAAACTCCGTCCCGGACTGTTGGGGGTTGGACTTAAGGTCAAAAAGGTAATTGACCTGATGAGGAGTAGGCTCTGGCCATTTTTTAAGTTTGAAAAGGATATAGAGTGCAGCAAGCATTCTATATCCGTTGGGAGTAATTTGGAAGGGGGCAACTCCGAAGTAGTTTTCCACCCCCTGATAGAATGGATGAAGAGGAAGGGTAGCCCCTGCCTCTATATGATACCTCGACTAGGCGCTGTAAATGCCTCCAGGCAAGTTAGCCCTCTGGTCCGCAGTGGGGACCTTGAGATTTACCCCAGTGAGGGGATACTTCCTGAAATAATTGGCAAGCATCCTGGGGGTTACTTGGCTTAATGGAGAGAGGTACCACTCGACATCAGGAAGGGTTGAATGCCGAGGATGAGCCCTCACTTGAATGCGAGGGTCTGGGACAATGTTTTCTCGACCGCTGGTCGAGGGAAGCCCAGCCTGTGAATCAGGCTGAGCTAGAGAATTTGAAGTATGGTCAGGA
Source organism: Humulus lupulus (assembly GCF_963169125.1). Lineage (NCBI taxonomy): Eukaryota > Viridiplantae > Streptophyta > Magnoliopsida > Rosales > Cannabaceae > Humulus > Humulus lupulus. The sequence goes on along the minus strand of NC_084797.1, from coordinate 107,824,587 downwards.
TTCTGTTTCTTTTGGCCAGCGGATTTGGAATAGGCCATTCTGGATGGTGATGGTTGAGGTTTGGAAGAAGAGAGTCTTGAGAATGGAATCTCGTGAATGCGCTGAGTAGGCTGTTCTTCGCCTTCAAGCAGTTGTGCAAATAGATCATCTTCGGTAGGCTGCTCACCTCCCCACAAATCTGGCATTAAAATCTGCGGACAGAAAAATGGGGAGGTGAGGATGGAGAATCTAGAAAGTTGGTTAGAATAACGCTGGTCATGTATAAAAGTCAAACTTTTATACAACAACATTCTAGCAAAAAACCAATTCTTCCACACGAACAGTTTGAAAAACAGATCAAAAAGTGAAAGTAAAAAGTTTTTCTAAAACAACTTTTTCAACTCCTGTAAGGGCGGGAGAAACTCAGTTTTTCAACTAGCGTAAAAATCGAATATTTACTTCGATTTTACGTCCTAAATTTATGATCTCGACTATCAAACTGATTCACAACTCTTAAATGGCAAAGATACACCATCCTATCTAGCGTCACTCGATAAATCCCCTATTTTCATGCATTTCTACTCAAGAACACAGGCAATATCAGAACCTAAAAGCTAACTCGTAGTGACATGCACAAGAAAAAGAAAGAGTAAAAATGTTATGAAACATACTGAAGCAAAGGTTATGAAGGCTGGAAGAAATTCTGAGCATAGGCCAGCGAACGGCTGGTGGTTTTTGGAAGGTCGAAAGGTGATCTGAAAAGAAAATGAACGTTCTGATTTAGGGTTTCTTGATAGAGAAATAACTTTCGTAAAAAGAAAAAAGGAAGCTCTGCGGAGGCTATATATATTTTTTCTGTGGCATGAAAAAAGAGGTAATCATCAGTTTCCTCTTTTCGAAGCATTGGGAAAAGTGATAGCCACCAATGGATTGCTTGGGAACCAAAAGTCATGATTAGACAGGGGTAGGTCACTTTTTCCAAGAATGCACGAACTACTCTGACAGATTTGGTGGGGTAATCGAAGAGTCGTTTTCCTTAAAGTTTATTTATTGCTGGTCGTAATAAATAAACTTGGGGGGAAAATGTTATCCAAAAAATAGGCACGGGTGACGTGGCAGACGTTTTTAACACGTGGTGGACACCTGGCAGAAGGTCTGTTCGACCATCGACAAGTGAGATTCCCCTGGCGTAACATTTGAAGCTTTTATACGACCAGCCTGGTCGTATACTCCATATATTTAGAGATAATTTTGTACAATTGTAATCATATCCGAGATTATCTCCCATGATCCATGATGATCCGATTATTTAGGAAAGAATATCTGTAACTGATTCATGTAACCCTCCTTGAGCCTATAAATAGAGAGAAATAACTCAAGGAAGGGACTTTTGGCTGACTTAAGTTCACGCTTTACAAGAGAATTAAGGCTATTATCTTACAATTGTATTGTTCATCTCTCTCAGGTCTATGAAACTCAGAGAACCCTAGTTCTTTGATCACTCCTTTGAGAACTAACATCAATAATAGCTTAAGTGGACTAGGTCATTACCAGTTCTTGGGGCCGAACCACTATAACGTTGTGTGTCCTTTACTGTTTTTTCCATTAGATCTATTTCAACACATCTAGTCACATCAAGCATTTGACTCCGTGTCAGTTGACCAAATCAAGGGTCAACACATATTTATAGTGGAATAATCATGAGATTAATAAATTAAGATTATTTCAATAAAGAGTTTAATTAATAACCTCAAATTTATTGGAGCTTGCAATTATAGGTCCATAGGTCCCCATAGCGGTTCTATCAACACTATTCAAGGTAAGAGTTGATATGAAGGGAAAAATAGTTTAAAGACATATTTGACAAGAAATTTTTTCTTTAGGCCAACTATGCAATTATATGATTATAGTGATTAATTAATTAATTACAAATTAGTTGTAGTTAACAAAATTAATTAATATTTAATTATTGTATAATTTTCGAAATTCTATTAAATAATTAAATTAATTTTGGAATTTAATTAAATAATTATAATTTTGAAATTATAATAAATTAAATAATTATTTTAAAAAATATTGGATTTAATTAATTGGTAGAATTAATTAAATATCATTATTTGAGTGGGAGATAATAATCAAATAAGTTCAAATTGGATTTGAATTTAAAAGATTAGTATTTATTCAAATAATTAATTATATTTGATAATTAATTTAAATTTGAATTAGTTATCAGGTTGTTAGATCTTATCTGATAAAGTAGTTTGAATAAATAATTAAATAAAAATTGAAAAACCAACATCCCTAAAATAGGGATGCTACACATGCACATAGAGTCCATGGACTGTGTGTGGCGTGTAGGGCTATTTTTCAGGGATGAGATTTTCATTTTTATTTATTTAATTAATTAATTAATGGATAATTCAAAAAATTGGTTTTTGGATTTTTTCATTAATAGAATAATTAATTAATTAAAAATTAAATTGTAAGTTGGTTACAAATTTATTTTTTAAATTTGAATATTTTCTTTTAAGTATGACTATTCAGAAAATATTAAAAGATCTGAGACAACTCAAAACATTCACTCTGTGAAAAATAGAGCGATAATTTTCTCTCCCTGAAAAATAAAGAACCAATTCTCAGGCCTATTCTCTTGATCTCATGTGTTGAGTACATCAAGTAGAATCACAAATAAACTATCCTTCATTCTCTAAGTGCCCACACACTTCTTGAGGTGTAGAGAACGCTTTGGAAGATCTTGGTGTGAGTACCTGGGAGCGGCTTGGGTAGGAAGATCGTTCTAAATACGTAAAGATAGCAATGACACTTGATAGGCTTCAAGAGGTATGAATTCTATCCTTAACTTGCTTATAATTAGTGTATATATATTAATGGATCTGCATATTTAAAGGTAGTTTAAATATGTTACAAAAATTTTGTTGTACACTGGGCCAACCCCACCACCTTTCCGCTGCGTATTAGGAAACTCGTTCCTAACAGGAGAAGTGACCTAGGAGCTGGAGTTAGTAATGTGGGATCAGTATCCCGAGTTATTCAAGTAAATTTCAAGGACGAAATTCTCAGTAGAAGGGGATAGTTGTAATGACCTAAAATTGCTAATAGGGCTTAGTGCCTTGGTTAGCGTGCTAGGAGGGAATAATTGGATATATGCATGTTTAATTGGTTAAATGTGTGATTATGTGGCATGCATGATTAATATGATTATATTAATGTATTATATGCATGTTTACGAGTATTTGATATGCATGTGGGCTCTTTTATAGCTTATAATTGCATATTTTTAATTTTGACCCAGACTCGAGATATAGCTGTGATGGACTAGAAGGAATTCATGCAGCTGTTTAATGAGAGGTATTATTGTGATGTAGCTAAGACTGTTAAAATGAATGAGTTTCTAAATCTTGTTTAGGGTAATGCATCAGTGACCGAGTATGTTACTAAATTTGATGGGTTGGTCAAGTTTGCCTTCGATATGGTACCCACAGATATAGCTCGGAAGGAAAGGTTTATTCAGGGGTTGAACCCTAGAATAACTAAGGGCATTAGAGTTGCCCCAGTGCATGAAGTCTCTACCTATGTACAGGTGGTAGGGAAGGCTCTTGCTGTTGAGAGCGCAGGACATCAGATTGGGCAGCAGAGTGCTGGAGAGCATGGAGCTCAGATAGTAGTACCTCCACTTATTGGAGTAAGTAAGAATGAAAGCTGGAAGACTCGTCCAATATGCGCTCGGTGTAAGAGGCATCATCTTGGTGTATGTCGAGCAAGGGCATGCTACTCATGTAGGATGTTTGGACATCGTAAGAAGAATTGCCCAGGGCTAAGAGAGCTTGAGCAAAGGAGGATAGACAGCTCGATCCCAACTCGAGTGTTTATTCTGGAGCAGTCAGAGTCAGAGACTGAGACTAGTTCCTTGGGGGTGACAGGTCAGTCTTCTAGTTCTGAGTTTTGAATTATGTTGTTTGGCTTTGGTGCCATGCTATTCTTTTGTTGGTATGTATATAGAGAAGGGTATAAGGATGGTGTATATAGATCACATGGTTATGTTGTGATGGGAAATGTAATATGGTATTGGCAACTTAAGAGATGAGTTGGGCTATGGAAAGGATTCATCAGTGATCTTGATAAAGCTGGTTATGACAGGCTTTGGTTTGATCCAGGGTATGGATTGGTTAAGTAATTAAAGAGTAATCCTAAATGGCAAGGAAAGTATAGTAATTCTTGGGCTTGAGAGCGGAAAGCCTTGTGTTAGTCAGTTTGGTACATGGTTCTTTATGTTTATGATACCTGTAGTGAGAGCTAGAGTTTTGTGCAGGGAGATGCATGGAACTCTTAGCTAGCGTGATGGATATCACTTGGATCGTACCAGTGAGATCAGGACAGACTGGATTAGTCTGTGGATTTTGAATGTGTTTCCAGGTGGTCTGACAAGGCTTCTTTTTATGAAAAGAGACTAGAATGGTGATTGGATTAGTGTCAGAGATGGAATCAGATGTAAACACTGTTTTGAGTGGCTCAGCGGAGTTATAAGAATTAAAGGTTTAGTTGATGAGTAAGATGGAATTCTTTAAGGTGGATCTTGGATCTGGTTAGGGCTAGTTAGAGATCAGAGAGAGGAAATTATATAGAGGATTGTGTTGGTATCAGATTAGAGCATTGAGAGTGCTGAATATGTCTTGAGAATTGGTTTAATGCCAAGTGTTTGTGCATCAGATGAATGGTGCATTCAAAGGTTTATTTGCATGGGATTTGTGATCGTCTTGGACGATGATATTGGGGGTATTTTCTTTGCAGAGAATTACCAAGGTTGAAGGGTGCCTTAGGGATAGGAGTGTCCATGGATGCTAAAGATGTTTCAGGTGCCTTGGGAAAGTATTTTGGGTCTTTTATGGACCAAGATCAGTTGGTGGATTGTTATGACATCCCAGTAATAGAGAAAAGTGATTGCCTATGCAACATGTTGATTAAAGAATTTGACCAGAACTAGAATAGGGTTTCTGGTGGGCCAGGTGGCCAGTGTTATGTTTGAGATTATTATTTTGGAAAGGATAAAAAGGAAAGATAATTAGTTGAACCACAGATAAGAAAGATTGGATAGAAAGTCTTAGCTGGATTAGCTAAGAGTTGTGCGGTATCAGATTTTAATTTGTTATGGTATAAGGGTCGGATTTGGAATCTGATGGACATTGAGATTAATTGGGAGATTCTAGATGAATCTCATGTTATTCTTTTATTCACTTCATTCAGGCATCGTGGAAAGGTCACAGGATACGAAAGCTTTATAGTGATGGCCTGAGATGAAGAGGGATATAAAGAGACACGTGTAAAGTTCTTAACCTGTTAGTAGGTCAAGACAGAGTATCAGGAATCAGCATGGACATTACAGCCTTTGGGTATTTCATAATGGGGAAAAAGAAAGCATCGCAGTGAGTTTCGCGGTGGGATTCCCAGGTTGATGGATCAGTATGAGTTGACATTGAGTCATTGTGGACCAGTAGTCCAAATGAGTATATTTATGTCAACAAGGATGAATGGTACAGCTGATCGGTATTTAAATCTCTTTGTGAAAGAGATAGAGCGCCTTCATGAAACTCAAGGTCTATCTTATTAGATGAAGACTTTATTGTGACTTCCAGGTTCTGGAAGGGTTAGAAGGCCATAAGAATAGAGATAAAATTCAATACAGATTATTACTCTTAGACTGGTGGTAAATCAGAGAGAAAGGGTTATCCAATTATTATTGGAGGAACATCTTATAAGATGAATGTGTTAATGTATATCTGGATCCTGAGATGGTTCAGAGGATTAATGAGATTGCTGGAGATTGAAGCTTGGTCGCTTATTTCCCAGAATAAATGGAAAAGTTTTATTGAATTGGAAAGCAGGAATGTGGAATTCCAGATAGAAGAATGTATCTTCTTTAAAGTATCACCATGGGAAAAGGTGAGGAATTAAGGCAAGTTAAGCCCTAGTTCATTTTGGCAGTTGAGTCCTGAATGGGTCTGAATAGGTTGACTCTGAATCAACTTTACTTTTGGCACTGGCAGTTGTATACAGTGAGTTATGTGTTTCCATGCAGTGGACATGGGTTAAAGGAATTTATGAGTTGAATTATGAGAATTTGAAGGTTAAGGTTAAGTATTCCGATAAGGAATAGCCAGTTCAGATTGTGATAGAAGTAATAAGGTTCTGCTGGACAAAGTGTACCTTGGGTTAAGGTAATGCTATAGAGATAGTGAGGTCAAGGAAATGACCTGAGGAATTTGTGTCAATTGTGCGGATTCTTGTTCCGAGCGGTTTCAGTAAATTTCGAGGACGAAATTTCTGTAAGGAGGGGATAGTTGTAATGCCCCGAATTTCCTAATAAGGGTTAGGACCTTGATTAGGAGGCCGGGAGGGCCATAATTGAGTTATGATGTTATTTAACGATCATATGCATGTTTATGTGAATTATATTATTATATGACGGTAAATGCATGCATATGGGTGTATTTATGATTATAAGGGTATTTTGGTAATTTGGCCGCTGTGGGCGTAATTGTGTATTTTGGGTGCATGGTTGTGATTAATTAATATAGCCACACATTATAAGGTGGATTTGTTCAAGCTATTCGGCATGAGACGATCACGAGATCTAAGTGTTCGGTCTAGTCATAACGGGTTTAAGTTCGGGGCTCGGGGTGAGTCTCATGGTCATTTTGATGATTAGAGCATTACCGGGAATAAAAGGGTAATGGGATATGAATTATTGGTGTTTGATAATTTTGAGATTAGCGGGAATTTGAGAGCGTCAATTATAATTAACGGTATAGGTTGAAAAGGACAATTTTGCCCTTGGGGTGGCTTTAGGAACCTTAAATGACCTAGGGGTATTTAGGCCATTTGGATTGGATTTATATTGACTTCAAGGCTATAGAAATTCAGAGCAAAAACAGAGCATCATCCTCATCTCCTTCTTTCTCTCCCATACATCATTTTCCCCTCTTTTTCCCTTTGGAGTTTTTGAGCTCAAGTTGAGGAATTAAGCTTGGAGATCAAAGGTGGGAGCTTAGGAACTTGATTCAGCCATTGAAGGGGATTCGAAATCAAGTTTGAGGTAAGTTTCAGCCATGGAATCTCTGGTTTTACTTTGTTTTGGGCTTTAGTTTTCAGCTTGTGAATTTTTTGTGGAAAGTTGAAATTAATGGAAGTTTGGTTGATGTTTAACTTGGGTTTTGATGAGGGTGAGTTGTAGATGATGTTTAGTGGTTGAATTGGGTGTTAGGTTGAGGTTTGGGACTGGTTTGAGGGTTTGGTTTTGAGGAAGAACGCAGGGGAAGCAAGCTGGTGGCTTGCTGGTTTGCGTAAAGGGCCGCGGCCTAGCTATGGTGAGCCGCGGCGTGTGTGTGTTTCTGGGGAGGATTTTGCCTCTGTCTGAAGGTGAGCCGCGGCATGGCTAGGGAGGGTCGCGGCCCATAGGGGCAGTTTTGGCCAGAAATGGGTTTTTGACTTGGGGATGCTAGCCATAGGCCTCGGGGTCGATCCTACTACCCGGTTAAGTGTGGATTGATGTCCCGGAGGCTAGATATTGGTTTGGGGACCTATGTTGATCATTTTTATTGATGATATCCTATATTTGTTTATGACTAGGTGATCGTTAAAGGACTAAAAGTTGATCGTTCTCAAGGGTCGTTCTTTAAATCATTCTAGCTTGAATCTGAGGTAAGAAAACTGCACCATGTGTATATGTGACATGCATGGCTATTCTTGATGCATGTTGTTTGATTATTAAACGTGACATGCATGGCTATTATTGGTGCATGTTGGATTGTTAAATATAATGCATGTGATGCACGAGAAACATGTGATTAGGACATGCTTTGTATACTGAGTATGATATCATTCAGAGCTTGAGCCTCTATGTTTGTGCATGGTCCTAATTGTACTAGTACCTGTTAAGTAAGCATGTTGAATACCTTGTTTATGGATATTGGACATGTGATATATGTTTTCTGGCATGGCTTACCTGTGTATGGCACTGACTTATTAGTCAGACTCGGCAATGGTGTTAGATCCATTTGTGAAGCTGTGATTTATTAGTCAAGTTCACAATGAGTTGAACACTGGTTGTGTTTTACTGACGCAAGAGTCAGAGATGGCATAGCGTCATGAACGCCGACCCAAATGAAGATTAGATCTAATCGATATCAGCAAGAATGACTCATATGGGGTATTAAAGCTGGACCGACCCTAAGGTCGATGAACTTATAAGCGCTTGTCTGGTCTAAGACCAGTTACTCAGAGCCAGGGCGTATGGCCCCGGTGACTATTTTTCACATGGCTAGGGAACGCTGTTCCAGGGTTATGACTTTATGGTCATGAGGAAGGTTATGTTGGTGACTATTCACCATAGACCTATCCTGATCAAACTTATGAAAGGTTCTCCTATCAGTTAAGCCCGAGTGACCCTAACGTCACATGGCTAGAGGGTGCGGTTCCCATATTAGTGACCTTTGATATCTGTTAAGCTCTGGTGATCCTATCATCACATGGCTAAAAGGTGTTGTCCCCATATTTGTGACTTTTTGTGATAGCCACCTATTTGTTTGGACTGTTGGTCCTGGATAATTGATACAATCACTGTTGATATTATATCATGTTATATTGTGTTTTCTTGCTGGGCTTTGGCTCACGGGTGCTATGTGGTGCAGGTAAAGGCAAAAGAAAGCAAGACCATCCTTGAGTTAGAGAGCTTAGGTGATGACGTGTACATATGCAGCTGCTCGTCCGCCACGGCCGAGGTTTAAAGGGGAACTAGGGTTAAACCCTGTTTTGCCGCATAGAACGGCCTGTTGTAAATATTTTCTTGTAGTAGACTCTGAAATTATAGTTTTGGGATCCCAATGTATATATATTAGACGTTCTAATGAAACGTTACATCTTAACCAAAATTTTTAATCCCTAAACTGCTAATCATACCTAGTTACACGATTTTGGCTAAATGACTTGATTAGCGAGTTTAGCACTATTTACAAGGCACATGGTAACGGACCCTGGAGTTGGGGCGTTACAATGAGAAACACTAGGAATGCTCTCAAACCCTCCTTTTCCCTTCACACTCACGTATACTCTCTCTCTCTCCCTCTCCTTGTATCTTGAAGTTAAAGGAAAAACAGAAGGAAAGTTTAAGGTGATCAAGCTGGGAATAATCAAAGAAATTGTTGAGGAATTAGGCTGCCACTTGAGGTAAGAATTCATGCTAGAATCTCTAAATAATGTTGAAACTATGTTAAAAGATATAGTTTGCATGAGTTTTGGTTTGCTAGCTGATTTTAGGTGTTTGATAGTGTAAGAAAATCATTATAGGTTAGTTATGATGGTTAGGACATAAGGATAGATTTTTTGGGCTCAGTTCTGAGATTTGTTGAGGATTTGGGGTGTGAATTTGAGGTTAGGTTCGTGGAAAACGTTGAGAAAAAGGTGGTTTTTTCTAGGTATAGGGGCTCGGGTCGCAGCCCTATTCTTCAGGCATCGCGACCCGCATGAGTTTTTAGAGGCTGGGAGCCTCTGTTCGCTAGGCGCACTGCGACTCGGTGAGGGCAAGTAGCGGCCCGTGTCCCCCATCGGGGGGGGGGGGGGGGATTGAGCCTCTGTCCAAGGGGCGGGCCGCGACCTTCAAGGTCAAGTGGTGAACCTAATTAGATAATTAAGGAGAAAAGAGGTTTAAGGCTCAGGGAGGCTCGAGAATTCAATCCTCGGCTCTCGAGACGATTTTTACCACCCGATTTGGTAAAAATCGAGGTCCCATAGGCTAGCTATTGTTTTCTAAGTATTTATTTGTATTAGAAATTGATGGTTACCCATTGACACTATGACTAGGGTTATTGCCAAGGCTCAAGACTGAGGATCATGCTCGAGACTGTTCTATATTCTTCGCTCGGGATTCAAGGTAAAAAAATTGGACCCATGTTGTTGTGTTTGGCACTAAGATTCCCTGTATCTTCTTTATTATTATGAGAATTGTTAAAGAACGACCTAAGGGTGCTGAGGCTGACAATTAGCGCATTGGACGTAGCTTGGCCACTATGAGCCGGGGTCACCTAAGTAAATAATGACTCGGCCTAAGCGAGTTGGGGTCAACTTAGTAAACAGAGGGCTCGACCTAAGGTCGCCGACCCTGAACTTTTATATTGTTGGTTAATATATACTCTTGAAATACATGTTTACTTTTATTAGCTTGATGCTTATAATCTGCTGAGTTTCTGAATAATTATTTAGAGACTGATTGGATGCTACTACTGTTTATGTGTTTGTTGTTTATGGTTTTCTTGCTGGGCCTTGGCTCACGGGTGCTACGTGGTGCAGGTAAGGACAAAGAAAAGCTGGACCAACCATGAGTTGGAGTGCTCTAGGGGCAGAGTGTACATATTCAGCTGCTCGACCGCCACGACCGAGGGAATGTACAGGGACATAGGCCTAAAACTTGTATTTTTCCATTAGAGTGGGTTTTGTTTGTACTAAACTTTCGAGGATTGTAAATTTTCACATAAACCCTGTTTTTGGGATCCCATGTACCAAACATCTATTTTAATGAAAATTAACTGTTTACAATCAAATTCTTTTAACCCTAACCTGATAGTTGACCTTAGGAACACATTATTGTTCAAACGACTTGATTAGCAAGTCTTGGACTATTTTAAAATACACAGTGTAACTGTCTTGGTTATCCAGGGTGTTACACCCTCATTGCCCAGTAATCTTTATGTTCCATCTCCATCGACAAATGACTTGCTTTACAAAATACTAACCGGTAGGGTGATATGCCAATAAGAGTCTTGTATGCAGTTCTGTATGCCCACAATGCATCATCTAGCTTCTCAGACAAATCTCTTCTTGGTCTATTGACTGTCTTCTCAAGGATACTTTGACTTCTCTATTTGACAATTATGCTTGATAATTAGTTTAAGGATGGTATGGCAGAGTGGTTCTACGATGAACACCATAACGAGCAAGCAATGCATCCATCATCTTGTTACAAAAATGGCTACCTTCGTCACTTATGAAAGCCCTTGGAGTGCCAAAACGAGTGAATATGTGCTTATGCAAGAATTTGAGTACCACCTTGCTATCATTTGTAGGTGTTGCTGCTGCTTCCACCCATTTAGATACATAATCCACTGCACACAGGATGTACTTGTTATTGTAAGATGGTGGAAAGGGGCCATAAAATATATACCCCACACATCAAATAATTCCACCTCAAGAATCCAAAGTAAGGGCATCACATCTCTCCTTGTTGATCTGAAATGACCACCACATTGAAAAGTATGAAAATGAGTAAAAATCAACACCATCTCATCTTTAGGGACACATCAACGAATAATCTAATCTGCGCAATTCTTGTATAAGATGTGCTCCTCCCAATAAGAATGCTTTACCCTCGAATAATACTTTCATTAGTTTTTGTGTAGACATCTCTGGAGGCACTATATTGGCAGCCAAGAAATGAACATAGTCAGCGAACCATGGTACATCCTTATTCTCCTATACTTTAAATAACTGCTCATCTAGAAAAGCATCATTAATTTGCACCTCTTTCTTACTTTGAATCTCTTCTAATTCTAATCTAGACAAATGATCAACCACCAAATTTTTTGTTCCTTTCTTATCCTTAATCTGCATGTCAAATTATTGTAGCAATAGAACACAACGAATGAGACGAGGCTTTGCATCTTTCTTGGTCATAAGATATATAATGGCGGAATGATCAGCGTATACTATTACCTTATTCCCAATAAGATATGGCCTAAACTTATCAAAAGCGAACACAATGGCCAAGAGCTCCTTTTCTGTAGTAGTATAATTAACCCGAGCATCATTCAATGTAGGACTTGAAAAATAAATTATTCTAAACAACTTGTCAACTCGTTGCCCCAACACTGCTCCTATTGCATAGTCACTTGCATCACACATTAACTCAAATGGAAATTCCCAATTCGGTGCAACGACTATCGGTGTTGAAGTTACTTTCTCCTTAAGTTCTTTGAAAGCATGGCGACACTACTCATCAAATTCAAAAGGTACTCCATTTATTAAAAATGTAGATAGGGGTTTCTAAATCTTAGAAAAATCTTTAATGAATCTTCTATAAAACCTTGCATGACCAAGAAAACTTCTTACTCCTTTAATTGAGATCAGAGGTGGTAAATTCTCTATTGATGATATCTTAGCCCGTTCTACCTCAATTCCCTTACTTGAGACCTTATCCCTTAAAACAATTCATTCATTTCCCATAAAGTGGCACTTCTCCCAATTCAACACTAAGTGTGACTCCTCACATTTCTTTAGAACTAGCTCCAAATTAGCCAAGCAGTTATAAAAAGTAGAATCATAAACAGAAAAATCATCCATAAAAATCTCAATACCCTACCATGTCCGAAAATATAGCCATCATACATCTTTGGAACGTTGCAGGTGCATTAAAAAGTCCAAATGGAATTCTTTTAAACAAAAAAGTATCATAAGGGCATGTAAACGTTGTTTTCTCTTGATGCTCAGGCGCAATGGAAATTTGATGGTAACCTGAATACCCATCCAAGAAACAATAATAACTATGGCTCGCCAACCTATCCAACATTTGATCAATGAAAGGCAAGGGAAAGTGATCTTTTCCAGTGGCCTTATTCAATTTATGGTAATCTATACATATCCTCCAACCTATCACAGTACGAGTTAGAATCAATTCATCATTTTCATTCTTAACCACCGTCATGCCTTCCTTCTTTGGAACTACCTGCACTATCTGAAATTGGGTAAATTACTCCAGCATCTAACAACTTAAGAACTTCTTTTCTTACCACTTCATTCATTGTTGGATTTAATCTTCTTTGAGCATCAATTGTCGGTTTAACATCATCTTCCATCAAAATTCTATGCATCACAGTCGATGGGTTTATTCCCCTTATGTCAGCTAGATTCCATCCAATACCTGTCTTAAGAACTCTCAATACTCTTAATAACTTTTCTACTTCTACCTCAGTAAGAGATGCAAATACTATAACTGGAAGAGTTTCCTTTGCTACAAGATATGCATAGTGTAAATGCTCTGGAAAAGCCTTGAATTCTAGATCATGAGGGTTCTTAATGGACGATGGTCATTTTTCAGGCCCTTGACCAAGTTCTTCAAACCTCTTTTCCCTCAATGGTCAATACGATTGTATCCAATTCAAATAACTCACTGCTTTCTCACAATACTCTTCATCTACGTCATCAACTGTAAGACTCAGATCAAAGGGATCTTCTACTAGATTCTAACTTGCTATTGCTCCATCTATCACATCCACCAAATAACAACTATCATTCACCCTAGGATAGGTCATTGCCTTGAATACAGTGAATACTATTTCATCACCTTGCACTCTCAATCGTAATTCTCTTTTTTGCACATCTATTAAAGCTTGCCCAGTTGCTAAAAATGGTCTCCCCATAATAATTGGGACATTCTCATCCTCCTTTATATCAAGAACAATAAAATCCACCGAAAAAATAAACTTATCTACTTTTACCAGCACATCTTCTATAATACCTCTTGGGTGTTTGACTGATCTATCTGCTACCTGTAATGTGACGGTCGTGGGCCTTGCTTCTCCCAATCCATTTTTGCAAAATACTGACAATGACATTAAATTTATACTTGCCCCTAGATCACATAATGGATGCTTGCATTCAAACTCCCCAATGGTGCATGGTATAGTAAAACTACCAGGGATCTCTTAACTTTTGTGGGAGCTTTCTTTGCAAAATAGCACTACACTCTTCAGTCAATGTTACTGTTTCATAATCTCCATTCTTCCTCTTGTTAAACAGGATCTCCTTCATAAACTTCACATATCTAGGCATCTATTCCTGTGCTTCAGCAAAAGGTATGTTAATGTGTAGCATCTTGAACACCTCTAAAAACTCCGCAAACTGTTTATCTAAATTCTGCTTACGGAGTCTCTGTGGATATGAAATCTTTATATGATGCTCAATGCTCACTGGTGGTAGCACTTCTTTCTCTGCTAAGCCTTTAGTAACCATCTCTTCACTAGAATTATTCTCTACTATGCCTTGGTCCTTTTTCTTCTGACTTATATCCTCTGACTGAGTTCTCTTGGGCTCCTTGTACTTTGTTCCACTTCTCAAGGGGATGGCTTGGCACTATTCTTTAGGATTCACCTCAGTAGTGCTAGGAAAATTTCCTTGAGCTCTATTCGTCATCATATTGGCGAATTTCCCTACTTGTGTCTCCAAACTCCTTATAGATGCCCTTGTCTCTTTCATGAATTGGTTCAGTGCATCAGGTTGTTTCATGGGCATTGGCTATTGTGGAGGTCTATTTTGTGGTTGATAAAATCCTTATGGAGGTTGTTGATAAGATTGTTGACTGGGTTGATTATTTGTCCAAGAAATTTTTTGGTGGTTCTTCCAACCATGGTTGTATGACATGGAAAAAGGGTTATTGCTTTGTCTTTGGTAATTTCCTATAGCTTGCACTTCTTCCACGGACATGTTATTCATGTCTAGGACATGGCATTGATTCAGTGGATGACTGCTACCACCTGCCTCGTATAAATTCTGTACCTGCATGGCTTGGGATGGAAGATTGGTCTATTGTAATTGTTTTGTTAAAGCTACCACTTATGCTGTAAGCATGGAAATAACATCCAGTTCAATCATACTAGCCACCTTCTTTTATTGTCCCCTTTCAGTTGGCAACTGGTAGTTATTCATTTCCATCTTCTCCAGCAATTCATACGCTTCATTAGAACTTTTGCTCATGAATGCACCTCCTGCTGCAACATCTATTATGGTACGAGTAGTACCATTTAACCCATTATAAAAGTTATTGACTAGCATCCACTTCTTTATACCATGATGTGGGCACTTCCTTAATAACTCTTTAAATCTTTCCTATGCATCATACAATGATTCCCTTTCTGTCTGGTAAAAATTATTTATTTTCCCTCTCAACTTTGCAACTTTTACTGGAGGGAAAAACTTTGCTATGAACTTTTGGGCTAACTCCTCCAATGTTGTGAGAGAATTAGCATGCAGCAAAATTAGCCAACTCTTTGCTCGGTCTTGTAGAGAAAATGGGAATAATCTAAGTCTAATTGCATCGTCACTCACCCCATCCATCTTAAACGTTGCACATAGCTCCAGGAAATTGGCAATGTGCAAATTAGGATCTTTCGTAGGCAACTCCCCAAACTGAATAGTAGACTGCACCATTTGTAATATTTCTAGCTTAATCTCAAAATTATTTGCAGCAATAGTGTGGTGTCTAATGCATGAATGCACTTTTGTGACAGTAGGAAGTACATAGTCTGTAGGTGTCCTTGGTCCTCGTTCCACTGGGACCTTTGCAATATTTGGGATATTATTAACATTAGCAGCATTGTTTGCTACATTTCCTTGATTCTCAACCATAGAAAAATCAGTCCTTCTCTTTATATTTCAGTTTTATCTGCACGTTCATTCAATTTCAAGATCTACCAATATGAGTTCCTATTGTCTACTTTGTTGCATATACCAATAATTCTTGAAAACACAATACATACACAACCCAAATGAATACTAGAAATAAAAACCAATTTAGAATAAAAATAAACTATATTGATATTAATAATACAGTCCCCGGCAACGGCACCAAAAACTTGTGAGAATTTTGAACTACGCGAGTGCACGCAATCGTAACAAGTAATAAAACAGTAAGTAAAGTATCATTCCCACGAGAACTGTTACTAATTACAAAAACTTAATCTTTGATTCTAATTGATTCAAAATTAATAAATTCTGCATTTATAAAACTTAAACAATAAAATAGAACAGTGGATGACTCAAAACTAAATATTAATTCAATGGATTAAGAATTAGGGTTATTAACTTCTTCAACTATCCACCTATGTTTCTCTAATGCGAATTTGAGAATTCCTCTCTCTATTGTGATAGCATATTACAATTATACATTATATTCTTACTACGAGTTATAATTCTCTACAATAAGCAATATCCTACACCACTGTGGTAAACTAACATATTGTAGGCATTAAACACATAATCCCTAAGCTACACAAATCATATAGGTTCTCTCGTCCAATATAAATCTATGATTATTTGACTATAAAATATTTATCCTTCACTGCTTAGATCTCAGATTAAAATCATATAAATAATGCAATTAGTGGCTAATTAATCAAAAGCATTGAACACAAGACAAATAATTCGCAATATTGATAGGAAAATCATAAAAATGTCATTAGATAATCATAAAGTTTCAAGAGAATCCATTAACACCATAAATAAAAAACTAGTTCGTGCTAAACATAGAAAAATCCATTAAACTAAATATCAACATCACTACACAAGAAAGTAAAAGTAAACAATGAAATAGAATGATAGACTAGTTGATCTCCAAGCCTTTGCCTTCTCAGTGTGTTCTTTGAGTCTCCTCCTTAGGGTTTTTCTTTCAGAAATCATTATAATGATGATTAAATAGTAATGTGTACTTTGAACATGAAATTCCACTCTTGCCCCAATGTAAAATGCCCTGTAATGAAATTTGACCACTCAGGCGTCGCGGCTCTATAATGAGGGGCCGCGACCTGTATACAAAAATTGAAATACGCCTCGTCTTTGGCTGTTCAAGCGTCGTGACTCTAATATGTCTGTGCTACGGCTCATGAATGTAGCGTCGCGACCCTAGATTTCTCAAAATTTTTCCTCTCTATCTAATTCCAGCGCCGAGGCTCTATGTGAGAGTGTCGCAGCTCAAATGTCCTTTTCTCACCAAATAACATCTTTTTGAAGCCAAACACGGTCATTTATCAATTACTTCCCATAAATCTTGAAATATTATCAAACATAGGCATCAAAGCGTAACACTGCTCCAAAATTACTAAATAAGTTAAAAAATTCCATAAAATAACCCTTTACAATATTATAAAAACTACTATATCAACACTCAACAACCACTTAAACAAAATTAGGTAAAGATAACTGAATACATTATCCTATGTGGCAAGAGAAACAATTGAGAACACTAGATGCAATGGGCACACAATACAAATTCATCTGGGATCAGAATTTGGCATTCTAAATAATACCTGCACAAAACATGGTGATTACACTCTCCCCCTCGGCAAATTATAATCAATGAACAAAACATAAGACCAACAACACTTATTACCAGAACTAAAAGAAAAAATAACAATGTCAAGTGGAAAAAAAATTTGTTCAACATCAAAAGCCAAAATAAAACTAAATCGAAGAAAATATAAAGGATAGACAACAAAAAACAAGAAAACATCAGAAGATATGAGAGTCCTAATAATCTTCAACTTCTTCCCCTCAGTGATCATAATCAAGGAATTATTTTCTTGAGGTGAGGTCTGTTCTTCATAGATGGCCTTGGTGGAGTATAATATGAAACAAGAGACGACAGAGATTTCTCCCCCTAGATTGGAGACTCCCCCTAGATGTCAGGATTTTGTGAATCAGCTTTGTATCCTTGAGGACAAATCTCCCCCTCAACCGCAAGCACTGTAGAGACTGTATTCTTCATTGGAGCTGTAACTTCCTTCTGAATTGTACTCGCTACTTTGAGCATAGCATCTTGGGATGACTCCCCCTCAACCTTGACGGAGATGGACTGGTTGAAGCTACCATTGATACTACACTCAAAATTTTTTTTTCTAGGGTTTTGCTACAAAGAGAAGAAAATCGTATTTGGTTCTTAAAAATTGTTAGTGATATAAGCTCTCCTTTAAGGAAGTGTTTGGCCTCGAAAAAATAGAACAACCAAACAAGACCCTTATTAATGCAAACACTCCAATGAACACGGTCAAACAAATATCATATATTTTTTTTTCTAAATTTAGAAGTTGGTTAAAATAAACAAGCTTTTAAACACATGTAACCATAGACAACAAAAAAAAATATATATATTTTTCACAAAAAAATACACACCAACCTCATGTTCTCAACAGAAAGGTTAAAAATGAAGTTCTGTTCAAAATAAAATCAATAGCCAAAAATTGTCAGAATATGTTATGATTTAGAAGATCTCATAATGCAACACTCTTAAAATGGAGAAGTGAGACAAAGCATCACCCATTTTTTTCAACAAGAGTTTTCATGTTAAATTTATCTTATGTGTGTGCACTTGACCGCATGTGAGCCAAAGTTATGGCTTACTGACTCCCATATTTATTTATCATTATTATTTTGTGTGAAAACTCTATTTTTTATGATCCTCTCATTGAGTTTTACAAAGCAACAAACTATTTCTTTCACTCATCTTCAAAGATGTAGCCATCTCCTATAGTCAAAAGATACTAAGAAGAAGCATCAACCTTCTTAAAGCATAAATTTCCAAGAGAGCATATCTTATCATTGCATCCAGTGATGGTAGCCTTTCTAGGTGAGACAAATAAAGACTCAAATCAATCTTGGAAAAAATGAGAGATGACAAGTACCTTTCAACTTAAGATGAGGCAATGAGAAGCAAAAGCTGAACCATAACACAAACAAAAAAAGATATATAAGGAATTGCAAAAAAAAAAAAAAAAGAAAAGATGCAACAATAAGAAAATCAGATAGCATAAAGACCAATACTGTTTCTTAAGTGAACATAAGTGTCATCTGTTGACGGTGAGAACTCGTCAACGAAGTTAAATTAGAAAAATCAAAGTATAGAGCTTTCCAATGAAGAATTTCAAAAATCTAAACAGAAACTTAGATAATACTTGTAGAAAGAAAATGGTGAAAAGAACTTGTATTTCTTATGGTATGGTGCTATAGTGTTTTTTCCAACCCTTTTCCATGTGGAAGTGGGGTTCCTTTTATAGTAGGTTCTAATGGCCTCTAATACATTGTGGCCTAGGGGACCAGATGGTACACAAGTACATTGTCAGGAGAGTGGTCTCAGGGGTAGTGGTGTTGGCTCCAGTACATGGTCAGGTTCGGTGGGGATGTTTCTACTACTTATTTAGTACATGTGTCAGAGGAGTGGTCCCAAGTGCAGTGGTGCTGGTGGTGGTGTCGGCACTGACATCTGGTTTGAAGCATACAGGCCATGTCCCCTCTCCTAGTACTCCCACTACTTGTCTGGCATGAGTATTTGGATCAGACATACGGGATCTTAAAAGTCGTACCTCGTACAATATCGTACTAGTATGATCCTTTTGAATTATGCTGGGGATTTTACCTCTAAATGTTAGGGTATCGATAGGTCTTCGTAGGAGACATCCTCTTGAGGTGTAGGGTGCGAGAGACTTGGTGTACAGAGGGGTCATGGCGCGAAACAGAGCTTTTGGATCCTTGGCACAAGGCGCCCGAAGCACGTCAGGGCCACCCACGAGACGTAGGTGATAGGTGCGCTAGACGCCCCTCGCGAGGTCCTGGTGGTGCGATACTGATGGCAGGAGAAGCCTCTCGCGAGGCCCTGCTGGTGTGGCACGGATGTCGCGAGATGCCTCTCGCGAGGCCCTGCACGCGTGGCATTGATTGCGCGAGATGCCTCTCACGAGGCCTTATGCACGCAACATTGATGGTGCGAGAACCCTCCTCGCGAGGCCCTGCACGCGCGACACTGATGACGCGAGGTGCCTCATCGTGAGGCCCTACGCACGGGGAACTGATGGCATGAGATGCCTCTCGTGAGGCCCTACGCACGCGACACTGATGGCGTGAGACACCGCTCGCGAGGCCCTTCACGTGCAACACTGATGGTGCAAGACGCCTCCTCGCGAGGCCCTGGTGGCGCGGTGCGGATGGCGCGAGATGCCTCTCGCGAGACCTTGCGCTCGCGGTACTGATGGCACGAAACGCCTCTCACGAGGCCCTACGCATGTGGAACTGATGGTGCGAGATGCCTCTTTCGAGGCCTTACGTGTGCGACACTGATGAGCAAGATGCCTCTCGCGAGGCCCTGCGCACATGGGACTGATGGGCGAGACGCCTCTCGTGAGGCCCTGGTGGCACAGCGTGTATTTAGGCGTTTAGGGGACTTTAGCGTGTGCTTTGGATCCTTTAGAAGCATGGAATTTTAAGCATCTACACTTGCCCCCCAGTCTAGGAGAGGACCTTTAGGTGCTCTGGTAGACTATTCTCTTTGATTCTTATGAATAGGCCTTCATGTCTAGCCTACTATTTACACCTTACCTCTTCAGCTTAGTGGTTTTGGGATCCATTCTCCTTTCAAGAGGTGAGGGGTTCAATTGCCCACAACCTCATTTTTGTTATCTTTTCCCTTCCTTCTTTTATATATATATTTGAGTTCATTTCTTGTATGTCTATATCTATGCAGGCATTTGAGGACTAAAACACCCTTCCTTTGTTTTTGCAAACACGTACTTTCGACCACTCGTCTCTATTTGAACGTGACGGTGCTTTTTGCCCCCGACCTCCTTTTGACCACGAAAGCACCCAATTTTACTTGCTTGAGGTATACTTTCTTTTCCCCTTATGTTTATTGGGTCCAAATTACCACCACTTGGGAGAGGATATTTTGGCCTGAGCTTGTCATGAGTTAACCCAGTTGCATGCCCTTATTCATACCCTGTAGTGGGTAATTTAGAGCGCTTGTACCTAAAGGTTTGGAGCCCATTCCTTTGTGTTTTGTTGCAATCCTCTCATTTATACGTGAACCATTTTTTCTTTCGGGACGGGGTCTCATTGCATGTGAAGGTTCATTCGACGCTCCTCCAGGAATCGAGTTTGTTGACTTGTCTTCTAACTTGGAGTCCCCTGAGGAAAATCCTCACCATGACTACGACACCTTAAGGCAGGCCCACATTCGTCATCTTGAGCATATGGCTGAACTTAGGTGTAAAATTTTGGTGGTAGAGAGCGAAGTAGACCCAGTGCTGAGGGGAAACGAAGTACCTTTCCCCCTTGACCTTAATGACCATGTAGCGAACCTTAGGGTGACCCTTTTAGATTTGCAGATGGAGTTGGAGTTTATGGAGGGAAATCTTCCACCTGAGCCTCCTAACTCGTTTTCCCCTAATGACTTTCATGGGGCCGTCCCATCTTCTCCTCAACCCTTATTCTCGATCTACACTAGCTTAGTGCTTTCGCACCCGATGCCTCGGTGGAAGACCCTTGCTAGTAAGAAAAAATGGAGGGTAAAGTGCCCTGTTTCCACCTCACCTTTTTCTTTTTGTTTTGCAGTTATGCCGAAGAGAGGGCGACGACAGATGACTGGTAATGATCAGGACACTGGCCCCCTGTTGGCATCCACTCTAGTGTCCAGAAATAAACTGTTGGAAATAATGGAGAACTACCGTGTTCCCCCAGAATACACATTATACGTTCCTTCAAACAAGTGTCGGGCTGACTGCCCGAATCCGAGATACGTGTCTATGAGCGAGCATATCTTGAAAGCGGGTGGTACAATCCCATTACACCCATTTTTCATCACGGTTCTCAATTATTTTGACCTTGCTCCACTCTATCTGGTGCCCAACAGCTGGCTGACCTTGAGTTGCCTCTTCCTCTCGTATATGGATCATTTCGAGCGTGCTCCTACGACCCAAGAGGTGCATTTCATGTACAATCTCATGCCCTCTCCTAAGTCCAAGGGCTTTTATTTCCTACAAAAAGCCAATACTTCGGTACCCTTGATAGAGGGCGCTGTATCCAACCAAGGTTCTTGGAAGCAGGACTTTTTCTTTGTTAAGGGTCCCCTCTCTGTTCTTGAGCACTTTCGCTCTGCTCCTAGTAAGTACTTCAAGCCCTGTTTTTATTTTTGAAACTTACTATTCTGGAACTTATGTTTGTGTCGGTAACTATGTGGATTATGTAGAGCATTTTGCCACGCCTGGAGTTGTTGGGTTGGAGGCGAATGCAATGGATGCATTCCTCGAGGCTAACCCTGCCGAGAAAATGGATGCATACCTCTTCACCATGGACAAACTCAACTTTCACAAGATGTCCCCGGTTTTGGATCCCGGGTTGTTGTGGAGTATTTCTCGATCAAAGAAGAAGAAGGCTGCTTCGGCTGAACATCACTTGGACGGGGATGAGGCTTAGTATGTGCCAGAGGGGGTCTCCCTTGGACATGGGCAACCCCACCAACCATCTTCGTCTCCCAGGGGGTGCCCTCCTTTAGCCCCTACAAACTGTGACATGGACTCCCACTCCCAGGATCAACAGGCCATGCCGAGGAGTTTCGTCTGTCCTTATTCTGAGGACTTCGATGCTTATCCTCAGGCTTCCCTTGACCCTGGTCCATCTGGGGCTCTTTTTCCGATCTTCCTGCGCCCCCTCCTGGTCCATCGGGGGCTCATTTTTTCGATCTTCCTGCGCCCCCTTGTGGTCCATCGGAGGTCCATTTTTCCGATCTTCCTGTGCCCCTCCTCCTTCGGCGAGCAGGTCATTTGTCCTTACTCAGCCAAGCGCCCTTGGCTCAGAAGGGGCGCCCTGGGTGGCCTGCATGGCGACCTCTTATGGGCGACGGTATGTCCAGATCACCACGGACCTTCCTAAGGTTGATTGGAGTGGTCTTGGGAGTTTTGCTATGTCGAAGCTTGGGGGGACTCTTGCGCGTTTTGTCACTTGGGTGAGTTCATGCATCTTATGTCGGCCTTATCCCTTTTCTCTTTCTCTCTCTCTCTCTCTCTTTTATTGCTTATCATTGTTATTGCTATTTTTCTTGTGCAAACCTATACAGTGGCTCAGCGATTTGTCGACTCGGCTCAAGACCTCCCCATGTCGAATGCTGAGAGGGACCGTCTTATGGTCTAGGTCCAGGGGCTCGAGAGGGAACTTTCTAAAACTAGGCTTATGCTAGAGAAGGCCTTGGCGAAGGCTTCTTCCTCATCAAAAAAGAATAAGAGGGCGATTGCCAAGGCCACGATGCTGCAGGAAAGGGTCACTAGCTTAGAGACCGAACTTGAGGGTGCCAAGGCTACTATCGCAGCATTGCAGGGGAGGGTTGCTTCGATAGAGGTGGACAAGGCAGTTATTGAGTATAGATCCATAGAGCGCACCCTTTACGGAGTATGGAAGCAGAATCCTAAGTTCGATTTCTCCTCCTTTGGTGAGCACGCCGTTGCCCGGGCAGCTGAGTGGAACGCCCATGGCAGGAGGCCTTGAGATTATCATTTTGCGATTTTTTCCAGTTAGTCCAATGTGGATGTATGCTCTTTCGAGCCCTATTTTTCATGTAATTTCTCTGAGTCTTGTTATGACATCAACATACTATTTTATATATACGTATGTGATCATTCATCTTTATTCCTCTGTGTTCGAGGTCCTTTTGAGCCCGCATGATGGGGTTCGATAGTTTCTCTTTTTTATTTATCAGGCTTGAGGTCCTTTGGAGCCCATGCGAAGGGGTTCAATAGGTCCCTCTTTGGTTCTTCTTGATTCTTCTTATAAGGATATATTGACCCCTTGGGTTCTAGTTATCCTTTTATATATTTTGGCATGCGCTTATTATTTCTTGTGAGAAGCATCCTTCTCGTCATTATTCATAGTACTATTTTTGCAAGGGTCTCTTTTAGGACCCTTTTTGGCTAGACGGCTTGGTGGCCACTCTAGGCTTATTGGCGGGTGCTCTTCCTGAGGCCTTTCCTTTTGTGGGAGCATCTGCCTTTATATGGAGGCTTTTCTTGTAGGACCTTTTGGCCTCCTTGATGTTCACAAGGGTAGCTAATCTTTGTGAACTCAAGTGATGCCATGCAAGGTCTTCTTCCTGTTTATAAGGGTTCATCACATTTTTTTTTATATATATAAGGGCCTCGTTTAGGGTCCTGATATAAGGGGTCCTTTTAGGATCCTCCTGATAGGGGGTCCTTTTTAGGTTCCCTCTGATATAAGGGGTCCTTTCAGGATTCTCCTGATAAGGGGTCCTTTTTAGGTTCCCTCTGATATAAGGGGTCCTTTTAGGATTCTCCTGATAAGGGGTCCTTTTTAGGTTCCCTATGATATAAAGGGTCCTTTTAGGATTCTCCTCATAAGGGGATCCTTTTGGGATCCTCCTGATAGGGGGTCCTTTTTAGGTTCCCTCTGATATGAAGGGGCCTTTTAGGATCCTTTTGATATCAGGGGTCCTTTTAGGATAAGAGTTCCCCTTTTTCTTATACATATATATGAGGGTCTCGTTTAGGATCTTGAGATAAGGAGTCCTTTTTAAGGTCCTCCTGATAAGGGGGTCCTTTTAGGATCCTCCTTATAGGGGGTCCTTTTAGGATCCTCTTCTTTGCTGTATATTTTTCCTCTTGTCCTACCCCCCCCCCCCCCAAGTGCTTAGTGAAATTTATTTCAGCAGGCACTTTGGGTGATGCTATAGAGAAGAAGAATAACAAGTGAAGTTACGAACAGTTTCATTCATAGCGTGCGGGTTACAATGACATACATGAAAGGGTTACATCTAATTGGGAGGTTACCCAGGTAGCCTCTTTGATTCTTACCCACTACGTTAACATAACATGGAACAAACTAAACATAGGTCTTCTTTCCATCAGGTGTAGAAGTCTCACTGGTAGTATTTCTTGAGGTGTTCCTCATTCCATGCCTGAGGTATAACAGTGTTATCCATGCGGGCCAGTTTGTAGGTATTTGGTGGTATGTATTGAGCGACCTGGTAGGGTCCTTTCCTATTCGCCCCTAGTACCCCCGCCCCTGGGTCTCGCGTGTTGGCGAGTACTTTCCTCAGTACCAAGTCTCCTACCCTGAACATTCTCTCTTGCACCCTTGAGTTGTAGTACCTCGCTGCTCGTTGCTGATATGTGGCTAACCTCACTTGTGCCCTTTCTCTCTTGGCTTCCAGCAGGTCCAAGTTCTCGACCAATGTTGTGATATTAGCCTGGTCATCATATGCTTGTGTGCGGATGGAGTTAATCTTCATTTCTATCGGAAGGACAGTCTCGCAGCCGTAGGCCAAGGCGAAAGGTGTCTCCTGAGTGGTGGAACGAGGGGTGGTCCTGTAGGCCCAGAGTACAATGGGGAGTTCCTCCACCTAGGCCCCTTTCAACTTTTCCAACTTTGTTTTCAAGTTCCTTTTCAGGTTCTTGTTGATGGCCTCTACTTGTCCATTGGCTTGTGGGTGTACTACTGCAGAGAAACTCCTCTTGATTCCTTTTTCTTTGCAGTATTCCTCAAATATTCCTCCGTCAAACTGCGTTCCATTGTCAGAGATAATCTTGTAAGGTACTCCAAATCTGCAGACAATATACTTGTTGACAAAGGTGGTTATTTGCTTAGTCGTTATGTTGACTAAAGGCTCCGCTTCCACCCACTTAGTGAAATAGTCGACTCCTACTACCACGTATTTAGCTCCTCCTCTTCCCGTTGGCAGTGCTCCAATCAAGTGAATTCCCCACATAGCGAAGGGCCACGAACTGGTCATGCTCACCAACTCATTTGGTGACTGTCAGGGGTAACTCGCATGTCTGTGGCACTTGTCACACCTTCTCGCAAAGTCGCTCACGTCCTTCTCCATGGTTGGCCAATAATACCCCTGGCGGATGGCCTTTTTTGCCGTGGACTGCCCCCCAGCATGATTTCCATATTCCCCTTCATGTATCTCTTGCAAAAAATTTAAAGCCTCTTCCTTGTCTATGCACCGCAAGAGCGGGGTAGAGAAGCCTCTCTTATATAAGGTTCCATCTACTAGGGTGTACTGAGCAGCTTTGTAAGTCAGTTTACGGGCATCTTTTTTGTCCAAAGGCAAGGTCCCATCATTTATGTACCTCACGATGGCTGCAAACCATGGCTCCTTAGTTCTATTGACCATATTGATTATTTCTTCTGCTATGCTCGGCTTGGGGAGGTATTTGACCGGTATGGACTCAAGCATGTCTTCTTCTCGTGTGGAGGCGAGTTTCACGAGTGCATCGGCATTGGTGTTCTGCTCCCTTGGGATCTGTTCTATGGTGTATTTTTTGAACTGATCCAAATACCCCTTCACCTTGGCGAGATATGCTGCCATTTAAGGACCTCTAGCTTGGTATTCACCCTTCACCTAAAACACTACCAGCTGTGAGTCACTAAAGACATGCAAGTGGGTTACCTTTAACTCTTTAGCTAGCCGAAGGCCGACCAACATTGCCTCATATTCTGCCTCATTATTTGAAGCTTCGAATCCAAATCCCAAGGCACAATACATCTTGTGCCCTTCAGGTCCCGTCATCACTATGCCAGCGCCGGCTCCCCCTTCGTTAGACGCCCCGTCTACATGGAGGCTCCATTCTTCAGGGCACTTTTCCTCTTCATGCGCCGGTTCATTCTCTTCTATTTCTCCCTCCTCACGGGGTAGGTATGCAAACTCGACTATAAAATCTGAAAGTACCTGCCCGGTGATTGAGGTCCTTGGGGTGTAAGTGATGTCGAACTGAATCAATTCAATTGACCATTTTAACAACCTTCCCGAAGTCTCCGACTTGTGAAAGACTTGACGCAGGTGGTGTTTGTGAGCACCTTAATTGCATGAGCATGAAAATAGGGCCTCAACTTTCGAGAAGCCACTATCAAGGCATATGCTAACTTCTCTATTTCTGGGTATCGAGCTTCTGTGTCTATTAACCGTTTGCTCACATAGTATATGGGCTGCTGGTGCTTCTTTTCCCCCTTGACCAAGGCAGCGCTTATGGCATGCTCTGACACAACTAGATACAAATACAAATTTTCCCCTTTTTCTGGCTTGGCCAAAAGGGGTGCTTTTCCAAGGTGTTCCTTTATCTTGGTGAAGGCATCTTGGCATATATTATCCCAAGCAAACTTTTTGTTCCCTTTTAGGATGTTGAAGAAAGGGAGGCATTTGTCAGTAGACTTGGAGATGAACCTATTGAGGGCTGCTATTCTCCCCGTTAAGCACTGCACCTCCTTTTGCTTCGTGGTGGGCTCATTTCCATCAAGGCCTTGATTTGTTCAGGATTAGCCTCGATACCTCAGGAATTAACCATAAAACCCAGGAACTTTCCTGACGAAACTTCAAAGGTGCATTTGAGTGGATTCAGCTTCATTCTAAACTTTCGAAGGGTGTCGAACATTTCCATGAGATCATTGGTGATCTCTCACGCCTTCTTTGTATTTAAAAACATATCATCCACATATACTTCCATGTTCCTTCCTATTTGATTTGCAAACATTTTGTTCACCAACCTTTGATAAGTAGCACCTGCATTTTTTAAACAAAAGGGCATCACTTTATAACAATACAACCCCTTGTCTGTTATGAACGAAGTGTGCTCTTCATCAGCCGGGTTCATGGGTATTTGGTTGTACTCGAAATATGCATCCATGAAGCTAAGTAGTTCGTGTCCCGTTGTGGTGTCTACTAACTACTCTATCCTAGGAAGTGGGAAGCTGTCCTTAGGGAAGGCCTTATTGAGGCTAGTAAAGTCCACACAAGTCCTCCATTTTCCATTGGGCTTCAGAACTAGCACTGGGTTTGATACCCTTAGTGGGTAAAATGCCTCTCGGATTAACCCATTTGCCTTCAACTTGTCAACATCCTCTTTTAGGGCCGCGTATCTTTCTTGGTCCAACGCTCTCCTTTTTTGCCTCACAGGACTTTCTTTTGGGTCGATGTTCAGGTGGTGGCAAATGATTGCTGGGTCTATTCCTACCATATCCTTGTGACTCCAGGCGAATACGTCGAGGTTGGCTTTCAAGAATTCTACTAGCTTCTCCTTCACGTCACTCACAAGGTTTTTTCCTACCTTCAACTATCTTAACGGCTCATTCATGATCGTGACTTCCTCCAACTCCTCTACTGGTTCTGCTCTGGGCTCTTCTGTGACTCGTGGGTCTAATTCTTGCGGGTTTGCACCTTCATGCACAACCATTACCATAGGCGTTAATGGCTTTATGGCCGTGCGGAAGGATGTATTATAGCATTCCCTCGCTTCCTTCTGTTCTCCTTTCATGCATGCTATTCCCCCGAGAGTTGGGAATTTCATAGCTATGTGGTATACAGAAGTTATCACCTTCAATTCTCTTAGGGAAGGTCTCCCTAATACCGCATTGAAGGCTGAGGCACAATCTACCACAACAAAGTTTGCCATTATGTTCGTTTATCTGGGCTGTTCTCCCATTGTGAGGGGTAACTCGATCGCCCCTAGGGGCTGTATTGAATCTCCCGTAAATCCATACAAAGAGGTACTACAAGGCTTTAAGTGCCGGATGTTTAGTCCCATCTTCTCCAGAGCTGGGCGATGTAAGATGTCCATAGAGCTTCCGTTATCCACCAAGACCCGATGAACCCTCATGTTAACAAGCTGGACAGTCAACACTAGGGGGTCATTATGGGGGAAATGTACACCCTGGGCATCTTCCTCAGTGAAGGTTATTGAGTCATTTTCACCCTTAAAAATCTTCGGGGGGTGTTGCTCCTGTCTTAAGACGCACGGTGGTGGACTTCGTCTGGCCTCCCTGGCATATTTATCTCGTCCTTTCCTTGATTCGCCCCCAAATCCTGGCCCTCCAAAGATGGTCCTGACCTCTCCTTGTACTTCCGGGGCACCTCTTGCGCCTGCGGCGAGGATGCTCCTTCTTCCAACCTTTGGTTCTCCTGGCGAACATATCTGCCCAAATGTCCCTTGCAGATAAGCTCCTCGATTTCTACCTTCAAATGATTGCATTCTACGGTGGTGTGGCCGATATCTTTGTGATACTGGCAATATTTGCTGGGGTCTCTTTTGGACTGGTCTTTTTTCATCGGCGGGGGCCTTCTGAAAGGGACCTAGTTTTCATTCGTAACGAAAATATGCTCTCTCGCATGGGTGAGGTCAGTATAAAAGGTGTAGGGGCCCTGTCTGCGATCATCAGAGCGCTGATGCTTCCGGGGTCGATCATCTCTCGTTCCCTCATATACCCTCTTCTTCTTTGTACCACTTTGGCTTTCTCAAATTAGGGGTTTTGGTGGCGACTGGCCTTTTCCAGCCTTGAGGCTTTCTTGACCATCTTCTATGCGAATATATTTCTGCGCCCGCTTGTAGAAGTCATCCAAGTTTGTGACCTCCCTCTTGATCATGTTATCCCATAACTTGCTTCTCGGGCGTACCCCGGCTGTGATGGCCATTTTCAGCTTTCTACGGGTCAAACTCCCTACTTTGGCCGCCTCCATATTGAACCTGTGAATGTAGCTCTTTAGACTCTCATTTTCTCCTTGCTTCACGTTGGCGAGGCTGGTGCCCGACATTGTGTAGTCCCGCACGGCGTGGTGTTGCTGGAGAAATTCATCGAAAAACTATTCCCAAGATCTAATAGACACTGGTCTAAGTCCCTTGAACCATTTGTACGCAGGTCCTTTCAATGTGACAGCGAAGCAATGACATCTGGCCCCGCTACTAATCCCCCTTAACTTCATCAGGTCGTTAAATGCATCCAGATGGTATTTAGGATCTAGGCTTCCTTCATATGGGATCATATGGGGCTCCTTGAAGTTGGCTGGAATCCAGATGGCTTGGATTTCATTGATGAAGGGTGACTCATGGTCGAACTCATCCTCAAAGGCTTGTCCTCTAGAGGCGGTGATGATTTTGCTTCAGAGGCTCCTCATTTCTGTGTCCAGGTCTTGTCTCCTCTTGTTCAAGGAGTCTCTCAGCATGGATTTGTTAGGATCCCTCTTTCCTTTGGCTTCCCGGGGCGCCATAGGAGGCGTGGTCCTCTTACCCACCCTCTTTTTGTTTAGTTCCTCTCATAAATCTGAGGGTGTTCTCCTTGAGGTGACCTCGACATCATTACGAGGGGCGGCGTTGGTCTTCGGCTCTGGCCCCTGGGGTTGCTTCGGTGGTCCGGGACATTCGTGCTGCTTCGTTCAGGGGGTGTTACTAGTGGAGAGTTGGGTCCTTTCATTGTCTACTGAGACGGTGGTTTCTACCCCTTATTAGCCTCTCTCTTTCCGCTTAGGGAGTGTTACGTTTTATCTCCCTTGCAATAGGCCATTTAGCACCTCTTACATGTTTTCCAGGGTGGTTTCTAGCCTCTGGTTCTTACGGTGAAGTTCACGTATCTCATCTTCGTAGAACCGAGACCTAGAACTCAAGCTCAAGGCATGGACCCACGGGTGCTTGTCAGGTCTGTGCGTCGACGGGGCTGGATCCTGCCGGCCGGAGTTTGGCACCTGCGGCGGCCTTGGAGACAGGAAGTCACCGGCACCACTTGCTGGGGCAGTCGGTGGCCTTGGACAATCCTCCTCAGGTGGGACTGCCAGGGACTATGCTTCCCTTTCATCTCCGTGCACCTCAGGCTCCTTCGGAGCCTCCACGTTTGCGGGTGGAAGGGGATCCTTCATAGAGGCTTTTAGTTGATCTCCGTCAAGATGGACCTCCACCTCCCGCGGCTCTCTCTATCGTTTCGAACGTCGTGGCATCTTTTTCTTATCGGGATCAACGGAAGAACAGTGGCTTCATACTTATTCTTCCCACAGACGACGCCAAACTGTTGACGGTGAGAACTCGTCAACGAAGTTAAATTAGAAAAATCAATGTATAGTGCTTACCAATGAAGAACTTCGAAAATATGAACAGAAACATAGATAATACTTGCAGAAAGAAAATGGTGAAAAGAACTTGTATTTCTTATGGTATGGTGGTACAGACTTTTTTCCAACTCCTTTCCATGTGGAAGTAGGGTTCCTTTTATAGTGGGCTCTAATGGCCCCGAATACATTGTGGCCTAGGGGACCAGATGGTACACAAGTACATTGTCAGGAGAGTGGTCTCAGGGGTAGTGGTGTTGGCTCCAGTACATGGTCAGGTTCGGTGGGGATGTTTCCACTACTTATTTAGTACATGTGTCAGAGGAGTGGCCCCAAGTGCAATGGTGCTGGTGGTGGTGTCGGCTCTGACATCTGGTTTGAAGCATACAGGCCATGTCCCCTCTCCTAGTACTCCCACTACTTGTCTGGCATGAGTATTTGGATCAGACATACGGGGTCTTAAAAGTCGTACCCCTTACAATATCGTACTAGTACAATCCTTTTGAATTATGCTGGGGATTTTACCTCTAAATGTTAGGGTCTCGATAGGTCTTCGTAGGAGACACCCTCTTGAGGTGTAGGGTGTGAGAGACTTGGTGTACGGAGGGGTCGTGGCGCGAAACAGAGCTCTTGGATCCTTGGCACAAGGCGCCCGAAGCACCTCAGGGCCACCCACGAGACGTAGGTGATAAGTGCGCGAGACGCCCCTCGCGAGGCCCTGGTGGCGCAACATTGATGGCACGAGACGCCTCTCGTGAGGCCCTGTTGGTGTGGAACGGACGTCGCGAGATGCCTCTCGCGAGGCCCTCTGCGCGTGGCATTGATGGCACAAGACGCCTTTCGCGAGGCCCTGTGTGTACGACACTGATGGTTCGAGACGCCTCCTTGCGAGGCCCTACGCGCACGAAACTAATGGCGTGAGACGCCTATCAGGAGGTGCTACGCGCGCAGAACTGATGGCATGAGACGACTCTCGTGAGGCCCTGCGCACTTGACACTGATTGCGCGAGACACCTCTCGCGAGGCCCTGCGTGCGCGGCACTGATGTCGCGAGATTCCTTCTCGCGAGGCCCTGGTGGCGCGGCACGAATTGCACGAGACGCCTATCACGAGGCCCTGCGTACGACACTGATGGCGCAAGACGCCTCTCGCGAGGCCCTGCGCGCGCGACACTGATGGTGCGAGACGCCTCTCTCGAGGCCCTGTGCGCGCGAAACTGATGGGCGAGACGCCTCTCGTGAGGCCCTGGTGGCGCAGCGTGTATTTAGGCGTTTAGGGGACCTTAGCGTGTGCTTTTGATCCTTTACAAGCATGGAATTTTGAGCATCTACATCATCATTCAATGCTTTTGTGAAAAGATCAACTAATTGTGCATCTGTAGAAACATGTGAAATAGTGAGCATTTTTTATTCAACTAAACTTCTAATGAAAAGATGTATGATATCTATATGTCTAGTTCTGGAGTGCTGCACGTGATTTTTTGAAATGTTAATGGCACTTGTGATGTTACAATATAGTGTTAAACACTCTTGTGAGTTTCCATAATCAGTTAACATCTTATTAAGCTAGATCAGCTGGGTACAGCAACTACCAGCAGCTACATATTCAGCTTCAGTTGTGGATTAAAGAGATCGAGTTTTATTTTTAACTCAAATAGCTGAAAGATTGTTACTTTAGCGTCCCAAATTTGCTAATAAGGTTTAGGGCCTCGATTAGCGTCTCGGGAGGGCAATAAGTGATTTAATTACGTTAATATGTGAATTTGATGATGATGTGATCAGAAATGCATGTTTATGTGAATTAATTATGCATGTGGGCCCCATATGGCTTATAGGGGCATAATTGTAATTTTAACCTATTGAGGACATAAATGTAATACTTGTGAATATTGTGATCTTTACCACGTGTGAGTGGTGATATATTTGTGATGCACGATCCGAGACAGTCCTAGGGAGCAGTTTAGTTAGAAAGTCACAACAGGGTCAAATACCCGGCTTGGGAGGAGCTTAGGGGTATTTTGGGAATATTATAATGTGTTCGGGAATTATTGAGTAGAGGGTAGTAATTTAGTAATGGTTGGGATATGTTGGGATTAAACGAAGATTTATAGGAACACTCGGGGACTTAATGGGATTTGGTAAATTACTAAATTGCCCTTGGGGTTACTTAAGGGTTAATGATAGGTTTAAGGAGCAAAAGGGTAATTTGGCTTTAAGGATTGATAGATTTGGCTGAGGAGAAGTCATTCACGTTTTCTACACTTAGGCATATATCTGATTTTCTGTTGGAAGTCTAGAGAAAACTAGAAGCTTCGAAAGGAAGGAGAAGAAAGATGATCTTCTTTGGGAGCAAGGGAGGAATTCAAAGCTGGAAATTTGGGGGCTAGAAGCTTGGAACTTAGGGGATTAATTCAGAGACTTATTCAGGTTCAAGAAAAGCTTCTAAACCTGTTGATCAACTAGAATTCTGCTGGTTTTGATTGCCAGAACTTAGGTATGCATGGATTGGTTTCCTAGATTGGTTTTGAGTGTTTGATTTGTTTAAAAATTAGTTTATGAGCTTGTTGGGATGTTTAGGCCATATGGATATGAATTCTAGACTTAATTCTGGGGTCAGCTGAAGTTTGGGGGTGTGAGAAATGGGATTAATCTCGGGGAAAAAATCGAGGGAAAAGCTATTATTTCTGGGTTTGCAGGACGAGCCACGACCCTTGAAGGGGCATGCCGTGGCCTGTGTGAGCGTGAGGCCTGGGGAGGCCTCTGTTCTTGAGGCGCGCTACGACGCTGGGCTAAGCATGCCACGGCCCGTATCTCCTTTCAGGGAGGCATTTTTCCTCTGTTTTGAGGCATGGTGCGACTCTTAAGGGATTGGGTCACGACCTTTGTTCAAAGAGTTGGTTTTTTGTAGGTTTTTGTCTTGGGAACCATATTGTTAAGGCTCGGGATGGATTTTATCACCCGGATTGATAGAATCCAAGGTTCCAGAAACTAGAGTTGTAGCCTAAAGTTATTTAATGGATTAGAACTTGATTGATGGATGTTGTTGATGTGTTGTGACTAGGTTATCAATGAGGCTCGAACTAGGGGACTTTGCTCGGGACATCGATGCTTGGAAAGCTCGGGACACAGGTAAGAGAGCTATTTGTACCCGTATAGCTATGTGGTGTGTTGTACTGTGTGTATTATCTATGGTTTGGTATGTCATATATGTGAATGTGACTGATCGGCAAGAGTCGGAGCGGCAAGAGCCGGGATCGGCAAGAGCCGGGAGCGGCAGAAGTCGGGAGAGGTAAGAGCCAGGATCGGCAAGAGCCGGGAGCGGCAAGGGGCCGAGAACGGTGTTGAGCACGTGGAGTGCAAATCGCTAGGGCGAGACCCTCCTAGGATGATGGAGTCATCCTCTCAGTGCAGACCGCAAACCCAGGGCTCGTAAAAGCACTTGGGATAGCATGGCCACTATGTGTTTAGCTTGTTGGCTGCTTTGTTATATGCTGTTGTAACACTGAACTGTTGCGATATTATACTGCTAAGATGTTATGCTATTGTGCTTATGTGTTGATATGTTTCTATGATGCTATGTTGATGTACCTATGTGCTATGATATTGCTATGATGTGATGCTGTTGTGCTACTATGCCATTGTGTATTCTAATAACAGTTTATATGTGGTTTATTGCCTTGAATTAAGTGTTTATTTGTTGGGATAAATTATAGTATGTTGTGCTTTAAGGTTCTCTTGCTGGGCCTCAGCTCACAGGTGCTCTATGGTGCAGGTAGGGGCAAGGAAAAGACCAAACAACCATGAGTTAGAGGGCATGGAGCAGTGCGTACATGTTTGGCCTATCTAGCCGCCACAGCTGGGGTATTTTTGAGGAGCTGGTCATGAACATTGATTTTGTCGCCTAGGTCGACTGTAAAGTAACTTTTTGAGTTGTAAATATGTTTTTAAACGATATTTTTGGGATCCCAATGTAACCCTTTTCATGATCTAAAAGAACGACCGACTTTTTACACTGAAATCTTATTTAAACAAGTTTTCATTTTAATTAACTACACATTTTAACCTAAAACCTCAATTAGAAAGTGATTAGCACGTTTCAAACTCACTTAGTAACAGCTCTAAGGAAGTAGGGCGTTATAGTTACCTACATAAAAATACCCATAAGTTGTGCTTTTGCAATCATCCAATCTCCAGCCAATGTGAATCGAGAGAAGTCATCAACAAAAACCATCAATGGTCTTTTTCCATTGAAACTCTCATTTTACATAGGCCCCATCAAGTCAACATGAAGCAATTCGAGGACCTTTGATGTTAACAAAGCTCTAAAAGGAGGATGAGAAGTGTTGATTTGTTTGCCGATTTTACAAGGTCCACACAATCTGTCCGTAGACACTTTTAAATCTGGAATGCCTCTTACAGCTCCTAATTTTACAATCTTCCTTAGATCTCTATAATTGACGTGGCCAAAGTGATAAGGCCACAAATCAGGTTTATCTAGGAAGGTATGATGATATAGAACATTATTGCTGAGAGTATAACAATTATCTAAAGACTTGTTTCTTGTCAAAATTGAAAACACGTTAGATGAAACTAAACACTGAGTTTTAGTAAAGCATATAGTGTAGCTAGCATCACACATTTGACTGATACTTAGAAGATTTTTCTTTAGACCTTTCACATACAAAAAACCTGTGGGAGGTTAGATCACTGCAAGAACGAACTCTCATTTGCCCAAAATAACACTCTTATTACCATCGCTAAATGTAATAAGTCCTTCCTGAGACACCTTGAAATTTATCAAGAGAGATTTGTTTCGATTCATATGTTTAAAGAAGCCATTATCGAAATACCATTGGTCATTCTTGAATGCTGAAAATGAGTTATGAGCGACAAGAGCACAGTTGTCGTTGGTTTCAGGTTTAGGTCTCCATTGACCATGAGCAGAATTTCAAGAGTTTCTAGAAGGTTGAATTAGGTTGCCACCTCTTTGATTCATCACTTTTAAGTAGGACTGAAGTTTCTAACACCTTGGTCGTATATGGTCGCGCCCATTGTAAAAGTGACATGTTGGAACAAATCTCGTGCTTTGAGGTTGTGCGACTAACACGTCGGTTTCTCAGAGAGAATAAACTTTGGTTGAAATGGTGGCCTCTTTGGAGCGCCCGACGACATCTAAAAATGAGCCAGATGCATCAGTAATTTAGCTTACACGAGCAGATATAAATGACAACTTTGGTAATAATGAAGATGATAAGGGCTTCACTATAGTTAGATCCTTTCCCTTTTTATACAACATTTTGTAGCCAAGAACAATTCCGTCACCATATGGCTTTTGAATCTAAAGAGAATGTTTAATCATCGCTATCCCAGGTGGAATGAACTCAAGGTCTTGTGTGGCACGAACTATATTAGCTTCCAACTTGTAGATCAATTCTTCCTTATCTTCAAGTTTTGTAGTTAGGTATTTGACAGTGCCCTCTAGTTGAGCATTTGTGTCATTAAATGCTTTAAAATTCTTTCCCATAGATGCTTATTGTCCAAAGATCTGTTCATATGCAACTTGTCTATCCACACTGTCAGAATCTGAGCCAACAGAATCTCCATCCTCCTCAGATGAGTCCCAACGAGTACTTTTTGCAAGGAACACCACCATTTGCTTTTCTTGATAAGGTAAATCACTACCACTTTCATCTTTATCCTCATCACTATTGCTCCAAGTAACTGCCAGTGCCTTTTTCTTCTTCAATGTGTTTGCACATTCAGCCTGTTTATGGCCAAATCCCTCACATTCATGACATTGAATACCTATATTCTTCTTATCCAGTGACTGTGTTTGCTTATTAGTGGTAGAATAAAAATTCTTGAATAAATTTTCTTTACCTCCAAAGTTTTTATTTTTGAAATTCTTTTTCATGAACTTGGCATAGTTCTTTGGCAATAAGGCAAACTAGACATTTAGATAGATCTGCAATCTTATCTTGCTCTTCTTTGTGAACAAAAGCAAGACTATTGGCAGTTCTGTCACTATATGGCTTTTGTATCTAAAGATATTGTTTAATCACTGTTGTCCCATGTGGAATGAACTCAAGGGATTGTTTGGTATGAAATAGATCATCTTCCAGCTTGTAGATCAATTCATCATCATCGTTAAGTTTTGTAGTGAGGTCTTTGACAGTGCCTTCCAGTTGAGCATTTTTGTCATTCAATGATTTAAACTTCTTGGCCATAGATGCCCATTGTCCAAACATCTGTTCATATGCAACTTGTCTATCCACACTGTAAAAATCTGAGCCAATAAAATCTGCATACTCCTCACATGTGTCCGAACGAGTACTTTTTGCAAGGAATGCCACCATTTGCTTTTCTTGATTAGAGCAATCACTACAAATTTCATCTTTATCCTTATCACTATCGCTCAAAGTAACTGCCAATGCCTTTTTCTTCTTCAGTGTGTTTGCATATTCAGCCTGTATATGGCCAAATCCATCACATTTACAATATTGAATACCTCTATTCTTCTTATCCAATGACTGTGCTTTTTTATTAGTGGTAGAATTGAAGTTCTTGAATAAATTTTCTTTACCTCCATAGATTTTATTTTTGAAATTATTTTTCAAGAACCTGTCATAGTTCTTTGGCAATAAGGCAAATGTATCTTCAACTAGACATTCAGACAAATCTGCAATCTTATCTTGCTTTTCTTTGTAAACAAAAGCAATACTATTGTTGGTGTAATAACCGAGTAAAAAAAATCAACATAATTACGGAAAACATACATCATTTGTGGAAAACATCTTACTTTTGTTTAATTAAAAGACCCAAAAGTCCGTATAAAAAAAACTTTTAGATACTTACTTAGTTTAGAAGCATGTGCATGCTTAAAATAAGATTACAGAATTTAAAACTTTAAAACAACTTAAACATAAACGACATAAAGTTTTTACACAACTTAAAACTTGACAAAAGTGTAGCGACTTCCAAAGTCGGCCCACATGTACATTCAGCATGATAGACTCGAGCGCTCACTGATCCATCTTGCCTTTTTTCTTACCTACAACACGAAATAACTAGGTAAGTGAAACGCTATGTAAGAACAACTTAACATACATAGCATAAAGAAGACAAACTGGACACTCTAACAGTGATTATAAAAATATTCAACAATAAATAGGGTTTCAGAAAGACCGAACCCTAACATATAATTCAAGAATGTGTGAACATCCTGACAAACTTATGGTCGTGCCCAATAACCAAATTCTGTAACTAAGTAAAGTTGCACGCAGAAAATCCTAGAGCAAGTGTATAAATATACACATGATCTTAACTCATAACCTACTTGTCATACTTAACATGCATATCAAACATATCATCTTATCATACTCAACATGCATATCATACATATCGTACTTATAATATTATCATACTTAACATGCATATCATACTTAACTTATTTTACTTACTCATCCCCAACACGGGTGTATTCTTAAAATACACCGGTTACTAAGACTCCTAGGGGAGTTCAACATACTCTCATAATCTTAATAGTTTGATTCTGGAATCATCTTACATATATGGGTCACGGAGATTAACTGGACTCTTATGTCACAGGTTTTAAACTGGATGTCTTACTTATGTGTCAAGGAGTTTAACTGGACTCTTATGTCACGGGTGTTAAATCAAACATCTTACTTATATGTCACGGAGTTTAACCAGACTCTTATGTCATGGGTGTTAAACCAGACGTCTTACTTATAACAGTGGCCAGCCGAGCTTACTTACAAAGTCACCAGTGGCGTCCAATGCATGCTTACTTACTTATCGGGAGCTAACCACTTGTTACTTACTTAATACCAGTAGCAAGCCAGGTGTCCTAATCATAACTGCTTACTTTACTTATGAGTATGCTAATCCCCTTAGGACAACGGTCTTAAGTAACCTTCTAGCACTAGTTTTTAACAGTACACTTAAGTCTTAATATTTACAAAATAGTCATACCATGTTGTAGCCAAACATTAATAAGTTGTCTTACAAGTTGTCCTTAGTGAATAAGCGGGATTCCTGAGTCCAAAAATGAGCTTTCTCGTGCAAATAACACTGTAATAGAATTCATACAGTGACTCGGATT
Organism: Humulus lupulus; assembly: GCF_963169125.1. NCBI lineage: Eukaryota > Viridiplantae > Streptophyta > Magnoliopsida > Rosales > Cannabaceae > Humulus > Humulus lupulus. The sequence continues at coordinate 107,786,015 of NC_084797.1, read as the reverse complement.
AATTATGGCGTTTGATTAATTAAGTTTGTCTATAAGTTGCGCGATTAGGGAGGAACTTAACTTAACTAATTTTCAATACTTTAAAATTATTTGTTCTTCAATCTTAAAGTTTAGACTAAACCCTTGAATTTATAGCCTTATCACCTTATGCAGAAAAACTTGCCTACAAATAATGGTGCTGGAAATTTAAAAATAAGTTCCAAATTGCTTAAAGAGACCACATTCTTAAACCTAAATAAAAATTTCATTGCCACTTTCTTATTTTACTTATAAAATAAAAATATTAAACATTATCTCTAGATTTATTAAAATTGTAAAGAAAAACATTCTTAAACTAGAAATACCAAGTTTGAAAATAGATTTTTATTTTACTAATCTTTTAAATTTAAAAAAAAAAGACTATTTTAAGTAATTTAAGAAACCCATAAGTTTTATTATCCAAAAAGATTTTATTTTCTCAAATAACCAATAAACAAATTTTAGTTCTAAGTGATAATTATTTTTGTGAAAAAATAAAGTTCTAACTCACACAAGAGTATTATATTAAGATTTTTTAATAAAATATAAAACCTCATTATATTTTAAGCCACTTTAATCTTAATCCTTAATTCATAGAAAGTTATCTTCTATTTACTTTATGAAAAAAATATATGATTTGACTAGTGAATTATGACTTAAAGTTTAAAAAACTAAATCTGTCAAAAACATAACTTGATTTGACAATCTTTTTAGAAAAATCCAAACTCACAATATATGAGGTATTTCTTAGTCAACTCTTTCAGGGCTTTTAATTAATATAAAAAGAGTCTAAGTAATTAAAACTAGCAAAGAATGTTTATTTTCAACTTGCCAAAATATTGTTTAAACATGCACTCTTCAAGCTGCCAGTTTTTCACTTCAGCTTGCCCATCAATCACAAAAAACTTATAACTTGACCTAGACATAATGTTTTTTTGTGTTTCAAAATATTAAAATCAAGTAATCTTCCTAAATAATGAAATGCTAAAAGTACCATTTGAAAAGTTTACCAATAACCTAAGATTTGGCCCTTTGGAAGCCACTGTTACAACATCATCTTGGCAGCAAACAATTTTGAGCATCTATGTTAGAAAATTCAAAACTCCCAAACTATAGTCCATTTTTAAAATCTGTTGATAAATTTAATATACCAAGAATTTTCAGTTCAAATTTCAGCCACAAATAATTAGTTTAACTCATTCAAACCGTTGCTCAAAATCTCAGTATTAAAACTGTCAGTTAATATTTCAGATTGCACATGCAATCCCAAAATGCTCATTACTTGAGTTATTCAAAATGTTTTTCAGTGGTCCAAAAGCCTAAAATTAAGTAATTTTCCCATATTTAACAGTGTTAAAAAACATTTTTGAGAAAAAATTAGAAAATTAGGATTTGACTCGTTGGAAGTCACCCATGAAATCTGGCAGCAAGAAATTTGTATAAACATCCTATAGAAACTTTTGGATTTCCACTAAAAGATCAACACAACACACATGCATGCATTGTATAATGCTATCACACACCTTATTACAACATAAACAAGAGATCAAACCTTCCATGAATCTTAAAAATGCAGATTGGAAGATTAAACATAAACTATTATTAAAACACAAGATTTTTATCTTTGACGTTTTAGGTTTTGTTTCTCTTGGGTCCTTCAGCAATTCGCACCACTCCTCTATCCTATTAGCACCTTAACACTCATCCCAAAATCCCCATGATAACATTCAAACCAATCATAGAATAAAGAAGGATGTTGAGAGATTTTGAAACCCTAGAGCTTACCTTGAAATCTTAGAATAAGGCTAGCATGCACAAGCTTTTAGCTCCTCTCCCTACTTGAAATGGATTCCTACACTTACAACATACATGATCTGAGTTATATTGAGCAGCAAAGCAATAAAAAAAATGAGAAAGCACCCAAGAGTGCTCGGCCAAGAGAAGGGAAGACAATCAAGACATGTTCATAAGAAATTACCTCTCTGATGAGCTCAAGCTTGGAGGTGCTATAATGGTGTTCTTGTGAGGAGAGAGAGAGAAATTAATTTTTCATATTTTTCTAGTGAGATGGGAGAGATTTCTTGTGGAAATGGTGAAGAGAATAAGAAAGAAAATGAAAAGAGGAGAGAGGGAGAGGCTAGGCATGTAGAGAGGAAAAGAAAGTGGAAGAATGAGTTGTTGGTTTTGCTCTTAGATAGTTTAGCTTAAGACTTGAAGTGACAATAGGAATATGATGATTCTAATACCATTCACATGTCAGCCAACCCCTTTAAATGACACTTATGCCCTCCTTAACACTTTTATTTTTAAATAAAGCTACTCATTCACCAAGGCAAGAATGGTACTTTTGTAATAATGTAATTTCCTATAGTTTTCAACTAAAGGAACTTAGGATTTTTAATTTAATTGAATGTCATACCAAAAATATTTGATGACATTAGTCTTAAAAGAATAAATATTACATAATTTTAATTATGTGATTTTTTTGGTCTTAATTTCCCATAGCTTGCACATATTGAATTTTCCTGGAAATTTCATTAAAATTATTTGCTTTTTCCTTTTTTCATAATTATTTTATGCTCAACTTAATTTTCCTTTTGCCATGATTATTGGAGAATAATTTAGATCCGAGATTTTCACATGATTTGGGATTTTTGACTCGAATAAAAATCAAGAGTCTTGTTAAAGCTGAAAATTCACCTATTTTCCATAAAGGCTAATATTTAAAATACAAGAACTAAGTTCTCACATAAAAATTACATAAAATAATGCTCCCTACTACGATTCACATAATATAGGTATGTAAACAAATAGAGCCCAATAGCGTGGCGTTACAGCTGGATTTTCGTTCTCATTTTTGTGCTGCTTCTTGTCTTTACTCCATCGTTTCAGTGTCAACTCATAAGTTTGCAAGGATCCAATTACTTCATCAATATCAAAATCTTCAATATCGTGTACTTCCTCAATTGATGTGACTTTGGCCTTGAACCTTCTTGGAAGATCTCCAAGAATTATCTGAATAAGCTTGACATTGGAATAAGTCTCACCCAGTACATAAGACTCATTTGATATGTCACACAATTTTGCATGGAATTCAGCAATATGTTCGTCCTCCTCCACCGTCAAATTCTCGAAGGCCTTATCAAGAGAGTGGTGTCTGCACTTCTTAACAACATTAGTGCCATCATTCTTGACTTTGAGTTTTTCCCAAGCTTCTTTAGTAATCTCACAATTGGAAATGACCTTAAGTTGATTACTGGAGATTACATTAAAGAGAGCATGTAAGACCTTTGAATTGAAATTAGCCTTCTTAATTTTGGTAGTTGTCCAGTCCTTCATTGCTTTGGCAATTTTGACTTCACCTTCCTTGATAGTGGGAGGTTTCCATCCATCGACAACAACCACCCACGCTCATCTACTGCCCTTAGAGATGCTCTTTTTTTTTTTTTATCTTCCAATAGGGGTAATTGGCTTCTTCCAGCATAGGAGGTCGAGTGGTAGATCCACCTTCCCAAAACATCTCCAGGATCAACATAAACAAAGAAAATACTCCCAGAGATGAAACTCATAGAGGGTTAGCTGTATCAAGAAACCAGAAACCAAACAACAAACAAATGGAGAATAGGAATGTAAACACATAGACAAAGTAAAGCAATTAGTAGTGAAAAAAACCTAAGGATCACAATTTCAAACGATACAGGGTTATGATACCAATTTGAAATGTTACATTAGTTGTCTAAGAATAATATGAGTGAACAAAGCAATTCAATCATACACAAACTAGAAGAAAGTAAAGAATACACAAGAATTTTTCAAGGTTCACTAATTAAATTAGCTACTCCTTGGGTCAAAAAGACCAGGGGTAGAAACTTTCACTATATCAAATCTTGTTCTATACAAATTACAATCTCAAACACTGATTTGCGAAAGAACAAATGAAACATATAGAAAGAATTACACTCCCCCAATATTGAGTCTCCCACTCAATCTCATTTCTTCTAAATCCCTTAGAAGTAGTGTTGAAATCACTTGAATAATCTTTTAGAACTCCCTTCAGATCTCTTTATTCTTCTACTTCAAGTAACTCGAACTCAGCTTCAAGAATGAAACTTCAAAGCATAACAAAAATTTCCAACAAAACCAGAGAGTAGAACTGTAACGACCCAAATTAGCTAATAAGGCTTAAGGGCCTTGATTAGTGTGCCAGGAGGGCAGGTTGGGATTAATGTGTGATTTTATGAGTTAAATGCATGGTTATGATTTAAAGCATGTTATTTGGCTATGTGTTTATCTGAGATGCATGACTATGTATACTAGTATGCATGTAGGCTCGGATCGTGTTAGAAGGGCGTAATTGTAATTTTGGCCATGTTGGGCATAACTGTATTGATATGTGATAATTGTATTCTGTGAATTGTACCACGTGAGTGTGGTTTTATTATTGTGTTGCACGTGCCAAGACGGTCCTAGAGAGCTAGTTAACTCAAGAGTCGCAACGAGATTTCTATACCTGGCTCGGGAGGAGCCTAGGGGTACCTCGGGAATTTTATGGTTAAGTTGAGATTTAGCGGGTAATGGTTATTGGAGATTTAGTAACCTGGGTAACCATTAGTTACTGCTGAGAGTAACAAGTTTTAGAAAGAAAATGGTAGACATGAAATAGAAATGAAAGGACTTAAGTGCCCTTGAGGTTTAGGTAGGAAAGGTTAGGCAAGGAGGGGCAAAATGGTCATTTGGTTGGGAATTAGATAAATGGCAGCTGGGTTATATGGGGTACACAGTTTGGGGCTTAGTCATTTTGGTCTTGATAAAGTTTGAAGAGAAGAGAAAAGAGAGGGAAAATCTAGGGCATGAAGAAGAAGAAGATGAGTGGAGGAGCTGAATTGGAGACCTAGGAGATGAAGGAAGCTTAGGGATGGATTCTCCATATGAGGTAAGGAATTTTGTACACATTTAAGGCTTGATTATGTTATGGGTTAAGAAATTTGAGCATGGTTTAAGTTTGAACTTTGAGTTTTTATTTTTCTGAAATTGAAATCAAGGATGTGGATTTTGGGGATTTGATTGTGTGTTTGGATTTCTTTGATGATGTTTATGGGTTGTTAGATGGTCCATTTTAAGTTTTAAATTGATTTTGGGGTTTGGGTATTGGTTTGGTATGATTTGGGAAGGTTTTAGCTCGGTGGAAACGCAAGAGAAAACCCAGAATTCTGGGTCTGCGAAGGCGTGCCGCGGCGTGGAGCCCCTGTCTTGCTGGGTGCCGCGGCACAAGAAAGTTGTGCCGCGGCACAAGGCCAATTTCAGGATATCATTTTTTGGCAATTTTAGGCCTTTGCTCTGGGGGTTCGGGGGATGTCTCCGAGGTGTTGTTTTAAGGTTTTAGAGGTCCCGAGAGTGCGGGATTGGTCCCGGGAAGTGGGTATGAATTGACTAGTATTAAAGGACGTTTCATGTGTGTTGTGACTAGGATATTGGAGAGGCTCGTGCTAGAGGATCATGCTCGCGGCTTTAGTGCATCAGGAGGCTCGGAATACAGGTAAGAAAACTATATCACCCATAGGATAGGGCGTGGGCCCATAGTGTGATTGCGGGGCACGGCCCTATATTGCATGATGAGATGATTGCCAGGCATGGCCCTATATTGCATTACATGTTAGGGTGTAGACTTAAATGAGTTAATATTTATTGGAATGTTGTTGTGTTATGCTATATGTGTGATTATAGTAAATTGAACGGCAAGGGCCGAGAACGGCGTAGGCCGGGTACGGCAGCGGGGCCGGAAGTAACACCTAGCACATGGGATGCTATAGTCAGGGCAGGGCCCGGTGGATACATGAGTTATCCTTACGGTGAGAACCGATACCCCAGGGCTTTGGTAAGGTTTCTGGGGCGGCATGGCCGTGTTTGCTTAGTCTAATGGTTGACTTGTTTATTTGTGGATTATCTGTTATGATAAACTGTATACATTGCATATGTTATGTTTTGCATGAGTTTTCTTGCTGGGCTTCGGCTCACGGGTGCTCTGTGTTGCAGGTAAGGGCAATGACTGAGTCAACCAACCATGAGTACGGAGAGCGTGAAGCGACGCGTACATGTTTGGCCTGCCCGACTGCTTTGGTTGGGGGTTTATTCGAAAATGGCTGTAATAATCTATGATTTTTATAACTGATCAATTGTAAACTTATTTTAAGATGTAAAAAGTTTTCAAACCTTATTTTGGGATCCCAAATGTGTAATACTAGAAATTTTATTGAAACAACAAATTTTTCTAAGATTACAGCCTTAACTTTTAATTAGTCACACTTTTGTTTCAAAACCTCAGTTAGCGAGTTCTTTGCACACTGTTTTGTCTTAAAACTCACTTAGTAACGGCTCTAAGGAAGTAGGGCGTTACAAGAACCAAGAAGACAACAACCAAAACTCTCTATAATAATTAAGTTCGTTAGTTGGAAACACTTGTCTAAAGTTACATGTATATATCTCAGCCAACCAATCTAATAGAATACTCAACAACAAATAAAACAGAATTAGGTAAAGATAACTGAAAACATTGTCCTACGTTACATGTGAAACCACTGAGAACACCAGATGCAACAAACACGCAATACATATGCAACTGGGATAATAATTTGGCATTATGAAAATCACCTGAACAAAACATGGTTGTTACATTTGATTATATTGAAATTCATAGGTATTTTTTCTAAATGAAATTTGAAAAAAAAGTATTTAATTTTAAAACTTGAATGCACCATATCTTTATATATAGAAAGTATGTCGCTAACAAATTCTTGGTTTAACGATTTTTTTTTAACTATAGACAATGTTTTGGTTTAATTTGTTTTAATATATTTATGTAATTCTTTTATAATATATGGCATTGTTTATTTATTTAACATTTGTATGACTATTGAAGAAACATACTTAAAATATTTTAATATATTTTCAAAATTAAAATAAGTAAACATGCATTGTACGTTACTTTTACCTAGTTTATACATATACACAAGCGAGCTAGATGTCACTAGTTCCTTTTTAATTTCTTCACTACTAAAAAAATAGGAATTTCTTTGGGTCGGTCCCATCGAGAATCTGGGTGTCGAGATTAAGCATGTGTTCTATCTCGGCGGCTTATGCCCGCCGAGATTGGGTACTGAATCTTGGCGGGCCAATTAATTGGCGCCGAGATTGGGTAATTTTTGACATCTTCTGGAGCAATTTCTACGGGCTTAGCCCACCGAGAATGAGACAATCTCAATGGGCCTATTGTGGCCTGCCGAGATAGGCTTCAATCTCGGTGGACCGAGCCTGTCAAGAACGATTGTAAAAAGTTTTTCTTGATGGTCTCGTTCAACTCGCTGAGATAGGGTATTGCATGGGAAATAATAATTGTATTTTCTTTTTCTATTTTCCCCCTGCAATATTTCATTGATTGTATCTTGTATTTACAGCAGACCCATACAATATACAGCAGATAGACATATTATAGAATATATATGTGATAACATGCTATCTAAATATTGCCCAAAAACTCATAAAAAGTATATATATGTTGTGAATATATGCTGCAAGTTAGTAGTTATTAGCCTAGCTATAAACTAATAAGCTAGCTGAAAGTCTAGCTAAGTACAGTAGTCATGCTGTCATATACTCAATGAAGTAGTCCACCCATTCCTCACGCACAGTGTTGATCTTATCCATTGTATATATGGTTTTTCCATGAGACTACAAAATAAAACTCAAAATCAAACTATACATTAGTGGTGTCTTGATAATTGAAAATCGAAAATTGAAAATATAAAGATATGTTAAGTACGTACATGCTTCAAAAGATATTATTTTGGGTCTTTCTCCAAAGTTAAATATATCATTAGCCGCATGATGTAAAAACTGAACATGGTATCATTAGGTTGTCGAGGACTCTGCATATATATACATTAGACAATTTATTATAATTAATCAATGAATTATAAAAAATAAATCAAATGAAATAAGTTTCACATTTGAAATCATACTTGAACTTGAAACCAAGTGATGCCCCTGACCTTCCTTCTCGGATTATATAAAGCATTGTGGATTCCAAATATACTAAAAATTAAATGAATTTTCAATTAGATAATTCACTTAAAAATCCAAATGCATTGTATTACAAAGTTGAAATAAAACAAACATTTTGATTACATTCACAAGGTCTTCTCTTGGATCGCTACCAGTTGGATTGAAAAAATATACATCTTGGTTTTATGCATAAATGACTAGCAACATCTAGTGTCGTCTATAAAAATAATGTCATTCATTATTTATTAATAATTCAAAGAAGAAATTAGAACTAAATATAAGACATCATTTCATACACAGAGTTATAAGCTACCAATAACATCATTCCATTATTTGCTAATGCTAAGCGATTGGCAAGTGCTCTTGCTAGATCTTCATTATTTGAAATTGTATTAATACATGCAAACAAAGAAGGCTCCATGAACAAAGTCGAATGAGAAATTCTCAACGTAAAAAGTTTTTACATAAGACTCTAAAAACAAAAATTCAATGATAAATACTTGTTAATAATAATTATTTTAACTTACGAACAAAGTAAATTATAATGATATAACTTTACCTCATATAAAGTGTGATGACAGATGTACTAATTTCTTCAAGATTTATGAACAGTGTACATCACTCCTACCAATGTATATGTTATGATCCAGTATTCCAAATATATAATGAGGAATTGGAATCGTGTATGCCATATCACCCTTATGATTCAGAGTATTCTCACGAAGTGCATCAAACTTTTTGGAATGTGACTCAGAATAATTGGGACTTCCTTCATTTCCAAGCTCAATGTTCTTGACACTAGATGATGATGATGGAAGTGTCTCTTTTTGTTGCAGTTGAGTTATAGGTTCTGGAGGTTGCCTCGATGTATTCTTTCTCGTAATTTCAACATTTTGATTCTAATTGGAGGACCTATACAAATAACTAATTATATTAATAATTAATAGAGAGACAAATTTAATAAATTGTAGAAATAAGTACAATATGATACCTAAAATCTTTTTTGAATTAAGTGTGTAGGCCATGTTAAAAAGGAACCAAGTGCATCTTGTAGTTTTACAATGTCATCTGAGATTGGATTTGGCAAACATGCATTGCCAACAATAACTTCACTTATGCGAACTCAAAGATTATTCCCAGATTCATTGCAATAAATCATAGAAGACTCTGTATGAATTATATAACCCTTTGCAACTATTTGTGTTGATGAGTCCATAAAAAATTGGGCAGAGGTTCCCCTATTTCTACATACTATCCACAATTTTACATATCACAACAAGACAATCAAACAATACCACACAACAAATTTCATCATTATTTCTCCACAATACACAAGTCTCAGATCTATTTCTTCTCTAATAATCATTAATCTTTATCAAAATATATCAATGTCGCAAATTTTTAAACATATCAGTTAACAAGGAATTGAAAATCATCCACGAGGTTAAAAAAATTGAGCAGAGTTTCTCCTATTTCTACATACTATCCACAATTTTACATATCACAATAAAACAATCAAACAATACCCACACAATAAATATCATCATTATTTCTCCGCAGCATACAAGTCCCAGATCCTAATTCTTCTCTTGTAATCATTTATCTTTATCATAATATATCAATATGTCATAAAGTTTATGATAACATACCTTTCAAAGTGTTAAGTCCTTCTAAATCCACCTACAATGTTAACTATATTATGTAAAGATATTAACTAGACAATAAAAAGATCTAAAATCTAAAATCATATCTTATTAAACTAATAAACCAAGAAAATAGAAACTTTAAAAATGAAAATTATGTCAAAATAACCAATTTAACATATACATTTCTACAATAAGAAATAAATTTCCACAATATACAATCTAAAATATTTTAAAAATTAAAAATAATAAATTATAACTCTAATTTTCGGCCAAAATTAAAAAATAAATCAAAATGGTTTAAATAACTCTCAACTAATCTACAACATTTTACTTATCACTACTACCATTACCCAATATACTTAGCTCTATAATATACAAAAAATAACACAAATTAAAGCTAACAAAGTTTAATTTTCAGCCAAATAATAAATAAAAAAATTCAAACCTTAACCAAGATAGCTCCAAATCAATGTCTCAAGCTCATTTAGTCTTCTATGAAGATTACCCACTCTGTTTTCATCCTAAAACATCCATAAAACAACATATATTTCTCAATCTTTAAAAAACTAAAAATTAGGGCAAAATACTTCAAATTACTTACCAATACCAAACACCCAAAATGGTGGTTAGTTGTGTATTGGCCGAATGGGGAAGAGGAAGAGAGAAGAGAGGGAAAGGAGGAAGAAAGAAAAGAAAGAGAGGGAAAAAAGGGGGTCTCAGGTGGCTTCAGGCCCAAAAATTGGGCCTATCTTTGTGGGCCTTTGGGGGACCGCCTAGATTGGGTACTTTGTGCCTATCTCGACGAATACACACGGACCCACCGAGATTGGTATGACCGATTAGCTCAAATTTTTTGTACTGCTTATTTAAAGCCCGATCTCTATCCATCATTTGATTATGGGAAAGTCCACCAATGAAATCTATTGTTTGTATGTCACATTATTATAATTTTTTTTTCTTATCATAAAACCACTTTTACTTTTTTTTTTTTGTTGAATAATACATGTTATTTTTAGTATTGAACATGCAAGGGGTTTATCTTTTTCTTCTTCTCAAATAGTATCGAATGCAACATGCATGAGAGAAGAGATGGGGGCTACTTGAACCCCTGACCTTGGGATTTGTAGCCCAAAACCCCAAGCACCTGAACTAATGGGTGATTAGCTAAAACTACGTTTACTTTGAAATTCAAATATTTAAAAAATATTTAAGAGTGATAATCAAGTTGTTATGAATTATTATTTAATATTGTAAATTCACTACTTACAACACCAAATTCAAGAAGATCAAGAGAAATAATCAACCAAAGTATAAGATTAAAAAACTACACAAAAACTCCAAGAATAAGAGATTTTTTTAATTCAATCAATACGATCTACATTAGAGCTCACCCAAGAACTCTTTTCCACTATGAAGAAGATCATTATAGTACTTATTGTACCCTAAAATAAGTGTGGATTCAACCATTTAGCTATGGGTACAGCTGACAGATAAACACATGGGGAAAACAGGCAAGCATAAAACATAGCTAACTTCGACATGAGTAGTTCAAGTTAATACTTGACAGTGCGCCATGCAGATAGTCTCCAGATCGTCTCTCATGACAATAACCTTGTTCGAGACATGTAATGGTTAAGTCGCCTTCCAGATATATTGAACTTGATTCGAACTAAAGTTCCTTCACTCTTTGATTTCTAGCTCGAGGAATATGTTTAGCTCGTGGAAACCTAGTCATGACGCACATTGAAGGATCATGAAAGACTTGGAGGTTCCTTATACGCACATTAATGCCCAAGATCTATTACATATTTATTGCCCCTGATAACGCAAGTAATTTCCATAAGCAATCATATCCCTATGTAAATGGGAATTATCTTGATTGATTGTTTACCATATTTATGCATGCGGTGACCCAAACCTGTCCGAGGATATTCATTATAAATATCAGGGACAATGGACAAGAATAGGGACGAGTTTTTGTGATACAGAAACTCTGCAGAAATTGTAAGAGATTAATAATATTGTCTCGTGGACTAGGTGGTTTTTAACAACTGAACCACGTAAAATTGTGAGTGTGAGAAGTTGTTCATATTAATTCATTATGATTTAGAAAAGAATACTAATATCTTTGTTATTGGATTTCTTGATATACTGTTGGTGAAAAACCGCATCAATAGTTTCGTGCTTTCATTGAGAGTTCATTTGTGCTTAATCGTTTACAAGTTTTATTCAATTCATCAAGACCTTATCTTTTCGGTCAAGAATCTGAACCGGCTTCTCTTCATAGGACAAATCCTGATCAAGCTCCAAATTCTCAAAACTTAAGACATGCGTTGAATCTGACATATACTTCCGGAGCATAGATATATGGAATACATCATTAACCCCCGATAAAGCTGGAGGTATCGCTAATCTGTAAGCTACCTCCCCAACTCGTTCCAGTCTCTCAAAGGGGCCAACAAACCTGGGGCTCAACTAACCCCGAACACCAAACCGTTTCACACCCCTCATGGGTGAAACTCTAAGGAACACATGATCATCCACCTGAAACTCCACGCTCCTGCGTCTCAGGTCTGAATAACTTTTCTGTCGACTCTGGGAGGCGAGCATACGCGCTCTAATCTTCTCAACTGCCTCATTGGTCCTTTGAACCATCTCTGGACCCAAATACCTTCTCTCACCTGTCTCATCCCAGTGAATAGGTGATCAACACTTTCTTCCATAAAGCATCTCGTACGGAGCCACACCAATGGTCGCCTGATAACTATTGTTATACGAGAATTCGATCAAAGGAAGATACCTACTCCACGGTCCCCCAAAGTCAAGCACACAGGCTCGCAGCAGATCCTCCAATATCTGAATCGTCCTCTCAGACTGCCCATCCGTCTGAGGATGATAAGCGATACTAAACCGTAACTGCGTGCCCATAGCCTTCTGCAAACTCTCCCAAAACTTGGAAGTGAAGGTGGGGTCTCTGTCCGACACTATCGACCTCGGAGTCCCATGAAGTCGAACGATTTCCCTCACATACAACTCAGCGTACTGCTCCACAGTATATGTTGTCTTAACAGGCAAAAAGTGGGCGGACTTGGTATACCTATCCACAATTACCCACATAGAGTCATGCTGTTCCACAGTTCTCGGTAAACCAACCACGAAATCCATCGTAATATCTTCCCACTTCCATTCTGGAATCCCCAGCAGCAGCAATAACCCTGCTGGCCTCTGGTGCACAGCCTTAACTTGCTGACAAGTTAAGCACTTAGCCACATAATCCAGCACATCCCTCTTCATGCCCGACCACCAATATAAAACATTCAAGTCCTGGTACATCTTCGTCGTACCCGAGTGCAAAGAATAGGGAGTGGTATGTGATTCATCCAAGATCTCACGCCGGAGATCAGAATCCATCGGAACACAGATCTAACCCTTATACTTCAGTAATCCCATCTCAGAAATGGAGAAGTCCTTTGTCGCTCCGACTAAAGCACTCTTCGTATGACCTCGCAACAGAGAATCCTTCTCCTGTGCTTCCTTGATTCTCTCAAGGAGTGTAGACTGAAGAGTGATGTTGGCTAGGCATCGAACCACCAACTCTATACCCGCTTTGGTCATCTCCTCATCTAACTTATCAGATATCTGCCTCGAGCTAAACAACTGTCCTAGGCCCTTTCGACTCAATGCATCTGCCACAACATTAGCCTTCCCAAGATGGTAAACGATATCACAATCATAATCCTTAACCAACTCCAACCACCACCTCTGGCGCATATTCAAGTCCTTCTGTGTAAAGAAATACTTTAGGCTCTTATGGTCGGTGTATATCTCACACTTCTCACCATAAAGATAATGCCTCCAAATCTTAAGTGCAAACACCACTGCTGCCAACTCTAGGTCATGTGTAGGATATCTCAGCTCATACTCCTTTAACTGTCTCGATGCATAGGCTATCACCTTGCCAGCTTGCATCAACACACACCCCAAACCCTGCCTGGATGCATCACAGTAGACCACAAACTTTTCATTCTCTGTCGGCAAGCTAAGTACCGGCGCAGTAATCAATCGCCGCTTAAGTTCTTTAAAACTGTTCTCACATCTGTCCGTCCAGACATACCTGGTCTTCTTCTTTGTCAACTCTGTCAATGGCATAGCTATTCTGGAGAACCCTCAACAAACCACCGATAGTACCCTGCCAAACCCAGAAAGCTTCTCACCTCAGGAACATTGCTCGGTCCAGGCCAGTCTCTGACCGCCTCAATCTTGCTTGGGTCAACCAGAATCCCCTCCTTACTGACAATGTGGCCCAGAGATGTAACTTGTGGTAACCAAAACTCACACTTACTGAACTTAGAATACAACTTATGCTCCCTCAATCGTTGTAGTACCAACCACAGATGCTGCTCATGCTCCATCTCTAACTGAGAGTACACCAAGATATCGTCAATGAATACGATCACAAACTTGTCTAGATAGTCCTTGAAAACCCTATTCATCATGTCCATAAAAGCTGTTGGGGCATTGGTTAATCCAAAGGACAAAACTAGGAATTCATAATGTCCATACCTCGTTCGGAAAGCGGTCTTTGGTATGTCCTCCTCTTTAATCCTTAACTGATGGTATCCTGATCGGAGATCTATCTTGGAAAACACTGTTCATCCCTGTAGCTGGTCAAACAAATCGTCGATCCTAGGCAATGGGTACTTATTCTTAATGGTTAACTTGTTCAGTTCCCTGTAGTCAATACACATCCTGAGGGATCCATCCTTCTTCTTAACGAACAACACTGGAGCACCCCATGGCGCGAAACTCGGTCTAATGAACCCCAAATCAAGTAACTCCTGCAGCTGAATCTTCAACTCCTTTAACTACGCTGGAGCCATTCTATAAGGTGTCCTAGACACTGGCTCCGCTCCTGGTATCAACTCTATGAAAAAGTCAATCTCCCTCTGAGGCGGCAACCCCGGCAAGTCCGCTGGAAACTACTCCAGAAATTCACATACCATCCTTGTCTCACCCGGTCCAACCGGCACCACCCTAGAAGTATCCACAACGCTTGCCAGGAATCCTATGCAACCTTCCTGCATCAGGTCCCTAGCCCGCAAGGCTGAAATCATCGGTACACGCGGTCCACTAACTGTCCCCACAAACACAAAGGGTACCTCCCCATCTGGTTCAAAAGTCACCATTCTGCGCCTGCAGTCTATCGTTGCCCCATACTTGGATAGCCAGTCCATCCCCAAGATCATGTCAAAATCATCCATCTCTAGCTCAATCAAATCAACAAACAATTCCCTACCATCTACCTCCACTGGCAATGCCCTAATCCACTTCCTAGAGACTACCAATTCTCCTGTTGGCAACAAAGTCTGAAATCCCCTAGCGTACATACCACTAGGTCAACAAAGCTGATCTATCACCCTAGCAGATACAAATGAATGGGTAGCCCCTGAATCAAACAATGCAATATACAAAGAACCAGCACTAGAGATCTGACCTGTCACCACTGAGGGGCTAGCCTCCACCTCAGTCTGTGTCAAAGTGAATACCCTGGCAGGAGCAAGACTGTCACTCTGCTTCTGCTCTTCCTTCTTAACTTGAAGGCAATCCCTCTTCAAATGGCTGGCACTCCCACAAACAAAGCAGGCCCTGATCCTGCACTCACCCTGGTGTCGACGCCTGCACCGTGGACACATAGGAAAACTCCTCCAATTATCACCGCCACCCTGTCGGCCAGTGGTAGCACCTCGCACTCTCCTGTCAGAACCAGGAGGAGTAAATGAATCTGGAACTCTTCTTTTCTGCTCACTGGGGCCACTGCCCCGACTGGACCCAACAAAAGGAGGCACCGTCCTCCTGGCATCGCGCCTAACAATGCTGTCCTTCCATATTTGATCCTCAACCCTCTCTGCAGTAAGGGCCTTATCCATCGCTTGGCCATAAGTGGTAGTCGCTAGATCCAAGGTAATATTCACATCGCGAGAAATCATAACATTCAACCCCCGCACAAACCTATCCCTCCTGGCCGCATCTGTCGGCACTAGATCTGGCGCAAACTTCGCCAATCTATCAAACTTTATAGTATACTCTGTTACTGTCGATCGATTCTGAGTCAGGTTGATAAACTCATCAACCTTCGCAGCTCGTACTGCCACACTGTAGTATTTCTCATTGAAGACACCCTTAAATTCCTCCCATGTCATGACTGCGACATTTCTCCGCTGACTTACCACGTCCCACCAAATACGGGCATCAGCCCTGAGCATATAGCTTGCACAAGCAACCCTCTCATGTCCTTTGACCCTCATAAAATCCAAGATCAAGGAAATCAGGTTCATCCACTGCTCCGTCAGCAATGGGTCCGAACCACCCTAAAAGGTAGGAGGTTGCTGCTTCCGGAACCTTTCATACAAAGGTTCCAACCTATTCTCCAAGGTAAACTGAACAGGCACTGGCACTGCCGCCTGCTGCATTGGCAGCCCAGTAACCTGAGGCAGGGCCTACTACCTCATCTGTCGCAGCTCTTCCTCTATTCTCTACAGTCTGGCCTCCATTTCGACCAATATCTGTTGCCAGTTCTGTGGGGCAGGTGGAGGGTCTTGACCCTGATTGTCATCCTCGGTCCTACTGCCGCGGAGTCTAGCTGATTGACGAGGCATCTCAGCAAATATGCCTGCAACCAACGACGCCGCTCATTAGGCAAGATAACAACATCCAAAACCACCTCCCAGGCACATCAGTAATCCACACAAAATAGCTCATATAACATATAACACGCAACGGACCATGCCCTAGCATCATGCATATGTTAACTAATTCATCATGCTCTATACAAAATAAACAGGTATACAGGGCATTTAAACACATATTCAGACATACCAACCAATCTTTCCAACCAACCCTGAGTTAAGCCTGTCACTGACTGCGTGTGTACATGTTCGGTCAATCTCCAGAACCAATAACCTTGGCTCGCTCTGATACCAAGTTGTAATGCCCTACTCCCTTAGAGTCGTTACTAGGTGAGTTTAAAATCGTGCTTTCAACTCGCTAATCAAGGTTTTAAGTCAAACCGTGTAACTAAGCCATAATTAAAAGAAAAATGTTAGAGAAAGTAGTTTTTATAGCAAATCATAAAAGTTTACACTTGGGATCCCAAAACATAGTTTAGAAAATATTTACAACACAGAACCGATCAGAGTCGACTAAGCGACAAAATCTAAGTTCATTTACAACCATCTCCCAAAATCCCCTAGCTATGGAAGCCAGGCTGGCCGGACATGTACACGCCGCCTCACGCCTGCTGTACTCATGGTTGGTTGATCTTCTCTTTACCCTTACCTGCACCACAGAGCATCCGTGAGCCAAGGCCCAGCAAGAAAACCCATAACGGACAACATATGAAATACACAAGTCGAACATATATACAGGCCACCAAAGGCCAAAAAACAAATGGCCTAGCCGCCCAGGCGTTTACCAAGCCCTGGGTTCGCGGACCATGCCGTAAGGATATCCCAGGTATCCTTTTGAGGACTCTCCCTGGCAACTCGCACCCCACGTGCTCAACGCTGCTCCCGGCCTTTTACCGTTCTCGGCCTTGCACTCAACGTGCCTGACACCGTTCCCGGCCCCACGCCGTTCTCGGTCTACACCGTTCCCGGCTCTCGCCGATCACACATATAATGTCTAACATGATATATAAACAAGTACAGAATTCAAGCATAAATAGTTAAAGAGCTACGCTCTGCAATTCTAGCATATAGGGCTCGGCCCTGCATATTATTTCCATTTACACACACTCGGCTCAGCCCTGCACACAAGCTCTATGGAAACAGGGGTTTTCTTACTTGAGTTCCGAGCTTCCTGAGCACCGATGCCCCGAGCACAGTCCGCTAACGTGAGCCTTGCCGAAAACCTAGTGACAACACATAACAATATCTGACCATCAAATTCTAACCCAATAAATAACTCCGAGCCATAATCCCTAACCTCTAGGACCTTGAATTCAATCAATCCGGTTAATAAAATCCATCCCGAGCCTTACCCCTTGAGTTCTTGAGCCTAAAATACCTTAAAAACCCAAACTGACACTAAGGGACGCGGCCCCACCCACTAGAGCTGCGGCTAGCCTCAAAACAGAGGCTAGCTCTTCACTGACCCCCACACGGGCCGCGGCGCGCATGAATTTCTCGGCCTCCCATGGTCGTGCGCGCACGCGGGCCGCGATGCACCCCTCCTAGGGCCGCAGCTATACAGCGAACCCAGATTTTTACACCAGTTTTCCATCCTTCCTTCAAGCCAATTGTAACGACCCGGATTTTCAAGACTCGATAATGCGGAAATATAAATGTTTTCATTTAACAAAATGTCTCAAAAACCCGTATAAAAAAAAACTTTTTAAAAAGTCGTATGGCCATACTTAACATTTAGTTTCAACATATTTTATAAAGAGTAGAGTGAGCCTAGTTTAGGAAAATTACACAACATTTCCAAAAATAAAACGGCTTCCCAAAAGGTCGGTCCACATGTACATTTGCAAGGAAGACTCCAGCGCTCACTGCTCTGCCTTGCCCTTGCTCTTACCTACAACATGAAACAACTAGGTAAGCGAAAACGCTTAGTAAGATCAACTTTCAAACAAAGCATGTAGAGAATTAGGGTTCCGGACCCATCCGGACCCTAAACAATCAATTTCAAGAACGCTAAAGCGTCCTGGCAAACTTATGGTCATGCCTGATAACCAATGATAAATTAATTCGTAACTAGATAAAAATCCTGCACTCAGAAAAATCCCAGAACAAGCAGATATATTATATCACAACTATATCTTATCAACAATTATATCCCTGCACTCAGAAAATCCCAGAACAAGCAGATATATTATATCACAACTATATCTTATCAACAATTATATCCCTGCACTCAGAAAATCCCAGAGCAAGCAGATATATTATATCACCAAATAATTCGAGACCAACGCTCGACAATTTCCAACAATTCATGCGTAACGCGCCCTCCAACATAATTGCTAATCTGTAAAAGAGAACTGAGTCCCCACACTAAGATCTAGCCAATAAATATTCTCATCAAGGGTAACTATCATGTTACTTAGGGCATCGCTACATATTCAAGAGTGTAATCCAATTTACACGGTTTTATGGAGACTTCTATGTTAATCAGTGGTGCTGGTGAGCAGCTGCCCCTAGGGTGTTCAACCTCACTCTATCTTGGCAACCCCTAGTATCTCTAGGCACTCTCACGGAATGGCCAATATTCACGGCTGCTATCCGGGAATAACTTATCAGAGCACTTGCTCGGATTATAACCGTCCAATGATTAAGTAAGCATGAGGGCCCCTAGGTTTAACCAGCTTATCCTCATCTCATGGCCACTCGTCTCGGTAATGAACCGGACATAAATAAAATCAAGCAGTGTGACGGGGATCAACCGTCTAGGATATGACGGACTTCTACCGTTCATATTTTCTAAATCAGCACTAACTAGACTAACGTCTCTAAGCAACTTTCTATGACAGCCTATATATGTGCATGTATCCCTATACTAACATACAAGACAATAATCATTTCATGTTGCAGCCATACAATATAAGTTGACTTACTTGGAGTCCTTAGCGCTCAGCAAGTTTTCACCCTCCAACGTTCAGTCCAGTTACGCTTAGCCAATACTGTAGTTATCCATACAGTATACTCGGATTAATTATGGCACTAATAATTCGTTATTATTATTTTGGGCAGTTTGGTCATTTTAATAAAAGTCATTTGTAAGGATTTATAATCCTTATTTGGGTTTTAAACCTATTAAGGAAAGTTATACAAAATATTCGAGACTAAACCCTAAGTCTCGGGGAGACCTATCCTAAGGTCTCGATACCTAGGCTCGGGTATCACAATGGTATTTCCCCACAACCCGCTAAAAATCTTACTCTTTCAAGGTATCGCTATTAACCCGCACTTTCGACTAGTCGGTTAAAATATGTAAGATTTTAGCCGGTATTATATCCAGAAAATACAAATAAATTCCTTAATTATTTTTAAAGAAAATAAACTCTTTAAATTTTCCTTTTATTTTTCTTAAGGTTTTAATATCTAAAAACCGTTTTAAGAAAATTGCCTAATTTGTCTTAATTAGGAAAACCGTTATAAATTTCTCATCTTGACTAATTAATTTTCTAAAAGAAATTAATCAATTTTACTTACTAGAAAAATCATTCATTTAATTATTTTCTCAAAATATAGGGTTTTAAACCCTCTTTTAATTTATTAACTATTAATAAATTAAATCTCTTATTTTTAGAAAGAATAAAAACTCTTTAATAAAAATAATTCATTTAAACTCAAAGGGTAAATTTTAGTGAAAATATGATTTCAAGACTTACCATTTTATATTTTGAAATAAACAAAATTTTACTTTTTACCTTATGTTCCAAAATATCATTTTTACACTAAGTGTGAAAAACCTATTTTTCACATTTTTAACTACATACTTCGTTAGTTCATATCTTGAAATTTACTTACCCAATTGTTACCAAAATTTCCCAATTCCATTTTTGTTATGCCATTTAGGTCTTTGTAAAATCTTAGGTCAAAATGAGCATTTTTGATTGGTGAAATCATTTTCCAACAATGAGGTAAAAATTACCTTATTTTCAAGTCCTTATTTTTTCCAAACTTTGAAAGCTAATAACTTTCAAACCGTTTAATATTTTCTTACCAAATTTTACAGTGGACTAATAGGTTATGCCAGAAATGTGTCCACAAAATTTTAGAAAAAACTGGGTTCATTTGCCCTATACAGTGGCTGTCCA
The DNA here is from genome assembly GCF_963169125.1 of Humulus lupulus. NCBI lineage: Eukaryota > Viridiplantae > Streptophyta > Magnoliopsida > Rosales > Cannabaceae > Humulus > Humulus lupulus. Next base: position 107,765,474 of record NC_084797.1, on the reverse strand, counting down.
AACTTGGTTCCGAAAATGAGAATACGAAAAAACAGTTTTTTTACCTAAACTTTGAAATAGCATAACTTACTCATTTCTAAACATTTTTTAGTGTTTCAAAAGCTCAATTTTATGTACTCAATCTCAACAACATAACAGTACAATTTAATTTTACAAAAACAATATACAGTGGCTGCTTGACCCCTTGGAAGTCACAGCTTAAAACATGTTTTGTTTTAGGGTATCCTACAAAACCCTTGGGGGTTTTGGTTCCCATTTTCAAAAATCAATACACATGCATCATAAAAATTATTAAACAACTACCATAACCTTATTACATCATCAACAAGAAACTCTAAGCATTAGATATACAAAAAAATGCTTAAAACTAAAAGCCCTACAACAAACTCATCAAAAGTAAACTTTTTACCTCTTTGGTGTTCTTGCTTAAGGTTTGGACCTTCCTATAAGCTTTGACTCCTTCAAAACCTTTCAAAAACCCTAACAAACTTCTCCCAACAACATAGTCAATTAGCTATTTGAAACTCTATGCTTAAAACTTCACAAAAGTCTAGATTAATGAAACTTTACCTTAGGGAAAACCCTTCCTAGACCAAGACTTAGCTTCCAAGTTTCTTTGGTGTTCTTGGGGTTGCAAATGGAGAGAACACTTGAGAGAGTCTTCAAAAATCAGATGAGAGTGAATGAGGGAGGGAGAGTGGTCGGATTTGGGGGTTAGAATGGCTCACACAACTCTTCAAAATATCACAAAACACTTGAGTGCTTTTCTACCCACTTGCCCACTTGACTTCTTACACCTTTTTCACTCTCATTAAGTTTTAATTACCAAACTTAACATTAATTAATTAAATTAAATGTCTCTCACATTTAATTTAATTAATCACATAATAAAATTTAACCTAAGGTCCATTCATGGAATAAAATTCCCCATTTCGGCAAAATTAGGCATTTAGCACAAAATGCCTTAAAATTTCCATTTTCTTTTAGGTTTATTATTTTTGACCAAACTTTAACTTTTATGAATGTATTTTATGCCCAAAATATAATTGCCATGATTTTTCGTTTTATTTTCCGAGATTTTTACCCGATCAGGGTTTTTGTGTCGGTCCAGGACCGAAAGTCTTATCTTGACTTTTAAAATCACAAAATTCATATTTTGGCTAGCAATAACTCATGGAATACTTACAAACAAAATATAATATTATTTAAAATAATATTCTTAACCCGGGGGAAAAATCCCGACCCGAGTCGTTTAAAGGTACCCAAAAACGTAGGACGTTACACCAATTCCCACCAAAACCAAGCTAACATTCCTAGACATCCAGCATAATTACTCCAGCACAGAAACAACATCAAAACCTCATTAAAATATGCTCCAAAACTTAGCTAAAACACCCAAAGATTAATCAAACTTAGCTAACATGAAATCCCCCAAAACCAGCAGAAATTAAAGACTAAACCTTAGTGTTTAGAGCTTACCTTGCTGAGCTTAGTCCTAGAATTTTGATCCTCAATCCCAAAGCTTCAAACTCCTATAGTATCCCAGCTGAAATCCCTTCAATTCCTAAGCTATTCCTTTGAGTTCCTTCTTGAATTTTGTCTTAGAGAGTGAGAGAGAGAAAGCAAAAGCTAACTTCAGTTCTAGGAAAGTGTGGGTCGGTTTCTCAAGGTTTCTAGACAGTTTCCCCCTTTTTGTTTTATATAACTTAAGTCTAAAGGGTTATATCAAGGCTCAGGGTGCCAAAATGTCCCCGAGGGCAAAAATGGTAAATTCCCCAAATATTCCCGCCTAGGCATTCTATCCTCAAATATATCTCCAAATATTTATTTCTATGTCCCAATAATCCCTTAACTCAACTAATACCCGAATAACTCCTCGACTCGCCCCGAGCCCGAATCTTAACCCCGTTGTGGCTCTTCGGCTAACCGCTCCCCAGGACTGTCTTGGATCGTGTTGTACAGACATATCACACATATACAACATATATCTCATTTATCACAGTTATGCCCCTAATATCCAGACGGGGCCCACATGCACATTTAACTCAATTAAACATGCACCATAATCATATATACACATATATGCATATTAAACCACTTATTTCCCTCCAGGCACACTAATCAAGGCCCTAAACCCGATGGAACTGGTTGGAGTGAGCGATGATTATCGGTGCAGAGTATTTCTGACTACGTTGTTAGATACTGCCCAACAATGGTATTGGAAGTTTAAACCGAATTCCATTACTTCATGGGAAACGTTTAGGAAAGAATTTTGTAGACAATTCAGTGCTGCCCAGACTCCACCAATTTATGCCAACCACTTGGCGTATATCAAACAAGGAAAAGATAAGTCTCTAAAGAATTATATACAGAGATTCATGAGAGAGGCTAATTAAGCAACTGGTGTAGGAGATGAGGGGAAGATGGTTGCCATATCCTCTGGAATTATTTACCAAACCCCTTGTGGGATAGTATTCATCGAAACCCAATTTCAACACTTCAACAATTTCTTGGTTTGGCGGACAAGTATATGAAATTGGCTGATGCAATAGAGAAAGAGGATAAACGCATAAACAATCCAGGTGGTTCAATTGATCCTCCAAAGGGTGGTGGAAATGACCAGAATGGTGGAAAGAAACGTGGGAATTGCAGGTCTGACCGCCATGAGGAGAAAAGGAAAAGTTTTGATCAAACAACAAGTCAACCATGTATGAACCTCGGTTCACCAATTACGCAACTCTCTCAGCCAGCTAGGCAGAAATTTATCTCGCTAGTCATCAGGAGGTTCCTTACCGGAGGCCTCCACCCATGAATGTGTTTTGTCATTTCCATGGAGATTATGGTCACGACACGAATTAATATAGAATTTCTTCTCCAGTCGGGCAAGTTGAAAAAGTACTGGGCAGAGAAACCCCAAGTATAAGGAAGCAATAACAATCTGTTGTTCAAACGACAATGATCTCCACCCTTACAACCTGAACCTATGGACTTTTTGTAGACACTATATGTGGAAGTCCACACTTGGCTCAGGACAGTACCAAAGAATGTGAGAGATATGCCCGGACACTTCGACATGAGTTGGCTGCAACATCAGATGTCATGACTGTCGAGGAGCGACCTCCAAAGAATCCTCGATATGAGAGCCAGCCTCTTAATTTAATAGAGGATGATACTAGACACATCAGGTATCCTCATAATGACCAACTTGTCATTATAGTCCAAATTGCAAACATGAAGGTGAAGAGGTGCCTAGTTGACATAGGAAGCTTAGTAGATATTTTCTACAAGTCGTCTTTTGAAAAAATGAAGTTGTCTATCAATAACTTGAAGCCATGCTCTCAAGTTATTTACATGTACACTGGAGAAGGTTTGTCACCGGCTGGAACAATCAAGTTATCGGTCATAGCAGACGATGGTCCTAGGCATAAGCTATTCATGACAAAAAAATTTATAGTAGATTGCTCGTTGGCATACAATGTGGTGATTAGTCGACCACTACTCATGGCTCTACATGCAATGTTGTCTATATGGAACCTTTCAATGAAATTCTCGACTAGTGCGGGTATAGAATGTGACCAAGGAAACCAGAGAGAAGCCAGAGAGTGTTACAACGCTTCAGTGATTAAGGCACGGAGGGGAGTCAACAAGAATAGAATGATTGTGTGTGGAGAGAAAGAAGAAGTAGTAGAAGAGATGGACATCGACCAATATGAAGTTGTTAGATTTACTGACCAGGGAGGTATTACAGATTTTGACCGACTAGGGAAATTATTTTAAAGTTACTGACCAGGAAAGGACTCCTGATGTTACTGAGCAGCAGACCCCATCTAGTGATGAAGTCACCAAATAGGGCGTTGCCCCAAGCGAGGGAATGGACATTGATCATAAATTTGGGGATTTGGATAGTGGACTAAGACTTATGGATGATTTAGAGGTGGTTCTGATAGATGAGAATGAACTGACCAAAATTGTCAAATTTGGAAAGAATTTAAAGGTGGAAGTGAGAACACAACTGGTAGAATTTTTGTGAAGAAATCAAGACGTCTTCGTCTGGTTTCACAAGGATTTGGTGGGTATCTCACCAACTGTGATCAGACACGTGCTCAACAAGGATGAAAACTACCTAGCAGTGCAACAAAAGAGAAGGTTTCTTGACAAAGAACGAGCAAAATCTCTAAAAGGAGAAGTCGAGCGCCTGAAGGAAAACAAGTTCATCAGGGAGGCTTACTACCTAGCCTAGGTTTCTAACCTAGTGTTAGTACCCATTTCCAATGGGAAGTGGAGGACTTGCGTGGACCTCACTGATCTGAATAAAGCATGTCCCAAGGACTATTCTCCTCTGCCCAGGATAAACCGATTGGTTGATGCAACTTCTGGTCATGAAATTTTGTCCTTCATGGATGCTTACACTGGGTATAATTAAATAACTATGCACCCTCTCGATGAGGAGCATACCAGCTTCCAAATAGATATAGGATTATACTATTATAAAGTTATGCCATTCGGCTTGAAGAATGCAGGTACCACCTACCAACGTTTAGTGAATGGCATGAAATGTGACTTGATTGGAAATAATATGAAGGTATATGTTGATGACATGCTGGTCAAGTTAATAGAAGTTGGGGGCATGTACAAGATCTAGGGGAGTGATTTTCAATACTTAGAAAGTATCAGATGAAGTTGAACCCCCTTAAATGCTCGTTTGGAGTAAGTTCTGGACAAGATTTTGGGTTTATTGTTAACTTATGTGGGATAGAGGCCAATCCTGAAAAGATTAAGGCACTCATAGAAATGAAGTCCCCGGCCAGAACTAAAGATGTACAGAGTTTGACTGGGCAGATTGCTGCTCCAAGTAGGTTTATTTCTATGTCAACGGACAAGTGTGTCCCGTTCTTTAGCTGACTAAGAGGAAGCATGAAATTTGAATGGACGAAGGAATGCAAGCAAGCTTTCCAAGCCATAAAGAAACATTTGGCCCAACCTCTAGTTCTATCAAAGCCCATAGATGGAGAGGACCTCTTCATTTACTTAGCAATCACAGAGCATGCTGTTAGCGCTACTTTAATACGAGAAAAAAAATAAAGTACAGTATCCAGTCTACTACGTCAGCAAGTGGTTGATAAGAGCAGAATTAAGATACCCACTGATCGAAAACCTAGTTTACTATTAAGTGCTCAGATCTCACAAACTACGACCATACTTTCAATCACATCCGATCAAAGTGCTTATCAACCAACCCTTACAAAAAGTTTTACAAAAGTCGAAAACCTTTGGTCAGTTATTTAAAATGGTTGTTGAATTAGGCCAATTAAAAATCAAGTATGAACCCCAATCTGCCATTAAAGGACAAGCTTTGGTGGGCTTCATTGCCAAATACACTGGAATTCCTGATGTTCTCGACCAGCCAGAAAATGTAGCCAGGCAGAAATATTTTTTCCTACCTGGCAACTTTATGTTGATGGATCCTCAAATGAACATCATTTAGAAGTAGGGCTTATATTGACCACACCTAAACATCACCAAGGCTTGTCCAAAGGATTGTTTCCTGTTTACCGAGTTTTTCAGAAACTAGAATTATGAAAGATAAGAGAGCTAAAAGAAAGGATTTAAAGATAATCACGCAAGGGATTTTATGTGCTTGAGACGTTAAAGAGCCTTAGTCCATGAGTCTATTGTATTAGAGTTTAGAGAGCTTGGCAATGGAGTTTTCTGCAAGTTTGAGCAGAGTATGTGCTTACAAGACAAAATTCTGATCCTCTCCATAGTGCACAACTGGTCCTATTTATAGGCAGTTGGGTGCACTGGGCTTCGGTCAGACTAATCCGAGCCCAATATGGATATAATCATGATTTTCTCTCTAATGGAGGGTCAATACAAAGGACTCTATCAAATAAAATACACTAATTAGGGCCTAAAGGATCGGCTTGAGCCTATCCCAGCTTTTCGGCTGGCAACAGTACGTTTCTTCAGACTAGTTTGCGTGGGCTGGCAAGGGGATCCTGGGGACAAGATCAGTCAGAATAGTGGTTACTATTCTGAATGATGGCGTACATTCCGTATGTAACCTCTTCTGCAGGTTAGTTGAGGAAACAAAACTCCATGTTCCTCGGGGTGATGTTAGTGTTGGGAAAAGTCTATCCTGTGCAACCCAGACGCCTGGTTCGGGTTCATTTACCAACATCCTAGTCCATTTACCAGGACCCTAGCTCACTAACCAAGCTCGGCTTCATCCGCTATCGTCCCGGTCCATTCTTAGACTTGACTCCCTCACCCTTAATTGCATCCCGGGTGATGCATTAGGTTGAGCCCGGGAAGACAAATGGGGCCCACATCATGATCTCGGTTCCCTCGTGTGAGGGAGCCTAGTGGACAATGTTGGGCTTGCTGGTAATTGGGTAACCAGGACTTATTCCTTCCCCATCCATTGGGCTCAGTCTGGGCCTTGGATCTCTTTAAAATAGCCCATGGACCTAGTGTGTCATGCCATGTGTCCAGGGGAAAATAGGGATAAATTTACCCCCCCAAGCCTTCGTTTGTCCTTACACAGTTGAGGCATGCTTCATTTTACCGGATTAAATTCCAATATCCCAGTTTGTTCCCCAGGAGATGGGTCTGTTTCCATGGGGGGCACATGGTTAACCTCGCACGAAAAGAGTTTGCGCCAATGTCCCTGATCCAATATCAACTACCATTTACTTAAGGGACGTTTGGGTGACCCCTGTCCTTTCAAATTAATCATGCTATATGTATGTATTTCCCTATAATTGGTGCGCCTGTATTACTTGCTCCTGACAGATTAGGAGAGAATCTCTTGATTCTTGTGTTGATAGACAGGTGTCAGCGTGATTTCCTAGGCATTCCATCTATACGAGTGATGTTAATAAGGTAATTGAGTGGGTTATTTAATATTTCTTCACCAACTGGGACCGTTGGATGAGGAAATTTCTGAAATTTCCTATTGTCGAACGTTGGATCGGGTAGACACGGATGGCGAATTGGCGAATCCACCATCCGATACTTGATTGGGCTAATTAAAGCCCCTGGGTAATCCAAGATCGTTAGATGAAGGAAGTCATCCTGAACCGACGGATCAAGAAGTGTGCATTGGCCCTATAAATACCCCCAGATTTCCATTTGCAACTTTACGCATTCTGAAAAATCAGAGTTTAAAAAAAAAAAAAGAGAGCATTTTATGTCCGAGTTTGCCGACGAACTTCTCTGACGATTGCTCCATCTCTGTCGCCGTTTCTTTCCGAATCATCCTTGTTCTGCACCATCGTTAGACGGTTTCGGTCCTGGTTCAACTAGTAGAGATCTTGCCAACCTTATCACCAGAAACACTACAACCTTCAGACCCAGTGCCTTAAAGTAAGTTCCTTGGTCTTTTATTTCTATTTCCTTTTTTTCTGTTTATAGTACAACCTTCGTGACCATAGGATTATTAGAGGCGGGACAACCGTATAGGGTGGTTCCGAGCACAATAGAGTGGGTATGTAGAACAAGTGGTCTAGGTCATCTCGGATCTCTTTGGGCGTTCTAGATTGATCTGGGGAAGTGGAGAAAAAATATTTCCTTCCTAGTTCTCGATAAAGATTCTTGGGATCTCCATTGATCCCGGATCTAGGTCCGGAGGGGACTTCTCCAAGAATTTTAAGAGAACCCCAGTACCTTAACCAATATTTTTGAGTTCTGTTGCTAACTGCTTGGTTTTCTTGCTTCCTTAATTGTTCACAGATCATTGATCATGAGCCGCGGCGTCACCCTTCATCTAGAGGAATTCGTACAATCGGTCCCCATCATCCTGGAGGGGCGTAAGCCTCCCACTGGTAACACATGGGAGAAGGATGGGGAGAAAAATGAGTTCCGAAACTACCAGATGCTGGACGCTTGGAGAAGCATTTGGGAATAGAATCAACTTTCGGACTCTTCTACAATCGGCTGGCCAAGAGGGAGGAGAAGTGTAACGCCCTACTCCCTTAGAGCCGTTACTAAGTGAATTTTTAAGACAAAACAGTGCAATGAACTCGCTAACCGAGGTTTTGAGGCAAAAGTGTGACTAATAAAAGTTAAGGCTGTAATCCTTGAAAATGCGTTGACTCAATAAAAACTTCTAGTTTTAAACAATTGGGATCCCAAAAATAAGGTTTGAAAACCCTTTTCATCTTGAAGTAAGTTTACAGTTGATCAGTTATAAAATCATAGATTATTACAGCCAATTTCAAATAAACCCCCAACCAAAGCAGTCGGGCAGGCCAAACATGTACGCGTCGCTTCACGCTCTCCGTACTCATGGTTGGTTGACTCAGTCTTTGCCCTACCTGCAACACGGAGCACCCGTGAGCCGAAGCCCAGCAAGAAAACTCATGCAGAACATAACATATGCAGTTAATACAGTTTATCATAACAGATAATCCACAGATAAACAAGTCAATCAATAGACTAAGCAAACACGGCCATGCCGTCCCCGAAGCCTTACCGAAGCCTGGGGTATCGGTCTTCACCGCAGGATCTCACACATATCCTGTGGGTCCCGGGCCCTGCCCTGACCATAGCATCCCATGTGCTAGGTGTTACTTCCGGCCCCGCTGCCGTTCTCGGCCTTGCCGCCCTCGGCCATAGCCGTGCAATTCACTATAATCATATATAGCATAAATCAAACACATTCAAACAAATATCAATTCATTTAAATCTGCACCCTAACATGTAATGCAATAAAGGGCCATGCCCGGAAATCATTTCATCATGCAACATGCAATATAGGGCTGTGCCCCGCAATCACACTATGGGCTCATGCCCTATCCTACGGGTGTTAGAGTTTTCTTACCTTAGTTCCAAATGCTTTAAATAGAAAATGACGGCCCCCGAGCACGATCCACTTCCCGAGCACTAGCTTAACACCTAGTCACAACCAAGATAATGGATACCAATAAGATTAATCTCAAATGAGTTTCTAAACCAAGTTCTAGTACTCGGAACGTTGAAATTCACCAAACATTGAAAAAGACTCAACCCCGAGCACCCTAGGTTAAATTCCCAAGCCCAAATTCTCAAAATCCCAAAATTCCTTAAGCACCGCGGCATGGCCCAACCATGCCGCGGCATGGCCCCAAAACAGAGCCACAAAATGCCCAGAAACAGGTAAGGGTCGCGGCCCTACATGGACCATGCCGCGGCCCGCCCTCCATCCTCAGCACAACTAAGCCTTCAAGGGCCGCGGCCCTCCAAGAACCATGCCGCGGCCCGACCCTTCGAACCCAGAAAAACCCACCATTTTCAAGCTTAAAACCTCACCTTAAGCCATCCCAAAGCTCCCAAATCAAAACCAATTAATAATCACAACATTAGGATGGTTTAAACAACACAATTCCACCAAAAATCCAACCTAACACTCACCAAGATCCCAATTCCAAATTTCTGAAATTTCAAACCTAAAACTCAAAACCAACCATGGAAATTCTCAATTTCAACCATCAAACTTTAATTTAAACCTTACCTCAGTTGTAGAATCATTTCCCAAAGGATCCCATGACCTATCTTCAAAGTTTCAAGCCTCAAACTCCACCTTGAACATCAAAATCCATAAACATTCACAACCCAACAAAATCTCAGAAATTTAACTTGACAAAAAGAATTAATTTCTTACCTTTACCCTGATTTGTTCTTGATTAACTCTTGAGCTAAACCTCCAAATCCCACAATCAATTTTCAGAAATTCAAGCTTGATTTCTCCTAAGATTTCTGTGGATTCATGAAAGAAAGAGGAAAGAAAGAAGAAGAAGAGAGGGTGGAGGCTGGGTCGGTTTCTCTAAGTCTCCAAATGGTTTATTTGTTTTGTTTTTATAACTTAAGTTGGTTACCTCAAGGTTCGGGGTACCAAAATATCCCCGAGGCAAAAATGGTAAAATCCCCCAGTGTTCCCGCCTAGACATCCTAACCTCAAATATATCTCCAATTATTTATTTTCATAACCCAACATCAAAATACTCCTTGACTCGCTCAAAGTCAAACATATTGCCCCGTTGTGACTTTTCCCCGCTATCCAGCTCTAGGATCGCCTCGTGCCGAAAGTTACACATCACGGATATACCCACATACCACTGTGGTCTCAACAATCATCACATATTAATACAGTTATGCCCAACATGGCCAAAATTACAATTATGCCCTTCTAACACAATCCGGGCCTACATGCATACTAATATACATAGTCATGCATCTCAAATAATCAAATAGTCACATAACACGCTTTAAATCATAACCATGCATTTAACTCATAAAATCACACATAAATCCCAACATGCCCTCCTGGCACACTAATCAAGGCCCTTAAGCCTTATTAGCGAATTTGGGTCGTTACAACTATCCCCTCCTCATAAAAAATTTCATCCTCGAAATTTATCCAACACATCAGTCAGTACCGCAACTCGGACCATAATTTCCAAGGCCCACCGCCTTTACTTTACTTTCCAATGACACTCTCACAAGAGTAACAATCTTGCCCCTCAAGATTTTGTCTAATAGCCAAGTTCTCGATAGCTTCTTGCTAACACCGCAACCCTGCTGAAGCCTCAGGGTGTTCAGAGAAAGAAGGGAGAGTTCTGACTCTTGATTCAACATAAAATTCTGAAGTTGTACTAAGGGTTAGGCCAGCGGGGCCAACAAGTTGATCCCACCTGGTAGAGGTGATGACTTTTGAGTATCTCTGGAATCAGGAATAAGACAATGAATTGGTCATTGTAGTCTAGGCAGTCCCTGAGGCTTCAGCAGGGTTGCGGTGTAAGCAAGAAGCTATCGAGAACTTGGCTATTAGACAAAATCTTGAGGGGCAAGATTGTTACTCTTGTGAGAGTGTCATTGGAAAGTAAAGTAAAGGCGGTGGGCCTTGGAAATTATGGTCCGAGTTGCGGTACTGACTGATGTGTTGGATAAATTTCGAGGACGAAATTTTTTATGAGGAGGGGATAGTTGTAACGACCGAAATTCGCTAATAAGGCTTAAGGGCCTTGATTAGTGTGCCAGGAGGGCATGTTGGGATTTATGTGTGATTTTATGAGTTAAATGCATGGTTATGATTTAAAGCGTGTTATGTGACTATTTGATTATTTGAGATGCATGACTATGTATATTAGTATGCATGTAGGCCCGGATTGTGTTAGAAGGGCATAATTGTAATTTTGGCCATGTTGGGCATAACTGTATTAATATGTGATGATTGTTGAGACCACAGTGGTATGTGGGTATATCCGTGATGTGTAACTTTCGGCACGAGGCGATCCTAGAGCTGGATAGCGGGGAAAAGTCACAACGGGGCATTATGTTTGACTTTGAGCGAGTCAAGGAGTATTTTGTTGTTGGGTTATGAAAATAAATAATTGGAGATATATTTGAGGTTAGGATGTCTAGGCGGGAACACTGGGGGATTTTACCATTTTTGCCTCGGGGATATTTTGGTACCCCGAACCTTGAGGTAACCAGCTTAAGTTATAAAAACAAAACAAATAAACCATTTGGAGACTTAGAGAAACCGACCCAGCCTCCACCCTCTCTTCTTCTTCTTTCTTTCCTCTTTCTTTCATGAATCCACAGAAATCTTAGGAGAAATCAAGCTTGAATTTCTGAAAATTGATTGTGGGATTTGGAGGTTTAGCTCAAGAGTTAATCAAGAACAAATCAGGGTAAAGGTAAGCAATTAATTCTTTTTCTCAAGTTAAATTTCTGAGATTTTGTTGGGTTGTGAATGTTTATGGATTTTGATGTTCAAGGTGGAGTTTGAGGCTTGAAACTTTGAAGATAGGTCATGGGATCCTTTGGGAAATGATTCTACAACTGAGGTAAGGTTTAAATTAAAGTTTGATGGTTGAAATTGAGAATTTCCATGGTTGGTTTTGAGTTTTAGGTTTGAAATTTCAGAAATTTGGAATTGGGATCTTGGTGAGTGTTAGGTTGGATTTTTGGTGGAATTGTGTTGTTTAAACCATCCTAATGTTGTGATTATTAATTGGTTTTGATTTGGGAGCTTTGGGATGGCTTAAGGTGAGGTTTTAAGCTTGAAAATGGTGGGTTTTTCTCGGTTCGAAGGGTCGGGCCGCGGCATGGTTCTTGGAGGGCCGCGGCCCTTGAAGGCTTAGTTGTGCTGAGGATGGAGGGCGGGCCGCGGCATGGTCCATGTAGGGCCGCGGCCCTTACCTGTTTCTGGGCATTTTGTGGCTCTGTTTGGGGGCCATGCCGTGGCGCTTAAGGAATTTTGGGATTTTGAGAATTTGGGCTTGGGAATTTTGCATTACATGTTAGGGTGCAGATTGAAATGAATTGATATTTGTTTGAATGTGTTTGATTTATGCTATATATGATTATAGTGAATTGCACGGCTATGGCCGAGGGCGGCAAGGCCGAGAACGGCAGCGGGGCCGTAAGTAACACCTAGCACATGGGATGCTATGGTCAGGGCAGGGCCCGGGACCCACAGGATATGTGTGAGATCCTGCGGTGAAGACCGATACCCCAGGCTTCGGTAAGGCTTCGGGGACGGCATGGCTGTGTTTGCTTAGTCTATTGATTGACTTGTTTATCTGTGGATTATCTGTTATGATAAACTGTATTAACTGCATATGTTATGTTCTGCATGAGTTTTCTTGCTGGGCTTCGGCTCACGGGTGCTCCGTGTTGCAGGTAGGGCAAAGACTGAGTCAACCAACCATGAGTACGGAGAGCGTGAAGCGACGCGTACATGTTTGGCCTGCCTGACTGCTTTGGTTGGGGGTTTATTTGAAATTGGCTGTAATAATCTATGATTTTATAACTGATCAACTGTAAACTTACTTCAAGATGAAAAGGGTTTTCAAACCTTATTTTTGGGATCCCAATTGTTTAAAACTAGAAGTTTTTATTGAGTCAACGCATTTTCAAGGATTACAGCCTTAACTTTTATTAGTCACACTTTTGCCTCAAAACCTCGGTTAGCGAGTTCATTGCACTGTTTTGTCTTAAAAATTCACTTAGTAACGGCTCTAAGGGAGTAGGGCGTTACAACTTGGTATCAGAGCCTTGACCCAGCTGGAAGTGTGGCCGACGAGGACGTCGGGCCCGTAAGGGGGGGTGATTGTGACGGTCAGAATCCCGTGATCCGTAAGGGGAAAGACCGGGTAAGCTGTGCAATCCCACACCGCCTGGGGAAGGTCAAGTGTGATGATTCTAAGACTGTGTAGGTATGGGACTACACAGTTGAAGAGGGCTTAAATGGATTGATGGGTACTACCTATATCAAGAAGGTGCATCTTCTTTTCGGTAGTCCATCACTTGAGAACTCCACGGTTAAGCGTGCTTGGCCTGGAGTAATCTAGGGATGGGTGACCTCCTGGGAAGTTTTCCCAGGAAGTGTGCGAGTGAGGACAAAGCACGCTGGAAAGACTTGTCTTGGTTTGTAGGGCCAATCGTCATTCCAGAAAGCAGCCATAGTGACGTGGGGCGTCACAAGAAGGCCCACACCAACGTGGGTGAATTTGGGGCCTGGAGCGTAGGCCACATTAGTGCGGGAGCTAAGCTCCGGCTTCACAAATAATTCGCATGATTCCTTAAGTTTGTGGGAATCGCGTCGTTCCAACTCCTGCCCAAGGCCTAAAACTTGCTCGCGCGGTGGCACATTTTATGTGCATCTAAGGAGATCCCGATGCCTACTCCCGTGGAGGTGCTGCACTTCTATAAGCTGGAACCACAACTTAACGACAAAGACAAGACCTGGGATGACTTCTACAGATTGAAGCCTCGCAGCAACTATCAGCTCCTTATAGTTCCTAGGAGCACCCCCCGGATGTCAGACACTACTGGTTCATGACATCCGGGTTTCTCCTGGAGAAGAACCCCACATTGGTGTTGGACTTCCAGCGTGTGGGTAAGTTGTTTTCTCCATAACTCCTTTTCATTTTCCTTTTGTTTTGTTTGTTCCTCAATCATGCTCCTGGAAAACAGGACCATATGCCCAAACTCTACTCACCAAGTCGATCCTGGATCGGAAGAAGTATTATGCCAACCTTAGCATGGAGGAGCTGGACGTGGTGATTAGGATACTCGCGAGCAACAAGACGATCGCGACCCCTAGCTTTCGGGGGCTGCAGTGTGAGAGGGATCCCACCCGGAGGGAGTTATTCTGCCTTGTCCATATCGAGGCCGCACCCCACGCAGACACGACAAAAAAGAAAAAGGACCAGGCCCGCTAAGCGGAGAGGGCCGCATCTGAGGAGCTAGACGCCATCCTTGGGGAGGATCAGCCGGACACTGGGGCACCTGGAGCTAGCATCTCGGGCCAAGGTAATTCACCTTTGCTTTTAACTTATGCTCCTCACCTCGAGGACTTAGTTAGGGATAGGTAAATGTACCGAGACTACCCGATTGGGGTCGTCCGAGAAGTGGGGCTTCCCTGCCCCATTGTCCTTGATATGTTAGCCCTCATGTATTTTTCTGGGTTCTTACAATATGGTAATTTTCTTGACCTTGATGACATGGGGACTGCATTCATTCCTTCGCCTTAGGGGAGTTGAGTCGTGCCCGTGGTTTAGACAAGGGTCGTCCCGAACGACCTTATACTAATATTTGCTTTATCTTTGGTTTCTGACCCCATTCACATATCTTGTTGACTGTTTTCTGTTTGTTCATTTCAGATGATTTAGACATGTCTAACCCTGTGGCCAAGATGAAGAAAATGATGGAGGCACTGGCAGTCGTGGCCAAATCATCAATGAAAAAGTCGCCAAGGGCCTTCCAAAGAAGAAGGTGCTCGAGTTAGTGCTTGAGGATTCGAGACTAGACCCGAAGGTTTCCGAGAGGACTCCAGTCGTGAATGTTCTCCCGACAGTACACACTGAAGCCATTCCGTCCTCACCCGCTCATATCCCGATTATCGATTTGGAGCAGGAGCCCTTGGTGAATCGGGGGTAAGAGAAAAGAGTTGCGGACTCGACCGCTAGAGAGTTTGCAAACCAAGCCAAGAGGGCTAGATTCAAAGATCATACCCTGGCTGAGGATAATTCTTCAAGGGAGAGCCTTATTGTCACTCAGGAGATCCGGATTTCCTTGTGCTCCTTGTGAATCTGGCCCTCCCTGAGGAGGGGGACATTGTCCTCTAGGAGGAGAGGACGAGGATGGTGTCCGGGGCCTGGGAAGATGGATGAGACAAAGGGGTGGAAGTCTACCAGGCCTTAACTGTCCGGCGAAAGGTGGTGTCTGCTGAGGACCTGCTGCCTTTAGCGCTCTGCAACTGATCGTGGACCGACTCGTTGCTGAGACTTGGTTTTGTCCCAAGTTGGGGCAGGACACGGCTCCACTGACCGCGAATCTGCTGGCCCAGGTTGGAAATACCATGTCCAACCTGTAATTGAAGCGGTACGCCACTCTGGCCAATCAAGACACCTTCTTCATCTCCCAGACCATTCGTCACAAGGCCAATGCCATAACTTATATGTTTGCATGATCTTTTACTTTACCACACTTTTTACCCGTATGTTTTCTAACTTTGGTTTGTTCTAGTATGCGTTATTGGCCCATAGGAATGCAGATTTGGTGGCGGATATGGTGATGAAACTGGAGACGGCCCAAATGGAGCTGGAGGGGGCCGTGAACCAGAGGGAAGCCGCTAGGGAGGACCTGGCCAAGGAGGCTTCTCAGGTTCAGGCTGACCGTCAGGAGGCCGCCCAGGTTCGGTTCCAACTTGAGGAAACTCTGTTCAGGAAGGAAACTGACCACAAAAAGTTGGTGGATAGTCTGGAGGCGGAGCTTCTTCATGTTTAGGGCTCAGAGGCATCGACCAAGGCCTTCTTGGAGGAAGCTGAGGTCCAATATTTCCAGGATTGGGAGAAGGTTGCAACTCTTGACTCCTGGACCCAAGCCCTGGACGACTTGCTTCAGCTGGAGGTGAAGCAAAATGAGGAGGTTCTCCAAGAAAAGGAGTAGGCAGACGCTTTGCTGGAGGCCACCAGTAATGAGGACATCTACATGGCCTAGCTCCAGGACAAAAACATGAACCTCCTTGTTTACCTCGATTCTACCATGAATCAAGATGTATTCTAGGCCAAGGAGAAGGCCAATGCAGAGCTCATGGCTGGGGCTGAACAAGATGAAGCCATTCCGGAGGGCCCGGAGCAGGTCAAAGTCTAGGCCTGGGCCTTCAAACTGTAATCGTAGCTTATTTTTTTGTGTTTATATTTGTTTATTTTTATGGACGCGGGTGCGTCTAAGCAAATTTTCCTTATTTACTTTTTTATATATTGAATTTATTTCTTGCACCAAGTTTTCCCTTTTTCATTTGTTTGTTTTTTCCTCCAAGATTCACCAAGTGTTTTACCACTTTGCATGAACATGAGTCGAATGTTTGGTCCCGATTCCAACAGCTGGGACAACTAGAGAAAAGTTGAAGGCATTTAGCCCGTCCAGGGACCAGTGTTTGGGTCTCAACAGCCTGGACCATTTTGGACTTGTCAATATAATTTAGGGCTTTTTACTCTGATTTTATAGTTCGGGCTCTAACGTCCAGGACCATTAGAGATTTCTTTTAGGTGTGATTTAACTAATTAACTCGCTTTAATTATGATGTCCAGGTTCCAACGACCCGAAGCGTTAGGGTGCTAATAATTATCATCACATTTATTTTTCTTGATTCTGGTGTTCAGGTTCCAATGGCCTGGGCCATTAGAGATTAGTTGATTAGCTTATTTTGAACTTCTGGGTTAGGTTCCAATGGCCTTGGCCTTTTATTAGGCTAATTTTAAACAACTTATACCTAAGACTCAAATTCCAATGGTTCAGGGCTATTACAGAGGAAACGTGGACAAGTATTTTGTTATTTACGACCACATTAGGTCAACCAATTTTTGGGTGTTTCGTATTCCCGAACCATGTATGTCTGAGTTAGGATTGGGCTTGGGCCATATGTCCTATTGGGTTTTTGTACCCCCCGGACCATGTACGTCCGGGTTAGGACTAGGCCTTAGCCTTGCGTCCTACTTGGTTGGGAGTTGGGTTTTGCACCCCCAATCTATACGGTCTGGATCAGGGCTAAACTTTATGTTATCCATCCTATTTTGTTATTATTCCTAGACTTGTTCGTATAGATGGTCATACTCCCCCCCCCCCCCCCAAGTGAGCGAAGAGTGTAGTCTTGGGTCTCTTGTTCGTAAGAAAGGACGAAGACGGGCGTGAACTTTATTTCTTTACAATCTTTCATTATGATTTTGTGTACACGTCATTTTTATAAAGTAAGAAATCGCCCTAGGGTGAAGATTGTTTACAAGAAAAACTAAGAACATAACCATGCCCTCTCGACTACTGATAGTACCGGCGAAGGTGTTCTGCATTCTAGGCCCTTGGGACCTCTATTCCATCTAGTAACCTTAAGCGATACGTTCCCAGACATACTTCATTTTGGATTTCATAGGCTCCTTCCCAGTTTGGTCCTAGAACACCCACTCCCGGATCTTGGGTTGTAGGGAAGACTCTTTTCAGGACTAGATCCCTGGTTTCAAATATTCAGCTTTTAACTTTAGAGTTAAAGTGCCTGGCGATCTTTCCCTGATACATCTTCAACTGAACCTGAGATTCTTCCCGGATCTCTTCAATGAGGTCCAAAGATTATTGGAGTAAGGCATGGTTCTAGATGGGATCATATGTGTCTCGTCTGTGAGACGGGACAACCATTTCCACTGGGATGACCACTTCACATCCGTACACCATTGAGTAGGGAGTATGTCTGGTAGACATTCTTTCTGTGGTCCGATATGCCCATAGGACGCGGGGCAGTAATTCCGGGCACTTGCTCTTGTAGTCATGAAGCTTTTTCTTTAATGTCCCCTTAAAAATCTTGCTCATGACCTCTGTTTTCCTGTTTGCTTGAGACTTGGCGACCGCGGAGAAGCTTTTAACGATGCCATGTCTTCCACAAAAGTTGGTGAAGTGGACACTGTCAAATTGCTTCCTGTTGTCAGATTGGATTTTGTGAGGGAGGCCATACCGGCACACAATGTTGTTGATGACGAAGTCCAGGGCCTTTTTGGAGGTGATGGTGCTCATTGGTTCCGCCTCGACCCACTTGGTGTAATGGTCGACGGCCACGATGGCGCACTTTACACCACCTTTCCCGATCGGGAGAGATCCTACCAAGTTGATTCCCTACAATGCAAAAGGCCAGGGACTAGTCATCAAGGTTATTTCCGTTGGAGGGGCTCACGGGATCTTCGCGTACCTTTGGCACTTTTCGCACTTGCAGACGTAATCAACATAGTCCTTCTTCATTGTTGGCCTGAAATATCCCTGCCTTAGGATTTTCTTGGAGAGACAGAGTCCGGCTTTGTGATCTTCGCAGAAACCTTCATGCACTTCATGCATGATTGCACTCATTTCTTTCTGGACTGGCATCAGAGGTATGACATGTACAACTCTCTGCGATAGATTTTTTCATCCATCATGACGTATCTGGGAGCCTGGTGCTAAAGATTCCTGGCAGCTGCCCTATCCGCGGGTAACCCCTCTATGGTTAGGTAGTGGATGAGAGGGCCCATTCAAGACGTGGAGTAGTCTATTTCATTGATTGCGGGGCCTTAATACTCGGTGCGAGAAGGTGGTTTAGTGGGACAAGCCCAAAGAGCTCTGCTTCAACATCCATGGTAAGCTTTGCCAATGTGTTCGCAAACACATTCTATTCTCTGGGTATTTGATGGATGGAATATTTCTTGACGGATTGGAGTAGCTCTCGGGCTCACATCACATAAGCGGCCATCCTTTCCCCCTTCCTTTGGTATTCCCTAGAGATTTGTCTAACCACCAATTAGGAGTCACTGTAGACTTTTAGATTTGCTGCTCCTACCTCCCAGACCAGACATAATCCGACCAACATGGCCTCATGCTTGGCCTCATTATTCGATGCTTGGAACTGGAAGCGTAGGGCGCTTTGCAAATGATATCCTTGAGGTGATATTAAGATGATCCTGGCCCCGGTCCCAATTTCATTTGAGGCTCCTTCCACGAAGACCTTCCATAGAGGCGCGACGGGGTCGACGGGATCTTCAACTTCAGTGATCCCGGTACACTCCACGATGAAGAGGAACAAAGCCTGCCCCTTGATTGAAATCTTGGGGATGTATGCAATGTCAAATTGACTAAGTTCCATGACCCACTTCAAGAGTCTTCCCGATGACGCGGGTTTCGGTAACACTTGCCGTAGGGGGTGGTTCGTCAATACCTGTAACGACCCAAATTTGCTAATAAGGCTTAGAGCCTTGATTAGCATGCATGGAGGGCAACAAGAGAATTATGCTTATAATATGTGAATTTATGTGAATATGTGATTAGAGATGCATGATTTAGTTGAATTAAAAATACATGTGGGCCCCGTTTGCATATTAGGGGCATGTTTGTAATTTTAGCCCGTTGAGGGCATAAATGAGATAAATGCGATATACTTGTGATATATTTATGTAGCACGATCCGAGACAGTCCTTGGGAGCTGTTAGCCAGAAACTCACAATGGGGTTGAGAATCCAACTCAGGGCGAGTCGAGCGGTATTTCAGGTATTAGATGTTTTATGAGGTTATCGGGTTATGGAAATAAATATTTGGAGATATATTTGAGGTTAGAATGTTTAGGAGGGAATATTTGGGAAATTTACCGTTTTTCCCTCGGGGACGTTTTTGGCACCCCGAGCCTTGAGGTAACCTTGGAGACTAAGTTAAATAAAACAAAAACCAAGAGAAGACTTTAGAAAAAAAGAAGAAACTGACCCTCCCTTCTGTCTCTCTCTCTTTTGGAGTTTATCCTTTGGAAGTTTGGGGAGCCTTCGTGAATTTAAGCAAAGACTAAAGGATTTTAGCTGGGATTTTGGGAGATAGAGGCTTGGAGCTTGGAGAATTGGCTTAGGGATTCACTTCTGCTTATGGTAACTTTTAATATGGTTGAATTGTGTTGATTTGCAGCTGGTTTTCTGCTGAAATATTAGAGTTCTGCATGTGTGTTGGGTGAAGGATCACTCTTGAGATTTGATGAGGTTTTGGGCTAGTTCTTTGTTAGGTTTTGTTATTGAAAACATGGTAGAGATTATGTGATTGATGGTTTGGATTGTTGGGTTGATTTAGGGATAAATTGGCTAGGTTTTCGTGGCATCAATAGAGGATTTTTCTGGGTTCGAAGGGTCGGGCTGCGACAATGTTCTTGCTGAGCCGCGGCCCTCTGAAGCACATTGATGGGCAGGAAGGAGGATGGACCGCGGCATGCTCTAGCTAGGGCCGCGGCGCGCCTGCTCTGATTTGGGGTTGCTCTCTCGTTTTGGGGTGGGCTGCCGAATGGCCTTATGGGACGCGACCACTAGTACAATTTTGGGCTTTAAAATGTGTTTAGGCTTAGGAACTCAAAGGTTAGGGCTCGGAATGGATTTGAACACCCAGAATGATAGATTTCAAGGTCCCGGAGATTAGAATTATAGCTCAAAGTTATTTAATGAATTAGAACATGATGGATGAATATTATTAATGCGTTGTGACTAGGGTTTCGGCGAGGCTCAGATTAGGGGACTCTGCTTGGGACATCGGTTCTTGGAAAGCTCAAGATAAAGGTAAGAAAACTGTTGTTCCCCTAGAGCTTGTATGTAGGGCAGGGCCCTATATGATTGTGTTGCAGGGCGTAGCCCTTTGATTGAGTTTGTCCACGTTTAGTATATTCTTTATTATGCTATGTATGCATATGTGTAAATGTTTGGCAAGAGCCAGGAACGGCGCAGGCCGAGGTCGGCAAGGCCGGGAACGGAAAGGGGCTAGGAACTGCGTTAAGCACATGGAGTGCATGGCCGAGTGCGATAAGGGGCCGAGAGCAGCGTTTAGAACGCAGAGTGCGAGTTGCCACGGCGAGACCCTAAAGGATACCTGGGATATCCTTACGGTGTGGACCGCGAACCCAGGGCCTGGTAAAGTGCCTGGGAAGGCATGGCCGTATGTGTGTAGCCTAATGATGGCCTGTTTATATGCTAAGTGTTTGATATGCATATGTTATCTGCTTGTGAGGGTTTTCTTGCTGGGCTTTGGCTCACAGGTGCTCTGTGGTGCAGTTAAGGGCAAGGGAAAAGTTGACCAACTATGAGTATGAAGAGCGTGAAGCGGTGCGTACATGCTCGGCCTGCCTGGCTGCCATGGCCAGGGGTATTTTGGGAGATGATTATACTAAACTAGATTTTGTCGTTTAGTCGACTCTGCTTGTATTTATGTATTGTAAACATTTCTAAACAGTGTTTTGGGATCGTAAATGTTTAAATGTTTTATGATTTTCGGTAAATGGAATTATTTTCAAAGTTTATGAATCTGTTTATGGTTTAATTACACTTTTGTTATAGAGTTGGTACCAGGGGTGGAGCCAGTATCTAGGACACCCTACAGAATGGCTCCGGCAGAGTTGAAGGAGTTGAAGATTCAGTTGTAGGAGTTACTTGATTTGGGGTTCATCAGACCGAGTTTCTCGCCATGGGGTGCTCCTATGTTGTTCGTCAAGAAGAAGGATGGATATCTTAGGATGTGTATTGACTACAGGGAGCTAAATAAGTTAACTGTTAAGAACAAGTATCCACTGCCTAGGATCGACGATTTATTTGATCAGTTATAGGGAAGAACAGTGTTTTCCAAGATAGACCTCCGATCAGGTTACCATTAGTTAAGGATTAAAGAGGAGGACATACCAAAGACCATTTCCGAATGAGGTATGGACACTGACGACATTTTGGTGTACTCTGAATCAGAGACAGAGCATGAGCAACATCTGCGGTTTGTATTGCAGCAGTTAAGGGAGCATAGGTTATATGCTAAGTTCAGTAAGTGTAAGTTCTGGTTACTGCAAGTTACATTTCTGGGCCATATCGTCAGTAAGGAGGGGATTCTGGTTGACCCAAGTAAGAGACTGGACTAGGCCGAGCAGTGTTCCTGAAGTGAGGAGTTTTCTGGGATTGGTAGGATACTATCGGTGGTTTGTTGAGGGGTTCTCCAAAATAGCTACGCCGTTGAAAGAATTGACAAAGAAGAAGACAAAGTATGTCTGGACAGACAGATGTGAGAATAGTTCCAAAGAGTTGAAGAAGCGACTGATCACCGCGCTAGTGTTGAGTCTGTCGATAGATAATGAGAAGTTTGTGGTTTATTATGATGCTTCCAGACAGGGTTTAGGTTGTGTGTTGATGCAAGCTAGTAAGGTGATTGCCTACACATCGAGACAGTTAAAGGAGTATGAGCAGAGATATCCCACGCATGACATGGAGTTGGCAATGGTGGTATTCGCAGTTAAGATTTGGAGACATTATCTTTATGGTGAGAAGTGCGAGATATACACCGACCATAAGAACTTAAAGTACTTCTTTACTCAGAAGGATCTGAATATGTGCCAGAGACTGTGACTGGAGTTGGTTAAGGATTATGATTGTGACATCCTATACCATTTTGGGAAGGCTAATGTAGTGGCTGATGCATTGAGTCGGAAAGGCCCGGGACAATTGTTCAGTTCGAGACAGATATCTGATAAGCTAGTTGAGGAGATGGCTAAAGCAGGTATAGAGTTGGTGGTTGGCCGGTTAGCAAACATCACTCTTTAGTCTACACTCATCAAGAGGATCAAGGAGGCGCAGGGGAAAGATTCCCAGTTGAGAGGTCACAGAGAGAATGTCTTAGTCGGAGCGGCTAAGGACTTTTCTATTTCAGAGACAGGGTTACTAAAGTACAAGGGTCGGATCTGCATTCTGATGGATTCTGATATCTGGCAGGAGATCTTAGATGAATCACATACTACTCCCTATTCCTTGCATCTGGGTACGATGAAGATGTACCAGGATTTGAGAGATTTTTATAGGTGGTCAGGTATGAAGAGGGATGTGGTGGATTATGTGGCCAAGTGCTGAACTTGTCAGCAGGTCAAGGCTGAACATCAGAGGCTAGCAGGATTGCTGCAGCCTCTGGGGATTCTAGAATGGAAGTGGGAAGATATCACCATGGACTTCGTGGTTGGTTTGCCGAGGACTGTGGGACATCATGACTTAGTGTTGGTGATTGTGGATAGGTATACCAAGTCCACCCACTTCTTACTTGTCGGACGACTTATACTATGGAGCAGTATGTTGAGTTATATGTGAAGGAAATTGTTCGACTTCATGGGGCTTCGAAGTCGATAGTATCCGAAAGGGACCACACCTTCACTTCCAAGTTTTGGGAGAGTCTGCAGAAGGCTATGGGCACACAGTTACGGTTTAATATCGCTTATCATCCTCAGACATATGGACAGTCTGAGAGGACGATTCAGATATTGGAGGATATGTTGCGAGCCTATATGTTGGGGGATCTTGGAGTACGTATCTCCCATTGATTGATTTATCGTACAACAATAGTTGTCAGGTGACTATTGGAGTGGCTCCGTATGAGATGATTTATGGAAGGAAATGTAGATCACCTATCCATTGGGACAAGACGAGTGACAGAAGTTATTTGGGTCCTGAGATGGTTCAGAGGACCAATGAGGCGATTAAGAAGATTAGAGCGCGAATGCTCGCCTCCCAGAGTCTCCAGAAGAGTTATTCAGACTTGAAGCGTAGGAGCGTGGAATTTCAGGTGGGTGACCATGTGTTTCTTAGGGTTTCACCTTTGAGGGTAGTGAAACGGTTTGGTGTTCGGGGCAAGCTGAGCCCTAGGTTTGTTTGCCCCTTCTAGATTCTGGAACGGGTTAAAGAGGTAGCTTGCAGACTGGCGATGCCTCTAGCTTTGTTAGGGTTTCATGATGTTTTTCATGTGTCCATGCTCCAGAAGTATGTGTCAGAATTGATGCATGTGTTGAGTTATGAGAATTTGGAGCTAGATCAGGATTTGTCCTATGAGGAGAAGCCGGTTCAGGTTCTTGACAGGAAGGATAAAGTCTTGCGGAGCAAGACCATCGCCTTGGTTAAAGTACTGTGGAGGAACAACAAGGTTGAGGAGGCAACATGGGAACTTGAATCAGAGATGCGGGAGCGGTATCCCGAGTTGTTCAGGTAATTTCGAGGACTAAATTTCTGTAAGGATAGGATAGTTACAATGACCCAAATTTTCTAATAAGGCTTAGGGCCTTGATTAGCGTGCATGGAGGGAAATAAGTGAATTATGGTTATAATATGTGAATTTATGTGAATATGTGATTAGAGATGCATGTTTAGTTGAATTAAATATGCATGTGAGCCCCGTTTGGATATTAGGGGCACGTTTGAAATTTTAGCCCATTGAGGGCATAAATGTGATAAAAGAGATAAATGCGATATACTTGTGATATATCTGTGTAGCACGACCCGAGACAGTCCTTGGGAGCTGTTAGCCAAAATGTCACAACGGGGTTGAGAATCCTACTAGGGGCGAGTCGAGGGGTATTTTGGGTATTAGATGTTTTATGGGTTTATCGGGTTATGGAAATAAATATTTGGAGATATATTTGAGGTTAAAATGTTTAGGAGGGAATATTGGGGAAATTTACCATTTTTCCCTCGGGGACGTTTTTGGAACCCCGAGCCTTGGGGTAACCTTAGAGACTAAGTTAAATAAAACAAAAACAGAGAGAAGTCTTTAGAAAAAAAGAAGAAACCAACCCTCCCTTCAGTCTCTCTCTCTTTTGGAGTTTATCCTTTGGAAGCTTGGTGAACCTTGGTGAATTTAAGCAAAGACTAAAGGATTTTAGACGAGATTTTGGAAGCTAGAGGCTTGGAGCTTGGAGCATTGGCTTAAGGATTCACTTCTGCTTAAGGTAAGCTTTTAATATGGTTGAATTGTGTTGATTTACAGCTAGTTTTCTGCTAAAATATTAGAGCTCTGCATGTGTGTTGGGTGAAGGATCACTCTTGAGATTTGATGAGGTTTTGGGCTAGTACTTTGTTAGGTTTTGTTACTGAAAACATGGAAGAGATTATGTGATTAATGTTTTGGATTGTTTGGTTGATTTTGGGATAAATTGGCTGGGTTTTCGTGGGATCAATGGATGATTTTTCTAGGTTCGAATGGTCGGGCCGCGACATTGTTCGTGCTGAGCCGCGGTCCTCTGAAGCACATTGATGGCTAGGAAGGAGGGCGGGTCGCGGCATACCCTAGCTTGGGCTGCGGCGCGCCTGCCCTGATTTAGGGTTGCTCTCTGGTTTTGGGGCGGGCTGCAGAATGGCCTTATGGGGCCGCAGCCCTTAGTGCAATTTTTGGCTTTAAAGTTTGTTTAGGCTTGGGAACTCAAAGGCTAAGGATCGTGATGGATTTTACCACCCGGATTGATAGAATTCCAGTTCCTAGAGATTAGAATTATGGCTCAAAGTTATTTAATGGATTCAAACTTGATGGATCAATATTGTTAATGCATTGTGACTAGGGTTTCGACGAGGCTCGGATTAGGGGACTATGTTCAGGACATCGGTGCTTGGAAAGCTTGGGACACAAGTAAGAAAACTACTGTTCCCGTAGAGCTTGTATGCAGGGCAGGGCCCTATATGATTGTGTTGCAGGCGTAGCCCTTTGATTGAGTTTTTCCATGTTTAGTATTTGCTTTATTATGCTATGTATGCATATGTGTAAATGTTTGGCAAGAGCCAGGAACGGCGCAGGACGAGGTCGGCAAGGCCGGGAAGAGCAAGGGGCTGGGAATAGCGTTAAGCACGTGGAATGCAAAGCGGAGTGCAGCAAGGGGCCGAGATCAGCATTTAGCACGCGGAGTGCGAGTTGCTAGGGCGAGACCCTAAATGATACCTGGGATATCCTTACAGTGTGGACCGCGAACCTAGGGCCTGGTAAAGCACCTGGGACGGCATGGCCGTATGTGTGTAGCCTATGGATGGCCTATTTATATGCTATGTATTTGATATGCATATGTTATCTGCTTGTGAGGGTTTTCTTGTTGGGCTTCGGCTCACGGGTGCTCTGTGGTGCAGGTAAGGGCAAAGGAAAAGTCGACCAACCATGAGTACGGAGAGCGTGAAGCGGCGCGTTCATGCTCGGCCTACCTTGCTGCCATGGCCAGGGGTATTTTGGGAGATGATTGTATTAAACTTAGATTTTGTCGCTAGTCGACTCTGCTTGTATTTATCTGTTGTAAACATTTCAAAATAGTGTTTTGGGATCCCAAATGTTTAAACGTTTTATGATTTTCAGTAAATGGAATTATTTTCAAAGTTTATGACTCTGTTTATGGTTTAATTACACTTTTGTCTTGAAACCTCGATTAGCGAGTTAAATGCATGTTTAAAACTCACTTAGTAACGGCTCTAAGGAAGTAGGGCGTTACAGTACCTTTATGGCGTGGGCTTGAAAGTAAGGCCTCAGCTTCCGGGATGCAATCAGTAAACAAAATGTTAACTTCTCAATTAGCGAGTATCTAGACTCCGTGCCCAATAACCTTTTGCTCATGTAATAAACTGGGAGCTGGACTTTTCCCTCTTCCTACACTAGTGTGGGGCTAATGGGGTGTTCGAACACGGCCAAGTAAAGGTATAATGACTCCCCATCTATTGGCTTTGCCAAAATTGGTGCTCGGGCCAAATGTTCCTTCAGCTTCTAGAAGGCATCTTCACATTCGGTCGACCATTCAAACCTTTGGCTTCCGCGAAGGATGTTGAAGAATAGGATGAACTTGTCCGTGGACTTTAAGACAAAGCAGCTCAGGGTCGCTATTCTTCTTGTTAGGCTCTACACGTCCTTGTGCTTCCATGGCAAGGGCATTTTGATCTGCGCTCTGATCTTGTCTGGGTTGGCTTCTATCCCTTGTGAGCTTACTATGAAGCCCGGGAATTTCCCGGATGCCACTCCAAAGGTTCACTTCTTGGGGTTCACCTTCATCCCATACTTTCGAATGATGGCAAACGCCTTTACTAGATCATCAGCGTGTCCCTCGAAGGTCTTAGACTTGACTAGCATGTCATCTATGTAGACTTCCATGTTCCTTCCCAGTTAGGCCCGGAACATTCTGTTGACTAGCCTCTGATAAGTGGCTCCGGCATTCTTGAGCCCGAAGGCCATGACAATGTAGCAGTACACACCCTTGTCTGTCTGGAAGCTGGTGTGTTCCTGGTCCGCTATATGCATTGAGATTTGGTTATAGCCGGAGTAGGCATCCATGAAACTCAACATCTCATACACGGACATTGTATCTACTATCTTATCGATCTGGGGTAGAGGGAAACAATCTTTGGGGCAGGCCTTGTTAAGGTCAGTGAAGTCGATGCAAGTTCTCCACGTCCCTCTTTGCTTTGGCACCAACACCAGATTGGGCAGCCAAACGGGATACAAGGCCTCCCGGATGAAGTTGATCGAAGATAACTTTTCAACTTCTAATTTGAGGGCCTCGGCCCTCTCCGCCTCTAGACGTCATTGCTTAGGGCATGACATATGATGTTATGGTCAATACCTGTCATATCTGAATGAGACCAGGTCAGGACTTCTTGGTTTTCTTTCACTCGGGCGATAATGGCAGCCCTAACCTCTGGGTTTAAATTCTTTCCGACCCAGATCACTTTGGTCGAGTCGCTGTCATTGATGTACTCCTCCTCAATCTCCTCCATGGGTTTTAGTGCTCAACCGCTCCTATTCACAGATCCAATTCATGTTCTCCCTGGACCATTCTCCGCATTAAGGGAAGGTGGTGGGATTAGATAAGCATTCTCCTCCTCGAGAGGCTCCTCGCAGACCATGTAAATTAGTCAGGCAGAGATGTGATAACACTTTCGGGCACTCTTCTGGTCTCCCCGAACAGTTCCTACCCCTCCATTGTCGCAAGGGAATATCATGCAGATGTGGCAGATGGAGGTGATGGCACTAAAATCGACAAGTGTGGGCTGACCGAAAATGACGTTGAAAGCTGTGGGGCAGTTCACCACTACGAACGTACAAAACTTGAACGAGCCTTGAATCTTGTTCCCCAACGTTACGGGCAACTATATTTTCCTCATTGGGAGTATCGAATCCCCATTGAAGTCGTAGATCTGCATTAGGCATGAGGCCAGAGCTGCCTCAGTTAAGCCAATTGCAATAAAGGTTGGCTTGAACAGCACATTTATGGAACTTCCGTCATCCACCAACACTCTAGACACCATTTTGTTGGCGATTTGGGCATCGATGATCAGAGGGTCATTATGTGAGAAGTTGACGTTCTGGTCATCTTCTTCCGTGAAAGTGATGGGTAAATTCATCAACTTTGGGTGTTGAGGCGGGGTCTGGACCAAGGCGCATACCTCATGCTCGTGGTCAAGCTCACTGAGGTACCTATTCTGATCATTCTAGGACGGTCCCCCCCAGATGTGGCCTTCCTGATATGGTGGCCACGTGACCATCGACCCGTGGGGGTGCAGTTCCAGAGGGAAATGGCATTCCGGGTCTGGGTGCCTGCACAATTGAGGACCCCGTAGAGGCCTATACTCCCGGGCCTGCAGCGTAGCCTCCCTTGGCAGGTCGATGCGATCCAAGTGCACCCGAGAGCGCGGGTTGTCTGGGAGTTGCTGGTAGTCCCGGAACTCCCACTAGCATCCTGGCCCATTGGTGGAGATGCCCCATCTTGATTAGATTTTCAATTTCGTCATTCAGCTGATGACACTCCTCGGTCGTATGACCCACATCTTTGTCGTAGGCACACCTTTTGCTGGTGTCCCTTGAGTTCATTCCCCCTTTGAACATGGGGGTGGGTGTTCGGTAATGGACCGTACTTCCCGTGGCCAGGTATATGTTCTCCTTGGTGTCCACTAGGTATTGGGCTCATGTCCACTCTCTCCCTTTTTGGAGGGTTCAAATTGGTTTTGTCCTTTCTCTGATCTCTTCCCCCAGGAGGGGTTTACGCTTGCCTCCGTCCCCCACCCCCCTTGATTAGAGACGGCTGGGCTCCACTGGGAGCGGCACTATATCTGACCGGTGCCATAACGTATTCGGAGAATGGGGCAGATTGTGTTGTTGCATATCTTGAGGAAGTGGGACCGTAGACCGTCGGGGTTGCGAAGGTCACCCCGTGAGTGCCAGTTGATCCTGGCGCCACCAGGGGTGTCAGATATTGGTTTGCAGAATATTGCCTCCTATATCTAGGAAAGGTCTGGGCACTTGGCTGGGGGGTCGGCTACCATCCAAATGCTTGGATCCAGACCTCCTCCCAGTTGATAAAGCCTTGTGCCCTCCTTATGAATTCTTTAAGGGTGGCTACTTTGCTGCGATGCATGTCGTCGTAGAGATTGGATCCAGCTCGGATCCTGGACTGGAGAGACACCAGGCATTGTCCATCGTCCACCATGGTTTTTAAGGCTTCCTCTGTGAAGCACTGAATGTAGGCCCTTAGGGTCTCCGTGTGGGGTGGCTTGATATTAGCGAGGGCACTGATCTGCATAACCATCCTCATGTAGGCCACAAACTGTTTGTAGAATCCAGATTATAATCTGGACCAAGATTGGATTAATCATGGTTTGAGTATCTTCCACCACTCCTTTACGGGTCCGTCCAGACTGATTGAGAAGCACAGACACTTGCCGTTGTCACATACATGGGCCACAGTCATCAGTCAATTGTAGTGGGACAAGTGGTCCCTGGGGTCTGTGGTCCCAGTGTAGGCAGGTAGGTTCGACATTTTGAAACCATTTGGTAGCACCACATCCAAGATGTGTTTGGCACATGGTTCTTTTTCCTCCTCCTCGGAGTCAGAACCTCCTCCCTCCTACTTCTCGACCAGACGGTCCTGACCTTCTTTAATGCGGCCAACTGTTCCATGAACTATCTGGCCATTCCGTCGTCTAGGGGGGCCCTTTCGTTCCTCCTATCGTTGAGGTCATTCCTCAGATCCCCCCCTCGGAGGCAAATCTTTTCCTTGCGGGCCCATTCTTTCCAGGCGTTTAGGCCTATAGCTCTTCTGGGGCTTGGAACTATGCGGGCGCTTCCCTTGCAGATTGATTGGTTGATCTCATCCTAGGGCGGGACGCATACGCTCTTTCCTAGGGAGCTGCCCTGAGTCAGCCCCGATTTTCAGGACGGGATGAGTTGTCCTCTGGGGCTCTGCATTTCCAACAGGGTCAGCCACCTTGGCTTTCCCTTTATCTGTAGTTGGGTTTGATGGGCTGTCTCCAGGGTGTGGTCCTGGACGAGGAATCAAACTTGTGTTTTCAGGTGTGTCAGTCCTAACTGGTGGGGCTGATAGTCGTGTTCCTGGAGGCGAAACGGTTGGAGGATTGGCTGCCAATCTTTGAGCAGCAATGAAAGCCTGAAGTGCCAAGAGGGATTCTTACATCTGGTGGGTAGCCTCCTTCTGTTAAGCTATCCTGGCTTCTTGATCTAGGACTTGTTTCAGTCTGACCAGCCCTGGGTCCTCCTGTTCAGGATTCATCTCTTCTTCAGGGATTGTAGGATCCTCAACCTCGTGATCCTGATATCCTCCTTCATTTTATTCATCTTCCCCAAAGTAACCCTCATCATAGTCTTCCCCATCCTCAAAATTCTGGGAATCGTCAGGCTGAGGCATTTGATAGGGCGTATGCTCGGGTTGATCCTGAGGGAATGGTTGATTGGGCAATGGCTCGCCATTTCCTTGCTGCTGTCGGTGAGTAAGATTGAACACAGTGTGCTTGGTGTTTTCCATTGTTGGAGATATTCAAGATTTCTTTCAAACTTTCTTCGGCTCTCAATTAAAGCACCAAAATGTTTACCGAGTTTTTCAGAAACTAGAATTATGAAAGATAAGAGAGCTAAAAGAAAGGATTTAAAGATAATCACGCAAGGGATTTTACGTGGTTGGGGCGTTAAAGAGCCTTAGTCCACAAGTCTATTGTATTAGAGTTTAGAGAGCTTTAGTATTGGAGTATTCTTCAAGTTTGAGCAGAGTATGTGCTTACAAGAGAAAATTATGATCCTCTCCATAGTGCACAACTAGTCTTATTTATAGGCAGTTGGGTGCACTGGGCTTAGGTCAGACTAATTCGGGTCCAATATGGATATAATCATGATTTGCTCACTAACGGAGGCTTAATACAAAGGATTATATCAAATAAAATACACTAATCAGGGCCCATTAGGTTGGCTTGAACCTATCCCAGCTTTTCGACTGACAACAGTACGTTGCTTCAGACTGGTCCGCATGAGCTACTAAGGGGATCCTGGGGATAGGATCTATCAGAGTAGTAGTGCTACTGTTCTGAATGATAGTGTACATTCCGTATGTAACCTCTTCTGCAGGTTAGTTGAGGAAACAAAACTTCGTGTTTTTCGATGTGATGTCAGTGTCGGGGATAGTCTATCCTACCTAACCCAGACGCCTGGTCCGAGTTCATTTACCAACATCCTGGTCCCTTTCCCAGGACCATGGCTCATTTACCAGAGCTCAGGTTCATCCGCTATCGTCCCAGTCCATTCTTAGACTTGAGTCCATCACCCTTAATCACATCCCAGATGATTCATTAGGTTGGGTCTGGGAAGACAAATCGGGCCCACATCATGGTCCCAGTTCCCTCGTGTGGGGGTGCCCGGTGGACAATGTTGGGCTTGCTGGTAGTTGGGCCACTAGGACTTATTCCTTCCCCATCCATTGGGCTCAGTCTGGGCCTTGGATATCTTTAAAATAGCCCATGGACCCAGTGTGTCGTGCCATGTGTCCTAAGGGAAAACAGGGATAACATTTCCCATTACCTAGAATTGATCAGTAGGGAGACGCAACAGCTTGTCACGAGCTCATGTCTTTAATGGATGCATATTCTGGATATAACTAGATCGCGATGAACCCTACATACCAAGAGCATACCAGATTCATGACTGAGCATAATGTATACTGTTACAAATTTCTGTCATTCGGGCTTCAGAATGTCGGTGCAACATACCAGCGATTAGTCAACAAAATGTTCGTTAACCAGATCTAGAAAAACATGGAGGTGTATGTCGATGACATGCCCCTTAAATCAAAGACTCAGTAACCATGTATCCGACCTGGAAGAGTGTTTTGGCGTACTAAGGATGTATGACATGAAGTTAAACCCCTGAAGTGCACTTTTGGAGTCTCGTCGGGAAATTTTCTGGGGTTCTTAGTCAACACAAGGGGGATAAAGGCCAATCTAGAGAAAATCATATCATTATTGGAAATGCCTTCGCATAGGTTGCATAAAGAAGTACAAAGTTTAATTGGAAAAGTGGCATCCCTAAACTGATTCGTTTCAAAAACCATTGACAATTGTCTCCCATTTTACAACTTGCTCAGAGGAACAAAAAGTTTGAGTGAATCGAACAATGCGAATAGGAATTTCCAGACCTGAAAGCTCACCTAGCTGAACCCCATGAATTATTGAAACAAGAAGTTGGAGAATGTTTGCTTCTATATCTGGCTGTGACCGAAAATGCAGTCAGTGCTGTGTTAGTATGAGAGGAGAATCGGGCGCAAAAACCAGTGTTCTACATAAGTAAAAGACTTATGGGTGCTGAGTCCCGATATCCATTATTAGAAAGCTTGCGTTTTGTCTTATTTTGGGTTCAAGAAAGCTCAGACCGTACTTTCAGTCCCACACCATCAACGTCTTGGAACATCGAGACGTTTACTAAAGTGTGCCATCAAACTCAGCCAGTTCAAGATACTGTATAAGCCACACACGGGGATCAAGATTCAAGCCCTTGTTGACTTCGTGGTCAAGTGCACAAGTTTTTCAGGACGAGCCGATGAAAGAACCCATGCAGGAGTTGTGGAAAATCTTCGTGGATGGATCCTCTAATGAGAACAAAATAGGAGCTGGGATAATTCTGATCTCTCCAGAGGGGAATCGATTCCATACAATTCTTAGGTTTGGATTGGAAGCATCCAAAAACGAAGCCGAGTACGAAGCCCTATTGGCAGGAATAAGCGTGGCGAAAGAACTAAAAACAAGAATAATCCAATGTTATACTAATTCCCATCTTTTAGTTAATCAAATATTAGGGGAGTATCTAGCTCGCGATATGAAAATGAAGGCTTACTTAACTAAGGATAAAGGCGATTTGTCTAAAATTTGTGTTCAACTCCGTCGAACAAGTACCTCACGAACAGAATTCCAATGCAGATGCGTTAGCCTGACTTGCCACCACCAAAGAGGCGGACACACCGAACGTAGTTCCGGTGGAGTATAGTAGCAAAATCAGTTGAGTTTAGAATGATTGACATAAAACTGACCTAGATGACCCCCATAGTGGAGTCCCTCAAAACCGTTAAGTGACCTGGCAATCGTAATGATGCAAGAAAATTTATATATCAAGCTTCATGTTATGTTATGGTTGAAGGGACTCTATATCAACGAGGGCATTATCTACCTCTCCTTCGGTGTGTTCCACCCAAGGAAACACAGACTATCTTGCAAGAAATAAACGAAGGCTTCTGCTAAGACCATGCAGGGGAGCAAAACTTGGCTTTAAAGATATTGAGACAGGTCTATTTTTGGCTACGCTGAAGAGGGATTCAACCTTATACTTGCAGAATTGCGACAAGTGCCAGCATTTCTCCACCATTTCTTGGGCAGCACCCATTGAGCTAACAATGATCTCATCCCCTCGGCCATTTTTAGAATGGGGAATCGACTTGATTGGTTCTTTACCAATAGGAAAAGGAGGAGTTCGTCACATAGTTGTTGCCATCGATTACTTCACGAAGTGCGTCAAGGCCAAGCCTCTCGTGACCGTAACCTCAAAAAGAGTCTTGGATTTCTTTGTAAAAAACAACGTATGTCATTTCGGGCTCCCAAAGAAGATCGTGTTTGACAACGGAACTCAGTTCGATAACGATCTCTTCACATATTTTTGTGAGAAATAAGACATAACTAAGAGTTTCTTGTCAGTATCGTAGCCGCAAGCTAATGGGCAGGTCGAGACTATAAATAAAACCCTAAAGGCAAACTTAAAGAAACAATTACATTAAGCCAAGGGATTATGGCCCGAGCAGCTCCCACAGGTACTTTGGCCCAATAGAACCTCAAATCATACCTCCACAAAACACACTCCCTTCTCTCTGACTTTTGGAAGTAAGGCCATGTTCCCGATTGAGGAACTGGTGATGACCCATAGACAGAAAACCTTTCATTAAGATCAAAACCATGAGTTACTCAATGTTGCCATGTATCTGAATGAAGAAAAACAAGAAGCGTGCCCATTATCAGTAGAGAATCACTCGCTACATTAACTCGAAGGTGAAAGGTCGCAAAATAAAACTCAGTGATTTAGTTCTCCAGAGGGTATTTTTGACAAGTAAAGATCCCAAGGATGGTGTGTTAGGATCGAACTTGGAAGGGACGTACTAGATCATGGAAATCCTATGAGAATGGACCTTTAAACTAGCTCGATTAAATGGTGAAATAGTTCCACGGACTTGGAATGCCTTGCACCTTAAAAAATATTATCAGTAGCAATTGGCATAATTACTTTTTTCTTTAATGTTTTTGGTACTGTTCCATGTAAGGCTTATTTATAAAAGTCACTTCATCTTAATAATAATGGATTTTTACGGAGTCAATATTTTCATCTTATTATTGTAAAATGTCAAGTGCCCATTTTTTAAAAAGTGATCTAGAACATGTATAAGTTCTGGTCACTTGGAGGACAAATAACCGAAAAGCTCTTAAAGGAGTAGCATATTCGAATAAAATTTGAAACTTAGAATTTTGAAAAAACTTAAAATTTGGAAAAATTTATTATTCAACGTCTTTTTAAAGCTCGAATTTTCAATGTAATTCAGAATACGAACTAAGTTGTGAAATTTCTACGAACAAAACAAAACCTAGAAGACAACTAGGAAACCCTGGATATAATTAGGTTCGAGGCTTGAACCTTAATAGGTATAATGCTATTAAGCAGATAAAACTCCTGGACTTAAACAGGTTTGAGGCCTGATTCCTAACAGGCATAACACAATTAGGCAGGAAAATTCTTTGGTATAACCAAGATATCGACTAAAATTGTTTAGCCGAGCCGTCAGAGTCCTATCTCGATCTAAAGACAACCCCTACGATTTTGAGTGTGCAAGAATTCAAAATTCATAAAACATGAGAAAATAAAAGATTAAGGGGAACAAAAATAGATCACCAATTGACAAACATGTACTAAAAAGTATATAGTTATCTTAAGGAGAAAAACCTCGATTTGAGCCCGAAGGTGATTGTTTCAGTCCTTATGGACTGAATTACAGGATAAAGAGTAAAATAAAAAGAATAAAAGCATCACCAAGCTTCGTCAACTTGCTCGAGTGATGTCACTTCCTCGCCATCCCCATCAGCAACTCCATTCGCATCAACAGTCTCGAAATGTTCTTGTGAAAAGTGAGTCTTGAACCTGGTAAGATAAGGTCCCCAAAACTGCGGTTCCATGAAGGAAAATTTTTCATCTTGGTTGAAAGCCCACCACTGGTAGAGCATCTCCTCGAGAGCATTATATGAGTCTACAATCTCCAGCCTCACTTTCTCAACCTCCTCTTTGGCTTTGCCTTGACCTCGGTCTTTCACAATCCGTTCATTCTCCTGGGAGGTGGCCAGGGTGGCCTTGGCCATCTGCTTGTTCTCTTGGGTGTTGGTTAGAGCAGCCTTGGCCATCTGCTCAGTCTCTTAGGAAGCGGATAGGGAAGCTTGGAGCTCCTCCCTACTAGCTCGAGATCGAGCAATACCGCAAACTTGGGCCAGGACAAACTACAAAGGGAAAATACAGGTCAAGTATAGTTTTGCAGAAAAAAAAGCAAGAAGTACTATAGGGGGAATGAAAGTGGCTCACAGTGTGGTTCGTTCCCATGGCAGACTCTAGAACATCTTCATGATTACACTCCTCCATAGCCCTTAGGTCTTTAACATTGGCTCTATATGCATGGCCCACCATATGGCTTGCCATCTCATAAACAGTCCCTCAGAATGCTTTTGGGATCCTGGCCAGCTCGAGTGGCTTTACTGGGAACTGAACATAGGGGATCTAAATAGAGGGAACTTCGCTCTGAATAACCTAAGGGATCGGAGTAGATGCTTGTTGAGGGAGAGGAGGAGGAACCTCTACGGGCAAAGTTTGTTGCTGCTTCTGGGTGGAGATGGCACCTCTTTCCTTCACATGAGATTTGGTGGAAGTCTCGGACATGGAAACACTTTTCTTTAATATCCTAGCCCTTTTAATTAGAGGTCCAGCTCCGGTTCCACCAACCTTAAAGACAACCTTCAAACCCAAGGCACCTTGGAAATCCATCTCTTCACCAGCAAAGGAACGAGCAAAGGATTCAAATGCAAGAAATAGTTAACCAAAATGATGCAAGAAAAAGAACAGAGTAAGAACCCTACCCTTACAGCTAGAGGAGGAAACTATTATGATTTTCTCGGGGCCATGAACCGTATTGGCTAAACCCTCTAATTCCTAGACTATTGGGGGAGGGGGGACTCTAATATTATTACAACCTGGGACCTATCGCGTTCAGGCTCTTCTTCCGACCTGGTCTAATCTACGGGCTGCCTAAAATCGGGTGAAAATACGCCCTGGTGTAGGGAAGGTCATGTCCTACGATTCGTACCATAGTCCTAAAAAATGGTGTACCTAAAGTGGAGGGTATTGTCTACCACAATAGTGCATCAAAGGTAGCTATGGTCGTAGCGTACCACTAGATGATCCACACATTAGAGGAGGGTTGTGTTTAGGTCTGGGTCAATTGGGTGACGATTTAGGAGCTGGCGAGAGTTGAAATGGATTAACCTAAAACTGGCAGCAGCCCAATTTATATCTCTATAGGGGTTACCTTGGCCAGAAGTTCCAGTTGTTGCACCAAACTCAGCTCGGTCTGGGTCAGGATGTTGCCCATCCTCAGGAGCTTTTCTTTTACACACCAGCAGCGCCACCTCTTCTTCCTCCTCAGTGTCTTCAATGGCAGGGAGAACTTCTTGAGGAGGAGGGAGCTTGGGGGGAGGCCATTGGACTTTTATGACCAAAGTTTGATCTTTACTGATCAAATTACAGGCCACCATGGTAGCATCGTTCACTACCACTCGAAACTCCTTCTCCTTTGAAGGAATACGAGACAATTTTTCGTACTAACCTCCAAGGGTCTCAGATCGCTTTGTCCTCTTGAATATAGCTGGACAAAGAAGAAAATTAGTTAGAAGGATTGAACTCAATAAGAAAGGAATTCATGCATGAAATTCGAAAAGTTAGAAAACTTACGAGGACGAATGAAGTATCGGTGAGTGTGGTTCTTGAACCCATTTGACAAAAGGAATTGATCTTTATAGTCATTTGGGTGGCTTGGGAGATCGATGATCGAGGCCAAGCTGGGGATTAGAGTGAGGTAGTAAAAATCATCACCTTGCCCCTTCTGCTCAGGATTGGCCTTGAGGCAGAAGAAGTACATAATATCGGTTGGAGTGGGGACCTCACACTCATGCTTCAAAAATAAATATTTCAGCCCCGCAAAGTTGATATGAGTTTGGGGGAGCTGGAATGGAACTAGTTCGACGTAGTTTAAAAAGTCTTCGAAGTATTGGTCCAAAGGGAGGAAAGCACCTGCTTTGAGGTGCTCATAACTCCAGGCCCCGAAGTTATCCTGAAATGGGGCGCAGCTCCGCTCTCCTTCTAGTAGAGGTCGTCCAATGAGGCCACCGGGTCCCATCTCAATCCTGTGGCTCAGCCAAATCTTATTCACCTATCCTCGGGTCATTATTCGAGACACGATGTGCTCAGCCTTGAAAAAGGCACTAGGATCTACTACGATCTCCCTGTCAACCACTGGGCCGAAGTGGGGGATAGGAGTTTCGGATGCGATCTGCTTGCCCTTATTTTTGCTCTGAGAAGAAGAGCCTGCAACATTTTTCTTTTGTTGGGCCATGATATAGCTCACT
This sequence comes from Humulus lupulus, assembly GCF_963169125.1. Classification (NCBI taxonomy): domain Eukaryota; kingdom Viridiplantae; phylum Streptophyta; class Magnoliopsida; order Rosales; family Cannabaceae; genus Humulus; species Humulus lupulus. The sequence continues at coordinate 107,727,669 of NC_084797.1, read as the reverse complement.
TGATGACAAAGCGACCTAATTAGTAGCAACCTAAAGCAAAGCCTAGCTACAGCGATAAAAGGTACGATTGACCTAAGGGTTTGAGTGCGGTTTATTTAATCCAAAATTGACGCGAGCTAAGTTATATCCTAGCACCAACGCATGTTTCCACACGCAGTCATAAGCCATGCGCTATAAACTCAGGAAATCCCTTGATATTTCAGGATTCGCATGTTAGACCCACTAACTTTTTCGAAGGTTGTTTAATGCAAAATCGCTCAGGGAATCGTAGCCCTTAAGCTACACAGAATTGAACCTAAAAACCCTTTAAATTCCTATGCATAAACAAGCAACCCAGATGCTTAATCATACACCATACCCTTTTAAAACCCAAAAAATCTACCCATTTCTTATGCATATTGCTTCCAACTAAACTTAGTATTGTGTTTTCGCCTATCACCAATCTCTATTAAGTTTAAGCATACCCTAAGTAGGAGATTGTACTGAAAAAAAAAATCAAAGAGAAAGGAACGCATTGAAAAATAAGAGTGAGAAATTTAGGCCGAGTATAGAAACACTTACAGTTCAAAAGGTTGATTGAGGGAAAAAATTGTAGCTTTGTTGAGAGTCGCCTGAGAACTTCTGAAGAATGGGAGAATGGCGAAGGGTTCTAACAATTTTAAGAAGAAAAAGGATAATTTTTTTAATGCGAAGGTTGTGAAGTTCAGGACTGACCTTCCTATTTCTACGTATGCATCAAGAATTAATCTAGGCCATCTAATTGGGTCAGCTCAGGATCCAAAGTCCAAGATTAAATGACCATTGGGTGGCGAAAAGGTGACAGGACAGTTGCCACAATACTCAAAACTCGAACAGACGCCAATTATAGACGGCCATATGTCTAACACTCAAGTAGTGGGTGGGCATGATTTCACACGACGGAAGCCTAAAAGCCCGTACTGTGTTTGTCAAAAAATGACGTCATGCACGAATAGGAGCTAGGGGGTACACCTGGCTAACTTCGACATGATTATTTCGAGTAAATACTTGATAGTGCACCATGTATATAGTCTCCTGATCGCCTCTCAGGACAATAACCTAGTTTGAGACATGTAACGGTTAGGTCATCTTCCGGATACTTTGAACTTGATTCGAACTAATGTCCGTTGACTCTTCGATTTCCAGCTCGAGGAATATGTTCAGCTTGTGGAAACTTTATCATGACGCACAGTGAAGGATCATGAAAGACTTGGAGGTTCCTTACACGCTCATTAATGCCCAGGCTATATTATATATTTATTGCCCCTAATAACGGGAGAAATTTCCATAGGCAATCGTATCCCTATGTAAATGAGAATTATCTTGATTGATTGTTTACCATATTTATGCACGCAGTTACCAAAACTTATTAAAGGATATTCACTATAAATATCAGGGACAATGGACAGGAAAAAAGACATCTTTTTGTGATACAGAAACTCTGCAAAAATTATAAGAGGTTAATAATACTGTATCAAGGACTACGTGGATTTTAACCACTAAACCATGTAAAATTGTGAGTGTGAGAAGTTGTTCATATAATTCATTACGGTTTAGAAAAGAGCACTAATATCTTTGTTATTGGATTTCTTAATCTACTGTTGGCGAAAAATTGCGTCAACAGTACTATGATCTCAAGAAAAGAGATATTAAAAAAAATCCTTTCTCTTTTTTCACAAAGAAAACTAAGAACAAAAGTCACTAAAAAATATAATGAATTTGTCCCAAAGCTTACCAACTCTTTCGTTTTCTACTTGAAATACATCTCTACAATTTTAAGAATTAAATACAAGTTCTTTAAAAAAAAAGGGTGGGGCAAGCGATTTTAAATAGAAAATAAAAGGTTGACTTGTCTAGGAAAAACCTGTCGACCAAAAAATACATATCAATTGACTGACTTGCATTAGAATGGAAGAAAATAGTAACTTCAACAACTTGGAAGATTTAACGTTACATGTCTTCTTTCACATTTTAACGTTTGAAACAAGTCTACCTTTATCTTCATAGTCTTGAGGTCTCGACATAAAAGGGAACAATTAACCAACATCAAAACTAACATTCAACAAGTCCAAATAATGTTGTAACTTATTGAGTGTTAGTACTTTAGTTCCCATATCCGTTAGAATCTCTTCTATAGCTACTTTTGCACACATAAGAACCCCTTCCTAAAGATTTTCTCTCACCAATTAATCCTAACATTAAAAGGAGCTCTTACATAGATTGATGTTCGATAAACTATCCAAAAATACATCAACTTTGCTCTTCAAGACTCTAATCTCCTTGAATATCTGAGACGTTTAAACATTTTGTTAATATGCACAAGGAACAGATTCCAAAACTAGGTATTTAAGAAAAAGTAAAAAAAGAACCATCCGACATCTTTGAGTCACCTGTGGATGTTTTTTATCATGTTGAAGTGGAAAGAGATGAACATAGGGCGGTAGTGGTTGGTGGAAACTATGATATGTTGAGCGACTCTTCTTGGTAGATCATTGAGAAAGTTAAAAGAGTTGGTTGGAAGAAAGATTGCGATTGTATTTAACTACTGATCTTCCTTTTAAAATTTCTCTATTCACGATATGGTCATTGTGTTTTATGGCGAAATATTTATTATCATGACTCACACAACCAACCCCGAGTGCTAGATTTGCCATTAATTTTGTTAGGGTGCCTGTTACTGAAGAATGGGAAAAGGCCTGACGTGAGACCATACTAATATCCAACTCTTACCATCTTCATTACAATAGCACTCCCAGCAATGTCTATACTCTATCATTCAAAATAATATTAGGATTGGTTAAATACATAATGAAATTAGTTATGCACAAAGAGGTGAAAAATCATAACAATTTCACTAAAGTAAATATGAGTAGGTTGAATTTAGTTGTAGACATTTTAAAATTATTGTTTTGGAGTATATTAGAGAACCCAAAAAGTTTGGTGGCATTTGGAGGCCTTTTTGGCTAATGTACGAAGTCAAAAGTCATTGCAACAGGCATTGCGCTGCCCGTTGAGAGGTGTTGCATCGCCTGTCTTTAAACAGGCTAGACTGGTGGCACATCACTTGCATGAGGGCAATGCATCGGTTGCCAGGCAACGCATCGCCTGCATGCAGGCGATGTATCGCGTGGGTAATCCGTACAGATCCATACAGTTACATGCCTTGGCTCCAAAACATAGTTTAAAAGGCATCTCATTGGTTAACACTACTGACAAATTCTCCTCTATCTAAAGGGTTCATTTGAGACTTAGTGAACAAATAACTCCCCACTTTCTTTCTTTAAAACTCTCTCTGTCTCTCTCTGTCTAACTCACAAAGGGTACTAGTTTTCTCCAACATCTTCATCAAGAAAGCTTGACTTCTTCGAAGACCAATGCTTGTTAATCTCAAGACTCATTCCACCATTGCAGTAGTTTGAAGAAATCTCTTATCGGAGGCTAGGAATAGATTTTTTTGGACAACAATTCAATTGTGTCAAGCCTTCATGATAATCTCCATTGATTTATTACAATGAATCACAACTTTATGATTTTATGTAACTAGGGTTTCTCTCAAGAAAGGTGCTCTCTTGCCCTTGATCTAATTTGTGTCTATTATTCCATTGTTTAAGAGATTATCCACAGTTAGATTCCTTTGAATTATCATATTCTAAATTGTGTTGATAAACCAAAATTCCAACAATAAAAAAACTCATTCCCAAACCCTAGATTTCACTTCTAAAGATTGTTTTTATCCAAGGTTATTGTTACAATACTCTAACCAAACACCATGGAAGAAAGTTCATCTATCTCATTTGTGAATGTGGGAAATTAGTTGAAGAAGCAAGGCACCCGAGAAGACGGCCTCGCATACGTGTGGAGCCTCACATAGCATAGCATATGTGAATATGGAATAATTTTCCCCTCAATCACCACGAGCCAAGACGCTAAGTTGGACCTAAAGGAAGAAAGGTCTCCCTGACAGAAGTCTAAGAGGGGCATCCGTGAGCGACTAAGTGTCGAGATACATGGGCCTCACTATGCGAGGAACTTCCTCAAAGTCTCTTTGTCCAAACCCTAGAGACACCAAGGGCCTCGCTATGCGAGGGCCATCATGCGTCTGCACCTGGTGAGGCACCAAAGGCCTCGCTATGCAAGGGTTGTCACGCGTATGCACCCGGTGAAGTGCCAAGGGCCTCGCTATGCAAGGACCATCCCGCGTATGCACCCGGTGAGGCACCAAGGGCCTCGCTATGTGAGGGCTGCCCGTATGCACCCACCAAGACACCAAGGGTCTCACATAGTGAGAACCATCCCTGAGCCTCGTGAATACCCAAGCGTGCACATGTCCCTCGTAGCCGCTCCCAATGGACCCTAGAGACCCAAGGGCCTCGCATAGCGAGGCCCATCACGCGTATGCACCCGCCAAGGCACCAAGGGTCTCACATAGTGAGACCCATCCCCGAGCCTCATGAATACCAAGCGTGCACATGTCCCTCCTAGCCTCTTCGCATGGACCCCAAAGACCCAAGGGCCTCGCATACCGAGCCCCATCACGCGTATGCACCCGTCGAGGCACCAAGGGTCTCGTATAGTGAGACCCATTTCTGTGCCTCATGAATACCCAAGCGTGCACATGTCCCTCCTAGCCACTTCGCATGGACCCTAAATACTGAAGGGCCTCGTATAGCGAGGCCCATCATGCGTATGCACCCGCCAAGGCACCAAGGGTCTCGTATAGTGAGAACCATCCCCAAGCCTTGTGAATGCCCAAGTCAAACACATCTCCAAGCCTTGTACATGCCTATTTCCAAGCCCTACACCTAGAAATATGTCCTGGAGAAAAGAAGTCTGGTTCGACACTTACCAAAATATAAAGAAGTCTGGAGAAATACATGTACGAGCACAGGGTGTACAACCCTGAGAAGGACAGAGGCATGACCCTGACATCTATGTCTGACAAGCAATGGTAGTACGAACCCATACAAAGAGTGGAGGCACTACCAGAGAACCCCCGACCATGTATCAAAGCCGACACCACAACGTCCTGTGCCACTTCCCTAACAATGTACCTACGTACGATCTTGGCCCCTGGGACCACCATGTATCAGGGGCCATTAGAGCTCCTCTATAAATAGGCTTCGAGCCCTCAATCTAAGGGGTTGGAAAATTCTTTGTATGCTCAGACAATTAAGGAATATACAATTTTTGCTCCATTGTAGTTCTGCATTTTTCTTCTTCAAGTTCTTTCTATCTTTTTCCTACATATTTTTTGCAATACATTTTGAGTTTTCTAATCCTATACCGTGGACGAGTTCTCACTGTCAACATTAGTCCTAAAGTTCATGTCCCAATATCTAGTTATTCTAGATCATTTTGATGGCTCTAACTTTGTTCAATGGCAAGACAAGTTCAAGTTCCTTCTCAGCACTTTGAAGGTATACTACATACAAAACAAAAATTTGAAGGATTTGGGTGCACAAAAGGATGATGATTCTCAAGAAGTGATCAAAGAATGGAAGAAGCGCGAAGAAGATGAGCTTATATATCGTGATCTCATCCTCAACGCTCTCTCCGATTGTCTCTATAATCTCTACACCAACTCAATATCGGTAAAGGAAATTTGGAAGCACTTGAGAAGAAATACAAAGCCAAAGAATAAGGTTCCAAGAAATTTCTCATAACTCAATATATGGAGTTCAAACTTTTTTACGAAAACCCATACTTCCAAAAGTACAGGAATTAGATGTTAATGTGAACAAGTTATCTACTATTAAGATAAACTTGCTAGAGTCCTTTATTATGAGTGCTATATTAGTCAAGTTACCTTCATCTTGGAGGGGCTATAGAAAAAATATTTTCCATAAGAATGAGGAGATATCTATGGAAGAAATCTTTAAGAACCTAAAGATTGAAGATGAGTCTTGTTCTAGAGACAAGTGATAAGAGAGTTTTTTACTCGCATTATTTTGTTTGTTTTTGGGAAAATTTGAGGTAATTAATTTTGTTTTGTCAAAAATTGCGCTAGTTTCTTTTTGTTTCAGGTTTTATAAGTCTAACATATGAGATTGAGTGAAACAAGAAGAAAATTGTTCAAAAGAATGTTGAATTTTGTCATTTTGAGGTGATCGTGGGCTCGAGGCTTGTTGATGGGTTGTGTTGGACTTTTTGGAGAAATTTTTGGAAGTTTATTCAAGATTAAAGTTAGTTGTTGAAGCGCACCAACACTATGTTGTAGCGCCTCTACGCTACGAAATTACAGAGAAGAGATTCATCCTAGGAAGAACCGCACCAGCGCTGCTTCCCAAGCGCCCTGCGCTTTGGCAAATCAGCTAAAGCGCCCCTGTGCTACATCAAAGCGCCCTTGCACTGTAGAGTTCCAGAGAGCATGTATTTTACGATTTCACAGGTGCACCAGCGCCACCAAACTAGCACCCCTGTGCTATTTTCTATATGAATGAAGAAAACAAGCATTTTGAGTGGGGAAAAAAGGTCTTTTCATAAAAAGTCATCAGGGTTGTTAATAGAGAGGAGACTGAGTGCAATTTTTAGTCTGGTTTTCATCAGAGGAGGCAAGGAGAACATCATGGGGAGCAATTTCAAAGATTGAATCTATAGTTCTTTTTCTTCTTCTTTAATTTTCTTTATGTTCAACTTAGTATTATGGATTTCTTTGCTATGTTGATGAACTAATTTTAGTTTTAGGGTTTTTAATTGATCTCTTGAACCTCTATTATGAATTTGCAAAGTTTATGATTTCTTCTTCTCCATTAACATCTATTCAATTTGTCGTTATAATATGTGATTGATTGGCCATCTTTTTACATTTTCTGTCTAAGTTTGAATCAAAATCTAAAAAGTGAGATTTGAATATGCTATAATTGATCAGACATAAATTCAATTTTGAATGAGATTATCATGGTTATTTCTGTAGTTTTTGAGTTTTCATCTTCATGCTTCCTTTATGTGAATTTGTCATAGAAATATAGAAAATTCTCATTTAGGTTGAATTTTATATTTCATAAATTGTGTATAAAATGTTTTAGTAAACTCACTATCTTAAGAAAGAAGAAAGCTTGTGAATCTTGCATTAGTAGATATTAGAGTGGATAGTTGATGAGATTAAAATTCCTAATTGCTTTCACTCTTGATTAAATTCTTGTGTTTACTTTTGAGTTTTACATTCGTTTATGTTATTATTTGCAAAATCTATAAAACTAAATTTCGTTAGCCAAATAGAAACTAAAGATTGATTATTTTATAATTGATAATTCAGTCTTCGTGGGACGATAATGAGATTTATTGAATATTACTACAATTGCGATTATGTATACTTGCGAAGCTTAATTTTCGTAACAAGTTTCTTGCACTATTTTTGGGGACTGAAATTTGGTCAATATCAAAATAGTTAATCTTATTTCTAATTTGGGTTGTTATTTAATTATTTTATGAATTTGGTTGATGTGAGATTTGTGATATTGATTTCAGGCACTAATGTTATATGCGCAGTAGAATGGGAGCTGACAGTTTAGTTCCTATTAATCATGAAATATAGAGAACTTGCAAGCAGATTTGGAGACAAAAAAGAGCAGAAATCAGTATAGGCGATGTCAGGGATAATGAGCCTAATGTTAATGTTGCTCAAGGCCAAAATGCCTGAACACTAAGAGATTATGTACTCCCTTCTGTTATAAGAGTACATTGGTTCATTAGACCACCGCCGTTGATTGCTGCAAACAACTTTGAGATCAATCAAACAATCTTATAAATGGTCCAGTCCACACTGTTCAGTTTGGTGGACTCTCCTCAGAAGATCCTCACATGCACATAGAAAATTTTCTGGAGCTATGTGCAACGTTAAATATAATGGAGTGAGCAATGATGCAACACATTTGAGGCTATTCTCATTCTCGCTGAGGGATAAAGGTAAAAGGTTGTTGAACTCCCTTCAATCCAATTCTATAAATACTTGGGAGGAGTTGGCTCACAAATTCTTTGCCAAGTTCTTTCCTTTATCAAAAGCTGCTAAATTAAGGGGGGAGATCAATAATTTTTACCAACTTGAAGGAGAATCTTTATATGACTCTTGGGAGAGGTTCTAGAAACTGTTGAGAAAGTGTCCTCATCACGGCATTGAAAAGTGGATGTTGGTCCACAAATTTTACAATGGATAGTGCAGTACTACTCGCACCATAATTGATGCCGCAACTTGTAAAGCCTTGGATAGCGAAAACCATTACACTGTGTGTTTTAAATAGTGATAGACTCTCTAAATGAGTTTCTTTGACATAAACGTGTAACTAAACATGATTAACAATTTAGGGTTAAAATTTTGGGTCAAAAGAAATATCCATTTCATTAAAATGTTTTCATTCATTCATGGGATCCCAAAATAACAATTACAAAGGCTACTTACAGTTCAAAAGGTACAACCAGCCGACCTAAGCGCAAAATAGGTTTTGACCCTCTAAAAGTCAGAATTCCGTGATCCGTAGGGGGAAAGACCGGGTAAAAACTATGCAAACCCACATCGCCTTGGGAAGGTCAATTGTGATAATTCTAAGACTGTGTAGGTATGACACTACACAATTGAAGATGGCTTAAATGGATCGATGGGTACTACCTAAGCCAAGAAGATGCATCTTGTTTTTGGTAGTCCATCACTTGGGAACTCCAAAGTTAAGCGTGCTTGGCCTGGAGTAGTCTCATGATGGGTGACCTCCTTGGAAGTTTTCCCAGGAAGCGTACGAGTGAGGAAAAAGCAAGCTGGAAAGACTCATGTTGGTTTGTAGGGTCAGTTGTCATTCCAAGTAGCAACCATAGTGACGCAGGGCATTACAAATGGTATCAGATCCATGACCCAAAGGGAAGTGTGGCCGACAGTGATGTCGGACTCCTAAAGAGGGTGATTGTGATAGTCAAAATCTTGTGATCTACAGGGGGAAAGATCGAGTAAAAACTATGCAATCCCACATTGCCTGGGAAAGGTCAACTGTGATGATTCTAAGACTGTGTAGGTATGGGACTACACAATTGAAGAGGGCATAAATGGATTGATGGGTACTACCTATGCCAACAAGATGCATCTTCTTTTAATGACCCCATCTCTTGAGAACTCCAAACTTAAGCGTGCTTGACCTGGAGTAGTCTCATGCTGGGTGACCTCCTCGAAAGTTTTCCTAAGAAGCATGCGAGTGAAGAAAAAGCACACTAGAAAGACTCGTGTTGGTTTACAGGGTTAGTCATCATTCTAGGAAGCGACCATAGTGACATGAGGCGTTACAGACCCTAGTTCCTCTTAGAAACCCAACCGTGGTGGTTGAGCAGCCGCATATGTACGTGTTGCCACCGAAGCTCTCCAACTCATGGTTGGTCCAACTTCCCTTTCCCCTTACCTACACCACATAGCACCTGTGAAACAAGGATCAACAAGAAAATTTAAACATAATCATAAGCATCTAATAACCCATCACAAAATCATAATAAGCATGCCTATCAGTAATAACCCTACTCATGCACTGTTATTACTAATAAATTCACCCCGGGGACGCTGCCCTAAATAAATTACTAATAAGTCATACCTGGGCCCGTTTCCCTACGATATGGGACTAAAGAGTCACCTTAGGGCCCACTACCCTATCCTCTGTATAACTAGCCTTAGAGTTGGTCCAGCGTACCTGACACTTTAGTTATCCAACAACCATAGGGTTATTCAAGCGTATAATACGCTCCTGATTAGGCCTAACCATATCAACCAGCGCTCAGCACGCTATTGCCACCCTTATATTATAAGTCAATGCTTTCGGCGAGCGCTCAGCGCGCTGTTGCCATCCTTGACTTATAAGTCAAGCCTTTTCAGTCAAACAATGGAAACAAGCATACTTCATTTAACAGTTATCCAAAGACAGAGTATTCAAGCATGCTTAATCAAGCAATCACATGCAAAATCATAATCATGCTCATTCACACAGGCCTGAGCCCTAATCAAATCTATATTTAACAACCGGGCCAAGCCCTAATCACGTATATCATGTACTGTGTGCAATTTTCTTACCTCTTGTGGAAGCACGAGTTAATTAACAAAAAACCCTTAGCACGATCCTATCCCGGGCCCTAGCGGTACACGAGTAACAACCATAATAAATGATATTTATCAATATAAAGTAAATAAAGGCTTCATGACCGAGTCCTTGCCTTCAGGACCTCTAATTCTATTAAATCAGGCAGTAGAATCCATCCTGAGCCCTTAGGTTTAAGTTCCCGCCACCCAAAACCCATTTTGGCCGATTCTCCCATTTTGAGTTGCTACACCCATCATAGGCACCACGACTCTCCTCAAGTCAGAGAGACCACCCTCTATTTTTCTCTAGACACGGGCCACAGTGCGATGGCGGTTCAAGGAATCGCCCAGGCTCCTGGGTTCATGAGGGCCACGGTTCTCCAAGAACAGGGTCGTAGCGTGACCCTACAAACCCAGTTTTTCAAACATTTCTCTGAGCTAATTCCTCCAAAATTCACTCTAGAAACAGTACCAAACCCAAAGTTTTAATTAAGAAGCGTGAGACTCAGATTTCTCTCTGTCCATGGTGAGGAGACGTAAATCTGTGCAAAAGCTTGTTAAGCATGATGATGTGCCAGAGCTCCCTTCATCCAATGGCGAAGTAAATGGTCAGGTTCCAATTGTTGAGGAAGTTGTTGAAGAGAAATGGGTACTGGTGATGCATTGATGGAGATCGACCCTAGGGATCTAGGTCTCACATCAACGGAGAGATATGCTCAAGCTAAAGGTTTGGGTTCAGTGTCATGGGCTGAAGAGGTTGATGCTCGATCATTTCAAGATTCAGTCAAAGAAACTTATGCTCGATTTCAGGAATCTCTTCCATCATACGATTGTACGAAGCTGCATTTCATGGAGCCTATTTAGAAGGATGGTCAGTTAGTTTCTAAGCTTGATGTAGATGAGATTGAAGTCGAAGCTTCATATTGGAAGTCTGCTCTGATTTGTGTGGTGCTAGGTGTTAATCCTCCACTAGCAGTTTTTGAAGGGTTCATCAAAAGGATTTGGGGAAGCTTGGTATAGAGCGTGTGGCTATAATGAATGTAGGGTTCACAATGGTGTAAATTCAGGGATGAAGCTATGCGTGGTCTAGATCTGGAATCAGGGTTGATTCACTTTGATAAGAAGCCTGTAGTTCTTCGGCCCTGGACTACGGACATTGATTCACTAAAGTTAGTAAAATCAGTGCCAGTGTGGATTCGGCTACCTAATCTTTGTTTACAATATTGGGGAGTGAATTGCTTGATTTCTCTTGTTAGTACAATAGGTAAGCCTATAATGATAGATAAGATAACCAAAGATAGATCTTTGATTAAATTTGCTCTTTTTTTAGTGGACATGGAGATAGCCGAATCTCTACCTCAATATATTAGCTACCTAAATGAGAGGGGTCAAGTTATGGAGCAACCTGTTGAGTATGAATGGTTACCTACTAAATGCTCAAATTGTAAAAAGCTGGGACATATAGTTGCTACCTGTAAGTTTGGTTCTGAAGTAGCCTGGAGGAAGAAGGATTCTAAGAGTACACCAGAATCTGAACTTGTTGGGGGTGAGGAGAATGGTATTCTGAATGGTTCTGATCCGATAAGCTTTGTTCAGATTCAACAATAGTAGATAGGAGTGACTCAACCAAGTGATAGACCTAAAGAACAACATTGGTCCTATCCAAAAAAATCTGCGGTTATGAAACCAGCAGACCAGAATCCAATTCAGCAAACCAAGAACTCATTTAGTGTTCTCCAAGAGCAACAAAGGGTTTTGAACATACTGAGTTGGAATGTTAGAGGTTTTAATAAGAAGAATAAACAGATGTCAGATCTTGATGTCTGTCATTCGAATAAAGTTGGAATTGGGGCTCTTCTTGAAACTAAAATCAAGGGAGAGAAAATTAAGGATGTTATGTATTGTACTTTTTTTGGTTGGGATTATTATAGTAGTTTGAGATTGGAGGGTAGAATTTTACTGATTTGGAAGGCTAGTTTGGTTCGTATTGAAAAAGCGACCAATTTTTACATTGTAGATTTAGAATATGCAATAGCAAACATCATTTTTGTCGTACTATTGTGTATGGTTCTTGTTATCCAATAAATTAGCATTTGTGACGTGGCGAATAATCTCTTGACACGTGCCTGACACCTGGAGCGTCTGCTAGAGTATCGACCAGGAGACACACCAGAAGCAGGGCAGACCTGTTTTTACCACGACCAGACTGGTCGGTGGTTCCGCTGGCGAAGCAACATTTATGGAAAGATCTTATGTATCCCAAATTTATTTCATGCAATCTTCGGAATATCCCATGATTCAGGGGATAATATCTGTAACAATATTGGGCAACCCTCCATGAGCCTATAAAAAGCAGGAGAAGGCTCATGGGAAGGGACCCTTTTTGGGAGCCCGGAAATCATAGAAATATAGAAGTTATCTGTGAAAACTAGTATTGTTTATGAGGAGTGTTGAAACTCATTGAGCCCAAGCTCTCTGATCACACTTTTGTTCCCATATCAATATCATTCTAAGTGGACGTAGGTCATTACCAGATTCTGGGGCCGAACCACTATAAATTACTGTGTTTTCTTTACTTTTGTCATTACGTTATTATCTATACATATTCGTCTATATCATTCATATTTTGACTCCGTGTCAGTTGGCTAAAACGAGGGTCAACATTCTGGTGCTTTCATTGAGAGGGCGACTCATCATTGTTGATAAAACTAATGGAGAAAGCAGGGAAGAAAGCTGCTCAGACCGCCGCCGCTGCACCGTCGAATCCGCCACCTCCTCCTCCCCCTGCAAGCATGGCGGAAGATGAACCGCAACTAGATTTTGAAGAGGAGGAAATGGACGATGTGACTTTGAGGAGCACCTTGGGCACGTTGCAGGAAGAGCTGGCTAGTCTGAGAGCCAATCAAGAGACTGCCGCAGAAGCTATGGCAAGGCAGCAGCAGGAACTTGATCGTCAGAGGGCGGAGTTGAGCGAGAGACAAGCGGAGGTGGATCGCTGCCAGACTGAGGCCATGGCAGCCCTTGAAGCGGCCTTGCTGTTGGCCAGAAATCAGGCCGCGCCTGCCTTGCAGCCTAATCAACCTGAAACTGGGCCACCCCAGGGAGGTCCCAATCCTAGCCCACCGGTCCATCCTTCAAGTCCGCAAAGGCCTGAACAGCCCCAGATGCCCCATGACGACGTCCCACTAGACCCCGAGGCAGATCCACCATCCCACGCTGCTCGAGGTAATCCCCCGCAGCAAAGGCAGAATAGGGCCGAGCGACAGCCTCGTAGTCCTAAACGCCGCGAGAATGATGGGCCACACCAAGCGAACAGGGGTCACTACCCTCCTGGTAACAGGAGAGACTCGGAGTTAGGCTCTGCGGTCCGTGGATCCCAACAGCATGATAATGCACGGGGACATCGCGACCAGCGCAGGCCACCCCCTAACGCTCGGGGTGTTTCTGCCAGAGACGGGAATAGAGGGAACAACCAGTCTTACCATAGCCAGTCAAAGTTCAAAGATGGCCACGGCTACAACGAGGCTGACTCAGGCAAGAACAATGCTGATGGGAGGAACGGAAATAAAGGTAAGAGCAGGAGCCAAATACCTCAAGATGATCAGCCAAATAGACAAGATGCTGGGGGGCAACCCCGGCAAAATAATGTCTTCAACCGGCTCGGAGGTAGCGAGCAACGGAGAAGAGAGGAAGATCTAAGAGACATACTCAATGATCGTCGAGAGAAGCATGGTGAGAACATCCCCCCAGCAGCAGAGACCGTGGCTATTCCTACTGCCTTGCAAGCCCAGATAGACGCACTAAATCAGGCTGTGCAACAATTGGTCGGAGGAAGAACCTCTTATATTGACCACGATAGAAGAAAAGGCACTCCATTTATCCAAAGAATAGCCAACGCAGAGACTCCCAGCAAGTTCAAGATCCCCACGCTCCCGAACTTTGATGGATACGGAGATCCCGTCTCGCATGTGAATAAGTTTGAAATCCAGATGGACATTCAGAAGGTGTCCGAAGACGCTCGGTGCAGGATCTTTCCTGCAACACTTTCTGAAGCCGCGCAGGAATGGTTCTTTAAGTTCCCACCTGCAAGCATAGTTTCCTGGGAAATGTTCGTAAGGGAGTTCTACGGACAGTTCTACGCAGGTCGTGTCCACCCGACCGAAGCAAACCAACTGGTTGAGATCCGCCAGCAAGATGGAGAATCACTAAAAGATTACATCCAGTGCTTTATGCGAGCGGCAGCCGGAGCAAAGACAGTCGGGGACGAAGGAAAAATGATGGCTATAACCGCGGGAGTGAGACGCCGTTCGCCCCTATGGAAAAGTCTTCGTAAGGATGGGGTCAGAACCACCCAGGAATTCTTAGATCGAGCTGATCGGTATATCAAACTCGAAGAAGCCATTGCCGATGATGGAAAATCCTCGAACAAGGGCAAGAAGGATGCCGAGCCCGCCAAAGCCGCCAATGGCACCAAACCAAATGGCAACGGCAAGGGCAACGGTAATGGCAAGAATGGTGGGAAACGGCAACACAATGAGCCTTCCACCTCCGACAATAAACGAGCCAAGGGTAATCGTTATGAACCTAGGTTCACTAACTACACTGCCCTCGTTGAGTCTCGAGGAGAGGTATACCAGGCCACAAGCTCTAGTGTGCCCTACAAGAAGCCTGGGCCCATTCGAAAAGACATTTCGAAAAGAGACACTACCAAATTCTGTCGTTATCATAACGACTATGGACATGACACTAATGAATGCAACCAGCTAAAAGATGAAATCAAGTTCCTCATTAGACAAGGACACTTGAGAAGGTACATACGGGCCTCGGGAACTTCCCAACGAGAAGCTCCAGGTGGCAACGAGCAGACGTCCACACGCCAACGCTCACCACCATTACAGCCTGCCCCCGTAGCCGGAATACTTTTAACCATCTGTGGAGGCCCACACCTCGCTGGAAATAGCGGAAAGGCTAGAGAACGATATGCGCGAACTTTGCGCCACGACCAGGACATCGAGATGATGACTGTGGAGGACCGAGCGCCGAAAAAGGCCCGCTCAGAGGAGTGCGGGATAACCTTCTCTGAGGACGATGTCCAACACGTCCGGTTCCCACATTCCGATCCGCTGGTCGTGGATATCCAAATGGCCAATATGATGGTAAAAAGAGTACTGGTCGATACAGGGAGTTCAGTGAACATCCTGTATAAATCAACGCTGGAGCGCATGAAGTTGTCCGTGAAGGACTTGGAGCCCTGCAATCAAACCATATACGGCTTCTCTGGAGAAGGACTCGCACCAGCCGGAATGATCAAACTCCCAGTAACAACGGGTACAGCGCCTGCCTCAAGGACATTACTCGCCACTTTTGTAGTGGTCGATTGTCCTTCAGCGTATAACGCCGTTATTGGAAGACCCATACTGGTTGAACTAAGGGCAATCATCTCCATGTGGCATCTAGCCATGAAATTCCCAACGGACGCAGGAGTAGGATGCGTTTTGGGAAACCAAAGGGAGGCCAGGGAGTGCTATAACGCCTCGATCACAAAGGCAAAAAGTGGAGCATCGAGGAGCGCTACTCCAGAACGATTACAGATGACGGAAGACAGACAAACCCAATCAGGTGGAAAAGTCACCAAATAGGGTGTTGCCCAAAGTGAGGATATAGATTTGGATCCTCGCTTTGGGGATTTTGAAGAAAATGTTGGACCCGTCGAGGACCTGGAGGAGGTCCATCTCGATGAAAAAGACCCGACTCGAATCGTAAGGATTGGGAAGAATTTAGAACCTACCGCGAAACAGGCGCTGGTGGAATTCTTGCAAGAGAACCAGGGATTTTTCGCCTGGTCACACAAAGACATGGTTGGAATAGATCCTGCGGTGATCAGCCATGTCCTGAACATAAACAAAGTCTTTCCACCGGTGCAACAAAAAAGAAGGCTGCTCGATAAAGACAGATCAAGAGCCTTGAAAGAAGAAGTCGAAAGACTTAAAGAAAATGGGTTCATCAGGGTGGCGTTTTATCCATCATGGGTCTCCAATCCGGTGTTGGTCCCCAAGCCTAACGGCAAATGGCGGACCTGTGTGGATTTTACAGACCTCAATAAGGCCTGCCCAAAAGACTGCTTCCCACTCCCGAGGATCGACCAGCTAGTCGATGCAACCGCTGGGCATGAGACCCTTTCGTTCATGGATGCGTATTCAGGCTACAATCAGATCAGCATGCATCCCCCTGATGAGGATCATACCAGCTTTCGGACCGATACGGGCTTATATTGTTACAAATTAATGCCCTTTGGACTGAAGAACGCAGGTGCAACTTACCAACGATTGGTCAACCACATGTTCAAGGAGCTGATCGGAGTAAGCATGGAAGTATATGTGGATGACATGCTGGTAAAGTCCAAGAAGGCTGAAGGACATGTGAAGGATTTGCAAAGGTGCTTTCATGTGTTAAACAAGTACCATATGAAGTTGAATCCCCTCAAATGTTCCTTCGGAGTCGGGTCAGGAAAGTTTTTGGGATTTATAGTGAATTCAAGGGGAATCGAGGCCAACCCCGACAAGATAAAAGCCCTGATCGATATGAAGTCGCCAGAAAAGATCAAGGATGTCCAAAGCCTGACCGGAAGGATAGCTGCCCTTAGTAGATTCATCTCAAAATCAACTGACAAGTGCGTCCCATTCTTCAATCTACTTAGGGGAAATAAAAAGTTTGAATGGACGGAAGACTGCGAGCAAGCATTCCAGACAATAAAGGCTCATATGTCGCAACCTCCTGTCCTATCAAAACCAATGGAAGGAGAGACTTTGTATATTTATCTGGCGATTACCGAAGTTGCTGCTAGTGCGGTACTGATACGGGAAGAAGAAGGCGTGCAGAAAGCTGTTTACTACGTCAGCAAAAGGTTGATCGGTGCAGAATTAAAATACCCACCGATCGAAAGATTAGCGTATTGCCTAATTCTAGCTTCCCGAAAGTTGCGACCGTACTTCCAAGCCCATCCTATCACGGTTTTTACCGACCAGCCCCTTCGGCAGGTCCTCCAAAAACCTGAGGCGGCTGGACGACTGTTAAAATGGGCGGTCGAATTGGGACAGTTCGACGTGACTTATTCACCGCGAGCAGCAATAAAAGGGCAAGCCTTAGCCGATTTTATTGCGGAGTTCACCGAACTCCCCAGCAACGAGTTGTGCGAGAAACCTGAGGCGCCCATGCCTCAAGACAAGACTCCTTCGTGGAAACTATTCACAGATGGATCATCTAATGAATCTCATGCTGGAGCGGGAGTGATATTGATAACGCCCGAAGGGCATCGATTTCACTGCGCAATCAGGTTTGATTTCGCAGCGTCAAACAATGAAGCGGAATACGAAGCACTCCTCGCTGGACTGAAAATGGCCAGGGAGATGAACATAAAAGCGCTCGATATTTTCAGCGACTCTCAGCTGTTCATGAATCAAGTCCTGGGAGAATATCAAGCGCGAGGGTTAAAAATGATGGCCTACCTTAATAAAACGAAAGATTTGCTAGCACAGTTTACAAAATACACCCTCCAGCAAATTCCGCGAGACCAAAATTCGAATGCAGACGCCTTGGCCAAACTTGCAAGTGCCAAAGATGCTGACACCTTGAACATAGTCCCAGTAGAGAGATTAAGTGAACCAAGTATTGATGCAGCCGAAGCCAGCATGGAAATTCGAGTAGAAGATACATGGATGGCCCCTTACCTGGAGTATCTGACAAATGGGACATTGCCAATAGATAGAAACAAAGCCAGAACTCTGCAAAGACAAGCTGCTAGGTACATACTGCTCGACGGTGTTATGTACCGAAGAGGATATTCAATGCCACTGCTCAGGTGCATTACATCAGAAAAAGCTAAGGAACTCATGAAAGAGGTGCATGAAGGCTTCTGCGGAGATCACGCTGGGGAGCAGAGTTTGGCGAAAAAAATTCTTCGACAGGGCTATTTTTGGCCAACGATGAACGAGGATTCAATGGAGTACGTACGAAGGTGTGATAAATGTCAGAGGTTCTCCAAAATCCCACGAGCAGCTCCAAACGAGCTAAAGCAGATGCAAAGCCCGTGGCCTTTCGCAATATGGGGAATAGATTTAATAGGATCACTACCGACAGGAAAAGGAGGAGTAAAGTACGCAGTTGTGGCAGTCGATTACTTTACAAAATGGGTCGAAGCTGAACCACTCGCAACCATAACGACCAAGAAAGTTCTCGACTTTGTCATCAAGAACATTGTGTGCCGGTATGGTTTGCCCAGAAAGATAGTTTCAGACAACGGAACCCAATTTGACAGCGACCTGTTCACCGATTTCTGCGAAAGGCATAAGGTAATCAAGAGCTTTTCTTCAGTCGCACACCCCCAAGCGAACGGGCAAGTCGAAGCTGTAAACAAAACCCTCAAAGACACCCTGAAGAAAAGACTTGAAGAAGTGAAAGGAGCATGGCCAGAACAACTACCGGAAGTCCTCTGGTCATATAGAACATCTCATCGAACAGCCACAGGGCGTACCCCATTTTCCTTAGCCTATGGGTATGAGGCCATGATACCCGTCGAGATAGATCCCCCCTCACATCGGCGTTTAACGTATGATCAAGAGAAAAACAGCCAGCTAATACTGGAGTCCTTAGACTCAATTGATGAGATACGAGAAAAGTCTCAACTCCGAGTTGCTGCTTATCAACAAAAAGTCGCCCGGTACTTTAACTCCAAAGTTAAAGAAAGAAGATTCAACGTCGGAGACTTGGTGTTACGACGAGTCTTCTTGAATACCCGCGACCCCACTGCCGGCGTGCTCGGACCTAACTGGGAAGGACCTTACCAGATTGAAGAAGTCCTTCACCCAGGCACCTACAAACTTGCACGCTTAAACGGAGATCTCGTTCCACGTTACTGGAATGGAGAACACCTGCGCAAGTATTATCAATAAACAGCCCTTCTTAAAGGACTGGCTTGTTCAAATTTTCCCCATTAATTTTTACAAGTTTTGCAAAGAGGGTTAGCCACGGTGTATGGCTAACTGCTCGTATATGTAAGATTCTGTTTCAGAATCATTCGTAAAGACATGATTAGTCCATTTTTAATACGAAATTATAAGGGACTGTGCTCAGCCAGTCGTTCTTGCCAAACTTTGTGAATTTACATTTACAAGTATTTGTTCATTACGTGTGTTGTTTTGCTGTATTACAAGTATCATTTTTCCGCGCGAACAGTAATGTTCGAACAGGCCATGGTCAAGGCAAGTGACCAAGGACCTAAGAGCTCCTCGATCACTTGGGGGGCATATAAGGCACATCGATAGCAAAGCATACTCTCAAGGTATGTAAACACATGAACAAAATGAGTGAAAGCATGCTTCAAGTACTTAGAGTATTTTTTCAAAATATATGATGCCAAAGTACTATGCTAAGTTCGGTCATACGGACAAACGTTATAATAAGTAAAAATATTATAACACCAAGAGTTAAGCTTTTACACCGCAAGCATTGCTGCTTGGATGTAATTGTTCAAACAAAAAGATTTACTGCCCGTGCAGCAAAGTTTAAAAAGAAATTATTGTCTTTACATTGCGACCCGTGGGTCGCGTGTTTAAAAAGAAAGAAGAACAGCTAAATAAATTAAGAAGCATGGGGGGCAGGAGGATCCTGGGCAACAACCTGATCAGTCTCTTCCTCGATGGTTTCTTCGTCCAAACCAACGACGCTTGGGGTTGCAGGAGTCGCAGCTCTCGCCTCCTCTTCAGCCAGTTGAGCAGCGCACCGAGCCAACTCTGCAACTCTGACCTCCTCTGAAAGGTAGCTAAAGTCAGCACCCTGATTATGTTTCAAAAAGTTATAGAAACATCGGAGTGTCGCCCTCTTATACTTTTCCAGATTCTTGGAGTTGTCAAGCTCCGACTGCTGCACCTTCCCCTCGAGAGTGGCAATAGTCTCGTCCTTAGACTTGACTACCCCCTCCAGATGCTTGATCTCGCGGAGATGAGTTTTATTGTACGACCGGTACTCTTCCCTCAGCTTAACCGCTGCATCTTTAGCAGCTTCAGCCGCAGACAGTTTGGTCACCGCTGCATCCCGCTCTTGGACCACCGTCCCCAACTCCTTAGCATGTTTGGCTTCAGCAGCCGAAAGCTCCTCAGCCGCCTTCACCTGATGTTTCTCGAGAACTTTAGCCTCAATCTGCTCAAAGTAGGCCTGGGCTCGGGTACGAGCAGTGATGGCAGAAAGTAAGGCCTGTAAACGAAAGAAAAAGAAGTCAAGACTCATCGCGAGAACTGAAAAAACAAAGACTCGAGAAACAAAGAAATACTTACGCTGGAGATCTCGTTCAGAGTCCTGTTCAGGATCTGATCGACTGGTAGCTCTGCAGCTTGGATCATGGCAGCACCAACACGCTCACCTCTGCCAATCCATTCAATTCGATCCTTAGCGGATCGAATGGTATGGCTCACGAGCCTGGCCTCATGAGCCTCTTCGCGAGAAAGATGCTCCCTAGCAGGCGCAGGTGGAGGATTGGACTGAGCAGGGGTGTTTTGCTGTTCAGAAGGAGCTGGAGGAGGGGTAGGAGTTCGCCCAGTTGGCGCAGGACTTTGCCCGGTTGGAGTGCCCTGAGGAAGGTCTTCTGGTCGACTCTTCTTGGCTGAAGGGCCTCGACTGGTTTCACCAGTTCGTTTCTTTGACCTCCGTTGAAGTTGAGGGACTTCCTCTTCCTCTTCGGCCTGGTACATGTCAAAGATATTGGGAGTCGACATATCTGCATGAAAATAAACACAAGAGGTTAATAAGGGAAGAAAAAGGTGGAAAAAAGTAATACAACAGAAAGAAGATAATAAAGTGAATACCCGAGCTACAACTACTGGTCGCTATACTATTGACTCTATTAATCATATACTCATTTTCTGGCATGAAGAAGTTTGGCCCTAGATTTGGAGCATATGTAAAGTTGCCATCCCCGTCAAACATGTGACAGGGGATTGGCAGACCATTTAAAAGCGAAATAACGTTACCATTGTCATTAGAAGACTCTTCCAAGTCAACAACTGGTTCTTTGGCCTTTTCTTTCCCCTTGCCTTGGGGAGCAGAATGCCTTTCTGCAGAAGGGCTGCCCGTGGGTTCCCTGATCGTAACTCCTGTTGGCCTCCTCCTTGGAGAGGGCACATGAAATTGCTGCTCGGGAACCCCCCCAGCAGTGGGTTCGTCCGTTTCGGACCCTCTACTATCATGGCGAGGAGCCAGAAGGCCAGACGACCTCAAATTCTTTTCTTGTGTCAAGGTCTTGACACATTTGGTAGCGGCAGACATCTTGGCCAGAGTGTCAGACCTCGACACCATATCTGGTGTTGGGGTCGGGCGCAACCAGGGGCCTGAAAAGCAAGTCGAGTTTGAGAAATGACGAAAGGAAATACTCTATGATAAAGTATCGACCAAGGCAAAGACAAAATTGTACCTCCTCTCGCGAAAGCCAAGTTGTTGCTGGATATGTCCGGAGTAAAGAAGTACTCCTTGTTGTAATGTCCCACGTTTGATATGTGGGTGGTGCCACTCAAAAAAGTCCGGCCAGTTTCCTGATGGCAGAAGTGAAAAAAGCCCGTCCCGTTGTGTTGAGGATTGGACTTAAGGTCAAAAAGGTAATTAACCTCATGAGGTGAAGGTTCTGGCCACTTGTTAAGTTTGTACAGGACATAGAGTGCAGCCAACATCCTATATCCATTAGGGGTTATTTGAAAGGGAGCGACGCCGAAATAATTGGCCACCCCCACAAAGAAAGGATGAAGAGGGAGATAAGCCCCCGCTTCAATGTGATACCGGGACCAGGCGCTGTTTGCCCCTCCTGGACGGTTAGCCCTCTGCTCCGCAGTAGGATGTGTAATGGTTACCCCCGTTAGGGGGTATTTTCTGAAGCAGTTCGCGACCATCCGAGGGGTCATCGAACTGGCTGGAGGGGTGTACCACTCGACATCAGGCGGATTGCGATGACGAGGACGAGCCCTAGTTTGGATATTGGGGTCAGGAGTAAGATTCTCTCGACCACTGGTCGAGGGAGCCCCCGCCTGCGAATCAGGCTGGGCAGAAGGAGAAGGGTTACTTTTAGATTCAGGCCTTTTCTTGCCAGAAGATTTTGAACGGGCCATTGAAGGAGAAGGGTGCGGTCTGGAAGAGGCTCGTGAGAAGGGTATCTGGTGGATGCGATCGGCTAGTTGTTCTTCTCCCTCGAGCAGTTGGGCAAGGAGGTCGTCGTCGATGGGTCTCTCACCTCCCCACAAATCTGGCATTAAAATCTGCAAACAGAAGAATGGGGAGGCGAGGTCAGAGGGATCTAGGAGATTCTTAAAGTAACGCTGCTCGAAGTATAAAAGCTAAGCCTTTATATAACAGCATTCAAACTAAGTCTCTCTGCGTAAACAGTTTAAAAAAACGGACCAAAAGGGTGAAAGTGAAAAGTTTTCCTGAAAAGCTTTTTCGACTCCCCTCACGACGGGAAGAAAGTATTTCCAACTGGATTAAAAAAATCGAAATGCTACTTCGATCCTACGTCCTAAAAAGTGCTAATCCTGGGTTTTAAACCTACTCAAAAGCCTACTTTGCCTACAAAAACATCTTATCTACAGGCGTTCAAAAAATCAGAAACCAAGAGATTCAAACAGTACACCATTTAAAAGCATACACCACGAAAGCTTAGAAGCATGGAGTTTCAGAGTAACTTACCAAGGAAAGTGGTCGTGAAGATGGAAATGAGAGTTTCGGGAGTCAATGAGCCCACCGTCTGATCCTACAGCACGAAGGAAGGTTCGCCGGAGAGAGTAAAGCTCTGGTTTTTAGGGTTTTTCGACAAAGAGATGACGTGCGTAAAAAGGGAAGAAGTACCTCAAGTAACCTTATATAAGTTTGTCTTTGGTATTCAAAAGGCGTGATCATTAGTTTTCCATTTTCGAAGTATGGGGAAGCGTGATGGCCGTCATAATTGTTTCTGGGAAACCGAAAAGCCTTGATTAGACAGGAGTGGTTTGCTTTTTTCAAGAACGCACGAAGGGCTCTGACACGTCAGGAGGGGTTACCGAAGGGTCGTTCGCTCAAAGTTTATTTACTGTTCGTAGTAAATAAACTTTGGGGGGCAAATGTTATCCAATAAATTAGCATTTGTGACGTGGCGAATAATCTCTTGACACGTGCCTGACACCTGGAGCGTCTGCTAGAGTATCGACCAGGAGACACAACAGAAGCAGGGCAGACCTGTTTTTACCACGACCAGACTGGTCGGTGGTTCCGCTGGCGAAGCAACATTTATGGAAAGATCTTATGTATCCCAAATTTATTTCATGCAATCTTCGGAATATCCCATGATTCAGGGGATAATATCTGTAACAATATTGGGCAACCCTCCATGAGCCTATAAAAAGCAGGAGAAGGCTCATGGGAAGGGACCCTTTTTGGGAGCCCGGAAATCATAGAAATATAGAAGTTATCTGTGAAAACTAGTATTGTTTATGAGGAGTGTTGAACTCATTGAGCCCAAGCTCTCTGATCACACTTTTTTTCCCATATCAATATCATTCTAAGTGGACGTAGGTCATTACCAGATTCTGGGGCCGAACCACTATAAATTACTGTGTTTTCTTTACTTTTGTCATTACGTTATTATCTATACATATTCGTCTATATCATTCATATTTTGACTCCGTGTCAGTTGGCTAAAACGAGGGTCAACAGTTCTAATCTGTTGGAGGCTAAGAGAATCCTTTGGTATGATTTGGCTCATTTTCTCTTCCCAATTAAAGCTTGGGTCCTCTTAGCAGATTTTAATGCTGTCTTTGCCCCTAATGACAGAATGGGTGGGAGACCAATCTCAGTGAAAGAATTAGAGGAAGCTAGGCAGTGGCTTGACCTTGGTTTGGTGGAGGAACTAAAGATAGTGGGATCTTATTATACTTGGTCTAACAATCAGGAAGGGGGGGAACCGCATATTCTCTAAGTTGGATAGGGTGTTTTTCTAATGAGGACTGGTTGGATTCTTTTCCAAGTGTTACTGCTGTCTCTCATTGGGAGGTGATTTCATACCACTGTTTTATTCTGCTCAAACAAATTGTAGTAAAAAACATGGGGGTGCAACCGTTTGGATTCTATAATATGTGGACAGCTCATCCTAGTTTCAGGAAAACAGTTTTGGCCAACTGGTCTAAACCACTACAAGTAGAGGGTCATGGCTTGGAGCAGGTAGTTTGGAAACTTATCCACCTTAAGCATGTGTTGAAGAATTTTAATTAGAGGGTTATGGGGGATGTGGTTTGTAACTATGAGAAAAGTAAAGCTTTATTTCAGCAGGCCAAATCCAATCTTTATAATGACCCGAACAATAGCTATTTGAGTGCTGCAGAAAGATCAGCTTTCCTGGAATTTAGTAGACAGGAGAAGCTCTATGCTAGTTTTCTTTGTCAAAAGAGTAAAATCGATTGGCTTCGTTATGGTGACAAAAATTCCTCTTTCTTTCATGCTAGTCTGAAGAAAAGGAAAGTCGCCAATAGGATTGTGTCTTTTATCTCTGCTGAAGGTGAGGTTGAGGATGATTATAATAACGTTGTTCATCATTTTTTGCAGCATTTTAAGAGTTTCTTGGGCTGTACCAGTAAAGCATCAGGTAGCATCGACCCTCACACTATTGCTCTTGGTCCGGTTTTGGATTTTGATGCCCAATTGGAGTTAATCAAACCGTTTTCCTTTCAAGAAGTTAAAGCTGCTCTGTTCAGCATTCAGTCTATCAAGAGCCCAGGTCCTGATGGATATGGGGCTGGATTCTTCAAAGCTTTATGGAAGGATATAGGCAAGGAGGTGTCTCTGGCAGTGCTTGATTTTTTTGATTCTGGGTATATTCCTAAATTTTTTAATAATACTATCATTGCTCTCATTCCTAAGGTGGATCATCCAGTTAATGCAGCTGATTATAGGCCTATCACTTGCTGTACTACTATTTACAAATGCATTTCTAAAATGCTTTGTAGTAGGCTTGCAACTGTTCTCCCTTCTCTGATTAATCAAAATCAGGGAGCTTTTAAAAAGCATAGATCGCTCGCTTATAATGTCCTCATTCTTCAAGACTTGATTAAGGGATACAATAGGAAAAATAGCTCTCCTCGGTGTACGATGAAGATTGATATTAGTAAAGCTTACAACTCCATTGATTGGGATTTCTTGGAGAACTTATTGAAAGCTGTTTGTTTTCTTTGTCACTTTATTAGATGGATCATGGTTTGTTTGAGAGGTACTTCCTACTATTTGGTGATGAATGGGCGGTAAAGGGCTTTGACAAGGTGACCCTATCTCCCCAATGCTCTTTGTTATAGTGATGGAATATCTTACTCGTTTATTGTTTAAAGCCTCCAAGGAGAAAGATTTCAGATTTCATCCTCTTTGCGAATCTCTAAATCTTATTAGTCTCTGTTTTGCTGATGATTTACTACTGTTTTGTACAGCTAATAATAATTCTGTTCAGATCAGCCAAAGAACTTTTGAGGTTTTTTCTTCTTCCTCGGGTTTGATAATCAACAATCATAAGTCTCATATCTACTTTGGTGGAGTGCCCGATACTTTTAAAACTTCTATTCTGGAGATATCTCAGCTGGTAGAAGGTTTCTTCCCTCTGACTTACCTAGGGGTTCCTTTGAGACCAACAAAATGGAAGGCAATTGACTATGATATCATACTCAAGAAGATCAGGTTGAGGCTGAATGTTTGGGCTAGTAGACATCTGTCTTATGTAGGTCGGGTTCAGCTAGTGCACTCAGTGTTGATGGCGATTTGTAATTATTGGATTATTATTATTCTGTTACCTCAAGGTGTAATTAGAGACATGGATTTTCTTTGTAGGAACTTTCTCTGGGGCGAGAAGGGTTCCCGAAGCAAATTTCATCTTACCTCTTGGGAGCAAGTTTTTCGTCCGAAGATTTATGGGGGTTTGGGTTTTAGAGAGGGCTCTACTAGGAATAAAATTATGCTTGCAAAATTTATATGGGCTATCTCTTCTAAGTAGGATTTGCTTTGGGTAAAATGGGTGAATTGTATTTACTTAAAAGGGAGTCATCTTTGGGATTATATTTTGCAGCATGATACCAGCTAGTACTGGAGGAAACTTATCAAACTCAGCAGGTCTTTGTCCATTTCTAATTTGGAGTCTTTTGTAGTGCATGGTAAGCTTCAGCTGGGTAAGCTATACTCTCTGTTTCTGCGAGGCGAACCAGTTAGCTATATGAAGTCTGTTTGGTGTAGTATTTTAGTTCCCCAAGCACATGTTTATCATGTGGCAAGCTATAAACTAGAAGTTGCTTACAAGGGACTTGCTTCACTCTTGCCATCTGCTTATTCCCTGTTTGATTTGTCCGGTTTGTGCTCAAGAGGTTGAAAGTCACTCTCACCTATTCCTTGTGTATGGTTGGCTGGGAGAACTCATTTGGCCTGAGTAGTTTGAGGATTGGCTTTATTGGCTGGCTGGTTGTAGAAGAGGCTAGGTGTTTCGTCTGGTGGCAGCAGCTCTTGCTGCCACAATATATTTTATTTGGCTCAATAGGAACAAATGTTGTTATGAGTTTAGCTGTAGTATTGTTACTCATATTGACTCTTTGATCATATTTTTTGTTAAATCTAGAGTTCTTAGTATTAATGCAAAGAATTTGTCTTCTAGAGAGAAACAAATGTTAAATTTTGTCTCTAGTCTGTAATTTGAGGGGGAGTTTTTGCTCCGGCCTTTTGTTGTACTAGCTTGTTTGATCAATATATTTTGTTCTTGATCAAAAAAAAAAAACAGTACCAAATCCCCAACTGAGTTCTAGAACATCATCAGTACATCACAGGATCAAAACCCAACTCTCAAAGAAATAAAAAAAACTCCCAAAAGCCATAAAATTCAATCATGCTTAAGAAACTTAATGAAAACAAAAACTCAAAAAATTAAAGCTCAAATTTCCTCTGATACAGACGTTTTCAAGCTAAATTCCTAAGCTATCAATCTTCTAATCTTCCCTAGAATCGTTATGACTATAATGTCGCTTGAATCTGAGCTCTAAAACTCAAGTTTCCTTCGAAAACGCTAACGAGTGTAAAGACACAACAGGAGAGAGAAAACGAGAGTGAGATTGTGTGTTTTTTTCTGAGTTAATGAACTCAGTCGAATCCTTATATACAAACGGTCCTAAATGACTAAAATTCCCCCACTCAACCCACTTCTCCCTCGACACCGCACAAGGTCAAAAATATCATTTTAACTCTCTAATCCTGCTCTATAATTAAATTTCCCAAATAATTCCGCTAAACCCATAATATTGCTATTTCTCCCAAAATATGACTCATGCTACATTGAGTCTCAGCGACTCTCCTCGTCATCCTAAATACCCCTTCGCTCGCCTCGAGCCTGGTATTTCTCCTCGTTGTGACTAGACCACTACATGCTCCCTAGGATCGTCACATGCCGAATAACTGAAACATATCCACATAATAATGTGGTCTCAATCAATATGCACACATATATATATATATGTATATATAAATATGCCATCAATGAGCCAAATTACGGGCCCACGTTACCTAAACATGCCAATATAGTCATATTATAATATAATCCATATAATCATGCTTATCATCACATAATAATGCAATTAAATCAATTATTTCCCTCCTGGCCCCTTAATAAAGGCACTAAGCCTTATTAGGGAAATTGAGACGTTGCAACTATCCCTTTCTTACAGGAATTTCATCATCAAAAGTTTACCTAAACAACTCGGGATACAGATCCTGCATGTTGGACTCTAATTCACAAGTTGCCTCCTCGACCTTGCTGTTCCTCCATAATTCCTTAACAAAAGGTATGGTTTTGCACCTCAAGACCTTGTCCTTCCTGTCTATTAACTGGACTGGGTGTTCTTCATAGGAAAGATCTGCCTGCAACTCCAGATCTTCGTAACTCAATACATGAGTCACATCTGACACATACTTCAGAAGTTTAAAAATTTGAAACACATTGTGTACGACCGACAGTGGCGGAGGTAAGTCCAATCTATAGGCCATCTAACCGATCCTCTCTAAGATCTCAAATGGTCCCACAAATCTAGTGCTCAACTTTCCCTTCTTCCCAATTGTATTCACCCCGTTCCATGGTGAAACTCTAAGGAAGACATAGTCTCCCACTTGGAACTCCACTTTCCTACGCTTTGGATCATCATAACTTTTCTGTCTACTCTGAGAAGCGAGCATCCAAACTCTGATCTTCTCCATAGCCTCCTTGGTCCTCTGAACTGTCATAGGACCCAAGTATTTCCTTTCTCCCATCTCATCCCAATAAATGGGTGACCTACATTTCCTACCATAAAGCATTTCATAAGGCGCGACCCCAATGGTCGACTGATAGTTGTTGTTGTAGGAAAACTCTATCAAATGAAAATACTTACATCAGGACCCTTCAAAGTCTAGTACACATGCTCCCATGATGTCCTCTAATACTTGTATCATCTTCTCAGATTGACCATCTATTTGAGGATGATAGGCAGTACTAAACTTTGATTGTGTACCCATAGCCTTCTGCAGACTTCCCCAAAACTTGGAAGTAAATGTGGGATCCCGATCTGACATGATCGACCTCGGAGCCCCATGAAGGCACTTTATCTCACTCACATAGAGATTTGCATACTAATCAACTGCATAAGTCATCCTCACTGGTAAGAAGTGAGCTGATTTGGTGTATCGATCCACAATAGCCCACACTGAATCATGTTGACCCAGGCTCCTAGATAACCCAACCACAAAATCCATTGTAATATCCTCCCATTTCAAATCTGGGATATCTAGAAGCTGTAATAGCCCTGCTGGTCTCTAATGCTCAGCCTTGACTTGCTGACTTGTCAAGAACTTAGGCACATATTCAGTCACATCCCTCTTCATCCCATGCCACCAATATAGCGATCTCAAATCCTGATACATCTTCGTGGTGCCTGGATGCAAAGAGTAAGGGGTTGTATGAGACTCGTCTAGAATATTCCGTCTTATAACAGTATCTATCGGAACGTTGATCTGACCCTTGTATCTTAGCAAGCCCATAGCTGACACTATATAGTCCCTAGCCACTCCAGCTAGGATATCCCCTCTGATCCTCATCAGCTGACCTTCCCTTATCCTCTCCAATAGAGTGGAATGTAATGTGATGTTGGCTAACTGGCCCACAACTAACTCTATTCCAGCTACAGTCATATCCTCGGACAACTCCTTGGATATCTATCTCACACTGTATAATTGTCCCAGACATTTCCAGCTTAAGACATATGCGACCACGTTGGCCTTTCCTGGATGATACAAGATTTCACAGTCATAGTGATTCACCAACTCTAGCCAACGCCTCTATCCCATGTTCAAGTCTTTCAGTGTGAAGAAGTACTTCAAGCCCTTGTGGTCAATGTATTTCTCACACTTCTCCCCATAAAGGCAATGCCTCCATACCTTTAATGCAAAGACCACTGCTGCTAACACCAGATCATGAGTAGGGTACCTCTACTCGTATTCCTTTAACTGACGTGATGCATAGGCAATCACCTTCCCTGTCTGCATAAGAACACAACCCAAACCCTATCTCGAGGCATCATAGTACACCACAAACTTCTCCTGATCTGTTGAAAGACTCAGTACTGGAGTTGTAATCAATCACTGTTTCAACTCCTAGAAGTTGTTCTCACACCTTTCCGACCATGCAAACTTCTGCTTCAAGAATAATCCATATTATATCAGAATTTTAGCACTCCCTCTCACTCTCACATTTTCTCTCTCCCTCTCTTATTCCTTGAGGATTGTGGAGTTTTGGAATAGGAGGCTTGGGAATTGAAGCTTGGGAACTGGAGAATTAAAGCTAGGGCTTGTTGAGGTGCAGCTTAGCGGAAGATTCATCATCAAGGTAAGGTTTAAGCTGTGAATTTATAGTGGAATGTTGTTGTTAGTATAAGTGTTCTTAGGCTTTTAAGTTTCAAAGGGGTTTTACTGAATTCTAAGTTCCTAGGAGGATTTTGGGTAGAATTTTAGGTGGTTGTGTTGCTCTGAGTAGACTATTTAGGTATAAAGGTTCAATTTTCGGTTATGATGCATGTTGGGTTACACTTTGATGAATTAGGTTGGGAGAAAACGCAAGAAAAGCCCCAGGATTTCTGGGTTCACGAGGGCGCACTGCAACCCAGTTCTTGGGCATTGCGGCTCTCGTGACCCTAGAAGCTGCGGGGGGCTTGCTGTTTCGTAGGCGCGTCGTGGCCTGCCTGCCCCTAGGATTTGGGGCTGGCACCACTAACTTTGGGACACGCCGCTACCCTTAGGGCCAGGTCATGGCCCCCTTAGGCAGTCGTAGCCAAATTGGATTTTTTGGCTCCAGAACCTAAACTTAAGTGTTTGGGAAGGGTTCTACTACCCGGTTTGGTAGAATTTGCGTCCCTGCACACTGGTACATTATTTGTAAAGCATTTAATTGGATAAGATTTAATAGTTATCCATTGTCGCTTGTGACTAGGGTTACCATTAAGGCTCAGGATTGAGGGTCATGCTTGGGATTGCTCCACATCCATCGCTCGGGCCTCAAGGTAAGAAAACTGCACCCGAGTTGTGAATGGGGCTGAGATCCCCTGTAAATGAACATATGTGAGATTATAAATTTTTTGGTGATAGGAGATATCTGGATAGGCATGTTAGTTTGTACTGCTTTTGATTGCGTGTTTCGCAAACTATATATTTGTTATGTTTCATGTGAAAGTCAGGCCTAAGGGATCCACGGCTGATGTTATGCGTGTGGAACGCAGCTCGGCCTAAGTGAGCGGTGATCAGCTAAATAACTAGAGGGCTCGGCCTTAGGGCACTGATACCTAACTAATTGTATTGTGTTGTTGATTAAACGGGTTGACCTAAGTTTGTTAAGCATTTACTATCATTATCTAAGCCTATTGAGTTTAGTTTTCTTGTTGAGCCTTGGCTCACAGGCACTACGTGAAGCAGATAAAGGCAAGGGAAAGCTGGACCAACCATGATTTTGAGAGTTTGACCACCACGACCGAGGGATTGACACAGACTAGAGCCAAAATTGTATTTTCCCATTTAGGCTAGTTGTAGTTGTATTTACTCTTGAGGGTTGTAACCGCCTTGTAAACATTATTTTTGGGATCCCGTGTTTCAAACTATTATTTTAATGAAAATCAACCATTTTATGATCAAAATCTTTCAACCCTAAGACTTGATTAGCAAGTCTTGCACTATCTAAAATACACAGTGTAACGGTCTTGGTTACCCAAGATATTACATCTATCCTTGGCAGATGATACTTATTCTTGATGGTTAACTTCTTCAGTTCCCTGTAGTCAATACACATCCTCTGAGAACAACCCTTCTTCTTTACAAATAAAACTGGTTCACCTCATGGTGAGAAACTGAGTCTAATAAAACCCCAGTATAACAACTCTTGCAATTGTACCTTCAGCTCTTTCAACTATGATGGGGCCATTCTATACACTACCCTAGATACTAGCTCCACCCCTGGTGCCAGTTCCATAACTAACTCTATCTCTCTATGTGGCGGCAACCCTGGTAATTCCTCAGGAAACACATCCAGAAACTCATAGACTAATATAGTCTCTTCAGGTCCCACTGGCACGACCTGAGTTGTAACGCCCTAGGTAACCAGGCCAGTTACACTGTGTGTTTAAAATAGTTCAAGACTTGCTAATCAAGTCATTTGAAGATAAATGTGTTTCTAAAGGCAGATGACATGTCAAGGTTAAAAGATTTAGATCATAAAAAGGTTGACTTTCATTCAAATAAGATTTGGATACATGGGATCTCAAATATAATGTTTACATGGTAGTTACAACCCTCAAAATTTAATATAACAGCAACCAGCCTAAACGAAAAAATACAATTTTTGGCTCTAGTCCCTGTAAATTACTCGGCCATGGTGGTTGACCAGCTGCCAATGTACAAACCGCCTCCAAAGCTCTCCAACTCATGGCTGGTCCAACTTTCCTTTTCCTTTACCTGCACCATAGAGCACCCGTGAGCAAAGGCTCAGCAAGAAAACTAAATTCAACAAGCATAGATAACAACAGAGTGTGCATAGTAAACTTTAGATCAACCAGTTCAATCAAGAGCAGAATCCAAGTACTAAGTTAGCCAACAATAACAGTTTAATACAAACATATAATTCAATCTTAATACAATTAATTAGGTGTCGGTGCCCTTAAGGTGAACCCTCGAGTTATTTAGCTTATCCCAAGTCGCTTAGGCCAAGCTGCGTTCAGTACACATAACATCAGCTCCAGCTCCCTTAAGTCGGACTTTCACGTCAAACATAGCATACATACAAGTTGCGAAGCATGGAATCGAAAGCAGCACGAGCTAACCTACCTATCCAGATATTTCCAATCACAAATACATTTATAATCTCACATATGTTCATTTACAGGGGATCCCAACCCCAATCACAACTCGTGTGCAGTTTTCTTACTTTGGATCACGAGCTGAGGATATGTAGCGACCCCAAACACGATCCTCAATTCCAAGCCTTAACAGTAACCCTAGTCACAAGCAAAAATGGATAACTATTAAAATCTAATCCAATTAAATGCTTTGGAATAAAATACTAGGCTTCAGGACCATGAATTCCACTAAACCAGGTAGCAGAATTCGTCCCGAGCGCCTAGGTTTAAGTCCTTGAGCCCAAAAACCTATTTTGTCTAAGGTTGCCAAGGCAGGCTGCAACCTGGCCCTAACGGTCGCGGCACACCCTCAAGTTAAAGGCGCGAGCCCCATCTCTTACAAGCATGCGGGCTGCGACTTGCCCCTTTAGGGCTGTGGCGCCCTCACGAAACAGCAAGCCCCCAAGGATTCTGGGGTCATGCGTACCGTGACGCCCATGAACTGGGTCACGGCACGCCCCCGTGACCCTGAAATACTTGGGCTTTTCCTACAATTTCTCCCAACCTAGTTCATCAAAATCTTATCCAAAATGCTCCTAAACCAAAAATTGAACCACTAAACCTTACTAGTCTACTCAGAGGAACACAACCTCCTAAAATTCTAACGAAAATCATTCTAAGAACCTAGAATTCATCAAAATCCCCTTTGAAACTTAGAAGCTTACAAACACTTAAACTAATAGCAAAGTTCTACAATAATCCACAGCTAAAATCTTACCTTGATGAAGACTCAGCCCCCTAGCTGCACCTTAACCAATCATAGCATTAATTCTCCACTCCTCAAGCTTAAATCATTAAGTTTTCTCTTCCAAAGCTTCAAAGCTCTCAACGCACAAGAAAGAGGGAGAGAAAACGTGAATGAGAGAGAGAGAGAGAGAGTGTGTGTTGAGAGTTATTCCACTAAGTTCTGGTTATTTCCTTGAGCTTAATCTAACTATATCGTTTAACTAAAAGACCAAATTGCCCCTAATGATAACTCAACCCTTTGTTTACCTTATGGGGACAACATTCATTTGCTCCATGTCCCGCTAATTCTTTGAGTCGTCCTACAAATTTCAATTAATCCCGACATGCACAACTAATTACAAAATACTTACCCATTACTCGATAAATCCCCAAATATTCACTAAGTTCCCAGAATACCCCTAGGCTCACCCCAAGTCAGGTATTGAGCCTCGTTGTGACTATTTTGCTGATCCACTCATTAGGATCGCCTCAAACCAAATACTGCAAAAATATATCAACATAATAATGTGGTCTCAATCATTTACCGCATATAATCACATTTATGCCCTCAACGGGCCAAAATTACAAATATGCCCTTATAAACAAGAATTGTCCCACATGCATATTTACTGCACATAAATCTGCATATATATATCATATAAATCATGCATACCATGTAGTCACACATTTAATCAATTAATCACACATATAAACCAATTATGCCCTCCTAGCACGCTAATCAAGGCACTAAACCTTATTAGCATTTTTATGACGTTACAATTATCCCTCCTACTTAAAATTTTGTCCTCAAAATTCACCTGAATAATTCGGGATATTGAACCCACATAGCCAACTCTAGCTCCCAGGTCGCTTCCTCGACCTTGATATTCCTCCACAAGACTTTAACTAGAGGAATTGGCTTGTTCCTCAGAACCTTATCCTTCCTATGTAGGATCGGAATTGGTCGCGCCTCATACGAAAATTCTGTCTGTAGTTTCAGATCCTCATATCCCAATAAATGCGTCGTATTTGATACGTACTTCCAACGCATTGAGATGTGGAACACATCATGAACTCCTGATAATGACGGTGGCAGGGCCAATCTGTAGGCTACCTGCCCAATCCTCTACAGGATCTCAAAAGGTCCTACGAATCTAGGGCTTAGCTTGCCCTTTTTCCCAAATCTCCATACCGCTCGTAATGGCGAAACTCGCAGAAATACGTGGTAACCTACCTAGAACTCCACGTCCCTACGCTTGGGATCAGCATAGCTTTACTGTATGCAATGCGAAACGAGCATTCAAGCTCGGATCTTCTCAATAGCTTCATTAGTCTTTTGAACCATCTCTGGTCCCAAATACTTTCTCTCCCCCATCTCATCCCAATGAACGGGCGATCTACACTCCCTTCCATACAACATGTCTTGGTGAGCTACTCCAATCGTTGACTTATAACTATTGTTGTACGAGAACTCATTCAACGGGAGGTACTTACTCCAAGACCCCTCGAAGTCTAGCACACTTGCTCTTAGCATGTCCTCCATTATCTGAATTGGCCTCTCAGACTGCCCGTCTGTTTGAAGATGAAAATTTGTACCGAACTTCAACTGAGTTCCCATAGCCTTCTGCAAACCACCTAAAATCTTAAAAGTAAATATGGGATCCCGGTCCGATACCATAGACTTAGGAACCCCATGGAGACGGACAATCTCCCTCACATACAGTTCTGCATACTGATCCATAGTATAGGTAGTCCTCACTGGCAGAAAGTGAGCTGACTTGGTGTAGCTGTCTACTATTACCCACATCGAGTCATGTTGCCCCACCGTCCTGGGCAACCCTCCTACAAAATCCATGGTAATATCTTCCCACTTCCACTCGGGAATACCCAAAGGCTGTAACAACCCCGCTGGTCACTGATGTTCAGCCTTTACCTGCTGAGAGGTTAAACACTTGGCTATGTACTCAACCACATACCTCTTCATCCCAGGCCACCAATACAAAGTTCGTAGATTCTGATACATCTCCTTGGTGTCTGGATTGAGGTAGTATGGTGTAGTATGGGATTCATCAACAATCTCTCATCTAATACCCATATCCATTGGAACACAGATCTGATCCTTATACCTCAGCAAACCCGTCTCTGAATCAGAATAATCCTTAGCCACTCCAGCTAGGACCTCCCTTCTAACCTCCTGCAATTGTGTATAACCTATTTGGCCCTCTCTTATCTTCTTCAAGAGGGTAGACTGTAAATTAATATTGGCCAACTGGCCCACAACCATTTTTATCCTCACTCTAGTCATTTCCTTTTATATCTCCGAGCTAAACAACTGTCCTGAGCCCCTTCGGCTCAATGCATTTACCACTACATTGGCTTTTCCTGGGTGGTAAAGGATGTCACATTCATAATCCTTCACAAATTCTAGAAAATTTCTCTGTCTCATATTTAGGTCCTTCTGGGTCAAGAAATATTTTCAACTCTTATGATCGGTGTATATCTCACACTTCTCTCCATAAAAATAATATCGCCATACTTTCAGTGCGAATACCCCCACTACTCATATTCCTTCAGTTGGCACAGTGTGTAAGCTAGAACCTTCCCACTTTGCATCGACACACATCCCAATTCCAGTCTCCATGCGTCGCAGTACACTACAAACTTGTCCCCATCCGAAGGAATACTCAACACCGGAGCAGTAATCAATCATCACTTCAATTCCAGGAAACTACCCTCACATTTGTCTGACCATATGAACTTCAGTTTCTTCCGCGTCAATTCAGTCAACGGTGTGGAAATCTTCGAAAACCCTTCCATGAATCATCTGTAATATCCAGCTAATCCAAGGAAACTCCTAACCTACTAGGTGTTCCTTGGCCTCGACCAATCCCTAGTTGTTTCTACCTTGGCCGGATCCACCTTAATCTCATCTCCACTAACAATATGTCCAAGGAATGTTACCTCCGGTAACAAGAACTCACACTTCTTAAATTTAGCGTACAACTGATGCTCCTTCAATCTGTGCAATACCAGTCGGAGATGCTGCTCATACTCTACCTCTGAACAAAAGTAAACCAGGAAGTCGTCGACTAAGACAATCACAAACTGATCTAAGAAATCCATGAACACCCTCTTCATCAGATCCATAAATGTTTTTGGGGCATTGGTCAATCCAAGAACTCATAATGCCCGTACCTTGTACGGAAGGCCATCTTCAGAATATCCTCGTCCTTGATCCTCAGCTAGTGATAACTAGATCAAAGATCAATCTTTAAGAATATCATCTTACCCTGCAACTAATCGAACAGGCAGTCTATCGTCGGTAGTGGGTACTTGTTCTTAATGGTCCACTTATTTAACTCCCTGTAGTCTATACACATTCGCAGAGTCCCATCCTTCTTCTTCACAAATAAAACTGGAGCACCCTATGGCGAGAAGCTAGGTCTGATGAATCCCAAATCTAGTAGCTCCTGCAATTGTATCTTCAACTCCTTTAGCTCTGCCAAAGCCATCCTATATGGTGCCCTCGACACTGGTTCTGTAACTGGCTCTAACTCAATGAAGAATTGAATCTCCCTGTGTGGCGGCAGTCCCGATAAGTCTTCAGGAAACACGTCCAAAAACTCGCATACCAGTCTAGTCTCTCTTGGCCCCACTGGCATGACTCTAGTGTTATCCACCATACTTGCTAGAAAACCTATACAACCACCTTGTAATAGGTCCCTAGCCCTAAATGATGATATCATAGGAATGTGGGGTCCATGCATAGTACCCATGAAAACAAAGGGGTCCTCACCCTCTGGCTCGAAAGTCACCATCTTTTTCCTGCAATCTATAGTGGCCCCATATCTGACTAGCCAGTCCATCCCCAAACTCATGTCGAAATCATCCATACCCAACTCAATTAAATCTATTGATAATTCCCTATTGTCCACCATCACTGGCAGTGCTCTAATCCATATCCTAGAAACTACCAGTTCTCCTGTAGGTAGTATAGTCCCAAACCTCGCAGTATAATACTCACTAGTCCTACACAATTAATCAATAACTTTACTATAAACAAATGAATGTGTAGCACCGGAGTCTATCAATACAGTATATGAAGAGCCAACGGTATAAAGATGACCTGTCACTACCGAGGGACTAGCCTCAGCCTCTGCCTGTGTCAAGGCGAATACTCAAGTTGGAGTCAAGTTGTCTGCATTCCCTAGTTCCTCTCTCTTCAAAGTCAAGCAATCTTTCTTAAGGTGTCCAACCACCTCGCACAAGTAACCGGCCTTCACTCTGCATTCGCCCAAATGGGGCTTCTTGCATCTAACACACTTTGGGTAGCTCCTCCATGTCTCACCGCCTCCTTGGCGGCCACTCTGAGTACCCCCGACCCCTCCAATCAGGACCAGCAGTGGTCGAGGTATCAAGGGTCTTCATCTTCTGATCATTGGGGCCTCCACCCCTACCATACCTTGTAAGTGGAGGCACTGTCCTGTGAACATCCCATCTTGCAGCATTCTCCCTCCAAATCTTCTTCTCTAGTTCCTCGGTAGTGAAGGTGTTCTAAACTGCCTGGGCATAAGTTGTCTCCCCTGGTACTAATGTGATCCTCACATCTCGGGCTATCATTGCATTAAGCCCTCGAACAAACCTGTCTTGCCTAGCTGCATCTGTAGGCACTAGATCAGGTGTGAATTTCCCTAGCATATCAAACTTCAGGGCATACTCAGCAACTGTCATGCAGCCCTGTACCAACCCAGTGAACTCATTCACCTTTTCCGCCCTGATGAAAATACTATAGTATTTATGGTAGAAACATCTTGAGTTTGTGATGCTACCTCCCACCGGAAGTGGGCATCATCTCGAAGCATATAGGTGGCACAGGCCACCTTGTCGTTACCTTCCACCCTTATGAAGTCTAGGATGGAGGTAATCAAACTCATCCACTTTTTAGCCTTAAATGGATCCGGTCCTCCCTCAAAAGTTGGAGGATGTTGTCTCCTAAATTATTCATAAAGCGGCTCCCACCTGTTCCTAATCTCAGGCAGCTATAGAACTGGTGCAACGACAGGTGGCAAGCTAGGTGCAGCACTCCCTAATTGAGTCTGCTACCTCAGAAGGAGAATCTCTTCCTCTTGACTCTGAAGTCTAGCTTGCATGTCAACAAGCAAGTGTTGTAAGTTCTCAAGAACTGACGGAGGGTTCTAGCCTTGTTCATCATTTCTAACCTCAACCACAATGTCGGCTAGTCGAATTGATCACCATGGAGGCATAACTCTCCAAGTTTATCTACAATCAACGATTATGCTGGTCAGGCAATGATAATAGGTTTATAATCACCCCACGGTCCAACGTCGAAACTCAACCAACAGCACACAATCATAATGAAAGCCGGCATTTAAACAAATATTCACATACAGTAACAATGCTAAGAAGTACCCCTTATCATATTCACATAGCAGTCAATGGTCAGGCTCTATCATTATATCTCATGCTCCCTAATAATCATGCAAATAAAGCAATTATAATTCATTTAAACACTCAAACATATATATCACATATATGGTTATCGAACCCTGAGTCGAGCAAGTCTTTAGCTATGAATGTACATGCCCAGTTAGTCTTCAGGAACCCTTAAACCTAGACTACTTTGATACCAAGCTGTTAAGCCACGGGTAACCAAGACCGTCACCCTGTTAGTTTAAAATAGTGCAAGACTTGCTAATCAAGTCACTTGAACGTAAATGTGTTTCTAAAGTCAATTGACATGTTATGGTTATAAGATTTTGATCATAAAATCGTTGACTATCATTAAAATAAGAGATTGATACATGGGATCCCAAAAATAATGTTTACATGGCGCTTACAACTTTCAAAAGTTAATACAACTGTAGCCAGCCTAAATTGCAAAATACAAATTTTGGCTCTAGTCACAGTAAATTCCTTGGTTGTGGCGGTCAAGTAGCTGTCGATGTACACAGCATCTCCAAAGCTCTCCAACTCATGGCGTATCCAGCTTTCCCTTACCTTTATCCGCACCACGTAGCACCCGTGAGCCAAGGATCACCAAGAAAACTAAATTCAACAAGCATAGATAATAATAGAGTGTGCATAGTAAACTTTAGATCAACCAGTTCAATCAACAGCAGAATGCAAGTACTAAGCTAGGCAACAATATCAGTTTAATCCAAACATATAATTCAATCTTAATACAATTAATTAGGTGTCGGCGCCCTTAGGCTCAGCCCTCTAGTTATTTAGCTCATTCCGGCTCACTTAGGCTGAGTTGCGTTCAGTACAAATAACATCAGCTCCAGTTCTCTTAGGCCAGACTTTCACATCAAACATAACATACATACAAGTTGTGAAGTACGCAATCGAAAGCAGCCCGAGCTAACCTGCCTATCAAAATATTTCCAATCGTAAATGCATTTGTAATTTCACATATGTTCATTTATAGGGGATCTCAACCCACTCGCAAATTGGGTGTAGTTTTCTAACCAAGGATCCCAATCTGAGGATATATAGCGGTCCCGAGCACGATCCTCAATTCCAAGCTTTAACGCTAACCCTAGTCACAAGAGAAAATGAATAACTATTAAAATCTAATTCAATTAAATGCTTTTAAACAAAATACTAGCCTCCAGGACCTTGAATTCCAATAAACCAGGTATTAGAATTCATCCCGAGCACTTAGGTTTAAGTCCGCAAGCCCAAAAACCTATTTTGGCTAAGGCCTCCTAGGCGGGTCGCGACCTGGCCCTGAGAGTCGCAGTACGTCATCAAGTCAGAGGCGCTAGCCCCAACTCTTACAGGCATGCAGGCCGACGCGCTCATGAAACAGCATGCCCCCAGGGCTTCTGGGGTCACGGGGGCCCCGACGCCCATGAACTGGGTCGCGACGCACCCCCGTGAACCAAGAAATCCTTTGGCTTTTCCTACGATTTCTTCCAACCTAGTTCATCAAAATCTAATCCAACATGGTCCAAAAAAAGAAATTGAACCACTAAACCTTACTAGTCTACTCTGAGCAATAGAACCTCCTAAAATTCTAACAAAAATCCTTCTAAGAACCCATAATTCATCAAAATCCCCTTTGAAACTTAGAAGCTTACAGACACTTAAACTAACAGCAAAGTTCTACCATAATTCAGAGCTAAAACCTTACTATGATGAATACTCTGCCCCCAAGTTGCACCTCAATCAATCCTTGCTTTAATTCTCTAGTCCTCAAGCTTAAATACTTAAGCTTTCTCTTCCAAAGCTTCAAAGCTCTTAAGGCACAAGAGAGGGAGAGAGAGAAAACATGAATGAGAGAGAGAGAGAGAGTGCTCAGAGTTATTTCACTAAGTTCTGGTTATTTCCTAGAGTTTAATCTTACTATATCCTTTAACTAAAAGATCAAATTGCCCCTAATGATAACTCAACCCTTTGTTTCCCTTAAGGGAAAAACATTCATTTGCCTCGTTTCTTGAAAATTCATTGAGTTGTCCTACAAATTCCCAATTAATCTCGACATGCCCAACTAATTACTAAGTTTACTAAGTTCTCATAATATCCCTAGGCTCACCCCAAGCTGGGTATCAAGCGCCATTGTGACTATTCCGTTAATCCGCTCAATAGGATCGCCTCGAGATGAATAGTACTAATATATCCACATAATAATGTGGTCTCAATCATTTAACGCATATCATCACATTTATGCCCTCAACGGGCCAAAATTACAAATATGCCCTTATAAACAAGAACGGGCCCACATGAATATTTTGTACACATAAACATACACATATATATATATTCATACTATCATATAAATCACGCATGCCATGTAGTCTTGCATTTAGTAAATTAATCACACATATATCCAATTACGCCCTCCCGACACGCTAATCATGGCACTTAACCAGCTGGCTAGGAATCTTATGCAACCACCTTGTAGTATGTCTCTAGCCCTCAATGCTGATATCATAGATATACGGGGTCCATGCACAGTGCCAAAAAATACAAAGGGATCCTCACCCTCGGGCTCAAAGGTTACCATCTTCTTCTTGCAATCTATGGTCACCCATACTTCACTAACCAGTCCATACCCAGCATCATGTCAAAGTCGGTCATAACAAACTTTATCAAGTAAACTGACAACTCTCTGCCATCCACTGTCACTGGCATTGATCTGACCCGTCTGCTGGAAACCACTAACTCCCCAGTGGTCAATAAGGTTCCGAACTCCACAACATAATAATCACATGGCCTACACAGTCTATCAATAATCCTACTATAAACAAAAGAGTGTGTAGTGCCAGACTCAATCAAAATAGTATAGAGGTTCTAGGTCTAGAAAGTTGACCTGTTACTACTAGTGAGTTGCCTCAGCCTCAGCCTGTGTCAATGCGAACACTCGAGTTGGAGTCGAGCTGTCTGCCTTCCTTGGTTCTTCCTTTCTTGCTCTTGGGAAATCCTTCTTTAGGTGTCCCACTATTTTGCATAGAAAGCAGGCCTTTGCCCGACTCTCCCACATGATGCCTCCTACATCTGGCACTCTCTAGATAAGTCCTCCAACCCACATTGCCCGCCTTGGCGGCCTATATGTTTACCACGTAGTTTGGAGCTGGAAAGGCATATGGAGCCTTCCTTTTCTGATCACTAGGGCCTCCACTTCTACCTGAACCCATAAATGGAGATTCCATCCTCCTAGTATCTCTCCTGGCTGCATTCTTGCACCAGATTTTGTTCTCTACGCCCTCTACAGTAAGGGCTTTCTCCACCACCTATGCATATGTTGTCACCCCAGGCACGATGGTAATGCGAACATCCCGGGCTATCATAGGTTGTAGCCCCTGAAGGAATCTCCCCTTCCTTGTCCCATTAGTGGGTATCGAGTCTGTACCAAACTCGGCTAATCTATCGAATCTCAGTGCATACTTTGTCACTAACATGTTTCCCTGAAGCAGCTTACTGAATTCCTCTGCCTTTGCAACTCTAACTGCATCATTATAATACTTCTAATTGAACAGAGTTCTAAACTCTTCCCTATCAATGGTATTCACGTTCCTAGTCTGGGATATCCCTTCCCACCAGATTCGGGCATCCTTCTAAAATGTATAGGTAGCATAGGCCACCCTCTCATTACCAACTACCCTTATAAAATCCAGGATAGTGGTAACCATGCTCATCTAGTGTTCGACCTTAGATGGATCTGCGCTGTCCTCAACAACTTGAGGGTGTTGGTTCCTGAACCTTTCATAGTGAGGTTCCCTTCTATTCGTAACCTCTACTGGCTATACTACTATCGACACCAACACAGGTGGTACCTCTGGCTGAACATTCCCTGCAGGAACCTATTGCTGTCTCAAGGGGCGGATCTCTTCTTCCTGCCTCTGTAACCTGGCTTGCATATCAGCTAGCACTTTCTCAGGAGCTAGCGGAGGGGTCTTAGACCGAACAAACAAACATTCACATTTAACGGTCATGCTAAGAAGCATGTCGATTCATATTCATACCCACACATGGTTCTAATAAGCCCTTCAGAACATTTATATGCAAGTAATGATGCTAATAAGCATATTCTTGCATTCATAGACAAATAGTGATGCTAACAAGAATTTCTTTAACATTTAACGGTGCTAATAGCATTTCCTAGAATACATGTACGTATAACAATGCTAATAAGAATTTCCTTTATATTCCCAAGCAATATCAGTGCTAAGAAGCATTGCTTTATTAATCATTCAACAGTCAATGGCTAGGCCTTATCAAAATATCTCATGCTCCCTAATAAGGCAGGCAGATAAGGCATTTATATCTTATTTAAGCAGTTAAACACATAACCACATAAATAGTAAAAACACCCTAAGTCGAGCTTGTATTTATTGGTGATTGTACAACCAGTCTTTAAGAACCCTTAACTTTAGCACACTCTGATATCAAGTTGTAATGCCCTTGATAGCCAAGATCGTTACACTGTGTGTTTTAAATAGTTTTTTTTTTTTCTTGAACAAAAGAAAAAATTTATTCAAAAAACAAACCAAACTTACAAAACAGAGAAACAACTGCTACAAACCAGCAGGCTGCTAGCTCAACCGGACATTAAACAGAACAATACAGAAACACTACCAGCTCTCAACAACCTTACGAAAATACATATCCCTTTTCCTATGAGAAAGAGAACCCAAGCTCAACACTCTATGCTTAACCGAATCCTTGATGTCCATACTAATTCTGCTGGCCATTTTACAAACGGAATCGAAAATACAACCATTCCTATTGCACCAGATAAAATACTAGGAAGCCGAGATCACAGCATTAACAATTTGGTTCTTCACATTATGCTTAGTTAACAAGCACCAACGATTCAGGCCAGTGGAAATGACCCAGCCACCTACCAATTTCCTCATAAACTTTTCTGGAGTAGATGCAATCCATGAACAAATGGCTATGACTTTCTAAACCAGACTCACAAACAGGGCAGAGAACAGAGGATAAATTCAAGAACCGGCTCAAATGATCTCTAGTAAGTAATTGATTGTTGAAAATCTGCCAGTAAATGAATCTATGTTTGGGCACAATAAGTTTGTTCCACACTGTATCAGCAAATCCCACAGATTCAGCAGAAATAAGAGAGGAATAAACATGTTTGATACGAAATTTACCTCCCTTAACAGCTTGCTTCAAGCATCCCTCATCAATAACTTGTCTAAGCCTCAACAATTTCTTAACATACCAGAACATATCCTGACTGATAGG
Organism: Humulus lupulus; assembly: GCF_963169125.1. Taxonomy (NCBI): domain Eukaryota; kingdom Viridiplantae; phylum Streptophyta; class Magnoliopsida; order Rosales; family Cannabaceae; genus Humulus; species Humulus lupulus. The sequence continues at coordinate 107,683,668 of NC_084797.1, read as the reverse complement.
AACATTCCAAATGTCAAACTCCTTCAGATAAATGGAACTAATCCATTTAACCCAAAGGCAGTCTTGTTTTGAAGTTATCGCCCAAATGAAGTTAGCCATCAAAGCCATGTTCCATTTCTTACCTTCTCGAAAACCAATACCACCCAGTTTTTTAGGGAGACAAACCTTTTCCCAAGAAGGGAGATGTAACTTGCTTCTATTCCCATTAGATCCCCACAGAAAATCACGACAACTTTTATCAATGGCAGCAGTGATTTTGGACGGAAGTATGAATATACTCATCCAAAAATTCCTAATACCAAGCAAAACTGAGTGTATAAGTTGAGCCCGACCAACAAATGACAAATTTCTACTCGCCCAACAATTAAGCTTCTTATTCAACTTATCCAGAATCACCACACAATCTGAAGCTTTCCACTTAGTAGGCCGAAGGTGAACCCCCAAGTACTTCAACGGAAAGGCGTGTGATATCTCTCTCTCTCTTCCCATGGCTCGGAAGAAGAAAGGTTTATCGAAGCCGGTGGTGGTTTTCGATGAGGTGGTGGAAGACCTCCCTTCGATCCAAGATGAGGTTCCTGTTATGATTCCTGATGAAGAATTTCACGACCCGTGTGACGAATTGGAGTTGGAACGTGGTGTGGAGTTGAATCGTGTTGGAAATATGAATCGCTCCTCTCCTAATTCTGTGAGTTGGGCTGAGGAGGCTGAGGGATCTGAATTTCAGAGGTCGGCTAAGGATGTATGGAGTAAATTCAAGTCGAACCAGGTTCTCACCCCTTCTACTCGTCTGAATTACACTGAACCTTTGAAGATGGGTGACCAAATTGTGGCTCGATTAGACATGGAGGAGGTGGAGACTGAAGCCTCGTACTGGAAGAATGCTATTGTTTGCATTGTGCTGGGAGCTAACCCACCTTTTAGAGTGTTTGAAGGGTTTGTCAAGAGAATTTGGGGCAACTTAGGTGTTGATAAGATAGTTAGAATGCACTCAGGTTTTACCCTTGTTAACTTCAGGGATGAAGCAACTCGGGATCTGATTTTGGAAACGGGAGTCATACATTTTGATAAAAAAACCAGTGGTTCTTCGTCCTTGGACGCCAGATATGGACTCAGTGAGAATGGTCAGGTCGGTACCGGTTTGGATTAGGCTAAATGGTTTGGGTTTGCAATACTGGGGAAAAAATAGTCTCAGTGCTATGGTGAGTACAATTGGGAGGCCGGTTATGGTGGATAAAGTGACACAAAGTAGATCAATGGTGAAATACGCTAGAATTTTGGTGGATATGGAGATTTCAGATCACCCTCCGAAATCTATTTCTTTTATCAATGAAAGGGATCAATTAGTTGAACAGTTGGTGGAGTATGAATGGCTTCCCTCTAAATGTGCTGCTTGCTCGAATTTAGGTCATATTATGGCTAATTGTAACAAGAATAATGATTTGAGTTGGAAGAAGAAATCTTCTGTTGAGAATGGCGCTCAATTAGACAAGAACAAAGTCAATTCAGAGGAGGTGATTCAACAACCTTCTGGGGCTGTTAGCACTGTTTCCAGAGAGGATAAATCCTCAAGTTATGAAGAGGAGGAGAGGACCAGTCGATCTCTAGAGCAAAAGGTTTCAAAGGTTAGTTGTGTTGTTCAGGATACCTCTAACGTTGTTCAGCAAGTTGGAATAGGGAGTTCTGTTGATGCTGGAAACTGGATTACTCCCAAGAGGAGAGGTTCTAGACAGGGTATGGTGGATTCTCATAAGTTAGATAAAGCTCTAGGCAAGGCTATATCCGGAAATGGTTATGCTGTGTTACAGGATACTGGGGTTGGTCATTTGGTTACTATATCTAACCCAATTAAGTGATGGAAGTTTGTAATATGATGGGGTGGAATGTGAGGGGTATGAATAAAAGAGATAAGCAAAATGCTATTCTTAGCATTTGTAAGGAGAATAAGGTGGGTTTTGGAGCTTTTTTTGAGACTAAGGTGAAACATGAGAAGCTTAAGGAAATTTTTGAGAATAATTTTATAATTGGGATTACTTTTCTATTCCTATTGTTTCTGGTAGAATTTTAGTCTTGTGGCAAGCTAGGTTTGTGAAGGTTGATATCTTGCTTGAAGATCCTCAACTGATTCATTGTAGAATCAGAGTGAGTGGCCAGCAGACAATGTTTTTTGCTACTGTGGTTTATGGAAGTAATTCTATGGGGGAGAGGAAAAAACTTTGGGATAAATTAGCTAGTATTGGTCAATTAAAATTTCCTTGGATAATTTATGGAGACTTTAATGCCATGTTTAGCTACCAAGATAGGAATGGTGGAAGACAAATTCTTGCAAAGGATATAGCGGATGCTCAAGATTGGCTAGCTTTAGGCCAAGTTGAGGAGCTTAAATGTGCTGGTGCTCAGTATACGTGGTCAAACAAACATGAGGCAGGAGACCGTATTTTCTCTAAATTAGATAGAGTTTTTATTAATGAGTTGTGGCTGGAAGAGTTCCCGAAAACTATAGCTTGCTTCAAATGGGACTGCATTTCTAATCATAGTTTCTATGTGATTTGAAGTCAAGAAGTTAACAAGGTGGGATTCATTCCTTTTCGGTTTGGTAACCATTGGATGCAGTATAGAGGTTTCAGAGACGCTGTTCTGTGTTGCTGGAATGCACCAGTTGGTTCTGGTGGAGGCCTTAACAAGGTGGTCAAGTAGCTTTTTCGAGTGAAACATATGCTGAAAAGGTTCAACAGGGAGGAGGTTGGAGATGTTGTTTTGAATTATAGGGAGGCTAAGGAGGAATTTAGTAGAGTTCATGAGGCTTTGGCAGCTAACCCGACTGATCTGTCTCTGCATCAAATAGTTTCTCAAGCTCAACACAAAGTTTCAGTCTTACAGATCTGTTATGCGAGTTATCTCAAACAGCAGAGTAAACTTAATTGGCTCAAGTTTAGTGATGAAAATTCGAGATTCTTTCATGCTTTTATGAGGAAGAGAAGAGTTGATAATAGAATTACTTCCTTCTCTATTGGAGGCAAAATAGAAGAAGATTTTCCTAAAGTTGTTGAGCACTTTCTTTCCCACTTTAAGAATTTTATGGGGAGGAGAAGTTGGACATCTAAAGATATTGATATCAACTGTATTCTCCAGGGTAATAGATTGTCTTTGGACCTTCAAGTCAGATTATTGAGACCTTTTACCAAGAGAGATGTGAAGAAGGCTCTTTTTAGCATTCACTCCTTTAAAAGTCCTGGTTTGGATGGCTTTAGCTCGGGTTTCTTTAAGGGGTTATGGTCAGATATTGGAGATGAAATTTCCACTGCTGTGTTGGACTTCTTTCAGGATGGGTACTTGCCGAAGGAGCTGAATGAAACTGTGATTTCTCTTATTCCTAAGATAGCTGATCCGAGCTCTGCTAATGACCTATCATCCTATCGCGTGTTGTAATACACTTTACAAATGTATATCGAAGATGATTTGTTCCAGACTTTCGGAAGTGCTTCCCTTCTTGGTTCATAGTAATCAAGGGGCTTTTATAAAAAATAGAGTTCTTGCTCATAATATAATGATTTTCCAGGATCTCCTTATGCGATACACTAGAAAGAATATTTCAGCAAGGTGCTTAATGAAGATTGATCTGAGTAAGGCGTATGACACTGTTGATTGGCATTTTGTGGAGGATTTGCTTAAGCATCTTTGCTTCCCTTCTAGATTTATTGACTGGATTCTAGCATGCTTAAAGGGTACCAGCTATAATCTGTTAATGAATGGGAGAATTCAGGGCTCTTTCAAAGGGGAAAAAGGCCTTCGGAAAGGGGACCCCATGTCTCCTCTCTTGTTTGTGCTTGTTATGGAGTACCTTACTCGTCTTTTAGCGTATTACTCTGATAAAAAAGGCTTTGGTTTTCATCCTTTATGTAAACATATTAGGTTAACTAACCTTTGTTTTGCAGACGATTTGATTATCTTCTGTAAAGGAAATGTCAGTTCAGTGAGTAAGATTCATGAGGCTTTCACTGTGTTTTGTGATTCTACTGGGCTTTCTGCGAATAAATCTAAATCCCATATCTTTTTTGGAGGGGTTAAGGATCCCATCAAAGCTCAGATTCTTAAGGTGTGTTTTAAATAGTTATAGACTGTCTAAACGAGTCTTTTGGCCACAAATGTGTAACTAAACATGATTAACAGTTTAGGGTTAAAAATTTTTGTCAAAAGAAATATCCATTTCATTAAAATATTTACATTCGTACATGGGATCCCAAAATAACATTTTAAAAGGCTAATTATAGTTCAAAAGGTACAACCAGCTGACCTAAGAAGAAAACTATTGTTTGACCCTAGTTCCTCTGAGAAACCCCACCCGTGGTGGTCGAGCAGCCACATATGTACAGGTCGCCATTGAAGCTCTCAACCTCATGGCGGGTCTAGCTTCCCTTTCCCCTTACCTGCAACACATAGCACCTGTGAGTCAAGGTTCAGCAAGAAAACTTAAACATACTCATAAGAAATTAATAACATATTACATAATCCTAATAAGCATGCCTAGAAGTAATTACCCTATTCATGCATGCATTCTATTCAGATAAATGACTATAGTGTCACACTAGTGTCTATCACCCTATAGAGTCACCTTGAGGTCACTGCCCTAAATAAATGACTAATAAGTCATATCAGGGCCTGTTGCCCTAGGGAATGGGACTATAGAGTCACCCGGGGCCCACTACCCTATCCTTTGTATAACCATCCTTAGAGTTGGTCCAGCGTACCTGGTGCTTTAGTTTTCCAATGACCATATAGTCGATCAAGCATATAATACGCTCTTGATTAGGCCTAACCATATCGATCAGCGCTCATCACACTATTGCCGCCCTTGACTTATAAGTCAATGCTTTCGGCCAGCGCTCAACGCGCTATTGCCGTCCTTGACTTATAAGTCAAGCCTTTTCAGTCAGACAATGCAAACAAGCATACATCATTTAACAATTTTCCAAAGACACAGTATTCAAGCATGCTTAGTCAAGAAATCATAGACACAATCATAATCATGCTAATTGATAGGGGCGCAAGCCCTAATCAAATCAATATTTAACAACCAAGCCAAGCCCTAATCACGTATTAGGTGCAATTTTCTTACCTCAGGTCCAAGCACGAGTTAATTAACAATGACCCTCAACCACGATCCTATCTTGAGCCATAGCAGTACCCTAATTGTAATGCCCTACTACCCTAGAGTCGTTACCATTTGATTTAAAATGTGCCATTAGCTCGCGAATCGAGGTTTTAGACTGAAAAGTGAGATTTAATTGGAATAATGACTCATTTAATGAAAATTAAGTATGAAAGGTTTGGACATCCATTAAAGTTATAAAAGTGACACATTGGGATCCCAAAATATTATTTTAAAATATATTTACAACTCAAAAGTTTTAGTGTAACCTACTGAAGCGACAAAATCAAACATTCACAACGTGTCCCTCAAAACAACCCTAGTCGTGGTGGCCAGGTAGGCCAAACATGTACGCACTGCTCCATGCCCTCAAACTTATGCTTGTTCGGACTTTCCCTTGCCCTTACCTGCACCATAGAGCACCCGCGAGCCAAGGCCCAGCACGAAAACTCACACACATAACATACAACAATTCATTCCAGTGAATAGATAATCTTAAAAAGATAACAAACTATTCACATAGCGACCTACGCTGACCCGGGTGCAATACCAGGCACCAGGTTCATGGTCCTCACTAGACGGGTGACATGGTGGCCTACATACAGCATGCTTGATATTGTTTGGCCTGCATTCAGCATGCTTGTCACCATTCCTGGTGTAACGCCTTGGAGAGCCAAGACCGCTACACTGTGTGTTTATAAAGGTTCAAGACTTGCTAATCAAGTCATTTAGTTAAAAAAAAAATGGTTCACTGATACCACTAATGAACTAGGGTTTAAAATTTTTGGTCACAAAAGATACACTTTATATAATTAAACATTTTGCATAGGGGAACACAAAAGAAATAGTGTTAAAAGTCATGTTACAAAATATTCAGAGTACAACGACCGCTAGCCAAACCAAGGCAAAACAGACTTTTATGGTCCTCCTATTCCTGTCTTATCCTCAAACGTGGCGATCGAGCAGCTGATCATGTACATTCTGCCTTCAGAGCTCTCCGATTCAGGGTTGATCAAGCTTGCCCTTGCCTTTACCAGAACCACGTAGCACCCGTGAGCCAAGGCCCAACAAGAAAATATAACATCATAGTACAAACAATGATAAAAATTGAATAATCCGTAAAGCATGTTCATACATTTAGCATATCACATTAATCACATAGTCCATAGACATAACCAGAGAATCAACAACCAACACTCAGCTATTTAGCATGACAAATCCATCAATCAACCATAATAATCAAATCACATGATAATTAGGGTCGACGCCCTTAGGTCGCACACTTTGTTTAACCCCACTGACCCTGGTCCGCTTAAACTGAGCTCAGTGCATAATAAGATATCCTCAGCTACTAGTGGCTGAGCCGTGCCCTGTGCACCTATGTAAACTCTGGCACTCTTAGGCCGTTTGTTTACTATTCACATGTCGTAATACCATCCTTCATAAAGCATACAAAATAGGGAACCCTTTGTCCCATTATAAATTCACAACTGGGTGTAGTTTTCTTACCTTTAGTTTCCAAATGTATTGGTTACGTGAGATGCCTCTTGAGCACGATCCGTTTCCCGAGCCCTTAGCTTATACCTAGTCACAATCAAGACAGGGGGTCCATTAATAATTGTAAAAAGGTTTCCGAATAAGGTTCTGGCCTCTGAGACATCGAAATCAACCAAACACGGTAGTAGAATCAATCCCGAGCACCCTAGGTTATGCTCCTGCGCTACAAAACTCCAAAAGGCTAAAAGTGCCCTTAAGGGTCGCGACCCTTGAGACCCATGCCGCGGCCCTCCACCATAAATAGAGGCTAGGCCTCCCTGAACATAGACACGCGCTGCGGCCCGGCCCCTGTGGCGCTGCAGCACTCCCTCAACTCAGAGCCTTCCTGGCTCTTCCTTGCTCCGTAGGGCCGTGGCACTCTAGAACAGAGTCGCGGCCCAACCCCTCAAACCTAGAAAAACCACCATTTTTAACACTCAAACCTCACTCAAAACCATCCAAAACCATCCCAATTCCACAACTCAATTGTCACAAAACTTCTAACACGTTTCCAGCAACATAATCCAACAAAAACTTAGCCTAGAAACTCATCAAAATCCCACTTCAAACTCTGAAACTCAAAAGCTTAGAAATATCAAAACCAGTCAAGAAAACACCAAGATTCAGACATTAGATCATAAATTTGAGCTTACTTCCATTGAAGAACCAATTCCCTAAGAAATTTCTGAGCTAACTCCCAAGTTCCTAGATTCAATTCAGTCTTCAATTTAAAAACCCAAAATCCTCTTAGAACTCGATCAAGACCACAGAATTTAAATAACCAGGAGTGTGATTCAAGTCTTACCTCAATCCTGGTTTAACTCCTTAGTTAAATACTAAGTTCATCTTCCCAAACTTCAGTTCAATTTACTGAGTTCGCAGCCAAATTTCCTTAGTTTTCAGTTGTTTCCCTTGAGAGAAAAAAAAAAGAGGGAAGGAAAGTGACAAGCTGAAAGAAGGAGAGGGTCGATCTAGGTATCTTCCAGTGTTTTCTAAGTTTTCACTTAGTCTATCTTTAGTTGATTAAGTCGATCCCGAGGCTCGGGGTACCAAAACGTCCCCGAGGGCAAAAATGGTAAAATTCCCCAGTATTCCCACCTAGGCTTCCTATCCTCAAATATATCTCCAAATATTTATTTTCATAACCCGATAACCCAGATAACCATCTAATACCCAAAATACCCCTTGACTCGATCCAAGCCAAGTAGTAGGTCCCGTTGTGATTTTCTCGCTAACTAGCTCCCTAGGATCGTCTTATGTCGCATGTTGCAAATTTACCCACATAATAATGTGGTCCTCACAATTATAACATATAATCAGATTTACACCCTCATTGGACTAAAATTACATCTATACCCCTTTAAGCTAAACGGGGCCTACATGCATTCTAATACTCGTAGAAATGCATCTCACATATACATTCATATAACCATACAAACATGCTTATCACAGAATCATGCATTAAACTACTTCATTTACACATAATCCAATCGTGCCCTCCCAGCACACTAATCAAGGCCATTAAACCTTGTTAGTGATTTTGGATCGTTACAATTATCCCCTCCTACTGAGAATTTCGTCCTCGAAATTTACCTGAATAGCTCGGGATACTGATCCCGCATCACCGTCTCAGGCTCCCAGGTCGCTTCCTCGATCTAAAATCTGAACCGGTCGCTCCTCATAGGACAAATTTGCCTGCAATTCCAAGTCCTCATACTTTAGCACATGCGTCATGTCTGAGACATACTTCCACAACACAGAAACATGGAACACATCAAGAACTCCCAACAACGACGGTGGCAAGGCCAACCTGTAAGCCAACTGTCCAATCCTTTCTAGAATCTCGAATGGTCTAACAAACCAAGGGCTCAGCTTTCCCTTTACTCCAAATCTCCTTACCCCTCGCAGTGGTGAGACTTTCAGAAACACGTGGTCCCCAACTTGGAACTCCATGTCTCTACGCTTAGGGCCAGCGTAGCTTTTCTGTCTACTCTACGAAGCAAGCATTCTGGCTCGGATCTTCTCATTAGATTCATTTATCTTCTGAACCATGTCTGGCCCCAAATATTTTCTCTCACCCATCTCATCCCAATGAATGGGCGACCTACACTTTCTTCCTTATAGCATCACATAAGGAGCCACTCCAATCGTGGACTGATAACTGTTGTTATACAAAAATTCAATCAACGAGAGATACTTACTCCAAGATCCCTCAAAGTCAATCACACACGCCCTAAGCATATCCTCCAACACTTGAATAGTCCTCTCAGACTATCCATCAGTCTGAGGGTGAAAGGTTGTGCTAAACTTCAACTGAGTTCCCATGGCTCTCTGCAGAGCTCCCCAGAACATAGAGGTAAAGATAGGGTCTCGATCAGATACAATAGACTTAGGAACCCCATGGAGATGAACTATCTCCCTCACATATAACTCAGCATATTGCTCAATTGTATAAGTCGACTTCACTGGTAGATAATGAGCTGACTTTGTGTATTTGTCCACTATCACCCACACCGAGTCATAAAATCCCATTGTCCTGGGCAGACCTCCCATAAAATCCATGGTAATTTCCTCCCACTTCCACTCGGGAATACCCAAAGGCTGAAGCAATCCCGCTGATCTCTGATGCTCAGCCTTCACCTGTTGACATGTCAAACATCTGACCACATACTCCACCACATCCTTCTTCATGCCAGGCCACCAATATAATGTCTGTAGATCTTGATGCATTTTGGTGGGACCCGGATGAAGCGAGTACAGCATAGTGTGAGACTCATCTAATATCTCTCGTATAATCCCTTCATCTTCCAAAACACAAATCTGTCCCCGATATCGAAGGATACCAGCCTCAGAAACAGAATAATCGTTAGCTACCCCCGCTAAGACATTTTGTCGAACTTCTTGTAACTGCACATCCACTAACTGACCTTCCTTAATCCGCCCTAATAGGATCGACTGTAAGGTAACGTAGGCCAATCGGCCCACCACCAACTCTATCCTCGCCCTGGTCATCTCATCTGCTAACTCTCTGGAGATTTGGACAGAACTAAATAACTGCCCCGGGCCCCTCCGGCTCAAGGAATCTGTCACCACATTGGCTTTCCTGGGGTGGTAAAGAATGTCACAATCATAATCCTTAACCAACTCCAACCAACGCCTCTGCCTCATATTCAGATCCTTCTGGGTGAAGAAATACTTCAAACTCTTATGGTCAGTGCGAATACTACTGCCGCCAGTTCCAGATCATGAGTAGGATACCGCTGTTCATACTCCTTCAGCTGTCGCAATGCATAAGCTATAACTTTCTCATTCTGCATCAACACGCAACCTAAACCCAATCTTCATGCATCGCAATATACCACAAACTTCCCTTCCTCCAAAGGAAGACTCAGTACAGGTGCAGTAATAAGTCATCACTTCAATTCTTGGAAACTGTTTTCACAGTTCTCTGACCAAACAAACGTCTGATTCTTCCTTGTCAACTCTGTCGTTGGTGTAGCAATCTTCGAGAACACTTCTACAAACTGCCTATAATAACGTGCTAACCTGAGGAAACTCTGAACCTCTGATGCATTCCTTGGCCTCGACCAATCTCTTACTGCCTCCACCTTGGACGGATCCACCTTAATCCCCTCTGCACCGACAATATGCCCAAGAAAAGTCACCTCTAGCAACCAAAACTCACACTTCTTAAACTTGGCATATAACCGATGCTCCCTTAACCTCTGTAAGACTTGTCGAATATGTCGCTCGTGCTCTGTCTCTGAACTGGAATACACTAAGATGTTGTCGATGAAGACAATAACAAACTGATCCAGAAAGTCCTTGAATACCTGTTCATTAAGTCCATGAAGGCTGCTGGGGAATTGGTCAAACCAAATGACTTGACCAAAAAATCATAGTGCCCATACCTCGTTCGAAAGCCCATCTTCGTAATATCCTCATTCTTGATCCTCAGCTAGTGTTATCCAGATCGAAGATCAATCTTTGAGAATACCGTCTTACCCTGCAGCTGATCAAACAAGTCGTCAATCCTTGGTAGGGGATACTTATTCTTGATAGTTAACTTGTTCAATTCCCTGTAGTCTATACACATCCTCAATGTCCCATCCTTCTTCTTCACAAATAAAATTGAAGCACCCCATGGCAAGTAGCTAGGCTTGATGAATCCCAAATCTAGAAATTCCTGTAGAAGTATCTTCAGTTCCTTCAACTCTGCTGGTGCCATCCTATATGGTGCCCTTGATACTGGTTGTAACGCCCTACTTCCTTAGATCCGTTACTAAGTGAGTTTAAAAACGTGCATTCAACTCGCTAATCGAGGTTTTAGGTCAAATAGTGTAATTAAGCCATAAACTGAGGAAAAACTTTAGAAATAACTCCATTTCATTGAAAATCATAAAAGTTTAACACTTGGGATCCCAAAATACATTTTAGAAATATTTACAACATATAAATTGAACTAAGTCGACTAAACGACAAAATCTAGGTTTATTCACAATCATCTCCCAAAATCCACTGGCTATGGCAGCCAGGCAGGCCAAACATGTACACGCCGCTTCATGCCCGCTACACTCATGGTTGGTTGGCTTTCTCCTTGCCCTTACCTGCACCACAGAGCATCTGTGAGCTGAAGCCCAGCAAGAAAACCCACAAACAGATAACATATGAAAAACATACACCAAGTACATAAACTGACCATCAATAGGCTAAACACATACGGCCTAGCCGACCTAGGCGCTTTACTAGGCCCTGGGTTCGCGGTCCACACCTTGAGAATATCCCAGGTTTCCTTTAGGGACTCGTCCTGGCAACTCGCACTCCACGTGCTCAACGCTGCTCCCAGCCCCTTTCCATACTCGACCTTGCACTCAACGTGCCTAACGCCGTTTCCGGCCCTTTACCATTCCCGGCCCCTGTCGACCTCGGCCTACACCGTTTCCGGCTCCTGCCGTTCGTTCACATAATTACATTCATAGCATAATAAACAAGTACAAAATAATAGCAAATTCAATCAAAGGGCTACGCCCTGCAATTCAAACACATTGGGCTCAGCCCTGCATCCAAGCTCTATGAGAACAAGGGTTTTCTTACCTGAGTCCTGAGCTTTTTGAGCACTGATGTCTCGAGCACAGTCCTCTAATTTGAGCCTCGCAAAAACCCTAGTCACAACACATTAACAATATCCACCCATCAAGTTCTAATCCATTAAAAAACTTTGAGCCATATCTCTAACCTCCGAGACCTGGGATTCTATCAAACCGGGTGATAAAATCCATCCCGAGCCTTAACCACTGAGTTCCCAAGCCTAAACACCCTTTAGAACACAAACTGGCACTAAGAGCCGTGGCCCTACCCACAAGCGTCGCGGCTAGCCTCGAAATAGAGGCTAGCATCTCCATGAAGCACACACGGTCTGCGACGCGCGTCGAACATCTCGGCCTCCCATGGCCGCGCGCACACGGGTCGCGGCATGCCTCTCCTAGGACCACAGCCCTCACCACCAAACCCATAATTCTTCATCTTTCCTGCATTCTCTTCAAACCAACTCATCCAACAATCAAGCTAATAACTCCAGATATTCAACACCAAGATTCTATCAGTTTCAACATCAAAATCTGCTCCAAAACTCAACTAAAACACACAAGAACATATCAAATTCTATTCACATGCATATCCTAAAAACATAGCTGAAATTCAAGCATAATTCCCATGGTTAAAGCTTACCCTTGCTGAGTTATGCCTCTGAACTGTTTCCTCAAGTGCCCAGCTTTAGCTCCTTAACTCTAACAGCCTAAAATCCTCAATTCTTGACTAATTACACCAAAGCTTCTTGACTGGTTTTCTCTAACTTGCCTCCTTAAAATGCCTTAGAGAAGAGAGGGTGAGAGAGAGAGAGAGTTAACTTTAGCTGAGAGTGAGAGAAGAATGTCGATTTCTACAAGTCTCTAAATGATTCTTTCTTTTTGTTTTATTTAACTTAATCTATGTCGTTACCTCAAGGCTCGGGGTACCCAAACGTCCCCGAGGGCAAAATGGTAAATTTCCCCAATATTCCCTCCTAGACATTCTAACCTCAAATATATCTCCAAATATTTATTTTCATAACCCGATAACCCCAAAATACATCTAATACCCAAAGTACCCCTCGACTCACCCTGAGTCGGATTCTTAACCCCGTTTTGACTTTCTGGCTAACCGCTCCCCAGGAATGTCTTGGATCGTGCTGCACAGATATATCACATATATATCACATTTATCACATTTATACCCCTAATATCCAAACGGGGCCCACTTGCACATTTAGCTCAACTAAACATGCATCATTATCATATATTCACGCAAATTCACATATTAACATATTAATTCATTTATTGCCCTCCAGGCACAGTAATCAAGGCCCTAAGCCTTATTAGCAAATTCGGGTCGTTACACTGGTTCTGTCCCCAGTGCTAACTCAATAACAAACGGAATCTCCCTGCATAGCAGCAATCTTGGTAGCTCCTCGGGAAACACATCCAAAAACTCACAAACCACCCTGGCCTCTCCCAGCCCTGCTGGCAAAACCTTGGTAATGTCCACCACACCAGCCAAAAAACCTATACATCCTCCCTGTAACAAGTCTCTGGCTCTCAGTGCTGATATCATAGGTACGTGGGGTCCACATATCGCACCTACGAAAATGAAAGGATTCATGTCCTCGGGCTCAAAAGTCACCATCTTCTTCCTGCAGTCAATAGTAGCCCCATACCTGGCCAACCAATCCATCCCTAAGATCATGTCAAAATCCTCCATGTCTAGCTAAATCAAGTCTACTGAAAGCTCCCTACTATCAACCATCACTGGTAGCGCCTTAATCCACCTCCTAGAAACTACTAGTTCCCCAGTAGGCAATAAAGTCCCAAACCCCACTGTCCGATACTCACTCGGTCTACACAATCTATCAATCACTTTACTGGAAACAATTGAATGTGTAGCACTGGAATCAATCAATACAGTAAAAGGAGAGCCAGCGCTAGAAAGATGACCTGTCACCACCGAGGGACTTGCCTTGGCCTCTACCTATGTCAAAGTGAACACTCGAGCTGGAGTCAAGCTGTCCACCTTTCCCGCTTCCCCTTTCTTCACTGTTGGATAATCCTTCTTGAGGTTCCCCACTATTCCGCACACATAGCAGGCCTTGGCCCGACACTCTCCCTGATGGCGTCTTCTGCACCTCGGGCACTCAGGATAACTCCTCTGTGCCTCACCGCACCCGTGACGGCCACCCTGACCACCCCGACCTGTTCTATCAGGACTAGAAGCGGTCGATGTGTCAGGGGTCTTCCTCTTCACATCACTGGGGCCTCCGCCCCTACCTGACCCAGAATAAGGAGGCACCACTATGCGACCCTCGCGCCTCACTACACTTTCTTTCCAAATCTTGTTCTTCGCTTCCTCAGCAGTAAAAGCCTTCTCAATAGCCTGGGCATAAGTTGTTCCCCCAGGTACTGTTGTAATCCTCACATCCCGGGCTATCATAGCATTAAGCCCTCTAATAAACCTGTCTTGCCTAGCTGCATCTGTTGGCACAAGATCTGGTGCAAATTTCGCTAGTCTGTCAAATTTTAGGACATACTCAATAACTGTCATGTTTCCTTGCACCAACCCCACAAACTCATTAACTTTCGTTGCCTTGATGGTAACATTGTAGTATTTCTGACTAAACAAATCTTTAAATCCTTCCCAACTCAAAGCAATGTCGTCCCTGGTCTGTGATGCCGCTTCCCACCAGATGCGGGCATCCTCTCTCAGTATATACGTGGCATAGGCCACTCTGTCATATCCCTATATCCTCATGAAGTCTAGGATAGTAGTAATCATAGTCGTCCACTGTTCTGCCTTCAGTGGGTCAGGTCCTCCCTCAAAAGTTGGGGGATACTGCTTCCGGAACCGCTCATACAATGGCTCCCACCTGGTTCCAGCTTCTACTGGCTGTATAACTGGTGCCACTACTGGTGGCACAATAGGTGCAGCACTCCCTGCTGGAGCCTGTTGTCGTAGGAACGAATCCGTTCATCTTGGCTCTGAAGCCGTGCTTGCATCTCTGCCATAATCTACTGCCAGTTTTCAGGGACTAGCAGAGGAATCTGGCCCTGGTCATCACCTCTGGTCCCAGACCTTGTGCCGGCTAGTCGCGTAGATTTTCTTGGATGCATAGCTATCCAAGTCAATCTGCAATCAATGACTCGGCAATTAGACCATTATGACAGGGTAAAAGCTTTTCCAAAATCGACCAATGGAACACAAACAATCAAGATATAGGAATTCACCCATATATATATTGTAAGCAGCTAATCATTCAGATATTCATTTACATGCACAGTGATGCTAATAAGCACGCCTCAATATTATCACACAGCAGTCAAGGGCCAGGCCCTATCAGTATCTCATGCTTCCTATTAATCCAACAGATAACAACATTCATAATTCATTCCAAGCACACAGGCATATAAGAACATATACACATTACTAAACCCTAAACCGAGCTTGTCTCTAGCAGCGAATGTACATGTCCAGCCAGTCTTCAGGAACCCTTAAACCTAGGACGCTCTGATACCAAGTTGTAATGCCTTGGATAGCCAAGACCGCTACACTGTGTGTTTATAAAGGTGCAAGACTTGCTAATCAAGTCATTTATTTAAAAAAAACGTGTCACTGATACCACTAATGAACTAGGGTTAAAAGGTATTGGTCACAAAAGATACACTTTATATAATTAAACATTTTGCACAGGGGATCCCAAAAGAAACAGTGTTTGACAGTTAGTTTACAAAAATTTTAGAGTACAACAACTGCTAGCCACACTATGGCAAAACATACTTTTATGGTCCTCTTGTTCCTGTCTTATCGTCAACCGTGGCGGTCGAGCAGCAGATCATGTACAGTCTGCCTTCAGAGCTCTCCAATTCAGGGCTGATCAAGCTTGCCCTTGCCCTTTACCTGCACCATGTAGCACCCGTGAGCCAAGGCTCAACAAGAAAATAATACATCATAGTACAAACAATGATAACAATTGAATAATCTGTAAAGCATGTTCATACATTTAGCATATTACATTAATGACACAGTCCATAGACATAACCAGAGAATCAACAACCAGCACTCAGCTATTCAGCATGACAAATCCATCAATCAACCATAATAATAAAATCACATGATAATCAGGGTTGACGCCCTTAGGTCGCACCCTTTGTTTAACCCCACTGACTCCAGTCTGCTTAAAACGAGCTTAGTGTATAATAAGCTGTCCTCAGCTACTAGTGGCTGAGCCGTGCCCTGTGCGCCAGTGTAAACTCTGACACTCTTAGGCCATTTATTTACTATTCACAGGTGTAATACCATCCTACATAAAGCATACAAAATAGGGAAACCTTAGTCCCATTATAAATTCATAACTGGGTGCAATTTTCTTAGCTTTAGTTTCCAAATGTACTGGTTACGTGTGATGCCCCTTGAGCACGATCCATTTCCTAAGCCCTTAGCTTATACCTAGTCACAACCAAGACAGGGGATTCCATTAATAATTGTAAAAAGGTTTCCGGATAAGGTTCTAGCATCCGGGACATCGAATTTCACCAAGCACGATAGTAGAATCGATCCCGAGCACCCTAGGTTATGTTCCCGCGCTTAAAAACTCCAAAAGGCTAAAAGTTCCCATAAGGGCCGCGACCCTTGAGACCCATGCCACGGCCCGCCACCTGAAATAGAGGCTAGGCCTCCCTGAACATAGACACGCGCCGCGGCCCGGCCCCTGTGGCGCCGCGGCACTCCCTCACCTCAGAGCCTTCCTTGCTCCGTAGGGCCGCGGCACTCTAGGACAGAGCCACGGCCCAGCTCCTTGAACCCTAAAAAACCACCATTTTTAACACTCAAACCTCACCAAAACCATCCAAAACCATCTCAATTCCACAACTCAATTATCACAAAACTTCTGACACGTTTCCAGCAACATAATCCAAAAAAAACTTAGCCTAGAAACTCATCAAAATCCCACTTCAATCTCTGAAACCCAAACACTTAAAAACATCAAAACCAGTCAAGAAAACACCAAGATTTAGACATTAGATCATAAATTCGAGCTTACCTCCACTGAAGAACCAATTCTCTAAGAAATTTCTGAGCTAAATCCCAAGTTCCTAGCTTCAATTCAGTCTTCAATTTCAAAACCCAAAAACCTCTTAGAACTCAATCAAAACCACAGAATTTAAATAACCAAGAGTGTGATTCAAGTCTTACCTCAATCCTGGTTGAACTCCTTAGTTAAATACTAAGTTAATCTTCCAAAACAATAGTTCAATTCACTGAGTTCCCAGCCAAATTTCCTTAGTTTTCAGTTGTTTCCCTTGAGAGAAAAGATAGAGGAAAGGAAAGTGACAAGCTGAAAGAAGGAGAGGGTCGATCTAGGTATCTTCCAGTGTTTTCTAAGTTTTCTCTTAGTCTATCTTTAGTTGATTAAGTCGATCCCGAGGCTCGGGGTACCAAAACGTCCCCGAGGGAAAAAATGGTAAAATTCCCCAGTATTCCCACCTAGGCTTCCTATCCTCAAATATATCTCTAAATATTTATTTTCATAACCCAATAACCCAGATAACCATCTAATACCCAAAATACCCCTTGACTCGTCCCAAGCTAAGTATTGGGTCCCGTTGTGACTTTCCCGCTAACTAGCTCCCTAGGATCACCTCAAGTCGCATGCTGCAAATTTATCCACATAATAATGTAGTCCTCAAACTTATAACATATTATCACATTTACACCCTCAACGGGCTAAAATTTCAAATATACCCGTTTATGCTAAATGGGGCCTACATGCATTCTAGTACTCGTAAACATGCATCTCACATATATATTCATATAACCATGCGAGCATGCTTATCACAGAATCATGCATTAAACTACTTAATTTACACATAATCCAATCGTTCTCACCTGGCACACTAATCAAGGCCATTAAACCTTATTAGTGATTTTGGGTCGTTAACTAATCTAAAAATCTATCTAAACATGCTCTAAGACCAGAATTAAGTCCCTCAATAACTTTACTACATTTAAAGCAGTACAAACATCTTAAAAGGGAGAGAGTGAGGT
The DNA here is from genome assembly GCF_963169125.1 of Humulus lupulus. Classification (NCBI taxonomy): domain Eukaryota; kingdom Viridiplantae; phylum Streptophyta; class Magnoliopsida; order Rosales; family Cannabaceae; genus Humulus; species Humulus lupulus. Next base: position 107,665,856 of record NC_084797.1, on the reverse strand, counting down.
TTGAGAAATCAGTACTTTTTCCTTTTCTTATTTATTTATTTTCCTAAGTGTCCAGCTAGTGTCTAGAGCCTACCAAGCTTATCTTTAGCTTAAAAAATGAGCCCTAGGTCAATCCTTATCCACTTCATGCCTCCAAGGGCAATCCTGTCATTTGCCACATTCCCGCTAATTCCTCGAGTAGTCCTATAAATCCCCAATTTACTCTGACATACCCAAATAATCGCTAAACAGCTTCATGTTACTTGCTAACCCCGAACACGTGCTACGTTCCCAAAATACCTCTAGGCTCACCCAGAGTCGGGTATTCGGCCCCGTTGTGACTATTTCCCTAATAAGCTTCCTAGGAATACCTCTGACCACACATCCATGATATATCTCCACAATATTGTTTTCTCAAACGCAACACACACTCATAATCACATTTATGCCCTCAACTGGCCAAGATTACGATTATGCCCTTATTAACAAGAACGGACAAACATTCATATTTAGTTCACCTAAACATGCATATCTAGTCATATAATCATTTAATTCAAGTAATCTGATACACAATATCACAGTTAACCACGTAATAACACAATTAAATCAACTATTGCCCTCCCGACACGCTAATGAAGGCACTAAGCCTTATTAGCAGATTTGGGACGTTACAACTATCCTATCCTTACTAAAGAAATTTCCTCGAAATTTACCTGAATAGCTCGAATATTGATCCCGCATATCAGACTCTAACTCCCAAGTTGTTTCTTCTATCTGGTTGTTTTTCCAAAGCACTTTCACTAAGGCAATAGTCTTGTTCCGCAAGACTTTATCCTTTCGGTCTAGAATCTAAACCAATTTCTCCTCATAAGATAAATCTTGATCCAACTACAGGTTTTCATAACTCAGCACATGTGTAGAATCTCATACGTACTTCTGGAGCATGGACACATGAAATACGTTGTGAACCCCTGATAAAGCTGGACGCATAGCCAATTTGTAAGCCACCTCTCCAACCCTTTCTAGAATCTCAAAGGGGTCAAAAAACCTAGGACTCAACTTGACTCTCGCTCCAAATCAATTCACTCCTCTCAATGGAGAAACTCTAAAGAACACATAATCACCGACTTAAAACACTACACTCCTGCTTTTCAAGTCTGAGGAACTCTTCTATCTGCTCTGTAAGGCGAGCATCCGAGCTCTAATCTTCTTAATTGCCTTGTTAGTCCTCTGAACGACCTCGGGACCTAAATATTTTCTCTCACCCATATCATCGCAGTGAATGGGCGATTTAAACTTCCTCCCATATAACATTTCATACGGAGCCACTCCGATAGTCGCCTGATAGTTGTTATTATAAGAAAACTCAATGAAAGGGAGATACTTACTCCAGGATCCCTCAAAGTCTAGCACATAGGCCCGTAAAATATCCTCCAGTATCTAAATCGTCCTCTCGGAGTGTCCATCCGTCTGAGGATGATAGGTAGTACTGAACCCCAACTGCGTGCCCATAGCCTTCTGTAGGCTCTCCAAAAAAATATAGGTGAAGGTGGGGTCCCTGTCGGACACTATTGACCTCGAAGCCTCATGAAGTCGCACAATCTCCTTCACATATAACTTAACCTACTACTCCACCGTATAGGTTGTCTTAACAGGCAAAAAGTGGCTTGATTTTGTGTACCAATCCACAATTATCCACACAGAATCATGTTGCCCCACTGTCCTCGGAAATCCAACCATGAAGTCCATGGCGATATCCTTCCACTTCCACTTTGGAATCCCTCAAGGCTGCAACAACCCTGCTGGCCTTTGATGTTCAGCCTTCACCTACTGATAGGTTAAACACTTGGCCACATAATTCACTATGACCTCTTTCATCCTTGGCCACAAATACAAAGTCCTCATGTCTTGGTACATCTTCGTAGTACCCGGATATAGAGAATACGGAGTGGTATAAGACTCATTCAAAATCTCTTGTCTGATACTGGACTCCATCAGAATGCAAATCTGACCTTTATACCTTAGTAGATCAATCTCAGAAAAAGAGAAGTCTCTAACCAATCCAACTAAGAAATCCTCCCTATGTTTCCTCAACTGGGGATCCTCCTTCTATGCTTCTATGATTCTCTCAAGGAGCGTGGAATGAAGTGTTATATTTGCTAGCTGAATGACTACCAATTCAATTCCCGCTCTCATCATCTCTTCAGCTAACTTTTCTGAAATTTGTCTTGAACTGAATAACTACCCTGGCCCCTTCCAACTCAATGCGTCTGCCACAACATTGTGCTTCCCTTGATGGTACAATATTTGACAATCGTAGTCCTTCACCAACTCCAACCAACATCTTTAACGCATATTCAATTCCTTTTGAGTGAAGAAATACTTTACACTTTTGTGGTTGGTGTATATTTTTCACTTCTCCCCATATAGATAATGCCTCCATACCTTTAGTGCGAATACCACCGCTGTCAGTTCTAGATCGTGAGTGGGATACCTCTGCTCATACTCCTTCAGCTGTCTAGACATGTAGGATATCGCCTTCCCAGCTTTCATCATACACACCCTAAACCGTGCAGCGAAGCATCACAGTAGACCACAAACTTCTCATTGTCTGATGGAAGACTCTGTACCGTAGCGGTGATCAGTCGACGTTTCAACTCCTTGAAACTATTCTCACATCTATCTGTCCAGACATAATTGGTCTTCTTACGCGTCAGCTCAGTCAACGGTGTGGCTATTCTAGAGAATCCCTCAACGAAACGCTTATAGTATCCTGCTAATCCCAAGAAACACCTAACCTCTGGTACACTGCTCAGCCTTGGCCCATCTCTCACTGCCTCAATATTTGTTCGATCCACCAAAATCCTCTCCATACTTACAATGTGACCCATAAATGTTACTTGGGGTAACCAGAACTCACATTTACTAAACTTAGTTGTTGTAGTACCAAACAAAGGTGCTGCGTGTGCTCTGTCTTTGATTGGGAGTACACCAGTATATCATCGATGAATAAGATCAAAAAATTATCCAAGTAATCCCTAAAGACCCTATTCATCAAATCTGTGAAGGCTGATGGGGCGTTAGTTAATCCAAAGGATATGACCAAGAATTCATAATGTCCATACCTCGTATAGAATGCAGTCTTTGGTAAGTCCTCCTCTTTAATCCTTAATAGGTGGTAGGCGGATCAAAGGTCAAGATTAGAGAACACCGTTTTACCTTGTAGATGATCAAACAATTCATCGATCCTGTGCAGCAGATACTTATTCTTAATAGTCAACTTATTGAGCTCTCTGTAGTCGATGCACATTCTTAAGGATCCATCCTTCTTCTTGACAAATAACGTTGGAGCACCCCATGGCGAAAAGCTAAGTCTGATGAATCCTAGATCCAGTAACTCCTACAACTAAAGCTTTAGTTCCTTGATATTGGTTCTGCTCCCGGTGCCAAATCTATGACAAACTCGATCTCTCAGTGTGGTGGCAATACTGGTAGATCTATTGGAAATACAACAGGGAACTCACACACCAACCTAGTCTCACCCGGTCCAACTGAAACGACCGTAGATGTATCCACTATGTTCGAGAGGAATCTTATGCAACCTTCTTGAAATAGATCTATCTATCTCTACCGGTAATGCTCTAACCCATCTCCTAGAGACTGCCAATTCCCCAATTGGCAAAAAGTCTTGAATCCCCTAGCATACACATCACAAGGTCTACACAAATGGTCTATATAACCCCCCTTAAGGCTATGTCGCTATGAGCGAACATATTTTGAAGGCGGGTGGGACCATTCCCTTACACATGTTCTTCGTCGTGATCCTGAATAACTTTGACCTTGCTCCCAATAGCTGGTTGACCTTAAGTGTTCATGAAGCTTAACGGTCATGCTCCCATGACCCAAGAGGTGCATTTTATGTACAATCTCATGCCCACTCCTGAATCTAAGGGCATCTACTTTTTACAAAAAACCAACTCTCAGGTCTCCTTGATAGAGGGTTCTATTTCTAACCCGGGTTCATGGAAGCAGGACTTTTTCTTTGTGAAAGGTCACCTTTCTGTCCGCAAACATTTCTGCTCATCTCCAAGTAAGTACTTCATGCCTTTCCTTTTGTATTGAGTTTGCTCTTGTGGAACTTATACTCATATTGATAACTGAGTTGATTCTTTAGAGAGCATCAGTATCCCTGACGTTCTGAGTCGGAGGCAGCACCAGTAGACGTCTTCCTTAATGCAGACCTTGCAACGAAAATGGCTGCCCATAACTTTACTGTGGCCAACCTCAGTTTCTATGGTCTATCCAGGGTCTTGGAGCCCAACCTACTATGGCACATCTCTGAGCGAAAGAAGAAGGCAACTCCGACGAAACCTCACTCAGACAAGGGTGATTTGAATGGGTGCCTGAGGTGACTTCTCCTGAATCTAAGCGTCCTGCTTGGCTATCTCCAGCCATAAGGGGGCACTCTTCCTCTGCTCCTGCAGACTGTGGCATGACTTCTCATTCTCATGATCCACAATCTATGCAAGGGCGCTTTATTCTACCATCCTACAATGAGTTTGACAATCTCCCTCACACCCCCGCTAGTCAAGGCTATTCTAGGCATCCTTCATCTAATGCTCCCGAGCCTCCTCCTCGCCCACTGAGTGGGTCATCTATCCCTGCTCATCCGGATGCTCCTGATTTGGAGGGGATGTCCTAGGTGAATCAGACATCAGCCCCTTACATCCAAAGGTATAACTAGGTCGCCGAGGACATCCCCAAGATCAAGTGGAGAGGTCTCGAGAATTTCAATATGGCAGAGCTTGGGGAGACCCTTATGCACTCAACTACTTGGGTGAGTTTTTGTAACTTACATTAATCTCTTCTTTCTTTCTTGTGTTTTAAGTTCCCTATCTGCTCACTTTTTTGCTTCCTTGCACACTTCTCTGGTGGCTCATCACTTGATAGAATTGGCACGGGACTTATCATCATCCAACGCTGACAGGGATTGTCTTTCGGCCAGGGTTTAAGAGCTAGAGGGATAGCTTGCTAATGCCAATCTGGAGACAGCCCCGGCGAAGGCCTCTTCGTCATCCAAAAAAAAAGAGGAGAGCAGAATCCCAGGCTGAGGCATTGCGGGAGAGGATCACACTCTTGGAGGGCGATATGGCAGAGGTTGAATAAAAGTTTGTGGAGTGCACCCTATATGGAGTGTGGAGGCAGAATCCTGGCTACGACTTCTCCTCCTTCGGTGACCATGTCGTTGCTAAGACGGCCGAGTGGAATGCTCGTGGCGGGAGGCCTTGGGAGTTCATTTCTATAGTTTTTATCTTTTACTTAGATTTGGTTGTATGCTTATTCAAACCTTACTATACCGACGAGGTTTCTCCTAGTTTTATTTTTTTCCTTTTTCCTTAAGGAATTTTTCTAAGTCCTATTGTGGTTGATGCCGACTTTATCCTGCAACATTATAATGACTTTCTTCTTTTATATATATATATATGTGATGATTTGTTTTTCTTTCTTTCTGCTTGAGGTCCTTTTGAGCCCACTCCTGTATGTAGCAGCCAAAGGGGTTCAATAGGTCTCTCTTTTTTCTAATAACTGGTTGATACTTTATTTGGAATGGTAGTGATGGTCTCTTTGGTACACCTTGATTGTATTTGTAAGGATATGTTAACTCTTTGGTATCTAGCCATCCTTTTATATATTTTCACGCGTTCTTGTTATTTCTTGCGGGAAGGTCCTTCTCGTCATTATGCATAATACTATTTTTACAAGGACCATTTTTGGCTGGACGGCTTGGTGGCCACTCTAGGATTATTGGTGGATGCTCTTCCTGAGCCCATTCCTCTTGTGGAGGTAACAAACTTTATTAGGAGGCTCTTCCTTTATGACCTTTTGACCCTCTTGATGTTCATAAAGGTAGCTAATCCCCGTGAACTCAAGAGATGCCTTGCTAGGTTTTCTTCCTTATTTCCTTTATATATATATAAGGGTCTCTTTTAAGACCTTTTGTGGCTGTATACTCTGCCCCCAAGTGGTTGGTAAGATTTATCTCGTCGAGAACTTTGATAATTTTGCTCTTGCATTTTGATAATTCCAATTGGTGATAGGTACACGAGAGTTAGATATGCGCTCACGTAAATGAGGAGTGTGTCATGCCAATAAGAAACATATTCATTAAAAAAGATTAGAGTACATAGGTATCTATGACAACATTATTCTTACTACATATCAGGGCATCTAGGTTACCCCTCTAATTCATAGCTGCTTTTAAGGGGAGGACTCACAACTCTGTTGGGGGGCTAACTATGATAACACTTTCAATTTATCGTACTAAAAGTGCAACTTTACCCGATGTTCCCTCTCAGGTGCGTATGCACAACCATCGATTCTGATCTCCTCTGTAACTTTGGGGTTGAACTCACGCAGGGTTGTGCTCCATGCACTACCATCACCATAGGTTCTGGCGGTTTCATGATTGTGCGGAAGGACGTGTTATAACATTCCCTTGCTTCTTTCTATTCCCCTATAACACCTGCTACCCCCCATGAGTTGTGAATTTTATGGCCTAGTGGTATATTGAGGTTATCACCTTCAATTCTCTCAAGGAGGGTCTCCCTAATACCTCATTAAAGGCTGAGGAACAACTTACTACGACAAAGTTTTTCATTACAGTGGTCTGTCTGGGCGACTCTCCCACGGTGAGGGCTACCTCGATTGTGCCTAGGGGCTGTATCGAGTCTCCTATAAACCAAAACAGAGAGGTGTTGCAGGGCTTTAGGTTCCTAATGCCTATTCCCATCTTCTCTAAGGTCGGGTAATATAGGATGTCTACGGAGCTCCCATTGTCTACCAGAACCTGATGCACCTTCATGTTAGTCAGTTGTACACTTAATACCAAGGGAACATTGTGCAGAAAATGCACACCCTGCGTGTCTTCTTCGATGAAGGTTACTGAGTCATTTTCCCCTTTAAAGTTTTTCGAGGGTCGTTCTTCTAAGCATAGCATGCATGGGGGTGGACTTCGTCTGGCTTCCTTGGCGTATCTATCTCGCTCATTTCTCCATTCTCCTCTGAATCATGGTCCTCCAAAGATCGTCCTCACCTCTCCTTGCACTTTTGGGGCTACATCTCATGCTCGTGGAGAGGGTGGTCTATCATTTGGTCTTTCATTTTCTCTTCGGACGTATCTACCCAAGTACCCCCTACGTATGAGTTGTTCAATTTCCACCTTTAAATAAGTGTATTCCATCGTGGTGTTGCCAATGTCTTTATGATACTCAGTACTTTTCAGGATCTCTCTTTCATCGATCTCTCTTCATTGGTGGGGGTCTTCTGAAGGGGACCCGATTCTCGTTCGCTATGAACATATGCTCCCTAGTATGTGTTTGGTTAGTGTAGAAGGTGTGGGATGTTTGCCTAGGATTAAATCCATGTTTTTCCTTCCTCTGGGTGTCATCTCTCAGCCCTTCGTACACTGTTTTTATTTTTTGCGTCATTCGAACCTTCAGGTTCTCATGGCCGTCTTCGACACGAATGTACTTTTGTGCCTGTTCGTAGAAATCATCTAAGTCAGTGACCTCCCTCTTTAGCATGTTATCCCATAGCTTACTACTCGAGCGCACCCCGACTGTAATGGCCATTTTTAACTTCCCACAGGTTAGGGTTCCTCCTTTGGCTACCTCCATATTGAACCTTTGGATGTAGCTCTTCAGGCTCTCTTTTTCTCCTTGTTTCACATTACTGAGGCTGGTCCCTGGCATGGTGTAATCACGCACAACATGATGTTGCTGGAGAAATTCGTCAAAAAATTGTTGCCAAGACCTGATGGACCCTAGTCGAAGTTTCTTAAACCACTTGTATGCAGGACCCTTTGACGAGACAGTAAAACAGTGGCATCTAACTTTGCTAGTAATTTCCCTTGACTTCATTAGGTCATTGCACACATCAATAGGCATTTTGGATCTATATTACCTTCGTAAGAGGTCATGTGAGGCTCTTTGAAGTTTACTAGGAGCCGCACGGCTTGGATTTCTCTAATGAAGGATGATTCATAATCAAACTCATCATCGATAGCGTGCCCCCCAGACACAGTGATTATCTTGCTCTGGCTCCTCATCTCAGTGTCTACGTCTTGCCTCCTTTTTTTCAAGGAGTCTCTCAAGTTGGATGGGTTGGCCTTTCCTCTCCTTTTGTCTTGTAGAGGAGCCATAGGAGGTGTGGTCCTCTCATTCATCCTTCTCCTGTTGAGTTCTTCCCTCAAGTCTGGGGGTGTTTCCCTTGAAGTGACCTCAAATTCGTTATGAGGGTTAGCGTTGTTCCCCCGCTCTAGCCTCCTAGGCTGCTTTGCCTGTCCAGGACGTTCATATTGCTTTGGCCGAGGGGTATTACTAGTGGAGAGTTGAGTCCTCCCGTTATCTACAAGGGCTGTGGTTTCTCCTCCTTCATGGCCTTTTTCCTTTCGCCTAGGGAGAGGCATGCTTGACTTTCCATGTAGTAGGCCATTCAACACCTCTTGCATATTTTCTAAGGTGGTTTCTAGCCTTTGATTCTTTTGGTGTAACTCGTATATCTCTTCTTCGTAGAATCGAGTCCTAGAGCTCGAGCATATGGAATGTACTTGTGGACTCTTGTCGGGTTTGCGCATTGATGGACTCGGATCTTTCCGGCTGGAGTTTGGTACGTGTGGCAGCCTTGGGGGAGGAAATGCTCTGGTACCCCATGTAGGGGCAGCCGCTGGCCCTAGAAGGTTTCCATCGGGCTGAATGACTTGGAATGAAGCCCCCCTTTCATCTTCAGGAGCTATGGGCTCCTTTGGTGCATCCACATTTTCAGGTGGTGGGGGATCCCTCATGGAGGCTTTCAGTTGATCTCCGTCCAAGTGGACCTCAACCTCTCGTGGTTTAATCAGATGCTTAGAATGCCTTGGCATATTTCTCTGTTGGAATCAATAGAAGAACAGTGGCTTGACACTTATCCTTCCCACAGACAGCGCCAAACTGTTGATGGTGAGAACTCGTCAACCAATAAAGGTCAGAAAATTCAAAGACTTAACCAGGAACTTATAAACTTAGGACAACTTATGGAAAGTTAGAGAAGAACGATAGGGGAGTAATGAAAGAAAACATGTACATTCTTTGAATAGCCTGGCAATAGAAGAATTTTCCAACACCCTAGTTTCAGGGGTGGAGGTCTATTTAAAGCTTGCCTCTAATGGCCATTGACACGAGGTGGTCCAAGGGGAAAAGAAGGCACTTGGGTACACTTTCATGGTAGTGGCACAGGTTGTGGTGGAGCAACAGATCATGGATTGTGGTGTCGATGCTTGTCCATGGTCAGAGACATGCAGGTCATGCCATCACTCCTAGTACCTCCACTATTTGCCAGGTACAGATGTCAGAGTCACGCCTCTGTCCTTCTCATGGTTGTACATCCTGTACTCATGGGCATGCCTTGTACGTGATGGTACTTTTTTTATTTATAAGATATAAACTTTCTCCAAGATTCTTTACATTTTGCTAAGTAATGAAGAACATTGCGAGTTCTTCATTAATATAGAGCAGATTTCCTGCACACGGCCTCCACGTTGAGGCATTTGTGGGAGATAGGTCTTAAGTACTGAGGCCCTCCTATGTATCACCCCCATGGCATGGGGTTTTGAGAACCGAGTCGTCCTTATGTACGATGTGTACTTTGGCGTCAAGGCATGCGATACCGTGTGGCCGAGTGGGGCCCGAGGCACTGCTGTGCGGCCGAGGCGGTGTCCCCGAGGCCCTAGCAAGAGACGCAGGGGCATGTGCACAAGGCGCAGGGGCGTGTCCGTGAGGCCCTGGTGCGAGGCTCAAGGGCGTGCGCACGAGGTCCTCGCGCGAGGCGCAAGGGCGTGTGCGCGAGGTCCTAGTACAAGGCGCAAGGGCGTGTGCGCGAGGTTCTGGCGTGAAGCACAACGGCATGTTCGCAAGGCCATGGTTCGAGGCGCAACGGTGTGTGCGCGAGGCCCTGGCGCAAGGCGCAGGGTCGTGTCTGTGAAGCCCTGGCGCGAGGCATAGGGGTGTGTCCGCATGGCCCTGGTGCAAGGCGTTGGGATGTGTCCGTGAGGCCCCTGCACGAGGCGCAGGGGCGTTCCCGCGAGGCCTTGTCGCAAGGCGCAGGGGCGTGCCCACGAGGCCCTGGCGCGAGAAACAGGGGCTTGTCCGCGAGTCCCTTGTGCGAGGCGTAGGGGAGTGTCTGTGAGGCCCTGGTGCGAGGCGTAGGGGCGTTTCTGCGAGGCCCTGGCATAAGGCGCAGGGGCGTGTCCACGAGGCTATTTCCATCCCAAACCTATGTTTTGAGGGTCACGAGGTGGGGGCATCGTTCAAGTTGTATTTTGGTATTCACAATAATGCCTATAACTCGTGCAAAAAGCCATCTTTTGAACATCCTCTTCTTTGATCCTAAGTTGGTGATAACTAGGTCAAATATCAATCTCTCAGCGACCCATCATTCTTCTTAATATACAGCACTGATGCACCCCTTGGCAAGAAACTAGGTCTGATAAACCCCAAGTAAAGTAACTATTGTAACTGAACCTTCAATTCGTTAAATTCTGCCAGTGCCATTATGTAGGGTGCCTTGCATACTGGGTATGTTCTTGGTGCTAGTTGTTGACTGTCTTTTTCTCTATCAACTAATTAAACAAGAACATACAGAAATGTGATGAAAGAAACATATTTTATGTGGTTCAGGTTATAAAACAACCCTAGTCCACGAGGCTTTTGTATCAGAGTTCTTGGAGCTTGAGATGGAAAGCTCCAATGGAGGTGTCTTAGCCAGCGTATATACTGCTCTAAGTACAAAAGGTGGAATCAAATGTTTAAATACCAAAAGTCCAAATCCCTTACAATGGAAGCCCTAACCCTATTATAGTGGTTGGGGGCAATTAATTCCCTTAATGGGGATTTATTACAAATATTCCCAATAATTGAGAGTTTAATGCTAATTAACACCTCCTGATGCACTAATTAAGGTTGTGGGCCCAGGTGTATGGCACAGGGCCCAATTTGTAGGTTGCAACCCACTACTTTACAGGAGACACGCCCCTGACACTATCAGAATGCAGCCACTGTTGGGAATAGTGCCCTTAGAGCAATTGTAGTTGAAAAATGTTTTAAATGAAATAAATAATTGAATTGAATTATTATATATATAAACTATGTCCGATATTAAATGATAATATTAACTAAATATCATAAAATTCTAAAGTTTATCTATGTGGTCTTAATCTCATATTGGTATGGGAGGATCGAGATTAAGATAATAAACTTAAATAGTTCGCAGTAAAATAAATTTATGGAATCATTAGATTAATTACAGCTAGTACAGTCTACTAGTATTATGAAAACATGTGACCTAGATCCGGGTTACTAGTGTAGTAGGACACTTTAGTGGAGGTACCTTGCATGCTGAGAGTATGTAGAACTGGACCAGATGTGATTTGTTAATACTTGTTTAAACATTGTTTCATAGTATTAATCAAACACATTAAACGATGATCATATACAAGATGATCTTAATCCTGAGGTTACTACGATCTCCTATATATGTCATAAGGTTTGTCAGAATGATCAGGCTAAGAACACTTGTTTTTCGGACTCAATGATGTATATGGCTGGGGACATAGATTAACATATATGGAATTTATACCTTCTTATAGATTAAATAATGGTTCCCTATTGGGTTGACTTTTTGAACTAAAAAGGTTATGAGCGCTCATGACGCAAACTTGTTGTCACACAACCTTCACTAATAAATTCAATGGTACTCTAGGAACAAGATATAGCTAACAGGGTAAAACGGTAATTTTATTCCCTTTTAATTATGAACCATTAATAAAGGATTAACGTCGTATGTAATAATTATATCAATGGACACTTTATTCTTAATAAAGTACTCAATAAATATATGTCTATAATTTTCAAGAGTTCAATCTCATATTTTAAGTGGAGTAATCATGACATTAATAAATATTATTATTTAATCAAAGAGATTTGATTAATAATGTAATATTTATTGGAGCTTGATATTATAGGTCCATAGGTCTCCTGGGTGGCTCTATCAACACCATATCAAGGTAAGAGTTGATACAAGGGTATAACTGTAATTTGGGAATTTGAGAAGAATTTAATTCTTCAGGTCAAGTATATAATTATATGATAATTGAGGTTGAATTATTAATTTAGAATTAATTATTAAATTTCAAATATATATATTTATTAATTTAAATATATAAAATTTCGAATTTCATGTATATAAATAAATTAATTAATTTTTGAAATTAATTATTTTATTTGAGTGGAAGAAAATAAAATTGGTAAGTCAAAAAATAGTTTTTGATTTATTTAATTTTAAAAGATGATGATAATGATGATCATCAATTTGAATTTAGAATTTAAATGTTGAAGTATGGTAGTCATCTTTTCCTTAAAATGATAAAATACCTTATTTTGTGGGAGATTGATTTAGTTAAATAATTTAATAAAAGAAAAATGAAAAATCCCTTAATAAGGAATAGGAGTACACGCCTGACACAGTCCAAGGACTGTGCCATGCATGTACCACGACACAGATATTGTATCTGTGTAGTTTTTATTTTATTTATTTAATTATTTAACATTTTGAAAATAGTTTTTTCAAATATGCTAAGTTAGACATTTACTTAAAACCAAATCCTATCATCATTATTATATTATTTTATATTACTATTAGTATTAGGAATAATAAGGTAACATAAATCTCTATAAATATGATATAGAAGAAGAAGAGAAAAACAACAATAGCAAAACAACACAATACACAATTCAGAATAGTTCTCAGAGTTTTTGTCAGACAAAACTCTCTCTCTTTCTTCTTCTATATTCGAGTCATTCTCAAACCATAATTCAAGTTCTCATGTGTTGAGAAATACTTGTGATTCCTAAAATACAAACTCATGTTCTCTATGTGCCCACACACTTCTTGAAGTGTAGAGAACACTTCGAAAGATCGTGGTTTGAGTGCTCAAAGCTTTGGATAGGAAGATCGATAAAAATACGAAAATACTCACGGACACGTGATAGGCTTCAAGAGGTAAAATTTTATGTTCTTGATTTTTTTTTTTTTTGTTTATATATTATATATATATAAATATATTGTATATTTATATATATATATTTGTTGCATGATTAATAGTATTGTATGATTATGTTTCTAGATTATTTCTTGGTCATATAAATATCCATGAGTTATTAACGAGCTGGAAAAGGGCATAATTCAATCTGCCACGTGGAAACCGTCTACCCGGAGCTGCTGTTACGAGTCTCCACCTCTTTAGCCCGAGTTAATCAAAGGGTTAGCAAGTATACTCGAACACCTCGGGTCAGCAGTATGGATATCACGAGCTGGAGCTACATCAAGCTTGAGGTGCGGCATAGATCTGGCACCCCCAACCATTTGTGAAGTCAACCACGCAATGTAAACGTGCGCATATCTGACATCACGTGTCTACTCCATTCCTGAATTCTCGAACACGCAGCATAAACGTGCGTGTTCAGGCACCCCACGACTGGTTTGGGCCATGCGGCCCATTATCCCCCTTACCTATTGATTAGACAACACTTCATTGTCAAGCTTTAGGAATTAATCATAAGTGTCATAGAGGTGACATGATGGGTAAGAAGGTCACGGGATGACCCCCTTTACCAACACCCAGATATCCTCTCCCTATAAATATGGAGACCCTGGGCGTTGCAAGGGGTTGGCGTTTTGATAGTAAAGAAACACCCTGTAAGGAATACTCGAGAGATATCAATAATATTGACTAGTGGACTAGAGAGATTTTAACCTTCGAACCACCTAAAAAGAAAGGAGTGATAACCTTCGCACCACACTAATTTTGCCAGTTTGGAATATAAATATTGACATATTACGGTTCACTATTTAGCACTAATCCATCCCGTTTATTCGTATAATTATATGTTGGCGAAGAACCGCGTCAACAGTTTGGTGCTTTCATTGAGAGGATTTAGATTGGTGCTATTGCAGAAACCTAACCATGGTGGTTACTCGTTCGAGGCATGGTAATGAAGCAGATCAACATGATGGGAAGGAGGCCCACCATGCCGCCATATTCGATGAACAAAACCCCGAGGTTCAGCAGCGACTGGGAAAGCAGCCAATGGGCTAGGGCGACACCGAAAGTTTGGCTCCCTGGCCGCCAAATCCAAACCCGGATTTCTACACGGCGATAGAGATGGAAAACGCACAGTTGAGAAGTCAGCTATCAAAAGCAAACAAGCAAATCGAAGAAGTCTTGGCCCGCTAAAGTCAGAAAGAGGCATAGTGGGACTCATAAGTCCCGCCGGGATAACCAGTCCAGGCCCAGCCGGTCGTTCAGAACCTCGACTCTGAACTCTACTCCCACGTCACACCACCACCAGGAAACTATTTTTGAGGAATCTCCTAGGGCCGATCTGCAATTCAGCCGATCGGTCCAGACTTCAACTCCTAGCTCAATTCCACCCTCGAACGCACCCAGGAGGGCCCGAGGCAGCTCGCGGAGGAGATCCGAGGAGGGCTCGCGAAGACAGCCTACCCCGACCAGCCGTCCTACACCCCGGTCAGACCGCCGAGCGCAAGACGGGGGGAATGGTAGAGCGGAGCGGCCACGACCTAGCTTAATCCGCCCGGACGGGACTAGGATCACGTCACCAGTTAGGCATCCCCCGTCACCAATAAGATACCCATCTCCTCCCCGTCCAGTCCGAGACATTCCAGCTCATGGGAGCAGCAGGAGAAATCCTCCTTCCGCCGGTCCTTCCCGTCGCAGCCGAGCGCACGAGGAAATCCCGGATCCTCACCCTCAGCGGTGGGCTCCGAGTTTTTCAAACGGGAGTTACTGGACCAGGAGTCATCGAAGTGGAATGTCCGAAGAAGACCTGCGCCATCATTTGAGTTCGGCTCAAAGCACTCGAGCCACCCCAAGGGCTGACCTTTAAGATCTCCTCAACTCTCAGAGAGGAGATCCAGCAAGAAATGGTAGTCGTGCTCACCAAGGGGAGGGTCTGTCGGAAGTACATGACAATGGGAATGTCCCACCTAACTCACCTAACACTTACAATGGAATTGGAGCTATTGAACAGCCCCAGGACAACCAAGGAAGTATGGACCGAACCCTAGAGCGTCTAGCTCAGATGGAGGAGCTGATGAAGAAGCTCTTATCGGAAAAGGAAAAAGATGAGTACGACTCAGTGGAAGAACTCGAGCTCTTTGCCCCCAGTATAGCAGCCACGGCGTATCCACCTGGTTTTCGTATGCCCCACTTGTCCAAGTTTGATGGAGACGGAGACCCGTCGAATCATTTGGGTATGTTCAACACCCTGATGATGGCCCACAACATCGGTCCCGAGCTAAGGTGTTTGATATTTCCTTCCACCTTGACTGGGCCAGCCAGGCAATGGTTCAAGCAGAATAGAAAGCAGTCCATTAGCTCGTGGAAAACCTTTTCTGCCAACTTCAAGAAGGCATTCCGAGCTTCTCAGGCTGCCCGCATCAAAGCCGACACCCTGGCAAACGTAAAGCAGCAGCCCGAGGAAGCTTTGAAAGCATACCTGAGCAGATTCGCAAACGTCGCGGCTCGAGCTAGGGATGTGGATGATAGTTCCAAGCTTATTTCCTTGAGGACTAGGATCCTCGTAGGAGGCAGACTCTGGAAAGAGATACAGAGAAAAGGTGTCAGTACCGTGGACGAATTCCTAAACAAGGCCCAGGGATGGATAAACCTGGAGGAGGTGCGAGCATCAGTCGCGGGAACCAGCCAAGCCCCTGATCAGCCCGCTGGAGTGGGAACGGATGTCATGAAAATGAATCAAACCATTACACAGAATAACCAATTTGGTGGAGGCAAGATAAAAGGGAGTAACAAGGGCGGCCAGCACGGCCCAAAGAAGAACAAGCCCGTAGAGAAATTTAAACCAGTCTATGCAACTTACACCGAGCTCACAAACACTAGGGAGAACATTTTCTTAGCAAACTCTGCTCGCCTTCCCTGGAAGAAGCCCGAGCCTTTGAAGCTCCAGAAGGCCAAGCGGGACCCCTCCAAGTTTTGTCGATTCCACAACGACATTGGCCATAACACTGACGATTGTAGGCATTTAAAGGATGAGATTGAGACTCTCATCAAAGCCGGACCCTTGGCTCAGTATGCGCAGAATAGAGTTCCTGCCGGTCAACCGGCTCTAGAAGCTCCGATAAGTCAGCTCGGGCCCGGATAAATCAGGACACCCCTCCTCCTGTGATAGGACGAGAGATCTCCACGATCTCCGGTGGCCCCCATCTGGCCGGTACGAGCAGAGGTGCCCAGAAGAGATATGTCAATGAATTGAAGGTTCATAATGGAGTGGAGTTTGTCCCAGAGTAGCATCTACCCAAACAGCAATGAATGGAGAGGCAACCAATCATATTCACCGAGGAAGATGCTAGTCACATCCAGTTCCCCCATAAAGACCCTCTAGTCATAGCCGCCCAGCTCGCCAACCGGAGAGTTAGGAGGATACTTGTTGATAATGGGAGTTTGGTGAACCTGTTGTTCCGGTCTACGCTGGAAAGATGGGTTTATTTGTCACCGAGTTGAAAGCCACCTCCATGATGCTATATGGATTTTCTGGAGAAGGGTCGGTAGCAATAGGAACAATCGAGTTGGTGATTACCTTGGGAGAGGGACCCCGAACTGTCTCAAAACTCCACGAGTTTGTGGTCATCGATTGTCCTACCGCATACAATGCTATTCTGGGCCGACCTACATTGATAGCATTTGAAGCCATAACCTCCATCCGCCACCTCGCACTAAAATTCCCCTCTTCCACGGGGATATGCACGGTCCGAGGTGATCAGCTCGCTTCCAGGGAATGCTATAGCATTTCTATGAAGGGAAAGTCGAGACCCGGGCAGCAAATGATGACCATCTAGGGCAGGAGTGAGGAATCTCAGGAAATTATACCTATTCCTGAGATAGAAAAACCTCAGAATGCCAGAGGGGAGAGTATCATCTTAAATAATGATATCGACCCCAGAATAGGCGAGGATAGATCCAAGCTCCAGGCCATCGAAGAGCTCGAGGAGGTAAATATCGACCCACAAGACCCCTTAAAGGTGGTAAAGCTCGGGAAAAACCTATGTAGCGAAAGGAAGGCGGAGCTGATTAGGTTTCTGCAAGAAAATCTAGATGTGTTCGCTTGGTCTCATGGAGACATGGTAGGGATCAGCCCAAGCGTCACCATGCACACCCTCCACTTGGATAAAAACGTGCCTGCAATGTCCCAGAAATAAAGGCGCCTATGAATGACCCGAGCTGAGGCCCTAGAGGAGGAAGTAGCCCGGCTCTTAAAGTGCGGCTTTATCCGCGAGGCAAAGTTCCCAATCTGGGTCGCCAATCCTATGTTGGTCCCGAAGCCCAACGGGAAATGGCGGACCTGCATCGACTTTTCCGATCTGAGCAAAGCCTGCCCCAAAGATTGCTTCCCTTTGCCAAGGATTGACCAATTGGTAGATGCCATGGCGGGGCACGAGCTCATGTCTTTTATGGATGCGTACTCGGGCTATAACCAAATCGCCATGAATCTGGCAGACCAGGAACACACTAGCTTCATGACCCCAACTAACGTTTATTGTTACAAGGTCATGCCTTTCGGGCTGAAAAACGCAGGAGCTACGTACCAGAGGTTGGTAAATAGGATTTTTACCAATTAGATCGAGAAAAATATGGAAGTGTATGTTGACGACATGTTGGTCAAGTCAAAAACTGTCGATAACCATGTCTCCGATCTCGAGGAATGCTTTAAGATTTTCAGAGAATACGGCATGAGGCTAAAGCCCCAAAAGTGCACTTTCGGGGTTGCATCAGGAAAATTCCTGGGTTTCATTGTCAATACCAGAGGAATAGAGGCGAACCCCGATAAGCTCAGGTCACTACTCGAGATGCCCTCACCCCGGTCGCAAAAAGACGTTCAAAGTCTGACAGGAAGGGTGGCGACCCTTAATCTGTTTATTTCCAAATCTACCGACAAGTGTTTTCCATTCTACAACCTGCTCCGGGGAAATAAAAAATTAGAGTGGACCGAGGAATGTGAACGTGCCTTCCTTGACCTGAAAGCACATTTAGCCAAGCCGCCCGTATTATCCAAACCAACAGCAGGAGAACCTATTTTCCTTTACCTAGCTATCACGGGAGATGCGGCTAGCGCCGTACTAGTCCAGGAAGAAGACCGGTCTCAAAATCCAGTCTATTACATCAGCAAGAGGCTTCTCAGAGCTGAATCCCGGTATCTGTTGATGGAAAAGATGGCCTTCTGCCATATTATGGCCTCCCGAAAGCTCAGACCGTATTTCTAGTCCCACTCAATACACGTCATAACCGATCATCCTTTAAGGCAGGTTTTGCAGAAACCTGAAGCATCGGGACGTCTGTTGAAGTGGGCTATCGAGCTCAGCAAATTTGAGATACTGTACATGCCGTGAATTTCTGTAAAAATCCAAGCCCTGGCTGATTTTGTGGCAGAATGTACAGGATTCTGAGAAGACCTGGTGGAAGAATCAGCTCAAGCATCATGGAAAGTCTTCGTAGATGGCTCGTCTAACGAGAACAGCTCCGGGGCGGGAATCAAATTAATATCCCTAGAGGGACATCGATTCCACTCGGCGTTACGATTTGGATTCAAAGCGTCCAACAACGAGGCCGAATACGAAGCTTTATTGGTTGGGCTAAGGGTGGCCCAGGAGCTGAGGGCCAGCTCCGTCCAGTGTTACAGCAATTCCCAGCTCATGGTAAACCAAGTGTTAGGAGAATACCTAGCACAGGGAACCAAGATTGCTGCTTACCTGGCCAAGGTAAAGAAAGAGCTATCCGCATTTGAGTACGGCTTAATCGAGCAGATACCTCGGGAGCAGAACGCCAATGCTGACGCCCTGGCGAAGCTCGCCACCTCCAGGGAGGCAGAGACCTTGGGGCTAGTGCCAGTAGATTTCTTGGAGAGACCAAGCATAGAGGAAATCGGGGCGGAGGTCAAGATGATCGACACCAGACTGACTTGGATGAATCTCATCCTCGAGTATCTCACAGCAGGGAAGTTACCCGAGGAGCGAAACAACGCAAGGAGGGTACTTTACCAGGCTCCGAGGTATATAGTGATTGACGGGATATTGTACCGGTGTGGCCTCTCTTTACCTCTTCTACGGTGTGTTCTGGCAAGCGAGGTGAAGACCATTTTGTAGGAGGTGCACGAGGGTTTTTGCGGAGATCACGCTGGGGGGCAAAACCTGGCCTTGAAGATATTGAGGCAAGGGTATTATTGGCCCACTCTATCAAAGGACTCAAGTTCCTACGTCCAAAAATGTAACAAGTGCCAGCGATTCGCCACAATTGCCCGGGCTCCTCCAGTCGAGTTGAAGATGATCTCGTCCCTATGGTCGTTTGCGGTCTGGGGGATTGACCTAGTTGGTGCCCTCCCCACTGGAAAAGGAGGAGTTTGCTACGCGGTGGTGGCTATCGACTATTTCACAAAGTTGCCAGAAGCAGAGCCCCTGGCGATGATCACTTCAAAGAGGGTCCTCGACTTCATGGTCAAGAATATTGTTTGCCGATTTAGGCTGCCAAAGAAGATCATGTCAGATAACGGAACGCATTTTGATAGTGATCTCTCCATCGAATTTTGCGAGAGGCATGGCATAGTTAAAAGCTTCTCCTCTGTGGCCTATCCCCAGGCCAATGGGCAGGTCGAGGTTGTCGACAAGACACTAAAAGCAAGCCTTAAGAAGAGACTGGATGAAGCCAAGGGAGTTTGGCCCGAACAGCTCCCCCAGGTACTGTGGGCATACCGAACCTCGTACTGAACTTCGACGGGTCACACTCCTTTCTCCCTGGCTTTCGGGAGTGAGGTCGTCCTTCCTGTCGAAGTAAAGGTAGCCTCGCATAGAGTCTAGACATTTGACCAAGACCGGAACGACAAATTGCTCTGCGCGTCCCTCGACCTATTTGACAAAAAATGAGAAGCTTCACAGCTGCAGCTCGCGCATTATCAACAGAAGATCACTCGTTATTTCAACTCAAAGGTCAAGAAATGCATCTTTAGCGTAGGCGACCTGGTACTCAGAAGAGTCTTCTTAGCCGGTAAGGATCCCAAGGACGGAGTGTTGGGGCCAAACTGGGAAGGGCCCTATCAAATAACAGAGGTCGTGAAAGAAGGAACCTTTAAGCTAGCTCGGCTTAATGGAGAAGCAGTCCCATGGACTTGGAACGCGATACACCTGAAGAAATATTATCAGTAACACTTTTGTAAGGCTTAATTAGAAAAGCCACCTTTGTTTATTAAATAATGAGAGATAGTCCTTTCGCGTTGTCATATATGTTTGTGGATGTAATGTTAAAAAAAAAGGGCGGGGGGGGGGGGGGGGGGGGGTACGTTTCAAGTAACCACGAAAGGTCCTTTCCTGATTACTTGGGGGGCATATATCCTGGATACGACCAGGTCCTTAAACTTAGAAGTTGATTCAAATTGATTGATCGATGTTTTTCTTAAAAAGCACGAGATATCAATAAAGGTTAACGCGAACTAAGTTTTTTAAAGTTAATGTCTTGGATACAACCAGGTCCTAAAACTTAGAAGTTGATTCAAATTGATTGATCGATTCGTTTCTTAAAAAGCACGAGATATCAATAAAGGATTAACGCAAACTAAGTTTTTTAAAGTTAATGTCCTGGATACGACCAGGTCCTAAAACTTAGAAGTTGATTCAAATTGATTGATCGATGTTTTTCTTAAAAAGCACGAGATATCAATAAAGGATTAGCGCGAACTAAGTTTTTTAAAGTTAATGTCCTGGATACGACCAAGCCCTAAAACTTAAAAGTTGATTCAAATTGATTGATTGATGTTTTTCTTAAAAAGCATGAGATATCAATAAAGGATTAACACGAACTAAGTTTTTTAAAGTTAATGTCCTGGATACGACCAAGTCCTAAAACTTAGAAGTTGATTCAAATTGATTAATCAATGTTTTTCTTAAAAAGCACGAGATATCAATAAAGGATTAACGCGAACTAAGTTTTTAAAGTTAATGTCCTGGGTACGACCAGGCCCTAGAACTTAGAAGTTAAGTTTAAATTGATTGACCGATAATTTTATAAAAAAGCACGAGATATCAATAAAAACACTAACAGAAACTAAGTTCTGACCAAATGCATTGAAAATGAGTAACAATAAAGGTAAAAAATAGATTAAAGTGAAATATGGGGAAACCAATTGTCTCGAGGAGAAAAAACCTCGTGGTAGAAGATTACAAATAAAAAATAAAAAAGAGAAGGATCAAAAATCCTAGGCCCCTTCACGCTGCTCCAACGAAGTCACCCCTTCGGCATCCTGCTCGGCTCCAGCAGAAGTCTCCCCAGTCTTAGAGGGCGCCTCCTATTGAAGTCGAGCCTTAAACTTCTCGAGGAAGGGCTCCCACACCTCCGGTGCCAGGAAGGAAAAATCACCATCCTGGTTGAAGACCCAACAATGATAAAGCACGCCCTCCATGGAGGAGCAGGAAGATGCCCTCTCTGCCACAAGGGCGACCTTAGCCTCCTCAAGCTCGACCTTCGCAGCATCCAAGGCGACCTGTGTAGCCTCAGCCTCCAGTAGCTTAGCCCAATTTGCCTCCAGATCAGCCTGCGCAGTGACCAAGGCGGCTTGCATTACCTTCTCGCTTTCCTGGGCAGCCGTCAGGGCAGCCTTGGCATCTCGCTCTTGTTGTTGAGCAGACACCAGAGCGGCCTTAGCAATCTGAATCTGGCAGTTATGTTACGGTCTGGGTCATTTGGATGACGATGTACGAGTTGGCTGGGGTTATACCTTGTAAGCCGTAGGTCTGCGACAGCCCTGTCTAAGTCCTTAAACAAGTATGGGTTACCTTGGCCGGAGGGCCCGGCTGCTGCCCCGGACTGGATCCACTCTACGTCGACCCCTTGGGCGATCTCAATAGCCCGCTTCCGACGCACGAGCGGCACCTCGTCTTCCTCATCCTGATCGTCGTCATCCGCAGCACCCCCCTCGGGGATGGGCACCATCTTGCGAGCTGCTAAGACAGTCCCCGGCCTCCTCAAGGCCAGGGTCTGGCCCGGAGAAATTAACTTACACGCCAGCATCGTCGCATCAGACACGAGCTGGCAGTAGTCTTTTTCGCTTGGAGGGAGCCCCACCAAATTTTCATATTGACCCCCGAGGGTCACAGGTTTGGCCGTCCTCGCAAAAATAGATGCACGATGGTATTCAAGTCAATACGCATGGAAAGAAATAAGTCAGCGACGATTTTGCGAGCTGAGGATAGAAAGAACTTATGAGGACAGTTGAAGTAGTGGTGTTCGTAGTTGCGGGACCCCGTCGACATAAAGAACTAGTCCTTGAAGTCTTTGGGGTAGCTGGGCAGCTCGATGACTGCAGCAGAGTTGGGAAAATGGGTCAAGTAATAGAACCCATCACCTCGCCCCCATTGATCCAGGCTAGCTTTGAGGTAGAAGAAATAGAGAATGTCCGCAGGTGTAGGGACCCCCCATTCCTGCTTCAGGAACAGATACCTCAGCCTCGCTAACAGGCGGTAGGAGTTAGGGGGGAGTTGAAAGGGGGCCAGCTTCATGAAGTTCAGGAAGTCCGCGAAGTACTGGTCCAGAGGAAGAAAGGCCCCGGCCTTGAGATGTTCGTCGCTCCAGGCTGCGAACTCCTCGTCGAGCGGTGTGCAGCTTCGCTCGCCCTCGAGGGGAGGTCGGGCAACAAGAGCGCCTGTCCCTATTTCGATGTTGTGGGATAGCAGCATCTTGTTGACCGTCCCCTGAGTTGTAACCTTCGAGACAATCCTCTTGGCCTCGAAGAAGGCGTCAGGTCCCACCTCGACCTCTTTCTCCACGGTGGGACCGAAGTGGGGGATAGGGGATTTCGCTACCACCTCCTTCCCCTTGCTGGCCTGCTGGGATTACGAGTCGGCGGTGCCCTTTTTGGGCATGTTCTTCCTAGGTCCCATCTAGTCACCTAACGAACAAAGATGAAGAAAGTTTAGAAAGGTGACCTGAAAATAGGAAAGGGAATCTAGCGCGAGAAATGATTATCCTTACACAGGCTGAGGTAATCTCAGCCCGCGGTGCGTGAGGCCACGCGGTTCTATGAACACGTGCCTACGTTCCCAACGGGTCCCCGATTGCTCGGTATTTGTGTGTCAGGAGGGTTAAGATAATTCTTGCCTTGGAGGGAAAGTTTCAAAAAGCAAAACCGCCTGGGAAGCGTAACCCCTAAGCTACCAGGTTTTGCACCCCAGAAACCTATCGCCTTCCCCTCTCCAAAAAGGCATTTCAAAAGGTTACCCAGAAAAGTCACCCCTGAATTATCTTGTCCTATGCATCACATTCCTAAGCATATTCTCATATGGTTGATACCCCTAGGATAAGAACCTACACACAAAACACCAGCCAAAAAGAAAAAACAACCTACAATGTGCGACTAAGAAAGAATTTTACCTAAACAAGAGAAACGAAAACATCTAAACGTACAACAGGCAGAGGACTTACAGACTTTTTTTTTTGCTGTGTGAAAATCGCAAAAGGCGTAGGATTCAGAATCCTGGTGGAGCCTGTAGAACCGGAGTCACGGAGAAACCCTTGTGTCTGGAACGTAGAGACCTCTGGAACGATAACCAGAAGGAAAAAGGCTTCTGAGACTAAAGAAGAGAGAAGATGAGGAAAAAATTTTCAAATAAAGGGTGGCTCATGCGAAAGGTGGCCAACCTTATATATACGTAAAAAGCAAAGAAGCGAGGACCATTCGATCGCCTTAATGCGAGATACGAGGGTCACAACTCGAAAGACAAAACGACAGCCGAAGATAGGCTAGGCCATTTAATGCGATTCTCGGAAGTCGGACCGTCCCCAACCACGATGCTCCGCATGTCCGATACCAGCGCAATAGGCGGGACATGAAGAGTCAAAAAAGAAGCCTAAAAGCCCCCACTTTGGCCACAGGTGACATCACGTGTCACGAGCAGGGGCTTGGGGTCCACCTCTTTAGCCCGAGCTAATCAAAGGGTTTGCAAGTATACTCGAAGGCCTCGGGTCAGCAGTATGGATATCACGAGCTGGAGCTACATCAAGCTTGAGGTGCGGCATAGATCTGGCACCCCCGACCATTTGTGAAGTCAACCACGCAATGTAAACGTGCGCATATCTGACATCACGTGTCTACTCCATTCCTGAATTCTCGAACACGCAGCATAAACGTGCGTGTTCAGGCACCCCACGACTGGTTTGGGCCATGCGGCCCATTATCCCCCTTACCTATTGATTAGACAACACTTCATTGTCAGGCTTTAGGAATTAATCATAAGTGTCACAGAGGTGACATGATGGGTAAGAAGGTCACGGGATGACCCCCTATACCAACACCCAGATATCCTCTCCCTATAAATATGGAGACCCTGGGCGTTGCAAGGGGTTGGCGTTTTGATAGTAAAGAAACACATTGTAAGGAATACTCGAGAGATATCAATAATATTGACTAGTGGACTAGAGGGATTTTAACCTTCGAACCACCTAAAAAGAAAGGAGTGATAACCTTCCCACCATACTAATTTCGCTGGCTTGGAATATAAATATTTACATATTACGGTTCACTATTTAGCACTAATCCACCCCGTTTATTCGTATAATTATCTGTTGGCGAAGAACTGCTTCAACAGTTGTTGTTCTGTTGTTTAATAATAAGAATAAAACAACAATGGGCCCACCATGCACAAGTTTTCGCTACGTGCTTTGATTTGCTTTCCAACAATTGGTACCAAAGTAGTCATTAATCTAGACATATTATTAATTGCTGTGTGGGATCATATGTAATTTTATATTATATGTGATATATGTTTGAATGGATGGATGTTTGTTTTCATGATGTTAGATTCTTAAGGGTTGTTTATTATGGTGCTTTTGGGTTTAGAAATTGTTCTTAAAATTTCTTGATGAAATGGTAAGCCATTTTCGGTCATAGGATTTTTTTAATTTTTTGTGTAAAAATTTTGGGTTATAAAATTCTATCTTGAGCCTGTGCCCTGAGCCTTGAGCTTGAGCCCAAGCACAAGCTGATGCCTGCGCTCCAACCGCACGCCCAGCCAGATGCGCCCCTGTGCCCAGGCAGTCGCGGCGTTGCGCCCGTGCGCCCCGTCGCCTCCTTGCACCCCTACCGTGGGCTGCCTGTGCCTCCCTCCTGCCCAGCCACAGTGCCTCCTGCGCACCTCAGCTGCGAGCCACCCCACTCCCACACCGGCCCACCCCTAACCACCGCCCCTTGGTACAACACCTAATGTGTTGTTACCATAAACATATTTTTAATTATTACTTTAATTAAAAATAAAAAATTGACTTAAAATTGTTTAATTTGGTAATTTCTTTAATTGAAATAATGATGATTATTTACCATAATTAAAAATAATTAGATTGTTATCTTCCATAATTAGAATTTTGTTAATTAAAATATCCAAAATTAAAATTATCTTGAATTTTAATTTATTAAAATTAAATTGTTTAATTTTATCTTTTGAATTAAATCACCCAAATTTAAATAAGGATTTAGAAACTTTTGGGTGTTAAAACCCAAAGTTAAATTATTTTAAAAGTTTGTTTAAAATAATTAAAATGTTCTATAATTTAAAATTGATATGGAAAAAGGGGTGGCATTGGCTCAAAAGACTACATCTCAAGGTTGAAGATCAAAGTGCTCTTCATCAAGCCTTAGTTAGTCTAGGTTACATTTTTTCATCTATATTTTTGCAAGTGTTGTAATTGTTTCTACAAATACCCAAAAGTTACCATACCCACTTTTATTTTATTATTTATTATAAATGTTTGAATGTGATTAAAATGTGTAATATTTTGTCATGCATTATAACATGCCATTCATATACCCACATAGTATGCAACTAGCATGCATTACATTCTTGTAGAAACATGCTATTAGGAACTTCCTATATTATTTGTTATATGTTTATATATGATAATTTATATAATAATAAATTTAGTCTTAATTAATTAAGATAGTAAATCTAAATTAAAAAATGTTTAATTTATTGTTTTAATGAAAATGTTTTATTAAAATAAAAATGATATTCTCTTAATTAAAGTAAAATTAGAATTAAAATTAAGGGCACAATTTTAATTTTTTGCTTAATTGGATTAGTAATTAATAGAATATCATTTGGTAAAAATAATTAAATTTATTTTTACAACTAAATGAAAAAATATGGATTTTGTGAAAAACACAATTTTCCAAAATAGTGAGTGGGAGAGGGAGTTATGACAACAAGTCTCATGGTCTCCACTATTGGTTGAACACCGAAAGGCATAGGAAGGGCCCCATGTCACCTCCGTTTGCGACCTCCCTAAGGAAAGGCTTTCGAATATGTTTATTTTATCGCATTGTTGACTTCTCTTATGAGAATATAATTAGTGATGTATTTCAAGTTTGACTAACCCTAAGACACACTCTCGAGTTAAGTCATTTATTGAAAATAATGGGTTACACTTCAAAGGTGTATCTAGGCTTTCGAGCACGACTAGTACATCTTGACCAAACTAGCGGTAGTTCATAAGTCAAAAGAGAAAAAGACGTTTTTAAGTTTTCACTTATGAAATTGAGATTTGTTTCAAAATTAATTTGGGGTTAGTCTGACCTACCCTAAGGTGGTCCATTAACTTTTCAAATTAATTTATCGTGGATTAGTATATTTTTTATGTGTTTTTATATGTTGCATTCATGCATCATATTTACTTTTCCAAATAAAATCTGATATTTATTATATATTTTATTTATTTAATTCTAGCAACAGTGATTAATCCTCTTAATCATGATCAAGAACCTCAAAATAAGAAAGAACTAGTTAATCCTCGTGATGGCTTCCTAAGTACTTTCCATTTAGACTTCAACAATCTAGATGTTTGGTATAGAACCATACACATAATTCTAGATGAAAAGGTGTATGATGGAATCATTGATGCGCCTCCAAATGAGCCATCAACTTTATCTGATTATGATAGTCATAAAAAATATGCGAATTGGATGAGATCTGATTATTTGGCATGTCATTGCATACTAAAGACTATGACAAGCGATCTTAAATTGAGATATGTGAACCTCAGTAGACCAAGAGATAACTAACATGGAAATTAGTTTTTAATTTTCAACTTTGTATTAAGTTCTTTTTCTTTAAAGTAGTTCCATAATTTTTTTTTCTAGAAACTATGATTCTAGATTCATTTATTTGAGGAATGAACAAGTTTAGTATTTCTTTTGGGTATCAACGAAGGCCCTTCTAGATATCCCCGAATGGGTATTGGGTGCTGGCCGGGCTATACATTATGTACAAGAGGAAGAATTGGCATGTCCCCTCTCTAGGCGTTCTATATATTTACAGCTTTCAAGCTCATAAGAAGGGGAAGCTTGGCGGGGACTATACTTTAATGAAGTATACGTACCCGGGCATGTCACACAAGGCTCCATGCTTGAACGAGATCCATGCCCAGGAATATAAAGACCATTTTTTTGGACAAGTGGCTTTGCCACGTGAACCAACCCAACTTTACTCCTGGACTTTGCCAAGTTCGGTAAGTGTTCTGATCCTTAAACTCCTCATTTAGTTGTCCTTCACATGTAGTTGGTTCTTAGGAATTTCCTTTTGTAGGTCCCTATCGCCGCACACCGTTTGTCTTCGCCTACGACGATCGGCTTAAGAAGATGAGACCCTGCCCAATGAGGAGATGAATCTCAACCATCTCATGACAGAAGAGAACCTACGATAGCATGGCCTTCTTCTAGCGGACCAGCACCAAGTCTCGATAGACCTCTCCCCATTCAGAAACTCCAAGAAGTCCCTGGAGGAGGCCAGGCTCCACACAGAGTACGTAGCTGAGCAGGTCCTCCTCTAGTTCACCAAACAGATGCCGCAGGAGCACGTGGAGACCGTGCTCGCCATTCAAGCCACTGGTGAGGCCCAGGAGGACCAGGAGCTTCAGGAGGAGCTCTAGGCAGGGTAGAATCCTCGTCTATAGACCAAGGTAAATCCTCTATCATCATGTACCATGCTAAGCATGTAGGAGAGGGAGTTAGTCCCAAACATGTGTGGGTCTTGTCATCACATCTCAAGTGCAAGAAGATCTTGGGAAGTCATTGGAATGAGGAGGAGTTACAAGACTACCTAGACATGATTGACGCCTTCCTCCACCACCCAAAGAGAAGGGTCGACCCCCAGGGGTTTGTGCCACCGGACGAGGTGACATCCATGAACACGAGGTGGTTCTGCCATCATGAGATGAACACCACCTAGGAGATAGGCAGATTTTTTTGAGAGTTTTCCCATTCTCTTCTTCATACGGAGGATCCATCTACTAATGTGGCTCCCAAGGTGTTTTCATGCCTTCTCATCTTCCTGGAGCACTACATAGGGGAATGAGGACTTCAAATGTCTATTGGAGTTCCTTAGCAAGGACAGGCTGAAGACCTCAATGCCACTTCCCAACCGCAAAGAACTGGAGCCTTTCTTAAAAGGGGGGGATTAGAGAAAGGACAGCTGTAACGACCTAAAATTGCTATTAAGGCTTGGAGCCTTGATTAGTGTGCCTGGAGAGCAATAATTGTTATATTGCATTAATTTATGTGAATTTAAATGAATATGTGGTTAGTATGCATGTTTAGGTGAAATTAAGATGCATGTGGACCCCGTTTGTATGATAGGGGTAAATTGGTAATTTTAGCCCGCTGAGGGCATATATGTGATAATTATATTATGTGATTTGTACCACATGAGGGTGGTGTCATTATTGTGATGCACGTGCCGAGACGGTCCTAGAGAGTGTAACGCCCTACTACCTTAGGGCCGCTACTTAGTGCAGTTTAAGACAGAAATCGTGCTTTTGACTGACTCTAGGTGGTTTCTAAAACCAAAAGTGTGAATAAATCAAAGTTTAAGGTTGTACTCTTTTAAAATGTTTAACTTCATTGAAAGCGTTAAGTATAAAACATCTAGGATCCCAAAATAAGGTTTACAAAATATTTCCAATTCAAAAATAGATTTACACTTGATCAACTATCAAAAGAATGGTAAATACAGCCATATACAAAATGCCCCCAACCAAAGCAGTCGGGCAGGCCGAACATGTACGCGCCGCCCCCACGCTCGCCATACTCATGGCCGATTGACTGACTCCTTGCTTTTACCTGCCACACGGAGCACCCGTGAGCCGAAGCCCAGCAAGAAAACCCAAATAGTACATAACATATGCAAATAATATAGCTGGCATAATTTACTGATAACTAGGAAAACCATCAGATTAAACAAGCACGGCCATGCCGCCCCAGAGGCCTTACCAAATCTTGGGGTCTCGGTCCTCACCGTGGGATAACTCATGTATCCCTTGGGTCCCACCCTGGCTATAGCATCCCATGTACTGAGCGTTACTTCCAGCCCCACTGCCGTACCCGGCCTTCGCCGCTCTCGGCCTTGCCGTTCATTCCATTATAAGCACACGCATATAATACATTATGAAATAACCATTCAAACATACAATAGTTCATCTAAGATTACACATTTTCACACAATACAACCTAGGGCCGTGCCCTGCAATCACACAGTGGGCCCATGCCCTATTCTCGGGAGTTACGGTTTTCTTACCTGTATTCCGAGCTTTCCGATGCACCACGGTCACGAGCACGGTCCTCTAGCACGAGCCCCTCCGAAATCCTAGTCACAACACACATAAAACAATTTTAATACTAACCAAGCCCAAAACCACTTCCCGGTACCAATCCCGTACTCCCGGGACCTCTAAATCCATAAAACGAAGCATCGGAACCATCCCCCGTGTCCCCGGGAAAAAGCCCTAAAATCTCAACTTTTGGGCTGCCAAAATGGCCTAGAACCGCGGCACTCCCATCAAGGTTCGCGGAACCCAACAGCTTGGCCCCCATCCTGAAGCATCCTCGCGCCGCGGCGCCCAAGAACAGGGCCGCGGCGCTCCTTCGCGAACCCAGATTTTCTGGGTTTTCCATGCGTTTTTCCCGAGCTTCAACCTCTCCAAATCACCCCAAACAAATATCTAGACCCCAAAACCAAATCAAGACTTCATATGGACCATCTAACAACCTATAGACACTAGAATCAAGGTCAAAACATCATTACACCCAAAATCCACACCTTAGATTTCTAATTTCAGCAACTAACCCAAAACTTTAAAATGCTTAGCTTAGGCTTTAAATTCTTCAAATCAAAACAGAACCCAAACTTAAATGTGTATAAAACCCTTACCTCAAATGGAGAATCCACACAAAGCTTCCTTGATCTCCTCCTAGACTCCCACTTCTCCTTCTCTTCTTCTTCTTGCCCTAACCTTTCTTTCTTCTTCTTTTTCTTCTCTTCTAATTTTATCAAAACACCCAAATGCCCAATGCCCAAACCGTGCCCCCCTATATCCCAGCTGCAATTTGTCTATTACCCTTGCCAAAAGACCATTTTACCCCTTCTTAATAATCCTTCCTAACTAAACCTTCAAGGGCACTTAAGTCTTTACACTTCTATTTCAATTCTATCACTTTCTATCTTAAAACTTGTTACCCAAAGCAATTACAAATGGTTACCCAGGTTACTCAATTTCCAGTAACTATAACCCCTCATTCACAACTCAACCTATAAGATTCCCAAAGTACCCCTACGCTCCCCCCGAGCCGGGTACAAAATCCCGTTGTGACTTCTAGACTAATTGGCTCACTAGGACCGTCTCGATGCGTGCATCCTGATAAAAACACCACACTCACATGGCACAATTCACATAATACAATTATCACAGTTATGCCCTAACATGGCCAGATTACAATCATGCTCATTCTAAGACAATCGGGTCTACATGCATACTAATTCACATAGTCATACATCTCAAATAATCAAATAGTCATATAACGTGCATTAAATCATAATCATGCATAAAACTCGTTAAAGACACACACAGAATCCCATTATGCCCTCCAGGCACACTACTCCAGGCCCTTAAGCCTAAATAGTGAATTTGGGGTCGTTACAGAGAGCTAGTTAACTCAAATGTCACAACGGGATTGTTATACCCAGCTCGGCGGGAGCCTAGGGGTATTTTGGGGATTTTGTAATTGGGTTCTTGTGAGTTAATGGTAATTGGCGATATTGTAACTTATGTAACTGTTAGTAACCCTAGAGAGTAACAGGTTTAGATGGAAAAATGGTAGAATTGTAATGGATAGGAAATGACAAGTGAGCCCTTGAGGTTTAGTTAGGAAAGGATAGGTAAGGAGGGGTAAAATGGTCATTTGGCAAGGGGTTTAGACAAATTGCAGCTGGGTTATATGGGGTACTCGGTTTAGGCTTGTCATTGTTGGGTTTTGATAAAATTAGAAGAGAAGAAAAGAAAAACTAGAAGAAGAAGAAGAAGAAGAAGAGAAGGAGCTGAAATTTGGAGACTTGGAGATGGATCAAGGAAGCAAAGGGTGAATTCTCCACTTAAGGTAAGGATTCTAGGCAATTTTAAGATTTGTTTCTGTTGTGGTTTAGGAAATTTGAAGCATGGTTTAAGTTTTTCAAGCTTTGGTTTATGGGTTTGGTTTATGGGTTTAAATTTCTGAAATTGAAATCAAATGGGTGGATTTTGAGTGTGATTGTGTTATTGAGCTGGTTTATGATGTTTATGGGTTGTTGAATGGTCTATTTGGAGTCTTGAGTTGGTTTTGGGGCTTAGGTGTGAGTTTGGGATGATTTTGGCTCGAGGAAATGCAAAGGAAAAACCCAGATTTCTGGGTTCGCGTAGGAGCGCCGCGGCGCGAGGTTGCATCAGGAGGAGGGCAAGCTGCTGGGCGCCGCGGCCCTGGGCCAATTTTGGCAGCCAAAAAGTGGGTTTTTAGGGCTTTTGCCCGGGGACTCGGGGGATGGTTCCTAGGTATTGTTTTAAGGAATTAGAGGTCCCGAGAGTGCGGGAATGGTCCCGGGAAATGGTTTTGGATTGGTTAGTATTAAAAAGTGTTTTATGTGTGTTGTGACTAGGATTTCGGAGAGGCTCGTGCTAGGGGATCGTGCTTGTGGCCTCGGTGCATCGGAAAGCTTGGGATACAGGTAAGAAAACTGTAGCACCCGAGAATAGGGCATGGGCCCATAGTTTTATTACAGGGCGTGGCCCTAGATTGTATTATGTGCTAATGTATAACCTTGAATGAATTATTATATGTTTGAATGATTATTTCGAAATGTATTATATGTGTGATTATAGTGCAATGAGCGGCTAAGGCCGAGAACGGCAATGGAGCCGAGAATGGCGAAAGGCCGAGAACGGCAGCGAGGCCGGAAGTAACACTTAGCACATGGGATGCTTACAGTCAGGGTAGGACCCAATGGATACATGAGATATCCTTACGGTGAGGACCGAGACCCCAGGCTTTGGTAAGGCTTCTGGGGCGGCATGGCCGGGTTGCTTAAGTCTAATGGTTGACATGTTTATCTGTGGATTATCTGATATGATTAACTGTATATTTTGCATATGTTATGAACTGCATGAGTTTTCTTGCTGGGCTTCGGCTCACGGGTGCTCTATGTTGCAGGTAAGGGCTAAGACTGAGTCAACCAGCCATGAGTACGGAGAGCGTGAAGTGACGCGTACATGTTTGGCCTGCCCGACTGCTTTGGTTGGGGGTTTATTCGAGAAATGGCTGTAATAATCTATGATTTTTATAACTAATCAACTGTAAACTTATTTTAAGATGTAAATATTTTTCAAACCTCATTTTGGGATCCCAGATGTTAAATACTAGAAGTTTTCAATGAAACAACGCATTTTTAAAGATTACAGCCTTAACTTTTACTTAATCACACTTTGGTTTTAAAAACCTCGGTTAGCGAGTTCTTTGCACAAAGTTTCTTTTAAAACTCACTTAGTAACGGCTCTAAGGGAGTAGGGCGTTACAACAGCTCGGCTGGCGACGGAGCTCCTTGAGGGATTGATGGGATCACTTTGTGAGATGCCTTCTCATAGTTGCGCTCGTTGCGAAGGAGATAATGAGATATCACTTCTCACTACGTGTTGCTACCCAACACTGATAGGAGCACTATTCTGAATTTCCAAACTCTTGAAGCTAACTTTGTCTTGTTGTGCATGTTGCAGCTCTCTGTCAATGGCCTACGGACAATGTCATTACAAGGTCCTTCGAGTTCATTGAGCTAAGGGAGGCTTTTATCTCACTGGAGGAGCATTTGAGGCTCGTCATTTCACTAGAGGATGAGAAGGCTCGTGCCTTCGATTTGGAGACCCATCTAGAAATGGAGCAGTGAAGACTCCAGAATATCAAGGACATTTCGTCGAGGTTAGTGGAGGAAGCCACGGGGTGCTCCAAGGCTACTGAGGAGGATGTCCATAAGGTCATGGAGGACCTTAAGGTGGCACAGGAGGAGACTTGTCTTGCCTGCGAAGAGGCGGCCAAGCATGTAGGGGAGGCGTCGCATCAGGCTGAGGATGTCACCGAGGCCCGAGGGGATGCTACCCGAGCCCAGGAGGAAGTTGCGCATGCATCTTTGAGATCTCAAGCCGCTACCACGGAGGCTGAGAGCTTGAAACTTCAAGTCTAGGAGATGGAGAAGGAGCTTGACATGTTGGTGGAGGAAACCCTCTATGTTGTTTAGCCAAGCAACAGAGAGATGGACTTGGCCTTCACAGATAACCCCAACATGATGATGTTCTTCAATGAGCGTTTTCAAGAGGATAAGGCTACAGTTGCTCAGGCTCGAGCCGCAGCTGAGGCTGGTCGTGCTCCTGAGATCGATCCTGCGATCGACATCATCAGAGGTTCCCCTGGGTGAGTAGGCCCTTGTAATTTTTGTTTTTATTTCCTTTGTGTTTTTGTTTTTTTTAAATAGGCCCGCGTGTCATTGCTCTATTCGGGGTACAAACAAGTTAATGCTCGAGCCCTCAAGTGCAGTTGTAAATAATTTTACTTTACTGGATTGCTTTTGCTTGCACTATTTATCTGCCTTCATTGCATTACCACTCAACCCGTCTTTAGCTTTAGTAATTGTGCAATCTGGTCTTAAATTTGGTAAGGTTTCAATTTTAACTCAACGTAATCTGATGTCACGAGAATTTTAAACCTTAACATGTCCACCATGCATGGGCCTTAGTCTTTGAGACTTAGGTTTTAATTACCTTCATAAGTAATTTTGTGCATTGTTCAGAAGGATCATTCAATGTGTCCTTACGTCCTTGAGTCCCAACAACTTGGGTTTTAGGAGGTCAAATTTACTTAGGGTTTGAAGATGAAGTGTTACTCCCTAGGTGCACAGTTCTTGGGAGGTAGCACTATGTCATTTTTGTTAGGCACAGTTATAGCTTTGCCCCCCGAGTATAGATTACTTGGGATTTGGGAATCAAAAACTCACTGCTAGTCCTCGAGCTCTAAGTCCTCATGACGTGGGTCGAGTTCTTTGCCCCTTTAGGCTAGGCCATGTGATCCAAGTTTTTGAACCCTCCTTTGTAACTTTAGTAGCACTTCATTGAGAATTAGAGAACAACTCTTATATGCAATATCCCACAGTCATTCTTTGTCAAATTTCGGAGGTCTAATCATTTTTATTTTTTCTGCACAAAGGTTGTCTAATAAATTTTTATACTATGCGTAAGGAGTGAATATTGTAGCATTGATCACTTTCTTCGTAAGAATTATGCTAGTCGTTTGGTGTAATGAACTACATGGTTGAACTAAGTAGTGTCAAGGTCTGATTGCTGTACTTAACGTTAATCTATTTTTACAGTTCTAGAGCGATGAGAATCAGTATCCCAACTATAGTTTTTGATAAAAGAAGGTCGTTCTTAGTAAAATAGTGTTTTCCTCTGAAAAAATGTTTATTATCAACATTAACGACTATATATCGTAGTGCACATGTCTTTCTTGATAAAACTTTGAGCCTATATGAATGAATAAGGGGATACTTTTTCATGTTTCCCCATGAACTCTCAATACAACAAAAATTTGAATGGCCACCGTCGTTCTTTGTGAAATAGAGGACATTTACTTATAATAAGAAACTAAATTAAGATTTCTTGCCATGCCCTAAAAGAACATCCACCTTCGTACTTAGTTCATTTGTTTGAGAGAAACTTCAGTTTTTATTTTTGAAGATGGTTTAAGAGAAAAAAGAAATTTACTAAATTTTCATATGATACATGATTTTGATGAGATTTATTAATGATTGGAATTAGTGTTTTTAACAATCCTAATATATTTTATTATATTTTTCCTACAAACCTAGCCTAAAATGTATCCTTAATTCAAATAATTGATTCAGAAGCCATTGCCTCCATTATTAGGGGGTGACAAGAAAGTATCAGAACTTTACTATTAATTAAATTCTATAGATATAAAATTATATTAGTATTCAAAACATGTAAGGTGAAAAGTTACTTTTTGAGCCTATGAATTAATGACATGAGTCAATCAAATGAATAAAGAACAAGTGCTAAAATGTAAAGAACACTAGAAGACTTTTACAAGGTTCACTAATAAAATTAGCTACTCCTTTGGGTCACAAAGACTAGGGTAATTCACATCACTATAGTAGACTTTTGTTCTTTGCAAATTAAAAAACCAAAATGTAAATTTGCTAAAGAACAATCTAAAACTCAAAGGAAGATTTATAATTTACCCTAAGTTGAATCTCCAACTCAACTTTCTGTACTTCTAAATCTCTTAGAAGAATGGCTGAAATCCCTTGAGCTCAACAACTCTAAAATCCCTTTGGAAAACACTAAGAACTGAGCAGGAGCTGGAGTTTAGGAATCGGGTGTAGGTTCTGGCCATTCCATAGACAAGAGACCCACTAACCAGATCCCTCTTTTCTTCTCCTTGAAGAATCTAAAAAACAAAGAACTTCAATCCAAGAAATCTGGAACAAAAATGTTAGAGATAAAAACAAGAACTAAGAAACTCTCTGCAACAAAGGAGTGGTTAGCTCAGCAATGAAAACCTGAAACTGAGCAATGTATTAAGGTAGCTAAAAGAACCTAAAAACAAAACCTATTAACATTCTGAACAGAATTAGTTAAAACTTAACTAACAAACTTATCCCAAGTGGCAAATGAAATCACGAAGATCTCCAGATGCAACCAAAGCACAGCCCAGATGCAACCAAAGCACAGCCCAGATGCATCTGGGATCATGATTTGCCAAAATAAAAAACATGCAGTAAAACAAAAAAACCAAATTATGATCAATGAACAAAACAAAAACACAGAATAACAATAACGAATACCAATTCTAAACCAAAAAGAAAAAAGTCAAGTGAGCAAAGTACAAGTTCAACAAATAACACTAGACTAAATTGAGACTATAAAGACTAAACGAAAATAACCAGTCATAGAAACAACAACAACAAAAATTGTCATTCAAAAAACACCAAATTATCCCCCTCAGTGATCATAATCAAAGACCAGTTGTCTTGAGTCTAGGCCTGTTCTTCATAGACTCCCTTGGTGGTGTGATAGAAGCATCTGGGGACGATTGAGATTGCTCCCCAAGAGTAGTAGACTCCCCCTAAATGTCTGGAATTTGAGGACCAGTAGCATGATATATTTGAGCCTGAGTTTGGGCTACAACGTTGGATAACTCCCCCTCAACTTGAGCAGCAGTACGCGGCTGAACATCATCATTAGCAGGCTGGACATTAGGGGTTTTGGCAGTAGCAACCGTATCTAGTGGAGGAGAAGAATGGTTGTGACATTAAGGCGTTGGTACACTGTCTGAAGGAGAAAGACTATATGAAGGTACATTGGCAATCAACATTGATTTGAGCTTCATAACTTCAGTGTTGATTAACTTCTCAAAGGCTTGTTGACGAATTTGATGTTGGGCATACTGCTGGATGAATGTCTGAAATTGAGAAGACATTTGAGTTAGAGTATCATAAAATGAAGCCTGCCAACTATTCATTCTTACTCCCTTTAACTCTGGATATTTTGGGACTTGAGGAACAAGAGGCACAAAAGGATTTGAAGCCACTGGCTTGAATGACTTTTCAACAACTGCTACAGGTACAAACATGTCTTGAGGAGTGATGAAAGGATGCCCATGCAAGGCTAGATGATGCATCAAACACGGAAAAGGTAGAAAAAGGCGCCTTCCTGAGGCTGAGGCGGCATTAAAAAATTCTCATATATCATAGACCCCAAATCTATAGACATTCCAGTTCCAACAACAAACAGAAAACGACAAATTTCAGGACTCATTATGGACAAATGAGAATTGAGATACCAATCCGTAAGAGCCACCCGATGAAGAACTCTTTAAAAGGGTGTCATGGTAGTGACAGGAAAATAATTTGAAGTCAACTAAAACTGTGGATTTCCAATGAGATCAATACCAACAGTAATCAAAGAGGGTGAAAAATCATCATTATAGCTAGGATTGGAGAGCAATGGAAATTTTAATACACGACACACAGTGGATGGAGTATACTTAAAATGAGTTCCCCTAACATAAGCAGTAAACCGATCAGGATTCTTTTTATCAAGAAAATTATTACCTAAGTTTGCATAAAATTCCCTCACTAGGTTTAGATTGGGCATCTTCATGTGAATCACAGTTCACAACCACCCTCTAGATTCTAACATAGCATGCAGTCTAGGAAAATCAATGACTACAAAAGAGTACTCAACCCATAATTTTCTAAAAGAAATGCTACTTTAAGAAAATTTCCTAGAAGACTCAGAACTAAAAAGTGTAGGCATGTGTTCAGGGGCCACAACAGAAAGCAAAAAGGGACCAGGAGTCCAAGATGAGACTTTGGACCAAGAAGATGATGGCTTAGACTTAGAGGAGGATGGTTGTGATTTTGGTGGTTTAGCTTGTGGGGCAGATGGATTTTGCAGAGAGTGGTTGTTTTCTCTTTTTGGTTGCATTTTGAGAGGTGGATAGAGATGTGGAAAGTAGAAGTGTAGATGGAGATGTCATGGGCATGGTAGTGGTGGATCTAGTAACACGTCTAGGTAAAGAAGAGATAAGACGTTTGCCTTTACTCTTCGGTTTGACAGATGGAGACACATTGGGG
This sequence comes from Humulus lupulus, assembly GCF_963169125.1. Taxonomy (NCBI): domain Eukaryota; kingdom Viridiplantae; phylum Streptophyta; class Magnoliopsida; order Rosales; family Cannabaceae; genus Humulus; species Humulus lupulus. Next base: position 107,627,720 of record NC_084797.1, on the reverse strand, counting down.
ACGTTAACAGATTTTGTCGGAGAGATGACATAATTTGGAGAGGTGCTTCAATCTTACTGAGCTGGAGAAATAGAGAGATCAACACCAACATTTGGAGGTTGGGATGAAAGAGTGAAGGGATTCCCAGATGGTACAGTGGTCGACAGAGACTTGGAGGTAGCCATGGGAGTGTCTCTGCAGAGTATATACGACTAGGGTTTCTCTGAAAGAAAAAATGAGGACTCTCACACCAACTTATGCCCTTTTATTAAAAATAATGGCACCCTTGAAGAAATGTGATTTAACGAATAAAACAACACAAGGCCCTATTATTTTGCAAACTGGATGCACACATTTAGAATTAAACTAAAACAGAGAGATTTTGAATTGCAATTTTAAAAGGGTGTTCGAACAAACATGCTCGTGAAAAAAAAAGTAATCACGGATGCAAAAACAGTAAATGTGATACAAAGATAACCAAACACTAACCATATGTGCACAATAAGAGGAATGAAAAATGATGATCTGTTCGACAAGAAAACCAATATCTCAAACATGTAAGATTTTGTTATGTGACCAAACAAAAAAAAAATTTTAAAAAGTAGAACAAACACTCACCAATCAAAATTTTCAACAAGTTTGAGCAAAAATTTGCCATATGTGTGTGCATGTGTCCTCAAGTGAGCCAAATAAAAGGCTCACACATTCTGATTGATTTTTCTTATATATATAATTTTGATATTTCTTTTTATGAAAAAAATGTCTCTTTTAAATTTGCACTCATGGACTTTTATCAAGCAATCAACTAAGGCTTTCACTCATTTCCAGAGATGTAGCCGTCTCCCTTAAGAAAAGAATACTAAGTAGTAGGAGAAAACTTCTCAAAGCATAAATTTCCAAAAACGGAAGCTCTTCCCATTACACCCAAAAATGGTAGACTTTTTAGCTGAGACAATTAAAGGCTCAAAACAATCTTGTAAAAAAACAAAAGATGAGAGATACATTTAGGTTGAGTTAAGCGAAAGCTGAAACATAACTAAAACAAATATGGGTGAGATACGAAAAAGAAACAAACATGAACAAATCCAACATCAAATGATTCAGATGGCACAAAGGACAACACTAGTTCTTAGGTGCTCATAAGTGTCAACGTTTAGGGCTTTGGCGAAAAGATCAGCTAATTGAGCCTCTGTGAAAACATGAAAAATACTGAACAGTTTTGATTCAGCTAAACCCCTAATGAAATGAAGTCGAATATCTATGTGTTTAGTTCGTGAATGTTGCATGAGATTTTTTGAAATGTTTATGGCACTTGTGTTGTCACAATATAGAGTTACACTCTCTTATGGAAAGCCATAATCAATTAACATTTTATTGAGCCATATAACTTGTGTGCAACAACTACTAGTTGCAATGTATTCAGCTTTCGCAGTGGATAGGGAAATCAAATTTTGTTATTTACTTAACCAGCTCACAAGGTTATGGCCTACATTAAAACATCCTCCAGGTGTGCTTTTCTTGTCATCTAAACTTCCTACCAAATCAGAATCACTAAAACCAACAAACAATAATGTGGTATATTTAGCATGCCACAAACCAAACTCGACTGTACCAGAAAGGTATTTGAAAATTTGTTTGATAGCCATCAAATGTGATTGTTTAGGATTAGATTTAAATCGAGCACATAAACCCACACTAAATCAAATGTCAAGCCGACTGGTTGTAAGATAAAGTAAACTCCCTATCATGCTCCTAAACGTAGTTGGATCTACAAACTCACCAGACTTATCTTTGGTTAGTTTTGTTGTTGTGTTGATGGGTGTCCTAGCATGCTTTGAACCATCTAGACCGAATTTTTCTAACATTTTTTTAGTGTATTTGGACTGTGAGATGAAGATGCCCTGAGCAAGTTGTTTAATTTGTAAACCTAGAAAATAGGTAAGATCCCCAATTAGACTCATTTCAAACTCACTTTGCATCAGCTTGACAAACCTAAGAACCTCATGCTAACATGTTGACCCAAAAATATGGTCATCCACATAAATTTGTGCAACAAAAATGCCATTGGTCAAATACCTTATGAAAAGTGTGTTATCGACATTCCCCCTAAGAAAATCATTAGATAATAAGAATGAAGTTAGTTTGTCATACAATGCACGTGGAGCTTGTTTGAGGTCGTAAAGATCTCTCTTTAGCTTGTATACATGATTTGGAATTTGGGGGTCCACAAAACCTTGAGGCTGACTAACATACACTTCGTCTTGAAGAGTGCCATTTAGGAATGCACTTTTCACATCCATTTGATGGAGTTTAATATTTAGATGACACACAATAGCTAGCAAGAATTGAATTGATTCAATATGAGCTATTGGTGCAAAAGTCTCTTCAAAATCTACCCCTTCAACCTGTTTGTCACTCTGTGCCACAAGTCGTGCCTTGTTCCTAGTAACTATACCAAATTCATCAAACTTTTTTTGAAAATCCAATTAGTTCTAACTATGTTGACGTCAGATGGTCGCTCTACCAAATCCCAAACATTGTTTTCGTTAAAACTGGGCCAGTTCATCTTGCATGGCAGCTATCCAATGTTCATCAGCCAAGTCTTCCTCCACAGATTTCGGCTCGACCATTGAAGCATAGCATGAATTAGATATTTCAGTAGAGGCTTCCCTTTAAGTTACCATGGTGTCATGTAGATTGCCAGTGACAATATCAGGAGGATGGGCTTTTTGTATCCAAGATGGAGGACCATTCTTGTAGAGTCTAACATTTGGTGAAATTGATGGAGGTAGACTATAGCCAATAGACATAGGACTGGACCCAGAGGAGTCTGAAGCATGCTCAAAGGAGTCATCTTGAACTTCACTAGGTGAGTCGATATCAGTTGGAGAAACCTCTTGCGACTATATGATTGAACTGCCAGAGGGGACTTTCAGCGGAAGACAATCCTTAAATCATAGACTTCCAGTTGTTTCTTCTTCATAGACTTCCAAATCATCAAATTGGACATTGATCAACTCGACCGTCATGAATGTACACTTGTTATACATCTGGTATGCTCTGCTATTTGTGGAATAACCAAGAAAGAGTCCATCATCACTTCACATGTACAACCAAAAATGTGAAGATGTCCCAAGTTAGGAGTCTTCCCTTTCCAAAGTTCATATGGTGTTTGAGTTGTACCAGCTCGAAGATGTACTCTTTTGCTGATGTAACAAGAAGCATTGACACCTTCATCCTAGAATCTTTGAGGAATGTTTTTGGCATGTAACATTAATCGAGTCATTTCTTGCAATGTTATGTTCTTCCGTTCAACCACGCCATTCTGTTGTGGATTTTTTGGTGCATAGAATTTATGATGGATGCCCAATTGATCACAAAAATCTAAGAACAATGTGTTCTTAAATTCCTTCTCATGGTCACTACGAATACGGTAGACTTTGAAAATCTTTGTTGATTTCTCATTTTTATGTTAAGGCACAGTGTAGAAAAACTCCAAAGGTATCTAGATTTTCTTTAATGAACTCTACCCAAGTGAATCGAGAGTGATCATCTACACACACCATCACATAATGTTTTCCACTCAAACTTGTAGTTTGCATAGGCCCCATCAGATAAACATGAAGCAGTTCGAGAACTCGTGATGTTAATAGAGCGTAAATAGATGAATGAGAGGATTTGATTTGATTACTTAATTGACAAGGGGTGCACATTTTGTCCCTCGAGATCTTGAAAATCTTCTTGAGATCTCGGTAATTGAGGTGTCCAAGAGGTTAATTCCACAGATCTGGTTTGACAAGAAACATGCAATGGCACACAATAGTATTGCAGAGAATGTAGCAATTATAAGAGGAATTGTGTCTTGTCAGAATAGAACACCCATTAGATGAAACCAGACATTGAGTTTTGGTAAAACTTACTGTGTAACTAGAGTAAGAAATTTGACTAATGCTCGGCAAGTTAGCCTTGAGTCCCTATACGTACAACACACTAGAAATGGGTGGTATGTCAACAATAACCAGATCACCTTTACCTAAGTAACTCCTTTATTACCATCTCCAAACGTAGCAAAACAATCTTGAAACTCAATGAAGTTTGTGAGGAGATGCTTGTTACCAGTCATATGTTTGGAACAACCACTATTGAAATACCACTGGTCATTTTTGAAGGCTAATAACGAGGTTTGAGCAATAAGAGCATAGTTTGCATTGGTCTCAGATTTAGGCCTCCACTGACCATGAGCCGAGTTTGTAGAAGGTTGAAGTAGGTTGCCACCCCTTGCAATCATCACTTTTAAGTAGGACTGAAGTCTGTAACACCTTGGTCATATATGGTCGCGCATGTGGCAAAAATGACATGTGGGAACAAATCTTTTGCTTTGAGGTTGTGGAAAGACCTTGGGGATTGATCAGATAGAATAAACTTTGGGTGGAATGGTAGCCTATTTAGAATTGTTGATGACTTTTGCAGATGAGCCAGATGCATCATTATGTTTGCTTACAACAGCAGATACAAATGGCAGATTTGGTGCAGATGATAATGAGTCCTTGATACTAAGATTATTTCCCTTTTTATACAATAGCTTGTAGCCAAGAGCAATTCTATCACCATAAGGCTTTTGAATCTGAAGAGATTCATTGAGAGTCATTGTACCAGTTTGAATGAACTCAAGAGCTTGTTTGGCATGAACAAGAACAACTTCAAACTTGAATATTACTTCAGTTTTTTCTTCAAGTTTTGTGTTGAGATCTTTGATAGTTCCCTCTAGCTATGCATTTGTGTTAGTCAATGGCTTGAACTTTTTTTCCATATACGACCATTGGCCAAACATCTCTTCATAGGAAACATGTCTGTCCACGCTAGCTGATTCTGAGTTGATAGAATCGGCATCGTCCTCAAATGAGTCCGACCAAGTGCTTTTTGTTAAGAATGCCACCATTTGTTTTTCTTCTTAAGAACAGTCACTATAAGTGTCATCTTTTTCCTCATCAGAATCACTCTAGGTGACAGCAAGATCCTTTTTCTTCTTTAGTGTGTTAGCACATTCCACTTGTATATGTCCAAATCCATCACATACCCGACATTGTATGCCTCAATTCTTCTTGTCTAGTGACTGAGGTTGTTTCTTTGTGACAGGATTGAACTTCTTGAAGAAGTTGTCTTTGGCACCATAGTTTTTTTTTTTTTTTTTTTGTGGAATGTCTTCTTCAAGAACTTGGTATAATTCTTTGTCAACAGAGCCAACATATCATCTTCTTGGCTCTATGACAGATATGCAAATTGAGGTTGCTCATCTTTGTGGGAAAACGCTATACTAGAGGGGGTTTTGAGTCTCTTATTCTTGCTAGTTCTTAGTCTTACTCCATCTCTTTAGAGTTAACTTATAATTTTGCAAAGACCCAATGTGTTCATTAAGATCAAGATCTTCAATGTCATGTACTTCTTCAATTGATGTGACATTTTCCTTGAACCTTTGGGGAAGAACTCCAAGAACTTTGCGAACAAGCTTGGCATTTGAGTATGTCTCTCCAAGAGCATAGGACTCATTCGAAATATCACATAGATTGGCATGGAATTATTCAACAGATTCATCTTCCACCATTGAGAGATTCTCAAACGCCTTATCAAGGGTGCGAAATCTTGATTTTTTAACAGCAGCAGTCCCCTCATTTTTTACTTTTAGCTTTTCCCACGCTTCTTTGGCAATCTCATAGTTGGCAATGACTTTCAGTTGGTTTGTGGATACTGCATTGAATAGAGCATTCAAAGCTTTTGAGTTGAAGTTGGCCTTCTTAATTTCGATGGCTGTCCAGTCCTTCATGGGTTTTGTTGTCTCAACATCACCTTCTTAGACACTTGGAGGATGTCATCCATCGGCAACAACCATCCACACACGCTCATCTACTACCCTAAGGAATGCTCTCATTTTGGTCTTCCAATAGAAGTAGTTGGCTCCTTCCAGCATATGTGGTCTTGTGGTAGATCCACCTTCCATAACACAATTCCATGATCCACACAAACAAGAAAATACTACAAGAGATGGATATCAAAGAGGGTGAGATGAAACAATAAAGCAAGAAACAAGAAAACAAACAGTTGGAGAGCAAGAAACCAGAACACAAACAGATGGAGATCAAGAAAAAAAATCAATATATAATCAAAAGCAAGTAACTGCGGAAATACCCTACCGATCTAAAACTTTATACCGTCGTTTCTAATATCAATTGGAAAATTTACTTTTGAGTCTATGAATTAAAGACATGAGTCAATCAAAAGAATAAAGAACAAGTGCTGAAATGTAAAGAACACTAGATGATTTTTACAAGGTTCACTGATAAAATCAGCTAGTCCTTGGGTCACAAAGACCAAGGTAATTCACATCACTATAGTAGACTTTTGTTCTTTACAAATTACAAAACCAAAATGTCAATTTGCTAAAGAACAATCTAAAACTCACAGCAAGATTTACAATTTCCCCTAAGTTGAATCTCCCACTCAACTTTCTGTACTTCTAAATTCCTTAGAATAATGGTTGAAATCCCTTCAGCTCAACAACTCTGAAATCCCTTCAGAAAACACTGAGAACAGATCCCTCTTTTCTTCTCCTTGAAGAATCTGAAAACCAAGAACTTCGATCCAAGAAATCTGGAACAAAAATGTTAGAGATAAAAACTAGAACAAAGAAACTCTCTATAACAAAGGAATGCTTAGCTCAACAATGAAAACCCAAAACTGAGCAGTATATAAAGGTTGGTAAAAGAACCTAACAGCAAAACCTATTAATAGTATGAACATAATTAGTTAAAACCTAACTAAACAAACTTATCCCACGTGGCAAATAAAATCACGAAGATCTCCAGATGCAACCAAAGCACAACCCAGATGCATCTGGGATCATGATTTTCTAAAATAAAAAGCATGCAGTAAAACATGGTTGTAACATAAGGCTTTTGTGATACCCTAAAAACCAAATTGATAGTAATTTTACGGAGCTAAAAAGAAAAAAAAATCGTACTACAAAACTTTATGGTTGCTGAAAGTTTATTTTGAAACTATGAAAAAAATGCAAGTAATATCATTAATCAAGCTCCCTATAACTAATGACTTTACGAAAGGAGTAGTAATAATTGATATATGAAATAGGTAATCAAGTTGAAAAGCTTATGTCTAGATAGAATACTCTAGATGAACAATAACATTAAAGACTTTGGTGTGGTGGAGTCCATAATTTTTTTTAGAAACCCCATAACATAGCATGTTATGTAATAGAAAAGTTAAGACAAAACACTAGCATCTTCAGATAAAAAGTCAACAATGGACACATAATAGGTATTCATAGAACCCGCAACAATTTTTTGTAGCAAATACTATTGGGAATTTAAAACTAAAAAAAACATATATCAACAATGGCCAAATGAATTAATTCAATAATACAAACATTATAGACTAATCAAGAACCATATTCATAATATAGAGGCAAATTTTGATAATTAGAGAATAATTAAAAAATTAAAGATAAAAAGATGGAATGATCATAACATAATTTCATCACATTGAATCATCGATATTATGATGAGTAAATACAAAATAAGAGATGAATACACAATTAATTAATCAAAACACAAAATTAGGGTTAGAAAGATAAAATCCTAATAAATAGAACCCTCAAGCTTGCACATGGAGAATCTTCATTGTCCAAAATCTCTATTCCAAGTCTTCCCAATGTTTCTTTAAGCTTCTACAATAGTGGAATTGGAAGTGATATTTAACAAGCCTGGAAATAGTATTTTCCAAGCCTCTATTCCAAGTCAAGGTTTCCCAAGCCTCTATTCCAAGTCAAGCAATGTTTGATGAGTTTCTTGGAGAAAATTAATATTTTTAGGGAGCTAGAGAAAGAAAGAGAGTTGAAAAGTGTGATGAAGGCTTTACAACTCTAAGGATCCATTTTATAGTGTATGCACTGTCATTAGGCTCAACCAATAGGATTAGATATTTTAAAAACATCATTTGGAGCTTAAAAAAATGTAACTTTACGGAATAGTCACGTGACATGTCGCAACTTCTAGGCAACATGTCAGACAATGCTGGTCAACTTTTTAAAAATTGATCTTATTAATTAACTCCAAATGCTCCCAAACTTTTTTGGTATGCTTAGATACCTCATTATATCACTTTGGACAAAAAAAAAAGTCAATTATACATGCCCACAACAAAAACTCATATTTTTAATTCAACTTAATTGAAACCATTAAGTGTTTTACACCTCATTGTCTAAACAATTTAATCATTATATTTAACCAATCTCAACATTCCCTCACTTGGTTGAATTAATATAATTCTCTTTCTCTAACTCAAAATAGTATTCGTGCAAAAAGTAATGTATCTTTCAATTCAAACTTTACCTTAGTGGAAGCACTACAAAACCTTATTGAAATACTTGGTGTCTTATAAGATTGAACCAATGATTCCTAGTAATAAAATAGGTAATACCTCACACACCTCCACTTGACCATTCATTTCCCACTGTGTGTGATTAGCTTTATTAATGGTCTTGTGCTTATCCATTCATGAACTTTCCAGGGAGAAACTCCAACTCCCATGAGATGCGGCACCACCCTAAATTCACATAGGTGAAATTCTTATAATATATTTGTCACCTTTAGAGATACTTGTTGCTCTACAACTGAACTTCATTAAAATTCTTAGGCTTAACCCTCGTGTTCAGTAGAAAAAACACTAACCATACTTAGATGGAACTCACAATTATATTAATGTTGAAATTATCCACTTATCAATGACTTATTCTTACTCATTTAACTCTAGACTCAATGTTGACAGGCTTTGACTTGGGTTGACATCATTGGTGAATCTATATTTTCAGGAGATTTAGTCTCATCCCTCTAGATGTAGAACTTAAAGATTCTCTTTGTAAGAGGTTTGGTGAACGGATCAGCTAAGTTCTCGCTAATTCTCACATAAGAGATCGAAATGATTCCTTCTTGACTCAATTGTCTCACATATTTATATCTTAGACTTATATGTCTAGACTTCTCATTATCTATGCCATAATAGGCTCTAGCTCATGTTGCTTGACTATCATAATGTATCAAGATCGCTAATACCTCATCCGTGGAAATAGGGATATCCCTAACCCACTCGACCTCTTTGTTGATTGATATTAAAGATATAAACTCATTCTTCATCGTTGAGTGCAAAATACGTGTTTCTTTCTTTGGGTCCCAAGAAATCGCTCCTCCTTTGAGCATAAACACCCAACCGATGGTGGAGAGTTTGTCTTTCACACTTCATATCCAACTTGAGTCAGAATATTCTTCAAGTATCATAGGAAACCTTGAATGTTGGAGGCTTATCTTCTTGGTCCTTTTAAGGTACCATAGAACTTTCTCAATAGCCTTCCAATGTTCAACACTTGGATTGCTAGTAAACATAATTAATTAGTTTACTAACCACATATGCAATATCTGTTCTTGTACAATGATCAACATACATTAGACTCCCTAATTCACTTTCATACTCAAGTTGAGTCACTACTCTACCATTGTTCCTTTCAAGATTTTGGCTTGTATCAAATGCGTATTTGCCTCTTTAATTTTTTTTTAGATGACTAACCTTGTAAAGAACTTTCTCAATATAGTGAGCTTAACTTAAGGCACAACCCTACTATTTCTTCTCACTTTTATACACAAAATAGTATAAGCCTCTCCATGGTCCTTCATTTTGAAAGTGGAAGATAGAAACCTCTTTGTTTCTCTTATGATTCTTATCTCATTACTCAAAATTAACATTTAAACACACCAAGATGACATAATCAAGATTACACTTAAAGTATAAGAACTTCTTCACATTATTGTGTCTAAACCTATCTAAAATAAAGGCTTGATCAAACTTTTCATGCCATTGTTTCGATGCTTGCTTTAATCCATACAATGATTTAACAAGCCTACACACTTTATGTTCATTTTCCCTTAGAACAAAACTATTTAATTGTTCCATAAAGAACTCCTCATTGAGATCTCCATTTAGGAATGCTATTTTAATATCTATTTGATGAACATAAAGATTATGTATTGATGATAAGGCAAATAACAGTCTTATTTAGGTTGTCCTAGAAACCGGTGCATATGTGTCAAAATAATTGATTCCTTTCCTTTGTTTAAACCCTTTGGCTACTAATCTAACCTTGAAGGTTTTTATAGCGTCGTTGGTGTGATATTTCCCCCAAAATATCTACTTGCACCCAATAGGATTTGACCCTTGAGAAAAGTCAACCAATTCCCATGTGTCGTTTGACATAATTGAATCCATCTCATCATTTATTGGCTCATTCCAAAAAGCGTAGTCTCTCAAAGACATAGTTTCTTGGTATGTTTTGGGATCATCCTTAACTTGAAGAATCATAGAAATTTTCATAATAACATCTTCAAGATTTCCTTATACTAGGTAGAAAGTTTCCACTGAAGAACATCTCTCAATTGATCCCAATTTTGTAAGCCTTTGGCTTCTTCAAGGCATCATAGGATGCTCATGTAACACCCTACTACACAGGGACTGTTACGTTGTGCATTTTAAACAGTGCTAAACTCACTAACCGAGTCATTTGGGCATAATCGTGTAACTAAATGTGATTAACGGTTTAGGGTTAAAAAATTTCGTTAAAGATACAACATTTCACTAAAACGTTTACTGTATACATTGGGATCCCAAAATATAATTTAATGGTTAATTACAGTAAAAGATTTACAACTAGCCGACCTAAGCGGAAAAATAGGGTTTAACCCTAGTTCCTCTTTAAACCCTCTGCCATGGTGGTTGAGCAGCTGCATATGTACACATCGCCACCTAAGCTCTCCAACTCAAGGATGGTCCAACTTTCTTTTTCCTTTACCTGCACCACATAGCATCCGTGAGCTGAAGCTCAGCAAGAAAACTCAAACACATGCTCATAAACAGGTAATAGTATGTCACTAAATCATAATAGCATGCCTAGCAATAATAGCCCTATTAATGCATGCAAACAAGTCCAAATAAATGATTACGGGCCCTACCACCTGTATAGATGACTATCAAGTCAATTTGGGAATAGATGGCTAATGTGTCCATCTTCGAATAGGTGACTAATGAGTCACACACGTGGGCTCTGCGCCCTGACTAATGGATCACACACTTAGGCTTTGCACCCTAATCAGATAAGTGACAAATAAGTCATGCACTTGGGCTCCGCACCCTAATTAAATAAGTGGCAAATAAGTCACGCACTTGGGCTCCGCACCCTAATCAGATAAGTGCACCCTAAGCCATGTGACGTTACAGTCACCTGAGCCTTTTGACCCTGGCTCTAAGTAACTAGCCTTTAGACTAGACAAGCGCTTTTAATTTTCATCGGACTTAGGGCTGATCAAGCATTTAATTCTTATGTTGATTAGATCTAATCATTTCGGCTCTACGTTCAATACGCTTAAGCCGCTCTTGAGTCATAGGGCAATTCCATACGACTCGTGTTGTTTTTTACTAATGAGTCAGTACAAATCACAAGTAAGCAATGCACCCAGGCATATATCATATGTCAAATATCCAAATATAATGCATTCAGCATGCTACTCAATATTCACTAGCATAATTATGATCATGCACATTTACAGAGACTCAAGTTCTGATCAATCTCATATTCAACATTCATGTCATGCCCTAATCACATGCATCACATGCATCACTTATTGGGTACAGTTTTCTTACCTTTGGTCCAATCACAGGTTACCAATAAACGATCCTTAAGCACAATCCTGTTTCCAAGCCCTTAGCGATAACCTAGTAACAATCATAATATAAAACCTCATAAAAAAATGAGTAAATAAATACTTCCGGACCAAGTCCTAGCCTCCGGGATATCGAATCCTACCCAATTGGGTAGTAGGATCGATCCCGAGCCATTAGATTTAAGTTCCCACGACAAAAAACCAAATATGGGCAAAACTACCCTTAAACGCCGTGGCCCCACACTAGACCTGTGCCGCGGCCCGCCTCCAAATAGAGGCCAAACCTTTCTCTGCCTGTGCCTATTGTTGCAGCGTGCCACCTTGTGCTGCGGTCCTAACTGCCCATCAAGCAACTTCACCTTCTTCATCAAGCCTGGGCCGTGGCGCCCAAGAATAGGGTCGCGGCCCAACCACGAACCCAGCTATAACCTGTGTATTCTCCTACTTAAAACCTTCCTAAAACCTGAACAAACATATCCAAATCCCAAAATCAAAATTCCCAAACATCCCAATTATCCAAACCCATTAAAACCTAAGCTTCAATTCATCCAAAAACTCATCAAAACATAAAATCCATTCAAAGCTTTAAAACTTTAAAAACTTAGAACTTAAAACTTGGATTGCCTTCGATTGAGTCGTATCCCAACTAAATCCTCTGGCTAATAAGCTTATAATCTTTCCTAGAATTGCTATGCCTCAATCCTTAGTTGAATCCGAGTTATAAAACTCGAGTTTCCTTCGAAAATACGATCAGAGTCAAAAAGGGAATAGGAGAGAGAGAGAGCGTTCTGAACGTTCTTTTTATTTCTGACAGGTTACTTCGAGCTTAAGTAACCTCAAGGAAACCCTAATGCCCGGGGTCCCGAAAATGCCCCCGGGGGTAAAATAGTCAAAATTCCCAGAATTCCCCCCGATCTCACTAACTCCCAATTTATCATCAAATATTTATTCATTACCCAATATGCTAGTCATGTGCCAAACTTTAAACTTGGATTACCTCCAATTGAGTCATTTCCCAACTAAATCCTTTGGCTATAAGCTTCTAATCTTTCCTAAAATTGCTATGCCTCGACCCTTGCTTGAATCCGAGTCCTAAAACTCGAGTTTCCTTCAAAAATGCAATTGGTGTCAAAAAGGGAACAGGAGAGAGAGGGAGAACGTTCTTAACGTTCTTTTTATTTCTAACAGGTTACTTCGAGCTTAAGTAACCTCAAGGAAATCCTAATGCTCGGGGTCCCGAAAACGCCCCCCGGGGGTAAAATAGTCAAAATTCCCAGAATTTCCCCCTGATCTCACTAACTCCCAATTTATCATCAAATATTTATGCCCATTACCCAATATCCTAGTAATGTGCTAAATACCCAAAACAACCCTTGACTCACTCCGGGTCAAGTATGGATCCCGTTGTGACTTTCCAACTAGCTTGCTTCCTAGGGTCGTCTCGTGCCGAGTAACCCAAGCATAACCAAATAATAATGAAGTACCACACACATACCACATAGATGCCAAATATACCCAAAAGGGTCAAATTATGAAAATGGACCAATTAAACAGAAATGGGTCCACATGCATATTTAATACAACTAAACATGCATATCAAGTCATATTATAATATAACTCACATAATCACATAATGATACACATAAATATCATATAATCACATAATTCCAAAATTTGCCATCCTGGCCCCCTAATCAAGGCCCTAAGCCTTATTAGGAAATTTGGGTCGTTACAGCTCCTCAACTTTTAGATATTTTAGATTTTCCAACACTAGTGGGTTCTTGATGGTTACTATCACAATATAACAAGTTCTCAAAGAACTCCATTTTTCTTGATTCAATTATTATATTAGACTCCAAGTCTAATAGCTTATAGGCATTGCTATTTGAGACATAGCCAACAAATGCACACTTAAAGACCCTTGGTTCCAACTTGATCCTTTTAGGCTTTGTGCTATTGTAATTAGCAAGGCCCCCCCACACATTAAGATAACCAAGGTTAGGCTTCTTTTCTTTCCTTTACTCGTATGAAAATACTTTATTTTTTTCAAAGAAACTTGATTCAATATATGACTCCCAACAAGTAAATTTTTACCCCATACATTATAGGACAATTTAATATGTAAAAGCATGACATTAATCATCTCAAGTTATGTCATATTCTTTGTAATTGATTTTCTACTTTCATTTTATAGATCTTACAATCAACATTAAATGTCTCATCCTTACTCTTAAGTAAATATACATATGTAAACCTAGAGCAATCATGTATAAAAGTCAAGAAGTATCTATGTCCACCTCGAGTGAGCATGCTTTTTAATTCACATTATCCACTATTTATGAAATCTAACAAGTTTGCTATTAATACTGGGAAAACATTTATCTTAATCATTTTAGATTAAACACATAAATCACATTTATGGACGAGAAACGATCAATTAAAAACGCCATTTTTCTTTTAATAATGTTATGTTTAATGGGACTTTTCAAACTTAGCATTGGGACTTCAATTTTTGGTTGTTTTAGAATTTTGCATGAAAACTGATATTTTCTTTTTAAACTATCGGGCCCAACTTGCATGTTTTAAGTAAGACCCCACTTAAATCTTTATAGTAAGTGGCTTTCTCTTATAAACCAAATGAATATGTGAATGTTTTACAAAGCATTAGACTAGGGCGTTTTACAAATGGTATCAGAGCCAGGTCGTCCATGCTTCCTAGGACCCTCCCCATACACGCTAAAGATAGGAAAATCTCACCTCATCGCATCGTAAGTAATTGTTTATGTGCAATTACTTGTTTTTGTTTTACTTAATTTTATAGTTTCGTAGCTGTAGTAGTAAGATGCCTCATGTATTGAAAACGACTAAGAAATAATTACTTAAGGAGATCCGCGCGATACCCAATGTCCAGCTTGACGAGGATCCCTACGATTGGCAGATAGCGGTCTTGAAAATGACAAAGGAGGTTTGTGATCGCATCCAAGGGATGATGAATAAAAGAGGAGCATTGTTATGGCCCATAGAGAAATATTGGATCTTGAGGGAAGCATTGTCGATGTACTCGGAGGCCTTTCTTCAATGGAATCGGTCATGGAATAGCGTTGAGCCAGAAGACCTGGAGTTTGGCACCATGGAGTACGCAATTCGCAATTTTCTGGATAATTACAATTTTAGCCATCTGGAGCTGGTGTTAGTGAAGACGGATGATGGAGAAATAGAGGAACGTTTGGAGACAGTACACAATGTGGAAGGAGAATTGGCAATTGAGGAAGTAATTCGAGCTATGCCACTTCTGACCGCTACGATGAAGATAATGGCGAGTGCTCCCAGCTATTTCCACATCCCACAAAACGTCTTTGATTACAGTTCAGGGGACGAGTCCACCGTTGAGGACTAGAGTTCATTGCATAATCGTTACATGGGGTGCTAATAAATAAGATGGGATATTTTCTAAGACCTTAAGGGATTTATGTTTTGGTTAATTAAACACTTTTTGGGATTGTTTAATTTTGGAATAATTTGAACATTTTGAATGCAACGGATTTTTGTTGCTAATTCTAAATGATGTGGTTTGAATGTATGCCTTTGCAAATATCTACCAAACAAATATGCAATGTTCCTTCCTTATGATTTTTCCTTTGATTGCCTTAGAACCTCATTATGTCAACTAGAGGAAGAGGAGGAAAGGGAAGAGGAAGGGGCAGAGGAAAGGGTGTCCCCACAAGGTCTGAGACCACCCCTGACATTGAAATGCCATCTGTTCAACCTACAGCTCTAGCAGCACCATCTGTGGACCTGGCCGCAGAGGTCGCAAGGTTAAGAGAACAGATGAGGCTGAGAGATGAGGAATTAGCACATGCTAGACAAGCACCGCAAACATCCCAAATGCCCCAAATACCTCAAGTACCAGTGGCGTAACCTTAGCCGCCAGTACCACCACCTGCACCACTACCAGTAACCTATGGGTTCAAACCATTGTATGAACGCTTCAGGAAACAAGCCCCACCAACTTTTGAGGGAAAAGCTGATCCAATGGTGGCAGAAGATTGGTTGAGGCTATTTTTGATTATATGGAGTTAGATGATCGCTAAAGGGTTTCTTGTGCAGTTTATTTACTTAAGATGGATGCACGAATTTGGTGGGATGTGATTAAATAGACCCGTGATCTGAATACCATGACTTGGGCGGAGTTTGTCCACACTTTCAGTAAGAAGTATTACAGTCCAGCTGTGCTAGCAACTAAGGCTGACGAGTTTATAACTCTGGTATAGGGGAATCTGTCGGTCACTGATTATGCACAGAAGTTCGATCGGTTGGCTAAATTTGCTCCTGAAGTGGTGCCAACTGATGCATTGCGAGTCCAAAGGTTTGTAAGGGGACTCTAGCTGATGATTACCAGGGAAGTTATGATGACCAGTGCGGAAGTGGTCAGCTATGCAGAAGTATTGGACAGAGTTATTGAAGCTCAGTATTTGGAAGAATGGATATGGAAGGATAAAGGAAGAGAGAACTATCGAAACAAGGGCTTCCACGAGGGCAACAAGAGAAAAGTTAATGAAGAACAGAATAGTGACGCTGATAAAAGACCCAGACCTCCGGCCACGAATAGCAACAATCACAACCCTCAAAACCACAACAACTGCTGTAATGTCCCCAAATTTGCTATAGAGGCTTAAGGGCCATGATTAGTGTGCCGGGAGGGCATAATTGGATTAAATATGGTTCGCATGAATATATTGATATAAATGCATAATTCTATGATTAATAATGTTTGTATGATAATATGATATACATATGTGATATATGTGAGAACCACATTATTATGTGGGTAGGTTTGCAGAGCATGACTTGAGGCGATCCTAGGGCTAGTTAGCGGGGGAAAGTCAAAACAGGGCTTAGCAGCTGACTATGGATAAGTCAGGGGTATTTTAGGTATCGGGTAGTTATTTAGACTATCGGGTTATGAAAATAAATATATGGAGATATATTCGAAGTTAGGAAGTCTAGGCGGGAATATTTGGGGATTTTACCGTTTTGTCCTCAGGGACGGTTCCGGCACCCCGAGCCTTAGGTTGACCTAAGTGATAAGGATAACTTACTAAAAATAGGAAGTTGTAGACAGAAGAAATAAACCGACTTAGACTTTCTTCTCAGCTCTTATTTCCTCTCTCTCAAGGAGAGCACAAGGAAGGGAAAAAACATAGAATTTCTAGGAATTTGCTGAGAACTCAGTGGGGATTTGAAGCTAAGCTCAGAGATTATCCAGAGGATATTTAATCAAGGCTAAGGTAAGGATCAAACTATGTTTTTGAAGATTCAATTCTGAGTTTTCAGCAGGGTATTGAGGTGATTTAAATTTTGATGTTTAAGGTTGAATTTGAGCTAATAAACTTGAGACTTAGCTGGGAGTTTGCTTAGATAAGGAGTTCAATAGAAGAGGTAAGCTCTAATTCGTGATTAGAGGTGTAAATTTGGGATTTTGCATGGCTAGTTGGGTGTTTTGAGGTTCTTGAGTTACACAGATTGAAACATGGATTTCTATGAGTTTTAAGCTAAGTTTTCGATTGAGTTATGTTGCTAAAGTCATCCTATGGGTGTTGGGAATGTTTGTTTTTGAAATAAGAAGCTTTGGGGTGATTCTAGATAAGTTTTTAAGGATTGAAATGGTGAAATTTCTGGGCTCGAAGGCAAGGGCCGCGGCTCTGTTCTAGAGCACTGCGGCCCTAGGATGAAGATAAGCCAAGGAGGCTCGCCAAGGGTGGGCGCCGCGGCGCCTAATGCAAGGGCCACTGTGCGTTTCTTATTCCAGGCAAGGCCTTGGCTCTGTTTTGAAGGCAGGGCCACGTCTAAGTTTCAAGGGCCGCAGACCTTGGGTGCACTCTTGAACTTTTGGGGATTTTAGGCATGGGAATGTGGTCTAGAATGCTCGGGATCGGTTCCACCACCGTGCTTGGTGGAATTCAGATTCCCGGAAGTTAGTTTTGTAACCAGAAACCCTAATTTGAATATTAATGGCACCCTACACTTTGGTTGTTATTAGGTGATAAAAGATTAGGCTCGGGAACGGATCGTGCTTGAGGAGTGTTTCTCATAATCCGAAACCATAAAGATTAAAGGTAAGAAAACTGCACCTAGTTGAATATATGAAATGGGACTAAGGGTTCCCTATTCTGTATGCTTGAAAGGATGGTATTATGCCATGCAAGCTAATTAGTGAACCAACGGCCTAAGGGTGCCAAGTGTTACACTAGCGCACAGGGCGTGGCTTGGCCACTGGTAGCCAAGGACAGCTTAATATGCACTGAGCTTGGTTTAAGCGGGGCGGAGTTAGTGCGGTAAACAGAGGGTGCGGCCTAAGTTTTCGGCCCTGATTATTATGTAATATGAATGTTATAGGTGTTTGGTTAAATCCAAGATTCTGAATTTATGCTCATTGATTAATGTGGATTATATGATGAGAGTACATGCTTAGTGACTATGTTATCTGTTATTACTGCTTGTGTTGCACATCATGTTTTCTTGTCGGGCCTTGGTTCACGGGTGCTACGTGGTGCAGGTAAAGGCAAGGGTAAGCTTGATCAGCCTTGATTGGAGAGCTCTGCAAGCGGAATATACATGACCAGCTGCTCGGCCGCCACGGTTGAGGTTTAGGCAGGGACGCGGGACCCAGAGATTGTCTATTTTGCATTAGTATGGCTAACAGTTGTTTATGTATTTTTGGAAGTCTGTAAACCAACTTTTAACTCTGCTTCTTTTGGGATCCCATGAATATAACAGTTTAATTATTTAAAATGAAACTTTTGAGACCAAAACCTTTTTAACCCTAGCTCATACATGTTTAGTGACACGTTGTTGAACTTATAACTTAATTAGCAAGCCTTACACTTTATAAGTACACAGTGTAGCGTTCTTGGCCATCCAGGGTGTTACAACTTGGTATCAGAGCGTCCTAGGTTTAAGGGTTCCTGAAGACAGGCTGGACATGTACATTCGCTGCTAGAGACAAGCTCAAATCAGGGTTCGGTAATGTGTATATGTGTTTATGTGCTTATGTGCCTGAAATGAGCTATGAATGTTGTTGTTTACTGGATTATTAGGAAGCACGGGATACTGATAGGGCCTGACCCTTGACTGTTGTGTGAGAATATTGGGGCATGTTTATTAGCATTGTCGTGCATGTAAATGACTATATGGATGATTAATTGTATATTGTGCATGGATGAATGCTTGTTTTATGGGTATTGTGTAATGAGATTGGGGGCGTGCTTATTAGCAGCCGGTGCATGAGGTTGGATGCTTATATGTTGGTTGTTTGTGATTGGTTATGTTCTATTGATGGATCTTGGAGAGGTTTTTACCCTGTCGTCATGGTTTGACTGCCGAGTCGTTATTTGCAGATTGACTTAGATAGCTATGCGTCCAAGAAAATCTACATGACTAGCCGACACTAGGTCTGGGACCGGGGGTGATGACCAGGGTCCGATTCCTCCGCCAATCCCTGAGAACTGGCAGCAATTAATGGCAGATATCCAGGATCGATTTCAGAGTCAGGATGAACAAATCTGTATTCTGCAACAGCAGGCTCCATCAGGGAGTGCTGCTCCTATTGTACCACCTGCAGTGGTATCAGTTGTGCAGTCAAGGGAGGTTGGTAACAGATGGGAGCCGTTATATGAGCGGTTCAAGTAGCGGCAACCCCCATTCTTTGAGGGTCGACCGGATCCATTGAAAGTCGAGCAATGGCTAACTATGATTACTACAATTCTGGATTTCATGATACTAGAGGGGCATGATAGGGTGGCCTGTGCCACTTATATGTTGAGAGAGGATGCCCGCATTTGGTGGGAAGTGGCATCGCAGACCAGGGATGTTACTACTTTGAGTTGGGAAGGTTTTAGAAACTTTTTCAGTCAAAAGTACTACAATGTTGTTGTCAGAGCAGCAAAGGTTAATGAGTTTGTGAGTCTTGTGCAGGGCAATATGACTGTTACTGAATATGCCCTAAAGTTTGATAGGCTTGCAAAGTTTGCACCAGATATTGTGCCTACTAATGCTGCTAGGCAAGATTGATTTATTAGGGGGCTTAATGTTATGATAGCCCGAGATGTCAGGATCACAACGGTACCTGGAGGAACAACTTATGCCCAGGACGTTGAGAAGGCTCTTACCGCTGAGGAAGCGGAGAACAAGATATGGAGGGAGAGTGCGGTGAGGCATGAGGGCCGCAGAGCGATGCCTCCTTATTCAGGGGCAGGTAGGGGCAGAGGCCCCAGCGACTTCAAGAGAAAGGCTCCTGACACTTCGACTGCTACTAGTCCTGATAGGAAGGGTCGGGGTGGTCAGGGTGGCCGTCAGGGTGGCGGTGAGGCATGGCGGACCTATCCAGAGTGCCCGAGGTGTAGAAGACACCATCTGGGCGAGTGTCGGGCCAAGGCATGCTTTGTGTGTGGAGCAGTAGGGCATCTCAGGAAAGACTGCCCAACGGTGAAGAAAGGTGAAGTAGGATAGGATGATAGTTTGACTCCAGCTCGAGTATTCACCTTGACTCAGGCAGAGGCCGAGTCTAGTCCCTCGGTAGTGACAGGTCAACTTTCTAGCACTGGCACTCCTTTTACTGTATGGATTGATTCTGGTGCTACACATTCCTTTGTTTCTAGTAGGGTGATTGATAGATTATGTAGACTTAGTGAGTATCGGACTGAAGGGTTTGGGAATTTATTGCCTACAGGGGAACTAGTAGTTTCTAGGAGATGGATTAGGGCACTGCCAGTGATGGTTGATAGTAGGGAACTTTCGGTGGATTTGATTGAGTTAGATATGGAGGACTTTTATATGATTTTGGGGATGGATTGGTTAGCCAGATATGGGGCTACGATTGACTGTAGGAAGAAGATGGTTACCTTTGAGCCTGAGGGCGAGGAACCTTTTGTTTTTGTGGGTGTGGTATGTGGACCCCGCGTACCCATGATTTCAGCGTTGAGGGCTAGAGACTTGTTGCAGGGGGGATGCATAGGTTTTCTGGCTAGTGTAGTAGATACTGCTAGAGTTATGCCGGCAGGGCCGGGAGAGACCAGATTGGTGTGTGAGTTCTTAAACATATTTCCTGAGGACTTACCAGGTTTGTCGCCGCGCGGGGAGATTCAGTTTGAGATTGAGTTAGCACCGGGGATAGAACCAGTATCTAGGACACCGTACAGAATGGCACCAGCAGAATTGAAAGAGTTGAAGATACAGTTGCAAGAACTTTTGGACTTGGGGTTCCTCAGGCCTAGTTATTCTCCATGGGGCGCTCCAGTATTGTTTGTGAAGAAGAAGGATGGGACTTTGAGGATGTGTATAGATTACAGAGAATTGAACAAATTGACTATCAAGAATAAGTACCTTCTACCAAGGATTGATGACTTATTCGATCAGCTGCAGGGAAAGACAGTGTTCTCAAAGATTGATCTTCGATCTGGTTATCACCAACTGAGGATCAAAGATGAGGATATACCAAAGACGGCCTTTCGGACACGGTATAGGCATTATGAGTTCTTGGCCATGTCTTTTGGTCTGACCAATGCCCCAGCAGCCTTCATGGACTTAATAAACAGGGTGTTTAAGGACTTCTTGGATCAGTTCGCCATTGTCTTCATCGACGACATTTTGGTTTACTCCAGTTCAGAGGCGGAGCATGAGCAGCATCTCCAACAGGTTCTACAGAGGTTAAGGGTGCATCAGTTGTACGCTAAGTTTAAGAAGTGTGAATTTTGGTTGCCAGGGGTGACTTTTCTTGGACATATAATTGGGGCAGAAAGGATTAAGGTGGATCCGTCCAAGGTAGAAGCAGTAAGGGATTGGACAAGGCCAAGGAATGCCTCGGAGGTGCGAAGTTTCCTTGGGTTGGGCGGTTATTACAGACGGTTTGTAGAAGGGTTCTCAAATATTTCTTCACCGATGACTGAGTTGACAAGAAAGAATCAGAAGTTTGTTTGGACAGAGAAGTGTGAGAACAGCTTTCAAGAGTTGAAGCGACGACTTATTTCTGCACCTATGTTGAGTCTTCCTTTGGAGGAAAGAAAGTTTGTGGTCTATTGTGATGCATCGAGGATGGGTTTAGGCTGCGTGCTGATGCTGAATGAGAAATTTATAGCCTATGCATCTCGGCAGCTGAAGGAGTATGAGTAGCGGTATCCGATTCATGATTTGGAGTTAGCTGCAGTGGTATTCACACTGAAGGTGTGGCGTCATTATCTGTATGGAGAGAAGTGCGAGATATACACTGACCATAAGAGTTTGAAGTATTTCTTTACTCAGAAGGATCTAAACATGAGACTGAGACGTTGGTTGGAGCTAGTTAAGGATTATGATTGTGGCATCCTTTACCACCCTGGGAACGCCAATGTGGTGGCAGATGCGTTGAGCCGGAGGGGCCCAGGACAGTTGTATAGTTCCACCCAGATCTCGAGGGAATTAGCTGATGAGATGGCCAGAGCAAAGATAGAACTGGTGGTAGGCCAGTTAGCTAATATTACCTTGCAGTCGACCCTATTAGAGCGGGTCAAGGAGGGTCAGTTGGTGGATGCGCAGTTGCAGGAAGTTAGGCAGCATGTCCTAGCGGGGGCAGCTAAGGATTATTCTATTTCTGAGACAGGTTTGTTGCGGTATCAGGGACGGATTTGTGTTCTAGCAGATGAGGGGATCAGACAAGAGACACTGGATGAGTCTCACACTACGCCATACTCACTTCATCCGGGTACCACGAAGATGTATCAGGATCTACAGTCATTATATTGGTGGCCCGGGATGAAGAAGGATGTGGTAGAGTATGTGTCTAGATGTTTGACATGTCAGCAGGTTAAGGCTGAGCATCAGCGGCCAGTGGGATTGCTTCAGCCTTTGGGTATCCCAGAGTGGAAGTGGGAGGATATTACGATGGATTTTGTGGGAGGATTACCCAGGATAGTTGGACTTCATGACTCGGTATGGGTGATAGTGGACAGATACACCAAGTCAGCTCATTTTCTACCAGTGAGGTCGACCTATACAGTGGAACAGTATGCAGATTTATATGTGAGGGAGATAGTTCGTCTCCATGGGGTTCCAAAGTCTATTGTATATGATCGAGACAATATCTTTACCTCCAAGTTTTGGGGAGCTCTGCAAAGAGCCATGGGGACTCAACTGAAGTTTAGCATAGCTTTTCATCCTCAGACTGATGGACAGTCTGAGAGGATGATTTAGGTATTGGAGGACATGCTTAGGGCATGTGTGATTGATTTCGAGGGGTCTTGGAGTAAGTACGTATCGTTGATTGAATTTTCGTATAACAACAGTTATCAGTCCACGATTCGAGTGGCCCCTTATGAGATGTTATATGGGAGGAGATGTAGATCACCCATACATTGGGATGAGATGGGTGAGAGGAGATACTTAGGACCAGACATGGTTCAGATGACCAATGAAGCTATTGAGAAGATTCGAGCAAGAATGCTTGCTTTGCAGAGTAGACAGAAAAGCTACGCTGATCCTAAGCGTAGGAATGTGGAGTTCCAGGTTGGGGACCACGTTTTTTTGCAAGTTTCGCCATTGACAGGAATGAGGAGGTTTGGAGTGAAGGGCAAGTTGAGCCCTCGATTTGTTGGACCTTTTGAGATCCCAGAGAGGATTGGACAGGTGGCTTATAGACTGGCCTTGCCACCGTCGCTATCAGGAGTACATAATGTCTTCCATGTCTCTATGTTGCGGAAGTATGTTTCTGATACAACACATGTGCTGAAGTATGAGGACTTAGAGCTGCAGACAGACTTGTCCTATGAGGAGCGACCAGTTCAGATTTTGGATCGGAAGGACAAAGTCTTACGGAATAAGACAATTCCGTTAGTGAAAGTATTGTGGAGAAATAGCAAGGTCAAGGAAGGGACCTGGGAGTTAGAAACAGCGATGCGGGGTCAGTATCCCGAGCTATTCAGGTAAATTTCGAGGACAAAATTCTCATTAGGAGGGGATAGTTGTAACGACCCCAAATTTGCTAATGAGGCTTAAGGGCCTTGATTAGTGTGCCGGGAGGGCATAATTGGATTAAATATGGTTTGCATGATTATATTGATTTAAATGCATAATTCTATGATTAATAATGTTTGTATGATAATTGATGATAATATGATATACATATGTGATATATGTGAGAACCACATTATTATGTGGGTAGGTTTGCAGAGCACAACTTGAGGCGATCCTAGGGCTAGTTAGCGGGGAAAAGTCACAACAGGGCTTAGCAGCTCACTATGTATAAGCCAGGGGTATATTAGGTATCGGGTAGCTATTTAGACTATCGGGTTATGAAAATAAATATATGGAGATATATTCAAGGTTAGGAAGTCTAGGCGGGAATATTTGGGGATTTTACCGTTTTGCCCTCGGGGACGGTTTCGGCACCTCGAGCCTTAGGTTGACCTAAGTGATAAGGATAACTTACTAAAAATAGGAAGTTGTAGATAGAAGAAATAAACCGACTTAGACTTTCTTCTCAGCTCTTCTTTCCTCTCTCTCAAGCAAAGCACAAGGAATGGAAAAACAGAGAATTTCTAAGAATTTGCTGGGAATTCAGTGGGGGAATTGAAGCTAAGCTCAGAGATTATCCGGGGGATATTTAATCAAGGCTAAGGTAAGAATCAAACTATGTTTTTGAAGTTTCAATTATGAGTTTTTAGCTGGGTATTGAGGTGATTTCAATTTTGATGTTTAAGGTTGAATTTGAGCTGATAAACTTGAGACTTAGCTGGGAGTTTGCTTAGAGAAGGAGTTCAACTGAAGAGGTAAGCTCTAATTCGTGATTAGAGGTGTAAATTCGGGTTTTTGCATGGCTAGTTGGGTGTTTTGAGGTTCTTGAGTTTCAAAGATTGAAACATGGATTTCTATGAGTTTTAAGCTGAGTTTTCTGTTGAGTTATGTTGCTAAAGTCATCCTAAGGGTGTTGGGAATGTTTGTTTTTGAAATAGGAAGCTTTGGGGTGATTCTAGGTAAGGTTTTAAGGATTGAAATGGTGAAATTTCTGGGCTCGAAGGCAAGGGCCGCGACTCTGTTCTAGAGAGCTGCGGCCCTAGGATGAAGATGAGCCAAGGAGGCTCAGCCAAGGGTGGGCGCCGTGGCGCCCAATGCAAGGGCTGCGGTGCATGTCTCCTTCCAGGCAAGCCCTTGGCTCTATTTTGAGGGCAGGGTTGCGGCTAAACTTCAAGGGCTGCAGCCCTTGGGTGCACTCTTGAACTTTTGGGGATTTTAGGCATGAGAATGTGGTCTAGAATGCTCGGGATCGGTTCCACCACCGTGCTTGGTGGAATTCAGATTCCCGGAAGTTAGTTTTGTAACAGGAAACCCTAATTTGAATATTAATGGAACCCTACGCTTTGGTTCTGATTAGGTGATAAAAGCTTAGGCTCGGGAACGACTCGTGCTTGAGGAGCGTTGCTCGTAATCCGAAACCGTAAAGATTAAAGGTATGAAAACTACACCTGGTTGAATATATGAAATGGGACTAAGGGTTCCCTATTATGTATGCTTGAAAGGATGGTATTATGCCATGCAAGCTAATTAGTGAACCAACGGCCTAAGGGTGCCAAGGGTTACACTAGCGCACAGGGTGCGGCCTGGCCACTGGTAAGGACAGCTTAATATGCACTGAGCTCGGTTTAAGCGGGCCGGAGTCAGTGGGGTAAACAGAGGGTGCGGCCTAAGTTTTCGGCCCTGATTATTATGTGATATGAATGTTATAAGTGTTTGATTGCATCCATGATTTTGAATTTATGCTCATTGATTAATGTGGATTATATGATGAAAGTTCATGCTTAGTGAGTATGTTATCTGTTATTACTGCTTGTGTTGGACATCATGTTTTCTTGCTGGGCCTTGGCTCATGGGTGCTACGTGGTGCAGGTAAAGGCAAGGGTAAGCTTGATCAGCCTTGATTGGAGAGCTCTACAAGCGGAATATACATGACTAGCTGCTCGACCGCCATGGTTGAGGTTTAGGTAGGGACGCGAGACCCAGAGATTGTCTATTTTGCCTTAGTATGGCTAACAGTTGTTTATGTATTTTTGGAAGTCTGTAAACCAGCTTTTAACTCTGCTTCTTTTGGGATCCCATGAATATAACAGTTTAATTATTTAAAATGAAACTTTTTAGACTAAAACCTTTTTAACCCTAGCTCATACATGTTTAGTGACACGTTTTTGAACTTATGACTTGATTAGCAAGTCTTGCACTTTATAAGTACACAGTGTAGCGGTCCTGGCCATCCAGGGCGTTACAACTGCAATAATCGTTTCAATGATCGGAACTGTGGGAACCAACAAGGCAACCGAGTAGAGCATCCTATTTGTCCTAAATGCTCGAAAAAGACACCCAGGAGAATGCTAGGTCGGTACCAACAAATGTTTCAAGTGCAGCCAGGCGGAACATTTGAGAAAGAATTGCCCACAATGGAAGGCGGGACAAAATAACAACGGCAGTCTAGTGCCAGCAAGAGTTTTCGCCTTAACCCACAATGAAGTGGCCAACAGCAACACAGTAGTTACAGGTCAGCTCCCTATATCTGGTACAATGTGTAGAGTCCTAATTGATTCTAGAGCGTCTCATTCTTATGTTTCCATGAATGTGATTGATAGACTGAATATGACTTATAAGTTGTTTGAACATACCTTTAGTACATTGTTTCCATCGGGAGATATGATGTTTTCAACTAAGTGGTTACCGTCAACACCTGTAACGGTAGAAGGCAGGGAGTGCCCAGCAAATCTCATAGAATTGAGTATACCAGATTATGACGTCATACTCGGCATGGATTGGTTATCCAAACATGGGGCTACGATAGACTGACGAAAGAAGATTGTAGAGTTCAGGCCAAAGGAAGGAGAGGTCTTTTCCTTTAGAGGTGAAGTAGCGAGTTTTCAAACACCCATAATATCTGCACTAGAAGCACGGAATATGATGCAACATGGATGTTCGACGTTCCTGGCTAGTGTGGTGGATAAGTCCAAGGAGTCAGAACTAAAGCCAGAAAATGTATGTATTGTTTGTTAGTTCCTAGAGGTGTTTCCCGAGGAATTACCAAGACTACCCCCGGACAGAGAAATCGAGTTTGTAATCGAGCTTGCACCTGAAACTGCATTGATCTCTAAAGCACCCTTTCGAATGGCGCCGACAGAGTTAAAGGAACTTATAAACTAGCTACAGGAGTTGTTGGACAAAGGATTCATAAGACCAAGCCATTCACCATGGGGAGCACTAGTCCTATTTGTGAAAAAGAAGGATGGGAGTATGAGGATGTGCATTGATTACCAAGAACTCAATAAGGTCACCATTAAGAATAAATATCCTTTGCCTAGGATAGACAACATTTTTTATCAACTGCAAGGGGCAGTATTCTCGAAGATTGATCTGCGATCCGGGTACCATCAGTTGAATGTGAAGGAGGGGGACATTCCGAAAATGGCTTTCAGAACACGCTACGGGCACTATGATTCTTGGTGATGTGTTTTGGACTCACCAATGCCCCAGCAACATTTATGGACATGATGTATAGGGTATTTAAGGATTTCTTGGACAAATTTGTAGTAGTATTCATAGAAGATATCCTCATTTACTCGAAGACCAAGGAGGAGCACGAGGAGCATTTGAGGTTGACTCTGAACAACTTGCGAGAACATTAGTTGTATGCCAAGTTCTCTAAATGTGAGTTTTGGCTGGAATAGGTAACCTTCCTAGGGCATATAGTGTCCAAGAATGGGATAGTAGTAGACCCATCGAAGATCGAGGCCATTAGAGATTGGCCCCAGCCAAAGAATGCCTCAGAAGTTCGGAGTTTCTTAGGGTTGGCAGGTTATTATAGGAAGTTTGTAGAAGGTTTCTCAAAGATCGCCACCCTGTTGACCAACTTAACCCGCAAACATCAGAAGTTTGCATGGACAGAAAAATGTGAAGAGAGTTTTCAGACCATGAAGGATAAGTTGATTTCTGTACCTATCCTTTGTGTTCCCACTGAGGGCGGGAAATTTGTGGTGTATTGTGATGCATCAAAGAATGGTTTGGGATGTGTGTTGATGCAAAATGGGAAAGTAGTAGCTTATGCTTCCAAACAACTCAAGGATTATAAGCAACGTTATCCCACTCATGACCTTGAATTGGCAGCAGTAGTGTTCGCACTAAAGATATGGAGACATCACCTGTACAGAGACAAGTGTGAGATATACACCGACCACAAAAGTCTGAAATAATTTTTCACACAAAAGGAACTGAATATGAGGTAGCGAAGGTGGTTGGAATTAGTGAAGGACTACGATTGTGAGTATCTATACCACCCAGGCAAAGCCAATGTGGTTGCAGATGCTCTGAGTAGGCGGGGACATGGGAATGTCTCAACACTACGTAGAATAGAGATGCCTCTTTAGAAAGAGATCATAAATGTCGGCATCAAAATTGTGACGAGAAGTTTGGCAAACCTCACATTGCAATCCTCCCTATTAGAACAAATTCGAGAAGGACAGAAATTGGATGAAGCCTTAGTGAAACAAGGGGCTTTGGTACAAGAAGGTGGCAGCAGCGATTTCACAATGTCTGATGGTGGATTGCTGGATACAAGGATAGGATTTGCATGTCTGACAATGTTGAAATTAAAGAAAGTATTATGAAAGAAGCGCATACAACGCCTTATTCCTTGCACCCAGGGTCCATGAAAATGTACCAAGACCTTAAGGCGCTATGTTGGTGGCATGGAATGAAGAGGGATATTGCTGAGTTTGTTGCTAGATGTTTGACATGCCAACAAGTCAAAGCGGAACACCAGAGGCCAGCAGGGTTGCTGAATGGAAATGGGAGGATTTAACAATGGATTTTGTGGTAGGGTTGCCTAGAACCACCAAGCAGCACGACTCAGTGTGGGTGATAGTAGATAGACTCACTAAGTAGGTCCATTTTCTGCCAGTCAAGACCACATACTCGACGGATCAATATGTTGATTTGTATGTTAGTGAGATAGCGAGACTTCATGGGGTGCCAAAGTCGATAATTTCTTATCGAGGGTTAGTTTTCACATCGAACTTTTGGAAAGGGCTACAAAGAGCTATGGGATCAAGACTAAAGTTTAGCACTGCTATCATCCTCAGACCGATGGCCAGTCTGAGAGGACTATACATATTTTAGAAGACATGTTGAGGTGTTGTGCTTTGGACTTTTCAGAGTCTTGGAACCGATATTTACCCTTAATGGAGTTCTCATATAATAACAATTACCAATCTACTATTGGGATGGCTCCCTATGAGATGTTTTATGGGCGAAAGTGTAGATCTCCTCTGCGCTGGGATGAAGTTGGAGAGAAATAGATTTTAGGTCCTGAAGCAATTAGGGAGGCCAGTGAGGCGTTTGAGAAGATTCGCCAAAGGATGCTTACAGCGCAGAGTAGGCAAAAGAGCTACGCTGACCTTAAGAGAAGGGACATCAAGTTTTTAGTGGGCGAGTTTGTTTTATTGAAAGTCTTGCCAATGAAGGGTGTTATGCGCTTTGGAAAGAAAGGGAAGTTAAGCCCTAGATATAGAGGTCCATTTGAGATTTTGGACAGAGTATGGCAGGTTGCATACCATTCGGCACTGCCCCCAGTATTAGCTGAAACGCATAATGTCTTTCACATCTCGATGTTGCGTAAGTATGTGTCAAACCCCTCTCATGTTTTGAGATACGAGCCATTACAGCTGAAGCAGGACCTGAGTTATGATGAACAACCTGAGCGCATTATTGAAAAGGGAATCAAGGAACTGAGATCCAAAAGGATTCCACTAGTTAAGGTCCTGTGGAAGAATAGTACGGAACGAGAAGCAACATGGGAGTTGGAGGAAGACTTGAAAGAAAGATACCCTGATTTATTTGGTAAGAAAGAATTTTGGGACGAAATTCCTTTTAAGGAGGATATACTGTAGTGCACCAAAAAAAAATTAGTTATTAAAATATTTGTGTTTTATTTTATTTAAGTGTTAAGTGTGGTGAATTTTTATTTAAATGTTTTTTTATTTTATTTAATTGTTTGTTTGCTTTATTTAATTTTTTGTTATTTTATTTAATTGATAGAATTTTTGGGAAATTATTTGTTAAATTATATTTATTTATTTTTATTTTAAAATGTGATTATGTGAGATTTGGTTGAATACACTAAGGTGCATGGTAGGTAGTGGTGTACCCTAGAGATTTAGCGTGTGCAAGCGCATGGTAGCATGGTGCACATGTGTAGAACTTTCTACACACTTTATACTTTCCTTATAATATATTTTTATTTAAAATAATTGAAAAAAAAGAAATAAAAGAAAAGGGCAAGTGATGGTGGACGTGTGGGTGTAGTGGGAAAGGAATTGAGTTTTTCCATTTATTTTCTAAAGCAAATAAATTAAAATTAGAAGAAAATGGCTATTTTGGGAAAGGAAGTGATCATCTTTTATCTCCTATCAATTGTGATAAAAACAAATAATGAAAATTTAAAGAAAATAGGAAACTTACCTTTTTCTTTTAATTGGGTCATTATGGGAGAATTAGGATAAAGAGGGAATGGGAAAAAATGGAAGAGCATTATGCTCTAGGGGCTGCCGAATTCTAGAGAGAGAGAGAAAGAGAGAGTGGCGTGAGCTAGGAGAGAGAAGGAGGAAGAAGAGAAAGAAGAAGGTCTTGAGGAAAAACTCTAGGTTTGTGTTCTTGATTCCCTTGGTAATTTGAATTCTCTATCTCTTCTTGTTTTCTTATTGATGACTAAACCATGTTTTCTTCTCTTGGTTGAATTGTTGTTTCCCTCTCTTCATGGGTTCGAAAATCCTAGGCTTGAGCAAAGGGGGATTATAGTTGTGGGTGTTGGTCATCTTGTGTGTTCTTGATTTTACAATCAAGAGAGGTAATGGATCTCTAAACCTAGTGTTTTTTGTTTCCTTGGTTATGAAATTGATGGTTATATTTTATGTTGATGCATGAGGAAATTAACCTAGGCATGGGCATGGGTGTTGATGTTGTTTTGGAGTGATTCTTATGATTGAAATTCTCATAGGTATATTCATTGTATGCCCATGATTAATGATATTTCATGACTGTGTACATGTGGGTTTCGGCCTATGCATGTCTATGGGTGCCCTATGTTTTATTATTTTATGTTGTCAATATGTTAGATCCATGTTCTAGGACCTATGTAATTTTGGTATAATAATAATTTGGACTTTTGATGATTGGATTCATGAAATTTGATAAGGGTGTATATGAGATTATGTATCAATAAATCATGGTATGCATGAAAAATTATAGGAACATGCTAGGTTTAATATAAAGGCATATAGGAATATTGGTATTTATGTTATTAATGCATGATGTTATTATTATTTTGTTGGGTTGCATGTATGAACTCATTGGAAATAGAATAAGGTGTTGTAAGGTTGTAATCGAATATGTGTTAGTTATTTTCTTTGAATTATTTGTATAATAAGAGCATGTTAGGGTTTGTGATTAATTGTGTTAATTAAACATGTATGATTTTGTATGAATTTTGTGAGGCATGAGGTAAAAGATAAAATTCATGATGATTTATGCTTGCTGATTTTGTGATTAATTGGTGAAAAGATTGATGAAATAATGATATGCATGCATAAGAAATGTCTCTAATGATATGTGGTATTTGTGAGAATAAAATAGTGTTTTAATTCACACTTAAAATGATATTTTTGCACAAATAATTACCTTCTTTTTTATATATATATATATTGATGAGAATATGAGTTTTAAAAAAAATGGAATGGTGATTTTAATGATAAATTTGATTGCTGGAATTTTTGTAAAAAAAATGTGAAGTATGTTTTAATAAGAGAAATTTGATTAGTATTTGAAATAAATTAATACCCTAAACTATGGTAATATTAAAAGTGGTATTTTTAATATAATATGAGTCTTTATTTTAATAGTTATGATTTTTCTTTATTTTGATTAGGAAAAATGTTGAATTTAATTCACTTGTGATTTTTAAATAAATTAAATGGTGGCTGAAAGTTTAGTTTAATAAGTTTAAAATAATTATTTGATTATAACATATGAATTTATGTTACATAAAACAAAGTCTTAAAATAATTCAAGCAAAATATATTTTTCCCACACCTAAAATTTATATTTTTCTCTCATCAATTATGTAATTCTATTAATTTAAATTAAATTGTTATTTTCTAAGGAAACATGATAATGATAAATATTTTAAATAATTTCAAGCCTTTGTTATTTCTATGTAATTTGAAAATAATAAATGGATTTATTATATTTTTAATGGCTAAAAAAATTATTTTATGAAATAAAAATAATGTCTTGAGAAATTTAATCAACCTAGTAATTTTAAGAAGATAAATAATGGTAAACAAAGCATGTTACAATTTTATTATTTTGAAAATGATAGAAGTAAGACGCGTAGAATTATCGTTTAAGCGCTACTTTTACACAACGTTCTCACGTATGCATGTCACATGCAATTCCACTTTTACGTTAAAAAATGTGTCTTTTATGCAACTATGTAATTTTTATAAAAAAATCATGCATGCAATATAAATAGAATGTGCATTATTCTTTTATGACCTTATGTGTAACTATGCATATTTGTATGTTGTGAATAACTCTCACCATGTGTGCATGGCCCATGCACACATGAGTTATATGAGTGGGCAAAATATTATTTATGTGAAGCTGAGGAACGTTATTTTGGTTATGGTATAGGCTCGTTGAGAAGTTGTCGTTTTACTTAGCTTGGACCTGAGGTAAGGAAGTTAGATAGAATTTTGCTTGTTATGCTATGAATGGTAAGATTGTTTGTATGAATGAAAGTGTTATGAGGCCTTGCGCTATGAATTATGAAATGCTTTGATACGATGATAGGTTTGGATTGTATGTTGTATGCTATGAATGAATGTTAGCGTGATGAACACGACACATCAAAAAGGGGTTGCTAAGGATATGAAGACGTAACCCAAGTTAATGAAGATGTAACCCAAGTTACTAAGGATATGAAGACGTAACTCCAAGGGTGAATGCGCTGAGGTCATTTAAGGACCAGAGATCCTATTTACTTCAAAGGGTGACATGGACAAGTTAGCGGGCCATGTTCACAAGGAAATATTTATGATGATGTTGTGATGTTTATGCTATGATGATGTTATGATGATGATGTTAATGTTGACGTGATTATGTTTATGTTTATAATATGGACAACATTGTGGAAATGATGCTATGATGTATAAAGTGTTGGGGTTTTATGCCCTAATTAAAACCCAAATTATTTGTAATCTCATTTTATTATCAATAAAAGAATAGAAATCATTTTTTGACTTGGTCAATCACTTTGCTCACATGTTTTATTTTCATGATTATTTGTTTAATATAAACTTCTATTAAATCCCGAGCATATAGCTAATCTTATTTATAGTGACGTAATCACAGTGGAATATAAATATGATTATATGTTCAAAATAAGTTAGTCCTAAGATTAGTCAGTGCACCGGATTTACACTGACTTGCCAATCTACGATATGATCTACTTACACATTACAGTGTTATGTTCTTTCCAGAATATTAGCAAAGTAGATAAGATCGGGTGTATTTGTTACATCGGACAGGACCGATATTGACAGTTGATGAGATAAGTAAACATACCGTTATTATCTATTCTAGTCATATCATATAGTTGACCATAGGTCAATTCAATCTCAATTCTGAGTGGTTAGTATTCTAACTGATTGTATTATTTGAGTTCTTTGACTTGTTCGTTACCAGCTTACCCTACGGACTAGCCCATACTTACATCTTGGGAACTCGATAGTACAATTGAGTGGGAGTGTTAATCATAGACATGAACATCTATAACTTTTGATGAAGAAGTGAAACGATGGTTTCCTTTTAGTTTGGTTCAAGGTGTTAAATGATAGAGATCTCATTTCAGTAATTAAATTAGTTTACTGAAATATCATTTACAAGGAACTTAGTGTTTTAAGGATAAAATACAATGAGGGGTAAAACGATATTTTAGTCCTATCTCATTGTAGACCGTCTATAGAGGATTGAGTGACAATTATGGTTGTAACAATGGATAATTAATAGCGTATCTATATTTATTATAGAGCGTTCTATGAATTCAAGAGTGCAATTCCGAGTCTATAGTGGAGTCACGAGGAATTAATAAGTTAGTAAATTTATTTGTTCGATTTATGATAACTTATTGGAGCTTGATTTCATAGGCCCATGGTCCCCATTGTACCTTGGATAAAATCATCTAGATAGTCTCAATTAATTGATTTAAACATCAATTAGAATTATCAAAGTTGACCAGGTCAATTTTGGATAGTTTCACAGAATTGTGTAATTTTGAGAAGAAAAGAGAAATTATGGCAGATTTATTAATTAAGATAAATTGGTATCTAAATTAATAAATAAGTTCAAATCAAGGATCAAATTATAAATAATTAATTTGATAAAGGATTTAAATAATTATTTAATTAATTAAATCAATAGAAAATAATACAGGCATTGATTTTAAGTCCAATAGGCTTATAATCAAATGGGAAATTTCACGGGCCTATAGCCCATGATAATTTCGACCTAGGGCTTCAAAATGACTATTATTTTATTTATTTTTTAATTAAATTAAATGGTCTAATTGATTCTATAAAATGAGTGCTTAGAGAGAAGTCAAAACAAAATTTTGATAAGTTACAAGTCAGATTTTCTGATAGTTTTAGATTCTCTCTAAACACAAGTCATTTTCTAAGCCTCTTTGTTATTTTCTCTTCTTCTCTTTATATCTATCTCAAGTGTTGAGAATAGCCCACACTAGTCTAGGTGGTTCTAAGGATACATTGGAAGATTGTGAAGAAAATAGAAGATCGATTCAGTTTCTTGATAATACTCTGCGACAGAGAGGATACAAGAGTTAGAGAAACTGAATGAATGACTCTTTAATTCCGCTGCGTATACTGTAAGTATTCTATTCTTTGTTTCTCTTTGAATTCAATTTTAGAAACATGTTTTAGGCTATCTCGTATTAATTTGTTTAATATTAGATATACATGAAAATAAATAAAGATCCTGTATAAGCTTTTTCCAACATAAGAGATGGATGAATGTATTTGTGATATGTTGTATCTTACTTGTTTGTTGTTTGTACTTCCTTACTGGGCTTTTAGCTCACCCCCTTACTTTCCCTTCCAGATAGCAAATAGGTTTCTGTATGGCATGCGTGGTAATGTGGGGAGTTCTATCGTCGTGGTGTGTATGGCGCAGGGGCATCCTATGGACGAGAAACGATCAATCAAAAATGCCATTTTTCTTTTAATATTGTTATGTTTAATGGGACTTTTCAAACTTAGCAGTGGGACTTGAATTTTTGGTTGTGTTTAGAACTTTGCATGAAAACTGATATTTTCTTTTTAAACTATTGGGCCCAACTTGCATCTTTTAAGAAAGACCCCACTGAAATCTTTATAGTAAGTGACTTTCTCTTATAAACCAAATGAATATGTGAACGTTTTACAAAGCATTAGACTAGGGCGTTTTACATCAATGGAGGGATGATTGTGGTTGGCTTATGGAGAAATAAGTTGTAGCAATGGAGGATAGGGTTTATTGAGGTTTCAAGTTAGAGAAAGAAAATGGAAGAGAGAGTGTTTCTTGAGAGAAAAGAAATTTTGTGAGAAAAATGATTAGGTTGTAGAAGTTTTCTTTGGGGTACTTCTGGGCATAGGAGTAAGCTGCATATCCCTTCCTGGCAGAAGGTGTGCCTTCCTAAAGCCTATGGTGGTCTGGGTTTTAGAGATGGAGCTAGTTGGAATCGAGTTGTTTTAGCTAAGTATGTTTGGGCCATAACTGAAAAACCTGATATGTTATGGGTTAAATGGATCAATTCTACTTATCTGAAAGGTGTTAATTTATGGAACTATGCTCTAAAGGTAGATTGTAGCTGGTATTGGAGGAAACTCTGCCATCTCAAAGAAAGATATAGCCCTGCTGATATTCTCACTGCTGGTTCGCATGGGAAATTTCAGCCTTCTAAACTGTATAATTGCCTTTTAAACCAGCAAAGGGTAGATTATTATCAGGCTGTTTGGAGTAAACTAATTCTTCCTAAACACAAATTTGTGCTATGGCAGGTGGTCAATTATCAGCTCTTGACTAGAGATAATCTCAGCAGATTGCAAGTTCTAGTGACCACTTTGGTCTGTCCTGTCTGTGAGAGTCATCCTCATCTTCTTTTTTGATTACTTCCTCTCTAGATAGGTTGTTAAAATCATCTTTGACTGTCTGGGATTCAAAGCTTGGCCTATTGACTTTAATGGCTGGATTGTTTGGTTGGCTAGAGATCGGAATGGAGTAATGGCTGCTATCTTGAATATGGTAATAGCAGCTGTTATTTACAGCATCTGGAGGAATAGAAACAGGTGTTTTTATGATGGTTACTCCTTGACTGCTTTGAGCCTAGTTAAGGAAGTTAAGTACATAATTAAATATAGGCTTTACTTAGTTAACAATAGACAGATTTCTGTCCATGATCAAGTGTACATTCGGAACCTCCAATGTAATTAGTGGAGTGGCTGTGCTGGTTTGTAGCCGGCTGCTTAGCTTGCTTGTTTTTGAGTCTTTGACTCTCATTTGTATTGTTCATTTGTTCAATGAAGTTCATTTTCTTCTTGATAAAAAAAAAATTATTAGGTTTTGGCTTTTGTAAGAAGGTAAGAGGCTTTTTCCATTCTTTAGCTTTTGGGGTAAGTAACCCACCTTATGAGAGCCCTAGGGTCTACCCCTAGCCTTGTTGCCCATCTCTTATTTCTCTTCCCTTGGAATTTACTTTTATGCCCTTGCTTAATTTACCTCACATATAAGGAATCTAAGGGCCCTTTGGGAATTTCGTTTTTATGAAATTTCCTAAATTTTTACCCTGTAGTTTTTAAATATCTCCAAGCTTAATTAATTAAATTAAATGTGACCCAAAAATAAAAATTTTCACATATCTCATAATTTTGGTAATTTTATTAAATTGACGAAAATGCCCTTAGAAGACCGAGCAAGAAATTCTCATTCTTACGCCCGGTTGATTGAAATTCAAACTCAATCAATTTTTCTTAAATTTATTGACTCGACTATAAAGTCACAGTTGCCAAAATATTTTTATGCCATAATATTTCCTATTTTATTTAATCTAAGATTTTTCTCCTATTAGGGTTTACTCCTTGGTCCGAGACCAATCTTTCTTTGCATAGAGCTAGATCATTTATTAGATCATCATAGTGGCTATAAAAATTCACGAATCATCACTAATTCATATAATATCATTTATCAAGATAATATTCCACATAATTCTTCATCGGCTCCAATCGGGTACTAGCGTGTGTTAAAAACATGGGACGTTACAGATTTAGTAATCTATGATATGATCTACTAACATAATGGTGTGGTGTCTTTTCAAGGACATTGATCAAGTAGATAAGATCGGATGTATCTAGTTACATCGGACTAGGACCGACATTGATTATTGATAGATAAATAATTATCGTTATTCTC
Organism: Humulus lupulus; assembly: GCF_963169125.1. Taxonomy (NCBI): domain Eukaryota; kingdom Viridiplantae; phylum Streptophyta; class Magnoliopsida; order Rosales; family Cannabaceae; genus Humulus; species Humulus lupulus. The sequence goes on along the minus strand of NC_084797.1, from coordinate 107,590,392 downwards.
AAATCTAATCTACGTGACAACGTTGACCATAGGTCAAGTCGATCTCAATTTTGATTGATATTAAAACTATTAATTATATTATCTTAATATTTTGCTTGTTCGTTAAAAGCTTACCCTACAACATAGCCTGTACTTACATCTTGGAGATTCAATGGTGTAATTGAATGAGAGTATTTACCATAGATATGAAATCTATAGCTTCCGTAATAGAAGTGAAAAGATGATTTCCTTAATAGCTTAGTTCAAATAGTTAAATGATTGAGTACTCATTTCTGTAATTAAGTTTATGGAATTATCATTTATAAGGAACTTAGTGGGTTTAAGGATAAAATACCAATGAGGGTAAAAAGGTAAAATTCAGTTGACTCATTAGTAGGTCATCGATAGAGGATCGACTAACAGTAATGGTTATAACAGTGGATAATGTATTTACATTAGTGAAAATACGTTATATGAATTCAAGAGTCCAATTCTGATTCTATAGTAGAGTCACGAGGAATTAATAAGTTATGAGATAATTTATTCCATAAATAAACTTGCAATAACTTATTGTAGCTCGTATTCATGGATCCATGGTCCCCACATAATCTTTGTTCAAATGAAGTCTAAATGTCTCAAAAAAAAATATTTAATTATCAATTTAGAATATCCAATTTACTAGGTCAATTTTGTGATATTTACATGAATTATGAATTGGAGAAAAGAAGATAGTTATTGTAAAATACTGGGCATATTTATTAATAATGACATATTGGTATTGATAGTAATAAATAATATTAAATCAAGTTTCAAATTATAAATAGTTAATTTGAATAAGGATTTAATTACTTAATTAATTAATTAATTAATTATAAAATAGATAAAAAAAAATTGGGTCTTAAATTTTAGTCCATTGGGCCTTAAATTTAAGACACACATCATGAGCTCAACCCACATGGTGTTAATGGCCATGATGGGCTTTATTTACATTTTATTTTGTAACTAATTTAATTAAGAAAATAAGCCCTAGGTTGTGTCTATAATAGAATGTTGTAGCTAGGGTTTTCAAAAGACAAGTTTTGGGTAAGTGTTCATTCAAACAAAACCCTAAAGATTATACTCTTCTATCCATTCTCTCTTCTTCTCCTCTAGATCTTGATACACATTCTATTACTGCAAGAATACAACGTTATTACGATATAGTTATAATTTAAAATGATGTTAAACCCACAATGATTAATTTATTAATTTGATAATTACTAAATTGTTAAGCCTTTAATTTTAATTAGAGAAATCGAATGTAAAAATGTTTAACAAAATAAATAAAAGAATAAAATAAGAACGATGAACGAATTGAAAATCAGAGAATGTAAACCTAGAATATTGATTTCCTATTTCAAATTACAAATCTCGGTTTATCAATTATCTCAATCTATTCCCCTAATTTGTAATTTCAAGAACCCTAATTTAAATCATCTATTGTTCTCAAGTGTAAATGAAATTATTCTTAACTAATCAACAAGATATCTCTATTCAATATTAATCAAACAAAAATTCATTAAGCAATATGATTCTTTTAATGAAACTCATAAAAATCATGGAATCTCTCAATCTCACACTTTTTCTATGTCATACAACTCTAGGTCCAATTTATGATTAACTCTCTCAAGTGTAAAATCCTAAATCTCAATTCAATTCAATGGTGATAAAGCATTAAATAGATAACATTAAACAAAAGAATGTATGAACAAAATAGAGAAACTTCATGGGAATAATATCAAATCGTTAATTCAATAACTTAAAATAGTTCCATCAATACTCTATAAAATATGTTTAATTCATTGTAAAGCGCCTTATTCTATTACTTTGTAAAACGTCTCACAACTCATAAATAAATAGAAAATACCACTAACATATGAAATTCAGTGGGGCATTAATAAGACATGCAAGTTGGGCCCAGTAGTTTAAAATAAAAATAGAGTATTCTTATGCAACGTTTAAAGAAAAATAAAATTTAAGTCTCACAGATAGTTTTAAAACTAAAGTCCATAACATAATTCTTTAAAACTCGGCACTTATGTTGATCGTTTATTCGTTCATAGGATGTCCTCACTCCATACACACCTAGACGTCGGAACTCCCCACATCACAGTGCGTGCCAAAGAAAAACTCTATTTATTACCTGAAAGGGTAAAACTAAGGGGGTGAAGTAAAAGCCCAGTAAGGAAGTACTTACAAATACAATAACATCCAAGGAAACACAATAAAAACATATTCATGTCGTAAAACTCATAACATATCATATTCATACGTCATAGACATAAATCATATCTATACATCATAATCATACGTCATAACCATAAATCATAATCATACGTCATAACCATAAATCATAATCATACGTCATAGCCATACATCATAATCATACTCTTTGTGATCATGGCGTCACTATTGTCCAAGTCACATCTTGAGGTAACTTGTACAAGCATAAAACTGGAAAGACCTCCTTTGTGAGGTAAACAGGATCTCAGGTCCTTGAACAACCTTGGTGTGTCCACCCTATGCATTATGTCATATCATTAGTAACTCCTTTGTTGTGTCGCGTTCAGCACACTAGCAACCATTTTCTTTGTCATACAGCATACAAACACGTGCAATCCATTTCATATCAATACAAAGGAAACACATGTTGCATCATATTTCGTCATAGCATCTCAAGATAGAATTTCATACTTCATATCGCATAGTTCATCATCATACATAGCATATGATTATCCTCATAACAACCAATCTTAACATTTCATAGGATAAACATAGAAATTATATCTAACTTCCTTACCTCAGGTCCGAGCAAAGCAAAAATGAGAAAAACTTCACAGCGAGCCTATAATCATAATCAAATATTGTCTCTTAGAATCACATGTCAATACTTATGCCCAGCACATATACCCCATGTGTGCATGGGTCATGCACACATGGTGCAAGTTGCCCAATAACTCCAAGCATACACATTTTCACATAAAATAATAAAAGAATAATGCCAATTCTACCAATTATCCCTTCATGGTTACAAAGTAAAACTATATGTTTGAACAATAGGCATATATTTGAACGTAAAAATGTAATTGCATGGGACTTGCATACGTAGGAACGTTGTTAAAAAGTGGCATTTTAGAACGATAATTCCTACATGCCTATTTCTTACTTTTCAAATAAAATTCAGCAACATTATTTATTTACCATTATTTGTTTCTTTATGTCCCAAGTTTGATTAAACCATTTAATACATTATTTTTACTTCATAAAAATAATTCATTTAACATTTTCTTAATTTCTCATAAAATAATAATTCCATTTATTATTTTAAATTGCATAGAAAAATAATATAATTTGTAGTCATTTAGAAATACTTAATAAATTTCTTGTTTCCCTTTAAAAAAATATAGCCTATCTAAATTAATAAAAATATATATGATTAAATGTGATAATTTACAATTTAAAGTGTGGGAAAAAAATATTTTAACTTATATTATTTAAGACACGAATTATGTAGGTGTAAGACTCACTAATTTTAAACAAAATAATTATTTTAACTTAATAACACAAACTTTCAGCAACTTTTATTTTGTTTAAAAATCATAAGTGAATTTAAACCAAAATATTTTTCTCATTTAAAAAAAAAACTGCACTTAAATATTAATGTGAAAATCCATGGTTACATTTTAAAAATATCGTTTTTACATAAACATAACTTAGGGCATAATTTATTTGATACACTAACATTATCCATTTGATTTAAAAGACATTTCTTATTTTTAAATCAAAAAAATTAAGAAACTAATAATTCATTCAAAAATCACAAACTTATATTAAAAACCACATTTTTTTCATAAAACTCAGCATGTGTTAATTTGATAAAGACACCATTGAAATAAAATACCCTTTTATTTATATAAAAAAAATATCATTAGAGACATCACATGTGCATTTTAAAACATTGTTTCACCAATTTACTCACCAATTATATATAAAATCAGCAAGCATAATTAACATGAAATTCATCTTTAATTCATGTTTCTCAAAACTCAAACCATAACCTTCATGCACAATCAACAACAAATCCAAACATAAACCATAGCATGCACCTATTAACATACTTTCATCCTTACAATTAGATCACTAAAATTAAAATACTAATGACAATACAAATAAGATCCCCACAAGGATTTTAGAAAACCCTATATGATGCAACATTAATACCAATATGATCATGTTTCTAAAATCAAGATAGAATCAACAAACAAAGAATCAACAACAAGATCAATATAATAACAAAACTTTCCATCACTTTTAAACACTCTAGGCCGAAACTCAATGCCAATATAATAATAAAACTTCTAACATTTTATCTTGCATCAAATCTCTTCTTATACAAAAGAAAAACAAAAAAAATTCATAATTTAACCATAATAAGATTCTCCCATGATCAATAATAAAAAGATGCCATAAATCAAAAACCACATAATAAAACGTCTAACCATCATTCATAAAAAATATCCTCAAAACAACAAGAACCAAAAGATAAGAACAACAATCATAAGAAAAAAGGGTTCCCATTACCTCTCTTGCTAGAACTCAAGAACCAAAATAATGGCCACCACCTTTGATCAAACTCCCCTAGGGATTTCGAAAATCATAACAAGAGAAGAAGAGAGTTCTTGGAATCAATAAAATAAAAATATAAGATAGAGGATTCAAACCACAAACCCAAAAACACATACCTATGACTTTCGAAATCATCCTCTTGTCTTCTCTTTCTTTCTCTTCTTTCTTTCTCTCTCTATCTCACGCTCACTCTCTCTCTTCCTCTCTCTATGGTCGACGACTCCCAAGCTTGAATGGCCACTTCTTTTCTTTCTTTCCCTTTCATCTAACCTAAAGCAATAACTAGTTCAAATTAAAAAAAAAAAAAAAAGTAAGTTTCCTATTTGTCTTTATTTTCATTCATTTTATTTTTATTTGATTTTTCGTAATTAGAGGAATATAAAGAGTGCATAAATGATGACAACTCATTTCCAATTTTAGCTAATAGTCATCCAATCAACTCACTCAATTTCCAAACCAAAAAGGAAAAGAAATCCCCCATTCCCACTATAGTCCACACGCCACTCCTCTCTTTCCTCTTCTTTTATTTTATTTTTAATTCTTTTAATTAAATAAAATAAATCAAATAAAAGGAAATAATGTGCAGAAAATTCTATTGCATGCTCACCATGCAACCATGCACATGCACACACCCAATTGCTAAGGTGCATCAATACCTACCATGCACCTTGGTGCATTCAATCAAAATTCATTTTCTTACTTAATTAAATTAATAAACAAAAAAAAAAGCAACTAAAAATTAAATTCACACAATTTCTACCAAACAATTCAAACAATTAAAAATAATTTCTAACACTTAACAATTAAAAATAAAACAAAATACAAAATTAATAAATCATAAAAAAAAATTGGTGCCCTACATTCATCATCACAAACATTAAACCAATAACATTCATGCTCACAACTAATGAGAAAAGTAAAAGTAAGAGAAGAAAAAATAGATTAGATGTTCAAATTGACATGAAATCTTATTCTCCTTGTTCTCCAATGTATTCTCTGCCTCCAAGATGTTCCAAAAGTCCCTTCAACGAAACCCTACGCTTATATTTTTTAACAACGCCCTATTCCATTCTCTTTGAAAACATCACTCAGTTTACATTTATTAGAAAAATACCATTATTTGGAAAAGTTCAGTGGGGCCTTGTCAAACATGCAATTTGGGCCCAATGGTTTAAAAGAAAATATAACATCTTTATGCAGTTTTAGAAAATAAAATAAAAGTATCACTTGGCATAATAAACTATAAACTTTAACATAAAATTCATAAGCACGCTTGGCGTTGATCTAGATCATTTTATCGCTCATTGGACGCCCCACGACATACATACTTAGACTTTGGAACACCCCACATCACCGTGGGTGCCATAAGAAATCCTACCGCCTACTGGAAAGAGGGAAAGTAAAGAGTGAGCTAAAAGTCCAGTAAGGAAGTACAAACGCATCATACAAACATAAGTGACATATCTCATAACTCCTTAACATACTTTTCTTATAGAAATCATTATCAACATAAGCCATAATAATAACATGAGAATATTTACCACATAAGCATAATCATACATCATAAGATCATCATCATAAACAAAAGATCACTTGCAACATGAACATAAATATACAACATAAGATCATGACACTCCTATTGTCCAATGATCAGCAACATAAGCAGACATCATAAGATCATGACACCCCTGTTGTCCAATGATCTCTTGTGACTCTCCTTTTGGTCACTTACATGGCACCCCTATTGTCCATGTTTTACCTGGCACTCCTATTGTCCAAACTTTGGGCACGTCTGCCTTAATAATGCTGGAACACTTTGTTAAGCAACACAACAAATCCATGCATATCCCATAACCAAAGTCCATTCAGAAATAAAATAGAATTCTAGCTAACTTCCTCACCTTGAGTCCAAGTAGATCAAATAGCAGGATGCTTCACAATGAGCCTAAAAATTACAACCCAATTTTTTGTCTCAATATCAAGTAAGGCTATGCATGCCCAAAGAGCATTCCCCACGTGTGCATGAGCCATGCATATGTGGCATAGGTTGCAAAAAAAATTCATACATAAAATCTTAAAAGAATAATTCACAAACTTACTGTCATGGTCTTAACGAATGCCAAACAACAAATGCTCAATCAACTAAAAGACGTATTTTGAACATTAGGCTAAACTTGCATGTGACATGCGTACATTGGAAAGTGCGTAGAAATTGGTAGAATTTAGTCTCTTGAATCCTTAGAAATCATGTAGGATTTTATTAAGCAAAATATTTACCAACTTGATTTTTGTCGCAAGACTAAGTTAAAAAATCATATCGATATACAACTAAAAAGAGTTATCTCATTTTAGTGGTGATTACCAAGTATTAATCCAATCATTATTTTAAAGAAAAACAATAGAATATTGAACTCATCTTTCTATTTCTTTTTCCCACAAAAATAATTAATTTAATGAAAATTAATTAATAGTGAATAATTATATTAAGATAAGACAATTTGGTTATCATTCCCTTTACCAATGAATAAATAAAATAATTCATAATTAACTTTGTTAAAAAAAATGATATTTCAAGATTACCATATTCTTTTTATAAATAGTGTCATTTTAATTAAGTTGGTAAGCTTTCTTTACACCATCTTTTACTCAATTAAAAAACTTAGTCAAAAATAATGCTTCTTAGTTATTTATTTTTAAAATAAAAAATGCACTAATTTTATTAAAAAGTTTCATATTTTTAAAGTGTAGAAAATCTAAATTTTCATACATAAGGTCTGGGGCATAATTTATTAGAGAATCCGTCTTACACATTTTATTTAACATACATTTTCTTTAGTTAAAATAAAATTCCAGCAAGAAGTTTTGTTTGTTAAAATTTGTATAATAAAATCAGTCACATTTTTCTTTCACAAAATATATAAAAAAAAACAGCATGTTTTAATTAGATTAAAAGTCCCATTAAAATGATAGAAAAATTATATTTTCATTAGACTTGTTATAAAATATTAATTTGACCAGAACTTGTATATTTTAAATTTCTAGATCAATACCACAACATAAATAATAAAAAAAAACAGCAATTAATACTTATGTAAAAATACATATTAATCATGTTTAAACCATTCCCTAGCATGTTTATACCATCTCATACAATCCAAGAACAAAACTTAGTTTAAGCATGAAGAATCAAAACTATATATACAAGACCAAATTAACATTTGTAAAGAACTTAATACCAATTTCAAATCTTAAAAATAACCTAACATGTTTCTAAGATTATAAGTGACAACAAAACATAAATAAAAAATGAACCAAACATGCTAAAAATGTCCCTAGGTTGAAACCTTCATAGCCCAGAAACAACAAAATTTTTTCATGTTTAAAAATATAAAAGACAATCATCAACCGATAATAGTAGACTAAAACCAAAACCCTAGCATGCACCTACCATCATCTTTGCATGTTTTTACATAAATCATAAAAATCAAACAAATCATAGCAAAATAACATAGGAAAACCCTAGGTGTCACAACATCAAGATCACCATGCTCATATTTCTAAGATCAAAACAACATCAATAACAAGAGATCATCATACTTTCCTTGTCAACATCAATCCATATTAAAAAACAATAAACCATAATCAACATCAAATCAAACACAATAATAAGAGTGGATCCATTACCTTTCTTGATTGTAGAATCAAGAACAAAATAGCGAAAAGAATCTTAGAGCACAAACCACCTTGGATACCCTATCTCCATTTTCAAATACCACAAAGATAAGGAAAAAAAAATAGGAAGAACTTAGTGATGAGGAGAAGATCTATACTTAGGGAATCATAACCAAAACTAAAAGCACAAATAAAAAACCATATCTATCACAATTTTTGACTACCCCTCCTCTTCTCCTCTCTCTCTCTCTCTCTCTCTCTCTCTCTCTCTCTTTTACGCAGCCACCAAAAGAAATGAGTCTCCAAGACTCATTTGTTTCCATTTTATTCACCCTAGGAGATGAGAACCTAGAATCAATTACCCAAATCTCTCCCTTATCCTTTCCTAATTTCCCTCTCCCAAATCAATACAATAAAACTTTTGACCTATAAGGAGAATAACTAGAGTAATTAGGAAATTAGATATTCCTTACCCTTTGTCTCTCTCTCTCTCCTTGGCTATCCACACTTAATAAGGTAATTGTGATCTTTTCGTAACACTAGGGTCCTGCAACTTAGGACTCTATTTTTACCCTTATGCATTGCCTTTTAGGGAAAATGATATTTCACAAAAACTGTAGATAATTTAATTAGCTTTCTAACGATACTAATTTTGTCTAAATCGAATATTCACAGCTCATGTTATTACTATTTTACTTAGGCTAGGTCCAGGGTTACAGGAATTCAAAAATGGCAACTATATCTGTTCTTACCATTTGTTTCCCATTTTTTTTCTTGTGTGAACACAAGCCTTCTATAGTCTTCTCTCTTTAGTTCTCTCATTATTTTTCTTTTAATTAAATAAAATCTAAATAACAAAGAAAAAAAATCTAGAATAATACATGGGAAAATTATTGCATGCTCACCATGCAATCATGCACATTCACACACTCAAGTGTTAATGTACATTTCTACTAACCATGCACCTTGGTGCATACAACCAAAACTCAAGAGCTTACAAAATAAACAATTAACAATTTTAATTCACATAATTTCTACCAAACAATAAAATAAATTTCTAACACTTAATTATTAATTCAAATAAAGCACACAAATTAATAAAATAAAATAAAAAATTTGGTGCGCTACATATTTATAGACCACTAAAAATTACCCTAAACATTTCATTAAAAATTGATTAAAAATTTAAATTTATGCGCAAGGTACAATGGTGCCTGAAGCCCTGACTCATGGCATGTAAAATGTAACTGGCAGCAGTCCTCTTATGCTTGTTTCTAGTAGACTTGATTTTTTCAACTCATTTCACTCCTTGGTTATGACATTGCTCAATAAAATATGCATATCTTTTGAATCCGAACTTCAAATGCAATGATTCAAAAAATTATGAAAGGTTGAGAAAAATATCTACAACATCTATTTAAAATAATGTTTCCCAATTATAAAGGAATAATGGTCAAAATTCGGCTTCAAGTTCCATGTTGGCCATAAAATCATCAATTAAGCTTATTCTTACACACTTACGAGAATACATCAAAACTAAACAAACACTTAAGGAAAATGTAATAATTCATAATTTAAAAAGATAAGAATGAGTGTATAAATATGCACTCATTAGATCTCTATCTCATGTGTTGAGAAAATTTCCCACACTAGTTAGGCTTGATCAAAATTGGCGAGGAAGATTGTGGTTACAATGTTTCAGTTCTTGGCGATTCCTAGCTTCAGCGCACCAATTTTTTTTTATTAATTTGTGTGATTTATTTTATTATTAATTATTAAGTGTTAGGAAATTATTTTTAATTTTTTGCTAGGAATTATGTGAATTTAAATTTTGTTAATTGTTTTATTTAATTATTCTATTTTAAGAGCTTTCTTGAGTTTTGGTTTGGTGCACTAAGGTGCATGGTTAGTAGAGATGCACTTGAGCACTTATGTGTGTGCATGTGCATGGTATGCATGATGAGCATGCAATAGACTACCATGTATTTTCCCATTTTATTTTTATATTTATTTTATTAAAAAGGAGAAATAAGAAAAAAGTTAAGTGATAATGATATGTATCAAAATGGAAAAGTAGGAACTTGGTGTGTGTGTGTGTGCTAGCCGTGTATAGAGAGAGAGAGAGAGGCAAGAGTGCTCGGTCAAGGCTAGGATGAGGGTAGAGGAAAGTTTCCATTTTGAAGACAATCTAATCAAGCCATAGTTGTCAAATTTCATGAATTGTGGGAGACAGAGTCAAGGGAACAGAATTGAGGCAATGATTTTGGAAATTGCCTCTTAGGTTTCGGCTAGGGTATGCATAAGTGCTAAGTTTTCTATTTCTTTTCTTCTTCACATTTTCTTCTTCCTCTAATCACCATAGTGGCCGCCCAACACCAAGGAGAAAAGCTTGTCTCTAATTTCTTTTTTGCCATCTATACAAGGGAGGCTAGGGTTCGAAATTCCAAAGGGGTAGAGGTAAAGTATTGTTCTTGTCTTTTCATTATTTCCATTCTCCTTCTAATTTCTAAGACAAAGTGTGTTGGGGATTCGTTGAACTAGGTTCCTTGTGTGGTGCTAGCAAAGGATTCAAGAGAATCTCCTTGTAGTGAATTTGACCAAACAATCCAAGAGGATTAAGGTTTTCGAGTTTAGAAAAGGTATGATGGTGTTCTTTTGTTTTCCTTCTCCTTACCTTTCTCTACAAAATTCTAAGATATAGATGATTTGTGGTGTTTCACATCTAGGTTTTTGAGACAAGCAATGAGGGTGTCAAGAGACATATTTCTACAATTTGGGCTAAGCATAGTGATCAAGAGGTTTGTCCTTTTGTTTTGTATGTTGATTTTGGTTGTTTTGATGGGTTGTTTTCAGGGTTGGCATCGACCAAGCATGTGTAAAGGTTCTAATTATTATTATTTCTTTTATGTTGCTATGTCGATATCATGTGTTGATAAGATGGTATGGATGAAGGCATGCTGGGTTTTAATTGGAAAATGGAAACAAGAATGGGATATGGTGTGTGTTTCGGCCTAGTACAAGTTTAGGGTTCTATATGTTTCTTTTGAATATTGATAAATATGCTTATGAAATTGAGTGTATGTTTATGATGTATTATAACTCAAAGCATTGTAGGGTTTTATAAGTGTTGTACTTGTGTTTTTGGTAACCTAGGGTTCTTATGTATAGTACAAATAATATTTTATGTATGCTCATTGTTTTAAAATAGAATCATGATAGGATTTCCACACTTTAAATATGTATGCTCTCATTTATATTTATGGAGATTTTTTATTTATTTATAAAATAATTAAGTAAAATTATTTTCTAAAGGTGATCTAGGAAATCATATAATTATAAGTAGCTACAAAATTTTTGTCACATTCTTTTCATTGTTATTAAATAATATATGAGATTATTATTTATGCAAATTAAAGCTAAGGAATTTTTTTTGTAATAAAATTTATGAATGAAAAAAATGTATGATTTAAAGGAATAATGTAGTATAAACTAAAAGGGAAAATTATTTATGCTTGTTGATTTTTTAAGAAAGTGGCAATAAAATGATCAATTAGAATTTATCAACTGCAACACTAATTTTAAGAACACTCCCACGTATGCATGTTACATGCAAGTATACTTTTACGTTCAAGCATATGCGCATTAATCAAACGTATGATTTCTGTTTTGTAACTATGAAGGATTAATTGGTAGAATTCGCACTATTCTTTATGATTTTATGTGACGTTGTTGTATGAATAGAGTTGTGGTGCAACTTGTGTCACGTGTGCATGGCCCATGCACACGTGGGGTATGTATGTTGGGCATGTGTATTCTTACTTGATATTAAGACAAACGTTTGAATGTGATTCTAGGCTCGTTGTGAATTTTCCTGCACTTTATTGTTGCTTGGACTTGAGGTAAGGAAGTAAGCTAGAATTTCTATGTTTTGTGTTATGAAAAGTATGAGGTAATATGTCGTAAGAGCTATTATGTTATAAAAAGTATGAGCTAATATGATTGCAAGAGGTATGGTGTTATAGAAAGTATGAGCTATGGTAAGCTAAAGTGTTATTAAAGGTACACATTTCTATGTTATGATATGAATTGTTGTATGTCTGCTTGTATGTTGTATGAAAAGAAATAGGTAGTTAGCTTGTTCAAGGTGACACAACAAATGAGTTACTAAGAATATGATGTAACTCATAGGGTGGGCACGCCGAGGTTATTTGAGGACCTAAGATCATGTTTACCTTATAGAGGAGGTTTTACCGATTTATGCTTTTGCTGGTTACCTCAAGATGTGACATGGACAATAGGGGTGTCATGATCACAAGATGTATGATTATGATTATTATTGTACCCTAAAGTTAGCACGAGTTCAATTACTGAGCTTGGGTAAAGCTGGCAGATGAATGTGTGGAAAAATAGCCAAGTAAAATATTTGGCTAACAGTGATGTGAACAGCACGAGTTTGGGGGTTCAACAACATGATACATCCAACTTTGGGTGCTTTGAGCTTACTACGAGCTAGGGTTCAGATAGCCATTAAACACGAGCTCGGGTGAGTCATTCAGCTCGTGAGAACCTGTACAGAACGCATACAAAAGGATCCCAAGAGACTCGGAGACTTTTTATGCGCTCATTAATGCTCAGTCTATATCACATACTTATTATTTATTATCCGAGATAGTAGGAGTATGGTTATTCTATTATCAAATCATATCCCAATGTAAATGAGAATAATCTATATTAATTATGCACCTTATTTATCTGCGCAGTTTATTTACGTGGTTACCCAAACCTGTCCATGGAATTCCCCTATAAATACTAGGAATATTGGACAGGAAAGAAAAAAGACTATTTTTGTATTACCAAAACTCTGCAGAAATTGAGAGAGAAAAGTAATAATATTGACTCGTGGACTAGGTGGATTTTAACCACTGAACCACGTAAAAGTAGTGCGTGTTCGAGAGGGTGTTTACTATTTCACTACAGTTTATAATCTAGCACTAATCTACCTATTTAGTTTCTTAATACACTATTGGCAAAAAACAGTGTCAACAATTATGATTATGATTCTGAATATGATTATGAAATTAATATGAGTATGATATGGTTACGATATGAATTGCCATGACTTTACGATACATATGTAGTTTTCCTTGTATTCTTCTTGAATATTGTTGCATTTTTTTGTACTTCCTTACTGGGCTTTTAGCTCACCCCCTTACTTTCCCTCTTTCAAGTAGGCAATAGGGTTTCTCCTTGGCATGCATAGTGATCTGGGAAGTTCTAATGTTTAGGCATGTATGACGCGCGGTGTCTTATGAGCAATTAACGATCAAGATGAGCACTAAGAGTAATTAAGAACTTATGTTATGGTTTATGTTTTAATTATGTCAATCTGACTTATTACTTTTTATTTCCAAAGACTGCATAAGGACACAACATTTTTATTTCAAACTATTAGGCCCAAATTTCATGTTTTATCAAGGCCCCACTGAACCTATTCTCTCAAATGGTATTTTTCAAATAAATATGAGTTGAGTGACGTTTTTATAAAGTAATAGATTAGGGCACTCTATACAAATGGTATCGGTTTACCCAAAAACGAATTACCTGATGACGTGGTAGGATTGATCTACACGTGGGATGCACGTGGCAATTTTAAGTGAGCGTATCATGCTCAGCCTTCGACCAGGAGATCATTGGCTTATCAAGTATCATAATTATGGGCGACCAATCTGGTCACATATACTCATTTATTTCCTTCTAATATGCAATCTTGTAGTTACGTATTAATTGTAATTTTCATTATTATTTAGATACGCATGTATTAAGTGTAATTAAGGCCCATTAGCCCATGTAGACCTCTTTGAGCCTATAAATAAGAATCAAAGGGCTCCAAGGAGGGGACTTTTTGACTTTCGAACATTTGGCTTGAGAACGCTTGAGCTGAGAGATTCGAAGAGAGAAAAAGAGTGTTGTTATCCATCACAATTGTATTTATCAGTGATTTAGTGAAACTCGTGAACCTTAGTTCAATTATCACTGTTCTTGGAATACTACATCAATAATAAGACTAAGTGGATGTAGGTTATTACCATTCTATTGGGGTCGAACCACTATAAAGTGTTTGTGTCGTTTATCTTTTCGTCTAGATTTCTTCTCATTTTCATCTTATTTTATACTATTTATCTGACTCTGTGTCGTTGACCAATTTGAGGGTCAACATTTTTATGCTTTCATTGAGAGTTGAACTCAAGACTTCCAATAAGATCAAATGGTTAAACCATCCAGAAAGACGGGAAAAACTTCTGGTGTCACATCAACCCACCTCCTCCACAAAATGTGGCTGAAGATGAGCCACAGTTGGCATTTGAAGAGGAGGAAATGGATTTTGAGACCTTGAGGACAACACTGATTGTGTTACAGGAGGAGTTAGCCAATCTGAGGGCTAATCAGGAGAATGTGGCTGAGACGATGGCGTTGCAACAGAGGGAAATTGACCGTCAACGTTAAGAGTTGAATGAGCGGCAGGCTGACATGGACCGCCGAAAGAGAGATGCCACTGCCGCCCTAGAGGCATCCATTCAGTTGGCCCGGGGACAACCTGCACCAACTCCTCAGCCAGATCAGCCACCAAGTGTACCACCACAACAAGGCCCACACCCAAGTCATCCACCTCAACCGGCAAGCCCTTAGAGGCCGGAGCAACCTCCTGTTGCTCAACAAGATATTCCATTTCACGATACTGAGCAGCAACCACCTTCTCGTGCTGGTCGAGATAATCCCCAGCATCAAAGGCAGAATAGGGCCGAATAGCCTCCCCGAAGCCCTAGACGCCAAACTGCTGAGGAACGGAATCCACCGAATAGGGGACAGCATCCTTCTGCTAGCAGAAGACAAGTCGAGTCAGGCTCTGTGGTCAGGGCCCCCCCACGACATAATAATGCTCGGGGACCCATCGACCAACGCAGACCTCCCTCTAACGCTTGAGACATGCCATCAAGAGGAGGTGATAGTGCGATCAGTAGGTCGCGACATAGCTGACCGCATTTTAGAGATGTCCATGACTATAATGAAGTTGATTCTGGTAGAGGAAATGCTGGTCAAAGACAAGTAGAGAAGGTTGGAGAACAGAATCCCCCGCCAAGGGAAAATAGGCCTGCGAGCCAGAATGTTGGGGGCAACCTAATGTCTTTGATCGATTGGGTGCTAACGAGCAAAGGTGTAGAGATGATGACTTGAGGGATGTGCTCAACGATAGGCGAGAAAGGCACGATGAGTATGCTCCTCCAGCACCGGTCGCCCCAGCGATACCAGACACTGTACAGGCCCAGATCGATTCGCTGAATCAGGTCGTCCAGCTGTTAGTGGGGAGCCGAAACACCAAGAAAATTTAAGATGCTAGTATTGCCCAAATTCAATGGATATGGGGAACCAGTATCTCGTGTGAATAAATTCGAGATACAAATGGACATCCAGAAGGGGTTGGATGATGCTCGCTGCAGAATTTTCTGGCCACATTATCTGATACCGCTTAGGAATGGTTTTTCAAATTCCCTCCTGCTAGCATAGTGTCATGGGAGATGTTTGTAAAGGAATTCAACGGGCAATTCTACGATGGTCGAGTACATCCGACTAAAGTCAACCAACTGGTCGAGATACGCTAGAAGGAGGGAGAGTCCTTAAAGGAATATGTCCAGTGTTTTATGCGAGCGGCAGCTGAAACTAAGACGGTTGGCGATGAGGGGAAAATTATGGCACTTACTGCTGGAGTGCGACGCCACTCACCCCTCTGGAACAGTTTAAGGAAGAATGGGGTGAAGAGTACCCAAGAATTCCTGGATCGAGCAGACCGGTACATCAAGCTCGAAGAGAAGATTGGTAATGAAGGGAAGTCGCCTGCAGGAGAAAAAGGACCAAAGGAAGATCCCGCCAAAGCTGCCAACGGGTCAGATAAACCCAATGGCAACAGCAAAAACAACAGGAAAAATGGTGGAAAAAGGCAAACAACGAGCCATCAACGTCTGAGAATAAACATCCAAAAAAAGGTAATAGGTATGAGCCAAGGTTCACCAATTACACAGCCCTAGCCGACAGGAGAGCGGAAGTGTACCAGGAAACCAGCACCAATGTCCCTTACAAGCGACCAGTGCCGATAAGGAAAGATATCTCCAAGAGAGATACAACAAAGTTTTGTCGTTTTCACATCGACTACAGTCATGACACCAACGAGTGCAACCAGCTGAAAGATGAAATTGAGTTTCTTATTAGACAAGGACACCGAGGAGATATGTATGAGCCACTAGAGGTTCTCAGCAAGAGTCTCAAGGAGGCAACAAGCAGGCACCTATACGCCAACGCTCGCCCCCTTTACAGCCAGCTCCTGTGGCGGGTACATTGTTGACCATCTGTGGTGGCCCACATTTAGCAGGTGATAGTGGGAAGGCAAGGGAGTGATACGTCCGAACCTTACGCCATGACCAGGACATTGAAATGTTGAACGTAGAAGAGAAAACTCCCAAAAGGCTCAAACAGAAGAAGAAACTATAACCTTTTCTGAGCTTGACGCTCAACATGTCCGGTTTCCCCATTCGGACCCTCTGGTCGTGGACGTCCAAATCGCCAATATGATGGTTAAGCGGGTGTTAGTGGACATAGGGAGCTTAGTAAATATTCTATACAAGTCTTCACTAGAAAGGATGAAGTTGTCAGTGAAGGGTTTGGATCCATGCGACAAAACCATTTATAGTTTTTCTGGCGAAGGGCTCGCACCAACGGGATTGATCAGGCTTTCGGTCACCGCAGGGATTGCACCTACAAACAGGACATTACACATTACTTTTATAGTAGTTGATTGTCCTTCTACGTATAATGTTGTGATTGGAAGGCCTATTCTATTCAACCTGCGAGACGTAACCTCGGTCTAGCACCTAGCCATGAAGTTTCCAACTGACGCAGGGGTAGGATGCGTGTTGGGAAACCAGCGAGAAGCGAGGGAATGTTACAATTCCTCGATTACTAAGGCGAAAAGGGGTGGATTGAGGGAAGGAGCCGAGAAAGGGTTGCTATTGGCCAATGAAATACAATCCCAATCAGGTGAGCAGATCACCATTTATGGTGTTGCCCAAAGTGAGGATAGGGATTTAGATCCTCGCTTTGGGGATTTTGAGGAAGATGTAGGACAAGTCGGGGACCTCGAGGAGGTCCAACTCGATGAGGCAGATCCGACCAAGGTTGTGAAAGTCGGTAATAACTTAGAGACAACAACAAAACAAAAACTGGTGGAATTTTTTAAGAAAAACCAGGAGGTGTTTGCCTGGTTGCATAAAGATATGGTTAGGATTGACCCAGCAGTTCTAAGCCATGTCTTGAACGTAGATAAAATTTTTCCACTAGTACAACAGAAAAGGAGACTGCTCGACAAAGATACATCAAAAGCATTAAAAGAAGAAGTCGAGAAGCTAAAGGAGAACATATTCATCGGGGTAGCGTTTAATACATCTTGGGTCTCTAATCCTGTGCTGGTTCCCAAGCCAAATGGCAAGTGGATAACATGCGTGGATTTCACAGACCTCCATAATACCTGCCCGGAGGATTGTTTCCCACTCCCAAGGATTGACCAGCTGGTCGATGCTACTTCAGGGCATGAGATCCTATCATTCATGGATGCATACTCTGGATACAATCAGATTAGTATGCACCCACCTGATGAGGATCACACTAGCTTTCAGATTGATATAGGGCTTTACTGTTACAAAGTAATGCCTTTCGGTTTGAAAAACGCTGGTGTGACTTACCAGTGATTAGTCAATCACATGTTCAAAGAGCTGATCGGTGTAAACATGGAGGTATATGTTGATGACATGCTGGTTAAGTTGAAGAAGGCAGAAGAACACATCAGGGACTTGCAAGAGTGCTTCAACGTCTTAAATAAATATCACATGAAGTTGAATCGCCTTAAGTGTTTCTTTGAAGTTGTATCAGGGAAATTCTTTGGATTTATAGTGAACTCACGAGGTATCAAAGCTAATCCCGAAAAGATCAAGGCCCTGATCGAGATGAAGTCACCAACAAAAATAAAAGATTTTCAAAGTTTAACTGGGAGGATCGCCGCTTTAAGTATATTTATTTCCAAATCAACGGACAAGTGCGTTCCATTTTTAATCTACTTAGGGGCAATAAGAAATTCGAGTGGACAGAAAAGTGCGAGCAGGCTTTCCAGGCTCTAAAATCTCATATGTCGCAGCCACCGATTTTATCCAAGCCGGTTGATAAGGAAACTTTGTTCATTTATTTGGTGGTCACAGAATATGCTGCTAGTGTTGTCCTGGTAAGAGAGGAGGAACATGTGCAAAAATTTGTCTATTATATAAGCAAAAAGCTAATAGGTGCAGAACTGCGATATCTGCCCACTGAGAAATTAGCCTATTGCTTGATCTTAGCCTCCAGGAAGCTGCGACCATACTTCCAAGCTCACCCCGTCTCAGTACTCATGGACCAGCCACTACGACAAGTTCTGCAGAAACCTAAAGTCGTTGGTCGATTATTGAAATGGGCAGTTGAACTTGGACAGTTTGATATTTCTTACTTTCCACAAGCAGCAGTGAAGGGACAAGCTCTAGCAGACTTTGTCGTAGAGCTCACTAGGCTCCAAGACATCGAGCCGGTAGAAGAACTTGAACCCCAAAGCCAAACTCCTTCTTGGAAGTTGTTCGTAGATGGCTCTTCCAACGAGCGCAACGTTGGAGCAGGGGTGATTTTATTCATGCCTGAAGGACATCGATTCCACTGCGCAATCAGATTCAACTTCACAGCGTCCAATAATGAAGTCGAATACGAAGTTTTGCTCTCATGATTAAGGTTAGCCAAGGATATGAACATAAATTCACTTGAAATATATAGGGACTCCCAGTTAGTGGTTAATCAAATTACTGGAGAATATCAAGCCCGGGGTCTAAAGATGGTTGATTATTTGAACAAGGCAAAGGACTTATTGGTGAAATTCAAAAATTATACTCTCCAACAAGTACCTCGCGACTAGAACTCAAACGATGATGCTTTGGCCAAGCTAGCAAGCGCAAAGGATGCTGATACTTTGAATATAGTGTCTGTTGAATGTTTATCTGCACCAAGCATCCAAATAAAAGAAACCTCCCTTCCAAGCAGTAGACACATGGATGACACCTTTCATTGAATACTTAGAACATGGAGTATTTTCGTTGGACAGAAATAAAGCCAGAGCCCTGCAAAGGAAATCGGCTTGGTTCATCCTGGTCGACGGAGTGTTGTACAGAAAAGGGTACTCAATGCCACTCCTAAGGTGTATTTCAAAAGAAAAGGCCAAAGAGTTAATTCGAGAAGTCCATGAAGGTTTCTGCGGGGATCATGCTGGGGGACAGAGTTTATCCAAAAAGATTATAAGGCAAGGATACTTCTGGCCGACAATGAATGAAGACTCTGTAGATTTTGTTCAAAAGTACGACAAGTGCCAAAGATTCTCCAAGATACCGCGAGCAGCCCGTAATGAGCTAAAACAGATCCAAAGCCCATGGCCATTCGCAGTGTGGTAGATAGATTTGATCGGGTCTTTGCCCACAGGAAAAGGCAACGTAAAGTATGATGTGGTTGCTGTTGACTACTTCACGACGTGGGCCAAAGCTGAGCCACTTGCAAGGATAACGACCAAGAAGGTTTTGGACTTTGTGGTCAAGAACATTGTGTGCCACTATGGGTTGCCAAGGAAGATTGTCTCAGACAATGGCACATAGTTTGACAGCGATCTGTTTACAGATTTTTGTGACAGGCACGGAATTATAAAGAGTTTTTCTTCAATATCTCATTCGTAGGCAAATAGATAGGTTGAAGCCGTCAACAAGACACTAAAGGGTACCTTGAAGAAAATACTTGAAGAAGTGAAGGGGGCATGGCAAGAACAGTTACCTGAAGTCCTTTGGTCGTATAGAACATCCAATCGAACAGCAACGGGCCATACTCCTTTTTCTTTGGCTTATGGATATGAATCCATGTTGCCTATTGAATTAGATCCACCATCGCTCAGAAGGGTGGCATATGATCAAGATGTTAATAGTCAGTTATTGATGGAATCTCTGGATCTGCTCAATGAAAAGCGCAAGCAAGCACAACTTCGAGCAGCAGCTTATCAGCAAAAGGTCGCTCGGTATTTCAACTCTAAAGTGCGCGAAAGAAAGTTTAACGTGGGAGATTTGGTACTTAGAAGAGTTTTTCTTAATATCTGCGATAAAGCTGCTGGAGTGCTTGGACCTAACTGGGAAGGTCCATACCAAATCGAAGAAGTCCTTCAACCAGGCACTTATAAACTTGCTTGCTTAAATGGAGGTCTCATTCCTCGCTATTGTAATTGAGAACACCTGCGCAAGTATTATCAATAAAAAGTTCTTTTTAAAGAATTGGCTTGTATTAATTTTACTTTTTACAAGTTTGCGAACAAGGGTTAGTTAGTCATATGACTAATCGATTATAAGTGTAAGATCAAATTTTGATCACTCGTCCAGACACAATTGTCCATTTATTACGAGAAATAAAAGGAATTGTGCGCAACCAGTTATTCTCGCCAGTTATTGTATTTATTACAAGTATTTGCTCATTACATGTGTTGTTTTGCTGTAGTTTTATAAGTATTTATTACGAGCAGTAGTGTTCGAATAGGTCTTGGTCAAGGCAAGTGACCGAGGACCTTAAACTCCTCAATCACTTGGGGGGCATATAAGGTACTAAATAAGAAAAGCATATCAACAGGTATATGTAAACACACGAGCAAAACAAGGAATAGCATGCTAAGGTACTTAAAGTATTTTTCAAAATTTTGTTTAAATTTTGTTAAATCAAAACAAAGTGCTATGCTAAGTTCGGTCATGCGAACAGATGTTATAATAAATTGCAAATATTAAAATATCAAAGGTAAATTGTTTTACACCACGAGCAGTTGTTTCTCAGATGTAATTGTCAATTAAAAGGAAAAGCTGCCCGTGTAGCAAAAAAATAAATTGTCTTGACATCACAAACCAAGGTTCGTATGTCCTAAGTTATAAATTAAAATAAAAAACAGGCGAAATTATGGAGCAGCCAGAGGATCTTGTGGGATCTACTGGTCGATAGATGCACTAACTTCCTCGTTGATACCGTAAATACCCGTAGCCAAAGAGATTTCAGGGGATGCTTGAGCTTTCTTCTCCTCTTTAAGGCAAGCAAGGCACCTGGTCAATTCGAATTGCTTCATACGCTCTGGTAGATAGTCGAAGTTCGCCTCGCGGTTATTTTTCCAGAACATATGAAAGCATTTAAAAGTGGCCCCCTTGAACCTCTCCATGTCTTTGGCGTTAGTCTCCTCGAGCAGTTTGACTCGCTCCTCCAGTTCGTCATTTTCTTTTCTGCTAATTGTCAGCTCGTCTTGAAGCTTAGAGGCCTACGTGAAATTAATCAATGAAGCCTCCTTATACTTCTCTCTGGACTCGGTGACTTTGGCTAGGGCATCCTTATGTTGTTTCAGCTCTTCGGCTAGCTTGGTATTTTTCTCCAGCAATTCGACATTCTTCTCGTTGACCTCCTTGAGCTGCTCGGCGTGTTTAGCCTCATCCATTTTGAGCTACTCGGTGTGTTTAGCCTCAACCATTTTGAGCTGCTCGCCAAGCCTCTTCTCATACTTAGCAACCAATGCCTCCGAGCGGCGCCAACTAGTCCTCATTGTTAGAACTCCCTACGATCAGAAAAAAGATAAAAATTTTAGTGGGAATAAAATGACAAGGTAAACAAATAAAGCACAGCAAAAAAAACTTACGCTAAGCACTTTGTTCAGTGCGTAGCTGAAGATCTGGTCGACTCCACGGAGTCAGTGTTGCTGATGGCTTCTCGACTGCGTCGATGCCTTGATAGCTTCGTCAGCCTATCTTTGGCCGAGCTGAGAGCTATGTTCATAAGGGCCTCTTCTGAAGTATTTCCTGTCTGATCAGGAAGTGTCTGGTCGGTGGGAGTTGGAGGAGGAGTCTGGTCGACGGGAGCTGGAGGACGAGTCTGGTCGACGAGAGCTGGGGGAGACGCCTGGTTAACGGGAGCTGGAGGAGGTCTTGTTTCCTTGGAAGGAACTGGTATAGGAAGACCCTCGGTCTGAGTCTTTTTCGTTGGGGGGTTGCTGCTGCTTTCCCCACGATGTTTCCTACTCCCCTTCTTCTTGCTCACATGAACAACGGTGTCGTGTTCGCTATACAGGTTGAATGGGTCTTCGACAGACATGACTGCAAAATAGAAACGAACAATCAGGCAATATAAATGGAGGTACTTATTAAATCAAGGAAATAAGATCAAAGAAAATTCTAAGTAATATACCCGAGCCCTTATTATTGTTCGATACATTATCTATTGTACTACTGCTACACTCACTCTCTGCCTTGAAGAAGTCTGAATTTAAACTAGTCGCGTATTTAAAGTTGTTGTCCCCATCAAATAAATGACAGGGAATGGGAAAACTTTCTAAGAGTGTGAAGTCAGTACAGTTCTCATCCGAGGACTCGAGTATAGGCTTGGGATGTTTAGGAAGCTTATACTTCTCCTTTCCCTGTTGAGCAGGGACAACAGCTACTCATGGAGTACTAGAAGGTTCCTTGATGGTCACTCCTGTAGCCCTCCTCCTCGGGGGTTGTGACACATCCTGGTGCTTCTCAGGAACTTCTCCCCCATTAGCACTTCCTGCTGTCGATTTCCTCACATCCTGGTGAGGTCAAGAAGGCCGACAAGCCTTAGATTATTCTCCGTGACCAGCTCTTTGACACTCTTTTCAATGTTTGTCATGCTGGCCAGGGATGCTACCCTTATTTCCATTTCTGGAGTGGGGTCTAGTCGATTCTATGGACCTGAACGACACCAAAATTCTAAAGAATGTATAGAAAAGCTAAAAGAAATCAAACAACCAGTAAGAAAATGATTTACCTCCTTCAGTGAAGGCTAGGTTATTGGTGACCAGGTTTGTTGTTAAAAAGTACTCCTAGAAGTACTTCCCCACGTTGGACTTGTGGGTAATGTTACTCAAGAAGGTGCGAGCAGATTCTTAGTGGTAGAAATGGAAGAACCCTTTGTTGTTGTGGTTGGGGTTAGATTTGAGATCAAACAAGTAGTTGATCTCATATGGTGTAGGAACGGGCCACTTCTTGTGATTATAAAGGATATAGAGAGCAAAGATTACTCTATATCCATTGGGGGTGATTTGAAAAGGGGCGACCTAAAAATAATTGGCCACCCCCTGGATGAATGGATGCAGAGGCAAGGTTGCCCCTACCTCAATGTGATACCTCGACCAGGCACTGAAGGCACCCCCAGGAAGGTTTGCCCGCTGGTCAGACGAAGGCTTGATGAGGCTTATCCCAGGAAGGCCGTACTTCTTGAGATAATTGCTTACCATCCTAGCTGCAATAATGCTAGGTGGCACTATATGCCATTCGACCTCTGGCCGAAGGATGTCGGGAGGTCGGGCTTTGGTTTGAAACTCTGGTGGGGAAGTGTTTGTAGGTTGAGGGTTGGTCGGAGGAGTCTCAGCACGAGGGGTAGGCTGATTAGGAGAAGTCTTGGTTGTTTTCTTTTTTCTTTGAGCAATGGACTTTCCGCGACCCATATTTGTTGGGCTGGTCGGAGGTCTGTTTGTGGGGCTGTGTTGAGAAAAAGGAATTTCCAAGAATTGCAATGACAACTGTTCTTGATCTTTGAGCAATAGTGTGAGCAAGTCATCGCCGATCGACCTCTCACCTCACCACGGGTCGTGCATGAAAATCTGCGAACAAAGAAGGGGAGATGAGAATCTACGGCCAGTAGGAAAAAGGAGTGGATATGTTGGGATAATGTTGCTCATGTATAAAAATTAAGCTTTTATACGACCAGCAGCATTCTAACATAAACGCTGAATAGTATGCGAATAGTTTGGAGAACGAATTAAAAAGCATAAGTGAAAAATTTTTCAAGGAAAACTTTTCGACTCTGAAAAAGGACGGGAAAAACTTAGTTTTTTTCGAGTGCCTAAAAATCGAAGTAAAAATCGTTTTTACTTCGATTTTGCGCCCTAAATCAGTAATTGCAATGCCCAAGCCAATTCCTAAATCTCATTTAGTGTTTTTTCATTATCCTATCATATTAATACCTACAAGCCCGATTACCCCAAATCATTTTTTTCAAGAACAGTCAGAAACTCAGATATCAACAAGTCAGAAAACTTACTTGGATAAAAATTGATACAAATTTACGGGCACTGATTCAAGTGGCTGGACAGATACTCCATGAATCACCGAAGTAATCTGAGTTTTCTGGGTTCTTCAAGCTTCATTCTTCAGTGTTCTTGAGAAAAAAAAAAGGAAAGTACAAAGTAAAAAGTGAAATTGAAGGATTATTTATATTGATCGAGGTACGGTTAATAAGTTAATGATGGGGGATGATTTTTCGAGGCGTGGAAAAATGTGTTAACCATCAAATTGCTTTTTGGTAAACTGCATTGACATGATTGGTTACCTTTTTCGAAAAGGCATTGACGGCTCTGACAGGTCACGCGGAAGGTCGATCGTTTAAGATTACTTTGTGCTAGTCGCAGTAAAATAAACTTGGGGGAAAATGTTTACCCAAAAATGGACTACCTGATGATGTGGCAGGATTGATCTACACGTGGGATGCACGTGGCAGTTTTAAGTGAGCGTATCCTACTTGGCGTTCGACCAGTAAATTATTGGCTTATCAAGTATCATAATTATGGGCGACCAATCTGGTCGCATATACTCATTTATTTCCTTCTGATATGGAATATTATAGTTACGTATTAATTGTAATTTTCATTATTATTTAGATACGCATGTATTAAGTGTAATTAAGCCCCATTGGCCTATGTAGACCTCCTTGAGCCTATAAATAAGAATCAAAGGGGCTCAAGGGAGGGGACTTTTTGACTTTCGAACATTTGGCTTGAGAACGCTTGAGCTGAGAGATTCTAAGAGAGAAAACGAATGTTGTTATCCATCACAATTGTATTTATCTGAGATTTAGTGAAACTCACGAACCCTAGTTCATTGATCAATGTTCTTGGAATACTACATCAATAAGAACACTAAGTGGATGTAGGTTATTACCATTCTATTGGGGTCGAACCACTATAAATTGTTTGTGTCATTTATCTTTTCATCTGAATTTCTTCTCTTTTTCATCTTATTTTATACTTTTTATCTGACTCTGTGTCATTGACCAATTTGAGGGTCAACATTATCAGATCCGGTCGTTCATGTTTTTCCAAGGACTCTCTGCATACATGCTAAAGGCTGGAAAATCTCACCTCACTGTGTCATAAGTATTTGCTTTAATTGTTATTTACTTTCCTTGTGTTAAATGATTAATTTTGTAATTGTGGTATAGAAAAGATGCCTCATATCATTAGGACCACTAGAAAATAGTTACTTAAAGAGATCCACGATATACCAAAGATTTAGCTCGATGAATACAATCATGACTGGAGGATTGTCATACTAAAGATGATCGCAACAGTGTGTGAGCGTATACAAGGAATGATCAACAAGAGAGAAGCGCTGCTCTTGCCTATTGAGCAATACTGGGTTCTGATGGAGTCACTGGCATTATAACCCGAAGCTCTTCTCTAGTTGACCACATCGTGGCATGGTGTCGTCCAAGATGACTTGGATTTTGATACTCTCGAGTACACCATCTACAACCTTGTGGACAACTATGAGTTCCACTGATTTGAGGCGGTCCTATTAAAGAATGAGGATGGAGGTTTGGATGAACATTTTGAGATG
Organism: Humulus lupulus; assembly: GCF_963169125.1. Taxonomy (NCBI): domain Eukaryota; kingdom Viridiplantae; phylum Streptophyta; class Magnoliopsida; order Rosales; family Cannabaceae; genus Humulus; species Humulus lupulus. Next base: position 107,564,275 of record NC_084797.1, on the reverse strand, counting down.
GTACACGACTTAGAAGGGGAAATGGAGCATTAAGAAGCATTACACACCATACCGCAAAAGTTAGCATCACGCTGAGGAAGATGGCTAGCGCCCCTGACTACTACCACATCTCAAAAGATATCATCGATTACAATTCTGGGGATGAGTCCATAATTGAGGACTAGAGTCTATTTCAAATTTCACAAAATAAATCCTATTTAAATAAATGGAAGACTTCCCTAAAGACCCCTGAAAACTTATGGACTATTGTGGTTATATTTAGACATTTTGATGGATGTTTGATTTGTGGGGTACTTTTGAGCAATCTTTGGATATTATAAGTTTTTTTATATTTTCTCTCTCTTGCAAACTCTAAATGTTATGTTGATATGAGTATGTATGACAACCTTCATGACTCACTTTTAAGTAACCAAAACACTATGTGATTTATCTCCTATAATGATTTTCTTATAGTGACTTAGAATATCATAATGTCAACAAGAGGAAGAGGAGATAGAGGTTAAATGGGAAGGGGAAGAGGTGCCTCTGGAAACTTGAATGCTATAGAAATTCCTGACCTGAGAATGCCACCAGCCCAACCACAAGCCCCAGTTGCACCAGCTGTGGATTTAGCTGCAGAGATTGCAAGATTGAGAGAGCAGTTAAGACAGAGGGATGAGGAGTTGGCTCAAGCTAGGTAAGTACCTCAAGCACCTCAAGTACCATTGGCACAGTCTAAGCCTCTAGTACCACCACCTGCACCATTGCCAATGGCTTATAGTTTTGAGCCAGTTTGTGAATGATTTAGGAAGCATGCCCCACCTAGCTTCAAAGGGAAAGTCGACCTTATGGTGGCGGAAGATTGGTTGGAGTCAGTAAAGGCTATCTTTTAACACAAGGTGTTGAACGACCATCAAAGGGTTTCGTGTGTAGCTCACCTACTCAAAATGGATGCAAGGATATGGTGGGATGTGCTGAAGCAAACTCGTGACCTACATACTATGACCTGGGCAGATTTTGTGCAAGCGTTTAGCAAAAATTATTACATCGCAGTTGTACTGGCTACCATAGTTGATGAATTTGTGACCTTGGTTCAAGGAAACCTTTTTGTCACCGATTATGCTCCAAAATTTTATAGGTTGGTGAGGTTTTCACCTGAAATAGTACTAACTGAGGCAATGAAATTCGAGAGATTTATGAGAGGACTTAAGCCCATGATTGCTAGAGATGTCAAGATGACCAGTACTGAGGTGGTTAGTTACGCTAAGGTTTTGGATAAGGCTCTTGATGCAGAATTCTTGGAGGACCGCATATGGGAGGATGGTGTTACAAGAAGGGGGGCAATAGAAACAAGGCTTTTCATGAGGGCAACAAGACGAAGGCCCATGAAGGACAAAGCAGTGGCAATGACAAGAGGCCTAGACCCTTGGCCCCGAATGGCAACAATCATAACAATCGTAACCACCACAACAACCATAACATTCACAGGAATGGTCATAACTGCGGGAAACATCAGACCCACGAAGTTGAGTACCCAGTTGTCCTAAAGGCTCACGCTGACATCTTGGAGACTGCAAAACAGGCACCCACAAGTGTTACAAATGCAGTCAGGCAGGTCACCTAATGAAGGATTGCCCGCAGTGGAGAGCAGGAGCATGACAAGGTAGCAATGGCAATCTAGTGCCAGCAAGAGTCATTGCATTGACTCAAAAGGAATAAACCAAGAATAACATCATCGTCACAGAACAGCTCTCTATTTCTAGTATGATATGTAGAGTCCTCATTGATTTTGTAGTGACTCACTATTATGTTGCTATGAATGTAATTGATAAACTGGGATTGCCTTGTAGATTGTTTGAGCATAGTTTTAGTACCATGTTTCCATCAGAAGACATTATGTCGTCAACTAGGTGGTTACAGTCAGCTTCCATAATAGTTGAGGCCAGAGAGTGCACAACAGACCTCATAGAGTTAGACATACTGGACTATGATGCTATACTTGGCATGGACTGGTTAGCCAAATATGGAGCAACGATAGACTGTCGTAGAAAGACAGTAGAGTTCAGACCTGAGGAAGGAGAACTCTTTTCTTTTAAGGGAGAAGTGACAGGATTTTGCACACCCATCATATCTGCATTGGAAACTCAAAACATGATGCAGCATGGGTGTTCAGCATTCTTTGCAAACATTGTTGATAAGTCTAGAGAGGCTGAGCTAAAACCTTAGAATGTTCACATTGTTTGTGAGTTCCCGGAAGTCTTTTCCGAGGACTTACCAGGTCTACCCCCGGACAAAGAAATCGAATTTGTGATCGAAGTTGCACCACAAACAGCACCAATATCCAAGGCACCCTACCGAATGGTACCTGTAGAGTTGAAGGAACTCAAAACCCAACTACATGAATATTTGGACAAGGGATTCAGTCTGTTGGAAAAACTCATTGCAGGATCTTTATTTATTTTCATGCAATTTACATATTATCAAACAAACATGCAAATTCCTAGAACATGCTCCTATGAAATTGATACAAATACAGAGTAAAGTAAAAACTTATATTACGCAGCGGAACTGGAACAACTCCATCCTTCAATCTCTCTAACCCTTGATTCCTTTCTGTAGCAGAGTATTATCAAGAGATTGAACAAGATCAGCAACACAGTCTTCCTCACCAAGCCTTTGATCAACCTATAACTAGTGTGGGCTGGTTCTCAACACATGAGATAGAGATCTAAAAAAGAAGAAGAGATTGTGGCTAAGAAAGGATTAGAGTGTCTAGGTTTTCACTTACCCAAATCAACTGAGACTGACTTGCTTATGAAAACCCTAGATATCATATTCCTTATATAGGAAACTTAATGGGATTTATTTAAATTTAAATTAATTAAAAATAATAAACAAAAATAAAAGCCTTGGGCTGCCATAAATGGACTTGGGCCCAATCTCTTTGTTTTGAATTTAAATCCCAACTGGGCCTAAATTCAAAACCTTTTATTTTTTTAATTAATTAATTAATTAAATCCTTATTCAAATTAACTAATTATAATTTGAAACTTGATTTAATATTATTTATTTATATTGATACCAATTTATCAATATTAATAAATTTACCCAAAGATTCTCTTTTATTCTCTAAATCTCATATCTCTGTAAATTTTCCCAAATTGACCTAGTCAACTTTAAAAATCCTAATTGATAATTAAATCAATTAATTGAGACATTCTAGATGATTTACTCAAAGGTGATGCGGGGACCATGGATCCATGAAATCAAGCTCCAATAAGTTACCGTGAATTTATTTATGAATAATTTCACTGCCTTATTAATTCCTCACGACTCCACTATAGACTTGGAATTGAACTCTTGAATTCATAGAATGTATTTTCCAAACCATAAATACGTTATCGATTGTTATAACCATTACAGTTATTCAATGCTCTATCGATGACTTACTAACAAGCTGGGTACATATTACCGTTTTACCCCTCATCAGTATTTTATCCTTAACTCCCACTAAGTTCCTTATAAATGATATTTCCATAAACTTAATCACATAAATGAGATCTCAATCATTTAACCTTTTGAACAAGGCAATTAAGGAAATCATATTTTCACTTCTCATACAGAAGTTATAGATTTCATATCTATGAATAATACTCCCACTCAATTACATTACTAAATCTCCAAGACGTAAGTATGGGCTAGATCGTAGGGTAAGCTGGTAACGAACAAGTCAAAAGATTTAAATAATATAATTAGTAGAATATTATCACTCAGAATTAAGATCGACTTAATATATGGTCAACGTTGTGACATTGATTAGATTTGATAACAACGATACTTATTTATCAATCAATAATCAATATCGGTCCTAGTCCGATGTAACTAAATACATCCGATCTTATCTACTTGGTCGATGCCTTGGACAAGACATCACACCCTGAATGTGTAAGCAGATCATATCGTAGATTGCCTAATCAGTGAAAATCCAATGCACTGATCTAATCTTATGACTCGTTCTTTTGAACATATAATTACAACTACAATCCACTGTGACCTAGTTACTATAATTGTAACTATCCATATGTTCGGGATTTTATAAATGTTTGTATGTAGAGTCCAAGAACTTTACTTAGCTAGTTAGATAGTAGTATAATAGTAGTAGTAGTAGTAGTAGAATTTTTATGACTGTGGACTTTGGTTCAGACCGAGATTTTTTTGGACACCCATAGTAACACTTGTAGATTTTCTAAGTTTAACAAGGTCTGATTAATATGACTGATATTGGTGGTGATAAATATTATATTATAAGGTTTAGATAGACCCAATAAGAAAGTAACACTTGTCATGTGTATGTTTAATGATAATTAAGTATTTTTGAGGAATAAGTTTATTAAGAGTAATATTTGAATATCCTACGGTCTATCAGCAGCTTTGAAAACGTTAGGGGACTTAGTCAAGGCTGTTTACTCAATTCAAATTAAGCTAAAATTGTGTAATTTCGTGTTTAAATATTTAGTGTATGCCAATATATCGCAACTATAGGGGGCGATATATCACAGCACGGGGATACGAAAAACACCAAACTTCGCACAATTACCTCGGGCATGCTGGCCCAGGCGATATATCGCCTCCTTCAGAGCATTTTGAAAGTTTTTGAAAATGTTCTCCATTCAAATCTTTAACCTCTTGATAAGTCCAGCATCTTTCTGAACGAGTCTTCAGCCTCTGCTGAACGATAATTCAAATATTTTTCACTTAAAAAGCCATTATTTTTATTCAAGTTAAATGAAGATCTTTTCATCCTTAAACTCTATAAATAGGACCTAGTACCCAGCCATTATTCATTCATCAAACTAAGTTCGGAGGCTGCAAGTTGCTAGGTTAGTGTGAGAGTGTAAACACTTGGGTTGGGAATTATAAGCTTGATCATTATAAGCTTACCAAACACTTGGGAAGTAAGGTTTATAGCTCATTTCGGCTCAAGGTTTAGATCGGTCATATAAGTATTCAAGGTATTCCAAACTCTAGTTCATTTGGTTTTATTTCTCTTTAAGTTCTTGTAGTTTTCTACTCAGCATCCTAACTCTATTCTTTATTCTTGGTAAGGAAATCTAAAATCTTGCACATAAGATTCTTGGTAAGTGTATTTTGATGATATAGTTCCTTCATCACTTTCATCCCTTTTCTTCAATATACTCACCCTGTTATAAATGGTTTTTAGGAGTGTTCCAAGGTCCCAAACCTGTTCTCATATCCCTGTAATTTTGGTAAGTAAAATAGGATAGGATTTATGTGTTACGTGATATGATTTATATGTTATGATAAATGTTATCTTATGATTAAGTGTTATGTAATATGCTATAATATGTATAATTGTAGACTTGGGCATATGAACCGTACAACTAACAAGCCCCAATAAATTATGGGCATATGACTTGCTTAGCTAGCAAGCCCCACTAATCTAATGGGCATATGACTTGTTTAGTTTATGGGACCCCAAGTAACAATGGCCATTATAGTATGTATGTGACATATGTGTTATGATATGTTTTATGTTACATTATGAAATTTATGTATATGGTTTATGTGTTAGATTTTCCTTGCTAGGCATTAGGCTCACTCCTTTTATGTTTATATGTGCAGGAAAAAAGCTTTGGTGGAGGGAAAGGTTCTTGGTAGTTTGGGCATATGTATTGAGGCGGAATGGAATCGAAAGGCCGAGAGTTCCATTCGAGGATGAAGTTTCTTTGCTTATGGTTTTATGTGTATTTTTCCACACTTTATTATGTAATCCCTTTTAAATACAGTTATGTTATGTTTTGATTTTAAAACAATGGGATCCCATATCCTACTTTAAATTTTATGTAAGTTTAACATTTATTTTTACAAGTTTTTAATAAAGTTATGATCATTTCACTTGTAAGATTTATTAAGGATTAGTGTCTATGTATAGTTTTCGTTAATGGTCCAAAGTCTAGAGTAGTTGGGTCATTACATTGTATTATTTCAATAATCATGTAATAAAACAAGCAAGCAACAAAGTTGTCAAACTAAATGATTTTTACTACTTTTATTGATAATATGAAATCGTGCTACATGTTCGACATGGTTTTATAAGGGCACAAAACCCAACACATACGTCCTAGTCATTCACCATGGGGAGCACTAGTTCTGTTTGTAAAGAAGGAAGATGAAAGTATGACAATGTGAATCGATTACCAAAAACTCAATAAGGTCACGATTAAGAACAAATATCCTTTGCCTAGGGTAGATGACCTCTTTGATCAACTGGAAGGGGAAGTAGTGTTCTCAAAGATTGATCTGTGATTCGGGTACCATCAACTAAAGGTGAAGGAAGGAGATATTCCTAAAATAGCATTCAAAACCCGCTACGGGCACTATGAGTTCCTAGTGATGTCTTTTGGACTCACTAATACCCCAGCGACATTCATGGACATGATGAACAGAGTGTTTAAGGACTACTTGGACAAATTCGTAGTGGTTTTTATAGATGATATCCTTATCTACTAAAAGAGTAAGGAGGAGCATGAGGAGCACAAGAGGTTGACGCTCAATAGACTACGAGAGCACTTAATTTATGCTAAGTTCTCTAAGTGTGAATTTTTGTTGGAACAAGTAACTTTCCTAAGGCATATAGTGTCCAAGAATGGAATAGCGATGGATCCAGCAAAGATTGAGGCCATTAGAGATTGTCCCCAACACAAGAATGCCTCAGAGGTTCGAAGCTTCTTAGGGTTAGTGGGTTACTACTGGAAGTTTGTTGAGGGTTTCTCTAAGATTGCCACACCCTTGACCAAGTTAACTCGCAAACACCTAAAGTTCACATGGACTGAACAGTGTGAAGACGATGAAAGATAAGTTGATCTCTACATCGATCATTTGTGTTCCCACAGAGGGTGGGAAGTGGGAGATTATTACGATTAATTCCCTAAAAGCATGTAAATACATTTTATTGAATTCCATAAAAAGAACAATTTTATTATATATTTGAATATTATAATTATGGTTTGAATTAATTATATTACAATATCAAGAAAATCCCTTATTCATTCATGAGAATATGATCTTGTATTAGTACAAGAGAATTAAGATCATATATAATGAATAAAATAGTCAGTAACATATTAAAGTAAGAAATCTTTAATGAATGGTTACTAGTGTATTTTACTAAGCATACGGGGTGTAAGTGATCTAGATTCGGATTACTGATGTGGATAGACATCTTAGTAAAGATGTTGTATATAATAGGTATTATATATGAGTGGACCGATAAGAATTAATTATCTTTATAAACTTATCGTTTGACATAAAGATTTGAATCTTATCATAATAGATGATCATTTGTAGATTAGTCTAAATCCTGAGTATTCATAAACTTATGTTTGTGTTTATTGGATCTTTTGATTCACTCATTAATGTTTCTTAGTATAATGAGGCTAATGACTTTTGTTTTGGAGATTCAATATCATGAATTACAATAATGGGATCCATACTTTCCTAACGGGTCGAATATTAGTTCTCTTAAGGTTTAATTCTTGAACTGAATAGTTATTGAGCTCAAATCTATAATTTGATTATATATTAATTATTCACTGGTGAATTAATGGTACTTAAGGATCAAGAGGTAATTAGAAGGGTAAAATGGTAATCTTGACCAGCTCTAATTAATGAACCAACAAAATGGAGGAAAGAACTACATTTATTGATTATATCAATGGACTACAAGAGAAATCTCTGTAAATATAATTTTATAAATACTTAGAGTGTAATTCCAAATTTATAGTGGAGTAATCATGGAATTAATAAATAAGATTATTGGATTAAAGAGCTTGATTAATAATCTAGTTTATTGGAGCTTCGTATTATAGGTCCATGGTCCCCAAATCACATTTGTCCTACACTGTCATGGATAAGGATGTCAAAAGAAAGATTTGTAGAAAGAAGGACTTAATTGCGAAGGAATTAATTTTCCACGGCAATGAAATAATTATGTGATAGCTATGGGCAATTGATTAATTATTTAATTATATAGTTTTTATTTTAAAAAACTATAGGTTAAAATAAATATTAATCTTGTTTGGATTAATATATAAAGAGAGATTAATAATTATCTTATTTAGAATAAGATATTTATGTTTTTATTTAAAACTGATATTTTAAGATAAACTTAATTTTGAATTAACTGATATTTATTTTGGGATAAATGTATTGTCTTGAATATTAATTAAATAAACATATGAGAAAATTAGGATTCCTAATTTTCTCACGCCACTCACTGTACTACATAGTGAGTGGCGCCAGACAGGGATATTTTCTATCCTTAGGATTTGAATTTTAAATTTTAAATAATTTGTTTATTTAATTATATATATTTAATTATTCTTTTTTTAAACATGATTTAAATTAAATAATTAAATAGGTTATCACTGACCAGTTTTATTTTAATAAAAATAAATATTAATTAAATTAGTAAATTGTCTTTTTAAACCTAAACAAGAAATTATTGTTAGACAGGCTCTCTCTCAGAAACAGAAGTGATAGATTTTCATAAACCTGAAAAACTATTCGACTCATTTTCTCTCTATCAAACCTCTATAAATCTCATGTGTTGAGTACATCTAGCAAATCATAAATCAACCTTTTGAATCCTACGTGCCCACACACGTCCTTGTGTGTTTGAGAATTGGCCTAGAAGAACAAGGCGTGAGTCTTCAAAACTTGAATAGGAAGATCGTTGATTTTATACAAAAAGATTCAACGACACTTGATATGGATTAAATTATTGAATGTTTGGTTAAAAATTGGATGGTTGCATATTGTAAAAGAATGTTTAGGTTTTATGTAATTTTTGCCTAAAATTTATTGTTTTTGATGTTTTAATGTGTTCAATTTTTATATGTTTTTTATTAAATGTATAAAAACCTATAAAAATTATTAGAAACATGTTTAGAATTGATTTTGACAAAAAAAATAAAAAATGGGTGCGGTGCGCATGTGTAGTCAACTTAAAAAAATCTCTAAAAAAATTGTTACTATAAATTTCAAATTTTGATTTTTTTTTAAACTGACTATTTTTTTTAATATAAATTTTGAATTTTTATGGTTATTATTTTTAAAGTTACCCTATTTTATGGGATCTTTTCTAAACTGTAACAACCAGATTTATTTTAATTAATAATTGAATTTTGATTTATAAATTCTTATATTTAATTAATTATTTTAAATTGATAAATTCTTAATTATTTTTGGTTAATTAGGATTTTTTTAAATTTTGATAAAATTGTTTATTTTGGAAATAAATATCATAAGTGACTTACATGCCATGTAGAATAATATGTTAGGTCCATCAAATTAATATCATATAATGTATCATTATATATGACATTTTTGCAATTGGGCTTAGATGTATGTTATAGTGATGGCCTAGATTTTTGTAATATGTGGATAATACAAATAAAATTGTCAATAAAATGTTAGGAATTTTTTGTGCCCAATAGAAAATGTGAAGTTTAAATTTCTCTCTTGCGGGTGGTTCCACTTGTGGCCCATTTGCCTTGCATGATTAAATTGGGCCTAATCAATTTATAGCAATTAATAAGACAAAGGTTTGAATTCTTGTCTTTTTTATCTTGTATGGAATATAGGGGGCCTTACTAGTGGGAATGACAAATTGGAACCCAACCCTCCTCCATGCAGACACAATTGTTAATGCTCATTTACTTAAGTTGGACTTAATTGTATTAGGTTAATTATTTTAGTTGGACCTAATAATGGATTAGAAACATATTAATTCTAATTTTTTTGAATTGTTTTTCAATGAGTGTGTGAATGGGTTGAGAAGTACCTTATGTGAATGCGCAAAAATTTCCAAGAGGTCTCTAAAGTAGAGCTCATCGTTGAAGGGTCAGGCACTTACCCATTGGTGAATTCTCTCGCACACCCTCATCAAGGCTAAGCGGGAGCATGCAACTATATAAGAGGGGTCTGCGTTCAACGTGAAGGCCTTGTCTATGGGGGCGTTTCACTATGCAAAGAAACACTTAACTAGCCGCCTCCATGTGAGGCCAATATGAAAGAAGGGTATCGTATAGCAAGGCCCAACCAGCCAAAAGTATGTGAAGTCTCTCGATGAAGGCACGGGGCCATGGAAGAAGAGGGTCTCGCATAGCGAGGCCCGCATGCCCAAACCCCCAAAATGTGTGGAGTCCATGTGAGGCCCGATTAGCCTAAGTGTCATGATGCTTGCCCAAACGCCCAAACAACAAAGTGCATGAGGTCTGTATGGACGAGGGTCTCGCTATGCGATGCCAGGCACACGCGAGGCAGCCTAATAATTGTCCAAACAACGAGACACTTGAGGGATGCTCCCCTGAAACCAATTGTCACATGCATCGAAGGGGAGAGGGCCTCGCAGAGCGTGGCCCAACTCGCCTTAGGCATTGCGCACCTCTAGGCACCTGACCTCACACCGTTAGACCCAAGGGCCTCGCTATACTTGTCCAAGGGGAAGGCTTAACTCACCCTAGCCACCAAGGTACACAACGAACATAATATTTTCCAAAAGCACCTCAATAAAAGGAAGCTTTATAGGATCCATAAGTTCCCCAACACTTAGCCAAATATATCGAAACTTGGAGAAAAGGTGTATCTTGGACATGCAAGAACAACCATCAAGAACAAGGTATGCGTATGGGTATGGGATGTACAACCATATCGAGGACATAGGCGTGAGTCTGACATCTGTATCACACATGTAGTGGTGGTACGAATTAGTACAAAGAGTAGAGGCACTACGTTCACACCTCAGACCATGTACCAGGCTGGACACCACAACCTTTTGCACCACTACGCCTTGTTCCACTACCCTGAAAATGTATCTCTAAGTACAATCTTGTCCCTTGGGACCACAATGTCTCAAGAGCCATTAGAGCTCCAGTATAAATATATCTTCACCCCTCCAGCAAAGGGGTTGGAAAATTCATTGTATACTCAAGTTACTAAGACATATACGAGTTTTTGTTCTATTGTTGTTCTGTAATTTTCTTCTTCAAGTTCTTTCTAAGTTATTTTCATACTAAACTTTGAGTTTTCCAACCTAACGACGTTGACGAGTTCTCACTGTCAACAGTTTGGCGCTATCAATGGGAGGAACAAGTATAAGGCTATTGTTCTTCAATTGTTTCCAATAAGAAGAAATGTTGAGGCAATCAAGATGCCTACAACAATCACAAAACATAGAGATCCACATGGACAGAGACCAGCTAAGGGCCTCCATGAGAGATCCCCCGCCACCTCTGAATGGAGGTGCACCAAAGGGACACCTAGCCTCCGGTGAGGAAAGGGAGGCGTCATCCCCGACTGGCTATCCAACCCGATGGGGATCCTCCAACACTGTCAGTCGCCCCCACGGGTGCCTCGGTACACACCCTTATCCTCGACCACCAACGGCATCGCGTTCCACCCACTGGGACCCTGGTCCCTCCACACGTAGGCCCAACAAGTGTCCCTGGGTACACTTGATGAGCTCAAGCTCTCAAACCCATTTTTTATGAGTACGAGATATGCGAGTTGCACAAGAAAAATAAAATACTAGAGACCAAGCTAGAGAACATGCAAGGGGTGCTGAATGGACTACTACAAGGGAAGTCAGACATGCCCCTTCCCAAGCGTAAGGAGAAAGAGCATAGGAGAGGGGGAACCATCTTCTCCGTGGATGATGTGAGAACCCAACATTCCACTAGCAACACTCCCCAGCTGAAGCGTCGCGAAGGCCCCACGCCGACAAGGCAACCCCAAGAACAGAGGCGGAGGGATGATGCTAGTCGGAGGAACGAAGGTGAAGTCACGTCTAAGGAAGCACCCCCGGTCCTAAGGTCAAACATGAGGACGGCACCCCCTATGGCTCCTCCGAAGGATACAGGGAAATGGAAAGTTAACCCTTCTTACCTAAGGAACTCCTTGAATAAAAGGAGACAAAAGCTAGACACTAAAATGAAAAGCCTTCAGAGCAAAATAGTCACTGCGTCTAGGGGACATGTGGTTGATGATGAGTTCAACTATGAGTCACCTTTCACAAGAGAAATTCAGGTCTATAGACTCCCTGCTAACTTTAAAGAGCCTCACATGACCCCTTACGAGGACACTACAGATCATAAGTTCCATCTAGATTCCTTCAACGATTTAATGAAATTGAGAGGGTTCAATAGTAGAGCAAGATTTCACTGTTTTGACGTAACACTGAAAGAAGCTGCATAAAAATGTTTTAAGAGGCTAAGGACAGGAATCATCAGGTCATCGCAACAATTTTCTGACAAATTTCTCTAGCAGCACCATGTTGTTCGCAACTATGCCATGTTGGGTACCAGCCTCACTAATTTAAAGCAAGGTGAATCTGAAAGCTTAAAAAGCTATATCCATAGGTTCAACATAGAAGCAACCAAGGTAGGAAGCCTGACTCAAGGGGGACTCAAGATGGATATCACGGCTAGAGTGCTCCCAGGAAGCAAACTATGGGATAATATGCTCATAAGAGAGGTCATAGACCTAGACGACTTCTATGAAAGAGCACAAAAGCACATCTGAGTCAAAGATGGTCATGAGAACCTCAAGGCAGGAAGAAGTAACCCCTGTCTAAACCCTCTGCCCATGAAGGCTCGAAATAGTGCAAAGAAGAAAAGAGCATACGAAGGGCTAAGGGATGACCAGCAGAGAAAACACAAATGCGGAGGTGAACCCAGACTAGCTCCATATCCCTTCTACACAGACCTGATAGACACTACGGAACACATCTTCCTCATGAACAAAAAATCAGGTACCATTCAAGAGGCCTCCGCCAATGAAAAGAGACTGATCCAAAAGGGAACCTAACAAATATTGCCAATACCACAAGGATATAGGCCACACCACGGTGGTGTGTTCCCATTTGAAAGTGGAAATTGAGGAGCTCATAGGCAGAGGGCACCTGGGTAGGTATGAGAAAGAGATAGATGGGCTATGCCTAAAAAACCAAAAGTTAGAGGAAATTGTGTAGAAAATGCTAGAAGTGCTAAATTGCATGGCATGAGCAAAGTCTGTCGTACCTTTCACCATGTACGCAGGGGAAGAACAGGGAAGGAAGGAAACAACCTTCCTCATTGGCAATAGAAGGACCCAACTTCCAAGGAGCAATCCCTCACATCTGGAGCAAACACATGGTGTGAACACCTCTGCCTCCAAGAAGACTTTGATGGATAAGAGAAACATGTCCCAACAAAGAGAATATGAAGTAAAAGGAAAGAAGGCCTTCACAGCTTCTTTCATGAAGAAGAATAAAACACTAGCTCCGCCAACCAACGACCTTCTGAACTCGTTAAATAGGAGGAGGAAGGAGCTAGACAACACAATGAAGGATCTTAGAAGCAAGATAGAAGCTGTGAAAAAAAGGGAAGCTAGGAGCCAATGAGTTCGATGAAGAATCTCTACTTTTGAGGGAGATCCAATCAGAACCTCTCCCATATCACTTCAAAGAACCACGCATGATGCTTTATGAAGGGGAATTCCTCAGGAAACACCGCGCCTTCCATGACTACACGACACCCATTGGGAGCCACGGCTATGTAAAGCAAGGTGAAAATGAAAGTCTGAGAAAGTACATTCAACGCTTCAACGCAGAGGTAGCTAAAGTGGGAAAGTTGTCAAAGGACGAGTTAAAAATGGCCATTACCGCAGGGGTACATCCGAAGAGCGGAATGTGGGGGAGTATGCTTAAGAGATAAATAGTGGACATAGGGGACTTCTAGGAATGAGCTCTGAAGTACAACCGAGTGGAAGATGAACATGACCACCTGAGGATAGGTACATCGGAGCTTGGCTTTAAGCCATCCCTGTTAAAAACACACAAACACTTTTGGAAACTAAATAGCTCTACAACATCCTACTATGATGATTCACCAAGCCCTGAAAACTCGTGATGACAATGGTTGTGAGGGCGAATAGACCTACAATTCAACCCAAGTAATTCCCACCGACATACACACATGGGATGGAATATCTGGTAAGGTTTTACGTTCATTACATTGAATCAAAGAGGTTACCTTATTCAACCTCCCAACGTAGTAGTAAGTCCTCCCTACCGAGGTAGTTATGAATTAAAGAGCTCACCAAGTTGCCCTCGTGATGTAGTAGAAGTATTATTTCCGCACAAACCTTTGAACTTTACTCATCCTTAGTGAATATTCTTCTTATTTGCGTATTACATTCCTCATTTATGCAATCACGTATCTAAATCGTATGCACTCATTGCCAATTGAAACTGTCAAAGTGAATACAAGAGCAAAATGATCAAATTGCCCGACAACATAAATCTCACCAACCACTTGGGGGGCAAGGTATATAGGAAAACACGAAGAAGAAAAAAACCTTGCAAGGAATCTCTTGAATTAATGAGGATTAGCTACCCTTATGGATATCAAGGGAGTCAAAAGGTTCCACAAGGACAACCTCGTGATAAAGGCTAATACCTCCATGGGAGGTAAGGCCTCAAGGAAGACGTCAACCAATAAGCCTAGAGCGCCCACCAAGTCGTCTAGCCAAAAAGGGTCCTAAAAGAGATGCTTGTAAAAATTAGTCAAAAGGTTCCACAAGGACAACCTCTTGATAAAAGCTAATACCTTAATGGGGTTAAGGCCTCAAGGAGGACGTCCACCTATAAGCCTACCACCAAGTCATCTAGCCAAAAATGGTTCTAAAAGAGATGCTTGTAAAAATAGTATTATGCCTAATAACAAGAAGGACGCTTCTCGAACAAAAATAACAAGCGCACACAAAAATTGTAAAAGGATGGCAAAAACCAAAGGGTTAACATGTCCGTACAAAAGAAAATATAGTCAAGGTGCACCAAAAAGACTATAGTCATCATGCCAAAGAAAACATAAGGAATTCATCATAAAGCAAGGGCTTATCAAAGTCCCTTACAAACAAAAGAGGATGATAAAGGCTCAAGAGGCCAATATATCCTCACAGCTACTACAAAAATAAAAAAGGGGTTCCAATCATAAAAGTTCTACACATGATGGTTGACTTAAAAACGTTCCACACATGAAAATAGACTTAAAAGGATCCTAAACATGAAAATTCTACACATGATAATGGACTTAAGAAGCCCCATACGTATAAGAAAATGTAAAGGGTCACGCGACACCCCTCATGAGAAGACAAAAGATGAGCCATGGGTTTCCACCTCGACCTTTCCATTTGGCAACCTTCTCAGCAACATAGTCACCAATTGGATATAGATTAATCTCAGGTTTGGTCCACTACATGGCATGCAATGTTCGCTCGACTATGTTGTTCTCGACATTCACCAGCTCAGCCTCAAGAACACGGATTTTCTCATTGAAGGACTAGATGGTAGCCTCAAGCCTAGTGTTGGATTGGGAGGTTGATACGGCCTTTGTATTTCAACATCCCTCTAGTGAACCGCCTCAGCAAGCTGGCTCTCAAAATCACTAACCCGAGCAGTCAACTCATCTTTCTTTGTCCTGACCAAGGAAAGGTCCCTCATCGCCACTTCGAGCTTGAATTGTAAGCACTGTGTTTAGGAAGAACTAGAGGCAACAAAACGATGTCCTAAGATGGAAGCCTGAGTAGAAATGAGAAAATAAAAAAGAACGTCAACAATTAGGCGCTAATAAAAATGAAAGTCACATAGTGAGTGTCTCAACACATACATGAATAAAAGCTCACAAATAAGCCTCGCCCAACTCCATGTCTATGACATTGCACATGGATTTCCATTCATCTTAAGGAATCCTCCCCATGCAATGGCTCTTGGTCTCTCCATACTAGGCCGCAAGAGGATGCCCCCAAGAGGTAGAAGTACAAGACTGATGGGGTGAAGCGCACACCTGTGGATGTCTGCCTAGCCAAAGAAAGAGATTAGGAGGGTCATGATCTATCAATAGAAGCACAGGGGGTAGAAGTGCGAGGAGCCACCTCCTTGGGACCCGAGGATCCCCGCCCCAAGTGCGCCCCCGAGGGCAGAAGAGTATCATCATAAGAGGGCAGGATGAAGTTCCTCTTTGGGATAGAGGAAGAAAGAGGAGGAACGATGAAGATCGTCGTCATCTGCACCCTCCAAATCTGAAAGTATGGATGAGACAGAACACAAGGAAATCGTCTAATCAGGAGACAACAACCCATATGAATGGAGGTTGTCCTTAATGAAAAGACTACTGACCTGCTTGCATGTGGATGGCACGACCAAGATCCTTGTTACACATTCGGATGCTGTAGGACCCAAGACAGGACCAACTATCCCCTCATGACCTAAAAACAAAAGAAATGAAAGAATTCAATAAGGAAAGTCCTAGGAAAAGGATAAAGCTAAAGAAAAGTTACAAAACAACGAGCTTATGTGACTAGTTGAAATAGGTATGTTGTGTAGACACGTTATTGGTAAAGAAAAAGTCAATCTTCCACGAACCCTGGTAGGAGATAGAGCCCTCAATGTGGGGGTACCTTGTAAGGGCTACTACCTTTTGGAGCTGGTAGAAGCTAGGGGCCGATGGGTTCGCCCTCAAAGTAAATAGATGATGGACCTCCTTCATCGAGGGTCCACGCTGGTGCACTTGCTTGTACAAAACATATAAATAACTCAACATGACCCATGAGTTTGGTGACAACTGGAGAGGCGTCAAGTCGAAGTAGTGAAGTTGATTCGCAAAGAAGGGATGGAGTGGCAAGCCCCCCCCCCCCCCCCAGATCTGATCACAAAATCGCTAAAAGCTACAAACCCTCCGGCAGGTTATACACACGATAGTCGTAAGTTGGGATAGTGTAGTTGATGTTCGACAATAGTTGAGCTTAGTCCAAGTCATGGTGTGCACGATTTCCATAATCTCAAAATCATCGGGGATCCTCCTTAGCATATTCGGTACCTGAATACAAACAAGACATGGTTTGTGAGCAACTGACTTTGTCAATCCCATTTAAGGCTCCCTATGTGTCCTCAAGCATAGTGCACCCTCCAATGCCTGGATACTAACAAGTCCCACGAATGACTACGTGTGCCATCTCTTGTTAAGACTTGTGGCCTTCCACACCACAATGTTTCCCAAAGGTCTAGGCCATGTTTCATGCTATCATCATACCGACAAGTCAAGGGAACTAACCCACAGACCTCTGGTAGCATACTTCAACGAACTACCAGGTTGGCCTGGTAATGTCCATGAATACTCCTACACATGGAGACATATGAGTCTCATCATGGTCCTCATATGCCCACCCTACTAGTCCTTCTTACTAGTAGTAGCTCACTTAGCACGTCTGGGCCTTGAAGTGGTGGAGACTGATACGAGGTGCTCCCCCTTCAAGTAGTATTATGAGCTTTCAGCCTTCTACTATGAACATATATGTTTTTTGCGTAGGAGACATATTTGGCTCTCAACTCGCCAATTCTTTGAATCTTTCTAATTCAATCGCATTATTTCGTCCACTGACCCCTGGAGTTTTTCTTATTTTTTATTCAACTTTTTCTTAATAAAACATATTTTTATTCTACTTTTTTGAAAATATAATAATAATAGTTATTAACTCTATTTTATTTTTATTTTAGTTTCTAAATATCTATTGATATATAATAATAAATTAATTTAAAAAAATGTAAAGAGAAAAAAAATTAAAAATGTATTTATGATTAATTAATAAGTAAAGAAAAAATATATATTTATCTAAAAAAAAATTAAAAACGAGTATTTTTTTATTATTATTCTTTTTAAAATTTATGATCATTAATTAATAATTAAAGAAAAATAAATAAAAATACCTAATTTAAAAATAAAATTAAAAAAACGTAAAGAACAATTTTTTTTCTTTTCTTTTAAATGTTGTCAAGATTACTAATTAATAATTTAAAAAATCAAATATATATTCTATAAGATAACATCTATTTTGAATATCACTATTGAAATTACTAAAATATTCTATATATTATTTTATTTGATGTAACTTAATTTAAATAATAGTTTAATTGAATTTAAATTTAAATGATTATTATATAGAAAATTATTAAACGTAAAGACCTTTTTTTAGTGAAAATACCAATTTGGTCCCTGTGTTTTGTTAAATGACATTTCGAACTTTGTGTTTTGCAAAACAAATCAAAGTACACTGAACCCAATTTTGGTCATAATATTTTTCAATATGACTAAAATACCCCTAGGTTTTATTAATTAATTAAATAGTTAAAAATAAATATTAAATAAAAAAATTATAAATTGATTTTAAATTAAAAAAATATTTATTTTTTAAAAAAACTAAAACCTATTCATGTAAAAATTTACGGTAAAAACCCATTTTGGACCCTGTGTTTTGCAAAAGTTACTCATCGGACCATGTTCTTTGTTAAATGACAATTCGGACCCTGTGTTTTACAAAATGGAATAAATTAATACCCTGAGCCTGATTTTGGTCAAACTATCTTTCAATATGATCAAAATACGCATAGCTTTATTAAGTTAAGAATTAATTATATATTTAAAATAGATTAAATTAATTTTAAAATAAAAATTATTTTAATAATAAAATAATTATTGAAACATATTAAAATTAATTAAAATTTTTAAATAAATTGAGTAAAAAAAATTTAATTAAAATAAACCTAAATTTCAAACCCATATTTCCCAGTAAAAACATCAAAATCAAAATTAAATTCAAAAACCACAAATCAAAATATAAAACACACAATCTATCAACAAAAGACTCTGATTTCATATGCACAAATAAATCTAAAAAAATGCAGCTCCCTCAAATTCGACATCCTGAGATTACTAGAAGAGAACTAAGAATCCCAAATCCAATACCCATTCAAGCCCCAAAACAATCCCTAAACTAGAAAAATCATCTCCTTAAATCTGACTCTAATTTAACAAAATAGATTCATGGAGGAACCTTGAACGCGTCCTTCTTCTTTTTCTTCTGAAACTCGTTCTTAGCCCGTCGGCCTCTTTCATGGTCGTCGGCCTTTTTCAGCTAGAAAAGGAAATGTGTGGGGTGCGACGACGGTGACTAAATGGATCTACGACGAGGATGGGCTAGGTGCTGTATGATTTGATGTGAGGCTAGACTGAGAAGATCTGAAGCTTCGATCTCTTTGGCTGGGCTAGGCGCGGTCAAATCTGAAGCTTCAATCATGCTAAGGTCGGGGTTGGCCAGGTCCGTGACTATTGACGAGGTTGTGGAGATGATATGAAGAATAAGAAGAAGAAGGGATGATTTGATTTTTTTGTTTTTAATTAAATATTATTTGATTTTGTGATTTTATTAAATCTGATTATGTTTGTTTTTAATTTAATCTGATTATGTTAGATATGTTTTAATTTTGATTTTAATTCATTAAAATTATAGTTATATTTTAATTCATTTAAATGTATTTAATAATTAAAATATTGTTTTTAAATTTTATTTTATTTGTTTTTTATATTATTAAATTAACTAATTAATAAAATATGAGGGCATTTTGGTCATATTGAAAAATAGTTTGACCAAAATTAGGCTCATGGTATTAATTTGTTCCATTTTGCAAAATGCAGGGTCCGATCGGTAACTTTTGACAAACACAAGGTCAAAAATGGTAGTTACCCAAAATTTAAACAATATTCATGTAAAAAGCAAAAACTGAGACAATATAAAAAAGCTAAATTAAATCTAATGTTAACCATAGCCCTAAATTTATCATCATCTTCTTCTTCTTTCCCTGGCAGGTGGCCGACGACAGCTTCATTTTGTGGAAGAGGCACGGATCTGAAACATAGGGTGTGGGGGAGGCATAAGGACACGGGGTGGGTGATAGATCTAGGTTCTTTTTCTTCCATCTTTGTTTTGCGGGTACCTTGCAATGAGATCTAAAGCTAGAGATGACTGGGGTGTGTGATGGATCTGGGTACAGGTAGATCGCAGAGGAAAATCTGGATTGGCGTCAACAAGAAAAAATTGGGCAACGACTATGTTAAGCTTGATATCATGGAGGGTATGGGTTGTAGCGAGGTTCAATCTGGCTTAGGCTCGGACGTGGTTGGAAAGGGCTTGTCGACAAGCTTGGTGCAAGGTCCAATCTGACTTAGGCTAAGTTGAGTGGAGGTAGATCTTCGAAGAGATCTTTGACGTTAAGGCAGTAAATATGGGTTCGATCTTTGTATGATGATATTTTCTCAATGATTTTTTTTATATATTCATGATTCTTAGTGCTGGAACCCCTTATAATGTGTTCGGCCCCAGCTCGAGTGTTCGCGTTGACTCAAGCAGAAGCTGAGGCTTCTCTCTCAGTTGTTACAGGTCAGCTTCTTAGTGCTGGAACCCCTTATAATGTGTTGATTGATTCTAGTGCTACACGTTCTTTTGTTGCTAGTAGTGTTATTGATAGACTGTGTAGACCCTGTGATTTTTATGCTGTGGGGTTTGGTACCTTGTTGCCCACTGGAGAGTTAGTGGTATCTAGGAGATGGGTCAGATCTCTGCCAGTGACAGTGGAAGGCAGGGAGTTGTCAGTGGATTTAATAGAGTTGGTTATGACTGACTTCGATATGATACTGGGTATGGATTGGTTGGCAGAGTATGGGGCAACCATTGATTGCAGAAGGAAGATGGTCACCTTTGAGCCTGAAGGTAAGGATCCTTTTGTGTTTGTTGGTGTTGTGCATGGACCTCGCATTCCTATGATTTCTGCATTGAGGGCTAGGGATTTATTGCAAGGAGGTTGCATTGGATTCTTAGCCAGTGTGGTTGATACCACCTAGGTCGTGCCAGTGAGACCAGAGGATACCAGGTTAGTTTGTGAGTTTCTGGATGTGTTTCCAGAAGATTTTCCAGGGTTGCCACCGTATAGAGAAATTGAGTTCGTTATAGAACTGGCACCAGGGACGGAGCTAGTGTCTAGAGCGCCTTACAGAATGGCCCCAGCTGAGTTGAAAGAATTAAAGGTACAGTTGCAAGAACTGTTGGATTTAGGTTTTATTAGACCTAGTTTCTCACCTTGGGGTGCGCCAGTTCTATTTGTAAAGAAGAGAGATGGTTCTCTGAGAATGTGTATTGATTACAGGGAACTGAATAAGTTGACAATTAAGAATAAGTATCCTTTGCCAAGGTTAGATGATATGTTCGATCAGTTGCAAGGCAAGAAGGTATTCTCTAAGATTGACCTTCGTTCTGGTTATCATCAGTTGAGGGTCAAGGAAGGAGATATATCGAAAACTGCTTTTCGTACCAGGTATGGGCATTATGAGTTTCTAGTTATGTCATTTGGATTGACTAATGCTGCTGCTGCGTTTATGGGTTTGATGAACAGAGTGTTCAAGGATTATTTGGACCAGTTTGTGATCGTCTTCATCGATGATATTCTGGTGTATTCTCAGACTGGGTCAGAACATGAGAAGCATCTGAGGTTGGTTCTATAGAGACTGAGAGAACACAGACTGTTTGCTAAGTTCAAGAATGTGAGTTCTGGTTATCTCAGGTATCCTTTCTTGGGCATATTGTCAGTAAGGAGGGGATTAAAGTGGATCCAGCAAAGATCGAAGCGGTCAGAGATTGGCCAAGGCCAAAGAATGCTTCTGAGGTTAGAAGTTTCCTTGGATTGGCAGGTTATTATAGGTGGTTCGTGGAAGGGTTCTCAAAGATTGTTATTGCATTGACTGAGCTGACACGCAAGAGTCAAAAGTTTGTGTGGTCAAATAAGTGTGAGAACAGCTTCCAGGAAGTGAAGCAGAGGTTGATTACAGCTCCGATTCTGAGTCTTCCAACAGATCAGGAGAAGTTTGTGATTTACTGCGATGCTTCTCATCAGGGTTTGGGCTGTGTCTTGATGCAATCAGAGAAGGTAATTGCCTATGCTTCTCGTTAGTTGAAGGAGTATGAAAAGAGATATCCTACTCATGATCTAGAGTTAGCAACTGTGGTCTTTGCTTTGAAGATATGGAGGCATTATCTCTATGGAGAGAAGTGTGAGATTTATACAGACCACAAGAGCCTGAAGTACTTCTTCACCTAGAAAGATTTGAATATGAGGCAAAGGTGTTAGCTGAAGTTAGTAAAAGATTATGACTGTGAGATCCTGTATCATCCAGGAAAAGCCAACGTGGTAGCTGATGCTTTAAGTCGAAGGGTCCAGGACAGATTCATAGTATGAGGCTGATAGCCTGAGAGTTAGCAGATGACATGACCAGAGCTGGTATAGAATTGCTGGTGAGGCAGTTGGCTAAAATTACGCTACAGTCTACGCTGTTAGAGAGAATCAAGGAGGGTCAGCTGAGTGATCCAAAGCTGATCAAGAATGGAGAGGATGTTCAAGCTGAATCATCCAGAGATTATACAGTGTCTGAGATAGGCTTGTTGAGATACAAGGGGCGGATATGTGTTCCGTTAGACACTGCATTGAGGTGAGAGATTCTGGATGAATCTCATACTACACCTTAGTCTTTGCATCCAGGCACCACGAAGATGTATCAGGATGTGAGATCGTTGTATTGGTGGCCAGGGATGAAGAAAGATGTAGTAGAGTATGTAGCTAAGTGCTTGACATGTCAACAAGTCAAGGCTGAGCATCAGAGGCCGACAGGTTTATTGCAGCCTCTGGATATCCCAGAGTTGAAGTGGGAAGACATCACAATGGATTTTGTGGTAGGCTTACCCAGGACTGTTGGTCAGCATGATTCTATTTGGGTGATAGTGGATCGCTACACCAAGTCAGCTCACTTTCTGCCAGTGAGGACTACTTATATAGTTGACCAGTATGCAGATCTCTATGTGAGAGAGATCGTGCGCCTCCATGGAGTGCCTAGGTCGATCGTGTCAGATCGGGACCCTACTTTTACTTCCAAGTTCTGGGGGAGTTTGCAGAAGGCCATGGGGACACAGTTGAAGTTCAGTACTGCTTATCATCCTCAGACAGATGGACAATCTGAGAGGACAATCCAAATATTAGAAGACATGCTGAGAGCATGTGTACTGGACTTTGGTGGATCTTGGAGTAAGTATCTACCTTTCATAGAGTTCTCCTACAACAACAGTTATCAGTCTACCATTGGAGTTGCACCTTATGAGATGTTGTATGGTAGGAAGTGCAGATCTCCCATTCATTGGGATGAGACAGGTGAAAGGAGGTACTTAGGTCCTGAGGCAGTTCAGAGGACCAGTGAGGCCATTGAGAAGATTAGAGCTCGCATGCTCACTTCTTAGAGTAGGCAGAAGGGCTATGCAGATCCCAAGCGCAGGAACGTGGAGTTCCAAGTGGGAGACTATGTCTTCCTTAGAGTCTCGCCTTAGAAAGGGGTGAGAAGGTTTGGGTAAAAGGGCAAGCTGTGCCCCAGATTTATGGGTCCATTTGAGATCCTGGAGAGGATTGGTCAGGTGGCTTACAGATTGGCTTTGCCTCCGGCGTTGTCAGTCGTGTATAATGTGTCCCATGTTTCAGCTCTTTGGAGGTATGTATCTGATGTGAACCATATTCTGAGTTATGAAGATCTGGAGCTTGAGCCAGATCTCTCCTTTGAGGAGCAGCCAGTTCAGATACTTGACAGGAAAGATAAAGTCCTCAGGAATAAGACGATACCTTTGGTTAAGGTGTTGTGGAGGAACAACAGGGTCGAGGAAGCGACCTGGGAGCTGGAGTCAGACATGCAGAATCAGTATCCCGAGCTGTTCAGGTAAATTTCGGGGAAGAAATTTCTGTAAGGAGGGGATAGTTGTAATGCCCCAAACTCTCCGATGTGGTTTAATGGCGGGATTAGTAGGCCGGGAGGGCCATATCTGTTTAATTATGCCATTAAATGATATTATGCATGTATATGTGAATTATATTATAATATGATGTTAAATGCATGCATGTGGGTCCACATTTTAATTACAGGGGTGTGATGGTAATTTGGCCCGTTGAGGTTATAATTGTATAATTGTATGCATGTCGGTGATATATGTTGAGACCACATTATAATGTGGGTTGGTTCGAGCTATTCAGCATGAGACGATCTTGGAATATTGATTAGCGGTCTAGTCACAACAGATTTAAGTGCGGGGCTCGGGTTGAGTCTCGAGGTGATTTTAATGATTAGAGCGTTACCGGGAATTAAAGGGTAACGGGATGTGAATTAATGGTGTTTGAGATTATTGAGAATAGCGGGAATTGGAGAGCATTAATTATGATTAACGAGATAGGAGGGAAATACCAATTTTGCCCTTGGGAGCCTTTAGAAACTTTAAATTAACCTAGGGGTAAAATGGACATTTCACCTCTAGGATAGATAAAACGATTGTTGGCTGAAGAAGAGAGCAAAAAATAGAGCACGTTTAAGAGTTTCTCCCGTACCTTCTTTTCTTCACCTTTCTCTGTGATTTTTGAACCATTCTTGAGGATTCAAGCTTGGGAAGCAAGCCTTGGGAGTTTAGGAGTGTGTTCCTCCATTGAAGAGCATCATAAGCTGAGCTTTGGGTAAGTTTCTAACCATAGAATTCTCTGGTTTGCCCTGTTTTGGTTCTGTTTTGCAGCTGAGATTTCTAGGGTGAATACTTGGTTTTGTTGGGAGTTTTGGCTAAGGTTCCTATGCTTGTGATGTTTGGGATGTGTTAGGATGGTTTTTGGGTTCATTTGGCATTAAGAATGGGATTTGGAAGCTTGGGAATCAGGTAGGAATCGAAGGAGATGAAGAAGGTCGGTTCAGGGGAGTTTTGGTCTGGAGTTAGCGATATAGCGCCCACCCTAGGGCGCTACAGCGCTCCTCAGGAGGATTTTGGGCATGTTGGTGGTTCTGAGTATAGCGCTGGGGCGCTAGGGGTTCAGCACTGTAGCGCTACCCTGTTCCTCTAAAGTCCCGTTTTGAGTGTTCTTAAGGGTTTTTGACTTGGGGTTTCAATCCTTAAGGCCCGGGATCGAATCTACTCACCGTGTGGGCATGTTTTGAGGTCTCGAGAGTGGTGCTTAGGTTAAGACCCTATTATTATGGATTCCCATTAATGGAGGTTATAATTGGTTGTGATTAGGTAATCGCTAAGGAACTAAAAGATCGATCGTTCTCAGGGGTCGTCCTTATTATATTTCTCGCTCGAACCTGAGGTAAGAAAACTGCACCCTGTGTATATATAACATGTGTGATTATTATTGAGACATGTTGATTGATAAATGTGGACATGGATTGCCTATTGAATGCTAGCGAATGTTGAATACTTGTATATGTACTGACTAGTCAGGGACACTGACCTAAAGAGTCAGAAATGGCATAGCGTCATGAATGCCGAGCCAAATGAAGATTAGATCTAATCGATATCAGTGTTGAATGGCTCTAAGGAATTAACGCTGGACCGATCCTAAGGTCAATGAACTTATAAGCGCTTGTCTAGTCTAAGACTAGTTATTCAGAGCAAGGACATATGGCCCCAGTGACTATTTGTCACATGGCTAGGGAACGCTGTTCCAGGGTTATGACTCTAAGGTCATGAGGAAGGTTATGTTGGTGACTATTCACCATACACCTGTAACGCCCTACATCCTTAGAGCCGTTACTAAGTGAGTTTTAAGACAAAACAGTGCAATGAACTCGCTAACCGAGGTTTTGAAACAAAAGTGTGACTAATAAAAAGTTAAGGCTGTACTCTTTGAAAATGCGTTGACTCAATAAAAAACTTCTAGTATTTAAACAATTGGGATCCCAAAATAAGGTTTGAAAACTATTTACATCATGAAATAAGTTTACAGTTGATCGGTTACAAAATCATAGATTATTACAGCCATTTTCGAATAAACCCCCAACCAAAGCAGTCGGGCAGGCCAAACATGTACGCATCGCTTCACGCTCTCCGTACTCATGGTTGGTTGACTCAATCATTGCCCTTACCTGCAACACAGAGCACCCGTGAGCCGAAGCCCAGCAAGAAAACTCATGCAGAACATAACATATGCAACGTATACAGTTTATCATAACAGATAATCCACAATTAAACAAGTCAATCATTAGACTAAGCAAACACGGCCATGCCGCCCCAGAGCCTTACCGAAGCCTGGGGTATCGGTTCTCACCGCGAGGATAACTCATGTATCCCTTGGGTCCCACCCTGAATATAGCATCCCATGTGCTAGGTGTTACTTTCGGCCCACGGCCGCCCCGGCTTACGCCGTACCCGGCCCACGGCCGCCCCGGCTTACGCCGTACTCGGCCCTTGCCGCTCATTTCATCATAATCACACATATAGTACATTCAAAATAATCATTCACTCACATCATGATTCATTTAAGGTTTAAACATTTGCACATAATACAATCTGGGGCCATGCCCTAACCTCGGGTGTTATAGTTTTCTTACCTGCACACCGAGCCTCCTGATGCACTTAAGCCACGAGCACGGTCCTCAAGCACGAGCCTCACCAACAACCTAGTCACAACACACAAGAAACATCCCTCAATACTAATCAACCCAAAACCACTTCCCGGGACCAATCCCGCACTCTCGGGACTTCTAAAACCTTAAAACAACACCCCGGAGTCATCCCCCGAACCCCCGGAGCAAAGGCCTAAAATTGCCTAAAAAATGATGCCCTGAAATTTGCCTTGTGCCGCGGCACCACATCCTTGTGCCGCGGCACCCACCAGCCAGAGGCTCCCTTGCCGCGGCACGAAAAACTTGTGTCGCGGCACGCCTTCGCAGACCCAGAATTCTGGGTTTTCTCCTGCGTTTTCTCCGAGCTAAAACCTTCCCAATTCATACTAAACCAATACCCAAACCCCAAAATCATTTTCAAACATCAAATAGACTATATAACAACCCATAACTCAAGGTTCAAGCTCAAAACATCAATACACCCAAGATTCACACCCATTGATTCCTATTTTCAGCAACTCATCCCAAAACTCAAACAACTAACTCAAGCTCTAGATTTTACAATTCAAAACAGAAATCAAAACTTAGGTATGTATAAAGCTCTTACCTCCAATGGAGAATCCACACAAGGCTTGCTTGACCCCTTCCTAGACTCCCACTTCTCCTTCTCTTCTTCTTCTTCTTCTTCTTCCTCATGCCCTAGCTTTTCCCTCTCATTTCTCTTCTCTTCAAACTCTATCAAGACTAAACATAAATAAGCCCCAAACCGTACACCCCATATACACAGCCCAAATTTGTCTATTAACCTTGCCAAATGACCACTTTACCCTTACTTACCTATCTTTTCCTACTTAAACCTCAAGGGCACTTAAGTCCTTTCATTTCTATTTCATTTCTACCATTTTCTCTCTAAAAGTTGTTACTCTCAGCAGTAACTAATGGTTACCCAGGTTACTAAATCTCCAATAACCATTACCCGCTAAATCTCAACTTAACCATAAAATTCCCGAGGTACCCCTAGGCTCCTCCCGAGCCGGGTACAGAAATCCCGTTGCAACTCTTGAGTTAACTAGCTCTCTAGGACCGTCTCGGCACGTGCATCACAATAATACAACCACACCCACGTGGTACAATTCACAGAATACAATTATCACATATCAATACCGTTATGTCAATCATGGCCAAAATTACATTTACGCCCTTCTAACACGATCCGGGCCTACATGCATACTAGTATACATAGTCATGCATCTCAGATAAACAAATAGTCAAATAACATGCTTTAAATCATAACCATGCATTTAATTCATAAAATCACACATAAATCCCAACCTGCCCTCCTGGCACACTAATCAAGGTCCTTAAGCCTTATTAGCGAATTTGGGTCGTTACAACTATCCCCTCCTCATAAAAATTTCGTCCTCGAAATTTATCCAACATATCAGTCAATAAACCCGCAGCTCTTGGCCATAACTTCCAAGGTCCACCGCCTTTACTTTACTTTTCAACAACAGTCTTACAGGAGTAACAATCTTGCCTCACAAGATCTTGTCTCACGGCCATACTCTCGATAGCCTTTCGCTACACCGCAACCCTGCCGAAGCCCAGGGTCTGCCTAGGTTACAATGACCAATTCATTGTCTTATTCCTGATTCCAGAGATTCTCAAACGTCATCACCTCTACTAGGTGGGATTAGCTTGTAGGCCCCGCTGGCCTAACACTTAATACAACTTCAGAATTTTAGGCTGAATTAAGAGTCAGAACTCTCCCTTCGTCCTCTGAACACCTTACCAATCCTCGTTTGTTATTACGCAGAGACGCAGCTCTTTCCTTCCGGAACTTTATTTCCTCATAAATTAGCAATTTACCAACTCTTTAATCTTTCAAAATAGGCAGACACTCCTGCCTTAAGAAGTTTCAACGACTTCTTTGGCTTTCACTCTGAACTAAAGCCAAACTGTAGCATTCACTATCCTTCACCTCTTACCAAGCCCTATGTCGCGTTACATTAATCAAGACACCAGCAATTGCCACCACGAATAATCCATCAGGGATTACACTTCCCTTAATACCTCAAGTATTCGCCTACTCAGCGCTCAACTCGATAAGACATTTGATAACTTTCAGACTGCCAATCACTTGCAATCAACTGATAATTCCAGGTTCCCACTCTGTTCTTTTTGTCCTCTAAATCCATTCCAACAATTTAAAATACTCTTGGGTCTCAATTCCGTATCATCGACGTTTTACCCTGCTACCAGTTCCCCTGAACCAACTACATCAACTCAAACCACCGAGTTAAAAATTTTTCATGTCCAATCACTTTACTCAAGGTCCAAAGTGGTCTATTCCCGTGATACACTACCACATCACCTAACCCCTCAGGGTCCAAAGGAAAACACAAGATTCCGTCACCCGCTCGACCCTCCCGGTACGACGTACCCTAGGAGGTGGAATGATGTCCATACAGAACCCTCATTCAAAACCAAATCCTATCTGGATCCTTCACTCGATCCTGGTATCCTACTTGTACCACCATGACAGGGTCCTTCCCTGTTTCAACTCAAGCCAACACTTTGAATTCCATAGCTCAGTGACACCCACCAGCTAATCATTGCCTACTAACATTATGCCAATCTCAGACGTTGCCTTGTCTATTCTATTACAATTTATGGCGTTATCCTTTGACTTATACATGCCTCACAGCTAGGAGTTCCGCCTCCAATTACATCGCCCTTCTTTCAATCAAGGATTTCAAACACTGATCATCCGTCTGTTACTTTTCACCGCACTGAGTCTCAATGATAACCTTTCTTACTAATACTCAAGACTTAAGTTCCTTATGCCATACACAACGGTCGACTTAATGTTCCAAGTGCATCAACCATGATCCATTCTGTCGCCTCCCGCAAGGTTTAATCCATCCTCGCATCAATTTAATCCTGGGCGTACCCAACCCGTGATGCACTCCCACATTTTCATAACCTTACCATAGATCAGGTCCTTTATGAAATCACTCTTTACTTAACCAAAACACACGCAAATTCCATCATCGTCCGTAACCAATCAAATCTTACCTTGTCTTCTGAATTTCTTTCTGATTTGACACCACTCAGTCCATCTAACCTCAAACTTTACTGTTCTTCTCATCTCTGATGTAGAAATCTTCGGAGGTGCTTATGCAGTAGATGACGCGCTTACCAGTCTTGTTATGCCTTCAATTCTTTGGATGTTCTTCATTAGCTTCCTTGCGGCTTCAGATCAAATCTCCTCATACCTGTCCTTTCTTCTTGTAGCTCTATTCTGAATACTCTTGACGACTCCCAAACTAACACTCCGTAGAACCTTACCTGAGACACCGCCTTCTGGGTACTAACGTCTTCAGCCTAATAATCAGTTGCTCACCATTTCCGTCTGGGAGTAATCCACATGCACTGCTCGTGAGCTTGAAGGGGACTCGTCCATACCGTTCACGCATTCTCCGCCTAAAGAATTTACCTGTGCTGCTGCAGCTTGAACAGTTCCAGAATCCTTGTTACCAATTTCTCACACCCTACCCGGTGCCACCTAATCAATTCACGAAAAGTCTTTATCCTTGGTTTCCAACTGGTAAAATCCAGGTCCTAGATCAACTTATCGTCCCATCTTGTATCCAACATTAAACTTTTGTTCTAACCCGACGATGCCAACAATCCCCGCAGTATAGCACACTGGCTATACCAGGCTCAGATTCCTTCGATTGCTTCAATAGACTTTCTGTCGGCCAAAACCGTCTTTTACAACATTCCTTATACCGATCCTTATCTGTAGTCTGACCTTGAAGTATCCCCTAAATCTTTCTTTACATACCCACGTAATTTTTCCACTGATCAGCTCTGTCTCCTTTACGTACTCCAGATGAAATCCTCAACAATTCATCTGCCAGAGTTTCTAATTCCTTCTCAATAAGTATTACTGTCCTCGGCCTCTCAAATGGCACCTTTGAGGCAACCTCTCTATGTCCATCTCCCTCTCGGAACATTCCCAACACCGAGCCCTTCCAGTTCGTTACATGTCCAAAGCATAAGCTCGTCAGTTAAATGCTCATCCTTGAGGACTCAGCCTCGAACCTCGAATGTATCGATGCATTCCAGTTCTCCGTTTCCCGCACCATGGGAAATCCATCCTAACATCTCGAGTCATTCTACGTAGAAGTCATGCCCTCACCTGGCCTCCTCTCAGGTGGCATCCTCTTCCTCATGTATACCAATAACCTCCCTGGTTCCTATCGCCATCTTGACAACCACCTTAGTAACCAAACTTCTTTCAAAGCTCAAATTAGGTGCCCAAGCACTGTCTGGGGTCCTTTCCCCTCAAAAGTGAGAATCCGACCTCACTGCGTTCTATCACCACAAGTACCATCTTATCAATCAGACTTTTCCCCCTTTCTGGCAAACTAGAAGCCATAGAACTATCCGGGGTCCCTTTAACTTGATTATCACAAATCTATCCTTACTAATTCCATCAAAGGAAGCACCGCCCTTGCGGCTCTATCACTCATGCTCTAAACATCAACCATCAGTTCCTCGAACAACATGGCCCTCTCCGCCATCCACATGCAGACGATAAACTCATACCTCAGAGCAGCCCAAATACCTTAGACTATTCCCGATCTTAAATCCTTAAATGGGTCGTCATCAATTCCGGATACATCCATCAGTATAACTTTCCGAAATGAATTACCCAGATCACCAAACCCATTGATTTACACTGTTGTTACCCCCAACAGTCCAAGCCAAACTTATAAGCCCACCAATCTCCATGGTGCAAATCATGTCTTTAAAATCTCTTCTAACCTTTCATCATATAGGTCCTTCCAAACCCATTAAGCCAGTACCTCAGCCCGAGTACCAAATCCGGGTACCTCTCTGCCTCAACATTAACACGACCCTCTAATCAGGATCCCTCATCCCCTTAACCAAGGGTGGAATTAACTCTGCTCGTCTATTGATAAATCCCTTGCCAACTCGAGCTCTCCTCAAAACCCGAGGATAACACCCCTTAAACCTCTCATGTAATACCTTTATCTGTCCATACCTCACAGTAAACCAACACTGGTAACCTTACTGTTAACACATCGGAATCAGCTAGTTTCCCCAAAGGAATCCACTGTTCTTCTATCCCATCTCAACTAACAAACTCCACAGCTAGCTCACACACTAGTGATCCTCTGCTGCTACTTTCAGGGGTAACTGGAGATCTCAATTCCAACTTATATCTAAAACCCCCTTTCAACACAATATCACGTCCACAAAACCCTTCTAGGAACCAACAACTCAAGTTCATCCGTCCAAACCGACCAAACTCCTGAACTCAGAGGTTCATACTCTGAACCAACTCACAACTAAATCCAAATATCCACAGGTATAATGCACACACAAGCATATACTAGGTCAAATCCACAATGATATACGTTTAGCTACCAGATTCAATCGTTACTAAGTAAATCCATACTTATCATGCTTCAAACAAGCCAATATACAAATATAACTAATGAATTAAATCCAGAAAATTAACCACATACACTCAATATGCGAACCATTATGCCAATATTCATCCACATACATAATAGTATTATTCAGCATGCATCAATCCCAACATGCAATAGTCAAGGGCCAGGCCCTATCAGTATCTCATGCATATGTCATTTCATTCCCCATGCTCCATATAAATAAGCAGGCAAACAGGCATTCAAACATATATTTAGACATGTCCATCACTCATACCAACCAACCCTGAGTCGAGCTTGTCACTGACAGCGAGCGTACATGTTCGGTCGATCTCCAGAACCAATAAACCTTGGCTCGCTCTGATACCAAGTTGTAACGCCCTACATCCTTAGAGCCGTTACTAAGTGAGTTTTAAGACAAAACAGTGCAATGAACTCGCTAACCGAGGTTTTGAAACAAAAGTGTGACTAATAAAAAGTTAAGGCTGTACTCTTTGAAAATGCGTTGACTCAATAAAAAACTTCTAGTATTTAAACAATTGGGATCCCAAAATAAGGTTTGAAAACTATTTACATCATGAAATAAGTTTACAGTTGATCGGTTACAAAATCATAGATTATTACAGCCATTTTCGAATAAACCCCCAACCAAAGCAGTCGGGCAGGCCAAACATGTACGCATCGCTTCACGCTCTCCGTACTCATGGTTGGTTGACTCAATCATTGCCCTTACCTGCAACACAGAGCACCCGTGAGCCGAAGCCCAGCAAGAAAACTCATGCAGAACATAACATATGCAACGTATACAGTTTATCATAACAGATAATCCACAATTAAACAAGTCAATCATTAGACTAAGCAAACACGGCCATGCCGCCCCAGAGCCTTACCGAAGCCTGGGGTATCGGTTCTCACCGCGAGGATAACTCATGTATCCCTTGGGTCCCACCCTGAATATAGCATCCCATGTGCTAGGTGTTACTTTCGGCCCACGGCCGCCCCGGCTTACGCCGTACCCGGCCCACGGCCGCCCCGGCTTACGCCGTACTCGGCCCTTGCCGCTCATTTCATCATAATCACACATATAGTACATTCAAAATAATCATTCACTCACATCATGATTCATTTAAGGTTTAAACATTTGCACATAATACAATCTGGGGCCATGCCCTAACCTCGGGTGTTATAGTTTTCTTACCTGCACACCGAGCCTCCTGATGCACTTAAGCCACGAGCACGGTCCTCAAGCACGAGCCTCACCAACAACCTAGTCACAACACACAAGAAACATCCCTCAATACTAATCAACCCAAAACCACTTCCCGGGACCAATCCCGCACTCTCGGGACTTCTAAAACCTTAAAACAACACCCCGGAGTCATCCCCCGAACCCCCGGAGCAAAGGCCTAAAATTGCCTAAAAAATGATGCCCTGAAATTTGCCTTGTGCCGCGGCACCACATCCTTGTGCCGCGGCACCCACCAGCCAGAGGCTCCCTTGCCGCGGCACGAAAAACTTGTGTCGCGGCACGCCTTCGCAGACCCAGAATTCTGGGTTTTCTCCTGCGTTTTCTCCGAGCTAAAACCTTCCCAATTCATACTAAACCAATACCCAAACCCCAAAATCATTTTCAAACATCAAATAGACTATATAACAACCCATAACTCAAGGTTCAAGCTCAAAACATCAATACACCCAAGATTCACACCCATTGATTCCTATTTTCAGCAACTCATCCCAAAACTCAAACAACTAACTCAAGCTCTAGATTTTACAATTCAAAACAGAAATCAAAACTTAGGTATGTATAAAGCTCTTACCTCCAATGGAGAATCCACACAAGGCTTGCTTGACCCCTTCCTAGACTCCCACTTCTCCTTCTCTTCTTCTTCTTCTTCTTCTTCCTCATGCCCTAGCTTTTCCCTCTCATTTCTCTTCTCTTCAAACTCTATCAAGACTAAACATAAATAAGCCCCAAACCGTACACCCCATATACACAGCCCAAATTTGTCTATTAACCTTGCCAAATGACCACTTTACCCTTACTTACCTATCTTTTCCTACTTAAACCTCAAGGGCACTTAAGTCCTTTCATTTCTATTTCATTTCTACCATTTTCTCTCTAAAAGTTGTTACTCTCAGCAGTAACTAATGGTTACCCAGGTTACTAAATCTCCAATAACCATTACCCGCTAAATCTCAACTTAACCATAAAATTCCCGAGGTACCCCTAGGCTCCTCCCGAGCCGGGTACAGAAATCCCGTTGCAACTCTTGAGTTAACTAGCTCTCTAGGACCGTCTCGGCACGTGCATCACAATAATACAACCACACCCACGTGGTACAATTCACAGAATACAATTATCACATATCAATACCGTTATGTCAATCATGGCCAAAATTACATTTACGCCCTTCTAACACGATCCGGGCCTACATGCATACTAGTATACATAGTCATGCATCTCAGATAAACAAATAGTCAAATAACATGCTTTAAATCATAACCATGCATTTAATTCATAAAATCACACATAAATCCCAACCTGCCCTCCTGGCACACTAATCAAGGTCCTTAAGCCTTATTAGCGAATTTGGGTCGTTACAACACCTATCCTGTTCAAACTTATGAAAGGTTCACTTATCAGTTAAGCCCGAGTGACCCTATCGTCACATGGCTATAAGGGGTTGTACCCGCTTTTGTGACTTTTGCGACTGTCACCTATTTGTTTGGACTGATGGTCCTGAATGATTATTACGATCACTGTTGATATTATATCATGCTTTGTTGTGTTTTCTTGCTGGGCCTTGGCTCATGGGTGCTATGTGGTGCAGGTAAAGGGAAAGAAAAGCTCACCCAGCCTTGAGTGGAGAGCTTAGGTGGTGATGTGTACATATGCGGCCGCTTGACCACCACGACCAAGGCGTTCTCAGAGGAACTACGGGGCTTACCCTATTTTTGCCGCTTAGGTCGGCAGGATTGTAAATTTGAAACAGTAATGACCATTTTGTACTGAGAACAACTTGTAAATGTTTTTTATTAGCTCTGCAGAGCAGTTTGTAATGAAAGATATCCAATCCTTTTTATTAGTTTTCTGCCTTAACCTGTTAATCACACTTAGAGCACGTTTTTAACCAAAGGACTCGGGTAGCGGGTCAAATTTCCGGTTCACCGTTCACCGTAACTATTCTGGGGTAACCAGGGCGTTACAATGATGATGATGATGGATGATGGATGGATGGGCAGCTAGAACTGGGCGGGTGGAAGGTTGAAGAAGAAGAAGAAGAAAGTTTGGGTTTTGTTGTTAATTTTTAGTTTAGGATATATTTAATTTTGGTTGATTTTGTTTTAATTAGTGATTTATTTTTTATTGGTTTTAATTAGTTAATTAGTAATTTTCAATTTTATATTTTTTTTTTAAATTTTATTATACATAATTTAATTCATTAATTAAAAAATATGAGGGTATTTTGGTCATATTGAAAAAATAAATTGACCAAAATCAGGCTTAGGGTATCATTTTGTTCCATTTTACAAAACACATGGTTTGTTTTGTCATTTAACAAAACATAGGGGCCGATCAAGTATTCGGGCAAAACATAAAGGCCAAACTAGTATTTTCCCTTTTTTATTATTCTTTTCAAAATTTATGATCATTTATATATTTATATAAATGATAGCCCTAAGGAGATGTGTGACATTCTAAATCTATATTTTAAATTATTTTATTTAAAGGATACTTGAAGTCTAATTCTCCAAATAAAAACTGTCTTGTAATCATTTTTCTCCATAGTGAAAATAGTGTACGTTCTTTTAATTGATAATTATTTTTCAATTATTATTACTACTATTACTTTTACATATTGTCACATTTAATTTTTGTAACCACTTTTGCTAATGAACTATTTTCATGCTATTTAATTATGATATAATTTATTTATCTATCTATTTATCATTGCATTCGTAAAATTGATTATTGAAAGCTTAAAATTTTGTATTTCACTTTCTTTTTTATTTTATTTTTATTTATTTCTTGTCTCTTGTGTTTAGTTTTTATTTTATCTTTTATGAAGTCTCATGTTTGACCCCGAATTCTCAGTGTATGAGAATACAATTTCAAAGAGCCATTGTTCAAGTTTGATATAGAGTCTATTTTTTTATGCATTTCTTTCTTCTTAGACTTATTGGGTATATGTATGTTTAATTTTATTTTTTTGCTAAACCTGATTGTTATTTGCACATGCACGGTTTCATTTATAATTTTTGTTGGTAACAAAAGAAATTTTGGAAAATGTGACTGATCATCATCAATATATAAAAATTAATTAATCAACTTAAACCAAATTAAAACAAAA
Organism: Humulus lupulus; assembly: GCF_963169125.1. Classification (NCBI taxonomy): domain Eukaryota; kingdom Viridiplantae; phylum Streptophyta; class Magnoliopsida; order Rosales; family Cannabaceae; genus Humulus; species Humulus lupulus. The sequence continues at coordinate 107,528,095 of NC_084797.1, read as the reverse complement.
TCCATTATTTTGTGTATTAATATTCTAACATTTTTTTCCTATTTTTGAATTTTTTTTAGCAAACTTTCATATCTATAAAAAAAATAATTAATTTAAACCAATGAAAATTAAATAAATTATTGTCACGTTATACATAATCATGTGCTTAAACAATTGAGAGCAAAACCTTTTTTGGTTTTTTCTCTCATTTTTTATTCTACTTTTTCTAATTTATGATTGATTATAATAAATAATAAGTATAATAAACATTTATATAATTATTTATGCTTTTTATTTAATCGTAAATAATTTTACAAAAATATATCTTAACAACATATATAATTTTAATTTTAATTCTAATTTGATGTATTTTTAACAAGTTAACTATATATAATTTAAATTCAAATTTGATTAGATATTTAATTACGATAATTATTTACTTAAATTATAAATATAATAATAAACGTCATCTTTCTCATTTTTTATTCTACTTTTCTAATGTATGGCTATTAATTAATTAATTAATTAAGAGAAAATCTCTATCTATTTTTTTATTCTAATAATAATTATAATAGATGTCAGTTAAAAATATCTATATATTAAGGATAAATATCATTTTTGTATCGCTCAAAGTTCTCATATAGTATCGAAAACACAGTGTTGGATCATAAACATACACGTTGCTCTTTTATTGAATGAAAATTAAGATAAGTGAATGGATCCATGGTTTTACAAAAAAAAAAAAAATAGTAGTCTTTAACAAAATAAAGCTAGCAACATTATAAATAAAAGAACACTTTAAAGAGAATGTTGTGGAAAATAAAATCTTCGGCCCGTTGATCATTCCTCGGCTATATGGTCCCCACAAAGACATCACTAAGCTCTTAGGTCCCACTCGACATAGACCTTTCTATCTTTAATTGCCTGAATCAACAACATCATAAAGGGGTGAGCTTATAAGCCCAGTAAGGAAAATACAAACAAGAGTCAGTCATATTATCATATAATCAAACATATCATAAATTTCACAAGAGTCATAACAAACTTAGTTATTCTAATCATACAACATCATAAAATCCTAAGTCACAACATAGCCTAAGTCATAATCATAAATCATAATCTAAATCATAGTTCATAGTCATAAGTCATAGGTCCTAATAATAGGTCATAAGTTATAATAATAAATCATAGGTAATAGGTCATAATTATAAGACTGATATAATAAAAAGATAATTGCTTATACAGGGGTGGCAATTAAGCCCCGAACATAAGTCTGTCATACACCGGACATCAACTTAGGTCTGTCATAAAATTTTGGCAACCAAGCCTACGGGACATAAGTCTGTCATACATCATTAGACACCTTAGGTCCAGCCACACTTACCCCATTATTGTACCTGAAATGTTAGGTCATACAAAACATAAACTAGGTCATAAACTAAAGTACCTAATTTTCCTTACCAAATTCGGGATATTGGAAACAAGTGCGAGATCGGAAACTCCTAAAACCAAACATTAAAAAACATAAGCTCTCTAGAGAAAAGAAGATGAAGATAAGATCTAAACCATCAGAATAAAGACTTACGAAAACCTTAAGTTTCAAAGAAATCGAGCACCTAATCAAAATTTATTATAACGAGTTAGGATTTAACTAAAAGAAAAGAATAAGAAGAATGGAAATGGACTAAACCTGAAGATTAAGAGTACCTTAGATAGCTTAGAGCCTCGATTTGTACGTCAAACACCAAAATCATACTATAGCCTACTTCCCAAGTGTTTAGAAAAGCTTAGATTTGAAAGCTTTAACCCCAAAACCCTAGTGTTTCTCTCTAGAACAAAAATAGCAACTTGGAGGCTCTAAAAAGTGTTTGAAAGATGATGAAAATGGCTGAGTGAAGGGTCCTATTTATAGAGTTCAAGGAGTGAAAAAAACTCCCATTAAATTGAATAAATAAATGAATAAAAATTGGATTTTCCACTCAACAAATTCCCAGAACTTGGTCAAAATCATTCAAGAACAAGTCCAAGATGTTGAGGGCTGTTTCTTGCTTCGAATTCCACGGAAATTCAAAAGTGACCACAGGAGCTGATATATCGCCCCCTATAGGCGATATATTACCTACACTATATTCCCAAGGGTCTGTGGTTTCGTTCATGCAAAGTCGACGTATTTTTTTGTAAAAGCATAGGCGATATTTCGACCCCTATAGTTGCGATATATCGACTTACATTGATGTACTAATCCACATTCTTGCACATTTTAGGCACACTTAAAGTTGTTCAAACTACTTTGGCTGAGTAATACGAGATCCTAGCATCTAAGGGAAGGTTCTAGACTTCCTAGGCTTGTCCTTGATTATATTATTTATCTATAATCCTTAAATCCTTTAATAAACATACATGTGACAAATGTCACATTCTTAATTACTCTATCTAAACCTTATGTAACGCCCTACTTCCTTAGAGTCGTTACTAAGTGAGTTTTAAGACAAAACAGTGCAATGAACTCACTAACCGAGGTTTTGAAACAAAAGTGTGACTAATAAAAGTTAAGGCTGTAATCTTTGAAAATGCATTGACTTAATAAAAACTTCTAGTATTAAACAATTGGGATCCCAAAGTAAGGTTTGAAAACTATTTACATCTTGAAATAAGTTTACAGTTGATCAGTTCTAAAAATCATAGATTATTACAGCCATTTTCGAATAAACCCCCAACCAAAACAGTCAGGCAGGCCAAACATGTACGCGTCGCTTCACGCTCTCCGTACTCATGGTTGGTTGACGCAGCCATTGCCCTTACCTGCAACACGGAGCACCCGTGAGCCGAAGCCCAGCAAGAAAACTCATGCAGAACATAACATATGCAATTTATACAGTTTATCATATCAGATAATCCACAGATAAACAAGTCAACCATTAGACTAAACAAACACGGCCATGCCGCCCTAGAAGCCTTACCGAAGCCTGGGGTATCGGTTCTCACCGTAAGGATAACACATGTATCCACCGGGCCCTGCCCTGACTATAAGCATCCCATGTGCTAAGTGTTACTTCCGGCTCCGCTGCCGTACCCGGCCTACGCCGCACTCGGCCCTTGCCGTTCATTTCATTATAATCATATATAGCATAAATCAAGCAACATTCAAACAAATGCCAATTTATTTAAATCTGCACCCTAACATGTAATGCAATATAGGGCCATGCCCGGCAATCATCTCATCATGCAACATGCAATATAGGGCCATGCCCGGCAATCAAACTATGGGCCCATGCCCTATCCTACGGGTGTTATAGTTTTCTTACCTGTACTCCGAGCTTCCTGATGCACTAAAGCCGCGAGCACGGTCCTCTAGCACGAGCCTCTCCAATATCCTAGTCACAACACACATGAAACATCCTTTAATACTAATCAATTCAAAACCACTTCCCGAGACCAATCCCACACTCTCGGGACTCCCAAATTCCTAAAACAATTCATCGAAAACATCTCCCGAACCCCCGGAGCAAAAGCTCAAATTTGCAAAATTTCCCATCCTGAAAAAGGCGTAGCGCCGCGGCGCTACCCGCAAGGGCCGCGGCGCCCAGCGAAGTCAGAGAGCTCCTTGGCTGTAAACAGCCTCGCGCCGCGGCGCCCAAGAACAGGGCCGCGACGCTCCTTCGCGAACCTAGAAAAACTGGGTTTTTCCTCTGCATTTCATCATCCAAAACACTCCCAAACTCACACCTAAGCCCCAAAATCAATTTCAAACTTCAAATAGACCATACATCAACCCATAAACATCATAACCCAACTCAATAACACAATCATACTCAAAATCCACCCATTTGATCTCAACTTAAGAAATCTAAACCCAAAACCTTGGAAAGCGTAACTCAAGCATTAAATTCCTCAAATCAACACAGAAAACAAACTTAAGTGTGTATAAAATCCATACCTCAAGTGAAGAATCCTCCCAACAAGCTTCCTTGATCTCCTCCTAAGCTTCCAATTCAGCCCTTCTACCCTTCTTCTTCTTTTCTTTTTACTTGCCCTAGCTCTTCTTTCTCCTCCTCTTTCTTCTCTTCAATTTTCTATCAAAGCATCAAGTGACCCCAAATGCCCAAACCGTGTAGCCCTAAAACCCAGCTGAAAATTTTATATTACCCTTGCCAAATGACCATGCTACCCCTCCAAATAATCCTTTCCCAACTAAGTCCTCAAGGGCACTCTAGTCCTTTCACTAATATTTCAATTCTACCATTTTCCAACTAAACTTGTTACTCACAGCAGTAACTAATGGTTACCCAGGTTACTCAATCACCAATAACCATTACTCGCTAAATCTCAACTTAACCATAAAATTCCCGAGGTACCCCTAGGCTCCTCCCGAGCTGGCTATAGAATTCTCGTTGTGACTCTTAAGTTAAACTAGCTCTCTAGGACCGTCTCGGCACGTGCATCACAATAATAACACCACACTCACGTGGTACAATTCACAGAATACAATTACCACATATATGCCCTCAGCGGGCTAAAATTACCAATTTATCCCTATCATGCAAACGGGGTCCACATGCATATTTATTTCACCTAACATGCATACTAACCCCGTAGTCATGCATCTCGAATGTTCAATTAGTCATATAACATGCTTTAAATCATAACCATGCATTTAACTCATAAAATCACACATAAATCCCAACATGCCCTCCTGGCACACTAATCAAGGCCCTTAAGCCTTATTAGTGAATTCGGGTCGTTACACCTTAGGTTATAATAAATAATATTTCTAGAACCATCTACATAAATCAAACCTTATGATAAAATTAATATTTCTAAACTATAGGCTGAACTTTATAAAATCTATAAATATCTCTACGAGTTCCAAAAAATTCCCGACTTTGAACCAATATCCACAAAAACTAGAATACTATAGCGTAAGCTAATACTATCTAACTAAGTAAAATTCCAAGGTGCTACAATTCTCCCCTACTTAAAAGAATTTCGTCCTCAAAATATACTTACCAATTACCTCGGGATATCGCTCCCTCATATATTCCTCCAATTCCCATGTTGCCTCTCTTTTAGTGTTATTGCTCCACAAGATTTTGTCCATAGGGATACTTTTGGACCTTAACTCCTTAGTTCCCCATTCTAGAATGCGTACTGGTCGTTCCTCATAACTGAAATCTTGTTTTAACTCTAGAGCCTTTTAATCGAGCACATGGGATGGATCTGATACATACCTTCTCAACATAGATATATGAAAAACATTATGTGTTTCAGCTAATGATGGCGGTAAAGCCAATTGATATGCTACTTGTCCTACTTTGTCCAATATCTCAAAAGGACCTATAAACCTCGAGCTTAACTTTTATTTCTTTCTGAAATGCATAATTCCCTTCATCGGAGAAACTTCGAGAAAGACTTGATTGCCTACTGAAAACTCAACATTTTGCTTCTTAGCGTTGGCATAGCTCTTCTAGCAACTTTGAGCGGCAACCATTCATTGTCTAATCTTTTCTACTGCCTTTGTTGCTTCTCTTACGGCCTTGGGTCCTAAGTAACATCTTTCACCAACCTCGTCCCAATCAAGTGGTGATCGACATTTCCATCCATATAGCATCTCATAAGGTGCCTTGCCTATCGTTGCCTGATAACTGTTGTTGTAAGAGAATTCTATTAATGGAAGATACTTGCTCCATGATCCTGAGAAATCTAAACCACATGCTCTCAGCATATCTTCTAATATTTGTATGGTATGTTCTGACTGACCATCGATTTGAGGGTAAAATGTCGTACTTAGTTTTAAATTAGTGCCCATTTCACGCTGTAGATTTTCCTAGAGCTTTGAGGTAAAAGCTAATCCTCTATCAGAGACTGTTATCTTTGGAACTCCATGTAGTCTCACTATCTCTGCCACGTAAAGCTCTGCAAATTGTTCCGCATTGAAAACTGTTCTTACTGGTAAGAAATGAACGGACGTTGTAAGTCTGTCTATAATCACCCACATAGAGTCATGCTGCTTAGTGGTTCTTGGTAACCCCATCACGAAGTCCATTGCTATATCTTACCATTTCCATTCGGGAATCTCGAACGGTTGTGATGTTTCAATGGGTCTTTGATGTTCGGCCTTAACTTGTTGACATGTAAGGCATTTTGCTACAAATTCTACTATGTCTTTCTTCATCTCCGGCCACCAGTACATTGTCTTGACATCGTTGTACATCTTCGTCGATCCCGGGTGAAGTGAATATGGAGTAGTGTGCGCTTCCTTCATAATACTATCTCTTAATTCACCTTTTTCTGGAACACACACTCGGCTCCTATATCGTAGCATGCCTTCTTTTGTCAAGGAAAAATCAGCATTCTCTGAGCTTTGTAGTGTTGCCTTCTTCTTAAGAAGAAACTCGACCTCTTGTTGTTTCTCCTTTATTTCCTCCATTAGTGTTGACTTAATCGTGAGGCCAGCTAGTTGTCCAGTTATTAACTCAATTCTGGACTTCTTAATATCATCTTGTAAGTGATGTGCTATCCTCTTAAGGGTCGATATGCTTCTGTAACTCTGTCTACTAAGTGCGTCTACCACGACATTAGCCTTTCCCCGATGATATGTAACGACCCAAATTCACTAATTAGGCTTAAGGGCCTTGATTAGTGTGCCTGGAGGGCATAATGGAGATTGTGTGTGATTTTAATGACTAAGATGCATGATTATGATTTTAAGCATGTTATATGACTATGTGTGTATTACGTTATGTGATAACTATGCTATGTGATTTTTACCGCGTGGGTGTGGTGGTATCAATGTGATGCACGTGCCGAGACGGTCCTAGAAAGCTAGATAATGGTAACTGGTGATTTGGTAACTTGTGTAACTGTTAGTAACCATAGAGAGTAACAGGTTTTATTGGAAAAGTGGTTGAATTGTAATGTTAGTAAAAGGACAAGTGTGCCCTTGAGGTTTAGTTAGAAAGGGATATTTATGGAGGGATTAAGTGGTCTTTTGGCAGTGAATAGGTGAGTTTCAGCTGAAGGGAAATACAATTACGTATAACACTTTGGGGAAGTTAGTTTATGCTGAATTTTGAAGACCTAGAAATAGAGCAAAAGAAAGATAGAAGAGGGCAGCTGAATTTGGCTCTTGGAAGGAGAATCGAGGGGGTTTGAAGTTATCAATCAAGCCTAGGCCAAGAATACTCAGAGGTAAGGATTTATCTATGATTTGTCTAAGTTTCAAGTCTGGTTTTTAGAGGATAAGCATGAATTGAAACAAGTTGGTGGCTGGTTTTGAATGAATTCAAAGTTGGAATAATCAAAAGAGAAGGTGGTTTGAAGCTGGAGGTTGGACTCTCCATTCAAGGTAAGGATTCTGTGTAATTTTAAAGCTTATTTCTGTTATGGATTAGGGAATTTGAAGTGTGGTTTGGGTTTGGGTTTAAGTTTTTAACTTTCTGGTTTGAGTTATTAAGGCATGGACCTCAAGAGTGAATTTTGGGAATGATTGTGTAATTGAGCTAGGGTATGATGTTTCTAGGTTGTTGTGAGGTCTATTAGGAGTTTTGGGTTGGTTTTGGGGCTTAGGTATGAGTTTGGAATGATTTGGAATGGTTTGGGTTCGGGAAAAACGTAAGAGAAAACCCAGAATTCTGGGCTCGCGAAGGAGCGCCGCGGCGCTGTTCTTGCACGCCGCGGCGCAAGGCTGTTTCTGGGTAGAGTGTGTTCTCTGACTTGCTGGGCGCTGCGGCGCTAGGCCAATTTCAGGACATGGGATTTTGCAATTTTGAGCCTTTGCTCCGGGGGTTCGGGGATGCCTTCGGTGCATTGTTTTAGGGATTTGGGGGTTCCGAGAGTGTGGGATTGGTTCCGGAAAGTAGTTTTGGATTGGTTAATGACAAAGGATGTTTCATTTATGTTGTGATTAGGTCTTTGGAGAGGCTCGGGGTTGTGGACCGTGCTCGCGACTTCGTGGCATCAGAAATTAGTGTATTGAAAGGTAAGAAACTGCACCCGGTGGTATGGTTGTGATGGGACTAAGTGCTCCCAAAGGTTATATCGTGTCAACGTTGGTATTACGCCATGGGACATGTCATAACGGTCTAAGAGTGTCGTACATGAATTTAGCGCACAGGGCGCAGATTGGCCACTGGGAGCCAAGAACAAGGGGATAACAGAGGGAGCAGCCTGAGGGTGCTAGCCCTGGTTATCGTTTGTGAATTGTGTATATTGTGAATTGAAATGCCTAGTATGTGGAATACTTGATCGTATTGACTGATGATATATCTGAGTTTATGTGATGCTATGTGAGATGTTGATTTGTTTGTTAGTTGTTCATGCTTTGCTGTTGTTATGTTTTCTTGCTGGGCCTTGGCTCACGGGTGCTACGTGGTGCAGGTAAAGGCAAGGGCAAGCTGGACGAAGCCTGAGGTGGAGAGCTCCAAGGTGGAATGTACATAGCCAGCGGTTCGACCGCCACGGTCGAGGAGTGGACCAGGACAGGGATCACCTAACAGTTTATTTTTCCTTAGTATGGCCGGTTGTTGTACATGAGCCTTGTGTCTTTTGTAAACGGTATTTGGATTTAATATTTCTGGGATCCCATGTAACAGATTATACTTTTTAATGAAAATGTGGCTTTTGAGACCAAAACGTTTCTAACCCTGGTTCCTTTATAGTTTCAATGACACGATTTTATTTAAATGACTTGATTAGCAAGTCTGGCACTTTATAAACACACAGTGTAACGGTCTTGGCTATCCAGGGCGTTACATGATACAAGATCTCATAATCATAGTCTTTTACTAGCTCCAACAACCTTCGTTGCCTCATATTGAGTTCCTTTTTCGTAAAGAAGTACTTTAAACTTTTGTGGTTCGTATAGATTTCGAACTTTTCTCCGTACAGATAGTACCTCCAAATCTTTAGAGCAAAAACCACCGCTGCTAATTCTAGGTCATGGGTCGGGTACCGCTGCTCGTACTCCTTTAGTTGTCTTGAGGCATATGCAACCACCTTTTTGTTTTGCATCAAAACGCACCCAAGTCATTGGTTCGACGCGTCGCAATATACTACAAACTTTCCCTTATCATTTGGGATGCATAGAACTAGGGCTGATATGAGCTTGTCCTTTAATGTTTGAAAGCTTTCTTAACACTTCTCCGTCCATGTGAACTTATGTTGCTTCCTTGTTAAATTTGTTAAGGGTGTAGCTATTTTTGAGAACCCTTCTACAAATCGTCTATAGTATCCCACTAATCCCAGAAAACTTCTTACTTCAGTGGCGCTCTTAGGGTTGGGCCAGTCTTTCACAACTTCCATCTTGGTTGATTCTACTTCTACGCTATTTTTGGATACAATGTGTCCTAGAAATGCCACCTTCTCTAGCCAGAATTCGCATTTCTCATATTTAGCGTATAATTGATGACTTTTGAGTCTTTCCAACACCAGTCATATGTGCTCTTCATGCTCAGCTTTCTTCTTTGAGTAGATCAATATGTCGTCTATAAACACCACAACGAACTTATCCAGGTAGTCCTTAAATACTCAGTTCATAAGATCCATGAACGCGGGTGGTGCATTCGTTAAGCCAAAAGACATTACCAGGAACTCGTAGTGTCCATATCTGGTCTGAAAAGTTGTCTTTGAGATATCATCTTCTCGTTCTCTTAGCTAATGATATCTTCAAGAACACCATAGATCCTTGTAGTTGATAAAAAAAGATCTTCTATTTGAGGGAAAGGGTATTTATTCTTAATCTTTACTTTATTTAGTTCTCGATGGTCGATTCACATCCTCATGCTCCTATCCTTATTTTTTACAAAAAGCATTGGTGCTCCCCAAGGTGAATAGCTCGGTAGGATGAAACCTTTGTCTAATAGCTATAGCAGTTGCATCTTTAACTCCTTTAACTCGGCAGGTTCCATTCTATAGGGAGATTTCAAGATTGGTGTCGTCTCTAGTGCCAACTCTATTTCGAACTCAATTTCCCTACTCAGAGGTAATCCCGGTAGATCTTCTGGAAACACCTCTGAAAATTCGCATACAATATGTACGCTCTTTGGTTCGAGTTGCGTCTCTCGTGACTTGTCCACCACGTTGGCTAGAAATGTCTGTGTAATGACCCAACTACTCTAGACTTTTGGACCATTAACGAAAACTATACATACTAATCCTTAATAACACTTACAAGTGAAAATACCATAACTTTATTAAGAAACTTGTAAAAATAAGAGTTAAACTTACATAAAATTTAGGTTAGGATATGGGATCCCATTGTTTTAAAAACAAAACAAAACATAATTTAAAATAAAAAGGAATTACATAACAAGTGCGGAAAAATACATGTAAAAACCATAAAAACAAAACTACATCCTCGAATCGAAACGCTCGGCTCTTGAATCCATTCCGCCTCAATACACATTCTCCAAGCTTCCAAGAACCTTTCCCGCCACTAAGGCTATTTTCCTGCACATATAAACAAAAAGGAATGAGCCTAATGCCCAGCAAGGAAAATCTAACACATAGTTCATATACATAAATTTCATAAGAAACATAAAAACATAACATAACACTTATATCATACACATACTATAATGGCCATTATTACTTGGGGTCCCATAGACTAAACAAGTCATATGCCCATTAGATTAGTGGAGTCCTACTAGCTAAGCAGGTCATATACCCATAATCCATTTGGGGCTTGTTAGTCATATGGGTCATATGCCCAAGCCTACAAACAGACATAACATAACATAACATAACATATTTCATAACATAAAAACATAAGATAACATATAAAAAGCATATAACATATAAATTCTATCCTATTTTCCTTACCAAAATTACCAGGATAAGAGGACAGAGTTGGGACTTTGGAACACTCCTAAGAACCATTTGAAAAAGAGTGAGTATAGTGAAGAAGAGAAATGAAAGGAATAGAAGGACTAAACCATTGAGAAAATACTTACCAAAAACTTATGTGCAAGTTCTTAGATTTCCTAACCAAAATAAAGATTAAGGTTAGAAGGCTGATAGAAGATTATGAGAACTTAAAGAAAATAATACCAATGAACTAGAGTGTGGAAATACCTTGAAGACTTGTAAGACCAATCTAAACCTTGAACTGAAATACTATAAAACCTTACTTCCCCAAGTGTTTGATAAGCTTATGATGATCAGCTTATGATTCCCAACCCAAGTGTTTACACTCTCACACTCACCTAGCAACTTGCAGCCTCTGAACTTAGAGCAAAAGATGAATAATGGCTGGGTACTAGGTCCTATTTATAGAGTTTAGGAATGAAGAGATCTTCATTTAACTTGAATAAAAATAATGGCTTTTTAAGTGAAAATAATTTGAATTATCGTTCAGCAGAGGCTGAAGACTTGTTCAAAAAGATGCTAGACTTATCAAGAGGTTGAAGGGCTGAATGGAAAATGATTTCAAAAACTTCCAAAATATGCTGAGAGGGGCGATATATCGCCCCCTGTAGGCGATATATCGCCTGGGCTAGTATGCCCGAGGCAGTCGTGCATCGTTTCGTGTTTTTCGTATCTTCATGTTGCGATATATCGCCCCCTATAGCTGCGATATATCGGCATACGCTGATTATTTAAACACGAAATTACACATTTTTAGCTTAATTCAAAATGAGTAAACATCCTTGACTAAGCCCTCTAACGTTTTCAAAGCTGCTGACTGACCTTAGGGTATTCAAATTTTAACTTAATAAATTAAATCCTCAAAATACTTAATCATTATTAAACCCATACATAACATGTGCTTAAAATCCTATTGGTTCTTATCTAAACCTTATAGGATAATAAATATTATCCTCAATATCAGTCATATTAATCAAACCTTAGGTTAAAAGTAATATTCTTAAACTATAGGTTAAACTTAGAAAATCTACAAGTACTACTATGAGTGTCCAAATAAATCCCGGTCTGAACCAAAAATCCACAGTCATAAAGATAATACTATAATTACTATAATACTACTATCTAACTAGCTAAGTAAAGTTCTTGGACTCTACAGTCTGGCAACCGCTACTGATTAACCGTTGAGCTTTGAGAACTAAGACTATCTGTATGCAAGTTTGAAAAACTTCTCCTTTGTAGGTGAACCGCTCTCCGCTTTCTTTTTGAAAGTTGACTGTCTTACCCTTACAGTCTATCGTTGTCCCATGATTTGCTAAACAGTCCATGCCTAATATTACATCATAATCCTTAAGGTCTAACTCAATCAAATCTACTGGTAACTCTCTTCCTTCGATTCTTACTACAACTCTACGCACCCCTCGACTAGATAGCATTCTTTCCCCCGAAGGTAACTCCATTACAAACTTATCTATAAAATAGTTCGCATGGTTTATCTAAGCTATCAATCATATTCATAGAGACAAAAGAATGCGTAGCTCTTGAATTGAATAAAACATTGCATAGTTTACCAGAGATAGTGACCTGACCTGTTACCACTGTATTACTGGTTTCTGCTTCACCTCTAGTAAGAGCAAAAACTATGGTTGGCACAAGCTTGTCATCTTTCTTCTAGCCCTTCAACTTTGGGCAATCCTTTTTAATGTGCCCTTCTTGTCCACAATTAAAGCAACCTTTGGTCTTGTATCTGCACTCCCCTGAATGCTTCCTTTTTGCAAAAAGGGCATTGGGGATATTCCACGCAGGGTTTCTTATTCACGTTACTTTCTGATGCAGTCTTACCCTACTTGCCTGCCCTTTGGTTTTGACCATCGTCATGTTTTCGTTTGTGGTCATTCTGTTCATTGTTATTCTTTTTGGCATCTCTTCTGGTCGTGCTTTCCTTCATAATGCTTTATTTCGCCTGCTCAGCTTCCAAGGCTACCTCTAATGTTTCTACATAAGTGTTTATTCCCCGTAATAGTTTCACATCATGGGCTATCATAAGTTTTAGTCCCTTCACAAATCTTTGAATTCTCAACGTCTCAATGGGTATTGTGTTTGCTGAAAACTTAGTCAATCGATCAAACTTTCTGGCATACTCAGTTATAGTCAAATTCCCTTGAGTTAGCATGATGAATTCATCCACCCTAGTGGCTAGAATCATAGGACTATAGTACTTCTTACTAAACACTTGGATGAATGTCATTGTGTTTATATCCCTAGTTTTTTTTACCACATCCCACCAGATGCAGGCATCTTTCTTAAGCAAGCTTGAAGCACATGAGACTCAATCTTCGTTTCCCAGCTCCATGTGTTCTAAAATGGACTCTACCGGTCGAAGCCATTCTTCCGCTTATACTGAATCGGATCCTCCATCGAAGTTTGGCGGTTGCTGCTTCCTGAAGCGTTCATATACTGCCTCGTAACGAGGTTCTTCCAACTGTGGTAATTGTGCTAGGGGAATGACTTGTTTTGCCACTTGTTGTTGTTGTCCTTGGTTTATTTGGAACTCTTATTCCCTTCTCCTTAGTTCTGCCCTAACACAGGCATTTTCTTTTTCCAAGTTATCTCAGGTAGCAATAGCTGCTGGTTCTTCCGCTACATTGGGTGCCTCTAGCACTCCCAGGGCTGCTGGCTTCATATATGGGGGTGGCGGCTACTCCTCTTCCTCGCCCCCTTCCCCTTCCTTGACCTCTCCCTCAATCTCTTCCCTGGCCATTTAGTCTTTCAGATCTTCTTGGTTCCTACTCCATGTTTCTTTTCTGTTTCCCCAAAAGAGAAAAAAAATTGTAAAAGCTAATGTTGACCGCGTTTTTAGCCAACGACGTGAGAACGTCAAATACGACAAGCCTTCAAGAGAAATCAAAACGACAACAGACGGTATAAACAAGAAAAGTAAAGAACACAGGAGATTTTTATAGTGGTTCAGCCCCGATTGTCGGTAATAGCCTAATCCACTTAGAGTTGTGATTTATAAATCTATACTCAAGATCAGATGGACTATGCCAACTGAGTTTCTTCAGTATAAATTGTGAAAATACAAGAATTCTCTCTAATTTCAGCACTTTCTCTCTCTAGAATAGACAGACCCAATTTTCTCTCTCTAGAAAGAAGAAGCCCAAGAAGCCCCTCTCTCATCTCATAAGCTCTCTATTTATAGAGATGGGATCCTCAACGGATATCCCCTTATAATAGGGATATTTTACTATATTTATTATATTTATATTACAAATAAACATTCAACATTCAAAATGTAACAAACTCCCCATTTGTGGGAAGAATGAGAGATTCCCGTGCATGTTGTTGAAGTTGTGTCTGACTTAGTCTCCTCTAGCTAGTTGGTCCACCTCCTACTCGCTACCCATGCAAGGGCTGGTTGAACATGCATGGTGGTAGGTTGAACGTGCATGGTGGTAGGAGATGCACTTCTCTCCTCTAACATGCACTCTCCTCTAGCATGCCATGTTCCTCCTTGAACCAATCTCCTTGGCTTCTCCTCGGACTAAGGTGGTCCGAGGCAACCTCCTTGGCACCTCACCTTGAACAACATTGAGGGAACCTCACCTTGGACAATATTGAGGCAACCTCACCTTGGACAATATTGAGGGAACCTCACCTTGGACAACATTGAGGCAACCTCACCTTGGACAACATTGAGGCAACCTCCTTTAGCATCTCCCAAACATGTCCGATCGAACATTGTATAGACTTTCCTTATGAAAGTCTAAGTCTCCATTCTCTTGCATGAGACTCCTCCTTCTTAGCTATTTACCTTGGGCACGTTCGAGCCAACACTTAGAAAACCTTGGGAGGCTTACCTCCTACACACCCTTGGGGTCTCCTAGGACCACACCCTCCTTGGGGTCTCCTAGGACCACCCTCTTAGCTCTCCTAGGAGGCACTCTCCTAGATGCATTCTCCTTAGCCTCCTAGGATGCATTCTCCAATTTTTGGGTATAACAGCTAAGACAAACCAAACAAGCAGAGGTTATAACTTAGTCTATTGTACTACTGTCTATTAGGTCCATCTATCTACTAAAACTACCCTATTACAACTAAGTCCAACTCGGGTAAATGGGCCTTAACAATTGAATCTTCCATGTAGGAGGGTTGGGTTCAATATCGTACCCACTACTAAGGCCCCCTAACTTCCCCTTGAACGCAAAAAACAGGAATTTGAACCCTTGCTTTATTAATTGTTATTCATTTTAATTAGATCTAATTTGGGGGCCTACACAAATGGGCTAACCCATAAGAGAGGACTTTAAACCTTACACTTTCAATTGAATCCAAAATTCTTTTACTAAACAATGAAACAAAATAAAAGAAAATAACATGTTTTATTAAAAATAAGAAATTAATTACAAACTAGTGAAAATTTGTAAAAATAACATAAAATAAAACTTAACGATGTGTTCTTATGTTCGTCTAATCCTCCACATCGAATCCTTATTGAGTGTAGATAAACCTTGAAGTAAAAGGAACTTGATTAAGAAATCCTTCCCTAAGGTTGTTTGATAATTGATGAACCATTTCTCCTATTTCTCCATTTGGTAATATAATATCCTCGAATATTCTAAAATTTCGTGCAAACCTATCCATAAATATGTCATATTTATCTTCAATAGGTACATCATTATCAAATAAAACTTCATTCCATGCTATCCTTAAGTTTGGTTCTGCTAACAGTAGTTTGGCTGAGTGCATGAGAGCAATGAACTTCTCATGTGATTTTAAAAGGGCTATATAACTATCGATAATCTTTTCTATTTCCTTGTGAATTTGGTTGATTCTAAGAAACACTCTCAAACTCATTCTCATACTTAGGGTCTGGTATTCTTCTTATCGCTTTAACTTTTCTAACCACACTTGAGTCCATTGAGCTAAATTCTAAAAATAACACAAGAAAAACACTACAAACATATTTTGAAAATTGTGTATACTTACTTGCTAGTAAGTTGGTCCTTTGTAGTTGTCGTGTGTATTTCTTGAGAACGTTCAACACCAATATAGTTGTGGCTCTAGTACCACTTATAACACCCTAATTTCTCATAAATTATTGAGAACATAGCATTGAATCATAAACATAAACATTGCTCTTTTATTGAATAAAATTAAGATAAGTAAATGGATCCATGGTTTTACAAAAATAAAAATAGTAGTCTTTAACAAAATAAAGCTAGCAACAATATAAATAAAAGAACACTTTAAAGAAGATGTTGTGGAAAATGAAATCATCGACCCGTTGATCATTCCTCAGCTATATGGTCCCCACGAATACATCACTAAGCTCTTAGGTCCCACTCGCCACAGGTCTTTCTATCTTTAATTGCCTGAATCAACCACATCATAAAGGGGTGAGCTTATAAGCCCAGTAAGGAAAATACAAACCAGAGTCAGTCATATAATCATATAATCAAACATATCATAAATTTCACAAGAGTCATAACATAACTTACTTATATCTAATCATACAACATCATAAAACCCTAGGTCATAACATAGCCTAAGTCATAATCATAAATCATAATCTAAATTATAGTTCATAGTCATAAGTCATAGGTCCTAATAATAGGTCATAGGTCATAAGTCATAGGTCATAGGTCATAATAACAAGACATATTTAATAAAAAGATAGTGATTATACAGGGATGGCAATTAAGTCCGGAACATAAATCTGTCATACACCGGACATCAACTTAGGTCTGTCATAAAATTTTGGCAACCAAGCCTACCGGACATAAGTCTGCCATACATCATTAAACACCTTATGTCCAGCCACACTTACCCCATTATTGTACCTGAAATGTTAGGTCATACAAAACATAAACTAGGTCATAAACTAAAGTACCTAATTTTCCTTACCGAATCCGGGATATTGGAGACAAGTGCGGGATCGGGAACTCCCAAAACCAAACATTAAAAAACATAAGTTCTCTAGAGAAAAGAAGATGAAGATAAGATCTAAACCATCGGAATAAAGACTTACAAAATCCTTAAGTTTCAAAGAAATCGAGCACCTAATCAAAATTCATTATAACGAGTTAGGATTTAACTAAAAGAAAAGAATAAGAAGAATGGAAATGGACTAAACCTGAAGATTAAGAGTACCTTATATAGCTTAAAGCTTCGATCTATATCTCAAACACTGAAATCACACTATATCCTACTTCACAAGTGTTTAGAAAAGCTTAGATTTGAAAGCTTTAACCCCCAAACCCTAGTGTTTCTCTCTAGACCAAAAATAGTAGCTTGGAGGCTCTGAAAAGTGTTTGAAAGATGATGAAAATGGTTGAGTGAAGGGTCCTATTTATAGAGTTCAAGGAGTGAAACTAACTCCCATTAAATTGAATAAATAAATTAATAAAAATAAGATTTTTCGCTCAACAAATGCCCAGAACTCGTTCAAAATCGTTCAAGAACAAGTCTAAGTTGTTGAGGGCTATTTCTAGCTTCAGATTAAACAGAAACACAAAAGTGACCATAGGAGCCGATATATCGCCCCCTATAGGCGATATATCTCCTGCACTATATTGTCGAGGGTCCGCGGTTTTGTTCTTACAAAGTCGACGTGTTTTTTTGTAAAATCATAGGCGATATATCAGCCTCTATAGCTGCGATATATCAGCTTACACTGATGTACTAAACCACATTTTTATACCTTTTAGGCACACTTAAAGTTGTTCAAACCAGTTTGACTGAGTAATACGAGATCCTAGCATCTGAGGGAAGGTTCTAGACATTCTAGGCTTATCCTTTATTGTCTTATTCATTAAAAATCCTTAAATCCTTTAATAAACATACATGTGACAAATGTCACGTTCTTAATTATTCTATCTAAACCTTAGGTTATAATAAATAATATTTCTAGAACCATCTACATTAATCAAACCTTATGATAAAATTAATATTTCTAAACTATAGGCTAAACTTTATAAAATCCATAACTATCTCTACGAGTTTCCAACAAATTCTCGGCTTTGAACCATTATTCAGAAAAACTAGAATACTATAGCATAAGCTAATACTATCTAACTAAGTAAAATTTCGAGGCACTACAATTTAGCCCCCTGTGTTGTGCAAAAATTATCCATCGGACCCTCTATTTGGTTAAATGACAATCTAGACCCTCAGTTTTGCAAAATGGAAAAAAATAATACCTTGGGCCAGATTTTAGTCAAAATAATTTTAAATATAATATTTATCTCTGTTCCTCAACCATTTTTTCAGCTTTTCTATACCCATCATATCCTTAAGGACCCAATAATTGATCTTATATTTGAAATTACTTTGACCAAATTCGAGCTCAAGGTATTATTTTGTTCCATTTTGCAAAACATAGTGTCTGAATTGTCATTTAACAAATCATAGGGTCCAATCAATAACTTTTGCACAACATAGGCCAAAATGGTTTTTAACCATATAATAATAAATAATCTATTTATTTCCATTTTTAACCTTTTGAAAAAACACAAGGTCCAAAAGTTAGTTTTTAAAAATAAAGGGTCCAAACGGATAATTGACCAAAATACATGTGGTTAAAGCAATCTATCTATTATTCCTATTTTTAACATTTTGTCAAAACACGAGGTCCAAAAGTTAATTTTTAATAATAAAGGATCCTAACAGGCAATTGGCTAAAATACAAGGTTCAAAATAGTGTGAACCCTTACACAAAACATAAATTATAAATATAATTTACTTTTTATAAAGAATTATTAACTTTTTAAATAAATACATAATCCGAAGGTTAAATTTTAAAAATAAAGGTCAAAACGGTTAATCGGTCAAAATATAGTGTTCAAATAATTGATCTATCTATTCTTATTTTTATCCTTTTGAAAAAATACAAGGTCTAAAAGTTAATTCTTAAAAGTAAAGGGTTCAAACTCGTAATCGGCCAAAAAAACATTTACACAAAACATAAATTTATTTATACATAATTTATACTTTCTAAAAAAAAAAAATCACGCAAAGCGTATAAAAATAAAGCTAATTCTAATTCTAATAATAATAATAATAATTAATAAATCAAAGCATGAGTACCACAATCTATTTGAACTTTATTTTCGACACTTTAATTATTTAGAATTTCTCAAAAACATGTAGGAGGTTCGTTATACAACGAACACCATCATAAAATAAAACTGGGGTCAAAATGCCCCCATTTGTCCAAATAAGGGACATGTTGTACGGGTAAGAAAATGACTCCCTACCACACAATCTCCCAAAATAAATTTAAAATATATATTTTTCTTAATCATTACAAAAGACTGTGCGAAACGCGGTTACGTTTTCTAGTTATAGATACTTGAGACTTATGTGGTAGTCTGTGGTTCGTCTAGATAAATTAGATTTCATTTTTTTAAAATTTCATTTGTCGTAAAACAAGATTAATCGAGACTTACGAAAAGTAAAAATTTATATAAATTTTAATTTGAAAAATAAAAAACCAAAATATTAAAAAAAAACAAATCTAATTTTTAATTTAAAATAATTAATTACATATAAAATCTAAATGTTAAACTAAAATTAATTTCATTAAATTAAAAAAAATTAATATGAAAAAAAAATGAAACAAAATCCAATTCATCTTTCTAAGATTATTTAAATTATAATTTTTTCTTAGATTTAATTTTTAGTTAAATCAAGAAAAAATGAACACGCTTTTAATTTAGAAAAATAAATGCATACTTCATTTAGGAACATAAACACTATAATATATAGGGTAAATACTTATTTTGTACCCTGTGTTTTATCGAAAAACACAGTACCCTATGTTTATAATAATGATTATTTGGTACCATCTATTTGCAATTCGTACCAATATGGTACCCTCCATTGGAATGTGGTCAGCTCATATTTCAAATATGACCATATTGCCCATCTTTTTAATTATTTATTTGATTTTTCTTTTTTTATTTTATTTTAAAATGATTCAAAAATATTTTTTTTAAATTAATAAAATAAATCAATTAAATGTAAATTTTAAATAAAAATTAATATAAACTAATTTTAAAATAAAAATATTTAATCAAACTATTTTAATTAATTAAATAAACATAAATATGTTTAATTCGAAATATAAATTAAAAAAAAAACTAAAACCAATATTTTAAAATTAATTAAAGTAAACTAAAAACCTAATGATTATTTTTATGTTTTAATTATACGTTTTTTTTTTATTAATTCAGGAAATATTTTTAAAACATTTTAAAATAACAAAAACAAAAAAAAATCAATTAAATCATTAAAAAGATGGGCAATATGTTCATATTTGAAATATGAGTTGACCAGATTCCAGCAAAGTGTACCAAACTGATACGAATTACAAATAAAGGATACTGAATGATCATTATTATAAACATAGGGTACCAAGTGTGTATTTCAATAAAACATAGGGTATCGAAAGAATATTTACCCTAATATATATATATATAACATAAAAACTTGGATTTATGCCCAAATAAAAATAATTGGGTTATCTTTTTTATCCAAGTTCATCTATCCCACATTTACATTGTGTTAATCCAAAACTAATTAACCTCATCCTTGGTCTAGAAACATAAACACAATAGCATAACCTAAATAACCCATATTTGTGTCCGAATTACAAAATTGGATTGAACTTTTTCATCCAAAATCACAAATCACAATCTCAAAAAAAGCAAAATTAATTTTTTTTTTTTAAAAAAACAAAAAATATTATAGGTGTCTCTATTCTCCAATGTTATCCTTAATCTTAAGTGTTATCTCTATCGCCTAGTACCATTCACGGAGCCACTTAGTGGCAAATGGAGGCTTACTTAATAATTTATTTTTTAATAATATTTATATGTATATTAATATTTTTATTATAAAAAATGTCCCAAATATGAGCAAAAAAAACTCATTTAAGCCCTTCTAAAAAAACTCATAAATTTAAGAAAAATTACATTTATATCACTTAAAATTATAAAACTTCTCCAAATTTATATATATATATATATAAACTTTTAAACCCTTCCAATGTTATAAAAAATAAATAATAAAAGTATCCCCCACTAACCTAAAAGTCTAGCTCTGTCCCTGCCTAGTATTGCAACAAATACCATCGTTCATTCTTAAATTTATTGCCAAGCACTATTGGCCATTCTCGTTGCCCAATCATTCTTGTCACCTATCCTACCCAACAACATTTGCATTGTCAGATCCCACCACCAGGTCGTTTTCATCTCCCAGCCCACAGACTTGTTGCATGTGTTTGTCTAGGTTTGTGGCTCACCAAGCTCCATCACTTGCCTATTAACAGAAATACATTTATTCCAACTCCACCCATCCATGACCCCAACTACAACTCTTAGAGTCTTTTTAATTCAATGGTTATGGTCTGGATCATTAATTTTGTCTCACCTCCAATCGCTGCAAGCATTCTATACCATGACCGAGCTTTTGCAATGTGGAAAGACCTTCATGATCGGTACTACCAGAGCAATGGCCCTCAGATTTATCAACTAAATCAATCCATATCTAACATCAAGCAAAGTGATCTTGATATTAACACATATTTTACCAATTTGCAAACTCTCTATGATGAACTGAGTATGTTTAGGCCACTTACTGATGGAGTCTCTTCCTCTTACCAAGAACAAGATTATGTAATGTATTTTCTCATGGGTTTAAATGAATGATATGCCCAAATCTGCTCTAATATTCTAATGATGGAGCCCCTTCCTCCCATTAACAAAGTTTTTTCTCTCATTATCCAAGAGGAAAAATAAAAACCACTATCTAATCTTCAGTTGCCCATTGCTGCCCCTCTTCACACAAATAAACCTTTAGGGAAGAAACCCTTACTGTAAACTCATTGTGGTCTCCAAAACCATACCCGTGATCATTGCTACAAGCTACACGGTTTTCCCCCTGGTTGGAAGCCAAAGCCTCGCGATCCGAATGCTTCTTGGACTGCCAACAAACAAGATTTTCCATCCAAGTCCCAACCTGGCTCTGATACCATATTGGACCTTTGGGTCTTCCAAATACGGTAAATGATTGCATTATCCAGAACAAGCATTGCCATACTCTGATTGAGAGGGCTAAATGTATTGGGAATTTATATGTCATGGATGTGCCTAGGATTGCATCTATCTCTACTGACATATGACATTCAAGACTTGGACACCCTTCTTTACATGTCTCTGCTAAAGCAGATTTTTTACTTTCATTTTCAGCTTTAAATAAACAAGACATTCCTTGTAATATTTGGCATTTATCAAAACAAAGAAAATTGTCTTTTCTTTCAAATATCCATATTTCTAATTCTATTTTTGATCTTATACATATTGATATATGCGGACATTTTATGCATGAGACTAGGGAAGGATATCGATATTTCTTGACTATTGTCGATGACCACTCTCGTTATACTTGGCTTTTTCTATTAAAAATGAAATCTGATGTTTCCACAATTATACCACATTTTTTTTCTCAATGATTCACAAACAATTTGGCACTAAAATGAAAAGGGTTAGATTTGATAATGCCAAGGAATTAGCTTTTGATAATTTTTTTAAATCCCAAGGAACTATTCACTACTTGTCTTATGTTGATTGTCTCAAGAAAAATTCGGTGGTTGAATAAAAATACCAACATTTACTCAATGTTGCAAGAGCTTTAATGTTCAATCAGGTATTTCTTTAGTATATTGGGGTGATGCTATTCTTATAGCCACCCACTTGATCAATCGGCTTCCCTCCAAGCCTCTCAACAACATCACGCCATATGAGGTATTACATTCTAAACCTCCTACTTATAATCATTTAAAATGCTTTGCACACTTGTGTTTTGCTTCCTCCTTGCTGAGCTCACGAAACAAGTTCTCTCCAAGAGAAATTACTTTGTCTCTTCCTAGGGTATCCTCAAGGTATGAAAGCCTACAAAGTAATGGACTTAACCACTAATAAAATCTTCATATCTAGAGACGTTGTATTTTATGAGAAATTTTTCCCTTTTCTCAATGATAGATCTATTGATAACATAAATTCTGTATTTTCTAACATTAATTCTCTATTGCCTATGCATGTACCAAATGATGGAGTTGCTGCCCATAGTCCTTTTCCACAAGCAAAGGAAACTTCACCAAGGCAGCAAAACCATTTCGACATTGACAACAACTCAAATGAAGTCATAACTCGAACATGGAGATCTTCTAAACCTCCCTCCTTTTTACAGCAGTATGACTGCTGTTATCCATAAAATTAGCATTGGTGACATGGCAAGTAATCCCTGGACACGTGGCTGACACCTGGAAACGTTCTGCTAGAGTATCGACCAGAGGACACATTAGAAGCAGTGTAAGCCTGTCTTACCCGCGACCAGTCTGGTCGATAGTTCCGTGTACAAGGCGACATTTATGGGAAGATCTTTATGAATCCTGAATTTATCTCACATAATCTCCTGAGACGTGAGAGATTATAGTAATTATCCTAGGAATACCATATTGTTCTTGAGAAAGTGGTGAAACTTATTGAACCCTAGTTCTTTGATCACTTTTCTGGTTTTTATATCAATATCATTCTAAGTGGACGTAGGTCATTACCAGATCCTGGGGCCGAACCACTATAAAATACTGTGTCTTATTTACTTTTGTCATTACGTTCTTCTCATCTCTTTCATTCATATCAAGCATATTTTGACTCCGTGTCAGTTGGCCAAATCTTGGGTCAACATTCTGGTGCTTTCATTGAGAGCTTGATTTATCGTTGTTGAGAAAACTAATGGCGAAAGCTGGAAAGAAAACTGGACAGGCGGCCGCCGCTGCACCGTCAAACCCGCCACCTCCTCCTCCTCCTGCAAGCATGGCGGAGGATGAGCCACAACAGGACTTTGAGGAGGAGGAAATGGATGATGCAACGCTGAAGAGTACCCTGGGCGTGTTGCAGGAAGAGCTGGCTAGTCTGAGAGCCAGTCAGGAGACTGCCGCTGAAGTTATGGCGCGGCAGCAGCAGGAGATTGAACGGCAGCGCGCAGAATTGAGCGAAAGGCAGGCGGAGGTGGACCACCGCCAGAACGAAGCCATGGCAGCCCTTGAGGCAGCCTTGCTATTGGCCAGAAATCAGACTGCACCTGCCACGCAGCCTGACCAACCGGTGAATGGGCCACCCCAGAGGGGTCCTAATCCGAGCCCGCCGATCCAGCCTTCGAGTCCGCAAAGGCCCGAGCAGCCTCAGATGCCCCATGACGATGTCCCACAGGATCCTGAGGCACAGCCACCATCCCAAGATGCTCGGGGTAATCCCCCGCAACAGAGGCAGAATAGGGCCAAGCATCAGCCTCGCAGCCCTAGACGCCGTAGGGATGATGGGCCGAACCTACCGAACAGAGGTCAATACCCTCCTGGCAACAGGAGAGACTCAGAGTTAGGCTCTGTGGTCCGGGGCCCCCCACGGCACGATGATGCACGGGGACATCACGACCAGTGCAAGCCACCCTCTAACGCTCGGGATGGTTAAGCCAGGAACGGACATCGAGGGAACAGTCGATCTCACCATAGCCAGTCGAGGTTCAGAGATGGCCACAGATACAATGAGGCCGACTCAAGCAAAGGAAATGTCGGTGGGAGGAATGGAGAAAGAGGTAAAGGCAGGAGCCAGGTACCTCAAGATGACCAACCAAATAGACAAGATGCTGGGGGGCAGCCCAGACAAAATAATGTCTTCAACCGGCTCGGGGGTAGCGAGCAGCGGAGAAGAGAAGAGGACCTGAGAGATGTACTCAATGATCGCTGTGAGAGACACGGCGTGAACGTCCCCCCGGCAACAGAGGCCACATCGATTCCTACCGCAGTGCAGGCCCAGATAGATGCCCTCAACCAGGCTGTGTAGCACCTGGTCGGGGGAAGGACTTCATACATCGACCACGATAGGAGGAAAGGCACTCCTTTCGTACAAAGGATAGCTAACGCCGAAACTCCCAGCAAATTCAAGATTCCTACGCTTCCAAACTTTGACGGGTATGGAGACCCAGTCTCGCACGTCAATAAGTTTGAAATTCAGATGGACATTCAGAAAGTGTCCGAAGACGCTCGGTGCAGGATCTTCCCTGCAACACTTTCTGAAGCTGCGCAGGAGTGGTTCTTCAAGTTCCCTCCCGTGAGCATTGTTTCTTGGGAAATGTTCGTACGGGAGTTCTACGAACAATTCTATGCTGGTCGCATGCACCCAACCGAAGCAAACCAGCTAGTCGAAATTCGCCAGCAGGACGGGGAGTCAGTGAAGGATTACGTCCAGCGCTTTATGCGAGCGGCGGCTGGAGAAAAAATAGTAGGAGACGAAGGTAAGATGATGGCCATTACCGCAGGGGTTAAACGTTGCTCTCCCCTCTGGAAAAGTCTCTGAAAAGAGGGAGTGAGAACTACCCAAGAATTCTTAGACCGAGCTGACCGCTACATCAATCTCGAAGAAGCCATTGATGATGATGGAAAACCCTCGAACAAGGGTAAGAAGGTTGCCGAACCCACCAAAGCCGCCAACGGTTCCAAACCTAATGGCAACGGCAAAGGCAATGGGAACGGCAACGGTAATGGCAAGAATGGTGGAAAACGGCCGTATAACGAACCTTCCACCTCCGACAACAAACGAGCTAAGGGCAATCGTTATGAGCCTCGGTTCACTAACTACACTGCCCTCGTTGAGTCTCGGGGAGAGGTTTACCAGGCCACAAGCTCCAGTGTGCCTTACAAGAAACCTGGACCCATTCGGAAGGACATTTCGAAAAGAGACACTACCAAGTTCTGTCGTTACCATAACGACTACGGACATGACACTAATGAATGCAACCAGTTAAAAGACGAAATCGAGTTCCTTATTAGACAAGGACACTTGAGAAGATACGTACGGGCCTCGGGAAATTCCCAACAAGAAGCTCCAGGTGGCAACGAGCAGGCGTCAACACGCCAACGCTCGCCACCATTACAGCCTGCCCCCGTGGCTGGAACACTCTTAACCATCTGTGGAGGCCCGAACCTCGCGGGAAATAGCGGAAAGGCCAGAGAACGATATGCTCGGACTCTGCGCCACGACCAGGACATCGAGATGATAACTGTGGAAGACCGTGCACCGAAAAAGGCTCGGTCAGAGGAAGGTGAGATAACCTTCTCTGATGGCGATGCTCAACACGTCCGGTTCCCACATTCCGATCCGCTGGTCGTGGATATCCAGATGGCCAATATGATGGTGAAGAGAGTACTGGTCGATACAGGAAGTTCAGTGAACATCCTGTATAAGTCAACACTGGAACGCATGAAATTGTCCGTACAAGACTTGGAGCCCTGTGATCAAACGATATACGGCTTCTCTGGAGAAGGACTCGCCCCAGCTGGAATGGTCAAACTCCCAGTAACGACAGGTACAGCGCCTGCAACAAGGACATTACTCGCCACTTTTGTAGTGGTCGATTGTCCTTCGGCGTACAACGCCGTTATTGGAAGGCCCATACTGGTTGATCTACGGGCCGTCATCTCTATGTGGCACCTAGCCATGAAGTTCCCAACAGACGCGGGGGTAGGACGTGTTTTGGGAAACCAAAGAGAAGCCAGGGAGTGCTACAATGCCTCGATCATAAAGGCGAAAAGCGGAACGTCAAGGAGCACTGCCCCAGATAGATTGCAGATGGCGGTTGATACGCAAGCCCAATCAGGTGATGAAGTCACCAAATAGGGTGTTGCCCAAAGTGAGGATGGAGATTTGGATCCTTGCTTTGGGGATTTTGAAGAAAATGTTGGACCCGTCGAGGACCTGGAGGAGGTCCAACTCGACAAAGAAGACCCAACCAGAGTCATAAAGGTTGGGAAAAACTTAGAGCCTACCACGAAGCACGCACTGGTGGAATTCTTGCGAGAGAACCAGGAAGTTTTCGCCTGGTCGTATAAAGACATGGTTGGGATAGATCCTACAGTAATCAGCCATGTCCTGAATATAGACAAG
The DNA here is from genome assembly GCF_963169125.1 of Humulus lupulus. Taxonomy (NCBI): domain Eukaryota; kingdom Viridiplantae; phylum Streptophyta; class Magnoliopsida; order Rosales; family Cannabaceae; genus Humulus; species Humulus lupulus. The sequence continues at coordinate 107,501,252 of NC_084797.1, read as the reverse complement.
ACCTTTCCACCCGTGCAACAAAAAAGAAGGCTGCTCGATAAAGACAAATCACGAGCCTTAAAAGAAGAAGTCGATAGGCTAAAGGAGAATGAATTCATAAGGGTGGCTTTTTATCCGTTGTGGGTCTCCAATCCAGTGCTGGTCCCCAAGCCTAACGGCAAGTGGCGGACCTGTGTGGATTTTACAAACCTCAATAAAGCCTGCCCAAAAGATTGCTTCCCACTCCCAAGGATCGACCAGCTGGTCGATGCTACTGCAGGGCACGAGATCCTCTCATTCATGGATGCATATTCGAGCTATAACCAGATTAGCATGCATCCCCCTGATGAGGATCACACCAGCTTTCGGACCGATACGGGCTTGTATTGCAACAGAGTAATGTCCTTCGGACTGAAAAACGCAGGTGCGACTTACCAATGGCTAGTCAACCACATGTTCAAGGAGCAAATCGGTGTAAACATGGAGGTATATGTGGATGACATGCTAGTAAAATCTAAGAAAGCAGAAGGGCATGTGAGGGATTTACAAGAGTGCTTTAATGTGTTAAACAAGTACCAAATGAAATTAAATACCCTCAAGTGTTCCTTTGGAGTTGAATCAGGGAAGTTTTTGGGGTTTATTGTAAATTCAAGAGGAATCGAGGCCAACCCCGACAAGATAAAGGCCCTGATCGACATGAAGTCGCCAGAAAGGATCAAAGATGTACAAAGTTTAACCGAAAGAATCGCAGCCCTAAGTAGATTCATTTCGAAATCCACAGACAAGTGCGTCCCATTCTTCAATCTACTTAGGGGGAATAAAAAGTTTGAGTGGACAGAACACTGCGAGCAAGCATTCCAGGCGTTGAAAGCTCATATGGCACAGCCTCCCATCTTATCAAAGCTGATCGAAGGAGAAACTTTGTTTATTTATTTGGCGATTGCTGAAGTTACTGCCAGCGCGGTGCTAGTACGAGAGGAAGAAGGTGCACAAAAAGCAGTCTACTATGTCAGCAAGAGACTGATCGGGGCAGAATTGAGATATCCGCCAATCGAGAGGTTAACATATTGCTTGATCCTTGCCTCTAGAAAGCTGCGCCCCTACTTCCAAGCCCATCCTATCACAGTTCTAACTGATCAGCCCCTTCGGCAAGTCCTCCAAAAACCCGAGGCGGCTGGGCGATTGTTAAAATGGGCAGTCGAGTAATGGCAGTTCGACATAACCTATTCACCGCGAGCAGAAGTAAAAGGACAAGTCTTAGCCGATCTTATTGCAGAGTTCACCGAACTCCCAGACAGCGAGCAGTGCGAACTGCCTGAAGCGCCCGAGCCTCAAGACAAAACTCTTTCGTGGAAGCTATTCACGGATGGTTCATCCAACGAATCCCACGCTGGAGTGGGAGTGATATTGATAATGCCGGAAGGGCATCGATTTCACTGCGCCATCAGGTTCGACTTCACTGCATCAAACAATGAAGCAGAATATGAAGCACTCCTCGCTGGATTGAGAATGGCAAAGGATATGAGCATAAAGACGCTTGATATCTACAGTGATTCACAGCTGGTGGTGAATCAGGTCCTAGGAGAATATCAAGCGCGAGGTTTGAAAATGGTAGCCTACTTAAATAAAACAAAGGACCTGCTAGCCCAGTTCACGAAGTACACCCTCCAGCAGATCCCGCGAGATCAGAATTCAAACGCGGATGCCTTAGCCAAACTCGCGAGCGCAAAGGATGCTGACACTTTGAACATTGTGCCAGTTGAAAGACTGAGTAAGCCGAGCATACAAGCAACTGCGTCCAGTATGGAGATTCGAATGGAGGATACATGGATGGCGCCTTACTTGGAGTATCTGACAAATGGTACGCTCCCAACAGATAGGAACAAAGCCAGAACTCTGCAAAGACGAGCTGCTAGGTACATACTGGTCGATGGTGTTATGTACTAAAGAGGATTCTCAATGCCACTACTCAGGTGCGTTACACCAGAAAAGGCTAAGGGACTCATGAAGGAGGTGCATGAAGGCTCCTGCGGGGATCACGCTGGGGGGCAGAGTTTGGCAAAAAAGATTCTAAGGCAAGGCTACTTCTGGCCAACGATGAACGAGGATTCGATGGAGTATGTACGAAGGTGTGATAAATGTCAAAGGTTCTCCAATTCCAAGGGCAGCTCCAAACGAACTGAAACAGATGCAGAGCCCGTGGCCTTTTGCAGTATGGGGGATAGATTTGATTGGATCCCTGCCCACAGGGAAAAGCGGAGTAAAGTACGCAGTTGTGGCAGTTGATTACTTCACCAAATGGGCCGAAGCTGAACCACTCGCAACCATCACGACCAAGAAAGTTCTTGACTTCGTCATCAAGAACATTGTGTGCAGATATGGTTTGCCCAGGAAGATAGTTTCAGACAACGGGACCCAATTTGACAGTGACTTATTCACCGATTTCTGCGAGAGGCATGGAGTTATTAAAAGCTTTTCTTCAGTTGCACACCCCCAAGCAAACGGGCAGGTCGAAGCCGTAAACAAGACTCTTAAAGATACCCTGAAGAAAAGACTTGAAGAAGCTAAAGGAGCGTGGCTAGAGCAGTTGCCTGAAGTCCTCTGGTCGTATAGAACGTCTCACCGTACAGCAACAGGACATACTCCATTTTCCCTAGCCTACGGATATGAAGCCATGTTGCCTGTCGAGTTAGATCCTCCCTCGCATCGGCATTTGACTTACAACCAAGATCAGAATAGCCAGCTAATGATGGAGTCCCTAGACTCAATCGACGAGATACGAGAGAAATCTCAACTCCGAGTTGCTGCATACCAGCAAAAAGTCACCCGGTACTTTAACTCCAAAGTTAAAGAAAGAAAATTCAACGTCGGTGACTTGGTATTACGACGAGTTTTCTTAAATACCCGCGACCCTATTGCTGGAGTGCTCGGACCCAATTGGGAAGGACCTTACCAAATTGAAGAAGTCCTTCATCCAGGCACATACAAACTTGCACGCTTAAATGGAGATCTCGTTCCCCGCTATTGGAATGGAGAACACCTGCGCAAGTATTATCAGTAAACAACCCTTTTTAAAGGACTGGCTTGTATTAAAAAAAATTTAATTTTTACAAGTTTTGCAAAGAGGGTTAGCCACGTTGTATGGCTGACTGCTCGTATATGTAAGGTTCTATTATAGAATCACTAGTAAAGACATGTTTAGTCCATTTTTAATACGAGATTATAAGGGACTGTGCGCAACCAGTCATTCTTGCCATCCTTTGTGAATTTACATTTTCAAGTATTTGTTCATTACATGTGTTGTTTTGTTGTATTACAAGTATCATTTTTCCGCACGAACAGGAATGTTCGAACAGGCCATGGTCAGGGCAAGTGACCAAGGACCTAAATCTCCTCGATCACTTGGGGAGCATATAAGGCACATCGATAGCAAAGCATACTCTCAAAGGTATGTAAACACATGAACAAAATAAGTGAAAGCATGCTACAGTACTTAGAATATTTTTCAAAATTTATGTTTTGTTAAATCATACCAAAGTACTATGCTAAGTTCGGTCATACGGACAAATGGTATAATAAATAAAGATATTATAGCATTAAGATTTGAGCTTTTACACCGCAAGCATCGCTGCTTGGATGTAACTGTTCGAATAAAAGAAAAAAGGGTTTACTGCCCATGCAGCAAAGTTTAAAAAGAAATTATTGTCTTTACATCACGACCCGTGGGTCATATAGCCAAAAAGAAAGAAAAAATAAATGAGAAAGTTTAAGAGGTATTTGGGGCCGGAGGGTCCTGGGCAGCATCCTGGTTGGTCGCGTCCTTGACAACTTCTTCTTCTTCCACACCAACGATGCTTGGAGAGGCAGGGATCCTCAATCTTGCCTCCTCCTCGGCCAGTTGGGCGGTGCAGCGAGCCAACTCAGCCGCCCTGACTTCCTCCGAAAGATAGCTAAAGTCGGCACCCTGATTATGTTTCCAGAAGTTGTAGAAACATCGGAACGTCGTCCTCTTGTACTTTTCAATATTTTTGGAGTTGTCAAGCTCCAGCTGCTTCACCTTGCCTTCAAGAGTGACAATAGCCTCGTCCTTGGACTTGAGTGTCTCTCCCAGATGCTTGATCTCGCGAAGATGGGTTTGGTTGAAATCTCGATACTGCTGCCTCAACTTTACTGTGGCATCTTTTGCAGCTTCAGGCTCTGACAATTTGGTCACCGCAGCATCCCTTTCTCGAGCCATTGCCTCCAAGTCCTTGGCGTGCCTAGCCTCTGCAGCCGAAAGCTCCTCAGCCGCCTTCACTTGATGCCTCTCAGTGGCCTTTGCCTTGGCCTGCTCGATGGAAGCCTAGATACGGGTACGAGCAGTGATAGCAGATAGTAAGGCCTGTGAACAAAGGAAAGAGTTAGAGCCTACCGTGAAGAATAAAAGACTAAGGCTTAAAAAAAAAAATGAAGAAGTACTCACACTGGAGATTTCATTCAGGGCCCTGTTCAGAACCTGGTCGGCCCCCATGTTTTCAGCCTCGACCATTGCATCTCTGACACGGTCACCTTTGCCAATGCGGTCAAGGCGATCCCTGGCTGATCGAAGGGTACGGCTCATGAGTTTAGCCCCGAGAGCTTCGTCACGAATAATTTCCTCTCTGGCGGGCGCAGCCGGAGGATTTGGTGGGGTAGGAGGAGTCTACTTCTTAGTAGGAGCTGGTGGATGAGTTTGCCCCGTTGGCCCAGGAATTTTCCCAGTTGGCGCGTCCTTGGGAAGGTCTTCTGTTCGACCCTTCTTGGCTGGAGGGCCTCGGCTGGATTCGCCAGTTCTCCTCTTGGATCTCTGCTGGAGTTGGGGAACCTCCTCTTCCTCCTCGGCCTGGTACATGTCAAAGATATTGGGAGTGGCCATATCTGCATGCAAGTAAGCACAGAAAACTGATAAGAATGAGAGGCAGATGGAAATACATTATATGCAATAGAAGAAAGGCAACAAAGTGAATACCCGAGCTACAACTACTGGTCGCTACACTATTGACTCTATTAGTCATATACTCATTATCTGGCATGAAGAAGTCTGACCCTAATTTTGGAGTATACGTAAAATTTCCTTCCCCGTCGAACAAATGACAGGGAATTGGCAAACCATTTAAAAGTAAAATAGTGTTACCATTATCATCAGAGGACTCTCCCAAGTCCACAGCTGGCTCTTTGGCCTTTTGTTTCCCCTTGCCTTAGGGAGCATAAGGCCTTTCTGCGGAAGGATTGCCCGTGGGCTCCCTAATAGTAATCCATGTTGGCCTCCTCCGAGGAGGAGACACGGGAGGTTATTGCTCGGGAACCCCCTCGACAGTGGCTTCGTCCACCATGGACCCTCTAGTTTCATGGCGAGGAGCCAGGAGGCCAGACCACCTCAAGTTTTCTTCAGTCACCAGGATCTTGACGCTTTTTGCTGCGTCGGGCATCCTGGCTAGAGTATTAGACCTCAACACCATGGCTGGTGTTGGGGTCGGACGTAACCAAGGGCCTGAAAAGCAGATTACAGTTTGAGAAAAATGAAAGGAGACACCTTGAGTAAAAGTATCGACCAGTCAGAAACGGTGCTTACCTCCTCGTGCGAAGGCCAGGTTGTTGCTGAATATGTCCGGGGTAAGGAAGTACTCCTTATTATACTACCCCACATTCGAGATATGCGTTGTGTCACTCAGGAATGTTCGATTAGTTTCCTGGTGACAAAAATGGAAGAAACCCGTTCCGTGTTGTTGCGGGTTGGACTTGAGCTCAAAGAGATAGTTGACCTCGTGGGGTGAAGGTTCTGGCCATTTCTTAAGTTTATACAGGATATAGAGTGCAGCCAGCATTCTATATCCGTTTGGAGTTATTTGGAAGGGGGCGACACCAAAATAATTGGCCACCCCCACAAAAAAGGGATGAAGAGGGAGATAAGCTCCTGCCTCAATATGATACCGAGACCAGGCGCTGTTGACACCTCCGGGGAGGTTAGCCCTCTGGTCTGCGGCAGGTTGTATAATGGAAACCCCTGTGAGGGGGAATCTCCTGAAGCAGTTAGGAATCATCTGAAGAGTTACTGAACTGGCTGGAGAAGTATAACACTTGACGTCAGGCAAATTCTGATGCCGAGGGCTGGCCCTAATTTGGATATTAAGGTCAGGAACAAGATTTTCTCGACCACTGGTCAAGGGAGCCCTTGCCTGCAAATCAGGCCGGGCAGGAGAATTTGGGCTGTTTTCATACTCGGGTCTTTTCTTGCCTGAAGATTTGGAACGGGCCATTGAAGGAGAAGGATGGGGTCTGGAAGAGGATCACGAAAAAGGGATCTCGTGGACACGGTCAGCTGGTTGATCTTCTCCCTCGAGCAGTTGGGCGAGAAGGTCGTCGTCAATAGGCCTTTCACCTCCCCACAAATCTGGCATTAAAGTCTGCATACAGAAGAATGGGGAGGTGAGGATAGAAAACTTTTAAAAGCTTTTTAGAATAACGCTGGTCGAGTATAAAAATTAAGTTTTTATACAATAGCATTCTAACAAAAAGCTAAATCTTTCTACACGAACAGTTTGAAAAACGGATCAAAGGGTGAAAGTAAAAAGTTTTTCTAAGAAAGCTTTTTCAACTCCCCTTAGGGCGGGAAAAATTTATTTTTTCAACTAGCCAAAAGATCGAATTTTTACTTCGATTTTACGTCCTAAAAAGCATGATCCCGGATTTTAAACTAACTCGTAACCCTATTTCGCCTACAAAATATTCTGTCTACAAGCGTCTCAAACCAGAAGCAGATAAACTCAAACAGTACGCAGTCAGAAGCATGCATCACAAAAAATTAGAAGCGTGGGAACTCAAAAACTTACCAAGAAAAGTGATCGTGGAGATGGAAGAAAGATCTTCGGAGATCAAGGAGCTCTCGGACGGGGTCCTAAAAGTGCAGACGGAACGGTCTTCAGGAACGTTAAGGGCTCTGGATTTTAGGTTTTCTTGTGGAAACGATGGCGTGCGTAAAAAGAAAATAAAGGCTTCGAAGGTCTTATATAAGTTTGTTTCTGATAGTAAAAAGTATAATCATTTGTTTCCCTTTTTCAAAGTATGGGGAAGCGGGATGGCCGTCGAAATATTTTCTGGGGAACCGAAAGGACGTGATTATACAGAGGTAGGTTGCTTTTTTCAAGAACATACGAAGGATTCTGACACGTCAGGTGGGGTTACCGAAGAGTCGTTCGTCCAAAAGTTTATTTACTGCTCGTGATAAATAAACTTGGGGGCAAATGTTATCCATAAAATTAGCATTGGTGACGTGGCAAGTAATCCCTGGACACGTGGCTGACACCTGGAAACGTTCTGCTAGAGTATCGACCAGAGGACACATTAGAAGCAGTGTAAGCCTGTCTTACCCGCGACCAGTCTGGTCGATAGTTCCGTGTACAAGGCGACATTTATGGGAAGATCTTTATGAATCCCAAATTTATCTCACATAATCTCCTGAGTATCCGATTATTCAGGAAAGAATATATGTAACAATCTTTTGTAATCCCCCTTGAGCCTATAAATAGCAAGAGGATAGCTCAAGGGAGGGGACTTTTGGCTTTTGAAACGTGAGATGTAACGCCCTACTACCTTAGAGCCGTTACTAAGTGAGTTTAAAACAGGAATTGTGCATTTAATTGACTCAAAGTGGTTTCTAAAACCAAAAGTGTGATTAAACCAGAGTTTGAGGCTGTATTCTTTTAAAATGTTTAACTTCATTGAAAGCGTTAAATATAAAACATCTGGGATCCCAAAATAAGGTTTACAAAATATTTACAACTCAAAATAGGTTTACACTTGATCAGCTATCAAAAGAATGGTTAAATACAGCCATATACAAAATGCCCCCAACCAAAGCAGTCGGGCAGGCCGAACATGTACGCGCCGCCCCCACGCTCTCCATACTCATGGCCAGTTGACTGACTCCTTGCTTTTACCTGCCACACGGAGCACCCGTGAGCCGAAGCCCAGCAAGAAAACCCAAATAACACATAACATATGCAAATCATATAGCTGACATTATTCACTGATAAATAGGAAAAACCATCATAATAAACAAGTACGGCCATGCCGCCCCAGAGGCCTTACCAAGCCTGGGGTTTCGGTTCTCACCGCGAGGATAACTCACGTATCCCTTGGGTCCCACCCTGGTTATGAGCATCCCATGTGCTGAGTGATACTTTCGGCCCCACGGCCGTACCCGGCCTATGCCGCCCTTGGCCCATGCCGTTCATTACATTATAATCACACATATAGCACATTCGAAACAATCATTCACACACATCATGATTCATTTAAGATTAAACATTGCACATAACACAATCTCGGGCCATGCCCTATTCCCGGGTATTACGGTTTTCTTACCTGTATCCCTCACTTTCCGATGCACTACGGTCACGAGCACGGTCCACTAGTACGAGCCTCCCCGAAATCCTAGTCACAACACACAAAAGACACTTTTAACAACCTTAAATGAGCTTCCAGGCCAAGTTCTAGTACTCGGAACATTGAAATTCACCAAACATGGTAAAAGACTCAACCCCGAGCACCCTAGGTTAAATTCCCAAGCCTAAAATCCTAAAATCCCAAAATCTCTTAAGCGCCGCGGCATAGGCCACCCATGCCGCGGCATGGCCCCCAAACAGAACCCTCAAAGGCCCAAAAAAAGGTAAGGGCCGCGGCATTGCTTGGGCCATGCCGCGGCCCGCCCTTCTCCATCAGCATACAACTTCTTCGAAGGGCCGCGGCTCACCAAGAACCATGCCGCGGCCCGACCCTTCGAACCCAGAAAAAACCCACCATTTTACTCTCTAAACCTCACCTTAAACCATCCCAAACACATATCTCAACCACAAAACTCAATTCCAAACTTCATATGAACAATCTAACAACCTATAGACACTAGAATCAAGATCAAAACATCAACACACCCAAGATCCACACCTTTGTTCTTAAATTTCAGCAACTAACCCAAAACTTAATAATGCTTAGCTTAGGCATTAAATTCCTCAAATCAAAACAGAACCCAAACTTAAATGTGTATAAAACCCTTACCTCAAATGGAGAATCCACACAAAGCTTCCTTGATCTCCTCCTAGACTCCCACTTCTCCTTCTCTTCTTCTTCTTGCCCTAACCTTTCTTTCTTCTTCTTTTTCCTTTCTTCTAATTTTATCAAAACACCCAAATGCCCAATGCCCCAAACCGTGCCCCCCTATATCCCAGCTGCCTTTTGTCTAATACCCTTGCCAAAAGACCATTTTACCCCTTCTTAATAATCCTTCCTAACTAAACCTTCAAGGGCACGTAAGTCTTTACACTTCTATTTCAATTCTATCACTTTCTACCTTGAAACTTGTTACCCACAACAGTTACAAATGGTTACCCAAGTTACCCAATTACCAGTAACTAACCACTCATTCTCAACTCAACTTATAAGATTCCCGAAGTACCCCTAGGCTCCTCCCGAGCCGGGTACAACCTCCCGTTGTGACTTTTAGACTAGTTGGCTCACTAGGACCGTCTCGATGCGTGCATCCTGATAATAACACCACACTCACATGGCACAATTCACATAGTACAATTATCACAGTTATGCCCTAACATGGCCAAGTTACAATCATGCTCATTCTAAGACAATCAGTTCTGCATGCATACTAATTCACATAGTCATGCATCTCAATTAATCAAATAGTCATATAACGTGCAATAAATCATAATCATGCATTAAGCTCAATAAAGACACACACCAAATCCCATTATGCCCTCCAGGCATACTACTCCAAGCCCTAAGCCTTAACACTGAATTTGGGTCGTTACATGAGAGATTATAGTAATTATCCTAGGAATACCGTATTGTTCTTGAGAAAGTGGTGAAACTCATTGAACCCTAGTTTTTTGATCACTTTTCTGGTTTTTATATCAATGTCATTCTAAGTGGACGTAGGTCATTACCAGATCCTGGGGCCAAACCACTATAAAATACTGTGTCTTATTTACTTTTGTCATTACGTTCTTCTCATCTCTTTCATTCATATCAAGCATATTTTGACTCCGTGTCAATTGGCCAAATCTTGGGTCAACAACTGCTATAATAGTCTAGCATCTAGTAAACCTTCTACTAAATAACCTTTATCTGACTGCCTTGATTATTCTAAATTGCATCATTCTTTTCATCAAATTATTTGCAATGTTAGCTCTATCAATGAACCCACATCTTACAAGCCAGCTATCCTTTCCTTAGAATGGACCAATGCAATGAATGAAGAGCTAAATGCTTTAGAAAATAACAACGCTTGGACCATAGTTGACCTTACTATTACACATAAATTGATTGGGTGCAAATGGATTTATAAACTTAAAAGGAATTCCAAGGGTTTTGTTGAAAGATATAAAGCTAGATTAGTTGCTAAAGGCTATACTCAACAAGAAGGAGTAGATTATTTTGACACTTTTGTCCCTGTTGCAAAAATGGTCAATGTTAGACTTTTTTTAGCCATTGCTGCCCATTATGGTTGGCATTCAAAGCAATTAGATGTAAATAATGCTTTTTTGAATGGTGATCTTGATGAAGAGATTTACATGTCTCTACCTCAAAGATATACACTTAAGGGGGAGCAAACTAATTTCCAAAAACCAATTTGTAAACTTAACAAAAGTCTATATGGCCTTAAGCAAGCTTCTAGGCAATGGAATACTAAACTTACTACTTTCTTAATTGTCTACAATTTTCAGCACTCATATCTGAATATTCATTGTTCATTAAACATGACAATACAAATGTTTTGGCTCTATTAATCTATGTTGATGATGTTATGATTGTAAGAAACTCTACCCATGCCATAAACACTTTTATCCTATACTTATCATTTTGTTTTCAATTGAAAGATCTTAGTGAACTAAAATTCTTTCTTGGTCTTGAAATTGCTAGGAATGACAAAGGCCTTTTTCTATCTCAGTGGGGATATACTCTCCAAATCCTTTAAGATAGTAGCACACTTGGATGCAAAACCATATCTTCACCAATGGATGTCAACCTCAAGTTATCTACTGAAGACGGTGAGCTACTTGAGGACCCAAAGGCTTATAGAAGACTCATTGGCCGCCTCATATACTTGACCATCACACGACCTGATCTATCGTTTGCCATCGATAGATTAAGCCAATTTTTTTACTCACCATGGCAGCCCCATTATCAAGTTACCCTCAAATTACTACACTACATCAAATCTACTCCTAGTCGTGGTCTCTTCATCCAACCAGCAAGGACTCCATCACCACCACTCATTGGCCCTTAGAGCATTGAATCAAATTTTTCTGTGATGCTGATTGGGCAGCTTGCCCAGACACTAGGTGCTCAATCTCAAGTTTTTGTGTGTTCTTCAAAAACTCTTTTGTAACACTCTGGATAACAAAGACCGTTACACTGTGTATTTTAAAATAGTGCAAGACTTGCTAATCAAGTCGTTTGAATAATAATTTGTTCCTAAAGTAAACTATCAAGTTAGGGTTAAAAGATTTTGATCATAAACAGTTAATTTCCATTAAAATAGATGTTTGGTACAATGGATCCAAAAAACAGGGTATAAGTGATAATTTACAACCATCAAAAGTTGAATACAATCAAAAGCCACTCTAATGGAAAAATACAAGTTTTAGGGCTCTGTCCCTGTACTTTCCCTCTGCCATGGCGGACGAGCAGCTGACTATGTACACCTCACCCCCAGAGCTCTCCAACTCATGGTTGGTCCAGTTTTCCTTTTCCTTTACCTGCGTTACGTAGCACCCGTGAGCCAAGGCCCAGCAAGAAAACCATAAACAGTAAGCGCATATAACAACAGTAATATTCAATCAGTCTTAACTCAATCAGTTCAGTCATTTAACATAATTCAAGCATATAACTAAACAATAGTAAACACATCATTTCAAACACATATCGTAACCAATTACACAAATGCTTAGGGTTGGCACACTTAGGCCGAACCCTCTATTTATTTAGCTGACCCCGACTCGTTTAGGTCAAGCTACGTTCAGTACGCTTATCATCAGCCCCGACACTCTTAGGTCGTTCATTCTACTATACATAAAAATTGTATAATCACACAATACACATATCCAATTATTGGGAACCTCAGTCCCATTCACAACCACAAGGGTGTAGTCTTCTTACATCGAATCCCGAGCGAAGAATACAGAACGGTCCCGAGCACGATCCTTAGTCCTAAGCCTTGGCGATAAACCTAGTCACAGTGCCAATGGGTAACCATCAATTTCTAATCCAAATAAATACTTAGGAAACAATATCTAGCCTCCGGGACCTCAATTTCTATTAAACCGGATAGTAGAAATTGTCCCAAGCATTTAGGTTTGAATTCCTGAGCCTCCCCGAGCCTTAAACCCCATTTTCCCTTAATTCCCCATATAAGGTCGCGGCTCGCCCCTTGGACAGAGGCTCAACCATCCTTGACGGGGGACACGGGCCGCGACCTGCTCTTGTCCGAGTCACAGCGCGCCTGGCGAACAGAGGCTCCCAGCCTCCAAAATTCATGTGGGTCGCGGCGCCTAAAGAACAGGGTCGCGACCCGAGCCCCTAAACCCAAAAAAACCACCCTTAAATTACCCCTAAGGGTAGATTGGTCATTTTCCCCTGGCTCCCGCTAATTCCTCAATTGTTCTTACTATTAACCAATTAACCTCCTCACGTCTAAATAATTACCAAATACTTATTTATTACTCAATAAATCCCAAAACATTCTCTAAATTCCCTAAATACCCCCAGGCTCCCCCAAGCCGGGTATTTAAACCTCGTTGTGACTATTTCGCTAATCTGCTCAGTAAGACCGTCTCGAGCCATGAACTGTAAATATATCCACATATTAATGTGGTCTCAACCATATATCACATAAAATCACATTTATGCTCTCAATGGGCCAAAATTACAAATATACCCTTATAAGCTATAAAGGGCCCACATGCATATCTAATACTCATAAACATGCGTATAATATATTCATATAATCATAATAATCATGCATGCCACATGGTCACGTATTTAACCAATTAAACACACATATAAACCAATTATGCCCTCCCGGCACGCTAATCAAGGCACTAAGCCCTATTAGCAATTTTGGGTCATTACAACTATCCCCTCTTACTGAGAATTTCGTCCTCGAAATTTACCTGTATAACTCAGGATACTGATCCCGAATAGCTGACTCAAGCTCCCAGGTTGCTTCCTCAACCTTGTTATTCCTCCATAACACTTTGACTAGAGGAATCGTCTTGTTCCGTAGAACCTTGCCTTTCCTTTCTAGGACCTGAACTGGTCGGTCCTCATATGCAAAATCTATCTACAACTCCAAATCCTCATACTTCAACACACGAGTCGTCTCTGAGACATACTTCCAAAACATAGAAATGTGGAATATGTCATGAATACCTGATAACGATGGTGGCAGAGCTAATCTATAGGCCACCTGCCTGATCCTTTCTAGGTTCTCGAAAGTTCCTATGAATTTAGGGCTCAACTTTCCCTTTTTCCCAAACCTCCTCACCCATCGCAGTGGTGACACTCGTAGAAACACGTGGTCCCCTACCTGGAACTCCATGTCCCTACGCTTAGGATCAGCGTAGCTTTTCTGTCTGTTCTGCGAAGCAAGCATTCGAGCTCAAATCTTCTCAATAGCTTCATTAGTCTTCTAAACCATCTTCGGTCCCAAATACTTTCTCTCACCCATCTCATCCCAATGAATGGGCGATCTACATCTCCTTCCATACAACATCTCGTATGGAGTTACTCTAATCATTGATTGATAACTGCTGTTGTATGAAAATTCAATCAACGGAAGGTACTTACTCCAAGACCCCTCAAAGTCTAATACACACACCCTAAGCATGTCTTCCAGTACCTGAATTGTCCTCTAAGAATGTCCATTTGTCTGAGGATTAAAGGTTGTATTGAACTTCAACTGAGTCCCCATAGCCTTCTGCAATCCACCCCAAAACTTGGAGGTAAATATGGGATCCCAATCTGATACTATAGATTTCGAAAACCCCATGAAACGTACAATCTCCCTCACATACAACTCCGCGTACTGATCCACAGTCTAGGTCGTCTTCGTTGGTAGAAAGTGAGCTGACTTGGTGTATCTGTCTACTATCACCCACACCAAGTCATGTAGCCTCATTGTCCTTGGTAAACCTCCCACAAAATCCATAGTAATGTCTTCCCACTTCCACTTGGGAATACCCAAAGGTTGTAGCAATCCCGCTGGTCGTTGATGCTTAGCCTTCACCTGCTGTCAGGTTAGACACTTGGCCATGTATTCCACTACATCCTTCTTCATCCCAGGCCACCAATATAAGGTCCGTAGATCCTGGTACATCTTTGTGGTGCCTGGATGGAGTGATTATGGTGTAGTATGGATTCATCCAGTATCTCTCGTCTAATACCCATATCTGTCGGGACACAAATCTGGTCCTTATACCGTAGTAACCCAATCTCTAAAATGGAATAGTCCTTAGCCACTCCGGCTAGGGCATTCCCTCTAACTTCCTGCAACTGTGTATCATCCATCTGTCCCTCTCTTATCCTCTCTAGAAGGGTCAACTATAAGGTAATATTGGCCAACCGACCCACAACCAGCTCTATCCTCGCTCTAGCCATCTCCTCTGCCAACTCCTTTGATATATGTGTAGAGCTAAATAACTGTCTCGGGCCCCTCCAGCTCAATGCATCTGCCACTACATTGGCTTTCCATGGGTGGTAAAGGATATCATAGTCATAGTCCTTTACCAACTCCAGCCAACATCTCTGCCTCATATTCAAGTCCTTATGGGTGAAGAAATACTTCAAGCTCTTATGATCAGTGTATATCTCGCACTTTTCTCCATACAAGTAATGTCACCAAACTTTCAGTGCGAATACCACCGCTGCCAACTCCAGATCATGGATACGGTACCGCTGCTCATAATCCTTCAGTTGTCGTGACACATAAGCAATAACCTTGTCATTCTGCATTAACACGCATCCCAATCCCAATCTCGATGTGTCACAGTATACTACAAACTTCCCTCCCTCTGAAGGGAGACTCAACACAGGAGTGGTAATCAACTGTCGCTTCAGTTCCTAGAAGCTATTCTCACACTTGTCTGATCAGACGAACTTCATATTCTTCCGTGTCAATTCTATCATCGGTGCAACAATCTTCGAGAACCCTTTCACAAACCGTCTGTAATATCCCGCTAATCCAAGGAAACTCCTAACCTATGAAGCATTCTTTGGCCTTGGTCAATCTTTCACTGCCTCTACCTTAGCTAGATCCACCTTAATCCTATCTTCACCAACAATGTGTCCAAGGAATGCCACTTCTGGTAGCCAGAACTCACACTTCTTAAACTTGGCATACAACCGATGCTCTCTCAGTCTCTACAATACCTGCCGAAGATGCCGCTCATGCTCTGCCTCTGAACTGGAGTAAACCAAGATGTCGACAATGAAGACAATCACGAATTGATCTAAGAAGTCCGTTAACACCTTGTTCATTAGATCCATGAATGTTGCTAGGGAATTGGTCAGAACAAATGACATGACCAGGAACTCATAATTCCCATACCTCGTTCGGAAGGCCGTCTTCGGAATATCCTCATCCTTAATCCTCAGCTGGTGATAACCCGATTGAAGATCAATCTTTGAGAATACCATCTTTCCCTGTAGCTGATCGAACAGGTCATCGATCCTTGGTAAGGGGTATTTGTTCTTGTGGTCAACTTGTTCGACTCCCTGTAGTCTATACACATTCTCAGAGTCCTATCCTTATTCTTCATGAACAAAACTGGGGCGCCCCATGGCCAGAAGCTAGGTCTGATAAACCCGAAATCTAGAAGCTCCTGCAGCCGTATCTTCAACTCCTTAAGTTCCACCGGAGCCATCCTATATGGTGCCCTTGACACTGGCTCTGTACCAGGCGCTAACTTGATGACGAATTGAATCTCCCTGTGCGGCGGCAGTCCTAGTAAATCCTCAGGAAATACATCCAAGAACTCGTGTACCAATCTAGTTTCTCCCAGCCCCGCTGGCACAACTTTAGTGGTATCCACCATGCTAGCTAGAAAACCTATACAACCTCCCTGTAACAGGTCCCTAGCCCTCAACACTGAAATCATGAGTATGCGGGGTCCATGCACAACACCCACGAAAACAAAGGGGTCCTCACCCTAAGGCTTAAAGGTCTCCATCTTCTTCCTATAATCTATAGTAGCCCCATATTTGACCAACCAATCAATCCTTAGAATCATATCAAAGTCATCCATACTAAACCTGATCAAATCTATGATAGTTCCCTACTATCTACCATCGCTGGCAATGCTCTAATCCATCTTCTAAAAACTACTAGTTCCCTTGTAGGCAGTATAGTCCCAAACACCGCAGTATAATACTCACTAGGTCTACACAATCAATCAATTACCTTACTAGAAATAAACGAATGTGTAGCACCAAAGTCAATCAATATAGTATAAGAAGAGCCAGCGCTAGAAAGCTGACCTGTCACTACCGAGGGACTAACCTCGACCTTTGCCTGCATCAAGGTGAACACTCAAGCTGGAGTAAATCTGTCCACCTTCCATGGTTCCTCTTTCTTCACTGTTGGGCAATCCCTCTTTAGGTGTCCCACCACCCCACACAGATAACAAGCCTTTGCCCGAAATTCACCCGGATGGTGCTTCCTGCACCTCGTGCATTCCAGGTATCTTCTCCATGTCTCACTGCCTCCCTAGCGGCCACCCTGAGCACCCCGACCCCTCTTATTAGGACCAGCAGTGGTCGAAGTGTCAAGGGTCTTCCTCTTCAGATCACTGGGGCCTCCGCCCCTACTAGACCCTGTATATGGAGGCACTGCCCTGTAGTTCTTATTCTCTGCCTCTTCCACCGTGAGAGCCTTCTGAACAACCTGGGCATAAGTCATCTGCCCAGGTATCGATGTAATCCTCACATCCCGGGCTATCATAGCATTGATTCCTTGAACAAACCTGTCCTGCCTGGCCGCATCTGTAGGCACTAAGTCTGATGCAAACTTTGCCAGTCTATCGAACTTTAGGGAATACTCTGTAATTGTCATGCTGCCCTGTACTAGCCCTGTGAATTCATTCACCTTTGCTACCTTGATGGAAACATTGTAATACTTCTAGTTGAACAGATCTTTGAACCTGTTGACCCTCGATTTGGTCAATGACACAGAGTCAAGTAAAACGACAAAAGTAAGATGAATTCAAGCCAAGAAGACGAATGACACAAAGATTAGAGTGGTTCGGCTCCAAGTAATGGTAATGACCTATGTCCACTTAGTGTTCTTATTAATGTAATGAAAACCTGGGATCAGTAAACAAGGGTTTACCGAGTTTCACAAGCTCAACAAAAGATACACAGTATTGCATAAAAACAATAATTCTCTCTCATTCTCTCAAAGATCCTTCTCATGAACCCTTTGAATCTTATTTATAGGCTCAAGGATCTCCTTATGGGCCGATGGGCCTTGATTACATTTAATACAAGTGTATCTCAATCATAATGGAAATTACAATTATTACATAAATGCAAGATCAAATATCTTTAGAAAATATCTGATATACTATGAACAGGCTTGGTCGACTATGAAATATGCCTTCTGCCAAGTGAATTCTCTTCTGGTCGATGGTCGACCAGAACGTAATTGCTTAAATAGTCACGCGCATCCCACGTGCATAATAGTCTTGCCACGTCATCAGGTGAATCTTTTTTGGGTAAACATTTGCCCCCAAAGTTTATTTTATTGGAACCACCATTTAATAAACTTACTCGACCAGTGATTCGTCTGACCTGTCACATCTGTCAGCACCTTTTCGAAAAAGTAAGTAATCATGACCTTTACAGTTTTCCAAAAATATTTCGCGACTAATGCAATTTTCCATACATCGAAATCTTACTCCCATCATTACTTTATAACTGCACCACGATCAGTATAAATATATTACCTTTCCCACTTTTCACTTTTTACCAAATCCTTCTCTCTCCTCAAGAACTCAGAAGAAAATTCTCAAGAAAAACCCAGAAAACTCCGGTGGTCCGAGATGCGTTCGACCAGCTTCGAGAATCTCCTCTGCAAGCCGTAATTCAATTAAATTTTGAGCCCACCTCCTTTTTATGCAATCTAGAATAAATTTCGTGAGTTTTCTGATTTGGGCCTCCAATGTTCTTGATAAAAAGTTTCTTGAGCAATTGGGTTCATACAAAGATGTACAAAAACATGTTAGAATAGGGATTAGGTCAATGTTTAGAAATTAATGTGGGTCATAGGAGTACTGATTTAGGGCCCAAAATCGAAGTGAAAATTTGATTTTACTGTTTTCGAAAAAATTGAGTTTTTCCCGCTTGTTTTCAGAGTCGAAAATTTTTCTTGAAAAAACTTTTCACTTTCACTTTTTGATCCATTTTTCCAAACTGATCGCATGTTTGTAGTATTTATATTAGGATGTTGTTGGTCGTATAAAAACTTCGCTTTTATACACAAGCAACATTATCCTTATATTTCTTCTTCTTCTGTCTATTGGTCGTAGATTCTCACTGCCCTTTTACTCTTCTCAGATATTCATGCATGATCCTTGGGGAGGTGAGAGGCCAATAGATGACGATCTTCTCGCATTGCTATTTGAGGATCAAGAACAGCCTCCCTTTCCTTTCTCTGAGCCTCCACTTGCACACCAAAACCCCACAACCAGTCCTTCAGACCGCCAGCCACACATGTGTCGTGTTAAATACACAGCTCGTAAGAAAAAGAAAACAACCCATTCTCTTTCTAACCAACCAGCAACCGACACTGAGGGTCCACCAAATGACCCTCAACCTCTAAATTTCTCCCCACCAGACATTCAACCAAAGGTTCATCCTCACAATGGCCCCCGAGCAGAGATTGACTGGTACGTCGACCCTCCTAGCGTCATATCGACTAGGATGATGGCCAAATATTCCAAGAAGTACGGACTTCCTGGAATCACTTTACACAAACCAACACCCAACCAATGGGCAAACGTGCCTGGAGGCGCCTTCAGTGCCTGGTCGAGGTTTCACATTGAGGCAGAGGCAATCTTTCCCTTGCACAAATTTTTCCAAGGGGTGGCAAATTACTTCGAGGTCGCCCCCTTTCAAATAACACCCAATGGATATAGAGTGCTATTAGTACTCTATATCCTTTATAACCATAAAAAATGGTATCTGCCTACACCGCATGAGGTCAATTACCTTTTTTATCTCAAATCCAACCCCAACAAAAACAACACGGGGTTTTTCTACTTCTGCCACCAGGAATCTGCTCGCATATTCCTGAGTGATGTCACCTACAAATCCAACGTAGGAAAGTACTTCCAGGAGTACTTCCTTATGACGGACCTGGTCGTTGACAATCTAGCCTTCACACGAGGAGGTAATTTTCTCAATCTCTGGTCATTTATTTTCTGTCAGTTTTTCCTTCATTGTCCTAAGCACATTGGTGTTGCGCCCAAGTCCATCGCACCGACCAAACCTTACTCCAGATATGGAGATAAGGGCCACAGCCTTGTCCAAAATGACGAACATAGAGAAGAGCATCAAGGAGCTGGTAACTGAGAGTAATCTAAGGCTGGTCGGCCTTCTGGAACCTCATCAAGAGGTGAGAGAATCCACTGCGGGGAGTACCACTGGAGAGGAAATCCCCGAGCAACAGCAAGATGTGTCACAACCCCAGAGGCGACAACCAACGGGAGTGACCATCTGGGAACCATCCAGCAACCCTCGGGCTAGTGCTTCCCCTGCCCCATATGGGAGGGGCAAGCAAAAACTACCGGAGTATACCAGCCTTATACTTGAGTCTTCTGACGAGAACGGTATAGAATTCATACTCTTAGATAGCTTTCCCATCCCCTTTATTTGACAGGGATGGCAACTTTAAATTTATAACCAATAATTTTAATTCGGACTTCTTTGCGGCAGAGAGTGAGTGTAGTTGTAGTTCTATAAATAATATATCGACCAGTAAAAATAGTTCATGTATACTACTTAGAATTTCCCTTTCCATTATTATATTACTTCTCTAAACTACTTTGTCTTATTGTTTTCTTTTGTTTTGCAGTCATGCCTTCTGAAGATGATTTCAATATGTACGCCAATTCTGAAGCTCCTACGAGCAAAAAAAAAGCGAGCAAGAGGCACCCTGGGGAGAGTAATAGTGATCCCTCCAAGAAAAGGGCTCGAACAGAGGACCCTCCAATGCCCACTCCATCCAGGACCACGACACCTCTTCCTCCTCCTCGCAATAGCCCTCTCCCCGAGCAGGCGGGGAGATCCCTGGCCACCGACTTGCTGAGTAGTGCCTACAACGCTACCCACGAGAAGTTGCAAAGGCTATCCAGGCATCGTCGTAGCCAGGAAGCCTTTTCCCATCTCCCTCCACTAAAGAACAGCCAGGTTATCAGCCGCGGGCTGTCTAAAGTCCTCAGAGTAAGTGTGTTTCTTCTGTTTTCTTTAGTCGAGCAACATTTTCTCTAATTGCCTCTAACTGGTTCACTTTTCTTTTTCTGTTCGCAGTGTATCCTGACCATGGGCCATAGCTGGCATCTTGCTGAGGAGACCGAGGCTAAACATGTCGATGAGATCAAAGCATTCGAGGAGAAGGTTTCCTGCCTAAGAGAAGAGTTGAAGAAGTGCCAAAAGGCATTGGCCAAAGTTACAGTCGCCAAAGAAAAGTTTAAGGAGGCTTCGGAGATTAACTTCAAAGAAGCAACCAAACTTCAAGAAGACCTGGTGGCCAGCCTGAAGGAAGCCACTGAGTTGGAGGGGCGAGTTGAACTGCTCGAGGAAACCAATGCTCAAAACCTAGAGAAGTTCAAAGGGGCAACTTTCAATTGCTTCTACCTCTTCTGGAAGAACAACCCAGGGGCGAACTTCGACTACCTCCCCGAGAATATGAGGCAAGTCGAACTGGGGAAATGTGCTGCTCGCCAGGAAGAGGAAAGGAAAGCTCGGGAATCCCCTGAAATTTCCTTGGCGACAGGCACAGATGGCGTTCAAGAAGATGCGGGGACAACAGTCGACCAATAGTCTCAGCCAAATCCTCCCCCAGCTCCACAATGATTTGTAATAATAATAATAATTTTTTTTGTAACTAAAACACACGAACCACAGTTCGTAATGTTGAAACAATTTTGCTGCTCAAGGCAGCTTTCCTTTTAATTATTAATTACATCCGAGCAGCAATTGCTTGCAGTGTAAAAATATTTCGTTATGATATTATAATATTTGCTATTATTACAACATCTGTTTGTATGCCTTCCAAAAATTTAAACCAACAATTTTAAAAAATACTCTAAGTGCCATAGTATGCTTTCCCTTATTTTGCTCATGTGTTTACATATGCCTATTGATATGCTTTGTTTGCTTAGTATCTTATATGCCCCCCAAGTGATTGAGGAGCTTAAGGTTCTCGATCACTTTCCATGACCAAATCCTGTTCAAACATTACTGCTCGTGTACTTGTAAACAATTATTGATAATATAGCAAAACAACACACGTAATGAGCAAATACTTGTAATAAATACAATAATTGGCAAGAATAACTGGCTGCGCACAGTTCCTTTCATATCTCGTAATAAATGGACAAAATCGTCTCTATACGAGTGATCAAAAATTGATCTTTCACTTGTAAGCGACCAGTCATATAATTGACTAGCCCTTATTCATAGACTTGTAAAAAGTGAAATTAATACAAGCAACTTCTTTTAAAATAATTGTTTATTGATAATACTTGCACAGGTGTTCTCCATTCCAATAGCAAGGAATGAGATCTCCGTTTAAGCGAGCAAGTTTATATGTGCCTGGTTGAAGAATTTCTTCAATCTAATACGAACCCTCCCAGTTTGGTCCGAGCACTCTGGCAGCCTGATTGCGAGTGTTAAGAAAAACTCTTCTAAGTGCCAAATCTCCCACATTAAACTTTCTTTCACGTACTTTAGAGTTAAAATATCGAGCGACCTTTTGGTGGTAAGCTACCACTCGAAGTTGAGCTTGCGCGGGCCTTTCGTCGACCAAGTCCAAGCACTCCATCAATAATTGATCATTAGTGTTTTGATCGTATGTCAGCCTTCTATGGGATGGTGGGCTTAGCTCAACGGGCAACATGGCTTCATACCCATAGGCCAAGGAAAATGGAGTATGGCATGTTGTTGTTCGATGGGATGTTCTATACGACCAAAGTACTTCTGGTAACAGTTCTGGCCATGCCCTTTTTGCTTCTTTGAGCCTTTTCTTCAATGTATCCTT
The DNA here is from genome assembly GCF_963169125.1 of Humulus lupulus. Classification (NCBI taxonomy): domain Eukaryota; kingdom Viridiplantae; phylum Streptophyta; class Magnoliopsida; order Rosales; family Cannabaceae; genus Humulus; species Humulus lupulus. The sequence goes on along the minus strand of NC_084797.1, from coordinate 107,478,928 downwards.
CAGAGTCTTGTTGAAGGCCTCAACTTGTCCATTTTCTTGTGGATGAGCTACCAATGAATAACTTTTTATAATCCCACGCCTCTCGCAGAAATCAGTGAAAAGATCACTATCAAATTGTGTGCCATTATCTGAGACAATTTTCCTTGGCAACCCATACCAACACACGATATTCTTGATAACAAAGTCCAATACTTTCTTGGTTGTTATTGTTGCTAGTGGCTCAGCTTCGGCCCACTTTGTAAAGTAGTCAACAGCAACTACTGCATACTTGACATTCCCTTTTCTTGCAGGTAAAGACTCGATCAAATCAATCCCTTGTACTGCGAATGGTCACGGGCTTTGCATCTTTTTGAGCTCATTTGGGGCTGCTCGCAGTATCATGGAGAATCTTTGACACTTGTCACATTTTTTAATGAAATCCATAGAGTCCTCATTCATGGTAGGCCAGAAATACCCTTGCCTTAAGATCTTTTTTCGACAAACTCTGCCCTCCAGCGTGATCTCCACAGAAGCCTTTGTGGACCTCTTGCATCAGTTCCTTAGCTTTCTCCTTAGAAACACATCGTAACAAAGGCATCGAGTATCCTCTTCTATACAAAATTTTGTCGACCAAAATAAATCGAACCGACTATCTCTAAAGCATCCTCGCCTTGTTTCTTTTTGTTGGTAGCAACCCCTGTTCGAGATATTCAACAATGGGTGTCATCCATGTGTCTATCGCTTGGATCACTAGTGAACACTTATCCATTTGAATGCTCGGTGCTGACAAACGTTCAACGGGTACTATGTTTAAGGTGTTGGCATCTTTCGCGCTTGCTAACTTGGCCAAGGCATCAGCATTTGAATTCTAATCGCGAGGCACTTGTTAAAGGGTGTACTTTTCAAAATGTTCCAATAAGTCCTTTGCTTTATTCAAATAAGAAACCATCTTGAGACCCCTAGCCTGATACTCTCCCATAATTTGGTTAACCACTAGCTTGGAATCGCTATAAATTTCTAGTGACTTTATATCCATGTCCTTATCTAGTCTTGATCCTGTGAGCAGGGCTTCGTACTCGGCTTCATTGTTGGACGCTATAAAGTTGAATCTGATTACACAATGGAACCGATGTCCTTCGGGTGTGATTAAGATCAAACCTGATCCTGCATTGTGCTTGTTGGAAGAGCCATCTACGAACAACTTCTAGGAAGGAGCTTGATCTTGACTTTCAGTTTCTTTGATCGGTTCGCTATTTAGGATTCCGGTGAATTCTGGCACAAAGCCCGCTAGAGCTTGTCCTTTCACAGCTGCTCATGGAGAATAAGAAATGTCAAACTACCCAAGTTTGACTGCCCATTTTAATAACCGACCAGCGACCTATGGTTTCTGCAAGACTTGCCGTAATGACTGGTCGGTGAGTACCACGATGGGGTGAGCTTGAAGTAGGGTCGCAGCTTTCTAGAGGCCAGAATCAAGCAATAGGCTAACTTTTCAATGGGTGGATACCGCAATTCTGCTCCCACTAACCTCTTGCTTACATAATACACTGCTTTTTGTGTGTGGTCCTCTTCTCTGATTAAAACAGCACTAGCAACATACTCCGTGACTGCCAAATAGATGAACAAAGTTTCTTTTTCAACCAGTTTGGACAAGATTGGTGGTTGTGACATGTGGGACTTTAGTGCCTGAAAAGCCTGCTCGCACTCTTCTATCCATTCAAACTTCTTGTTGCCCCTGAGTAGATTAAAAAATGGAACACACTTGTGCGTTGACTTGGATATGAATCTACTCAGGGTAGCGATCCTCCCAATTAGGCTTTGAACATCTTTAATCTTGGCAAGAGAATACATCTCGATTAGTGTCTGAATCTTTTCAGGATTAGCTTCAATTCCCCGTGAGCTTACTATGAATCCCAAGACATTTCCTGATCCAACACCAAAGGAACACTTGAGGGGGTTCAGCTTCATCTGATATTTGTTCAAGATGTTGAAGAATTCTCGCATGTCCTTGATGTGTTCTTCAGCTTTCATTGACTTAACCAGTATGTCATCAACATATACTTCCATGCTAACGCCAATCATCTCATTGAACATATGGTTGACCAGTCGCTAGTAAGTTGCACCAGCGTTTTTCAAACTGAAGGGCATTACTTTGTAACAGTAAAGTCCTGTATCTATTCGAAAGCTAGTGTGATCCTCATCAGGTGGATGCATACTAATCTGATTGTACCCAGAGTATGCGTCCAAGAATGATAAAATTTCATGCCCTGATGTAGCATCGACCAGCTGGTCGATCCTTGGAAGTGAGAAACAATCCTTCGAGCAGGCATTATTAAGGTCTGTGAAATCCACGCACATCCTCCACTTGCCATTCAGCTTGGGAACTAGCACAGGATTGGAGACCCAAGATGGATAAAGCGCTACCCTGATGAATCCATTTTCCTTCAGGTTCTCGACTTCATCTTTTAGGGCCTTCAATCTGTCTTTGTCGAGCAGCCTTTTTTTTTGTTGTACAGGTGGAAAGTTTTTGTCTATATTTAAGACATAGCTGATCACCGCTGGGTCTATCCTAACCATATCTTTATGCGACTAGGAAAACACCTCCTGGTTCTCCTTCAAAAATTCCACAAGTTTGTTTTTTGTTGTTGTCTCTAAGTTTTTACCGACTTTCACAACCCTAGCCGGATTTGCTTCTTCTAATTGGACCTCCTCAAGGTCCTCCATGGGTCCAAAATTTTCTTCAAAATCCCCAAAGCGAGGATCTAAGTCTCTATCCTCACTTTGGGCAACACCCTATTTGGTGACCTGTTCATCTGATTGGGCTTGTACTTCATTTTCCAACACCAACCTTTTCTCAGCTTTTTCTCCTGATCCGCCTCTTCTTGCCTTGGTGATCGAGGAATTAAAACATTCACGTGCTTCTCGCTGGTTTCCCAACACACATCTCACTCCTGCGTTGGTTGGAAACTTCATGGCCAAGTACCAGATCGACTAAAATAGGCCTTCCAATCATAGCATTATATGCAGAAGGACAATCAACTACTATGAAATTAGCGAGTAATTACCTATTCGCAGGTGCAGCCCCTACTGTGACTAGAAGCCTAATCGACCCAGTTGGTGGGAGCCCTTCATTGAAAAAACCATAAATGGTTTGGTTGCATGGTTCCAAATCTTGCATTGACAATTTCATTCTCTCCAGTGAAGATTTATATAGAATGTTGACTGAGCTTCCTGTATCTACTAACACTCGCTTGACCATCATATTGGCGATCTAGACATCCATGACTAGAGGATCTAAATGGGGGAAATCGAACATGCTGAGCATCAAGCTCAGAGAAAGTTATTGATTCTTCCTCTGTTCGAGCTTTTTTGGGAGTTCGCTCCTCTACGTTCAGCATTTCAATATCCTGGTCGTGACGTAAGGTTCGGGCATATCTTTTCATCACCTTCCCACTGTCACCTGCTATGTGTGGTCCTCCGCAAATGGTCAGCAATGTACCAGCAACTAGAGTTGGCTGTAAAGGGGGCGAGCGTTGGCGTACAGGTGCCTGCTCGTTGCCTCCTTGAGCCTCTCGCTGAGAACCTCCAACCGCTCGCACATACCTCCTTAGGTGTCCTTTCTGATAAGGAACTCAATCTCATCCTTAAGCTGGTTGCACTCGTTGGTGTCATGGCCATAGTCGTTATGAAAATGAAAAAACTTGGTAGTATCTCTCTTGGATATATCTTTCCTGATTGGGGCTGGTCACCTGAAGGGAACAGTAGTTTGAGTGGCCTGGTACACCTCTGCTCTGCTATCGACTAGGGCCGTATACTTTGTGAACCTCGACTTGTATCTATTTTTTTTGGGCACTTGTTATCAAATGTCATCGGCTAGTGGTTCGCCCTTTTTCCCCCATTCTTCCCATTATTTTTTCCGTTGCCATTGATTTTCCCAGACTCATTAGTGGCTTTGGTGGGAGATTCTTTCGGGCCCTGTTCGTCTGTGGGAGATTTCCCTTCATTGGCAATGGCCTCCTCGAGCTTGATATACATGTCTACTCGGTCCAAAAATTCCTAAGTACTCTTGGCTCCATTCTTCTACAAACTATTCCAAAAGGATGAGTGGCTTCGTACCCCAGCAGTAAGAGCCATCATCTTTCCTTCATCCCCAACCATCTTGGCCCTAGCAGCTGCTCGCATGAATCATTTAACATACCCCTTTAGGGTCTCTCCTTCCTTCTGGAGAATTTCGACCAGTTGATTGGCCTCGGTCGAATGTACTCGACCAGCATAGAACCGTCCATAAAACTCCTTTACGAACATTTCCCAAGAAACTATACTAGCCGAAGGGAATTTGAAAAACCACTCCTGAGCAGTTTCAAATAAAGTTGCCAGAAAAATTCTACACCGAGCATCGTCTAACACCTTTTGGATGTCCATCTGTATCTCAATTTTGTTAATGTGAGATACAGGATCTTCTAATCCAGTGAAGTTGGGCAAGACCGACATTTTAAATTTTCATGGAGTCTCTGCCATAGAAATTCTTTGCACAAATGGAGTGTCTTTTCTCCGATCAAATTATATATTGGATGTCCGGTTCCCAACTAGTTGCTAGACGGCCTAATTTAAAGCATCGAGCTGGGCCTGTACAGCATCTGGTACTATTGGAGAGACTGGTGCTCGAGTTAAGTTCTCGTCGTGTCTTTCCCTTCTATCATTGAGAACGTTCCTCAGATCTTCCTCCCTACGCCTTTGCTTGCTCGCGCCCAGTCGATCAAAGACGTTGGGCTGTTTAGGTTGCCCCCCAGCATTTTGGCTTTTTGGTTGGTTCTCCCATGGTGGAGGGTTCTTCTCTTCACCCCTCTCTTCTTGCCACCGACCAGCATTCCTCCTGCCAGAATCTGCCTCATTATAATCATGGGCATCTCTAAATTGTGACCGATGACGGTGCGACCTGCTGTTCGCACTATTTCCCTCTCTCCTTGCTGGAATGTCCCGACTGATAGGTGGAGGCATGCATTGTTATGTCGTGGGGGACCCCTGACCGCAGAGCCTGACTCCACCTGTCTTCTGCTTACAGAAGGACGATGTCCTCTGCTCGGAGGGTTTTGTTCCTCAGTAGTCTTGCGTCTAGGGCTTCTAGGATGTTTTCCAACCCTATTCTGCCTATGCTGATGGGGGTTATCTCAACCAGTGCGAGATGGTGGTTGCTGCTCAGGATCCTGGAATGGCATCTCCTGTTGAGCAGCAGGGGGTTGCTCCGACCTTTGAGGGTTTGCCGGTTGTGGCAGATTGTGGTAGTGTTGGGGATGATCTGATTGTGGATTTTGTTATGGGTGAGTACTAGGTGGCTGGTCCAGTTGGGAGGCAGGTGCAGGCTGTCCTCGGGCCAACTGAATGGCTGCCTCCAAGGCAACAATGGCATCCCTCTACCGGCGGTCCATGTCTGCTTGCCACTCATTCAGCTCTTGGTGCTGCCTATCAATTTCCCTATGCTGCAACACAATTATTTCAGCCACATTCTCTTGATTAGCCCTCAAATTGGCTAATTCTTCTTGCAGCACAATTAGAATCGTTCTCAAAGTTTCAGAATCCATCTCCTCCTCTTCCAATTCCACTTGTGGCTCATCCTAAGCCACGCCTTGTGGAGGAGGTTGGGTTGGCGCATTACCAGAGGTTTTCCGAGTTATCCTAGTTGTTTTTGCCATTTAATCTTCTCGGAGGTCTTGAGTTCAACTCTGAATGAAAGCACCAAAATGTTGACCCTCGATTTGGTCAACGACACGGAGTCAAGTAAAACGACAAAAGTAAGATGAATTCAAGCCAAGAAGACGAATGACACAAAGATTTAGAGTGGCTCGGCCCCAAGTAATGGTAATGACCTATGTCCACTTAGTGTTCTTATTAATGTAATGAAAACCTACGATCAGTAAACAAGGGTTTACCAAGTTTCACAAGCTCGACAAAAGATACACAGTATTGCGTAAAAACAATAATTCTCTCTCTCAGTCTCTCAAAGATCCTTCTCATGAACCCTTTGAGTCTTATTTATAGGCTCAAGGATCTCCTTATGGGTCGATGGGCCTTGATTACATTTAACACAAGCGTATCTCAATCATAATGGAAATTACAATTATTACATAAATGCAAGATCAAATATCTTTAGAAAATATCTGATATACTACGACCAGCCCTGGTCGACTACGAAATATGCCTTCTGTCGAGTGAATTCTCTTCTGATCGATGGCCAACCAAAACGTAACTGCTTAAATAGTCACGCGCATCCCACGTGCATACTATTCTTGCTACATCATTAGGTGAATCTTTTTTGGGTGAACAGAACCCATCCCAACTCAAAGTAGAAATATCCTTAGTCTGCGATGCCCCCTCCCACCAAATACGGACATCCTTCCAAAGCATATAGGTGGCACAGGCCACCCTGTCATTACCTTCCACCCTCATGAAAATTAGGATGGAGGTAATCATACTCATCCAACGTTCAGCCTTCAGTGGATCTGGTCCCCCCTCAAAGGTTGGAGGATGTTGTCTCCTAAGCCGCTCATAAAGTGGCTCCCACCTGTTCCGAACCTCAGGCAGCTGTACAACTGGTGCCACAACAGGTGGCACAGTAGATGCAGCACTCCCTGACGGAGCCTGCTATCTTAAGAGACGGGTCTGCTCTTCTTGAATCTATAATCGAGCTTGCATATCCGCAAGTATCTGCTGCCAGTTCTCAGGGACTGGTGGAGGTTTCTGGCCCTGCTCATCATCTCTAGCCTCGACCCTTGTGTCGGCTAGTCGTATTGATTTCCTTGGATGCATAGCTATCCAAGTTTATCTACAATCAATGACTCAACAGTCAGATAATGATTACAGGTTAATAGTTTTTCCATGGTCCACCATTGAAACTCAACCAACCATATGCAATCAAGATGCAAATAAGCATTTAAAAATTCATTCACATGCAGCAGCAATGCTAATAAGCACGCCTCATTATAATCACATAGTAGTCAAGGGCCAAGCCCTATCAATATCTCATGCTCCCTATTAATCATACAGATTAAAACATTTACATTTCATTCAAGCATTTAAGCATGTAATCACATATATACAGTTACCAAACCCTGAGTCGAGCTTGTCTTTAGCGGCGAGTGTACATGTCCAGCCAGTCTTTAGGAAACCTTAAACCTAGACCGCTCTGATACCGAGTTGTAACGCCCTGGATAACCAAGACTGTTACACTATGTATTTTAAAATAGTGCAAGACTTGCTAATCAAATCGTTTGAACAATAATGTGTTCCTAAAGTCAACTATCAGATTAGGGTTAAAAGATTTTGGTCATAAACTATTAATTTTCATTAAAATAGATGTTTGGTACATCGGATCCCAAAAACAGGGTATAAGTGATAATTTACAACCCTCAAAAGTTTAATACAATCATAAGCCACTCTAATGGCAAAATACAAGTTTTAGGGTTCTATCACTGTACTTTCCCTTGGTCGTGGCGGATGAGCAACTGACTATGTACACCTTGCCCCCAGAGCTTTCCAACTCATGGTTGGTTCAGTTTTCCTTTGCCTTTACCTACACCACGTAGCACCTGAGAGCCAAGACCCAGCAAGAAAACCATAAACAGCAAGCACATATAACAACAGTAATATTCAATCAGTCTTAACTCAATCAATTCAGTCATTTAACATAATTCAAGCATATAACTAAACAATAGTAAACACATCATCTAAAACACATATCGTAACCAATTACACAAATGCTCAAGGTTGGCACACTTAAGCTGAGCCCTTTTTTATTTAGCTGACCCCGGCTTGCTTAGGCTGAGCTGCATTCAGTACGCTTATCATCAGCCCCGGCACTCTTAGGCCATTCATTCTCATATACATAACAATCATATAATCACACAATACACATATCCAGTTATTGGGAACCTCATACCCATTCACAATCACAAGGGTGCAGTCTTCTTACCTCGAATCTCGAGCGAAGAATACAAAACAATCCCGAACACGATCCTCAGTCCTGAGCCTTGGCGATAAACCTAGTCATAGTGGCAATGGGTAACCATCAATTTCTAATCCAAATAAATACTTAGGAAACAATAGCTAGCCTCTGAGACCTCGATTTCTACTAAACCAGATAGTAGAAATCATCCCGAGCGTTTAGGTTTGAATTCCTGAGCCTCCCCGAGCCTTAAACCCCATTTTCCCTTAATTCCCCATTTAGGGTCGCGGCCCACCCCTTGGACAGAGGCTCAATCCTCCCTGATGGGGGACACGGGTAACGACTTGCTCTCCTCCGAGTCGCGGCACGCTTGGCAAACAGAGGCTCCCAGCCTCCAAAATTCATGCCAGTCGCAGCGTCTGAAGAACAGGGCCGCGACCCGAGCCCCTAAACCCATAAAAACCACCCTTAAATTACCCCTAAGGGTAGATTGGTCATTTTCCCCCGGTTCCCGCTAATTCCTCAAGTATTCCTATTATTAACCAATAACCCCGTCACATCTAATTAATTACCAAATACTTATTCATTACTCAATAAATTTCAAAACATTCTCTAAATTCCTAAAATACCCCCCAGGGTCCCCCGAGTCGGGTATTTAGACCCCGTTGTGACTATTTCGCTAATCCGGTCACTAGGATCATCTCGAGCCATGAACTGCAGATATATCCACATATTAATGTGGTCTCAACCATATATCATATAAAATCACATTTATGCCATCAATGGATCAAAATTATCAATATGCCCTTATAAGCTATAAAGGGTCCACATGCATATCTAATACTCATAAACATGCATATAATATATTTATATAATCATACTAATCATGCATGCCACATAGTCACGCATTTAACCAATTAAACACACATATAAACCAATTATGCCTTCCCGTCACGTTAATCAAGGCACTAAGTCCTATTAGCAATTTTGGGTCGTTACATCTTTGATCTCTTGGAAGTCAAAGAAATAACACACCATCTCTCGCTCTTCCACTGAAACTGAGTATAGATCCATGGCTAATGTTACAACTGAGGTTATTTGGTTGCTCTCCTTACTCAAAGAACTTGGTTTCCCACAAACCAACCTAGTTCTTCTCTACTGTGACAGCCAAGCAACCCTTTATATATCTTCCGATCTTGTCTTCCATGAGCGCACAAAGCACATCGAGATAGACTGTCACTTAGTTCGAGACAAAATCAATCAAGGCATCATTAAGAATTTACATGTCTCCACCAACAATCAGCTAGTTGACATTCTCACCAAAGCTCTATCTATAACTCAGTTTCACACTCTTGTCTCCAAGATGGGTCTTCACAATAGCTTTGCCCCATCTTGAGGGGGAGTAACAGAAATACATTTATTTGGCTGAGTTTTAGTTTAGTTTTCCAACTGTATATTTTAGTTATTTGTTGGGTTGTTATTGTTTGGGCTTTTTTTTTGGCCTATATATATTTCTCCTTTAGCCTTAGGTGCATATACTTTTTACTTCATTTTTGTTCAGATTAGTTTTTGACTCTTGATTGAGGCCCAAGTGACATTTTTCCAAAATTTTCTTTTGACCCAAAGGTCCAATATCCAGGTCTGTCACCCTTGGCTACCTTCATCGTTGTTAGGCCCTACTTACTTCTTTCACTGTCGCTTGCATTTCATACTAGGTTTTAGTGTTAGTTTTTTTTCTTTATGTATTAATTTTATTTTATTTGTATTTTGTTCTAATTTTGTTTGGAATCACTAAAAGAAAAATAGGAAACTTTAAACGTTGATATATTTTATTTTTAAAAAAATTGTTTTTATAATTTGTTTAATTCTAAATGTTGAATTTGAATATATATTTTTTATTTTAAGTTTAGTTTTCTAGTTTTTCAATTAAGAAATTTTCATCTTCTTCGGTAAACTTGAAATAAATAATTTTACGTTTATTTGAATAAAGACGCTAGAACAAAACTTAAGAATACATTCGGTAAGTTTATTTCTATTTTTTATTTTTTAAAATTTTAATTAATTTTTACATAATTTTGAAAACAACTTTTTCTTACTTTTAATTTTTTTTTTTTTAAAACACTTTTCTTCTCCTTCCTCATCAGCTCCATCTTGCTGCATCTTTTTCCTCTATTTAAAGAAGCTTGTCATTTACTCCTTCACTTGGTACTAGCTCTAATGTGCACTTCTTCAGACTTTAGGTACTATTTTCTTGTCTACTTCGTGTGAACTTATTTATGTTCTATTTTTTCTCTCAATATTATTCTCAATACGAATAATTTCTCAATATTCTCTTGCATTGTAAAGGACCTAAAGGATTTTGGATCTATATAAATTTGGCTTAACTACTATATCAAGTTTTTAGGATTGGATCTGCTATTACCTTTGAATCTATTTCTAATTTTTCTTTTGGGTCTGGTTTTGATTTTGTTTTTCTGTTCGACCATTGTTTCTTGGAATATTTATGATTTGTTTCAGGATTATTTTTTTCTTACTTGATTGTGGCTCTGTGAGTTGCTTTTATTATTGTTCTCTGTTTGTTGAATTGTCTCGAAATTTCATTCTTTTCATATTGAAAGAGACCTGACCCTTGTTTTGTTATGTATTGGAAATGTTTGTGATGTATTTGATAAAATGTTTGAGATGTTTTTGCTTTAATTCTTTGATTTCAGGTCTTGTTGGTTATAGGCTAAGCACAATTCTAGTCAAAGTTTGGATTCGTTTTATAGAGTAACTTTTTATTTTAAGTTAGCCATGCTATATATACAATTTCAAATTTAAAATCAGTTCTAACAACATAAAAGTATATTATATAAGATCAGATTGAATATGGTACCACACCCACCAAACACAAAAAATATATGTATTTTGATGTACACTGTATAGATTGGGACTATATTTTTTGGGTTTCAATAGTATATAATTTATGTGTAGAATGATAAGTAGAGATAACATCATCCTCTTGAGTAATATTGGCAGCAAAACTAGAATGTTTGTAACTGCATATCACCAACTCTACTGCCTTTTCTTTATTGTACCATTGACATCATAAACCATGCTACTCATAATTATGTGTTTTAAGTATTATTGATATAACATCTACCTTGTGGACTAATTAATTATTATTTATTTGTTGAATAGAAACAATTGTTCTATATGCTATGGGAATGAATGACTAATGAGAAATGAGCTCATTAATTAGATATGAATAAGTGATGAGTGAAAATTCTTCAGAAAATAACAGGATCATATCATTGTTAAGAAAAACAAATGTCCAAATAAAGATAAATTGTTGTGAGGATTATAGAATTTTTTTTTTTTTGGTAAATCAACCTTATTTGCTTGTCTGTGTAAATTGGCCAATAATTAGTCTCCCAGTCTTGGTTATGGTGCTTCCTTTTTGGTTGGCTACGCTGCTCAATAGTTTCGAAATATGCCTTGATAAGTGCGTGTCATCTTGTTGACCCTTGATTTCCATAATTTATGTATTGTATATTTGGCAGGTTATGATCTCGTATGGTGAATATTTTCTTATTATTTTTCTTTCTTGAAGTATAGTTTAGACGGAGATGAGGACGAGTTCTTGTGGGGAATTAGACGGTACACTCCTGATTTTAAGAAATAGATAAAGTAAAATTAAATTTATGGTTGGCGTTTTGAGCTAGTTCCAGTAGGGTGGCTCTAAGTATACAATCTCTTTTTAGGAAAGATTATTCCCTATATTTATATTTTGCTCTGCTAGTTGAGAGAAGCTTGGGGAATGGAAATACTAACTAATTGCTTATGTTTTGGTTTACAGAATTTCTCAATTACAATTTGAGGAGAAAGCAAAATGGATATTCAGAAAGCTGAAAGATGTTTTGCAAAATAATTGACCATTTTGGTGTGTAGTGTACATCAAAAGTTGAGATTGGCATATCCAAAGTTGTGTCTAAAATGTTGGGATACTTTGGCCTTACGTGTGTGGTGTGTTTCTATTGCAATTACAGGATTCGTGTTCCTTTAATCAAAATTTCTCTTCATTGATTGTCTTTGGAATGCCTTTATTATTAAGTATATGGTTGTGTAAAAAACAACACACACATATTAATGTAGTTAAATAAATAAATAGAAAAAGAAAGAGAAAAAAAGGAAAATTCAATTTTATGTTCATGTTGTGGTGTTCACAATTTTACAAGGACCAATGTTAAAAAGACATGTTTTGGTGGAGATGAAGAAAATTTTGAAGTGTAGTCTACTACGTTACAATTCATTGATGGAACTTCGAATGATAGTGTACGCCCTGAAAATCAGCACGTACCTTTTTAGGCTGCTCAGGTAGAGCTGGCTAGCAAAAGGCTATAATCGATGTTCCACGTGCTCACTTTTCATCGGGGGGAATTTAGCACAATTCCCTAGACAAATTGCTCGAGCTGATGAGTTCAAAGCAACGTACTGCCTGGAACCATTTGTGGAGTACGGCATCAAAAGGCACGAGCTGACATTACGCTAGCTCATGGTACGCCAGAGGTCTGACGTACCCCAGGATCTTTATAAAGTCTACCACGCAATATAAACGTGCGTATCACGTGTCTGTTTACTCCCGAATTCCCAGATACGTAATATAAATGTGCATGATCAGACATCACACGCCTAATTTATACCATGTGATCCATGATCCATTTTACCTAATGATTAGACCACACTTCAATATAAAATATAAATGTTGATCATTAGTGTAACGCCCTACTACCTTAGAGCTGTTACATAGTGAGTTTAAAATAGAAATCGTGCTTTTGGACTGACTCTACGTGGTTTCTAAAACCAAAAGTGTGAATAAACCAGAATTTAAGGTTGTACTCTTTGAAAATGTTTAGTTTCATTGAAAGCATTAAGTATCAACATCTGGGATCCCAAAAATAAGGTTTACAAAATGTTTACAACTCAAAAATAGATTTACACCAGGTTAACTATCAAAAGAATGAGTTAATACAGCCATATACAAAATGCCCCCAACCAAAGCAGTCGGGCAGGCCGAACATGTACGCGCCGCCCCCACGCTCTCCATACTCATGGCCGGTTGACTGACTCCTTGCTTTTACCTGCCACACAGAGCACCCGTGAGCCGAAGCCCAGCAAGAAAACCCAAATAGTACATAACATATGCATAGTATATAGCTAACATAATCCACTGATAAATAGGAAAACCATCAGACTAAACAAGCACGGCCATGCCGCCCCAGAGGCCTTACCAAAGCCTGGGGTCTCGGTCCTCACCGTCAGGATAACTCATGTATCCCTTGGGTCCCACCCTGGCTATAAGCACCCCATGTGCTGAGTGTTACTTCCGGCCCCAAGGCCGTACCCGGCCTTTGCCGCTCTCGGCCCTAGCCGTTCATTTCATTATAATTGCACGCATAATACATTTCGAAATAATCATTCAAACATATAATAATTCATTCAAGGTCATACATTTGCAAGTAAAACAATCTAGGGCCATGCCCTGCAATAACACTATGGGCCCATGCCCTAATCCCGGGTGTTATGGTTTTCTTACCTTTAAATTCGATGGCCTTGATCAACCTGACTCCTTGAGCACGATCCTACTCGAGCCCTAGCGCTTACCTAAGCAAAATCCATAAGTCAAAGTCATTACCAAACCTCAAGTCCAAAACCTAGCCTCGGGACCAATCCCGAGCCCCCGGGAAGTCCTAGATCCCCAAAACAAAGTGGCGGAATCGAGCCCCGAACCCTAGGTCAAAATCCCTTCACAAAAGCCCAAAAATCCCCTCTGTGAACAGTGCAACGCTATAGCGCTCTAAAGAGGGCGTTGTAGCGCTACAAGCAGAACCACCCCATCCGAAAAAGGGGCTAGCGCTACAGCGCCCCCTGACTAGCGCTGTAGCGCTAGTTGCAGACCAGCCAAACCCAAAAATCGCTTCTTGCGATTTTCTTCTACCATTTCAACCCCAAACTTGTCCAAATCTTCCCCAAGCCCAAAAACACACTTAGCAACACCTCACACTCATCCCAAGCATCCCAAGAACTCAACCCCAAGCTCAAGCAACCCAAAACTCAAAATCTAACATAATGAACCCAAAAACCAGAAATTCACTCAAACAACAAGGATAAAGTCTTAGAAATCATACCGTGGGTGGAATTTCAACCTTGAGTCGAACCCTAGACCTCCTTAGCTTGCACCTTCACAACATTGACCTGATTTCCCCAAAAATCCCATCCATTTAGCTCAAAAACACAATCCAAACCAGTCAAGCCCTAAAACAGAAATCTCCAAGAACTTACCTCAAATTTCTGATGTGATCTTGCTAACCCCTTGCCAATCCTCAAGTCTAGCTTAGGATCCTTGATGCTCAGCCTACCCTAGCTCTCCCCTAAGCTTAACTCCAAGAAAAATGAAGGTAAATGGTTGGGAGAGCCACAAACCGTTCTTAAAAGCCAAACCCTTCTGTTTTCCCTCTTTTCTTTTCTCTTCCTTCTTTCTTTCTTTTCAGCCTATAACTCTTTTTCTACAAAATCCACTAAGTATAAAGCCCCCCTTTAACTCATCTCTTACAAGCCTAAAGACCAAAATGCCCTCCCTTAATAATTCTAAACCTTTATGCCCATAAAGGGGCATTTTAGTCATATTATCCAAATTCCCACTAATTCCTCAAGTGTTCCTAATAATTCCCGCTCGCTACCCAATACCTGATTAATCACCAATTATACATTCCTCATCATCAAGATTAACCTATATATATTTTCCAAATTCTCATTTAAACTCCCCAGGCTTAACCCAAGCCGGGTATAGATTTCCGCTTTGACTTTTCCGCTAACCCGCTCACTCTAGGATCGTCTCGAGTCATAGATCACAGATATCAACACAGTCATGCCCAACATGGCCAAATTACAAATATGCTCAATCAGGTCTACAGGCATACTAATTCACATAATTATGCATCACAAATCATCAAATAGTCATATAACGTGCATTAAATCATAATCGTGCATTAAACTCATTAAAGTCACACACAGAATCCCATTATGCCCTCCAGGCACACTACTCAAGGCCCTTAAGCCTTAATAGCGAATTTGGGTTGTTACAATTAGTGTCACAGAGATGATGTGAGGGATCAAGGGATCGCGGGATGACCCCAACACCTACTCAGGGATCATTATCCTATAAATACCAAGACCTTGGATAGAAAAGGGGTTGGGTTTTCTCTGTATAATGCAAATATTCTGTCAAAATAGAGAAAGATATACAGTAATAATATTGACTCATGGACTAGGGGGATTTTAACCTCCGAACCACGTAAAAAGGAACGAGTGTTCTTACTATATCATTCTAAGTAGTTTGAAGAGTGATTATTTTCCTTACGGTTTACCCTTAAGCACTAGTTTATTCCAGCTAATTTTCGTAATACACTGTTGGCGAAAAACCGCTTCAACAGTTTGGTGCTTTCATTAAGAGCTGTGAATTAGTGCCATTGAAAAAGATTCAGGAAAAAGTTCATCATGGTGATCACTCGTTCAAGGCACGGTAACGAAACGAATCAGCATGGTGGGCATGAGGCTCACCATACTATTGTTTCTGACGAACAAGGCCCGGAGATCCAGCAGGGATTGGGAAAACAACCGATGGGCCCTGGAGACACCGGAAGTTCATCACCTCTACCGTCGAATCCGAACTTGAATTACTTGACTACGGTAGAGATGGAGAACAGGCAGTTGAGGAGCCATCTAGCCAAGGAAAATAAGAAAATTTAGGAAGTCTTAGCTCGGCTACCCCCTCTTGCAACCGACGTTAACGTCAGAAAGAGGCAAGGTGGGACCTGTAAGTCTCGCCGAGATAGTCAACCCAAGCCAAGTCGATCAGTTAGAACCTCAACTCCAAGTTCTACTCTCGTGTCGCCCAATCACTAAGAAACCTCGTTTGGTGGCTTTCCCAAGGATTATCAACGAGTCAGCCGGTTGGTCAGAACCTCTACTCTGAGTTCAATTCCACCATCGAATGCCCATGGAAACCCACGTAGACGGTCAAGGACAAACTCGCAAAGACGGCATGTCCCGACCGACTTCCCTATTCCACGATCAGATCGCCATGCACAGGGAACCAAAAATGGTGGAGTAGAGCAACCGCCGGCTAGTTTGATTCGACCTGATGGAACAAGAATTGCTTCACCAATCAGACACCCTCCGTCACCAATCAGGCATCCATCCCCACCTTGATCTGCTTGAGATGTCCCTGCCTATAGAAACAGCAGGAGGAATCCTCCTCCCGCTACCTCTGCTCATGTCCCGCGAGCAGCGACAATGCTCCAGATCCTCATCCTCGACCGTAAGCTCTGAGCTTCTCTAATGGAAGTTATTGGACGGAGGATCGTCGAAGTGGTATGACCAGCGCCGATCTGAGGAATCAGCTGAGTTCAGCTCAAAACCCTCGGGTTGACCCGCATACTGATCTGCGAGATCGCCTAAACTCGCAAAGGACCAATCCTCCTTGCGATGGAGTCAGCGGCACTCACCACGAGGGAACTCCTTCCGAAGTACGCGACAAGGGGAATGCCCCACCAAACCAAGTTCGAACTTGGAGGGACAATAACCCGTCAAATGCGTACGGTCGAATGGGAGTTGTTGAACATCCCCAGGGAACCAAGGACCCAACCCTCGAGAGGTTGGCCCAGATGGAGGAACTGATGAAAAGACTTCTATCAGAAAAGGAAAAAGATGAGTACGACTCAGGGGATGAGCTCGAGCTTTTCGCCCCCAACATCGCAGCAACACCATACCCACCAGGTTTCAGGATGCCCCATCTATCAAAATTCGACGGGGATGGAGATCCATCCGACCACTTGGGGATGTTCAATACCCTAATGATGGCCCATAACATCGGACTCGAGTTAAGATGCTTAGTATTCCCTTTGACTTTGGTCGGACCAGCCAGGCAATGGTTCAAGCAATACAAGAAGCATTCTATCAGCTCGTGGAAGAGCTTCTCCGGTGATTTCAAGAGGGCATTCCGGGCTTCTCAAGCAGCTCAGATAAAGGCAGACTCCCTAGCAAACGTAAAGCAGTAGCCCGGAGAGCCTCTGAAAGCTTACTTGAGTAGGTTTGCCAACATCGTTGCGCGAGCTAGAGACGCGGATGAAAGCTCTAGGCTTACGGCGATGAGAACAGGGATCCTTGTTAGAGATGACCTATGGAAAGAGATCCAGAGAAAAGGCATCAACATAGTGGAGAAGTTCCTGAACAAGGCTCAGAGATGGATCAACCTAGAAGAGGCGCAGGCTTCGGTCGTAGGAACCAGCCAAGTCCTTACCCAGCCTGTTGGAGAGGTAACATACGTGACAGCTATGGCTCATGCCATTACCCAGAATAACCACAGGGGAGGAAGCAAGAGGAAGGGAAATGGCGAAGGCGGCCAGAATGGTTCAGAGAAATTCAAACCAATCTATGTGACTTACGCCGACCTCACGGATACCAGGGAGCGCATCTTCTTGGCAAACTCTGCCCGCCTTCTGTGGAAGAAGCCAGAGCCTCTAAAAAATCAAAGGGCGAAGAGAGACCCTTCAAAATTTTGTCGATTCCACAATGACATCGGTCACAACACCGATGACTACAGGCATTTGAAAGATGAGATCGAGACGCTCATCAAGGTCGGGCCCCTGGCTCAATATGCCCGGAATCGAGTCACTCCTAATCAGCCCGTTGGGCAAAACATTCAATCAGCTCTGGAAGCCCCCGCAAATCAGACTGGAGCCCAGGATAGTCAGGACACCCCTCCTCCGATAATAGGAGGAGAAATAACCACCATCTCTGGAGGCCCTCATCTGGCAGGCATGAGCAGAAATGCCCAGAAGAGGTATGTCAATGAGCTGAGGTCTCACAATGGAGTTGAGTTCATCCCGGAGCAGCGTTTGTCTAAACAACAACGATTGGAGAAACAACTGATCAATTTTACTGAAGAAGACGTTAGTCATGTCCAGTTCCCGCATAACGACCCTCTAGTCATAACCGTCCAACTCGCCAATCGGAGGGTTAGGCGGACCTTGGTCGACAACAGGAGCTCTGTGAACCTGCTATTTAGGTCCACATTGGAGAAAATGGGATTGTCTGTGGCCGAACTAAAGGCAACCTCCATGATGTTGTACGGGTTTTCCAGAGAAGGTTCAACAGCTATCAAAATGATCGAGTTGGTGATAACCCTGGGTGAAGGACCACAAACTATTTCTAAGTTTCTCGAGTTTGTGGTCGTGGATTTTCCGACCGCATACAACGCACTCTTGGGTAGGCCCACGCTGATGACATTCGAAGCTATAACTTCTATCCGCCACCTCGTGATCAAATTCCCTTCATCCACGGGAATATGTACTGTCTGAGGTGACCAACTTGCTGCTAGGGAATGCTATAGCATTTCCATGAAGGGAAAATAACAACCCGGGCAGCAGACAATGGCCGTGCAGGATCAAGGAGAGGAATCCCAGGAAGTCAGAGATAATTCTGGGATGGAAGAACCTCAGCCAGTCAGTTGCAAGGGAGCCACCCTGAGTGAGGATATTGATCCCCGAATGGGTGAAGATAGATCTGAGCTCTAGGCTATTGAAGACCTCGAAGAAATAAACATTGATCCCAAATATTCTTCGAGGGTCGTTAAGCTCAAGAAAAATCTCGACACCGAGAGAAAGGCAAAGCTGGTAACTTTTTTACAAGAAAATCTAGACATTTTTGCTTAGTCCCATGAAGACATGATAGGAATCAGCCTGAGTGTCATCATGCATACGCTAAATTTGGACAAAAGCATGCCTGCGAAATCCCAGAAACAGAGGCGTCTGGGTACGACCCGAGCTGAGGCACTGGAGGAATAAGTAGCTAGGCTTTTGAAGTGCGGCTTTATCCATGAGGCTAAGTATCTGATCTGGGTCGCCAATCCTGTCCTGGTCCCAAAGCCAAATGGAAAATGGCGGACCTGCATCGATTTCTTCAATCTAAATAAAGCCTATCCCAATGATTGCTTCCCTTTACCAAGGATTGAGCAGTTGGTGGACGCCACCGCAGGGCATGGGCTCATGTCCTTCGTCGATGCGTACTCTGGATATAACTAGATCGCCATGAACCCTGCAAACCAGGAACATACTAGCTTCATGACTCCAACCAACGTGTACTGCTATAAAGACATGCCCTCTGGGCTGAAAAACGCTGGGGCGACCTACCAGAGGTTGGTCAATATTATGTTCGCTGATCAGATCGGAAAAAACATGGAAGTGTATGTTGATGATATGCTAGTCAAGTCAAAGACTGCCGATAACCATGTCTCCGATCTGAAGGAATGTTTTAGAATTCTAAGGAAGTATAATATAAGGCTAAACCCCCAGAAATGTACTTTTGGAGTGGCGTCGGGGAAATTCCTGGGATTCATAGTCAACACCAGGGGGATAGAGGCGAACCCGGACAAAATCAGATCGCTGCTAGAGAAGCCTTCACCCAGGTCGTACAAAGATGTCCAGAGTCTGACAAGAAGGGTGGCGGCCCTCAATCGGTTTATTTCTAAATCCACCAATAAGTGTTTGCCATTCTATAGCCTGCTTCGGGGGAACAAAAAGTTTGAGTGGACTGAGGAGTGCAAGCAGGCTTTCATCAACCTGAAGATACATTTGGCTAAGCCACCAGTGTTATCTAAACCAACGGTAGGAGAGCCCATTTTTCTCTATTTAGCCGTGACCAAAAATGCGGCTAGCGCCGTGTTGGTCTAGGAGGAGGACCGAGTTCAAAAGCCAGAATATTATATAAGCAAAAGACTTCTCGGAGTATAATCTCAGTATCCTCTAATGGAAAATATGGCGTTCTGCCTTATTATGACTTCCAGGAAGCTTAGGCCATATTTCCAATCCCATTCAATCCACGTCATGACCGATCAGCCTTTAAGGCTAGTGCTGCAAAAACCTGAGACATCGGGACGTTTGTTGAAATGGGCGATCGAGCTCAGCCAGTTTGAGATACTGTATATACCCCGAACTACAATAAAAAGCCAAGCCTTGGCTAATTTCATGGCTGAATGCACTGGATTCCAAGAAGAGCCCTTAAGAGAACTAATGCGAGAATTATGGAGAATCTTCGTAGACGGGTCATCTAATGAGAACGGGTCCAGAGTTGGGATCATCTTAATATCCCCGGAAGGGCATCGTTTCCACTCCGAACTGTGGTTCAAGTTCGTGGCATCCAACAATGAAGCCGAATACGAAGCCCTATTGGCCGGGCTTAGAGTGGCGAAGTAGTTGAAGGCCAGGGCCGTCCACTGCTACAGCGATTCTCAGCTCGTGGTAAACCAAGTTTCTGGAGAATATCAAGCTCGAGGGGCCCAAATGGCAGCTTACCTGGCCAAGGTCAAGAAGGAGCTATCAGAGTTTGAGTATAGCCTAGTCGAGCAGATCCCTCGCGAACAGAACGCCAATGCTGACACTCTGGCTAGACTCGCTACCTCCAAAGAATTCAAGACTCTGAGCATAGTACTAGTGGAATTCTTAGAAAGACCGTGTGTGGCAGAAAGCGCGATGGAGGTCGAGATGATCGATATCAGACCGACCTGAATGACTCCCATAATAGAGTATCTTACGACAGAAAAATTGCCTGGCGAGCGGAAAGGCACGAGGAGAGTACTCTATCAAGCTCCAAGGTACACAATCATAGACGGGACGCTGTACCGACGTGGCCACTCTTTACCTCTACTATGGTGTGTTCTACCAGAGGAAGCCAAAACTATTTTGCAGGAGGTGCATGAAGGCTTCTGTGGGGATCACGCTGGGGGGCAAAACCTGGCCTTGAAAATATTACGGCAGGGGTATTTTTGGCCCACGTTATCAAAGGACTCCATTTCCTATGTCCAAAAGTGTGGCAAGTGCCAGGGGTTTGCCACCATCGCCCGAGCTCCTCCAGTCGAGCTAAAAATGATATCATCCCCCTGGCCATTCATGGTATGGGGAATCGATTTAATTGGAGCCCTGCCCATGGGGAAGGGAGGAGTTCGCTATGCAGTAGTGGCCATCAATTATTTTACAAAATGGGCGGAGGCGGAGCCCCTGGCTACAATCACCGCAAAAAGAGTCCTCGATTTCGTGGTCAAGAATATTGTTTGTCGATTCAGATTTTCAAGAAAGATTGTGTCAGACAATGGGACGCAATTCAATAGCGATCTCTTCACCGAATTTTGTGAAAGACACGGCGTAATCAAAAGCTTCTCCTCGGTGGCCTACCCGCAGGCCAACGGGTAGGTCGAGGCTGTGAATAAAACCCTCAAAGCAAGCCTTAAGAAGAGGTTGGATGAGGCCAAGGGAGTATGGCCCGAGCAGCTTCCGTAGGTGCTGTGGGCTTACCAGACCTCCCACCGAACTTCCACGAGGCATACCCCTTTCTCCTTAACTTTCAAAAGTGAAGTCGTCCTCCCTGTCGAAACAAAGGTAGCCACACATAGGCTCCAGACCTTTAGCCCAGAGCAGAATGACGAACTGCTCAGTGCATCCCTTGACCTAATTGATGAGAAATGAGAAGATTCACAGCTACGGCTTGCGCATTATCAATAAAAAATCACTCGTTATTTTAATTCAAAGGTCAAAAAGTGTGTCTTTGGTTTAGGAGACCTAGTACTCCTAAGGGTATTTTTAGCAGGCAAGGACCCCAAAGATGGTGCCTTAGGCCCGAGCTAGGAAGGGCCCTATCAAATAGTGGAAATCATACAGGAAGGTACTTTTAAATTGGCCCGACTAAGTGGAGAAACGGTACCACAGACCTGGAATGCTATGCATTTGAAAAAGTATTATCAGTGATCAAACCACCCATCTATGTAAGGCTTGAATATAAAAGCCATTTAATTTTAGAAATATATATAAAAAAAAAATGTTTATGGTATATTTGTATCTTTGTACGGTTTCATCTGCATGTTAGTTCAAAGTAACCCAGAAAGTCCACTTCCTGATTACTTGGGGGGCAGACAACCCGAGGACCTGGTTTCGAAACTTAGAAGTTGGTTAAATTGATTAACCAGTGTTTTTATAAAAAACACGAGGTGTCAATAAAACTAACACAAACTAAGTTTTTAATTAAATATCCTGGACACGACCAGGGTCTGAAACTTAGAAGTTGGTTAAATTGATTAACCAATGTTTTTCTAAAAATGCGAGGTGTCAATAAAACTAACTCGAACTATGTTTTTAATTAAATATCCTGGACATGACCAGGCTTCAAAACTTAGAAGTTGGTTAAATTGATTAACCAGTGTTTTTCTAAAAAATGAGAGGTATCAATAAAACTAACTTGAACTAAGTTTTTAATTAAATATCCTGGATACGACCAGGTTCCAAAACTTAGAAGTTGGTTAAATTGATTAACCAGTGTTTTTCTAAAAAAACGCGAGGTGTCAATAAAACTAATGCGAATTAAGTTTTTAATTAAATATCCTGGACACGACCAGGTTCCAAAACTTAGAAGTTGGTTAAATTGATTAGCAATGTTTTTTCTAAAGAAAAAGCGAAGTATCGATAAAACTAACGCGAACTAGGTTTTTATTTAAAAAACCCCAGATACAACTGGGCCCAGTGCTTGATACTTAACAGGTAAGATATAAATCTTTTTTTGTTACGACCAGGAATATCGATCTCGACCTAAGGGTCATTTCCTAAGGCTTTAAACGTGCACATCATAAGGCATGAGAAAGAGATCAAGGAATAAATAAAACTTAGATAACTTAAAATAATGTGTAAATTGTCTCGAGAAGAATAACCTCGTGCTTAACATTTACAAAAGAAAAATATGAAACATAAAAAAGGGCAAATAAAATCTATGACCCTCCAGGCCGCTCTGAGGACGTCACCTCCTCGATCTCCTGCTCGCCAGCGACAGAGGCCTCCCTGGTCTCAGACTGCAGCTCTTGTTGTAGCCGAGCCTTGAACTTCTCGAGGTAGTGCCCCCACACTTCGGAGGCCATGAAGGACAAGTTTTCGTCCTGATTGAAGGCCCAGCAGTGGTACAGCATGCTCTCCATGGAGGAGGTCGATGCCTTCTTCTCCTCCTAAATAGCCGCCTCGACCTCCAGCTGTTTGGCCTTGGCCCCCTCAAGCTCGGCCTGAAGGGCTGCCGAGGCAGCCTTTGCCGCCTGCTCGCCTTCTTGATCCGTGGTTAAGGCAGTCTTTTCTACCTATTCCCCCACTTGGGCTGCCACTAAAGCAGCCTTGGCACTTTGTTCGCTCTGTTGGGAGGCGGCGAGAGCAGCTTGGGCCGTAGTCAAGGCGGCCTGAGCAGTCTGGAGCTCGGCCTTGAGTTCATCATTCCTGGCCCTGGCCCGAGATATGCTGCGATGTTGAGCCAAGACCGCCTGCAAAAAATCAAAGAAACAGTTAGGCACATACCAGGGAAAAATAATAAAGGTCAGGTCAGGAAGAATGCTTACTATGAGGTTCATCCCCAGGGCAGATTCCATGACGTTCTCCGGGCTCCTCTCCTCGATCACCCTCAAGTCATTGGGCTTGGCCTTATAGAAATGCTCCACCGCATAGTTCGCCGTCTCGTAGACGGTCCCCCGAAAAGTGTTTGGAATTTTCTCCAGATCCTGGGCGTTGATGGGGATGCGAACAGTGGCGGCAAGGACTACTAGAGCTGGGGGACCAACTGGTGCTACCTGGTCCCGAGCAGGAGCCGAGGGAAAGTGAGGAGGAGCTGCAACCGACCCCTCTTCTCCGAGGCTGCAGCGGGCAGAGCTCCTGAGCCCGAGCCTTTCCTCTTAGCCGGGGATTTGGAAATAGTCACGGTCGACGGGGGCATTTTCTTTGAAGTGGACCGAAGTTTCTTGACAAGGGGACCCTCACTGGATCTCCCTTCCTGGAACATCGAGCGGATGTCAGGTTCCCCTCGCTGTGCCATCTCCCCACCTGAAAAATAATGGGAAATGTGCTAAGTATGCATATACGTTCATCAGTTTACCAAGAAAAATACGTACAAAGTAACAAAAAATCCTACCCTCCGAGATAGAGGAGGAGTCTATTTCCACGACCTCCGGCCTCGGAGCTGCTATAGGGGAAGGAGAATCTAAGTCAACCACTTCTTGGATCAGGGGAGGTTCCGGGTCAAGCTCTACCTCAGGATTGGACTCCTCTACGTATTGTCTAAGTCCTGGGGCAACTATACCCTCGAGAAGGGAGGGCCACGACCTAAGGTTGGTCCCATACTCCTCAAAGAAGGCCGACCTAAAAGACAAGGTGTTGTCTACTACTACGGGCCCCTAGGGCGGTCCATGTCATGACGTAGTACTAATTGATCTACGCGCTGGAGCAAGGTTATATTACGGTTAGGGTCGTTTTAGTGACGATGTACGAGCTAGTTTGGGTTAAACCTAACAAGCCTAAGGTCTGCGGCAGCCCTGTCTAGGTCCCGAAAAGGGTATGGGTTACCTTGGTCGGAGGGACCAGCTGTTGCCCCCGATTGAGCTCGTTCCACATCAGGTTCCCGAGCGATCTCAGGAGCTCACCTCTTTCGCACAAGTGGCACCTCGGGCTCTTTTTCCTGCTCGTCGCCGACATCGACCGTGGCGCCTCCCTCGGGGATGGGCGCCAACTCGCGAGCTACTGTGTAAGTAGCCCGCGTCCTCCTCAAGGCCAGAGTCTGCCCTACGGAGATTAACTTACACGCCAACATCGTGTCATCAGACACGAGCTGGAGGTAATCCTTCTCACTAGGTGGAAGCCCCGCCAGGGTATCATATTGACCACCAAGGGTCTCTGATCTAGTCGTCCTCGCAAAAATGGCTGCACGATGATGCTCCAATCAGTATACACGCAAAAAATCTAAGAATAAAAAATAATGATAATTTCGCGAGATGAGAATAAAAAGGAAACTTACAAGGATGGTTGAAGTAATGGTATTTGCAATTGCAAAACTCATTCGACATAAAGAACTGATCTTTGAAATCGTTGGGATGGCTGGGTAGTTCAATGACTGCAGGTGAATTCAAGAAGCAGGTCAGATAGTAGAACCCGTCGCCTCGTCCCCGTTGATCCGGGCTGGCCTTGAGGCAGAAGAAATAAAGGATATCCGCAGAGGTGGGGACCTCCCACATCTGCTTCAAGAAGAGATACCTCAGCCCGGCCAATAGACGATATGAGTTCGGGGGAAGTTGAAATGGTGCCAACCTCACATAATTGAGGAAGTCCGCAAAGTACTGGTCGACGGGGAGAAATGCCCCGGTCTTTAAGTGTTCATCACTCTAGGCCGCGAAATCATCCTGGAATGGTGCACAACTCCACTCCCCCTCGTAGGCAGGTCGGGTGATGAGAGCCCCCGTCCCAGCCTCGATGTTATGGGACAGCAGGATCTTGTTGACCCTTCTTTGGGTCGTTATCTTGGAGACAATCCTTTCGGCCTCAAAAAAGGTGTCAGGAGCGACTGTGACCTCCTTCTCCACCCGGGAGCCGAACTCAGGTAGGGGGAATCAGGGACGACCTCCTTTCCCTTGCAAGATTGCTGGGACAACGAGCCAGCTACGTTCTTCTTGGATGCGCCTTTCTTGGGTGCCATCAGCTCGCCTATCGAATAAGAACGACGGAGTTTTTAGTGGACGACGTAAATTTTTTTGAACAAGAGAAATAACAAAGGTCAGGGATCCTAACACGCGAGCTAAAGTAATCTCAGCCTGCGGTGTGATGCCACGCGCTGCCATGGACACGCGCCTAGGTTTCCAACAGACCCCTGATATTCAGGGATTCGTGTGTCAGCCGAGTCAGGCCATTACTTGCCTTGGGAAAAGGGTTTTAAAGAAAAACCGCCTAAGAAATGTGACCCCTAAGCTACCCGGTTTTATACCCTAAAAACCTCTCGTCTTACATATCCCGAATGGGTATTTCCTAAACTTACCTAGAAATCACCTAGAAATTACCTAGTTATGAACATCACAATCCTAGACATGTTTTAGGATCTAATCAATACGCCTAAAATCGAAACCTATGCACCAAATTTATTTAGGAACAACCTATTGTTGGTGACTATAAAGTGAAGATTCACTTGACAAATAAAAAGAAAAAATATTGAAACACACGAAAAAAACAGGAAACTTACAGTATATTCTTCAAATGAAAGTTGCAAGCAAAGTAGAAGAAGGGCTCCTGGGGAAATCCTTGATGACTGGGTTTCCGAGGGTTTGTTGTGACGAGATTATGGGGATTTCTGAGATTTTAATCAGAAGAGTTTTTGAAGCTCGGAAAAGAGAAAATGAAGAAAATTTTCAAATGAAAGGTGATGAGTGCTGAAAATTGCCAGCCCTATTTATACGTAAAAGGCATAAGGAAACGAGGACCGTCCAATCAAGCTAAATGCGAGATACGAGGGTCATGACTCGAAAAATGAAACGGCGGCAAAAAGGTGGCCATGCCATTTAATATAATTCTCGAAACCCGAACAGATGTCAATCACGGCGTTCCACATGTCCAATACTCAAATGATGGGCAGGGCCTGGATAATCGCAATGGAAGTTTAAAAGTCCTTGTCGTGAAATTCAGAAGTGACGTCATGTAACACGACCAGGGACTTGGGGGGCAAATGTACGCCCTGAAAATCAGTACATACCTTTTTAGGCAGCTCGGGTACAGCTGGCTAGCAAAAGGCTATAATCCATGTTCCACGTGTTCACTTTTCATCCAGGGGAATTTAGCACGATTCCTAGACAAATAGCTCGAGCTGATGAGTTCAAAGCAACGTACTTCCTGGAACCATTTGTGGAGTACGGCATCAAAAGGCACGAGCTGACGTTATGCTAGCTCGTGGTACGCCAGAGGTCTGACGTACCCCAGGATCTTTATAAAGTTGACCACGCAATATAAACGTGCGTAAACAGACATCACGTGTCTGTTTACTCCCGAATTCCCGGATACGCAATATAAACGTGCATGATCAGACATCACACGCCTGATTTAGACCATGCGATCCATGATCCATTTTACCTAATGATTAGACCACACTTCAATATAAAATGTAAATGTTGATCATTAGTGTCACAGAGATGATGTGAGGGATCAAGGGATCACGGGATAACCCCAACACCTACCCAGGGATCATTCTCCTCTAAATATCAAGACCTTGGATAGAAAAGGGGTTGGGTTTTCTCTGTATAATGCAAATATTCTGTCAAAATAGAGAAAGATATACAGTAATAATATTGACTCGTGGACTAGGGGGATTTTAACCTCCAAACCACGTAAAAAGGAACGAGTGTTCTTACTATATCATTCTAAGTAGTTTGAAGAGTGATTATTTTCCTTACGGCTTACCCTTAAGCACTAGTTTATTCCAGCTAATTTTCGTAATACAATATTGGCAAAAAACCGCGTCAACAGGTAGTATAGAGTTTAATAATATTTTTAGAACTAAATTACATGAAATAACTCGCTTTCGTGATGAAATTGTTAATCATATATGGAAATATAATCGAGGATAATGAGAATTATTAAAGACATTTGTTGATTGTTATAACTCGTTCAATATATTCTTTTTAAGTTTGGACAATTATTAGTTTATATATTTTTATTTTACTATGTAGATTGTATTGATGTTATGTTATGTAATAAATAGAGAATGAGTTTCGAGGTTTATGTCACAAAAATATATTGTTTTTTAGTTTTAAAAATAAAAAATTAAAACATGAATTATCTAACACATTTTTATTTTTAATTTTTTTAAACAAAAAACAAAAAATAAAAATAAAAGTTACCAAACATATTTTTTATTTTTTATTTTTAAAATAAAAAACAAAAAATAGTTATCAAACACATTTTATTTTTTTGAAATAAAAAAAAAACAAAGATAAAAAAATTTATATTTTTGTGTTTAAAAAATTAAAAAACAAAAATTTTACCAAACACCACCTTTAATTTTTAAATTGAATTTTAAATTTTATAAGGTTATAAACAATTATTTATTCAAGAAAAAGATTTAAACCAATCATATACCACACATCAATCCGTCAATCCGAGAGTTAGGTTTTTTTTGTTTGTTTGGGAATGTCAATGGTAGGGTAGTACTTTTTACCCTATGGGCACAACTCACCCCTTAAATAGGCATGTAGGCATATTTTTATTCCAATTTTTCCAGCAAGTTTTAAAAAAATTCAAAAACAATTTTCAACGACAAAAACAGAGTTCAAACAATTTATTACACACGTACTTATTCTTTTATTTTAATATGCGTCTAAAAGCTACTAGGCATTAATTTTACAAAATGAATAAATATGTTCAAACTTGTTTAAA
Organism: Humulus lupulus; assembly: GCF_963169125.1. Taxonomy (NCBI): domain Eukaryota; kingdom Viridiplantae; phylum Streptophyta; class Magnoliopsida; order Rosales; family Cannabaceae; genus Humulus; species Humulus lupulus. The sequence continues at coordinate 107,450,713 of NC_084797.1, read as the reverse complement.
TTTAAATTAATAAAACACATTTGTTGATTCTTTTGACTAGCGTTCTCACCCAACTGGGCTTCAGTCGTCGAGAAGCATCAGCTAAAATAATTTTGGGTACCACATGAGAGCGGAAAACAAATGAAATTTGAACTGTAGGATAAATTCTTATCAAAATCCAAATTAACAAGTCTGTAGTACGTATAACTGAACGAGCAAAAAATGACCAAAAGACAAAACTAGTAACTTAAATATCTGGCGATAAAAATAAATAAAGGGTCCAAGGGAATAATCTTAAGGGTTCTGAGAAGTATCACTGTTGAGCACACTGAACACGTGACATTGAAGGCTCATCATCGTCATCATCGTCATATGGGTGTTGCTGCTTCCTCCTCATCTCCTCCTCAATGTTGACATCATGCAAGGTGGTCTCTTCGCATTCATCCACTTCCATGTCCTGCAAATTCTTACTTGGCTTCGGTGGAAGTATGGCCTCCAAAGTCCGGCATTGGTCAGGAGATAGAAACCCAGAATCTGGGAAATTGACACTAAATTGAATGTAAAGCCGGCCCTTCATGAAAGGTCTCTGGTGTTGTGGCATCCCTTCATCGTTGATTGCTTTATGTTGACCTTCACGCATTAACCAAAACATTAGATGAACAAACTTGAAAATATATAACCAAGGAATAATTTCCCTTGATCAAGTAACTATATTTATTTATTTATTTATACCAGGCTTGATGACTTCTCCAGGATTTGATTTAATAAGAAGCTGTCTGCCGTCAAGATGATTCAAGGCAAACTGAAAACCACTCAGTGCCTCTGTTAAGCTGAGGCTGTGTTCTACGTACAAATCATCATACTTCCGCTTGAACTTGGGATGCTCCTTTTGTTGCAACACAAAGACGATGTCTCCTGTAACTGTATCAGGCTGCAAACCGCATATTCAAATAAACAAGAATCACAGTCAACATCTATCTTCAAAGAAATACAAGATTTTTACCAACAAAACTAATAATCTATACTTCTTTCGTAGATAGTTAAAAAATACACCCTGAACAGTAGAGGCAGCACAAGACACTTAATTTCTATTGTGTCAAAAAAAAAATACACTTACAGCCTCATCTGCCTGACCATCAAACACAATCTTCTGGCCATGCTGCATCCCTTTTTCCACATGAACCTCCAGTACCTTCTTTTCCTGAGTAATCTTATTTCCTTTGCATTGTGTGCATTTATCTCTGTCGCTGATGAATTCACCTGCAACAATATTACACAATAAGAAACTGAGAAACAACAAAATGCAGGTATACTAGCCTCTTTCAGTATGTAACATTCAGTTAAATACCAGAGCCTTGGCAATCTGGACAGACATGTTGCATTCGTTGAATCATGCCCAGACCAATCTGTCGCATTGAAACTTTCATTCCACTACCATGACAACCATGACATTTTCCAGCTATCCCACTTTTAGAACCTTTCCTGGAAATTATAGGAAGCAGATTACGTTTGAGCTTTTTAATTATTTTCACAAGCAATTCACTTCTAGAACTATTATGGATGAAACTTTTCAGTTGAAAATGACTTTGCGTTAGAATTAGAGGCGACTAATTTTGATATTGGAGGCAAAAAGAAAGTAAGTTTCAGAAATTAACACTTTTGTGCTTAATTACTAGTGTGTTCAGAGATTGTTGAAGAAGAATTTTAGAATGTGCTGTAAGTATGACCAAATCAGTTGAATTTTATATAAATCCAATAATACTTAAGTTTCACAAGGAACACAAAAAATCCTCCTTTGAACTTGCCATGAATATAGGGAAAAAAAATGGCAACATTCATACCCTTTACATTTTTGGCACAAGGCGTTCCTAGAAAGAGAAAGCTTCTTTGTTGCACCATTATACAAGTCCTCCAAAGAAACCTTTAAAGTATGAACCACATCTTCACCTTGTTTCTGTCTTCTTCCTCGTGAGCTAGATCCACCTACACAATCCCACTATTTGTAAAAAAAAAATAGTAATCATGGATATTTCAGTTGAAAATAAGAGAAAAACGAAAGGAATGTTAATAAAGAGGTCAAAAAATAAATTCAATGAAAACAATTCTCACCACCAAAGGCTCCTCCTCCAAAAAACGATTCAAAAATGTCAAACGGATTATGTGAGGGACCACCTCCTCCGATTCCTTCTTTGAGAGCATCTTCACCGTATTGATCATATAATTCCCTTTTCTCAGGATCATTGAGAACTTCATAAGCCTGAGCTAGCTCCTTGAACTGACACAATATACAATAGTTTTATTAGAGCATTAAGAGACATTTAAAGGTATTAGTATTTTCAAATAAAATTATTCTTCCTCCCCTTCTCTTCTCTCTTTCTACTGAAGTTCAAAATTTTGAATATTCATGGCAGAGAATGTCGTGCAAAATCATGGGATGGCAATGCCATAAACATATCAAGATCATCATCAACCAACCTTTTCAGGGTCACCTCCTTTGTCGGGATGATTCTTAATGGCCGCTTTCCTATAAGCTTTCTTGAGCTCTTCAGGAGTGGCATTTTTCGAAACACCAAGAACCTCATAATATTTGATGCTGTCACTCTTCCTTGGAGCACGCCCAAACATGATCCTGGCTATTTAATACAAGTTACAGCTGTTATTGCAAAATATAATGAACCAATACAGAGCAGGCCCGTTATGTTATTTGAACTTGAGGAGCAATACACACAAAAACACAAAATAACAGAATAATATATACACAACTTGCACACAAATTCACACAATAAATAAATAAACGCACGAACATGAAAGAGTAGTTCCTCAGAAAACAGAATAAAATAGCGTATTTTCATAATTAAAAAAAAGAGACTTAAAACCAATAAGCTACCATCCCAGACGGTCAATTAGAGTAAAGGATATTAAACAAAGTTTGAAAACTACAAAGATAACATAACCCTAATGGGAATTTCAGCAGAGCAGAATAATGAGTGAGAAGTATTCGAAATAACAACGTAAAACCTAATACCCTATGAATCAGTAAGTTCACAATACGAAAAAAAATTAATGCAAATCCAAAGAATCAGAATCTAATCCATGAATGGATCTATTAAATAAAAAAAAATTATAGAGAGATAGATACCTTGTGAGATTCACAGAAAGAGAAAAGAAAACTTCACAAAGAGAGATTTGGAGATAAAGAGAGATGGGTTAGCCAGTTCTCTCCTTCAGTGCGCCGAATTTACCCTATGGTTGATGATTTATAGAGCGAGACAGGAGGGGTAATTTCACTATGCCGCCACGGAGTCCTCCCTTGCAACTTTGGTCTACTTTGGTTTACTTGGTTTTGTCTCTACAGCCAAAAACTCTTGTTCCCATCCATGTAAAGTGAAGGGGCTGATGTACTCTACTCTGATTGGTTCGCTAACTGAGAGAGTATTTAGTATTAAAGTGATTTTAGGTCCCAAAGATTGGACTTTTATTAGATACCTATATCATTGGAAATTACACTTTCATTTTCATTATTTGGGAATTTCACTTTTTTACCCTATGTACACAGGAGGGAAAAAATAAAATAAAATAAGAAGGAAACAAAAATTTTAAGACGGAAAAGAAAGTGTGATTCCTTAAAGTTGCTTGGTAGGGAGGAAGAAAATAATGTTGAATTAATTTATAATTGCATTTATACTATTTTGATTGTTATTTTTAAATTAAATGAGTAAAGGGTATATGTAATTAAGCTTCTTATTAGTTTGAGAAAACAAAATTCACCAATTTTTCTCTCCAATTTCTTTTTTTACTCATTTCCACCATTTTTTCTCTCTTATCAAACATATATTTTTTTTTCACTTTTTTCTCCAAATTTTTCTTCTCTTTTTCCCCTCATCAAGCATAGGCTTAATGTTTCTATGGCTTTTTTTTTTTAATTTCTTCAAATAAATGACTTTTTATTTCCCATATAAATATATAATTTAAAAAATATGCCATAGTTTTTTGCATAATTAAGTTATATTATTCTTTTGTGGGCCATTTGATAATTTCATTTTAAATACATATTTTAAACCAATTTTTATAATTGCATTATCCCAATTTTTAACTATGTTGCCATGTTTACATATATTTTTTAAAATATATTAATTTTTTTAAATAAAAATGAAAGGCCAAAAATTATAAACAATATTTCTTTTCTATAATATATTTAGATATGAGCACCTTGAGCAATTGATTTGAAACCATATATCCTTATATTTACATTATATATATATATATATATGAAACCATATATATTTATATTTTATCCTATTTATATATATATATATATAGCTTCCAATAAACCATATATATTCATAATTTTTTCTTTCTAAAATGATTAATCATATATATATATATATGTTGACGCATTTCTTCGCCAACATGTAATTAAGAAAATGAGATTAGTGCTAAGTAATGAACCGAAACAGATGAATGATCTTAAAATGAACTGATGATACGAATACGTTTTTAGGTGGTTCAAAGGTTAAAATCATTCTACTCAACCAGCCAATATTATTGCTATATTTCTGGTATTCTTTACAGGGTATTTCGTTACACAATAGAATCCAACCCTTTGCAACTCCCAAGGTCTCCATACTTATAGGAGAGGGACACCTGGGGGTTGGCAAGGGGGGTCATCTCGTGACCTCTTACCCATCATGTCATTTCTGTGACATTCATGATTAATTCCTAAAACCTGACAAATAAAGTGTGGTCTAATCAATAGGTAAGGGGGATAATGGGCCGCACGGCCCAACCCAGTCGTGGGTGCCTGAACACACACGTTTATGCTGCGCGTCCGAGAATTCAGGGATATATCAGACACGTAATGTCTGATATATGCACGTTTACATTGCGTGGTTGACTTTATAAAGAGCCACAGCCTCCAACTCAAGCTCGCACCTCGAGCTGGATGCTTTCTTAACCCCCGGTCTTCATACCTCTGACTCGGCTCCTTAGTAATCTTAATAAACTCTTGGCTACCTCGAGCTAAAGAGGTAGGACCTGATAACAGCAGCTCCGGCCATGTATCATTCGCGTAGCTGAGATATAATTACGCCATATCTCAGCTCGCTAATAGCCCGTGGAAAATTAGGACATACAAAATATATATATATATTTTAGTCAAAGTCTTCTACATGAATCTTCTGCACTTATAGACTTCAGATTCCTAGATCGTTGATGCTGATCACTTTTAGTTTATGCATTCCATTGACTTAATCAATGACATAAATATGTTCTTCCATGGAATGAGTAGAAAAAACATATGGAATGTACCTGCAAGACATTCTAATGCTTAAGTCAGCACAATGTTCTTTCTCTCAATCCTCGGTCCTCACAAACTTTTACTGGATTAAAGTTTGGTGGTCCCAAATATGGTCCCTCCATCATCTATTTATTAAACAATAATGAAGAATAAGGTCAAGAGCACTTATCCTTATTGTCCATGTGTAGGAATTAACTCATCCTTCATTTTTTTTTCCTCTTCATTTCACACGTTGAGCTCAGCTAACTAATCAATCAATTGAGTGCTAAGCTCAGTTAACTATTCAATTTGTTAAGCGTTGAGCTTAACTAACTTATTCAATCAATTTAGCATTGTGCTCATGTAATTTATTCAATCAATTTAGCGATGAGATCCGCTAACTATTCAATTTGTTGAGCGCTGAGCTCAGCTAGAGCTGTAAATGTGGGCCGGGCCGGGCCATTTTTGAAAGAGTAGGCCCAGCACGGCCCATGGGCCTGGCCCATGTCGTGCCGTGCTCGTGCCGTGTCAGGCCCAAGTCGAGCCGGCCCACTTTCCTTATTCGGGCCAGCCCATTTTCTATATTCGGGCCCAAATTTGGGCCAACTTTTAGGCCCACTTTTTTTTGCTAAAAAATATGAGGATGGAGAATTGAACCCTCCACCTCCTCTTTAACCATCAATGGACTTACTACCAAACCAAATACATTTCTTTGTTTAAATTATAATTTTAGGTATTTTTATATACTTTTTAACAATATTTTACACAAAATTATATCAAAGATAATTATTAGAATTTTAATACCTACTAATAAATGCTAAAAATTTAACTAACAAATCTTAAAATAAATTAATATAATTATAAAAATATAAACATTGAGAAAAATAAGACATATATTATCATTTTAATTTATTAATTATTGTCAAATAAAAATTTATTATGATTATTAATGTCAAAATATTGGGTTTTTTATCGTGTCGTGCTTTCAGGCTAGTTTGTTCGTGCTTTCGTGTCGTGCCGTGCCGTGCTAAGCCCGTGTCGTGCCGTGCCTGGCCCGAACTCATATTTTTTCGTGCCGTGTCATGCTCGTGCCTCCCCGGCTCATGTCGGTTTCGTGCCGTGCTCAAAAGTCCGGCCCGTATTTACAGCTCTAAACTCAGCTAACTTATTCAATCAGTTGATTGATGAGCTCACATTTTTCTTCGTACCCACATATAAAATCACGCCACGTCAATTATGGTGGAATTATCCCTATACAATATATATATATATTTATATATATACATAAATGGTGCTAACTCTCCTTCCTTCCCCTTTTCGTTCGACAAAGTTGCTAAACTCGAAATAGTGAAACTATATATATAAATATTTATAAATATGTATGTATACCACACAAAGCTTGTTTTGGAGTTATACCCTGCACATGCACTTTTAGATGGGTTTGATGGAGATGATTGACGAAAAACTCATGAAAAATCTCGAGGACTTGACTTGGGACCTGTTACCAGTTGTTTCAATATTAGAGTGTAATCAATTACAAAAAGTTAACATAAACACAGTATTGTAACTAGTTACCAGTTTTTATAATTTCGGAGTGTAACCAGTTACAAAAAAAAGTTGACATAAATTAATACTGTAATAGTTACTAGTTTTTTAATGTTAGAACTGTAACCAGTTACAAAAATTTGACATTAATACAATAAGTTGAGATAACCACAATATTGCAACTGATTACCGATTTTGTTCAATTTTATAATGTAACTGGCTACATGATGACCAAAAAATTTCATATTAGGAGCCATTTCAAATTCCCTGGATAATAAGAGGCAGTCTGCATCCCAGAAAACATTTAACCCTAATATGGATGGAAAACATGGACTTGAAAATTATGCATGTACTATTATGGAAGATGGTTGGGCCCACGATACTAGAACTTGAGTTTTTCCATCAATTAATGATGTCTAACATGTTAATGGGAAGCTCTTATCTTCAATTTTTTAGCATTAATGATGAGGTTTTAGTACAAAGAAGAAGTAATGTGATTAAAAATAACTGAAAGGAAAAAATTTATTAGTACAGAGATTGAGAGATGAGGTTTTCTTTTTAAATAAATTTGACTATCTTATTTTTCAAACTAAAGAACGAGAGCTTGTGTGATATTTTTACCATGGGGAAGTGCCAATAAACTAAAGAATATGAGTAGGATCATTTTGATGAGATGATAAAATCTTCTTGAGAAGATGAATAGATTGGTGATCCACTAGAGAAGGCTTGGGATAGAAGCCTGCTGCCATGGGAGCTTGCTGCAAGAACAATGATGTAAGAAATAGAAGAAGAAAAGGTGAACAAGAACGATGATGATGGTGATGAAGAAATTAATTTTTTTTACGTTTAAGTTTAAATTATATTTGGAATTAAAAATATTTATGTTTCATTAAAAAATATTATTATTAAATTTTTTTATTTTAAAATAAATTTAATTATTTTTTAATTTTAATTTATTTTAAATTATTTAATTAACTCAATTATTAATAAAAGTAGAGGTATTTTGGTCAAATTTAAAAAAACTTTGACCCGGGCTAGGGTATTATTTTATTCCATTTTGCAAAATGCAGGATCCGAATTAACAGTTAACAAAACAAATGGTCCAATCGGTAATTTTTACATAACATATGGGCCAAAATGATATTTATCATTGATATAATTATAACTTTTTATGGTAAATGGTATTTAATAGAATTAATATCTATATCGAGTCCGGTACTATATAATTTTATTATATAACAACTCCATCAATATGCCAATCACATTAGTGATCCTGATATAGATCACATGTATTCATAATATTAATAGATCGCATTAGTAATGAATAATTAAATTCCTTAACTTTAATACATTGCAAACTGTTTAATTCATTATCTATAATATTAATTCTTTCGTATTTATACAAGATTAAAGCTATATAAATTAATTAAGAATTTTATGATATTTAAATACTATTCAACTAATAATATTTGAAGAACATACCATTTGAAGTTTATCAAGTGTCCTTGTTATCTTTTAGTATAAATTACGTACATCCAATCCTAGCAATCTTCAGGAACATAGACCACGATCTTCCAAGATGTTCTCTACACCCCAAGATGTGTGTGGTGTTAGGAAAAACTTATTCAGGATCTTGTTTATTTTCATGTAGATTTTATATTAAACAAATTAATATAAGAAAACCTAGAACATGTTTCTAAAATTTAATTCATACAGAGATAATGATAAGAACACTTACATTATTGTGCAGCGGAATGATTGAGTCATTCCTTCAGTTTCTCTAACCCTTGTATCCTTTTTGTCACAGGGTATCACCAATAAATTGAACCGTTCTTCAGTTTTCTTCACAGTCTTCCAAAGTATTCTTAGAATCACTTAGACTAGAGTGGAAAATTCTTAACACATGAGATAGATAGAAGAGAAAATTTGAGGCTTAGAAAAGGACTTATGCTGTAGAGAGAATCTAAAACCTAGAGCATTAAGAATAGATTTTCAGATCTTCTCAAAACATCTGATTCTAAAATACACTGTGTGTTTAAAATAGTGCCTAACCTTCTAAGCAAGTCATTTGAACTTAAATGTGTAATTAAAGACTAAGTCAAGGTCAAGTAATAAAAGATTTGGTCCGAAAAGAGGGAAGGAAGCCAGAATGGGTTGTCAAGGATACAGGGAAGACAGCGGGTTCGGGAGAGCCAATTCCAGAAACGAGTAAGGATACGACTTCTTCTTTGAATACAGAACCTATATCTGATCCTGATGGTTTCAAACCAGCAACAAAGGTGTGGAAAGTTAAAGCCAAAGACCCCCCAGTTAACACCTCTGTAGCTAATACCTTTCAGGCGCTAACAGAACCTAATGGTAGTGATCTGGTGCAAGCTGAAAATAAGGAACAACAGAGTCAAAAGCTGCTGGAAGTTGGAATTCAAAGTGGGAATACAGGAGGAGGGGGAGCACCTCCTCTTCCCAATGGATAAAATTATTAGCTGGAATGTCCGAGGGATCAACAACCAACAAAAACAGCAGTTAGTCAAGCAATTTATTGCTTCTCAGAGGGTTGGTTTGGTTGGTCTTCTCGAGACAAGAGTTAAGGCTCAGAAACTAGGAGCCTTATATCTTAATATGTTTACTGGGTGGTGTTTTACCTCCAATAATGCGTGGCATTCAGGAGGGCGAATTGTTGTAAGCTGGAATCCTTCTAGCTTTAATGTCAATATTATCAAGTGTTCTAGTCAGTTGATTCATCTTGGAGTTGCAACTGTTGACAATAAGAATTCCTTTTTTGTTACTTATGTCTATGCTTTTAATGATGAGGAGGGGAGGAAAAGGCTTTGGAAGGAGCTTCAGGATCTCTCTGTTATGGGTCCTTGGATCGTAATGGGAGACTTCAATGACATATTAGCAAAAGAGGAGCGAATTGGCAATAGAGTCAGGTACAAGTCCTCCACTGATTTCATTGAATGTGTTGCAAACTGTCAACTTGAAGATGTCAAATATAGTGGAAACTTTTATACTTGGTGTAATAAACAACATAGAGATTAATGCTCAAGGCTACTCTGATATACATAGTGCAGAAATTCAAGCTAGAGATCATCTAGCTGAGTGTCAAGATAAGCTACAACTTGACCCTTTAAATCCTGACATACAAGTAATGGAGTTAGAAGCTAGAAACAGGTATGCTCAGGTACACAAAGATTATATTTCTTTCTTGCAGCAGAAAGCTAAATTGAATTGGGCTAGAGATGGTGATGAGAATTCAACACTATTTCACTTTAGCATCCGTGAGAGAAGAAGGCACAATAGAGTCTTATCTATTGTTAACTCAGAAGGTAATCGGGTAGATGAGCCCATACAGGTCATTGAAGCCTTTTTAAACTACTACCAGGAACTTCTGGGTAGTAAGATGCTGCAAAGAAAGCCTGTGCTGGCTGGAATTGTTAATCAAGGCCCTAAAGTTACAGAACTGCAATCAGGCATGCTCTTGACAGATTATACAAAATAAGAGGTTAAGAAAGTGTTCTTTGAAATACTTGGACTTAAAGCACCAGGTCCAGATGGTTATGGGAGTTTCTTCTTCCAAGAAAACTGGGATTTAATTGAAGATGAAGTTGCTGAAGCTATTATTTCTTTCTTACAATCAGGGCAGCTCCTTAAAGAGATAAATACCACTGTGCTAACACTTGTCCCCAAAACCAAGTGCCCTAATACAGTGAAGGATTATAGACCGATAGCCTGCTGCAATGTTATTTACAAAGCAGCTACGAAATTGATATGCTCGAGACTCAAAACTGTCCTCCCTAGTCTTGTGGCTCAAAATCAAGGCGGCTTTGTTCAAGGTCGTTTCATAGCACACAATATAATGATTTGCCAAGACTTAGTTCGTCATTATGGGAGGAAATCAACAAAAGCCAGCTGTATGATAAAGCTAGATTTACAAAAGGCTTATGATACAATTGAATGGAGCTTTATAGAAGAAATGTTGTATGGTTTCCAATTTCCTGAGCACTTTATTCAGCTGGTCATGACCTGTATTAGAACACCACGGTTTTCACTCATGATCAATGGTTCCCTGCATGGTTATTTTGAAGCCAAAAGAGGGTTGCGACAAGGGGACCCGATGTCACCTCTTATTTTTGTACTGGGAATGGAGTACCTCACTAGAATTATGAAAAGAGTTGGCCAGAAATCTGATTTTCTTTTTCATGACAGATGCAAAGAGCTGAAGCTGAATCATCTTATTTTCGCAGATGATGTTTTACTGTTTTGCAATGGTGACTACAAGAGCATTTATTATTTACTACAGGGCCTCAAGTTGTTTTCGCAAACATCAGGTTTGCAGCCTAATGCTTCCAAGTCTGCAATATATTGCAGTGGGATGAATAATAATGAGGTACAACGCATTCTGGATGCTTCGGGCTTTAGAAAAAGTGATGTCCCGTTCAACTATTTAGGTATTCCAATCTGTGCTAAGCGAATATCTGCTAAGGAGTGTAGCTTGTTGGTGGATAAAATGACCAATAGGATCAGGTCCTGGAGTACAAGGAATATTTCATTTGCGGGTCGGGCCGTTTTGATTAATTCTGTTCTACTCACAATACACTCATATTGAAGCCAAATCATGTTGCTGCCTAAGAAGTTGCTAAAAGAAATTGAGGCCATTTGTAGAGCCTTCTTGTGGAAAGGCCAACAAATGATGACTAGAGCAGGGAAAATTGCTTGGGACAGCATATGTAAGCCTAAAGCAGCAGGAGGTATAGGCTTCAAGAACATCTCTGAATGGAACAAAGCAGCCATGTTTAAGTATGTTTGGGCTATAGCGGCTAAAGAAGATAATTTGTGGGTTAAATGGGTGCACAGTGTGTACATAAAAGAAGAAGATTGGTGGGGTTACAATGCCCCGTTACATGGTAGCTGGTATTGGAGGAAGATCGTAGCAATCAAAGACAAAGTGAAGACACTTGTGGACTTAGCTCTATTCACTCAAGAAAGGTATAAGATTGCAGAGGGATACAAGCTTTTATGTCCTATACAAGATCGGGTCAATTGGAGTAAGGAAGTTTGGGGGAGATTGAATACCCCAAAGCATAGCTTCGTACTATGGCTTGCTATCCAAGACAGGTTGAAAACTAAAGAAAGGTTGTATCGGTTTAATGTCCTCCCTGATGCTAGATGTCAGTTTTGTACAGTGGAAGATGAAACAATTGCTCACTTATTCTTTGAATGTCCATTTACTAGCGATTGTCTTCAACAGATTAAGAGCTGGATGCACTGGGGGATTTCTTCTTGTCAGCTGCCTAGTATTTTGCGGTTGATTGGAAGAATGAAGACAACAAAGTTCAGGAAAATGGCTATTTCAGCTATTATTGCTGCACTGGTGTATCACTTATGGAGAGCCATAAACGAAAGAATTTGGCTTTCCTCCCTTGACAATCCAAAAAGCATTGTACAGAAGATTAAAGTAGCTAGTAAGAATAGAATTCAAAGTGCCTGGCCAAAAAAAGTTTCTGCAACGGACTTAGAATGGTATACTGTATTATAAATATAGTGTAATCAATGTACAGATCTAAGAAGTTTGTTTTTAGACCCTCTTTGGAGGGTGCTGTTTGCTTGTAATTGGTTATTGGAGTAATGAAATTCACTGCTGATTTACCAAAAAAATAAAATAAAATATTTGGTCAACCAAATGTTTATTTATTTATTTTTCATTAAAATATTAAGTTCGTACACAGGATCCCAAAAATCAGTTTACGAACTTGGTAAAAGATAAACATATACAACTTAGCCGTCCTAAGCGGCAAAACAAGGTTTAGCTCTAGCTCCTCCTAAGCTAACCTGACCGTGGCGATCGAACAGGCTGCATATGTATACACCATCCTTGAAGCTCTCCAACTCATGGATGGTCCAGCTATCAACTCCCTTACTTGCACTAGGTAGCACCCGTGAGCCAAGGCGCAACAAGAAAACTTATAAAAACATGCACAAATACGGTATAAAGACAGTAAATAAAATTCACCAGATTCAATTGATAATAGATTATAGGCAACAATCCCAATAAAAGAGCAATAATAGCATTTATTCAACTTTGACCCAACCAGTCCAATTATTCAACAGAGTACAAGCATTAAGCTACACAACGACAAACATATATTCTCAAGCATACATTTCAATCAGTAATACAAATATTCAGGGTCGGCACCCTTAGGCCAAGCCCTCTGTTTACTTAACTGACCCCGGGTCGCTTAGGCTGAGTCCATTGTTTATTTAGCTGACCCCGGCTCACAGTGGCCAAGCCGTGTCCAATGAGCTAATCGTCAGCTCTGACTCCCTTAGGCCATACTTTAATATTTCACATAATAATAATACAGTTACATAACACATTTATCCAGATACATGGAACCTTAGTCCCAAACACAACCACGTGGATGGAGTTTTCTTACCTTGGATCCCGAGCAGCAAGCGTATAACAGCCCCGAGCACGATCCTTAATTCCTGAGCCCTTGCGGTAAAACCTAGTCACACTACGATAATGGATAACCATAAGATTCTAAACCATTTACAAACTTTGGATTAAAGTACTAGCCTCTGGGACCTTGATTTCTACTAAACCGGGTACTAGAAATCTTCTCAAGTGCTTAAGTTTAGATCCCCAAGCCTCCCTAAGCCTTAAGACAAACCTAGGCTAAAACTCTCTAGGCGGGCTGCGACCTAGCCCTGAGGGTCGCGACACGCCTCAAGTCAGAGGTGCACCCTCTGCATCTGAAGGGAGGCAGGCCGCGACTCGCCCTCTAAGGTCGCAGCGCGCTCTCATGTCAGCAATCCTCCCAAAGCGTTCTCGGGCACACAGGCCGCGGCGCCCATGAACTGGGTCACGATGCGCCCCCATGAACCCATAAATCCCTGAGTTTCTCCAACATTTTTCCCAACCAAACTCAACGAAAATCATCCAAAATGTGCACCAAGGCTAGAATAAAGCCTAGAACCCTCATCACCATAACATAGACAGCATAAAACATCCTGGAATCTATAACAAATCCTCAATCCAACTTAGAATCAAAGCTAGAGCTAAACTCAGCTCCAAGCACTATCCAAACCCAGAAATTCACAAAGAAACTCAGATTGTACAGCTTACCTCAACAAAGATTCGACCCCTAAGCCGAATCCCAGTAGTGCTAGCCTCCACCCTCTTCAATTCCTAAGCCATATCTTTAGAATTTTTCCCAGCTCAAGCCAAACTTTCCTCAAGTTTTTCCTTCAGCCTCAAAGCATTCCAAAGAGAGATGTGCAAACCGACGAAGGGGAGAGAGAAAGAGAGACTTTGACTTTTCCTTGTGTCCACAGGCTTCTAATGAGCCTATCCACTTACCAAAAGACCATATTGCCCCCTAAGTATACCCTTAACCTTAAATGGCCCCAAGGACAAAATCGTCATTTGCCACATTTCTCGCTAATTCCTTGAGTAGTCCTATAAATTCCCTATTAATCCTGACATGCCCATTTAATTTCTAATTATTTTCCCATTACTCAATAAACCCCAAATATACCTTAAACTTCCCAAAATACCCCTAGGCTCGCCCTAAGCCGGGTATTAAACTCCACTGTGACTATTCCGCCAACTCGCTCACTAGGATCGCCTCGAGCCATATACTGCAAATATAGCCACATAATAATGTGGTCCCCATCATTTAACACATATAATCACATTTATGCCCGCTTACGGGTCAATATTACAAATATGCCCTTATAAACAATAACAGACCCACATGCATATTTAATACTCATAAACATGCATAAAATCATACTCATATTATCATATATATCATGCTTGTCACATAGTCATGCATTTAATCATCAATCACACATATATTCAATTATGCCCTCCCGAAATGCTAATCAAGGCACTAAACCCTATTAGCATTTTTGGGACGTTACAATATCACAACTCCAACCCAAGAGTAAACACTATTCTAGAAGTAGACTTCCTGTCATCGACATCAGTCTGGAAATATGAATCAGTGTAGCCTATAGAGTTCAGAACACCACCCTTGTAGACTAACATATAATCCCTAGTTCGCCTTAAATACTTCAGGATATGCTTAACTGCTATCCAATGTTCCGGTCCTGGGTTTGACTAATACTTGCTCACTACTCCCACTGTATAGTAGATATCTGGTCTAAGCATACATCACACTTCCAACTGCATATGTGTAAGGAACTTTTCTCATTGAATCTTCCTTTTCAGGAGTCTGGGGAGACTGCTTCTTTGAAAGATGAATTCCATAGTGAGACGGTAGACGTCCTTTCTTGGAATTTTCCATTGAGAAACGTTCAAGCACTTTATCAATGTAAACTGCTTGAGATAGAGCTAAGAGTTTGTTCTTTCTATCCCTAATGATCTGGATGCCTAGAACATAACTTGCTTCACCCAAATCCTTCATCTGGAATTGAGTGCTCAGCCAATTCTTCACATCTAACAATTTCTTAACATTATTTCCAATGAGTAAGATATCATCTACATAAAGAACCAGGAATACCACTATTTGATTTGCCTTCAGTTGGTAAACACAAGGCTCATCAATATTTTTTTCAAAGCCATAGGTTTTGATTATTTCATCAAACTTAAAATTCCAGGAAAGAGAACCTTGCTTAAGTCCATAAATGGACCTATTCAACTTGCAAACTTTTCTTTCTTGTCCAGCTACTTTAAATCCTTCTGGCTCATCCATATAAATGACTTCGTCAACCTTCCCAATAGGAAAAGTTTTCTTGACGTCCATTTTCTAGATCTCATAGTCGAGAGCGACTGCTATGGATAGGAGGATGCAAATAGATTTGAGCATGGCTACCGGACTAAAAGTTTCCTCATAGTCCACACCTTCTCTTTGGGTATAACCCTTTGCCATTAATCAAACTTTATAAGTTTAGATATTTCCATCAACACCTTACTTCTTCTTGTAGATCCACTTGCACCCAATGGCCCTAAAGTCACTAGGTGCTTCCACAAGATCCCTGAAGGAATTTGATGTTAGGAGTGTGTCCTAAAAGCATGTAAAGACATTTGTTTTTTCTGTGAATAAATAAATACAATGGTTTATTATTATTGTCATATTTAGATTGTTAAATTATTGTTTGAATAATTTTGTAAATATTAGAAAAATTCCATATTCATTATTGAGGATGTGATCTTGTATTAGTACGAGAGAATTAAGATCACATGAATGAATAAAATAGTCAACAACAACAAATTAAAGTTATGGAATTCTTTAATTGGAGTTGTAAGTACGGTTTACTGAGTATCATAATGATACAAATAATCTAGATTCGGATTATTGATGTGGAAAGACATCTTGGTAAATGTGCTTTATATAATATGATTATATATGACATGGACCGATATGAATTAAAGTCTGTATCCAAAAACCATTTAACAATAAAGACTTGTAATTCATATCATAACTGATGATCATTTATCGATCAACCTAAATCCTGAGTGTTCATGAACTCCTGTTCATGTTTATTAAATCTTTTGATTCATTCGTTAAGGTCTCTTCAAAGAATGAGGCTAATGACTTTTGTTTTGGAGATTTAATATCATGGATGGCTGGGAACATGTATCAACAATACGAAATCTAATCTTTCCTAACGGATCGTATATTAGTTCCTTTAAGGGTTAATTATGGGATTGAATGATTTTGAGCTCAAATCTATAATTAGATTATAGATTAATTATTCACTAGTGAATTAATGGTACTTAAGGAATAAGAAGTAAATTAGAAAGGTAAAATGATAAATCTTCCATTCTAATTTATGAACTAATTTATTAGAGGGTTGAACTATTGCAAGATGGTTATATCAATGGACGACTTAAGAAAAGATTTCTGTAAAAGTATATCTATAACATAAAGAGTGCAATTCTGAATTTTTAGTGGAGTAATATCATAATTAATAAATTAACTATTATAATTAAAGAGTTTAATTATTTAGTTTCAATTTATTGGAGCTTAATGTTATAGGTCCATGGTCCCTGAAATGGCTCAAACAATCACTGTCAAAGGCAAATACAAAAATGGGCAAAAAGGACTTATGTGATAAGTAAAATATTTTTCTATGTATCAAACATAATTATTGTTTAATTATGTGTAATTAATTAATTATTTGATTTAACAAAAATATAATTAATTTTGAATTAATTTTTTTTTGGGATTTTTGGTATTTAAATAATAATAAAAATTGGAAAAAATCATATGCCATCACAGGCATGTGGTACACGTGTGGCACAGTGCACAGGCACTGTGCTACACGCATAAGAGAGTGTACTTAGTCTCTTGATTCCACAATTTAGTTATTTAAATATTAAATAAATAATGAGATATTTTAATATGATTAAAATATTATTATTTAAACAAAAATCTGATAACTGATCAGTTATTTTGATTTTGTTTAAAATAACAAATATTTTAATATATTGGATATTATTAAATATTAGATATCAGTTTTTCATAGAACGTAACTTTTCAGGGATAGAAAAATAATCAGGAATCTCTCTCAGAGAAAGAGAACAGTGACAAAAACTAAAGTCATTGTTCTTCACAAAACCTAGGTCCAAAACTTTATCAGATCTCATGTGTTGAGAACATCTGATAAATAGTTTATTGCCTATTATTTGTATAGCGAGCCCACACTCGTTCTTTGTATGCCTGAGAATATTTTGGAAGATCTTGGTGTGAGATCTCAAGGAATTTAGCCATACGAAAAGATAGCAGCAAGGAAGGACTTGAGGTAATTTTTCTATTCATGTCCTTGATTCAATATATATATGCATGTGAAGAAGTAGATCTAGAAATCTTATGGGATTAATCTAACAATTTGATTGTTGTTCCGCTGCGCATAATCTCTGATTTGATCAATAAAAACCAACATTTGAGTACATGGACTCCATTTCATGTTTCATGGCTTCGATCCATAGTTCCCTTTTAGGGCTAGCCATTGCCTATTTGAAAGACAACAAATCATCATCACTAGTGTCACCAAAAACCATATTGGTTTCACCATCCAAACCATAGTGAATTGGGTTCCTAGAAACCCTCCCACTACGACGAGGCTCTGTGATTGTTTGGTCAGGAATAGTGGTACTTTTTTCATTTAAATTGACTTGCGTCAGTTGGACATGAAAAGTGGGAATTTCATCATCAACTCGCGTTGATGACGATGGAACATTGGTTGGATTCAATTCTTCAACCATCTCCTCTAAAACTATTTTGCTGCGTTGTTTAAAGTTTTGGACATAGTCATTTTCCAGAAAAGTAGCATTCGTAGAAGTAAACACTTTCTTTTCTGAATGACTATAGAAAAGTCCACCCCGAGTACCTT
This sequence comes from Humulus lupulus, assembly GCF_963169125.1. Taxonomy (NCBI): domain Eukaryota; kingdom Viridiplantae; phylum Streptophyta; class Magnoliopsida; order Rosales; family Cannabaceae; genus Humulus; species Humulus lupulus. Next base: position 107,432,550 of record NC_084797.1, on the reverse strand, counting down.
TAGGATAGCCAACAAACATGCAAACTTCAATTCACGGTTCTAGCTTTCCCTCCTTTTTCCTTAGGACGTGGGCGGGACACCCCCAGATTCTATAATGGCGTAAACTAGGTTCACGACCATTCCTATAACGTCTTAAATTTCCTAATGGGGCTTAGGGCCTTGATTAGGGGGTTAGGATGAAAAATTATGGAATTATGTGATTATATAATATATATGTGCATCATTATGTGATTATGTGAGTTATATTATAATATGACTTGATATGCATGTTTTGGTGTATTAAATATGCATGTGGGATTATTTATGATTAATTGGGTAATTTTCGTAATTTGGCCCGTTATGGGTATATTTGGCATGTATGTGGTATGTGTGATACTACATTACTATGTGGATATGTTTGGGTTACTCGGCACGAGACGATCCTAGGGAGTAAACTAAAGGAAAAGTCACAACGAGACTCATACTTGACTCAGAGTAAGTCAAGGGGTATATTGGGTATTTAGCACATTACCGGGATATTGGGTAATGGGAATGATTATTTGATAATAGATTGGGAGTTAGTGAGATCAGGAGGGAATTCTGGGAATTTTGACTATTTTACCCCGGGGGGCGTTTTTGGAACCTCGAGCATTAGGATTTCCTTCAGGTTACTTAAGCTCGAAGTAACCTGTCAGAAACATAAAAGAACGTTCAGAATGTTCTCTCTCTCTCTCTCCCATTCCCTTTTTGACGTTGTTCGCATTTTCAAAGGAAACTCGAGTTTTAGGACTCGAATTCAAGCAAGGATCGAGTCATAGCTATTCTAGGGAAGATTAGAAGCTTATTAGCTTGAGGATTTAATTGAGAAATGACTCAATCAGAGGTAATCCAAACTTTAATTTTTGAGTTTATGAGTTTTTAAGCTTTGATTGGATTTTATGCTTTGATGAGTTTTTGGGTTGTTTGAGGCTTGGGATTTAATAAATTTTGGGCCAATGAGATGTTTGGGATTTTGATATGTTTGGATAAGTTTTTCGAAGATTTTTAAATGAGGAAAACGAAGGTTTTGGTTGGGTTCGTGGTTGGGCCGTGGCCCTGTTCTTGGGCACCGCATCCCAGGCTTCATGAAGAAGGAGGCCTGCTGTTTGGGCATTTAGGGCCGCAGCGTAGGGTAGGCACACCGCGACGTGAGGCGAGGGCAGAGAAGGGGCTTGGCCTCTGTTTGGAGGCGAGCCACGGCTCAGGGCTGGGGGGCCGCGGCGCTTAAGGGCAATTTTGGCCAGGTTTGGTTGTTAGTCATGGGAACTTAAACCTAAGGGCTCAGGATCGATCCTACTACCTAGTTTGGTAGGTTTCAACGTCCCAAAGGCTAGGAATTAGTCCGAAAGTCTTTATTTACTCATTTTTTATGAGATTCTATATTATGGTTGTGACTAGGTGATTGCTAGGGGTTCAAAATCAGGATTGTGCTTGAAGGTTGTTTATTGGTAACCTATGCTTGGACCAAAGGTAAGAAAGTTGCACCCAGTATGTGAGGCATGTGATTATGGCATGACATGAATGTTAAATATGGAATTGATCAGAGCTTGAGTCTTTGTAAATGTGCATGATCATAATTATGCTGGTGATTGCTGATGAAGCATGTCCAGTGCTTTATATTTGGATATCAATTGTATTGTGAATGCTAGAATATATTGTTTATCTGAGCTACGCACTGACTTATTAGTCAGAAACAACAATGGTGTTTAGTGTTGGTCTTGAAGCTCTGACTTATCAGTCATGATTGACAATAGTATTGAGCGCTGGTCGTATGAAATTGACTTATGAGTCAAGAGAGGCAATAGCGCATTGAACATTGGTCAATATGATTAGATCTAATTAACAAGAACATTATATGCTCGACCGACCTATTGGTCAAATAAAACTAAAGTGCTTGGCTAGTATAAGGCTAGTTACTCAGAGCTACGGCTAAAAGGCTCAGGTGACTGGAATGTCACATGGCTTAGGGCGCAGAACCCTAGATTGACTTAATAGTCATCTATTCAGGGCGCAGGACCCTAGATTGACTTAATAGTCATCTATTCAGGGCGTAGGACCCCATATTGACTTAATAGTCATCTATTCAGGTCGCAGGACCCCAGATTGACTTAATAGTCATCTATTCAAGGCATATGACCCCATAGTGACTTAATAGTCATCTATTCAAGGCACAAGACCCTAGATTGACTTAACAGTCATCTAATAAGGGTGCAAAACCCCATAATAATTTATTTGTACTTGCTCGCATGCATGAATAGGGTTATTACTGTTAGACATGCTTATTATGATTTGGTGACATGTTAGTAACTGCTTATGAGCATGTTTGAGTTTTCTTGCTGAGCCTCGACCCATGAGTGCTATGTGGTGCAGGTAAAGGTAAAAGAAAGCTTGACCATCCTTGAGTTAGAGAACTTAGGTGACGATGTGTACATATGCGGCTACTTGACCACCACAGCCGATGGTTTAAAGAGGAACTAGGGTTAAACCATATTTTGTCGCTTAGGTCGGCTGGTTGTAAATCTTAAATTGTAATTAACCTTTTAAATGTATTTTGGGATCCTAATGTATACAGTAAACATTTTAGTGAAACGTTGTATCTTTGATCAAAATTCTTAACCCTGAACCGTTAATCGCATTTAGTTACACGATTATGATCAAATGACTTGTCAAATGAGTTTAGCACTATTTAAAATACATAGTGTAATGATCCCTGGGTAGTAGGGCATTACAAACTTGGTATCAGAGGGAGCCAAGGTTAAGGGTTCCTATAGACAAGCTGGGCATGTACACTCGTCTCTAGAGACAAGCTTCACTCAGGGTATGGTAACTATTTATGTGGTTATGTGTTTAACTGCTTAAATGGAATGTAAATGATTTACCAGCATATCTTATGAGGAAGCATGAGATTTTATTAGGGCCTAGCCCTTGAATATGGATATGATTATGTGATTACCTGCTCATTGAATATATGAACGTGTTATTTGCATGCTGGAGTTGAGAGCACGGTGTGTATGTTGGAAGAGCAGGAGTTATGGATTGATGCATGAATGATGTGGGCATGTATTTTGGTACCGCAGTGGTATATGAATGTGGTGTTGTGTGATTGTTCCTGTGGGAGAAGGATTTTGAATGTGCTTATCATGTTTAATGGATCAAGTTATTGACTGCAGACTAATCTGAGGTTATGTACCCAAGGCAGTTAATGGGACCCGGTGATGGTTATACCGAGGCTGAGAATTACAACCAGGGCTTGAGTTCTTTGCCTGTCCCTTAGAATTGGCAGCATGTGTCTATAGATATGCAATTAAGATTGCAGAGACAAGAGGAAAAGATCAAGTGTTTAAAACAACAGCACGTTCTGTCAGGGAACACCTCTTCCTTTGCTATGCCAGGAGTGGCACTAGTATTGGCTCAGCCTAGGGTTGAGAATAGGTGAGAATTTCTTTGTGGAGGATTTTAGGAATATTACCTCCAGTTTTCGAGGGAGGCCTAGATCCATGCAGAGTTGAGCAATGGATGGGCATGACTAGTTCCATCCTCAATAGTATGGGGGTGGTAGGCCACGATAGGATGATTTGTACTACATATGTATTACGAGAAGATGCCTAGGCGTGGTGGGAAGTGGTATCCCAAACACGAGATACAGTTGTGATGAATTGGAAAGAATTTAGGCAGTTGTTTAATGAAGGATATTACTGTTGTTGACACGGTTCTTCGCCAACAGGTAATTAAGAGAAGAAGAGAAATGGATTAGTGCTGAAAGTAGAACCGTCATAGATATGAAATCTTAGAGGATGAACTAGGTGACTCAAGACACGTTTTTAAGTGGTTCAAAGGTTAAAATCCTTCTTCTCCACTAGTCAATATTATTGATATATTGTGGGAATTTGGTTACAAAGTATATATCTCTCCAGAGACTATTTTTTCCAACCCTTATCAACTCCCAGGGTCCCCATATTTATAGGAGAAGGCACCTGGAAGTTGGTAAGGAGGTCATCCCGTGACCTTCTTATTTGTCATATCAACTCTGTGACATTCATGATTAATTCCTAAACCTGACACATAAGTATGGTCAAATCGATAGGTAAGGAGATATTGGGCCGCACGGCCCAACCCAGCCGTGGGTGTCTGAATACGCACGTTCCTGCTGTGTGTCCGAGAAGTCAGGGAGATATCGGACACGTGATGTCAGATATAGGCACGTTTATCTTGCGTGTGTTGACTTTACAAAGGGTCAGAGATCCATGAGAAGCTCATACCACGAGCTGCTCCCCTGACCCGACCTTCGGCCTTCAGACTCCTTCCCCCAGTCTTGGGCAGCCTTGGCGAGTCCTTGAGGATCCCTCGAGCTAAGGGGGTACGACCTCGAAAACAGGAGCTCCCGCCTGGGGAAATTTATGGACTAACCATGATTAGTCCGAGGCTCGACCTGCTAATCAGCCCGTGGGAAAACCATGGCGTACATCTGCCCCCCAAGCTCCTGCTCGTGGTATATGACGTCATATATAGAAGACTACAGTGGGGGCTTTTAGACTTCCCCACAACCCTTCACATTCCACTTTTTGTGCAGGCATCTGATACGTAGAACGTCGTGGGTGGCGACGGTACGTTTTACGAGAACCGAATTTAATGGCTTAGTCTAAGCTCAGCCGTCGTTTCGTATTTCGAGTGGAAGGCCTCGGATCCCTCACTAGGGTCATCCAAGAGCCTTCTACACGTGATCCTTCACGCATATAAAAAGGGGGTGGCCACCCTACGCACGGGCCACCCCTTCATTCAAAATTTCCCAAATCTCTTTCCTTCTTCCCTCTCTAACTTTCAGAAGAACGAAACCCTCGACTCAGTTGCTGCCATTTTCATTGTTCAAGAAGCTTAGGCGCATGAGTTTCTCCGAAGCTTTGGAAGCTATTTCACCGACGAAGCTCCTACCAACGCAGCACTCTCGTCAACCTTCCAGCCATACACTGTAAGTTTCCTGACCCTGTTCACTTTGAAAACATGCTACTATAGCTTAGGTAATTTTTTTTACTGTAGCCGCATGCAAGGGTTTTCTGGGTTGCGTGGATATGGAGGGTGACAGCCCTTTTTAGGTTAGGACATACTTGTTGTAGGAAATCGCCTTAGAGTATGGGTTTCAGGATGCCTTTTCTGGAACAATTTCTGGGTAGAAGTTTTGGGAAATTTTGGGTGTAAAACCGGGTAACTTAGGGAACACGGCTCATGGGCGGTTTTGCAATTTCTGCCTACTGAAACTTTCCTCCCAAGGAAAATTTTACTCTGAACCCCCTGACACGCGAATTCCGAGTAATCTGGGATCTGTTGGGAGTATACGCGCGTGTTCACTGAACCGCGTGGTTCCACCTTCCGCGAGCTGGGCTTACCTCAGCTCGTGCAAATAATAATTATTCTTCCTCCTGCTTGGGTCGCCTTTTCTAAAATGTTTTCTTGTGTTCACTAGGCGACCAGATGGCTCCAAAAAAGAACCTCCCTCAGAAGAACGTTGGAAGCTCGGCCTCCCAGCAGGAAAAAGGAAAGGCGGTGATGTCCAGCTCGCCGATCCCCCACTTTGGGCCGGCCGTGGAGAAATAGGTCAAGGTGGCCCCCGACGCATTCTTTGAGGCGGAGAGAATCGTCTCAAAGATAACCGACCAGGCAAAGATCAACAAACTCTTCCTGACCCACAACATTCCACTGGGGAAAGCCTCCGTCATTGCCCGACCTGCTGCGGAGGGCGAGCGGAGCTGCACGCCGCTCGACGAATCATTCACGGCCTGGAGCGGTGAACACTTCAAGGCAGGGGCCTTCCTTCCCCTGGATCAGTACTTCACTGATTTCCTGAATTATGTGGGGTTGGCCCCATTTCAGCTCCCCCCCAACTCCTACCGTCTGCTGGCAGGGTTAAGGTACTTATTCAAGAAGCAGGAGTTGGAGGTCCCCACTCCTGCGGATATTTTATACTTCTTTTGCCTAAAAGCCAGCCCGGACCAGCGGGGGCGAGGCGACGGGTTCTACTATTTAACCCGTTTTCCTAATACGGCGGCGATCATCGAGCTGCCAAGCCATCCAAATGACTTCAAGGACCAGTTCTTCATGTCAACTGGGTTCCGGAACTGCGAGCACCACTACTTCAACCGTCCTCGTAAGTGAACCCTGATCTTAGCTCGCCTTTTAAGTGTTATTTTATTTTAGCTCCTCCCGTATTCCACTCTGATTCCAGCCAATCTTGCAGCCATCTACGCGAGGACCGGAAAGTCTGTGACTCTCGGGGGTCAATATGAAACACTGGTGGGCTTGCCCCCCAGTGAAAAGGACTATCGCGTGCTCGTGACGGACGAGACGATGGTGTTCTGCAAACTGATTTTCCCAAATCAGACTCTGAACCTGAAGAGGCCCCGGGGGCCGCCCTCAGCCCGCGACAATAGACCTATCATCGTGGAGAAGGTCGCGGCAGAGGAAGACGAGGAGGACGAGGCGGCTGAAGTTCCACTCGTGAGGAATAGGAAGAGGACCTTGGAGGTCGCCCAGGGGATGGACGAGGAGAGGATCCAATCTGGAGCAGCCGCGGGTCCTTCCGGCCAAGGTAACCCTTTCTTGCTTAAGAATGTAGATAGGGCCACTGCGGACCCCCAGCTGGTTAGGTTCAATCCTAGGCAGATCGTCCATCGTCATCGAAGGGACCCGGACCTGAACACACTCGTGCTCCATTGTGTTGACCGGCTCGTGCTGGATCACCAAGAGAGCCGGCCTAGGGGTACCGTAGTAGTAGATAACACCCTAGCTTTTAGGTCGATCATTTTTTAGGAGTATGGGACCAACTTACGCACGTGGCCATCACTCCAGAGGGGCATCTATGCTCCGGGGCTTAGGCAGTATGTAGAAGAGTCTAGCCTCGAGTCAGAACCGGACCCAGAACTTGCGCCTGTTCCGGAAATAATCGTCTTAGGTTCTTCCAGCTCGGGGGGTAGGGCTCCCTTAGTATTCGTATACTTTTTGCCTTTAACCTTTTGCTTTTATTTCTGCCTGATTGCTAACTTGTAATAACCATGTTTTTTGTTTTTGGCAGAAGAGATGTCTCAGCCCGAGGATAGCCTGCAGGGCATAGACTTTGGGGGGAATCCCCCAGCAGGGCCAAGATTGAAAAGGCTCCGAGGGTCCAAGAGCACGGCTGGGGGCTCCACCAAATCTCCGGCAAAGGAGAAGGAAAAAACCCCATCATCCCAGGTCGGGGGGGGGCAATTCTTCCTGCTGCAGGAGCAGGACACATGCCCCCGCCGCCCCAGCGATCTCCATCAGCCACCCAGGACGTGGGAATGGAGGACGGGCCCCTGGCTGCAGTGGTCCCCGACATACGCATCTCGGTCGATCCCCAGGATCTGGAGAAGATCCCAGAAGCCTTCCGGGGGACGGTGTATGAGTCGGCGAGCTACGCCGTCAACCATTTCTACAAGTTCAAAGAGAAGGAGCTCCGGGCTATTGAGACGATGAGCCCGGTCCACGTAATAGAGTCTTCGATGGACATGACCCTAACGGTAAGTCGCCCCATTCTTTTAAAGCTTTAACCCTCACACACCGCCTTATTTTTCCACTTAGCCAATTTATCTTTCATTTCTCGCAGGGCATCGCTGCCGTACACCGAGGCATCACCAGGACCAGAGCTCAGCTCGAGGAGATGAGGGCTGGGCACCATGCCGCTCTTCAGGAGGCGAAAGATGCGCTGGCGACCTCGAAGGCCGAGTTAGAGAGGACCCGCTTGAAGGTCCAAGAGCTTGAGACATCCCTTGCCACCTCTCGAACAGACCTCGAGGCAGCGAAGACCGAGGCCCAGGCCGCCCTTGAAGTCGAACGGGCCACCTCGGAACAGTCCATGTACGAACTGTTCTATCATTGCTGGGCCCACAACCCGGAGGCTGACTTCTCTTTCATGCCGTCGAGTCTCTGGGCGCACTTGTTGGTGAAGTTCCAAGCCCGCTTTGACAAAGAGGTGCCGCCCTCGGAGATTGGGGAAGCCTCTGGTGCGGCGGAGCAGGGTGAGACCGCGACCTCCAAGGGGCCGACTGACGGGGCTTAAGGCGCTTTTTCTTCTCTTTATTTTGAAGTATTTTATGTAATCCTTAGCACGAGGTATTTTTTCCTCGAGACAATTTGCCTTGCAATTTTAACTTATATATTTCTTCATGCTTTTGGCTATAATACACATATTTTGTTTTTTGATAAACTTAGTTCGTGTTAACCGTTATTCATATCCCGAGCCCTTTAAGAAGAACCACGATCCATAAATTTAAGTTAACTTCTAAGTTTTATGACCCGGTTAACACCAGGAGCTTATTTTGAAAACTTAGTTCGCGTCAACTTTTATCCATGTCTCGAGTTCTTTAAGAAGAACCACGATCAATAAATTTAAGTTAACTTCTAAGTTTTGTGACCCGGTTAAAACCAGGAGCTTATTTTGAAAACTTAGTTCACGTCAACTTTTATCCATATCTCGAGTTCTTTAAGAAGAACCACGATCAATAAATTTAAGTTAACTTCTAAGTTTTGTGACCCGGTTAAAACCAGGAGCTTATTTTGAAAACTTAGTTCGCGTCAACTTTTATCCATATCTCGAGTTCTTTAAGAAGAACCACGATCAATAAATTTAAGTTAACTTCTAAGTTTTGTGACCCGGTTAAAACCAGGATATGACTTAGTTGGCGTTAACCCTTATCCATATCTCGAGCTCTTTAAGAAGAGCAACGATCCATAGATAAGAATCAACATCTAAGTCGTTAAGGAGACCTGGTTATATCCAGGTACCATATGCCCCCCAAGTAACTGGGAAAAGGTCTTTCGTGGTTACTTTAAGATTACACTTGCAAATAAAAAGAAAAACTTGATTTTTATTAATACATAAAAAGTGGCCTTCCAGGCCTTACAAGTGGGTCATTGATAATATTTCTTCAAGTGGATGGTGTTCCAAGTCCGTGGGACTGCCCCTCCATCAAGTCGAGCTAACTTATAAGTTCCTTCCTTGATGACTTCAATGACCTGGTATGGTCCTTCCCAGTTCGGTCCCAAGATTCCATCTTTGGGATCTTTCCCGGCCAGGAAAACTCTCCTTAGGACCAAATCGCCAACGGTAAAGGTACGTTTTTTGACTTTAGTGTTGAAGTAGCGAGTAATATTCTGCTGATAATGGGCAAGCTGGAGCTGCGAATCCTCTCGCCTTTCATCGATAATATCTAGGGAATGGCATAGGAGCTCGTGGTTCCTATCTTGGTCGTAAGACTGGGCTCTATGTGACAGAACCTTAACTTCCACGGGGAGGACTGCTTCACTCCCAAAGGTTAGGGAGAAAGGAGTGTGTCCCGTAGGAGTCCGATGCGAGGTCTGGTATGCCCAAAGGACCTGGGGGAGCTGTTCTGGCCAGACTCCCTTTGCCTCATCTAGCCTCTTCTTGAGGCTCGCTTTTAGAGTCTTGTTGACAGCCTCGACCTGGCCGTTTGCTTGAGGATAGGCCACAGAGGAGAAGATTTTCACAATTCCGTGCCTTTCACAAAACTCGGTGAACAGGTCGCTGTCGAACTGAGTGCCGTTGTCGAAGACAATTTTCTTCGGCAGGCCGAACCGACAGATGATGCTTTTAACCACAAAGTCGAGTACCTTCTTCGATGTTATTGTTGCCAATGGCTCTGCCTCGGCCCACTTAGTAAAGTAGTCGATGGCTACCATGGCGTAACGGACCCCGCCCTTTCCGGTAGGCAGGGCACCTACTAAATCTATCCCCCAAACGGCGAATGGCCAAGGGGCCGAGATCATTGTCAGTTCGGCTGGAGGAGCTCGGGCAACCGCAGCGAAACGCTGGCACTTGTCGCACTTTTTCACATATGAAATCGAGTCTTTGGACAGAGTTGGCCAGTAATAACCTTGCCTGAGAACCTTTAAGGCTAGGCTCTGCCCCCCAGCATGGTCTCCGCAGAATCCTTCGTGAATGTCCTGTAGGATGGCCTGTGCCTCACCTGGATGAACGCATCGGAGGAGAGGTAGGGAATGTCCATGTCGGTACAACACACCATCGACCAGCATGTACCTCGGAGCTTGATACAAGACTCGCCGTGCATCGTTACGTCCCTCAGGCAACTTGCCCTCGGTGAGATACTCAATGACGGGAGTCATCCAGGTCGGCCTAGCATCAATCATCTCGACCTCTGCCCGATCTCCTTCTATACTTAGTTCTTTCAAGAATTCTATTGGCACCAACCCAAGGGTTTCTGTCTCTCCCGAGGTGGTGAGTTTGGCGAGAGCATCTGTGATGGCGTTCTGTTCCCGAGGTATCTGCTCGATCGATCCTCGCTCAAATGCGGACAGCTCAGTTTTTACCTTTGCCAGATAGGTGGCCATCTTGGGTCCCCGCGCTTGATATTCGCCCATAACCTGGTTTACCACGAGCTGGGAGTCACTGAAGCACTGGACAGAGCTCGCTTTCAACTCCTTAGCTACCCTCAGCCCAGCTAACAAAGCTTCGTACTCTACCTCGTTGTTAGACGCCTTGAACTCGAACCTAAGCGCCGAGTGGAATCTATGTCCCTCGGGGGATATTAGAATGATTCCGGCCCTGGAGCCGTTCTCATTAGATGAACCGTCAACGAAGATCTTCCACGACGAATGCGGCGAGGCGACTTGAAGTAGGCCTTCTGATGGATCCTCCTGGAATCCCGTGCACTCCGCCACGAAGTTAGCCAATGCCTGACTTTTTATGGCAGTTCGTGGAGTATAGAAAATCTCGAACTGACTGAGTTCGATCGCCCACTTTAACAAACGTCCCGATGCTTCAGGCTTTTGCAAAACCTGCCTTAGAGGCTGATCGGTCATGACGTGTACCGAGTGGGACTGGAAATACGGTCTGAGCTTTCGCGAGGCTGTGATTAGGCAAAACGCCAATTTTTCCATCAGTGGGTACCGTGATTCTGCTCCGAGGAGTCTCTTGCTGATGTAGTAGACTGGCTTTTGAACTTGGTCCTCTTCTCGTACTAGCACGATGCTAGCTGCATCCTTAGTAACGGCCATGTAGAGGAAAAGAGGCTCTCCTGCCCTGGGCTTGGACAGCACGGGCGGTTCAGCCAGATGCGCCTTCAGATCGAGGAATGCGCTTTCGCACTCTACTGTCCACTCAAACTTCTTGTTTCCCCAGAGCAGGTTGTAGAAGGGCAAACACTTGTCGATTGACTTGGAAATGAACCGGTTGAGTGCTGCCACTCTTTCTGTGAGGCCTTGGACATCTTTCCGCGACCTGGGGGAAGGAAGCTCGAGCAGTGACCTAATTTTGTCGGGGTTTGCCTCGATTCCTCGGGTATTGACTATGAACCCCAGGAATTTCCCCGATGCGACACCGAACGTGCATTTCTGAGGATTGAGCCTCATGCCGTATTCCCGTAGTATTTTAAAACATTCTTCCAGGTCGGAAACATGGTTGTCGGCAGTCTTTGACTTGACGAGCATGTCATCAACATACACTTCCATGTTCTTTCCGATCTGGTCCGCGAACATTCTGTTTACTAGCCTTTGGTAGGTAGCTCCGGCATTCTTCAGGCCAAACGGCATGACCTTATAGCAATAGACATTCGTTGGGGTCATGAAGCTGGTATGCTCCTAGTCTGCCGGATTCATCGCGATCTGATTGTAGCCTGAGTACGCGTCCATGAAGGACATGAGCTCGTGCCCCGCCGTAGCATCCACCAGCTGATCGATCCTTGGCAATGGAAAGCAATCCTTGGGGCAGGCTTTATTCAGGTCGGAGAAGTCAATGCAGGTCCGCCATTTCCCGTTGGGCTTTGGAACTAGCACGGGATTGGCGACCCAAATTGGAAATTTGGCTTCGCGGATAAAGCCACACTTTTTGAGCCGGGCCACTTCTTCTTCTAGGGCTTCGGCTCGGGTTGTTCCTAAACGCCTTTGTTTTTGAGAATTGGTAGGAACGCTTTTATCCAGATGGAGCGTGTGCATGATGACACTCGGGCTGATCCCCACCATGTCCTCGTGAGACCATGCGAATACATCCAAGCTATTCTTCAGAAACGTAATCAGCTCCGCCTTTCTCTTGTCGCAGAGGTTCTTCCCGAGCTTAACCGTCCGTGATGGATTTTGTTTATCAATGTTCACCTCCTAGATCTCCTCAATAGCCTGGAGCTCGGATCTGTCCTCGCCTACTCGAGGGTCAATGTCCTCACTCAAGGCGATCTTTTCCTCTTCGGGATTCTGAGGTTTTTCAATCTCAGGAGCCGCCAAGGGTCCCTGAGATTCCTCCTCGCCCTGAATGGCCATTGCCAGCTGCCCGGGTTTAGACTTTCCCTTCATGGAAATGCTGTAGCATTCCCTGGTAGCGAGCTGATCGCCCTTGATGGTGCAGATTCCTGTTGAAGTAGGGAACTTCATGGCGAGGTGTCGAATGGAAGTGATGGCCTCGAAAGCTATGAGTGTAGGTCGGCCCAAAATGGCGTTGTAGGCAGCGGAGCAGTCAATGACCACGAACTCAAGCAGCTTGGAGACTGTCCGAGACTCTTCTCCTAGGGTAATCACCAGCTCGATCATCCCTATCACTGCCGATCCTTCTCCTGAAAAACCATACAGCATCATGGAGGTCGCCTTTAGCTCGGCGACGGTTAGACCCATCTTCTCTAAGGTGGATCGGAATAGGAGGTTCACCGAGCTTCCGTTGTCCACCAACACTCTCCTCACTTTCCGGTTGGCGAGCTGGACTGCTACGACCAAGGGATCATTATGGGGGAATTGGACATGGCCTGCGTCTTCCTCCGTAAAAGTAATCGGTTGCTTCTCTAACCGCTGCTGTTTTGAATGACGCTGCTCCGGGATGAACTCCGCTCCGTTGTGGGCCTTTAATTCGTTCACATACCTCTTCTGGGCGCCTCTGCTCGTGCCAGCCATGTGCGGTCCTCCAGAGATGGTGGATATCTCTCCCTCGACCACGGGAGGAGGGACGTCCTGATCTACCCGAGGCCTGGGCTGACTGGCTGGGACTTCTGGAGCGGGTCGACTCACTGGGACCCTGCTTCGTGAATATTGCGCCCAGGGGCCTGCTCGGATGAGAGTCTCTATCTCATCTTTTAGATGCCTGCAGTCGTCGGTATTGTGGCCGACGTCGTTATGAAAACGGCAGAATTTTGAAGTGTCTCTCTTTCCCTTGTGGTGTTTCAATGGCTCCGGCCTCTTCCAGGGGACCCGAGCAGCGTTGGCCAGGAAGATACTTTCCCTGGACTGGGTGAGGTCGGTATATGTCGTGAACACGGGCTTGAATTTATCCACAGACTTATTCTTCTTTTGACCGTGCTGGATGTTTTCACCATTTCCCTTTCTTTTGCCACCACCGGGCTGGTTGTTCTGCGCGACCTCGGGGATCGCCACCACGATCTCTGTCCCCGTTCCAGCGGTCTTCTCGGGAACCTGGCTGGTCCCCGAGGCTGAAGCTTCAGCTTCTTCTAAGTTTATCCACTCTTGGGCCCTGTTAAGGAATTCGTTAACCGAGCTGACTCCTTTCCTTTGGATATCTTTCCACAGGTCTCCCCCGACTAGGATTCCGGTTCTCATGGCCATGAGCTTAGAGCTATCGTCAGCGTCTCTGGCTCGAGCAGCGACATTCGCGAATCTGCTCAAGTAGGCCTTCAGCGTCTCACCGGGCTGCTGCCTCACGTTAGCTAGGGAATCGGCTTGGACTCGGGCGGCCTGGGAGGCGCGGAACGCCCTTTTGAAGTCAGCTGAGAAAGTCTTCCAGGAGCTGATTGACTGCCTTTTACTTTGCTTGAACCACTGCCTGGCAGGTCCGGTCAGTGTGGAAGGAAAGATCAAGCAACGCAGCTCCGGGCCAATGTTATGGGCCATCATTAGGGTGTTGAACATCCCTAAATGGTCCGACAGGTCTCCGTCCCCATTGAACTTTGACAAGTGAGGCGTACGGAAGCCAGATGGGTATGCCGTCGCTGCTATGTTGGGGGCGAAGAGTTCCATTTCGTCACCCGAATCATATTCGTCTTTTTCTTTTTCTGATAGGAGCTTCCTCATCAGTTCCTCCATCTGAGTTAGGCGCTCGAGGGTTTGGTCCTGAGATCCTGGGTTATTCTGGGGCTGTTCAACAGCTCCGGACCCATTGTACATATTAGGTGGGTTGTTGCCCCTCCTATCTTGAGATAGGTTATTTGGGACATTCCCTCCGTTACGTACTTCGGATCGGACTCCCGCCGAGCAGGCCGGGCTACCATCTCTAGCTCGATCCTCTCTGTGAGAGTTGAGGCGATCTCGAAGGTCGCCTCCCTGGGTGGTCTGGTGGCTTTGTGCCGAACTCAGTCGCTGACGCAGGTCTCCTCCGGAGAGATCACTCCGGTGGCTGCCGGTCCACTAACTCCTGCTGGATAGGCTTAGAGTGCGTCTTTGGCGGTGGCGACCTGATCCTTCTCCCGGCACCCTGCTACGCCAGGAAGGTCCAGCGGATGGCGGGTCTCTCTTACTACTCCCGTAAGTCGGGATGTCTCGGACGGGCTGAGGAGACGGATATCTGATTGGAGAAGGAGGATGCCTGACTGGGGAGGCGATCCTAGTTCCATCTGGACGGATCAAATTTGGTGGGGGCCTTTCGGCCCTGCCAGCTTGCTGGTCCCGCTCTGGGCGAGCTGGGCGAGGCGCAGGACGGTCTTCTGGGACGGGCTGGCGTCGCTGGCCCTCCCCGGATCTCCTTCGGGAATTTCCTCGAGCTCTCCTGGGCGTTCTCGAGGAAGGTTGAGAACTAGGAGTTGACGTCCTGACCGAATGGCTGTATTGCTGTTGTCTGGTCCCAGGAATTTCCCTGAAGTTTGCCTCTTGATGGTGTGATGAAGGGGTGGAGTTAGCTGTAGGAAGTCTATCCGAACGGCTATGCCTGGGCCGATCACCCCAGTGAGACTTAGGAGCCTCACCTTGCCTCTCTCCAACATGAACGTTGGTTATGAGAGGGGGTAGTCGGGCCAGAATATCCTGGATTTGCCGACCGGCTGCTGCTAACTGGCTCCTCAGTTGAGCATTCTCCATCTCCACCGCAGTATAATAACACGGGTTCGGATTAGGTGGCCGGGGCGCTGAACTACCAGTGTCGTCTTGGCCTGCCGGCTGCTTTCCTGGCCTCTGTTGGACTTCAGGAATTTGTTCATCAGGGATGGCAATATGGTGGGCCTCCTGCCTCTCCTGCTGCTCTGTTTCGTTGCCATGCCTGGATCGAGTGGTCACCATAGTTGGATGTTTGTGGCAGCACTAATTGAACTTGCTCTCAATGAAAGCACCAAACTGTTGACGCGGTTCTTCGCCAACAGGTAATTAAGAGAAGAAGAGAAAGGGATTAGTGCTGAAAGTAGAACCGTCACAGATATGAAATCTTAGAGGATGAACTAGGTGACTCAAGACACGTTTTTAAGTGGTTCAAAGGTTAAAATCCTTCTACTCCACTAGTCAATATTATTGATATATTGTGGGTATTTGGTTACAAAGTATATATCTCTCCAGAGACTATTTTTTCCAACCCTTATCAACTCCCAGGGTCCCCATATTTATAGGAGAAGACACCTGGAAGTTGGTAAGGAGGTCATCCCGTGACCTTCTTATTTTTCATATCAACTCTGTGACATTCATGATTAATTCCTAAACCTGACACATAAGTATGATCAAATCGATAGGTAAGGAGATATTGGGCCGCACGGCCCAACCCAGCCGTGGGTGTCTGAATACGCACGTTCCTGCTGCGTGTCCGAGAAGTCAGGGAGATATCGGACACGTGATGTCAGATATAGGCACGTTTATCTTGCGTGTGTTGACTTTACAAAGGGTTAGAGATCCATGAGGAGCTCGTACCACGAGCTGCTCCCCTGACCCGACCTTCGGCCTTCAGACTCCTTCCCCCAGTCTTGGGCAGCCTTGGCGAGTCCTTGAGGATCCCTCGAGCTAAGGGGGTACGACCTCGAAAACAGGAGCTCCGGCCTGGGGAAATTTACGGACTAACCATGATTAGTCCGAGGCTCGACCTGCTAATCAGCCCGTGGGAAAACCAGGGCGTACAACTGTGATGCAGTCAAGACTACTAAGACAAATGAATTTCTGAACCTAGTTCAGGGAAATGCAACAATAATCGAGTATGTTAACAAACTCGATGGGTTGGCCAAGTTTGCTTTTGATATGGTACCCACGGATGTAGCTCGAAAGGAAAGGTTTATCCAAGGATTGAATCCCATAATAGTTCAGGGCATTAGAGTCACCCCAGTACATGAAATCTCTACCTATGCTCAGGTGGTAAGGAAGTTCCTTGTTGTTAAGAGCACAAGAAATGAGATTGAGAAGGAGAGTGTCGAAGAGCGAGGAGCTTAGACAGTGATACCTCCATTTATTGGATTGGGCAAGGACAAGGATTGGAAACCCTACCCGACATGCACTCGGTGTAAGAGGCACCATCTGGGAGAATGTCGAGCAAGGGCATGTTTCTTATGTGGGATGTTTGGGCACCATAAGAGGGATTGCCCAAGGTGAAGGAAGGATGAGCCAAAGGGGGCGGATAGCTCGACTCTAGCTTGAGTGTTCACTCTGACGCAGCCAGAGTTAGAGACTGAGACTGAGACTGAGGCTAGTTCCTCAGTGGTGGCATGTCAGCTTCCTAGTTTTGATTTTTGTATTATGTTGATTGGTTTTGGGTGCCATGTTTTTCTTTGCTTGGTTGCATCTAGAAAGGCATAGAATTGATATGCATATTACATGGTTATGTTGTGATGAGAATGTGGTACTCTATTGGTAGTTTTAAGGGATGAGTTAGATTACTGTGGAAATGACTCATTAGTTGATTTGATAGAGTTGGTTATGACTGACTTCGATATGATCTTGGATATGGATTGGTTAGCTGAGTTTGGGGCAATGATAGATTGTAAGGAAAGGATGGTAACTCTTAGGCTTGAGGGTGAGAAACCCTTGTATTTGCTGGCACTATGCATGGACCTCGTATGCTTATGACATCTATACTTAGAGCTAGAGACCTATTGCAGGAGGATGCATATGATTCTTAGCTAGTGTGGTGGATACCACTCAGGTCGTGCCAGTGGGACTAGGACAGACTGGATTAGTTTGTGAGTTTCTGGATATGTTCCAGAGGATTTTCCAGGGCTACCTTTACACAAAGAGATATAATGGTGATTATGTTGATGCTAGGGACAGAACCAGGCCTAGGACATTGTATTGAACGACTTCAGAAGAGTTGTAGGAACTAAAGGTTCAATGTTTAAGTAAGATGATATTCTTTAAGATGGATCTTCGATCTTGTTATTACCAACTGAAGATCAGGGAGAAGGATAAGCAAAAGATTGTTTTATATCAGTTATGGGCACTGTGCTCAGTTATGTCTTGTGGATTTTACTAATGCCCCAGTTGTTTTGATAGATCAAATGAACAGGTTATTAAGAGATTATTTGAATTGGTTTGTGATCGTCTTGGTTGATGATATTGTGGCCAAGGCCAGGGAATGCCTCAGAGGTCAGGAGTTTCCTCGGATGAGCAGGATTTTACATGGGTTTTGTGAAAGAATTCTTGAGAATTGCTACCTCATTGACTGGAAAAAGGTGATTGCCTATGCATCATGTTAGTTGAAGGATATGACCAGAACTAGAGTAGAGTTACTGGTGGGCTAGGTGGGCAACATTACACTTGAGTTTACTATTTTAGAGAGGATCAAAGGAAAAACAGTTAAGTGAACCACAGATGGAAAGAATTGAGGGGAATGTCTTAGCTAGACTAGCTAAGGATCATGTAGTGCCAGGTATGAGTTTATTGAGGTATTGGGATCGGGCTTGGGATCCAATGGACACTGGGATTAAACGGGAGATTCTAGATGAATCTCATATTACCCCTTTATTCTCTTCATTCAGACATCATGAAGATGTACCAGAATCTGAAAGCTTTATAGTGGTGGCCTGGGATGGAAATGGCCGTAACTAAGTACGTGGAAAAGTGCCTAACCTGTGAGCAGGTCAAGGCAGAGTATTAGAAATTAGTAAGACCAATACATCCTTTGTATATTCCATAGTGGAGGTAAGGAAACATCGCGATGGAATTCGCAGTGGGGCTACCCAGGATAGTGGGTCAGCATGATTCAGTTTGGGTCATTATGGAGAAGTATACAAAGTCAACTCACTTTTATCAGTAAGGACGAGCAATGCAGTTGATTAGTATATAGATCTCTATGTGAGAGAGATAGTATGCCTTCATGGAATTCGAGGTCTTTCTTATTAGATGAAGACCCTGTATTTACTTTCAAGTTTTGGGAAAGGTTGCATAAGGCGATGAGTATACAACTGGAGTTCAGTACAACTTTTTCACCTCACACTAATGGTAAATCAAAGAGAGAGAGAGAGAGAGAGAGAGAGAGTTATTGTAGTGACACAAATTTCCTAATAAGGCTTAGGGCCTTGATTAGGAGGCCGAGAGGGCCATAATTGATTTATTATGCCATTAAATGATTATATGCATGTTTATGTGAATTATATTATTATATGATAATAAATGCATGCATTTGGATCCACTTTTAATTATAAGGGTATTTTGGTAATTTGGCTCGTTGAGGGCATAATTGTGTATTTTCATGCATGTTGATGAACTACTTATGAGGCCACATTATAATGTTGATTTGTTTGAGCTTTTCAGCATGAGACGATCTTTTAATGCAAGTTATCGTTTTGGTCATAATGGGGTTAATTTCGGGGCTCCGGGTGAGTCTTGGGGTAATTTGGTGATTAGAACATTATCGGTAATTAAAGGGTAATGGGATATGATTTATTAGTATTTGAGAATAATGGGAATAACAGGAATTGGAGGGTGTTAATTATGATTAACGAGATAGGCGGGAAAAGACGATTTTGCCCTTGGAGGCTGTTTAGGGTTTTAATTAGGCTTAAATATGTCACTTGAGAAAGCTGTAGAAACCTTAGAACCAAAAAAAAAAAAAAAAACAGAGCATCATTTCTTCTCTTCCCGTTCATCTTCTTCTCTTCTTCTTTCTTTGAAATTTTGAACCCCAACTGAAGATTCAAGCTAGGGAACCAAGCCTTGAGAGTCTAGGGTTGTGTTAAGCCATTGAAGAGGATGTGATACTAAGATTGAGTTGAGTTTCTATCCATTAAAACTTTGATTTCATACTATATTTTCATTTGGATTTTAGCTGGATTTTTAAGGTTGATATTGAGGATAGATGGGAGTTTTTGGCAAGGGTTGTTTGGTTTATGATGCCTAGGACTTTTGTATATGGTATTTGGGTTCATTTAGGAGTTTGAATGAGGTTTGGAAGCTTGTTTTTCAGGTTGGAAATGGAGGAGTTGAAGGAGGGAAAAACCAGGATTGAAAACCCTGGTTGTAGCACTACAACGATTAGCTATGGGCGCTACAACGCTAGCCAGGGGCATTTTGCCCTGCGTGTAGCGCTGGGGCGCTTGGGGGTAGTGCTATAGTGCTACCCTGCTTTTCTAGATTCCTATTTTGAGCACTTTAGAGGGTTTTTAGCTTGGGGTTTCAATTCCTAAGGCTCAAGATTGAATCTACTCATTGTTTGGGTACTATTTGGGGACCCGGGAGTGAGGTTTAGGGCAAGAACCTTTTATGGTTGATTTTCATTAATGGGGGTTATATTTGGTTATGACTAGGTGATCGCTAAGGGATTAAAGGATTGATCATTCTCAAGGGTCATTTTTAACATATTTCTCGCTTGAACCAGAGGTAAGAAATCTGCACCCAGTATGTGATGCATGAGAAACATGTGATTAGGGCATGACATGAATGTTGAATATGAGATTTTTCAAACTCTGCATTTGTGCATGATCATAATTATGCTAGCGACTGTTAAGTTAGCATGTTGAATGCCCTACATTTGGATATTTGACATATGATATATGCCTGGTTGCATTGCTTACTTGTGAGTGGAATTGACTCCATAGTCAGAATCGGCAATGGTGTCGGTATTAACTGTGAAGCTATGACTCATTAGTCAAGTTCGACAGTAGTACTGAGCACTGGTCGTATGGTATTGGCTTATGAGTCAAGAACGGTTTTAGCGTGTTTAACGCAAGCCGAAAAAGATTAGATCTAATCTACATAAACATTGAATGACTCATCATGAGCATTAATGCTTGACCGACCTCAAATTCGATGAAAACTAAATAGCTTGTCTAGTCTAATGGCTAGTCACTTAGAGCCAAGGCCAGAAGGCCCAGGTAACTGCATTGCCACATGGCTAAGGGTGTGGAACTCACATTAGTAACTCCATGGTCACTCATTTGATTTATATTAGTGACTCACTTATTAGTCACTCATATGAGCCAGGGTCAAAAGGCCCAAGTGACTGCATCGTCACATGGCTAAGGGTGCATAACCCATATTAGTGACTTACTCCTCAGTCACTCATTTGATTAGGGCTACATGCCCCAGCATGGTTATCGGAACCTCAAGTATTAATCACTCATCTGATTAGGATTAACTTGATAGTCATCCATTCAGGAGGGCAGGATCCCCCATCATTATCTAAACTTATTTGCGTGCATGAATAAGGTTACTATTACTAGGCATGCCTGTTATGATTTGGTAACATGTTGTTACTGTTCATGAGCATATTGAGATTTCTTGCTGAGCTTCGGCTCACGGGTGCTATGTGGTGCAGGTAAAGGCAAAAGAAAGCTGGACCATCCTTGAGTTGGAGAACTTCGGTGATGATGTGTACATATGTTGCTGCTGTTAGGAGTATGTCCTAAAAGCATGTAAAATACATTTATTATTTCGATGAATAAATAAATACAATGGTTTATTATTGTTATATTTAGATTATTAAATTATTGTTTGAATAATTTTGTAAATATCAGAAAAATTCCATATTCATTATTGATGATGTGATCTTGTATTAGTACGAGAGAATTAAGATCACATGAATGAATAAAAATTGTCAACAACAACAAATTGAAGTTATGGAATTCTTTAATTGGGGTTGTAAGTACGGTTTGCTGAGTATCATGTTGATACAAATAATCTATATTCAGATTATTGATGTGGTAAGACATCTTAGTAAATGTGCTTTACATAATATGATTATATATGACATGGACCGATATGAATTAAAGTATTTATCCAAAAACCATTTAATAATAAAGACTTAGTAATTCATATTGTACGCCCTGGTTTTCCCACGGGCTGTTTAGCAGGACGAGCCTCGGACTAATCAGGTTTAGTCCGAGGCTCCCGCAGGCCGAAGCTCCTATTTCCAGGACAGACCCTTCTCAGCTCGAGGGGGTCCTGTTTCCAGCTCGCATTTGTTGCCAAGGGGCTGAGAGTGACATCCGAAGGCCACGGACGGGAGCAGCTCGGGTTACGAACTGCTCAGGTCACGAGCTTCTCAGGAAGCTCCGACCCTATGGGAAGTCAACACGCAAGATAAACGTGCATATTCCTGCCATCACGTGCCCGATATCCCCCTGACTTCTCGGACACGCAGCAGGAACGTGTGTATTCAGACACCCACGGACGGGTTGGGCCGTGCGGCCCATTATCTCCTTCCATGCTGATTAGACCACACTTGTGTGCCAGGTTTAGGAATTAATCATGAATGTCACAGATTTGATATGACAAATGGTAAGGTCACGGGATGACCTCCCTACCAACTTCCAGGTGCCTTCTCCTATAAATAGGGAGACCCTGGGAGTTGATAGTGGTTGGAAAAAATAGTCTTTGAAGAACTATATACTTTGTAAACCAAATACCCAGAGAAGATCAATAATATTGACTAGTGGAGTAGAAGGATTTTAACCTTCGAACCACTTAAAAACGTGTCTTGAGTCACCTAGTTCTTTCCAAAAGATTTCATATCTGTGACGGTTCTACTTTTAGTACTAATCTCTTTCTCTTCTTCTCTTAATTATCTGTTGCCGAAGAACCGCGTCAACAGTTTGGTGCTTTCATTGAGAGCAAGTTCGATTAGTACTACCACAAACATCCAACTATGGTGACCACTTGATCCAGGCATGGCAACGAGACAGAGCAGCATGATGGGCAGGAGGCCCACCAGGTTGCCCTCCCTGATGAGCAAGTTCCTGAAGTCCAGCAGAGGCCAGGGAAGCAGCTGGCGGGCCAAGACGACACTGGTAGTTCAGCGCCCCGGCCGCCTAATCCGAATCCATGTTATTACATTGCGGTGGAGATGGAGAATGCTCAGCTGAGGAGCCAGTTAGCAGCAGCTGGTCAGCAACTCCAGGACATTCTGAGCCGACTACCCCCTCCCACAACCAACGGTAACGTTGGAGAGAGGCAAGGCGAGGCTCCTAAGTCTCGCCGGAGTAATCGGTCC
Organism: Humulus lupulus; assembly: GCF_963169125.1. Taxonomy (NCBI): domain Eukaryota; kingdom Viridiplantae; phylum Streptophyta; class Magnoliopsida; order Rosales; family Cannabaceae; genus Humulus; species Humulus lupulus. The sequence continues at coordinate 107,410,169 of NC_084797.1, read as the reverse complement.
AGGCGTAGCCGTTCGAGTCGACTTCCTGCAGCTAACTCCGCCCCTTCATCACACCATCAAGAGGCGAACTTCAGGGAAATGCCTCGGACCGAACAGCAGCAGTACAGCCGTTCGGTTAGGACGTCAACCCCCAGCTCTGGGCCTTCCTCGAGGATGCCCAGAAGAGATCGAGGAAATTCCCGGAGAAGGGCCGAGGAGAGCCAGAGACGTCAGCCCGTCCTCGAAGAACGTCCAGTTCCTCGTCCAGCTCGCCCAGCGCGGGACCAGCAAGCTGGCAGGGCCGAGAGGGCCCCACCGAATTTAGTCCGACCAGACGGTACTAGGATTGCCTCCCCGGTCAGGCATCCTACTTCTCCCATCAGATATCCGTCTCCTTAACCCGTCCGAGACATCCCGACCTACGGAAATAGTAGGAGAAACCCGCCATCAGCCGGGCCCTCCCGGCGCAGCAGGGTGCCGGGGGAAGGATCAGGTCGGAGCTGCCAAAGACACACCCCGAGCCTGTCCAGCAGGAGTCACTGGACCGGCAGTGCACGGAGTGATCTCTCGGGAGGAGACCTGCGCCAGAGACTAAGTTCAGCACAAAGTCACCATACTACCCAGGGAGGCGACCTTCGAGATCGACTCAATTCTCACAGAGAGGGTCGAGTTAGGGATGGTAGCCAGGCCCGCTCAGTGGGGGTCCGATCCGAAGTACGTAACGGTGGAAATGCCCCAAATGACCTATCTCAAGATAGGAGGGGCAACAACCCGCCTAATATGTACAACGGGTCCGGAGCTGTTGAACAGCCCCGGAATAACCCAGGATCTCAGGACAAAACCCTAGAGCGCCTAACTCAGATGGAGGAGCTGATGAAGAAGCTCCTATCGGAAAAAGAAAAAGACGAATATGATTCAGGGGATGAGATGGAACTCTTCGCCCCCAATATAGCAGCGACGGCATACCCTTCTGGCTTTTGGTATGCCCCACTTGTCAAAGTTCAACGGGGATGGAGACCTGTCTGACCACTTAGGGATGTTCAACACCCTAATGATGGCCCATAACATCGGACCGGAGCTTCGTTGCTTGATCTTTCCTTCCACCCTAACTGGGCCCGCCAGGCAGTGGTTCAAGCAGAGTAAAAGGCAGTCAATCAGCTCCTGGAAGACATTTTCGGCTGACTTCAAAAGGGCATTCAGAGCCTCTCAAGCCGCCCGAGTCCAGGCCGATTCCCTAGCTAACGTGAGACAGCAACCTGGTGAGACGCTGAAAGCCTACTTGAGCAGATTTGCAAATGTCGCTGCTCGAGCTAGAGACGCTGACGATAGCTCCAAACTCATGGCCATGAGGACCGGGATCCTAGTCGGCGGAGAACTGTGGCAGGATATTCAAAGGAGGGGGGTCAGCTCGGTTAGTGAATTCCTTAACAGAGCCCAAGAGTGGATAAACTTGGAAGAAGCTGAAGCTTCAGCCGCAGGGACCAGCCAGGTCCCCGAGAAGCCCGCTGGGATGGGAACAGAGATCGTAGTGGCGATTCCCGACATTGCGCAGAATAACCAGCCCGGTGGTGGCAAAAGAAAAGGAAATGGTGAAAACAGCCAGCACGGTCAAAAGAAGAATAAGTCTGTGGATAAATTCAAGCCCGTGTTCACTACATATACCGAGCTCACCCAGACCAGGTGTTATCCAGATTTCCGGATAGCGTTTAGATTGATGTCCTCGGGGAAGCAGAATTATCGATGTCTTTCACGGTAGGTGACCAGAGCTCGCGGATGGACAGAAAGGCTTCGCCTCTCCTGTTTAGTGTCCGGATTACTCTTCCAAGCAAACACAACACGGAAACTCGTCAACTCTCCCGGACTCCCGAAGGGGTATCCTTCGGGGAAGCCCCTTCCAGGAGAGGCTCTTCGAGTGGTCTCCGCGGAAACAGTTCCGTGCCTCGCACGGAACAAAACCAAATGGTCGAGTCCTGGAGGAGGCATATTTGGAATGATATCCGCCTGACACAGGATCCCGCCTGACACGCCCGTCAGGTCAAAGCCGCACACATCCCAGCACGCCTAAGGGTACCTTTTCGCCTACTGTTCCGCTGACAACTTGGAAAAGACGGCTGACTTTGTGTGTTCCCCATACTTTCACGTAAATATACCCACATAGAGTCTTGTAGCCATGCTACTACAGTAATTGTATCCCTTATTTATGGCTGGTGTAATTAAGACTCATGTACGTAGAGAAAAACCCTAATCCAAAACCCTAGCTATAAAGACCCCTTCATTTTACAAGAAGGGGGACGGCCAACAAATCACATAGCAAGAACTCTGCTAAAATCTCTCTAGCTTCTTCTCCTTCAAGAGAACCCGAGAGAAACATTGTGAGTGTGTGAAGTTCTTGTACACCAGCCATCTTACTGTAACCTTTTCCAAGTATAATAACATCGACTCGTGGACTAGGGCTCGTTAACGCCTGAACCACGTAAAAACACTGTTTGTTTGGTTACATTTTAGTATTTCTACAGTTCTTATCTTTTTATTATTCTGTTTGTATTCGTTTCTGAAAAACTCGGTAAACATTTTGGTGCTTTCATTGAGAGCTGTAGGAAGTTGTTAGTCAGCTCTTTTTCTGTGTACGTTTTTTGTATTCACTTCGTGCTAAAGAGATGGTGACTACGAGAAAATCCGCTGTTGACAAAAATGCTACAGTCAACCCCGATACTGCGATGGAAGATGTGGTGCAAAGCGAACCCTTGGACTACCAAGGTGAAGACCCGACATCCCGCCAGGATCGGGTCAGTACCGAAGATACAACATACTTAGAAGACGAAGAAGAGTATGTCCAAGACGGTTATTACAAGGACGGCTGCTACTATGAGAAGGACCCAGAACTGGTCCAAGTAGCCGAAGAACTGGAGGTCACCAAAGCCAAGCTTGCTGAGCAGGAGCGCCTCTCCGAAAAAATGCAGCGCATGATGGAGCGCCTCCAAAGCAAGTTCGGAGACCTAGGCGACTCGGACGAGGACGCCTCTGTTTTAGGTGGTGCTGATGCCGCTATGCCGGATCCAGCCGCTGCTGGACCATCCAAAGCCGCCCCTAACAAGGGCAAAGAAAAAGTTGGAGAGCCTGTACGCGCTGACGCCCCTGCACCTCCTAAAGGCGTGAATCACCAGGCCGACTGCCCCCCCCGCGCGCAGAAGGTCTCTGGCGCTCCTAAGCCCAGACGTCCTTCAGCCCCAAGGGGGCACTCCGTGCCTAAAGGGCCCGGTGCTAAGACACCCAGGCCTAGGGGAAGGAACAACCGCCCCAGTGATTCCGTCAACCAGGACGGTCGGGCTGCGAACTCGCACTCCGAAGATAGCTGGTCCACGGTGGACCTAAAAAGAAGGTTGGAGGCCAAGTATGAAAAGGCCAAAGGAGAAAAGGCCCGGCCTCGCGGAGATGACCTCCGAAATCATATTAATGACAAGCTCCGGGGACGTGACCTCCCGGAGAGTGATACGAAGAGGCTCGAGGAACAGATTGCTGCCTTGACCAAGCTGGTCCGAAAGCAAAGTGGGGCCCTGTCGGACTCTGAGGAGGAAGACCCGGAACCATGTATTCGGAGGATCGCGGAAACGTCCCTCCCGGATAACTTCAAAATGCCTCACATAGAATTGTATGATGGGAGGACAGACCCGCGTACCCACCTAGCTAAATACAACAAAATGATGCAAGTGGCGCGTGTCAGTGAGGACGCCAAATGCATGTGCTTCTCACTCACCCTTACCAAGTCCGCGGAGCACTGGTGGAAAAGATTAGCTCCCGGATCAATCCACAGTTGGAAGGAGCTACAGTCCGCATTCAGGAGGCAGTTTATTGCTGCCCGCGACCACGACATGGAGGTTGGTTCCTTAACCAACATCAAGCAGCAACCCACTGAGAACCTCAAAGCTTTCATTCAGAGAATGATGGAAGCTGCTGCAAAGACCAAGGTCAGCGATGACATGAAGCTGATCGCCCTTCAATCGGGCCTTACTGTCGGCTCCCTGCTATGGGGGGAAATGCAGAGGAGACGGGCAGAAACGCTGTCCGAATTCATGTCAAAGGCTCAGGGAATCATCAACCTTGAGGATGCCTACCAGCAGGCCTTTGGAGTTCCCCCAGCTCCAACACCTTCCGTGACTGTGCCGAGCTTTGCTTCGCAAGCTCCCGCACCAGCCCTCACGCTTCCAGGAGCCCAATTCACTCCAAGTGTGTATGGGCCTTCCGCGTCTGCTCAGACGCCGAGTCAAACCCATTTCTCTGGGTACGGAGCTGTACAAACCGGATGTAGTATCGCTCCTGGCATGCCGCAGCCGCAAGCGGAAGCCCCAGAACGAAATTTGAGCCAATCGTGGAGCAAACGAAGCGGAAGAAACTCCAACCGGGGAGACCATTCAAAGAAACCCCGGAAGGACTATGAGCCCAAATTCACGGAATATACCAGTTTGATAGACTCGCGAGAGAATGTCTATCGGGCGACCTGTAATATGGTCAACTACAGAAAGCCCCCGAAAGTGTCTCACGGAGGAATGCGTCCGCGAGACTCCCATAAGAGGTGTGAGTTCCACGGAGACGTGGGGCACACCACGAATGAGTGCCTTCAGCTGAAGGATGAGATCGAGTCCCTGGCAAGAGCGGGACACCTCGGTCAGTGGGTGAGGATACCCATTATCTATCCCGGACAGGGGGTAGTTCACGGAGCTGCATATTCCCCAGGACAGAGGGGGACCGCTAGCACTCCTGGAGCCGGTCACCCCCAAGCTCCCGTGTCTCAGTTCCCAGCGCTTCCTGCTCCACCCGCTCCGGCACCCATTGCCTTGTTGGCTCCAGGACCGGGCAACCCATATCCGCCCGGCCTTGCTCCGCCATCCGTTGATGGACACATAGCCACCATTTCCGGAGGACCGCACCTTGCCGGAAGCAGCCGCAACTCCCAGAAGAGGTACTTGAGGGAGTTAGAACACACCGGGGAGATGTGCGCCTTGGTTCAATCACCCGCTCAACGTCCCCGAATGATGGACCTTCCCATCACTTTCATGGAGGACGATGCTCGACATGTGCACTTCCCCCACAACGATCCCCTCGTGGTGGAAGCCCAAATTGCCAATAAGAAGGTCTCACGGATCTTGGTCGACAACGGAAGCTCTGTAAATATCCTCTTCAAAGCGGCCTTCCATGCGATTGGATTAACCGAGGCAGACCTGACCCCATGCCCCATCCAGCTTCAAGGGTTCAATGGGGATGCACTCATGCCATTAGGCAAAATTCAACTTCCAGTCACCCTCAGGGGAGAAAGCGACGCTTGTGCCTTCAAGCACAGCAAATTCGTGGTGGTCGACTGCCCCACGGCGTATAATGCCATCCTAGGCCGACCGGTCCTAATAGATTGTGGGGCCATAACCTCGATACGCCACTTATGCTTGAAGTTTCCATGCGACGATGGGCGTATCGGCACTCTCCGAGGAGACCAGCGAAGTGCACGAAGCTGTTATAACGTCTCCATCCGATCCGTCTACACGGTCCAGGAGACGGTTGCTGCCATTCCTTTGGCGGAAGAATTACCAGAAACTGGGGAGGAACATGGGGGTGTACGTGGATGACATGTTGGTAAAGTCCAAGACCTCCGGGGACCACAGTGACGACCTTGAGGAAGCTTTCGCCGTGATCCGAAAGTACGGAACGAAACTGAATCCAAAGAAATGTACTTTCGGGGTCTCGTCTGGGAAGTTCCTCGGTTTCATTGTCAGCTCCCGCGCAGTGGAAGCCAACCCTGAGAAAATTAGGGCGTTCATAGATATGCCTTCCCCCCGGAAGCATAAGGATGTCCAGAGTGTTACCGGAAGGATAGCTGCTCTCAGCCGCTTCGTATCCAAGGCCACTGACAAGTGTATCCCCTTCTTCAACGTGTTGCGAGGAAACAAGAAGTTCGAGTGGACCCCCGAATGCGAAGCAGCCTTCCAACACCTCAAGGAACATTTAACCCGAGCTCCCATTCTGTCCAAACCTGTCGAAGGAGAGGCGTTGTTCTTATACTTAGCTGTGACAGAGCACGCAGTCCGGGAAGATGGCCGTATCCAGCTCCCTGTGTATTACGTAAGCAAGAGGTTATTAGACGCCGAGTCCAGATATTCAATGATCGAGAAACTCTCCCTCTGCTTGCTAATTGCTTCACGGAAGCTGAGGCCATATTTCCAGGCGCACACCATCAAAGTACTCACCAACCACCCTCTCCGACAAGTCTTCCAGAAGCCTGAGTCTTCTGGCAGATTGCTTAAGTGGGCCATGGAACTGAGCCAGTTCGACGTCCACTACCAACCACGTGTTTCCATAAAAGGTCAAGCTCTCGCAGACTTTATTGTGGAATGCTCGGGAATGAATGACCTCCCGGAATATCCTGTCCCGGAACTTCCCACATGGAAGGTCTATGTAGACGGAGCCTCAAATGAAAAAGGAGCTGGAGCAGGGGTCATCCTAATATCTCCCCAAGGGCATCAGCTCCAGAGCGCCATCCATTTCGCGTTCCCAGCATCCAACAACGAGGCAGAACACGAAGCCATGTTAGCTGGATTACGACTAGCCAGAGAAGTCGGAGCCCAAAAAATCAAAGTGTACAGCGACTCCCTACTTGTGGTAAACCAAATATCCGGGGAATGCCAGACGAAAGGCGAAAGAATGGCTGCCTACGTGTCTCTCTCCCGCGCCCTACTGCAGCATTTCAAAGGCTACCAAATCCGCCAGGTCCCCCGGGACCAGAACTCACTCGCGGACACGCTGGCCAAGCTTGCAACGGACCCGGAGATTGAACAGTACGACCTAGTCCCCATCGGGCACTTAGAAGCCCCCAGTACTGAGACACGAAGGATAAACGCCATCATCGACCATTCCCACTCCTGGATAGGACCCATCCTCAGATTTCTCACCACCGGAGAGCTCCCCACTGATAAAGCTGACGCAAGGAAGCTCCAATATCAAGCTCCCCGATACGTGGTTATGGATGGAAAGCTTTACCGCAGGGGGTTGTCCATACCCTTCCTTAGGTGTGTTGCCGGAACCGAAGTCAGCACCATCATCCATGAGGATCACGGAGGCTTCTGTGGCGATCATACCTCCGGGCTGAGCCTCCCCAAAAAGATCCTTCGACAAGGATAATTCTGGCCCACCATGAAGAAGGATTGTGTGGATTGTGTCAGGAAATGTGAGCAGTGCCAGAGGTACACCAAGGTTCCGCGAGCGCCGCCTACAGAAATTACTTTAATGACCAGCCCCTGGCCGTTCGCCGTTTGGGGCATTGACCTAGTAGGTTCCCTCCCAACTGGAAAGGGTGGAGTGAAGTATGCCATAGTCGCGGTAGACTACTTCACCAAATGGGCTGAAGTTGAACCTATGAACACGGTCACATCTAAAAAAGCACTGGACTTTGTCATCAGGAATATAGTGTGTCGTTTTGGGCTTCCACGAAAAATTGTGTCCGACAACGGAAAGCAATTTGACAGTGAACACTTCACGAACTTCTGTGCTTCGCATGGAATTATCAAAAGCTTTTCCGCAGTCGCCAGACCCCAGGCTAATGGGAAAGTGGAGGCTGTAAACAAAATATTAAAGACCACATTGAAGAAAAAACTCCAAGCCTGCAAGGCTCACTGGCCGGAAGAACTTCCGTGAGTACTTTGGGCCTATCGCACCACAGAGAGAACTTCGACGGGGCACGCGCCTTATTCCATGACCTTCGGTTGCGAGGTCGTCATCCCAGTAGAAACTATGATCCCCTCTCACAGGCAGGATACCTACGACCCTACCCGGAACCACGCCCTTCTCCAGGAGTCCCTGGACATGATCGAAGAGCTCCGGGAGCAGTCGCAGGTCCAACTAAAAATGTACCAGGGCAAGATAGCCCGACACTTTAACACGAGAGTCAAGAGCCGTACATTCGAAGTTGGGGATCTTGTCCTACGGAGAGTATTTCCTGCTACGCAGGATCCGGGAGTGGGAGTCCTCGGACCCAACCGGGAAGGCCCCTACGAAGTCCAAGAAAAAGTGGGCCATGGGACGTATCACTTAAAGAGACTCGACGGATCTAAAGTCCCGCGCGCCTGGAACGCGGAGCACCTCCGCCGTTACTACCAGTAGGCCCCGGACCATCTAGTCGGAAGTCCTTGGTGAAATTAGGAAAAGTGAAAAATGCGGAAATAATCCTCCCTGTTGTAAAACTCACGCCTAGCAGGCTAATGTAATGAAACACGGAGAGATTCAATCTGCCTTTACTGCACTTTTCATCCCTATGTTCAAAGCTGCATTTTAACAAGTGACCACGCGGTCCGGAGACGTCCGGACCCCACGCTCACTTGGGGGGGTATACATGACTAAGGCATAGCCATACGCCCCTTGAACAAAACGTACACAGAACACCACTATTGTGCTAGCATTGTGTTTGAAAATTTTAAATTGTTTGAAATGTTTAAATTGTTAAGCTTAGGTTTATTTGTTGCCATGAACATGCTTGCATTACGTGCATTATGTGCTTATGTGAAAATTGCCATGGAAATGCCTGCCATTATGTATCATGAAAATTATCTCCTGTGTAGCCCAGCGATGGACAGGACTGGGGGTTGAGGCACGTTCATAGAGCTATGCCGAAACACCCCCAACTCCCTGACAAGTCCTTTGCAGAATACTCCGCGATCGCTGTAGAGCTTTGCTTCGCAAGCTCCAGCTTCAGGTCCCGCAAGGCGAAAGATGGCAAGATCCGCGATCGCTGTAGAGCTTTGCTTCGCAAGCTCCAGCTCCGGGTCCCGCAAGGCGAAAGATGGCAAGATCCGCGATCGCTGTAGAGCTCTGCTTTGCAAGCTCCAGCTCCGGGTCCCGCAGGGCGAAAGATGGCAAGATCCGCGATCGCTGTAGAGCTTTGCTTCGCAAGCTCCAGCTCCGGGTCCCGCAAGGTGAAAGATGGCAAGATCCGCGATCGCTGTAGAGCTTTGCTTCGCAAACTCCAGCTCCGGGTCCCGCAAGGCGAAAGATGACAAGATCCGTGATCGCTGTAGAGCTCTGCTTCGCAAGCTCCAGCTCCGGGTCCCGCAAGGCGAAAGATGGCAAGATCCGCGACCGTTGTAAGCCTTGCTTCGCAGGCTCCAGCTCCGGATCTCACAAAATAATGCATGGCGAGCTCCTCGACCATTGCAAGTTTCAGCTCCAGGAGCAGACATGGTCGATCCACCACTCACAGCAGGCCTTGCTTCGCAAAGCCCCTGCTCCGGGATCACACCTGGTGGGCGCGGCGATTTCCCCGACAGCAACGAGCCTTGCCTCGCAGGGCTCCATGCCAGGTCCCCGAAGTCAGCCACCATGAGGTTTGCAACAACGGTTAGTTTTGCTTCGCAAAGATCTAACCTTAAGTCTAGCGACGCTCACCAAAAGAACTCCCGTTCCAAACCATGGAATGGCTCACCTTAGCAATCCCAGCGAACAGTATAACTACAAGTCCCGGGATTGGCTATCTGCCTTAGGAAAGCTAAAATACGGTGAAAGGAGCCTGGCCGTTGGAACCAGGAAACCTTCGTAACCTAGAAACTACGTGGGAAAAGACATCAGCCGTTAGAGCTTCAAGTAAGAAGTGCATAGGTTTTGGCCGTTGGAACCAAAACCTCATACGCCCCTACAACAGTTTCTACCGTATAAAAGTCTACCCTAAGCGCAAAGATAAATAAAGAACTCGGCAGAAAGGAAAGGAGAACGCTATAATTATGGCAAATATGTCCGCAATGAAAAACTCAAAAGGAAAAATAATTAAAGATAAAACCCCTTCAAGCATTGGGGGTAACTGCAGCTTCCACGACCGCGGCTTCGGGGGCATCGGCTTCAACTGAGGCTGGCGGAATCGGCTCATTGGAAGGCGGAACTTTGTCATGGGAAGGTTCAGAGGTCCCCGTCTCTCCGGGATCTCCCACCTCAGGGGCTCCAGCACGTTCGTAAATGTTGTAAGTTTGGACGTACGCCTTTGGGCCTTGATCCCACACGAGTAGCTTCTCCCTCATGGCTTCGGCATCATCTCCCAGATAGCCTAATACCTCCGGGTTCACTTTCCAGAGTTGATGCATGAGGACCACATGCGATATATTAATCGTCCTGTTCAGTATCACCTCAGCATCCTCCTTCTCCTTCAAGCGCTCCGCCTCAGAGGTTGCCAGCTGTGCCTCCGCGACAGTTAGTTGAGCCCTCAATTTTTCCATTTCAGCCTTGGAGGCATCCCGCTCTCCCTTAAGAGAATCAATCTCCTTGCGCTGCTCCTTGTTTTGGTTCAGCACGGATTGCTTCTCAGTCACATGCCCCCTGGCAGTAAATTGCAAGGCTCCGATCTCTTTATCCTTCTCGGCGATCCCCAGCTCCAGCATAGACACGAGATCCCGGCTCCTCTTGTGAAGTTGCTCCTCCTCGTGCAGCTTATTCTGAAGAGTGGAATATTCCCCTTGCTGCTTAAGGACGAGATCATTTTTCGCTTGCAAGCGGGCTTCCAAGGTATCCTTCTCCACCCTGGCTTGGGACAGTTCTTCCCGGAGCTTGGAGTTTTCGGCCTTCAACCCATCCGACCGCTGTCTAAACTCATTCTCTGCCTTGGCCCGGTACTCTTGATATTTGGCAAGATATTTCTTGTCCGCCTCTTCTTCAGCCGTGCGCCGGGCCTGATCAATCTTCTCCGAGGCCCCCAAGGCCTGTTGGGCCAGTTTCTGCTTCTCCGCCTCCAAGGCCTGGCGAGCCAGCTGGCTCTCCTCCAGCTGAACCAGAACTGCACCACCCTCCCGGAACGAGCGTTCCGCGATCATGGAGGCCTGCAAGGAAAGACAACAGAATGAGTTAAGCCGGACCAAAAGACAGATGATCCCAAAACACAACAACTGACGGCTCACCCCGGACAGTTGCTGCTTCACAGCGTGTGTCAGCAACAGCGGATCCTTACTGCTACTGATGGCCCATTTCTCAGAATTGAGCTCGCACAAGCTCAGGGCCATGTCCTCCATCATCTCAGCTCCGAACGGCGCCAATGCACGTCCGAGCCTAGGCACCAGCCTCTTCTCCAAGGCTGGGCCATCCAAAACCGCTCCGGCCGGGTGAAGGGATCTCACCCCCTCGGCCAGCTCAGCCCTCTTCACGGCAGACAAGTTATCTGCCCTTCCCTGAGTAACAGCCTTCTCCGCCTCTAACCACCTCTTCAAAAAACTATCGGCTCGTCTTACACCCTCCAGGAGGGCAGCGGGGAAACTGGTTGGCTTCCGAGGGAAGTGGAATTTCAGGCCAGGCAGAGGAAGGTTTGTTGGCTGAGAAGAAGGAGACCCCGAAAGGGTGGACTCCCTTTGGGCTGGAGGAGGAGGCAGATGGGGTATTAAAGCCCCGGTCTATTGCTTTTGCTGCTGCGGCAGCGGAAGTAATTGCCCTTGTTGCTGCTGCTGGTTTGGATGTTGTGGTTGCTGCAGCTGTGACGTTGGTGATTGTCTCTGTTGTTCTTGTTGCTGCTGTTGTTGTAGTTGTGCTTGCTGTCATTGCTGTTGTTGTTGCCTTCGACCAGGAGAAGAGTGTCTAAGGCGTTTCTTCTTAGCGCCCTCAGCATCTTCTCCGGGACGCTTGCTCACCCCAGTTGTCTTCACGGGGAACACAAGCCCTTCCCCGTCGCTGCTGCTACTCGAGACCATCATAGTCTCGGAAGGCCCGTCGGCAGGAGACTTCTCTGCCCTCGGGGACACTTGCGCCTCGCCACTTGTCTTCTTGGGGGAGGCAGTTTTACCTCCCCTACCAGCCTTGGTCTTCCATCCTTTCCCCGTGGACGGGTCTTGGCTAGTGGCAGCCTTCTTAATGAGCAAAGTAACCCTCCCCAACATCTTGGCTTCTGGATACTCTGCAAGAAACGTACAAAGCAAGGTTAACGAACCAACAAGCAATGAGAAAGAAGATAAGCGGAAGACAAGACAATCAACAACATAAAAGCACAAGCAAGCCCGCCAGCAGGGAACAAGAAACAAGAAAAATAAAAGTTTGAAAGGGACGACCATGCACGAGAAACGTGGATGGCCTTCCCCGAGCAAAACAAAACACCGCTTCCTGCTCCAGGAAGCTCCCGTACTCCTTGAAGTCCGGGAATGACATGCTGAGGGAAGAAGGGTCAACCATGATGACACCTTCTGGCAGACTACCATCACTCAGACACCCGAGAAGCTCATCTACCCTATCGCAATATCTGTCAAAAGGTATCCTACGTGGATCTAGCCTAAGGAAGCGGGGATCAAACCCCATCTGAGAGGTCCGGGAAACCTCAGACAGGCTGGGGGTGTGGATCAATCGAAAACTAGTCTTACCTCTCCCGGAGGTACTAGCCCCCGGAGCCCCTTCGTTAGGGTAAGCCGCGGCATGGCGAGCCTCGATCTCCTCTTCCTCCGGCTGGGGGTCAGGGAACCTCTCCGCCCAACTAGGAGATAAAGTATTTTCGTCCCAGGCTGCTTGGGTGATCACCTTGGACAGCTCCAGGGCAATCTGCTCCCGGATGTCAGCTGACACCTGACTTTGCCCCTGCCACTCACTGGCTCGATGTTTTGGAAAGAGGCGAGTAGCCCATACTCCCTCAGCGATTCGGAGGTCACAAGTCCCTCCACTTTCAACTCTTCCTCAGAAAGCCCTTCGTAGAACTTGGACCTCCTTATCATCTCCGCGCAGCGAGGTGTTCGCGGAACGACTTCTGCAAAATTCAAATACAAGCATTAGAGATCCTCCCAAAAGGCAAATCAAACGCAAAGAAACAAAGTTGAAAAGGAGAGGAAGGAGCACTTACCAGGGATTTTGAAGTCCAAAGATAGGGCTGGCACCCTCTTCAGCGGGAAGCCAGTCGTCAGGAACCAGTATTCCCGGAGGTCTGGAACCCTCGCGGTATGACAAGTGGGGCACATCACGTCCGGGTGCCTTTCCAGCCTGTAAAACCCCACCTTGTCTGAATGACCCCTCATAGGCTGAGACTTCAACCCGTAGAAGTACAGCACCTCCTCCGGGGTAGGAACTTCCAATTTCCGGGACTTGCAAAAGATGAACCACCCTGCTAGGAGCTTGTAGCTGGGAGGAATCAACTGGAAGGGGGCAATCCCCGCCTTCACACAGAAATTAGCAAAGTAACTCCTTAGGGGCAAGTGCGCCCCACACACTATGTGTGCCCAGCTCCAGGCACCAAAGCCCTCGTGACTCTGGCTAGCCGACTCGCCCAGCACCGACAGACGGTGCCACATCAGACCTGGGATGTTCTTCAGGCCTGCCTCGGAGGAATACAGCTCCAGCATGCCATAATTCCTGAAAAGGTTCGGCTTTTGGTCCATCTCCCAGATTGAACTATTGGAAGTCGGTGGGCTAGCCGCGACCACTTTCGCCTTTCCTTTCCCCTTTGCACCAGCGACAGGGGAACCCTTCTCCTGGGCAGAATCAGCCTCCCCCACAGCAAGGAGTTGTTCCTTTGAGATGTTCGTCACTGGACAAAAGAAAGAAAGAAGAAAACACTCTAAGCAGTCAGCACCCTTGTCATACCCTAGTGGTATCAAAGGCGTCGGGGAGACCCTCCCCGAAAACTGCTTGGAGAGGCTCCCACCGAGCTTACCGAGGGATTGGCACCGTGCCACCCGAAGGGCAGCAAGGAACCAGACTCAGACTCCGAGCCTAAGCCCACCAAAAGAAGTGTTTTTCCAGAGAAAGACACCCTAAAGGCGTTCATGCTTATGCCCTAAAATAGCAAAACAAGGAACGACTTTCCAAATGCAAATCGCCAAAGCATGCAAAAAAGGCTACGTATCGACTCACATCAATCACATGCCTACCAAAGCCCTACTCACGCATGCACATAAGCGATAATGGCAGAAACCTCTACTCTAACAACTACCAACAACCTAAGGTTTGGGAGGAAAGAGCAAAGTAGAAATACTTACTGATATTCGGGTAGTTGGAGGTTGAAGGAGTAACTGGATCACTGCACAGCACGATCGCGAGAAGTAAAAGCTGCAAAGACGAACGGTGATTCAAACCAGGAACTTCGGCGAATAAACCCACTGCCAAATCAAAAGAAAAAGTTTCCAGATCCTTACCAAAAGAAGTGGCAAGTTCGGAGGAATGGAAGCTGGGAAGCCTGAGAGTTCGAAGGTTTGGAAATCTGAAAATCCGAAAGATAGAGAATTTGAAAGCGTAAAGAGGAAGAAAGGTCCTTTCCCTCGTTTTTATAGCAGGGAAGAAGTCGTTTCGAATTCCTCAAATGGACAGTCCCGATCTTCCCATTCCGTGTGCATCAGATCCAACGGCTGGAGATGAAGCGACGATCCTATTTATGACTCCTCGGATGGGAATAAAGTATTTATTTCCCATCATTACACCACCTCGGGCCCGGAGTACCATTAAAAACCGTCAAATCATTACTCAGATGACTGACGCACACATACTCAACCAGTCGCCTCACGCACACGTCTTGGTCGCAGAACCATTCCCAGAATAACACGTGGTCCTTGCCGCACTTGAGTACTTGAGTTCAAACAGAAGAAATTCCCTTTCTTTTTCATACTAACACTCAGGCGGGAAAAAGGAACCCTTCCGGGAACACAGAAGGTGGCCCCTCGCCTAATCTAAGAGACCGAAATACCCGGAGGACTGTACAAGCTCCCGGATCTCTGAAAGCTCCGTGACCTTGGGGGGTAAATGTTATCCAGATTTCCGGATAGCGTTTAGATTGATGTCCTCGGGGAAGCAGAATTATCGATGTCTTTCACGGTAGGTGACCAGAGCTCGCGGATGGACAGAAAGGCTTCGCCTCTCCTGTTTAGTGTCCGGATTACTCTTCCAAGCAAACACAACACGAAAACTCGTCAACTCTCCCGGACTCCCTAAGGGGTATCCTTCGGGAAAGCCCCTTCCAGGAGAGGCTCTTCGAGTGGTCTACGCGGAAACAGTTCCGTGCCTCGCACGGAACAAAACCAAACGGTCGAGTCCTGGAGGAGGCATATTTGGAATGATATCCGCCTGACACAGGATCCCGCCTGACACGCCCGTCAGGTCAAAGCCGCACACTTCCCAGCACGCCTAAGGGTACCTTTTCGTCTACTGTTCCGCTGACAACTTGGAAAAGACGGCTGACTTTGTGTGTTCCCCATACTTTCACGTAAATATACCCACATAGAGTCTTGTAGCCATGCTACTACAGTAATTGTATCCCCTATTTATGGCTGGTGTAATTAAGACTCATGTACGTAGAGAAAAACCCTAATCCGAAACCCTAGCTATAAAGACCCCTTCATTTTACAAGAAGGGGGACGGCCAACAAATCACATAGCAAGAACTCTGCTAAAATCTCTCTAGCTTCTTCTCCTTCAAGAGAACCCGAGAGAAACATTGTGAGTGTGTGAAGTTCTTGTACACCAGCCATCTTACTGTAACCTTTTCCAAGTATAATAACATCGACTCGTGGACTAGGGCTCGTTAACGCCTGAACCACGTAAAAACACTGTTTGTTTGGTTACATTTTAGTATTTCTACAGTTCTTAACTTTTTATTATTCTGTTTGTATTCGTTTCCGAAAAACTCAGTAAACACCAGGGAAAATATTTTCCTGGCCAATGCTACTCGAGTCCCCTGGAAGAGGCTGGAGCCATTGAAACACCCTAAGGGAAAGAGAGACGCTTCCAAATTCTGCCGTTTTCATAAGACGTCGGGCACAATACCGACGACTGCAGGCACCTCAAAGATGAAATCGAGACTCTCATCCGAGCAGGTCCATTGGCGCAATACTCGCAGAACAGGGTCCCGACAAGTCGACCCGCTCCGGAGGTCCCAGCCAGTCAGCCCGGACCTCGGGTAGATCAGGATGTTCTTCCCCCCGTGGTTGAGGGAGAGATCTCCACCATCTCTGGAGGACCACACATGGCTGGCACGAGTAGAGGTGCCCAGAAGAGGTATGTGAATGAATTAAAGGCCCACAACGGAGCGGAGTTCGCCCCGGAACAACATCAATCAAAACAGCAAAGATTTGAGAAACAACTGATAACTTTCACGGAGGAAGACGCAGGCCATGTCCAATTCCCTCATAACGATCCCTTGGTCGTAGCAGTCAAGCTCGCCAACCGGAGAGTAAGGAGAGTGTTGGTGGACAATGGGAGCTCGGTGAACCTCCTATTCCGGTCCACCTTAGAAAATATGGGTCTGACCGTCTCCGAGCTGAAGGCAACCTCGATGATGCTATATGGTTTTTCAGGAGAAGGATCAGCAGCGATAGGGATGATTGAGCTGGTGATCACCCTAGGAGACGAGTCCCGAACAGTGTCCAAACTACTCGAATTCGTGGTCATTGACTGCTCCGCTGCCTACAATGCCATTTTGGGCCGACCTGCGCTCATTGCTTTCGAGGCTATCACTTCTGTCCGGCACCTCGCCATGAAATTCCCTACTTCAACAGGGGTCTGTACTATCAAGGGCGATCAGCTCGCTGCCAGGGAATGCTATAGCATCTCCATGAAGGCAAAATCTAAACCCGGGCAGATGACGATGACCATTCAGGATGAAGGGGAATCTCAGGGACCCAAGGCGGCTCCCGAGATTGAAAAACCTCAGATTTCCGAAGGCGAAAAGCTCGCCCTAAGCGAGGACATTGACCCCCGAGTAGGCGAGGACAGGTCCGAGCTCCAAGCTATTGAAGAGCTCGAGGAGGTAAGCATCGATAAACAAAACCCGTCACGGACGGTTAAGCTCGGAAAGAACCTCTGCGATAAAAGAAAGGCAGAGCTGACTACGTTTCTGCAGAAGAACCTAGACGTATTCACATGGTTGCACGAGGATATGATAGGGATCAGTCCGAGCGTCATCATGCACACGCTCCACCTAGATAAAAGCGTCCCTGCCAAGTCTCAAAAGCAGAGACGTTTAGGGAAAACCCGAGCCGAAGCCCTTGAAGAAGAAGTGGCCTGGCTCAAAAAGTGTGGCTTTATCCGCGAAGCCAAATTTCCCATTTGGGTTGCCAATCCTGTGTTAGTTCCAAAGCCCAACGGGAAGTGGCGGACCTGTATTGACTTCTCCGACCTAAATAAAGCCTGCCCCAAGGATTGCTTTCCATTGCCGAGGATCGATCAATTGGTGGATGCCACGGCAGGGCACGAGCTCATGTCCTTCATGGACGCGTACTCGGGCTACAATCAGATCGCGATGAATCCAGCAGACCAGGAACATACCAGCTTCATGACCCCGACTAATGTCTATTGCTATAAGGTCATGCCGTTCGGTCTGAAGAGTGCCGGAGCTACCTACCAAAGGCTAGTTAACAAAATGTTCGCGGACCAGATCGGGAAAAGCATGGAAGTGTACGTCGATGATATGCTTGTCAAGTCAAAGACTACCAGCAACCACGTCGCCGACCTGGAAGAATGCTTTAACATACTGCGAGAATATGGCATGAGGCTCAATCCTCAGAAGTGCACTTTTGGTGTCGCATCGGGGAAATTCTTGGGTTTCATAGTCAATACCCGAGGAATCGAGGCAAACCCCAACAAGATCAGGTCACTGCTCGAGCTTCCTTCCCCCAGGTCGCAGAAAGATGTCCAAGGCCTCACAGGAAGAGTGGCAGCACTGAATCGGTTCATTTCCAAATCGACCGATAAATGTTTGCCCTTTTACAATCTGCTCCGCGGAAACAAGAAGTTCGAATGGACAGTAGAGTGCGAAGGCGCATTCCTCGACCTAAAAGCGCATATGGCTGAACCGCCTGTGCTATCAAAGCCCAAGGTAGGAGAACCTCTTTTCCTCTACATGGCCGTCACTGAGGACGCAGCTAGTGCCGTTCTTGTGCGAGAAGAGGACCAGGTTCAGAAACCGGTCTATTACATCAGCAAGAGACTCCTTGGAGCTGAATCAAGGTACCCAATGATGGAAAAACTGGCGTTCTGCCTAATCACGGCCTCGCGAAAACTCAGGCCATACTTCCAGTCCCACTCTGTACACGTCATGACCGATCAGCCTCTAAGGCAGGTTTTGCAAAAGCCTGAAGCATCGGGACGCTTGCTAAAGTGGGCGGTCGAACTCAGTCAGTTCGAGATTTTCTATACTCCCCGAACTACCATAAAAAGTCAGGCCTTGGCCGACTTCGTGGCGGAATGCGCGGGATTCCAGGAGATTCCATCAGAAGACTCACCTCAGGTCGCCCCTTCACGCTCATCGTGGAAGATCTTCGTTGATGGCTCATCTAACGAGAACGGCTCCGGGGCCGGAATCATTCTGATATCCCCAGAGGGGCATAGATTCCACTCGGCGCTAAGGTTCGGGTTCAAGGCGTCTAACAACGAGGCAGAGTACGAGGCCTTGTTGGCTGGACTTAGGATAGCTAGTGAGCTAAAGGCGAGCTCTGTCCAATGCTTCAGCGATTCCTAGCTCGTGGTGAATCAGGTTCTAGGCGAATATCAGGCGCGAGGACCCAAGATGGCCGCCTATTTGGCAAAGGTAAAGTCCGAGCTATCTGCGTTTGGGCGAGGGTCAATCGAACAGATACCTCGGAAGCAGAACGCCAACGCAGATGCTCTCGCCAAGCTCGCCACCTCGGGAGAGACAGAAACCCTGGGGTTGGTGCCAGTTGAGTTCTTGGAGAAACCTAGCATAGACAGGGATCGGGCAGAAATTGAAATGATTGACATCAGGCCGACCTGGATGACTCCCATTCTTGAGTATCTCATCGAGGGCAAGTTACCCGAAGGGCGCAACGACGCACGACGAGTCCTTTATCAAGCTCCGAGATACATGCTAGTCGAAGGGGTGCTGTACCGACGTGGGTATTCCCTACCTCTCCTCCAATGCGTTCTTCCAAGTGAAGCGAGGGCCATCCTGCAAGAAGTTCATGAAGGATTCTGCGGAGACCACACTGGGGGGCAAAGCCTGGCCTTGAAGGTTCTCCGGCAAGGTTATTACTGGCCGACTCTGTCCAAAGACTCGATCTCATATGTAAAAAGGTGCGACAAGTGTCAGCGATTCGCTGCGGTTGCCCGAGCTCCTCCGGTCGAGCTAAAAATGATTTCGTCTCCCTGGCCATTTGCCATTTGGGGGATAGATCTGGTAGGCGCCCTGCCTACCAGAAAGGGCGGGGTCCGTTACGCCGTAGTAGCCATTGACTACTTCACCAAGTGGGCCGAAGAAGAGCCGTTGGCGACAATAACATCGAAAAAGGTGCTAGACTTCGTGGTTAAAAACATCATATGTCGATTTGGCCTACCTAAGAAAATCGTCTCCGACAACGGCACTCAATTTGACAGCGATCTGTTCACCGAATTTTGCGAAAGGCACGGAATTGTGAAAAGCTTCTCGTCCGTGGCCTATCCCCAGGTGAACGGCCAGGTCGAGGCTGTCAACAAAACTTTGAAGGCGAGCCTCAAGAAGAGGCTAGATGAGGCAAAGGGGATCTGGCCAGAACAGCTCCCCCAAGTCCTGTGGGCATACCGGACCTCACATCGGACTCCCACAGGTCACACGCCTTTCTCCCTAACCTTTGGGAGTGAAGCAGTCCTCCCCGTGGAGGTTAAAGTTCTGTCACATAGGGTCCAGTCCTACGACCAAGACAGGAACCACGAGCTCCTATGCTATTCCCTAGACTTAGTAGATGAAAGGCGAGAAGATTCACAACTCCAGCTCGCCCATTATCAACAGAAGGTCAGAAGACGTGCCTTTAGCATCGGCGATTTGGTCTTAAGGAGAGTTTTCCTGGCCGGGAAGGATCCCAAAGATGGGGTTTTGGGACCAAGCTGGGAAGGACCATACCAGGTCATCGAAGTCATCAAGGAGGGAACTTATAAGTTAGCGCGACTTGATGGAGGGGCGGTCCCGCGGACTTGGAATGCTATCCACCTAAAGAAATACTATCAATGATCCACTTGTAAGGCCTAGAAGGTCACCTTCCATGTATAAATAAAAATCAAATGTTTCTCTTTATTTGCAAGTGTGATTTTAAACTAACCACGAAAGACCCTTTCCCAGTTACTTGGGGGGCATATGGTACCTGGATATAACCAGGTCTCCTTAATGACTTAGGTGTTTATTTTTATCTATGGATAAGAGTTATCACAAACTAAGTCCTATCCTGGTTTTAACCAAGTCATAAAACTTAGAAGTTAACTAAAATTTATTGACCGTGGTTCTTCTTTAAAGAGCCCGGGATATGGATAAAAGTTGACGCGAACTAAGTTTTTAAAATAAGTTCCTGGTTTTAACCAGGTCATAAAACTTAGAAGTTAACTAAAATTTATTGACCGTGGTTCTTCTTTAAAGAGCCCGGGATATGGATAAAAGTTGACGCGAACTAAGTTTTTAAAATAAGTTCCTGGTTTTAACCAGGTCATAAAACTTAGAAGTTAACTAAAATTTATTGACCGTGGTTCTTCTTTAAAGAGTCCGGGATATGGATAAAAGTTGACGCGAACTAAGTTTTTAAAATAAGTTCCTGGTTTTAACCAGGTCATAAAACTTAGAAGTTAACTAAAATTTATTGACTGTGGTTCTTCTTTAAAGAGCCCGGGATATGGATAAAAGTTGACGCGAACTAAGTTTTTAAAATAAGTTCCTAGTTTTAACCAGGTCATAAAACTTAGAAGTTAACTAAAATTTATTGACCGTGGCTCTTCTTTAAAAACCCGGGATATAAATAACGGTTAACCCGAACTAAGTTCATAAAAATAAAGAGATGAATTGTAGCCAAATGCATAAATATATATATATGTTAAAATTGCTGAGCAAATTGTCTCGAGGTGGAAACACCTCATAAAAAAAAAAAAAAATTAATTACAATAGAAAGTAAGATAGTTCAAAATGCACAAAGAGAAGTATCCTAAGCCCCGTCAGTTGGCCCTTTGGAGGTCGCGGTCTCGTCCTGCTCCGCCGCGACAGAGGCCTCTCCAGTCTCCGAGGGAGGTACCTCTTTATTTAGGCGGGCTTGGAGCTTCGGCAGAAAAAACGCCCAGAGGTTCGGTGGCATGAAAGAAAAGTCCGCGTCCGGATTGTGGGACCAGCAGTGATAGAACAGGTCTTGCAAGGACTGCTCCGAGACGGTCCGCTCGGCTTCCAGGGCGGCCTGAGCCTCGGTCTTCGCTACCTCGAGATCCGTCCGCGATGCGGTCAGGGAGTTTTTAAGCTCTTGGTTCTCGGAGCGGATCTTCTTTAGCTCAGCTTTAGAGGCCGCCAGTGCGTCTTTCGCCTCCTGGGCCTCCTGAAGGGCGGTCTGGCGCTCAGCCTCCATACCCTCGAGCTGGGCCTTGGTCCTAACGATGCCTCTGTATGCGGCAGCAATGCCCTGCAAGAAAGGAAGGATAAATTAACTAACTGGAAGAAAAAAGGCGGCGTGTGAGTGTTAAAGCTTTAAAAGAAGGGGGCAGTTTACCGTTAGGGTCATGTCCATCGAAGACTCTATAACTCGGACCGGGCTCGTTGTTTCGATGGCCTGGAGCTCCTTCTCCCTGATCTTGTAGAAATGGCTGACGGCATAGCTCGCCGACTCATAAACCGTCCCCCGGAATGCTTCTGACATCTTCTCCAGGTCCTGGGGATCGACCGGGATACGCACATCCGGGGCTGCCGCGGCCAGATTCCCGATCTCCATTACCCCGTCCTGGACGGCTAATGGAGATCGTTGGGGTGGCGAGAGCATGGGTCC
Source organism: Humulus lupulus (assembly GCF_963169125.1). NCBI lineage: Eukaryota > Viridiplantae > Streptophyta > Magnoliopsida > Rosales > Cannabaceae > Humulus > Humulus lupulus. Next base: position 107,388,508 of record NC_084797.1, on the reverse strand, counting down.
TGTCCTGGCAACAGGAAGGATCGCCCCCGCGCCCTGGGATGGAGGGGCTTTCTCCTTTTCCTTAGCCGGGGATTTGGTGGAGGTCCCAGCCGAGCTCTTGGAATCGCGGAGCCTTTTTAACCTCGGCCCCGCTGGGGGGTTCCCGCCGAAGACCACGCCCCGCAGACTACCTCCGGGCTGAGACATCTCTTCTGCTAAGAACAAAAAACATGGTTATTACAAGGTAGCAATCATGCAGAAATAGAGAAAAGGTTTAAAGGCAATAAGTAAGCGAATACTAAGGGAGCCCTACCCCCCGAGCTGGAAGAGCCTAAGACGATTATCTCTCGAACTGGCGCAGGTTCTAGGTCCGGTTCTGACTCGGGGCTGGACTCTTCTACATACTGCCTAGTCCCCGGAGCATAGATGCCCCTCTAGAGCGCTGGCCACGTGCGTAAGTTGGTCCCATACTCCTAAAAAAGGATCGACCTAAAAGCTAGGGTGTTATCTACTACTACAGTACCCCTAGGCCGACTCTCTTGGTTGTCCAGCACGAGCTGGTCAACGTAATGGAGTAGGAGCGTATCCAGGTCCGGATTCCTCTGATGACGATGGACGATCTGCCTAGGATTGAACCTAACTAGCCGGGGGTCTGCGGTGGCCCTATCTACATTCTTAAATAAATAAGGGTTACCTTGGCTGGAAGGACCCACGGCTGCTCCGGATTGGACCCTCTCCTCGCCCATACCCTGGGCGACCTCCAAGGTCCTCTTCCTGTTCATCACGAGAGGAACTTCGTCACCCTCCTCCTCGCCTTCGTCGTCGGCGATCCCCTCCGCGACGATCGGTCTGTTGTCGCGGGCTGGGGGAGGCCCCCAGAGCCTCTTCAAATTCAAAGTCTGATTTGGGAAAATCAGCTTGCAGAATACCATCGTCTCGTCCGTCACGAGCACGCGGTAGTCTTTCTCACTGGGAGGCAAGTTCGCCAGTGTGTCGTATTGACCCCCGAGGGTCGCAGACTTTTCGGTCCTCGCGTAGATGGCTGCAAGGTTGGTTGAAGTCAGAAGTGGGATAAGGGAAGAGCTAAAATAAGATAACCTTTAAAAGGCAGGCTAAATCAAGGATCACTTACGAGGACGGTTGAAGTAGTGATGATCGCAGTTGCGGAACCCAGTTGACATAAAAAACTGGTCCTTGAAGTCGTTCGGATGGCTCGGCAGCTCGATGACCGCTGCTGTATTAGGGAAGCGGGTTAAGTAATAGAACCCGTCGCCTCGCCCCCGCTGGTCCGGGCTGGCTTTGAGGCAAAAGAAGTATAGAATATCAGCATGAGTGGGGACCTCCCACTCATGCTTTTGAAACAAATACCTCAACCCCGCCAACAGACGGTATGAGTTTGGGGGGAGCTGGAATGGGGCCAACCCCACATTGTTCAGAAAATCAGCAAAATACTGATCCAGGGGGAGGAAGGCCCCCGCCTTGAAGTGTTCACCACTCCAGGCCGCGAACGACTCGTCGAGCGGCGTGCAGCTCCGCTCACCCTCCGCAGCAGGTCGGGCAATCACGGAGGCCCTCCCCAGGGAAATGTTGTGGTTGAGGAAGATTTTGGTGATCTTTGCCTGGTTGGTTATCTTCGAGACGATTCTCTCCGCCTCGAAAAACGCGTCAGGGGCCACCTCGGCCTGTTTCTCCACGGCCGGCCCAAAGTGGGGAATCGGCGAGCTGGGCATCACCGCCTTTCCTTTATCTTGCTGGGAGGACGAACTTCCCACATTCTTCTGTGGCAGATTTCTCTTTGGAGCCATCTGGTCGCCTAACGAACAAAAGAAAACACTTTAGAAAAGGCGACCCAAGCAGGAGGATGAAGCAAGTATTAAGTACACGAGCTGGGGTAAGCACAGCCCGCGGAGAGTGGTGCCACGCGGTCCAAGGAACACGCGCCTATGCCCTCAACAGATCCCAGATTACTCGGAATTCGTGTGTCAGGAGGCTCAGAGTAAAAATTTGCCTTGGGGGGAAAGTTTCAACAGGCAAAACGTTGCAAAACCGCTTTTGAGGCGTATTCCCTAAGCTACCCGGTTTTGCACCCAAAATTCCTAAAGGTCCTACCCAGAAATTGTCCCTGAAGAAGCACCATGAAACCCATACTCTAAGACGATGTCCCATGGCAGGCGTGCCCTAACCTAAGAAGGGCTGTCACCCTCTGTATTCACGCAACTCAGAAAACCCCTGCATGTGGCTACAGTAATATTTTTTACCTAAGCTACAGTGGCATGCTTTCAAAGTGAACAGGGTCAGAAGAACTTACAGTATGTGGCTGGATGGTGAGCGAGATTGCTGCGCTGGTAGGAGCTTCGTTGGTACAGTGACCTCCAAGGCTTTGAAGAAACTCGTACGCTTAAGCTTTGTGAACGGAGAAGATGAGAACAGCAGAGATGAGGGTTTCGTTCTTGGGAAGGTCAGAGAAAGAAGAAGGAAATTTGGGAATTTTTTGAATGATAAGGTGGCCCGTGCGTGGGATGGCCACCCCCCTTTTATACAAGGGAAGGATCACGTGTAAAAGGCTCTTGGGAGACCCTCCACTCGAAATGTGAAACGACGGCTGGACAGTAGGCTAGGCCATTTAATGCGGTTCTTGTAGAGTGTACCGTCGCCACCCACGGCGTTCCACGTATTAGACGCCTACGAAAAGAATGGAATGCGAAGGGTTGTGGGGGAAGTCTAAAAGCCCCTACTGTGGTCTCCTACATATGACGTCATAGACCACGAGCAGGAGCTTGGGGGGCAGATGTACGCCCTGGTTTTCCCACGGGCTGTTTAGCAGGACGAGCCTCGGACTAATCAAGTTTAGTCCGAGGCTCGCACAGGCCGAAGCTCCTATTTCCAGGACAGACCCTTCTCAGCTCGAGGGGGTCCTGTTTCCAGCTCGCATTTGTTGCCAAGGGGCTGAGAGTGACATCCGAAGGCCACGGACGGGAGCAGCTCGGGTTACGAACTGCTCAGGTCACGAGCTTCTCAGGAAGCTCCGACCCTATGGGAAGTCAACACGCAAGATAAACGTGCATATTCCTGCCATCACGTGCCTGATATCCCCCTGACTTCTCGGACACGCAGCAGGAACGTGTGTATTCAGACACCCACGGACGGGTTGGGCCGTGCGGCCCATTATCTCCTTCCATGCTGATTAGACCACACTTGTGTGTCAAGTTTAGGAATTAATCATGAATGTCACAGATTTGATATGACAAATGGTAAGGTCACGGATGACCTCCCTACCAACTTCCAGGTGCCTTCTCCTATAAATAGGGAGACCCTGGGAGTTGATAGGGGTTGGAAAAAATAGTCTTTGAAGAACTATATACTTTGTAAACCAAATACCCAGAGAAGATCAATAATATTGACTAGTGGAGTAGAAGGATTTTAACCTTCGAACCACTTAAAAACGTGTCTTGAGTCACCTAGTTCTTTCCAAAAGATTTCATATCTGTGACGGTTATACTTTTAGTACTAATCTCTTTCTCTTCTTCTCTTAATTATCTGTTGCCGAAGAACCGCATCAACACATATCATAACTGATGATCATTTATAGATCAACCTAAATCCTGAGTGTTCATGAACTCCTGTTCATGTTTATTAAATCTTTTGATTCATTCGTTAAGGTCTCTTCATAGAATGAGGCTAATGACTTTTGTTTTAGAGATTTAATATCATGGATGGCTGGGAACATGTATCAACAATACAAAATCTAATCTTTCCTAACGAATCGTATATTAGTTCCCTTAAGGGTTAATTATGGAATTGAATGATTTTGAGCTCAAATCTATAATTAGATTATAGATTAATTATTCACTAGTGAATTAATGGTACTTAAGGAATAAGAAGTAAATTAGAAAGATAAAATGGTAATAATTCCATTGTAATTTATGAACTAATTAATTAGAGGGCTGAACTATTGTAAGATGGTTATATCAATGGACAACTTAGAATAAGATTTCTGTAAAAGTATATCTATAACATAAAGAGTTCAATTCTGAATTTATAGTGGAGAAATATCAGAATTAATAAATTAACTATTATGATTAAAGAGTTTAATTATTTAGTTTCAATTTATTGGAGCTTAATGTTATAGGTCCATGGTCTCCGAAATGGCTCAAATAAACACTAACAAAGATAAATACAAAAATAGGCAAAAGATCTTATTTGATAAGTAAAATATTTTTCTATGCACTAAACATAATTATTCTATAATTATGTGTAAATAATTAATTATTTGATTTAACAAAAATATAATTAATTTTGAATTAATTTATTTTTGGGATTTTTGGTATTTGAATAATAAGAAAAATTGGGAAAAGTCACATGCCTTCCTTGGCATGTGGTACACGTGTAGCACAGTGCACAATCACTATGCTACACACACAAGAAGCTTCTAGAAGTTTCTTTGTTCCACAATTTTAGTTATTTAAATATTAAAGAAATAATGAGATATTGTAATATGATTAAAATATTATTATTTAAACAAAATCTGATAACTGATTAGTTATTTTTAAATTGTTTAAAATAACTAATATTTTATTTTTAATATATTGGATATATTAAATATAGGAGATCAATTTTTACAAACGATACTTTTCAGTGATAGCAAATATATCGTGAAATCTCCTTGAGAGAAATAGAACAGTGCTACAAGCATAGATCACTGTTCTTCATAAACTTAGGCCCAAACTTTATCAGATCTCATGTGTTGAGAATATTTGATAAATAGATTTTGCCTATTTTTTGTATAGCGAGCCCACACTCGTTCTTTGTGTGCTGAGAACATTTTGGAAGATCTTGGTGTGAGATCTCAAGGATTTTTTCCCTACAAAAAGATAGCAGCAAGGAAGGACTTGAGGTAATTTTCTATTCATCTCTTTGATTCAATATATATATATGTATGTGAAGAAGTAGATCTAGAAATCTTGTGGGGTTAAATTAACAATTTTGATTGTTGTTCTGCTGCGTATAATCTCTGATTTGATCTATAAAATCCAACAGTTGCTCAACCGCCACGGCCGAGGGTTGAAAGAGGAACTAGGGTTAAACCTTATTTTGCCGCTTAGGTCGGCTGGTTGTAAATATTTAGCTGTAATTAACCTCTAAATCATATTTTTGGGATCCCAATGTATATGGTAAACGTTTTAGTGAAACGTTATGTCTTAACCAAAATTTTTAACCCTAAATCGCTAATCATACTTAGTCACACGATTATGGCCAAATGACCTGATTAGCGAGTTGAACACTGTTTAAAATGCACACCGTAACGATCCTTGGAGTTTTGGGCGTTACAACTTGGTATCAGAGTGAGCCAAGGTTAAGGGTTCCTGAAGACAAGCTGGGCATGTACACTCGTCACTAAAGATAGCTTCACTCACGGTATGGTAACTATTTCTGTAGTTATGTGCTTAAATGCTTAAATAGAATGTAAATGCTTTACCTGCACATTGTATTAGGGAGCATGAGATTATGATATAGCCTGACTCTTGATTATATGATTACCTGCTCCATGAATATATATAAATGTGATATTTGCATGTTGGAGTTGGAGGCATGGTATGAATGTTGGAAAAGTAGGGATTATGATTGATGTATGAATGCCATGGGCATGTTTCTACCACTGCAGTGGGTTTGTGAATGTAGTGTGGTCAGATTGTTCCCATGGGGAATGCTCTTGATATGCTCATCATGTTTAATGGGTCAAGTTATTGACTACAGATTCAATCAGCAGGTATGTATCCAAGGCAGATAATGAGGCCTGATGGTGGTTATATCGAGGCTGGGAGTTTCAGCCAGGGCTTGAGTTTTTCATTTGCCCCTCAGAATTTTCAGCAAATGTTTACAGATGTGCAATTAAGATTGCAGAGGCAAGAGGAAGAGATTGGGTGTTTGAAGCGACATCGAAATCTGTTAGGGAACACCTCTTCCTTTGCTATGCCAGGAATGGCACCAGTTTTGGCTCAGCCTAGGGTTGAGAATAGATGAGAATTTCTTTGTGGAAGATTCCAAGAGTATTACCCTCCAGTCTTTGAGGGAGGCCTAGATCCATTTAGAGCTGAGCAATGGATGGGCATGACCAGTTCCATTCTCGACAGTATGGGGCTGGTGAGTCATGATAGAGTGATTTGTGTGACATATGTATTGTGGGATGATGCCCGAACATGGTGGGAAGTAGTATCCCAGACACGAGAGACAGTTGTGATGGTCTGGAAAGAATTTAGGTAGCTGTTCAATGAGAGATATTACTATGATGCAGCCAATACTACTAAGATGAATGAGTTTATGAACCTGGTTCAGGGCAATGTAACAGTAACCGAGTATATTAACAGATTTGATGGGTTGACCAAGTTTTCTTTTGACATGGTATCCACGGATGTAGCTCGAAAGGAAAGGTTTATCCAAGGATTGAATCCTGGAATAGCTTAGGGAATTAGTGTTGCCCCAGTGCATGAAATCTCTACCTATGCTCAGGTGGTAGGGAAGGCTCTTACTGTTGAGAGCATAGGAAATCAGACTGAAAAAGAAAGTGCTGGAGAGCACAGAGCTCAGAAAGTGGTGCCTCCATTTATCAGAGTGAGTAAGAAAAAGAACTGGAGGACTTACCCAGAATGCACTCGGTGTAAGAGGCGTCATCTGGGAGAATGCCGAGCAAAGGCATGTTTCTTATGTGACATGGTTGGGTATTTCAAGAAAGATTGCCCAATGTGAAGGAAGGATGAGCAAAAAGGGGGGACAGTTCGACTCCAGCTCGAGTGTTCGCTCCGATGCAGCCAGAGACTGAGACTGAGACTAGTTCCTCAGGGGTGGCAGCTCAGCTTTATAGTTTTGATTTTTGTATTGTACTGACTGGTTTTGGTGCCATGTTGTTCTTTGGTTTGTTGCATCTAGAGAAGCATAGAGATGATATGCAGATTGCATGGTTATGTTGTGATGGGAATGTGATACTCTATTGGTGATTTTAAGAGATGAAGTAGATTATGATGGAAATGACTCATCAGTTGTTATGATAAAGTTGGTTATGACTGACTTCAGTATGATCCTGGATTTGGATTGGTTCGCCAAGTGTAAGGCAATGCTAGATTGGAAGGAAAGGATAGTAACTCTTGGATTTGAGAGTGGGAAGCCCTTGTGGTAGTTGGCACTGTGCATGGATCTTGTATGCTGATGACATCTGTAGTGAGAGCTAGAGATCTATTGCAGGAGGATGAATAGAACTCTTAGCTAGTGTGGTGGATACCACTTAGGTTGTGCCAGTGCGATTAGGGCAAACTAGATTAGTCTGTGAGTTTCTGGATGTGCTTCCAGGGGATTTGTCAAGATTACCTTTATACAAAGAGATAGAATGGTGATTGGATTGGTGCCAGGGATGGAATCAGGTCTAGGGCACTATATTGAACGGCTTCAATAGAGCTGTAGGAACTAAGGGAATCAGTTATTGGATAAAGTGGTATTCTCCAAGGTGGATCTTTGATCTGGTTAGTACCAGCTGAAGATCAGGGAGAAGAATATGCAGAAGACTGCTTTTTTTATATAAGATAAGGGCACTAGGAGTGTTGAGTTATGTTTTGAAAATTTGGTTAATGCCAAGTTGTTTTTATGAATTAGATGAACAGAGTGTTTAAAGATTATCTGAATTGGATTTGTGATCGTCTTGATCGACGGTATTATGGTTTATTCTTTGCAGAGATTTGCCAAGGTCAAGGAACACCTTAGAGGGCAGGAGTTTCCTTGGACGGGCAGGATATTATATGTACTTTGGGAAAGAGTTTTGAGTCTTCTTACAGATCAGAATCAGTTTGTAGGTTGTTATGACACCTCAGTGACAGGGAAAATGGATTGCCTATGCATCATGTTAGTTAAAGGATATGACCAGAACAATAGTAGAGTCACTAGTGGGCCAGGTGGCCAGCTTTATGCTTGAGATTATTATTTCAGAAAGGATCAAGGAGAACAATTAAGTGAACCACAGATGGGAAGAATTGAGAGGAATGTCTTAGCTGGATTAGTTAAGGATTATGCAATGTTAGGTATGAGTTTATTGTGATATAAGGATCGGCCTTGGGATCCGATGGACACTGGGATTAGATGGGAGATTCGTGATGAATCTCATACTACTTTCTTATTCTCTTCATCCAAGCATCAGGAAAAGATACCAGAGTTTGAAAGCATTATATTGATGGCCTGTGATGGAGAGGGACGTAACAGAATACGTGGCAAAGTTCTTAACCTGTTAGCAGATCAAGACAGAGTATCAGAAACCAGTAAGGCTATTGTAGCCTTTGAATATTCTATAATGGAAATAAGGAAACATCGCGATGGAATTCGCGTTGGGGCTGCCCAGGATAGTGGGCTAGCGTGATTGGATTGGGTCATTATGGACCAATATCTAAAGTGATTTCATTTTGATCAGTAAGGACAAGTAACATAGCTGATTAGTATGCAAATCTCTATGTGAGAGAGATAGTACACCTTCATGAATTCAAGGTCTATCTTATCAGATGAATACTCTATTATTACTTCCAGGTTTTGGAAAGGTTACAGAAGGCGATGAATATACAATTTGAGTTTAGTACAGTTCATTATCCTCAGACTGATGGTAAATCAGAGAGAGAGTTACCAGTATTGGAGAGGCACCTTATGAGATGTTGTATGATAGAGAATGTGTATCACCCATTCATTGGAATGAGATGGGTAAGATGTATATCTGGATCTTGAGCTTGGTATAATAGCCTTAATGATCCTATTGAAAAGGTGAGAGCTTGGATGCTCACTTCTCAGAGTAAATGAAAAGTACGAACATGGAGTTCCAAATAGAAGATTGTATCTTCCTTAAAGTATCACCATGGAAAAGGGTGATGAGATAAGGGAAAATTGAACCCTAGATTAATATGATCATTTGAATCCTGGATAGGATCAGTCAGGTTGCCTTTGGATTGGCCTTATCTTTGGCACTATCAGCTGTACACAGTGTATTTTATATTTCCAGGCTGAAGACATGGGTTAGAAGAAACTCATGTGTTGAGTTATGAGAATCTAGAGATTGAGGCTAAGTTGTCCTTTGAGGAGTAGCCAGTTCAGATTTTAATAGAAAGAATAAGGTTCTAAGGAACAAAATTGTACCTTGAGTTAAGGTAATATACAGAAACAGTGAGGTCGAGGGAACGACCTGGGAAACTAGAATTAGTTGTGCAGAATTTAAATTCCGGGCGGTTTAGATAAATTTCGAGGATGAAATTTCTATGAGGGGATAGTTGTAATGACCCAAATTTCCTAATAAGGCTTATGGCCTTGATTAGGAGGCCAGGAGGGCCATAATTGATTTGTTATGCCATTAAATGATTATATGCATGTTTATGTGAATTATATTATTATATGATGATAAATGCGCATTTGGGTCGACTTTTAATTATAAGGGAATTTTGATAATTTGGCCCATTGAGGGCATAATTGTGTATTTTCATGCATGTTGATGAACTATTGATGAGGCCACATTATAATGTGGATTTGTTTGAGCTTTTCGGCATGAGATGATCTTTTAATGCAAGTTATCGGTTTGGTCATAACGGGGTTAATTTCGGGGCTCGGGGTAATTTGGTGATTAGAACTTTACCGGAAATTAAAGGGTAATGAGATATGATTTATTAGTATTTGAGAATAATGAGAATAACTGGAATTGGAGGGTGTTAATTATGATTAACGAGATAGGCGGGAAATGATGATTTTGCCCTTGGAGGCTGTTTAGGGTTTTAATTAGGCTTAGGGGCAATATGGTCTTTTCACCCTAAGGATATATGTCACTTGAGAAGGTTGTATAAACCTTAGAACCAAAAAAAAAAAAAAAACAGAGCATCATTTCTTCTCTTCCCGTTCATCTTCTTCTCTTATTCTTTCTTTGAAATTTTGAACCCCAACTGAAGATTCAAGCTAGGGAACCAAGCCTTGAGAGTCTAGGGTTATGTTCAACCATTGAAGAGGATGTGATACTGGGAATGAGGTGAATTTCTAGCCATTAAAACTCTGGTTTCATTTGGATTTCAGCTGGATTTTTAAGGTTGATATTGAGGATAGATGGGAGTTTTTGGCAAGGGTTGTTTGGGTTATGCTGCCTAGAACTTGTGTATATGGTATTTGGTTTTGTTTGGGAGTTTGAATGAGGTTTGGAAGCTTGTTTTTCAGGTTGTAAATGGAGGAGTCGAAGGTGGGAAAAACTAGGGTTGAAAACCCTGGTTGTAGCGCTACAGCGGTCAGCTATGGGCGCTACAGCGCTAACCAGGGGCATTTTTCCCTGCTTGTAGCACTGGGGCACTAGGGGGTAGCGCTATAGCACTACCCTGCTTTTCCAGATTCTTATTTTGTGAACTTTTGAGGGTTTTTGGCTTGGGGTTTCAATTCCTAAGGCTCGAAATTGAATCTACTCACCATTTGGGTACTATTCGGGGTCCCGGGAGTGAGGTTTAGGTCAAGAACCTTTTATGGTGGATTTTCATTAATTGGGGTTATATTTGGTTATGACTAAGTGACCACTAAGGGTTTAAAGGATTGATCGTTCTCAAGGGTTGTTCTTAACATATTTCTCGCTTGAACCAGAGGTAAGAAAATTGCACCCAGTATGTGATGCATGGGAAACATGCGGTTAGGGCATGACATGAATGTTGAATATGAGATTGTTTAGAACTTGAGTCTCTGCATTTGTGCATGATCATAATTATGCTAGCAACTGTTAAGTAAGCACGCTAAATGCCCTACATTTTGATATTTGACATATGATATATGCCTGGTTGCATTACTTATTTGTGAGTGGAACTGACTCCATAGTCAGAATCGGCAATGGTGTTGGTATTAACTATGAAGCTGTGACTCATTAGTCAAGTTCAGCAGTAGTACTGAGCACTGGTCGTATGGTATTGGCTTATGAGTCAAGAACGATTTTAGTATGTTTAACGCAAGCTGAAAAAGATTAGATCTAATCGACACAAGCATTGAATGACTCATCATGAACATTAATGCTTGACCGACCTCAAGTTCGATGAAAACTAAAAGTGCTTGTCTAGTCTAATGGCTAGTCACTTAGAGCTAGGGCCAGAAGGCCCAGGTGACTGCATCGTCACATGGCTAAGTGTAACATCCTAGATAACCAAGACCGTTACACTGTGTGTTTGAAATAGTGCGAGACTTGCTAATCAAGCCATTTAAATAAAAATGTGAATCTAGAGACATAAACATGTTAGGTTTAAAAGATTTTGGTTCTAAACGAATAATTTTCATTAAAATAAATGTTTGGTACATGGGATCCCTAGGGTTTAAATAACATAACTACAGAATTTCCAAATGTTATAAACAATCAAAGCCACTATAATGGCAAAATACACGCTTTGGGTTTCCGTCCCTGTACAATCCCTCAACCGTGGCGGCTGAGCAGCTGACAATGTACACCTCGCCCCCATAGCTCTCCAACTCATGGTCAACTCATCTTACCCTTGCCTTTACCTGCATCACGTAGCACCCGTGAGCCGAGGCCCAGCAAGAAAACATAATATCATAGCATAATCTGTATCAGTAACTAAGTAGTTCACAGAGCATAACCAAATGATTTACAAGACATTATTCAATTACCCAGCAAGCCATAACATTCACTCAATCCAAGACATCAGGCAATAGCCAAAAATCTAGTTTTCAGATATTCCACATATCATATACATCAAATTAACAATGGTATACATGCCAAGTAACAACTAGGGTTGACGCCCGTAGACTGCACCCTCTAATTAATCCACTGTCTATGGCTCGCTTAGGCCAAGCCTAGTGTTATACCCACTGACTCTGGCCAGCTTAACCGAGCTCAGTGATTAATAAGCTGTCCTCAACTACCAGTGGCTGAGCCGCGCCTTGTGCACAAGTATTGATTCCGACACCCTTAGGTCGTTCATCACATGTCCCCATGGCATAATACCACCTCATGACATTCATACAATTATAGGGAGCTCTTAGTCCCAACATATTCACATGGTTTATCACAATCATATAACAGTGCATACAAATATAGGGAACACTTAGTCCCATCCTATCCACTTAAACAGGTGCAGTTTTCTTACATTTAATTCCAAGTGCTTTGATTAGGAAAGACGACCCACGAGCACGATCCTGCCCCGAGCCTAAGCGTACACCTAGTCACAACCATGATAAAGGATTCCATCAATAATTGTATAAAGGTTTCCGGATAGAGTTCTAACCTCTGGGACATCGAATTCCACCAAACATGGTAGTGGGATCGATCTCGAGCACCCTAGGTTAGGTTCCCGCACTTAAAAACTCCAAAAGGCCAAAAATGCCCTTAAGAGCTACGACCTTAGCCCTCCATGCCGCGACCCGCCTCCAACCAGAGGCCCAGCCTCACCCAGAAACAGACACGGGCCGCGGCCCAGCATACCCCATGCCGCGGCCCGCCCTTCTTCCTCAACCTCCATCTGCTTCGAAGGGCCGCGACACACCAAGAACTGAGCTGCGGCCTGACCCCTTCGAACCCAGAAAATCCACCATTTTCTTAACCAAAATCAAGCCAATCACCCATTAAATCAATCTAACAATTTAATTTAATCATCCCAGAAATTCCGCTATGATTCCAACAACAATACCTAACAAACTCTAGCTTTGAAACTCATCAAACCCAAAATTCAATCTTCAACTTCAACACCTCCAAAAGAACTTGAAACCACTACAAGAATAAAAGCTATTTATTACGTTTGGTTGATTGTACTTAGCCATCTAAGCTATAAATAATTCCCAAAAAATAATAATTAGTATAGGCGCGAAATGAAATAAAAGTCGCGGGTCATTTTCAGTTTCCCATTCGCTAACAAATAATACCACACTCCCATTTTCTCTTTTCATCTAGGTTTAGTTATGCTTTTCTTCATCTGAAATTGCTCTCTCTCTCTCTCTCTCTATCTCTTTTTCAAGCTAGGCAGTTGATTCTAACATTGCTCCACCCCCTTCTTCTTCTCCACCCCCATCGTTTCTTCTCCTCCTCCCTGCTCTGCACCTCTCTGCCTTTCTTCGTCCTTCTTTTTTTCTTTCGTCCATGTGCCAGAGCTATGAACTGGTATCCTCAGCGACTTTGGCCTCGTGGCTGTGATGAGGAGGACTTCATCTAGGTGCTCAAGGTGTCGGGGGGAAGGACAACTCTAGTTTTCTCTTGGGTTCAGCGAGGGGTCCAACTCGTCTTCACTAAAAAGTGCAGCTGGTGTGAGATAGAGGTTTTTTCTTCTGCCCTTTCTTTTTGTTTTCTTTGTTTAGAGTTATGCATTTCTAGTTTTCTCTGTGCGGTTGGAATTTGTTTTTCGAATTCATAGTTTATGGGATTTGCAACAAAGTTTCAGTAGGATTTTTCTACGAGTTTTTTTTTTTGGCTTCATATTTACGATTATATTTCATAGCCATGAGTTTTTTCTATGATAGATTTTATTATATGTTTTGATTTGCAAGTATCATATTTATGAATTTGTTCTATCTTTTGTTTAAGATTTGTGTATCAAAACTGGTTTTGGACTTTCTTTGTTTACTTTTTAGTAGATTTTGTTAGTTTTTCCTCTGATTAATGGTGTTGCCTTTGAGTCTTTAGTAGATTTTTATGTTTAAGAGAGTTTTTTAAAGGGGTTTATAAATTTGTTGTAAAGATTTATTTTTGTGATTTCGTATGGTCATTGCTCTTGATGTAGTAGCCATATTGAGGTATTTGGGTGGTTTCTGTTTTATATTGGCTATTGATTTAAATTGTGACATTGAGTTTGAATGGCAGTCCATTGTTATTAAATTTTTTTTACAAACTATAATTAGTTTAGATAATAATGATTTTTCTTATGAGGGAGATCCTAAGGTTTCTCTTTGATTTCAGCTTGCAATCTTTTAACTTGTTTGTATACCTATAACTATTAAATCATATATATATATAGATATATTCACTTAAGCAAAATAATTTTACAAATGTTCTATATTACTTCATGGATCTATCACGTTGTATGTTGTTTCTATATTGCTTCGTATATATGTTTCTATTTATTTTGTGCATATAAAGTGGAATGTGTAAATATTTTGTGTGCATATAAATTGTAGAAGGTTGGCATAATTATTGTGCACTAAGAAATATATAATCAAAGCTATTGCTCTTTTCTTCTTAGTTATTTGTATGGTTTGAAATTTGGTTAATTGATATTGCTTGATTTTGTTTTATAGGTTGTTACTGGCCTTCTTTTTTTTTATTTTTTTATTTTACGTTAGCAACACTTTTGTTTTTTTACTAGGGTTTGGTGATGGATAACTTTAGAATTATGGCTGTTTTTAGAGTTTTTTTACTTTATTCTCTTTTTTTTTTTCATTTTTTGGAATGGTTATTAGGGTTATCCTTTTCTCCCCTGATTTTTTAGGGATAAGATACTTTCTTAGTTTGATGGAAATTTTTTTCTGTTCTCTCTCTTTATTCATAAACAAGTGTTGGTGACTATGCAAAGGCTCCATGGATCTTAATGTGATTGTAGGCGTTTCTTCTTCTCATGATTAAATTAGCTTGTGATTTCCAAATATCTTGGCTGATTTGAGATGATTACAATATTTCTAAGTGATAATTATAAGTGATATTAAATTTTAGAATGTCAATGGTTGTTTTTAACATTGTCTCATCCTTTTTTGCTGCTAATAAATACAAGGAACGAACCTAAGCAATGAGAAAGTTAGATTAATGGGTTTTTGGAAATAGGGGTATTTGTTTGGAGTTTCTTTTTATTAAGTTAAATGGTATAATGTTTTTATTTCTAATGAAAGGAAACTGTTTTATAAAAGGCCTGAAAGAGATATTTTGTTGTGGAATGTCACATTATTAATACTTTGTTTTGCTAATATTGTTAAAACTTATTTTTGATGTATATAAATATCTTACTAATATGCTACAATGTGTTGAATAGAAATAAAGACACATTGAAGAAATGATCAAGAAGAGAATTCTTGAAGTAAGGTACGTCATTAACTTATAATTATCCATATTCTGTTTGGACTTCAGATATTGTATTTATCTTTTTGTTGGTGGTGTATTGTTTAGAAATTATAATGAGATGACAATGGTATACAACCTTGACTTTCTTTGTGTTTATATGGGCATATTGAGGAGGAATACTCAAAGCTTAGTCCTGTGGACTCAGGAAAAAGTAGATGGAAACTTGTTTGAGATCTTGAGCAAGTATGTTCCTACTGGCGTGCTTATGGAATTGATTTGTATGGTAAGTTTATTCCAACAAAAGTTAATCTATACAATTCCTTTTTTTCCCTCATGGCTGTGTATATTTCGGTAGTGTTACTTTTTGTTTATTATTCTTATTTCAAATTGTTTATTTATATTATTGAGGTTATTTGATTTATTGGTTCACATCAATAAGATATTAAGATGTTTCCTTAATAATAAAGCCTTTGTTGTAAAGTGTGTAGAAATGAGATTTTATGCAAATATGAGTTGATAGTAAATTTATTTAGCAAGCTTGTTAACGTGTGGATTTTTTTTTGTTGGATTGTTAGATATGATTCTTATAATATGATTTAGACTAGTAGCTCTTTTTTTTTGTCTTTTAAACTTTAGATTATGTATCAAGCTCTTATTTTGCTTTGTGGGAAGTTAATAAATGTGGCTTCCTTTTGGGCCTTCTTTTTATTTGCTCCTAAGCAGTTGCTTCAACTAAATTGGGGAAGATATTGAACTCCTTTGCCATATTGGCCGTGAAAATGTAAGGACTGTTAAGAATTAGAATAGCTCCTTAAGCTCTTAGCCATTTGACAATTGTGCACATTGCAAAGAGTTAGAGACTAATAGTCAATCATTGGTGGCACATTGCGTGTTTTTTTTCTTTTTCTTATTGGCAGTAAGCAACTTGTGATTTGTACTGACAGCTGTGTGTATTCCAAGCAAATTTATCTTGTGATTTGTATTGGGGTCATCCATGATTTTTACAAATGCTGTTATTAATATTAATAATTGAATCCTCTCTCTAGGAAATAGAAAGTGAAAATTTATTTTATTTCGTTTAATATTCTGTTTTCCCGTGCTTGGAATATTTCTTGTTTAATTGAGGAAGTTTTAATGTTCATCATGTTCATGACTAGAATTTTCATGTATTAATGATCTTGTCGTTACTAAGAGGTTTGATGAGTCCTTGGGACTTTTCCTTTTGCATGTTCATTTCTTTTTAAACTTAAATATAATGGACATGTTCACAATGATTAATTGATATTGGGTTTTACTTTTCTAATATTACACTAAGGCCTCCATAATTTTATTTGCTTAAAGATTTGGTTCTTAATTGTTAAACCTTGCTCATGCATATTAATGTATTTTCATATAAATTGTTTGGTTAGTAAGTAGTATTATAAACTAATTAATTTGTACTTATTCAAATTTATAGTAAATTCTAATCTTTGATAGTTTGCTACATACACTATATTTGGTAGAGTTTTCACTCTTTTATTAGTCTATTTTTCGTCAAAGAGATTCTACAGTTGGAACACTGATATAATTTAGACCATTACGATTTTCACCTTCTTTACTAATTTTGACCTCATTACTGACTAGTTCAGAAGAGAATTTGGGTTTAGTTTCACACTAATGGACATGACTATTTCATATATGTTTCATATCTTGCAAAGCTGCTTTGTTATGGTTTATTCTGTGCATATTTTTGTTTAATCTAACATTACTTACTTTAGTAGTGTTGGGTTTCATTGCTTTTTTCTTTTCATATATGTTTCATAAGTATATGTTGGAACTGATGTTTAATTTGTTAGTTGACATTTCGAGTCGAACAATGTATATTATTGTGTTATTAATATTAATAGTATAAGCACTATGGGTCTATCTATATGGTGAAGGAATACTTGCCTTGTATTGTATACCATTTTGATCTTAATTTTTCTGTGTTTAAGGATCTTATTATATTTTTATTTTACTAAGTGATTTACATATTTTTGTTCACTTTAATTTCTAGGTCTTTGTGCATTTGAAGTTTTGATGTTTATGAGTATCTTTCTGTAATGCGTTAAAGCTTTTTATTTAAATAATGTCTAATGTTATAGCTTAACTGATTTTTGCTTGAATATAACTTGCTTTTTATCCTAAATTAAAAAATCATAAACATACACTAGGGACTTTCCATTTTCCGGTACTGTTGTCTAATTATTTATTTACAATGAATATAATTTCAGAATTTTTATAAGGCTTTCTGCATAGTTTTGAACACCTAATGTTTGGGTTTTCTTTTTACCTTTTTCATGTGTGATTTTTGAGGAGGCAAAACCTTATATTTATATATAGATATTTTTAGTTAAAAATATATGTGTGTATCTGAATTTGTTCTCGGTTACATGTATTTTATGTTTGGTTAGTTTGATAATGTTGGGCATATAATCCTTGCTTTGAGCTTCATATTAGATTAATCAAATTTAAGAATTAGCATATTGGGTTTAGAGTACTAAAGATATGTATGTAACTAGAATTTATTTGATTTTGTTTTGTTTTTTCGAAATCTCCTTTCTCACTTTATTCATATTTTTTCTCTATCTTCCTATTTTTTTCTTCATCGTCATTGAATCTCTAGTTTGGTTCTTCATATGTTCATTATATAGGTTTTCAAGCAAAGAGGAAAACATTAAGCTTACCCGCACTAAATAAAGAGAAAAGAAGTTCCCAAATGTATCTCTTTTAAATTTCTCTTTTCATTTCCCTTCAAGATATTTTTTTAGTTCTCTGTCTACAGATCCCTAAATTTCTAAACATGCTCACCCAAAATACCAAACTTCTTGCACTCATGCTTTCAATGAAATTTGGCTTTAATCTAATAACTTTCCTACTTTTAGAGTTGTACATTCAAAACATCCTTAGTGTTCTCAGTCACCCACACAATGTAAATCTGACAGGAAATTGCTCTATAGATGAAGAAAGAGAGATCCAACGACTATTGGTTTATGAATACATGACTTGTAGAAGTTTGGAAGATCATTTTTTTCAATTGATTTTCCCTTGTTCTTCCTTGGATTCACTACAAGAATTTGTACTAAACATGTCCTTTTTGAAGCTCTCCCTACTTTTGTTCTTTGGTGTTTTTGTTGAATTTCATATAACAACTATGCAGTATTTTTAAAATTTATAAAAGCTTTGCCATTTGATTTTCTTCTGCTGTATATTTTATGAAGACAACATTTGAGGATGTTTTTCCTGTGGAGGCAACAACTGTTGAGGAATATCTGCAGCAGGTACGTTAGTCTTAAAATTGTTTACATCTGTGCTTGTTATCCTTTCTTGTTTATTTAAAAGATATTTTTTGCTTTCTCTACTTGATCAGGAGTAACTATCCTTTTATGTTACTTTTGTTAGAGTGGTTTGAATGTGTTGGCATAGTGTTATAACCAATTTAGATACTTAAAACAATTATTCGAATTTTCTAAAATACAAGTGTTTATTCAAGTCATTGGTACTGACTGTTGGCATGTGAATTAGTTTTATAGTCTCTTTCTCTCTCTCTCCTCTATAATATATATTTATATTATGTTGAGAAGAGAGAATCATTCAATATATAGCCGCAAGCAAGCCTGAAAAGTTAATTGATTATGAGAAAATAGTTATTCTTCTAACAACTTGATATACTTTGGCCATGTTTGTGACTGATAATGATTTCTTAATCATACCTATGCACCAGGTCCGTGGCATGGCAATTATTTCAGCTGTCCAAGAAGCTCAAAAGGATAACCTCAGAAGTTTTAATGATTACATGTTGAAAGTGTTGGAGGTTAGTATGACACACTGGATATGCAGAATGTTACTCTAATCAATCAATGATATTGTGAGCGCATACGTGATGAATAATATTTGGTTATTAATCTAATATATTTTAAATTCTTTTGAAGTTTTATAAGGTGTTTATATCATTGAGCTGAATAATGAACAAATTATAGACAAATTATGTGTGCATAAATATATGCTATGCAGTGATTATCATTGTTGTTGAGCTTTGACTCCTGATGGTTTTTATATTTTAATGCTCTGTAGGAGGATTGGCAAAAAGAAAAACGAGATAGTCTTCAAAGATTGAGTCAAATTTCCACATTACCTAGAACTAACATGATAGTTAGCAGTAGTGGGGGTGCTCGCTCTGGTCAGATAGTGTCGATGACTTCTAGCCCTCAAGCTTCATCTGGTGCATTTAGCATGCAGCTTGTACCTCTTGCTAACAAGCCTATCCTTGAGGAAAAGGCACCTGTCTATGCTGAAGTTGTAAAGAATCTGAATGATGCAAGAGAACGTGGATTACCATTTAAAGTAAGTTGAAACAATTTTTTCCCTGTATTCAATCGATCTTATTATATATTTGATTCCTACCATTATATGGAAGGCATTTAATCTTTAGTGGATTGTTAATTTTAGTTTTTTAACAAATGACTGAGTTGCTGCTTTGAATTGTGAAGTTTTAGTTTTTTGACAAATTACTAAGTTGCTGCTTTAAATTCTATTTTCACTTTATGAAAAAGACACCTTATCGAAATGATGCTTTAGAGATTGTTGTCAAGTTTTGTTTATGCTGAGTGAGATAAGTACCTATCTAATGGCTTGTTTCTATTGTTAGTCTGCGACAGCTTTCAAGGGTGCTTATGAAAGTTTAGGTCTGGATGCATCTGGTGGAAAATCCGTTCATGATGCCTTAGAATCCTTCCATGTTCTCAATTTTTGATCTTAATACATGATGCCTTCTAGTTTCTTAGCCATGTGTCTATGCTATTGGGTTTTCTTTATAAATTAGTTGTTGTATTGTATATATATATATTTATATGTTTGGTTGGTGTATCATTTGCATTTTCATTTCATAATCATAAAGTGTTTGAGCTAACTTTTCTAATGAGTATTTTACCAAGCATAAATCTTCAATCTTTCATGCCTATGTGCTGTAGTTAGTGTAATTGCATGGCTAGCTTATGAAGTCGTAATGAGGTTATTAACTTTCTTTCTTTTTGTACTCTTTTAGGTTACTATTAATTATTTAAACTCTTTTGTAGCTAAGCAAATCAACCTCACAACAAAGACAGGTGCACAATGGAATGGATGATGAATTGGAGGGTGGAGCAAGCTTCATGGTTTACATTTTGTGTATCTTGTTATGTTTTTGTTTTTTACTTTCGAAGCAAAAGATGTGCAAGAATATAGAATTTTATTATGTATGCTATCAAACTCAAGTTAGAACTAAAAACTTTTGCACCGAACAGTGTCATGGTTTGAAGTAGTTCGTCTTCAAATGTAAAAATACTCATGGTTTATCATATATATATATTGAATATTTTAGATTTTTTGATCTATTTAATATTACACTTGTGATCAATTGTGATTTTTTAAATCAAAATACAATAATAAAAACTTATTACAACAATTAAAAATGCATACTACAAAATAACAAAATGTTATTACTGGGAGAATTTACAATAATTATGGTTGTTTTCTATAATATATTATAATTGGGACAAACAGTTATGATTTATATAATAGAATGAACTAAAAATGTTATAAAATGATCAAATATAACAATTTTCATAACAGTTAGAAAGTGTTATTGTGGATATAAAAAATCCACCAAGAAAAAAAAATAATAAGTAAACACACGATCCCGCGTTGAGATGAGTAAGGGTCTGCGAAGATGAAATAAGTGACCCAACGAGCAGCGCAAGTTGAGTTCTAGAGATCAGGCTAGCCTAGAGCCTAAGGCCTAGAATGAGGATGAGCGGCATTGTGTAAAATAAC
This sequence comes from Humulus lupulus, assembly GCF_963169125.1. Taxonomy (NCBI): domain Eukaryota; kingdom Viridiplantae; phylum Streptophyta; class Magnoliopsida; order Rosales; family Cannabaceae; genus Humulus; species Humulus lupulus. The sequence goes on along the minus strand of NC_084797.1, from coordinate 107,367,681 downwards.
CCCTGTGTAAGCCAAGGGAAAACGTTACACACCCCCAAGGTAGTCTCAAGAGGCCACGGGTCAAATGATGGAACCTTCGATCCTCACGATATTGGCTACATCCTAGACATGCCCATCTCGCACATATGCACATGTTGCACCATGCCTCGTGGGGCCGTCTCGCACGCCTAAAGGCCTCGCCCAGGTGCATCTCGCGTAGCCATCCCCATGGCCTCGCGCCTCACGTAGCCGTAGCCTCCGCCTCGCGAAGCCGTCTCGCGGGCCTAAGGGCCTCGCCCAGGTGCATCTCGCGAAGTTGTCTCGCGCGCCTAAGGACCTCGCCCAGGTGCGTCTTGCGTAGGCATCCCCATGGCCTCGCGCCTCACGCAGCCGTAGCGTCTGCCTCGCGAAGCCATCTCGCGCACCTAAGGGCCTTGCCCAGGTGTGTCTTGCGTGGGCGTTCTCGTGGCCTCGCCCAGGTGCGTCTCGCGAAGCCGTCTTGCACGCGTAAGGGCCTCGCCCAGGTGCGTCTCGCATGGGCATTTTCGTGGCCTCGCCCAGGTGCATCTTGCGAAGCCATCTCGCGCGCCTAAGGGCCTCGCCCAGGTGCGTCTCCCGTGGGCATTCTTGTGGCCTCGCCCAGGTGTGTCTCACGTAGGCATCCTCATGGCCTCGCGCCTCACACAGCCGTACCCTCTGCCCCGTGAAGCCGTCTCGTGCGCCTAAGGGCCTCGCCTAGGTGTGCCTCACGTAGGCATTCTCAGGGCCTCGCCTAGGTGCGCCTCACGTAGGCATTCTCAGGGCCTCGCCCAGGTGCATCTCGCGTAGGCATTCCCATGGCCTCGCGCCTCATGCAGCCGCAGCATGGGTCTCGTGCCAAGCACCCTTCGACCACGCACCTATGGCCTTACGGCATGGGTCTCGCGCCAAGCACAACATGGCCTCGGCCCAAGGGCCTCGCGCATGAAGGCTTCAAAGCGATGGTCTCGCAAGGTGAGATCCTAATCACATGCGCAAGCATCATGCCACACCACACACGCAGTAGGCCCCATTGAAGAGGCCTTACCTCCCTTCCTGAGGAAAGTGCCACCACTCTCCCTGTGAGTCCCATAAGATGTAAAGTTAGAAAGGGCCTCACAGCGAATCGACATGAAGTCAGGAGAGACACGGAGTGAGCCTGCAGACCAAGAAGAGTCAGAGTACGGATGCGGTGTCCATGCCAGACAGGTAGTGGCAGTACAAGAATGGTACATGGTCAGGACTCCCTCAGCGCAATTATGAGGTCAGTACCCGACAAGTAGTGGGGGCATAATGTGGTACCACGGCAAGAAAACTTTTGCAAACCCCTGACACGTACTAGAGCAGGCCACCACTCTTCCGACACCAATACCACCTATGCCATCATCCTGAAAGTGTACTCATGTACTATTTTGTCCCGAGGGACCACCATGTATAAGGGGCCATTAGAGCCCAGCTATAAATAGAGCTTGACCCCTCTGAATAAAGGGTTGGAAAATTCATTGTAGGCTGAAGCTATTAAGCAATATACAGTTTTTACTCCATTGTTGATCTGTATTTATCCTTCTATAAGTCCATTCTAAGTTCTTATCTGACCATCACCTTATTTACCTTTGAGTTTTCCGATCTAATTTCGTTGACAAGATTTCACCGTCAACAGTTATGCATAAAGTATAAGATTAAACTTCGAATTTATAACCAAATACTCTAACTAAATGTTATTATTTGAATATTATAGCAACTAAAAATGTGTTATTGAATAGTTTAAGATAACATCGAATATAACATTTGAATACTGTTATAGAAAAGACATGACTTTTAATAACAGGGGCTATGTTAGCGTATTCAGAAGCGTTATCAATACTCCCGGTTAGCAGTTTTTAAGTGTTACGAATACTATTTTTTCTTGTAGTGAACCCAGCCAATAATCACAGAAGTAGATAACTAAAATCACAGTTTAATGCTTACCTTAGCTCTGCTTGAATCCACAAATTGACACTGAACAATCTCCAAGTTCTAGAGCCCCAAATCCTAGCTTGATCTTCAAAATTCTCCTGGGTATGACTTAGAGAAAGAAGAGAGAGAATAGAGGGTGCCTTGGGTCGGTTCACAAAGTTCTGAAAGTTTCTTTGGTTTTATTTTATTTACTTAAGTTTCTAAGGTTACCTCAAAGGCTCGGGGTATCGAAAACGTCCCTGAGGGCAAAATGGTAAAATTCCCCGGTATTCCCACCTAGGCTTCCTAACCTCAAATATATCTCAAATTATATATTTTCATAACTCAATAACCCAAATAAATGTCTATTACCCAAAATACCCCTTGACTTGCCCCGAGTCAAGTACCAGGTCCCGTTGTGACTTTCCCGCTACTTGCTCCCTAGGATCGGCTCGTGTCGAATGCTGCAAATATATATGTATATATATATCCACATAATAATGTGGTCTCAACAGTTAATCACATTTATGCTCGAATGGGCCAATATTACAATTATGCCCTTACAAGCTAAACAGGGCCCGCATGCCTATATAACACTCATAAACATGCATTCCACATATTCATATAATCATGGGATCATGCATATCATATAATCATGCATTTTAACCATTAATTCACATAACTTCCAATTATGCCCTCCCGACACACTAATCAAGGCCCTTAAGCCTTATTAGTAATTTTGGGTCGTTACACTAAGGGCATGGAACTCACATTAGTGACTCCATGGTTACTCATTTGATTTATATTAGTGACTCACTTATTAGTCACTCATCTGAGCCAGGGTCAGAAGGCCCAAGTGACTGCATCGTCACATAGCTAAGGGTGCGGAACCCATATTAGTGATTTACTCCTTAGTCGCTCATTTGATTAGGGCCACACGCCCCAACATGGTTATCAGAACCTCAAGTGTTAATTACTCATCTGATTAGGATTGACTTGATAGTTATCCATTCAGGAGGGCAGGATAACCCATCATTATCTGAACTTATTTGCATGCATGAATAAGGTTACTATTGCTAGGCATGCCTGTTATGATTTGGTAACATGTTATTACTGCTCATGAGCATATTGAATTTTCTTGCTGAGCTTTGGCTCACGGGTTCTATGTATATATATGCGGCTGCTCGACTGCCACGACCGAGGGTTGAAAGAGGAACTAGGGTTAAACCCTATTTTTCCGCTTAGGTTGGCTGGTTGTAAATATTTTGTTGTAATTAACCTCTAAATTATATATTTGGGATCCCAATGTATATGGTAAGCGTTTTAGTGAAACGTTATATCTTAACCAAATTTTTTAACCCTAAACTGCTAATCATACTTAGTCACACGACTATGGCAAAATGACTCAATTAGCGAGTTTAAAATGCACACCGTAATGGTCCCTGGAGTTTAGGGCATTACAGTTATCTAGTTATTGGAAGGGCACTTTATGAGATGCTATATGGTTGGATATGTATATCGCTCATTCACTGGGATGAGATGAGTGAGATGTTATATTTGGACCCTGTGGTAGTTTAGGGGATCATTGAGGCTATTGAAAAGATTAGAGCTCGGATGCTCACTTCTTAGAGTAAATAGAAAAGTTATGTTGATCTAAAATGCAGGAACATGGAGTTCCAAGTGGAAGACTTTATCTTCCTTAGAGTATCACCATTGAAAGGGGTGAGAAGATAAGGGCAGGTTGAGCCCTAGATTAGTAGGACCATTGGAAATCCTGGAAAGGATCGGCCAGGTTGCCTATGGATTGGCCTTATCTTTGGCACTGTTGTCCGTGTACAATGTATTTAAGGATCGGTCAGGTTGAGGAAACACGTGCTAGAGGAAACTCATGTGTTGAGTTATGAGGATTTGAAATTAGAGGCTGAGTTATCCTGTACGGAATAGCCAGTTCAGATGAGAGACAGAAAGAAAAGGTGTAACAACCCAAATTTACTAATAGGGCGTAAGGGCCTTGATTAGTGTGCCTGGAGGGCATAATGGGAATTATGTGTGATCTAAATGAGTAAATGCATGATTATGTGAAAAGCATGTTTATATGGTTATTTGTATATTTAAGATGCATAACTATGTGTATTAGTATGCATGTAGGCCCTGATTATGTTAGAAGGGCATAATCATAATTTTGGCCCGTTGCGGGCATAACTGTATATATGTGCGATAATAGTTGAGACCACATTATTATGTGGATATATCTATGATTTGAGACGATCCTAGTGAGCAGTTTAGCGAAAAAGTCAAGGCGGGGATTTATAGCCGGCTCGGGGAGAGCCTAGGGGTATAAATGGGAATTTAGAGAATATATTGAGGTTAATTTTGATAATGAGGAATATAATTGGTGATTAATTAGGTATCGGGAAGTAAGTGGAAAATATTAGAGACACTTGAGGAAATTAGCGGGAATTGGGTAAAATGACCAAAATGCCCCTAAGTGGATTAAAGGATTTAGATTAAAAGGGAGGGCATTATGGTCAATTGGCATTTAAGAGATAAGTATGCTGAGGCTTTATACTTAGTGGAAATGGTAGAATAATATAGAAGTCTGAGGAAAGAAAGAAAAGAAGGAAAAGAAAGAAAAAGAAAGGGAGGAAATAGAGCTGTTTTTCTAAGGGTCGGTTGGTGATCTCCTTCACCATTTCTTTGTGCTTTCTTGGAGAAAAATTCAGAGGAGAGCTAGGTCAAGCTGAACCATAAGGTTTCTGAGTTAGGCTTAAAGATTTGGCAAGGGTTTAGCAAGGATAAGCCATTTGGTTGAGGTAAGACTTTGAAGTTTCTTCAGTTCTGGTTTTGATTTCTGACTAAGGTATCTAAGCTGAATTGATGGGGAACTCTAGGGAAGTTGGAGCCAAGGATTGAGGAAGAGCAACCTAAGGAGGTCTAGAGGCAACTTAAGGTCTAATTTCCATCAAAGGTATAAATTCTGAACTTTAAACTTTGATGTTTTGGCTGTGTTCTGCTGAGTTTTGAAGTCTAGAAGTGACTATGGTGAATTTTGGAATTAGAGGTGCATGTGATTAGATTTTATGTGGTTATGATGCTTGGGATGAGTTAGACATGTTAGTGAGCTTGATTTTGAGTTTGGTGAAGGTTTGGAGAAGTTTTGGTTAAGTTTGGCTCGGGGAAATCGTAAGAAGGGAAAATGTGGTGTTGGCTGTCTGTGACTAGCGCTACAGTGCTAGCCTTTGGGCGCTGTAGCGCTTGGCCATGTTTTTTGGGGGATTTTGGTTCTGCTTGTAGCGCTGTAGCGCCCTCCTTAGAGTGTTGTAGCGCTACCCTGTTTCCAGAAAGGGGTTTTAGGTTTATTTTCAAGGGTTTTTGACCAAGGGTTCGGGGTTCGATCCCACCACCCTGCTTGGTGGAATTAGGATTTCCCGGGGGCTCGGGATTGGTCCCGAGGCTAGGTTTTGGGATTTGAGGTTTGGTGATGACTTTGATGTATGGTTGTGATTAGGTGAGCACTAAGGATCGAGAGGGATCATGCTCAAGGAATCAAATGGACAAAGCTAGCGAATCTAAAGGTAAGAAAACTGCACCCGGTTATATGTTGTGATGGGACTAAGAACTCCAGATATTTGTATAATGTCAATGATGGTATCACGCCATGGGACATGTGATAGCGGCCTAAGGGTGCCGTATACAATATTTGTGCACAGGGTGCAGCTTGGCCACTGGTAGCCGAGGACAGCTTAATATTCACTGAGCTCAGTTTAAGCGGGCTGGAGTCAGTGGGATAACGGAGGGTGCGGCCTGAGGGCGCTAACCCTAGTTATCATTAGTAATTTGATATATGATAGGAGTTGATATGTTTATTATGATGAATACTTGATTATTCTGAATGTTTATATGGTTGAGAATATGATATGCAATATGAGATATTGGATTGTCTGTTGATTGCTTATGCTCTGTTATTGTGTTTTCTTGCTGGGCCTTGGCTCACGGGTGCTACGTGGTGCAGGTAAAGGCAAAGGCAAAGGCAAGATGGACCAATCCTGAGATGGAGAGCTGCAGGGTTGAATGTACATAGCCAGCTGTTCGGTCACCATGGCCGAGGAGTGGATCAGGACAGGGATTGCCTAATTGTCTGTTTTGCCTTAATATGGCTAATACTATATTTAACTCTTGAATCTTTTGTAAACGGTTTTAGTCTTAATATTTTTGGGATCCCGTGTAAACAGGAAATGTTTCTTTATAAGAAATGTGACTTTTAAGACCAAAACGTTTTAACCCTAGTTCCATTATAGTTTCAGAAACACGATCTTAATTAAATGTCTTGATTAGCGAGTCTAGCACTTTTATAAACACACAGTGTAACGGTTTTGGTTATCTAGGGCGTTACAACTTGGTATCAGAGTGTCCTAGGTTTATGGGTTCCTGAAGACTGGCTGGACATGTACATTCTCCGCGAGAGACAAGCTCGACTCAGGGTTTGGTAATTGTGTATATATGATTATGTGTTTAAATGATTTGAATGAGATATGACTGTTGGTATTTTTTTGATGAATAGGGAGCATGAGATACTGATAGGGCCTGGCCCTTGACTATTGCATGATGCCATTGAGGCGTGCTTATTAGCACTGCTATGCATGTCGATGAATATCTGGATAAATTGCTATATTTTGATTGCTTGTGAATGATTGGAGTTCCAGTGATGGATCATGAAAGGAATATTACCCTGTCATCATAGCCTAATTGACGAGTCGTTGATTGTAGATTGACTTCGATAATTATGCGTCCAAGAAAATCCACGCGACTTGCCAGCAGGTCTGGGGCTAGAGATGATGATCTGGGCCAGACCCCTTCGCCAGTCCCTGAGAACTGGCAGCAGTTGATGGTAGACATGCAGGCTCGGCTACAGAGCCAAGATGAATAGATTCGAATTCTGCAGTAGCAGGCTCCATCTGGGAGTGTTGCCCCTATTGTGCCACCTGCTGTGGTACCTGTTGTGCAGCCAGTTGAGGTTGGGAATAAATGGGAACCGTTGTATGAACGGTTAAGGAAGCAACAACCCCCGATCTTTGAGGGAGGACCTGATCCACTAAAGGCTGAACAGTGGATGACTATGATTACTACCATTCTTGATTTTATGAGAGTGGAAGGACATGACAGAGTTTCCTGTGCCACTTATATGCTGAGGGAGGATGCCCGGATCTGGTGGGAGGTGGCATTACAGACCAGAGATGTTACTGCATTGACTTGGGAAGGATTTAGGGATCTATTCAGTCAGAAGTATTATAATGTTGCCATCAGGGCAGCAAAGTTAAATGAGTTCGTGGGGCTGGTTCAGGGCAGTATGACAGTTACAGAATATGCCTTGAAGTTTGACAGACTTGCGAAGTTTGCACCAGATCTTGTGCCTACTGATGCAGCTAGGTAGGACAGATTTATCAGAGGGCTGAATGCTATGATAGCCCGAGATGTGAGAATTACCACAGTCCCTGGAGGGACAACTTATGCCCAGGCTGTGGAGAAGGCTCTTACCGTTGAGGAAGCGGAAAACAAGATATGGAGAGAGAGTGCAGTGAGGAGGGAGGGCCGCAGGGCGGTGCCTCCATATTTTGGTTCAGGTAGGGGCAGAGGCCCCAGTGATTTGAAGAGGAAGGCCCCTGAGGCTTCACTCGCTCCTGGTCCTGATAGGAGAGGTCGGGGTACTCAGGGTGGCCGTCAGGGAGGCGGTGATTCATGGAGGACCTATCCGAAGTGCACGAGGTGCAGGAGATGCCATCCGGGCAAGTGTCGGGCTAAGGCCTGTTATGTGTGCGGGGTGGTGGGACACCTAAGGAAAGATTGCCCGACAGTGAAGAAGGGAGACACAGGGAAGGTGGATAGCTTGACTCCAGCTCGAGTGTTCACCTTGACGCAGGCGGAGGCCGAGGCTAGTCCCTCAGTAGTGACAGGTCAGCTTTCTAGTGCTGGCACTCCTTTTTCTGTATTGATTGACTTTGGTGCTACACACTCATTTGTTTCTAGTAAGGTGATTGATAGACTGTGTAGACCTAGTGAGTATTGTGTTTCAGGGTTTGGACTATTTTGCCTACAGGAGAACTGGTAGTATCTAGGAGGTGGATTAGAGCACTGCCAGTGATAATTGATGGTAGGGATTTGTCGGTAGATTTGATTGAGTTGGGTATGGAGGATTTCGATATGATTTTAGGTATGGATTGGCTGGTTAGATATGGAGCTACCATTGACTGCAGGAAGAAGATGGTGATTTTTGAGCCAGAGGGCGAGGATCCCTTTGTTTTCATGGGAGCGGTGCATGGACCCCGTGTACCCAGGATACTTGCATTGAGAGCCAGAGACTTGTTACAGGGTGGATGCATAGGCTTTCTGGCTAGTGTGGTGGATACCACCAGAGTTTCACCAGTAGGACTGGAGGAGACCAGATTGGTTTGCGAGTTCTTAGATGTGTTTCCCGAGGATTTTCCAGGGTTACCGCCACGTAGAGAGATTCAGTTTGTTATTGAGTTGGCGCCAGGGACAGAGCCAGTGTCGAGGGCACCATATAGGATGGCACCGGCGGAACTGAAAGAATTGAAGATACAGCTACAGGAGCTTCTGGATTTGGGGTTCATCAGGCCTAGTTACTCGCCATGGGGTGCTCCAGTTTTGTTTGTGAAGAAGAAGGACGGTACCTTGAGAATGTGCATAGACTACAGGGAATTGAACAAGTTGACTATTAAGAATAAGTATCCCCTACCAAGGATTGACGACTTGTTCGACCAGCTCCAGGGTAAGACAGTGTTCTCAAAGATTGATCTTCGATCTGGTTATCACCAGCTGAGGATCAAGGATGAGGACAAACTGAAGACAGCCTTCCGAATGCGGTATGGGCACTATGAGTTTCTGGTCATGTCATTTGGTTTAACCAATGCCCCAACAGCCTTTATGGATCTAATGAATAGGGTGTTCAAGGATTTTCTGGATCAGATTGTTATTGTCTTCATCGACGACATCTTGGTGTACTCCAGTTCAGAGATAGAGCACGAGCTTCATCTTCGACGGGTTCTTCAGAGGTTGAGGGAGCATCAGTTGTACACCAAGTTTAAGAAATGTGAATTTTGGTTACCAGAAGTGACATTCCTTGGACATATCGTGGGTGCAGATGGGATTAAGGTGGAGGCAGTTAGGGATTGGGCAAGGCCAAGGAACGCCTCAGAGGTGCAGAGTTTTCTTGGTTTGGCGGGTTACTACAGACAATTTGTAGAGGGCTTCTCGAAGATAGCAGCACCGATGACAGAATTGACACGGAAGAATCTGAAGTTTATCTGGTCAGACAAGTGCGAAGACAGTTTTCAAGAGCTGAAGCGACGGCTTATTACAGCGCCAGTGTTGAGTCTTCCTTCAGGGGAAGGGAAGTTTGTTGTGTACTGCGATGCATCGAGGTTGGGTTTAGGCTGTGTGTTGATGCAGAATGAGAAGGTTATAGCATATGCATCACAACAGCTGAAGGAGTATGAGCAGCGGTATCCTACCCATGATTTGGAGCTAGCAGCGGTGGTATTCGCACTGAAGATTTGGCGAAATTATCTATATGGGGAGAAGTGCGAGGTATACAGTGACCATAAGAGTCTGAAGTATTTCTTTACACAAAAGGACCTGAACATGAGACAGAGGCGTTGGCTGGAGTTGGTAAAGGACTATGATTGTGATATTCTTTATCATTCGGGGAAAGCCAATGTGGTGGCAGATGCATTGAGCTGGAGAGGCCCAGGTCAGTTATATAGTTCTATTCAGATCTTAAGGGAGTTAGCTGATGAGATGGTCAGAGCAGGGATAGAGTTGGTGGTAGGTCAGTTGGCCAAAATTACTCTACAGTCGACTCTGCTAGAGCGGATCAGAGAAGGGCAGTTGGCAGACGCTCAATTACAGGGGGTTAGAAAGAATGTCTTAGCGGGAGTAGCTAAGGATTATTTTGTTTCTGAGGTTGGGTTACTTCGGTATCAGGGATGGATATGTGTTCCAGGTGATGAGGGGATCAGACGAGAGATACTGGATGAGTCTCATACGACGCCGTACTCACTTCATCCGAGTACCCCGAAGATGTATCAGGATCTACGGACGTTGTATTGGTGGCCTGGGATGAAGAAGGATGTGGTGGAGTACATTGCCAGATGCTTAACCTGTCAGCAGGTGAAAGCTGAGCATCATCGACCAGCAGGGTTGCTTCAGCCTTTGGGTATTCCTGAATGGAAATGGGAGGATAATACAATGGACTTCGTGGGAGGTTTACCCAGAACGGTTGGGCTTCATGACTCGGTGTGGGTGATAGTGGATAGATACACCAAGTCAACCCATTTTCTTCCAGTAAGGTCGACATATACTGTGGATCAATATGCGGAGTTGTATGTGAGGGAGATTGTACGTCTCCATGGGGTTCCTAAGTCTATAGTGTCAGACCGGGATCCTATCTTCACTTCCAAGTTTTGGGGTGGTCTACAGAAGGCTTTGGGGACTTAGTTGAAGTTTAGTACAACCTTTCATCCTCAGACCGACGGACAGTCGGAGAGGACGATTCAGGTGTTGGAGGATATGCTCAGAGCGTGTGTGATCGACTTTGAGGGTTCATGGAGTAAGTATCTTCCGTTGATTGAATTTTCATATAACAACAGTTATCAGTCAACGATTGGAGTGGCTCGCTATGAGATGTTGTACGAGAGGAAGTGTAGATCACCCATTCATTGGGACGAGATGGATGAGAGGAAGTATTTAGGGCTAGATATGGTTCAGAGGACAAGTGAAGCTATAGAGAAGATCCGAGCTAGAATGCTCGCTTCTCAGAGCAGACAGAAAAGATATGCTGATCCTAAGCGTAGGGACGTGGAGTTTCAGGTTGGGGACCACGTGTTCCTTTGAGTTTCACCTCTGCGAGGGGTGAGGATGTTTGGAAAGAAGGGCAAGCTAAGCCCTAGATTCATTTGACCATTTAAGATCCTGGAAAGGACTGGTCAAGTGGCTTACAGATTAGCCTTGCCACCATCGTTGTCAGGAGTCCATGACGTATTCCATGTTTCTATGCTCTGAAAGTACGTCTCAGATGTGACTCATGTGTTAAGGTATGAAGACTTGGAGTTATAGATAGATTTGGCTTATGAAGAGCAACCAGTTCAGATCTTGGATCGGAAAGATAAATTATTACGGAATAAGACGATTCCTCTGGTTAAAGTGTTGTGGAGGAATAGTAAGGTCGAGGAGGCAACCTGGGAGCTTGAGACAGCGATGCAGGATCAATATCCCGAGTTATTCAGGTAAATTTCGAGGACAAAATTCTCATTAGGAGAGGATAGTTGTAACGACCCAAATTTACTAATAGGGCTTAAGGGCCTTGATTAGTGTTCTTGGAGGGCATAATGGGAATTATGTGTGATCCAAATGAGTAAATGCATGATTATATGAAAAGCATGTTTATATGGTTATTTGTATATTTGAGATGCATGACTATGTGTATTAGTATGCATGTAGGCCCTGATTAGGTTAGAAGGGCATAATCGTAATTTTTGCCCATTGCGGGCATAACTGTATATATGTGCGATAATTGTTGAGACCAAATTATTATGTGGATATATCTGTGATCTGTGATTCGAGACGATCGTAGTGAGCAGTTTAGCGAAAAAGTCACGGCGGGGATTTATACCCGGCTCGGGGCGAGCCTGGGGGTATAAATTGGAATTTAGAGAATATATTGAGGTTAATTTTGATAATGAGGAATATAATTGGTGATTAGTTAGGTATCGGAAAGTAAGCGGAAAATATTAGAGACACTCGAGGAAATTAGCGGGAATTGGGTAAAATGACCAAAATGCCCTTAAGTGGATTAAAGGATTTAGATTAAAAGGGAGGGCATTATGGTCAATTGGCTTTTCAGAGATAAGTATGTTGAGGCTTTATACTTAGTGGAAATGATAGAATAATATAGAAGTCTGAGGAAAGAAAGAAAAGAAGGAAAAGAAAGAAAAAGAAAGGGAGGAAATAGAGCTGTTTTTCTAAGGGTCGGTTGGTGATCTCCTTCACCATTTCTTTGTGCTTTCTTGGAGCAAAATTCAGAGGAGAGCTAGGTCAAGCTGAACCATAAGGTTTCTGAGTTAGGCTTAAAGATTTGGCAAGGGTTTAGCAAGGATAAGCCATTTGGTTGAGGTAAGACTTTGAAGTTTCTTCAGTTCTGGTTTTGATTTCTAACTAAGGTATCTAAGCTGAATTGATGGGGAACTCTAGGGAAGTTGGAGCCAAGGATTGAGGAAGAGCAACCTAAGGAGGTCTAGAGGCAACTTAAGGTCTAATTTCCATCAAAGGTATAAATTCAGAACTTTAAACTTTGAGGTTTTGGCTGTGTTCTGCTGAGTTTTGAAGTCTAGAAGTGACTATGGTGAATTTTGGGATTAGAGGTGCATGTGATTAGATTTTATGTGGTTATGATGCTTGGGATGAGTTAGACATGTTAGTGAGCTTTATTTTGAGTTTGGTGAAGGTTTGGAGAAGTATTGGTTAAGTTTGGCTCGGGGAAATCGCAGGAAGGGAAAATGTGGTGTTGGCTGTTTGTGACAAGCGCTACATTGCTAGCCTTTGGGCGCTGTAGCGCTAGGCCATGTTTTTTGGGGGATTTTGGTTCTGCTTGTAGCGCTGTAGCGCCCTCCTTAGAGTGTTTTAGCGCTACCCTGTTTCTAGAAAGGGGTTTTAGGTTTATTTTCAAGGGTTTTTGACCAAGGGTTCGGGGTTCGATCCCACCACCCTGCTTGGTGGAATTAGGATTTCCCGGGGGCTCGGGATTGGTCCCGAGGCTAGGTTTTGGGATTTGAGGTTTGGTGATGACTTTGATGTATGGTTGTGATTAGGTGAGCGCTAAAGCTCGAGAGGGATCGTGCTAAAGGAATCAAGTGAACAAAGCTAGTGAATCTAAAGGTAAGAAAACTGCACCCGGTTATATGTTGTGATGGGACTAAGAGCTCCCGATATTTGTATAATGTCAATGATGGTATCATGCCATGGGACATGTGATAGCGGCCTAAGGGTGCCGTATACAATATTTGTGCACAAGGCGCGGCTTGGCCACTGGTAGCCGAGGACAACTCAATATTCACTGAGCTCGGTTTAAGTAGGCTGGAGTCCGTGGGATAACAAAGGGTGCGGCCTGAGGGCGCTAACCCTAGTTATCATTTGTAATTTGATATATGATATGAGTTGATATGTTTAGTATGATGAATACTTGATTATTCTGAATGTTTATATGGTTGAGAATATGATATGCAATATGAGATATTGGATTGTTTGTTGATTGCTTATGCTCTGTTATTGTGTTTTCTTGCTGGGCCTTGGCTCACGGGTGCTACGTGGTGCAGGTAAAGGCAAAGGCAAGGTGGACCAATCCTGAGATGGAGAGCTGCGGGGTTGAATGTACATAGCCAGCTGTTCGGTCTCCATGGCCGAGGAGTGGATCAGGACAGGGATTGCCTAATTGTCTGTTTTGCCTTAATATGGCTAATACTATATTTAACTCTTGAATCTTTTGTAAACGGTTCTAATCTTAATATTTTTGGGATCCCTTGTAAACAGGAAATGTTTCTTTATAAGAAATGTGACTTTTAAGACCAAAATGTTTTAACCCTAGTTCCATTATAGTTTCAGTAACACGATCTTAATTAAATGACTTGATTAGCGAGTCTAGCACTTTTAAAAACACACAGTGTAACGGTTCTGGCTATCCAAGGCATTACAAAAGGGTTTTGAGAAACAAAGTTGTACCTTTGGTTACGGTATGATACAGAAATAGTAAGGTCGAGGGAGCGACCTGAGAAGTGGAATCAGATATTCTGGATTGATGTGTCGGACTGTTCAGATTAAATTTTGAGGATGAAATTTCTGTAAGGAGGGAATAGTTGTAACGTCCCAAATTTCCTAATAAGGCTTAGGGCCTTGATTAGGGGGTCACGATGGAAAATTATGGAATTATGTGATTATATAATATATATATATATATGTGCATCATTATGTGTTTATGTGAGTTATATTATAATATGACTTGATATGCATGTGTTTGGTGTATTAAATATGCATGTAGGCTTATTTATGATTAATTGGGTAATTTTCGTAATTTTGCCCGTTATGGGTATATTTGGCATATATGTGGTATGTGTGATACTACATTACTATGTCGATATGTTTGGGTTACTCGGCACGAGATGATCCTAGGGAGTAAGCTAATGGGAAACTCACAACGGGACTCATACTTGACTCGGAGTGAGTCAAGGGGTATATTGGGTATTTAACACATTACAAGGATATTGGATAAGGAGAATGATTATTTGATGATATGTTTGGAGTTAGTAAGATCAGGAGGGAATTCTGGGAATTTTGACTATTTTACCCCGGGGAGCGTTTTTGGGGCCCCGAGCATTAGGATTTGCTTGAGGTTACTTATGCTTGAAGTAAACTGTCAGAAACATAAAAGAACATTCAAAACGTTCTCTCTCTCTCCCTCGTTCCCTCTTTGACATCGTTTGCATTTTTGAAGGAAACTCGAGTTTTAGGACTCAGATTCAAGCAAGGATTGAGTCATAACGATTCTAGGGAAGATTAGAGGCTTATTAGCTGGAGGATTTAATTGGGAAACAACTCAATCAGAGGTAATCCAAGCTTTAAGTTTGGAGTTTACGCGTGTTTAAGCTTTGATTGGATTTTATGCTTTGATGAGTTTTTGGGTTGTTTGAGGCTTGAGATTTAATGGTTTTGGGCCATTGAGATGTTTGGGAACTTTGATTTTGGGATTTGTATATGTTTGGATAGGTTTTCGGAAGGTTTTTAAATGAGGAAAACGAAGGTTTTGGCTGGGTTCGTGGTTGGGTCACGACCCTGTTGTTAGGTGCCGCGGCTGAGGCTTGATGAAGGAGGAGGTTTACTGTTTGGGCATTTAGGGCCGCGACATAGGGTAGGCGCGCCGCGGTGTGAGGCGCGGGCAGAGAAGGGGCTTGGCCTCTGTTTGGAGGAAGGCTGCAGCCCAGGGCTAGGGGGCTGTGACGCTTAAGGGCAGCTTTTGCCAGGTTTGGTTTTTAGTCATGGGAACTTAAACCTAAGGGCTCGGTATTGATCCTTCTACTTGGTTTGGTAGGTTTCGACGTCCCAGAGGCTAGGTCTTGGTTTGAAAGTCTTTATTTACTCGTTTTTGATGAGATTTTATATTATGGTTGTGACTAGGTGATTTCCAAGGGTTCAGAATCAGAATCATGCTCAAGGGTCATTTATTGGTAACCTGTGTTTGGACCAAATGTAAGAAAATTGCACCCAGTATGTGATGCATGTGATTATCGCATGGCATGAATGTTGAATATGAAATTGATCAGAGCTTGAGTCTCTGTAAATGTGCACGATCATAATTATGCTAGTGATTTTTGATAAAGCATGTCGAGTGCTCTATATTTGGATATATGTTGCATTGTGAATGCTGGAATACATTGTTAATCTGAGCTACACACTGACTTATTAGTCAGAAATGACAATGGTGTTTTGTGCTGGTTGTGAAGCTCTGAGTTATCAGTCATGATTGACAATTGTACTGAGCGCTGGTTGTATGAAATTGACTTATGAGTCAAGAGCGGCAATAACGCATTAAACATTGGTTGATATGATTAGATCTAATCAATAGGAGCATTATATGCTTGACCAACCTATTGGTCGAAGAAAACTAAAGCGCTTGGCTAGTCTAAGGCTAGTTGCTCATAGCCAGGGCTAAAAGGCTCAGGTGACTGGAATGTCACATGGCTTAGGGCGTAGGACCCCAGATTGACTTAATAGTAATCTATTCAGGGCACAGGACCCTATATTGACTTAATAGTCATCTATTCAGGGCGCAGGACCCCAAATTGACTTAATAGTCATCTATTCAGGGTGCAGGACCCCAGAGTGACTTAATAGTCATCTATTCAGGGCGCAGTACCCCAGAATGACTTAACAGTCATGTACTAAGGGCACAAGACCCCATAATCATTTATTTGTACTTGCCTGCATGTATGAATAGGGTTATTACTGCTAGGCATGCTTATTATGATTTGGTGACATGTTATTAACTGCTATGAGCAAGTTTGAGTTTTCTTGCTGAGCCTCGGCTCACGGGTGCTATGTGGTGTAGGTATACGTAAAAGAAAGCTGGACCATCCTTGAGTTGGAGAGCTTAGGTGATGATGTGTACATATGCGGCTGCTCGACCACCATGACCGAGGGTTTGAAGGGGAACTAGGGTTATACCCTATTTTGCCGCTTAGGTCGGCTGGTTGTAAATCTGAAATTGTAATTACACTTTTAAATGTATTTTGGGATCCCAATGTATACAGTAAACGTTTTAGTGAAACGTTGTATCTTTGACAAAAATTTTTAACCCTAAACCGTTAATCGCATTTAGTTACACGATTATGGCCAAATGACTCGTCAAATAAATTTAGCACTATTTAAAATACACAATGTAATGGTCCCTGGATAGTAGGGCTTTAAAATTCCAGTGTTCTAAAGGTTTTTTGAGATTGATTTGGATGTCAGGAAATTGAGAATGTCGTTTGCAGTTTCAATTGCATGTCCCCTGAACGAAGTTGGTGGAGTTGAGTAACTTAGCAAGCATCTAACCATTTCTAATAAAGTTCTGTTTCGGCATTCCGCTACACCATTTTGATGCGGAGTACCCGGGGCAGTAAGTTGTGATAAAATCCCAACTTTAGTTAAATGATCTTGGAACTACATATCCAAATATTCTTCACCCCTATTAGATCGCAAGATCTTTAACGTTTTACCTAATTGGTTCTGAGCCATCGCTAGGAATTCCTGAAACTTTGAATTTTTTTATGAATTCCTATGCATTAGGTAAAGACATATGTATCTAGCGTAATCGTCAATGAAAATGACGAAATACTCAAAACCACATGTGGCTTGTACATTCAAAGGTCTACAAACATCTGAATGAACAAGTCCAAGTGGTTCTTTGGCCCTATCACCTCTTGCAGAGAATGGACGCTTGGTCAGTTTGCCTTCTAGACAAGATTCACAGATGGGTAATTCACCTAAGGTGAGTTCCCTCAAAGGCCTGTCCTTTGTAAGTCTTTGAATCCTATCATAGCTAATGTGATCTAGTCTCAAATGCCATAATTACACCATGTTATCGTTATCGGTCTTTTGACGTTTATTGGTCCTAGGTTTATCTACTTTGAATGAATCATTGATAAGAGTGAGGGGTTCATTAGGTCTTACAATATAAAGCCCGTTTTCTAAACATGCAATACACAATTGTGATCCATTGAAAGAAATAGATATATTAGAACTTGAGAAAGTCATAAAAAATTGTTCTAATTACAACATGGAAACTGAAATTAAATTTCTACTAAAATCTGGAATAAAAAATACATCATTTAAAATTAAAAATTTATTTCTGAACTTCAGATGAGCTCTTCCTCTATCTTGGACCGCAACGAACGCTCTGTTCTGAACTCTAAGTTTAAGCCGCCTTCGTCCACTTCCTCCCACGATTCAAGAAGTTGTAAAGAATTACAAACATGGATAGTAGATCCATAATCAATAATGCAAACAGATTTATCATTCTCTAAAAAACATGTTTCTAAGATAGATGAATTATAATCATTGCCTTTGTTTTTCGCTCCTAGAAACTTGGGGCAATCTTTCTTCCAAGGCCTTTTCTCTTTGCAGTGAAAATACCTACCTTTACCTTTCTTGTTTTTCTTGTTCTTCCTCTTAGGCGTCTGTGCACTTGGTTGTGCACTCGCCTTTGCAGGCTTGAGGTTGTTGTTTTGTCCACCTTTCCTCTTGTTTCCAGCTTTGGAAGACGAAGCTTGGTTAGCTTCAGCCTTAGCTGGATCAGCAGCAGTAGTAGTAGTTGTCCTCTTTTCTCCTCCCTTACTTGGTCCACTCATGATAGACTCAAAATTCTGAAGCTCGTTCATGAGCTGCGTCAGACCATAGTTGAGTTTATTCAACACATAGTTGGTGGTGAATGGTAGGAAAGCTGGAAAGAGACTGTTGAGGATTAAGCCAACTTGAGTTTCCTCATCTATTATGGCTCCATGCAGTTCAACTTCCTGAAAGTAGTTTGTCATCTTGATCAGGTGATCACGAACATGTTGAGAAGGTGCCATCTGAGCATTGGCATATTTCTTGGTGGCCTCAAAACGAGTCTGCGCTGACTTGGCACAAAACATGTCTTGGAGTTGATCCATGATTTCGTAGGTCGTCTCGACATTCTCCATATTTTTCTTGAGAGTGTCGACCATACTAGTCAACATGTAGTACCGCCCCTTGTTGTTAGTCGCCTACCAACACTCATACTTATCCCTCACAGACTTGGTGGCTCCTTCAGCTGGAACTTCTGGGGATTCCTTAGTCATGACGAACTTGGAGTTGTCACCAATCAACACAATATTGATGTTCTGCTTCCACTTAAGGAAGTTCTTTCAAGTGAGTTTCTCCATAGAAAGTTGAGAAAGGATTGGAGTAGATACAACCATACTTAAAACTACAAATTATCAATAAAATAGAAATGAATCATATTTGCTCAATGAAACTTCTATTGACACAAATTTCAAGAAATAGCACAACATATACCAAAAATATGTAAGATATGAGAAAAAAAAAATACCAAAAACAACCATATCTCTATTTCTTTAGATTTTTAAATAATCTATGATATCCTTATCCCGGTTGGTGAGAGTAAAAAATACCACTAGTTAAATAAAGTTGTAAACTTATTTAATAATGGACACCATCATTAACAACCTACTATTCGATCAAAATAAGAAAACAAAATCTCTTATTATATGAGCTAGACTCATGGTTTCGATAATCAATAGATTTAGTCCTAGTAGTCACCGTATGGGTGAGTCTAGTAGAATTTGACCTATAATTATCTATCTTTCGAAATCTAACCTGGTCAAAATAACTAATGAACACCTTCCGTAGGGGGACGAATCAAAGTGTCTCGAGGTCCCATTAAGTTATTGACCTTGTTAAACTAACAATGGAGATCAAATATTAATTTTTAAAATAAGTTCATTATAAAATTAGTATTTTTATTATTAATTTTCGAAAATTAATAACTATGGTTCTCCAAAAAATTGTAAAATTAAATTTTTAAAACCAAAGTCATATAATCTTCTATTAATTCTAAAGTGTCACATTAAAAAAAATTCAATTAATTTAGAATTAATTTGTTGCTAATTATTTAACAATTGGGCTTGTATGGAGGAGGGTTGTGTCCAGTATGTTGTTCCCACTACTAAGGCCCCCTAACTTCCACACAAGGTCCAAAAGACAAGAATTTAAACCTTCGTTTTAGTAATTGTTATTAATTGATTAGGCACACTATAGTCATCCAAAACAAATAGGCCTTCACAAGTGGAATCACCCACAAGAGAGGAATTTAAACTTTACATTTTCTAATGGGCCCAAATAAAACCTATCATTTTATGAATATTTTATTTGGCAAAATTCATATATTAAGCAAACATATGGGCTACTATATGCATCTAAGCCCAATAGCAAAAAATACCACATATAGTTCAAACAAACATGTTATAATTTGATGTGCCTAATCATGTTACTATATGAACAAGTCTATGAATTTATATAAAAACACCACAATTTATCTCATTTGCAAAAATACGACAATTAATTTTCTAGAATTTATCCAAAATTTGAATTAATTAAATTTTGTAAAAAAATAAATAAGTCAATTTAAATAAAATTTATCAACAATTAACCAAAATAAATTTAAATTTCATTTATCAACAATCAACTTAGTTTAGGCCATTTTGAAAAATATTAATTTAATTTAAATAGGATTTATCAATAATTAACCAAAGTTAAAATTTTATTAATTGGTTTGAAAATCATGATATTTTTAAAAATCCAACCAGTTATAAATTTTAAAAAAATATATCATTTGCGATTTTTGAAAAAATATCTTAAATAGTTAAAAAATTCAAATATCTATAAAAATATCTCGTCAACAAATTTTTAAATTTCAAATAATTTAAATATTAAAATCCATTGAATAATCAGATATTAATATCTTAAAATATCAGATTTAAAAAAAAAATCAAGTATTAAAAAATTTCTTTAATATATGATAACTTAATTCTAATATTTTAATATATACAAATATTTAAAATTAATTAGTTGACTTATTTTTAAATTTGAATTTGAATCTTTGTAGAAAATATCTATTTTTTTAAAAGATCAAATAACAAAAATATCATATTTTAAAAAAGATAATTTTAAATTATAGAAAAGATATGATATTTTTGTATTAACCCATTGCAAAATACATTCAAAATTCATATTTTAAGAAAAAAAGTCATTGTTGGCCGCAACCAGAGCTTGAAAATTTAAGAAAAAATCTTCGCAGGCCGCAACCTGTGAACAAATAACTTAAAGGAAAATATTTATTAGTACAAAGATTGAGAGATGAGGTTTTTCTTTTTGAATAAATTTGACTATCTTATTTTTTAAACTAAAGAACGAGAGCTTGTGTGATCTTTTTACCATAGGGAAGTGCCAATAAACTAAAGAATATGAGTAGGATCATTTTTATGAGATGATAAAATCTTCTTGAGAAGATGAATAGATTGGTGATCCACTACATAAGGCTTGGGATAGAAGCCTGCTACCATGGGAGCTTTCTGCAAGAACGATGATGTAAGAAAAAGAAGAAGAAAAGGTGAACAAGAACAATGATGATGATGAAGAAGTTAATTTTTTTAGGTTTTAAGTTTAAATTATATTTGGAATTTTAAATATTTATGTTTGATTAAAAAATATTTTTGTATTTTAAAATAATTTTAATTATTTTTTAATTTCAATTTATTTTTAATTATTTAATTAATTCAATAATTAATAAAAGTAGGGGCATTTTGGTCAAATTAATTTTTTTTTTACCCGGGTTAGGGTATTATTTTGTTTCATTTTGCAAAATGCAGGATCCGAATTGACATTTAACAAAACAGATGGTCCAATCGGTAACTTTTGCACAACACATGGCCCAAAATGATATTTATCATTGATATAATTATAACTTTTTTATGGTAAATGGTATTTAATAGAGTTAATATCTATTTATATAACACCTCCATCAATATGTCAATTACATTAGTGATCCTAATATAGATCACATGTATTCATAATATTAGTAGATCGCACTAGCAACGAATAATTAAATTCCTTAACTTTAATACATTGCGAACTTTTTAATTCATTATCTATAATATTAATTATTTCGTATTTATACAAGATTATAGCTACATAAATCAATTAAGAATTTTATGATATTTAAATACTATTCAACTAACAATATTTAAAGAACATACTATTTGAAATCTATCAAGTGTCCTTGTTATCTTTTAGTATAAATTACGAACATCCAATCCTAGCAATCTTCAGGAACATAGACCACGATCTTCCAAAAGGTTCTCTACACCTCAATATCTGTGTGGTGTTAGGAAAAACTTATTCAGGATCTTGTTTATTTTCATGTAGATCTTATATTAAACAAATTAATATAAGAAAACTTAGAATATGTTTCTAAAGTTGAATTCATACAGAGATAATGATGAGAACACTTCCATTATTGTGCAGCGGAATGATTGAGTCATTCCTTCAGTTTCTCTAACCCTTGTATCCTTTCTGTCGTAGGGTATTACTAAGAAATTGAACCATTCTTCAGCTTTCTTCACAACCTTCCAAAGTATCCTTAGAATCACCTAGACTATAGTGGACAATAATGATATAGATAGAAGAGAAAAGCTGAGGCTTATAAAATGACTTATACTGTAGAGAGAATATAAAACCTAGAGCATTAAGAATAGATCTTCAGATCTTCTCAAAACATCTGATGCTAAAATCTGATTTCAACTCTCACTTAGCATTCCTTTTATAGGTTCAATTAGGTAATTTATTTTAATTAAAAAATCAATAAAATAATAGATAATAACATCCATTAGGTCGAAATTCTCATGGGCTTTAGGCCCGTGAAATTTCCCATTTAATTATAAGCCCATTGGACTTAAAATCAAAGCCCGTATTGTTTTCTATTGATTAATTATTTAAATCCTTTGTAAAATTAAATATTTATAATTTGAACATTGATTTAAACTTATTTATTAATTTAGATACCAATTTATCTTAATTAATAAATCTGTCATAGTTTCTCTTTTCTTGTCTAAATTACATAACTCTGTGAAACTATCCAAAATTGACCTAATGAACTTTGATAATTCTATTTGATGATTAAATCAATTAATTGAGACTATCTAGATGATTTTATCTAAGGTACAATGGGGACCATGGGCCTATGAAATCAAGGTCCAATAAGTTATAATAAATCTAACAAATAAATTTACTAACTTATTAATTCCTCGTGACTCCACTAAAGACTCGGAATTGCATTCTTGAATTCATAGAATGCTCTATAAGCAATATAAATACGTTATTAATTATCCATTGTTACAACCATAATTGTCACTCAATCCTCTATAGGCGGTCTACAATGAGATGAGACTAAAATACCTGTTTTACCTCTCATTGTATTTTATCCTTAAAACGCTTAGTTCCTTGTAAATAATATTTCAATAAACTAATATTAATTACTGAAATGAGATCTCTATCATTTAGCACCTTGAACCAAACTAAAAGGAAACCATCATTTCACTTCTTCATCAGAAGCTATAGATGTCCATGTTTATGATTAACAATCCCACTCAATTATAGTACCGAGTTCCCAAGATGTAAGTATGGGCTAGTCCGTAGGGTAAGCTGGTAACGAACAAGTCAAATAATTCAAATAATACAATCAGTTAGAATACTAGCCACTCAGAATTGAGATTGAATTGACCTATGATCAACTATATGATATGATTAGAATAAATAATAATGGTATGTTTACTTATCCTGTCTACTGTCAATATCGGTTTAGTCCAATGTACCAAATACACTCAATCTTATCTACTTTGCCAATGTTATTGAAAGAACAGAACACTACAATGTGTAAGTAGATCATATCGTAGATTGGCAAGTCAGGGTAAATCCTGTGCACTGACTAATCTTAGGACTAACTTATATTTGAACATATAATCATACTTATATTCCACTGTGATTACGTCACTATAAATACAATTAGTTATATGCTCGGGATTTAATAGAAGTTTATATTAAAAAAATAAATATGAAAATATAACATGTGAGCAAAGTGATTGACCAAGTCAAAAAATAATTTATATTCTTTTATTGATAATAAATGAGATTACAAAGAAATTGAGTTTTAATTAGGGCAAAAAACCCCTACATGTGGGCACGTAGAGAAACAATGAGATATATTTAGCGAGTCACAAGATGTACTTAACACATGAGATGTTCGAATTAGGCCTGAGAAAATAGGTAGTTTTCTTGTGAAGAAAAATAGATCGCTATATTTTTCTCTCCGTGTGTTGGTGAAAAACTGAGTTAATTTGATCTTGTGAAATAGCTTGATCTATATTTATTTTAATTAATAGCTGATGTATTTTTTAAAACACCAATAAATTATCTTTCAAATAAAATATCTTAAATCAAATTTAACTATTTTTATTATTTAATTAAAATAATAATTAAATAAATAAAAGAGCCAAATACTGAGATTCTTCTCATCCACACGCCAACTACAGTCCCAAGGACAGTGTGTGGCATGTGGCACTACCCAATCATTGGTGATAACTTTAGAATATAGAGTTATCTAACATGCTTTTGAACTATAAAAATGAAATAATTTAGAGTGATTGAAATAATTGTGTGAGATCAAATTGTGTTGTAATATATTCAATGTGTAATTGTTGTTGTTTTTGTGTCTTTGCTGCTAAGAATGATTGGAAATACCTTAAGAATGCTAGAAAATTAGTTTGTGTATGTTTAGGTACAAATCCTTTATTTGGAAGTTAACAACAAATTAAGTGTGAAACTTTTGTAACAGAATTCCTAGATTTGCTGCAGCATTGATAAATGAGTTTTTGGCTCGTTTATAGTCTAGTTTTTAGGACGGTTTTCATTAGTTTAGGGTTATTTTATTGCAGATTTATGTTTGTTTGTTCATGTTTCAAGGTTTTAATGCTAAGATGGTGAAAAGAGTGGAATAAAGTGAAAGTGGAAGAAAATGGAGTTATTTTGGAGAAAATCGAGTCATTCAGGAGTAAGAAGTCCAAGTAATGTTTCTGTGAATAGCGCTACAACACTAGCACAATTGCGCTACAATGCTAGAAAGATGACATCAAGGCATTTTTTTCTATAGACCTAGCGCTACAACGTTGGTTGGATAGTTTTTACAAGGATTTGGCTCTATTTAAAGCGCCATAGCGCCCGAACACTAGCGCTATAGCGCTGTCGATGCGATTTTTGAATTCTAAGCCACTTTTACAAGGGCAAAATGGTCTTTTAACTTGTGGGCATTAGGAAACTATTTAAGTGATATTATTCTGTGAATTTGAGGAGGCTGATTAGTTTTATAAACTATAGATTTAGAAAAGACTGCTATGATTATTGTTTCTAGATTTCTTTTTTTGGTTTATTATTTTCTAGATTTCTTCTTCATCTTAATTCTTTAGATTTGTTCTATTTAATCTTATTATGATGTTCTATTATTTGAATGTTATTATTATTATGTCTAATATGAACTAAACACTTTTATCTAGGGTTTAATGTAGTCACTTGGATTTCTATTTAATCTTATTATGATGTTCTATTGATTTTTCTTCTTTATTCTAATCTACATAATGTTTGCTTAATGCTAGTAAATACCTGATCAATATTTGCTTGATTTATGATTGTGATTCAAAATTCGAAAGATGAGAATTGAATATGCTATTGTTATATAAACATAGGTTACATATTGGATGAAAGTACCTGTATGACTTGTGTAGTAATTAGGTTTCTATGCTTAATGCCTGCTATATGTTTAAGTTTATCACATAGATGTAGAAAACCTGCATATAGGATGAGATCTTATATCTTGAAAAAGAATAGGAATCGATTTATGTTAACCTGCTATTAGAATAGGGAGAAAGAAATTTAGAACTGATTAATAAAAATTGATAGAATGAAATGTTGATGAAGTTAATACCCTAGTTCTTTTTAATAGTGACTTTCATCTTTTAATTAGTTATTTTTGTTCATTGTTATTTAAAGTTTTAAAATTAGATTTATGCATCAAAATTGTGTTTTCCAAATAGAAATTAAATAACAATTATTGGTAATTGGTTAATAGTCTTTGTGGGAATGATACTCTATTTACCATCTATATTACTTGAATCGATTGCGTGCACTTGCGTACATATTTTCACAATCAAGTTTTTGGCACCGTTGCTGGGGACTTAATTTCCAATATCAAAGTTAATTATTTTTTGTTCTAATTTGGTTTCAATATTTTATACTTATTCGGATCGAGGCTGTTTTATGTTTCAAGAATTATTGGTATATGCGGGGAAGTAGACAAAAGGAATTCATACATATAGATCTTGAAATTGAGAGAATGTGAAGAGAAAATTGCAAGATAAAGAAAAGGTTGGATTTCACCATGGCTGAGAACATAAATAATGGTGTGAACAACAATGCAAATCAGGGTAATGCACCTGAAGCCGATTCGCCATTGAGAAACTATGTACTCCCTATTGTTATAGGGATACATTCAAGTATTTGTCCTTCTACTGTTGAGGCAAATAATTTTGAGATTAAACCCTCAATTATTCAGATGGTACAAAATTGTGTACAATTTGGGGGGTTACCAAATGAGGATACAAATCTCCATATCACAAATATTTTAGAGCTGTGTGCGGCATTCAAAATGAACGGGGTGAGTAACGATTTTGTAACGCCCTGGTTACTCCAAGACTGTTACTGTGAACTTTGAATTGTGCTTAACTCGCTAACCAAGTCATTTGGTTATAAAAATGCATCTAGGTGTTACTAATAGGCTAAGGTGAAAAACTCAATCAAAAGGAAATGATATATTTTATTGAAAACATAAAAATATACATGGGCCCATAAAAACATTTACCAGTTATTTACAATCCAAAATGGTCATTACAATATAAAAATTACAACCCGCCGACCTAAGCGGCAAAAATAGGCTTAACCACTAGTTCCTCCGAGAAACTCCATGGCCGTCGTGGTCAAGCGGCCGCATATGTACACATCGCTACCTAAGC
This sequence comes from Humulus lupulus, assembly GCF_963169125.1. NCBI lineage: Eukaryota > Viridiplantae > Streptophyta > Magnoliopsida > Rosales > Cannabaceae > Humulus > Humulus lupulus. The sequence continues at coordinate 107,341,489 of NC_084797.1, read as the reverse complement.
TCTCCACTCAAGGTTGGGTGAGCTTTTCTTTCCCTTTACCTGCACCACATAGCACCCGTGAGCCAAGGCTTAGCAAGAAAACTCATCACTACATATATACAATATCAAATGATGATTATGATAATCATACTAGGCTTATAGCCCTAAACAGATGAGTGAATATCACTTCAATATTCTAGTAACCATGTTGGGGCTTGTAGGCCTAATCACATAATATCGAGATTCTACTAATCATGCTAGGGCGTGTAGCCCTTATAAGATGAGTGACCGATAAGTAAGTCACTAACTTAAACCAGATGAGTGACTATGGAGTCACAAACTTGAATCAGATGAGTGACTGATGAGTAAGTCACTAACTTGGGCTCCGCACCCTTAGCCATGTGACGATGGAGTCACCTGGGCCTTCTAGCCCTGGCTCTAAGTAACTAGCTATTAGACTAGACAAGCGCTTTTGTGTTCATCGAACTTAAGGTTGGTCAAGCATTTCATGCTTATGACGATAATGCTTATGTCGATTAGATCTAATATTTTCGGCTTGCATTAAACATGCTAATATCGTTCTTGACTCATAAGCCAATACCATACGATCAATGCTCAATACTACTGCCAAACTTGACTAATAAGTCACAGCTTCACAGTCAATACTGACACCATTGTTGATTCCTGACTCATAGACCAGTGCCATTCACAGATAAGCAAGATTGCTAAGCATTTAATATGAAATCAATGTCCACATATAATGTCCACATATATAACACTCAATATGCGTCATTAATAACCATGCATGCCACATATGGGGTGAAATTTTCTTACCTTTGGTTCGAGCGAGAATTAAGTTAAAAAAGCAACCCTTGAGAACGATCGATCCTTTGATTCCTTAGCGGTCACCTAGTCATAAGCAAATATAACTTCCATCAATGAAAATGAGCAATGAAAGGTTCATGACGTAAACCTCACTCTCGGGACCTTGAATCATACCCAAACGACTAGTAGATCGATCTCGAGCCTTAGGAATTGAAACCCTGAGCCAAAAACCCTCAAAAGTGCCCAAAATAGGAACCAAGAAGAACAAGGTAGCGTTGTAGCATTGCCCCCTAGCGCCATAACGCTACAAGCAGGGAAGTTTGCCCTGACTAGCACTGTAGCACCCTCCTTTGGGCATTGTAGCGCTACAACCAGGCTGAACTGCCCTGGTTTTTTCCTCCTTCGATTTCACCACTTTCAACCTTCAAGAATTGATCCCAAATTCCATCCAAACTCCCAACAGAACCAAAAAACCACACATACAAGTCCTAGGAATCATAACCCAATCAATTTTTTGCCAAAAACTCCCATCAATTCTCAACTATCTAATCTAGAATTCAAGCTGAAAACCAAATGAAAATAGAGTAGAAAACCAAAGTTCTAATGTAGAGAAACTTACCTCAAGCTCAGTATGGAACCCTCTTCAATGGTGGAACACAACCCTAGACCCTCAAGGTTCACTTCCCTAGCTTGATCCTTCAAATGGAGCTCAAAAATTCAAAGAGAAAAGGAGAAGAAAAACTATCAGGAGAAGAAGGAAACTATGCTCTGTTTCGCAAGTTTCTACAACCTTGAATGGTTTATATCAATCCTTAGGTGAAAAGACTAAAATACCCCTAGGCTTAAGTAAAACCCTTTACAGCCACCAAGGGAAAAACTGCCCTTTCTCGCCTATTTCATTAATTATACCTAACGCTCTCAAATTCCTGTTATTCCCAATATTCTCAAATACTAATAAATTATATCCCATTGCCCTTTAATTTCCGGTAATGTTCTAATCACCAAATTACCCTGAGCCCCGAAATACACCCCGTTATGACCAAATCGTGAACTTGCGTTCAAAGATCGTCTCATGCCGAATAGCTCGAACAAATTCACATAAGAATGTGGCCTCATTCATAATTCACCAACATGCATGCAAATATACAATTATGCCCCCAATGGGAAAAATTACCAAAATGCCCTTATAATGAAATGTGGTCCCACATGCATGTATTTATCATCATATAATAATATAATTCACATAAACATGCATATAATCATTTAATGGCATAATAAATAAATTATGGCCCTCCCAGCCTACTAATCCAACCATTAAACCTCATTAGGGATTTTGGGGCATTATAACTATCCCCTCCTTACAGAAATTTCATCCTCGAAATTTACCTGAACAGCTGAGGATACTGATTTTGCATAGCTGACTCCAGCTCCCAGGTCGCTTCCTCGACCTTGTTGTTCCTCCATAATACCTTAACCAAATGTATTGTCTTATTCATGAGGACCTTGTCCTTTTTGTCAGTCACATCAGATACATACCTTCGAAGAGCTGAAACATGAAATACGTTATGCACGACTGACAATGCCGGTGGTAAGGCCAACCTGTAAGCCACCTGACCAATCCTCTCCAGAATTTCAAATGGACCTACAAATCTAGGGCTCAACTTGCCCTTCTTCCCAAACCTTCTCACCCATTTCCACTGCGAGACTCTAAGGAAAACATAGTCTCCCACTTGGAACTCCACGTTCCCGCGCTTGGGAGCTGCATAACTTTTCTGCCTACTTTGAGAAGCAAGCATCCAAGCTCTAATCTTCTCAATAGCCTCACTGGTCCTCTAAACTGCCTTAGGACCCAAGTATCTCCTTACTCCTATCTCATCCCAATGAATGGGAGATCTGCATTTCCTACCATACAAAATCTCATAAGGTGCCATCCTAATGGTCGACTGATAACCGTTGTTGTAGGAAAACTCTATCAAAGGTAGATACTTACTTCAGGATCCACCAAAGTCCAGCACACATGCTCCCAGCATGTCTTCCCATATCTGGATCGTCCTGTCAGATTGTCCATCCGTCTGAGGATGATAAGCAGTACTGAACTTCAACTGTGTTCCCATGGCATTCTGCAAACTCCCCTAGAACTTGGAAGTAAAAGTGGGGTCCCGATCTGACACGATCGACCTTGGTACTCCATGGAGGCGCACGATCTCTCTCACATATAGATCTGGATACTGGTCAACTGTATAAGTAGTCCTCACTGGTAGAAAGTGAGTTGACTTGGTGTAGCGATCCACAATAACCAAAACCGAATCATGTTGAACAACAGTCCTGCGTAACCCCATCATGAAATCCATCGTGATGTCCTCCCATTTGCACTCTGGGATATCTAGAGGCTATAATAACCCTACTGGCCTCGGATGCTCACCCTTGACTTGTTGACATGTCAAGAACTTAGCCACATACTCCACTACATCCCTCTTCATCCCAGGCCACCAATACAATGACCTCACATCCTAATACATATTTGTGGTGCCTGGATGCAAAGAATAAGGAGTAGTATGATATTCATCTAGAATCTCCCGCCTCAAAGCAGTGTCTAACAGAACACATATTCGACCCTTGTATCTCAACAAGCCCATCTCAGACACTGTGTAATCTTTGGAAACTCCAGCTAGAACATCTTCTCTAATCTTGGTCAGTTGTGGATCACCTAACTGACCCTCCTTGATTCTTTCTAACAGCGTAGACTGTAGCGTAATATTGGCCAACTGGCCCACCAGCAACTCTATACTAGCTCTGGTCATATCCTCTGCTAATTCTCTGGCTATCAGCCTCGCACTATAAATCTGTCTCGGACCCTTCCGGCTTAAAGCATCCGCTACCATGTTGGCCTTTCCTGGATGATACAGAATCTCACAGTCATAATATTTTACTAACTCCAACCAATGCCTTTGTCGCATATTCAAGTCTTTCTGCGTGAAGAAGTATTTCAGGCTCTTGTGGTCAGTATAAATCTCAAACTTCTCCCCGTAAAGGTAATGCCTCCATATCTTTAATGAAAATACCACAGCCGCCAACTCTAAATCATGAGTGGGATATCTTCATTAATACTCCTTCAGCTGACGTGAGGCATAAGCAATCACCTTGCCCGACTGCATCAGAACACAACCCAAACCTTGATGTGAGGCATCACAGTAAATTACAAACTTCTCTTGATCTGTTGGAAGACTCAGAACTGGAGCTGTAATCAACCTCTGCTTCAGTTCCTGGAAGTTGTTCTTACACCTGTCTAACCATACAAACTTTTGATTCTTGCGTGTCAGCTCAGTCAATGAGGTAGCAATCTTAGGGAACCCTTCCACGAAATGTCTATAATAACCTACCAATTTAAGGAAACTTCTCACCTCTGAAGCATTCTTTGGCCTTGGCCAATCTCTGACTGCCTCTATCTTGGCTTGATCTACCTTAATCCCCTCCTTACTGACAATATGCCCAAGGAAAGATAGCTGAGTTAACCAGAACTCACACTTCTTAAACTTTGCAAACAATCTATGCTCCCTCATTCTCTATAGAACCAACCTCAAATGTTGCTCATGCTCTGACTTTGACTGAGAATAAACAAGAATATCATCGATGAAGATGATCACAAACTGGTCCAAATAATCCTTTAACACTCTGTTCATTAAATACATAAAAGCAGCTGGGGCATTAGTCAATCCAAAATACATGACTAAGAACTCATAATCCCCATATCTAGTGCGAAAAGCAGTTTTTTGTATGTCTCCCTCCTTGACCCTCAACTGATGATAACCAAAACGAATGTCTATCTTTGAGAATACCCTTTTACCTTGCAACTGATCAAACATATCATCTATCCTTGGCAGAGGATACTTGTTCTTAATTGTTAACTTATTCAGTTCTCTGTAATAAATACACATCCTCAGAGAACCATCTTTCTTCTTAAAAAACAAAATTTGTGCACCCTAAGGTGAGAAACTAGGTCTGATAAAATCCAAATCCAATAGCTCTTGCAGCTATTCTTTCAATTCTTTTAACTCAGCTGGGGCTATTCTGTAAGGTGCTCTAGACACTGGCTCCATCCTTGGTGCTAGTTCTATCACAAACTCAATCTCCCTGTGTGGTGGCAACCCTGATAAATCTTCTGGAAACACATCTAGAAATTCACAGACTAATCTGGTCTCTTCTGGTCTCACTGGCATGACATGAGTGGTGTCAACCACACTGGCTAAGAATCCAATGCAACCTCCTTGCAATAGATCTCTAGCCCTCAAAACAGAAATCATAGGTATGCGAGGTCCATACACAGTACCAACAAACACAAAAGGATCCTCACCTTCAGGCTCAAAGGTGACCATCTTCCTTCTGCAATCAATGGTTGCCCCATACTTCACTAACCAGTCCATACCCAGAATCATGTCAAAGTCAGTCATAACTAACTCTATCAAATCCACTGAAAACTCTCTTTCCTCCACTGTCACTGGCAAAGATCTAACCCGTCTCCTGGATACCACTAACTCCCCAGTGGGTAATAAGGTTTCGAACCCCACAACATAATTATCCCATGGTCTACACAGTCTATCAATAATTCTATTAGCAACAAAAGAATGTGTAGCACCAGAATCAATCAAAACAGTATAAGGGGTTCCAACACTAAGAAGCTGACCTGTAATTACTGAGGGTGAAGCCTCAGCTTCTGCTTGTGTCAATGCGAACACTTGAGCTGGGGCCGAGCTGTCTGATTTCCTGGGTTCTTCCTTTCTTGCCTTTGGGTGGTCTTTCTTGAAATGACCCACTGCCCCATATAAGAAGTAGGCATTTGCCTTACACTATCCCAAATGGTGCCTCTTGCACCTAGGGCACTCTGGATAAGTCTTCCAGGCCTCACTGCCACTCTGACGACCCATTGTAATACCACGTGGTCGCGTATCAGGACCTAGAGTTGTGAAAGTGTTAGGAACCTTCTTCTTCTGATCACTTGGGCCTCCACCCCTACTCGAACCCACAAATGGAGGACCTGTCTTCCTATACTGTCTTCTGGCAGCATTGTCTCGCCAAATCTTGTTCTCTGTGCTCTCAGCTGTGAGAGCCTTCTCAACCACCTGTACATAAGTAATAACTCCAGCCACAATGGTGATACGAACATCCCAGGCTAATCTAGGTTGTAGCCCTTGAAGAAACCTCTCCCTACTGGTCCCATCAGTGAGCACCAGTTCCATGGAAAACTTTGCCAATCTATCAAACTTCAGGGCATATTCAATTACTGATAAACTCCCTTGAAGTAACCTGATAAACTCCTCAACCTTAGCAGCCCTGATGGCATCATTGTAATACTTCTCATTGAACAGAGGTCTAAAAATCTTCCCAACTCAAGGCATTGATGTTTCTGGTCTGGGATATAACTTCCCACCAAATTCGGGCACCCTCTCAAAACATATACGTGGCACAGGCCACCCTCTCATTACAAGACACCCTCATGAAGTCAAGGATGGTGGTGATCATGCTCATCCACTGCTCAGCCTTCAAAAACTGGAGGTTGTAGTTTCCTGAACCTTTCATAAAGAGGTTCCCATTTTCTTCCAACCTCAGGTAGCTGCTCAACTGCTGGCACCAATACAGGTGGTGCCACAGGCAAAACGTTCCATGTAGGAACTTGCTGTTGTCTCAGGAGGCGAATTTCTTCTTCTTGCCTCAATACTCCAGCCTGCAAGTTATTAAACAACTGTTGCCAGTTATCAGAAGCTGGCTGTGGAATCTAATTCTGGTCATTCTCTTGATCCTGTCTGTTATTCTGGCCTTGATCTTCCTGGCCAGCTGATGAATCTGTCTGTCTTGGAATCATTCTTATAACTTAAACTATGTTGAAACAATCAATGCGACTAGTTAAGCAGTCATAACTAATCCTCTTGCCGCCTCACGGTCCAAGATCAACAGATAATCACCCATATTCCAAATTTTATACAGATATACAAATGGATACACGAAGATAACATTTAGAATTTAACACGTATCAGTTGATAATTTACAATGAACAATACTAATGAGTATGTTATAGCAATATTAGTACTAATAAGCACGTTCTTGCTGATGATGCAGTAGTCAAGGCCCAGCCTTATCAAGGTATTACATGTAGACAGGTAAAGCATTTATACTTTATTTAAGCAGTTAAATATATAACTACATAAATAATTACCAAACCATGAGTCAAGCTTGTCTTCAGTGGCAAGTGTACATGCCCAGCCAGTCTACAGGAGCCCTAAACCTTTCCACGCTCTGATACCAAGTTGTAATGCCCAGGTTACTCCAAGACTGTTACTGTGAACTTTGAACCGTGCTTAACTCGCTAACCGAGTCATTTGGTTATAAACGTGCATCTAGGTGTTATTAATAGGCTAAGGTGAAAAACTCAATCAAAAGGAAATGATATATTTTATTTAAAACATAAAACTGTACACGGGCCCATAAAAATGTTTACAAGTTATTTACAATTCGAAATGGTCATTACAGTGTAAAAATTACAGCCCGCCGACCTAAGCGGCAAAAATAGGCTTAACCTTTAGTTCCTCAAAGAAACTCCTTGGCCGTGGTGGTCAAGTGGCCGCATATGTACACATCGCTACCTAAGCTCTCCACTCAAGGCTGGGTGAGCTTTTCTTTCCCTTTACCTGCACCACATAGCACCTGTGAGCCAAGACTCAACAAGAAAACTCATTACTGCATGTATACAATATCAAATGATGATTATGATAACCATATTGGGCTTATAGCCCTAAACAGATGAGTGAATATCACTTCAAGATCCTAGTAACCATGCTTGAGCTTGTAGCCCTAATCATATAATATTGAGATTCTACTAATCATGTTGGGGCGTGTAGCCCTAAGCAGATGAGTGACTGATGAGTAAGTCACTAACTAAAACCAGATGCGTGACTATGGAGTCAAAAACTTGAATCAGATGAGTGACTAATGAGTAAGTCACTAACTTGGGCTCCGCACCCTTAGCCATGTGACGATGCAGTCACCTGGGCCTTCTGGCCCTGACTCTAAGTAACTAGCCATTAGACTAGACAAGCGCTTTTGTGTTCATCGAACTTAAGGTCGGTCAAGCATTTCATGCTTATGACGATAATGCTTATGTCAATTAGATCTAATCTTTTTGGCTTGCATTAAACACGCTAATATCATTCTTGACTCATAAGCCAATACCATACGATTAGTGCTAAGTACCATTGCCGAACTTGACTAATAAGCCACAACTTCATAGTCAATACTGACACCATTTTTTATTCCTGACTCATAGGTCAGTTCCATTCATAGATAAGCAAGATTACTGAGCATTTAATATGCAATCAATGTCCACATATATAACACTCAACATGCCTCATTAATAACCATGAATGCCACATATGGGGTGCAGTTTTCTTACCTCTGGTTCGAGCGAGAAATAAGTTAAAAGAGTGACCCTTGAGAACGATCGATCCTTTGATTCCTTAGCGGTCACCTAGTCATAACCAAATATAACTTCCATCAATGAAAATGAGAAATGAAAGCTTCATGACCTAAACCTCACTCCCGGGACCTTAAATCATACCCAAACGGTTAGTAGATTCGATCCTGAGCCTTAGGAATTGAAACCTTGAGCCAAAAACCCTCAAAATTGCCCAAAATAGGAACCAGGAAGAACATGGTAGCACTGTAGCACTGCCCCCTTGCTCCATAGCTCTAGAAGCAGGGAAGTTTGCCCTGGCTAGCGCTATTGCGCCCTCCTTTGGGCGCTGTGGCGCTACAACCAGGCTGAACTGTCCTGGTTTTTTTCTTCTTTGATTTCACCACTTTCAACCTTCAAGAATTGATCCCAAAATCCATCCAAACTCCCAAAAGAACCCAAAATCCACACATACAAGTCCTAGGCATCTTAACCCAATCAATTTTTTGCCAAAAATTCCCATAAATTCTCTCAAGATGAAAACCAAATGAAAATAGAGCAGAAAACTAGAGTTCTAATGGCTAGAAACTTACCTCAAGCTCAGCATGGAACCTTCTTCAATGGTGGAACGTAACTCTAGACCCTCAAGGCTCACTTCCCTAGCTTGATCCCTCAAATGGAGCTAAAAAATTCAAAGAGAAAAGGAGAAGAAAAACTATCGGGAGAAGAAGGAAACTATGCTCTGTTTTGTAAGTTTCTACAACCTTCAATGGTTTATATCTATCCTTAGGTGAAACGACTAAAATACCCCTAGGCTTAAGTAAAACCCTTAACAGCCACCAAGGGCAAAACTGCCCTTTCCCGCCTATTTCATTAATTATAACTAACACTCTCAAATTCCTATTATTCCCAATATTCTCAAATACTAATAAATTATATCCCATTACCCTTTAATTTCCGGTAATGTTCTAATCACCAAATTACCCCAAGCCCCGAAATTCCTTACAAGCCAACTCTATAGTTACTTGGGAAGACTTGGCTCAGAAATTCCTTTGTAAATATTTTCCTCCGACGAAGTCAGCCAGAATTAAAGGAGAGATTAATAACTTCCATCAGCTTGATGGGGAGTCTTTATATGATGCATGGGAATGTTTTAAAGAGTTGCAAAGGAAATGCCCACATCATGGAATAGAAAAGTGGATGATGGTTCATACATTTTACAATGGTTCGGGGGGAAATACAAGGACAATTATAGATGCAGCATCAGGAGGAGCGTTTATGAGAAAAAGTGTTAATGAAGCTTATGAATTATTGGAAGAGATGGCCATGAATAACTATAATTGGCCTACTGAGCGTCAAAATAAGAAGGCATCAAGAGTCTTAGAAGCCAATCCTATTGCTTTATTGATCGCTTAAGTGGCATCTCTAACAAAGCAATTGAAGCAGAATAACCTCGCCGCATAAGCAATGCAAGTATAGAATGTCATGAGTTGTGAGATTTTAGGGGGATCGCATTCTTATGAACAATGCTCGAGCATAGCTAGTTGCTCAACATATGTAAATAATATACCTTTGGAACAGGCACAGGTTATTGGTAACTTTTCAAGACCTGCACCCAACACCTACTCAAATTCATATACTCTTTCATGGAAAAATCACCCTAACCTGTCTTGAAAAAATAATCAATGGTTACAACCGCAGTATCCACAATACCCACCTCAACAACCACCTCATCAACTGACTTATGGACTACATTCTAGGCCTTATTATGATCCAAACCAATGCTCATCTCATCCACCACCACATCCTCCAATGAACCAACCAACAGTGCAGCCAGACCAATTAAATCAATTCATGACAGAGACAAGGTCTTCAATCAGGAATTTGGAGACACAAAAAGGTCAATTGGCTAAAATGTTTTCTAGTAGACAGCAAGGGAATTTGCCTAGTTCCACAGAGGTAAATCGTATAGAGCAATGTCAAGCTGTCACTCTGAGGAGTGGAACTAAGTATGATGAACCTACAGTGGATGACAAGGGGAAGAAGATGGAGGATCAACATGTGACTAGTCCAGTAAAAGAGGAGGTTACTGAAGATCTTCCAAAGACAGAAAAGCCAAAATACACCGAGCCTATGACAAGGATTCCATATCCTCAATGGTTCTGAAAGGCCAATCTTGACAAACAATTCTACAAATTCCTTGAGGTATTTAAGAAACTTCACATTAACATCCCTTTTGCAGAGGCTCTAGAACAAATGCCTAGTTGTGTGAAGTTTATGAAAGAGATATTGTCTAATAAGAGAAAAATGGAGGATTATGAAACCGTTGCATTAACTAAAGAGTGTAGTGCAATTATTCAAAAGAAGCTTCCTCAAAAGATAAGAGATGTGGGCAGCTTCACTATACCTTGGACCGTTGGAAACTTTCATTGTGAGAGAGCTTTATGTTATTTGGCTACAATAATTAATATAATGTCGTTGTTTGTATTTAAAAGGCTTGGTTTGGGGGAAGCTAGACCCACTACTGTTACTCTTTAACTAGTTGACCGTCATTAACACACCCCAAAGGTATTATAGAGGACGTTCTGGTAAAGGTAGATAAGTTCATTTTCCCAGCAGATTTCATTGTATTAGATATGGAGGAAGATGAGGACGGTCTATTATATTGGGACGACTAATTTTAGCAATGGGGCAAGCGTTGATAGACATTCAGAAGGGTGAGTTGAGGCTTAGAGTACAAGGTGACGAGGTTGTTTTTAATGTTTTTAAAGCCTTGAAATATCCTTTAGCTAGTGAGAGTTGTTTTAGTGTTCGTGTATTGGAGGAATAAGAAAAAAGGGTCCAGTCTATTGAGGATCCACTTGAGTGGAGTTTTATTGCAAGTCTTGAAGAATGTGATGGTACTGAAGCCAGTGAATATGTTAAGTGGTTGAATTCATCAGGGAAAATTTATAAAAAGAAATATGAGGAATTAGGGAAAGTTCCCAAGAGACCTCTCCCATCTATTGAGAAGGCACCAATTCATGAGTAAAAAACTTTACCTGATCATCTTAAGTACGCTTATTTGGGTAAGAATGACACTCTCCCAGTTATTATTTCAGCTTCATTCTCTGTGATTGAAGAAGATAAGCTTCTTAGGGTGTTGAGGCTCACAAACTAGCAATTGGTTGGACGTTAGCAGATATAAAGGGTATTAGTCCTTCAACAGTGATGCACCGTATATTAATGGAGGAGGATAGTAAGCCTAGTATTGATGCTCAGAGGAGGCTCAATCCTTTAATGAAAGAAGTGGCAAGGAAAAAAATATTAAATGGTTGGATGCAGGGGTAATTTACCCAATATCTGACAGTGCTTGGGTTAGTCCTGTCCAGGTAGTCCCGAAGAAGGGTGGCATAATGGTGGTTAAAAATGATAGTAATGAAATTATTCCAACTCGTACTGTGACGGGGTGGAGAATTTGTATTGACTACCATAAGCTAAATAAGGCCACTAGGAAAAACCATTTCCCTTTTCCTTTTATAGATCAGATGTTAGACAGATTGGCAGGCCATCCTTATCACTGTTTCTTGGATGGGTATTCGGGATACCATCAAATTCCCATAGTACTGGAGGATCAAGAAAAGACTACCTTCACATGTCCTTATGGAACATTTGCATTTCGGAGGATGCCATTTGGGTTATGTAATGCTCCCGCTACCTTACAAAGATGTATGATGTCTATCTTTTCAGACATGGTGGAAAAAGGTATAGACATTTTTATGGATGACTTTTCAGTCTTTGGGCTCTCTTTTGATGGATGTTTGGCTAATTTGGAAAGGGTTTTGAAAAGATGTGAGGAGTCAAATTTAATATTAAACTGGGAGAAATGTCACTTTATGGTGATAGAAGGCAGTCTTGGGCCATAAGATTTCACACCATGGTATTGAGGTAGACAGGGCCAAGATATTGATAGTAGAAAATTTACCTCCTTCGGTATCTGTTAAGGGGGTTGGTAGTTTTTTGGGCCATGCTGGATTCTATAGGAGGTTTATAAAGGACTTTTCAAAAATTTCAAAGCCCTTATCTACTCTACTTATGAATGGTGTGGTGTTTGATTTTGATGCTCACTGTTTAAGGGCATTTAATACAATGAAGGTGAAATTGGTATCTGCTCCGATTTTTGTGTCGCCGAATTGAGATCTTCCCTTTGAATTAATGCGCAATTCTAGTGATTATGCAGTAGGAGCTGTTCTTGGACAACGAGTTGACAAGGTATTTTGAATAATTTATTATGCTATTCGAACCTTGAACGATCCTCAGTTAAATTATGCAACTACTAAGAATGAATTACTTGCAATTGTCTTTGCATTCGACAAGTTTAGGCCATATTTGATTGGTAATAAGGTGATTGTTTACATAGATCATTCAGCTATTAAGTACCTTATGACCAAGAAGGATGCTAAACCTCACCTGATTCGATGGGTCCTATTATTGCAAGAGTTTGATATGGAAATTCGTGATAAGAAGGGGACAGAAAATCTAGTTGCAGATCATTTATCTAGATTGGAAAAAGGAGAAGAGCATAATGAGAAAGAGGAGCAAATTGATGAAAAATTTTCAGATGAACAATTATTTTCGATTGAAAGTGAAGAAAAGCTACCTTGGTTTGAAGATTATGTCAATTATTTGGTAGCTAAAGTTGTGCCTCTGGACATGTCAAGGAAACAACTCAAAAAAGTTCCATTTGGAAGTCAAGCATTATTATTGGGATGAGCCCATTATTTTTCGTCATTGTGCAGATCAAGTAATTAGAAGATGTGTCCCGGAAGAGGAGATGATTTCCATACTCACTCATTGTCATATTTTACATTGTGGGGGTCACTTTGGAGGAATAAGGACAGCAACAAAAGTTTAGTAATGTGGGTTTTATTGCGTTATTTAAAGATGCTTATGCCTTTGTTAAGAGCTGTGATCGTTGCCAAAGGACCAGTAATATATCAAGAAGAGATCAAATGCTGATGGCTGGAATTCTGGAAGTTGAGTTGTTTGATGTGTGGGGAATAGATTTTATGAGACCTTTTCCATCATCTTTTAATAATAAGTACATTTTGCTCGTAGTAGATTATGTTTCTAAATGGGTGGAAGCTGCAGCAACTCCTACTTGTGATGGTAAGGAGATACTTAAATTCCTTCATAAAAGTATTTTTACTCGGTTTGGTACTCCAAGTGCCATTATTAGTGACAGAGGCAGTCATTTTTGCAACAAATCATTCACAACTCTATGCGCTCGTTATGGAGTTCATCATCGAAAGGCCGTGTTTTATCATCCACTTGCTAATGGTCAAGCAGAAGTGTCAACCCGGGATATTAAAAGTATTTTAGAAAAACTGTAAACACATCAAGGAAAGATTGGTCAAAAAAGCTTGATGATTCACTGTGGGCCTATCGCACAGCCTTTAAGACTCTGATTGGTATGTCACCATATCGGTTGGTGTTTGGGAAGGCATGTCACTTACCAGTAGAACTTGAGCACCGAGCTTATTGGGTGGTGAAAAAGCTGAACGTTGATTTATTTATGGCAGGACAGAATAGGCTTCTTGAGTTGAATGATCTTGATGAATTTCGAAATGAAGCTTATGAAAATGCAAAGATTTATAAAGAAAAGTCTAAGGCTTTTCATGATAAAAGGATAATTAGAAAGGATTTCCATCTGGGAGATAAAGTGCTGTTATTTAATTATAGATTGAAGCTGTTTCCAGGAAAACTAAAGTCTAGATGGTGGGATGTAGTGACATAGAGAAGAAATGTTGTTGTTATGACCTGGGAAGAGTTCAGAAGCATCTTTAATGAGAAATATTACAATGTTGCAGTCTGAGTTGTGAAGGTTTATGAGTTTATCAACCTGACTCAGAACCAGTTGACAGTTACTAAGTATGCCTTGAGATTTTACCAATTGGCAAAGTTCGCACCAGATTTTGTGCCAACTGATGCGGCAAGAAGGGATAGGTTTGTATGAGGGTTGAATGTTATGATTGCCCGAGATGTTAATATTACTTTGGATCCAGAGGCTTCTACATATGCTTAGGTAGTGGACAAGGCCTTTACAGCTGAGGGGGTCGAGGATCAGATATGGAGAGAGGGCGCTACTAGGCGCGATGCTAGGAGGACAGTGCCTCCTTATACTGGATCCAGTTAGGGTAGTGGCCCCATTGAACAGAAGAGAAAGGCCCTAGATTCTTTTGCTCCTCCTAGCTCGGATAGGAGGGCACGGGGTGCTTTTAGTAGCCATCAGGGCGGAAGTGACAACTGGAGGAGTTTTCAAGTGTGTCCTTGATGCAGACGATGACATCAGGGAGAATGTAGGATCAGGGCCTGCTTTATTTGTGGGAGTATCAATCATCTGAAGAAGGATTGCCCACAAGCCAGGAAAGAGGAGCTGAAGAAGGGTGACAGTCTCGCTCCTGCCAGAGTATTCACCTTAACTCAGACTTCTAGTGCCGGTTCTTCTTATACTGCATTGATTGATTTAGGAGCTACTCATCTTTTGTGTCTGCTAGAGTGATAGATCAGCTGTGTAGACCTAGTTATTTGTATGCTAGGGGTTTTCAGACTTTGTTGCTGACTGGGGAACTTGTAGTCTCTAGGAGATGGATTAGAGCACTGCCAGTAGAGATAGATGATAGAGAGTTATATGTTGATCTGATTGAGTTGCTGATGGATGACTTTGATATGATTCTAGGGATGTATTGGTTATCAAAGTATGGGGTGACGATTGACTGCAAGCGCAGGATGGTGACTTTTGAACCAAAAGGGGAGGTACCCTTTGTATTTGTGGGGACAGGTAGTGGACCGCGAGTACCTATATATTAGCACTAAAGGCTAGAGACCTGATGCAGGAAGATTGCATAGGATTCCTAGCGATCATTGTGGATACCTCTAAGGTTGTGTCGGTTGGACCGAGTGAGACCAGATTGGTATGTGAGTTTCCAGATCTGTTTCCAGCAGACCTGCTTGGGTTGCCGCCACAACGGGAGATCAAGTTTGTTATAGAGTTGCTACCGGGGGCAGAGCCAGTATCTAGGAAACCTTATAGAATGGCTCTGGTAGAGTTGAAGGAATTGAAGATTTATTTGCTGGAGTTACTAGATTTGGGGTTCATCAGACCGAGTTTCTCGCCATGGGGTGTTCTAGTGTTGTTTGTTGAGAAGAAGGATGGATCTTTAAGAATGTGTATTGACTACAAAGAGCTGAACAAGTTGACTATTAAGAACAAGTACCCATTACCTAGGATCGATGATTTATTTCACCAGCTACAGGGAAAGACCGTGTTTTCTAAGATTGATCTCCGGTTAAGTACCATTAGTTAAGGATAAAAGAGGACATACCAAATACTGCTTTTCGCATGAGATATGGACACTATGAATTCCTGGTTATGTCCTTTGGATTAACCAAGGCCCCAGCAACATTTATGGACATGATGAATAGGGTTTTCAAGGACTATTTGGAAAAGTTCGTGATTGTTTTTATTGACGACATACTGGTGTACTCTCAGTTAGAGACAGAGCATTAGCAACATCTACGTTTGGTATTGCAGCGGTTGAGAGAGCATAGGTTATATGCTACTGCAAGTCATGTTTCTGGGACATATTGTTAGTAAGGAGGGGATTCTGGTTGACCAAAGTAAGATTGAGGCAGTGAGAGATTGGCCTAGACCGAGCAATGTTCCAGAAGTTAGGAGTTTTATGGGATTGGTAAGGTATTATAGGTGGTTCGTTGAGGGGTTCTCCAGGATATCCACACCATTGACTGAATCGATGAGGAAGTGGAAAAAGTATGTGTGGACAGACAGGTGTGAGAACATTTTCAAGGAATTGAAGCGGCGACTGATCACCACCCCAGTGTTGAGTCTGCCGATAGACAACGAGAAGTTTGTGGTTTATTGTGATGCTTTCAGACAGGGTTTAGGGTGTGTGCTAATGCAGGTTGGAAAGGTGATAGCCTATGCATCGAGACAACTAAAGGAGTATGAGCAAAGATATCCCATGCATGATCTGGAGTTTGCAGCGGTGGTATTTTCACTCAAGGTTTGGAGACATTATCTGTATGGTGAAAAGTGTGAAATATACAACGACCATAAGAGTTTGAAATACTTCTTTACCCAGAAGGATCTGAATATGCGGCAGACATGGTGGCTCGAATTTGTAAAGAATTATGATTGTGATATCCTATACCATCCTGGGAAGGCTAATGTAGTGGCTGATGCATTGAGTCGGAAGGGCCCAAGACAATTGTTCAGTTGGAGACAGATATCTGATAAGTTAGCTGAAGAGATGACTAGAGCGGGTATAGAGTTAGTGGTTGGTCGGTTAGTCAACATCACTCTTCAGTCTACACTCCTTGAGAGGATCAAGGAAGCGCAAAGGAAGGATCCTCAATTGAGAGGGCACAGAGAGAGTGTCTTATTCAGAGCGAATAAGGAATTTTCTATCTCGGGGATGGGATTACTGAAATACAAAGGTCAGATCTGTGTTCAAATAGATTATGGTATCTGATGAGAGATCTTGGATGAATCTCATAACACTTCCTATTCTTTACATCCAAGTACGACGAAGATGTACCAAGATTTGAGAGCTTTGTATTGGTTGTCAGGAATGTAGATGGACGTGGTGGATTTTGTGGCCAAGTGCTTAACTTGTTAGCAGGTAAAGGCTGAACACCAGAGGCCAGTGGGGTTATTGCAGCCTCTAGGGATTCCAGAGTGGAAGTGGGAGGATATCACCATGGACTTCGTCGTTGGTTTGCCGAATACTGTAGGACAACATGATTCAATATGGGTGATTGTGGATAGGTATACCATGTCCGTCCACCTTTTACCTGTCAGGACGACTTATACCGTGGAACAGTATGCCGAGCTGTATGTGAAGGAAATTGTTCGACTTCATGGGGCTCCGGGGTCGATAGTATCCGACAGAGACCCCACCTTCACCTCCAAGTTTTGGGAGAGTCTGCGGAAGGCTATGGGCACGCAGTTGCGGTTTAGTATTGCTTATCATCCTTAGACTGATGGACAGTTTGAGAAGATGATTAAGATATTGGAGGATATGTTACGAGCCTATGTATTGGATTTTGGGGGATCTTGGAGTAAGTATCTCCCATTGATTGAGTTTTCATACAACAACATTTACTAGGCGACTATCGGGATGGCTCTATATGAGATGCTATATAGGAGGAAGCGCAGATCACCTATCCATTGGGATGAGACAGGTGAGAGGAGGTATTTAGGTCCTGAGATGGTTCAGAAGACCAATGAGGTGATTGAAAAGATTAGAGCTCGAATGCTCGCCTCTCAGAGTCGCCAGAAGATTTTCTCGGACTTGAAACGCAGGGGCGTAGAGTTTCAAGTCGGTGACCATGTGTTCCTTAGGGTTTCACCCTTGAGAGGAGTGAAACAATTTGGTATTCGGGGCAAGCTGAACCCTAGGTTCATTGGCCCCTTTGAGATTCTGGAATGGGTTGGAGAGGTGGCTTACGAATTGGCGATGCCTCCAGCTCTATTAGGGGTTCATGACGTTTTTCACGTATCCATGCTCCAGAAGTATGTATCAGATTCTACACATATATTGAGTTATAAAAACTTGGAGCTGGACTAGGATTTTTCATATGAGGAGAAGCCGGTTCAGGTTCTTGACCAGAAGGATAAAGTCTTGCAGAGCAAGAGCATCACCTTGGTGAAAGTGTTGTGGAGGAACAACAAGGGTGAGGAGGCGATGTGGGAACTTAAATCAGATATGTGGGAGCAGTATCTCGAGTTATTTAGGTAATTTCGAGGACAAAATTTCTGTAAGGAGGGGATAGTTGTACCATCCCAAATTTGTTAATAAGGCTTAGGGCCTTTATTAGCGTGCTGGAGGGCAATAAGCGATTTATTATTTTAATATGTGAATTTGATGAGTATGCGATTAGAGATACATGTTTAGGTGAATTAAATATGCATGTGGGCCTCATTTGGTTATTTGGGCCATGTTTGTAATTTTATCCAGTTGAGGGCATAAATACAATACTTGTGATCTTTACCACATGTAAGAGGTGATATATTTGTGGTGCATGATCCGAGACAGTCCTAGGGAGCGGTTTAGCTAGAAAGCACAAGTCAAATACCCGACAAAGGGTGAGTCAAGGGGTATTCTGAGCATTAGACATTTTACTGGGTTATCAGGTTATGAAAATAAATAATTGGAGATATATTTGAAGTTAGGACGCTTAGGAGGAATATCGGGAAGATTTACCATTTTGCCCTCGTGGACATTTTTGGTACCCCGGGCCTTGGAGATCACCTAAGTGATCTCGGATAAGTAAGACAAAACATAAGCAACATTCAGAAGCTTGGCATAAACTGACCCTCTCCCTATCACTTGGTTTCTCTCCCTTTGAGTGCTTGAAGACTGAAGGAAACTTTAAGGAAATTAAGCTAGGAATTCAGAATTCAAGGTTGGAGCTTGGGAGACTTGTAGCTTGGGAGACTTGTAGCTTGGAACTCAGGGGATTAACTCAGAGACTTAATTGGGTTCAAAGGTAAGCTCTAAAACCTGGTGATCAATAGAATTTTGCTGAGTTTTGGTTAGAAATATAAGTTTATGCATGTGATCTAAGTTGTGAATTACTCTTGGATGTTTGGGCGTGTTTTGGGATTAGTTTTGTTAGGTTTTGATGCTGGGACCATTCTAGAATTATTGTAATGATAAGTAGAATTGTGGGATTGATTTTGGGGTAAATTGGCTTGGTTTTAGTTGTAAAAACAGGGGATTTTTCTGGGTTCGAAGGGTCAGGCTGCGACATTGTTCTTGGTAATTCATGGCCCTTTAGAACGTTTGGGAGGCTAGGAAGAAGGGCAGGTCGTGATGCCCTATAGGTTGAGTCGCGACGCACATAGGCTAAAAAGGGAGGTTGGGTTTCTAGTTGAAGCGGGCCACGACACAAAGCCTTGGGGCCGTGACGCTTAGTGGGTTTTTGGACCATCAGAAGGTTGTAGGCTCGGGAATCCAAAAGTTAAGGCTCAGGATGGATTTTATCACTCGGATTGATAGAATTCAAGATCCCGGAGATTAGAATTGTACCCCAAAGTTATTTAATGGATTAGAACTTGATGGATGGATGTTGTTGATACATTGTGACTAGGATTTCAGCGAGGCTCGGACTAGAGGACTGTGCATGGGATATCAGTGCTTGGGAAGCTTAGGACACAGGTAAGAAAACTTTTTTACCTGTAGAGCAGGGCATGGCCCTATAGTTTGTATTGCAGGGCACGACCCTATGTGATTGTGTTTTAGGGCGTAGCCCTATTATTATGTTTGTATTTGCTTAATTATTTATTAAGTTTATGCTATGTGTTGCATATCTATAAATGTACGGCAAGGGCCGGGAACGATGAAGACCGGGAACGGCAAGGGTCGGGAACGGCGAAGGCTGAGTACGACAAGGGGCCAGGAGCAGCGTTAAGCACGTGGAGTGCAAGTTTCCAGGGTGAGACCCTTATTGGATACCTGGGATATCCTCACGGTGTAGACACAAACCCAGGGCCTGGTAAAGTGCCTGGGATGGCATGGTCGTTATATGTTTAGCCTGTTGGCGGCTTTGTTATATGCTGATTGATATCTGTGCATATGTTGATTGCTTGTGTGGAGTTTTCTTGCTGGGCTTCGACTCACGAGTGCTCTATGGTGCAGGTAAGGGCAAGGGAAAGGTCGATCAACCACGAGTATGGAGAGCGTGAAGCGGCGTGTACATGTTCGGCCTGCCTGGCTGCCATGGCGAAGGGTATTTTTGGGAGATGTTTTGTATTATACCTAATTTTTTCATTTAATCGACTTTAATCATATTTTGAGTTGTAAATATTTCTGTTATCCAATAAATTAGCATTGGTGACGTGGCCAGTAATCTCTGGACACGTGGTTGACATCAGGAAGCGTCTGCTAGAGCATCGACCAGAAGACACCGTAGAAGCAGGGAAAGCCCGTCTTACCCGCGACCAGTCTGGTCGATGGTTCCGTGTACAAGGCAACATTTATGGGAAGATCTTTATGAATCCCGAATTTATCTCATACAATCTTCTGGGTATCCGATTATTCAGGAAAGAATATCTGTAACAATCTTTTGTAACCCTCCTTGAGCCTATAAATAGCAAGAGATAGCTCAAGGGAGGGGACTTTTGGGCTTTAGAATCATTCGTAACTATAGTAATTCTCCAAATAAACTTGTATTGTTCTTTAGAGGTTAGTGAAACTCATCGAACCCTGGTTCTTTGATCACCCTTCTGATTCTTATATCAATAACAGTCTAAGTGGACGTAGGTCATTACCAGATCCTAGGACCGAACCACTATAAATTACTGTGTTTTCTTTACTTTTGTCATTACGTTCTTCTCTATACATTCATTCATAACAATCACGTTTCGACTCCGTGTCGGTTGGCCAAATCTTGGGTCAACAATTTCTAAACAGTATTTTGGGATCCCAAATACATAAAGCTTTAAAATTTCAGAGAATTATTACATTTTCAAATTATGTGATTTTTATTTCAGTTTACCTACACTTTTAACCTAAAACCACGATTAGCGAGTTAATTGCATGTTTTAAACTCACTTAGTAACGGCTCTAAGGAGGTAGGGTATTACACAGGTGGAATCAAGGCTAACCCCGAGAAGATCAAAGCATTGATGAAGTCACCTACCATAATCAAAGAAGTGGAAAGCTTAACCGGGAGAGTAGCTGCCCTCAGTAGGTTCATATCAAAGTCTACGGACAAGTGTGTTCCTTTCTTTAACTTATTGAGGGGCAGCAAGAAGATCCAATGGACCGAGGAATGTGAGGAAGCTTTCCAAGGCCTAATGGATCACCTCGCCCAACCTCCCATCCTAGCGAAGCCAATATATAGTGAAGTATTATTTATCTATTTGGAAATCACCGAGCATTCAATCAGTGCTGCTTTGGTAAAGGAAGAGAACGGGGTACAACACCCTATATACTATATCAGTAAAAGGCTGGTAGGTGCGAAGTCTAGGTATCCCCCTCTTGAAAAACTAGCCTACTATTTATTAATCGCCTCTCGAAAGCTGCGTCTATATTTCCAAGTACACTCGATCCGAGTCCTGACCAATCAACTGCTGAGACAGGTTCTTCAGAAACCAGAGGCCTCGGGACAATTACTTAAGTGGGCAGTGGAACTAGGACAGTTTTACATCACTTATCATTCGAGGACAGTGATAAAAGGACAATCATTGGCAGACTTCATAGTCGAAGGCACCAACCTTGAAGACCTTTCCTACCAATCAGAAAATGGAGATATCGAGAAGGAAGGAGATACTCCTGTATGGAAGCCATTTGTTGATGGAGCATCCAATGAACACAACTCATGTGCAGTAATCATACAGATCACTTTGGAGAGCCACTGAATCCATTGCGCTCTCATATTTGGACTCAACGCTTCAAACAACGAGGCTGAGTACGTGGCATTATTAGCAAGATTACGCTTTTCTTGGGAAGTGCATGCACAGTCTTTGGAGATATTTTGCGATTCCCAGCTAGTGGTGTACCAGGTACTATGGGAGTATCAAGCCAAGGGACTTAGGATGGTGCAGCACCTGAACAAGGTAAAGGACTTGTTGGCACAATTAAAAAAAATACTTAATTATACAAGTCCCGGGAGAACAGAATGCCAATGTTGATGCCTTAGCCAAGCTTGGCAGTGCCAAATATGAGGACACCCTGAATATCGTTCCCATCGTCTCCTTGGCGGAAAGAAGCATAGTCGAGGAGGAGGCAAATTTATTATTTCGAATTATCTGTATAACAGCCATTGTGCTGCAATGAATGAATGAATTTAATTTCTTAAGTTTCACGTAATTCTTTAAATTTCTTTAAGCGAGGGACTTGTCACTTTGGACCTGTTAACCGCATCGGATCATGTTCGATTCTAGTCCTTGAGGGACCTATCGACCCATGTGATCCAAAAGCGAGACAGGTCCTAGGACCTTGTTGCCAATTTATTGGATCATGTTCGATCTTGGTTCTTGAGGAGCCTATCAACCCATATGATCCAAACAAGAGACTGGTCCAAGGACCTTGTCGCCAAATTTATGGATCATGTTCGATCATGGTTCTTGAGGAGCCTAGCGACCCATACAATCTAAAAGAGAGACAGGTCCTAGTACCTTGTCGCCAAATTAATGGATCATGTTCGATCTTGGTTCTTAAGGAACTTATCGACCCATACGATCCAAATAAGACAGGTCCTAGGACCTTGTTGCCAAATTATGGATCATGTTCGATCTTGGTTCTTGAGGAGCCTATTTACCCATACGATCCAAGCGAGAGATAGATCCTAGGACCTTGTCAACAATTTATGGATCATGTTCGATCTTGGTTCTTGAGGAGCCTATCAACCCATACGATCCAAACAAGAGACTGGTCCGAGGACCTTGTCGTCAACTTATTTGATCATGTTCGATCTTTGTTCTTGAGGAACCTATTGACCTAAACGATCAACAAAGGAGACTGGTCTGAGGACCAGTTGCCATTATTTGATCACGTTTGATCCTGGTTCTTGAGGAACCTATTGACCTATACGATCAAAAAAGAGACTGGTCAGAAGACCAGTCACCATCATCGGATCATAATCGAATCTGGTCCTAGGACCGATCGATAATTTTATCTAAGACTCGTTACAGGCTTGATTAGCCCATCTAGACCCGGTTGGTCCAACTTGGACATTTCTGTCTACAATCATTATAACGAGTACACGAGAGATTACGTAGATCATGATCGACACTTGCTACACAATCTTAATCTGTGTATAGGTATCATTACTACTGAGTATGAAACCATCACCCGACTACCAATGAGGGACAAGCATTTGCTGCTTGCATCATTCGGTGAAAAGGATAGTACTATGTGTCTAAATGCTTGAAGAAAGGCATGGTCAAGTAGCAAATGACCAAGGCTTTTAAACCCATGATCACTTGGGAGGCATATAGTACATATCGATTAGGGTATACACGAGCAATTAGGGCATGACCTTAAGTACTAAGCAAGCTCAAGTTTTTCTAGGACATTTTTTCTACATATGTTCTGAAAGTGCAAAAAACAAAAACAAAAAAGGCATTGGTAGGGAGATTCCTAGCCATGTCCCTTCTGGAGTGGTCGGTCAGTCCATCAACCCTGTAGGGTGGTCGGCCTATCACCCATGGGGTGATCGACCTGACCGTTTTGTTTATGGTACTTGGTGAAGTATCGTACTACTCACATTAACATGGTTGTTAGCATGAAAAACATAAAAGAGTAAGGTTGGTATGGCACGTAAAATACATGTGTTTAGAGTATACTGATACCTGAACCAATGAGGGCTGTGAATTGATATACCTAGTAAGCATTGGAAATAAAAAATTTCAATCAATACATTGGGTACTCATAACAAAACAGCATAAAGGCATAAAATGTCATATGTAAAAAATTTCAAGTACAAGGTGCCCCACCAATGGCATGAAAGGAAAGATAGAATAAAAGACCAAGAAGACTAACTAGGGGGAGGAGTATCATCTGAAGGACTACCCTGAGCCTCGACAGCCTCACGAGCCAGACACTTCCTAAGCTCCTTCACTCGTGTCTTCTCGGGAAGGAAATCCAAGTTCAGATTTTTGTTGGACTTCCAGATCAAGTAAAAGCAAGAGAAAGTTGTCCCTGAATACTCCTCTCGAGCCTTGTCCCGGGCAGATTTTTCCTCTTGCTTCTTCTCGACAAGAGCGTCCTTCAACAATTGATCCATGTCAGCAATCAACTTTTGTTTCTCGGCTTCAGACTGTTGGAGCTGATCGGCAAGTTTCCCCTCCATCTGGGTTATCTTGAGAGTCAACTCGATCACTTCCTGCTATTTGAGCTCAACGGTACTATGGAGGGTGTTGATCTCTTCAACCTTTGAAGCAATGTCAGCATCCCTAGAGCCAAGAACATGCCTAAGGTCCAGCACCTCTTGGTGGATAGCTTCAAGCTTGAAATGAAGGTTGGAGAGCGTAGAGGTATACTCCACAGACCTATCACGGACATGAGAGACTAGCATCAGTGCCTGCAAAAAATATACATGTGTTAGATAAATGTCAGAGCACAAGCTAACAAGGCAAGGAGAGAATTGTAAAGGACTCACACTCTGAATGTCTAGAAGTGACTTCGTTAAAATGGTGTTCAAGTCCTCATTCTTAATCCCATTAAAAGTTGGTGTCGTTTGCTCCAGATGAAATGCTCGGTCCATGAGGGCACCTAAGTTCTGTATAGCAGACTGATGTGGCTCAGATATGGGAGCAGGCGTAGAACAAGAAGCACCCACATCAGTGAAAATGGGAGGAACTGGTGTAGACAAAGATGGCTCTACCTCTGTGACAGGACTAGACGCCCAAAGAATTGGACTAGACGCCAAAGGAGTCAGAGGGGACACCTGAGGAGGAACCTCCATGACCGACTCAGCCTCAACGCTGGCCTTTTTTGCCACTCGAATAGAAGGATTGGCCTTAGTGGGAGTCGACCTCTGCTGGGTATGAACAAAACCAAACATGTCTGAGCCTGCAAAAGAAGATCAAATGTTAGAAGGATATTATGCACAAATGAATCATAAAAATAAAGGTGATAAAGTGTCGAACCTTTTGAATGAGATTCGAGTTCGAACGTAGTCTCATCAAAGTTGTGTGAAGCAAGGGATGAGAAAGCAACAGATGTAACCACCTCATCACCCTCATGTCTTGCCGGCACTGGTGAAGAGGGTACCTCCTCAACATGAATGGGTCCTGGAGAGTATATGGCAGTCATGGGCTCAGGACCATCATCATCCGAAACATTAGCTATGGTAGGAGGAAACAACCCCACCTTCCTAAGGTTCTCTGGAGTAACAAGGGTCTTGACATTCTTCTCCTCAGGGGTCATGGCAATCAGTTCCTTGTCCCTAACTGTCATAGCCTGGGTCAGGAGCGGTCTATAAAAGGGCCCATCGTGCTTAAACTTAGAGTAGTTGGCCCCTGCGTCCTTAGTAAAGACATAGTTGTCAGCGTATCTAAATTCCTTGTTATTTCAAGAGATTTCTTCCAAGAAGGTGTTGGTACCCTCGCTCATATAATGGTGGAAGTGGAAATACCCTGAGTTGCGCTAAGAAGGGTTTGTCTTCAAGTCAAACAGGTAGTGGATCTCGTGAGGCACTGGAGCAGCCCATTTCTTGTAGTGATAGATAATGTACAATGCAAATAAGGCCAAGATTGCATTAGGAGCCATTTGAGAAGCACTAATACCAAAATAGTTTGCAACACTACGAAAGTATGGATGAAGAGGAAGTAGGGCGCTAGACTTAATGGCAGAGCGTGTCCAAGCACACATGCCCAGAGGGGGGTCCTTAACTCTATCATCTAAACCAAGGATAGTAATAGACACGCCGAAGAGGTCAAAGGTATTCCTTAAGTTCTTTACCTTCTCTTCATTCATGTCAGAGGCCGCCCCCTTGAACCAAACAACCTCATAATCAGTAGGGCGAGGCTGCTCAACTGGTTTCCATATGATCTCACGAATGAAGGTTGCCCTAGAATCTGATGAATGGAAATCCTTTTATCGTCTCTTCTTTTGCTGCTCAGCTGGCAAGACTGTCTTGCTCTTGGAAGGAGAGCGAAACACCTTATGCCAGAACCTGTGAATAGAACGCTCTTGAGAATGAGTGGCATAGCGATGAGAACCCTCAGTATGTTCTAGCTGAGAAGAAGATTGATGGGGAACCCGACTAGTATCTTGATGCAAAGGGCGTTGTAATGAGTCTCGCTAACCTGACCTATCCCGCTGAGAAGAATGACTTCGTTGAGATGTGCCTTAGGAGCCGCGAGGCGTACTGTGCTGAGAAGAAATATGAGAAGAGCCAGGCAAGTAGCCCTAAGTGATGTGCCTGGCCATATGAGGATCATCTTTAGAGGGTTGCCGAGTCTTTAGTTTTACTCTCGCCATTGGATAGTACCTTTTCAAGAAATCTTCCTCACTAAACAAATATAAAGCGGAGCGAGGGAGAATCCTTTTCACCCTTTCCAAGAACTCATGGGGAGTACGCTCATTTACTGACTTGTCTAATGAAGAGGAGCTAGACATCCGCTACAGAAGCAAAATGAAGATTAAAGTTAGTAAATGAGCATAATGAAGCCAATAGTTGGGGGCATATCCATGAACTATGGAGTAAAAATGAAGAAATCAGGAGTAAAATTCTATATAGGGGGTCGGCCAGGTGAGCCTTAGCCTAGGCCGACCACCACAAATCCATCAAATTATGAAGCATTAAAAATGGGGCATAGGTGGTCGACCTACCACCTTAGGCCGACTACCCCAGGGATGCAAGCCTCAGATTAGTGCCAGAGGACCGTTCAAATCTCCAGAAAAAGTAATTTTTACAGTACAAGGAAGGCTCCCAAGGAGATCAATTGAGGTGAACAAATTAATTTTAGGGTCCCAAGTGGTCGACTTATGCTTGGGCCGGCCACCCTAGATCCTTGAAAATTGCCTAAGGCAAGAGAAAGGGAGTAATCGGCCCATGAAGCTCTAGTGGTGATCGGCCTAACCCTAATTCTAGACCTGGAAATCACTTAAGGGAAGGGAAAGGGAGTACTCGGACCATGAAGCTCTAGGGGTGGTCGGCCTAACCCTAATTCTAGGTTTAGAAATCGCCTAAAGCAAGGCAAGGGAATTACTCAGCCCATGAAGCTCTGGCGGTGGTCGGCCTAACCCTGTTCCTAGACCTAGAAATCGTACAAGGGAAGCCCTGATGGTTCTCGGCCCAAACGCAGTTCCTAGACCTAGAAATCGCACAAGGAGGAGCCTTGAAGGTACTCGGCCCTAACCCTGATCTTATCCCTGGAAATCACAGGTGCTAGGGTTTGGAGTCCCAGAAATCGCCAGACTAATGAGGTGGTCAGGCTAGGATCTTACATCCCTAGAAATCGCCCATCCTAGGGTTTATAACCCTGGAAATCGCCATTTTTTAAAGAAATCTCGATTCAAGTAAGTTAAAAATATTGGATCAAGATACACCAAAACAAGAAGAT
The DNA here is from genome assembly GCF_963169125.1 of Humulus lupulus. Taxonomy (NCBI): domain Eukaryota; kingdom Viridiplantae; phylum Streptophyta; class Magnoliopsida; order Rosales; family Cannabaceae; genus Humulus; species Humulus lupulus. Next base: position 107,314,163 of record NC_084797.1, on the reverse strand, counting down.
TCAGACAAAAATTCCTCAAAAATTCAAAGTGTTTCTTATAAATCTAAGCACATTTAAATTAAATGATGTGAGGATTAGAATAAAGTACTTACCAAAGATCTGAGTTTGATGAGGAACTGGAGAAATCAGACTTGGATCTTGTTTGGAAGTGGCACATAGAGCAGGAATGAGAAGAGAAGACCTACTTATAACCTCTCAGGCAGACAATATATGTTTAGGAACTCAAATTTCCTCGAAAAATATCTGATATGGTTAAAATTTAAAATTCCTTGAAAATTATTTATATTTTTAGGAAATCAAATTCCTTGAAAAACTATCTTATATTTTTAGGAATTGAAATTCCTTGAAAAATATTTTTAATTTTTAGCAATTAATATCCTTGAAAAATATATTATATTTTTAAGACTTTAAAACTCCTTGAAAAATATGTTATACTTTTAAGGATTTCAAATTTCCTCGAAAAATATATTAGATTTTTAGGAAATTATTTTTCCTTGAAAAACCTAATTAGTTTTAGGAATTTTTTATTGTCCCTAAAAAATTCGTACCGAGCAAATTATCGATAGTTAAAAAAGTACTATGTAATGTCTCGAGAGACTTGACTATTTAAGTACTGCTACGGTATGTTTCTCGGGCCATGATCAAGTTTACCATAATGTTGAAAACAGTACAATAAACTTAGGGGGCAAGTGTTATCCCTAACAAATACGAGGATGATGTGGTGAATGAGAATGCGACATGTGACATCACAAATTAGGGAAAAAATGACAAAGTATTGAGAAAAGACCGACGGGCAAAAAAGATAAGTCCAGGACCTATGGGGAAGTCGACCTAGCCTAAACCCCCTAGGGGTGGTCGACCTGACCCCTACCCCAAGGGGTGTTCGGCCTAAGCAGGCCCAAGAGCCCTAGGGGTGGTCGGCCTGACCTCTACCCTAGGGGTGGTCAGCCTCAGTGTGTCCAAGAGAGTGGTCGGCCTGAACCCTACCCCAGGGGTGGTCGGCCCCAATATACCCAAGGATCCCCAAGGGTGGTCGGCCTGACCCCAACCCCTAGGGTGGTCGGCCTGACATGCTCAAGAACCACCTGGGTGGTCAGCCCACCCTATTCTTCATAGGGTGGTCGGCTCAAACCCCCAAGTACACTTCACTGAGAAATACTCACTCTTGTTCAGACTAAGATCAACAGGCCTAGCACCTAAGCTCGGGTTGTCGGGCCTAGCACCTAAGTCTCATATACCAACTGAGACTTAAGTGTTAGGGTTTTATGCCCTAATTAAAACTGAATTTCTTTGTAATCTCATCTTATTATCAATAAAAGAATAGAAATCATTTTTTGACTTGGTCAATCACTTTGCTCACATGTTTTATTTTCATGATTATTTGTTTAATATAAACTTCTATTAAATCCTGAGAATATAGCTAATCTTATTTATAGTGACGTAATCACAGTGGAATATAAATATTATTATATGTTCAAAATATGTTAGTCCTAAGATTAGTTAGTGCACATGATTTACACTGACTTGCCAATATACGATATGATCTACTTACACGTCACAGTGTTATGTTCTTTCTAGAGCATTAGCAAAGTAGATAAGATCGGATCTATTTGTTACATCGGACTGGACCGATATTGACAGTTGATAGGATAAGTAAACATACTGTTATTATCTGTTCTAGTCATATCATATAATTGACCATAGGTCAATTCAATCTCAATTCTGAGTGGTTAGTATTCTAACTGATTGTATTATTTGAGTTCTTTGACTTGTTCGTTACCAGATTACGATACGGACTAGCCCATACTTACATCTTGGGTACTCGGTAATATAATTGAGTTAGGATGTTAATCATAGATATGAACATCTATAGCTTCTGATGAAGAAGTGAAATGATGGTTTCCTTTTAGTTTTGTTCAAGGTGTTAAATGATAGAGATCTCATTTCAGTAATTAATATTAGTTTACTGAAATATCATTTACAAGGAACTAAGTGTTTTAAGGATAAAATACAATGAGGGGTAAAACGGTATTTTAGTCCCATCTCATTGCAGATCGTCTATAGAGGATTGAGTGACAATTATGGTTGTAACAATGGATAATTAATAGCGTATCTATATTTTTTATAGAGCATTCTACGAATTCAAGAGTGCTATTCCGAGTCTTTAGTGGAGTCATGAGGAATTAATAAGTTAGTAAATTTATTTGTTAGATTTATGATAACTTATTGGAGCTTGATTTCATATGCCCATGGTCCCCAGTGTACCTTGGATAAAATCATCTAGATAGTCTCAATTAATTGATTCAATTATCAATTAGAATTATCATAATTGACCAGGTCAATTTTGGATAGTATCACAGAGTTGTGTAATTTTGCGAAGAAAATTGAAGATTGGTTTAGTTTCTTGGTAATACTCTGCGACAGAAAGGATACAAGGGTTAGAGAAACTGAAGGAAAGACTAATTCATTCCGCTGCATATAATGTAAGTATTCTTATCATTATTTTTTGAATTCAATTTTAGAAACATGTTATAAGTTATCTCATATGAATTTGTTTAATATTAGATCTACATAAAAATAAATAAAGATCATGTATAAGTTTCCTAACAACTGGCCTCAGAGCCTTTGGTAATCTTTATTTTCATGCATGGACATGTTAAAAATTGGATTATTTAATGTGTTTGAATAATTGGATGAATTTTCATGTGTTTATGAAGCATATTGATTTTAGGTGATTATTAGCAATTTTTAGGTTATTTTGTTGTGTTTTCTATGCTATTAATTTTTATATATGCTTTATTTTGTGTAAAAGATGGTAAAAATTAATTATAAAATGATTTTGGTTTGAAAAATTGAAAAAAAAAAATTTCTGAAAATTTTTGCCTGGCTGCCATTGCGTGTGCACGTCCCCGTGTGCACAGCCCGCGTGCACCAGCCACCCACGCGCGTGATGAACAGTAGCGGGTACTGTTCATCCAATTTTTTTTAATTTTTTTTTAAATTAAAGAAAAAAAAATGTGAAAATTTATTATTTATAATCAAATCCAAAAATATCAGATTTGTTTTATCATTTTTTTTTTAAATAAGATATTTTGTTGGTTGAAATTTAAATAATTAGATATTTTTTACAATGATTCAAATTCAAATTTAAAAATAAACTAACAACTTAATTTTTTTTTTTTAAATATTAAAATATTAGAATTAAGATATCAGATATTTTCTTTAAAATAATTGATAATTTTTATTAAATATTTATTTAAAAATATAAATATCTTTTATTCTATAGTTTTTAATATTTAAATTATTTAAAATTTAAAATTTGTTAGTTAGATATTTTTATGGATATTTGAATTTGATTAACTGTTTTGAAATATTTTAAGGTTTTTATAACTATTAATATTTTTTTTAAATGGTTAAAATATTAGCTTATTCTTGTAACAACACAAAATATTTTTGAAAAACAGTTAAGATATTGATTTTAAAATTTAAAATTGCTTAAATTTTGAAAAATGTCATTTTTCAATCAATTAATAAAATATTTTTTAATAAATGGGATTTAAATGAACTTTGGTTAATTGTTGATAAATCCTATTTAAATTAAATGAATATTTTTTCAAATTAACCTAAACCAAGTTGATTGTTGATAAATGAAATTTAAATTAATTATTGTTAATTATTGATAAATTTCATTTAAATTGACTTATTTTTGTAAAAATTTAATTAATTGGATTTCTTTTATAAATTCTAGATAATTAATTGTGGTATGTTTGCAAATGAAATAAATTGTGGTATTTTTGCATAAATTCATAGAATTGCTCATATAGTAACATGATTAGGCCCGTCCAATTATAACATGTATGTTTGTACTATATGTGGTATTTTTGCAATTGTGGTTAGATTCATATAGTGGCCCATATGTTTGTTAGATATATGGATTTTGCCAAATAAAATATTCATCAATGATAGGTTTTATTTGGGCCCATTAGAAAATGCAAAGTCTAAATTCCTCTCTTGTGGGTGATTCCACTTGTGAAAGCTCATTTGCTTTGGATGACTATAGTGAGTCTAATCAATTAATAACAATTAATAAAACGAAGGTTTAAATTCCTATCTTTTGGACCTTGTATGGAAGTATGAGGGCCTTAGTAGTGGGAACGACATACTGGATCTAGCCCTACTCCATACAAGCCCAATTGTTAAGGCCCATTTACCTGAGTTGGACTTAATTGTATAGGTTCATTATATTAGTAAAACCTAAATATTGATTAGCAACAAATTAATTCTAAATTAATTGAATTTGTTTCAATGTGACACTTTAGAATTAATAGGAAATTATAGAACTTTCGTTTTAAAATTTCTAATCTTACACTTTTTTGGAGAACAACAGTCATTAATTTTCTAAAGATAAATAATAAAAATACTATTTTTAATTTTATAATGAGCTTATTTTAAGAATTATATTCGATCTCCTCCGTTGGTTTAACAACTTCAATAACTTAATGGGGCCTTGAGACGCTTTGATTCATCCCCCTACGGAAGATGTTCATTAGTTATTTTGACAAGGTTAGATTTCGAAAGATAGATAATTATAGGTAAAATTCTACTAGACTCACCCCTACGGTGACTACTAGGACTAAATCTGTGATTATCGAAACCGTAGGTCTAGCTCATAAAATAAGAGATTTTGTTTTCTTATTTTGATAAAATATTAGGTTGTTAATAATGGTTTCCATTATTAAATAAGTTTACAACTTTATTAGTGGTATTTTATACTCTCACCAACCGGGACAAGGATATCATAGATTAGTTAAAAACATAAGAAATAGAGATATGATTATTTTGGTATTTTTTCTCATATCTTACATTTGTTTTTTTATATGTTGTGCTATTTCTTGAATTTTGTGTGAATAGGAGTTTTATTAAGAAAACGTGATTGATTTATATTTTATTGATAATTTGTAGTTTTAAGATAAGTAGTGTCTGTGCCAACTCCCATCCTTACTCAACTTTCGATGGAGAAACCAACTGGAGAAAAATTCCTTAATTGGAAGTGGAATAACAACATAGAGTTGATTGGTGACAACTCTGAGTTCATCATGATTGAGGAATTTCCAGAACGAGCACCGTGTCCGCACGTTCGTGATGGCACCGTCATTGCTCGTGATGGCACCATAAATACTTGGATAGCATTGTCTCCGCAAGTTCATGATGGTACCGTGTCCGCACGTTCGTGATCAACTCACCTATGGTCTGACGCAGCTCATGAACGATCATTAGACTTTCGAGTCTATCATGGGTGGACCTAGTAAGGGAGGAGAAAATAAGACTACTGATGTTGCTGCTGATCCAGCTAAGGCTGAAGCTAACCAAGCTTTGTCATCGAAAGCTGGAAATAAGAGGAAAGATGGAGAAAACAACAACCCCAAGCCTGCAAAGGCTACAAAGACGAGTGCACAACCAAATGCACAGATGCCTAAGGAGGAGAACAAGAAAAACAAGAAAGGTAAATGTAAGTGTTTTCACTGCAAAGAGAAGAGGCATTGGAAATGAGATTGCCCCAAGTTTCTAGCAGCGAAAAACAATGGTAATGATTATAGTTCATTTATCTTAGAAACATGTGTTTTATTGAATCATAAATCTGTTTGAATTATTGATTATGGATCTACCAACCATGTTTACAACTCTTTATAGCTTCTTGAATCGTGGGAGGAAGTGGATGAAGGCAGCTTAAAGCTTAGAATTGGGAACAGAGCGTTCTTTGCGGTCCGAGCTAGAGGAAGAGCTCGTCTGAAGTTCGTAAATAAATACTTAATTTTAAAAGATGTATTTTTGTTTTGGATTTTAGTAGAAATTTAATTTTAGTTTCCATGTTGCAATTAGAACGATTTGTTTTGACTTTTACAAGTTCTAATATATCTATTTCTTTCAATGGATCATAATTGTGTATTGCATGTTTTGAAAACAGACTTTATATTCTATGACCTAACGAACCCCTTGCTCTTAACAATGATATCTTCAAAGTAGCTAAACCTATGACCAATAAACGTCAAAAGACCAATAACGATAATATGACATATTTATGGCACTTGAGACTAGGTCACATTGGCTATGATAGGATTCAAAGACTTACAAAGGACGGGCCTTTGAGGGAACTCACCTTAGGTGAATTACCTATCTATGAATCTTGTCTAGAAGGCAAACTGACCAAGAGTCCATTTTCTACAAAGGGTGATAGGGCCAAAGAACCACTTGGACTTGTGCATTCAGATATTTGTGGACCTTTGAATGTACAAGCCAGGGGTGGCTTTTGAGTATTTCATCACTTTCATTGACGATTACTCTAGATACTCATGTCTTTACCTAATGCATAGGAAATCAAAAACATTTTCAAAGTTTCAAGAATTCTTAGCTATGGCTCAGAACCAATTATGTAAAACGTTAAAGATCTTGCGATCTGATAGGGGTGGAGAATATTTGGATATGCAGTTCCAAGATCATTTAACTGAACTTGGGATTTTATCACAACTTACTGCCCCAGGTACTCCGCAACAAAACTTTATTGGAAATGGTTAGATGCATGCTTAGTTACTCAACTCTACCAACTTCATTCTGGGGACATGCAATTGAAACTGCGAATGACATTCACAATGTCGTGCCATATAAATAAATCCTCAAAATACCTTTAGAATGCTGGAATGGTCGTGAGCCTAGTTTATGTCATTATAGAATCTAGGGGTGTCTTGCCCACGTCCTGAGGAAAAAGGAAGGAAAGCTAGAGTTGTGAACTGAAGTTTGCATGCTTGTTGTCTATCCTAAAGGTACTCGGGGTGGACTTTTCTATAGTCATTCAGAAAAGAAAGTGTTTACTTCTACGAATGCTACTTTTTTGGAAAATGACTATGTCCAAAACTTCAAACAACACAACAAAGTAGTTTTAGAAGAGATGGTTAAAGAATTGACTCCAACCAATGCTCCATCGTCATCAATGTGAGTTGATGATGAAATTCCCACTCTTCATGTCCAACCAACGCAAGTCGATTTAAATGAAGAAAGTACCACTGTTCCTGAGAAAACATTCACGGAGCCTCATTGCAATGGGAGTGTTTCAAGGAACCCAGTTCACTATGGTTTGGATGGTGAACCCAATATGGTTGTTGGTGACACTGGTGATGATGATCTGTTGTCTTTCAAACAAGCAATGGCTAGCTCTGAAAAGGAACTATGGCTCCAAGCCATGAAATAGGAAATGGAGTCCATATACTCAAATTTCGTCTGGGATCTTGTGGAAGCACCTAGTGACTTTAGGGCCATTGAGTGCAAGTTGATCTACAAGCGAAAACAAGGTGTTGATGGAAATATCGAGACTTATAAGGCCTGATCAATGGAAAAGGGTTATACCCAAAGAGAAGGCATGGATTATAAGGAAACTTTTAGTCTGGTAGCCATGCTCAAGTCCATTCGCATCCTCCTATCCGTAGCAGCCACTATCGACTATGAGATCTGGCAAATGGACGTCAAGACAACTTTTCTGAATGGAAAGCTTGATGAAGTCATTTATATGGATTAGCCTGAAGGATTTAAAGTAGCTGGACAAGAAAGAAAAGTTTTCAAGTTGAATAGGTCTATTTATGGACTTAAGCAAGCTTCTCGTTCCTGGAACCTTACGTTTGACGAAATAATGAAAACCCATGGCTTTGAACAAAATATTGATGAGCCTTGTGTTTACCAACTGAAGGCAAATCAAATAGTGGTATTCCTGGTTCTTTATGTAGATGATATCTTACTCATTGGAAACAATGTTAAGAAATTGTCAGATGTGAAGAATTGGTTGAGCACTCAATTCCAGACGAAGGATTTGGGTGAAGCAAGTCTTGTTCTAGGTATCCAGATCATTATGGATAGAAAGAACAAACTCTTAGCTCCATCTCAAGCAACTTACATAGATAAAGTGCTTGAACATTTCTCAATGACAAATTCCAAGAAAGGATGTTTACCGTCCCGCAATGGAATTCATCTTTCAAAGAAGCAGTCTCCATAGACTCCTAAAGAGGAAGATGCAATGAGAAAAGTTCCTTACGCATCTGTAGTTGGAAGTCTGATGTATTCCATGTTGTGTACTAGACCAGATATCTGCTATGCAGTGGGAGTAGTGAGCAGGTTTCAGTCAAACCCAGGACCGAAACATTGGATAGCAGTTAAGCATATCCTGAAGTATTTAAGGCAGGCTAGGGATTATATGTTAGTGTACAAGGGTGGTGTTCTGAACCTTGTAAGCTACACCGATTTAGATTTTCAAACTGATGTCGATGACAGGAAGTCTTCTTCTGGAATGGTGTTTACTCTTGGGGGTGGAGCTGTGATATGGAGAAGCGCAAAGCAGTCTGCAATATTAGATTCCACCATGGAGGCTGAGTACATAGCCGTGTTAGAAGCAGCTAAGGAAATAGTCTGGCTAAAGAAGTTCTATTCGGAACTTGGTGTTAGTCCAGACATGGATAAACCGCTTGTGTTGTGTTTGTGACAATACATGAGCGATAGCCAACTCGAAAGAACCTCGTAGTCACAAGACGAGTAAGCATATAGAAAGGAAGTATCACATTATTCGAGAATATGTGGCCAGGGGAGATGTGAAGGTTATGACAATTGCAATTGAAGAAAATCTTGCAGATCCTTTTACAAAGACACTACCAGAAGCTACATTTGATAACCATATCAAGGAAATGAGATTCGTAGAATTAAGGCATTAGTTTCAATTAGCGCAAGTGGGAGTTTGTTAGAGTTTTATGCCCTAATTAAAACTCAATTTCTTTGTAATCTCATTTTATTATCAATAAAACAATAGAAATCATTTTTTGACTTGGTCAATCACTTTGCTCACATGTTTTATTTTTGTGATTATTTGTTTAATATAAACTTCTATTAAATCCTGAGAATATAGCTAATCATATTTATACTGACGTAATCATAGTGGAATATAAATATGATTATATGTTCAAAATAAGTTAGTCCTAAGGTTAGTCAGTGCACAAGAGTTACATGACTTGTCAATCTACGATGTGTTCTACTTACACATGACAGTGTTATGTTCTTTCCAGAACATTAGCAAAGCAGATAAGATCATATCTATTTGTTACATTAGACTAGACTGATATTGACAGCTGATAGGCATGTAAATATACCGTTATTATCTATTCTAGTCATATCATATAGTTGACCATAGGTCAATTCAATCTCAATTCTGAGTGGTTAGTATTCTAACTGATTGTATTATTTGAGTTCTTTGACTTGTTCGTTACCAGATTACCCTACGAACTAGCCCATACTTACATCTTGGGTACTCAGTAGTATAATTGAGTTAGGATGTTAATCATAGATATGAACATCTATAGCTTCTGATGAAGAAGTGAAATGATGGTTTCCTTTTAGTTTTATTCAAGGTGTTAAATGATATAGATCTCATTTCAGTAATTAATATTAGTTTACTGAAATATCATTTACAAGGAACTAAGTGTTTTAAGGATAAAATACAATGAGGGGTAAAACGGTATTTTAGTCCCATCTTGAAATTTCGTTTTTAGTAATTACCAAATTAATTAAACCATGTGAATTAATTAAAGTGTGGAATGGTAATTAACTGTTTACACAGATTACAGTTCTGTCGGGACAGAAACCAAACTTGTCACGACAGAAACTGAACACAATAAAAAGACAGTGCAAAACAATAAAGAACATAGCAAATTTTTACAAGGTTCAGAAACCCTTTCGGATAACCTACTCCTTGGGGCCACGCCCAAAGAATAAAACCAATTAATAAAGAATCACAAGTACAAAAACATTGACTTAATCAAAATAAGACTCCCTCTTGACATTTGCCGCAACTTTGTTGTACTTCTCTTCACTAATCTGATTTTGATTGAAACGCTCAACCATTTGAACTCCCTTCAATGGCCAGCGAGTGCTTGCATCCTCCCGACGTAAGGTTTGTAAAAATCTTCTCCCGAAGACTATAAACGTTGTGTTCAAATTACAATGTGTATTCACTCATGAACATGGTATAAATTCACCACTAAAAACTAAACACACATATTACTACAAGATCACGTAAATACTTGTGATCTTGAATACAAAGAGGAACTCTCACAAATATTACAATAATGCTCACGCATAATGCACCAAAGAGTTCACTTTTCTTACTGCCTTTAGAGCCCTATTTATAGAGTCCTTTTTCGTGCTCATAAAGACTGAGAAAGAATTCTTCTAATAAAGGCAAGAATCATAGAAGTTATTCTTGAATGAGAAGAGTTGCCTTTTTTAGAAGATGCTGATCTGACAGATACGATATTGGTGGGGACAGCTCAGACCTGTGTCGGATCAAAAACAAGCTCAAAAAGGAAACAACAATTAATGATATTAAGGAACCAGTTTCCTGTTTGCAATTCTTGAGCTGCACGAAAATATATAAGCAAATAATCCAGAAGCAACTTTGGGTAAGTACCGAATATTTGCAATATAAATCTTCCCTTTATAAACAAAATGATACAATATAAGCTAAATAAGGAAGCTCATTATTGTCCAAAATTCACAAAATGGGAAAGTGGATTTCTAAAAAATTGTAATAAAGGAAACCAAACAATTCCAAAAATTATAATAAAGGGAAACAACTAATTCATCTTTTAAGAAAAAGATGTTCCTATAAAATTGCCAATTATAGGATTTACAATCTCCCCCTTTGGCAATTTTATAGACAAGGAATACCTATTTTTTTAAAAGATCCCTGCAAAACACAAGTAAGTGCTTAAAATCATAAGAGCCACAAAATGACTCCCCCTGCGAAAGATAACCAAAGCACAAGATAAAAACAGTTAACAAAAACCAATACGAAACAACAAGTCAACATAATCAATGTGCCAAAAAATAGTGTTACCCTCTCTCCCTCTCATTGTCTAAGAAAATGCCAAAGAGCAAAGTAAATGAAACCAAAAGAAAGACACATTAAGTGTTCTTTTACAACTAACAAAAGTAAAATATAAAATAGATCAAAGGTACTGAGATCATCATGGGGCATGAGAGTTGGATGCATGGAGAATGGCCAATGAAGCAAGAATTTGGCGCAGAGTCTCCTCCATTAGAGAAAAACGGTCAGAAAGACTTGTAATTCCTGTCTGGACAGTAGCAAGATCAATTGGGACAACAGGAGTGTCAGTCACAACATTGCCAGAACCAGGACCAGCCAGATTAATTCCTTGGACTTTCCAAGCTATGGACGGAGTATGATCATCTTTGACAGTATAGGTAGGACCAACCAAAGAAGAAGTCAAGGTCTCATGGGACTTCTTCAAAGGACATTGAGAGTCCAAAAGTTTGTAAATGACCTGTGGAAACATCAAGTGTTGCCCCTTGCGTTTGGCACCACTCAAAGACATAATTTGGTAAAAAATAACAGTAGCAAGATCTATGACGATTCCAGTACCAATTTTGAACAATAGAAAGGACATGTCTTGAGTGATGGTGGAGGAATGAGTGGTAGGAATCCAATTAAACATGGAGAATTTGAAAAGAGGACCATAATAATGAGTGAGATCCGTGACTCGAAGAGAGGTGCTCGGTTCCCACACCATAGCTTGACCAACCAATTGAGACAAAACTTGGTCCTTTGCAAACTCAATAGAATCATCAATCTCAACAGGGACGAGATTGAAGGCCTTAGCAATTTCAGACGGACTAAACTTATACCAACGTCCCCTAACATACACTTTATGGAACATAAAAGAGGATTGGTCTAATAACTCATCATTGAAATTTGCATAAAATTCTTTAACAACCCGAGGCACAAACCCATCAAACCCAGACAAGGATCACAACCAACTTCTTTCCTCTAAAGTAAGTAATACCCCAAAAACACGATGCGGAGCAAAAAGAAAATTTCGCTCACTAATAAAATGATGATGGTCATAAAATTGCATATTCTTCTCATTATCATTAAAACAGAATGTAAGAGAATGGTCTTTGAAAGAACCTGAGGTATGGACAGGCGCACCTTTTTGCTTAGCAAGTTTGGAAGACAATTCGGGAAATGCCAATGGAGTGGTGCCTGTTGGGTCAGATGCAACAGGAGAGTCTTCAGATGGGTCTTCTTCAAATTCAGTCTCCTCAGCCAAATCATCAAGAGGAACTTCAGGATTTGGCTCGGTCAAAGAAGGGTCCAACTCAGGCTGAGAGTCTTCCGTCTCGGGAGAGACATCCTCCGATGAGGTGCACGGACGAGGGTTGATTTTGGCCTTTAATAAAAAACGAGATAAAGGAGATGAATCAGAGATGGAGCTGGTACCTTTAGGTTGAGCCACTTTGGCCTTTTTCCCTTTCTTTGTTCCAACAGCTTTGGTCTTACGTTTGCCCTTTGCCTTGGGTGTCAACATATCAGGAGATAGCGAGGATTCAGAGTTATGATCAGATGGATCAGACACTGCTTCAGTGGAAATTGATTTGGACTGACTAGTTGCCAAGGCCGGTGTAGCTTTTATTTGACCTTCGGGAGAGGTGAGTGAAACCGCCGAGGCTGGGATTGGCTCAGCATTCAAGTTGGGGAACGTAACTCCTTTGCTAGAAGCTCCAAGAACAGAAGAACCTATAAGACCCGAAAGAGCAAGAACCTTATTTCTTGCTGTGGTTTTAGATCGACGGCCTGGAGTAGGAGAGACAACAAGGATTGATGCTGGGACCGAAGGAGTAGCAGAGGGAACTGATTCAGGAATTGTCTCCTACTGAGACTTCACAGACTTGGAAGATGAACCACGGCCTTGAGTCTTCATGGCTGCTAAGAGAGAAACAAGTGAAACACACAAAGAAAGAAACCCTAAACAGTTCGGTTATATGTGAGAGATTCAACAAGAAAACACTGATTATAAAACAACCAAAGTGAATCCAAATATATAAAGTATTCGGTGCACAAATGAGGCACGTTCAAAAATGGGTAACCGGATTTTAAGTGATAAGTACCAAAATATCTCTCCTTTTTAAAACAAATTCTTTCACACCTCAAAATGGGAAACGTTTTGAATATTTTTAGAATATATTGAGATAAAACAAATAAATTGCATCAATTAAAATTTTCAAACCTTTTTTTTTTAAGTACATGGTACAAAACATATTTTATTTCATATTTTTTATATTAATTTTTTATTACAAAATTGCCGAAAATAGAGTGTAAATTTCCATACCATATGTTTCCATGTAAATGCCAAGTCCTGTTCAAAAGAAACAAGATAACCATATTTTTCACAAATTAGAGAAATGAGTTATAAATCAAATACTAAGAGACCATAATTCGAGAAATATACCAATCACAAAACATATTTGAATCAATTCATTATATGTATGAGTCTTACAACCATCACAGTCTAGTCAACAGGCATGTGTGTGTGCATGTGTAATCAATTTGGCGTTTCTTTTTGGCCTTTTAAAGCTAGGGTCATTGCCCATATTTGGCGATTTTAGCCTTTTTCAAATCGTAACCATAATGGAGGCTATAACTCTTATACTGATGGTAGCCCTTTACGCTGGTAGAGTATCCTCCAATATGCTAATTACCTGGTACCAACTTACTCAGTGTTGGCTTTCACACATCAGTATAGGTATCTCTTTTCCAAAATGGAGCCTGAACAAGAAAATGGATTAGGAATGCTCATACAATGATAATGATTTGATCAAATATGAATTGGACGGTCTATAATTTTTCAAATATGGTTTTTTATTCCAACAAAGTATAGGACTTATAATGATCATTTTCTAAAATACAAAAATATGCTCATCAAATTTCTTCCAAACAGGACAAGAGATTTACGAAAAACACATATGCAAGGCAAGATAATCAATTTATTGGCAATTTCAAATAAAAAAAACCCCTAAGGATTTCCTGAGGGAATCAAATCTGACCGTGTCTAAGGCTTTAGTAAAAATATCTGCAATTTGTTTGTTAGTCTCAACATATTCTAAAATCAATGTTTTGTTTTCAACAAGTTCCCTAATAAAATGATGACGAATGTCAATATGTTTGGTGCGAGAGTGCTGAACAGGATTTTTGGAGATATTAATAGCACTTGTATTATCACAAAAAATGGTTAAAGTTTTAATATCAAACCCATAGTCTTCCAACATTTGTTTCATCCACAAAAGTTGAGTACAACAGCTTCCAGCAGCAATGTACTCAGCTTCGGCTGTTGACAAGGAAATGGAGTTTTGTTTTTTACTATGCCAGGAGACCAAATTGTTTCCTAAGTAAAAACAACCACCACTTGTACTTTTGCGATCATCAGTGTTTCCTGCCCAATCTGCATCACTATAACACACAAGGTTAGAATTTGTTTCTTTGGAGTACCAAATGCCTAAATCAAGAGTATTATTGATGTAACGAATAATTCTTTTTACAACAGTCACATGAGACTCCATGGGGTTCCCTTGGAAAGGAGCGCACACTCCAACACTGTAACTGATGTCAGGGAAATTTGGAGTTAAGTAAAGGAGACTCCCAATCATACTCCTGTAAAGAGTTGGGTCAACTTTCTTCCCATTTTCATCTTTAGATAATTTGACTGTAGTACCCATTGGAGTTTTAGCAGGTTTAGATGCGTCGAGTCCAAATCTTTTCACTAGACTTCTTGCATACTTGCTTTGTGAAATGAAATTCCTTCATCTGACTGCTTCACTTGAAGTCCTAGGAAGAAATTGAGTTCTCCTACCATGCTCATCTCAAACTCTTCCTGCATTTGTTTCATAAATTCCTGCACTAGAGAATCATTAGTAGAACCAAACACTATATCATCAACATAGATTTGTGCTATCATAATATTTTGATCAACATTTTTGATAAAAAGTGTTTTGTCTACTCCCCCTCTCTTGTATCCCTTTGAGACCAAAAAATGAGTTAGTCTCTCATACCAAGCCCGTGGGGCTTGTTTCAGCCCATACCAAGCTTTTTGCAATTTAAAACATGATTAGGATTGTAAGGATCCTCAAACCCTTTGGGTTGTTCCACATAAGCTTCTTCATTCAAAAATCCATTTAAAAAGGAGGATTTTACATCCATTTGGAACAATTTAAAACCAAGAACACATGGAATAGCTAGTAATAATCTTATGGATTCAAGTCTTGCAACAGGGGCAAATGTCTCATCAAAATCAATTCCTTCAACTTGAGTGTACCCTTGAGCAACTAGTCTAGCTTTATTTCTTATTATGGTCCCAAATTCATCAGTTTTATTTTTAAATATCCACTTTGTACCTATAACATTGGTATGACTCGGTCTAGGGACAAGAATCCATACCTCATTCCTTGTGAATTGATCTAACTCTTCTTTCATAGCATTGATCCATGATTCATCATTTAAGGCCTCCTTCACATTTTTTGGTTCCAAAGTGGAAGTAAAACAAACAAATTGAACCAAATTTACATACCTCTTTCGAGTGACCATACTCTCTTCAAGATTTCCCAAAATAAGGTCAGGAGGGTGATTCTTTTTTACTCTAGTTGATGGTTCTTTTTGAACGGAGTCAGAGGAAGTAACTGGATTTTCCTTCTATGTTTGCCCAGTTGTTGTTTCGATAGAATCAACATTTGATATGTCAGCAGTGGCTGTTGTCCCCTCCGAAGGCTATGCTGTCAGATATGCCATTTCTTTATGATGTTGAACATCAATGAGCCTGTCAATTTCCTCCTCATGGGAGTACTCAGAAAAATCTTTTAAATCATCTACAACCACATTAGTTGATTCCATAATAGTTTGGGTTCTCATATTATAGACACGATAAACCCTACTATTGGTGGAATAACCAAGAAAAACTCCCATATCACTTTTGGCATCAAATTTGCCCAGATTCTCACAATCTCTAAGAATATAACATAGACACCCAAAAACATGAAAGTAATTAACATTGGGTTTTCTACCTTTCCAGATTTCATAAGAAGTTTTGTTTGTACCTGGACGAAGAAAAACACGATTAATTGTGTAACAAGCTGTATTAATAGCTTCTGCCCACAATTTCTTTGTGAGTTTTTTGCTATTAAGCATAACTCTGGCCATTTCCTGCAAGGTACGATTTTTCCGTTCCACTACCCCATTTTGTTCAGGGGTTTTGGGAGCAGAAAATTCATGCAAAATTCTAAAAGATTTACAATATTCATCATAAACAGAATTTTCAAACTCCTTACCATGGTCACTCCTTATTCGTACAATCTTTCCAATGTTACAATTTTTTTCAACTTTCAATCTTGTACATAGAGTTTGAAAAGCTTCAAACGTATCTGATTTTTCTCTTAAGAAATCTACCCAAGTAAATCTAGAAAAATCATCCACACATAAAAAAATGTATCTCTTACCATTAATACTTTCAACTTGTATAGGACCCATGAGATCCATATGCAATAATTCTAACACATTTGAAGTATTAATATCAGATAATGCTTTATGGGAAATTTTCAACTGTTTTCCCAATTGACACGATTCACACTTACCAAGCGATTCTTTACCCAGCTTGGGTATACCACGAATGAGACCTGCATTAGCAATCTTTTTCAAGTTTTTGAAATTTATATGACCAAGTTTTTCATGCCACAAGTCAGTAATATTAAACCTTGATGAAGATGCATGACATGTGAATTTCTGTGTGAGAGTGTAACAATTATCCAAAGAACGAGAACCTTTGAGAACAATAACACCATTTTGATTTAAAACATTACACTCATCATGCGAAAAATTAACATGAAAACCTTGGTCACAAATTTGATTTATGCTAATTAAGTTAGCTTTCAGCCCATCAACAAGAAGCACATTTTTTAGTTTTGGTAACCCTTCAATGTTTAGAGTACCTTTACCTAAAATATTTCTTGTCATTCCATCCCCAAAAGTTACTACTCCACACTTCAAGGATTTGAAGTTGGTAAGAATGTTGGCATTACCTGTCATATGTCTTGAACAGCCGCTATCAAAGTACCATGAACTAGATGCATGCATTTTATGACAGGTAAAAGTATCCAAGCAAACAGAGTTAACTTTCTTGACCCATATTGTTTTTTTATTTTGAATTTATTTTGGTCAAGAATTGATTCTTACTACAAAAGTGTTTAACATAATGCTTTTTGAACAAGTTTAACAGAGAAAAACACTTAGGTCTTATGTGTCCTTTCATCCCACAAAAATGACAAACTGGTACAAAATGTTCAATGTTTCTTTTTGGAGAAATTTTTAGTTGTAGATCTGTTGCAACAGATGCCAACTTTGTGCTCTCAGCAGCGTGACTTGTTCCTGCAAAATGGTTAGTTGGCACAACAGACAGATAATTCATAGATTTTACAAAAACCGTTTTTCTTGAGGACTCAGATCCATTAGATCTTAATCCACTATAATCACCAACCTTTTTTCCTACAGAAAGAATATCATCCAATATTCCAGATCTAGGATTAAGCATTTTGACACCTTTTTGCAAAAAATCAATTTCTTTATTCAAAGAATTAATTTCATCATTTTTTGAAGCAATAATCATCTCAAGTTTTTCAATTTTATCAACAAATTTTTTATTATTGCTAGCCATTAGACGATTCTCAGAACACACTTTCAGCCATTGATCATACATTATTTTATAAGACTCTTTCAATGACTCCTCATCTAAGTCAGAATCATCAGAATCACTGTCGGAATTCTCATTATTCTGAACATAATTATTAAGGCATAACACATCCTTGCAATTAACTGAAGAGAAAAACATACCTTTGTGAACAGAGGTTAAGGCAACACTATTTTCCTCCTCATCACACTTTTCAGAGTCTTGATCACTCCACGTGGCTGTCATGACTTTCTTTTTCTTTAAGGTATTTGCACACTCAGATTGAATGTGTCCAAATCCTTCACATTCCCTACACTGAATACCCTTTTTATTAGTTTCAAAGGGTTCAGAAAAACTACCTTTTGGATTTTTGGATATGGCCTTTTTGTTTCCCAATTTCTTTATGTATCTTTGAAATTTTTTGTCAACAGAGCCATCTCATCATCCGAACTTTCCTTCTTTTCTTTAGATGATTTCAAGGCAATAGATTTTTCCTTGATTTCCTCTGTCTTACCTTTTTGATTAATTTGTTGGTTTAGTTCAAAAGTTAGAAGTGAACCCATAAATTCTTCTACTTTTATTTTGTCCAGATCTTTTGTTTCTTCAATTGCTGTTAGCTTGTTTGAAACCTGTCAGGGAGAACTCTAACAATTTTTCGAACCAAAACATTCTCTTCAAGTTTTTCACCAAGAGCAAAATATTCGTTAGCAATATCTAACAATTTCTCATAAAATTCAGTGAGGGTTTCATTTTCATTCATTTTCAAATTTTGTTGTGAGCATAACAAGCCTAGAACGCTTGACATCAGCAGTTCCTTCAAATTGAGTTTGAAGGATTTGCCAAGCATCTTTGGCCGAAACACATGAAGAAATCAATTTAATGTAACCTTCACCAACACCATTAAAAATAACAGGTAATGCTTTATTATTGTAACTAGACAGTTTATCTTCAGCATCAGTCCAATCAAGTTCAGATTTTACCTAAGTTACATCATCACTTTCTGCTGGAGGAGTCCAACCACTTAAAACAGCTCTCCAAGCCTTTTCATCTTGAGATTTGATGAAGGCTCTCATTCTAACTTTCCAATATGGATAGTATGAATCTTTTAGTAAAGGGGGCGAGTTATGGAGCCTCCTTCTGTGAAAAAAAAAACATTGCAAGAACAAGAACAACAAACGGAATAACCAAGATCACACTCAGAAATGAGTGACCCGCTCTGATACTAATTGAAATTCCGTTTTAATAATTTCCAAATTAATTAAACCATGTGAATTAATTAAAGTGCGGAATGGTAATTAACTGTTTACACAGATTACAGTTCTGTCGGGACAGAAACCAAACTTGTCACGACAGAAATTGAACACAATAAAAAGACAGTGCAAAACAATAAAGAACACAACGAATTTTTACAAGGTTCAAAAACCCTTTCGGATAACCTACTCCTTAGGGCCACGCCCAGAGAATAAAACCAATTAATAAAGAATCACAAGTACAAAAACATTGACTTAAACAAAACAAGCCTCCCTCTTGAGATTTACCGCAACTTTGTTGTACTTCTCTTCACTAATCTAATTTTGATTGAAACGCTCAACCACTTGAACTCCCTTCAATGGCCAGCGAGTGCTTGCATCCTCCCGACGCAAGGCTTGTAAAAAATCTTCTCCCGAAGACTATAAACATTGTGTTCAAATTACAATGTGTATTCACTCTTGAACATGGTATAAACTCACCACTAAATACTAAACACACATATTACTACAAGGTCACGTGAATACTTACGATCTTGAATACAAAGAGGAACTCTCACAAATATTACAATAATGCTCACGAATAATGCACCAAAGAGTTCACTTTTCTTACTGCCTTTAAAGCCCTATTTATAGAGTCCTTTTTCGTGCTCATAAAGACTGAGAAAGAATTCTTCTAATGAAGGCAAAAATCATAGAAGTTATTCTTGAATGAGAAGAGTTGCCTTTTTTAGAAGATGCTGATCTGACAGATACAATATTGGTGGGGACAGCTCAGACCTGTGTCGGATCAAAAACAAGCTAAAAAAGGAAACAACAATTAATGATATTAAGGAACCAGTTTCCTGTTTGCAATTCTTGAGCTGCACGAAAATATATAAGTAAATAATCCAGAAGCAACTTTGGGTAAGTACCGAATATTTGCAATATAAATCTTCCCTTTATAAACAAAATGATACAATATAAGCTAAATAAGGAAGCTCATTATTGTCCAAAATTCACAAAATGGGAAAGTGGATTTCTAAAAAATTGTAATAAAGGAAACAAAACAATTCCAAAAATTATAATAAAGGGAAACAACTAATTCATCTTTTAAGAAAAAGATGTTCCTATAAAATTGCCAATTATAGGATTTACACATCTCATTGTAGACCGTCTATAGAGGATTGCGTGACAATTATGGTTGTAACAATGGATAATTAATAGTGTATCTATATTTGTTATAGAGCGTTCTATGAATATAAGGGTGCAATTCCGAGTCTTTAGTGGAGTCACGAGGATTTATTAAGTTAGTAAATTTATTTGTTAGATTCACTACAAGAAAAAATGCTTTTAATAACACCAAAAATGTGTTATCAAAACATACGGTAACACTTTCTGATGTGTTAAGACCGACTATGTTATCGTAGGTTAGGGTACTTTACATAACACTTTATCAGTGTTATACAAATGTGTTATTGTACTGTCAACGATAACACAATTTCTGTGTTATTTTAATATATAGATAAGTGTTTAATTATGTTATTTATAGTCGATTATATAACACTTTTTTTGTGTTATACTACACTTTAGCATAACACATTTTTTGTGTTATACTACACTTTA
This sequence comes from Humulus lupulus, assembly GCF_963169125.1. Taxonomy (NCBI): domain Eukaryota; kingdom Viridiplantae; phylum Streptophyta; class Magnoliopsida; order Rosales; family Cannabaceae; genus Humulus; species Humulus lupulus. Next base: position 107,293,717 of record NC_084797.1, on the reverse strand, counting down.
GTATAACACATGTGTTATATTAGCTTGGAGAAACATAATCTTTTTTTACTTACACAAAACTAGGAAAACAAATATAAAAGTTGAAGCCAAACAAGGTAACATAAATAGATTTTTATTAATTACTCAAATGTAATTACAATATTTAGTCTACTAGTCCAGGCTTAAGAAATCACATTACAACATAATTTATGCCCAATTCAGATTCCTTCATCACTAAATACAAAACAAGAAATGTATACAAAAATTAGTGAAATACATTCTTCCATTCTAAAGGCCTCAACTACAAATGTTGTCAAGAATTGCTCCAAAGAAATCATCTCAATATACCTGCACATTGTAAAAAAAAAAAGTCATTTTATTATTAAGAACAAAAGTTCTTGCCACCACAACAACAAACTTACAGTCTTTTCTTAAATGATACATTGAAAATACTTATCTGTTTTAGTTCAATAAAATAAGAGTGCTATAAAGAAAGAGCTAGGGAATTTTCAGATGAACAATAAAATAAGAGAGAATTAGTAGAGAATTTCTCTATGGTGATGAGTCTGATGACTCAAAACAGTCAGTTGGGACTGTAGATACTATACTGCTATATATAAACTATCATATTTAATGATATTCTTTTATTCTTATATATAAATATATATAAATATCTATCAGTTTCTCTGCCAAAGCTAGCTAGCTCATGTTTAGAAATCATTTACATAAGAAACTATACATGACCCTGAAATTTTCATAGTATTAAAACAAAAGTGACCTTCCAATTTGAAATTCAAGTTATAAATGCTAACCCAAATGCTGAAAAACAAAATCATATTTACAAATAAAATGAAGAGAAATAGATCAATGGTGCTGAGAGAAACATGTATTTTGGTAATTTAAGAGATGAACTCTATCTCTAAACAGAGAGATACACCACAAAATAACCAGATCAATACGATAGGTGCAAATAAAAAGGCAACACCATCTACAGAAAATAAATCCAAAACAGAAACTTTCAATCAACCATTTACAACTGAGCCTACAGCACTTGAATAAATAAATAAGTGCTACACAGGTCCAACTATAGTCTATGATATAATCTAGTTCTCTAAAAATCATTGGATATAAATGCAACTTAGTACACAATAAATAGATATTGTAACAAACAAACAAAAGTTCATGTTAAATACCTCCATTCTCCTTGTTTTGTGGATCGATGTAAGAATCAGGGAGTACAAAGATAACTCCAGGTAGACCTGTTCAAGGCAAAAAGTTAAGATCATGACTATTGAACTTCCATAAACTTTATCACATTAAACTACCATTAAACTTCTCTGACTCTTCTTCGGTCATTACAGCTTGAAAGCCTGTGTAAGTTGTTGTGCTACAAGCATAAATTTTCTTTTTGCCTCCTCCATACTGTATCCAAGAAAGCAATTATTACAAGGCTAAATTATTTTGAATACAAATCTAATCTGGAGTACAAAACTAATAACATGTTACATGTCTTGAGACATAAAAGAATTTGCATAGGCCCTTCAAACTAATGTAAATGAAAGCAAATTATTATTATTTTTATATAAAAAAATGAAGAAACAGAAGACAAACCCAATATCATAATCAATTTATTATCCAACTATTCAAATTTTCTCTCCATCCATAGGGCAACATAAAATCTTTTTCCAAAAATCGGTGCCAGGCCGCTGAAAACCAAAAATTTATATGAATCATTTTGCTAACTAGCTCTTTCAGTACAAAAAAAAAATATTTTTAAAACGAAAAGATTCATGACATATAGTTATGTAGAAAAGAAACAAAGATGAAAACATTTTAAAAAAATGTAATCCCATTCAGGCCACCCCAACCCCAGGAAGAAAAAGTTAAAATACATACATCCAAATAATTCAAAACATAAATATATAAATGAATAAGAAAAGCCCATTTGATAATCATTTACCCTGGTACATAATGAACAGAAAGAAACCAATAAAAGGCATTACCCAAAGAATAGAATTCATGAAAATTTCTACTCATTTCTAATCTTATAAAATACAATAATAGAAGAAAAAAGAAAAAAAAAAAGGGGGGGAACATATACCATATAAATATATATATGTATATAGACAGAGAAAGGGTGAGATTAGACCTGATCATCAGCTCAATGAAGTGAATAAATATTAGTAAGAAAAGCATTTGCCCAATTTAAAAAGGCTGAGAAAAAATAAACATAAATAACTGATTGATTTCTCCAACTTCATGCGCTAAAATTTCTCCCAAAAAAAAACATCAGGACATAAAAATACATTAAACATTGAAGTATTCAGTATTGAAAGCTTTGCAATTATTATTCAATAAACAATACTAACTTGAGAATCATGCTGGTTATAGCCACTGAACTGGGGAGCAAATCGAGCTAATTTTCCCTTGAAAACACGTGGTGCAATTGTAGTTCGCCCTGAGGACCATAATTTCCTCAACAGCTCACCAAAGGCGATTGTAAGCCCACCCTGCACAGCTAAAATATACTTTAGAAACTGTATAAGCACCAGACCTACTTAAAATTCAAGTTATCCCCATAAAAAAAAATAGAAAGAAGATAAAAAAAGAACTAAAACCTACATGCATTCCCAAAGGATTTTCAGTATTGATCTCATCTTTGTAATCTTGCAAGAAATACTCAATAAGAGGAGGCGTGTGAACTAAACATTGCAGGGCACTGTTCATAAAGCAAGTATTTCCCAGATTCTGCAATCCTGCCAAACCTCCCCTTTCTCCTTTTGTTGACCTGTAAACATCATATCCATCATCAATATCTGAGAATGATGAACTTACAGCATTTCCCTAATATAAATTAGAGCTATATCCAGTTGAATGGCCATTTGACATTGTAGGCCCCCCAGCAATTGTAATTGAAGACCTGGATGGTTCTATAGATACCAAAGCCAACTCATTTCTTGTTGAATCTTTGCCGAATGGAGAAGCATTATTTACATCTTGCACCTCAAGAAGAATCTGCATATAAAGAATTCATCAAGAGGGTGTCTTTAGTCGTATTAAAAACTACATACCCACCCTACAGTCAGAGACAATTCTTTTTGCTGGGTAGCTGGTGATACTGTCACCATACTTGAGGAATGTGAATGGCTAACTAAATTAACATGTATAATACAACAAAAGCCAGATTTTCATAGCACTTATTACATTAATACTCAATAATGACAACCAAATTTCAGTTTAGGGTAACCTTAGTGATAACTTCTTAATTAGTTTGAACAAAAAAAAGTGCATGAATAAGAAGGAAAAGTCTCCATGACAGAAAGAGGGAACCAAGTGCAGGGAAAAATAAATCAAAGAAATGTTATGATTCGAATCAATGATTTAAATAATCTTCAGCGTTATCAATTACTCACTTCTTGATCCATCTGCAAGTTTGCCTCCTCCAAAGTTTGGTTTGAGTTACTCAGCCTTGAATGCTGCCGTTTATTGAAATAGTCCCAAATAAGTACCTGACATTTAAAGAAAGACTACAGTTAAAAAAATTACTTTTAAATTAAATAAACAAAACCATACAACAATAACAACAAAATAAAAAGAACCTTTTCTTTTTCTACTCCATGAAGGCTACACACCCTCTCATAAAGCTCCCTTGTAGAGGCTTGAAAAAATAAAACATGTTAAAACATTCTCATTGCACGAAATCTCAGAGACCTTTAAACCAAATAGAAGCTCTACAAAAGAAAATTTATTTGATACAACCTGTAATTAGTTTTTTTGGAAATTATATTTCAGCAGAGCTTAACTGTAATACTACAACTGAAATTTAATTTTGTTGATATAAACTTTGAAACCCAAAGATTATCTATAAATATATACATATGAAGAACTACTAAACACTTAAAAATATATGTTTAGTTCAGCCACGCCGAATAAGAATTTCCAATCAAATCACCACTCATATCAAGTTTAGATTAAGAATCAATACCCACATCACCCTACATACACATAAGTTAATATACAAAATTAACCATGTATTAATGGCCTAGTTAATCAGCATAAAAATGGAGCAAAAGCATTAGTGCTATGTTTGGTAGAGAAGAAAGATAGGAAAAGGAAAATATAGGAGAGATATAAAGTTGGAGGGAGGTATAGAAAGGAAAGTATATTTACTTCTTAGTTGTTTGGTATGTAAGAATGAAAGAAATTTTACTTATTCTAAAAATACTATAATATCCTTAAATTTTTAATATACAATTTTTCTACAAAAAAGGAGGCTCCCTAATTAAACTACCTTAGACCAACATAAAGTAACAGATTAGCTAAATATATATGTAACAACAAAGATAATATATGACAACAAAAAGACACACCATAAAGAAAATAGGGGCCAAAAAAAAGGAAGAGAAATATATAAATATACCAAGACAATAGTCTTTCCCAAACTTGTTGGGAAACTAGAACATAGTCACGTCCTTCCTCCAACATTCTACGAAGCTCTAGTTCATCACCATCACTATCTTTGTTATTTAGAACTATATCAGAATTATCAATCTGCCCGGGTCTATTTGCACTCTTTAAAGTAATAACATCCATATTTTGAGATCCAGAAGACTGCTCATCAACCAAAGATTCAGCCACGCCTTGCTTCGTATATCTCTGCCAGCTTGAAAACCATCTGTGCAAAAAAAAAAAACAATATTAATGGCCAAATGAGATCTACTAAAAAAAATGAGTGACGCTAGCCCAACACATGCACTAGTAACTGTACTTGCCAATCATCTAAGCATTCTACACTTTTTAATTTTATATAAGAAGCATTTACCTTTATTTTAAATAAAGTGATAAATCCATGGAGAAGATACCGGATTAATTTTCCTAATCAGAGTTCTTCCATTGGTTTTTTTTACTAATAGAACATAAACAAGAATTGTCTATTGCTTTACCAGAGGTTCAAAAGAAGAATAATTGGCATGCAAGGAGCAAGATATTTGCTAAAATAACCAAATTAAAGTTAGAACTTAGCAAAATAATCTCACTCATTTTGCACTAAGCAACCATGATGATCGCTCAGCATAAATCATGGTTGCTCAAATGACCATGATGATCGCTTAGTATAAATTTATGGACACTGAAAAACTATGAAATTATTATGCAAATGATATTTTTTAAACTTGGTTTACTGATAAAAAAATTCAAGAGTCATTCTTACAAATGACTCTTCAAAAATTATTTGCAAAATAACCTTTGTGGTGGCTAAGCAAGCATATTCTATTACACTGACCAGCTATTATGGTTGCTCAATGTAAAACCAACGAGTTCATTTTGCTAATTTCACTTTTTTACCTTGTTAATTTGGCCCAAAGAAAAAAAAAACTCAATTTTTAATATAGTCAACAATTAGAATTTCATAGAGTTATTCTAGATGATACACCCACATGTACGAAAACCAGGATAACCCAATAAATAAGAACATAACATATATTGCCTTTACTTCACATAAAGCAAAATTTTATGAAATTATTTACTTGCACCAAGCAAAGAAAGATACTAGGATTTTTAGTTAAACTAGGCTCTGAGAGCCACAAAATATTCGAAAACCTAGCCAAACATCCAATAGCCCACAAATAATACATGTCCATCTTGAAACTATTTCCCCAAAAGAAAGAAATATAACAACGAGTAACTAGAAGACTGGGCTTGCAAAACCTAGTGCACTCATCAGATGTTTTGAACTTAATTAAAAATCAATTATAAGTTTAGCATCTAATGGGGCAATATAAGCATACTTTGTTTCAATATGAACAATTAATTAAAGAAAACAATCATAAGTACATCCAGAAATTCGAAACCAAGCATTAAGAATGCAAAGTGGAAAAAAGAAATCTACCTATTTGAAATAACGTAGTACAAATTGCCTTCCTGCAAATTCTTCTCAGATTGGTTGGCCTGGTTAATTATCATAATAGAAATCAGTCAGTAGCCACTGGTTTTTCTCTTAGCATGCTTATCTAAACACTGAAAACAGCTATCCATGCAATTTTTCTTTTTCTTTTTTGAAACTAGACACCCCCACCTATTGGGGTCTAAGAAACAATAAATAACTCGCTATGTAAGTGCCTAAGAGGGACTCGAAGCTCATATCTTATTGGAGCAAACCTCATGCTATAGTCAAAGAACTTAGTTTCTAAGCCTTGATTATCTGCTACTTTGGGAGAAATTCCAAATTTGTATGAAGAAAATGCTAGCAATTTATAGAGTGAAACTAACAAAAGATTGAGGAAATTAAGGCACAGATCCTTAAAAGGTTGTTGGCCTATTGCTTAGTGATGCTTTGTAGAGAATAGAGTACGCACCTGCTAGCAGTTTAGCTCGTGAAGAAGAAACAGCCAACCCTGGGATCAATGTGCCGTCATCAATTTCAATCCCCAACAAATCCAAATCTAAACTTGAACCGAATACAAGTTTTGATTCTAAGGATGAAATCTCCTCCCGAACAGCTGAAAACATGGGGCAAAACTTAGTATTACTTACGGACTATAGTCAAAGAAAGAAAGTTCAATACAAGAAAAGTATAATGAGAATGCTTGTAAAACATGTCAACATAGAATCAGTAACGAGAAAAAGTAGTACTTTTAGCTATTTCTAACCTGACAAAGGTAATTGGACAAAAGCCCATCTATCCCCAAAAAGATTATACGGAAGTTCCATTGGGAAAGGGTTATCTAACGCGAGAAGCGGCTTAGCTCCTTTCTAGTAACCAGGATGACGAGTATGTATAGTCTCAAATCTTTCATCCAACCATAACAGCAGTGATACACACTGAAACAAACAAACCATAAGAATGCTAGACAGCATAGTAGAATAAGAAAGCTTCTCAAGTTCACTATGTATTTAGCTAATCTCACTCCAAGTTAGCTAAGTTGAAATTAACAGCTTTATATATATGATTAGTTGTGTCTGTATACCTGTTGGCTGTTTGAACTAAAACTGGAGTTATGCACTAACTTGATAGGTTGTGACAGTCATTTTAAAGATGGAATCTCCCAAAACATCTTTTGGGTTTATGAAGGCTTGGAAGATATAAAAAGAGATCTTTGCTACTTAGTTCTACACACCAAAACTCATTCTCTTCATGCTCTTTGTGTTCATTTTATAACTTAATTTTGCCACTTTACAAGCTATCTTTTTCTTGAAGTTGCAATATTACCATATATTTTTAACAACGTGATAGGAGAGCGTAAAGTTAAACAAAAAGAACTATGCATACCCTTTTACTAGGAACAAGTTTTATACCAAGCTCATTACAAGCCTTTGTTATAATTGTCTGCATTTGTGACCTAAAATCCAATAAAAAAAACCCATGAAACTCATAACTCTAAACTGAAAAACTCATATGATTGTTGAGACCAATAAATATACCTGAAGTAGCGTATTTTATCAGGTAAAGGAATACCCAAATCTTCACTGATTCCCTCAATGGCATCCTTCAAAGTAATACTATTGATCACATTATTGGGAAAGTACTTAGTATATTGCAATGACAAAGACTCATCACAAACCACAAGCTCCCAAAGCTTCTTCCCTCTGATATTAAGAATGGGTCTTGAGCAAAAATCAAGCTCCCATTCCGTAAGGCTATTGGGATTCGTTTCAGGGTCGAGATAGCAGAGCTCGACAGTTGGGCCATCTTCTTCTTCTTCCTCCTCCTCAATTTCCACTTCTTCTTGCATCGAAACCGAGCTTCCTGAAATGGAACTCAACCCCCCGAAACAGCGTAGTTTTGGCCAGCTTCTGGGAGGGTTCGAGGAGAAACTGAATGGGATTTTAATTGGTTTTGTGAAGTTGGAAATGGGTTTCTGAGATTGAGTGATACTAAAATCTAAAATTTCTGGTAAGGAACGGTAAACTATTCACTCAAGCATCATTCAAGACAAAAAATCCAAATATACCCCTCAACGACGTAAGCCATATACCCAGCCACCATTTTCTTCCTCTGCAACTCAGGATCATTCAAGCTCCAGCTTGGTGCACACTCGGGGCTCTACAGCGGAACGGGTATAGAATCGCGCCTGGTGGTGGCTCGCGAATGGAAGTCGCATTGGGTCAAAGGCACACAGAAATGGGCTCGCACCTGGGGTCACTTGGTTTGGGGGTTGGGTTCACAGGTGCTTGAGATTTAGAGCTTGGCTCGGAGAAAAATGGTTGTGAGGATGGTGATTAGGTGGTCGGAGCTGAAGCATGGATTGACTTCGGAGACGGAAGAAAACGAGGGAGTTTTTCTGAAAAAGAAGAAGGAATTAGTAAAAAATATAAGGTAGGCGGGTTCCCAAAATAAATTACCGCCCTTTTTTTCCCACACACATATATATATAAATATACCATAGCTCTTTTTAAATAGTATTATAATGATGTGTTATGGTAATGGGTGTTTGGTGTAGTGATTTATGATAACTTACTGGAGCTTGATTTCATAGGCCCATGGTCCCCACTATACCTTGGATAAAATCATCTAGATAGTCTCAATTAATTGATTTGATTATCAATTAGAATTATCAAAGTTGACCAAGTCAATTTTGGATAGTTTCCCAGAGTTCTGTAATTTTGAGAAGAAAATTGAAGATCGGTTCAGTTTCTTGGTAATACTCTGTGACAGAAAGGATACATGGGTTAGAGAAACTGAAGGAATGACTCATTCATTTTGCTGCGTATAATGTAAGTATTATTATCATTTTTTCTCTTTGAATTCAATTTTAGAAACATGTTCTAGGTTATCTCATATTAATTTGAATAATATTAGATCTACATGAAAATAAATAAAGAACTTGTATAAGTTTCCTAACATTAACATCTTCCCAGAGGTTTCTATCGTGTATTATACACCATGATCTAGAGAAACAACTAGAAGACCCACGATCTCATAATCATGGGGAGGTGGACACGTATCTCCACTACCTGATAATCGTGTACCAAACCACGATCCCAGTAATACTGGTCATGTAACAGTCCTTGGGTACTATAAATAAAGGACCCAGGGCTTCATTTCAAGGGATCTCTTTTTCTGGAAATTTGCGAGAAAAATCATTTTGTGGAGTGAACTCATCAGTTCGTACTTGTAATTGTCGAGTAATTCAATACTAAAGACTAAGTGGATTACGTTATTACTGTTCATCAAAACAGGACTGAACCACTATAAAATTCATGTGTGTTTATTTAAGATAATCGTACTCTATCGTTTATTATATTTATTTCGTTCAAAAGGTGTCGTATACTGTACATACGACCGTTGGCCAATTTCACAGGTCAGAAAGTATAATGTACTAGGCAATGCTTAAAAAGCAATGTGGGGTATAAGAATACTGATGTTGGGTCCAAAATCGAATTAAAAATTCGATTTTAAACTTCTTAAAAAAATGGGTTTTTCCCGTCTGTTTTTGAAGTTGAAAAGGTTTTTTCAGAAAAACTTTTCATTTTCTCACTTTGATCTGTTTTTTCAAACTGCTCGCACATTTATTATGTTTTTATCAAGATTCTGCTGGTTGTATAAAAGCTTAACTTTTATACACGAGCAACGCTATCCTTGCTTTTCTTTTTCTTCTAACTATTGGTTATAGATTCTCAATTCCCTTTTTCTCCTCTCAGATATTCATGCATGATCCCTAGGGAGGTGAGAGTCCAATAGATGACGACCTTCTTGCGTTGCTGTTCGAGGATCAAGAACAACTTTCTTTACCTTTTCTTGAGCCTTTATCTTCAAAACAAAATCCCAAACCAGTCCTTCAGCCAGTCAACCAAACATGGGTCGTGTCAAATATACTGCTCGTTAGAAAAATAAAACTACCAATTCACCTTCTAACCATCTTGCAACTAATATCGAGGGTCCGTCAAATGATCCTCAACCTCTAAATTTCTCACCACCAGACCTTCAGCCCATAGCCCATCCTCGCAATGGCTCTCGAGCAGAAACAGACTGGTATGCTGCCCCTCCTAGTGTCATATCGACGAGGATGGTGGCCAAGTATTCCAAGAAGTATGGGCTTCCTGGTATTACCTTACATAAACTCACACCCGAACAAAGGGGCAAATGTGCCTAGAGGCACCTTCAGTGCTTGGTCAAGGTATCACATCGAGGCAGGGGCAATCTTGCCCTTGCACAATTTTTTCCAAGGGGTGGCCAATTATTTCGAGGTCTCCCATTTTCAAATAACACCCAATGGATATAGAGTACTATCAACACTCTATATCCTTTACAACCACAAAAAATGGCCTATGCCTACCCTACACGAGATCAACTATCTGTTTGATCTTAAATCCAATCCCAACCAAAACAACACGGGGTTTTTCCACTTCTGCCACCAGGAATCTGCTTGCATATTCTTGAGTGATGTTACCCATAAATCCAACGTAGGAAAATACTTCCAGGAGTACTTCCTCACTACAGACCTGGATGCTGACAACTTGGCCTTCACACGAGGAGGTAAGCTTTTCAATCTATGGTCGGACTTTCTGATCGTTTATTTTTGTTAGTTTTTCCTTTCCTTGTCTATAGTAATTTGGTATTGCGCTTAGGTCCATGGCATCGACTAGACCCCACTACAGAGATGGAGATAATGGCCACATCCCTAGCCAGCATGACGAACATAGAAAATAGCGTCAATGAGTTGGTTCGTAAAAGAAATTTAAGGCTGGTCGGCCTTTTGGAACCTCATCAAGAAGTGAGGGAATCCACTCTGGGGAGTGCAACTGGATAGGGCACTAAAGGACAGGAAATCCCCGAGCAGCAGCGAGATGTGTTACAACCCAAGGCGATGACCAACAGGAGTGACCAGCCGAGAGCCCTCCAGAAACCCTCGAATCACCACTGCCCTTGCCCATCATGGGAGGGGAAAGCAAAAACTTCCAGAATATACTGGTCCTATACTTGAGTCCTCAGATTAGAACGGTATAGAATTTTCACTTCTAGATAATTTGTCCATCCCTTATCATTTATTTGATAAGGATGGAAATTTTAAATTTAACCTGTAATTTTAACGTGGACCTCTTCGAGACAAATAGTGAGTGTAGCTGTATTTTTTTAGATAATATATCGACCAGTAAATATAGTTCGGGTATACTACTTGGTATTTCTCTTTACATTATTCCATTATCACTCCACATTACTTCTTAACATATCTGCTCAATTTTTTTTTGTAGTCATGCCATCTGAAGACGCTTTTGACATGTACGCCTCTGCTGAAGCTCCTTCGAGCAAGAAGAAATCGAGTAGAAGGCATCATGTGGAGAGTAGTAGTGACCCTTCCAAGAAAAAGGCTCGATTAGAAGACCCTCCGGCTCCAACTCCTTCAAGAACTACAACGCCTCCTCCTCCTACTCCTCCTCCTCACATTGGCCCTTCCTCCGAGCAGGCAGGGAGATCCCCGGCAGCTGACATGCTAAACAACGCTTTTAACGCTCCCTACAAGAAGCTGCAAAGATTGTCCAACCACCGTCGTAGCCAGGAAGACTTTGCTCATCTTCCCCCACTGAAGCATAGTCAGGTCATGAGTCATGGGCTTTCTGAAGTCCCCAGTGTAAGTGTTTTTTTTTTACTGTTTTAGTCTAGTAACATTTTCTTTAATTGCCTCTAACTGTTTCACTTTTTCTCTGTTCGCAGGGTATCCTAACAATGAGCCATGGTTGGCGTCGTGCTAAGGAGATCGAGGCCAAACATGTCGAGGAGATCAAGGCGATTGATGGCAAAGTCGTTGGTTTAACCGATGAGCTAAAAAGAAGCCAAGAAGAGCTGGCCAAAGTCGTTGCTGCCAAAGAAAAGTTTAAGGAAGCTTCGGAAAACAACTTCAAGGAAGCAACCAAACTCCAAGAAGACCTGGTGGCCAGCATGAAGGAGGCCACTGGGCTAGAGGAGTGAGTCAAGCTGCTCAAGGAAACAAATTCCTAAAACCTGGAGATTTTCAGAGGAGCAACCTTCAATTGCTTCAATTTGTTTTGGAAGAACAACCCAGGGGTGAATTTCGACTACCTTCCCGAGTAGATGAGGTAGCTCAAACTGGCAAAGTGCGCTACTTGCCTAGAAGAGGAAAAGAATACTCAAGAATCTCCTTAAAATTCCCTGGCGACAGGCATCGATGGTGCTGAAGAAGATGCGGGAACAAAAATCGACCAGCAATCTCAGCAAGACCCTCCTCCAGCTGCACAATAATTTGATTTTGATTTTTTTTATTAACTTTGTAACTAAAACATGTGAACAATCAGTTCGTGTTGTTGAGACAATTTTGCTGCATAAGGCAGCTTTTCTTTTATATTTCAATTACATCCGAGCAGAAATTGCTCACAGTGTAAAGACATTTCATTATGATATTATAATATACTTATTTCTATTATAACATTTGCTCATATGACCGAACTTAGCATAACACTTTGTTAAGATTTTCACAAAACCAACTAAATTTTTTGAAAAATATCGTAGGTGTCGTAGTATTCTATCCCTTATTTTGCTCGTGTGTTTACATATGCCATTTGACATGCTTTGCTTGCTTAGTATCTTATACGCCCCCCAAGTGATTGAGGAGCTTAAGGTTCTCGGTCACTTGCCATGACCAAGTCCTATTCGAACATTACTGCTCGTGTATTTGATAAACAGTTATTGATAATATAGCAAAACAACACACGTAATGAGAAAATACTTGTAATAAATACAATAATTGGCAAGAGTAATTGGCTGTGCATAGTTCCTTTTATTTCTCGTAATAAAATGGAAAAAATCATGTCTCTACAAGTGATCAAAGATTGACCTTACACTTATAAGCGACCAGTCATTTAACTAACCAGCCCTTGTTCATAAACTTGTAAAAAGTATAATTAATATGTTTACCCAAAAATGGCTCCTGATGACGTGGCAAGAATTTATTGCACGCGGTTGGCACGTGGCAGTGTCAAAGTGAAGAGGTGTTGTTCGACTATCGACCAGCTCCTTATTGCTTCATTGGATCTCGCGATTAGATTCGACTAGACTGGTCACATGCTTCGAGTTATTTCCTTTAAATATATGTAATCTTGTAATAACTACATTTATTATATTCTTTTTATTGCCTTAATACGCTGATATTAAGGAGAATTAAGGCCTATTGGCCCATGTAACCCCTCTTGAGCCTATAAATATGCATGAGAGGGCTCAAGGAAAGGGACTTTTGGAACCTTTTTTCTGAATACTCATAGAAAGAGTGTAAGTGTGATTATCCTCCGAAAAGTTGTAATTCTCCTAAGGCTTGTGAAACTCAAGAACCCTAGTTCTTTGATCACAGCATTGGGATTCAACATCAATAATATTACTAAGTGGACGTAGGTTATTACCACACAGTTGGGGCCGAACCACTATAAATCATTTGTGCCATTTCTTTACCATTTAATTCCATTCTTGATTGCTTTCTTATTTCTTTGTCGTTATTCTGACTCCGTGTCGTTGGCCAAATCAAAGGTCAACATAATACAAGCCAATTCTTTAAAAAGAGTTGTTCATTGATAGTACTTGCTCAGGTGTTCTCCATTCCAATAGCGAGGAATGAGATTTCCATTTAAGCGAGCAAGTTTATATGTGCCTGGTTGAAAGATTTCTTCAATTTGATATGGGCCTTCCTAGTTTGGGCCGAGCACTCCAGTACTATTGTCGCGAGTGTTGTGAAAAACTCTTCTGAGTACTAAATCTCCCACGTCAAACTTTCTTTCGCGTACTTTAGAGTTGAAATATCAAGTGACTTTTTGTTCGAAGTTGAGCCTACTCGTGCCTTTCATTAACTAAATCCAAAAAATCCATCAATAATTGGTCATTTGTATTCTGGTCGTATGTTAGCCTTCTATGTGATGGGGGATCTAACTCAACAGGCAACATGGCTTCATACCCATAGGCAAAAGAAAATGGTGTATGGCCTGTTGCTGTTCAGTGAGATGTTCTATATGACCAGAGTATTTCTGGAAATATTTCTGGCCATGCCCCTTTTGCCTCTTCAAGTCTTTTCTTTAGTGTGTCCTTTAAAGTCTTGTTAGCGGCTTCAACTTGTCCGTTGGCCTGTGGATGAGCAACTGACAAAAAACTCTTTATAATACCATGCCTTTCGCAAAAATCAGTGAAAAGATCACTGTTAAATTGCATGCCATTATCTAAAACAATCTTTCTTGGTAGCCCATATCGACATATGATGTTTTTAACGACGAAATCCAATACTTTCTTGGTCGTTATAGTTGCAAGTGGCTCAGCTTCAGCCCACTTAGTAAAGTAGTCAACAACAACTACTGCATACTTGGCACTCCCTTTACCAATAGGTAAAGATCCAATCAGATCAATTCCCCAAATTGCAAACGGCCACGGACTTTGCATCTGTTTGAGATTATTTCGGGCTGCTCGTGTTATCTTGGAAACCTTTGACACTTGTCACACTTTTTAACAAATTCCATAGAGTCCTCGATCATGGTAGGCCAGAAATATCCTTGCCGAAGAATCTTTTTTGACAAACTTTTCCCCCCCAGCATGATCTCTATAGAAACCTTCATGTACTTCTTGCATTAATTCCTTAGCCATCTCCTTAAAAATACATCGTAATAGAGGCATTGAGTATCCTCGTCTATACAAGACTCCATCGACCAAAATAAATCGTGCTAATTTTCTTTGAAGTGTCCTCACTTTGTTCATTTCTGCTGGTAATAATCATTGCTCGAGATATTTGATGATGGGTGTCATCCACGTGTCTGACGCTTGTATCACTAGCGAGGATTCTTCCACTTGAATGCTTGGCGATGAAAAATGTTCGACGGGTACTATGCTCAAGGCGTCAGCATCTTTAGCGCTTGCCAACTTGGCTAAGGCATCAGCATTTGAGTTCTGATCGCGAGGAACTTGCTGGATAGTATACTTTTCAAACCGCGCCACCAAGTCCTTTGCTTTGTTCAAATAAGCCACCATCTTGAGACCCCTAACTTGATATTCTCCCATAATTTGATTAACTACTAGCTGAGAATCACTATATACTTCTAGTGATCTTATATCCATAACTTTGGCTAGTCTTAATCCTGGGAGCAGAGCCTCATACTCAACTTCATTGTTGGAGGTTGTAAAGTCGAATATGATCGCACAGTGAAACCGATGTCCTTCAGGTGTGATTAAAATCAACCCTGTCCCTAATTTGTGCTCGTTGGATGAACCGTCTATGAACAGCTTCCAGGTAGGGGATTGATTTTGATCATCAGTCTCTATCAACAGTTCGTTGGCAGGGAGTCTAGTGAATTTCGCAATGAAATCTACTAGGGCCTGTCCCTTTATAGATGCTCGTGGCGAATAGAAAATTTTGAACTGCTGGCTTCTAGTTTTTGTAGAACTTACCGTAGTGGCTGGTAGGTGAGCACTATAATGGGGTGAGCATGAAAGTAGGGTCGTAGCTTTCTAGATGCCAGAATCAAGCAATATGCTAATTTCTCTATGGGCGGATATCGTAGTTCTGCTCCCACTAGCCTCTTGCTTACGTAGTATACTGTTTTTTGAATGTTGTCCTCTTCTCTAATTAAAACAACACTAGCTGCGTACTCTGTAATTGTTAAATAGATGAACAAAGCTTCTCCTTCGATCGGTTTGGACAAAATAGGTGGTTGTGACGTGTGGGATTTTAATGCTTGAAAGGCTTGTTCACACTCTTCTGTCCATTCAAACTTTTTGTTGCCTCTGAGCAGATTAAAAAATGGAACACACTTGTCCGTTGATTTTTATATGAATCTACTTAGGCCCGCAATTCTTCCCATTAGGCTTTGAACATCTTTAATCTTGGCGGGGGACTGCATTTCGATCAATGCCTGAATTTTTTTGAGATTAGCGTCGATTCCTCGTGAGTTTACTATAAATCCCAAAAACTTCCCTGATCCAACACCAAAGGAACACTTAAGAGGGTTCAGTTTCATTTGATATTTGTTTAAGATATTGAAGCATTTTTTTAGGTCCTTGATGTGTTCTTCGGCCTTTTTCGACTTGACCAGCATATCGTCCACATATACTTCCATGTTATTGTCAATTAGGTTTTTGAACATGTGGTTGACTAGTCGCTGCTAGGTCGCACCAGCATTTTTCAAACCAAAAGGCATTACTTTATAGCAGTAAAGTCTCATATCTGTTTGAAAGCTAGTGTGATCCTCATCAGGTGGATGCATACTAATTTGATTATAACTAGAGTATGCACCCATGAACGATAGAATTTCATGTCCTCACGTAGCATCGACTAGCTGGTCAATTCTTGGAAGTGGGAAACAATCCTTTGGGCAGGCTTTATTAAGGTCTGTGAAATCCACGCATGTCCTCCATGTTCCATTTGGCTTGGGGACTAGTACGGGATTAGAGACCCAAGATGTGGAAAGTCTTCCTTCAACTTCTCGACTTCTTCTTTCAAGGCCTTAGATCTATCTTTGTCGAACAACCTTCTTTTTTTGTACAAGTGGAAAGTTTTTGTCTATATTCAAGACATGGCTGATCACCGTTGGATCTATTCCAACCATGTCTTTATGCGACCAGGAAAAGACCTCCTGGTGTTTCTTCAAAAACTCTACCATTTTGTTTTTCGTTGTTGTCTCTAATTTTTTATTGACTTTCACAACCCTGGTCAGATCTGTCTCTTCTAACTGGACCTCCTCGAGGTCCTCCACGGGTCTCACATTATCTTCAAAATCCCCAAAGTGAGCATCTATGTCCCCATCCTCCCTTTGGCAAATACCCTATTTGGTGACTTGTTCACCTGATTAGGCTTGTGTTTCGTTTACTACCAGGAACATTTTTTCAGCTCTATCCCCTGATCCACCTCTTCTTGCTATTATGATCGAGGAATTGTAGCATTTTCTAGCTTCTCATTGGTTTCCCAACACGCACGTAACTCCCGCGTCAGTCGGCAATTTCATGGTTAAATGCCATACTGAAGTTACGGCTCACAGATCGACAAGTATAGGTCTTCCAATCACATCATTATATGTAGACGGACAATCAACTACTATGAAAGTAGCGAGTAATGTCCTGTTCGCAGGTGTAGCTCCTGCTGTGACTGGGAGTCTAATCGACCCTGTTGGTGCGAGTCATTTGGTTAAAAAAATTGTAGATGGTTTGGTTGCATGGTTCTAAATCTTGCACTGATTATGTCATTCTTTCCAGTGAAGATTTATACAAAATATTGACCGAGCTTCCTGTATCTACCAACACACATTTTACCATCATGTTGGCAATCTGAACATTTATGACCAGAGGATCTAAGTGGGGAAATTAAACATGTTGAGCGTCTAGTTCAGAGAAAATTATTAACTCTTCCTCTTCAAGCTTTCTTGGGAGTTCGCTCCTCGACACTAATCATTTTGATGTCCTGGTCGTGACGTAGAGTTCTGGCATATCTCTCTCTTCCCTTACCACTATCACATGCTATGTGTGGTCCTCTGCAGATGGTCAACAATGTACCAGCGACTGGAGCTGGCTGTAAAGGAGACAACCATTGGCGTATAGGCACGTGCTCGTTGCCTCTGTGAGCTTCCTGTTGAGAACATCCACCTGCTTGTACATACCTCCTTAGATGTCCTTGTCGGATAAAGAACTTTATTTCATCCTTGAGCTGGTTACACTCATTGGTGTCATGGCCATAGTCGTTGTGAAAATGACAAAACTTGGTCGTGTCCATTTTGGAGATATCTTTTCTAATTGGTGTTGGCCGTCGAAAGGGAACAGTGGTATGACTGGCTTGATATACTTTAGCTCGGCTATCGATTAGGGTAGTGTAATTGGTGAACCTTGCCTCGTATCTATTTTCTTGGGCGCTTGTTATCAGATGTTGCTAACTCGTTGTTCGCCCTTTTCCCCTCATTTTTCCCGTTATTTTTGTCATTGCCATTGGGTTTACCAAACCCATTGGTGGCTTTGGTGGGGTCTTCCTTCTTGCCCTGGTCGTCCATAGGAGATTTCCCTTCATTAGCAATAGCCTCTTCAAGCTTAATATACTTGTCTGCTCGATCCAGGAATTCCTGAGTGCTCTTGAGTCCATTATTTTGTAAGCTACTCCGAAGGGGAGAATGGTGTCGAACTCCAGCCTTAAACTCCATCATCTTTCCCTTATCTCCAATAGATTTGACACGAGTAGTGGCTCGCATGAACCGTTGTATATACCCTTTTAGGGTTTCTCCTTCCTTCTGTTGAATCTCGACCAGTTGATTGACCTCTGTTGAGTGTATTCGACCAGCATAGAACTGTCCATAAAAATCCTTTACAAACATTTCCCAGGAAACTATGTTGGCCGAAGGGAACTTGAAATACCACTCCTGAGCAAATTCGGATAACGTGGCAAGAAAAATTCTGCATTAAGCATCATCTGACACCTTTTGGATGTCCATCTATATCTTAAACTTGTTAACATGAGATACAGGATCTTCTCCTCCTGTAAAGTTGGGTAAAATTGACATCTTAAATTTTCTCGGATTTTTTTCCATAGCAAGTCTATGAATGAATGGGGTACCCTTCCTCCGATCAAATTCTATATGGGATGCCATGTTCCCAACTAGTTGTTGCACGACTTGATTCAAGGCATCTATTTAGGCCTGAACAACATTTGGTATTGCTGGAGCGACCATGGCTGAGGGGAAGTACTCATCGTGTCTTTCCCTTCAGTTATTGAGTACATCCCTCAGGTCTTCATCCCTTCACCTTTGCTCGCTTGCACCTATTTGGTCAAAGACATTGGCCTGTTTAGGCTGCCCCCAGCGTTTTGGCTTACAGGTTTGTTCTCCATTGGTGGAGGATTTTGTCGTTCGCCTCTCTCTTCCTGTTGTCAGCCAGTGTTCTTCCTGCCTGAATCCGCCTCATTATAATCATGGTCATCTCTAAATTGTAACCTATGAGGGTGCGACCCGTTGTTTGCACTATTTCCCCCTCTCCCTGCTGGCACGTCCGCCTGTCATTACTATGTCGTGGGGGACCTCTGACCGCAAAGCCTTAATCCGTCTGTCTTCTACTTCTCGAGGGGCGTTGTCCCTTGCTAGAAAGGTTTTTCTCCTCAGCTGCCTAGCATCTAGCGCTTCTTGGATGCTACCCGGCCCTATTCTGCCTTTGCTGCTGGGAGTTATCTCGACCAGCACGAGAGGGTGGTCGCTGCTCAGGATCTTGGACTGGCCTCTCCTGTTAAGCAGCAAGAGGTTGCTCTGGTCTTTGAGGATTCCTTGGTTGTGCTCTGAATGTAGATTTTGATGAGGGTGAGTGTTGGGTGGCTGATTCGGTTGGGAGGCAGGTGCAGGCTGTCCTCGAGCCAATTAAATGGCCACCTCTAAGGCTGCAGTGGTATCCCTCAGCCGGCAATCCATGTCAGCTTGCCGTTGATTCAGTTCTTGGTCCTGCCGGTCAATCTCCCTTTGCTGCAACACCATTGTCTCAACTACATTCTCTTGATTAGCTATCATATTGGCTAATTCTTCTTGCAATATAATCAAAGTTGACTGCAATGTTTCAACATCCATCTCCTCCTTTTCCAACTCCACCTGTGGCTCATCCTCTGCTACATCTTGTGGAGGAGGTTGATTTGGCATATTCCCAGAAGTTTTCCCCGCTTTCCTGGTTGTCTTTACCATTTGATCTTCTTGAATGTCTTGAGTTTAGCTCTTAATGAAAGCACCAAAATGTTGACCCTCGATTTGGTCAATGACACGGAGTCAATAAAACTGATAGAAATAAGATCAATTGAACTCAAGATGATAAACGACACAAAATTTATAGTGGTTCGGCCCCAGATATTGGTAATAACCTACTTCCACTTAACGTTGTTATTGATATCTTATGGAACCTGCGATCAACAAACAAGGGTTTACTGAGTTTCACAAGCTCCGCAAAGGTCTCCAGCCCATTTTCAAAGAGTCCTTTGAGTCCTATTTATAGGCTCAAGAATCTACTTGTGTGTCGACGGGGCCCAATACACCTTGATTTATACATATTTGAAATATAACAGAAAACATAATCTTTACATAAAAATAGGATAAAATATCTTAGAAATATCTTATAACTGTATTTGAAATGTGACTTTGTTACCACGACCGGACCTGGTCGTACATGCCAGCCCATCGTCTACCGTATGGTTGAGCATTCTTCTTAAATCCATCGAGCAACTTCTCTCCTGGTCGTTGGTCGACTTGATTGTAGTCACTGAGGAGACAGGTATATCCCACGTGTACACGAATCTTGCCATGTCAGCGAGTAGTATTTTTTAGGGTAAACACTAACATAACATTTTAAAAATCTTCATATACCATTCAAATGGGTACATCCATCTCAAGTATACTAGTCCAAACAATTTTACCTCTCTCATCAAATGAACTATTAAATGATTCATTATGTCAAAAAATGAAGGTGGGAAATACTGCTCCAACTCACACAAAGTTATCACAAGACTTGTTTGGAGATTGTCCAACTTTGATACATCTAATACTTTACAACAAATAGATTTAAGGAAGAAGCATAGTTTGGTAATTGCATATCAAACTTTTTTGGGCAACACAGAGCGGAAAGCTACCAATAGAAAATGTTCAAGTAGTGTATGGTGATTATGAGACTTCATTCCAACTAAATTCAAAATTTTCATATATACCAATGCATACATTTTTGAAGAATAACCTTCTAGTACTTTCACATTCGACAAAGAATGACATAATATTTGTTTCTCTTCTTTAGACAGGGTACACTACAAGAAAAAGGCTCTACAGCAACGAATTTTGCCATCGCCGTAGATCAAGAAGTCATCGCTGTAGGTTCGTATTTGTAGCAATCTACAGCGACGACAAAATGCAGTCGTCGCAGAAGTGTTTTACTACAGCGACGACATATCGGTCGCAGTTGTCACTGTTGGTGGTGCAAGATTTGAAAATTTGAATTTCAAAAAACTTCTATAGTGACGACATGTGGTCACTGTAGGTCCATCGACGCTCCATCTATAGCGACGCCATGTCGTCGCTAAAGAGTGCGTGGGTTTATATGCCTTCATCGATGACATGGCATCGCTATAGTGTCATGAAAACTCTGATTTTTTTGTTCAGCGTTCACCCTATGGCGACGACATGGCGACGACATGTCGTCGTTGTAGGTATACAATTTAAAAAAATATATATATTTAATTAATTATATTGATTAGAATTTATTTTATAAAATATTAAATAAATAAATAAATAAACCAACTTAATTAATTAAATAATAAAACAAATTTATTAATTAAATAATAAAACCAATTTAACAATATTCATAGCCTCCAAAATGTAAGATAGCAAAACATAAGTAGTATTGTCTCCAAAATAAAAAAAAAAACAACACAAAATATTAATAATTTAAAAATAGTAACTTAAAAAAACTAAATGTCATCAAAATCAATTCCAAAGTCATTATCGTCAGGCTGTTGTGGTGGCTGTGGTTGTTGCTGTTGTGGTGGCTGTGGTGGTTGTGGCTGTCGTGGTTGTTGTGGTTGAAAGCTTGCCATCATGGACTGTATCATGTTCATGTCCAAGTTGACAGGCTGAAATTGTGGAGGTTGGATGCTTGGATTTGTTGTTAGCAAATATTGTTGCATTTGCTGGAAGTTGTTGTTCTGGGTCATAAAGGCTTGACTGAAGTCTTGAATCATGGACTGGAAAGCCTCATGTGGTATTTTCGGAGGGCCAACTGTGGTGGACGGAAACGGTGATACCTCTGATTGTGAAGAGGATCTGGTGGTGCTTGAGGCAAATGTACTAGTGTCGTTCAACTTCCGTCCAATACCTCAGTTGTGGACACGACGTTGACCAAGTACCTTTGAGATGACTTGTGTCTCATTGATATTGGCACTTCCTGCTTCAGATTCATATTGAGACTAAGATTGAGATTGTGTCTGGACTTCTTGATGCAATGCATCCTGTAGTTTAGAAACAAGACAATTAATAAATAATATAATTGAATAATATACATAGATACAAAACTTAGAAAGTTACTTACATATTCATCCTTAGCATTCGTGTTCACCCATCCTCATGTCGGATGATTGTTCATGTCATGGAAGGTATCGATAATGTTGAGCAGTTCCTTGGTCTGAAGATTCATCTTTAGAAAACAAAATTTAACAAAATCTCAGTTAAATATTGAAATTATTATTAAGATAACTTAAAATATTTAAAATTATCTATATATTTTTATTTACCTTCTTAAATCGAGCAGAAGCATAAGAAGTCGATCCATGGAGACTTGGATACTTATGTTTTGCTCTGTTGGCAGCATTTTCCTTTGAGCGTGCCATGAACTGTGGAGTGGTGAAAAGGTCAACCAACTTCTGCCAACTTTTGTTGTCAATGTCCTTCGGTGGATTCTTTCTGGCTGTCTCGATATTATCATACCCTCCTTGTTCATTGAAGTGTCTTTTCTTGCGACCTTTTCTATCCTTGTAGCGATCCTGAAACTCTCGCTCAATCTCAGTCTCTATCAGTTGCCACTCAGGGAGAGCTTTGGGAAGAATGAAAAGTTCCTTAAAAAAATGGTGAGATTTTTTAAATTATAAAAAAAAACATTACACGTGAATATGTAGATATATTTACCTCAAGTTTTTGCATCAATCCAATCTTGTGCTCATCTGGAACACTCTGCCACGAGTCATAATATAACGGGACATGGTGACCAATAAGGTTGCGAATAAGTTTCGTGAACAACACCCCAATATCACCTACTGCTTTGTAGGTTCTCTCCTTCATATCAAATTGTAGAGCTAGCGGACCTTTATTGTCGTTGACGACCTGCTCCAAATTTTTGGATTGAGACCGACCTCTTCTTTTTGCAGCAGCCGCTGCATATGTTAATTAAACAATACAATTAAATTGAATAAAATAATAACAATTTTTCATTTATTGATAAAATATAGACTAATTATAGTATATAACCTGTCTCACAGGAAGTAGGAAATCGTGGGGGATTTGGAGGAGGAGGAGGATCCGCTCCATCACCGCCATGAGAACGAACAACAGTAGCAGACATATCTTTGCAATTTGAATAATTATGAACTTAAACTCAATTATAGTTGGAGGTTAATTACATAACTTAAATAATTTTGGTAATACAGTTAAAACTATTGAAAAACAAACATTGTTGAGAAAAGTCATATATTTATTGAAAAGTCTTCAATTAAAACATACACATTAAACATACAAATATGAATATGCATAAGAAAATATTATTCCTCATCAATGTCGATTCCTACATCATCATCTGTACTTTCTAAATCATCTTCACTAATTTCTCCATCATCATTGTCATTGATGAAATCATCATCCACATCCGGAACAGATCAAGACGTTTCCCCAATTATGCTGGTGTGACCAGGTTGATCCAAATGCATAATCTCCAACTCTCCTAATTCCATAGTGAGTACGAAATTTGATGAAGTGCTATCATGTACGACATCAACCTCGTTATCATCATCGATACTTGGATGTCCCAGATCTTTCGATGATTGACTTATTCTACTACCTTCCAATTTTTGTTTCTTGAAGGATCTTCTAAGTAGAAAACTTGTTTTGCTTGAGTGGCGAGAATAAATTAATTGTTCTTGTACCATTCAGAATTAATCATGATACTAGTTATGTTATTCTCAGTCACATTTCGACCCTTGCTTGCATCGATGTTTAACCATTTGCATCGAAACAATACTACTGAGTAACCATGGGAATAGCATAACTCTACAATCTCCTCAAGTTGGCCATAGAAAGTGAAACCATCGGTTCCTGGCACCGAAACTCCACTATTTTGAGTGGTACGTCTTTTGTCACGACTATGGACCAGAAACATCACACTGTTAACAATGCAAGCCATGTAGGAGTATGCATTCTGATTGGACCCATTTTCTAAAGCAAACAATTCATCAGGACACTCAGTTGACTGTACTTGCCGCAAACGACCCATCTATAAAGTATGACACAAAAAAGAAAACACAATGACATGAGTATTAATCGATACAAATTTCGTAAGAATTCTACAGTTTTGATAATTTACCTTCAATTTAAACCAGATAGGAAAATATTTTTGATGATTTATGTTTGAATTTTCTCGAAGGCATTCACTGTATAGCACAAGGATTAAGGTAAGATAACATTTTGCGATGAATTAAATTTAATAAATTCATATATGTGTTGAGCTACTTACTCCATATATGGTTGGATTTCAGGGCAATTGTTGAGTACAAACCACTCTGCTTCTTTCCGATGAAGATAGTCAAGGGATATGATTTTCTTTTTGCTACTTGGACGACATTGTGATTCAAACTAACAACTGTCTTTTAGGAATAACAATATCTGCATTTCTTTCTGGATGATTAAATTTAGTCTGTATGCCCTGAAAATATTGCGAACAAAAAGTCAACGCTTCATCGGGAACATAACCCTCTGTTATCGAACCTTCAGGGTGTGCCTTGTTCCTGACATAATTTTTCAACTTCTTCATATATCACTCAAACGGATACATCCACCTCATTTAAACTGGTCCTCCGAGGATAGCTTCTTGCGGTAAATGAAGAATTAAATGAATCATTATGTCAAAAAATGGTGGAGAAAAAATTAACTCCAACTTGCACAAAATTTGTATCACTTGATCTTCTGCATTCTCCATGTCCTTAACAACTAATATACGAGCACAAATTTGCTTAAAGAAATTGCAAAGATCAATGATTGTCTTCAAAGTAGACTTATCTAAGTAGCCTCGAACTCCTACCGGCAACAAACGTTGCATAAGAATGTGACAATCATTAGATTTCAACCCAACAATGTTGCCATCATTTTCAGGTACTTTCTTAGAGAAATTTGAACTGATTCCATCATGAAGTCTAACTTCTTTTACGAACTGACAAAAAAACCGTCTATCATCCGGTGTGAAAGAGTACATAGGATGTGGTTTGATCAACTTCGTACCATCTTCCTTGAAGTGCAACTCTTCTCGGATACCCCAATTCTTCAAGTCCACTCGTGCATTGGTGGTGTCTTTAGATTTCTCATTCATAAGAAAAGTACTGAGTAAATTGTCGCAAACATTTTTCTCTACATGCATCACATCTAAATTGTGCTTCAGCTCAAGTTCCGGCCAGTACTCAAGTTCAAAGAAAATACTATTTTTACTCCAATTAAGCTCTTTTGGATCTCGCTTTCTTTTCACACCCCCAAAACTGACATGTTTACCCGAAAAACGATCTAGAACATGTGTTAATTGTTCGAGTATGTCTTGACTACTGAATTTTCTTGGAGGACGTCATTTTTCATAATTCTCATCAAACAAGCGACTCTTCCTCCACTTATGCGTAGAAGATAAGAATCTTCTATGACCAACATAAGTCATCTTCCCAATTACCCGACATGAAGGAGTGTCTTCGTTGCATGAAGGACATGCCATATATCCTTGGCCACTCCAACCAGACAAACTACTACGGGCTGGAAAATTATTGATAGTCAATAATAGTGTTGCACGCATTCTGAATACATTGTTCGTTGCAGCGTCTCTGGTTTGAACTCCTTCATCCCACAACTCCTTCAACTCGTCTACCATAGAACTCAAAAAGACATCCTAGTCTTTCCCAGGTGATTTCTATCTGGGAATCAATAAGGTCAGCATGAATGATGACTCTTTCATGCACAACCAAGGAGGCATATTGTACGTGCAGACTATTACCGGCCACATGCTGTAAGATAGACTCATGTTACCAAATGGATAGACCATCAGCAGCAAAACCCAATCGAATGTTTCTGGGTTCATTGGAAAAATCAGGATATCTGGAATCAAATTGTTTCCAAGCACCCCCATCAACAGGATGGTGCATCACACCATCTTTTTTTTACCGTCCTGTACTATGCCAGGTCATATCATTTGTTGTATGCCTTGAACCATAAAGACACTTCAACCTAGGAGTCAAAGAAAAGTACGCAACACTTTGTGGGTGACTTTTTTCCTTTTTGTGTCTTTATCAACCCATCGATTCTCACCACATACAGGACAACTCTGTTTTTGGGAATTCTCCTTCCAGAACAAACAACAGTCGTACTTGCAAGCATGGATTGATTGATAACCTAACCCTTACTTCCTCATTTTTTTCTTTGACTCATAGAATGAAGTTAGAATCTTATTCTCCTTCAGGAATGCGAATTTCATAAACTTCAAAAGTTCATCAAAGGAACTATTTGTCCATTTATTCATAACCTTCATGTGCATCATCTTCGCCAAGAAGTTCAAGGAAGACAACCATGTACAACCAGGGTATAACTTAGCTTCAACCTCTCTATTAAGGTCATCAAATTGATTCTCCACACTATTTCCACCACCATCTGAGATTCCTTCATTTATGCCTTCTTCGTTAGTGTCTTGTTCACCAATAATATCATTGATGATGTCAATCATCTCATCAGTCATTGGAGCCCCGTCATCCACTACTGGAGGAATATCAACTTCACCGTGGTAGGTCCACTTCACGTATCTTTGCAAAAACCCATATCTGTGTATGTGAGCTTCCACCACATCCAGTTTTTGAATCAACATATTGACACACTGAACGGATGGGCACCTGACTTCTCCCGAAGCATTCACATGATTCTTGGCTATTTGTATAAATGCTTGAAGACCATTCCAAAACTCATCAGAGTTATGACGCCTATTGGTTATCCAACTCTTGTAAATCGTCATAACTGATTCAAGTTGAAATTTTTTTATCACAATGTGATAATCATAAAAACTACCTTTATTTGGTAATAAATTTTGTATCACCAAAGCACTAATTTTTTTTAAGTAATTTATGATATCTTATTGAATCTTATGATGAATAAATTATTAATTTTTATGAATATCCTATCAAATTTTATGAACATATATTACTGTTAGTTAGGAATGCATTATAAAGATTCATTATATAAACAAATAATATATAATTATACTTATTATTAAATTATTTAATAATTATAGAATTCTTTTTATAATTTTCATTTTTTTAAAATTACCAATAAAGTTTTATTTTTTTAAATTTATTATTTTAATTTTAAATTAGAGTAAAGTTAACTTAATTACTTATTCTATCTATATATATTATTATATTTTATAAATATATTATATTTATTAATTTACCATTAAAGATTACTATTTTAATTTCTACTTATTTTATAAAAAAATATTAATAAAGTTTTATATTCGTATACTTTTTATTATAATTTACACTTTATTATTTTTATAATTAATTATTTTAAAATTAATTAACAATTAAATTGTATTGTTTAATATTTCTAAAACTACTAAAATTTCGGCAACATAACGGCTATAATCTAACCTATCCCAAAATTTAAAACCTGCATAAAAACTACAAAATCAGTCCTAAAACGTACATATAATTGATTTCAAAGATTTATATCTCATAACAACAACATAAATCATATTATAAACATTTAATTATATTTATCTAACATAATAATCTAATTATTATTTAAATTCTAATATTCACATCTACATTAAATCATATAAACATATTCACATTTTTTATACATACATTCATATACAAATAAAAAAAATAAACATACATATATTAATAAATAAAATTATATCATCTAATATATAAACCTATCATATGCATTTTTTTATAACATATAATATTTTATATCATCTAATATTTAATTAAATCAAATAAATAAATATATTTACAATCTATCCCTAAAAAAATACTAATATAATTAAATTAACAAATATACAAATCTAACCTAAAAAACAAAATTCAACACAATATAAAATAATCAATTACACAATTAAAAACTTAATTTAACACTTAATCAATAATAAAAAAACTTAAAAACAATACCCAAAAGTCAAGCTAGAGCGTTATCCAATGCCAATAATTTAATCCCAAGGCTCGGGCTAGGCACAAGTAATCTGCAAAAAAAATAACCCACAAAATTTCAAAAACTCATTTATACCAAACACAAAATACACACATATACTAACAAAAAATACATTTTCAACCATAAAATGCATTTTAAACCATAAAATACAAATAAAATGAGTTTAGATTACAAAAACAAGGAAGAAATGGCAAGAAATCGGCTTGAAATAAATTGGATCGCCGGTGGGGGACTTAAATCGCCAGAGCTCTCTGTTTTTTTTTTTTTTAAGAAAACAGAGCACAAATGAGGAAGAAAGCCTCTGCTTGGGGGTTATATCGCTGTGGCCTATAGCGACGACATGTTGTTGCTATAGGTAATAGAAAGTCGTCGCTGATATCAAATGCACCATTTTACTTGAATGATGAGACCCTAAAGCGACGACATGTCATCACTGTAGGATAGTGAATAGTACATGTTTACCCAAAAATGGCTCCTAATGACGTGGTAGGATTGACCTACAAGTGACGGGCACGTGATGACTTTAAGTGAATGAATCATGTTCGACCATCGAAAAGAAAGTCATTGATTTATCAAGCATCACGCTTAGGTGCGACCAGACTAGTCGCATATACTTTCATTTACTTCCTTTTGGATGTGCGATCTTATAATATTTGCATTAATTTTAATTCCCTTTATTACCTAGATACGTGAATCTTAATGATAATTAAGGCCCATCAACCCATGTTCTCTTCATGAGCCTATAAATAAGAATCAAAGGGCTCAAGGAAGGGACTTTTGAACGTTGGATCTTTGTATTCTGAGAGAAAAATATAGTGTGATTATTCACCGAAGCTGTTATCTTCCCAAGGCTTGTGAAACTCGTGAACCCTAGTTCATTGATCACAATTTTGGGATTCAATATCAATAAGAACACTAAGTGGACGTAGCTCATTACCATCCAATTGGGGCCGAACCACTATAAATCGTTTGTGTCGTTTGCTTTCCATTTGAATTTCTTCTTGTTTTCATCTTATCTTATATCGTTTATTTGACTCTGTGTCGTTGACCAATTTGAGGGTCAACATTTTGGTGCTTTCATTGAGAGCCGAATCCAAGACTTCAAGAAAATCAAATGGCTAAAACATCTAAGAGGACGGGGCAGACTTCAGGCGTTGCATCCACCCAGCCTCCTCCACCAAATATGGAAGAAGATGACCACAATTGGATTTTGAAGAGGAGGAAATGGATTATGAAACTCTGAGAACAACACTAAGTATGTTGCAAGAGGAGTTGATCTGAGGGCCAATCAAGAGAATGCGGCTGAGACGTTGGCGTTGCAGTAGAGAGAAATCGAACGCCAACGCCAAGAGTTGAATGAGGAACAGGCAGACATGGACTGCCGGCAAAGAGATGCCATTGCCGCCCTAGAAGCATCCATTTAGTTGGCCCGGGGGCAAGTCGCACCGACTTCTCAACCGGACCAGCCCCCAAGTGTACCACAACAACAAGCCCCAAACCCAAATCCTCCACTCCAGCCGCCGAGTCCTCAAAGGCAAGAGCAACTGCCTACTTCTCAACAAGATATCCCATTTCAGGACCCTGAGCCGCAGCCACCTTCTCGTGCTGGTCGAGATAATCCCCAGCATCAAAGGCAACCTCCCCGAAGCCCTAAACGCCCAGCGGCTGAGGAGCCAAATCCACCGAGTAGGGGGCAATGTCTTTCTGCTAACAGAAGGCACACCGAATCAGGCTCTACGGTCAGGGGACCCCCACGACATAATAATTCCCGGGGATCCACCGACCAACACAGACCTCCCCCTGACGCTCGGGAGATGCCAGGTAGAGGAGAGAACTGTGCGACCAGCCGGTCACGCCATAGTCAGTCACACTTCAGAGACGGCCATGACTATAATGAAGCTGATTCTGGTAGGGGGAATGCTGGTCGGGGTCAAGGAGAAAGAGCTGGGGAAAGGAATCCCCCACCAAGAGAAAATAGGTCTACGAGCCAGAATGCTAGGGGGCAACCCAAGCAACATGACCTCTTTGATTTGTTGGGCGCTAGCGAGCAAAGGCGCAGAGATGACGACCTAAGGGACGTGCTCAACGACAGGCGCGAAAGGCACGATGAGTACGCTGCTACTGCACCAGTCGCCCTAGTGATCCATGATGTCGTACAGGCCCAGATTGATGCATTAAACCAGGTTGTCCAGCAGCTGGTAGGGAGCCAGACATCCCACATTGAGTATGATTGGAGAAGAGGTACTCTGTTCATACAGAGAATAGCTGGGGCGGAAAACCCCAGCAAATTCAAGATGCCAGTACTACCCAATTTTGATTGATATGGGGACCCAGTATCTCACATGAACAAATTTGAGATTCAGATGGACATCCAGAAGGTGTCGGATGATGCTCGCTGGAGAATCTTTCTGGCCACCCTATCTGACACCGTTCAAGAGTGATTTTTTAAATTCCCTCCTGCTAGCATAGTGTCATGGGAAATGTTCGTGAAGGAATTCTACGGGCAATTCTACGCTGGTCGTGTGCACCCAACTGAAGCCAACCAGCTGGTCGAGATACGCCAGAAGGAGGGAGAATCCTTGAAAGTGTACGTCCAGTGTTTCATGCGAGCGGCAACTGGGGCTAAAACAGTAGGCGATGAAGGGAAAATGATGGCCCTTACTGCTGGAGTAAGGCGCCATTCTCCCCTCTGGAACAACTTAAGAAAGAATTGGGTAAAGAGTACCTAGGAATTCCTTGATCGAGCAAACCGGTACATTAAGCTCGAGGAAACGATTGCCAATGAAGGGAAATTGCCTACGAAAGACAAGGCACCAAAGGAAGATCCCGCTAAAGCCGCCAACAGGTCGGATAAACCCAATGGCAATGACAAAGTCAACGGGAATAGTAAAAATGGTGGAAATAGGGCAAACGCTAAGTCGTCGACATCCGAGAATAAGCGTCCTAAGGGCAACAGATATGAGCCAAGGTTCACCAACTATACGGCCCTTGTCGAAAGCAGAGCGGAGGTGTACCAGGCGACCAGGTCCAACATCCCATACAAGCAACCCGCACCTATAAGGAAGGATATCTCCAAGAGAGATACAACAAAATTTTGTCATTTCCACACTGACTATGGCCATGCCACCAATGAGTGTGTTCAGTTGGAGGATGAGATTGAGTTCCTTATCAGACAGGGACACCTAAGGAGATACGTACGAGCCACGAGGGGTTCTCAGCAAGAGTTTCAAGGAGGCAACGAGCAGGCGCCTGTACGCCAACGCTCACCACTTTTACATCCAGCTCCCATGGAAGGTACATTGTTAACCATCTGTGGTGGTCCACACCTTACAGGAGATGGTGGGAAGGCAAGGGAGCGATATGCTTGGACCTTATGCCACTACCAGGACATCGAGATGCTAAATGTGTAGGAGCGAACTCCCAAGAAGGCTCGAACAGAGGAAGAACTAATAAATTTCTCTGAGTTTGACGCTCAGCATGTCCGATTTCCCCATTCGGACCCCCTAGTCATGGATGTCCAGATAGCCAAAATGATGATCAAAAGGGTGTTAGTTGACACAGGGAGCTCAGTAAATATCTTGTACAAGTCTTCATTAGAGAGAATGAAGTTGTCAGTGAAGGACCTAGAGCCATGCAACCAAACCATTTATGGTTTTTCTGGCGAAGGGCTCGCACCAACAGGGTCCATTAGGCTTCCGGTTACAGTAGGAACTGCAGCTGCGAATAGGACATTACTCACTACTTTATAGTAGTTGATTGTCCTTCTGCATACAATGCTGTAATTGGAAGGCCTATTATGGTCGACCTGCGAACTGTAACCTCGGTCTCGCACCTCGCCATGAAATTCCCAACTGACGCAGGGGTAGGATGCATGCTGGGAAACCAACGAGAAGTGAGGGAATGCTATAATTCCTCGATTACTAAGGCAAAGAGAGGTGGATCGAGGGAAGCCGCTGGAAAAGAGTTGCAGTTGGCCGATGAAGGACAAGCCCGATCAAGTGAGCATGTCACGAAATAGAGTGTTGCCCAAAGTGAGGATAGGGATTTGGATCCTCGCTTTGGGGATTTTGATGAAGAAGTAGGACTAATCAAGGACCTCGAAGAGGTTCAACTCGATGAGGCAGATCCGACCAGGGTTGTGAAAGTTGGTAAAAACTTAGAGACATCAACAAAGCAAAAGTGGTGGAATTTTTTAAGAAAAACGAGGAAGTCTTTGCCTGGTCGCATAAAGACCTGAATGCAATTGACCCAGTAGTTATCAGCCATGTCCTGAACATAGATAAAAGCTTTACACCAATGCAACAGAAAATAAGGTTGCCCAGCAAAGACAGATCGAAGGCTCTAAAGGAAGAAGTTGAGAAGCTAAAAGAGAACGGATTCATCAGGGTTATATTTTATCCATCGCAGGTCTCTAATCCTGTACTAGTCCCCCAGCCAAATGGCAAATGGAGAACATGAATGGATTTCATAGACCATAATAAAGCTTGCCCAAAAGATTGTTTCCCGCTCCCAAGGATCGACTAGCTGGTCGATGCCACTTTAGGGCACAAGATCCTATCATTCATGGATGCATACTCTGGGTACAATCAGATCAGCATGCACCCACCTGATGAGGATCACACTAGCTTTCAGACCGATACAGGGCTTTACTGTTACAAAGTAATGCCCTTCGGTTTGAAAAATGCTTGTGCGACTTACCAGCGATTAGTCAATCACATGTTCAAGGAGTTGATCGGTACAAACATGGAAGTATATGTTGATGATATGTTGGTTAAGTTAAAGAAGGCAAAAGAACACATAGGGGACCTGCAAGAGTGCTTCAACGTCTTGAACAAATATTCGATGAAGCTGAATCCCCTCAAGTGTTCCTTCGGTGTTGGATCAGTGAAATTTTTGGGATTTATAGTGAACTCACGAGGAATTGAGGCTAATCCTGAAAAAATCAAAGCGCTGGTCGATATGAAATCGCCAACAAAGATAAAAGATGTCCAAAGTTTAACCGCGAGAATCGCCTCTCTAATTATATTTATCTCCAAATCGACAGACAAATGTGTCCCATCTTTTAATCTACTTAGAGGCAATAAGAAATTCGAATGGATGGAGGAGTGCGAGCAGGCTTTCCAGGCCCTGAAGTCTCATATGTCACAGCCACCGATTCTATCTAAGCCGGTTGAAAAAGAAACTTTGTTCATCTATTTGGCGGTCACAGAATATGCTGCTAGTGCTATCTTGGTAAGAGAGAAGGAAAATGTGCAAAAAGCCATATAATATTTAAACAAAAGGCTAATAGGAGCGGAGTTGCGGTATCCGCCCATTGAAAAATTAGCCTACTGCTTGATCTTAGCCTCTAGAAAGTTGCGGCCATACTTTCAAGCTAACCCCATCACAATACTAACCGACCAGCCCCTACGACAAGTTCTACAGAAGCCAGAAGTCGTTGGTCGACTATTGAAATGGGCAGTTGAACTTGGGTAGTTTGAAATTTCTTACTTACCACGAGTAGTAGTAAAAGGGCAAGCTCTGGCTGACTTTATGGCAGAGCTCACTGGGCTTCCAGACAGTGAACAGACAGAAGAGAATGAGCCTCAAAGCCAAACTCCCACTTGGAAGTTGTTTACAGGCGACTCTTCTAACGAACATCACGCTGGAGCAGGAGTGATTTTGGTAACGCCTGAATGACATCGATTCCACGGCGCAATCAGATTCGACTTCACAGCATCTAATAATAAAGCCTAATATGAAGCATTGCTCACAGGTTTACGATTAGCAGGGACATGAATATAAAGTCACTTGAAATCTATAGTGACTCCCAGTTGCTGGTTAATCAGATAATTGGAGAATATCAAGCCAGGGGTCTGAAGATGGTTGATTACTTGAACAAAGCAAAGGATTTGTTGGTGCAGTTTGAAAAATATACATTCCAGCAAGTACCTCGCGGCCAGAACTCAAATGTTGATGCTTGGGCCAAATTAGCAAGTGCAAAGGATGCTGACACCCTTAATATAGTACCTGTTGAACGACTGTCT
This sequence comes from Humulus lupulus, assembly GCF_963169125.1. Lineage (NCBI taxonomy): Eukaryota > Viridiplantae > Streptophyta > Magnoliopsida > Rosales > Cannabaceae > Humulus > Humulus lupulus. The sequence goes on along the minus strand of NC_084797.1, from coordinate 107,259,815 downwards.
GCACCAAGCATCAAAGCAGAAGAAACCTCTCTAGTAATTCAAGCAAAAGATACGTGGATGGCACCTTTCATTGAGTACTTGGCACGTGGATGTTGCCGACGGATTGAAACAAAGAAAGAGCCATCTAGAGGTTGTCTGCTCGATTTTTCCTTGTCAACAAAATTATATACTGAAGGGGGTACTCAATGCCACTCCTAAGATTCGTCTCAAAAGAAAAGGCCAAAGAATTAATGCGAGAAGTCCATGAAGGTTTCTCTGGAGATCACGCTGGGGGCAGAGTTTATAAAAAAAAATCCTAAGGCAAGGATACTTCTGGCCAACAATGAATGAAGACTCTGTGGATTTTTTTCGAAAATGTGACAAGTGTCAAAGATTCTCTAAGATACCACGGGCAGCCCCCAACAAACGAAAATAGATGCAAAGTCCGCAGCCATTCGCAATATGGGGAATAGACTTAATCGAGTCTTTACCCACAGGAAAAGGCGGTGTCAAATATGTTGTGGTGGCTGTTGATTACTTCATGAAGTGGCCCGAAGCTGAGCCACTTGCAACCATAACAACCAATAAAGTGCTAGACTTTGTGGTAAAAAACATAGTGCGTCGCTATGGGTTGCCAAGAAAAATTATCTCAGACAATGGCACGCAGTTTGATAGTGATATGTTCACGAATTTTTGCGAAAGGCACGGGATTATCAAAAGATTTTCTTCAGTAGCTCATCCGCAAGCAAATGCTCAAGTTGAGGCTGTCAACAAGACACTAAAGGGTACTCTGAAGAAAAGGCTCGAAGAAGCAAAGGGGGCATGGCCAGAGCAGTTGCCTGAAGTTCTTTGGTTGTATAGAACGTCGCATCGAACAACAACAGGTCATACTCCATTTTCCTTGGCTTATGGATATGAGGCTATGTTTCTTGTTGAATTAGATCCGCCATCACATCGACAGATGGCATACGATCAAGACACTAATAGCCAGTTATTGATGGAATCTTTGGATTTGGTCGATGAAAGGCACAAGCAAGCCCAACTCCAAGTAGCAGCTTACCAGCAAAAGGTTGCCTGGTATTTCAAATATAAAGTACGTGAAAGAAAATTTAATGTTGGAGATCTGGTACTTAGAAGAGTTATCCTTAACACCCGCGATCAAGCTGCTGGAGTACTCGGACCTAACTGGGAAGGACCATACCAAATCAAAGAAGTCCTCCATCCAGGCACTTATAAACTTGCTCGCTTAAATGGATATTTCATTCCTCGCTATTAGAATGGAGAACACCTGCGCAAGTATTATCAATAAACAATTCTTTTTAAAGAATTGACTTGTATTAATTTCACTTTTTACAAGTTTATGAACAAGGGTTAGTTAATCACATGACTGATTGCTTATAAGTGTAAGATCAAATTTTTGATCACCCGTACAGACACGATTGTCCATTTATTACGAAAATTAAAAGGAACTGTGCGCAGCCAGTTATTCTTGCCAATTATTGTATTTATTACAAGTATTTTCTCATTACATGTGTTGTTTTGCTCTATTATCATTTCTATAAGTATTTATTCTAAGCAGTAATGTTCGAACATGTCTTGGTCAAGGCAAGTGACCGAGGACCTTAAGCTCCTCAATCACTTAGGGGGCATAAAAGGTACTAAGTAAGCAAAGCATATCAACAAGTATATGTAAACACACGAGCAAAATAAGTGAAAGCATGCTACGATACTTAGAGTATTTTTCAAAATTTTGTTAAATCAAACAAAAGTGCTATGCTAAGTTTAGTCATGCGAACAGATGTTACAATACAAAGTTCGTGTTTCCCAAAATACAAAGTTAAATAAAAACAGCAAAAATTATGAAACAGGAGGGTCTTGAGGAGTTTGCTGGTCGACGGAGGCCCCAATTTCCTCTTCCACGCCATCAATGCCCGTAGCCAAGGAGATTTCGGGGGAGGCTGGGATTTTCGCTCTCTCCTCTTCCTCAAGGCAAGCAAGGCACCTATTTATTTCAGATTGCCTTAGGCGATCGAAGAGATAGCTGAAATCTGCCTCGCGGTTATGCTTCCAGAACGCGTAGAAACAATTGAAGGTGGCACCCTTATACCTCTCCAAGTTGCTGGCATTGGTATCCTCGAGCTCTTTGATGCGCTCCTCCAGCCCCTCAGTCTCCTTTATGCTGATGATCAAATCATCTTGAAGCTTAGAGGCTTCCTTGAAATTAAGCAAAGAAGGCTCCTTATACTTCTCTTTAGTTTCGATGACTTTGAGTAAAGTAGCCTGGTGCTGTCTCAGCTCTTCGGCCAACTTAGCCTTCTGTTCGAGCAGTTCGGGGTTTTTCTTCTCGGCTGCCTCGAGCTTCTCGGTGTATTTCTCCTCAACCATCTTAAGCTCCTCAACGTGTTTGGCCTCGGATGCTTTAAGTTCCTCAGCGTGTTTGTCCTCAGACGCCTTAAGTTGTTTGCTAAGTCTCTTCTCATATTGGGCAGTCAGGGCTCTCGAGCGACGCCAGCTGGCAGTCATAGTTAGCATTCCCTGCGATCAGAGAAAAAGTTAGACTGATGGCAGAAAATGACAAGATAAAAAAATGAACCTCAACAAGAAATGGAAACTTACACTGGCTATTTCATTCAGCGCACGGTTAATTATCTGGTCGACCTCCATGGAGTCGGTACCAATGATGGCCTCTCAGCTGCATCGATGCCTCGAAACTTCGTACTCGCCCTCGTTGGTGAACGCTTTGAATCTGAACCGTAATGCGGAGTGGAACCGATGTCCCCCTGGGGATATCAAAATGACTCCAGATCTGGACCCATTCTCATTAGATGAACCATCCACAAAGACTTTCCACAAGGCCTGTACCGATTCTTCCACTAGTTCCTCTTGGAATCCCGTGCACTCTGCCACAAAATCAGCCAGAGCTTGGCTTTTGATCGTAGTTCGCGGCACGTATAGTATCTCGAATTGGCTAAGCTCAATAGCCCACTTCTAAAGGCATCTCAATGCCTCAGTTTTTTGCTTAAAGGTTGATCGGTTATGACGTGGATTGAATGGGACTGGAAATACGGCCTGAGCTTTCTGGAGGTTGTGATAAGGCAGAATGCCATCTGTTCCATCATCGAATATATAGATTCGGCTCCGAGGAGCCTCTTGCTATTGTAGTAGACCGGCTTTTGAGATCGGTCCTCTTCACGAACCAGCACGGCGCTAGCTGCATCTTCCGTGACAGCCAGGTAAAGAAAAAGAGGTTCTCCTGCTATTGGTTTAGACAACACGGGTGGCTCAGCTAAATGTGACTTTAGGTCGAGGAAAGCACGCTCGCACTCATCGGTCCACTCGAACTTTTTATTTCCCCAGAGCAGGTTATAGAATGGCAAACACTTGTCCGTTGATTTGGAAATGAACCGATTAAGGGCCGCCACCCTTCCTGTCAGACTTTGGACGTCCTTTCACGACCGAGGTGATGACATTTCGAGTAACAATTTGATTTTATCGTGGTTTGCCTCTATTCCTCGGGTGTTGACATTGAAATCCATAAATTTTCCTGACGCAACCTCGGAGGTACATTTTTGAGGATTCAGCCTCATGCCGTACTGCCTTAAAATCTTAAAACATTCCTTTAGATCGGGGACATGGTTATCGGCAGTTTTTGACTTGACCAACATTTCGTCAACATACACTTCCATGTTTCTCCCAATCTGATTCGCAAACATCCTATTGTCCAATCTCTGATATGTAGCTCCCGCATTCTTCAGCCCGAAGGGCATGACCTTGTAACAATAAACGTTGGTTGGGGTCATGAAGCTAGTATGTTCCTGGTCCGCAGGGTTCATGTAACGCCCTACTTCCTTAGAGCCGTTACCAAGTGTGTTTAAAATCGTGCTTTCAACTCGCTAATCGAGGTTTTACTTCAAACCGTGTAACTAAGCCATAATTAAAAGGAAAACATTAGAGAATGTACTTTTTCATAGCAAATCATAAAAGTTTACACCTGGGATCCCAAAACATAGTTTAGAAAATATTTACAATACAAAACTGATCTGAGTTGACTAAACGACAAAATCTAAGTTCATTTACAAGCATTTCTCACAATCCCCTGGCTGTGGCAGCCAGGCTGGCCGGACATGTACACGCCGCCTCACGCCAGCTGTACTCATGGTTGGTTGATCTTCTCTTTACCCTTACCTGCACCATAGAGCATCTGTGAGCCGATGCTTAGCAAGAAAACCCATAACAGATAACATATGCAATACACAAGTCAAACATATAAACAGGCCACCAATGGCTAGACACATACGGCCTAGCCGTCCCAAGCGTTTACCAAGCCCTGGGTTCGCGGACCACGCCGTAAGGATATCTCAGGTATCCTGTTAGGGACTCGCCCTGGCAACTCGCACCCCACGTGCTCAACGTCGCTCCCGGCCTTTTGTCGTTCTCGGCCCTACACTCAATGTGCATGATGCCGTTCCCGGCCCCATGCTGTTCTCGGTCTACACCGTTCCTGGCCCTCGCCGATCACACATATAATATCAAACATGGTATACCAACAAGTACAGAATTCAAGCATAAGAAGATAAAGAGCTACGCTCTGCAATTCTAACATATAGGGCTCAACCCTGCATATCATTTCAATTCAACACACCGGGCTCAGCCCTGCACACAAGCTCTATGGAAACAGGGGTTTTCTTACCTGAGTTCCGAGCTTCCTGAGCACCGATGCCCCAAGCACAGTCCGCTAACGTGAGCCTCGCCAAAATCCTAGTCACAACACATAACAATATCCATCCATCAAATTCTAACCCAATAAATAACTCCGAGCCATAATCCCTAACCTCCGAGACCTTGAATTCTATCAATCCGGATGATAAAATCCATCCCGAGTCTTACCCCTTGAGTTCCCAAGCCTAAAATACCATTAAAACCCATTTTAACACTAAGGGCTGCGGCCCCACCCACTAGAGCCGCAGTGCGCCCAGCAGGCGCCGCGCGCGCACGTGAATTTCTCGACCTCCCAGGGCCGCGTGTGCACGCGGGCCGCAGCGCACCCCTCCTAGGGCCGCGGCACTATACAGCGAACCCAGATTTCTACACCAGTTTTTCATCCTTCCTTCAAGCCAACTCCCACCAAAACAAAGCTAACATTCCTAGATATCCAGCATAATTACTCCAGCACAGAAACAACATCAAAACCTCATTAAAATATGCTCCAAAATTTAGCTAAAACACCCAAAGATTAATCAAGCTTAGCTAACATGCAATCCCCTAAAACCAGCAGAAATTAAAGACTAAACCTTAGTGTTTAGAGCTTACCTTGCTGAGCTTAGTCCCATAATTTTTATCCTCAATCCCAAAGCTTCAAACTCCTAGAGTATCCCAGCTGAAACCCCTTCAATTCCTAAGCAATTCCTTTGAATTCCTTATTGAGTTTTGTCTTAGAGAGTAAGAGAGAAAGCAAGAGCTATCTTTAGTTCAGGGAAAGTCTGGGTCAGTTTCACAAGTTTCTAAACAGTTTCCTTTTTTTTGTTTTATATAACTTAAGTCTAAAGGGTTACCTCAAGGCTCGGGGTACCAAAACGTCCCCGAGGGCAAAAATGGTAAATTCCCCAAATATTCCCGCCTAGACATTCTATCCTCAAATATATCTCCAAACATTTATTTCTATGTCCCGATAATCCCATAACTCATCTAATACTCGAATTACCCCTCGACTCGCCCCGAGTCCAAATCTCAACCCCGTTGTGACCCTCTGGTGAACCGCTCCCCAGGACTGTCTCGGATCGCGCTGTACAGACATATCACACATATACAGCATATATCTCATTTATCACATTTACGCCCCTAATATCCAAACGGGGCCCACATGCACATTTAACTTAATTAAACATGCATCATAATCATATATACACATAAATTCACATATAAGCATATTAAACCACTTATTGCCCTCCAGGCACACTAATCAAGGCCCTAAGCCTGATTAGCAAATTTGGGTCGTTACAGTTCATGGCGATCTGGTTATAGCCTGAGTATGCATCCATGAAGGACATGAGCTTGTGCCCCGCAGTGGCATCCACCAATTGGTCAATTCTCGGCAAGGGGAAGCAATCTTTGGGGCAGGCTTTATTCAGATCAGAAAAGTCGATGCAGGTCCGCCACTTCCCATTGGGCTTCGGGACCAAAACAGGATTGCCGGCCCAGATCGAGTATTTTTCCTCGCAAATAAAACTGCACCTTAAGAGTCGAACCACTTCCTCTTCTAAGGCCTCAGCTCGGGTTGTGCCCAGGCGTCCTTGTTTCTGGGACTTCGCAGGCACGTTTTTGTCCAAGTTGAGGGCGTGCATGACGACGCTTGGGTTGATCCCTATCATATCTTCATGAGACCAAGCGAACATGTCTAGATTCTCTTGCAAAAATCTCAGTAGCTCCGCCTTTCTCTCTTTACACAGGTTTTTCCCTAGCTTCACCACCTTCGAGGGGTCTCTTGGATTGATGTTCACCTCTTCGAGATCTTCCATGGCCTGGAGCTCGGATCTATCTTCGCCTATCCTAGGGTCGATATCATCATTCAAGGTGATACCTTCCACATTGGCTTCCTGAGGTTTTTCTATCTCAGGAATAGATCCTACTTTCTAAGATTCCTCACTTCCACCTTGAATGGTCATCGTCTGCTGCCCGGGTTGTGATTTTCCCTTCATGGAAATGCTATAGCATTCCCTGGCAGCGAGCTGATCACCTCAGACCGTACATATCCCCGTAGAGGAGGGGAATTTGACTGCGAGATGGCGGATAGAAGTTATGGCCTCAAATGCCGTCAACGTAGGCCGGCCCAGAATAGCATTGTACGCGGTGGGACAATCGATAACCACGAACTCGAGGAGTTTAGAGACAATTTGGGTTCCCTCTCCCAAGGTTATAACTAGCTCGATTGTTCCTATCGCTGCCGACCCTTCTACGAAAAATCCATACAACATCATGGAGGTGGCCTTCAGCTCGGTTACGGACAGCCCCATTTTCTCCAGCGTGGACCGGAACAGTAGATTCACCGAACTCCCATTATCGACTAGTATACTCCTAACTCTTCGGTTGGCGAGCTAGGCAATTATGACTAGAGGATCGTTATGGGGGAACTAGACGTGACCAGTGTCCTCTTCGGTAAAAATGATTGGTTGCCTCTCCAATCGCTGCTGTTTGGGTAGATGCTACTCTGGGATGAATTCCACTCTGTTATGAGCCTTCAACTCATTGACATATCTCTTCCGGGCACCTCTGCTCGTGCCGGCCAGATGGGGGCCACCGGAGATTGTGGATATCTCTCCTCCTATTACAGGAGGAGGGGTATCCTGATTTATCCGGGGCCCGGGCTGATTTACCGGAGCTTCTGGGGCTGGTTGACCAGTAGGAACCCGATTTCGTGCATATTGAGCCAAAGGTCTGGCTCTGATGAGTGTGTCGATCTCATCTTTTAAATCCCTTCAATCGTCAATGTTGTGGCGAATGTCGTTGTGGAATCGACAGAACTTGGAAGGGTCCCTCTTGGCCTTCTGTTATTTCAAAGGCTCCAGCTTTTTCCAGGGCAGGCGAGCAGAGTTTGCTAGGAAAATGTGCTCCCTAGTGTTTGTGAGCTCAGTATAAGCCGCGTAGACTGGCTTAAACTTTTCAGCGGGCTTGTTCTTCTTCGAACCGTGTTGGCCACCCTCGCTGCTCCCCTTTCTCTTGCCTCCACCCCCTTGGTTATTCTGGGCAACGGTTTGAGTCATTTTCACGACATCCGTTCCCCCTCCAACGGGCTGATCAAGGGTTTGGCTGGTTCCCGTGACTGATGCTCACACCTCTTTGAGGTTTATCCATTCCCGGGCCTTATTCAAGAATTCATCCACAGTGTTGACACCTCTTCTTTGGATTTCTTTCCACAGCCTGCCTCCAACGAGGATTCCAGTCCGCAAAGCCATAAGCTTGGAACTATCGTCTGCGACCCTAGCTCGAGCCGCGACATTTGCGAACCTGCTCAGGTAAGCTTTTATAGGTTCACCGGGCTGTTGCTTCACGTTCCCTAGGGTGTCAGCTTTGATACGGGCAGCTTAAGAAGCTCGGAATGCCCTCTTGAAATCGGCAGAAAAATTCTTCCACGAGCTGATGGAATGCTTTTTACACTGTTTGAACCACTGCCTAGATGGCCCCATCAAGGTGGAAGGGAATATCAAGCACCTCAGCTCGGGGCCGATATTATGGGCCATCATCAGGGTATTGAACATACCCAAATGATCCGATGGGTCCATCGAATTTGGACAGATGGGGCATCCAAAAACTTGGCGGGTACGTTGTGGCTGCTATGTTGGGGGAAAAAAGCTCGAGCTCATCCCCTGAGTCATACTCATCCTTGTCCTTTTCTGACCAGAGTTTCTTCATTAGCTCCTCCATCTGAGCAAACCGTTCTAGGGTTTGGTCCTTAGTCCCTTGGTTGCTCTGGGGTTGTTCAACAGCTCCAGTTCCATTGTACGCGTTAGGCGGGTTATTTTCCCTCCAAGCTTGAGCTTGGTTAGGTGGGACATTCCCACTGCCACGTACTTTGGAAAGACCATCCTCTCGGCGAGCATGACTTTCATTTCTGGCCGGATCCTCTCTCTTCGAGTTGAGGCGATCCCGAAGGTCGCCCCTCAAGGCGGCCAGAGGGCTTTGCGCCGAACTTAAGAGGTTACACAGGTCTCCACCGGATCTGCCACTTCGGTGGCTCTCGGTCCAGTAGCTCCCATTGGAAAAGCTTGGAGCCTGCTGCCGGGGGTGAGGATCCGGGACCTCCCCGCGTGCTCGTGGGCGATGGGAAGGACCGGAGGGAGGAGGATTCCTTCTGTTGCTCCCGCATGCCAGAATATCTCGAGCAGGACGAGGGGGAGATGGGTATCTTATCGACGAAGGGGGATGCCTAATTGGTGAAGCAATCCTTGTCCTGTCCGGCCGGATTAAACTAGCTCACGGTCGTTCTACCCTGCCATCTCTAGCTTCCTGCGCTCGGCGGTCTAATCACGGCATGGGAGGGCTGGCCAGAGCAGGTTGTCTGGGCGAGCTTTCCCCGGACCTCCTCCGGGAGCTGCCACGAGCTCTTCTAGGCGCATCCGATGGTGGTGCCGAACTAGGAGTTGAGGTTCTGATTGATCGGCTGAATTGATGATTGGCCTTGGGAAACTCCTCAAACATAGCTCCCTGGTTATGGTGTGACATGGGTGCAGAACTCGGGGTTGAGGTTCTGACTGATCGACTGGGTCTGGGCTTACTATCCCTGTGGGACTTGTGAGTCCCGCTTTGCCTCTTTCCGACGTTAATGTCGGTTGCAAGAGGGGGTAGTCGGGCCAAGACTTCCTCGATTTGCTTACTTGCCCTGGATAGTTGACTCCTCAACTGTATGTTCTCCATTTCTGTCGCCGTCAGGTAACCCCGGTTCAGATTTAGTGGTCAGGGCGCCGAACTCCCGATGTCGTCTTGGCCCATCGGCTGCTTTTCCGATCGCTGCTAGACCTCGGAGTTTGGTTCGTTAGATATGGCGGCATGGTGGGCCTCCTGCCCATCATGTTGATCCACCTCGTTACCATGCCTCGACCAAGTAACCACCATGATCAAGTTTTTGTGATAGCACTAATCTAAATCCTCTCAATGAAAGCACCAAACAGTTGACGCGGTTTTTCGCCAACAGATAATTGTACGAATAAGTAGGATGGATTAGTGTGAATTGGTAAACCATAATATGAAAAGAATTGTAATCTAGATTTTGGGAAACTAATAGCAATAGAAAGATGGTCACTCCTTTTTTAGGTGGTTCGAAGGTTAAAATCCCTCTAGTCCACCAGTCGATATTATTGATATCTCTTGACTATTTCTTACAGAGTGCTTCTTTACAAAAAATGTCCCAACCCCTTGCACTATCCAGGGTCGTGGTATTTATAGGAAGATGATATCTGGGTAGGTATTGGGATCATCCCGTGACCTCTTCATCCATCAAATCATTTATGTGACATCGATGATTAATTCCTAAACCTTGCAGTGAAGTGTGGTCTAATCAATAGGTGATGAGGGATAATGGGCCACACGGCCCAAATCAGGTGTGGGATGTCTGAACACGCACGTTTATACTGCATGTCTGAGAATTCAGGAATAGAATAGACATGTTACGCCTGGGATATGCACGTTTATATTGCGTGGTTGAATTTACAAGGATTCGGGGGTGTTAGGCCTCTGATGCACTACGAGCTTAATGTGGTGCTAGCTCTTAGCTTTCAACATGTCGACATAATGGCTCCAGGGAGAAGCTAAATGATTAACCAGCTCGGGCTGGTTGAATTAGGGGATGGTAACAAACAGCTCCGGGTGGATGGTTTACACGTGGCAGACTGAGTCAAGCCCTTTTCTTTAGCTCTCTAAAGTGTGCGGATATTCAGGGCATACATTTCCCCCCCAAGCCCCTGCTCATGACTTATGACATCACATCTGATCTTCACAGTGGGGGCTTTTAAACTTCCCTTCCGACTCTTCATGTCCTGCCCACTATATTTGTAGCGGACACGTGGAACGCCGTGGTTGGTGACTGTTCGGATTCTGAGAATTGCATTAGATGGCCTAGCCACCTTTCTACTGTCGTTTCGCCTCCCAAGTTATGACCCTCGTATCTCGCATTAATTTGATCAGACGATCCTTGCTTTCTCATGCCTCTTACGTATATATAAGGTGGGCAATCTTCAGTACTAGTTACTCTTCGCTTGAAATTTTTTCCTCATTTTCTCTTTTCGAGTTTCAGAAGTCCTTCTTCTGGTCATAATCCCAGAGATCCCCACGTTCTTGCCACAAGAGTCTCTCAGAAGTCCAGCTTTAAGGATTCAACCAGGACTCCTACCCTTACGCTTTCTGCAACTTTCATTCGGAAAAACACACTATAAGTTCCCTATCTGTTTGCTTGTTTCGATTTCCTTATTTCTTTGATAGTTAAATTTATTTCTTAGTTGTAAACATTAGGCTGTTTTTGGCTGGTTTTCGGTGCATAGGTTCAAATTCTAGGCATATTGATTACACTTAGAAACATGTCTTGGAATGTCATGTTCATAACCAGGGGACTTCTGGGTAATTTTCTGGATTATTTTCTGGGTAAATTTTTTGGTATGCCTATTCAGAGTATGGAAGGTGAGAGGATTTTAGGGTGCAAAACCGGGTAGCTTAGGGGTCACGCTTCCTAGGTGGTTTTTCTCTCAAAACGTCCCTTCCAAGGCAAGCAATAATCTGCCCTTCCTGACACAAAGATCCCTGGAGATTAGGGATCCGTTGGGAACGTGGGTGCGTGACTATGGCAACGCATGGCTTCACACACCACGGACTGAGATTACCTTAGCCCGTGTATGAAAATCATTTCTTCTCGTGCTATTTTCCCTTTTCTATTTTTAGGTCACCTATTTAATTTTTTCCCCGTTCTTGTTCGTTAAGCGACTAGATGGGACCTAAGAAGAACACGCCCAAGAAAAGCATGCCTGGCTCATCGTCCCAGCAGTCTAGAGAGGCGAAAGAGATTGAAGTGGAGTCCCCCATCCCCCAACTCGGTCCCACGGTGGAGAAGGAGATCGAGGTGGGACCTGACGCTTTCTTCGAGGTGGAGAGGATAGTCTCGAAGATTACGACCCAAGGGAGGGTCAACAAGATTCTGCTGTCCCATAACATCGAAGTTGGGACAGGCGTTCTTGTAGCCTGACCTCCCCTCGAGGGTGAGAGGAGTTGCGTGCCTCTTGATGAGGAGTTCGCGGCCTGGAGCGACGAACACCTCCAGGCTGGAGCCTTCCTACCTCTGGACCAGTACTTCGCAGATTTCTTGAATTACGTGAAGCTGGCCCCCTTCCAACTGCCCCTAACTCCTATCGTCTGCTGGCGGGGCTGAGGTACCTCTTCCTGAGGTACGAGTGGGAGGTCCCTACTCCAGCAGACATCCTTTATTTCTTCTGCCTCAAACCTAGCCCGGATCAACAGGGACGAGGCGACGGGTTCTACTACTTGACCCGTTTCCCAAACTCTCCTGCAGTCATCGAGCTGTCCAGCCACCTCAACAACTTCAAGGACTAGTTCTTCATGTCGACGGGGTTTCGCAACTGTGAGTACCACTACTTCAACCGTCCTCGTAAGCTTTCCATTCTCAGCTCGCGGCTAAAAAAACTTTTTTCTTTCCTTTCTCTTTTTTTTCGCATGTATACTGACTGGAACAATGTCATGCTGCCATCTTTGCAAGGACGGCCAAATCAGTTACCCTCGGGGGTCAATATGACACCTTGGCGGGGCTTCCGTCGAGTGATAAGGACTACCGCCAGCTCGTGTCTAATGAGACAATGCTGGCATGTAAGCTTATCTCTGTAGGCCAGACTCTGGCCTTGAGGAGGGCGCGGGCCAATCAACCAGCAACCTGCGTGATAGAGACCATTCCTGAGGTCGAGGTCGCGACTTGTGACGGCGACGAGCAGGAAGAGGAGAGCTCCTGAGGCTGCCCAGGATCCAGATTTGGACTGAGCTCAATCAGGGGCAGCAGTCAGCCCCTCCAGCCAAGGTAACCCCTATCTCTTTTGGGACCTGGATAGGGCAGCCTTGGGCCTTAGGTTAGTTAGGTTTAACCCACACCAGCTCGTGCACTGGCACCGAAATGACCCAGACCTCAATGTAACCGTGCTCCAATGCGTAGACCAGTTAGTACTGCATAATGACGCGGGCCGTCCTAGGGGTACCGTAGTAGTAGACAATACGTTGTCCTTTGGGTCGGCCTTCTTTGAGGAGTATGGGGCCAACCTTAGGTCGTGACCCTCCCTCCTAGAGGGTATAGTTGCCCCTGGACTTAGGCAATACGTGGAGGAATATGGCCCGGGGTAGAGCCTGAACAAGCACCTCCCACAATCCAAGAAGTGGTTGTTTTAGATTCTCCTTCCCTTGTAGCAGCTCCGAGGCCGGAGGTCATGGAAGTAGACTCTTCCTCTAGCTCGGAGGGTAGGAATTTTTTTTACTATGTTGTTAATGATTTTCTTTTGAGGAATGTGCATGTATCCTTAACGTATTTTTCATTCTTTTTTTCAGGTGAGGAGATGGCAGAGAGGGGAGGACCTGACATCCGATCGATGTTCCCAAGAGGGAAGCCAATCGAGGGTCCCCTCGTCAAGAGGCTTCGGCCTTCTTCCAAGAAAACGCCACCCCCGACTGCAACCACCTCTCAATCCCTGGCTAAGGGGAAAAGCTCGGGCCTAGGAGCTGCACCTGCTGCCGGACCTACCGTGATATTTCCTCGCCTTCCTCCCCCTCCTCCTCCTGATCCGGAGACGGTAGCACCAGTTGGTCCCCAAGCTCCGATGGTGCCTACTGCCACAGTTCGCATCCCCGTCCACCCTCAGGATCTGGAACTGATTCTAGACACTTTCTTGGGGACCATCTACAAGACGGTGAACTACTCGGTTGAGCACTTCTACAAAGCCAAGCCCACCGATCTGAGGGCAATCGGGGAGAGGAGCCCTGAGAACGTGACAGAATCTTCTCTCGGGATGATCCTCACAGTAAGTACTTACTCCGACCACTTTTTACATCTTACTTTTCGGGAATGTGTCTAACTGTTCCTTTGCTTTTTGCAGGCGGTCTTGGCTCTCCATCGCAGCATCTCTTGGGTTAGGTCCAGGAATGAGGAGAAAAAGGCTGAGCTGACCACAGCCCAAGCTGCTCTCGCCGCATTGAAGCAGATTGACCAGACTGCCAGGGCTGCCTTGGCGGTAGCTCAAGAGAGTGAGCAGGAAGAGAAGCCTACCCTCACTACTGCCCAAGCAGCCGAGCAGGAAGCGAAAGCTTCCCTCACCGCAGCTCAGGCAGGCGAGAGCTACTTCGGCAGCTCTCCAGGTCGAGCTTGAGGGGGCCAAGGCAAAGCTATTAGAAGCCGAGGTGACCGTCCGGGGGGAGAAGGAAGCGTCAGCATTCTCCATGGAGAGTATGTTGTACCATTGATGGGCCTTCAACCAGGATGGTAACTTCTCATTCATGGCCCCCGATGGATGGGGACACTACCTGGAGAAGTTCAAGGCTTAGCTACAATTGGAGCTGCCAGCGCCAACTGAGACCGGGGAGACCTCTGCTGTCGGCGAGCAGGATGCTGAGGAGGTGACGTCCTCGGAGCGACCTGGAGGGGCTTAGGATTTTTTTTTTCATTTTTATTTTTTGTAATTATTTATTACAAGTTTTTTCTCCTCGAGACAATTTTATGATTTTAGTTATTTCATCATTTATTTTTCTTTTTAATATGATGTGTTTGGTAAAAACTTAGTTCGTGTTAGTTCATTAACTGTTTTTCTTTGAGGCTGCAAAGCACTGCCAGTCAATTTTAACTAACTTCTAAGTTTTAGGACCTGGTCGTCTCCAGAACATTTAATTTAAAAACTTAGTTCACTTTAGTTTTATCGACAACTCGTGCTCTTTAGGAAAAACAATGGTTAATCAATTTGACTAACTTCTAAGTTTTTTAGGGCTTGGTTATATCCAGGATATTAATTTAAAAACTAAGTTCGCGTTAGTTTTATCAACACCTCGTGTTCTTTAGGAAAAACACTGGTTAATCAATTTAACCAACTCCTAAGTTTTGGACCTGGTTGTATCCAGGATATTAATTTAAAAACTTAGTTTGCGTTAGTTTTATCGACACCTCGTGCTCTTTTAGGAAAAACACTGGTTAATCAAATTAACCAACTTCTAAGTTTTGGGACCTGGTTGTATCCAGGATATTAATTTAAAAACTTAGTTCGCGTTAGTTTTATCGACACCTCGTGCTCTTTTAGGAAAAACACTTGTTAATCAATTTAACTAACTTCTAAGTTTTTTAGGACCTGGTTAGGTCCAAGATATACGCCCCCATGTAAGCAAAAACAGACCTTTCTCGGTTACTTTGAACACGCTCTTTTAAGCCTATACGCACACAGAAACATACGATACAATAAATATACTCCTCATTTTTTAATAAAACACGGTGACTTTTACAATTAAGCCTTACAAAAGCACGACTATTGGTAATATTTCTTTAGGATCATCCCGTGACCTCTTCATCCATCAAATCAGTTATGTGGCATCGATGATTAATTCCTAAACCTTGCAGTGAAGTGTGGTCTAATCAATAGGTAAGGAGGGATAATGGGCCGCATGGCCCAAATCAGGCGTGAGATGTCTGAACACGAACGTTTATACTGCGTATCCGAGTGTAATGCCCTGAATTTCCTAATATGGGTTAGGACCTTGATTAGGAGGCTGAGAGGGCCATAATTGAATTATGATGCTATTTAATGATCATATGCATGTTTATGTGAATTATATTATAATATGATGATAAATGCATGCATATGGGTGTATATATAATTATAAGGGCATTTTGGTAATTTGGCCCGTCGAGGGCGCAATTGTGTATTTTTGTGCATGTGGGTGAGTTATGAGTGGTACCACATTAAATGTGGATTTGTTCGAGCCTTTCGGCATGAGACGATCATGAAACGTAAGTGTTCGGTCTGGTCATAACAAGTTTAAGTTCGAGGCTCGGAGTGAGTCTCGGGGTGAGTTTAATGATTAGAGCATTACCAAGAATTAAAGGGTAATGGGATATGGAATATTGGTGTTTGAGAATATTGAGAATATAGGGAATTGGAGAGTGATAATTATGATTAATGAAATAGGTGCGAAAGGACGGTTTTGCCCTTGGTGGCTATTAGGGCTTTATTTTAGACTTGAGGGAATTTAGGTCTTTTCCCCCCAAAGGATATATATCAGCCATTAAGGCTGTAGAAGAGTAACAAAAACATAGTTCTATTCTTCCTTCTCTCCTGATGGTCTTTTTTTTCTCCATTTTCTCTTTGGATTTTCAAGCTTTGTTTGAGGAATCAAGCCAAGGAACTAAGCTGGGATAAGCTACGGTTATGCTCCACCATTGAAGAGAGTGTATTGCTGAGATTGAGGTGAGTTTTTAGCCACTAGAACTCCTACTTTTGCTCTGTTTTCTAAGTTAAGTTCCAGCTGGTTTTTGGGTTGGAAAGTGGGGAATAGGTTGGAGTTTTAGCTAGGGTTCTTGGGGTTGTGATGCTTGGGACATGTGAGGATGGTATTTGGGTTCATTTGGGACAGAATTTGATGTTTGGAAGCTTTTGATTTGGGTTGGAAATGGTAGAATCGAAGGAGGAGATTTCTGGGCTGAAGCTGGCTGAAGGTAGCGCTACAGCGCCCAGTGTAGGGCGCTACAACGCTACCTGTAGAGGAGGATAGGGCGGTTTGGTTCTGAGTATAGCACTGGGGTGCTAGGGGGTGGCTCTGTAGCGCTACCCTGTTTCTTCAGAACCCTGTTTTGGGTGTTTTTAAGGGTTTTTGGCTCAGAGTTTCAATCCTTAAGGCCCGGGATCGAATCTACTCGCCGTGTGGGCATGTTTCGAGGTCCCGAGAGTGGGCTTTAGGTCAAGACCCTATCTTGGATGATTTTCATTAATCAGAGATTTTATTTGGTTATGACTAGGTGACCGCTAAAGGATTAAGGATCGATCGTTCTCAAGGGTCATTCTTGTTCTAATTCTCGCTCGAATCAGAGGTAAGAAAACTGCACCCTGTGTATATGTGACATGCATGGTTGTTCTTGATTCATGTTGGATGTTTAAATGTAATGCACGAGAAACATGTGATTAGGACATGCTATGTATACTGAGTATGATATTGTTCAGAGCTTGAGCCTCTGTGTTTATGCATGATCCTAATTGTGCTAGTATTTGTTAAGTAAGCATGCTGAATGC
Organism: Humulus lupulus; assembly: GCF_963169125.1. Classification (NCBI taxonomy): domain Eukaryota; kingdom Viridiplantae; phylum Streptophyta; class Magnoliopsida; order Rosales; family Cannabaceae; genus Humulus; species Humulus lupulus. The sequence goes on along the minus strand of NC_084797.1, from coordinate 107,243,043 downwards.
TTGGTGCTCGGATATTGGATATGTGATATATATGTTTGGTGGCATTGCATACTTGTATATGGCATTGACTAGTCAGGGATACTGACCTAAGAGTCAGAAATGGCATAGCGTCATGAACGCAGGGCCAAATGAAGATTAGATTTAATCGATATCAGTATTGAATGGCTCTAAGGCATTAATGCTGGACCGACCCTAAGGTCAATGAAACATATAAGCACTTGGCTAGTCTAGGACTAGTTACTCAGAGCCAAGGCCTAAGGCCTAGGTGACCACTTGTCACATGGCTAGGGAACGATGTTCCAAGGTTATGACTCTATGGTCATGAGGAAGGTTATGTTGGTGACTAGTCATCATGCACTTATCCTGTTTGAACTAATAAAAGTTCACTTGTCTGTTAAGCCCCGGTGACCCTATAGTCACAAGGTTAAAGGGAGCTCGACCCAACTTAGTGACTTTTGTGACTGTCACCTATTTGTTTGGACTGAAAGTCCTGAATGAATATTATGATCATTGGTTGATGTGTTATACTCAACATTACGTTTCTATATTGGGCTAAAAGCCCGGGATGACTACTATGGTCATTGGTTGATGTGTTATACTCAACATTATGTGGATTTGTTGCCTGCTGGAATAGGGCTATATATGCTAGGCATGTGCCTTATGATTTGATGACATGTTATTACTGTACATGAGCATATTAAGTTTTCCTACTGGGCTTCGGCTCATGGGTGCTATGTGGTGCAGTTAAAGGCAAAAGAAAGCTGGGCCATCCTTGAGCTGGAGAGCTTAGGTGACGACATGTACATATGTGGCTGCTCGACCGCCACGGCCGAGGGTTGAAAGAGGAACTAGGGTTAAATCCTGTTTGGCCGCATAGATCAGCCCGTTGTAAATATTTTCCTGTAATAGGCTCTGAAATTATATTTTTGGGATCCCAATGTATACAGTAAACGTTCTAATGAAACATTATATCTTAACCAAAAATTTTAATCCCTAAATCGTTAATCACATTTAGTTACATGATTTTGGCCAAATGACTCGATTAGCAAGTTTAGCACTGGTTACAAGGCACACTGTAACGGTCCCTGGAGTTTGGGGTGTTACACCGAGCATTCAGGAATAGAATAGACACATGACGCCTGGGATATGCACGTTTATATTGCGTGGTTGAATTTACAAGGATTTGGGGGTGTCAGGCCTCTGATGCACTACGAGCTTAATGTGGTGCTAGCTCGTAGCTTTCAACATGCCGACACCATGGCTCCAGGGAGCAGCTAAATGATTAACCAGCTCAGGCTGGTTGAATTAGGGGATGGTAACAAACAGCTCCGGGTGGACGATTGACACGTGGCAGACCGAGTCAAGCCCTTTTCTTTAGCTCGCCGAAGTGCGCGGATATTCAGGGCGTGCACCTCCATATCTTCAGTGCGAACATTACTGCTGCCAATTCAAGATCATGGGTAGGGTATCTCTGCGCATAATCCTTGAGTTGTCCCGAGGCATATGCTACCACTTTCCCATTATGCATCAACACACACCCCAAGCCATTCTTTGATGAATCACAATAAACCACGAACTTCCCTCCCTCCGTGGGAACACAAAGGATCAGTGCAGAGATCAACTTATCCTTCATAGTCTAAAAAGTCTCCTCGCACTTCTCTGTCCATGTGAACTTTTCAGTGTTTACGAGTCAGGTTGGTCAAGGTTGTGGCAATCTTAGAGAAACCCTCGACAAACTTCTGATAGTAGTTTGTTAATCCTACGAAGCTTTGAACCTCTAAGGAATTCATGGGTTAGGGCCAGTCTCTAATAGCCTTGATCTTTGCTGGGTCCACTACTATTCCATTCTAACTAAAATTCACACTTAGAGAACTTGTTCTATGCCCTAGGAAACTCACTTGTTCTAACTAAAATTCACACTTAGAGAACTTAGCATTGAGTTGGTGCTCTCGTAGTCTATTGATCTTCAACCTCAAGTTATCCCCATGTTCCTCCTTAGTCTTTGAGTAGATAAGGATATTTTCTATAAACACCACTTAAAATTTATCCAAGTAGTCCTTAAGCACCCTGTTCATCATGTCCATGAATGTCACTGGGGCATTAGTTAGTCCAAAAGACATTACTAAGAATTGATAGTGCCTGTAGCGGGTTTTGAATGTTGTTTTAGGAATATCTCTCCCATTCACCTTTAATTGATGGTACCCGGATGACATATCAATCTTTGAGAACACCGATGCCCCTTGCAGTTGATCAAAGGGGTAATCTATCCTAGGCAAGGGATATTTGTTCTTAATCATAACCTTATTTAGTTCTCAGTAATTGATGCACATTCTCATACACCCGTCTTTCATTTTCACAAATAGAATTGGTGCTCCCCATGGTGAATGACTAGGTCGTATGAACCCCTTGTCCAACAATTCTTGTAGCTGGGTTTTGAGTTCTTTCAACTCTACAAGTGCCATTCGATAGGGTGGTTTGGATACTGGTGTGTTTCTAGTGCAAGTTCGATCACAAATTTGATTTCTCTATCCGTGGGCAAACCAGGTAAGTCCTCGGGAAACACCTCCGGGAACTTACAAACAATGTGCACATTCTCTAGTTTTAGGATAGTCTCTCTAGACTTATCCACCACATTAGCCAAGTATGTTGAACACCCAGACACAATAGTTGTGCGAAATCCTATCACTTCTCCCTTAAAAGAATAGATTTCCCCTTCCTCGAGTCTGAACTCTACTATCTTTCTCCGATAGTCTATTGTTGCTCCATATTTGGCTAATCAGTCCATGCTGAGTATAACATCATAATCTGGAATGTCTAACTCTATGAGGTATGTTGGGAACGATTTCTCCTCGACTACTATGGAAGTTGGCTGTAACCACCTAGATGAAAACATAATGTCTCATGATGGTAACATGGTCCTAAAACTACGCTCAAAGAGTTTACAAGGAAATTCCAGTTTATCAATTACATTTATAGCAACATAAGAGTGAGTCACTCCAGAATCAATGAGGACTCTACAAATCATACCAGAAATATGAAGCTGACTTGTGACAATGGTATTACTATTGGATGCTTCCTTTTAAGCCAAACCAAAGACTCTGGCTGGCACTAGATTGCCATTGTTTCCTTACCCTGCTTCTATTCCTACTCTCCACTGTGGGCAATCCTTCTTCAGATGGCCTACCTGACCGCACTTTTAACCCTTGTTGGTGCCATCTTGATGGTCCCATAGATGTCGGCACGAGCATTTGGGGCAGATGGGTACTCAACCTTGCGGTTCTACTGATTTCTATGGTTATGACCATTGTTGTGATGGTTGTGGTGATTTTGTTTGTTGTGATTGTTTCCATTCGAGGTCAGGGGTCTAGGCTTCTTGTCATTGCCCATGTTCTTTCCCTCATCGGCCTTCCTCTTATTGCCCTCATAGACGCCCTTCTTTCTGTTGGCCTCCTTTCTTGCAACATTATCCTTCCATATGCGAACATCTAAGTATTCTACAACAAGAGCCTTATCCAAAATCTAAGCATAACTAACGGTTGAGATTGGTTAAATACATGGTGGAATTATTTAAGCACGAAGAGGTGCTGAAACAATAACGATTTCAAAAAAGTCAACATGTGAAAGTTGACTTTGAGTATAATAATTTTTAAATCAAACTTTTGGGTCCAAAATGTTTCTTTGGAGTATATAAGAGTACCCAAAAATTTTGGGAGCATTTGGAGGTGTTTTAATACACCTCATGGATCCGAATTATAGAAGCACTGGTGGTACGTCGCCTCCAAGGAGGTGACATGTCGCCTGGGCTCTCTGTTTACCCGAGAATGGACTACCTGATGACGTGGCAGAATTGATCTACATGTGGGAAACAAGTGGCAGTTTTAAGTGAACATATCCTCCTCGACCCTTAACCAGGATCATTGGCTAATCAAGTAATTATGGGCGACCAGCCTGGTCGCATATATTGAGTTATTTCCTTCAAATATGCAATCTTGTAATTACATATTAATTACAAGTTTCATTATTGTTTAGATACACATGTATTAAATGTAATTAAGGCCTGTTGGCCCATGTAAACCTCCTTGAGCCTATAAATAAGAATCAAAGGGCTCAAGAGAGGGGACTTTTGCTTTTCAAACATTTGGCTAGAGAACTCTTGAGCTAAGAAATTCTAGGAGAGAAAAAAAGTGTTGTTATCCATCACAATTGTATTTATCTGAGATCTAGTGAAACTCATGAACCCTAGTTCATTGATCATTGTTCTTGGAATCCTATATCAATAAGAACACTAAGTGGACGTAGGTTGTAACCATTCTATTGGGGTCGAACCACTATAAATCGTTTGTGTCGTTTATCTTTTTTGTCTGGAGTTCTTCTCATTTTCATCTTAGTTTATATCGTTGATCTGACTCCGCGTCGTTGGCAAGCAGGCACTTATAAACTTGCTCGCTTAAATGGCGATCTCGTTCCTCGCTATTGGAATGGAGAACACCTGCGCAAGTATTATCAATAAACAGTTCTTTCTAAAGAATTGGCTTGTATTAATTTTACTTTTTACAATCTTATGAACAAGGGTTAGTCAATCATATGAATGATCACTTATAAGTGTAAGATCAAATTTTTGATCACTCATACAGACACGATTGTCCATTTATTATGAGAAATAAAGGAACTGTGCGCAGCCAGTTATTCTTGCCAATCATTGTATTTATTACAAGTATTTGCTCATTACGTGTGTTGTTTTGCTCTATTATCATTTCTCTAAGTATTTATTCTGACCAGTAATGTTCAAATAAGTCTTGGTCTAGGCAAGTGACCGAGGACCTTAAGCTCCTCAATCACTTAGGGGGAATATAAGGTATCAAGCAAGCAAAGCATATCAAAAAGTATATGTAAACACACGAGCAAAATAAGGGAAATCATACTACAGTACTTAGAGTATTTTTCAAAATTTTGTTTAAATTTTGTTAAATCAAAACAAAGTGGTATGCTAAGTTCGGTCATGCGAACAGATGTTATAATAAAGAGCAAATATTATAATGTCAAAAGTAAAATCCTTTTCACTGCGAGCAGTTTCTACTCTGATGAAATTGTTAATTAAAAGAAAAAGCTGCCCATGCAGCAAAAAAATAAATTGTCTTGACATCACGAACCGAGGTTCGTGTGTCCTAAGTTACAAGTTAAAATAAATACAGGTAAAAATTTATAAAGCAGCTGAAGGATCCTGAGGCTCTTGTTGCTGCTGGTCGACGGTGGCCCCAGCATCTTCATTGGCGCCCTCAAATCTTGTTGCCAAAGATATCTAAGGGGATCCCTGAGCCCTCTCCTCCTCTTCCAGCCAAGCAACACACTTCACCAACTCAGCCTCCCTTATAGGGTCTGGTAAGTAGGTAAAGTTCGCCTTGGAATTGCTCTTCCAGAACATATAGAAGCATTGGAACATCGCTCCTTCGTGCTTCTCCAAGTTGCGGGCGTTGGTCTCCTCAAGGTCAGCAACCTCTTTGCGGCTGATTTCCAACTCCGGTTGAAGTTTGTTGGCTTCTCAGTAGTTTATCAGTGAGGCTTCCTTATACCTCTCCTTGGAGGCAGAAATTTTGACCACAGAGTCCTTCTTTAGTTCCTCCTCGAGCTTGGCGATCTTAGCCTTAGCTGCCGGCAACTCTTCAGCATGCTTGGCCTTGAACACCTTATGCTACTCGACGAGCATTTCCTCAGCCGCCTTGACCTCTTCAGCATGCTTGGCGACCACCTCCTCCGAGCAACACCAACTGGTACTCACGGTCGGAATCCCCTGCGATCAAAGAAAAAAATAAAAAGCTATTATTATCAATCAGAGGGATAACTAATCAAACCATGATGAAAATAGCGGCTGACAGTGAGTAGTTCGTTCAGTGCTTGAGTAAGGAGCTAGTGGACTAGCATGGTAGGAGTGCTATTGAAGGATTCCAACCTACGCTGGTGTCTGGGTAGTTTCTTCAGCCTGTCACTGGCCAAAGTGCAAGCGGAGTTCAGGATCGCCTCGACCAGAGTTTTATCTAGCTGAGCTGTAGGACTTGGGTTGGTAGGAGCTGGGGGATTTTGGTCTGTGGGAGCTAGAGGAGTCTAGACGGCTGGACCTAGAAGGGGAGTTGTCTCTTTGGAAAGAGTTGGTGCAGGAGGGTCCTATGTCTGAGCCCTCTTTGCGGATGGGTCACTACAGCCTTCTCCTGGCTGGCGCCAGTTCGATTTCTTCCTTCTCGCAGGAGTTGTGGTAGCTGGGCTGGTGTATAAATCAAACACCTTCTCGGCAGGCATGTTTGCAAAAAAGACGCATACGATCAATCAGGGCAAGTTGTCATAAAAAATAGACGAAGAAATTGAGAGAAAAGAAATTATAAGTAAAATACCCGAGCTACAACTACTGGTCGTTACATTATCTATTGTACTACTGCTACACTCACTCTCTGCCATGAAGAAGTCTGAATCTAAACTAGTCGCATATTTAAAGTTGTCGTCCCCATCTAATAAATGACAGGGAATGGGAAAACTGTCTAAAAGTGAAAATTCAGTACCGTTCTCATCCGAGGACTCAAGTATAGGCTCGGGGTGTTCAGAAAGCTTATGCTTGTCTTTTCCATGATTACTCAAGAATGGACTACCTGATGACGTGGTAGAATTGATCTACATGTGGGAAACACGTGGTAGTTTTAAGTGAACATATCCTCCTCGAACCTCAACCAGGATCATTGGCTTATCAAGTAATCATGGGCGACCAGCCTAGTCGCATATATTCAGTTATTTCCTTCAAATATGCAATCTTGTAATTATGTATTAATTACAAGTTTCATTAATGTTTAGATACGCATGTATTAAATGTAATTAAGGCTCATTGGCCCATGTAAACCTCCTTGAGCCTATAAATTAGAATCAAAGGGCTCAAGTGAGGGGACTTTTGCTTTTCGAACATTTGGCTTGAGAACTCTTGAGCTAAGAGATTCTAAGAGAGAAAAAGAGTGTTGTTATCCATCACAATTGTATTTATCTGAGATCTAGTGAAACTCATGAACCCTACTTCATTTATCACTGTTCTTGGAATACTTTATCAATAAGAACACTAAGTGGACGTAGGTTGTTACCATTCTATTGGGGCCAAACCACTATAAATTGGTTGTGTCGTTTATCTTTTTGTCTGGAGTTCTTCTCATTTTCATCTTAGTTTATATCGTTTATCTGACTCCGCGTCGTTGGCCAATTGGAGGGTCAAAACTCTTAAAACCCTATAGAGAATATGTACCAAGCGACGTGTCACCTGGTATAGGGCGACCATTGCCTGGCAGACAATGCATCGCCTAGTCCATTACGGAATGTCCATACGGTTACATGTTTTAGCTCCAAAACTTATATTTAAATGCTCTAATCTCATTGGTTGAGTCTAATAAGGATCTGAATGAGATAATTGGTGACTTGATCACTCACCTCTCTCTCTCACTAAAGAAGAATACATACTCTCTCTCCAGCTCTGAGATTGCTAGTTTTCTCAAAGATCTTCATCAAGAAAACTTGAATTGCATGGAGATCCAAGGCTTGTGAATCCCAATCTCATTCCAGTGGTTGTAGCTTTAAGCATCTTCATAGGAAGGCTAGGACTTGATATTTTTTTACAACAAATATTCATTTGTGTCAAGCCTTGTCACTTTTGTGTTTCACATAAAATCATAGCTTATGATTTCATGTCCCTAGGGTTTTGTTCTTTAAGGAAGGTCTACTCTAAACTTTATCCTTTGTGCTTATATAATTTTTGTTTAACTATTTTATGAGATTGATTTACTTGTATCATTTTGTCTTTGAGTTGTAATGCAAACAAAGGAACGTGAAGCCTAATCCCAACACTAACCACCTCCGCATTGGTCATCTTTACATCCCTAGCAATCACGGGCTTTAGTCCTCTCACAAACCTTTCGACTCGCATGGCCTCACTTGGTACTATCTTGGGTGCCAACCTATCAAATTTCTGGCCTTACTTAGTGACAAAAAGGCTTCCCTGAACCAAGGTCACAAATTCATCAACCCTGGTTGCTGATACAACTGCATTGTAATACGTTTTTGCTAAACACTTGAATGAAATCTTCCTAGGTCATAGTGTTTAGGTCACAAGTTTGCTTCACCATATCCCACCGTATCCTTGCATCCATTTTGAGTATGTGAGTCTCACATGAAACCCTCTGATGGTCATTCAGCTCCATATGGTCAAAGATAGCCTCCACTGACGTCAACCAATCCTCAACCACCATAGGGTTAGGTTTCCCTTTGAAGTTAGGTGGAGATTTCTTCCCAAAGATCTGGCTCGAATACGTGAGCCATTGGTAATGGTGCAGGTGGAGGCATTGGAGGCTCAAGCTGTGCCTACGGTACTTGGGATGCTTGGGGCACTTGTTGGGCTTGGGCAAACTCTTCGTCCCTCTGTCTTAATTGTTCTCTCAATCTTGCTACCTCTGCAACTAAATCCACAGCTGGTGCAGCTAGGGTGGTTAGTTGAGCTGGCGACATTCCTTTGTTAGGGATTTCAGCGGCATTAGGGTTTGCAGAGGCACCTCTTCCTCGGCCTCTTCCCCTTCCTCTGCCACCTCTTGCACCTCTTCCTCTTCTCGACATGATGATATTCTAAGGCACCAAAAGAAAATCTCCATAAGAGGATAATTCGCACAATATTTTGACTACTTAAGAGTTAATCATAAAGGTTCTCATGCATACTTATATCGATACAATATCTAGAGTTTGCAAAGAGAGAGAAAAATAGATAGAACTTATAAATATCCAAAGTTACTCAAAAGCACCCCATAATCAAAACGACAAAAAAAGAAACGCCCAAACATAACCATAATGATCCAAAAGTTTTCAAGGGTCTTCGCGAAAATCTCATTTATTTAAATAGTAATATTTTGTGGAATTTCAAAAAGGACTTTATTCCTCTACTGTGGACTCGTCCCCTAAACAGTAGTCGAAGATGTCCTCTAAACAGTGGAAGTACTCAAGGGAGTTTTCTAAAGCCCTCCTCCTATCATCCACTTTTGGGATGACATGTCACAACTCGCGAAGTAGCGTCTCACCCTCCTCGTCATGAACAATCTCCAACCTTTCCTCCAACTCCCCTTCGTTGTTCCGAAATAGGACCATTTCCCTTTAGTGGAAATCGATGTGCTCCATTAACTCATAAACAATGTATGAAGATGACAAACTCCATATCCTCTTCAACAGCACCACACCACGTCGTGACCCACCAAAGGAGAGCCTCAAGATGTTCTGCCCTTCTTTTGTTGATGATCTCTTTGATGCATTCACTGACCATCTGAGTCTTCTTCAGCACTGTTATTCGCTAGTTTCCATAACTGATATCGACTCTGACCTTAGCTATTTCATAGATCTTCTTAAGTAACTGTTCTTGGTGGCCCTAATAATGGGAGGCATCATTTTTATACTTTATTTACAAATCTAGCTATTTAAAGGAAAATAAAACAAATAACAGTTAAAGCAAATACTTACGACACGGTGATGTGAGATTTTCCAGTTTTTAGCATGTATGCGAAGGGTCCTTAGAAGAGGATCTTGAGTGTTCATATTATCCATTAGTAATAGGATAATTTCTCTCATTATTAAGGTAAAAAAATTATCGATTAGAAAAATGCTTCATTGATCGTGATTTTTGAAATTTGAGGGAATAAAAAGTGATTTTTGAAAATTAAGGGAATGAAGGTGTAATGCCCTACCTCCTTAGAGCCGTTACTAAGTGAGTTTAAAACGTGCAATTAACTCGCTAATCGAGGTTTTAGGTTAAAAGTGTAGCTAAACTGAAATAAAAATCACATAATTTGAAAATGTAATCATTCACTGGAATTTTAAAGCGTTATACATTTGGGATCCCAAAATACTGTTTAGAAATATTTACAACTCAAAATGTGATTAAAGTCGACTAAACGACAAAATTTGGTTTAATACAAAACATGTCCCAAAAATACCCCTGGTAGTGGCAACCAGGTAGGCCGAACATGTACACGCCGCTTCACGCTCTCTGTACTAATGGTTGATCTACCTTTCCCTTGCCCTTACTTGCACCATAGAGCACCCGTGAGCCGAAGCCCAGCAATAAAACTCCACATAAGTAATCAACATATGCACAACTATCAATCAACATATAACAAAGCCGCCAATAGGCTAAACACATAACGACCATGCCGTCCTAGGTGCTTTACCAGGCCCTAGGTTCACGGTCTACACCATGAGAATATCTCAGGTATCCAATAGGGGTCTCACCTTGGCCACTTGCACTCCGCGTGCTTAACGCTGCTCCCGGCCCCTTCCTGTACTCGGTCTTATCGTTGTCGGCCTTCGCCGTTCCCGGCCCTTGTCGTTCTCGTCCTTTGCCAAGGTGAATAAAATGAGTTTTGATTGAATGCACCAAGGTGCATGGTAGGTAGAGATGCACCTTAGCAATCGAGTGTGTGCATGCAATAGTTTTCTACACATTAATTTTCTTTTATTGGCTTATTTTTTTTCTTTAATCCAGGGATTTAAAAAGAAAATAAAAAGAAAGGTAAATAAAGAGAGAATGCTCTAGAAGGCTTGTGTTCACACAAGAAAAAAAATGGGAAACAAATGGTGAGAAGGGATTGATTTGTCATTTTTGAATTCCCGTAACCTTTGACCCAGCCTCAGTAAAATGGGTATAACTCGGGCTATCGATATTCGATTTAGACAAAAATGGTACCATTAGAAAGCAAATGAAATTATCTAATTTTTGTGAAATATTTCCTAAAATGCAACAGAAATGGGTCAAATCCCAGCCCCAAGTCGCAAGACCCCAGAGTTACGAGAATAGCATAATTTCCTTTGTTAGCCATGGACATCCAATGTAGCGCACCAAATTTTTTTTTAGTCATTAAAATTTTGTGTTTTATTTTATTTAAGTGTTAAGTGTGGTGAAGTAATTGATTTAAATGTTTGTTTATTTTATTTAATTGTTTGTTTGCTTTATTTAATTGTTGTTTATTTTCTTTAATTGTTAAAATTGTAGGTAGAATTTTTGTGAAATTAATTGTTAAATGATATGTATTTATTTTTATTTTAAAAATGTAATTATTGAGTTTTGGTTGTATGAACTAAGGTGCATGATAGGTAGTGATGCACCCTAGTGATTTAGTGTGTGCAAGTGCATGGTAGTGGTACACGTGTAGAATTTCTACACACTTTGAAGTTGCCTTTTATTGAGTTTATTAGAATTATTATTCAAAAAATAAAAACATAAATAAGAAAGGGAAATAAGATGGTGGACGTGTGGCTTAGAGTGGGAAAGGAAGAGGTTTATTTCTGTATTATTTTATCATTCAAATAAATTAAAAATAATGTGATAAATGTTATTTTGAGAAAGGAAGTGGTCATCTTTTATCTCCTATCAGTTATGATAAAAACAAATAATGAAAATTTTTAAAAAAAATAGAAATAGGAAACTTACCTTTTTCTTTTAATTGGGTCATTATGGGAGAATTTGGATAAAGAGGGAATGGAAGAGGGGAAGAGCATTATGCTCATTCAACCCCACGACTAGAGAGAGAGAGAGAGAGAGAGAGGCGTGAAAGAGAGAGGAGGAGAAGAAAGGAAGAAGAAGAAGAAGAGGTCAAGCTTGGGTATGACTCTTGTGTTTCTTTTATGATTCCTCCTTTTAATTCTAGTATGATCATTAGGGTTGTTTCTAATTGTTAGGGTTCATCTTCTTCTCCATCTTGATTCTTGAAAAAACTAGGGTATTAAAGAGAGGTTGGTTTTTGGGTATTGGTTCTTGTGTTCTCTCAAGGAAGGTATTAGATTCCTCTCTCTACATATGTATTGGCTTGATTTCTTGGGGATTAAGAGTTTATGAATTGTAATAAGAGGTTGTTAGTGTTCCTATTATTTTGTTGGTGGTGTGTTATTGTGATCATGCATGAAGGATTTTTTATTTTTTTGTGATTTAACGCAGAAGGGGATTTAGAGTTATTTTGCCATGTATGATGATTTATGATATTTCATGATAGTGCTCATGTGGGTTTCGACATTTGCATGTCTATGGGTTCCCCATGTTTTATGTTTTTGTGATTTTCAATATGTTAGATCCATGTTCTAGGACCTTTGTAATTTTGGTGTAATAATAATTTGGACTTTTGATTGTTGGATCCATGACATTTTATAAGGGTGTATGTGAGACTATGTATCAATAAATTATGGTATGCATGAAAAATGATAGGAATATGTTAGGTTTAATATAAAGGCATATATGAATATGGGTGTTTATGTTATTAATGCATGTTGTTATTATTATTTTGTTGGGTTGCATGTATGAACTCATTGGAAATAGAATAAGGTGTTGTAAGGTTGTAAATGAATATGTGTTGGTTATTTTCTTTGAATTATTTGTATAATAAGAGCATGTTAGGATTTGTGATTAATTATTTTAATTAAACATGTATGACTTTGTATGAATTTTGTGAGGCATGAGGTAAAAAGATAAAATTCATGATGATTCATGCTTGCCGATTTTGTGATCAATTGGTGAAAAAATTGATGAAATAATGATATGCATGCATAAGAAATGCCTCTAATGATATGTTGTATTTGTGAGGATAAAATGGTGTTTTAATTCACACTTAAATGAAATTTTTTCTCAAATAATTACCTACAGATTTGTTTATATATTTTAATGAAAAAGTGAGTTTTAAAAAAATGGAAATGGTGATTTTAATGATACATTTGGTTGCTGGATTTTTGTAAAAAAAATTGTGAAGTGTGTTCTAAATATAAGAAATATGATTAGTATTTGAAATAAATTAATATCCTAAACTATGGTAATATTAAAAGTGGTCTTTTTAATATGATATGAGTGTTTGCTTTATTAGTTATTATTTTTCTTTATTTTGATTAAGAAAAATGTTGAATTTAATTCACTTGTGATTTTTAATAAATTAAATGGTGGTTGAAAGTTTAAAATAATTATTGGATTATCACATTTCAGTTTATGTTACATAAAATTAATTCTTAAAATAATTCAAGCAAAATATTTTTTTTTCCCACACCTAAAACTTATTATTTGTTTTCTCACATCAATTATGTAATTCTATTAACTTCAATTAAATTGTTATTTTCTAAGGAAACATGATAATTTTAAGTATTTTAAATAAATTCAAGCCTTTGTTATTTCTTTGTAATTTTGAAAATAATAAATGGAATTATTATATATTTTTAATGACTAAATAAAATTATTTTTATGACATAAAAATAATGTCTTGAGAGATTTAATCAATCTAGTAATTTTAAGAAGATAAATAATGGTAAACAAAACATGCTACAAGTTTATTATTTTGAATACGATAGAAGTAAGACAAGTAGAATTATCATTTTAAACGCCACATTTACGCAACGTTCCCACGTATGCATGTTTCATGCAAATTCACTTTTACGTCCAAAATTATGTCTATTATGCAACCATGTAGTTTTTATAGAAAAACCATGCATGCAATATACGTAGAATGTGCATTATTCTTTTATGACCTTATGTGTAACTATGAATATTTGTATGTTGTGAGTAACTCTCACCATGTGTGCATGGCCCATGCACACATGAGTTATATGAATGGGCAAAATAGTGTCTATGTGAAGCTAAGGAATGTTATTTTGATTATGGTATAGGCTCGTTGAGAAGTTGTCGTTTTACTTAGCTTGGGCCTGGGGTAAGGAAGTTAGATAGAATTTTATTTGTTAATGCTATGAATGGTAAGATTGTTTGTATGAAAGTGCTATGATGCTTTGCGCGATGAATTATGAAATGCTTTATTATAATGATGTGATTGGAATGTATGATTGTTGTTTTCTATGAATGGATGTTAGTGTGATGAACGTGACACATCAAAAAGGGGTTGCTAAGGATATGAAGACGTAACCCGAGTTACTAAGGATATAAAGACGTACCTAAAAGGGCGGACGCGCCGAGGTTATTCAAGGACCATCGATCCTATTTACCTCAAAGGGTGACATGAATAAGTTAGCGGGCCATGCTCACAAGGAAATGTTTATGATGATGTTATGATGTTTTGTTTATGATGATGTTATGATGTTTATTGTATGATGATGGTGTTAATGATGACGTGAATATGTTTATGTTTATGATATTGACGCCATATTAACAGTAATATTATGATATATAAAGATGAATGAAGGTGTTTGTGATTTGTTGTATCTTACTTGCTTGTGTTTGTTCCTTCTTACTGGGCTTTTAGCTCACTCCCTTACTTTTCCTTCCAGATAGCAAATAGGTTTCTCTATGGCACGCGTGGTGATGTGGGAAGTTCTATCGTCGTGGTGTGTATGGCGTGGGGGCATCCTATGGACGAGAAAAGATCAATTAAAACGCCATTTATCTTTTAATAATGTTATGTTTAATGGGACTTTTCAAACTTATCAATGAGACTTGAACTTTTGGTTGTTTTAGAACTTTGCATGAAAACTGATATTTTCTTTTAAAACTATTGGGCCCAACTTACATGATTTTAGCAAGACCCCTCTGAGATTTTATATTAAGTGGCTTTTCTCTCATAAACCTATGAACATGTGAATGTTTTACAAAGCATTAAACTAGGGTGTTTTACAGCTAATAAAGACAAGAGAGAAATAGTGTGCTGTCAATTATCAAAGGGGTTGATTGGCTGAGTATAATTATTAATTGATTTATATTTTTTATTTAGGGAAAACAAAGGAAAATGATAATTACCTTTTCCTTAACTAGGTTTTGGAGATTGGGGCATTTAAATAGAAAATAAGAAAGAGCTTGAAGGCTCATTTGGCTTGGTGGCTGCCATGCGCTTAGAGAGTAGGGAGAGGGAGAGCTTTTGAGTTCTAGAGAGAGGGAGAGAAGAAGAACGTGAAGTAGAAGAGAAGGAGAAGAATGAAGAGGCCAAGGCTAGGGATCCTAAGGTATGGATTAAGGTTCATAGCATTACATTTTGTTTCCTCTACATCTTGATTCTAAGCAAGGAAAAATGATGGTGATGATAGGTTTAGATTTTGTTGCAAGAGGCTTGGAGGCTAGAGTTCGAAATCCTTAGGGCAAGTATTTGGGTTCATAGTGATGTTAATTTCTACCTCTTCTTGAATCTAAGATCATTTTTTTTCTTTTCTTTATGCGGGTTTCGAAACCCTAGGATTGAACAAGTGGTGGCCATAGTTGGGGTTCTTTTCACTATTGTATCCTTGAGTTCTAGCAAGAGAGGTAATGGGAACATTTTTTTCTTATGGTTGTTGTTCTTATCTTTTTGGTTATTGTTGTTTTGAGAATATTGTTTATGAATAATGGTATATTGTTTTGTTCTCTTTTGATTTTTTGGTTGATTGATATTATAAATTTTGGGTTGAAGGGTTGTTTTGTTTGATGCATGAAGGGTTTGGCCTTGGGCATGTGGTGTATATTGGCAAACATGAATAAAGATTTTTTGTTATATATGAAATAAAAAAATCTTATGGTTATGTTTTCATAGTTGTTTTGAATCAAATGTTTTATGTAATAAGATTGCAAGGATGGTAATGGATACATGCTAGGTTATGAGTTTTGGATTTGTTGATTGGAGCTATGAAGGTTTCGGCCTATGGGGTGTGATGCATGTTGTGTTGTTTTTATATTTTGTGTCACTTATATATATTAAGAACATGCTAGGTTAATTGGTTAAATGAAAGGTTGTCTTGAATCTTTTATAAATTGATATATTAGTGATACATGAAGATTATATTTGAGTTTTGATAAGCATGAATTAAAAATGAATTTTATGATGAATTATGCTTGCTGATTTTTATGTATAATTGGTGGTAAATTGGTAAGACAATGATTTGCATGCATAATTTGATGTCTCTAATGAAATATTGATTTTGTGTAAATAAAAGGGTGTTTTATTTCACATTTAAAATGGCATTTTACTCAATTAATACTTAAAGTTTTTTTAAAAATATTTTATGAAGAAAATATAGCTTTTAATCCAAGTTTATGATTTTTGAGTGATTAAATAGTTGCTGGAAGTTTTGATTAAAAATAAGAAATGTCTTTTAAATGAAATAAATAATGTGAGTATATTGAATAAATTATTTCCCTAAGGTATGTATATGTTAAATTGATATTTTTAAAATGTAACCATGAATTTTCACATCATTATTAAGTGTAGTTTTTCTTTATTTTTAATGAGAAAATGTTTGGGTTTAAATTCACTTATGATTTTTAAACAAAATGAATAGTTGCTGAAAGTTTATGTTATTAAGTTAAAAATAATTATTTTGTTAAAAAGTAATGGGTTTACACTTCCATAAATTAAGTCTTAAATATTACAAATGAAAATTTATTTTTCCCACACTTAAAATTATATTTTCTCACACTTAATCTTGTAATTTTATTAATTTATAATAAAATGTTATTTTCTAAAGGAACCATGAAATTTTATAAGTATTTCTAAATAATTACCAATTTTATTGTTTCTAAGAAATTTAAAATAATAAATAAAGATATTATTTTATGACAAGTTTAGAGAGGTTAAATGAATAATTTTAATCAACTTTGAGACTTAAATAAATAATGGTAAAAAAAGAATATGTTGCTGAATTTTTACTTGATGAGGTTAGAAATGAGCATGTAGAAATTATCGTTTTAAGCATCACGTTTTAACAACGCTCCCACGTATGCATGTCGCATGAAAATGTACTTTTACGTTCAAATATATACCTATTATTCATACATATAATTTTTACATTGTAACCATGAATGGATAGTAGGTCGAATTGACATTATACTTTTGTGATCTTATGTGAAAATGTGCATGGTTAGAAATAATGGACAATTTGCACCATGTGTGCATGGCCCATGCACACATGGGGTATATGTGTTGGGCACGAGAATTTACATGTGATTCTAAAGATAAATATTTGATTATGATTGTAGGATCATTGTGATATTTTTCTCATTTTGCTTTGCTCTGACCTGAGGTAAGAAAGTTACATAGAATCTTTATATTTATGCTATGAAATGGTAAGGTTGGTTTGTATGAGGATAAAAATATGCTATGTATGATGATGTACCATGTGATATGAAGTATGAAATGTTATTTTGAGATGATATGATGAATTTGATGAATCATGTATTTCCTTTGTGTTGATATTACAGGATTGCATGTGTTTTGTATGTTGTATGAATAAGCAAATGGTTGTTAGTGTGTTGAAAGCGACACAACAAAGGGTTACTGAGGATATAAGACGTAACCTGAGTTACTAAGGTATGACGTAACTCATAGGACGGACGCGCCAAGGATATTCAAGGACCAGAGCCTCATGTTTACCTCAAGATGTGACATGGACAAGAGAGGGGGCCATGTTCACAAGGATGTGATGATGATGTTTAAATATGCTGATGATGTGTGAATGTGATGATGATGTATGATGTGTGATGATGACGTTTATGAATGATATATGATGATGGCGTTTAAGTATGAAGTATGTTGATGTATGGATATGATGTTGTATGAGTCTTACGATGTGATTATGATATTTGTTGTGTTTTCTTTGTATGTTGCATGTACTTACTTGCTGGGCTTTTAGCTCACTCCCTTACTTTCTCCTTTCAGGTAATAAATAGGGGTTCTCTTTGGCATGCGCTGTGATGTGAGGAGTTCCGACGCCAGAGTGTGTATGGCGTGGGGGTATCCTATGGACGAATAAACGATCAACTTAAATGCCGGATTTTAAAGAATGATGTTGTGGACTTAAATTTTAAAACTATCAATGGGTCTTAAACTTTATTTATTTTAAACGTTGCGTAAGTACTCTTATTTTTATTTTAAACTATTGGGCCCAACTTGCATGTATTATCAAGGCCCCACTAGATTGTATATGTTAAGTGGTTTACCTCTATAATTTTATGAGTATGGAGACATTTTACAAAGTAGTAGTTCAGGTCGTTTTACAAGTGGTATCAAAGACGGACGTCCATGTTTTCAAGGACTCTCCCCATTCATGCTAAAAACGAGAAAATCTCACCTCACCGCGTCATAAGTACTTGCTCTAATTGTTATCTATATTGTTTTCTACATTTAAATTTTGTAGTTTTGTAATTGGTGTGTAGAAAGTATGCCTCTAGTAATTAGGAATTCTAGAAAGAAACTTCTTGATAAGATCAGTGGGACCTCAAGGGTTTGTATAGATGATGTAAACGATGGAGATGAGTGGATATCAACTCCCCGAAAGATGTTTGTTGTGAATTAACGTGTTTAATGGATGAGATGCATCATAGAAAATCGCAAGTATGACACTATCAAGCTTCAAGTAATGCGAAGAATGGAATACATAAATGATAATATAACTGGACACTATCAATATCAAATGACACATAAGCTTTGCGTCACGATTGTTAATAAAGACATAGGTTGGGGAGTTTACTCCATGACATTATCTTGCGAGGTGATGTTATTAACTAGATAGATACGTGCAGTAGCAGAGGAGCAAACAAAGTGGACATGCCACAACATTTAGTAGCAAACAACAGCAAAACCTCAATGGAGTAAATGGAGACTAAGGAGGAAAAGAGGCGAGTAAATCCACAATAACATAGTTCAAGATAGAGGACAATGACAAGCTACGAACTGACGTAACAATGAGGATAAGTAATGAGTTGCAATATGACAAAATAAGACAAAGGCTACTAGTATAGACTAAAGATTTCCAGGGAAAACAAGATAATTAGCAATCCTAAAGATGGATGCTAGAATTTGGTGGGACATTGTTAAGAAGATACAAACTTTAGACACCATGACCTAGGCTAACTTTGTACAAGTTTTCAGCAAAAAGTACTACAATGCTACAGTACTAGCAACTAGAGTTAATGAGGTTGGGACACTGACACAAGGTAGTCTTCCAGTCACAGAGTATGCCTAGAAGTTTGACAGACTAGCAAGGTTTGCACCTGAGATAGTCTCAACAAAGGTCATGAGTGTTCAACGATTCATAAGGGGACTGAAGCCTATGTTTGCCGGGATGTCAAAATGACCAGTACAGAGCTAGTTAGCTATGGTGAGATTCTGGACAAAGCTTTGGACACTAAGTACATGAATATTTGTATATGGAAGGACGGTGCTGCAAGGAGAGAGGCTAATAAGAGTAAAGTTTTTCAAGAGAGTAACAAGAGGAGGCCTAATAGGGTCAAAACAGTGGCACTGACCAAAGGCCCAACGTCGCAGCTCCCAATGGAATCACAGCAACCGCAACCGTCGCAATAATGATTGAAACCATGGGAAATGCTCGAGATGGCATATGGGAGAATGTCAGGATGGCACCAACAAATGTTACAAGTGCGGTCAGGCAGGACATCTGAGAAAGGATTGGCCACAATGGAAAGCAGGAAAGAATAGTAACAACAACCTAGTGCCACAAGCCAACTCCCTATTTCTGGTATGATGTGTAGAGTCCTTATTCATTCTGGAGCGACTGACTCTTATATTTCCTTGATTATGATTGATAAGTTGGGTATGCCTTATAAACTATTTGAGCATAGTTTTAATACAATGTTACCGTTGGGAGACATGATGTTGTCCACTAGGCGATTACAGTCAGTACCTATAATGATAGAGGGTAGGGAGTTCCCGACAGACCTTATAGAACTAAATATACAAGACTGTGATGCCATACTTTGCATGGATTGGTTATCCAAACATAGAGCACGATTGACTATCACGAAAAGACCATGGAGTTCAGACCAGAAGAAGGAGAACTCTTTTCTTTAAAAGGAGAGGTAGTGGGTTTTCATACACCCATAATATCAGCACTGGAAGCACGGAATATGATGCAGCATGGGTGTTCGACATTTTTGGTTAGTGTGGTGGATAAATCCAAGGAGACAGAGTTGAAACAAGAAAATGTGCATATCGTTAGTGAGTTTCAAAAAGTGTTTCTCAAGGAATTACCAGGTTTACCCCCGGACAGAGAAATCGAATTCATGATCGAACTTGCACTAGAAACAGCACCAATATCTAAAGCACCCTATCGAATGGCACCTACTTAGTTGAAGGAACTTGTTCACCAAAAAATGGCTCCTAATGATGTGGCAAGATCGACTTACACGTGGCAGGCACGTGAAAACTTTAAGTCAATGAGTCATGTTCGACCATCGACCAGAGAGTTATTGATTTATCATGCCTCACACTTAGGTGCGACCAGTCTAGTCGCATACTTTCATTTACTTTCATTGGGATATGCAATCTTGTAATATTAGCATTTATTATATTTTCTTTTATTACCTTGTCACACAAGTCTTAATTGTTATTAAGGCCCATCGGCCCATGTAATCTTCTTGAGCCTATAAATAAGAATGAAAGGGCTCAAGGAGGGGACTTTTTTTTTCTGGATCTTAGAACTCTGAGAGAAGAATATAGTGTGATTATTCACCGAAATTGTAATCTTCCCAAGGCTTGTGAAACTCGTTAACCCTAGTTCATTGATCACAGTGTTTGGATTCAACATCAATAAGAACACTAAGTGGACGTAGGTCATTACCATCCAATTGGAACCGAACCACTATAAATCGTTTGTGTCGTTTGCTTTCTATTTGACTCTTCTTCTTGTTTTCAACTCATTTTCTATTGTTTATCTGACTTCGTGTCATTGTCCAATTTGAGGGTCAACATTTTGGTGCTTTCATTGAGAGTATAATTCTAGACTTCAAGAAGATCAAATGATGAAGACATCCAAGAAGACGGGACAGACTTCCGGCGCCGCAACCACCCAGCCTCCTCCACCAAATGTGGCCGAAGATGAACCACAGTTTGATTTTGAGGAGGAGGAAATTGATTCTAAAACCCTGAGGACAACACTGAGTGTGTTGCAAGAGGAGTTGGCTAATCTAAATGTAATGCCCCAAATTTCCTAATAAGGTTTAGGACCTTGATTAGGAGGCCGGGAGGGCCATAATTGATTTATTATGATATTTAATGATTATATGCATGTTTACGAGAATTATATTAGTATATGATGGTGAATGTATGCATATGGGTGTATTTATACTTATAAGGGCATTTTGGTAATTTGGCCTGTTGAGGGCATATTTGTAAATTGGGTGCATACTGTAATTTGTGAATGAGATTTCATTATTATGGAGATATATTCGAGCTATTCGGCATGAGACGGTCATATATAATGGAATAGTGGTTTCGTCATAACGGGGTCAATTTTGGGGTAATAGAAATGTTTATTTGGTGATAGATTGGGAATATTTGAGATCAGGGTGAAATTCTGGAAGTTTTGACTATAGTGTCCCTGGGGGTGTTTTCGGGACCCGAGCACTAGGTTTTATTTGAGGTTACTTAAGCTTGAAGTAGCTTGTCAGATAAGAACGTATGTTAGAAAACCTCTCGTTCTTTCTCTTGACGGTCTGTTTTACCGTTTGAGCGTTTTTGAGGAAATCTTGAGTTCTAGGAGTCGGAATCAAGCGAGGGTCGAGGCATAGTGATCCTAGGAAAGATTAGGAGCTTCTTAATCGAAGGATTTGATGGAAAACAACCCAATCAAAGGTAATCTAAGTTTGAAGTTTTAAGTTTTTAAAGTTTCTAAGCTTAGAATTGGACTTTGTTAATTGTTGAGTTTTGGTCGGTTTGAGCCTTGGTTTTTGAGGGTTTTTGAGTATTGGGAAGCTTGGGAACTTTGATTTGATGATCGGGGAATGTTTGGGTATGTTTTTGGAGGATTTGGAGTGCTTAAAACACGTTTGCGAATGGCCCAGGGTTGGGGGCCGCGGCCCTGTTCTTGAGCGTCGCGGCCCTAGTTCGAAGAAGCAGGTGTCAGGAATTTGGCCTTGCTGGGCGCCGCGGCCCTTTCCTCAGAGAACCCTGGGGGCCGCGGCCCAAGGTGCTATGGCCGCATCCCTTGCCCTATTTTCACCCAGTTTGCTCGTTTTGACCCCGGGAACTTAGCTATGGGCCTCGGGAGTGTCCCTACTGCTTGGATTAGTTTGGATTGGTCTCTTGGAGGCTAGATATTTGTGTGGAAACCTTTGATTATCATGTTATTGATGGTGTTCCATATTTGGTTATGATTAGGTGACCGCTAAGGGCTTAAAGGTTGATCGTTCTCAAGGGTCGTTCTTATATTGGTTCTAGCTCGAATCTAAGGTAAGAAAACTGCACCCTGTGTATAGGTGGCATGCATGGCTATTATGATGCATGTTGGTTGATTATCATGTATGACATGCATGGCTATTATGATGCATGTTGGTTGGCTATTAAACGTGACATGCATGGCTGTTATTGGTGCATGTTGGATTGCTGGATATTTTGCATATGATCATTATTGAGGCGTGCTGGATGATTAAGTGTGACGCATGTGATGCACGAGAAACATATGATTAGGGCATGCCATGAGTGATGAATATGAGATTGGCCAGAGCTTGAGTCTCTGAGTTTGTGCATGATCATGACTATGCTGGCAACTATCTAGTAAGCATGCTGAGTGCCCTATTCTTGGATAATTGGCATATGATACATATTGATAGCATTGCTTACCTGTGCATGGTACTGACTAACTAGTCAGATTTGGCAAAGGTGCTAGGATCAACTGTGAAGCTGTGACTCATTAGTCAGGTTCGGCGGTGGTACTGGGCACTGGTCACGTTGCACTGACTCATCAGTCAGAATTTACAAAGGTGTTAGTATCAGCTGTGAAGCTGTGACTTATGAGTCAGGTTCGGCAGTGATACTGGACACTGGTCACATAGCGCTGACTCATAAGTCAGAATGGCCATAGCGTGGATCACGCAAGCCAACAGAGATTAGATCTAATCGACTATTTGCATTGAATGACTCAAAGAGCATTAATGCAAGACCGACCCCGAGGGTCGAAGATTGAGATAAGCACTTGGAGGCTAGTGGCTTACCTAGAAGCCACTCTCCCTCTTGAATCATGTGATGCTCACTCATTGGTTGAAAGTTTTATGCTCAGTATGATTATAATGATAATCATTTGATAATGTTTATGTATAGTGTTATGTTTTCTTGCTGGGCTTCGGCTCACGGGTGCTATGTGGTGCAGGTAAAGGCAAGAGGAAGCTAGACCATCCTTGAGTTTGAGGGCTTAGGTGATGACGTGTACATATGCAGCTGCTCGTCTGTCATGGCCGAGGTTTAAAGTGGAACTAGGGTTGAACCCTGTTTTGCCGCTTAGAACGGCCTGTTGTAAATATTTTATGTAAAAGACTCTGAAATTTATGTTTTCGGGATCCCAATGTATATATTAAACGTTCTAGTGAAACGTTACATCCTAGCCAAAGTTTTCAATCCCTAAACCGCTAATCATACTTAGTTCATGATTTTGGCCAAATGACTCGATTAGCGAGTTTAGCACTGTTTACAAGGCACACCGTAACGGTCCCAGGAGTTGGGGCGTTACACTAAAGGCCAATCAACAGAATGCGGCTGAGACGTTGGCGTTGCAACAGAGGGAAATCGAACGTCAACGCCAAGAATTGAATGAGCGGCAGGCAAACATGGATTGCCGGCAGAGAGATGTCGCTACTACCCTAGAAGCAGCCATTCAGTTGGCTCGGGGGCAAGCTACAGTGGCTTCTTAACCAGATCAGCCACCGAGTACACCACCACAACGGGCCCCAAACCCGAGTCCTCCACTTCAGCTTGCGAGTCCTCAAAGGCCAGAGCAACCACCTGTTGCTCAACAAGATATCCCAATTTAGGATCCTCAGCAACAACCACCTTCTGACACTGGTCAGGATAATCCCTAGCGTCAAAGGCAGAATAGGGTCGGGCAACCTCCCTGAAGCCTTAGATGCCCAATGGCTGATGACCAAAATCCACCAAGCACGAGGCAACATCCTTCTGCCAACAGAAGGTACACCGAGCCAAGCTCTGCGGTAAAGGGACCCCCATGGCATGATAATTCCCAAGGACCTACCGACCAATGTAGGCCTCCCCCTAACACTCAGGAGGTGCCAGCTAGAAGGGGGAACAGCGCGACCAGCCGATCGCGCCATAGTCGGTCACAGTTTAGGGACAGCCATGACTATAATGAAGTTGACTTCGGCAGAAGGAATGCTGGTCGAGGGCGAGAAGAAAGAGGTGGAGAAAGGAACCCCCCACCAAGAGAAAATAGGCCTGCGAGCCAGAATGCTAGAGGGCAGCCTAGGCAGCTTAACGTCTTTGATTAGTTAGGCGCCAGCGAGCAAAGGCGCAGAGATGATAACTTAAGGGACATGCTCAACGACAGGTGCGAAAGGCACGATGAGTATGTCCCTCTAGCACCAGTCACCCCAGCGATCCCAGACGTCTTACAGGCCCAGATCGATGCATTAAACCAGGCTGTCTAGCAGCTGGTAGGGAGCCAGACATCCCACATCAAGTATGATCAGAGAAGAGGCACTCCGTTCATACAAAGAATAGCTGTGGCAGAAACCCCCAGCAAATTCAAGATGTCAGTATTACCAAACATCGATGGGTACGGGGACTTAGTATCTCACGTTAATAAATTCGAGATACAAATGGACATCCAAAAGGTGTCGGATGATGCCCACTACAGGATCTTTTCGGCCACCCTATCTGACACTACTCAGGAGTGGTTTTTTAAATTCCCTCTTGCTAGCATAGTATCACGGAAAATTTTCGTGAGGGAATTCTACGCTGGTCGTGTACACCCAACTGAAGCCAACCAGCTGGTCGAGATAGGCCAGAAGGAAGGAGAATCCTTAAAGGAGTATGTCTAGCGTGTTATGCTAGCAGCAGCAAGGGCTAAAATAGTGGCCGATGAAGGGAAAATGATGGCCCTTACTACTAGAGCAAGGCGACATTCTCCCCTCTGGAACAGCTTAAGAAAGAATGGGGTGAAGAGTACCCAAGAGTTTCTTGATCGAGCAGATCGATACATTAAGCTCGAGGACGCGATTGCCAACAAGGGGAAATCTCCTGCGAAAGACAAGGGACCAAAAAAAGATCCTGCTAAAGCCTCCAATGGGTTAGATAAACCCAATGGCAACTGCAAAGGCAACGGGAACAGTAAAAATGGTGGTAAAAGGGCAAACACTAAACCATCAACGTCCGAAAGTAAGTGCCCTAAAGGCAATAGATACAAGCCAAGGTTCACCAACTACACGGCCCTTGTCGAGAGCAAAGCAGAGGTTTACCAGGCGACCAACACCAATGTCCCTTACAAGTGACCAGCGCCAATAAGGAAAGATATCTCCAAGAGAGATACAACAATGTTTTGTCATTTCCACAACGACTATGTTCATGACACTAATGAGTATAACCAGTTGAAAGACGCGATTGAGTTCCTTATCAGACAGGGACACCTGAGAAGATACGTACGAGCCACTGGAGATTCTCAGCAAGAGGCTCAAGGAGGCAACAAGTAGGTGCATGTAAGCCAATGCTCACCACCTTTACAACCAGCTCCTATGGCAGGTACGTTGCTGACCATTTGTGGCAGCCCACACCTTGTAGGAGATAGTGGGAAGGCGAGGGAATGATACGCTTGGACCTTACGCCATGACCAGGACATCGAGATGCTAAGTGTGGAGGAGTGAACTCCCAAGAAGTCTCGAACATAGGAAGAACTAATAACTTTCTCCAAGATTGATGCTCAGCATGTCCGATTTCCTCACTCAGACCCCCTAGTCGTGGACGTTCAGATAGCCAACATGATGGTAAAAAGGGTGTTAGTCGACACAGGGAGCTCAGTCAACATCTTGTACAAATCTTCACTAGAGAGGATGAAGTTTTTCGTGAAGGACCTGAAGCCATGCAACCAAACCATTTATGGTTTTTCTGGCGAAAGGCTCGCGCCAACAGGATCGATTAGGCTTCCGGTTGCAGTAGGAACTATGCCCACGAATAGGTGATTACTCACTACTTTTATAGTAGTCGATTGTCCTTCCGCGTACAATGCTGTAATTGGAAGGCCTATTCTGGTCAACCTGCGAGCTGTAACCTCGGTTT
Source organism: Humulus lupulus (assembly GCF_963169125.1). Taxonomy (NCBI): domain Eukaryota; kingdom Viridiplantae; phylum Streptophyta; class Magnoliopsida; order Rosales; family Cannabaceae; genus Humulus; species Humulus lupulus. The sequence goes on along the minus strand of NC_084797.1, from coordinate 107,217,034 downwards.
GGCACCTTGCCATGAAATTCCCAACTAACGCAAGGGTAGGATGCGTGTTGGGAAACTAGCAAGAAGCGAGGGAATGCTATAATTCCTTGGTATCTAAGGCAAAGAGAGGTGGATCGAGGGAAGACGCCAGGAAAGAGTTGCAGTTGGCCAATGAAACACAGGCTCAATCAGGTGAGCACGTCACCAAATAGGGTGTTGCCCCAAGAGAGGATAGGGATTTGGATCCTCGCTTTAGGGATTTTGAGGAAGAAATAGGACCGATCGAAGACCTCGAAGAGGTCCAACTCGATGAAGCAGATCCGACCAGGGTTGTGAAAGTCAGTAAAAACTTAGAGACAACGACAAAACAAAAGCTGGTGGAATTTTTTAAGAAGAACTAGGAAGTATTTGCCTGGTTGCATAAAGACATGGTTGGAATTGACCCAGCAGTTATCATCCATGTCCTGAACATAGATAAAAGGGTTCCACCAGTGCAACAGAAAAGAAGGCTGCTCGACAAGGATAGATCGAAGGCTCTGAAGGAAGAAGTTGAAAAGCTAAAGGAGAATGGATTCATCAGGGTAGTGTTTTATCCATTGTGGGTCTCTAATCCCGTACTAGTACCCAAGCCAAATGGCAAGTGGAGACCATGCGTGGATTTCACAGATCTTAATAAATCCTACCTGAAAGATTGTTTCCCTCTCCCAAGGATCGACCAGCTGGTCGATGCCACTTCAGGGCATGAGATCCTATCATTTATGGACATATACTCTGGGTACAATCAAATCCGTATGCACCCACCTGATGAGGATCACACTAGCTTTTGGACTGATACAGGGCTTTATTGTTACAAAGTAATTCCCTTCGGTTTAAAAAATGCTGGTGCGACTTACCAGTGACTAGTCAATCAAATGTTTAAGGAGCTGATCGGTACAAATATGGAAGTATATGTTGATGACATGCTGGTTAAGTTGAAGAAGGTGAAAGAACACATATGGGACTTGCAAGAGTGCTTCAACGTCTTGAATAAGTATCAGATGAAGCTGAATCCCCTCAAGTGTTCCTTCGGAGTTGGATCAAGGAAAATTTTGGGATTAATAATGAACTAACGAGTTATTGAAGCTAATCCCGAAAAGATCAAAGCCTTGGTAGATATGAAATCGCCAACAAAGATAAAATATGTTCAAAGTTTAACGAGGAGAATCGCTGCTCTAAGTAGATTTATCTCCAAATCGACGGACAAGTGTGTCCCATTTTTCAATTTACTTAGAGGCAATAAGAAATTTGAGTGGATGAAGGAGTGCGAACAGGATTTCTAGGCTTTAAAGTCCCATATGTCACAACCACCAATTCTATCTAAGTCGGTTGAAAAGGAAACTTTGTTCATCTATTTGGCGATCATAGAATATGCTGCTAGTGCTGTCTTGGTAAGAGAGGAGGAAAATGTGCAAAAAGTTGTATATTATGTAAGCAAAAGGGTAATAGGAGCAGAGCTACGGTATCCACCCATCGAAAAATTAGCTTACTGCTTGATCTTAGCATCCAGAAAGTTGCAGCCATACTTCCAAGCTCACCCCATCACAGTATTAACCGACCAGCCCCTACGGCAAGTTCTGCAAAAGCCAGAAGTGGCTGGCCGATTATTGAAATGGGCAGTTGAACTTGGGTAGTTTGAAATTTCTTACTTACCACGAGCAGTAGTAAAAGGGCAAGCTCTGGCTAACTTCGTCGCAGAACTCACTGGTCTTCCAGACAATGAATAGACAGAAGAGCCTGAGCCTCAAAGTCAAGCTCTTTCTTGGAAGTTGTTTACAGACGATTCTTCTAATGAATATCACGCTGGAGCTGAAGTTCATTGAGTACTTGACACAAGGAGTGTTGTCGACAGATAGAAACAAAGCTCTTCAGAGGCAGGCTACTCGGTTTATCCTGGTCGACGGAATTCTATACCGAAGGGGGTACTCAATGCCACTCCTAAGATGTGTCTCAAAAGAAAAGGCCAAAGAATTAATGCGAGAGGTCCATGAAGGTTTCTGTGGGGATCATGCTGGGGGCAGAGTTTATCAAAAAAGATCCTAAGGCAAGGATACTTCTAGCCAACAATGAATGAAGACTCGATGGAATTTGTTCAAAAATGTGGCAAGTGTCAGAGATTCTCCAAGATTCTGCGAGCAGCCCCTAATGAGCTAAAGCAGATGCAAAGTCTGTGGCCATTCGTAGTATGGGGAATAGACTTAAGCAGGTCTTTGCCCACAGGAAAAGGCAGCGTCAAATACGTTGTGGTGGCTGTTGATTACCTCACGAAGTGGGCCGAAGCTGAGCCACTTGCAACCATAACAACCAAGAAAGTGCTGGAATTTGTAGTGAAGAACATAGTGTGTCGTTATGGATTACTAAGAAAAATTTTCTCAGACAACGGCACGCAGTTTGACATTGATCTGTTCACAGATTTTTGCGAACGACATGGAATTACCAAAATCTTTTCTTCAGTTGCTCATCCGCAGGCGAACGGACAAGTCAAGGCTGTCAATAAAACACTAAAAGGTACTCTGAAGAAAAGGCTTGAAGAAGCAAAAGGGGCATGGCCAGAGCAGTTGCCTGAAGTCCTTTGGTCGTATAGAACCTCCCATCGAACAGCAACAGGTCATACTCCATTTTCCTTGGCTTATGGATATGAGGCTATGTTGCCTGTTGAATTAGACCCGCCATCACTTTGACAGATAGCATACGATCAAGACTTGAATAGCCAGTTATTAATGGAATCTTTGGATTTGGTCGATGAAAGGCACGAGCAAGCCCAACTTCATGTAGCAGCTTACCAGCAAAAGGTCGCTCGGTATTTCAACTCTAAAGTACATGAAAGAAAATTTAATGTGGGAGATCTGGTACTTAGAAGGGTTTTCCTTAACACCCGTGATCAAGCTGCTTGAGTACTCGGACCTAATTGGGAAGGGCCATACCAAATCAAAGAATCCCTCGTCTAGGCATTTATAAACTTGCTCGCTTAAACGGAGATCTCACTCCTCGCTATTGGAGTGGAGAACACCTGCGCAAGTACTATCAATAAACAATTCTTCTTAAATAATTGGCTTGTATTAGTTTTACTTTTTACAAGTTTATGAACACGTGTTAGTCAATCTTGTGACTAATCGCTTATAAGTGTAAGATCATATTTTTGATCACTCGTATAGACACGATTGTCCATTTATTATGAGAAATAAAAGGGATTGTGCGCAGCCAGTCAATCTTGCCAACTATTGTATTTATTACAAGTATTTACTCATTACGTGTGTTGTTTTGCTAAATAATCATTTTACATATATATATATATATCTATTACGAGCAGAAATGTTCGAACAGGTCTTGGTCAAGGCAAGTGACCGAGGACCTAAAAGCTCCTCAATCACTTGGGGGCATATAAGGTATCTAGCAAGCAAAACATATCAACAGGTATGTAAACACACGAGCAAAATAAGTGAAAGCATGCTACAGTACTTAGAGTATTTTTCAAATTTTTCGTTAAATTTTGTTAAATCAAACCAAAGTGCTATGCTAAGTTCGGCCATGCGAACAGATGTTATATTAAAATTAAAATATTGTAATATCAATAGAGAAAACCTTTTACAGCGTGAGTAGTTACTGCTCCGATGTAATTGTCTGTTAAAACTAAAAGTTTCCCGTGCAACAATAAAAATATAAATTGTATTGATATCACAAACCATTGTTCATTACAAGTTAAAAATAAAAGAAAAACAGATAGAATTATGAAGTAGTCGAAGGATTCTACTGAGGCTCTTGAGGCTGCTGGTCAACTGTGGCCCCAGAATCTTCGTTGGCACCCTCAATAGCTATTGTCAGGGATATCTCGGGGGATCCTTGAGCCTTCTCTTCCTCTTCCAGGCGGGCAGCACACCTCGCCAACTCTGCCTCCCTTATTGAGTCAGGTAGATAAGTAAAGTCAGCCTTGGGATTGCTTTTCCAGAACATGTAGAAGCACTAGAACGCTGGTCCTTTGTACTTCTCCAGGTTGCACACATTGGCCTCCTCAAGGTCAGCAACCTCCATACGGCTGGTCTCCAACTCCGAATGAAGTTTGTGGGCTTCTCGGTAGTTTATCAGTGAGGCTTCCTTGTACTTATCCTTGGAGGTAGTCATTTTGGCAATGGAGTCTTCCTTCTTCTTCAATTCCTCTTCAAGCTTGGCGATCTTAGCCTCATCTGCTCGTAACTCTTCAACATGCTTGGCCTCAATCACCTTGTGCTACTCGATCAGCCTCTCCTCAGCTGCCTTGATCTCTTCAGCCTGCTTGGCGACCACCTCCTTTGAGCGGCGCCAACTGGTACTCACGGTCAAAATCCCCTGCGATCAGAACACAAAAGTAAAAAGGCTGTTAGTTTCTATTGGAGATGTGAACAATAAAACCATAATGAAAGCAGCAGCTTACAGTGAGTAGTTCGTTCAGCTGCAGCTAAGGATCTAGTCGACCGGCATGGTAGGAGCGTTGCTGAAGGATTCCAAACTATGCCAGTGCCTGGACAGTTTCTTCAACCTGTAATGGCCAAAGCGCAGGCAGAGTTCAGGATCGCTTCCACCAGAGTTTTATCTGGTTGGGCATCAGGACTCGAGTTGGTGGTAGCTGGAGGATTCTCGTCGGTGGTTGCAGGGTGATTCTGTTCGGTGGGCCTTGGAGGGGGAGTTGTATCTTTTGTAGGAGTTGGTGTAGGAAGGTCTTTTTTTCGAGCCCTCTTTGCAGATGGGTCGCTGCAGCCTTCTCCAGCCTGGCGCCTGTTCGATTTTTTCCTGCTCGCAGGAGTGGCGATGGTAGGATTGGTGTACAGGTCGAAAGCTCTCTCAACAGGCATATCTACAAGGAAGGAAACATACTAACAATCAAGCAATATAATTATAAATGTTGTCTAAATCAAGGAAATAAGAGCAAAGAAACTATAAGTAAAATGCCCGAGCTACACCTACTGGTCGCTACAATTTTTACTGTACTACAGCTACACTCACTCTCTGGATAGAAGAAGTCTAAATTTAAATTAGGCGTGTATTTAAATTTTTTATCCCCATCAAATAAATGATAGGGAATGGGCAAGTTGTCTTAAAGTGAGAAGTTAGTACCGTTCTCATCTGAAAAACTCAAGGATAGGCTCGAGGTGTTAAGAAACCTTCTTCTTGACCTTCCCTAAAGGGACCAGAGCAGTAGCAGTTCGCGGGGCGCTGGAAGGTTCATTGATGGCTACTCCCATTGCCCTCCTCCTCGGGGGTTGTGACACGTCTTGGTGTTGATCGGGGACTTCTCCACCAGTGGCACTCCCCGATGTTGATTCCTACACATCCTGTTGAGGTGCCAGAAGGTCAACCAACCTTAGATTGGCCTATGTTACCAGATCTTTGACGCTCTTTTCTATGTTAGTCATGTTGGCCAAAGATGCTGCTCGTATTTCCATATCTGGAGTAGGAGCTGGATGATGCCATGGACCTAAATGGCATAAAAGTTCTAAGAAACGTGTGGGAAAGCTAAAGGAATTTTAGCGACCAGTGAATAAAGAATTTACCTCCTTCGGTGAAGGCCAAGTTGTTGGAGACCAGGCCTGTGGTAAAAAAGTACTCCTGAAAGTACTTTCCCACATTGGATTTGTGGGTAATCTCACTCAGGAAAGTGCGAGAAGATTCCTGATGACAGAAGTGAAAAAAACCCCGTATTGTTTTGGTTGGGGTTGGACTTGAGATTGAACAAGTAGCTAATCTCACGTGGCATGGGAACGAGCCACTTTTTATGGTTATAAAGGATATAGAGAGTAGAAAGCACTTTATACCCATTTGGAGTTATTTGGAAGGGAGGGACTCCGAAGTAATTGGCCACTCACTGCGAAAAAGGATGGAGAGGCAAGATTGCTCCTGCCTCAATGTGGTATCTCGACCAGGCGCTGAAGGTGCCACCAGGTATGTTTACCCGTTGGTCGATGGTGGGTTTGTTTAAAGTTACCCCAGGAAGTCCATACTTCTTAAGGTAGTTGGTTACCATCCTAGCAATAATGTTGCTAGGAGGAGGAACATACCATTCGACGTCTGGTCGAAGGACGTCTCAAGGTTGGGCCTTTGTTTAGATTTCTGGTTGAGGATTTTTTTCAGCTCGTCTACTGGTTAAAGGAATTTCAGCCCGAGGAACAGGCTGATTTGCAGGTGGGCTGGTTGGTTTCTTTTTCTGGGCGGTTTATTTTACTCGACCCATGTTTGGTGGACTTGTTGAAGGTCTATTAGAAGGGTTATGGGAAAAAGGAATATCTGGAATTAGTAACGACGGCTATTCCTGATCTTCGAGCAACTGGGCGAGCAAATCGTCATCGATTGGCCTCTTACCTCCCCACGGGTGGTGCATGAAAATCTGCAAACAGAGGAAGGGAGATGAGAATCTACGGCCCAAAGACCAATAAAGTGTAAAGAGTTGGAATAACGTTGCTCGTGTATAAAAGTTAATCTTCTATACGACTAGCAGCATTCTAAAAAAAACACTAAATTCTATGCGAACAATTTGGAAAATAGATTAAAAAGCAGAAGTGAGGAAAAACTTTTCGACTCTGAAAGGGCGGGAAAATCCAGTTTTTTCTACAAACTTAAAAATCGAATTTTTACTTCGATTTTACGCCCTAAATTAATAATCCTAACTACCAAACTGATTCCTAACCCCTGCAAAGTATTATTTTTCTATCATATTAGGCTTGGATCTACGTGCCCATTTACCCCAAAACAATTTCTGCAAGGACATTCAAGAACAAAATCTGAAACGAATATAAAACAGATATTGCATGGCATCTCAACGACTGAAAGGTTTGAGAAACTTACTTGGATGAAAGTTGGAGTAAATTTCTGAAATGCTAAGTCAAATGGCTGGACAGAAGCTTCGTGAATCGTCAAGGCCGTCTGAGTTTCTGGACTTTCTTTGACTTATTCTTCGGTGTTCTTGAGGAGAGAGTAAAAATTAATTTTGAAGGGTTATTTAAATTGGGCGAGGAGCAGTAACCTAGGTAATCAGAAGGGTTAACTTTCCAAGGCATGGGTCAGCGTAATAACCATCAGACCGCTTTTGGGAAACTACAAAGATATGATTGGTTGCCTTTTTCGAGAAGGCATGGGCGGCTCTGACAAATTTGACAAGGCATACGAAAGGTCAATTTTCTAAGTTTACTTTATACTGGTCGCAATAAAATAAACTTGGGGGGAAAATGTTCACCCAAAAACTTCTCCTGATGACGTGGCAAGATCGACTTACACGTGGCAGGCACGTGACAACTTTAAGTCAATGAGTCCTGTTCGACCATCTACCAAAGAGTTATTGATTTATCAAGCCTCACACTTAGGTGCGACCAGTCTGGTCGCATACTTTCATTTACTTTCTTTGGGATATGCAATCTGGTAATATTAGCATTTATTATATTTTCTTTTATTACCTTGATATGCAAGTCTTAATTGTAATTAAGGCCCATCGGCCCATGTAATCTTCTTGAGCCTATAAATATGAATGAAAGGGCTCAAGGAAGGGACTTTTTTTCTGGATCTTAGAACTCTGAGAGAAGAATATAGTGTGATTATTCGCCAAAATTGTAATCTACCAAGGCTTGTGAAACTCATGAACCCTAGTTCATTGATCACAGTGTTGGGATTCAACATCAATAAGAACACTAAGTGGACGTAAGTCAATACCATCCAATTGGGGCCGAACCACTATAAATCGTTTGTATCGTTTTTATTCTATTTGACTCTTCTTCTTGTTTTCATCTCATTTTCTATCGTTTATCTGACTCTGTATCTGTTGACGCGGTTCTTCGGCAACAGATAATTATATGAATAAGGAGATGGATTAGTGCTAAATGATGAACCGTAATATATGAATGCTCTCAAAGGAAGATTATAACTCGAGTACTTTTTTAGGTGGTTCGAAGGTGAAAATCCTTCTATTCCACCAGCCACTATTATTGATATATCTCTGATATTCCTTACAAGGTGTTTCTTTACAAATTAGAAAAAAAAACCCTTTGCAACACCCAGGGTCTCCATATTTATAGGGAGAGGACACCTGGGCATTGGCAAAGGGGATCATCCCGTGACCTTCTTACCCATCATGTCACTTCTATGACATTCCTGATTAATTCCTAAAACCTGACAATGAAGTGTGGTCTAATCAATAGGTAAGGGAGATAATGGGCCGCATGGCCCAAACCAGTCGTGGGGTGCCTGAACACGCACGTTTATGCTGCGTGTCCGAGAATTCAGGAAAGGAGTAGACATGTGATGTCTGATATGCGCACGTTTACATTGCGTGGTTGACTTTATAAAGGGCTGGAGGTGTCAGCTCCAGATCATACCCCGAGCTTGATGTGGTCTTAGCTCATGGTGTCCACGCTACTTACCTGATGCCTTCGAGTATTCTTACTAAACCATTGGCTACCTCGAGCTAAAGAGGTAAAGACTCGTAACAGCAGCTCCGGGTAGGTGGCTTCCACGTGGCTGATAGGATTATGCCCTTTTTTAGCTCGCTAATACCCCGTGGATATTTAGGGCGTACATTTGCCCCCCAAGCCCCTGCTCGTGGCATATGACGTCACCTGTGGCCACAGTGGGGGCTTTTAGGTTTCCCTGTGGACTCTTCATGTTCCGCCCATTACGCTGGTATCGGATACGTGGAGCATCGTGGTTGGTGACGGTCCGTCTTTCGAGAACCACATTAAATGGCCTAGCCTATCTTTGGCCGTCGTTTTTCTTTCGAGTTGTGATCCTCGTATCCTACATCAAGATAATCGAACGACCCTCATTCTTTTTCCTTTTACATATATATAAGGTTGGCCACCTTTTGCATGAGCCACCTTTTTATTTGAAATTTTTTCTCATCTTCTTTCTTCTCTCTTCTCAGTCTCAAAACCCTTTCTTTCTTCCAGTCACTCATCCAGACATTCTTGAGTTTCAGACACGATGGTTCTTTTGTGACTCCGGTTCCAAAGATTCCCCCAGGATTCCAACCCCGACGCTCTTTTCAGTCTTTACACAGCAAAAAAATTCTGTAAGTCCTTTGTTTGTTGTATGCTTTAAATGTTTCCATTTTTCTTTGCTTAGGTGAACTTCCTTCTTAGCCGCATGCAGTAGGTTGTTTTTATTTGCTGGTATTTTATGCGTAGGATTTTATCCTCGGGGTATCGACCGTAGGACAGAGAATGCTTAGGAACATGAATCATAGGACAAAGTTCTGGGGTGATTTTTTTGGGTAAATTTTTTTATGCCTGTTTGGGACAACAAGTTTCTGTGGTGCAAAAACCGGGTAGCTTAGGAGACACGTTTCACAGGCGGTTTTGCCTTTCAAAACTTTCCTTCCAAGGAAAATTTTATTCTGATCCTCTTGACACACAGATCCTGAGCAATCGAGGACCCGTTGGGAGCATAGGCGCGTGTTCATAGAACCGCGTGGTCTCACTCGCCGCGGCCTGAGATTATCTCAGCCCGTGTAAAGGAAACCATTCTTCGTGCTAGATTCTTCCTTATGCTTAGGTCGCCTTTTCTAAAATTTCTTCATCTTTGTTCGCTAGGCGACCAGATGGGACCCAGGAAGATATGCCTAAGAAAAATGCCGCAAGCTCGTCATCCCAGCAGGCCAGCAAAGGAAAAAAGGTGGCAACAGACTCCCCAATTCCCCACTTTGGTCCCACTGTGGAGAAGGAGATCGAGGTAGGAGCTGACGCCTTTTTTGAGGCTGAGAGGATTGCCTCGAAAGTCACAACCCAGGGGAAAGTCAATAAAATCATGCTCTCCCACAACATCGAGATAGGGAAGGGCGCCTTGGAGGGCAAGCGGAGCTGCGCACCGCTCGATGAGGAGTTCGCGGCCTAGAGCGACGAACACCTCAAGGTTGGGGCCTTTCTCCCCTTGGACCAGTACTTTGCGAACTTCTTAAATTTCGTGAAGCTAACCCCTTTTCAGCTCCCCCCTAACTCCTACCGTCTGTTAGCGGGGTTGAAGTACTTGTTCCTGAAGCAGGAATGGGTGGTCCCCACGCCGGCGGACATCCTCTACTTCTTCTGCCTCAAAGTCAGCCTGAAACAACGGGGCCAAGGTGACGAGTTCTACTACCTGACCCGTTTTCCCAATTCGGCCGCGGTCATCGAGCTGCCCAGCCACCCCAATGACTTCAAGGATCAATTCTTCATGTCAATGGGGTTTCGCAACTGCGAATACCATTACTTCAACCGTCCTTGTAAGTTCCTTCTAACTTTAGCTCGCAAGCTTGCCCCTGATTAGTCTCTTTCCATTTGTGGCTGACTTGAAAACTATCGTGCAGCTATTTTCGCGAGGATGATTAAGTCGGTGACCCGTGGGGGTTAGTACGAAACCTTGACGGGGTCCCCCCAAGTGAAAAAGACTACCGCCAGCTCGTGTCTGATGAGACGATGCTGGCATGTAAGTTAATTTCCCTGGGCCAGACTCTGGCTTTGAGGAGGCCGCAGACCATCCCTACTGCTCATGAGATGGCACCCATCCCTGAGGAGGAGGCCATGGATTAGGATGAGGAAGAGGAGGATGAGGTCCCCCTCGTGCGCCAGAAGCGGGCTCTTGAGGTCGCCCAGGAGGTCAACGTAGAGCGGACCCAGTCTGGGGTAGCAGCTGGCCGCTCCAGCCAAGGTAACCCTCACTTATTTAGGGACTTATACAGGGTTGCCGCAGACCTACGGCTTGCTAGGTTTAACCCCAGCCAACTCGTTCACCGTGACCAAAACGACCCAGACCGCAACATCACTCTACTCCAGTGTGTTGACAAGCTCGTGTTGTGTCACGACATGGGCCGCCCTAGGGGTACTGTAGTAGTAGATAATACCCTGGCCTTTAGGTCGGCCTTCTTTGAGGAGTACGAGACCAACCTTAGGTCGTGGCTCTCCCTTCTGGAGGGTGTGTAGCTCCGGGTCTTAAGCAGTATGTAGAGGAGTCCAGTCCTAAGGCGGATCCAGACCCAGAGCCTCCTCTCACTCATGAAGTCATTATCTTAGATTACCCCGTAGAAGCTCTGGGGCCGGAGGTCTTGACAATAGATTCCTCCTCTAGCTCGGAGGGTAGGACCCTTTTCAATACATACTTTAGCTCTTTTTTTTTTGTTTTGCAATCAAATATTTTTACATGGATATTAATGATTTGTTGTCTTTGTTTCAGACGAGGAGATGTCGTAGCCCGGGGACAATGTTCTGCGATCTATGTTCCAGGGGGGAAATCCCTCCTCCGGGTCTTCCGGGCCCTTGGTGAAGAGGCTCCGGTTGGCCAAGAAAACCCCTGGGACTTCTTCCAAGTCTCCTTCCAAGGGGAAAAGTCAGGGTCCTGCCGCCATAGAGAAGGTGCCTCCACCCCCTCCTGCAGTTGAGAAGATGGCTCCACCTCCCCCACGACCTCCTGTCCCTAATCGGGAACAGGAGGTACCCACCGGAACCTTGCCAGCTCCAACCCCCGGCGTGCGCGTCCCGGTCAACCCTCAGGCCTTGGAGAAAATCCACGAGGTCTTTAGGGGGACAGTCTATGAAACCGCGACCTACATGGTGGACCACTGCTACAACGCCACCTCGAGGGACTTGCGGGGGATCGAGACGAGGAGCCCCGAGAACGTGATGGAGTCTTCATTGGGGATGACCCTCACAGTAACTTTTCTTTACCACTGGTTCTTTCTGTTTGTTTTTGTTTTTTTTTTCTAAGGCACTTGCCTTATTATCTTTTTGTCTTGCAGGAGGCTTTGGCTCTCCACCGCAGCATATCTCGGTCCAGGGCCACGATGGATGAGATCAGGGGCAAGCACCAGGCTGCCCAGGCCGCCCTTGCTTCCGCTCAACAACAGGAGCAGGATGCCAAGGCTGCCCTAGCGACTGCCCGAGAGAGCGAGAGGGTTGCGCAGACCACCTTGGTTACTGTGCAAGCTGAGCTGGAGGCATCTCGGGCCAAGCTGCTGGAGGCTGAGGCTGCCAAGGTCGCCCAGGACGCCGACCTTGTAGCGGAGAGGGCAGCTTCCAGCTCCTCCATGGAGGCCATGCTGTACCATTGCTGGGCCTTCAACCAGGATGGTGACTTTTCCTTCTTGGGGCCGGATGTGTGGGAGTCCTTCTTGGAGAATTTAAAAGCTCGCCTTCAACAAGAGGTGCCCTCCGAGACCGGGGAGACCTCCACTGCCACCGAGCAAGATGGCAAGGGGCTTAGGATTTTTCTCCTTTCCTTTTATTATTTACTTTTTTTTATTTGTAATTTTTCATTATGAGGTTTTTATTCTCGAAAAAATTGGTATCCCCAGATTTATTTCAATCTATTTACATATTTTTTTTCTTGACCTTACTGTTACTCCTCTTCAATGTATTTGGTGAGAACTTAGTTTCTGCTAGTGTTGTGATTGACATCTTATGCTTTTTAGGAAAAAACATATGTTAATCAATTTGAACCAACTTCTAAGACTTAGGACCTAGTAGTATCTAGGATATTAATTTGAAAACTTAGTTCGTGTCAATCCTTTATCGATATCTCATGCTTTTTAAGAAAAACATCGATCAATCTATTTGAACTAACTTCTAAGTTTTAGGACCTGGTTATATCCAGGATATTAATTTGAAAACTTAGTTCGCATCAATCCTTTATCGATATCTCGTGCTTTTTAAGAAAAACATCGATCAATCAATTTGAACTAACTTCTAAGTTTTAGGACCTGGTTATATCCAGGATATTAATTTGAAAACTTAGTTCGCGTCAATCCTTTATCGATATCTCGTGCTTTTAAGAAAAACATCGATCAATCAATTTGAACTAACTTCTAAGTTTTAGGACCTGGTTATATCCAAGATATTAATTTGAAAACTTGGTTTGCGTCAATCCTTTATCGATATCTCATGCTTTTTAAGAAAAACATCGATCAATCAATTTGAACTAACTTCTAATTTTTAGGACCTGGTTATATCCAGGATATATATGCCCCCCAAGTAATCAAGAAAGGGTCTTTCGTGGTTACTTGACGTTACATCCACAATTATATACAATAATGCAAAAAGATTAACTCTTATTACTTAATAAACAAAAGATGGCTTTTCTATCTAAGCCCTACAAAGGTATTATTGATAATATTTCTTTAAGTGTATAGCGTTCCAGGTCCGTGGGACTGCTTCTCCATTAAGCCGAGTTAGTTTGTAGGTTCCTTCTTTCACGACCTCGGTTATTTTATAGGGTTCTTCCCAGTTTGGTCCCAACACTCCATCCTTGGGATCTTTACTGGCTAGGAAGACTCTTCTGAGGACCAAGTCGCCAACGCTAAAGACGCATTTCTTGACCTTCGAGTTGAAATAACGAGTGACCTTTTGTTGATAATGCGCGAGCTGCAGCTGTGAAGCTTCTCATTTTTTGTCAATTATGTCGAGAGACGCGCAGAGCAATTCATCATTCTGGTCTTGGTCAAATGCCTGGACTCTATGCAAGGCTACCTTTACTTCGACAGGAAGGACTGCCTCACTCCCGAAAGCTAGGAAGAAAGGAGTATGACCCGTCGGCGTTCGATGTGAGGTTCGGTATGCCCACAGTACCTGGGGGAGCTGTTCGGGCCAGACTCCCTTGCTTCATCCAGTCTTTTCTTAAGGCTTTCCTTTAGCGTCTTATTGACAGCCTTGACTTGCCCATTGGCCTGGTGATAGGCCACGGAGGATAAGCTTTTAACAATGCCAAGCCTCTCACAGAATTCGGTGAAGAGGTCACTATCGAACTACATTCCATTATTCGACACGATCTTCTTTGGCAGCCCGAATCGGCAGATAATACTTTTGACCACGAAGTCGAGGACTCTCTTTGAAGTGATCGTCGCCAGGGGCTCTGCTTCTGCCCACTTGGTGAAGTAGTCGATAGCCACCACCGCATAGCGAACTCCTCCCTTTCCAGTAGAGAGGGCACCAACCAGGTCAATCCCCCAAACCGCGAACAGCCACGGGGACGAGATCATCTTCAGCTCAACCGGGAGAGCTCGGGAAATTGTGGCGAATCGCTGGCACTTGTCACACTTTTTTACGTAGGAGATCGAGTCCTTTGAAAAAGTGGGCCAATAATACCCTTGCCTTAGTATCTTCAGGGCCAAGCTTTGCCCCCCACTGTGATCTCCGCAAAAACCCTCATGCACTTCCTGCAAAATGGTCTTTGCCTCGCTTGGTAGAATACATCGTAGGAAAGGTAAAGAGTGTCCACGCCGGTATAATATCCCATCTATCACTGTATACCATGGAGCCTGGTAAAGTACCCTCCTTGCGTCATTTTTCTCCTCGGGTAACTTTCCTGCTGTGAGATACTCGAGGATGGTAGTCATCGAAGTCGGTCTGGCGTCAATTATCTTGACCTCCGCCCCAACCTCCTTTATGCTTGGTCTTTCGAAGAACTCTACCGGGACCAATCCCAAAGTCTCCGCCTCCCCAGAGGTAGCAAGCTTTGCCAGGGCGTCCGCGTTGGCATTCTGCTCCCGAGGTATCTGCTCGATTGAGCCGCGCTCAAATGCGGATAGCTCGTTCTTTACCTTGGCCAGGTAAGCAGCCATCTTGGTTCCCTGTGCTTGGTATTCCCCTAATACTTGGTTTACCATGAGCTGGGAATCGATGTAACACTTGACGGAGCTGGCCTTCAGCTCCTGGGCCACCCTTAGCCCAGCCAATAAAGCTTCGTATTCAGCCTCGTTGTTGGACGCTTTAAATCTGAATCATAATGCCAAGTGGAATCGATGTCCTTCTGGGGATATCAATATGATTCCAGCCCCGGAGCCGTTCTCGTTAGACGAGCCATCTACAAAGACCTTCCACGAGGCCTGGGCTGACTCTTCTACAGGATCTTCTCGGAACCATGTGCACTCTGCCACAAAATTAGCCAGGGCCTGGCTTTTTATTTCCGTTCATGGTATGTACAATATCTCAAATTGGCTGAGTTCGATAGGCCATTTCAACAGACGTCCCGATGCTTTAGGTATTTACAAAACCTGCCTTAAAGGCTGATCGGTTATGACGTGTATTGAGTGGGACTTGAAATACGGCCTGAGCTTTCGGGAGGCCGTAATGAGGCAGAAAGCCATCTTTTCCATCAACGGATACTGGGATTTAGCTCCGAGAAGCCTCTTGCTGATGTAATAGACTGGCTTTTGAGATCGGTCTTCTTCTCGGACTAATACGGCGCTAGCTGCATCCTCCATGATAGCTAGGTAAAGGAAAAAAGGCTCTCTTGCCGTTGGTTTGGAAAATACGGGCGGCTCGGCTAAATGTGCTTTCCGGTCGAGGAAGGTACGTTCGCATTCCTCATGTTGATCGCATTTTTGGCCAACAACGTGTGGACGTCAAAAACAATAAAACCTTCAAGAGAAAATAAACAACACAGACGATTTTTATAGTGGTTCAGCCCTAATGTGTTGGTAATAACCTAATCCACTTAGAGTTGTGATTATAGATCTGCACTCAAGATCGGATGAACCTGAGTCAACTGAGTTTCTTTAGTGCAAATTACAAGAATACAAGAATTCTCTCAAATACCAGTACTCTCTCTCTAGAAAATTCGGATCAAAAGTTCAAAAATCCAAAAGTCTCCTTTATGATGCCATAAGCCTTGTATTTATAGGATCAGGATCAAACAGATGATATCCCCCATCATCGGGATATTTTATTATTCACATTTTATTTAAATTACAATAATATTCAAAATGTAATAGTACACTATATTCGTGGGATAAATGAGACATTCCCGCGTATGCCAAGACCGATTCTTGTTGAAGCCGTTTATGGGAATCTTGACGTAGTCCTGCTCTATCTAATCGATCCATATCACATTCAGTCTGGTCGGCCAAACCTTCACTGGGCAGACACGCACTTGGCTGGGCAGACATGCACTTGGCTGGGCAGACATGCACTTGATTGGGCAGACAAGGTCATGCCTGGGCAGACAAGGTCATGCCTAGGTAGACAATCATATGACTGGTCGGACAAGGTCATGCCTAGTCGGTCATGACACTTGACTGGCCAGTCAAAATTCTTCATTGGTCTACCGGGTCACTCCTATGCCAGATTACTTTATCACAACTCTGAGGAGCCAATATATTTATTGACTATTAATGTGTCGTTTACGGACCATGCACTGCCACTTGTCACCTCTACTGCCACGTCATAGATCTGCAATTTTTGGGGATAACACCTCGGTCCACTCGAATTTTTTATTTCCCCGGAGCAGGTTGTAGAATGGCAGACATTTGTTGGTTGATTTAGAAATAAACCGATTGATGGCCGCCACCCTTCCTGTCAGACTTTGAACGTCTTTTCGCGACCGGGGTGAGGGCATCTCGAGTAGCAACCTGATCTTATTCAGGTTTGCTTCTATTCCTCTGGTATTGACGATGAAACCCAGGAACTTTCCTGACGCGATCCCGAAAGTACACTTTTGGGGGTTTAGCCTCATGTCGTATTCTCTCAATATCTTAAAGCATACCTCCAGATCGGAGACATGGTTATCGGCAGTTTTCGACTTGACCAGTATGTCGTCAACATACACTTCCATATTCTTCCCGATTTGGTTGGTAAACATCCTATTTGCCAACCTCTGGTATGTAGCCCCGGCATTTTTCAGCCCGAATGGCATTACCTTGTAACAATAAACATTAGTTGGGGTCATGAAGCTAGTGTGTTCCTGATCTACCGGATTCATGGAGATCTGGTTATAGCCCGAGTATGCATCCATAAAAGACATGAGCTCATGCCCCGCCGTGGCATCTACTAATTGGTCGATCCTTGGCAAAGGGAAGCAATCTTTGGGGCAGGCTTTGTTCAGATTGGAGAAGTCGATGCAGGTCCGCCATTTCCCGTTGGGCTTCAGGACCAACACAGGATTGGCGACCCAAATCGAGAACTTTGCTTCGTGGATAAAGCCGCACTTTAAGAGCCGGGCAACTTCTTCCTCTAGGGCCTCAGCTCGGGTTGTCCCTAGGCGCCTTTGTTTCTGGGACTTTCCAGGCATGCTTTTATCCAAGTGGAGGGTGTGCATGATGACGCTTGGACTGATCCCTACCATGTCTCCATGAGACCAGGCGAACACATCTAGATTCTCCCACATAAACGTAATCAGCTCTGCCTTCCTTTCGCTACATAGATTTTTTCCTAGCTTTACCACCTTCGAGGGGTCTTGTGGGTCAACATTTACTTCCTCGAGCTCTTAGATGGCCTGGAGCTCGGATCTATCCTCGCCTACTCTGGGGTCGATATCATTATTTAAGATGATATTCTCCCCTATGGCATTCTTAGGTTTTTCAATCTCAGGACTAGGCACAAGTTCCTGAGATTCCTCATTCCCGCCCTGGACAGTCATCTTCTGATGCCCAGGTTTTGATTTTCCCTTCATAGAAATGCTATAGCTTTCCCTAGCAACAAGCTGATCACCTCGACAGTGCATATCCCCGAGGAAGAGGGGAATTTTAGCGCGAGGTGGCGGATGGAGGTTATTGCTTCAAACGCTATCAAAGTAGGTCGGCCCAAAATAGCATTGTACGCAGCGGGACAATCGATGACCACAAACTCAAGGAGTTTTAAGACAGTCCGGGGTCCCTCTCCCAAGGTGATCACCAGCTTGATTGTTCCTATTGCTGCCGACCCTTCTCCAGAGAATCCATATAGCATCATGGAGGTGGCTTTCAACTCGGCGACAAATAAACCCATCTTTTCCAGCGTAGACCGGAATAGCAGGTACACCGAGCTCCCATTGTCGACCAGTATCCTCCTAACTCTCCTGTTAGCGAGCTGAGCGGCTATGACCAGAGGGTCGTTATGAGGGAACTGGACGTGACTGGCATCTTCCTCGGTGAATATGATTGGTTGTCTCTCCAATCGTTGCTGCTTGGGTACATGCTGCTCAGGGACGAACTCCACTCCATTATGAGCCTTAAGTTCGTTGACATATCTCTTCTGGGCACCTCTGCTTGTGCCAGCCAGATGGGGGCCTCCGGAGATCGTAGAGATCTCTCCTCCTATCACAAGAGGAGGGATGTCTTGATCTATCCAAGACCCGGGCTGACTAATCGGAGCTTCTGGAGTTGGTTGGCTGGCGGGAACCCTATTCCGCGCATCTTGAGCCAAGGGTCCGGCTCTGATGAGAATCTCGATCTCATCCTTTAGATGCCTACAATCATCAGTGTTGTGGCCAATGTCGTTGTGGAAACAACAAAACTTGGAGGGGTCTCGCTTACCCTTCTGGTGGTTCAACGGTTTTGGCTTCTTCCAGGGGAGGTGAGCAGAGTTTGCTAGGAAAATTTTCTCCCTAGTGTGTGTGAGCTCGGTATAAGTCGAGTAAACTGGCTTAACTTTTCCACGGACTTGTTCTTCTTCAGGCCGTGCTGGCCGCCCTCACTGATCCCTTTTCTCTTGCTTCCACCAAACTGGTTATTCTGTGTAACGGTTTGTGTCGCTGTCACGACATCCGTTCCTACTCCAGCGAGCTGTTCAGGGGCCTGGCTGGTTCCCGCGAAGGACGCCCGCGCCTCCTCTAGGTTTATCCACCCCTGGGCCCTATTTAGGAATTCGTTCACAGTACTGACACCTTTTCTCTGTATCTCTTCCTAGAGCCCGCCTCCAACGAGGATTCCAGTCCTCAAGGCCATAAGCTTGGAACTGTCATCTGCATCCCTGGCCTGAGCCGCAACGTTTGCGAATCTGCTCAGGTAAGCTTTCAAAGGTTCGTCGGGTTGTTGTCTTACATTCGCCAGGGTGTCGGCTTTGACGCGGGCAGCCTGAGAAGCTCGGAATGCCCTCTTGAAGTCGGCATAAAAGGTTTTCCACGAGCTGATGGACTGCCTTTTACTCTGCTTGAACCATTGCCTGGCCGGCCCAGTCAAGGTGGAAGGAAATATTAAAAATCTCAGCTCGGGACCGATGTTGTGGGCCATCATTAGGGTGTTGAACATACCAAGATGTTCTGACGGGTCCCCGTCCCCATTGAACATGGATAAGTGAGGCATATAGAAACTAGGTGGATATGTCGTAGCTGCTATGCTGGGGGTGAAGAGCTCGAGTTAATCCCCTGAGTCGTACTCATCTTTTTCTTTTTCTGATAAGAGCTTCCTCATCAGCTCCTCCATCTGAGCCAGTCGCTCCAGGGTTTGGTCCTTGCTTCCTTGGTTGTTCTGGGGCTGTTCAACAGCTCCAGTTCCATTGTACGTGTTGGGCAGGTTATAGTCCCTCCTATCTTGAGACAGGTTATGTGGGACATTCGCGCTGTCACGTACTTCAGATAGGCCATCCCCTTGGTGAGCACGACTGTTATTTCCAGCTGGATCTCCTCTTTCAATTGAGACGATCTCGGAGGTCGCCCCACAGGGTGGCCCGAGGGCTTTGAGCCGAGATCAAATGATGGCGCAGGTATTTTCCAGACCTGCCACTTCGATTACTCCCGGTCCAGTAACTTCCATTTGAGAAGCTCGGAGCCCGCCATTGAGGGTGAGGATCCGGAATTTCTCTGGGCGCCCGGCTGCGATGGGAAGGTCCGACGGAAGGAGGATTTCTCCTGCTACTCCCATGAGCTGGAATGTCTCGGACTGGACGAGGAGGAGATGGATATCTTATCGGTGATGGAGGATGCCTGACTGGTGACGCGATCCTGGTCCCGTCGGGGCGGATTAAGTTAGGTCGCGGTCGCTCCGTTCTACCATCCTCCGCGTCCTGCGCTCGGCGGTCTGAGCATGGTGCAGGACGGCTAGCCGGGGCGGGCTTACATCGCGAGCCCTCCCCAGATCTTCTTCGCGAGCTGCCATAAGCCCTCCTAGGTGCACTTGAGGGTGATACTGAACTGGGAGTTGAGGTCCGGACCGATCGGCTGAATGGCTGATCGGCCCTTGAAAATTCCTCAAATATAGTTTCCTGGTGGTGCGACATGGGAGTAGAATTTGATGTCGAGGGTCTGGCCGACCGACTGGGCCTGGGCCGATTACCCCAGCGGGACTTATGAGTCCCACAATGCCTCTTTCCGATGTTAGCATCGGTTGTAAGAGGGGGTAATCGGGCCAAAACCTCTTCAATCTTCTTGTTTGCTTTCGTCAGCTAACTCCTCAACTGTGCATTCTCCATTTCTACTGCCATGTAGAAATCCCAGTTCGGATTGGGCGGCCAGGGAGCCGAACTTCCAGTGTCGTCTTGGCCCATTGGCTGCTTCCCCGGTCACTGTTGAACCTCAGGGTTTTGCTCATCGGATATGGCGGCATGGTGGGCCTCCTGCCCATCACGTTGATCCGCCTCGTTACCATGTCTCGAGCGAGTAACTACCATGGTTGGGTTTTTGCGATAGCACCAATCTAAGAACTCTCAATGAAAGCACCAAACTGTTGACGCAGTTCTTCGGCAACAGATAATTATATGAATAAGGAGATCGATTAGTGCTAAATGATGAACCGTAATATATGAATGATCTCAAAGGAAGATTATAACTCGAATACTTTTTTAGGTGGTTCGAAGGTTAAAATCCTTCTAGTCCACCAGCCACTATTATTGATATATCTCTGATATTCCTTACAGGGTGTTTCTTTACAAATTAGAAAAAAAAAACCCTTTGCAACACCCAGGGTCTCCATATTTATAGGGAGAGGACACCTGGGCATTGGCAAAGGGGATCATCCCGTGACCTTCTTACCCATCATGTCACTTCTGTGACATTCATGATTAACTCCTAAAACCTGACAATTAAGTGTGGTCTAATCAATAGGTAAGGGGGATAATGGGCCGCATGGCCCAAACCAGTCGTGGGGTGCCTGAACACGCACGTTTATGCTGCGTGTCCGAGAATTCAGGAAAGGAGTAAACATATGATGTCTGATATGCGCACGTTTACATTGGGTGGTTGACTTTATAAAGGGCTGGAGGTGTCAGCTCCAGATCGTACCCCGAGCTTGATGTGGTCCCAGCTCGTGGTGTCCACGCTGCTTACCTGATGCCTTCGAGTATTCTTATTAAACCATTGGCTACCTCGATCTAAAGAGGTAGAGACTCGTAACATCAGCTCCGGGTAGGTGGCTTCCACGTGGCTGATAGGATTATGCCCTTTATCAACTCGCTAATACCCCATGGATATTTAGGGCGTACAGTATCGCTGACCAATTTGAGGGTCAACAAAACTCAAGAACCAGCTACAGGAATTGTTGGATAAGGGGTTCATAAGACCTAGTCATTCTCCATGGGGGGCACCAGTCCTATTTGTGAAAAGAAGGACGGGAGCATGAGAATGTACATCGATTATCGAGAAATCAATACGGTCATCATTAAGAACAAATATCCTTTGCCTAGGATAGATGACCTTTTTGAACAACTGTAAGGGGCAGCAGTATTCTCAAAGATAGATCTGCGATCTGAGCATCATTAGTTGAAACTAAGGGAGGGAGACATTCCTAAGACGGCTTTCAGAACTCGCTACGGGCACTACGAGTTCCTAGTGATGTCTTTTGGACTCACTAATGCCCCAGCAACATTCATGGACATGATGAACATGGTATTTAAGGACTATTTGGAAAACTTTGTAGTAGTGTTTATAGACGATGTCCTTATCTACTCAAAGACCTAGGAGGAGCATGAGGAGCACTTGAGGTTGACCCTAAAAAGACTACGAGAACACCAGTTATACACTAAGTTCTCTAAGTGTGAGTTTTGGCTGGAATAAGTAACTTTCCTAGGGCATATAGTGTCCAAGAATAGCATAGCAGTGGATTCATCAAAGATTGAGTCCATCAAAGATTGAGTCCATTAAAGATTGGCCCCATCCGAAGAAAGCCTCAGAGGTTCAAAGCTTCTTACGATTAGCAGGTTATTATCAGAAGTTTGTCGAGGTTTTCTCAAAGATTGCCACACCCTTCACCAACTTGACCCGCAAACATCAGAAGTTTGCATGGACCGAGAAATGTGAAGAAATCTTCCAAACCATGAAGGATAAGTTGATCTCTCCGCCTATCCTTTGTGTTCCCACAAAGGGTAGGAAATTTGTGGTGTATTGTGATGCATTGAAGAACGGCTTAGGGTGTGTGTTGATGTAGGATGGGAAGGTGGTAGCCTATGCTTTCAGGCAACTCAAGTACTATGAGCAATAGTATCCCACTCATGATCTTGAGTTTGCAGCAATGGTTTCGCACTAAAGATATGGAGACATCACCTTTATGGGGATAAGTGCGAAATTTACACCGACCATAAAAGTCTGAAATACTTCTTCACACAAAAAGAACTGAATATGAGATAGCGAAGGTTGTTGGAACAAGTGAAAGACTACGATTGTGAAATCCTATACCACCAAGGCAAGGCCAATGTCGTTGCATGTATATTAAGTAGGTGGGGACATGGGAGTGTCTCAACTCTGAGCACAATAGAGGTGCCTCTCCAGAAGGAGATTATAAACACCAGCATTGAGTTCATGATAGGAGGCCTAGCAAACCTCACGTTACAATCCTCCCCACTGGAACAAATTAGAGAAGGACAGAGAGTGAATGGAACCCTAATGAAGCAAGAGCCTTTGGTACAGGAAAGTGGTGGTGGTGACTTCACGATGTCCAACGATGCATTACTGAGATATAAGGATAGGATTTGTGTGCCTAATAATGATGAGATTAAGGAAAGTATTATGAAAGAGGTGCATACAACACCCTATTCCTTACATCCAAGGTCGAAAAATATGTACCAAAACCTTAAGGCATTGTATTGGTGGCCTGGAATGAAGAAGGACATTGCTGAGTTTGTTGCTAGATGTTTGACATGCCAGCGAGTCAAAGAAGAATACCAAAAGCCAGCAGGGTTACTTCAACCGCTTTATGTTCCAGAATGGAAATGGGAAGATATAGCAATGGACTTTGGGGAAGGGCTACGAAGGACCACAAAACAACATGATTATGCTTGGGTAATAGTGGATAGGCTCATGAAGTCCACCCATTTTTTACCAGTTAAGACCACCTACTCAACGGATCAATATGCATAATTATATGTGAGTGAGATAGTGAGACTTCATGGGGTTCCAAAGTCGATAATTTCTGATCGAGGGTCAGTGTTCACATCGAACTTTTGGAAGGGATTATAGAAAGTTATGGGAACAAGGTTAAAGTTCAGTACCATGTTCCATCCTCATGGGCAGTCTGAGAGGACTATACAGATTCTAGAGGACACGTTGAGATTTTATGCTTTAGACTTTTTAGAGTCATGGAGCTGATACCTACCCATAATGGATTTCTCCTATAATAATATTTATCAATCCACTATCGGGATGGCTCCCTATGAGATGCTTTATGGACGCAAGTGTAGATCTCCCTTGCACTAGGATGAAGTTGGGGAGAAGTAGATATTAGGACTTGAGACAGTTGGCGAAGCCAGCGAGGCGATCGAGAAAATTTGCCAAAGGATGCTTATCGCTCAAAGTAGGCAAAAGAGTTACACGGACCTTAAGAGAAGGGACATCAAGTTTTCAGTGGGCGAGTTTGTGTTCTTTAGAGTCTTACCAATGAAAGGTGTTATTCATTTTGGGAAAAAGGGAAGTTGAGCCTGAGATATATAGGTCCATTTGAGATTTTGGACAAAGTAGGGTAAGTTCCGTACCGCTTAGCACTGCCCCCAGCATTAGCCGAAATGCATAACATTTTTCACATCTCGATGTTGCATAAGTACGTGTCAGATCCCTCTCATGTTCTTAGTTATGAGCCGTTACAGCTGAAGCAGGACCTGAGTTGCGATGAACAACCTGAGCATGTTATCGAAAAGGGAATTAAGGAACTGATATCCAAAAGGATTCCATTAGTTAAGGTCATGTGGAAGAACATAACGGAATGAGAAGCAACATGGGAGTTGGAGGAAGACAGGAGAGAAAGATACCTCGAGTTTTTCGGTAAAAAAATAATTTTGGGATGAAATTCCTTTTAAGGAGGGTACATTGTAGCGCACCAAATTTTTTTTATTTTATTAATTATGTGCTTTAATTTTTTTTATTAATTGTTAAGTGTTAGGAAATTATTTTTATTATTGTTTGAATTGTTTGGTAGAAATTGTGTAAAGATAATTGTTAATTATTTTATTTACTTATTAATTTAATTTGTGAATAAAATGAGTTTTCATTGAATGCACCAAGGTGCATGGTAGGTAGAGTTGCACATTAGCAATTGAGTGTGTGCATGTGCATGGTTGCATGTTGTGCATGCAATAGTTTTCTACACATTAATTTCCTTTTATTGGTTTATTTTTTATTTAATTAAGGGATTTAAGAAGAAAATAAAAATAAAAGGAAATAAAGAGAGAAGGCTCTAGAAGGCTTGTGTTCACACAAGAAAAAAAATTGGGAAACAAATGGTGAGAAGGGATAGAGTTGACATTCTTGAATTCATGTAACCCTGGACCCAGCTTCAGTAAAATGGGAATAACTTGGGCTGCCGATATTTGATTTGAACACAACTGGTATCATTAGAAAGCTAATGAAATTATCTACTTTTTTGTAAAATAGAATTTGTCCTAAAACTCAATATATATGGGTCAAAACCTAGCCCTAAGTCGCGGGACCCTATAGTTTTGAGAATAGCATAATTTCCTAAATTAGCCATGGACGGCCAAGGAAGACAAGAGAGGAATTAGTGTGCTTTCAATTATCAAAAGGTTTGATTGGTTGAGTATAATTATTAATTTATTTATATTTTTTATTTAGGGAAATTAAAGGAAAATGATAATTACCTTTTCCTTAACTAGGTTTTGGTTATTGGGGCTTTTAAATATAAAATAAGAAAGAACTTGAAAGCTCATTTGGCTTGGTGGCTGCCGTGTGCTTAGATAGAAGGGAGAGGCGGAGCTCGTGAGTTTTAGAGAGAGAGGGAGAGAAGAAGAATGTGAAGGAGAAGAAAGAAGAGGCCAAGGCTAGGGATCCTAAGGTATAGGTTAAGGTTCATAGCATTACATTTTGTTTCCTCTACATCTTGATTATAAGCAAGGAAAAACAATGGTGATGATAGGTTTGGATTTTATTGCAAGAGGATTGGAGGCTAGGGTTCGAAATCCCTAGGGTAAGTATTTGGGTTCATAGTGATGTTAATTTCTACCTCTTCTTGAATCTAAGATCATTTTTTTTCTTTTCTTTATGTGGGTTTCGAAACCCTAGGCTTCAACAAGTGGTGGCCATAGTTTGGGTTCTTGTCATTGTGTCCTTGAGTTCTAGCAAGAGAGGTAATGGGAACCTTTTTGTCTAATGGTTGTTGTTCTTATCTTTTGGTTCTCGTTGTTTTGAGAATATTGTTTATGAATAATGGTATATTGTTTTGTTCTCTTTTGATTTGTTGGTTGATTGATATTATGGATTTTGGGTTGAACGGTTGTTTTGATTGATGCATGAAGGGTTTGACCTTGGGCATGTGGTGTATATAGGCAAGCATGAATAGAGATTTTGATTATACATGAAATAAAAAAATCTTATGGTTATGTTTTCATAGTTGTTTTGAATCATATGGTTTATGTAATAAGATTGCAAGGATGGTAATGGATACATGCTAGGGTATGAGTTTTGGATTTGTTGATTTGGGCTATGAAGGTTTTGGCCTATGGGGTGTGATGCTGTTGTGTTATCAAAACATACCATAACACTTTTTTATGTGTTAAGACCGACTATGTTATCGTAGGTCAGGGTAATTTACATAACACTTTATCTTTGTTATACAAATGTGTTATTATACTGTCAACGATAACACACTTTCTGTGTTATTTTAATAAATAGATAAGTGTTTAATTATATTATTTATAGTCGATTATATAACACATTTCAATACTTATAAATTTGTGTTATACTACACTTTAGCATAACACATTTTTTGTGTTATACTACACTTTAGTATAACACAGTTTTTGTGTTATATAATGAAGTTTGCATAACCAAATTCTTTACTTATAAAAAGTGTTATTGTAATAGATATTATAACACATTTTTCGTATTATGTTAATATTTAGATAAGTTTAAATTCTCATTATATATTTATTTATATAACACTAATTTATTCTATTATATTTTTATTTTTTATTTATATAATTAAAATTAGTTTTCTAATATATACTAGCATCATCAAATGAACTTGGTTTTCAAATAACAAAAAGTAAAAAGCATTCAACATTGTATTAACAATCCACAAATTAGTTTAAAACATTCAACATTGTCATCAAATTATATTATAGCTCTCAGGAGACAAAGACCCGAAAACTTAAACCAATAAATCTTAAATCACATGGTAAAACTAACATGCTATACAATTTCCAGCCAACATACAAGACAATGAGTATCTATCCTAATAACCACCAATCTAGTGCCAAATATTCGATACTGTCGACTTCCCCAAATATCATATTTATCCAGATAATGAGATTTCAGGCAACATTGCACCCATGGTGGATATCTAGCATCTTCCTCCACTTGATTTCCATCATCATTTGTAGCCACTCCAAGCAATGCATTTTGCTTCTTCGTCAGTACATCAATGGCAGGTTGATCACCAAAAAACTTGTTCTGCCAGAAGTTGAAAATAATTCAATCAATTGAAGATAACAATGGTAAGGGTGTAAAATAAGAGTAATTCAGGTGACATTTTTCATAATAATAATAAAATTGCACAGCTAGCCATATGACTTCAAATGACAGGTTCTATTTCGAAAAGGAATATATATATATATGCAACATTATGTGGTGCAAGATTTTGGTATGAAACATGTGTCCCTAGAAAATTCCATAAAATAAATAAATAAATAAAATAACATAGAATGCAGTGTGACAAAGAGAAGAATAAGTTTTTCTAATGGAAAAATCATTTTTCAATGCACTAGAAGTTCCAAATTTTATTTTGTCAGTCTGCTGGAGGAGAGCATAATGCCGTTAAAACATGTTCCACGTGTGTTTTTAACAGAACAATTTCTCTATAGCCAAAAGAAAAGAGCAGAAGAATGTATAACAGGGGACAACATCAATGGTTCAGTTAACATCATTGTTATAGAAAAGTATTAAGATTAAAAATAAAGGCTAAAAGAAGTATCATTGAAAAATCCAGGACCCAGATTAAGAGTAGAATTATAAATTATACAATAGAAAATTTACAACACAAAGTCTGTAAATCTGTATAACCTGAGACTACAATAGGCAAAAGGAGTAAAGTTAGAAAGCTTTCAGAAAAAGGAATTTGAGTTACTGACCAGGGATCTTATAAAGTGCATTCACTTTCTATATCTACATGACAGGTACCATATCTAGAAAATATACTAATGTAAGCTCTCCCATGAGTTATGAGGACATTACCAGTGTAATGCCCCAAATTTCCTAATAAGGTTTAGGACCTTGATTAGGAGGCCGGGAGGGCCATAATTGATTTATTATGATATTTAATGAGTATATGCATGTTTATGTGAATTATATTGTTATATGATGGTGAATGCATGCATATGGGCTTATATTTTAAATGTAAGGGCATTTTGGTAATTTGGTCGTTGGGGGCGTGATTGTGTAATTTTATGCATATGGGTGAATTATAATTATAGCCACATTATAAGGTGGATTGGTTCGAGCTTTTCGACATGAGACGATCGTGAGATGTAAGTGTCTGGTCTAGTCATAACGGGTTTAAGTTCGGGGCTCGGGGTGAGTCTCGGGGTGAATTTAATGATTAGAGCATTACCAGGAATTAAAGGGTAATGGGATATGATTTATTGGTATTCGGGAATATTGAGAATAGCAGGAATTGGAGAGCGTTAATTATAATTAACGAGATAGGCGGGAAAGGACGGTTTTACCCTCAGAAGCTTTTAGAGGGATTTATTTGGCTTAAGGGCAATATGGTCTTTTGACCTTAAAGATTTATATCAGCCTTAGGAATTTTGGAAGGCTGTGGATTGATATTAAAATAGAGCCTATCCTCTCTTTCTCCCTTCCTTCCCGTACAAGTCCTCCTTCACCCTCTTCTTTAAGTTTTGAGAGCCTATCTTGAGGAAGAAAGCTAGGGAGTCAAGCTTGGGGAGGTTTAGCTTGAGTTCAGCCTTTGGGAAGGATTCAAATCGTGTTTGGGGTAAGTTTCTACCATTAATTTCCGGTTCATACTCTGTTTTGAGTTTTAGCTTTTGATTTATGAATCACTTGTAGAAAGTTTGAATTAATGGAGGTTTGGGTGATGTTTACTTTGGGTTTTGATGAGGGTAAGTTGTACAGGATGTTTGGTGGTTGAATTGGGTGTTGGGTTGTGATTTGAGACAGGTTTGAGGGGCTGGTTCTAAGGGAAAACGCAGGGGAGAAATCTGGTGTGCGAGTTGTCATTTTGGCTGAACTGGAGGTTGCGCCGCGGCATGGTCAGGGAGAGCCGCGGCCCTTGGAGTAAGCTGGGTTTGGGCGCCTCTGTTTGAGGGGCGAGCCGCGGCATGTCCAAGGAGGGCCGCGGCCCTTAAGTTCATTTTTGCCAAGGAAGGGGTTTTTAGCTTGGGAATTCAAGCCTTAAGCCTCGGGGTTGTACCTAGTACCCGGTTAAGTGGGGATTGATGTCCCGGAGGCTAGATATTGATTTGGGAACTTATGTTGATCATTTTTATTAATGGTACCTTATATTTGGTTATGACTAGGTGACCGTTAAAGGACCAAAGGACTGATCGTTCTCAAAGGTCGTTTCTTTTATTAATTCTCGCTCGAACCCAAGGTAAGAAAACTGCACCCTGTGTATATGTGACATGCATGGCTGTTGTGATGCATGCTGGTTGATTATTGAGTATGACATGCGTGGTTATTATCGATGTATGTCGATTGATTATTATGTATGAAATGCATGGCTATTCTTGATGCATGTTGGTTGACTATTAAACGTGACATGCATGGCTGTTGTTGGTGCATGTTGGATTGCTGGATATTTTGCATATGATTATTATTGAGGCATGCTGGACGATTAAGTATGATGCATGTGATGCACGAGAAACATATGATTAGGGCATGCCATGAATGATGAATATGAGATTAGCCAGAGCTTGAGTCTCTGAGTTTGTGCATGATCATGATTATGCTAGCAACTGTGTAGTAAGCATGCTGAATGCCCTACTCTTGGATAACTGGCATATGATACATATTGATAGCATTGCTTACTTATGCATGGTACTGACTAATTAGTCAGATTTGGCAAAGGTGCTAGTATCAACTGTGAAGCTGTGACTCATTAGTCAGGTTCGGCAGTGGTACTGGGCACTGGTCACGTTGCACTGACTCGTCAGTCAGAATTGGCAAAGGTGTTAGTATCAGCTGTGAAGCTATGACTTATTAGTCAGGTTCGGCAGTGATACTAGACAGTGGTCACATAGCGCTGACTCATTAGTCAGAACGGTCTTAGCATGGTTCACGCAAGCCAACGGAGATTAGATCTAATCGACCCTCAGCATTGAATGACTCAAAGAGCATTAATGCTAGACCGTCCTCGAGGGTCGATGAATGAAATAAGCACTTGTAGGCTAGTGGCTTACCTAGCAGCCACTCTCCCTCTTGAATCATGTGATGTTCACTCATTGGTTGTAAAGTTTTACGCTCAGTGTGATTATAATGATAATCATTTGATAATGCTTATGTATAGTGTTACGTTTTCTTGCTGGGCTTCGGCTCACGGGTGCTATGTGGTGCAGGTAAAGGCAAGAGGAAGCTAGACCATCCTTGAGTTGGAGAGCTTAGGTGATGACGTGTACATATGCAGCTGCTCGTCTGTCACGGCCGAGGTTTAAAGTGGAACTAGGGTTGAACCCTGTTTTGCCGCTTAGAACGGCCTGTTGTAAATATTTTCTGTAATAAACTCTGAAATTATATTTTCGGGATCCCAATGTATATATTAAACGTTCTAGTGAAACGTTACATCTTAACCAAAATGTTTAATCCCTAAACCGCTAATCATACTTAGTTCACGATTTTGGCCAAATGACTCAGTTAGCGAGTTTAGCACTGTTTACAAGGCACACTGTAACGGTCCCTGGAGTTTGGGGCGTTACAACCAGGATTGTGTAGGCTGCCAACAGAAATATCTTAATGAATTATTCCGGATCAATTTCATAATTTCTTTTTGCAGTTCCAACAGTGTTTAAAATAACTTTTTTAATCAAACATTCTGAAGTTAAAAATTGATATTGCTACTATAACCAACCAGATAATTGTTGCTAAAAAATTAGCATCTAATTCATTACATATAGAAAGAAATATCAAGTATGCAGCCAGAAAAAACTGGTGCATACAGGGTGGCATGCTTTACTAGACTATATGCAATAGAGACAAGAAATCTAGGACCCAGATAAGAGCCAACAAAATTTTAAGTTTCATGATCTCAGGACATTCCTAGCTTTTTTTTTAGAGGCATTAACATCAAGAGTTCTACGTTTTCTTAACCAATCTCAAGCTTTTGTCAAAATAGAAGAGCAACTGACACGGAGTCAAAATACGCTTAACGTAGATGAATGCGTTGAAAAGAACGTGATGACGAAAATAATAAGAACACGATATTTTATAGTGGCTCGGCCCCAAGATCTGGTAATAACCTACGTCCACTTAGATTGTTATTGATGTGAGATCCAAAGGTTTGATCAAAGAACTAGGGTTCAATGAGTTTCACAAACCTCTGAAGAACAATACAATATGATTGATATGATAACTCTAATCTCAAGCAATTTAGAAGTCAGAAAAGAAAAAAGTGAGCAGATCCTCTTCCTTAAGCCATCTTCTTCTATTTAAACGCTCAGGAAAGATTTACATTGATTTGTTACAGATATTATTTCCTAAATAATCGGATACTCAGGAAATTATGGGAGAGAATTTCGGATTCCATCATAACTGCCTAAGATTGCTTCCGCGTGTTACGTGCGTACGACCAGACTGGTCGTATGAAGAGACCGATCGCATAATGCTGAATATCTTCCTGGTCGATAGTCGAACACAAGTTTTGCCAGGTGTCAGCCAAGTGAAATTAATTCCTGCCATGTCATTCACTTCTGATTTTTTGGGATAACATTTTCCCCCCAAGTTTGTTTAGTGTGACCAGTAATAATGAAACTTAAGGGAACAACCGTTCATCTTCCCACGTCTGTCAAAGTCCCCATGCATTTTCGACAACCGTGACATAATTATGTCTAATCAAGCCTTTTCGGTTTCCAAAAAGGCAATCTGACGGCTTGTCCACTTCCCCACGTTTCGAAAGTGGGAAGTGATGATTACCGCCTTTTGGATGTCCCTTCGATCTCTATAAGTAGCCTTTCTTCTTTTTCAAGAAATTTTTACCCGTCACTTTTGCCAATATTTTCAAGAACTTGCACCAGTGTTCAGAGCTTCAAAAACCAGTCCGACGCCTTGCCGCAGGTCTTCTGATTCAAGTTTCCATCTTCCTCAGAATCTCCATTTTCGCCCAGGTAAGAACTTCGTTCTTTAAATTTTTTACTACGCCATGCATGCTATTTCTGTACTGTGACCTCTGCATTCTTGAATAGGGTTTTAAGGGTTTCTTGGTATAAGTCATCTATTTCTAGGGAAAAGTGCGTTTTTATGCCTTGTATAGGTTAGGACTATAGTTTGATAGTGAGGATCTCTGGTTTGGGACGTTAGGTTGACGAAAGATTTAACCTTTAAGCTAGGTGAAATAACCAAAAAAAATTCCCGCCCTTCAGGAGTCGAAAAAGTTCTTTTCAGAAAACATCTCTCTCCTTTTTGTTTCTATATCCACGTTGAAGTTAGTGTAGGACTAGGATGCTGCTTGTTATTTAGGCACAAGCAACGTTATCCCAATCTCCTGCATTACTTTACGGACTGTGTCTCATCTCCTCCATTGTCTATTTGCAGTTCATATGCAAGACCCTTGGGGAGGAGAAAGACCTATCGAAGACGAACTCTTGGCCCAACTGCTCGAAGGCGTAGAGAATCCTTCTTCGTTGATCCCAGAAATCCCATTTTCACATCCTAGCCCAAATCCCCCACCAATTCCCACTCGGAAAATGGCCAGAACAAAAACCAAGGCTAGAAAAAGATGCAACCCTCACTCTCCAAGTCAGCCTCTTGCTGATGCTCCCTCGACCAGTGGTCTAGGTGAATTCCCTCCTGAAACTGAGGTTCAGAGGCGTGCCCGTCCTCGCCATGCCGACCAGCCAGCTGTCGAGTGGCATGTGGTACCCCCAAGTACGGTGACAATCCGCATGATCAGAAACTATTTAAATAAGTACAATCTGACGGGGATAACACTAGTCAGACCTTCCATAGACCAGCGAGACAACCTGCCAGGGGGGCTTATAGCGCCTGGTCGAGATACCACATCGAGGCGGGTGTTACCCTGCCTCTTCATATATTTTTCCAAGGGGTGGTAAACTACTTCGGGGTAGCCCCTTTTCAGATTACCCCGAACGAGTATAGGATGCTGGCCGCGCTCTATATCCTCTATAAACTCAAGAAATGGCCAGCCCCCTCTCCTCACGAGGTCAATTATCTGTTTGATCTCAAGTCTAACCCCAACCAAGATGGTACGGGGTTTTTCCACCTTTGTCACCAGGAGACCAGTCGCACCTTTCTGACTGAGACCACTCACATTTCCAACGTGAGGAAGTATCATCTGGAGTACTTCCTTACGCCTAACATTGCCGCAGACAATCTGGCCTTCACCCGAGGAGGTAAGGAAAATAACGATCCTTAAAACAGTAGTTCCTGCGCTTCAAATTTTTCTTGTCGTAATACTCCATTGTTCCATTGTGTTCCAGGTCCATGGTTACACCCGACCCCCACTCCAGGAATGGAGTCGAGGGCAGCACTCTTAGCCAGGACACCAAATGCTGCTAAGAGTGTAAAAAACTTGATCAATGAGGCTAACCTTAGGTTGGCTGGCCTTAAGGGCTCCCAACCTGCGACCAGCGAACCCGCGGCGGGTGGTGCTCATGCTGATGTGGGAGCTGAGCAGGGACCCGAGCAGCAACCTCAGGCGCCTCCTCCTAGAAGGAGGCCAACTGGGGTTACAATTAGGGAGCCTGCTGTTCCCCATCGAGCAGCAGAACCTTCGGTCCCCAAGGGCTAGGGGAAACAAAAGGCTGTTAAGCCTACCGAACAGTCTGACGATTTGTCAGAAGTAAACGGTATATCATTCTCGTTTTTGAATAATCTGCCAATTCTTTCCCATCTATTTGATGGGGACGGAAACTTTAGGAACGCCCCTTCTTTAAACTCATATTTCTTCCAGGGAATAGGTAGTTTAGTAGATAATGTTACGACCAGTAGGTGTAGCTCAGGTATTTTACTTGTAATCCTTTCACTTTGATTTCTACTCCTCGTGATCCTTTAATCTAACTATTTGAATTGTTTTTCTTTGTGTAGGTATGGACTCTGATGACTTCTTCAAGCACTACCAAACTGCTGCTGCTGCCTCTGTCCCGAAGGACAGCAAAAGGGCTCAAGGGGAAAGCAGTAAGACTCCCTTAAAGAAGGCTCGAACAGAGGACACTCCCGGCGCCGGCCCTTCCGAGGAGAACACGACACCTCCGCCTGCCACCGAATAGTCGACGCCTGCACCTGCGAATCCACAGCCCTCTTCTAGGGCCGCTGGTAGAGAGACTCTGGACAACTTGTTTGAAGGCTCCCTGTCCAACCTCGTGGTTGGGTCAACCAGGGAAAGAATCTACAAGCTCTCCAAGCACCGACGCAGCCAGGCCGCCATCAATGAAACCACCTCAATGACGGCCGACCAAATCATCAACCGAAGGTTGAACGAAATAGTCAGCGTAAGTCAATTTCTGTTGTTTCATCATTTATTCTGACTTCTATTCCTTACTTTTTCGTTTTTTGTTTTCAGGGGCTGTTGTCTCTAACTGCTGGCTGGCGCTGCACTGGGGCGTTGGTTTCTCGCGAGCAGAACTTTGACTCCAGGCTTGCTCAGTCCAAGCAAGCACTTGAGGATTAGAAGAAAAAGCTGCTTGAAGAGAACAAGGAGCTGTGTAAGCTAAACGAGTAGCTATGCAAGGACCAAGCCAACCTCACCCAAGAGCTTCAGGAAAGTCAAGCGGCCATGAAGAAAGCTATCGACGAGCGGCACAAATGGAAGGAGAACTGCGTACTCAACACCCAAGAGTGTAAACAGCTCACACTCAATCTGACCGCCAGCAGGGATGAGGTAAAGAAGCTTGAGGAACGGGTGCGCGAGCTTGAGGAGGACAGAGTTAAAACTCTAAAGAAGTACAAGGAAGCCACCTTCCTCTGCTTCTACGACTTCTGGAAGCACAATCGGGAGGCCAACATTAACTATCTCTCCGAGCGGTTGCAAAGGACGCTGATGGCACAGTGTGTTGCTCGGCTGGAGGCGGAAGAGAAAGCCAAGGCCCAAACTCCTGCTGCTGATGCTGCGACTGGACCTCCGGCTGATCAAAATGCTCCTAACGCAGAAGACCCTCCTGCCCCCCAGCAAAATTAATATATTTTTTTTATTATTTTCTCCAGTTTTTAAGGCCCACGGGTCTTTTTGTAAAGACAATCTTTTTTATTTTATTGCTGCGAGGGCAGCTCTTTTGCTTATGCTTGAACAATTACATCCAAGCAGTACTGCTCGCGGTGTAAAGGTTTTGTTCTTTTTAATTTCATATTTACATCCGAGCACTAATGCTCGCGGTGTAAACGTCTTCCTTTTTTATATTACAATGTCTTTTATTATAATACCTGTTCGCATGACCGAACTTAGCATAGAACTTTGGTTTGCTTTTTTCAAAATATTTTTGAAAAATGCTTTAAGTACCGAAGCATGCTTTCACTTATTTTTTTCATGTGTTTACGTACCTCATGGTACGCTTTGCTATCGATGTACCTTATATGCCCCCCAAGTGATCGAGGAGCTTTAGGTCCTTGGTCACTTGCCTTGACCATGACCTGTGCGAACATTACTGCTCGTTGCAAAATTTTAACACTTGTAATACAGCAAAACAACACACGTAATGAACAAATACTTGTAAAAATGAATTTACAAAAGTTGGCAAGAATGACTGGCTGTGCACAGTCCCTTATAATCTCGTATTAAAAATGGACTAAACATGTCTTTACGAGTGATCTTGAAAAAGATCTTACATTTATAAGCGATTAGCCATACAACGTGGCTAACCCTTTTTGCAAAACTTGTAAAAAGTAAAATTTAATACAAGCCAGTCCTTTAAAAAGGATTGTTTACTGATAATACTTGCGCAGGTGTTCTCCATTCCAATAGCGTGGAACGAGATCTCCGTTTAGGCGTGCAAGTTTGTAGGTGCCCGGGTGAAGGACTTCTTCAATCTGGTACGGTCCTTCCCAATTAGGTCCGAGTACTCCAGCAGTGGGGTCGCGGGTATTCAAGAAAACTCGTCGTAGCACTAAGTCACCAACGTTGAATTTCCTTTCTTTTACTTTCGAGTTAAAGTACCGGGCGACCTTTTGCTGGTAAGCAGCCACTCGGAGTTGGGCTTTTTCCCGAATTTCGTCAATTGAGTCTAGGGACTCCATCATCAGTTGGTTGTTTTGGTCCTGGTCGTATGTTATGCGTCGATGTGGGGGGGGATCTAATTCGACAGGTAACATAGCCTCATATCCGTAGGCTAAGGAAAATGGGGTATGACCAGTCGTTGTTTGTTGAGACGTTCTATACGACCAGAGGACCTCAGGCAGCTGCTCTGGCCATGCTCCTTTAGCTTCTTCAAGTCTCTTCTTCAGAGTGTCCTTAAGAGTTTTATTCACGGCCTCGACATGCCCGTTTGCTTGTGGATGCGCAACTGAAGAAAAACTTTTGACAATCTCGTGCCTTTCGCAGAAGTCGGTGAATAAATCGTTGTCAAATTGGGTTCCGTTGTCTGAAACAATCTTTCGAGGCAAACCATATCGGCAAACAATGTTCATGATGACGAAGTCAAGAACTTTCTTGGTCGTTATGGTAGCGAGTGGTTCAGCTTCGACCCATTTGGTGAAGTAGTCTACCGCCACAACTACGTACTTTACTCCGCCTTTTCCTGTGGGCAGGGATCCAATCAAATCTATACCCCATACTGCAAAAGGCCACGGCCTCTGCTTCTGTTTCAATTCGTTTGGAGCTGCTCGTGGGATTTTGGAAAATCTTTGACATTTATCGCATTTTTGCACAAACTCCATCGAATCCTCGTTCATAGTTGGCCAAAATTAACCTTGCCTTAGAATCTTTTTCGCCAAACTTTGCCCCCCAGGGTGATCCCCGCAGAAGCCTTCATGTACCTCTTTCATCAG
Source organism: Humulus lupulus (assembly GCF_963169125.1). Classification (NCBI taxonomy): domain Eukaryota; kingdom Viridiplantae; phylum Streptophyta; class Magnoliopsida; order Rosales; family Cannabaceae; genus Humulus; species Humulus lupulus. The sequence goes on along the minus strand of NC_084797.1, from coordinate 107,180,806 downwards.
CTCCTTAGCTTTTTCTGGTGTAATGCACCTGAGTAGTGGCATGGAATATCCTCTTCGGTACATAACACCATCGACCAGTATGTACCTAGCGGCCTACCTTTGCAGAGTTCTGGCCTTGTTTCTATCTGTTGGTAGTACACCTTTTGTCAGATACTCTAAGTAAGGCGCCATCCATGTATTTTCCATTCGGATTTCCATACTGGCTTCTATTGCTCGTATGCTTGGCTCGCTTAATCTTTCTACTGTCACAATGTTCAAAGTGTCAGCATCTTTCGCGCTCGCGAGTTTGGCTAAGGCATCTGCATTCGAATTCTGATCCCGCGGTATTTGCTGGAGGGTATACTTCGTGAACTGGGCTAGCAGGTCTTTTGTTTTATTCAAGTAGGCCACCATTTTTAGGCCTCGCGCTTGATATTCCCCTAGAACTTGATTCACTACCAGCTATGAATCACTGTAAATATCAAGTGCCTTTATGCTCATGTCCTTGGCCATTCTCAATCCAACGAGGAGTGCTTCATATTCAGCTTCATTATTTGACGCGGTGAATTCGAACCTAATGGCGCAATGAAATCGATGCCCTTCTGGCGTTATCAATATCACTCCCGCTCCTGCGTGGGATTCGTTGGACGACCCGTCCATGAATAGCTTCCACAAAGGAACTTCATCTTGAGGCTCAGGCACACTAGGCTGTTCGCACTGCTCGTTGTCTGGGAGTTCGGTGAACTCTACAATAAGATCAGCCAAGACTTGTCCTTTTACTGCTGCTCGCGGTGAATATGTGATATCGAACTGCCCTAGTTCGACTACCCACTTTAATAAGCGCCCAGCCGCTTCTGGTATTTGGAGGACTTGCCGAAGGGGCTGGTCGGTTAAAACTGTGATAGGATGGGCTTGGATGTAAGGGCGCAGCTTCCTTGAGGCCAGGATCAAGCAATATGCTAGCCTTTCGATGGGTGGATATCTTAGTTCTGCCCCGATCAGCATCTTGCTTACATAGTAAACCGCTTTTTGTACGCCTTCTTCCTCTCGCACTAGTACCGCACTAGCAGCAACTTCAGTGATCGCCAGGTAAATGAACAAAGTTTCTCCTTCGATAGGCTTTGATAAAATGGGAGGTTGTGCCATATGGGCTTTCAAGGCCTGGAAAGCTCACTCGCAGTCTCCTGTCCATTCAAATTTCTTATTGCCTCTGAGTATATTGAAAAATGGGACGCATTTGTCTGTCGATTTCGAAATAAATCTACTTAGGGCCGCGATTCTCCCAATTAAACTTTGTACATCTTTGATCCTTTCTGGCGATTTCATTTCGATCAGGGCTTTTATCTTGTCAGGGTTGGCCTCGATTCCTCTTGAGTTTACAATGAACCCCAAAAACTTCCCTTATCCAACTCCGAAGGAACATTTGAGGGGATTTAACTTCATCTGGTATTCGTTCAATACATCAAAACATTCTTGTAAATCCTTCACATGTCCTTCTGCCTTCTTAGACTTTACCAGCATGTCGTCCACGTATACTTCCATGTTTACCCCGATCAACTCTTTAAACATGTGGTTGACTAACCGCTGGTAAGTCGCACCTGCGTTTTTCAGTCCGAAGGGCATTACTTTATAACAGTATAAGCCTGTATCGATCCGAAAGCTGGTGTGATCCTCGTCAGGGGGATGCATGCTAATCTGATTGTAGCCCGAATATGCATCCATCAAGGAGAGGATCTCGTGTCCTGCAGTGGCATCGACCAACTGGTCGATTCTTGGGAGTGGGAAGCAATCCTTTGGGCAGGCTTTATTGAGGTCTGTAAAATCCACACAGGTTCGCCATTTTCCGTTAGGCTTGGGAACCAGTACTGGATTGGAGACCCACGATGGATAAAACGCCACCCTGATGATCCCATTCTCCTTTAACCTTTCAACTTCTTCTTTTAAGGCTCTCGATCTATCCTTATCGAGCAGCCTTCTTTTTTGTTGCATGGGTGGAAAAGTCTTATCTATGTTCAGGACATGGCTGATAACTGCAGGGTCTATCCCAGCCATGTCTTTATGCGACCAGGCAAAGACTTCCTAGTTTTTTCGTAAAAATTCCACTAGTGCATGCTTCGTGGTTGGTTCCAGATTTTTCCCGACCTTTACCACTCTGGTCGGGTCTTTTTCGTCGAGTTGGACCTCTTCCAGGTCCTCGACGGGTCCAATGTTTTCTTCAAAATCCCCAAAGTGAGGATCTAGATCCCTATCCTCACTTTGGGCAACACACTATTTGGTGACTTCATCACCGGATTGGGTTGGTGTATCACTTGCCATCTGCAACCTATCTGAGGTAGTGCTCTTTGATGTTCCTTTTTTTGCCTTCATGATTGAGGCGTTGTAGCACTCTCTGGCTTCCCTCTGGTTTCCCAACACGCGTCCTACCCCTGCATCTGTCGGGAATTTCATGGCTAAGTGCCACATGGAGGTGATGGCCCGTAGATCAACCAGTATAGGTCTCCCAATGATGGCATTGTACGCCGAAGGACAATCAACTACTATAAAAGTAGCGAGTAATGTCCTGGTAGCGGGTGCTGTACCTGTCGTCACTGGTAGTCTGATTGATCCGGCGGGGGCGAGTCCCTCTCCAGAGAAGCCGTATATTGTTTGGTTGCAGGGCTCCAGGTCCTTGACGGACAATTTCATGCGTTCCAGTGAAGACTTATACAGGATATTCACCAAACTTCCTGTATTGACCACTACTCTCTTCACCATCATGTTGGCCATTTGGATATCCACGACCAGCGGATCGGAATGTGGGAACCGGACATGTTGGGCATCCCTCTCAGAAAAGGTTATCTCGCCCTCTTCTGATCGAGCCTTTTTTGGCGCGCGGTCCTCCACAGTCATCATCTTGATGTCCTGGTCGTGGCGCAGAGTCCGAGCGTATCGCTCCCTGGCCTTCCCGCTGTTCCCCGCGAGGTGCGGGCCTCCACAGATGGTTAACAATGTGCCAGTCACGGGGGCAGGCTGCAAAGGTGGCGAGCGTTGGCGTGTGGGCGCTTGCTCGTTGCCACCTGGAGCTTCTCGTTGGGAATTTCCCGAGGCCCGTACGTATCTTCTCAAGTGTCCTTGTCTAATAAGGAACTCGATTTCATCCTTCAGTTGGTTGCATTCGTTGGTATCATGTCCGTAGTCGTTATGATAACGACAGAACTTGGTGGTGTCTATTTTCGAAATATCCTTTCGAATGGGGGCAGGCTTCTTATAAGGCACACTGGAATTCGTGGCCTGATAAACCTCTCCCCGAGACACTACGAGGGCAGTGTAGTTAGTGAACCGAGGTTCATAACGGTTACCCTTGGCTCGTTTATTGTCGGAGGTGGAAGGCTCATTGTGTGGCCACTTTCCACCATTCTTGCCATTACCGTTACCGTTCCCGTTGCCTTTGCCGTTGCCGTTAGGTTTAGACCCATTGGCGGCTTTAGCGGGCTTGGCTGTCTTCTTATCCTTGCCCGAAGGCTTTCCATCGTCGGCAATGGCATCTTCGAGCTTGACGTAACGATCAGCTCGGTCCAAGAATTTCTGGGTAGTTCTGACTCCATCCTTTCGGAGGATTTTCCAGAGAGGGGTGTGACGCCTAACCCCTGCGGTTATGGCCATCATTTTTCCTTCGTCCCCCACTGTTTTTGCTCCAGCTGCTGCTCGCATAAAGCGATGGATGTAGTCCTTCAGCGATTCTCCATCCTGCTGGCGAATTTCAACCAGCTGGTTTGCCTCGGTCGGATGCACACGACCTGCGTAGAACTGTCCGTAAAACTCCTTTACGAACATCTCCCAGGAAACTATGCTCGCTGGAGGGAACTTGAAAAACCACTCCTGCGCAGCATCAAAAAGTGTTGCAGGGAAGATCATGCACCGAACATCTTCGGTCACTTTCTGAATGTCCATCTATATCTCAAACTTATTGACGTGAGATACCGGGTCACCGTACCCATCAAAGTTCGAAAGCGTAGGCATTTTAAACTTGCTAGGAGTCTCTGCCATAGCTATCCTTTGGACGAAAGGAGTGCCTTTCCTCCTGTCGTGGTCGATGTAAGATGTTCTTCCCCCGACCAGCTGTTGCACCGCCTAGTTGAGGGCATCTATCTGGGCCTGCACAGCGACAGGAATCGTTGTGGCCTCTGTTGCTGGGGGGACGTTCTCGCCATGCCGCTCGCGGCGATCGTTGAGTACATCTCTCAAGTCCTCATCTCTTCTCCGATGCTCGCTAGCTCCGAGCCAGTTGAAGACGTTATTTTGCCTGGGTTGCCCCCCAGCGTCCCGTCTATTGGGTTGGTCATCTTGAGGTATCTGGCTCCTGCCTCCACCTCTTTCTTCATTCCTCCGACCGGCATTTCCTTTGCCTGAGTCGGCCTCATTATACCCATGGCCATCTCTGAATCTTGATTGGCTATGGTGGGATCGACTATTCCCTCGATTTCCTTCACGGGCTGAAGCATCCCGAGCATTAGAGGGTGGCCTGCGTTGGTCGTTATGTCCCTGTGCATTATCATGCCGTGGGGGACCTCGGACCACAGAGCCTAACTCCGAGTTCCTCCTGTTACCAGGAGGATAATGACCTCTGTTCGGAAGGTTCGGCTCATCGCCCCTTTGGCGTCTAGGACTGCGAGGCTGATGCTCAGTCCTATTCTGCCTCTGCTGCGGGGGATTGTCGCGACCAGCTTGGGATGGAGGCTGTGCCTTAGGGTCCAGAGGGACATCGGCATGGGGCACCTGAGGCTATTCGGGCCTTTGCGGACTCGAGGGTTGGATAGGTGGGCTAGGATTAGGACCCCTTTGCATTGGTCCATTCGTAGGCTGATCAGGCTGTGAGGCAGGTGCAGCTTGATTCCTAGCCAATTGCAAGGCTGCCATGGCTTCGCTCTGGCGGTGTTCCATCTCCGCCTGCCTCTCGCTTAACTCCACGCGCTGCCATTCGATTTCTTGCTGCTGCCGCGCCATGATTTCGGCAGCACTTTCTTGGCCGGCCCTCAGATTGGCCAACTCTTCATGCAACGCCCCCAAAGTAGTCTTCAGTGTTGCGTCATCCATTTCTTCCTCCTCAAAGTCCAAATGCGGCTCATCCTCAGCCACACTTGTAGGAGGAGGAGGAGGAGGAGGCGGGTTTGACGGTGCAGCGGCAGCCGCCTGTCCAGTTTTCCTTGCAGTTTTCGCCATTGGTTTTCTCAACGGTGATATATCAAGCTCTCAATGAAAACACCAGAATGTTGACCCTGATTTTGGGCAACTGACACGGAGCCAAAATACGCTTGACGTAGATGAATGCGTTGAAAAGAACGTGATGACGAAAATAATAAGAACACGATATTTTATAGTGGTTCGGCCCCAAGATCTGGTAATAACCTACGTCCACTTAGATTGTTATTGATGTGAGATCCAAAGGTGTGATCAAAGAACTAAGGTTCAATGAGTTTCACCAACCTCTGAAGAACAATGCAATATGATTGATATGATAACTCTAATCTCAAGCAATTTAGAAATCAGAAAAGAAAAAAGGGATCGGATCCTCTTCCCTGAGCCATCTTCTTCTATTTATAAGCTCAGGGAAGATTTACATTGATTTGTTACAGATATTATTTCCTAAATAATCGGATACTCAGGAAATCATGGGAGAGAATTTCGGATTCCATCATAACTGCCTAAGATAGCTTCCGCGTGTTACGTGCGTACGACCAGACTGATCGTATGAAGAGACCGATCGCATAATGCCGAATATCTTCCTGGTCGATAGTCGAACACAAGTTTTGTCAGGTATCAGCCACGTGCAATTAATTCCTGCCATGTCATTCACTTCTGATTTTTTGGGATAACACTAATATTTTGTATCCATTCATGATAAGCACCCAATTAATAAATAAACTACATTTATACAAAGCAAAAAGAAAAAGGAAAAAGACTCACATCTGGAACAACAATCTGAGCATCAGAGTTCTCAATCAGTGGGGCATTAGATGAAAAGCTTCGATTTCCAGCGCTGGCAATGAACTGTGGCTGCTCAGAATTCAAACCTGTCACTGTCATTTTCCCTTTTTCTCAACTTTACTTGCACTTACAAGGCTGGAATTGTCAGAAGGAAATGAAAACTAATCAAAACTCCATTTTTATGTGATAGAAATTACAACGCAAGAATTAATAAGAAAGAAAGAAAAAAAAATTTCAAAATTCATGACTTTTGAGTTAAAACGACAAGGACATATCAACGTATAATGAATATATATGTATATATATATGTGATTTTCCTCTATTATGTGCTTAAAACCCAGATAACAAGAAAACTAAAATTAAATTTGGGCATTTTTTTTTCATTCAAAGCAATGGCTTAATACCCAGATAAGAAAAACTCATAAATTCCAAAAAAAGACTTTCTTCCACCGTATTCTGGACAGCCAAGCGTATATATATAGATATTGTATATACACGACATAAGTAACGTGGAAAAAATTGAAAAATAATTCATGCCAGTAAAAACAAAGATTAAAATGAGGCTTTAATTCAGGGAAAAGACATGAACGAGTCTTGATAGAACTAGCTACATGCCACTTCCCCACTAAAACTGAAAACAAAAGACTTTCTTCCTCTACATAATTATATTTAAATATTGCGAACAAATTCTGTTTTGTATTGTTTGTATATGTATAGAAAGAGAAAATAATAAACCATAATAATAAAAAAAATAGAGGAAGTGGGTCAAACCAAAGTTGTCACAGTATTATTATTAAACAAAAAAAAATGAAAAAGGTTGAATCTTTCTTCACCTTCACGCAGGGAAGAAGAAGGCTGGATGGAGCTAGCTGGTCTCACGTAGGGAAGCGTAGGCAGAGATTTTGGTATGAATTCATCCTTATTGAAGGTAGGAGCATGTAATGCATGCACTTCCTGACAGAATAGAAACCTGTAGAGAAGAAAATACACAACTCAGTAACTGCTCTATAATTTTTTCAATGCATATCTCAACAATGCTGAGTTATATATGTCAATGTTCTGGATTTAACTTTTACCAAAACAAAACAAAGACAAACATTATATTTTACCAGCAAGTAGGACACTGATGAACAAAAACATATTTCATTGTTTCCACATATTTCAATTATTCCATGAGCAAAAACAGTGATGAACACTGCAAGGACTATCTTGCGTCATATTATTAACTGGGTTGTGCTTTAAGTAATGCAGTAAATTACAGTCCTAAGACAGTAACTGTCATAGGGTCAATTTTGTAAAACCAAAAAACCACCATGTTATGTTGATGGCCAAAGCTTTAAACATAGGTCAGCTAACCCAACAATAAAAACAAAATGCACAACCAAGTTTTAGTTCAATCAAATAGATATCTGAGATGATGGCCAAAATGCATAATGTGTACCAGTAGGCTTGCAAGTTTTGAAAGTGTGTATGCATATGTATAGATAATGATGACACTAAAGAAAACTCAAGGTTATCCAGGTCTAATTTCCAAGACTGGCAGGATAAGGGGTAAAAAGGCCAAGAACTCCAAGCTAAAGCTCCAAATAAATAGTGGTATTACAATAACAATGTGGATATGGACAGGACAGAATAGAAATCAAAAAATTAAATCATTTTAAGTCCTGAAGGCATCGCTTGGACAAATTTGGGACTTGAATAACTCGACAACCATAGCACATGAAGTGCTTACCTGAGAATCAGAATCACCAGTGCTTGAACCATACCAGAGATAGCTCTGTTGTATTAGTACATCAACCTTGTCATATATGACAATCAAATGAGCATTATTTTAGCATGCAAATTTTTTTGTCAAGTCAGAGAAAAGACATAAAAAAGTTCCTTACAGATGTAAAATTGACATATAAACTTAAGTTAGCATTCCATTTTTAGTGCCCATTTGTGGTTGGCTTGCCTGATTTTATAATATGTAACTACTGGGTTAAGAAATATTTTCATTGTTACTTTTGAAATTAACAACTTACCTCAGTTTTAGAATTGTGCATCTGTTTTAGTTGTCCTGAGGTAGACGAAAAGATCAGCTTTAAATCTCTAGGCCCAACTTCAATGGTATCATTTTGTGGATTCTTTATCTTGGAGAGTAAATTCCTGTTTACTGCAATAGTTTGGAAAAGAAACCAGAGCAATTAAACAATTAATGCCTCTTTATGCATACTGTATGATATTGTATCTTAATGGTGAGCTTCATAAGAATCAACTATATGTTCAATATAATTTGACTAGCAAGTTTGAACTCAATTACCTGTACTAGATGCCTTTGAGATAAAGTAAGTATTCCAACCAAGCGATAGTACAGAATCTTGAAAATGAAGCCAATACTTTGGAGCTTGTTTTGGTGATTGTCCCAAGTAAGCTTGTGCATAGAACTTTCTCAAGTTCTTTGTAACATTGTCTAAACTTAAATATTGTGCCTTAATTCTAGTGTTCTTTTGACCTGAGTCAGTAAAAAATGCATCTAACTCGGTGTCAATAACAAAGGTTCACAAGAAACAGAAAATGAGGCATGACAATTAAATTTCTGAAGCTAAAAAGTACAGGGAATCCATGATTTTATGTTTACATGAAAAAAAAAAAAAACACTAAAACACGTGTATTTCTACTCCAAACAATATGATCCAATTTTCAACTTCTTGCTACAACTTAGTAACTCTCCATTAAATAATCAAAACTAAAACACCAAAATCAGAGCATACTTTTCCAATAATATTAACTCTCCATTAAATATTCAAAACTAAAACACCAAACTTAGAGCATACTTTTCCAATAATATTAGGCTGACGGCTTATCCCAACCCACTTGTACGTTTTTCCATCAAAGTACCTAACAGTATGCATTCCTGCGCAAATACCTGCAACATACACACCAAAAGAAACTTGTCATAATTTGCACAGAAAGCTCATATAGCAGACAATGAAAAATTATAGCCACAATCAGCTTAATATTGTAGAACAAATAATTGAATACTATGGCTACAGATAGAGCTCAACAATTTATAAGCAGAAATTGTTAATAAATTGAATTCTCACCAAACCAGTTACAGATCAAAATATCAAGAACAATACTGTCCCACCAGCATTCATTAAAATTTGGTAGCATGTGACGGAAGGTAAGCTAAAAATGTCAAGATAAGCTTTAATATACATCCATAACCACCAAAGCACTCAAAACACACTTGTCGGAAACATAAAAGACATTTGATCTCCGCTCAAAGAAGGAGAAAGCAGAACCAATTTAAATAAACTATGAAAGGCACACAATAAAACATATTATATTTGTCAAAGAACTAATCTCCATCATCTCAAATCCAATTGATAACACCCAAAGAAGAGGCTGATTACGAAGCAATATAGCTTTACCCCACCATCCAATAATATGAGCTAAAACGAATTCATCAAAAAGTGTTTCCTATAGAAATTAAAATATTATAAACATAGAGAAGTTAGAAGTCTGCTTAACTGCAACATAGAAGACGTACACAGTACACCAAGAGGATATGATCAGAGAATATCATAAGTAAACAGATTATTGAAGAAGAAATCATACATAAACATTCTTAAACCTGCTTGTAGGATTTTCAGGAAGATATATGCGGCAGTCAGCTCCATAAAATCTTTCAGGAAGTTATGCACGTAATTACAAAGGCATAATTCCAAAGTATAAACAATCAGCATAAGCTTCTCATTCAACTGATGCAAAAATAAAAGAATTTGCAAGCTAAACTGCATTACCAACACCAAGATCCGGATGGAGAAACTTCATAAACTGTCGAGCATCATCTCGCTTCTGGAAAGAGAGAAAATGTAAAGTTGTTACCATAAGATATAAATAAATAACACAACAAAATCATAGATAAATGAATTACTTCAAAAGGCTGAAAAAAACGAGATAAGAATCTGAAGTAGATGACTCTAGAGTGAATTAAATGAAGGCAACTCCACAAATTTTTAGTTTTTGGAAAAAAGGATCACTATACAGATAGGAAAGAGAAGAGTTGACCTGAAAAAGAAAAAATGTGAGAGCAACAAGATAAACAACAGCCATGCCATTAACTAAGTGCCAAATTGCCGGATGCGGTCTAATCAGAATCCTGTATGAAATATTGTCAGAAAACAACATACAGGATTCAACTGAATACCCCTTGAAACTCTAGCATAAACCAGACATAAAATAGTTCACATGTTTTATGCTAATTCTTTTGCAAAGAACCAAGCAAAAACCACTCAAGCTCTCTTCTATTCATTCTCATTACATGTATAATCATCCTAGAGATCCAACTCCATCTAGACCATTTTATCCCAATGCCCATCCCTGAAAATAAATAAAATCCTAGTGAACTATGAAACTCATATTTTATATAACAATCATTATTAAAGATCCATAAAATATTTTCATTATTCTGTACAGCTTACTAGTTACAAGGAAAGATGACTAAATTAAAGACTTTGCAATAAAGGACTTTTTTTCAAACTACGGCTACCAGTCACTCTTCTCTTCATGATTAAAATAATTAAGCACGCCAATCAAACATTTATCAATAGATTGCAAATGGCAACTATCAAAGGGAGACAAAATAAACGTTGAAGGAAGATATCAACTTAAGTCTCACAAAAAACCAAAATTCTATCTTGAAATCAAGGTAGCTGAGTAAAATGATATGCTAGAAGAACAGAATAACAGAACCAATTAAGCAATTGTACAAAACAACAAGTTTTTTCATAACAAAATATATCAAAGGACTTACGATGATGGGGCTTGCAGCAAGCAATAAGCGAGAAAAACTGCTATCATTGCCCATATGCCCCTATATGAAAGAGTAGACATAGAGTTTTAAAACAAATTACACCAACTATTAAGGTAGAAACTACATAAATATGTAAACAAAAATAACAAATAAGAGCCTACCTTTTAACTGATGTAACAACATCTCCAAATGCACTGCCTTCTAGATCCAAGACCCCGCTTACCCAACTGGTAAATGCATTAAGAAAAAAAAAGCAAAACCCATCTCTTAGTACTTGATGAGAATGATCAAGAGACAAAAATACTGTATCATTATTTTGCAACTTCAGAGGTTCAATCTTCCAACTTCTAGATAGCCATAAGTTATCCACCACCCAGTAAAATCCCCATCCTAAGAGAAACCAGTAAAATCCAGTAATAAAAAAGATAGAAGCAACTAGCAGCGATTGTAGAAGACATAAAACTCCTGAAAGGAACACAACCTTTTGTTCAGGTAAAAATATAGTGATCAACCTGAAAGATAATAGTAAAGGTGAAGAACATTTAAGTCACGATCTACCATCAGTGTAATCTTCCACAAACGTATTGTAGCACTATTTAATTAGCAAAGAATTGCATGATTGGTATATTAAAAAAAAAATCACTGTCAACATGGGACGTCTTAAATGGCAGAACTCTCACATTAGAAAGCATGCACCAATAAGTAACATCAAAATGGTCCGAGGCTTGTATGCCCATGCTGTCCATGGATCAAGGTCATCAATAGCACTAAAATGATTAACATCACCATTTTCTCGACTACAATGATGGTTTGCCCGTAATCTCCTATCACCATTAGGCTCCATGGGCTGACCGTCAGAGAAGTTCAACTCCCTACAAATTTAGCATAAAAATACAGCATGAGAAAGGTAAAGTTTTCATTAACTGAAAATGAATTATCCTATAAAGAAAAAGATAGGGATGAAATGAGAGTGGAATCAGTGGATGACCATAAAAATCTGAAAACAAAAAACATAGATAAAGTTGTAATAATTTGTTCAATTTTCAAGGCCCCATTTGTAGATAACAGTTCATTACTTTGAACGCTATGAAAGTTACATTTAATGCCTACAATATAATACCACTAAGGCCTACATGTTTGAAACATATATTCCATGAAAACATGAGAGATTAGTCAGGCCATAAATCAAATCCAGCTTGCCCAACATGTAGGTACAGTCCCTACAAGTTGTACTGAGGGACATGTTAAAATCAAACACCATTCTCTATAAAGTCACAACCACTTCAACACTAAATTCCACAATCCTACATATGTTAGCATACCGATCATCGTGCCATCTATCACACCCTTCTTCATAAAGTAAAACCCACTTCTATACTAAATTCCACCTGGAAAAAGTGCATTTATATGATCGAAAAATACTTTTCCAAGTAAAAATAACAAATCCCAGAAAACTCTCCTTAAAATTCACCCTCGATTAAAACCACCTCATATAAAACCAAACCAAAAAGATAAAATTCTGGCGCACTAAAATATTATAAACATAGAGAAGTCAGAAGTCTAAACTCAGTACAAGGCATTAACCTAAATCTTCCTATATATTTTTCTTCCTCTGTTACTATACTCAAAAATTGAAGAAATAAAAACATGGGAAATTGAGGTTTCAAGAGAGAGACTAAGGTTTTGAGAAGTTAAAGATTTAAAAGGCAGAAGGAGAAAGAAGATGGTATGTATTAAGATCAACCTTCTGAACCTGATTATGTAAATTGCAAACCCTAATTCCCCATGTTTGAACAAAGTCAACCATACCGATACACAAATTTGAACATAATATTTCACAGAAAAATGATAGCAGCACAATCCAAAAACTCATAAACACAACACCATAAACAAAGCAGCAGCACAAAATCATAAAAATATTTCACAAAACCACTAAGGCACAAACTTGGGGATAACAAAAATAAATAAGCAGACAGATGGGTTCGTGAGAATTGATACCGATGCCCGTATAGCCGACGGTGGCGAACTGGTTGCGAACTGGCGGTGAACTGGTGGTGACGATGGCAAGTAGCTGGGTCCGTTTGCGGGTCAGCGATCAGATTGGCGCGTGAGGGATCGTGACAGACAGAGGTCGCGAGAGGGTGAGATGAGACTTGAAGAAGAAAATTGCGAGTGTGTGAGATGAGAGCCTGAAAGAAGAAGACGATGCTGATGTTGATGATGACCAGAGCGACGACTGTAAAAGATTAGGCCGAGAGGAAAAAGAGGGAGAGAGAGAGTGGCGCACCGTATGGAGTGACGAAGGAAGAAAGAGTGAAAAAATGTATAAGTGGCGGGCTCCCAAAAAAATTACCGCCTTTTTAATTAACTTTGCCACATATATAATATTTTGCATAATACTTTTTCATTAGTATTATATTCATGTGTTATGAAAAGGGGTATTTGGTGTAGTGGTTGTTTTTATGTTTTGTGTCACTTATACATATTAAGAACATGCTAAGTTAATTGGTTAAATGAAAAGTTCTCTTGAATCTTTTATAAACTGATATATTAGTGATACATGAAGATTATATTTGAGTTTTGAGAAGCATGAATTAAAAATGAATTTTATGATGAATTATGCTTGCTGATTTTTATGTATAATTGGTGAGTAAATTGGTAAGACAATGATTTGCATGCATAATTTAATGTCTCTAATGAAATATTGATTTTATGTAAATAAAAGGGTGCTTTATTTCACATTTAAAATGGCATTTTACTCAATTAATACTTACAGTTTTTTTTATGTATATTTTATGAAGAAAATATAGTTTTTAATCCAAGTTTATGATTTTTGAGTGATTAAATAGTTGCTGGAAGTTTTGATTAAAAATGAAAAATGTCTTTTAAATGAAATAAATAATGTGAGTATATTGAATAAATTATTTCCCTAATGTATGTATATGTTAAATTGGTATTTTTAAAATGTAACCATAAATTTTCACATCATTATTAAGTGCAGTTTTTCTTTATTTTTAATGAGAAAATATTTGGGTTTAAATTCACTTATGATTTTTAAACAAAATGAATAGTTGCTGAAAGTTTATGTTATTAAGTTAAAAATAATTATTTTGTTTAAAAGTAATTGGTTTACACTTACATAAATTAAGCATTAAATAATACAAGTGAAAATATATTTTTCCCACACTTAAAATTATATTTTATCACACTTAATCTTGTAATTTTATTAATTTAGAATAAAATATTATTTTCTAAAGGAACCATGAAATTTTATAAGTATTTCTAAATAATTACAAGTTTTATTGTTTCTAAGCAATTTAAAATAATAAATGAAGATATTATTTTATGAGAAATTTAGAGAGGTTAAATGAATTATTTTAATCTACTTTGAGACTTAAATAAATAAGGGTAAAAAAAGAATATGTTGCTGAATTTTTACTTGAAGAGGTTAGAAATGAGCATGTAGAAATTATCGTTTAAGTGTCACTTTTTAAAAACACTCCCACGTATGCATGTCGCATGCAAATGCACTTTCACGTTCAAATATATACATATTATTTAGACATATAATTTTTACTTTGTAACCATGAATGGATAATAGGTCGAATTGGCATCATTCTTTTGTGATCTTATGTGAAAATGTGCAGGTTTAGAATTAATGGACAATTTGCACCATGTGTGCATGGCCCATGCACACATGTGGTTACATGTTGGGCACGAGAATTTACATGTGATTCTAAAGAGAAATATTTGATTACGATTATAGGCTCGTTGTGTAGTTTTTCTCATTTTCCTTTGCTCGGACCTGAGGTAAGAAAGTTACATAGAATATTTTTATTTATGCTAGGAAACGATAAGGTTGTTTGTATGAGGATAAAGATATGCTATGTATGATAATGTACCATATGATATGAAGTATGAAATGCTATTTTGAGATGATATGATGAATCATGTATTTCTTTTGTGTTGATATGACTGGATTGCATGTATTTTGTATGATATATGAATAAGCAAATGGTTGTTAACGTGTTGAACGCGACACAACAAAGGGGATACTAAGGATTTAAAACATAACCCGAGTTACTAATGTATTATGTAACTCATAGGGCGGACGCGCCGAGGTTATTCAAGGACTAGTGCCTCCTGTTTTCGTCAAGATGTGACATGGACAAGAGAGGGGCCATGTTCACAAGGATGTGATGATTATGTTTGAATATGCTGATGAAGTGTGAATGTGATGATGATGTATGACGTACGATGATGTAAGGATATGATGTTGTATGAGTCTTACGATGTGATTGTGATATTTTTTGTATTTTCTTTGTATGCTGCTTATATTTTTTTGCTGGGCTTTTAGCTCACCCCCTTACTTTCCCCTTTCAGGTAATAAATAGGGGTTCTCTTTGGCACATGTTGTGATGTGAGGAGTTCCGACGCCAGAGTGTGTATGATGTGGGGGTATCCTATAGACGAATAAACGATCAACTTAAACGTCGGATTTTAAAGAATGATGTTATGGACTTAAATTTTAAAACTATCAGTGAGACTTAAAATGTATTTATTTTAAACATTGTGTAAGTACTTTTATATTTATTTTAAATTATTGGGTCCAACTTGCATGTTTTATTTAGGCCGCACTTAATTGTATATGTTAAGTAATTTTCCTCTATAATTTTATGAGTATGGAGCCGTTTTGCAAAATAGTGGTTTAGGACGTTTTACATAATTTGAATGGTCAAATATCACAATTGACTTATGATTGAAATTGTTTTATATGATACGCTTTGAGAACATATATCTAATAACTTTATAAAAAAATTCCCGTTTACTAGAGTTTGGTGCTTTTGTAGCATTATCGTACCTTGTTCTTGAAGTTAATTTGTTAAAACTTGAATATGTATTTGAATTTAGAGTTTAGAGTTAATATGGTATGTGATGAGTCCAAAAATATTAATTTTAATATTTGGTTCCATAATTAAAATGATTTAATTATGGAAGATGCAAATCAATATTAGTTTTGCTTTTTTATTCACGTTGATTGATATAATCAATCATTTAATATATATTTTTAATAAAATAAGAATAAAATAGCCATATGCGAGTACCTACAAAAGAGTGCCTATGATGTCTAAGTCAGAAAAATCTCTTTCAATTTCAAGAGAATATGAAGTTATAATATGAATCCGAGATCATTTCCACAAGTGTGGAATTTACTATAAGCAAAAATCATAAAGAAAATGAAGGAAATACTTATCTAGATTGGTCCACACCATCAAGGAATTAATAAAGTATTTATTTCTTTCCCTAAGGTTCAGGGTCTAGCGAGTGACAAGTTTTATAGCCTTTACTTGTGTATAGATGCGGATCCTCTAATGTTTTGAACCTTATTCTGTACACGCCATTTAATAAAATATTGCATTTTATCTTTTCCCATAATCAAATAACTTATTAAAGGAAATAATTTAAACCAAAATACATGGTTCTAAAGTATGTTTATCAAATTAAGCTACGTTGTGATTAAGGATGAGGAATAGTGGATGAAAAGTATATTTTTTTCATTAGTTTTGAAAATCAAGAATCTTTAATTTGTTGCTTGAAATGTTGGAATGCTTGCTCTCACTCTTCACACCAACTTCTTGTTCCTTTAAGCAAATTAAATAAGGGAGCACACTAATCTGTTGCTTGCGAGACGGACTTTCTTACTGCTACCATTCTCCTAGTTAAGCTTTATACATAATTGTGTACACTCTTTGGATATTGGATATCGAGCAGTGATTTGAGCTTCTTTTAGTTAGCTTCTATTCCTCCCAAGTTCTATTATATTATTTATAATATAATGTTTAGATTAAATAAATGTGATAAAGTTTGTCACATATTGTAACATAATATATATGAGACACTACTACAAAAATACTATTTTAGGTCACTTTTTTAGAACACTCACTTATATGCGAGTCCTAAAAACAACTCCTGGACTTTTGCGAGTCCTTAAAGAATTTCTTTTAGGGCTCGCGGAGCAAGTCCTAAAAACTATGTGTGTCCTAAAAAAGTTTGAATTTTTTTTAACAAACATCTCCTGGACTTTTTAGGACACTCATTGCGAGTCATAAAAACTTATGTATGTCCCAAAATCTTGAATTTTAAAAAATCACAAATTTCCTCCAATCTCCTGGACTTTTTAGGACTCGCATTGAGAGTCCTTAAAGAATTTTTTTTAGGACTCGCGAGTGTCTTAAAAACAAATTCAAGTTTTATAAATAGCTAAATTAAAAAAAAAAAAAAAAACCCACACTCAGCCCCCTCTTCTTTCTCTCTCCTCTCTCTCCTTCCCTCTCTCTCGCCTGAAACTTTGCCAAGCCCGACCGTCGCCTTCCTAGCCGCCACCAGCAACACGTGCCGGCCAGGGAGCTTTGAAGGCCACCGAAGTTTCGACCCCAGCGAGCTCGAGCCCACACACGCCACCTAAAATGGACAATGGAGCCTTCGGTTATCAGTTTTCCCAAAGTTTCTGACGAGATTCTGACCACCTTGGGTCGTTGTGAGTCAAGCCACCACCACCATCGTACTCAACACTTTCATGCGAGCAAAACCCAACTAAGGATTGGGTTAGAAGTTGCAGGATTTCATTTTTGGTGTTCATCGGAATCAATGGAGTCTGAAACTTTTTACCTCCAATCCGGCCACCACATTCCGCTCCACGAAGAACCACCACCACCACAACGTTCCCCGAGCCTTAGGCTTCAAAAGCCAATCACTATTTTCTCGAACCACCGTCGTAAGGTGGTGGCGCCGCCGCTGTCGTCGGAGCTCCAGCAGGAGATTTGACTACCAATTCATTTTTTAAAAATTAAAAATAAAACTTTTAGAACTCGCAATGCAAGTCCTAAAAAACCTCACTTTTTAAGGCTCTCAAATAGAGCACTAGCACTCCGCGAGTCCTAAAAACAATTTTTGGACTCACCTTTTTTGTAGTAGCGAGAGATACATTTTTGGATAATGTGAATATCCAAGTGTGACATATTTGGGGTTACAAAAATAGTTATAAATTTGTAACACTCAAATATTACCCAATAATGTGTAAGTTTGATGTTACATATTGTTAATTGAATTTGTCAAAGCCATAAGTGATATGGTTGTTGGAGACATGATTTTAACCCCCATAATGTGTTTGGAGGTTACAAAGTCATGTGGGAAGAGTTTAGAACCGTTTGGAAAATTGCACAAAAATATGTGCTGAAAATGGGTTGTGGTTGCGGCTACTAGTGTTCCTGGCCGCAGCTTGTGGAACAAAGGCTCACAGCCGCGACCAGTGAGGCTAACAGCCAAAGGCAATTTTCCATTTCCATTTTGAACGATTCCAACAACTCATGTAACTCCCAAAACTCATTTTTAATTTCATAAACATCCAATTAAACATTGGTAACAACCATGGGGGTTGGTGGAATTTGAAATTCAAATGGTGTCTCAAAACTCTATAAATAGGAGCATATTACTCACTTGTAAGACACACCGATTTCTTTCCACTAGAGCACTTGGCTAGAAATTCACCATAGAGATTTGTTTATTCCAGAAAGTTATTTCATTTGTGAGAGTTCTCTTAGTGCTTGAGATAGGGGGAAATAAGCTTTTGGACAAAGGTTGTAAATCTTGTTCAAGTTGGTGATCCCCAAAACTCTTCACTTTGGTTGTGTGAGTGAGAGTGTTTGTTTTATTCTTGTTCTTCATTTCTTCTATTGCTTTTTATCTTCATCTCTTCATTTGCCTATATATATTTTAATTGTATTTTTATGCTATAGAGTTGTATTTTCATATTTATCTCTTGCTCATCATCCATTAGTTTATCTGTATCATTTTGTTATATAGTTATATTTTCTATTACTCTCTTCTTCTAAATCTTTCCACATTTACATGTATATTTTTCAAGAGATTTGTAACTTATTTAATCAATCATTTTATCTATTGTATTCTTTTGTTTAGAGTTGTAAAATTCTTAATCTTTTCATTGAGGAAATTTACATATCTCTAACATTCAAAAGCTTAACCCTTATTTGTTTCAATGGAAGGTAAGACCATCAAGATCACGAACCAAGACCTATTGAGGTTGGTTAGGTTGGATGGATCCAATTTCACTAGGTAGAAAGATAAGGTGAGATTCCTCTTGTCCACTCTCAAGATCACCTACATCCTAGAGTCCACCCTTGAACCTCTCTCGGCACCATCCGACAAAGACACTCCCGAGGAGGTTGAGAAAAGAAGGAAAAGAGAGGAGGGCAATCTTCTTTGCAGGGGGCATATCCTCAACACCCTATCTGATAGGCTCTATGACCTCTATACCAAAACCAAGTCAGCAAAGGAGATTTGGGATGCACTTGAGACAAAATTCAAGGAGGAAGAGGAATGTACCAAAAAGTTCTTGATTTCGCAATACATTGATTTCAATTTTTTTGGTGATAAACTTATTCTTCCTCAAATTCATGAGCTTCAAATAATTGTTAACAAATTGAAAGTTTTGAAGATTGAGCTTCCCGAGGACTTTCAAGTTTGTGCAATAGTGGCAAAATTACCACCAACTTGGAGGAGCTATAGGAAAAGAATCCTTCATAAAAATGAGGATTATTTTTTAGAGGAAATCCAAAAGCATATTCGAATCTAGGAGGAATTGATATGTAGAGACAAAATTGTAGAAGGGTCTAATGGAGTGGCTTCCAAAGCAAATGTGTTTTCACAACCAAAACATTCCAAATATAAAGGGAAAGGCAAGAAGGGTAATGAGAGATCTTTGGGTCCAAAAACCAACCCAAACAAGTTTAAGGGCGAGAAAGGTCCTTGCTTTGTGTGTGGGGAAAATGGTCACAATTCACGAGAGTGTAGACATAGTAAAGACCAACAAGGACCTAAGGTGAATGCAACTCAAGAGGAGAATATAGTTGATGCCCTTAGTGAGGTGAATACGGTCCAAGGCAAGGTGAAAGGGTGGTGGTGTGACATATGTGCCACCGTCCATGTCACCTATGACAAGTCATTGTTCAAGACCTTTGAAGAGTCAAAGGGCAACCATGAGATTCAAATGGGCTATGAGGGCAAATCCAAGATACTTGGCAAAGGTATCATTGAAGTCTTTTTCACCTCTGGCAAGAAAGTCACATTAGTGAATGTGCTTTATGCTCCCAAAATGAGTAGAAATTTGGTAGGTGGAGATTTGCTTGGCAAGCCCGGCATTAATGCCATTTTTGAGTCCGGTAGACCTATTCTTACCAAAGCCAATGTATTTTTGGGAAAGGGGTACTCTTGTGAAGGTATGGTTAAGTTGTGCACCAATGATGTAACTTTCAATGTTATCAATAAAAATGTTAATTCCACTTATATTGCTGAGTATGATTCTTTATTTTTATGGCATCTTAGACTATCTCATATAGGTTTTTCAACCATGAAAAGAGTAGTAAAATGTGGTATGATTGCAAGCAACATTAAAAACTATGGAAAATTTGAAACATGTGTTAAAGAAAAAATGATAAAGAAACAATTTCCTAGTGTAGAAAGATCATCTAATTTACTAGATTTAATCCATAGTGATCTTTGTGAATTAAATGGGGTTTTAACTAGAGGTGGTAAAATGTATTTTCTTACTTTTATAGATGATTTTAGTAGAAATACCTATGTGTTTCTTTTACAGCATAAAGATGAGACTTTTGATGCTTTTAAAGTTTATAAATTAGAAGTTGAAAATCAACTTAATAAAAAGATTAAGGTGCTAAGAAGTGATAGAGGAGGTGAGTAGTACTCTAATGAATTCAATACATTTTGTGAATAAAATGATATAATTCATGAGTGCATCGCACCTTATACACCACAACACAATGGTGTTGCCGAACGGAAAAATAGGACTTATCTAGAGATGGTAAATTCTATGTTTGTGTTTTCTAAGTTGAACTTATACTTATGGGGTGAAGCGTTTTTAATCGCTTGTCACATTCTTAATTGAATATCGATGAAGAAAAATAGGATTTCTCCAAATGAGTTATAGGGTACTTCAAAGTGAGGGGATATCTTGCATATTGCAAGAAAAATAAAACTAATAGAACAAAGTTAGGTTCAAGAGCCATAAAGTGTGCTTTTGTTGGTTATGCCAACAATAGTAAAGCTTATAGGCTATTAGACCTAGAGTCTAATGTTGTGAGTGAATCTAGGGAAGTTGAATTTTTTGAGAACATGTTATGTGACAACAATTCTCAAGCTTCAAACTCTCTAAAGGAGAATTTATTATATGAGAACAATTCTCAAGCATCTACTTCCAAAAATAATTCTCAAGAGGAGAATTCTCAAAGGAATGTAGAGCAACCCATTGAACTTAGAAGAAGTCAAAGGGTTAGAAAAGAGCAAATTCTAGGATTGGAAGAGATAGATTCTCAACAAATTTCACTCTACATTGTAGAAGTAAATAGAGAAGAATTCATTAGGAAAATTCCAATTGTACTTCTCATTGAGGATGATCCTAAGACTTATAGAGAATCCATGCAATCTAGAGATAATGCATTTTGGAAAGTGGTCATCAATGATGAGATGGATTCCATTCTTTCCAACAACACTTGGGAATCAGTACACCTCCCACCGGGGTCTAAGCTAATTGGGTGTAAGTGGATATTTAGGCAAAAATACCACACTGACGGCACTATCCAAACCTTTAAAGCTAGATTAGTAGCTAAATGGTTTAGGCAAAAGGAGGGTATCAATTATTTCAATACATGTGCGTCTGTTGCAAGAACAACTTCTATAATAATTTTGTTCACTTTGGCTTCTATACACAACCTGTATGTTCATCAAATGGATGTCAAGATGACACTACTTAATGGTGACCTCAATGAGATGGTCTATATGGAACAACCCGAAGGGTTTGTCCTACCAAAGTATGAACATAAACTGTGTAGACTTGTAAAATCCTTATATGGCTTGAAACAAGCTCCAAAGCAATGGCATGAGAAATTCGATCAAGTCATCATGTCGAATGGGTTTAGACATAACAATGGAGACAAGTGTTTGTATTTTAAAAATTGCAAAGAATATGTGATCATTGTTTATCTATAGGTGGATGACATGCTTATCATAAGTGATAACATGAAAGGGGTAGTAGAAACGAAGAGGTTTCTATCATCAACCTTCAAGATGAAAGATCTTGGAGAAGTTGATACCATACTTGGTATCAAAGTGAAGAAAAATAGTGGGGGTTTCACTTTGGGGCAAGCCCACTATATTGAGAAAGTATTGAACAAATTTAACCATCTCAAGGTTAAAGATGCCAATACTCCAATCTACCATAGTGTAAAACTAGAGAAGAATGAAGGAAGAGGGTGGCTCAATTGGAGTATGAAAGTGATATAGAGATTCTTATGTACGTCGCTCAGTGTACTAGACCTGATATAGCTTTTGCGGTAAGTAAATTTAGTAGGTTTACAAGTAATCCAAGTGTGGATCACTGGAAGGCTATTGGAAGAGTCTTAGGTTTTCTTAAGAAAACCAAAGGAATAAGCCTTCACTACTCCAAATTTCCTTCAATATTAGAAAGGTATACGGATGCAAGTTGGATATCCAATCTAGGGGACAATTTGTCCACCACTGGTTGGGTATTTACAATTGGTGGGGGTGCAATTTATTTGAGGTTCAAAGAAACTAACTTGTATATCTTATTCTACTATGGAAGCATAGTTCATAGCTCTAGCTGCTACTGGTAAAGAGGTCAAATGGTTAAGGGATCTTTCGATGGAGATACCCATAATCAAAGAAAATATATCTACTATATCAATACATTGTGATAGCGAAGCAACATTGGCTAGAGCATACATCAGAGTTTATAATGGGAAGTCTAGACACATTAGTCTAAGACATGAATATGTAAAAGAATTGATTCAAAGAGGAGTTATCTCTATATCCTGTGTGAGATCAAGTGAAAACTTGCTGGATCCTTTTACTAATCCACTAACGAGAGATTTAGTGGCTACCTCATGACTTAAACTCCGTAAAGAGATTCACGATTGATGGTAACCTCTCTTAATACTAGTTACTTAACTAGTGTTAGGTTCAATAGGTAATAACAAGTCAATAAAGTGAATATTAGTTGTACTCAAAATAGTCTTATCTGAGATATGAGTACTTGTGAGTTACCTATTTGTGGGTTAAAACCGAGAGGTATTTTAATAGAACTCAGTCTTGAGAAGACAAGTATTTTATGGTAACAAAATACTCTAAGAATTCTACCTATATGGACCTAGGGGTGGTGTCACCTTTCATGAGAATTGGGAGTATTCTCAAGAACACCCATGAATGGAAAGTACACATGGGCATTAACGGTGCAATGCGAGACAAAGAGGTCTCAAGTGAACATAGCAAAGGTGTGTGTGTGTTATCACCGGTTTGATATTATGGAAAGTTGGTTCAATGCATAGTGCAACCAAATTTTCAACAAACTTTGTGATAATTACACTATAGTAAAGTTATAGTTGAAGAACACTTTACTTTATGCACCAGTGCAATGGCTTCTATATGAGAGAGTTATTAATTAATCAAGTGGGGGAAATGTTATATTTTAAATATAATGATTGATTGAATAAGTGTTACAATAGTGAATAATTTAATCTAGTGGGGGAATGTTATATTATTTATAATATAATGTTTAAATTAAATAAATGTGACAAAGTGTGTCACATATTGTAACATAATATATATGTGTTGTTCGTATTTTTACCTCCCGACACGTCGCAACTCATAGTGACTGGCTCGGACACTCATAGACATCTTCGAGATATGTTACCCCCGAGGCCTCTCTTCGGGGCGAGGATCCTTCCAGATGAGGTCATTTGTCTTCGCCAATTGGTGAGCCATGGGTGCCCTAAAGGTAGATTACCCTTCGAGGTTTGCCCTGGGAGTTGGAGGTTCTCAAGGTGAAGCAACTACGACAATAGTTCTCCTCCCTCAGTCGTTCCCTAGGTCCGAGGTTCTAGTTCTCAGACCTAAGATAGGCGCAAGGTGTCAGCCAGTACGGGTTTGCAGCGCCAAAGGATCGTCTGACAACCTTTTTGGCGATTCATACACAGTTTTGTTGAGTGTATGACTCAACAATTCGCACTCCTACCACGTCGTCTGACATGGAAATACCTACAGCACGCCCTGACAGTACCTAGGGCATGCTCCCCATAAAGTAGGTACCTTTCTGTAGTGGGCTCCGTGGATCTCGCTTGGGTCGTGGTCTCTATTCAATGCAACCCAATGCAATGAATTGGTATTAATCCCCCAATAATGGGAAGAATGTGTATTAATTACAGATGATTAGAATTAAATACCCCAGCCTCTATAAATAGGGTCAGGAGTCTCGTTGTAAAGGGTTCAGTTTTTTAGAGAGAAAAACACCTCGTACTCAAAGCAATCTAAACGTTGCCTGAGAATACACCATTGGAAGTTGCCTCATCAAGCTTCCAATCCTCTTAATACCAGAGACTCGTGGACTAGGGCTCTTTTATAGCCTGAACCACGTAAAAACCTTTGTGTTTGTGTTATTTATTTCTTTGATCTCTCGTTTTAAGGTTGATAGCAAAAAAGACAGTCAACATTTTAGTGCTTTCATTGAGATCTTGAAGAAAGCACTCGGAACACTTACAACCATGGTAACTACTCAAAGAAATGTTACAGATGACGTACTCCCTCCTACAGAAGTTGAAGGAGGGGAACCCAGTCGGCAGCCAACAACAAAAGATCAATGCTCAAGAGCGCAACATCGCCGCCCTACAGGAGATGGTACTTGCCATGAATTCCACTTTTGTAGCCTAGGGGCTGCGAGTGGACCCCAATGGCAATATACCAACTGGGCACCCAATTGGCGTGGCACCTGTGCACCGTGTTGGAGTGCCACCTATCAATACAGCCGGAGTGCCTCCCGAGCATCCGGCTGAAGAGGCACGAGATCTGCCAGCTGGAATGCCCACCAAGCACCAAGCAAGAGTTGGAACCTCGATGCCACCACAGGATCGTGGCAAAGGGAAAGTTGATGAGAATCCTGCTTCGAGTAAGAAGAAGGCTCGTCAAGATCGCGAGGACCACTAGATTCCAAAGCAGGCAGGTAAGGATAACAGCCTAGGGGCCCGAGGACACCGCCAAGCCGTAAGCGCCCATGGAGCTCAGGGCGTTCCACCCCGACGCACCCATATGGATCACACGAGGCCTAGAGGCAGTGTCCCATCAGGACCTCGCCAACCCTGTAGGAACAATGATTCGGGGGCTCATCCCAGGAATGCCTCACTGAACCGAGAATGTGGCATCAGTGTCTCGGTAAATGAAGAGAACATCGAGTCCGATGGTGAAACCGAGGTGGCTCGTCTCGAGGATAACAGTGTGTTCTGAAGTCAAGCTGACTTGTGAGACAGCCTTAATGCCCAAATGTGCAATAAGGCAGGTGGGTGCAAGCCTGCTAGGAAAGGTATATCAGATCTTCGGGACAATCTCAACTCCTGGTGAAGAGAAAACCCAGCTCAGAGCATCAATAGAGATCGTGATCTGCTCCGCGCAGAGTTAGAAAGTCTGAAGCGGATCAGGCTCATAATGGCCAGGTGCAAGGCGATGAATCTGACACAGAAGACAAAGAAGTGGATCCATGCACTCCTCACATTGTTGAGGCCCCTCTACCATAAGGCTTCAAGATGTCATCCATGCTGCCCTATGATTGTGGCTAGGACCCCACAGATCAACTGTCTAAGTTCAACAGATTAATGTTGGAGCATCGCGTCTCTGATGACACTAAATGTCATGTGTTCCCAATCACCCTGACAGGACCAGCAGACAAATGGTTCAAGAAACTCCGACCAGGATCCATTCAATCATGGCATCAATTGTCTTCTGCATTTTGAAGACAATTCATAGGAGTTCAGAAAGTGAGCTTCAAGGTCAATGCCTTGGCTAACATAAAACAAGTGCCCTTCGAGACTCTCAAAGTATACATCAAGCGTTGCAAGGAGAAAGCGACGAGAACCAAGAGAGTTGATGATGGCCAGCAATTGATGGCCTTATAGGCTAGCATCCACGCAGGGTCCCCACTTTGGGATGATCTCCAGTGGAGGGGATGCCGATGACTTTATTCGTCGAGCACAAGAATATATCAACTGTGAGGATGCCCAGATTGGGGCATTCAAAGTACCCGCCACTTTCCCTAATTCGAACACGCCTCACCCCATGGCTTCAAGAATCCAATATTCCCCTTACGCTTCCGTCCAATCAGGCTTGAGGGGAGTCCAACCCAACCAAAGTGTTCTGCCATCCAGTTTTAGCGCCATGCC
This sequence comes from Humulus lupulus, assembly GCF_963169125.1. NCBI lineage: Eukaryota > Viridiplantae > Streptophyta > Magnoliopsida > Rosales > Cannabaceae > Humulus > Humulus lupulus. The sequence continues at coordinate 107,154,748 of NC_084797.1, read as the reverse complement.
CACTCTAGGATTTAGTATGGCTCCAGCAGGATATGGGGTGGTGCCCACCGGATACAGTGCTTTTCAGCCTGTATTCAGTGCTAGAGTTGCTGCTGCATCCCAGCCTGTTGAATCCAATCAAGCTCCCAACAATAGTAGACGTGGGGGGAAAGGCAAGGTCCAGAGGCCTAAGCAAAATGGAATCGCACAGGCTGAGTAAGGAGCTGCCTATGGCGAGAAGTATGTCTCGTAATACTTTGAGTAAACCGACTTCGTAGATTCTCAAAAAAATATCTTCGTGTCCATGGACAGACAGGGAAAGGCAGGAACCTGGCAAATTTTTTCATTTCCACAACGACATAAGGAACCACACCAATGATTGCCACCAGCTCATTGATGAGATTGATAACCTCATTAGGCTAGGACATCTCCACCAATATGCTAAGGGTAGAGCGTGTTAAGCACAACCCCCCACGGCAGGACCACTTGTGCCACCTGTTGCTTCACAGGTTCCAGTAGTTGCTCCTGTGCTCCCACAAAATCCAGTGTCCCAAGGACCTCCTCTAGTGAACGGACAAGTAGGAACCATCTTAGGAGGACCCCACTTGGGAGGTACCTCCAGAAGCTCGCAGAATAGGTATGTGTGAGCTTTGAATCATGATGATAAGGTGATGGGTTTGGCTTAGTTTCCTGCCCAAATGCCTCAAATGATTGACCAAGTCATAACATTCTCCGAAGATGATGCTCAGAGAGTGCATTTCCCACACCACGACTCGTTGATGATTGAGAGCCAAATATCCAACAAAATGGTGGCGCAGATTCTGGTAGATAACAAGAGTTTAGTGAACATCCTATTTAAATCAGCCTTCGAGAAAATAGGGTTGACCATGACAGACTTGTCCCCATGCGCCTCGACTCTCTATGGATTCTCAGGAGAGGCCCTCATCCCGATGGGACAAATAAAGCTCCTTGTAACGCTTGGAGAGGTGCCTCGCCAGGCCTTCAAATACTCCACCTTTATGGTGGTAGATTGTTCCTCGACGTATAACGCCACCTTGGGACGAACTGCACTGGTGGAGTTCGGAGTTGTCACTTCCATCGGCCATCTGTGCATGAAGCTTCCCACTGAGACAGGAATTGGTACCATTTGCAGACACGAGAAAGAAGCGATACAGTGTTACAATGTCTCTCTCAAAACTCTCGTAATGGTGGTGGAAGAGGATGCCCCCGAGAAGCCCAAGTCGTTGGAGATATAGGTTTTCCAGGAGACCATGCCCGATGAACTGGACAAAAGGATTCAAGAGGAGAGGTCCATTGAACCAATAAATGAGGTGGAGGAAGCAGTTCTAGATATCTCCACCCCTGATAGAAAAATAAAAGTTGGGGGAACTTGAAAACGGAAGCCCGAGAGGCATTGGTGGGCTTCCTCTGAGAAAACCAAGACATGTTTGCATGGTCACATTCTGACATGACTGGTATTGATCCAAACATCATATGACACGCCTTGAATGTTGACCCCAAATTTGCTCTCGCCCAGCAAAAGCAAAGGACATTTGATCAAACTTGGAAAGAGGCTCTCAAAGCCGAGGTAGACAAGCTCCTCACCAATGGATTTATCCAAGAAACCTAGTACCCCAGGTGGCTATCCAATCTTGTTCTCGTGACAAATCCAAATGGCACCTGGAGGACATGCATCGATTTTTCAGACCTTAACAAGGCCTGCCCTAAAGACTGCTTTCAGCTCATAAAGATAGATCAGATGGTTGATGCCACCTTTAGCTGCGAGTTGATGTCCTTCATGGATGCATACTCAGGATACAACCAGATATCCATGCATGTCGTGGACCAAAAGCATACTAGTTTTCAGACCGATAAGGATGTCTACTATTACATCGTCATGCCTTTCGGACTGAAGAATGCATGTGCCACCTACCAGAGGCTGGTTAATAAGATGTTCAAGACCTAGTTGGGGCGAAACATAGAGGTTTATGTGGATGACATGCTGGTCAAGTCTAGGATAGCCCCTAATCATGTGGGCATCTTGGCAGAAGTTTTCATAGTGCTTCGCTGGTTCGAAATGAAATTAAACCCCCCAAAATTGCACATGTGGGGTTGCCTCCGATAAGTTCCTAGGCTTCATTGTCAGTGCTTGGGGAATTGCGGCAAACCCTGAGAAGATCAAGGCCCTAATCAAGATGCCATCTCCTAAGAAGCATAAAGACCTTCAGAGCCTGACATGGAGGATCATAGCTTTGAGTCATTTTGTGTCCAAGGAAATGGACAAGTTCATCCCTTTCTTTAATGTCCTCAGAGGAAGTCAGAGATTTGAGTGGTCGGAAGAGTGGGAACAGACATTCCAACAGCTCAAGGCGCACATGGAAACTCCTCCAATTATGTCCAAGCTAGTAGACGGAGAACCTCTCCTGGTATATATGGCTATCTCGGAGAATGCCATCAGTACTGCATTGGTGCAAGATGAAGGCAGTGTCCAGCTCCCCGTCTACTATGTTAGCAAACGACTCCTCAGTGCAGAATCTAGGTACCTGCTGATGGAGAAGTTAACTTCCAGGCGCATCCAATTAAGGTCCTCCAAAATCCAGAGTCGTTGGGAAGGCTCTTGAAGTGGTCGGTGGAGTTGATCCAATTTGACATCACCTACCATCTGAGGACTGCTATAAAAGGTTAGGAACTCGCTGATGTTATCACCGAGTGCACAGGGAATCAAGAGAAGATTTATGATACCCCAGCAGTCGGACCAGCCTGGAAGCTGTTTGTGGATGGGTCTTTAGATGAAAAATAGTGTCAGGGTTGGACTTATTTTGGTTTCCCCCGAAGGGCACAGAGTGCATAGTGCCCTCCGCTTTGGGTTCAGCACCTCTAACAATGAAGCGGAGTACAAAGCCTTAATCATTGGGTTGCGCGTGGCACTAGAGCTCAAAGTCGAGGGCCTCAAAAATATTAGCGATTCCCAACTCGTTGTGAACCAAGTACTCAGAGAGTACCAGACCTGGGGAAAAAAAATGGCAGCTTATCTGGCCAAGGCACAAGAAATGCTGCATAACTTCAGAAGATTCACTATTCTGCAGTTGCCGCGAGAGCAGAATTCCAATGCTGACACCCTGGCTATGTTAGCCACAACCAAAGACGTTGATTTAATCAATGTGATCCCCATTAATTACTTGGAGTCTTTGTGCATCTCAACTCCCGACGAGGTGGAATCTATACAACCCCAAGATGGGTGGATGGAGCCAATAGTAAAATATCTTGTCTCCGGGGAGCTGCCCCAAGATAAGAAGGAAGCTCGAAATTGCTTTATCAACCACCACATTACATAATCATGGAGAATAGGCTTTATCGATGAGATTACTCTTTGCCTTTTCTTCAGTGTGTGTCCAAGCAAGAAGCCAGTCTGATACTCTGAGAAGTCCACGAGGGATTTTATGGAGATCACACTGGGGGCAGAGCCTTTCCAAAAAGATCTTAAGGCAAGGATGCTTTTGGCCCACAATGAATGGAGATGCGATGGATTATGTCAAGAAATGCGACAAGTGCCAGCGCTTCGCTAACATCCCCCAAGCGCCTCCAAATAAACTTACGCAGATGACCAGTCCATGGCCTTTCGCTGTCTGGGGCATCGACCTTATCGGGTCCCTACCCATAGGAAAGGGTGGAGTGAAATATGCCATAGTGTTCACTGACTACTTCACAAAATGGGTTGAGGTTGAGCCACTCGCTACCATCACCTCTAAAATGGCCTTGGACTTTGTCATCAAGAACATCGTTTGCCAGTACGAGCTCCCGAGGAAGATAGTCTTCGACAATGGATTGTGGTTTGACAGGGAAGTATTCACGGACTTCTGTCAATGACATGGAATCATCAAGAGCTTCTCCTCCATGGCCCATCCACAGGCCAATGGCCAAGTGGAAGCAATTAACAAGACACTCAAGTCCACTTTGTAGAAAAGGTTGGAATAGGAAAAAGGAGCTTGGCCCGAGGAGTTGCCTAGGGCATTGTGGAGCTATCACACCACTGCCACAACTTCTACTGGTCACTCAACATTCTCCATGGCCTATGGATATGAGGCTATGCTCCCAGTTGAGGCAGAAATCTCCATGCACCGACGAGATAAGTATGACCCGACCACGAACCTTGCTTTACTATGAGAATCCCTGGACGTCGTGGAGGAGCTACGCAAAGCTTCTCAGCTTTGGGTAGTACCCTACCAGCAGAAGGTAGCCAGGTATTTCAACTTTAAAGTGAAGGATAGAAAGTTTGGGGTCGAAGATCTAGGGTTGCGAAGACTCTTCTTAGCCACCTGAGACACCAGTGCAGGAATGCTGGGACCTAACTGGGAAGGCCCATACCAAGTCGAGAGCGTTGTGTGTCTGGGAACATACAAGTTAGCCCGACTAAATGGGGAATTGATTCCCCACGCCTAGAATGTCGAGCATCTTCGCCAGTATTACCAGTAATATGAGCAGTAAACCTTATTTATTTTTATAGTATCACTTGCAGCCTTCGAGCACATTTAATGGAAACCATGTATGTAAAACGTGGTAAAAAAATTATTCTCTGCTTATATTTTTTGGTTTCCTTTATTCTATTAGTGCTATCTAAAAGCACCCACTCGCTATGACAAGAGATTGCAAACTAGTCTTCGATCACTTGGGGGCCATGGAATTAGGGCAGCAGCAGGCCTCACAGGGAACGAACTAGGAAACTATGCTTGTCAAGAGGAGTAAGCCTAGCATCACCACCTCGAGAATAGAAAATCCTAGGAAACTAGTCGAGTCTAGCCTAGAATACTAAGCTTGTTCCAGGCAGAACATGACTTAGCACCTAGGAGCTAGATAATCTTAGTAGCACAAGAATAGACTTTTGTCACCTCCCGTGGACACCGAGCCCGAAGAGCTCTGACTAAGTCTCTTGATCTCAAGATGCAAACAGAAGGTCGAGTACCCCGTACTTGGTCCTATAAAATCCATGACATGGGGAGCTTGGCTAGTTGATGAGTGAAGCACCCTTAATGTCGCTATATCCCATAGCTAGAAAACCTGGAAATAACCTAGTAACGTGAACTTAGAGATTCAGGTTACCTCCCAAGGACAGCGTGCACCCAAGGAGTAATAACCAAATCCTAATCTTTAAGATGTGAAAGGATGCCCAAGTCATTTATACTTGGACAACTCATTAACATCACCTCCCAAGGACATCGAGCCCAAGGAGTTGTGAGACGATCTTGAAAGGCGAACGGAAGCGCCGAGATATGCACTCAGAGAGCAGGGTTGAAGCCCCTGACTGACTTCCCGAGTATTGCATACTTGGGGGGCAGGCAATTTGATGTGCAAGGACTCCCGAAAGCCCGAGTCTTGGGATTATAGGGACACTGGAGGACGCCAAGTTAACTCGAGGTCTTTGAGCTTGAGAACACTAAATGTCTAAAGGTTCGGGCACAACAGGCTGGTTGTGTTAAACCAATGCTAAATTTCGTGTAAAAGTTACTTCTAGGACTACGAGCCTACAAGAGACACTAAACGCTGGAATCACCTATAAAATGATTTGAGTTCTTGTTCTCGTGGCAGTCAGGCTACGTTGAATTTGTAGAACCAAATGTTTAAAATTGTTTGAGTTCTTGTTCTTGTGGAAGTAAGGCTACGTTGAATTTATAGAACCAAATGTTTAAAATGGTTTGAGTTCTTGTTCTCATGACAGTCATGGTACGATGAATTTATAGAACAAAATAAGATATTTAAAACGGTTTGAGTTCTTGTTCTCGTGGCAGTCGTGCTACGTTGAATTTATAGAACCAAATAAAATATTTAAAAGGGGGTTGTGATTAGTGCTCAAAAATATCATTTTATTAGTCTTAAAGTGTAAAATTAATTAAGTTTTAATTAATATTTTCATGGATTTATTGTCATATATTTTATATTTGAAAATATTAATTTTAATTTAATTTGTGTTTAATTTTCAGGAAATAAAATATATTTTTGACACAAACAAAAAGAAAGAAGAAAGAAAGAAATATAATTGAAAAAAAATGATCATAAGGTGGTATTTTTGAAGGAGAAATAGGCCCAAAATGGAGCCCAAACCCAAGTTTCAGCTGCTCCCCACAGTGCCACGTGGCAGCTTTCCATTCGTCAAGCCAAGCCATGCCGTCGCTTCCAGCCGAACCACGCCAGCCAGCCGAGCCTGACAGCTGCCACCTGACATCCTGCCACGCTCCAGCCGCGCATCCAACTGGAGCATGCCATGCGTCCCATCGCCTGCCACGCTCCAGCCGTGCATCCAACCAGAGCACGCCACCTGTCCCCTATCGCCTGCCATGCTCCCCACGAGCCCGACCAGCCGCCTGCCACGATCAGCCTTTGTCTCCCACGGCTGAACACCATTTTCCCCACTTTGCACCTATTTTTCAGCCATTTTTCCCACTATATTGTACACGATTTTTCACATTTTGGGTCCTATTTTCATTATAAATAGAGGACCAAATGTAGGGAAAAAAGGCATCAGATTGTGAAGTGAGAGTAGAGAGTATTGGAGAGAAAAACACTTATTTTTCCTATTTTTCTGTTACATTTTTGTGAGTGAAAACAATGCCTATTTTAGGCTAAATTCTCTTTTGGAAAGGCTAGAGTGAAGTTTATGTTTAACATTATATTTTTAATATATTGATTCTTTATTTTGTCCTTCATTTCTATATATTTGTTACAATTAAATTTATTTTCTTCTAATTTTTATTCTAAATTTATTAGTGTCTTTTACATAAGTCTAGGCATGCTCTTCTTATGTAATTTAGGCTTTTAATTTAATTTAGGATATTTGTTATATTATATGCTTTTTACTGCATTCTGCCATTGGTATTTTGTCGCTCTAAGGTATATAATATGATAGGTTTTTAAAATTAGAAGTTAGTATAATTTAATTAAAGAACATATTTTAAGGTGAGCTTTATTATATATATTTTCCAACTATAATTAATGGTGTAGAATTATAGTTGAGTATATTGAATCAATTTTATTAAAATATATATATGTTTGCATGAATGAAACTTATGCCTTCCATACTTTCTTTCTGATTTTAATTCCTCAATTTTATTCATTTAATGTTTATATTCTTTTTCAAATTTACATTTTTCCAAAGTTTATTATTTTTAATTTACTAATCTTTCTTTTAATTTTGTATTTTGCCTCTCTATGGATACGACATAGCCTGATTTCTACTGCGACCGCTTAGGAGTTATTGGGCGATATCATCACCCAATTGTTGGCAAGCCAAGGAGAGCTGTAGAAAAGGAAAAGGTTAGCCCAAAGCATTGATGAATTAAATTAGAACGTGGAGAATGAATGACTTACCCCGACAGAAGTATACCGACACAAGGCCACGAGAGAAGCCTCGTTGTTGTCACTTAGTTGGGCAAAAGTTTGGGCAGTCAGCTCGCACATAGTGGGGCTAACCCCCTGAAGGAGCTCGGTGGTGAGAAGGGCGACAATCTCCTCTAGCTTGGCGGAGAATAAGGTCTCCAGTTCAGCCCGACCTATCAAAGGAATGACTGGTCTCTCTTGGGGTGGCTTCAACTGGCAAAGGGCCTCCGCTGTCTCGTGGAGAGCCTTGTTGCCTTCCTCCATCCTTGCTTCGAAACGTTGAAGCATCCTCTCGTATTGCTCCAGCAGAGCCCCCTCGTATTTCTCGAGGTACACCAAAAGTCAGAACTATGTGGCACCACCTCTTGTTCCGAGTCTTGGACAACCTCTTCTGGCCCGAGTAAGGAAGGGATCTCCTAAAACAGGGGCAAGTCGACCGTAGGAATTACCGCAGGGGGAGTACGAACTCTCTGCCTCTTGGCTGGTGGAGAGGGTTTTGGATGCTCCCAAGGAAGTGATGAACCCTCTCCCGTTGAAGAGCTTGGGGGTGCTCCTAGCCTCAAGGCGAACTGGGCAATATCAGCTAATCCCATGTGAGCTGCAAAAACAAATAAATAGTTAGTGTATATTCTCCACAATAGGGTAATGCAATAACATAAGCTCCTTGGAGGCCCATTGTGAGTTAAGCCTCGGTGTAGGCATTAAGGATGTCTTATCCTATCTCCGATCTCACAACTCATGTTTGTGCCATATTGGCAAAACCAATCAGAGTTGAAAGACGTCACTCGGTCTAAGGGTATGAAGCCCCGAGGAGGTGACTGTCTCCTTAGGCGGTGGAGGTACACGTCTATTAAATCTAAATAATCTTGAAAGTCTTCCCTAGTCCACCGCCGATGTGAAATCTGACCACAATTAAGGAGAGCAGGGGAAGCCCAAACGTACTTGAGACTTATCCTATCCCCTACTCTGGGAGCATAGTTTAGGGTAAGAGGTAGTTTACCTGGAGCAAGGTGAGAGGCTTCATTCCTCGCCTGAAGCTCTTCCTCAAGCTCCCGATCCTCCTGGGCTTCTCAAGCATTTTCTGCGATGTGCATATTCTCCAACCGTTCCTTCGCAAGTTGTTTCTGTAATGTCCTTTGAGCCAGCCCATCAATGTAGTTGATATGACAGGACGCCAACTCCCAAGAATTCTTGGACTGGTGATACTTAGTCAGCTCTAGGTTTCTGATTCTTTGTTCCATGTTGAAGAGCCCCAACGTAATGAGATTGGCTTCTGTTACCAAAAGGCTAAGGTTGAGACTTCATCGCCTGAAGATAATCCTCGAAGAGTTGAACGTAATGGGTTTAGCGGAAGGGGCCTATTCAAAAGAATGACTAAGTATAGAACACAAAAGAGCCCTAAAAACATGAAAAATAAATGATTGGGACGATACTCCCCAACCCTGGCAAAGTCGAGGATCAAGGTCGGGTTGCTACGAGTCGAAAATTTGTCCATGAAGAAGAAGGCGTCTTTGTAGTCCCGAGAATGATTCTTGCTATGGTGAGGAGCCTTGTTGTAGCGACCCAAATTTGCTAATAAGGCTTAGGTCCTTGATTAGCGTGCCTGGAGGGCAATAAGTGATTTATTGTTATAATATGTAAATTTGTGTGAATATGTGATTAGAGATGCATGTTTAGGTGAATTAAATGTGCATGTGGGCCCCGTTTGGTTATTAGGGGCATGTTTGTAATTTTAGCCCGTTGAGGGCATAAATGTGATAATTGTAATAATTTTGATATACTTGTGATATATCTGTGTTGCACGATCCGAGACAGTCCTAGGGAGCGGTGAGCTAGAAAGTCACAACGGGGTCGAAAACTCGACTAGGGGCGAGTCGAGGGTTATTTCGGGTATTAGACGTTTTATGGGGTTAACGGGTTATATAAATAAATATTTTGAGATATATTGGAAGATAGAATGTTTAGGAAGGAATATTGGGGAAATTTCCCATTTTGACCTCGGGGACGTTTTTGGCACCTCGAGCTTTGAGGTAACCTTTAGAAGCTTAAGTTGAATAATACAAAGTTGAGGAAACATTCAGAACTTAGGAACCGATTCTCCCACTCTATCTCTCCTTTATCTTCTTCCTTGGAAGCTTTGAGGTTCATGTGAAAACTAATTGGAAACTAAGGAATCAAGTTAGAATTTTGGAGGCTAGGAGCTTGGAGCTTAGGAGATTAACTCAGAGACTCAATTAAGCAAGGGTAAGCTTTTAAATTATCTTGATTATGTTTTAATTTCTGCTGGTGTGTTAAGAGTTTTGCATGTTGGAAAGATGAAGAATCATCTTTGAGTTTGATGAGGTTTTGAGTTAGAATTCTTGTTAGGTTTTGTTACTGAGACTGTGGTATAAATTCTGGGATGATTAAACTAAGTTGTTAGGTTGATTTTAGGGTAAATTGGATGGGTTTTCGTGGCAAAAATGGAGGATTTTTCTGGGTTCGAAGGGTCGGGCCGCGGCATTGTTCTTACTGAGTCGCGGCCCTTTTGAACAAAATGGAGGCCTGGAAGAAGGGCGGGCCGCGGCGCGCCAGCCCTATTTTGGGAGGAATGGTCTCTAATTGGGGGCAGGCCGCAGCATGGCCTCATGGGGCCGCAGCACTTAGCGTATTTTCGGGTTTTAAAGAGGTTTTAGGCTTGGGAATCCAAAAGTTAAGGCTCAGGATGGATTTTATCACCCATATTGATAGAATTTGAGGTCCCGGATATTAGAATTATGACTCAAAATAGATTAGAACTTGATGGATGGATATTGTTGGCGCGTTGTGATAGGGTTTCAGTGAGGCTCGGACTAGGGGACTGTGCTCTGGACATCGGTGCTTGGAAAGCTCGGGACACAGGTAAGAAAACTGTTGTTCCCGTAGAGCATATGTTGCAGGGCACGTCCCATGTGATTGTGTTGCAGGGCTCGACCCTATATGATAGTGTTGCAGGGCGTAGCCCCTTTGATTGAGTTTATACGTGTTTAAGTATCTACTTAATTATGTTGTGTGCGCATATATGTGAATGAACGGCGAGAGCCGGAAACAGCGAGGGTCGAGAATGGCGAAGGCCGAGAACGGCGAAGTCTGAGAACGGCAATGGGCCGGGAGCAGTGTTTAGCACACAGAGTGGGAGTTGCCAAGGTGAGACCCTAAAGGATACCTGGGATATCCTCACAGTGTGGAACGCAAACCCAGGGCCTGGTAAAGCTCCTGGGACGACATGGTCGTACGTGTATAGCGTGATGATGGCTTGTTTATATGTTAAGTGTTTGATATGCATATGTTATCTTCTTGTGAGTGTTTTCTTGCTGGGCTTCAGCTCACGGGTGCTCTATGGTGAAGGTAAGGGCAAGGGGAAAGTCGACCAACCATGAGTACGAAGAGCGTGAAGCGGCGCGTACATGTTTGGCCTGCCTGGCTGCCACGGCCAGGGTAATTTTTGGGAGATGATTGTTCTAAACATAGATTTTTTTGTTTAGCCGACTCTGGTTATATTTTTTAGTTGTAAATATTTCTAAACAGTATTTTGGGATCCAAACTGTTAAATGCTTTATGGTTTTCTATGAATGGAACTATTTTCAAAGTATATGACTCTGTTTATGGTTTAGTTACACTTTTGTCTTAAAACCTCAATTAGCAAGTTAATTGCACGTTTTAAACTCACTTAGTAACGGCTCTAAGGAAGTAGGGCGTTACAACCTGGTATCAGAGCGAGCCAAGGTTTATGCTTTCTGGAGAATGACTAAACATGTACGCTCGCTGTCAGTGACAAGCTCGACTCAGGGTTGGTTGGTAATAATTGGTTTATATGTCTGATTGTATGCTTAAATGCCATGTTTGCCTGCTTACTTTATATAGAGCATGATGAATGATTTAACATATGCATGATGCCAGGGCATGGCCCATTGTGTGTTATATGTTATCTGTATGTTATGTGGATTGTTGTTTATGGTTGGGTGATGTGATTGGGAGGTGGTTTTGGATGTTGTTATCATGCCTAATGAGTGGCGTCATTGATTGCAGGCATATTTGTTGAGATACGTCAACAATCATCGAGACTCCACGGCAGTAGGGTTAAGGATGACAACCAGGGTCAGGACCCTCCTCCTGCCGCACAGAATTGGCAACAGATGTTTGCCAAAATGGAAGCAAGAATGCAATGAACAGAGGAAGAATTTCGACAGATGGGTTACCAGTTCAGCAGATTGTGGCGCCAGTGCCGGTTCAACCTATTGTGGAGAACAGGTGGGAACCTTTATATGAGAGGTTCATAAAGCAGCATCCTCCCACCTTTGAGGGTGGACCAGACCCACTGCAGGCAGAGCAGTGGATGAATATGATTTCCTCTATTCTGGATTTTATGAGTGTAGAGGGGAACGAGAGGGTAGCTTATGCTAGCTACATGTTCAGAGAGGATGCCCGCATCTGGTGGGATGTAGTAGTTCAGAGGAGGAATGTGGTATTTATGACTCGGGAAGAGTTCAGGAACATCTTTAACGAGAAATACTACACTGTTGCAGTCTGAGCAGCAAAGGTTGACGAGTTCATCAACCTGACTCAGAACCGGTTGATAGTTATTGAGTATGCTCTAGGATTTGACCGGTTGGCGAAATTCACACTGGTTTTGGTGCCGACTAATGCGGCAAGGAGAGATAGATTTGTGCGAGGATTGAACATTATGATTTCCCGTGATGTAAAGATCACCTTGAACCCAGAGACTACTACCTATGCTTAGGTTGTAGACAAGGCCCTTACAGCTGAGGGGGCTGAGGACCAAATTTGGAGAGACAGCACTGTTAGGTGCGATGCCAGGAGGACAGTGCCTCCTCTTATTGGATCCAGTCGGGTTAGTGGATCCAGTCAGCAGAAGAGAAAGGCCCCAGATTCTTTTGTTCCTCGTAGCTTGGATAGGAGGGCAAGGGGTGCTTTTGGTGGCCTTGAGGGCGGAGGTGACAACTGGAGGAGTTTTCCAGTGTGTCCATGGTGCAGATGGTGACATCAGGGTGAGTGCAGGATTAGGGCCTGCTTTGTCTGTGGGAGTGTCAACCATCTGAAGAAGGACTGCCCACAAGCCAGGAAAGAGGAGCTGAAGCAAGGTGACAGTCTAGCTCCTGCCAGAGTGTTTACCTTAACTTAGATTGAGGCGGAGGCTAGCCCCTCGGTTGTGACAGGTCAGATTTCTAGTGCTAGGTTTTCTTATACTGCATTGTTTGATTTAGGAGCTACTCGTTCCTTTGTGTCTGCAAGAGTGAAAGATCAGCTGTGTAGACCTAGTGTTTTGTATGCTAGGGGTTTTCAGACTTTGTTGCCGACTGGGGAACTGGTTGTCACTAGGAGATGGGTTAGAGCTTTACCAGTAGAGGTAGATGGTAAGGAGTTGACTATTGATTTGATTGAGCTTGCAATGGATGATTTCGATATGATCCAAGGGATGGATTGGTTATCGAAGTATGGGGCGACGATTGACTACAAGCGCAAGATGGTGAGTTTTGAACCAGAGGAAAGGTACCCTTTGTATTTGTGGGGACGGTTAGTGGACCGCGAGTACCTATGATTTCAGCACTAAAGGATAGAGACTGATGCAGGAAGGTTGCATAGGATTCCTAGCGAACATTGTGGATACCTCTAGGGTTGTATCGATTGGACCGGGTGAGACCAGATTGGTATGTGAGTTTCCAGACTTATTTCCAGTAGACCTGCCAAGGTTGCCGCTGCAACGAGAGATCGAGTTTGTTATAGAGTTGGCGCCAGGGGCGGAGCCAGTATCTAGGACACCTTATAGAATGGCTCCGGCAGAGTTGAAGGAGTTGAAGATTCAGTTGCAGGAGTTACTAGATTTGGGGTTCATCAGACCGAGTTTCTCGCCATAGGGTGCTCTAGTGTTGTTCGTCAAGAAGAATGATGGATCTCTTAGGATGTGTATTGACTACAAGGAGCTGAACAAGTTGACCATTCAGAACAAGTATCCACGGCCTAGGATCGACGATTTTTTTTGACCAGTTACAGGGAAGAATAGTGATTTCCAAGATTGATCTCCAATCAGGTTACCACCAATTAAGGATTAAAGAAGAGGACATACTAAAGACTTCTTTTGGAACGAGGTATGGACACTATGAATTCTTGGTTATGTCCTTTGGATTAACTAATGCCCCAGCAGCTTTTATGGACATGATGAATAGGGTTTTCAAGGACTATTTGGATAAGTTTGTGATTGTGTTCATTGATGATATTCTGATGTATTCTTAGTCAGAGACAGAGCATGAGCAGCATCTTCGTTTGGTATTGCAACGGTTAAGGGAGCATAGGTTATATGCTAAGTTCAACAAGTGCGAGATCTGGTTACTGCAAGTTACATTTTTGGGCCATATCATCAGTAAAGAGGGAATTCTGGTTGACCCAAGTAAGATAGAGGAAGTGAGAGATTGGCCTAGACCGAGCAATGTTCCTGAAGTGAGGAGTTTTCTGGGATTGGCAGGATATTATCAGGGTTTGTTGAGGGGTTCTCCAGGATAGCTACGCCATTGATAGAATTGACAAAGAAGATGACAAAGTATGTTTGGACAGATAGATGTGAGAATAGTTTCAAAGAGTTGAAGCAGCGTCTGATCACCGCGCCAGTGTTAAGTCTGCCGACAGATAATGAGAAGTTTCTGGTTTATTGTGATGCATCCAGACAGGGTTTAGGGTGTGTGCTGATGCAAGTTGGGAAGGTGATAGCCTAAACATCGAGACAGTTAAAGGAGTATGATCAGAGATATCCCACGCATGATCTAGAGTTGGCAGCAGTGGTATTCGCACTTAAGATTTGGAGGCATTATCTATATGGTGAGAAGTGCGAGATATGCACCAACCATAAGAGTTTGAAGTACTTCTTTACTGAGAAGGATCTGAATATACGCTAGAGACGGTGGCTGGAGTTAGTTAAGGATTATGATTGTGACATCCTATACCATCCTGGGAAGGCTAATGTAGTGGCTGATGCATTGAGTCGGAAGGGCCCAGGACAGTTGTTCAATTCAAGATAGATATCTGATAAGTTAGCTGAGGAGATGACTAGAGCGAGTATAGAGTTGGTGGTTGGTCAGTTAGCCAACATCACTCTTCAGTCTACACTTCTTGAGAGAATCAAGGAGGCGCAAGGGAAGGATTCCCAGTTGAGAGGTCATAGAGAGAACGTCTTGGTCGGAGCGACTGAGGACTTTTCTATCTTGGAGATGGGGTTACTGAAGTACAAGGGTCGGATCTGTGTTCTGATGGATTCTGAGATCCGGCGAGAGATCATAGATGAATTTTATACCACTCCTTATTCCTTACATCTAGGTACGATGAAGATGTACCAATATCTAAGAGCTTTGTATTAGTGGTCGGGCATGAAGAGGGATGTGGTGGAGTATGTGGCCACGTGCTTAACTTGTCAGCAGGTCAAGGCTGAACATCAGAGGCCAGCAGGGTTGCTGCCGCCTCTAGGGATTCTAGAGTGGAAGTGGGAAGATATCACCATAGACTTCGTGGTTGGTTTGCCGAAGACTGTGGGACAGTATGACTCGGTGTGGGTGATTGTGGATAGGTATACCAAGTCCGCCCACTTTTTACAGGTCAGGACGACTTGTACTGTGGAGCAGTATGCCAAGTTATATGTGAAGGAAATTGTTCGACTTCATGGGGCTCACCAAGTTTTGGGAGAGTCTGCAGAAGGCTATGGGCATGCAGTTACAGTTTAGTACCGCTTATCATCCTCAGACAGACGGACAGTCTGAGAAGATGTGTAACGACCCAAATTTACTAATAAGGCTTAAGGGCCTTGATTAGTGTGCTGGGAGGGCATAATTGGATTATATGTGATTTAATGATTTAAAAGCATGTTATATGATTATTTGAATATCTGTGATGCATGACTTTGTATATCAGTATGCATGTAGGCCCTGATTAGGTTAGAAGGGCATAATTGTAAATTTTGGGCCGTTGAGGGCATAACTGTATATATATGTGATAAATTTTTGAGACCACATTATTATGTGGATATATTTGTAATATGTGACTCGAGACGATCCTAGTGAGTGGTTTAGCGAAAAAGTCACGGTGGGGATTTATACCCGGCTCGGGGCGAGCCTGGGGGTATTTCTGGGAATTTAGAGAATAAATTGGAGTCTATTTTGATATTGGGGAATATAATTGGTGATTAGTTAGGTGTTGGGAAGTCAGTGGTAAATATTAGAGAAACTCGAGGAATTAGCGGGAATTGGGTGAAATGACCAAAATGCTCCTAGGTTGATTTAAAGGCTTAAGGATAAAGGGATGGGAAAATTGGTCATTTGGCTTATAAGGGATAAGTATTATCAGGCTTTATGCCTTAGTGGATTGTGTAGAAAGGGCTGGAAGTCTGAAGGAAAGAAAGAAAAGAAAAAAGATAAGGAAAAGGGAAAGAAAACAGGGTAATTTTCAAGAACGGTTTGGGACTTCTTCATCATTTTCTTCTGGAGATTTGAGGCTAGAATCCAAAGGAACTTAAGGCTGAGATTGTATACTTAGGGTCTTAATCAGGTTGGGGAAGCTAGATGAGGTAAGATTTTGAGGTTAATATTCAATTCCTGGTGTTGATGTTGAGCTGGTTTTTCTAAGCAAAGTTCTGTGGGAATTCTAGGGAGTTAAGGCTGAATATTTGAGGAGGAGAAGGCTAAGCAAGAGTGGGAGACAACCTAGGCTAAGCTCATCCATCAAAGGTAAGAAACTCTAGCTTTAAGCTTTGTGATTTATGTGGTTTTACTGAGATCTTGAGCTTTAAGTTCCGCCATGGTGAATTTTGTGATTTGGAGTGCATGTGATTGAGTTATGTGTGGTTGGGATGTTTGGGATGAGTGGAGGATGTTGATAGGCTTGTTTTTATATTTTGTTGAAGTTTGGAAGAGTTTTGGTAAGGTTTGGCTCGAGGAAAATCGAAGGAGGAAAATGCAGGGTTTGTTGTGCTATGACTAGCGCTACAACGCTAGTCCCTGGGCACTGTAGCGCTAGGCTATGTGGTCTGGGGCATTTTAGGCTCTGTTTGTAGCACTGTAGCGCTCTCCTTAGAGCCTTGTAGCGCTACCCTGTTTCCAGAAAGGGGTTTTTGAGTTATTTTCAAGGGTTTTTTCCCGTGGGTTCGGGGTTTAATTCCACCACCCCGTTTGGTGGAATTAGGGCATCCCAAGGGCTCGGAATTGGTCCCGAGCCTAGGTTTTGGATTTGAGGTTTGGTGATGATTCTGATCTATGGCTGTGACTAGGTGTACACTAGGGCTCGGACGGGATCGTGCTTAAGGATCAAACTGAACAAAGCTACCGAATCCAAAGGTAAGAAAACTGCACCCGGTTATGTGTTTATGATGGGACTAAGAGCTCCCTATATCTGTATGATTTCATAGATGGTATTATGCCATGGGACATGTGATAAACGGCCTAAGGGTGCTGTAAATTATACTTGCGCACAGGGCGCGGCTTGGCCACTGGTAGCCGAGGACAGTTTAATATTCACTGAGCTTGGTTTAAGCGGGCCGGAGTCAGTAGGATAAATAGAGGGTGCGACCTAAGAGCATTAACCCTAGTTATCATATGTGGATTTATTATTGATATGAAATGATATACTTGGTATGTTGAATACTTGATTAACATGAATGCTTAAACTGTTGAGTACATGCTTATGTGGTATGAGTTATCTGATTGTCTGTTGAATGATTGTGCTCTGTTATTGTGTTTTCTTGCTGGGCCTTGGCTCACGGGTGCTACGTAGTGCAGGTAAAGGCAAAGGCAAGTTGGAAGAATTTTGAGATGGAGAGCTGCGGGGCTGAATGTACATAGTCAGCTGATTGACCGCCACGGCCGAGGACGAAAAATGCTTAACTGTCTATTTTGCCTTAGAGTGGCTAAGCACTGTATTTAAATCTTGAATCTTTTGTAAACAATCTTTAACTTATTACTTTCGGGATCCCATGTAAAAGGAGAATGTTTATTCATACAAAATGAAGCTTTTGAGACCAAAATCTTTCAACCCTAGTTCAACTGTAGTTTCAGTAACACGTTTTGAGTTAAACGACTTGATTAGCAAGTCTTGCACCTTTATAAACACACAGTGTAATGGTCCTGACTATCTAGGGTGTTACAGGACGATTCAGATATTGGAAGACATGCTACAAGCCTGTGTGCTAGATTTTGGGGGATCTTGGAGTAAATATCTCCCTTTGATTGAATTTTCGTATAATAACAGTTACCAAGCGACTATCAGAGTGGCTCCGTATGAGATGCTATATGGGAGGAAGTGCATATCACCTATCCATTGGGATGAGACGGGTGAGAGGAGGTACTTAGGTCCTAAGATGGTTCAGAGGACCAATGAGGCAGTTGAGAAGATTAGAGCTCGAATGCTCGCCTACCAGAGTCGCCAAAAGAGTTACTCAGACCTGAAACGTAGGAGCATGGAATTTCAGGTTGGTGACCATGTGTTCCTTAAGGTTTCACCTTTGAGGGGAGTGAAACGATTTGGTGTTCGGGGCAAGCTGAGCCCTAGATTTGTTGGCCCCTTCGAGATTCTGAAACTAGTTGGTGAGGTAGCTTACAGATTGGCGATGCCTCCAGCCTTATCAGGGGTTCATGATGTTTTTTTTACGTGTCCATGCTCCGGAAGTATGTGTCTGATGCGACGCATGTGTCAAGTTATGAGAATTTGGAGCTGGACCAGGATTTGTCTTATGAGGAGAAGCTGGTTCAGATTCTTGACCGGAAGGACAAAGTCTTGCGGAGCAAGACCATTGCCTTGGTGAAGGTGCTGTGAAGAAACAGCAAGGTTCAGGAGGCGACGTGGGAATTTGAATCAGAGATGCGGGAGCGGTATCCCGAGTTGTTCAGTTAATTTCAAGGATGAAATTTATGTAAGGAGGGGATAGTTGTAGCGACCCAAATTTGCTAATAAGGCTTAGGGCTTTGATTAGCATGCCTGGAGGGAAATAAGTGATGTATTGTTATAATATGTAAATTTGTGTGAATATGTGATTAGAGATGCATGTTTAGGTGAATTAAATATGCATATGGGCCCCGTTTGGTTATTCAGTGCATGTTTGTAATTTTAGCTCGTTGAGGGCATAAATGTGATAATTGTAATAATTGTGATATACTTGTGATATATCTGTGTTGCACGATCCAAGACAGTCCTAGGGAATAGTGAGGTAGACAGTCATAACAGGGTCGAAAACCCGACTCGGGGCAATAGAATGTTTAGGAAGGAATATTGGGGAAATTTACCATTTTTCCCTCGGGGACGTTTTTGGCACCCCAAGCTTTGAGGTAACCTTAGAAGCTTAAGTTGAATAAAACAAAGTTGAGGAAACATTCAGAACTTAGGAACCGACTCTCCCACTCTGTAACTTTACTAATAAGGCTTAAGGGTCTTGATTAGTGTGCCGGGAGGGCATAACTGGCTCATATGTGATTTAATGATTAAAAGCATGTTTGTATGACTATTTGAGTATCTGTGATGCATGACTATGTGTATTAGTATGCATGTAGGCCCTGATTAGGTTAGAAGGGCATATTCGTAATTTTGGCCCGTTGAGGGCATAACTGTTAATATCTGTGATAAATTGTAGAGACCACATTATTATGTGGATATATTTGTAACTTGTGACTCGAGGCGATCCTAGTGAGCGGTTTAGCGAAAAAGTCACGGCGGGGATTTATACTCTGCTCGAGGCGAGCCTAGGGGTATTTCTGGGAATTTAGGAAATATACTGGAGTCTATTTTGATATTGAGGAATATAATTGGTGATTAGTTAGGTTTCGAGAAGTAAAGCGGTAAATATTAGAGACATTTGAGGAATTAGCGAGAATTGGGTGTAATGACTAAAATTCCCTTAGGAGGTTTAAAAGCTTAGCTTTAAATGGGAGGGAAAATTGGTCATTTGAGTTAAAAGCATGGATAGTTATTATAATTCTTTATGCCTTAGTGGGATGTGTAGAAAGTGGTAGAAGTCTGAAGTAAAAAGAAAAAGGAAAAGAAAAGAAGGAGAAAAGAAAGAAGGGGAAAGCAAGGCATTATTTCCTTATGCAGTTTGGGATTTCTTCTTCAATCCTTGGAATCTTTTGGAGCTGCAACTCAGGGATATTTTGAGTAGGAGCTTGAGGCTAGGGTCCTTGGTTTGGCCTGAGGAGTTAGCAAGGGTAGTTCATCCATTTGAGGTAAGTTTCTAGGTTCCTCTCTCGTGTTCTTGGTTTTGGCTGAGATGGTTGCTAAACTAAGTTTCTAAGGGAATTCTAGGGAATTAAGCCTAAGAGTTTGAGGAGGTGAAGGCTAAGGAATTGTGGAGGATAACCTAGGCTGAATTCATCCCTCAAAGGTAAGAAATTCTAGCTTAAAGTTATGTGACTTCTGTTGTTCTGATTGAGTTTTTGAGCTCTAAGTTCAGCCATGGTGATTTCTGTATTTTGGGGTGCATGTGAGTGAATTTTATATGGTTAGGTCATTTGGGGTGAGTTGTAGATGTTGGGAGGCTTGTTTTGAATTTGGTTGAGTTTTGGAAAGGTTTGGCTCGGGGAAATTCGAAGGAAGAAAATCTGTGTTGGGGTGTGTTGTGACTAGCGTTGTAGCGCTAGTCATTGGGCGGTACAGCGCTAGGCCCTGAAGTTCCAGAGCTTTTTGGCTCTGCTTGTAGCGCTCTCCTTATGGTGTTGTAGTGCTACCCTGTTCCCAGAAGGGGATTTTTGAGTTATTTCTTAGGGTTTTTGCCTGGGGGCTCGGGGTTTGATTCCACCACCCCGTTTGGTGGAATTAGGGCTTCCCGAGGGCTCGGGAATGGTCCCGAGGCTAGGTTTTGGAATTGAAGTTTGGAGTTGGTTCTAACTTGTGACCGTGACTAGGTGTACGCTAGGGCTCGGACGGGATCATGCTTGAGGGTTGAGTTGAACAAAGCTATTGGAATCTAAAGGTAAGAAACTGCACTCGGTTATGTGTTAATGATGGGACTAAGAGCTCCCTATACATGGATTGTGTCATAGATGGTATTATGCCATGGGACATGTGATGATCGGCCTAAGAGTGTCGAAATCAATATTTGCGCACAGGGCGCAGCTCGGCCACTGGTAGCTAAGGACAGCTTAATATTCACTGAGCTCGGTTTAAGCGGGTCGGAGTCAATGGGATAAATAGAGGGTGCGGCCTAAGGGCGTTAACCCTGGTTATCATATGTGAATTGATTATTAGTATGAATTGATGAACTTGGTATGCTGAATACTTGATTATTGTGAATACTTGGATTGTTGAGTATATTATCATACTGTATGAGTTATCTGGTTGTTTTGTTAGATGATTATGCTCTGTTATTGAGTTTTCTTGTTGGGCCTTGGCTCACGGGTGCTACGTGGTGCAGGTAAAGGCCAAGGCAAAGTGGACCAGTCCTGAGATGGAGAGCTTTGGGGCTGAATGTACATAGTCAGCCGATCGACCAAGGAGTGGTACAAGACGAGAAAAGCCTAATTGTCTGTTTTGCCCTTAGAGTGGCTAGTAACTGTACTTTTATCCAGAAATTTTGTAAAGTGTCTTTTAACGCTTCTACTTTTGGGATCCCATGTAAAAATGTTTGATTATAAGAAATGAAACTTTTGAGACCAAAATCTTTTAGCCCTAGTACAATTTTAGTTACTGTAACATATTTCCAACTAAATGGCTTGATTATCAAGTCTCGCACATTTGTAAACACACAGTGTAACGGTCTTGGATATCCAGGGCGTTACACACTCTATCTCTCCCTTATCTTTTTCCTTGGAAGCTTGGAGGTTTATGTGAAAACTAATTGGAAACTAAGGAATCAAGTTAAAATTTTGGAGGCTAGGAGCTTGGAGCTTAGGAGATTAACTCAGAGACTCAATTAAGCAAGGGTAAGCTTTTAAATTATCTGAATTGTGTTTGAATTTCTACTGGTGTGTTAAGAGTTTTTCATGTTGGAAAGATGAAGAATCATCTTTGAGTTTGATGAGGTTTTGAGTTAGAATTCTTGTTAGGTTTTGTTACTGAGACCATGATATAACTTCTGGGAAGATTAAACTAAGTTGTTAGGTTGATTTTGGGGTAAATTGGATGGGTTTTCGTGGCAAAAATGGAGGATTTTTCGCGGCATTGTTCTTGCTGAGTCGGGGCCCTCTAGAACAAAATGGTGGCCTGGAAGAAGGGCGGGTCGCGGCATGCCCTAGATTGGGCCGCGGCGCGCCTGCCCTGTTTTGGGGGGAATGGTCTGTGGTTGGGGGTAGGCCGCATCATTACCTCATCGGGTCGCGGCGCTTAGTGCATTTTTGGGTTTTAAAGAGGTTTTAGGCTTGGGAATCCAAAAGTTAAGGCTCAGGATGGATTTTATCACCCGAATTGATAGAATTCGAGGTCCCAGAGATTAGAATTATGACTCAAAGATATTTAATAGATTAGAACTTGATGGATGGATATTGTTTGTGCGTTGTGACTAGGGTTTTAGCGAAGCTCAGACTAGGGGACTGTGCTCTGGACATCGGTGCTTGGAAAGCTCGGGACACAGGTAAGAAAATTGTTGTTCCCGTAGAGCTTGCGTTGCAGGGCACGACCCATATGATTGGGTTGCAGGGCTCGGCCCTATATGATAGTGTTGTAGGGTGTAGCCCCTTTGATTGATTTTATACATGTTTAAGTATCTTCTTAATTATGTTGTGCGCATATATATGTGAATGAACAACAAGAGTCGGGAACGGCGAGGGCCAAGAACGGCGAAGGCCGGGAACGGTGAAGGCCGAGAACGACAAGGGGTTGGGAGCAGCGTTTAGCACGCGGAGTGCGAGTTTCCAGGGCGAGACCCTAAAGGATACCTGGGATATCCTCATGGTGTGGACCGCGAACCCAGGGCCTGATAAAGCACCTAGGACGGCATGGTCGTACGTGTATAACCTGATGATGGCTTTTTTATATGTTAAGTGTTTGATATGCTTATGTTATCTGCTTGTGAGGGTTTTCTTGTTGGGCTTTGGCTCACGTGTGCTCTATGGTGCAGGTAAGGGAAAGGGGAAAGTCGACCAACCATGAGTACAGAGAGCGTGAAGCGGCGAGTACATGTTTGGCCTGCCTGGCTGCCACGGCCAGGGGTATTTTTGGGAGATGATTGTACTAAACCTATATTTTGTTGTTTAGCCGACTCTGGTTATATTTTTTAGTTGTAAATATTTCTAAACGGTATTTTGGGATCCCAACTGTTAAATGCTTTATGGTTTTCTATGAATGGAACTATTTTCAAAGTATATGACTCTGTTTATGGTTTAGTTACACTTTTGTCTTAAAACCTCGATTAGCGAGTTAATCGCACGTTTTAAACTCACTTAGTAACGGCTCTAAGGAAGTCAGGTGTTACACTTGTAGTCGAGAGACGAGGCTGCGTACTTCGCTAGAGCATAGTACCCATCTCGGATGGTTTCCTTCTTCCTTGGAGTGGTGCGGAAGCTGTAGAAATATAGGATCTCCGCCGGCGAAGGCTCAGGCCACATCTGCTTCCAATATAAAATGTACATCACCACGAGCACTCTGTAGGCATTGGGGAAAGCTGGAATGGGGCTATCCCCACGAACTTCAAAAAGTTCACGATGTATTTCTTGAGGGCTAGGGTAACCCTAGCCATCAGGTGGGCTTGGCTCCAGGCGCCTAGGCCATTAACGCTATGATGCGCTCTTTCGAACTCCCGACAAAGGCGGATGAGACACTTGTCCCCAACCGAGTAGTGCCTCATGATGGCCTCTATGTCATCGGGGTGTCGAAGCAGGGCATGGTAACCTCAACTTCAAACCCATCAACCTAGTACGTTTGAGTAGGCTGTGGAATCGGAGCTCTGTTGACTTCTTCCACAGCCAACCCCCTACCTTCAGGTGTTTCAGGCCTCTCTGCCATTTGGCTGTCGAGACAAACGACCAACTCCATTGTTGTTTCTCAGGCTCCCGCCCCTTGCACTGTCCTCGGAAGCGCCTTGTACATGGGCCATGTTAGAAATCTCCTGGTCAAAGAGGTAGAATCTGTGTTCGTGTAGTTGTCAACGTTTCTTGAACATCTGAGACAAAAACCAAGCAGTTAGTATTCTGACCGTAGGAAGGATGGCCAAAACATGGATGACTATAAGGATACTGCTCGGGGAGAAGATGAAGGTTTTGGAAATGTGGTTATCCCCAAAACCTAAGGGCAGATTGGAGGGGATGAACCTACCGGAATCTGGGAATTCCCTAGATTTTGGTCATAGGCCCAGAAATGCAGAAGTGACATAAAAAATTTGATGGCCATTTTGAACATTCCTAATATGGAAATGTGCCTAAAATGACTCATGAAAACTAGAAACAGACTCTCAAATACCATACCATTGGCAATCCCAAACATATACAAAAACAAAAATAGGTCAATGGCACTTACTCGAGATGAAACACATGTAAATGCTGAGGTGAGTCCTGACCATGAAGTAACGCATGTCGTCTGCCCAGAAGTATGACGATTCACACCAATCGTCCAGAGCTGCTAGAAAAAATGGTTGAAGATAAGGGCAAGAGATAATAGAGGTTTTTGTGAGGGTTTTTTATTTTCTTATGGCTAGTGTGACATTGAAGATGGTTTTTTCTGGGTTTTATACACAGTAAAGCTTAGGAAGGAAGTCATTTCCCTACGATTGTCGGATTGCTTACCTTGATGAGATCACGAGGGCAATCCAGCAGTCAGGGTACCTGTAACGCCCTACTACCTTAGAGCCGTTACTAAGTGAGTTTAAAATGTGCAATTAACTCGCTTAACGAGGTTTTTAGAACAAAAGTGTGACTAAGCAAAAGTTAAGGCTGTAATCTTTGAAAATACTCTATTTCGTTGAAAACTTCAAGTGTCTAACATTTGGGATCCCAAAATAAAGTTTATAAAATATTTACAACTCAAAATAGGTTTGCAGTTAATTAACTATCAAAATCATAATTTAGTACGGCCATTTCTCAAAATGCCCCCAACCAAAGCAGTCGGGCAGGCCAAACATGTACACGCCGCTTCATGCTCTCCATACTCATGGCTGGTTGACTTTTTATTTGCCCTTACCTGCAACACATAGCACCCGTGAGCTGAAGCCCAGCAAGAAAACTCATACAGCACATAACATATGCATATTATATAATCAACATATCAGATAATCCATAGATAAATAGATAGTCCATCAGACTAAACAAATACGGCCATGCCGTCCCAAAAGCGTTACCAAAGCCTGGGGTCTCGGTTCTCACCGTAAGGATATCCCATGTATCCATTGGGGTCTCACCCTAACAATAAGCACCTCCATGTGCTAAGTGTTATTCTCGGCCCCACTTCCGTTCTCGGCCTTCGCCGTTCTCGGCCTTCGCCATTCTCGGCCTTCGCCATTCTCGGCTCCTTGCCATTCCCGGCTCCTTTGCCGTTCATTCTAATATAATCACATATAGCATAACTCAAACAACATTCAAGCATACTATAATTCAATCATGGCTATACCCTAACATGTAATACAATCTAGGGCCATGCCCTGCAACAACACTATGGGCCCATGCCCTGCTCTACAGGTACTACAGTTCTCTTACCTGTATCCCGAGCTTCACAATGCACCAAAGTCACGAGCACGGTCCTCGAACCCGAGCCTCTCCAAAAACCTAGTCACAACACATATAAAATACTCTTTAATACTAACCAATCCAAAACCACTTCCCGGGACCAATCCCGTACTCTCGGGACCTCCAATTTCCCAAAACAATGTAACGGAAACATCCCCCGAGCCCCCGGGAAAAATGCCCAAAAATGCAAAATTTCCCTGTCCTGAAAATTGCCTAGCGCCGCGGAATTACCCTTTGAGGGCCGCAGCACCCAGAAAGTCCCCCAACTCCTGATGCAGCCTTGCACCGCGACACCAAAGAACAGGGTCGCGGCGCCCCTTCGCGAACTCATATTTCTGGGTTTTCCCCTGCATTTTCCCTGAGCCAAAACACTTCCAATTCAACCCAAACACATACCTAAACCCCAAAACCAATTTAAAATCACAAATGAACCATCTAACAACCTATAAACACCAACAACAAGCTCAATCACACAATCACACCCAAAACCCACACTTTGGTTTCAAATTTCAGAAACTTAAACTATAGCTTTTAAAACTTAAAATAAGGCTTGTAAAATGTAAACCATGCCTCAATATTCTTAAACCACTCCAAGAACAAAAATTCAAAAATGCTTGGAACCCTTACCTCAATCAAGAATTCAACTTTGAACACTCTCCAATCCCAACTTCAAGACATTTCCTCTTGATTACCAAGCTGAAATCCCATGCAAACCAGCCACAGCTATCTTTCAATTTTCATACTTACTTTCTAGAAATCAAGCTTAGAACTTAAACAAAACAAAGACAAATCCTTACCTTTGAACAATCTTGGTTATGATCAACCTTAATTGCCTCCAACCACTTGATTCTCCTCCTAGATCTCCCAATTTCAGCTATCTTCTCCTTTTCCTTTCCTTCTATTTTTTCTTCTAATTTTAGCAAGAACAGAAATATGCCTAAGTGTTAAAATGTGAATCATCTTTTCCCTCAGCTGAAGGTTTCTATATTCTTCCAAAAGACCATTTTACCCCTCCATGTAATTCCTTTCCTAACTAAAACTCAAGGGCATTTTTGACATTTCACCTTTCTTACAAATCTACCATTTTTACATCTAAAATTGTTACTCTCAATAGTTACCAAGGGTCACTCAAGTTACTCAATTACCATTAACCATAACTCACAAAGTCAAATCATTAAATTCCCAAAATACCCCTAGGCTCCTCCCGAGCCGGGTATTTAATCCCGTTGTGACTTTTAAACTAATTAACTCCCTAGGACCATCTCGGCACGTGAATCACAATAATATCACCACTCACACGTGGTACTAATCATATCACACAATTATTACACTTATGCCCTCAGCGGCCTAAAATTACCAATTTACCCCTAACAAACAAACGAGGCCCACACACATATTTATTCCACCTAAACATGCATTATAATCACATATTCATTTAAATTCATATATTAACATGTTAATTCACTTATTGCCCTCCATGCACGCTAATCAAGGTCCTACACCTTATTAGCAACTTGGGGTGTTACAGTACCAAAAGTGAGGATCGTAATCATTGTTTCTTTGGGAAAAGACGCCTTGGATACAGAGTGGACATTTGGGATCACGGAGTTGACCCCTAAGAAAATGTGCAGATTAATGGGACTAGAAATGGGGTAATGGCACGTGGGTTTACTTTTCAGAGTGATGTCAAAAGAAAGCCCAAACATCCCCCCCCCCCACTTTTTTCAAACCACTCCTCCTAATTTAAGTCTCCACTGCCCGAGGGCGAGTAGAGACTTTGGGGGCAAATGTTATTCGTATTTTCACCTCCCGACTTGTGGCAACTTATAGTAACTGGCTCGGATGCTCATAGACATCTTCGGGAAATGTTACCCCCCGAGGCCTCTCCTCGGGGAGGATCCTTCCTGGTAAGGTCATTTGTCTTCCTCGTGGGTGCCCTAAAGGTAGATTACCCTCCAAGGTTTGCCCTCGGAGTTGGAGGTTCACCAGGTGAACCAACTACGACAATAGTTCTCCTCCCTCGGCCAATGTAGGTTTGCAGCGCCAAACGATCGTCTGACAACCTTTTTGGCGATCCGTCCACAGTGTTGTCAAGTGTATGACTCGACAATTCGCACTCCTACTACGTCTTCTGACATGGAAATACCTACAGCATATCCTGATAGTACCTGGGGCCCCGTGGATCCTGCTTGGGTCGTGGTCTCTATTCAATGTAGCCTAGTGTATTGAATTGGTATTAATCCCCCAATAATAGAAGAATGTGTATTAATTACATATGATTAGTATTAATGACCCCAGCCTCTATAAATAGGGTTGGGAGTCTCACTGTAAAGGGTTCGACTTTTAGAGAGAAAAACACCTTGTACTTAGAGCAATCTAAACGCTACCTGAGAATACACCATTGGAACTTGCCTCAACAAGCTTCCAATCCTCTTAATACCATAGACTCATGGACTAGGGCTCTTTTATAATTTAAACCACCTAAAAACCTTTATGTTCATGTTATTTATTTATTTGATCTCTCGTTTTAAGGTTGATAGAGAATAAGACAGTCAACAATATGAGAGTTACATTTTTGGATAATGTGAATATCCAAATGTGTGACATATTTGGGGTTACAAAAACAGTTACAAATTTGTAACTCCCAAATATTACCCAAGAATGTGTAGATTTGATGTTACACATTTTTATTTGAATTTGTCAAAGCCATAAGTGATAAGGTTCTTGGAGACATGATTTTAACCCCCATAATGTGTTTGGAGGTTACAAAGTCATGTGGGAAGAGTTTATAACCGTTTGGAAAATTTCACAAAAATATGTGCTGACAATGGGCTGTGGCCACGGCCTGTGGAACAGAGGCTCACGGCCACGGCCAATGAGACTGGGAACCAAAGGCAATGTTCCATTTCCATTTTGAACAGTTACAATAAATCATGTATCACCCAAAACTCCTTTTTAATTCCATAAACATCCAATTAAACATTGGTAACAGCCATAGGGGTTGGTGGAATTTGAAATTCAAATGGTGTCTCAAAACTCTATAAATAGGAGCCTATTGCTCACTTGTAAGACACACCAATTTCTATCCAATAGAGCACTTGGCTAGAAATTCACCATAGAGGCTTGTTTATTCCAGAAAGTTATTTCATTTGTGAGAGTTCCTTTATTGCTTATGATAGGGGAAATAAACATTTGCACAAAGATTGTAAAGCTTGTTCATGTTGGTGATCCCCAAAACTCTTCACTTTTGTTGTGTGAGTGAGAGTCTTTGTGTTATTCTTGTTCTACATTTCGTCTATTGCTTTTTATCTTCATCTCTTCATTTTCCTATTTACATTTTATTCGTATCTTTATGCTATAGAGTTGTATTTTCATCTTTATCTCTTGTTCATCATCCTTTAGTTTATTTGTATCATTTTGTTATAGGTTTGTATTTTTTATTACTCTCTTCTTCTAAATCTTTCCACATTTACTCTCTCAAAAAAATTCCCAAAAACCTTCATCTCCCTTCAGTCTCTCAAAAACTTTCAAGCTCCTGCCTATGGACGCATCGACATTCTCATCGAACGAACATATAAACTATAAATATTTCCTCATCTGGTTCGGATCTTTCATTTCTTTATTTTCCAGTGAGTTTTTTACTTCAAAAAACATGTGGGGAAATGTGCTCTGAAAGCATATGTAGTAGACAATAAATTAAATTTGGTATGCATATATTTTATGGACGATATTATTCTGTGATAATATTAAGTAAATACCAAAAAAATTCGTAAGTTCATTTATGTGATCTCAACCACGTATTGGTATGGGAGGATTGTGATTGAGATAAATGAACTTGAATAGTTCGCAGTAAAATAAAGTTATACGGTCCACTAGTATTATGAATACATGTGATCTAGATCTGGATTACTAGTGTAGTAAAACATTGTAGATGAGGTGCTTTATATATTAGAGAATATATAAAACTGGACCAGATATGTTTATTAATACTAAGTTGAATGTCATTTCGAAGTATTAATTAAATATATCAACTGATGATCATATACAAATAGATCTTAATCTTGAAGTTACTATGAACTCTTGTTTATGTTATATGAGTTCTTTGATTCACTTGTTAGGGTTTGTCAGAATGATCAGGCTAGAAACTTTTTTTTTATATATTGAAAACAAACAGAATGAGTACAAACCAAGCTCAACGAGCCAACCAAATACAATTACAACTGAACAACAGCCTCAAAAAACGCCAACTCACTAGGCTTAACTTTCAGTTTAGGAAACCTGGCTAATCTATTTCTCAAATTGAACTTGATCAACTGAGTAACATAACTGATAGACAACGATCTCAGCTCAAACACACAAAGACTTCTATTCCTCCAAATCATGTACACAGTAGCTACCAAGGCTGCAGCAAAGACCTGATGCTTCAGACCTTTCGGATTCCCACACATCCAGGTACACCAATGCTCATAAGAGCTCGGCCATAAATCCCTACCCAACTAGTCCACCATTTGGGCCCTGATCTGCTGAGAGAAAGGACAAACAAAAAATAAATGAGCATGAGATTCCTGCTCCAGTTCACAAACAGGACACAACAAAGAAGGCAGATCCAGATTACAGTAATGCAACTTGTCCCGAGTAAGGAGATGACCAAGAGTTGCTTGCCAAAGGATGAACCTATGCTTAGGTACAACCAAGGAGCACCAGACCACATTAGCAAAAGCAACTCTTTCCCTATTGAGTAACCTGTGATACAAAACTTTCAAGCAGAGTTTATCATTCTTGAGAGCCTCAGCTAAACTATTAGCAGAAAAAACAGTTCTCAACCTAACTAATCTCCTCCAATACCAACTAACATCCTGTGGAACAGAATAAGACCAGAAATCCTAACCCTTCAGATAAATTAAGTCCACCCATTTCACCCAAAGGATGTCTTGCTTACTAGAAACAGCCCAAACAAACTTAGCAAGGAGAACTGTATTCCAAGTGCAACATTCCTTAAAGCCAAGACCACCCATGCATTTCGGAAGACAAACTTGATTCCAGGCAGTGAAATGCAACTTACTACGATTAGAATTGCTGTCTTTAACTCCCCAAAGGAAGTTTCTACACAAGCGATCTATCTCCTTGGTGACACTCTTAGGGAGCATAAAAATGCTCATCCAAAAAGATCTAATACTCAACAACACAGAATTAACCAATTGAGCCCTCCCTGCAAACGAGAGATGACGGCTAGCCCAAGTATGAAGTTTCTGCTGAATCTTAGTGATGATGATAGCACAATCTCCAGCCTTCCACTTCGTTGTTCGAAGCGGAACACCTAAATACTTGAGAGGAAAGCACCCTTCAGTGAAGCGAAGCCTCTCTAGCAATTGATGAGTCTCTCTATCATCCAAACCCCCAAAGTAGACTTGAGATTTCTTCATGTTAGCAGACAAACCAGATGCCAAGCAAAATTCAGTAAAACCATCCCTCATTATCTGAACTGAACTTGAGACTCCCTTACAAAAAATAACCAAATCATCGGCAAAACAAAGATTGACACGCTTTAGAGGTTTGCACTTCGGATGGAATCTGAACCTCTTGTCCAAAGAGGCTTGACATAACATCCTAGTACAATACTCCATTGCGAGAACAAACAACAACGGAGAGATTGGGGCCCCATGTCTAAGGCCTTTTTTACCTCTAATCTCCCCTTGAATCCTACCATTCATAAGGATCAAATAAGAGGGGTCCTTCAAACACGCCATAATCCACTTGATAAACTTGTTAGGAAAACAAAACGCTGTTAGAATGGCCTCCATAAAATTCCAATCCAGCATGTCATAGCTTACAGATTGGTGATGCCTCCAGCTCTATCAGGGGTTCACAATGTGCTTCATATATCTATGCTCCGAAAGTATGTATCATATTCTACGCACATCCTAATTTATGAGAACTTGGAGCTGGATCAGGATTTATCGTATGAAGAGAAGCCAGTTCAGATTCTCGACTGAAAGGATAAAGTCTTGCGGAGCAAGACCATCGCCTTAGTGCAAGTGATGTGGAGGAATAGCAAAGTGGAAGAGGCGACATTGGAACTTGAGACAGATTTGCGGGATTGGTATCCCAAGTTATTCAAGTAATTTTGAGGACGAAATTTCTGTAAGGAGGGGATAATTGTAGCGTCCCAAATTTGCTAATAATAAGGCATAGGGCCTTGATTAGCATGCTGGGAGGGCAATAATTGATTTAATTATGTTAATATGTGAATTTGGTGATTATATGATTAGAAATGCATGTTTAGGTGAATTAAATATGCATGTGGGCAACATTTGGTTATATGGGGGCATATTTGTAATTTTAGCCCGTTGAGGGCATAAATGTGATATATGTGTATATTGTGATTGATACCACGAGTGAGTGGTGATATATTTGTGATGCACGATCCGAAATAGTTCTAGGGAGCAGTTTAGCTAAATAGTCACAACGGGGTCGAATACCTGGCTCGGGAGGAGCATAGGGGTATTTTGGGAACACAATTGGTGTTTTGGATTTACCAGGTAATGGGTAGTAATTCAGCAATTATTTGGACATGTCAAGATTTAACGGGGATTAATAGGAATACTCGAGAACTTAGCAGGATGTGGCATATAACGAAACTTCCCTTGCTGGCACTTGAGGATTAAGATAGACTTAAGGGGGTATTTTGGACTTTTTGGCTAAGGTATAGGCTTAAGCTTAGGCTGCTGAGATTCTACGAGCAGTTAGAAGGAACAGAAGGAAGACTCTCACCTCTCTCTCTCGCTCTCTCTCTCTCTCTCTCTCCCTCCCTTAGACTTTGGGAAGCTGTGAATTTGTGGAGAATTCAAGCCTAGGAATTTAAAGCTAGAGGTTTACTGAGCTTGGGGAGAATTAAAGTTTGTGGCAACTAGAATTTAGCTCAGGCCGAATCTAACACAGAGGTAAGGGATTAAAGCATGTTTTCTGTTTAGCTTTCTCTATTTTGTTAGAGTTTTGGGAATTGGAACTTGGGTGATTGAATTTAGGCTATGATGAGGCTTTCTGTTGGATTTCTGGATGTTAAAACTAGTTATGTTGTTTGGATATGAATCCTAGGCAGAATTCTAGGATTAAGGCTCGTAATTAGTAAGTTTTAGGGAGGTTAGCTCGTAAAAAATGCATGGAAATTCTGGGTTTAGAGGCTCAAGTTGCGGCCCTATTCATCAGGTGTCGTGGAGCAAGGTGTAGCACGCCGCGACTCATGTCCCTTAGCAGAGAGGCATTTTGCCTCTGACTTGAGCATGCTGCGGCCCTTAAGGGGCTGGGCCGCGACTCAAATGATAAATTTTGGCTGTTTGAGGGTTTTAAGCTCGGGAACCCGAATGTTGAGGCTCGGGAAGGGTTCTACTACCCGGTTTGGTAGGATCCATGGTCTCGGAGGCTAGATTAATATTCTTAATTTATTTATCATTTTGGAACTTGATGGATGGTTATTATGAATGCGTTGTGACTAGGTTTTCAACGAGACTCGAGTTAGAGGACTATGGTCGGGATCGCGGTATTCGGATAGCTGGGGACGCAAGTAAGAAAACTGTTGTACCCGTAGAGCAGAGCATGGCCCTATTGTTTGTATTGCAGGGTGCATCCCTAAAGCTTATGTTTAATATGCATTTAAATATATGTGAATATTATGCTATGTGATGCATGTGTTGTGAGTGAACGGTGAAGGCCGGGAACGGCGAAGGCTGAGAATGGCAAGAAGTCGGGTACGGCAAGGGGCCGGGATCGGCGCTGAGCACGCAGAGTGCAGGTCATTAGGGCGAGCCCCTCTTAGGGTGTAGGAGCCACCCTCTTGGTGAAGACTGCGAACCCAGGGCCTGGTAAAAGCACCTGGGATGGCGTTAGCCATTATGTGTTTAGCATGCTGGCTGCTTTGTTGTATATTATGGATTGTTATGCATATGTTATATGTTTTGTGTTGAGTTTTCTTGCTGGGCTTCGGCTCACAGGTGCTCTATGGTGCAGGTAAGGGCAAGGGAAAGATCGACCAACCATGAGTACGGAGATCATGGAGCAACAGGTACATGTGAGGCCTACTTGGCTAACGGGTAATAGTTGTTTTGTCGCCTAAGTCTACCATGTGTATATATTGATCTGAAATGTATTTTCTAAATAGTATTTTGGGTCCTAACTGTAAAACTTTCTAAGATTTCAATGAATAACCAAATGTTTTATACTTAATGTCTTTAAACGAGTTTTGTTTCAGTTTAGTCACACATTTAACCTAAAACCTCAATTAGCAAGCTAATGGCACATTTTTAACTCACTTAGTAGTGGCTCTAAGGAAGTAGGGCGTTACACGGACAATCGATTACAACGAACTCAAGTATTTTAGTAACAGTTCATGCATCATCCCCTAGCGTAACCACCAGTCCAATTGTCACTATGGTCGTCGTCCCTTCACCTGAAAATATGTACTGCGTCATTGAGGCCGCCTTTAGATCAGTCACAGATAATCCCGTCTATTCTAGGGTGGATCTAAAAAGCACATTTACTGAACTTACATTATCTACCAATATCGTTTGTACCCTTCAATTAGCGAGCTGCACGGTTACTATTAGCGGGTCATTATGTGGGAATTGAACTTGGCTAGCGTCCTCTTCCATGAAAATGATTGGTTGTTTTTCCAACCACTGTTGTTTTGATAACCGTTTCTCCGAGATAAATTCTATACCTTTATGAGTTTTGAGCTCCTGTATATACCTCTTTTGGGCTCCATTACTCGTGCTTGCCAAATGAGGTCCTCCGGCAATAGTAGCTATATCTCCTCCTACTATTGGGGGAGGGTCAACTTGGTTCGGATTCATCTGATCCATCTGAGTCCTCGGCTGGCCTGTCGTAGTTTATGGAGCTGGACGAGAATTCTACCCAAAATATTGATTGGGAGCAACTCGATTTCGGGCACACGGAGGTAACGGTCCAGCTCGAATGAGAGTCTCAATCTCATCCTTCAGTCGTCGGCAATCATTAGTATTATGACCAATGTCATTGTGGTATCGGAAAAACTTTGAGGGATCTTTCTTTGCCCTCTGATGCCTTAATGGCTCTGATTTATTCCACGGAAGGTTATTAGAGTTTGCCAAGAAGATTTGTTTCCGTGTATCCGTTAGGTCAGTGTAGGTGGCATAAATGGGCTTGAATTTTTCCCCGGACTTGTCCTTCTTTGTGTCGTTCTGGTCGCCTTCACCATTCCTTTTCCTCTTATTATTTCCTGCTTGGTTATTTTGGGTAACAGGTTGACCCATAGCTGCAACACCTGTCACCGCTCCAATGGGTTGGATAGAGGCCTAGCTGGTTCCTGCGATAGCAAATCATGCCTCTTCCAAGTTTATCCACTCCTGAGCTCGGGCCAATAACTCATCTACACTTTTAACCCCTTTTCGCTGGAACTCCTGCCATAGATCACCTCCTACCAGGATTCATATTCTCATCGTCATGAGTTTGGAGCTATCATCAGCGTCTCTAGCTCGTGCTGCAACGTTGGCGAATCTGCTCAGATATGTTTTCAAGGACTCACCAGGTTGTTGTTTTATGTTGGCCAATGAGTCGGCCTCTACTTGAGTTGCCTTTGAAGCTCGGAACGCTTTCTTGAACTTAGAAGACAGCTTCTTCCAAGAGCTTATCGAATTTTTTTGTACTTCTTGAACCACTCTCTAGCAGGTCCGATCAGAGTCGTGGGGAATATAATACACCTTAGGTCGAACCCGACATTGTGGGCCATCATCAACGTATTGAACATCTCGAGGTAGTTGGATGGATTTGTGTTTCCATCAAATGTTGACATGCTTGTCATCCTAAAGCCAATAGGATACACAGCTGTTGCAATGTTCGGGGCGAAATGTTCGAGCTCCTCATCGGAGTCACAATCATCAATCCCTTTTCCAGATAAGAGCTTCTTCATCTGCTCCTCCATCAAAGCCAGTCGCTCGAGGGTTGGTCTCTAGGTTAGCTGGGAGCTGTTCACCAACTCCAATCTTATTGTATGCGTTTGATGGATTATCGTCCCTCCAAGTTTGAGCTTGGTTAGGTGGGACATTCCCATTGTTGGGTACGATAGATGGACATCCCTCATGTTGAGTATAACTCACATTATCATTGTGAGCTGGATACCTCCTTTATGAATTCAGACAATCATGCAGGTCAGGATGTGCATCAAAATGAGGATTTTGTGCTAAACTAATATGATTCCTCAAGTCGTTCTCAGACCTGCCTCCACACTGGCTTCCCATCCAGTAACTTCCATTTGCAAAACTTACAGCCTGCGGCTGAGATCGAGGACCTAGATTATCAGCAAGTGCCTGTGGGACGTAAGTGTCTACTGACATGGGAGGATTTCTCCTACTATTTCCACAAGCTAGAGCGTCTCTTTGTGGGCACGATGATATAGGATGTCTAACCAGCGATGGCATATGTCTTATTGGTGAGGCTATCCTCGTTCCATTAGTTCAAACTAAATTAACATGCCTTGGTTCTACCCCAATGTCCCAAGTTCTCTGTGCCTGGGGTTCTGATTGTGACGCAGGAGGATTTGCTAGGGCGTTTTGTCTCCGTGAACTTGTCCCAGCTCGCCCTGGTGGGTTCTTATGGGCATTCCTAGGAATCTGAG
The DNA here is from genome assembly GCF_963169125.1 of Humulus lupulus. Taxonomy (NCBI): domain Eukaryota; kingdom Viridiplantae; phylum Streptophyta; class Magnoliopsida; order Rosales; family Cannabaceae; genus Humulus; species Humulus lupulus. The sequence goes on along the minus strand of NC_084797.1, from coordinate 107,119,108 downwards.
TAGAAGGCATGGAGCTGGGGGTCGCAATTCTGACTAACCGACTAACATGCAGATGATGGTTCCTGCAATGAATAATGGGCTGAGCACTTCGGTGATTTCACTCTAAAGGTACAGAGCTCAGAGTGGCGGTCCTGACAGAACAACTGGGTTTGGACCAGTTATTCCTATGGGACTTATGGGATCTACTTTGCCGCTTTCTGACATTAGCGTCGGTTGTAAGAGGGGGTAACCGAGCCAGGACCTCCTCGATCTGTCTGTTTGCCCTAGCGAGATGGCTCCTTAATTGGGCATTCTCCATCTCGATGGCTGTTAAATATCTTGGATTAGGATTTGGCGGGAGTGATGATGAACTCCCAACGTCGTCTTGGCCCATCGATTGCTTCCCATGACATTGCTGAACATCTGGCCCTTTTCAGTGGGAATGGTTGTATGATGTGCCTCTTGCACACTAGGCTGTTCCATTTCGTTATCATGTATTGATCGAGTAACCACCATGATGAACGTCGAATGAAACTTTTAAAGCACTAATTTCCTCTCAATGAAAGCACCAAACTGTTGACGCGGTTTTTCACCAACGGCAGATTTAGAAATCTAATAAGAGTATTAGTGCTAATTTGCAAACCATAATGAATTTATAAGAACCTTTTCATACACACACAATTTTACGTGGTTCAATGGTTAAAATCCACCTAGTCCACGGATAATATTATTGCTCCTTTCTCATAATTTGTGCATAGTTTCAATAATACAAAAAGGTCGTCCATTTTCCTGTCCATTATCCCTGATATTTATAGTAGAATTTCCTAGACAGGTTTGGGTATCTATGTGTATAAATATGGTATACATTTAATACAGATAATTCCAATTTACATTGGGATATGATTGCATAACAAAATATACTCCTGCTATCTCAGATAATAAATGATAAATGGGCAATACAGCCTGGGCATTAATGAGCGTATAAAGAGCCTCCAAGTCTCTTGGGATCCTTCAGTATGCGTCCTGACCAAGTTTCCACGAGCTAAATATCTTCATCGAGCTGGTGATCGAAGATTATCCAAACCTTAGTTTGGATTAACTTCAGAACGCCCTAAGGGAGATTTGGCCACTATATGTCTCAAACTGGACCGTCATCTTAAGAGGTGGCCTGATAATTACCTAAATGTCGTATTGCTAAGTCCTAACTTGAGCTGCTCACATCATTATTAGCTAGATGTTTTACTTGTCTGCTTTTCCATATATTCATCTGTCAACTGTATCCCTAGCTGAGTGATTAAACTCGTGCTGATTTTTAGGGTACAACACCATGGCTAAGTGATAATTATGTGTAATTAATTAATTAACTAATTAGTTTTTATTTTGAAAAAAAATTATATTAGTTAAAATAAATATTAATCAGTGTTTGGATTAATATTTGAGAAAGTTAATTATTATCTTATTATAAGATAATTATTTAAACTCATAGTTTTTAAGATAAGGTTAATTTTGAATTTAAGTGATATTTTTTTTGGGAATAAATATGTTATCTCAAAAGTAATTAAATACACAAATGAGAAAAACAAGGAGGCACCATACAGTGGCGCCACTCATGTGCCACATTATCCTTGGGATTTGAATTTTGAATTTTAAATTAATTTATATATTTAATTATTATTTTTAAATTTGATTTAAATTAAATAATTAATTAGGATATAACTGATTAGTTTTAAATTATTAAATTAAATAATAATAAAATAGTTTAATTTATCTTTATAAACCTGAAAATAAGTGATACTTTTTAAGTCAGTTATTTTTTGTTATCAGACTCTCTCAAAGAAAATAAACGATAGAATTTTTTAAGCTTGAAATTCTAGAAGTTTCCAATAAGCCTTCTCTCTTCTCGAAACTCTCTAGATCTCAAGTGCTCAGAATATCTTGAGAGTCTAAATAATCAACATGTGAATCCTACGTGCCCACACACGTCCTTGTGTGTTAGAGGAACGATTTGGAAGGCTAGGTGTGGGCTTTCACTTGGATAGGAATATCATTAACTATACTAAAAGACTCAATGAATCTTGATAGGCTCCAAGAGGTAATCTCTATTTTCTTGTATGTGGTAATTTAATGAATATGTATATGTATTGATCCTAGCTGGTATTAATGTATTTCTAAAAATTCCCCTCACCTACCTTCTGCTGCCTATTTTGATTTTATTCTATTTAATACCAACAATATTCCTTTTGTAACTAGAATATTTTTTCTATGGTCAAACGATATAGCTAGTGATTCGAGCACTCATACAATTTGAGCTAGTCCTTTTTGGTTCATTGAGTCAATCCTAGAAGGTGCCATTTACTAGGTGGAATGTTGTACAATAAATTATGTACAACATCTACCCCCACGTTTGCGCTCGTGCACGCATAGTGGGGACTTTATCTCAGCCATGCAAATGGATCCAACTCATGTTCCATAGATAAATTTTCATAAGGACACTTGAGCACTTCTGCTAGGGACTCTTTAGAGAGAAATTTGAGGATAAAAAGAACATAATGATTCCATGTTCAATGTCTAAAGTTGTAAATGATTGTATTGCTAGGAAATCATGATCACTGTGACGTTCCTCAAGCACTAATCAACATCTCGAGCACCCGATGATTAAATTGTACTTATGGGTTGTGATTCAATCACACTTACATAAGGCTTTTCAGGAACCACAAGTACAACAGTGATTCATTTACACTTACAAGTATCGTATGCATCACGATAATTTAATGTAAGTTACAGATGGTGCCTTCACGATTCAATCATACTTATAAGCAACTTCTCAAGTTCCACAAAGACAATGGCGGTTCAATCGAACTTACAAGCGTCGTGTGCATCATGTCTATTCAATCACACTTATAGATGGACTTTAGCAGTGGCAATGAATCTTAATGGTTATGGTTTGATCTCATGTAATTGCATTAGTGCGTGATGTGCAATGAGAATACCAAATTAGTGTTCATATTGGATTTCGAGCACCCTCCCTAGTGAATGACAATTTAATTCTGTACAATATTATTTTTTTTTTTTTAAAAGAAAGAATAAGGATCTACATTTCTTATTATTGTATTTTTAAAATGTATGGTTGCTCAAGAAGCAACCAATTCGACAAAAACAACAAAGATAATTCAACCGTTGATAAACAAAAACACAAAACACTAAAGGATTAAATATGGGTAAATTGTCCGACAGCTAACAACAAAATTAGCATAGGAGCACATTCATTTTCCTCCTCAGGCTTTGCAAGTTGTCGATCAAATTTCTCTTTTGACATTAGGTGTCCTATCCTTTTGAGAATTTTCTTAAGGAAGAGATCGCACATACTACATGAAGTACCAAAAAGCCTTAAATAACATATTTTAAATGATAGTTCGTCATCTCAATACATAATTAATTATTTTGATCTTTTTTTTGGTCTACAAAAACTCAAAAAAATATGTATAAATTATTTTATAACACACTTCTAATCTTTAAATAACAATATTACTTATTTATTATCATTTGTTTCAAAAACTCCTTACTGCTTCAACTTTATGAGCTTGTGAAAAAAAAACAATGTGAAGCTATTGAGGGTGAGTTTCTTATTGTGATTTGAAATCTGTTAGTGGATTTATTTGTGATTTAGAATTAGAGTTTAGTGATTAATGATAATGAGGAAAAATGTTTATTTTGAATTTTATGGGGAATTTTCATATTTTTTTGTATTAAGTTATATTTTTATGAGTAATTAGGACATTCTAAGTATGCTGGGAGATAATTTTGTGAGATCCATTAAAAAGAGAATGAAATTCGTATTATTATTATTATTTGAAGCAAAGACCACATTGAAATTAGTATTTATTAGAGCATCTCCAATGAAGTGCCAAAAAGCTGGTGCAATGCTATATTTAGCGCATCTTACAAAAAGTATAACTCCAATGGTGTTGCAAAAAGTGTGTCAAATTTGGCACAAAATATAGTATGGGCTAAATTTGAGACGTCAATAAATGCTACTTTTTTATTTACCATATTGTCCTAATTATTATAATTGAGTAGTTGACAATTAATGACTAATCATATATCATTTTTTATTTATTTGTTTAATAGCAAATTTTTTAAAGTACATAATTTGGGTAATAATCCAAAATTAATTTTTGTATGTTTTCAATAAATATTAAATGAATTATTGACTTTTTTCTACTAATTTGCATCTTGTGCATTAGAACACAATTGAAAATATTGGGCCAAATATAGCATTAACTCATTTTTTGTGCTAAATTTGGCACAAAAGTTACATCTTGCATTGTGTCAGAAGGAATGGCCAAAGTTGTTTCTATTCATTGAATTGTAAAAGCTAAACAATACAACTTATATGGACCCCTGTGAGGTGACCAAGAGTACAAGATAAACCAAGAAAAGGACATATGTCCACTAGCTAAAACAACCAGAATAGAAACAAATAATATAGTAATTAGAGTTAATTAACCATAACTAAAACAGAACCATTTTATGATTTAACATCCCCCGCAAACTCATCAGGTAGGGGTGCATGGTGAGTTTGGATCTCAACTCCTGAAAGTGATAAGTAACAAGAGGTTTGGTGAGGCAATCAGCAAATTGGTCAGTGGAAGGCGTGAACACTAGTGAAATAGATTGGCGATTAACATGCTCACGAACGAAATGATAATCCAACTCAATGTGTTTCATGCGTGCATGGAAAACAGGGTTCGTAGCTAAGTGGAGAGTGTTGATGTTGTAACAATAGAGAGTATGTGGAGAGGACATCGACCCAAAAGCAAGGCCGGTGAGGCAGAAAAGGAGAGCGCTGGACCCAGAAAGATACACGGCCCTAAAAGAGGAGGTTAACAAGTTGAAGGCAAATGGGTTCATCCGAGAGGCATTTTACCCACTATGGGTATCAAACCCAGTGCTAGTCCCGAAGCCCAACGGAGGACTTGTGTGGATTTTACCAGCCTCAATAAGGCCTGCCCTAAGGACAGCTTCCCGCTTCCTAGGATAGACCAGTTAGTAGACGCCACAGCAGGGCACGAGCTACTTAGCTTCATGGACTCATATTCTGGGTACAACCAAATACCCATGAACCCGGGTGATGAAGAGCACACTTCGTTCATAACAGACAAGGGGTTTTATTGCTATAAAGTGATGCCCTTTGGTTTAAAAAACACAGGTGCCACTTATCAAAGGCTGGTGAACAAAATGTTTGCAAATCAAATAGGAAGGAACATGGAAGTATACGTGGATGATATGTTGGTAAAGACAAAGAAGGCGGGGGAGCTCACCAACGATCTGATGGAAATGTTCGACACCCTTCGAAAGTTTAGAATGAAGCTGAATCCACTCAAATGCACCTTCGGAGTTTCGTCAGGAAAGTTCCTGGGTTTTATGGTGAATTCCCGAGGTATCGAGGCCAATCCTGAAAAAATCAAGGCCTTGCTGGAAATGAGCCCACCGCGATGCAAAAAGGAGGTGCAATGCTTAACGGGGAGAGTAGCAGCCCTCAATAGGTTCATCTCCAGGTCTACTAACAAATGCCTCCCTTTCTTCAACATCCTAAAAGAGAACAAAAAGTTCGCTTGGGATGATGAATGCCAAGATGCCTTCACCAAACTAAAGGAACACCTTGGAAAACCACCCCTTTTGGCCAAGCCAGAAAAAGGGGAAAAGTTGTATTTGTATCTAGCTGTATCAGAGCATGCCATAAGCGTTGCCTTGGTTAAGGGGGAAAAGAAGTACCAGCATCTTGTGTACTATGTGAGCAAACGGTTGATAGACGCAGAAGCTCGGTACCCAGAAATAGAGAAGTTAGCATATGCCCTGATAGTGGCTTCTCGAAAGTTGAGGCCCTATTTTCATGCTCATGCTATTGAGGTGCTCACAAACACCCCCCTGTGTCAAGTCTTGCACAAGCCGGAGACTTCGGGAAGGTTGTTAAAATGGTCGATTGAATTGAGTCAGTTCGACATCACTTACACTCCAAGGAACTCAATCAACAGGCAAGTACTTGCAGATTTTATAGTCAAATTTGCACACCGACCCCAAGAGGAGGGGGAAATAGAAGAGAATGAACCGGCGCATGAAGAGGAAAAGCACCCAGAAGAATGAAGCCTCCATGTAGATGGGGCGTCTAACGAAGGAGGAGCCGGCACTAGCATTGTGATGACAGGACCTGAAGGGCATAAGATGTATTGTGCCTTGAGATTTGGATTCGAAGCTTCCAATAATGAGGCAGAATATAAGGCGTTGTTGGCCGGCCTGCGGCTAGCTAAGGAATTAAAGGTAACCCACTTACATTTCTTTAGTGACTCACAGCTGATAGTGTTTCAGGTGAAGGGTGAATACCAAGCTAGGGGTCCAAAAATGGCTGCATATCTCACCAAGGTGAAGGAGTATTTGGATCAGTTCGAAAAATACACTATAGAACAGATCCCAAGGGAGCAGAACACAAACACCGATGCACTCGCGAAACTCGCCTCCACACGAGACGAAGACACGCTTGAGTCCATACCGGTCGAATATCTCCCCAAGCCGAGCATAGCAGAAGAAAGGATCAACATGGTCAATAGCACTGAGGAGTCATGGTTTGCACCCATTGTGAGGTACTTAAATGACGGGACCTTGCCTTTGGACAAAAAAGAGGCCCGCAAACTGACTTACAAAGCCGCTTAGTACACCCTAGTAGATGGAACCTTGTATAAGAGAGGCTTCTTCACCTCGCTCCTACGGTGCGTAGATAAGGGAGAGGCATTAAAATTTTTACAAGAGATACACGAAGGGGAATGTGGAAACCATGCTGGGGGGCAGTCCACAGCAAAAAAGGCCATCCGTCAGGGGTATTATTGGCCTACCATGGAGAAGGACGCAAGTGACTTCGCGAGAAGGTGTGACAAGTGCCAGAGACATGCGAATTACCCTCGACAGTCACCAAATGAGCTGGTGAGCATGACCAGTCTATGGCCCTTCGCTGTGTGGGGGATTGACTTGATTGGAGCACTGCCAATAGGAAGCGTAGGAGCTAAATATGTGGTGGTAGCAGTTGACTATTTTACTAAGTGGGTGGAAGTAGAGCCTTTAGTCAACATAACGGCTAAGTAGATCACCACCTTTGTCAAGAAGTATATTGTCTGCAGATTTGGAGTACCTTACAAGATTATCTCCGACAATGGAACGCAGTTTGAAGGAGGAATGTTTGAGGAATACTGCTAGGAAAAAGGAATCAAGAGGATTTTCTCCGTAGTAGTACATCCACAATCCTATGGACAAGTAGAGGCCATCAACAAGATCCTGAAAAGGAACTTGAAAACGAAGTTGGAAAAGTTGAAAAGGGCCTGGGTCGAGGAACTCCCCAATGTACTCTGGGCCTACAGAACCACCCCTCGTTCCACCACTAGGGAGACACCTTTCGCCTTGGCCTACGGCTGCGAGGCTGTCCTTCCGATAGAAATGAAGATTAACTCCATCCGCACTCAAACATATGATGACCAGGCAAATATCACGGCATTGGTCAGGAACTTGGACATGCTAGAAGCCAAGAGAGAAAGGGCGCAACTGAGGTTAGCCACATATCAGCAACGAGCAACGAGGTACTACAACTCAAGGGTGTGAGAGAGGATGTTCAGGGTAGGAGACTTGGTAATGAGGAAAGTACTCCCCAACACGCGAGACCCGAGTGCGGGGGTACTAGGGGAAAACTGGGAGGGACCCTACCAGGTCGCTCAGTGCATACCACCAAACACCTACAAACTGGCCCGCATGGATAACACCATTATACCTCGGGCGTGGAATGCGGAACACCTCAAGAAATACTACCAGTGAGACTTCTGCACCCGGTGCAAAGAAGACCTATGTTTAGTTTGTTCCCTGTTATGTTCACTTAGTAAGTAAGAATTAAAGAGGCTACCTGGGTAACCTCTTAATTAGATTTAACCCTTTCATATATGTCATTGTAACCCGCACGCTATGAATGAAACTGTTCACCACTTCACGTGTCATTTTTCTCCTCTATAGCACCCACCAAAGTGCTTGCTGAAATAAATTTCACCAAGCACTTTGTGGGGGGGGGGGGGGGGGGGGGGGGTAGGACAGGAGGCAAAATATACAACAAAGAAGAGGATCCTAAAAAGGACCCCTACAAAGGACTCCTAAAAAGGACCCCTTGTCTCGGGACCCCTTATCAGGAGGATCCTAAAAGGACCCCTTATATCAGGACCTTAAACGAGGCCCTTATATATGTAAAAAAAATGTGATGAACCCTTATAAACAGGAAGAAGACCTTGCAAGGCATCTCTTGAGTTCACAAGGATTAGCTACCCTTGTGAACATCAAGGAGGCCAAAAGGTCCTACAAGAAAAGCCTCCAAATAAAGGCAGATGCTCCCACGAGAGGAAAAGCCTCAGGAAGAGCACCCACCAATAAGCCTAGAGCGGCCACCAAGCCATCTAGCCAAAAAGAGTCATAAAAGAGACCCTTGGAAAAATAGTACTATGAATAATGACGAGAATGACGCTTCTCGCAAGAAATAATAAGCGCGCGCAAAAATATATATAAGGATAACTAGAACCCAAGGGGTCAATATATCCTTATAAGAACAGTCAAGACACACCAAAGAAGGAGCTATTGAACCCCTTCACACGGGCTCCAAAGGACCTCAAGCCTGATAAATAAAAAAGAGAACCTATCGAACCCCATCATGCGAGCTCAAAAGGACACAGAGGAATAAAAGATGAATGATCGCATATGTATATATAAAAAAGAGTTTTGATAACATAACAAGACTCGGAGAAATTACAAGAAAAATAAGGATCGAACGAGCATACACCCACAGTGGACTAACTGACAAAAAGTCGCAAAATGATAATCTTAAGGCCTCCTGCCACGGGCGTTCCACTCAGCCGCCCGGGCAACGGCGTGCTCGCCAAAGGAGGAGAAATCGAAGTTAGGATTCTACCTCCATACTCCATAAAGGGCGCGCTCTATAATTCTATACTCAATAGCTGCCTTGTCCGCCTCCACAGCCGCCTTGTCCGCCTTTAAGGAAGCGACCCTCCCCTACAACGCTGCGATAGTACCCTTGGCACCCTCAAGTTCAGTCTCTAAGCTGGTGACCCTTTCCTGCAGCATCGTGGCCTTGGAAATTGCCATCTTCATCTTTTTTGATATGGAAGAAGCCTTCGCCAAGGCCTTCTCTAGCTTAAGCCTAGTTTCAACAAGTTCCCTCTCGAGCTCCTAGACCTGGACCGTAATACGGTCCCTCTCAGCATTCAACATGGAGAGGTCTTGAGCCGAGTCGACAAATCGTTGAGCCACTGTATAGGTCTGCACAAGAAAAATAACAATAACAATGATAAGCAACAAAAAAAAGAGAGAAAAAATAGATAAGGCTGACATAAGATGCATGAACTCACCCAAGCGGCGGAGCGCGCAAGAGTCTCCCTGAGCTCCGATATAGCAAAACTCCCAAGACCACTCCAATCAGCTTCAGGAAGGTCCGTGGCGATCTGGACATACCGCCGCCCATAAGAGGCTGCCATGCGGCCCACCTAGGGTGCCCCTTCTGAGCCAAGGGCACTTGTTTGAGTAAGGACAGATGGCCCGCTCACCGAAGGAGGAGGGGGCACAAGCATATCGGAAAAATGAGCCCCCGATGGACCAGGAGGGGGGGCAGGAAGATCGGAAAAGTGAGCCCCCGTTGGACCAGGGTCAAGGGAAGCCTGAGGGAAAGCATCGAAGTCCTAAGAATAAGGACAGACGAAATACCCTGGCATGGCCTGTTGATCCTGAGAGTGGGAGGCCATGTCAGGGTCTGTAGGGGCTAAAGGAGGGCATCCCCCGGGAGACGAAGACAGTTGGTGGGGTTGCCAATGTCCAAGGGAGACCCCCTCTGGCACACGCTCAGCCTCACCCTCGTCCGAGCGATGTTCAGCCGAAGTAGCCTTTTTCTTCTTTGATCCAGGAATACTCCACAACAACCCGGGATCCGAAACCGGGGACAACTTGTGAAAGTTGAGTTTGTCCACGGTGAAGAGGTATGTAGCCATTTTCTTGGTAGGGTTAGCCTTGACGAATGCATCCACTGCATCCGCCTCCGACCCAACAACTTCAGGCATGGCAAAATGCTCTGCACAATCCACACAGTTGCTGACACAAACATAAGTTCCAAAACAGTAAGTTTAAAAAAAAGGGGGGGGGGGGGGGGGGGGGGGGCTTGAAGTACTTACTAGGAGCAGAGCAAAAGTGCTCACGAACAGAGAGGGGACCCTTCACAAAGAAAAAGTCCTGCTTCCAGGACCCTGGGTTGGACACAGCGCCCTCTATCAAGGGGACCGAAGTATTGGATTTATGTGGGAAATAAAAGCCCTTGGACTTAGGAGAGGGCATGAGATTGTACATGAAATGCACCTCTTGGGCCGTAGGAGCACGCTGGACACGATCCATACACGAGATGAAGAGGCAACTCAAGGTCAGCCAACTGTTGGGCGCCAGCTGGAGTGGAGCAAGGTCAAAATAATTGAGAACCGTGACGAAGAACGGGTGTAACGGGATTGTACCACCTGCTTTCAAGATATGCTCGCTCATAGCCACGTAACCCGGATTTTGGCAGTCAGCTCGGCATGTGCTCAAAGGGACATATAATGTGTAGCCTGGGGGAACACGGTAGTTCTCCATTATTTCCAACAATTTATTTTCGGACACGTGGGACACTAGAGTGGATGCCAACAAGGGTCCAGTGTCCTGATCATCGGTCACCTGTCGCCGCCCTCTCTTCGGCATATCTGCAAAACCAAAAGAAAAAGGTGAGGTGGAAACAGAGCACTTTACCCTCCATTTTTTCTTCTTAGCAAGGGTCTTCCACCGAGGCACCGGGTATGAAAGCGCTAAGCAAGGGTAGATCGAGAATAAGGGTTGAGGAGAAGACGGGACGGCCCCATGACAGTCACTAGGGGAAAACGGGTTAGGAGGCTCAGGCGGGAGATGTCCCTCCATAAACTCCAACTCCATCTGCAAATCTAAAAGGGTCACCCTAAGGTTCGCTACATGGTTGTTAAGGTCAAGGGGGAAAGGTACTCCGTCTCCCCTCAACACCGAGTCTATTTCGCTCTCTACCACCCAAAATTTACACCTAAGCTTAGCCATATGCTCAAGATGACGAATGTGGGCCTGCCTTAAGGTGTCATAGTCATGGTGAGGATTGTCCTCAGGGGACTCTGAGTCTGAAGACAAGTCAACAAACTTGACCCCCGGAGGAGCGTTGAATGGACCATCGCATGCCATGAGACCTCGTCCCGAAAGCAAAAAGGGTTCACGTATAAATGAGAGGATTACTACAAAACACAAAGGAATTGGCTCAAAACCATCAGGTACAAGCGCTCTAAATAACCCACTACGGGGTATGAATAAGGGCATGCAGGTGGGTTAACTCACGACAATCTCAAGCCAAGATACACCCTCCCGAGTGGTGCTAATTTGGACCCAATAAACATAATGGGGAAAGAAAGCATACCTCAAGCAAGTAAAATTGGGTGTTGTCGTGGTCAAAAGGAGGTCGGGGGCCGAAAGCACCGTCACAGTCAAAAAGAGGCAAGTGGCTGAAAGTACGTGTCTGCAAAAACAAAGGGAAAAGGTGTGTTAGCCCTCAAATACCATAATGGATATAGACATACAAAAAATGAACTCAAATACATATAAAAAAAAAGAGGGAAAAGATAGAAAAAGTGAGGTTGTGGGGGTTCGAACTCCTCACCTCTTGAAAAGAGTAAGGTTTCCAAAACCACTAGGCTAAGGGGATGGAGTGTAAATAATAGGCTAGACATGAATGCCTATTTATAAGAATAAAAATGAAAGTCTACTAGAGCACCTAAAGGTCCTCTCCTAGACTGGGGGGCAAGTGTGGATGCTCAAAATTTCATGCTTGTAAAAGACCCAAAGTACATGCTCAGGTCCCATGAACGTCTAAATACATGGTTGAGTCGCGGTGTCCTCGGGCCACCATCGCCTCGCGCAGGTACATGAACGCCTCGCGTGCCCAGGCGTCTCGTGAGACCTCTCTATCTCGCATGCCCCTGCTGCCACGCAAACGCCTCACGTGCCCAAGCGTCTCGCGAGGCCTCTTGGTCTCGCACGCCCCTGCTGCCACGCAAACACCTCGCGTGCCCAGGCGTCTCGCGAGGCCTCTCCGTCTCGCACACCCCTGCTGCTGCGCAAACGCCTCGCGTGCTCAAGCGTCTCACGAGGCCGCACATGAGCGCCTCGCGTGCCCTAGGCGCCTCGCGAGGCCTCTACGCCTCGCGCGCCCATAGTGCCTCGCGTCTGTGTTGCCTCACCGGCCTTATTGCATGCTATACCCACCTCGTTGAAAAGGCCCTACGTCACTTGGTGGGGTTGGGGCCACCAACGAAATACACCCTCTCCAGTTAGCCGGTTGGGACCACTTACAAGAAGGCCAACCAGATATGTTGTTCAAGGTTGCCCACAAGAGACAAGAAATACGGACAAGGTACATTTAAATGGGTACACACATGTTGCATAGATGAAGACACAGACCTGACACCTGCCGACAAGTAGTGGCGATAAGGGGCAGTACGAAGAGTGGCGGCACCACTTCCACACCCCTGACCATGTACTGGAGCCAACACCACTACCCCTGAGACCACTCTCCTGACAGTGTACTTGCGTACCATCTAGTCCCCTTGACCACAATGTATCAGGGGCCATTAGAGCCCACTATAAAAGGAGCCACACTTTCACATGGAAGGGGGTTGAAAAGAAAAATTGTAGTATCATACCATAAGATATACAAGTTCCTTTCACCATTTTCTTTCTAGAACTATTCTTTAAGTTTCTGATTAGATTTTTAAAGTTTTTCATTGATAAGTTTCATATTTTGATTTTTCTAACTTAACTTCGTTGACGATTTCTCAGGTAGTTATTTGAGTAGGGATGGGTTGTGTTTGATTATGTGCTATTGTTGGGGAATTAAGGGTGTTGCCTGTACTAATGACAGACGCCATACGGAACCGGTATGGGCGCTAATACCATGTCCGAAGGAATGGCTAAAGTTGTTTAGATTTCTTGAATTGTAAAAGCAGAACAATACAAAACTTGTATGGACCCCCTGTGAAGAGACCAAAAGTACAAGATAAACCAAGAAAATGACATCTGTCCACTAGCTAAAACAACCTGAACAGAAACAAATAAAATAGTAATTAGAGCTAATTAACCATAACTAAAACAGAACCATTTTATGCTTTAACACATTGGAGATGGTCTTACGTATATGGGATGGGAATATTTTGTGGAGTTTCCCGTAAACTCACCATTAAATTACCTTGGGCGGGTCCAATACATACAACCATAAAGTTCTGTCATTGCGTAGTAGGCCCGTCCAACTCATGCGCCTCGTGTTCTATAAAAAAAACTCAATTTCCAAAGAAACTTTACTACTTTATTTTGTTTGATCTGATATACTTTACCACTTTCTTACGTCTCCAGGTACCTTCATGATTCTATCAAAGTTTCGACGGTATATTTTATGGTTTTATTGATTGAAAAAGGAGAGATTTCAGTTTTCTTGATATTTATTATTAATGACAAAAGAAAGAAATCAGTTTATACCTATTTTCTTTAGTATTGATATATTCAAATATATTTTATTTTAATAGTATTATTTTTGTTGAATTTCGTTTCCCCCTTATTAGAAAAGTAATGCTTTCCTTACCATTTGGTACCGGATTCCCTAAACCTCTCTCTCTTACGCAGTTGATTCTCTCAAACAACCTGAAAAAGTCTCGAACGCCGATCCATTTCTCCCTCCCTACTCCGCCAATGGACATGTCGGGAAATCAAACTACGGCACGAAACAGTGACGACGGCCCAATCAGCCAGGGCCCTCTCAGTTGCTACCAAAACGTCGTCGTAATGAGGCACGGCGATCGCATGGATAACTTCGTGCCCCTCTGGATCTCCACGGCCCCGCGGCCTTGGGATCCACCCCTGTTCGAAACCGGTCTAACCCGGGCGCACGTTACGGGTCGGAACCTCCGAAACAATCTGGGTTTCCCAATCCACCGGGTCTTCGTGTCGCCGTTCCTTCGTTGTGTTCAGACCGCTGGAGAAGTCATATCCGGTCTCTTCACTCTCGTCGATGATCCTAACGCCCTGACCAGCCGCGGCGGCTCTGTCCCAATTGATACCTCGAAAGTCAAAGTCTCGATTGAGTACGGACTCTGCGAAATGCTAAACAACGAAGCTATTCGACCCCAGTCGGCTCCACGAGATGGAGAGTTCGGTTTCAAAGTTTCCGAGCTGCAAGCTTTGTTTCCGGCTGGAACTGTGGATCGATCTGTAGAACCTGTGTACACCGAGGTCAGAGGCAAATTTCTCAACTTCTTTTATTAGTCCCAAAACTGTAGCGTTCGCCTAATATGTGTCGTTTTCTTGATAAACCTGCAGTTGCCTAAGTGGCCAGAGCAAGTGAGCGCATCAAGAAATAGATATGCTCATGTCATTAAAGCCCTTGCTGACAAATATCCCACTGAGAACCTACTTCTTGTAACTCATGGTAAAGCTGTAATCTTATATATGCACATATATATATAGGATAAATCTTTGGTGGGGGCGTACGGAACGCCCCCATCACTACGGAAATAAATGCATACACACATAAAATATACGTGTGTATAAAAATAACTCGTGTTCTATGAAGTGCAGGACACCAAAATCATACTTCGTGTTCTATAAAAAAAAACTGCACTTATATATATATATGTGTGTGTATGCATTTATGTTTGATTTTTATACTTTGGGTTCAGGGGAAGGCGTTGGGGTTGCAGTGTCGGAGTTCATGAAGGGTGTTTCTGTATATGAAGTAGAGTATTGTGCCTATGCACTTCTGAAAAGGCCAATCTTTAACAGAGACGACTTATATACAGCTGGAGAATTTCAGATAGAGACACACAAAGGCCACACTGGTATCCGATATCTACCTTTAGCCACAACTGATGAAGATGAAGAAGCCAAGTGATCTGTCTTCAACGATGATTACATCTGAGACTCATTATGCTTTGTTTTGACACTCATTTTTTTATGGTCATCGCAACAAATTTCTCACCATTTCTGTTCCTTTTTTTTTGGTTTAATTTGATTTTCGTGTATTGGCGCTAGCCCTTTTTTGGGGTTTGATTAATGATGAAATTGTGGAAAATATTATCTTTCGTGTCAAACATGTCTTGGCTTCAGTAATAAAAACAAATAAAGGTTGTGCTTACATGACTGTAGATGGGAAATGAATGGTACACAATTAACATTCTTCAAAGCAAGTCAACATCATTATATTGACTTATAAAATTGACCAAGAGATTTTGCTTCTTTCATGTTTGATAAGCAAAGTACTGTAAACATAAAATAGATAATTAATTATCACAAAATGATCATGAGCATAGAAAAAATAAGCACAATGACTAGTCAAATCGTCACACAGTCTTTCCTTATATAAAGACTATTGCCAGAGCAGCAGGTTCTTGTAAAGTTCTAGTTAAGTGATAAAAAAAACTAATACAAGTTTATATATTAATTTGATGTAATGTAACTGTAAGTCACCGCTGTGATGATTTCGGAAGCAGCTAAATATGATCAAACATGTCTATGGGGAAGTCATCAAAGAAGCAGTCAGGCTCCGAGTCAAATTTCTCTCTTACAACACCAGTTCTAATAGTTTCTGGGGGTTCAAGAAACGGTGGTCCAAAATCTAAATCTGCAACATTTCCAAGTTTCGAAGAATCCACAGAGCTGAGCATGTCGAAATAAGGGTCGCTGAATCTGGCCAAATGGTCTCGGCTTTCTGATGAAAATGTGAGGTCTGATTGGGCCTGTAATGCCGGAGGGAAAGTGATTAATGGTTGTGAGCCATTGCAGAGATTATTCTCAGTAGTGTTAAACTCTGCCTGATGAGTAAGATCTTGATCAAAATTAAACAGTTTCGAAGGATTGACTAGATCTGGTAGTGGCAACATTTTGATCGTCTCTGAATTCTGAATGCCCGATGATGAGCTTTGCAAGGCTGTTGATGATGATTCTCCTTCTGATGAAAGAGAGATATTTCGAGCCTAATGATAACATAACAAATATTATCCAACAAGAACTAGTGACAACACGAAGGGCATTGTATTAATAAAATGAAAATTCAATTCTTTGTAAATTGCACTATTCTTTCTTGTATGTTTCACCTTCTTTTCTCTTTTCTTTAACGTGATTTAAAAGATAAAGCCAAAGTGCAAAGGAGTATCTATTGACAATCTTTGAAAAATATCCTACCACACCACTACCTCTTCCAGTGCCACATTGTTCTGGGTAAAGATATGAATAAAAGAAAATGACTGAAATAATCTGGTATCATATAAGTGCAGGACACCAAAATCAGAAATCAGGCATATACACTTTAGAAGGAAATTTTGGTCTGTAAGTTGTTCAAAGTTACATCAAACAACAAACTGCAAATAACTTTAACGATGGATTCTATTTACCTCAAAACTGGGAACCTCGTGATCACTAGAAACTTCCACCTTGTTTTTCTGCGATTTGGAGGAGGTTGGGGGTGATTGCAAAATCCTTGCTAGCCTTTTCTGCCTGCTACTCCAAAAGTTCTTAACATCATTATCAGTTCTTCCCGGCAAATAGGTTGCTATTCTAGCCCATTTGTTCCCAAATTGTGCCTGTAACTCTATCACCACCCTCTCCTCCTCCAATGAAAACTTGCATCCACTAAGAAAATTTGACAATCCAAACACAGTTTAGAACAATCCCATGTTAATGTTAGACATATGTTCTTATTATGTAATACTCAAGTGGAGATTGGGAGAGAATGAGAATATGAGTGATTATCTTACTTTTTCAAATTGGGTCTAAGTTTATTGACCCAACGGAGACGGCAAGACTTGCCAGTCCTCTGAAGAAGGCCTTTGGATCGAATGGAGCTCCAGTCTCTGGGACCATACTTCTTGACATGGTTAATCAGTACCTCGTCTTCCTCAGCCTTCCAAGGCCCTTTTCTTATGCCTTCTTCTCTGTTCCCTGCCATTTCTTCACTCTTTTCTCACACTTCAACTAGGCATTCTCTTAACACTTCAGACCAACTCAGCGTCCCTCTACAGAAGTTTTCGCTGTGTTTTCTGTTTTTTTGCTTTAGAATGTTCTGAAAATCGAAACTCAACATCTTAACTGTTACTTCGATTTTCTTAGGGTAGTGACGGTTAAGGGCGGTTATGGTCACTACTCCCACTATAATGCCCACGACCCCAATTTTTCTCTTTTTAAAAATGTAAATTAAATTACGAAAATAGGCCTCCTCGTTTTTTCTTTTTCTTTCTCAAGTTAAATACAGTGAAATTGATTTGTTCCGCTGAAAAAAAAATCATAATTTAGAGGAATTTTTAAAAAAATGAACATATTCAAATGAAAATTAAAGTTTTTCATGCCTACTCCCAGTTGGTACAACTCCCAAGATATCCAGCGTTCATACAAGCCTCACAATCATTACACCTTTTATTTGTATGAAGAGAAATTATATTAATATACGAGGCATAAATACCCAATTTTGTTACCTTTAAATATTTAATTTTGTATTTTTACTATTAAAAAAATACTTGAATATATATTCTAAAATATTATTTTTGTCAGGATTTTGAGTGTTGGAACAATTAAATATGTTGACTAAGCAAATGTTGAATATATTTCATTTTTTTTAAATATTTTAAATTAGAAAAATAAATTTAAAAGATATTCTGAATTAATACAAATTTAAAAAATAAACATTTTGAGCACAAAAATTCTGAGTGATACATATCCAATAGAGGAAGTACTAAAAAAAGTAATATTTTAGCAATTTTATATATTTTATTACAATTTTGCTGCAAAAAAATATTAGGTATTTATCATTTAAAATATATTGAATATTGAATATTTTTGCTGTAAGAATAAAATATTAAGTATTTATGCCGCAAAGTATTTTTGGCATTTACCAAATGTCTTATGGTAATTGTTTACAGAATTTTTCGGAAACCTTAATAATAGAATATTAGAGAGCTTAGAAGAAAAGATTTATGGAATAAAGACAAGGTTTTTTACATGGTTGGGGCGTTAATGAGCTTTAGTCCACGAGATATTTGTATTAGAGCTTAGAGAATCTATAACAATTGAGTTTTCTACAAGTTTCAACAGAGTATCTATTTCCAAGCCAGAGGTCCCCCTTGCCCAATGCCCCACTACCTGTATTTATAGGTTTACAGGTGCACTGGGCTTGGGTCGGGCTGACCCGAGCCCAATAAGGGTATAAATATTGTTGGCTTCTCTAATGGAAGTCCAATGCAAAGGATTAAAACATAAAAAATACACTAATCTGAGCCCACTGGGCCAACCCAAACCACATCTGTCATCTGACAAGTTAGGGCTTTGGTCTGGGCATCTCGTGTTACGAGGCTGATTCAGGGTACAAGAGTGGTCAGAGTAGTAGCGGCGCAGGTCTGAACCAACGACGTACAATCCCAAGGTAGCCTTTTCTGCAGGCCCCCACGCTTCATGGGACGAGGTCAGGGTCACGAACGCTTTACCTTGCCAACCTCGGACAACCGACCCGGGTTTGTTTACCCACGTCCCCCTCAGTTCGTCAAGGTCCTGTATCGTCTACTAGGGGCCCGGATCATTTACCAGGAGCGCGGAATGTTTACTAGGTGCTCGGGTTATTCCACCAGGATCCCGGACCGTTTACCAGGCTCCGGGATCATCCACTGCGATCCCGACTGTCATTATTGGAAGCCACGCTCATACCATCTCCCGTATGACTGTCCCGGACGACACTCCCCGGATGCCCTTTGGGCCTCATCTAGACTTGGGCTGCCAACGTCTATTTTACTCTTTGCCAAACGGGCCCGGTCTAGGCCCAAACTCATTCGGGCAGCCCGCGGGCTTGAAGCGTGGACCCGGGTGCCCGGAAGGAAACGGGGATAACATTTACCCCCCAAGCCTTCATCTGGGCTTGCGCGGTGGAGGCTTGCCTCAGTCCTGGATATTCCCAGCATTTCCCGATTTGTTTCCAAAGTGACGGGTCTGCGGCGAGGGGCATTGCGTGTTGGACGAGTGTTGAGCTACTGCTTGCTGCGTTGACCTGGACCGCGTCCCACGAGCCCGGACCGTTTACCAGGGTTCGGGTTCGTTTACCAAGGCCCTGGTTCATTATGGGGGATGCACGTGCCCCTAGTAACTGTCGCATTGATGGCACTTGATCTTGAAAGGTCAAAAAATACCTCAAGGGTCACTATGTTAGGGCTATCATGTCAACTCGGTTCATGAAGCGTCCCATCCGCACGAGCGTGTCCCATTATTATCTCTACGACAAGGAGGACCGTAGGATGGGGTGGCCTTTGAGGTGCTCCTCTTTCTGGGGCGTTGGATCAGAGCGGCGCGGATCGCGCCTCAGGGGTACCGTGATCCAGTACTCGAGTGGATCCATTAATGTCCGTACACGATTCTAGACCGTCCGATAGGGGGGATCGATCCCAACCATTAGATCAAAACCAGCACTTTAGCTCTTATAAATACCCCCCAGGCTTTCATTTGAAACCTTTACATTCTCGAGCCAGAAAAAGATACTCGAAGGATTTGTTTATGACTGAGCTTGCCGACGACATCTTCCGCCGTCTGCTCCGTCTTCGCCGTTGCCTATTCCCAACAATTCTGATATCTGCACCCTCGCCTGAGCAGACGACACCAGCCTGCCCACTCGACGAGCTGCTGAATCGCCTCCAACAGTTCAAGACTGAGGTTCTACCATCACTGTCGCCGGACAACCATCATTTTTCACGACCAGCAATTTACAGTAAGCTTTCCTGACTTTCGCCTTTACACATCCATATATACATATACATATTTTATGTTGTTTTGCTTATCTACTTAGGTTGCTAGACCTTGCCTGTGCTTAGAATTAGAGTGTTAGGGAAAGAAAACTTGGTCCGAGCTGCTTTGGACCCCTTCGGGTTCGGGTGGTTCCCGAACAAGTGGTGATGGGTCAGCTTAGGAGTGTAGTCTTTATTTTTTTTTCCCGATTAGGATCTTGCGGATCCCTGGTTATCCCGGAGGGGGCTCTCCTATGAACTTCTTGGAAGAGTCCCCGTACCTTAACCAACCTTCTTGGGTTTCGGTGTTGAGTGCTTAGTTCGTTTGTTTTATTCTGTTTTTCTCCCAGATCATTAGCCATGACCTTGGGCGTCACCCTTCACTCGGAGGAGCAAGTTAATGCGGCTCCTATCACACTGCTCGGGTCCAAGACTCCCAAAGGCAACAGGTGGGAGATGGACGTGGTGCCGAACCTGTTCCGGAACTACCGGATGTTATACGCCCTGGAGAAGCACTTAGGCGTGGAGTCGACTCCCGGACTGTTCCATAACCGCCTGCCCAGGAGAGAGGAGAAGGCCCACACCTCTGTGGGTGGATTCGGGGCCTGGAGCGTAGGCCACATCAGTGCGGGGGCTACACTCCTGCTCCACGACTATTTCGTGCAATTCTTGACGTTCGTGGGGATTGCACCTTTCCAGTTTCTGCCCCAAGCATACTGACTGCTTGCGGGATGGCGCGTCTTCTGTGTCACGAAGGAGATCCTGGAGCCAACCATGGCAGAAGTCTTCTACTTCTACAAAATGGAGTCGCAAGTCAACGTCAAGGACAAGACCCTGGACGACTTCTATAGGCTTAAATCGCGGGGCAACTACCCTGCTCCCACCAGCACCTGGAAGCATCCCCCAGACGTCAAACATTACTGGTTCATGACGTCCGGGTTTCTTATAGAAAAGAACCCCATGCTGATGGTGGACTTCCAGCGAGTGGGTAAGTGGTTTCCCGATCCCTGACTTCCCTTTTTATTTTTCTTTTTTTTTGTCTTGGTTTTTTATTCCTCATTCTCAACTCATTGTCTTGGGTAGCAAGACCCTATGCCCAAACTCCCCTCACCCAGTTCATCCTAGACAGGAAGAAATTTTACTCCGAGCTAAGCGCAGAGGATTTGGACGTGGGGGGCTACGTCACCACTTACAACCTTCAAGTGATCGGGATGCTCGCGGCCCACCAAACGATCAAGGCCCCAAGCCTCTGGAGGATACAATGCGAGAACGACCCCGCACTGAGGGAGGAGCTGGCCCTAGAACACATCAGGGCTATGGAGGCCGCGGCACTGGTGGATGCGGCCAAACGAAAGAGGGACCAGGCTCAGCAGAGGGAGGCGGCCGCTTCTGAGGAGCTGGAAGCCCTCTTCGACGAGGCACATCCAAATGCGGGGACCCCCGAAGCTAGCGTATCAGAGCGAGGCAACTCACCTTTGATTTTGACTTATGCTCCCCAAGTTGGGGACTTAGTTAGGGATAGGCTAGTACACTGAGGCCCCGCGTTCGGGGCTGAAGGAGAAATGAGACCTTCGTCTCCCATTCCCGTAGGCTTGGAAATACTTATGTATTCGTCCAGGTTCCTTCAATACGTGAACTTTCTACACCCGGATGACATGGGGGACCGAGTCTACTATTTTGCCTTAGGAGAATTAAGTCGGGTTCAGGGCCCAGATAAGGGTGCGTCCCGGATCACTTTTAGTCTTGATTTCCTTGTTTACTCATTCATTTTACTAACTCTTTGTTGTTTGTGTATATTTCAGAAGACTCTGCCATGTCAAACCCGGTGGACAAGATGAAGCAGGCCCTCAAGATCCGGGCTGCCAAGGAGAGGGCCACGGCTAGGAAAGCCGCTAAGAACGTGCCTAAGCAGACGCCAGCGCTAGAGCTTCAATCCACCGAGGTGGCCCTGGCAGCGGTTCCGATCGCGACAGTTGACCCGGAAACTGTCCCCGATCTTCCCGCTCGCCCTCCGGTGATTGACTTGGAGCGGGAACCAACGGCGAGTCGGAACTCTGGGAAACGAGCCACGGACTTGGGTGCGGCCGAGGCGGAATCAAGAACCAAGAGGGCCAGGACTAGGCGTGCTAGTTTGGTCGGGGAGTCATCTGGGGAGAGTCGCCCTAACGCCAAGGAACTCCCGGCAACACCGACTCTCCCCGTCCATCCGGCCTTACCTGAGGAGGGGGAGGCAGTTCTGCAGGATGAGCAGTCCAAATTAATTTCCTGTACCTGGGAGAGTGGTCAGGAAAGAAGGGAGGAGGTTTACAAGGCCCTGATGATTCGTTGTCAGGTCGAATTTTTTGAGCGTTCAACAGCATTCAGTGTTCCCCAGCCAATCGTGGATCGGCTGGTCGCCGAGACGGGTTTCCGCCCCAAACTGGGGCAGGACACAGCCCCATTCGCGACTGACTTACTGGACTAGGCGGGGAATACCATGTCCAACCTCCAACTGAAGCAGTACGCCACTATCACCAATCAGGACATGTTGTTCATCTCCCAAGCTCTTCGCCACCAAGCCACCACTGTGAGTTTGCTTTGCATCTTCTTCTTTTTTTCTTTTTTTAATTCTTGTTTAGTTAGGACTCTTTCTAAATTTTCTTTGTTCCAGGATTCTCTACTGGCCCACTGGAATGCCGATCTGGTGGCCGAGGCTGCCATGAAGATGGAAACGATCCAGCTGGAGGCGGCCGTGAACCAGCAAGAAGTCGTTAAGGAATCCCTGGCCAAGGAGGTTGAAGAGGCCGCTCGGACTAAGTTTCAACTTGAAGAGACTATGTCCCGGAGAGAAGCCGAGACTGGCATGCTGGTGGCCAGTCTAGAGGTGGAGCTCCTCCGAGTAAAGGCTCTGCAGGAGGCGGTCACAGCCCAGTCTAGCCAGGATCGGGAGAGGATCACCGACCTAGAGTCCCAGATCAGAGGATGGGACGAGTTTCTCCAACAGGAGGTGAAGGCGCACGATGAGTGTAATGTCCCGAATTCTCCGATATGGTTTAGTGGCAGTTTAGTAGGCCGGGAGGGCCGTAATTGTTTAATTACGCCATTAAATGAAGTTATGCATGTTTATGTGAATTATATTATAATATGATGATATATGCATGCATGTGGGTCCACATTTATAATATTATGATGTTTTGATCATTTGGCCCATTGAGGGTAATTTGTGTATTTGGGTGCATGATGTGATTTGTGAATGAGATTCCATCATTATGGAGATATATTCGAGCTATTCGGCATGAGATGGTTATATTTAGTGGATTAGCGGTTTTTTCATAATGGGGTCAATTTTGGGGTAATAGGAATGTTTATTTGATGATAAATTGGGAATATCTGAGATTAGGGTGAAATTCTGGAAGTTTTGACTATAATGTCCCCGGGGGTGTTTTCGGGACCCCGAGCATTAGGTTTTATTTGAGGTTACTTAAGCTTGAAGTAGCTGTCAGATAGAACGTACGATTAGAAAACCTCTCGTTTCTCCTTCGTTAGCTCATTTTTGTCACCCGAAGCATTTTCGAAGAAATCTCGAGTTCTAGGAGTCGGAATCAAGTGAGGATCGAGGCATAGCGATCCTAGGAAAGATTAGAAGCTTCTTGACTGAAGGATTTGATAGAAAACGACCTAATCGAAGGTAATCTAAGTTTAAAGTTTTGAGTTTTTAGAGTTTCTAAGCTTTGAATTGGACTTTGTGAATTGTTGAGTTTTCGATTCGTTTGAACCTTGGGTTTTGAGGGTTTTGATGCATTGGGAATCTTGGGAACCTTGTTTTGATGATTGGGGAATGTTTAGGTATGATTTTGGAGGCTTTGGAGTGTTAAAAACACGTTTGGGAATGGCCCAGAGTTGAGGGCCGCGGCTCTGCCTTGAAGAAGCAGGTGGGGTTTTTGTGCCTGCTGGGCGCCACGGCCCTTGCCTCAGGAAACTCTGGGGGCCACGGCCCAAGGTGCTAGGGCCGCAACCCTTCCCCTGTTTTCACCTCGTTTGCTCGTTTTGACCCCGGGAACATGGTTTTAGGCCTCGGGATCACTCCTACTACTCGGATTAGTGGGGATTGATGTCTTGGAGGCTAGATATTGGTTTGAGAACCTTTGATTATCATGATATTGATGGAATCCTATAATGTGTTATGATTAGGTAACCGCTAAAGGACTAAAAGCTAAACCGTTCTCAAGGGTCGTTCTTTTGTTCATTCTAGCTCGAATCAGAGGTAAGAAAACTGCACCTCAGATGTGACATGCATGGTTATTCTTGAGGCATGTTGGTTGTATAAATGTGGACATGAATTGGTTATGGAATACTTAGCAAATGTTTCTCACTTGTGCATAGTACTAACTCATTAGTCAGATTTGGCAAAGGTGCTAGTATCAACTGTGAAGTTGTGACTTATTAGTCAGGTTCGGCAGTGGTACTGGGCACTGGTCACATAGCGCTGACTCATTAGTCAGGACGGCCTTAGCGTGTTTTACGCAAGCCAATAAAGATTAGATCTAATCGACTTTCTGCATCGGATGACTCAAAGAGCATTAGTGCCGGACCGACCTCAAGTTCGATGAATATTATAAGCACTTGTGTGGCTTACCCATCAGTCACTCATTTGTTAAAGTAGAGACTTACCCATCAGTCTCTCATTTGTTGAAGGCTAGTGGCTTATCCATCAGCCACTCTTCCATTTGAATTAGTGACCTGCTTGTCAGTCACTCAGTATGGTTTATCAGGACCTCAAGTGATATTCACTCATCTGTTTGAAAGCTATGAGCTTTGTGTGATTGTAACGACCCAAAATCACTAATAAGGCTTAAGGGCCTTGATTAGTGTGCCTGGAGGGCATGTTGGGATTTATGTGTGATTTTATGAGTTAAATGCATGGTTATGATTTAAAGCATGTTATATGACTATTTGATTATCTGAGATGCATGACTATGTGTATTAGTATGCATGTAGGCCCGGATCGTGTTAGAAGGGCATAACTGTAATTTTGGCCATGTTGGGCATAACTATATTGATATGTGATGATTGTTGAGACCACATTGTGATGTGGATGTATCTGTGATTTGTGACTCGAGGCGATCCCAGTGAGCAGGCTAGCGGTAAGTGATGACGGGAATTTATACCCGGCTCGGGGCGAGCTTGGGGGTATAAGCAGGAATTTAGAGAATAGATTGAGATTAATTTTGATGATGGGGAATATTTATTTGGTGGTTTATCAGGTGTTGGAAAGCAACGGGAAAATATTAGAGACACTTGAGGATTAGCGAGAATCGGGTAAAATGACTAAAATGGCCCTATTTGAACAAAAAGATTTAGAATTAATAGGGTGGGCATTTTGGTCATTTGGCTTTTAAAGATAGATTTTATAAGGCTTTATATAGTGAGTGGGATTGTTAGAGAGTGAGAAAGCTGAAGGGAAAAGAAAGAAAAAGGAAAGAAAAGAAAAGAGAGAAAAACAGAGGGTTTTCCAAAGGATCGGTTTGTGCATTCTTGCACCATTCCTCTCCATTTTTCTTGGAGCAAAGCTCAGTGGGGAGCTAGGATAGGCTGAGCATCAAGGATCTTAAGGTTACACTTGAAGATTTGGCAAGGATTAGCAAGAACACATCAACTTTTGAGGTAAGTTTTTAGAGATTTCAGTTTAAGGGTTTTGATGGTTTGAGCTGTGTTTTGAGCTGGGTTGATGGGAATTTCTGGGCAATCTTTGAGGATGAACAAGCTAAGGAGGTCTAGGGTTGAATCAAGGTCGAAATTTGCATCAATGGTAAGAATTCTAAGCCTTTAACTTTGTTGTTGATTGAATTTCTGGGTTTAGGGTTGTTCATGGTGAATTTTGAGATTTGGGTTGAATGTGCTTGGGTTTTGAGTTCTTGGGATGCTTGGGATGAGTGTGAGGTGTTTATAAGCTTGATTTTGGGTTTGGAAAAAGTTTGGACAAGTTTGGGGTTGAATTGGTTGAAGGAAATCGCAAGAAGCGATTTCTGGGTTCTGCTGGGCTGCAACTAGCGCTACAGCGCTAGTCAGTGGGCGCTGTAGCGCTAGCCCCTGTTTTGGTGGGGTGTGTTCTGCTTGTAGCGCTATAGCGCCCTCTTTAGAGCGCTGTAGCGCTGTACTGTTCACAGAGGTGGATTTTTGGGTTTTTGATGAGGGATTTTGACCTAGGGTTCGGGGCTCGATTCCGCCACTTTGTTTTGGGGATTTAGGACTTCCCGGGGGCTCGGGATTGGTCCCGAGGCTAGGTATTCGGACTTGGGGTTCGGTGTTGACTTTGACCTATGTTTGTGCCTAGGTGTGCGCTAAGGCTCGAGTGGGATCGTGCTCAAGGAGTCAGGTGATCTAAGCTATTGGATCGACAGGTAAGAAAACTATAACACCCGTAGGATAGGGCATGGGCCCATAGTGTGATTGCGGGGCACGGCCCTATATTGCATGTTGCATGATGAGATGATTGCAGGGCACGGCCCTATATTGCATTACATGTTAGGGTGTAGATTTAAATGAATTGATATTTGTTTGAATGTTGTTTGAGATATACTATATGTGATTATAGTGGAATGATACGGCGCGGAGCCGAGAACGGCGAAAGGCCGAGAACGGCAGTGGGGCCGGTAGTAACACTTAGCACATGGGATGCTTATAGTCAGGGTAGGACCCAGTGGATACATGTGAAAATCCTACGGTAAGGACCGAGACCCCAGGCTTTGGTAAGGCTTTTGGGGCGGCATGGCCGTGTTTGCTTAGTCTAAAGGTTGACTTGTTTATCTGTGGATTATCTGATATGATAAACTGTATAAATTGCATATGTTATGTTCTGCATGAGTTTTCTTGCTGGGCTTCGGCTCACGAGTGCTCTGTGTTGCAGGTAAGGGCAAAGACTGAGTCAACCAACCATGAATATGGAGAGCGTGAAGCGACGCGTACATGTTTGGCCTGCCCGACTGCTTTGGTTGGGGGTTTATTCGAGAAATGGCTGTAATAATCTATGATTTTTATAATTAATCAACTGTAAACTTATTTCAAGATGTAAATAGTTTTCAAACCTTATTTTGGGATCCCAAATGTTTAATACTATAAGTTTTAATGAAACGACGCATTTTCAAAGATTACAGCCTTAACTTTTTATTACTCACACTTTTGTTTTAAAAACCTCGGTTAGCGAGTTCATTGCACTGTTTTGTCTTAAAACTCACTTGGTAACGGCTCTAAGGTAGTAGGGCATTACAGTGATTATAATGATAATCATTTGATGATGTTTACATATAATGTTATGTTTTCTTGCTGGGCTTTGGCTCATGGGTGCTATGTGGTGCAGGTAAAGGAAAAGAAAAGCTCACCCAGCCTTAAGTGGAGAGCTTAGGTGGTGATATGTACATATGTGGCCGCTTGACCACCACGGCCAAGGAGTTCTCAGAGGAACTAGGGGGTTTACCTTATTTTTGCCGCTTAGGTCGGCGGGGTTTGAAATTTTGGAACAGTAATGACCTTTTTGAGTTGTAAATAACTTGTAAATGTTCTTGTGGGCCCATGAACAGTTTTATGTATCAATAAAACATATCCTTTCCTTTTTATTGGTTTTCACCTTAACCTGTTAATAACACTTAGAACACGTTTTTAACCAAAGGACTCAGGCAATGAGTCAAATTTCCGGTTCACCATTCACCGTAACTGTTCTGGGGTAACCAGGGCATTACAATGAGACTCGTCGCGAGAAAGAAAAGGTGGATGCCATGCTGGAGGTCACCTTCGATGAGGCCATCTACATGGCCTGGGTCCAGGACAAGAATATGAATCTCCTGCTCTACCCTGACCCTGTTGCGAAGAGGGCTGAATTCGAGGCCAAGGAGAAAGTAGCGTGGAGCCCCTGGACGAGGAAGAGGCGGATGAAGCCGTCAAGGATACATTAGGGCGGGGCGAAGCCTAGGCCCGGGACCTCTTTCGTTTTTCTTTTTCTTTAATTTTGTAACACTTTTACGGATGCGGGTGCGTCTAAGATAATTTTTGTGTTCTTACCCACGTTATTTTTTTTATATTGCTTTCTCATTCTCATTCGTTTAAGCTTTCTCTAAGTGTTTTACCACTTATGCATGAATGAGTCGAGTGTTTGGTCCCGGTTCCAACGGCCGGGAACTCTCCTGGTGATCCGTCTTCGGACCTCCACGGCCTGGGCTAGATTACTCCTACTTTTAACCTATCAGCTTGGTTTAATCATGCTACCCAAGTTCCAACGGTCTGGGCCATTAGGGAGTTGATAATTATTCCTGAATTTCTTTGCCCAGTTCCCCGTGTTGAGAGTTTGACGGTCTGGACCGTCGGAGATGAGTTGATTAGCTTGTTTTGAACCCTAGGTTAGTTTCCCATGGCCTGGGCCATTTCTAAGACTAATTTTAGACAACTTATACCTAGGGGTTCGCGTTCTTATAATCTTATGTTGTTGTAAGAATGACGCGGATGGGTATTTAGTTATCTGGGATTCCAGATCACGTGCGGCCAACCAAGTTTTAGGTATTTTATGTTCTCGGGACACGCATGTCCAGGCCGGGACCAGGCCTGAGCCTTAGGTCCTATATATTGTATCCCCGAACCACGTATGTCCGGGTCGGGACCAGCCTGAGCCTTAGGTCCTACTGGGTTTGTACCCCCCAGACCTTGTCGGTCTGGGTCGGGACTAGGCCTGAGCCTTGTGTCTAACCGGGTTTGTACCCCCTAGACCTTGTCGGTCTGGGTCGGGACTAGGCTTGAGCCTTGTGTCCAACCGGGATTGTACCCCCGGATCTTGTCGGTCTGGGTCGGGACTAGGCCTGAGCCTTGTGTCCAACCGGGTTTGTACCTCCCGGACCTTGTCGGTCTGGGCCGGGACTAGGCCTGAGCCTTGTGTCCAACCAGGTTGTACCCCCCGAGCCTTTAAGTTCTTGTTCTCGTATTTGTTTATACCGGACTTACCCCCCCCCCCCCCCCACACGTGAGCGAAGACTGGTCTTGGGTCACTTGATTAGGGAAGCAGATTGGAATTTTCATTGTTTGATAATATTTCTTTATGACGTTTTGTACATGCCATTTTTATTATTCAAGAAATTTCCCTAAGGCGTACTGTTGATTGCAGTTTTAGCCAACGGCGTGAGAACGTCAAATACGACAAACCTTCAAGAGAATGTAAACGACAATAGACGGTATAAACAAGAAAAGTAAATAACACACAGTAGATTTTTATAGTGGTTCAGCCCCGATTGTCGGTAATAGCCTAATCCACTTAGAGTTGTGATTTATAGATCTATACTCAAGATTAGATGGACTGAGCCAACTGAGTTTCTTCAGTACAGATTGTGAAAATACAAGAGTTCTCTCAAATATCAGCACTTTCTCTCTCTAGAATACACAGACCCAATTTTCTCTCTCTAGAAAGAAGAAGCAGAAGAGGCCCTTCTCTCATCCCCTAAGCCCTCTATTTATAGGCCTGGGATAGTCAACTGATATCCCCTTTAGATAGGGATATTTTATTATTCATCTTACATTTAAATTACAAAGAAACATTCAAAATTCAAAATGTAACAAACCCCCCATTTGTGGGAAGAATGAGAGATTCCCGCGTATGCTGTTGAAGTTGTCTCTAGGAACCTTGACTTAGTCTCCTCTAGCTAGTTGATCCACCTCCTACTGATTACCCATGCAAGTGCTGGTCGAACGTGCATGGTGGTAGGACTTGTGCATGGTGGACATGCACTTCTCTCCTCTAACATGACACTCTCCTCTAGCATGCCATGTTTCTCCTCGGACAAAATCCTTGGGGTCTCCTCGGACCAAGGTGGTAGGACATGCACTTCTCTCCTCTAACATGGCACTCTCCTCTAGCATGCCATGTTTCTCCTCTAACCAATCTCCTTGGCTTCTCCTTGGACCAAGGTGATCCGAGGCATCTCACCTCACCTCCTTGGCATCTTACCTCGGATAGGTCCGAGGCAACCTCCTTGGACTTCTCCTCAGACCAAATCCTTGGGGTCTCCTAGGACCACCCTCTTGGGGTCTCCTAGGACTACCTTCTTGAGTTCTCCTTGGATGCAACTCCTTAGCTCTCCTAGGATCACTCTCTTGGCCCTCCTAGGATACACTCCCCTTAGCTCTCCTAGGATGCATTTTCCTTAGCCTCCTAGCATCAAGGTGCACTTGGCTTGGCTATGACATCTTTCAAGCAGTCCAAATTCTTCGTCAGTCTACCGGGTCACCTCATCACAACTCTGAGGAGTCAATGTATTTATTGACTATTAACGTGTCTTTTGCTGACCATGCACTGCTACTTGTCACATTTATTGCCACGTCCTTGATCTCCAATTTTTGGGTATAACACGTACATTGTTTACAACGAAAATATAAAATTGAAACAGACTCTCCTGACTACTGATAGTACTTACGGAGATGTTCCGCGTTCCAGGCCCTTGGGACTTCCGTGCCATTGAGCCGTTTTAAACGGTATGTTCCCGGAAAAACTTCGTGTTGAATTTCATACGACCCTTCCCAATTCGGGCCCAGACCCCCACTCCCGGATCTTGGGTTGCAGGGAAGACTCTTCGCAGGACCAGATCGCCAGTTTCGAACCTTCGGCTTTTTACCTTTGAGTTAAAATGTCGCGCGATCTTGCCTTGGTACATCTTCAACTGAACTTGAGACTCTTCCCGGATCTCCTCGATGAGATCAAGGGATTCCTGGAGTAAGGCGTGGTCTGGGCGTGATCGTACGTGTCTATTCTGTGGGACGGGATGGTCGTTTCTACTGGGATAACGACTTCGCACCCGTACACCATGGAGTAAGGAGTGTGTCCGGTGGATGTTCTTTTGGTGGTCTGGTATGCCCACAGCACGCGGGGTAACTCTTCGGGCCACTTGCTCTTGCAGGCTTGGAGCTTTTTCTTCAATGTTCCTTTCAAGATTTTTTTGACAGCCTCGGCTTGGCCGTTCGCTTGAGGCCTGGAGATTGCGGAGAAGCTTTTGACAATACCATGTCTTTCACAGAAATCCGTGAAGTGGATGTTGTCGAACTACTTTCCGTTGTCGGACACAATCTTGTAGGGGAGCCCGTACCGGCATACGATGTTGTTGATGATGAAATCCAAGACCTTCTTCGAGGTGATTTTATTCATGGGCTCCGCTTCAACCCACTTGGTATAGTAGTCAACGACCATAATGGCATACTTCACCCCTCCCTTCCCGGTCGGGAGCGATCCTACCAGGTCGATCCCCCATACCGCGAAAGGCCAGGGACTTGTCATCAAGGTTATTTCTGTTGAAGGGGCTCGCGGGATTTTCGCGTATCTTTGGCACTGCTCGCATTTGCAGACGTAATCGACACAGTCTTTCTTCATGGTTGGCCAGAAATATCCTTGGCGTAGGATCTTTTTGGACAAACTGAGTCCGGCTGTGTGATCTCTGCATAAGCCTTCGTGCACTTCATGCATGATTGCGCACAGTTCGGTCCCGGATACGCATCTAAGGTATGGCATGGATAACCCTCTGCGGTAGAGCTTTTCGTCCATCATGACGTATCTGTGGACCTGGTACTGAAGCTTCCTGCCTACGGCCCTGTCTGCTGGCAACTCTTTGGTTGTCAAGTAGTGGACAATGGGTCCCATCCAGGACGCGGAGTGGTCGATGGCGTTGATCGCAGAGGGCCGAATGCTAGGGATGGGGAGATGATTGATCGGGACCAGCCCAGACAGTTCCACCTCTGCATTGATGGCCAATTTTGCCAACGTGTCTGCGAACACGTTTTGCTCTCTGGGGATCTGGCGGATGGAGTGCCTCTTGAACGTTTGCAGCATTTCTCTCGTCTGAGTCACGTAAGCAGCCATTTTCCCCCTTTGGTTTGGTATTCTCCCGAGACTTGTCTGACAACCAGCTAGGAATCGCTATAGATCTCCAGGTTTGCGGCCCCTACTTCCCGGGCCAGACGCAATCCGGCCAGCATGGCCTCGTGCTCAGCCTCGTTGTTCAATGCCTTGTAATGGAAACGCAAGGCATTTTGTAACTGGTGCCCTTGTGGCGACACTAGGATGATTCCGGCCCCTGCTCCATTTTCATTCAAGGCTCCGTCCATGAACACCTTCCACACGGGCATCACGGGGTCTGCGGGATCGTCCCCTTTGGTGATCCCGGAGCATTCCACAATGAATTCAGCTAGGGCCTGTCCCTTGATCGAGACTCTAGGTACGTAAGCTATATCGAATTGACTTAATTCCATAGCCCACTTTAAGAGTCTTCCTGATGACTCGGGCTTCTGCAGCACTTGCCGCAAAGGATGGTTGGTCAGAACTTTTATGGCGTGGGCCTGAAAGTAAGGCTGGAGCTTCCGAGACGCCATTAGCAGACAAAATGTCAACTTTTCAATGATCAGATACCGTGACTCTGCCTCCAATAATCTCTTGCTCACGTAGTACACTGGGAGTTAGGCTTTCCCTTCCTCCCGCACCAGTGCGGGGCTAATCGCGTGTGCGGTCACAGCCAAATAGAGGTATAGCGGCTCCCTGTCCACCGGTTTTGCCAGTATTGGCGCTTGGGCTAGATGATCTTTCAGCTTTTGAAAAGCTTCTTTGCACTCGACTGACCATTCAAAACGCCCGCTTCCCCGAAGAACGTTGAAGAATGGGATGCACTTGTCTGTGCCCTTTGAGATAAAATGGCTTAAAGTGGCTATCCGCCCGGTCAGACTTTGCACGTCTTTGTGCTTTCGGGGAGAGGGCATTTCAACCAGTGCCTTAATCTTGTCCGGATTGGCTTCTATACCCCAGAAACTCACTATGAACTCCAGGAACTTCTCGGATGCCACGCCGAAAGTGCATTTTTTTGGGATTCAGCTTTACCCCATACCTTTGAATGACCACGAAGGCCTCGGCCAAGTTGCCAGAATGTTTTCTTGAGGTTTTGGATTTGACCAACATGTCGTCAATATAGACCTCCATGTTTCTTTTGGATTAGCTTATACAGGATCTTTATTTATTTTCATGTATATCTAATATTAAACAAATTAATACGAGATAGCCTAAAACATGTTTCTAAAATTGAATTCAAAGAGAAACAAATAATAGAATACTTACAGTATACGCATCGGAATGAAACAGTCATTCCTTCAGTTTTTCTAACTCTTGTATCCTCTCTGTCGCAGAGTATTATCAAGAAACTGAACCGATCTTCTATTTTCTTCACAATCTTCCAATGTATCCTTAGAACTACCTAGACTAGTGTGGGCAATTCTCAACACATGAGATGGATATATAGAGAAGAAGAGAAAATAACAAAAAGGCTTAGAAAAGGACTTGTGTCTAGAGAGAATCTAAAACTATCAGAAAACCAGTGATTAAACTTATATTTTGACTTCTCTCTAAGCACTCTTTTTATAGACTTAATTAGGCCATTTAATTTAATTAAAAAATCAATAAAATAATAGCCATTTTGAAGCCCTAGGTCAAAATTATCATGGGCTATAGGCCTGTGAAAATTCTCATTTGATTTTAAGCCCATTGGACTTAAAATCAAGGTCTGTATTATTTTCTATTGATTTAATTAATTAAATAATTATTTAAATCATTTATCAAATTAATTATTTTATAATTTGAACCTTGATTTAAACTTATTTATTAATTTAGATACCAATTCATCTTAATTAATAAATCTTCCATAATTTCTCTTTTCTTCTCAAAATTACACAACTCTGTGAAACTATCCAAAATTAACCTGGTCAACTTTGATAATTCTAATAGATAATTAAATCAATTAATTGAGATTATCTAGATGCTTTTATCCAAGGTACAATGGGGACCATGGGCCTATGAAATCAAGCTCCAATAAGTTATCATAAATCTAACAAATAAATTTACTAACTTATTAATTCCTCGTGACTCCACTATAGACTTGGAATTGCACTCTTGAATTCATAAAACGCTCTATAAAAAATATAGATACGCTATTAATTATCCATTGTTACAACCATAATTGTCACTCAATCCTCTATAGACGGTCTACAATGAGATAGGACTAAAATACCGTTTTACCCCTCATTGTATTTTATCCTTAAAACACTTAGTTTCTTGTCAATGATATTTCAGTAAACTAATTTAATTACTGAAATGAGATCTCTATCATTTAACACCTTGAACCAAACTAAAATGAAACCATTGTTTCACTTCTTCATTAGAAGCTATAGATGTTCATATCTATGATTAACACTCCCACTCAATTATACTACCAAGTTCCCAAGATGTAAGTATGGGCTAGCCCGTAGGGTAAGCTGGTAACGAACAAGTCAAAGAACTCAAATAATACAATCAGTTAGAATATTAACCACTCCGAATTGAGATTGAATTGACCTATGGTCAACTATATGATATGACTAGAATAGATAATAACGGTATGTTTACTTATCTTATCAACTGTCAATATCGGTCCAGTCCGATGTAACAAGTACATCCGATCTTATCTACTTTGCTAATGTTCTGGAAAAAACATAACACTGTAATGTGTAAGTAGATCATATCGTAGATTGGAAAGTCAATGTAAATCCTGTGCACTGACTAATCTTAGGACTAACTTATTTTGAACATATAATCATATTTATATTCCACTGCGATGAAGTCACTATAAATAAGATTAGATATATGCTCGGGATTTAATAGAAGTTTATATTAAACAAATAATCATGAAAATAAAACATATGAGCAAAGTGATTGACCAAGTCAAAAAATGATTTCTATTCTTTTATTGATAAGAAAATGAGATTACAAAGAATTTGGGTTTTAATTAGGGCATAAAACCCCAACAAACTCCCACTTGCACTAATTGAAACTAATGCCTTAATTCTACTAATCCCATTTCCTTGATATGCTTATCAAATGTAGCTTCTGGTAGTGTCTTTGTAAACGGATCCGCAAGATTGTCTTCAGTTGCAATCTTCATAACCTTCACATCTCCCCTGGCCACATATTCTCAAATAATGTGATACTTCCTTTCTATATGCTTACTCCTCTTGTGACTTCAAGGTTCTTTCGAGTTGGCTATCGCTCCTGTATTGTCACAAAACAACACAAGCGGTTTATCCATTTCTGGAATAACACCAAGATCCGAATAGAACTTCTTTAGCTAGACTATTTCCTTATCTGCTTCTGACGCGACTATGTACTCAGCCTCCATGGTGGAATCTGAGATTACAGACTGCTTTACGCTTCTCCAAATCACAGCTCCACCCCCAAGAGTAAACACCATTTCAGAAGTAGACTTCCTGTCATCAACATCAGTCTGAAAATCTGAATCGGTGTAGCCTACAGGGTTCATAACACCACCCTTGTAGACTAACATATAATCCCTAGTCTGTCTCAAATACTTCAAGATATGCTTAACTGCTAGTCAATGTTCCGGTCCTCGGTTTGACTGATACCTGCTCACTACTCCCACTGCATAGCAGATATCTGGTCTAGTACACAACATGGCATACATCGGACTTCCAACTGCAGATGCGTAAGGAACTTTTCTCATTGCATCTTCCTCTTTAGGAGTCTGGGGAGACTGCTTCTTTGAAAGATGAATTCCATGGCGGGACAGTAGACGCCCTTTCTTGAAATTTTTCATTGAGAAACGTTCAAGCACTTTATCTATGTAAGCTGCTTGAGATAGAGCTAAGAGTCTGTTCTTTCTATCCCTGATGATCTTGATACCTAGAACATAACTTGCTTCACCCAAATCCTTCATCTGGAATTGAGTGCTCAGCCAATTCTTCACATCTGATAATTTCTTAACATTGTTTCCAATGAGTAAGATATCATCTACATAAAGAACCAGGAAAACCACTATTTGATTTGCCTTCAGTTGGTAAACACAAGGCTCATCAATATTTTGTTCAAAGCCATAGGTTTTGAATATTTCATCAAACTTGAGATTCCAGGAACGAGAAGCTTGCTTAAGTCCATAGATGGACCTATTCAACTTACAAACTTTTCATTCTTGTCCAGATACTTTAAATCCTTCTAGCTGATCCATATAAATGACTTTGTCAAGCTTTCCATTAAGAAAAGTTTTCTTGACGTCCATTTTCCAGATCTCATAGTTGAGAGCGTCTGCTATGGATAGGAGGATGCGAATGGATTTGAGCATAGCTACCAGACTAAAAGTTTCCTCATAGTCCACACCTTCTCTTTGGGTATAACCCTTTGCCACTAATGGAGCTTTATAAGCCTTGATATTTCCATCAACACCTCGTTTCTTCTTGTAGATCCACTTGCACCCAATGGCCCTAAAGTCACTAGGTGCTTCCACAAGATCCCAGACGGAATTTGAGTACATGGACTCCATTTCCTGTTTCATGGCTTCGAGCCATAGTTCCTTTTCAGGGCTAGCCATTTCATGTTTGAAAGACAACTGATCATCATCACTAGTGTCACCCACAACCATATTGGTTTCACCATCCAAACCATAGCAAACTGGGTTCCTAGAAACCCTCCCACTACGACGAGGCTCCGTGACTGTTTGCTCAGGAGTAGTGGTACTTTCTTCATTTAAACCGACTTGCGTTGGTTGGACGTGAAGAGTGGGAATTTCATTATCAACTCGCGTTGATGACGATGGAACATTTGTTGGAGTCAATTCCTTAACCATCTCCTCTGAAACTACTTTGCTGCAAGGTTTAAAGTTCTGGACATAGTCAAGTTCCAGAAAAGTAGCATTTTTAGAAGTAAACACTTTCTTTTATGAATGACTATAGAAAAGTCCACCCCGAGTACCTTTAGGATAGCCAACAAACATGCAAACTTCAGTTCGCGATTCTAGCTTTCTCTCCTTTTTCCTCAGGACGTAAGCGGGACACCCCCAGATTCTATAATGGCGTAAGCTAGGTTCACGACCATTCCAGTGTCTTAAAGGTGTTTTGGGGATTGATTTTGATGACACGACATTGAGAATGCCATTCGCGGTTTCAATTGCATGTCCCCAGAACGAAGTTGGTAGAGTTGAGTAACTAAGCATGCATCTAACAATTTCCAATAAAGTTCAATTTTGGCGTTCCGCTACACCATTTTGTTGTGGAGTACCTGGGGCAGTAAGTTGTGATAAAATCCCAAGTTCAGTTAAATGATCTTGGAACTGCATATCCAAATATTCTCCACCCCTATCAGATCGCAAGATCTTTAACGTTTTACCTAATTGGTTCTGAGCCATTGCTAGGAATTCCTGAAACTTTGAAAATGTTTCTGATTTCCTATGCATTAGGTAAAGACATGAGTATCTAGAGTAATTGTCAATGAAAGTGACGAAATACTAAAAACCACCCCTGGCTTGTCCATTCAAAGGTCCACAAACATCTGAATGCACAAGACCAAGTGGTTCTTTGGCCCTATCACCCTTTGCAGAGAATGGACGCTTGGTCAGTTTGCCTTCTAGACAAGATTCACAGATAGGTAATTCACCTAAGGTGAGTTCCCTCAAAGGTCCATCCTTTGTAAGTCTTTGAATCCTATCATAGCCAATGTGACCTAGTCTCAAGTGCCATAAATACGTCATATTATTGTTATCGGTCTTTTGATGTTTATTGGTCCTAGGTTTAGATACTTTGAATAAATCATTATTAAGAGCGAGGGGTTCGTTAGGTCGCAGAATATAAAGCCCATTTTCCAAACATGCAATACACAATTGTGATCCATCGAAGGAAATAGATATTTTAAAACTTGTGAAAGTCATAACAAATCGCTCCAATTGCAACATGGAAACTGAAATTAAATTTCTACTAAATTCCGGAATAAAAAATGCATCATTTAAAAGTAAAATTTATTTCCGAACTTCAGACGAGCTCTTCCTCTAGCTTGGACCGCAACGAACGCTGCGTTCCCAACTCTAAGCTTTAAGCCGCCTTCGTTCACTTCCTCCCACGATTCAAGAAGCTGTAAAGAGTTACAAACTGTTGGAAAAACTCATTGCAGGATCTTTATTTATTTTCATGCAATTTACATATTATCAAACAAACATGCAAATTCCTAGAACATGCTCCTATGAAATTGATACAAATACAGAGTAAAGTAAAAACTTACATTACGCAGCGGAACTGGAACAACTCCATCCTTCAATCTCTCTAACCCTTGATTCCTTTCTGTAGCAGAGTATTATCAAGAGATTGAACAAGATCAGCAACACAATCTTCCCCACCAAGCCTTTGATCAACCTAGAACTAGTGAGGCTGGTTCTCAACACATGAGATAGAGATCTAGAAAAGAAGAAGAGATTGTGGCTAAGAAAGGATTAGAGTGTCTAGGTTTTCACTTACCCAAATCAACTGAGACTGACTTGCTTCCTTATGAAAACCCTAGATATCATATTTCTTATATAGGCAACTTAATGGGATTTATTTAAATTTAAATTAATTAAAAATAATAAACAAAAATAAAAGCCTTAGACTGCCATAAATGGACTTGGGCCCAATCTCTTTGTTTTGAATTTAAATCTCAATTGGGCCTAAATTCAAAACCTTTTATTTATTTATTTATTTTTAATTAATTAATTAAATCCTTATTCAAATGAACTAATTATAATTTGAAACTTGATTTAATATTATTTATTTATATTGATACTAATTTATCAATATTAATAAATTTACCCAAAGATTCTATTTTATTCTCTAAATCTCATATCTCTGTAAATTTTCCAAAATTGACCTAGTCAACTTTAAAAATCCTAATTGATAATTAAATCAATTAATTGAGACATTCTAGATTATTTACTCAAAGGTGATGCGAGGACCATGGATCCATGAAATCAAGCTCCAACAAGTTACCGTGAATTTATTTACGAATAATTTCACTACCTTATTAATTCCTCGTGACTCCACTATAGACTCGGAATTGAACTCTTGAATTCATAGAACGTATTTTCAAAACCATAAATACGTTATACATTGTTATAACCATTACAATCAGTCAATCCTCTATCGATGACTTACTAACGAGCTGGGTGCAAATTACCGTCTTACCCCTCATCAGTATTTTATCCTTAACTCGCACTAAGTTCTTTATAAATGATATTTCCGTGAACTTAATCACAAAAATGAGATCTCAATCATTTAACCTTTTGAGCAAAGCAATTAAGGAAATCATCTTTTCACTTCTCATACAGAAGTTATAGATTTCGTATCTATGAATAATACTCCCACTCAATTACACTAATAAATCTCCAAGATGTAAGTATGGGCTAGACCGTAGGGTAAGCTGGTAACGAACAAGTCAAAAGATTTAAATAATATAATTAGTAGAATATTTTCACTCAGAATTAAGATCGACTTAATATATGGTCAACGTTGTGACATTGATTAGATTTTATAACAACGATACTTATTTATCAATCAATAATCAATATTGATCCTAGTCCGATGTAACTAAATACATTCGATCTTATCTACTTGGTCGAAGCCTTGGACAAGACATCACACCCTGAATGTGTAAGTAGATCATATCGTAGATTGCCTAATCAGTGAAAATCCAATGCACTGGTCTAATCTTAGGACTCGTTCTTTTGAACATATAATTACAACTATAATCCACTGTGACCTAGTCACTATAATTGTAACTATCCATATGTTCGGGATTTTATAAATGTTTGTATTATTTCAATAATCATGTAATAAAACAAGCAAGCAACATAGTTGTCAAACTAAATGATTTCTACTACTTTTATTGATAATATGAAATTGTGCTACATGTCCGACATGGTTTTATAAGGGCATAAAACCCAACACAAACATGGTTAGTAGATCCAGAATCAATAATCCAAACAGAGTTATCATTCTCTAAAACACATGTTTCCAAGATAAATGAACTATAATCATTACCTTTGTTTTTATTTGCTAGAAACTTGGGGCAATCTTGTTTCCAATGCCCCTTTTCTTTGCAGTGAAAATATTTACCTTTACCTTTCTTGTTTTTCTTGTTTTCCCCCTTAGGCGTCTGTGCACTTGGTTGTGCACTCGTCTTTGCAGCCTTTGCAGGCTTGGGGTTGTTTATTTGTCCACCTTTCCTCTTGTGTCCAGCTTTCGAAGACGAAGCTGGGTTAGCTTCAGCCTTTGGTAGATCAACAGCAACATCAGTAGTCTTATTTTCTCCTCCTTTACAAGGTCCACCCATGATAGGCTCAAAAGTCTGAAGCTCATTCATGAGCTGCGTCAGACCATAGTTGAGTTGATCACGAACGTGCAGACACGGTGCCATCCGAGAATTCACAGTGCCATCATGTACGTGTGGAGACGGTGTTATCCAAGCATTTACGGTGCTATCAAGAATGTGTGGAGACGATGCTCGTTCTGGGGGTTCCTCAATCATGATGAACTCGGAGTTGTCACCAATCAACTTTATGTTGATATTCTGCTTCCAATTAAGGAAGTTTTTTCTAGTGAGTTTCTCCATTGAAAGTTGAGAAAGAATAGGAGTATACACAAACACTACTTAACTTAAACCTACAAATTATCAATAAAATAGAATTCAATCACATTTGCTCAATAAAACTTATATTGAGACAAATTTCAAGAAATAGCACAACATATACCAAAAATATGTAAGATATGAGAAAAAATATCAAAGACAATCATACATCTATTTATTTAGGTTTTTAACTAATCTATGATATCCTTGTCCCAGTTGGCGAGAGTAAAAAATACCACTAGTTAAATAGAGTTGCAAACTCATTTAATAATGGACACCACTATTAACAACCTACTATTCGATCAAAATAAGAAAACAAAATCTCTTATTTTATGAGCTAGACCAACGGTTTCAATAATCAGAGATTTAGTCCTAGTAGTCACCGTAGGGGTGAGTCTAGTAGAATTTGACCTATAATTATCTATCTTTCGAAATCTAACATCGTCAAAATAACTAATGAACACCTTCCATAGGAGGACGAATCAAAGCGCACCGAGGCCCCATTAAGCTATTGACTATGTTAAACCAACGGTGGAGATTGAATAAAATTCTTAAAATAAGCTCATTATAAAATTAAAATTAGTATTTTTATTATTTATTTTTAGAAAATTAATGACTATGGTTTTCCCAAAAAAAAAAAATTAATTAAACAGATTAATTTTTTTAAAACCAAAGTCCTATAATTTCCTATTAATTATAAAGTGTCACATTGAAACAAATTCAATTAATGTAGAATTAATTTGTTGCTAATCAATATTTAGGTTTAACTAATATAATAAACCTATACAATTAAGTCCAACTCAGGTAAATGGGCCTTAACAATTGGGCTTGTATGGAGGAGGGTTGGGTCCAGTATGTCGTTCCCATTACAAAAGCCCTTATCTTTCATACAAGGTCAAAAAGACGGGAATTTAAACATTCATTTTATTAATTGTTATTAATTGATTAGGCCCATTATAGTCATGCAACGCAAATGGACCTTCACAAGTGGAATCACCCACAAGAGATGAGTTTAAACTTTACATTTTCTAATTGGCCAAAAATAAAACCTATCATTTTATGAATATTTTATTTGGCAAAATACCATATATCTAACAAACATATGGGCTACTATATGCATCTAAGCCCAATTGCAAAAATACCACATATAGTGCAAACCGACATGTTATAATTGGATGGGCCTAATCATGTTACTATATGAGCAATTCTATGAATTTATGCAAAAATACCACAATTTATTTCATTTGCAAAAATACCACAATTAATTATCTAGAATTGATCAAAAAATTCAAATTAATTAAATTTTTACAAAAAAATAAGTCAATTTAAATGAAATTTATCAAAAATTAACAATAGTTAATTTAAATTTCATTTATCAACAATCAACTTGGTTAAGGTTAATTTTGAAAAAATAATAATAATTTAAATAGTATCTATCAACAATTAACCAAAGTTAATTTAAATCCCATTTAAAAAAATATACTTTATTAATTGGCTGGAAAAAAAATGATATTTTTTCAAAATTTAACCAATTTTAAAATCAATATCTTAACTATTTTCCAAAATATCTTGTGTTGTTATAACTATTAGCTAATTTTTTAACCATTAAAAAATAAAATAAAATATAAATAGTTATAACAATCCTAAAATATCTCAAAATAGTTTAACAAATTTAAATATCCATAAAAATATCTAACTAACAATATTCAAATTTCAAATAATTTAAATATTAAAAACTATAGAATAAAAAGATATTTATATTTTCAAATAAAAGATTTATTAAAAATATCAAGAATTTAAATGAAAATATCTTAAATATCTGATATCATAATTCTAATATATTAAA
Source organism: Humulus lupulus (assembly GCF_963169125.1). Classification (NCBI taxonomy): domain Eukaryota; kingdom Viridiplantae; phylum Streptophyta; class Magnoliopsida; order Rosales; family Cannabaceae; genus Humulus; species Humulus lupulus. The sequence goes on along the minus strand of NC_084797.1, from coordinate 107,076,915 downwards.
ATATTTAAAATTAAGTTGTTAGTCTATTTTTAAATTTGAATTTGAATCTTTGTAAAAAATATCTAATTATTTAAATCTGAACTAACAAAAATATCTTATTTAAAAAAAAAAAAATTTAAATACAAAACAAATCTGATATTTTTGGCTTTGATTATAAATAATAATTTTTCACAATTCTTAATTTTCTTTAATTTAAAAAAAAAAATTTGATGAACAATACCCGTCACTGGCTGGGCTGCTGGCTTGCGCGCGCGGGTGGGGGGCGCGCATGATAGCCAGTGCAAAAAAATTTCAAAATTTTTTTTGTGCAATTTTTCAAACCAAAACTATTTTCTAATTAATTTTTAACATGTTTTACACAAAATAAAGCATATATAAAATTAATAGCATAGAAAACACAACAAAATAACCTAAAAATTTGATAAAAATCACATAAAATAAATATGCTTCATAAAAACATGAAAATCCATCCAATTATTCAAACATATCAAATAATTCAATTTTAAACATGTTCATGCATGGAAATAAAGATTACCAAAGGTTCTGATACCAGTTGTTGGATTAGCTTATACATGATCTTTATTTATTTTCATGTATATCTAATATTAAACAAATTAATACGAGATAGCCTAAAACATGTTTCTAAAATTGAATTCAAAGAGAAACAAATAATAGAATACTTACAGTATACGCAGCGGAATGAAACAGTCCTTCCTTCACTTTCTCTAACTCTTGTATCCTCTCTGTCACAGAGTATTATCAAGAAACTGAACCGATCTTCTATTTTCTTCACAATCTTCCAATGTATCCTTAGAACCACCTAGACTAGTGTGGGCAATTCTCAACACATGAGATAGATATAGAGAGAAGAAGAGAAAATAACAAAGAGGCTTAGAAAAGGACTTGTGTTTAGAGATAATCTAAAACTATCAGAAAACCAGTGATTAAACTTATGTTTTGACTTCTCTCTAAGCACTCCTTTTATAGACTCAATTAGGCCATTAAATTTAATTAAAAAGTCAATAAAATAATAGCCATTTTGAAGTCCTAGGTCAAAATTATCATGGGCTATAGGCCCGTGAAATTTCCCATTTGATTATAAGCCCATTGGACTTAAAATCAAGGCATGTATTATTTTCTATTGATTTAATTATTTAAATCCTTTATCAAATTAATTATTTATAATTTGAACCTTGATTTAAACTTATTTATTAATTTAGATACCAATTTATCTTAATTAATAAATCTGCTATAATTTCTCTTTTCTTCTCAAAATTACACAACTCTGTGAAACTATCCAAAACTGACCTGGTCAACTTTGATATTTCTAATTGATGATTAAATCAATTAATTGAGACTATCTAGATGATTTTATCCAAGGTACAATGGGGACCATGGGCCTATGAAATCAAGCTCCAATAAGTTATCATAAATCTAACAAATAAATTTACTAACTTATTAATTCCTCGTGACTCCACTATAGACTTGGAATTGCACTCTTGAATTCATAAAACGCTCTATAAAAAATATAGATACGCTATTAATTATCCATTGTTACAACCATAATTGTCACTCAATCCTCTATAGACGGTCTACAATGAGATAGGACTAAAATACCGTTTTACCCCTCATTGTATTTTATCCTTAAAACACTTAGTTTCTTGTCAATGATATTTCAGTAAACTAATTTAATTACTGAAATGAGATCTCTATCATTTAACACCTTGAACCAAACTAAAATGAAACCATTGTTTCACTTCTTCATTAGAAGCTATAGATGTTCATATCTATGATTAACACTCCCACTCAATTATACTACCAAGTTCCCAAGATGTAAGTATGGGCTAGTCGGTAAGGTAAGCTGGTAACAAACAAGTCAAAGAACTCAAATAATACAATCAGTTAGAATACTAACCACTCCGAATTGAGATTGAATTGACCTATGGTCAACTATATGATATGACTAGAATAGATAATAACGGTATGTTTACTTATCTTATCAACTGTCAATATCGGTCCAATCCGATGTAACAAATACATCCGATCTTATCTACTTTGCTAATGTTCTGGAAAGAACATAACACTGTAATGTGTAAGTAGATCATATCGTAGATTGTAAAGTCAGTGTAAATCCTGTACACTAACTAATCTTTCGACTAACTTATTTTGAACATATAATCATATTTATATTCCACTATGATGACGTCACTATAAATAATATTAGCTATATGATTGGGATTTAATAGAAGTTTATATTAAACAAATAATTATGAAAATAAAACATGTGAGCAAAGTGATTGACCAAGTCAAAAAATGTTTTTTATTCTTTTATTGATAATAAAATGAGATTACAAAGAATTTGGGTTCTAATCAGGGCATAAAACCCCAACAGTTCCGCCCCAGCTGGGCCCGGAACATTTTGTTGACTAGCCTTTGATAGGTGGCTCCGGCATTTTTGCGCCCAAAAGGCATGACGATGTAGCAGTATACCCCTTTGTCGGTCTGGAAACTGGTATGCTCCTGGTCTGCTACATGCATAGAGATCTCATTGTAGCCTGAGTAGGCATCCATGAAACTCAAGATCTTGTACTCGGACGTTGCATCCACCATCTGATCGATCCGAGGAAGCGGGAAGCAATCTTTTGGGCAAGCCTTGTTGAGATCTGTGAAATCGATGCATGTCCTCTAGGTACCGTTCAGCTTTGGTACCAGAACCGGGTTGGCCAGCCATACGAGATATACAACTTCACGGATGAAGTGGATCGAAGACAACTTTTCAACTTCTAGCTTGAGGGCCTCTGCCCTTTCCGTTCCTAGGGGCCTTCATTTTTGCCGGACCGGGGTCGCATCTTTGTCGATGTTCAAGGCATAGCAGATGATGTTGTGCTCGATCCCCGTCATATCCTAATGAGACCAGGCTAGGACGTCCTGGTTCTCCTTTACCTGGGCGATGATTGCGGCTCGCACCTCTGTCGTCATATTCTTCACGACTTGGATTACCCTGGTCGGGTCAATGTCACAAATGCACACCTCTTCAATCTCGTCCATGGGTTCCAGTACGCGGTCGTCTCCTATCCGCGGGTCCAGCTCGTCCTCCTCCCGAACAATCCTTCCAGCTAGAGGAGGCGAAACCTGGCCGACGGCTCCCTCGTGGGGTTCTTCCCGGACCATGTAGATAGGATTTTCAGGCGCTCTTCTGATCTCCCCGGACTGTTCCTACTCCTCCGTTATCGCAAGGGAACTTCATGCATAGGTGACGGATGGAGGTGATAGCCCCGAACTCGACCAATGTGAGCTGACCAAAAATGATATTATAAGCAGTGGGACAGTCCACTACTACGAACGTACAGAACTTGAACGAGCATTGCATCTCGTTCCCCAAAGTTACGGGCAACTGGATTTTTCCCATAGGGAGTATTGCGTCCCCGTTGAAGCCGTAGATCTGGGTTGGGGATGAGGCCAGATCTGTTTCGGTTAAGCCAATCGTGATGAAGGTGGGCTTGAGCAGAATGTTGACAGAGCTCCCGTCATCCACCAGCACCCAGGACACAAATTTATTGGCGATCTGGGCGTCTATGACCAGAGGGTCATGGTGCGGGAAATGGACGTTACGGGCGTCGTCTTCTATGAAGGTGATAAGAAGGTTCATCAGCTTCGGGCGTTGAGCTGGGGCTTGGACCAGAGTGCATACCTCTTGATCGTGGTTGAGCTCGATGAGGTAGCATTTTTTATCGTTCTGGGACGGCTCTCCTAGATGAGGCCCGCCTGAGATGGTGGCCACATGGCCATCTCCTCGGGGGGCGCGGTCCTGGATGGATAGGGCATTCCAGGCCCAGGTGCTTACACAGCGGGGACCCCCTGAGGGGCCTGCGCTGCCAGACCCTTTGCGTACCCTTCTTGAGGCGGATACGCTCCAGGTGCACCCGGGGCCGTGGACTGTCCGAGGACTGCTGACAAGCCCGGAACTCCCACGGGCATCCTGATCCACTGGTGGAGATGCCCCAACTTGATCAAATTTTTCGAACTCATCCTTAAGCTGTCGGCATTCTTCGGTCGTGTGGCCCACCTCCTTATGGTAGGTACACCGCTTGCTAGTATCTCTCGGATTCCTTCCCCCTTTGAACATGGGGGTCAGCTTCCGGTAATGAACCGCCCTCTCTGTGGCCAGGAAGATGTTCTCCCTGGTGTCTATTAGGTTGGTGTATTATGAGTATTGGGGCTCGTAGCCCCTCTTGCCCTTCTTAGCCGGCTCGGACCGGTTTGGGCCCTTGCTGGATCTTTTCCCCCGGGAGGGGTTCACACTCGCCTCAATTCCTCCCGCATGGGACGACTGGGCTCCGACAGGGGCAGCGCTGTAATCGATCGGTGCGACTCCATATCCAGAGAAAGGGGTGGACTGGGCCGGGGCATACCCCGAAGAGTCAGGACCATATACTGTGGGTGTGGCGAAGGTCATCCCAGGTGCGGCTGCCGATCCTGGTGCAAGTGGGGGAGTGACATATTGTTGTGCCGGAAACTGCACCCTGTATCCTGGAAATGCTTGGGCATTGGGCTGAGGGGTCGACTGCCATCCGAACGCCAGGATCTAGGCCTCTTCCCAGTTAATAAATCCTTGGTCCCTCCTTATGAACTCCTCTAGGGTAGCCGCCTTGCTACGCTGCATATCGTCCCAGAGGGGGGATCCGGCCCGGATTGCAGCGCCACCAGGCGTTGCCCATCGTCCACCTTGGTCTTGGAGTCCTCTTCGGTGAAACGTTGGATGTAGGCTCTTAATGTCTTCGTGGGGAGTTGTTAATATTGGCGAGGGCACTGATTTGCATGTCCATTCTCATGGCGGCCACAAATTGTTTGCAAAACGCCGACTGTAGTCCTGACCAGGATTGGATGGATCCTGGCTTGAGTCTCTTCCACCATTCTTCTGCAGGCCCGCCTAGAGTGATTGAAAAACAGAGGCACTTGACGTCGTCGCTGACATGGGCCACGGTCATTAATCGATTCTACCGGGACAGATGATCCCGGGGTTCGGTGTTCCCGATGTAGGCGGTTAGACTCGGCATCTTGAATCCTTTGGGGAGCACGGTGCCCAGAATGTGCCTCGCGCAAGGCTCCTTATCCTCTTCGTCGGAATCGGTGTCTGCTCCTTCCTATTTTCGGACCAGGCGGTCCGTGACCTTTTTCAAGGTGGCCAACTGCTCCATGAGTTGCCTGGCCACACCATCTTCTAAGGGAACCCTCTAGTTCCTCCTATCGTTGAGGTCATTTCTAAGGTCGCCATCTTGGGGGCAGATCTTTTCCTTGCGGGCCCGCTCCTTCTGGGATCTCGGGATCCTCAGGCTCTAGGTCGTGGTATTCCCCCTCATTTCCCTCTTCCTCATAGTAGTCTTCCTCGTATTCCGCTCCACCTTCATAGTACTGCGACTCGTCGGGCTGGGACATCTGATGGGGAGCGTCCTCAGGTGGACTCTGAGGAAGAGGCTGGTTGGGCAGTGGCTCTTCATTGCCCGGTTCTTGGTTAGTAGGGTCGAAAGTGGTGTGTCTTGTATTCACCATTGTTGCAGATGTTTGAGATCAACTCTAGCTTTCTTATGCTCTCAATGAAAGCACCAAAATGTTTACCGAGTTTTTCGGAAACCTTAATAATAAAAGATTAGAGAGCTTAGAAGAAATGATTTATGGAATAAAGACAAGGTTTTTTATGTGGTTGGGGCGTTAATGAGCGTGACAATTGTATTAGAGCTTAGAGAATCTATAACAATGGAGTTTTCTACAAGTTTCAGCAGAGTAACTGTTTCCAAGCCAGAGGTCCCCCTTGCCCAATGCCCCATTACCTGTATTTATAGGTTTACGGGTGCACTGGGCTTGGGTTGGGCTGACCCGAGCCTAATAAGGGTATAAATACTGCTGGCTTCTCTAATGGAAGCCGAATACAAAGGATTAAAACATAAAAAATACACTAATCTGAGCCCACTGGGCCGACCCAAACCACATCTGTCATTCGACAAGTTGGGGCTTTGGTCTGGGCATCTCGTGTTATGAGGCAGATTCAGGGGACAAGATCGGTCAGAGTAGTGGCGGCGCAGGTCTGAACCAACGGCGTACAATCCCAAGGTAGCATTTTCTGCAGGTGAAGCGTGGGGACAACCCCCACACTTCATGGGACGAGGTCAGGGTCACGGACGCTTTACCTTGCCAACCTCAGACAACCGACCCGGGTTCGTTTACCCACGTCCCCCTCCGTTTGTCAAGGTCCTGTATCGTCTACCAGGGGCCCGGATCATTTACCAGGAGTGCAGAACGTTTACTAGGTGCTCGGGCTATTCCACCAGGATCCCGGACCGTTTACCACGCTCCGGAATCATCCACTGCGATCTCGACTGTCATTATCGGAAGCCACGCTCATACCATCTCCCGTATGACTGTCTCGGACGACACTCCTCGGATGCCCTTTGGGCCTTATCTAGACTTGGGCTGCCAACGTCTATTTTACTCTTTGCCAAACGGGCCCGCTCTGGGCCCAAACTCATTCGGGCAGCCCGCGGGCTTGAAGCGTGGACCCGGGCGCCCGGGAAGGAAACGGTGATAACAATAATATTAGTATTTTTAGGGGTCGTTTGGTATGAGGAGTTCACAGTTTTCATATTACTGGAAAAGTTGAAGAGGGTAATTTGATAGTCTGGAAACTTACATCATTGTGTTTGGTTGTGCACTGTAATCTTATCTATGATTCATGGGAATATCACTTTCTGTGTTTGATTGTGCATAGGAATCTGTTAAGTTTTCATATTTTCATAAAATTAATATAATAATATATTTCATCAAAATAATTTATAAACAATTTTACTCATGAAATATATTTTAACAAAATTTAAAAAATACATCTATTGAATACTAGAATCAAGTATAATTTTTAAAATTACAAAAATACCCTTATTTTATTTTTAATAATATTTAATTTGTAATCTTAAACTAAAGTAACGATATAAAGACTTTACAAATCAATTTCTTTAAATAAACAAATATTATTTATCATTTTATAATTTGATATATATATATTTGTTTTTTATATTATAAACTTAAAAAATAAAATAAGTTATTAACTAAAAAATTATTGGTTTAAGATTTTTTTAAAAAATTATAATAATAATTTTGAAGTGTTTCACATTCCTGGGTATCTGAAAACCACTTGTCAGGTTTTACTTGAACCTAGAATCAAGAAAAGTTAAAACCCCTAGAGTACAGATTCTCAGGTTATAAAAACTCAAACACAGTACCAAACATAGAAAAGTGTTCAAAATCTCATTCTCGTGTCCAAATTCATGCATAACAAACGACCCCTTAAGTTCTCAATATTGCAGGAAATGAAGTCATTTTTGTTTGTTAACTAATAATTTTCCTAAATAGAAAAAAAATACTCGTTAATCAACATAATTTAAGAAACTTGTGCAAATTGAAAGCACACGCTTTTCATATACAATTCTCCTGTTACTTCATTATTGAAGTTGAGAATAGTTATAGTATAAAAAGTGTCCATTCACCACCAGACACCAACAAGCTACTAAAATGTTACTCACTTGCATTCTGGAGTAGCGAGTATTTATAATCGGAAAGACACGTGTAATAAATCTATTGAAACACTGTGAGATAGACATGGTGGTAATTATTTTTCCCACTATCATGAACCTGGAATTACCCAATAGTGCTCACATGTATACAAAATTCGTGAATGATTAAAAGAAAAAATGTCATTCATCTCTTGCTCTTGGACGAACGCCAAGTCCAGTCCTTGTATTTCCACCAACTTTGATCAAGTCTTCCACCTATGAGACATATGAATTGGGTAATAATCAATTACCATGAAGCACAATTTTAAGAACAAATAGAGTTAATAGTAACATAATTCACCATATCAGCACGAATATTAGTAGAAAAATAAAATCAAAACGATCGAAACAAGGGCAGAAAGAGAGTAGTGGAAGAGGTCCTGGCAATTAATCACCGAAGTATATACATAAATATGTAGTTACTTATATGAACACGGCGTTTGATAGAAGAAGAGTCATTATGTTCGCTGAAACTGAATATATGAAACTAATCAATCTTTCATTTTGGGAGCAAGTAACAACAAAAATCACCATAATTATAATAATAATCCGTAATGTTCTTGCAGAAATCACAAAACATTAACCACCGGATGGAACCCAGGTTTTATGAGTGAAAAAAATAAATGGATTATTTATTATTATTTGGAAGTAAAAAGAGAGAAAAAAAAACATTAGAAAAATTATATGAAAAACTTAATTAAAATAAAATTTTAGGAAAAATTAGGAAAATGTTTCTTTCTTGTAATCTCTCCGAGTCTTAAATGCAAAATGGGCCAAAACAATAAGGGAAAAAGAAAAAAAGAAAAGAACTCAATTCAATTCATGGTCACAAGAATCTAATTGAGAACCATAAACGGCAACACCGCGATCCAAAGGAACGATATTTAGAAAACTGACCTTGTGGATTCCTGCGGTGCGAAGGCCAGCAAAGGAGGCGGAGGCGAGGGCGCCAACGAAGAGGGAGGCGACGGCGAAAGCCTTCAAGGGCATGAGGGTTGAATGTTCAGCGCAGCCTTTTCTGACAGAAGCTATACCCCATCCCAATTGACCCACGCTTGCCGCAGCCCACCACCAGTGACTCGCAATTTTGGCACTACCAGCTTCGGCTGGGTACTCCTTTCCCGCCATCTCCGCCGCCGTCTCATTCATTTAGCTTCTGCGTTAGTCTTCTCCGTGCTGGTTTACGCCTTCGGCTCGATCGGGCTTCCCGATGCTTATTAGACACAGGCTTTTGTGGCTGAGGAATTTACGTGAAATATGAGAAAGTTGAATAAAATTGGGTGCACCTGTGTTTTTTCTCATGTTTGGATACTGTGTTTTGAAAATTTATTTTTTGAACCCTATATTTTGTAAAATAGTTAAAATAGAATCATAAATTTGATTTTAGTTCATGTTTTCTCAACTAAAATTATAAATAATTTACCAAACTAACAATTCAGAACAAAAATAAAATCATTCTGCTTAAAAACTGTGTTGTTATATTCAATTTTTTCTTTATCAAAATTAAGTTTAGAGTTCTATTTTAACCATTTTACAAAACATACGGTCCAAAAAGTAATTTGTCAAAACACAGGGTCCAAAATAGGTAATGGAAAAAAATACAGGGTTCAAAAAGGTATAAACCCAATAAAATTTGATATTTATGGCTTTTTTTTTTGTGTGTGCATTTTTTATGGTTTTTTTTGTTGTTTAACTTTTTTATGGGTTTTGTTTTCCCATATTTATCAAATAAATTGTTTTGTATCCCATATTTTTTTGTATAAGTTTATTTATTCTATCTGGGAATTTTTGTGAGGGAATTTCAGTCTTTTTAAGTATTATTATTTTGGGGAACAATTTTTGTAAGAAAATCATAATTCAATAGTTGTTTCTTATGCATTCATGTGAATTTTTGTGAGGGCTTTTCAGCCATTTTAAGTATTATTATTATTATTATTTTTTTTTGGAAAATAATTTTTGTAAGAAAATCAATACTCAGTATGCATGCAGGTACTCGAGTACCTATATTTTCTATTGTTTTTTTTATCTTCATTATCACGTTTTCTTCATTTTATCAGTATATTTTATTCAGCAATTGTTGTTTTAATATTTGTTCTCAGTTTTCTTTCTGTTTTAGGGTTTTTTTAAGTTTATCGTTGTGGATTTTGCGCCTTCTGTGTGTGTCTTCGTCTCGGTGAGTACCTGGTTTCAGGTGTATATTTACAGTTTTCTTCAGTATCACGTTTTTTGTATATCGTTTAGTTCGAATTTTTTCTTTCCTTCAGCATTTGATTTTTTGTGTTGATGTCTTCTTTTTGTCCTTTTTTTAGGATTTTATAAGTTTCTCGTTGTGGATTTGTGCCTCTTTGTGGTGTTTTCGTATCGGTGAGTATCCGGTTTCAGGGTTTATTTTTTTAATTTTTTTAATGTATATTTATTGTTAACTTTGTTTTGTATTATCTATTTTCTGTCGTGGGTGGTTGTTTTTTAATCTGTGTTAATGGTGGTTTTTATTTTTGGTGCACGATTTTATCGTTAGTTTTTTAGTGGGGTTTTTGATCAGTTTTTTTTTGGGAAGTTTATGGGTAGTTATTTGTAATTTGTGCTATATATATATGTATATCTGTTATTCTTTTTCATTTGTGTTGTTTTTTTTTATGCAGTGTATTGTATATTTTAATTTTCAAAGTTGTGGCATGGATCACTCTGGTGAAGTTGGTGGTGTTTCTGGTTCTGAGAAGAAAATTTCTGGTATAGTAGAGGATGAATCGAAGAATGTAGGGGATGATATTGGCGAGATTCTTTCTCGAAAGAGTAACGTTACACATTTGAAGTCTGTTGCAAGGAAGAAGAGTAAATCCCCTTCCACTGTTGCAAGGAAGACAAGTAAATCCCCTTCCACTGTTAAACAGACAAAGGATTCATGTGCATCTGGTAGTAAGGATGCTGGAGATGATTCTCATGAGACTAAACATGTTGTGGTATGTGTTTATTTTTTTAAGTATAATAATAAAAAATTGTTCATCTGTTTGTGTTACTGTTATTGTTTTTCACATTCGGTGGATTGTGTTTGTTTTATTTTTTTATGGTTGTGTATCTGGTTTCTTGTAGATTTGTAGTTAATTTGCATAATGTTCATTTTTGTTTGTGTTTGTTTTATTTTTATTGTTGTGTTTTTTTTTGTCGTTAAACTGTTTTGTTTTCTTTGTACCTGGTTACATGTGTACCTGGTTACTTGCAAATAACAGTGGAAGATTTTGTTTAATGAGTTTGTAACTGGTTACCTTAGTGAATGAATTATTTTATATATATATATATATTTCAACCATACAAAGTTAAATACATATAACTGGTTTTATAAATGTAAAGTACTTATCAATTTTTCATGTTTATATTTTTTGAAACTGGTTACATGTTTAATTGTTTTGTTTTTTTCTTCTGCAGGCTCATTTAAAGATAAATCCCTCCAAGAGGTTTGGTAGTAAGGTTCAACATTTTAATGACAAGAGTGTCATTAATGACTTGAAATCTAAGTTGACCAAAAGTCAGAAATCATTGTTTAAGAAGACGCCATTTGGGCACTTTTTAGAAGTATGTGATATTCATTTCCAAACTCAACTTGCCCAGCTTGTGTTGTTGAGAGAGGTGTCTCATGAGAGGGAGGAAGAGGAAATGTGGTTTAAGCTTGGTCGTAGAGTTTGTAGGTTTTCTGTTGAAGAGTTTGCTATAGTTACGGGTCTTAAATGTGATGGTGATTTTGATTTCAGTCGTTTTCAAAAAAAGAAAGTTTTGTTTAAGAAAAAAATATTTGGTCGTTTTGTTGGTAAGGTGTCAAAGTCTGAATTACGAAATGCTTTCATTAGTAAAGATTTAGTTGATGATGAGGATATTGTCAAATTGGGTATAGTTCATATCTTAGTTAACTATTTGTACGGCTATACTAGTGAGAAGTTGGTTGATGATTTCTTTTTTGAGATGGTTGATCGAGATATTTCTGAATTAGCAAATATTAGTTTTGGGAAGTTGGTATGGGATAGGAGTTTTTATTATTTGAAAACTGCTTTGAAGGGTGGAAATAAAATCTTTGATGGAGTTTTCGTTGATGGGAAGGTTGGCCTTCACCCTTACAAACTTCTTGGTTTTCCGATTACTTTTCTTGTTTGGATATATGAATGTATATCTGAGTTGAGTCCTGAGTTTTGTCAACGGGTTGGGAAAAAACATCCACGTTTGTTGAATTGGAAGAGTACTGATAATGCCTTCTATTCAAACTTGGTAGCAAAGATTTTCAACAATCAAAATGTATAATATTTTTGTTTTGTAACTGGTTACTTGCTAAATTTGTTTTATTCATTTTAGGATTTTTGTTTGTGTACCTGGTTTCAGTTGATGGTAACCAGTTTCTTGTTTATATATATATATATATATTTAATTTATTCAGTTGACTATCCTGAATGTCTATCCATCTTCTGAGGAGAGGAAGAAACTGACAGTGAAGAAGTTTACGTTTGAGCCTTTATACTTGCCGAAGGTGTGTGCTGAAGATGGAGATAGTAGTTCGGGTACCCAGGTACTGGTTAGTTTTGTTGTTTGTTTTAGTTAAAAAAAAATATTATTTTGTTTTGAAATTTATAGGTTTCTTTTTATGTTTATTTTTTTGCTGTTTTGTAAATTATTTTATTATGTTTTTCTAGGTTGATAGTGAAAAGTTGAGATTGATTTGTGAATCAATCTCATCAATAAAAGTGAGCCAAGAATCTATTATTAGTGATATTGCAGTTATGAGATCTGAGTTCATGGGGAAACTCAGTGATTTGTCTGCAATGATTGCAAAAATTGTTGCAAAAAATTCTGAAAAAGTTGCAAGTTCTAGTGATGAAAGTGCTGGTTGTAATGAAGGGGAAAAACCAACTGATTTTGATAATGTTTCCAGTCCTATTTCTGATGATTCTAAGATAACTTGTTTGTTTTTATGCTTTATTGTTTTTTTTAACCATTTTTTGTTGTAACCAGATTTTTTTTTTTTTTTTTGGGCTAGGATTGTGGGATTGATTCAGGTGAAGATTTTGATGGTAGTAAGGTTGTTGACGCGGTTCTTCGGCAACAGGTAATTAAGAGAAGAAGAGAAAGAGATTAGTACTTAAAAGTAGAACCGCCGCAGATATGAAATCTTTGTGAAAAGAACTAGGTGACCTTAAACACGTTTTTAAGTGGTTCGAAGGTTAAAAATCCTTCTACTCCACTAGTCAATATTATTGATCTTTTCTGGGTAATTGGTTTACCAAATATATATAGTTCTTACAATACTATTTTTTCCAACCCCTATCAATTCCCAGGGTCTCCATATTTATAGGAGAAGGCACCTGGAAATTGGTAGGGAGGTCATCCCGTGACCTTACCATTTGTCATATCAAGTCTGTGATATTCATGATTACTTCCTAAACCTGACACACAAGTGTGGTCTAATCAGTATGGAAGGAGATAATGGGCCGCACGGCCCAACCCGTCCGTGGGTGTCTGAATACGCACGTTCCTGCGGCGTGTCCGAGAAGTCAGGGGGATATCGGACACGTGATGGCAGGATTATGCACGTTTATCTTGCGTGTTGACTTCCCATAGGGTCAGAGCTTCCTGAGAAGCTCGCTACCGGAGCAATCCATAACCCGAGCTGATCCGTCAGTGGTCGCCGGATGTTGTTCCCAGCTCCTGGAACAACAAGAGGGAGCAGGAAACACCATCCCCTCGAGCTAGAGAGGGCCCGTCCTGAAGATAAAGCCTCTGGCCTGTGGGAGCCTCGGGCTAAATCATGTTTAGTCTGAGGATCGTCCTGCTAAACAGCCCGTGGGAAATCCAGGGCGTACATCTGTCCCCCAAGCTCCTGCTCGTGGTCCATGACGTCAGACATGGGAGACCACAGTAGGAGCTTTTAGACTTCTCCCACAACCCTTCGCATTCCCTGCTTTTCGCATGCGTCTGATACGTGGAACGCCGTGGGTGGCGACGGTACACTCTAGGGGGAACCGCATTAAATGGCCTAGCCTACTGTCCAGCCGTCGTTTCACATTTCGAGTGGAGGGTCTCCCAGGAGCCTTTTACACGTGATCCCCCCTTGTATAAAAAGGGGGTGGTCATCCCACGCACGGACCACCTTACCATTCAGAACCTCTCAAATTTCCTTCTTTTCTCTCTGACCTTCTGAAGAACAAAACCCTCATTTCCATTGCTCTCATCTTCTCCGTCCACGAAGCTTAAGCGTGCGAGTTCCTTCAAGGCCTTGGAGACTACTGTGCTAACGAAGCTCCTACCAGCGCAGCAACCTCGCTCACCATCCAACCCTATACTGTAAGTCTTCTGTCCCTGTTTATTTTTGAAAGCATGCCACTGTAGCCTAGGTAAAATTTTTTTACTGTAGCCACATGCAGAGATTTTCTGGGTCGCGCGGATATGGAGGGTGATGGCCCTTCTTTGACTAGGGCACACTTGCCATGGGACATCGCCTTAGAACATGGGTTCCATGATTCTCTCTTAGGAACAATTTCTGGGTAGGATCCGTAGGAACTTTGGGTGCAAAAACCGGGTAGCTTAGGGAATACGCCTTAAAAGCGGTTTTGCCACGCCTTGCCTGTTGAAACTTTCCCCCCAAGGCAATTTTTTACTCTGAGTCCTCTGACACACGAATTCCGAGTAATCTGGGATCTGTTGAGGGCACAGGCGCGTGTTCCTTGGAACGCGTGGCACCACTCTCCACGGGCTGGGCTTACCCCAGCTCGTGTACTTAATGCTTGCCTCACTCTCCTGCTTGGGTCGCCTTTTCTAAAGTGTTTTCTTTTGTTCGATAGGCGACCAGATGGCTCCAAAGAGAAATCTGCCACAGAAGAATGTGGGAAGTTCGGCCTCCCAGAAGGATAAAGGAAAGGCGGTGGTGACCAGCTCGCCAATTCCTCACTTTGGACCGGCGGTGGAGAAGCAGGCCGAGGTGGCTCCTGACGCGTTTTTCGAGGCGGAGAGAATCGTCTCGAAGATAACCAGCCAGGCAAAGGTCACCAAAATCTTCCTTAACCACAACATTCCTCTGGGGAAGACCTCCGTGATCGCCCGACCTGCTGCGGATGGGGAGAGGAGCTGCACGCCGCTCGACGAGTCGTTCGCGGCCTGGAGCGGGGAACACTTCAAGGCAGGGGCCTTCCTCCCCCTGGATCAGTATTTTGCTGATTTTCTGAACTATGTGGGGTTGGCCCCATTTCAGCTCCCCCCAATTCCTACCGTCTGTTGGCGGGACTGAGGTATTTGTTCCAAAAGCATGAGTGGGAGGTCCCCACTCCTGCTGATATCTTATATTTCTTCTGCCTCAAAGCCAGCCCGGACCAGCGGGGGCGAGGCGACGGGTTCTATTACTTAACCCGCTTCCCTAACACAGCAGCAGTGATCGAGCTGCCGAGCCATCCAAACGACTTCAAAGACCAGTTTTTTATGTCTACTGGGTTCCGAAACTGCGATCATCATTATTTCAACCGCCCTCGTAAGTAATCCTCCATTTAGCTCGCCTTTTAACGGTTATCTTATTTTAGCTCGTCCCTTATTCCAATTCTGATTTCAACCAACCTTGCAGCCATCTACTCGAGGACCGAAAAGTCCGTGACCCTCGGGGGTCAATACGACACACTGGCGAACCTGCCTCCCAGTGAGAAAGACTACCGCGTGCTCGTGACAGACGAGGCGATGGTATTCTGCAAGCTGATTTTCCCAAATCAGACTTTGAATTTGAAAAGGCCCCGGGGTCCTCCCCCAGCCCGCGACAACAGGCCGACCGTCGCGGAGGAGGTCGCAAATGACGAAGGCGAGGAAGAAGGTGAGGAAGTTCCTCTGGTGAGGAACAGGAAGAGGAGCTTGGAGGTCGCCCAGGGGATGATCTAGGAGAGGGCCCAATCCGGAGCAGCCACGGGTCCTTCCGGTCAAGGTAACTTTTACTTATTTAAGAACGTAGATAGGGCCACTGCAGACCCCCGGCTGGTTAGGTTCAACCCTAGGCAGCTCGTCCATCGTCACCCAAGGAATCCGAACCTGGACACGCTTCTGCTCCACTGCGTTGACCAGCTCGTGCTGGACAACCAAGAGAGTCGGCCCAAGGGTACCGTAGTAGTAGATAATACCCTAGCCTTTAGGTCGGCCATTTTTGAGGAGTACGGGACCAATTTACGCACGTGGCCTGCGCTCCAGAGGGGCGTCTACGCTCCGGGGATTAGGCAGTACGTAGAAGAGTCCAGCCCCGATTCAGAACCGGACCTAGACCCTTCGCCAGTTCGTGAGATAATCGTCCTAGGCTCTTCCAGCTCGGGGGGTAGGGCTCCCTTAGTATTTGCTTTCTTATTGCCTTTATTTCTGTATGATTACTGATAACCGTGTTTTTTGCTCTTTGGCAGAAGAGATGTCTCAGCCCGGGAATAGTCTGCGGGGCGTTGTGTTTGGTGGGAATCCCCCAGCGGGGCCGAGGTTAAAGAGGCTTCGTGAGTCCAAGAGCTCGACCGGGGTCTCCACCAAATCCCCAGCTACGGAGAAGGAGAGAGACCCGTCATCCCAGGTCGCGGGGGCGAACCTCCCTGTCGCCAGGACAGGACTCATGCATCCGCCACCCCAACGATCTCCACTGGCCTCCCAGGACGGGGTAATAGAGGTCGGGAATCTGGCCACGGCAGCCCCGGACGTGCGTATCCCGGTCGACCCCCGGGCTCTGGAGAAGATGCCAGAAGCATTCCGGGGTACGGTGTACGAGTTGGCCAGCTATGCCGTCAGCCACTATTACAATATCAGGGAGAAGGAGCTCCAGGCCATCGAAACAACGAGCCCGGTCCGAGTTATAGAGTCCGCTATGGACATGACTTTAACGGTAAAGTGCCCCCTTCTTCTAAGGCTTTGACACTCACACGCCGCCTTTCTCCTTCCAGTTTGCTAATTTATCACTCTTTTCTTGCAGGGCATGGCTGCCGCCTATAGAGGCATCGTTAGGACCAAGGCCCAGCTCGAGGGTTTGGAAGCAGATCGCCAGACTGCCCTCCAGGAGTCTCAGGAGGCGAGAGACGCCTTGGCAGCCTCAAAAGCCGAGTTAGAGAAGGTCCGCTCGGAGAACCAAGAGCTTAAACGCTCCCTGGCCGCCTCCGAGCTAGAGAAGCTTCGCTCCGAGAACCTAGAGCTTAAAAAGTCCCTGGCCGCATCGCGGGCAGACCTTGAGGTGGCGAAGGCCGAAGTCCAGACCTCCCAGGCCGCCCTGAAAGACGAGCGGGCCGTGTCGGAGCAGTCCTTACAGGACCTATTCTATCACTGCTGGTCCCACAATCCGGACGCGGACTTCTCCTTCATGCCGCCGGACCTCTGGGCATTCCTGTTGCCGCGGCTTCAAGCCCGCCTGAATAAGGAGGCTCCTCCATCGGAGACTGGAGAGGCCTCTGCCGCGGCGGAGCAGGGTGAGACCGCGACCTCCAAAGGGCCAGCTGATGGGGCTTAGGATGCTTCTTGTTTTCGTATTTTGAACACCTTTTTTTTTTTTATTGTAATTCTCTTTTTTATGTGAGGCGTTTCCGCCTCGAGACAATTTGCTCAACAAGTTTTACATATATATTTTTATGCATTTGGTCATAATTTATCTCTTTATTTTTATGAACGTAGTTCGAGTTAACTTTATCCGTATCCCGGGCTCTTTAAATAAGATCCGCGTTCAACAAATTTTTAGTTCACTCCTAAGTTTTCTGACCTGGTTAAGACCAGGAACTTATTTTGAAAAAACTCAGATCGCGTCAACTTTTATCCGTATCCCGGGCTCTTTAAAGAAGAACCTCGGTCAACAAATTTTAGCTAACTTCTAAGTTTTATGACCTGGTTAAGACCAGGGACTTATTTTGAAAAAACTCAGATCGCGTCAACTTTTATCCGTATCCCCGGGCTCTTTAAAGAAGAACCTCGGTCAACAAATTTTAGCTAACTTCTAAGTTTTATGACCTGGTTAAGACCAGGAGCTTATTTTGAAAAAACTTAGATCGAGTTAACTTTATCCGTATCCCGGGCTCTTTAAAGAAGAACCTCGGTCAACAAATTTTAGCTAACTTCTAAGTTTTATGACCCGGTTAAGACCAGGAACTTATTTTGAAAAAACTCAGATCGCGTCAACTTTTATCCGTATCCCGGGCTCTTTAAAGAAGAACCTCGGTCAACAAATTTTTGTTAACTTCCAAGTTTTATGACCTGGTTAAGACCAGGATAGGACTTAGTTTGTGATAACTCTTATCCATAGATAAAAATTAACACCTAAGTCGTTAAGGAGACCTGGATATATCCGGGTACCATATGCCCCCCAAGTAACTGGGAAAGGGTCTTTCGTTGTTACTTTAAAATTACCCTTGGGTGACGAGAAACATTTGATTTTTATTTATACATGGAAGGTGACCTTCTAGGTCTTACAAATGTTTATTGATAATATTTCTTTAGGTGGATTGCATTCCAAGTCCGCGGGACCGCCCCTCCACCAAGTCGAGCTAATTTATACGTCCCTTCTTTGATGACTTCGATGACCTGGTATGGTCCTTCCCAGCTTGGTCCCAAAACCCCATCTTTGGGATCTTTCCCGGCCAGGAAAACTCTCCTCAAGACCAAATCGCCGACGCTAAAGGCACGTCTTTTGACCTTAGTGTTGAAGTAGCGAGTGATTTTCTGTTGATAATGGGCGAGCTGGAGTTGTGAATCCTCTCGCCTCTCATCCATCAAGTCTAAGGAGTGGCATAGGAGCTCGTGGTTCTTGTCTTGTTCGTAGGACCGGACCCTGTGCGACAGGACCTTTACCTCCACGGGGAGGACCGCTTCACTTCCAAAGGTTAGGGAGAAAGGAGTGTGACCCGTGGGAGTCCGATGTGAGGTCCTATAGGCCCACAGAACTTGGGGGAGCTGTTCTGGCCAGATCCCCTTTGCCTCACCTAACCTCTTCTTGAGGCTTGCCTTCAGAGTTTTATTGACAGCTTCGACCTGGCCGTTCGCCTAGGGATAGGCCACGGATGAGAAACTTTTCACAATTCCGTTCTTTTCGCAAAATTCGGTGAACAGGTCGCTGTCAAATTGAGTGCCATTGTCGGAAACGATCTTTTTGGGTAGGCCGAACCGACAAACGATGCTTTTAACCACGAAGTCTAGCACCTTTTTCGATGTTATTGTCGCCAACGGCTCTGCTTCGGCCCACTTTGTGAAGTAGTCAATGGCTACCACGGCGTAATGGACCCCGCCCTTTCCGGTGGGCAAGGCGCCTATTAGATCTATGCCCCAAATGGCGAAGGGCCAGGGAGACGATATCATTTTTAGCTCGGCCGGGGGTGCTCGTGCAACCGCGGCGAACCGCTGACATTTGTCGCACTTTTTTACGTATGAGATCGAGTCTTTGGACAGAGTCGGCCAGTAAAAACCCTGCCGAAGGATCTTCAAGGCCAGGCTTTGCCCCCCAGTGTGATCTCCGCAGAATCCGTCATGAACTTCCTGCAGGATGGCCTTCGCCTCACTTGGAAGAACACACCGGAGGAGAGGTAATGAATGCCCACGTCGGTACAACACCCCCTCGACTAGCGTATATCTCGGAGCTTGATAAAGGACTCGCCGTACGTCGTTGCGCCCTTCGGGTAACTTGCCCTCGACGAGGTACTCAACAATGGGAGTCATCCAGGTCGGCCTGATGTCAATCATCTCAATATCCGCTCGATCCCCGTCTATGCTTGGTTTGTCCAAGAACTCAATTGGTACCAACCCCAGGGTTTCTGCCTCCCCCGAGGTGGCGAGCTTGGCGAGAGCATCTGCATTGGCGTTCTGCTCCCGAGGTATCTGCTCGATCGACCCTTGCCTAAACGTAGACAATTCGGATTTTACCTTAGCCAAATAAGAGGCCATCTTGGGACCCCGCGCCTGATACTCGCCTAAGACCTGATTCACCACGAGCTGGGAGTCACTGAAGCATTGGACAGAGCTCGCCTTTAGCTCGCTAGCTATCCTAAGTCCGGCTAACAAGGCCTCGTACTCTGCCTCGTTGTTGGACGCCTTGAACCCGAACCTCAGCGCCGAATGGAATCTATGTCCTTCTGGGGATATCAGAATGATTCCGGCCCCGGAGCCGTTCTCGTTAGATGAGCCATCAACGAAGATCCTCCACGATGAGCCTGAGGATATGAGCTGCTGTGAATCTTCCGATGGGATCTCACGGAATCCCGCGCATTCTGCCACGAAGTCGGCCAAGGCTTGACTTTTTATGGTAGTTCGGGGAGTATAGAAAATCTCGAACTGACTGAGTTCGACCGCCCACTTTAGCAAGCGTCCCGAGGCTTCAGGCTTTTGTAAAACCTGCCTTAGAGGCTGATCGGTCATGACGCGTACAGAGTGGGACTGGAAGTATGGCCTGAGTTTTCGCGAGGCCGTGATTAGGCAGAACGCCAGCTTTTCCATCAACGGGTACCTTGACTCAGCTCCGAGGAGTCTCTTGCTGATGTAATAAACCGGTTTCTGAGCCTGGTCCTCTTCTCGCACCAGAACGGCACTAGCTGCGTCCTCAGTCACGGCCATGTAGAGGAAAAGAGGTTCTCCTACCCTGGGCTTTGATAGCACAAGTGGCTCAGCTAGGTGCGTTTTTAGGTCGAGGAATGCGCCCTCGCACTCTACTGTCCATTCGAACTTCTTGTTTCCGCGGAGCAGGTTGTAGAAAGGCAGGCACTTGTCGGTCGATTTGGAAATGAACCGGTTCAGTGCCGCCACCCTTCCTGTGAGGCCTTGGACATCTTTCCGCGACCTGGGGGATGGAAGCTCGAGCAGTGACCTGATCTTGTCGGGATTTGCCTCGATTCCTCGGGTATTGACTATGAAACCCAAGAACTTCCCCGATGCGACACCGAAAGTGCATTTCTGAGGATTGAGCCTCATGCCATATTCTCGCAGTATGTTAAAACATTCTTCCAGGTCGGCAACGTGGTTGCTGGCAATCTTAGACTTGACAAGCATATCATCGACGTACACTTCCATGTTTTTCCCGATCTGGTCCGCGAACATTCTATTTACCAGCCTTTGGTAGGTAGCTCCGGCGTTCTTTAGACCGAACGGCATGACCTTATAGAAATAGACATTAGTCGGGGTCATGAAGCTGGTGTGATCCTGGTCTGCTGGATTCATCGCGATCTGATTGTAGCCCGAGTACGCGTCCATGAAGGACATGAGCTCGTGCCCCACCGTGGCATCCACCAGTTGATCGATCCTCGGCAACGGAAAGCAATCCTTGGGGCAGGCTTTATTCAGGTCGGAAAAATCAGTACAGGTCCGCCACTTGCCATTGGGCTTTGGAACTAACACGGGATTGGCAACCCAAATGGGAAATCTGGCTTCGCGGATAAAGCCACATTTTTTGAGCCGGGCCACTTCTTCTTCAAGGGCCTCGGCTCGGGTTGTCCCTAAACGCCTCTGCTTTTGAGACTTTGCAGGGACGCTTTTGTCTAGGTGGAGCATGTGCATGATTACGCTCGGACTGATCCCTATCATGTCCTCGTGCGACCATGCGAATACGTCTAGGTTCTTTTTCAGAAACGCGGTCAGATCCGCCTTTCTTCTATCGCAGAGGTTCTTTCCAAGCATCACCGTCCGTGAAGGATTTTGTTCATCGATGCCTACCTCCTCGAGATCTTCAATAGCTTGGAGCTCGGACCTGTCCTCGCCTACTCGGGGGTCAATGTCCTCGCTTAAGGCGAGCTTTTCGTCTTCGGAAACCCGAGGTTTTTCAATCTCAGGGGCCGCCTTGGGTCCCTGCGATTCCTCTTCATCCTGAATGGCCATCGCCACCTGCCCGGGTTTAGATTTTCCCTTCATGGAAATGCTGTAGCATTCCCTGGCAGCGAGCTGATCGCCCTTGATAGTGCAGACCCCTGTCGAAGTAGGGAACTTCATGGCGAGGTGCCGGACGGATGTGATGGCTTCGAAAGCAACGAGCGTTGGTCGGCCCAAAATTGCATTGTAGGCAGCGGAGCAGTCAATGACTACGAATTCGAGCAGTTTGGACACTGTTCGGGACTCGTCGCCTAGGGTGATCACCAGCTCGATCGTTCCTATCGCTGCTGACCCTGCGCCTGAAAAACCATATAGCATCATCGAGGTTGCCTTTAGCTCGGAGACGGTCAGACCCATTTTTTCTAAGGTTGAACGGAATAGGAGATTCACCGAGCTCCCATTGTCCACTAACACCCTCCTTACTCTCCGGTTGGCGAGCTGGACTGCTACGACCAGGGGATCGTTATGAGGGAATTGGACATGGCCCGCGTCCTCCTCCGTGAAAGTGACTGGTTGTTTCTCTAATCTTTGTTGTTTTGATTGACGCTGTTCCGGGACGAACTCCCCTCCATTGTGGGCCTTCAACTCATTTATGTATCTCTTCTGGGCACCTCTGCTCGTGCCAGCCATGTGTGGCCCTCCAGAGATGGTGGAAATCTCTCCCTCGACCACGGGGGGAGGGACGTCCTGATTTACTCGAGGTCCAGGTTGACTGGCTGGGATCTCCGGAGCGGGTCGACCTGTGGGGACCCTGTTCTGCGAGTATTGCGCCAACGGACCTGCTCGGATGAGAGTCTCGATTTCATCTTTGAGGTGCCTGCAGTCGTCGGTATTGTGCCCGACGTCGTTATGAAAACGGCAGAATTTGGAAGCGTCTCTCTTTCCCTTAGGGTGCTTTATTGGCTCCGGTCTTCTCCAGGGGACTCGCGTAGCGTTGGCCAGGAAAATATTCTCTTTGGTTTGGGTGAGCTCGGTATACGCTGTGAACACGGGCTTGAATTTATCCACGGACTTATTCTTCTTTTGACCGTGCTGGACGTTTTCACCATTTCCTTTTCTTTTGCCGCCACCGGGCTGGTTGCTCTGCGTGACGTCGGGAGTCGCTACTACGATCTCTGTTCCCGCCCCAGCGGGCTTTTCGAGGACCTGGCTGGTCCCCGCGGCTGAAGCTTCAGCTTCCTCCAAGTTTATCCATTCTTGGGCTCTGTTAAGGAATTCACTAACTGAGCTGCCCCCCTCCTTTGAATATCCTTCCATAGATCTCCGCCTACTAGGATCCCGGTCCTCATAGCCATGAGTTTGGAGCTGTCGTCGGCGTCTCTGGCTCGAGCAGCGACATTTGCAAATCTGCTCAAGTAGGCTGTTAGCGTTTCTCCAGGTTGCTGTCTCACGTTAGCTAGGGAGTCGGCCTGGACCCTGGCGGCCTGAGAGGCGCGGAATGCCCTCTTGAAGTCAACCGAAAAGGTCTTCCAGGAGATGATTGACTGCCTTTTACTTTGTTTGAACCACTGCCTGGAAGGTCCAGTTAGGGTGGAAGGGAAGATCAAGCAACGAAGCTCTGGCCCGATGTTATGAGCCATCATTAGGGTGTTGAACATCCCTAAGTGGTCAGATGGGTCTCCATCCCCGTTGAACTTTGACAAGTGAGGCATACGAAAGCCAGAAGGGTATGCCGTTGCTGCTATGTTGGGGGCGAAGAGCTCCATCTCATCCCCTGAATCATATTCGTCTTTTTCTTTCTCTGACAGGAGCTTCTTCATCAGCTCCTCCATTTGAGTTAAGCGCTCTAGGGTTTTGTCCTGAGATCCTGGGTTATTCCGGGGCTGTTCAACAGCTCCGGACCCGTTGTACATATTAGGCGGGTTATTGCCCCTCCTATCTGGAGATAGGTCGTTTGGGGCATTCCCGCCATTACGTACTTCGGATCGGACCCCAACTGAACGGGCCTGGCTACCATCCCTAACTGGGCCCTCTCTGTGAGAGTTAAGGCGATCTCGAAGGTCGCCTCCATGGGAATTATGGTGACTTTGTGCTGAACTTAGTCGCTGTCGCAGGTCCCCTCCCGAAAGATCACTCCGTCCACTACCGGTCCAGTGACTCCTGCTGGATAGGCTCGATGTGCGTCTTTGGCGGCTCCGACCTGCTCCTCCTCCCGGCGCCCTGCTGCTGCGGGAAGGCCCGGCCGATGGCGGGTCTCTCCTACTATTTCCGTAGGTCGGGATGTCTCGGACGGGCTGAGGAGACGGGTATCTGATGGGAGAAGGAGGATGCCTGACCGGAGAGGCGATCCTAGTGCCGTCTGGACGGACTAAATTTGGTGGGGGCCTCTCGGCCCTGCCAGCTTGATGGTTTCGCGCTGGGCGATCTGGACGAGGAACTGGACGCTCTTCGGGGACGGGCTGACGTCTCCGGATCTCCTCGGCCCTCCTTTGGGAATTTCCCCTATCTCTTCTGGGTGTCCTCGAGGAAGGCTGAGAGCTAGGGGTTGATGTCCTAACCGAACGGCTGTACTGCTGCGGTTCGGTCTGAGGCATTTCCCTGAAGTTCGCCTCTTGATGGCGTGATGAAGGGGTGGAGTTGGCTGCAGGGAGTCTACCCGAACGGCTATGCCTGGATCGATTACTCCGGCGAGACTTAGGAGCCTCGCCTTGCCTCTCTCCAACGTTACCATTGGTTGTGAGAGGGGGTAGTCGACTCAGAATATCTTGGATTTGCTGACCAGCTGCTGCTAGCTGGCTCCTCAGTTGAGCATTCTCCATCTCCACCGCAGTATAATAACCTGGATTCGGATTAGGCGGGCGGGGCGTCGAACTACCAGTGTCGTCTTGGCCGGCCGGCTGCTTTCCTGGCCTTTGCTGGACTTCAGGAACTTGCTCCTCGGGGAGGGCAACATGGCGGGCCTCCTGCCCATCATGCTGTTCTGTCTCGTTGCCATGTTTGGATCGAGTGGTCACCATAGTTGTATGTTTGTGGTAGTACTAATTGGACTTGCTCTCAATGAAAGCACCAAACTGTTGACGCGGTTCTTCGGCAACAGGTAATTAAGAGAAGAAGAGAAAGAGATTAGTACTTAAAAGTAGAACCGCCGCAGATATGAAATCTTTGTGAAAAGAACTAGGTGACCTTAAACACGTTTTTAAGTGGTTCGAAGGTTAAAAATCCTTCTACTCCACTAGTCAATATTATTGATCTTTTCTGGGTAATTGGTTTACCAAATATATATAGTTCTTACAAGACTATTTTTTCCAACCCCTATCAATTCCCAGGGTCTCCATATTTATAGGAGAAGGCACCTGGAAATTGGTAGGGAGGTCATCCCGTGACCTTACCATTTGTCATATCAAGTCTGTGATATTCATGATTACTTCCTAAACCTGACACACAAGTGTGGTCTAATCAGTATGGAAGGAGATAATGGGCCGCACGGCCCAACCCGTCCGTGGGTGTCTGAATACGCACGTTCCTGCGGCGTGTCCGAGAAGTCAGGGGGATATCGGACACGTGATGGCAGGATTATGCATGTTTATCTTGCGTGTTGACTTCCCATAGGGTCAGAGCTTCCTGAGAAGCTCGCTACCGGAGCAATCCATAACCCGAGCTGATCCGTCAGTGGTCGCTGGATGTTGTTCCCAGCTCCTGGAACAACAAGAGGGAGCAGGAAACACCATCCCCTCGAGCTAGAGAGGGCCCGTCCTGAAGATAAAGCCTCTGGCCTGTGGGAGCCTCGGGCTAAATCATGTTTAGTCCGAGGATCGTCCTGCTAAACAGCCCGTGGGAAATCCAGGGCGTACAAAGGTAACTGGTTTATGTTTCTTAATAGTATGTTGTGTTTTTGTTAGTTGATTAGTGTAACCAGTTTCATTATTTATTTTAGGGTGTCGAGAAGGATTTAAATGAAAATTTTGATGCTGTTTATTCTGGGTTGGAGTTGTCAAATGTTGTGGGTGGAGATAAGGTTTTGAAATTTATTTTTGTTTTTGTTTTTTGTATTATTTTATTTAAAATTGAATTTGTTGTAATTGATTTTATTGTTCTTCATTATAGGATTTTTCAAAGAAGCCTGAGTTCAGTTCAGTTGGTTTAAGTTTTGAAGAAGTATATGTGGATCCAGAGATTTTGAATGTTGTTGATAAAACTGTTAAGTATGCAGAAGGAGAAAAGAGATTTAGTGGGAGTAAGGATGATTGGAAAGTTGTGATGGTTGGCGATGATGATGAAGTTCATGTTGCTATTGAAAAGAGGGAGCCTAAACCTAGCACCATGTCAAATCTCCTTTTGTTACTGAGTTTGGTTCTTCTGAAGTAAAAGAAACTGTGAAGAGGAAGGGAGAGGAAGTGGTGATTGTTAGAGGATTGCTTTCATTTGAAGATGAAATTGGACAGAATGTTTCGAAGAATGAATGCATGGATTATATTTCTTGGATTGAGGATAAAATGATTTTTAAGAATAAGTATGTTTTTTTTTTTATATTTTGTTTAATATTATTATTCTTGATATTTAATTGTTTGTTAATATATATATATATTTTTGTTTTGAAGGAAGAAGAAATTTTCTGATGTCAATAACATTATCAATCCACCAATGGATTATTCTTTTGTTAAAATTTCTGAGAATATGTGGTATTACAAGCTTCAAACTTGTGGGGAGGACCTTATGGACACTGTAAGTAACCAGGTTCTTGGTATAATGTTTATTAATTAGTATTTGTTTGTGTAGATGTTTTGTTTTTTGTTGTTGATCATGGTTAAGACAAGTAACCAGGTTCCTTTAGTATTGTGTGTAAATTGTTTTTATTATTTATGGGTAGTAACCAGGTTCTTGTAGTATTGTGTGTAACTTGTTTTTATTATTATATATTGGCTAGTAACCAAATTCTTAACTTTTGAATGTTTATTTATTTTTTGTAGCATATCAATGTATGTTTTTATTACTTGAGGAAGAAGATTAAGTTGATTGATGGTTTGAACAAGAGGGTTACAACTACAAACTCTTGGTATGATAACTTTCAAGAGTTTGTATGATAACTTTGTGGCAGCCAAATGTGATTCAAACAGCATTCGTTTTGATAACCTCATTTCAGATTACATTATTGGTAAAAATTTGTTTTGTAACACTCCTTGGGTGGATGTGGATCATGTTCTTTTTCCTGTGCATGTCAAGGTTCAGTTGCATTGGATTTTTATTCACTTTTCCATTAAGAGTAGGATGTTAACTGTCTACAACTCTTTGACGGGGAAGAAGAATGAGAGTATTGCTTTGCCATATGTGAAGGCTTATTCTGTTGTTTTACCATATTTTCTAGATTTTTATTGTTCTAGGAAAGATTTGGACTTGAATGTTGGTCCATATTCTGTTGGGAAGAAGGATCCAATTGATTTTAACTTTGCCAAAGACTTGCCGTTTCAAGAGGATAAGTAAGTGTTGACCCACGATTTGGCCAACTGACACGGAGTCAGAATATGCTTGATATTAATGAAAGTAATGAGAAGAACGTAATGACAAAAGTAAATAAGACACAATATTTTATAGTGGTTTGGCCCCAGGATCTGGTAATGACCTACGTCCACTTATGTTGATATTGATATAAAAATCAGATGAGTGATCAAAGAACTTGGGTTCAATGAGTTTCACTAATCTCTGAAGAACAATACAATCTTACTAGGAGAATTACTATAGTCTCGAATGATTCAAAAGCAAAAAAGAGTCCCCTCCCTTGAGCTATCTCTTGCTATTTATAGGCTCAAGGGGGATTACAAAAGATTGTTACAGATATTCTTTCCTGAATAATTGGATACTCAGGAGATTGTGTGAGATAAATTCGGGATTCACAAAGATCTTCCCATTAATGTTGCCTTGTATGCGGAACCATCGACCAGGCTGGTCGCAGGTAAAGCAGGTTCGCACTGCTTCTAATGTGTCTTCTGGTCGATACTCTAGTAGAACGTTTCCAAGTGTCAGCCACGTGTCCAGGGATCACTTGCCACGTCACCAATGCTAATTTTTTGGATAACATTTGCCCCCCAAGTTTGTTTACTACGAGCAGTAAATAAACTTTTGAACGAACGACTCTTCGGTAACCCCGCCTGACGTGTCAGAACCCTTCGTGTGTTCTTGAAAAAAGTAACCCACTTCTGTCTAATCATGTCCTTTCGGTTCCCCAGAAAAGATTTTGACGGCCATCCTGCTTCCCCATATTTTGAAAAAAGGGAAACGGATGATTACATTTTTTTAATGCCACAGAAAAACTTATATAAGACATTCGAAATCTTTATTTTCTTTTTACGCACGCCATTGTCTTCACCAGAAAACCTAAAATCCAGAGCTCTTAACGTTCCCGAAGACCGTTCCCCCTGTACTTTCAGGACCCCGTCCGAGAGCCCCTTGATCTCCGAAGACCCTTCTTCCATCTTTACGATCACTTTTCTTGGTAAGTTTTCGAGTTCCCACGCTTCTAATTTTTCGTGGTGCATGCTTCTGAATGTGTACTGTTTGAGTTTTATCTGTTTCTGGTTTGAGACGCTTGTAGATAGAATATTTTGTAGGCACAATAGAGTTACGAGTTAGTTTAAAATCCAAGATCATGCTTTTTAGGACGTAGAATCGAAGTAAAAATTCGATCTTTAAGCTAGTTGAAAAAGATAAGTTTTTCCCGTCCTAAGGGGAGTTGAAAAAGCTTTTTCAGAAAACTTTTACTTTCACCCTTTGATCCGTTTTTCAAACTGTTCGTGTAGAAAAATTTAGCTTTTTGTTAGAATGCTGTTGTATAAAAGCTTAACTTTTATACTCGACCAGCGTTATTCTAAAAAGCTTTTAAAAGTTTTCTATTCTCACCTCCCCATTCTTCTGTATGCAGATTTTAATGCCAGATTTGTGGGGAGGTGAAAGGCCTATTGACGACGACCTTCTCGCCCAGCTGCTCGAGGGAGAAGAACAACCAGCTGATCGTGTCCACGAGATCCCTTTTTCGTGATCCTCTTCAAGACCAAGAAAAGACCCAAGTCTGAAAACAACCCAAATTCTCCTGCTCGGCCTGATTCGCAGGCAAGGGCTCCCTTGACCAGTGGTCGAGAAAATCTTGCTCCTGACCCTAATATCCAAATCAGGGCCAGCCCTCGCCATCAGAACTTGCCTGATGTCGAGTGGTATACTTCCCCGGCCAGTTCAGTGACTCTTCGGATGATTGCTAACTGCTTCAAGAGATTCCCTCTCAAAGGGGTTTCCATTATACGTCCTGCCGCAGACCAGAGGGCTAACCTCCCCGGAGGTGTAAACAGCGCCTGGTCTCGGTATCATATTGAGGCGGGAGCTTATCTCCCTCTTCATCCCTTTTTTGTGGGGGTGGCCAATTATTTCGATGTCGCCCCCTTCCAAATAACTCCAAACGGATATAGAATGCTGGCCGCACTCTATATCCTGAATAAACTTAAGAAATGGCCAGAACCTTCACCCCACGAGGTCAACTATCTCTTTGACCTTAAGTCTAACCCACAAAAACACGGAACGGGTTTCTTCCATTTTTGTCACCAGGAAACCAATCGAACATTCCTGAGTGACACTACGTATATCTTGAATGTGGGGCAGTATAATAAGGAGTACTTCCTTACCCCGGACATAACCAGCAACAACATGGCCTTCACCCGAGGAGGTAAGTGCTTGTCTCCAACTGGTCGATACTTTTCGTCGATGTGTTCCCTTCCATTTTTCTTAAACTGTAATCTATTTTTCAGGCCCCTATTTACGCCCGACCCTAACACCAGACATGGTGTTGAGGTCCAACACTTTGGCCAGGATTTCTGATGCAGCAAAAAGCGTCAAGACCCTGGTGACTGAAGAAAACTTGAGGCTGTCTGGCCTCCTGGCTCCTCGCCATGAAACTAGAGGGTCCATGGTGGACGAAGCCACTGCCGAGGGGGTTCCCGAGCAGCAACCTCCTGTGTCTCCTCGGAGGAGGAGGCCAACGGGGATTACTATTAGGGAGCCCACGGGCAATCCTTCCGCAGAAAGGCCTTCTGCTCCCCAAGGAAAGGGGAAACAAAAGGCCAAAGAGCTAGCTGTGGACTTGGGAGAGTCCTCTGATGAGAACGGTAACACTATTTTACTTTTAAATGGTTTGCCAATTCCCTGTCATTTGTTCGACGGGGAAGGCAACTTTACATATACTCCAAAATTAGGGCCAGACTTCTTCATGCCAGATAATGAGTATATGACTAATAGAGTCAATAGTGTAGCAACCAGTAGTTGTAGCTCGGGTATTCACTTTGTTACCTCTTTTCTGTTGTATAATAACTTTTCACCTGCCTCTTGTCTTATCATTTTCCTGTGTTTACTTGCATGCAGACATGGCCACTCCCAACATTTTTGACATGTATCAGGCTGAGGAGGAGGAGGAAGTTCCTCAACTCCACCGGAGGTCCAAAAGGAGAACTGGTGAATCCAGCCGAGGTCCTCCAGCCAAGAAGGGTCGAACAGAAGACCTTCCCAAGGACGCGCCAACTGGGCAAACTTCTATCCATCCTCCAGCTCCTACTGAGAAGCAGACCCCTCTAGCCCCGCCAAATCCTCCGGCTGCGCCTGTCAGAGAGGAAACTACCCGTGAAGAAGCTCTCGGGGCCAAACTCATGATCCGTGCCCTTCGATCATCCAAGGATCGCCTTGAACGCATCAGTAAAGGTGACCGTGTCAGAGATGCAATGGTCGAGGCTGAAAGCATGGGGGCCGACCAGGTTTTGAACAAGACCCTGAACGAAATCTCCAGCGTGAGTACTTCTTCACTTCTTAAGTCTTAGTATTTTATTCTTCACGGCAGGTTCTAACTCATTTCTTTGTTCACAGGCCTTGCTATCTGCTATCACTGCTCGTACCCGTATCCAGGCTTCCATCGAGCAGGCCAAGGCAAAGCCCACTGGGAGGCATCAGGTGAAGGTGGATGAGGAGCTTTCGCCTGCAGAGGCTAGGCACGCTAAGGAGTTGGAGGCAATGGCTCGGGAGAGGGACGCTGCGGTGACTAAGCTGTCAGAAGCTGAAGCTGCAAAGGAAACTGCAATAAAGTCGCGGCAGCAGTATCGAGATGCCAGCGTAACCCATCTTCACGAAATCAAAAGGCTGGAAGAGATGCTCAAGCCCAAGGATGAGGCAATTGCCACTCTTGAAGGAAAAGTGAAGCAGCTGGAGCTTGACAACTCCAAAAATCTGGAGCGGTACAAGAGGAGGACGCTCCGATGTTTCTACAATTTCTGGAAACACAATCAGGGTGCCGACTTCAGCTATCTTTCGGAGGAAGTCAGGACTGCCGAGTTGGCCCGCTGCACTGCCTAACTGGCCGAAGAGGAGGCAAGAGTGAGGACCCCCGCCTCTCCCAGTATTGTTGCTGTAGAAGAAGAAGAAGTTGTTGAGGACGCGACCAACCAGGATGCTGCTCAGGACCCTCCAGCCCCAAATGCCTCTTAAACTTTTCCTTTATTTTTTTTTCTTTCTTTTTGGCTACACGACCCACGGGTCGTGATGTAAAGACAATATATTTTCGTTTTAACTTTGCTGCACGGGCAGTAAATCTTTTTCCTTTTACTTGAACAGTTACATCCAAGTAGCGATGCTTGCGGTGTAAAGGCTTAAATCTTGATGCTATAATATCTTTATTTATTATAACATTTGTCCGTATGACTGAACTTAGCATAGTACTTTGGCATGATTTAACAAACATAAATTTTGAAAAATACTCTAAGTACTGTAGCATGCTTTCACTCATTTTGTTCATGTGTTTACATACCTTGCGAGTATGCATTGCTATCGATGTGCCTTACATGCCCCCCAAGTGATCGAGGAGCTTTAGGTCCTTGGTCACTTGCCCTGACCATGGCCTGTTCGAACATTCCTATTCGTATGAGAAATGATACTTGTAATACAGCAAAACAACACACGTAATGAACAAATACTTGTAAATGTAAATTCACAATGGTTGGCAAGAATGACTGGCTGCGCACAGTCCCTTATAATCTCGTATTAAAAATGGACTAAACATGTCTTTACGAGTGATTCTATAATAGAACCTTACATATACGAGCAGTTAGCCATACAACGTGGCTAACCCTCTTTGCAAAACTTGTAAAAATTGAAATTTAATACAAGCCAGTCCTTTAAAAATGGCTGTTTACTGATAATACTTGCGCAGGTGTTCTCCATTCCAATAGCGGGGAACGAGATCTCCATTTAAGCGTGCAAGTTTGTAGGTGTTTGGATGAAGGACTTCTTCAATTTGGTAAGGTCCTTCCCAATTGGGTCCGAGCACTCCAGCAGTAGGGTCGCAGGTATTTAAGAAAACTCGTCGTAACACCAAGTCACCGACGTTGAATTTTCTTTCTTTAACTTTGGAGTTAAAGTACCGGGCGACTTTTTGCTGATATGCAGCAACTCGGAGTTGGGATTTCTCTCGTATCTCATCGATTGATTCTAGGGACTCCATCATTAGCTGGCTGTTTTGATCCTGGTCGCAAGTCAAACGCCGATGTGAGGGGGGATCTAACTCAACAGGCAACATGGCCTAATACCCATAGGCTAAGGAAAATGGAGTATGTCCTGTCGCTGTTCGATGAGACGTTCTATACGACCAGAGGACTTCAGGCAACTGCTCTGGCCATGCTCCTTTAGCCTCTTCAAGTCTTTTCTTCAGGGTGTCCTTAAGAGTTTTGTTCATGGCTTCGACTTGCCCATTCGCCTGGGGGTGTGCGACTGAATAAAAGCTTTTAATAACTCCATGCCTCTCGCAGAAATTGGTGAATAAATCGCTGTCAAACTGAGTCCCATTGTCTGAAACTATCTTTCTGGGCAAACCATACCGACAGACAATGTTCTTGATGACAAAGTTGAGAACTTTCTTGGTCGTGATGGTTGCAAGTGGTTCAGCCTCGGCCCATTTGGTGAAGTAATCAACTGCCACAACTGCGTACTTTACTCCACCTTTTCCTGTAGGTAGGGATCCAATTAAATCTATCCCCCATACTGCAAAAGGCCATGGACTCTGCATTTGTTTCAATTCGTTTGGAGCTGCTCGTGGAATCTTGGAATACCTTTGACATTTGTCACATCTTCGTACATATTCCACTGAATCCTCGTTCATCGTTGGCCAGAAGTAGCCCTGCCTTAGAATCTTTTTTGCCAAACTCTGCCCCCCAGCGTGATCCCTGCAGAAGCCTTCATGCACCTCTTTCATGAGTTCCTTAGCTTTTTCTGGTGTAACGCACCTGAGTTGTGGCATCGAATATCCTCTTCGGTACATCACACCATCGACCAGTATGTATCTAGCAGCTCTCCTTTGTAGAGTCCTAGCCTTGTTCCTATCTGTTGGCAGTGTACCATTCATCAGATACTCCAAGAAAGGACCCATCCACGTATCTTCCATCTGACTCTCCATACTGGATTCCGTGGTTTGTATGCTCGGCTTACTCATTCTTTCTACTAGCACGATGTTCAAGGTGTCAGCATCCTTTGCGCTCGCGAGTTTGGCTAAGGCATCTGCGTTTGAATTCTGATCTCGCGGGATTTGCTGGAGGGTGTACTTCATGAACTGGGCTAACAAGTCTTTTGTTTTATTTAAGTAGGCCACCATTTTCAAGCCTCGCGCTTGGTATTCTCCCAGAACCTGATTCACCACCAGCTGCGAATCACTGTAGATATCAAGCGTCTTTATGCTCATATCCTTTGCCATTCTCAATCCAGCGAGGAGTGCTTCGTATTCCGCTTCATTGTTTGATGCAGTGAAGTCGAACCTGATGGCGCAGTGAAATCGATGCCCTTCCGGCGTTATCAATATCACTCCCGCTCCAGCGTGGGATTCGTTGGATGAGCCATCCATGAATAGCTTCCACGAAGGAGTTTTATCTTGAGGCACAGGTGCTTCAGGCTGTTCATACTGCTCGCTGTATGGGAGTTCGGTGAACTCTGCAATAAGATCTGCCAAGACTTGTCCCTTTACTGCTGCTCGCGGTGAATAAGTTATATCGAACTACCCTAGTTCAACTGCCCATTTTAACAATCGCCCCGCCGCCTCAGGTTTTTGGAGGACTTGCTGAAGGGGCTGGTCAGTTAGAACTGTGATAGGATGGGCTTGGAAGTAAGGACGTAACTTTCTAGAGGCTAGAATTAGGCAATATGCTAACCTTTCGATTGGCGGATATCGTAATTCTGCACCGATCAGCCTCTTGCTGACATAATAGACTGCTTTCTGTACGCCTTCTTCCTCCCGTAAAAGTACCGCGCTAGCAGCAACTTCGGTAGTCGCCAGATAAATGAACAAAGTTTCTCCTTCGATCGGCTTCGACAAGATGGGAGGTTGTGCCATATGAGCTTTCAACGCCTGGAATGCTTGCTCGCAGTCTTCCGTCCATTCAAACTTCTTATTCCCCCTAAGTAGATTGAAGAATGGGACGCACTTGTCTGTTGATTTCGAAATGAATCTACTTAGGGCCGCGATCCTCCCGGTCAAACTTTGTACATCTTTGATCTTTTCTGGCGACTTCATGTCGATCAGAGCTTTTATCTTGTCGAGATTGGCCTCGATTCCTCTTGAGTTCACGATAAATCCCAAAAACTTC
This sequence comes from Humulus lupulus, assembly GCF_963169125.1. Lineage (NCBI taxonomy): Eukaryota > Viridiplantae > Streptophyta > Magnoliopsida > Rosales > Cannabaceae > Humulus > Humulus lupulus. The sequence goes on along the minus strand of NC_084797.1, from coordinate 107,042,924 downwards.
CCTGATTCGACTCCAAAGGAACACTTGAGGGGATTCAACTTCATCTGGTACTTGTTTAACACATCAAAGCACTCTTGTAAATCCCTCACATGTCCTTCTGCCTTCTTAGACTTTTCCAGCATGTCATCCACGTATACCTCCATGTTTACACCGATTAGCTCCTTAAACATGTGGTTGACAAGCCGTTGGTAAGTCGCACTTGCGTTTTTCAGTCCGAAGGGCATTACTTTGTAACAGTACAAGCCCGTATCGGTCCGAAAGCTGGTGTGATCCTCATCAGGGGGATGCATGCTAATCTGGTTGTAGCCTGAATATGCATCCATGAATGAGAGGATCTCATGTCCTGCAGTAGCATCGACCAGCTGGTCGATCCTTGGGAGTGGGAAGCAGTCTTTTGGGTAGGATTTATTGAGGTCTATAAAATCCACACAGGTCCGCCACTTGCCGTTAGGCTTGGGGACCAACACCGGATTGGAGACCCACGTCGGATAAAAAGCCACCCGTATGAACCCATTCTCCTTTAGCCTTTCGACTTCTTCTTTTAAGGCTCGTGATCTGTCTTTATCAAGCAGCCTTCTCTTTTGTTGCACGGGTGGAAAGGTTTTGTCTATATTCAGGACATGGCTGATTACTGCAGGATCTATCCCAACCATGTCTTTATGCGACCAGGCGAAGACCTCCTGGTTTTTTCACAGGAATTCCACCAGTGCGTGCTTCGTGGTTGGCTCTAAGTTTTTCCCAACCTTTACGACTTTGGTTGGGTCTTCTTTGTCGAGTTGGACATCCTCCAGGTCCTCGACGGGTCCAACATTTTCTTCAAAATCCCCAAAGCGAGGATCCAAATCTCCATCCTCACTTTGGGCAACACCCTATTTGGTGACTTCATCACCGGATTGGGCTTGCATATCAACTGCCATCTGCAATCTATCTGGGGTAGTGCTCCTCGGCGTTCCACTTTTCACCTTTGTGATCGAGGCATTGTAGCACTCCCTGACTTCCCTTTGGTTTCCCAAAACGCGTCCTACCCCCGCGTCTGTCGGGAACTTCATGGCTAGGTGCCACATAGAGATGACGGCCCGTAGATCAACCAGTATGGGCCTTCCAATAACGGTGTTGTACGCCGAAGGACAATCGACCACTGCAAAAGTGGCGAGTAATGTCCTTGTTGCAGGCGCTGTACCCGTCGTTACTGGGAGTTTGATCAATCCGGCTGGGGCGAGTCCTTCTCCAGAGAAGCCGTATATCGTTTGATTGCAGGGCTCCAAGTCCTTCACGAACAATTTCATGCGTTCCAGCGTTGACTTATACAAGATGTTCACTGAACTTCCTGTGTCGACCAGTACTCTCTTCACCATCATATTGGCCATCTGGATGTCCACGACCAGCGGATCAGAATGTGGGAACCGGACGTGTTGGGCATCACCATCAGAGAAATTTATCTCACCTTCCTCTGACCGAGCCTTTTTTGGTGCACGGTCCTCCACAGTCATCATCTCGATGTCCTGGTCGTGGCGCAGAGTCCGAGCATATCGTTCTCTGGCCTTTCCGCTATTTCCCGTGAGGTGCGGGCCTCCACAGATAGTTAAGAGTGTTCCAGCCACGGGGGTAGGCTGTAATGGTGGCGAGCGTTGGCGTGTGGACGCCTGCTCGTTACCACCCGGAGCTTCTCGTTGGGAATTTCCCGAGGCCCGTATGTATCTTCTCAAGTGTCCTTGTCTAATAAGGAACTCGATTTCGTCTTTTAACTGGTTGCATTCATTAGTGTCATGTCCGTAGTCGTTATGGTAACGACAGAACTTGGTGGTGTCTCTTTTCGAAATGTCTTTTCGAATGGGCCCAGGTTTCTTGTAAGGCACACTGGAACTTGTAGCCTGGTAAACCTCTCCCCGAGACTCAACAAGGGCAGTGTAGTTAGTGAACCGAGGTTCATAACGACTACCCTTGGCTTGTTTGTTGTCGGAGGTGGAAGGTTCGTTATACGACCATTTTCCACCGTTCTTGCCATTACCGTTGCCGTTCCTGTTTCCTCTGTTGTTGCCACTAGGTTTGGACCCATTGGCGGCCTTGGCGGGTTCGGAAGCCTTCTTATCCTTGCCTGAGGGCTTTCCATCGTCGGCAATGGCCTCTTCAAGCTTGATATAGCGATCAGCTCGATCCAAAAATTCTTGGGTAGTTCTCACCCCTTCCTTTCAGAGACTCTTCCAGAGGGGAGAACGACGTTTTACTCCTGCAGTTATGGCCATCATCTTCCCTTCGTCCCCGACCGTCTTTGCTCCAGCTGCTGCTCGCACAAAACGTTGGATGTAGTCTTTCACTAACTCCCCATCCTGCTGGCGAATTTTGACTAGCTGGTTTGCTTCGGTCTGGTGTATACGACCAGCATAGAACTGTCCGTAGAACTCCCGTACGAACATTTCCCAGGAAACAATGCTTGCGGGAGGGAATTTGAAGAACCACTCCTGCGCAGCTTCAGAAAGTGTTGCAGGGAAGATCCTGCACCGAGCGTCTTCAGACACTTTCTGAATGTCCATTTGAATTTCAAACTTATTGACATGCGAGACTGGGTCTCCATATCCGTCAAAGTTTGGAAGCGTAGGCATCTTGAATTTGCTGGGAGTTTCGGCATTAGCTATCCTTTGTACGAAAGGAGTGCCTTTCCTCCTATCGTGGTCGATGTAAGAAGTCCTTCCCCCGACCAGCTGCTGCACAGCCTGGTTGAGGGCGTCTATCTGGGCCTGTACAGCGGTAGGAATCGCTGTGGCCTCTGTTGTCGGGGGGAAGTTCTCGCCGTGCCTCTCACGGCGATCATTGAGTACATCTCTCAGGTCCTCTTCTCTTCTCCGCTGCTCGCTACCCCCGAGCCGATCGAAGACATTATTTTGCCTGGGCTGCCCCCCAGCATCCTGTCTATTTGGTTGGTCATCTTGAGGTACCTGGCTCCTGCCTTTACCTCTTTCTCCATTCTTCCCACCGGCATTTCCTTTGCCTGAGTTGGCCTCATTGTATCCGTGGCCATCTCTGAACCTCGACTGGCTATGGTGAGATCGACTGGTCCCTCGATGTTCGTTCCTGGCTGAACCATCCCGAGCGTTAGAGGGTGGCCTGCGCTGGTCGTGGTGTCCCCATGCATCATCGTGCCGTGGGGGGCCCCGGACCGCAGAGCCTAACTCTGAGTCCCTCCTGTTGCCAGGAGGGTACTGACCTCTGTTCGGTAGGTTCGACCCATCATCCTTATGGCGCCTAGGGCTGCGAGGCTGATGCTCGGCCCTATTCTGCCTCTGTTGCGGGGGACTACCCCGAGCAGCTTGGGATGGTGGCTGTGCCTCAGGATCCAGTGGGACATCATCATGGGGCATCTGAGGCTGCTCGGGCCTTTGCGGACTCGAAGGCTAGATCGGTGGGCTTGGATTTGGACCCCTCTGGGGTGGTCCATTCACCAGTTGGTCAGGCTGTGAGGCAGGTGCAGCCTGATTTCTGGCCAATAGCATGGCTGCCTCGAGGGCTGCCATGACTTCGCCCTGGCGGCGGTCCACCTCCGCCTGCCTTTCGCTCAATTCTGCGCGCTGCCGTTCAATCTCCTGCTGCTGCCGCGCCATAACTTCAGCGGCAGTCTCCTGACTAGCTCTCAGACTAGCTAGCTCTTCCTGCAACGCGCCCAGGGTACTCTTCAGCGTTGCATCATCCATTTCCTCCTCCTCAAAGTCCAGTTGTGGCTCATCCTCTGCCATGCTTGCAGAAGGAGGGGGAGGTGGCGGGTTTGACGGTGCAGCGGTGGCCGCCTGTCCAGTTTTCTTTCTAGCTTTCGCCATTAGTTTTCTCAACAACGATAAATCAAGCTCTCAATGAAAGCACCAGAATGTTGACCCACGATTTGGCCAATTGACACGGAGTCAGAATATGCTTGATATTAATGAAAGTAATGAGAAGAACGTAATGACAAAAGTAAATAAGACACAGTATTTTATAGTGGTTTGGCCCCAGGATCTGGTAATGACCTACGTCCACTTATGTTGATATTGATATAAAAATCAGATGAGTGATCAAAGAACTTGGGTTCAATGAGTTTCACTAATCTCTGAAGAACAATACAATCTTACTAGGAGAATTACTATAGTCTCGAATGATTCAAAAGCAAAAAAGAGTCCCCTCCCTTGAGCTATCTCTTGCTATTTATAGGCTCAAGGGGGATTACAAAAGATTGTTACAGATATTCTTTCCTGAATAATTGGATACTCAGGAGATTGTGTGAGATAAATTCGGGATTCACAAAGATCTTCCCATTAATGTTGCCTTGTATGCGGAACCATCGACCAGGCTGGTCGCAGGTAAAGCAAGTTCGCACTGCTTCTAATGTGTCTTCTGGTCGATACTCTAGTATAACGTTTCCAGGTGTCAGCCACGTGTCCAGGGATCACTTGCCACGTCACCAATGCTAATTTTTTGGATAACAGTAAGTAACTGGTTTTTGTATATTGTTGTTTATTTTTCTATTTTTTTTGTTTTAAATAATTTCATTTGTTGTTTTTTGTTTTTTTTTTGCAGTGATTGTGGAGTATTTGTTATCAAGTATGCTAATTTGTTTATCCATGGGAAGATTGATGACATCCCAAAGAACATGGCTGCCAAAATTGCTACCTATCGTGATTATCTTGCCATTAACTTGTATAGTCATGCAAAAAAGAAGCAGATTGGTGGGTACAAGACAGAAGATGATGCTCCAACAAAGAAATCAAAGAGGAGGAGGAATTATAAGTAGAGATTTTGCAGTTTTTTTAGTTGTATTAATGACCATGTCTTTTTTTTTTCTTTGTTTAATAGTGAAGTTGTGGTTTGTAACTGGATACTGTTTTAGTACTGTACTTATCTATGGTTTTATTTTTTTGGTCAATGCAAAGAATTGGTTTCACTTTCTGGCTTAATATAAAGTTTTTTTTGAATGTATTTTATTTTAATGTGTATGTTTTTTTTTTCAATAGAGTTGGTGATTTTTTTTTTAAAGTTTGAAGATATTGTTATGTACATGTTTTTTTTTCATATAGGTTTCAATTATTATTGTATGAAGATGGTGTAACCGGTTACTTCTGTTTTAGATAGTAAAAGCTATATGTTTTAGGTAACTGGTTACTGTTTCTTTAGTTTTTATTTCTATTTTTTAATTATTTTTTGATATATTTATGTTTCTTTTTTTGTGTGTGAACGATTTGTGATTATATAACTAGGTTTTTTAAGTCGTTGGTTACATTAATATATAGTCGTTTTTTAAATTTACTTATAGTAACTGCTTTTTTTTTCTATTTTATGTGTTGTAACCAGGTGCTTGAATCTTCAGATTTTGAATATCTTGTGTTGGAACCAAGAAGTTGAGTATCAAGTTTATAATATTTATGTTTTTTTTGTGTGAAAGATTTATGATTATATAATTAGGTTTTTAAATCGTTGGTTACATGTATATATAGTCGTTTGTTAAATTTACTTATAGTATCTGTTTTTTTTCTTTCTATAATATGTGTTGTAACCAGGTACTTGAGTCTTCAGATTTTGAATATCTTGTGTTTGGAACCATGAAGTTGAGTATCAAGTTTATAAAATGTAAAATGCTTAAAAAGTTTGTACTTTTATTGAAGTAGAAAACATTAGGATACAATTTTATTACATAAATTGAAATTATTGAAATTGTAGTATATCTATTCTTTAGAAAATTATTTGTCTATTTTCTTTGACTTTGATGGGTTTCGCTGCTTTGGGATTGGTTCATTCCTGCATGTTTTTCTATTATGTCCTGGCTGCGCGCATCTTCCACATTTATCTGCACCTTTGGTTCTCCTCTAGATCTGATTCTTTTCCTTCTAGGGCGGCCTGGTGGTTTTCTTGATTTTGGTGGTAGGACAATTTTGTTTGAAGTCTCTGGCAGTGTCCATTCGCTTTCATTTGGCAATGGATGAACAGTTGACTCATATGTTGCTTTCATAGTTGTAGTTTTGTAGTAATCAGCAACATAATCATATGTTTTCAGCCGTGTTTTGGCGAATACTGCTATTGCATGTGCACACGGTACTTCATCTTGTTGGAACCTTTTGCATTCACATGTTTTCTCCATTATGTTGACCAAAAAATTTCCTTTCTGTTCAACCACAACTTGGTACTGTATAGTGTTTACTGGGAAGACCTGTTTATTTTAGTAGAGGAATACATGTTAGAAACTGGATACTGTGATATTTTTTAGTAACTGGTTACTAAAAGTTTTGGTAAATAATATTCAGTGCTCAATATATGTCAGGTACCTGAAATTTAATGGCACGAATAAAGTTTTCTCTAAGCACAGTTTCAGTATCTGTTGTTACTTGTGTGAATGTTCCGTTTGCTTCGTTACCATTTTTCCATACCCATTTTTGAACTAAACTTCGGAGGCCTTCCATCATTGTAATGATTGGCAGCGTTCTTCCAGCTTTCAATGTAGCATTTATTGATTCAGCTATATTTGATGTCATCATTGTATATCTTCTTGTTGGAGCATGGCATCTAGACCAAGTTGAATATCCAATTTTTTGTAAATACGGTCTTATGCGTGTGCCAATCTTGTCTATTTCATGCATGTAGTGCTCAAATGATTGTACCCTGTATGCCTTTGCTGCTTTGACAAAGTTTAGGTTTAGCTCCTCCCCATGGACACCGAAATTGACTTTGATGTTGTTTAACAGGTGGAATATGCATGCTCCATGGAAAGCTTTTGGGTATACATCGTCTATGCTTTTATGCCTGTCTGAAATGATTGCCATACCTGTTTGCAAAATCACAATGGAGTAACTGGTTATTCTGTCCTGATTGAGTAATTGGTTTCATTAATTTATATGACTGTTATTTTTTTTTACACTGTTTTTACTATTTTATTGTTGGATTATTATTAAACTGATAATTTTATGTGTTTAGTTTGTTTCAATAAGAATATAAAAAAGAAAACAATACCTTCTCTTTCTCCATATGTCTCCTTTAGCTTTGTGAAAAACCATAACCATGATGAATCATTTTCAGAGTCTCCTATTCCAAAGGCTAATGGAAATATGTTGTTGTTAGCATCCATTGTTGAAGCAGTGAATAAAGTTCCCCCAAATGATGTCTTCAAGTAAGTTCCATCTATCACAATGACTGGCCTACAGTGTTTCCATCCTTTGATGGAATTTGCAAATGCTAGGTACATATATTTGAAGTGATCTTTATTGTCTGTAACCAGGTGTGTTATTGTACCTGGGTTTGAGACTTTTAGCATGTGAAGGTAGATGGGAAGTTTTTGGTATGAATCATCTTGGTTTCCCCTTGCCAATTCTAAAGCTTTTTCTCTTGCTCTCCAGGCTTTTTGGTACCCCATTGAAACACCATAATCATCTAGCATGTCGTTGATTATGTCATGTGGTGTGTGTACTCTCTTTATTGACATGTATTTTGATTTTATTAGTTCGCCAATGACATTGAAATTAGCCTGCGTGTGGTCTTCCATAATGATATCCAAGGAGCAGGTGTGAGTTTTTACATACTTTATGATTTTAAATGTTTCTGTTTTCCTGAACTTTGAAGCTCTAAGTAATCAGTTACAATTGTCATCCACACAGGTTACCAGGTACTCTCTCGGTTCAGATCTTTTTGTCTTGAATTGGATGTTGTGGATCATAGCATAATAACATAGAGCAGATTTTAAGAGCTTTTTGTCCTTATAAATCTGGCCTTCTTCAACTTTGAAAATTTTATGATCAGTTATAATTTCTTCTTCTCTTTTTCTTTTGTTTTCTTCTGTTCTCTCTACGATAAATTATGCTACATCATCAGCTATGTCTGTAATATTTGGGAAGGTTTGTACCTGGCTATTTCTCGTGTAGGTTGCTTCGTCATATTGTAATTCTGTAGTTGATTGCTCGTTGTTTAGTTGAAGAACTAGCTTTTCTAAATCTGTGTTCTGTTTTTGTGTTTCTTCTTCATATGTATTGTGTTGAAAAGTTTCAACTATTGTTTGATCAACAGTGGTGATGCATAGTGGTAGCTCAGTTACTTCATTTTGCTTCTTTTTCAGCTCAATGTAGAATAGGACTGAATTGTCAGTGAGTAATTTCATTGGTGGCATACCTGGTGATAACTGGTAACTCAACTCAATATTTTGAATATTTCATTTTATCTCAGTTTTCACTAAATGAACCAAATTGTTCAGAGAACAATTTGTTGGTATTATCAGTCCAGTCATGGTGTAGTCATCATACTGATATCTATCTGTCCATTTTCCTCCAAAAAGAATCAATGTCATTATGGACTCCATATCTGCAATATAGCACAACATAATTTTTAGTGTTGTTTAAAATTTATCTGGTTGTGTTAGTGAATGAATATTATCATATGTTGAAATTAAGTAACCGGTTTCTTTTAGTGAATCGAGAACAATTTTTCAGGTTCTATAATTATTTATGTTGCATTAAGTTCTGTTTTTGTGTGTGTAACTGGCTACTTTAGTGAATGTGTTGTCTTTTTTTTTTTTTGATTTTTCAAATATGCAAAGTTAAAATTATATTATGTAACTGGTTTCATAAACGTAAATCAATTTCTATTTTTTCATTTTTCATGATAAATTATTATGCAGAATGTTATTATTATTATTTTTCGTATGTAACTGGTTACTGTATTTATTTTTTTGTTTTTTTTATATAATTTTGTAATATTTGAATTATGTAAATGTTGAACTTTTTTGTGATGTAACTGGTTTCATGTGTGTAATTAAAAAAGTTTTGAAACAAGTAGTTTGAGCCAAGAATTTTCTCAGGAAGTAATTTGCAGATTCTTTGTGTAAATATTTTGCATGTCGTATATTTGAAAACAGATTTGCTTACCTGTTTGAGAAATCAGAGAAGTTGATGGATTTATGCTTTTGCTGATGTGAACGAAGGTAAAAGCAGGTGATGTAATCGGAGAAGAAGATCTGATTATTGGAAAAGAATCCAAAACCAGTTTCAGCTGCCGGAGAAGAAGATTAATTGATTTGAAATTGAATTGAATGTTTAATTCGATGACTGGAGAAAGATGGAGAGAAACTGTGCGAAGATGATGTTACTGTCGGAATATTTACCAAGAGGAGACCAAGATGAGAGTAGCAGCCACCAATTCTTGTTCGGATTTTGATCGGAAACAATGGAGAATATGAAGTTGTGATCGGAAAAAATGGTCGACGAATTGCAGTAGGCGGAAAATATTTTTCTTGATTGGCAGTGGGCGAAATCTTTTTCTTGATCGAAAAATATGGGAATCTGGTTTGTTAGTTTATGGGAATTCCATATTTATATTTTTGTATTAAGCGTGTATTACCATATTTGGCTTAATTATTTTTTTGTCCATAAATATTTAAAGTTTAGTTAACATTCCCATATTTATGTTTTCAGCCCAATTCATTTTAGGGTCAGTTTGGAGTTATTATTTTACAAGGGAAAAAGAAAAAAAAAGGTGAGGGAAAAGAGTCTACGTTCTTTGGAGTTTTATAAAAGTTTTGGGGAAAACTGAGGGGGGGGGGGGATAGTTAAATTTTTTAACATGTCATCATAAAAATTCTTCTACTAATATGCTCCCTCCCTTATTTTAGACAAAAATACTCTCATCAGCTAAAAATAGTGAAAATTTAACACTTCACACATTTCTCTCTCTATCTTTACAGCCATTTTCATAGCAACCCATTGTCGAATATACTGAAATCGGTGAAGAAATTGAACTGCTCAGATTTGGAAGTTTCATTTCCATTGAAGAAATTGTCATTCTTGGCGTTTTTTAAGAGAAAAAAATCATAGGTAAGTATCATTTCATTTTATCTACTTGTGAATATGAAATGTTATGGTTAGATATTAGATTCGAACTGTTTCGCTGTTAAGTGTGGTATTTTTTCTGCATTTTTTGATTTGTTCTTCGGATGTGGAAATATGTGGGTGCCATTCTAAAATCGATGGTAAATCGATGACATTTTGATGGTACATCGATTGTATTTCGATGGTATCGATGGAATGTCGATGTTGGGGCAAACATCTAATTTATATGTTATTTTCGATATAATATCCATGGTATATCAATGTTTAATCGATGGTATATTGATGTTGAATCGAGGCCATATATGTTAATTTGGTTAAGCATTAATATGACATTGATATACCATCGAAATGGAATCGCATACAGATGGTGACCATCAACATCGATTATGCATCAATGACATTTCGATGGTACATCGATGGAATTTTGATGTTGGGACGAACATATAATTTAGATATTATTTTTGATATAATATTGATGATATATCGATGCCATATATGTTGATATGGTTCAACATCAATATGGCAACGATATGGCAACGATATGGCATCGATATACCATAGAAATGGAATCACGTACAAATGGCGACCATCAGCATCGATTATGCATCGAAATGTCATCGATGTGGCATCGATGTTGAACAGCAATACAGATTTACATAGGCATCGATTCATCATCGATTATACTTTATTTTTATAATATTCTTATGCTTTTTTTGTTGTTGTAAATTTGCAGGTTCCAAAGTTAATATAATTGTTTCTTACAACAGTGTTTGCGAATGGAAATGAGAGAAATGGAATTTCAAAGCTGGTTTGAACACTATAATACACATACCAATTGATGTTGGTTACTGTTGACCCTCGAATTGGTCAACAACATGGATTCAGATAAACAATATAAAGTAAGATGAAAATGAGATGAACTCCAGAAAAAAAGATAAACGACACAAACAATTTATAGTGGTTCGACCCCAATAGAATGGTAACAACATACGTCCACTTAGTGTTCTTATTGATGTAGTATTTTAAGAACAGTGATCAATGAACTAGGGTTCACGAGTTTCACTAAATCTCAAATAAATATAATTGTGATGGATAACAACACTCTTTTTCTCTCTTAGAATCTCTCAGCTTAAGCGTTCTCAAGCCAAATGTTGGAAAAGCAAAGTCCCCCTCTTGAGCCTTTTGATTCTTATTTATAGGCTCAAGGAGGTTTACATGGGACAATGGTCCTTAATTACACTTAATACATGCGTATCTAAATAATAATGAAAATTACAATTAATACATAATTACAAGATTGCATATTTGAAGGAAATAACTGAATATATGCGACTAGGCTGGTCGCCCATGATTATGATACTTGATAAGCCAATGATCTCCTAGTCGAGGAGGATATGCTCACTTAAAACTGCCACATGTGGATCAATCCTGCCACATCATCAGGTAGTCTGTTTTTGGGTAAACATTTGCCCCCCAAAGTTTATTTTACTACGACCAGCATAAAGTAAACTTAAACGATCAACCCTTCCCGCGACCTGTCAGAGCCGCCAGTGCCTTTTCGGAAAAGGTAACCAATCATGTCATTGCAGTTTCCCAAAAGGCGATTTGACGGCTATCACACTTTTCCATGCCTCGAAAAATCATCCCCCATCATTACCTTATTAATCGTGCCTCGACCAATATAAATAACCCCTCAATTTCACTTTTTACTTTTTACTCTCCCTTTTTTCCCTCAAGAATACTGAAGAACAAAGCACGAACTGAAGAATGAAGTACGAAGAACCCAGAAAACTCAAACGACTTTGATGATCCGTGGAGTCTTTGTTCAGCCACTCGAATTAACGCTCGTATCTCCACTTCAACTTTTTATTCAAGTAAGTTTCTTGAGCTTCTTTGTCTCTGAGATGCCATGCAATAATTATCCCTTGACTTTTCTGATTTGTTTTGGATTATGAGTTCCCGAATGTTCTTGAAAAAATGATTGGGGTAATCGGGCTAGTAAGTATTAACATGATAGGTGTTGACCCTGATTTTGGTCAACGACACGGAGTCTAGGAAACGACAAGAAAACGATATAGAGCTTGAAAATAACCTAATGGAAAGATAAAGAACACATGGGTTTATAGTGGTTCAGCCCCAGTAATTGGTAATGACCTACGTCCACTTGATACTATTATTGATATTGAACTCCCAAGGTGTGATCAAAGAACGAGGGTTCCTGAGTTTCACGGACCTTAGAAGAAGAAAACAATACAATGATGGATAATAGTAATGTAATTCTCTAAGCAAAAAAGGTCCATCCTCTTCCTTGAGCTATCTCTTGTGTATTTATAGGCTCAGGAAGAGTTACATGAATTAGGAAATAATATCTATCCTTAATGATCGGATCTGCAAATCATAATGAAGAGATATTCTCGGATTTCATCACAACTGTACAGATTTTTACATAAATGAGCGAATACAGGACCAGGCTGGTCGTATATAAGACTCGATCTCTTTGCGCAGAAATAATGCTGGTCGATAGGCGAGCCGTATCTCTGCTACGTGTCCACCACGTGTCAAAAATCCTTGCCACATCATCAGCAACTAATTTATGGATAAACATTTGCCCCCCAAGTTTATTTATTGCGACAAGCAATAAGTAAACTTAGGAAAATAACTTTTCGTATGCCCCACGAAATCTGTCAGAACTCTCGTGTGTTCTTGAAAATAGTGACCTAATCACGTCCAATCATGCCTTTTTAGTTTTCAAGAAATCATTCCGACGGCTGTTACACTCCCCCATGCCTTGAAAAAGGTAACCCATGATTACCCCTTTTCGGCACACATCAACTCTATAAATAATCCCCACAATCTTCTTTTAACTCTTTACACACCATCTTTTTGCCAAGAACTCTCAAGAAATATATTTCAGAGCCCCGGACTTTAAGGTTTTCAGACGCTTTGCCAAGGATCTCTCGCTTGCAAACTCAAAGTTCTTCCTTCTCAGAATCTCCAATCTTCACCCAGGTAAACTTTCTTCGACGTTTAACCCTTTGAGATGCCATGCATGCTGCTTCTGTGCTCTGAGTCTTTTTGTGTTCTTGGGTAGAAATTTGTGAAGATTTTGCATATATCGTTTGATGCTTGATAGGGTAGTGTACTTTTGCTCTATATAAGTTAGGAATTTGTTTGATAGTCAGGATCATGGATTTAGGGCGTAAAATCGAATTTAATTCGATTTTTAGGCTAGCTGAAAAACTGGGTTTTTCCCGCCCCTTTGGAGTTGAAAAAGCTTTTTTCAGAAAAAACTTTTTACTTTCACTTTTTGATCCATTTTTCAATCTGCTCGCATAAAACTTAGTGTTTCGGTTAGAATGCTGCTGTTCGATAGATGCGAGCAATGTTATTCCAACTTTCAACATAAGCTCCCAGGCTGTGCGTCTTATCTCCCCCTTTGTCTGTTTGCAGTTTATATGCAAGACCCGTGGGGAGGAGAAAGACCCATTGGCGATGATCTGTTGGCTCAACTGCTCGAGGACGAAGAACAACCCTCAATATTGATACCTGATATTCCTTTTTCCCGTATTAATCCAAACACTTCCCCAGTTTTGACCCGAAATATGGCTCGCACCAAAACTAAGGCCCAGAAAAGAAAAACCTCCAACACTTCTCATCAGCCTGCTACTGATTCTCCCTTGACCAGTGGTCGAGAGGAAAATGTTCCCAATCCAAATATCCAAAGACACGCCCGCCCTCGACACGCTACTCAGCCGGATGTCGAGTGGCATGTAGTCTCTGAAAGTAGGGTGACGGTCAGAATGATCGCCAACTACTTAAGAAAATACAGTCTGACAAGGGTGCCTAGTCAAGCCCAACCCAGACCAAATGGCTAATTTTCCTAGAGGCGCCTATAGCGCTTGGTCGCAGTTTCATGTTGAGACAGGGGCCACCTTGCCTCTTCATCCATTCTTTCAAGGGGTGGCCAACTATTTTGGAGTTTCCCCCTTCCAAATTACCCCAAACAGATATAGGATGGTTGCTGCACTCTATATCCTGTACAGCCAGAAAAAATGGTCTGTGCCGTTGCCACATGAGGTCAACTATCTGTTCGACCTCAAATCTAACCCCAACCATGAAGGCACGAGGTTCTTCCATCTTTGCCATCAGGAAAATAGACGCACTTTCCTGTCTAACACGACCCACATCTCCAACGTGGGGAGGTACTACCAAGAGTACTTCCTTACGCCTGACCTGGTCGCGGACAACTTGGCTTTCGCAATGGAGGTAAAACTTTTGTATCGCTGGCTGGCTTCTTCACTTAGTGTTTTCCTCCACATTGTCTTAAACTTTTAATGTCTTTCAGGCCCGTGGCTGCGACCAAACCCAACTCTGGGAATGGAGTCAAGATCGGCACTCTTAGCTAGCATGTCAGATGCTGAGAAGAGTGTCAAGAATCTAGTTACAGAGGCTAACCTTAGGTTGGTTGGCCTCTGGGCCCCTCAGTCAGATACAAGGGGGCCTTCAGCAGGGAGTGTTCACGCTGAAGAGGAACCTGAGCAGCAACCTCAAGCGTCTCCTCCACGGAGGAGACCGACTGGGGTCACGATCAGGGAACCTGCTAGCACTCCTCGAGCAGAGAGGCCCTCGGCCCCCAAGGGGAAAGGAAAGCAGAAGGCCACCGAGCCTGCCGAACTCTCTGACGACTCGTCGGATGACAACGGTATATTAATTTTGCTTTTAAACAATTTTCCAATTCCCTGTCATTTGTTCGACGGGGAAGACAATTTTAAATATGCTCCACATTTAGGGCCAGACTTCTTCGTGTCAAAGAATGAGTGTAAGACTAGTAGCGTCTGTAGTGTAGCGACCAGTAATAATAGCTCGGGTATTGGACTTTGCAATCCTATTTTTGTTTCTTTTTCTGATGTAATGTGTTTGGCTATTCATGCTATCTCATGGTTCAACTTTGTTCTTGATTTTCAGGTATGGGCTCTACCAATGTATTCGACCTTTAAAACACCCCAGAGGCTGCTGCTACCCCTCAGAGCAAAAAGAAAGCCAGCAAAAGACATGCTGGGGAGAGCAGCAAGGCGCCTCAGCCGAAGAAGGTCTGGAATGCAGGCCCTTCGGAGGACGGGCCCTCTGCCACCGCGACTCCGGCTTCCCCCCACGAGCAGCAGACTCCATTTGCTGCGGCCGGGTCAACTCCTTCTCCTGCCGCCCCGTCTGACCAAACCCAGCAGGAAGGTCCTGCTTCAACTGGGAACCTGATGGTTGGCTGTTCCTTTAGATTGATCAAGGAGAGGCTTACCAAAATTTCCAAGCACGATCGCTGCCGAGTGGCAATGGCGACTACGGAGACGATGGGCGTTGACCCAATTCTGAACCGAGCCCTGAATGAGTTCACCAGCGTAAGTTGTCTCCTTTGTGAAATTAGGTCTTCGGTAATTTACTGTTTGTTTAATATTTGTTTTGAATGTAGGCCATGCTAACCCTCACTGCCGGCCACATCCGCCTGGGTGCTGTCACCGAGGAGGCCAGGATCTCGGATCAACGGCACGAGGATGAACTCAAAGCTGCCGAGGCTAGACATGCTGATAAGTTGGCGGTGGTGACTGCGGAAAAGGCCCAACTGGCCAAGGAGTTAGAGGATAAGCAGAAGTCTCTGGAAATATTCCGCGAGCAGAGGGACCAATACAAGGAGTCCAACCGCTCTAACTTTAAAGTGGCTAAGCAGCTCGAGCTAGACTTGATCGCGAGTAGGCAAGAAACCAGAGACTTGGAGGGTCGGGTTGAGGAATTGGAGAAGACCAATGCCGCCAACTTGGAGAGGTACAAAAATGCCACCTTAAGGTGCTTCTACGATTTCTGGAAGCACAATCAGGGTGCCAACTTTGATTACCTTCCTGAGAATGCGAGGGAGGCTGAGCTAGCTCGTTGCGCGGCTCGACTGGCTAAAGAAGAGGGATTGAGGGTCCATGCTTCCCCCAAAATCTCGCTAGCCACTGGGATGGAGGGTGCAGATAATGAAGCCGTCGACCAGAACCCTCCCCAGGATCCTCCAGCTCCTCAAGCTCCATAATTTTTTCTTTTTATATTTCTTTTTTAATTACACGACCTACGGTTCGTGATGTAAAGACAATATAATTTTTTGGTTTGCTGCACGGGCAGCTTTTACTTTTATTTTAAACAATTACATCCAAGCGATTATTGCTTGCGGTGTAAAAGGATTGCTTTGATATTATAATATATTTGCATATTATTATAACATCTAATTGTTCGCATGACCGAACTTAGCATAACACTTTGGTTTTATTTAACAAAATATCAAAATTTTGAAAAATACTCTAAGTGCCCTAGTATGCTTTCACTTATTTTGCTCATGTGTTTACATACCTTTTAACGATACACTTTGCTTACTTGTACCTTGTATGCCCCCCAAGTGATCGGGGAGCTTTAGGTCCTTGGTCACTTGCCTTGACTAGAACCTGCCCGAACGTTACTGCTCGTAGCAATGCGATTAGAATTATAATACAGAAAACAACACACGTAATGAGAAAATACTTGTAATAAATACAATAGTTGGCAAGAAATGTCTGGCTGAGCATAGTCCCTTTTATTCTCATAGTAAATGGACTAAACATGTCTTTACGAGTGATCAATAAGATCTTACACAAAACTTGTAAAAAGTAAAATTTATACAAGCCAATTCTTTAAGAAGAATTGTTCATTGATAATACTTGCGCAAGTGTTCTCGATTCCAATATCGAGGAACGAGATCTCCGTTTAAGCGGGCAAGTTTATAAGTGCCTGGGTGAAGGACTTCATCAATCTGGTAAGGCCCTTCCCAATTTGGCCCGAGTACTCCAGCAGCTTGGTCGCGGGTGTTAAGAAAAACTCTTCGGAGCACAAGGTCTCCAACATTGAAATTTCTTTCTCGAACTTTGGAGTTGAAGTATCGGGCGACCTTTTGCTGGTATGCAACTACTCGGAGCTGGGCTTGTTCTTGCCTTTCATTAATCGAGTCCAAGGATTCCATGAGTAACTAGCTATTAGAATCCTGGTCGTACGTTAATCTGCGGTGAGAGGGCGGATCCAACTCAACAGGCAACATGGCTTCATACCCGTATGCCAAGGAAAATGGGGTATGACCTGTTGCTATTCCGTGGGAAGTTCTGTACGACCAGAGGACTTCAGGCACCTGTTCTGGCCATGCTCCCTTAGCTTCTTCAAGTCTTTTCTTCAGTGTATCCTTTAGCGTTTTGTTGACTGCCTTGACTTGTCCATTCGACTGGGGATGAGCAACTGAAGAAAAGCTTTTAATAATGTCATGGCGTTTGCAAAAGTCTGTGAATAGATCACTGCCGAACTGGGTGCCATTATCTGAGACTATCTTTTTTGGCAATCCATAGCGACAGATGATGTTTTTGACTATGAAGTCAAGCACTTTCTTCGTCGTTATGGTCGCGAGTGGCTCAGCTTCGGCCCATTTGGTGAAGTAGTCAATGACAACCATTGCGTACTTTACACCACCTTTCCCCGTAGGCAAAGATCTAATTATATCTATTCCCCAAACTACAAAGGGCCATGAACTCTGCATCTGTTTTAACTCATTAGGAGCTGCTCACGGGATCTTAGAAAACCTTTGACACTTGTCACATTTCCGCACGAACTTCATGGAGTCTTCATTCATTGTCGGCCAGAAATATCCTTGCCTTAGGATTTTTTTCGACAGGCTTTGCCCCCCAGCGTGGTCCCCACAAAAACCATCGTGTACCTCCTTCATCAACTCTTTGGCTTTCTCCTTTGTAATACACCTGAGAAGTGGCAGAGAGTATCCCCTTCGGTACAGAATTCCATCGACCAGGATATACCTTGCAGCCTGTCGCTGAAGGGTCCTAGCTTTGTTTTTGTCCGCTGGTAGCACGCCGCTTGATAAATATTCTACATATGTCGCCATTCATGTATCCGCCATTTGGGTGACTAGAGAGGTTTCTGTTGCTTGGATGATGGGTGCGGGCAGTCGCTCGACTAGCACTATGTTCAGAGTATCAGCATCTTTTGTACTTGCCAACTTTGCCAAAGCGTCTGCATTGGAATTCTAATCACGAGGCACTTGCTGTAGAGTGTATCTGCCGAACTGGGCTAAGAGATCCTTTGCTTTGTTTAGATAGGCGACCATTTTTAATCCTCGCGCTTGATACTCTCCCAAGATTTGATTCACGACTAGCTGAGAATCACTGTAAATGTCAAGCGCTTTTATGTTCATATCCTTGGCTAACCGCAGTCCAGCGAGCAGTGCTTCGTATTCAGCTTCATTGTTAGAGGCAGTGAAGTCAAATCTTATTGCACGGTGAAATTGATGCCCTTCCGGCGTTATCAATACCACTCCTGCACCTGCGTGGGATTCATTGGATGATCCATCAGTGAACAACTTCCACGAGGGTGCTTGGGTTTGACATTCAGGCTCGCTAGGCTCCTCGATATGCTCGCTACCTGCGGGCTCTATGAACTTGGCGATGAAGTCAGCTAAGGCTTGTCCCTTTATCGTTGCTCGTGGCAGGTAAGATATGTCGAACTGCCCGAGCTCGACTGCCCACTTTAGTAATCTTCCGGTAGCCTCTGGCTTTTGCAGAACTTGCCGAAGAGGCTGGTCGGTTAATACCGTAATCGGATGGGCTTGGAAATAAGGCCGCATCTTCCTAGAGGCCAATACTAAGCAGTAGGCTAACCTTTCATTGGGGGGATATCTTAATTCTGCTCTGATCAGCCTTTTGCTTACGTAATAGACAGCCTTCTGCACACCTTCTTCTTCTCTCACCAGAACAGCACTAGTAGCGTAATCCATGATTGCCAGGTAGATGAACAAAGTCTCTTTATCGACTGGCTTTGACAGAATGGGTGGCTATGCCATATGTGCTTTCAGTGCTTGAAAGGCCTGTTCGCACTCATCTGTCCATTCAAATTTCTTGTTTCCTCTGAGTAGATTGAAAAATGGGACACACTTGTCCGTTGATTTTGAAATAAATCTACTGAGGGCGGCAATTTTCCCAGTCAGGCTTTGCACATTTAATCTTCACTGGAGACTTCATCTCGATCAGGGCTTTTATCTTCTCAGGATTAGCTTCAATTCCTCTTGAGTTAACTATGAATCCCAAGAACTTCCTTGATCCAACTCCGAAGGAACATTTGAGGGGATTTAACTTCATCCTATATTTATTAAGGACGTTGAAGCATTCCTGCAAATCCCTTACATGTCCTTCTTCCTTCTTCGACTTAACCAGCATGTCGTCGACGTAAACCTCCATGTTTGCCCCGATCAGCTCCTTAAACATGTGGTTGACGAGACTCTGGTAAGTCGCACCAGCATTTTTCAAACCAAAGGGCATCACCTTGTAACAGTAGATCCCTGTATCAGTTCGAAAGCTAGTGTGATCCTCATCAGGGGGATGCATACTAATCTGGTTATACCCTGAGTATGCATCCATAAATGAGAGGATCTCGTGTCCTGTAGTGGCATCGACCAGCTGGTCGATCCACGGGAGTGGGAAGTAGTCTTTAGGGCAGGCTTTATTGAGGTCTGTAAAATCCACACACGTACGCTACTTGCCATTTGGCTTGGGCACGAGTACGGGATTGGAGACCCATGATGGATAAAATGCCACCCTGATGAACCCATTCTCCTTCAGCTTCTCGACTTCTTCCTTCAAAGCTTTCGATCGGTCTTTGTCGAGCAACCTTCTTTTCTGCTGCACAGGTGGAAAGCTTTTGTCAATGTGTAGGACATGGTTGATGATTGCAGGATCTATCCCAACCATGTATTTATGCGACCAGGCAAAGACGTCCTGGTTCCTTTTTAAGAACTCCACCAGTGCTTGCTTTGTTTTTGTTTCTAAGATTTTACTGACTTTCACAACTCTGGTCGGATTTCCCTCATTGAGTTGGAATTCTTCAAGGTCCTCGATGGGACCTACTTCTTCTTCGAAATCCCCAAAGCGAGGATCTAAGTCTCTATCCTCACTTTGGGCAATGCCCTATTTGGTGAGATTATCACCTGAGCAGGCTTGAACATCAGATGCCATTTGCAACTCTTTTCCGGCGGCATCCCTCAATACACCTTTTTTTGCCTTAGTGATTGATGCGTTGTAGCATTCTCTCGCCTCTCGTTGGTTTCCCAGTACGCACCCCACTCCTGCGTCTGTTGGGAATTTCATGGCGAGGTGCCATACAGAAGTGACGGCTCGAAGGTCAACCAGAATAGGTCTCCCTATTACGGCATTATAAGCCGAAGGACAATCAACCACTATAAAAGTGGTGAGTATGTCCTGTTAGCAGGCGTGGTACCTGCTGTGACTAGGAGTCTAATTGACCCTACTAGGGTGAGCCCTTCTCCGGAAAAAACACAGATGGTTTGGTTGCATGGCTCCAGGTCCTTGATGGACAGTTTCATCCTTTCCAATGAGGACTTATATAGGATGTTGACCAAACTTCCTGTATCGACCAACACCCTTTTCACCATCATATTTGCGATTTGAACATCCACGACTAGCGGATTGGAGTGTGGGAATCGCACATGTTGGGCATCATCATCAGAGAAGGTGATCGGTTCCTCCTCTGTTCGAGCCTTTTTGGGTGCACGATCCTCGACGCTCATCATCTCAATGTCCTGGTCGTGGCATAGGATTTGAGCGTATCATTCCCTCGCTTTTCCACTATCTCCTGCAAGATGTGGGCCTCTGCAGATGGTGAGTAGGGTACCTGCCACGGGAGCTGCCTGTAAAGGTGGTGAGCGCTGGAGTGCAGGTGCCGACTCGTTGCCACCTTGAGCCTCTCGCTGAGAACCTCCCGCGGCTCGTACATATCTCCTTAAGTGTCCCTGTCTTATCAGGAACTCAATCTCGTCCTTCAGCTGGTTACACTCATTGGTGTCATGCCCGTAGTCGTTATGATAACGACAGAACTTTATCGAATCTCTCTTGGAGATATCCTTTCTTATAGGCGCGGGTCGTCTGTAGGGAACGCTCGAGCTGGACGCTTGGAACACCTCGGCTCGACTCTCGACAAGGGCGGTGTGATTGGTATATTTCAGTTCATACCGATTATTTTTGAGGCATTTACTCTCGGAGGTCGAGGGTTCGCCATTCGCCTGCTTTCCACCATTTTTATCATTGCCATTCCCGCTGCCTTTGCCGTTGCCATTGGGCTTAGACCCGTTGGCGGCTTTGGCGGGTTCTTCCTTGGGCCCCTTGTCCTTTGTAGGCGATTTACCTTCGTTGGAAATCGCGTCCTCGAGCTTGATGTATCGATCAGCTCGATCTAAAATCTCCTGGGTAGTATTAACCCGTGCTTCCTGAGGCTACTCCAGAGAGGAGAATGGCGCCTAACCCCAGTGGTTAGGGCCATCTTCTTGCCTTCATCGCCCACAGTCTTGGCTCCTGCTGCAGCTCACATGAAGCACTGAACATACTCCTTCAAAGGCTCCCCTTCTTTCTAGCGTATCTCGACCAGTTGATTATCCTCAGTGGGGTGCACACGACCCGCATAGAACTGTCTGTAAAACTCCTTCACGAACATTTCCCAGGATATTATACTTGCAGGAGGGAACTTAAAGAACCACTCCTGAGCAGCATCAGAAAGGGTCGCTGGGAAGATCCTGCAGCGAGCGTCTTCAGAGAGTTTCTGAATGTCCATTTGTATCTAAAATTTGTTTACATGAGATACTGGGTCTTTGTACCCGTCAAAGTTTGGCAGAGTCGGCATCTTGAACTTACTGGGGGTTTCTGCCACAGCAATCCTTTGTATGAAAGAGGTACCTCTCCTCCGATCGTACTCGATATGCGATGTTCGCCCCCCGACCAGCTGCTGCACAGCCTGGTTCAGGGCATCGATTTGAGCTTGAACGATTTCAGGAATTGCTGGGGCCTTTGGTGCCTGGGGAATGTACTCATCTTGCCTTTCTCGGCGGTCGTTGAGTACATCCCTCAAGTCGTTGTCTCTTCGACGCTGCTCGCTGGCTCCGAGCCGGCTAAAGACGTTGTTTTGTCTGGGCTGCCCCCCAGCATTATGTCCTGCTTGTCGATCTTCTCTAGGTGGTGGGCTTCTGCCTCCACCTCTCTCCTCGTTTCTCCGACCAGCATTCCCTCTACCTGAGTCGGCCTCATTATAGTCGTGGCCATCTTTGAACCTTGACTGGCTATGGTGGGACCGACTGTTTCCTCTGTTGCCTCCTTGGGCCGGAACTTCCCGAGCGTTGGGGGGAGGCCTGCGCTGGTCGGTGGGTCCTCATGCATTGTCATGCTGTGGAGGGCCCCTGACCGCAGAACCTGTCTCTGAATTCCTTCTATTGGCAGAAGGACGCTGCCCCCTGCTCGATGGGTGCGACTCTTCACCCCCTGGGCATCTAGGGCTTCGGGGCTGTTGCCCGACCCTATTCTGCCTTGGATGCAGGGAATTCCCTCGACCAGCCTGGGACGGAGGCTGTGTCTCAGGGTCCCTAGGTGGGACATCATCCTGAGGCATTGGTGGTTGCTCCGGCCTTTGAGGGCTTGTCGGCTGGAGCGGAGGGCTAGGATTGGGACCTCTTTGAGGTGGTCCACTCGGGGATTGATCAGGCTATGAGGCAGGTGCAGCCTGATTCCTAGCCAATTGGAGGGCTGCTTTGAGGGTTGCCATGGCATCCCTCTGACGACGGTCCATCTCCGCCTGTCTCTCGCTCAGCTCTTGGCGCTGGCGCTCTATCTCTCTCTGCTGTTACGCCATTATCTTGGAGGCACTCTCTTGATTGGCCCTCAGAGCGGCCAATTCATCTTGCAACACCCCCAATGTTGTCTTCAGGGCCTCAGAGTCTACTTCCTCCTCATTGAACTCCAAATGAGGTTCGTCTTTAGCCATGTTTAGCAGAGGAGATTGGGATAGAGCGGCAATAGCCTGTCCATTTTTCTTGGTAGTCTTTGCCATTAGTTTTTCTCAGATTCAAGGCTCTCAATGAAAGCATCAGAATGTTGACCCTGATTTTGGTCAACGACATGGAGTCTAGGAAACGACAAGAAAACGATATAGAGCTTGAAAATAACCTAATGGAAAGATAAAGAACACATGGGTTTATAGTGGTTCAGCCCCAGTAATTGGTAATGACCTACGTCCACTTGATACTATTATTGATATTGAACTCCCAAGGTGTGATCAAAGAATAAGGGTTCCTGAGTTTCACGGACCTTAGAAGAAGAAAACAATACAATGATGGATAATAGTAATGTAATTCTCTAAGCAAAAAAGGTCCATCCTCTTCCTTGAGCTTTCTCTTGTGTGTTTACAGGCTCAGGAAGAGTTACATGAATTAGGAAATAATATCTATCCTTAATGATCGGATCTGCAAGTCATAATGAAGAGATATTCTCGGATTTCATCACAACTGTATAGATTTTTACATAAATGAGCAAATACACGACCAGGCTGGTCGTATATAGGACTTGATCTCTTCGCGCAGAAATAATGCTGGTCGATAGGCGAGTCGTATCTCTGCTACGTGTTCGCCACGTGTCAAAAACCCTTGCCACATCATCAACAACTCATTTATGGATAAACAATAGGATAAGGAAAAAACACTAAATGAGGTTTAGGAATTGTCTTGGGAATTGGGATTACTGATTTAGGGTGCAAAATCGAAGAAAAAATTCAATTTTTAGGCACTCTGAAAAAACTAGGTTTTTCCCTCCCTTTTTTAGAGTTGAAAAGTTTTCTTTGAAAAACTTTTCATTTCTGCTTTTGAATCCGTTTTCCAAACTGTTCGCAAACTATTTAGTGTTTACGTTAGAGTGCTGATGGTCGTATAAAAGCTTAACTTTTATACACGAGCAACATTATCCCAATGCTTCC
The DNA here is from genome assembly GCF_963169125.1 of Humulus lupulus. Classification (NCBI taxonomy): domain Eukaryota; kingdom Viridiplantae; phylum Streptophyta; class Magnoliopsida; order Rosales; family Cannabaceae; genus Humulus; species Humulus lupulus. The sequence continues at coordinate 107,019,243 of NC_084797.1, read as the reverse complement.
ACTTATTTAGTCTATTGGCTGTAGATTCTCATCTCCCCTTCTCTGTTCGCAGATTTTCATGCACGACCCGTGGGGAGGTGAGAGGCTGATTGACGACGACTTGCTCGCACTACTACTCGAAGATCAAGAACAGCTATCGCTGCAATTATGGGAAATTCCTTTTTCTCAACACAGCCCCACAAACAGACCACCGAGCAGCCCAACAAATATGGGTCGCATGAAGTCCATCGCTCAAAGAAAAATGAATACAACCAAGCCTTCTACTAATCAGTCTGCTCCTCGGGCTGAAACTCCTCCGACCACCCCTCAACCTGCAAACACTTCCTTGCCAGGCATTCAAACCAAAGCCCAACCTCGCGACGTCCTCTGACCTGAGGTCGAATGGTACGTGGTGCCTCCTAGTATTATTACAGCTAGGATGGTTGCCAATTATCTCAAGAAGTACGGCCTTCCTAGAATAACCCTCATCAAGCCTTCGATCGACCAGCGGGCAAACCTACCTGGGGGCGCCTTTAGTGCCTGGTCGAGGTATCACATCGAGGGCAGGGGCAACCTTGCCTCTACATCCATTTTTCCAGGGGGTGGCCAATTATTACGAGGTCGCTCCTTTTCAAATCACCCCAAATGGATATAGAGTACTTTCTGCTCTCTATATCCTTTACAATCGCAAGAAGTGGCCCGTTCCTATGCCACATGAGATCAATTATTTTTTTGATCTCAAATCCAACCCCAACCACAACAACACGGGGTTCTTCCATTTCTACCACCAGGAATCTTCTCGCACCTTTCTGAGTGACACTACCTACAAGTCCAATGTGGGGAAGTACTTCCAGGAGTACTTTTTAACACCAGACCTGGTCATCCACAACCTTGCCTTCACTGAAGGAGGTAAATCATTTACTTACTGGTCGTTTGGTTTCTTTTAGCTTTCCTATAGGCATTTTAGAACTTCGGTGTCGTTCAGGTCCATGGCATCAACCGGTCCCCACTCTAGACATGGAGATACAGGCACCAGCTCTGACCAGCATGACAAACATAAAAAAGAGTGTCAAAGATCTGGTCACGGAGAATAACCTAAGGCTGGTCAACCTTCTTGCTCCTCACCAGGATGTGAGGGAATCGACAGCGGGAAGTGCTACTAGGGGAGAAGTTCCCGAGTAGCACCATGATGTGTCACAACCCCTGAGGAGGAGGGCTACGAGAGTGACCATCAGGGAACCCTCCAGCACTCCGCGAGCAGCTGCTGCCCCTGCTCAATAGGGAAAGGGCAAGCAAAAGCTTTCTAAACACCCCGAGCCTATACTTGAGTCCTCGGATGAGAATGGTACTAACTTCTCACTCTTAGACAGTTTTCCCATTCACTGTCATTTATTTGACGGGGACGACAATTTTAAATATGCGACTAGTTTATATTCAGACTTCTTCATGGCAGAGAGTGAGTGTAGCAGTAGTAAAATAGATAATGTAAGGACCAGTAGTTGTAGCTTGGGTATTTTACTTATAATTTCTTTTCTCTCCATTTCCTTGTCTTTTTTGTATGACAACTTGCCCTGACTGATCGTATGCTTCTTTTCTATAGACATGCCTACCGAGAAGGCATTCGATTTGTACACCAACCCCATTACCACAACTCCTATGAGCAGGAAGAAATCGAACCGGTGCCAACCCGGAGAAGGCTGCAGTGACCCTTCCGCAAAAAGGGCTCAGATGGAGGACCATCTTGCACCAACTCCTTCAAAAGAGACGACTCCCCCTCCAGGTCCCACTGACCAGACTCCTCTAGCTCCCGCCAACCAGAATCCTGCTGCTCAGCCAGATAAAACTCTGGTCGAGGCTATCCTGAACTCCGCCTGCACTTCAGCTAGCGACAGGCTGAAGAAACTGTCCAGACACTAGCGTAGTTTGGAATCCTTCAGCAACGCTCCCACCATGCTGGTCGACCAACTCTTTAGTCACAAACTGAACGAAGTATTCACTGTGAGCCACTGCTCTCATTGTGGTTTGATTGCTTATCTCTCTGATTGATACTAACAACTTTTTAGTTTTTTTCTCTGATCATAGGGGATTCTGACTGTGAGTACTGGTTGGCGTCGCTCGGAGGAGATGGTCGCCAAACATACTGAAGAGATCAAGGAGATCAAGGGAAGGCTTGCCGAGTAGCACAAGGTGGTCGTGGCCAAGCACGCTGAGGAGTTGCAAGCAACCGAGGCCAAGATCGCCAAGCTCGAGGAGGAATTGAAGAAGAAGGAGGACTCCATTGCCAAAATCACTGCCTCCAAGGAGAGGTATAAGGAGGCCTCGCTGATAAACTACCGAGAAGCCAACAAACTTCAAACGAAGTTGGAGATCAGCTGCAAAGAGATTGCCGACCTCGAAGAGACCAACGCCCGCAACCTGGAGAAGTATGAGGGAGCGACGTTCCAGTGCTTCTATATGTTCTGGAAGAGCAATCCCAAGGCAGACTTTACCTACTTACCAGACCCTGTAAGGCAGGTTGAGTTGGCGAAGTGCATTTCTCACCTGGGAGAGGAGGAGAAGGCTCAGTGATCTCCTGAGATATCTTTGGCAACAAGCATTGAAGGTGTCAATGACGATGCTGGGGCCACAGTCGATCAGCAGCCACAAGAGCCTCAGCAGGATCCTTCTACTGCTTCATAAATCTTTACCTGTATTTACTTTAATTTGTAACTTGTGACACACGAACCTCGGTTCGTGATGTCAAGACAATTTATTTATTTATTTTTGATGCACGAGCAGCTTTTTCTTTTAATTAACAATTTCATCCGAGCAGAAACTGCTCGCGGTGAAAAGGATTTTACTTTTGACATTATAATATTTTCACTTTATTATAATATATGTTCGCATGACCGAACTTAGCATAGCACTTTGTTTTGATTTAACAAAATTTAAACAAAATTTTGAAAAATACTTTAAGTACCATAGCATGCTTTCCCTTATTTTGCTCGTGTGTTTACATATACTTGTTGATATGCTTTTCTTACTTAGTACCTTATATGCCCCCAAGTGATTGAGGAGCTTAAGGTCCTCGGTCACTTGTCTTGACCAAGACATGTTCGAACATTACTGCTAAAAATAAATACTTATAAAAATGATAATAGAGCAAAACAACACACGTAATGAGCAAATACTTGTAATAAATACAATAATTGTCAAGAATAACTGGTTACGCACAATACCATTTAATTCTTGTAATAAATGGACAATCGTGTCTGTACGAGTGATAAAAAATTTGATCTTACACTTATAAGCGATTACTCATGTGATTGACTAACCCTTGTTCATAAACTTGTAAAAAGTGATATTAATACAAGCCAATTCTTTAAAAAGAACTGTTTATTGTTAATACTTGCACATGTGTTCTCCATTCCAATAACGAGGAATGAGATCTCCATTTAAGTGAAAAAGTTTATAGGTGCCTGGATTAAGGACTTCTTCGATTTGGTATGGCCCTTCCCAGTTAGGTCCACGCACTCCCGCAGATTGATCGCAAATGTTGAGGAAAACTCTTCTAAGTACCAAATATCCCACATTAAATTTTCTCTCACGTACTTTAGAGTTGGAATACCAAGCGACCTTTTGTTGGTAAGTTGCTACTCGGAGTTGAGATTACTCGCGCCTTTCATCGACCAAATCCAGAGATTCCACCAATAACTGCCTATTAACATCTTGATTGTATGCCAACCTTTGATGCGATGGTGAATCTAATTCAACAGGCAACATAGCTTCATACCCATAGGCTAAGGAAAATGGAGTATGACCTGTTGCTGTTTGGTGGGATGTTCTATACAACCAAAGGACTTTAGGTAACTGTTCTGGCCATGCCCCCTTTGCTTCTTCAAGCCTTTTCTTCAGAGTATCCTTCAGTGTCTGGTTGACAGCGTCAACCTTTCTGTTTGCCTGTGGATGAGCTACTGAAGAAAAGCTCTTGATAATCCCATGCCTTTCGTAGAAATCGGTGAAAAAATCACTATCGAATTGTGTGCCATTATCTGAGACAATCTTCCTAGGAAACCCATAGCGACACACGATGTTCTTGACCACAAAATCCAGAACCTTCTTAGTCGTTATCGTTGCAAGTGGCTCAGCCTCGGCCCACTTCGTGAAGTAGTCAACAGCAACCACGACATACTTGACGTTGCCTTTTCCTGTGGGCAAAGACCCGATCAAGTCTATTCCTCATACTACGAATGGCCACGGGCTTTGCATTTATTTTAGCTCATTAGGGGTTGCTCGCGGTATCTTGGAGAATCTTTGGCACTTGTCACACTTTCGAACAAAATCCATAGAGTCTTCATTCATCGTTGGCCAGAAGTATCCTTGCCTTAGGATCTTTTTTGATAAACTCTGCCCCCCATCATGATCTCCGCATAAACCTTCATGGACTTCTTGCATTAATTCTTTAGCCTTTTCTTTTGAAACTCACCTTAGGAGGGGCATTGAGTACCCTCTTCTATATAACACTCTGTCGACTAGGATGAATCGAGTCGATTGCCTTTGAAGGGCTCTGGCTTTGTTTCTGTTCGACGACAATACTCCACGTTCTAGGTATTCAATGAAAGGTGCAATCCATGTGTCTGTTGCTTGGATTACCAGGGAGGTTTCTTCTGTTGGATGCTTGGTGCGAATAAACGTTCATCAGGCACTATATTCAAGGTGTCAGTATCCCTTGCGCTTGCCAACTTGACCAAAGCATCAGTGTTTGAGTTCTGGTCACGAGGTACCTGCGGGAGAGTATATTTTTAAAATTAAGCCAACAAATCCTTTGCTTTGTTTAAATACGCAACCATCTTCAGACCCCGGGCTTCATATTCTCCGGTAATTTGATTAACCACTAACTAGGAGTCACTATAGATTTCAAGTGACTTTATGTTCATGTCCTTGGCTAATCTTAATCCTGCGAGCAAAGCTTCGTACCCGACTTTGTTATTGGACGCTGTGAAGTAGAATTTGATTGCGCAGTGGAATCGATGTCCTTTAGGTGTGACTAAGATCACACATGCTCTAGCGTTGTGCTCGTTAGAAGAGCCATCTATGAACAACTTCCAAGAGGGAGTTTGGCGTTGAGGTTCAGGCTCTTCTGTCGACTCATTGTCCTGGAGCCCAGTGAGCTCTGCGACAAAGTCTGCTAGAGCTTGTCCCTTCATTGCTGCTCATGGCAAGTAAGAAATATCAAACTGTCCAAGTTCAACTGCCCATTTCAATAATCAACCAGCGACTTCTGGTTTCTGCAGGATTTGCCGTAGTGGCTGGTCGGTGAGTACTGCAATGGGGTGAGCTGGGAAGTATGGTCGCAGCTTTCTGGAGGCTAAGATCAAGCAGTAGGCTAATTTATCAATGGGTGGATATCGCAGTTCTACTCCTATTAGCCTTTTGCTTATATAATACACAACTTTTTGCACATGTTCCTCCTCTCTTACCAGGACAACACTAGCAGCATATTCTGTGACCGCCAAATAGATGAACAAAGTTTCCTTTTCAACCTGCTTGGATAAAATCAGTGGTTGCGACATATGAGACTTTAGAGCCTGGAAAGCCTATTCACAATCCTCCGTCCATTCGAATTTCTTATTGCCCCTAAGTAGATTAAAAAATGGGACGCACTTGTCCGTAGATTTGGAGATAAATCTACTTAAAGAGGAAATCCTCCCAGTTAAGTTTTGAACATATTTTATCTTTGTTGGCGACTTCATATTGACCAGGGCCTTGATCTTTTTGGGATTAGCTTCGATACCTCGTGAGTTCACTATAAATCCCAAGAATTTCCCTGATCCAACTTCAAAGGAGCACTTAAGGGGATTCAGCTTCATCTGATATTTGTTGAAGAAGTTGAAGAACTCTTGTAGGTCCTCGATGTGTTCTTCTGCCTTCTTCGACTTAACCAACATGTCATTAACTTATACTTCCATGTTTACACCGATCAGCTCTTTGAACATGTGATTGACTAGTCGCTGGTAAGTTGCACCAACGTTTTTCAAACCGAAAGGCATTACTTTATAATAGTAAAGCCCTGCTTCGATCCGAAAGCTAGTGTGATCCTCATCAGGTGGGTGCATACTGATCTGATTGTACTCAGAGTATGCATCCATGAATGATAGGATCTCGTGCCCTGAAGTGGCATCGACCAGCTAGTCGACCATTGGGAGTGGGAAACAACCCTTTAGGCAGGCTTTATTAAGGTCTGTGAAATCCACGCATGTTCTCCACTTTCCATTTGGCTTGGGAACCAGTACGGGATTAGAGACCCATGATGGATAAAATGCCACCCTGATGAATCCGTTCTCCTTCTGCTTCTCGACTTCCTCTTTTAAAGCTTTCAATCTATCTTTGTCAAGGAGCCTTATTTTCTGTTGTACCGGTGGAAAACTTTTATCTATGTTCAAGACATGGATGATAACTACTGGATCAATCCCAACCATATCTTTGTGTGACCAGGCAAAGACCTCCTGGTTCTTCTTCAAAAATTCCACCAGTTTTTGTTTTGTTGTTGTCTCTAAGTTTTTACCAACTTTCACAACCCTGGTCAGATCTGACTCATCGAGTGGACCTTCTCAAGGTCCTCGACTGGTCCTACATTTTCCTCAAAATCCCCAAAGCAAGGATCTAAATACCTATCCTCACTTTGGGAAACACCCTATTTGGCGACGTGCTCACCTGATTGGGCTTGTATCTCATTGGCCAATTGCAACCCTTTTTCATCTCCTTCCCTCGATCCACCCTTTTTATTCTTTAGTAATCAAGGAATTGTAGCATTCCCTTGCTTCTTGATGGTTTCCCAACATGCATCCTATCCCTGCATCAGTTGGAAACTTCATGGCGAGGTGCCAGACCGAGGTTACGGCTTGCAGGTCGACTAGAATAGGCCTTCCAATCACAGCATTATATGTATAAAAGTAGTGAGTAATGTCCTATTCCCAGGTGCAGTTCCTGTTGTGACCGGAAGGTTGATCAACCCCGTTGGCGTGAGCCCTTCGCTAGAAAAACCATAAATGGTTTGGTTGCATGGCTCCAAATCCTTCATTAACAACTTCATCCTTTCCAGCAAAGACTTGTACAAAATATTTACTGAGCTCCCTGTATCTACTATCACCTGCTTAACCATCATATTGGCGATCTGAGCATCCACGACCAGAAGGTCCAAATGAGGGAAATGGACACGTTGAGCGTCAAGTTCAGAGAAAGTTATCAGTTCTTCTTCTGTTTGAGCTTTATTGGGAGTTTGCTCCTCCACATTCAACATTTCAATGTCCTGGTCGTGGCATAAGGTTCGGGCGTATCGCTCCCTTGCCTTCCCACTATCTCTTGCTACGTGTGGGCCGCCACAGATGGTTAGCAATGTACCCGCCACGGGAGCTGGCTGTAAAGGGAGCGAGCATTGGCGTACAGGTGCCTGCTCGTTGCCTCCTTGAGCCTCTCGCTGAGAACCTCCAGTGGCTCATACATATCTCCCCAGGTGTCCTTGTCTGATAAGGAACTCAATTTCATCTTTTAGCTGGTTGCACTCATTGATATCATGACCATAGTCATTGTGAAAACGACAAAACTTAGTTGTATCTCTCTTAGAGATATCTTTCCTTATCGGTGCTGGTCGCTTGTAAGCGACATTGGTGCTGGTCGCCTGGTACACCTCCGCCCTGCTTTTGACTAGGGCCATGTAATTGGTGAACCTTGGCTCGTATCTATTACCCTTAGGGCGCTTATTCTCAGACGTCGATGGCTCGTTGTTTGCCTTTTCTCCACCATTTTTACCGTTGTTTTTGTCATTACCGTTGGGTTTATCTGACCCATTGGTGGCTTTGGCGGGATCTTCCTTTGGTCCCTTGTCTCCTGCAGGCGACTTCCCTTCATTAGCAATCACCTCTTCTAGCATGATGTACCGGTCTGCTTGATCCAAGAATTCTTGGGTACTCTTCACCTCGTTCTTCCTTAAATTGCTCCAGAGGGGTGAGTGGCGCCACACTCCAGCAGTAAGTGCCATCATTTCCCCTCATCGCCGACCGTCTTAGCTCCAGCTGCCGCTCGCATAAAATGTTGGACATATTCCTTTAAGGATTCTCCCTCTTTTTGGTGTATCTCGACCAGTTGGTTGGCTTCAGTCGGATATACTTGACCAGCATAAAATTACCCGCAGAACTCCTTTATGAACATCTCCCATGACACTATGCTAGTAGGAGGGAATTTGAAAAACCATTCCTGAGCAGTATCAGATAAGGTGGCTGAAAAGATTTTGCTGCAAGCATCATCTAACACCTTCTGGATGTCCTTCTGTATCTCAAATTTATTCACATGAGATACCGGGTCCCCATATCCATCGAAGTTGGGCAATACTGGCATCTTAAATTTTCTTGGGGTTTCTGCCATAGTTATTCTTTGTATGAATGGAGTGCCTCCTCTCCGATCATACTCGATGTGGGATGTTCGGCTCCCCACCAGTTGCTGTACGACCTGATTGAGTGCATCGATTTGAGCCTGTACTGCGTCTGGTATCGCTGGGGTGACCGGTGCTGGAGGAGCATACTCATCATGCCTTTCTCGCCTATCATTGAGCACATCCCTCAAGTCATCGTCTCTACGTCTTTACTCGCTAGCGCCCAACCGATTAAAGACGTAAAGTTGCCTAGGCTGCCCCCATCGTTTTGGATCGCAGGCCTATTTTCTCTTGGTGGAGGGTTCCTTTCTCCACCTCTTTCTCCTTGCCCTCGACCAACATTTCCCCTGTAGGAATGAGCTTCATTGTAATCATGACTGTCCCTAAAACGTGATTGGCTATAGCGCGACCTGCTGTTCGCACTATTCCCTCCTCTTGCTGGTACCTCTCGAGCGTCAGGGGGAGGCCTACGTTGGTCGGTGGGTCCTTGGGCATTATTATGTCATGGGGGCCCCCTGACTGCAGATCCAGACTCGGCATACCTTCTGTTAGCAGAAGGACGCTGTCCCCTTCTCGGAGGATTCAGTTCCTTAGCAGTTTGGTGTCTAGGGCTTTGGGGAGGTTGCCTCGCCCTATTCTACCTTTGACGCTGGGGATTATCTTGATCAGCACGAGGAGGTGGCTGCTGCTCAGGATCTTGAAAGGGAATATCTTGTTGAGTAGCAGGAGGTTGCTACGACCTTAGAGGACTTGCCGGTTGAGGTGGATGACTTGAGTTTGGGCCTTGTTGTGGTGGTGCACTTGGTGGCCGATCTGGCTGAGAAGTTGGTGTAGGTTGTCCCCAGGCCAATTGAATGGCTGCTTCCAGGGTGGCAGTGGCATCTCTTTGTCGACGGTCCATGTCAGCCTGCCGCTCATTCAACTGTTGACATTGACGGTCAATTTCCCTCTGTTGCAACTCCATCGTCTTAGCCACATTCTCCTGATTAGCCCTCAGATTGGCTAACTCCTCCTACAACACAATCAATGTTGTCCTCAAGGTCTTGGAATCCATTTCCTCCTCTTCGAAATCCAACTGTGGTTCATCTTCAGCCACATTTTGTGGAGGAGGCTGGGTGGATGTAGCACCAGAAGTTTGTCCCGTCTTTCTGGATGTTTTTGCCATTTGATTTTATTGGAAGTCTTGAGTTTGGCTCTCAATGAAAGCACCAAAATTTTGACCCTCGAATTGGTCAATGACACGGAGTCAGATAAATGATATAAAGTAAGATGAAAATGAGAAGAACTACAGACAAAAAGATAAACGACACAAACAATTTATCGTGGTTCGACCCCAATAGAATGGTAACAACCTACGTCCACTTAGTGTTCTTATTGATGTAGTATTCCAAGAACAGTGATCAATGAACTAGGGTTCACGAGTTTCACTAAATCTTAGATAAATACAATTGTGATGGATAACAACACTCTTTTTGTAGTGTCCCTGAATATTTACTTAGCTAGCTAGATAGTAGTAGTAGTTAGTACTAGATTGTAGTATGATAGATTCTGTGGATTTTGGTTCAAGTCGGGAATTAGTTGGAAACTCATAGCAATAGTTATGGATTTTATAAGTTTAACCTATAATTTAAGAATATTAATTATAACTTAAGGTTTGATTAATATTGCTGGTCATACATATATGGTTTATTATAACATAAGGTTTAGATAAAACCATTAAGAGCATGACACTTGTCCTATGCATGTTTATTAAGGATTTAAGTATTTTTTATGAATAGTTTTAATAAAAGAAAGATCTAGAAGCTCTAGAACATTCCAGAAACTATTAGAATCGTATTATGACTTAGTCAAAGTTGTTTATCAAATTCAAAATATGCTGAAAAAGTGCAAATATGTGTTTGATACATCAACGTATGCCGATATACCATAGCTATAGGGGCCGATATATCGCTTACGGAAGATACGGAAAACATGTCGACTTTGCACGAATGTTCGAACGGGGCTTGGGAATTTGGGGGAGGTGATATATCGGCTCCAAGGCATGATTTTTGAATGTTGATGATTTTTAAATTTAAAAATACCCTTAACCACTTGGACCTGCCTTTGAACGATTTTGACAGAGTTCTGGGCGTCTGTTGAACAAAAATTCAAATCTTTTTCATTTTATATTCATTTATTTATTCAAATTAAAAAGGGGTTAGTTTAACTCCTTGAACTTTATAAATAGGACCTAGTACTCAATCATTTTCTTCATTCTTCAAGGAGTCTTCAGAGCCTCCAAGTTGCTAGTGTTACTATATAGAGAAACACTTGGGTTTTGGGTTAAAGCTTTATCATTCTAAGCTTTTCTAAACACTTGGGAAGTGAGATATAGTGAGATTTTGGTATTGAGGTTTAGATCAATCCATAAGGTCATTCAAGGTATTCTTATCCATAAGTTCAGTTCTTTATGGTTGTTTAGTTTTCTTTTGTTTGAGTATCTAACTCTTGTTTATGATTCTCGATTAGGTATTTAAGTTTCTTCTTGGTAAGATTCTTCTTGATGGTTTAGTTCTCATTTCATCTTTATTCTTTAGAGATACTCACCATTTTTACTGTTGGTTTATAGGAGTGTTCTAATCCCATTCTTGTTCCCAAATATCCCGTCTTTTGGTAAGGAAAATAGGATACATTATATGTGCTTTTATGTTTATGTTATTATATTTTTTACGTTATGATATGTATATTTAGGTATGAATATGCCTTGTAGTCTTTGGGGCTTATAGTTGCTTAGCTAGCAAACCCCAATATTTTTATGTTGCTTGGAGCTTATAGTTGCTTAGCTAGCAAACCCCAATGTTTTTATGTCGCTTGGGGCTTATAGTTTCTTAGATAGCAAACCCCAAGATTATTTATCATTTTATGGGTTAGAGTTATGATTTAACTTACATCGACTAGTAGAGGACGTAGATGGGTTATCATATACTACCATGTGATCTAACCTACCTCGATTAGTAGACAGAGGACCTAGATGGTTTATCACATGCCATGTTAATGAGTTAATGGCCATTAATATTGTAGTCCTATATGATATATATTGTTATAGTTATATGTGTTATAGTGTATGTTTATATTATAGTCTTATGTTTATGATTTATGATGTATGTTGTTAGTAGATTTTCCTTGCTGGGCATTAGGCTCACTCATTTATTTTTAGCTTGATGCAGGAAAATGAATATGAAAGGCGGAAGGATTCATGGCAGCTTGGCTTGTGTGTTAAGGATGAATGGAATGAATGGACTGCGTGTCGATCTAGGATGACGTTATTGTGACAGTCAGAATCCCGTGATCCGTAGGGGGAAGGACTAGGTAAAAAGTTGTGCAATCCCACACCGCTTGGGGAAGGTCAAGTGTGATGATTCTAAGACTGTGTAGGTATGGGACTACACAGTTGAAGAGGGCTTAAATGGATTGATGGGTACTACCTATGCCAACAAGATGCATCTTCTTTTCGGTAGCCCATCACTTGAGAACTCCAAAGTTAAGCGTGCTTAACCTGGAGTAATCTCAAGATGGGTGACCTCATGGGAAGTTTTCCCAGGAAGCGTGCGAGTGAGGACAAAGCATGCTGGAAAGACTCGTGTTGGTTTGTAGGACCAGTCGTCATTCCAGGAAGCAACCATAGTGACGTGGGGCATTACAGTTATTTAGTCTTTTGAATTATGTTTCTTTTGTAATTCTGCACTTAGTTTTGAACAATTGAATTAAAGTTTATGTTTTATGTTTTATAAACAATAGGATCCCATACCATACCATATCTATTACATTTTATATTTTTATATTATCTTGTCATTATAGTTGGTATCAGAGCAACGGTTCATATGCATGAGATTCTCCTTGATACACACGCTCAAGCTCCGAATCTAATCGCCAATGTAAGTATCTATGTTATAGTTATTATGTTTATGTTATTAGCTAACATTTTAGTCCTTATGTTTTCAGTTAAGAATGGATGGAGCCTTGACCTATGAGGATATCCGAGCCATTAAGGCATTAAAATGATTAGAGAGCCAAGTAATACGGTAGGAGTGTTAGAAAGAATCACTCGGAGATTACTCTTATTCCACAAGGAGATAGTTCACCTCCAAACTACTAAGCAAATCATGATGAGAGCTACAAAGCAATATGTTTTAGTGATTAGGCTTTTTAAAGATTATCCTTCTGTAATTTCAACTTTAGAAGAAATATGGAGACTATAGATGATGATGCGTTTTTAGCCAACGACGTGAGAACGTCAATTATGACAAGCCTTCAAGAGAATGTAAACGACACAGACGGTATAATAAAGAAAATAAAGAACACACAAGAGATTTTTATAGTGGTTCAGCCCCGATTGTCGGTAATAGCCTAATCCACTTAGAGTTGTAATTTATAGACCTATACTCAAGATCAGATGGACTGAGCCAACTGAGTTTCTTCAGTATAGATTGTGAAAATACAAGAATTCTCTCTAATTTCAGCACGTTCTCTCTCTAGAATAGACAGACCCAATTTTCTCTCTCTAGAAAGAAGAAGCAGAAGAAGCCCCTCTCTCATCCCATAAGCTCTCTATTTATAGGCCTGGGATCCTCAACTGATATGCCCTTATAATAGGGATATTTTATTATATTTATTACATTTATATTACAAATAAACATTCAAAATTCGATATGTAACAAACTCCCCATTTGTGGGAAGAATGAGAGATTCCCGCGTATGTTGTTGAAGTTGTGTCTGACTTAGTCTCCTCTAGCTAGTTGGTCCACCTCCTACTCACTACCCATGCAAGTGCTGGTTGAACATGCATGGTGGTAGGATATGCATGGTGGTAGGACATGTTTTTGGTGGGTTGAACGTGCATGGTGGTAGGAGATGCACTTCTCTCCTCTAACATGCACTCTCCTCTAGCATGCCATGTTCCTCCTTGAACCAATCTCCTTGGCTTCTCCTCGGACCAAGGTGGTCCAAGGCAACCTCCTTGGCACCTCACCTTGGACAACATTGAGGCCACCTCACCTTGAACAACATTGAGGCAACCTCACCTTGAACAACATTGAGGCAACCTCACCTTGGACAACATTGAGGCAACCTCACCTTGGACAACATTGAGGCAACCTCACCTTGGACAACATTGAGGCAACCTCCTTTAGCATCTCCCAAACATGTCCGATCGAACATTGTATAGGCTCTCCTTATCAAAATCTAAGTCTCCATTCTCTTGCATGAGACTCCTCCTCCTTAGCTATTTACCTTGGACACGTTCGAGCCAACACTTAGAAAACCTTGGGAGGCTTACCTCCTACACACCCTTGGGGTCTCCTAGGACTACACCCTCCTTGGGGTCTCCTAGGACCATTCCCCTTAACTCTCCTAGAATGGACCTTCCTATTTTTTGGGTATAACATTTGCCCCCCAAGTTTATTATACTATTTCCCTCGTATGATAAACTTTTCTTCTAGCAAAATGTTCTCGAGGTCATCCCAAAGCTCCTATTCGGTTGATAACTTTCACGTAAACTCCCATGACAGAACTTGTCTTGAACTTGCCTTGTGATTTCTTCAAACTCTATTTTCTTGATGTAATGAAAACATAAGCTCCCTTTGTATATGTTGCAAAATCATCATGGTATAGAGATAGGTCGTTGAATATCCTCGATTTGGTTGCGCTAGGATTAGAATTTCGGTGATCGGACACATGATCGGATTTGGTTGAATATCCTCGATTTGGTTGAATTTCGGTGATCGGACACATGATCGGATTTGGTTGCGCTAGGTCGTTGAATATCCTCGATTTTTTTTTTTTTTAAGCATTGTGATCTGATCGGATGCTAGGACTAGGGCACTTGAACAAGATTGTCCGATCGGACACATGCATTAGGCTCCTTGGACATGCTCGGCTTGCACCATGCAAAACATGGTCTCCTTGGATGTGATCCGATCGGACCTGAACACTCTTCTTGGCATCTTCAACCATGTCCGATCGGACAATGCACTCTTGGCCCAAAACTAACTCCATCTTTTGGCTTGTATGGGACTTCTCCTCTGACTTGCTCCGAGCCAACCATTTTGGAACACATGCATGGTCTCCTCGGACATGGTCCGATCGGAGCTTTCATGACATGGTTCGATCGGACAAAGCTTGACCAAGGAAACGTCCAGCCTTCCTCCACACGAGCCCAGCGTGAATTCCCCCAGGATGTCCGATCGGGCTTGGGAGTTTAAGGGGGTTCAAAGTCTGCTGCCAAGTCGGGCATTTCAATGCAAAGATAGGTAAGTGTGGTCCGATTGGACTACACAATTGCCTAAAGTTTTCAATGCCCGATCGGAAGTGATCACTCGCCTCGTTCAAAGAAATGCATGCCTCAAGCCTTAACAACAGCCCACCATCTCCGATCGGATGCAGCCTAGTTGTTCGGACACCAACACTTAGACGCACACGGGCCTACCTGAACACTTATGGCATCCGCTTTGGCTCTCCTCGGTCATGTCCCAGCTACAAATTTTTGGAAGCTCAAACTAAGGTCCGATCGGACACTTCTTGGCTCCTCCAATCATGTCCGATCGGATGCATATACTCTTAGACATAAGGCAGGCATGCACTCTTGAGTTTATCTTTTGGGCAAGCATGGGACCTCTCCTTGGACTTGGTCCGAGCCAATCTTTTTGGAAGCTCACCAAGCTAAGGTCCGATCGGACCCTTGGCACACATGCATGGCCTTCTCCTAGAACATAATCCGATCGAAGCTTTCATGACCTTTCCTTGAACCAAGGTCCAAGCCAATGACTTGGCTTCTCCTCCAACATGGCCCGAGCCAAGCATTTGGCACACATGCATGGTCTCCTCGGACATAGTCCGATCGGAGATATTCAACATGGCTTTCATGACCTTTCCTTGAACCAAGGTCCAAGCCAATGTCTTGGCTTCTCCTCGGACATGGCCCGAGCCAAGCATTTGGCTCCTCCATCAAGGTCCGATCGGGTACTTTGTCTCCTCTTGGTCGGATGTAGCACCTTAGGCACAAAATTTCTGGGCCTAGATCTTTGGACATAGGCGAGATGCTCCATGGATCAACATGTATCCAATCGGCCATCTCAAGGTATGCTTGGACACTACATTTTTCAAACACTTTAAGCACCTGTATTGATCGTGAGCATGGACAAACAGGCATAAGCCATGTTGACATGAATGCAAGGCAATGCATGGAACAGTAGCCAGCCTTCCAAGCATTCCTTCTCCGATCGGACATAGGTAGCATCACCATTTGGACGCTTCTCCTTGGAACTAAACACATCTCCTCAGACGAATGCCCCCCACTCCGATCGGATATAATGTAGCTTCCAACCACTCAAGCGTGTTTCTCCTCCTCAGATGCAGTACCTTAGGCACCAATATTTCTGGGCCTAGATCCTTGGACGTAGGCGAGATGCTCCTTGGATCAACATGCATCCGATCGGCCATCTCAAGGTATGCTTGGACACCACATTTTTATGCATTTGCTTGGGCACTCTTAGGTACTTTTAGGAAAAACCATCAAAGCACCTTGTTCGACCCTCCCAAATTTATTTTGAGAGATTGATTTCTCTCAATCAATCTTGGTGAAAACTTGACTTCTCCTCCCAAGGACAAATTTTCACCACGTAGCATCTATTTTGCATGCATTTGTTTGATTCACTCTAGGGAAGTTGATCGATGATACATGCTTAGCTGACCAGGGAAGTTGTATCTGCTCTCCTGAGCAAGAAAACTTTGCACCTGATCAGCTAAACTTGTAGCTGTTGGCATTTATACTTTACTTCTCCTTGTTAACTTAAAACATTCTAAGTCTCCTCTAGACTTAAAAAGTTATAAGTTTTTTGTGAAGAGTAAAGTCACTCTGGTGTATGCCTTAGATTTTCGCATGAGTACTTAGTTTTCTAACTTAGAAATTCTAGACATTTCATAAGTCCATGCTAAGTATACTTTCTCACACTCTTATTGCTCTAACATTTTATGAGCATGATGTTTATGGTCACACGAATATCTGCTCCTAACTTGAAATTTTAAAAAATCCCAAGTTACTTAAGCTTTGCCAAGCAAGTTAGCTTAATGGCCTTTTTGGACTTCGAAAATTTACAAGTCAGCCTAGAAACAGATATATTATCTCGTGCTCTTATTGCCTGTGTTAAGTTATATACCAGTATACCCCATGTGCCCCCCAGGTGGTTGGAGGTTGAAAGATCCTTAGTCACTTGCTACCTGACTGAATCTGTTCGAGCAGTTAACTACTCGTGAAACACATAGAATATATGGAAAATACTCAAGCAGTTGAACACTGCTTGAACACATCGACCAGTTGAACACTGCTCGAATAACTAATACACATGCATATTTGTAGCAAGAATCGACCACGCTGCGCGTAGTCTCTTTTATTACTCGTAAATTAAAAATGACAAAACATGTCTAACAACGAGTCTTAAACAACCAAAATTGTTCAAAATAAAATGACTGGTTAGCAAATAACCAGTTCATACACCAAACTTAAATAACAAGTCTAAAAAACTCGAAACCAAGCTACCACTCTGAAAGCGGTATTTAAAAATAATATCTCCTTCGACGCTCTATGTTCACGCCACTCCAGTGATTCCTGCTCCTAGCACTCCTCTTCAGCATACTCCTCATCTTGCTTCGTTGCTCTCCTCAACTAAGGGTGGACCTCCACATTTAGTGTCTATGGTGAAGTCCACAGGTCCAGGTTGCAAGGGTGGAGATTTTTGTCGCTTGAATCCGGAGTTGCTTCTACTTCCTTCTCCTTGGGGTGTCTCTGCTCGGTACTTCTTCAACTTGCCCGACCGGAGAAGAAATTCTATCTCGTCCTTGAGGTGGTTGCATTCATTTGTGTCGTGACCATAATCTTCATGGAAGCGACAATACTTGTTCATGTCTCTCTTCCCATCTCTCTCCTGATGGGTGGAGGCTTCTTGTAAGGAACCTCCTCTTGACTAGCAAGATATATCTCTGCTCGGGTGGTTGAGAGAGTGGTGTAGTTGGTGAATTGAGGCTCATACTTGGTTGGCTTCTCACTTGAACCCAACTTTGCTTTCTTTTCCTCATGGTGGTCAGACCCATTATTTCCACGCTTCTTCCCACCATCACTAGGAGAGTCAGTTGGTCTGCTTGGGTTGTTTATGCCATTCTCTCCCTTCTCTATCGCATCATCCAAATTCATATATTTTTCGGCCCGGTCAAGAAATTGTTGAAGTGTTGAAATTGGATGGCGATGGATGCTGTCCCATAGAGGACTCCGATAAATTATCCCAGCAGATATAGCAACCATCTTTCCTTCGTCTCCTACAGCAGTTGCTCTATTGGCTTCTCTCATGAACCTCTGTATATAGCTCTTTAGAGACTCATCTTTTCCTTGTTTAATGTCTGCCAAGTCATTGGCGTAAACTGGCGGAGTCCGGGCAGTGCTGAATTGTCTGCAAAACTCCTTCCTGAATGCCCCCCAAGAGGTAATGAGTTTGGCTTAAACCTCCAATACCACTCCTGGGCAGTGTCCGTCAAGGTGGTGGGGAAGACTCTACACCGATAGTCATCACTCACCCCGAGCAGTTCCATCTGGTCCTCAAACTTCCCAACATGTCTTATCGGGTCTGCCTTTTCGGTATAAATTGGCAGTACCGGTGCTTTGTACTTTGTTGGTGGTTGGGCTGCTCTTATTCGAGCACAGAACGGGCTGCCACTCCGGTAGTCGATCGCATCTATCTCGGAAGGTCGTTTCGACAAACCTTGCACTGCAGCTGCTAGCATGTCAAGCTGGGCTTGGATAGCTGGTGCAACTGATGAGGTTCCAAGGTTTTGACCGCCTGGTCGGGCATTACCATCTGGGGCGCCACCGTCAAGTATTTCTACTTGACTGGTAGGACGGTCCAGACTTTGCCCTTCGACCGGGATGGTCCTCCTCTTGTTGGTGATAACGTCCCTTAGATCCTTCTGAGAAGCATGCTCTCCTACCCGATCAAACACCGTACTCTTCGATTTCCCAGCGGGCTTACTACATGGAACTTCCTCTCTCCTGCTACGCCGCTGGTCAGGGTGCAATGGAGGCTTCTTAGCATGCTCTGGGCAGTTTTCTCCTCTTCGTGGGTTGTGGTCCTCCTTTTCCCTTGACTAGTTGGTGGGATGACTATCAGCCTCATCCCCACCATGCCCATCTTTGAACTGAGAGGTCCTTCTCTCTCTAGGAGCTTTATTTTGCTCCTGCCCAGGTGGAGTCTTTTTACTGCCCGATCGGTGACTTCTGGAGGGGGTTCTAGAGTGCTCCCCTTGGGTTGAGGTAGTGTGCGATCGGACTCCATCTCCCTCACCAGATGGGTTATTACCACCCCTCCTTGGTCTATCATTGCTCCTACCACCAGCTTCTGTGGTCCTTGCTCCTGGAGGGGGTCCTCCTTGTACTGCAGCTTGGGCATTGGCTTGGGCCAACTGGGTAGCTGCTTCCAAAGCAAGTGTTGCTTCACGATGTTTCTGATTGACCTCCTCCTGTTGTTGTCTGAGCTCCTCACTTCTGGCCTCCATATCGCGTTTTTGCTGCTCTAAGGCAGCTCTCTGCCTGGCCATCTCTTCAGCAAACGCCTCTTGCCTAGCGTGGAATTGTGTCATCTCCTCCTGGAAGGCCCCCATGGTCTCTTGGAGCTCTTCAACTCCTGGAGTCACGTCCTCAAGCATGACCCTAGGTTCATTCTCATGATATTGTGGGCTAGGACCTTCAGATCTAGCAGGTTCTTTAGAGGAGTTTGTCCTCTTGGAAGCAGCAGTGGTGTTCTTAGGCGCCATCTTGCTTTAGGGACCGTCTGTTCTTCTCTTCAGGCTCTCAATGAGAGCACCAAAATGTTGACTGCGTTTTTAGCCAACGACGTGAGAACGTCAATTACGACAAGCCTTCAAGAGAATGTAAACGACACAGACGGTATAATAAAGAAAATAAAGAACACACAAGAGATTTTTATAGTGGTTCAGCCCCGATTGTCGGTAATAGCCTAATCCACTTAGAGTTGTAATCTATAGACCTATACTCAAGATCAGATGGACTGAGCCAACTGAGTTTCTTCAGTATAGATTGTGAAAATACAAGAATTCTCTCTAATTTCAGCACGTTCTCTCTCTAGAACAGACAGACCCAATTTTCTCTCTCTAGAAAGAAGAAGCAGAAGAAGCCCCTCTCTCATCCCATAAGCTCTCTATTTATAGGCCTGGGATCCTCAACTGATATGCCCTTATAATAGGGATATTTTATTATATTTATTACATTTATATTACAAATAAACATTCAAAATTTGAAATGTAACAAACTCCCCATTTGTGGGAAGAATGAGAGATTCCCGCGTATGTTGTTGAAGTTGTGTCTGACTTAGTCTCCTCTAGCTAGTTGGTCCACCTCCTACTCACTACCCATGCAAGTGCTGGTTGAACATGCATGGTGGTAGGATATGCATGGTGGTAGGACATGTTTTTGGTGGGTTGAACGTGCATGGTGGTAGGAGATGCACTTCTCTCCTCTAACATGCACTCTCCTCTAGCATGCCATGTTCCTCCTTGAACCAATCTCCTTGGCTTCTCCTCGGACCAAGGTGGTCCAAGGCAACCTCCTTGGCACCTCACCTTGGACAACATTGAGGCAACCTCACCTTGAACAACATTGAGGCAACCTCACCTTGAACAACATTGAGGCAACCTCACCTTGAACAACATTGAGGCAACCTCACCTTGGACAACATTGAGGCAACCTCACCTTGAACAACATTGAGGCAACTCACCTTGGACAACATTGAGGCAACCTCACCTTGGACAACATTGAGGCAACCTCACCTTGGACAACATTGAGGCAACCTCACCTTGGACAACATTGAGGCAATCTCACCTTGGACAACATTGAGGCAACCTCCTTTAGCATCTCCCAAACATGTCCGATCGAACATTGTATAGGCTCTCCTTATCAAAATCTAAGTCTCCATTCTCTTGCATGAGACTCCTCCTCCTTAGCTATTTACCTTGGACACGTTCAAGCCAACACTTAGAAAACCTTGGGAGGCTTACCTCCTACACACCCTTGGGGTCTCCTAGGACTACACCCTCCTTGGGGTCTCCTAGGACCATTCCCCTTAACTCTCCTAGAATGCACTTTCCTATTTTTTGGGTATAACAAAGCTGAATTGCCGGTAGCTATGAGATATTATTTTCTCATACTTAGGTTCACCTCTAAGATGGAATTCCAATTCACTAATGAACAAAAACATAGAATCTTTACGAATCTTCCTCGAGGAAATTTTGAGGCTCAAGATAATGATGATTATGAGGAGATAGATGATGATATGTTAGATGAAGGGTCAAATGTAGAAGATCCTGATTTTTAGATTAGTTTATTTCTTTATTTATTTATTTTTGCATTTATGATTGAACTTAGTAAACACCTTTTTCCAAATGAATATTATTGTTATTTTTGATAACATGTATGAGTTTGATTTTTTTTTTACAATCATAATAAATTTAAATAAATAAATAATGACTGAGTTTGGTGAGGGTGGATACAAATCAATGGATCGGGTTCTATATTGAGAGTTAGGGGGCCATAGTAGTGGGAACGATTTTACTGATCCCAGCCTTCCCTCAATATGGTTAACTTTGGAACATCGACGAGTTTCGAGCCTGAGAATTAAGTCATATAGGATGATTAGAAACAAACTTAGAAATGAATAAAGATGGCTTATTTTTCTAAGTATAGAAACACACCCTAATTATAAAGAAGGCTTACCTAATTCTTCATAAGAAATCATAATTAATAGGTCCGAGTTATGTTTTCTTAGATTAAGTTTTGTTTTAGAGCCTATTAGGGTAAGTTCTAACATGTTTTTCTCGACTGTTTAAACTCTGCTGGAGATGTCGCTCAGAAGGTCTGCACGCACAAATGCCAATGCCTCCAGCGCTGCTCATGAGACTAATGAAGCCCCTCCAGTTCGCAGAAGGGGAGCGTGTGCTACCACCACTGCTGCTAACCAAAGTGCATCGCCGCCTCCGGTTGACAACAACGTAGAAATTGTCAGGCTACAAAAACAAGTGGAAGAATTGCTGCAGCAACAGCGATAGTAGGCCTAGCTGTAGCCACAAACTCAGACTCAACCTCAGCCTCAACCGCAGCCTCAACCAGCGATTCAAGCACCCCAACAAGTAGGTCCTTGTGGGGGTTGGCCAATGGCGAACTATGTGCCCTACCTAGCTCAGTACATGGAGCCAATTTATGAGAGATTTCGTAAGCAACACGCTGCAAACTTTGAAGGGACAACAGACCCCTTTGAGGGAGAAGAATGACTCAGAAATGTAGAGCAGATCCTAGCGCACATGAACCTCGGCAACGCGGATTGCATATCCCGTGTTTCGTCTCTTCTTAAGAAAGATGATAGAATATGGTGGAACCTAGTTCAATAGACTCATGACGTCGCCACCATGACATGGACAATATTTGTGGAGCTGTTCCACAAGAAGTACTACAACTCGGCAATCATCGCTACAAGGGTTGAGGAGTTCACCAGTCTGAAACAGGGTAACTTATTGGTAGCAAAGTATGCTCGACAGTTCGATCGACTAGCCAAGTTTTCTCTAGAGCTTGTCCTAACCGATTTTCTGAGGGTGACCAAGTTTATAAGATGACTCAGACCAAAGATTGAGCTAGGGGTTAAGCTAGCAAACCCTGGAACTACTACTTATGCCGATGCTCTAGAAACAGTTATAGAAGTAAAGGCTTTAGGAGAATGTTAGTAAGGAGGAGGCAAGTAAGCCTAAGCCTAAACATCAAAGTCAACCTCAGAATGGTCGAAACAACCACCACAACAATAGTAATCAACATAGCAACAATAATGGTCAGAAGAGAAGGCACACTGACAAGAAGTAGTCCGACAACGATAAAAGAGCACGAACAAACAATGGAAGTAGTAGGTCGGGTTATGTAGAATACCCACAATGCTCTAAGTGCCAAAAGAAACATCCTGGTGATTTTCGTACAAACACCAAGGGATGCTACAATTGTGGTCAGGAAGGTCACCGAAAGAAAGAATGTCCCCAGCTCAAGCAAGAAGAAAAAAGGGACAACAAGATGATTCCTGCCAGAGTCTTTGCCTTGACCCAGGGAGAAGCTGAAGCTAGTAATAAAGTGGTCATAGGTCAGATTCCTATGCTCAATAATATATGTTCAGTATTATTTGATTCAGGAGCAACACACTCGTATATCTCGTTAGGAATGATAGAGAAATTAGACAAACCTTGTGAAAGATTTAGAACTAGGTTTGTGACAGACTTGCCTTTGGGTGAAGTAGTCCTATCATCACGGATAGTATGAGGCGTACTGATCAAAATTGAGGACGTAGAACTATATGGAGACCTGATAAAACTAGAAATCAAAGACTTTGACATAGTACTGGTAATGGATTGGCTAGCAAGGCATGGCGCAACCATCGATTGTAGATGCAAGCAAGTGATGTTCGAGATACCTGACGGTCAGAGATTATGCTTTATGGGAAAGGTTTCGGGACTACGAACACAGCTTATTTCATCTCTCAAAGCTCAGAGGATGATAGAGAAAGGTTGTCACACATTCTTAGCCAGCGTCACAGATGTGGTAAAGGAAACACCACTAAAGGTTGGAGACATCCGCATCATAAAAGAACTTCCAAAAGTATTTCCTGACGACTTGCTAGGGTTGCCGCCAACTCAGGAAATTGACTTCACAATCGAGCTAGTACCAGGCACCGAGCCTATCTCAAAGGCACCACACTGGATGGCACCAACCGAAATCAAGGAGTTAAAGACGCAGTTGGAAGAACTCTTAGACTTGGGTTTCATTAGACCAAGCCATTCGCCATGGGGAGCACCGGTTCTATTTGTGAAGAAGAAGGACGGAAGCATGCAGATGTGTATAGATTACTGCGAGCTGAATAAGGTGATAATTAAGAATAAGTACCCGCTCCCCTGGATTGACAACTTGTTTGATCAACTCCGAGGAGCGACCGTGTTTTCCAAGATTGATCTACAGTCCGGGTATCACCAGCTCAAGGTACGGGAAGAAGATATTCCCAAGATAGCTTTTAGAACTCGATATGGACATTATGAGTTCTTAGTTATGTCTTTTGGTCTTACCAATGCTCCAGCCGCATTTATGGATTTAATGAATAAGGTCTTCAAGGATTACTTGGACAAATTCATCGTAGTGTTTATCGATGATATTTTGGTGTACTCAAAGGACGAAGTCGAGCACGAGGAACATTTAAGGATGACCATGTTGTAATTGAAAGAGCATCAACTTTATGCCAAGTTCAAGAAGTGCAAATTTTGGCTTTCACAGGTAGTGTTCCTTGGCCACATAGTATCCAAGGACGGAGTTGCTGTAGACCCAACTAAAGTAGAGGCTGTGAAGGATTGGCCAAGACCTAAGAACGCGTCAGAGGTAAGAAGTTTTCTTAGGCTAGCAGGTTATTATCGGAGGTTTGTAGAGGGATTTTCTAGGATAGCCACTCCGCTTACCAACCTGACCCGGAAACAACAAAAGTTCAACTGGACAGATAACTGTGAAGAAAGTTTCCAGTTGCTTAAGGATAAGCTATGCTCAGCACCAATACTTTGTGTACCGACACCCAACGACAAGTTTTGTAGTCTACTGTGATGCATCAAAACAAGGTTTGGGTTATGTGCTGATGCAGAATGATAAAGTGATAGCCTATGCCTCAAGGCAGCTGAAGGAATACGAGCAACGCAACCCAACACACGATATGGAGGTTGCAGCGGTGGTCTTTGCATTGAAAATCTGGCACCGTTATCTTTATGGAGAACTGTGTGAGATTTATACGGATCACAAAAGCTTTAAGTATTTCTTCACTCAAAAGAAGCTCAACATGAGGCAGCGCAAGTGGTTAGAATTAGTAAAGGATTATGACTGTGAAATCCTATACCACCCGGGAAAAGCGAACGTAGTTGCTGATGCGGTAAGTAGGAAGAGTTATGGAAGTATAGCAGCATTAGCTGGAATAGAAAAGCCGCTACAGCAAGAGCTGATCAATGCAAGAATAGAAGTAGTCATTGGTAAACTGGCTAACCTGTCCATCCAGTCATGTCTATTAGAAGATATATAGATCGGGCAAGGGCATGATGACATATTAGTAGCACACATGGATGCAGTTAAAGAAGGCAAGGCCACATATTTCTCGATATAGAGAGATGGGTTCTTGAGATATAAGGATCGGGCATGCGTGCCGAATGATTGTGGAATTAAGATGAAGATCTTAGAAGAAGCGCACAATACCCCATACTCAGTTCACTCAGGGTCGACAAAGATGATTCACGACCTTAAGGCGTTGTATTGGTGGTCAGGAATGAAGAAGATGTAGAGGAGTGTGTGTCTAAATGCTTAGTATGCCAGCAAGTGAAAGCAGAACATCAGCGGCCTGCAGGATTATTGCAACTGCTTAATATTCCAGAATGGAAGTGGGACAACATAGCCATGGATTTTGTGATGGGACTACCACGAACAAATAAGCAGTACAACTCAGCTTGGGTAGTAGTAGATAGAATAACCAAGTCAGTTCATTTCCTGCCTGTCTAGAATGTGTACACAGCAGATCAATATGCAGACGTTTATTTTCGAGAAATAGTAAGACTGCATGGAATCCCTAAGACCATAGTATATGATAGAGGAACTGTGTTTACATCGAGATTTTGGGGAAGCTTGCAGCAAGCCATGGGTACCAAGTTAAGTCTTAGCACGACATTTCATCCTCAGACCGATGGTCAGTCCGAGCGTACCGTTAAGATTTTAGAGGATATGTTGCGCATTTATGTACTTGATTTTGGAGGATCATGGAGTAAGTATTTGCCGCTGATAGAATTCTCCTACAATAATAGCTATCAATCAACGATCGGGATGACACCCTATGAGTTTCTTTATGGAAGAAGGTGTCGATTGCCGTTACATTGGGACGAGGTAGTAGAAAGACAACTTCTTGGACCTAAAGCTGTTAGAGAAGCTCAAGATGTATTAGCGCTGATTAGAAAGCGTATGCTCGCTGCTCAGAGCCGTCAGAAAAGTTATGCGGATGCCAAGCGGCATGATGTGGAATTCAAAGTCGGAGATCAAGTCTTCCTAAAGATATCTCCTATGAAAGGTGTGAAGCGGTTTGGGAAGAAAGGCAAGCTTAGTCCCCAGTTTATAGGTCCTTTTGAGATATTGGACAAGGTGGGAATAGTTGCATATAGATTAGCCCTACCGCCAGCTCTAGCAGATAGCCACAATGTGTTCCACATCTCGATGTTGCGTAGATATGTGTCAGACCCATCTTACGTCCTCAAGTACGATACGATAGCACCCCAGAAAGACTTGAGTTATGAGGAATGACCGGTTAGCATCCTAGATAGAGGGATGAAGGAATTGCGGTCTAAAATTATTCTGATAGTCAAGGTCCTATGGAGCAATAGTTCTGAACGTGAGGCAACGTGGGAGTTGGAGGAAGACATGCTAGCACGGTATTCGGAATTGTTTGCTAAGTAAATTTCGGGGAAAAATTCTTTTAAGTAGGGGAGAATTGTAGTGTCCCAGAATATTTACTTAGCTAGCTAGATAGTAGTAGTAGTTAGTAATAGTTTGTAGTATGATAGATTCCGTGGATTTTGGTTCAAGCCGGGAATTAGTTGGAAACTCATAGCAACAGTTATGGATTTTATAAGTTTAACCTATAGTTTAAGAATATTAATTATAACATAAGGTTTGATTAATATTGTTGGTCATAGATATATGGTTTATTATAACATAAGGTTTAGATAGAACCATTAAGAGCATGACACTTGTCATATGCATGTTTATTAAGGATTTAAGTATTTTTGATGAATAGTTTTAATAAAAGAAAGATCTAGAAGCTTTAGAACCTTCCAGAAACTATTAGGATCGTATTATGACTCAGTCAAAGTTGTTTATCCAATTCAAAATATGCTGAAAAAGTGCAAATACGTGTTTGATATATCAACATATGCTGATATACCGCAGCTATAGGGGTCGATATATCGCCTACGGAAGATACAGAAAACACATCGACTTTGCACGAATGTTCGAACGGGGCTTGGGAATTTGGGGGAGGCGATATATCGCCTATGGGGGGCGATATATCGGCTCCAAGGCATGATTTTTGAATGTTGATGATTTTTAAATTTAAAAATACCCTTAACCACTTGGACCTGCCTTTGATCGATTTTGACCGAGTTCTGGGCGTCTGTTGAGTGAAAATTCAAATCTTTTTCATTTTATATTCATTTATTTATTCAAATTAAAAAGGGGTTAGTTTCACTCCTTGAACTCTATAAATAGGACCTAGTACTCAATCTTTTTCTTCATTCTTCAAGGAGTCTTCAGAGCCTCCAAGTTGCTAGTGTTACTATAGAGAGAAACACTTGGGTTTTGGGTTAAAGATTTATCATTCTAAGCTTTTCTAAACACTTGGGAAGTGAGATATAGTGATATTTCTGTATTGAGGTTTAGATCAATCCATAAGATCATTCAAGGTATTCTTATCCCTAAGTTCAGTTCTTTATGGTTCCTTAGTTTTCTTTAGTTTTCTTTTGTTCAAATCCTAACTCTTGTTTATGATTCTTGATTAGGTATTTAAGTTTCTTGAAACTTAAGGTTCTTCTTGGTAAGTTTCTTCTTGATGGTTTAATTCTCATTTCATCTTTATTCTTTAGAGATACTCACCATTTTTACTGTTGGTTTATAGGAGTGTTCTATCCCGTTTTTGGTCCCAAATATCCCGACTTTTGGTAAGGAAAATAGGATAGATTATATGTGCTTTTATGTTCATGTTATTATATGTTTTACGTTATGATATGTATATTTATGTATGAATATGTCTTGTAGTCTTTGGGGCTTATAGTTGCTTAGCTAGCAAACCCCAATGTTTTTATGTTGCTTGGGGCTTATAGTTGCTTAGATAGCAAACCCCAAGATTATTTATCATTTCATGGGCTAGAGTTATGATTTACCTTACCTCGACTAGTAGAGGACCTAGATGGGTTATCATATACTACCATGTGATCTATCCTACCTCGATTAGTAGACAGAGGAACTAGATGGTTTATCACATGCCATGTTAATGAGTTAATGGCCATTAATATTGTAGTCCTATATGATATATGTTTTTATAGTCATATGTGTTATAGTGTATGCTTATATTGTAGTCTTATGTTTATGATGTATGTTGTTAGTAGATTTTCCTTGCTGGGCATTAGGCTCACTCCTTTATTTTTAGCTTGATGAAGGAAAATGAATATGAAAGGCGGAACGATTCATGGGAGCTTGGCTTGTGTGTTAAGGATGAATGGAATGAATGGACTGCGTGTCAATCGAGGATGACGTTATTTAGTCTTTTGAATTATGTTTCTTTTGTAATTTTGCACTTAGTTTTGAACAATTGAATTAAAGTTTATGTTTTATGTTTTATAAACAATGGGATCCCATACCATACCATACCATATCTATCACATTTTATATTTTTATATTATCTTGTATTTGATTCAATATTTTGGGTTTTCAATAAAGTTATGTTATTTCTTATGTTTGTATCAAAATAGTAGTAGCTATGTCCAATAGTTTTAATGGTCCAAGGTCTTAGAAATAGTTGGGCATTACACTTTTTCTCTCTTAGAATCTCTCAGCTAAAGCGTTCTCAAGCCAAATGTTGGAAAAGCAAAAAAACTCCCCCCTCTTGAGCCTTTTGATTCTTATTTATAGGCTCAAGAAGGTTTACATGGGCCAATGAGCCTTAATTATACTTAATACATGCATATCTAAATAATAATAAAAATTACAATCAATACGTAATTACAAGATTGCATATTTGAAGGAAATAACTGAATAAATGCGACCAGGCTGGTCGC
Source organism: Humulus lupulus (assembly GCF_963169125.1). Classification (NCBI taxonomy): domain Eukaryota; kingdom Viridiplantae; phylum Streptophyta; class Magnoliopsida; order Rosales; family Cannabaceae; genus Humulus; species Humulus lupulus. The sequence continues at coordinate 106,990,898 of NC_084797.1, read as the reverse complement.
CCATGATTATGATACTTGATAAGGCAATGATCTCCTGGTCGAGGGTCGAGAAGGATATGCTCACTTAAAACTGCCACGTGTTGATCAATCCTGCCACGTCATCAGGTAGTTCGTTTTTGGGTAAACAGTTACATAGAATTAATTGAGACGTTGTATTCAAAGCTAAAAATGGATAGGTAATTGTTTGACTTAAAGTTGGAAGTGTCATTTACATGCAATGATTTTAGCGTAGATCTCATTGAAATCACAAATGATGAAGGAGTTAGTCCTCTTATTCTTGACAATTCGAAGTCCTTATGACATTGGGTTCCTTTATGCGTTAGTTCGATTGCAAAGAGCATTGCTCTTCTTGATCCATCTCCTAAAGCGAGTGTTAATATGGAAAATCATAATCAATCCTGCACAATTGTTCCACAAACAGCTCCTGGCCCAAGTGTATGCATGGGAGGTCCTAGTCATAATGAAACTTTTTTCCCCCAACAATTCTTCTGCATGATGATGGGTATGAGTATGAGCCTTATGCCAATGATGATACATTTTCCCATTTCGGTGATGATGGTGAAAGAGTTGAGGGGTGCAATAGTTCTGATGATAACTCCGAGGATCAGTTGTTGATGCTACCTGTGGTTCAAGTAGATAATTTAAATGTATGACCCTTGCCAAGACGTCAAGAAAGCCAAGGACAGAGGACTGCTGGCTCAGAGAGCAGTCGTCCAACTACACAAGACGATAAAAATAGATGGAGTTCTCTGGCATATACTGCTGAAGATATCCCATGCCCCTCTTATGTTATCCCCACGTTATCTGGAGTGAGTTGTGGAGTGATAGAAGTTGGGAAGGTTTTTGAGAACAAGTTAGAGTTGAAGACGAAGGCACACTTGTATGCAATGAAGCAGAACTTCGAGTTTGTGGTGAAGAACTCAGGTACTGAAGTTTGGTATATCACTTGCAAGGATCTTGATTGTGGGTGGAGATTGAGGGGGAAGAGAATGCCTAAATCTGATATGTTTGAGATAACTCGTTTCACCAATAAACACACTTGCTCACTTGACCTCCGACATAAAGGCCATCGCCAAGTTGCACCTTGGGTTAATGGTCATTGCATAAAGAAAAAATATCAGACTGGATCGAATGCGTACATGGAAAACAACATAAGAGAAGACATTAATAATGATTATGGCATTGAGTTATCATATGGAAAAGCTTGGAGATGCCGAGAGAAGGCTCTTTCTTATGTCAGAGGGACATTGGAAGCATCCTACCAGAAGTTACCATCATACCTGTTCATGCTTCAATAGAAAAATCTCGGGACATTGACAGATTTTTTCACTGAGGAGGATCAGTTCAAATATTGCTTTTTCTCACTCAGAGTTAGTAGAAGAGGGTTTCGTACATGTCATCCTATGTTATGTGTGGACGACACTTTTTTAAAGACAAAATACGGTGGGAAAATTGTAACGCCATACTTCCTTAGAGCTGTTACCAAGTGAGTTTAAAAACGTGCATTCAACTCGCTAATCGAGGTTTAGAGCAAATAGTGTAATTAAGCCATTAACAGAGGAAAAAAAACTTTAGAAATAATTCCATTTCATTTAAAATCATAAAAGTTTAACACTTGGGATCCCAAAATACAGTTTAGAAATATTTACAACATATAAATTAAACAAATTCGACTAAACGACAAAATCTAAGTTTATTTACAAACATCTCCCAAAAACCACTGGCTGTGGCAGCCAGGCTGGTCAAACATGTTCACGCCGCTTCACGCCTGCTACACTCATGGTTGGTTGGCTTTCTCCTTACCCTTACCTACACCACAGAGCATCTGTGAGCCGAAGCCCAGCAAGAAAACCCACAAACAGATAACATATGCAAAACATACACCAAGCATATAAACAGGCCATCAATAGGCTAAACACATACGGCCAAGCCGTCCCAGGCACTTTACCAGGCCCTGGGTTCGCAGTCTACACCGTGAGGATATCCCAGGTATCCTTTTCGGGACTCGCCCTGGCAACTCGCACTCCAGGTGCTCAACGTTGCTCCTGGCCCTTTGTCATACTCGGCCTTGCACTCAACGTGCCTAACGCCATTCCCGGCCCCCTGTCGACTTCGGCCTACACCATTCCTGGCTCTTGCTGATCATTCACATAATTGCATTCATAGCATAATAAGCAAGTACAGAATACTAGCAAATTCAATCAAAGGGCTATGCCTTGCAATTCAAACACATTGGGCTCAGCCCTGCCAACAAGCTCTATGGGAACAAGGGTTTTCTTACCTGAGTCCCGAGCTCTCCGAGCACCGATGTCCCGAGCACAGTCCTCTAACTTGAGCCTCGCCGAACCCTAGTCACAACACGTTAACAATATCCATTCATCAAGTTCTAATCCAGTAAATAACTTTAAGCCATAACCCTAACCTCCGAGACCTTGAATTCTATCAATTCGGGTGACAAAATCCATCCCGAGCCTTAACCATTGAGTTCCCAAGCCTAAACACCCTTAAAAATACAAACTGGCACTAAGAGCCATGGCCCTACCCTCAAGCGCCGCGGCTAGCCTTGAAACAGAGGCTAGCACTTCCCTGCAACACACACGGGCCGCGGCGCGCACACCCAGTGTCGCGGAGCGCATGAAACTTCTCGGCCTCCCATGGCCGCGCTCACACATGGGTCGCGGCTTGCCCATCCTAGGGCCGCGGCCCTCACCTCCAAACCCAGAAATCTTCATCATCCTTCTACATTTTCCTCAAGCCAATTCACCCAAAACTTTAGATAACAATCCCAGATAATCAACACAATCATTCCAGCTCGATATCAGCATCAAAACCCATTAAAATCTGCTCCAAAACTCAACTAAAATAACCAAAAACAGATCAAATTCTTCCCACATGCATAACCTAAAAACACAACTGAAATCCAAGCATAGTCCCCATAGTTAGAGCTTACCTTTGCTGTGTTATGCTTCTGAACTGGTTCCTCAAATGCCCAGCCCTTAGCTCCTTAACTCTAACAACCCAAAGTCCTCAATTCTTGACTAGTTCCACCAAAGTTCTCCTTTGATATGCCTAAGAGAAGAGAAGGTGAGAGAGGGAGAGCAATGAGAAGCTATCCTCAGCTGGGAAGGAAAGTATATGTCGGTTTCTCCAAGTTTCTAAATGACTCTTCCTTTTTGTTTTATTTAACTTAAGTCTATAGGGTTACCTCAAGGCTCGGGGTACCAAAACGTCCCCGAGGGAAAAATGGTAATTTTCCCCAGTATTCCCTCCTAGACATTCTAACCTCAAATATATCTCCAAATATTTATTTCCACAACCCGATAACCCCATAACACATCTAATACCCAAATTACCCCTCGACTCGTCTTGAGTCGGAATCTCAATCCTGTTGTGACTTTCTGGCTATCCGCTCCCCAGGACTGTCTCGGATCGTGCTGCACAGACACATCATATATATATAGCATTTATCACATTTATACCCATAATATCCAGACGGGGTCCACATGCACATTTAACTTGACTAAACATGCATCATTATCAAATGTTCACATAACATATTAAATCATTTATTGCCCTCAGCCTTATTATCAAATTCGGGTCGTTACACAAATGTTATGTGGAGTCACGTTGGATGCAAATAACCATCTATATCCAGTTGCATTTGGTATTGTGGATAGTGAGAATCATGATTCTTGGAAGTATTTCATGTCAAAGCTAAAGGAAGCGATTGGGGAAGTTGAGGACCTGGCGTTTGTATCTGACAAACATGCAAGTATTACATATGCCTTGGAAACTATTTTCCCCGATGCCTATCACGGTGCTTGCTACCACTACATTAGTATGAATGTGATTGCTAAATCTAAGACTGATCATTGTCATGTGTTGATGTATAACGCGGCATATGCTTTTAGGAAATCTGAGTTCCACACTCACTTCGAAAAAATCAAATCAAAAGTCCCAGCTATTACTCAATACCTAGATGGCATGGGTTTTGATAAGTGGTCTCGTGCTTACTTTCCTGGAAATAGGTATGTCATTGTGAATTGTATTTTAATTTATGAAATATTGTAAATGTACATTACTATTAAATGTTAGTTTTCCTAGATACTAGGTATAATATAATGACAAGCAATTACGCTGAAAGTTTCAACAATAAGACCGGAGAAGCTAGGAGTTTTTCGATAACTACATTCGTCGAATTTATTCGCTTCACACTGCAGTCTTGGTTCTGTGATAGGAGAGAAACTAGCAAGAAGACAACTACAACTCTTGCACTGACTTATGAGAAAGATTTGGTGGATATGGCTAAGAAAGCTCGATTCTTGATCCCTTATGCAATAGGGAGGCATGAGTTCCATGTGTTAGATGGTGAGCTGAATGGTGAAGTCGTCCTCCTAAATAAGACATGCACATGTGGCATGTTTCAGCTTATTGGTATCCCATGTGTTCATGCACTATTTGGATCCGTTAAGCGAGGGGTGAACTTTTATTTGCTATGTTCATATTACTATAAAATTGAGACATGGAGGTCCTCTTACACATAATCTATATATCCTACTGGTAACGAGGAAGAGTGGATTGTTCTAGATGACATTATGACAATAAAAGTGAGAACACATGCACAAAAAAAACCCGGTTGGTCGTCCAAAGAAGAAACAAGGCAGGCCTAAGAAGAAACGCCATCCTTCCAATGGAGAGAAAGTGGTTGTAGAACGCAAGTGCAACACATGTGGAGGTCTAGGCCATAATAGGGCAACTTGTAAAGTTCGTGTTTGAAATTTATGGCATCGATGTTAAACATTTTATTTGGGTACTAATGGTCTTTGTTAATCTTTTTATTTGTGTATTAATGGACTTTGTTAATCTTTTTATTTGTGTATTAATGGATTTTGTTAATCGAAATGCAATTGTTTATATACAAAACTAAGGAGAAATATACTATTGTGTATCATTAAGAAGCCATCGAAATGACATTGTTTATATACAAAACTAAGGAGAAATCAAAATAAATGTTCTAACATATAGAAAAAAATCAAGGGTACACATTCTTGTAAAAAATGTCGATGCATAATTTACCCCTGAAGTATTGAATGTGGTCCTCGATGGCATATGATAAGGGAATATCTCCAAGAATAAACTCCAAGTGCTTGATGGCGAATACGCCGCAATCTTTGCTGAAACCAAGAAATCACATTTGTGAGTGTATTGAAAATTCATGGAGAACATATACAAGCATGCATCGAAACAACATCGAAATACTATCGATACACCATCGAACCTGATTTTATAAATAAACAAACAAACTATCGATGTGCTATCGAAATGGCATCGAAACACATCGAAATACTATCGATATACCATCGAAATACTATCGATATACCATCGAAATGGCATCGAAACACATCGAAATATTATCGATATACCATCGAAATGGCATCAAAACACATCAAAATAATAACTGACTAAGCCACCCTCGAATCACCATCAAAATACTATCGATATACCATCGACACTGATTTTACAAATAAACAAACAAACTATCAATGTGTCATCGAAATGGCATCGAAATACTATCAATATACCATCAAAACTGATTTTACAAATAAACAAACAAACTATTGATGTGCCATCGAAATGGCATCGAAATACATTTAACAAATAACAACTGAATAAACGACCATCGAATCGGCATCGAAATTGCATTGATTATATACAAAATAAAATCAACAAACAAGTCTTGATATTCCATCAAAATAGCATCGATGGAGCATCGAATTAACATCGATGCATCGCCATCAAATTAATGTGCTCGAACAACCATCAAAATGGCATCGAAATAGCATCGACATAGCATCAAAATTAATAGATTTATCAAAATATAACTAAAACCAAGAAAGCATCAAAATACCATCAAACTATAATCGAAATTGCATCAAAGTCAGCATCAACATATCATCGAAATTTCATTGATTTTATACAAAAAAACTAAAAACCATGCAAGCATCAAAATGGCATCGATTGACTAACGCCTTCATTTAATGGTCCATCACAATACTATCGATGGAGCATCGATTGCGCATCAATGAACAAGATTTCCATTATTTAAGAATATACACATGCACTGAACTATCGAATTACCATCAATTAAGCATCGAAATGGCATCGATGTGGAATCGAATGAGCATCGACCCACAAAATTTTTGTAGAACTTAAACACAATCTTCCAAAATGATGCACATAGAATCAAACCCATTTAAAGCTACATTTTTTCAAAAAAGAGATTAAAATCAAACTCATTTCATCGATTTTATACATTATGATTCAAATTAAAAAAAAACATAAAAATGGACTTACCGTTTTCGACGATGGAGAAGATGGTGGCCTGGGAGAGTTTCAACTGAGAGATAGTGAGAATGTGAGGTCTGAGAGAAAATTTCACTAAGAGAGAAATGAGAAAGTATGGCTGGGATGGGAGTGTTTAATGTTAGGGGTGTTGTTGTCCAAAAAATTAGAAATGGCATATGTTTAGGAGAGTAAGTTATGTTGGAATTTTTAAAAAAATTAGCTATGTTATAGTGCATATAGTGTAAAATTTCCCAAACTAAATTAAGGGAAAGGTGTGGGAATTTTTTTAAATAAAACTTGGATTTTATTTTCCCCATTTTTTGGCGAGGAAACTGAAAGAAAAATAGAGAAAACATTCGACTCTCCATGTTCTCCTTGAACACACCGATGAAGCCACAACCTCTTCCTCTGGCGCGACGACCACCACCTCCTCCACCATTGCAACCACCTCCATCATCGGTTCCACCAAATCAATCAAGACAATCTGGTTTACCATAACTAATGAGACCACCTTCACCACCATCTAATCCATCAGTTAAAAACCAAACAATAGAACGATTTGAATTTCATGAGTCATTAGATTCCAACTCTACTAAATCGGTATGTTAAAATTTTGTCTTTGTTTTGTTGTTATGTAGAGTCCTAGAATGTTTACTTAGTTAGTTCGTTAGTAGTTGTTGTAGTATTTTAGATTTCGTGGATTTTGGTTCAAACCGGGACTTAGTTGGAAACTCATAGCAACAATTATGGATTTTATAAGTTTAACATATAGTTTAAGAATATTAATTATAACATAAAGTTTGATTAATATTGTTGGTCCTAGATATATTATTTATTATAACATAAGGTTTAGATAGAGCCAATAAGAATATGACACTTGTCATAAGCATGATTATTAAGGAATTAAGTATTTTAATGATAAAATAAAGAAATAGCAGCCTTAGCACCTACCAGAAATTGTTAGGGTCGTATTTTGACTCAGTCAAAGCAGTTATCCAACCTTAATTATGCTAAAAAAGTGCAATTACGTGTTTAAAATATTCACGTATGCTGATATATCGCAGCTAGGAGCCGATATATCGCCTGACGAAGGATACGGAAAACACGTTGACGTTGTACGAATGGATGAACGAAGACTCGAAACTAGGGCAGAGTCGATATATCGCCCCATAGGGGCGATATATCGCCCTTAGCAACATTTTATTTATATTTTTTGTTTTTAATTTTAAAAACAAGCTTTAACTACTTAGACCTACCTCTGAACGTTTTGACCGAGTCTTCAGTCTCTGATTGACGAAAAATTCAATTCTTTTTCATTTTAAAATCATTATTATATTCAAATCAAAATGGGGTTAGTTTCACTCCTTACCTCTATAAATAGGACCTAGTACCCAGCCCTTCCTCTCATTCTTCAAATTGTGATCAGAGACTCCAAGGTGCTAGTGAGACCATAGAGTGATAAATACTTGGGTTGGGAAAAAGCTTTGCCATTCTTAAGCTTTATAAAATACTTGGGAAGTGAGGATTAGTGTATTTCGGTATTGGAGTTAGACCAATCCATAAGGTTAACTAAGGTACTCTTATTCTTTAAGTCCAGTTCTTTAAAACTCTTTAAGTTTTCTTTAGTTTCTTTTATTCAGATCCTAATTTTTGTTATTGGTTCTTGATTAGGTTCTTCAAACGTAAGGTCTTTCTTGGTAAGTTTCTTTTTTTGAAGGTTTAGTTTCCACATTTATTCTTTACTCTTTAGAAATACTCACCATTCTTATTGTTTGTTTTAGGAGTGTTCCAAGACCCACATTTGTTCTCATATCCCGGAGTTGGTAAGGAAAATAGGATAGATCTTGTATGTTTGTATGATATGTTATGTTATATATTATGTTATCTTATGTTGTATGTTAACATTATGTATAGTATGTTTATAGACCTTGGGCATAAGACTTGTCAAGTTAGCAAGCCCCAATAATTTATGGGCATATGACTTGCTTAGTTAAACAAGCCCCAAGTAGTATAATGACCATTGTAGTAGTATATGACATATACTATAGTATATGTTTGTGATATAGTTATTGTATATGTTTTATGATATTAGTAGATTTTCCTTGCTGGGTATTAGGCTCATTCCTTTTTCTTTTAGTGTGATGCTGGAAACTAGATACAATGGCGGAAGGATTCTTGGTAGCTTGGGGTTGCGTATTGAGGAAGAATGAATTCGGTGGACTGCATAAACAATTCGAGGATGACGTTATTTTTAGTCTTTTTAATTATGTTTTTATGTATTTTCCGCACTTAGTTTGTAAACAATTTCATTTAAGTTTAAAGTTATGTTTTATTTTAAAACAATGGGATCCCATACCGTTCATTTATGTATTTCAACATTTACTTTATAGTTTTTAATAAAGTTATGAATGTTTCGTATGTATATTTTCTTAAGAATAGTGTCTATGTGTCAGTAGTTTTAATGATCCAAGATCTTAGAATAGTTGGGTCATTACATGTTAACTCTTGTGTTCACTGAGTCCCATCACTGACTATTCTAGAGAGATCATTAGGTGGATATCTGATTGACATGTCTGTATAATCAGTTATTCTATTATTGTATTTGCTTTTGTTTTGTTGAGATGTAGTTCTTATGGTGCTAAAGTCAATACTCCATAGGTGTTTGATAAAAAAATTCCCTAAGCATTATCATATGGTAATTTGCATTTGGGGCATTTCCATTGAACTATCTATATATCTATACATCACAAACTGTATGTATGTGATCGAACATGTATGTTTTTGAGAGAGAAAAAGCTTTTCTTGTTTATATTATTTTTATTGAACATAACAAAGTAAAAGGGTATAGCAGCAGGGTATATATAGCTATTTATATCTACTATCAACTTTGTTATATATATATGCATATACATGTATACAAGTAAAAAAAAGGTGACATTATTATTCAACACAAAGCGAACAAACATCTTTTACAATGACAAGTAAACTAGTGTTTTGGGGCAAAATAGTATCAAAATGCACAAAACAACAAGCAGCAAAAAAAAAAAAGAAAAAAAGAAACCCAATTCCTTCAAATATTCATGGTGATGATCAATATTCTTTTTCTTAACTTGGGCACATCAGCTTTGTTCTTATTATGTATATTATTTTACTATATATTTTAATTTCTTGGTCAGCATACCTTGTCTCTACACACTTCTACCCATACAAACATGTACTCGTGTGTTATCTGCATCAAAATTTCATTTTTGGCATAAACTTGTATTACATATATTAATGTACATTGATTTACTAGTCTTGTCTCCTTGGCTTTGTGTTGTCATTCTATTCTCTATGTCTATGGATATGTTAAAGCTTTAGAGGTATCCACCTCTTTTTGAATTCTTTAAGACATGATATGATAATACAACCATCTACTTTTAAATAACAAAGTTGTTAGAATTATTGTTATGGACTAATATAATCATAGACATTATTCCATAATCACAACCATTAACTAAAATACCTACTAATTACCAATAACCATAATGAGATGGTTCACACTTACTAATTGCATTAGAGGCACATGGTGGCACCCTAATGACTATGTGTAGGCCCATTAAACTATAGTTCACCACTTCATAATATAATGAGCCCCAATTAGCCCACTAATACCTCTTAAGGTATAAGAGCATAATATATATATATGTTGTATGGGTGGAGATTGAGGGTAGAGTGGTATTGTGGTAAGGGTTTGCTATCCATTAGGTTCCTCTTGCTTTTGCACTTGATTTTGTACGTGAATTGGAAGATTTCTAAGGGAGGAAATGGCTCAAGAAGTGATTGGCAATATGGGAGGTATGTTCTCACATTCCCAATCAATGCTCTAAATAAAATGTATTCTTGGATTGACTGTAAACATTAATCGATTGTGAAATATGTTTTGAGTGTTAAATGATGCTTACACTATGTTTACAATCTAACAATTGGCATCAAGAGCTAGGTTCATTTGATTTTAGGGCTTGATATTTTGATATAAACCCAATTTTTCAAAATCTGATTTTTTCACAATTTTTTTGAAATCATGCTATGTTAATGGGGGAAATCAGGTTTGATAATGAGTATTGGGTTTTAGCTATTTTATTTGGGCAAAAATTTCATGTATTGCTGTTGTGAAAACTGATTTTTTTGAAGCTCAAAAATGGAGGAAACCCATTTACGATTTCATGCTATTTTGACCTTTTTAAATGGGAGATGAGGAGAATGGAGATGCTAGAGTCGTCGGCGACGGAGAGGGGAAGAAAACCCACATTCCAGTGGCCAAAATGGTGGCCGGAGATGGTGGTTCCAGTTGGGTTGGACCCGCGGGACGAACCGGGTCGAACGCGACCCGTATACCCAAATTCAGAGGTCAGGGACGACAAAAACGACACGTCGTTTTGCTTCTATCAAGAAAAAAATGACATGTCGTTTTTAAGGGCAAAGGGTGTCGTTTTTGGCTATAAACGACATGTCGTTTTTCCAAAACGACATGTCGTATGGGCATGTTAAAATTTCAATTTTTTTATGGCGCGTGGGGGCGCGTGAGGGGTCTTTTTGGGCCAAATTTTTACCATTTCACTCATCTTCTCATATCCTACTATTGGTATATGTTTATGCACAAGATTAATTCATGGATTTGGTTTCATAATTGTATTTATATTTAATCTTTTGTGGCATAAATATTATTATATATTGTCAACAATTATTGTTTATTTTCTTGCCTGTCCTAAGAATAAGCATGAAATTTGTTTAGTAAAGAGGGACATTTAAATAATTATTTATTTAAATTTTGTGTTTTTCCTCCAAAATTACATTAAGATCTGTATGAGTAATTAATTATCCTATCGATAATAATTGCTTGGTAAGGATGCTTAATATGGTGAAGAAAAATTATTAAACATTATGAATCACAATTTATCTATCCTTTTGATAGTAAATTAATGTACTTGATTAATGCTTAATAGATTTTTCTTACCTGTGTATGAGTTCTATTTTGTGTGTTTGTTTAAGAACTCTAGCATACATAATGATCATTTGTTATTTTGCGATCATATATTGATGAGAAAAGAGCACAAATGACATGGTTTATCATAACATTTATTTGATAGTTATTGCTCTTGTTTCTCATTCAGCTGCAAGCATTCCAAGAACCTCTGCCATGTTGACACTGAATGGAACCAACCACAAGCAGTGGGTTGAATCTCTCATGATGAACTTGACTCTTATGAGAGTGGACTTGGCCTTGAGAATGGATGCACCACCTAAACCCACTGATGATGCCACTGAAAAGGACAAGAAATCCTATGAGGAGCATTCCAATCGTTGTTGTTTGATGCTTATGAGGTATCACATGGATGAATCCATTAGTGATAGCATTCCTTAGAATGAAAATGCAAAGGATTTTCTTGCTGCCATTAAGGAGAAGTACAAAAAGTTCTCAAAGAATGAGAAGAATGAGTGCTTAACCTTGCTCCATCCCACCAATTACGCTGATACGGGTGATATTAGAGCTCATATCGACAAGCTCATGGGTTGTTACCAAAAGCTTAAGGCTATGGGGTTGGATCTTGGTGAGGATTACATGGTGTGGTTTGTGATGGAAACCATTCCTCCCCAGTTTGATTCAATCAGATCAAGCTACAATGCTCAAAAGGAGCAATGGACTATTGAGGAGATGACTGCTATTCTTGCCAAGGAAGAAGAGGACATGAGAAAGGGAAGGGCAAGAAGTATCTCCATGGTGACAAACCCAAACAATCCTCACAAGAGAAAGTTCACTTCCAATAACTCTGGAAACCAAAAACCTCCCAAGAAAAAGGCACTTATTCCTAAAGGGAATGGACAATCCAGCTCATCCTCTAATGGTCATAAGAATGAGTTTTTCAAAGGGAAGTGCAACTTTTGCCAGAATTTTGGGCACAAGAAAACTGATTGTAGAAAGCTCAAAACTCACCTATAGAAGAAAGGTAACTGTCTTGTGATGGTTTGTTTAGAATCCAACATTATTGATGTGCCCTCAAATTATTGGTGGTTAGATACTGGAGCCACAATTCATGTTACGAATTCCTTGCAGGCAGTGACAAGTCGAAGAAGACCGAGTAGTCTGGAGCAGAATGTGTACATGGGAGACGATACAAAAGTCCAAGTTGAATTTTTGGGGACAGTAGGATTGCAGTTGAATACATGACATTTTTTGGAGTTACAGGATGTTGCTTACATACCCTCTTTTAGGAGGAATTTGATTTCTGTATCTATTTTGGATAGCCTAGGTTATAGTTTTCTTTTTGGAACTGGAAAACTCACTTTGTATCGTGACTCTCTTTTGGTTGGAAATGGAACTTTATGTGCAAATTTATATAAACTTGATAGCATGATGTTGCTTCTGTTTCCTCTACTTCTTGTCTTAATACTATTGTTGGCTCTAAACATGCAAGATTAGATTTGAAATCTTCTATGTTGTGGCACAAATGTTTAGGTCATATCTCTAAAGACAGAATAGAAAGGTTGATCAAAGATGGGGTACTTCAAGATCTGGATTTTTCAGATTTCACTGCCTGCGTTGATTGTATTAAAGGAAAGTTAACTGCCAAGGTTAGAAAGAGCAAGTCAGACAGGTGCACAGATGTATTGGAGCTTATTCATACTGATATTTGTGCGCCTTTTGTTCCGCCTGCTATGGGTGGTTATAAATACTTTATCACCTTCATTGAAGACTTTTCCCGGTATAGCCATGTTGAGCTCATTCGTGAAAAATCTGAATCTTTGGATGCTTTTAAGATTTTCAAGACGAATGTTGAGCTTCAAAAGGGAAAAATGATCAAAGCTGTCAACTCTGATAGAGGTGGAGAGTATTATGGACGTTATGATGAAAATGGAAGGAACCTCGGGCCTTTTGCCAAATACTTACAGGAATGTGGTATTGATGCAAGATATACAATGCCAGGGACACCCCAACATAATGGAATCGCTGAAAGGAGAAATCGCACACTTCTTGACATGGTGCGATGTATGCTGATTCATTCTAGCTTGCCAGAATTTTTATGGGGTGAGGCATTGAGGACTGCTGCTTATATCTTGAATCAAGTGCTTAGTAAGACTATCCCAAAGACACCATACGAGTTGTGGTCGGGTAAGAAATTGAGTTTGCATCATTTTCATGTTTGGGGATGTAAAGCTGAAGTAAGGCCCTATAACCCACAGTCTAAGAAACTTGATCCGAAGACCATTAGTGGCTATTTTGTAGGCTACACCATTGGATCAAGGGGTTCCAGATTTTATTGCCCCTCTCACACCACCAGGGTTATAGAATCAGATAGGGCTGTCTATTTTGAGGATGAATTTGGTTCAAGTCAAGGGTCAAGAGAAATTGTTTTCAGGGAAGAACGCATTTTTGTCCCTATACCTGTCGCTTCCGCTCCTATTGATGACCCTGTGATTGAACAGATTTCGGTAGAAACTCATGATGAACCTCAAAATCAAGAACAAGGTGAAAATCTTGATATTGGGGATGATGAAGCTATGGTGAGAAGATCACAGAGAACCCGCAGGTCTGCTATTCCTGATGACTACCTTGTCTATATGCAGGAACATGAGTTTGATGTGGGAGATAATTCTGAGCTAGTCACTTATCAAGAAGCCATTAGTAGTCCTAAATCTATGTTGTGGATGGATGCAATGAAAGAAGAATTGAGTTCTATGTCACAAAATGAAGTTTGGGAGTTGATTGAACTACCCAAAGGTTGCAGACCCATTGGATGCAAATGGGTGTATAAGATCAAACATGACTCGAATGGGAAAGTGGAAGGTATAAGGCAAGGCTTGTGGCTAAAAGCTATAGCCAGAGAGAAGGTATTGATTTCAAAGAAACTTTTTCACCTGTTTCTACCAAAGATTCGTTGCGAATCATTATGGCTATAGTTTCTCATTTTGATCTATAACTCAATCAAATGGATGTGAGGACTGCCTTCTTGACTGGAGATTTATTTGAAGATGTTTACATGACTCAACCTATTGGTTTTGAGAAGTCTGGCAAAGAACACATGGTTTTCAAGCTCAAAAAGTCTATCTATGGGCTTAAACAAGCATCAAGGCAGTGGTATCTCAAGTTTGATATGATTTTCACTACAAATGGCTTCAAGGAGAATGTAGTAGATCAATGTATATACATGAAGGTCAGTGGGAGTAGTTTTATTTTTCTAGTATTGTATGTTGATGACATCCTTCTTGAATCTAATAATTCTGACCTGTTGTCTAAGACAAAACAGCTTTTGTTTAGCCATTTTGATACGAAGGATCTTGGTGAGGCTTCCTACGTGCTTGGGATTCAGATTCTTCGGGATAGGGTTAATGGTATTCTTCGTTTGTCTTAGAAGACTTACATTGATCGGATCTTGAAAAGATTCAATATTCATGCATGCTCTCCTGGGAAGGCACCAATAGTGAAGGGTGACAAGTTCTCAAAGGCTCAATGTCCACAAAATGATAAAGAGGGATATGAAATGAAAGTCGTTCCTTATGCATCACTGGTTGGTAGCTTGATGTATGCTCAAGTATGCACATGCCCTGATATTGCTTTTGTTGTTGGCGTGTTGGGTAGATACTTGAGTGATCCTAAACTTAGCCATTGGAAAGCGACTAAGAAAGTCATGAGGTATCTTCACGGTACTAAGGATCACATGTTGACTTACCAGTGAGCTGACACTCATGATATAGTTGGGTTCAGTGATGCTGATTATGCAGGATGCGTGGATGATTAAAAGTCCACTTCAGGCTACATTTATATGATGGCTAGAGGGGCTGTTTCATGGAAAAGTGTCAAACAGACACTCACAGCTTCTTCTTTGATGGAGGCAGAGTATATGGCATGTTATGAGGCTACTTGTCAAGCAATATGGCTGTGGAATTTCATTTCATCATTGAGTGTTGTAGACTCTATTTCGAGGCCGCTGAAATTGTATTGTGACAACTCCGCAGCAGTAGCTTTCTCTAAGAACACTAGGAGTACTTCTCACTCAAAGCATATTGATATAGAGTACTATTTTGTTAAAGAGAAAGTCGTTGAGTCCCTCATTTCTATTGAGTACACGCGTACCACTAGCATGTTAGCAGACCCACTAACGAAAGGCTTACCTATATGTGTGTTTTCGGAGCACGTTGCCCGAATGGGATTGTCAGGAGCCTAGCTTGTTGAGCTCAGTGGGAGTTTTGTTATTTATATATTGAACATGCTAGTATTTTGTATGGATTGCTTATAGCTTGTGTTTTGTTCTGAACATGCATAATGAAAATTGAAGTCACTTCTTATTGTTTCTATTACGTATATATGTTTATATATATTATTGTTCATCGAAGTGACAGGTACAAAAGGTGATGAATACGCATAGTCTCAATCTATCGTACCTCATGCATGTTTGGTTTGATAGTTAATGGTTGTTATGATATTTAAATGTCTACAAGGCCAAGTCATATGTAATATTTGTATCCTATCGGTATAATATTATGTATGATATATTTGACTGCCATATATGTGTTAGACAATATTATGGTGGTTTGATTATATTGTCCAAGTGAGAGAATGTTAGAATTATTGTTATGGACTAATATAATCACAGACATTATTCCATAATCACAACCATTAACTAAAATGCCTACTAATTACCAATAACCATAATGGGATGGTTCACACTTACTAATTGCATTAGAGGCACATGGTGGCACCCTAATGACTATGTGTTGGCCCATTAAACTATAGTTCAACACTTCATAATATAATGAGCCCCAATTAGCCCACTAATACCTCTTAAGGTATAAGAGCATAATATATATATGTTGTATGGGTGGAGATTGAGGGTAGAGTGGTATTGTGGTAAGGGTTTGCTATCCATTAGGTCCCTCTTGCTTTTGCACTTGATTTTGTAGGTGAATTGGAAGATTCCTAAGGGAGGAAATGGCTCAAGAAGGGATTGGCAATATGGGAGGTATGTTCTCACATTCCTAATCAATGCTCTAAATAAAATGTATTCTTGGATTGATTGTAAACATTAATTGATTGTGAAATCTATTTTGAGTGTTAAATGATGCTTACACTATGTTTACAATCTAACAAAAGTTTCATTGACGAGGTTGGTTATACACTTATATTGTAGTAAGTGTAATTGTAGGGATCAAAGTTTCATCTGCTTCTGCGTTTAATGAGGTTAGTACTTGATATCTGCATCTGTCTGTGGCTAGTTTTACTTATCTGGCACTATGGTTAGCATTCTTTGGAATTTTGATGCCATGGTCACGTGGATTGAGTACTCTAAGGATAAGAATTATATTCATTTTTTTACATTTTATGCATTTTAGTAGTTTGTGATCTCTCTAAGTGGCTTGTCAATTGACCTAATTAAGTTATCTCTGATATCTTTGTGTGTTTATCTCTAATATCTTTGTGTGCTTATTGCTATAATTTTATCTATAATATTAGGAGGAATTGAAAAGATTATCTTTGTGTGCTCATTGCTGTAATTTTATCTATAATATTAGGGGGAATTGGAAATATTAAGGAAATGGGTTGTCGTATGTACAGTTATGAACGCAGGGTTAGCAGGGTGCATTTTGCATAATTATCTCATGGTATCAATCATGATGAAAGTCTTATTGCTTAATTTGATAGACAGCTTGATCAAGCAAATAGACAATCAATTGTTAACACATCAAGAGAGAGAAATGTTAAGAGAGCAAATATCTACTGATATGTAGAGGGATTATAGTTTAAATAATTAATGATGTAACTTTTAGTTTTATTTTTTTTATGTTTAATAATTGTAAATTTCAATTTCGTGTTGTACATGTTTCTTATATAGATGAAAACTATTGAAGAGAAAAATTAATATATGAATTTGTTAGGTTTTATGCTCTTATAAAACAACATTTCTTATGTAATTCATTCATTATCAATAAAGTTGTAGAAATCATTTTGTTCAATCAAATTGCATTGTTTACATGTTTTATTACATGATTAATTATTATTAATACAAATGTTTATAAAATCCTGAACATATGTATAATTACAATTATAGTGGCACAATCACATTGGATTATAATTGTAATTATATGTTCAAAAACATTTTGTCCTAAGATTAAATCAGTACATTGAATTTTTACAGATTGGGTAATCTACGATAAGATCTACTTACACATTTGGTGTGATGTCATATCCAAGATATTGACCAAGTAGATAAGATCGGATGTATTTTGTTACATTGGACTGGACCGATATTGATTATTGACAAGATATGTAAGTATCGTTATTATCTAATCTAATCATATCACAACATTGACCATAGGTCAATTCAATCTTAATTATGAGTGATTAATATTCTGCTAATTGTATGATTCAAGCCTTTTGATTTGTTCATTACCAGCTTACCTTAAGGACTAACTCATACTTACATATTGGAGATTTGGTAGTATAATTGAGTGGGTGTATTTATCATAGATATGAAATCTATAGCTTTTTTTTAAGAAGTGAAATGATGATTTCCTTATAGTTTGGTTAAAGTGTTAAATGATAGAGTACTCATTTTTGTAATTAAATTTAAGGAAATATCATTTACAAGGAACTCAGTGGGAGTTAAGGATAAAATACTAATGAGGGGTGAAGCAATAATTTGCACCCGTCTCATTAGTAGGTCATCTATAGAGGATTGAATGACGTTTATAATTATAACAATGGATAACGTATTTACATTTGGTGTAGAATATTCTATGAATTCAAGAGTGCAATTCTGAGTCTATAGTGGAGTCACGAGGAATTAATAAGGTAGTGAGATTATTTGTTATAAATAAACTCACGGTAACTTATTGGAGCTTGAGTTCATGGATCTATGGTTCCTATGTCATCTCTTATCAAAATGAACCTAGTAGTCTTGAATAATTAATTTAATTATTAATATAAATGATGTTAAATTATTTATTGATATTTTGTGAGAAAATAAATAGAAGAAACTTTAAGATTTTTATTGCAAAGTTTCAAAAAGAGAGTATTATAGCCAATTTGGACAATTTTGTCAATATTAATAAATTAGTATTAATATTAATAAAAATAACTAAATAAATGTCAAAATTATAATTGGTAGATTTTGACAAGTATTTAATTAATTATAATTATTAAATAATTAAACAAAATGGGTAACTAAAATCTATTTTATGTTCTAGCTGAGTGCCTATATATACTAGTGTTATAGAATGCATTAAAAAGATGAATTTGACAAGGTTGTTTTAGAAAAAGGCTTAGAACTGTGGTCTTGTTTCAAAGCGGTTTGGAATCCTTGCAATACCTAGCATTCAACAAGAAAATCTTGTTTTAAAAAATTAATAAATTTTAATTAAAATTTTAAAAAATAAAAATTGAAATGAGAATACTGAACACATTTTCTTGTGTTGTTTTGAAAATTTTAATTATTTAATGATAAAAGTGTTTCGCCTATCTCTAAAATGCTTTTAACTAAGAATAGTTTGATCATACTGTTTCGGGTAAATGGGCATTGGATTGGGCATGAATGACGAATCAATTTGATGTGTGAAGGAAAACTTCTCATTCGATTTCTTCATTGTTTTAAGTAATAATTTTTGTTAAGCTCAGCCCTTAGGATCCCCTTCCTCAATCATGGAAGTGTGTTGAGTCATAGTTGCGCAAGAGCAATATGCTGGTTTGGGAAGGTCTTTTAAGGGTTCTCGTTTTGAGACCTTCCCAGTTTTCCCACTTTAAATCTCTTCATAGGGCATATCCCTTTACTATGGATCTGAATTTTTCCCATTTTTCAAATCCTATTGGCCACTAGCTTATTTTCTAGTGTGTCCTTTATGTGTTTTGGCTAATGGGATTTTAGGTCATTATAGTTGCTCTGGTGGAATGCCTTTTATTTTGAAATGGTAACGTTTTGCTACCTATATTTTAGATATTTTTCAAGTGATTTATTAATTTCGATTTTCTGTGTTTGGAATTGGCAAGAATGATGATTCAATTAGATGTGTAAAAAGGAGAACAAAAACACATTTCATGAACTCAAAACATTTGAGGCATTTGAACTATCTGGCTTGCTTACCGCAACACCTATATTAAGTTCTGGTCTTAGTTGGTCACAAACACTTCCCTGGCATAGAATGTATGTGTTTGTTTCTCTTTTTTTTTTGAATTCTTTCCATTTTATTTATGTTACTTCTGAAGATATCCCTTATTACTCTGGTCCAGTAGCTTTTTTACTATTATATATATATATATATGTTTTGGAATGGTTTGTTTGTATTAGTTTTGGTAATTGTGTAATGGATTAGGAAAGAATGATGAATCAATTATATGCGTGAAAGGTGAACTCTTTATTGAACTCAACTTTTGAGGCATTTGAATTGTCTGACACATGCCTGTCACAACCATCCTCACCATATAAATGTCTATAAAGTAGAGCTATAGGGAGTATCTCAAGCATCTTTAGCTTAATCTTGAGATCAAGTTGTTCATCTTGGTTTTGTATTTATCATATATATCATTGATGCCATTGCAAATGGAACCAAAACGTTGAACCATTTCTTGTTAGTGAATTGCAACTGAGGGCATCTTGGTTCCTATATCAATTTCCATGTTTCCAAGTTTTTCAATTGTACTCGAGTGCAGCTGAATTTTTGTGTTGGTACACCATGTAATTGTTGGGTGATGACATTTACATGTAAGATTTTTTCATAATAAGTCTAGGATTTTAATCTGTGGAATGATTTTTATTGATGTGGCTTTGTAGATGTTATGCTCGTTTGCATCCAAGAGCTGTAAACTATTGAAAGAAGAAGTGTGGTCCTAGCAACCAGGTTCGTTTTCTTGTTAACTTTATCATGCAATGTTTGTTTTCTTGTTGCTTTGCGATGTTTGTTTTTCGTTGTGTCTATTTTAAATATTTTATTTAGTTTGTTTCTGATCTGGCTTTACTATGCTCGTTTGCATCAGGAGGAGTGCAAGAGCACAAGGTGTGTTAATCATTTGATTTATTATCCATATATAATAATTGGGGAACCCTTTATCAAGCTTAAGCTTGGAGAAAAAACAATTATATATGGCCTTTTTATCATATATCTATATGTATTGTTGAAATAGAGTACTTAATGGGGTTTTGAATCTAATTGTGAAGATTTTGCTTTTCTTTTTGCAATATTTTATGTACAGTTTTTGTTGCCTACAAAAAGGAGCCAAAAGTTCAGTGTAACAAAGGATAATAATGAGAGAACTGTAAAAGTGACCATGAAGTTTGCCAAGGATAGTTTCCAAGATTCTAAACCTATAATAGTTGAAGAATGCAATACTGTAGTTGGGAAATTGAGCTGTTATGATGCATTGGATGATTTTTCTATAACGTTGAATGACATGGTTGATTTGTGTTCGAAAGACAACAAAATCCGAGATACTATTTTGGAGAAAGCTTTCAAGTAGCTACTGCACATGAGTGCGTGAATGGTTCCCCAATATTTTGTACTTGTGTGTTAAAGCTAGGAGATGTTTTTCCCCAATATTTTGTATGTGTGAGAATCTCACATATGACATTAACCAACATTATTATTTTAACATGTTATATTTTGAATTTTGATAGAAGCAAACCCTTAAAAGACTGTTGTTTGTTTGGCCTCATGCTCTTGACATTGACATTTGGAAGGACATTGTAAAGCAGAGGATTTGGGAGTAGTTAACGTGGCCAGCTTGAACCAAGTAATGTATGTGAGGTCTTAGTCTCGCATACATTTAAAAGAGGTCCTTGTTTTAATTCATGGTCTTAGCCTAACTGTCTTCTACATTTATGTGAGGTCCTCGTTTAAATTTGATTAAGAACAATGACAATGATTAAAGGCTCTGAAGATCTTTATGCATATGGTTTTGTAAGTCTCTTTCTTTAGGTTATTAGGCTTTCTGCTAGTTACAGGGCAACGGGGTTTTAACATATTCTTATGTCATATATTCCTTGAAAGAGTATTTTGATTCAGCAAAAAAAAAAAGAGAAAATTGCATAAGGCAATGTATTTTAGCTTTTCTTTTCTTGTTGCTTGGATTTGTTTGTTTTTTGTTGTATTTATTATAAATATTTTATCTAGTTTGTTCCTAAGGAGTTGTTAGGAATGAGTTTCCTAATACGCAGCGGAATGGTGGTGTGGTTGGCCCAATGTACAACAAAAAATTTGTAACATATTTAAACTACCTTTAAATATGCGGATCCATTAATATACATACATTAATCATAAGCAAGATAATAATAGAAATCATACCTCTTGAAGCCTATCAAGTGTCCTTGCTATCTTTTCGTATTTTGAACGATCTTCCTATCCAAGCCGCTCCCACGTACTCACACCAAGATCTTCCAAAGCGTTCTCTACACCTCAAGAAATGTGTGGGCACTTAGAGAATGAAGGATAGTTTATTTGTGATTCTACTTGATGTACTCAACTCATGAGATCAAGAGAATATGCCTAAGGATTGGTTCTTTATTTTTCAGGGAGAGAAAACTATCGTTCTATTTTTCACAGAGCGAATGTTCAGAGTTGTCTCACATCACTGTGAATATTTTTCTGATTAGTCTTACTTAAAAGAAAATATTCAAATTTTAAAAAATAAATCTGTAACCATTTTACCATTTACTTTTTAATTAATTAATTATTCTATTAATGAAAAAAATCCAAAAAACCAAATTTTGAATTATCCATTAATTAATTAATTAAATAAATAAAAATGAAAAACCCATCCCTGAAAATGCCCTACACGCCACACACAGTCCATGGACTGTGTGTGCACGTGTAGACTCTCTAATTTTAGGGATGTTGTTTTTTCAATTTTTATTTAATTATTTATTCAAACTGTTTTGTCAGATAAGATCTAACAACCTGATAACTAATTCAAATTTGAATTCAAATTAATTATTTTTTTAATTAATTATCAAATATAATTAATTATTTGAATATATATTAATCTTTTAAATTCAAAACCAATTTGAACTTATCAAATTATTATCTCCCACTCAAATAAAGATATTTAATTAATTCTACCATTTAATTAAATCCAAAATTTTCGAAAATAAATATTTAATTTATTATAATTTCGAAAATTATAATTAATTAAATATTTAATTAAAGTTCGAAATTAATTTAATTATTTAATATAATTTCGAAAATTATACAATAATTGAATATTAATTAATTGTATTAACTACAACTAATTTGTAATTAACTAATTAATCATTATTATCATATAATTGCATATTTGGCGTGAAGAACAAATTTCTTCTTAAATATATCTTTAAACTATTTTCCCTTCATATCAACTCTTATCTTGAACAGTGTTGATAGAGCCGTTATGGGGACCTATGGACCTATAATTCCAAGCTCCAATAAATTTGAGATTATTAATTAAACTCTTTAATTAAATAATCTTAATTTATTAATCTCATGATTATTCCACTATAAATATGAGACTGCACTCTTGTAATTATAGATATTTCATTTACTGAGTACTTTATAATCATAAAGCATCCATTGATATAATCATTGCATACAACTTGACCCTCTAATAATGGTTCATAATTAATCGGGAATAAAATTACCGTTTTACCCTTTTAATGATCTCTTGTTTCCTTAAGTACCATTGACTCTACTAGTGAAGGTTAATTCATAACTAAATTATGAATAACCTTTCAGTCCCAAAAGTCAACCCTTAAGAGAACCATCATTCAATCTCTTGCGAGAAGGTATAGATTCCATATCTGTATACTATGTCCCCAGCCATCTATATTAATGAGTTCCCAAAACAAAAGTTTCTAGCCTGATCATTTTGACAGACCCTAACAAGTGAATCAAAGAACTCATATAACATAAATAGGAGTTCATAGTAACTTCAGGATTAAGATCTATTTGTATATGATCATCGGTTGATATATTTAATTAATACTTTGAAACGGTATTTAACTAAGTATTAATAAACATATCTGGTCCAGTTCTATATATTCTCTAATATATAAAGCACCTCCACTAAAGTGTCCTACCACACTAGTGATCTGGATCTAGATCACATGTATTCATAATACTAGTGGACCGTACTTGCAGTAATTAATCTAAAGATTCCATAACTTTATTTTACTGCGAACTATTCAAGTTCATTTATCTCAAACACAATCCTCCCGTACTAATACGTGTTTGAGATCACATATATGAACTTAGTAATTTTCCTGATATTTACATAATATTATCATAGAATAATATAGTCCATAAAATATATGCATAACAAATTCAATTTATTTATTTATTTCATAAAAAAATGTCTACTACATATGCTTTCAGGGCACATTTCCAACAGGTGTTATTTTTGGATAGCAAATATATGGCATATATCTAGTTTCTTATTGTTCTTGAAATGGCTATTCCTTTTTCATTTCCTTTGGAAGTAAGTTTGTAGCTTGTCATTTATATGACTAATTATTTAGTTTTTCATTAGGAATAGTCTTGTATTTGCATTTAGAATTCTTATTGAATCCTTAGGTCTTACATAGATGGGAAGTGTGGATAATGAAATTCTTATTATAAGGACTAATGCAGAAGCATATGTGTATTTTGATGGCGGTGAATGAAATTCTGAAGTACATGTTACTACTTTGGATGAAACTTAGACTAATAGTGTATAATTTAGTATTTCTAGAACTCATATACGTGAAATGACTCATGTTCGTGATGAAATTGTTGATCATATATGGAGAGCTAATCGACGATAGTGAGATTGAGTAAAGACATTAGTTGATTGTTATGACTCGTTTAATATTTTTCTTTAAGTTTGGACAATTATCCGTTCATAAGTTTTTATTTTATTATGTAGACTTTATTGATTTTGTGTTATCTCATGAATAAACATTGAGTTTTGAGATTTCAGATTACTTGTATATGATTAATTTGATCTTTTTTTTATTATAATTTTCTTATATTTATTTTTAAAATAATAAATAGTGGTCAGAAAAAATATTTTTATCTTTTAGTTCAGAAAATAAAAATAAAAATGTGTTTACGAAACATGTTTTTTATTTTTAAAATTTTTAAACAAAAAAAAAAAATAAAAGTTACCAAAAACATTTTTAATTTTTAAAAACTAAAAACCAAAATAGTTACCAAACACATTTTTATTTTATAAAAATAAAAAAACATAAAACAAAAATATATTTTTATTTCTATCTTTAAAAAATTTTAAAACAAAAATTTTACCAAACACAACCTTTGTTTTTGAATATTTTAAACACAAAAATGGAAATATTTTTTTTATTTTTGTTTCTTTATTGTTAAAAAATAAAAATATGTTTGGTAGCTATTTTTGTTTTTGTTTTTTGTTTTTAAAAACAAAAAATAATAAATGTGTTTGATAACTTTTATTTTTATTTTTATTTGTTCTTTAACAATACAAAATGAGGTGTTGATTGAAGATGAGAAGAAAAAAAAAACGACAAGTCGAAAATGGTTTAAAAAAATTTTAAAAGTGAAAAAAATTCTATTTTCAAACTTTAATGAATTTTTTAAAATATAATAAATAAAAATAGAGTTACCAAACACTATTTTATGTTTAATTGTCAAAATTTTAATTAATTCAATAAAAATTTGTTTTTTTAAATGTTACCAAACAACACCTGTATAACATATTAAATAAAAAAAAAGAATGTGCTGGTTTCACGTTTATTTATATATATATTTTGGGTAACTAGTATATACATATATATTATATATTTAGTAATAATTTTTTTTATACGTGAGGCAATTAATAAAAAAAATTATTTTGGATTTGTGTCTTTAGCTCCTTGATAAATGGTATATATTTTTGTGCAAGTAAATATCTTTTTGGTAATTTTTTTTTCTAAAAAGATAAGATATATATTTTTTCAAATGGAAACAATTGAATTAATTTTTATTATTTTTTGAAGATTGATTGAATTAAAATTAATTGTGATTAATTAATTGACTAATTTCATAAAATCGATTGATTCATATTTTTTTAGCATTCATTTATTTTGGTAATAAATGTGTACATGCATAAGTTAGTAACATGCCATATAGATTGTATGCTAGACCCATCCAATTAATTTATATGTCATGCATCATTATAATTGTCATTTTTAAAAATTTGTGCTTAGATGATGGACTTATAGTGATGATCCATTATTTTAGATAATGAGAAAAATGTCAAATAAAATGGGTCATTATCTTGATAGGTTTTATTTGGGTCCAATTGAACATGTAAAGTTTAAATTCCTCTCTTGTGGGTGGTTCCACTTGTAAATGTCTATTTGCTTTGCATTACTAGTGTACGCCCTGGTTTTCACGCGGCTGTTTAGCAGGACGAGCCTCGGACTAAATATGATTTAGTCCGAGGCTCCCACAGGCCAGAGGCTCTATTTCCAGGACGGGCCCTTTCCAGCTCGCGTTTGTTGCACCAGGAGCTGGGAATAACATTCGGCGACCACGGACAGATAAGCTCGGGTTATGGATTGCTCCGGTAGCGAGCTTCTCAGGAAGCTCTGACCTTATGGGAAGTCAACACGCAAGATAAACGTGCATATTCGTGCCATCACGTGTCCGATATCCCCCTGACTTCTCGGACACGCAACAGGAACGTGCGTATTCAGACACCCACGAACGAGTTGGGCCGTGCGGCCCATTATCTCCTTCCATACTGATTAGACCACACTTGTGTGTCAGGTTTAGGAATTAATCATGAATATCACAGACTTGATATGACAAATGGTAAGGTCTCGGGATGACCTCCCTACCAACTTCCAGGTGCCTTCTCCTATAAATATGGAGACCCTGGGAGTTGATAGAGGTTGGAAAAAATAGTCTTTGAAGAACTATATACTTTGTAAACCAATTACCCAGAAAAGATCAATAATATTGACTAGTGGAGTAGAAGGATTTTAACCTTCGAACCACTTAAAAACGTGTCTCGAGTCACCTAGTTCTTTCCCCAAAGATTTCCTATCTGTGACGGTTCTACTTTTAGTACTAATCTCTTTCTCTTTTTCTCTTAATTATCTGATGCCGAAGAACCGCGTCAACAGTTTGGTGCTTTCATTGAGAGCAAGTCCGATTAGTATTACCACAAACATACAACTATGGTGACCACTCGATCCAAACATGGCAACGAGGGAGAACAACATGATGGGCAGGAGGCCCGCCATGTTGCCCTCCCTGATGAGCAAGTTCCTGAAGTCCAGCAGAGGCCAGGAAAGCAGCCGGCGGGCCAAGACGACACTGGTAGTTCAGCGTCCCGACCGCCTAATCCGAATCCATGTCATTACACTGCGGTGGAGATGGAGAATGCTCAGCTGAGGAGCCAGCTAGCAGCAGCTGGTCAGCAGATTCAGGATATTCTGAGTCGACTACCCCCTCTCACAACCAACGGTAACGTTGGAGAGAGGCAAGGCGAGGCTCCTAAGTCTCGCCGGAGTAATCGATCCAGGCATAGCCGTTCGGGTAGACTCCCTGCAGCCAACTCCACCCCTTCACCGCACCGTCAAGAGGCGAACTTCAGGGAAATCCCTCGGACCGAACAGCAGCAGTACAGCCGTTCGGTTAGGACGTCAACCCCTAGCTCTCAGCCTTCCTCGAGGACGCCCAGAAGAGATCGAGGAAATTCCCAAAGAAGGGCCGAGGAGATCCGGAGACGTCAGCCCGTCCCCGAAGAACGTCCAGTTCCTCGTCCAGCTCGCCCAGCGCGAAACCAGCAAGCTGACAGGGCCGAGAGGCCCCCACCAAATTTAGTCTGTCCGGACGGCACTAGGATCGCCTCTCCGGTCAGGCATCCTCCTTCTCCCATCAGATACCCGTTTCCTCAGCCCGTCCGAGACATCCCGACCTACGGAAATAGTAGGAGAGACCCGCCATCGGCCGGGCCTTCCCGGCGCAGCAGGATGCCGGGGGAAGGATCAGGTCAGAGCCGCCAAAGACGCACCTCGAGCCTGTCCAGCAGGAGTCACTGGACCGGTAGTGCACAGAGTGATCTTTCGGGAGGAGACCTGCGACAGCGACTAAGTTCAGCACAAAGTCACCATACTACCCAGGGAGGCGACCTTCGAGATCGCCTCAACTCTCACAGGGAGGATCGAGTTAGGGATGGTAGCCAGGCCCGCTCAGTTGGGGTCCGATCCGAAGTACATAATGGCGGGAATGCCCCAAATGACCTATCTCAAGATAGGAGGGGCAACAACCCGCCTAATATGTACAACGGGTCCGGAGCTGTTGAACAGCCCCGGAATAACCCAGGATCTCAGGACAAAACCCTAGAGCGCTTAACTCAAATGGAGGAGCTGATGAAGAAGCTCCTATCGGAAAAAGAAAAAGACGAATATGATTCCGGGGATGAGATGGAACTCTTCGCCCCCAATATAGCAGCAACGGCATACCCTTCTGGCTTTCGTATGCCCCACTTGTCAAAGTTCAACGGGGATGGAGACCCGTCTGACCACTTAGGGATGTTCAACACCTTAATGATGGCTCATAACATCGGGCCAGAGCTTCGTTGCTTGATCTTTCCTTCCACCCTAACTGGACCTGCCAGGCAGTGGTTCAAACAAAGTAAAAGGCAGTCAATCAGCTCCTGGAAGACCTTTTCGGCTGACTTCAAGAGGGCATTCCGCGCCTCTCAGGCCGCCCGAGTCCAGGCCGACTCCCTAGCTAACGTGAGACAACAACCTGGAGAGACGCTAAAAGCCTACTTGAGCAGATTTGCAAATGTCGCTGCTCGAGCCAGAGACGCCGACGATAGCTCCAAACTCATGGCTATGAGGACCGGGATCCTAGTAGGCGGGGATCTGTGGAAAGATATTCAAAGGAGGGGGGTCAGTTCGGTTAGTGAATTCCTTAACAGAGCCCAAGAGTGGATAAACTTGGAAGAAGCTGAAGCTTCAGCCGCGGGGACCAGCCAGGTCCTCGAGAAGCCCGCTGGGACGGGAACAGAGATCGTAGTGGTGACTCCCGACGTCGCGCAGAGTAACCAGACCGGTGGCGGCAAAAGAAAAGGAAATGGTGAAAACAGCCAGCACGGTCAAAAGAAGAATAAGTCCGCGGATAAATTCAAGCCCGTGTTCACAATGTATACCGAGCTCACCCAGACCAGAGAAAATATTTTCCTGGCCAACGCTACGCGAGTCCCCTGGAAAAGGCCGGAGCCAATAAAACACCCTAAGGGAAAGAGAGACGCTTCCAAATTCTGCCGTTTTCATAACGACGTCGGGCACAATACCGACGACTGCAGGCACCTCAAAGATGAAATCGAGACTCTCATCCGAGCAGGTCCGTTGGCGCAATATTCGCGGAACAGGGTCCCGACAAGTCGACCCGCTCCGGAGATCCCAGCCAGTCAACCTGGACCTCGGGTAGATCAGGACGTCCTTCCCCCCGTGGTCGAGGGAGAGATTTCCACCATCTCTGGAGGACCACACATGGCTGGCACGAGCAAAGGCGCCCAAAAGAGGTATGTGAATGAGTTGAAGGCCCACAATGGAGCGGAGTTCGTCCCGGAACAGCGTCAATCAAAACAACAAAGATTAGAGAAACAACCGATCACTTTCACGGAGGAAGACGCGAGCCATGTCCAATTCCCTCATAACGATCCCTTGGTCGTAGCAGTCCAGCTCGCCAACCGGAGAGTAAGGAGAGTGTTAGTGGACAATGGGAGCTCGGTGAACCTCCTATTCCGGTCCTCCTTAGAAAAATGGGTCTGACCGTCTCCGAGCTGAAGGCAACCTCGATGATGCTATATGGTTTTTCAGGAGAAGGGTCAGCAGCGATAGGAACGATTGAGCTGGTGATCACCCTAGGAGACGAGTCCCGAACAGTGTCCAAACTACTCGAATTCGTAGTCATTGACTGCTCCGCTGCCTACAATGCAATTTTGGGCCGACGTACACTCGTTGCTTTCGAAGCTATCACATCCGTCCGACACCTCGCCATGAAGTTCCCTACTTCAACAGGGGTCTGTACTATCAAGGGCGATCAGCTCGCTGCCAGGGAATGCTACAGCATTTCCATGAAGGGAAAATCTAAACCCGGGCAGGTGACGATGGCTATTCAGGATGAAGAGGAATCTCAGGGACCCAAGGCGACTCCTGAGATTGAAAAACCTCGGGTTTCCGAAGACGAAGAGCTCGCCCTAAGCGAGGACATTGACCCCCGAGTAGGCGAGGACAGGTCCGAGCTCCAAGCTATTGAAGAGCTCGAGGAGGTAGGCATCGATGAACAAAACCCGTCACGGACGGTTAAGCTCGGAAAGAACCTCTGCGACGGAAGAAAGGCGGAGCTAACTGCGTTTCTGAAGAAGAACCTGGATGTATTCGCATGGTCGCACGAGGACATGATAGGGATCAGTCCGAGCGTAATCATGCACACGCTCCACCTAGACAAAAGCGTCCCTGCCAAGTCTCAAAAGCAGAGGCGTTTAGGGACAACCCGAGCCGAAGCCCTTGAAGAAGAAGTAGCCCGGCTCAAAAAATGTGGCTTTATCCGCGAAGCCAGATTTTCCATTTGGGTTGCCAATCCCGTGTTAGTTCCAAAGCCCAATGGGAAGTGGCGGACCTGCATTGACTTTTCCGACCTGAATAAAGCCTGCCCCAAGGATTGCTTTCCATTACCGAGGATCGATCAACTGGTGGATGCCACGGCGGGGCACGAGCTCATGTCCTTCATGGACGCGTACTCGGGCTACAATCAGATCGCGATGAATCCAGCAGACCAGGATCGTACCAGCTTCATGACCCCGACTAATGTCTATTGCTATAAGGTCATGCTGTTCGGTCTGAAGAACGCCGGAGCTACCTACCAAAGGCTGGTAAATAGAATGTTCGCGGACCAGATCGGGAAAAACATGGAAGTGTACGTCGATGATATGCTTGTCAAGTCTAAGATTACCAGCAACCACATCACCGATCTGGAAGAATGCTTTAACATACTGCGAGAATATGGCATGAGGCTCAATCCTCAGAAGTGCACTTTCGGTGTCGCATCGGGGAAATTCTTGGGTTTCATAGTCAATACCCGAGGAATCGAAGCAAACCCCGACAAGATCAGGTCACTGCTCGAGCTTCCCTCCCCCAGGTCGCGAAAAGATGTCCAAGGCCTCACAGGAAGAGTGGCAGCACTGAACCGGTTCATTTCCAAATCGACCGACAAGTGTTTGCCCTTCTACAACTTGCTTCGGGGAAACAAGAAGTTCGAATGGACAGTAGAGTGTGAAAGCGCATTCCTCGACCTAAAAACGCACCTGGCTGAGCCGCCTGTGCTGTCAAAGCCCAAGGTAGGAGAACCTCTTTTCCTCTACATGGCCGTCACTGAGGACGCAGCTAGTGCTGTTTTGGTGCGAGAAGAGGACCAGGCTCAGAAACCGGTTTATTACATCAGCAAGAGACTCCTCGGAGCTGAGTCAAGGTACCCATTGATGGACAAACTGGCGTTCTGCCTAATCACGGCCTCGCGAAAACTCAGACCATACTTCCAGTCCCACTCTGTACATGTCATGACCGATCAGCCTTTAAGGCAGGTTTTGCAAAAGCCTAAAGCCTCGGGACGCTTGCTGAAGTGGGCGGTCGAACTCAGTCAGTTCGAGATTTTCTATACTCCCCGAACTACCATAAAAAGTCAAGCCTTGGCCGACTTCGTGGCAGAATGCGTGGGATTCCATGAGATCCCATCAGAAGACTCACCTCAGGTCGCCTCCTCAAGGTCATCGTGGAAGATCTTCGTTGATGGCTCATCTAACGAGAACGGCTCCGGGGCCGGAATCATTCTGATATCCCCAGAGGGGCATAGATTCCACTCGGCGCTGAGGTTCGGGTTCAAGGCGTCTAACAACGAGGCAGAGTACGAGGCCTTGTTAGCTGGACTTAGGATAGCTAGCGAGCTAAAGGCAAGCTCTGTCCAATGCTTCAGCGACTCCCAGCTCGTGGTGAATCAGGTTTTAGGCGAGTATCAGGCGCGGGGTCCCAAGATGGCCTCCTATTTGGCTAAGGTAAAATCCGAACTGTCTACGTTTGGGCAAGGGTCGATCGAACAGATACCTCAGGAGCAGAACGCCAACGCAGATGCTCTCGCCAAGCTCGCCACCTCGGAAGAGACAGAAACCCTGGGGTTGGTGCCAGTTGAGTTCTTGGAGAAACCCAGCATAGACGGAGATCGAGCAGATATTGAAATGATTGACATCAGGCCGACCTGGATGACTCCCATTGTTGAGTATCTCGTCGAGGGCAAGTTACCCGAAGGGCGCAACGACGCACGACGAGTCCTTTATCAGGCTCCGAGGTATACGCTAGTGGAGGGGGTGTTGTACCGACGTGGGCATTCCTTACCTCTCCTCCGGTGCGTTCTTCCAAGTGAAGCGAAGGCCATCCTGCAAGAAGTTCATGACGGATTCTGCGGAGATCACACTGGGGGGCAAAGCCTGGCCTTGAAGATCCTTCGGCAGGGTTATTACTGGCCGACTCTGTCCAAAGACTCGATCTCATATGTAAAAAAGTGCGACAAGTGTCAGCGGTTCGCCGTGGTTGCACGAGCTCCTCCGACCGAGCTAAAAATGATTTCGTCTCCCTGGCCCTTCGCCATTTGGGGGATAGATCTAATAGGCGCCCTGCCCACCGGAAAGGGCGGGGTCCGTTACGCCGTGGTCGCCATTGACTACTTCACCAAGTGGGCCGAAGCAGAGTCGTTGGCGACAATAACATCGAAAAAGGTGCTAGACTTCGTGGTTAAAAGTATCATATGTTGATTTGGCCTACCCAAAAAGATCGTCTCCGACAATGGCACTCAATTTGACAGCGATCTGTTCACCGAATTTTGCGAAAGGCACGAAATTGTGAAAAGCTTCTCGTCCGTGGCCTATCCTCAGGCGAACGGCCAGGTCGAGGCTGTCAATAAAACTCTGAAGGCAAGCCTCAAGAAGAGGCTAGATGAGGCAAAGGGGATCTGGCCAGAACAGCTCCCCCAAGTTCTGTGGGCCAATAGGACCTCACATCGGACTCCCACGGGTCACACTCCTTTCTCCCTAACCTTTGGGAGTGAAGCAGTCCTCCCCGTGGAGGTGAAGGTCCTGTCGCACAGGGTCCGGTCCTACGACCAAGACGGGAACCACGAGCTCCTGTGCCACTCCTTAGACTTAGTGGATGAAAGGCGAGAGGATTCACAACTCCAGCTCGCCCATTATCAACAGAAAATCACTCGCTACTTCAACACTAAGGTCAAAAGACGTGCCTTTAGCGTCGGTGATTTGGTCTTGAGGAGAGTTTTCCTGGGCGGGAAAGATCCCAAAGATGGGATTTTGGGACCAAGCTGGGAAGGACCATACCAAGTCATCGAAGTCATCAAAGAGGGAACTTATAAGTTAGCTCGACTTGGTGGAGGGGCGGTCCCGCGGACTTGGAATGCCATCCACCTAAAGAAATATTATCAATGAGCCATTTGTAAGGCCTAGAAGGTCACCTTCCATGTATAAATAAAAATAAAATGTTTCTCGTTATTTGCAAG
This sequence comes from Humulus lupulus, assembly GCF_963169125.1. NCBI lineage: Eukaryota > Viridiplantae > Streptophyta > Magnoliopsida > Rosales > Cannabaceae > Humulus > Humulus lupulus. The sequence continues at coordinate 106,957,985 of NC_084797.1, read as the reverse complement.
TGTAATTTTAAAGTAACAACGAAAGACCCTTTCCCAGTTACTTGGGGGGCATATGGTACCGGTATATAACCAAGTCTCCTTAACGACTTAGGTGTTAATTTTTATCTACGGATAAGAGTTATCACAAACTAAGTCCTATCCTGGTCTTAACCAGGTCACAAAACTTAGAAGTTAACTGAAATTTGTTGACCGTGGTTCTTCTTTAAAGAGCCCGGGATACGGATAAAGTCGACACGAACTAAGTTTCTCAAAATAAGTTCCTGGTCTTAACCAGGTCCCAAAACTTAGAAGTAGTTAACTAAAATTTGTTGACCGTGGTTCTTCTTTAAAGAGCCCGGGAGACGGATAAAAGTTGACGCGAACTAAGTTTTTCAAAATAAGTTCTTGGTCTTAACCAGGTCCCAAAACTTAGAAGTTAACTAAAATTTGTTGACCGTGGTTTTTCTTTAAAGAGCCCGGGATACGGATAAAAGTTGACGCGAACTAAGTTTTTCAAAATAAGTTCCTGGTCTTAACCAGGTCCCAAAACTTAGAAGTAGTTAACTAAAATTTGTTGGCCGTGGTTCTTCTTTAAAGAGCCCGGGATACGGATAAAAGTTGACGCGAACTAAGTTTTTCAAAATAAGTTCCTGGTCTTAACCAGGTCACAAAACTTAGAAGTTAACTAAAATTTGTTGACCGTGGTTCTTCTTTAAAGAGCCCGGGATACGGATAAAAGTTGACGCGAACTAAGTTTTTCAAAATAAGTTCCTGGTCTTAACCAGGTCAGAAAACTTAGAAGTTAACTAAAATTTGTTGAACGCGATTCTTCTTTAAAGAGCCGGGATACGGATAAAGTTAACTCGAACTAAGTTCATAAAAATAAAGAGATGAATTGTAACCAAATGCATAAAAATATATATATGTCAAACTGGCTGAGCAAATTGTCTCGAGGTGGAAACGCCTCACATAAAAAAGAGAATTACAATAGAAAGAGAGTTCAAAATACTTAAACGAGAAGTGTCCTAAGCCCCATCAGTTGGCCCTTTGGAGGTCGCGGTCTCACCCTGCTCCGCCGCGGCAGAGGCCTCTCCAGTCTCCGATGGAGGAACCTCCTTATTTAGGCGGGCTTGGAGCTGCGGCAACAAGAATGCCCAGAGGTCCGGCGGCATGAAAGAAAAGTCCGCATCCGGATTGTGGGACCAGCAGTGATAGAACAGGTCTTGTAAGGACTGCTCCGAGATGACCCGCTCGTCTTTCAGGGCGGCCTGGGCTTCGGCCTTCGCCGCCTCAAGATCTGTCCGTGAGGCGGCCAGGGAGTTTTTAAGCTCTTGGTTCTCGGAGCGGATCTTCTCTAGCTCGGATGCGGCCAGGGAGTTTTTAAGCTCTTGGTTCTCGGAGCGGATCTTCTCTAGCTCGGCTTTAGAGGCCGCCAGAGCGTCTCTCGCCTCCTGAGACTCCTGGAGGGCGGTCTGGCGATCAGCTTCCAAACCCTCGAGCTGGGCCTTGGTCCTAACAATGCCTCTGTAGGCGGCAGCAATGCCCTGCATGAAAAGAATGATAAATTAACAAACTGGAAGGAAAATGGCGGCGTGTGAGTGTTAAAGCCTTAGAAGAAGGGGGCACTTTACCGTTAAGGTCATGTCCATCGCAGACTCTACAACTCGGACCGGGCTCGTTGTTTCGATGGCCCGGAGCTCCTTCTCCCTGATATTGTAGAAATGGTTGACGGCGTAGCTAGCCGACTCATACACCGTACCCCGGAGTGCTTCGGGCATCTTCTCCAGAGCCCGGGGGTCGACCGGGATACGCACATCCGGGGCTGCCGCCGCCAGATTCCCGACCTCTATTACCCCGTCCTGGGCGGCTAGTGGAGATCGTTGGGGTGGCGGGTGCATGAGCCCTGTCCTGGAAACAGGGAGGTTCGCCCCCGCGACCTGGGATGGCGGGGCTTTCTCCTTCTCCTTAGCCGGGGATTTGGTGGAGGTCCCAGCCGAGCTCTTGGACTCGCGGAGCCTCTTTAACCTCGGCCCTGCTGGGGGATTCCCACCAAAGACAACGCCCCGCAGACTATTCCCGGGCTGAGACATCTCTTCTGCTAAGAACAAAAAAAAAAAAAAAAAAAAAAGAGAAGACATGGTTATTACAAGGTAGCAATCATGCAGAAATAGAGAAAAGGTTCAAAGGCAGTAAGAAAGAAAATACTAAGGGAGCCCTACCCCCCGAGCTGGAAGAGCCTAGGACGATTATCTCGCGAACTGGCGAAGGTTCTAGGTCCGGTTCTGACTCGGGGCTGGACTCTTCTACGTACTGCCTAATCCCCGGAGCATAGATGCCCCTCTGGAGCGCAGGCCACGTGCGTAAGTTGGTCCCGTACTCCTCAAAGAGGACCGATCTAAAGGCTAGGGTATTGTCTACTACTACGGTACCCTTAGGCCGACTCTCTTGGTTGTCCAGCACGAGCTGGTCAACGCAGTGAAGCAAGAGCGTGTCCAGGTCCGGATTCCTTGAGTGACGATGGACGAGCTGCCTAGGGTTGAACCTAACCAGCCGGGGGTCTGCGGTGGCCCTATCTACGTTCTTAAATAAATAAGAGTTACCTTGACCGGAAGGACCCGCGGCTGCTCCGGATTGGGCCCTCTCCTCGCTCATCCCCTGGACGACCTCCAAGGTCCTCTTCCTGTTCATCACCAGAGGAACTTCCTCACCTTCCTCCTCGCCTTCTTCGTCTGCGACGTCCTCCGCGACGATCGGTCTGTTGTCGCGAGCTGGGGGAGGCCCCCGGGGCCTTTTCAAATTCAAAGTCTGATTTGGGAAAATCATCTTGCAGAATACCATCGTCTCGTCCGTCACGAGCACGCGGTAGTCTTTCTCACTGGGGGCAAGTTCGCCAGTGTATCGTATTGACCCCCGAGGGTCACAGACTTTTCGGTCCTCGCGTAGATGGCTGCAAGGTTGGTTGAAGTCAGAAGTGGAATAAGGGAGGAGCTAAAACAAGATAACCTTTAAAAGGCGAACTAAATCAAGGATCACTTACGAGGACGGTTGAAATAGTGATGATCGCAGTTTCGGAACCCAGTTGACATGAAAAACTGGTCTTTGAAGTCATTTGGATGGCTCGGCAGCTCGATCACTGCTGCTGTGTTAGGGAAGCGGGTTAAGTAATAGAACCCGTCGCCTCGCCCCCGCTGGTCCGGGCTGGCTTTGAGGCAAAAGAAATATAGAATATCAGCCGGAGTGGGGACCTCCCACTCATGCTTTTGGAACAAATACCTCAATCCCGCCAGCAGGCGGTATGAGTTGGGGGGGAGCTGAAATGGGGCCAACCCCACATAGTTCAGAAAAACAGCAAAATACTGATCCAGGGGGAGGAAGGCCCCTGCCTTGAAGTGTTCACCGCTCCAGGCCGCGAACGACTCGTCGAGCGGCGTGCAGCTCCGCTCCCCATCCGCAGTAGGTCGGGCGATCACGGAGGTCATCCCCAGAGGAATGTTGTGGTTGAGGAAGATTTTGGTGATCTTTGCCTGGCTGGTTATCTTCGAGACGATTCTCTCCGCCTCGAAAAACGCGTCAGGGGCCACCTCGGCTTGCTTCTCCACCGCCGGCCCAAAGTGAGGAATTGGCGAGCTGGTCACCACCGCCTTTCCTTTATCCTGCTGGGAGGACGAACTTCCCATATTCTTCTGTGGCAGATTTCTCTTTGGAGCCATCTGGTCGCCTATCGAACAAAAGAAAACACTTTAGAAAAGGCGACCCAAGCAGGAGAGCGAAGCAAGTATTAAGTACACGAGCTGGGGTAAGCCCAGCCCGTGGAGAGTGGTGCCACGCGTTCCAAGGAACACGCGCCTATGCCCTCAACAGATCCCAGATTACTCGGAATTCGTGTGTCAGAGGACTCAGAGTAAAAAATTGCCTTGGGGGGAAAGTTTCAACAGGCAAGGCGTGGCAAAACCGCTTTTAAGGCGTATTCCCTAAGCTACTCGGTTTTTGCACCCAAAATTCCTAAGGGTCCTACCCAGAAATTGTTCCTAAGGAAGAACCATGGAACCCATGTTCTAAGACGATGTCCCATGGCAAGTGTGCCCTAATCTAAGGAGGGCTGTCACCCTCCATATCCGCGCGACCCAGAAAACCTCTGCATGTGGCTACAGTAAAATATTTTTACCTAAGCTACAGTGGCATGCTTTCAAAAATAAACAGGGACAGAAGACTTACAGTATGTGGTTAGATGGTGAGCGAGGTTGCTGCGCTGGTAGGAGCTTCGTTGGCACAGTGGTCTCCAAGGCTTTGAAGGAACTCGTACGCTTAAACTTCGTGAACGGAGAAGATGAGAGCAATGGAAATGAGGGTTTTGTTCTTCGGAAGGTCAAAGAGAAAAGAAGGAAATTTGAGAGGTTTTGAATGGTAAGGTGGCCCATGCGTGGGATGACCACCCCTTTTTATACACGGGAAGGATCACGTGTAAAAGGCCCTTGGGAGACCCTCCACTCGAAACGTGAAACGACGGCTGGACAGTAGGATAGGCCATTTAATGCGGTTCTCGTAGAGTGTACCGTCGCCACCCACGGCGTTCCACGTATCAGACGCCTGCGAAAAGCATGGAATACGAAGGGTTGTGGGGGAAGTCTAAAAGCCCCTACTATGGTCTCCCATATCTGACGTCATGGACCACGAGCAGGAGCTTGGGGGGCAGATGTACGCCCTGGTTTTCACGCGGCTGTTTAGCAGGACGAGCCTCGGACTAAATATGATTTAGTCTGAGGCTCCCACAGGCCAGAGGCTCTATTTCCAGGACGGGCCCTTTCCAGCTCGCGTTTGTTGCACCAGGAGCTGGGAATAACATCCGGCGACCACGGACAGATAAGCTCGGGTTATGGATTGCTCCGGTAGCGAGCTTCTCAGGAAGCTCTGACCCTATGGGAAGTCAACACGCAAGATAAATGTGCATATTCCTGCCATCACGTGTCCGATATCCCCCTGACTTCTCGGACACGCAATAGGAACGTGCGTATTCAGACACCCACGGACGAGTTGGGCCGTGCGGCCCATTATCTCCTTCCATACTGATTAGACCACACTTGTGTGTCAGGTTTAGGAATTAATCATGAATATCACAGACTTGATATGACAAATGGTAAGGTCACGGGATGACCTCCCTACCAACTTCCAGGTGCCTTCTCCTATAAATATGGAGACCCTGGGAGTTGATAGAGGTTGGAAAAAATAGTCTTTGAAGAACTATATACTTTGTAAACCAATTACCCAGAAAAGATCAATAATATTGACTAGTGGAGTAGAAGGATTTTATCCTTCGAACCACTTAAAAACGTGTCTCGAGTCACCTAGTTCTTTCCCCAAAGATTTCCTATCTGTGACGGTTCTACTTTTAGTACTAATCTCTTTCTCTTTTTCTCTTAATTATCTGTTGCCGAAGAACCGCGTCAACAATTATAAAATAAATCAATTTAATTCTTTGAAAATATTAATTATAACTTAATTTAATTTAACATTTAGTTTCAATAAAACACACATTTTTTTACTTCTAACTAAATGCAAATAATTCAAATAATTAACTACAACATTTTACAACAAAATAACTATAAAAACACACAAAAATATATAAAATCAAAATAAACTTAATAAATCAATTAAAAACTCAAGAATTAAGCAACAATTAGCACATAAAAAGTGGTAAAATAACTCTATTTTGTAGAGTTATCATGGAGCTCGAGACTTTTGCTCCCCACATCTCAAATACTTAATTTCCTTATGGATTTAACATACCCCATGTGACACCCTATGATGGGACTTTCGACCATATAGCCACATGAGTACGTTTAACACAATAATGCGTGCCAGCAACATCGGATACAAGCTAAGGTGCATGCCCTTCCCGACCACACTCACCAGACCAGCAAAAAACTGGTTTAACAAGTTCCGAAGACACTCAATCTCATCATGGGAACAACTGTCCCAGGAATTCAAGAAGAAATTCCAGGTCATAAAGAGTGTCAAGCCTGATGCCTCGACATTGACTAATGTGAGGCAACAACCAGGAGAGTCATTCAAAAGCAACCTAGCGAGACTCAACATAGAAGTGGCATGAGCTTGAAATGTCGATGACAATGGTCATCTAATGGCAGTACGAGCTGGAGTGTTGGCCATGGAGTCCCCTTTGGGAAGAGATGCATAGGAAACCCATAAGGACGATAATCGAGTTCAACACCTAGGCTCACAGATTTGTCAATATAGAAGAGGCGAGGTCGGTACTAAAGCTGACTTCTTAGCCCATAATAACTACAATGACAAACGTTAACTCAGCCTCGACCTCGGCTACGCCCTCCACGTCGTGGCCCACAATAGATAACCTTTCAAATAGAAAGAGGAATGAAGGGAATAACTTAGAGGCTGACAGGGGTAAGAAGAAAAAATGAGATAAATACTTCTCCATTTACACAATCTATACCGAGCTCACAGATACTAGGGAGAACAATTTTGTCACAAACGAGAACTAGGTCCCTTTCAGACGACCGGATCCAATGCGAAATTAGAAGTCTAAAAGGGATACCAATAAATTCTACAGATTTCATAGGGACATTGTGTTGGGGTTTTATGCCCTAATTAAAACCCAAATTCTTTTTAGTCTCATTTTATTATCAATAAAAGAATAGAAATCATTTTTTGACTTGGTCAATCACTTTGCTCACATGTTTTATATTCATGATTATTTCTTTAATAAAAACTTCTATTAAATCCCGAGCATATAGCTAATCTTATTTATAGTGAAGTAATCACAGTGGAATATAAATATGATTATATGTTCAAAATAAGTTAGTCCTAAGATTAGTCAGTGCATAGGATTTACACTGACTTGCCAATCTACAATATGATCTACTTACACATTACAGTGTTATGTTCTTTCCAGAACATTAGCAAAGTAGATAAGATCATATGTATTTGTTACATCGGACTGGGCCGATATTGATAATTGATAAGATAAGTAAACATACTGTTATTATCTATTCTAGTCATATCATATAGTTGACCATAGGTCAATTCAATCTCAATTCTGAGTGGTTAGTATTCTAACTGATTGTATTATTTGAGTTCTTTGACTTGTTTTGTTACCAGCTTACCTTGCGGACTAACCCATACTTAAATCTTGGGAACTCGGTAGTATAATTAAGTGGGAGTGCTAATCATAGATATGAACATCTATAGCTTCTGATGAAAAAGTGAAACGATGGTTTCCTTTTAGTTTGGTTCAAGGTGTTAAATGATAAAGATCTCATTTCAGTAATTAAATTAGTTTACTGAAATATCATTTACAAGGAACTAAGTGTTTTAAGGATAAAATATAATGAGGGGTAAAACGGTATTTTAGTCCTATCTCATTGTAGACCGTCTATAGAGGATTGAGTGACAATTATGGTTGTAACAATGGATAATTAATAACGTTTCTATATTTGTTATAGAGCGTTCTATGAATTCAAGAGTGCAATTATGAGTCTATAGTGGAGTCACGAGGAATTAATAAGTTAGTAAATTTATTTGTTAAATTTATGATAACTTATTGGAGCTTGATTTCATAGGCCCATGGTCCCCATTTTACCTTGGATAAAGGCATCTAGATAATCTCAATTAATTGATTTAATTATCTATTAGAATTATCAAAGTTGACCAGGTTAATTTTGGATAGTTTCATAGAGTTATGAAACTTTGAGAAGAAAAGAGAAATCGTGGCAGATTTATTAATTAAGATAAATTGGTATCTAAATTAATAAATAAGTTTAAATCAAGGTTCAAAATATAAATAATTATTTAATAAATTAAATCAATAGAAAATAATACAGACCTTGATTTTAAGTCCAATGGGCTAATCAAATAGGAAATTTCAAGGGCCTAAAGCCAATAGTAATTTTGACCTATGGCTTTAAAATGGCTATTATTTTATTGATTTTTAATTTAATTAAATGGCCTAAATGAATCTATAAAAGAAATGCTTAGAGAGAAGTCAAAATAGAAGTTTAATCACTGATTTTCTGATAGTTTTAGATTCTCTCTAAACACAAGTCATTTTCTAAGCCTCTTTGTTATTTTCTCTTCTTCTCTCTATATATATCTCATGTGTTTAGAATTTCCCACACTAGTATAGGTGATTCTAAGGATACATTGGAAGGCTGTGAAGAAAATAGAAGAACGGTTCAGTTTCTTGATAATACTCTGCGACAGAGAGGATACAAGAGTTAGAGAAACTGAAGGAATGACTCTTTAATTCTGTTGCGTATAATCTATGTATTCTATTCATTTTTTCTCTGTGAATTCAATTTTAGAAACATATTTTAGTCTATCTCGTATTAATTTGTTTAATATTAGATATACATGAAAATAAATAAAGATCATGTATAAGTTTTCCTAACACATTGGTCATACCACCGATGAATCCAGACAACTAAAAGAGAAGATCGAAGGTTTGATCTTGAGAGGATACTTTGGGCAGTGTGTTAGAAATAGAAATTCAACCCAAGCTTTGCTTGGGCAGAGGGCAACACCTACACAACCTGCCCAACAGACTACGGCCCCACACACAAGAGAGGAAAACCGACCTCCCCCGATTGATGGAGAAGATGTAATAACCATTGCCGAGGGACCACATGTAGCAGGGTTGATAAGTTCAATTTTGATCATATATTTTTAATTTTCTTAGGCTTAGAAATTGCTAGTTTTTAGTTATTTTAATGATTTTAATTTTTTTTTTTTTGTGATTTTTTGGTTAGAAAGAATTTTAAGAGTAAAAATACACATTTATTAATATAAAAATAAATTAAGTTTGAATTAATATTTCTAGGACTTTAATTTAATATATATTTTTTTATTTGGAAATATTTAGTTTTGATTTGATTTATTTGGTTTTAGAGGAAATTGTGTATTTTTATGAAGAAAATAAAATATAGAAATCTGAACTAGAGTGTGAGATAGAGCCGGAGCTGAAACTTCACGAGCGATTTTGAAACTGTTCCAGTAATATTTTGGAAATTATTTGAGAAATAGAAGTTGTAGATATTTTTCTAATCTTTCTAAAAACATGTTGAATTGTCCAATTTGGTGTTATATCGAGAGAGATATGGCCAAAATACAATTAGCTGCGTTGGAAAATTCAATATCTTGAGGAATACGAAAATATCAAATTCAAACTCCAATTTTTCAACCAACAAGAAGATATTTTTACTCCAAATTTGAAAATTAGAGATATCACAATAAAATTAATAGAAAATTAATATCTATTAGTTTTAGTTTAAGTTTAAGTTTAAGTTTTAAATTTTTATTTTTATTTTGATTAGTTGTAGTTAGTATGAGACTATTATAAATAGAGGTCTGTCTCTATATGAAAACATACTCTCTATTCCCTATTTTAGAGAGAAATTCTCTTCTACTCTTTTTCTTTTAGTAAATTTAGTTTTTATTTATTGTTGTGCTTATTGTTAAGGTTGATTTCAAAGCCCTAAATATCATTTCTTGATTTTAATAATTTTCATTGATCTTCTATTCCCTTATATTAAATTGCTTCTATTTTTATAATTGAATGATATGAATCTTGTGAGATCTTGTTAGGTAGCCAACTAATTAGGGTTTTGCATTATTTGATGATCATCTTAGGATTGCTATTCACCTTATAGTTTATGATTCTAAGTAGAGTGATAAATTCTAATTAGGGTATTGTGACGGGTATCTAGATTGTGATGAAAAATAGAACCTAGGTTAAATGAATTGCATGCTTAATGAATTTGTTAGCTAGATTAACATGTTTCCATAAAGTGTAACGCTCTTCCCGGTTAAATAGATCGCATGCTTAATGGGTTTATTGCTTGGTAAAAATGGTTAATTAAGAGCATTTAACTTAATTAATTATAATAGGAAAACTGAGATAATTGACTGCTTAAGTGTAATATGCGGGGTTAATAGTTTAATTGGGAATATAGATCAATGTTATTATTAAAATGCTTGAATGAGTATTTTGTGGTGGAGAATAACCTCTTAACTATTTTAACTATTAACTTTACTTTTAATTATTTTGTTGCTATTTTTATTTTAAAAAAACCATTATTTATTAATAACTTTTTGTCATTTGAATGATAAATTGAATAGTAGTTCTCATAAGTTTGACTCTTATTTACCGCTATACTGAAGTAGTTGTTATAAATGATTAAATTAATAATTAAATTTGACACGGCACACGACACTCGTCAAGGGTCGGGTGCCTAGAAGAGATATGTCAACGAGCTCAAAACGGAGGATGGATCTCCCTATGAACTTGAACCCGAGCTCTGAAATAATAGAGGGTTGAGACCCAACCCATTACATTCACTAAAGAAGACACTTTGAACGTCCAATTCCCCCACAATGACCCTTTGGTCATCACCTTCCAGCTCACCAATAAGAGAGTGCATCAAGTCCTGATAGATAGCGGGAGCTCGATTAACAAACTCTATAAGGCCACCTTGGAAAAAATGGGGCTTTCTGTCCAAGACCTAAAAGCCTACACGACAACGTTGTATAGATTTTTCAAGAGAAGGAATAGCCAGTAGGGGATGTATCGAGCTCCCAGTAACCTTGGGAGACTATTCAGCCTCAGTAACTAAGATAATGGAGTTTATCATGGATGATACCCCTTCATCTTACAATGTACTGCTCAGGAGACCAACCCTGATTGGGTTGGGGACAGTTTCATTTGTAAGGAACCTGACTATCGAATTCCCAACACCTAGTGGCATGGGGACCCTGAAAGGAGACCAGCTGGCCACCCGAGAATGCTACAACATCTCAATTAGGAGGAAGAGCCAAAAAAGTCCACATGCACTTGTGGTCATCCAAGAGATAAGCGAAACAATCTACGTTGTCAAAGAAGAGATCGACCCAAAAGAGGATAGAGCCAATCTCGGACCAATCGAAGAGCTCGATGAAAAGGATACCACTAGGGTGATAAAGATAGGAAAAAACCTTCCAAAGGAATCGAGATAGTAATTAATCTGCTTCCTGAGGGAAAATCAAGATGTGTTTGCATGGTTTCACTCAAACATGATTGGGATCAGCCCAAACATTATAAGCCATGCGCTAAACATAGACAAAGGATTCCCACCAAAAAAACAAAGGAGAAGGCTCCTAGATGATGAAAGGAAAAAGGTCTTGAAAGAGGAGGTCAAAAGGCTGAAGGCAAATCAGTTTATCTGAGATGCTTTCTATCCCGATTCGATAGCCAATCTCGTGTTAGTTCTGAAGCCCAATGGCAAGTGGCGAACTTGCATTGATTATTCAGACCTCAACAAGGTATGTCCAAAAGATTGCTTTCCCCTACCTCGAATTGATCAACTCAAGATGCTACTGCGGGTCACGACATCATGTCATTCATCGACGCGTATTCTGGATATAACAAGATAGCCATGCATGCACCCGATTAGGAACATAGGAGCTTTAAAGGTTTGTACTTCTACAATGTGATGCCTTTCAAACTCAAGAACACCAGGGCCACATATCAAAGATTAGTAAATAGGATGTTTGCCGAGAAAATAGGGAACAACGTGGAGGTTTATGTGGACGACATGCTGGTCAAGTCCAAACATATTTGTAACCATGTTGATGATCTCGTAGAATGCTTTGCTATACTCAAAAAATACAACATGAAACTTCACCCACAAAAATTCTCATTCGAAGTATCTTTAGGAAAGTTTCTTGGATTCATAGTAAATGCTAGGGCCATAAAGGCAAACCCAGATAAGATTTAGGCGTTAAATGATATGCCCTCGCCTTGGAAGCATAAAGATGTCCAGAGTTTAACTTGACAAATGGTAGCCTTAAGTAGGTTCATATCGAAATCTACCAACGATTGCCTTCCGTTCTTTAATCTTTTGAGAGGGGGCAAGAAATTTGAATGGTCGGACGAGTGCGAGCTCGCTTTTTAAGCCCTTCAAAGCACCTTGCCAAACCACCAATGTTATCCAAAGCAATCACAAGGGAAGTATTGTACATATACCTCGCCACAACCACGCATGCAATTAGAGCAGTACTTGTTCTGGAGGATAAGAAGAAACAAAAACACGTATACTATGTTAGTAAAAGGTTACTGGGTGCTGAGTCAAGATATCCACTAATGGAGAAGCTAGCTTTGTGCTTGATACATGCATCTCAAAAACTTCGACATTACTTCCAGGGGCAACCTATACACACATTGACTGACCAACTACTGAGAGAGGTGTTGTCGAAACCTGAGGCATCAGGGAGACTGTTAAAATTGGCAGTCGAACTCAAAAATTTGAGAACACATATCACCCAAGAACGACGATCAAAGGACAAGCCTTAACAGATTTCATAGTTAAATGTATGGGTATCACCAACGAGGAAGTCTGTAACGTCCTGGATAGCCAAGACCATTACACTGTGTGTTTATAAAGTGCCAGACTTGCTAATCAAGTCAATCAGTTGAAAGTGTGTCATCGAATCTATAAAAGAACTAGGGTTTAAAATGTTTTGGTCTCAAAAGCCACATTTCCATTAAGAAACATTATTTATTTACACGGGATCCCAAAAATATCAGTTTAAAGGCCATTTACAAAAGTTATAAGGTTCAGATACAATAACCAGCCATACTAAGGCTAAACAAGCAGTTAGGTAATCCTTGTCCTGACTCACTCCTCGACCATGGTGATCGAACAACTGGCTATGTACATTCAACCCCGCAGCTCTCCACCTCAGGATTGGTCCAGCTTGCCCTTGCCTTTACCTGCACCACGTAGCACCCGTGAGCCAAGGCCCAGCAAGAAAACACAACAACAACAGAGCATAAGCAATTAGCAGCCAAGTCAACATCTCACAATGCATCACATATTCTCAGCCATATAACTATTCAATCTAATCAAGTAATCCACATATTACGCATGTCAATTCATATCATTTACAGTTCACAAATGATAACTAGGACTGGCGCCCTCAGGCTGCCCCCTCTGTTATCCCACTGACCCCGGCCCGCTTAAACCGGGCTCAGTGATTACTAAGCTGTCCTCGGCTACCAGTGGCCAAGTCGCGCCCTGTGCGCTGATATTATGTATGGCACTCTTAGGCCGCTTTTACATGTCCCATGGCGTAATACCATCATTGACACGATACAGTTCTCGGGAGCACTTAGTCCCATCACAACATATAGTCGGGTGCAGTTTTCTCACCTGTATCTCGAGCTTCCGATGCCCCAAAGCTGCGAGCAGGGTCCTCTACCCCGAGCCTCTCCAAAGACCTAGTCACAAAAAAAATGAAACATCCTTTATCACTAACCAAACCAAAACTACTTCCCAGAACCAATCCCACACTCTCGGAATCCCCCAAATCCCTAAAACAATGCACCGAAGACATCCCCCGAACCCCCAGAGCAAAGGCTCAAAATTGCAAAATCCCATGCTCTGAAATTGGCCTAGCGCCGCGGCGCTGCCCTAGAGGGCCGCGGCGCCCAGCAAGTCAGAGAGCTTGCCCTGCCCAGAATTAGCCTCGCGCTGCGGCGCCGAAGAACAGGGCCGCAGCGCACCTTCGCGAACCCAGAATTATGGGTTTTCCCCTGCGTTTTTCCCGAACCCAAACCACTCCAAATCATCCCAAACTCATACCTAAGCCCCAAAGCCAACTCAAAACCCCAAATATACCATTCAACAACCTATAAACATCATAATCTAGCTCAATTACACAACCACTCCCAGAATTCATACTTAAGTTTCAGATTCAAACCCTTAAACCAAAACTTGAGAAAAGTGCAGACCAGACCTTTAGATTCTTAAACCATAACAGTTATGAGATTTCAAACATGTTCAATACCCTTACCTCAATCAAAAATTCAACTTGAGCTTCCTCCTATCCAAGCTTTAAACCGAATTCCCCCTTGACAAACCAGCTGAATTCCCATGCAAAACAAGCCATGGCTATCTTTCAATTCCTTCCAAAATCAAGTTCAAAACTTAACAAAACAGGGACTAAATCCTTACCCCAGTGTAGACCTTGATCCGTGCTTGATTCCACACCCTTAAGCCCTTTACTAGCCTCAAAGAACACAGCTTCACTCCTCTTCCACTTTGCCTTCTAAGTTCTTAATTCTCCCTTTTCCCTTCTTGATTTCTCTAGCCTTCCAAATCTTAATTTTAGTCACACCTAGCATAAAGAATCGTGTATATCCATTTCCCTCAGCCAAAGTCATCTAAACCACTGCCAAAAGACCACCTTATCCCTCCACTAATATCCCTTCCTAACTAAACCTCAAGGGCACTCTTGTCCTTTTACTTACATTACAATTCTACCACTTCTCCAACAAAACCTGTTACCCTCAGTGATTACTAACAGTTACACAAGTTACCATATTACCAGTTACCATTATCTCACAAGAGCTAAATTACAAAATCCCCAAAATACCCTGTAACGACCCACTAATCTAGACTACTTGGACCATTAACGAATCTATACATAAATCTTACATTTTTGCGGAAATACCATAATTTTATTGAAAACTTATGGAAACAAAGGTTACTTTCATAAAATAAGTAGGACATGGGTACCCATTGTCTTTAAAACAAAAATAACTTAAAAACTAAAAAGGGTTACATAGAAAATGCGGAAAATACATTTAAAACCATAAAAGCATAAACAAGACTACATCCTCGAATCGAATAACGCTCGGCCCCTTGACTCCATTCACCATCGATACACATCCTCTAAGCGTCACGAATCTTTCCGCCTCTAAAGCTTATTTCCTGCACATAAACAGAAAGGAATGAGCCTAATGCCCAGCAAGGAAAATCTAACACATAGTCATAAACATAAACATAATGTCATAATAACGTAAAGACATATCATAACACATAATACACTTATTATAATGGCCATTATTACTTGGGGTCCCATAGACTAAACAAGCATATGCCCATGGGATTAGTGGGGTCCTACTAGCTAAGTAGGTCATATGCCCATAACCCATTTGGGGTCTTGTTAGTCATATGGGTCATATGCCCAAGCCTACAAACATACACATATACATATCATAACACTTTTAATAACATAAATCATATAGATAACATAAGCACATAACATGTTGATTCTAGCCTATTTTCCTTACCAAAGTTACCGGGATTATGGACGGAGTTGGGACTTTTGGAACACTCCTAAAACCATAAGAAAGAGTGAGTCTAAAGAAAGGAGATGAAATGAAAGAGATGGAAAGACTAAACCATAAAAACATACTTACCAACTTATATGCTTAAGAGCTTGGATTCCCTAACCAAAATAAGAATAAGGTTAGGGGACTGAGTAGAAGGTTTTGAGAAAAGAAATAACATAGAATACAGAAAGGACTAGAGTTTTGGGTTTACCTCAAAGATTGCAAGATCAATCTAACATCCACCGAAATACTATAACACTCACTTACTTCCCAAGTGTTTGATAAGCTTATGATGTTTAAGCTTATAGTTTTTCCCCAAACCAAGTGTTTACACTCTCTCACTCACTTAACACTAGCAGCCTCTGAACTTAGAGCAAATGGTGAATAATGGCTGGGTACTAGGTCCTATTTATAGAGTTTGGGAATGAAAATATCTTGATTTTACTTGAATAAAAATAATGGCCTTTTAGGTGAAAATCATTTGAATAATCGTTCAGCAGAGGCTGAAGACTCGTTCAGAAGATGCTGGACTGTTGAAGGAGTTTGAATGGCTGAAAGGAAATGAATTCAAAAGAGTTTGAATCCATGCTGAAGGAGGCGATATATCGCCCCCTGTAGGCGATATATCGCCTGGGCCAGTATGCCCGAGGCGACCGTGCATCGTTTCGTGTTTTCCGTATCTACGTGCTGCGACATATCGCCCCCTATAGCTGCGATATATCGGCATACGCTGAATATTTAAACACGAAATTACACATTTTTAGCTAGGTTTGAATGGAGTAAACAGCCTTGACTAAGCCCTCAACGTACTCAAAGCTGCTGACTGACCCTATAACATTCAAACTTTACTCCTTATTATATTTAATCCTCAAAAATCTTAATCCTTAATTACCATTCAAAACATGTGCTTAAAATCCTATTGGTTGATGTCTAAACCTTATAATATAATAATATAATCCTTAATATCAGTCACTTTAATCAAACCTTAGGTTATACTTAATATTCTTAAACTATAGGTTAAACTTAGAAAATCTATAAGTACTACTATGAGTGTCCAAATAATTCCCGGTCTGAACCAAAAATCCACAATAACAAAGATAATGCTATAAATACTATCATACTATTATCTATCTTAGCTAAGTAAAGTTCTTGGACTCTACAATTCTCCCCTAGTAAAAAGAATTTCGTCCTCGAAATTTACTTATCACATAACTCCGGATACCGGCCTAGCATGTCCTCCTCCAACTCCCACATTGCCTCGCATTCAGAACTATTGCTCCATAGGACTTTGACTATAGGAAAGCTCTTAGACCGTAACTACTTCATCCATCTATCTAGGATGCTAATCGGTCGTTCCTCGTAACTTAAGTCTTTCTGGAGCGCTATGGTATCGTACTTGAGGACGTGAGATGGGTCTGACACATATTTGCGTAACATTGAGATGTGGAAGACGTTGTGACTATCAGCTAGTGTTGGCGGTAGGGCTAGTCTATACGCAACTGTTCCCATTTTGTCCAATATCTAAAAGGACCTATGAATCGGGGACTAAGCTTGCCTTTCTTTCCGAACCGCTTGACACTTTTCATAGGAGATATCTTGATCTCCAACTTAGAATTCCACATCACGTCGCTTGGTATCCGCATATCTTTTCTGTCGGCTTCGAGCAGCCAGCATATGCTGTCTAATAAGCGTTACTGCTTCTTGAGCTTGTCTAACAGCTTCGGGCCCTAGAAGCTTCCTTTCTCCTACCTCGTCCCAGTGCAACGGTGATCGGCACCTTCTTCCATATAGCAACTCATAAGGTGTCATCTCGATCGTCGACTGGTAGGTGTTGTTGTACGAGAACTCGATCAGTGGTAAGTACTTGTTCCACGATCCTCCGAAATCAAGTATACAAGCGCGTAGCATATCCTCTAAGATCTGAATCGTACGCTCAGACTGCCCATCTGTCTGAGGATGGAAAGCTGTACTAAGGCTTAACTTAGTACTCATAGCTTGCTGTAAGCTTCTCCAAAATCTTGACGTAAATACTGATCCTCTATCTGACACTGTCGTCTTGGGGATTCCATGCAATCGTACAATCTCTTGGATGTAGATGTCTGCATATTGGTCTGCCGTGCATGAAGTTTTAACAGGCAGGAAATGAGCCTACTTGGTTAGTCTATCTATGACTATCCAAGCGGAATCATGCTGCTTATTCGTCTTTGGCAGACCCATTACGATGTCCATGGCTATATCGTCCCACTTCCATTCTGGTATGCTAAGCGGTTGCAATAAACCTGCAAGCCGCTGATGCTCTGCTTTCACTTGATGGCATACCAGACACTTAGATACATACTCCGCTATGTCCTTCTTCATCCCTGGCCACCAATAGACTGCCTTGATGTCATGAGTCATCTTGGTAGACCCTGGATGAACCGAGTATGGGGTGTTGTGCGCTTCTTCTAGGATTGTCTTCTTAATACTTTGATCGTCTGGCACGCATACCCGATCCTTATATCTCAATAAACCTTGACTGGATATTGAGAAATCTGTAGTCTTGCCTTCTCTGACTGCATCCATGTGCGTTGCTAGTGAATCATCATGTCTCTGACCATTCCGTATGTCTTCTAGCAGATTCGATTGGATAGACAAGTTTAGCCAACTTGCCTACAACCACTTCTATTCCGGCACTGATAAGCTCCTGTTGCAGTGGCTTTTCTATTCCGGATAAGGCTGCTAAGTTCCCATAACTTTTTCGGCTAAGTGCATCGGCAACTACGTTTGCCTTCCCCGGGTGGTATAGGATTTCGCAGTCGTAATCCTTTACTAATTCCAACCACCGGCGCTGCCTCATGTTAAGCTCCTTCTTAGTAAAGAAGTATTTTAAACTTTTGTGGTCCGTATAAATCTCGCACCGTTCTCCGTAAAGATAATGGCGCCAGATTTTTAACGCAAAGACCACCGCTGCCAACTCCATATCGTGAGTTGGATAGCGTTGTTCATACTCCTTTAACTGACGTGACGCGTAGGCTATCACCTTGTCATTTTGCATCAGTACGCATCCCAATCCTAACTTTGATGCATCACAGTAGACAACGAACTTGTCGTTGGGTGTTGGGACACTAAGTACTGGTGTTGAGCAAAGCTTATCCTTAAGAAATTGGAAGCTTTCTTCACACTTATCGTTCCAGTTAAACGTTTGTTGCTTCCGGGTCAGGTTGGTGTGTGGAGTGGCTATCTTAGAAAAAGCCCTCTACAACTTTCTATAGTAACCTGCTAGCCCTAAGAAGCTTCTTACTTCTGACGCGTTCTTTGGTCTAGGCCAATCCTTCACGGCCTCTACCTTCGATGGATCTACTGCAACTCCATCTTTCGATATGATGTGCCCGAGGAACGCCACTTGTGAGAGTCAAAACTCGCATTTCTTGAAATTCGCGTAGAGTTGGTGCTCCTTCAATCGCGTCAAAATCATCCTCAAATGTTCCTCGTGCTCTACTTCATCCTTGGAGTATACTAAGATATCGTCGATGAATACAACGACGAATTTATCTGAGTAATCCTTGAAGAATCTATTCATTAAGTCCATAAACGCGGCTGGTGCGTTAGTAAGACCAAAAGACATAACCAAGAACTCGTAATGTCCATAACGAGTCCTAAAGGCTGTCTTAGGAATATCTTCTCCCTTTACCTTGAGCTGATGATACCCGGACCGTAAATCGATCTTAGAAAATACGGTCGCGCCTCGAAGTTGATCAAACAAATCATCAATTCGAGGTAGCGGGTACTTGTTCTTAATCGTTACTTTATTCAGCTCATGATAGTCTATGCACATTCGCATACTTCCGTCCTTCTTCTTCACGAATAGTACCGGAGCTCCCCATGGTTAATGGCTTGGCCTAAGTCTAGGAGTTCTTGTAGCTGCGTCTTTAACTTCTTGAGTTTTGTAGGTGCCATCCGGTATGGTGCCTTAGAGATAGGCTCGGTGCCCGGTACTAATTCTATCGTGAAGTCTATCTCTTGAGTTGGCGGCAATCCTGGCAAGTCATCGGGAAATACCTCTGGAAATTCTTGTATAACTCGAACATCTCCATCCTTAAGTGGCGTCTCCCTTTCCACGTTCGTGATGCTGGCTAAGAACGCTTGACATCCTTTCTCTATCCTTTGTTGAGCTTTGAGAGATGACACTAACGGGGTGCGTAATCCTGAAGCTTGTCCCATGAAGCATCGTCTCTGGCCGTCAGGAGTCTCGAACATCACCTTCTTGCGTTTGCTGTCGATCGTTGCGCCATGCCGTGCTAGCCAATCCATGCTTAGTATTACGTCGAAGTCCTTGATTACTAGCTCTATCAGGTCTCCTTCTAGTCCTATGTCCTAAATCTTGATCGGTACGCCTCGTACTATTCGTGATGATAGAACTACTTTGCCCGAAGGCAACTCGGTTACAAACCTAGTTCTAAATCTTTCACTAGGTTTGTCTAGTTTTTCTATCATTCCTAACTAGATCTACGAGTATACAGCTACCAATCAAGCAATACTAGAACATATACTATCGAGGATAGGATCTGACCTGTAAATCCTTGTTACTAGCATGGGTTCCTCCTTGGGTCAATGCAGAGACTTTGGTCTGGGACCATCGTTTAATCCTTCTTCTCCTCACTAACATTCATCAGAATCCTTTCTACTTCAATTGCCGCTTCTAGAACATTGGCATAGGTAGTGGTTCCCAGGTTTGCTAACTTAACCCCTAATTCCATCTTTGGTCTAAGTCCTCCGATGAACTTGGTCAACCTCGTAAAGTTGGTTGGGACCAACTCTGGTGCAAACTTGACTAATCTGTTGAACTGACGAGCATATTCTTCTACCATTAGCGATGACTGCCGAGGCGTAATACTTCTTGTGGAACGGCTCCACAAATCTTGTCCATATCATGGTGGTGACATCGTTAGTCTGCTGAACTAAGTCCCACCATATTCTGGCATCCTTCTTGAGTAATGACGAGACGCAGGATATGCGGTCTGCATTACTGAGATTCATGTGCGTAAGAATTGGCTTCACATTCCTTAGCCACTCTTCTGCCTCAAAGGGGTCTATAGTCCCTTTGAAGTTTGGAGCGTGCTATTTGCGGAACCTTTCATACACTGACTCCATATTCGGTACTGGATGTGGCGCGTAGTTCGTCACTGGTCATCCCCCATGTGGACCAACTTGTTGGGGTGCTAGGGCCATTTGTTGTAGCTGCGACTGCGGTTGCGGCGGAGGCTGAGGCTGAGTCTGCGCCTGTTGACGTTGTTGCTGCAAGAGTTCCTCGACTTGTTGTCGCCGTCTAGCGATTTCCACGGTGTTGTCAGCTGACGGTGTCGGCGCGTTGCGGCTAATAGTAGTACGCACTCCTCTTCTGCGAACTGGAGGGCATCATTGGTCGTTGGAACAACGTTGGAGGCGTTTCCTTTGGTGCGTGCAGATCTTCGGAGCGACATCTTCACCAAAAGTTCTAACAGTCGAGAACTTGTTAGAACTTACCCTAATAGGCTCTAAGGCAAAAACTTATTCTAAAACAAACATTTCTCGGACCTATTTATTATGACTTCTTATGAAAAATTATATAGGTCTTTATTTATTATTAGAGTGGGTTTCTATACTTAGAAAAACAAGTCATCTTTATTTTCTAGGTGTGTTTCTAATCATCCTATATGACTTAATTCTCAGGCTCGAAACTTATCTTTGTTCCAAAGTTAACCATATTGAGGGAGGGCTGGGATCAGTAAAATCGTTCCCACTACTAAGGCCCCCTAACTCTCAATAAGGAAACTTGGTTCATTGATTTGTATCCACCTTCACTGAACTTAGTCATTATTCATTTTATTTATTACTTATGATGATTGCGAAAATAAAATCAAACTCATACATGATGATAAAATAACATGAAATTAATTTGGAAAAAAATAATTTTCACTTATTACAATCATAACATAAAAGTAAATAAAACAAATAAAAACTACTAATCTAAAAATCGGGATCTTCTACATCCGATCCGTCATCTAACATATCATCATCTATAGCCTCATAGTCATCATTATCATGAGCATCAAAATGCCCTCTAGGAAGGTTTGTGAGAATCCTATTCTTTTGCTCCTTGGTGAATTGAAATTCAAATTTTGCGGTGAACCTAACTAAGAGGAAATAGTATCTCATTGCTAATGGTGATTCATCCTCATCATTCATTTCTTCCCATATTTCTTCTAAGGCTGCTATTACAGGATGGAAATCTTTAAACAACCTAATCACTAATACATATTGTTCTGTTGATCTTAGCATTATTTGTTTAGCCTCTTGAAGGCCACCTAGTTCTTGGTGAAACAAAAGCAACCTTCGTGTAATCCTTTCTAAGGCTCCTACGGTGTTTCTTGGCTCCCTTATTCTTTTTAAGGCCTTAATGGCTCGGATATCTTGGTAGGTTAAAGCTCCATTCATTTTTAACTGAAACATAAACA
The DNA here is from genome assembly GCF_963169125.1 of Humulus lupulus. Lineage (NCBI taxonomy): Eukaryota > Viridiplantae > Streptophyta > Magnoliopsida > Rosales > Cannabaceae > Humulus > Humulus lupulus. Next base: position 106,936,352 of record NC_084797.1, on the reverse strand, counting down.
CTAAAGTTGTTAGCTATACACATAGACAAAGTAACTTGTAACTTGTAACTTGTAACTTAAACACTTACTTGGCGGTCCGATTCGGAGCTTTGAGCATGTGTATCGAGGAGAACTTCATGCGAAGGAACCGTTTGCTCTGATACCAACTGTAACGACCCACTAATCTAGACTACTTGGACCATTAACGAATCTATACATAAATCTTACATTTTTGCGGAAATACCATAATTTTATTGAAAACTTATGGAAACAAAGGTTACTTTCATAAAATAAGTAGGACATGGGTACCCATTGTCTTTAAAACAAAAATAACTTAAAAACTAAAAAGGGTTACATAGAAAATGCGGAAAATACATTTAAAACCATAAAAGCATAAACAAGACTACATCCTCGAATCGAATAACGCTCGGCCCCTTGACTCCATTCACCATCGATACACATCCTCTAAGCGTCACGAATCTTTCCGCCTCTAAAGCTTATTTCCTGCACATAAACAGAAAGGAATGAGCCTAATGCCCAGCAAGGAAAATCTAACACATAGTCATAAACATAAACATAATGTCATAATAACGTAAAGACATATCATAACACATAATACACTTATTATAATGGCCATTATTACTTGGGGTCCCATAGACTAAACAAGCATATGCCCATGGGATTAGTGGGGTCCTACTAGCTAAGTAGGTCATATGCCCATAACCCATTTGGGGTCTTGTTAGTCATATGGGTCATATGCCCAAGCCTACAAACATACACATATACATATCATAACACTTTTAATAACATAAATCATATAGATAACATAAGCACATAACATGTTGATTCTAGCCTATTTTCCTTACCAAAGTTACCGGGATTATGGACGGAGTTGGGACTTTTGGAACACTCCTAAAACCATAAGAAAGAGTGAGTCTAAAGAAAGGAGATGAAATGAAAGAGATGGAAAGACTAAACCATAAAAACATACTTACCAACTTATATGCTTAAGAGCTTGGATTCCCTAACCAAAATAAGAATAAGGTTAGGGGACTGAGTAGAAGGTTTTGAGAAAAGAAATAACATAGAATACAGAAAGGACTAGAGTTTTGGGTTTACCTCAAAGATTGCAAGATCAATCTAACATCCACCGAAATACTATAACACTCACTTACTTCCCAAGTGTTTGATAAGCTTATGATGTTTAAGCTTATAGTTTTTCCCCAAACCAAGTGTTTACACTCTCTCACTCACTTAACACTAGCAGCCTCTGAACTTAGAGCAAATGGTGAATAATGGCTGGGTACTAGGTCCTATTTATAGAGTTTGGGAATGAAAATATCTTGATTTTACTTGAATAAAAATAATGGCCTTTTAGGTGAAAATCATTTGAATAATCGTTCAGCAGAGGCTGAAGACTCGTTCAGAAGATGCTGGACTGTTGAAGGAGTTTGAATGGCTGAAAGGAAATGAATTCAAAAGAGTTTGAATCCATGCTGAAGGAGGCGATATATCGCCCCCTGTAGGCGATATATCGCCTGGGCCAGTATGCCCGAGGCGACCGTGCATCGTTTCGTGTTTTCCGTATCTACGTGCTGCGACATATCGCCCCCTATAGCTGCGATATATCGGCATACGCTGAATATTTAAACACGAAATTACACATTTTTAGCTAGGTTTGAATGGAGTAAACAGCCTTGACTAAGCCCTCAACGTACTCAAAGCTGCTGACTGACCCTATAACATTCAAACTTTACTCCTTATTATATTTAATCCTCAAAAATCTTAATCCTTAATTACCATTCAAAACATGTGCTTAAAATCCTATTGGTTGATGTCTAAACCTTATAATATAATAATATAATCCTTAATATCAGTCACTTTAATCAAACCTTAGGTTATACTTAATATTCTTAAACTATAGGTTAAACTTAGAAAATCTATAAGTACTACTATGAGTGTCCAAATAATTCCCGGTCTGAACCAAAAATCCACAATAACAAAGATAATGCTATAAATACTATCATACTATTATCTATCTTAGCTAAGTAAAGTTCTTGGACTCTACATACCCCTAGACTCCTCTCGAGCCGGGTATAAAATCCCGTTGTGACTTTTGAGTTATCTAGCTCTCTAGGACCGTCTCGGCACATGCATCACATTGATATCACCACACCCACGTGGTACAAATCACATAACATAATTATCACGTTTATGCCCTCAACGGGCTAAAATTATCACATAACATAATACACATAATCATGCATCTCAAATACTCAAATAGTCATATAACATGCTTTAAATCATAATCATGCATCTTAATTATTAAATTCACACATACTTCTCATTATGCCCTCCAGGCACACTAATCAAGGCCCTTAAGCCTTATTAGCAAGTTTGGGTCGTTACAAAGTCATAACCCTAGCCAATGAGCTATGGGGACTTTACGTCAATTGGTATTTGAATGAGAATGGATCGGGGGCAGGAATTATCCTAATCACGCCAATAGGAAATCATTTTCACTCAGCCTTATGGTTTGGTTTTGAGGCATCAAATAACGAGGCTGAATACGAAGCACTACTAGCAAGACTTCGGATAGCTTCCAAGCTTAAAGCAAAAGCCATCCATTGCTATAGTGATTCCCATTTGGTTGTCAACTATATTTTAGGAGAATATCAGGCTCGGGGAATCAAAATGGCATCTTACTTGGAGAAGTTCAAAGCAGCAATCGGCCAATTCGAGCTCTACACCATTGAACAAGTTCCGTGGGAGCAAAACTCGAATGCAGATGCTTTGGCTCGACTCGCCATAATCAAGGAAGCTGATACACTCAATGTGGTGTCGGTTGAGTTTCTACTGGTCCCAAGTATAGCCAAGGCTAAAAAAGATGACGTCAACATGATTATCTCTCAACCTACTTGGATGACTCCCATACTTGACTACCACGAAACCAGAAGCCTCCTAGCCAACCAGAATGAGGCTAGAAAACTTATGTACAAGATACCAAGGTATACTATCATGGAAAGAAAATTATACAGAAGGGGATATTCTATATCATTTCTAAGGTGTGTAACTCCACTTGAAGCTAGAATTTTTTTAGAAGAAATTCATGAGGGATTTTGTGGAGACCACACCGAGGGGCATAGTCTATCAAAAAACGTGATTAGGCAAGGATACATTTGGCCTACAATTAAAGCAGAATCATTCGAATATGTCAAGCTCTATGACAAGTGTCAGCGGTTCGCTTTAATCTTGCGAGTTCCACCAACCGAGCTCACCATGATGAGCTCTCTGTGACCATTCGCGGCATGGGGAATCGACCTCATAGGATCCTTACCAACGGGAAAAGAAGGAGTAAAATATGTCGTAGTTGCTGTTGATTACTTTATGAAGTGGACTGAGGCGAAACCTCTGGCCACTATCACCTCGAAGAAAGTTCTGGATATCGTGGTTGAAAATATAATCTGCAGATATGGCGTACCAAGTAAAATAGTGTCAGATAACGGAACCCAGTTCGATAGCAAACTATTCACACAAATTTGTGAAAAGAATATGATAATAAAAAAAAATTCCTCAGTAGCCCATCCATAAGAAAATGGTCAGGTCAAAGCTACAAATAAGACTCTAAAGAGCTCTATTAAGAAAAGGCTCAAAGAGGCTAAAGGAAAATTGCTAGAAGAACTACCACAAGTCCTATGGGCCTATAGAACGACAGCTTGGACCAAAATAGGACATACCCCCTTCTCCATGGCTTACAGTTGCAAAGTTATGCTGCCTATTGAGGTCGAAATCCCAACAATCAGACGCGAAGCATATGACCAGACCCCAAACTAGTCCCAACTTGTATAAAATCTAGACCTAATTGAAGAAAGACAAGACAAAGCCCAACTTACAAACGATGCATACCAGCAAAGGGCTACAAGGTACTTCATTAAGAGAGTTCAAGACAAAAAATTTGGATTGGGAGAATTGGTTCTCAGACGCGTGTTTTTGGACACACGAGAGCCCTCTGCAAGCGTGCTCGGGCCTAATTGGGAAGGACCCTATCAAATTGGATCCATTATTCGACCTAGTGTTTATAAACTAGTGAGATTAAATGGAGAATTGTTCCCACGAGCTTGGAATGGTGAACATCTACTGTAATGCCCCAAATTTCCTAATAAGGTTTGGGACCTTGATTAGGAGGTCGGGAGGGCCATAATTGATTTATTATAGTATTTAATGATTATATGCATGTTTATGTGAATTATATTATCATATGATGGTGAATGCATGCATATGGGAGGATTTATTATTGTGAGGGTATTTTGGTAATTTGGCCACTGCGGGCGTAATTGTATATTTTGGGTGCGTGGTTGTGATTAATTATTATAGCCACATTATAAGTGTAACGCCCTACTCCCTTAGAGCCGTTACCAAGTGAGTTTTTAAAAGAAACTTAGTGCAAAGAACTCGTTACCGAGGTTTTTAAAACCAAAGTGTGACTAAGCAAAAGTTAAGGCTGTAATCTTTTGAAAATGCTTTACTTTATTGAAAACTTCAAGTATATAACATCTGGGATCCCAAAATAAGGTTTGAAAACTATTTACAACTTCAAATAAGTTTACAGTTGATTAGTTATTAAAATCACAGATTATTACAGCCATTTTTTCGTAAATACCCCCAACCAAAGCAGTCGGGCAGGCCAAACATGTACACGTCGCTTCATGCTCTCCGTACTCATGGCTGGTTGACTCATTCTATGCCTTTACCTGCAACACAGAGAACCCGTGAGCTGAAGCCCAGCAAGAAAACTCATACAGTTCATGACGTGTGCAAATTAAACAGTTAACATATCCAGTAATCCGCAGATAAACAAGTCAGCCATCAACTAAGCAAAAACGGCCATGCCGCCTCAGAAGCCTTACCAAAGCCTGGGGTTTCGGTCCTCACCACAAGGATATCCCATTGATCCACTGGGTCCTACCCTGATTATAAGCATCCCATGTGCTAAGTGTTACTTCCGGCCCCGCTGCCGTTCTCGGCACCTTTGTCGTTCTCGCTACTATAATCACACATAGTATAATTCAAATAACATTCAAACATATAACAATTCAATAAAAACTATACCATAATCATGTAATACCATTTAGGGCCGTGCTCTGCATTAACACTATGGGTCCATGCCCTGTCCTACGGGTGCTACAGTTTTCCTTACCTATATCCCGAGCTTCACAATGCACCAAAGTCACGAGCACGGTCCTCTATCTCGAGCCTCTCCAAGAACCTAGTCACAACACATATAAAACACTCTTTAATATTAACCAATCTAAAACCATTTCCTGGGACCATTCCCGCACTCTCGGGACCTCTAATTCCTTAAAACAATACCTAGGAACCATCCCCCGAGTCCCCGGGAAAAAGCCCTAAAAACCCAATTTTTGGCTGTCAAAATTGGCCTAGGGCTGCGGCACTCCCTTCAAGGGCCGCGGTGCCCAGCGGCTTGCCCTCCTCCTGATGCAACCTCGCGCCGCGGCGCCCAAGAACAGGGTCGCGGCGCTCCTACGCGAACCCAGAAATCTGGGTTTTTCCTTTGCATTTCCTCGAGCCAAAACACTCCCAAATCATCCCAAACTCACACCTAAGACCCAAAACCAACTCAAAACTCCAAATAGACCATTCAACAACCCATAAACATCACAACCCAGCTCAATAACACAATCACACTCAAAATCCACCCATTTGATTTCAACTTCAGAAATTTAAACCCATAAACCAAACCCATAAACCAAAGCTTGAAAAGCTTAAACCATGCTTCAAATTTCCTAAACCACAACAGAAACAAATCTTAAAATTGCATAGAATCCTTACCTTAAGTGGAGAATTCACCCTTTGCTTCCTTGATTCATCTCCAAGTCTCCAAATTTCAGCTCCTTCTCCTCTTCTTCTTCTTCTTGCCCTAGCTTTTCTTCTTCTTGTTTTTCTTTTCTTCTCTTCTAATTTTATCAAAACCAAACAATGAAAAGCCTAAACCGAGTACCCCATATAACCCAGCTGCAATTTGTCTAAACCCCTTGCCAAATGACCATTTTACCCCTCCTTACCTATCCTTTCCTAACTAAACCTCAAGGGCTCACTTGTCATTTCCTATCTATTACAATTCTACCATTTCTCCCTCTAAACCTATTACTCTCTATGGTTACTAACAGTTACATAAGTTACCATATTACCAGTTACCATAATCTCTCAAGAACTAAGTTACAAAATCCCCGAAATACCCCTAGGCTCCTCCCGAGCCGGGTATAAAATCCCGTTGTGACTTTTGAGTTAACTAGCTCTCCAGGACCGTCTCGGCACGTGCATCACAATAATAACACCACTCTCATGTGGTACAAATCACATAATACAATTATCACATATATGCCCTCAGCGGGCTAAAATTACCAATTTACCCCTATCATACAAACGAGGTCCACATGCATATTTATTTCACCTAAACATGCATACTAACCACATAATCATTTAAATTCACACAAATTAATGCAATATAACAATTATTGCCCTCCAGGCACACTAATCAAGGCTCCAAGCCTTATTAGCAAATTTAGGTCGTTACAATAAGGTGGATTGGTTCGAGCTATTCGACATGAGACGATCATGAGATGCAAGTGTTCAGTCTAGTCATAATGGGTTTAAGTTTGGGGCTCGGGGTGAGTCTCGGGGTGAATTTAATGATTAGAGCATTACCGGGAATTAAAGGGTAATGGGATATGATTTATTGGTATTTGGGAATATTGAGAATAGCGGGAATTGGAGAGCGTTAATTATGATTAACGGTATAGGTTGTAAAGGACGGTTTTACCCTTGGCAGTGCTTAGAAGCCTTTAAATGACCTAGGGGAATTTAGGTCATTTGGCTTGGATATACAAGAGGTTTAGTAGGCTGTAGAAGGCAGAGTAAAACAGAGCCTATCCTCTCTTTCTCCCTTCCATCCCGTACAAACTTCCTCCCTCACCTTTCTTTGGATTTTGAGAGCTCAAATGGAGGTGTTGAGCTAGGGGATTAAAGGTGGAAGCTAGGGAACCTGTAACAATCATCAAAGGGGATTCAAAGCTGTGTTTGAGGTGAGTTTTAGCCTTTGAACTCAGGTGATACTCTGTTTTCTTCTTTGGTTTTTCAGCTTTGATTTCTTACTAAAATTTTGGATTCAAAGGGGTTTTGATGGATGATAAGATTGGGTTTTGATGAGGGGAGGTTATGGGTGTTGTCTAGGGGTTTAATTATATGTTTGGAGGAGGTTTAGAGATGGTTTGAGAGGGAAAACACAGGGTTAAGATTCTGGTGCGTGTGGCCGACTTAGCTGGTCTGGGCTGGGCGCCGCGGCGCAGCAGGGGTGCGCCGCGGCCCTTAGCGTCTGGCAGGGGGGAGCCTTTCTATTTGAGGGCGCGCCGCGTCGCAGCATGGGAGGGTCGCGGCCCTTAAGGCCATTTTGACCAAAAACATGTTTTTAAGCTTGGGGATTCAAGCTATAGGCCTCGGGGTTGTACCTAGTACCCGGTTAAGTGGGGATTGATGTCCCGGAGGCTAGATATTGGTTTGGGAATTTGCGTTGACCATTTTTATTGATGGTATCTTATATTTGGTTATGACTAGGTGACCGCTAAAGGACTAAAAGTTGATCGTTCTCAAGGGTCGTTCTTTTAATCATTCTAGCTCGACTTTGAGGTAAGAAAGCTGCACCCTGTGTAAACATGACATGCATGGCTATTATGATGCATGTTGGTTGATTACTGAGTATGACATGCGTGGTTATCATTGATGCATGTCGGTTGATTATTATGTGTGACATGCATGGCTATTCTTGATGCATGTTGGTTGACTATTAAACGTGACATGCATGGCTGTTATTGGTGCATGTTGGATGGTTGAATATATTGCATATGATGCATAAGAAACATGTGAATAGGACATGCTTTGTATACTGGATGTGATATGGTTCAGAACTTGAGCCTCTGTGTTAATGCATAGTCCTAATTGTACTGGTATCTGTTAGTAAGCATGCTAAATACCTTGTTTATGGGCATTGGACGTGTGATATATGTTTGGTGGCATGGCTTACCTGTGTATGGCTCTGACTTATTAGTCAGAATTGACAATGGTGTCAGATCCATCTGTGAAGCTGTGACTTATTAGTTGAGTTCACCACGGGCTGAGCACTGGTCGTGTTTAACCGACCCAAGGGTCAGAAATGGCAGTGCGTTGTGAGCGCTGGGCCGATTAAAGATTGGATCTAATTGAGTTTGGCATTGAATGACTCATATGGGGTATTAATGCTAGACCGAACGGAAGATCAATGAGAACTATAAGCGCTTGCCTGGTCTACGACCAGATGACTATAGCCAAGGTATATGACCCCGGTGACCGTTTGTCACATGGCTAAGGGACGTTGTCCATAGTTTCGACTCTAGAGTCGTGAGGAGGGTTATGTTGGTGACTAATCACCATGCACCTATCCTAACCAAGCTTATGAAGGAACACTTATCAGTTGAGCCATGGTGACCCTATCGTCACGTGGCTAGAGGGAGCGATGCTCATTTTGTGACTTTTGGCTATTGTCACCTATCTGGATGGGCCATTGGTTCCAAATGGTTACTATGGTTATAGTTGATATTATATCATGTTATATTGTGTTTTCTTGCTGGGATTCGGCTCACGGGTGCTACGTGGTGCAGGTAAAGGCAAGAAGAAGCTGGACCATCCTTGAGTTGGAGAGCTTAGGTGATGACGTGTACATATGCAGCTGCTCGTCCGCCACGGCCGAGGTTTAAAGTGGAACTAGGGTTGAACCCTGTTTTGCGGCTTAGAACGGCCTGTTGTAAATATTTTCTGTAATAAACTCTGAAATTATATTTTCAGGATCCCAATGTATAAATTAAACGTTCTAGTGAAACATTACATCTTAACCAAAATGTTTAATCCCTAAACCGCTAATCATACTTAGTTCACGATTTTGGCCAAACGACTCGATTAGCGAGTTTAGTGTTGTTTGCAAGGCACACCGTAACGGTCCCAGTAGTTGGGGCGTTACATCTACAACCTTATTATCAGTAATGAAGGAATGATGTTTATTCAGTTGTAACAAATCTTGTACTTAATTCTTGCTTTTTATTAATAAAGCACTTATTTTTATTCCAATATTTTATATTTTTATTTTTATACTTTTTGCAAGCTCTCAAAATTCAATAACCTAAGATTGCAGTCATAGGATATTAAGGGCGCATAAGTGGTATACAATCATACCATGAGCTTGAAAATATAGCATCAATAAAAATAAAATAAAATTAGTCAAAGTGCATGGATTATGTGTTGGGGTTTTATGCCCTAATTAAAACTCAATTTCTTTGTAATCACATTTTATTATCAATAAAATAATAGAAATTATTTTTTTTTTACTTGGTCAATCACTTGCTCTCATGTTTTATTTTCATGATTATTTGTTTAATATAAACTTCTATTAAATCCCAAGCATATAGTCAATCATATTCATAGTGACGTAATCACATTGGAGTATAAATATGATTATATGTTCAAAATAAGTTATTCCTAAGATTAGTCAGTGCACATGATTTACACTGACTTGCCAATCTACGATATGATCTCCTTACACATCACGGTGTTATGTTCTTTCGAGAACATTAGCAAAGTAGATAAGATCGAATGTATTTGTTACATCGGACTAGACCGATATTGACAGTAGACAAAATAAGTAAACATATTGTTATTATTTATTCTAGTCATACCATATAGTTGACCATAGGTCAATTCAATCTCAATTATGAGTGGTTAGTATTCTAACTAATTGTATTATTTGAGTTCTTTGACTTGTTCGTTACCAACTTACCCTACAGACTAGCCTATACTTACATCTTGGGAACTCGGTAGTATAATTGAGTGGGAGTGTTAATCATAGATATGAACATCTATAGCTTCTGATAAAGAAGTGAAATGATGGTTCCCATTTAGTTTGGTTCAAGGTGCTAAATGATAGAGATCTCATTTCAGTAATTAATATTAGTTTACTGAAATATCATTTACAAGGAACTAAGTGTTTTAAGGATAAAATACAGTGAGGGGTAAAACAGTATTTTAGTCTCATCTCATTGTAGACCGTCTATAGAGGATTGAGTGAAAATTATGGTTGTAACAATGGATAATTAATAACGTATCTATATTGCTTATAGAGCGTTCTATGAATTAAAGAGTGCAATTCTGAGTCTTTAGTGGAGTCACGAGGAATTAATAAGTTAGTAAATTTATTTGTTAGAATTATGATAACTTAATGGAGCTTGATTTCATAGGTCCATGGTCCCCACTGTACCTTGGATAAAATCATCTAGCTAGTCTCAATTAATTGATTTAATTATCAATTAGAATTATTAAAGTTGACAAGGTCAATTTTGGATAGTTTCACAGAGTTATGTAATTAAGAGAAGAAAAGAGAAATTAGGGCAAATTTATTAATTAATATAAATTTGTGTCTAAATTAATAAATAAGTTTAAATCAAGGTTCAAATTATAAATAATTTATTTTATAAAGGATTTAAATAATTATTTAATTAATTAATCAATAGAAAATAATACAGACCTTGATTTTAAGTCCAACGGGTTTATAATTAAATGGAACATTTCACGGACCTAAAGCCCATGAAAATTTTGACCTAGGGCTAATAATTGGTTATTATTCTATTAATTTTTTAATTAAAACAAATGGTCTAATTGAGTCTATAAAAGGAGTTCTAAGTGAGAGTTGAAATAACACTTGTTTCTGAGAAGATCAAAAGATCTAGTAGGTTTTAGATTCTCTCTATAGCATAAGTTCTTTTTTCGAAGCCTTAATATTCTTTTCTCTTCTTCTCTCTATATCCATCTCGTGTGTTGAGAATTGTCCACCCTAGTCTAGGTGATTCTAAGGTTACTTTGGAAGACTGTGAAGAAAATTGAAGAATGGTTCAGTTTCTTGGTGATACCCTGCGACAAAAAGGATACAAGGGTTAGAGAAACTGAAGGAATGACTCTATCATTCCGCTGCATATAATGTTAGTGTTCTTATCATTATCTCTGTATGAATTCAATTTTAGAAACATGTTCTAGATTATCTTATATTAATATGTTTAATATGAAAATAAACATGATCCTATATAAGTTTTCCTAACAACTGGCATCAGAGCCTTTGGTAATCTTTATTTTCATGCATGAACATGTTAAAAATAGAATTATTTGATGTGTTGAGTAATTGGATGGATTTCATGTTTTTATGAAGCATATTGAATTTTATGTTATTATTAGCAATTTTAGGTTATTTTAGTTGTGTTTTTTATGCCATTAATTTTTATAAATGTTTTATTTTGTGTAAAATATGGTAAAAATTAATTAGAAAACGATTTTGGTTTGAAAAAATTGCACAAAAAATATTTTCTGAATTTTTTTTGCATGGCTGCTCACCCGCGCGCATCACCCCCTGCGAGCACACCAGCGTGCGTCCCCCTCTGTGCGTGCGCACCAACATGCGTCTCCTCTGCCTCAGCCACGGTGAATAGTACGGGTACTATTCATCCAATTTTTTTTTTAAATTAAAGAAAATAAAATATGAAATTGATATTTTGTAACAAACCCAAAAATATCAGATATAATTTATCATTTAAAAATATTTTTTAAAATAAGATATTTTTGTTGTTTGATATTTCAAAAATTAGATATTTTCTACAAAGATTTAGCACTACCCTTTGCCTGTTTGAAAGACAACGGATCATCATCATGTGTGTCCCCAACGACCATGTTGGTTTCACCATCCATACGATAGCAGATCGGGGTACGAGAAACCATCCCACTATGATGAGGCATTGTAACTGTCTGAACCAAAACTGTAGTTTCTTTTTCTTCCTCGTTAATCTCAACTTGCGTCACTCGAGGAAGATCAGTAGGAATATTTTCGTTTTCATCAACTTGCGTTGATGGAATCGGAATAGTACGAATAGCTAAGTTATATTGCAATTCTGCAAGACTACTTTGCTACGAGATTTGAAATTAGACATGTAGTCCTCTTCATGAAAAGTAGCGGGACACCCCCAGATTCTATAATGACGCAAACTAGGTTCACAACCATTCCATAGTTCTAAAGGTGTTTTGGAGATAGCTTTAGATGACACGACATTTAAAATGTCACACGCAGTCTATATGGCATGTTCCCAAAAAGAGATCGAAAGAGTTGAATAACTAATCATGGAGCAAACCATTTCCATTAACGTGCGATTCTTACGCTCTGCAACACCATTTTGTTGCAGAGTACCGAGGGCAGTACGTTGATATAATATCCCAAGTTCAGCTAAATGATCTTGGAACTGCATAATTATGTATTCTCCACCTCTATCAGATCGCAAAATCTTTAATGTTTTACCTAATTGGTTTTGAGCCATTGCAAGGAATTCCTTGAACTTCTCAACTGTTTCAGATTTCCTATACATTAGGTAAAGACACGAGTATCTCGAGTAGTCATCAATGAAAGTGATGAAATACTCATAACCACCCCTCACTTGAACATTCAGCGGTCCACAGACATCTAAATGAACCAGCCCTAGTGGTTCTATGGCCCTTTCTCCTTTTGCAGAGAATGGACGCTTGATCATTTTACCCTCGAGACAAGATTCGCAGACAGGTAGGTCACCCATTGTGAGTTCCTTCAAAGGCCCAACCTTTGTTAGTCTTTTTATCCTATCATAGTTAATATGACCAAGTCGGAGATGCCAAAGATATGTCAAGTTATCGTTATCGATCTTTTGTCGTTTGGCAATCCTAGATCTAGCTACTTTAAATAACTCGTTATTAAAAGTGGAGAGTTCGATAGGTCGTAAAAAGTTATAGCCCGTTTTCCATATATCCAACACACAATTCACATTCATTCAATGAAATTGATATATTAAAACTTGTGAAAGTTACAGCAAAATGTTGTTGATGTAATAAAGAAACTAAAATTAAATTCCGACTAAAGTTTGGAATAAAATAAACATTATTTAAAACTAAATATTTATTTCCAAAATTTAGAAGAGCTTGTCCTCTTGCTTCAACGTTCACAAAAGCTTCATTTCCGACTCTAAACTTCAGCTCATCTTCCTTTACTGGTGTCCAATTGCTAAGTAGCTTGGGTTCCTCTAGCCTTAAGAGTTGGGCAATCCTTTTTCCAATGCCCAGTCTCCTTGTAGTTGAAACATGCTCCTTTGGCTTTCTTAGCAGCGGGTTTTGCCCCAGCATGTTTTGCAGCACCTCCAGCTGGTTTTGCAGTAGTTGTGGCCTTGCCCTTCTTGTTGTTTCTCTTATTCCTCTTGTTGCCTTTCGAGGATGAAGCTAAGTTAGCTTCTCCAGGAGTGACCTTAGTAGCAGTTGCATGCTTCTTGTCATGTCCCTTACTTGGTCCACCATTGATACCTTCAAACATTTGAAGCTCGTTCATGAGTTGAGTCATTCCGTACTTCAGTTTGTTAAGTAAGTAGTTGGTGGTGATTGGAAGAAAACTGGGAGCAAGACTATTTAGAATAAGCCCCACTTGAGTTTCCTCGTCTATGATGGCTCCTTGTAATTCTGCCTCTTGAAAGTAGTTCGTCATCTTGATGAAGTGATAAAAAACAAGCATTCCAGGCGCCGTCGTGGCATTAGCATACTTCTCTGTTGCCTCGAAACGAGCTTGTCCAGATTTGGGTTCGAACATTTCCTGAAGCTGCTCCATGATTTCATAGGCAATTTTGACATCCTCCAGCTTCATCCTTAGTGTAACGCCCTAAACTCTAGGGACCGTTACGGTGTGCATTTTAAACAGTGCTAAACTCGCTAATCGAATCATTCGTCCATAATCGTGTAACTAAGTATGATTAGCGATTTAGGGATAAAAATTTTGGTTAAGATATAACGTTTCACTAAAATGTTTACTGTATACATTGGGATCCCAAAAATATAATTTAAAGGTTAATTACAACAAAATATTTACAACTAGCCGACCTAAGCAGCAAAATAGGATTTAACCCTAGTTCTTCTTTAAACCCTCGGCCTTTGCGGTCAAGCAGCCGCATATGTACACATCGTCACCTAAGCTCTCCAACTCAAGGATGGTCTAGCTTTATTTTACCTTTACCTACATCACATAGCACCCGTGAGCCAAAGCCCATCAAGAAAACTCAATATGCTCATGAACAGTAATAACATGTCATCAAATCATATTGTGCATGCCTAGCAATAATAGCCTTAATCACGCATGCAAATAAGATCAAATAATGATGGTTGTGGGCCCTACCCTCCTGTACGAATGACTAACAAGTCAATCCTAAACAGATGAGTGGTTAACAATGGAGGTTCTGATAACCATGTTGGGGCTTATAGCCCTAATAAAATGAGTGACTGAGGAGTAAGTCACTAGCATGGGATCTGCACCCTTAGATGAGTGACTGATGAGCAAGTCACTAGCATGGGATCTGCACCCTTAAATGAGTGACTGATGAGCATGTCACTAACTTAAACCAAATGAGTGACTAAGGAGTCACTAGTGTGGGTTCTGTACCCTTAGCCATGTGACGATGCAGTCACCTGGGCCTTCTGGCCCTGGCTCTGAGTGACTAGCCATAGACTAGACAAGCACCTATAGTTTTCATCGAACTTGAGGTCGGTCTGACATTAACGCTCATGATGAGTCATTCAATGCAGATGTCGATTAGATCTAATCTTTTCGGCTCTACGTTCATGATGCTTATGCCGCTCCTAACTCATAGGTCAATAACATACGACCAGTGCTTAGTATTGCTGTCGAACTTAACTAGTAAGTCACAGCTTCACAGTCAATTCTGACACCATTGTCGATTCTGACTAGTAAGTCAGTGCCACGCACAAGTAAGCAATGCTACCAGGTACATATCATATGTCAAATATCTAAATGTGGGGCATTCAACATGCTTACTTAACAATTGCTAGCATTATTAGGATCATGCACAAACACAGAGACTCAAAGCTCTGATTAATCTCATATTCCACCTTCATGGCATGCACTGACCACATGTTTCTCGCACATCACATGTATCACATACTGGGTGCAGTTTTCTTACCTCTGGTTCGAGCGAGAAATACGTTAAGAACGACCCTTGAGAACAATAGATCCTTTAATTCCTTAGCACTCACCTAGTCATAACCAAATACAATCTCCAATTAATGAAATCAACAATAAAAGGGTCTTGACCTAAACCTCACTCCCGGGACCCCGAATTGTACCCAAACGGTGAGTAGATTCGATCCCGGGCCTTAGGAATGGAAACCCTGAGCCAAAAACCCTCAAAAATGCCTAAAACAGGATTCTGAAGAAACAGGGTAGCGCAGTAGCACTACCCCCCTAGCGCCCCAGCGCTCTAGGCAGATTGGCAAACCCTCAGCTAGCGCTGTAGCGCCCCCTTGTGGGCGGTGTAGCGCTACTACTAGGCAGAAATGCCCTGGTTCTTCTCCCCTTCGACTCCACCATTTCCAACCTAAACTAAAAGCTCCCAAACCTCATTTAAACCCCCCAAATGAACCCAAAAACCATCTACATATGACCTAGGCATCATAACCTAAGCAACCCTTGCCAAAAATTCCCATTAAAACTCAACTTTCAAACCAAAAATCCTGAAACTCATTGAGAAAACAGTGTAGGAACTAAGTTTTTCATGGTTAGAAACTAACCTCAATCTCAGCTTAGCACCCTCTTCAATGGTGGAACACAACCCTAGATTAGCAAAGCTTGGTTCCCTGACTTGGTTCCTCAAAAGAAGCTTCAAAATCCAAATAGAAATGGAGAGGAAATGATGATCGGGAGAAGGTGAATAAGGAGACTCTGTTTTCTACAACCTTCTAAGCTTTAATGGCTGGAATATACCCTTTAGGGTAAAAAGAAGAAAATGCCCCTAGGACATTTAAAATCCTTTAAAGGCTTCCAAGGGTAAAATCATCATTTCCTGCCTATCTCGTTAATCATAATTAACACCCTCCAATTCCCGATATTCTAACCATTCTCAAATGCTAACAAAACATATCCCATTACCCTTTAATTCCCGACAATGTTCTAATCACCAAATCACCCCGAGACTCACCCCGAGCCTCGAAATTAACCCCGTTATGACCAGACCGAAAACTTGCATTCCATGATCGTCTCATGCCGAATGGCTCGAACAAATCCACATATAACGTGGTATTATTCATAATTCACCCACATGCATGAAAATACACAATCACGCCCTCAACCAGCCAAATTACCAAAAGGACCTTATAATTAAAAATGGACTCATATGCATGCATTTATCATCATATTATAATATAATTCACATAAACATGCATATAACTATTTAATGGCATATTAAATCAATTATGGCCCTCCCGACCTCCTAATCAAGGTCCTAAACCTTATTAGGGATTTTGGGGCATTAAACTTAGCGTGTCCGACATGCTAGCTAGCATGTACGCCTTGGCTTTGTTGTTGGCAACGAGCCAACGCTCGTACTTCTCCCTTGATTCTTTTAATGATAAATTACCAAGGACGTAAGGGCAAACTTCAGTCATAACAAACTTAGAGTTGTCGCCGATCAATACAATTTTGATGTTTGACTTCCATTTGGAAAAATTCTCTTCAGTGAGAAGTTTCTTGGAGAGAAGGGAGAAAATGGGAGTCAACATAGAGCTACAATTATCAATAAGTATAAATCAATTTTTTGTTTAACAAACATTTTGAAATAGCTCAAACATATAAAATATGCATAGATGTGTAAAATATTAAAAAACACATATCTACTCTTTCTAAGGTATTTTAACTAGCCATGAATACATGTGTTCCGGTAGGCGAGAATCACAAATCCACTTAGTTAAATAGAGAAAAAATTTCAATTAAAAATATTCTAAAACTATTATTAATAACCTTCTTATTCGTTCAAAGTCACGAAATCCAATTATTTCGAACTTTATTAGTTAGACCCATGATTTCGATTATTAAAGACTTAGTTCTCATAGTCATCGTAAGGATGAGTCTATAAGGGTTTGATCTATAACTATCTATCCTAAGAAATTTAACCTTGTTAAAAGTCCAGTGAACAACATCCATAGGGAGACGTAACCAAAGCGCCATAAGGCCCCACTAAACTCTAACCTTTTAAATTTATAAAACTAGGTTTTTTATATTATTTAAAATAATTAATAAACCTTAGTATAAACTTCTTTTAATTCTAAAATACCCATTTAAATCCACTTTAAATATTTGGAATTAATGTGTTACTAATCAATTAATTTAGGTTCAACTAGAATTAACCTAATACAATCAAGTCCAACTTAGGTAAATGAGCCTTAACAATTTGAGCTTGCATGGAAGAGAGTTGGGTCCAGTATGTCGTTCCCAGTACAAGGCCCCCTAACTTCTATACAGAACGCAAAAGATAGGAATTTAAACCTTCATTTTATTGATCGTTATTCAATTGATTAGTTTCAATCTAGTTGTTGACGCGGTTCTTTGGCAACAGATAATTAAGAGAAAAAGAGAAAGAGATTAGTACTAAAAGTAGAACCATCACAGATAGGAAATCTTTGGGGAAAGAACTAGGTGACTCGAGACACGTTTTTAAGTGGTTCGAAGGTTAAAATCCTTCTACTCCACTAGTCAATATTATTGATCTTTTCTGGGTAATTGGTTTACAAAGTATATAGTTCTTCAAAGACTATTTTTTCCAACCTCTATCAACTCCCAGGGTCTCCATATTTATAGGAGAAGGCACCTAGAAGTTGGTAGGGAGGTCATCCCGTGACCTTACCATTTGTCATATCAAGTCTGTGATATTCATGATTAATTCCTAAACCTGACACACAAGTGTGGTCTAATCAGTATGGAAGGAGATAATGGGCCGCACGGCCCAACTCGTCCGTGGGTGTCTGAATACGCACGTTCCTGTTGCGTGTCCGAGAAGTCAGGGGGATATTGGACACGTGATGGCAGGAATATGCACGTTTATCTTGCGTGTTGACTTCCCATAGGGTTAGAGCTTCCTGAGAAGCTCGCTACCGGAGCAATCCATAACCCGAGCTTATCTGTCCGTGGTCGCCGGATGTTATTCCCAGCTCCTAGTGCAACAAACGCGAGCTGGAAAGGGCCCGTCCTGGAAATAGAGCCTCTGGCCTGTGGGAGCCTCGGACTAAATCATATTTAGTCCGAGCCTCGTCCTGCTAAACAGCCGCGTGAAAACCAGGGCGTACATCTGCCCCCCAAGCTCCTGCTCGTGGTCCATGACGTCAGATATGGGAGACCATAGTAGGGGCTTTTAGACTTCCCCCACAACCCTTCGTATTCCATGCTTTTCGCAGGCGTCTGATACGTGGAACGCCGTGGGTGGCGACGGTACACTCTACGAGAACCGCATTAAATGGCCTAGCCTACTGTCCAGCCGTCGTTTCACATTTCGAGTGGAGGGTCTCCCAAGGGCCTTTTACACGTGATCCTTCCCGTGTATAAAAAGGGGTGGTCATCCCACGCACGGGCCACCTTACCATTCAAAACCTCTCAAATTTCCTTCTTTTCTCTTTGACCTTCCGAAGAACAAAACCCTCATTTCCATTGCTCTCATCTTCTCCGTTCACGAAGTTTAAGCGTACGAGTTCCTTCAAAGCCTTGGAGACCACTGTGCCAACGAAGCTCCTACCAGCGCAGCAACCTCGCTCACCATCTAACCACATACTGTAAGTCTTCTGTCCCTGTTTATTTTTTAAAGCATGCCACTGTAGCTTAGGTAAAAATATTTTACTGTAGCCACATGCAGAGGTTTTCTGGGTCGCGCGGATATGGAGAGTGACAGCCCTCCTTAGATTAGGGCACACTTTCCATGGGACATCGTCTTAGAACATGGGTTCCATGGTTCTTCCTTAGGAACAATTTCTGGGTAGGACCCTTAGGAATTTTGGGTGCAAAAACCGAGTAGCTTAGGGAATACGCCTTAAAAGCGGTTTTGCCATGCCTTGCCTGTTGAAACTTTCCCCCCAAGGAAATTTTTTACTCTGAGTCCTCTGACACACGAATTCCGAGTAATCTGGGATCTGTTGAGGGCATAGGCGCGTGTTCCTTGGAACGCGTGGCACCACTCTCCACGGGCTGGGCTTACCCCAGCTCGTGTACTTAATACTTGCTTCGCTCTCCTGCTTGGGTCGCCTTTTCTAAAGTGTTTTCTTTTGTTCGATAGGCGACCAGATGGCTCCAAAGAGAAATCTGCCACAGAAGAATATGGGAAGTTCGTCCTCCCAGCAGGATAAAGGAAAGGCGGTGGTGACCAGCTCGCCAATTCCTCACTTTGGGCCGGCGGTGGAGAAGCAAGCCGAGGTGGCCCCTGACGCGTTTTTCGAGGCGGAGAGAATCGTCTCGAAGATAACCAGCCAGGCAAAGATCACCAAAATCTTCCTCAACCACAACATTCCTCTGGGGATGACCTCCGTGATCGCCCGACCTGCTGCGGATGGGGAGCGGAGCTGCACGCCGCTCGACGAGTCGTTCGCGGCCTGGAGCGGTGAACACTTCAAGGCAGGGGCCTTCCTCCCCCTGGATCAGTATTTTGCTGTTTTTCTGAACTATGTGGGGTTGGCCCCATTTCAGCTCCCCCCCAACTCATACCGCCTGCTGGCGGGATTGAGGTATTTGTTCCAAAAGCATGAGTGGGAGGTCCCCACTCCGGCTGATATTCTATATTTCTTTTGCCTCAAAGCCAGCCCGGACCAGCGGGGGCGAGGCGACGGGTTCTATTACTTAACCTGCTTCCCTAACACAGCAGCAGTGATCGAGCTGCCGAGCCATCCAAACGACTTCAAAGACCAGTTTTTCATGTCAACTGGGTTCCGAAACTGCGATCATCACTATTTCAACCGTCCTCGTAAGTGATCCTTGATTTAGTTCGCCTTTTAAAGGTTATCTTGTTTTAGCTCCTCCCTTATTCCACTTCTGACTTCAACCAACCTTTCAGCCATCTACGCGAGGACCAAAAAGTCTGTGACCCTCGGGGGTCAATACGATACACTGGCGAACTTGCCCCCCAGTGAGAAAGACTACCGCGTGCTCGTGACGGACGAGACGATGGTATTCTGCAAGCTGATTTTCCCAAATCAGACTTTGAATTTGAAAAGGCCCCGGGGGCCTCCCCCAGCTCGCGACAACAGACCGATCGTCGCGGAGGACGTCGCAGACGAAGAAGGCGAGGAGGAAGGTGATGAAGTTCCTCTGGTGATGAACAGGAAGAGGACCTTGGAGGTCGTCCAGGGGATGAGCGAGGAGAGGGCCCAATCCGGAGCAGCCGCGGGTCCTTCCGGTCAAGGTAACTCTTATTTATTTAAGAACGTAGATAGGGCCACCGCAGACCCCCGGCTGGTTAGGTTCAACCCTAGGCAGCTCGTCCATCGTCACTCAAGGAATCCGGACCTGGACACGCTCTTGCTTCACTGCGTTGACCAGCTCGTGCTGGACAACCAAGAGAGTCGGCCTAAGGGTACCGTAGTAGTAGATAATACCCTAGCCTTTAGGTCGGTCCTCTTTGAGGAGTACGGGACCAACTTACGCACGTGGCCTGCGCTCCAGAGGGGCATCTATGCTCCGGGGATTAGGCAGTACGTAGAAGAGTCCAGCCCCGAGTCAGAACCGGACCTAGAACCTTCGCCAGTTCGCGAGATAATCGTCCTAGGCTCTTCCAGCTCGGGGGGTAGGGCTCCCTTAGTATTTTCTTTCTTACTGCCTTTGAACCTTTTCTCTATTTCTGCATGATTGCTACCTTGTAATAACCATGTCTTCTCTTTTTTTTTTTTTTTTTTTTGTTCTTAGCAGAAGAGATGTCTCAGCCCGGGAATAGTCTGCGGGGCGTTGTCTTTGGTGGGAATCCCCCAGCAGGGCCGAGGTTAAAGAGGCTCCGCGAGTCCAAGAGCTCGGCTGGGACCTCCACCAAATCCCCGGCTAAGGAGAAGGAGAAAGCCCCGCCATCCCAGGTCGCGGGGGCGAACCTCCCTGTTTCCAGGACAGGGCTCATGCACCCGCCACCCCAACGATCTCCACTAGCCGCCCAGGACGGGGTAATAGAGGTCGGGAATCTGGCGGCGGCAGCCCCGTATGTGCGTATCCCGGTCGACCCCCGGGCTCTGGAGAAGATGCCCGAAGCACTCCGGGGTACGGTGTATGAGTCGGCTAGCTACGCCGTCAACCATTTCTACAATATCAAGGAGAAGGAGCTCCGGGCCATCGAAACAATGAGCCCGGTCCGAGTTGTAGAGTCTGCGATGGACATGACCTTAACGGTAAATTGCCCCCTTCTTCTAAGGCTTTAACACTCACACGCCGCCATTTTCCTTCCAGTTTGTTAATTTATCATTCTTTTCTTGCAGGGCATTGCTGCCGCCTACAGAGGCATTGTTAGGACCAAGGCCCAGCTCGAGGGTTTGGAAGCTGATCGCCAGACCGCCCTCCAGGAGTCTCAGGAGGCGAGAGACGCTCTGGCGGCCTCTAAAGCCGAGCTAGAGAAGATCCGCTCCGAGAACCAAGAGCTTAAAAACTCCCTGGCCGCCTCGCGGACAGATCTTGAGGCGGCGAAGGCTGAAGCCCAGGCCGCCCTGAAAGACGAGCGGGTCGTCTTGGAGCAGTCCTTACAAGACCTGTTCTATCACTGCTGGTCCCACAATCCGGACGCGGACTTTTCTTTCATGCCGCCGGACCTCTGGGCATTCTTGTTGCCGCAGCTCCAAGCCCGCCTAAATAAGGAGGTTCCTCCATCGGAGACTGGAGAGGCCTCTGTCGCGGCGGAGCAGGGTGAGACCGCGACCTCCAAAGGGCCAACTGATGGGGCTTAGGACACTTCTCGTTTAAGTATTTTGAACTCTCTTTCTATTGTAATTCTCTTTTTTATGTGAGGCGTTTCCACCTCGAGACAATTTGCTCAGCCAGTTTGACATATATATATTTTTATGCATTTGGTTACAATTCATCTCTTTATTTTTATGAACTTAGTTCGAGTTAACTTTATCCGTATCCCGGCTCTTTAAAGAAGAATCGCGTTCAACAAATTTTAGTTAACTTCTAAGTTTTCTGACCTGGTTAAGACCAGGAACTTATTTTGAAAAACTTAGTTCGCGTCAACTTTTATCCGTATCCCGGGCTCTTTAAAGAAGAACCACGGTCAACAAATTTTAGTTAACTTCTAAGTTTTGTGACCTGGTTAAGACCAGGAACTTATTTTGAAAAACTTAGTTCGCGTCAACTTTTATCCATATCCCGGGCTCTTTAAAGAAGAACCACGGTCAACAAATTTTAGTTAACTACTTCTAAGTTTTGGGACCTGGTTAAGACCAGGAACTTATTTTGAAAAACTTAGTTCGCGTCAACTTTTATCCGTATCCCGGGCTCTTTAAAGAAAAACCACGGTCAACAAATTTTAGTTAACTTCTAAGTTTTGTGACCTGGTTAAGACCAGGAACTTATTTTGAAAAACTTAGTTCGCGTCAACTTTTATCCGTATCCCGGGCTCTTTAAAGAAAAACCACGGTCAACAAATTTTAGTTAACTTCTAAGTTTTGTGACCTGGTTAAGACCAGGAACTTATTTTGAAAAACTTAGTTCGCATCAACTTTTATCCGTATCCCGGGCTCTTTAAAAGAAGAACCACGGTCAACAAATTTTAGTTAACTACTTCTAAGTTTTGGGACCTGGTTAAGACCAGGAACTTATTTTGAGAAACTTAGTTCGTGTCGACTTTATCCGTATCCCGGGCTCTTTAAAGAAGAACCACGGTCAACAAATTTCAGTTAACTTCTAAGTTTTGTGACCTGGTTAAGACCAGGATAGGACTTAGTTTGTGATAACTCTTATCCGTAGATAAAAATTAACACCTAAGTCGTTAAGGAGACCTGGTTATATCCAGGTACCATATGCCCCCCAAGTAACTGGGAAAGGGTCTTTCGTTGTTACTTTAAAATTACAATTGCAAATAACGAGAAACATTTGATTTTTATTTATACATGGAAGGTGACCTTCTAGGCCTTACAAATGGCTCATTGATAATATTTCTTTAGGTTGATGGCATTCCAAGTCCGCGGGACCGCCCCTCCACCAAGTCGAGCTAACTTATAAGTTCCCTCTTTGATGACTTCGATGACTTGGTATGGCCCTTCCCAGCTTGGTCCCAAAACCCCATCTTTGGGATCTTTCCCGGCCAGGAAAACTCTCCTCAAGACCAAATCACCGACGCTAAAGGCACGTCTTTTGACCTTAGTGTTGAAGTAGCGAGTGATTTTCTGTTGATAATGGGCGAGCTGGAGTTGTGAATCCTCTCGCCTTTCATCCACTAAGTCTAAGGAGTGGCACAAGAGCTCGTGGTTCCCGTCTTGGTCGTAGGACCGGACCCTGTGCGACAGGACCTTCACCTCCACGGGGAGGACTGCTTCACTCCCAAAGGTTAGGGAGAAAGGAGTGTGACCCGTGGGAGTCCGATGTGAGGTCCTATTGGCCCACAGAACTTGGGGGAGCTGTTCTGGCCAGATCCCCTTTGCCTCATCTAGCCTCTTCTTGAGGCTTGCCTTCAGAGTTTTATTGACAGCCTCGACCTGGCCGTTCGCCTGGGGATAGGCCACGGACGAGAAGCTTTTCACAATTTCGTGCCTTTCGCAAAATTCGGTGAACAGATCGCTGTCAAATTGAGTGCCATTGTCGGAGACGATCTTTTTGGGTAGGCCAAATCGACATATGATACTTTTAACCACGAAGTCTAGCACCTTTTTCGATGTTATTGTCGCCAACGGCTCTGCTTCGGCCCACTTGGTGAAGTAGTCAATGGCGACCACGGCGTAACGGACCCCGCCCTTTCCGGTGGGCAGGGCGCCTATTAGATCTATCCCCCAAATGGCGAAGGGCCAGGGAGACGAAATCATTTTTAGCTCGGTCGGAGGAGCTCGTGCAACCGCGGCGAACCGCTGACACTTGTCGCACTTTTTTACATATGAGATCGAGTCTTTGGACAGAGTCGGCCAGTAATAACCCTGCCGAAGGATCTTCAAGGCCAGGCTTTGCCCCCCAGTGTGATCTCCGCAGAATCCGTCATGAACTTCTTGCAGGATGGCCTTCGCTTCACTTGGAAGAACGCACCGGAGGAGAGGTAAGGAATGCCCACGTCGGTACAACACCCCCTCCACTAGCGTATACCTCGGAGCCTGATAAAGGACTCGTCGTGCGTCGTTGCGCCCTTCGGGTAACTTGCCCTCGACGAGATACTCAACAATGGGAGTCATCCAGGTCGGCCTGATGTCAATCATTTCAATATCTGCTCGATCTCCGTCTATGCTGGGTTTCTCCAAGAACTCAACTGGCACCAACCCCAGGGTTTCTGTCTCTCCCGAGGTGGCGAGCTTGGCGAGAGCATCTGCGTTGGCGTTCTGCTCCTGAGGTATCTGTTCGATCGACCCTTGCCCAAACGTAGACAGTTCGGATTTTACCTTAGCCAAATAGGAGGCCATCTTGGGACCCCGCGCCTGATACTCGCCTAAAACCTGATTCACCATGAGCTGGGAGTCGCTGAAGCATTGGACAGAGCTTGCCTTTAGCTCGCTAGCTATCCTAAGTCCAGCTAACAAGGCCTCGTACTCTGCCTCGTTGTTAGACGCCTTGAACCCGAACCTCAGCGCCGAGTGGAATCTATGCCCCTCTGGGGATATCAGAATGATTCCGGCCCCGGAGCCGTTCTCGTTAGATGAGCCATCAACGAAGATCTTCCACGATGACCTTGAGGAGGCGACCTGAGGTGAGTCTTCTGATGGGATCTCATGGAATCCCACGCATTCTGCCACGAAGTCGGCCAAGGCTTGACTTTTTATGGTAGTTCGGGGAGTATAGAAAATCTCGAACTGACTGAGTTCGACCGCCCACTTCAGCAAGCGTCCCGAGGCTTCAGGCTCTTGCAAAACCTGCCTTAAAGGCTAATCGGTCATGACGTGTACAGAGTGGGACTGGAAGTATGGTCTGAGTTTTCGCGAGGCCGTGATTAGGCAGAACGCCAGTTTTTCCATCAATGGGTACCTTGACTCAGCTCCGAGGAGTCTCTTGCTGATGTAATAAACCGGTTTCTGAGCCTGGTCCTCTTCTCGCACCAGAACAGCACTAGCTGCATCCTCAGTGACGGCCATGTAGAGGAAAAGAGGTTCTCCTACCTTGGGCTTTGACAGCACAGGCGGCTCAGCCAGGTGCGTTTTTAGGTCGAGGAATGCGCTTTCACACTCTACTGTCCATTCGAACTTCTTGTTTCCCCGGAGCAGGTTGTAGAAGGGCAAACACTTGTCGGTCGATTTGGAAATGAACCGGTTCAGTGCTGCCACTCTTCCTGTGAGGCCTTGGACATATTTCCGCGACCTGGGGGAGGGAAGCTCGAGCAGTGACCTGATCTTGTCGGGGTTTGCCTCGATTCCTCGGGTATTGACTATGAAACCCAAGAATTTCCCCGATGCGACACCGAAAGTGCACTTCTGAGGATTGAGCCTCATGCCATATTCTCGCAGTATGTTAAAGCATTCTTCCAGATCGGTGATGTGGTTGCTGGCAATCTTAGACTTGACAAGCATATCATCGATGTACACTTCCATGTTTTTCCCGATCTGGTCCGCGAACATTCTATTTACCAGCCTTTGGTAGGTAGCTCCGGCGTTCTTCAGACCGAACGACATGACCTTATAGCAATAGACATTAGTCGGGGTCATGAAGCTGATATGATCCTGGTCTGCTGGATTCATCGCGATCTGATTGTAGCCCGAGTACGCGTCCATGAAGGACATGAGCTCGTGCCCCGCCGTGGCATCCACCAGTTGATCGATCCTCGGTAATGGAAAGCAATCCTTGGGGCAGGCTTTATTCAGGTCAGAAAAGTCGATACAGGTCCGCCACTTCCCATTGGGCTTTGGAACTAACACGGGATTGGCAACCCAAATGGGAAATCTGGCTTCGCGGATAAAGCCACATTTTTTGAGCCTGGCTACTTCTTCTTCAAGGGCTTCGGCTCGGGTTGTCCCTAAACGCCTCTGCTTTTGAGACTTGGCAGGGACACTTTTGTCTAGGTGGAGCGTGTGCATGATTACGCTCGGACTGATCCCTATCATGTCCTCGTGCGACCATGCGAATACATCCAGGTTCTTCTTCAGAAACGCAGTTAGCTCCGCCTTTCTTCCGTCGCAGAGGTTCTTTCCGAGCTTAACCGTCCGTGACGGGTTTTGTTCATCGATGCCTACCTCCTCGAGCTCTTCAATAGCTTGGAGCTCGGACCTGTCCTCGCCTACTCGGGGGTCAATGTCCTCGCTTAGGGCGAGCTCTTCGTCTTCGGAAACCCGAGGTTTTTCAATCTCAGGAGCCGCCTTGGGTCCCTGAGATTCCTCTTCATCCTGAATAGCCATCGTCACCTGCCCGGGTTTAGATTTTCCCTTCATGGAAATGCTGTAGCATTCCCTGGCAGCGAGCTGATCGCCCTTGATAGTACAGACCCCTGTTGAAGTAGGGAACTTCATGGCGAGGTGCCGGACGGACGTGATAGCTTCGAAAGCAACGAGCGTAGGTCGGCCCAAAATTGCATTGTAGGCAGCGGAGCAGTCAATGACTACGAATTCGAGTAGTTTGGACACTGTTCGGGACTCGTCTCCTAGGGTGATCACCAGCTCAATCGTTCCTATCGCTACTGACCCTTCTCCTGAAAAACCATATAGCATCATCGAGGTTGCCTTCAGCTCGGAGACGGTCAGACCCATTTTTTCTAAGGTGGACCGGAATAGGAGGTTCACCGAGCTCCCATTGTCCACTAACACTCTCCTTACTCTCCGGTTGGCGAGCTGGACTGCTACGACCAAGGGATCATTATGAGGGAATTGGACATGGCTCGCGTCTTCCTCTGTGAAAGTGATCGGTTGTTTCTCTAATCTTTGTTGTTTTGATTGACGCTGTTCCGGGACGAACTCCGCTCCATTGTGGGCCTTCAACTCATTCACATACCTCTTTTGGGCGCCTTTCCTCGTGCCAGCCATGTGTGGTCCTCCAGAGATGGTGGAAATCTCTCCCTCGACCACGGGGGGAAGGACGTCCTGATCTACCCGAGGTCCAGGTTGACTGGCTGGGATCTCCGGAGCGGGTCGACTTGTCGGGACCCTGTTCCGCGAATATTGCGCCAACGGACCTGCTCAGATGAGAGTCTCGATTTCATCTTTGAGGTGCCTGCAGTCGTCGGTATTGTGCCCGACGTCGTTATGAAAACGGCAGAATTTGGAAGCGTCTCTCTTTCCCTTAGGGTGTTTTATTGGCTCCGGCCTTTTCCAGGGGACTCGCGTAGCGTTGGCCAGGAAAATATTTTCTCTGGTCTGGGTGAGCTCGGTATACGTTGTGAACACGGGCTTGAATTTATCCGCGGACTTATTCTTCTTTTGACCGTGCTGGCTGTTTTCACCATTTCCTTTTCTTTTGCCGCCACCGGTCTGGTTACTCTGCGCGACGTCGGGAGTCGCCACTACGATCTCTGTTCCCGTCCCAGCGGGCTTCTCGAGGACCTGGCTGGTCCCCGCGGCTGAAGCTTCAGCTTCTTCCAAGTTTATCCACTCTTGGGCTCTGTTAAGGAATTCACTAACCGAACTGACCCCCCTCCTTTGAATATCTTTCCACAGATCTCCGCCTACTAGGATCCCGGTCCTCATAGCCATGAGTTTGGAGCTGTCGTCGGCGTCTCTGGCTCGAGCAGCGACATTTGCAAATCTGCTCAAGTAGGCTTTTAGCGTCTCTCCAGGTTGCTGTCT
The DNA here is from genome assembly GCF_963169125.1 of Humulus lupulus. Lineage (NCBI taxonomy): Eukaryota > Viridiplantae > Streptophyta > Magnoliopsida > Rosales > Cannabaceae > Humulus > Humulus lupulus. The sequence goes on along the minus strand of NC_084797.1, from coordinate 106,908,533 downwards.
CACGTTAGCTAGGGAGTCGGCCTGGACTCGGGCGGCCTGAGAGGCGCGGAATGCCCTCTTGAAGTCAGCCGAAAAGGTCTTCCAGGAGCTGATTGACTGCCTTTTACTTTGTTTGAACCACTGCCTGGCAGGTCCAGTTAGGGTGGAAGGAAAGATCAAGCAACGAAGCTCTGGCCCGATGTTATGAGCCATCATTACGGTGTTGAACATCCCTAAGTGGTCAGACGGGTCTCCATCCCCGTTGAACTTTGACAAGTGGGGCATACGAAAGCCAGAAGGGTATGCCGTTGCTGCTATATTGGGGGCGAAGAGTTCCATCTCATCCCCTAAATCATATTCGTCTTTTTCTTTTTCCGATAGGAGCTTCTTCATCAGCTCCTCCATTTGAGTTAAGCGCTCTAGGGTTTTGTCCTGAGATCCTGGGTTATTTCGGGGCTGTTCAACAGCTCCAGACCCGTTGTACATATTAGGCGGGTTGTTGCCCCTCCTATCTTGAGATAGGTCATTTGGGGCATTCCCGCCATTACGTACTTCGGATCGGACCCCAACTGAGCGGGCCTGGCTACCATCCCTAACTCGATCCTCCCTGTGAGAGTTGAGGCGATCTCGAAGGTCGCCTCCCTGGGTAGTATGGTGACTTTGTGCTGAACTTAGTCGCTGTCGCAGGTCTCCTCCCGAAAGATCACTCCGTGCACTACCGGTCCAGTGACTCCTACTGGACAGGCTCGAGGTCCGTCTTTGGCGGCTCTGACCTGATCCTTCCCCCGGCATCCTACTGCGCCGGGAAGGCCCGATCGATGGCGGGTCTCTCCTACTATTTCCGTAGGTTGGGATGTCTCGGACGGGCTGAGGAGACGGGTATCTGATGGGAGAAGGAGGATGCCTGACCGGAGAGGCGATCCTAGTGCCGTCCGGACGGACTAAATTTGGTGGGGGCCTCTCGGCCCTGTCAGCTTGCTGGTTTCGCGCTGGGCGAGCTGGACGAGGAACTGGACGTTCTTCGGGGACGGGCTGACGTCTCCGGATCTCCTCGGCCCTTCTTTGGGAATTTCCTCGATCTCTTCTGGGCGTCCTCGAGGAAGGCTGAGAGCTAGGGGTTGACGTCCTAACCGAACGGCTGTACTGCTGCTGTTCGGTCCGAGGGATTTCCCTGAAGTTCGCCTCTTGACGGTGCGGTGAAGGGGTGGAGTTGGCTGCAGGGAGTCTACCCGAACGGCTATGCCTGGATCGATTACTCTGGCGAGACTTAGGAGCTTGCCTCTCTCCAATGTTACCGTTGGTTGTGAGAAGGGGTAGTCGACTCAGAATATCCTGGATCTGCTGACCAGCTGCTGCTAGCTGGCTCCTCTGCTGAGCATTCTCCATCTCCACCGCAGTGTAATGACATGGATTCGGATTAGGCGGTCGGGACGCTGAACTACCAGTGTCGTCTTGGCCCGCCGGCTGCTTTCCTGGCCTCTGCTGGACTTCAGGAACTTGCTCAACAGGGAGGGCAACATGGCGGGCCTCCTGCCCATCATGCTGTTCTCCCTCGTTGCCATGTTTGGATCGAGTGGTCACCATAGTTGTATGTTTGTGGTAATACTAATCGGACTTGCTCTCAATGAAAGCACCAAACTGTTGACGCGGTTCTTCGGCAACAGATAATTAAGAGAAAAAGAGAAAGAGATTAGTACTAAAAGTAGAACCGTCACAGATAGGAAATCTTTGGGGAAAGAACTAGGTGACTCGAGACACGTTTTTAAGTGGTTCGAAGGTTAAAATCCTTCTACTCCACTAGTCAATATTATTGATCTTTTCTGGGTAATTGGTTTACAAAGTATATAGTTCTTCAAAGACTATTTTTTCCAACCTCTATCAACTCCCAGGGTCTCCATATTTATAGGAGAAGGCACCTGGAAGTTGGTAGGGAGGTCATCCCGTGACCTTACCATTTGTCATATCAAGTCTGTGATATTCATGATTAATTCCTAAACCTGACACACAAGTGTGGTCTAATCAGTATGGAAGGAGATAATGGGCCGCACGGCCCAACTCGTCTGTGGGTGTCTGAATACGCACGTTCCTGTTGCGTGTCCGAGAACTCAGGGGGATATCGGACACGTGATGGCAGGAATATGCACGTTTATCTTGCGTGTTGACTTCCCATAGGGTTAGAGCTTCCTGAGAAGCTCGCTACCGGAGCAATCCATAACCCGAGCTTATCTGTCCGTGGTCGCCGGATGTTATTCCCAGCTCCTGGTGCAACAAACGCGAGCTGGAAAGGGCCCGTCCTGGAAATAGAGCCTCTGGCCTGTGGGAGCCTCGGACTAAATCATATTTAGTCCGAGGCTCGTCCTGCTAAACAGCCGCGTGAAAACCAGGGCGTACAATAATTAAAAATATTTTATTATGATTTATTTTATATTTATTTTGTAAGGAATTTATGGTATTTTTGCTCTTGAAAAGAAAGAAAAATGAAGGAAAGGTAGCATTTTCAAGAATTAAAGCTGAAAGAAATAAGGACAATATGGAATTTCTGAAAAGCTAAAGGCCTAAGCCTCACTCAAAGCCCACGGTTTCAACTCCAGGCCAACGAAGCCATTTGATGCTCCAACCATTAGCCACGTTCAAGCTCAAGCACTAGAAGCTTGCCTCCAACTGGCCCAACACCCCATCACACCAAGCACCCATGCCCTGCCTCCAGCTGCTCAACCCGCCAGCACCCTTCCTCAACCAGTGCGCCAACACACCACAAGCAGCCGCCTGCCACACCAAAAGCCCAGCCAACTTTTCCCCATTTTGAGCCCAACAATGTACCTTTGTCCCCAATGTCTAAAAATACCAATTTTTTTACCCAAACTTTTCTACACATTTACCCCAAAACATCATTATTACACTCTATAATTTACCCCTATTTGCCATATTATTATTAATTTAATTAATTTAATCAATTTAATTAATTTAAATTGATTATTTTAATACACTATTTTTGGCTATAAATAAGGGAGTAGTGTGCATATTTTGAAGGAGGTTACCATACTACACATTCTACACTTTCAAGACCTCTCCATTTTCTTCTTCTTCTTTGTTGTAAATTTTCTATGTGTTTTTAGAGGAAAAATTTGGGGGTTTCTCCTCCAAATTTTCCTATTTATGTTTGTAATTTTTAGTTTGTATTTGCTATTTTAGTTATGAGTTTCTAATCTTTTTAAGATTATTCAGGCGATGATGAAAAAATATGTAACTAGATAGTATTTATTTTGTATGTTGATTTCCCATTTTGTGCAACAAATTTTATGGAATTTTCTTCTTCAAATATCTTCTTTCATCTTAAATATCATGTATTTTGGATTGTTAGCACATATTTACACTTTGTTCTTCATTAGTGCAAAAACATAATAATTTTTGTGTAAGATGTGTCATTAAATTGTACACATCCATGCTTAGAACAAAAATATTGTGTTTTGCCTTATAAATAATGTTCATTGATTTATTTGTTATTTCATTAGATTGATTTACACTAAATGCATTGAAATTATAATTTTGAAAACTGAAGAAAAATCTTATCTTTTTAGAAGTAATTTGTGCTTAAAATTATAAATCTATTCGGAAAATGATAGTTTGATTTATTTTAACTATCACTAAAACTTAGGAATCAATGTACTTATAAATGTTATTGAACTTATATTTTGTGGATTCTAATCCTTAATAATCTTATTTTACCATCTTGTTTACAATTATTAATTTAGTAATATATATTGTCTTTAAAATCTATATTATTGTCTTTTATTTTATTTTCATTATTCAAAAATCTCTTCAATCTTTGGAGCTAGGTTAGAATTTGTTAATTTTGGTTTAAAATAGTTTTCTTTTCGATTTTAGACAACTCCTTTGGGTTTGACATCCTTGCTTACACGATCACTATTCTATATGAACGATTCATGCGCTTGCGATATAAATATTTAAAACATACCCGTTTTGGGTCCATCACCCCTCGTTAGAGTCGTCAGCCTTATCTTTATTTTTTTCTTCTTGAAGAAGCCTGAATGCTCTTTCAAGCTGGTTGATCCTCTCTTGGACCAAATCCACTATAGTAGGAACTTGCATTCGTGGAAGCTGGCTATTGTTCGCAAAAACTCCAGCTCCTTATTCTAGTACAAGGTTATATCGATTCTCATGCACTGACTGCAAATGCTCTTTTCGATTATTTAAATGTGCTCGTAAGTCCGATTTTGGCAGGTTAGTCTACCCACGGTTTTGATTTAGATGATCTCGAATTAATTCCCACTATTCCTGGGCTCAGTGTTATACACACTCACCAACCGGCTGAGGTCCAGACTTCCACTAAGGCAGCTGACATTCCTCTCTGGTTGTTGTTGTGTGGGTCAATTTTTACGAGGTGGGTTTTCTACTTGCCCCCTCACCCCAGTTGTTTGTGACCTTGACATATGAATTCCTGTTGGTTGAGGTGTCCTATGTCCATGATGAGCCTCTCACGGGGCCTCATGTTCACCCCTTTGTTCAGGTCAGGCCCTATGGTTTCTGTCTCGGCTCCCACTTTGAGCACTCTGAGAGGGTCTCTGGGATGCCAGATCCCCCGCTCGATCCCGTGTCTGGTTCCCATTGGGAGCTGGCTGGGGTGCCTCTCGATCTGGAGAGGGATGTCTTATCAGAGAGGGCGAGTGCCTTATTGGTGAGGGTGGTGGCCTTCTGTTATTGGGTCTGGAAATTCCATAATTGGCTCACACAGGCTCTGGGTTGTTCTTTACAAGTTCAGGTTTATCATTCCCAGCTACAGGAGGAACTCAGTTATTCCCAGTTCCAGCAAGTGCAATTTCCCATAGGATTGTTCCTAGCATTGTTTTGAGCGTTTCCCCCACGTCGACTGTTGTTGGTATTTTTCTTGGGCCTCAGTTGAGCCTGCTGGGTCCTTTGGTCTACCATTCTAGTAATCGTACTCCCTTGGGGTCATCCTCTGGTCCTTTGAGGCGGTGCCTATACTTCAGTAGCCTGCCTAGGTAGCTCTTCGTTTCGTCGTGTGGCCTCGGCTAGCTGCTCACGCAATATGCGATTCTCCCATTACACGATTGGTATGTACCTTTTGGGATTATAATACAAATCCTCATCAGGTCTGGGGGTCTGAACAGGCTGCCCCCTAGAGGTCGATGATGCATGTAGCGTCCCAAATTTGCTAATAGGGCGTAGGGCCTTGATTAGCGTGCCTAGAGGGCAATAAGTGATTTATTATTTAAATATGTGAATTTAATGAGTATGTGATTAGAAATGCATGTTTAGGTGAATTAAATATGTATGTGGGCCCCATTTGGTTATTAGGGGCATGTTTGTAATTTTAGCCCGTTGAGGGCATAAATGCAATATTTGTGATTATTATGATATTTACCACGTGCGAGTGGCGATATATTTGAGATGCACGATTCGAGACAGTCCAAGGGAGCGGTTTAGCTAGAAAGTCACAACGGGGTCGAATACCCGACTCGGGGTGAGTCAAGGGTATTTCGAGCATTAGACATTTTACTGGGTTATTGGGTTATGAAAATAAATAATTACAGATATATTTGAAGTTAGGACGTTTAGTAGGGAATATCACGAAGATTTACCATTTTGTCCTCGGGGACATTTTTCGTACCCTGAGCCTTGGAGGTCACTTAAGTGACCTAGGATAAGTAAAAAAAAAAAACTTAGGAAACACTCAGAATTTGGTAAACCGACCCAAACACCCTTTTCTCTCTCTCTTACTTTCTCTAAACCTTACCAAGGGAAACATTGAAGATTAAGCAAGGAATTTGGGTTCTAAACTTGGGGATTAGCTCAGTTTCAACTTGTGGATTCAAGCAGAGGATAAAGTAAGCTTTGAACTATGATTTTAGCCTTTAGATTATGTAATTATTGGTTGAGTTTTTAGCTTTCTTAAGTCTTTGAAGTTGAAGATTGAATTTGGGATTTGATGAGGTCTTAAGCTAGATTTTTGTTAGGTTGTGTTGTTGGGACTATTATAGAACTACTGTGGTGATTAAATTGAGCTATTAGATTAGTTTTGGGGTAAATTGGCTTAGTTTTAGTTGTGAAAATGGAGGATTTTTCTGGGTTCGAAGGGTCAGGCTGCGGCATTATTCTTGGTGAGCCATGACCCTCTAGAACGTTTGGGAGGTCAGGAAGGGGGGCGGGCTACAACGCCCTATAGGTTGGGCCACGGCGCGTATAGGCTAAAAAGGGAGGTTGGGTTTTGGTTGAAGCGGGCTGTGGCACAAGGCCTTGGGGCCACGGCGCTTAGTGGGTTTTTGGACCCCGAGAAGGTTGTAGGTTCAGGAATCCAAAAGTTAAGGCTCAGGATGGATTTTATCACCTGGATTGATAGAATTCAAGATCCTGGAGATTAGAATTGTAACCCTAAGTTATTTAATGGATTAGAACTTGATAGATGGATGTTAATGATATGTTGTGACTAGGTTTTCATCGAGGCTTGGACTAGAGGACTGTGCTCGGGATATCGGAGCTCGGGAAGTTTGGGACACAGGTAAGAAAACTGTTGTACCCGTAGAGCAGGGTTTGGCCCTATAGTTTGTATTTGCAGGGCACGACCCTATGTGATTGTGTTGCAGGGTGTAACCCTATTAATTATGTTTGAATTTTCTTAAGTATTTGTTAAGTTTATGCTATGTGTTGCATGTCTGTAAATGTATGGCAAGGGCCGGGAACGACGAAGGCCGAGAATGGCAAGGGCCAGGAACGGCGAAGGCTGAGAACGGCAAGGCCGAGTACGGCAAGAGGCCGGGAGCAGCGTTAAGCATGCGGAGTGCAAATTGCCAGGGTGAGACCCCTATTGGATACCTGGGATATCCTCATGGTGTAGACCGCGAACCCAAGGCCTGGTAAAGCGCCTGGGATGACATTACCATTATATGTTTAGCTTGTTGGCGGCTTTGTTATATGCTGATTGATATCTATGCATATGTTGATTGCTTGTGTGGAGTTTTCTTGCTGGGCTACAGCTCACGGGTGCTCTATGGTGCAGGTAAAGGCAAGGGAAAGGTCGATCAACCATGAGTACAAGGAGCGTGAAGCGGTGTGTACATGTTCGGCCTGCCTGGCTGCCACGGCCAGGGGTACTTTTGGGAGATGTTTTGTATTAGTCTGAATTTTGTCGTTTAGTCGGCTTTAATCTTATTTTGAGTTGTAAATATTTCTAAACAATATTTTGGGAACCCAAATGTATAACATTTTATAATTTCAACGAATGATTACATTTTCAAATTATACTACTTTTATTACAGTTTAGCTACACTTTTAACCTAAAACCTCGATGAGCGAGTTAATTGCACGTTATAAACTCACTTAGTAACTGCTCTAAGGAAGTAGGGCGTTACAACTTGGTATCAAAGTGAGCCAAGGTTTATAGTTCCTAGAGATTGACCGACCATGTACGCTCGCTGTCAGTGACAAGCTCGTCTCAGGGTTGGTTGGTAATGATTGAATTATATGCTTGATTATGTGTTTAAATGCCCTGTCTGCCTGATTATTTTATATATAGCATGATGAATGAGTTAACATATGCATGATGCTAGGGCATGGCCCCCTTGAGTGTTGTATGCTATTTGTGTTATGTGGACTACTGTTTATGGTTGGTTGATGTGAATGGGAGGTGATTTTGGATGTTGTTATCAAGCCTGATGAGCGGCGTCGTTGATTGCATGCATATATTTGAGATGCCTCGAAAATCAGTTAGACTCCGCGGCAATAGGGCCAAGGATGACAACCAAGGTCAAGACCCTCCACCTGGCCCACAGAATTGGCAACAGACGTTTGCCAAAATGGAAGCTAGACTGCGTCAACCAGAGGAAGAACTTCGACAGTTGAGGCAGCATGCCCCTCCTCAGGCAACTGGGTTGCTAGTTTAGCAGGCTGTGGCACCAGTGTCGGTTCAACCTAGTATGGAGAATAGGTGGGAACCTTTGTATGAGAGGTTCAGGAAGCAGCATCCTCCCACCTTTGAGGGTGGACTAGACCCACTGCGGGCAGAGCAATGGATTAATATGATTTCCTCCATCTTGGATTTTATGAGGGTGGTAGGGAACGAGAGGGTAGCTTGTGCCAGCTACATGTTAAGAGAGGATGCTCGCATCTGGTGGGATGTAGTGACACAGAGAAGAAATGTTGCTGTTATGACTTGGGAAGAGTTCAGAAGCATCTTTAATGAGAAATATTGCAATGTTGCAGTCCGAGCAGCGAAGGTTGATGAGTTTATCAACCTGACTCAGAACCAGTTGACAGTTACTGAGTATGCCTTGAGATTTGACCAGTTGGCGAAGTTTGCACCAGATTTGGTGCCAACTGATGTGGTAAGAAGGGATAGGTTTGTACTGGGGTTGAATGTTATGATCACCCATGATGTTAAGATTACTTTGGATCCAGAGGCTACTACATATGCTTAGGTAGTGGACAAGGCCCTTATAGCTGAGGGGGCCAAGGATCAGATATGGAGAGAGGGCGCTGCTAGGCGCGATGCCAGGAGGACGGTCCCTCCTTTTACTGGATCCAGTCGGGGTAGTGGCCCCCATTGAAGAGAAGAGAAAGGCCCCAGATTCTTTTGCTCCTCCTAGCTTGGATAGGAGGGCACATGGTGCTTTTAGCAGCCGTCAGGGAAAAAGTGACAACTGGAGGAGTTTTCCAGTGTGTCCTCGATGCAGACGACAACATCAGGCAGAGAGCAGGATCAGGGACTACTTTATTAGAGGAAGTGTCAATCATCTAATGAAGGACTGCCCACAAGCCAAGAAAGAGGAGCCGAAGCAGGGCGACAGTCTCGCTCTTGCCAGAGTATTCACCTTGACTCAGACTGAGGCTGAGGCTAGCCCCTCGGTTGTGACAGGTCAGATTTCTAGTGTTGGTTCTTCTTATACTGCATTGATTGATTCAGGAGCTACTCATTCATTTGTGTCTGCTAGAGTGATAGATGAGTTGTGTAGATCTGGTGATTTGTATGCTAGGGGTTTCTAGACTTTGTTTCCAACTGGGGAACTGGTAGTCTCTAGGAGATGGATTAGATCACTGCCAGTAGAGATAGATGGTAGAGAGTTATCTGTTGATCTGATTGAGTTGGTGATGGATGACTTCGATATGATTCTAGGGATGGATTGCTTATCGAAGTATGGGGCGACGATTAACTGCAAGCGCAGGATGGTGACTTTTGAACCAGAAGGGGAGGTACCCTTTGTATTTGTGGGGACAGGTAGTGGACCGCGAGTACCTATAATTTCAGCATTGAAGGCTAGAGACCTGAGCAGGAAGGTTGCATAGGATTCCTAGCGCACATTTTGGATACCTCTAGGGTTGTGTCAGTTGGATCAAGTGAGACCAGACTGGCATGTGAGTTTCCAGATCTGTTTCTTGCAAACCTGCCAGGGTTGCCGCCACAACAAGAGATCGATTTTGTTATAGAGTTTGCACCAGGGGTGAAGCCAGTGTCTAGGACACCTTATAGAATGGCTCTGGAAGAGTTAATGGAATTGAAGATTTAGTTGCATGAGTTACTAGATTTGAGGTTCATCAGACCGAGTTTCTCGCCATGGGGTGCTCCAGTGTTGTTTGTTAAGAAGAAGGATGGATGTTTCAGAATGTGTATTGACTATAGAGAGTTGAATAAGTTGACTATTAAGAACAAGTACCCAATACCTAGGATCGATGATTTATTTGACCAGCTACAGGGAAAGACCGTGTTTTCTAAGATTGATCTCCGGTCAGGTTACCATCAGTTAAGGATTAAAGAGGAGGACATACCAAAGACCTCTTTCCGCATAAGATATGGACACTATGAATTCCTGGCTATGTCCTTTGGATTAACCAATGCCCCAGAAGCTTTTATGGACATGATGAATAGAGTTTTCAAGGACTATTTGGACAAGTTTGTGATTGTGTTTATTGATGACATACTGGTGTATTCCCTGTAACGACACAAATTTGCTAATAAGGCTTAAGGGCCTTGATTAGTGTGCCTGGAGGGCATAATGGGAATTATGTGTGACTTTAATGAGTAAAATGCGTGATTATGATTAAAAGCATGTTATATGACTATTTGAATATTCGAGATGCAGGACTATGTGTATTAGTATGCATGTAGGACCTGATTAGGTTAGAAGGGCATAATCGAAATTTTGGCCATAATGGGCATAACTGTATTGATATATGTGATAATTGTTGAGACCACATTATTATGTGGATATATCTGTGATCTGTGACTCGAGATGATCCTAGCGAGCAGTTTAGCGAAAAAGTCATGGCGGGGATTTATACTCGGCTCGGGGTGAGCCTGGGGGTATAAATGGGAATTTAGTGAGTATATTGGAGTCTATTTTGACATCGAGGAATATTATTGGCAATTAATTAGGTATTGGGAAGCAAGCGGGGAAATATTAGAGACACTCGAGGAATTAGCGGGAATTGGGTAAAATGACTAAAATGCCCTTAAGTGGATTAAATGGTTAGAAATAAAAGGGAGGGAATTAAGGTCATTTGGCTTTTAAAGATGGGTATTACTAAGGCTTTATGTTAGTGGAAGTTGTAGAAAAGTATAGAAGTCTAAAAGAGAGAAAAGAAGGAAAAGAAAGGAAAGAAAGGGAGGAAAAACAGAGCTGTTTTCTCTAGGGTCGGTTTGTGGTTCTCTCACCACTTTTCTTGGGTTTTCTTGGAGAAAAGCTCAAAGGAGAGCTAGGTTAGGCAGAGCATCAAGGATCCTCAGCTAGGCTTGAAGAACTGGCAGGGGTTTAGCAAGAACACACCATCATTTGAGGTAAAACTTTGTAGCTTCTTCAGTTTCTAGTTTTAGTTTTTGACCTATGGTGTATAAGCTGGGTTTGATGGGAATTTTAGGGAATTCAGGCCAAAGGGTGAGGAAGAGCAAGCTAAGGAGGTGTGGAGGTTGTCTTGAAATCGAAATCCCATTAAAGGTATAAACTTTGCGCTTTTAACTTTGATGTTTTGACTGGTTTCTGCTGAGTTTCTGAGCTTAGGGTCAACTATGGTGAATTTTGAGATTAGGGATGCATGTGCTTGGGTTTTGAGTATTTGGGATGCTTGGGATGAGTTGAGTGTGTTAATAAGGTTGTTTTTGAGTTTGGTGATGGTTTGGAGAAGTTTTGGTTGAGTTTGGTTCGAGGAAATCGCAGGAGGGAAAATTGGGAGGTTGCCTATCTGTGACTAGCGCTACAGCGCTAGCCTTTCGGCGTTGTAGCGCTAGGCCATGTTTCCTGGGGGATTTTGCTTCTGTTTGTAGCGCTGCCCTGTTTCCATAAAGGGATTTTAGGGTTGTTTGCAAGGGTTTTTGACCAAGGGTTTGGGGTTTGATTCCACCACCTTGTTTGGTGGAATTAGGACTTCCCGGGGGCTCGGGATTGGTCCTGAGGCTAGGTTTTGGACTTGAGGTTTGGTGATAACTTTGACCTATGGTTGTGTTAGGTGAGCGCTAGGGTTCGAGAGGGATTGTGCTCAAGGAGTCGAGTGATCAAAGCTAACGAATTAAAAGGTAAGAAAACTGCACCCAATTATATGTTTGTGATGGGACTAAGTGCTCCCGATATTTATATTATGTCAATGATGGTATTATGCCATGGGACATGTGATAGCGGCCTAAGGGTGCCGTACATAATATTTGCGCACAGGGCGCGGCTTGGCCACTGGTAGCCGAGGACAGCTTTATATTCACTGAGCTCGGTTTAAGCGGGCCGGAGTCAGTGGGATAATGGAGGGAGCGGCCTGAGGGCGCTAGCCCTAGTTATCATTTGTGAACCGATATATGATATGAGTTGATATGTTTAGTATGTGGAATACTTGATTATACTAAATGCTTATATGGTTGAGAATATGTGATGCAATATGAGATATTGATTTGTTTGTTGATTGCTTATGCTCTGTTGTTGTGTTTTCTTGCTGGGCCTTGGCTCACGGGTGCTACGTGGTGCAGGTAAAGGCAAAGGCAAGCTGGACCAATCCTGAGATGGAGAGCTGTGGGGTTGAATGTACATAGCCAGCTGTTCGATCACCATGGTCGAGGAGTGGATCAGGACAGGGATTGCCTAACTGTCTGTTTTTCCTTAATATGGCTTGATGTTGTATTTAAACCTTATGTCTTTTGTAAACGGTCTTTAATCTTAATATTTTTGGGATCCCGTGTGAACAGGAAACGTCTCTTTATGAAAAATGTGACTTTTTAGACCAAAACATTTTAACCCTAGTTCCTTTATAGTTTCAATGACACGTTTCCAATTAAACGACTTGATTAGCAAGTCTAGCACTTTATAAACACACAGTGTAACGGTCTTGGCTATCCAGGGCGTTACATTCCCAGTCAAAGTCAGAGCACAGCATTTGGTATTGCAGCGGTTGAGAGAGCATAGGTTATATGCTATGTTCAACAAGTGTGAGTTTTGGCTACCGCAAGTCACATTTCTGGGAAATATTGTCAGTAAGGAGGGTATTCTGGTTGACCCAAGTAAGAATGAGGCAGTGAGAGATTGGCCTAGACTGAGCAGTGTTCCGGAAGTTAGAAGTTTTCTGGGATTGGCAGGGTATTATCAGCAGTTTGTTAAAGGGTTCTCCAGGATAGCCACACCGTTGACTGAATTGACGAGAAAGAAGACTATATATGTGTGGACAGACAGGTGTGAGAACAGTTTCAAGGAATTGAAGCCGCAACTGATCACCGCCCCAGTGTTGAGTCTGCCGACAGACAACGAGAAGTTTGTGGTTTATTGTGACGCTTCCAGATAAGGTTTAGGGTGTGTGCTGATGCAGGCTGGAAACGTGATATCCTATGCTTTGAGACATCTACAAGAGTATGAATAGAGATATCCCACGCATGATATGGACTTTGCAGTGGTGGTATTTGCACTCAAGGTTTGGAGACATTATCTATATGGTGAGAAGTGCGAGATATACACCGACCATAAGAGTTTGAAGTACTTCTTTACTTAGAAAGATCTGAATATGCACCAGAGACGGTGGCTGGAATTGGTAAATGATTATGATTGTGATATCCTATACCATCCTAGGAAGGCTAAGGTAGTAGTTGATGCATTGAGTCGGAAGGGCCCTGGACAATTGTTCAGTTCGAGGCAGATATCTGAGAAGTTAGCTGAGGAGGTGACTAGAGCGGGTATAGAGTTGGTGGTTGGTCAGTTAGCCAACATCTGTAACGACCCAAAATCACTAATAAGGCTTAAGGGCCTTGATTAGTGTGTCGGGAGGACACGAATGGTTATGTGTGAATTAAACAGTTTAATGCATGCTTATGTGATTATATGAATAAATGAGATGCATGATTATTAGAATTAGTATGCATGTAGGCCCTGTGTAGAATATTAGGGCATATTTGTGATTTTAGCCCGTTGAGGGCATAAATGTGATATTTGTATATATTGTGATTAATACCACGTGAGAGTGGTGATATAATTGTGATACACGTTCCGAGACGGTCCTAGGGAGCCGTTTAGCTAGTAAGTCGCAACGGGGTCGAATACCCGGCTCGGGAAGAGCTTAGGGGTATTTTGGAAATATTATAAAGTGTTCGGGAATTATTGGGTAGTGGTTGATAATTTAGTAATGGTTTATAAATGTTGGGATTAAATGTGGATCTATAGGAATACTTGAGGATTTAGTGGGATTTAGGTGAAATGACAGAATTGCCCTTGAGGTTGTATAAGACTTTTTATTATGGGAAAGGGAAAAATGGTAGTTTCGTCTTAGGAAGGGATAATTCTGGCTGAGGAAAAATCAAATTCATTATTTTTCATTTAGGCATTAAACTCAACATCTTGCTGAAATCTAGAGGGAACCAAAGGAACTAGAAGGAAGAAGAAGAAGAGCTATCTTCTTTTGGGTTAAGGAAGGGACTCAAGGGTGAACTAAGTGAGACTCTAGGCCAAGAATTCAAGGGAGCAAAGGAAAGTTTTAACTCTCTTCCTTGTAGAAATTATGTTGGTGATGTTAGGTTATTAAGCTGAAATTGTGTTGTTTGCTTGTGGGTTATTGGAGTGAAGAATTCAGCTTGGAAATCAAGGGAAATTAGCTTGAAGTTGGTCTTGAAAGAAGCTCAAGGTCGAATCTCTGCTTGAGGTGAGAATCTCATGTGTTTTTGAGGTTTATAATCTGGTGTGGTTTAAGTTTTTGAAAGGGTGGTTTAATTTTTATAAAGTTTGGTTTAAGTTTTTGTGGATTTTGAGCCACTAGGTGATTCTTGAGTTTGCTTGTGTGATTGGGTTTGTTGCTATGATTTCTGAGTTGCCATACTGTTTATATGGGGTTTTAGGTTGATTTGGGACTTGGTTGTACCTTTGGGTTGATTTGGAAGAGTTTTGGCTAGGGAAAAATGCTGGGAAAAACCCAGTTTTCTGGGTTCGCGTATGAGCGTCGCGGCCCTGTTCTTCTGTGTCGCGGTGCTAGGTTGAATCAGGAGATGGGGAACCCTCTGGGCGTTGCGGCCCTTATAGGCTGTGCCGCGGCACTAGGCTAATTTCAGGACAGGGGAAGTTGGGTTTTTAGGGTTTTGGCTCAGGGGGCTTGGGGGACGCTTTCGCTACCTTGTATGGGGAAACGGGAGGTCTTGAGAGCACGGGATTGATTCCGGGAGATGATTATGCATTGGTTAGTAATGAGAGTGCAATTTATGTGTTGTGACTAGGTATTCAGTGAGGCTCGGGTTAGAGGACCGTGCTCGGGATTTCGGTGCTCGAGAAGCTTCGAACATAGGGTAAGAAAACTGCAACCGGTTGTGAATTTATAATGGGAACAAGAGTTCCCCTGTTTTGTATGCTTTATAAAGGATGGTATTATGCCATGTGATTAATGAACAAATGCCCTAAGAGTGCCGAATTTTATATTGGCGCACAGGGCACGGCTCAACCACTGGTAGCTGAGGACAACTTATTATTCACTGAGCTCAGTTTAAGCAGACTGGAGTTAGTGGAGGAAATAGAGGGTGCGACCTAAGGGCGTCGACCCTAGTTATCATGTGTTTTGATTATTATTATTATTGATTGATGAATTTGTTATGTTGAATAGCTGAGAGTTTGTTTGTTGATTCTCTGGTTATGTCTTTGGACTGTGTGATCAATATGGTATGCTAAATTTATGAACATGCACTAAGGGTTATTCAATTGTTATCATTGTTTATGCTATAACGTTATATTTTTCTTCCTGGGCCTTTGCTACGTGGGGCAGGTAAAGGCAAGGGCAAGCTTGATCAGCCCTGAATTGGAGAGCTCTGAGAGCAGAATATTCATGATCAGCTGCTCAGCCGCCACGGCTAAGGAGAGACAGGAACAGGAGGACCATTAAAATCTGTTTTGCCTTAGAGTGGCTAGTGGTCGTTGTACTTTGAAAATTGTGTAAACAGACTTTCAAACATTGTTTCCTTTTGGGATCCCTTGTATAAAATGTTTAATTATATGAAATGTATATTTTATGATCAAACCCTTTTAACCCTAATTCATTAGTGATGTCGGTGACACGTTTTGGACTAAATGACTTGATTAGCAAATCCCACACCTTTATAAATACACAGTGTAACAGTCTTGGTTACCCAGGGCGTTACAACATCACTCTTCAGTCTACACTCCTTGAGAGGATCAAGGAGGCGCAGGGGAAGGATCCCCAATTGAGAGGGCACAGAGAGAGTGACTTAGTCGAAGCGGCTAAGGACTTCTCTATCTCGGAGATGGGATTACTGAAGTACAAGGGTCAGATCTGTGTTCCAATGGATTTTGATATCCGGCGAGAGATATTGGATGAATCGCATACCACTCCCTATTCTTTACATCCAGGTACGGCGAAGATGTACCAAGAGATGCTATATGGGAGGAAGTGGAGATCACCTATCCATTTAATTGAGTTTTTGTACAATAATAGTTACCAGGTGACTATCGAAGTGGCTCCGTATGAGATGCTATATGGGGGGAAGTGGAGATCACGTATCCATTTGGATGAGATGGGTGAGATGAGGTACTTAGGTCCTGAGATGGTTTAGAGGACCAATGAGGCAATTGAAAAGATTAGAGCTCGAATGCCCACCTCTCAGAGTCACCAGAAGAGTTACTCAGACTTGAAACGCAGGGGCGTAGAGTTTCAAGTCAATGGCCATGTCTTCCTTAGGGTTTCACCCTTGAGAGGAGTGAAACGATTTGGTGTTCGGGGCAAGCTGAGCCCTAGGTTCGTTGGCCCGTTTGAGATTCTGGAACGGGTTGGAGAGGTAGCTTACAGATTGGCGACGCCTCCAGCTCTACTAGGGGTTCATGATGTTTTTCACGTATCCATGCTCTGGAAGTATGTATCAGATTCTACACATGTAATGAGTTATGGAAACTTGGAGCTGGACCAGGATTTGTCCTATGAGGAGAAGTCGGTTCAGGTTCTTGACCGGAAGGATAAAGTCTTGTGGAGCAAGACAATTGCCTTGGTGAAAGTGTTGTGGAGGAACATCAGGGTTGAGGAGGCAACGTGGGAACTTGAATCAGATATGCGGGAGCGGTATCCCGAGTTATTCAGGTAATTTCGAGGACGAAATTTCTGTAAGGAGGGGATAGTTGTGGCGTCCCAAATTTGCTAATAGGGCTTAGGGCCTTGATTAGCATGCCTAGAGGGAAATAAGTGATTTATTATTTAAATATGTGAATTTGATGAGTATGTGATTAGAAATGCATGTTTGGGTGAATTAAATATGCATGTGGGCCCTATTTGGTTATTAGGTGCATGTTTGTAATTTTAGCCCATTGAGGGCATAAATGCAATATTTGTGAATTTTATGATCTTTACCACGTGCGAGTGGTGATATATTTGAGATGCACGATCTGAGACAGTCCTAGGGAGCATTTTAGCTAGAAAGTCACAACGGGGTCGAATACCCGACTCGGGGTGAGTCAAGGGGTATTTTGAGCATTTAACATTTTACTCGGTTATCGGGTTATGAAAATAAATAATTGGAGATTTATTTGAAGTTAGGATGTTTAGGAGGGAATATCAGGGAGATTTACCATTTTTCCCTCGAGGACATTTTTGGTACCCCGAGCCTTGGAGGTCACTTAAGTGACAAAACTTAGGAAACACTCAGAACTTGGTAAACCGACCGAAACACCCTTTTCTCTCTCTCTTACTTTCTCTAAACCTTACCAAGGGAAACATTGAAGATTAACCAAGGAATTTGGGCTCTAAACTTGGGGATTAGTTCAGTTTCAACTTGTGGATTCAAGCAGAGGATAAGGTAAGCATTGAACTATGATTTTAGCCTTTTGATTATGTAATTATTGGCTGAGTTTTTAGCTTTCTTAAGTCTTTGATGTTGAAGATTGAATTTGGGATTTGGTGAGGTTTTAAGCTAGATTTTTTTTAAGTTGTGTTGTTGGGACTATTATAGAACTATTGTGGTGATTCAATTGAGTTGTTAGATTGATTTTGGGGTAAATTGGCTTGGTTTTAGTTGTGAAAATGGGGGATTTTTCTGGGTTCGAAGTGTAACAACCCAAAATCATTAATGTGGCTTAAGGGCCTTGATTAGTGTGTCGGGAGGGAATAATTGGCTTATGTGTGTGTTTATTAAGTTAATGTGTGATTATATGATAAATATGCTTGTATGGTTATATGAATGTAAATGTGATTGTATGTTATATTTGTGAGAACCACATTATTATGTGGGTAAGTCTGCAGCGTGCGATTCGAGGCGATCCTAGGGAGCTAGTTAGCGGGAAGTCACAATGGGGCTTAATGTTTGAGTTGGGGCAAGTCAAGGGGTAATTCGGGTATTAGATGATTGTTCGGGTGATCGGGTTATGGAAATAAATATATGGAGATATATTTGAGGTTCGGGGACGTCGGGGACGTTTTCGGTACCCCGAGCCTCGGGATTGAATTAATTAGATAAGATTAGACTAAGTAAACAGAAAGCAGTAGAACAAAAGACACAAACTGACCTATTTTTGCTCCTCTCTTCTCTCTCTTTTATCTCTTAAGGAAACTACTGAAACCTAAGGGAATTCAGCTGGAAATTCTGTGTTTTGTGCTGAATTTGTGAGGGATTAGCTTAGTTCTAACCAAGGAGCACTCACCCAGGATCAAGGTAAGAATTGAATCTCATTCTTGAGCATTAGAATTCTGAGTTTTGGCTGAGTATTAAAAGTGTTTATGGTTATGATGTTAAGGATTAAATTAAAGCTAAGAAGCTTGGGTTTTAGCTCAGGAATCGGTTAAGGAGGTGGTTCATCAAAGAAGGTAAGCTTCAATTTGTAATTTAGGGTCTAAATTCTGAGTTTGCATGACTGGTTTTAGAGTTCTTGAGCTACTGGGTTTCAGAAATCAAAAAGGGATTTTAATGAGTTATTAAGCTAGGTTTCTATTGGAATGAGTTGCTAGAACCATGTTGGAAGTCTTGTGATCAATGGGTTTGTAATTAGGGAGCTTTGGGATGGTTTTTGGCAAGGTTGGGAGGCTATAAATGGTGATTTTTCTGGGCACGAAGGGTTGGGCCACGACTCTGTTCTAGAGTGTCGTGACCCTGCGAAGCAAAGAAGAGCCAAGGAGGCTCTGTAGTGGTGAAGCGTCGCGGCGCCACAAGGCAGGGCCGCGACGCGTGTCTATCTTCAGAGAGGCTTAGCCTCTGTTTTAGGGGTGGGTCGTGGCTAGGTTTCAGGGGCTGCAACCCTTAAGGGAATTTTTGATCTTTTGGGGGTTTTAAGAGCGGGAACCTAACCTAAGGTGTTCGGGATCAATTCCACCACCGTGATTGGTGGAATTCGATGTCCCGGAAGCTAGAACTCCACCTGGAAGTATTAACGCGATTATTAATGGTACTCCCCATCTTGGTTGTGACTAGGTTTTAAGCTAGGGCTCAGGAAGAAAATCATGCTCGAGAGGCGTCGCTCGTAATCAGTGAACTTGGGAATTAAAGGTAAGAAAACTGCACCCGGTTGTGGAATTATAATGGGACTAAAGGTTCCCTATTTTGTATGATTTGTAAAGGATGGTATTACGCCATGTAAATAGTAAACCAATGGCCTAAGAGTGCCGAAGTTTACACTAGCGCACAGGGCGCGGCTCGGCCACTGGTAGCTGAGGACAGCTTGTTATGCACTGAGCTCGGTTTAAGCAGGCCGGAGTCAGTGGGGTAAACAGAGGGTGCGACCTAAAGTGTCGACCCTGACTATTATATGATTTGTTTGTTATTATTGTTTGGTGAGTTATTATGCTGTATAGCTGGGTGATGATTAGCTGACTCTCTGATTGAATCTCCATGCTTTGTGAATATTGTGGTATGTTAAGTGTATGAACGTGCTTAAGGGTTACCAAAATATTATTATTGCTTGTTATGTAATATGATAGGTTTTATTGCTGGGCCTTGGCTCACGGGTGCTACGTGGTGCATGTAAAGGCAAGGGAAAGCTTGATTAGCCTTGATTTGGAGAGCTCTGAGAGCAGAATGTACATGATCAGCTGCTCAGCCGCCACAGTTGAGGGGAGACAGGGACAGGAATACCATAAACTTCTGTTTTGCCTTTAGAAAGGCTGGTGGTTGTCTGTACACTAGAAATTTTGTAAATATACTTTTAAACGCTATTTCTTTTGGGATCCCATATGTAAATATTTAATTATATGGTAAATATCTTTTGAGACCAAAAACTTTTAACCCTAGCACTTTAACGACTATAGAATTCACGTTTTTAACTGTTTGACTTGATTAGCAAGTCCTGCACCTTTACAAATACACAGTGTAGCGGTCTTGGCTATCCAGGGCGTTACACGAAGGGTCGGGCTGCGACATTTTTCTTGGTGAGTCGCGGCCCTCTATAACGTTTGGGAGGCCAGTAATAAGGGTAGGTCGCGACGCCCTATAGGTTGGGCCACGACGCGCATAGGCTAAAAAGGGAGGTTGGGTTTCTTGTTGAAGCAGGGCACGACACAAGGCCTTGGGGCCGCAACGCTTACTGAGTTTTTGGACCCCAAGAAGGTTTTAGGCTCAGGAATCCAAAAGTTAAGGCTCAGGATGGATTTTATCACCCCGATTGATAGAATTCAAGATCTCGGAGATTAGAATTGTAACCCAAAGTTATTTAATGTATTAGAGCTTGATGGATGGATGTTGTTGATACGTTGTGACTAGGTTTTCAGCGAGGCTTGGACTAGAGGACTGTGCTCGGGATATCGGAGCTCGGAAAGCTTGGGACAGAGGTAAGAAAACTGTTGTACCCGTAGAGCAGGGCGTGGCTCTATAGTTTGTATTGCAGGGCACGACCCTATGTGATTGTGTTGCATGGCGTAGCCCTATTAATTATGTTTGTATTTGCTTAATTATTTTTTAAGTTTATCCTATGTGTTGCATATCTATAAATGTACAGCAAGGGCTAGGAATGGCGAAGTCCGAGAATGGCAAGGGCTGGGAATGGCGAAGGCCGAGAACGGTAAGGTCGAGTAAGGCAAGGGGTCGGGAACAATGATAAGCACGCGGAGTGCAAGTTTCCAGGGTGAGACCCCTATTGGATACCTGGGATATCCTCACGGTGTAGACCGTGGACCCAGGCTCTGGTAAAGCGCCTAGGACGGCATGGTCGTTATATGTTTAGCCTGTTGGCGGCTTTGTTATATGTTGATTGATATCTGTGCATATGTTGATTGCTTGTGTGGAGTTTTCTTGCTGGGCTTCGGCTCACGGGTGCTCTATGGTGTAGGTAAGGCCAAGTGAAAAGTTGATCAACCATGAGTACGGAGAGCGTGAAGCGGTGTGTACATGTTCGGCTTGCCTGGCTGCCATGGCCAGGGGTACTTTTGGGAGATGTTTTCTATTAGTCCGAATTTTGTTATTTAATCGACTTTAATCTTATTTTGAGTTGTAAATATTTCTAAACAGTATTTTGGGATCCTAAATGTATAACTCTTTATAATTTTAAAGAATTATTACATTTTAAAATTATATGACTTTTATTATAGTTTAGCTAAACTCTTAACCTAAAACTTTTATTAGTGAGTTAATTGCACATTTTAAACTTACTTAGTAACGACTCTAAGGAAGTAGGGCGTTACAAGGCACTCCCCTCATCGGGGCTCTGATCTACCATGGGCGGCTTCCCAGGCCTCCGTGGGTGGTTCTTAGCCTGAGGAGTACGCTCCTTGGGGATTTGGGGTAAAGGTCGCCCACTAGTTCCGGTGAAGTTCAAGGCGGCCATTGATGATGTGCAGAAGGTTTTGATTAAACAATACAATGATTTGCTTAATGCTTTCAATGAAAGCACCAAACTTTTGACGCCCTTTTTCGTCAACTTACTTAGGAAGAGCACTAAACAAGAATATAGAAAAAAGAGAAGAATTCAGAGGTTTTTTGCGTAGTTCATCAGTTAAAATCTGCCTAGTCCACAAGTCATTGTTATTATCAATGAAAGCAATTTGGCAGAGTTTCTCCAGTACAATTTGTGCATGTCTACAAATGAATCAGACCAGACTATTTATAGACCTAGTTGTGAGAATATCTTCCCCCAATTCAGGGAAGTTACAATCAAGCATTCAAATTTTAAATAATTACATTAAATGCATTAATTACATAATATCCCATGATAATAGGGATTTAATATACGATAATAACGAATCCCTATGAAATAGGGATTTTCTAATAGCCTTTCTGTGTGACAAATGAGTCATTGAGCTCGATCGTTGTGCTGACACGCTTTCGAGACTGGCCAAGCTCCAAGCTCATAATTCCAGTTGTAACCTCCTCCTCATCCAATAATTTGGTCGAATACGTTCCTTAGAGAAGGTTGGTGTCTTTGAGCCTACAGCTCAGCCTTGAACGATGTGATTCCTGCTCGAGCGCCAGTAACAGATCTGGAATCGTGTGTTAAATTATACAAGTGTACTGCTAACACTTATTATTTTCGAGCTTACTCTTTTCGAGCCTATATTTCGAGGTTATTTTATTCTAGAAATTTAGGTGTAACACTTAGTGACTCAGAAGAGAATGAACATAGATAAGTGGTTCTTTCCTTGTTGCATACAATTGAGTATTGCTCAAGACAATTTTCACATCTTGGAACAAAGCGGATGCCCTCACCGTTGTTAAGACTAGGTTTCTCTTCTACAAATATTTTAGGTTACATAAAAGACTTCTTAGAAATCTTCCTACAGGCGACACCAAAATATTTACACAAGAAAATCATTAACTAAACTTAAGATATATTAAAATAGAGGAATAAATAAGAGAAGTTCACATAAATGTGGGAAAAGTTAAGTTAATTTCTATATTTATGGACTAATAAGAAATGCTACAAAATATGGTAAGTTTTGAAAAAAAAAAGATTAAAATATGGAAATTTTATAAAATATAAAAATTAGATTACCATAAATAAAAATACAAAAAAAAACCTCTCTGACTCTTTGCCTATCCTCTCTCCCTCACGTACTTAGACCATTTCTCAGACTTTTCTTTTTGGACAATGATAGAGTTCCGGTCACCCAAACACCATCTCTCAACAAAGTTATGGTTCTTCTTCTTCTACTACTCCTGGTTTAACGCTATTCTTCTTATTGTTCTTCTTCTTTTTCAAATCAGATTTTGCATTTTAAATCTGATTTTGCACTTCAGATCTTGTTTTTTCTTCTTTTATTTGTAACTATAACCGGTTAACATCACGATTTGTTCAAGATTTTTTGTTCAGATCTATTTTTTTCATAGATCTTTAAGTAACTAGGTACCATGGCGACTGATTCTTTATATTCATATCTGATTTTTTTTTTAGACCTAGCTGTGACTAATTACTATAACGATCAATTTAGATTTGTTTTGTTTTGTTAGATCTGATTTTCTTTTCACACCTAACTAAGTAACAAGGTACCATGACAACTGGTTCTTTTTTTTTTTAGATCTGAATTTTTTTTTTCAACCCTAGCTGTAACAACTTACAATTATGATCAGTTTAGATTTTTTGTTTGGATCTGATTTTTTTTCCAAGTATGGCTAAGTAACCGGTTTCCATCGCAACTGGTTCCTTTTTTTTTCAGATCTATTTTTTTTTCAAGCCTAGCTGTAACCAGCTACTATCATGATCAGTTTTGTTTATTTTTTCATATCTATTTTTTTTCTTTTCAAATTTGACTAAGTAACCAGTTATAATTTAGCAGATATTTTGATAGTTGTAACTAAAAAAAATCAAAATAATTTTTATAGTTGTAACTAATTACCACCACATCACTTAAAAAATAAAAATGATTTTGATAGTGGTACCAGTTACCACACATCACCAAAGAAATTGACAGTGGCATACGATTACCACCACATAAAAAAAATCAATTTTTTTTTATAGTAATAACCGGTTACTACGAAGAAAATGTTGAAGAAGATAAAAAGTGGAAGAATAAGAAGAAGTGGTAATAAAAAGCATGGTGAAGAAGGTCTCAATTTGTTTTTTTTTTTTTTAAATAATGTAAAAACAATGTTTTATAAATTATGAATGATAAAAAATATCACAAATAGATTAAAACTATAAAAATAACCACAAAACATATTAAAACTAGCTACTAAAACAGTATAAAAATAAAACATTACCAATACTATTCTGGCTCCTATGTTGTGCAAAAGTTACCGATCGAACCCTCTATTTTGTTAAATGACAATTTAGACCCTATGTTTTACAAAATAGAACAAAATAATAAATTGACCTTGATTTTGGTCAATTTTTTTAAATATGACCAAAATACCCTCATATTTTATTGATTAATAAATTAAACAAATAATTAAAAATAAATATTAAATAAAAAATCATATAGATTGAATTTAAAATAAAAAATAATAAAAAAATATAAATATTTGTAATCTTAAAAATAGATTTGAGTTATAAAAAAATCTCAATTAAATAATAAATTAAACAAAAAAACTAAGAAATTAAAAATATTTTTTAATTTTAAACCTTAATATGTTTCGTTCTTCACCATCATCATCATCATCATCATCATCATCATCATCATCATCTTTTTCTTCTTCTTCTTCTTTGTG
Organism: Humulus lupulus; assembly: GCF_963169125.1. Taxonomy (NCBI): domain Eukaryota; kingdom Viridiplantae; phylum Streptophyta; class Magnoliopsida; order Rosales; family Cannabaceae; genus Humulus; species Humulus lupulus. Next base: position 106,884,523 of record NC_084797.1, on the reverse strand, counting down.
CCTCCTCAATGTTTCATTTTTGCTGCTACCTTGAACCCAAATCAGAACTGCGACGGAGGTGTTGCTGAGATGGAGCACAACGAGGAGGGCTTGCGTGTAGTGAGCATCTCAAAGTCGATGGGGATCAAAGCAGGGATGGAGCACGACGCAGAGGGAAAGAGCTAGATGTTCGACGATGGTGTGGGGGATTGGGGATGGCGCAGATCTGGGTTGGATGCATCATTGTTATGTACTATCTCAATGTGACGAAATCGGACCTCGACATGAGGAACGACGGAATAGATCTAATAGACCTCATTGACTTCCTGGGCACCACGACATGCGAACATTGCTGACGTTAAGCAATAGCCGACTATGTTCATAAGCAAACTTGGGTTTGAATATATTTGAGTCTTTTGTACGTCTAGGTTTATTTTTTTGTACGTATTTGAGTTTGATGTTTTGTGTTTGTAGCATGGACCTAGATTAATTTGTTTGTTTGGGTTGTGCTTTTGAAAGCTTGAGAATAAATGTTTTGCATTTTATCTAGTTTGGAATTTTTTATTATAGTTTGAGTTTTGTTTATGAGGATGGTGGTGGTTCCGATTTTATTTTTGCATCCTAGTTTCAAATGAGTTTCAGTGGATAACCATCAAGCTCTGAACAAGAAATTTGGGTTTTTGGATTTTTGTTTTTATTATATTTTACAAAACGCAGGGTTCAAATTGTCATTTAACAAAATAGATGGTCTGATCGATAACTTTTGCACAACACATGGGCCAAAATGATATTTATGAAAAAAAATATGTTGTAAGAAACTTAAGAAAAAAAAGCTGCCATATTTTTCAAAGTTTTTAAAAAAAATTCATATTTAGTGTAATTTCCTCATTAAATAATAAGCAAGATTCGTCAGAGATTAAAAGACTGAGTGAAGAAAGGTTGATTTTACATTGAAATAATAAGAAAACAATGAAAACCTTGCATAAAAGAAATGCAAGTAAAATGATTTGCATTTAGTTATCATTTGGTTTGATACAACGTCGTGAACCATTTTCTAAGGATAATAATAGTGTCCTAAACTATAAAATATACAAAAGAGAAATGTCCATTTTTCTCTCTAACACCATGATTCTACTACAAGTTTGCACAAGTAATGGGGGACGAGTAATGGTCTAACACTGTCCTGCGAGGCGGCGTCATGGTAGTAATGGCGTACACTTTGCACAATATCAACAAGATCTCAGAGATTTGACACATGTCTCACAGTACACCTTTTTAAGGGACCACTTCACTGTTGAAATATTAAACTTAATTTATTATGGTTAGTATCTAGAATTTTCATGAATTTAGAGTTGTAGAGTTTTTGTGTATTTACTAGAGTTTCTAGAATGTTCATGTATTTACTAGAGGTTGTTGAGTCTTTAGCAATCTAGAACTCTCCGTTTTTAGTTAGTAGATGAGAATTATCTAGAATAATCTGCTACCTAATAATTTAATTGTGTTTCTAGAAAGGTTCATAGAGTCCTATAAATAGAGATGCAGTCCCACCATTTTGTATCAAGCCAAAAATACAAGTTGAGTACTACAATATAAAGCCTCTTCCATCATAATATTCTCTCCCATATTAACCTTAAGTTTTCAATAAAGAATCTTCAAGTTCTCTCCCAAATTTATCTTAATTTTCAACAAAAGTGGTACCAGAGTAAGGTTCTTGAAGAAAAATGGCAAGTGGAGGAATGGTCCCCTTCCAAGTTCCAATGTTCACCAAGAGCAACTATGGCAATTGGAGTATCAATATGAAGGCACTACTAGGAGCTCAAGATGTTAAGGAGATTTTTGAGAAAGTTCATAAGGAACAAGAAGATGTTGCCCTTTCTCAAGCTCAATCGGAAGCCTTGAGTGATTCAAGAAAGAGAGACAAGAAAGCTCTCAACCTCATCTATCAAGCGGTGGATGAAGATGCATTCGAGAAGATATCAAATGCAACTACGGCCAAAGAAGCGAAGTGTAACACCCTGGTTACTCTAAGACCGTTACTGTGAGCTTTGAACCATGCTTAACTCTCTAATAGAGTCATTTGGTTATAAACGTGCATCTAGGTGTTATTAATAGGCTAAGGTGAAAAACTCAATCAAAAGGAAAGGATATATTTTATTTAAAACATAAAAATGTACATGGGCCCATGAAAGCGTTTACAAGTTATTTACAATACAAAATTGTCATTATAGTGTAAAAATTACAACCCGCCGACCTAAGCAGTAAAAATAGGGTTATTCACTAGTTCCTCTGAGAAACACCTTGGTCGTGGTGGTGAAGTGGCCGCATATGTACACATCACCACCTAAGCTCTCTACTCAAGGCTAGGTGAGCTTTTCTTTCCCTTTACCTGCACCACATGGCACTCGTGAGCCAAGGCTTAACAAGAAAACTCATTACTACATGTATATAATATCAGATGATGATTATGATAATCATATAGAGCTTATAGCTCTAAACAGATGAGTGAATATCACTTCAAGGTTTTGGTAACTATGTTGGGGCTTATAGCCCTAATCAGATAATATCAAGATTCAGATAATCATGCTCGGGCGTGTAGCCCTAATCATATGAGTGATATACACTTTGAGGTTCTGATAACCATGCTAGGGCATGTAGCCCTAATCAGATGAGTGATTGATGAGTGAGTCACTAACGCGGGCTCAACACTCATAGCCATGTGAAGGTGCAGTCACCTGGGCCTTCTCGCCCTGGCTCTAAGTGACTAGCCATTAGACTAGACAAGTGCTTTTAATTTTCATCGAACTTGAGGTCGGTCAGCCACAAATGCTCATGATGAGTCATTCAATGCTTATGTTGATTAGATCTAATCATTTCGACTTGTGTTGAACACATCAATGTTGTTCTTGACTCTTAAGCCAATACCATATGGCTCGTGCCGATTTTGGACTCATGGGTCAGTGCCATACACAAGTAAGCAAGATTTGCTAAGCATTTGATATGCAATCAATATCCACATTTAAACACTCAACATGCCTCATTAATAACCATGCATGTCACATATGGGGGGGGGGGGGGGGGCAGTTTTCTTACCTCTGGTTCGAGCGAGAAACAAGTTAAAAGAGCGACCTTGAGAACGATCGAACCTTTGATTCCTTAGCGGTCACCTAGTCATAACCAAATATAACCTCCATCAATGAAAATCAACAATAAAAGGATCATGACCTAAACCCCACTCCCGGGACCTCGAATAGTACCCAAACAGTGAGTAGATTCGATCCCAAGCCTTAGGAATTGAAAATCCAAGCCAAAAACCCTCAAAAGTGCTCAAAATAGGAATCTGGAAAAGCAGGGTAGCGTTGCCCCCCTAGTGCCCCAGTGCTACAAGTAGAGTAGAAGGCCCCCTGGCTAGAGCTGTAGTGCCCATACCTGGACGCTGTAGCGCTACAACCAGGGGTTTCAACCCTGTTTTTTCCCTCCTTCGACTCCTCCATTTCCAACCTTCATGAATTTATTCTAAACTTCACCCAAACTCACAAAAGAACCCCAAAACCATATATACAAGTCCTAGGAACCATAACCCAATCGATAATAGCAAAAAATTCCCAACAATTCTTATTATCCAATTTAAAAATCCAAACTGAAATCCAAATAAAAACAGAGCAAGAACCAGATTTTAAATAGTTGAAAACTTACCTCAAGCTCAATATAGAACCCTCTTCAATGGTGGAACACAAACCTAAACCCTCAATGTTCACTTCCTTAGCTTGAATCCTCAAAAGAAGCTCAAAAATCCAAGGAGAAAAACATAAGAAAATGGTGTACGGAAGAAGAAGATGAATGCTCTGTTTTACTTAAGCTTCTACAGCCTTCAAATGGCTATATCTATCCTTAGGGTGAGAAGATTATTTTGCCCCTAAGTCATTTAAAGTCCTTTAAAGGCTTCCAAGGGTAAAACTGTCATTTCCTGCCTATCTCGTTAATTATAATTAACGCTCTCTATTTCCTGTCATTCCCAATATTCTCAAATACCAATAAACCATATCACATTACCCTTTCATTCTTGATAATGTTCTAATCCTACGACCAAAATGCTAACCTCCATTAAAAGATCGTCTCATGCTGAATGGATATAAAAAATCCACATTATAATGTGGCCTCATCATAAATCACCAACATGCATGAAAATACACAATTATGCCCTCAACTAGCCAAATTACCAAATGTCCCTATCATGAAATGTAGACCCACATGAATGCATTTAACATTATATCATAATATAATTCACATAAACATGCACATACTCATTTAATGGCATAATAAATCAATTATGACCCTCCTAGCCTACTAATCCGACCATTAAACCTCGTTAGGGATTTTGGGGCATTACAACTATCCCCTCCTTATAGAAATTTCCTCGAAATTTATCTGAACAACTCGGGATACTGATTCTACATATTTGTGTCCAGCTCCTAGGTCGGTTCCTCGACCTTGTTGTTCCTCCATAATACCTTAACCAATGGTATCGTCTTATTCCTAAGGACCTTGTTCTTTCTGCAAGTATCTGGACTGACTGTGTATCATAGGAGAGATCCTCCTAAAGCTCTAGATCTTCATAACTCAAAACATGACTCACATCTGATACATACCTCCGAAGAGCTGAAACATGAAATACGTTATGCACGGCTAACAATGCTGGTGGTAAGGCCAACCTGTAAGCTACCTGACCAATCCTCTCCAAGATATCAAATGGACCTATAAATCTAGGGCTCAGCTTGTCCTTCTTCCCAAACCTTCTCACCCTTTTCCATGGCGAGACTCTAAGGAAAACATAGTCTCCCACTTGGAACTCCACATTCCTACGCTAGGGATCTACATAACTTTTCTGTCTACTCTGAGAAGTAAGCATCCGAGCTCTAATCTTTTCAATGGCTTCACTGGTCCTCTAAACTGCTTCAGGACCCAAGTATCTCCTTTCTCCTGTCTCATCCCAATGAATGGGAGATCTGCATTTCCTACCATACAACATCTTATAAGGTGCCACTCCAATGATCGACTAATAACTATTTTTGTAGGAAAACTCTATCAAAGGTAGATACTTACTCCATGATCCACCAAAGTCCAGCACACATTCTCGCAACATGTCTTCTAATATATGGATCATCCTCTCAGATTGTCCATCTGAGGATGATAAGCAATACTAAACTTCAACTGTGTTCCCATGGCCTTCTGTAAACTCCCCCAGAACTTGGAAGTGAAAATGGGGTCCCGATCTGACACGATTGACCTGGGTGCTCCATGGAGGCGCACGATCTCTCTCACATAGAGATCTGCATACTAGTCAACTGTATAAGTAGTCCTCACTGGTAAGAAGTGAGCTGACTTGGTGTAGCGATCCACAATAACCAAAACTGAATCATGTTGACCAACAGTCTTGGGTAACCCCACCACAAAATCCATCGTGATGTTCTCCCATTTCCACTCTGAGATATCCAGAGGCTGCAATAACCCTGTCGGCCTCTGATGCTCAGCCTTGATCTATTGACATGTCAAGCACTTAGCCACATATTCCACTACATCCTTCTTCATCCAAGACCTCCAATACAATGATCTCACATCATAATACATCTTCGTGGTGCTTGGATGCAAAGAGTAAGGTGTAGTATGAGATTCATTCAGAATCTCCTGTCTCAATGCTATGTCTAACGAAACACATATCCGACCCTTGTACCTCAACAAGCCCAAATCAGACACTATATAATCTCTGAATGCTCCAGCCAAAACATCCTCTCTGATCTTCATCATCTGTGGATCACCCAACTGACCTTCCTCTCCAACAGTGTAGACTGTAGCGTAATATTGGCCAACTGGCCGACCAGCAAGTCTATACCAGCTCTAGTCATATCCTCTGCTAACTCTCTGGCTATCAGCCTCACACTATAAATCTGTCCCGGACCCTTCTGGCCTAAAGCATCAGCTACCACATTGGCCTTTCCTGGATGATACAAAATCTCACAGTCATAATCTTTTACTAACTCCAGCCAACCTCTTTGTCTCATATTCAGGTCTTTTTGTGTGAAGAAGTACTTCAGGCTCTTGTGGTCAATATAGATCTCACACTTCTCCCCATAAAGGTAATGCCTCCATACCTTTAATTCAAAGACCACAACCGCCAACTCTAAGTCATGAGTGGGATATCTCTGTTCATACTCCTTTAGCTGACGTAGGGCATAAGTAATCACCTCCCCTGACTGCATCAGAACACAACCCAAACCTTGATGTGAGGCATCACAGTAAATTACAAACTTCTCTTGATCTGTTGGAAGACTCAGAACTGGAGCTGTAATCAACCTCTGCTTCAGTTCCTGGAAGTTGTTCTCACACCTCTCTGACCACACAAACTTCTCATTCTTGCGCTTCAGCTCAGTCAATGAAGTAGCAATCTTAGAAAACCCTTCCACGAAACGCCTGTAATAACCAACCAATCCAAGGAAACTTCTAACCTCTTAAGAATTCTTTTCCCTTGGCTAATCTCTGATTACCTCAATCTTGGCTGGATCTACCTTAATCCCCTCCTTAGTAACAATGTGCCCAAGGAAAGATACCTGAGATAACCAGAACTCACATTTCTTGAACTTTGCAAAAAAAAATTGTGTTCCCTCAGTCTCTGTAGAACCAATCTCAAATGTTGTTCATGTTCTGACTCTGACTGAGAATAAACCAGGATATCATCGATGAAGACGATCACAAACTGGTCCAGATAATCCTTGAATACTCTGTTCATCAAATTCATAAAAGCAGCTGGGGCATTAGTCAATCCAAAGGACATGACTAAGAACTCATAATGCACATATCTAGTGTGAAAGGCAGTCTTTGGTATGTCACTGTCCTTGACCATCAACTGATGATAACCAGAACGAAGGTCTATCTTTGAGAATACCCTTTTACTTTGCAACTGATCAAACAGATCATCTATCCTTAGTAGAGGATACTTTTTCTTAATTGTTAACTTATTCAGTTCTATGTAATCAATACACAACTTCAGAAAACCATCCTTCTTTTCACAAACAGAACTGGTGCACCCCAGGGTGAGAAACTAGGTCTGATAAAACCCAAATCCAACGGCTCTTGCAACTGTACTTTCAATTCTTTTAACTCAGCTGGGGCCATTCTATAAGGTGCTCTAGACACTGGCTATGTCCCTGGTGCCAGCTCTATAACAAACCCAATTTCTCTGTGTGGTGGCAACCCTAGTAAATCTTTTGGAAACACATCCAAAAATTCACATACTAGTCTGGTTTCTTCCGGTCTCACTGGCATAACCTGAGTGGTGTCAACCAAACTGGCTAAGAATCCAATGCAACCTCCTTACAATAGATCTCTAGCCCTCAATATAGAAATCATAGGTATGCGAGGTCCATGCACAGTTCCAACAAACACAAAAGGATCCTCACCTTCAGGCTCAAAGGTGACCATCTTCCTTTTGCAATCAATGGTTGCCTCATACTTCGCTAACCAATCCATACCAAGAATCATGTCAAAGTCATTCATAACTAACTTTATCAAATCCACTGACAACTCTTTGCCCTCCACTATCACTGGCAAAGATCTGACCCATCTTCTGGATACTACTAACTCCCCAGTGGGTAATAAAATCTCAAACCCCACAACATAATAATCACATGGTCTCCACAGTCTATCAATAATTCTACTAGCAACAAAAGAATGTGTAGCACCAGAATTAATCAAAACAGTATAAGGGGTTCCAGCACTAAGAAGCTGACCTGTAACTACTGAGGGTGAAGCCTTAGCTTCTGCTTGTGTCAATGCGAACACTCGAGCTGGGTCGAGCTATCCGCTTTCCTGGGTTCTTCCTTTCTTGATTTAGGTCAGTCTTTCTTGAAATGACCCACTGCCCCACATAAAAAGCAGGCCTTTGCCCTACACTCTCCCAAATGGCGCCTCTTGCACCTAGGGCACTCAGGATAAGTCTTCCAGGCCTCACTGCCACCGTGACGATCCATTGAAATACCACATTGTAATGCCCCAAAATCCCTAATGCGGTTTAATGGTTAGATTAGTAGGCCGGGAGGGCCATAATTGTTTTATTATGCCATTAAACTATTAAATGCATGTTTACGTGAATTATATTATAATATGATGTTAAATACATGCATGTGGGCCCACATTTAATTATAAGGGAATTTTGGTAATTTGGCCCGTTGAGGGCATATTTGTATATTTTGGTGCATGTTTGTGATTTATGGATGAGATCCCATTATTATGTGGATATTTTTTATCTATTCGGCATGAGACGATCTTAGGTTGCATATTAGCGGTTTTGTCATAACGGGGTCAATTATTGGGATATTGGATAATGAGAATGATTATTTGAGGATATATTGGGAGTTATTGAGATCATGAGGAAATTATGGAAATTTTGACTATTTTGTCCCCGAGGGTGTTTTTGGGATCCCGAGCATTAGGATTTATTTGAGGTTACTTAAGCTTGAAGTAGCCTGTCAGAAAGAAAACTACTTTCAAACACTTTAACTCCTTTATGCAGATTCAACCATGTTCAAGCAGTTTAACACTCCTTCTACCCAAAAGAGGAAAACTAGTGAAGGTAGCAGCTTGACTCCTCCAAGCAAAGTCATGAAGACTACACCACGTAACCAGGGGAGACCATCTAATCAGTTAGTCACTATCCCACACTTGACTCCTCTATCAATTCCCTCTTCTGCCAGCCTACAAACTACTCAGTCAACCTGCTTAAGTGAGCCTCTTCACATTGTTGTACGACAAAGAGTTACCAGACCATACTCTTCATCATTCAACGACAACTCATACCTTTGAGACTCTACCTCGACAAAGTGTTGAAGTTGTCCTTCACAAAGGCCTTGCTCAAATTATGAGTGTAAGCATCTTATCAAAGACACTCACATTCTTATTGATTATTCTTATTCTGATTGATAATTCTTATTCTTAATTACTCCAGGGACTGATCACTGTTAGTCATGCTCAACGTCGAGCAATCGCCTATAAGGAGCTAATCAAGGTCTTGAATGATCAATTGGATATGCATTTATTTGAGGTTTTAGGAGTCGGAATCAAGCGAGGATCGAGGCATAGTGATCGTAGGAAAGGTTAGAAGCTTCTTGACCGAAGGATTTAGCGAGAAACAACTTAATCAAAGGTAATCTAAGCTTTAAGTTTTGAGTTTTAGAGTTTCTAAGCTCTGATTTGGATTTTGTGTTTCGATGAGTTTTTGATTTGTTTGAGCCTCGAGATTTGATGATTTTGGATCATTAAGATGTTTGGGAACTTTGATTTCTGGATTTGGAGATGTTTAGATAGGTTTCTGAAAGGATTAAAAGGTGGAAAATCAGTGTTATGGCTGAACTTGCATGTGGGGCTGCGACCCTGCTCTTGGGCGTCGTGGCCCGAGCATGGTGCAGAGGGGCGGTGGAGTTAAGGAACCTGGGGGTCATGGCACTGGGGAAGGTGGCCCGTGGTGCATGCTTCAGGTGCCCCTGTCTTGGCAGGGGGTCGCGGCTCAAAGTGATGGGGGCCACGACGCTTGAGGGTTTTGAGGGAGAAATAGTGTTTTGATCATGGGAACTCAAACCATAGGCCTCGGTATCGTTCCTACTACCCGGTTTAGTAGGATTCGATCTCCCGGAGGCTAGGTCTTGGTTAGGGAACCTTTGTTATTCATTTTATTGATGGAATCCCATAATTGGTTATGACCAGGTAATTGCTAAGGAATAAAAAGGTCGATCGTTCTCAAGGGTCGTTCTTTTACTAATTCTCGCTCGAACCAGAGGTAAGAAAACTGCACCCGATGTATATGACATGCGTGGTTATTATGAAGGCATGTTGATTTTTAAATGTGGACATTGATTGCATATTAATTGCTTAGCAAATCTTGCTTACTTATGTATGGCACTGACTAATCAGAATTGGCACTGGTCGCATGTTACTAACTTAAGAGTCAGAAACGACATAAGCGTCATGAACGCAGAGCTGATAAAAGATTAGATCTAATCGATATCTACATTTAATGACTCATATGGAGCATTAATCCTGGACCGACCCTAAGTTCGATGAAAATTATAAGCGCTTGTCTAGTCTATGACTAGTTACTCATAGCCAGGGCCAAAGGCCTAGGTGACTGTTTTGTCACATGGCTAAGGGAATGGAATCCCACGTTAGTGACTCTATGGTCACTCGATAGAGTTATGCTGGTGACAATTTCATCAGATACATATCTCGTTTAAGCTAGTGAAATGATCACTTATTGGTAAAGGGAACGGAACCCACCTTAGTGACTTTTACAACTGTCACTCCTCTATTTTGGACTAAAAGTCCTAGATGGTTATTATGATCATCGTATGATATCCTATGCATGCAGTATTGAGTTTTCTTGCTGGGATTTGGCTCATGGGTGCTATGTGGTGCATGTAAAGTGAAAGAAAAGCTCACCCAGGCTTGAGTGGAGAGCTTAGGTGGTGATGTGTACATATGCGGCTGCTTGACCACCACGGCCAAGGAGTTCTCAGGGGAAGTAGGGGGTTTACCCTATTTTTTCCGCTTAGATCGACAGGTTGTAAATTTTATACTGTAATGACCATTTTGCATTGTAAATAACTTGTAAACGTTTTTATGGGCCCATGAACAGTTTTATGTTTTAAATAAAATATATCTTTTCCTTTTGATTGGTTTTCCACCTTAACCTATTAATAACACCTAGAAGAACGTTTTTAACCAAAGAACTCGGTTAGCGAGTTAAATAACGGCTCAAAGTTCACCGTAACTGTCTTCGGGCAACCAAGGCGTTGCAACTTGGTATCAGAGTGTGCCAAGATTTAGGGTTCCTGTAGACTGGCTGGGCATGTACACTCACCACTGAAGACAAGCTCGACTCATGGTTTGGTAACTATTTATGTAGTTATATGTATAACTTCTTAAATATGGTATAAATGCTTTACCTGTTTACATGAGACACCAAGTTAAGACTGTGCCCTGAATACTACATCTTTAGCAAAAGTGTGCTAAATAGTACTGGTATTGCTGGAACATACTCATTGGTATTGTTAATTGTGAACTATTATTTGATACATGTTAAGTTCTAAATGATATAATCATGTATCTATCCGTATGTTTGTATGACTATGGAATGTGAGAGTTATCTGCTTGTTCTTGGACTGTAAGGCGGCAAGAGGTTTAGTTATCACTACCTAATTGGTCGTATTGACTATTACAGTACAGTATAAGTTGATAAGAATGATTCCAAGACAGACAGATACATCAGCTGGCCAAGGTGATCAAGGCCAGAATAATAATCAGGGTCAAGAGAATGACCAGGGTCAGATTCCACAGCCAGCTCCTGCGAACTGGCAGCAGTTATTTAATGAGCTGTAGGTTACAGTATTGAGGCAGGGAGAAGAACTCCGCCTCCTGAGACAACAGCAGGTTCTATAATAGCCAGTGTATCTGAGGCACCTCTTGTATCTGTGCCAGCAGCTGAGCAGCTGCCTGAGGTTGGTAACAAATGGGAGTCTATCTATGAAAGGTTCAGAAAGTAGCAACCTCCAGTTTGTGAAGGCAATGCAGATCCTGCTAAAGCTGAGCAGTGGATGAGCATGATTACAACCATCCTGGATTTCATGAGGGTGACTGGTAATGAGAGGGTGGCTTGTGCCACATACATGTTTCAGGAGGATGCTCGAGTTTGGTGGGAGGTTATATCCTAGACCAGAAACATCAATGCCCTGAGTTGGGAAGAGTTTCAGACTCTGTTCAATGAGAAGTACTATAATGATGCCATCACGGTGGCAAAAGCTGAGAATTTTATTAGGTTACTTCAGCAGAGTTTGTCAGTGACTAAGTTTTCCCTGAAGTTTTATCGATTGGCAAAGTTTTCCATGGAGCTGGTGCCCACTGATGGGATCAGGAGGGAGAGATTTCTCCAAGGGCTATAGCCTAGATTAGCCCGTGATGTTTGCATTACTACTATGGCTGGGGTTACTACCTATGCACAGGTGGTTGAGAAGGCACTCACAGCTGAGAGTGTGGAGAACAAGATCTGGCGACATAATGCAGCCAGGAAAAATTTGAGGAGGATAGGTCCTCCATTTATGGGTTTTGGTAGGGGTGGAGGCCCCTGTGATCAGAAGAGGAAGGTTCTTGACACCTTCCCAGTTCCAGGTTCAGATAGGCAACCTCGTGGTATTTCAATGGGCCTCCAAAGTGGCGGTGAGGCCTGGAAGTTTTATCCTAAATGCTTTAGATGCAAGAGGTGCCATTCAGGGGAGTGTAGGGCAAGGGCCTATTTTTCATGTGGAGCAGTGGGTCATCTCAGGTTGGATTTCCCTAAGGCAAGAAAAGAAGAACCCAAGAAAGCGGACAGCTCGACCCTAGCTCGAGTGCTTACATTGACACAAGCAGAGGCTGAGGCTTCACCCTCAGTAGTTACAGGTCAGCTTCTTAGTGCTGGAACCCCTTATAATGTTTTGATTGATTCTAATGCTACACATTCTTTTGTTGCTAGTAGAATTACTAATAGACTGTGTAGACCTTGTGATTTTTATGCTGTGGGGTTTGGAACTTTATTACCCACTGGTGAGTTAGTGGTATCCAGGAGATGGGACAGATCTTTGCCAGTGACAATGGAGGGCAGAGAGTTATCAGTGGATTTGATAGAGTTGGTTATGACTGACTTCGATATGATACTGGGTATGGATTTGTTGGTAAAGTATGGGGCAACCATTGATTGCAGAAGGAAGATGGTCACCTTTGAACCTGAAGGTAAGGATCCTTTTGTGTTTGTTGGTACTATGCATGGACCTCGCATACCTATGATTTCTGTTTTGAGGGCTAGAGATCTACTGTAAGAAGGTTGCATTGGACTCAGCCAGTGTGGTTGACACTACTCAGGTCGTGCTAGTGAGACCAGAGGAGACCAGATTAGTCTGTGAATTCCTGGATGTGTTTCTAGAAGATTTTCCAGGGTTGCCACCACATAGAGAAATTGAGTTTGTGGTAGAACTAGCACCAGGGACGGAGCCAGTGTCTAGAGCACCTTACAGAATGGCCCCGACTGAGTTGAATATATAACCACATAAATAGTTACCAAACCATTAGTCGAGCTTGTCTTCAGTGGTGAGTGTACATGCCCAGCCAATTTACAATAACCCTAAACCTTGGCACGCTCTGATACCAAGTGTAACGCCCTAGTTACTCGAAGACCTTTACTGTGAGCTTTGAACCGTGCTTACCTCACTAATCGAGTCATTTGGTTATAAACGTACATCTAGGTATTATTAATAGGCTAAGGTGAAAAACTCAATCAAAAGCAAATGATATATTTTATTTAAAACATAAAACTGTACATGGGACCATAAAAGTGTTTACAAGTTATTTATAATACAAAATGGTCATTATAGTGTAAAACTTACAACCCGCCGACCTAAGCGGCAAAAATAGGGTTAACCTCTAGTTCCTCTGAGAAACACCTTGGCTGTGGTGGTCAAGTGGCCGCATATGTACACATCGCCACCTAAGCTCTCCACTTAAGGTTGGGTGAGCTTTTATTTCCCTTTACCTGCACCACATAGCACCCGTGAGCCAAGGCTCAGCAAGAAATCTCATTACTGCATGTATATAATATTAGATGATGATTATGATATTCATACAGAGCTTATAGCTCTAAAAAATGAGTGAATATCACTTCAAGATTTTGGTAACCATGCTGGGGCTTGTAGTCCTAATAAAATAATATCGAGATTCTGAGCACTACAAGAAAAAACAGTATTCATAACACTTAAAAACTGCTAACCGGGAGTACTGATAACGCTTCTGAAAACGCTAACATAGCCCCTATTATTAAAAGTCTTGTCTTTTCTATAACAGTATTCAAATGTTATGTTTAATGTTATCTTAAACTATTCAATAACACATTTTTAGTTGCTATAATATTCAAATAATAACATTTCGTTAGAGTACTTAGTTATAAATTTGAAGTTTAATCTTATACTTTATGCATAACACTTTCCAACTGTTATGAAAATTGTTATATTTGATCATTTTATAACATTTTTAGTTCATTCTATTACATAAATCATAACTTTTTGTCCCAATTATAATATATTATACAAAACAACCATAATTATTGTAAATTCTCCCAGTAATAACATTTTGTTATTTTGTAGTGTGCATTTTTAATTGTTATAAAAAGTTTTTATTATTGTCTTTTTATTAAAAAAAAACCACAATTGATCACAAGTGTAATATTAAATAGATCAATAAATCTAAAATATTCAATATATATGATAAACAATGAGTATTTTTACATTTGAAGACGAACTACTTCAAACCATGACACTGTCCACTTCAAAAGTTCTTAGTTCTAACTTGAGTTTGAAAGCATACATAATAAAATTCTATAGTCTTGCACATCTTTTGCTTCAAAAGTAAAAAACAGAAACATAACAAGATACACAAAAAGTAAACCATGAATCTTGCTCCACCCTCCAATTCATCATCCATTCAATTGTGCACTTGTCTTTGTTGTGAGGTTGATTTGCTTAGCTACACAAGAGTTTAAATAATTAATGCTTAAACTTAGAGTTAATAGTAAACTAAAAGAGTACAAAAAGAAAGAAAGTTAATAACCTCATTACGACTTTATAAGATGGCCATGCAATTACACTAACTACAGCACATAGGCATGAAATATTGAAGATTTATGCTTGGTAAAATACTCATTAGAAAAGTTAGCTCAAACACTTTATGATTATGAAATGAAAATGCAAATGATACACCAACCAAACATATAAATATATATATATACAATACAACAACTAATTTATAAAGAAAACCCAATAGCATAGACACATGAACTAGAATTAGATCAAATATAAAGTTCCAAATAACAAGAGTAATGAATTTGCCATTTTTATTGTAGATTTCCAAATACTGTGTCTTCAGGGACCCTTGAAAACTCTGCTGTAATATAGAATATCAGGTCAGTGGCTTTAGGGACCCTTGAAAAGGGTATATGAATAAACCAATTCCAATCATGAAACCTTTTTACTATAAATAAACCAAGCATTTAGGTTCAATTTCTTCGTGTTCAGCCAAGTGTCATCATATTGTATTCTACTAAAATATCATAAATTAAAGAATGCTAGTAGTCATCACCCTCTGCCACCATACTTTTTAATCACCCAAAAATGAAAAAGAAAAATGCCTTGGCACTAAAAGGAAAGGTTCGAAAGTCCAAAAAAGTGCTACTGCCCAAGTAGTATGAGCACGTTATGACATTAGAAGAAGAAGACCAAAAAAAAGTAAAACAATCAGAAATATATATTTCTTTTCAAACAAATCAACTGAAGCCCAGATGTGGATAAAATTGAATATCATAAAGGCAAAAAAAAATGAGAAATAAGTATGAAAATTATATTTAAGCATTGCTGCAAAAAAAAAAACATGCAAGCATTACCTTGTCATATAATCTAGCTGCCTGACACTGGTGAGCAGCTTCAAGTAAGAATTGCTTTCTTGAATTCTCATCATTCAAAATCCAGCTCAATTGACCTTCTTCTCCCGCACCTCTTGTACCAAGTAGCAGATAGATCCCATTATCTTTCAACAACAGCTCTGTTAGGAGTTATTTTAGCATCAAGTTTTCCTGTCTTTGTTGATCTACAGTACCCTAAATATCAAAATAGCAAGTTCCCTAAATCAATGTAAAACACAATAGCAGAAGAAAAAATTTGAGCATAAGACATGAGCAAGTAAGGATCAATAAAGCTACAGAATTACTAGAATCTAGGCTACACTAAGCATCATTGGAAAAATCATTCCCAAAATATTAAAATCCTGCTAGGCAGCAATAAACTGTCATGGTAGAATATTAAGTTATTACCTGGGCAGGATGACTTTGGATAGTATCCACTACATATTTTTCATGACCCTGCTCAAGATGGTAACATTCTGCATATCCCGTGTGTCATACTAACCTCCAACACTTTCAACATGTAATCATTAAAACTTCTGAGGTTATCCTTTTAAGCTTCTTGGACAGCTGAAATAATTTCCATTTCATGCACCTGGTGCATAGGTATGATTAAGAAATCATTATCAGTCACAAACATGGCCAAAGTATATCAAGTTGTTAGAAGAACAACTATTTTCTCAGAATCAATTAAATTTTCAGGCTTTCTTGCAGCTATATATTGAATGATTCTCTCTTCTTAACAAAATATAAATATATATTATAGAGGAGAGTGAGAGAGAGAAAGAGACTATAAAACTAATTCACATGCCAACAGTCAGTACCAATGGCTTGAATAAACACTTGTATTTTAGAAAATTTGAATAATTGTTTTAAGTAGCTAAATTGGTTATAACATTATGCCAACACATTCAAACCACTCTAACAAAAGTAACATACAAGGATAGTTACTCCAGAGCAAGTAGAGAAAGCAATTTCTATCTTTTAAACAAAAAATAAAGGATAACAAGCATAGATGCAAACAATTTTAAGACTAGCGTACCTGCTGTAGATATTCCTCAACAGTTGTTGCCTCCGCAGGGAAAACATCCTCAAATGTTGTCTTCATAAAACATACAGCAGAAGAAAATCAAATGGAAAGGCAATTATAAATTTTAAAAATACTGCATATTTGTTATCTGAAATTCAACAAAAACACCAAAGAACAAAAGTAGGGAGAGCTTCAAAAAGGACATGTTTTACTACAAGAGAAAATAAAAAAGGAAAGTAGTTGAATTTGGATCCAATACTTTTGCAAAAGGTTGTTGAGCTGAGGAAACGATAACTTAAGAATAAAGGTACAACAACAAACTTATTTTAATTAGTTTTATAAGTCCAATTAAATTTTTGAAAGATACAAAATCTTATTTGAGATTTAAAGTTGAAATGGTGCAACTTTTTTTGCAACTAATACTTGTCAATAGTTAAACAAGTTTGAAATCACCTTGACAAAAAAAAAAAAAATTAGAACCCATGGAGCAAGATTATATACACGCATACACATATCATCATAGCATCATCAACACACAATACTTCAATAATTTTTTTACTTAATTTTGCATCATATGCTACAGACCCCTTTTGACCTTTCAAAAAACATTATTGTATACTCAAATACAATAATGTTTTCCATTATTGTAAATGCATTATTCGCCTAGTTTTCCATTATGTACTAGTGCATTCCATTCATCAACAACAACCATATACTTCACACTAGTTAAAACAGAACATTTCACAAATGACTAATATGGAATAGAATATAGAAATAAGTTGAGACAACTGCAGTTATATAAATATATAGAGAGAGAGAGAGAGAAAGAGACCTTTTCTAAACTATGAGGCCTTGAAAGTGAGTATCAAAATCTAAAATTCCAGAGCTTAACTAGTCAGAATCCATTGATGCTTCTGCTGCTTCAGCAATGGCCAAAAGCTTTAAACACTCATTCCAACACTCAGCACCCCTCCATAGAAGTTTAGCTGCAAGACCATAATACCCAACATCATTAACATCTTACATGAACACCCTATTTCCTCCTATTTTTCTTCAAAAGATAAAAATAAAGAGTACCCATTAACCTTTAGGGGAATAAGGATGAAGTAGTCCTCTAGAAATTCCAAAAGCACCTCCTCCAATCCCAATTTCATCATAAATATCTATTCGTAAGTTTAAGTCCTCTGCAGTAGTCTCCTGCATATGTATATAACAACATTGGTGCTCTCAAAAGTTTCTCTCTTAACACATAAAAGCTCTTTGGTCTTTCTTGTATTCTAATGCTTACAACCTCTCTAATTTTTCTCACTATATCCTCTCCATTAGAAACAATTCCAACACAAACAAATATATGTATTGATATATTCAAAATGTTTCTTGATATTAAACTAAAATCTAAAAACACAAAAGAAAAGAAAACTCACAGACAAACAGCTTCTTGAGCAGCTGGGTTGCTTGGGTTCTTGCATCAGCAGGGGCATCATCATGTGTGCTTCAGCGGCTCAACCGAAGAGAGTGACGAGAGACTAATAGACTGCATTTCATTTCATTGACAGCTCATCTTTCTTGCACTGGCTTTAGCTGCATTGCAAATTTAAATTGTATGTATGTTAGTTTAGTGAATCTAATAGACTGTATTTTATCTTTGACATAATTGCTTCTTTATTAGATAGCTCATACTCAACCTACAAATTTGCACACTTGTACATATATCAATAGTGGAAAAAACTTGTTAGACATATGACAAATAAAAAAAATAAAAAAGCATGATCAAAGCTTCTGAGTGGTGCTTATTGCATAATATCCCTTAATATCTGAGTGGTGCTTCCACAACAAGCAGCAATAATTATATACAGTAACAGAACAATCAAGCAATGGCTACGAGGTTCAATGTTATTCATAAAATAAAACTACATTTTAAAGTAATGAAATTAGGAAAAAAAGTTTTATCAATCGTTTTTTTTTTTAGTTTAATCAAGAACCATTTAGGAACTACAGAACTAGCATACACCTTTATATATAACATATACCTATATTATATATTTATATATATATGCATTAAATTAGAAAGTAGAATAAACGAAAGATAACATTGGGAAAAATATGGATAGAATAAAGATAAAATAACAAAGAATTATAGCTACCATGTGTAAGTGTAGCCTGTTGTGAGTTGTCTTCTGAAAGCTAAGTGCTAACTATGAAGAAATTTCTGGATCTCATCATGAGATGATTGTATCTTCCAAACAAAAGGGAAACAAACATATAATTAAATAAAAATTCATGTTGGCGCAATGGAAGTTATCACTGAGGAAGAAAAAACACACTGACCAGCACACAAATACCTTCTTGCTTTCAAAAAATGCCATCTGCACTAATACAATGCAAAAGTAATGCCATCACAAACAAATAATACAAGCTCTTCTCTTTGTTGTGTAATAATGACTAAATGATATTCACATTCAGTCATAATACAAACAATATATAGCAACCATCAAAAAAGTCTATTTGAAAGGGTTTGTAAAATTCTTTAACACTAAATGTGCATTAGGATGGATCAAAAAAAAGAACAATCCTCCAAATTGTCAAACGAACATATGTATACACAGTATATTCAAACGAATTTATATATATATAAAACTAAAAATAAAACTCCACCTGAGAATGCGACACGCATGGAGAGGAAGATAGAGAAAAAGAGAGAACCACATATGGGCCCTTGTTCTTGCTTGTCGTCGCTTGTCGCCGCTTGTCGCCTGAGGGCTGAGGCGGAGAGAAAGAAAAAGGGAGGGTGTCATGGTGTGCTTCAAGGGATCATCCTTCAGCCATCAACGGTCTGATGACTCAAAATTGTTGTAATATGTCTAAACATTCACAAAGTTTTTTACCAAAAAAGCATGCTCATATGAAATGAAAGATACAAGAGCTCAAAAGGATAAAATACCATTGAGTTGAAGGGAAACATCAAAAACATCAAAGAGAAACAATAGCTCCACCACTTGAACCTCATACATGAAAAAGTTCTTGTATTGTATATGCATTTAATGCTAAATAAAAAATAGAACCCAGTGCCAATAGAATTGACCTAATATACTCAATTGGGGAAAGCAAGTAATCACTAGAGTACCCTTGTACCAATGACAATTGTTTTATAGTTATTATGTGAAGAAACAGTTACTTAAAGACACCATGACTAGTCCACAAATTCAATCAATAAACAATAAAGCAATGGAAAGGGAAAGAGGAGTAAATTGAGAAAAAGCAATAAAAGTGCCCAATAACTTGATATATTAAGCTTCGACAGCTCAATAATAATATAAGAGTGCCAGCTTTCATTTATTTTTTATTTTTTATTTTTTTGGAAAAGAGAGTGTGTTAACACTTATTTATATATAACTACCATGCTATTGGATAAACATAATACACAATAGGATTAAATAAAAGACCACAATTCTTAATTTATGAAGTGATCCTCAATTCAAGGAATGAAGTGAAGTGGAGCCGAAAATTGACACCTTTGTCAACTAGTGAATTGCATATATAATTGCTAATCACTTTCTAGTTTCCATTATTTTGTTTGAACAAACCAGCCATTTATTCTAAGAAGCCATTTGGTGAAAATATATAAAACTCTTAAGCGAATGAGACAACAGATGGGGCACGTCACCCACCTAGTGTCTTCTGTAGAGTGAATATTGTCTAGATCTTAGATCAAATCTTGCAAATATTATACATATAAAAGTATATCTCAGAAACAATATTACATGTATATACCTGAGCGAATATAGAGTTGACTTCATAAATTTATTAAAAAAAATCTTAATAAATGAAGACCTGATGCCGTGAGATACTGAGGTGTTGTGCCTACCGCTTGCTGCCATCTGGGTTTTGTGAAGCTTTGAGGTGTCCTTCCAAATTGGTGCCATGACTAGTGAGGTGAGCTGCCATGAAGACCTGGTGTCATGAGGTTATGTGCCTTGCGTGAAAGATAAGAGTTGCAGTGCATGAAAGATGAGAATGCCTCTTGCTTTTTGTCTTTCATAAACCGAAAATCTTGGACTCTTGGAATATTTCTGTACACAACAAAAATAGCACAGAAAATAACACTAATATTATTGCAAACTCGCATCATTTTCAAAATACTTGTACACAACCAAAAGAGAAATTTTGATAGAAGAGAAAAACCCAAATGAAACTCAAACTTCATGCCAAATGACTCTCCCAATTCAAAGAGAATCAAGTCGAAAGTGACTTTCTCAAAAGTTATTATGAAAATTACAGAGTATATAAATTCCAAAATCATAGTCAAGGATTCAATGCCCAAAAAGAAAAGGCAAAAGAAAAAAAAAATGCAGACCTTGAGATCAATATTGGAACAATTGACGAGATAGGGATTGAACTTGGGGTCTCTGAATATCCTTCTATTTTCTAGTTCCATGATTTGTGACTTCTACTCTTAGAGCTTCTTTTTCCTCCAAAGCCCATCTCTGCTTCACATTTCCATTCTCTTTGTTTGTCCCCCTCCTCTGTCTCGCTCTCTGCCAACGAACCCAGTCCCACGCTCGACCCCGCACACTGTCGAACATTCAATGACTATAGCGGAGATAGAAATCGTCAAGCTCCTGCGCAGTCGAGCCCCCGTCACCACCTCTATCGAGTTTCCCACACCAGCCACCTGCAAGAGAGAATGTGAAAAAATGATGGACTTGAGAGGTTAGAAATTAGATAGAGGTGAGGGAGATAGAGCGTTGAGAAGAAAAAGGGTACGACGATGAGAGAAGAGAGAGATTAATGAAATAATAAAATAAGAAAGTATTTGGCGGTATTAATTCATTTGCTCAAAAATTTGTGCGCCTTTTATTTATTTCCATAAAGTATTAATGACACTTCTTAAAATCTGTTATATTTCAACGTGATATTTGGTCAAAAATGTTGTAGTGGATAATCATGTTGGGGTGTGTAGCCCTAATCATATGAGTGATTTAACACTATGAGGTTCTGATAACCATGCTGGGGCGTGTAGCCATAATCATATGAGTGACTGATGAGTGAGTCACTAATGTGGGCTCAGCACCCATAGCCATGTGATGATCCAGTCACCTGGGCCTTCTGGCCCTGGCTCTAAGTGACTATCCATTAGACAAGACAAGCGTTTTTAATTTTCATCGAACTTGAGGTCGGTCAGGCACTAATGTTCATGATGAGTCATTCAATGCTTATGTCGATTAGATCCAATCATTTCGGCTTGTGTTGAACACATCAATGCCGTTCTTGACTCTTAAGCCAATACCATACGGCTCGTGCTGATTTCTGACTCATGGGTGAGTGCCATACACAAGTAAGCAAGATTTGCTAAGCATTTGATATGCAATCAATGTCCACATTTAAACACTCAACATGCCTCATTAATAACCATGCATGTCACATATGGGGTGCAGTTTTCTTACCTCTGGTTCGAGCGAGAAATAAGTTAAAAGAGTAACCTTGAGAATGATCGATCCTTTGATTCCTCAGCGGTCACCTAGTCATAACCAAATATAACCTCCATCAATGAAAATCAACAATAAAAGGTTCAAGACCTAAACCTCACTCCCGGGACCTCAAATAGTACCCAAACCCAAATGGTGAGTAGATTCGATCCCGAGCCTTAGGAATTGAAACCCCGAGCCAAAAACCCTCAAAAGTGCTCAAAATAGGAATATGGAAAAGCAGGGTAGCACTGTAGCGCTGCCCCCCTAGCGCCCCAGCGCTACAAGAAGAGTAAAAGGCCCCCTGGCTAGTGCTGTTGGGCCCATACCTGGACGATGTAGTGCTACAACCAGGGTTTTCAACCCTGGTTTTTCCCTCCTTCGACTCCTCCATTTCCAACCTTCATGAATTGATTCTAAGCTTCACCCAAACTCACAAAAGAACCCCAAAACCATATATACAAGTCCTAGGCACCATAACCCAATCAATCATAGCCAAAAACTCCCAACAATTCTCATTATCCAACTTAAAAATCCAAACTAAAATCCAAATGAAAACACAGCAAGAACTAGAGTTTAAATGGTTAAAAACTTACCTCAAGCTCCTTATAGAACCCTCTTCAATGGTGGAACACAACCCTAAGCCCTCAAGGTTCACTTCCATTACTTGAATCCTCAAAAGAAGCTCAAAAATCCAAGGAGAAAAACAGAAGAAAATGGTGTACAGGAGAAGAAGATGAATGCTCTATTTTACTTAAGCTTCTACAACCTTCAAATGGCTATATCTATCCTTAGGGTGAAAAGAATATATTGCCCCTAAGTCATTTAAAGTCCTTTAAAGGCTTCCAAGGGTAAAACCGTCATTTCCCGCCTATCTCGTTAATTATAATTAATGCTCTCCAATTCCCGTCATTTCCAATATTCTCAAATACCAATAAACCATATCTCATTACCCTTTAATTTCCGGTAATGTTCTAATCCTCAAATTACCCCGAGACTCACCCCGAGCCCCGAAATCAACCCCATTACGACCAAACCACTAACCTGAATTAAGAGATCGTCTCATGCCGAATGGCTCGAACAAATCCACATTATAATGTGGCCTCATCATAAATCACCAAAATGTATGAAAATACACAATTATGTCATCAATGGGCCAAATTAACAAAATGCCCCTATCATGAAATGTAGACCCACATGCATGCTTTTAACATTATATCATAATATAATTCACATAAACATCCACATAATCATTTAATGGAATAATAAATCAATTATGGCCCTCCCGGCCTACTAATCCGACCGTTAAACCTCGTTAGGGATTTTGGGGCATTACACGAAGCTTCAAACTTGAAACAAATAAGTGGAGCAAGTTAAAAAGATCTGTCTTCAAACTCTTAGAGGTGAGTTTAAACTTTTGTTCATGGAAGCATCTGAATTAATTTCGGATTATTTTGGTAGAGTATTGGCAATTGTCAATCAATTAAGAAGAAATGGTGAAGACATTACTGAAGTGAAGGTTATAGAGAAATTTCTTCGCACTGTAACTCCAACCTTTGAATACATTGCTACAAACATTGAAGAAAATAAAGAATTAAAAACTATGACTGTTGAGCAACTCATGGGTTCTTTACAAGCCTACGAGGAGAAAAAAAAGAGGAAAAATAAGCAAAAGGAGACTATGGAGCAATCACTACAACTCAACTTGAAGGAAGAAAATTTTGGAAATAATAGAGATCAAAGAGGAAGAGGACGTGACCAAGGAAGCGGACGTGGATGTTGTTGTAACGTTCTGCGTTTTCGGGTACCTTTAAACGACTCGGGTCGGGATTTTTCCCCAAGTAAATAATATTATTTTAAATAATATTATATTTGTTTGGAAATTATTCCATGAGTTATTGCTAGCTAAAATATGAATTTTGTAATTTAAAAGTCAAGATAAGACTTTCGGTCCTGGACAGACACAAAAACCCTGATCGGATAAAAATCTCATAAAATAAAATGAAAAGCTATGGAAAATATATTTTGGGCATAAAATACATTCATAAAAATTAAATTTTGGTCAAAAATAATAAACCTAAGAGAAAATGGAAATTTTAGGGCATTTTGTGTTAAATGCTTAATTTTACCGAAATGTGGAATTTTATTCCATAAATGGACCTTAGGTAAAATTTTATTGTATGATTAATTAAATTAAATGTGAGAGACATTTAATTTAATTATTATGTGTTAAGTTTTTTTTTTAAAACTTAAATAGAGTAAAAGGTATAGAAAGTCAATTTGGACTTTTCTTCTTAGGAAATATTGATTCACTTTTATAAAAAATATATATAAATGCATATATAGGAAAGGTTGGCCGGCCATGCGAGGCTTTAAAGTGGTTTGAACAAAAATTAATTAACTTTTAAATCCCATTTATTTAAATGTTTGGGATAAAGGTAAGTGGGTAAAACACTTGAGTGTTTTAGGTTATAATTAGAGTTGTATAAACTCTTCCAACCCCTTCCCTAAACCGACCACTCACTCTCTCACTTTCACTATCATCTTTTTTAGAAAACTCTCTTAAGTTTTCTCTCCATCTTCAATCTCAAGAACACTAAGGAGACTTGGAAGCTAAGCCTTGGTCTAGGAAGGGTTTTCTCTAAGGGAAAGTTTCAATAAACTAGACTTTTGTACAATTTTAAACCATAGATTTTAAAATAGATAATTATCTATGTTGGTAGGGGGAGTTGGTTAGGGTTTTTGAAAGGTTTTTAAGGAGCCAAAGCTAATAGGAAGATCCAAACCTTAAGCAAGAACAACAAAGAGGTAAAAAAGTTTACTTTTTATGATTTTGTTGTAGGGTTTTTAATTTTAAGTATTATTTTGTATATTTAATGCTTTAAGTGTCTTATTGGTGATATAATAAGTTTATGGTAGTTGTTTTATAATTTTGATGATGCTTGTGTGTTGATGTTTGAAAATAGGGACAAAAACCCCCAAGGGTTTTGTTAGAAACCTTAAAACAAAATACATGTTTTGAGCTGTGATTTCCAAGGGGTCAAGCATCCACTGCATATTGATTTTGTAAAATTTAATTATACTGTGATGTTGTTGAGATTGAGTACATAAAATTGAGCTTTTGAAACACTAAAAAATGTTTAAAAATGAGTGAGTTATACTATTTCAAAGTTTAGGTAAAAAATACTGTTTTTTCGTATTCTTAATTTCAGAACCAAGTTTGGACAGCCACTGTATAGAGAAAATGAACTCAGTTTTTTCTAAAATTTGGTGGACATATTATTGGCATAACCTAGTATTCCACTGTAAAATTTTGTAATCAAATACTGAAGGGTTTGAAAGTAATTAACTGTCAACTTTTGGAAAAAAATAAGGACTTGAATGGTCATTTTTACCTCATTGTTGGAAAATAATTTCACCAATAAAAAATGCTCATTTTGACCTAAGATTTTACAAAGACCTAAATGGCATACAAAAAATGGAATTGGAAAATTTTGGTAACAATTGGGTAAGTAAATTTAATGTTATGAACTAACAAAGTATGTAGCTAAAAATATGAAAAATAGGCTTTTCACACTTAGTGTAAAAAATGAGATTTTGGAACTTAAGGTAAAAAGTAAAATTTTGCTTATTGCAAGATATATACTTGGTAAGTCTTGAAAACATATTTTCACTAAAATTACCACTTTGATTTGAGTGTGAATTATTTTTATTAAAGAATTTTTATTCTTTTTAAAAATAAAAGATTTAATTTATTATTAGTTAATAAATTAAAAGAGGGTTTAAAATCTTATATTTTGAGAAAATGATCAAGTGAATTATTTTTCTAGTAAGTAAACTTGATTAATTGATTTTAAAAAATTAACTAGTCAAGATGGGAAATTTTTAATGGTTCTCCTAATTAAGACAAATTAGGCAATTTTCTTTAAACGATTTTTAGAGATTAAAACCTTAAGGAAAATTAAGAGTTTATTTTCTTGAAAAATAATTAAGGAATTTAATTAGTATTTTCTGGATATAATACTGGCTAAAATCTTCAATATATTTAACAGACTTGTTGAAAGTATGGGTCAATAGCGATGCGTTTAAAGAACAAGGGTTTTAGCGAATTGTGGGAAAATACTATTTTGATACCCGAGCCTAGGTATCGAGACCATAGGATAGGTCTCCCCGAGACTTAGGGTTTAGTCTTAAATATTTTTGTATGAATTTTCTTAATGGGTTTAAAAACCAAATAAGGATCATTAATCCTTACAAATGATTTTTATTAAAATGACTAAACTGCCCAAAATAATAATAATGAATTATGAGTGTCATAATTAATCCGATTATATTGTATGGATAACTACAATATTGGCTAGCGTAACCGGACTGAACATTGGAGGGTGAAAACCTGCTGAGTGCTAAGGACTCCAAGTAAGTCAACTTATATTGTGTGGTTGCAACATGTTGTATGTTAGTATAAGGACACATGTACATATACACTGTCGTAGAGAGTTTCTTAGAGACGTTAGTCTAGTGAGTGTTGTTTTAGAAGATATGAACGGTAGATATCTGTCATATCCTAGACGGCTGATCCCTGTCACACTGCTTGATTTTATTATGTCCAGCTCATTACCGCAACGAGTGGCCAAGAGGTGAGGACTGATGGTTAAACCTAGGGGCGCCAAAATGAATGGGACCTAGGGGCCCTCATGCTTACTTAATCAGTGAACGGTTAGAACCCAAGCAAGTGCTCTAATAAGTTATTCCTGGATAGCAGCCGTGAATATTGGCCATTTAGTGAGAGTGCCTAGAGATAATTGGTGTTTCCAAGATTGAGTGAGGCTGAACACCCTAGGGGCAACTGCTTACCAGCACCACTGATTAACATAGAAGTCTCTCTAAAACCGTGTAAATTCAATTTACTCTTGGATAAGTAACGATGTCCTAGGTAACACGATAGTTACCCTTGATAGGGATATTTATTGGCTAGATCTTAGTGTTGATACTCAGTTCTATCTTAAAAATTAGCATTTATGTTGGAGGGCGTGTTATGCCTGAATTATTGGAAGTTGTCGAGCATTGGTCTCGAATTATATTGTGATATGATATATCTGCTTGCTCTGGGATTTTCTGAGTGCGGGGATATATTTGTCAATAAGATATAGTTGTGAAATAATATATCTGCTTGCTCTGAGATTTTCTGAGTGCAAGGATATATTTTTTAATAAGAAATAGTTGCGATATAATATATCTGCTTGTTCTGGGATTTTCTGTGTGCAGGGTTTTATCTGTTTATAGGAAATAATTTATCATTGGTTATTAGGCATGACCGTAAGTTTGCCAGGACGCTTTTGTGTTCTTGAAATTGATTGTGTAGGGTCTAGATGGATCCGAAACTCTAATTCTCTGCATGCATTGTTTTAAGGTTGAACTTACTAAGTGTTTTCGCTTACCTAGTTGTTTCATGTTATAGGTAAGGACAAGGGCAAGGCAGAGTAGTGAGTGCTGGAGTCTACCTTGCCAATGTACATGTGTACCGACCTTTTGGGAAGCTGTTTTATTTTCAGAAATGTTGTGTAATTTTCCTAAACTAGGCTCACTCTACTCGTTATAAAATATGTTTGTAAATAAACGTTAAGTATGGTCATACGACTTTTTAAAAAAAAAAATTATACGGGTTTTTGAGACATTTTGTTAAATGAAAACATTTATATTTCCGCTTTATCGAATCTTGAAAATCCGGGTCGTTACAGTGGCCGTGGACAAGGAAGAGAAGGAAAGGGTGGCTTGAACAACTTCAATAATGGAGAAAGAAGTCAAAATCCACAAGCAACAAGAGGATGTGGAAGAGGCAACTCATCGTCAAGGAATGAAAAATCCCACATCAAATGCTACAATTGCAATAAGTTTGACCACTATGCCTCTGTGTCTAGATCAAGGAAGGTTGAAGAAAAAGTCAATTTCGTCGAAGACAAAGGTGGAGAAGAATGAACATTGCTACTAGCTTGCAAAGACATAGATGAAGGCCAAGAAAATAGATGGTATCTTGATACCGGTGCTAGCAATCACATGTGTGGACAAAAAAGGATGTCCGTGGAGCTCAATGAGGCAGTAAAAGGAAATGTCTCTTTTGGAGATGAGTCAAAAATACCGATGGAAGGCCAAGGTAAAATTCTCAAATGCTTGAAAAATGGAGGCCATCAATTCATCTCAAAAGTTTACTTTGTGCCCAACATGAAGAACAATATTTTGAGTTTGAGTCAATTGCTAAAGAAAGGTTATGATATTCACTTAAAAGAAAATAACATTTTCTTAAGAGATAATAAAAGTAATTTGATTGGCAAGGTGCTCATGTCAAAGAATAGAATGTTCGTCTTGAATATTCAATTTGATGTTCCAAAATGCCTAAAAGGCCTGCTATAATGACTCATCATGGCTTTGGCATCCACGCTTTGGACACCTTAATTTTGGTGGGCTCAAACTTTTGGAGAAGAAAGAGATAGGCCTTCCATGCATCAACCAGCTAGATGAACTTTTCGAAGGATGTTTGCTTGGAAAGCAATCTCGGAGAGGCTTCCCGAAGGAGTCATCTTCAAGAGCCACCAAGCCGCTCGAGCTCGTACATACTGATGTCTGTGGATCGATAAAACCAAACTCTTTTGGTAAGAGTAAATACTTTCTCCTTTTCATTGATGAATTTTCAAGAAAACACATGGGCTTATTTCATAAAGGAGAAGTCAGAAGTGTTCGAGAATTTCAAGAAGTTCAAAGCTCTTGTTGAGAAAGAAAGGGGTCTTCCTATTAAGGCCATGCGATCTGACCAAGGAGGAGAATTCACATCAAATGAGTTCCAAAATTATTGTGAAGAGCATGGAATTCTTCGCCCCTTAACGATGTTGAGATCCCCCCCAACAAAATGGAGTGGCAGAGAGAAAGAATCAAACCATACTCAACATGGCTCGTAGAATGCTCAAAGGCAAAATAATGTCCAAGGAATTTTGGACTGAAGTAGTGGCTTGTGCAGTCTACTTGGCAAATTGTTCTCCAACAAGAAGTGTGTATGAGAAGACACCTCAAGAAGCATGGAGTGGAAGAAAGCGCGGAATTTCTCACCTCAAAGTCTTTGGAAGTATTGCTTATGTATATGTGCCCGATGAGAAAAGAACCAAGCTTGGTGACAAAAGTGAGAAGTATGTATTCATCGGCTATGACTCAAGATCCAAATGCTACAAGTTGTACAACCCAATTACCAGCAAGATTCTCATTAGTCATGAAGTAGAGTTCGATGAAGAAAATTCTTTGGATTGGAGCACACAAGAAGATGAGTATGATTTTCTTCCTTACATTGAGGAAGAATGTAACGACCCAAATTTCCTTATAAGGCTTACGACCTTGATTAGTGGGCTAGGATGGAAAATCTTCGAGTTATATGATTATGTGATATTTATGTGTATCATTATGTGATTATTTGAGTTATATTATAATATGACTAGATATGTATGTTTAGGTGTATTGAATATGCATGTGGGCCCATTTCTGTTCAATTGGGCAATTTTCATATTTTGGCTATTTCAGGTATTTTTGGCATATATGTGGTATATGTGTGTGGTGCTTTAGTATTATTTGGTTATGCTAGGGTTACTCAGCATGAGACGATCCTAGGAAGCAACCTAGTGGGAAAGTCACAACGGGATTCATACTTGACTTGCAGTGAGTCAAGGGGTATTTAGCACATTACCGGTATATTGGGTAATAGGAATTAATATTTGATGATAAATTGGGAGTTAGTGAGATCAGGGGAGAAATTATGGGAATTTTGACTATTTTACCCCGGGGGCATTTTCGGGACCCCGAGCATTAGGATATGCTTGAGGTTACTTAAGCTTGAAGTAACCTGTCAGAATAATAAAAGAACGTTCCAAACGTTCTCTCTCCCTCCCGTTCCCTTTTTGACACCGATCACACTTTCGAAGAAAACTCGAGTTTTAGGACTCGAATTCAAGCAATGATCGAGGTATAGCGATTCTAGGAAAGATTAAAAGCTTATTCGTTGGGAAACGACTCAATCGGAGTTTTAAGTTTTCGAGTTTTTAAGCATCGATTGGATTTTATGTTTTGATGGGTTTTTGGATGATTTGAATTTTGGGTTTTATAGGTGTTGGATAATTAGGATGTTTGGGAACTTTGATTTTGAGATTTGGAGATGTTTGGATAGGTTATTGGAAGGTTTTTAAATGGAGAAAGTGAGGTTTTCAGCTGGGTTCGTGGTTGGGCCGCGGCCTTATTCTTGCGCACCGCGGCCCAGGCTTGATGAAGAAGGCGAAGTTGGCTGATGGCCAGTTAGGGCCGCAACACAAGGTGCCACACCGCGGCGCTAAGAACGAGAAGAAATGGGTTCAGCCTCTGTTTGGAGGTGGGCTGCGGCGTAAGGCTGGGGGAGGGTCGCGGCACTTACGGGAATTTTTTCCCAGATTTGAATTTTAGTCGTGGGAACTTAACTCTAAGGGCCTGGGATCGATCCTAGTACCCAGTTGAGTAGGATTCGACGTCCCGGAGGCTTGAGTTGGGTTTGGAAGTATTTATTTACTCATTTTGATGAGGTTTTATATTATGGGTGTGACTAGGTTATCACTAGGGGCTTGGAAATAGGATCGTGCTTGTGGCTCGTTTATTGGTAACATGTACTTGGACCAAAGGTAAGAAAACTGCACCCAACATGTGATGCATGTAATGCATAAGATACATGTGATTAGGGCATGGCATGAATATTGAATATGAGATTGATCAGAGCTTGAGTCTCTGTAATTGTACATGATTATGATTATGCTTGTGGTTATCGATTAAGCATGCTGAATGCCTTATATCTGGATGTTTGAAGGTGCATGGTTATAATTATGATGGTAATTGTTGATGAGGCATGTTGAGTGCTCTATATATGGACACTAATTGCATAGTAAATGCATAGCAGCTTTGCTTATCTGTGTATGGTACTAACTTATTAGTCAGAGATCGGCAATGGTGTCAGTATTGACTATGAAGATGTGACTTATTAGTCAAGTTCGGCAGTGGTACAAAGCACTGTTCCTATGGAATTGGCTTATGACTCAAGAACGGTATTAGCATGTTTAATGCAAGCCAAAAAGATCAGATCTAATCCACATAAGTATGAAATGCTTGACCGACCCTAAGTTCGATGAAAACAAAAGCGCTTGTCTAGTCTAAAGGCTAGTTACATAGAGTCAGGGCTATAAGCTCAGGTGACTGATACATCACATGACTAGGAGGGTGTGGGACCTCAGAGATAGACTTATCAGTCATCTATACGGAGATAGACTTATCAGTCATCTAAACAGAGATAGACTTATCAGTCATCTATACAAAGATGGTATCAGTCATCTATAAAGAGATAGACTTATCAGTCATCTATACAGAGATGAACTTATCAGTCATCTATACAGAGATGGACTTATCAGTCATCTATACAAAGTATGAATTATTAGTCGTCTATTTAGAGAGAGACTTATTAGTCATCTACTTCAAGGGACTTATTAGTCATTTACTTCAAAGCGAGATACTTATTAGTCATCTACCTCAGAGCGAGAGACTTATTAGTCATCTACCTCAGGGCGAGAGACTTAATAGTCATCTACTCAAAGCGCAAAACTCCACAAACATTTATTTTTATTTGCTTGCATGCATGAGTAGGGTTATTATTGCTAGGCATGCCTATTGTGATTTGGTGACATGTTATTACTTGTTCATGAGCATATTGAGTTTTCTTGCTGAGCTTCGGCTCACGAGTGCTATGTGGTACAGGTAAAGGAAAAAGAAAGTTGGACCATCCTTGAGTTGGAGAGCTTAGGTGACAATGTGTACATATGCGGCTGTTCGACCGCCACGACCGAGGGTTTAAAGAGAAACTAGGGTTAAACCCTATTTTGCCACGTAGGTCGGCTGGTTGTAAATATTTTATTGTAATTAACCTTTAAAATATATTTTGGGATGCCAATGTATACAATAAACGTTTTAGTGAAACGTTGTATCTTTAACCAAAATTTTTAACCCTAAACTGTTAATCACACTTAGTTACACGATTATAGACAAATGGCTCGGTTAGCGAGTTTAGCACTGTTTAAATTGCACAACGTAACGGTCCCTGGGTAGTAGGGCATTACAAAGATGAAGTGGAACAACCAAGGATTGAAGAAGAGCCTCAAGAGCCTACTACTCCACTTATCTCACCAACCGGAAACTTACATGAAGATTCATTAGGTGAAAGTTCGAATGAGAAGACGCCACACTTCAGAAGCCTACAAGAGCTTTATGAGGTAACTGAAAAACAAAATGACATATCTCTTATGTGTCTATTTTGTGACTGTGAACCTCTAAGCTACCAAGAAGCGACATAAAGCAAGAAGTGGAGAGACGCCATGGATGAAGAAATCAATTCAATCATGAAGAACAACACATGGGAGCTAGCTACGCTTCCACAAGGACACAAGGCGATTGGAGTAAAATGGGTGACAAGACAAAAAGGAACGCCAATGGAGACGTGGAAAGATACAAAGCAAGATTGTTTGCAAAAGGCTATAGTCAAAGAGAGGCCATTGACTATGACGAGGTATTTGCTTTTGTTGTTCGTCTTGAAATCATTAGATTAATAATTTCCTTGGTAGTCTAAAGTAGATGAAAGATATACCAAATGGATATAAAGATTTCCTTCTTGGATGGTTTCCTCAAATAAAAAGTCTACATCGAGCAACCATTGGGCTATGAAGTAAAAGGACACGAAGATAAAGTATTGAAGTTAAAGAAGGTTTTGTATGACCTAAAACAAGCGCCGAGAGCCTGGAATACACGAATTGACAAGTAATTTCAAGACAAGGATTTCACAAAGTGTCCATATGAGCATGCACTCTATATCAAAGTTACAAATGAAAATATTTTGATTGTATGCTTGTATGTAGATGACTGATCTTTACTGGTAGCAACCTGAGTATGTTTGAGGAGTTCAAGAAAGACATGGTGAAAGAGTTTGAGATGACAGACATTGGGCTAATGTCTTATTACCTCGGCATTGAAGTGAAGCAAGAAGACAAAGGCATTTTCATCACTCAATAAAGCTATGCTAGAGAAGTGCTTAAGAAGTTCAAGATGGATGACCCTAATCCAGTTGGCACACCGATGGAGTATGGAATCAAGTTGTCAAAGCATGACGAAAGAGAAAAGGTGGATCCATCTCTCTACAAAAGCTTTGTTAGAAGTTTGTGCTACCTAACTTGTACGAGGCTGGATATTCTCTATGTTGTTGGAATCATTAGTTGCTATATGGAAGCTCCAACAACAACTCATTTCAAGATTGCAAAGAGAATACTTCGGTACAACCAACTATGGCTTGTTTTATCCATCTTCTAACAATTATGAGACAGTTGGATAAAGTGATAAAGACTGGAGTGGAGACTTGGATGATCGAAAGAGCACCACCATATTTGTGTTTTTCATGGGAAACACTGATTTTACTTGGATGTCAAAGAAGCAACCAATCGTCACACTATCTACTTGTGAAGTTGAATATGTTGCTGCAACTTCATGTGTTTGCCATGATATTTGGCTAAGAAACCTTTTGAAAGATTTGAATGTGCCACAAGAGGAGACTATCAAGATTCATGTTGATAGCAAATCAACACTTGCATGTATTTGCTAGAGTTTATAGAATGTTCATGAATTTACAAGAGGTTGTTGAGTCTTTAGTATTCTAGAACTCTCATTTCTTAGTTAGTAGATAAGAATTATTCAGAATAATCTACAAGCTAATAATTTAATTGTGTTTCTAGAAAGGTTCATAGAGTCCTATAAATAGAGATGTAGTCCCACTATTTTGTATCAAGCCAAAAATACAAGTTAAGTACTACAATAAAAAGTATCTTCCATCATAATATTCTCTCTTATATTAACCTTAAGTTTTCAACAAAGTCTTCAAGTTCTCTTTCAAATTCATCTTAATTTTCAACATTCGATTCTCACAGGGGCAGTCACCTTCTTATAATAGTGAAGACATGCCCTCGTTCTCGTGAGTCCTTCGTGGAGAGCTTGGATGCAAGAGAGGATCAAACATTCTCATCCCTTCCTCTTCTTGGAAGGCAATTCTATAGATAAGTGATGGTGGGTATGCTCGCGAACACTAAACTCGCACACGTTACTTAACTTGCAACACATGGCCTTAATCAAAATCCACCAATTATTATTATTATTATTATTATTATTATTATGCCCAATTATCGTGTCACTCACATTGAGTGAGTTCTTAGACATTTATAAATCATGTTGTGCTAGTGAAGATACATGTATTAATTATGTCGTGTTGACCCAATCACATTTATAAATCACGTTGTATCAAAACAAACGATCTTATCTGGCTATACTATCGTATAATCGTGATGTCAATGTCGACACTTACCACAACTGGTGACTAGCACTAATGATAACTCTTTTTAGTTGTCCTTTAGTTTTTTACTTATTAGTTAAATTCATTTTTTATTCTTTTCTGTATTTTTTTTTTTTGGATAAATACTCATGTGATATCTTAAGTATTATCGAAATATACATTTGGTACCGTATATTTATAATAATGATTATTCGGTATCTTATGTTAGCAATTCATATTATTTTAGTACTCTCTGTTGGAATCTGATTAACACAAATTTCAAATATGACCATATTGCCTCTCATTTTAATGATTTATCTGATTTTCTTTTGTTTTTGTTCTTTTAAAATATTTTATGAATTAATAAAACAAAAAATATATTATATAAATTAATCAATGAAAAATTAAATAAAAATAAATTAATTAATTATAAAAAATAAAAATATTTGATAAAACTATTTTAATTGCTTAAATGATCATAAATATTTTTAATTCAAATATAAGTTTTTTTTTAAAAAAACAAAAGCAATATTTTTAAATTAATTAAAGTAAACTAAAAGCCTAATAATTTTTTAAAGCAATTAAATTGTTTTGTTTAAATTTAGATTAAATTTTGGCTTTTAAGTTTAGGATGTTGATTTTAATTTTTGAGTCTAACTTTAGGAGTTAGATTTTATTTTTTAATTTTGTTTATTTTTAATTGATTAATTTATAATTTTTTTTGTTTTTATTTTATTTATTTAGAAAATATTTTTAATCATTTTAAAATCAAAAATCAAAAGAAATCAAATAAATGATTAAAATGAAGGGTAATATGATTATATTTAAAATTTTGGGTTGACCAAATTCTGCGGAGAATATCAAACAAGTACGAATTGGAAATAGGAGGTACCAAATAGTCATTATTATAAACATAGGGTACCAAGTGTGTATTTCGATAAAACACAATGTACTAAATGAGTATTTACCTTTTTTTGGTGCCACATTTCCATTACATTACATAAAATGATTGATATTTTATAAGGGAAATTTCACATTATATACTTAATACTGGGTGTTAATTAAAATATATGCTAGACATATTAAAGATGTCAAAATAATGCTACTTTTTGGCACTTTACAAAAAATACAATTTTCTCCCTTCTGTCTTCTCACTTCTCTCTTCCCTCTCTCTTTGCTCACTCTCTTTTACCTCGCAGCATCACCACCACACTAAATACTACATTTGGAACAGATCTGGACATGATTTTTTGCGATTTTTTTCAGATCTAAAACTCTGAAATCTGCAGAAAATCGATATTGCTCGATGCTAGCTTGATGGGGCCTTCAAAATCAAGATTTTCATGGAAAAGAAAACCACTATGCTTGATGGTGGTTCGATGGACTTGATGCGATTCTTGCAAAAGACATAATTTTTCACTTGGGTATCTGTTTGGATTGATTTTTTTTTATTTTGAGTATTTTTTTTCAAGATCTACACGTTTGACATGCTCATATTCACATTTACGAAGTTTAAAACTTGAAAACATACAAAAACATGTCTTAAACATGAGGTATGTGTTGGGTTTTTGTATTTTTTTTTTCAAATGTTACACTTCACAAATATGCATATGAGCATGTCAAATGTGTAGATCTTGAAAAAATACAAACAAACAAAAAAAATCACCCCAAACAGACACACGAGTGAAAAATTATGTCTCTTACAAGAATATCATCGAGTCCATTGAGCTGGCATCGAGTACCATCGAACACTCATCGAGCAAAGTCATTTTTTTCATGAAAATCTTGATTTTGAAGGCCCCATTGAGCTGTCATCGAGCACCATCGAACCACCGTCGAGCAATGTCGATTTTTTGCAGATTTCATAATTTTATATCTAAAAAAAAAATAGCAATAAAAAAGCTCAAAAACCATATCCAAATCTGTTCGAAATGCAATATTTAATGTAGTGGTGGTGTTAGTAGTGTCGTGAGGTGGGAGAGAATGAACCGAAAGAGAGAGAGAGAGAGGTGGGGCGGGGGGGAAGAAGTGAGAAGAGAGAAGAAGGAAGAGATGAGCTAAATTTTGGTAAAGTACCAAAAAACGACATTATTTTGAAATACTTAATATGCCTAACATTTTTTTTTAATTAGCACCCAATATATGATGGATAGAAACTGAAATTTCCTTTTTATAATTCAAAATATGATTATTGGCAATGCTTTCTTCTTCAGAACAAATTGTCCATTTGATACTTCATCGCATGCATACTAGTTGATTCAATGATGCTATGCAATAAATTCAAGTATTTGCCACATAAGTTGTTCCAGAAGAAGTCAATTAGTACATCAGGCACAAACAAACATGAAGTACACTTTCTACTTTACGAGAGGGAATGCTTGATCATATTTTCAAAAGCCTATTTGAATCTAAGAAGTGGCTCTTGAAATATTATATGGCAACCTTATATGCAGCATTGTCACATGTTAATGGCAATCTTATATAGAGCATTGTGACTTGTTAATGGAAATCTTCTACCATCCTTGATGGCATCTAGTTTAACTAGACTTACTTTCTAAAACCATCAAACATTTATATATTACCAAGTCAGAAAAACTGATAGGCATTAGTGAGTTCTAGTAATTAGGCTAAAGACCTACTTGTACGGGCAGGAAGCCCTGTACCCTATAAAGAAAAATTCTATCTTCCTCAAGACCCTTAAAATTTACATCCAGTTTTGGTATTGAAAAAAAGACAACTTTTATTTTTAACTAGGATTCCTGCTCAACACTACCATATTTGGGGACAAAGAAAGGAGCAAACTACGTACCTGGCAATTGAGATATTTCTCTCTTGGGTAAAACAAGGACATAACTTGGGTAGAAGACAAAACACCGAATCCTTCTAAACAATCATACATCAAATCTTGTGAAACTGAAAACTTTTACTAGCATACAAGACCGAGATACTTTTCCTAATTTTAAGTTATGTCTATGGTAATCAAATAGCCAGGGCCTGGTAATTCGTTGTTACTGTTCATATTGACAGTTACCATGGCAAGTTTTGTATTTCAACGAGACATCATATGTGATTCCCTGGCATCAGAGTTAGAGGTTTCAATTCCTCTTATCAAAGGAAGACCAAAGCACACCAAATCGCAATCAAAGCAGAAAACAAATGCAACATGCACAATCTAATGTTTCAATTGAATAAAAAAGGATAATGTATTAAAATTATCAGCTATATGCAACACGTTTTCAGGATCAACACAGGTCTACTCTTAAATGGTAGCCGCTCATTTACTTTTCTGGTCTAACAAATTTAAATTTAGAACCTGACCAAGCTACATGTTGAAATGAGACAATGCTCATATCGTGTAAGTTCTGTGATTGCTACTTCACCAACACTACATTTTAAAATTTAATTCCAAAATCCATGAAGTGCAAATGTTCATAATGTGTTTGTTCTCATTCTCATGGACCCTGATAAAAAGGGACATGATGTCAAACAATTAACTTTTTAATAAATTCTATAAATGTGAAGTGGGAACCTGGAAATAATGTTACGCTGATAAAAGATGTGTTAATATCAATCATTACATGATAAATATGAAGATAAGTAACCTTCATTTAAGAATGCTACTAAATAAATTCAATCAATCATCCCAAAGAATTCAAGTAGCTATTTAAATTTGCACAAAAGCCCTCAAATGTTTTACTTATACCATTTTAATGTCAGGGACTAAACAGCAAATTTATTTCTCATGCTGATAGACTTCAGGAAATAATTTAACTATACGTGTCACTGTATAGAAGAAAAAAAATATGAATATCCACATAAAGCATATATTTATGCACTATTAACCTTTTTTTTTACGCAGGATAAATGAGCTCAGTTCTTCATGAAAACAAAATAAGTCTAATGAGCTCAGTACCAAAAACGATTATTTAGAAAACGCATTATTAATAAAGGGAAACGACAACGTACAAACTAAAACTACCATAAATCGCATTCATTCAATAATTGCTAATACTTTCTGAAAAAATAAAATAATAATTGATGATACCTGACAGCCTAATTAACATCTGCAATGACTTCTAACAACTAAAACTAATAATAATACTACAATTCTTTTAATTTCATTGGAGTCTTTTGAACTCTATGGTTATTGTACCATCCAACACTGGTATCACATTGCTGAAAACATGAGACTTTGAAGCTTCAAAACTAATCACAGCATTGACAATCTTCTCTAGCCCTGCAAGGAGCATGGTCAAATTTTCAGCATCATATAAAAATGAATTCAAACAATAACTTGTTATACTTAGACATTCTGTAACATGTATGGCAAACAATAACTTGTTATACTTGTACATTCTGTAACATGTATGGCAAACAAGCATGAAACATATCCATATTTGATGATTGCTTGAAGCCAAAGATATGTACTTTAAACCCATAGAAAAACAATCATTTATGATTTATCTCTATAGAAAAAACACACCCAAAATAATAACAAAACAAAAAAAAGTAATGAATACCTTTCAACTTTTCAAGGGTTTTTAGAGACTCGGTAGGAATCTGGTCCTATTGATTCCAACTGCAAGCCCGGAAAAAGATTCTGCAAAACAATCAAAACCACAATCAATTATCAAATCACCCATTAATCCAAACAGCAATAACCACATTTGATATAACAAAAAAATTTGGATGTCACAAAATTAAAAGTCAAACATAATATGACAAAAATTTGTAATAGGTTCACGGTAGAATAGAATCGGAAACGTACATCAAGCCGTTTCTTAACACTTCTTTCTCTCTTCATCGGCTTCTTAGGGGGCTTTGACCCCGTCATCAAGAGGAAATCCGCTTCAATCTCCTCCCTCGAAAGAGAAATTGAAAACCGCGGCTTCGTCACTTCAGTTGTAGCATCATTTGCCAACTGATACTGTGCTAAACCGGGTCGACCCGATGCATTATGGGTTCTGCTATCCACTGGCGGCATTGCTCCCGTCCTCGAAGGAACCTTACCGCTATTGGTGTCTTTACACGCCGGCGGTTTCCTAGGCCTGAAATTCCACATTCTTGTCGGCGCCGATGGTTCCTCGGCATTGACCTCAACTTTACTACGATCACTGACGTCGTCAACCTCGTCGGAGCAATTGATTTTATTACCAAAACGAAAAGTGACTTTCGGCTTCGGCTGTTGCGCCGTTACAGGAGGTTGTTTATACAGGGAGTCGCCATCGGATGTAGCGCAATTCAATTGGTTGTTGTGGTTGGCATGGATCGAGTCAGGACGCTGAGACT
Source organism: Humulus lupulus (assembly GCF_963169125.1). Lineage (NCBI taxonomy): Eukaryota > Viridiplantae > Streptophyta > Magnoliopsida > Rosales > Cannabaceae > Humulus > Humulus lupulus. The sequence goes on along the minus strand of NC_084797.1, from coordinate 106,844,834 downwards.
TGTGGTTGGAGCGGGCGAGTTTGGATTTGAACCTTAATTGGCGGGTGTTGGAAGAGCTGGGTAGTGTGAATTGGGTATGAAAAGGATCCTGAGACTTGGCTGAAAGAGTGGTGGTCATGGAGGCTTTAGGTTCGACAATCGATACCGGACTTCGGTTGGAAGATGGGAATGAACGAAAATTTGCTTCACTTTTTCAAAATAAATTATAAGAATAATATAGAAAACATTTTGAGGAAGGATGTTATTTATAGGGTAAAAGAGTGATTAACCGAAAGAAAAATCTAGTTTCATTAAGGGTAGAACTCATTTAATAACAAGTATAAAAAAATATTATAAATGTTTTGTAAAAAAAAAATATATTATAAATGTTATTATTTTTAACATAAATGTACATGCAGTAATTTAGTAATTTTTTATGGGGTAAGTTATTATTTTTCATTTTAATATTATTTGTTAAGAGGATAAAAATTAAATTTTGTAATTGATTTATCTTTTAAAACTTGGAGATGTATTCATTTTTCTTTATTATTTTAATAATATTGTATGGAGGTAAAAAGATTTTCTTTTTTTTTTTTTTTACAAAATGGTAATTTTGTACCAAATAAAAATTAGTAAGGAGTGAGAAAAAAAATTAATTTTTAAATTTTTATGAGGTGTATAATTAGAAAGGGAATGAGGAGAGGAAAAAAAAAAGTGCCAATAGAAACACTAATTTAATCATGACTACAACTATATACACCATTTTTCTTTCCTTTCACACCAATTTTTAAATAAACTTGTAATAAATTCTTAAAATTTATTTTCACACACATTTTTAATATTTTTTTAGTACAAAATTACGCATTAGTAAATAATTTTTTTATAATTTTTCTCACCTTATAATTTATTATTTAAATAAAATTAAAACCTATTAACATTCTCAATTAAATTACTAAATTTTTAAAAATAAAAAATTAATAACAATTGTTAATTCAAAATAAAAACAAATATAAGTTTAAATAATTAAAAAAATTTAATAGAAGAATTATTATTAGAATAAAATATATTAGCAAAATTACAATATTCAATTTTCATACTTATAAAAATTAAAATATGTACAAAAGTTTTCTTAAAAATGATATATTAATTTGGGTTAATTGCAACATAAATATCTAATTTTTTTTATGATAGTTGTTGATATATACCCAAACTCGAAAATTGGCAAAACTACAAAAAATGTCATATTGTGTAATTATATCACTACCCATTTTAACTCCTCCATTATGTGATAACAAGGATGCCACGTGTCACAGTATTTTTGGTAAAACTCATAATTTAAAAAAAAAAATTCATTTTAAATTAAAAAGTGATTAAAAAATATTTTAAATAATAATAAATAAATAAATATAATTAATAAAAAATCAAATCAAATCAAAACAAAATTTATGTTTACCATATCTCTCTCACCCTCATCTTCTTTTTCCTCTTCCCCCTTTCTTCTTCAACACCCCCTCACCTTCTCTCTCTTTCTCTCCTTCACCTTCACCTTCTTCATCTTCCCTCCTTTGCCGCGAAACCGTTCTTCATCGTTGACCATGCCCTCAGCTCCATATTGTTGATTTCTTCATCTTTCCCCCTTCGCGCGACTTCCAAGAAACATAAACAGTGGGATTGGGAGCTAGATGGAGATGGAGGCAGGTAGTGCAGTTCAATAGTGGTGGAAGGCTTGCTCTCTCTCACACAATGAGAGAAAGGGTGGCAGTTATTGGTTTCCTTACTTTAGTTATAAGTTAGAGAAAGAAATATGAGAGGTTTGTATCTGGTACAAGGTGAAGATTAATACCATTATCATTTCTACTTCTTCTTTTTGAGATCTAGAGCTCCATGGGTGTCGACAGTAGATTGCTGGGCGGTAGGGTGCAGGAGCAGTGGCGACAGGGGTGCAAGATGCAGATAACGGCTGGGCATCGGGACTGAACTTGCCCAAGTCTTCAATGAACATAAGAGCCTGCTACGAGTCCTTCAACTTTGTATCTCGCTCCAGGTACAACAACACCTGCGATAGAGGAGCTAAGACGGGTTGGTTTGAGTTTATTTTTTACTTTATCGAATCTGGAGTTTGAGTCTTTGTTCATCATATTGTATAGCGCACCAATTTTTTTTTATTTTAATTAATTTGGTATTTTATTGTATTATTAATTATTAAGTGTTATGAAATTATTTTTAATTGTTTGGTAGAAATTATGTGAATTTAATTTTTTAATTGTTTTCTTTAATTATTATAAATTGTAAGTTCATGAGTTTTGGTTGTGTGCACCAAGGTGCATGGATAGTAGTGATAGACTTGAGCACTTAGGTGTGTGCATGTGCATGATTGCATGTGTGTGCATGTGCATGATTGCATGGTGAGCATGCAAAAATATTTCCTATGCATAATTTTTATTTATTTATTTAAGAAATTAAAAATAAAATAAAAAGGGAAGAAATTGAGAGATAAGGCATGAGAAGAGTGGGAAAGGGAGATATTTCTTTTCCCATTAAGTTTGAAATTTAAATAAATGAATTAGATGTCTATTATCTATTATAGGTAAGGAAAATCATTGAGTATTCATGAGGATATTTTTCTTTGGTTGTCTTTGAGATTTGGTGAGTAAATGAAAATGTGGAAAAAGGAAAAGAAAGGAGAGTAAGGGAGAGTGTAGAGGGCAGCCACAAGAAAAGGGAAAGGAAATTGATTCTTTTTTCTAATTATTCTCTTGATTGGATCACAGCCTTTATTGCCTTGATTTGAGAAAGAAATTTGATTAGTTTCCCTTTCCATTAGCTTTGATTGATAGACCTCAAGGGAAATAAGGTGGTGAACAATAAGTATTGGAAACTCATTGTGGCTGTTGAACAAGAGGGAAAGAGAGAGAAGGAGAACTTGAGAACTAGAGAGGGAAAGAACGAAAGAAAGAGAAAGAGAAAGAGAGTGTGAGTGAGGAAGAAAGAAAGAGAGAGATATCGTACAAGAAGGAGAAGAAGAAGAGGATGGGTTTGAATTGGTGATAGGTATGATTTTGCTTTTTTATTTTGGTTTATTCCTCTAAGCATGTTTCTTCTCCTCATTGCTAAGTTTTTTTTTTCTTTCTCCTTGCTTGTGGTTCTAAAATGGTGGTAAGGTATTCAAGGTGATTGTACTCTAGGGTTCTTGTCACTATTGTATTCTTGATTCTACAACCAAGAGAGGTAATGGATCCACTCTTCTTTTTGTGTTTGATTTGGTGTTGATTATGGTTTATGATTTTTGAATATGGATTGATATTGACAAGGTATGTATGTTGATCTCATGTTATTGGTGTTGTTTTGATCTTAGAATTATGAGTATGGTGATTTTGATGTTGTGACACCCAGGGTTTTCCTATGTTATGTTGCTATGATTTAGTTGATTCTAATGATTTATGCAAAAGCATGAAAAGATGATTGTAGATGCATGTTAGGGTTTCTGTTTTAGTCTACTAATATATGTTGATGATTGTCTTCTATATTTTTAAGCATGAAAGAGATTTGTTGTTTTTTGGACTATGCAGGTTTCATCCTAGGGACATTTTTAGCATGTTTGGTTCATTTTTTTATGCTTTATTGTCACTTATAATCTTAGAAACATGTTAGGTTATTTTTAAGATTTAAATTGGTATTAAGTTCTTTACAAATGTTAATTTGGTCTTGTATATATAGTTTTGATTCTTGAAGCTTAAACTAAGTTTTATTCTTGGAATGCATGAGATGGTAGAAACATGCTAGGGAATGGTGTAAACATGATTAAGATGTATTTTTACATAAGTATTACTTGCTGTTATTTTTTTATTTATGTTGTGGTAATTGATTTAAAAATTTAGAATAAACAAGTTTTCCCCAAATTAATATTTTATAGCCAATGTAATCAAAAGATAATTTTTCTATCATTTTAATGTGACTTTTTAACTAATTAAAACATAAACATTTTTTTTTTGTATTTTATGAAAGAAAATATGGTTTATAATTCAAGTGTGTGATTTTAATTAAATAAAATGCTTGCTGGAATTTTTGGTTATTAAGAGAAAATGTCCTTTTAATTAAGATAAGTAAGACATACACTCCAATAAATTAAGTTTTAGATTTTATATATGAAAAAACTTTATTTACGTATTTTCACACTTGTTAATATGTAGTTTTTTTTTATGATAAGAAAAAATTATTTTGTTCTAAAAAGCAATTAAGAAATTCATTTAGTCATTATAAGTAACTACAAATTTTGGCACAATCTATTAATTGTTATTTAATAATAATAGATGAGATTATTATTTCATGAGAAATTAAAAGGCTAAATGGATTATTTTAGAAAATTAAATTTTGTAATAAAGTTTTGAATGACAAATATGTGGTTAAAGAAATGATGAAATAATAACTAAGTGGTAAATAAATTATGCTTGTTGAATTTTTTAATGAGATAAGCATGTAGAAATTATCGACTTTAAACATTAAATTTTAACAACAATCACACGTATGCATGTTACATCTAAGTGTATTTTTACGTTAAAAAATACGCCTATTATTCAAACATATGATTTTTATTTTGTAACCATGAAGGATTGATGGGTAGAATTAACATTATTCTTTTATGATTTTATATGAAATTATTGTATGTTTGTAATTGTAGTGCAACTTGTGCCACGTGTGCATGACCCATGCACACATGGGGTAAGTATGTTGTGCATGAGTATTGATATCGCCCAATAAACTCCTAAGTGATTGTAGTAGTAAATGAGATATGCCGTATCCACAAAGAGGCAAACACAACTAAATATTAGATTAGTAAATAAAAGATAACAATTAAGTAGAATTTAAGAGATAGATTTTGTGAAATTAAAATTATAGATTAGAGAAAGTGATCAGATAAAGAGTATGGCAAGGTAGAGATGCAGTGCTGTAAATCCTATTCTAATATTGATATTAATTCAAAAAAGAGTTGCAATTCTACACCATTAATTGCAACTGGAAGATATATATGTTAAAAGCATGAATTAATTAGTCTATATTAAATTGAATCTAACTCCTAATTTCATAGCATATCATATTATATATTCAAGAGCGACAAAATACCACTGGCAGAATGCAGTAAAAGACATATAATATAAAAAATATACTAAAAATAAATTAACAATCTAAGTTAAATAAGAAAAACATGACTGAACTTATGTAAAAGATGCTAAAAAAATTTAGAAAAAAATTAGAAGATGAGAAACAAAATAATTAATGAGATATGGAAATAAAGCATAAGAAAAATCAATATCACTATTAAGAATGAGAAGTACAATAACTACACTCTAACCTCACCAATATTTCTAAAATAGTTCACTCATTTTTGTCACCTAAAACAAGCAAAACTAAGCTAGAAATAAGAAAAGCAACAAAATAACAAAGTGTATTTTTACACTCTAAAATCTCACGATTTACACTGGTTTTGGTTCATAGAGAAAATTTTGCTTCAAAGTGGGTATTTTCGTGCATTAGAAAGTGGAGAAAGTGGCTTCAAAATCTGATGCAAAATGGGACAAGTGGGACACGTGTTGGGCTTAGATTAGCTTTGGAAAAATGTTGCTGGTGGAGTGGGGGACAGCTGGGCGATGTGGCACATTGTAGTTGGTTCGGCAAGTGCGATAGGCTGGCAGGTGTCAGGTGGAGTGGCATGAGTGCAGGTGTTGGCAGAGATGCAGGTGTTGGCAGAGCAGCAGGTGGCGTCAGGCGGCTCGGCTCGGCTCTAGCGTGGTAGGCGGCTGCTGGCGTGGCTTGGCTTTGGCTTAGAAGGAGTGGCTTGGCAGGGACACATGGCAGGTGCTGACAGACTTGGGCCTGGGCTCATTTTGGGCCTAATTCCCTACAAAAGGCCACTTTTTCATCATTTATCATTCTTTCTTTCTTCTTCTTTTTTTCTTTGTGTCAAAATACATTTTATTTTCTGAAAATTGAACACAAATTAAATTAAAATTAATATTTTTAAATATAAAATATATTTACAATAAATCCATGAAAATATTAATTAAAACTTAATTAATTTTAAACTATAAAACTAATAAACCGTATTTTTTGAGCACTAATAAAGTATTCTTACATGATTTTAAAGACGAACGTTTGATTATGATTATAGGCTCGTTGTGACATTTTCGCACTTTATCTTGCTCGGACCTAAGGTAAGAAAGTTAGATAGAATTGTGTATATTTTGTGCTATGGAAAGTATAAGTTCTATGTTTTGATATGTCATGATAAGCCAAGCGTTATGAAAGGTGAAATTCTAGGTTTGACATGCTATGATAAGACAAGTGCTATGAAATGTGTAATTTCTATGTTTTGATGTGAACTGTGACGCATATGCTTGTATGATGAATGAAAAGAAAATGTTGCTAGCGTCTTGAATGCGATGCAACAAAGGAGTTACTAAGGATATAACGTATCTCAAAGGGCAGACGCGCCGGGGTTATTCAAGGACTTGAGATCCTGTTTATCACATAGAGAAGGTTTTACCAGCCTATGTTTCTACTCGTTACCTCAAGATGTGACAGTGACAATAGAGGTGTTATGATCACAAAGAGTATTGTAACGCCCTACTTCCTTAGAGCCACTACTAAGTGAGTTTAAAAACGTGCATTCAACTCGCTAATCGAGGTTTTAAGTCAAATAGTGTAATTAAGCCATAAACAGAGGAAAAACTTAGAAATAACTCCATTTCATTGAAAATCATAAAATTTTAACACTTGGGATCCCAAAATACAGTTTAGAAATATTTACAACATATAAATTGAACCAAGTCGACTAAACGATAAAATCTAGGTTTGTTTACAATCATCTCCCAAAAATCCACTGGCTGTGGCAGCCAGGCAGGCCAAACATGTACACGCCGCTTCATGCCTGCTACACTCATGGTTGGTTGGCTTTCTCCTTGCCCTTACCTTCACCACAGAGCATCTGTGAGCCGAAGCCCAACAAGAAAACCCACAAACAGATAACATATGCAAATCATACACCAAGTATATAAAATGGCCATCAATAGGCTAAACACATACGGCCTAGCCGTCCCAGGTGCCTTACCAGACCCTGGGTTCGCGGTCCACACTGTGAGGATATCCCAGGTATCCTTTAGGGACTCGCCCTGGCAACTCGCACTCCACGTACTCAACGCTGCTCCCGGCCCCTTGCCGTACTCGGCCTTGCACTCAACGTGCCTAACGCCGTTTCCAGCCCTTTTGCCGTTTCTGGCCCCTGTCGACCTCGGTCTACACCGTTCCCGGCTCTCGCCGATCATTCACATAATTGAATTCATAGCATAATAAACAAGTACAGGATACTAGCAAATTCAATCAGAGGGCCACGCCCTAAAATTCAAACACATTGGGCTCAGCCCTGCATACAAGCTCTATGGGAACAAGGGTTTTCTTACCTGAGTCTCGAGCTCTCCGAGCACCACTATCCCGAGCACAATCCTCTAACTTGAGCCTCGCCGAAACCCTAGTCACAACACATTAACAATATCCATCCATCAAGTTCTAATCCATTAAATATCTTTGAGCCATATCTCTAACCTCTGGGACCTTGAATTCTATCAATCTGGGTGATAAAATCCATCCCGAGTCTTGACCAATGAGTTCCCAAGCCTAAACACACTTAAAAACTCAGATTGGCACTAAGAGTCGTGGCCCTACCCACAAGCGCCGCAGCTAGCCTCGAAACAGAGGCTAGCATCTCTCTGAAGCACACATGGGCTGCGGCGCGCTTGGCCAAGCGCCGCGGCGTGCATCAAACATCTCGGCCTCCCATGGCCGCGCGCACACACGGGCCGCTGCCCTAGCCTCCAACCCAGAAATCTTCATCATTTTTCTGCGTTTTTCCTCAAACAAATTCACCCAAAACTTAACTAACAGTCCCAGATTATCACCACAAAAGTTCTAACACAGTCTCAACATCAAAACCTATCATGAACCAGCTTCAAAACTCAATCAAGCAATCAATAACATCCCAAACTTAGCTAACATGAAATCTCTAATAGCCTGCAGCAATTCTAAACATAATCTTTATAATTAAAGCTTACCCTTGCTGGATTGAACCTTAGAACCAGCTCCCTATGCTCCAAGCTTCAAGCTCCCCTAAATCCCCAGCAGCGATTCCTTAGCTTCAAGTTGATTTCCCCAAGTTTTCCTCGCTAAGCCTTAGAGGAAGATGAAGAGAAGAAAACCAAGTGATGAGGGAAAGATATGGGTCGGTTTCTATGTGTTCTAAACTATTCCAAGTTTTGTTTTATTTAACTAAAGCTTCAAGGTTACCTCAAGGCTCGGGGTACCAAAACGTCCTCGAGGGCAAAATGGTAAATTTCCCCGGAATTCCCTCCTAGACATTCTATCCTCAAATATATCTCCAAATATTTATTTTCACAACCTGATAACCCCATATAATAACTAATGCCCAAACTACCCCTCGACTCGCCCCGAGTCGGATTCGCAACCCTACTGTGACTTTCTGGCTAACCGCTCCCCAGGACTATCTCATATCGTGCTGCACATATATATCGATTTTATCACATTTATACCCCTAATATCCAAACGGGGCCCACATGCACATATAACTCAACTAAACATGCATCATTATCATATATTTGCATAAATTCACTTATTAACATATTAAATCATTTATTGCCCTCCAGGCACACTAATCAAGACCCTAAGCCCTATTAGCGAATTCAGGTCGTTACAAGTATGCTAATGATGTGTGATTGTGATGTATGACTATGAATACTTTTATGATTATAAACTATGAGTATGAAGAGTATATGTTCTACCCTGATTTGCGATACATGTTCTCTTGCGTTTTCTTTGATATTGTTGTATTGTTGTACTTCCTTACTAGGATTTTAGCTCACCCCCTTACTTTCCCCCTTTCAGGTAAACAATATGGTTTCTCCTTGGCACCCAATGTGATGTGTGTGTTGGAAATTGTGCCCTGAAAGCATATGTAGTAGACATTGTTTTAAGAAATAAATAAATAAATTGAATTTGTTATGCATATATTTTATGGACTATATTATTTTGTGATAATGTTATGTAAATATCAGAAAAATTCCTAAGTTCATATATGTGATCTCAAACACGTGTTGGTACGGGATGATTATGTTTGAGATAAATGAACTTGAATAGTTCACAGTAAAATAAAGTTATTGAATCTTTAGATTAATTACTGCAAGTACGGTCCACTAGTATCAAAACATGTGATCTAGATTCGGATCACTACTGTAGTAGGACACTTTAGTGGAGGTACTTTATATATTAAAGAATATATAGAACTGGACCAGATATGTTTATTAATGCTTAGTTAAATACCATTTTGAAGTATTAATTAAATATATCAAATGATGATCATATATAAATAGATCTTAATCCCGAAGTTACTATGAACTCCTGTTTATGTTATATGAGTTCTTTGATTCACTCGTTAGGGTTTGTCAGAATGATCAGGCTAGAAACTTTTGTTTTGGGAACTCATTAATGTAAATGGATGGGGACATAGTATATATATATGGAATCGATACCTTCTCGTAAGAGATTGAATAATGGTTCTCTTAAAGGTTGACTTTTGGGACTGAAAGGTTATTGAGCCCTAATTCATTATTTAGTTATGAATTAATCTTCACTAGTAAAGTCAATGGTGTTTACCCAAAAAATGGCTGCTAATGACGTGGCAAGGATTTTTTCCACGTGATCTACACGTGGCGGAAGTGTTGTTCGACTATCGACCAGAGGCACATCACTTTGCCAAGCTTAACTGTTAGATGCGACCAGGCTGGTCGTATAATTTGATTTATTTACTTCTAAGATTGTAATCCTATAATAATTGCATTGAATATTTCCTCTTTATTACCTTGATACGCAGTTATTAAGGAAAGTTAAGGCCCATTGGCCCAAGTAACCCTCCTTGAGCCTATAAATATGCAAGAAATAGCTCAAGGAGGGGACTTTTTGATCTCTGAATCTTTTTGCTAAGTATTGAGAGAAAGAGAGCTATAGTGTAATTATTCATCATTTTATTGTAATTCTTTCAAGGTTTGTGAAACTCAAGAACTCTAGTTCTTTGATCACAGCTTTGAGATTCAATATTAATAATAGCACTAAGTGGACGTAGGTCATTACAATTCTTTGGGGTCGAACCACTATAAATCCTTGGTGTTTTCTTCTTTTCTATTAGATTAAAGTCTTAATTGTCGTTTTATCTTTTGTCATACATTTGACTCCATGTCGTTGACCAAATCGCGGGTCAAAATTCTGGTGCTTTCATTGAGAGTTTAACGAAAAATTGTAAGAAAATCTAATGGCGAAAACATCCAAGAAGTTTGGACAGGCTGCTGGCGCTGCACCATACCAACCTCCTCCCCCAAATGTGGCTAAGAATGAACCACATTTGGAGTTTGAAGAGGAGGAGTTAGATTCTGAAACGCTAAGGGAAACGCTAGGGGTGTTGCGGGATGAGTTGGCTAATCTGAGGGCCAATCAAGAGAATGCTGCGGAGACAATGGCGTTGCAGCAAAGAGAAAAAGAATGCCAGCGCCAGGAGCTGAGTGAGCGGCAGGCGGAAATGGATCATCGGTAGAGGGATGCCATGGACGCTCTTGAAGCAGCCATCCAATTGGGTCGGAGTCAGGCTGTGCCAGCCTCCCAGCTAGATCAGCCGCCGAATGTGCCACCTCAAAGAGGTCTCAATCCTAGCCAGCCCCAAAGGCCAGAGCAGCTGCCTGTGGCTCAGGATGATGTCCCACCTAGGGATCTTGAACAGCAGCCTCCATCTCAGGTTGGTCGAGACAATACCTAGCGCCCGAGGTAGAATAGGGCCGGTCAGCCACCCCGCAGCCCTAGACGCCCAAGGGATGAAGAGCCGAATCTACGGAGCAGGGGGCAGCGTCCTTCTGCCAACAGAAGGAACACCAAGTCAAGCTCTGCGGTCAGGGGCCCCCCATGACATTATAATGCACGGGGACCCAACGACTAGCGCAGGCCTCCCCCTGACACTCGAGAAATGCCAGCCCGATGAGGAAATAGCGTGAACAGTCAGTCACGCCGTAGTCAGCCACAGTTTAAAGATGGCCATGACTATAATGAGGCCGATTTTGGTAGAGGAAATGCTGGTCGGAGAAATGAGGAGATAGGTGGAGGCAGAAGCCCCCCACCTGTAACGACCCCAAATTCGGTATTAAGGCTTAGGGCTTGGGATAGTGTGCCTGGAGGGCATAAAGGAATTCTGTGTGTGTCTTTAATGAGTTTTATGCATGATTATGATTTAATGCACGTTATATGATTATGTGATTAATTGTGATGCATGACTATGTGAATTAGTATGCATGTAGACCTGATTGAGCATATTTGTAATTTGGCCATGTTGGGCCTGACTATGTGTATACCTGTGATCTATGACTCGAGACGATCCTAGAATGAGCGGGTTAGCGGAAAGTCAAAGCGGGAACCTGTACCAGGCTTGGGTTAAGCCTGGGGAGTTTAATTGAGAATCGGGGAATATATTTGATGATTAATCCGGTATTGGGTAGTGAGCGGGAATTTTAGGAACACTTGAGGAATTAGTGGGAATTTGGGTAATATGACTAAAATGCCCCTTTATGGACATACAGGTTTAGAATTAGTAAGGGAGGGCATTTTGGTCATTAGGCTTGTAAGAGATAAAATAAAGAAGGTCTTTATACTTAGTGGATTTTGTAGAGAAAAGCATAGGCTGAAAAGAAAGAAAGAAGGAAGAGAAGGAAGAGGGGGAAAACTGAAGGGTTTGGCTTTGAAGATTCAGTTTGTGGCTCTCCCAACCACTTCACTTGATTTTTCTTGAGGTTAAGCTCAGTGGGAAGCTAGGGTTAGCTGAGCATCAAGGATCCTAAGCTAGGCTTGAGGATTGGCAAGGGATTAGCAAGATCACATCAGAGATTTGAGGTAAGTTCTTGAGGTTTTCGGTTTTAGGGTTTTGCTGGTTTTGAGCTGTGTTTTTGAGCTAAATGGATGGGGTTTTTGGGGAAAACAGGTCAAGGTTGTGAAGGTGCAAACCAAGGAGGTCTAGGGTTCAGTTCAAGGTCGAAATTCCATCCACGGTATGATTTCTAAGACCCTATCCTTGTTGTTTGAGTGATTTTCTGGTTTTTGGGTTAGATTTTGAATTGTGGGTTGCTTGAGCTTGGGATTGAGTTCATGGGGTGCTTGGGATGAGTGTGTGGTGTGTATGAGTTTGTTTTTGGGCTTGAGAAAGAGTTGGGCAAGTTTGGGGTCGAAATGGGGGAAGAAAATTGCAAGATGCGATTTTTGGTTTTGGTCTGCTGCAACTAGCGCTAGGCAGGGGGCGCTGTAGCGCTAGCCCCTGTCTGGTGAGGGTGGTTCTGCTTGTAGCGCTACAGTGCCCTCTTTTGAGCGGTGTAGCACTGCACTGTTCACAGAGGGGATTTTTGGGCTTTTGTGAAGGGATTTTGACCTAGGGTTTGGGGCTCGATTCCGCCACTTTGTTTTGGGGATCTAGGACATCCCGGGGGATCGGGATTAGTCCTGAGGCTAGGTTTGCGAGTTGAGGTTGGTGATGACTTTGACTTGTGAATTTTGCTTAGGTAAGCGCTAGGGCTCGGGTAGGATCGTGCTCAAGGAGTCAGGTGATCAAGGCTACTGAATCTAAAGGTAAGAAAACCGTAACACCATGGGCCCACTGTGTGATTGTAGGGCACGGCCCTAGCTTGTATTGTGTGCAAATGTGTAATCTTAGATAAACTATTGTATGTTTGAATGGTTATTTCATAATGTATGATATGTGTGATTGTAATTGAATGAACGGCAAGGCCGAGAGCGGCAAGGGCCGGGTACGGCAGTGGGGCCGGAAGCAACGCTCAGCACATGGGATGCTATAGCAAGGGTGGGACCCAAGGGATACATGAGTTATCCTACGGTAATGACCGAGACCCCAAGCTTTGGTAAGGCCTCTGGGGCGGCATGGCCATGCTTGTTTAAATCGATGATTTTCCTATTTATCAGTGAATTATGCCAGTGATATTATTATTGCATATGTTATGTGTTATTTGGGTTTTCTTGCTGGGCTTCGGCTCACGGGTGCTCCGTGTGGCAGGTAAAAGCAAGGAGTTTGTCAACCGGCCATGAGTATGGAGAGCGTGGGGGCGGCGCGTACATGTTCGGCCTGCCCGACTGCTTTGGTTGGGGGCATTTTGTAAATGGCTGTATTGATCCATTCTTTTGATAGTTAACCTGATGTAAATCTATTTTTGAGTTGTAAATATTTTGTAAACCTTATTTTGGGATCCTAGATGTTTTATACTTACGTTTTCAATGAAGTTAAACATTTTAAAGAGTACAGCCTTAAATTCTGATTTATCCACACTTTTGGTTTTAGAAACCACTTAGGGTCAGTCAAAAGCACGATTTCTATTTTAAACTCACTTAGTAACGGCTCTAAGGTAGTAGGGCGTTACACCACCAAGGGATAATGGGCCAGCTAGCCACAACGCTGGGGGGCAACCCAAGCAGCAGAACGTCTTTAGTCGGCTAGGAGTTAGTGAGCAGAGATGTAGAGACGAAGATTTAAGGGACGTACTTAACAACCGCCGTGAGAGGCACGACGAGTACGCTCCCCCGGCATCGGTGGCCCCAACAGTCCCAGAAGCTGTTCAGGCTCAGATTGATGCTCTGAACCAGGCGGTACAACAACTGGTCGGGGGACGAACGTCCAATATTGAGTATGATAGGAGGAGGGGCACTCCCTTTGTACAGAGGATCGTTACAGCTGAAACCCCTAGTAAGTTCAAGATGCCAACATTTCTGAACTTCAATGGGTACGGAGACCCAGTATCTCACGTTAATAAGTTTGAGATACAAATGGACATACAGAAAGTGTCGGAAGATGCCCGCTGCCAGATCTTTCCAGCGACACTGTCTGACACCGCCCAGGAGTGGTTCTTTAAGTTCCCTCCTGCTAGTATAGTATCTTGGGAGATGTTCGTAAAATAATTTTACGGACAATTCTACGCGGGTCGCCTACACCCCACAGAGGCCAACCAGCTGGTCGATATACGCTAGAAGGAGGGAGAGCCCTTAGGAGGTGTTTGGCATGAGGTTTGAGTTTGGGGGAGTAGAGTTAGAGGGGGTTTAGATTAAGGGAATGTGAAACTCAAGTGTTTAAAGGGATTAAGATTACCCTCAAATCAGACTAAAAAATGGGACCCACTTGGAAACACAAACCCCCAAGCCATTAAAAATAAATTTAACAAACATGGGTTAGATTTGACATTCCCATTCCCACCAAACCAAACCCCCATACCAAACACCCCCTTAAAGGAATATGTCCAACGCTTCATGTGAGCAGCAACTAGAGCCAAGACAGTGGGCGATGAAGGTAAGATGATGACTCTAACTGCTGGGGTTAGGTGCCATTCACCCCTCTGGAGTAGCTTGAGAAAGAATGGGGTAAGAAGTACCCAGGAATTTTTGGATCGGGCTGATCGATATATCAAGTTCGAAGACGCGATTGCCAATGAAGGGAAATTGCCAACAAAAGACAAGGGGCCGATGGAAGAACCCGCCAAAGCCGCCAATGGGTCGAAAAAGCCCAATGGCAACGGCAAGGGCAACAGGAATGGCAATGGTAGGAACGGTGGAAAATGAGCGAACAATGAACCCTCAGCTTCTGAGAGTAAACGCCCCAAAGGAAGTCGATACGAGTCGAGATTCACCAACTACATGGCCCTTGTCCATAGCCGAGTTGAAGTCTACTAGGCGACCAGCTCAAGCATGCCTACAAACGACCCGCAGCTATAAGGAAAGATATCTCCAAGAGAGATACGACGAAGTTCTATCATTTTCACAACGACTACGGGCACGACACCAATGAATGTAACCAGTTGAAAGACGAGATTGAGTTCTTGATCAGGCAGGGACATTTAAGAAGATATGTGCGAGCCGCAAGAGGTTCTCAGCGAGAGGCTCAAGGTGGCAACGAGCAGGCGCCTACACGCCAATGTTCGCCACCTCTACAGCCAGCTCTTGTGGCAGGCACTTTACTCACCATCTGTGGAGGCCCACATCTTGTAGGAGACAGTGAGAAAGCAAGGGAACGATATGCTTGAACCCTACGCCATGACCAGGACATCGAGATAATGAGTGTGGAGGATCGAGCACCAAAAAAGGCTCGAACAGAGGAGGAATTGATAACCTTCTTTGAAGACGATGCCCAGCACGTGCGATTCCCACACTCCGATCCGTTGGTCGTAGACATACAAATTGACAACATGATGGTGAAGAGGGTGTTGGTCGACACAGGAAGTTCGGTCAACATCCTGTACAAGTCTTCGTTGGAAAGAATGAAGTTGTCCATCAAGGACCTAGAGCCATGCAACCAAACCATCTATGGTTTTTCTGTTGAAGGGCTCACCTCAACAGGGTCGATTAGGCTTCCAGTTACAGCAGGTACTGCACTTGCTAATAGGACATTACTCACTACTTTTATAGTAGTTGATTGTCCTTCAGCATACAATGCTGTAATTGGGAGACCAATTCTAGTCGACCTACAAGCCGTCACTTCAATATGGCACCTTGCCATGAAATTCCCAACAGACGCAGGGGTAGGATGCGTATTGGAAAATCAGCGGGAAACAAGAGAGTGCTACAATGCCTCGATCACCAAGGCAAAGAAAGGTGTATCGAGAGATGTTCCCGGAAAAGAGTTGCAAATGGCAATTGATGCTGAGGGCCACTCAGGTGATAATGTCACTAAATAGGGCGTTGTCCAAAGCGAGGATAGAGACTTGGATCCTCGCTTTGGGGATTTTGAGGAAGAAATAGGACCCATCGAGGACCTTGAAGAGGTCCAACTCGATGAAGAAAATTCGACTAGGGTTGTGAAAGTCGGTAAAAACTTAGAGACAACAACAAAACAAGCACTGGTGGAGTTTTTAAGGAGGAACCAGGAAGGCTTTGCTTCGTCACACAAAGACATGGTCGGGATAGACCCTGCAGTCATCAGCCATGTCCTGAACATCGACAAGAGTTTTTCACCAGTGCAGCAGAAAAGAAGGCTGCTGGATAAAGATAGATCAAAGGCCTTAAAAGAAGAAGTCGAAAAGCTAAAGGAGAATGGGTTCATCAGGGTGGCGTTTTATCCATCGTGGGTCTCAAATCCCATGCTAGTTCCCGTGGCGAGTGGCGCACGTGCGTGGATTTCACAAACCTTAATAAAGCCTGCTCCAAAGATTGTTTCCCACTCCCAAGAATCGACCAACTGGTCGATGCCACTGCAGGGCATGAGATTCTCTCATTCATGGATGCATACTCCCGGTATAATCAAATTAGTATGCACCCCCTGATGAGGATCACACTAGCTTTCGGATTGATACCGGGCTTTACTGTTACAAAGTAATGCCCTTCGGTTTGAAAAATGCTGGTGCGACTTGCCAGCGACTAGTCAACCACATGTTCAAGGAGCTGATTGGGACAAACATGGAGGTCTATGTCGACGATATGCTAGTAAAGTTAAAGAAGGCAGAAGGGCATATAAAGGTTTTGCAGGAGTGCTTCAACGTCTTAAACAAATATCAGATGAAGCTTAATCCCCTCAAATGCTCCTTCGAAGTAGGATCAGGGAAGTTCTTGGGATTTATAGTTAACTCGAGAGGAATTGAAGCCAATCCTGAGAAAATCAAAGCCCTGATTGATATGAAATCGTCAGCAAAGATTAAGGATGTTCAAAGTTTGACCGGAAGGATTTCCGCTCTCAGTAGATTCATTTCGAAGTCAATAGATAAGTGCATTCCATTTTTTAATCTACTTAGAGGCAACAAAAAATTTGAGTGGACGGAGGAGTGCGAGCAAACTTTTCAAGCAATGAAGACTCACATGGCGCAACCACCCATCCTGTCAAAGCCGGTCGATAAGGAAACTTTGTTCATCTACCTGGCGATCACGGAATATGTTGCTAGTGTCATTTTAGTAAGGGGGGAAGAAGGCGTACGGAAGGTTGTTTACTATGTAAGAAAAAGGCTAATTAGAGTAGAGCAATGGTACCCGCCCATTGAGAAGCTATCCTATTGCTTAATTTTGGCCTCAAGGAAACTGCGGCCTTACTTTCAAGCACACCCAATCACCGTTTTGACCGACTAGCCTCTACGGCAAGTTCTGCAAAAACAAGAGGCTGTGGGTAGATTGTTAAAATGGGCAGTCGAACTTGGGCAGTTTGATATCTCTTACTTGCCGCGAGCAGCAATAAAAGGGCAAGCCTTGGCTGACTTCATTGCAGAGTTCACTGAACTTACAGATAGCGAGCAAACCGAAGAGCCTGATGAGCCTGAGTCTCAAAACCGAGCTCCCTCGTGGAAATTATTTACAGATGGTTCTTCTAATGAGCATCATGCAAGAGCAGGAGTGATATTGATAATGCCTTAAGGGCATCGATTTCACTGCGCAATCAGGTTTGACTTCACTGCTTTTAATAATGAAGCTGAGTATGAAGCATTGCTTGCTGGGTTACGATTAGCCAGGGATATGAATATAAAGGTGCTCGACATCTACAACGATTCTCAACTGGTGGTGAATCAAGGCATGGGAGAGTACCAGGCACGAGGTTTAAAGATGGTTGCCTATTTAAACAAAACAAAAGATCTATTGGGTCAGTTCGACAAATACACCCTCCAGCAAGTACCTCGCGACCAGAATTCCAATGATGCCTTAGCCAAGTTAGCAAGCGCGAAGGATGCTGATACTCTGAATATAGTACCAGTTGAGCGGCTATCTGTGCCAAGCATCCAAGCAGAGGAGACCACTATGGTGATCCAGATGGCAGATAGATGGATGGCACCATATATGGAGTATCTGACGCAAGACGTATTACCAACAGATAAAAACAAAGCTAGGACCCTTCAACGGTAGGCTGCCAGGTATATCCTATTCGATGGAATCTTGTACCAAAGGGGATACTCAATGCCACTCCTCAGATGTGTTTCGAAAGAGAAAGCCAAAGAATTGATGAAAGAGGTACACGAAGGCTTTTGTGGGGACCACGCTGGGGGGCAAAGCTTGTCGAAAAAGATCCTGAGGCAAGGATACTTCTGGCCCATGATGAATGAAGACTTGATGGAGTTTGTACAAAGGTGCGACAAGTGCCAGAGGTTCTCCAAAATCCCACGAGCAACCCCTAATGAGCTTAAACAGATGCAAAGTCCGTGACCGTTTGCAGTTTGGGGTATAGATTTGATTGGATCTTTGCCCACTGAGAAGGGCGGCGTCGAGTACGCCGTAGTTGCCATTGATTATTTCACTAAATGGTTCAAAGCCACGCCTCTCGAAACCATAACAACCAAAAAGGTGCTGGATTTCGTGTTCAAAAACATCGTTTGTCGCTATGGATTGCTAAGGAAAATCGTCTCAGATAATGGCACACAGTTTGATAGTGATTTATTCACGGACTTTTGCCAACGGCATGGGATTATCAAAAGCTTTTCTTCAGTCGCTCATCCCCAAGAAAATGGACAAGTCGAAGCAGTCAATAAAACGCTAAAGGATACCCTGAAAAAAAAGACTGGAAGTATTTTATGGGGACCACACTGGGGGGGAAAAGCTTTAATTGTTATTTGTTTTCTCAGTTTAAAATTTTTAGTTTGGTGATTGCAGTATAGAAAGATGCCTCATATCTTTAGGATCACTAAGAAACAATTAGTTAAGGAGATCCACGCTATACCTAAAGTGTAATTCAATGAGGAGAACGAGAATTGGAGGATCACAATACTTAAGACGGCTGCAACAGTATGCGAGCGTATTCAAGGAATGATTAATAAGAGAGGATCACTGCTTTAGCCTATTGAGAATTATTGGGTGCTAAGGGAATTGCTGCCAATATAGCCTGAGGCTCTCCTTCAATTGACCATAGCGTGGCATGACGTCGTTCATGATAATTTGGACTTCGACACGATCGAATACACTATTTACGACCTTGTGGAAAATTACAATTTTAATTGTTTAGAGGCGGTCTTAGTTAAGAAGGAGGACTGAGAGATGGAGGAACTTTATGAGATGGTACATGACATGGAAGGGGAAGTGGCGCGTCAGGAAGCAATATGCACCATACTGAAAGTGAGCGTCAGGATGAGGGCGATGGATAACGCCCCTGACTACTCCCACATTTCGAAAAACATTTTCGATTATGATTCAGGGGATGAGTCTCAATCGAGGATTAGAATCCTTCTTAAAAAAATTTCCATCGATAAATCTTATTTAAATAAAATGCAACTTCTTTTAAAAACCATTACACCCTATGGATATTTATTATGGTTTATTTAGACACTTTGTTGGATGTCTGATTATGGAGTAATTTTGAGAAATTGCAAACTCTAAAAGTTGTGTGGATATGAGTATGTATGACAACATTTGTGATTGGCTTTAAGTAACCAAAACACTATGTGTTTTATCTCCTCATATGATTTTCTATTGGTGACTTATAATTTCATAATATTGTCAAGAGGAAGAGGAACAAGAGGTGGAAGAGGAAGAGGCTGAGGAAGAAGTGCCTCCGCAAATTTGAGTGCTTCAGAAATCCCTGACCTAAGAATGCCACTAGCCCAACCAGTAGCCCAAATGCACTAGCTATGGATTTGGCTGCATAAATAACAAGACTGAGGGAGTAGTTAAGGTAGAGGGACGAGGAGTTGGCCCATGCCAGACAAGCACCCCAAGCGTCCCACGTACCGTTGGCACAGCATGAGCCTCCAGTACCACCACTGGCACCATTGCCAATGGCCTATAGTTTTGAGCCAGTCTATGAACGCTTTAGGAAGCAAGCCCCACCTAGTTTTGAGGGGAAGACCGGCACTATGGTGGTAGAAGATTGGCTGAAGTCAGTGGAAGCTATTTTTGACCACATAGAGTTGAAAGACCATCAAAGGGTCTCGTGTGCAGCTCACCTACTCAAGATGGATGTAAGGATATGGTGGGATGTGGTGAAATAGACTCGTGACTTGAACGCTATAACATGGGCAAATTTTTTTCAAGCATTTGGCAAGAAGTACTACAGTTTAGCAGTATTTGAAACCAGGGTGGATCTGCTCGTGACCTTGGTTTAAGGAGACCTATCAGTCACTAATTATGCTCAGAAGTTTGATAGGTTGGCGAGGCTTGCACCTGAAATAGTGACAACTAAGGCCATGCAGGTCAAAAGGTTTATGAGGGAACTTAAGTCTATGATTGCTAGAGGTGTCAAGATGACCAGTCCTGAAGTGGTTAGTTATGCTGAGGTTTTGGACAAGGCACTTGAAGCAGAGTACTTGGAGGACTGCATATGGAAGGATAATGTAACACCCTACTACCCAGGGACCCTTACACTGTGTATTTTAAATAGTGCTAAACTCGCTAAGTGAGTCATTTGGCCATAATCGTGTAACTAAATGTGATTAACGGTTTAGGGTTAAAAATTTTGGTCAAAGATACAACGTTTTACTAAAACATTTACTGTATATATTGGGATCCCAGAATACATTTATAAGGTTAATTACAAGAAAAGATTTACAACCAGCCGACCTAAGCGACAAAATAAGGTTTAACCCTAGTTCCTCTTTAAACCCTCAGCTGTAGTGGTCGAGCAGCCGCATATGTACACATTGTCACCTAAGCTCTCCAACTCAAGGATGGTCAAGCTTTCTTTTACCTTTACCTGCACCACAGAGCACTCGTGAGCCGAGGCTCAAGAAGAAAACTCAAACATGCTCATAAGTAGATAATAACGTGTCACCAAATCATAATAAGCATGCCTGTAGTGTCCCAAATTTGCTAATAAGGTTTAGGCCTTGATTAGCGTGCCTGGAGGGCAATAAGTGATTTATTATTATAATATGTGTATTTGTATGAGTATGTGATTAGTGAGGCATGTTTAGGTGAATTAAATATGCATGAGGGCCCCATTTGGTTATTAGGGGCATGTTTGTAATTTTAGCCCGTTGAGGGCATAAATGTGATAATTGTAATAATTGTGATATACTTGTGAAATATCTGTGTTGCACGATCCGAGACAGTCCTAGGGAGCGGTGAGCTAGAAAGTCACAACAGGGTCGAATACCTGACTCGGGGCGAGTCGAGGGATATTTCAGGCATTAGGCATTTTATGGGGTTATTGGGTTATGGAAATAAATATTTGGAGATATATTTGAGGTTAGAATGTTTAGGTGGGAATATTGGGGAAATTTACCATTTTGCCCTTGGGGATGTTTTTGGCACCCCGAGACTTTGAGATAACCTTAGAAACTTAAGTTAAATAAAACAAAACCAAAGAAGCTTATAGAAAATTAGAAACCGACCCTCTTTCTTCCTCTCTCTCTTGAAGTTTTCTCCTTTTGGAAACTTGGAGCATTTTGGTGGAAACTAACCAAAGATTAAGGATTTTGAGCTAGGATTTTGGGAGCTAGAAGCTTGGAGCTTAGGGAACTAATCCAGGGGTTCAACTCAGCTCAAGGTAAGCTCTTAACTTAGTGAATTGTATTGAATTGCTGCTGGTATTTTAGAGTTTGCATGTGAGCTAAGATGAGAATTGCTCTTGATTATATGGGAGAGTTTTGGGGATAGTTTCTAATGGGTTTTGCCGCTAGGATTACTCTAGAAATGTTGCGATGATTGAGTGGGATTGTTAGGTTGATTTTTGGATAAATTGGCTGGGTTTTCGTGGTAAAAATGGAGGATTTTTTTGGGTTCAAAGGGTCGGGCCGCAACATTGTTCTTGATGAGCCACGACCCTCCAGAACAGATTGGAGGCCAGGAAGAGGGGCGGGTTGCGGCATGCCCTAGCTTGGGCCGCAAAGCGCCTGCCCTATTCTGGGGTTGGAGGTCTCTGGTTGGGGGCGGGCCGCGGCATGGCCTCATGGGGCCGCGATGCTTAGTGCATTTTTGGGCTTTAAAGAGGTTTTAGGCTTGGGAATCCAAAAGTTAAGGCTCGGGATGGATTTTATCACCTGGATTGATAGAATTCAAGGTCCAGGAGACTAGAATTATGACCCAAAGTTATTTAATGGATGGATATTGTTGGTGCATTATGACTAGGGTTTCAGCGAGGCTCGGACTAGGGGACTGTGCTCGGGACATCGGTGCTTGGAAAGCTCGGGATACAGGTAAGAAAACTGCTATACTCGTAGAGCTTGTGAAGCATGGCACGACCCTATATGATTGTGTTGGCCCCTTTGATTGAGTTTATACGTGTTTAAGTATTTGCTTAATTATGCTATGTGTGCATATATGTGAATGAACGGAAAGAGCCAGGAATGACGAGGGCCGGGAACGGCGAAGGCCGAGAACGGCAAGGGGCCGAGAGCAACATTTCACACGCAGAGTGCGAGTTGCCAGGGCGAGACCCTAAAGGATACCTGGGATATCCTCACGGTATAGACCATGAACCCAGGGCCCGGTAAAGCACCTGGGACGGCATGGCCGTACATGTTTGGCCTATTGGCAGCTTGATTACATGTTGAATGTTAAATATGCATATGTTATCTGCTTGTGAGAGTTTTCTTACTGGGCTTCGGCTCACGGGTGCTCTGTGGTGCAGGTAAGGGCAAGGGGAAAGTTGAACAACCATGAGTACGGAGAGCGTGAAGCAGCACATACATGTTTGGCCTGCTTGGCTGCCATGGCCAGGGGTATTCTGGGAGATGGTTGTACTAAACCTAGATTTTGTCGTTTAGCCAACTTTAATTATATTTTTGAGTTGTAAATATTTCTAAACAGTGTTTTGGGATCCCAAATGTTATATGCTTTATGCTTTTCAATGAATGGAATTATTTTCAAAGTATAAGACTGTGTATATGATTTAATTACACTTTTGTCTTAAAACCTCATTTAGCGAGTTAATTGCACGTTTTAAACTCACTTAGTAACGGCTCTAAGGAAGTAGGGCATTACAATGTCTAGTAGTAATAACCATATTCATGCATGCAGGCAAGTACAATTAAATGATTATGTGGTCCTGCGCCCCGAGTAGATGATTGTTTAGTTAATATTGGGTCTAGCACCCTGAATTGATGACTATTAAGTCAATCTGGGGTCCGGTGCCCTGAATAGATGACTAATAAGTCTCTCTGGGGTTCTACACTCTGAATAGATAACTAATAAGTCTCTCTGGGGTCCTGTGCCCTGAATAGATGATTAATAAGTCTCTCTGGGGTCCTGCACCCTGAATAGACGACTAATAAGTCTCTCTAGGGTCCTGCGCCCTTAATAGATGACTAATAAGTCTCCCTGGGGTCTTGCGCCCTAAATAGATGACTAATAAGTCTCTCTAGGGTCGTGCGCCCTAAGCCATGTGATGTTCCAGTCACTTGAGCCTTTTAGCCTTGACTCTGAGTAACTAGCCAAGCGCTTCAGTTTTCTTTGACCAATAGGTCAGTCTAGCATTTAATGCTCTTGTTGATTAGATCTAATCATTTCAGCCTGCGTTCAATACGCTAATGCCGCTCTTGACTCATAAGTCAATTCCATACGATCAACGCTCAGTACCATTGCCGATCATGACTTATAAGTCAGAGCTTCACGACCAATACTATTTGCCGTTTTTGACTAGTAAGTCAGTGCCTTTCACAAATAAACAATGAACCCAACATTCATAATGCAAAAATATCCATAAGTATAGAGCACTCAACATGATTCAACAATATTCGCAGACACAATCATAACTATATACATTTACAAGGGCCAATGCCCAATCAAAACTATGTTCAGTATTCGGGTCAAGCCCTAACCATGGATGTCACAACATGGGTCCAATTTTCTTACCTTTAGTCCAAGCACAGGTTACCAATAAATGACCCTCAAGCCCGATCCTATTTCCAAGCCCCTAGCAACAACCTAGTCACAACGATAATATAGAATCCCCTAAAAAATGAGTAAACAAATACTTCTAGACCAAGTCCTAGCCTTTGGGATGTCTAAACCTACCAAATTGGGCGGTAGGATCGATCCCGAGCCCTTAGAGTTAAGTCCCATGACTAAAAACCCACTTTGGCCAAAACTACCCTTACACCGCGACCCCCCAGCCCTGCGCTGTGACCCTAAATGCCCAAATAGGAGGCCTCCTCCTTCATCAAGCTTGGGTCGCGGTGCCCAAGAACAGGGCCGCGACCCAACCACGAACCCAGCCAAAACCTTTGTTTTCTCCATATAAAATCTTCTGAAAACCTATCCAAACATCTCCAAATCCCAAAATCAAAGTTCCCAAACATCCCAATGATCCTAAACCATCAAAACCCAAATCTCAAACCATCCAAAAACACATCAAAACATAAAATCCAGTGAAAACTTAGAAACTTGTAAACTTAAAACTTAAAACTCATATTACCTCTGATTGAGTCGTTCCCCAATTAAATCCTTTGGCTAATAAGCTTATAATCTTTCCTAGAATATTTATGCCTTAATCCGAGTCCTAAAACTTGAGTTTCCTTCGAAAATTTTAACGGACGTCAAAAAGAGAATGGGAGAAAGAAAGAGAGAACATATTGAACGTTCTTTTTATGTTATCGACATGTTACTTCGAGCTTAAGTAACCTCAAGCAAATCCTAATGCTCGAGGTCCCAAAAAACGTCTGACGGGGTAAAATTCTAAAAATTCCCATAATTCCCTCTAATCTCACTAACTCCCAATATATCATCAAATAATCATTCCCATTACATAATATCTCGGTAATGTGCTAAATACCCAATATACCCCTTGACTCACTCTGAGTCAAGTATGGGTCCCGTTGTGACTTTCCCACTAGCTTGCTCCCTAGGATCATCTCATGCCGAGTAACCCAAATATATCCACATAATAATGTGGTCTCACACACACATATATCACATATATGACAAATATACCCAAAACGGGCCAAATTACAATAATTACTCAATTAAACAGAAATGGCCCCGCATGCATATTTAATACACCAAAACATGCATATCAATTCATATTATAATATAACTCACATAATCACATATTGATACACACACACACACATATATATATATATTATATAATCACATAATTCCATAACTTTCCACCCTGACCCCCTAATCAAGGCCCTAAGCCTTATTAGGAAATTTGGGACGTTACAACTATCCCCTCCTTATAGAAATTTTGTCCTCCCAAGTCGCTCCCTCAACTTTACTGTTTCTGTATAATACCTTAACCAAAGGTACTACTTTGTTTCTCAAAACTTTGTTCTTTCTGTCTCATATCTGGACTGGCTATTCCTCACAGGATAACTTAGCCTCTAATTCCAGATCCTCATAACTCAACACATGCGTCTCGTCTAACACATGTTTCCTCAACATGGAAATATGAAATACACTGTATACGACCGACAATGCCAAAGATAAGGCCAATCCATAGGTAACCTGACCAATCCTTTCCAGAATTTCTAACAGTCCTACTAATCTAGGCTCAACTTACCTTTATCTCCTCACCCTTTTCCATGGTGATACTCTAGGGAAGATACAATCTTCCACTTGGAACTCCACATTCCTGCACTTCAAATTGACATAGTTTTTCTGTCTATTTTGAGAAGCGAGCATTCAAGCTCTAATCTTTTCAATAGCCTCAATGATCCCCTAAACTACCATAGGATCCAAATATAACATCTCACTCATCTCATCCCAGTGAATAAGCGATATACATTTTCTACCATATACCATCTCATAAGGTGCCCCTCCAATAACTGGATAACTCCCTCAGATTTACCATCAATCTGAGGATAATAATCTGTACTAAACTCCAACTGTATACTCATCGCCTTCTGCAATCTTCCCCAAGACTTGGAAGTAAAAACAAGGTCCTCATCTAGTAAGATAGACCTCGATTTCCATGAAGGCGTACTATCTCTCTCACATAAAGATATACATACTGATCAACTGTATTGCTCATCCTTATTGATAAAAGTGAGCTAACTTTGTATACTGGTCCATAATGACCCAAATCGAATCATGCTGACCCATTATCCTGGGCAGCCCCACCGCGAAATCCATCGCGATGTTTCCTTACTTTCACTATGGAATACACAAAGGCTGTAATGGCTTTATAGATTTCTGATACTCTGTCTTGATCTGCTAATAGGTTAGGCACTTTGCCATGTATTCAGTTACGTCCCTCTCCATCCCAGGCCACAAATATAAAACTTTCATAACTCTACTTTAGTTCTGGTCATACCCTTCAACTAACATGTTGCTTAGGCAATCACCTTTTCTGTCAATAAGATATCATAATAATCTATAAACTGGTTCTAATCTATAGGAAGACTCAAAACTCTTCCCCAAAGCACATGTAATATCCTGTCAATCCAAGGAAACTCCTACCCTCAGGTGTTCCTTGACCTTGGAAAATCTCCAACTGAGAGTATACCACAATACCATTGATCAAGACGATCACAAATAAAATTCAGATAATCTCTAGAGACCCTGTTCATTTGATCCACCAAAAAAACTCGGCATTAATCAAATCCACAAAACATAACTCAGCACTCCTAATGCCCATATCTGATATAAAAACAATCTTCTACTTATCCTTCTCCCTGATCTTTAGCTGGTAATAACTAGATCAAAGATCCACCTTAACGAATATCGTCTTACTAAATAACTGAACCTTTAGTTCTTCCAGCTCTGCTGAAGTCGTACAATAATGTGTCCTATACCTGGTTCCATCCCTGACACCAACCTAATCACCATTCCATCTCTTTGTATAAAGGCAATCTTGGAAAATCCCCTAGAAACACATCCAGAAACTCACAGACTAATCCAGTCTATCCTGATCCCACTGGCATGACCTAAGTTGTATCCACCACACTAGCTAAGAATCCTATGCATCCTTCTGCAATAGGTCTCTAGCTCTAAATACAGATCTCATAAACATATGGGATCCATGCACAGTGCCCAAAAATACAAGGGTTTCTTACCCTCAAGCCCAAGAATTACCATCTGTTCCTTACGATCTATCATTGCCCCATACTTGGCTAACTACTCCATACCCAGGATCATATCGAAGTCGGTCATAACCAACTCTATCCAGTCAACTGATGAGTCCCTTCTTACCATAACCTAACCCATCTCTTGAAATTACCAAATTCCCATCATAGCATAACCATGTAATTTGCATATCAAGTCTATGCCTCTCTAGATGCAACAAGCAAAGAACAACATGGCACCAAAACCAATTAACATAATACAAAAATCAGAACTAGAAAGTGACCTGCCACCACTGAGGAACCAGCCCCAGTCTCAGTCTCAGTCTCAGACTCTGACTGCATCAGAGCGAACACTCGAGCTGGAGTCAATCTGTCCGTCCCCTTTGGTTCATCCTTCCTTCACCTTGGGCAATCCCTCTTACGGTGCCCAAACATCCCACATAAAAAACATGCCCTTGCTCGACATTCTCCCAGATGGTGCCTCTTACACCGAGTGCATGTCGGGTAGGGTTTCCAATCCTTGTCCTTGCCCAATCCAGAGTGGTCGATCTCATCAAAAAAGCAAACCCCCACAAGAAAGCTTCCCCCGCTCCAAAAACTGGGGTTAATCAAGGGAAATTCCCTAGGAAAGAGCGGATGAATCTTGTTCCAGGATTGAATCATTCGAACAATCTACAAGGGAACCGCCCGCAAGGTACTATGCCCTAGAATGTCCCCAGACAGGATGATCAAGGAAGATGCTTTTATCTCAGCACTTCTATGAACAAGGATCACAGATGGCGCAAACATAGAGAGGAGCCAAAGCAGTTAGTTCAGGAGACAACTCATCCCGCGTGGATTTGCAAGAGGGCCTCAATCCTTGGAAGAAACGACCCCGAAAAGAAAAGATTCACCCCCGGGGAGGCAACTTGACGAATAACCTCAATGATAGGAGGAACGAAATGCTTCCCCTGGAAAATATAAGGAACAGCTGGCCGCTCTCAATAAGGTCATGACTTTCTTGGTCTGGAAGCAAGAAGACGGAGGTTCCGATTTTGAAGGCGGAGAAAAGGAACCGTGCGCCAAGCACATCTTCCATGTCATGTTACCCAAAGGGTTCAAGATGCTGGAGATACCTGCTATTGACGGTGATAACTCATCAATTATGTTAGGTCAGAAAACTCAAAGGTAAGTATGGAGATAGCTAGATAAGAACTTAAAGTAGACATAAGAAAAATAAATGCGGATCAACAATGGAGAAAACATTCGTATATTGCTTAATAGCCTGAGTATACAATGAACTTTTCAACCATCCTCACTGATGAAGTGAGGCTCTATAAATAGGTGAGCTCTAATGGCTCTTGATACATTGTGGTCCCGAAGAGACAAGGAGTTGCATATCCATGCTGCAGGTTGTAGTGTTGTTAGAGGAGTGGTGGTCGGCTCCAGTATGTGTCAGAGGTCTGCAAAAGTACTCCTGCCATGGTACCATGGCGTACCTCCACTACTTGTTGGGTATGAACCTCATAAGCGTGCTAAGGGGGTACTTTCCATGTTCCATTCTTATACAGCCACTACTTGAAGGATATGGGTGTTGTACACTACCTTGGTTCCTTTTGTCTTGTTTGTACCTCCCATACCTGTATGTGAATTCCATTCACTCCACCACTTTAATGAGGTGCATTTATGTCTTGAGCTCCTCAATATTTGGCTAAGTAAGCATACATGGGAATTCCTTTGGAACCCACGTGTGAGGTGCATCTTGCTGGTGGAACCTCCCCAAAAATGGGAAATGGCCTCTTCAGCAAGCTACATGCCTCAAGAGGTTCATAGGGACCTGACAAGATGGTTCCATTGAATTAGTCAAGAGAGAGGTCCTCATTGCACACAATGCCTCATGGCTAGGCGAGAGATAAGAGGGTCTTGCGGGGGTGCGACATGGTGGGAGCATGCGAGGTGAGAGGGTCCTGCTAAGCACGCGGGCCTCACAAGGGCACGACATGGTGGCAGCGTGCGAGGCATGCGGGTCTCGCAGAGGCGCAATGTGGTGGAACGTGTGAGGTGCGGTGGTCTCGCTTGGCATGCGGGTCTTGCGGAGGTGCGACATGGTGGCAGCGTGCGAGGCGCGAGGACCTCCTGGCTGAGACGGTAGGTGTGATGCCCTCTTGATCGAGACCCACTTGCGAGGCCCTCTTGGCTGAGATTCCAGGCACGAGGCCCTCCTGGCTGAGATGCCAGGCACAAGGCCCTCCTGGCCAAGATGCCAGGCGCGAGGCCCTCCTGGCCAAGATGCCAGGCGCAAGGTCCTCTTTGCTGAGACGCTAGGCGCGAGGCACCTCGGCTGAATGCGAGGCGGTGACTTCACGAGGGGTTCTAGTCTTTAGCGAGGGGCAAGGGTACGTGGCACCTGGGTGCAGGGAAACTTGGTATTCAGTAAGGCAGAGACTTGTGGGGCACTTTAGAGTGTTGGCTAGAACGTGGTCTCGTGAGACCTATAGGCCCGAGCCTGATAGCATGACTAAGTGACCCTTAGCAATGTATTGCAACTAGGGGCCAGAGATTTTTTCCTTGGTGGATTTTTGGCATCCACACTTGCCCCCTAGTATATGAAGAGGTCTTTAAGACGTCCTTGTAGACTTATTATGATGTTATACTTATTTTTCATGAGTGCGATACTTGCGTTATTCTTGGAGGCATATAAAGTAGCAAATGATGTCATTCAGCACTATTGGGCGATGAAGACCTTGCTATGCAAGATGGTCTCACACAGCGAGACTCTCTCACATGGTGAGGCTTGCCTCCTTTTCTTTGTGCTTCATCTGTTGACATCCCAGGACCTTCATCAACCTTCCTTCAAAGGATAAGGCTTATACGAGGTTTAGGGGCACATTAAACATTTAGACAAGAGTGTTTGGAAGCACTAGGCTATACTTGGTCTCGCTATGCGAGGACTCTTTCACTGTGCGAGGCCTCTTAACCTTCTTTTGTATTTCTGCGGTTGTATTCTTCATTTATGTCTGAAGGTGGCATTTATATAGAAGTCCAATGAAGGAATGGAGCCCGATTGAGTTGTAAAGTCGAGGGTAGTCTTGCCGAGGGAGGGTGCCCTTGCTATGCGAGATCCTCTTGCAAGGTGTGAGGTGTCTCGCTGCCTTGTTTTCCTTAGTCTATAGGACTCTGAAAAGCCATTCTTTTTTTTTTTTGTGATGGACTTTAGCAAGTCCTCATGGTCAATAGCTTTATTTTGAAAGGGTTCCCTTTAGGACCCCTCTACTGCGTGTAATTCGTGTCTGTTGGTGCACCTTGATTACTCATAAGGATATGTTAACCCTTTGGGTTCTCGCTACCCTTTTATATATTTTTGCGCGCGTGTTTTATTTTGTGCAAGAAGCGTCTTTCTCATCATTATGCAAAGTACTATTTTTGCAAGCGTCTTCTTCGAGACCCTTTTTGCAAGCGTCTTCTGTGAGACCCTTTTCACAAGCATCTTCTTTGAGACCCTTTTCACAAGCGTCTTCTTTGAGACCCTTTTCGCAAGCGCCTTCTTTGAGACCCTTTTCACAAGCGTCTTCTTTGAGACCCCTTTTGCAAGCGTCTTCTTTGAGACCCTTTTCATAAGCGTCTTCTTTGAGACCCTTTTTTTTTTGTTTTTGAGGTGATCTTTCCTCGAGTCGGGACCTTTGTAGGGAGATGGTCCTTGTGAAACCTTGCGAACACCTATTTTCAAGGCCCTTTTTCCCTTGGTAAGGCGACTCAGTCGATCTATACTTAGGGATATCTTTGGGTTCCCCTTTCGTCTTCTGCAATGTGGTCCCTTTACAGGATGGGTTTGTTCGTGACGAGGTCACTTTTGAGGGACCTTTTGACTATTTTAGATTCTATAAGGGTAGCTAGTCCTTATAGGTTCAAATGTTGTCTCATATTGTTCACTGCTCTCCCATATATGTATTATAAATACTTTTATATATATGTATGTCGCAAGGCTAGATGGCTGTTTTGCGCTTGGCCAAGCACCTATTGGGGATCATGAGGTTAGGCGCCTGCTTTGCACATGGCTAAGTGTCTGTGGAGGTCGGGTCCAATACCTTGTAAGTGGTTTGTTGGATCTTTCTTGCCAAGTACTTTGTTTTTTGTTCTCTTCGATATGCTTTAACGATTCTAGATCTCTAGAATAAGCTAGGCGACTCCTTTGGATCTTTATGGGGGACGATTGCGATGATTTGATGAATCCTACTAGCTTATTCTTTGAAGCCTTTTTATAGTCCTCTTCCAATTTTCAACTTAATCAGCGACTCCTCTATTATGACATTCTCTTTTACACGGAATCTTCAGATGTATTGGTAGAAGGGTGATCGGAGGAAGGTTCTCTTTCCTCAACATGCACGTTCTTATGGCCCTCTTCCACACGTATATACTTCTGTGCTCTTTCAAAGAAGTCATCTAAGTTTGTAACCTCTCTCTTGAGGATGTTACCCCATAACCTGCTTCCTGGACGAACTCCGACTGTAATAGCCATCTTGAGCTCCTCTCTAGTTGAACTTCCCAACTTTGTTGCTTCCATATTGAGCCTATGGATATAACTCTTTAGACTTTCATTCTCGCCTTGTGTTATGTTAGCGAGGCTGGTAATTGGCATAACATAATGATAGATTGCACGATGTTGCTAAAGAAATTTGCCAGAGAATTGCTCCCACAACTTGATGGTTACTGGCCTTAACCTCTTGAACCACTTGTACGCAACTCCTTTAAGTGTAACGACAAAGCAATGGCACTTTGCTTTGCTGTTGACCCCCCTTAACCTCATCGAGTTATTGAAGGAGTCTAAGTGATACTTTGGATCTGTAGTGCCCTCATGCAAGGCTCTTTGAAGCTGGTGGGGAGTTGCTCAACCTGAATCTCCCTTGTGAAGGGAGAATCATGATCAAATTCTTTGTCATCTCTGTGCCCCCTAGGTGTAGTGATAATCTTGCCTTGAGGGCTTTGCATTTCGGTGTCTAGTTCCTTCTTCTTTTTGCTTAAGGAATCTTGCAGGTTCTCAGATTGAACCCTTGCTTTGGTTGTGTCCCTCGGGGGAGCTGCGGGGGGTGTGGTTTTTACCCCAAACCCTCTCTAGTTAAATTTCCCCCTCAAGTTAGGTGAGGCTTTTGTGGGGGTAATCTTGGGTCCGCACCTCCCGTAGGTGGGGTTCGCACCAGGCTTCACCACTGGTGTATAGTATTCCTCGCGTTCTGGGTGAGGGGTATAACAAGTGGAGAGCCGCATTTTGTCACCGTCCACGGGTATGGTGGTTTCTCCTTGTGTATACTTTTCTCTCCTATGCTGGGGAAGGGGTATGCTTGACCTTCCTTGTAGCAGGTCATTCAACACCTCCTGCATGTTCTCTATTGCGGCTTCTAGCTTTCTATTTCTTATGTGCAACTCACGTACCTCATTCTCGTAAAAGCGAGTTCTGGAGCTAGGACTCATAGAGAGCACACGCAAACTGTTGTCAGGCCTATGCAAAGAGGAGCATGGGTCCTGTTGGCCGGAGCGTGGTGCAATCAGTGGTTGAGGAGGGTGCGTACTCAGGCTACCCACACGGGTCGTAGATGGTTCACGATGACCTCCCCTAGCTTGGACTACTGGGAGTGTTGCCTCCTTCTCCTCTCTAGGGGTTAAATGTTCCGTCGACATGTCTCCATTATCAGGTGGCGGAGGGTCTCTTTTGGAGGCTTTCGGTTGACCTCCGTTAAGGAGGATCTCAGCATCCTGAGATCCCCATAGGTGTTTTGAACGCTTGGCATTTTTTCTTGTCAAAATTGATGGAAGAACAACGACTTGATAGTCGTCCTTCCCAAAGACGGCGCCAAATTGTTGACGGTGAGAACTCATCAATGATGTTAGGTCAGAAAACTCAAAGGTAAGTATGGAGAAAGCCAGATAAGAACTTAAAGTAGACTTAAGGAAAAATAAATGTAGATCAACAATGGAGTAAACATTCATATATTGCTTAATAGCCTGAGTATACAATGAATTTTTCAACCCCCGTCAATGATGAAGTGAGGCTCTATATATAGGTGAGCTCTAATGGATCTTGATACATTGTGGTCCCAAAGAGATAAGGAGCTGCATATCTAGGCTATAGGTTGTAGTGTTGTTGGTGTAATGATCCAACTAATTCTAAGACTTTGGACCATTAAAACTACTACACATAGACACTATTCTTAAGAAAACATACATACAAAACATTCATAGCTTTATTAAAACTCTATGATAAATGTTGAAATACATAAACTTAGGGTATGGGATCCCATTGTTTGAAAAAAAACAAAACATAACTTTAACTTAATTAAAATTGTTTACAAAACCAAGTGCGGAAAATACATAGAAACATAATTAAAAAGACTGAAAATAATGTTGTCCTTGAATTTTTCACGAAGTCCAACGAATCCATTCTTCCTCAATACACAACCCCAAGTTGCCAAGAATCCTTCTGCCGCCATAACTATTTTCCTGCATACAAAAAAATAAAGGAGTGAGCCTAATGCCCAGCAAGGAAAATCTACTAAAAACATAAAACATGCACATAAACATATACTACAAACATATGTCATATACTACTACAATGACCATTATACTACTTGGGGCTTGTTAACTAAACAAGTCATATGCCCAATAGATTTGTGGGGCTTGCTAGCTAAGCAAGTCATATGCCCATATATTATTGGGGCTTGTTAGCTATACAAGTCATATGCCCAAGGTCTATTAACATACATAATATAACATTACATAACATAACATAACATGTAAACATATCATATAAACATATAAAATTCTATCCTATTTTCCTTACCAATACCGGAATTTGAGAACAAGGACGGGATTTGGAACACTCCTAAAACCAACAATAAAAATGTGAGTATTTCTAATGAAAGAGATGATCAAGAAATGAACTAAACCACCAAGATGAAACTTACCGAAAAGAAACCTTAAGTTCAAAGAACTTAAATACCTAACCAAGAGTGGAAAACAACGAGTTAGGATTTGAGTAAAGAAAACTAATGGAAACTAAAGAGTCATACAGAAATGAACATAAGATTAGGAATACCTTTGGATGTACTAGAACCGAACTGTACCTCAATATAGAAAAACACACTATTTATCTTACTTCCCAAGTGTTTATAAAGCTTAAATTGATAAAGCTTATATCCCAACCCAAGTGTTTATCACTTAATAGTAAACCTAGTAGCTTGAAGGCTCTAAACACAACTTGAAGAATGAGAGAAATGAGTGGGTACTAGATCCTATTTATAGAGCTCAAGGAGTGTAAAGATCTTCTTTTAGCTTGAATAAAGATAATGAATATTACTTGAAAAACATTTGAATATTCGTTCAACAGAGGCTTAAGACTCGGTCAAAACGTTCAGAGGCTTGCTAAGAGGTTAAGGAATAAAATGAGCTCGGTGTCAAAAACGTTTGAAAAACTTGCCCTAGGGCCGATATATCGCCCATTGTAGGAGATATATCGCCTGGGCTTATGCCCCGAGTGTTCGTCGATGCTTTTGTGCAAAGTTCATGTGTTTTCGTATTCCCCGTGTGGCAATATATCGTCCCTATAGCTGCGATATATCGACATACGCTGAAATATTATACACGTAATTGCACTTTTTCAGCTTAATTTGAATTGGGTATATAGCTTTGACTGAGTCATATAATGTTTTTAATGCTGTTGGCAAGTTCCAGGGTTTTTAAATATTTCTTTTATAAAACTATTCATAAAAAATTGCTTAATTTCTCAATAAACATGCACACGACAAGTGTTGGTCAGCTCCAGTATAATATATAACGTCTTTATAATCAGCTATATTAATCAAACCTTATGTTATAATTAATATTCTTAAACTATAGGTTAACTTATAAAATCTACAAGTGTTGCAACGAGTGTTCAACTAAGTCCCTGCTTGAACCAAAACCCACAGTAATAAACATACTATAACTACTACTAGCTATTACTACTATTGCTATAATCTAACTAGCTAAGTAAAGTTCTTGAACTCTACAGTCGGAAGAGTGGTGGTCAGCTCCAGTATGTATCAGGGGTCTACAAAAGTACTCCTGCCATGGTACCATGTCGTACCCCCACTACTTGTCGGGTACGAACCTCATAGGTGTGCTAACGGGGTACTTTTCATGTTCCATTATTATACAGTCACCACTTGAAGGATATGGGTGTTGTACACTACCTTGGTTCCTTTTGTCTTGTTTGTACCTCCCGTACCTATACGTGAATTCCATTCACTCCACCACTTTAATGGGGTGCATTTATGTCTTGATCTCCTCAATATTTGGCGAAGTAAACATACTTGGGAATTCCTTTGGAACCTACATGTGAGGTGCATCTTGTTGGTGGCACCTCCGCCAAAATGGGGTAGGGCCTCTTCAGCAAGCTACATGCCTCAAGAGGTTCATGGGAACCTAACAAGATGGTTCCATTGAATTGGTCAAGAGAGAGGTCCTCGATGCATGCAATGCCTCATGGCTACACGAGAGGCAAGAGGGTCTCGCGGGGGTGCGACATGGTGGGAGCATGCGAGGTGAGCAGGTCCCATTGAGCATGCGGGCCTTGTAGGGGCACAACATGGTGGCAGCGCATGAGGCAGGCGGGTCTCATAGAGGCACAATGTGGTGGCAGCGCGCGAGGCGAGATGGTCTCGCTGGGCATGCGGGTCTCGCGGAGGCGCGCTGAGGTGGCAGTGTGCGAGGCACGAGGCCCTCCTGGCCGAGACGACAGGCGTGAGGTCCTCATGGCCGAGACGCCAAGTGCGAGGCCAACCTGGCTAAGATGCTAGGTGTGAAGCCCTTCTGGCCGAGATGCTAGGTGCGAGGCACCTCGATTGAATGCGAGGCGATGGCTTTGCGAGGGGTTCTAGTCTTCAGCGAGGCGCAAGGGTGCGTGGCACCTGGGTACAAGGCGACTTGGTCTTCAGCAAGGTAGAGACCTGTTGGGCACTTGCGAGTGTTGGCTAGAACGTGGTCTCGTGAGACCTATAGGCCCGAGCCCGATAGCATGACTAAGTGACCCTTGGCCATGTATTCCAACCAGGGACCGGATATTTTTTTCTTGGTAGATTTTTGGCATCCACACCCGGATATACCGAAAACACTAACCTGAGAGATCATCTATCCCTCTACAATCACATGATGACTGTAGCTCATGTCCGCGACAATGAAAAATGTCTGTGCTTCTGGCTCACTTTAGCCGGACCCACCGAAGAGTGGTGGAAAAGGCTCAAGACAGGATCAATCCAGTCTTGGTCTGGATTGCAATCAACTTTTTGTAAACAATTTGTGGCGGGCAAAAACTGGACGTGGAAGTCAGTGCACTAGCCAACATCAAGCAACATCCTACTGAAACCTTTAGAGCTTACATTCAACGCTTCATGGAAGAAGCCTCAAAACTAAGGTGGATGATGGACAACGCCTAGTAGCTCTCCAATATGGAATTAGAGCTGGATCCCCTCTCTGGGATGACATGCAATGCAGAAAGGCGACCACCCTTGAGGAATTTATAAGGAGGGCACAAGGTTTTATCAATTGGGAAGAGGCTCGAATCCAAGCCTTTGGATGGCAGCCAACACCCCAATCGACAGCACAAACCCTTCCCGGGTACGGAGCGCAGTACCCTGTTAGGTTCATTTTAGGTTTGTTTTAGAGATTGTTTTATGTTATGTTTTTAGTTATTTAGGATTGTTTAGCGCAGATTTATGCTTGTTTTCTTCTTGTTTCAGGCTTTAATGGTCAAGTACATAATATGGAGTGAAATGAGAAGAAACATGTTAAATATGATAAATAAGATGGATTTCGTGTTGATTGTGGAGTTTCAAGACATTATGTGTGGAAAATACTACATTGAAGATGCTCAACACACGTCGTTTATGCTCTATAACGCAAGTATGAGACTTCAAGCCGAATTTTGACCATGATTTATTCACTTTCTGGAAACACTTATATTAATAGAAGTTTTATATATTTCTCTTAGCTTTCCATATCTTTTAGAATCATTCAATTCGGAGTTATATCGAAGGAGTTATGATGAAAATACGATGAGTTGACGCTGCAGGCTGTTCGAAACGAGTTTCGTTCTATTATGACTTTAGCACTACAGCACCATAATAAGAGCGCTACAGCACTAGTGCACCAGATTTTGAGGCATTTTTCCACTGTTAATAGCGATACAGCGCTCCAGAAGTAGCGCTACAGCGCTAGTGACGCGATTTTCACATTTCTGACCACTTTTTGAATGGCAATTTGGTCTTTTCACTTGGAACTTTGGAGGGTTACTTGAGAAACATAATGTTACGACTTTAGAAGTTTTTAGAGAGGAGGAGATTAACCAAAAACCCTAGATTAAGCAGGGAGGCTAGAGAAGAAACAACAAGAAAACTCAGAGTTCTTTTTCTTTTTCTTTATCTTTTGATTCCATGTTTATGTTTGATTTAGTCATGTTCATGAACTAAATTTCTGTTTAGGTTTTCTAATTGACTCTCTTGAAACTCTATTATGATTTAATGCAATTATCTATTTCCTCTTCATTCTGAAATCTATTCAATTTGGGTTTATTGTGTATGTATTTGACTGCGCATCTCTTACATATGATTTACGAATTTGAATCAAAATCTGAAAAGTGAGATTTGAATATGCTAAAATTGAATAGACATAGACTTCAATTTAGAACGAGAGTATCAAATTGGTTTATGTGATTGAGGGTTGTATTCACTGCTTCCTATTGTTTGAATTTACCATAGAAATATAGGGAATTCACACTAGGTCGAGTTTTCTATTTCTTAACTCGAATAGTTAACACTTTTGCAAACCTATCATTTCAGTGAAGAAGAGTTTCAGTAGTAATTGCATTAAAGATTAATAGAGTGGATAGTAGAGAAGATTAGAATTCCCATTTGTTTTATAGTGATTTCAATCCAAGGTTTTGCTATTATTTGTTATTTTATTTAAATTTTAATTATTGTTTCTGAATATTATAGTTTCTTTTGCTGTGTCTAAAAGAATCAAGAATTTTAATTGATCAAATAGAAAGAGAAATTAATTGACTGGTAATTGAGAATTCAATCCTTGAGGACGATACTTGGTTTTTACCATATTATTACAAATTGCGACTATGTGCACTTGCATAGCTTAATTTTCGCAACAAGTTTTTGGCGCCGTTGCCGGGGACTGAAAATAATTATCAATATCAGTCTGATTAATTTTTATTCTAATTTGATTCTAATTTCTCTTGTTTCTAATCTGTTTAGTTGCTTAATTTATCTATCTCAGGTGAATTGTGGTATATGCGTAGCAAAAGAGGAACAGACAGTCTTGTTCCTTTGAATCCTGAGATTGAAAAGTCTTGCAAGCAAAACAGAAAGAACAAGAGGGAAGCCCAGAAGTCTGTGACGATGGCATAGAATGATGGGGATGGCAGGAATGCTTTAATTCCTGGAATTGCACAAGGGGGTCAGGCTCAGAACAATGCTGAGAGGAGCCTGAGAGACTATGTACTGCCCACTCTGACGGGAGTACAAAATAGTATACGCCCACCAGCTGTAGAGGTTAACAACTTTGAGATCAAGCCATCTATTCTACAAATGGTGCAATCCTCTGTTCAATTTAATGGGTTGCCTTCTGAAGATCCTCACATCCATTTATCTAATTTTCTGGAGTTTTGTGGAACTTTTAGATACAATGGGGTGAGTGATGACGCAATTAAACTTAGGCTTTTCCCATTTTCTCTGAGGGATAGAGCTAAAAGTTGGCTGAATTCTTTGCAACTGAACTCTATATTTACCTGGCAAGATCTGGCTCAGAAGTTTTTGTCAAAATTCTTCCCTCCTTCCAAAGCTGCTAAATTGAGGGGAGAAATCAATAATTTTTGCCAGAATGATGGAGAATCATTGTATGAAGCTTGGGAATGGTTCAAGGAACTTTTGAGAAGATGTCCTCATCATGGCATTGAACAGTGGATGTTAGTGCAAAATTTTTATAATGGTTTATGTCCTACTACTAGAACCATTATTGATGCTGCAGCGGGTGGCACTTTTATGAGCAAGAGTGCAACTGGTGCTTATGAGCTGCTGGAGGACATGGCCACAAATAATCATCAGTGGTCTGAGGAAAGATCATCGGGGGTCAGAAAGGTAGCTGGGGTGCATGAGCTGGGTGCAATCACTGCTCTCACAGCACAAGTAGCCTCCTTGACAAAACAGTTACAACAGAGCACTGTATCTGCTAATGCGGTTCAAATGGCAGCTAGGTGTGAAATTTATGGTGGTTCTCACTCTATTGATCAGTGCCCTATCAGTATTAACAATAACATTCCGATGGATCAAGCTCAGGTTCAAGTGATGGGAAACTTTCAGAGGCCATTCAATAATCCATTCGCCAATACTAACAATCCTGGGTGGCGAAATCATCCTAATTTTTCTTGGAGGAATAATCAGGGCCAGCAACCTCAGTTTCAGGGTCAATTTCATAATAATATGCCTCAGCCACCAATGCATCAAGCCTCTTCATCACAATAGCCTAGGCCTCAACAATCAATGAATCAAGCTCCACTTGAAAGGCCTAATGAATTGCAAGCTGCATTATTGACCCTCACCAACACTAAAACTCAGTTCATGGCAGAGACTAGATCTTCTATCAGAAATCTGGAAACACAAGTAGGGCAGTTGGCTAATATGCTTAATAACAGACCGCAGGGAAATTTGCCTAGTAATACTGAAGTCAACCCTAAGGAGCAAGTTCAAGCAATTACTTTGAGGAGTGGGAAGCAAACTGAGCAGTCTAGATCCCCACAGGCAGTGGTTTAGAATGGAGAGATGGGTGAACAGTCTGATTCAGCAAAGGTTACTGAAGACCACCAGCTTTCAGAAAAGAGTCTGCCAGTTGTTAATGAGCAGCCAGTTCGAGTTCCATATCCCCAGAGGCTTAGAAAGACTACACTGGATAAACAATTTTCTAAGTTTTTAGAGGTGTTTAAAAAGATGCATATAAATATTCCTTTTGCTGAGGCCTAGGAGCAGATGCCCAGCTATGTGAAATTCATGAATGAGATTCTGTCCAAGAAAAGGAGGATGGAAGATTATGAGACGGTGGTGCTCACTGAAGAGTGCAGTGCCATTCTGCAAAGAAAGCTTCCTCTGAAACTGAGAGATCCTGGGAGTTTCACAATACCCTGCACTATTGGAAATTTTGAGAGTATGAATGCTCTATGTGATTTGGGGGCGAGCATTAATCTAATGCCACTTTATGTGTTCAGAAGATTGAAGCTTGGGGAAGTAAGACCTACAACAGTGACTCTTCAGTTGGCAGACAGATCAATAGCACACCCTCGGGGTATTATTGAAGATATTTTGGTAAAAGTAAACAAGTTCATCTTCCCAGCAGATTTTATTGTACTTGATGTGGAGGAGGATGCCAACGTCCCAATCATTCTTGGAACACCATTCTTAGCCACAGGATGAGCTTTAATCGACGTACAAAAGGGGGAGTTAAGGTTGCGAGTCCAACATGAGGAAATAAGTTTTAATGTTTTTGCAGCAACTGAAATTCCTACCTGTTGTAGAGTTGATGTGGTGAATGATTGTCAAGATTCAATTGGTAAAAAGAAGAAGAAGACCAAAGAACGATTTCGAACAGTTCGACGTCGTATGAAAAGATTATTGTGTGGCAAGTTTGAAGGTTTCGATGACATTGGGGATAATTTCAATATTCTCAATAGTGGAAGGGAATTTACCTCGTATGACACAATGGCTCTCAAGGATGCAAGGGGTGGCCACCACCTCCGCCATCCCGAACTCAAGCCCCCTCCACCTCCGCCATACTGATGTGGCGTGCTTTTTGAGGTAAGTCTTCTTTCCTTACTCTTCACTTCACATTGGGGACAATGTTCGGTTTTTAAGTTTGGGGGAGAGATTTATTTCTGGTTTTCTTTGTTGCGTTTTTGGTTTGTTTGTTTGTTTTTAATTTTAATCCGTTGTTCGTTTGGAGTCATGTTTTAGAGTATAAATTAAGTTGACAATAATGGCCATTTCAATCTGATTGACTGTTTCGTAGTATAATCCAAAGGAAAAATTGTTGTGCTTCTAAATTAATCTGTGTGCTTGGTTAGATTACTTTGTTTTTCACTGTGATTTGTTGACATCAGAGATCTATTGTTCATACATTGCAAATGTTATACTTGAGTTATTTTATGCATGTCAAATTTGGATTATGGATTGAAAAGTTTGAAAAATTCTAGAACCTGCTTGCTTACTATTTGAGATGAAATTTGAAACAGTGCACATTTAGGAAAATGATATAGGCAATTTTTGGACTGGTTGTGTCTTTCAAGCTAACCCTATTAAAGTTTATCCGTACTCAACACTTTTGAGCCTTATAACCATTTTCTTGATTAACACACTCTTTTGAGCCTAACTGTAAAATGAAATACCATTTACTCTTTTTGACCCATACCATGAGCATGAAAATTATTATATGAGGGGAGTGAATGTGTAATGGGATGTTTGTATTATGTGTTTTTTAGAAAATTACTTTTGATTGAGAAAGAAAACAATTAAAGAAAGAAAAGGAAAAGAAAGTAAAAAATGATTATGCTCCTAAACAATTATTTATTGAAAAATCAAAGTTTGGGGGAGTTTATTGAAAAAAATATAAACATTCTCAATCATTGCACAGAAAAAGGGGTAACAAGGGATGAGTGGTGTGAATTTGTTGGGAAAGCTTGTTTAATGGAATGCTTGTGGTATGATTAAGCCTAAAAACTGTCTCTTTGTCCACCTATACCTAAGCCTTCTATTTCAACCCTTATAAAGTCCTATTGATTCTTATTTGTGCATTTGTTTATATTAATGGAGAATAGTAAGTAATGCAGGCATATGGAATACTTGAGTTTGTGGTTAGTTGGTGAGAATTTGATGTGCATAAAGTAGTTCAATTATTTTATTTGCAAGTTATGAGTAAATGATCTTTGATGTTGAGAAATTTCAGTGAATTGTGAAGTGGTTAAGACTGAAAATCTAGATTAAAGTTTAAATTGCATGATTGTTTTTCAACGGGCAATGTTGTCCATTACCGGAAACCAAGCCCCATGTTTAAAGGGGGAAATAATTTGAGGGATACCGACAAAATGTGTGCCTATCACAAGGACTTGGGCCACACAACTGTAGAGTGTCATCAACTGAATGATGAGATCGAGAATTTGATCAAACTAGGGGAATCTCCACCAATGGGTTAGGATGCCAACAGGAGTTCCAGGACTGCCAGCAGCTCTAGGAATTTTTTTGACTTAGGGCATACAGGTATCGTACCGAATACCTAAGGGATGGTACGCTCCAGGATCGGGAGCACAGGCCCCTCAGGGGGCCCCAATAGTGCAATCTCTTGGAGGCCAAATGACTCCTTGGCCTGAGATGCTATATCCCCTCAGAACTGCGCCTCCTTGAGTAGATGGCCACGTAGCCACCATATCGCGAGACCCGTACCTGGGAGGACCATCCCAGAATGATCATAAGAGATACCTAAGTGAACTCGATCACGACCATGAGGTGTGTGTGTTGGTCCAGACTCTGGCACAACGCCCAAACCTGATGAACCCGCCCATAACGTTCACGGAGGAAGATGCCTGTAACGTTCACTTCCCACATCACGACCCCTTGGTCATTGATGCCCAAATCGCCAACAAATGAGTATTATGAGTGTTGGTGGACGACGAAATTTCCGTCAATGTCCTATTTAAGCCAGCCTTCACGATGATTGACCTAACAGATGCATACTTAGCCTCATGCCTCACACAGGGCTATGGCTTCAACGAGCATTCATTGTTCCCGATGCGCAAATTTCAACTCCCCGTGATGCTGGGGAACGAGGTTCATATATCATTCAAGTACTGCACCTTCGTAGTGGTGAATTGCCCCACTGTGTACAAGATGATTTTTGGGTGGCCCACTCTAGTCGAATTTGGCGCCATCACCTCCATCCGCTTGTAGGGGGAGACCAGAAGAACGCCCAAAAAAGTTATTGTTATGATTGGTTAAATACAAATGATAAAGTGTTAAAATACAAGCAATGTATAAGCACGTAGTAGTATTCACATAGTGAAGATGTGAATTTGAGTTTCAAATTGTAGGCACTAATAAAATGCAAATTTGGGTCTAAAGTGATGCATAAAAGTATCTAAGGGTTCCCAAATAGTTTGGTGGCATTTGGAGCATTTTTGGGACCTTTGGAAGTATCCAAAGTCAAAGGGGGTGGCGATACATCGCCACCCAAGAGGCAATACATCGCTTGAAGGTTAAGGTTTTCAGCGTCGCCTGCTGTATTACGTGGATTTACGTAAATGCTCTAAATTACATGTTTTACAAGTCTAATCCTATTGGTTGGACTTAATGACGTCGCCTACTGTATATAAGGGTAAAAAACAGTGATTTGAGAGACTTGATCACTCTCTCCAATCTC
Source organism: Humulus lupulus (assembly GCF_963169125.1). Taxonomy (NCBI): domain Eukaryota; kingdom Viridiplantae; phylum Streptophyta; class Magnoliopsida; order Rosales; family Cannabaceae; genus Humulus; species Humulus lupulus. Next base: position 106,801,395 of record NC_084797.1, on the reverse strand, counting down.
TCTCTACCCTCTCTCTAGCTCCAAGAATCTCTAGTTTTCTCCAAGAACTCTCTAAGAAAGTGCTTGACTTAGAGAGTTGAAGGCTTGTTCAATCTCAATCTTCATTTCCTCAAGAGAAGGCCTCAAGCATCAATGGTGGCTGGGAAATAGAGTATTATGACAGCGCTCTACAACATGTATAAGCCTTGGATTGTGTTCGGTTTTCTCAAGGGTTTGCTTAAAAGATTGTTCAAAGTGGTGATTTTTCCTAGGGTTTGAAGCTTCATCAAAACTTGAAGAACACCATTGTTCCACTTGGGCTTGCATGTTCTTTCTTAATCTCTTTTAAGTCTCTGTCAATCCAAATTTTGTGTAGATTCTATTTTTTGTGGTGGTGTTATCTCACTCTCTCCCAACAGTTATCACGTCTCTGCCTGACCAATCTTCATGGTACCCAAAGAGCCTCTCGAAGGGGAAAACACTGATCCAATCCCACCACCACAGCCAACACGGAGGGTGGTCCGGGAGGATGATGAATTGGATCCGCAAATAGAGGCGGATAGCGCATTAAAACCCATGAAAGAGGTTGAGGAGGTGTGCATTAGTGACACTGACTCGACCAAAGTAATCCAAGATCAGCCCAACACACGGATGACCTGACAGAAGCATTTGCCATTATTTGGAAGTACGGGATGAAGCTAAATCCCAAGAAGTGCACTTTTGGCATGGCATTTGGGAAGGGCTTAATAGTAAGCTCAAGAGGGATAGAAGTCAACCAAGACAAGATCAAATCGCTGATCGACATGCCATCGCCACGAAAACATAGAGATGTTCAAAGCCTGATGGGAAGTATAGTCACTTTGAGCCACTTTGTGTCAAAGTCCACGGACAAGTGCTTTTCATTCTTCAACATACTTCGTGGAAACCAGAGGTTTGAGTGGACGACCGAATATGAAGAGGCCTTCCAAAAGTTGAAGGATCATCTGGCCTAGGTGCTAATTTTGTCGATACTAGTGGATGGGGAATTGTTGTACCAATATTTGGCAGTGTCAAAACATGCCATCAGTGCCGCATTATTGTAAGAAGAAGGAAAGGTCCAAATCCCAATCTATTACGTAAGCAAAAGTTTGATGGGCGCGGAGTCCAGATACCCTTTGATTGAGAAATTGACATTTTTCTTACTGACCGCTTCCAAGAATTAAGACCTTACTTTCAGGCCCATGCCATCAATGTACTGATGAACCATCCCCTACGTCAAGTATTACAAAAATCTAAATCATCAGGAAGACTTTTGAATTGGGCCATGGAGTTGAGCCAGTTCGATACCGCTTATGTTCCTAGAGTCTCCATCAAGGGACAGGCCTTGGCTGACTTCATTCTAGAATGCGACGGGATAACTGAGGACGAAGAACCTGTTGATCCCATAATTCCCTTTTGGAAGATCTTTGTGGATGAAGTCTCCAATGAGAATGGGGCCGGGCCTGGGATCATCCTGATATCCCCTTAAGGTCATCAGCTACAAAGCACCCTATGCTTCCAGTTTGAAGCGTCGAACAACGAGGCTGAGAGCGAGGCAATGTTGGTTAGATTAGGCTTGGCCTGAGATATAGGGTCAGAGAATATCAAAGTCCATAGTGACTCCTAGCTGGTGGTAAGGCAGATTTCGAGAGAATACCAAACGAAGGGGGAGAAAATCGCAACCTACATGGCGCAAACCTGGGAGTTACTCCAATCTTTCAAAAGATACTTCATCCACCAGATCCCCAGGGAACATATAGTGTTTGCAGACATGCTGGAAAAATTGTCCATGGATGTTGAAGCATAACTCTCTAGGGCAGTCCCCATCGATCATCTAATGGCGTCCAGTATTCAAGCTCCCACAATCATCAACGCCATCGATTACACTACGTCCTAGATGGGCCCTCTCATCCAGTATCTAACCACTGGGGAATTGTCCATGGACAGGGCCATCACCAAGAAGCTTCAGTACCAAGCTCCCAGATACGTCGTGATGGATGATAGACTCTATCACAGGGGGTTATCCATGCCCTATATCCGATGCGTATTCTGGATCGAAATGAGCGCGCTCTTGCAAAAAGTGCACGAAGGTTTTTGTGGAGATTACACAGTCGGACTTAGCTTGTCCAAGAATATCCTCAAGCAAGGATATTTCTGGCCAATAATGAAGGAGTGCAAATAATGGCAAAGGTACGCGGAGATCCCGCGAGCCACTCCAACGGAGATAACCCTGATGACTAGTCCCTAGCCTTTTGCAGTTTGGGGAATTTATTTGGTAGGATCCCTCCCGACCGGGAAGGGCGGAGTAAAATATGCCATTATAGCCATCGACTATTACACCGAGTGGGTCAAGGCGGAAACAATGAGCACCATCACCTCCAAGAAGGCCCTGGACTTCGCCATCAACATTGTGTGCTGATACGATCTCCCTCACAAAATTGTATCCGATAACAGGGAGAAATTTGATAGCGTCTACTTCACTGACTTCTGTGAAAGACACGTGATCATCAAAAACTTCTCCGTAGTTGCAAGGCTTCAAGAAAATGGGAAAACAGAGGCCGTGAACAAGATTTTGAGGGGGACATTATAGAAAAAGCTACATGTCTGGAAGAGGAAGTGACCGGAAGAGTTGCTCCGCATCCTATGGGCCTCCCGGAACATGGAAAGAACATTGACCAGACATACTCCCTATTCAATGGTGTACGGATGCGAAGTAGTCATCCTAGTAGAAACTGTGGTTTGTTGAACCTCGATTTGGTCAACGACACAGAATCACTAAAAACGATAGAAATAAGATGAACTGAACTCAAGAAGGTAAACAACACCAAGATTTATAGTGGTTCGGCCCCAAAGAATGGTAATGACCTAAGTCCACTTCATGTTCTTATTAATGTAGAACTCCAAAACCTGTGATTAGTGAACTAGGGCTCACAAGTTTCACAAGCTTGGAGGCGAGTACAAGTTTAGTGGATAAAAACACTATAGTTTTCTCTTGATTACAAATGATTCTCTATGAATATAAAAAATTTCCTCCCTCCTCAATGAATCCTATGAGTCCTATTTATAGGCTCAAGGATGTACATATGGGCCTATGGCCCATCTTAACTTGTGTTACAAGCATATTTGAATAATAACAAAGATAACAATATTTACATATAAAGAGAATTAAATATCCTAGAAATATCTAACTCATAACTCCATTTGAATTCTGGCTTTGGTCCTACGAGCAGATATGGTCGCATATGTCAACACATCAGCTTCCCTATTACTCAGCATGTCCCTCGTGCCTATCGGGAAGCTTAATTTCCTTTTAATTTACTGGTCGTTGGTCGACCAGACTTTGATGAAAAAAGAGTCACGTGCTGCTCACATGCACCTTGATCGTGCCACGTCATCAAGAAAATATTTTTTGAGTAAACATTTGCCCCCTAAGTTTATTTTAATGTGCTCATCATTTAATGAACTTACTCGACCATCCATCTAGGTGATCTGTCACATCTGTCAGTACTTACTATTTCGAAAAAGCAAGTAAGCATGACCTTTATAGTTTCCCAGAAATGATTCGACGATTATCGCTATTTCCCACGCAAAAACTTTCAAATCTCATCATTACTTTACATTAAGGCCCCGATCAGTATAAATATATATCCTTCAACTTCTTTTCATTTGTTACCCAAGCCTTCTCTCTCCTCAAGAACACTCAGAAAACCCTCCAAGAAATCACGAGAATGGTGTTTGGAGTTGAAAAGTTTTTATGAAAAAACTTTTCAAATTCACTTTTTGATATGTTTTTCCAACCTACTCGTATGTTTATTGTGTTTTTATCAGGATGATGCTGGTCGTATAAAAGCTTAACTTTTATACACAAGCAGCGTTATCCTTGCTTTTCTTTTTCTTCTATCTATTGGTCGTAGATTCTCACTTCCCCTTTGCTCTTCTAAGATATTCATGCATGATCCCTGGGGAGGTGAGAGACCAATAGACAACGATCTTCTCGCTTTGCTATTTGAGGATCAAGAACAACCTTCTCTACATTTTTCTGAACCTCCGGTCTCATACCCAAATCCTACAACCAGTCCTTCTCACAATCCTTCATAGAACCAATCGGATATGGGTCGTGTTAAACACATCACTCTTAGAACAAGAAAACCCACAAACTCACCGATCAGCCAGCCTGCGTCCAATAATGAGGGTCCCTCAAACGACCCTCAACCCTTAAATTTTGCACCACCAGACATCCAGCCAAAGGCTCATCCACGCGATGGCCCTCGAGTAGAGGTAGCTTGGTACATCACCCCTCCAGGCGTCATATCGATCAGGATGGTGGCTAAGTATCCCAAGAAATATGGGCTTCCTAGGTTTACTTTATACAAATCTACACCCAACCAGAGGGCAAACGTGCCCGGAGGTGCCTACAACGCCTGGTCGAGGTACCACATAGAAGCAGGGGCAATCTTGTCCTTGCATGACTTTTTCTGTGTGGTGGCTAATTACTTCGAGGTCACCCCTTTCCAAATAACTCCCAATGGATATAGAGTACTTTCAACACTCTATATCCTATACAACCACAAAAAATGGCTTGTGCCTACCCCTTATGAGATCAACTATCTGTTCGATCTCAAATCCAATCCCAATCAAAGCAACATGTGATTCTTCCACTTCTATCACTAGGAAACCACTCACACATTCCTAAGTGACATAACTTATAAGTCCAATGTGGGAAAGTACTTCCAGGAGTATTTCCTCATGACCGATCTGGTCGCGAACAACATGGCCTTTACACGAGGAGGTAAACTTTTAATCTCCGTTTGACATTTATCTAGTCGCTTTGCATTTTTCCCTTGTTCTTAGTTGGCTTGTGTGTACCTAGGTCCATGGTACTGATCGGACCCTACTCTAGAAATGGAGATAAGAGCCGCAACCCTGGCTAGCATGACGAATATATAAAAAAGCATCAAAGAGTTGGTGACAGAGAGAAATTTGAGGCTGCTCGGCCTTTTAGAGCCTCACCAGGAAGTGAGGGAGTCTACTGCGGGAGTGCCACTAGAGACGGCACTGAAGCGCAAGAAACCCCTAGCAGCAACAAGATGTGTCGACCAACGGGAGTGACCATTCGAGAACCAAGTCCAAACACTCGGCCAGCCAGTACCCTTCCCCAACATGGGAGGGGAAAACAAATATTACCTGAATATACTGGTCCTATACTGATCTTAGATAAACTGGACATCCCATATCATCTATTTGATAGGGATGGCAACTTTAAATTTACGACCAGTAGTTTTAGTTTGGACTTCTTCGAGGCGGATAATGAGTATAACAGTAGTGCCTTAGATAATGTAGCGACCAGTAATTGTAGTTCATGTATATTACTTAGAATTCCTTTTAGTTTGTCTTATTTTCATGCAAAACTCTGACTTCACTTATCTGGTCATTTTTTTTTCTTGTAGTCATGCAGAGTGATGATGCCTTTGACATCTATACCTCTGGACGCAAACCGAGCAGCTCAAAGTAATCGAGTAGAAAAAATACTAGAGACGTTAGTGGTGAACATCGTGGAAAAGGATGTGATCAGAGGATCCTCCAGCACCTACTTCTTCTAGAACCACTACACCTCCTCCACCTCCTTGCGCCATGCCCTCCAACGACTAGGTGGCTCTGGTAGCAGAGTCGTTGAACAATGCCTATCGTTTAACCAGCGATAGAATTCAAAAGCTAGCCAAACACCGTCGCAGCCAAGAAGCTTTTGTTTCTCTCTCCTTGTTTCCACATAACCAGATCCTTGGTCGGGGGTTGAACGAAATCCTCAGCGTAAGTTCCTAGTGTTTAGTTGTATTCAAACAAACTTTCTTTTTATAATTTATGACAACTTTATTTGTCTTCTATTTGTAGGGTATTCTTACTGTACACAATGGTTGGCACCACGCTGAGGAAATTAACGCCAAACATGCTAAGGAGATCAAGGCATGGGAGGCTAAAGTCAAGGCTGCTGAAGACAAAGCTACCAATTTGACCGAGGAGCTGAAGAAGAGCCATGAAGATATGGCTAAGACTGTTGCTGCCAAGGAGAAGTTTAAGGAAGCCTCCGAAACCAACTACAAGGAAGCAGCCAAGCTTCAAGATGATCTGGAGGCAAACATGAAGGAGGGAAACAACCTAGAAGAGCAAGTAAGGTTGCTCGAAGAGTAAAATGCCCAAAACCTAGAGGAGTTCTGAGGAGCCGCCATCACCTACTTTTATATGTTCTAGAAGAACAACCCCGAGGCAAACTTTGAATATCTTCCCGAGCAGGTAAAACAGGCCGAACTTGCCAAGTGCGCTGCTTGCATAGAGAAGGAAAAAGATGCCCCAGAGTCTCATGAAATCTCCTTGGCGACGGGCATCGACGATGTCAAGGAAGAAGCTGGTCCTTCAGTCGATCAATAGCCTCAACAGGACCTCCCTCAGCTGCACAGTAAATATTTTTGTTTATGTAATTTTAACACCCGAACAGATTGTTCGTGGTGTTGAGACAATTTGCTTCCTAAGGTAGTTTTATTTACCATTTAATATTTTTAATTACACCCAAGCAGCAATTGCTTGTTGTGTAAAGACATTTCATTTTGATATTATAACAGTTGCACATTACTATTGCTATTATAACATCTGCTGTTATGACCAAACTTAGCAATTGCTTGTATGATTTCATATAATTAACTAAAAATTCTGAAAAATACTCTAAGTGTTGTAGTATGCTTTCCCTTATTTTGATCGTGTGTTTACATATGTTTATGGTATGCATATGCTTTGCTCGCTTAGTTTCTTATATGCCCCCCAAGTGATCTAGGAGTTTAAGTTTCTCGGTCACTTTCCATTTACCAATACCTATTCAAACATTACTTCTTGTGTACTTATAAACAATCAATGATAATATAGGAAACAACACATGTAACGAGAAAATACTTGTAGTAACTACAATAATTGGCAATAATAAAGGGCTGCGCACAGTTTCTTTTATTTCTCATAATAAAATGGACAAAATTTGTATCTGTACGAGTGTCAAAAATTGATATTATACTTATAAGTGACCATCCATCTAACTGACCAGACCTGTTCAAAAACTTGTGAAAAGTAAAATTAATACAAGCCAAATCTTTAAAAAGAAATTTCATTGATAGTACTTCCAAAGGTGTTCTCCATTCTAATAGTGAGGAATGAGATCTCCATTTAAGCAAGCAATTTTTTGGTGCCTAGTTGAATAATTTCTTCAATTTGATACGGAGCCTCCTATTTTGGTCCGAGTACTCCAGCAGCTTGATCACGAGAGTGAGAAAAACTCTTCTAAGTACCAAATCTCCCACATCAAACTTTCTTTCCCATACTTTAAAATATCGAGCGACCTTTTGCTGGTAAGCTACAACTCCTAATTGGGCTTGCTCACGCCTTTCATCAATCAAGTCCAAAGACTCCACTAATAACTGTTTATTCACATTCTGGTCGATGTCATCCTTCTATGTGATGGTGGATCTAACTCAACATGTACCATGACTTCATACCCATAGGCCAAGGAAAATGGCGTATGGCCTGTTGCTGTTTGTTGAGAAGTTCTATACGACCAAAGCACTTCTGGCAATTGTTCTGGCCATGCTCCCTTTGCTTCTTTGAGCCTTTTCTTCAATATTTCCTTCAGAGTTTTCTTCATAGCTTCAACCTGTCTGTTGGCTTGTTGATGGGCGACTGACGAAAAACTCTTCGTGATACCACACTGGTTGTAGAAATCAGTGAATAGGTCATCAAATTGTGTGCCATTATCTGACACAATCTTTTTCAGCAAACCATATCAACGTACAATGTTTTTGACCACTAAATCCAATACTTTCTTGGTTGTGATTGTTGCGAGTGGTTCAGCTTCAGCCCACTTAGTAAAGTAGTCGACAACAACTACTGCATACTTGACATTCCTCTTTCCTATTGACAAGGGTCCGATCAGATCTATTCCCCAGACTTCAAATGGCCATGGGCTTTGCATCTGTTTAATTTCATTTGGGGCTACTCGAGATATCTTGGAGAATCGTTGGCATTTATCACACTTCTTAATGAATTCCATGGAATCCTCAATCATCATAAGCCAGAAATACCCTTGTCAGAGAATCTTCTGTGACAAGCTTTGCCCCCCAGTATGTTCTCCACAGAATCCTTCATGTACTTTTCTCATCAATTCCTTGTCCTTTTCCTTTGAGATACATCTTAATAAATGTATTGAATATCCTCGTCTATATAAGTTCCCATCGAGCAAGATAAATCAAGCTGATTGCCTTTGCAATGTCCTCACCTTATTCCTATTTGCCAGTAACAATCCTTGTTCAAGAAATTGTATGATGGGAGTCATCAATGTGTCGGACACTTGTATTACTAAGGAGGATTCTTTCGCTTGAATGCTTGGTGTTGATAAATGTTCGACCGGTACTATGCTTAAAGTGTCGGGATTTGTGGCGCTTTATACTTGGCTAAGGCATCGACGTTTGAGTTCTGGTTGCGAGGTACTTGCTGGAGAGTATACTTCTCGAATTGTGCTAGTAAGTCATTCACCTTGTTTAGATACGTGACCATCTTAAGACCCCTAGCCTAATATTCTCCAATAATCTGATTAACTACTAGTTGGGAGTCGCTATATATTTCTAGTGACTTTATGTTCATATCCTTGGTTAGTCTCAAACCTGTGAGCAGCGCCTCGTACTCGGCTTCATTGCTGGAGGCTCTAAAGTTGAATCTGATTGAACAGTGAAATCGATGTCCCTCGGGAGTGATTAAAATCAACCCTGCCCCGAGTTGTGCTCATTAGATGACCCATCTACAAATAGTCTCCAGGCAAGTGTTTGGTCTTGATCATTTGTCTTTATAATCGGTTCGCTGGCAGGGAGTCCACTGAATTCAGCCAAGAAATCCGCCAAGGCTTGTCCCTTTATGTCTGCTCGAGGTGCATAGGAAATTTCAAACTACCCTAGCTCTACTGCCCATTTTAGTAATCAACCAATGACTTTCGGTTTCTACATGACTTTACGTAATGGTTGGTCGATAAAAACTACTAAGGGGTGAGCTTGAAAGTTGGGTCACTGTAAGGCCCTACAACCTTAGAGCCGTTACTAAGTGAGTTTAAAATGTGCAATTAACTCGCTAATCGAGGTTTTAGGTTAAAGGTGTAGCTAAACTTTAATAAAAGTCATATAATTTGAAAATGTAATCATTCATTGAAATTATAAAGCGTTATACATTTGTGATCCCAAAATATTGTTTAGAAATATTTACAACTCTAAATATAATTAAAGTCAAATAGACGACAAAATTAGGTTTAATACACATCATCTCCCAAAAATACCATTGGTCGTGGCAGCCAGGCAGGCCGAACATGTACACGCCACTTCACGCTCTCCATACTCATGGTTGATCGACCTTTCCCTTGCCCTTACCTGCACCATAGAGCACCTGTGAGTCGAAGCCCAGCAAGAAAAATCCATACAAGCAATCAACATAAGCACAATTATCAATCAATATATAACAAAGCCACCAACAGGCTAAACACATAACAACCATGCCGTCCCAGGTGCTTTACCAAGCCCTGGGTTCACAGTCCAATAGGGGTCTCACCTTGGCAACTTGCACTCCGCGTGCTTAACGCTGCTCTCGGCCCTTTGCCGTACTCTCCCTTGCACTCCTCCACATGCTTGATGCTGTTCTCGGCCCTTTGCCGTACCCGACCTTGCCATTCTCGGCCTTCACCGTTCCCGAACCTTGTCGTACATTTACAGATATGCAACACTTAGCATAAACTTAACAAATACTTACACAAATAAAAACATAAACAATAGGGCTACACCTTGGATCATAATCACATAGGGTCGTGCCCTACAATAGATACTATATGGCCACGTCCTGCTCTATGGGTACAACAGTTTTCTTACCTGTGTCCCAAGCTTCCCGAACTCCAATATCCTGAGCACAGTCCTCTAGTCTGAGTTTCGCTGAAAACCTATTCATAACGTATTAACAACATCCATCCATCAAGTTCTAATCCATTAAATAACTTTGGGTTGTAATTCTAGTCTCCGGGACCTTGAATTCTATCAATCCGTGTGATAAAATCCATCCCGAGCCTTCACTTTTGGATTCCCGCGCCTAAAACCTTCTCGGGGTCCAAAAACCCACTAAGCACCGTAGCTCGCCTCAACCAGAAACCCAGCCCCCCATTTTAGCCTATGCGCGCCGCGACCCAACCTATAGGGCGCCGCGGCCCGCCCCTCTTCCTGGCCTCCCAAACGTTCTAGAGGATCGCGGCTCACCAAGAAAAATGTCGCGGCCTGACTCTTCGAACCTAGAAAAATCCCTCATTTTTACAACTAAAACCAAGCCAATTTACCCCAAAATCAATCCCACAATTCTACTAATCATTACAACAATTCTATAATGGTCCCAGCAGCAAAACCTAACAAAACTAATCCCAAAACACACCCAAACATCAAAGAGAAATTCACAACTTAGCTCACATGCATAAACTTATATTTCTAACCAAAACTCAGCAAAATTCTATTTATCACCAGGTTTTAGAGCTTACCTTTGAACGCAATTAAGTCTCTGAGTTAATCCCCTGAGTTCCAAGCTATAAGCCTCCCAAGCTCCAACCTAGAATTCTGAATTCCTAGCTTAATTTCCTCAAAGTTTCCTTCAGCCTTCAAGCACTCAAAGGGAGAGAAACCAAGTGCTAGGGAGAGGGTCAGTTTATGCCAAGCTTCTGAATGTTTCTTATGTTTTGTCTTACTTATCATAGGTCACTTAAGTGACCTCCAAGGCTTGGGGTACCAAAAATGTCCCCGAGGGCAAAATGGTAAATCTTCCTTATTCCCTCCTAAACGTCATAACTTCAAATATATCTCCAATTATTTATTTTCATAACTCGATAACCCATAAAATGTCTAATGCTCGAAAATACCCCTTGAATCACCCCAAGTCGGGTATTCGACCCCGTTGTGAATTTCTAGCTAAACCCCTCCCTAGGACTGTCTCACATCGTGCATCAGAAATATATCACCACTTACACGTGGTAAAGATCACAAGTATTGCATTTATGCCCTCAACGGGCTAAAATTACAAACATGGCCCAAATAACCAAAGGGGCCCACATGCATATTTAATTCACCTAAACATGCATCTCTAGTCACATACTCATAAAATTCACATATTAAAATAATAAATCACTTATTGCCCTCCAGGCACGCTAATAAAGGCCCTAAGCCTTATTAGCGAATTTGGGACGCTATAGTCACATTTTTCTGGATGCCAATATCAAGCAGTAACCCAATTTCTCTATAGCTGGATATCATAATTCAACTCCCACTAACCTTTTACTTATGTAATATACTGCTTTTTGATTGCTGTCTTCCTCCTTGATTAAAACAACACTGGCATCATACTCTGTTATGGCTAAGTACATGTACAAAGTCTCTCCTTCGACCGGCTTGGACAAAATGGGCGATTACGACATATGGGCTTTGAGCACCTGAAAACTTGTTTGCGATCTTCTATCCATTCAAACTTTTTGTTTCCTCTGAGTAGATCGAAAAATGGGACACACTTGTCCGTAGACTTAGATAAGAATCTACTCAAAGATGCAATTCTTCCTATTAGGCTTTGCATATCTTCGAATTTGGCTGGTGACTGCATCTCGATCAATGCTCGAATCTTTTTGGGGATTGGCCTCGATTCCTCGCGAGTTTACTATGAATCCCAAAAAATTTCCTGATCCAATACCAAATGAACACTTTAGAGGATTAAGTTTCATCTGATATTTGTTCAAGATGTTGAAGCATTCTTATAGGCCCTTGATGTGTTCACTGGCCTTTCTCGATATGACTAGTATATCATCAACGTAAACCTCCATGTTATTGCCGATTAGTTCTTTGAACATTTTTCTGTCGCACCAGCATTTTTCAAATCGAAGGGCATTACTTTGTAGCAGTAAAGTCTCGTATCTGTTCAAAAGCTAGTTTGGTCTTCATCAAGTGGATGCATAATAATTTGATTATAGCTAGAGTACGCATCCATGAATGACAAAGCTTCATGTCCTGATGTAGCATCGAACATCTGGTCGATTCTTGGAAGTGGGAAATAATCCTTCGGGCAGGCTTTATTAAGATATGTGAAATCCACGCACATCCTCCACTTTCCATTTAGTTTGGAAACTAATACGGGATTAGAGACCCAAGATGGATAAAACGCTACCCTGATGAATCTATTCTCCTTCAGCTTCTCGACCTCGTCCTTGAAGGCTTTAGATCTGTCTTTCTCGAGCAGCCTCTTTTTTGTTGCATTGGTGGATGATGTTTATCTATATTCAAGACATGGATAATCACTGATGGGTCTATCTCAACCATTATGCGACCAGGCAAAGACTTCCTAGTGCCTCCTCAAGAACTCCACCAACTCTTTCTTTATTGTTGTCTTTAAGTTTTTTCCGACTTTCACCACTCTGGTTAGATCTTTTTCTTCTAGTTGGACCTCCTCAAGGTCCTCCATAGGCCCAATGTTCTCTTCATAATCCCCAAAGTGAGGATCTAAGTCCCATTCCTAACTTGGGCAACGCACTATTTGGTGACTTGTTCACCTGATTGGGCTTGTGATTCTTTAACCACCAGCAACCTTTTCTCTGCTGTGCTCCTGAATCTACCTCTTCTCACCTTCGTGATCAAGGAGTTGTAACGATGTCTAGCCTCTTGTTGATTTCCCAACACGCACCCGACATCTGCATTGACTGGAAGTTTCATTGCCAGATGCCAGACCGAAGTTACGGCTCGCAGATCGAAGATTATGGGTCTTCCGATCACAACATTGTAAGCGGATGGACAATCAAATACTATAAAAGTAGCGAGCAATGTTGTGTTTGCGAGCGCAGCTCCTGCTGTGACTGAGAGTTTGATCGACCTTGTTGGTGCTAGCCCTTCGCCAGAAAAACCATAGATGGTTTGGTTGCATGGTTGTAAATCGTACACTGATAATTTCATTCCTTCCAGTGAAGATTTGTATAAAATGTTGACCGAGCTTCCTATTTCTACCAATACTCAATTCACCATCGGGTTGGCGATCTGAACATCCATGACCAGAGGATCTGAGTGGGGGAATCAGACATGCTGTGCGTACAACTAGGAGAAATTTAGTAATTCTTCCTCTTTTCGAGCTTTTTTTGGAGTTCACTTCTCGACGTTTAACATTTTGATGTCCTGATCGTGACGTAGGGTTCTGACATATTTATCCCTTGCCTTACCACTATCACCAGATATATGTGGTCCCCCATGGATAGTTAGCAATGTATCAGTAACAGGAGCTAGCTGCAGAGGAGTAGAGCATTGACGTACGGGTGCCTGCTCATTGCCTCCATGTGTCTCCTACTGGGAGTTCCCCCTTGCTCATACATATCTTCTCAGATGTCATTTTCGAATAAAGAACTCGATCCCGTCCTTAAGTTGGTTACACTTGTTAGAATCATGGCCATAGTCGTTATGAAAATGACAAAACTTAGTTGTGTCCCTTTTAGATATGTCTTTCCTGATTGAGGCTAGTCATCTATAGAGAACGGTTGTATAACTGGCCTGATACACTTTAGTGCGACTATCGACAAAAGTAGTGTAATTGGTGAGCCTTGGCTTGTATCTGTTCTATTTAGGGTGCTTGTTATCAGATGTTGTTGGTTCAGAATTTGCTCTTTTTCCTCCATTCTTATTGTTACCTTTTCCATAGCCGTTGGGTTTACCAGACCCACTAGCAGCTTTGGTCGAGTCTTCATTCTTACCATGGTCGGCCCTTAGAAACTTCCCTTCATTGGCTATAGCCTCCTCCAGCTTAATATACTTGTTTGATTGGTCCAGAAATTCTTGAGTGCTCTTGACTCCATTTTTTGTAGGCTACTCTAGAGGGGAGATTAGCGTTGCACTCCAGCTATGATGGCCATCATCTTTCCCTATCCTCCAACAGTTTTGGCCCGAGTAGCGGCTCACATGAACCGCTGTATATACTCCTTAAGGATTTCTCCCTCTTTCTCTCGAATGTCGACAAACTGATTAGCCTATGTTGGATGTATCCGACCATCATAAAACTATCTGTAAAAATCCTTCACAAACATCTCACATGAAACTATACTGGCCAGTGGAAATTTGCAGTACCACTCCTAAGCAAAATCAGACAAAGTGGAAGGAAAAATCCTGCATAGTGCATCTTTAGACACCTTCTGGATATCCATTTGTATCTCAAATTTATTTACGTGAGACACCAGATCTTCTCTTCCAGTAAAGTTGGGTAGAATTGACATTTTGAATTTGCTTGGGATTTCTACCACAACAATTCTATTGATGAATGTGGTGCCTTCTCTCCAATCATACTCTATGTGGGACATTTTGTTCCCGACCAGTTGCTGCACGACTTGATTCAGGGCATCTATCTGAGCCTGAGCAACATCTGGTATTGTTGGAGCGGCTCGAGATGGGGGGAAACACTCATCGTGTCTTTCCCTTCGGTCATTGAGTACATCTCTCAGATCTTCATCCCTACATCTCTGCTCGCTTGCACCTAGTCGGTCGAAGACATTGGGTTGTCTAGGCTGCCCCTAGCGTTTTGACTTGTTGGTTGGTTATCTATTGGAGGAAGACTTCATTGTTCACTCCTTTCCTCCTGCTATCGACCATTATTTCTCTTACTGGAGTTCGCCTCATTGTAGTCATGCCCGTCTCTGAACTGCAACCTATGAGTGTGCGACCAATTCTATGCACTGTTCCCCTCTCTTTTCCCTGGTCCATATCGGTAAGCAGTTGGGGATTTGCATTGGTCGTTCGATCCCCTGACATTACTTTGTCATGGGGGGTTCCAAACCATAGAGCCTGCGTCCACTTACCTCTTACTCCCTGAGGGACGCTGTCCCCTGCAAGGAGGGTTATGTTTGTGCTGCTGAGTGTTATCTCGTCTAGCACGAGGGGGTATTTTCTACTCGTTATTTCTATCAGGATTCTGGGTCTGCCCTTCCTGCTGAGCAGCTGGAGGTTGTTCAGGTCTTTGCAAACCCCTTGGGTGTGGTGGATTTTGATGACACTGAGGGTGATCCGACTGCGGATTTTGATGAGGGTGAAAGTTTGGTGGCTGATCTGACTGAGAGGTTGGTAGGCTGTCCTCAAGCCAACTGAATGACTACCTCTAAAGCCCCTGTGTCATTTCTCTGCCAATCATCCATTTCAGTCTGCCGCTCATTTAGTTCTCGGCGCTGCCGGTCAATCTCCATTTGTTGCAGCACCATAGTTTCAGCTAGATTCTCCTAGTTGGCTTTCAGAGTAGCTAACTCTTTTTGCAACATTATCAAAGTTGTTCGCAAGGTTTCAACATCCATCTCTTCCTCTTCCAATTCCACTTGTGGCACACCCTCCACTACACCTTGTGGAGGAGGTGGATTTGGCACACTTTTAGATGTGTGCCCAGTTTGATTCGCTCTCCTGGAATTATTTGCCATAGTTTATCTCGAAGTTGTTGAGTTTGTCTCTCAAAGAAAACACCAAAATGGTGACCCTAAATTTGGTCAACAACACGAAGTCACTAAAAATGATTGAAATAAGATGAATTGAACTCAAGAAGGTAAATGATACCATTATTTATAGTGGTTCGGCCCTAAAGAATGGTAATGACCTATGTTATACCCAAAAATTGGAGATCAAGGACGTGGCAATAAATGTGACAAGTGGCAGTGCATGGTCAGTAAATGACACGTTAATAGTCAATAAATACGTGGACTCCTCAGAGTTGTGATAAAGTGACCCAGTAGACTGACGAAGAATTTGGACTGCTTGAAAGATGTCATAACCAAGCCAAGTGCACCTTGGTCCGAGGAAAGCTAAGGAAAGTGCATCCTAGGAGGCTAAGGAGAGTGCATCCTAGGAGAGCTAAGGAGGGTGCATCGAGGAGAACTCAAGAAAGTGGTCCTAGGAGACCTCAAGGAGGATGTGGTCCTAGGAGACCCCAAGAGAGTGATCCTAGGAGACCCCAAGAATGAGGTCAGAGGAGAACTCAAGAAAGTGGTCCTAGGAGACCCCAAGAGGGTGATCCTAGGAGACCCCAAGGATGAGATGCCAAGGAGGTTGCCTCGGACCTATCCGAGGTGAGGAGCTTCAAGGAGGTTGCCTCGGACCTATCTGAGGTGAGAAGCTTCAAGGAGGTTGCCTCGGACCTATCCAGGGTGAGATGCCAAGGAGGTTACCTCGGACCTATCCGAGGTGAGAAGCCAAGGAGATTGGTTCAAGGAGAAACATGGCATGCTAGAGGAGAGTGCCATGTTAGAGGAGAGAAGTGCATGTCCTACCACCATGCACGTTCGACCCACAAAAACATGTCCTACCACCATGCATGTCCTACCACCATGCACGTCCGATGTAATAAATATAATAAAATATCCTGGTTCTAAGGGATACCGTATGTATGACCCTAAGCCTATAAATAGAGAGCTTATGGGATTAGAGAGGGGCTTCTTCTGCTTCTTCTTTCTAGAGAGATAAATTTGGGTCTGAGTATTCTAGAGAGAGAAAGTGCTGAAATTAGAGAGAATTCTTGTATTTTGGCAATCTGTACTGAAGAAACTCAGTTGGCTCAGTGTAACGACCCAAATTCGCTAATAAGGCTTAAGGGCCTTGATTAGTGTGCCAGGAGGGCATGTTGGGATTTATGTGTGATTTTATGAGTTAAATGCATGGTTATGATTTAAAGCGTGTTATGTGACTATTTGATTATTTGAGATGCATGACTATGTATATTAGTATGCATGTAGGCCCGGATTGTGTTAGAAGGGCATAATTGTAATTTTGGCCATGTTGGGCATAACTGTATTAATATGTGATGATTGTTGAGACCACAGTGGTATGTGGGTATATCCGTGATGTGTAACTTTCGGCACGAGGCGATCCTAGAGCTGGATAGCGGGGAAAAGTCGCAACGGGGCATTATGTTTGACTTTGAGCGAGTCAAGGAGTATTTTGATGTTGGGTTATGAAAATAAATAATTGTAGATATATTTGAGGTTAGGATGTCTAGGCGGGAATACTGGGGGATTTTACCATTTTTGCCTCGGGGATATTTTGGTACCCCGAACCTTGAGGTAACCAGCTTAAGTTATAAAAACAAAACAAATAAACCATTTGGAGACTTAGAGAAACTGACCCAGCCTCCACCCTCTCTTCTTCTTCTTTCTTTCCTCTTTCTTTCATGAATCCACAGAAATCTTAGGAGAAATCAAGCTTGAATTTCTGAAAATTGATTGTGGGATTTGGAGGTTTAGCTCAAGAGTTAATCAAGAACAAATCAGGGTAAAGGTAAGCAATTAATTCTTTTTCTCAAGTTAAATTTCTGAGATTTTGTTGGGTTGTGAATGTTTATGGATTTTGATGTTCAAGGTGGAGTTTGAGGCTTGAAACTTTGAAGATAGGTCATGGGATCCTTTGGGAAATGATTCTACATCTGAGGTAAGGTTTAAATTAAAGTTTGATGGTTGAAATTGAGAATTTCCATGGTTGGTTTTGAGTTTTAGGTTTGAAATTTCAGAAATTTGGAATTGGGATCTTGGTGAGTGTTAGGTTGGATTTTTGGTGGAATTGTGTTGTTTAAACCATCCTAATGTTGTGATTATTAATTGGTTTTGATTTGGGAGCTTTGGGATGGCTTAAGGTGAGGTTTTAAGCTTGAAAATGGTGGGTTTTTCTGGGTTCGAAGGGTCGGGCCGCGGCATGGTTCTTGGAGGGCCGCGGCCCTTGAAGGCTTAGTTGTGCTGAGGATGGAGGGCGGGCCGCGGCATGGTCCATGTAGGGCCGCGGCCCTTACCTATTTCTGGGCATTTTGTGGCTCTGTTTGGGGGCCATGCCGCGGCGCTTAAGAAATTTTGGGATTTTGTGAATTTGGGCTTGGGAATTTAACCTAGGGTGCTCGGGGTTGAGTCTTTTACAATGTTTGGTGAATTTCAACGTTCCGAGTACTAGAACTTGGTTTAGAAACTCATTTGAGATTAATCTTATTGGTATCCATTATCTTGGTTGTGACTAGGTGTTAAGCTAGTGCTCGGGAAGTGGATCGTGCTCGGGGGCCGTCATTTTCTATTTAAAGCATTTGGAACTAAGGTAAGAAAACTATAACACCCGTAGGATAGGGCATGGGCCCATAGTGTGATTGCCGGGCATGGCCCTATATCGCATGTTGCATGATGAGATGATTGCAGGGCATGGCCCCAGATTGTGTTGTGTGCAAATGTTTAACATTAAATGAATCATGATGTGTGAATGATTATTTTGAATGTACTATATGTGTGATTATGATGAAATGAACGGCAAGTGCCGAGAACGGCGTAGGCCGGGGCGGCCGTGGGCCGAAAGTAACACCTAGCACATGGGATGCTATATTCAGGGTGGGACCCAAGGGATACATGAGTTATCCTCGCGGTGAGAACCGATACCCCAGGGCTTTGGTAAGGCTCTGGGGCGGCATGGCCGTGTTTGCTTAGTCTATTGATTGACTTGTTTATCTGTGGATTATCTGTTATGATAAACTGTATTAACTGCATATGTTATGTTCTGCATGAGTTTTCTTGCTGGGCTTCGGCTCACGGGTGCTCCGTGTTGCAGGTAGGCAAAGACTGAGTCAACCAACCATGAGTACGGAGAGCGTGAAGCGACGCGTACATGTTTGGCCTGCCCGACTGCTTTGGTTGGGGGTTTATTTGAAATTGGCTGTAATAATCTATGATTTTATAACTGATCAACTGTAAACTTACTTCAAGATGAAAATGGTTTTCAAACCTTATTTTTGGGATCCCAATTGTTTAAAACTAGAAGTTTTTATTGAGTCAACACATTTTCAAGGATTACAGCCTTAACTTTCATTAGTCACACTTTTGCCTCAAAACCTCGGTTAGCGAGTTCATTGCACTATTTTGTCTTAAAAATTCACTTAGTAACGGCTCTAAGGGAGTAGGGCGTTACACTCAGTCCATCTGATCTTGAGTACGGATCTATAAATCTCAACTCTAAGTGGATTAGGCTATTACCGACAATCGGGGCTGAACCACTATAAAATCTCTTGTGTTCTTTATTTTCTTTATTATACCGTCTGTGTCGTTTTTATTTCTCTTGAAGGTTTGTCGTATTTGACGTTCTCACGTCGTTGGCTAAAAACGCAGTCAACAATCTACATCCACTTCGTGTTCTTATTAGTGTAGAACTCCAAAACCTGCGATCAGTGAACTAAGTTCACGAGTTTCAAAAGCTTGGAGGCGAGTACAACTTTAGTGGATAAAAACACTATAGATCTCTCTTGATTACAAATGATTCTCTTTGAATATAAAAAATTGCCTCCCTCCTCAATGAATCCCATGAGTCCTATTTATAGGCTTAAGGATGTACATATGGGCCTATGGGTCATCCTTAATTTGTGTTACAAGAATATTTGACTAATAACAGAAATAACGATATTTACATATA
The DNA here is from genome assembly GCF_963169125.1 of Humulus lupulus. Classification (NCBI taxonomy): domain Eukaryota; kingdom Viridiplantae; phylum Streptophyta; class Magnoliopsida; order Rosales; family Cannabaceae; genus Humulus; species Humulus lupulus. The sequence goes on along the minus strand of NC_084797.1, from coordinate 106,781,884 downwards.
AAGAGAATTAAATATCCTAGAAATATCTAATTCATAGCTGCATTTGAATTCTGGCTTCGGTCCTAGGAGCAGATCTCGTCGCCTTTGTCAGCACATCAACTTCCCTATTACTCAGCATGTCCCTCATGCCTATCGGGCAGCTAAATTTCCTTTTAGTTTATTGGTTGTTGGTAGAACAGACTTTCATAAAAATAAGAGTCACGTGCTGCTCACATGTGCCTTGATCGTGCCACATCATCAAGCAAATATTTTTTGAGTAAACACCTACGATCTCGTCCAGAATCACGCCTTACTCCAAGAATCCCTTGTAACGCCCTGGATAGCCAAGACCGTTACACTGTGTACTTATAAAGGTGCAAGACTCGCTAATCAAGTCATTAACTAAAAAACGTGTCACTAAACATGTAAGAGCTAGGGTTAAAAAGGTTTTGGTCTCAAAAGACTCATTTCATATTTTTAAACTGTAGTAAACATGGGATCCCATAAGAAAACAAAGTTAAATTAAGTTTACAGACTCCAAAAAGTACATGAGTATTCACTAGCCATACTAAGGCAAAACAAACAGTCTTTTAGGTTTCACGTCCTTGCTTAGACCTCAGCCGTGGCGGCCGAGCACCTGGCTTAGTACATTCCGCTCGCTGAGCTTTCCAGTCAAGGCTGGTCCAATTTTCCCTTGACTTTACCTGCACCACGTAGCACCCGTGAGCCAAGGCCCAGCAAGAAAACATCATATACAACTCAGATAATAATAACAGACAATCAACTTATTAGGCATGTAATCCCCATCAGATAACTCACAACATATATTCAGCACATACATTCAGATTCAAGATACAATTTATCACGTATTACACTCATATCACATAATATTCAGGGCCGACAACTTAGGTCGCACCCTTTGTTTAACCCACTGAATTCGGCCCGCTTAAACCGAGCTCAATGCATAATAAGCTGTCCTCGGCTACTAGTGGCCGAGCTGCGCCTGGTGCGCTAGTTGAACCCTTGGCACCCTTAGGCCGTTGGTTCACTAAATGGCTTGCATGGCATAATACCATCTTTTCAAGCATTTACAGTAGAGAGCCCTTAGTCCCGTCACATATATTCAACTAGGTGCAGTTTTCTTACCTTTAGTTTGTGCGGTTATTGAATTACGAGCAACGCCTCTCAAGCACGATCCGTTCCCGAGCCTAAGTCTTTATCACCTAGTCATAACCAAAATATAGGGTTCCATTAATACTCCAATATAGGTTCCCAGTTACAAGAATAACTCCCGGGATTCCAAATTCCACCAAGCACGGTGGTGAAACCAAACCCGAGCACACTAGACCACTTTCCCATGCCTAAAACCCTCAAAAACTCATGTGTGCAACCAAGGGCTGCGGCCCTTGAAGCTTAGCCGCGGCCCTTCCCAAAACTAGAACCAACACCACCCCTGAAGGAGGACACGCGTCGCGACCCTTGCTTTGGGTGCCGCGGCGCTTGCCTTTGGCCAAGCCTCCTTGGCTCCTTTGCATGCTAGGGTCGCAGCGCTCCAGAACAGAGCCGCGACGCTCCCCTTCGAACCCAGAATTTACACCATTTCAAAGCTCAAAACCTCAGCCACAACCACCCTTAAGCTCCCTACTTCAACACCCAACAAATCCAATACCTTTAACATGACTTAAACAACTTAATTCCACAGAAAACTCAACCCAACACACACTAATCTTCTCTTTTCAATTTCTGAAACTCAAGAGCTATAAACACTCAAACTAGCCATTCAAACCCAATTTAAGACCTCTAAACCATGAGTTGAAACTTACCTCTTCTGTTGAATCACCTCACCAAGCCAAAGCCAAGCTAAATCTCCAAGTTTCCTTCTTAATTCTGCCTTAAGACATCAAAACTATGTTTGTTTCAAAACTTGACCAAAACCCAGCTAGAACTCAGAATTCAACCACAGAAAAGAAGATTAGATGGTTACCTTAATCCTTGTTTTAGTTCCTTGATTTTCTCCTGAGCTAAACCTCCAAATCCTCACCACAAGTCTCAGAAATTCCAGCTTGTTCTCCTTAAGTTTTCTGTGTTTTTCCTTTCCCTTTGTTTTTCCTTGAGAGTGAGAAAGAGCTGAGGTAAACATCTTAGTCGGTTTGTGTTTTCTAAAGGCTTCCTTTTGTCTATCTCACTCATTAAGTTAATCCCGAGGCTCGGGGTGCCGGAACCGTCCCCGAGGCCAAAATGGTAAAATCCCCCAATATTCCCGCCTAGACATCCTAACCTCAAATATATCTCCATATATTTATTTTCATGACCCGGTAGTCCAGATCACTACCCGCTATCTACAAATACCCCCGACTTATCCCAAAGTCATATCTTAAGTCCCGTTGTGACTTTCCTCGCTATTTGACCCTAGAATCGTCTCGAGTCATGCTCTGCGAACCTGTCCACATAATAATGTGGTTCTCACATATATCACATATTTATTTCATATCACATTACCACATAATATCATCAATTATCATATAAACATTACTAAACATATAGTTACTCATTTAAATCACAATTATTCCATTAATGCCATCCTGGCACACTAATCAAGGCCCTTAAGCCTTATTAGCGATTTTGGGTCGTTACAACTATCCTCTCCTACTGAGAATTTCGTCCTCGAAATTTACCTGAATAGCTCGGGATGCTGATCCCGCATCGCCGTCTCTACCTCCCAGGTCGCTTCCTCGACCTTGCTATTCATCCATAATACTTTCACTAACGGAATCGTCTTATTCCGCAGAACTTTGTCCTTCCGGTCTGAAATCTGAACTGGTCTCTCCTCATAGGAAAAGTCTGTCTGTAGCTCCAAGTCCTCATACCTCAACACATGTGTTGTATCCGAAACATACTTCCGCAACATAGAGACATGGAACACGTTATGAACTCCTGATAGGGACGGTGGCAAGGCCAGCCTATATGCCACCTGTCCAACCCTCTCTAGAATCTCAAAGGGTCCAACAAACTGAGGACTCAACTTGCCCTTCACTCCAAACCTCCTCACACCCTTCAACGGTAAAACTCACAGAAACACGTGGTCCCCAACCTGGAACTCCACGTTTCTACGCTTAGGATCAGCGTAGCTTTTCTGTCTACTCTACGAGGCAAGCATCCTAGCTCGAATCTTTTCAATGGCCTCATTAGTCTTCTGAACCATATCTGGCCCCAAATACCTTCTCTCACCCATCTCATCCCAGTGAATAGGCGATCTACACTTCCTTCCATATAACATTTCATAAGGGGCCACTCCAATCGTGGACTGATAACTGTTGTTATATGAAAACTCAATCAATGGAAGATACTTACTCCACGAACCCTCGAAGTCAATCACACATGCCCTAAGCATGTCCTCCAATACCTGAATTGTCCTCTCAGGCTATCCATCAGTCTTAGGATGAAAAGATGTGCTAAACTTCAACTGAGTCCCCATGGCTCTCTGCAGAGCTCCCCAGAATTTAGAGGTAAAGATAGGGTCTCGATCAGACACAATAGACTTTGGAACCCCATGGAGATGAACTATCTCCCTCACATATAGTTCTGCATATTGTTCCATGGTATAAGTTGACCTCATTGGTAGAAAATGAGCTGACTTGGTGTATCTATCCACTATCACCCACACTGAGTCATGAAGTCCAACTGTCCTGGGTAATCCTCCCACGAAATCCATCGTAATATCCTCCCACTTCCACTCTGGGATACCCAAAGGCTGAAGCAACCTCGCTGGTCGCTGATGCTCAGCCTTAACCTGTTGACATGTCAAACATCTAGATACATACTCAACTACATCCTTCTTCATCTCGGGCCACTAGTATATTGTCTGTAGATCCTGATACATCTTCGTGGTACCCGGATGTAGTGAGTATGGCGTAGTGTGGGACTCATCCAATATCTCACGCCTAATTCCCTCATAAGCCGGAACACATATCCGTCCCTGATATCAGAGCAAACCTGTCTCTGAAACTGAGTAATCCTTAGCTGTCCTTGCTAAGGCATGCTGCCTACTGTCCTGCAACTGCACATCTACTAACTAACCCTCCTTGATCCGCTCCTACAGGGTCGACTGTAAAGTGATATTGGCTAACTGGCCCACCACCAGTTCTATCCTTGCCCTGACCATCTCATCAGCCAATTCTCTCGAGATCTGAGTAGAACTATACAACTGTCCTGGGCCCCTCCGGCTCAATGCATCTGCCACCACCCCTGGCTTCCCAGGGTGGTAAAGGATATCACAATCATAATCCTTAACCAACTCCAACCAACATCTCTGTCTCATATTCACATCTTTCTGGGTGAAGAAATACTTCAGAATGTTATGGTCGGTGTATATCTTGCACTTCTCTCCATACAGGTAATGGCGCCATACCTTCAATGCAAACACCACTTCCGCTAACTCCAAATCACGAGTCGGATACCTCTGCTCATACTCCTTCAGCTGTCGAGATGCATAGGCTATAACTTTCTCATTCTGCATCAGCACACAGCCTAAACCCAGCATTGACGCATCACAGTAGACCATAAACTTCCCTTCCTCCGAAGGAAGACTCAGCACAGGCGCAAAAATAAGCCGTCGCTTCAACTCCTGAAAGTTGTTCTCACACTTCTTTGACCAGATGAACTTCTGATTCTTTCTTGTCAACTCTGTCATCTGTGAAGAAATCTTCGAGAACCCCTCTACGAACTGCCTGTAGTAACCAGCCAACCCAAGGAAACTCCGCACCTCCGAGGCATTCCTCAGTCTCGGTCAATCTCTAACTGCTTCCACCTTGGACGGATCCACCTTAATCCCTTCTGCCCCAACTATATGTCCAAGAAAAGTCACCTCTGGTAGTCAGAACTCACACTTCTTAAACTTAGAGTACAACTGATGCTCCCTTAACCTCTGTAAAACCTGTCGGAGATGCTGCTCATGTTCTGCCTCTGAACTGGAGTATACCAAGATGCCGTCGATGAAGACAATGACAAACTGGTCCAAAAAGTCCTTGAACACCCTGTTCATCAGATCCATAAAAGCTGCCGGGGCATTGGTCAGACCAAAAGACATGACCAAGAACTCATAATGCCCATAGCGCGTCTGGAAAGTTGTCTTTGGTATATCCTCATCCTTGATCCTCAGCTGGTGATAACCAGATCGAAGATCAATCTTTGAGAACACTGTCTTACCTTGCAACTGATCGAACAAGTCATCAATCCTTGGTAGAGGGTACTTATTCGTAATAGTCAACTTGTTCAATTCTCTGTAATCGATGCACATCCTCAAAGTCCCATCCTTCTTCTTGACAAACAACACTGGAGCGCCCCATGGAGAGTAGCTAGGCCTGACAAACCCCAAATCCAGAAGTTCTTGCAGCTGTATCTTCAACTCTTTCAGTTCTGCTGGTGCCATCCTGTATGGTGTCCTTGATATTGGTTCTATCCCCGGTGCCAACTCAATCTCAAACTGTATCTCCCTTCGCGGCGGGAACCCTGGTAGATCCTCAGGGAAGACATCTAAAAACTAACACACCAGCCTGGTCTCTCCTGGCCCTGCCGACATAACTCTAGTGGCATCCACCACACTGGCCAGGAAACCTATGCATCCCCCCTGCAGCAAGTCCCTGGCTCTCAATGCTGAGATCATGGGTATGTGGGGTCTAGACACAGCACCCACAAAGACAAAAGGGTCCTCTCCCTCAGGCTCAAAGGTAACCATCTTCTTCTTGTAGTCAATCATAGCTCCATATCTGGCCAACCAGTCCATCCCTAAGATCATATCAAAATCCTCCAAATCTAATTCAATCAGATCCACCGAGAGTTCTCTACTATCAACCATCACTGGCAGTGCCCTAATCCATCTCCTAGAGACTACCAGTTCCCCTGTAGGCAACAAAGTCCCAAACCCTGCGGTCCGATACTCACTAGGTCTACACAGTCTATCAATCACTTTACTAGAAACAAAAGTATGTGTAGCACCAGAATCAATCAATACTATAAAAGGAAAGCCATCACTAGAAAGCTGACCTGTCACTACTGAGGGACTAGCCTCAGCCTCCGCCTGAGTCAAGGTGAATACTCGAGCTGGAGTCAAGCTATCCACCTTCCCTGCTTCACCCTTCTTCACCGTTGGGCAGTCTTTCCTGAGATGTCCCACTGCCCCACACATGAAACATGCCTTGGCCCGACACTCGCCCAGATGGCGTCTTCTACACCTCGGGCACTCTGGATAGGTCCGCCATGCCTCACCGCCACCCTGTGGCCTCCCTGACCACCCCGACCCCTCCTATCAGGACCAAGAGCGGCCGAAGTGTCAGGAGTCTTCCTCTTGAAGTCACTGGGGCCTCCCTCCCTACCTGCCCCTGAGTAAGGAGGCACCGCCCTGTGGCCCTCACGCCTCACTGCGCTCTCCTTCCATATCTTGTTCTCCGCTTCCTCAGCGGTAAGAGCCCTCTAACTGGCCTGGGCATAAGTTATTCCTCCAGGTACCGTTGTGATTCTGACATCCCGGGCTATCATAACATTAAGCCCCCTAATAAAACGATCTTGCCTAGCAGCATCAGTAGGCACAAGATCTGGTGCAAACTTCGCAAGTCTATCAAATTTCATAGCATACTCAGTTACAGTCATATTTCCCTGTACCAAACTCAAAAACTCATTGACCTTTGCTGCCCTAACAGCAACATTGTAGTACTTCTGGCCAAGGAAATCCTTGAAACCTTCCCAAGTCAAAGTGGAAACATCTCTGGTCTGCGATGCCACTTCCCACCAAATGCGGGCATCCTCCCTCAACATATAAGTGACACAGGCCACTCTATCCTGTCCCTCAATTCTCATGAAATCTAGAATTATTGTAATCATGGTTAGCCACTGCTCGGCTTTAAACGGATCCGGTCCACCCTCAAAGACTGGGGGTTGCTGCTTCCTGAACCGCTCATATAACGGTTCCCACTTGTTAACAACCTCCCCAGGCTGCACATCTGGTACCACTTGAGGTGGTAAAGCAGGGGCAGTACTCCCTGATGGAGCCTGCTATTGCAGAATACAGATCTGCTCGTCTTGACTCTGTAATCGAGCCTGTATCTCAACCATTAACTGCTGCCAGTTCTTAGGGACTAGCGGGGGAGTCGGGCCCTGGTCATCACCCCTGGTCCCGGACCTAGTGCCGGCTAGTCGTGAAGATTTTCTTGGACGCATAACTATCCAAGTCAATCTGCAAATAACGATTCGGTGGTCAGACCACGATGACAGGGTAAAAGCTTCTCCAAAACTCATCAATAGAACATAACCAACCACAAATAGCCAACACATATAAGCATGCATACACCATATACAATTAATCATCCATATACTCATTTACATGCACGACAATGTTAATAAACATGCCTCAATATTTTCACACAACAGTCAAGGGCCAGGCCCTATCAGTATCTCACGATTCCTAGCAATTCAGTGAATAAAAACATGCATAGTTCATCTCAAGCACATAAGCACATAAGCACACATATACACATTACCAAACCCTGACTTAAGCTTGTCTCCAGCAGCGAATGTACTTATCCAGGCTGTCTTCAGGAACCCTTAAACCTAGGATGCTCTGATACCAAGTTGTAACACCCTGGATAGCCAAGACCGTTACACTGTGTACTTATAAAGGTGCAAGACTCACTAATCAAGTCATTAACTAAAAAACGTGTCACTAAACATGTAAGAGCTAGGGTTAACAAGGTTTTGGTCTCAAAAGACTCATTTCATATTTTTAAACTGTAGTAAACATGGGATCCCATAAGAAAACAAAGTTAAATTAAGTTTACAGACTCCAAAAAGTACATGAGTATTCACTAGCCATACTAAGGCAAAACAAACAGTCTTTTAGGTTTCACGTCCTTGCTTAGACCTCAGCCGTGGCGGCCGAGCACCTGGCTTAGTACATTCCGCTCGCTGAGCTTTCCAGTCAAGGCTGGTCCAATTTTCCCTTGACTTTACCTGCACCACGTAGCACCCGTGAGCCAAGGCCCAGCAAGAAAACATCATATACAACTCAGATAATAATAATAGACAATCAACTTGTTAGGCATGTAATCCCCATCAGATAACTCACAACATATATTCAGCACATACATTTAGATTCAAAATACAATTTATCACGTATTACACTCATATCACATAATATTCAGGGCCGACAACTTAGGTCGCACCCTCTGTTTAACCCACTGAATTCGGCCCGCTTAAACCGAGCTCAATGCATAATAAGCTGTCCTCGGCTAGCAGTGGCCGAGCCGCACCCTGTGCGCTAGTGGAACCCTTGACACCCTTAGGTCGTTGGTTCACTAAATGGCTTGCATGGCATAATACCATCTTTTCAAGCATTTACAGTAGGGAGCACTTAGTCCCGTCACATATATTCAACCAGGTGCAGTTTTCTTACCTTTAGTCTGTGCGGTTATTGAATTACGAGCAACGCCTCTCAAGCACGATCCGTTCTCGAGCCTAAGTCTTTATCACCTAGTCACAACCAAAATATAGGGTTCCATTAATACTCTAATATAGGTTCCCAGTTACAAGACTAACTCTCGAGATTCCAAATTCCACCAAGCACGGTGGTGAAACCAAACCCGAGCACACTAGACCACTTTCCTGTGCCTAAAACCCTCAAAAACTCATGTGTGCAACCAAGGGCTGCGGCCCCTGAAGCCTAGCCGCAGCCCTTCCCCAAAACAGAACCAACACCACCCCTAAATGAGGACACGCGCCGCGGCCCTTGCTTTGGGTGCCGTGGCGCTTGCCTTTGGCCGAGCATCCTTGGCCCCTTTGCATGCTAGGGCCGCAACGCTCTAGAACAGAGTCTCGGCGCTCCCCTTCGAACCCAGAATTTACATCATTTCAAAGCTCAAAACCTCAGCCACAACCACCCTTAAGCTCCCTACTTCAACACCCAACAAATCCAATACCTTTAACATGACTTAAACAACTTAGTTCCATAGAAAACTCAACCCAACACACACTAATCTTCTCTTTTCAATTTCTGAAACTCAAGAGCTATAAACACTCAAACCAGCCATTCAAACCCAATTTAAGACCTCTAAACCATGAGTTGAAACTTACCTCTTTTGTTGAATCACCTCACCAAGCCATAGCCAAGCTAAATCTCCAAGTTTCCTTCTTAATTCTACCTTAAGACATCCAAACTATGTTTGTTTCAAAACTTGACCAAAACCCAGCTAGAACTCAGAATTCAACCACATAAAAGAAGATTAGATGCTTACCTTAATCCTTGTTTTAGTTCATTGATTTTCTCCTGAGCTAAACCTCTAAATCCTCACCACAAGTCTCAGAAATTCTAGCTTGTTCTCCTTAAGTTTTCTGTGTTTTTCCCTTCCCTTTGTTTTTCCTTGAGAGTGAGAAAGAGCGGAGGTAAAAATTTTAGTCAGTTTGTGTTTTCTAAAGGCTTCCTTATGTCTATCTCACTCATTAAGTTAATCCCGAGGCTCGGGGTGCCGGAACCGTCCCCGAGGCCAAAATGGTAAAATCCCCCAATATTCCCGCCTAGACATCCTAACCTCAAATATATCTCCATATATTAATATTCATGACCCGATAGTCCAGATCACTACTCGCTATCTAAAAATACCCCCGACTTATTCCAAAGTCATATCGTAAGTCCCGTTGTGACTTTCCCTGCTATCTGACCCTAGAATCGTCTCGAGTCGTGCTCTGCGAACCTGTCCACATAATAATGTGGTTCTCACATATATCACATATTTATTTCATATCACATTACCACATAATATCATCAATTATCTTATAAACATTACTAAACATATAGTTACTCATTTAAATCACAATTATTCCATTAATGCCATCCTGGCACACTAATCAAGGCCCTTAAGCCTTATTAGCGATTTTGGGTCGTTACATCCCTGGATCTCATCGAAGAGATCCGAGAAGAATCACAAGTGTAGCTGAAGATGTATCAGGGAAAGATCGAAAGACACTTTAACTCAAAAGTTAAGAGCCGAAGGTTTGGAACTAACGATCTAATCTCGAGAAGAGTCTTCCCTGCATCTCAGGATTCAGGAGTGGGGGTTCTAGGACCAAACTGGAAAGGACTCTATGAGATCCAAAATGAAGTATGTTCGGGAACATATCGCCTAAAGCTGCTAGACAGAATAGAGGTCCAGAGGGCCTGGAATGCAGAACACCTCCGCCAGTACTATTAGTAGTCGAGAGGATTTAATTCTGGTCTTTCTACCATTTTTAATTTCAAGTAATGTACAACAAAAACCAATATAATAATACTATAGACACATAGAAATTTTCCTAGATGCACTTGAGCCCATAAAAAAAATAATATGTTTAGAAAAAAAAAAAGGAAAGAGGGAGCCCTAAATTAAAGTACAAAGGCTCAGGCTTGGGCTTCGTTCTGGTTCGGGACGTCTGAAGCGTTCTCATCTTGATGATCCCCGGCAAGAAACACCACATCCTCCTTTACCTTGGCTTCTAACTCGACCCTCTTCGTAGCTGGATCCGGATAGAGGAGGAGATTCATATCCTTATCTTGGTGCCAGGCCATGTAAACGACCTCGTCATAAGTGGTCGCCAACAATTTGTCAGCTTGCTCCTTCTCCTTGCGAGCCTCCTCGATCCGCTTCATCTCCAACAAGTCCATGGCCTCCAAAGCCTTGTTTTGTGCCCCGAGAGATACCACCTTTTCTCGCTCCTAGCAATGTTGGGCCTAGACCGCCTCCAAAAGAGCCTTGGTAGAAGCCTCTAAGCCGCGAGCATAGGATAGCTATGCCTCTAGGCTTTCAATTAACTTCTTATAGATTTTCCTCATGCTCAACCTGAACTCAGGTAGGCTCCTTGGTAAGAGCCTCCTTGGCAGCTTCTCACTGATTGACAGCCCCTCCAGCTCCATTTGGGTCGTTTCCAACTTCATCGCCAGCTCTGCCATCAGCCTCGTGTTCCTGTGAGACAGCAAGGCATTCTGGAACAAAGCAGATTTAGAAAACACAAAAGGACAATGATATTCAAAAAACAAGATAGACAATTGGCTTACCGCAGTGACTTGAAGATGGATGGTCTGGGAGACGAAGAGTGCTTCTTTGCTCGCCAAGGTGGCATAGCGTTTGAGCTGAAGGGTAGACATGGTAGTCTCCACATGGGCTAACAAGTCCGCAGCAAGTGGGGTCGTGTCCTACCCCAACTTAGGCCGAAACCCCATCTGGGCTGATCCATAATCTGCTGAAGGGCGTTGAAGGTCTCCGGACATTCAGAAAACTCCACCTTCCAACGGAGGATCAAGGCCTGGGCTACCTCATCCCGTTTATCACGCCCCTCGTCCCAGAACTGGGTCACCATCTTCATCCTCTTCTCTAGGATGATTGAATCCTCTTCCCCAAGAAAGGTTGGGTTTATGGGAAGCTCGGGAGCATTGGGGAGCTCTATCGTAACAACAATGCTTTCTCCAAAGCAACACTCCTCGGCCAGAGTGAAATCCTTTGTCTTGGCCTTCTTTGCTCGCTTCGAGGACTCCGTAGTGACAAAGTCCATCTTTCTTACTCTTCCCACCTCCTTCTGAAGGCTCTTGCTCCAAGTTAATAACATGGAGAGGAGAAGATGGGGACAGTTGCTGCTCAATCAGTGCTGCCGAGACCAAAGCTGCAACTTGAACTCCCTCGAAAGCTCCTAGGTCCAATTCTGAGTCCCTGAGTATTAGTACGATGATTTTATTCTTGGCCGTGCCCTTGGCATTTTTCTTTGTTGAGGCCTTAGCCGCAGCAGCCCTGACATCGATCATTTCCTTCTGTTGACCCTCGATTTGGCCAACGACATGAAGTGAGAAATATGACAAAGAAATAAGAAGGAAATCAAGAATGGAATCAAATGGTAAGAAATGACGCAAATGATTTATAGTGGTTCGGCCCCAACAATGTGGTAACAACCTACGTCCACTTAGTGTTATTGTTGGTGGTTACTTCCAATGCCGTGATCAAAGAACTAGGGTTCTTGAGTTTCACAAGCCTTAGGAGAATTATAACTTTTCGGTGGATAATCGCACTATGCACTTTATATGAATCTTCAAAAAAAAGGTTCAAAAGTCCATTCCTTGAGCCATCTCATGCATATTTATAGGCTCAAGGAGAGTTACATGGGCCAATGGGCCTTAATTCTCCGTAATATCAGCATATTAAGGCAATAAAAAGAATATAATAAATGTAGTTATTACAAGATTACATATCTTTAAGGGAAATAAATTGAAGCATGCGACCAGGCTGGTCGTGTCTAATCGCAAGATCTGATGAAGCAACAAGGAGCTGGTCGATAGACGAACAATACCTTTTCACTTTGACTCTGCCACGTGCCAACCACGTGTAATAAGTTCTTGCCTCGTCATCAGGAGCCATTTTTGGGTAAACATTTGCCCCCAAGTTTATTTTACTGCGACCAGCATAAAGTAAACTTAGGAAACTGACCCTTCGCGTACCCCAGCAAATCTGTTAGAGCCACCCATGCCTTTTCGAAAAAGGCAACCAATCATGTCTTTTCAGTTTCCAAAAAATTGTCTGACGGATATTGCATTTCCACATGCCTTGAAAAAAGTAATTCCATGATTACCTATTTTATAGTGCTATGATCAATATAAATAATCCATCAGGATCATTTTTCACTTTTTACTTTTCAATTTCTCTTCAAGAACACTGAAGAATAAGGCGTAGAAAACTCAGAAACCTCAGATGAACTCGACGATCCACGGAGTGTCTGCCCAGCCAACCGACTTAGTGTCTCAGAAACTTGCTTCAATCTTTATTCAAGTAAGTTTATCGACCTTTTCAGTCGTTCAAATGCCATACAAAATCTATTTTATATCTATATCATATCCTAAGTTATTGAATGTTCCTTAGAGAAACTATTTGGGGGTAATTGGGCATATCGATTTGCACTAAACTTGGCAGGAGAATAACATTTTTCTCGGATGATGAAGTAGTTGGGTAGTTAAGATTATAACTTTATCGCACAAAATCGAAGTAAAAATTTTATTTCTTAGCTTGTAGAAAAAACAGGGTTTTTCCTGCTCTTTCAGAGTAGAAAAGTTTTTTTTTTTCCTGAAAATTTTTTCACTTCTGCTTTTTAATCCACTTTCCAAACTGTTCGCTTAAAATGTAGTGTTTTTTGTCAGAATGCTGCTGGTCGTATAAAAGCTTAACTTTTACACACAAACAACGTTATTCCAACTTTTAAACATCTTGATCCTTTTGTCCATTAGATTCTCATCTCCCCTTTTCAGTTCGCAGATTTTCATGCGAGATCTGTGGGGAGGTGAGAGGCCAATCGACGATGATCTGCTAGCCCAACTGCTCGAGGACGAAGAACAATAATCACTGCTAGTTCTAGAAATCCCTTTTTCTCAAATTCCCCCAAACAGACCTCTTTCTAGTCCATCCACAATGGGTAGAGTAAAATCTGCGGCCCAGAAAAAGAAAACATCAAAACCTTCCAAAAATCGGCCTGCTTCTCGGGCCGAGATTCCTTCTACCAGTGGTAGAGCTGAAACCACTGATCCTTAAATCCAAACACAAGCCTGTCACTGCAATTCCATTCAACCAGACATCGAATGGTACCTTGCTCCCCCTAGCACGATCACTGCTAGGATGATAAGTAATCTCCTCAGAAAGTATGGACTTTCTGGGGTTACTTTATTTCTTCCTACCATCAACCAACAGGAAAACCTGCCTAGCGGCGCCTGGTCGAGGTACCACATTAAGGACGGAGCAATCCTGCCTCTTCATCCTTACTTCTAGGGAGTGGCCAATTATTTCGGGGTCACTCCCTTCCAGATAACTCCAAATGGGTATAGAATGCTTTCCGCACTCTATATCCTTTATAGCCATAAAAAATGGCCCGTCCCTTCTCCTCACGAGATCAACTACCTATTCGATCTCAAATCTAACCCCAACCAGGACAACACAGGGTTCTTTCATCCCTGCCACCAGGAAACAAACCGCACCTTCCTGAGTGAGACTACCTACAAGTCTAATGTAGGAAAGTACCACCAGGAGTACTTTTTAACCACCGACCTGGTCACCAATAACTTAGCCTTCACCCAAGGAGGTAATCTCTTCATTCTCATGGTCGTTTATTTTCTTTTATTTTATCTGTGTTTTCCTTAGAAAATGAACTCTTTTCAAGTCCATGGCTGCGACCAGCTCCTACTCCAGAAATGGAGCTTCTAGCAGCTCTATTGGCCAACATGACTGACGTGGAAAAAAGCGTCAAATAGCTGGTCACTGAAGCCAACCTAAGACTGGTCAGGCTTTTGGCACCTCACCAGGATGTGAGGGAAACCACTTTGGGGAGTGCCACTAATGAAGGAGTTCCTGAGCAGCACCCAGATGTGTCACAACCACCAAGGAGGAGGATAACTAAAGTGACAATCAAGGAACCCTCTAGCACCCCGCGAGCAGATGATCCTCATGCCTCTTTAGGGAAGGGCAAGAAGAAGGCTTCTGAACCCCTGTTCCCATTGATGAATCTTCAGATGAGAACGGTACTGATCTCTCGCTTTTAGATATATTGCCTATTTCCTGTCAATTATTAGCGGGGGATGGCAACTTTAAGTACACTCCCACTTTAGATTCAGACTTCTTCATGCCAGAGAGTGAGTGCAACACTAGTAAAGTATATAATGTAGCGACCAATAATTATAGCTCGAGTATTTTACTTACAATTTCCTTTGTTTCCTTCTTTGTCATAGCATACTCACTTGTTTGTACTATCTAACTGTTCGTGTACTTTCCTTCTAGTAGACATGCCATCTGAAGACATGTTAGATCTCTACAGTGCGCTTGATGCTCCTGCGAGCAAGAAGAAGGCGAGCAGGCAGCATCAAGGGGAGTGCAGCAAAGAGCCCCTGGCCAAGAAAACCCGCATTGAGGACCCTCCAGCAGCTGGTCCTTCGAAAGATACAACACCACCTCCATCTCCCCTCGAGCAGCCATCTCTGCCTGCACTGGTCGGGTCGACCCCTCCTCCACCGGCTCCTGTCGATCTAACACAGCCAGATGCCCCTGCTCAAATGGGGGATGACTTATTGAGCCACGCTTTAAGGTCGGCCAAGGATAGGATGACAAGGATCCTGAGGCACGAGCGCAGACGAGAAGCCATGGCTGGGACAGAGTCGATGGATGTCGACCAGATCTTGAACCACGCACTAAACAAGCTTGCCAGTGTAAATTGCCTCTTCCTGTTGACAAAATATTTTTATCTATAATAGTCTTTTTAACTTTTGTTCTGATCGCAGGCAATGCTGACCGTGACTGCCAGCTGGCTCCGCTCGGGGATCATCACTGAGCAATCCAAGTCGTGCGAGCAACGGCACGCTACAGATCTTAAGGCCATCGAAGCAAAATATACCAAGCAACTTGAGGTGTCTCATAAGGAAAATGCGGCATTGCTCGAGGAGAAAAATAAAATGGCTAAGGAGATGAAGGAGAAACAGGCTGCTCTTGGCAAAGCTCTTGAGGCAAAGGCAAAGTACAAAGAGTCTCACCTTATCAATTTTCACGAAGCCAAAAAGCTCGAGGCAGACCTGATTAAGAGCAGGCAAGATGCTGATAAGTTGGAGGCTCGCATTAAGGATCTCGAAAAAGCCAACGCCAGCAATCTGGAGAGGTACAAGGGTGCCACATCCAAGTGCTTCTATAATTTCTGGAAACACAACCAAGGGGCCAATTTCAGCTATCTCTCTGAGCGCATGAGGCAAACAGAAATAGCCTGGTGCATTTCTCGCTTGGAAGAAGAAGAGAGAGCGAAAACCCCAGCCTCGCCCGAGATTTCCTTGGCCACTGGCGTTGAAGGCGTAGAGAACGAAGCCGAAGCTGCAGTCGACCAGGAAAATCCACAAGACCCTCCTACCTCATGATTATAATATTTTTATATTTATATATATATTTTTATCTGTACTTTAAGACAATTGTATTTATTGATGCATGGGCAGCTTTAACTTTTAATCAGACAATTACATCAGAGCAGTAACTGCTCGTGGTGTAAAAGGTTTCTTTTTTGATATTATAATACTTGCATTTATTATAACATCTGTTCGCATGACCGAACTTAGCATGACACTATGGTTTGATTTAACAAAATACAAAATTTTGAAAAATACTCTAAGTACCGTAGCATGCTTTCACTTATTTTGCTCGTGTGTTTACATACCTGTCAACAGGCTTTGCTTACTAGATGCCTTATGTGCCCCCCAAGTGATTGAGGAGCTTTAGGTCCTCGGTCACTTTCCTTGACCAAAACCTGTTCGAATATTTCTGCTCGTAGTAGAGAATTTAAAACAATAATATAGCAAATCAACACACGTAATGAGCAAATACTTGTAATAAATACAATAGTTGGCAAGAATGACTAGTTGTGCACAGTCCCTTTTAATTCTCATAATAAATGGACAAACATGTGTGTACGAGTGATCAACAAAATGATCTTACACTTATAAGCGATCAGTCACATAAAATGACCAACCCTTTTTCATAACTTGTAAAAAGTAAAATTAATACAAGCCAATTCTTTAAGAAGAATTGTTTATTGATAGTACTTGCGCAAGTGTTCTCCATTCTAATAGTGAGGAATGAGATCTCCATTTAAGTGCCTGGATGGAGGACTTCTTCAATTCGGTACGGTCCTTCCCAATTAGGCCCTAGTACTCTAGCACTGGTTGCGGGTGTTGAGGAAAACCCTTCGAAGTACTAGATCTCCAACACTGAATTTTCTTTCGCGTACTTTAGAATTGAAATACCGGTCGATCTTTTGCTGGTACGCTGCTACTCGGGGTTGGGCTTGCTCACGCTTTTCATCGACCAAATTTAGAGATTCCATCAACAACTGGCTATTGGAGCCTTGATCGTACGTTATTCTTCGATGCGATGGTGGATCTAACTCAACAGACAACATAGCCTCATATCCATAGGCTAAAGAAAATGGAGTATGGCCTGTTGCTATTCGATGAGAAGTTCTGTATGACCAGAGGACTTTAGGCAATTGTTCTGGCCATGTCCCCTTCGCTTCCTCAAGTCCGTTCTTCAGAGTATCTTTTAGCGTTTTATTGACTACTTCGACTTATCCGTTTGCTTGAGGATGAGCAACTGAAGAAAAGCTCTTGATAATTCCATGTCATTCGCAAAAATCTGATAACAGATCACTATCAAAGTGGGTGTCGTTGTCTGAGACAATCTTTCTTGGCAATCCATAGCGACACACAATATTTTTGACTACCAAATACAGCACTTTCTTGGTCGTTATAGTTTCAAGTGGCTCAGCTTCGGCCCATTTAGTGAAGTAATCGACGTCCACTACGACGTACTTGATGCCACCCTTTCTTGTGGGCAGAGATCCGATTAGATCTATACCCCAGACTGTGAACGGCCAAAGACTTTGCATCTGTTTTAAATCATTAGGGGCTGCTCGTGGAATTTTGGAGAACCTTTGGCATTTATCACACCTCCGCAAAAATTCAATTGAGTCTTCATTCTTTGTTGGCCAGAAGTATCCTTGCCTTATGATCTTTTTTGATAAACTTTGCCCCCCATCATGGTCCCCACAAATGCCTTCGTGGACCTCTCTCATCAATTCTTTGGCTTTCTCTTTCGAAATACACCGAGGAGTGGCATTGATTATCCCCTTCGGTACAAGATTCCATCGACCAGGATATACCTAGCAGCCCACCACTGAAGGGTCCTTGCTTTGTTTCTGTCTGTCGGTAACACGTCCTGCATCAAGTACTCTATGTAAGGTGCCATCTATGTGTCCGCCGCCTGAATCACCAAAGAGGTCTCTTCTACTCGGATGTTCGGTGTAGATAGCCATTCAACTGGCACTATGTTTAGAGTGTCAGCATCCTTAGCACTTGCTAACTTGGCCAAAGCATCACCATTTGAATTTTGGTCGCGAGGTACTTGCTGGAGAGTGTACTTATCAAACTGCGCCAATAAATCCTTCGCTTTATCTAAGTAAGCAAGCATTTTTAAGCCTCAGGCCTGATGCTCTCCAATGATTTGATTGACCACTAGTTGAGAGTCGCTGTAGATATCAAGTGACTTTATGTGCATGCTTCTGGCTAGCTGTAATCCTGCGAGTAGTGCTTCATATTCGGCTTCGTTGTTAGAGGCAGTGAAGTCAAATCTGATCGTGCAGTGAAATCGATGCCCCTCAGGCATTATCAAAATCACTCCTTCTCCTGCATGGTGCTCATTAGAAGAACCATCTGTAAACAACTTCCAAGAAGGAGTTTGACTTTGAAACTTAGGTTCTTCAAGCCCTTCTGGCTGCTCGCTGTCTGGAAGCCCAGTGAGTTCTGCGATGAACTCTGCCAGGGGTTGTCCTTTTAACGCTACTCATGGAAAGTAGGAGATATCAAATTTCCCAAGTTCGACCACCCATTTCAACAATCTACCTGCGGCTTCTAGCTTCTACAGAACTTGTTGTACAGGCTGGTCAGTCAAAACTGTGATTGGGTGAGCTTGGAAGTAGGGCTGCAGCTTCCTGGAGGCTAAGATTAAGCAATAGGCTAATTTTTCAATAGATGGATACCGCAGCTCCGCTCCTATTAGCCTCTTGCTTACATAATAAATAGCCTTCTGCACGCCTTCTTCTTCTCTTACTAGGACAGCACTAGCAGCGTATTCTGTGACCACCAAGTAAATGAACAAAGTTTCTTTATCAACCGACTTTGATATAATCGGTGGCTGCGACATGTGAGTCTTTAAGGCTTGAAAAGCCTATTTGCACTCCTCCATCCATTCGAATTTCTTGTTGCCTCTGAGTAGATTAAAAAATGGGACGCATTTGTCCGTCGATTTTGAAATAAATCTACTGAGAGTAGCAATTCTTTCGGTCAAACTTTGAACATCCTTGATCTTCGTTGGAGATTTCATATCAACCAGGGCCTTGATCTTCTTGGGATTGGCCTCAATTCCTCGTGAGTTTACTATAAATCCCAATAACTTCCTTGATCCTACTCCGAAGGAGCATTTGAGGAGATTTAGCTTCATCTGATATTTGTTCAAGACGTTAAAGCATTCTTGAAAGTCCCCTATATGCCCTTCTGCCTTTATCGACTTAACTAGCATGTCATCGACATATACTTCCATTTTTGTTCCAATCATTTCCTTAAGCATGTGGTTGACCAGTCGTTGGTAAGTTGCACCAGCGTTTTTTCAAACCAAAGGGCATTACTTTGTAACAGTAAAGCCCTGTATCAGTATGAAAGCTAGTGTGATCCTTGTCAGGAGGATGCATACTGATATGATTATATCCAGAGTATGCATCCATGAATGAGAGAATCTCGTGCCCTACAGTGGCATCGACCAGTTGGTTGATTCTAGGGAGTGGGAAACATTATTTAGGGCAGACTTTATTAAGGTTTGTGAAATCCACGCATGTTCGCCACTTGCCATTCGGCTTAGGAACAAGCAAGGGATTAGAGACCCATGATGGATAAAACTCTACCCTAATGAATCCATTCTCCTTTAGCTTCTCGACTTCTTCCTTTAGAGCTTTTGATCTATCCTTGTCGAGCAGCCTCCTTTTCTGTTGCACTGGTGGAAAACTCATGTCTACGTTTAGGACGTGGCTAATAACCGCAGGGTCTATTCCAACCATGTATTTATGCGACCAGGCAAAGACTTCTTGGTTTTTTCTCAAAAATTCCACCAGTACTTGCTTCATTGTTGTCTGAAAGTTTTTACCGACTTTCACAACTCTGGTCGGATTTTCTTCATCGGGTTGGACCACCTCAAGGTCCTCGATGGATCCTATCTCTTCAACAAAATCCCCAAAGCGAGGATATAAATCTATGTCCTCACTTTGGGCAACACCCTATTTGGTGACATCATCACCTGATTGCATTTGTACATCAATTTCCATTTGCAACTCTTTCCTGGCAACTTCCCTCGATACACCTTTCTTCGCCTTTGATATCGAGGCATTGTAGCACTCCCTCGCTTCCCGCTGATTTCCCAACACGCATCCTACCCCTACGTCGGTTGGGAATTTCATGGCAAGGTGCCATATCGAGGTAACGACTCATAGGTCAACCAAAATAGGCCTCCCAATTACAACATTATATGGTGAAGGAAAATCAACTACTATGAAAGTAGCGAGTAACGTCCTATTTGCTGGTGCAGTTCCTACCGTAACTGGGAGCCTAATCGACCCAGTTGGGGTGAGCCCTTTTCCAGAAAAACCATAAATGGTTTGGTTGCATGGCTCCAGGTCCTTGACAGACAATTTCATTCATTCTAGTGAAGACTTGTATAAGATGTTGACTGAGCTTCCTGTGTCAACTAACACCCTCTTAACCATCATGTTGGCGATTTGAATGTCAATGACCAGCGAATCGGAGTGTGGGAATCGTACGCACTGGGCATCATCCTCAGAGAAGGTTATCAATTCTTCCTTTGTTCGAGCCTTCGTTGGCACTCGATCCCCCACACTCATTATCTCGATGTTCTGGTCGTGGTGCAAGGTTCGAGCGTATTGATCCCTTGCCTTCCCACTGTCCCCTGCAAGGTGTGGGCCACCACAGATGGTGAGTAACGTACTCGCCACAGGAGCTGGCTGTAAAGGTGGCGAGCGTTGGCGTGCAGGCGCCTGCTCATTGCCATCTTTAGCCTCTCGCTGAGACCTTCCTGCGGCTCGCAGATATCTCCTTAGATGTCCCTCCCTAATCAGGAACTTAATTTTGTCCTTCAACTAGTTGCACTCATTGGTGTCATGTCCATAGTCGTAGGGAAAACAACAGAATTTTGTTGTATCTCTCGTGGAGATATCCTTCCTTATAGGTGCGGGTCCCTTATAAGGAACATTAAAGCTGGTCGCGTGGTAGACCTTTGCTCGAATTTCGACGACGGCCGTATAGTTTGTTAATCTCGGCTCATATCTATTGCCTTTGGGGCATTTATTTTCAGATGTCGACGACTCACTGCCCACCCTTTTTCCACCATTTTTGCCATTTCTGTTCCCATTTCCTTTCTCGTTGCCATTGGGTTTATCTGACCCGTTGGAGGGCTTGGCGGGATCTTCCTTCCGTGCCTTGTTCTTCATAGGCGATTTCCCCTCGTTGGCAATCGCGTCCTCGAGCTTGATGTATCGACCAGCTCGATCCATAAACTCCTGGGTACTCTTTACCCCATTCTTTCTTAGGCTATTCTAGAGGGGAGAATGGCGTCTGACCCCGGCAGTTAGGGCCATCATCTTTCCCTCATCGCCCACTGTTTTTTCTCTAGTTGCTGCCCGCATGAAACGCTGGGCATATTCCTTTAAGGGCTCTCCCTCTTTTTGGCAGATTTCCACTAGTTGGTTGGCCTCAGTGGGGTGTACGCGACCTGCGTAGAATTTTCCGTAAAATTCCTTCACGAACATTTCCTAGGATACTATTCTAGCAGGAGGGAACTTAAAGAATCACTCCTGGGCGGTGTCAGATAGTGTGGCGGGGAAGATCCTACAACGGGCATCATCCGACACTTTCTATATATATCCATTTGTATCTCAAATTTGTTGACATGAGATACCGGGTCTCCGTGCCCATCAAAGTTTGGCAGTACGGGCATTTTGAATTTGCTGGGGGTTTCTACCACATCTATCCTCTGCACAAATGGAGTGTCTCTCCTCCGGTCGTACTCTATGTGGGATGTTCGACTCCCAACCACCTGTTGTACTGCCTGGTTCAGAGCATCAATTTGTGCTTGAACCACGTCTGGGATTGCTGGGGCGACCGGTGCTGGAGGAGCGTACTCATCATGCCTCTCACGATGGTCATTGAGTACGTCCCTCAAATCATCATCCCTGTGCCTCTGTTCGCTAACTCCTAGTCGATCAAAGACGTTATTTTGTCAGGGTTGCCCCCCAGAGTTATGGCTCCCTGGCATATTTTCTCTAGGTGGGGGGTTTCCACCTATTTTTTTGTTCCCCCGACCAGCATTCCGTCAGCCCGAATCGGCCTCATTATAGTCAAGGCTGTCTCTAAATCGTGGTCGACTATGGGGCGATCGATTGTTCACGCTATTTCCTCCTCAGGCTGGCATCTCCCGACCGTCAGGGGGAGGCCTGCGCTGGTCGTTGGGTCCCCGTGCATTATTATGCCGTGTGGGGGCTCTGATCGCAGAGCCTGACTCGTTTTTCCTTCTATTGGTAGAAGGACGCTGCCCCCTGCTCGGTGGAATTGGCATTTCGTCCCTTGGACATCTAGGGCTACGGGGAGGCTGCCCGGCCCTATTATGCCTCTGGCGCTGGGGATTGCCACGACCAGCTTGAGATGTTGGCTGCTGTTTAGGATCCCAAATTGGGATATCATCCTGAGCCACAGGTGGCTGCTCCGGCCTTTGAGGGCTTGCGGGCTGGAGCGGAGGACTTGGATTGGGAGCCTGCTGAGGTGGCGCATACGATGGTTGATCTGGTTGAGAGGCCAGATTAGTCTATCCTTGAGCCAATTAAATGGGTGCTTCAAGAGCGGCTGTGGCATCCCTTTGCCGACGGTCCATGTCCGCTTGTCGCTCATTCAGCTCCTAGCGCTGACACTCAATCTCCCTTCGCTACAGCGCCAAGGTTTCCGCTGCATTCTCCTCATTGGCCTTCAAATTGGCCAACTCGTCCTGCAACACCCCCAGTGTTATTATTGATGTTGACTCCTAATGCCATGATCCAAGAACTAGGGTTCTTGAGTTTCACAAGCCTTAGGAGAATTACAACTTTTCGGTGGATAATCACACTATGATCTTTCTATGAATCTTCAGAAAAAAGGTTCAAAAGTCCCTTCCTTGAGCCATCTCATGCATATTTATAGGCTCAAGGAGAGTTACATGGGCCAATGGGCCTTAATTCTCCTTAATATCAGCATATTATGGTAATAAAAAGAATATAATAAATGTAGTTATTACAAGATTACATATCTTTAAAGGAAATAAACTGAAGCATGCAACCAGGCTGGTTGCGTCTAATCGCGAAATCTGATGAAGCAACAAGGAGCTGGTCGATAGACAAACAATACCTCTTCACTTTGACGCTGCCACATGCCAACCACGTGTAATAAGTTCTTGCCTCGTCATCAGGAGCCATTTTTGGGTAAACACCTTCATTATGGCCACATGATTCGACATGTTCGAGTCACCTAAGATAGGAATAAAAAATAGATCAGTAACATAAATGAATGGTGTGACATAAAAAAATAAAGGAAACATGTAAGTCTTAAGTCCTTCGGGACAAACCTTCACCCATGGAATGGGTATGCCTTAACTTTCCTAGTGCAAAAGAATGAATTTGGTCCCCCATGTCATCTAGGTCCAAAAAGCTACCATATTGAAGGAACCAGGATGAATACATGAGGGTTAGCGTGTCTATGACAATGGGGCAAGGAAGCCCCACATTGCTAATAGTCCCGGTCAAATAATCATGGTACCGTTGCCTATTTTAAATAAGCCCTCAGTATGTGGGGCATACATTAAAACTGGAGGCATTTTACCTTGCCCCGAAATTTTGGCCTTGGGAGCTCCAATGTTGGGATACCTCCCCTCAAGAAAGGCATCCATCTCTTCAGACTCAGCCCGCTCCACACGGCGTGCCTGCTTCGTTTTCATTATCTCCGCATCCGCCTTGACCACGACTTCTACCACCTTGATATGAATGAGGTCCAGCTCCTCTCTCAGAGCGAGATCCCTCTCATATTGTAGTCCCCAGAAGCTGGGGGCATCTATCGATTGGTGGCAGGCAATTAGCTTGACTAGCCGAAGGTTCTTTGTGGTCACGAACCCTCCCACATCAAGCTCCTCGGCACTAAGGGTGGCGTAATACTTTTTTCGATCCAGGGTTGACTTAGTGAGCTGGGTTAGAGCATATGGACTTGTTCACAGGAATGTGAGTTTCCAATAAACAAAACAAAGGGCTCGACGAAGAATGAAGAAGGATGACTTACCCACATGCTAAAACTCCAGCACAAGGGTGGGGTTCTTGTTTAGGAGGAACTCGGATGTCATGAACCAGTAATGTCTAACATCTGGGGGATGTTTCCACGTACTGTATGGAGCCGGAATAATGCCACGGGCCTTCAAATTATAAAATCCATCTTGTGTCTTGTCTTTTGAATTCAGTTGCGGCTCCTACTGCTAAAAGTATAGCACCTCCACAAGGGTGGGTGACGCGATCTCTTTCGAGGCGCAAAATATACACCATCCCATAAGTAATTTGTACACCTAGGGTAGAAGCTGGAAAGGCCCGATCCCCATGAACTTGATGAACCACGCGAAGTAGTCGTGGAGCAGGAGAGTGGCTCCTACACTGATACGGCCTACGCTCCAGGCCTCGAATGTTCCCATTCCAGTGTGAGCCTTCTCTTCCCTCCAGGCACGCTTGTTGTAGAATAGCCCTGGGGTCGACTCTACTCTGAGGGCCTTTTCCAATGCGTTCAACATCTGGTAGTTTCAGAACTCATTAACTTCCCTGTCCATTTCCCACGTGTTTCGAGTGAGAAGCTTATGCCCCTCCAGGACCACGGGGCCCGCGTTGACAACATCTTCCGGGTGCGGAGTGATGCCACGAACAATGATTAGAGACCTAGAAACGTCAAGAAAATCAAGAACCAAGCAGTTATCACCATAACCAAAGAAATCTAGTTAAGATGCGGGGATTCTCCTAAAACTGATTGGAGAGGTCTCCTCTGGACCCAAGTCTCGGACCAATAAAGATCCCAGGAACATAACTCGGGAACTAAAGGCCAAGGGTATTTGCTAATAAAATAATTCTCCCGAACGGTTTTGAGGTGTCTAACTTCAATGATTCGGGACAGTCAAGCCCGCTCCCCCAATCAAATTACCTATGGTGTGGGGTGTCACCTAGCAAGTTCCCTACTGTTCTTCTCTTCCACTGCCACTACATAGAATCATCCTACACGGTGGTCATGACCCTAACGGGTGTGGGGTGTCACCTAGCAAGTTCCCTACTGTTCTTCTCTACCACTGCCACTACATAGAATCATCCTACATGGTGGTCATGACCCTAACGGCTATATGGTCACGGAAACAACATGGCAATAAAAATGACCAAAAGAAATAATGAAATGACTAGAAAACCTACTGTGGGGTGGTGAATCTGGAATTCGTTTAAAATCAGGCAACAACGCCGGTAGAAATTTGGTCTTGAGTTTGAGGAGGCGGTGCAGCAGCTCATCGAAGCTTCCAGACTAGTCGGCCGGGACAAAGTTGACTTCTTGCTAAGTGACAGAAGGCCTCGTCGAACACAAATGGGCACGAAGATGCACTAATCGTCGAAGAAGTTCGTCGAAAAATTCAGACATATGAGGATTTTACCATCTGCTCTCTAGATTGAGAAGTTGTGATCAATACAAATGTAGAAATGAGTCTATTGAGGTATTTACAGGAAGAAAAGTTACTATTCACTACAAGAAAAAACAGTATTCATAACACTTAAAAACTGCTAACCGGGACTATTGATAGCACTTCTGAAATGCTAACATAGCCCCTGTTATTAAAAGTCCAGTCTTTTCTATAACAGTTTTTGAATGT
The DNA here is from genome assembly GCF_963169125.1 of Humulus lupulus. Taxonomy (NCBI): domain Eukaryota; kingdom Viridiplantae; phylum Streptophyta; class Magnoliopsida; order Rosales; family Cannabaceae; genus Humulus; species Humulus lupulus. Next base: position 106,756,316 of record NC_084797.1, on the reverse strand, counting down.
TATGTTCGATGTTATCTTAAACTATTCAATAACACATTTTTAGGTGCTATAATATTGAAATAATAACATTTAGATAGAGTTTTTGTTTATAAATTTGAAATTTAATCTTGTACTTTTTTCATAACACTTTTCAACTATTACATTTGATTATTTTGATAACATTTTTAATTTGTTATATTATATAAACCATAACGATTTTTTACGCGTATAATATGTTTCTAAATCATAACATATTAAAAGTCTACTAATAAAATTTTGTTACTGTGGATAATATATTTTAAATTTTATTTTGATAAGTATACTTATAAGGTTTTTTTTTAATTAAAAGATTTTCATTATTGTATTTTGATAAAAAAAAAATCAAAATTAATCATAAAATGTAATTCTCAATAGATTGATAAACCACAAGTATTACATTAATCAATAACTAATTCAAACCATGAATATGTCTAATTCATGAGATCTTAGTTCTAACTTAAATTTGAAAGCATAACATAATAAAGTAATATAATCTTGAACATTTTTTACTTTAAACATGAAAAACAGAAACATTACAAAATACACAAAAGTAAACCATGCATGAAACTTGCTCCATCCTTCAATTCATCATCCAACCAAGTACTTGCTGCTGAAGTTGTTTGTTGCCATCTGAAGCTCTCTAAATTGAAATCTCCTCAGGTTTCCAAGGCAAACCTCCTCATGATGTTGCTCTGAAATTTTTTAAAACACTGCAAAATTTAGTCAAATAAACAGTATGGTAATAGTTCAAAAGCTTGGCATCTATCACTCTCTAATCCAGTGAGTCAAAGAGACCTCTTCTATGCTCATATAAGTTGCATAATAATTACAAACTTTTCCACAAAAAATGAGCAAAATGAGAGCTGAATAAAATGACTAAAAATTAATCAAAAGAAAACAGAGAAAAACCATATACACACGTACATACATACATACAATGTGTAGTGACTGAAACATATTAGTATTATATTTAACTAAATATCAATCCTAATATAGCTGAAACATGAAAGTTGGAAACTCCCAAAAAAGAAAAATGTATAAATAAAAGAAGTTGTCACTATTGCACAAGAAAATGTTAGCATGTAGTCTTTCTTGATACTAGATATGATAATCAATTAGTGAACCTCAATCAGTAACATTAGCTGCAAAAATAGCTTAAGAAAAACTTGTTAAGATCTTACAAAGAGATTCAGAATGTGGTCTTTCATTGTATCAAATAAACAGCATTATCCCTTTCCACAAATATTCAAATAAGCAGCTATATTTTAGGCACAATTTTAGGACATTCATAAACAAAACGAATCTGATTGGCATGGAATGCATTTTGATTTACAGGACTAATGAATGACTTATGCAAATCAAAAATCCATATCTCTATCCGTGTTTATATTTCATTAGCATAGCTGAAATTCCCAAATACCAAAACTAATCATGAATAGAAGATCTTGGGACAAAGCAGAGAAACATTCCCACTTAAAATAAATTCAAAAAAAAAATGTTAAACCAATAACCAATGATACATCATGACACATATCTTAATTAACCTGTCTTTTAACACCCAATTAATCAGACACTTTACAACAAGTTGTATAATCAGACACTTTTTGTACCACCAGACCAGGACCAACTAGGAAAGAAGGAACCTTGGAAAACTGGGCTAATAAATAAAGAAATAAAAAAGAATGGTCTAATGGAATAAAAAGTTTGAGAATTTTTCCTTTTGTTTTTTCTTTTTTGTAAGAATGTGTAATACATATTAACATGACAGAACACAACCCTCAAAAGCTGCAAAGGCTGCAAAGTTAAAGCACAGGGTGAAAAAACAAGCTCCAAGGACCAGGACCAAGCATTTCATAATATTTTTTATCTTCACTAAGTAAAACAAAATGATTAGTGAACTTTTTTTTAACAATGTTGGTCTCCAGAGCCTCAAGGTTTTCATTATCTTCATGCCATCATAAAACATATAGCGCATGGCATCCATAAGTCCTTAAATTTTCCAATTCCTTTTTTTTATAAAAACTATTTCAATAAGAAAGCAGAACAAAGCTTCAGATGCAGGCTAAGAACCAAGATAAATAACATCCCAGAACATATGTTCTGTAAGTTGAGTAAAAATGTTTCAGATTGGAGAATAGTAAATTGAGTAATCTTCTTAATCTTTGTTGAAAAAAGACGGGGAAATGAGGGAGCCAAGAAGCCTAAATCGAAACAGGATTGGAAGCTATATTTTAGGCACAATTTTAGGACATTCATAAACAAAAATATTGAGCATAACAATACATTTTTGATATTTTGATTAACAAACAATCACTTTTTCAAAGAATAGTTGCAGGTGTGGAATTTGAATTTTTTTTGCATGAACTCAACAAATGTAACCAGTCCAGGACAGAGAAAAAAGAACTAAAGTGAGTGTAATGGGATGAGACAAAAACACACTAAAACAAAAACTAAAGAGAAAAAACACTTGCCCAAAAAGGAGCAACTCAAACCATATTTTAAACAACTCAAATATTAAGAAACAACATCTGGGAACAAGAAACTAAAACTACTATCCTTGCATCAAAAAGCTATTATACTGATTTAGTTTGCATTGGTAGTTGTTGTTATATCATGTCTTGTGATAGTAGTTCTTGGTTCATATGCTTGCTATTATGCACTTAACAGAAGACACAAAAAGAGTAATAAAGATTTTGTTCAAGCTTATTTAAGAGTTACTTGCTTGTCTTTTTTATTTTTTATTTTTGTTCTCTACTTAATCGACAGCTTGATTCCTTATTCAGGGAATAATGAAAATCTCTGGAAAATTTCTCATAAGAACATCAATGGAGATGATTCAACAGATCAGGAGTTTCTATACATTGATTTGGCTTCCATAAAAATTTCTACTAACAACTCTTCTGATTCAAACAAGTTAGGAGAGGGTGGTTTGGCCATGTTTACAAGGTAATTAATAAAGTATTTCTTTATTTTCTTTTTTCAATCTGAAAAAGAAGTCAACATATATAGGATTACACAAAAAAAAAATGGTTATTTGCAGGGGGCACTAAGAGATGGAAAGGAAGTGACAGTGAAGAGGCTCTCAATATGTTCTGAGCAAGGATCAGAAGAATTCACTAATGATGTTCTACTGATATTGAAACTTCAACATTACAATCTTGTCAAGCTTTTGGGTTTCACTAGATTAAGGAGCCCAAATTTTACAAATATGTATAAAATTGAAAGTTAACAGAATAAAAGGAATGATCTAACAGAGTTAGTAAAGCAGAACAATACAATTTTCATTTACCAAACAATGTTTATGAATTTCTCATAATTAACTCTAGAGAAAAAGAAACTACTTAAATTATAAATGACTTGCAAGATGAGATGAGATGAGATGAAAAGAGACATACTGGCTCATGCAGCACATTAGCAGTTTTAGTCCTGGAAGTCCATTCCTCCAAATCAAGCTCTCTAGCTATGCTGCAAGTTATTCAACATATTTTTGTGTGAGGTAGATTCTAACTACTATAAAATGAACCAAAAATATGCTGGCTGAGATCCCTGTGGTCAGAAAGGAGCCCATATTGGACTCAAATTGAAGTCTATGGTTTCAAATTTTGCATATTAAAGCTAAAGTACCAAGAGAAAGTTAAGCTCTTTAGTTCAAATTTTGTGTACTCTTTAACTGTACAAGAATATTGTAAGCCAATCAAATCTGAAGTGCCAACTAAAATTCCCCAAAATTTCCCATATCAGATTATCAAATCAATTTCAAAAAACAAATCAAAATATATATTCCTAATTAACAAGCAACAAAACCAGAAAAAAAAAGCTTCGAACAACTAAGAAAATCAAGAACACCGGATTTACAAATGAAAGAAAACTTATGGGAACAAAGGTGTTACCTCTCAATAAGTTTAACTATCACAACTTAGTTTCTTAGTAGTCATTGCCAATGAATCTCGTTCTTATGAGTTGCAGAAAAAGAACAAGTGGTGAGAGAAATCATGGGTACTTATGTAAGCTACTAAGTTGAAATATCTACACTAGCATCAATTTATTGTTTCAACAATTTACTAGTTGAAACAATACATAAAAAAAATAAAATAGATAACAAACACACAAAATTTAGTGCTAAATCAACATGCCATTGTAAAGCTGGCAAAATAAACATTACTATACTTCTTCCTAGAAACTGAACAAAGAGAAAATCTTTGATAAAAAGCAAGAGGACACCTGAAGTGTGCACGCATCAACTCGTTGTTGCCAAGTATATTTAGAAAACACAGGAGAACCATACCTTCAACAAATCTAGATAAGCGAATTCATAAACCAGCAAGTCCACAAATATACCAAACCATAAGATTTTTAAAACAAGTACTGCTATAAATTTCAGCAATAAAATCTCACCTTATTACTCGAGTTTCACTTTTTTATTTTCTTGAAGGACTGCTATGTCAGAACCAGATCAAGACATGAGAAATCAAGAAGAATAGTATAAAAAACTAGAGCAGGAATTATATAAAATAAATAAACTCTAATTTAGATTAAAATGGCATTATTAATGTATCAATGATAATTCCTACAATAGCTTTCATCTTCTGTATAGAACAGAAAAGAAAATTGTAAATAGCAAGAGTATATAAATAGGTTGACACCTTATTCAAACAAAAGAAAAACACGGATAAAATACATATTTGTTATTCAAAACCAAATAATAAAACAAACCATGACTAATTTAACATATGAAAGATCTGTCTAACACTTTGATTTCACCATATATGGAATCATAAGAGAGCATTACTTTACTTAGGCACTCTTCATCATAAGTTTTTTACATCTTTTAATTACGAACTTCAAAAATTTATCATCTAACATTAAAAATACCAAAAATAATTAAGATATCATTATATTCTAACAAATACTTAATTCCAGCACCTGTTATCCATGTCAAAAACAGAACTAAATATTAAGGAAATGCACCTAAAGAGAGCAAAAAATCAAAGATATATAAAATCTTGAAAAATAAATAAATAAACTATACCTTCAACAAACATGTGTTGTAAATCAAACCACCTCGGCAGTATATCCAGAACTTCAACTATTTCCTTGCCAATCGATGGGAGAGCCTGCAATAATGTCCAAAATATACTGTAAAAAATGTGCACTAATATACAAAAGAAATGAACCAGTGATGCACTCAAGTTTTGCATCTATCCAAGCTGCTGCAAAAGAAGACATACCGGGAAGCAGTGAAAGTGAAATTCTTGAAGGAGTGGCCATGGAAGCAATTTACCCAGCTGCAAAAACAAGAATCTCATAACTGATTATAACAGACTTGGTTAAAAGAATGGAAGCAAGTCACATATTTCAACATCTTTTCAACTATAGTAATAAAATAAAGGTGTTAACTAGTTAGTTAACCTGTAAAAAAGATGTCTCTATAAAAGTAGATTCTAGTGTTTAATTTTTAATTTGATTGAAGCACATGCTCTTCAAATTTTCAAATGAAACTAATCATTTGCAAAATAAAATCAGTGTACAGATTAGTTTTCAAATTAGTCTCTATATTGATTTTTTTGTATAGCCAATGGGAGTAGCACAAGTGTATTGTTAGCAGTTTTTCCTCTATATATTACATGTACATGTATTATTCATTCACACAATAACAAAATATCCATACAACAATATCCTTCAATATTCATTTAAAAAAAAAAACAATATGTAGTACCACCAATGGAAACTAGCAGCAGGTGATAAAGATGCCATTGATTTGCCATCTACCAGAGACAAGGGAAGATGATTTTGTATAACCAAACATAAAGCAAAACATATATAATTGAAGTATATATCTTTGTCTCGGATAACCAAACAGATTGAAGTGCAAACATATTTTATCCTAATCTTCCAACACTAATTAACTATAACCACCAACAGAAACTAGAGTTGGATACAAGAGCAGAATTTCAACTTCATATCAAAACACATGAATTATGGATTTGTCCTATTATTAATAAAGAAATCTCCATATTTATATATCCAAATGTGCACATCTTAAGCACATAATAATAGTAAAAATCAAAATTGAAAACTCATTCAAGAAAAAGCACTAAAACCTAAAAGCCAAGTCAGATTGAATTTTTCAATATAAATACTTAAGAATTGGAATTGATAAAAATCTATTTCAAGTGATGCACATACCTCAAGACCCCATGAACATTTTGGATCTTTCAATACTCCTTGAACCTTATTAAAACAATTAATTAGTTTTTCAAAATTGATAAATCAAATCAATAAAATTACTCGTATCTAAATCAATGGGGGATTACTTAGCGAAAAGAGATTGAGGCATAGAGAATGTATCTAAATCAATGGAGAAAAAAATAGAAAACAGTAGAAAGAGAAGGAAATGAAAAAACAGAGGAAAGGTAAAATGGAGCTTTGAAAGAAAATGTGAATAAATCAAGAAAACAAAACAAAAAGTTAAAGAAAATCCAAAGAAACAAGAAAATAATAACATTGGCAACAAGAAAATGAAGAAATACTCAAAGAAACAAAGAAGCGAAATATATAATTTGAGCTGACCTGGTACAAAACCACCATCAAGAATCATGAAAGCATCTTTCCTTACTAATTTCCCATATCAGATTATCAAATCAAAAAAAATTATTGTATACTCAAATACAATAATGTTTTCCATTATTGTAAATGCATTATTCGCCTAGTTTTCCATTATGTACTAGTGCATTCCATTCATCAACAACAACCATATACTTCACACTAGTTAAAACAGAACATTTCACAAATGACAAATATGGAATAGAATATAGAAATAAGTTGAGACAACTGCAGTTATATAAATATATATATAGAGAGAGAAAGAGACCTTTTCTGAACTATGAGGCCTTGAAAGTGAGTATCAAAATCTGAAATTCCAGAGCTTAACTGGTCAGAATCCATTGATGCTTCTGCTGCTTCAGCAATGCCCAAAAGCTTTAAACACTCATTCCAACACTCAGCACCCCTCCATAGAAGCTTAGCTCCCTCCATAGAAGCTTAGCTGCAAGACCATAATACCCAACATCATTAACATCTTACATGAACACCCTACTACATTAACTACGAATTGTCTAAGAATTTGGCCAACTAGAACTAAATAAGTTAATCACAAATTTAAATGTTGTATTTATCTTTCCTGAAACTTCATAGAAAAAAATAAAAATACTATTCAATGCAAAAATATAAACCTAAACTTCAGTTTTTCCTTAAAACTACTGTATTTGAGACTTAAAACCCATTATCATCTCTATCAAGCCATAAATCCAGATAAACAGAAGAAAAAAACCAAAACTGTATTCTTTTTCTTCAAACTCAATCTCAAACTAAATCAAAACAATTACCAAACCCATAAAATCCATTTGTTGCAGTATAACCTCATTGAAGTCAAACCCGTCGCACCCACGAGGAAGCCACCCTGTAGAACCCATGAGCTGAGTCTCCCTGTTACACGCCTCAAGCTGGAAGAGCCCACCACACCCTAGAGCACACCTGCAACAAATACAGAGAAAGGTTGAACGAGGGAATATCTCAAAGAGAGAAAAAGAGAGCGAGAGGGAAAGAGTTACCATCGCTAAAGAATGATGCGCCGTACCGTACCGTCCCTGCTCGAAGCCCATCGCTGAGACATAGAAGCCCCTGTACCCTTCCATTCATCCGTTGGTCATGCGAGAGAGAGAGAGAGAGACCGAGGGGAGAGGCGTGAGGCGCTATACCCTTCCAGTCATCCGTCGGCCATGCGAGAGAGAGAGAGAGACCGAGCGGGAGAGGCGTGAGGCACTATACCCTTCCATTCATCTGTTGGCCATGCGAGAGAGAGAGAGAGAGGCCGAGGGAAGAGGAAGACCGAGGGGAGAGGCGTGAGGCGAGAAGGTTATGGTAGAGAGAGAGAGACAGAGGGGAGAGCATTTTCTTTGGTTTTATGATATTAGAGAATGAAAATGTGAGTTAAGAGTTGGGGAAAAAGTAAAGGCGGGTGTTTTAACAAAAAAATTCATTTGCCGCCCCTTTTTTCTCTTCCGTGTTTTACCCCATTTGGCTAATCATCAATAATAGCATTTTTTAAATTATGTAATATTTTAATGTAATATTTAGTCAAATTTGTTGTAGTGATTCGATCCAATAGTTCATGATGAGAATCCCAAGACTATCCTCATCCGACGGTCCTGGATAGTGCAGGGGCATTAATTGGCCCAATCGAGTACTAAATCATGGATTCATCAATCCACAATCCACTCCTACCTCATCCAATGGTCCACATTGAAAACCCCAAAATTACCCCCATTTGACGGCTCCGGATAGTGCAGAGGCATTAAACAACCCACTCGAGTACCAAAACACCTTTTCGTACAGACAGGACGCTTAATGCACTGACACCCATCAGTCACCTAGGTCATCAAAAGATTTTCTCCAGATTTTTAGGATGTGAGTGGCACAGACGTACCATCAACCTGGAGACATGTGTCTAGGACGTTGGGAATGTGGAAGGATGAGGATCGACCAAATGGCCTCTAAGTAAACAAACTCGGATCTTGGTAAGTGAATCAGGACTTAACAAAATGATTCAGGATACATGTGATTGATCCGGAAGGTATCAGGAAAGTCTCCATCGCGCGAACACTAATGAAGACTTGGGGGGTAAATGTTATCCATATTTTCCACCCATGACACATGGCACGACCAAAAAAGTCCATGGGCCCATTAAAGAGGTCCCGACCCAACCTGGGCCCAGTGAACAATGAACAAGGAAACCCCGTTGGCCTGGACCATACTGAACCCAGTTACTGGCATGTAGCGCGAGCATAGCGAAGGGGCCAGAACTAAGGTGCAGGCCCAAATCACCTTCCTGATCATACTCAGTCTATATCCTCTAGGATGTAAATTATGATGGCGGCAATCAATTCAAGGAGACGGATCCCATCAAATGGGATCCAGGAGAAGACACCACCATTAAGATGTCTGCCTTGGTAAATGAACCTGGGTCTAGGTAAACGAACTAGGACTTAGGTAAATGAACCCAGATCAACTAGCCGAATAGAATAAGCCCAGTCCTTCCTACAGCTGACGTGTCCCCGAGAAATTTGGCAGTTGGTCTCCTTAACTAACCTGCATAATGGGGTACGCATGAAACGTACACTGTTCCCAGAATATGATACTGCCACTACTCTGACAGATCTTGTCCCCAGGATCCCCTTGGTAGCCTATGCGGATCAGTCTATGTCAATATACAAAGGGGAGCTATAAGGCTCTATCACGCCTAAGTCGGCCCAATGGGCCCAGATTAAGATCCTTTAATTATGTTACATTTCTTGTATTATGGCTCTGTTAGCGAGCATGTGTAATTATATCCTTATTGGGCCTGGGTTTGTCCGACCCAAGGCACATGAATGCCTATAAATAGGGCCATTCATGCACTGTAGTAAGGATCCAAAAAGGTTTTCCTTGTAAGCAAAACACTGTTGTACTTGCAAAAAACCTCCATTGTCAAAACTCTCTAAAGCCTAATACTAGTGACTCGTGGACTAAGGCTCATTAATGCCCCAACCACGTAAAAGTTGCGATCTTTTTTATTTCATAGCCTTTCTTTCTAGCACTTATCTTTCAATATATTTATAGTTTCCGAAAAACTCGGTAAACAGTGAGCATTCAATAGTTTTTCCTATGCACAATTTTATTTATTTATTTAAGCAATTAAAAAGAAAATAAAAAAGGGAAGAAATAGAGAGAGTGGTGTGAGAAGAGTGGGAAAGGGAGAGATTTATTTTCCCATTATGTTTAAAATTTAAATAAATGAATTAGATGTCTTTTATCTATTTTGGGTAAGGAAAATCACTAAGTATTCATGAGGATATTTTTGTTTGGTTGCCATTGATTTGGTGAGTAAATGAAAATGCGGAAAAAGGAAAAGAAAATGAGAGTGAGGGAGAGGGAGAGTGTGGATGACATCCAAAAGAAAAGGGAAAGGAAACTGATTCATTTTTCTAATTATTCTCTTAATTGGGAAAAGGCCTTTATTGCCTTGATTTGGTAAAGGGATTTGATTAGTTTTCTTTTTCATTAGCCTTGATTCATAGACCTTAAAGGAAATAAGATGGTGAACAATGAGTATTGGAAACTCATGTTGGCTGGCATCCAAGAGATAAAGAGAGAGGAAGGAGAACTCAAGAAATAGAGAGAGAAAGAAAGAAAGAAACAAGGAAAGAGAGAGAGAGAGAGGGAGAGATCATACAAGAAGGAGAAGAAGAAGATGAGGGGTTTGAATTGGTGATAGGTATGATTTTGTTTTTGATTTTGGTTTATTCCTCTAAGAATGTTTCTTCTCCTCATTGCTAATTTTTTTTCTCCTTGCTTGTGGTTCAAAAATGCTGGTAGGGTATTCAAGGTGATTGTACTCTAGGGTTCTTGTCACTATTGTGTTCTTGATTCTACAATCAAGGGAGTTAATTGATCCACTCTTATTTTTGTGTTTGATTTGGTGTTGATTATGGTTTATGGATTTTGAATATGGATTGATATTGACAAGGAATGTATGTTGATCTCATGTTATTGGTGTTGTTTTGATCGTAGAATTATGAGTATAGTGATTTTGATGTTGTGACACCTAGGGTTTTCCTATGTTATGTTGCTATGATTTAGTTGATTCTAACGATTTATGTAAAAGCATGCAAAGATGATGGTAGATGCATGTTAGGGTTTTGGTTTTAGTCTACTAGTATATGTAGATGATTGTCTTTTATATTTTTAAGCTTGAGAAAGATTTGTTGTTTTTGGACTATGTAGGTTTCGGCCTAGGAACATTTTTAGCATGTTTGGTTCAATTTTTTTATGCTTTGTTCTCACTTATTATCTTAGAAACATGTTAGGTTATTTTTAAGATTTAAATTGGTATTAAGTTATTTACAAATGTTAATTTGTCTTGTATATATAGTTTTGATTCTTGAAGCTTAAACTATGTTTTATTTTTGGAATGCATGAGATGGTAGAAACATGCTAGGGAATGGTGTAAACATGAATAAGATGTATTTTTACGTATGTATTACTTGCTATCTTTTTATTTATTTATGTTGTGGTAATTAATTTAGGAATTTAGAATATACATGTTTTGCCCAAATTAATATTTTATAACCAATGTAATAAAAAAAAATTCTATCGTTTTAATGCGACTTTTTAACTAATTAAAACATGCAATTTATTTTTTATATTTTATGAAAGAAAATATGGTTTATAATTAAAATATGTGATATTAATTAAATAAAATGCTCGTAGGAATTCTCGGTTATTAAGAGAAAATATTCTTTTAATTAAGATAAGTAAGACATACACTCCAATAAATGAAGTCCTAGATTTTATTTATGAAAAATGTAATTTTTCCACACTTTATTTATGTATTTTCACACTTGTTAATATGCAGTTTTCTTTTATGACAAGCAAAAATTATTATTTTTTTCTAAAAATCAAAGTAGAAATTCATTTACTCATTATATGTAACTACAAATTTTGGCACAATATTTTAATTGACTCATTAACTTATAGAAGAAAAACCACTTATTATATAAAAATTTAAGTGGGGTCCTGCTAAAACATGCAAGTTGGGCACAATAGTTTAAAATAAAATAAAGTTCTCATGCAACATTTTAAAATAAATATAGTTCAAGTCCCACTGATAAGTTTTGGAATCATAAATAAACACATAACATCATTCTTTAAAATTTGCGTTTAAGTTGATCGTTTTCTCGCCCATAGTAGTAGTAGTAGTAGTAGTTTAGTTGGAAAGTCATAGAAATAGTTAAAGATTTTATAAGTTTAACCTATAGTTTAGAAGTATTAATTATAACATAAGGTTTGATAAATATAGCTAGTCTTAGAAATATTATTTATTATAACCTAAGGTTTAGATAGAACTTAATAAGAACGTGACACTTGTTACAAGCATGATTATTAAGGATTTAAGGATTTTAGATGAATAATTTAAATAAGGATAAATCTAGAAGCTCTAGAACCATACAACAGCTGTTAGGATCACGTTTTACTAAGTATAAAGTTGTTTTAACAAACTTCAAGTGTGCTGAAAATATGCAAAAACGTGTTTAAATTTCAGCGTATGCCGATATATCGCAGCTATAGGGGTCGATGTGTCGCCTAAGGTTGATACGAAAAACACATCGACTTCACACGAACGAAACCACGAAAGCTCGACGCATAGGTAGGGGCGATATATTGCCTAGGGTAGGCAATATATCGGCTCTTGGATCCATTTTTGAAACTTTGTGGATTTAAAATTAGAAACAGCCCTCAACCACTTGGACTTGTTCTTGAACATTTTTTATCGAGTTCTGGGCATCTGTTGAACCGAAAAGTCAAATTTATTCAATTTATATTCATTTATTTATTCATTTTAAAAGGGGTTAGTTTCACTACTTGAACTCTATAAATAAGACATTGCACTCAGCCATTTCATTCATTATTCAAGCATTCTTCAGAAGCTCCAAGTTGCTAAGTTTATTCTAGAGAGAAAATACTAGGGTTTTGGGATAAAAGCTTTTTCGTTATTTCGTTATCGGGGTGTAGATCGGAGTTCTAGTTCGTTCAAGGTATTCTTATCCTCAGGTTATATCCTTCACAGTTCTTTTATTTTTCTTTCATTTTCTTTCAGATCCTAAGTCATTATTATGGCTTTTGGTTAGGTGTTTTAGTTTCTTGAAGCTTAAGATTTTCGGTAAGTTTCTATCTTGATGGTTTAGATCTCTTTTTCATCTCCATTTCTTTACAGCTCATGATTCTTACTGTTGATTTTAGGAGTTTTCCAATCCCGTTCTTGTCTCCAATATCCCGGTTTTTGGTAAGGAAAATAGGTTAGATTATATGCGTTATGATATGTTTATATGCTATGATATGTTATGTTGATATGTTACATATGTATATGAATATGTTTTATGTAATAGTCACTTGGGTTAGTTGCTTAGATAGCAAATAAAATCCCAAGATTTTTATCATTATAGTAGATTAGAGTTATGATTTACCCTACCTCGATTAGTAGATAGAGGACCTAGATGAGTTATCATATACTACCTTGTGATCTAACCTACCTCGATTAGTAGACTGAGGACCTAGATGGTTTTATCACATGCTACAGTAATGAGTTAATGGCCATTAATATTGTAGTCCAATATGATATACGTTTTTATGCCATATGTTTTGTAGTATATGTTTTATGATGTATGATATATGTTTTTAGTAGATTTTCCTTGCTGGACATTATGCTCATCTCTTTTATTTTAGATGGTGATGGAAAATGAGCTTCGAAGGTGGGATGGATTTGTGGCAGCTTGGCATGTGTATTGGGGATGGATTGATTGAATGGACTGCTGGAAGATCGAGGATGACATTGTTTCAAGTCTTTTAATTTATGTTCTTATGTATTTCCACACTTAGTTTTTAAACAATTAATTAAAGTTTATGTTTATGTTTTTATGTAAATAACGATGGGATCCCATATTTTGTATTCCGTACCCTATTTTGGATTTTAAATAAAGTACTAATATTTTATGTATATATGTATTCCAAAATAGTAGCTATGTTTTAGTAATTTTTAATGGTCTAAGGTCTTAAAATTAGTCGAGGCATTACACATCATCATCATAAACATCATCATCACATCTTTGTGAACATGGCCCCCTCTCTTGTCCATGTCACATCTTGAGGTAAACAGGAAGCTATGGTCCTTGAATAACCTCGGCGCGTCCGCCCTTTGAGTTACGTCTTTATATACTTAGAAACTCGAATTATGTCTTTATATCCTTAGTAAACACTTTGTTGTGTCGCCTTCAACACGCTAACAACCATTTACTTTTTCATATAACATACAAAACACATGCAATCCAGTCATATCAACACAAAGGGAAATACATGATTTATCAAACTTATCATATCATCTCAATAATATCATTTCATAATTCAAATCACATGGTACATCATCATACATAACATTTAACCTCAACAAACCCATCTTACTGTTCATATCATAAAATAAATAGAGTTCTATCTAACTTCCTTACCTCAGGTCCGAGCAAAGCAAAAATTGAACAAACTTCACAACGAGCATATAACCATAATCAAATAGCATTCTTTAGCATCACGTAAGATTTCTTGTGCCCCACTCACATATCCCATGTGTGCATGGGCCATGCACACGTGGTACAATTACACATAATTTTCAAGCATGCACAATTTTCACTTAAAATTACAAAAGAATAATGCAACTTCTACCTATTATGCATGCATGGTTTTCAAGTGAAAAAACATATGGTTGAATATTAAACATATTTTTTAACGTAAAAGTGCATTTGCATGCGACATGAATACATGAGAACGTTGTTAAAAAGTGACGTTAAGAACGATAATTTCTATGCGCTTATTTTCTATCATTTTCAAAATAAAGATTTAGTAACATAATTTCCTCATCATTATTTATCTCCTTTAAATTCATAAGTTGATTAAACATCTTAAGACATCATTCTTATTTCATAAAAATAATTTATTTAGCCATTTAAAAAAATATAATAATTCTATTTATTATGTTTAGATTGCATAGAAAATAACAAAACATGAGTTTATTTAAAGGTACTTATAAATATCATGTTTCCTTTAGAAAATAACAATTTTATTTAAATTAATAAAATTACAAAATTTGATGTGAGAAAAGAAAAAAAAAATTTAAGTGTGAGAAAATATATTTTTGCTTGTATTATTTAAGGCTCAATTTATGTAGTATAAAATCATATGTCATTAATTTATTAAACTAAACTTTCAGCCACCATTTAATTTGTTTAAAAATCACAAGTGAATTTAATCTCAATATTTTTCTTAATTACAATAAAGAAAATCATACTAATTAAAATGTGCACATTCACGGGTACATTTAAAAATACCATTTTTAATATATATATATATAGTTTAGGGTGTTATATTATTTCAACAAACACACAAACTTTCTTTCATTTAAAAGATTTTTCATAATTTTTATCAAAAATTCTAGCAACAAAATAAACCTTCAAAAATCATCAACTTGGAATTAAAACTCATATTTTCTTTATAAAATATATAAAAAAACGACAGGTATTAATTTGAGTAAAAATATCATTTTAATGTAAAATAAATACCTTCTTAATTTCTTAAAATCGTCATAGCACTTGCAAAAACATTTATGCATGCAAATCATTACTTTCATCATATTTCATACCATTTATACACAAAAATCAGCAAGCATAACAAGTCATGAAATTCATCCTTTTACATCACGTTTCACAAAACTCATACAATAATCATACATGTTTAAATCAACACAAATTAAAAACAAACCCTAGCATGCACCTATTATCATATTGTCATCTAAGGAGAAACGCTAACATAACTTAGACATTCAAATCATAGGCATGCTTCAAGATCAATCATACACATATATGAGACAATAACCCTAAGCAGAAACTCTCATGAGTTAAACATAAAATAAAAATAAAATTTCTCATTTACATTCACATGAATCCTAGCATGTTTCTATCATCACTCATGCATGCCTAAACCTATTGATACTTCATAAAATCATAAACATGCTCATCAAATTTCATGGATTCAATAACAAGAGTCCAAATTATTTATTATGCCAAAAATCACATAGGATCCTAGAACATGGACCTAACATAAACTAAAAATAACCAAAAATATAAAGGGGATCAGTAGACATGCATAGGCCGAAACCTACATATACACAAGCATAAAATATCAACAATCTTCATATTTTAATATATCAAATCCAAAACCCTTGTCAAACTTAATCATACATCCTCCTTAAATATAAAAAATAATCATAATCATAAATCATTATACATCATATTCAAGTATCTCATAACAAGTCAAATCAACACAAGGCAAAGATTCAAATAGACATCAAAATTTCAAGATCCTTTCAATAAAACAACAAAATTAAAAACAAGTGTAACGACCCCAAATTCACTATTAAGGCTTAAGGGCCTTGAGTAGTGTGCCTGGAGGGCATAATGGGATTCTGTGTGCGTCTTTAACGAGTTTTATGCATGATTATGATTTAATGCGCGTTATATGACTATTTGATTATTTGAGATGCATGACTATGTGAATTAGTATGCATGTAGACCTGATTGTCTTAAAAAGAGCATAATTGTAATCTGGCCATTTTAGGGCATAACTGTGATAATTGTATTATGTGGTTTGCACATGTGTGTGTGGAGTTTTTATCGTGATGCACGCGGTGAGATGGTCTTAGTGAGCTATTTAGTCTAAAAGTCACAACGGGATTTTGTACCCGGCTCGGGAGGAGCCTAGGGGTACTTTGGGAATCTTATAGGGTGAGTTGTGAATGAGGGGTTATAGTTACTGGCAATTGAGTAACCTGGGTAACCATTTGTAACTGATGTGAGTAACAAGTTTTAGATAGAAAATGGTAGAAATGAAATAGAAGTGAAAGGACTTAAGTGCCCTTGAAGGTTTAGTTAGGAAGGGTTATTAGGAAGGGGTAAATTGGTCTTTTGGCAAGGGTAATAGACAACTTTCTGCTGGGTTATAGGGGGGCACGGTTTGGGCATTGGGCATTTGGGGTGTTTTGATAAAATTGGAAGAGAAGAGAAAGAGGAAGAAAGAAGGGTTAGGGCAAGAAGAAGAAGAGAAGGGGCTGAAGTGGGAGTCTAGGAGGAGATCAAGGAAGCCTTGGGTGGATTCTCCATTTGTGGATTTTGGAAAGGCTCGTGCTAGAGGACCGTGCTTGTGACCTTGGTGCATCAGGAAAGCTCGGGATACAGGTAAGAAAACCGTAACACCCGAGAATAGGGCATGGGCTCACTGTGTGATTGCAGGGCATGGCCCTAGATTGTGTTATGTGCAATTCTTTAACTTTAGATGAATTATTATATGCTTGAATGATTATCTTGAAATGTATTATACGTGCGATTGTAATGAAATGAACGGCTAAGGCCGAGAGCGGCGAAGGCCGGGTACGACCTTGGGGCCGGAAGTAACACTCAACACATGGGATGCTATAGACAGGGTGGGACCCAAGGGATACTTGAGTTATCCTACGGTGAGGACCGAGACCCCAAGCTTTGGTTAGGCCTCTGGGGCGGCATGGCCGTGCTTGTTTAATCTGATGGTTTTCCTATTTATCAGTAAATTATGCCAGCTATATTATTTGCATATGTTATGTACTATTTGGGTTTTCTTGCTGGGCTTCGGCTCACGGGTGCTCCGTGTGGCAGGTAAAAGCAAGGAGTCAGTCAACCGGCCATAAGTATGGAGAGCGTGGGGGCGGCGCGTACATGTTCGGCCTGCCCGACTGCTTTGGTTGGGGGCATTTTTGTATATGGCTGTATTTACCATTCTTTTGATAGTTGATCAAGTGTAAATCTATTTTTGAATTGGAAATATTTTGTAAACCTTGTTTTGGGATCCCAGATGTTTTATACTTAACGCTTTCAATGAAGTTAAACATTTTAAAAGAGTACAGCCTTAAACTTTGATTTATTCACACTTTTGGTTTTAGAAACCACCTAGAGTCAGTCAAAAGCACGATTTCTTTCTTAAACTCACTAAGTAGCGGCCCTAAGGTAGTAGGGCGTTACAACTTGGTATCAGAGCGAGCCAAGGTTTATTGGTTCTGGAGATTGACCGAACATGTACGCACGCTGCCATTGAAAAGCTCGACTCAGGGTTGATTGGTATGGTTGATCAATATATCTGAATATGTGATTAAATGCTTTGTGTGCCTGCTTAAGTTATTAGGAGCATGATGATTGAAATAACATATGCATGATGCCAGGGCAAGGCCCGTTGTATGTTGTATGATGTTTGTATGTCATTTTGGTCGATTGATCATGGTTGTTGTCGAGATTGAGAGGTGGAAATTGGACCTTGTTATCATGCCTGATGAGCAGTGTCACTGATTGCAGGCATTTAGTTCTAATGCCTCGCCAATCATCGAGACTCCGTGACATTCAGGCCGAGGATGACAACCAGGGGCAGGACCCTCCACCTGCTCCTCAGAACTGGCAGCAGATTTTAGCCGAGATGGAGGCTAGGTTGAAGAAAACAGAGGAAGAGCTTAGTCAGTTGAGGCAACCAGCTCCTCCACCAGCCGCTGGGATACCACCACCGCCGAGTGTGGTACCAGCTCCGGTTCAACCTGTGACTGAGAACGGGTTGGAACCCCTGTATGAAAGATTTAGAAAACAGCAACCTCCTACCTTTGAGGGCGGAGCAGACCCACTGCAGGCTGAGCAGTGGATGGGTACAATGTCTGTGATCCTGGACTTCATGAGGGTTGAAGGAAGGGATAGGGTTGATTGTGCCAGTTATATGCTTAGAAAGGATGCACGAATATGGTGGGATGTAGTAGGGCAGCGAAGGGATACTGCAACTATGACTTGGGAAGAATTCAAGAGGATTTTTAACGAGAAATACTACAGCGTAGCCGTTCGAGCTGCGAAGGCAGATGAGTTCAACAACCTGACTCAGTGCAGGTTATCCGTCACCGAGTACGCCCTGGTATTCGACAGATTGGCGAAGTTTGTGCCAGAACTAGTGCCGACTGATGCGGCCAGAAGGGACATGTTTATACGGGGATTGAACGTAATGATCGCCCGTGACGTGAGTATTACAATGACTCCAGAGACTACCTATGCGCAAGTGGTAGACAAAGCCCTCACTCCTGAGAGGGCTGAGGATCAGATCTGGAAAGATAGCGCTGCTAGGCGCGATACCAGGAGGGTAGTGCCTTCTTCTTCTGGGTCTAGTCGGGGTAGCGGCCCCAGTGAGCAGAAGAGGAGAGTACCAGACTCATTTGCTCCTTATGGTTCTGATAGGAGGGTTCGCGGTTCTGTGGGTGGCCGCCAGGGCGGAAATGACAGCTGGAGAAGCCTTCCGATGTGTCCTCGATGCAGGCGACAGCACCAGGGCGAGTGCCGGACCAGGGCAAGCTTTGTTTGTGGGAGCACCAGTCACTTGAAGAAAGATTGCCCGCAGGCTAAGAAGGAGGAGCCAAGGCAGGGAGACAGCCTCACTCCTGCTAGGGTTTTCACCTTGACTCAGACAGAGGCAGAGGCCAGTCCCTCGGTGGTCACAGGTCAGATTTCTAGCGCTGGATCCTTGTTTACTGCATTGATTGATTCTGGTGCTACGCACTCATTTGTTTCTGCTAGGGTGATTGATCAGCTTTGTAGACCTAGTACTTTGTATGCTAGGGGTTTTCAGACTATATTGCCTACAGGAGAACTGGTAGTCTCTAGGCGGTGGGTTAGAGCATTACCAGTAGTAGTAGATGGTAGAGAATTGTTTGTTGACCTGATTGAGCTAGATATGGACGATTTTGATATAATACTAAGGATGGATTGGTTGACGCGGTATGGAGCAACAATTGATTGTAGGCGACGAATGGTGACCTTTGAACCGGAAGGCGAGGCACCCTTTGTGTTTGTGGGAACGGTGAATGGACCGCGGGTGCCTATGATCTCAGCACTAAAGGCTAGAGACTTGATGCAGGAGGGTTGCATAGGATTCCTATCGAGTATAGTGGATTCCTCCAAGGTGGCGGTAGTGGGACCGGATGAAACCAGAGTGGTCTGTGAGTTTCCAGACTTGTTTCCAACAGATCTGCCAGGATTGCCGCCACAGCGGGAGATTGAGTTCGTCATAGAGTTGGCTCCGGGAGCAGAGCCAGTATCCAAGGCACCTTACAGAATGGCTCCGGCAGAATTAAAGGAATTGAAGATTCAGCTGCAGGAACTACTTGATTTGGGGTTTGTCAGACCAAGTTTCTCGCCATGGGGTGCTCCAGTACTATTTGTTAAGAAAAAGGATGGATCGCTCAGAATGTGCATTGACTACAGGGAATTGAATAAGCTGACCATCAATAACAAGTATCCATTGCCTAGGATTGACGATTTATTTGATCAGCTTCAGGGGAGTACAGTGTTTTCGAAGATTGATCTCCGATCAGGCTATTATCAGTTGAGGATCAAAGAAGAGGATGTGCCAAAGACTGCTTTTAGGACACGGTATGGGCATTATGAATTTCTGGTTATGTCCTTTGGATTAACCAATGCTCCAGCGGCATTTATGGATTTGATGAACAGAATTTTCAAGGACTATTTGGATAAGTTTGTGATTGTATTTATTGATGATATCCTAGTATACTCCCAGACAGAGACAGAGCATGAGCATCATCTGCGCCTGGTGTTGCAGTGGTTAAGAGAGCATAAGTTATATGCTAAGTTTAGTAAATCTGAGTTCTGGTTATCGCAAGTTTCATTTCTAGGCCATATTATCAGTAAGGATGGATTATGGTCGATCCAAGCAAGACAGAAGCAGTGAGAGATTGGCCTAGACCCAGCAGTGTTCCTGAAGTTAGGAGTTTCCTTGGACTAGGAGGTTACTACTGGCGGTTTGTAGAGGGGTTCTCCAAAATTTCTACTCCATTGACAGAATTGACAAGGAAGAAGACCAAGTACGTGTGGACAGATCGATGTGAGAATAGCTTTAAAGAGCTGAAGCGGTGGTTGATTACTGCACCAGTGCTGAGCCTGCCAACAGATGGTGAGAAGTTTGTGGTCTACTGTGACGCTTCTACACAGGGTCTGGGATGCGTGTTGATGCAGGCTGGGAAAGTGATAGCGTATGCATCAAGGCAATTAAAGGAGTACGAGCAGAGATATCCCACGCATGACCTGGAGTTAGCTGTGGTGGTATTCGCACTTAAGGTTTGGAGACACTATCTGTATGGAGAGAGGTGCGAGATATACACTGATCACAAAAGTCTAAAGTATTTCTTTACCCAAAAGGACTTGAATATGCACCAGAGACGGTGGCTAGAGCTGGTAAAGGATTACGATTGTGATATCCTATATCACCATGGGAAGGCTAATGTAGTGGCTGATGCATTGAGCCGGAGGGGCCCAGGACAGTTGTATAGTTCGAGGCAGATATCTGACAGACTAGCAGGAGAGATGACCAAAGCAGGTATAGAGCTAGTGGTCGGTAGATTGGCCAACATTACTCTTCAGTCAATGCTCCTCGAGAGGATTAAGGAAGCACAGGGAAGGGACCCCTAGTTAGTTGAACGTAGAGAGAATGTCCTAACTGGAGCAGCTAAGGACTTCTCTATTTCTGAGACGGGTTTGTTGAAGTACAAAGGACGGATTCGTGTCCGATTGATCCAGACATTCGGCGAGAGATTCTGGACGAGTCTCATACCACTCCCTACTCTTTGCACCCAGGTTCTACGCAGATGTATCATGACTTGAAGATTTTGTATTGGTGGTCAGGCATGAAGAGGGACGTGGTGGACTATGTGGCTAGATGCTTAACCTGTCAGCAGATTAAGGCTGAACATCAGAGGCCAGCAGGATTATTACAGCCTCTAGGGATTCCCGAGTGGAAATGGGAAGATATTGCCATGGACTTTGTGGTTGGATTGCCGAAGACCGTGGGTCAGCATGACTCAGTGTGGGTGATTGTGGACAGGTATACCAAGTCCGCCCACTTCTTACTTGTGAAGACAACTTATACTGTGGATCAGTATGCAGAGCTTTATGTAAAGGAGATTGTTCGACTTCATGGGGCTCCGAGGTCGATAGTATCCGACAGAGACCCCACTTTCACTTCCAAGTTTTGGAAGAGCCTACAGAAGGCAATGGGCACGCAGCTTCGGTTTAGTACCGCTTATCATCCTCAGACGGATGGACAGTCTGAGAGGACCGTTCAGATACTGGAGGACATGTTACGAGCTTGTGTGTTGGATTTTGAGGGATCTTGGAGTAGGTATCTCCCCCTGATTGAATTCTCGTACAATAATAGTTATCAGGCGACTATCGGAGTGGCTCCGTATGAGATGCTGTATGGGAGGAAGTGCAGATCGCCGATTCACTGGGATGAGGTAGGTGAGAGGAGGTATTTAGGTCCTGAGATGGTTCAGAGGACCAATGAGGCACTTGAGAAAATTAGAGCCCGTATGCTCGCCTCCCAGAGTCGCCAGAAGAGTTATTCAGATCAGAAACGCAGGAGCGTGGAATTTCAGGTTGGTGATCATGTATTCCTCAGGGTTTCACCCCTGAGAGGAGTAAAACGATTTGGCGTTCGGGGCAAGCTGAGTCCCAGGTTTGTTGGTCCATTTGAGGTTCTAGAACGAGTTGGGGAGGTGGCTTACAGGTTAGCAATGCCTCCAGCTCTATCAGGGGTTCATGACGTGTTTCATGTATCCATGCTCCGGAAGTACGTGTCGGACACTACTCATGTGTTGAGTTATGAGAATTTGTAGTTGGATCGAGATTTATCATACGAAGAAAAGCCTGTTCAGGTCCTTGATAGAAAGGACAAGGTCTTGAGGAGCAAGACCATCGCCTTGGTTAAAATATTGTGAAGGAATAGCAAGGTTGAAGAGGCGACATGGGAACTGGAGTCGGATATGCAGGAGCGGTATCCCGAGTTATTCAGGTAAATTTCGAGTACGAAATTTTCATGAGGAGGGGATAGTTGTAACGACCCCAAATTCACTATTAAGGCTTAAGGGCCTTGAGTAGTGTGCCTGGAGGGCATAATGGGATTCTGTGTGCGTCTTTAACGAGTTTTATGCATGATTATGATTTAATGCGCGTTATATGACTATTTGATTATTTGAGATGCATGACTATGTGAATTAGTATGCATGTAGACCTGATTGTCTTAAAAAGAGCATAATTGTAATCTGGCCATTTTAGGGCATAACTGTGATAATTGTATTATGTGGTTTGCACATGTGTGTGTGGAGTTTTTATCGTGATGCACGCGGTGAGACGGTCTTAGTGAGCTATTTAGTCTAAAAGTCACAACGGGATTTTGTACCCGGCTCGGGAGGAGCCTAGGGGTACTTTGGGAATCTTATAGGGTGAGTTGTGAATGAGGGGTTATAGTTACTGGCAATTGAGTAACCTGGGTAACCATTTGTAACTGATGTGAGTAACAAGTTTTAGATAGAAAATGGTAGAAATGAAATAGAAGTGAAAGGACTTAAGTGCCCTTGAAGGTTTAGTTAGGAAGGGTTATTAGGAAGGGGTAAATTGGTCTTTTGGCAAGGGTAATAGACAACTTTCTGCTGGGTTATAGGGGGGGCACGGTTTGGGCATTGGGCATTTGGGGTGTTTTGATAAAGTTGGAAGAGAAGAGAAAGAAGAAGAAAGAAGGGTTAGGGCAAGAAGAAGAAGAGAAGGGGCTGAAGTGGGAGTCTAGGAGGAGATCAAGGAAGCCTTGGGTGGATTCTCCATTTGTGGATTTTGGAAAGGCTCGTGCTAGAGGACCGTGCTTGTGACCTTGGTGCATCAGGAAAGCTCGGGATACAGGTAAGAAAACCGTAACACCCGAGAATAGGGCATGGGCCCACTGTGTGATTGCAGGGCATGGCCCTAGATTGTGTTATTTGCAATTCTTTAACTTTAGATGAATTATTATATGCTTGAATGATTATCTTGAAATGTATTATACGTGCGATTGTAATGAAATGAACGGCTAAGGCCGAGAGCGGCGAAGGCCGGGTACGGCCTTGGGGCCGGAAGTAACACTCAACACATGGGATGCTATAGACAGGGTGGGACCCAAGGGATACCTGAGTTATCCTACGGTGAGGACCGAGACCCCAAGCTTTGGTTAGGCCTCTGGGGCGGCATGGCCGTGCTTGTTTAATCTGATGGTTTTCCTATTTATCAGTAAATTATGCCAGCTATATTATTTGCATATGTTATGTACAATTTGGGTTTTCTTGCTGGGCTTCGGCTCACGGGTGCTCCGTGTGGCAGGTAAAAGCAAGGAGTCAGTCAACCGGCCATGAGTATGGAGAGCGTGGGGGCGGCGGGTACATGTTCGGCCTGCCCGACTGCTTTGGTTGGGGGCATTTTTGTATATGGCTGTATTTACCATTCTTTTGATAGTTGATCAAGTGTAAATCTATTTTTGAATTGGAAATATTTTGTAAACCTTGTTTTGGGATCCCAGATGTTTTATACTTAACGCTTTCAATGAAGTTAAACATTTTAAAAGAGTACAGCCTTAAACATTGATTTATTCACACTTTTGGTTTTAGAAACCACCTAGAGTCAGTCAAAAGCACAATTTCTGTCTTAAACTCACTAAGTAGCGGC
The DNA here is from genome assembly GCF_963169125.1 of Humulus lupulus. NCBI lineage: Eukaryota > Viridiplantae > Streptophyta > Magnoliopsida > Rosales > Cannabaceae > Humulus > Humulus lupulus. The sequence goes on along the minus strand of NC_084797.1, from coordinate 106,732,071 downwards.
CCTAAGGTAGTAGGGCGTTACAACAAGGTTTAAGGATCAACTACATTCTTGATAGAACCAATACCCAAAATGACAATCACTCTTGAAAAACCTAGGGCTTTCGAAACCCATAACAAGAAAAGAAGAAACAAAACTTAGGATTGAGGGGAAGAACCATAGACTTAGAAAATTAACCCAAGGATCAAACAAGACAAGAAACCATACCTAGATTTTTCAAAACCTCCTTATTCTTCCTCTCTTTCTCCTTATCTCTCTTTCTCATGTTCTTTCTCTCCCTTTCTCTCTCTATGGTCGACGGTCCCAAGGAGCCAAAATGGCTCTTCTCTTCTGTCCTTCCCTCTTTATCTAACGTAAGGCATTTACTAGCCTAATGAAAAAAAAGGTAAGTTTCCTCTTCTTGATTATTTTCTTTCAGTTTTGTTTTATTTGATTTTATTTTAATTGGTAGAAAAATAAAGATGACAACCCCCTTTCCCATTTTAGCTATTGTATTCAATTTAATTGCCAACTAAAATAGGAAAAGAAGCACTCTCTTTCCCACCATGCTTCACATGCCCACCGTCTTTCCTCTTCTTTATTTATTTATTTTTTTTTCATTTTAATTAACTAAAATAATTCTAATAAAAGGAAATAAGAGTGTGTAGAAAATTCTATGCAAGTGCACCATGCAACCATGCACATGCACACACTTAATTACCAAGGTGCATCACTATACCTACCGTGCACCTTGGTGCATTCAACCAAAACTCAAATATTCACAAATTAAATTAAAAAATAAACAAAACAATTAACAATTAAATTCAAACAATTACTAACAATCAATTTAAGCAAATAAATTAAATAATTCACAACACTTAACAATTAAATAAAACAAAGCTCAAAATTAAATAAAAAAAAATTGGTGCGCTACATTAAATTTTGTAATAAAGTTTTGAATGACAAATATGTGGTAAAAGAAATGATGAAGTAATTACTAAGTGGTAACTAAATTATGCTTGCTGAATTTTTTAATGAGATAAGCATGATGGAATTATCGACTTTAAACGTCAAATTTTAAAAATACTACCACTTACTGTAGAGTCCCAGAACTTTACTTAGCTAGTTAGATAGTAGTAGTAGTAGTAATAGTAGCTAGTAGTAGTTATAGTATGACAGTTACTGTGGTTTTTGGTTCAAGCCGGGACTTAGTTGAACACTCGTAGCAACACTTATAGATTTTATAAGTTTAACCTATAGTTTAAGAATATTAATTATAACATAAGGTTTGATTAATATAGCTTATTATAAAGATGTCATTTATTATACTATAAAGTTTAGATAGAATTAATAAGATCATGACACTTGTAGTGTGCATGTTTATTTAAGGATTTAATTATAGTTTAAATAAAAGAAAGTTTTAGAAACTCTAGAATCTTTCAGGACCATTAAGAGCATGACACTTGTCACAATCTTGTTTATTTGAGGATTTAAGCATTTTAAGTGGATAATTAAAAAATAGAAGTTTCTAGAAGCTCTAGACCCTTCTAGAACTTGCGGGAATCACATATTACTCAGTCAAACCTGATTAATCATTTCAAATTATGTTGAAAAAGTGCAATTACGTGTTTAATATATATTCACGTATGCCGATATATCGCAGCATAGGGGCCGATATATCGCCTACGGAAGATACGAAAAACACGTCAACTTTGCATGAACGATCGAACCAGCCTCGGGAATACTGGAAGAGGCGATATATTACCTATAGGGGGCGGTATATCGGCCACACCTATGTATTTTTGAAAGTTGGGTTTTTCAATTTTAAAAATAGCCTTAACCTCTTGACTTGCCTCTCAACATTTTTGACCGAGTCTTAAGCACCTATTGAGTGAAAATTCAAATATTTTTCTCATTCTTCAAGCTGTGTTCGGAGCCTTCAAGCTGCTAGGGTTACTATAGAGTGATAAACACATGGGATGGGATAAAAGATTTATCATCTTAAGCTTTATAAACACTTGGGAAGTGATATATAGAGTGTGTTTTCAATATTGAGGTGTAGATCGGTTCTAGTACATCCAAAGGTATTCTTATTCTCAAGTTCATTTCTGTATGGTTCTTTAGTTTTCCTTAGTTTTCTTTACTCAAATCCTAACTCGTTGTTTTCGATTCTTTGTTAGGTATTTAAGTTCTTTGAACTTAAGGTTTCTTTTCAGCAAGCTTCTTCTTGGTGGTTTAGTTCTCTTCTTTATCATCTCTTATCTTTAGAAATACTCACCATTTTTATTGTTGGTTTTAGGAGTGTTCCAAATCCCCTCCTTGTTCTCAAATATCCGGGTGTTGGTAAGGAAAATAGGATAGATTTTGTATGTTTTTATGTGTTTATGCTATGATATATGTATGATATATTTTTAGTTTTTAAGTATATGATTTGTTTAGATAACAAACATATAATTTGTTTAGATAACAAACATACAACTTGTTTAGATAACAAGTCCCAATAATATATTCCTTGGGCATATGATTGTTTAGATAACGAGCCCCATAAATTTATATGACTTGTTTAGATAACTAAGCCCCGTAAATTTATCGGCATATGATTGCCTAGCTAGCAATCCCCAAGAAGTATGATGGCCATTATAATACATGTTTTTATAGTCATATGTTTTGTAGTCTTATGTTATGTTTTATGTTGTATGTGCTAGTAGATTTTCCTTGCTGGGCATTAGGCTCATTCCTTTATTTTTTATGTATGCAGGAGAATAGTTATGGCGGCAGAAATATTCTTGGTATCTTGGTTTGTGTATTAAGGATGAAGGGATTCGATGGACTGCGTGATGATTCAAGGACAACGTTATTTTTAGTCTCTTTAAATTATGATTTTATGTATTTTCCCCATTTAGCTTTGTAAACAATTTTCTTTAGTTTAAAGTTATGTTTTATTTTAAAACAATGGGATCACATACTTTGGAGTTTATGTATTTCAATATTTACTTTGGAGTTTTTAATAAAGTTATGAATATTCCTTATGTATGTTTTCTCAAAAATAGTTGTTATGTCTAATAGTTTTAATGGTCCAAGATCTTAGAAATAGTTGGGTCATTACACTTACGCATATTACATGCAAGTGTATTTCTACGTTAAAAAATATGCATGTTATTAAAACATATGGTTTTTATTTTGTAACAATCAATGATTGATGGTAGAATTAGCATTATTCTTTTATGATTTTATGTGAAATTATAGTATGTTTGTAATTATAGTGCAATTTGTGCCACGTGTGCATGAAACATGCACATGCAAGGTATGTATGTTGGGCATGAGTATTCTTACGTGATTTTAAAGATGAACGTTTGATTATGATTATAGGCTCATCATGACGTTTTTGCACTTTTTCTTGCTTGGACCTGAGATAAGGAAGTCAGATAGAATTGTGTATAATTTGTGCTATGGAAAGCGTAAGTTCTATGTTTTGATATGTCATGATAAGCCAAGCGTTATGAAAGGTGAAATTCCATGTTTGACATGTCATGATAAGACAATAGCTATAAATGTGTAATTTCTATGTTTTGATGTGAACTGTGATGCATGTGCTTGTATGATGAATGAAAAGAAGAGGTTGCTAGAGTGCTGAACGCGACGCAGCAAAGGAGTTACTAAGGATATGACGTAACTTAAATGGTAGATTTGCCAAGGTTATTGATGGACCTGAGATCCTGTTTACCTCATAGATGAAGTCTTACCAGCCTATGTCTCTACTGGTTACCTCAAGAAGTGACCAGGACAATAGAAGTGCCATGATCACAAAGAGTATGTTTATGATGTGTGATTGTGATGTATGACTATGTATATGTTTATATGAAGATGATAGGTTCTGCGTTGATTTGCGATACATGTTCTCTTACATTTTCTTTGATATTGTTGTATTGTTGTACTTCCTTATTGGGATTTTAGCTCACCCCTTTACTTTCCCCCTTTCAGGTAAACAATAGGGTTTCTCCTTGGCACACACTGTGATGTGGGGAGTTCCTATGTCTGAGTATGTATGGTGTGGGGTGTCTATGAACGTACAACGATCAATATGAGTGCTAAGAATTAAAAAAACCTCTGTTATGAATTTTATTTTTAATCACGTCAGTGGGACTTAAACTTTTATTTTTATTTTATTTCTGCATATTGCATAAAGACACATTATTTTTTCAACTATTGGGCCCAATATGCATGTTTTTACTAAGGCCCCACTGAGATTTTCCTTAAAATGACATTTTTATATTAACTAAGAGTTTAGTGATGTTTTATAAAAGAATAGAATTAGGGTGCGCTTTACATAATGTGATTTGGGGATTGATTTGTTGTTTATTTGAATATGTATTGTTTGTATAAAGTTGTATAAACATTGATTTAGGGATTGATTTGGAATTGAAAGTTTTTTATTTTGAGATTGTTAGATTGAATTTTGAATGATGAATTTATGTATTTCATTTTGTTTATGATTTGATTATCTTTTGGAGGAATATATAAAGAAGATGATAAAAATGATAAACTTTAAATAATCACTTAATTAAGTTTAATTTTTGGTTTTATTTTAATTATGTTTAAAATATAGTTCATAAAGTTTAATAAATGTAGTTTTCAACTTTTTATAACTTAAATGATTTTTTTTTAAATAATTATGCTCTGGACCAATGACGGATCGACATGTGGCATCCTTGTCATCACTTATAGTGATGGGATTACACAATACGATATTTTGGGTAGTTTTATTGCCATTTTTTGAGTTTGGGTATACATTAGTAACTACGTCAAAGGTTGAGTATTTAAGCCGCAACTAATCCTATTAATATATATATAAAGGGTGTGGAAAGAAAAATAAAGGGTGCCAATAACACACTTTGATTATTTAAAATTTATTTTATTTAGAATTTTTTTAAAATAAACAAATCATATACCATCTAATTTTAATATTTCGTATATTTTATATCGAATTTTGATAAGTATCGAATTTGTCTATTTTTAATTTATTATTAATCTACGATTATGAACTTGACTATTTATTTATATGTTTAGTTGATTTATTTTGTGTTTTTAGGAGCTCCAAAATATTATGGGTGAAAAATAATGAATTTAGGATGTTTTATACGCGACGGTTAAGCTCGATATTACTACTTTGAAACTTTATGCTCGATTTTGACATTGCTTCAGAAATCTTTTGATAATTATATCATAAATAGAAGTTGTTGATCTTTTTCTTAGCTTTCCTAATCATTTTGAATCGTTCAATTCTGAGTTATATCGAGAGAGTTATAGTTAAATTATCGTCAGTAGTTGTAGCACAGGAAAAACTTAGTTGCCAAGGAAATTGAAGAGAAGAAGGCAGTGACTCCAGGCCACGACCTAGACATTCCCAGGCCCCAAGGGCGATTTGGAAAAAAGTCTAAGCTGCGGCTGTAGCCTGCATTATGATTTTAAATCTTGATTTTAGGTCACCTTACAATTTAATTGTGATGAAAATAATGACCTAGGTTAAATGACTCACACGCTTGTTGGGTTTGTTGCTTAGATTAACTCTTCTCCATTAAAATTCATATTTTTGCTAGATTTAATCTAAGGTGTTTTTCCATTAGGTTCTTTTGTAAAAATAATTTGTTAAGAGCGCTTCAATTGAATAAAGTACATTAGTGAGATTTGGGATAATGACTGCTCATGTGTTATCTGGGGGTTAATAATTTAATTTGGAATAATTATTAATAGAAATCATTGTTAATTTTGAATGATTGTTGAAGGTAGAGAATTGACTCTTAACTGTTTCTTTAAATTGTTATTATTAGTACAACTACCTCGTTCATAATTTTACGTTATTTTTTATTTTTAAAGTTTAAAATCTTCTTTTAATTTTTTGTTTTGAATTTTGAATAATAAAATGAGTAGTTGTCTTCGTGGGTTCGACTTTTATTTACTGCTATACTGAAGTAGTTGAAAAAATTAAGTAATATAATATAATTAAATTTTTTACGGCATACGACATACATGAAATTTTAAAATATTAACTATATTCTTTTGACAACATTAATTGTATAATTTTAAACTAGCCACCATATATATTTGTTGTACCCTAATTTCAGCACGAGTCCTCCGCTCAGCTCGGGTACAGCTAGCAAATAAATATACAGAGAAATAACCAAGGAAATGATATTTGTTTATTATCCACATAATCAACTCCGGTTTCACATGGGAATGTGTTGTCTTAGGCGTTCTGGGTTTAACCTGAGCTACAGACATGGAGGTTGTGAAGCACGAGCTCATGATATTCGAATGGCTGCCGAAGTACGAGCTCGGAGAGATATCCAGCTTGTGACAATTCAAATATATTGCGTACCCGCGGATCCCCAAAGAATCGGGTACTTTATTACGATTATTTATGACAAGCTTTTCATATTTAATGTCCTAGATATTAGGAGACTATTTATTTTATGATCAAATCATATCCCGGTATAAATGAGAATTGTTTGTATTAAATGTAATAAATATGAAAATCCATGATTGACTCATGCGGTTACCCAAACCTGTCCATAGAATTTCTCTATAAATACTGAGAATATTGGATAGGGAGAGGGACGATTATGCTGTAATAATGAAACTCTGCCAAAATAGAGAGAGAAACATCAATAATATAGACTCGTTGATTAGGTGGATTTTAACCACTGAACCACGTAAAAAGATTTGTGTTCTTGTGAGTTTATTTCATATTTCAGTTTATTCTTAAGCGCTAATCAACCTTATAATTTCTAAAATACACTGTTGGTGAAAAACCACTTCAACAATTTGGTGCTTTCATTGAGAGGACGAAATTAGTGTTTTCATCAAAATCCCGGTCAAATCTCATCATGGTGGTCACTCACTCAATGCACGAAAATGAGATAGAACAGCCTGGTGGGCTGGAGGCCCATCATACCGTTGTTTCACATGAGCATGGCCTTGAAGTTCAACAATTTCCAGGAAATAAATTGGCGGGTCATGGAGATACTGGGAGTTCGACGTCATTGCCACCAAATCCAAACCCAGACTACTTAATGCAGTTGAGTTGGAAAATATCCAGTTAAGAAGCCATCTTTCTAAGGCAAACAGACAAATTGAGGAGGTTTTGGCTCAGTTACCCCCTCTTGCAACTGACGTTAATGTCAGAAAGAGGCAAAGTGGGTCTCATTAGTCCCACAAGAATAGCCGATCCAAACCAAGTCGGTCAATCAAAATTTCCACCCCAAGTTCTATGGCTACAGCGCGAGATCGCCAAAATGCTCAACCTAGAGGCCCTCATAGGGGTCATCAACACGTTAGTCGATCGGTTAGAACCGCGACCCCAAGTTCGGTGTCTCCTTCACATGCACCTGGGAATAACCATGGAAACCCATGAGGAGGAGCTGGGATAGGCTCACAGAGACAGAATGTTCCAGCTAACCCTTCTGTGTCACGATCAGATCGTAAGGCGCAGAGAGCTAGAAATAATGGGGCAGAACAGAGGCATGCTAATTTAGTTCACCATGATGGGACAAGGATTGCCTTGCCAGTAAGGCGTCCCCCGTCACCTATTAGACATCCAACACCACCTCGGCCTATGCAGGACATTCCTGCTTATGGAGACAGTAGAAGAAACCCTCCTCTGTCTGCCCATACTGTAATGCCCCGGATTCTCTATTATGGTTAATGGCTGGATTAGTAGGCCGGGAGGGCCATAATTGTTTAATTACGCCATTAAATGTGTTTATGCATGTTTATGAGAATTATATTAAAAATAATGTTAATTGTATGCATGTCGATGATATATGTTGAGACCACATTATGATGTGGGTTTGTTCGAGCTATTCGACATGAGACGATCGTAGAATATTAAAGTAGTGGTTTAGTCACAACAGGTGTAAGAGCCGGGGCTTAGGTTGAGTCTCGGGGTGTTTTTAATGATTAGAGCGTTACCGGGAGATAAAGGGTAACGGGTTGTGAATTATTGGTGTTTGAGATTATTGAGAATAGCGGGAATTGGAGAGCGTTAATTATGATTAACGGGATAGGAGGAAAGTACCAAATATGCCCTTGGGAGCCTTTAGAAACTATTAATTGACCTAGGGGTAAAATGGACATTTCACCCCTAGGATAGATATAACTCTTGATGGCTGAAGAAAGTAGTGGAAAAAACAGAGTATGCAAAGAGTTCTCCCGTACCTTCTTCTCTTCACCTTTCTTTGTCGTTTTTGAACCAATTTTGAGGATTCAAGCTTGGGAAGCAAGCCTTGGGAGTTTGGGAGTGTGTTCCACCATTGAAGACCATCATAAGTCGAGCCTTGGGTAAGTTTCTAACCATGGCTTTCTCTGGTTTGCCCTGTTTTGGTTTTGTTTTGCAGCTGAGATTACTAGGGTGAATTCATGGTTTTTGTTGGGAGTTTTGGCTAGGGATCCCATGCTTGTGATGTTTGGGGTGTGTTGGGATGGTTTTTGGGTTCATTTGGCATCAAGAATAGGATTTGGAAGCTTGGAAATCGAGTTAGAATCGAAGGAGTTGAAGAAGGTCGGTTCAGGGGAGATTGGGTCTGGAGGTAGCGCTACAGCGCCCACCTTAGGGCACTATAGCGCTCCTTAGGAGGCTTTCTGGCGCTTGGGAGGTTCTGTGTATAGCGCTGTGGTGCTAGGGGTTGAGTGCTGTAGCGCTACCCTGTTCCTTCTAAGTCTCGTTTTGAGTGTTTTTAAGGGTTTTTGACTTGGGGTTTCAATCCTTAAGGCCCGGGACCGAATCTACTCACCGTGTGGGCATGTTTCGAGGTCCCGAGGGTGGTGCTTAGGTTAAGACCCTATTATTGTGGATTCTGATTAATGGAGTTTATAATTGGTTGTGATTAGGTAACCGCTAAGGAACTAAAAGATCGATCGTTCTCAGGGGTCGTCTTTATCATACTTCTCGCTCGAACTTGAGGTAAGAAAACAGTGTATGGATACAGTTGCACCCTCTACAGGTATATGACATGCATGGTTTGATTTTGAGGCATGTTGGTTGAAATATGTGAACGTGGATTGCATATTAAATGCTAATGAACGCTGATTACCTGTTTAAGACACTGACTAGTCAGGGACCGACTCTAAAGTCGATGATCACGCATTGAATGGCTCTATGGCATTAATGCAGGACCGACCCTAAGGTCGAAGAACTTATAAGCGCTTGCCTGGTCTACGACCAGATAACTATAGCCAAGGTACATGACCCCGGTGACCGTTAGTCACATGTCTAAGGGACGTTGTCCATAGTTTCGACTCTAGAGTCGTGAGGAAGGTTATGTTGGTGACCAATCACCATGCACCTGTCCTAAACAAGCTTATGAAAGAATCACTTATCAGTTAAGCCCTGGTGACTATATCGTCACATGGCTAGAGGGAGCGATGCTCATTATTGTGAATTTTGGCTATTGTCACCTATTTGCTGGACTGATAGTCCTGAATGGTTATTATGATCGCTGTTGATATCATATCATGTTTTATTGTGTTTTCTTGCTGGGCCTTGGCTCATGGGTGCTATGTGGTGCAGGTAAAGGAAAGGAAAAGCTTAACAAGCCCTAAGTGGAGAGCTTGGGTGATGTTGTGTACATACAGGGCCGCTTGACCGCCACGGTCAAGGAGTTCTCAGAGGGACTAGGGGTTTACCCTATTTTTGCCGCTTAGGCCGGCGGGGATTGTAAATTTGGAACTGTAGTGACTCTTTTGTATTACGAACTACTTGTAAACATTTTGAAAGGCTCATGAGCAGTTTGTTTACTTAATGAAATGTACCCTTTCCTTTTTGCCGGTTTTTCACCTTAACCTGATATTGACACTTAGATCACGTTTTTAACCAAAGGACTCGGGTAGCGGGTCAAATTTCTGGTTCACCGTAACTGCTCTGGGGTAACTAGGGCGTTACACATACCTACGTCCCACGGACACATGTTGAAAATCCAGATCCTCAGCCTCAACTGCAAGCTGTAAGCTTTGCAAATGGAAGTTATTGGACTAAAAGTCATCGAAGTGGTAGGTCTGAGGGTGATCTAAGAAATCATCTAAGTTCGGCACAAAGCCCTCGATACAATTCACAGCCTGATCTGTGTGATCGCCTGAATTCGCAAAGAAAAAATTCAGGTTGAGATGAGGATGTTAGTCACACTTGTCAAGAATGAGGTCCTTTCATAGTATGTAATAAAGGGAATGCCCCACCAAACCAAGCTCGAGCTTGGAGGGACAACAACCCATCAAACACGTACAACCGGATGGGAGCTGTTGAACAACCCCAAAATAACCTAGGGACTAGGGACCAAACCCTCAAGAGGTTAGCTTAGATGGAGGAGAAAATGAAGAAGCTTCTATCTGAAAAAGACAAAGACAATTGTGACTTAGAAGATGAGCTCAAGCTTTTCACTCCAAATATTGCGGCAGCCACATATCTGGTGGGCTTCAGAATGCCACACTTGTTAAAGGTTGACGGAGATGGGGATCCGTCTGATCACCTTGGGATGTTTAACACTATGAAGATGGCCCACAACGTCGGACCTGATCTAAGGTGCATATTATTTCACTCAACTCTGATTGGGCCAGCCAGGCTGTGATTTAAACAATACAAGAGGCATTCAATTAGCTCGAGGAAGAAGTTTTCTGCTGATTTCAAGAGAGCATTCAGGGCTTCCCAGACAACTCGGATTAATTTTGATTCATTGGATAATGTAAAGCAACAACCCGGTGAACCGTTGAAGACATATCTAAGTAGGTTTTCCAATGTCGCTACACGAGCTAGAGATGCCGATGATAACCCCAAGTTCATGGCAATGAGGACAGGAATCCTTGTTGGAGGCGATTTATGGAAAGAATTATAGAGAAAATGAGTTAATATTGTGGACGAGTTCTTGTCACGAACTCAAAGATGGGTTAACTTATAAGAGGTGCAAGCTTCTATCGTAGGAACCAGCCAGAACCCTGTCCAGCCCGTTGGAGCGATAACGGATGTTGCATCTACAGCTCAAACCATTACCCAGAATAACCAAGGGGGAAATAATAAGAGGATGGAAAATGGTGAGGGCGACCAGAGCAGAACAAAGAAAAATAAGTCCGGGTAAAAATTCAAGCCTGTTTACGCAACCTATACCGATCGCATGGTTACTAGGGAGCGCATCTTCCTAGCCAATTCTACTCGCCTTCCATGGAAGAAGCCAGAACCATTGAAAAACCAAAGAGCGAAGAGAGATCCTTCGAAGTTCTGCCAATTTCACAATGATATTGGTCACAACACCGTTGACTATAGACGGCTGAAGGATGAGATCGAGCCCCTTATCAGGGAAGGACCTTTGGCCCAATACGCCCAAAATTGAGTGGTCCCTAGTCAGCCCGCTGGACAAAACCCTCCACCAGCTCGTGAAGCTCCAATGAATCAAGCTGGAGTTCAAGCGAATCAGGACGACCCTCCTACGATAATAGGGGGAAATATAGCCACCATTCCAGGAGGACCCCATCTGGCAGGCACGAGTAGAGGTGCCCAGAACAGGTACATTAACGAACTAAAATCCCATAACGGAGTGGAGTTCATCCTAGAACAGAAGTTATCAGAACAATAGCGATTGGAAAAACAACCAATCATATATATAGAAGAGGTATAGAAGAGGATGCTAGTCACATCCAGTTCCCACATAATGATCCTTTGGTCATAGCCGTTTAGCTCGCCAATCGAAGAGTACGGAGGACACTAGTAGATAACGGGAGTTCTATGAATCTTCTTTTTAGGTCTACCTTGGAAAAGATGGGGTTGTCTGTAATAGAACTGAAGGCGACGTCAATGGTTCTATACAGATTTTCTAGTGAAGGGTTGGCTGTCATCAAAATGATTGAATTAATGGTAACATTTGGAGAACGCTCGCAAACTATCTCTAAGTTATTCGAGGTCGTTGTGATCGACTGTCCAGCTACGTACAATGAAATTTTGGGCCGACCTGCATTGATGACATTTGATGCCATAACCTCCATCCGCCACCTAGCAATCAAGTTCCCCTCAGTTGTAGGGATATGCACCGTCAGAGGTGATCAACTCACTGCCAAGGAATGCTATAGCATTTCTATGAAGGGAAAATCACAACCCGGGCAACAAGCTATGGCCATAAGTGACGGAGGTGAGGAGTCCCAGGAAGTGGAAGACACTTGTGGGACAGAAGAACCTCAAGAAGCAAAGGATAAAGACGTTGTCCCACATGATGACATTGACCCACGAATGGGCGAGGACAGGTCAGAGCTCCAGGCCATTGGGGAGCTCGAGGAAGTAAGTATAGATACCAAAGAGGCTTCAAGAGTTGTTAAGATTGGGAAAAATCTTGATGACAAAAGGAAGAGGCAGCTGATAAATTTCTTACAAAAGAATTTGGACATCTTCGCCTGGACACATGAAGACATGGTGGGAATAAGCCCGAGTGTAATCATGCACACTCTAAACTTAGACAAGAACATGGTTGCAAAATCCCAAAAATAGAGGTGTTTGGGAACAGTCCGAGCTGAAGCACTAGAGGAAGAAGTAGCTCGACTGTTAAAGTGCGGGTTTATTCGTGAAGCAAAATAACCAATCTGGGTTGCCAATCCCATGCTAGTCCCAAAGCCAAATGGGAAATGAAGGACCTGCATCGATTTCTCTGACCTAAACAAAGCTTGACCCAAGGATTGCTTCCCATTGACAAGGATTGATCAGTTGGTAGATGCCACGGTTGGTCACGAGCTCATGTCCTTTATAGATGCGTATTCTGGATATAACCATATCGCGATGAATCCTGCCGACCAAGAACATACTAGCTTCATGACCCCGACTAATGTATACTATTATAAGGTCATGCCTTTCGGGTGAAAAATGTCAGAGCTACATATCAGCGATTAGTCAACAAAATGTTTGTTGATCAGATCGGGAGGAATATGGAAGTGTATGTCGACGATATACTTGTCAAATAAAAGACTACCAGTAACCATGTATTTGATTTGAAAGAATGTTTCGAGATCTTAAGGAGGTATGGTATGAGGCTGAATCCCTAGAAGTGTACTTTCGGAGTAGCATCGGGAAAATTTTTGGGGTTCATAATCAATACGAGAGGGATAGAGGCGAATCTTGATAAAATCATATCACTGTTAGAAATGCCCTTGCGCAGGTTGCGCAAAGAAGTTCAAATCCTAACTGAAAGGGTGGCAGCTTTGAATCGTTTTATTTCGAAATCCACTAACAAGTGATTGCCATTCTACAACTTGCTAAGGGGAAACAAGAAATTTGATTTGACTGAGGAGTGCGAGAAGGCATTCCTCGACCTAAAAACACACTTGGTCGAGTCCCTAGTATTGTCCAAGCCTATGTTTAGAGAGCCTCTATTCCTTTATTTGGCAGTGATAGAAAATGCAGTCAGTTCCGTGTTAGTTCGAGAAGAAGACCGTGCTAAAAAACCAGTGTTTATATAAGCAAGAGATTTCTCGGAGCTGAATCACGATATCCACTTATATAAAATATGGCATTCTGTCTAATATTAGCTTCCAAGAAGCTCCGACCATATTTCTAGTCCCATTCAATCAACGTCATGACTAACCAACCTTTAAGGCAGGTATTGCAAAAACCTAAAACGTTAGGACGTCTTTAAAAATGGGCAATTAAACTCAACCAGTTTGAGATATTGTATGTGCCACGGACCTTAAGGCCCTTGCTGATTTTGTGGCTGAATGCACCGGATTTCAAGAGTTGTGGAAAATATTCATAGATGGGTCATTGAATGAGAATGGATCAGGAGTTGGGATCATATTAATCACTCTAGAAGGGCATCGATTCCATATTGCTCTTAGATTCGAATTCGAAGCATCTAACAATGAAGCTGAATATGAGGCCTTACTGGCTGGACTAAGAGTGGCGAATGAGCTCAAAGCGAAGGTCATTCAGTGTTATAGTGATTCTTAGCTCGTGGTTAATCAGGTGTTGGGGGAGTATCAAGCTCGAGGCACCAAAATGGTGGCTTACCTTGCTAAGGTGAAGGGAGAGATATCCGAGTTTGAGTACAATACTGTTGAACAGATACCTCGCGAGCAGATCTCTAATGCTGACGCTTTGGCAAGGCTTTCCACCACCAAGGAAGCTGAGACTTTGAATGTAATGCTAGTGGAGTTCTTGGAGAGTCCGAGAGTGATAGAAAAAATGGTAGAGGTCGAGATGATCTACACAAGACTAACTTGGATGAACCCCATAATGGAATACCTCACAACGGGAAGGCTACCCGAGGAAAGAAAGGATGCAAGAAAAGTACTCTATCAAGCTCCGTGGTCATTCATTGCCTCTCCTATGGTGTTTTCTGCCTGCGGATGCTAAAACCATTCTGGAAGAAGTGCATGAAGGCTTTTGTGGAGATCATGCTGGGGGGCAAAACTTAGCATTGAAAATATTGAGGCAAGGCTATTTTTGGCCCACCTTAACGAAAGACTCCATCTCGTATGTTCAAAAATGTGACAAATGCCAGTGCTTCGCCATAGTTGCCTGAGCTGCTCTAGTCAAGCTAACGATGATCTCATCCCCATCGCCATTTGCAGTGTGGGGAATCGACCTAATAGGATCCTTACCATTGGGCAAGGGAGGAGTATATTACGTGGTGGTGGCAATCGACTATTTCATGAAGTGGGTAGAGGCCGAACCTTTGGCGACCATCACCTTAAAGAGAGTCCTGGACTTTGTGGTGAAGAATATTGTATGTTGGTTTGGGCTTCCTAGAAAGATCATGTCGGAAAATGGCACCCAGTTCGACAGTGATCTCTTCACTAACTTCTGTGAAAACTTCTGTGAAAAATACGACGTTATTAAGAGTTTCTCCTTAGTAACATATAAACAGGCCAATGGGCAGGTCGAGGTTGTGAACGAAACCCTAAAGGCCAGCCTTCAGAAAAGGTTAGACGAGGCCAAAGGAGTATGGCCCGAACAGCTCCCACAAGTACTTTGGGCATACCAAACTTCTCACAGAACCTCCACAGGAGACACTCCTTTCTCCTTAACTTTTGGAAGCGAGGCCATCCTTCCAGTCGAAGCTATAGTAACCACTCACAGGAAAAATACATTTAGCCAGGAACATAATGATGAATTACTTAATGCATCTCTCGACCTGATTGATGAGAAATGAAAGGATTCACAGTTACAACTCGCCCATTATCAACAAAACATCACTCGTTACTTTAATTTTAAAGTCAAGAGACGTAGTTTTGGATTAGGCGTCCTGGTTCTCGGATAGGTTTTTCTGGAGAATAAGGATCCCATGGACGGCGTTTTAGGCCCGAACTAGGAAGGACCATATTAGATTATGGAAGTTTTGCATGAAGGAACCTTCAAGATAGCTGGACTGAATGGGGAGATAGTCTCGCAAACCTGGAACGCCATGCATTTAAAAAAGTATTATCAATAGTACAATCATCAATGTAAGACTTAATTATAAAATCCATTTAATTAAATAAAAGATGAATATTTAAATAATTTTTCTTGTTAAGGTTATCTTAGCTCGGGTGTTGATGTTTGTAAAAGCAACCAAGAAAGTCTCTACATTATGGTTAATTGGGGGATATATAACCTGAGGTGGATCAGAATAAGATTGCTGGATAAGCTTAAAATACTTAAGACCCTGGACACAACCAGGTATAAAACTACCCTCGATACAACCAGGTTAAGAACTTAGAAGCTTGGAAAATTGAATATTCGATGGCTTTTTAAGAGCTTGAGATGTCAATAAGCCTAGCACGAACTAAGTTTTAATCATTTAAAACCCTGTATACAACCAGGTACAAAACTTGGAAAGTTGAGAAAATTGTTTAAAATCAAGGGCTTTTTAAGGCTTAAGTTGTCAATAAACCTAACACAAACTAAGTTTAAAAATATTCTAAATCCTGGATAGAACCGGGTCCAAGGCCTGATTTTTAACAGGTGTGATATAAATCAACACACAGAGTTTGGATATAAACGAGCTCAAAATATCTATCCCAATCTAAAAATTGATTCCTAAAATCTCGAATGTACAAGTCTAAGAAGTCATAAACATGAGAGATAATAAAGGAAAGATAAATAGATAAAAAGTTAGATATATAAATTGAAAATAAAATTGTCCCGAGGAGAAAAATCTCGAACTGAGCCCAAAGGAAATTTTTTACAAACAAATATAAGAAACAAAAACAAAAGGAAAAAAAAAGTATCACTAAGCTCCTCCAAGTTGCTCTGAGGATGTAACCTCTTCGCCTTCCTGCTCACACGCCGCAAAAGCATCGCCCGTTTTTGAAGGTTCTAGCAAGATCCGAGCCTTGAATTTTCCTAGGTACAGATCCCACAGCATGGGAGCCATGAAAGAAAAGTTCCCATCCTGGTTAAAGGCCCAGCAATAGTATAACATATCTTCCATGGACGACAAGGAGGCTGCCTTCTCTTCATTGACTGCAACCTCGACCTCGAGCAGTTTTGCTTTGGCTTCATCAACCTCTGCCTGGAGTTGTAGAGTTTGAGCCTGGAGAGCAGCCAAGGCAATCTTTGCAGCCTGCTCGCTTTCTTGAGATGAGGCAAGGGCAAACTTGGCATCATATTGTCTCTTTTGAGGAACAGCAAAGGCAGCTTTGGCAGCATGTTCGCCTTCTTGAGTCGCTGTCATTTTTGGCCTGGAGCTCATCGTTTTTAGCCCTAGCCCAGGCTATACTGCGATATTGAGCCAGGGCAGACTACAAAATAACAGGGCAAGTCAAATATATCCTTAGACGCGATTAAGAAATATATCACCAAGGAAGGATAACTTATAGTAAGGTTGTAACACCCTGGATAACCAAGACCGTTACACTATGTGGTTGAAATAGAGCGAGACTGGCTAATGAAGTCATTTGATTAAAAAAGTGAATTTAACGATACAAACAGGTTAGGTTTAAAATATTTTGGTTATAAATGACTAATTTTCAATTAAATACATGTTTGGTAAATGGGATCCCAAATCAAGGTTTAAATAACGTAATTACAGAATTTCCAAAGCTTATAAATAACCAAGCCACTCTAATGGAAAAATACACGTTTTAGGTTCTCGTTCCTGTACAATTCCTCGACAGTGGCGGCCGAGCAACTGACAATGTACACCTCGCCCCAGGGCTCTCCAATCCATGGTTAACTTGCCTTACCCTTGCTCTTACCTGCACCACGTAGCACCCGTGAGCCAAGGCCCAGCAAGAAAACATAACATTTAAAACACAATTACTAATAACATTCAATTATTTCACAAAACATATCCAGGTACTCAACAATACACAACATTCACCCATTCAACGATAATATTCAACAAGCTAACAATCTACCACACAACTAACCAACATATCATAATCATCATAATAATTGCACTCAAATCACATGATAGTTAGGGTCGAAAACTTAGGTCGCACCCTCTGTTTAACCCACTGACTCCGGCCCACTTAAACCGAGCTCAGTGCATAATAAGTTGTCCTCGGCTACCAGTGGCCGAGCCGTGCCCTGTGCACAAGTGTAAACTCCGGCGCTCTTAGGTTGCACGTTTACAATTTACATGCCGTGATGCCATCCATTTATAATTAACATGGCATAATACCATCCTCTTTAAAGAGCATACAAAACAGGGAACCCTTAATCCCAATATAAATTCCACAACCGGGTGCAGTTTTCTTACCTTTAATTCCAAGAGCTTTAATTTGGAGAGACGACCCCCCGAGCACGATCCTACCTCGGGCCCAAGCGTACACCTAGTCATAACCATGATAAAGGATTCCATCAATAATTGCGTAACGGTTTTCGGATAGATTTCTAGCCTCTCGGACATCGAATTCCACCAAACACGGTAGTGGGGTCGATCTCGAGCACCAAAGGTTAGGTTCCCACGCTTAAAAACTCCAAAAGGCCACAAATTCCCTTAAGGGCTGCAGCCCTAAGACCTGCGCCGCGGCCCGCCCCCTAAAATAGAGGCTAGGCCTCTCAGACCACTGACACACGCCGCGGCCCTGCCCCTGTGGCGCCGCGGCACTCCCTTATCTCAGAGCCCTCCTTGCTCTTGTTTGCTCCGATGGGCCACGAAACTCTAGAACAGAGCCGCGGCCCAGCCCCGCGAACCAAGAAAAACCACCATTTTTAATATTCAAACCTCACCGAAATCCACCCTAGACCATCCCAATAACATAATTCAATCATCACAACTCTCTGCACATGCTTCCAGCAAGAAAACCCAACAGAAATCTAGTCTAGGAACCCATCAAAACAACATTTCAACCTTTTGAACCCACACACTCAATAACACTCAAACCAGTCATGAAAACACCAGAATTCCGACATTAAATCATAATTTCAAACTTACCTTAACTACAGAACAAGTTCTTTAAGCTATTTCTGGGCTAACTCCCAAATTCCTAGCTTCAATCCAATCTTCATTTTCAAAACCCACAAATTTCTTTGAATTCAACCAAAGTCTCAGAATTCTAACCACCATACATAAAACTTACAACTTACCTTAGATTCTAGTTAGTTTCCCTAGCTTCCATTGAGTTAATCCTCCAAATCCTCAGCTCAAATCACTGAATTCCAGCCAAATCCCCTTTGTTTTCTGAAGTTTTCCTTAAGAGAAAAGAAGAGAGAAAAGGGTCGGTTTAGCTTTTGTTCCACTGCTTTAAAAAATTTACTTAGTCTATCCTTAGGTACTTGATTCAATCCCAAGGCTCGGGGTACCGAAAACGTCCCCGAGGGCAAAATGGTAAAATTCCCCAATATTCCCACTTAGGCTTCCTAAACTCAAATATATCTCCAATTATTTATTTTCATAACCCGATAATCCAAATAATCATCTAATACCCGAAATACCCCTTGACTTGCCCCAAGTCAAGTATCAGGTCCCGTTGTGACTTTCCCGCTACTTGCTCCCTAGGATCGCCTCGTGCCGAGAGCTGCAAACACATATATCCACATAATAATGTGGTCATAATAGTTTATCACAAAATCACATTTATGCCTTAACGAGCCAAAATTACAATTATGCCCTTACAACCAAACAGGGCGTGCATGCTTATCAAATACTCATAAACATGCTTTTCACATAATCTTGCATATCACACCTCTAATTCACACAACTTCCAATTATGCCCTCCCAGCACACTAATCAAGGCCCATAAGCCTTATTAGTAATTTTGGGTCGTTACAACTATCCCTTCCTTACATTAATTTCGTCCTCAAAATTTACTTGAGCAAATCAGACAATAAACCTCTTACCTCTGACTATAATTCCAAAGGTCCAACGCTTTTACTCTTAATCTTCAATAACACTCAAGGGTGAGTAACGATCTTGTTCCACAAGATCTTATCTGACAACTATACCTTCTTTAACTTTTACTTATACATCAGATCTGCAGAAACTACAGAGTCTGCTTACTTCACAACAATTGCATCATTAACTTATTTTCACTACCAGAAATACTAATAAGTCATCACCCCTACCAGGGTGAGCTCAGCTTATAGGCCCCCAGCCTAAACCTTGGTATAACCTCAGAATTCATGTTGAATCGGGAGTCAGAACTCCCCTTCTTTTTCCAAAACAACATACTTTCCCTTGTCTGCACTTATTTGGAGAGATACAAATCTCTCATCCTGGAACATTGTATTTTGAAGTTAACAATTTTCAAGTTCTTATGTCCTTTAAGATAGGCAGACACTCCTGCCTTAAGTGTTCCAACAACCTCTTTAGTTCCCCCGGAATCAATACTGAACTACAGTATCCACTATCCTTCACTTCCTTACTTTGCGTAGTACTCCTTGCTTTTCGTCTTACCAAGTACTAAGCCGTGTCACCCTTGTTGTACTCCAGCATTCATCACTGTGACTAACTCTTCAAGGATTACAGTGTCCTTAGTGTCTCCAGTGTTCACACTCTTAACACTTAATTCCTTAACATAACTGTTAAGCCCTCAGATTGCTATCCTATCTGCAACAAATCAGTAATTTCAGATTCCCACTTGGTTCTCTTCGTTCTCTGACCCCTTTCCAAAACATGGAAAACTAATGGATCTCAACTTAGCATTAGCAATGCTCTACCCCATTACTAATTTATACAAACCAAATTATGCTGACTCATTCAGCTGAGTTACAATTTTCCCCCTGTTCAATCACCTTATTTATAGTTCAATGTGGTCCATTCCTATGATCCACCACCATATCACTTTACCTCTCAATGTTCAAGTACATTGAATTCTGTCCTCGCTCAAACCTTCTGGTACAACACACCCTAGGGAGTGGAACGATGTCCATTTAGAATTCCCATCTCCACGCCAAACTTCTATTGGATCATTCATCCGATCCTGATACCCTAACTCATAATACCTTGACAGGGTTCTTCCCTATTTCCTCCTAACCATCATTTTTGATTTCGTTGTCCAAAGGAACACATACCTGCTCATTACCACACACTAAGGCTATACCAATCTCAATCATTGCCTTGTCAAGTCCATTATAACCCATAACATTCTTTTTAGCTGACACACATTTCCCAAATAAAAGATCCTCCTACAATCAAATCTTTCCCTCGCAC
This sequence comes from Humulus lupulus, assembly GCF_963169125.1. NCBI lineage: Eukaryota > Viridiplantae > Streptophyta > Magnoliopsida > Rosales > Cannabaceae > Humulus > Humulus lupulus. Next base: position 106,711,498 of record NC_084797.1, on the reverse strand, counting down.
AGCCGAGGATTCCAACAACAACCATCTATCCATTATATTTCACTAAATCTTGGTCTCAACGTTATCTTTCTTACAAATGACCAAACGCTCATTACCTTACTCTATGCATACCCTGCCTACCTACCACTTCTGGTATATCGACCATGTTTCCATTTTACCTACTGCGAGACGTGATCCATCCTCACATCAGCTTGAGTCTGGGCGTGCCCAACCTGTGGTGCACCCTCACAGTATCATATCCTTATCATAGGTTAAGTCCTTTATGCTATCCCTCTATACTCGACCATAACACGCATATTCCTGCTTCACAAAGTGCTATCAATTCTTACCCTGTCTTCCGAATTTTCAATCTGACACTATCCAGTCGATCTAATCTTCAAGTTATACTATTCCTTTAATTTCTGATGTAGCTGCCTGCGAAGTTACTTATGTGGTAGATGACACACTTACCAATCTTGTTGTGCTTCCTGTCCTTCAGACGTTCTTCAGTAGCTTCTTTGTAACTTCAAACCAAATCTCTTCATACCTGACCCCTCTTCTTCCTGTAGCACTATTCTGAATACCCCTAGCGAGACCAAACTGACACTACATAGAGCCTTACCTGTGACCCTACTTTCTTAGTGCTAACGTCTTCAGCGTAATAGTCGCTCGCTTCTTATTTTGACTGGAGAGTAATCTGACATACCACCCGTAAACTTGAAGGAGACTTGTCCATACCGCTCTTATATTCCCTACTTGAAGAGGCTGAAGCTTGAACTAGTTAAGAACCTTTGTTACCAATTCCTCAAACCCTACTCAGTACAAGTAGTAATTCCATAAATGTCTCTTTCCTTGATCTCCAGCTGGTAATAACCAGATCGTAGATCAATTCCCGGAAACATTGTCATGTTTAATAGCCGAGTATGTAAAATTCTTCATCCTTAACAAACGATACCGACAATTCCCACAATATGAAGCTCTGACTAATCCAAGGTCAAATTTCTTCAACTACTTCAGTAATTCTTTCTGTCAACAAGTACCGTCTTCCACAACGTTCCTGATGTCAAACCTACCTGTAGCCTGACCTTGAAGTACACCCAACCTTTCCTTATATACCCATCTGAATCTCCTACTGATCATCTTAGTTCCCATTCTGTCCAATTGAAATACTCCAACTGATATCCCCTACAATCCATGGTTGTCTCTTAACAGATTCACTCTCACTCTGGTCCATGTCAAGGCTTCTATATGACGAGCTCTATTGCTCTCCCCACGAACCTCTCGATTACTTGTATCCCAATTTCTCTTCCAGAAGTGTCTAATTCCTTCTCAACAAGCACTAATACCTTCAGCCCGCACAGTACCCTTGAGGCACATTCTCAACATCGAATTTCCCCCAGCTCGCTATATAACCCAAATACATAAACTAGTCCATCAACTTATCATCTTCGAGGAACTAATCTCGAACTTCTTCTATAGCAAAACATCCTAGTCTTCTGTTTCCCTAACCATGGGAAATCCATCCCAACATATCAATTCATTCATATAGAAATCGTACCCTCACCTGATATCCTTCCAGGTGACGTCCTCTGCCTCAGGTGCATACCAAACAATCTCACTGGTTCCCGTCACCATCCTGACGACTACCATTACAGTCAAACCCCCATCTTATCAGAATTCAAGTGCCATAGCACTGCTTGGGATTCTTCTACCTCGGTTGCCAATAGTGGGTCCTGACTAAATTCCATCAATGGAAGTATTGTCTTTTGCATCTCCTACCCTACGACATTCATGCTCTAACCTCATTTCCCCAAATCACAACTAACATGGCCCTCATTGCCGCCGAAACACAAACGAAGATCTCATACATTGGAGCAACCCTAATACTCTAACCCATACCAGAGTTTGACCCTAAACCGAGCCGTCATTTCCACCTACCTCCACTCGTACCAACCTTCCAAAATGAGTTACTCAACTCACAAAACTCATTGATATACACTATTGGTACCCTTTTCATTCCAAATCAAACTTATAAGCCTATTAGTCTTCGTAGCTCAGACTATGCTTTTATAACCTCTTTTATCAAATCACCATCTGAGTTCTTTCCAACTCATTATGCCATTATCTCGGTCCCAATATCATTTCCTGGCATCCTTCTGCCACCAGTACTTAGCACAACTCCTTCTTTATAACCTCTCATCTTCATATTTCCAAGGAAGCTTTGCCCATCCACTACCCAATTCTTAAGCAAACCTGAATTTTCCTCCTCAAACCAGAGGTCAATGCCCTTTTTGGCCTTCCATTTAAGTCTCTTTATCTGCCTGTATCCTTATATTAAACCCACATCTTTTACTCACATGCTAGTGAACATCTCTGCGACTTTCAGGGGCAGATGGAGGCTTCCAAGCCCAACTATCACCTGCAACCCTCCTGTAATCCAATGCCCAGTCTACTTAACCATTCTGGATGCAAACAATCTGAGTTCATCCACCACCGCTGACTAAGCTCCTCAGCCTTGAGGTTCACACTCCGAACCAAACCACATCCAGGTCCAAATAACCACAATATTCATGCACACATAAAGTATAATAAACATTAATTCACAATTCTACGCATTTAGCTGCCCAATTTACTACTACCATGTTTATTCACACTCTATCATGCTTCCTACAAGCCAATAAACAAGCATAACATATTAATTCAACTTGGGCATTCACCCACATACAATCGGTATGCAAACCATTATCCAAATATTCATTCACATGCAATAGCAATGCTGATCAGCATGCCTCAATCTCATCATACAATAGTCAAGGGCCATGCTCTATCAGTTCTCATGCTCCCTATGGTCATACAACATAATACATTCCTATTTCAATCAAAAGCTTAAGCATGTAGTCTAATATATAATCAATTATAGAACCCTGAGTCGAGCTTGTCTTTAGCGGCGAGTGTACATGTCCATCCTATCTCCAGGAACACTTAAACCTAGGACGCTCTGATACCAAGTTGTAACGCCCTGGATAACCAAGACCATTACACTGTGTGTTTGAAATAGAGTGAGACTGACTAATCAAGTCATTTGATTAAAAACGTGAATCTAACGATACAAATAGGTTAGGTTTAAAAGATTTTGGTTATAAACGACTAATTTTCAATTAAATACATGTTTGGTACATGTGATCCCAAATCAAGGTTTAAATAACGTAATTACAAAATTTCCAAAGCTTATAAATAACCAAGCCACTCTAATGGAAAAATACACGTTTTAGGTTCTCGTTCCTGTACAATTCCTCGACAGTGGCGGCCGAGCAACTGACAATGTACACCTCGCCCCCAGGGCTCTCCAACCCATGGTTAACTTGCCTTACCCTTGCCCTTACCTGCACCACGTAGCACCCGTGAGCCAAGGCCCAGCAAGAAAACATAACATTTAAAACACAATCACTAATAATATTCAATTATTTCACAAAACATATCCAGGTACTCAACAATACACAACATTCACCCATTCAACGATAATATTCAACAAGCTAACAATCTGCCACACAACTAACCAACATATCATAATCATCATAATAATTGCACTCAAATCACATGATAGTTAGGGTCAAAAACTTAGGTCGCACCCTCTGTTTAACCCACTGACTCCGGCCCACTTAAACCGAGCTCAGTGCATAATAATTGCGTAACGGTTTTCGGATAGAATTCTAGCCTCCCGGACGTCAAATTCCACCAAACACGGTAGTGGGGTTGATCCCGAGCACCAAAGGTTAGGTTCCCACGCTTAAAATCTCCAAAAGGCCACAAATTCCCTTAAGGGCCGCGGCCCGCCCCCTAAAATAGAGGCTAGGCCTCTCAGACCTTAGACACGCGCCGCGGCCCTGCCCTTGTGGCGTCGCGGCGCTGCCCCTGTGGCGCCGCGGCGCTCCCTCTTCTCAGAGCCCTCCTGGCTCTTCTTTGCTCGGATGGGCCGCAATACTCTAGAACAGAGCCGCGACCCAGCCCCGCGAACCCAGAAAAACCACCATTTTTAATATTCAAACCTCACCCAAATCCACCCTAGACCTTCCCAATAACATAATTCAATCATCACAACTCTCTAACATGCTTCCAACAGCAAAACCCAACAGAAATCTAGTCTAGGAACCTATCAAAAGAACATTTCAATCTTTTGAACCCACACACTCAAGAACACTCAAACCAGTCATGAAAACACCAGAATTCAGACATTATTAAATCATAATTTCGAACTTACCTTCACTGCAGAACAAGTTCTTTAATCTATTTTTGGGCTAACTCCCAAGTTCCTAGCTTTAATCCAATCTTCAGTTTCAAAACCCACAAATCTCTTAGAATTCAACCAAAGTCACAGAATTCTAACCACCATACATAAAACTTACAGCTTACCTTAGATTCTAATTATTTTCCCTAGCTTCCATTGAGTTAATCCTCCAAATCCTCAGCTCAAATCACTGAATTCCAGCCAAATCCCCTTTGTTTTCTGAAGTTTTCCTGAAGAGAAAAGAAGAGAGAAAAGGGTCGGTTTAGCTTTTATTCCACTGCTTTAAAAAATTTAATTAGTCTATCCTTAGGTACTTGAGTCAATCCCAAGGCTCGGGGTACCGAAAACGTCCCCGATGGCAAAATGGTAAAATTCCCCAATATTCCCAGTTAGGCTTCCTAACCTCAAATATATCTCCAATTATTTATTTTCATAGCCCGATAATCCAAATAATCATCTAATACTCGAAATACCCCTTAACTTGCCCCAAGTCAAGTACCGGGTCCCCTTGTGACTTTCCCGCTACTTGCTCCCTAGGATCGCCTCGTGCCGAGAGCTGCAAACACATATATCCACATAATAATGTGGTCTTAACAGTTTATCACAAAATCACATTTATGCCCTAACGGGCCAAAATTACAATTATGCCCTTACAACCAAACAGGTCCCGCATGCTTATCAAATACTCATAAACATGCTTTTCACATAATCTTGCATATCACACCACTAATTCACACAACTTCCAATTATGCCCTCCCGGACACTAATCAAGGCCCTTAAGCCTTATTAGTATTTTTGGGTAGTTACAAAGGTTCATCCCCAAGGCTGACTCTAGGACGTTTTGTGGGCTCCGCTCCTCGATAGTCCTCAAGTCCCTCGAGCTGGCCTTATAGGCATGCCCCACCATGTGGCTTGTCATCTCGTAAAGGATTCCCCGAAAGGCTTTGGGGATTTTCTCTAGATCCTAGGGATCTACTGGTATTCAGATGGTTGCAGCTGGGGTAGGGGGGGCTGGAGGATCAGCTTTTATAACTTGATCCTGAAGAGGAATGATTCGAGGTGGAGGAGGAGGAATCCTCCTCTTAGTGATGGAAGACACAAGAGCTGTCGAGCTTATGCCTTTCCCCTTAGCAGGGGATTTTGGGACATTTCCCGCTGCCGGAGGGCCTTCTTCGTAAATCTGGGCCTCTTAATAACAAGGCTCAAGCCAGTTATCACGACCTCCGGGCTGGGGGAGGAGTCTATTATCACGACCTCCAGCCTTGGGGCTACTGGAGGAGAAGGAAAGTCTACGACTAGTATTTCTTGGATCCTAGGAGGTTCAGGCTCCAGTTCTACCTTGGGCCTGGACTCATCTACGTACTGCCTAAATCTAGGGGCAAAGGCACCCTGGAGCATAGAAGGCTAGGTCCTATGGTTGGTCCTGTACTCCTCAAAGATGGCGGACCTAAAATTTAAGATATTATCGACAACAATGGTACCTTTAGGATAACTACTGTCATGACGCACCACCAAGTGGTCTACACACTGGAGCAGGGTGATATTACGGTCTGGGTTGTTAGGATGACGATGGACGAGCTGATTTGGGTTAAATCTAACTAACCTAAAATCGACAACAACCCTATCTAGTTCCCTATAAGGATATGGGTTACCTTGGCTGGAGGGGCCGACTGCTGCCCCTGACGCAGTTTGCTCTAAATCAGGTTCCCGAATAGCCTCAGGAACCCACCTCTTTCGCACAAGAGGCACCTCGTCCTTGCCTTCGATGGCCAGCAAGGCCTCTTCTTGAGAGTGTGGGAGCTCATGGATTACCGGGAGAGTAGCCCAAGTCGTTAACGCCAATGTCTGGCCTTCGCCAATCAACTAGCACACCAGCATTGTGACATCATTCACGATCTGGCGGTAGTTCTTCTCACTGGGGGGCAGCCCAGACAACTTCTCATACTAACCCCCAAGGGCCATGGACTTCGCCGTCCTCACACATATGGATGCACGAATAATAAACTCAGTTAATACATGCATAAGGGAAAAATCTTGGAAAGAATAAAGTTTCACGAGCTGAGGTCAGAGCATAATGAACTTACAAGGATGGTTGAAGTATCTGTGTTCACAGTTTCAGAACTCGTTCGACATAAAGAACAAGTCTTTATAGTCGATGGGGTGGCTTAGGAGCTCAATGAACAGAGCAGAATTGGGGAACCTAGTGAGATAGTAAAACCCGTCACCTCGACCTCTTTGTTCCAGTCTGGCTTTGAGGTAGAGGAAATATAAAATATCTGTCGGAGTGGGGACCTCCCACTCATGCTTCAAAAACAGGCATTTCAGCCCCGCCAAAAGCCTATAAGAATTTGGGGGGAGATGAGATGGAGCCAACTTCACGAAATTCAAAAAATCCGTTAAGTATTGGTCCAAGGGAAGGAAGGCACCTGCCTTCAATTGTTCATCATTCCAGGTTACAAATTCATCCTGGAGAGGGGAGCAGCTCCTTTCCCCTTCGAAAGCAGGTCGGGCGATGAGAACTCCGATTCTGACCTCAATATTGTGGCTTAGCATAATCTTGTTCACCCTCCCTTGAGTAGTGATCGTGGATACAATTCTTTCTGCCTCGAAGAAGGCGTTGGGGTCTACCACAATTGGACCGAAGTGAGGAATAGGAAACTCAGGGGCGACCTCCTTCTCTTTGTTCTTTTGCTGAGCAAACGAACTGTATGTGTTCTTCTTGGGTGCATTCTTCTTCTGAGCCATCAAATCGCCTAATGAACAGAACGACCTAATTAGTGGGAAACCTAAGAGGTTTTAAATGTTATAGCATTGAAGTATGGAGGGGAATGTTTTACTTTAGATGTACGAGCTAAGTTAGCCTCGGTCCCATCGTGTGATTTCACGTGCTACACTAAGTTACGTGCCTCGGTTTCCTAACAGACCCCTAATATTTAGGGATCCGTGTGTTAGAATATCAGGCCACTACTTTCCTTGGGAGGCGGTTTAGTGCAAAACCACCCAAGAAATGTGACCCCTAACCAACCTGGTTTGGACCATAAAAGTTTTTCATCTTCTATATCCCGAATAGGTATTTTCTAAATTCGCCGTGGATTACCCAAATTTACCCAGAAACTACCAAGTTTTATGAATGTCATACTTATAAAGATATTTTAGGACCTACTCATTAAATCTAAGTTGAAGCTTGGTTGCTAAAATCATCTGGGGAATAACCTAATATTGACTACGGTGAAGTGCGAGTGACCATGGTGAAGAACAAAAAAAAAAGAACAGTAAAATAAAAATTTCTTCAAAACCAAAAGACGAGGCACTTATAGTATGTTATTCGATAAAAAGAGGTAGACTTTGCAGGGGAAAGTTCCTGGAACACTCCTGAGTAATTGGGTGCAACGAACAGTTTTTGGATTTTCTGAGAAAGAAGAAGGATTCAGAAATACAAAAGAGAGGGAATATAGAAAAATTTGAAATGGAAGGTGGTGAAACCTGAGAATTTCCTACCCTATTTATACGTAAACGACATAAGTTAATTCAAGCCATCTGATTTGGTTAGTACAAGATCCAAAGGCCATGGTTAAACAGACAAAACGACAGCAAAAAGGTGACAAGACAATTATTGTAGGCCTTGAAACCCGAACAAACGCCAATTGTGGTATACCACGTGTCCAATACTCAAGTGGTGGGCAAGTATGGTTTAATGCAATAGAAGTCTAAAAGTCCCTACTGTGTAGGTCAGAAGGTGACGACATGAACCACGAGCAGGGACATAGGGCGCAAATGTTGTACCCTAATTTCAGCACGAGTCCTTCACTCAGCTCGGGTACAGTTGGCAAATAAATATACGAAGAAATAACTAAGGAAATGATATCTGTTTATTATCCACGTAAGCAACTCTGGTTTCACATGGGCACGTGTGGTGTTAGGCATCTTGGGTTTAACCTGAGCTACAGACATTAAGGTTGTAAAGCATGAGCTCATGATATTCAAATGGCTGCCGAAGTACGAGCTCAGAGTGATATCCAGCTCGTGACAATTCAAATATATTGCGTATCCGCGGATTCCCAAAGACTCGGGTACTTTTATACAATTATTTATGACCAGCCTGTCTTATTTAATGTCCCAGATATTAGGAGACCATTTATTTTATGATCAAATCATATTCCAGTATAAATAGGAATTGTTTGTATTAAAAGTAATAAATATGTAAATCTGTGACTGACTCACGTGGTTCCCAAACCTGTCCATGAAATTTCTCTATAAATTCTGAGAATATTGGATAGGGAGAGGGATGATTATGCTGTAATACTGAAACTCTGCCAAAATAGAGAGAGAAACAGCAATAATATAGACTCGTGGATTAGTTAGATTTTAACCACTGAACTATGTAAAAATATTTGTGTTCTTGTGAATTTATTTCATATTTCAATTTATTCTTAAGCACTAATCAACCTTATAATTTCTAAAATACACTGTTGGTGAAAAACCGCGTCAACAATATTGTTGCTGAACACACTTTTATATTTTCTTTTAATTTTTTAATAGGTTTGTGTAATAAGACCATACATTTTTTTCGAAAATAGAGAAGATTCGTTCAAGATTAAGCAATATTTGGTACTAGGATCAAATTACACAAATTGTATGTAAAAATACCATTCCATAACTGCTTGTTCATTGTCTAACTCTAAAACAAACTTTACAATAGAATGAGCTAAAGTATTAAATTCTCTAACAACATGAGACAAAATTATTAGGGAAAAAAAGACAATAAAATTTTAATCCCTTGGACAAAATCACTAAGAGAAGATAAATAAGTAACATTCTTATTGATTTTACCTACAATCAGCTTGGCATCAGTCTCCACCTAAGAGATAGTAAATCTTACTTCAGAGTACCATTAAAGCTTCAAATGCATGCTGTCACGACCCGAGCCCTAGGCCATGGCAAATTTGTAATATCCATAACTTGGGTGATCAAAGGTCAAACTTTGACCCTCGTTGTAAAATAGTCTTTATAAATGATCATTTAATTTATAATAAATCGTACTATAATTATAAGTTAAAATAATGAAATAACTCCTATAATTATATATAAAAAATATTAGTAATAAAAGTATGATCATTTATCATTATACATAAAACAATAATATTCCCACAGTTATGTAATCACCAAATAGTTAAATTTAATAAGTCATAAACACCCAAAATAATACTTAGCATCCACCATTCCTCATCCCTAACTATTTCATAGTTCATTCAGATATACCGATCATTAGATTTGAAGTCGAATACATAAAAAAAAATGCTCAAAAGATAAGACAATGACACGAAATAGAAATAGGCTAAACACATTGTCTCCATCGATAATTCATCTTTTCCACGTTCGCGTCACTAGGCTCCTGGAATGGGAGAGATAGGGGTGAGCTTTTAAAGCCCAGTAGGAAAACAACTAATAAAATAGGACCCAAAAGTTTAATACAACCCCTGCATGGTTAGCTTTGAAAACAAAACATACATCAACATGTATAAACCAAAATAGAGAAACCACAAATAATCATAAGAGCATAGCTACAAGTGCACATCACACCGTCCAGTAGATCCCTAGTTCCCGTTACCCACCATAGAAAAACTGACATCCTAAACCGGGTAGTCGGGCCTGATAACCACCACAAGGGGAGGCTCAGAACACTTCCTGTATACAGATGCTAGGTCTTTACACCTGCAGGTGAGTTGACACCTGATCTACCTATGATGACACAGAGACTAGGTCGTGAAACAACAACGTGCACCAATCATGATCACTATGGCTCTCATTGGTATACCCAAATGCAGGTAAACATATAAAGAAAGAAACATATTCCCTTTATATTTTAGAAAATTGGGCAGCATAACAGCCACATTTGAATAAACCCAAAAATCATAACCTGCATAAATAATTGAACAAAAATATATATTTGGCACTCAGTGCCCTCAGAATAGATCAGAAAGCATGCAGGTTAAGTTTTCAATTTTTCAAACATTTTATAAATATCAAAATTGGAATATGTTGAATGCAATTTAATACGAGTAAAATAAGTCCAATAGTCTAGTTGAGTCCCTACCCCTTTAGAATTTTCAATCCGAGCCCAAAGCAACGCTCCTAAGCTTAACGATGATCTTAGTCTGATTTTTATTATCACGTTTTTCCTACGTGCACCAAATGAGAAAACGATTATCATCATTGCATTCCTTATTCAAAATCGTGTCCAATGACATATAATATGACCATATTTAAAATTTCAAGTTCCAGAGCCTCACCCAAGCGGTGCACAATAGCGGTTGGTGGCGGTACCGAAAACGTCGACGAATATATGCATGGCATATATCAAAATGATCCTCTTGATGAGTACATCACGAAAGTACAGCTCATACGCCCAAATGACCTCTGGTGTCGCCAGAAAATTCTTCCAAAGGGGCGAAGATACCCAAAATCTCGCCGGAGAAAAATGGCGAGTTGACTGGAATGACTTAGCGGGCGACGATCCTCTCACGATGCTGATTCCAATGGTACCATCCACTCGCCGAACGGTGGTCAGAGTTCGCCGGAAACTCACCTCAAAGTTTAAACGATGAAACTTCAGAGTGATTGCACATGCGCGTCCTTGCTCCAATGGTCACCAAATTTCGGGGTTGTCATCATCGCCGGTCAAGGAAGCTGTAGCTCCAGCATGTGTTAGAAATGGTGGTCCGGTGGTGGCTGGTCTGAAGCTTATCGTGGCTGGTTTGGAGAGAAAACAAAGGAAAGAAAAGAAAAAGAAAAAGAGAGAAGAAGAAGAAAAGAAAAGAAAATAAAAGGAGTACTGCCTCCTTTACTCAGGTGGGTCCCACCCACAAAAAAAATATTTAAATAATACTTATTTTTCTTTTTCTGAGTCTCTACATTCTTCCTTCCTTAAAAAAATTTCGTCCCGAAATTTTCAAAGTACAACCTCAAGCTGAAAATTAAACAAATGAGGATACTTCTCATACTTCTCTGACTCTGACTCTCCAGTAGCCCGTCTTTTCTTTGGTTCTGCCATAAGACCTTGACAACGAGAATCCCTCTATTCCTTAACACCTTTAACTCTCTCGCCAGAATTCTGATAGGTTGTTCTTCATATGTCACGTTCTCTTGAATAGGGATAGCCTCATACTCAATGATGTGCGATGGGTCTGGAGTATACTTCCTCAGCATCGACACATGGAACACATTGTGAACATGTCCCCAATCGCGCTGGTAAGTTCAATTGATAAGCGACCTCCCCATCCCTCTCGATAACCTCGAAAGGTCCAATATACCTCGGGGCTAGCTTACCCTTCACTCCAAATCTCGTCACACCACGCATGGGAGTAACTTTCAAGAAGACATAGTCACCAACCTCAAACTCAACTTCTCATCAGAGGAGATCGGCATAACTCTTCTGACAACTTTGAACAACCTTAAGTCTCTCTTGGAAAAAAAATACTTTGATCTTCCCAGTAGTGCTAGAAATTTGAGATCCAATTTTGACATGTTAATCTGGTTCTGCCTAACACAAAGGTGATCTGCATGGTCTCCCATATAATGCATCATAAGGAGCCATGCCTATACTGGCCTGGTAGCTATTATTATAAGTGAATTCCACCAATGACAAGTGTTCTCCCCAGCTACCCCCAAAATCCAAAATACAAGAACGAAGCATGTCCTCCAAAGTTTGGATAGTCCTCTCAGACTGTCCATCTGTCTGAGGGTGGTGAGCGGTGCTCAAGTTAAGTTCAGTTCCTAAAGCTTATTGCAATGCTCGCCAAAACCTTGATGTAAATCAAAGATCTCTCTAAAAAATAATGCTGGAAGGCAACCCATCCAGTTGAAGTATATTACCCACATAAAGTCGAGCTAGTTTAGAAACCTTATAATCCTTCCTAATTGGAATGAAATGAGCATATTTGATCAAATGATCGACAATCAACCGGACAGTGTTATGCTTTAATGGTGTTAATGGTAATCCCATCACAAAGTCCATCGTGATCTCGTCCCACTTCCATTCTGGTATAGGTAAAGGTTGAAGCAACCCTAAAGGTCTCTGGCGCTCAACTTTAACCTGTTGGCAAACCATACACTTAGCTACAAAGTTAGTCTCATCTCTCTTCATACCTTCCCACCAATATTGTCTTTTCAAATCTTGGTACATCTTTGTGCTTCCAGGATGTACAACAAACTTAGACCTATGGCCTCAATCATAACAGACTCTCTAAGATCAGTGATATTTGCAACGACTAATTTCCCTTACGGTATAAGAATCCTTCAGTATTTACTGTCCATCTAACTACTCACCATTTTGGATTGGATTCTAGATAAGTCTCAATTTCTCATCTTGCCACTGACATTGCTTAACTTGTTGAAGTAGCACAGTGTAGCAACCGCATTTGCTTTTCCATGAGGATATTTCAAAGTGAAATCATAATTTTCCCTGTACTCGACCCTTCTTCTTTGCCTCAAATTCAAGTCTCTTTGAGTAAACAGATATTTTAAACTCTTATGATTAGAATATAATTCAAACTTTTCCCCATATAAGTAACATCTCCAAATTTTCAAGGCAAAAATCATTGCTCCAAGTTCCAAGTCTTGTGTGGGATAGTCCTTCTCATGTGGCTTCAATTGGCGTGAAGCATAGGCAACAACCTTTCCATTTGGCATGAGAACTCCACCTAAACCAGTACTAGAGGCATCAGTGAATACCACAAATGGTTCATCACTATTAGGCACAACGAGAACAGTCGCCGTAGTCAATCTTGGCTTAAGTTCTCAGAAAGCTTCTTCGCAACTGTCATCCCACACGAACTTTAAATCCTTTCTTGTTAGCTTTTTCAAAGGCATAGAAATTCGAGAAAAATTCTCCACAAAGCGACAATAGTAACCTACTAACCCAAGAAAACTTCGAATCTTAGTAACGTTCTTTGATTTTTTCCCCACTATAAGATAGAATCTATCTTCACATGAATTCACAGTAATGTCCTCTTGATATTTTACATGCCCTAAGAATTTGACCTCAGTCCTCCAGAAGTCACATTTTTCTTTCTTAGCATATAATTGATGGTCCCTCAAAGTTTGCAACACAACTGTTTAATGTTCTATATTTCCCTCAGGTGTCTTGGAATACAACAAAATTTCACCAATAAAAACAACTACAAACTTATCCAAATAGGGTCTAAAGATTCTATTCATAAGGTCCATAAATTTTGCAGGTGCATTCGTCAATCCAAATGGCATCACCAAAAACTCAAAGTGTCCATAACGCGTTCTCAAATTAGTTTTAGGAATATTCTCTTCCTAAATCCTCAATTGATGATAGCCTGACCTTAAGTCAATCTTGGGAAAACACTTTGAACATATGAGCTGATCAAACAACTCATATATCCTTGGCAATGGATATTTGTTCTTAATTGTCATCTGAATTAATTTTCGATAATTGACGCACAGTCGTAAGGATCCATCAGATTTCTTGGCAAACAAAACTGGAGCTCCCCATGGGGAAGTACTGTTCCTGATGTACCTTATCCATTAGCTCACCCAATTGCTTGTTCAATTCATCCAACTCTGCAGGTGCCATGCGATAAGGGGTAGTAGAAACTGGTTGAGTCCCGGGAATCAAATCAATGCAAAACTTGATCTCTCTATCAGGTGGTAGTCCTGGCAAATCCTCAGGAAACACATCTGGAAAGCCACTAACCACTGATATCCAAGGAAACTTGTCTTGAAGCCTAGACTCATCCTCAATTGCAAACAGACTCCCATAACACTCTAAGTTTCTTTTCCCACCTAAACATGCCTTAAGGATAGGATCCTGCCTTACTGCATTCATGTTGGCTCGATATATGATGAAATCTCCACATGGAGTTAAAAGAGTCACCCTTTTGCGTGAGCAATCAACAATGGCTTGGTACTTAGACAACCAATCCATGCCAAGAATCACATCAAATTGTCCTATAGGTAACACCATCATGTTTCCTAATAAATTATGCCATTCAAAGACAATACAACCGATTTGCAGATGGTTGATACTTCACTGTAACGACCCAAATCCGCTAATAAGGCTTGAGGGCCTTGATTAGCGTGCCAGGAGGGCATGATGGGATTTATGTGTGATTTTAATGATTTAAATGCATGGTTATGATTTAAAGCATGTTATATGACCATTTGTTTATCTGAAATGCATGACTATGTATGTTAGTATGCATGTAGGCCCGGATCGTGTTAGAAGGGCATAATTGTAATTTTGGCCATGTTGGGCATAACTGCATTGATATGTGATGATTGTTGAGACCACAGTGGTATGTGGGTGTATCAGTGATTTGTGACTCGAGGCGATCCCAGTGAGCAGGCTAGCGGAAAGTCTTAGCGGGAATTGGGTAAATGACTAAAATGGCCCTACTTGGGTAAAAGGGTTTAGAATTAATAGGGAGGGCATTTTGGTCAATTGGATTTTGAAGATAGAATAAATGAGGCTTTATACACTTCGTGGATTTTGTAGAATAGAGTAAAGGGGCTGAAAAAGAAAGGAAAAAGGAAAGAAAGAAAAGAGAGAAAACTGATGGGTTTTCTAAGGGATCGGTTTGGGGGTTCTAGCACCTCTTCTCTTCATTTTTCTTGAGGTCAAGCTCAGTGGGGAGCTAGGATAGTCTGAGCATCAAGAATCTTAAGGTTACACTTGAAGACTTGGCAAGGATTAGCGAGAACATCTGAAACTTGAGGTAAGTTCTTGAGGATTTCAGTTTTAGGGCTTTACTGGTTTTGAGCTGTGTTTTTGAGCTAAATGGATGGGAATTTTGGGGAAAATCAGGTCAAGCTTTGATGATGATCAAGCTAAGGAGGCCTAGGGTTGAATCAAGGTCGAAATTTCATTAATAGTATGATTTCTAAGACTCTATCTTTGTGGTTTACATGAATTTCTGGTTTAGGGTTGTTCATGGTAGATTTTGAGTTGTTGGGTTGCTTGAGCTTGGAATTGAGTTCTTGGGATGCTTGGGATGAGTGTGAGGTGTGTATAAGGTTGTTTTTGGGCTTGGGAAAGACTTGGACAAGTTTGGAGTTGAAATGAGAGAAGAAAATCGCAAGAAGCGATTTTCGGTTTTGGCTGCCTGCAACTAGCGCTACAGCGCTAGTCTTTGGGCGCTGTAGCGCTAGGCCTTCTTTCTGGGGAGGTGCTGATTCTGCTTGTAGCGCTATAGCGCTCTCTTTTGAGCACTGTAGCGCTACCCTGCGCCCAGAATGGGGTTTTTGGGCTATTTGTGAGGGATTTTGACCTAGGGTTCGAGGTTCGACTCTGCCACCTTGTTTTGTGGATCCAGGACTTCCCGGGGGGCTCGGGATTGGTCCCGAGGCTAGGTTTTCGGACTTGGGGTTCGGTGTTGACTTTGACCTATGTTTGTGCCTAGGTGTGCGCTAAGGCTCGTGTGGGATCGTGCTCAAGGAGTCAGGTGATTTTAACTATCGAATTGTCAGGTAAGAAAACTATAACACCCGTAGGATGGGGCGTGGGCCCATAGTGTGATTGTGGGGCACGACCCTATATTGCATGTTGCATGATGAGATGATTGCCGGGCGTGGCCCTATACTGCATTACATGTTAGGGTGCAGATTTAATTGAATTAGCATTTGTTTGAATGTTGCTTGATTTATGCTATGTGTGATTATGATGAAATGAACGGCAAGGGCCGAGTGCGGCGTAGGCCGGGTACGGCCATGGGGCCGAAAGTAACACACAGCACATGGGATGCTTATATTCAGGGTGGGACCCAAGGGATACATGAGTTATCCTCGCGGTGAGAACCGATACCCCAGGGCTTTGGTAAGGTTTCTGGGGCGGCATGACCGTGTTTGCTTAGTCTAATGGTTGATTTGTTTTCTGTGGATTACCTGTTATGATTTACTGTATATTTGCATATGTTATGTTCTGCATGAGTTTTCTTGCTGGGCTTCGGCTCACGGGTGCTCTGTGTTGAAGGTAAGGGCAATGGCTGAGTCAACCAACCATGAGTACGGAGAGCGTGAAGCGACGCGTACATGTTTGGCCTGCCCGACTGCTTTGGTTGGGGGTTTATTTGAAAATGGCTGTAATAATCTATGATTTTTATAACTGATCAATTGTAAACTTATTTTAAGAAGTAAATAGTTTTCAAACCTTATTTTGGGATCCCAACTATTTAATACTAGCAGTTTTATTGAAACAACGCATTTTCAAAGATTACAGCCTTAAATTTTAATTAGTCACACTTTTGTTTCAAAACCTCGGTTAGCGAGTTCATTGCACTGTTTTGTCTTAAAACTCACTTAGTAATGACTCTAAGGAAGTAGGGCGTTACATTCACCATGCCCTCCCATAGGTACACTCAACTGCAATGTAGGACTAAAAGTTTCCCAACTCAAACCCAACATGCTAGCAAGCATTAATGATATACAAGAATGAGATGCACCAATATCAAATAATACATGAGCCCAAGAGTGTGAGATAAGAACCACACCATCCACAACTCCCTGGCATGCTCCTCCTTCACATCATCACTACTAAGAGCATAGGCTTGACCAAAGGCTTTTTCCTTTTCTTTCCCTTGTCCTTGACCATATGGCTTGTGCTTGCACTAGAGCCTCCTCTGGGATTGAATCCTCTCTGACTTCCAGCAGAAATAGGAGTTTGAAAACTCTGCGAGTACCCCTGGTTGAATCCTGAACCTTGGGGCTAGAACTGATGTTGATATTGGGATTGTTGCCCTGGTGTGGGTGTGAAACCATAGGATGAAGTCTCAGACTGGTTACTCTTAGGTTGTCTTGTGAAAGGAGTAGACCGAGCATAACTCCCTATGGGTCCTCCAGGTGATGGTTGGAACCTCTATTGTTGTGTGGGCAATTTGTTTTTCTCTTATGACCTTGCTGGCCACAACTGAAACACCCATACGACCCAATTCGAGTCTTTCCTGAAGATTTGCTACTATTGCTACCCCCACTAAGTTGTTGTCCTTGGGATAACCATCGCCCTTGGTTCTTCTTTTTCATTTTCCTATCATTTCCTCTTTCTCGGGCCGGATTCTTTATTTCAATTCCTTCTTGATGAGCCTCAGTCCGTAAGGCTGCTGTCATGCACTCATTCAAATTTCCAAAGGTCATAGGGCAAGTGGACCCAACATTGAAGGGAGTAAGGGACGGAGGAACTGCTCAATTAAAAGAGGTTAATCGACCGTACCGGCATAAACACAAGAAAGTAACTCTACAAACTTCATGTAGAATTCATTCACTCACATCCATCATTATCTAGTCATTCTGTGATCTCATCAACCTAACATTGATCTTAAGCAATGAAATGATCCAATCAAGTCCTCCTATGAGATGGGTTAAAATGTTGTTCTTCGAAAACCCATCTCAAAATTTCCTCAAATCATCCCATCAATTCCACTCATCCTACTTAAGGCTTCCTACCAGTCCGGTGCGCTCTTTTCCAACTTGGGCACATTAATATTAACATGATACTCCTTAGTTGTTCCCATAATGTTTAAACTCTTCTTTATATGCCTCGACCATCTTTTAGCAACCATGAAATCCTTTCCACCTTTAGACTTAGGCATTTGAATCCGATGGAAGATCTGGAAGTGATTGCTCTGTCGCGCAGTTGGATCCATCTGCTGAGAAGGAGTGCCTCTTAAAGCCTCAAGAATGGCGTTCACATGAAATGCAACTGGCGAAGAAGGAACCTCAGCCTCAAGGACATCATCTGCAGGCCTTCTCCTTGTTGTCCTTCCTTTCGGAGGCATTTTCTTAGGTCAGTAAATCAAAAGCTAACTAGTTAGTGAGGAATGGATGCTATCTATATACATACGCCTTTTATAGATCAAAATACTTTATTTTAAAATAAATTTAATCTATTTGGTGACACACTCCGAGGTATTTGAACTCGATGCTCTGATACCATTTTTCTGTCGCGACCCGAGCCCTAGGCCGTGGCAAATTTGTAATATCCATAACTTGGGTGGTCAAAGGTCAAACTTTGACCCTCGTTGTAAAATAGTCTTTATAAATGATCATTTAATTTATATTAAATCGTACTATAATTATAAGTTAAAATAATGAAATAACTCCTATGATTATATATAAAAAAATATTAGTAATAAAAGTATGATCATTTATCATTATACATAAAACAATAATATTCCCACAGTTATGTAATCACCAAATAGTTAGCATCCACCATTCCTCATCCCTAACTATCTCATAGCTCATTCAGATATACCGATCATTAGATTTGAAGTCGAATACATAAAAAAAAAAATGCTCAAAAGATAAGACAATGACATGAAATAGAAATAGGCTAAACACATTGGCTCCATCGATAATTCATCTTTTCCACGTTCGCGTCACTAGGCTCCTGGAATGGGAGAGATAGGGGTGAGCTTGTAAAGCCCAGTAGGAAAACAACTAATAACATAGGACCCAAAAGTTTAATACAACCCCTGCATGGTTAGCTTTGAAAACAAAACATACATCAACATGTATAAACCAAAATAGAGAAACCACAAATAATCATAAGAGCATAGCTACAAGTGCACATCACACCGTCCAGTAGATCCCTAGTTCCCATTACCCACCATAGAAAAACTAACATCCTAAACCGGGTAGTCGGGCCTGATAACCACCACAAGGGGAGGCTCAGAACACTTCCTGTATACAGATGCTAGGTCTTTACACCTGCAGGTGAGTTGACACCTGATCTACCTATGATGACACAGAGACTAGGTCGTGAAACAACAACGTGCACCAATCATGATCACTATGGCTCTCATTGGTATACCCAAATGCAGGTAAACATATAAAGAAAGAAACATATTCCCTTTATATTTTACAAAATTGGGCAGCATAACAGCTACATTTGAATAAACCCAAAAATCATAACCTGCATAAATAAGTGAACAAAAATATATATATGGCACTCAGTGCCCTCAGAACAGATCAGAAAACATGCAGGTTAAGTTTTCAATTTTTCAAACATTTTATAAATATCAAAATTGGAATATGTTGAATGCAATTTAATACGAGTAAAATAAGCCCAATAGTCTAGTTGAGTCCCTACCCCTTTAGAATTTTCAATCCGAGCCCAAAGCGACGCTCCTAAGCTTAACAATGATCTTAGTCCGATTTGTATTATCACGTTTTTCCTACGTGCACCAAATGAGCAAACAATTATCATCATTGCATTCCTTATTCAAAATCGTGTCCAATGACATATAATATGACCATATTTAAAATTTCAAGTTTCAGAGCCTAACCCAAGCGGTGCACAATAGCGGTTGGTGGCGGTACCGGAAACGTTGACGAATATATGCATGTCATATATCAAAACGATCCTCTTGATGAGTACATCACGAAAGTACAGCTCCTACGCCCAAATGACCTCTGGTGTCGCCGGAAAATTTTTCCAAAGGGGCGAAGATACCCAAAATCTCGCCGGAGAAAAATGGCGAGTTGACCAGAATGACTTAGTGGGTGACGATCCTCTCACGATGCTGATTCCAATGGTACCACCCACTCGTCGAACGGTGGTCGCAGTTCGCCGGAAACTCACCTCAAAGTTTTGACGATGAAACTTCGGAGTGATCGCACATGCGCGTCCTTGCTCCGATGGTCACCAAATTTCGGGGTTGTCATCATCGCCGGTCAGGGAAGCTGCAGCTCCAGCGCGTGTTAGAAATGGTGCTCCGGTGGTGGCTGGTCTGAAGCTTGCCGTGGCTGGTTTGGAGAGAAAACAAAGGAAAGAAAAGAAAAAGAAAATGAGAGAAGAAGAAGAAAAGGTTTCGGGGAGAGAGAAAGGAAAAGAAGAAGAAAAGAAAATAAAATAAAAGGAGTACTGACTCCTTTACTCAGGTGGGTCCCACCGACAAAAAAAATATTTAAATAATACTTTTTTTTTCTTTTCCGAGTCTCTACACGTGGAAAAGATGAATTATCGATGGAGCCAATGTGCTTAGCCTATTTCTATTTCATGTCATTGTCTTATCTTTTGAGCAATAAATATGTATTCGACTTTGAATTTAATAATCGGTATATCTGAATGAGCTATGAAATAGTTAGGGTTGAGGAATGGTAGATGCTAAGTATTATTTTGGGTGTTTATGACTTATTAAATTTAACTATTTGGTGATTACATAATTGTGGGAATATTATTGTTTTATGTATAATGATAAATTATCATACTTTTATCACTAATATTTTTATATATAATTATAAGAGTTATTTCATTATTTTAACTTATAATTATAGTACGATTTAATATAAATGAAATTATCATTTATGAAGACTATTTTCCAATAAGGGTCAAAATTTTACCTTTACCACCCATGTTATAGATATTACAAATCTGCCATGGCCTAAAGCTCGGGTCATGACAGAAAAATAACATTCCAAAATTAAAAGAGTCAACAAACCATTAGAAGGATCAGCCAAACCAACCACCATTTTACTCTCACGTTCTCTAACAACAACACCCATTCCAACTTTTCCTGACTCAAAAGAAATAATAACATCAGTATTTAATTTGAAACTTCCAAGTGGGGGAGGCTTCCAAACCACATTGTGTCTACATAATTTATGTTGCAAAGTTTCAGAAAAAACTACAACTAAAGGTGCACAACGAGTGAGTTTGTCAGATTCAGGTGTAAGAAAACTTCCAATCTTAAAAGAAAATATATAGATACTCATATGGTAAAGAACGTGTGCATCCAACTATCTAATAAATATGACACAACAATTTTAGTAAATAACAAAAACAACGTCCAAGCCAATTCTTTCATTTGGCCTGAGGAGCTTTTCGTACTACTAGAGCTTGGCCGACTTACTATATATATATATTTATATATACTAGGAAACACAATCATTTTTCCATCTTAGATTTCTTCTTATTTTGAAAATATATGTCTAGAATAATAATAGTAATTTTTTTTTTATAGATATTTAAAATAATATTATTATTTTTATATAAGTATTATCCCTAAATCAAATATATTTATATATAGATATATTATGTAAAAAAATCAATATATAATACAAACTTTATAAATTTAAATTTTATAAAATATATACTACAAAAATTAAATATAAAATAATATATTAAATATGGATATAAATTTGATGAAATAAAAAAATATATAACTACTTTAGCAATATTTAGTTAAGTCAATCACTTATATAAGAAAAAAATATTAATGTTTTGATAAATCAATGTGAATGAAGGTTATTTTATTTATATTCTAAATGTATAACCCTCACAATGGTTTGTAAATCGTGGGACTGTAGAATATTTTTTAATGGTTAATTGTTTCTTTAAATAAAAAATTAGAAAAAATAACAAATTAGAGCAAGGACTATTAAAGAATGTTTTAAGTATTAATTAATTATTTATTTAAATGAAAAAATTAGAAAAAAAAAAAGAAATTAGAGCAAATAAAAGGAAATGATGCCAACTGATACCCTTAAAGCTCTCATTTAAATAAATATCTCATATAAGAAAAAAATACAAATGTTTGGACAAATTAATATAAACGAATAGTACTTTATTTATAGCCTAAATGTATAACACTCACAATGGTTTGTAAACCATGTGAGACTATAGAGATATTTTATAATTGTTAATTAAATATTTTTATAAAATAAATGTTAAATATAAAATTATAAAAAACTACAAATTAAGGAAAATAGAAGAATAGAAGGAGAGGCCGCCACATCATTTTCTCAAAGCTCCCATTTATATAAATATCAAGATTTATATATAGATGTAGATAAATAATGTAAAAAAAATGTAATATATTGTTACACCCAGATTTCGAGCTATGTTAATTATGACCTCAAAAGTTGGATTCGCAAATAAGTGGACTCATAAGGTTGGAAACATGCTCCAGGATTGTATGTCGAGCTTGCAGGATATAGACGACCTCGAGTATGGTGACCTCGAAGTATTCATGATCTCGAAAGATAGCTCCGGGAACACACTCATCTTCAGGGACGACTTCGGATCAGGGGTCCCGAGCTCGACGCACGTACGATCTCGAAAGCCATGTGGCCTCGGGAGATTTTTCTAGCTCGATAGATGACGGGAAACCTGGGAAGCTAAAGCCTTAGAGATACGCGATAACCACCTTGAATATCTACAAGTGTTATAAATATGAGATGTAATGCTCATTTATTATTATAAATCCCCTAGAATCGTGGGATATTATTTGGTCAATTATACGTCTCCTGGTCTTCAGGGGACGTTTCCTTTTATATCTGATTATAGGCATTTAAAACCATTTATTTTATTTATACAAAAAGAGTAACTACCCAAAATATGTGGGATAGTATTCTACAGCCTTCTCTATAAATAGAGAGGCCATGCACCATTGTAAAGGACCGAAATTCTGATCCTTGAGAGAAAACTCTGGAGAATTCATTCTTGAAGAATTCCTAGAGATAATCTTGAGTTTAATAACAAAGACTCGTGGACTAGGCAGATTTAACCGCTGAACCACGTAAAAATCGTGTGTTTACATTGTTTTATTTCAATTGGCCATTATCAGCTATTGTTTATGTGCTCTTCTTTCACTGTTTGACGAAAAACGGCGTCAACAGTTTGGTGCTTTCATTGAGAGCCTTAAGCATTCATCCCTGAGAAAATCATGGCCACAAACAATCAGAACACCACTGAAGAAAATCACCCAAGACGTCCTGGAAAACAACCAATGGAGAACCCGGATGTTGAGGAGTGGAGTGGGTCTTCTGATTCCCGGGGACCACCGCCTCCACCAAGGGATGAGGATATGTACTACAATCCTGAGCGTTACGTTCCTATTGTAGAACTGGAAAACCGGCAGTTGATACAGCTGTTGGCAGAGGCCAACAAACGGAATGAGGAGTTTACTAGGATAGCCGCAGAGGCGCAGGTGGCTCAGCCCCCGCCTCCGCGTGAAAACCAAGTCCCTCCTCCAAGGGACGTGCATGTTCCTCCCCGGAGTCCCCGTGGGCGTCCACGAAAGGATGCTGCCACAAGGAGGCCGACTCAACCTTCGGCGCCAGCAGAGCCATCTGCTCCTCCTAAGCCCCAGAGGAGTACCCGAGCTCGGGTCCCGCCTAACCCGCCTGTGGAAGTGCCTGCAGGAACTGAGAATAACCGAACCCCTGCAGAGGCTCAGACTCAGGTACCTGGGAGCGCACCGAACGCGACTGACCCATCTCGGGCAAATTCTGGACCCTCTAGGCCGCGACAAGGGTGGCAGCCACCGTTGCCTATACGGTTCCCTCCGTCACCCATAAGATATCCTTCGCCACCCCGCAGAAACGCTCAACCTGTTCGAGATCAGGATCAAGGGCGTGCGGAGGATGGACAAGGAAACAGGGAGACTTTCCAGGAGCGGAGAGGCGCTCCATCTGAGAGAAGTCAGACGTCTCGGTCTCACACCGCGGAGACGAGGCGACGTGGAAAGAATCCATCGCGAAACAACCGAGCAATGAGTCTCACCAGTGACGAATCCGGAGAGACCAGGTCCGTCAGCAAACACGACCGAGGTCGTAAGAATACTGGAAGTCGCAAGAATCGTCTTGACCTGCGCAATCATCTGAATCAGAGTTGCTTGAATAGGCATAGAGATCCCTCGCGGAGACGCGAGCCTGGAATCATGATCAATGACAGTCAATTCCAGACAGCACCTCCTACTGACCCAATCCAAGAAAGAATCGATCAGCTCGAAAGAGCCTTTAGTCTTTTGAAGAATGAACGAGGATTGAGTCGATATGAGGACTCTGATGAGGAGCTCGAACCGTTTGCTCCCCATATTTCTAACACTCAATTTCCTCAAGGGTTTCGGATTCCTCACATCCCAACGTTTGAAGGAAAGACTGATCCATGTAGTCAACTGAGCACGTTCAACACTATCATGAGAGCCAGTAACGTGGGTTATGAGCTCAGGTGCATGTTGTTTCCAACATCATTGGCAGGACCCGCCAAAAGTTGGTTTGAAAAGTACAAGAGACACTCAATAACCTCATGGGAGCAGTTGTCTAAAGACTTTAAGACGCAGTTCAGAGAAATGGTAGGGGTCAGACCAGAAGCATCCACCTTAACTAACGTCCGGCAGTAACCGGGTGAAACATTGAAGAGTTACTTAACAAGATTCAATCTGGAAGTAGCCCGAGCTCGGGATGTGGATGACAGTGGACACCTAATGGCAATCCGAGCTGGCGTATTACCGGGAAGTGCCCTTTGGGACGACATGCAAGGGAAACCGGTAAGGTCAATAACCGAGTTTAACAGACGAGCGCAGAGGTTTGTCAATGTAGAGGAAGCGAGGTCGACGCTCAAAGCGACCTCCCAGTCCGAAACTACAACGATAAACATCAACTCTGCCTCAACCTCGGCAGACCCAGCGGCACCAAAGCCTGCCTCGGAGAACCCATCCAAGAGGAAAAAGAACGAAGGAAGTAATCCCGAAGCTGAGGGAGGAAAGAAAAAGAAAGGAGAGAGGTATTTCTTCGTGTATAAAGTGCACACCGAGCTCAACGAGTCTCGGGAAAACTTATACCTGGCTAATGAAAACCGGGTCCCCTTCAGGCATCCTGACCCAATGAGAAATCAAAAATCCAAGAGGGATTCCATTAAGTATTGCCGGTTCCACAGAGACACCGGGCACACAACTAATGAATGTCGACAACTGAAGGACGAGATCGAAGGGTTGATCTCGAGAGGTTACTTCCGGCAGTATGTCAAAAACCAGAATACTGGTCAGACGACCGCAAGCCAGAGAGTAGCCGCGCCTCCGACGACAGAAAATAATAACCCCCGAACTCGGGAAGAGGACAGGCCCCCCCCCGATAGATGGAGAGGACGTAATAACCATCTCGGGAGGGCCTCATCTCGCAGGAGGGGGCAGGAATGCCCAAAAGAGATATGTTAAGGAGCTTAAGACAGGGGACGGGTCTCCTTATGAACCCGAACCTAGGGCACCTAAAAGCCAGAGGATTGAATCACAACCCATAACCTTCACTAAGGAGGACGCCTCCCATGTTCAGTTCCAACATCATGACCCGCTGGTTATTACTCTTCAGCTTGCCAACAAAAGAGTCCACCGAGTTCTCATAGATAATGGGAGCTCAGTCAACATTCTTTACAAAGAAACCCTCGAGAAAATGGGACTCTCCCTTCGCGACCTGAAGGCATGTGCAACTACTTTGTACGACTTTTCAGGAGAAGGAACTGCCTGCATGGGATCCATTGAGCTCCCCGTGACCTTGGGAGACTATCCAGTCTCGGTGACCAAGATAATGGAGTTCATGGTGGTAGACTTGCCATCTGCCTACAATGTGCTGCTCGGGAGACCCGCCCTGGTCGGACTGGGGGCAGTTTCATCAGTAAGGCATCTGGCCCTTAAGTTCCCGACCCCTAGCGGAGTCGGGACATTAAAAGGGGACCAACTGGCAGGGAGGGAGTGCTATAGCATCTCTTTGAGGGGAAAGAAGCAAACGAGCGTTCAGGCACTCGTTATCATACAAAATAAAGATGGAACGGTCTTAGAAATCGACGAGGAGATTGATCCGAGGATTGAGGAGAAAGTTGACCTCGAACCTCTAGAGGAACTCGAAGAAATTCAGCTCGAGGAAGCTGAACCCTTGAGAAGGGTGAAGGTCGGGAAACACCTCCCAGATGAGACAAAATAGCAATTAATTTGCTTTCTGAAGAAAAACCAGGATGTCTTCGCATGGTCGCATTTCGACATGGTGGGGATAAACCCGAATGTAGCAAGCCATGCTCTAAACATAGACAAAAGCTTTCCCCCAAGGCAACAAAAGCAAAGGCAGCTGGACGAAAACAAAAAGAAAGCACTGAAGGAGGAGGTTGACAGGTTAAAGGCAAACCATTTCATTAGGGACGCCTTTTACCCTGACTGGGTAGCCAATCCGGTGTTGGTCCCAAAGCCCAATGGGACGTGGAGAACCTGTATTGACTACTCAGATCTCAACAAAGCTGCCCAAAAGACTGTTTTCCGTTACCAAGGATTGACCAGCTCGTGGATGCCACAGCGGGGCATGGCCTGATGTCGTTCATGGATGCCTATTCTGGATATAACCAGATTCCCATGCACGCCCCAGACCAAGAACATACGAGCTTCATCACGGATAAAGGGCTATATTGTTATAATGTCATGCCATTCGGGCTCAAGAATGCAGGAGCCACATACCAGCGGCTCGTAAACATGATGTTTTCGGAACAAATTGGGAACAACATGGAGGTTTATGTTGATGACATGCTTGTAAATTCTCAACACAACAAGAACCATGTTGATGACCTCGAAGAGTGCTTTGGCGTGCTCAGAAAGTATAACATGAAGCTAAATCCTCAGAAGTGCACTTTTGGGGTATCTTCAGGAAAATTTCTGGGCTTTATTGTGAACTCCCGTGGAATCGAGGCTAATCCCGACAAGATCAAGGCCCTGATTGACATGCCCTCGCCTCGAAGGCACAAGGATGTCCAAAGTCTGACTGGCAGGATGGCGGCCCTAAGCAGATTCATCTCGAAATCTACGAATCGTGGTCTTCCATTTTTCAACTTACTGAGAGGAGGTAAGAAATTTGAATGGACAGAGGAATGCGAGCTGGCCTTTCAGGAGCTCAAAAAGCACCTAGCGGAACCGCCCATCCTATCAAAACCTGAAACGGGAGAAGTATTGTACCTATACCTCTCAACCACCGAACACGCGATAAGCGCAGTGCTCATTCGAGAAGAAGAGAGGGTGCAGAGACCCGTTTACTACATCAGTAAAAGATTACTGGGGGCAGAGTCAAGGTATCCACTGATGGAGAAACTCGCGCTCAGTTTAATTCATTCATCCCGTAAACTCTGCCCTTACTTTCAGGCACATCCCATTCATGTACTGACTGATCAGCCACTTAGGCAAGTCCTATCAAAACCAGAGGCTTCAGGTCGACTTCTTAAATGGGCTGTTGAGCTCGGACAGTTCGAGATCACCTACCACCCGAGGACGACCATTAAGGCACAGTCACTGGCGGACTTTATAGTGGAATGTACTGGAATAGCCGACGACGAGGTAATAACCACGGCCCACGAGCTATGGAAACTTTACGTCGACGGCTCGTCAAATGAAAATGGAGCAGGGGCAGGGGTTATTCTGATCACCCCCGCAGGGAGTAAATTTCACTCCGCTTTAAGATTTGGCTTTAAAGCATCGAATAATGAGGCCGAGTACGAGGCTCTACTCGTAGGACTACAAATACCAAAGGAGCTCAAGGCTAAAGCTATACATTGCTACAGTGACTCCCAACTCGTGCTTAATCAAATCTTGGGAGAATACCAGGCTCGAGGCACAAGAATGGCAGCTTACCTGGAGAAGGCAAAATCTGCATTAGAGTATTTTGAGTTTTATGCAATCGAACAAGTCCCCCGAGAACGGAACTCAAATGCAGATGCCTTAGCTCGACTCGCCACATCCACCGAAAATGAAGAACTGAATGTTGTACCCATAGAACACCTATCAGCACCTAGCATAAACGAGCCAGAAGAGGATGATGTGTGTATGATCGAAACAGAGCCGACTTGGATGACCCCGATAGTTGATTATCTTGAAAACGGAGTTCTTCCAAAAGATCGGAACCAAGCTCGAAAGTTGATGTACCAACTTCCCCGTTACACAATTTTGGATGGAAGGCTGTACCGAAGGGGATATTCCATGCCGTTACTCAGGTGCGTAACCCCTCCCGAGGCTAAGAAAATCATCGAAGAAATTCATGAAGGGTTCTGCGGAGATCACACTGGGGGGCACAGCCTGTCCAAGAAGATCATACGTCAGGGATTTTTCTGGCCAACCATTAAAGCGGATTCTTTCGAGTATGTGAAGAAATGCGACAAATGCCAGAGATTCACCACGATACCCCGAGCTCCACCATCCGAGCTGACCATGTTGACATCCCCATGGCCTTTTGCAGTATGGGGCATCGACCTCATAGGCTCTCTCCCGACTGGCAAAGGCAGAGTAAAATATGCTGTAGTCGCCGTGGATTACTTCACAAAATGGACGGAGGCTGACCCATTGGCAACTATAACTTCAAAGAAAATTCTTGATTTCGTTGTAAAGAGCATCGTGTGCCGATATGGAGTACCGAGGAAGATCCTATCCGACAACGGAACTCAGTTCGATTGCGACCTATTCACCAATTTTTGTGAGAAGAACGGTATAATAAAGAGTTTTTCATCAGTGGCCCACCCTCAAGCGAATGGCCAGGTCAAAGCTGTGAACAAAACTCTCAAGAGTTCACTAAAGAAAAAGTTAGAGGAAGCGAAGGGACGGTGGCCCGAAGAATTTCCCCAAGTCCTTTGGGGATACAGGACAATGGGTCGAACCTCGACAGGACATACCCCATTCTCTCTAGCATACGGCTGCGAGGCAATGTTTCCCATAGAAGTCGAAATCCCAACGATCTGAACTCAGACCTATGACCGAAGTTCAAACCATACTCAGCTCGAGGAAACCTTAGACTTGATCGAAGAAAAAAGAGAAGAGGCCCAGCTGAGAAATGCTGCCTACCAGCAACGAACTACTAGATATTTCAACAAGAGGGTTCGAGATCGAAAATTCGAAATTGGAGATCTAGTGTTAAGACGCGTATTCTTGGCTACTCGAGATCCGGCAGCTGGAGTGCTCGGGCCGAACTGGGAAGGACCATACTAGATAGAGTCAGTCATCCGACCTGGTGTGTACAAACTTGCGAGATTGAACGGGAGCCTAGTACCGCGAGCATGGAATGGCGAACACCTTAGACCTTACTATCAGTAGTATAGGAAAAGTGTTGCCTATAACCATGAGTTTCTATTTGTATTAGCTTATTTGTTTTTGAATGTCATCAAATAAAAGTTCCATTTCGTTCAAATATGTTATTTCTTTTCATTTTTGCAATCTCTCTTAATTTAATAACCTATGGTCACACTCATAGGATATTAAGGGGGCATCATTGGTACATATACCATCAGCTTAAAAAATAAAATAACCGAATTATCAAAAATATATAAAGTATTTGGATATAACCAAATACACGAGCTGAGATAGTTCGGACATAACCGAATTATCAAAAACCTAAAATGTGTTGGAGTTAACCAGATGTGGAAACTTAAAAGGTTTGGAACAAACCAGCCAAAAAATTAATCGATGATAAGTAGGAACCTAAACCTATTGCGAAACAAGTCGAGATCGAGGCTGGAATATCTTAAAGAAAAATAGTTTCGAACTCTTAACCTCGGAGCAAAAATTGAGGATGAGTAAAAGTGACTAAACAAAAAAAGATATAACCAAATCATTCACATTACATACCATATAAGTACTTTAGGGTTCATGGTTAAAGTAATAGCCGACTTTGAAAAATAACGAGGTCGGAAGCGGATAATTTGAACAAACTATGCATGAATGCATTGAGCTTCGAACCTAAATCCACGATATGTTTGTATGAATAAATAAACATAAATGATTCATCCATAACAAATGTGCAAAATATTTCGAGCCAAGAAATGTAAAGCACATGTAAGTAATATTTAAAGAAATTGTATCAGCCCCATGGGCATAAATTAAGATAGTTACAAAAATAGGCGGACGCAACCCCAATAAATGATTTCCCCGAGATCAGATTTAAGGAAGAGGAGTCTCCTTGGCGTTCTCAGCATCAGTAGCACCAGACCCCCCAGGACGAATAGCATGACTATCCTTCTGAGCCGCCTCTCGAGCAGCTTCACTTGCCTCAAGACGGGCATTCCACCGCTCAACATATGTGGCCTCGAGAGGGCCCAGGAAGCTGGTATCGAGGTCGGCATTATCAGCCCAAAGTTTGTACATGGCTTGGTCGACCGCTTTCTCCTTCTGCTCCTTATACTCGTCCAGGAGGCGGGCCTTCTCGCTCTCCATGAAGTCGAAGGTGGCAGATTTCTCCTCTTCGAGCTTGGCATTGGCCTTCTCGAGACAAGTCTTCGCCTGCTCAAGCTTGGCATTTGACTTCTCCAGCTCCTCGAGACGGGTCTTCATTTTTCCAAGTTCAGACTTCGAGTCTTTGAGCTCGTCAGCCATCTTAAGCTCGAGATCCTTCGACTTCTGGGCCAGAGACATGCTCATTTGCACCTCGTTGGTCAGCTTATAGTTGAGCTGTGCTGAAACGACAAGGGCCTGAAACACAAAGAACGAATCAGAATTGCGAACTAAGGCACAAATATTTAAAATAGAGTTGCGAAGGCTACCGCGGCGGTGAGTTCGATACTCTTATTGTTTACCGAGTTTTTCGGAAACGAATACAAACAAAATAATAAAAAGATAAGAACTGTAGAAGTGCATAAATACAAATAGACAAATAGGTTTTTTACGTGGTTCAAGCGTTAACGAGCCCTAGTCCACGAGTCGATGTTATTATACTTGTAGAGAATTACAGTAAAATGGCTAGTGTACAAGAACCTCACAAACTCACAATGTTTCTCTCGGGTTTTCTTGAAGAAGATGAAGCTAGAGAGATTTTGGCAGAGTTCTTGCTCTTTAATCTGTTGGCCTCTCTCCTATTGTAAAATGAGGAGGTCTTTATAGCTAGAGTTTTGGATTAGGGTTTTACTCTGCCCCCCTGAGTCTTAATTACACCAGCCATAAATAGGGGATACAATTACCATAGTCGCATGGCTACCAGGCTCCATGTGGGTATATTTACGTGAAAATATGGGGAATGTAAAAAGGCAGCTGTCTTTTCCAGGCTGTCAGCGGAACAGTAGGCGAAATGGTACTTTTAGGCGTGCTGGGATGTGTGCGGCCTCGACCTGTCGGGCGTGTCAGGCGGGATCCTGTGTCAGGTGAGTATCATTCCAACTATGCCTCCTCCATGACTCGACCGCTTGGTCTTCTTCCGTGTGAGGCACGGAACTGTATCCGCGAAGGTAACCTGAAGAGCTTCTCCTGGAAGGACCTTCCCCGAAGGATATCCCTTCGGGAGTCCGGGAGAAGTGACGAGCTTCTGGGTCGCGGTTGCTTGAAAGAGTATGCTGGACACTAAACGGGAGAGGCGAAGCCTTTCTGTCCATCCGCGAGCTCTGGTTACCTTTCGTGAAAGACTTTGATAATTCTGCTTCCCCGAGGCTATCCATCTAGACGCTATCCGGAAATCTGGATAACATTTACCCCCTAAGGTCACGGGGCTTGAGAGGTCCAGGAGCTTGTACAGTCCTCCGGGTGTTCTGGTCTCTAGATTAGGCGAGGGGTCACCTCCTGTGTTCCTGGAAGGGTTCCTTTTTCCCGCCTGAGTGTCAGTACGAAAAAGGAAATTTCTTCTGTTTGAACTCAAGTACTCAAGTGTGGCAAGGGCCACGCGTCATGCAGGGAATGGCTCTGTGACCAAGACGTGTGCGTGAGGCGACTGGCTGAGTGTGCGTGCGTCAGGCGTCTGAGTAGTGACTTGATGGTATTTAATGGTGCACTGGGCCCGAGATGGTATAATGATGGGAAATAAATACTTTATTCCCATCCGAGGAGTCTTAAATGGGACCGGCACTTCATCCCCAACCGTTGGATTTGATGCATGCGGTATGGGAAGATCGGGACCGTTCATTTGTGGAATTCGAAACGATTTCGTTCCTGCTATAAAAACGAGGGAACGGACCTTTCTTCCTCTTTACGCTTTCAAATTCTCGAGCTTTCGGATTCTCAGATTCCCAAATCTTCGAACTCTCAAGCTTCCAAGCTTCCTTTCCTTCGAATTCGCCACTTCTTTTGGTAAGGAATCTAGAAACTTTTCTTTCGATTAGGCAGTAGGTTTGATCGCCATAGGTCTAGGTTTGAATCGTTGCTTGTCTTTGCAGCCTTTACTTCACGTGTTCGTGCGGTGCAGTGACTTGGTTACTCCCTCAATCTTCAACTACTCGAATACCAGTAAGTAATTTTACTTTGCTTTTTTCTTCTAAACCTCAGATTGTTGGTAGTTGTTAGGGTTGAGTTTTCTGCCGGTGTCATCTTTATGCATGCATGAATAGGGCTTTGATAGGCATGTGACTGATGCGAGTCAATAAGTCATTTCTTTGCATGCTTTGATGATTTGCTTTTGGAAAGTTGTTTCTCGTCTGCTTGTGCTGTTCTGGTTTGTTATTTTAGGGCATAAGCGTGAACGCCTTTAGGGTGTCTTCCCCTAGGAAAACACTTCTCTCGGCGGGCTTAGGCTCGAAGTTTGAATTTGGTTCCTTGCTGTTCGCCGGGTGGCATGGTGCCAGCCCCTCGGCAAGCTCGGTGGGAGCCTCTCCAAGCAGTTTTCGGGGAGGGTCTCCCCGACGCCTTTAATACCGTTAGGGTATGACAAGGGTGCTGACTGCTTGGAGTGTTTTCTTCTTTGTTTCTTTTGATCAGTGAAGAACACCTCAAAGGAACAAATCATCGCTGCGGTAGAGGCTGAAACTGCCCAGGAGCAAGGTACCCCTGTTGCCGGTCCAAAGGGGAAAGCAAAATCTAAGGTGGCCGCGGCTAGCCCACCGACTATCAACAGTTCCATCTAGGAGATGGACCAGAAGCCGAACCTGTTCAGGAACTACGGCATGCTGGAGCTGTATTCCTCAAAGGCAGGCCTGAAGAACATCCCAGGCCTGATGTGGCACTGCCTGTCGGTGCTGGGTGAGTCTGCCAGCCAGAGTCACGAAGGTTTTGGTGCCTGGAGCTGGGCACACATAGTGTGTGGGGCACATTTGCCCCTAAGAAGTTATTTTGCCAACTTCTGCGTGAAGGCGGGGATTGCCCCCTTCCAGTTGATTCCCCCCAGCTACAAGCTTCTAGCGGGGTGGTATATCTTTTGCAAGTCCCGAGACCTGGAGGCCCCTACCCCGGAGGAGGTGCTATACTTCTATGGGCTGAAGTCTCAGCCCATGAGAGGCCATGCAGACAAGGTGGGGTTTTATAGGCTGGAGAGGTATCCGGACGTGATGTGTCCCACATGTCATACCGCGAGGGTTCCAGATCTCCGGGAGTACTGGTTCCTAACGACTGGCTTCCCATTGAAGAGGGTGCCAGCTCTGTCTTTGGACTTCAAAGTCCCTGGTAAGTGCTCCTTCCTTTCTTTTCTAACTTTGTTTCTTCACGTTTGGTCTGCCTTCCGGGAGGATCTCTAACACTCGTGTTTGGATTTTGCAGAAGCCGTCCCGCGGACACCTCACTGTGCAGAGATGATAAGGAGGTCAAACTTCTACGAGGGGCTCTCGGAGGAAGAGCTGAAGGTGGAAGGACTTGTGACCACCGAATCTTTGAGGGAGTATGGGCTACTCTCCTCTTTCCAAAATATTGAGCCAGTGAGTGGCAGGGAGCAAAGTCAGGTGTCAGCTAACGTCTGGGAGCAGATTGCCCTGGAGCTGTCCAAGGTGATCTGCCAGGCGGCCCGGGACGAGAATAATTTATCCCCCAGTTGGGCGGAGAGGTTCCCCGACCCCCAGTCGGAGGAAGAAGAAATCGAGGCTCGCCACGCCGCAGCTTACCCCAATGAAGGGACTCCGGGAGCTGGTACCTCCGGGAAAGGTAAGACTAGCTTTCGATTGATCCACACCCCCAGCCTATCTGAGGTTTCCCGAACTTCTCAGATGGGGTTTGATCCTCGTTTCCTAAGGCTAGATCCGCGTAGGATACCCTTCGACAGATATTGTGATAGGGTAGATGAGCTCCTCGGGTGTTTGAGTGACGGTAGTCTGCCAGAAGGTGTCACCATGGTTGACCCTTCTTCCCTCAGCATGTCATTCCCGGACTTCAAGGAGTACGGGAGCTTCCTGGAGCAGGAAGCGGTGTCTTGTTTTGCTCGGGGAAGGCCATCCACGTTTCTCGTGCATGGTCGTCCTTCTCGAACTTTTCTTTTTCGTTTCTTGTTCTCTGCTGGTGGACTTGTTTGTGCTTTTATGTTGTGGCTTGTTTTGTTTTCTGCTTATCTTTTTTTTTCACATCGCTTGCTGGTTGGTTAATCTTGCTTCGTACATTTCTTGCAGAACACCCCGAGGCAAAGATGTTGGGGAGAGCTACCTCACTTATCAAGAAGGCCGCCACCAGCCAAGACCCGCCCAAGGGGAAAGGACGAAAGGCCGGAGCTGGTAGGGAAGGTAAAGCTGCCACACCCAAGAAAACAAGTGCCGAGGCGCAAGGGTCTCTGGTGGTGGAGAGGGCAATCGTGCCCGTGGTGGAGAAGCCTCCTGTCGAGGGGCCTTCCGAGAACATGGTGGTCTCGAGTAGTAGCAGTGAGGGGGAAGGTCCTGTGTTCCCCGCGAAGATGGCCGGGGTGAGCAAGCGCCCCGGAGGAGAGGCTGAGGGCGACAAGAAGAAACGCCTTAGACATTCTTCTCCCGGAGGTGATGGAGACCTCCGGGCTGCGCGCAGTCCCCTCTAGACTACCACCACCCAGCGGCAAACACAACCCCAACAGCAGAAGCAACAGCAGCAACAACAACAACAACAACAACAACAACAACAAAGACAATCAACACCGCCACAGCAGCAGCAAAAACAATAGCAACATCAGCAGCAACACCAAACCGGGGCGGTAGTGTCTTCGCTACCGTCCTTAATACCCCGTCTACCTCCTCCTCCAGTCCAGAGGGAGTCCACCATTTCGGGGTCTCCTTCTGCTCTTTCTCTTCCACTTTCTCAACAAACAAGCCTTCCTCAGCCTGGCCTGAAATTCCACTTCCCTAAGAAACCAACCCGTTTCCCCGCTGCCCTCCTGGAGGGTGTAAGACGGGCTGATAATTTTTTGAGGAGGCGGTTGGAGGCCGAGAAGGCTGTTACTCAGGGAAGGGCAGACAACCTGTCTGCCGTGAAGAGAGTTGAGCTGGCAGAAGGGGTGAGATCCCTTCACCCGGCTGGAGCAGTTTTGGATGGCCCATCCTTGGAGAAGAGGCTGGTGCCTAGGCTCGGACGTGCGTTGGCGCCGTTCGGAGCGGAGATGATGAAGGACATGGCCCTGAGCTTGTGCGAGCTTAATTCTGAGAAATGGGCCATCAGTAGCAGTAAGGACCCGCTGTTGCTGACACACGCCGTAAAGCAGCAACTTTCAGGGGTAAGCTGTCAGTTGTTGTGTTCTGGGATCATTTGTCTTAGTACATTTGGTTCTGCTTAACTCATTCTATTGTCTTCCCTCGCAGGCCTCTCTCATCGCGGAACGCTCATTCCGGGAGGTGGGTGCAGTTCTGGTTCAGGTGGAGGAGAGCCAGGTGGCTCGTCAGGCCTTGGAGGCGGAGAAGCAGAAACTGACCCAACAGGTCGAGAGCATAAAGGGGGAGGCTGTGGAGAAGATTAACCAGGCCCGGCGCACGGCTGAAGAAGAGGCGGACAAGAAATATCTTGCCAAATATCAAGAGTACCGGGCCAGCACGGAGAATGAGTTCAAGCAGCGGTCGGATGACTTGAAGGCCAAGAACTCCAAGCTCCAGGAAGAGCTATCCCAGGCCAGGGAGGAGAAGGATACCCTGGATGCCCGCTTGCACTCGAAAAATAATCTCCTCCTTAAGTAGAACGAGGAATATGCCACTCTTCAGAATAAGCTGCACGAGGAGGAGCAAGATCACAAGAGGAGCAAGGATCTCGTGTCTATGCAGGAGTTGGGGCTCGCTGAGAAGGATAAACAGATTGGAGCCTTGCAATTCACTGTCAGGGGGCATGTGACCGAGAAGCAATCCTTGCTGGATCAAAATAAGGTGCAGCGCAAGGAGATTGATTCCCTTAAGGGAGAGCGGGATGCATCCAAGGCCGAGCTGGAAAAACTGAGGGCTCAATTGGCTGTCGCGGAGGCAAAGCTGGCGACCTCTGAGGCGGAGCGCTTGAAGGATAAGGAAGATGCCGAGGTGGTGCTGAATGGAACGATTAATCTATCCCACGTGGTCCTCATGCACCAACTTTGGAAAATAAACCTGGAGGTAGTAGGCTACCTGGGAGAGGACGCCGCCGCCATGAGGGAAAAGATACAGGCGTGTGATCAAAGCCCAGAGGTGTTCGTCCAGACTTATAACATTGACGAACCTGCTGGAGCCCTCGAGGCAGAAGATCCCGAAGAGGCGGGGACCTCTGAACCTGCCAGTGAGGAAGTTCCACCTTCCAATGAGCTGACTCCGCCAGCCCCAGTCGAAACCGCTGTCTCCGAGACCCCGATCGTGGAAGCTGCTGCCACCCCCAGTGCTTGAAGGGGTCTTATTCTTTGTAAATTTTTTTTTTATTTTCCTTTGGGGCGAAGCTCCCTGTACTCTTTTTTAATTGCGGGAACATTACAGATATCCGGTCCGCAGGGCCTTCATTGTAATAATTGTAGAATTCTTCTTTCCTTTTGTGATGAGTTCCTTGTTTAATTTTGTGCTTAGGGTAGAGACTTTTATACGGTAGAAACTGCTGTAGGGGCGCATGAGGTTTTGGTTCCAACGGCCAGAACCTATGCATTTCTAACTTGAAGCTCCAACGACTTATGTCTTTTCCCACGTAGTTTCTAGATTACGGAGGGTTCTTGGTTCCAACGGCCAGACTCCCTCTTTCATCGTACTCAGCTTTCCTAAGGTAAATAGCCAATCCCGGGACTTGTAGTTATACCGTTCGCTGGGATGCCTAAAGTGACCCGTTCCATCTCCCCATCGCGATCTTTACAAAGCTTGCGAGGCAAACACTTCATACGATTCCGCGGGATGGCGCCGGATCAGGAGCTCTTTTGGTGAGCGTCGCTAAACTTAGGGCTAGATCATTGCGAAGCAAAACTAACTGTTGTTGTGGACCTCACGGTGGCCGACTTCAGGGACTTGGCATGAAGCCTTGCGAGGCAAGGTTCGTTGCGGTCGGGGAAATCGTCACGCCTACCATGTGCGATCCTGGAGCAGGGGCTTTGCGAAGCAAGGCCTGCTGTAATTGGGGGATCGATTATATTTGCTCCCAGAGCTGAAGCTTGCGAAGTGAAGTTTGCAGTGGTCGAGGAGCTCGCCATGCATTATTTTGTGAGACTCGGAGCTGAAGCCTGCGAAGCAAAGCTTACAGTGGTCACGGATCATGCCATCTCTCGCCTTGCGGGACCCGGAGCTGGAGCTTTCGAAGCAAAGTTCTCAACGGTCGCGGATCTTGCCATGCATTACTTTATGAGACCCGGAGCTGAAGCTTGCGAAGCAAAGCTTTCAGCGGTCGCGGAGTATTCTGCGAAGGACTTGTCAGGAAGTTGGGGGTGTTTCGGCGTAGCTCTCTGAATGTGCCCCAACCTCCAGTCCTGTTCATCGCTGGGCTACACAGGAGATAATTTTCATGATGCATAATGGCAGATATTTTCATGGCAATTTTCACATAATCACATAATGCACACATGACACGTAATGCAAATATGTTCATGGCAACAAATCAACCTAAGCTTAATCAATTTAAAAATTTCAAACACAATGCTAGCACATAAGTGGTGTTCTCTTTATGTTTTGTTCAAGGGGCGTATGGCTATGCCTTAGCCATGTATACCCCCCCAAGTGAGCGTGGGGTCCGGACGTCTCCGGACCGAGTGGTCACTTGTTAAAACGCAGCTTGGAACAAAGGGATAAAAAATGCAGTAAAAGCGGAGTGAAACTCTCCGTGTTTTATTAAATTAGCCTGTTAGGCATGTGTTTTACAGCTGGGAGGTCTGTCTCCATATTTTACATTTTTGCTACGTCCACCAAGGACCTTCGACTAGATAGTCCAGGGCTTACTGATAGTAACGGCGGAGGTGCTCCGCGTTCCAGGCGCGCGGGACTTTAGATCCATCGAGTCTCTTTAAGTGATACGTCCCATGGCCCACTTTTTCTTGGACTTCATAGGGGCCTTCCCAGTTGGGTCCGAGGACTCCCACTCCCGGATCCTGCGTAGCAGGAAATACTCTCCGTAGGACAAGGTCCCCAACCTCGAATGTACGGCTCTTGACTCTTGTGTTGAAGTGTCGGGCTATCTTGCCTTGGTACATTTTGAGTTGGACCTGTGACTGCTCCCGGAGCTCTTCGATCATGTCCAGGGACTCCTGGAGAAGGGCGTGGTTCCGGGTAGGGTCGTAGGTGTCCTGCCTGTGAGAGGGGATCATAGTTTCTACTGGGATGACGGCCTCGCAACCGAAGGTCATGGAATAAGGTGTGTGCCCCGTCGAAGTTCTCTCTGTTGTGCGATAGGCCCAAAGTACTCGCGGAAGCTCTTCCGGCCAGTGAGCCTTGCATGCTTGGAGTTTTTTCTTCAACGTGGTCTTTAAAATTTTGTTCACTGCTTCCACTTGTCCATTAGCTTGAGGTCTGGCGACTGCGGAAAAGCTTTTGATGATTCCATGCGAAGCACAGAAGTCCGTGAAACGCTCACTATCGAATTGCTTCCCGTTGTCGGACACAATTTTTCGTGGAAGCCCGAAACGACACACTATATTCTTGATGACAAAGTCCAGTGCTTTCTTAGACGTGACCGTGTTCATAGGTTCAGCTTCAGCCCATTTGGTGAAGTAGTCTACCGCGACTATGGCATACTTCACTCCACCCCTTCCAGTTGGAAGGAAACCTACTAGGTCAATGCCCCAAACGGCGAACGGCCAGGGGGTGGTCATTAAGGTAATTTCTGTAGGCGGTGCTCGCGGAACCTTGGCGTACCTCTGGCACTGCTCACATTTTCTGACATAATCCACACAATCCTTCTTCATGGTGGGCCAGAAGTATCCTTGACGAAGGATCTTTTTGGAGAGGCTTAGCCCGGAGGTATGGTCGCCACAGAAGCCTCCGTGAATCTCATGGATGATGGTGCTGATTTCGGTTTCGGCAACACACCTAAGGAAGGGTATGGACAACCCCCTTCGGTAAAGCTTTCCATCCATAACCACGTATCGGGTAGCTTGATATTGGAGCTTTCTTGCGTCAGCTTTATTAGTGGGGAGCTCTCCGGTGGTGAGAAATCTGAGGATGGGTCCTATCCAGGAATGGGAATGGTCGATGATGGCATTTACCCTCTGTGTCTCAGTACTAGGTGCTTCTAAGTGTCCGATGGGCACTAGGCCATATTGTTCAATCTCCGAGTCTGTCGCAAGCTTGGCCAGTGTGTCCGCGAGTGAATTCTGGTCCCGGGGGACCTGGCGGATTCGGTAGCCTTTGAAATGCTGCAGGAGGCCGCGGAAGAGAGACACGTAGGTAGCCATTTTTTCGCCCTTCGTTTGGTATTCTCCGGATATTTGGTTTACCACAAGTAGGGAGTCGCTGTATACTTCGATTTTTTGGGCTCCGACTTCTCTGGCCAGTTGTAATCCAGCTAGCATGGCTTCGTGTTCTGCCTCGTTGTTGGATGCTGGGAACGCGAAACGGATGGCGCTCTGGAGCTGATGTCCTTGGGGAGAAATTAGGATAACCCCTGCTCCAGCTCCTTTTTCATTTGAGGCTCCGTCTACATAGACCTTCCATGTGGGAAGTTCCGGGACAGGATCTTCCGGGAGGTCATTCATTCCTGAGCATTCCATAATAAAGTCCGCGAGAGCTTGACCTTTTATGGAAACACGTGGCTGGTAGTGGATGTCAAACTGGCTCAGCTCCATGGCCCATTTAAGTAACCTGCCAGAAGACTCGGGCTTCTGCAGGACTTGCCGGAGAGGGTGGTTGGTGAGTACTCTGATGGTGTGCGCCTGAAAATAGGGCCTTAGCTTCCGCGAAGCGATTAGCAAGCAGAGGGAGAGTTTCTCGATCATTGAATATCTGGACTCGGCGTCCAGTAACCTCTTGCTCACGTAATACACAGGCAGCTGGAGACGGCTGTCTTCCCGGACGAGAGCGGCACTTACGGCATGCTTTGTCACAGCTAAGTACAAGAACAACGCCTCTCCTTCGACAGGTTTGGACAGAATGGGAGCTCGAGTTAGATGTTCCTTGAGGTGCTGGAAGGCTGCTTCGCATTCGGGGGTCCACTCGAACCTCTTGTTTCCTCGCAACACATTGAAGAAGGGGATACATTTGTCAGTGGCCTTAGATACGAAGCGGCTGAGAGCAGCTATCCTTCCGGTAACGCTTTGGACATCCTTATGCTTTCGGGGAGAAGGCATATCTATGAACGCTTTAATTTTCTCAGGGTTGGCCTCCACTCCGCGGGAGCTGACAATGAAACCGAGGAACTTCCCAGACGAGACCCCGAAAGTACATTTCTTCGGATTCAGTTTCATTCCGTACTTTCGGATCACGGCGAAAGCTTCCTCAAGGTCGTCACTGTGGTCTCCGGAGGTCTTTGATTTCACCAACATGTTGTCTACATACACCTCCATGTTCCTCCCCAGCTGATCCTTGAACATCTTGTTTACTAGACGCTGGTATGTCGCCCCAGCATTCTTTAAAACGAAAGGCATGACCACGTAACAGTAGACACCCTGTTCCGTGAGGAAGCTGGTGTGTTCCTGGTCCGCGACATGCATCTTGATCTGTTTGTATCCGGAGTATGCATCCATGAAGGAT
Source organism: Humulus lupulus (assembly GCF_963169125.1). Lineage (NCBI taxonomy): Eukaryota > Viridiplantae > Streptophyta > Magnoliopsida > Rosales > Cannabaceae > Humulus > Humulus lupulus. The sequence continues at coordinate 106,670,753 of NC_084797.1, read as the reverse complement.
AAGAGTTCATACCCGGAAGTAGTGTCTACCATCTGATCGATTCGCGGAAGAGGGAAACAGTCTTTTGGGCAGGATTTGTTCAGGTCCGTGAAGTCAATACACATTCTCCAGGACCCATCGGGTTTCGGGACCAGAACCGGGTTGGCCAACCACACGGGATAGAGTGACTCCTGGAGAAAGCCTATGGACATCAGCTTGTCCACTTCAGCTTTGACTGCTTCGGCCCTTACTGGGTCTAACGGCCTCCTCTTTTGGCGAACTGGAGTTGCAGATGGGTCTATGTTGAGTGCGTGGCACGCAACATTAGGATTAATCCCTGTCATATCAGCGTGGCACCATGCCAGGATATCCTGATTATTCTTCACAGTGGCCACGATCTTTTCTCGAATGGCCGATGGAAGATTTTTCCCCACCTGAATGACTTTGGTGGGATCTTCCGAGTTGAGGATCACCTCTTAAACTTCCTCCATCGACTCTATCGCCCTCTCGACCCCCACTCTAGGGTCGAGTTCATCAACGTATGCCCCCTGGGCACCCCCAGTCTCTGGTAAATCCTCTGCCAAAGGTGCGGCAACAATCGCCTCCTGGACCGTGTAGACGAATCGGACGGAGACGTTATAACAGCTTCGTGCACTTCGTTGGTCTCCCTGGAGGGTGCCGATACGCCCGTTGTCGCATGGAAACATCAAGCATAAGTGGCGTATCGAGGTTATGGCCCCAACATTGATTAGGACCGGTCGGCCTAGGATGGCATTATACGCCGTGGGGCAGTCGACCACCACAAATGTGCAGTGCTTGAAGGCACAAGCGTCGCTGTCTCCTCTGAGGGTGACTGGAAGTTGAATTTTGCCTAAGGGCATGAGTGCATCCCCATTGAACCCCTGAAGCTGGATGGGGCATGGGATCAAATCTGTCTCGGTTAATCCGATCGCGTGGAAGGCAGCTTTGAAGAGGATGTTTACGGAGCTTCCATTATCGACAAGGATCCATGACACCTTCTTATTGGCGATCTGGGCTTCCACGACGAGGGGATCGTTGTGGGGGAAGTGCACATGTCAGGCGTCATCTTCCGTGAAGGTGATGGGAAGATCCATCATTCGGGGACGATGAGCAGGTGACTGAACCAAGGCGCACATCTCCCCGGTGTGTTCTAACTCCCTCAAGTACCTTTTCTGGGAGTTGCGGGTGCTTCCGGCAAGGTGCGGTCCTCCGGAAATGGTGGCCACGTGTCCGTCAACGGGTGGCGGAGCAAGGCCAGGCGGATATGGTTTTCCGGGTCCTGGAGTCAACATGGCAATGGGTGCCGGAGAGGTCGGAGTAGGAAGCGCTGGGAACTGAGATCCAGGAGCTTGGGGGTGACCGGCTCCAGGAGCGCTAGCGGTCCCCCTCTGTTCCAGAGAGTGTGTAGCTCCGTGAACTACTCCCTGTCCGGGATAGATTATGGGTATCCTCACCCATTGACCGAGGTGTCCCGCTCTTGCCAGGGACTCGATCTCATCCTTCAGCTTAAAGCATTCGTTTGTGGTGTGCCCCACGTCTCCGTGGAACTCACACCTCTTATTGGAGTCTCGCGGGCGCCTTCCTCCGTGAGGCACTTTCGGGGGCTTCCTGTAGTTGACCATATTACAGGTCGCCCGATAGACATTCTCTCGTGAGTCTATCAAACTGGTGTACTCCGTGAACTTGGGCTCATAGTTCTTCCGAGGTTTCTTTGAATGGTCCCCCCGGTTGGAGTTTCTCCCGCCTCGTTTATTCCGCGATTGGCTCAGATTTTGTTCTGGGCCTTCCGCTTGCGGTTGCGACGGGGCGGGAGCGATACTATATCCGATTTGTACAGCTCCGTACCCAGAGAAATGGGCTTGACTCGGCATCTGAGCAGACGTGGAAGGCCCATACACGCTTGGAGTGAACTGGGCTCCTGGAAGCGTGAGGGCTGGTGCGGGAGCTTGCGAAGCAAAGCTCGGCGCAGTCACGGAGGGCGTCGAAGCTGGGGGAACTCCAAAGGCCTGTTGGTAGGCATCCTCAAGGTTGATGATTCCCTGAGCTTTTGATATGAATTCGGACAGAGTTTCTGCTCGTCTCCTTTGCATTTCTCCCCATAGCAGGGAGCCGACGGTAAGCCCCGATTGAAGGGCGATCAGCTTCATGTCATCGCTGACCTTGGTCTTAGCAGCAGCTTCCATCATTCTTTTAATGAAAGCTTTGAGGCTCTCATTGGGTAGCTGCTTGATGTTGGTTAAGGAACCAACCTCCATGTCGTGGTCCCGGGCAGCAATGAACTGCCTCCTGAATGCGGACTGTAGCTCCTTCCAACTGTGGATGGATCCGGGAGCTAATCTTTTCCACCAGTCCTCCGCGGACTTGGTAAGGGTGAGTGAGAAGCACATGCATTTGGCATCCTCATTGACGCGCGCCACTTGCATCATCTTATTGTATTTAGCTAGATGGGTGTGCGGGTCTGTCCTTCCCTCATATAATTCTATATGAGGCATTTTGAAGTTCTCCGGGAGGGGCGTTTCCGCGATCCTCCGAATACATGGTTCCGGGTCTTCCTCCTCAGAGTCTGACAGGGCCCCACTTTGCTTCCGGACCAGCTTGGTCAAGGCAGCGATCTGTTCCTCGAGCCTCTTTGTATCGCTATCTGGGGGGTCACGTCCCCGGAGCTTGTCGTTGAGATGATTTCGCAGGTCATCTCCGCGAGGCCGGGCCTTTTCTCCTTTGGCCTTTTCATACTTGGCCTCCAACCTTCTTCTTAGGTCCACCGTGGACCAGCTATCTTCGGAGTGCGTGTCTGCAGCCCGACCGTCCTGGTTGACGGAATCACTGGGGCGGTTGTTCCTTCCCCTAGGCTTGGGTGCCTTAACACCGGGCCCTTTAGGCACAGAGTGCCCCCTTGAGGTTGAAGGACGTCTGGGCTTAGGAGCGCCAGAGACCTTCTGCGCGCAGGGGGGGCAGTCGGCCTGGTGATTCACGTCTTTAGGAGGTGCAGGGGCGTTAGTGCGCACAGGCTCCCCTACTTTTTCTTTGCCCTTGTTAGGGGCGGCTTTGGATGGTCCAGCAGCGGCTGGATCCGGCATGGTGGCATCAGCACCACCTAAAACAGAGGCGTCCTCGTCCGAGTCACCTAGATCTCCGAACTTGCTTTGGAGGCGCTCCATCATGCGCTGCACTTTTTCGGAGGCGCGCTCCTGCTCAGCAAGCTTGGCCTTAGTGGCCATCAGTTCTTCGGCTACTTGGACCAGTTCTGGATCCTTCTCGTAGTAGTATCCATCTTTGTAGTAACCGTCTCGGACATACTCTTCTTCTTCTTCTAAGTATGTCGTATCTTCAGTACTGACCCGATCCTGGCGGGATGTCGGGTCTTCACCTTGGTAGTCCGAGTCGTGGGTACTTTCTCCTTCGGTCTGGGCTGCCGAGGGTTCGTTTTGTACCGCATCTTCCATCATAGTATCGGGGTTGACCCTAGCATTCTTGTCAACCGCGGATTTTCTCGTAGTCACCATCTTTTCAGTACGGAGTGAATACAAAAAACGTACACAGAAAAAGAGCTGACTAACAACTCCCTACAGCTCTCAATGAAAGCACCAAAATGTTTACCGAGTTTTTCGGAAACGAATACAAACAAAATAATAAAAAGATAATAACTGTAGAAGTGCAGAAATACAAATAGACAAATAGGTTTTTTACGTGGTTCAGGCGTTAACGAGCCCTAGTCCACGAGTCGATGTTATTATACTTGTAGAGAATTACAGTAAAATGGCTAGTGTACAAGAACCTCACAAACTCACAATGTTTCTCTCGGGTTTTCTTGAAGAAGATGAAGCTAGAGAGATTTTGGCAGAGTTCTTGCTCTTTAATCGGTTGGCCTCTCTCCTATTGTAAAATGAGGAGGTCTTTATAGCTAGAGTTTTGGATTAGGGTTTTACTCTGCCCCCCTGAGTCTTAATTACACCAGCCATAAATAGGGGATACAATTACCGTAGTCGCATGGCTACCAGGCTCCATGTGGGTATATTTACGTGAAAATATGGGGAATGTAAAAAGGCAGCTGTCTTTTCCAGGCTGTCAGCGGAACAGTAGGCGAAATGGTACTTTTAGGCGTGCTGGGATGTGTGCAGCCTCGACCTGTCGGGCGTGTCAGGCGGGATCCTGTGTCAGGTGAGTATCATTCCAACTATGCCTCCTCCATGACTCGACCGCTTGGTCTTCTTCCGTGCGAGGCACGGAACTGTATCCGCGAAGGTAACCTGAAGAGCTTCTCCTGGAAGGACCTTCCCCGAAGGATATCCCTTCGGGAGTCCGAGAGAAGTGACGAGCTTCCAGAGGCGAAGCCTTTCTATCCATCCGCGAGCTCTGGTCACCTTTCGTGAAAGACTTTGATAATTCTGCTTCCCCAAGGTTATCCATCTAGACGCTATCCGGAAATCTGGATAACACTTATCATAAAGAGTATTGCAGTCCGAGGCCTTGCGCACGAGGTCCCAGTGGTCGGCGCCGAAGCCAGAAAAGCTCTGACCCACTCGAGAAAGGACATCCGAGCTGAGCACAACCCCTTCTGTCCTAGCAGCGCCATCGAGCACGAACTCCTCAATATGAGTTCGGGTCGTCGGCAGCTAAACCTTGGAGATAGAAGGTTTCTTCGGGGGCCGAACAACTGTTATTTGAGTTTCGGTCGGAGGTAGCGAGATGGGCACGGTTGAGCCAGACGCATCAACCTGGACAGTCGGTTCCTTGGCTATGCTCGCAGTAGTCTGGGCCGTGGGGGTCGTCTCGTGGCGTCTGGGTACCTTGGATGGTCGGTCGGACCTCCGTGGTATTCTCGGACGTTTGCTCTTCTGGGCGCCAGCTCCCCCATCGCTAAAAAGCACAACGTCGAGGTCGGGATTCATGGCACCTGCGCAGTTCCAATAAGTTAGACAATGATAATAAGTTTGGAAAGAGAGGGAAACCAGGTAAAGAAAAAACCTAACTGGAACTCTCCCCCGAGCTCGAACTTGAGGACCATGAAATTCCCGCGTCTTCAGAGGAGGCGGGGGGAGTGCCTTCCCTATATGTGGGTGATAACCTCGAGAGGTCCCTATAATCGTTGGTCCCATACTGAACGGCTATCCCGTTCCACATCTCGTTCATGGTGTACATGGTGTCGTATTTCCCGAGCCACTATCAAACCTATGGACACAGTCATCTACCCAACTCCATATGTAGAAGTGGTATCTATCCTGTGGGCACGAGACTAACCTATTGGTCCTGTGTTTTAGTAAGGTCGAGGACCACATTCTCGAGGTAGGAAGGACTTTACCTTCATCCGAATCCGAGCTCGAGGCTTCATCATTAGCCTCACTCCCAGACAGCGGGCTCCTTGGGCGAATTGGAAGTGGCGGCCTCGTTTCTCTCCTCGAAGGAAGGGCGCCTGTGGGCTTTGGCACCTGCTCCCAGTTTTCATATTTTATATTGGACCAGTCAAAGGTGGACTGGCCCTCCCCCAAAAGTCCGCACTTTCGGAGCTTATCCTCGTGTATAAGGTATAAGAGGGACCTCCTGCCATGTGGGAGTTGGAGCAGGGTCTCTCTGTGCTCCTTCATTGTATCGTCGGGAGTGGGACGCTGAAAATTGGCAGAAAGACAACATATTTCTACTAAGTACGGGTCTAAGAGCTAAAGTCACGAGCACAGAAATAAAGATAGCAAGAATACTTACGAATCCACCTGAACGAATAGTGTTGAGATGGGGACACACCATCTGTCCAGAAGAAGGCCCTTTTGAAATCGGGTGGATGATTGGGAAGATCTTCAAAGACCTTCTTCTCCTTGGGATAGCTCGAAAGGTAATAAAAGCCATCCCCTCCCCGAGCTCGGGAGGGGTTACTTTTCAGACAAAAGAGATACAAGATCTCTTGAGGCGAAGGTCCTGTCCACCCTATCTCGTGGTATAAGGACCTCAGGGCAGACAGTACCCTGTAAGAGTTGGTGTTGAGTTGGAACGGAGCCAACCCAACGAAATCCGTGAAGTCCTTGAAAAAAGACATCAAGGGCAACAGAGCTCCTGCCCTCATATGTTCCTGGCTCCAGGCCACGTATTTCACACTGGCGTTGCGGCCCCCAGGGGCGAAGCAGCTTCGTTCATGATTGGCCGGAGGTCGACACTTCAAGGAACTTGACAGGCTAAGGCCGTGGAAAGCCAGGATGTCACTTATCTGGCTAGTTGTGGTAACCGAGCTCCAGTAGTGCTCGGCCTCAAACATTTCTCTCCCCAGTTGCGAGGAGGAAGGTTCCCCCATTAGTGAGAATTTGAGCTCTCCCGGATGATACGCGATAGTAACCTTTAACGAAGGATCGAGAGGAATCGGCCTAGGTCCTGAATTGGATTCCGGATAGAGGGCCTCTCGAAGAACTCTCCTCTTCCCCTCTATGACCTCGTCAATCTGGCGGCGGTAGTGAGCTCGAATGTCCTCTTGTTTGCGCACAAGCTCGTATTCTCTTATCCGACGTTGATTACGGGCGAATAACGATTCTGGGCTCGGAGATTTTGGCTCGTAAGGGAGTGCCAGCAACGACCCCCACCGTCTTTCCAGATTTTGTGACATCTAGCGAGAAATAAAAAATGGTGAGGGCCAGGCATGCAAGAGTTCCGAGCTCGAACTTACGAGCTCGGGGTTTAGGAGCGAAACAAGCTAAATATCAAGACCCGTATTGAAGAGTCAGGGCGTGCGTTCCACGAAAAAAGAAAGGAGCGTGGATAATTTTTTGAAAATCCCGAAAACCAAGGGAAAAGAAAGTGGCGGTTAACCAGGAAAGGCAACCTTGGGTTTCGTGCATTTATCAAGGCCCATGTTTTTTACCCGAAAACTTAGTGTACAAGAAACATCGCCTAAAAAATTTTCAAAACCCATAAAATTGGAACCTCACTCAAATATGAAAACTGGGTATAAGCCAGTGATGTAAATCCAGTACGGAAGTCTAAAAAGCATAAGAGTCTATCGGATCAAAGCCTCCTATCGTATTATGCTAAGGATGTAAACTAGTATATACACATACACAGCAAGAACAGTTTGAATAAAAACTGACAAAATGGGAAACAAAGATTGCTTACTTACACAATAATGGCGATGGCAGAGAGATTGTCGATTGAAGAAGAGGTAGCAAATAAGAACTCGCTGACTCGAACAGACCAAGATTTCTTTGTTTCTTAGGCCGAGAAAACATACGCGGGACAGAAGCCTTTTAGGAAGGTCTCTGGTTTTCTTTTTTCTTCTTTTATTGCTTATGGTGAACAAAAGTGAAAAAGAAGATGAAGAGTGGGGTCTTGTATATATACGTGGGAAAAAGGAATTAATCTGGAACGTTGAACAAAATCCTTGCAAAATCCAACGGTCAGGGATCAATGACAAGATGGCACCGAAAAGGTGTCAGACGGACGATCGAGGGCGTGTTTCCAAGGTACTCAAGTACCAAAAATGAGCAATACCCAATTGACGCGTGTCCATTTTCAAGAGTGTATGACGGTACAGTTCTCAAAGAAAGTAGTTCAAAAGTTTCCTTCTCTTAGGATTCGAACAAATACTTTTGAGGGGGCAAGATGTTACACCCAAATTTTGAGCTATGTTAATTATGACCTCGAGAGTTGGATTCGCAAATAAGTGGACTCATAAGGTTGGAAACATGCTCCAGGATTGTATGTCGAGCTTGCAGGATATAGACGACCTCGAGTATGGTGACCTCGAAGTATTCATGATCTCAAAAGATAGCTCCGGGAACACACTCATCTTCAGGGACGACTTCGGATCAGGGGTCCCGAGCTCGACGCACGTACGATCTCGAAAGCCATGTGGCCTCGGGAGATTTTTCTAGCTCAATAGATGACGGGAAACCTGGGAAGCTAAAGCCTTAGAGATACGCGATAACCACCTTGAATATCTACAAGTGTTATAAATATGAGATGTAATCCTCATTTATTATTATAAATCCCCTAGAATCGTGGGATATTATTTGGTCAGTTATACGTCTCCTGGTCTTCAGGGGACGTTTTCTTTTATATCTGATTATAGGCATTTAAAACCATTTATTTTATTTATACAAAAAGAGTAACTACCCAAAATATGTGGGATAGTATTCTGCAGCCTTCTCTATAAATAGAGAGGCCATGCACCATTGTAAAGGACCGAAATTCTGATCCTTGAGAGAAAACTCTGGAGAATTCATTCTTGAAGAATTCCTAGAGATAATCTTGAGTTTAATAACAAAGACTCGTGGACTAGGCAGATTTAACCGCTGAACCACGTAAAAATCGTGTGTTTACATTGTTTTATTTCAATTGGTCATTATCAACTATTGTTTATGTGCTCTTCTTTCACTGTTTGACGAAAAACGGCGTCAACATATATAATATAAATTTTACAAACTTAAATTATATAAAAATATATACTAAAAAAATTAAATATATTAAATATAAATATAAATTCAATGAAATCGAAAAAAAATATAACTACTTTGGAAATATTGAGTTAAATCAATCACTTATATAAGAAAAAATTACTGATATTTGGACAAATTAATATGAATGAAAAATACTTTATTTATATTCTAAAGCTATAACACTTATAATTATTATGTAAATAATGTGGAACTATAGAAATTTTTTTAATTATTAATTAATTATTTCTTTGAATAAATGTTAAATAAAAAATTAGAAAAAATAACAAATTAGAGCAAAAAGAAGAATAGAAGAAGATGATGCCAACTCGTTTCGTCAACACTCTCCTTTATATAAATATGTAAAAATATATACTACAAAAATTAAATATATAAATAATATATTACATATTGCTATAAATTTGATGTTATAAAAACATAACGATTTTGACAATATTGAGTTAAATCAATCATTCCTGTAAGAAAAATATAATGTAAAGAAGAGCATTTTAACTCAATATTGCCAAAATAGTATTAGTTTTTAGATCATCAAATTTATATCAATATGTAATATACTATTTATATTCTAAAGGTATGACACCCACAATGATTTGTAAACCGTGTGTATGACTATACCGATATTTTCAACTTTTAATTAATTATTTCTTTAAATAAAAAATTAGAATAAATAACAAATTAGAGCTAGAGCAAAAAGAAGAATAGAAGGAGAGGATGCAAACTCATCTACTCAAAGTTCTCATTTATATAAATGAGAATTTACTCATTTGATACTCTATATTTTTGTAAAGTATTGTTTTTGTACTCTTTTTTTCCAATAATGATCATATAGTACCCTGTATTTTAAAATCATACATATTTAGTAACCTAGACGCAGATTTGATAAATACAATTTTATCAATATGATGAAACTACCATAAGTTCTATGTAATTAAGTAATTAAATAATTAAATTTGAATTTAGAACTCATATAATTGAGAGTGGTTTGATTAAATTGGTAAAATTATATTAATTAAATTTGAGTTTAGGGTACCAAATATGTATGATTTCAAAATATAAGGTATCAAATATGTACGATTTCAAAATATAAGGTACTAAATGAACGTTATTGTAAACACGGTGTCACATTCCGTATTTTGAACACCGTTAGTAGCCGGTTGGAGCTGGTGAAGAATTATGTGAAATTATGTTATTTCGTAAATTTTATAGTTTGATAAAGGGTTTAGGTATATGCAAAGAAAATTGGTATTAGACCGACGGGCAAACCCCAATAACGGAAAAATCTTGGATTAGGTAAAATGAGGAATACTATGGCATAAAAATATTTGACAGCTGGGACTGTATAGTCGAGCCAGTAAATTAAAAAAAATATTGATTGATAATTTAATTCCAATCTACTGGGCTTAAGAATGGAAATTCTTGCCCGAGCCTTTAAGGGCATTTTTGTCAATTTGAGTAAATTACAAAAAAATATTTGTTATGTGACAAAATTTATTTTTGGTCACATTTATTTTATTTTAGCTTGGAGAAATTTAAAAACTATAGGGTAAAATTTTGGTTAAATTTGGAGAGTGAAATTACCAAAGGGTCATTGAGTGCATTAGAAGTGAGTTAAAATGGGCAAGGGCATTTTAAACATTTCCAATGGTGGAGAGAGGGTGTGATGGTAGCTAGACTATGCCCTAGTGTACTCAAGTCTCTATGACACCTACCCGGAAGAGTAAGAGGCTTCCTCACCAATTGACTAAACCTCCAATTATTCCATCTTACACATCCAATCATTATTTCTTTTAATTTCTTTTTTTCTCAAGGAAAAACAAAATGCTCTTTCCATTTCTCTCCCCAAACCCTAGAGCTCTCTATCTATACCCTCCATGGCTGCCATTTTCTCTCCTCAAGCTTAGGCACTCACTCTCCATTGAAAGAAGGGGAGAAGCTCAAGAGCACACCAAGGAAGAGTAAGTTCGAATCCTACTCCATTTTTTCACCTCTCTTCTTCAAATCCGAAACCCTAATGGGTGGATATGCATGCATGTGATTCTAATGGCCATGCATGGCATGGATTTTGTGTTCTAGGGTTCAAGAGATGTGTTTCTAGAAGGATCTCAAGATTTGAAGCTTGTTGATGTTTTAGTGAGAACAAAGGTAAGCATTTTAGAGTTTTGGTAATTTTCCACTCATCTCCATCTTCTACCCAAACATTCCTTTAAAAGATCGATTTTAGGAACTATTGTGGACCAGTTCGAGTGTATAGAACACAAGGAGGAAGTTCGAAAAGCTAAGGGAACCTCATCTCCAAGCTAGAACCATCAAAGGTAGATTTTTTGTTGGTTATTTAGTATTTTTGGGTTATATTAGTAGATCTGTTTGTATAGACAATTTTATTGGTCTTTGTAGTTTATTTTATGCTTGAGGGTTAGATAGTTTAATTTTTTGATTTGCATGTATGCATGTGGCTAGGGTTTTGCTAGTTGTGTTTATTTTGCTAGAATGTGTAAAAATGCATGCTGCCAAATTTTTGTGGCCTAAATTTCAATGGGTCAAATCATACCCTACTACCTCTATTTGTAGAAATAATTTGTATGGTTGCATATTTCTAGATGTGTTCTTGAGTTTAGGCTCTGGAAAATAGAAAAAAGTTGTTTTCAAACCTAAGTTATGAACTTTTTGGCATTTTGATGCAATCTGGAAAATTTCTGGGCAGCATGCACTGCCCAGATTGTTTTGAATATTGAACACGTTTTACTAGGCCAAAAGCCATGAAATTTGGTAAACTATAAGTTTAAATATGTATAAGGATCACATAAAATTTTTAGAGAAATGAAAAATGGTTAAAGAGTAATGGTTTTTCAAAGATTTCCCTAATAATCTGAAAATGAAATTTCTAGGCAGCAAACACTGCCCAGATTGTCTTACATTTTCGAATAGGTTCCCCCATCCTAAAAATTATGAAATATTGAGAGAAACTAAATTTGATATTATTAAAGAATCTGGTAAGCTTTTAGAAAAAACTGGGCTACGGTGTAAAAGAAATAATTTTTTAAAGCACCCTAAAATTCTGATAAAAACTCCTGAGCAGCAGGCACAACCCAAATTTCTTTAAATGAGTTTTTCCATCCAAAAATTATGAAGCTTGGTGATTTTTTTTAAAGATATTTATTAAGGCCCTGGTATAATTTTAGATTAAAATATGTCACGGTTTAAGAGTAGTAAGTTTTCTAAGTTGCCCTAGAAATGGGGAAAATAGTAATTTCGCACCTTAAAAAAAAAGCGAGTTTTGGGAGGTTAGTTCTCCTAACCCAAATTGAATTTTTGACGAGAGCTTTCGCCTAGTTCTCGTTAGTAGGACGTATAATACGTGAACACGATTTTAAAGGGTTATGGTTAGAGAACCTAACATAGAATATGAGCATAAAAGCGAGATTTTTATCTCGTTAAAATGAATAGTGAAAAAAATGTTAGGTTCAGAATTGGAAATGAAGTTGTTTTAAAAAATAGCTAAAATTTTGTATATCTAACCAATCCCAAATTAGCTTAAGCTTATTGAGAATTTATTTTTACCATTTTCTAAATACAGGATCCAATTACCCTTTCTTTTCGAAAATGACATAATAAAGATTCTAGGTTATGGATTAAAGATGGTAAAAATGGGAGTTTGGTTTTATAAAACCATAAAGAAAAAAGTATTATCATCAACGGATAATAAATTGTAAAAGGTTGAAACACGGTATTTTTGGATAGAGAATGGAAAACGGTAAACTCCGTACTTGAGTAAAAAGTGGGTAGTTTTCTAAAGATTGAGAGTTGTTTAAAACTCCTTTTATAAGTGACCAAAATATGTGTAATACGATTGAGAGAGTCGTTGAGAGATAGAATATTAAAATGTACAGTGCGGAGAGCATGTTGTGGTAAGGACGATTTTCTCAGGAAGTCATAAATTGATTAAAGCAAAATCTGGTCTTATACACTGTAAAGTGCATAAGAGAAATTTTTGGTACAGAGTCTCTAAGAGAACTTTATTGAATGTAGCTATCATAGAATATTTTCTATACAAGTATGCCATAGTTTAACCCAAGTACAATGTATTAATTACAGTAACCGCGGAGGGAAAAAGTCGATAGCAGAGTTAAAAGATCCAGCTGGGAAGTGAGGACTCCAAGTAAGTTAGCCTTTCTCTTTCTTGGCTACAACATGAATATACTAGTGTGTGCTTGTAGTGGTAGATTACACTAGTTTTGTTTGGGTCATTAAGACTAGGGTATGCTTAATGCCTACTCTTGCAATGCTTTGGCATTCTGCGGCTAAATGGTAAGTAGGTTTGGGTTGGAGCTAGAACCCTAACGTAAATTAGTCTGGGTTGGAGCCAGGAATGGTAAGTATATAGCTGGGTTGGTCACAGGACATGATAAGTATATAGTCTGGGTTGGAGCCAGGACAATGGTGATATAGTCCGGGTTGGAGCCAGGACATGGTGAGTATATAGTTCAGGTTGAAGTCAGGACAATGGTAATGTAGTCCGGATTGAAGCCAGGACAATGGTAATATAGTCCAGGTTAGAGCCGCGACATAAATGCTAGAACCGGGTTGTGGGTCGGATCCCTTGTTGATAATTTAGTTGCTTAGTCTTTATGTGTGTTAAATATATTTGAATATTCTGATAATCTTCTGAGTGCAAGATATTATGATATGAGTGATATACTGCATGTTCTGAGAATTTCCTGAGTGCAGGTTATTGTGTTAAGTGTGAACTTGGTTGTTAGAAACAACCAAAGTTATTGTTCGATATAGTTATCCATGTTGGGTGCTCTAGGAATTTTCTGAATGCAGGTTGTTTTGATATGTATGAACATTAGTTGTTGGGCGCAACCAATGCGCTGGATTTTCTGTATGACTATTATTAAGAATTGTATGATAGGGTTGGAATTTATCCAATACCTTAGTGACTGGTAGTGATAACTACCTTTGGGCAACCTATTACTGAGTTTAGTATGTTTGTGTGCAAGACTATTCTTACTAAGCGTTTTCGCTTACCTAGTTGTTTCATGTTGTAGGTAAGTGCAAAAGAAAAGTGGGGCAGTGAACGCCAGAGTCTGCTTGTGGATATATACGTGTGGCCCGATCTGGGGAGGTTTTGATGGAACACAATTTTGAAAAGAAATGTTTGGAGCTTGTTATTTCTTTTATGACTTTTGTGTTGCTTTAACTCTGTAAAATAGTAGCTGTAATTCCGTTTGCTAAAACTAAAAGTGTGTGTACACGATATTTTAAAAAGTTTTTTTATATTGAATTTCAGTACAATTAATTAAAATAAATGTTTAGATTTCCGCTTGTTTTGGTCTTGTGTATTTTGAGGGTTGTTACACACGAGGTGCCAAAATGACATTTTACAAAAATATATGGTAACAAATTGTTACCTACCCTATATAAATATGTAAGAATATATACTTCAAAATTAAATTTATAAATAATATATTACATATTGATATAAATTTGATGTCAAAAAAAATAAAATTATTTGGGCAAGATTGAGTTAAATCAACCCCTCGTGTAGGAAAAAAAAACTAATGTTTAGATAAATTAATACAAATGAAGAGTACTTTATTTATAGCCTAAAGTTATAACATCCACAATGGTTTGTAAACCATGTGGGACTATAGGAATGTTTTATAATTATTAATTAAATATTTTTTAATTAAAAAATAAAAAAAACCCCAAATTAGAGAAAATAGAAAACATAGAAGAATAAAAGGAGAGACGCCACCTTATCCCATCAAAACTCTCATTTATAAAGATATCACTCATATAAGAAAAAAATACAAATGTTTAAACAAATTAATGTAAATGAAGAGTAGTAAAGATATAACACCCACAATGGTTTGTGAACCATGTGGGGGCAATAAGGATGTTTTATAATTATTAATTAAATATTTTCTTAAATAAAAAAAACCAAAAATTAGAGAAAATATAAAAACAGAAAGAGAGGGTGTCACCTAATATCCTCAATGTTCTTCTCTATATAAATATATAAATAATGTAAATGAATAGTATTTTATTTATAGCATAATGGTATAACAATAGGTATATTTTATAATTGTTAATTAAATATTGTTTTAAATAAAAAATTAGAAAAAATTAAAAATTAGAGAAAATAGAAGAATAAAAAGAGAGGGTGACACTCATCTTGTCAAAGCTTTATATAAATATATAGATTAATATATATCACACTTCTGTACAAGTCGAGAGTGTCTCGATTTTGTGGCCACATGAGTATGAGAAAGAGTTCAAGAAAAAAAAGGGGACATTAACTCGAACCCAAACAAATAAATTATACATTTATATAATGTATTAGTGATTTATTTGTATATGTATAAAAAAATACATTTGTTTTTATTAAACATCATTTCTAAATTTTAAAAATTATTGAAAGTAAATAATAACTTGAGAACTATGTGTGACTAAAAACGTGTCAAAAAATGTGAAAAAAATAAAATATTTAAAATTAAACTACATAATTGACATTACAAAAGAATACAACTTAATTATGAAACAAAACTGTGACTTATTTGTTAAATTACACATTTATATGAGAATTTAAAAGCCATATATTTGAAAAATAAAAAGAAAATCCATAGAAACATTAGCAAATGTAAATTCCCATAGAAATAGTTAATTACTTGACGAAATAAATCATAAGTGGTGTAATTTCCACTAAAAAAATAAAATACAATACAATCGTAATACATTTTTCACAAATAAAATTATAGCCTTAACTAAAATCATAAACTAAACATGTCTTAATACATGGATGAATCTCTTCTATCAAAATAAACTCGTTTTTAATGCATGACTCACTAAATTATGAACAGTCATATTACAAATACACAACGCATGAGCTAGAGATGCACCTAAAAATGTTCCTAACAACCTCATTGAGAAATAAGAACAAAGTTAACCACAACTTCAACATCACTCTCAACTATGAAAATAGCAAAATGAAGTTCCGACCTCCAATGTAAATGAAGGAAAGAGCCAAAACTTGTACTTCCTCTGCAATCTAAAGGGAAAACCGTCAAAGTCAATGATAATAACACTTATTCCAATAAATATTTCATCTAAATTGATTGTTACATCGACATTCATCTTTAAAAAGTGGAGAGTTAGCCACAAAACTAGTTTCATGGAAGCTTTGCATAAAATAAAATTAGGTTGAAAATGAAACGAGTGATGTATGTCAACTATGTTTGAAAATATTTTTCAGAATATGCAATGAAAATCAATTTAGTTGGTCGGGATAATCTAAAAAATATTCATAAAATATTTTTATGAAATCCAATGATTATATATATTAATCAAAATATAAAACGAAAATTTTTATGCTACTTGGAGTCTATCAAGTATTCTTGCTATCTTTTAGTAATATAAGACGAACTTCCTATTCAACGATTGCAAGACATACCGAAGTCTTCCAAAGTATTCTCACCACTTTCAGGATGGGTGTAAGCTTCTGAAAGTGTCAGATAATATATAGGATTCACTAAATGTTCTCAACATGTGAGATTTAATGAATGAGGAAAAGAGAATGACTAGAACTTTTCTATTTTTCTCTACATTTTGCTATCTTAGAAAATTGATAAAAGTATGTTACTTATAAAAGTGACTCAGAAGAGAATGAACATAGATGAGTGGTTCTTTCCTTGTTGCATGCAATTGAGTGTTGACGATTTTCACATCTTGCAAATGTTGTAAAATTTTAGTACGCAAGAACATGTAATTGTAAACAAGTAATAATACAGATAAGTAAAGTTTGTTCACACGAGGATTAATTACTAATTACAAATAATTACTTTTATACTTCTATTTGGCTCATGAATATTTGATTTCAAAAAGAACAAAAACCAAAATAAGTGAAATTAGCAATTAAGAACTAAAAGAAAGCAAATAACAATTAACAATTAAGAGCTAAAAGAAAGCAAATAACAATTAAATTAATGGATGTAAAACCTAGGTGTTGACGCTGAAAAGATTGTTCAAGAAAAATAAAGATGAACACGAATTTTTATGTGGTTCAGTAGTTAAATCTACCTAGTCCACACATCATTTTGATTGATATAATCTGTGCTAAAGCTAAAAGCAATTTCACAGAATTTCAGTACCATATTTGAGCGTGAAAAATAAATGACTTCAGTCCAATCTATTTATAGATCTAGTTTCAAATTCCCGTCCCCATAATTTTAGGGGGTTGTTACAATAATATCATTATTTTAATTTGAAACACAAATAAATTAATCAATAATAAAATATCTAAAACGACCCCATAAAAATAAGAACAATTCACTTGAATACTATTTTCTGACGCTTCTTAAACGCGCTTTCGAGCTGGTCTATGTACTCTTCGAGCTGAGATATCTTTCGTCCGAGCTAACATAGCGTTTAAGTCTCCGACCCTATTCTTTTCCTTCTGAGCATAGGTGATCTAATGTTGTGTAATGAAGATATTATTACTGACGTTAATAATGTCTGAACTTGAGCTTATTGTGATTTTTCTCGAGCTTGTTATTTTAGCAAAAAAATTCTCGAAATCAAAGGAAAAACATTTACCCCCTCAAAAGTATCAGCTCGAAATCCTGAAAAAGAAACTGTTAAACTTCCTCCATCAGGAAACATGCTCACCTATAAGACTCAAGTGTGTACACGTGTCAGGTTGTGAAAATGATTTCAATGTACTCAAGTACTGGTTTTCTGCCCACGTCTTTTCACCTTCATTTTGTTGCCATTACAAGTTTAATCCCTAACTATAGGATTAATCATCTTTTTAATCATATGGTGGAGGTTCATTGAGCTCTTTCTATAAGAAAAGACCCTCCTTCCTTCTTTATCCTCACTCTTACTTTCAACTTTTACATCCCCTCTTTCAAAGAAAAATACCAGAGTCGATCGCAAATCCTAAAATCTCCATCTTTCACGAAAAATTCGCAAGCATCACCACCACTCTGATTTCACCATTACCTTCCTTCATGTAAGTTCTTTAATCACTTTAAAGAAACTAACTCGCTTATTGTTTTGTTTTGTTTTTGTTTTTTTTTACAAAATGCCATGCATGCCTGTTCTTCATTTGTTCTTGAAGATATTGAGGGGATGGTAACTGATTTGATCTTATTTATTTTTAATCAATGATAGAAATGGTTTTTTTAATACCCTTACGTTTATAGGTTTCGTAAGAACCAAGGTATTAAGGTTCCCTCTTTTTTTTTCTCACAGAACCAATAAAACCCCCTTTTTTGGTATCTGCACAAATTTCCTAGAAAATTGTGTTAGCCTAAAAAGGAAATCACACACCTACTATTCGTAGGTTTAGCTACGTCATTTTGAGCTCCATTAAGCTCAAATTCTCGAGACGACACATCCCACTATTTGTTTCTATTCTTAAGCAGCAAACCATATCCCCGAGTAGAATCTCCATTACACGCAATAAAAGATTCATCCAGGAGTTTGAGGAATGAAGAGAGAGACAAGATATAAGCATCTTTCACAAATGCCCGATAATTGAGATCTGAGAAGGAAAAAGAAAGAGAAATTGCTTCGCTGTTTATCCTAAGTTGAATCCTATTCTCTGAGCTCTACCTTTAGACCATTCTTTATCAGTCTCGATAGCCTTCAAAATAGGTGATGTTGACCCAAGATTTGGCCAACTGACACGGAGACGAAGCGTGATTGATGTGGACGAATGTATAGAGAAGAACGCAATGACAAAAGTAAAGAAAACACAGTAATTTATAGTCGTTCGGCCCCAGGATCTGGTAATGACCTACGTCCACTTAGAATGATATTGATATAAGAATCAGAAGGGTGATCAAAGAACCTGGGTTCAATGAGTTTCACTAATCTCTGAAGAACAATACAAGTTTTACTTGGAAAATTACTATAGTTTTGAATGACTAAAAAGCGAGAAAAGGTCCCTTCCTTTGAGCTATCTCTTGCTATTTATAGGCTCAAGGAGGGTTACAAGAGATTGTTACAGATATTCTTCCCTGAATAATCGGATATCCAAAAGATTGTATGAGATAAATTCGGGATTCATAAAAATCTTCCCATAAATGTTGCCTTGTACGCGGAAGTACCGACCAGACTGGTCGTGGGTAAGACAGGCTTACCCTGCTTCTACTGTGTCTCCTGGTCGATACTCTAGCAGACGCTTCCAGGTATCAGCCACGTGTCCAGAGATTATTTTCCACGTCACCAATGCTAATTTATTGGATAACATTTTCCCCCCAAAGTTTATTTACTACGAACAGTAAATAAACTTTGAACGAACGACTCTTCGGTAACCCCTCCTGACGTGTCAGAACCCTTCGTGTGCTCTCGAAAAAAGCAACCCACTTCTGTCTAATCATGCCTTTTTAGTTCCCCAGAAACGATTTCGACGGCCATCCCGTTTCCCCATACTTTGAAAAAGGAAAACTAATGATTACACTTTTTTTAATATCAGAGACAAACTTATATAAGACCGTCGGAGCCTCTTCTTTCTTTTTACGCACGCCATTATCTTTGCAGAAAACCCTAAAAACCAGAGCTTTAACCTTCTCCGGAGACCGTTTTCCTGCACTTCCAAGACTCAGACCGCGGACTCTTTAATCTCCGAAGACCATTCTTCCACCTTCGCGATCACTTTTCTTGGTAAGTTTTCTAAACCCCATGCTTCTAATTTCTCACGGTGCATGCTTCTGATGGTCTACTGTTTAGGTCTTTTTGTTTCTGGTTTAAGATGCTTGTAGACAGGACGTTTTGTAGGCAAAATAGATTTACGAGTTAGTTTAAAATCCAGGATCATGCTTTTTAGGACGTAAAACCGAAGTAACATTTCGATTTTTAAGCCAGTTGAAAAATAAATTTTTCCCGCCCTAAGGGGAGTTGAAAAAACTTTCTCAGAAAAACTTTTTACTTTCACCCTTTGATCCGTTTTTCAAACTTTTCGTGTAGAAAGATCCAGCTTTTTGTTAGAATGCTGTTGTATAAAAGCCTAACTTTTATACTCGACCAGCGTTATTCTAAAAAGCCTTTTAAAGTTCTATATCCTCACCTCCCCTTTCTTCTGTTTGCAGATTTTAATGCCAGATTTGTGGGGAGGTGAAAGACCCATTGACGACGACCTTCTTGCCCAGCTGCTCGAGGGAGAAGAACATCCAGCTGTACGCGTCCACGAGATTCCTTTCTCGCGATCTTCTTCCAGACCCCATCCTTCCTCCCAAATGGCCCGCTCCAAGTCTTCTGGCAAGAAAAGACCCGAGTCTAAAAGCAACCCTACTTCTCCTGCCTAGCCTGATTCGCAGGCTAGGGCTCCCTCGACCAGCGGTCGAGAAAATCTCGTTCCTGACCTTAATATCCAAACTAGGGCTCGCCCTCGCCATCGAAATCCGCTTGATGTCGAGTGGTATACTTCCCCAGCCAGTTCAGTTGTAAGGACCCCAAATTCATTATTAAGGCTTAAGGGCCTTGAGTAGTGTGCCTGGAGGGCATAATGGAATTCTGTGTGTGTCTTTAATGAGTTTTATGCATGATATGATTTAATGCACGTTATATGACTATTTGATTAATTGTGATGCATGACTATGTGAATTAGTATGCATGTAGACCTGATTGAGCATATTTGTAATTTGGCCATGTTGGGCCTGACTATGTTGATACCTGTGATCTATGACTCGAGACGATCCTAGAATCAGTGGGTTAGCGGAAAGTCAAAACGGGAACCTGTACCCGGCTTGGGTTAAGCCTGGGGAGTTTAAATGAGAATTTGGAACTATATTGAGGTTAATCTTGATGATGAGGAATGTATATTTGATGATTAATCAGGTATTGGGTAGCGAGCGGGAATTATTAGGAACACTTGAGGAATTAGTGGGAATTTGGGTAATATGACTGAAATGCCCCTTTATGGACATAAAGGTTTAGAATTAGTAAGGGAGGGCATTTTGGTCATTAGGCTTGCAAGAGATAAAATAAAGAAGGTCTTTATACTTAGTGGATTTAGTAGAGAAAAGTTATAGGCTGAAAAGAAAGAAAGAAAGAAGAGAAAAGAAAAGAGAGGGAAAGCTGAAGGGTTTGGCTTTGAAGATTCGGTTTGTGGCTCTCCCAACCATTTCCCTTCATTTTTCTTGAGGTTAAGCTCAGTGGAAAGCTAGGGTTAGCTGAGCATCAAGGATCCTAAGCTAGGCTTGAGGATTGGCAAGGGATTAGCAAGATCACATCAGAGATTTGAGGTAAGTTCTTGAGGTTTTCGGTTTTAGGGGTTTGCTGGTTTTGAGCTGTGTTTTTTAGCTAAATGGATGGGGTTTTTGGGGAAAACAGGTCGAGGTTGTGAAGGTGCAAGCCAAGGAGGCCTAGGGTTCAGTTCAAGGTCGAAATTCCACCCACGGTATGATTTCTAAGACCCTATCCTTGTTGTTTGAGTGATTTTCTAGTTTTTGGGTTCATTGTGTTAGATTTTGAGTTGTGGGTTGCTTGAGCTTGGGATTGAGTTCATGGGGTGCTTGGGATGAGTGTGAGGTGTGGTTATGTGTGTTTTTGTGTTTGGAAAAGGTTTGGGCAAGATTGGAGTTGAAATGGTAGGAGAAAATCGCAAGATGCGATTTTTGGGTAGTGCTGGTCTGCAACTAGCGCTACAGCGCTAGTCAGGGGGCGCTGTAGCGCTAGCCCCTGTTCTGGTGGGGTGGTTCTGCTTGTAGCGCTACAGCGCCCTCTTTTGAGCGCTGTAGCGCTGCACTGTTCACAGAGGGAATTTTTGGGCTTTTGTGAAGGGATTTTGACCTAGGGTTCGGGGCTCGATTCCACCACTTTGTTTTGGGGATCTAGGACTTCCTGGGGGCTCGGGATTAGTCCCGAGGTTAGGTTTTGGACTTGAGGATTGGTGATGACTTTGACTTGTGGATTTTGCTTTGGTAAGCGCTAGGGCTCGGGTAAGATCGTGCTCAAGGAGTCAGGTTGATCAAGGCTACTGAATCTAAAGGTAAGAAAACTGTAACACCCGAGAATAGGGCATGGGCCCACTGTCTGATTGCAGGGCACGGCCCTAGATTGTATTGTGTGCAAATGTGTAATCTTAGATGAACTATTGTACGTTTGAATGGTTATTTGATAATGTATTATATGTGTGATTATAATGGAATGAACGGCAAGGCCGAGAGCGGCAAAGGCCGGGTACGGCAGTGGGGCCGGAAGTAACGTTTAGCACATGGGATGCTATAGCCAGGGTGGGACCCAAGGGATACATGAGTTATCCTACGGTGAGGACCGAGACCCCAAGCTTTGGTAAGGCCTCTGGGGCGGCATGGCCGTGCTTGTTTAATCTGATGGTTTTTCTATTTATCAGTGGATTATGCCAGCTATATTATTTGCATATGTTATATACTGTTTGGGTTTTCTTGCTGGGCTTCGGCTCACGGGTGCTCCATGTGGCAGGTAAAAGCAAGGAGTCAGTCAACCGGCCATGAGTATGGAGAGCGTGGAGGCGGCGCGTACATGTTCGGCCTGCCCGACTGCTTTGGTTGGGGGCATTTTGTAAATGGCTGTATTAATCCATTCTTTTGATGGTTCACCTGGTGTAAATCTATTTTTGAGTTGTAAATATTTTGTAAACCTTATTTTGGGATCCCAGATGTTTATACTTAACGTTTTCAATGAAACTAAACATTTTCAAAGAGTACAGCCTTAAATTCTGATTTATCTACAATTTTGGTTTTAGAAACCACTTAGAGTCAGTCAAAAGCACGATTTCTATTTTAAACTCACTAAGTAACGGCTCTAAGGTAGTAGGGCGTTACATCAGTGACCCTTCGAATGGTCGTTAACTGCTTCAGGAAATTCCCCCTTACGGGGATAACCATTATACGTCCTACCGCAGACCAGAGGGCTAACCGTCCAGGAGGGGCGAACAGCGCCTGGTCCCGGTATCATATTGAGGTGGGAGCTTATCTCCCTCTTCATCCCTTTTTTGTGGGGGTGGCCAATTATTTCGGTGTCTCCCCCTTCCAAATAACTCCAAACGGATATAGGATGTTGGCCGCACTCTATATCCTGTATAAACTTAACAAATGGCCAGAACCTTCGCCCCACGAGGTCAACTATCTTTTTGACCTTAAGTCTAACCCACAGCACAACGGGACGGGTTTTTTCCACTTCTGCCACCAGGAGACCGGCCGGACGTTCTTGAGTGGCACTACCCATATATCAAACGTGGGGCATTACAACAAGGAGTACTTCTTTACTCCGGACATAACCAGTAACAACTTGGCCTTCGCGAGAGGAGGTAGGTGCTTGTCTTTGACTGGTCGATGTTTTAACATAGAGTGTTTCCTTTCATTTTTCTCAAACTTAATATGTTTTTCAGGCCCTTGGTTACGCCCGACCCCAACACCAGACATGGTGTCGAGGTCTAACATTCTGGCCAGGATGTCTGATGCAGCAAAATGTGTCAAGACCCTAATAACCGAAAAGAACTTGAGGTCTTCTGGCCTCCTGGCTCCTCGCCATGAAAATAGAGGGTCCATGGTGGACGAAGCCACTGCCGAGGGGGTTCCCGAGCAGCAACCTTCTGTGCCTCCTCCCAGGAGGAGGCCAACAGGAGTTACGATCAGGGAACCCACGGGTAGCCCTTCCGCAGAAAGGCCTTCTGCTCCCCAAGGCAAGGGGAAAGAAAAGGCCAAAGAGCCTATTGTTGACTTGGGAGAATCTTCCGATGACAATGGTAAAGTTATTTCGCTTTTAAATGGTTTGCCGATTCCTTGTCACTTGTTTGACGGGGATGGTAACTTTACATATGCTCCAAACTTAGGGTCAGACTTCTTCATGCCAGATAATGAGTATATGACTAATAGAGTCACTAGTGTAGCGACCAATCGTTGTAGCTCGGGTATTTACTTTGTTACCTCCTTTCAGTTGTCTAACTTACTTTCACCTGCCTCCTTTTTATTAAATTGCTATGTTTATCTTCATGCAGATATGTCAACTCCCAACATTTTTGACATGTACCAGGCTGAGGACGAAGAGGAAGTCCTTCAACTCCAACGGAAGCCTAAGAAGAGAACTGGTGAATCCAGTCGAGGCCCTCCAGCCAAGAAGGGTCGATCAGAAGACCCTCCTCAGGGCACGCCAACTGGGCAAAGTCCCGCGCCTACTGGGCGAACTCCTACCCCTCCTCCAGCTCCTTCCCAGCAGCAAAACGCCCCTGCCTCGTCGAACCCTCCAGCCGCACCCGCCAGAGAGCAGCTTTCTCGTGAAGAGGCTCATGGGGCCAGACTCATGAGCCGCGCCATTCGATCTGCCAGGGACCGCCTCGATCGCATCGGCAAAGGCGACCGTGTTAGGGCCGCAATGGTCCAAGCTGAAGAGCTGCCAGTCGACCAGATCCTGAACAGGGCTCTGAACGAAATCTCCAGCGTAAGTATTTCTTTATTCTTCAAGCTTTAGTTTTTTAGTCCTCGTGATAAGTTCTAACTCCTTTTTCTTTGTGCACATGCCTTACTTTCTGCCACTACTGCTCGTACCCGAGCCCAGGCTTACCTCGATCAGGCCGAGGCAAAAGCCATCGAGAGGTATCAGGTGAAGGTGGCCGAGGAGCTTTCGGCTGCTGAGGCTAAGCATGCCAAGGAGTTGGAGGCAGTGGTCCGAGAGAGAGATGCGGCGGTGACTAAGCTGTCAGAGGCTGAAGCTGCGAAGGAAGCAGCGGTCAAGTTGAGGCAGGAGTATCGAGATTTCAACAAGACCCACCTCCGCGAAATCAAGCATCTGGGAGAGGTACTCAAGGCCAAGGAGGAGGCTATTCTCACTCTCGGGGGCAAGGTGAAGCAGTTGGAGCTCGACAACTCCAAAAATCTGGAAAAGTACAAGAGGATGACACTCCGATGTTTCTACAATTTCTGGAAACACAATCAGGGTGTTGACTTTAGCTACCTTTCAGAGGAAGTCAGAACTGCGGAGTTGGCCCGATGTGCTTCCCAACTGGCCGAAGAGGAGGCAAGAGCCGCGACCCCTGCCACTCCAAGGGTCGCTGGTGCGAAGGAAGAAGATGCTGTTGAGGACGCGACTAACTAGGATGCTGCCCAAGACCCTCCGACCCCGAATGCCTCTTGAATTCTTCTCATTTATTTTTTCTTCTTTTTGGATATACAACCCAAGGGTCGTGATGTAAAGACAATAGCTTCTTTTTTAAACTTTGCTGCACGGGCAGCAAATCTTTTTACTTGAACAGTTACATCCAAGCTGCGATGCTTGCGGTGTAAAAGCTTAAATCTTGATGCTATAATATCTTTACTTATTATAACATTTGTCCATATGACCGGACTTAGCATAGTACTTTGGCATGATTTAACAAATCATAAATTTTGAAAAATACTCTAAGTACTATAGCATGCTTTCACTTATTTTGTTCATGTGTTTACATACCTTGAGAGTATGCTTTGCTATCGATGTGCCTTATATGCCCCCCGAGTGATCGAGGAGCTTTAGGTCCTTGGTCACTTGCCTTGACCATAACCTGCTCGAACATTCCTGTTCGTGTGAGAAATGATACTTGTAATACAGCAAAACAACACACGTAATGAACAAATACTTGTAAATATAAATTCACAAAGGTTGGCAAGAATGACTGGCTGAGCACAGTCCCTTATAATCTCGTATTAAAAATGGACTAAACATGTCTTTACGAGTGATTCTGAAGTAGAATCTTACATATACGAGTAGTTAGCCATACAACGTGGCTAACCCTCTTTGCAAAACTTGTAAAAATTAAAAAGAAAAATTTAAACAAGCTAGTCCTTTAAGAAGGGTTGTTCATTGATAATACTTGCGCAGGTGTTCTCCATTCCAATAGCGTGGAACGAGATCTCCGTTTAGGCGTGCAAGTTTGGAGGTGCCTGGGTGAAGGACTTCTTCAATCTCGTAAGGTCCTTCCTAGTTAGGTCCGAGCACTCCAGCAGTGGGGTCGCGGGTATTTAAGAAAACTCTTCGTAGCACCAAATCTCCGACGTTGAATTTTCTTTCTTTAACTTTGGAGTTAAAGTACCGGGCGACTTTTTGCTGGTAAGCAGCAACTCGGAGTTGAGATTTTTCTCGCATCTCGTCGATCGAGTCTAGGGACTCCATCATCAGCTGGCTGTTCAGGTCCTGGTCGTAAGTCAAACGCCGATGTGAGGGGGGATCTAACTCGACAGGCAACATGGCCTCATATCCGTAGGCTAGGGAAAATGGGGTATGCCCTGCTGCTGTTCGGTGAGATGTTCTATACGACCATAGGACTTCAGGCAGTTGCTTTGGCCACGCTCCTTTAGCTTCTTCAAGTCTTTTCTTCAGGGTGTCCTTAAGAGTTTTGTTCACGGCTTTGACTTGCCCATTCGCTTGGGGATGTGCGACTGAAGAAAATTTTTTAATGACCCCATGCCTTTCACAGAAATCGGTGAATAAATCACTGTCAAATTGGGTTCCGTTGTCTGAAACTATCTTCCTGGGTAATCCATACCGGCATACAATGTTCTTGATGACGAAGTCAAGAAATTTTTTGGTCGTGATGGTCGCGAGTGGTTCAGCTTCGGCCCATTTTGTGAAGTAGTCGACTGCCACAACTGCGTACTTTACTCCTCCTTTCCCTGTTGGCAGGGATCCAATCAAATCTATTCCCCATACTGTGAAGGGCCATGGGCTCTGCATCTGTTTTAGTTCATTTGGAGCTGTTCGTGGGATCTTGGAGAACCTCTGACATTTGTCGCATCTTCGTACATACTCCATCGAATCCTCGTTCATTATTGGCCAGAAGTAACCTTGTCTTAGAATCTTTTTTTCCAAACTCTGCCCCCCAACATGATCTCCGCAGAAGCCTTCATGCACCTCCCTCATGAGTTCCTTAGCTTTTTCTGGTCTAACGCACCTGAGTAGCGGCATTGAATATCCTCTTCGTTACATAACGCCATCGACCAGTATGTACCTAGCGGCTCGCCTTTGCAGAGTTCTGGCTTTGTTTCTATCTGTTGGTAGTGCACCATTTGTCAGTACTCCAAGTAAGGCGCCATCCATGTATCCTCCATTCGAATCTCCATACTGGACTCAGCTGCTTGTATGCTTGGCTTGCTCAGTCTTTCCACTGGCACAATGTTCAAAGTGTCAGCGTGATTCGTGCTCGCGAGTTTAGCTAAGGCGTCTGCATTCGAATTCTGGTCTCGCGGGATTTGCTGGAGGGTGTACTTTGTAAACTGGGCTAGCAAATCCTTCGTTTTATTCAGGTAGGCCATCATCTTTAAGCCTCGCACTTGATATTCTCCTAGGACTTGATTTACGACTAGCTGAGAGTCACTGTAAATATCAAGTGTCTTTATGCTCATATCTTTGGCTATTCTCAATCCCGCTAGGAGTGCTTCATATTCTGCTTCATTGTTTGATGCCGCGAAGTCAAACCTGATTGCGTAGTGAAATCGATGCCCTTCTGGCGTTATCAATATCACTCCCACTCCAGCGTGGGATTCGTTGGATGAACCATCCGTGAATAGCTTCCACGCAGGAGTTTTGTCTTGAGGCATGGGCGCTTCAGGCTGTTCGCACTGCCTACTGCTTGGGAGTTCGGTGAACTCCGCAACAAGATCGGCCAAGACTTGTCCCTCTATTGTTGCTCGCGGTGAATAGGTTACATCGAATTGCCCTAGTTCGACTGTCCACTTTAACAATCTTCCAGCCGCCTCAGGTTTTTGGAGGACTTGTCGAAGAGGCTGGTCGGTTAAAATTGTGATAGGATGGGCTTGGAAGTAAGGACGCAACTTCCTGGAGGCCAGAATTAAGCAATATGCTAACCTTTCGATTGGCGGATATCTTAATTCTGCACCGATCAGCCTTTTGCTGACATAGCAGACTGCTTTCTGTACACCTTCTTCCACCCGTACTAGTACCGCACTAGCAGCAACTTCGGTAATCGCCAGATAAATATACAAAGTCTCTCCTTCGATTGGTTTTGATAAGATGGGAGGTTGTGCCATATGAGCTTTTAAGGCCTGGAATGCTTGTTCGCAGTCTCCCGTCCATTCAAAATTCTTATTCCCCCTGAGTAGATTGAAGAATGGGACGCACTTGTCAGTTGATTTCGAGATAAATCTACTCAGGGCCGCGATCCTCCCAGTTAAACTTTGTACATCCTTAATCCTCTGTGGCGACTTCATGTCGATCAGGGCTCTTATCTTGTCGGGGTTGGCCTCGATCCCTCTTGAATTCACTATAAAACCCAAAAACTTCCCTAATCCGACTCCAAAGGAACATTTGAGGGGATTCAATTTCATCCGGTACTTGTTTAGCACATCAAAGCATTCTTGTAGATCCCTCACATGTCCTTCTGCCTTCTTAGACTTTACCAGCATGTCATCCACATATACCTCCATGTTTGCACCGATCAGCTCCTTAAACATGTGGTTGACTAGCTGTTGGTAAGTCGCACCTGCGTTTTTCAGCCCGAAGGGCATCACTTTGTAACAGTATAAGCCCGTATCGGTCCGAAAGCTGGTGTGATCCTCATCACGGGGATGCATACTGATCTGGTTGTAGCCTGAATATGCATCCATGAACGAGAGGATCTCATGTCCTGCAGTTGCATCGACCAGCTGGTCGATCCTTGGGAGCGGGAAGCAGTCCTTTGGGCAGGCTTTATTGAGGTCCGTAAAATCCACACAGGTCCGCCATTTGCCGTTAGGCTTGGGGACCAGCACCGGATTGGAGACCCACGACGGATAAAACACCACCCTGATAAACCCATTCTCCTTAAGCCTTTCGACTTCTTCTTTCAAGGCTCTTGATCTTTCCTTATCGAGCAGCCTTCTCTTTTGTTGCACGGGTGGAAAGGTTTTATCTATGTTTAGGACATGGCTGATTACTGCAGGATCTATCCCAACCATGTCCTTGTGCGACCAGGAGAAAACCTCCTGGTTCTTTTGCAAGAATTCCACCAGTGCTTGCTTCATAGTAGGCTCTAAGTTCTTCCCAACCTTCACGACTCTGTTCGGGTCTTCTTTGTCGAGTTGGACCTCCTCAAGGTCCTCGACGGGTCCAACATTTTCTTCAAAATCCCCAAAGCGAGGATCCAAATTTCCATCCTCACTTTGGGCAACACCCTATTTGGTGACTTCACCGCCGGATTGGGCTTGCGTGTCTATTGCCATCTGCAATCGATCTGGTGTAGTGTTCCTCGATGTCCCACTTTTCACCTTTGTGATCGAGGCGTTGTAGCACTCCCTGGCTTCCCTTTGGTTTCCTAAGACGCGTCTTACCCCCTCGTCCATCGCGAATTTCATGGCTAGGTGCCACATAGAGATGACGGCCCGTAGATTAACCAGTATGGGCCTTCCAATAATGGCGTTGTATGCCGAAGGACAATCGACCACTACAAAAGTGGTGAGTAATGTCCTTGTTGCGGGCACTGTACCCGTCATTACTGGAAGCTTGATCATTCCGGCTGGGGCGAGTCCTCCAGAGAAGCCGTATATGGTTTGATTGCAGGGCTCCAAGTCTTTTACGGACAACTTCATGTGTTCCAGTGTTGACTTATACAGGATGTTCACTGAACTCCCTGTATCGACCAGTACCCTCTTTACCATCATATTGGCCATCTGGATGTCCACGACCAGCGGATCGGAATGTGGGAACCGAACGTGCTAGGCATCGCCATCAGAGAAGGCTATCTCACCCTCCTCTGACCCAGCCTTTTTTGGTGCACGGTCCTCCATAGTCATCATCTCGATGTCCTGGTCGTGACGTAGAGTCCGAGCGTATCGTTCCCTGGCCTTTCCGCTATTTCCCGCGAGGTGTGGGCCTCCACAGATGGTTAAGAGTGTTCCAGCCACGGGGCCAGGCTGTAATGGTGGCGAGCGTTGGCGTGTAGACGCCTACTCGTTGCCACCTGGAGCTTCTCGTTGGGAAGTTCCCGAGGCCCGTATGTACCTTCTCAAGTGTCCTTGTCTAATAAGGAACTCGATTTCGTCTTTTAACTGATTGCATTCATTAGTGTCATGTCCGTAGTCGTTATGGTAATGACAGAACTTGGTAGTGTCTCTTTTCGAAACGTCCTTTCGAATGGGTCCCTGTTTCTTGTAAGGCACACTAGAGCTTATGGCCTGATAAACCTCTCCCCGAGACTCGACGAGGGCAGTGTAGTTAGTGAACCTAGGTTCATAACGATTACCCTTGGCTCGTTTGTTGTCGGAGGTGGAAGGCTCGTTATATGGCCGTTTCCCACCATTTTTGCCATTACTGTTGCCGTTTCCATGGCCTTTGTCGTTGCCATTAGGTTTGGAACCATTGGCGGCTTTGGCAGGTTCGGCGGCCTTCTTACCCTTGTTCGAGGGCTTTCCATCATCAGCAATGGCCTCCTCGAGCTTGATGTAACGATCAGCTCGGTCCAGGAACTCCTGGGTTGTTTTAACTCCTTCCTTTCGGAGACTTTTCCATAGGGGAGAGCAACGTTTGACCCCCGCGGTAATGGCCATCATCTTGCCTTCGTCTCCTACTGTTTTTGCTCCAGCTGCCGCTCGCATAAAACGTTGGACGTAATCCTTCACTGACTCTCCGTCCTGCTGGCGAATCTCGACTAGCTGGTTTGCTTCGGTTGGGTGCACACGACCCGCATAGAACTGTCCGTAGAATTCCCTTACGAACATTTCCCAGGAAACTATGCTTGCAGGCAGAAACTTAAAGAACCACTCCTGGGCCGCTTCAGAAAGTGTTGCAGGGAAGATCCTGCACCGAGCGTCTTCGGACACTTTCTGAATGTCCATCTGAATCTCAAATTTATTCACATACGAGACTGGGTCCCCATATCCATCAAAGTTCGGGAGCGTAGGCATTTTGAACTTGCTGGGAGTTTCGGCGTTAGCTATCCTCTGGACAAAAGGAGTGCCTTTCCTCCTATTGTGGTCAATGTAAGAAGTCCATCCTCCGACCAGCTGCTGCACAGCCTGATTGAGTGCGTCTATCTGGGCTTGCACTGCGGCAGGAATTGTGGTGGCCTCTGCTGTTGGGGGGATGTTCTCGCCGTGCTTCTCTCGACGATCATTGAGCACATCTCTCAGGTCCTCCTCTCTTCTTCGTTGCTCGCTACCACCGAGCCGCTTGAAGACATTATTTTGTCTGGGCTGCCCCCCAGCATCCCGTCTATTTGGCTGATCGTCTTGAGGTACTTGGCTCCTGCTTTTACCTCTTTCTCCATTCCTCCCGCCAACATTTCCCTTGCCTGAGTCAGCTTCATTGTATCCGTGGCCATCTCTGAATCTTGACTGGCTATGGTGAGATCGGCTGTTCCCTCGAGGCCCGTTCCTGGCTGAACCATCCCGAGCGTTAGAGGGTGGTCTGCACTGGTCGTGGTGTCCCCGTGCATCAGCATGCCGTGGGGGTCCTCGGACTGCAAAGCCTAGCTCTGAGTCCCTCCTGTTACCAGGAGGGTAGTGACCTCTGTTCGCTTGGTTTGGCCCATCATTCTCATGGCGTCTAGGACTACGAGGCTGACGCTCGGCCCTATTCTGCCTTTGCTGCGGGGGATTACCCCGAGCAGCTTGGGATGGTGGATTTGCCTCAGGGTCCAACGGGACATCGTCATGGGGTGTCTGAGGCTGCTCGGGCCTTTGCGGACTTGAAGGCTGAATTGGTGGGCTAGGATTGGGACCCCTTTGGGGTGGCCCATTCGCGGGTTGGTCAGGCTGCGAGGCAGGTGCGGCCTGATTTCTAGCCAACAGCAAGGCTGCTTCGAGGGCGGCCATGGCTTCGGTCTGGCGGCGATCCACCTCCGCCTGTCTCTCGCTCAATTCCTCACGCTACCGATCAATCTCCTGCTGTTGCCGCGTCATAAATTCTGCGGCGGTCTCTTGATTCGCCCTCAGACTAGCCAATTCTTCCTGCAACGCGCCCAGGGTGCTCTTCAGCGTTGCATCGTCCATTTCCTCCTCTTCAAAATCTAGTTGCGGCTCATCTTCCACCATGCTTGCACGGGGAGGAGGAGGTGGTGGATTCGACGGTGCAGCGGCGGTTGCCTGCCCAGTTTTCCTTCCTGCTTTCGCCATTGGTTTTCTTAACAGCAATAAATCAATCTCTCAATGAAAGCACTAGAATGTTGACCCAAGATTTGGCCAACTGACACGGAGTCAAAGCGTGATTGATGTGGACGAATGTATAGAGAAGAACGCAATGACAAAAGTAAAGAAAACACAGTAATTTATAGTGGTTCGGCCCCAGGATCTGGTAATGACCTACGTCCACTTAGAATGATATTGATATAAGAATCAGAAGGGTGATCAAAGAACCTGGGTTCAATGAGTTTCACTAACCTCTGAGGAACAATACAAGTTTTACTTGGAAAATTACTTTAGTTTTGAATGACTAAAAAGCGAGAAAAGGTCCCTTCTTTTGAGCTATCCTTGCTATTTATAGGCTCAAGGAGGGTTACAAGAGATTGTTACAGATATTCTTCCCTGAATAATCGGATATCCAAAAGATTGTATGAGATAAATTCGGGATTCATAAAGATCTTCCCATAAATGTTGCCTTGTACGCGGAAGTACCGACCAGACTGGTCGCGGGTAAGACAGGCTTACCCTGCTTCTACTGTGTCTCCTGGTCGATACTCTAGCAGACGCTTCCAGGTATCAGCCACGTGTCCAGAGATTATTTGCCACGTCACCAATGCTAATTTATTGGATAACAGGTGACCTTTCCTTTAAATTTATTGAAGGATCATCGTAACGACCTAAAATCACTAACAAGGCTTAAGGGCTTTGATTAGCGTGCCTGGAGGGCATAATTGGTTTATATGTGATTTAATGACTAAATGCATTATTAGATGATATGCATGATTATATGGTGATATGGATATATAAAATGCATGTTTATGAGTATTAGATATGGATGTGGGCCCTGTTTAGCTTATAAGGGCATATTTGTAATTTTGGCCCATTGATGGAATAAATGTGAATATATATGTGATAAAAGTGCGAGACCACATTATTATGTGGATGTATTTAGATTATATGGCTCGAGACGATCCTAGTGTGCAATTTGGCGAAATAGTCAAGGCGGGGATTTACACTCGGCTCGGGGGAGCCTTGGGGTATTCTTGGAAATTTAGGAAATATATTAGAGATTATTAGACATTTGGTAAATAATTGGTGGTTAATTGGATGATGGGATTTAAGTGGTAAATATTAGGAACACTTGAGGAATTAGTGGGAATTGGGAAAAAATGACTATTATACCCTTAGATTAAGTTAAAGGTTAGTTTTATTTTGGGAGGGCAAAATGGTCTTTCCTAAGTCAAAGGATATACTCAGTCTTGTGTTAGGAAAAAATAGAGAAAAATTCACAATAATCTAAGGAAGGAAAAAGGTCTCAGCTCACTCTCTCTGCTCACCCATCTCCCTCTCTCACAATTGTTCCCTCTCTCACTCTACCTTGTGGATTCTAAAGCTGAGAATTCAAAAGGAGTCTAGGTTAGGCTTTGGGGTTTGATCTTTGGAGTAACTGAAGGAGTTCAGGTGGAATAATGCTCCCAAGTTGAGGTAAGGTTTAAGGTTTTTGAGTTTGCTGAGTTTTGTTGAGGTTGATTTCTGAGTTTGGATTTTGCATGGAAGTTTAAGGACTCACACTTGAGAATTGGAGGAATTAAAGTATGGAAGGGCACTGAAGGCAACCTATGAAGTAACAATTTTTGGCATTAATTGTCTGGGTTTTTGGGTTTTAGATAGTGTTCTTGAGCTTTAGAGCTCAAGTTTGGTTTCTGTGCTTGATGAAGTTGTTAGCCAAGATTTTGGTGCTATTTCGGTGTTTTGAGTGAGCTATAGTGAGTTATGGGTTCTATTTTGAGTTTGGTTGAGGTTTGGGGAGGATATTTTGAGCTTTGGCTCAGGAGAGGCGAAGGAGAAACCCAGAAAATTGCATGTTCGGGTTGCAGCGCTGTACCGCTGGGTTGGGAGCGCTACAACGCTAGGCTGTGTTCTTGGGGGGCTGGAGTCTCTAACTCTAGCGCTGTAGCGCCCCTCAGGTAGCGCTGTAGTGCCACTCAGCCTTCTGAACTTGGTTTTTGGGAGTTTTTTAGGGTTTTTCTTGGGGGCTCGGGGGGACTGTTTCACTACTTCGTTTGGTGGAATTAGAGTTCCCAAGAGTGTGAGTTTGGTCCCGGGATTTTCCATTAGAATTTTTTGTGGATTTTATAGCTACGCAAGTGCACATATTGCAATTCAGTAATAATCTTGGTAAAACCAAGTATCGTTCCCATGGAATGAATCACCAATTACCAGTCGATTAATCTTTTTGTTCTATTTGGTTGATTAGACTTTTGATTCTTAAGCAAAGGAAAATATAAAGTGCAGAAACAATAATTAAAAATTCAATAAAATAATAAGAAATAACAATACCTTAAATTAAAATAATGAAAGAGTAAATAGGCCGTTCAATCTTATCAACTATCCTCCTTATTAATCCCTAATACAGATTATCAATTTCTTCTTATTTCTACCTATTTCAAATAACGAGTTGACAAAAGCAGTTTATAATCATATTATAAATTATAAACTCAACCTAGGTGAAAATTCCCTATATTTCTATGGCAAATTTAATCACAAAGATTTCATTAATCGCAACAACTCACAGATATAGTTACACAATTAATCTAGATACTCTCGTTCCAAATTAGAATTGTGTCTTAAACAACCAGAGCAGATTCAAATTGCACTTTTCAGATTTTGATTCAAAACATACACATAATGACTATAGATGGCCAATCAGTAATCAATCAATAAACACAGATTGTAAGGAATTGAAATGAAGATAAAGAAGAGATGAAAATTGCATTAGTTCATAATAAGAATTCAAGTGATTCAACTAATAGCCCTAAACAGAAAATTAGTTCATAATTGTCATTCTAATCACTATTGAAATTAAAAACAACATAAAGAAGTAAAAAAATAACAAACACTTGAGAAATCTCCCCGCTTATTGCAGCCACCAAAAACTGTCTTAATTTGCTCCTCTCTATCCTTTTTCCATTTTTCTTTTTCTTTATAAAACCTAATTTTTTGATTTTCGGAAAGGCAGGCTGTGGCTCAACTTGCACCATGCCACGGCCCGTGTCCGTAATTCTTGAGGATATGCAGATTTGGGCCGCGACTCTCCCATAGCCATGCCGCTACCCGTGTCTCTGATTTATGGGATTTGGCTCTTCTATGCCGTGGCCCTCCTTAGCCATGCCTCGACTTGAATCTCTCCTCTAAAACAATGGTTCTATTTAAAGGGCTGGCCGCGGCTCCAAAGCGCTCATGTCGCTGCTCTTAAGCAATTTTTGAACTCATGCATTTTTAAGCCCGAAAAATCACCAACGCCTCCAAATCACATTGACATCCATCCTTTGTGAAAAATATCATCGAAACTTGGATATTTCTTCTCTTTTTAGACCTTTTTCCTCCAAGTACTCAAATCTTTCTTTTATTCACAAAAAATTGCAAAACAAACAAACAAAAGCATAAACCCGCACTAAATGAAAGAAAAATGGCATAAAACACTACCTAAAACACCACCTAAATATGACATAAACTAGACTCAACTCCCCCAAACTTAACCTTTACTCGCCCTCGAGTAAAGATTAACTTCAAACAAAACAAACACAAATAATTAAGCCTTCATAGTGTTCATATCACATTGTCATCATTCACAGAATAACAACTGCATTTTACAACTAGAATTTTAGTCTGATCACTCTAACAATTAACATGAATGCCTCCATTGGAAATTATAATATGATTTTCAAATGACAAAACGAACAATTAGAATACATCATACATGTCATACTCATACCAACAATTCATTAACCAATATTCAATATGCTTGCATACTTGCCTTTCTCCACTAATGTCAACAACACAAGTTTTGAAATCAACAGGACTTTTAAGGTTCATACATTGTGGCTTAGGTAACGGTAGATGAAAAGACATTTAGGCTTCATTATACCATAAGCACATCAAAAACTAGTCAAACCAACCTTCTTGCCTTTCATAATCATCCCCAAATCCACTAGTTTTTCAACAATTGAGAAAATCACAAAACAATGCTCCAACATCACTTTATTTACTTATTTTTCATTCTTTAAGTTTTCTTTTTTTTCTTTGCTCAATTTTTTTGTTCAAAAATTGATATACATAAATTAGTGATGTTGCAAGAGCTTTTACACTCCTCTCAATCATTAAAGTACATTATTTATCCACATCTCAATGGTCTTACCCAAAACACTTCATTTCCCCCAAACATATTTCTAAGCTGATGGCATAACTCAAGGACAAGGGAATATAGTAATGGGTACAATTTTGGCTTAACAGTGTGGTTAAATAATTTATCAAATAGGCTAAGGCACAAAGGGGAAAACTAGGGATAAAATAATATTGGTAGGCTTGAAAGGCTCAAACATTCCAACAAAATTGCCTAGATCACTTTCCAATACACATGTTATCAAGGATTTCATCTCGAAAGACAAGCAATGAAAGTTCTATCCTATTCCACAATTCATTCCTCATACCTAAGTAAAATATGTATAACATATGCTAATTATTCACATTTACAAAACATATTCTAATTTCCAAGAAGCATTAAAATTAATCGAAAGCGTAATCAACCATGCACACGATTATCACGCAATCACTATTTCACAAATGATGACAAACGACATTATTAACGAAATTTCATCGTCTTAACTATTCAACAATAAAGACAAAACTAAAATAACACACAGTAAACTAAAAAGAAAATAGAAACAACATAAAAATGTTAAGCCTCTCCCCAAACTTAAATTTCACATTATCCTCAATGTGACATGAAGATCATGAAGAGAAAACTTACCTCAAAAGTCACGCCACATCAGTATAGCGGAGGTGGTGGTGGTGGGTTGTATGGGTTAAACTGTGGTGGAGGGGTGAAGTAGTTTTCACCTGCAGAACTCATTGTCCACCTAGTGAACAAAGCATTCAATTCTTCGACATGCACACGCCCATGCCTTGCACTTCCACTGAGCCATATGGAAACACTTTCACTATAGTAAAAGGGCCTGACCACCGTGACTTTAATTTGCCAGGAAATAGCCTCAACCGTGATTTAAAAAGAAGTACTTGTTGTCCAGGTTGATATTCTCTTCTGACTAAGTTCTTGTCATGCCAGGCTTTTGTACGCACCTTATAGATTTTTGCATTTTCGTATGCCTCGTTATGAAATTCATCAAGTTCATTCAATTGCAAAATTCTATTTTCACAAGCGGCATTCCAATCCAAGTTTAACTTTTTCATTGCCCAGTATGCCCTATGTTCTAACTCAACTGGCAGATGACACGCCTTTCTGAAAACCAAGCGATATGGAGACATACCTATTGGGCTTTTAAACGCTGTTCTATAAGCCCATAGTGTGTCATCCAACTTCTTTGACCAATTTTTCCTTGAACTATCCACAGTCTTTTCAAGGATACTTTTCACCTCCCTATTTGGAATTTCAGCTTGGCCATTTGACTGGGGGTGATATGGAAATGCATTGTGGTGGTAGACACCATAACGAGCTAAAAGTGCATCAAGTTGCTTGTTGACAAAATGACTCCCTTCATCGCTAATGAGAACTCGGGGTGTATCAAAATGAGTGAAAAAGTGTTTATCGAGAAAGTTTAATATAGTTTTACCGTCATTGGTCATTGTCGCAGCAGCTTCCACCCATTCGGACACATAATCAACAGCTAATAGGATATACTCATTATTGTACGATGGTGGAAATGGAACCATGAAGTCAATGCCCTAAACATCAAACAACTCGACTTCCAAAATCACATTGAGAGGCATCTCATTTCTCCTTGAGATATTGCCAGTGCGCTGACACCGATCACAAGCCTTCACAAAAGCATTAGCATCTTTAAATAAAGTTGGCCAATAAAAACCACTCTGTAATACCTTAGATGCTATTCTTGTGGTTCCAAAATGCCCACCACATTGCAAGTTGTGGCAATGGGCAAGAATAGAATGCATTTCATCCTCAGGTACACAACGACTTATAATTTGATCAGCACAATGCTTATAGGGAATAGGCTCCTCTCAGTAGTAATGTTTCACATCAGAGTAAAATTTCTTCAACTGTTGCCTTGTCATATCAGGAGGCACAACCTTTGCAACAAGGAAATTCACAATATCCGCAAACCAAGGCACAATGAGATTTTCACTCACTCCAAATAACTGTTCATCGGGAAAGAAGTCATTGATCTACACAACTTTCTCATTCTGACTCTCTTCTATTTCTAGTCTCGACAAGTGATCAGCTACAAGGTTTTCAGTACCCTTTTTATCACGTATCTCCCATGGACTGAATCACCAATTACCAGTCGATTAATCTTTTTGTTCTATTTGGTCGATTAGACGTTTGATTCTTAAGCAAAGGAAAGTATAAAGTACAGAAACAATAATTAAAAATTCAATAAAACAATAAGTAATAACAACACCTTAGAATAAAACAATGAAAGAGTAAATAGGGCGTTTAATCTCATCAACTATCCTCCTTATTAATCTCAAATACAAAATATCAATTTCTTCTTATTTCTACCTATTTCAATTAACGAGTTGACACAAGCAGTTTATAATCATATTATGAATTATAAACTCAACCTAGGTGAAAATTTCCTATATTTCTATGGAAAATTTAATCACAAAGATTTCATTAACCGCAACAACTCACAGAGATAGTTACACAATTAATCTAGATACTCTCGTTCCAAATTGGAATTGTGTCCAAAACAACCAGAGCAGATTCAAATCACACTTTTCAGATTTTGATTCAAAACATACAGATAATGACTATAGATGGCCAATCAATAATCAATCAATAAACACAGATTGTAAGGAATTGAAATGAAGATGAAGAAGAGGTGAAAATTGCATTAGTTCATAATAAGAATTCAAGTGATTCAACTAATAGCCCTAAACAGAAAATTAGTTCATAACTGTCATTCTAATCACCATTGAAATTAAAAACAACATCAAGAAGTAAAAAATAACAAACACTTGAGAAATCTACTAGCTTATTGCAGCCACCAAAAACTGTCTTAATTTGCTCCTCTCTGCCCTTTTTCAAATTTTATTTTTCTTTATCAAACGTAATTTTTCGATTTTCGGAAAGGTGGGTCGCGGCTCAACTTGCACCATGCCTCGGCTCGTGTCCGTAATTCTTGAGGATCTGCAGATTTGGGCCGCGGCTCTTCCATAGCCATGCCGTGACCCGTGTCTTTGATTTTTGGGATTTGGCTCTTCTATGCGGCGACCCTCCTTAGCAATGTCGCGGCCCTAATCTCTCCTCCGAAATAATGGTTCTGTTTAGAGGGCTGCCTGCGGCTCCAAAGCGCTCATACCGCGGCTCCAAAGCGCTCATGTTGCGACTATTAAGCAATTTTTGAACTCATGCATTTTGAATGCCGAAAAATCACCAACACCTCCAAATCACGTTGATATCCATCTTTTGGCAAATATATCATCGAAGCTTAGACATTTCTTTTCTTTTTGGACCTTTTTCCTTGAAGTACTCAAATCTTTCTTTTATTCACAAAAAACTTCAAAACAAACAAACAAAAGCATAAACCCACACTAAATGAAAGAAAAATGACATAAAAGACTACCTAAAACACCACCTAAATATGACATAAACTAGACTCTAGAATTCAAACTCATCGTAGTACCATTTATGGATTGTGACTTGGTGTACGCTAGGGCTCGGAACAGGATCGTGCTCGAGGGTCGTTCGTAAGAACTAAAGCAGTTGGAATTTAAAGGTAAGAAATTTTCACCCATATGTGATTGTGTGGGACAGAGATTCCCTGTACTTGAATGCATATATTGTGTGATGGAGATATGCTATGTGAGCATGAAATAAATGGCCTAAGAGTGTCGGGACAGAAATTTGCGCACAGGACGCGGCTCGGCCATTGGTAGCTGACGACATATAAATAATCAATGAGCTCGGCTTAAGCTGGCCATAGTCAGTAGGTGAAACACTGGGCTCGACCTAAGTGAGCCGAAGACAGTGGGTTAAATAGAGGGTGCGGCCTAAGGGCGTCAACCCTGAGTATTCTATGATGAATATTGATATGTTAGCATTATTGTCTATTGTTATAGTTTGTTTGATAATGAGATGACTGGCTTATGAATAATTGATTTGATCTCTCTGATTAGATGCCTGTTATGGCGTGTTAAATACTTGGTTAACAACTTTATGGAATATTTGATTGTCTGTATTTTTTATGGTGTGCATTATGGTTTTTGTAGCATCCCAAATTTGCTAGCATGGCTTAGGGCCTTGATTAACATGCTTGGAGGGCAATAAGTGATTTGTTATGCTAATATGAGAATTTGTTGAGTATGTGATTAGAAATGCATGTTTAGGTGAATTAAATATGCATGTGGGCCTCATTTGGTTATTAGGGCATATTTGTAATTTTAGCCCGTTGAGGGCATAAATGTAATAATTTTGAATATTGTGATATATCCGTGTTGCATGATCCGAGATAGTCCTAGGGAGCAACTTAGCTAGAAAGTCTCAACGGGGTCAAATACCCGACTAGGGGCGAGTTGAGGGGTAGTCCAAGCATTAGATGTTTTATTTGGTTATCGGGTTATGGAAATAAATATTTGGAGATATATTTGAAGTTAGAACGTATAGGAGGGAATATCAGGGAAATTTACCATTTTGCCCTCGGGGACGTTTTTGGTACCTCGAGCCTTGGAGGTAACTTAAATTACTTAGGATAAGTAAAACAAAACCAAGAAACATTCTGAAACTTGGAGAAACCTCCTCTCTCTCCATCTTGGAGTTCTCTTTCTTTGGAAGCTTGGAGACTTTGACCTATAGGAGGATTTTGGCTTGCTTGTTAAGGGAATTGAAGCTGGTTGTGATTGAGGATTAGCTCAGGGCCAAGTTATCAGTTGAGGTAAGGAATCTAGCACCTAATTATTTGAATTATGTTGAATTTCTACTGGTGTTCAAGGTTGTGCATGTGAGCTAGGTGGAGAATCACTCTTGAGTTTTAGATGAGGTTTGGGGTTAATTCTTGTTAGGTTTTGTTGCTGAGACTATAGTAGAACTTCTGTAGTGATTGACTTGAAACGTTTAGTTGATTTTGGGGTAAATTGGCTTGGATTTGGTGGAGAAAATGGAGGATTTTTCTGGGTTTGAAGGGTCAGGCTGCGACATTGTTCTTGCTAAGCCGCAACCCTCTAAAACACTTGGGAGTCTAGGAAGAAGGGCGTGCCGTGGCACATCATGGCTTGGGCCGCTGTGTGCATGCCTTGTTTTTAGGGTTGAGGTTTCTGGTTGAGGCAGGCTGCGGCATGGGTTCTTGGGGCCGTGGCGCTTAGTGAGTTTTTGGACTCCAAGGAGGTTTTAGGCTCGGGAATCCAAAAGTTAAGGCTTGGGATTGATTTTATCATCCGGATTGATAGAATTCAAGGTCCCGGAGACAAGAATTATAACCCAAAGTTATTTAATGGATTAGAACTTGATAGATGTATGTTGTTGATACGTTGTTACTAGGTTTTTAGCGAGGCTTGGACTAGATGACTGTACTCGGGATATCGGACCTCGGAAACCTTAAGACACGGGTAAAAAAACTGTTGTACCCGTAGAGCAAGGCGTGGCCCTATAGTTTGTGTTGCAAGGCATAGCCCTATTGATTATGTTTATACGTGTTTAAGTATTTGTTTAATTATGCTATGTGTGCATATATGTTAATGAACGGCAAGAGCCGAGAACAGCGATGGCTGAGAACGGCAAGGCCGAGTATGGAAAGGGGCCGGGAGCAGTGTTAAGCACGCAGAGTGTGAGTTGCCAGGGTGAGACCCTATAGGATACCTGGGATATCCTCACGGTGTAGACCGCGAACCCAGGGCCTAGTAAAGCGTCTGGGACAACATGGCCGTTATGTGTTTAGCCTATTGGCGATTTTGTTATGGGTTGAATGATGTTCTCCATATGTTATTTGCTTGTGTGGAGTTTTCTTGCTGGGCTTCGACTTACGGGTGCCCTATTGGCGATTTTGTTACGGGTGCTCTATGCTCAAGGGGAAAGTCAACCAATCATGAGTATAGAGAGCATAAAGTGACGTGTACATGTTTGGCCTGCCTGGCTGCCACGGCCAAGGGTATTTTTGGGAGATGTCTTGTATTAAACTGGATTTTGTCATTTAGTCGACTTTAATTATATTTTGAGTTGTAAATATTTCTAACAGTATTTTAGGATCCCAAATGTTAAACACTTTACAATTTTCAATGAATGGTTAATCGACACAGTATTTTCAATTTTCAAATTTTCAATTTTCAAATGATGCGACTTTTATTACAGTTTAGCTACACTTTTGACCTAAATTCTCTGTTAGCAAGTTAATTTCACGTTTTAAACTCACTTAGTAATGGCTCTAAGGAGGTAGGGCGTTACAGTTTTCTTTGATGGGACTTGGATCACAGGTGCTACGTGGTGCAGTTAAAGGCAAGGGCAAGGTGGACCAATCTTGAGTTGGAGAGCTCTGGGAAGAATGTACATAGTCAGCTTCTCGTTCTCCATGGCTGAGGGATAGTGCACGGACAGGAAAACTTGAAATGCGTATTTTGCCATTAGAGTGGCTTGTGGTTGTATATAACTTTGAAATTTTGTAAACTGTCCTTCAAAACCTGTTTTGGGATCCCATGTACTAAACATTTATTTAAATGAGAAATTTCTGGTTTATGACAAAAATCTTTTAACTCCAATCAAATTATGACTTTA
The DNA here is from genome assembly GCF_963169125.1 of Humulus lupulus. Classification (NCBI taxonomy): domain Eukaryota; kingdom Viridiplantae; phylum Streptophyta; class Magnoliopsida; order Rosales; family Cannabaceae; genus Humulus; species Humulus lupulus. Next base: position 106,628,514 of record NC_084797.1, on the reverse strand, counting down.
GAATCATGTTTTCAACTATATGACTTGACTAGCAAGTCTTGCACATTTATAATCACATTGTGTAACGACCTTGGTTATCTAGGGTGTTACAACTTGGTATTAAAGGGTCCTATGTTTAAGGGTTCCTGAAGACTGGCTGGACATGTACATTCACCGCTAAAGACAAGCTCGACCCAGGGTTTGGTAATTATGTATTCGTGTGAATATTCTTAAGTGTTTGGAAAGAAATATGATAGTTGTTATCTGTTTGATTTATAGGGAGCATGAGATAATGATAAGGCTTGGCCCTTGACTGCTGTGTGATGATATAGGGGCGTGCTTATTAGCATTGTTGTTGCATGTGGATGAATATTTGGATAATGTTATATGTTGATAGCTTGTGGTTGGTTGTGTTTCAATGGTGGATCATGGAAAGATTCTTACACTGTCATCATATTGTGACTGCCAAGTCATTGATTGCAGATTAGCTTGGATAGCTATGCATCCAAGGAGATCTATATGACTATTCGACATTGGTTCTGAGGCTAGATATGATGACTAAGGCTAGAACCCTCCATCAGTCCTTACGAACTAGCAACAAATTATGGCAGACATGTAAGCCCAGCTTCAAAGCCAGGAAGAGTAGATTCGTCTTCTGAGACAGCAGGCTCCGTTAAGGAGTGCTGCATCTATTGTTCCACCTCCAGTGGCACTAGTTGTTCAGCCATTGGAAGTTGGGAATAGGGGGGAGTCATTATATGAGCAGTTCAGGAGGCACCACCCTCAACCTTCGAGGGAGGACCTGATCCACTAAAGGCTGAACAGTTGATGAGTATGATTACCTCTATCCTGGATTTCATTAGGGTAGAAGGTAATGACCTGGTGGCCTGTGCCACATATATGCTGAGAGAGGATGTCCGCATTTGGTGGGAAGTGGCATCACAGACTAGAGATGTTACTACTCTAGGTTGGGATGGATTCAAGGATTTGTTTAGTAAAAAATATTATAATGTTTCCGTCAGGGCAGCGAAAGTAAATGAATTTGTGGGGTTTGTACAGGACAATATGACAGTTACAGAATACGCCCTGAAGTTTCACCGACTTGCGAAGTTCGCGCCAGACCTTGTGCTTACTGATGCAACTAGGCAAGATAATTTCATCAGAGGGCTTAATGCTATGATAGCCCGAGATGTGAGTATTACAACAGTACCTGGGGGGAAGATTTATGCCCAAGCTATTGAGAAGGCTCTTACCGCTGAGGAAGCAGAGAACAAGATTTGGAGGGAGAACGCTGTGAGACGGGAGGTTCGCAGAATGGTGCCACCATATTCAAGATCTGGTAGGGGCGAGGACCCTAGTGATTTGAAGAGGAAGACCCCTGACACTTCGACCATTGCTAGTCCTGATAGCAGGGGTCAGGGTGTTCAGGGTGACTGCCAGGGAGGCAGTAACACATGGAGGAGTTACCTAGAGTGCACGAGGTGCAGAAGATTCCATCCGGGTGAATGCCAGGCCAAGGCCTGTTATGTATGCGGGGTGGTGTGACACCTTAAGAAGGATTTCCCAATAGTAAAGAAAGGGGAAGCAGAGAAGGTGGACAACTTGACTCCAGCTCGATTGTTCACATTGACACAAGCAGAGGCCGAGGCTAGTCCCTCGGTGGTGACAAGTCAGCTTTCTAGCACTGGCTCTCCTTATACTGTATTGATTGACTCTAGTGCTTAGCATTCATTTGTTTCTAGTAAGGAGATTGGTCGGTTGTGTAGACCTAGTGAGTACTGTACTGCGGGATTTAGGACTATATTGCCTACAGGGGAACTGGTAGTCTCTAGGAGATGGATTAGAGCACTGCCAGTGATGGTTGATGGTAGGGAGTTATCAGTAGACTTGACTGAGTTAGGGATGGAGGACTTTGATATGATTATAGGAGTGGATTGGTTGGTTAGATATAGGGCTACCATTGATTGAAGGAAGAAGATGGTGACATATGAGCCAGAGGGAGAGGATCCCTTTGTGTTTGTGGGTGCGGTATGTGGACCCTGCATACTCATGATATCGACGCTGAGAGCTAGGGACCTATTATAGGGAGGATGAATAGGTTTTCTGGCTAGTGTTGTGGATACTACCAGAGTGTTGCCAACAGGGCTAGGAGAGACTAGATTAGTTCATGAGTTCTTGGATGTTCTTCGAGGATTTACTAGAGCTACCGCCACACAGGGAGATTCAGTTCGTCATTGAGTTAGCGCTGGGGACAGAGCCAGTGTCGAGGGCACCATATAGTATAGCACCAACGGAACTAAAGGAATTGAAGATACAGTTACAGGAGCTTCTAGATTTGGGGTTCATCAGGCTTAGTTTCTCACCATGGGGTGCTCCGGTTTTTTTTTGTGAAAAAGAAGGACGGGACTCTAAGGATGTGTATAGATTATAGAGAATTGAACAAGTTGACCATCAAGAATAAGTACCCTCTGCTGGATCGATGACTTGTTTGATCAGTTACAAGGAAAGATGGTATTCTCAAAGATTGATCTTCGATCTGGTTATCACTAGCTGAGGATCAAGGATGAGGATATACCGAAGACGGCCTTCCGTACGAGGTATGGGCACTATGAGTTTCTGGTCATGTCATTTGGTTTGACCAATGCCGCAGCAGCCTTCATGGACTTAATGAATCAGGTATTCAAGGATTTCCTGGATCAGTTTGTGATTGTCTTCATCAATGACATCTTAGTGTACTCCAGCTCAGAGGTAGAACGTGAGCAACATCTTCGACAGGTCTTGCAGAGATTAAGCGAACACCGGTTGTACGCCAAATTTAAGAAGTGTGAGTTTTGGCTACCAAAAGTGACATTCCTTGGACATATCGTTGGTGAGGATGGGATTAAGGTGGATCCATCTAAGGTGAAGGAGTGAGAGACTGGCTGAGGCCAAAGAATGCCTCAGAAGTTAGGAGTTTTCTCGGATTAGCGGGTCACTATAGACGGTTTATGGAAGGGTTCTCAAAGATAGCTGCACCGATGACAGAATTGACATGGAAGAATTTGAAGTTCATATGGTCAGACAAGTGTGAGAACAATTTTTGAAAATTGAAGCGGTGACTTATTTCTGCACCTGTGCTTAGTTTTCCATCGGAGGAAGGAAAGTTTTTGGTATATGGTGACGCATCGAGGTTGGGATTGGGCTATGTTGATGTAGAACGAGAAGGTTAACGCTTATGCATCGCGTCAGCTGAAGGAGTCTGAGCAGCGGTACCCTACCCATGATTTAGAGTTAGTCGCGGTGGTATTTGCACTAAAAGTGTTGTGACATTGTCTATATGGAGAGAAGTGCGAGATATACACCGATCACAAAAGTTTGAAGTACTTCTTTACCCAGAAGGACTTGAACATGAGGCAAAGGCGTTGGCTGGAGTTGGTAAAAGACTATGATTGTGATATTCTTTACCATCCACGGAAAACCAATGTAGTGGCAGATGCATTGAGCTGGTGGGGCCCGGGGCAGTTATTTAGTTCTACTCAGATATCGAGGGAGTTGGCTGATGAGATGTCCAGAGCGAGGATAGAGTTGGTGGTGGATCGGTTGGTCAACATTACTTTGCAGTCGACCCTGCTAGAGCAGATTAAGGAGGGTCATTTAGTAGATGCACAATTACAAGAGGTTAGAGAGAATGTCTTAGAGGGAGCAGCAAATGACTATTCTATCTCTGAGATGGGTTTGCTACGGTATCAAGGTCATATTTGTGTTTCAACAGAATTGGGGATTAGACATGAGATACTGGATGAATCCCATGCTACACCGTACTCACTTCATCCAAGCCCCACGAAGATGTATCAGAATCTACGGATTGGTGGACTGGGATGAAGAAGGATATGGTGGAGTATGTGGCCAAGTGTTTGACCTGTCAGCAGGTGAAAGCTGAGCATTAGTGACTAGCAGGGTTGCTTGAACCTTTGGGTATTCCCGAGTGGAAATGGGAGGATATTACGATGGACTTTATGGGAGGTTTACCCAGGATGGTGGGGCTTCATGACTCAGTGTGGGTGATAGTGGATAGATACACCAAGTCAGCTCACTTTCTGCCAGTGAGGATGACTTATACTGTGGACCAGTATGCAGAGCTGTATGTAAGAGAGATCGTACGTCTCCATGTTGTTCCCAAGTCAATAGTGTCAGATCGAGATCCTATCTTTACTTCCTAGTTTTGGGGTAGTTTGTAGAAGGCTATGAGGACTCAGTTGAAGTTCAGCATGGTCTTTCATCCTCAGACTGATGGACAGTCTGAGAGGACGATTCGGGTGTTGGAGGATATTCTTAGGGCATGCGTGATCTACTTTGAGGGATCTTGGAGTAAGTATCTCTTGTTGATTGAGTTTTCATACAACAATAGTTATATTTTAATGATTGGAGTAGCTCTGTATGAGATGTTATATGGGAGGAGATGTAGATCACCCATTCATTGGGATAAGATGGGTGAGAGGAAGTATTTAGGACCATATATGGTTCAGAAGACTAATGAGTCTATCGAGAAGATATGAGCTCGAATGCTTGCTTCACTGGGGAGACAGAAAAGCTACACTAATCCTAAGCGTAGGGATGTGGAGTTTTAGGTTGGGAACCACATGTTTCTACAAGTTTCACCGCTATGAGGGGCGAGAAGGTTTGGGAAGAAGGGTAAGTTGAGCCCTAGATTCATTGGACCTTTTGAGATCCTGGAAAGGATCGGACAAGTGGCTTATAGGTTAGCCTTGCCACTGTTGTTGTTGGGAGTTTATGACGTATTCCACGTTTCTATTCTTCGGAAGTACGTCTCAAATACATTGCATGTGTTGAAGTATGAAGACTTGGAATTGTAGATAGATTTATCTTACAAGGAGCGACCCGTTCAGTTTTTAGACAGGAAAGATAAGATTGTACAAAATAAGATGATGCCTTTAGTTAAAGTGTTATGGAGGAATAGCATGGTCGAAGAAGCAACCTGGGAGCTTAAGTCAGCAATGCAGGATCAATATCCCGAGTTATTCACGTAAAATTTCAAGGACAAAATTCTCAGTAGGAGGGCATAGTTGTAACGACCCAAAATCACTAACAAGGCTTAATGGCCTTCATTAGCGTGCCTGGAGGACATAATTGGTTTGTGTGTGATTTAATGATTAGATGATATGCATGATTATATGATTATATGGATATGTGAAATGCATGTTTATGAGTATTAGATATGCATGTGGGCCCTGTTTAGCTTATAAGGGCATATTTATAATTTTGGCCTTTTGATGGCATAAATGTGAATATATATGTGAAATTAGTGCGAGACCACATTATTATGTGGATGTATTTGGATTATATGGCTCAAGACGATCCTAGTGAGCGATTTGGCGAAATAGTCACAGCGGGGATTTATACTCGGCTCTAGGGAGCCTGGGGGTATTTTTGGGAATTTAGGAAATATATTGGAGATTATTAGACATTGGGTAAATAATTGGTGATTAATTAGATGATGAGATTTAAGTGGTAAATATTAGGAACACTCTAGGAATTAGTGGGAATTGGGAACAAATGACTATTATACCCTTAGATTAAGTCATACGTTAGTTTTATTTTGGGAGGGCAAAATGGTCTTTCCTAAGTCTAAGGATATAATTAGTCTTGTGTTAGGAAAAAACAGAGAAGAATTCACAATGATTTAAGGAAGGAAAGAAGGAAAAAGGTCTCAACTCACTCTCTCTGCTCGCCCATCTCCATCTCTCACGATTTTTCCCTCTCTCACTCTCCCTTATGGATTTTGAAGCTGAGAATTCAAGAGGAGTCTAGGTTAGGCTTTGGGGCTTTGATCTTTGGAGTAACTGAAGGAGTTCAGCTGGAATAAAGCTCCCAAGTTGAGGTAAGGTTTAAGGTTTTTAAGTTTGCTGAGTTTTATTGAGGTTGATTTCTGAGTTTGGATTTTGGATGGAAGTTTAAGGACTTAAGCTTGGGAATTGGAGGAATTAAAGCTTGGAAGGGCACTGAAGGCAACCTAGGGTCCGATTCATCCATCTGAGGGAACAATTTTTGGCTTTAATTGTCTGGGTTTTCTGGTTTTAGATAGTGTTCTTAAGCTTCAAAGCTCAAGTTTGGTTTATGTGTTTGATGAAGTTGTTAGCCAAGTTTTTGGTGTTATTTGGGTGTTTTGAGTGAGCTATAGTGAGTTATGGGTTCACTTTTGAGTTTGGTTGAGGTTTGGGGAGGATTTTTGGACAGAGAGGCGAAGGAGAATCCCAGAAAATTGCATGTTCGGGTTGCAGCACTGTAGCGCTAGATTGGGAGTGCTACAATGCTAGGCTGTGTTCTTCGGGTGCTGGAGTCTCTGACTCTAGTGCTGTAGCGCCCCTCAGGTAGCATTGTAGTGCTACTTAGCCTTCTGAACTTGATTTTTGGGAATTTTTTAGGGGTTTCCTTGGGGGCTCGGGGGGGACGGTTTCACCTCTTCGTTTGGTGGAATTAGAAGTCTCGAGAGTGTGAGTTTAGTCCCGAGATTGTCGTGTAGAATTCAAACTCATCATAGTACCATCTATGGATTGTGACTAGGTGTACGCTAGGGCTCAGAACAAGATCGTGCTCGAGGGACGTTCGTAGTAACTAAAGCACTCAGAATTTAAAGGTAAGAAAACAACACCCTTATGTGATTGTGTGGGACTTAGATTCCCTATACTTGAATGCATATATTGTGTGATTAAGATATGCTATGTGAGCATGAAATAAACGGCCTAAGAGTGCTGGGACTGATATTTGCGCATAGGATGCGGCTCGACCATTGGTAGCTGAGGATAGCTAAATAATCACTGAGCTCGGCTTAAGCGGGCCGGAGTCAGTGGGTTAAACACTGGGCTCGGTCTAAGTGAGCCGAAGAAAGTGGGTTAAATAGAGGGTGCGGCCTAAGGGCGTCGACCCTGAGTATTGTATGATGAATATTGATATGTTATCATTGTTGTCTATTGTTATAGTTTGTTTAATAATGAGATGAATGGCTTATGAATAATTGATTTGATCTCTCTGATTAGATGACTATTATGGCATGCTAAATACCCGTTTAACCACTTTATGGACTATTTTATTGTCTGTATTGTTTATGCTATTCATTATTGTTTTCTTGCTGGGCTTTGGCTCACGGGTGCTACGTGGTGCAGGTAAAGGCAAGGGTAAGGTGGACCAATCTTTAGTTGGAGAGCTCTGGGGCAGAATGTAGATAGTCAGCTTCTCGTCCGCCACAGCCGAGGGATAGTGTAGGGACAGGAAAACCTAAAATGCATATTTTGACATTAGACTGGCTTGTGGTTGTATATAACTTTGAAATTTTGTAAACCGTCCTTTAAAACCTGTTTTGGGATCCCATGTACTCAACGTTTATTTAAATGAGAAATTTCCCGTTTATGAGTAAAATCTTTTAACCCTAATCTAATTATGACATTAGAATCACATTTTCAACTATATGACTTGATTAGCAAGTCTTGCACATTTATAATCACATAGTGTAACGACCTTGGTTATCCAGGGTGTTACAATCATCTAGCAAAACAACCAAAACCTTGTTCGAGTCTCCACCCCCTTCATTTGGCCCCAAGGTCAATACCTCTTTCCTAGTTACCATGTTTAAATTTTTCGAGGCCGACCTATACGAGAGTTCCATTCACTCTGTGAGACAAATATCTAACTGCCTCACCTACCATGGCCTCAAACTATCCAACATTCTTGCCTCCCATGCTCCCACCAAGATTGAGCAGAGCTGCTGTTGGGAATTTATGACTTTACACTTTCTAAATACACAATGAATAATAAGAATAAAATCAATAATAAAAACCTTAGAGACTAATCAAGAATCATTGCATAGTATGAAGGCAAATCTTGAAATTCAAAGATTAAAGAAAATCTAGAAAATGATGTAAAACAGACAAAAAAAATTACACCTCCTAGATAAATGGAATTCTCACATGAAATACTATAGAACTATTAAATGTTTTAACACAAAATATAATGGGAAACCCTAAAACCAAATCAAATGATTCTATCTCAGAGACTTAGAGTTAGAGAAATACAACATTTATTTTAAACAATTGAATCTTCAAACTTAGGGAACATTTAAAGGCTTATACACGAGGAGTATTGTTGTCCGAAATCTCTATTGCAATCCTTCCCAATGTTGCTTGAAGCTTCTTCAAGAGACAATGAGATTTAAGATTGAACAAGCCTTTGAAACTCACCAAGTCAAGCAATTCTTGATAAGTTTCTTGGGGAAAAAAATATGATCTTTGAGAGCTAGAGAGAAAGCGAGAGAGGTTAGAGAGAGAAAGTTGAAAAGTATGATCAAGATTTTACAACTGTAATAACTATTATTTATAGTGTAGGTACAATCGTTAAGTCTAACAAATAGAATTAGAGTTTTAGAACACATCATTTGGAGCTTAAAGACGTCATTGTACGCTTCTATATGGACTGCCCAGGCAGGCGATGCATCGCCACCATGCAAGCGATCACTACTACGAAAAAAAGATTTTTAGGGCTCGCATTGTGAGCCCTCCATTTGAGAGCCCTGGCGATGCATCTCCTCCCAGAGGCAACACAATGCCAGTCAACTTGACATGGCGCAGCAAAAATTTCCCCAAAACATCTTCAAATGTCTCCAATCATTTTTGGCATACTTTGATACCTCATTGTATCATTTTAGATCCATAAGAGTCAAATATAGATGCCTACTATAAAATCTCATATTTTCCCTTCAACTTAAGTGAAACCCGTTCAGTGTTTTGCACCACATAGTTTAAACAACTTAACCATTATAATTAACCAATCTAAAACTTCCTCCACTATGTTAAATATAATCATCTCTTCTTAGCTCATACAATACTGGTGCATAAAATAAAGTATCTTTTGATTTGAACTTTACCTTAGTGAAAGCATTACAAAGCCCTATCAAAGTAATTGGTTTCTCAAAGATTGAACCAAGTACTGCTTAGTGAAAATACTAGTAACACCTCACACACCTCCACTTAGCCATTCATTTTCCCACTTTTCTCGCTTAGCACTCATATGGCCATGCGCTTATCCATTTCATGAACTTTCCGAGGAGAAACTCCAACTCCCATGAGAGGCGACACCACCTCTAAATTCACATAGGTGATGTTCTTACAACATCTTTGCTACCTTTAGATGCTTGTTGCACACAACTAACCTCATAAAAAGTCCTAGGCTTAACCCTCACTCGGTAGCAACCAACACTAACCATCCACGGATTGAACTCACAAATATGCTAGTGTTGAAACTATTCAATGTTAAATGACTTGTTCTTACTCATTGAACTCTTGTGGTTGATTTTTACAAGTTTGGAGTTGGGGTGCTATCATTGGTGAGTCTTTTATTCTAGGAGTTTCAGTCCCATCCCTTTTGAAGTGGAACTTACTATCATTTTTGCAAGAGGTTTTGTGAATTGATCCACCAAGTTCTCACTTGTTTTAACATATGAAATCAATATCATTCCATCTTGAATCAATTATCTCACATACTCATGCCTTAGACTTATATGTCTAGACTTTCCGTTATATATGCCAATATAGGCTCTAACTAATGTGGCTTGACTATCACAATGTATCGAGATCATCGATACCTCATCCGCAGAAATTGGGATATCCAACATGAGATCCCTAAGCCACTTGGCCTCTTTGGCGATTGCCACTAGAGCTATAAACTCGGCCTCCACGGTTGAGTGTGAAATACATGTTTATTTTTTGAACCTCAAAAATTGCTCCTCCTCCGAGAATAAACACCCAACTGGTTGTGGAGAAATTATATCCCACACTCGATATCCAACTTGCATCAGAATATCCCTTAAGTATCTTAGGAAACTTTGAATATTGGAGGCTTAGCTTCTTGGTCCTCTCCCGGTACCCGAGAACTCTCCCAATTGCCTTCCAATGTTCGATACTTGGATTGCTAGTAAACCTACTTAGTTTACTAACCGCATATGCAATATCCGCTCTTGTACAATGAGCAATGTACATTAGACTCCCTAATACACTTGCATACTCAAGTTGAGCCACCACTCTACCATAGTTCATTTTTAGCTTTATGTTTGATTCAAATGGTGTATTTACCTCTTTGATTTTGAGATGATTAAACTTTTCAAGCACTTTCTCAACATAGTGAGCTTGACTTAAGGCATAAACCCCACTATTTCTTCTCACTTTTATAGCCAATATGGTATCAACCTCTCCAAGGTCCTTCATCTTGAAAGTTGAAGATATAAACCTCTTCCTTTCTGTTATGCCTCTCTTTTCATTACTCAAAATCAACATATCATCAACATATAGACACACCAAGATGATGTAGGCATCACAAGTCTTAAAGTATAAGCACTTGTCAGCATTATTGTGTCTAAACTCATCCAAAACTATGGCTTTATCAAACTCCTCATGCCATTTTTTCGGTGCTTGTTTTAATCCATGCAATGATTTAATAAGCCTACACACTTTATGTTCAAGTTCCCTTAGAACAAAACCCTCCAGTTGTTCCATATAGATCTCCTCATCGAGATCAAAATTTAGGAATGCCGTTTTGACATCCATTTGATGAACATAAATGTTATATATTGATGATAAGGCAAATAAAACTTTTATGGTGGTTGTCCTAGCAATCGGTGCATATGTGTGGAAGTAATTGATTCCTTCCTTTTGTTTAAACCCTTTGCTACTCATATAAACCAATAATTCATCTTGTGGTCGCAGTAGTAAACGGGCTATGTCGTATCCACAGTGTGACAAAATACAAGTAAAAAGAAAGATTAGTAAATTAAATATAAGACACTTGAAAATATTGTAACTTTGAGAAAAAAAATGATTTTATAAAATTAAACACTAAATTAAGAAGAATTAGAATCAGAAAAATAATATGGAAGACACAAGTTTCATTCGTGCAAACATATATATTTTAATAAAATTGATTCATTCTACTAAACTATAATTCTACACCATTAATTATAAATTGAAAATATACATCACAAAGCTAACTTAAAAATATGTTCTTAATTAAACGTGTACTAACTTCTAATTTAAAACCTATCATATTATATACCTTATAGCGACAAAATACCAATGACAGAATGCAGTAAAAAGCATATAATATAACAAATATCCTAAATTATATCAATAGCCTAAATTACATAAGAAGAGCATGACTAGACTTATGTAAAAGACAACAATAAACTTAGAATAGAAATTAGAAGAAAAGAAATTTAATTGTAACAAATATATAGAAATAAAGAACAAAAAGAATCAATATATTAAAAAAAATAATGTGAAACATGAACTCCCCTCTAGCATTTCCACAAGAGAATTTAGCCTAAAGTAGGAATTGTTTTCACTCAAAAAGTATAAAAGAAATGAAAGAAAAAAAAGGAAATACGTGTATTTCTCTCTAACTCTACTCTATACTTTGATTTCCACAATCTGATGTCCTTTTCACTACATTTGAGTCTATTTATGGTGGAAAAAAACAAAAAATGTGACAAAATCGTGTACAAAAGAAGTGGGAAAATATCTAAAAAATCTGATGGAAAATGGTACAAGTAGGAAACAAGTTGGGACACTTGGCGTATTCTGGTGGACTTGGAAGGGAGTTGTCAGGCGAGTGGGGGGCAATGTCATTAAGTCACAGGCAGAGTGGCAGGCGAGGTGGGATGCATGGCACTGTGGCGTCAGGTGGAGTCACTGGCGTGTGGCTCGGCTTGGTCGCTCGATGCAACGCGTGATAGTTACTGGAGAAGAAGTCTTTACACCGCGTATCACTTGCTGAAGGCTTAGTCCTGGGCTATTTGGGCTTGATTTTTTTCCCAAGTTGCTCAACAAATGTCTTCAAAATTCCATTTGTTTCTATTCTTTCTTCTTTCTTTTTCTTTGTGTCAAAATACATTTTTTTTCCTGAAAATTTGAACACAAATTAAATTAAAATTAAAATTTTCAAATATAAAATATATTACAATAAATCCATAAAAGTATTAATTAAAACTTGATTTATTTTAAACTTTAAAATTAATAAAATTATATTTTTGAGCATTAATCCAACCCTCAACCAGCTTATTGTTAGTCTCAAGCAATTCAAGCGAAATGATAAATGTCAATATTATATATTTCATGTCAAAAGCTATAAAGGAACCTATGTAATAGCACAAATGTTAGTATCAAATCAATAAGAGTTATCAAAATCACTTTAAATAAATCTAGAGTTGTGAGTGTGTACACCAAATTTGTACATTCTTACCGCAAACCATAACACATAAAGCCTTTGAAAATTATGCCAAGTAAAAGTCTCATCTCCATTAACCTCTCATTTATTGAAAATATTTAAAGTTAAGGGTTTCACTCATGAAGTTGGAAATAAATAAATGAGCACTCATCAAATGGATATATTTAGGATAAACTTTTAAATAATCATTGAAAGAAAGATAGGAAATAAACAATTTGGACAACCACCATAAAGAGTACCATAAAACCAGTTTTTTTCTTCTTCAGGATTTCTTAGTTAAATAGACAATTTTTACATTTATTCTAAGAGCAAAAAACAAATAAAACATATAGTTAATAAACACACACATTTTTTTTTCTTGAACACAAGTGACATAATTGAAAATGATAGAATTATTGCTCTTGTGCTATTTTTTTTTTATCAAGAACATAAGAAAAATAGCAAAACGACTCTCTAATAAGATTTATCTATAGAAAATATTATCCCTAAAACATCATCCATTCATACCACAATATCTTGTCCAAATATTTATAACCATTTCTAAGAATCAATGAAAATTTAAAAGTTATTTTCTCAAGTCTCACCTCTCACAGAAAAGAATGAAATACTTAAACATGGAAAATTTATAAGAAAATATGTGCTAACAACCATCTTACCACAATGTTTGGCATGTGCATTATATAACTCTATAAATACTCTTAGTAACAAAGATAACCAAAATGAACTCAAAAGTAACATTTTGCATGAATAAATAAGTAACTTTCACAAAATTTTACCATGAAAATATAAATATGACAAAAATAAACACACATGAATATGCTCATCATCATGAATACATTTACCACCCCCAACCAAAATCAGATAGTGTCCACAATGTTTAAAAATATAACACATGTAAAGACGTATGTATGTTGGGCATGTGTAATCTTACATAATTTTAAGGCGGATGTTTGATTGTGATTATAGGCTCATTGTGAAGTTTTTGCACTTTATATTGTCTTGGACTCTAGGTAAGGAAGTTAGCTAGAATTTATATGAATTATGTTATGAAAGTATACACTCATATGATTGCAAGAATTATGGGGTTATGGAAAGTATGAGCTATGGTAAGCTAAAGTGTTATGAAAAATACAAATTATTATGTTAAGATATGAGTTGTGTATGTATGCTTGTATGTTGTATGAAAAGTAGTAGGTTGTTAGCGTGTTGAATGCAACATAGCAAAGGAGTTGCTAAGGATATGATGTAACTAATAGGGTAGATGCGCGAAGGATATTCAAGGACCTGAGATCCAGTTTACCTCATAGAGGAGGTCTTACCAGTTTATGGTTTTGTTGGTTACTCCATGATGTGACATGGACAATAGGGGTGCCTTGATCACATGATGTATTAATATTATTATGATTATGAATATGAATTTCTTATGATTATGATATATGAGGATGAATATGATATAGTTACGGGATGTTTTGCCATGAGTTTACAATACGAATTTAGTCTTCTTGTGTTTTCTTGTATATTGTTGCATTTGATTGTACTACCTTATTGGGTGTAACGCCCTACTATCTAGGGACCGTTACGTTGTGCATTTTAAATAGTGCGAAACTCGCTAACCGAGCCATTTGGCCATAATCGTGTAACCAAATGTGATTAACAGTTTAGGGTTAAATTTTTTGGTTAAAGATATAACGTTTCACTAAAACGTTTACGATATACATTGTGATCCCAAAATATAATTTAAAGGTTAATTACAGTAAAAGATTTACAACCAGCCGACCTAAGCGGCAAAATAAGGTTTACACCTAGTTCCTCTTTAAACCCTCGGTCGTGGTAGTCAAGCAGCCGCATATGTACACATCGTCTCCTAAGCTCTCCAACTCAAGGATGGTCGAGCTTTCTTTTTCCTTTACCTGCACCACATAGCACCCGTGAGCCGAGGCTTAGCAAGAAAACTCAATATGCTCATGAACAGGTAATAACATGTCACTGAATCATAATAGCATGCCTAGCCATAATAGCCCTATTCATGCATGTAAGCAAGTCCAAATAAATGATTGTGGACCCTGGCCTCCTGTATGAATGACTATGAAGTCAACCCTAAGTGAATATCAATAATGGTTCTGGTAATCATGATGGGGCTTGCAGCCCAATCAAATAAGTGACTAATGAGTCACGAACTTGAACCAGATAATTTACTAATAAGTCACGAACTTGAACTAGATAAGTAACTAATAAGTCACGAACTTGAACTAGATAAGTAACTAATAAGTCACAAACTTGAACCAGATAAGTAGCTAATAAGTCACAAACTTGAACCACATAAGTAACTAATAAGTCACGATCTTGGGCTTCACACCCTAAGCCATGTGACGTTACAGTCACCTGAGCCTTTTGGCACTGGCTCTATGTAACTAGCCTTTAGACTAGACAAGCGCTTTTCTTTTCATCGAACTTGGGGTCGGTCAAGAATTTCATGCTTATGTTGATAATGCTTAAGTCAATTAGATCTAATATTTTCGGCTTGCGTTAAACACGCTAATACCATTCTTGATTCATAAGCCAATACTATACAACAAGTGCTCAGTACTACTGCCGAACATGACTAATAAGTCACAGCTTCAGAATCAATACTGACACCATTATCGTTTATGACTATGGAGTCAGTTCCACTCATAAGTAAGCAATGCACCCAGGTGTATATCATATGTCAAATATCCAAATATAAGGCATTCAACATGCTTACTCAACATTCACTAGCATAATTATGATCATGCACATTTACAGAGACTCAAGCTCTGATCAATCTCATATTCAATTTTCATGCCATGCCCTAATCACATGTGCTGCTATGCATTTACAAAGAAATCAATGTCCATATATAGAGCACTCAACATGCCTCATCAATAACCATTCATGTCACATACTGGGTGCAGATTTCTTACCTTTGGTCCAAGCACAGGTTACCAATAAACGAGCCACAAGCACGATCCTGTTTCCAAGCCCCTAATGATAACCTAATCACAACCATAATATAAAACCTCATCAAAATGAGTAAATAAATACTTCCAGACCCAACCCAAGCCTCCGAGATATCGAATCCCACTCAACTGGGTAGTAGGAACGATTCTAGGCCCTTAGAGTTAAGTTCCCACAACTAAAAACCAAATCTGGGCAAAACTGCCCTTAAGCGCCATGACCCGTCTCTAGACAGAAGCCAGGCCACCTCTCTGCCTGCACCTTGCACCAAGATGCACCAACCATGCACTGCGGCCCCTACCTGCCCATCAACAAACCTCATCCCCTTCATCAAGCCTGGGCCGCAGTGCCCTAGAACAGGGCCGCGGCCCAACCACGAACCAACCAAAAACCTTCATTTTCTTCATTTAAAAACCTTCCAAAAACCTATCCAAACATCTCCAAATCCCAAAATCAAAACTTAAAACTTGGATTACCTCCGATTGAGTCGTTTCCCAACTAAATCCTTCGGCTAAAAAGCTTCTAATCTTCCCTAGAATCATTATGTCGGGATCCTTGCTTGAATCTGAGTACTAAAACTCATGTTTCCTTTGAAAATGTGATCAGATGTCAAAAAGGGAATGAGAGGAAGAGAGAATGTTATGAACGTTCTTTTTATAATTCTAATAGGTTACTTCAAGCTTAAGTAACCTCAAGAAAATCCTAATGCTCGGGGCCTCGAAAACGCCCCCCGCGGTCAAAGAGTTAAAATTTCCAGAATTCTTTCCCGATCTCACTAACTCCCAATTTATCATCAAATATTTATTCCCATTACCCAACATCCCGGCAATGTGCTAAATACCCCTTGACTCACTCCGAGTCAAGTATGAATCCCATTGTGACTTTCCCGCTAGCTTGCCTCCTAGGATGGTCTCGTGCTGTGTAACCCAAGCATAACCAAATAATAATGAAGCACCACACACATATCACATATATGTCAAATATACCCAAAATGGGCCAAAATATGAAACTTGCCCAACTAATCAGAAATGGGCTCACATACATATTTAATATACCTAAACATGTATATCAAGTAACATTATAATATTGTTCACATATTCGCATAATAATGCACACAAATATCATATAATCCCATAATTTGCCATCCTGGCCCCCTAATCAAGGCCCTAAGCCTTATTAGGAAATTTGGGTGGTTACAACGATCCCCTCCTTAAAGAAATTTCGTCCTGGAAATTTATTTGAACAACCCGGAATATAATTTTGCTTATTTGATTTCTGTTCCAATGTCACTCCCTCGACCTCACTGTTTCTGTATCTGTATATTGTGGTATACCTTAACCAAAGGTATAGCTTTGTTTCTCCAAACTCTGTTCTTTCTGTCTCATATCTGGACTTGCTATTCCTCATAGGAAACCTTAGCCTCTAATTCTAGATTCTCATAACTCAACACACGAATCACATCTACACATGTCTCCTTGACATGAACAATATGAAATACACTGTATACGACCAACATTGCCAAAACTGAGGTCAATCCAAAGGCAACCTGACTGATCCTATCCAGGATTTCAAACAGTCCTTACTAATCTAGAGCTCAACTTGCCCTTATTTTCTCACCCCTTTCCATGGTGACATTCTAAGGAAGATACAGTCTTCCACCTGGAACTCCATGTTCCTGCATTTCAAATCATCATAACTTTTCCATTTACTCTGAGAAGTGAGCATCCAAGCGACAAACATTCTCTACCATATAGCATCTCATAAGGCGCCCCACCAGTAACTGGGTAACTCTCTCTGATTTACCATCAGTCTAAGGATAATAAACTGTACTAAACTTCAAGTGTATATTCATCGCCTTCTAAAATGTTTCCCAAGACTTGGAAGTAAAAGCAGAGTCTTCATCTAATAAGATAGACCTCAAATTGCATGAAGGTGTACTATCTCTCTCACATAAAGGTTTGTACACTGATCAACTGTTACTTATCCTTACTGATAGAAGTGAGCTCACTTGAAATACTTGTTAATAATGACCCAAACCAAATCACACTGGCCCACTGTCTTGGGCAGCCCCACCGCGAAATCCATCGCGATGCTTCTTTACTTCCACTATGAAATACATAAAGGCTGGAATGGCCTTACTTCCACTCTGTCTTGACCTGCTAACAGATTAAGAACTTTACCACATATTCTATTACGCCCCTCTCCATCTCAAGCCACCAATATAAAGCTTTCAGACTTTGTTACATCCTCATGATACCTGGATGAAGAGAATAAGAGGTAATATGAGATTCATGCAGAATCCCTCCTTTAATCCCAGTGTCCATCGAATCCTAAGTCCAATCCCTATAACACAATAAATTCATACCTGACACTACATAATCCTTAGCTAATCCAGCTAAGACTTTCCCCTCAATTCATCCCATCTATAGTTCACTTAACTATTTTTCCTTTGATCCTCTCTACAAGAGTAACAAAAAGATAATGTTGGCCACTTGCCCCACCAGTTTCTCTGCTCTAGTTCTGGTCACACCCTTCAACTAACATGATGCTTGGGCAATCACCCTTTTCTGTCAATGAGGTGTCATAATAACCGACAAACTGGTTCTGATCTGTAAGAAGACTCAGAACTCTTCCACAAAGCACATGTAATATCCTGCCTGTCCAAAGAAAATCCTGACCTCTAAGGTGTTCCTTGACCTCGGCAAATCTCCAACCGAGAATAAACCACAATACCATCGATCAAGACGATCACAAATCCAATTCAGATAATCTTTGAATACTCTGTTCATGTAATCCATCAAAACAACTCTACATTAATCAAATCCTTCAAAACATAACTCAACACTTCAAGTGCCCTCATCTGATATAAAACCAGTCTTTCTCATATCCTTCTCTCTTATCTTCAGTTGGTAATAACCAGATCAAAGATCCACTTTGGAGAATACCATCTTACTCAATAACTGAGCCTTTAGTTCTTACAATTCTACTGAAGTCGTTTAATACAGTGCCCTAGACCTGGTTCCGTCCCTGGCACCAATCCAATTACCATTCTATCTCTTTGGTTAAAGATAATCCTGACAAATCCCTTGGAAATCCATCTAGAAACTCACAGACTAATCCAGTCTGTCCTGATCCCACTGGCACAACCTAAGAGGTATCCACCACACTAGCTAGGAGTTCTAAGCATCCTCCTACAATAGATCTCTAGCTCTAAATACAAATGTCATATGCACAGTGCAAAATATTACAAATTTTCTCACTCTCAAGCCCAAGAGTTACTATCCTTTCCTTGCAATCTATCATTGCCCCACACTTGGCTAACCAATCAATTTCCAGGATTATATCGAAGTCAGTCATAACCAACCCTATCAAATCAATTAATGAGTCCCTTCTCACCATGACCTAATCAATCTCTTAAAATTACCAATAGAATATCACAGTCTTATCACAACATAACCATGCAATCTACATATCAAATCTATGCCTCTGTAGATGCAACAAGCAATGAACAACATGGCACCAAAACCAGCAAGCCCAATACAAAAATCAAAGCAAGAAAGTTGACCTACCACCCCTGAGGAATCAGCCTCAGTCTCAATCTTAGTCTCTGACTCAGACTGCATCGGAGTGAACACTCGAGCTGGAGTCGAGCTGTCCACTCCCTTGTTCTCATCTATCCTTCGTCCTTGGGCAATCCTTCTTATGGTTCCCAACCATCCCACATAAGAAACATGCATTTGCTCAACATTCTCACATATGACACCTCTTACACCGAGTGCATTACCGGGGGGGGGGGGGGGGTTTCCAATCCTTGTCCTTGCCTGTTCCAATAAATGGAGGTATCACTGTTTGAGCTCTGCACTCTCCGGCACTCTTCGTCTAAATCTGATTTCATGTGCTCTTAACAGCAAGAGCCTTACGTACCACCTGAGCATAGGTAGAGATTTCATACACTAGGTTGACTTTAACGCCCTCAACTATTCTAGAATTGAATCCCCAGATAAACCTTTCTTTCTAAGCCACATCCATGGGTACCATATCAAAAGCAAACTTGGCCAACCCATTGAATCTATTAACATACTCTATTACTATTGCATTTCCCCGAACCAAGTTCAAAATCTCATTCATCATAGCATTCTTGACTACGTCACACTAATATCTTTCATTAAAAAACTGCCTAAATTATTTCTAGTCCATCACAGTTGTATCTCCTATTTGGGATACTACTTCCCACCATGTTTGGGCATCATCTCGCAATACAAATGTTGCACAGATCACCCTATCATGACCTACCACCCCCATACTATCGAGGATGGGACTGATCATGCCCATCCATTGCTCAGCTCTAAATAGGTCTAGGACTCCCTCAAATACTGGAGAGTAATACTCCTGGAACCTTCCACAAAGTAATTCCCACCTTTTCTTAACCTTAGGCTGAGCCAAAATTGGTGCCACTCCTGGCATAGCAAAGGAAAAGGTGTTCCTTGAAAGAACCTATTGCTGCTCAAGCACCTAATCTCTTCCTCTTGCCTCTGCAATCTTAATTGTACATTTGTAATGTAATGACCCAAAATCACTAATAAGGCTTAAGGGCCTTGATTAGTGTGCCAGGAGGGCACAATTGGTTTACGTGTGAATTTATTAAGTTTAATACGTGATTATATGATAAGCATGCTAGTATGTTTATATGAATATAAATGTGATTATATCCTATAATTGTGAGAACCACATTATTATGTGGGTAAATCTGCAGCATGCGACTTGAGGTGATCCTAGGGAGCTAGTTAGCAGGAAAGTCACAACGGGGCTTAGTATTTGACTTCGGGCAAGTCAGGGGGTATTTTAGGTATTGGATGGTTATTTAGGTTATCGGGTTATGGAAATAAATAATTGGAGATATATTTGAGGTTAGGAAGTCTTGGTGGGAATACTGGGGAATTTTACCATTTTGCCCTCGGGGACGTTTCTGGTACCCCGAGCCTCGGGATTAACTTAATTGCATAAGAATAGACTAAGTAAATCATAGAATTCGGTGGAACATTAGGAGCCGACCTTCTTCCCTTTTCTCTTTCTCTCTCAAAGGAAAACCAGTAGAACCTAGGGAGAACTCAGCTGGAAATTCTATGATTTGAGCTAGAGTTTTGAGGGATTAGCTCAGTTTTTGCAAAGGAATTCAACCAGGACTAAGGTAAGGATTGAATCACACTTTTTGTTGTTGAAATTATGTGGTTTTGATTGAGTTCTAAGAGGTTTTTGGGTTTTGAAATTGAAGACTGAATTGAAGCTAGGAACTTGGGAGTTAGCTCAGAAATTGCTTAGAGAATTGATTCTGCAGTGAAGGTAAGCTCGAATTTATGGTTTAATATTTGAATTATGATGTTTTCATGGTTGGTTTTTGTGTTCTTGAGCTTTAGGGATTCAGAGATTGAAGTGGGATTTTGATGAGTTTTTAAGCTAGGTTTTCGTTGGATTATGTTGCTGGAATCATGTTAGAAGTTTTGTGATAATTGAGTTGTGGAATTCAGATAGTTTTGGATGGTTTTGAGTGAGGTTTGAGAGTTAAAAATGGAGGTTTTTCTAAGTTTGGAGGGGTCGGACCGTGGCATAGTTCTTGGTGAGCCGCGACCCTTTGAAGCTGATGCATGTTGAGGAAGGAGGGCGGGCCACAACATGGGGCTTGTAGGGCCACGGCTCGTGTCTGTTTTTTAGTGTGGGGGAGCCTCTGGTTGGGTCCATGCCGTGGCATGGGAGGCTTTCCGTGACCCTTAAGGGAATTTGGGATTTTGGGATTTTAAGCATGGGAATTTAACCTAGGGTGCTCGGGATCGAATCTACTACCGTGCTTGGTGGAATTCGATGTTCCAGAGATTAGAACATTTTCTAGAAGCCCTTCTTTACAATTATTGATGGTATCCCTTATCTTGGTTGTGACTAGGTACTAAGTTAGGGCTCGAGAATCGAATCGTGCTCAAGAGGCATCGCTCATAATCGGTGCACTTGGAAACTAAAGGTAAGAAAACTGCACCTGGTTGTGGATTTATAGCAGGACTAAGGGTTCCATGTTTGTATACTTTATGAAGAATGGTATTATGCCATGTAAATAGTAAACAAACGACCTAAGAGTGTCGAAGTTTACACTAGCGCACAGGGCACGACTCGGCCACTGGTAGCTGAGGACAACTTATTATGCACTGAGCTCGGTTTAAGTGGGCCGGAGTAAGTGGGGTAAATAGAGGGTGTGACCTAAGGTGTCGACCCTAATTATCATGTGATTTAATTGTTACTGTATTGATTGGTGGATTTGTCATGTTGAATAGCTGAGTGATGATTAGCTGAATCTTTGGTTGAATCTTCATGCTTTGTGATTATTGTGGTATGTTAAGTGTATGAACATGCTTAAGGTGTTATCCAAATGTTATTATTGCTTGTTATATAAAATGATATATTTTCCTTCTGGGCCTTGGCTCACGGGTGCTTCGTAGTGTAGGTAAAGGCAAGGGCAAGCTTGATCAGCCCTACTTTGAAGAGCTCTGAGAGCAGAATGTACATGATTAGCCGCTCAGCCACCACGGTTGAGAGGGAGATAGGAACAGGAGAACCAGAAACATCTGCTTTGCCCTTAGAGTGGCTAATGGTTGTTTGAACTCTGGAAATTTTATAAACTGATTTTAGAACGTAGTTCCTTTTTGGGATCCAATGTGTAAAAATGTTTAGTTATATGAAATGAATCTTTTGAGACCAAAATCCTTTAACCCTAGCACAATAATGGTTTTAGCAACATGTTTTAATTAAATGACTTGATTAGCAAGTCCTGTACCTTTAAAAGTACACAGTGTAGCGGTCTTGGCTATCCAGGGCGTTACATGTAAACACCTATTGGAAATTCAAAAGGGGAGGTGAAGAACTCAAACCTTGGCTGTAATTCCCAGCCTCGGTATAACCGCCACCAGGTCTCATTAATTGTCTTGGGTATATAACCTCTGGTTAAATCTACAGTCAATAACTTGACCCATTAAATATGATGAGCATATCAAAAGCCTTCCCCACGGGAAAAATCATACCACACTACATTCACAAACCACTGCAATGCTAAAAACACGCCCATGGCATTCATACATCAATTCATAATCCCTGCTCTTCCAACATACATACCATGTCTCCAAATCCAGCATGCAAATAACACATTTATATATTCACTGAGCAGGTAATCATATAATCATATCAATAATCAAGAGCCAGGCTCTATCAGAATCTCATGCTCCCTAATAAAATATGCAGGTAAAGCATTTACATTCTATTTAAGCAGTTAAGCACATAACCGCATAAATAGTTACCATACCCTGAGTGAAGCTTGTCTTTAGTGACGAGTGTACATGCCCAGCTTTTCTATAGGAACCCTTAACCTTGGCTCGCTCTGATACCAAGTTGTAACACCCTACTACCCAGGGACCATTACATTGTGCATTTTAAAAGTGCTAAACTCGCTAACTGAGTCATTTGGCCATAATCGTGTAACTAAATGTGATTAACGGTTTAGGGTTAAAATTTTTGGTTAAAGATATAACGTTTTATTAAAATGTTTACGATATACATTGGGATTGCAAAATATAATTTAAAGGTTAATTACCAGTAAAAGATTTACAACCAGTCGACCTAAGCGACAAAATAGGGTTTAAACCTAGTTCCTCTTTAAACCCTCGACCATGGTAGTCGAGCAACTGCATATGTACACATCATCACCTAAGCTCTCCAACTTAAGGATGGTCCAACATTCTTTTGCCTTTACCTGCACCACATATCACCCGTGAGCCGAGACTTAGCAAGAAAACGCAATATGCGCATGAACAGGTAATAACATGTCACTGAATCATAATAGCATGGCTAGCAGTAATAGCCCTATTCATGCATGTAAGCATGTCCAAATAAATGATTGTGGACCCTGCCCTCCTGTATGGATGACTATCAAGTCAATGCTAAATGGATATCAATAATGATTTTGGTAATCATGTTGGGGCTTGTAGTCCAATAAGATAAGTGAATGTCAATAATGATTCTAGTAATCATGCTGGGGCTTGCAGCCCAATCAGATAAGTGAATATCAATAATGATTCTGGTAATCATGTTGGGGCTTGCAGCCCAATCAGATAAGTGACTAATGAGTCACGAACTTGAACTAGATAAGTTACTAATAAGTCACGAACTTGAACCAGATAATAAGGCACCCACCCATCACTGATTCGTCATCCACACCCCCGCGAGCACAGGGTAATACATCAACTTGTTGAAATAACAGAAGAAACTTTGCTCACAGAGAAGATACATATGTTTCGCGATTTCGAGATACTAGGGTTCAAGTTCACATAAACAACCAAGGTCCACGAACTCATACATGAATGGTTAGCTTCGTAGATGGCAATTACTAGACAGAAATTCGTTGTAAGGGAAAGACAGAGAGTATTCGCAATATGCACTCTCCAAGGCAAGAAAATGATTTAAGAAATCAGTTGAGTTCGGCTCAGAGTCTACGCTCTAACCATCAATCTGACTTGTGTGATCACCTAAGTGTTCAACGAGGATAGCCTGCCTGCAACAATGATCTAATTTATAATCAAACTAGGGACAATCCTTCCATAGTGTGTGATAATAGGAACGTCCCGATTAACCGAGCTAAAGCTTGGAGGGACCATAACCCAAATAATGCGCATAATGTGATGGGAGCTAATAATTAGCTCCCAAATAACCTGGAAGTGAAGGATCCAACCCTTGAGCGGCTCACTCTGATGGAAGAGCAAATGAAGCATCTTTTGTCCAGTAAAAATCAGGACGACTATGATTCTGACGAGGAGCTCGAGCTCTTTGCTCCCCACATTGCTTCAACTTCGTATCGGATAGGATTTAATATGCCAAAGATGACCACCTATGATAGGACTACCGACCCATCGAACCTCATTGGGACTCTCAATACTTTTATGAGGGCCCATAATGTTAACATCGAGCTACGCCGTGTTCTGTTCCCACACACACTAACAGGACTAGCTAACCTATGGTTTAATAAGTTCAAAAGGCATTCAATCACTTCCTAACAACAACTGTCAAGGAATTTCAAGAAACAATTTAGAGCTGTGAAAGAGGTACAAGTAGAGGTAAGCTTCTTGGCTAATACAAAACAACAGCCAGGTGAATTTATCAAGGTTTACATCAACCGGTTCACAAATATATTAGCTCGAGCTAGGGACGCTGATGACAACTCCAAGCTCATGGCCATGCAATTAGGAATCATCGTGGGCGGTGAATTGTGGAAAGAGCTCCAAAGGAATGTAGTGAAGAATGCAGATGAGTTCCTGGCTTGAGCTCATGAATGGATAAACCTACAGGAGGCAGAATCTATGATTGCCGAAACTAGCCAAATTCCCTCTCAGCCTATTGGAGTGGCAGCAAATACTGCAGCTACTGCTCAACTCGCTACCCCTAACAATTAGGTAGGAAGTAATAATAAGAGAAAGGGAAACGACAAAGGTGACCAAGTATGGTTAATGAAAAACAAGGTCGAGGACAAGTACGCGTCAATATTTACCTTTTGTAGCGACCAAACAGATACGTGGGAACACATATATCTGGCAAAGTTTTCCTGCCTTCCTTGGAAGAAACCTGAACCCTTGAGAAATCAGCGGGCAAGTTTTGTCGCTTTGTCGGTATCACATTGACATCAGAGATACAACCTGAGAAATCAGAGAGGCAACCAAGTTCTGTCGTTATCACAATGACATTGACCACAATACAGATTATAGCCATCAACTCAAGGATGAGATCGAAATACTCATCCTAGCTGGACCGTTGGCATAGTACACCCGAAATTGGGTAGCTCCCTATCCACCAACTATGCAAAGACCACAACCAGCTCTGGGACATCAAGTGAATCCATCACTAACTCTCTCAGCTCATGAAACCCAACCCATCCCTCCTCCTGTTGAGGGAAGAGACATAACCACGATTGCAGATGGACTTCATTTGGCAACACAAGCAATGGGGCCTAGAAAAGATATATCCGGGAGCTAAAATCCCATGAGGGCGTAGTTTTCACTTCGGACTAGCGATTGTCAAAGCAATAGCAAATGGACAAACAACCCATCATTTTTACAGAAGAAAACACTAGGTACTTCCAATTCCATCATAATGATTTACTTGTAATAACTATTCAACTCGCGAACCGAAGAGTTAGAAGGATTTTGATCGATAATGGGAGCTTAGCGATTGAGATATTCAAGTCCACTCTAAAGAAGATGGGGCTATCAGTAGCAGATCTAACGATGTCCTCCTCGACTCTATATGAGATTTTAGGATAAGGAATGGCAGCAATTGGAACGGTCAAGCTCGTAGTAACCATTGGCGATGAAGCGCAAGCTATGGTGAAGATGCTTGAGTTCATCGTAATAGAATGTTTGATTTCTTATAACTCCATTTTGGGGTGACCAACATTGATGATGTTCGAAGCCATAACTATGTCCACCATTTAGCCATGATGTTCCCCTCGCCCTTAGGGATATGCATAGTGAGGGGGGACCAACTCACTGCTAAGGAATGCTGTAGCATTTCTATGAAGGGAAAATCACAACTCGGGTAGCAAACCATGATGGTAATTGAAGAAGCTGAGGAGTCTCAAGCAATGGTAGTTGCAGAAGAGGTGGAAGAACTTTAGGTGATAGTAAATGAGGTCACCCACAAGGAAAAAATTTACCCGAGGATAGACAAAGATCAATCTATGCTCCAAGCTTTGGATGAGCTAGAAGAGGTGATTCTCGAGCTAGAAACAACTTCAAAAGTATGAAAAAGTGGAAAGAATCTTAGTGTTGAACACAAAGGGGATCTGATCAAGTTTTTAAGGAAAAATCTTGATGTCTTCTCCTGGTCAAATGTTGATATGGTAAGAATCAATCTGAGTGTGATCATGCACACATTGAATTTGGACAAGAATGTACCTGCAAAGCAGTTAAAAAGAAGCCTATTGGGAAAGAAGAGAGGATAAGCTTTGGAGGAAGAGGTAGCTCACCTCTTTAAATGTGGATTCATCAGGGAGGTGAAGTACCCAACTAGGATAGCCAACCCCGCCCTGGTTCCAAAGGAAAAAGAAAAATGGAGGACCTGCATCGACTTCTCTGACCTCATTAGGGGCTACCCGAATGATTGTTTTCCTCTTCAAAGAATTGATCAGCTAGTCGATGCCACAATAGGTCTCGAGCTCATGTCCTTCATGGACGCGTATTCTGGATATAACTAGATCGCGATGAACCCTACGGACCAAGAGCATAACATCTTCATGATCGAGCACAACATATACTGTTACAAAGTCATGGTGTTCGGTTGAAGAATGTTGGAGCAACCTATTAGAGATTGACAAAGAAGATGTTCGTTGACCAGATTGGGGAAAACATAGAAGTGTACGTGGATGACATGCTTGTCAAGTCAAAAGCTATCAATAACCATGTATCCGACTTGGAGAATGTTTTGGTGTATTAAGAAAATACAATATGAAGCTAAACCCTCAGAAATGTACGTTCGAGGTCTCGTCGGGGAAGTTCCTAGGTTTCATTGTACGTTCTAGGGGAATTAAAGCTAATCCTGAGAAAATTAGATCTTTGTTAGAGATGCCATCATCTAGATCATGAAAGGAGGTCCAGAGCTTATTTGGGAAAGTCGCAGCCCTTAACCGGTTCGTGTCAAAGTCTACTGATAAGTGTCTCCCCTTCTACAATTTACTCAGGGGAAATAAACAATTCGAATGGAATGAACAGTGTGAATAGGCATTTCAGGACTTAAAAAGGCATCTTGTTGAACCCCCCGTCCTATCAAATCCTATTGTTGGGGCAAATTTATACCTCTACCTGGCAATAACCGAGAACGCGGTTAGTGTTGTATTAGTTCGGGAGGAAAATCGGGCACAAAACCAGTATACTATATAAGCAAAAGGCTTATGGGAGCTGAATCACAGAATCCGTTGATCGAGAAGCTCATGTTCTGTCTAATTTTGACCTGAAGGAAGCTTAGGAAATATTTTTAGTCCCATGCCCTACACATCTTAACTGATCAACCTTTAAGGCTGGTCTTGCAAAAGCCTGAAGCATAAGAAAGTTTGTTAAAATGGGCCATCAAACTCAGTCAGTTCAAGATTTTATACAAGCCATGAACAACTATAAAGGGGCAGGCTCTCGTTGATTTCGTGGCCGAGTGTACCGGTTTTCAGGAAGAGCCTATGAGAGAATCGGTTCAAGAATTGTGGAAGATCTTTGTCGATGAATCATCAAATGAGCATAGATCTGGAGCTAGAATAATCAAGATCACAGTTAAAGGACATGGATTTCACACAACTCTTAGATTAGGGTTTGATGCCTCCAATAACGAGGCTGAGTATGAGGCATAATTCGCCAGAATCTAGACCAATAAGGAGCTAAAAGCAAAGGTTATCCAGTGTTTTAGCGATTCTTAGCTCGTGGTGAACCAGGTGTTAGGAAAATATCAATCTTATAGAATCAAGATGGAAGCTTATCTACCTAAAGTAAAAAGATAATTATTAGAATTTGAATTCTACTCCATCGAACAATTCCCATGTGAGAAAAATACAAATGTATATGCTTTCACTCAACTTGCCACCACCAAAAAGGTGGACACATTGAATTAGTCCCAGTAGAGTTTCTTGACAAGCCTAGAATAGGGGAAGGATAAAAAAAAGATCGAGATGATCCGTGAAAGCCTGACCTGGATAACCCCAATCGAGGAATATCTCACCTTCGGATGATTGCCCGAAGGCTGCAAGGACGCTTCAAAATTTTAATACCAAGTCCTGAGGTATGTTCTTGTGGAGGGGGTTCTTTATTAGCGAGGTCATTCCATGCCTCTCATTAGATGTGTTCTGCCCGAATAAGCCCAGGATATCCTCAAAGAAATCCATGAAGGATTCTGCAGAGACTAGGCAGTGAGGCAAAGCGTAGCCCTAAAGGTGTTGAGACAGGTCTATTTTTGACTCACTCTAAAGAAAGACTTGATGTCATATGTTCATAAATGTGATAAATTCCAATGATTTTTAACAATTGCCTGAGCTGCGCCTATGGAGCTTACCATGATCTCCCTGCCTTGGTCGTTTTCTGTCTGAGAAATAGATTTAATTGGTTCGTTACCAATCGACAAAGGAGGAGTTCGCTATGTTGTAGTCGCGATTGACCATTTTATAGAGTGGATTATGCTAAACCATTGCCAATTATCACCTTGAAGAGTCTAGTTAACTTCATGATAAAGAGAACAATATGTAGGTTTGGACTGTTTAAGAAGATTGTGTCAGATAACGGGATTCAGTTCGATATACTTTGTTCATGAACTTTTGTTAGAAGTACAACATAATCAAGAGTTTCTCTTTGGTAGCATACCCTTAGGCTAATGGACAGGTCGAGGTAGTGAATAAAACCCTCAAGACAACCTTAAAGAAATGTTTGGAGGATGCTAAAGGAATGTGGCCTGAACATCTCCCACAAATAGTTTTAGTTTATATAACTTCACATCGCACATCTACTGGACATACCCCCTTCTGATTAACCATTAGAAGTGAAGCTATGCTCCCATTCGAGAACTTAGTGACCTCCCATAGGCAAAGAACCTTTGACCAGGAACGAAATCATGACATGCTGAATGCATCACTAGACCTAATTGAAGAATTTCAAGAAGATCACATATATAGCTCGCCCATTATCAACAAAGTGTATTGTGATACTTCAGCTCAAAGGTCAAGAAAGAAGGCTTGAACTAGGAGACTTGGTGCTTAGAAGTGTGTTCCTAGACAACAAGGACCCTAAAGATGGTGCTTTAGGATTGAACTAGGAAGAACCACACCAGATAGTGGAGATTTTGTGAGAAGGAACTTTCAGGCTTGCTCGGCTAAATGGAGAGGTAGTTCTGTGAACTTGGAACGCCTTGCATTTGAAGAAATACTATCAGTAATATAGTCTGTTTCTAAGTTTAAACATATGTTATTATTTTGTAGGGTTTAATTATAAAAGAAATTTCTTTTAATTTAGTTTTGAATTAATGAAAAGGTGTCTGCGTAGTTTAAACAAGGTACCATAATTTTTCATTAAATCTTGTTTTGTACGAGTTCATTTTGTAAAAATGATCTACAATATTCATAAATTCTGGTTTCTTGGGGGCATATAACCGTCAATTCAGTCTTTCAAAAATTCTGCAAATATAAGGAAAATTTTGCAACTTAGAATTTGGAAATCTTGTGGCTTTATAAAGCTTGAGTTTTCAAAGTGATTCTGAATATGAACCAATTTAAGAAAATTCAAAGCAAAAATCATGGAACTAAACCAGGTACAAAAACCCTGGACTAAACTAGTTACAAGGCATCGATACTAATAGGTAAATGCGAAAAGAAACTTAAAACCCTGGATACAACTATGTCCACCACCTAAAATTAATTGGTCAGCCGTCAGGCATATTCCTCGATCTAAAAGCAATCCCTATAACTATGCAATTATATAAAACTTAGAAAGTTTAAAAGCACATTAATAAATAAATAGAAGGGAAAAGTGTAAAAATTGTGGTTAAACAATATATTTAAAATGAGGATAATTAACCTCGAACTAAGCCCTAAGGCAATTGTCTCAACCAAAAAGGCTTGATTACAAGGGATAAAAAATATCCCCAAAAAACAATAAATAATATAAATAAAAAGACGAGCCTCTCAACTCTCAACTCTAAGCTCTAAAATCTAGCTCTTGAGATGAGACCTCATCCTCCCCGCCTTCTTCTCTAGCTCCCGAGGCCATGTTGATGGTCTCAATTGGCTCCTTTGCCATCAGATCTTTAAATTTTGTGAGTTAATGCCCCCAAAGCTCGGTGTCATGGAATGAGAAGTCCCCGTCCTGGTTGAAACACCACACTCAGTAAAACATATTCTCCAATTCCTCCTCCAACTTAGTGTCAGCTTCC
This sequence comes from Humulus lupulus, assembly GCF_963169125.1. Lineage (NCBI taxonomy): Eukaryota > Viridiplantae > Streptophyta > Magnoliopsida > Rosales > Cannabaceae > Humulus > Humulus lupulus. The sequence continues at coordinate 106,598,319 of NC_084797.1, read as the reverse complement.
TTCACTTTCAGTTTAAGCTCCTCGATCTGAGCAACATCTTCCTTGGTCTTCGCCTGGAGTTTTTCGATCTGGGAAGTGTCCTCCGTGGCCTTCAATTGGAGCCTCTCGATGTCCACCTAAATTTGATCACGATTTTGGATCACCTCGAGGACCTGTTCCTTGCAAAAAATTTCATTGATTGGAGAGGTATATAGGTCCTCTTTGACCTATTCGAGGATAGAGTGAATTCGCTCTCCAGTCTGGATCTGGGCGAACTAGGACTGCATTGAAAATAAAATGATGAGTTAGATTGCCAAAAATATGGGGAACTTTAAAGACAGTAAGAGAACTCACAATCAAAGACACCCCCAAGGTGGAGTTGAGGATAGACGTGGAGGGATTTCCTTCAATTTCCTCTTGCTCCTTTGAGGTGAGCTAGTTGATGTGCCTGACCACGTGGCTGGTAAGCCCATGGAGCGAAGCTTGCAGGTGTTCTAGATGTTTCTCCAGTTCGATGTGGGGTGCTGGCATTGTGATGGGAGGAGTTATTTAGACAACCTGGGGAGTTAAGGACCCAATTACTCGGGGAGCTGGTGGGGGAGCAACCTTGATTGTTAGCATCGAAGCTCAGGGTTGTTGGGATTGAGAGGAGGTTGTCTCTTTTGCCTTTGCCGGAGTTCCCGTTGAATCTTCAGCCCCAGGAATGACCTTCTTCGAGACCCGTTGTCTCTTAATAAAGGGGCCAGAGCTAGTGAAGGAATTCTGGAGGTTCATGTCATCTTCTGCAAAACAATCAAAAGAATTAGAAAAATTCTAATTAGGTAAACAAGAAGAAGTAAAGTAGAATCGGTTCAAAAGAGGTTCATGTCATCTGAGCTAGGAACATACTCGGGCTGCCTAAAGACCCAGGTGTTGATTGTGTTTTTAGCCAACGACGTGAGAACGTCAATAACGATAAGCCTTCAAGAGAATGTAAACGACAACAGACAGTTTTTGCAATAACAGTAAATAACACGAGATTTTATAGTGGTTCAGCCCCGATAGTCGATAATAGCCTAATCCACTTAGAGATTTTATTACTGTATTCATACTCAAGATCAGATGAACCAGTGTGAACTGAGTTTCTTAGTGTAAATATTCCAGAATACAAAAAAGGGGTTCTCTCAAGAAAAACACACTTTCTCTCTCTAGAACACAGATTAACTCTCAATTTGCCAAAAAGTCCTGTTACGATCCTCCCAAACCCCTTTTTTGGGATCCTCAACTGATATCCCCTTTAGATAGGGATATTTTATTATTCATCTTATATTTATATTACAAGAAATATTTAAAATACATCTGATTCCTCAATTTGAGTCAGGAATGAGAGATTCCCGGGTGCTTAGACCAATTCTTGCTGAAGCCGTTCCGGGGATTTTGACGTAGTCTCACATGCATATTGATTACTCCTTCAAGCTTTCCTTGGACCAAGGTGATATATGCATGGCTCTCCTCGGACCAAAGGTCATGCATGCTTGGCTCTCCTCGGACCAAGGTGGTCCGAGCCAACTCCCTTGGCCTCCCTCCTCAGGTAAGTCCGAGCCTACATCCTTCAATCAAGGTCCGATCGGACCTTGTGGCCTTCTCCTCGGACCAAGGTGGTCCGAGCCATCCTTCTCATGCCTTCTCCTCGGACCAAGGTGGTCCGAGCCATCCTTCTCATGCTTTCTCCTCGGACCAAGGTTGTCCAAGCCAACCTTCTCTCTTACTTCTCACCTCGGACAAGTCCGAGCATACCTCCTCCAATCAAGGTCCGATCGGACCTTGTGGCCTTCTCCTCGGACCAAGGTGGTCCAAGCCACCCTACTTGGCATTTCACCTCGGACAAGTCCGAGGCATCTCTCCCTTTGGCATCTTCAACCATGTCGGATCGGACATTATGTGGCCTTCCCTTGACTGAAATCTAAGTCCCAATCCTTGGCTTGCATGGGACTTCTTTTCCTTAGCCTTCTTACCTCGGACACATCCGAGCCAAATTCTTGAGAGTCTCCCAAGCTAAGGTTCTATCGGACCTCCTGCCTTTATCCCTCGAGCCAAAATCCAAACCCCTTCTTTAAGCTCCTTGGACTTGGGTTTGAAACAAACACTTGGGCTCTTCAAACTGGGGTCTGAGTCAAGCACAACTTAGCCCAAATATTCTCCTCGGGTGTATTTGACTTGATTACGACATCTCTCAAGCAGTCCAAATCCTTAACTGATGCATTGGGCTACTACTAAGCCAGATCACCCAACTAATTCATGCCACGTGTCAATTTTATTGCCACATCATCATTTTCAAATTTTTGGGATAACATTTGCCCCCCAAGTTTATTATATGATACATTCACATAATAAGCTTTTTCTCCAGCTGACGTCATTACAAAAAAATAATAACTGTTCATCTCCATGCAGCAGACCCACGATCACTGCAAAAAACCACCCATGATCGTGGAGAGAAAAAAAAGTCCTAGAATGCCAAAGGTCCAAAAGTAAATAAAAAACCCACTTTTTTCCCTTTAAATAACCCAACTTTACACACTTTTCTTCACACAAGCAAAAATTATATTTTCAAAAACCTCTCATCTTCTTCCTTCCCTTTTGGCCGAAATCCCCAAGATTCTTCTTCTCCTTGCCGATTCCAAAAACTTCAAGGGGAGCTCTTCATCTTCAAGCAATCTTCATGCAAACCAAAGGTCCTCTAACCTTGAGTAAGTCTTCTTTTCCATGCCTTTGCATTGTTATGATTTTTTGAAAATTTTCTAGGAAAACCATGTCATGGCCGAAACTCCCCATAGCTTTGCTTATTTTTGAAGTTCTTATGAATGCTTTGTCCAATGTATTAGCTTGTGATTTTGATGATGTTTGTGGTATGGGTAACCCGAAATTACCTTTAATTTCATAGGAATTTCAAGACAAATGGGTTAATTTGACATGAATATGAGTATGGGTTTTGGGGTTTTTGATAGTATAATGGGTTTTCAAGAACATAAGAAAAACCTTTCATTTCCATGCTTTGATCTTGTTTTTGCATGTGTGAATGAAGAAATGTGTTTAAAATAGGGATTCTAGGGCTTTGCTTACACGGTTTGGGTTTGAAGTATGAAAAGTGTATAGTCAATGATTTTGCTCATTTAATTTGCCAAGAAAAATCTGGGCATGTATGTGGTCCGATCGGACCACATTTTATCTTCCTTTGGATCCCATGTCCGATCGGACATGGTGGTTCGCTGCTAGCTAGTACCCTTGGAGGCGTAAGATGCGCCAAGCCTTCGGACACAACTCATTCGGACCTCGAAGTGTGCATCTCCTTGGACGAGCCAAGCAAGTATATCCGATCGGGCCATTGAGAAATCTGGCCCAGTTACCACATTTACCATTTTTTGACTGCCCATGTCCAATCGGACACGTTAGGATTCGGACGCTCGAACGCCACCGTTCGGACCGCGTGGCACACCTCTCCTCGGGTGTGTTTCATCCGATCGGGTCTCTTGGGGGGACTTCATGCTGGGCTCGCACGGAGGCAGCTTCCTTGGTCTCCCACGGCTGCTGAATGCCCCTTTGGTCACGTGTACTTGGCGTGTCTAGGCATCCGATCGGATGCACTAGGCAAGGCCACTTCATAGAGTCCATAACGTGGTCCGATCTGACCACACCTAATCTCCTAGGCTTTGGCCTTCTTTCCTTTCTTTCAAATGCATACCCAACCCTTTGGCATGCTCACTCACACGCATAAGGAATTTAGCCTCAAAGGAAGACCCCAAAACTTTCCATTTATGTAAACTTTAATAACTTTCAACACCTCAAGTACTTCTTAGGCATTCTTGGGCATTAAGATTATTTTTCCTTATGTGTTATATTTTTATAACTTAGATAAATTTTTCTAAGTATAAAAATAAATTTTATTCTTGGTGAATTTTTTCTGTATGGTTACTCACCTCATCATGTTTTATTCATTTTTGTAGATGAATCGCTCTGACTATAGGGGAGGTGACAACCATACGGACTCCGATATATCCATTCCGCAATCAATCGAGACTCCTCTAAATAGCGATTCCTCATCAAACTCGTCCACCGGTTGCACTCCAGAGGACCGCCTCCGCCACTTCAAGAAAATCCTCCCTCGCTCAGCTTTGTATCTCCTTCACGAGGAACAGTTCCTTCAACAAGTTTCTCAGTCGACGATGAGGGTGAAACAATCCAACAGACTTCCTCAGGAACATGATCCACAGGTTGCCCGCAGGGTGGTGCAGAAAGTGGTAAAGCGCAGTCACGCCCGCACTGCCACAACTTCAGACAAACCTTCCAAGAAATTTGCTAACGCTATCCAGGACTTGGCTGTTCAGAAACCACGCAAGGAGGGAGAGGAAGAACCCTCCTGGTTCATTGCCGAATCTTCAAAGCTTAATCCCGCGTTGTTCCAAAAACACATCGATGCTTTAGGCTTGAGCGAGGCAAACGTGATATGTCCGAGCTCTCATCAAAGAGCCAATAGGCCTGGTGGAACATACTGCGCCTGGTCCAGGCACCATGTGCACGCCGGAGCGACACTTCCGCTACACCCATACTTCTGGTCTGTAGCGGATTACTTCAATGTTTCCCCATTCCAGATTGCACCAAATGGGATCCAGGCACTCTCTGCGCTGTACATCCTCTACTTCCTGCATGGTTGGGACGAGCCCACCCCTCATGAGGTGCACTGCCTGTTTGACCTTAGGACCAATCTTTCCCACAACAACATGGGCTTCTTCCACTTCTACCATAGGCATAGGGGGATTACATATCTCAATGGTATATCTCACAAATCGAACCCCGGGAAGTATCACAAAGAATACTTCCTTACATCGGACATTGAGGCCAACAACTTGGCCTTTACACGCGCGGGTCCATTCAAGCGACCATTGCCTACTAAGGGGATGTTTGAGTGGGCCAAGAAGTTGGCTAGCATTAGTCTTAGGGAGAGGGATGTGAAAAAATTGGTCACTTTGGACCTCCTTTAGATGGTGGGCCTGGTGCCGTGTGACCAAGATATGGCGGTGGAAAGTACCACCGGGGAGAACAACATGACTGATCAGTCCAACGCGGGCACGGAGCTGGTGACTGATCAGCTTTCTCCTGGACCTTCTTCGCTCTCTCGTAGACCTGGTGACCTGGTCATTAGGGAGCCTGAACCTCAGCGCATATCTACCATTCCCGCTCAGCCTGGGAAAGGAAATGCTATCCAGGTTGAGGGGGAGCTTAGCTCATCCTCGGACGACGAGGATGAGTTCCTCGATCAGATCCTCAACGCAGGTAACACATGTCTAGTGAACATAGGAATATTTTTGATAGCTTCGTGATTCGAGAGTAACAAAATTGTAGTATACACCCGTGCACATTTCATTATGTTTATATCTCTAACAACTTTCTGTTTTCCTCCTTTGCAGACCCAGACATGTTCAGAGAGTGCGTTGCTTCAAAGAGGAAAGTTGGTGATGGAAGTGGCTCCATGCCCCCGCAGAAGATTCCGAAGGTAGTACCGCCTAGTCAAGGGAGGCAACCTGAGGTATTGACTACACTCCCGCCACTGACTCCCTCTTCACTTCCTTCCTCTGCGAGCGTAACTCCCACTCGCCCGGGTAGCTCGAGTGAGGTCCTTCGCGCTGCTAGTGACTTAGGAAAAGGACTGCTTGAGGAGATCGACCATGACGCTTCAATGCTCCAAAGCTTCCAATCCTACCCTCGGCTTAGCGTTGAAGTTGTCCTAAGAAGAGGGCTTGCTCAACTGATGAAGGTAGGAATTTTATCTTAAGACAATTTATTATTAATATTTTTGCTTGTAATAACCTTTTGTCTCCCATGCAGTCACTTGTCACCATCGGTCACGCTGAGCTTCGAGTGGTGGATTACAAGGAGTTGATCAAGGTGCTAAACGATCAACTGGTGGAGGCCAAATCCAAGCTGGAGCAGGCAGAGAAAACCGTAGCTGAACGGGATGAGTCTCTCAGGAAGCTTTCTGATGAGAATCAGTAGCAGGCTCAAAACAACACTTCCTTGACAACCCAACTGGAGAAGCTGTCCCTCGAGAACAAAGAGTTAGCTCGGGATAATGAGAGACTGATCAGCGAAAATGAAGAGTTGAAATAAGAAAAGGAGCTTGATTTGATTCGCTTTGAGGAGGCCAGCTTCGACTGCTTCTATAAAGTCTGGAAGTTGAACAAACCTCTCAATCTCGATTTTTTCTCCAAGGAGGTTCAGGCAGAAGAGCTTGCCAGATGCGAAGCAAGGGCTGCTGAAGAAGCTGCCAATCCTCCTGCACTCGCTCCCGCCTCCTCTGCTTTATCATTCCGAGCGAGAGGAGCAGCTGAAGCCGAGGAGGGGGTTGATCAACCCATCAGAGAAGCACGCCAGTGACTCCTTCTCGTAGTTTATCATAGTTTATCATAGTTTGCTTTACTTTGTATATTGTTGCTCGGACTAGTGAGCTATTTTGACACTTAGCACTTTACTTTTTCTTTGCTGACAACTCTAAACTTTTAAGTTTTTATTGTACATAGTAAAGTTCTTAGATGCCTTTAATTTCACATGAGTATTTAGTTTTCTAACTTAGAAATTTTAATCATTTCATAAGTCCATACTAAATATACTTCCTCATGCTCTTATTGCTCTAACTTTTTATGAGCATAAATTTTATCATTACACGAATATCTGTTTCTAACTTAAAAATTCTTTTAAAAATTCTAAGTTACTTAAGCTTTGTAAAACAAGTTAGCTTAATGGGCATTTTAGACTTCCAAACTTACAAGTCAGCCCAAAAACAAATATACTTGCTCGTGCTCGTATTTCTTGTGTTTAAGTAAACCCAGTATACCCTATCTGCCCCCCCAAGTGATTGAGGGTTGATAAATCCTTGATCACTTGCTACTTGATCGAATTTGTCCGAGTAGTCGCTACTCGTGAAACACATAAAATATACGAACATATTTCAGTAGTTGACCACTACAAAAACATTATTTAAACGTTGGTCTTTTATTTCATGATACCGACCAGTTGAACACTGCCCGGTATATATTTACACTTAGCTTTTTTAGAAGACCTGTTTTGTTTAAATTATTATGACAGTTGAACACTGCCAAGCAAAAATAATCAACACATATGCAAAATTTGTAGCAAGATTCGACCACGCTGCGCGTGGTCTCTTTTATTACTCATAATAATAAGTGACAAAACGTGTCTAACAACGAGTTCCAAACAAAATAACATTGTTCAAAATAATGTGACTGGGTAGCAAATAACCAGTTCACAAACAAAAAACTTAAATAACAAGTTAAGCACTTGATACAAAGCTACTACTCTGCAAGTAGTATTTATTGATAATATTTTCTCAAGTGCTCGCCGTTCCAATAGTTCCTGATCAGCTCTCCATTCAATCGAGCAAGCTTGTAGGTGCCGGGTGGTAAGACTTGCTCAATTTGATACGGTCCTTCCTAGTTTGGTCCTAGCACACCAGCTGCTGGGTCTCTAACAAACACCTTTCTTAGGACCAAATCTTCGACCTGGAACTTTCGATCTCGCACTCTGGAATTGAAGTAGCGTGCCACTTTTTGCTGATGAGCAGCTACTCTGAGGTTTGCCTTCTCTCTTCTCTCCTCGAGGAAGTCCAATGATTCTGCTAACAACTATTGGTTCTCCTCTTGGCTGTACATGGTCCTTCTATGAGATGGTGGGTCTATCTCCACAGGTAACATGGCTTCATACCCATATGCTAAAGAGAATGGGGTATGACCAGTTGCTGTCCGAGTAGTAGTCCTATATGACCAAAGGACCTCTGGTAACTCTTCTGCCCAAGCACCCTTAGCTTGTTCCAGGCGCTTCTTTAGAGTGTCCTTCAATGTTTTGTTTACTGCTTCAACTTGCCCATTGGCTTGAGGATGGGATACCGAGGAGAAACTTTTAGTGATGCCATGCCGAGTGCAAAAATCGGTAAATATGTCGCTGTCAAATTGGGTGCCATTGTCAGACACTATCTTCTTAGGCATACCATAGCGACATATTATGTTCTTAACAACAAAGTCCAATACTTTCTTCGATGTGATCGTGGCTAATGGCTCGGCCTCAGTCCACTTAGTAAAATAATCTACTGCGACTACTACAAACTGCACTCCTCCTTTTCCTTTGGGCAACTTCCCGATCAGATCAATGCCCCACACTGCAAAAGTCCACGGACTTTGCATTTGCTTCAAAACATTTGGGGGCGCTCTGGGCACTTTAGAAAATCTTTGGCATTTGTCACACCTCCTTACATATTCCATAGAGTCCTCGTTCATGGTAGGCCAGAAAAAGCCTTGCCTCAAGATCTTTTTAGACAGACTCTGCCCCCCAGCATGATCTCCACAAAACCCCTCATGCACCTCAGCTAATAAGTTCTTTGACTGGTCGGGCGTTATGCACCTGAGTAGAGGTAAGGAGTATCCTCTCCTATACAACACCCCATCCACCATGGTGTATCTAGCAGCTTGCCTTATAACCTTCCTTGCTTCATTACGACCATCTGGGAGGGTTCCTTACTCAAGGTAAGTAATGAAGGGAGTCATCTAGGTGTCGGCTATTGTGATCGGCATGGCCTCTTGTCTATCAATGCTCGGATCCGCCAAGTATTCTACCGGTACTATATTTAGAGTTTCGGCATCTTTTGCACTAGCAAGCTTTGCTAGAGCATCGGCATTGGAATTCTGCTCCTACGGTACTAGCTTGATGGTATACTCCTCGAACTGGGCTAGCAAATCTTTGGTTTTGTTTAAGTATGCCATCATGCGTAGGCCCCTTGCTTGGTATTCCCCCAATACTTGATAGACCACCAATTGGGAATCACTATTTATCTCTACCGACCGGGCGCGCACATCTCTAGCCAGTCGCAAGCCTACTAAGAGGGCCTCATACTCCGCCTCATTGTTAGAAGCATTAAATCCGAATCTTAGTGCACAATGAATTCAGTGCTTCTCTGGTGTGACTAGTATAATCCCAGCTCCTGAATGGTACTCATTTGATGATCCATCAACAAAAAGTTGCCAAGCAGGAATTTCTTCTTTTTGCCCAGTAACACTCTCCTGCTGGTCGGGAACATCAGTGATTCTGGTGCATTCAGCAATGAAATCTGCCAAAGCTTGACCTTTAATAGCAGTCCTCGGTTGGTACTTGATTTCAAATTGGCCTAGCTCCACCGCCCATTTAAGTAGCCGACCAGACGATTCCGGCTTCTGTAAGACTTGGCGTAGAGGCTGGTCAGTATGGACCTTAATGGGGTGTGCTTGGAAGTATGGCTGTAATTTTCGTGATGCAAGTACTAAGCAGTAAGCCAACTTCTCAATCATGGGGTACCGGGACTCTGCTCCTATCAATCGCTTGCTAACATACTATACCAGGTGCTGCACCTTATCCTCCTCACGTACTAAGGCAGCACTAATAGCGTACTCCGTGACTGCTAGGTACATAAATAGGTCTTCTCCATCAACTGGCTTAGAAAGAACAGGGGGTTGGGCCAAATGCTCCTTTATCGCCTGGAAAGCTTGTTCACACTCTGTGGTCCACTCAAACTTCTTGCCTCCTTTAAGCAGGTTAAAAAACAGGACGCACTTGTCCGTTCATTTCGAAACGAACCTGCTTAGAGCCGCAATCCGCCCAGTCAAGCTTTTCACATCCTTTATTTTTGTTGGAGACTTCATCTCTATGAGAGCTTTGATCTTCTCTGGGTTTGCCTCTATTCCTCGGGAGTTAACAATAAACCCAAGGAATTTTCCAAAACCCACTCCAAATGAACACTTGAGGGGGTTTAACTTCATGTTATACTTCCTCAATATTGCAAAGCACTCCTCTAACTCTCCCACGTGCCCCTCAGCTTCCTTTGACTTCACCAGCACATCGTCTACGTACACCTCCATGCTCTTGCCGATTAAGTCACGAAACATCCCATTCACCAAGCGCTGGTAGGTAGCTCCCGCATTCTTCAATCCGAAGGGCATCACTCTATAGCAGTACAACCCTATATCCGTTCGGAAGTTGGTATGCTCTTCATCAGGAGGATGCATGCTGATCTGGTTGTACCCCGAATACGCATCCATGAAGGACAAGGTCTCGTGACCAGAGGTTGCATCTACCAACTGGTCTATTCTCGGTAAAGGAAAGCAATCCTTCGAGCACGCTTTGTTTAGATCAGTAAAATCTACACAAGTCCTCCACTTTCCATTGGGTTTGGACACCAACACTGGGTTTGAAACCCAAGCTGGGTAGTATGCCTCTCTAATAAACCCGTTCTCCTTCAATCGCTCTACCTCCTCCTTAAGAGCCTTTGCTCGATCCTCGTCAAGCAATCTCCTCTTGTGATGTACTGCTGGATATCTTTCATCCACGTTGAGTACGTGGCTGATTACAGTTGGTGAGATACCCACCATATCCTTGTGAGACCAGGCGAAGACATCTTGATTCCTTCGCAAGAATTCTATCAGCTGAACTCTCACTTCAGCTTTCAACTTTTCCCAATCTTGACCCCTCTCGTTGGGTCATTCTCATCTATAGGGACCTCCTCCAACTCCTCGGAAGGTCCCACATCACTTTCATAATCCCCAAAGCGAGGATCAAAATCTCTTCCCTCGCTTTGGGCAACGCCCTATTTGGTGACTTCATCACCGGATGGGGTCTTCTACTCTTTTAAACTAGGAGTGCTCTCCTGGCTACACTCCTCTAACATCTCTTCATCATTCACACTCCGGTATACATCCATCACACTCACCTCCTCTTTCTCAACACACACAATCATGTTGTTCTCCTTGGCACCTTTTTTCGCCTTAGCTAGCGAGGCATTATAGCACTCCCTAGCCTCGCTTTGGTCTCCTTGGACACAGCCTATGCGAGCACTGGTCGGGAACTTCATAGATAGATGCCAAATTGAAACTATCACATGCAAGTTGGTGAGTAGTGGTCGGCCAATAACCACATTATAGGCGGACGGGCAGTAAACAATCAAAAACTCAGTCATCACGGTGTCATGCTTGGGAGATTCCCCCGTCGTGACTGGTAACTTGATTGTCCCAGCTGGTGACAGTCCTTCTCCAGTAAACCCATGAATGGCGTGAGAACAAGGCTTCAAGTCATTGATGAATAGCTTCTTCTTTTCAAAAGAGGACTTATAAATAATGTTTACAGAGCTTCCCGTATCAACCAGGCATCTTTTCACCTTCATATTAGCTATTTGGACTGTCACCACAAGAGGATCATTGTGAGGATACCTCACATGTTTGGCATCTTCTTCAGTGAAAGTGAGGGACTCACTTTCATACCTTGGGTTCTTGGATGGTCGCTCCTCCACCGTCATAACCTCGGAGGTGGATGCCGCACCCAACTCATGACGAAGGGTGCGAGCATACCTCTCTCTCGCCTTGTTGCTATCCCCAGCAAGATGGGGTCCTCCACATATAGTATCTAATGTGAAGTCCATAGGTTCAGGTTGCAAAGGTGGGGACCGTTGCCGCTTGAAACCAGGATTATTGTTGCTCCCCTCTCCCTGGGTCTTCTCTGCTTTGTACTTTTTTCTTTCCCTGACCGGAGGAGAAACTCTATCTCATACTTAAGGTGATTAAACTCATTCGTGTCGTGACCATAGTCCCCATGGAAACGACAGAACTTGTTCTTATCCCTCTTACTCATCTCTTTCTTGATTGGTGGGGGTCTCCGGTATGGGACCTCCTGATGACTGGCTAGATAGATCTCCGCTCGGGTCGCCGAAAGAGTGGTGTAGTTGGTGAATCGAGGTTCATACTTCGTTGGCTTGTCATTCGATCCCGACTTAGCCTTTTTCTCATTGCGGCGGTCAGACCCGTTATTCCCACGTTTCTTACTACCGCCTTGATCATTTCCGCTATCCTTCGGAGTATCATCTGATCCACTTGGATTGTTCAACCCATTTTCTCCTTTCTCAATAGCATCATCCAACTTCATGTACTTATCTGCCCGGTCCAAAAACTGCTGTAAAGTTGAAATTGGATGGCGGTGGATGCTGTCCTATAAAGGACTTTGATAAATAATACCGGAGGAGATTGCCACCATTTTCCCTTCATCTCCAACCACGGTAGCCCGATTAGCTTCTCTCATAAACCTTTGAATGTAGTTCTTGAGAGACTCATCTTACCCTGCCTAATATCCACCAAGTGGTTAGCATAAACAGGAGGGGTTCGGGCAGTACTGAACTGCCTGCAGAACTCCTTCCTAAAGCTCTCCCAAGAGGTGATGGAGTCTGGTTTGAACATCCAGTACCACTCCTGGGCAGTGTCTGATAACGTGGTGGGGAAGACTCTGCAGCGGTAGTCATCACTCACACCAAGCAGCTCCATCTGATCTTTGAACTTTCCAACGTGTCTTACCGGGTCTGCCTTTTTTGTATAAACTGGCAATACCAGTGCATTGTATTTCCTTGGTGGTTGGGCTGCTCTTATTCTAGCACAGAAAGGGCTACCACTTCTGTGGTCTACCGGATCAATAACTGGTTGTTTTGACAACCTTTGGACTGCTGCCGTCAAAGCATCAAGCTGGGCTTGGATGCCCGGGGCCACTGCTGGGGACGCACCCTCGGGACCGCCTGGTCGGGCACTCCTATCCGGCACACCATCATCTAGTATCTCTACTCGACTGGTAGGACGGATTGGCTCCTGCCCTTCGACCGGGACAGTCCTCCTTCTGTCATCTATGACATCCCTTAAGTCCTTCTGCGCAGTGTTCTTTCCCAACCGGTCGAACACCGTACTCCGAGTCTTCTCGGAAGGTCTGCTACGTGGAGCGTGCTCCTTTCCATTACGCTGGTTGGGATGCCGTGGTGGCTTTCCTGTTTGAGCTGGTTGACCTTCTCCTCCTCGTCGGTTATTATTCTTCTCCTTCGACTGGTTGGTGTGGTGACTGTCAGCTTCATCACGCCCATGTCCATCTTTGAATTGGGAAGTCTCTTTACCACGAGGAGCTTTATTGTGCTCCTGCTCAGAAGGTGTTTTCTTGCTGCCTGAACTATGACTCCCTGACTTGGAAGTCTCTGATCTGTGGCTCCTTGAGGGGGTCTTAGAGTTTCCCCTCTGGGTGGAGGCAGTGCGCGAACGAACTCCCTCCTCCTCATGACCAGATGGGTTATCACCATCCCTGCCTGGCCTATCAGTTTTCTTACGACCAGCTTCTATGGTCCTTGCCTCTGGGGTGGGTGTCACCCCAGGTGCAGCTTGAGCATTGGCTCTGGTCAGGTGCGTAGCTGCCTCCAGAGCAAGTGCAGCTTCACAATGTCGCCTGTCGGCCTCCTCCTGCTGTCGACAGATCTCCTCGCTCCTAGCGTCCATCTCCCGTCTCTGCTTGGCCATTTCCTCAGCAAAGGCCTCCTGCCTAGCATTGAACTGAGCTAACTCCTCCTGGAATGCGCTCATGGTCTCCTGGAGCTCTTCAACTTATGGAGCTACATCCTCAAGCACGACCCTAGGCTCATTCTCACGATCTTGAACGCTGGGACCCTCTAATCTAGCATGCTCCTTAGAGGTGCTCGCCCTCTTGGTGGCCGCAGTGGTGTTCTTAGGTGCCATATTATTTCAGGGACTGTCTGTCTTTCTCTTCAGGCTCTCAATGAAAGCACCAAAATGTTGACTATGTTTTTAGCCAACGACGTGAGAACGTCAATAACGACAAGCCTTCAAGAGAATGTAAACGACAACAGACAATTTTTGCAATAACAGTAAATAACACGAGATTTTATAGTGGTTCATCCCCGATAGTCGGTAATAGCCTAATCCACTTAGAAATTTTATTACTGTATTCACACTCAAGATCAGATGAACCAGTGTCAACTGAGTTTCTTAGTGTAAATATTCCAGAATACAAAAAAGGGGTTCTCTCAAGAAAAACACACTTTCTCTCTCTAGAACACAGATTAACTCTCAATTTGCCAAAAAGTCCTGTTACGATCCTCCCAACCCTCTATTTATAAGTCTAGGATCCTCAACTGATATCCCCTTTAGATAGGGATATTTTATTATTCATCTTATATTTATATTACAAGAAATATTTAAAATACAACTGATTCCTCAATTTGAGTGAGGAATGAGAGATTCCTAGGTGCTTAGACCAATTCTTGCTGAAACTGTTCCGGGGATTTTGACGTAGTCTCACATGCATGTTGATTACTCCTTCAAGCTTTCCTTGGACCAAAGTGATATATGCATGGCTCTCCTCGGACCAAAGGTCATGCATGCTTGGCTCTCCTCGGACCAAGGTGGTCCGAGCCAACTCCCTTGGCCTCCCTCCTCGGGTAAGTCCGAGCCTACCTCCTTCAATCAAGGTCCGATCAGACCTTGTGGCCTTCTCCTCGGACCAAGGTGGTCCAAGCCATCCTTCTCATGCCTTCTCCTCGGACCAAGGTGGTCCAAGCCAACCTTCTCTCTTGCTTCTCACCTCGGACAAGTCCGAGCATAACTCCTCCAATCAAGGTCCGATCGGACCTTGTGGCCTTCTCCTCGGACCAAGGTGGTCCGAGCCACCCTACTTGGCATTTCACCTCGGACAAGTCTGAGGCATCTCTCCCTTTGGCATCTTCAACCATGTCCGATCGGACATTATGTGGCCTTCCCTTGACTGAAATCTAAGTCCCAATCGTTGGCTTGCATGGGACTTCTTTTCCTTAGCCTTCTTACCTCAGACACATCCGAGCCAAATGCTAGAGAGGCTCCCAAGCTAAGGTCTAATCGAACCTCCTGCCTTTATCCCTCCAGCCAAAATCCAAACCCCTTCTTTAAGCTCCTTGGACATGGGTTTGAAACAAACACTTGGGCTCTTCAAACTGGGGTCTGAGTCAAGCACACCTTTGCCCAAATATTCTCCTCGGGTGTATTTGACTTGATTATGACATCTCTCAAGCAGTCCAAATCCTTAACTGATGCATTCGGCTACTGCTAAGCCAGATCGCCCAACTAATTCATGCCACGTGTCAATTTTATTGCCACATCATCATTTTCAAATTTTTGGGATAGCACCAGGTAAAAGCGTCATAATCTAAGGAGTACCCAGGACATATGTTTGTCCTGTTTTGCTCAAAAAGGGTGGACCTAAAATGGAAGGTATTATCTACAACTACTTTATACTTTGGGTGGCTAAAATCATGGCGGAGAGCCAGGAGGTTGACACATTATTGTAGAGTAACATCCTTGCCTAAATCCTTAGGGTGCGTAGTCGCGACCTTCCTTGGATCGTGTCAGATTAGTATAAAATTGGCAGCAGCTAGGTTACTTTCACTATTAATGTTACCTTGGCCAGTGGTGTCGGCTAATGCCCCCGACTCTGGTCGACCTTGATTATTATCCTGGTCACCGTGGACATTCCATGTGCGTACTAGGGGCACAACCTCTTCTTCCTCCTTAACCTCCTCAATGGCAGCTAGAGGCCTCTTAGAACCTCGGGGTTTTATGGCCAAAGTTTGATACTCCTTGATCAGACCACATTCCACCATGCTGGGATCATTTACAACTGCTCGTTACTCCTTTTTAGTAGTAGGAGTAGAGCGAGGGTCTGATACTAGCCCAAGCAGACCGTAGGTGCCTCAGGCCTCTTGTAGATAGCTGTACAAGGAAATAAATTGATTAGAATATACAAGACACTTAGCAACATAAACTTTAAACAAGGTTAAAGGAAAGGATACTTACATGTTCGGTTTATGTAGCGGTAATCATAGGTCCGGAACCCATTCTACATAAAGAACTGGTTCTTAAAATCGTTTGGACGGCTCAGGAGGTCGATGATGCTGTTAGTCTTGGGAAACAGGGTGAGGTAGTAGAAACCATCACCTCCAGTTCTGGTGTCCGGGTTGGCCTTCAGGCAGAAAAATAAAGAATATCCTCTGGGTTGGGGTCCTCCCACTCGTTCTTGAAGAATAAATACTTAAGCCCCGCTAGGAGGCAAAGAGTGTTTGGGGGAACCTAGAACGGTTCTAGATTCACGAAGTTCAGAAAGTCCATGAAATAAGAACTTAGAGGGAGGAACGCCCTTGCTTTCAAGTTTCATCACTCCATGCCTTGATGTTATTCTCCAGGTGAGTGCAGCTTCGCTCACCATCCATTGAATGTTGGGCATAAAACTTGGAGTACATTTCGATCCCATGGCCCCTCATTATTTTGTTTACTTGGGGCATTAAATTTATATGAGTCACGATCATCTTGGCCTCATAAAAGCTATTTGCGTTTACCTCCACCTCCCACTGGTTAGAAGTGGGGTATGGGGGTTTCGGTGATCTGTTTGTCTCGGGAAGAGGGGCCTACAATAGCTTTTCCAATTTTGTTGCTCATTTTAAAATGATTTAGTACGCCTGGTTACAAAACAACTTTTAGAGGTCACCTAGGAATGTAACCTCGGAAAAAGTCATGGAAAAGTTTGATCTAAAACTTATACGGGCTAAAATCAAAATTAAAGTCCATATACGTGTATCCATGCTTGCCCCTAATTAAAGCGCCCTAATCTCAGGAAGTACTGTCACCTTGGAAGTCGCGTGTCAGAATATTTGTTTTGAAATGTTGTTTTAATGCAAAACCTCCTAGGAACCATGCCCCTTAAGCTACCTTGTTTCAAGTCCATAAATCCCTAACTTTTGGCCTCAATTGTTTACCAAAGAATCTTAAAACCCAGAAAATACCCGAAACAAAAATAAGAAATTACCTTCATTCTATCTTCTTGGGTTCTATAAATGATCTATCAACTTTAACATACCAAACTCAAACCGAGGGTTTTACAGAACCAAAACAAGAAAGAAAAATTGGAAAAACTTCAAAAATTCATACATAAATGTGTAAAGGAAGTTTAAAGCAGAGAAAAGTAGATACACTTACGGATTGAATGATTGGTCAAAGTTTGGAACGAATGTGAGGAATGTAAATCAACTTCTGATAAGAAATCGCGAAAGTGCACCGGAAAACTCAAGGGTTTTAGATAAGAGAAAAGTAAGAAAGTTTTAATGCAAAGGTGGTGAAAAATCAGGTTCTGCAGTCCTTTATATACGTAAATTTCGACGAAGAATCAAAGCCAACGATCAAAGAAGTTATAGATCTAAAGATTAAGATTAAATGAACCAAACAATGACAAAAGGTTGACAAGACAACTGTCACAGTACTCGAAACCCGAATAGATGCCTATAACAAATAGACACATGGCCTACACTCGAGTGGGTAGGTGGGCACATTTTCCCACAACGAAAGTAGAAAAACCCCTACTGTGCGTGTCAGAAGTGATGTCGTGCATGAGCAGGGCCTTGGGGAGAAAATGAGTTACCCTAAAAATACGAGCTCAATCGTCTTTTTTTATGTACAACTTGCTAGCAATAAATGAAGGTTACTGGAGTTTGAAGATTTCTTAATAACTCCAAATTAAATAGCTTGAGGTTATGTCACCAAGTTTGGCTATTTAGAGATCCTCCAGATCGCCTCAGATGTGTGCGATAAAGACTGAGTAACGCAACCTCCAGATCGCCCTCATTAAGCTTCGACCATCACTCGGGTTAGAACGCCCTGACATATAATCTCCTGTTCGAGGAACACGTTCAGCTCATGGCAGTCTTGTGAAGTGCATAAGAACAAATCCCCACAGAACTCGAAGATTGATATACGCAATTAATATTTGTAAACTTTATCTAATAAATTCCCTATATAAAGGGAATTAGCATATTTAAGGAGTTTATGTATTTGGGAAGTTAACCATTCATGTAAGTTACCAAATATTGTATAGTTGTCCAAATTTGTCCATCAACCCCGTATAAATACAGAGGGAATTGATAATAAAAGGGGCCGGATTTTGTATGCAAAAACTCTGCATAAATTGTTTAACTTCTCTAAGTGTGCTTAGACAGAATAATATTAACTCGTTAACTAGGTGGATTTTAACCACTAAACCACGTAAAATTGTTTGTGTTATTTACTTATGATTTACAAAAGCCTAATCACCTTTGTTCAGATTTCTTAATCTACTGTTCATGAAAAACCACGTGAACAATAGTCAAAGTAAAACTTGAAGATCCTAATTGGCACTAAAATCATAAATTAAACTTATTTCAACACAGTTTAAGGTAACACATCAAATCTACCTAAAAACTTGAGATAAGCACACAAAAACAAGATAAAAGAACAATGAATGACGTCATAAAATGCGCACTCATCATATGCTTCAAGAGCACTCATATCTAAAAAAACATGCTTAATAATTCTAACATTTAAAAAATATGTTCCAAATTTAAATATTGGACTAAAATATATTTTTCATAAAAATTCTTTCTATTCTTCCCCTTTGTTTCTTTGTTGAAATCATCTTCTCTACATCCACACGAATCACTCCAATAGACATGAACGACCTTACACCTTTGATGATTGTGGTCCCCTGACAACGCACCCAATAAACCAGCAGCGACCTCAACATACGAACCCCAAAATACTCTCATTTGCCATTACTGCCATGTTTTTAATGTTTTTAATGATTGAAATTAAAAAACTTTGTTAGTTTCAATTATTGTATTGTTGAAATGTTAGTTTTATTGCATTTTAGTGCTATTGAAATCAATTAGTTTAGATTAGAATCAATGAGAAGTTATGGTTTGCTGATATTGAAAATCTAGAATTGTGTATTATTTTAGATGGATTTCGGAAAAGCTTCGATAATGTTTTGATGGTTAGGTTTGTTGAGATTGGTTAAATATAATTGTTAAGTTGTTTACACAATGTGATGCAAAACAATTAATGGCTTCACTTAAGTTGAAGTAAAAATATGAGTTGTTGTTGTAGGCATTTATAATTGATAATTTTTGGTCTAAAGTTATACAATGAGGTATCTAAGCATGTCCAAAAGGATTGAGAATATTTCGAGGTGTTTAAGGTCACTTTTGAGAAGTTGACCCTTCCCCTGTGGTGTTGCACCCCTTCCTAGAGGCGATGCGTCACCTAGGATCCTAAACCTAGGGATTTCGTTATTGGCCGAAAATGCTGAAAGTTGTTTATGTTGGGAAAACTTATACAGGATTTTCATTTATTTTCATGTAGATCTAATATTAAAAAAATTAATATGAGATAACCTAGAAAATGTTTCTAAAATTGAATTCAAAGAGAAACAAAGATAAGAATACTTACAGTATACGCAGCGGAATGAAAGAGTCCTTCCTTCAGTTTCTCTAACTCTTGTATCCTTTCTGTCGCTGAGTATTATTAAGAAACTGAACCGTTCTTCTATAATCTTCATAGTCTTCCAAAGTATCCTTAGAATCACCTAGACCAGTGTGGGAAATTCTCAACATATGAGATAGATACAAACAGAAGAAGAGAAAATAACAAAGAGGCTTAGAATAGGACGTGTGTTTAGAGAGAATCTAAAACCTATCAGAAAATCTGACTTCTGAACTTATGAACTTGTCAGAACTTGTATCTTGACTTCTCTCTAAGCACTCATTTTATAGAATCAATTAGTCCATTTAATTTAATTAAAAAATCAAAATAATAATAGCCAATTTGAAGCCCTAGGTCGAAATTATCATGGGCTTTAGGCCCGTGAAATTTTCCATTTGATTATAAGCCCATTGAACTTAAAATCAAGGGCTGTATTATTTTCTATTGTTTAAATTAATTAAATAATTATTTAAATCCTTTATCAAATTAATTATTTATAATTTTAACCTTGATTTAAACTTATTTATTAATTTATATACCAAATTATCTTGATTAATAAATCTGCCATAATTTCTCTTTTCTTCTCAAACTTACATAACTCTGTGAAACTATCCAAAATTGACCTGGTCAACTTTGATAATTCTAATTGATAATCAAATCAATTAATTGAGAATATCTAGATGATTTTATCCAAGGTACAATGGGGACCGTGGGCCTATGAAATCAAGCTCCAATATGTTATCATAAGTCTAACAAATAAATTTACTAACTTATTAATTCCTCGTGACTCCACTATAGACTCGGAATTGCACTCTTGAATTCATAGAACGCTCTATAACAAATATAGATATGCTATTAATTATCCATTGTTACAACCACAATTGTCACTCAAACCTTTATAGACAATCTACAATGAGATGGGACTAAAATACCGTTTTACCCCTCATTTTATTTTATCCTTAAAACACTTAGTTCCTTGTGTTGACGCTGTTTTTCGTCAACTTAAAACGTAGAGCAATTAAACAATATGAGCTATGGTGCGAATGAATAGTGTGGTGGAACAACAATGTTTTTACGTGGTTCAGCAGTTGAATCTGCCTAGTCCACGAGTCTATGTTATTAAGACTTGGAGTTTTCTAGAAATCCTTTAGAGATGAATTACCCAGAGTTTTCTCTCAAGATCCCTTACAAGTGATCATTACCTCTCTATTTATGGAGAGGTTACAGAGTTCATTCCCACATATTTCGAGAAGATACTTCTGCATATTAATTCAAGTAATTACATTAAATGTTGTAACTCCTATATACAAGGAAACGTCCTCTGAAGACCCGAAACGGATAACAAACTTGTTAATATCCCTTTAATATTGGGATGTTACAACAATTAATATATTTAAACATACGGAACGCATTACATCAGATGACTCATCGAATCTCTGAGGTCAGCAACAAACATCGTGTCAGTCAAGGCTTACAGTCATGTTACAAATTGGCCATCTTATTCGAAGACTTACTCGGAGCAGATAAATACCATTGAGGGTGTCACATTCGAGCCTGTACTTTTTAAGCTTAGACTACTCGATGCGAAGGCACTCAATAAGGGATGTACCCCGATGCTATGCCCTTTTGATACTAGAAAGAATCTCGAGGTTACATGTCTTCAAGATTGCCATCTTACTTCGGAGGTTTTACAACTGGACCATAAACTTGTATTTCATATATCTCGAGCTCATACTTGATGAGTCCAGCTTTCGAGGTCATAATTTCTGATCTCGAAATCTGGGTGTAACAATTTGCACCCTCAAAAGTATTAGTTCGAATCCTATGAGAAGGAAACTTTTGAACTACTTCCTTTGGGAACCGTACCATCAAATATATACTCGAGTGTGGACACGCATCGAACTGGTAGTGATCACCCAAAGTACTTGAGTACCTTGGAAACCTGCCCACGTCTATCCGCCTACCATTCCTTATGGTACTATCAACTCACAGGTTCCTAGCCATTTGATCTGATACGGAATCTGGCCAATGGCCCAGATTAATCTTACCTTTTACATTTCCACGGACTTATAAATAGCACTTCATTCGTCTTCTTCTTTTTACTTTCGTATTCGATTTTTCAAAGAGAAAAAAACAGAAACCACTTTGCCCATTTCTTGCATGTTCTCCAAGCCGAGAAGACAAGGCAGCGTTGGACTCTTTGATTCTGTGAGATCGTATTTGCAGCCGCTTATACAATCATCCATTTCTCTGTTTTCGTTGATCGTATTGTGTAAGTTTTCTGTTCATGGCATCGTAAGTCCGTATCTTTGCATTGTTTTTCCATCCATGTCTATGTTGTTGCACTATTGGTCCATTCATTATTTTAATGAACTAGAATGTTTCGACTAACAAATATTAGATTTAAATTCTAACATTATTGGTTCCAAACCCCAGTTCATGCGCAAAAGACCCAAATGTGGTTCTTTCACTGAGTTTTTGAATTTCGGATGACATATCTTGCACACAAAGATATTGGGTACAAAATCAGGGTATTTTAAAGAATGCATGATTCCCAAAATATCACTTTTTGAGTAATTGCCACCTTTTTTCCCTAATATATCAGGATTTTCAATTACATGTCCACCTTCCTTTCTTTCGATTGAATGCACGCTCTGAGACTGGCCTCATCCTTTGGATCGGGCTTGCCATGTAGCCTTGATCATTTGAGCTTAGGTCTTCTATTTATCTCATTATTTCCTATTCACTTGGCCCTCACCCTTTTTCTTTCTTGTTAGATGTCGTAGAACTCGGGAAAGTGGTGGGGGTATAAGCTTGCGATTCCTTATTTACCCGCAACTTCGAGCCCGCAGTCTCCTTTCACTCGGAACCAGTGCTTGATCCAGGAGCACGAACTGTGGTGTGAGCAAGAGGACATTCGAGATCACTTTCGACATCAGATAGACGAGGTCGAAGAAGGAAAAAGGAAAAAACTAAGGGTCGCCCTCTACCCAGATTTGGACACTGAGCCCAGAACGATTCCTCTTGACCCTACGCTCAAAGTGACAATCGCTTTCAAGCCAGGTGATCTTTAATTCTCGCTGATGGGGGAACCTTCTACCTTGCAGCCGACCTCGATACCTACCCCAAGAAGGGAATTCTTCGAGGCCGTTCACTATTGGAGCTCGATCTCATCAATAATTGACATTCTGGCCCTACACGGGATAAGACTGTCGGGCTTGCTGATGTATCGAGCTCCGCCTCCCACGAGCGAAGTTGTCGCACTCTGGGAGATGGGAATCCTGACAGTAAGCTGAGGTATGCAGCTTGGAGCTAGGAACACATGAAGGCAGGGGCTATTCTGCCTTTGAAGTCCTTTTTTAAAGGCTTCTTGGATTTCGTTGGGCTGGCTCCTTTCCAGCTCAACACCAATTCTTATAGGGTTATGTCTGCCCTGAGGTCGCTTTACCACGAGCTGAAGTGGGAAGGACCTTCGCCTGAAGAGATCTTATATCTCTTTTGTCTGAAAAGCAATCCCTCTCGAGCTCGAGGAGGAGACGGCTTCTATTACCTTTCGAGCTATCCTAAGGAGAGGAAGATCTTCGAGGATCTTCCCAACCCTCCGGACTTCAAGAAGGCCTTCTTCTAGACAGATGGCCTAGCTCCATCCCGATACTATTCGTTCAGGCAAATTCGTAAGTATCCCAAACTTCTTTCTTTTTTGTGCTCAAATTTTGTTTAGGCTTGTGCTTAGTTAAAATGTGTTTATTCTTCCAGCCAACTTCCACCGTCTTACTCCCACCAAGGAGATGAGGGAGCACAAGGAGGCTTTGCTCCAACTCCCTTATGGCAGAAGGTCCCTCTCCTATCTCCTGCACGAAGACAAACTCCGAGCATGCGACCTCTTGGAGAAGGATCAGTCTACATCAGCTCGTGCCTCACCCAACCGAAAACCTTCCTTTAAGGAGAAATGCAAGGCCTCAATCTCCAGCTCGACGTCGCGTGAGTCCGCAATCGGGAAATGAGGCCAACGATGAAGCCTCGAGAACGAGCTCGAGTGACAGAGGTACAATCATCCTTAGCTCGGATTTGTGCTCTCCCTCACTACTAAAGCATAATCCTGATAGATTAATACTATGTAAGGACGATAGGAACCATTTCTTTGTATGGTCTTGGGTAGATGAGAGGGTAAATAGGTTCGATAGCTGGCTCGGGAAATATGACACCATGTATAGTCTGAACGAGGTATGGGACGGAATAGCCATTCAATACGGGACAAATGAATATAGAGACCTTTCAAGGTTGACTTCCACTTACAAGGAAGGTACTCCCCCCGCCTCCTCTTAAGATGGGGGAATTACGTGGTGGCCGAGCATGAGCTCGGGCGAGAGTTCCAGTTAGGTTTCTCTCCACTTGTCTTTTCATTCCTTGTCTGACTGCATCATGCTAACTTATTTTGTTTTGGGATATTTCATAATGCGATGTGAATGTGCAGGTGATATGGACTCTGACCTCGACAACGTATTGGCCAGCGGTGGAGCCCAAAGGAGTAAGCGCCCTAAGGGGTCACATAAATCAGACCGGCCTGCTAAGGTCCTTAAGAGTACCAAGAAGACACCTCCTCCACCGGCTCCAGTTGCTTTGAGCCCGGCTTTGAGTACACCTCCTCAGGCCGAGACGTCCTCTGTGACCTTGCCTCCCGCTCCTCCTGCGATCCAAGTCAACCCCACATTTGGCCCACCTCCAAAAAAAACCCTCAGCCTCAAGAACACACCGAATTTCGATTTTTACTCACGTCGATGAGTTTATATTCGATAACGCAGCTGGACCTCATGGGGCTACGCTTGGCTCGGACGTTCTGTCTCAGGTGGGCCAGAGTTTTGGCAGCTTCGACGCCCTTCATTGGAAGTTCTTGAATGATGCTCAAGACTACAACACTCTTTATGAGAACAGCATCGATCTCACTGCTACAGTAATCTTTCTCATCTCGCTACTAGCTGTATTTATACTTGGTTCGTATTCTAAATTGATTTCTTTGTATGCCAAACTCTTGATGTCTCTGCTCAACTTAACTATAAGTTGAACAACGAGGTCCATTCAAGCATGCCTTTTGCTCAGGAGTCAAAGGATCACCAACTCAAGCTCAGTGATGAGCTCAAGGTCACAAAGGCAATGATGGAGGTAGAAGCTGAGCAGCTAAAGGCCAAGACAACCGAGCTTGAAGAGCAGAATGCCTGGCTCGCGGAGTTTGAGAAGATGAATGCCCGGGTCGCGGAGCTTGAGAAGATCAATGCCAAGCTTGAATTAGAGAAGGCCGCCACTTTCGAGATCATGGAGGGTGAAAAGACTCGTCTTCTTGAAGAGTTTAAAGAGAAGAAGGATCAGGCAGTTGACCTGGCCAGGTATAGAATCTGGGCCAATAATGTCAACCTCGACACCAGCTTTTTAGGCCCCCTTGAGGAAAAACTCGTGGCTAAATGGAAAGCTCAACTTGATGAGGAGGAGGCTGCTCGGGATTAGGCAGAGGGAGCCAGGGAGGATGCTGATGCTGAGAAGGCCAAGGAAGATGCTGAGAAGGCCAAGAAGAATGCTCCACCTTCCCAAATCTTGCTTCGGGGCTACATCCCTCTGAATATCTTGTAATGGTATTTGTGTTTGATATTTTACTTTTTATGCCCCCGGGGCCAAGAAAATTCTATAGCTCGTGAAAGAGCTGCCTTTTTACGAGCTATTTTTGAGCTCAGACTTATGATATTTGAGATACCATTTTTGACTTTACCTTAATATATTTGCTTTACATTTCTTGGGTCAAAATATTTCGCACATTTTATATTAAAGTGTCCTGTATGCCTGTTTATTCATACAAACATATGGTGGATTTAAGCTCAAGGTTCAATGCATTCATGCACAGTTTGCTCGAAATATCCGCATCCGATCTCGTTATTTATCAAGGTCAGAGATTACTCTTACCATGCATCCGAAAGTACTTATATGGTGTGTATTGCAAATGATTTAGTTATATCTTACTTTTTTAGTTACTTTTTCTCATCCTCAGGTAGCTCCTCAAGGTTATGAGGTCGAAACTATCGTTTTGCAAGATACTCGAGCCTCGATCTCGACTTAATGCGAAGTGGGTTTATGTTCCAACTTACTGTCGATTAGTTTTAGATGGTTTGTTCCAAACCTATTAAGGTCGTGTTTGGTTTGTAATCCATACACTTATATTTTTAATCTAGTTTGCATATTTGGTTACATCAAAACTAGTTCGCAAATTTGGTTACATCAAAACATTTTTATCTTTTGATAATTTGGTTGTGTCCAAACTTTCTTAGCTCGCACATTTGGTTACGTCCAAACACTTGTATGTTTTTGATAGTTTTGTTATATCCAAACTATCTTTGCTCGCGCATTTGGTTATATCCAAACACTTGTATGCTTTTCGTTTATGCTATTTTATTTTTTCAAGCTGATGGTATATGTACCACTAATGCCCCCTTAATATCCCATGAGTCTGACCATAGGTTATTTAATTAATAGAGATTGCAAAAAAAAAAAAATACAGCATATTTAAAATGAAATCAAACTTTATTCGAATAATTCAATAATGGGAAAATAGTACAGACAAACAAGCATGGTTATAGGCGACATCATTCCTACACTATTGATTGTAAGGTCGTAGATGTTAGCCATTCCATGCTCGTGGTACCAAACTTCCATTCAATCTTGCCAACTTGTATACGCTAGGTCGGATGACTGATTCGATCTAATAAGGTCCTTCCCAATTTGGCCCGAGCACGCCAGCTGCTGGATCCCGTGTCGCCAAGAATACACGCCTCAGCACCAAATCTCCTACGCCAAATTTTCTATCCCAAACTCTTTTATTGAAATACCGGGTAGCTCGCTGTTGGTATGCAACATTTTTTAGCTGAGCTTCGTTCCTTCTTTCTTCAATCAGGTCCAGACTTACTTCGAGCTGGGATTGGTTTGAGGTTTGGTCATAAGCGAGGGCGTGAATTGTGGGAATTTCGACCTCGATTGGCAACATAGCCTCGTAACCATATGCCAGAGAAAATGGGGTATGTCCTGTTGAAGTACGGGTCGTGGTTCTATATGCCCACAGAACTTGGGGCAATTCTTCAGGTCATTTCCCTTTAGCTTCTTCCAATTTTTTCTTTAGCGAACTCTTTAGGGTTTTATTCATAGCTTCGACATGGCCATTCGCTTGGGGATGGGCCACAGATGAGAAGCTCTTTATTATCCCATTGTTTTCGCAAAAGTTGGTGAACAGATCGCTGTCAAATTGAGTACCATTATCAGACACAATCTTCCTTGGCATCCCATATCGGCATATGATGTTCTTTACTACAAAGTCTAGGACTTTCTTCAAGGTGATGGTCGCCAAAATTTCGGCTTCGGTCCACTTCGTGAAGTATTCTATGATGACTACTGTGTATTTCACTCCGCCTTTGCCAGTCGGCAATGAGCCTATGAGGGCGATTCCCCAGACCGCAAATGGCCATGGGGAGGTCATCATAGTTAGCTCGGATGGTGGAGCTCGAGGTATGGTGGCAAACTGTTGGCCCTTGTCATACTTCTTGACATAGTCGAATGAATCTGTTTTGATGGTAGGCCAGAAGTACCCCTGGCGTATGATCTTCTTGGATAGACTATGCCCCCCAGTATGGTCTCCACAGAATCCTACATGAATTTCCTTTAAGATTTTCTTAACTTCGGGTGGAGCCGCACATCGGAGTAGCAGCATGGAATATCCTCTTCTATATAGATTTCCATCTATAATGGTATACCTGGGGATCTGATACATCAGTTTTCGAGCCTTGAACCGTTCTTCTGGAAGAATGTCGGTCTCAAGGTATTCAACTATCGGAGTCATTCAAGTTGGCTCGGAATTGATCATGCAAACATCTTCCTGCTCAGGCTCGATAATACTGGGCATCGTGAGATGTTCGATCAACATGACATTGAGTTCGTCAACCTCGGTAGAGGTAGCAAGCCTGGCTAAGGCATTTGCGTTCGATAACTGTTCTCAGGGGACCTGTTCTATCGCATAGAACTCGAAATGCTCCAGTGCTGCTTTTGCCTTTCCTAAATACGCAATCATTCTCGTACCACGAGCCTGGTACTCCCCTAAAATTTGATTAACCACTAGGTGGAAGTCACTGTAGCAATGTATCACTTTGGCTTTGAGTTCCTTGGCTATACGAAGTCCTACCAGTAGAGCCTCATATTCAGCTTCATTGTTCGATGCTTCGAAGTCAAATCTCAAAGCGGAGTGAAATCGACTTCCTGCTGGGGTGATCAGAATTACACCTACTCCCGATCCATTTTCATTGGAAGACCCATCAACATAAAGTTTCCACAGCTCGCGGGCTAGGGTTATAACTTCATCGTTGGTCACTCCAGTACACTCCACTATGAAGTCTGCCAGGGTCTGTCCTCTTATGTTCGTCCTCGGATGATAAGTGATCTCAAACTGTCCGAGTTCAATGGCCCATTTCAGCAATCGACCTGAGGCTTCTAGCTTGGACAAGACTTGTCTTAGTGGTTGATCGGTCAGTACATGGATGGGGTGTGCCTGGAAATAAGGTCGGAGCTTTCAAGATGACTGGATTAGGCTGCGAGCTAACTTCTCCATCAAGGGATATCTCGATTCTGCCCCCAGTAACCTTTTACTGACATAATACACAGGCCTTTGCACTTTCTATTCTTCTCATACGAGTACTGCGCTAATGGCGTGCTCGGTCGTAGTAAGGTATAGGTATAGAACTTCTCCCGTAATGGGGTTTGACAAGATGGGGGGTTCTACGAGATGCTTCTCGAGCTCCTGAAAAGCTAACTTGCATTCCTCCTACCATTCAAACTTCTTGCCTCCACTCAAAAGGTTGAAAAATGGAAGACAACGGCCTGTAGATTTCGAGATAAATCTACTTAGTGCTGCCATCATGTCAGTCAAACTTTGGACATCCTTATGCTTCCGAGGTGAGGGCATATCAATTAGAGCCTGGAACTTGTCTGGATTTGCTTCAATTCTTGAGCATTTACAATGAAGCCTAGGAATTTTCCTGAAGATACTTCGAATGAGCACTTTTGAGGGTTGAGCTTCATGTTATATCTCCGTAACACGGTGAAGCATTCTTCGAGGTCATCAACATGGTTATTGTTATGTTTATATTTAACTAACATATCGTCAACATAAACTTCCATGTTATTACCTATCTATTCGGAGAACATCATGTTTACGAGTCGCTGGTAAGTGGCTCCAGCATTCTTGAGCCCAAATGGCATGACGTTGTAGCAATACAGCCCTTTGTCTGTTACAAAACTCGTATACTCTTGGTTAGGGGCATGCATAGCAATCTGGTTATATCCAGAATAGGCGTCCATGAATGACATAAGTCCATGCCCTGCCGTGGTATCCACGAGCTGGTCGATCTGAGGTAAAGGGAAGCAGTCCTTAGGACAGGCCTTATTGAGGTCTGAGTAATCAATACAGGTCCGCCATGTCCCATTAGGCTTCGGGACCAGTACCGGGTTGGCCACCCAATCTGTGTAAAAAGCGTCCCTGATGAATCGGTTTGCTTTCAACCTATCGACTTCCTCTTTAAGGGCCTTCTTCCTATCGTCATCCAGTAGTCTTCGCTTTTGTTGCTTCGGAGGGAAGCTTTTGCCGATATTCAATGCGTGGCTCACCTCATTCGGACTTATCCCTATCATGTCCAAATGTGACCATGCGAAGAAATCCTGGTTCTTTTCTAAAAAGCAAATTAATTGCTATTTCGTTTCTTCGGGAAGGTTTTTCCCTACCTTTACTATTTTCAAAGGGTCTGCTTCTTTGAGCTTGACCTCTTCAAGCTCTTCCAATGGCTCGAGGTTAGCTCTATCCTCTATTCTTGGATTGATTTCTTCATCTATTTCGAAGACTGTCCCGTCCTTATTCTAAACAATGATGAGAGTTTGAGCGTTTGTCTACTTCTTTCCTCTAATGGAAATGCTATAGCATTCCCTCCCAGCTAGCTGGTCTCCCTTCAGTGTCCCGATGCCACTAGAAGTCTTGAACTTGATGGCCAAATGCCTCACAGACAAAACTACCCCCAGCCCTACTAGGGCGGGTCTCCCGAGCAGCACGTTGTAGGCCGATGGTAGGTCCACTACTACGAATTCCGTCATCTTGGTTGCTGAGACTGGGAAGTCTCCCAAGGTCACAGGGAGTTTGATGGACCCCATACAGGCAATCCCTTCTCCTGAAAAATCATACAACGTTGTTGCACATGCCTTTAGGTCACAAAGCGCGAGTCCCATCTTTTCTAAGGTGGCCTTATAGAGAATGTTCACTGAGCTCCCATTATCAATAAGAACTCGGTGAACCTTCTTATTCACGAGCTGAAGAGTGATGACCAGTGGGTCGTTATGAGAAAATTGGACATGGGATGCATTTTCCTCAGTAAAGGTTACAGGTTGAGATTCAACCTTTTGGTATTTCAGAGCTCTGGGTTCGGGTTCATAAGCGGACCCGTCACCAGTTTTTAGCTCATTCATGCATCGCTTTTGGGCATTATTGCCCGATCCTGCAAGATGAGGCCAGCCCAAGATGGTTACGACATCTTCTCCATCAATCAGAGGGGGTCTCTAGTATTCCCTTGCTCGGGAATTGTTGTTTTGGACAGGCCGTAGTGCAGCTGTCCTCTGGCTGCTAGAAGCCTGATTATAGTTCTGGTTCCTAACATACTACCTGAAGTATCCTCTCGAGATCAGACCTTCAATCTCGTCCTTCAGTTGCCTGCACTCATCAGTAGTGTGTCCAGTATCTCTGTGAAATCTGTAGAATTTACTGGAGTCTCTCTTGGATTTTTGGTTTCTCATGGGGTCTTGATGTCTGAAAGGGACATGGTTTTCATTAGCCAGGTAAATATTCTCCCGAGACTCGTTGAGCTCGGTGTACACCTTGTACACGGAGAAATACCTTTCCCCTTTCTTCTTCTTTCCCTCTTCCGCCTTGGGGTTACTTCCTTTATTCTTCTTTCTTTTGGAAGGGTTTTCTTCATGGGGTTTCGAGGTTGATGGGTTCGCTATGTGAGGGAGAGTTTACGTTTGTCGTTGTAGTTATGGGCTGAGAGGTCATATTCAACGTTGACCTCGCCTATTCTACATTGACAAATCTCTGAGCTCGCCGATTAAACTCGGTTATGGACCTCACAGGTTTCCTTTGCATATCTTCCTAGAGGGGACTTCCCGGAAATACCCCAGCTCGGACGGACATTAAATGACCACTGTCATCTACATCACGAGCTCGGCGACTTCCAGATTGAATCTTGTAAGGTAGCTCTGCAACGTTTCATTTGGTTTTTGTCGGGCATTGGTCAAGGCCGATGCCTCGGGCCTTATCCCGATCATGGCTCTAAATTACTTCTTGAAATCTCGCGATAACTGATCCCAAGAAGCGATTGAATGTCTCTTATATTTTTCGAACCAGTTTTTTGCAGGTCCTGTAAGCGAAGCTGGAAATAGCATGCATCTGAGCTCATAACTCACATTACTTGCTCTCATAATAGTATTAAACGTACTTAAGTGATTGTATGGGTCGGATTTCCCTTCAAATGGTGGGACCTGAGGAATCTGAAGCCCTTGAGGAAACAGAGTGCTGGAAATATGGGGAGCAAACGGTTCGAGTTCCTCATCAGACTCTTCGTCCCGATCCCAACCTCGCTCATTCTGTAATAGCCAAAATTCTCTTTCCAGTTGATCAATTCTCTCCTGGACTTGATCCACGGGGGGTCTAACCTAAAATTTGTTAAATCACAATTCCAAGTTCGCGCCTTTGCCTGGGATCCTTGCACCCATTTAAGAGATCTTTCAGGTCTGGGTTCCAGGGGTTACCACTACCCCGATTCTGATTCAGGTGTTCCCGTAAGTCTGGGTGCTCCTTTTGGTTCGCAGTATTTCTGCGTCCTTGGTCATACATACTGATCGATCTAGTGTCCCCTGAGTCTTCCCTGGCGAGGCTCGTTGCATGGTTTTTTCGAGATGGATTCCTTTCAGGTTGTTTCGTCTCTATAGTGTGAGACAGAGGCATTTGGCTTCTCGTAGGCTGGGTGCCTCTCCGTTCTTCTCGTAGTTTCTCCATTCCCCTACTTCCGTCCAGCCCGCCTTTCCCTATCACCCTAAGTCGGTTGCATGTTTCTCTGAGGTGGTGAGGGATATCTTAATGGCGATGGAGGGTGCTGTATGGGTGATGGTGGCTGCCACCCATTTCAGGGTCTGGAGGGTCCCAAGTTTGCCTGTGCT
Organism: Humulus lupulus; assembly: GCF_963169125.1. Taxonomy (NCBI): domain Eukaryota; kingdom Viridiplantae; phylum Streptophyta; class Magnoliopsida; order Rosales; family Cannabaceae; genus Humulus; species Humulus lupulus. The sequence continues at coordinate 106,566,865 of NC_084797.1, read as the reverse complement.
GGCTCGGGAATGTTCTGTGCGTTACCAGGATTCTGAGTCCGAGCCGCTACGGGGGCTCGGCTATTCCAAGTTTTATCTGGTAACTCAACAGTCGAGTTAACAGGAGCTTTAGCCCGGGTGTTCCTTTGGGGCCTTGTGGGAGCAGGCTGTTCTACCGGTGGCAGAGGTTGCTCCGTTCTTCTTGTGGCAGCATTTTTGCGAGGTCGCCCACGAGGCCTGCGGGGAGGAACATGAACGTCCCACGGAGGTGGGGCCTGGACCTCAGGCGGAGGTTAGGGCTGAGCCGCCTATGCCTCCGCATCCATTCTAGCTAGCTCATCGTTACGCTTCTTGGCCTCCGCCAACTACTTTATCAACTGTCAGTTTTTGAGTTCCACAATGGGGACATATCGTTCAGGATTATAGTACATGTCCTTGTCGTCCATGGGGGCTGGTGGTGCAGGAGGTCCTCGAGAGTCAGAGGATTCACTTCTCTCCTCTGGGTCCGGATTCATCATCGGTTGTTTCCTAGGGCGTCGCGGATAACTGACTTTTTCTTCAAGAATATTAGGATCATTTGCGGCCATAGCTGATCAGGGAGGCTTCTTCAAATGACTAGACTCAGATTCGTACTGCTTAATGCTCTCAATGAAAGCACCAAAATGTTGACGCCACTTTTCATCAACTTAAAACGTAGAGCAATTAAACAATAAGAGATATGGTGCGAATGAATAGTGTGATGGAACAACAATGTTTTTACGTGGTTCAGCAGTTGAATCTGCCTAGTCCATGAGTCTATGTTATTAAGACTTGGAGATTTTTGGAAATCCTTCAGAGATGAATTACCCAGAGTTTTCTCTCAAGATCTCAAAAAGATCCCTTACAAGTGATCATTACCTCTATATTTATAGAGAGGTTACAAAGTTCATTCCCACATATTTCAGAAAGATACTTTTGCATATTAATTCAAGTAATTACATTAAATGTTGTAACTCCTATATACAAGGAAATGTCCCCTGAAGACCTAGAAACGGATAACAAACTTGTTAATATCCCTTTAATATTGGGATGTTACAACAATTAATATATTTAAACATACGGAACGCATTACATCAGATGACTCATCGAATCTCTGAGGTCAGCAACCAGCATCGTGTTAATCAAGGCATACAGTCATGTTATGAATTGGCCATCTTATTCGAAGACTTACTCAGAGAAGATAAATACCATCGAGGCTGTCACATTCGAGCCTGTACTTTTTAAGCTCGGACTACTCGATGCGAAGGCACTCAATAATGGATGTACCCCAATGCTATGCCCTTTTGAGCGTAGAATGAATCTCGAGGTTACATGTCTTCAAGATTTCCATCTTACTTCGGAGGTTTTACGACTGGACCATAAACATGTATTTCATATATCTCGAGCTCATACTTGACGAGTCCAGCTTTCGAGGTCATAATTTCTGGTCTCGAAATCTGGGTGTAACACCTTGTAAATGATATTTCAGTAAACTAATTTAATTACTGAAATGAGATCTCTATCATTTTTCACCTTGAACCAAACTAAAAGGAAACCATCGTTTAACTTCTTCAATGAAAGCTATAGATGTTCGTATCTATGATTAACACTCCCACTCAATTATACTACCGTGTTCCCAAGATGTAAGTATGGGCTAGTCCGTAGGGTAAGCTGGAAACGAACAAGTCAAAGAACTCAGAATTGAGATTGAATTGACATATGGTCAACTATATGATATGACTAGAATAGATAATAACGGTATGTTTACTTATCTTATCAACTGTCAATATCGGTCCAGTCCGATGGTACAAATACATCCGAACTTATCTACTTTGCTAATGTTCTGGAAAGAGCATAACACTGTAATGTGTAAGTAGATCATATCGTAGATTGGCAAGTCAGTGTAAATCATGTGCACTGACGAATCTTAGGACTAACTTATTTTGAACATATAATCATATTTATATTCCACTGTAATTACGTCACTATAAATAAGATTAGCTATATGCCCGGGATTTAGTAAAAGTTTATATTAAACAAATAATCATGAATATAAAACATGTGAGCAAAGTGATTGACCAAGTTAAAAATTATTTCTATTCTTTTATTGATAATAAAATGGGATTACAAAGAATTTGGGTTTTAATTAGGGCATAAAACCCCAACATTTTAAAAGCTCTAATCCTATTGGTTGAGCCTAATGCTGATGCCTACACTGTAAATATGGGTTATTAGAGTTGAATAGTATTGATCATACTCTTCAATTCTCTCTAACCTCTCTCTAGCTCTCAATGATGATAAGTTTTTTTTCCAAGAAACTCACCAAGAATTTCTTGACTTGTGTGAGTTCCGAAGGCTTGTTTAATCCTACTTCTCATTCCATTTTATTAAAGCTTCAAACAACTTTGGGAAGACTTGAAATAGAGATTTTGGACAACAATATACTTATTGTGGCAAGCCTAGGTTTCTAAAACAAAGATTTTATCTCCCTAAAACCTGAACATTGTAATTGTGTTATTCAATTGTTTACTTACTTCATTGTAATGTTGTTGTTATTTAATGCTTTAATTGTGTTTATTATTGTTAGCATTGATGATTAAATGTTTCTAAACTCATGATTTAATCATTTAATAACTTAATCTTTAATTATCAATATTTGCATTCATATATTGAATATGGTTCTTGATTAGCATCCAATATTTGTAATATTTAATTATTTCCTTTAATCATTGTTGATATATGCTATTGTGAGCCATAAATTCCCAAAAAGGTTTCAATTGTAAAGGATGATATTTTGATAAGTTTCAGTGTTGCTTTGATAGGAATCGATGGATATTAGAAGTTGAGGAGACCATGTATTTGATTGTATCTATGTACCTCGATGCATTTCGATGGTTTCCCAACAAGTTCATAGGTTTAGATGAGATTGCATTGATGAAATTCAATGGTACATAGATGGTGTCTCAATTGTTGCTAAGAATGGGTATAAATATCACCAAAATGCATCACGGAAGCATCAAAATTATGTGTGAAAAAATTGTGTCAATCATCAGACACCTATCGAAAACACATCAAAATACATGAAATTGTAGTTAGTTTTATAGCATCAAAACCCATCAAATCATATCAAAACCTATCAAAGCTGAGATTCCAATTTTACACACACCATCAAGGTAGCATCGATTTGCATCAAACCAGATCAAAGTTAGTCCTCTACTAAATAGCACAGCCATTGACGTAACATTGAATCTCATCGAAATCCATCAAAATGAGCAAGAAAATCCAGTATATAACCCTTAAAAAAACTAGGCATGAACATTGAATTATTGAAACAAATTGATTCAAACACACTAATAGTCAATAAATCTAGATTTTAAACCAAAAAATAATTGAAACGAACACACATTGAGTGTTTTAACCATAAAATCTTTTTTTAAAATAAAAAAACACACATTTAAAATTATCTTGTGCATAGACGATGACGTCGATTGAAAATGGTGTTGACGACCTCTGTTAGGTTAGGTGTAGTGACGTGTAGTGTGGGTCAACTCAATTTAGGGTGAGGTCCTTGTCATGGATGAAGTGCTTGCTACATGGTTTCAAGGACAGAGAAGGTAGAGAGTGTGAGTTTCTGGGAAAATTGAAGGAATGATTTAGTGTAGAGGTATTCTTGTGTACTATTAAATATTAAGCATAGTCATTCAACTTTAAATTTCAACTAATACATTATAATTATTTTATTAAATCTAATTTGGCTCGCAATCAATTTATTAATTTAATAATAAAAAAAATCCTAAGAAACTCTCTATTACACTTTTTTTTTAAAAGAAAAGTATATTTGCGGTGAAATTACCCATGTTTTGTTGTTTCTTTATGTCAAAATTATCCAAGTTCAATTTTTAGTTGCAGCGTTGGTACTTGTCGTTAACTTTGCCGTTAGATGGTGATGACAGGTACCAATGGTGCAACTAAAAGTTTATCTTGGGTACCTAAGTGCAAATTCAATACAATTTGAGTACTTTCGCTGCAAATATCTTTAAATTTTTATCATAAGTTTATAAATTCACATTTTCAAATTTAATAACGAGATATTTGTGGCGAAAATACCCAAGTTTTGTAGATTGTAAGACTTAAATACCTAAGCTTTTCTTTTTGCGGCTAAAATACCTTCTGTCAAGATTTCTTGGCGCCCATAGGTACCTGGCTGTTAAGTGCAAGGGAAGCACCTACATGGCGCTTTCTGATTATTCTAAGTGGATATTTTTATTTTTTAATTAAAAAAATAATTTAATTATTAAAAAATTAAATAAAATATAATAAAAAATTATAAATGATTTAAAATTCATATTTTAATTATATTAAAATTTAATATCATCAATTAAAATCCCTAAAACTAAAAATCTAATTAAACATAAAATAAAAATCTGATTAAAAACTAATTAAAAATTAAAACATTATTAAAGTAAATATGAGTTTATTATTTTCTTTCTAATTAACTAATTAATTAATAAAATCTTCAAAATTAAATATGACTTTTTTAACGCACATTCAATTTGTGATCATGTTTACCAATAATTCATGCAACATAGATTGAAACGAGCAAATGTTCATACATATAAGTTTTGATGACTACTTTTTAATTTTCCCAAAATTAGATTTGATAATTTGAAACCAATTGAATTATGCAAATACACCACTACCACCACCATCGTTATCTTTGCTGTCCACCACCAAGACTAGGATATATATCCAAACATATATCCAGAAAAAAACACACAGAAATAAGATCAAAGCTTCAATGGTAAAAATATACCAAGCTCAGCTCTGTCCACCACCAACCATAACTCTCCCTAGATCTGTCCACCACTGTAAAAGCACCCCTCTCCCCAGATCCAAATATTTTGTCGTACCGAGCTTCATCATAGATTTGTCGTTCCAAGACCAAAGAACCAAGATCCCATCACGAGAATCGATTCAGATTTCGTCCGAAGCTTCGTTGGCAGCTGGGTGCCATTGAAGTTGGCGACAGCTTCGTTGTCCCAAGCCATTGCTTGAGAAGAAAAAGAAGAAGAACGAGGGGAAGAAGGAGTGGAAGAAAGGGAGAGTTTTTAGCGATTTTGATTTTTGTTTAAGTTTAGTTTTATTTTAAAAAGGAATTTATCAATTTGGAACCTATATTTTTCCCAATAATGTTATTGGACCTTGCATTTTTCAAAATTGATCAAATAGAACTTTGATTCGATTTTGTTCAATTTATTTTTAAATATGACCAAAATACCCTCAAGGTATATAATTTTTATTAATTAATGATATAAAGAAAAAGTAAAAAAAGTAAATTATTTATAAAAATATATAGTTTTTGAAATATTAAGCATATATCTGAATTAATTAAACCCTTTCTCCCTCCTTCCTCTCTCTTTGTCCATGTCGACCCTATATTTCTCTTGAAAAAAAATGTTTAATATGTGTTGGTGGCGAGCACTATCATCTCCTTTTCTTCCATAAATCAACTAACCCTCGGGTTTGGATGACAAAAAGTTATCGTGTCGAAGCTGGAACGAGTGTGGGAAGGGTTGCTCATACTTGTTCTCCATCTGTGCTAATGAATAGATCAACGTGTTGGCCTATCCATTTCAAAAGCTAAGTGGGAGATTTTCAATGAAGAAAATGAGTGAAAATAGTTAGAACTCGAACTCGAACAAAGGGCATGGCCCATTGTGTGTTATATGTTATCTGTATGCTATGTGAACTACTGTTGTGATTGGGAGGTGGTTTTGGATGTTGTTATCATGCCTGATGAACGGCGTCGTTGGTTGCAAGTATATTTATTGAGATGCCTCGACAATCATCTAGACTCTGCAGTAGTGGGGCCGAGGATGACAACCAGGGTCAGGACCCTCCACCTGCCCCACAGAATTGGCAAGAGATGTTTGCCGAGATAGAAGCAAGATTGCAGCGAACAGAGGAAGAGCTTCGACAATTAAGGCAACATGTCCCACCTCAGGTCACTGGGCTACCAGTTCAGCAGGTTGTGGCGCCAATTGCTAGAGTTACTTGATTTGGGGTTCATCAAATCGAGTTTCTCGCCATGGGGTGCTCCAGTGTTGTTTGTCAAGAAGAATGATGGATCTGTTAGGATGTGTATTGATTACAGGGAGCTGAATAAGTTAACCATTAAGAACAAGTATCCACTGCCTAGGATCGATGATTTATTTGATCAGTTACAGGGAAGAACAGTGTTTTCCAAGATAGACCTCCGATCAGGTTACCATCAATTAAGGATTAAAGAGGAGGACATACCGAAGACCGCTTTCCAAACGAGGTATGGACATTATGAATTCCTGGTTATGTCCTTTGGATTAACCAATGCCCCAGCAGCCTTTATGGACATGATGAATAGGGTTTTCAAGGATTATTTGGATAAATTTGTGATTGTGTTCATCGACGACATCCTGGTGTATTCTCAGTCAGAGACAGAGCACGAGCAGCATCTACGGTTGGTTCTACAGCAGTTGAGGGTGCATAAGTTATATGCTAAGTTCAGTAAGTGTGAGTTCTGGTTACCACAAGTTACATTTCTGGGCCATATTGTCAGTAAGGAGGGGATTCTGGTTGACCTAAGTAAGATTGAGGCGGTCAGAGATTGGCCTAGACCGAGCAATGTTCCTAAAGTGAGAAGCTTTATGGGTTTAGCGGGTATTATCGGCGGTTCATTGAGGGGTTCTCCAGAATAGCTATGCCATTGACAGAACTGACAAAGAAGAAGTTAAGGTATGTCTGGACGGACAGATGTGAGAACAATTTCAAGGAGTTGAAGCGGCGATTGATCACCGCGCCAGTGTTAAGTTTGGCGACAGATAATGAAAAGTTTGTGGTTTATTGTGATGCGTCCAGACAGGGTTTAGGGTGTGTGCAAATGCAAGCTGGTAAGGTGATAGCCTATGCATCGAGACAGTTAAAGGAGTATGAGCAGAGATATCCCACGCATGATTTGGAGTTGGCAGCGGTGGTGTTCGCACTTAAGATTTGGAGACATTATCTTTATGGTGAGAAGTGTGAGATATAAACCGATCATAAGAGCCTGAAGTATTTCTTTACTCAGAAGGACATGAATATGTGCCAGAGGCGGTGGCTGGAGTTGGTTAAGGATTATGATTGTGATATCCTATACCATCTTGGGAAGGCTAATTTAGTGGCTGATGCATTGAGTCGAAGAGGCCCAGGACAGTTGTTTAGTTCGAGACAGATATTTGATAAGCTAGCCGAGGAGATGACTAGGGAAGGTATAGAGTTGGTGGTTGGTCAGTTAGCCAACATCACTTTTCAGTCTACACTCCTTGAGAGGATCAAGGAAGTGCAGGGGAAAGATTCTCAGTTTAGAGGTCACAGAGAGAATGTCTTAGTCGGAGCGACTAAGGACTTTTCTATTTCAGAGATGGGATTACTGAAGTATAAAAGTCGAATCTGCGTTCTGATGGATTTTGATATCCGGCGAGAGATCTTAGATGAATCGCATACCATTCCCTATTCCTTGCACCCGGGTACAACGAACATGTATCAGGATTTGAGAGTTTTGTATTGGTGGTCGGGCATGAAGAGGGATGTGGTGGATTATGTGGCCAAGTGCTTAACATGTCAGCAGGTCAAGGCTGAGCATCATAGACCATCGGGGTTGCTGCAGCCTCTGGGGATTCCAGAGTGGAAGTGGGAAGTTATTACTATGGACTTCGTGGTTGGTTTTCCGAGCACTGCGGGACGGCATGACTCGGTGTGGGTGATTGTGGATAGATATACTAAGTCCGCCCACTTTTTTCCTGTCAGGAGAACTTATACTGTGGAGCAGTATGCTGAGTTGTATGTGAAAGAGATTGTTCGACTTCATGGGGCTTCGAGGTCGATAGTGTCCGACAGGGACCCCATCTTCACTTCCAAGTTTTGGGAGAGTCTGTAGAAGGCTATGGGCATGCAGTTACGGTTTAGTACCGCTTACCATCCTCAGACAGATGGACAGTCTGAGAGGATGATTCAGATATTGGAGGACATGTTGCGAGCTTGTGTGCTAGATTTTGGGGGATCATGGAGTAAGTATCTCCCTTTGATCGAGTTCTCGTATAACAACATATGAGGCAACCATCGGAGTGGCTCCGTATGAGATGCTTTATGGAAGGAAGTGCAGATCACTTATCCATTGGGATGAGACAGGTGAGAGGAGATACCTGGGTCCATAAATGGTTCAGAGGACCAATGAGGCGATTGAGAAGATTAGAGCGCGAAGGCTCGCCTCCCAGACTCGACAGAAAAGTTATTCACACCTGAAATGCTGGAGCGTGGAATTTCAGGTTGGCGATCATGTGTTTCTTAGGGTTTCACCTTTGAGGGGAATGAAACAGTTTGGTGTTCGGGGTAAGCTGAGCCCTAGTTTTGTTGGCTCCTTCGAGATTCTTGAACGGGTTGGAGAGGTAGCTTATAGACTAGCAATGCCTCCAGCTTTATCAAGGGTTCATGATGTTTTCCATGTGTCCATGCTCTGAAAGTATGTGTCTAATTCGATGCACGTTCTAAGTTATGAGAACCTGGAGCTAGATCAGGATTTGTCCTATGAGGAAAAGTCGGTTCAGGTTCTTCACCAGAAAGATAAAGTTTTGCGGAGCAAGACCATCTCCTTGGTGAAGGTGCTGTGGAGGAACAGCAAGGTTGAGGAGGCGATGTGGGAACTTGAATCGAAGATGAGGGAGCAGTATCTCGAATTGTTTAGTTAATTTCGAGGACAAAATTTCTGTAAGGAGGGGATAGTTGTAACAACCCAAATTTTCTAATAAGGCTTAGGGCCTTGATTAGCGTGCTTGGAGGGAAATAAGCAAATTATGATATAATATATAAATTTATGTGAATATGTGTTAGAGATGCATGTTTAGTTGAATTAAATATGCATGTGGTCCCCATTTGGGTATTAGGGGTATATCTGTGAGTTTAGCTCGATGAGGTTATAAATGTGAAAAATATGATATGTATGTGATATAGATGTCTGTGTAGCACGATCCGAGATAGTTCTAGAGACTAGTTAGCCAGAAAGTCACAACGGGGTTGAGAATCCGACTCAAGGTGAGTCGAGGGGTATTTTGGGGTATTAGATGTGTTATGGGGTTATTGGGTTATGGAAATAAATATTCAGAGATATATTTGAGGTTAGAATGTCTAGGAGGGAATATTGGGGAAATTTACCATTTTGCCTCAGGGACGTTTCCGGTACCCTAAGCCTTGACGTAACCTTATAGACTTAAGTTAAATAAAACAAAATAAAGGAACTATTGGGAAACTTGGAGAAATCGACCTTAGACTCTGCCATTTACTCTTTTTATTCTCAAAGCTGCAATAAGGGGGAAACCATGAGGAAGAGAGCTAGGAAATTCAGAGTTTCAAGTTGGGGCTTTGGAGAATTGTAGCTTGGAATCTAGAAGATTGGCTCTGAAGTATAATCTAGCAAAGGTAAGCTCCTAATATGTTGAATTGTGTCAATTTATCAGCTGGTTTTAAGGTTGAATATTTGAGTTTGCATGTTAGCTAAGTTTGAATTTGTTCTTGATTGCTTGGCTGAGTTTTGGGGCTAGACTTTGTTGGGTTTTGATGCTGATATTGTGTTAGAACCTTTGTGATAGTTAGTCTAAATTGTTGGCTTGATTTTGGGGAAAATTGGACTAGTTTTTGAGGTGGAAATGTTGAGTTTTTCTGGGTTCGAGGGGAAGGGCCGTGACTCTTTTCTTGCTGAGCCGCAGCCCCTTTGAAGTTGGTGCGTCAGGATTTGAAGGCGCGCCATGGCGCCCTTCATCAAAGGCTGCGGCGCGTGTGGGAAAATTTGAGGCTAGGCCTCAGATTGAGCTGGGGGCCGCGGCATGAGTCCCTAGGGCCGCGACACTTAAGGCACTTTTGGGTTTTTAAGAGGTTTTAGGCTTGGGAACTCAAAGGTTAAGGCTCGGGATGGATTTTATCACCCGGATTGATAAAATTCAAGGTCCCGGAGATTAGAGTTATGGCTCAAAGTTATTTAATGGATTAGAACTTGATGGATGAATATTGTTAATGCGTTGTGACTAGGGTTTCTGCGAGGCTCAAGTTAGGGGACTGTGCTCGGGATATTAGTGTTGGGAAAGCTCAGGACGCAGGTAAGAAAACCACTGTTCCCATAGAGCTAGTATGCAAGGGTGAGCCCTATATGTTTGCATTGCAGGGCGTAGCCCTTGATTGAATTTGTTAATGTTCAATATATATATTTTGTTATGCTATGAATGCTTTTATGTGAATGTTCGGCAAGAGCCGGGAACGGTGCAGGCCGAGGTCAGCAGGGGCCGGGAACGGCGTTAGGCACGTGGAGTGCAAGGCCGAGTATGGCAAGGGGCCGAGAGCAGCATTGAGCACGTGGAGTGCGAGTTTCCAGGGCGAGACCCTAAAGGATACCTGGGATATCCTCACGGTGTGGACCACGAACCCAGGGCCTGGTAAAGCGCTTGGGACAACATGGTCGTATGTGTTTTAGCCTAATGATGGCTTGTTTGTATACTAAGTGTTTGTTATGCATATGTTTTTGCTTGTGAGGGTTTTCTTGCTGGGCTTCGGCTCACGGGTGCTCTGTGGTGCACGTAAGGGCAAGGGAAAAATTGACCAACCATGAGTACGGAGAGCGTGAAGCGGCGCGTACATGTTTGGCCTGCCTGGCTGCCACAGCCAGTGGTTTTGAGAGATGATTGTATTAAAACTTAGATTTTGTCCTCTAGTCGACTTGGTTTGTAATGATATGTTGTAAATATTTCTAAACAGTATTTTGGGATCCCAAGTGTCAAACACTTTATGATTTTCAGCAAATGGAATTATTTTCGAAGTTTATAACTCTGTTTATGATTTAATTACACTTTTTGATCTAAAACCTCGATTAGCGAGTTGAATGCACATTTTAAACTCACTTAGTAACGGCTCTAAGGAGGTAGGGCGTTACACTTCTGTACTCTGAAGAAAATCTTGGGTATGCATAGTTGAAGCGATCAATGTTTTAAGCATATCTGAAATTGATTGTTTCTGATCTTGTGACATTTCTGTAGGAGGTTATTGAGGAAAAGTTCCATAAGCCTGCTCTGACATCTGCTGAAGTTGGAGAGTGCTGGCATTAAATGCATTGATGAGATCTCCAATTAATGGATCTGGATATTGTGGGGTGAGCTCATTATATTCTGATTGAGAGTAGTAATTGGGCTCAACATATTGATTTCCACCACAGAAAGTATTATAATACTCCTCCCATTGTGAATTGTAATTGCTAGAATAGGAGTCATATCTATTCATTTGAGGATCATAATAGTGTTGATAGTGCATTTCCATGTCTCAAACCAAGTTCAATGCAAGCCCTAAAAATATCAACCACAACTAATAGACCAAGTTAGTAAAAAGAGAAAAAAAATGAATAAAAAATTAAATAAAATAGTCCCCGGCAACGGCACCAAAAATTTGACGCGTGTCGTATGCCGTATCAAATTTAAATATATATATATATATATTAATTCACTTACACCAGCTACTTCAGTATAGCGGTAAATAAGGGTCGAACCCACGAGGACTATGATCAAATTATTATTCAAAATAATACTAGACTGAAATTAAAAAGGGGTTTTAGTTTTAATAGCTGAAAACATAAAATGAAATAAATATCAACGATTGAATAACTAAGGATATAACGATATTAAAGAAATAGTCAAGAATTACTCTCCACCTTCAACAATTGATCTATGACCAATGATGAATAATATTCCCTATTCCCAATTAAACTATTAACCTCGCAGATAACACATAAGCAATCAATTATCCAAGTTTCCCTAATATAATTAATTAAAGCTAAGCACTCTTAATTAACCCTTTTTACCCAACAATAAACCCATTAAGCATGCAATCTATTTAACCTAGTAAAAGCATTACACTTTGTGGAAACAGGTTAATCTAGGCAACAAATTCATTAAGCATGCAATTCATTTAACCTAGGTTCTATTTTTCCTCACAATTAAAATACCTGTCACAATACCTTAATTGCAATTTATCACTTTACTTAGAATCCTAAACTATTAGATGAATAGAAATCCTAAGATGATAGTAGAACAATACAAAACCCCAATTAGTGGCCATCTAAACAAGATTTTGCAAGATCCATGGCATTCAAATAGAAAAATAGAAGCAATTTAATATAATTGAATAAAAGGAATAAAATTCATCAATGCATTAAAGATTTCATGTCTAGGGTTTTGAAATAACCCTTAACTATAAAGCAAACTACTCAATAATCATATTCATATTCATAAACATAAATATACAATGAAAATAAAAGAGTTTTGAGAAGAAAGAAAAACTAGATTGAAGAATATAGATGATGATGTTTTTTCCTCCTCCTCTCCTACCCTAGCCTCTAAAAATCGCAATCCAAAGTTCTCATAAAAAGTTAACCCTAATCCCTTTTATAGCCCATGAAAAATTACATTTAAAATTTGAATTTTAAGAAAAAATTTGTCACACGGCCGCAGCCACTAGAAAAACTTATTTTCTAGAAAATCGGGCTCTGGCCGCAGCCTGGCACATTGCTGGCCGCGGCCACTACATCCTGTCCCTCAGGCCGCGGCCTAAAATAAGGCTGGCTGCGACCGTAGCAAGCTTTCCCGTTTTCCGGTTTTCCTCTGCTGCAGTGACCGAAAGTGTTTTAAACATAACATCGTCGATATAACTCGGAATTGGACGATTCAAAAAGCTTTAGAAAGCTAAGAAAAATATCTGAAACGTCTCTTTCTAGGTATATTTCCAAAAGAGTATTGAAAAATTATCAAAATCAAGTATGACGTTTCAGACTTGTAATTCCAAGCTTAACCATTGCTTGTAAAACATTACAAATTCATTCATTTTCACCCAAATGTCTTGAAAATCCTAAAAGCACAAAATAAACTAATTAACATATATAAATAAATAATCAAGTGAATAATAATAGAAGAATAATGATTTAAAAATAGACAAATTCAGTACTTATCATCCAGCTTACCCTTACCCTTACCTGCACCACTTAGCACCTGTGAGCCAAGGCTCAGCAAGAAAACTTAAATCAACATATATGAATGAGCAACATTATATATAAGCAATAAGACATAAGCAATAAGCTTAAGAGTAATAATCTGCTCAATCAAACAGATAAACCAATCTCAACAATCAATAGAGATAGTTCAGTGCAATCAGCACTTCTGTTTATTTATATGACGTTCAGTCCCGGTTCCCTTAGCCCAAGTCCTGTGGTATTATAGTCGAGCCCATCACGCTTAGGCTGGGCTGCATTCTGCACGCTTGCTGTCAGCCCGGCGCCCTTAGGCTGGTCTTCATAATAGATATAATCCCATATATATTGCACAACATGCAATCAAATGCAACATATACAAGCATGCCTAATTGAGTAATTACCGTTATAATCACTGTCAATTCCATTTACAGGGGTCCAAGCTCTGATCATAACAAGGGTGTAGTTTTCTTACCTCGAATTCTGTGCGATAGACGATACAGCCTCAAGTACGATCCTGATCTCGAGCATGTGATAATATAGTCACAACATAAACATACTCATATTAGGGATTAACTTCAAATCACGAGCCTCACCCCATACCCTATTCTTAAGATTACTATTCTTTGTTGCTGGGACATTAAGAAAGTTCCCCGAACCCCTGAATGGGCCACCAAATGGATTCCCGAACTCCCAGAACCCTAATCCTACAATCAACAAAACCACATTTCAAGGCCCCTGACATGGTTGCTCCTACTGAAAGTTTGGGCCTTCTGGGGTATTGGCCTTGTCGCCACAAACTTTGAAACGCGAAATTGAAAAAAATTCCTAAGGTTCTGGGACACTAGTGCGGTCATGCCACAACCTAGTGCGGTCGCGCTAGGTTGCTAGAAACCCAAAAATACCCAAAAACTCAAAGTGTTCTTCCCCAATTCGAACTTACCACTTCTCTCTGAATCTCACACCCAAAACTCGACCCCAAAATCAGTATTTCAGCAAACTACTAACCACAAATCACATCATATTACTTAGATAAACTATACCCAACACCAATTTCCCCACAAAACACACTCAAAACTCAATTGAACACATTTTGCCAATTTTTGTTCTCAAACAAAACTCTTCTCTCTATAATCAAAGAATAACATGACTAAGCTTGAATCCTACCAGTAACCAAGCATCAACAACAATTACAAACCTAATTCTATACACATTTGTCCCTCTTAAACAACCCAAAACAGGTAAATCTTAAAATTCAAACAATGGTTTCAAAGAAAACTAAAAACTCCTTAAGAACAAGAAACCAAAAAGGGAAGGAACATGAATTGTACCTCTGGATTTCGAAATCCTAACTTGAAATCAAAGGATTCAACAGCCTCCAATCCCCTTGCTTGCCACTAAGTTCCCTTAAGCCTCACCATTTCTTCTATTCAAGCCAAGCTCTGCGTACTTAGGCACCTTGAGAGAGACAAAAAGGGAAAGAGCAAGAGAGTAACATGCACTTACTCTGACCCAAGACTGCTACCCATTTCACTAATCAAAAGGTCAAATGACCATATTACCCTTTGCCCCACTAAACCTCAAAGCTAGTCCCAAAGGAAAATTGGTCATTTTTCCATTAATCCCTCTAAACCTCAACTTACATTCCTAATTTCCCCAATAACTTACTTACCCTCCAAATACAAATATTTCCACCAATAATGTTCCACTAATTCCCGACCTACAGATAATTACCAAAATACCCCTTGGCTAACCCCGAGCCGAGTATAAATCTCCTCTTTGACTTTTTCGCCAAATCGCTCTAAAGGACTGACTTAAGCCTGTCATCGCAAATATATCCACATAATTATAATTACATCCTTAACAGGTCAAAATTACGAAAATTCTATTTTTACACAAACGTGCCCACAATCACATTTAATGCACATAAGTATGCATAAATAGTCATATCTTCATATAACTCATATATTTCACATAATCTCGCATATATTCAATTAAATCCACATATAAATTTTATTATGCCCTCCTTCCACAATAATGAAGGCACTCAGCCCTAATATCAAATATGGGATGATACATCTGGAGCTGGCGGATGCACAGGGAGCCTTTGAGTAGCCAGCATGGCTCGCATGACGTTCAGGCTCTCATATTGGTCTGCCAGGCTTCAAATTTCTCTTGTTGCCCGACTACCTGGTTTCAAAGGTCGATTGCCTCCATAATTGGAGGACACGCAGTACTAGAGATGCTGTCCTATGGAAGGTAATTTTGATCAACAAAAAAAATCATCCTTTGGCTCATAGACATAGTATTTGTAATGCCCTACCTCCTTAGAGTCGTTACTAAGTGAGTTTAAAACATGCAATTAACTCGCTAATCGAGGTTTTAGGTTATAGACGTAGCTAAACTATAATAATAGTCATATTATTTGAAAATGTAATCATTCATTGAAATAATAAAGCCTTATACATTTGTGTTCCCAAAATACTGTTTAGAAATATTTACAACTCAAAATATAACTAAAGTCGACTACACGACAAAATTAGGCTTAATACACATCATCTCCCAAGAAAACTCCACACAAGCAATCAACATATGCACAACTATCAATCATTATATAACAAAGCCGCCAACAGGCTAAACACATAATGGCCATGCCGTCCCATGCGCTTTATAGGCCCTGGGTTCGCAGTCTACACCGTGAGGATATCCCAGGTATCCAATAGGGGTCTCACCCTGGCAACTTGCACTCCGCGTGCTTAACGCTGCTCCCGACCCCTTGCCTTACTCGGCCTTACACTCCATGTGCTTGATGTCATTCCTGGCCCTTTGCCATATCCGTCCTTGCCATTCTTGGCCCTTGCCGTACATTTACAGATATGCAACACATAGCATAAACTTAACAAATACTTAAGCAAATACAAACATAAACAATAGGGCTAGGCCCTACATCATAATCACATAGGGTCGTGCCCTACAATACAAACCAGAGGGCCACACCCTGCTCTACGGGTACAACAGTTTTCTTACCTGTGTCCCAAGCTTCCCGAGCTCCGATATCCCGAGCACAATCCTCTATTCCGATCCTCGCTGAAAACCTAGTCACAACGTATCAACAACATCCATCCATCAAGTTCTAATCCATTAAATATCTTTTGGTTATAATTCTAGACTCTGGGACCTTGAATTCTATCAATTCAGGTGATAAAATCCATCCCGAGCCTAAACCTTCTCAGGGTCCAAAAGCCCACTAAGTGTCGTGGCCCCAAGGCCTTGTGCCGCGGCCCACCTCTACCTGAAACCCAGCTGCCCAGTTTAGCCTATGCGCGTCGCGGCCCAACCTATAGGGTGTCGCGGCTTGCCCCTCTTCCTGGCCTCCCAACCGTTCTAGAGGGCTGCGGCTCACCAAGAACAATGCCACGACCCGACCCTTCGAAGCCAGAAAAATCCCCCATTTTCAAAACTAAAACCTAGCCAATTTACCCCCAATATCAATCTAACAACTCAATTTAATGACCACAAAAGTTCTACAATAGTCCCAACAACACAACCTAACAAAAAGCTAGCTTAAAACCTCATCAAATCCCAAATTTAATCTTCAACTTCAAAGACTTAAGAAGGCTAAAAACTCAGCCAATAAGTACAGAATCTAAAGTCTAAAATCACAGTTCAAGGCGTACCTTATCCTCTGCTTGAATCCACAAGTTGAAACTGAGCTAATCCCCAAATTTAGAGTTCGAATTCCTTGCTTAATCTTTAATGTTTCCCTCGGTAAGGTTTAGAGAAAATAAGAGAGAGAGGAAAGGGAGATAGGGTCGGTTGCCAAGTTTCTCAGTGTTTCCTAAGTTTTGTTTTACTTATCCTAGGTCACTTAAGTTACCTTCAAGGCTCGGGGTACCAAACACATCCCCGAGGGGAAAATGGTAAATTTCCCCGATATTCCCACCTATACATTCTAACTTCAAATATATCTCCAAATATTTATTTTCATAACCTCATAACCCAATAAAATGTATAATGCCCAAATTACCCCCCGACTCGCCCCAAGTCGGGTTTCGGGTCCCGTTGTGACTTCCTAGCTAAACTGCTCCCTAGGACTGTCTCGGATCATGCATCTCAAATATATCACCACTCGCACGTGGTAAGGAACATAATAATCACAAATATTGCATTTATTCCCTCAACGGGCTAAAATTACAAACATGACCCTAATAACCAAATAGGGCCCACATGCATATTTAATTCACATAAACATGCATCTCTAATCACATACTCATAAAATTCACATATTAAAATAATAACTCACTTATTGCCCTCCAGGCACGTTAATCAAGGCCCTAGGAACTATTAGCAAATTTGGGACGCAACAACTATCCCCTCCCTACAGAAATTTCGTCCTCAAAATTACTTGAATAACTTGGGAAACCGCTCCTGCATATCTGATTCAAGTTCCCACGTCGCCTCCTCAACTTTACTACTGTTCCTCCATAGCACTTTCACCAAGGCGATGGTCTTGCTCCGCAAGACTTTATCCTTCCAGTCAAGAATCTAAATCGGCTTCTCCTCATATGATAAATCATGGTCTAGCTCCAAGTTCTCATAACTCAGTACAGGTGTAGAATGTGATACATACATCCGGATCATGGATATGTGAAAGACATCATGAACCCTTGATAGAGTTGAAGGCATTGCCAATCTGTAAGCTACCTCTCCAACCCGTTCCAGAATCTCAAAGAGGCCAACAAACCTAGGGCTCAGCTTGCCCCGAACACCAAACCATTTCACTCCTCTCAAAGGTGATACCCTAAGGAACACATGGTCACTGACTTGAAACTCTACGCCCCTGTGTTTCAAGTCTGAATAGCTCTTCTGGCGACTCTGGGAGGCGAGCATTCGAGCTCTAATCTTTTCAATTGCCTCATAGGTCCTCTGAACCATCTTAGTACCTAAGTACCTTCTTTCACCCATCTCATCCCAATGGATAGGTGATCTACACTTCCTCCCATATAACATCTCATACAGATCCACCCCGATAGTCGCCTGGTAACTGTTGTTGTATGAAAATTCAATCAATGGGAGATACTTACTCCAAGATCCCCCAAAATCTAATGCACAAGCTCGTAACATATCCTCCAATATCTAAATCGTCTTCTCAGACTGCCCATCCGTTTGAGGATGATAAGCAGTACTAAACAGTAACTGCATGCACATAGCCTTCTGTAGACTCCCCCAAAACATGGAGGTGAAAGTGGGGTCCCTGTCAGATACTATCGACTTCGGAGCCCCATGAAGTCGAACAATTTCCTTCACATACAGCTCAGCATACTGCTCCATGGTATAAGTACTCCTGACAGGGGCGGACTTGGTATACCTATCCACAAACACCCATACTAAATCATGCTGTCCCACGGTTTTCGGCAAACCAACCACGAAGTCCATGGTGATATCCTCCCACTTCCACTCTGGAATCCCTAGAGGCTAAAATAACCATGTTGGCCTCTGATGTTTAGCCTTTGCCTGCTGACAATTTAAGCACTTGGCCACATAATCCACCACGTCCCTCTTCATTCTCGACTACCAATAGAAGGATCTCAAATCTTGGTACATCTTCATCCTACCTGGATGTAAAGAATAGGGAGTGGTATGAGATTCATGCAAGATCTCTCATCAGTTATCAGAATCCATTGGAACACAGATTCAACCTTTGTACTTCTGTAATCCCATCTTCGAGATAGAAAAGCCCTTAGCTGCTTCGACTAAGATACTCTCTCTGTGCCCTCTCAACTGGGGATCCTTCCCTTGTGCCTCCTTGACCGTCTCAAGGAGTGTAGACTAAAGAGTGATGTTGGCTAGCTGACCAACCACTAACTATATAACCGCTCTACCCATTTCCTCAGCTAACTTATCAGATATCTGCCTCAAACTGAACAATTATCCAGGTCCCTTCCGACTCAATGCATCAGCCACTACAGTAGCCTTCCTAGGATGGTATAGGATATCACAATCATAGTCATTTACCAATTCTAGCCACCATCTCTGGCACAGATTCAGATCCTTCTGAGAAAAGAAGTACTACAAACTCTTATGGTCGGTGTGTATTTCACACTTTTCACCATACAAATAATGTCTCCAAACCTTGAGTGCAAATACCACCGTTGCCAACTCCAGATCATGCGTGGGATATCTTTGTTCGTACTCCTTTAGCTGTCTCGATGCATAGGCTATCACCTTTCTATCCTACATCAGCACACACCCTAAACCCTGTTTGGAAGCATCACAATAAACCACAAACTTCTCATTGTCTGTCGGCAGACACAACATTGGGCGGCGATCAGTCGCCGCTTTAATTCCTTGGAACTGTTCTCACACTCGTCTGTGCACACATACTTAGTTTTCTTCCTCATTAATTCAGTCAACGGTGTGGCTATCCTGGAGAACCCCTCAACGAACCGCCGATAATACCCTGCCAATCCCAGAAAATACCTAACTTCCGGAACACTGCTCGGTCTAGGCCAATCTCTCACTGCCTCAATCTTACATGGGTCAACCAGAATCCCCTCCGTACTGACAATATGGCCCAGAAACGTGACTTGCGGTAGCCAAAACTCACACTTGTGAACTTAGCATATAACCTATGCTTTCTCAACCACTACAATACCAGACGTAAATGCTGCTCATGCTCTGTCTCTGACTGGGAATACACCAGTATGTCGTCAATAAACACAATCACGAACTTGTCCGAATAGTTCTTGAAAACTCTATTCATCATGTCCATAAAAGCTGCTGGGGCATTGGTTAATCCAAAGGACATAACCAGGAATTCAGAGTGTCCATATCTTGTGCGAAAAGTGGTCATTGGTATGTCCTCCTCTTTAATCCTTAACTGATGTTAACCTAATTGGAGATCATTCTTAGAAAACACGGTCTTTCCCTATAGCTGGTCAAATAAATCATCGATCCTAGGTAATGGGTACTTGTTCTTAATAGTCAACTTGTTCAGCTTTCTGTATTCAATACACATTCTTAAAGATCCATCCTTCTTCTCAACAAACAACACTGGAGCACCCCATGGAGAGAAACTAGGTCTGGTGAACCCCAAATCCAGTAACTCCTGCAACCAGAATCTTCAATTCCTTTAACTCTGCCGGAGCCATTCTGTAAGGTTTCCCAGATACTGGCTCCGCCCCTGGTGCCAACTCTATAACAAACTCGATCTCCCACTGTGGCGACAATCCTGGCAAGTCTGTTGGAAACAAATCTTGAAACTCACATACCAATCTTGTCTCACACGGTCCAACCGACACAACCCTAGACATATCCACAATGTTTGTTTGGAATCCTATGCAACCTTCCTGCATTAGTTCTCTAGCCTTCAGTGCTGAAATCATAGGTACTCACGGTCCACTAACTCTCTCCACAAATACAAAGGGTATCTCCCCTTCTAGTTCAAAAGTCATTCTGTGCTTGGAGTCAATTCTCGCCCCACATTTCGATAACCAATCCATCCCTTGGATCATATTGAAGTCATCCATCTCAAACTCAATCAAATCAACAGACAACTCCCTACCATCTATCTCTACTAGCAATGCTCAAATCCATCTCGTAGAGACTACCAATTCCCCAGTTAGCAACAAAGTCTGAAAACCCCTAGCATACAAATCACTAGGTCTACCCAGCTAATGTATCACTCTAGCACACAAAAATGAATAAGTAGCTCCTGTGTCAATTAATGTAGTATAAGAAGAACCAGCCTTAGTCACAACCGAGGGGCTAGCCTCAGCCTCAGTCTGAGTCAAGGTGAATACTCCGGCAGGAGTGAGCCTGTCGCCCTGCTTCGGCTCCTCTTTCCTGACATGTGGGTAGTCCTTCTATAGATGATTTATACTCCCACAGATAAAGCAGGCCCTAATCCTGGATTCTCCCTGATGTCATCGTCTGCAACGGGAACACGCTGGGAAACTCCTTCAGTTGTCACTTCCGCCCTAACGGCTGCTAAAAGCATCTACGGACTTTCTCTTTTGTTCACTGGGGCCACTCTCTGAGAAAAGGGAGATAGGGTCGGTGGCCAAGTTTCTGAGTGTTTCCTAAGTTTTTTTTTACTTATCCTAGGTCACTTAAGTTACCTTCAAGGCTCGGGATACCAAAAACGTCCCCAAGGGAAAAATGGTAAATTTCCCCGATATTCCCTCCTATACGTTCTAACTTCAAATATTTCTCCAAATATTTATTTTCATAACCCGATAACCCAATAAAATGTATAATGCCCAGAATATCCCTCGACTCGGGTTTCGGGTCCCGTTGTGACTTCCTAGCTAAACCGCTCCCTAGGACTGTCTCGGATCGTGCATCTCAAATATATCACCACTCGCACGTGGTAAGGAACATAATAATCACAAATATTGCATTTATTCCCTCAAAGGGCTAAAATTACAAACATGACCCTAATAACCAAATAGGGCCCACATGCATATTTAATTCACATAAACATGCATCTCTAATCACATACTCATAAAATTCACATATTAAAATAATAACTCACTTATTGCCCTCCAGGCACGTTAATCAAGGCCCTATTAGCAAATTTGGGACGCTACAGTATTCATCCTCAAGATAATATTCATCCTCTAGTGGCAGATCAATATCCTCCATCGCTGGAGGATCCGTGACAGAGGGAAGATCATTTTACCTCTCATCCCGTAGAGGCAGATTGGGATTCACTCGAGATCGGTTTCTCGTGTCTACCATGTCGAGGCTTTTTTTTTTCTAGTTTTCTACAGCTCTCGATGAAGGAACCAAAAGATTGACCGAATTTTCTATCAAGTTTAAAAAATAGAAAAGAGGTAGTAGAAAGAAATACAATCAATACAGAAACAAATTTTTATGTGGTTCGGCCATTAACGATGCCTCGTCCATGAGTCACTTCTATTAAGGAAAGCTCATTGGAATCACAAGCTTTATAGGGTTTTATAACTTGAGTAGATGATTTTCTTGCTTCAAGGTCAAAATGGAAGTCCAAATCTAGGGTTTCGGATCCTTACAAATGACCCATTCATGCCCTATTTATAGGTGGCATCATGGAAACCAATGGGCTATCAACCATTGTAATAAAATGTTTACATTCATTTCCCCCTTTTGTGGGGATTATCCATTACTGGATTAATATCCCATATGTATCATTAAGTTACAGGCATGATTGGGTGGTCTTCTATCCTAAAAAGGTGATGGTTCTTTAAATCATAATGGAATGCTACCTGAGACCACTTGTCCAATCAAGTCCACGTAGGGCCTATCCTTTGTGGTCCCTAAATCTCCAAAAATCTCGCTAGACTGTTAGCAAGGTTCCTCGAGCACTTCGAGAAGTTGACGTGAAGGCTTTCTTCCAAGACCTATTCTCGGGGACTTCCCGAGATGTTATGCCAGGGGGACTCACGGAGGGTTCCGAAATCGGATGCTTGGTTGCTCAGATACGGATGATTCCTTGGCAGGGTAATCCTTCCCTAACGACTTTTTAAGAGATGTGCCATGCATGTGGCCACCTGTTGAGTTTTCTTGACATGGACGCTTGGCCAAAAAAGGCCTGGAACAAGTTTATTTAGGATTTAAATTTGATGTTTTAATTCGGGGTTGATTTAGTATTTAAGTTTGATTTAGAATTGATTTTCTTTTATATTTGTGTTTATGATATTTAATTTTGTTTTGTTTGATTAAAAATATTTTGTAATGTTTTCAGTTGACCACATTTTTTGCAAATGGCGAGTAGATACAAAAACAACAGAAAGTAAGATTGCGCTGAATAGAAAATAAATGACACAGAAGAATTTATAGTGGTTCAGCCCCAAAGAAATGGTAATACCCTAATCCACTTGGTATTTTAATATATTCTAACCTACACTTAAGATCAGATGAGCGTTGGCCTACTGAGTTTCTTAAGTGAAAGCAGTAAATATAGAATCTCTTTTTAAAGAATACAAGCTTTTCTCTTAAAGTTCCCCAAAATTTCCAAAAGCCCCTGAATGATCCAAGCGGTACTCCATGTACACAAGCCCCCACGTAGTGATTCACTATAAACCTCAGTACTTCTTGTATCCCAACTTCCAAAAAATGACTTTCAGGGTTCTCCTGCCTTTTCAAACAACCCACGGTTGTATTTTTCAAGCTACAAAAATGGAGGTTACCCATTTCCCAATTCGTGGGATAATGGGATAGATGGAAAGAAGAAAATAATAAATGTTTTAGGGTAATAGAGAGTTCCCACTTTGGGCTTATAAATAGGCCCCACAATTTCTTTCTTTTTTCTCACGATATTCTTAAAGATAAACACACTAGAAAAAAACAAGCTCCATTTTCTCCCCTTTGACGATTCTTCTCCAAATTTGGAAGTGCCCCATTTTCTTCAAGGCAATTAGAAACATACTCCAACAAATCAAGAGTGCTTCCATCATTTTGTGTAAGTTTCTTTCAACTTGGCCTTCATTTTCAAGCGTTTTAGCTTAAAAAATATGCACAAACATTGTTTATAAACCATAAAACCCGAAAGCTCTTATTTGTGTATTTTTTGGAAATTTTGTGGTGAATATGTGTTGGAATGGTACTTTTGTGACATTTTGATGTTGTTTAGGATTTGGGTCTATTTTTCCTCCAATTTCATTAAATTTTGAGGAAAAAATATTATTTCTCATCTTTCTTTACACTTTCGGTGTAACGACCCAACTATTTCTAAGACCTTGGACCATTAAAACTACTAGACATAGCCATTATTTTTGAGAAAACATACATAAGGAATATTCATAACTTTATTAAAAACTCCAAAGTAATTATTAAAATACATAAATGAGCGATATGGGATCCTATTGTTTCAAAATAAAACATAACTTTAAATTAAAAGAAGTTGTTTACAAAGCTAAATGCGGAATATACAGAAAGACATAATTTTAAGAGACTAAAAATAACGTCTTCCTCGAATTGTCACACAGTCCATTAAATCCCTTCATCCTTAATACACAAGCCGAGCTACCAAGGATCCTTCCGCCACCATATCTATTCTCCTACATCACATTAAAAATAAAGGAGTGAGCCTAATGCCCAAAAAGGAAAATCTACTAACACATATAAGCATAGAACTATATCATAAACATATACTATAAAACATGACTATACAAACATCTATTACAATGGCCATCATACTTCTTGGGGCTTGCTAGCTACGCTATCATATGCCCATAAATTTATGGAGCTTGTTATCTAAACAAGTCATATAAATTGATGGGGCTCATTATCTAAACAAACCATATGCCCAAGGAATATATTATTGGGGCTTGTTATTTAAACAAGTTATATGCTTGTTATCTAAACAAATTATATGCTTGTTATCTAAACAAATTATATGCTCAAGGTCTAAAAACATATTATACATATATCATAGCACAAACATATCAAAACATAAATCACATAAGATCTATCATATTTTCCTCACCAACACTAGGATATTTGAGAACAAGGACGGGATTTGGAACACTCCCAAAACCAACAATAAGAATGGTGAGTATTTCTAAAGAAAAGAGATGATAAAGAAGAGAACTAAACCACCAAGAAGAAGCTTACCGAAAAGAAACCTTAAGTTCAAAGAACTTAAATACCTAACCAAGAATCAAAAACAACAAGTTAGGATTTGAGTGAAGAAAACTAAAGAACCATATAGAAATGAACATAAGAATAGGAATACCTTTGGATGTACTAGAACTGATCTATACTCGATATTGAAAACACACTATACCTCACTTCCCAAGTGTTTATAAAGCTTAAGATGATAAAGCTTTTATCCCAAACCTAAGTGTATCACTCTATAGTAACTCTAGCAACTTGAAGGCTCTGAACACAGTTTGAAGAATGGGAAAAATGGCTGGGTATAGGTCCTATTTATAGAGTTCAAGGAGTGAAAATATCTCCTTTTAGCTTGAATAAAAATAATTAATATTAAATGAAAAATATTTGAATATTCGTTCAACAGGTGCTTAAGACTCGGTCAAAATCGTTCAGAGACAACTCAAGTGGTTAAGGGATGAATCAAGCTCATATTCTACGATGTTTGAAATTATGGTCCTAGGGCCGATATATCGCCTGGCCCTATGTCCCGAGTGATCATGGTTTCGATCGTGCGAAATCGACGTGATTTTTGTATCTCCCGTGTGGCGATATATCCCCCTTATAGCATGATATATCGGCACACGTTGAAATATTAGACATGTAATTGCACTTTATCAGCTTAATTTGAATAGGATAAACAGCTTTGACTGAGTCATAATACGATCTTAAAGCTGCTGGAAGGTTCTAGAGCTTCTAGATCTTTCTTTTTAATTAAACTATTCAACAAAATACTTAAATCCTTAATAAACATGCACACAAGAAGTGTCATGATAGTTCTATCTAAACCTTATAGTATAATAAAAGACATCTTTATAATGAGTTATATGAATCAAACCTTATGTTATATTTAATATTCTTAAACTACAGGTTAAACTTATAAAATCTATAGGTTCTGCTACGAGTTTCCAACTAAGTCCCAACTTGAACCAAAATCCACAGTACCTATCACACTATATACTAATACTAACTACAACTATTACTACTACTATCTAGCTAGCTAAGTAAACATTCTGGGACTCTACAATTCTCCCCTACTTAAAAGAATTTCGTCCCCGGAATTTACTTACCAAACAATTCTGGATACCGGGCTAACATGTCTTCCTCCAACTCCCACGTTGCCTCCCGTTCAGAACTATTACTCCATAGGACCTTGACTATCGGAATACTCTTGGATCGTAACTCCTACATCCCTCTATCTAGGATGTAACCGGTCGTTCCTCATAACTCAAGTCTTTCTGGAGTGCTATCGTATTGTACTTGAGCACGTGAGATGGGTCTGACACATATCTACTTAACATCAAGATGTGGAACACATTGTGGCCATCTGCTAGAGCTGGCGGTAGGGCTAATCTATATGCAATTGCTCCCACTTTGTCCAATATCTCAAATGGACCTATAAACTAGGGACTAAACTTGCATTTCTTCCCAAACCGCTTCACACCATTCATAGGAATATCTTTAGGAAGACTTGATCTTCGACTTTGAATTCCACATCACGTTGCTTGGCATCCGCATAACTTTTCTGACAGCTTTGAGCACGAGCATACATATTCTAATCAGCGCTATTTCTTCCTGAGCTTTTCTAACAGCTTCGGGACCAAGAAGTTGCCTTTCTCCTACCTCGTCCCAATGTAACAGCGATCGACACCTTCTTCCATAAAGTAACTCATAAGGTGCCATCCCAATCGTTGACTAGTATCTATTATTGTAGGAGAATTCTATCAGTGGCAAGTACTTACTCCATGATCTTCCGAAATCAAGTACACAAGCGCGCAACATATCTTCTAAAATCTATATGGTACACTCGGACTGACCGTCTGTCTGAGGATGAAATGGTTTGCTAAGACTTAACTTGGTACCCATGGGTTGCTGCAAGCTTCCCCAAAATCTCGATGTAAATACAGATCCTCTATCGGATACTATTGTCTTAGGGATTCCATGCAGTCATACTATTTCTTGGACATAAACATCTGCGTATTGATCTACTGTATATGAAGTCTTGATAGGCAGGAAATGAGCTGACTTAGTTAGTCTATCTATTACTACCCAAGCCGAATCATGCTGCTTATTTGTTCGTGGCAAACCCGTCACGAAATCCATGGCTATATCGTCCCATTTCCATTTTGGAATGCTAAGTGGATGCAATAAGCATGCAGGCCGCTGATGTTCTGCTTTCACTTGCTGGCACACTAAACACTTAGACACAAATTCCACTATATCTTTCTTCATTCCTGGCCACCAATATTGCCTTAATGTCGTGAGTCATCTTGGTCGACCATGGGTGAACTGAGTATGGGGTATTGTGCGCTTCTTCTAAAATCTTCATCTTAATCCCTTGATCATTCGGCACGCATACCCGATCCTTATATCTCAAGAACCCCTATCCTGATATCGAGAAATATGTGGCCTTGCATTCTTTAACTGCATCCATGTGTGCTACTAATGTGTCATCATGCCCTTGCCCAATCTGTATTTGTTATAACAGACTTGACTGGATAGACAAGTTAGCCAACTTACTGATGACTACTTCTATTTCGGCACTGATCAGCTCCACCCGTAGCGGCTTTTCTATTCCAGCTAGTGCTGCTAGACTTCCATAACTCTTCCTACTTAGTGCATCAGCAACTACGTTTGCCTTTCTCGGGTGGTATAGGATTTCTCAATCATAATCCTTCACTAGTTCTAACCACCTGCGCTGCCTCATGTTGAGCTCCTTCTGAGTGAAGAAATACTTTAGGTTTCTGTGGTCCATATAAATCTCACACCATTCTCCATAAAGATAATGGCGCTAGATTTTCAACGCAAAGACCACCGCTGCTAACTCCATATCGTGTGTTGGATAGCATTGTTCATACTCCTTCAGCTGCCTTGAGGCGTAGGCTATCATCTTATCATTCTGCATCAGCACACAACCCAACCCTTGCTTCGATGCATCGCAGTAGACTACAAACTTGTTGTTGGGTGTCGGTACACAAAGTACTGGTGCTGAGCACAACTTATCTTTAAGCAACTGGAAGCTCTCTTCACACTTATCAGTCTAGTTGAACCTTTGTTGTTTTCGGGTCAGGTTGGTAAGCGGAGTGGCTATCTTAGAAAAGCCCTCTACAAACCTCCGATAATAACCTGCTAATCCCAGAAAGCTTCTTACCTCTAATGCGTTCTTTGGTCTTGGCTAATCCTTCACAGCCTCTACCTTAGATGGGTCTACAGGAACTCCGTCCTTACATACAATATGGTTAAGAAATGCTACTTGTGAAAGCCATAATTCACACTTCTTGTACTTGGCGTAAAGTTGATGCTCTTTCAATCGTAACCAGGTCATCCTTAAAAGTTCCTCATGTTCAATTTCGTCCTTCAAGTACACAAAAATATCGTCGATGAATACTGCAACAAATTTATCCAAGTAGTCCTCGAAGACCCTATTCATTAAATCCATAAACACTACTGGAGTGTTGGTAAGACTGAAAGACATAACTAGAAACTCATAATGCCCATAACGAGTTCTAAAAGCTGTCTTGGGAATATCCTATTCCCGCACCTTGAGCTGATGATACCCTGACCGTAAATCAATCTTTGAAAACACAGTCGCGCCTCAGAGTTGGTCAAACAAGTTGCCAATCTGGGGTAGCGGGTACTTATTCTTAATCATCACCTTATTCAGTTCGCGATAATCTATGCACATCCGCATGCTTCCATCTTTTTTCTTCAGAAATAAAACCGATGCTCCCCATGGTGAATGGCTCGGTCTAATGAAACCCAAGTCTAAGAGTTCTTGTAACTGCATCTTTAACTGCTTGAGTTCGGTAAGTGCCATTCGGTATGGTGTCTTGGAGATAGGCTCAGTGCCCAATACTAGTTTGATTGTGAAGTCAATTTCCCGAGTCGGCGGCAACCCTGGTAAGTCGTTAGAAAATACTTCTGGGAATTCTTTTACAATGTGGACGTCTCCAACTTTTAGTGTTGTTTCCTTTACCACATCTGTGATGCTGGCTAAGAATGCTTGACATCCTTTTTCAGTCATCCTCTAAGCTTTGAGAGATGAAATAAGTGGTGTGCGTAGTCCTAAAACTTTCCCCATATAGCATAGTCTCTGACCGTCAGAAGTCTCGAACATCACTTTCTTGCATTTGCAGTCGATGGTTGTGCCATGCCTTGCTAGCCAATCCATGCCCAGTATCACGTCAAAGTCTTTGATCTCTAGTTCTATCAGGTCTCCTTCTAGTTCTACGTCCTCAATTTTGATCGGTACGCCTCACACTATCCGTGATGATAGGACTACTTTAACCATAGGCAATTCTGTTATAAACCTAGTTTTAAATCTTTCACAAGGTTTGTCTAATTTCTCTATCATTCCTAACGAGATATACGAGTGAGTGGCTCCCAAATCAAATAATACTGAACATACATTATTGAGGATAGGAATCTAACCTGTGACCACTTTATTGCTAGCATCAGCTTCTCCCTGGGTTAAGGCAAATACCCTGGCAGGAACCATCTTGTTGTCCCTTTTCTCCTTTGGCTTGAGCTAGGGACATTGCCTCCTTTGGTGACCTTCCTAACAACAGTTGAAGCTTCCCTTGGTGTTTTCATGACACTTTCCAGGATGTTTCTTTTGGCACTTAGAGCATTGCGGGTATTCTACATAACCCGACTTATTGCCTCCATTGGTTATCTGTGCTCTATTATCATTATCGGACTGCTTGTTGTCAGGATGCTGTCTCTTCTGACCATCATTATTGTTGCTGGACTGATGGTTGTTGTGGTTATTGTTCCGACCATTCTGAGGTTGACCCTGTTGTTTAGGCTTAGGCTTACTGGCCTCCTTTTTACTAACATTCGCCTGAAGCCTTTCTACTTCTATTGTTGTTTCTAGAACATCTGCATATGTAGTATTTCCCAGGTTTGCTAGCTTAACCCCTTGCTCAATCTTTGGTCGAAGTCCTCTAACAAACTTTGTCACCCTCAAAAAGTCAGTTGGAACCATTTCTGGTGCAAACTTAGCTAATCGGTCGAACTGTCGAGCATACTATGCTACTGATAAGTTCCCTTGCTTTAGACTAGCGAACTCCTCAACCCTTGTGGCGATGACTACTGAGTTGTAGTACTTTTTGTGGAACAGCTCCACAAATCTGGTCAAAGTCATGGTGGCGACATCGTGAGTCTGCTGAACTAAGTCCCACCATATCCTAGCATCTTTCTTAAGCAGAGACGAAACGCAGGATATGCAGTTTGCGTTGCCAAGATTCATGTGCGCTAAGATTGGCTCCACATTTCTGAGCCATTCTTCCGCCTCAAAAGGGTCTGTTTTCCCTTCAAAGTTAGGAGCGTGGTTCATACGAAACTGCTCGTAGGTTGGCTCCATGTGCTGAGCTGGGTATGGCGCATAGTTCGCCATTGTCCATCCCCCATATGGACTAACTTGTTGGGATGTTGGAACCATTTGCTGAGGTTGTGGTTGCAGCGGAGGCAGAGGCTGAGTCTGAGGCTGAGCTTGTTGTCACTGTTGCTGCAGTAATTCCTTCACTTGTTGTCGAAGTCTGGCAATTTCTATGGTGCTCTTAACCGGCGGTGGCGGTGCACTTTGGTTAGCAGCAGCTTTGGTAGCACGCACTCCCCTTCTGCGAACTGGAGGGGCTTCATTGTTCTCAGGAGTGGCGTTGGATGCATTGGCATTGGTGCGAGCAGACCTTCTGAGTGACATCTTCAGCAGAGTTCTAACAATCGTTCCTAATAGGCTATAAAATAAAACTTAATCTAAGCAAACATAACTCAGACCTATTAATTATGATTTTTTATGAAAATAATTATATAAGCCTTCTTTTAATTAGGGTGTGTTTCTATACTTAGAAAAATAAGCCATCTTTATTATTTTCTAAGTGTGTTTCTAATCATCCTATATGACTTATTTCTCAGGCTCGAAACTCGTCGTTGTTCCAAAGTTAACCATATTGAGGGAGGGTTGGGATCAGTAAAATCGTTCCCACTACTATGGCCCCCTAACTCTCAATATAGAACCAGGTCCATTGATTTGTATCTACCCTCACTGAACCAGGTCATTATTTATTAAATTTATAATTTATTATGATTGCAAAAGAAAATCAAACTTATACATGTCATGAAAATAACAATGATATTTATTTGGAAAAAGGTTTTCACTAAATACAATCATAAATGCAAAAACAAATAAATTAAATAAAGAAACTAATCTATTCTAAAAATCGGGATCTTCTACATCTGGTCCTTCATCTAACATATCATCATAAATCTCCTCATAGTCATCATTATCTTGAGCCTCAAAATGCCCTCGAGGAAAATTCGTAAAGATTCTATGTTTTTTATCATTTGTAAATTGGAATTCCATTTTAGAAGTGAATCTAAGTATGAGAAATAATATCTCATAGCTACCGATAATTCATCTTCATCATCTATAGTCTCCCATATATCTTCTAAAGCTGCAATTATAGTAGGATAATCTTTAAAAAGTCTAATCACTAAAACATATTGCTTCATTGCTCTCATCATGATTTGCTTAGTTGTTTGGAGGTGACCTATCTCCATGTCAAATAAGAGTAGTCTCTGAGTGATTCTTTCTAGCACTCCTACGGTATTTCTTGGCTCTCTAATTCTTTTCAAGGCTTTAATGGCTCGGATATCCTCATAGGTCAAGGCTCCATTCATTCTTAACTGAAAACATAAAGCTAAAATGTTAGCTAATCACATAGACATAATAACTAAAACATAAACACTTACATTGTCGGTTAGAATCGGAGCTTGAGTGTGTGTATCAAGGAGAACTTCATGCAAATGGACAATTGCTCTATACCAACTGTAATGACCCAACTATTTCTAAGACCTTGGACCATTAAAACTACTAGACATAGGCACTATTTTTGAGAAAACATATATAAGGAATATTAATAACTATATTAAAAACTCCAAAGTAATTATTGAAATACATAAATGAGTGGTATGGGATCCCATTGTTTCAAAATAAAACATAACTTTAAATTAAAAGAAGATGTTTACAAAGCTAAATGCAGAATATACATAAATACATAATTTTAAGAGACTAAAAATAATGTCGTCCTCGAATTGTCACGCAGTCCATTGAATCCCTTCATCCTTAATACACAAGCCGAGCCACCAAGGATCCTTCTGCCAGCATATCTATTTTCCTGCATCACATTAAAAATAAAGGAGTGATCCTAATGCCCAGCAAGGAAAATCTACTAACACATATAAGTATAAAAATATATCATAAACATATACTATAAAACATATGACTATACAAACATCTATTACAATGGCCATCATACTTCTTGGATCTTGCTAGCTAGGAAATCATATGCCCATAAATTTACGGGGCTTGTTATCTAAACAAGTCATATAAATTTATGTGGCTCGTTATCTAAAAAAATCATATGCCCAAGGAATATATTATTGGGGCTAGTTATCTAAACAAGTTATATGCTTGTTATCTAAACAAATTATATGCTTGTTATCTAAAAAAATTATATGCTCAAGGTCTAAAAACATATTATTCATAGATCATAGCACAAACATATCAAAACATAAAACACATAAGATCTATCCTATTTTCCTTACCAACACCGGGATATTTGAGAACAAGGACGGGATTTGGAACACTCCTAAAACCAACAATAAGAATGGTGAGTATTTCTAAAGAAAAGAGATGATAAAGAAGAGAACTAAACCACCAAGAAGAAGCTTACCAAAAAGAAACATTAAGTTCAAAGAACTTAAATACCTAACCAAGAATCGAAAAAAACAAGTTAGGATTTAAGTAAAGAAAACTAAAGAACCATATAGAAATGAACTTAAGAATAGGAATAGCTTTGGATGTACTAGAACCAATCTATACTCGATATTGAAAACACACTTTACCTCACTTCTGAAGTGTTTGTAAAGCTTAAGATGATAAAGCTTTTATCCTAAACCCAAGTGTATCACTCTATAGAAACTCTAGCAGCTTGAAGGCTCTGAACACAACTTGAAGAATGAGAAAAATGGCTGGGTATAGGTCCTATTTATAGAGTTCAAGGGGTGAAAATAACTCCATTTATCTTGAACCAAAATAAGGAATATTAAATGAAAAATATTTGAATATTCGTTCAACAGCTGCTTAAGACTCGGTCAAAAACGTTCATAGGCAAGTCAAGAGGTTAAGGGACGAATCAAGTTCGGATTCTACGACATTTGAAATTATGGTCCTAGGGCCGATATATCATCCACCCTAGGCGATATATTGCCTGGCCCTATGTCCCGAATGATAGTGGTTTTGATCGTGCAAAATCAACGTATTTTTCGTATCTCCCGTGTGGCGATATATCGCCCCTATAGCTGCAATATATCGACATACGTTGAAATATTAGACACGTAATTGCACTTTATCAGCTTAATTTAAATTGGATAAACAACTTTGACTGAGTCATAATACTATCTTAAAGCTGCTGGAAGGTTCTAGAGCTTCTAGATCTTTCTTTTTAATTAAACTATTCATCAAGATACTTAAATCCTTATTAAACATGCACACAACAAGTGTCATAACCTTATTAGTTCCATCTAAACCTTATAGTATAATAAATGACATCTTTATAATTAGTTATATTAATCAAACCTTCTGTGATAATTAATATTCTTAAACTATAGGTTAAACTTATAAAAGCTATAGGTGTTGCCACGAGTTTCCAACTAAGTCCCGACTTGAACCAAAATCCACGGTAACTATCATACTATAAACTAATACTAACTACTACTATTGCTACTACTATCTACCTAGCTAAGTAAACATTCTGGGACTCTACATTCGGGTTCATGGGTATAGTATGAACTTTGAAACTTCCATGAGAAGCTTTATAAACTATTGAAATTCCCTCTTTTTAATATTTTCGTTGTACTTCGCGAATAGAAAACTTTGTTTTCTCTTTCCGAGTAGTAAAATTGATTTTTAAAACACAACTCCTCAAAAATTTTGAGTAACCTGTTTCATATTGGCACCGATCGGGTATGCCACACTACCTGCTCGGGTGACGTCGTTTATACCGATTAGGTGGCATATCATTTACTTAAACGTCATTTCCAATTTCCCATTGGCGTTTTACCCTAATCAGTCATTGTTTTGTGCTACTCGATTGTTGTTAAGACCTCTTGGGTATCATTGATACTGCTCAGACACTATTGGATACCAATCGAATTTTATCTGTGCCGCCTAGTGTCGTTTGGTTTGCTCTGTTGTCGTGGATACTATTGAGATTCTACGTTCACTGCTCAGATTGATAATGTGTTGCGTAGATATTTCCCAATCCGAGAAGCTGCACTAGATGCTTTATTTTTATTGCTATCCACACATTTTCTTTTATATGAATAACCATTGTTAAAAATTTCCTGCTCGGAAAAACAAAATTTTTTTATTGTGGATGTCACTACTGGAAAATGATTTATGAATATCGTTGTCACTGCTCGGAAAATCTAAAAATTTTTCGTTGGGTAGTAAAAAAATTCTTACTTTGCACCTATTTTATGTTTGGTTTACTCACCTCCCCCATATATTTTTTAAATGAATCGTTTCTACTACAGGGGATGTGTCAACCAAACAGACTTCGATTCTTCATCTCCTAAGTCAAGTGATATCCATCCGAGCAGTGATTCTTCCTCCGAATCTCCTAGCAAACGTACTCGCGGGGACCATCTTCGTCACCTCAAGAAATTCTTCCCCGATCATCTTTATACTTCCTTCACAAAGAGTAGTTAAGCAACAACATCAACATCATCTGATGAGTGTAAAAGGACCAGTTGACTTCCCTAAGCACTGGACCCCTAAATAGCTCGTCGGGCAGTAGAGAAGGTAGTAGAGCGAGAGTCTTTTGTGGGAGAATGCCTAGTAGAAGAATTTGAGACAGAAGCCTGTTCAAGACCTCTCCGCCTAGTGCGAAAAGCCAGTAGACCAAAGAAAAAGATTGCCCAAACTGTTGCAAGACAGATTCAAAGTGTTGTTGTACTCAAACCAAGGAAAGAAGAAGATCGTGTGCATCTTGGTTTGTAGCTAAAGCCTCCAAATTGAATCCTAAAGTTATCGAGAGATACTCCCAGACTTTGGGCCTTGAAGGAGTGAGCTTGATATGTCCTCGCTCTGACCAGATTGGCAAATACCCTGAAAGAGTTTAATGTGCCTGGTTAAGATACCACATCTATGCAGGAGCCACTATCCCTCTGCATCCTTTCTTACGATTAGTGGTAGATTATTTCAATTCCCTAGTTCAAATAGCTCCAAACGGGATACAAGCCCTGTTTACTCTGTATATTCTTTATCATCTCCAGGACTGGAGTCCACCCACTCCTCATGAGGTACACTACTTGTTCGACTTTAGGACTAATCCTCCCATCAGTACACAAGTTTTTTCCACCTTTATCATAGGCAACTAGAGATTAAGTACTTGCATGGCATTGCCCATAAATCAAACCCTGGAAATTATTATATGGAATACTTTCTTACTTCAGACCACTCCCGACTATTCCACCGACCACTCCCGACCAGGGTGATGCATGCCCGAACAGATTTTGTTGCCAACATGCCCATTGATGAGAAGGATGTTGAGCAGCTAGTCAACTTTGATAACCTTAGATTGACAAAGTTTGTAACAGTCAGAATCCCATGATCCGAAGGGGGAAAGACCGGGTAAGAGTTTTGCAATCCCACATCGCCTGGGGAAGGTCAAGTATGATGATTCTAAGATTGTGTAGGTATGGGACAACATAGTTGAAAATGGCTTAAATGGATTGATAGGTACTACCTATGCCAACAAGGTGCATCTTCTTTTTGGTAGCCCATCACTTGAGAACTCCAAAGTTAAGCGTGCTTAACATGGAGTAGTTTCATGATGGGTGACCTCATGGGAAGTTTTCCCACAAAGCGTTCGAGCAAGGGAAAAACACGCTGGAAAGACTCTTGTTGGTTTGCATGGCCAGTCGTCATTCCAGGAAACAACCATAGTGACATGGGTGTTACAAATGGTATCAGAGCCTTAACCCAGCCGGAAGTGTGGCCGACAGGGACATCAGACCACTAAGGGGGTGGTGATTGTGATAGTCAAAATCCCATGATCCACAGGGAGAAAGACCGGGTAAAACCTGTGCAATCCCACATCGCCTGTGGAAGGTCAAGTGTGATGAATCTAAGACTGTGTAGGTATGGGACTACATAGTTGAAGATGGCTTAAATGGATTGATGGGTACTACCTTTACCAACAAGATGCATCTTCTTTTCGATAGCCCATCACTTGAGAGCTCCAAAGTTAAGCGTACTTGACCAAGAGTAGTCTTGTGATGGGTCACCTCATGGGAAGTTTTCTCAAGAAGCGTGCGAGTGAGGACAAAACACGGTGGAAAGACTCGTGTTGATTTGTAGGGCCAGTCGTCATTCTAGGAAGCATCCATAGTGATGTGAGCGTTACAAATGGTATCAGAGCCTTAACCTAGTCGGAAGTGTGCCCGGCAGGGACATCGGACCCCTAAGGGGGGGGGGTGATTGTGACAGTCAAATCCCATGAACATTAGGGGGAAAGATTGGGTAAAAGTTGTGCAATCCCACATTATCTTTGGAAGGTCAAGTGTGATGAATCTAAGACTATGTAGGTATGGAACTACACAGTTGAAGAGGGCTTAAATGGATTGATGGGTACGACCTATGCAAATAAGATGCATCTTCTTTTTCGTAGCCCATCACTTGAGAAATCCAAATTTAAGAGTGCTTGACTTGGAGTAGTCTCATGATGGGTGACCTCCTGGGAAGTTTTTCCAGGAAGCGTGCGAGTGAGGAAAAAACACACTAGAAAGACTCGTGTTGGTTTGCAGGGCCAGTCATCATTCCAGGAAGCAACCATAGTCCCGTGGGCGCTACAAATGGTATCAGAGTGTTAACCCAGCCAGAAGTGTGGCCGACGAGGACATCGGACCCCTAAGGGGGGTTGATTGTGACAGTCAAAATCCTGTGATATGGAGGGGGAAAGACTAGGTAAAAGTTGTGCAATCCCACATCGCTTGGGGAATGTCAAGTGTGTTGATTCTAAGACTGTGTAGGTATGGGACTACAAAGTTGAAGAGGGCTTAAATGGATTGATGAGTACTACCTATACCAACAAGATGCATCTTCTTTTCGGTAGCCCATCACTTGAAAAATCCAAAGTTAAGCGTGCTTGACCTGGAGTAGTCTCATAATGGTTGACCTCTTGGGAAGTTATCCTAGGAAGCGTGCGAGTGAGGACAAAACATGCTTGAAAGAGTCGTGTTGGTTTGCATGGCCAGTCGTCATTCTAGAAAGCAGCGATAGTGACATTAGTATTACAAGGTTGTTAAAAAACAACCACGACATTGGTGTGGGAAGTACTAATGATGAAGTAAACGCACCAAACCATTCGAATGCAGACGCCGAAGTAGTGACTGACCAGTTTTCTCCTGAGCCATCTTCCTAGTTAGGCCGACTAGGTGATCTTGTTATTAGAGAGCCTTTTCTTTAGGGGCCTTATCGCCCCACCTTTCATACCAGCCTTGGAAAAGGAAAGAGCATTGAAATCCTTAGAGAAGTCAGCTTGTCCTCGAAAGACGACGATGACATTTTTGATGAAATTTTGAACTTAGGTTTTTCTACTAATAATAACAATAATTTATCTTTTTCAAGATAAATCTGAAAATTATTCATGTCATGGTAGAATATTTTATTTATGTATAATTAATTCTTGTTTATACTAACTGGAAGTTTGTTTTACTTCTTTGCAGATCCAGACATGTTCAAGCACTTCAACACTCCCTCTTCCTAGAAAAGGAAGAATGGTGAAGGTAACACCGTGAATCCTCCAAGTAAGGTAGCGAGGACTTTCCAGACTGACCATGGGAGACCATTTGACCAGGTTGCTACTCTTCTGTGCTCGACTTCTCCACCTGTTCCACCTCCTGCCCCGAAGAGAACTACCCGACAAGGAGTCTTAAGTAAGGCCCTCCACCTTGCTGGTAAGTATGGCAAGGAGTTGTTCGACCAAACTGTTAACCACGAAAGGACCACTCACACCTTTGAAAATCTCACTCGGCAGAGCGTTGAAGTTTTCCTTAACATAGGCCTCACAGAACTAATGAGTGTAAAAGTATTTTATCATAAGAAGTGCGTACTTTCCTATTGATTGATCTTATACTATGTACTTTCTATTATTTCTTATTTGTAGGGACTTATCACACTTTTTCATGCTCAACGCCGAGCACTAGACTATAAAGAGTTGGTTCGGATTTTAAATGATCAATTAGTGGGTGCTCAGGCAATAATTGAAGGCCTGATTAAGTCTGAAAATGATCTCCGAGAAAAGATCGAGCAGGCACAGAAAACAGTAGTCGACTGGTATAGATCTCTGAAGGATTTGGCTAATGAGAATATCAACAAGACCCAGGTCATCAAGACATTAACTACCCAGAATAATCAAGAGAATGAAGAGTTAAAACAAGACAGAAAATCTAGGAAGAGATATTCTTCAACTGCTTCTATCAGATATGGAAGCTAAACATGCCTCTCACCCTTGATTTTCTTTCTGAAGAGGCAAAGGCTAAAGAGCTTGCTAAATGTGAAGCTAAAGCTGCTAGGAGGCAGTTCTTCCAGCTGATACAATGCCTTCTTCACCTGCCTTATCATTCCAGTTAGAGGAGGTCCTAGATGTTGATGATGGAGTTGAGCAGCAAGGCATGAGTACACCCGACTAGTGAGATTGGTACGTGACCAGTGAACTTTGTGTTTGCCCAATAGTTTACTTTTGGATGCTTACGAAAAGACAATTGCTGCTTCGCAACTTCTATATTTTTCTCATATGGTCAAGCTGTTGGCATTTACTTTACTTTACTTTTCTTTTCTCAACTTAAAAAATTCAAAGTCTTTTATGAATAGTAAAGTCTCTTTGATTTAGGCCTTATATATTTTTGCATGAGTACTTAGTTTTTTAACTTAGAAATTGTAGACATTTTTGAAGTCATTACTAAGTATACGTCCTCACACTCTTATTGTTCTAACTTTTTATGAGCATAACAATTGTTTTCACATAAATATTTGTTTCTACCTTCAAACTATGAAAAATTCTAAGTTACTTAAGTTTTTTACTTCAAAAATTTACAAGTCAGCCTAAAAACAAATATCTTATCCCCAAGTGATCGAGGGTTGAAAGATCCTTGGTGACTTGCTACTTGACTAAATCTGTTCGAGCATTTATTACTCGTGAAACACATAGAATATGGAAAATGGAACGTCTTAAATTACCTAGTAAGGCCTAGGGCCTTGATTAGGGATCATCATGGTAATATATGGAATTATATATTTATATGATATATTTGCGTATGATTATGTGATTATGTGAGTTATATGATAATGTAACTAGTTATGCATGTTTAGGAATATTAAATATGCATGTGGGCCCGTTTCTTATTAGACGGGCAATGTTCGTTATTTGCC
This sequence comes from Humulus lupulus, assembly GCF_963169125.1. NCBI lineage: Eukaryota > Viridiplantae > Streptophyta > Magnoliopsida > Rosales > Cannabaceae > Humulus > Humulus lupulus. The sequence goes on along the minus strand of NC_084797.1, from coordinate 106,527,665 downwards.
CCGTTAAGGGCATAATTGTATATATGTGATATATGTAAGAGACCACATTATTATGTGGGTTTATTTGGGTTACTCGGCATGAAACGATCCTAGGGACCAAGTTAGCGGGAAAGTCACAACGGGACCCAATACCCGACTCGGGGTGAGTCAAGGGGTATTTTAGGTATTTAGTATAGTATCAGGTTATCAGGTAATGGGAATGAATAATCGAGGATATATTTGGAATTAGTGAGATTCGGAGGGAATATTGGGGATTTTGACCATTTTTCCCTTGGGAACGTTTTTGGTACCTTGAGCATCGAGATTAGCTTAAGTAAACTTAAGCCTTGAGAAAACACAAAAAACACTTGAAGCAGCTCACCCAACCGACTCCTTCTCTCTTTCTCTCACAGTCTCTCTCAAATGTGAGTGAAGTTCTTGAGGAATTAAGGAGATTCTTGGCTGAAGACTTTGGAATTGAAGACTCGGGTTAGGATTCATGACTATTTACGGCTAGGAGAGCATCACTTACAACAGAGGTAGAGCTTTAATCCCTGTTTAGGTTAATGTTAGAACATGTTTTCCTTGAGCTTTAAGTGTTCTTGAGCTTGTAGCTCAAATGTTGGGTTTATGAGTTTTCAATCAGATTTTAAGTTGGGTTTAGTTGTTGGGGATATGTTGCATCGGTTATGTGGTTTTAGAATTGAATTGGGATGGTTTTGATTGAGTTGGTTGAAGAAAAAGTAGAGAAATTTTGGGTTCGTTGGGGCGGGCCGCGGCCTTGCTCTTGGGGTGTCGCGGCCCTCTTGAACCTAGGGGCCGAGGAGGGTGTCTGACGCGAAGGTGCACCGCGGCGCGTGTCCAGCGAGAAGGGAGGTTGAGGCCTCTGACTTGGGCGGGCCGCGCAGGTTCCTGGGGCTGCAACACTGAAGGGGTTTTGTGCCTCGTGAGGTTTTTTGAGTGTGGGAACTCAACCCTAAGGGATCGAGACCGGTTTAGTAGAATTTGAGGTCCCAGAGGCTAGGAATCAGTCCGGAAGCCTTTATTTTCTATTATTGATGGAATCCTATATTATGGATGTGACTAGGTTATTGGTAGAGGGCTCAGAACTAGGATTGTGTTCGAGGGTCATTCTTATTTTAGGCTATACTCGGACATGAGGTAAGAAAACTGCACCCAATACGTGATATATGTGATTAGGGCTTAACCCGACTGTTCATAATAGTTATGAATAGGGCTTGGGTCCATGAGAATGATTATGTTTAAGTTATCGATTCATTTGTTGATTAAACATACTTGAATAGTTTGTACCTGATTAAGTGTTACATGTCTGATCACATGGTTTATGTAGCTAGGGCTAGGCCCCGTTAAGGAGCATGGTTATTACTATGTTTGTGATTTCTTGACAATATATTATGATTAATATGTATGCATGCTTGTATTATTGAAGTATGCCTATCTATATCTATTTTTCCATTTGTATATGAATACCTGATTCAAGGCTTGACTTATTAGTCAAGGACGACTTAGGCCCAAATTAGCAACGTACTATTACGTTGGTCGACTCAATGGTTGATGGAAAATAAAAGTATTTGGCTAGCTCTATGGCTAGCTAACTAGAGTTAAGGGCGAGGGCCCAGGTGACTCTATGGTCACATAGATAGGGAATAGGGCCCCGGGGTTGACTCTATGGTCAACTACTCAGGCTAGCAACCCCAGAGTGGTCCAATGACCATATAGTTATAATTGTATGCCTGTATGAGTAGGTTATTACTACTGGACATGCTAGATAAGTATCTGGGAATCTGTATGTTCTGTTTATGCACATGTTTAAGTTTTCTTGCTGAGCCTTGGCTCATGGGTGCTATGTGGTGCAGGTAAGGGAAAAGGAAAGCTTGACCAGCCATAAGTTGGAGAGCTTCGGTGGCGGTGTGTATGCTGCTACTCGTCCACCACGACCGAGGATTATCTCAGAGGAACTAGGGTTGTAGCCCTGATTTTGCTGCTTAGGTCGGCCGATTGTAACTTTTTATGTACATACATCCTCTTAAACACTTGTTTGTAATATTTTGGGGATCCTATGTATGTATGAAAATTTTAAAATAAAGGTCAACAATTATTTTTACATAATTTTTAAGCCTAACCCTTGACGTTAACCTTAGTTACACATTTATATACAAATAACTTGATTAGCAAGTCTAACACAATTTAAAGTACATAGTGAATGGTCCTTCATTAGGAAGGCGTTACAGAAAATATCCGAGCAGTTGAACACTGCTAGAATACCTGACCAGTAAATTATTGTCAGTTTAACCGACCAGGTGAATACCGGCTAGTTGAACACTGCTCGATTTTACTAACCAGTTGACAACTTTTTGAATATAAAAACAATCAACACCTGCATAATTTGTAGCAAGAGTCGATCACGTTGCGCATGATCTCTTTTATTATTTGTAATAAAAAAAATGACAAAACGTGTCTAGAAACTAGTCTTTTCTGAACAAAATTGTTCAACGAAAATTAATGACTGGTCGGCTAATAACCAGTCCATAGAAAAATTTACAAAACAAGTGAAATACTTGAAACTAAGCTACCACTCTGTAAGTGGTATTTATTGATAATACGTCCTCAACTATTTCCCATTCTAGCAATTTCTTATCAGATCTCCATTTAGTCGAGAAAGTTTGTAAGTGCCTAGAGGTAAAACTTGCTCTATCTGATATGGACCTTCTCCATTTGATCCTAGCACTCCAGCGGCTGGGTCTTTGATGAACACCTTTATGAGGACCAAATCTCCGACCTGGTATTTCCGATCTTTAACTCTGGAATTAGAGTAGCGGGCCACTTTTTGTTGATGGGCAGCAACTCTCAAGTTCGCCTTTTCTGGTTTTTCTCCGATGAAGTCCGAAGATTCTGCTAGCAATTGGTGGTTCTCAGCCTGGTCGTATGTGCTTCTTCGATGGGATGGGGGGTTAATCTCAACCGACAACATAGTTTCATATCCATACACCAAGGAAAAAGGAATATGACAAGTTGTTGTTCAGGGAGTAATCCTATATGCCCAGAGTACTTCTGGTAATTCCTCTACCCAGAAACCTTTATCTTGTTCAAGGCACTTATTTAGAGTATCCTTCAACGTGTTGTTGACCGCTTCAACTTTCCCATTCGCTCGTGGGTGAGCTACCGAGGAGAAACTTTTTGCTATGCCATGCCTAGTGCAAAAATCAGTAAACAAGTCACTATCAAACTGAGTGTCGTTGTCAAACACTATTTTCTGTGGTAGACCATAGCGACATATAATATTTTTCACTACAAAGTCCAATACTTTCCTAGAGGTGATTGTTGCTAGTGGTTCAGCTTCATTCCACTTGGTGATATAATCCACTGCAACTACCCTGAACTATAATCCTCCTTTTCCTTTGGGTAATCTCCCGATCAAATCAATTCCCTACACTGTGAAAGGCCATTTACTTTGCATCTGTTTCAAAACATTTGGTGGTGCTCAGGGTATTTTAGAAAATCTATGTCATTTATAACATTTTTTCACAAACTCCATGGAGTCTTTGGTCATTGTAGGCCAGAAAGACTTTGGCCCCCAACATCTTTCGACTTGAGCAACATGTCATCTACATATCCCTTCATATTTTTGCCAATCAAGTCACAGAACATGCCATTCACTAAACTATGGTAGGTGGCACTTGCATTCTTTAAGTTGAATGGCATGACCTTATTAGAGTATAATCTTATATATATATCTGGAAGTTGATATGCTCCTCGTCGAGAGGATGCATACTTATTTTATTATACCAAGAATAAGCATCCATGAAATACAAAATTTCATCACCAGAGGTTGCATCAACCAACTGTTATATCCAAGGCAAAGGAAAATAGTCTTTGGGACAATCTTTATTTAGATCAGTAAAGTCCACATAGGTCCTCCACTTTCCATTAAGTTTGGCTACTAACACCGGGTTAGAAACCCATGTTGGGTAGTATGCTTCCCTAATGAATCAATTTTCCTTTAAACAATCGCCTTCTTCTTTTAGAGCTTTTCATCGATCCTTCTCAAGCAACCTTCCCTTCTATTGCATCGCTGGGTAGTTTTCATCCATGTTGAGCACATGGCTGATCACAGTTGGTGCTATACCCACCATATTTTTGTGAGACCAGGCGAAAACGTGTTGATTCCTTCGCAAGAATTCTACAAGCTATGCTATCACTTCCACCTTTAGATTCTTTCCAACCTTGATAACTCTGGTTGGGTCATTTTCATCTGTTGGGACCTCTTCTAAGTCTTCAACAGGTCCCACTCCACTATCCAAATCCCCAAAGCGAGGATCAATGACTACTTCCTCGCTTTGGGCAATGCCCTATTTGGTGAGTTCATCACTGGAATGGTTTTGCTGCTTAGTAACACCAGAAGTTCTCTTCTGATCGGTAACTTTCAAAATACCTCCCTTGTCAGCAATTCCTACAATACCTCCCTAGTTGCTTGTATCTAAAATAACTTCCTGGTTGGTTATTTATGAAACACCTCCCTGTTCGGTAACATTCACAATGTTATCTTGGTTGACATCCATCTCTTCAACTACGTCTTCTCTCTCTTCGTACACAATCATATTATTCTCTTTAAATCCCTTTCGTTCCTTAACCAGTGAAGCATTTTAACACTCCCTAGCTTCTCTTTAGTTTCCTTGGACACATCCCATGCCTGCACTGGTTGGGAATTTCATAGAAAGGTGCCATATGGAAACCGCTGAATGTAGAGCCATGATTAATGGTCGACCAATAACCACATTGTACACTGATGAGTAGTCTACTATCAAAAATTTTATCGTTATTATTTCATGCCTAGGAGCATCTCCAGCTGTGACCGCTAACTTGATTGTTTTGGCTGGTGTTAAACCTTCTCCAGTGAACCCATAAATAACTTGAGATCAAGGCTGTAAGTCATTGACAGACAACTTCATCTTTTGACATGTAGATAATATCCACCGAGCTTCCTGTATCAACCAAACACCTTTTTACTTTCATGTTTGTGATTTATACCGTAATGACGAGCAAGTCATTGTCAGGATACCTGACGTGCCTAGCATCATCCTCTGTGAAGATGAGAGCTTCATTTTCGTACTGTGGATTCTTTGGAGAACGCTCATCAACAGTCATGACCACCAATGATGCATCTAACTCATGTTGAAGTGTTCGGCCATACCTCTCCCTTGCTTTGTTCCTATAATCGTCCAGGTGTGGACCTTCACATATATTGTCTAAAGTAAAGTCCACAGACTCAGGTTGTAAGGGTGGAGATCATTCTCGTTTGAACCCAAGATTGTTGTTGCTTCCTCCTCTTTGGGTTTTCTCTGCCTAAAAATTTATCAACTTGCCTGACCAGAGAAGAAATTCTATCTCATCTTTGAGGTGATTGCATTTGTTTGTGTTGTGACCATAATCTCCATGGAAACGACAAAACTTATTCATATCCCTCTTACTCATTTCTTTTTTGATAGGTGGAGGTTTTTGTTTGAGAACTTCCTGGTTAGTGGCGAGATAAATTTCAGCCCGGCTGGCTGACGAAGTTGTGCGATTTGTGAACCGAGGTTCATACTTGGTTGGCTTGTTGTTTGGTCCCGACTTGGCCTTTTTCTCATCATGGAGGTCAGACTCATTATCCCCACATTTCTTTCCAGGATTTTGGTCGTTCCCACCAGCCTTGGGGGGATCAGATGATTCACCTGGATTATTTATGCCTTTTTCCACTTTCTCTATAGCTTCATCCAATTTCATACACTTATCCACCCGGTCAAGAAATTGTTGAAGTGTTGAAATTGGGTTTTGATAAATACTATCCCACAAGGGGCTTTGGTAAGTGATTCCAGAGGAGATGGCAACCATCTTCCCTCATCCCCTACGACAATCGCCATGTTAGCTTCTCTCATGAATCTTTGTATGTAATTTTGTAGATATTCATCATTTCATTGCTTGATGTCTGCCAAGTGATTTGCATAGATTGGTGGGGTCCGGGAAGCGCTAAGTTGTCGACAAAACTCTTTCCTGAAAGTTTCCCATGACGTAATTGAATCTGGTTTAAACTTCCATAACCATTCTATAGTAGTATCCAACAGCGTAGTCGAGAAGACTCTGCACCAATAACCACTGCTCACTCCAAGCAATTCCATCTGATCCTCAAATTTTCGGACATGTCTGACCGGATCTTCTTTTTCTATATACATTGGTAGCATTGGTGCTTTATATTTTCCTGGCGGCTGGGCTGCTCTGATCCGGGCACAAAAGGGACTACCACTCATGTGATTTACTTCATCTAGCCTAGAAGGTCATTTACACAAGCCTTGAAATGCGATTGCTAGTGCGTCAAGTGGGGCTTTGATGACTCGTGCACCTGATGAGATTCTAGTATTTTGACCTCCTAGTCGGGCATTTTTGTCTAGTGCACTGTCATCAAGTATCTCTACTTGATCATCAGGGCGAGTAAGATCTTGCTCTTTGGCTGATGACATCTCTTAAGTCCTTCAGGCGGCGCGTCCTCCTAGCTGATCAAGCACTGTACTTTTCAACTTTTTCTTATCAGACGATTTATTGTGAGGGACCAGCTCTTTTCCACTACGCTGTTGGCCAGGATGTAGCTTCAAATTTTCAAGGAGAATTGGGCGGTCTTCTCCTACTTCTCGTTGGTCATTGTCCTCTTGATCTCTCTTGGCCAGTCTGATGACTGTCAGGGTCATCTCGACCATGTACGTCTTTGTACTGGGAAGTTTTTTTATCTCGAGGAGCTTTAGTCTGGTTGTTCCCGGGTGGGGTTTGCATACTACCCAACCGATGAGGTCCTGATCGGGAAGTTTCTAACCAGCGACATCTCGAAGGAGTTCTAGAATTTTCTCTTTGCATTGACGCAGTTCTAGAGAGGATGTCATCATCCACCCGACCAAATTGATTACTCTGATCAGGTCATCGAAAGTTTTTCTTCCCAGTAGGGGACTTCCGACCAGCATTGTTGTTTCAAGCACCTTGGGCAGAAGTTCATGCCACAGCTTTAGCATTGGCTTGGTCCAACTAGGTAGCAGCTTCTAGAGCAAGTTCCACCTCGCAATGTCATCAGTTGGCCTCCACTTGCCGTTGGTTGATCTCTTCGCTTCTTGCATCCATATCCCATTTTTGCTGCTTGAACTCAGCCTTCTGCCTGGCTATTTCATAAGCAAAAGACTCCTGCTTGGCATTGAATTGCATCATCTCTTCCTGAAAAAACCCCCCATGGCTTCCTAGAGTTGTTCGACCTCTGGTATTATCTCCTCAAGAGTAACCCTAGGTTCAGTTTCAGGATTCTCAGGTGCTACAAGATCTTCTAGTCTAACAGTCTCCTTTGCAGTCAAAGCGCTGGGTTTCCTGGGCGCCATAATGGGTAGGATGGTAACTCTAGTGTGCTTTTTCTATTCACACTCTCAACGAAAGCACAAAAAATGTTGACCATAATTTTGGCCAATGGCGAGTAGATGAAAAAATGACTGAAAGTAAGATTGGACTGAATAGAAAATAAACGACATTGAATTTTTTACAATGGTTCAGCCCCAAAGAAATGGTAATAGCCTAATCCACTTGGTAGTTGAATATATGTTAACCTACACTTAAGATCTGATGAACATGGGCCAACTAAGTTTATTAAGTGCAAGCAGTAAATACAGAATCACCCTCTAAAGAATAGAAGCTTTTCTCTTAAAGTTCCCTAAAAGTTCCAAAAGTCCCTGAATGATCCCATGAGCCATCTATTTATAGGCTCATGGATCGTACAAGAATGTTCTTCCATTTTGACTCAGTCTTTCGTTGTTTTAACCAACTTTAATTAATGAAATAATAAATAAATTCAAAATACAACAATATGGCTTATTATTTCGGTATATTTGAGAAAATCCAACGGTAGTTACGGATGATTCTAGTTGAAATCAATTTTGAATTTCCGTAGAAAAGTTACTGGGCAGTCTGAGATTCTTTAGTATCTTGTCAGATATGTCTCTTTTATGACATATCTTGTCGGCTAAGACCCTTTTTGACTAGGTAAATTTATATTTTCAACCCAGATCAATATTTTTCCCACGTAGTACTCCCTGTACAGAAGCCCCCACGTTATGATTCACTATTAACCTCAGTACTTTTTTTGTCCCAAATTCCAAAAAATGACTTTCAGTGTTCTCACTCCTTTTAGGCCATAAAGATGATTGGTACCCATTTTCCAAATCATGGGATAATGAGATAGTGAGAGAGAGAAAACAATAAATGTTATAGGGTAATAGAGAGTTCCCACTTTGGGCTTATAAATAGGCCCGACAATTTCTCTCTTTTTTCTATCGTTATTCTAAAACACAAACACAATAGAAAAAAAAAAAGCAACCTCCATTTTCTCCCCTTTGCCGATTCTTCTCCCAATTCGAAAGTGCCCCATTTTCTTCAAGACAATTGAACTATTCACTTCCAGCTCTGTTGTGGGTTAATGGAAAACACGTGCAGCGAGCGTCCTTGGAAACCTTGTGTACTGTCATCTGTTTGATGAATCTTGCCAAATGGTTGGTAGGTTTCGTAGTTCCCTCATAGGAGTCTGTTGCAGGCATCCTAAACCCAAAAGACATAGGTACCTTGACTATGTGGCAAGAACAAGGATCTCCTCCCTCTTCGTCAGAGTTCGAGTGTCGTCCTTGGCATTTCAAAAGTCTGTCCATTTGCTGTCGTATTCTCGTAAGTTCAGGCAATTAAATTATCTTGATGATCGGACTGCTCTGGCCTACTACCAAGTTCATTACTAGGTCTGGGGGTCCAGCCTCGCCCTTACGAGCATTCAAGCCCTCTCGCAGGTTGGACTGCTCATACCCATTTCTTCCAGGTGGTCGAGCCCTTCTTCCCTGAGCATTCAAACCTTCTCTAGGATCCAGTTTTTGGCCATGTATTGTTCTTTCTCATCAAATTTCTCGTCATTCGTGTAATCATTGTTGATAGAGAAACCGTTGTTTGAATTGTGTGGAGGAACTCAGCCATTCCTATGAGTTCCTAGTCATGAGTTTTCTTGAGGAAACTGAGGACCGCGTGCAGGAGGCCTCAGAACTTCGGGTCGCACACTAACCGACCTTTGGGATTTCCATTGGGGCCTCAACCGTGGTATAGGATTTCTAGGCACTTTAATAGGTTATTGAAGATCCTCTTGAGTCCTTTCAGCTCCACTTTCTGTGGCACTCGGTACTGGAGGGATCAACGATGGTACCTGATGGCAATGAAGGGCTTCTGGAGCCGGAAGCTCCATAGGGAGCCCTTGAGTAGCCAGGGTGGCTTGCATGATGTCCAGGTTCTCCATCAAGGTGGTCATATTGGTCTGTTGGGCTTCCAATTCTACTTGTGGCCCGACTACCTTGTCTCGAAGGTCGACTACCTCCGTATGTTGTCCTCTGGAATGTAATTTTCATCAACAACAAAATCAACCTCAAGCTCGTAGTCGTAGTATTCATCCTCTAGTGGTAGATCATTATCCCCCATCGCTGAAGGATCTTTGGCAGGGTGGAGAACATTTTGCCTCTCTCCCTATAGAAGCAGATTAGGGTTTACTCGAGACCGATTTCTCGTGTCTACCATGGCCGAGGCTTTATCTTTGGTTTTCTACAGCTCTTGATGAAAGAACCAATAGATTGACCTGATTTTCTTTCATCTATATAAATTAGAAAATAATTAGTAGAAATAAATACAATCAATACAAAAAAAAAATTTGCGTTGTTCGGCCATTAGCGAGGCCTAGCCCATGAGTCACTTGTATTAAGGAAAACTCGTTGGAATAGCAAGCTTTATAGGGTTTTACAACTTTGGAAGAGGATTGTCTTGCTTCAAGGTAAAAGTGGAGGTCCAAATCTAAGGTTTCAGATCCCTAGAAATGACCCCTTCATGCCCTATTTATAGGTGACATCACGGTAACCAATAGGCTATCAACCATAATAATAAAATGTTTACATTCATTTCCACCTTTTGTGGGGATTATCCATTACTGGATTAATATCCCATATGTGTCATTAAGCTACAAGTTCGATTGGGTGGCATTCTGTCCTAAAAAGGGGGTGGTCCCTGAAATCATAACAGAAAGGTACCTGGGACCACTCCTCCAATCAAGTCCATGCAAGGCCTGTCCTTTGTGGTCCCTAGATCTCCAAAAATCTCACTAGAATGTTAGCGAGGTTCCTCGAGCACTCCGACAAGTTGACATGAAGGCTTTCTTCCTAGACCTGGTCTTGTTGACTTCCCGAGAAGTTATGCCACGGGGACTCACGGAGGGTTGTGAAGTACTTCTTCGGATGCTTGGCTGCTCGGATATGAATGATTCCTTGGTAGGGTTATCCTTCCCCGAGGACTTTTCAGGAGATATGCCATGCATGTGGCCACGTATCGAGATTTTCTGACATGGACATTAGGCTGAAAAAGGCATGTAACAAGTTTATTTAGGATTTAAATTTAATGTTTTAATTCTAGTTTGATTTAGTATTTAAGTTTTATTTAGAATGGATTTTTTTTTTATATTTATGTTTATGATATTTAATTTTGTTTTTTTTATTAAAAATATTTTGTTATGTTTTTAGTTTACCACAGTTTTAGCCAATATGACGAGTAGACGCAAAAACGACAGAAAGTAAGATTGCACTGAATAGAAAATAAATGACACAGAAGATTTTATAGTGGTTCAGCCCCAAAGAAATGGTAATAACCTAATCCACTAGGTATTTGAATATATGCTAACCTACATATAAGATCAGATGAACCTGGGCCAGCTGAGTTTCTTAAGGGCAAGAAATAAATACAAAATCTCCCTCTAAAGAATACAACCTTTTCTTTCAAAGTTCCCAAAAAGTTCCAAAAGTCCCTGAGTGATCCCATGCGCCATCTATTTATATGCTCATGGATCGTACAAGAAGAGTCTTCCATTTTGACTCAGCCTTTCATTTTTTTTAACCAACTTTAATTAATGAAATAATAAATAAATTAAAAATACAAAAATAGGGGCTATTATTTCGGGATATTTGAGAAAATCCCACGGTAGTTACGATCGATTCTAGCTGAAATCGTTACTGATATTCCGTAGAAAAGTTACTGGGCAGTTATCTCCTAAGATTCTATTGTGTCTAGTCAGATACACTCCTTTACTTGACATATCTTGTAGGATATGTCTCTTTCCTGGCATATCTGGTCAGCTACGACTCTTTCTGACCTGGCAAATTTATATTTTCCACCCAGATCAATATTTTGCCCGACCACAGTGAACCATCAATGCAAAATATATAGTCACTACTAATGCTAACAATTCATTACACAACTCTATAAATGAATGTCTATATTATTAGTATTATAGTGAACTTTATCATTGGTAAAAAATGTGCAACGTTCTACTATACCAGGGTCCTTATGCTGTGTGTTTAAAATAGTACTTAACTCCTTAAGCGAGTCATTTGGACTTAAACGTGTGATTAAAGTTAACTAATCGTTTTGGTATAAAAAAATTTTGTCAAAGAAGTAATGCATTTCATGAAATGTTTGAGTTTATACACGGGATCCCAAAATGATTTTATAAGTTAATTATAGGTACACACAAAATACAAAAGTGGTCGGCCTAAGCGACAAAACATGGTATAACCTTAGTTCCTCAAAAGTAATCCTGGTCATGGCGGTCAAGCAGGCTGCATATGTTCACACCCCACCCCTAGAGTTCTCCAACTCATAGATGGTCCAGCTTCTCCTTGCCCTTACCTACACCATGTAGCACCCATGAGCCAAGGCCCAGCAAGAAAACCCAATTTAAACAAAAATAGATAATCAACAGAATAAGAATCATTTACAACATTCTTTGCAACTATAATCAAACTTATGCAAGCATATAATTCATTTCTGTAGCCTGTATGTCGAACGAGTGCATACCGCACTCCGAGAGTGGCCCAGCCATAACGGCTTGCATTCCTCATGCTATTGACGACGACGGCTTATAAGCCAAGCTTTCAAGACAATTACAAATAAATATGCATTTCATGTATAACACAATTAAACACAGTACAAATACATTCATATTTAATAAAGCATTCAAAGTGTGGTTATAACCACCTTCAATAACCAGGGCCAATGCCCTATTCTAACTGCAGTTGCGGTTTTCTTACCTCAAGTCCTTATGCAGAAGGTGGAAAGACCTTGAGTGCGATCCTTGTCCCAAGCATCACGGAAACCCTAGTCACAACGTAAATGATACTCATATAAGGGATTAAATCCAGATCCCGAGTTCCAATAGAAACTGTAGCTCTTGGAATTGCTGTCCCCATTCAACGGGGTTATGAAAACATCCCACGAGCCCCCAAATGATCCCCCAAATCAGATTCTCAAGGCCTCAACCCTAAATCCTAAAATTCAGAACTAACATTTCGAGGCACCTAGTGCGGTCGCGCTTGCCCCTGGAGTGGTCGCGTCCTCAAAAACTTTGAGGTTTCTAGGGCACTGCCGCGGTCACGCCCTACCTAAGCACAATCGTGCCCCTAGTATCGAAACCCAAAATTGTAACCGAATTCCTAAGGTTCTGGGACCCTAACACAATCGCACTTGGTCTCTAGAAACCCAAAACGAGCCCAGAATCAAAGTGTTCTTCAGCAAACTTCAAACCCACAATTTTTCTACATAACTAGGCCCAAAAATCGACCTAAGGAAGCTTTTTGAATAGATTTGTGACCTCAAAACACCTTCTACCATTTAGCAACAATAAATCCTTCCTAGCATATAACAACCTAATTTCTATTATCAATATATATCCTAATCACCCTAAAGTTCTCTTTGATGTGGTTTTTCACCAACATTGGATTAAAATATCTAACAATAGATATAGTAGTGCTCTCTTTCCAAACCACAATTTAGCAAATGAACAGTATCTCAAAGACTCACACTTTAATGTGGTTCAGTGGTTAAAATGCACCTAGTCCACGAGACAATCTTATTAATCTCCTTAAGGTTTTGGATGAAATTATTTCTTACAATTTCAGCAGAGAATCTGTATATCAAGAAGGAGCCCTTTTTCCTCTCCATTCCCTGATATTTATAGAGGGTTTTCTTGGAAAGATTTGGGTAACCGCGTGCATAAATATGGTATATAATCAATCAGAATAATCTCCCATTTACATAGGAATATGATTTCCTAAGGAATTTACATCCGTTATCTCAGGTAATAAATGTCTAATAAAATCTGGGCATTAATAAGCATATAAGGAGTCTCCGAGTCTTTTGGGATCCTTCATTGTGCATTGTGATCAGGCTTCCATGAACTGAACACTTCCCTTGAGCTGGATGTCGAAAATATAATGGAACTTGACATGGGCCAAGTTCAGAGTATCTAGAAGGCGATCTAGCCATCATGCATCTCAAACTAGGGCATTGGATCAAGAGGCAATCTAGAGATTATCTGGTTGTCATACTGCGAAGTTTAACTCAAACGGCTGACACTAGAGTTAGCTAGATGTTCTACCTATTCGCTTTCTCCATGAATTTTTCTACCAATTGTATACTGAACTGAGTGATTCAGTGTAACTCCCTAGGTAGCCAAGACCGCTACACTGTGTACTTATTAATGTGTAGGACTTGCTAATCAAGTCATTTAGTTAAAAACGTGTTGCTAAACCATTAGGGAGCTAGGGTCAAAAGGGTTTTGGTCTCAAAAGGATACATTTCATATTATTAAACATTTTACACCAGGAATCCCAAAAGAAACAGCGTTTAAAAGTTGATTACAACAATTCTAGAGTATAAACAACCACCAGCCACTCTAAGGGCTAAATAGACGTTTCCGGTCCTCTTGCTCCTGTCTCCCTCTCAACTGTGGCGGCTGAGCAGCTGATCATGTACATTCTACTCTCAAACCTCTCCGATTCAGGTCTAATCAATCTTGCCCTTGCCTTTACCTGCACCACGAAGCACCTGTGAGTCAAGGCCCAGCAAGAAAACATAACACTATATAACAAGCAATGATAACAATTGAATAACCCTTTAAGCAAGACCATATACTTAACATATCACATTAATCACATAGCATGTAGATACAACAAGGATTCAGCCAATCAACACTCAGCTATTTAGCATGACTAATCCACCAATCAATAATAACAATTAAATCACATGATAATCAAGGTCGACACCTTAGGCCACACCCTTTGTTTAACCGACTGGCTCCGGCCCGCTTAAACCGAGCTTAGTGCATAATAAGATGTCCTCAACTACCAGTGACCGAGCCTCGCCTTGTGCACTAGTGTAAACTTCGGCACTCTTAGCCCATTTGTTTACTATTTACATGGCTTAATACCATCCTTCATAAAACATACAAATAGGGAACCCTTAGTCCCGTTATAAATCCACAACCAGGTGCAGTATTCTTAGCTTTAGTTTCCAAGTGCACTGATTACGAGCAATGCCTCTTGAGCACGATCCGATTCCTGAGCCCTAGCTTAGTACCTAGTCACAACCAAGATAAGGGATACCATAAAAAATTGTAAAGAAGGGCTTCTAGACAAAGTTATAATCTCCGAAACATCGAATTCCACCAAGCACGGTAGTAGATTCGATCCTGAGCACCCTAGGTTAAATTCCCATGCTTAAAATCCCAAATTCCCTTAAGAGCCGCGGCTCAAGCCTCCCACGCCGCGACATAGCCCCCAAATAGAGCCCATCTAGGCTCAGAACCAGACACGGGTCGTGGTCCTACACAGACCATGCCGCGGCCCGCCCTCCATCTCCAGCGTCCCTCAGCTTCAGAGGGTCGTGGCTAACCAAGAACTATGTCGCGGCCTGACCCCTTCGAACCCAGAAAAACCTCCATTTTTTACTCTCAAAAACATCCAAAACTATCCCAATTCCACAACTCAATTATCACAAAGCTTCCAACACAATTCGAGCTACACAACCCATCAAAAACTTAGCCTAGAGACTCACCAAAATCTCACTTCAATCTCTGGAACACAAAATCTTAAAACATCAAAACCAATCATGGAAACACTAAAGTTCAGCCATTAAACCATAAATTCGAGCTTACCTTCTTTGATGAACCAACTCTCTTAAAGATTTCTGAGCTAACTCCCAAGTTACAGCTTCAATCCAATCCTTCAATATCAAAATCCATAAACACCTCAAAACCCAGCCAAAAACACATAATTAATCACCATGCACAAAGCTTATAACTTACCTTAACTCTAATTGAACTCCTAAGCTGAACACTGGTTTAATCCTCCAAAAATCTAGCTCAATCCACTGAATTCCAGCTGAGTTTTCCCTAAGATTTCTATAGTGTTCTTAGAGAGAGAAAGGGAGATAAAGGGAAGGTCGGTTCCTTGGTTTCCACTGATTTATGAGTTTCTACTTAGTCTATCCTCAGGTAATTAAGTTATTCCCGAGGCTCGGGGTGCCGGAAACGTCCTCGAGGAAAAATGGTAAAATTCCCCAGTATTCCCACCTAAGCTTTCTAACCTCAAATATATCTCCAATTATTTATTTCCATAACCCGATAACCTAAATAAACATTCAACACCTGAAACATCCCTTAGCTTGTCCCAAGTCAAGTATTAAGCCCCATTGTGACTTTCCCGCTAACTAGCTCCCTAGGATTGCCTCAAGTCGCATGCTGTAGATTTACCCACATAATAATGTGGTTCTCACAATTATAACATGTAATCACATTAACATTCATATAACCATACAAGCATGATTATTATATAATCACGCATTAAACTTAATAAATTCACACATAAACCAATTATGCCCTCCCAACACACTAATCAAGGCCCTTAAGCCTTATTAGTGATTTTGGGTCGTTACAACTATCCCCTCCTACTGAGAATTTCGTCCTCGAAATTTACCTGAATAACTCGGGATATTGATCCCGCATCACCCTCTCTAGCTCCGAGGTCACTTCCTCAACCTTGCTATTTCTCCACAACACTTTAACTAATGGAATCGTCTTATTCCATAGAACTTTATCCTTCCGGTCCAAAATCTGAACTAGTCCCTCCTCATAGGACAAGTCTGTCTGCAATTCTAAATCCTCGTACTTCAATACATGCGTCGAATCTGAGACATACTTCCACAACATAGAGACATGGAATACATCGTGAATTCCTGACAACGATGGTGGCAAGGCCAACCTGTAAGCCACCTGTCCAATCCTTTCTAAAATCTCGAAAGGTCCAACAAACCGAGAGCTCAGCTTGCCCTTTACTCCAAAAATCCTCACCCCTCGCAGTGGTGAAACTCACAGAAACACGTGCTCCCCAATCTGAAACTCCATGTCTCTACGCTTAGGATCAGTGTAGTTTTTCTGTCTACTCTGTGAAGCAAGCATCTTGGCTCGGATCTTCTCAATAGCTTCACTTGTCTTCTAAACCATGTCTAGTCCCATATACCTTCTCTAACCCATCTCATCCTAATGAATGGGCGACCTACACTTCCTACCATATAGCATCTCATAAGGAGCCACTCCAATCGTGGACTGATAACTTTTGTTATACGAAACTCAATCAGCAGCAGATACTTACTCCAAGATCCCTCGAAATCAATCACGCACGCCCTAAGCATATCCTCTAATACCTGAATCGTCCTCTCAGACTGTCCATCAATCTGGGGATGAAAAGCTGTGCTAAACTTCAACTGAGTCCCCATAGCTCTCTACAGAGCTCCCCAGAACTTGGAGGTAAAGATAGGGTCTCGATCAGATACAATAAACTTAGGAACCCCATGGAGATGAACTATCTCCCTCACATACAACTTTGCATTCTGTTCCACTATGTAAGTCGACTTCACTAGCAGAAAATGAGTTGACTTGGTGTATCTGTCCACTATTACCCACACTGAGTCACAAAGTCCCACTGTCCTGGGTAGACCTCCCAAAAAATCCATTGTAATGTCTTCCCACTTCCACTCAGGAATACCCAAAGGCTGAAGCAACCCTACTGGTCGCTTATGCTCAGCTTTCACTTGCTGACATGTCAAACATTTGGCCACATACTTTACCACATCTTTCTTCATCCCAGGCCACCAGTATAATGTTCGTATATCCTAATACATCTTCATGGTACCTGGATGAAGTGAGTATGGCGTAGTGTGAGACTCATCCAGTATCTCTTGTCTGATCCCTTCATCTGCCGGAACACAAATCCGCCCCTCCTATTGAAGCATACCAGCCTCAGAAACAGAATAATCCTTAGTTATCCCTGTTAAGATATTCCGTCGAACTTACTGTAGCTGTGCATCTACCAATTGACCCTCCTTGATCCGCTCTAGTAGGGTAGACTGCAAGGTAATATTGGCTAACAGGCCTACCACCAGTTCTATCCTCGCCCTGGCCATCTCATCAGCTAACTCTTTGGATATCTGAACAGAACTAAATAACTGCCCCGATCCCCTCTGGCTCAATGCCTCTACTACAACATTGGCTTTCCCTGGGCGGTAAAGAATGTCATAATCATAATAATTAACGAACTCCAACCAATGCCTCTGTCTCATATTCAGATCCTTCTGGGTGAAGAAATACTTCAAACTCTTATGATTAATGTATATCTCTCACTTCTCCCAATACAGATAATTCCGCCAAACCTTCAGTGCGAATACCACTGCCGCCAGCTCCAAATCATGGGTAGGATACTGCTATTCATACTCCTTCAGCTGCCGCGATGCATAAGCTATAACCTTCTCATTCTGCATCAACACACAGCCCAAACCCAACCTTGAGGCATCACAGTATACCACAAACTTTCCTTCTTCTAAAGGAAGACTCAGTACAGGTGCAGTAATAAGTCGTTGCTTCAATTCCTAGAAACTGTGCTCGCACTTTTCTGACAAAAAAAATTTATGATTCTTTCGTGTCAACTCTATCATCGGTGAAGAAATTTTTGAGAATCCTTCTACAAATCGCCTGTAATAGCCTGCTAACCCGAGGAAACATCGCACCTCCGAGGCGTTCCTTGGCCTCGGCCAATCCCTTACTGCCTCCACCTTTGATGGATCCACCTTAATCCCCTCTGTGCCAACTATATGCCCAAGAAAAGTCACCTCTGGCAACCAAAACTCACACTTCTTAAACTTGGCATATAACCGATGCTCCCTCACCCTCTGTAAGACCTGTCGAAGGTATCGTTCGTGCTCTGCCTCTGAACTGGAGTATACTAAGATGTCATCGATGAAGACAATGATGAATTGATCTAAGAAGTCCTTGAACACTCTGTTCATCAAATCCATAAAAGTTATTGGGACGTTGGTCAAACCAAAAGACATGACCAAGAACTCATAGTGTCCATACCATGTTCGGAAGGCCGTCTTCGGTATGTCCTCGTCCTTGATCCTCAGCTGGTGATAACCAGATCGAAGATCAATCTTTGAGAACACCGTCTTTCCCTACTACTGATCGAAAAAGTCATCAATCCTTGGTATAGGTTACTTATTCTTGATGGTCAACTTGTTCAATTCTCTGTAGTCTATACACATCCTCAAAGTCCCGTCCTTCTTCTTAACAAACAAAACTGGAGCACCCCATGGAGAGTAACTAGCCATGATGAATGCCAAATCCAGAAGCTCTTGCAGCTGTATCTTCAATTCCTTCAACTCTCCTGGTGCCGTCCTATATGGTGCCCTTGATACTGGTTCTGTCCCTAGTGCTAACTCAATCACAAATTGAATCTCCCTACGCGACGGTAATCCTAGTAAATCCTCAGGAAATACATCCAAGAACTCACACACCAATCTGGTCTCCCCCAACCCTGCTGGCATAACCCTGGCAGTATCCACTACACTAGCCAGAAAACTTATGCATCCCCCCTGCAACAAGTCTCTAGCTCTCAATGCTGATATCATGGGTGCGCGGGGTCCACATACCGCACCCACGAAAACAAAAGGATCCTCGCCCTCAGGTTCAAAAGTCACCATCTTCTTCCTGCAGTCAATAGTAGCCCCATACTTGACCAGCCAATCAATCCCTAAGATCAAATCAAAGTCCTCCATGTCTAACTGAATCAGAACTATCGAAAGCTCCCTACTATCAACCATCACTGGTAGTGCCCTGATCCACCTCCTAGAAACTACCAGTTCCCCAGTAGGTAATAAAGTCCCAAACCCCACAATCTGATACTCACTAGGACTACACAATATATCAATCACTTTACTAGAAACAAAGGAATGTGTAGCACCAAAATCAATCAATACAGTAAAAGGAGATCCAGCGCTAAAAGGCTGACCTGTCACCACCGAGGGACTAGCCTCGTCCTCTGCCTGTGTCAAAGTGAATACTCGATCTGGAGTCAAGCTATCCACCTTTCCTGCTTCCCCTTTCTTCAATGTTGGGCAGTCCTTCTTGAGATGCCCAACTATCCCACACACATAGAAAACCTTGGCCCAACATTCACCCTGATGGCGTCTTCTACACCTGGGGCACTCCGGAAAAGTCTGCTACGCCTCGCCACCACTCTGACGGCCGCCCTAACCATCCCGACCCCTCCTATCAGGACCAACAGCGGTCGAAGTGTTAGGGGTCTTTCTCTTGAATTCACTGGGGCCTCCGCCCCTACCTGACCCAGAATAAGGAGGCACCATTCTGCGACCCTCTCGCCTTACTGCACTTTCCCTCTAGATCTTATTCTCCGCTTCCTCAGCGGGAAGAGCTTTTTCCACAGCCTGGGCATAATTTGTCTCCCCAGGAACTGTCGTAATCCTTACATCTCAGGCTATCATAGCATTAAGCCCTCTAATAAATCTGTCTTGCCTAGCTCCATCAGTAGGCACAAGATCTGGTGCGAACTTGGTGAGTCTATCAAACTTCAGGGCATATTTTGTAACTGTCATACTCTCCTGAACCAACCTTACAAACTCATTTACCTTTGCTGCCCTGATGGCGACATTATAATATTTCTGACTGAACAAATCTTTAAATCCTTCCCAACTCAAAGCAGTGACGTCCCTAGTCTGTGAAGCCACTTCCCACCAGACGCGGGCGTCCTCTCTCAACATATATGTGGCACAGGCCACTCTTTCATGCCCCTTTATTCTCATAAAATCAAGAATAGTAGTAATCATAGTCAGCCATTGCTTGGCCTTCAATGGGTCTAGCCCTCCCTGAAAGATTGGGGGTTGCTACTTCCTAAACCGCTCATATAATGGCTCCCACCTGTTCCCAACCTCTCCTGGCTGTACAACTGGTACCACTACAAGTGGTACGATAAGGGCAGCACTCCCTGATGGAGCCTACTATCACAGAAGACAAATTTGCTCATCTTGGCTATGTAACCGCGCTTGCATATCTTCCATAAGTTGCTGCTAGTTCATCACCTCCGGTCCCAGTCCTAGTGTCGGTTAGTCGCGTAGATTTTCTTGGACGCATAACTATCAAAGTTAATCTACAATCAACGACTCGACAATCAAACCATGATGATAGGGTAAAAACTTCTTCAAAATCCCGAAAAGAACATAACCAATCACAATACAATCAAGATACAGGCATTTATCCCACATGCACTGACATTGCCAATAAGAATGCCCTCACATCACCTCACAACAGTTAAAATATAAACATCCATCCATACACAATATGCAATTAATCATTCAAATATTCATTTACATGCACGACGATGCTAATAAGCATGCCTCAATATTTTCACACAACAGTCAAGGGCCAGGCCCTATCAGTATCTCATGCTTCCTATTAATCCAACAAATAAAAATGATCATAATTCTTTCCAAGCATGCAAGCATATAAGCACATATACACATTACCAAACCCTGAATCGAGCTTGCCTCTAGCAGCGAATGTATATGTCCAGCTGGTCTTCAGGAACCCTTAAACCTAGGATGCTCTGATACCAAGTTGTAACGCCCTGGATTGCCAAGACCGCTACATTGTGTACTTATAAATGTGCAGGACTTGCTAATCAAGTCATTTAGGTAAAAATGTGTAATTAAAACATTAGGAAGCTAGGGTCAAATGGGTTTTGGTCTCAAAAAGATATATTTCATATAATTAAACGTTTTACACCAGCGTTCCCAAAAGAAAAAACATTTAAAAGGTGATTACAAAAATTCCAGATAATAAACAACCACCAACCACTCTAAGGGCAAAATAGATGTTTACAGTCCTATTGTTCATGTCTCGCTCTCAACCATGGTGGCTGAGCAGCTGATCATGTACATTCTGCTCTCAGAGCTCTCCAAGTTAGGGCTGATCAATCTTGCCATTGCCTTTACCTGCACCACGAAGCATTTGTGAGCCAAGGCCTAACAAGAAAACATAACACTATATAACAAGCAATGATAACAGTTGAATAAGCAAGACAATATACTCAACGTATCACATTAATCACATAGCACGTAGATACAACCAAGATTCAGCCAATCAACACTCACCTATTCAGCATGGCCAATCAACCAATCAATAATAACAATTAAATCACATGATAATCAGGGTCAACACCTTAGGTCGCACCCTCTCTTTACCCCACTGACTCCGGCCCGCTTAAACCGAGCTCAATGCATAATAATTTTTCCTCCGCTACCAGGGCTGAACCGCGCCCGGTGCGCTAGTGTAAACTTCGGCACTCTTAGGCCGTTTGTGTTACTATTTACATGGCTTAATACCATCCCTCATAAAACATACAAACAGGGAACCCTTAGTCCCGTTATAAATCCACAACCAGGTGCAGTTTTCTTACCTTCAGTATCCAAGTACACTGATTACGAGCGATGCCTCTTGAGCACAATCTGATTCCTGAGCCCTAGCTTAGTACCTAGTCACAACCATGATAAGGGATACCATCAATAATCATAAAGAAGGGCTTCTAGACAAAGTTCTAATCTCTGGAACATCGAATTCCACCATGCACGATAGTAGATTTGATCCCGAGCATCCTAGGTTAAATTCCCATGCAAAAAATCCCAAATTCCCTTAAGGGTCGTGGCTCAAGCCTCCCATGCCGCGGCATAGCCCCCAAACATAGCCCATCTAGGCTCAGAACCAGACACGGACCGCAACCCTACACCGACCATGCTGCGGCCCGCCCTCCATCTCCAGCATCCCTAAGCTTCAGAGGGCCGCGGCTCACCAAGAACTATGCCGCGGCCTGAACCCTTCGAACCCAGAAAAACCTCCATTTTTTACTCTCAAACCTCACTTAAATCCATCCAAAACTATCCCAATTCCAAAACTTAATTATCATAAAGCGTCCAACACAATTCCAGCTACACAACCCATCAAAAACTTAGCCTAGAGACTCACCAAAATCCCACTTCAATCTCTAAAACTCAAAATCTTAAAACATCAAAACCAATCATGGAAACACTAAAGTTCATCCATTAAACCATAAATTCGAACTTACCTTCTTTGATGAACCAACTCTCTTAAAGATTTCTGAGCTAACTCCCAAGTTTCAGCTTCAATCCAATCCTTCAATATCAATATCCATAAACACCTCAAAACCCACACAAAAACACATAATTAATCACCATGTAGAAAGCTTATTACCTTAACTCTGATTGAACTCCTAAGCTGAACACTGGTTTAATCCTCCAAAACTCTAGCTCAATCCACTGAAGTCCATCAGAGTTTTCCCTAAGTTTTCTGTAGTGTCCTTAGAGAGAGAAAAGGAGTGTTGACCTTGATTTTGGTCAACTGACACAGAGTCAAATATGCTTGACGTGGAAAAATGCATTGAAATGAATGTGATGAAAAAAAAAATAAAGAACACAAGAGTTTATAGTGGTTCGGCCCCAGAATCTGGTAACAACCTACGTCCACTTGAACTGTTATTGATATAGGATTCAAAGGAGTGATCAAAGAACTAGGGTTCAATGAGTTTCACCAACCTCTGAAGAACAAAACAATATATCAAATAGAATCACTCTAATCTCATATGATCAGAAAGAAAAAAGTCCTCCTTCCTTGAGCTCTCTTTCTCTATTTATAGGCTCAAGGAAGATTTACATTAATTTGTTACAGATATTCTTTCCTAAATAATCGGATACTCAGGAAATCATGGGAGATAATTTCGGATTCGATCATAAATGCATAAGATTTTCTCCATGTATAGCATGTATACGACCAGGCTGGTCGTATATAGAGGTTGAACGTTGCGCCAATAGATATCTTCCTGGTCGATAGTCGAGCACGAATTCTGCCAGATGCCAGCCACGTGTATTAAATGTCTGCCATGTCATCCATGTCTGTTTTTTGGATAACATTTGCCCCCCAAGTTTGTTTAGTGCGACCAGCAATAAAGAAACTTTAGGGAAACAACCGTTCATATCCCCACGAAATTTGTCAGGATCTCCGTGCGTTTTTTAAAGCCGTGACATAATTATGTCTAACCAAGCCTTTTCAGTTTTCAAGAAAACAATTTGACGGCTTATACACTTCCCCACGTTTCAAAAATGGAAAGTAATGATTGCCACTTTTTACCATACCTCGGCCCCTATAAGTAACTTCTTTTTCTTCCTTATAATTTTTTACACACCATCTTTGTCAAGAACCTCAAGAACTTTGCTTCTAGAATACAGAGCTTCGAAACCACTCAGACGTCTAGCCGAAGGTCTTTCCGACTCGAAATTTCTACTTTTTTCTGAATCTCCATCTTCGCCCAGGTAATCACTTTGTCTTTTAAACTTTTCATTATGCCATGCATGCCGTTTCTATGCTCTGTGATTTCTGTGTTCTTGAGTAGGGCTTTATGAGGATTTTTTGTATAAACCTTCCAATGCTAGGTAAGAGGGCGTCTTTCTACTTTGTATAAGTTAGGACTTAGTTTGATAGTAAGGATCATAGGCTTAGGGTGTAAGATCGACGTAAAAATTCAATCTTTAAGCTGGTGAAAAACCTGGGTATTTTCCCGCCTTTCAGGAGTCGAAAAAGTTCTCTTTCAGAAAACAGTTTATTTCCTTTTTAATCTGTTTTTCAAACCACTAGCACCGAACTTAGTGTAGGGGTAGGATGCTGCTGGTTATTTAGACGCAAGCAACGTTATCCCAATTCCCACACTACTTCGTAGACTATGTGTCTTATCTCCTGCATTGTCTGTTTGCAGTTCATATGCAAGACCCTTGGGGAGGAGAAAGACCCATTGAAGACGACCTCTTGACTCAACTACTTGAAGGAGAAGAAAACCCATCCACTTTGATACCAGAAATCCCTTTTTCTCGCCCTAACTCAAACCGTCCTCCAGTCCCAACCTAGAGAATGGTCCGACCAAAAACAAAAGCTCAAAAAAGGAAAACCCCTAACTCCTCAGGCCAGCCTTCTGCTGATGCCCCCTCGACTAGTGGTCGAGGTGAATTTGATCCTGACACCAATGTCCAAAGGCGTGCCCGCCCTCGACATGTTGACCAGCCAGCTGTTGAGTGGCACGTCGTTCCTCAGAGTAAAGTGACACTGCTGATGATCAGCAACTATTTAAATAAATACAACCTGACGGGGGTGACCTTAGTCAAACCTTCTATCGACCAGCGGGCCAACCTACCAGGCGGAGCTTAAAGCACCTGGTCAAGGTTTCACATTGAGGTAGGTGCCACCCTGCCTTTTCACTCATTTTTTCAGGGGGTGCCCAATTACTTCGGAGTAGCCCCCTTTCAAATCACCCCAAATGGATATAGAATGCTGGCCGCACTTTATATCCTTTATAAACTCAAAAAATGGCCCGTACCTACTCCCCACGAGGTCAATTTTTTTTTCAACCTTATGTCCAACCCCAACCAAGATGGCACGGGGTTTTTTCATCTTTGCCACCAAGAAACCGGGCACATTTTTTTGTTTGATACTACTCATATCTCTAACGTGGGGAGGTATCACCATGAATACTTCCTTACACCTGACCTAGCTGCAGACAACCTGGCCTTCACTCGAGGAGGTAAAAATTCTTACGCCAGTAGCTTCTTCACTTAGTGTTTTCCTGTCATAATGTCTTGACATTCCATTGTGTTCCAGGCCCATGGTTACGCCCAATCCCCACTCCAGGGATGGAGTCAAGGGAAACACTCTTAGCCAGGTTGCCAAATGCTAACAAGAGTGTCAAAAACTTACTTACTGAGGCTAACCTTAGGCTGGTTGGCCTCTGGAGTTCCCAACCCGCGATGAATGAACCTTCGGCGGGAGGTGTCCAAGTTGAAGTGGAACCCGAGCAGCAACCCCAGGCGTCTCCTCCATAGAGGAGGCCAACTGGGGTTACGATCAGGGAACCTGCCGTCCCCCATCGAGCGGAGAAACCCTCGGTCCCCAAGGGCAAAGGAAAACAAAAGGCTGTCGAGCCTACCGAACTTTCTGACGATTCGTCGGATGTAAATGGTACAATAATCTCACTTTTAAATCATTTTCCAATTCCCTCTCATCTATTTGATGGGGACGACAACTTTAGGAATGCTCCCTCTTTAAACTCAGATTTCTTCCAGGAACTAGGTAGTTCAATAAATAATGCTACGACCAGTAGTTGTAGCCCGGGTACTTTACTTGTAATCCTTTTACTTTTATCCTTGTTCCCTGTATGACCATTTAGTCTTATTGCACGAGTTGCTTCCATTTGTACAGGTATGGACTCCGAGGACGTGTTCGAGTACTATCAGGCTGCCGCTGCCTCTTCTGTCCCAAAGAAGGATAGCAAGAGGACTCGAGGGGAAAGTAGCAAGACCCCCTCGAAGAAGGCTCAAACAGATGATGCTCCAGCCACCGCCCCTTCCAAGGAGAACACAACACCTCCGCCCCCCACCGAACAGACGACTCCCCCACTTGTTAATCCACAGCCTTCTTCTAGGGCTGCTGACAAGGAGGCATTGGACAACTTTCCTGAAGGCTACCTTCCCAGCTTCGTGGTTGGATCAGCCAGAGAGAGGATATACAAACTCTCAAAGCACAAACGCAGTCAGGCCACCATCACCGAAAATGCTTCAATGGATGCTGATCAGGTCGTCAACAAAGGGATGAGCGAGATAGTTAGGGTAAGTCATCTCCTGCTATTTTGCCATTTACGTCTGATTTCTTTTCCTTACTTTGTTTCATTTTTTTTCTTTCAGGGGCTGCTAACTCTAACTACTGGCTGGCGCCGTGTTGTGGCGTTGGTTTCTCGGGGCAAGAACTTTGACTCAAGGGTTGCCCAGACAAAGCAAGCGTTTGAGGCTGACAAGGACAAGTTGCTCGAGGAGAACAAGGAGATATCCAAAAAGTACGAAAAAATGTGCGAGGACCAAGCTACTCTCACCAAGGAGCTTCTGGACAGCTAAGACGCCTTGATGAAAGCCAACGATGCCTGGGAAAAATTCAGGGAAAGTGCCAAGCTTGTCACCCAAGAATGTAAGCAGCTTGGACTTGATCTAACCGCCAGCAGGGAGGAGATGGCGAAGCTTGAGAAGCGAGTGCAGGAGCTCGAGGAGGAAGGGGACAAGAATTTGAAGAAGTACAAGGAGGCCACTCACCTCTGCTTCTACGAATTCTGGAAGCACAACCGGGAGGCCAACTTCAACTACCTGTCCGAGCGGTTGAAGAGGACTCTGATGGTGCAATGCGCCATCCGGTTGGAAGAAGAGGAGAAGGCCAAGGCACCTGCCGCTGACGCTGAAGCTGGTCCCCCTGCCGACCAAGGCACTCCTCCTAATCCTCAAGACCCTCCTGCTCCTCAATAAATATTTTTCTTTTATTTCATTTTTATGACCCACGGGTCGTATTGTAAAGACAATTGGTTTTAATTGCTGCGAGGGCAGCTCTTTTACTTTTAATTAAACAATTACATCCGAGCAGTACTGCTCGCGGTGTAACAGATTGCTTTTTGATACTATAATATTTTGATCTATTATAACATCTATTCGCATGACCGAACTTAGCATAGTACTTTGGTTTGATTCAACAAAATATAAATTTTGAAAAATACTCTAAGTACCGTAGCATGCTTTCACTTATTTTGATCATGTGTTTACATACTTATTGGTATACTTTGCTATCGATGTACCTTATATGCCCCCCGAAGTGATCGAGGAGCTTTTAGGTCCTTGGTCACTTGCCTTGACCACGACTTGTGCGAACATTACTGTTTGATAGGAAACGTAAAACTTATAATACAGCAAAACAACACATGTAATGAACAAATACTTGTAAAAATAAATTTACAAAGGTTGGCAAGAATGACTGGCTGCGCACAGTCCCTTATAATCTCGTATTAAAAATGGACTAAACATGTCTTTACGAGTGATCTTAAAAAAAATCTTACACTTATAATCGATTAGCCATACAACGTGGCTATCCCTTTTTCGAAACTTGTAAAAAGTAAAAATTAATACAAGCCAGTTCTTTAAAAAGGACTGTTTATTGGTAATACTTGCGCAGGTGTTCACCATTCCAATAACATGGAACGAGATCTCCATTTAAGCGTGCAAGCTTGTAGGTGCCCGGATGAAGGACTTCTTCAACCTGATAAGGTCCTTCCCAGTTTGGTCCAAGCACTCCAGCAGTGGGGTCGCGGGTATTCAAGAAAACTCGTCGTAGCACTAGGTCACCGACGTTGAATTTCCTTTCTTTTACTTTTGAGTTAAAATATGGGGCGACCTTTTGCTGGTACGCAGCAACTCGGAGTTGAGCTCTTTCTCGTTTCTCCTCAATTGAGTCTAAGGACTCCATCATTAGTTGGCTATTCTGGTCCTGGTCGTATGTAATGCGTCGGTATGAGGGGGGATCTAACTCGACAGGTAACATAGTTTCATATCCGTATGCTAATGAAAATGAGGTATGACCTGTTGCTGTTTGATGAGAAGTTCTATATGACCAGAGTACTTCAGGCAGCTGTTCTAGCCATGCTCCTTTAGCGTCTTCAAGTCTTTTCTTCAGGGTGTCCTTAAGCGTTTTATTCACTGCTTCGACCTGCCCATTTTCTTGTGGATGCGCAACTGAAGAAAAGCTTTTAATGATCCCGTGTCTTTCGCAGAAGTCTGTGAATAAGTCACTGTCAAACTGGGTGCCGTTGTCTGAGACAATTTTTCGAGGCAAACCATATCGGCAAACAATGTTCTTGATGACAAAGTCAAGAACTTTCTTGGTCGTTATGTTAGCGAGTGGCTCAGCTTCGGCCCATTTGGTGAAGTAGTCGACTGCTACAACTGCGTACTTCACTCCGCCTTTTCTCGTTGGCTGGGATCCAATCAAGTCTATACCCCATATTGCGAAAGGCCAAGGACTCTGCATCTGTTTTAACTCATTGGGAGTTGCGCGCGGGATCTTGGAAAATCTCTGACACTTGTCACATTTTCGTACAAACTCCATTGAGTCTTCGTTCATAGTCGGCCAGAAATACCCCTGCCTCAGAATCTTTTTCGCCAAACTTTGCCCCCCAGCGTGATCCCCGCAGAAGCCTTCATGTACTTCTCTGATCATCTCCTTAGCTTTCTCTGGTGTAATACATCTGAGCAGTGGCATGGAATATCCCCTTCGGTATAGAACACCATCGACCAGTATATACCTAGCAGCCTGCCTTTGCATTGTTCTAGCTTTGTTTCTATCTGCCGGTAGTAACCCATTTGTAAGATATTCCAAGTAAGGCACCATCCATGTGTCCTCCATCCGGATTTCAATATTAGTATCATCTGCTCTTATGCTTGGCTCGCATAATCTTTCTACTGGCACAATATTCAAAGTGTCAGCGTCTTTCATGCTCGCAAGTTTGGCTAAGGCATATGCATTCGAATTCTGATCCCGAGGAATTTGCTGGAGGGTATACTTCTTGAACTAGGCCAACAGATCTCTAGTTTTGTTTAAGTAGGCCACCACTTTGAGGTCTCGCGCTTGATATTCCCCTAGAACCTGATTCACTACCAGCTGTGAATCACTGTAAATATCTAGCACCTTTATACTCATGTCTTTTGCCATTCTTAATCTTGCAAGGAGTGCTTCGTATTCGGCTTCATTATTTGATGCTGTGAAGTCGAACCTAATTGTGCAGTGAAATCGATGCCCTTCTGGCGTTATCAAAATCACTGCTGCTCCCACGTGAGATTCGTTGGACGATCCATCCGTGAATAACTTCCACGAAGGAGCTTCATCTTGGGGCTCAGGCGCACTAGGCTTTTCGCACTGCTCGTTGTCTGGGAGCTTGGTGAACCCTACAATAAGATCAGCCAAGACTTGTCCTTTTACTGCTGGTCACAGTGAATATGTAATATTGAACTGCCCTAGTTCGACTGCCCATTTTAATAAACGCCTAAGCGCCTCCGGTTTTTGGAGGACTTGCCGAAGGGGCTAGTCAGTTAAGACTATAATGGGATGGGCTTGGAAGTAAGGACGTAGCTTCCTTGAGGCCAAGATTAAACAATAAGCTAACCTTATGATGGGAGGATACCTAAGTTCTACTCTGATTAGCCTTTTGCTTACGTAGTAAACCGCCTTTTGTACGCCTTCTTCCTCTCGTACTAGTACTGCACTAGCAGCAACTTCGGTGATCGCCAGGTAAATGAACAAAGTTTCTCCTTCGATAGGCTTTGATAAAATAGGAGGCTGTGCCATATGGAATTTTAAGGCCTAAAAAGCTTGCTCGCAGTCTCATGTCCATTCAAACTTCTTGTTCCCCCTAAGTAGATTGAAGAAAGGGACGCATTTATCTGTTGGCTTGGAAATGAATCTACTTAGGGCTGCAATTCTCCCAGTCAAACTTTGTACATCCTTGATCTTCTCTGGCAATTTCATATCGATCAAGGCTTTTATCTTGTTGGGGTTGGCCTCGATTCCTCTTGAATTAACGATGAACCCCAAAAATTTCCCTGATCCAACTCCAAAGGAACATTTTAGAGGATTTAGTTTCATCTGGTACTTGTTCAATACATCGAAACATTCTTGTAAATCCTTTACATGTCCTTTTTCTTTTTTCGACTTTACTAGCATGTCATCCACATACACCTCCATGTTTACTCTGAGCAACTCCTTAAACATGTGGTTAACCAATCACTGGTAAGTCGCACCTGCGTTTTTCAGTCCGAAGGGCATCACTTTATAACAGTATAATCCCGTATCGGTCCGAAAGCTGGTGTGATCCTCGTCAGGGGGATGCATGCTAATCTGATTGTAACCTGAGTATGCATCCATGAAGGAGAGGATCTCATGTCCTACAGTCATATCGACCAGCTGGTCGATCCTTGGGAGTGGGAAGCAATCCTTCGGGCAGACTTTATTGAGGTCTGTGAAATCCGCACAGGTTCGCCATTTGGCGTTAGGCTTGGGAACCAGCACTAGATTAGAGACCCACGATGGATAAAATGCCACCCCGATGAACCCATTCTCCTTTAATCTTTCTACTTCTTCTTTTAAGGATTTTGACTGATCCTTATTGAGCAGCCTTCTTTTCTGTTGCACGGGTGGAAAACTCTTGTCTATGTTCAGGACATGGCTGATAACTGCAGGATCTATCCCACCCATGTCTTTGTACGACCAGGCAAAAACTTCCTGGTTCTTTCGCAAAAAGTCCACCAGTGCATGCTTCGTGGTTGGTTCTATGTTTTTCCCGACCTTCACGACTCTGGTTGGATCTTTTTCGTCAAGCTGGACCTCTTCCAGGTCCTCGACAGGTCCAACATTTTCCTCAAAATCCCCAAAGCGAGGATCTAAATCTCTATCCTCACTTTGGGCAACACCCTATTTGGTGACTTCATCACCAGATTGGGCTTGTGTATCAATAGCCATTTGCAACCTATCTAGGGGAGTGTTCTTTGACGTTCCCTTCTTCGTCTTCGTGACTGAGGCGTTGTAGCACTCCCTGGCCTCCCTTTGGTTTCCCAAAACGCATCCTACCCCTGCGTCTGTTGGGAATTTCATGGCTAAGTGCCATACTGAGGTGACGGCTCGAAGATCAACCAGTATAGGCCTTCCAATGACCGTATTGTACGCCGAGGGACAATCGACTACTATGAAAGTAGCGAGTAGTGTCATGGTAGCAGGCACCGTACCTGCTATCACTGGAAGTCTGATTGACCCCGCTGGGGCGAGTCCCTCACCAGAGAAGCTGTATATTGTTTGGTTGCAGGGCCCCAAGTCCTTAACGGAAAACTTCATGCGTTCCAGCGAAGATTTATACAGGATGTTCACTGAACTTCCTGTGTCAACTAACACTCTTTTCACCATCATATTGCCCATATGGATATCAACGACCAGCGGATCAGAATGTGGGAACCGGACATGTTGGGCGTTGCTATCAGAGAAGGTTATATCACCCTCCTCTGACCGAGCCTTTTTCAGTTCGCGGTCCTCCACAGTCATCATCTCGATGTCCTGGTCGTGGCGCAGAGTCCGAGTATATTGTTCCCTGGCCTTTCCACTGTTTCTCGCAAGGTGCGGGCCTCCGCAGATGGTTAACAATGTGTCAGTTACGGGATCAGGCTACAAAGGTAGCGAGCGTTGGCGTGTGGGCGCTTGCTCGTTGCCACCTGGAGCTTCTCGTTGGGAATTTCCAGAGGCCCGTATACACCTTCTCAAGTGTCCTTGTCTAATAAAGAACTCAATCTCATCCTTCAGCTGGTTGCATTCATTGGTATCATGTCCGTAGTCGTTATGATAACGACAGAACTTGGTAGTATCCCTTCTCGAGATATCCTTTCGAATGGGGGCAGGTTTCTTGTAAGGCACACTGGAACTCGTGGCCTGATAAACCTCTCCTCGAGACTCAATAAGGGCAGTGTAGTTAGTGAATTGAGGTTCATAACGATTACCTTTGGCCCGCTTATTGTCAGAGGTGGAAGGCTCATTGTGCGGCCATTTCCCCCCATTCTTGCCATTGCCATTACCGTTCCCGTTGCCTTTGTCGTTGTCGTTGGGCTTCGACCCATTGGCAGCTTTGGCGGGCTCGGCTGTCCCCTTGTCCTTGCTTGGGGGCTTCCCTTCATTGGCGATGGCATCCTCGAGCTTGATATATCGATCAGCTCGATCCAAAAATTCCTGGGTAGTTCTGACCCCATGTTTTCTGAGGTTGTCCCAGAGAGGCGTGCAGCGCTTAACCCCTGCAGTTATGGCCAACATCTTGCCTTCCTCTCCCACTGTTTTCACCCCAGCAGCTGCTCGCATAAAATGCTGGACGTAGTCCTTTAGTGGTTCTCCATCTTGCTGGCGTATTTTGACCAGCAGATTTGCCTCAGTCGGGTGCACACGACCCGCATAGAACTATCCGTAGAATTCCTTCATGAACATCTCCCAGGAAACTATACTTGCAAGAGGGAATTTGAAAAACCACTCCTGTGCGGCATTAGAAAGTGTCACAGGGAAGATCGTGCACCGAGCGTCTTCAGACACTTTTTGAATGTCCATTTGTATCTCAAACTTATTGACGTGAGATACCGGGTCACCATACCCATCAAAGTTCGGAAGCGTAGGCATCTTAAACTTGCTAGGAGTTTCTGCCATAGCTATCCTCTGGATGAAAGGAGTGCCCTTTCTCCTATCGTGTTCGATATAAGATGTTCTTCCCCCGACCAGCTACTGCACTGCCTGGTTGAGGGCATCTATCTGGGCATGCACGGCTCCAGGAATCGCTGGGGCCTCTAGTGGTGGGGGGACGTACTCGTTGTGCCGCTCCTGGAGATCATTGAGTACGTCTCTTAAATCTTCGTCTCTCCTCCGCTGCTCGCTAGCTCCGAGCCGGTTGAAGACGTTATTTTGTCTGGGCTGCCCCCAGCATCCCGTCTTTCAGGTTGGTCATCCCTAGGTGGCAGGCTTCTGCCTCCACCTCTTTCTTCATTCCTCCCACTGACGTTTCCTCTGCCTGAGTCAGCCTCGTTATAACCATGGCCATCTCTGAATCTTGATTGGCTATGATGGGATCGATTGTTCCCTCGATTTCCTTCCCGGGCTGGAACCTCCTGAGTGTTAGAGAGTGGCCTGCGTTGGTCGGTAGGTCCCCGTGCATTATCATGCCGTGGGGGGCCTCGGACCGCAGAGCCTGACTCTGAGTTCCTTCTGTTACCAGGAGGACGCTTCCTCTGCTCGGAGGGTTTGGCTCATCGCCCCTATGGCGTCTAGGACTGCGAGGCGGCTGCCCGGCCCTATTCTGCCTTTGTTGTGGGGGATTGCCGCGACTAGCTTGGGATGGAGGCTACGCCTCAGGGTCCCTCAGCGGGACATCGTTCTGAGGCACCAGTAGCTGCTCGGGCCTTTGAGGGCTCGAGGGCTGGATAGGCGGGCTAGGATTAGGACCCCTTTGGGGTGGTCCATTCGTAGGTTAATCAGGCTGCGAGGCAGGTGTAGAGCTGCTTCGAGGGCTGCCATGGTCTCCCTCTGGCGACAGTCCATCTCCGCCTGCCTTTCACTTAGTTCTAGGCGCTGTCGTTCAATCTCCTATTGTTGCCGCGCCATGATTTCGACAGCACTTTCCTGACTGGCCCTCAAATTGGCCACCTCATCCTGGAATACCCCCAGGGTATTCCACAGCGTCTTGGAATCCATTTCTTCCTCATCGAACTCCAAATGTGGTTCATCTTCAGCCACGTTTAGGGGAGAAGGAGGCAGGTGAGATGGTGCAGTGCTAGCCGCCTGTCCAACCTTCTTGGTAGTTTTCGCCATTGATATCTCAACGATTCTGTATCAACCTCTCAATGAAAGCACCAGAATGTTGACCCTGATTTTGGCCAACTGACACGGAGTCAAATATGCTTGACGTGGACAAATGCGTTGAAATGAATGTGATGAAAAAAACAATAAAGAACACAAGAGTTTATAGTGGTTCAGCCCCAGAATCTGGTAACAACCTACGTCCACTTGAACTGTTATTGATATAGGATTCAAAGGAGTGATCAAAGAACTAGGGTTCAATGAGTTTCACCAACCTCTGAAGAACAAAACAATATATCAAATAGAATCACTCTAATCTCATATGATTAGAAAGCAAAAAGTCCCCCTTCCTTGAGCTCTCTTTCTCTATTTATAGGCTCAAGGAAGATTTACATTACTTTGTTACAGATATTCTTTCCTAAATAATCAGATACTCAAGAAATCATGGGAGATAATTTTGGATTCGATCATAACTGCATAAGATTTTCTCCGTGTATAGCGCGTATATGACCAGGCTGGTCGTATATAGAGATTGAACGTTGCGCCAATAGATATCTTCCTGGTCGATAGTCGAGCACGAATTCTGCCAGATGCCAGCCACGTGTATTAAATGTCTGCCATGTCATCCATGTCTATTTTTTGGATAACAAGGAGATAAAGGGAAGGTCGGTTCCTTGGTTTCCACTGAGTTATGAGTTTCTACTTAGTCTATCCTCAGGTAATTAAGTTAATCCTGAGGCTCGGGGTGCCGGCAATGTCCTCGAGGGCAAAATGGTAAAATTCCCCAGTATTCCCACCTAAGCTTTCTAACCTCCAATATATCTCAAATTATTTATTTCCATAACCCGATAACCTAAATAACCATTTAATACCTGAAACATCCCTTAGCTTGTCCCAAGTCAAGTATTAAGCCCCGTTGTGACTTTCCCGCTACCTAGCTCCCTAGGATCGCCTCAAGTAGCATGCTGTAGATTTACCCACATAATAATATGGTTCTCACAATTATAACATGTAATCACATTAACATTCATATAACCATACAAGCATGCTTATTATATAATCACGCATTAAACTTAATAAATTCACACATAAACCAATTATGCCCTCCCAGCACACTAATCAAGGCCCTTAAGCCTTATTAGTGATTTTGGGTCGTTACATTCCGCTCATGTTTATTTTTGGGTACATCATTTTCCCCCAAGATCTTGCTCGTGAATGATGTCACCTCTGACACACAGTAGGGGATTTTAGGATTATGTAATGTGAAATCGTGCCCACCCACTACTCGAGTGCTAAACATGTGTCCTTCTGTAATAGGTACTGTTCAGGTTTCGAGTACCGTGACAATTGTCTTGTCAAGTTTTTCCCGCCGCATGGATTATTTAATCTTGGCCTTTGGATCACAAATTGACCTAATAAAGTAGCCTAGATTGGTTCTCGAAGTTTACTTATAAATAAGAGAAACATACCTGAACTTCACCACCTTTGCATTCCAAAAATTTACCTCTTCTTCTCAGAGCACTTTCAAAAACCTTCGGCATTCTTCCATTCTTCAGAAGCTCTTAGGATACTATCTTTAGATCTATCATTACTTGCCTCGATCAACTATCTAAACTACACGTCTTCCTATGACTAGTTTAAATTTCTCCCTCTTATTTTTCAATAAGTTTTACAAAATTTTCAAGCATAGTTTCTTACTTTGGCCATGTCCAAGTTTAATAGGGGTTTTTTATATGCCAAAAAAACAATACTAGGTTTGATTAGAAATAATGTACGTAAAAAAATGGTTAATTTTCTGCGTTTTGAAAGAGGGTTGCCTGTGTATGCATAGAAATTTGGGGGATTTTAAGTTCAGTTCTTGGTAGCTTAAGGGTTACCATTCCTTGAGCGATTTTGCATTAAATCATCTTCAAAAAGGTATTGGGTCTGACATGTAAATCCCAAAGTATCAGGGCATTTCCCAAAATTATAGCGCATGGCTACTGAACGCGCGTGGAAACAAGCGTTGTTATTAGGAGATACCTTTGCTCGTGTTTATTTTTTTAGGTTGAATAATCAAATTCAAACCCTTAGGTCACCGTACCTTTATCATCGTAGCAAGGTAACTCTTAGGTCACCTCTAACAGGCCGCTTTGTCGTTAGGAGAGCTAGATCATGGCCCATCAAAAGAGGTCAGTCACGAGCTCCTCTTCTCAAAGCAAGAGTAAGGGGAAGAAGATTGCATCAGAGACCCCTATTCCCCACTTCAGCCTAGTGGTGGATAGGGAGATCATACTTGACCTCAATGCCTTTTTTGAGGCAGAGCGCATGAAATCCCGAATAAAGACTCAGGTCAAGGTGAACAAAATTTTGCTGAGCCATGGGATTAAATTAGGGTCGGAGGACCTTGTTGCTTGCCCTCAATTGGAAGGAGAGCGGAGCTGCACCCCACTTCAGGATGACTTCAGAGCCTGGAGTGACAACCATCTGAAGGTTGGTGCCTTTCTCCCCTTGGACCAGTACTTCATGGATATTTTGAACTACATCGAACTGTCGCCATTTCAGCTTCCCCCCAATTCATATTGGCTTTTGGCGAGGGTAAATATTTATTTTTGAAACACGAGTGGGAGGTCCCTACCCCTGCCGACATCATGTACTTCTTCTGCCTCAAAGACAACCTCGAATAGAAGAGGTGAGGTAACAGTTTCTTCTACCCTACCAGATTCCCCAATATGGCTTCAATAATTGACCTTCCCAGCCACCCGAATTACTACAAGGATCAATTCTTCATGTCAAATAGGTTCAAGAACTACACCTCGTAAGTCTTTTATTTCTTCAAACTTTGTACTTGAATTCCTTCATGATTGAGCTTAAACATATTCTAATTGAGTTGTTACTTTGTGAAGCTATATACAAGAGAACATGTCGGTAAGAGACCCTTGGAGGTCAATGTGAGACGCTGTCTCGTATTCCTGCCAAGGAGAAGGGGTTCTGATTGGTAGTTAATGACGCAACCATGGTGGCCGGCAAACTGATCCGGAAGGATCAGACACATGCCATTACAGCTCGAGGTCCTCCTCACTACTACAAAAAGAGGTTTTTAGGGCTCGAGGTCCTCGCACCGGGTGCCCTAAAAGAACATTTTTAGCGCTCGTATCATGTTCCCTAAAAGAATAGTTTTAGGGCTCGCACCACGTGTCTTAAAAGAATATCCGCATGTCCTAAAAGATCCTGATGAGTGCCTTTAAGTACTGCTTATAATTTAAATGAAACATTTATATACAAATCTGAAATCTTATAGATTAAAAAAACAAAACATATACAAAGTATTTACAATTCTAATAAAACAAATTTTGGAACAAATATAACACTACTACTTGACTCAAAAATCATATAGCCTTGTCTATAAACATAATCGTCTTGACCTTAAAAAAATATAACTAGATTTACAAAGTAAATAATTAATCACTCAAAAAAGAAACATTTACTCTAATAAAAATCACAAATAAAATGAAGCACTAAATTCATTGTCAAACAACATATCTTTCTTCTTCTTGTCCTTGTACTCACCCTCGTCACCAATAGTCTTTCCAATGTAAGGATTGGTTGCCATGAATTTCTTTCTAAAATCATCTCTGAAACATGAAAAAGCACATTATAATACACCAAACATGACAAATTATAATTAAGTTTATATTGTAGTGTAAATAAATCATTGAAGTATAAAAATAAATCCAATAGAAAATCGGACAACATATCCCCTAATTTACTAGGCTAGCCATCTATCACAATCAACACAAACAATTTAAACAACACACATTTTTTCATCCATATATCACCGCACCACACAAAATTCTAAGAACCTACTTCACTACGGATGAATATCTAAGATATCCAAACTCCTCTAAAGTTATATAATTTATATCCAAAATTGTGAAAGATTTAAAAAACAATCAAATACAACATTATAATAAAATCAAAACCTAGCTAGCACTTTCATTTTTTTGTTATTTAGTGCCATGTTTTAATGAGAAAATAAAACTAATAACAACTATTTTTTTTCATGAATCATCGATATTATTTGAATTAAACCAATAAAAAAATAATAACTCATAGTATAACAATAAATATTATAATTAGTTGAAAAAAATAACTAAAATCAATTAATATCTATTATAAAAATAAAAATTTAAAGAATTGTATATATATATATATAAATATCTATATTTTATATACAATTATTATAATTTTTCAGATTTTTAGTTATTGTTTACCCAAAAATGGTTTTTGATGACGTGGCAAATAATTCTTACGTGTGGATTGACACGTGGCGGAATAGAATGATAAAGGTGCTGTTCGGCCATCGACCAGGAGCACACCTCATCGCTAGCATTAAATTTTTTATACGACCACGTTGATCGTGAAGCCCAATTTATTTCCTTGTTAAGTTGTAATCTAATATTAACTGCATTTGAATATTTCTTCATAATGATCCTTGATACGCGATTATTAAGGAAAGATAGGACACGTTAGAATGTGTAACCTTCCTTGAGCCTATAAATATGCATGAAATAGCTCAAGGAAGGGACTTTTGGATTCATTATCTTTTTGCATGATATTAAGAGAGAAAAAGCTTAGTGATTGTTCTTCATTCTATTGTAATCCTTCCAAGGTTTGTGAAACTCAAAAAACCCTAGTTTTTTTTATCACAGCTTTGAAGTTCAATAATAACAATACATTGAGTGGACGTAGGTCATTACCAATCACTAGGGCCGAACCACTATAATATTTTGGTGTTTTTTCCTTTCCATTATGTTGACTGCGTTTTTAGCCAACGACGTGAGAACGTCAAATACGACGAACCTTCAAGAGAATGTAAACGACAACAGACGGTATAAACAAGAAAAGTAAATAACACAGAATTTTTATAGTGGTTCAGCCCCGATTGTCGGTAATAGCCTAATCCACTTAGAGTTGTGATTTATAAATCTATACTGAAGATCAGATGGACTATGCCAACTGAGTTTCTTCAGTATAAATTGTGAAAATACAAGAATTCTCTCTAATTTCAGCACTTTCTCTCTCTAGAATAGACAGACCCAATTTTATCTCTCTAGAAAGAATAAGCAGAAGGGGTCCTCTCTCATCTCATAAGCTCTCTATTTATAGAGATGGGATCCTCAACTGATATCCCCTTATAATAGGGATATTATACTATATTTATTATATTTATATTACAAATAAACATTCAACATTCAAAATGTAACAAACTCCCCATTTGTGGGAAGAATGAGAGATTCCCGCGCATGTTGTTGAAGTTGTATCTGACTTAGTCTCCTCTAGCTAGTTGGTCCACCTCCTACTCGCTACCCATGCAAGGGCTGGTTGAACGTGCATGGTGGTAGGTTGAACGTGCATGGTGGTAGGAGATGCACTTCTCTCCTCTAACATGCACTCTCCTCTAGCATGCCATGTTCCTCCTTGAACCAATCTCCTTGGCTTCTCCTCGGACTAAGGTGGTCCGAGGCAACCTCCTTGGCACCTCACCTTGAACAACATTGAGGGAACCTCACCTTGGACAATATTGAGGGAACCTCACCTTGAACAACATTGAGGGAACCTCACCTTGGACAATATTGAGGGAACCTCACCTTGGACAATATTGAGGGAACCTCACCTTGGACAACATTGAGGCAACCTCACCTTGGACAACATTGAGGGAACCTCACCTTGGACAATATTGAGGGAACCTCCTTTAGCATCTCCCAAACATGTCCGATCGAACATTGTATAGACTTTCCTTATGAAAGTCTAAGTCTCCATTCTCTTGCATAAGACTCCTCCTCCTTAGCTATTTACCTTGGGCACGTTCGAGCCAACACTTAGAAAACCTTGGGAGGCTTACCTCCTACACACCCTTGGGGTCTCCTAGGACCACACCCTCCTTGGGGTCTCCTAGGACCACCCTCTTAGCCCTCCTAGGAGGCACTCTCCTAGATGCATTCTCCTTAGCCTCCTAGGATGCATTCTCCAATTTTTGGGTATAACATTTGCCCCCCAAGTTTATTATACGATTCCCCTCGTATGATAAACTTTTCTTCTAGCAAAATGCTCTTGAGGTCATCCAAAAGCTCCTATCCGGATGATAACTTTCACATAAACTCCCATGACAAAACTTGTCTTGAACTTGCCTTGTGATTTCTTCAAACTCTATTTTCTTGATGTAATGAAAATATAAGCTCCCTTTGTATATGTTGCAAAAACATCATAGTATAGAGGCAGGTTGTTGAATATCCTCGATTTGGTTGCGCTAGGATTAGAATTTCGGTGGTCCGAGCCACACATCTTGGAAGTTCACCTCGGACATGTCCGAGCCAAACGCACTAGGCTCCTCCAACTATGTCCGATCGGAGCTTTCATGATATGGTCCGATCGGAGCTTCCATGGCCTTTCCTCGATCTAAAATCTAAGCCAATGACTTGGCTTCTCTTCGGACACGGTCCGATCGAAGCTTGTGTGGCCTCTCCTTGGCCAAAATCTAAGTCCAATCTCTTGGTATCTTCAACCATGCCCGATCGGAAGAACACTCTTCTTGGCATCTCAGATCATGTCCGATCGGACATTGCATACCCTTGGCCAAAAACTAAGTTCATCTTTTGGGTATGCATGGGACTTCTCCTTGGACTTGGTCCGAGCCAACCATCTTGGAACGGATGCACGGTCTCCTCGGACTGAGCTTTCATGACATTGTCCGATCGGACACATGCATTAGGCTCCTTGGATATGCTCGGCCTGCACCATGCAAAACATGGTCTCCTTGGATGTGATCCGATCGAATGCAGGCACTCTCCTCGGGTATGGGTCCAGGGCAATCACTTTGGCTCTCTTCAGACATGTCCCAGCTACATATTTTTGGAAGTTCAAACTAAGGTCCGATCGGACACCTCTTGGCTCCTCCAATCATGTCCGATCGGATGCATATACTCTTAGACACAAGGCAGGCAGGCATGCACTCTTGA
This sequence comes from Humulus lupulus, assembly GCF_963169125.1. NCBI lineage: Eukaryota > Viridiplantae > Streptophyta > Magnoliopsida > Rosales > Cannabaceae > Humulus > Humulus lupulus. The sequence continues at coordinate 106,487,129 of NC_084797.1, read as the reverse complement.
GTTTATCTTTTGGGCATGCGTGGGACCTCTCCTTGGACTTGGTCCGAGCCAATCTTTTTGGAAGCTCACCAAGCTAAGGTCCGATCGGACCCTTGGCACACATGCATGGCCTTCTCCTCGAACATAATCCGATCGAAGCTTTCATGACCTTTCCTTGAACCAAGGTCCAAGCCAATGACTTGGCTTCTCCTCGGACATGGCCCGAGCCAAACATTTGGCTCCTCCATCAAGGTCCGATCGGGTACCTTGTCTCCTCTTGGTCGAATGTAGCACCTTAGGCACACTTCTTGTCCGATCGGACACTTCTTTTCTTATGGTGCCAAAGACCTAGGTCCGACTGGATACTTCTTGTTTCCTCTTGGTCGGATGTATCACCTTAGGCACCAATATTTCTAGCCTAGATCCTTGGACGTAGGTGAGATGCTCCTTGGATCAACATGCATCCGATCGGCCATCTCAAAGTATGCTTGGACACCCAATTTTTCAAACACTTTAAGCACCTGTATTGATCGTGAGCATGGACAAACAGGCATAAGCCGTGTTAACATGAATGCAATGCAATGCAATGCATGGAACAGTAGCCAGCCTTCCAAGCATTCCTTCTCCGATCGGACATAGGCAGCATCACCATTTGGACGCTTCTCCTTGGAACTAAACACATCACCTCAGACGAATGCCCCCCACTCCGATCGGATATAATGTAGCTTCCAACCACTCAAGCGTGTTTCTCCTCCTCAGATGCAGTACCTTAGGCACCAATATTTCTGGGCCTAGATCCTTGGACGTAGGCGAGATGCTCCTTGGATCAACATGCATCCGATCGGCCACCTCAAGGTATGCTTGGACACCACATTTTTATGCATTTGCTTGGGCACTCTTAGGTACTTTTAGGAAAAACCATCAAAGCACCTTGTTCGACCCTCCCAAATTTATTTTGAGAGATTGATTTCTCTCAATCAATCTTAGTGAAAACTTGACTTCTCCTCCCAAGGACAAATTTTCACCATGTAGCATCTATTTTGCACGTATTTGTTTGATTTACTCCAGGGAAGTCGATTGGTGATACATGCTTAGCCTACCAGGGAAGTTGTATCTGCTCTCCTGAGCAAGAAAACTTTGCACCTGGTGAGCTAAACTTGTAGCTGTTGGCATTTAGACTTTACTTCTCCTTGTTAACTTAAAACATTCTAAGTCTCCTCTAGACTTAAAAAGTTATAAGTTTTTTGTGAAGAGTAAAGTCACTCTGGTGTATGTCTTACATTTTCGCATGAGTACCTAGTTTTCTAACTTAGAAATTTTAGACATTTCATAAGTCCATGCTAAGTATACTTTCTCACACTCTTGTTGCTCTAACATTTTATGAGCATGATGTTTATGGTCACACGAATATCTGCTCCTAACTTGAAATTTTAAAAATTCCAAGTTACTTAAGCTTTGCCAAGCAAGTTAGCTTAATGGCCTTTTTGGACTTCGAAAATTTACAAGTCAGCCTAAAAACAGATATATTACCTCGTGCTCTTATTGCCCGTGTTAATTTATATACCAGCATACCCCATCTGCCCCCCAGGTGGTTGGAGGTTGAAAGACCCTTAGTCACTTGCTACATGACTGGATCTGTTCGAGCAGTTAACTACTCGTGAAACACATAGAATATATGGAAAATACTCAAGCAGTTGAACACTGCTTGAACACATCGACCAGTTGAACACTGCTCGGATAACTAACACACATGCATATTTGTAGCAAGAATCGACCACGCTGCGCGTAGTCTCTTTTATTACTCGTTCATTAAAAATGACAAAACATGTCTAGCAACGAGTCTTAAACAACCAAAATTGTTCAAAATAAAATGATTGGTTAGCAAATAACCAGTTCATACACCAAACTTAAATAACAAGTCTAAAAAACTCGAAGCCAAGCTACCACTCTGAAAGCGGTATTTAAAAATAATATCTCCTTCGACGCTCTATGTGCACGCCACCCCAGTGATTCCTGCTCCTAGCACTCCTCCTTAGCATACTCCTCCTCTTGCTTCGTTGCTCTCCTCAGCTAAGGGTGGACCTCCACATATAATGTCTACGGTGAAGTCCACGGGTCCAGGCTGCAAGGGTGGAGATTTTTGTCGCTTGAATCCGGAGTTGCTTCTACCTCCTTCTCCTTGGGGTGTCTCTGCTCGGTACTTCTTCAACTTGCCTGACCGGAGAAGAAATTCTATCTCGTCCTTGAGGTGGTTGCATTCATTTGTGTCGTGACCATAATCTTCATGGAAGCGACAATACTTGTTCATGTCTCTCTTCCTCATCTCTCTCCTGATGGGTGGAGGCTTCTTGTAAGGAACCTCCTCTTGACTAGCAAGATATATCTCTGCTCTACTGGTTGAGAGAGTGGTGTAGTTGGTGAATTGAGGCTCATACTTGGTTGGCTTCTCACTTGAATCCACCTTTGCCTTCTTTTCTTCATGGTGGTCAGACCCATTACTTCTACGTTTCTTTCCACCATCACTAGGAGAGTCACTTGGTCTGCTTGGGTTGTTTATGCCATTCTCCCCTTTCTCTATTGCATCATCCAAATTCATATATTTTTCCGCCCGGTCAAGAAATTGTTGAAGTGTTGAAATTGGATGGCGATGGATGCTGTCCCATAGAGGACTCCGATAAATTATCCCAGCAGATATAGCAACCATCTTCCCTTCGTCTCCTACAGCAGTTGCTCTATTGGCTTCTCTCATGAACCTCTGTATATAGCTCTTTAGAGACTCATCTTTTCTTTGTTTGATATCTGCCAAGTCGTTGGCATAAACTGGTGGAGTCCGGGCAATGCTAAATTGTCTACAAAACTCCTTCCTGAATGACTCCCAAGAGGTAATGGAGTTTGGTTTAAACCTCCAATACCACTCTTGGGCATTGTCCGTCAAGGTGGTGGGGAAGACTCTACACCGATAGTCATCACTCACCCCGAGTAGTTCCATCTGGTCCTCAAACTTCCCAACATGTCTTATCGGGTCTGCCTTTTCGGTATAAATTGGCAGTACCGGTGCTTTGTAATTTGCTGGTGGTTGGGCTGCTCTTATTCGAGCAGAGAACGGACTGCCACTCCGGTAGTCTATCGGATCTATCTCGGAAGGTCGCTTTGACAAACCTTGCACTGCAGCTGCTAGCATGTCAAGCTGGGCTTGGATAGCTGGTGCGACTGATGAGGTTCCAAGGTTTTGACCGCCTGGTCGGGCATTACCATCTGGCACGCCACCGTCAAGTATTTCTACTTGACTGGTAGGACGGTCCAGATTTTTCCCTTCGACCGGGACGGTCCTCCTCTTGTTGGTGATAACGTCCCTCAGATCCTTCTGAGAAGCATGCTCTCCTACCCGATCAAACACCGTACTCTTCGATTTCCCAGTGGGCTTACTACGTGGGACTTCATCTCTCCTGCTACGCCGCTGGTCGGGGTGCAATGGAGGCTTCTTGGCACGCTCTGGGCAGTGTTCTCCTCCTTGTGGGTTGTGGCCCTCCTTTTCCTTGGATTGGCTGGTTGGATGACTATCAGCCTCATCCCCACCATGCCCATCTTTGAACTGAGAGGTCCTCTTCTCTCTAGGAGATTTATTTTGCTCCTGCCCAGGTGGAGTCTTTTTACTGCCCGATCGGTGACTTCTGGAGGGGGTTCTAGAGTGCTCCCCTTGGGTTGAGGTAGTGTGCGATCGAACTCCATCTCCCTCACTAGGTGGGTTATTACCACCCCTCCTTGGTCTATCATTACTCCTACCACCAGCTTCTGTGGTCCTTGCTCCTGGAGTGGTTGCCCCTCGTGCTGTAGCTTGGGCATTGGCCTGGGCCAACTTGGTAGCAGCCTCCAAAGCAAGCGCTGCTTCACGATGTTTCTGGTTGACCTCCTCCTGTTGTTGTCTGAGCTCCTCACTTCTGGCCTCCATATCGCGTTTTTGCTGCTCTAAGGCAGCTCTCTGCCTAGCCATCTCTTCAGCAAACGCCTCTTGCCTATCGTGGAATCGTGCCATCTCCTCCTGGAAGGCCCCCATGGTCTCTTGGAGCTCTTCAACTCCTGGAGTCACATCCTCAAGCATGACCCTAGGTTCATTCTCATGATATTGTGGGCAAGGACCTTCAGATCTAGCAGGTTCTTTAGAGGAGTTCGTCCTCTTGGAAGCAGCAGTGGTGTTCTTAGGCGCCATCTTGCTTCAGGGACCGTCTGTTCTTCTCTTCAGGCTCTCAATGAAAGCACCAAAATGTTGACTGCGTTTTTAGCCAACGACGTGAGAACGTCAAATACGACGAACCTTCAAGAGAATGTAAACGACAACAGACGGTATAAACAAGAAAAGTAAATAACACAGAATTTTTATAGTGGTTCAGCCCCGATTGTCGGTAATAGCCTAATCCACTTAGAGTTGTGATTTATAAATCTATACTGAAGATCAGATGGACTATGCCAACTGAGTTTCTTCAGTATAAATTGTGAAAATACAAGAATTCTCTCTAATTTCAGCACTTTCTCTCTCTAGAATAGACAGACCCAATTTTATCTCTCTAGAAAGAATAAGCAGAAGGGGTCCTCTCTCATCTCATAAGCTCTCTATTTATAGAGATGGGATCCTCAACTGATATCCCCTTATAATAGGGATATTATACTATATTTATTATATTTATATTACAAATAAACATTCAACATTCAAAATGTAACAAACTCCCCATTTGTGGGAAGAATGAGAGATTCCCGCGCATGTTGTTGAAGTTGTATCTGACTTAGTCTCCTCTAGCTAGTTGGTCCACCTCCTACTCGCTACCCATGCAAGGGCTGGTTGAACGTGCATGGTGGTAGGTTGAACGTGCATGGTGGTAGGAGATGCACTTCTCTCCTCTAACATGCACTCTCCTCTAGCATGCCATGTTCCTCCTTGAACCAATCTCCTTGGCTTCTCCTCGGACTAAGGTGGTCCGAGGCAACCTCCTTGGCACCTCACCTTGAACAACATTGAGGGAACCTCACCTTGGACAATATTGAGGGAACCTCACCTTGAACAACATTGAGGGAACCTCACCTTGGACAATATTGAGGGAACCTCACCTTGGACAATATTGAGGGAACCTCACCTTGGACAACATTGAGGCAACCTCACCTTGGACAACATTGAGGGAACCTCACCTTGGACAATATTGAGGGAACCTCCTTTAGCATCTCCCAAACATGTCCGATCGAACATTGTATAGACTTTCCTTATGAAAGTCTAAGTCTCCATTCTCTTGCATAAGACTCCTCCTCCTTAGCTATTTACCTTGGGCACGTTCGAGCCAACACTTAGAAAACCTTGGGAGGCTTACCTCCTACACACCCTTGGGGTCTCCTAGGACCACACCCTCCTTGGGGTCTCCTAGGACCACCCTCTTAGCCCTCCTAGGAGGCACTCTCCTAGATGCATTCTCCTTAGCCTCCTAGGATGCATTCTCCAATTTTTGGGTATAACATTTGCCCCCCAAGTTTATTATACGATTCCCCTCGTATGATAAACTTTTCTTCTAGCAAAATGCTCTTGAGGTCATCCAAAAGCTCCTATCCGGATGATAACTTTCACATAAACTCCCATGACAAAACTTGTCTTGAACTTGCCTTGTGATTTCTTCAAACTCTATTTTCTTGATGTAATGAAAATATAAGCTCCCTTTGTATATGTTGCAAAAACATCATAGTATAGAGGCAGGTTGTTGAATATCCTCGATTTGGTTGCGCTAGGATTAGAATTTCGGTGGTCCGAGCCACACATCTTGGAAGTTCACCTCGGACATGTCCGAGCCAAACGCACTAGGCTCCTCCAACTATGTCCGATCGGAGCTTTCATGATATGGTCCGATCGGAGCTTCCATGGCCTTTCCTCGATCTAAAATCTAAGCCAATGACTTGGCTTCTCTTCGGACACGGTCCGATCGAAGCTTGTGTGGCCTCTCCTTGGCCAAAATCTAAGTCCAATCTCTTGGTATCTTCAACCATGCCCGATCGGAAGAACACTCTTCTTGGCATCTCAGATCATGTCCGATCGGACATTGCATACCCTTGGCCAAAAACTAAGTTCATCTTTTGGGTATGCATGGGACTTCTCCTTGGACTTGGTCCGAGCCAACCATCTTGGAACGGATGCACGGTCTCCTCGGACTGAGCTTTCATGACATTGTCCGATCGGACACATGCATTAGGCTCCTTGGATATGCTCGGCCTGCACCATGCAAAACATGGTCTCCTTGGATGTGATCCGATCGAATGCAGGCACTCTCCTCGGGTATGGGTCCAGGGCAATCACTTTGGCTCTCTTCAGACATGTCCCAGCTACATATTTTTGGAAGTTCAAACTAAGGTCCGATCGGACACCTCTTGGCTCCTCCAATCATGTCCGATCGGATGCATATACTCTTAGACACAAGGCAGGCAGGCATGCACTCTTGAGTTTATCTTTTGGGCATGCGTGGGACCTCTCCTTGGACTTGGTCCGAGCCAATCTTTTTGGAAGCTCACCAAGCTAAGGTCCGATCGGACCCTTGGCACACATGCATGGCCTTCTCCTCGAACATAATCCGATCGAAGCTTTCATGACCTTTCCTTGAACCAAGGTCCAAGCCAATGACTTGGCTTCTCCTCGGACATGGCCCGAGCCAAACATTTGGCTCCTCCATCAAGGTCCGATCGGGTACCTTGTCTCCTCTTGGTCGAATGTAGCACCTTAGGCACACTTCTTGTCCGATCGGACACTTCTTTTCTTATGGTGCCAAAGACCTAGGTCCGACTGGATACTTCTTGTTTCCTCTTGGTCGGATGTATCACCTTAGGCACCAATATTTCTAGCCTAGATCCTTGGACGTAGGTGAGATGCTCCTTGGATCAACATGCATCCGATCGGCCATCTCAAAGTATGCTTGGACACCCAATTTTTCAAACACTTTAAGCACCTGTATTGATCGTGAGCATGGACAAACAGGCATAAGCCGTGTTAACATGAATGCAATGCAATGCAATGCATGGAACAGTAGCCAGCCTTCCAAGCATTCCTTCTCCGATCGGACATAGGCAGCATCACCATTTGGACGCTTCTCCTTGGAACTAAACACATCACCTCAGACGAATGCCCCCCACTCCGATCGGATATAATGTAGCTTCCAACCACTCAAGCGTGTTTCTCCTCCTCAGATGCAGTACCTTAGGCACCAATATTTCTGGGCCTAGATCCTTGGACGTAGGCGAGATGCTCCTTGGATCAACATGCATCCGATCGGCCACCTCAAGGTATGCTTGGACACCACATTTTTATGCATTTGCTTGGGCACTCTTAGGTACTTTTAGGAAAAACCATCAAAGCACCTTGTTCGACCCTCCCAAATTTATTTTGAGAGATTGATTTCTCTCAATCAATCTTAGTGAAAACTTGACTTCTCCTCCCAAGGACAAATTTTCACCATGTAGCATCTATTTTGCACGTATTTGTTTGATTTACTCCAGGGAAGTCGATTGGTGATACATGCTTAGCCTACCAGGGAAGTTGTATCTGCTCTCCTGAGCAAGAAAACTTTGCACCTGGTGAGCTAAACTTGTAGCTGTTGGCATTTAGACTTTACTTCTCCTTGTTAACTTAAAACATTCTAAGTCTCCTCTAGACTTAAAAAGTTATAAGTTTTTTGTGAAGAGTAAAGTCACTCTGGTGTATGTCTTACATTTTCGCATGAGTACCTAGTTTTCTAACTTAGAAATTTTAGACATTTCATAAGTCCATGCTAAGTATACTTTCTCACACTCTTGTTGCTCTAACATTTTATGAGCATGATGTTTATGGTCACACGAATATCTGCTCCTAACTTGAAATTTTAAAAATTCCAAGTTACTTAAGCTTTGCCAAGCAAGTTAGCTTAATGGCCTTTTTGGACTTCGAAAATTTACAAGTCAGCCTAAAAACAGATATATTACCTCGTGCTCTTATTGCCCGTGTTAATTTATATACCAGCATACCCCATCTGCCCCCCAGGTGGTTGGAGGTTGAAAGACCCATAGTCACTTGCTACATGACTGGATCTGTTCGAGCAGTTAACTACTCGTGAAACACATAGAATATATGGAAAATACTCAAGCAGTTGAACACTGCTTGAACACATCGACCAGTTGAACACTGCTCGGATAACTAACACACATGCATATTTGTAGCAAGAATCGACCACGCTGCGCGTAGTCTCTTTTATTACTCGTTCATTAAAAATGACAAAACATGTCTAGCAACGAGTCTTAAACAACCAAAATTGTTCAAAATAAAATGATTGGTTAGCAAATAACCAGTTCATACACCAAACTTAAATAACAAGTCTAAAAAACTCGAAGCCAAGCTACCACTCTGAAAGCGGTATTTAAAAATAATATCTCCTTCGACGCTCTATGTGCACGCCACCCCAGTGATTCCTGCTCCTAGCACTCCTCCTTAGCATACTCCTCCTCTTGCTTCGTTGCTCTCCTCAGCTAAGGGTGGACCTCCACATATAATGTCTACGGTGAAGTCCACGGGTCCAGGCTGCAAGGGTGGAGATTTTTGTCGCTTGAATCCGGAGTTGCTTCTACCTCCTTCTCCTTGGGGTGTCTCTGCTCGGTACTTCTTCAACTTGCCTGACCGGAGAAGAAATTCTATCTCGTCCTTGAGGTGGTTGCATTCATTTGTGTCGTGACCATAATCTTCATGGAAGCGACAATACTTGTTCATGTCTCTCTTCCTCATCTCTCTCCTGATGGGTGGAGGCTTCTTGTAAGGAACCTCCTCTTGACTAGCAAGATATATCTCTGCTCTACTGGTTGAGAGAGTGGTGTAGTTGGTGAATTGAGGCTCATACTTGGTTGGCTTCTCACTTGAATCCACCTTTGCCTTCTTTTCTTCATGGTGGTCAGACCCATTACTTCTACGTTTCTTTCCACCATCACTAGGAGAGTCACTTGGTCTGCTTGGGTTGTTTATGCCATTCTCCCCTTTCTCTATTGCATCATCCAAATTCATATATTTTTCCGCCCGGTCAAGAAATTGTTGAAGTGTTGAAATTGGATGGCGATGGATGCTGTCCCATAGAGGACTTCGATAAATTATCCCAGCAGATATAGCAACCATCTTCCCTTCGTCTCCTACAGCAGTTGCTCTATTGGCTTCTCTCATGAACCTCTGTATATAGCTCTTTAGAGACTCATCTTTTCTTTGTTTGATATCTGCCAAGTCGTTGGCATAAACTGGTGGAGTCCGGGCAATGCTAAATTGTCTACAAAACTCCTTCCTGAATGACTCCCAAGAGGTAATGGAGTTTGGTTTAAACCTCCAATACCACTCTTGGGCATTGTCCGTCAAGGTGGTGGGGAAGACTCTACACCGATAGTCATCACTCACCCCGAGTAGTTCCATCTGGTCCTCAAACTTCCCAACATGTCTTATCGGGTCTGCCTTTTCGGTATAAATTGGCAGTACCGGTGCTTTGTACTTTGCTGGTGGTTGGGCTGCTCTTATTCGAGCAGAGAACGGGCTGCCACTCCGGTAGTCTATCGGATCTATCTCGGAAGGTCACTTTGACAAACCTTGCACTGCAGCTGCTAGCATGTCAAGCTGGGCTTGGATAGCTGGTGCGACTGATGAGGTTCCAAGGTTTTGACCGCCTGGTCGGGCATTACCATCTGGCACGCCACCGTCAAGTATTTCTACTTGACTGGTAGGACGGTCCAGATTTTTCCCTTCGACCGGGACGGTCCTCCTCTTGTTGGTGATAACGTCCCTCAGATCCTTCTGAGAAGCATGCTCTCCTACCCGATCAAACACCGTACTCTTCGATTTCCCAGTGGGCTTACTACGTGGGACTTCATCTCTCCTGCTACGCCGCTGGTCGGGGTGCAATGGAGGCTTCTTGGCACGCTCTGGGCAGTGTTCTCCTCCTTGTGGGTTGTGGCCCTCCTTTTCCTTGGATTGGCTGGTTGGATGACTATCAGCCTCATCCCCACCATGCCCATCTTTGAACTGAGAGGTCCTCTTCTCTCTAGGAGATTTATTTTGCTCCTGCCCAGGTGGAGTCTTTTTACTGCCCGATCGGTGACTTCTGGAGGGGGTTCTAGAGTGCTCCCCTTGGGTTGAGGTAGTGTGCGATCGAACTCCATCTCCCTCACTAGGTGGGTTATTACCACCCCTCCTTGGTCTATCATTACTCCTACCACCAGCTTCTGTGGTCCTTGCTCCTGGAGTGGTTGCCCCTCGTGCTGTAGCTTGGGCATTGGCCTGGGCCAACTTGGTAGCAGCCTCCAAAGCAAGCGCTGCTTCACGATGTTTCTGGTTGACCTCCTCCTGTTGTTGTCTGAGCTCCTCACTTCTGGCCTCCATATCGCGTTTTTGCTGCTCTAAGGCAGCTCTCTGCCTAGCCATCTCTTCAGCAAACGCCTCTTGCCTATCGTGGAATCGTGCCATCTCCTCCTGGAAGGCCCCCATGGTCTCTTGGAGCTCTTCAACTCCTGGAGTCACATCCTCAAGCATGACCCTAGGTTCATTCTCATGATATTGTGGGCAAGGACCTTCAGATCTAGCAGGTTCTTTAGAGGAGTTCGTCCTCTTGGAAGCAGCAGTGGTGTTCTTAGGCGCCATCTTGCTTCAGGGACCGTCTGTTCTTCTCTTCAGGCTCTCAATGAAAGCACCAAAATGTTGACTGCGTTTTTAGCCAACGACGTGAGAACGTCAAATACGACGAACCTTCAAGAGAATGTAAACGACAACAGACGGTATAAACAAGAAAAGTAAATAACACAGAATTTTTATAGTGGTTCAGCCCCGATTGTCGGTAATAGCCTAATCCACTTAGAGTTGTGATTTATAAATCTATACTGAAGATCAGATGGACTATGCCAACTGAGTTTCTTCAGTATAAATTGTGAAAATACAAGAATTCTCTCTAATTTCAGCACTTTCTCTCTCTAGAATAGACAGACCCAATTTTATCTCTCTAGAAAGAATAAGCAGAAGGGGTCCTCTCTCATCTCATAAGCTCTCTATTTATAGAGATGGGATCCTCAACTGATATCCCCTTATAATAGGGATATTATACTATATTTATTATATTTATATTACAAATAAACATTCAACATTCAAAATGTAACAAACTCCCCATTTGTGGGAAGAATGAGAGATTCCCGCGCATGTTGTTGAAGTTGTATCTGACTTAGTCTCCTCTAGCTAGTTGGTCCACCTCCTACTCGCTACCCATGCAAGGGCTGGTTGAACGTGCATGGTGGTAGGTTGAACGTGCATGGTGGTAGGAGATGCACTTCTCTCCTCTAACATGCACTCTCCTCTAGCATGCCATGTTCCTCCTTGAACCAATCTCCTTGGCTTCTCCTCGGACTAAGGTGGTCCGAGGCAACCTCCTTGGCACCTCACCTTGAACAACATTGAGGGAACCTCACCTTGGACAATATTGAGGGAACCTCACCTTGAACAACATTGAGGGAACCTCACCTTGGACAATATTGAGGGAACCTCACCTTGGACAATATTGAGGGAACCTCACCTTGGACAACATTGAGGCAACCTCACCTTGGACAACATTGAGGGAACCTCACCTTGGACAATATTGAGGGAACCTCCTTTAGCATCTCCCAAACATGTCCGATCGAACATTGTATAGACTTTCCTTATGAAAGTCTAAGTCTCCATTCTCTTGCATAAGACTCCTCCTCCTTAGCTATTTACCTTGGGCACGTTCGAGCCAACACTTAGAAAACCTTGGGAGGCTTACCTCCTACACACCCTTGGGGTCTCCTAGGACCACACCCTCCTTGGGGTCTCCTAGGACCACCCTCTTAGCCCTCCTAGGAGGCACTCTCCTAGATGCATTCTCCTTAGCCTCCTAGGATGCATTCTCCAATTTTTGGGTATAACACATTAGATTATCTTTTCAAGCGTCGTTCTATATCCTTTCGTATATTTGACTCCGTGTCGTTGGCTAAATCGAGGGTCAACATTCTGGTGCTTTTCATTGAGAGCTTGTGAAAGAATCTAATGCAAAAAACATCCAAGAAGATCGGACAGGCCGCTGGCGCTGCATCATCCCAACCTCCTCCCCCAAATGTGGCTGAGGATAAACCACATTTGGAGTTTGATGAGGAGGAGTTAGATTCTGAAACCTTGAATGCACCACTGGGGGTGTTGCAGGATGAGCTGGCCAATCTGAGGGCCAATCATGAGAATGCTGCAGAGATAATGGTGTCACAACAAAGAGAAATAGAACGCCAGCGTCAGGAGCTGAGTGAGCGGCAGGCTGAGATGGATCGTCGATAGAGGGATGCCATGGCTGCCCTTGAAGCAGCCATCCAACTGGCTAGGAATCAGGCTGCGCCAGCCTCCTAGCCAGACCAGCCACAACACAGGCGGCCTCAAAGGGGTCCCAATCCTAGTCCTCCGCTCCAGCTAGTAAGCCCTCAAAGGCCGGAGCAGTCGCCTGTGGCTCAGGATGATGTCCCACCTAGGGATCCTGAGCAGCAGCCTCCATCTCAGGCTGGTTGAGGCAATCCCTAGCGCCCGAGGTAGAATAGGGCCAGGCAACTGCCCCGCAGCCCTAGACGCCTAGGGGATGAAGATCCGAATATATCGAGCAGGAGGTAGCGTCCTTCTGCCAACAGGAGGAACTTCGAGACAGGCTCTGCGGTCAGGGGCCCCCCGACATAACAATGCACGGGGACCCATCGACCAAAACAGGCCTCCCCCTAACGCTCGGGAAATTCCAGCCCAAGGAGGCAACAAAGTGAATAGCCGGTCACACCATAGTCAGCCACGATTCAGAGATGGCCACGACTACAATGAAGCCGATTCCGGTAGAAGAAATGCTAGTCGGAGGAACGAAGAAAGAGGTGGAGGCACAAGCCCACAACCTTGAGAGGACCGACCAGCGGGCCATAACGCTGGGGAGTAGCCCAGGAAGCAGAACGTCTTTAGTCAGCTGGGAGCCAGCGAGCAGCGATGATATGAGGGACGTACTTAACGACCGTCGGGAAAGGCACGATGAGTACGTTCCCCCGGAACCAGTGGCCGCAGCAATCCCAGAAGTTGTTCAAGCCCAGATTGATACCTTGAACCAGGCGGTGCAGCTGCTGGTTGGGGGGCGAACATCCCACATCGAGTACGATCGGAGGAGAGGCACCCCTTTTGTACAGAGGATTGCTGTGGCGGAAACCCCCAGTAAATTCAAGATGCCAACACTGACAAATTTTTTTAGGTATGGAGACCCAGTATCTCATTTTAATAAGTTTGAGATAAAAATGGATATATAAAAGGTGCCAGAAGATGCCCGCTGCCGCATCTTCCCCGCAACGCTGTCTGACACCGCCCAGGAGTGGTTCTTTAAGTTCCCGCCAGCTAGTATAGTATCATGGGAAATGTTCATAAAGGACTTTTACGGACAGTTCTATGCGGGTCGCGTGCACCCTACTGAGGCCAACCAGCTGGTCAAAATACGCCAGAAAGAGGAAGAGCCCTTGAAGGAGTACGTTCAGCGCTTCATGCGAGCTGCAGATGGAGCCAAGACAGTGGGCGATGAAGGTAAGATGATGGCCCTAATTGCTGGGGTTAGACGCCATTCACCCCTCTGGAGCAGCCTCAGAAAGAATGGGGTTAGGAGCACCCAAGAGTTCTTAGATCTACTAAGACGTGATTGCCAATGAAGGGAAATCGCCAACAAAAGACAAGAGGCCCAAGGAAGATCCCGCCAAATCCGCCAATGGGTCGGAAAAACCCAATGGCAATGGTAAAGGCAACGGGAATAGCAACGGTAGAAATGGTGGAAAGCAGGTAAACAATGAACCCTCGACCTCCGAGAGTATGCGCCCCAAAGGCAATCTCAATGAATCGAGATTCACCAACTACACTGCCCTTGTCAAAAGCCGAGCTAAGGTCTATCAGGCGACCAGCTCAAACATGCCCTACAAACGACCCGCACCCACAAGGAAAGATATCTCCAAGAGAGATACAACAAAGTTCTGTCATTTTCACAATGACTACGGGCATGACACAAACAAGTGTAACCAGCTGAAGGACGAGATTGAGTTCCTGATAAGGCAGGGATATTTAAGAAGATATGTGCGAGCCGCAAGAGGTTCTCAATGAGAGGCTCAAGGTGGCAACGAGTAGGCGCCTACACGCCAACGCTCGCCACCTTTACAGTCAGCTCCTGTGGCAGGCACTCTACTCACCATCTGAGGAGGCCCGCATATTGCAGGAGATAGTGGGAAGGCAAGGGAATGATATGCTCGAACCCTGCGCCACGACCAGGACATAAAGATGATGAGTGTCGAGGATCGAGCACCAAAAAAGGCTCGAACAGAGGAGGAACTGATAACCTTCTCTGATGACAACGCCCAGCACGTGCGATTCCCACACTCCGATCTGCTAGTTGTGGACGTGCAGATTGCAAACATGATGGTCAAGAGGGTATTGATTGATACAGGAAGTTCGGTCAATATCCTATACAAGTCTTCGCTGGAAAGAATGAAGTTGTCCGTAAAGGACCTGGAGCCATGCAACCAAACTATTTATGGTTTTTCCGGAGGGTCAATTAGACTCCCAATTACAGTAGGCACCACACCTGCTAATAGGACATTACTCACTACTTTTATAGTAGTTGATTGTCCTTCGGCATACAATGCTGTAATTGGGAGACCGATTTTAGTCGACCTGCGAGCCATCACCATGATATGGTACCTCGCCATGAAATTCCCAACAGACACTGAGATAGGTTGCGTATTGGGAAACCAGAGGGAGGCATGGGAGTGCTACAAGGCCTCGATCACCAAAGCAAAGAAGTGTGTATCGAGAGACACTACCGAAAAGGAGTTGCAAATGGTGATTGATGTTCAGACCCACTCAAGTGATAATGTCACCAAATAGGGCGTTTCCCAAAGTGAGGATAGGGATTTGGATCCTCGCTTTGGGGATTTTGAAGAAGAAGTGGGACCCATCGAGGACCTTGAAGAGGTCCAACCTGATGAAGAAAATCCGACCAGAGTTGTGAAAGTCGGTAAAAACTTAGAGACAACAACAAAACAAGTACTGGTGGAGTTTTTAAGGAGGAACAAAGAGGTCTTTGCCTAGTCACACAAAGACATGGTCGGGATAGATCCTGCAGTCATCAGCCATGTCCTAAACATTGACAAGAGTTTTCCACCAGTGCAACAAAAAAGAAGGATGCTCGACAAAGATAGATCAAGGGCCTTAAAAGAAGAAGTCGAGAAGCTGAAGGAGAATGGGTTCATCAGGGTGGCATTTTATCCATCGTGGGTCTCTAATCCCGTACTAGTGCCCAAGCCGAATGGAAAGTGGCGTACGTGCATGGATTTTACATACCTAAATAAAGCCTTCCGCAAAGATTTTTTCCCACTCCCAAGGATCGACCAGCTAGCCGATGCCACTACAGGACATGAGATCCTCTCATTCATGGATGCATACTCCGGGTATAACCAAATTAGTATGTATCCCCCTGATGAAGATCACACTAGCTTTCAGACTGATACAACGCTCTACTGTTACAAAGTGATACCCTTTGGTTTGAAAAACGCTGGTGAGACTTACCAGAGACTCGTCAACCACATGTTTAAGGAGCTGATCGGCACAAACATGGAGGTATATGTCGATGACATGCTGGTCAAGTCAAAGAAAGCAGAAGGGCATGTAAAGGATTTTCAAGAGTGCTTCAGCATCTTGAATAAATATCGGCTGAAGTTAAATCCCCTTAAATACTCCTTTGGAGTAGGATCAGGGAAGTTCTTGGGATCTATAGTTAACTAGAGAGGAATTGAGGCCAATCCTGAGAAAATTAAAGCCCTGATCGACATGAAATCGCCAGTAAAGATTAAGGATGTTCAAAGCTTAACCGGAAGAATTGCTGCTCTAAGTAGATTCATTTCAAAGTCAACAGATAAGTGCGTCCCATTCTTTCATCTACTCAGGGGCAATAAAAAGTTTGAATGGATGGAAGAGTGCGAACAGGCTTTTCAAGCACTAAAAACACATATGGCGCAACCACCCATCCTGTCAAAGCCGCTTGATAAAGAAATTTTATTCATCTACTTGGCGATCACGGAATACGCTGCTAGGTTCGTTCTAGTAAGGGAAGAAGAAGGTGTACAGAAGGTTGTCTACTATGTAAGCAAAAGGCTGATTGGAGTAGAACAACGGTACCCACCCATCGAAAAGCTAGCCTATTGCTTAATTTTGGCCTCCAGGAAACTGCGACCTTACTTCCAAGCTCATCCAATTAAAGTCTTGACCGACCAGCCTCTTTGACAAGTCCTGCAAAAACCAGAGGCTGCAAGGAGATTGCTAAAATGGGCAGTCGAACTCGGGCAGTTCGACATATCTTACTTACCGCGAGTAGCAATAAAAGCGCAAGCCCTGGCTGACTTCATTGCAGAATTCACTGAACTTACGAATAGTGAGCGGATTGAAGATCTTAATGAGCCTGAATGTCAGAGCCAAGCCCCCACGTGGAAATTATTTACAGACGGTTCTTCTAACGAGTGCCACGTTGGGGCAGGAGTGATATTGATAACGTCGGAGGGGAAGCGATTTCACTGCGCAATCGGATTTGCCTTCAATGCATCTAACAATGAGGCTGAGTATGAAGCACTACTCGCTGGATTGTGGTTAGTCAGGGACATGAATATAAAAGTGCTTGACATCTATAGTGATTCTCAGCTGGTGGTGAATCAGGTCCTGGGAGAATACCAGGCGCGAGGTTTAAAGATGGTTGCCTATCTGAAGAAAACAAAGGATCTATTGGCTCAGTTCGACAAATACAATCACTAGTAGGTACCTCGCAATCAGAATTCCAATGCGGACACTTTGGCCAAATTGGCAAGTGCGAAGGATGCTGACCCTCTGAACATAGTGCCAGTCGAATGACTATTTGTACCAAGCATCCAAGTAGAGGAGACCACTCTGGTAATCCTGATGGCAGATACGTGGATGGCACCATATGTCGAGTATCTGACGCAGGGCGTGTTACCAACGGACAGAAACAAAGCCAGGACCCTTCAGCAGCAAGCTGCTAGGTATATCCTGGTCGATGGAATTTTGTACCGAAGGGGATACTCAATGCCACTCCTCAGATGTGTTACAAAGGAGAAAGCCAGAGAATTGATGAAAGAGGTGCACGAAGGTTTTTGTGGATACCACGCTAGGGAGCAAAGTTTGTCAAAAAAGATCCTGAGGCAAGGATATTTCTGGCCCACAATGAATGAAGATTTGATGGAGTTTGTGTGAAAGTGTGACAAATTTCAGAGATTCTCCAAAATCCCATGGGCAGCCCCTAATGAGCTTAAATAGATGCAAAGCCTGTGGCCGTTTGCAGTTTGGGGTATCGACCTAATCGGATCTTTGCCCATGGGAAAAGGCGGTGTCAAGTATGCTGTTGTTGCCATCGACTACTTCACCAAATGGGCCGAAGCTGAACCACTTGCAACCATAACGACCAAAAGGTTGCTGGATTTTGTGATCAAAAACATCATTTGTCGCAATGGATTGCCAAGGAAGATCGTCTCGGATAATGGCACCCCGTTTGATAGTGATTTATTCACGGACTTCTGCGAGCGGCATGGTATTATCAAGAGCTTCTCTTCAGTCGCTCATCCCCAAGCAAATGGACAAGTTGAAGCAGTCAACAAAACATTGAAGGATACACTGAAGAAAAGGCTAGAAGAAGCTAAGGGGGCGTGGCCAGAACAATTTCCTGAAGTACTTTGGTCGTACAGAACTTCCCATCGAACAGCAACGGGTCATACTCCATTCTCTTTGGCTTATGGATATGAAGCTATGTTTCCTGTTGAGTTAGATCCGCCTTCGCATCGCAGAATAACGCATGATCAAGACTCGAACAGGCAGCTATTGATGGAATCCCTGGACTCAATCGATGAGAAACGTGAACAAGCCCAACTCCGAGTAGCTGCATACTTGCAGAAGGTTGCTCGGTATTTCAAATCTAAAGTGCGAGAAAGAAAGTTCTGCATTGGAGACCTTGTACTCCGAAGAGTTTTTCAAAACACCCGCGACCAAGCTGCTAGAGTACTCAGACCTAATTGGGAAGGGCCATACCGGATTGAAGAAGTCCTTCACCCACACACTTATAAACTTGCTCGCTTGAACAGAGATCTCGCTATTGGAATGGAGAACATCTACGCAAGTATTACCAATAAACAATTCTTCTTAAAGAATTGGCTTGTATTAATTTTACTTTTTACAAGTTTTGAAAAAGGGTTGGTAATTTTACGTGACCGATCGCTTATAAGTGTAAGATCTTATTGATCACTTGTACAGACATGTTTTGTCCATTTATTACGAGAAATATAAGGGAATGTGCGCAGCCAGTCATTTCTTGGCAATTATTATGTTTATTACAAGTATTTGCTCATTACGTGTGTTGTTTTGCTGTATTACAATTTCAGTTATTTTGCTCCGAGCAGCATTGTTCAAACAGGTTTTGGTCAAGGCAAGTGACCAAGGACCTAAAGCTCCTCGATCACTTGGGGGGCATATAAGGTACAAGTAAGCAAAGCATATCATTAAAAGGGAATTAAACACTTGAGCAAAATAAGTGAAAGCATGCTAGGGTACTTAGAGTATTTTTCAAAATTTTATATTTTGTTAAATCAAACCAAAGTGTTATGCTAAGTTCGGTCATGCAAACATATATTATAATAAATTAAAAATGTGTTATAATATCAAAAGAGAATTACTTTCCACAGCAAGCAGTATTGCTTGGATGTAATTTTCTGATTAAAAGAAAATAGTTGCCCATGCAACAATAAAAAACTAGTCTTTACATCACGACCAATAAGTCGTGTAATTAAAAGATTCAAAGATAAACAAGGGAAAAAACTAA
Source organism: Humulus lupulus (assembly GCF_963169125.1). Lineage (NCBI taxonomy): Eukaryota > Viridiplantae > Streptophyta > Magnoliopsida > Rosales > Cannabaceae > Humulus > Humulus lupulus. Next base: position 106,468,218 of record NC_084797.1, on the reverse strand, counting down.
GAGGCGGGAGAATCTTGAGGGGTGTCTTGGTCGATGACATCTGTAGCATCATTGTCTGCCCCGTCCATGCCAGTCACCAAGGAGATTTCGGGTGAGGCAGGTACCCTTGCCCTCTCCTCTTCTGCCAGTCGAGCCACGCATCGAGCTATCTCGGCTTTCCTTGCACGTTCAGGAAGGTAGATGAAGTTCGCCCCCTGGTTGTGTTTCTAGAAGTCATAAAAACACTTACTCGTGGCGTTCTTGTACCTTTCTAAACTGCTGGCATTGGCTTTCTCAAGCTCCTCGATCCGGCCCTCCAAGGTTGTAGTCTCTTGTCTACTCGCTGTCAAGTCCTCCTCGAGCTTTTTAGCCGCGCGGTAATTGGCGCGGTTAGACTCCTTGAAGTTGTCCCTCTGCTCATTGGCTTTATCCAGAGCACTTTGCTTCTCCTTCAACTCCTCAGCCAATTTGTTCTTCTCCCTGAACACCGCCTCAAGCTGTTCAGCGTATTTCGTTTCGGCAGCTTTGAGTTTGTCAGCGTACCGTTGCTCCAAAGAATTGGATTGCTCGGTGACGACACCCGAGCGGAGCCGACCGACAGTAAGGGTTAGAAATGCCTGCAATCAGAGCCAAAATTAGGTTTACTCTAGAATATATAGGAAGCTGTCTCAACAGAAAAAGATAACTTACACTGGAAAAATCATTCAAGGCGTGGGTTAGGATCTGGTCAACATCCATTGTCTTAGTCACAGCCATCTCCTCTCGGCAGCGGTCGTGCTTCACAATTTTTGCGACTCTGTCCTTGACTGATCTGAAGGCAGGACTTGTTAAGTCGCCCCCAATGGAAGCAGGACCAGCCTGCTGAGTCTGGTCAGTTGGGGCCGCTGAAGATGGTGTTGACCCGGCAGGAGCAGGGGGAGTCTGCTGCTCTTGAGGAGAAGGTGGTGGAGTTGCATTGGCTGAGGGTCCGTCCTCCGGGAGGCCTGCAGTGCGAGATTTCTTAGCGTGAGGCATCTTATTGCTTTCCCCAGGATGCCTCTTGCTCTCTTTCTTTTTGCTCGAGGGAGCTTCGGGAACCTTGGGGGCGCTGTATAAGTCGAACACGCAGTTAGAGTCCATATCTAGAAAAGAAGCAAATATTCGAACAGTGAGATAGTACAAACAATTAAGTATGTTATGTCACGAAAAGAAACAAAGAAAATTGTAAGTGAAATACCCGAGCTATTACTGGTCGCTATATTATATACTCTACTAGTCTTACACTCACTCTCTGGCATGAAGAAGGATGAATCTAAATTTGGAGCTATCCCTGTCAAATAAGTGACAGGGAATTGGCAAGCTATCTAAGAGCGAGAGATCAGTACCGTTCTCATCCAAATATTTGTGGAGGGCTCGAGAGGTTCGGTGGCTTTCTTTTTCCCTTTTCCCTTTGAGGCAGGGGGAGCAGCAGCCCGCGGGGTGCTGGAAGGTTCCCTGATTGTTACTCCGGTGGCCCTCCTCGGAGGAGTCTGTTCCACATCCGGGTGCTGCTTGGGAACTTCTCCGCCAGTAGCACTCCCCGCTGTTGACTCCCTCATGTCCTGATGAGGAGCCAGAAGGCTGACCAGCCTAAGGTTAACCTTTGTAACCAGATGTTTGGCGCTTTACTCCACGTCAGTCATACTGGCCAAGAGGGCCGATCTCAACTCCATGTCTGGAGTGGGGTCTGGTCGTAGCCATGGGCCTGGAAGGCATTAAAAGTCTAAGAAAGTGTAGAGGAAACACTAAATAAGGACTAACAACCAGTGGTACAAATATTTTACCTCCTTAAGTAAAGGCCAGATTGTTTGCAATCATGTCGGTCGTAAGGAAATAATCCTGGTAATACCTCCCCACGTTCGATATGTGAGTGGTGTCGGTCAGGAAGGTGCACCCAGTTTCCTGGTGACCTAAGTGAAAGAACCTCGTACCTTCTTGGTTGGGGTTTGATTTGAGGTCGAACAAATAATTAACCTCATGAGGAGTTGGCACAGGACATTTTTTGTGACTGTAAAGGATATAGAGTGCTGCAAGCAGTCTATACCCATTGGGAGTTATTTGGAAAGGGGCGACCCAAAAGTAATTGGCCACCCCTTGGAAGAATTGATGAAGAGGCAAGGTAGCCCCTGCCTCAATATGGCATCTCGACCATGCGCTGAAGGCGCCTCCAGGAAAATTCGCCTTTTGGTCTTGATTGGGTCGAACTAATGTCACCCCCGGGAGTCCATATTATCTGATGTAGTTGGCGATCATCCTGATCCGCAACTGGCTCTCAGGTACAACATACCACTCAACATTTGGTTGAATGGCATTTCGGGGCTGAGCATGAGTTTGGATATTAGGGTCAGGGATATTTTCTGCTCGACCACTGGTCGAGGGAATTTCAGCCCGAGGAGCAGGCTGATTTGAAGGATTGGGAGTTTTCTTTTTCTGGGCTGTAGTTTTTGCTCGAGCCATATTTTGGAAAAGGATGGATGGAGTGTTTGAAGTGGCACGAGAAAAGGGAATGTTAGGTATTAGCAATGACGGTTGCTCCTCGTTCTCAAGCAGCTGAGCCAATAAGTCATCGTTGATGGGTCTTTCTCCTCCCCGCGGATCTTGCATGAAAGTTGCGAACAGAGAAAGGATGAGATAAGATGCAAAGCTTAAAAGCTTGTGTTGAAAGTTGGAATAACGTTGCTCGCGTATACGACCAACAACATTCTAACAGAGACACCACGTTCTATACCAGCAGTTTGAAAAACACATTGAAAAGTGGATGTAAAATTTTTTTTGGGAAAAAGCTTTTTCGACTGCAAAGGGGCCGGAAAAACCCAGTTTTTCACCTAGCTTAATCGAATTTTTACTTTGATTTTACGCCCTAAATCTAAAATCTCGACTACAAAACTGGCTCCTAACTCCTATGGAACAATATTTCACTACCCTATCAATGATCTGTCAACATGCAAACAATCCCCAAACATTTTCAGCCAAGAACACGAAGGGGTTTAGAGATAAAAACTCGCATAAGGTAGTTTCGAATAGCAATTCAAAGGACAAGAAAATTTGTGAAACTTACACAGATAAAGATTGAAGTCCGAAGGTGAGAGCTGTCGAACTTCTGAGTATAGGTGTTTGAAAATTTCTGGGCTCTGGGGTGCAAGTTCTTCAGCGTTCTTCAAGAAGGCAAAGGCAAGTAAAAGGTAAAAATGATAACTTGAGGATTATTTATGGATACCAAGGCACGTTAAAAGAGGCAATCATGAGTTACTTTTTTCTAAGTATGGGGAATTGGAATGGCCGTCGGACACACTCTTGGGAAACTGGAAGGACCTGATAAGGCATGATTGGTCATCTTTTTCGATAAAAGCATGGGCGCTTCTAACAGATTTTGTGGGGTATTCAAAGAGTCGGTTTCCTAAGTTTACTTATTGCTGGTCGCGATAAGTAATCTTGGGGGGCAAATGTTTACCCAAAAATGGTTTTTGATGACGTGGCAAAGAATTCGTAAGCGTGGATTGACACGTGGCGGAATTGAATGATAAAGGTGCTGTTCGGCCATCGGCCAGGAGCACACCTCATCGCCAGCATTAAATTTTTGATACGACCAGGCTGATCGTGAAGCCCGATTTATTTCCTTCTTAAGTTGTAATCTAATATTAACTGCATTTGAATATTTCTTCATAATGATCCTTGATACGTGATTATTAAGGAAAGATAGGACACGTTAGAATGTGTAACGTTCCTTGAGCCTATAAGTATGCATGAAATAGCTCAAGGAAGGGACTTTTGGATTCATTAGCTTTTTTGCTTGATATTAAGAGAGAAAGAGCTATAGTGATTGTTCTTCATTCTATTGTAATCCTTCCAAGGTTTTTGAAACTTAAAGAACCCTAGTTTTTTTATCACAGCTTTGAAGTTCAATAATAACAATACACTGAGTGGACGTAGGTCTTACCAATCACTGGGGCTGAACCACTATAATTTTTTGGTGTTTTTTCCTTTCCATTAGATTATCTTTTCAAGCGTCGTTCTATATCCTGTCTGTTATCCCCAAAAATTTGAGATCAATGACGTGGCAATAAAGGTGAGAAGTGGCAGTGCATGGTCAGTAAAAGACATATTAATAGTCAATAAATACATTGACTCCTCAGAGTTGTGATAAAGTGACCCGGTAGACTGACGAAGAATTTGGACTGCTTGAGAGGCCCCAAGAGGTCCGGTCGGACCACCTTGGTCCGAGGAGAACCCAAGGAGGGTGTGTTCGGACCTTAGTCCTAGGAGAGCTAAGGAGAGTGCATCCTAGGAGATCCCAAGGGTGTGGTCCGAGGAGAGCTAAGGAGAGTGCATCCTAGGAGATCCCAAGGGTGTGGTCCGAGGAGAGCTAAGGAGAATGCATCCTAGGAGAGCTAAGGAGAATGCATCCTAGGAGATCCCAAGGATGTGGTCCGAGGAGACCCCAAGGGTGTGGTCTGAGGAGAGCCCAAGAATTTGGTCTTCATGCGTATGTCCAACAAGTGCATGGTTGTCCAAATAAAGAAATGGCATGCTAGAGGAGAGTGCCATGTTAGAGGAGAGACATGGCATGCTAGAGGAGAGGACTGCATGTCCTACCACCATGCACATGTCCTACCAGCAGTTGCATGTCCTACCAACAAATGTATGTCCGACCAGCATGTGTATGATTGACCAGAGTAGATGTGAGGTGGATCAACTAGCTAGAGGAGGACTAAGTCAAGATTCTCAGAAACAGCTTCAACAAGATACGCGGGAATCTCTCATTCTTCCCACAAATGGGGGGTTTTGTTACATTTTAAATGTTTTTTGTAATTTAAATATAATAAATATAATAAAATATCCCGATTCTAGGGGATATCAGATGTATGACCCTAAGCCTATAAATAGAGGGCTTATGGGATTAGAGAGGGGCTTCTTTTTTGTAGACTTTTGGGAAAATTTGGGTCTGAGTATTCTAGAGAGAGAAAGTGCTGGTGTTTGAAAGGATTCTTGTATTTTTGCAATCTGTACAGAAGAAACTCAGTTGGCTCAGTCCATCTTATCTTGAGTACAGATCTATAATGACAACTCTAAGTGGATTAGGCTATTACCGACTGATCGGAGCTGAACCACTATAAAAATCCTGTGTGTTATTTACTTTTCTTGATAAAACTGTTTGTATCGTTTAAATTCTCTTGAAGGTTTATCATTTTTGACTTTATCACGTCGTTGGCTAAAATCACAGTCAACATTTTTGGTGCTTTCATTGAGAGCCTGAAGAGAAGAACAGACGGTCCCTGAAGCAAGATGGCGCCTAAGAACACCAATGCAGTCTCCAAGAGGACATGCTCCTCTAAAGAGCCTGGTAGATCAGAAGGTCCTAGCCCACAAGACCATGAGAATGAGCCTAGAGTCATACTCGAGAACGTGACTCCAGTAGTTGAAGAGCTCCAAGAGGCCATGGGGGCCTTCCAGGATGAGATGGCACAATTCCACGCCTTCCAGGATGAGATGGCACAATTCCACGCCAGGCAGGAGGCGTTTTCTGAAGAGATGGTTAGGCAGAGAGCTGCGTTAGAGCAGCAAAGACGCGATATGGAGGCTAGAAGTGACACAAACAGAAGGAGGAGGTCAACCGAAGACATCGTGAAGCAGCACTTGCTTTAGAGGCAGCTACCCAGTTGGCCCATGCCAATGCCCAAGCTGCAGCACGAGGAGGACCCCCTCCAGGAGCAAGGACCACAGAAGCTGGTGGTAAGAACAATGATAGACCAAGGAGGGGTGGTAATAACCCACCTGGTGAGGGAGATGGAGTCCGATCACACACTGCCTCAACACAAAGGGAGCACTCTAAGACCCCATCTAGGAGCCACCGATCAGAAACCTCAAGATCTAGAAGTCACCGATCGGGTAGTAAGAAGACTCCACCTGGGCATGAGCAAAATAAAGCTCCTAGAGAGAAGAGGACCTCACAGTTCAAAGATGGGCATGGTCGTGATGAGGCTGATAGTCATCCCACCGACCAGTCAAAGGAAAAGGAGGGCCACAACCCACAAAGAGGAGAAAACTGCCCAGAGCGCGCCAAGAAGCCTCCACTACACCCCGACCAGCAGCGTAGCAGGAGAGAGGAAGTCCCGCGTAGTAAGCCCTCTGGGAAATCGAAGAGTACGGTGTTCGATCGGGTAGGAGCGCATGCTTCTTAGAAGGATCTAAGGGATGTTATCACCAACAAGAGGAGGACCGTCCCAGTCGAAGGGCAAAATCTGGACCGCCCTGCCAGTCAAGTAGAAATACTTGACGGTGGCGCGCCAGATGGTAATGCCTGACGAGGCGGTCAAGACCTTTGAACCTCAGCAGTTGCACCAGCTATCCAAGTACAGCTTGACATGCTAGCAGCTGCAGTGCAAGGTTTGTCGAAACGACCTTCCGAGATAGATGCGATAGACCACCAGAGTGGCAGCCCGTTCTGTGCTCGAATTAGAGCAGCTCAACCACCAGCAAAGTACAAAGCACCGGTACTGCCAATTTATACCGAAAAAGCAGATTCCGTCAGACATGTTGGGAAGTTTGAGGACCAAATGGAATTGCTCGGAGTGAGTGATGACTATCGGTGTAGAGTCTTCCCCACCACCTTGACGGATACTGCCCAAGAGTGGTATTGGAGGTTTAAACCAAACTCTATTACCTCTTGGGAGGCATTCAGGAAGGAATTTTGTAGACAATTCAGCGCTGCCCGGGCTCCACCAGTTTATGCCAACGACTTGGCAGATATCAAACAAGGAAAAGATGAGTCTCTAAAGAATTATATACAGAGATTCATGTGAGAATCCAATAGAGCAATTGCTGTAGGAGACGAGGGGAAGATGGTTGCCATATCTGCTGGGATAATTTATCGGAGTCCTCTATGGGACAGCATCCATCGCCATCCAATCTCAACACTTCAACAATTTCTTGACCGGGCGGACAAATATATGAAATTGGATGATGCAATAGAGAAAGGGGAGAATGGGATAAACAATCCGGGCAGATCAACTGACTCTCCTAGTGATGGTGGAAAGAAGCGTGGAAATAATGGGTCTGACCACCATGAGGAAAAAAAAGCAAAGTTGAGTTCAAGTGAAAAACCAACCAAGTATGAGCCTCAATTCACTAACTACACCACTCTCTCAACCAGCCGAGCAGAGATATATCTTGCTAGTCAAGAAGAGGTTCCCTACAAGAAGCCTCCACCCATCAGGGGAGAGATGAGGAAGAGAGACATGAACAAGTTTTGTCGCTTCCATGAAGATTATGGTCACGACACGAATGAATGCAACCACCTCAAGGACGAGATAGAATTTCTTCTCCGGTCGGACAAGTTGAGGAAGTACCGAGCAGAGACACCCCAAGGAGAAGGAGGTAGTAGCAACTCTGGTCTCAAGCGACAAAGATCTCCACCCTTGCAGCCCGGACCTGTGGACTTTACCTTAGACACTATATGTGGTGGTACACACTTAGCTGAGGAGAGCAACGAAGCAAAGGAGAAGTATGCTGAGCAGGAGTGCTAGGATCAAGAATCACTGGAGTGGCGTGCACTTCAACAGTATGCTGGCGTGCACATGGAGCACCGAAGGATATATTATTTTTAAATACCGCTTTCAGAGTGGTAGCTTGATTTCGAGTTTTTAGACTTGTTATTTAAGTTTGGTGTATGAACTGGTTATTTGCTAACCAGTCATTTTATTTTTGAACAATTTTGGTTGTTTAAGACTCGTTATTAGACATGTTTTGTCCTTTTTAATTTACGAGTAATAAAAGAGACAATGCGCAGCGTGGTCGATTCTTGCTACAAATCTGCATGTGTGTTAGTTATTCGGGCAGTGTTCAACTGGTCGATATGTTCAAGCAGTGTTCAACTGCTAGAATATTTTCCATATATTCTATGTGTTTCACGAGTAATTAACTGCTCGAACAGATTCGGTCAGGTAGCAAGTGACTAAGGATCTTTCAACCCTCAATCACCTGGGGGGCACATGGGGTATACTGGTATATAATTTAACACAGGCAATAAGAGCACGAGTTAATATATCTGTTTTTAGGCTGACTTGTAAATTTTCGAAGTCCAAAAAGGCCATTAAGCTAACTTGCTTGACAAAGCTTAAGTAACTTGGAATTTTTTAAATTTCAAGTTAGGAGCAGATATTCGTGTGACCATAAACATCATGCTCATAAAATGTTAGAGCAATAAGAGTGTGAGAAAGTATACTTAGCATGGACTTGTGAAATGCCTAGAATTTCTAAGTTAGAAAACTAAGTACTCATGCGAAAATATATGGCATACACCAGAGTGACTTTACTATTCACAAAAAACTTATAACTTTTTAAGTCTAGAGGAGACTTAGAATGTTTTAAGTTAACAAAGAGAAGTAAAGTATAAATGCCAACAGCTACAAGTTTAGCTGATCAGGTGCAAAGTTTTCTTGCTCAGGAGAGCAGATACAACTTCCCTAGTCGGCTAAGCATGTATCATCGATCAACTTCCCTGGAGTGTATCAAACAAATGCATGCAAAATAAATGCTACATAGTGAAAAGTTGTCTTTGAGAGGAGAAGTCAAGTTTTCACTAAGATTGATTGAGAGAAATCAATCTCTCAAAATAGTAATGGGAGGTTCGAACAAGGTGCTTTGATGGTTTTTCCTAAAAGTGCCTAAGAGTGCCCAAGCAAATGCACCCGAGGGGAATACTTGGGCTGAGGTTTGCTTGGCTCGGACCCTGGTCCAAGGATGGCATCCCAAGTGCTTGGCTTGGACCTTAGTCCGAGGATATGCCCTATATGGTTGGCTCGGACCCTAGTCTGAGGAGGAGGCCAAAAGTGCTTGGCTCGGACCCTAGTCTGAGGTGATGCCCAAGTCATTGGCTCGGACCCTAGTCCGAGGTGATGCCCAAGTCCTTGGGTCGGACCATGATCCAAGGAGAAGCCTCATGCAAGTGTGGCTCGGGCCATGTCCGAGGAGAGGCCCCATGCATGGCTCAGACCTTGATCTGAGGAGGCCAAGGGAGTGTGTGGCTCGGACCCTAGTCCGAGGAAAGCCAAGGAAGGCATGGCTCGGACCCTAGTCCGAGGAGCTCCAAGGCATGTGGCTCGGACCCTAGTCCGAGGAGAAGCCAAGGGACATGTGTTCGGACTCTAGTCCGAGGAGGAGGCCAAAAGTGCTTGGCTCGGACCCTAGTCCGAGGTGATGCCCAAGTCATTGGCTCGGAACCTAGTCCGAGGTGATGCCCAAGTCCTTGGGTCGGACCATGATCCGAGGAGAAGCCTCATGCAAGTGTGGCTCGGACCCTAGTCCGAGGAGAAGTCCCATGTGGTGTGGCTCAGACCTTGATCCGAAGAGCCCCATGAAGTGTGGCTCAGACTTTGGTCCGAGGAGCAGTCCAAGAGTCCGGTCGGACATTAGCTCGAGGAGAAGGATCAAGGGGGTGCATGCCTTGTATCCGTGATGAGGCATGGATTGGTCCGAGCAGACCATGTTTGGTATGGATTGGTCCGAGCAGAAATTATAATCCTAGCGCAACCAAATTGAGGATACTCAACAACCAGTCTATACGATGATAAAATAGACAAAGGGAGAATCAAAAGGAAGGCTATGTTTTCATTATATCAAGAAATAGAATTTTAAGAAATCACAAGACAAGTTCTGTCATGGGAGTTTACGTGAAAGTTATCAACCGGATAGGAGATTTTGAATGATCTCAAGAATATTTTGCTAGAAGAAAAGTTTTTCATACGAGGAAAATCGTATAATAAACTTGGGGGGCAAATGTTATCCCCAAAAATTGGAGATCAATGACGTGGCAATAAAGGTGACAAGTGGCAGTGCATGGTCTGTAAAAGACATATTAATAGTCAATAAATACATTGACTCCTCAGAGTTGTGATAAAGTGACTCGGTAGACTGACGAAGAATTTGGACTGCTTGAGAGGCCCCAAGAGGTCTGGTCGGACCACCTTGGTCCGAGGAGAACCCAAGGAGGGTGTGTTCGGACCTTAGTCCTAGGAGAGCTAAGGAGAGTGCATCCTAGGAGATCCCAAGGGTGTGGTCCGAGGAGAGCTAAGGAGAGTGCATCCTAGGAGAGCTAAGGAGAGTGCATCCTAGGAGAGCTTAGGAGAACGCATCCTAGGAGATCCCAAGGGTGTGGTCTGAGGAGACCCCAAGGGTGTGGTCCGAGGAGAGCCCAATAATTTGGTCTTCATGCGTATGTCCAACAAGTGCATGGTTGTCCAAATAAAGAAATGGCATGCTAGAGGAGAGTGCCATGTTAGAGGAGAGACACGGCATGCTAGAGGAGAGGAGTGCATGTCCTACCACCATGCACATGTCCTACCACCAGTTGCATGTCCTACCAGCAAATGTATGTTCGACCAGCATGTGTATGATCGACCAGAGTGGAGGTGAGGTGGATCAACTAGCTAGAGGAGGACTAAGTCATGATTCCCAGAAACAGCTTATAACAAGATACGCGGTAATCTCTCATTCTGCCCACAAATGGGGGGTTTTGATACATTTTGAATGTTTTTTGTACTTTAAATATAATAAAATATCCCGATTCTAGGGGATATCAGATGTATGACCCTAAGTCTATAAATAGAGGGCTTATGGGATTAGAGAGGGGCTTCTTTTTTCTAGACTTTTGGGAAAATTTGGGTCTGAGTATTCTAGAGAGAAAATTTGGGTCTGAGTATTCTAGAGAGAGAAACTGTTGGTGTTTGAAAGGAGTCTTGTATTTTTGCAATATGTACTGAAGAAACTCAGTTGGCTCAGTCCATCTGATCTTGAGTACAGATCTATAATGACAACTCTAAGTGGATTAGGCTATAAAAATTATGTTTAAAAAAAATACCTAGCTGAGATGAGAGCCCTAGCCAACACCACCACCCCCAGCCGCCGTCTGAGACCCCCAACCGCCTTCTGAGAGCAAACCTGAGAAACCCTAGTCGAGAGCCTAGCCCCTGTGCCATCGAGCCCATACCTGAGACCCCCCACTCGCCGTCGAGCCCAGCCCCGAGCCACCAGTCGTTGCCATCGAGGCTAGCCCTGAGCCCCCTGCCACCGTACAACCTGACCCAGACCCCTCTGCCGTCGTCGACCACCATCCCCCGAGCCCCTGCCACCATATAGCCTTCTCCTTTCTTCTTCTTGTGGTTTTGTGCTACAGAGAAACAATAATGAAACCTAATTAGGATTGTGTCTATTATGATAAGTTATTTGGGGCCACCACAAAAATAAAAAAATTGGGACACCTATATAAATTTTTTATATTCATTAGTTGTTCAATAAGATGTGTTGGTGTAGTGGTAAAGTTTGCTTAACTTGATTTGGAGGGTGGGGAATCGAAATTGGTTATCTCCATATATATTGTTTTTTAAAAAATCAAAATTTTAAATATCAGATTCGAACCATGGACCTATAGGTATGCTAAATGGATAGAAAACCAGTACACCAAACTCTATTTAATGATATATGTGTACTATTTAAAATTTTATTATTACTAAAACCTCAGATTCAAACCTTTAGGACACACATAATTTTTTAGGGCTCGCACTGCATGTCCTAAATTTTTTTTTAAGGACTCACAATGCGAGCCCTAAAAAGTGCAGGAGGTGTTTGTTAAAAAAATCAAACTTTTAGGGCATGCATTAGCTTTTTGGGCTAGCTAGAATTCCGTTACGAGTCCTAAAATGACCAGGAGCTGTTTTTAGGGCTCGCATCTAGGTGAGTGCCCTAAAAATGTATCCTAAAATGGTGTTTTTGTAGTAGTGCCTCCCGGGCTCACTCTTCCTCAAGATTTCCTCCATATCGTTGAAGACACCAAAGATGAAGAAGAAGTTGTGCAGCTGGTGCCCAAAAGAAAGGTCCCTGAAGATGGGCAACATCCTGACTAAGACCGAGCACAATCGAGGGCAGCAGCTGGCACTTCCGGCCAAGGTAACCCAAATAGAGAGTTAAATCAAGCTGCATAGGCTAGTTCAATTCAACCCAAGATAGCTCGTGAGTCGACATCTGGTTGATCCAGACCTTAACGTGACCCTCCTCCAATGTGTGGATCACTTGGTTGTACACTACGATCATAGCTATCCCCGGTGTACTATAGTGGTAGATAACACCCTTCACTTTAGGTCCACCATCTTTGAGGAGTACAGTACAAATATTTTATCGTGGCCTTCCCTTCATCATGGTGTTTTTTCCTTGGGTATTAGGCAGACCGCGCATGAGTCTAGCTCAGATAAAGAGCTTGAACCCCGTAGGACCCAAAACGTAATAATATTAGAGTCCCCCCTTCTCTGATAGTCCATGAGTTAGAGGTTTTACCTAGTCCAGTTCGTAACCCAGAGCTGATCATAGTAGTTTCCTCCTCTAGCTTGTAGGGTACGGTTCTTGCTCTATTATTTTCCTTGCATTACCCTAACTACCTATTTCTTATATCTTGATTTTCAGTTTGTCCCTTTGCAAGCGAAGGTGTGGACCTGAAGGGCCCTTCAAATCTGGTGGGGCTGGAGCTGGACCTGTAATTAAGAAGGCGAGCATATTAGATAAATGTGCCTCCAAATCTGGAGTTGCCACCAAATCTCCTGCAAAGGATAAAGGTGCCAGCTCCACTCAGAAACTGCAATAGCAAACATGTAATGCCCCGGATTCCCTAATGTGGTTTAACGGCTGGATTTGTAGGCCGGGAGGGCCATAATTGTTTAATTATGCCATTTAATGTGTTTATGCATGTTTATGAGAATTATATTATAATATAATGTTAATTTTACGCATGTCGGTGATATATGTTGAGAGCAGATTATGATGTGGGTTTGTTCGAGCTGTTCGACATGAGACGATCGTGGATATTGATTAGCGGTTTAGTCACAACAGGTTTAAGTGTCGGGACTTGGGTTGAGTCTCGGGGTGATTTTGATGGTTAGAGCGTTACCGGGAGATAAAGGGTAACGGGATGTGAATTATTGGTGTTTATGATTATTGAGAATAGCGGGAATTGGAGAGCGTTAATTATGATTAACGAGTTAGGAGGAAAGTACCAAAAATGCCCTTGGGAGTCTTTAGAAACCATTAATTGACCTAGGGTTAAAATGGACATTTCACCCCTAGGATAGATATATCACTTGTTGGCTGAAGAAAGTAGTGAAAACAGAGTATGCAAAAAGGAGTCCTCCCGTACCTTCTTTTCCTCATTTTTCTTTGTGGTTTTTGAGCCAACTTTGAGGATTCTAGCTTGGGAAGCAAGCCTTGGAAGTTTGGGAGTGTGTTCCACTATTGAATAACTTCATAAGCCGAGCCTTGGGTAAGTTTTTGACCATGATTTTCTTTGGTTTGCTCTGTTTTGGTTATACTTTACAGCTGAGATTTCTAGGGTGAATTTGTGGTTTTGTTGGGGGTTTTGGCTAGGGTTCCCATGCTTGTGATGTTTGGGATGTGTTGGGATGGTTTTTGGGTTTATTTGGCATCAAGAATAGGCTTTGGAAGATTGGAGATCGAGTTAGAAACGAAGGAGATGAAGAAGGTCGGTTCAGGGGTGTTTTGGGCTGGAGGTAGCGCTACAGCGCCCACCCTAGGGCGCTATAGCGCTCCTCAGGAGGCTTTTTGTCTTTTGGGAGGTTCTGAGTAGAGCGCTGTGGCGCTAGGGGTTGAGCGCTGTAGCGCTACTCTGTTCCTTCCAAACCCCGTTTTGAGTGTTTTTAAGGGTTTTTGACTTGGGGTTTCAATCCTTAAGGCCCGGGATCGAATCTACTCACCGTGTGGGCATGTTTCGTGGTCCCGAGGATGGTGCTTAGGTTAAGACCTTATTATCATGGATTCTCATTAATGGAGGTTATTATTGGTTGTGATTAGGTAACCGCTAAGGAACTAAAAGATCGATCGTTCTCAGGGGTCGTCTTTATCATACTTCTCGCTCGAACTTGAGGTAAGAAAACAGTGTATGGATACAGTTGCACCCTGTACAGGTATATGACATGCATGGTTTGATATTGAAGCATGTTGGTTGATATATGTGAACGTGGATTGCATATTAAATGCTAATGAATGCTGATTACCTGTTCAAGACACTGACTAGTCAGGGACCGACTCTAAAGTCGACGATCACGCATTGAATGGCTCTATGGCATTAATGCGGGACCGACCCTAAGGTCGAAGAACTTATAAGCGCTTGCCTGGTCTACGACCAGATGACTATAGCCAAGGTATATGACCCCGGTGACCGTTTGTCACGTGGCTAAGGGACATTGTCCATAGTTTCGACTCTAGAGTCGTGAGGAAGGTTATGTTGGTGACCAATCACCATGCACCTGTCCTGAACAAACTTATGAACGAAACACTTATCGATTAAGCCCTGGTGACCCTATCGTCGCATGGCTAGAGGGAGCGATGCTCACTACTGTGACTTTTGGCTATTGTCACCTGTTTGCTGGACTGATAGTCCTGAATGGTTACTATGATCATTGTTGATATTATATCATGTTTTATCATGTTTTCTTGCTGGGCCTTGGCTCATGGGTGCTATGTGGTGCAGGTAAAGGAAAGGAAAAGCTTGGCCAGCCTTGAGTAGAGAGCTTGGGTGATGTGATGTACATATAGGGCCGCTTGACCGCCATGGTCAAGGAGTTCTCAGAGGGACTAGGGGTTTACCCTATTTTTGCCGCTTAGGCCGGCGGGGATTGTAAATTTGGAACTGTAGCGACTCTTTTGTATTACGAACCACTTGTAAATATTTTGAAAGGCTCATGAGCAGTTTATTTACTTAATGAAAAGTACCCTTACCTTTTTACTGGTTTTCCACCTTAACCTGATAATAACACTTAGATCACATTTTTAACCAAAGGACTCGGGTAGCGGTTCAAATTTCCGGTTCACCGTTCACCGTAACTGTTCTGGGGTAACCAGGGCATTACAAAACACAACCACTAACTCTAGTAACCGCAATTACTATTCTTGTGGTTCCACCTCCTCATCCTCATAATGAACCTGTTCTGGTCCCCCAAGTTGTTCAGGGTGAAGCCCCATCTATTCAGATCCTAGTCAAACCCCTCGACGTGGCAAGGATCCCAGAAGCGCTTCGAGGAACCCTCTATTACATGATGAACTATATGGTGGGTCACACCTATCAAGTGAACGTTAAGGACCTGACAGTGGATCATCTTTCTTCCCCCTATAGTGTCATTTTTTTTCTTTCTCCTGCTAATCATGTCTTGCGTCTTTATTTTGTAGTCTGCTTTAGCTCAAATCTTTGGCATCGCGCAGTTCTGAGCTGAAAGAGAGGGGCTTCAGGCCGCCCTGGCCACTTCTCGGGAGAATGAGCAGATAGCCAAGGACCGGGTCGTTGAGGTGAGCCAACGACAAGATCAACTACAGGCCGAGGTCGATAACCTCAATAGGAAAATTGAGGAGGTCGATGTACTGAAGAATAAGTTGTCCGAGGTTGAGGCCAAAGCCAAGGAAGATGCTGAGAAGACAAAGTTGGATGGTGCAGAAGCAACGAATGCCCTAGAGAAGATGCTTTATCGTTGTTGGGCTTACAACCAGGAAGGAGATTTCTCCTTTATGTAGGCGGAGCTCTGGGGGCATTATCTTGCCAAGTTCCAGAGTCGATTCTCGCAAGAGCCCGAGACTGCTGGTGCTTCTAGAGCTACCAAAGGGGAATGTTAAGAGGTTCCATAACATGAACAAGTTGTCGGAGCTCAGTGATGTTTTAGTTCGACCTCATCTCTTTTTCTTACTCCATTTTTTTCTTTCTTTGTAATTATGCTCAAACTGAAACAATCGCCTTCGGGATTAACTCGGGGTTATTTCTCCTCTTGGTAATCATATATTTATTAGTACATGTTCATTATTTTATGTTCTATTTTTGCTCCCCTTAATCTATTATCTTGTTATGCTTATGAATTTCAAATTCCTGCACACTCACAATCATAAGGGTTATCTTTAGATCAAGATAGGTTTATGATGGCTTAACCAAACATTTCTAGTTGATATCGTAGTTATACCCAAGAATTTGCCCGCCTAATAGTATTATACCTATTAGGTTTCAGGTCTGGGACTTGGTTATGTCCAAGAGTTTGTCCTCCTAATAGTGTCAAACATGTTAGGAATCAGGCCTTGGAACTGGTTTTGTCCAAGAGTTTGTCCACTTAATAGCATTATACCTGTTAGGAATCACGCCTCGGACCTAGTTTTGTCTAGGAGTTTGTTCGCTTAATAACATTATACATGTTAGGATTCAGGCCTAGGAGCTGGTTATATCCAGGATTCCCTAGTTGACTTCTAGGTTTTTTTTTTGTTTTTTAATTTTCCTAACATAGTTCGTATTTGGAATTACTTTGAAAATTTGAGTTTTAAAATTTCGTTGAATAATCAATTTTCCAAAGTCTAAGTTTCGAATTTTATCTAGATATGCTAAATACATTTAAAAGCTCTTCGAGGGTTATATGCCCCCCAAGTGATCAGAATTTATTGATATTCTAGATCGCTTTCACAAAAAGAGCACGTGATACATCACAAGAATAAAATAAAAATATTGGTTCTACATTTGAATTACGTAGCAACAAAATGTTATTTAAATAGAATGGCTTTTATAAATAAGCCTTACACAAAAAAGTATTGAAAACATCAAAAAATTAACTAAGTCGTCTCATTACTGGTAGTTTCTTTTAAGATGTAAGGCATTCCAGGTCCGTGGGACCAACTCTCCACTTAACCAAGCTGGTTTGAAGGTTCCCTCTCATAGGATTTCCACGATCTGGTATGGTCCTTCCCTGTTCGATCCAATGCACCTTCCTTGGGATCTTTACTAGCCAAAAAATCCTTTGAAGCACTAAATCATCGAGTCCGAGTCTGTGGCCTTTCACATTCGAGTTAAAGTAACAAGTGATTCTCTGCTAATAGTGGGCGAGTTGCAGTTGTGACTCTTCCTGCTTTTCCTCAATCAGATCCAGAGATGCGTTGAGTAATTTGTGGTTTTAATCTTGAACAAAGGTTTTCTGTCTATGTGCCGTGACTAGTGCTTCAACTAGAAGAATAGCCTAACTGCCAAAGGTCAAAGAGAATGGTGTATGCCCTGTGGAGGTGTGAGTTGAGGTCCTATAGGCTCAAAGTACTTGCAGGAGATGCTCGGGCCATAATCACTTGGCTTCATCTAGTCGCTTCTTTAAGCTCTCCTTTAGGGTTTTATTTACAACCTCGACCGCCCTATTAGCTTGTGGATATGCCACTAAAGAGAAACTCTTGATTATGCCATATTTCTCACAAAAATTTGTTTAGAGATCGCTATTGAATTGAGTTCTGTTGTTAGACACGATCTTCTTCAGGAGCCCAAAACAATATATGTGTTCTTCATGACGAAATCCAGGACTCTCTTCGAGGTTATGGTCGCCAATGGCTCAGGCTTGACCCACTTCGTAAAGTAGTCGATGGTGACAAATCCATAGTGAACTCCTCATTTTCATGTTGGTAATGAACCAATCAAGTTGATTCCCCATATTGCAAATGGCCAGAAGGATAAGATCATGGTTAACTCAATGGGCGTTGTCTGGGCAATTGTGGCGAAGTGTTGGCACTTGTCCCATTTCTGCACGTATGAGGCTGAGTATTTTTTGAGTGTAGGATAAAAATAGCCCTGTCTCAATATCTTTAGAGCTATGCCCCCCCCCCCCCCCCCCCCTCCCAACATGATCTCTGCAGAAGTAGGATAGTCTATGCTTCCTCGGGAAGAAAACATCGTAGGAGGGGCAGTGAATGCCCTCATCGATATAGAATTCCCTCAACCATAACATACCATGGGGCTTGATATAGCAATTTTCTTGTGCCCTTTCAATCGTCTGGTAGTAAACTGGTTGTGAGGTACTCCAGTTAGGGGTTATCCAGGTCGACTTTGTGTAAATCGCTTTGACCTCAACAAGTTATTCTGTTATGCTTGGTTGTTCTAAGAACTCCACAGGGACTACGTTTAGTGTATCCGCCTCTTTGGTAGTGGCAAGTTGGGCCAAAGCATCAATGTTGGAATTATGCTCGTAGAGTAACTCCTCAATAGAGCAAAACTCAAACTCATACAACTCACCTTTAACCTTAGCTAGGTAAGCCACCATTTTGATACCACGGACTTGATACTCCCCTAATATCTGATTAACCACGAGCTAGAAATCAGTATAACATTGGATCGCCTTTTCTTTTAGCTCTTTGACCACCCTTATTCCTACCAATATAGCTTCGTACTCTGCCTCATTGTGGATGCTTCGAACCCAAACCTTAGGGTTGTATAGAAACAATGCCCATCAGGTAATATCAGAATTATCCCAGCTCCTGATTCGTTCTCGTTAGATGACCCATCAACAAAGATTTTCCACAACTCTTGCAATGGTTCTCTTATTGGCTCATCTTGAAAACCTGTACATTCGTCCACAAAGTCAGCGAGAGCTTGACTCTTGATTGTTGTGTGTGGCATATATAATATCTCGAACTAGTTGAGTTCAATAGCCCACTTAAGTAGACGTCCCGATGTTTCAGGAATTTTTAAGACATGCCTTTAAGGTTGATTGGTTAAGACGTGGTGGTGTGGGACTAAAAGTAGAACGCGAGTTTTTCTATTAAAGGATATCGATAATCAACTCTAAGAAGTCTTTTACTCAAGTAGTACACCGATTTCTATGCCCAATTTTCCTCTTGAACTAATACAGCGATGATCGCATTTTTTGTCACACCCAGGCATAAGAGCAAACATTCTTTAGCTGCCAGTTTTGTAGTACGGGGCGTTCAACTAGGTGAGTTTTAAGATCCTAAAATGGCTATATGCATTCTTCGGTCCACTCAAACTTTTTGTTTCCTCTGAGCAAGTTGTAAAATGGGAGACACTTGTCAATGGATTTTGAAACAAAGAGGTTTAGGGCCGATACTTTTCCAGTTAAGCTATGTACTTTTTAACGCAACCTAGGCAAAGGAATTTCTAGTAATGACCTGATCTTCTTTGGGTTCACCTCTATCACCCTTGTGTTGACTATGAATCCGAGAAATTTTCCTGATGAAACCCCAAAGACACACTTTTTTTGGTTTAGCTTCATGTCATATTTCCTTAGCACGCCAAAACATTCTTCCAGGTTGAATACATGGTTACTAGCAGTCTTCGTTTTAACGAGCATATCATTGACATATACTTCTATGTTTTTCCCGATCTGGTTAACAAACATTTTGTTTACCAGCTGCTGGTACGTTGCACCGGCATTCTTTAGCCGAATTGCATAACTTTGTAACATTATACATTAAGCTCAGTCATGAAACTAGTGTGCTCTTGGTCTGCAGGGTTCATCACAATCTAGTTGTATCCATAATATGCATCCATGAAAGACATGAGCTCGTGACCAGCTATTGTATCTACCAATTGATCGATTCAGGGTAGTGGGAAACAATCCTTAGGATAGGCCTTATAGAGATCGGAGAAGTCAATGTAAGTTCTCCACTTCCCATTGTGTTTTGGGATCAAAATAGGGTTAGCAACCCAGGTCAGATATTTTTCTTCCTTGATAAACCCACACTTAAGTGGACGAGCTACTTCTCCTTCTAAAGCTTCTCATCGTCCTTTCCCAGAAGCCTTCATTTTTGCGCCTTTACAGGCACATTCTTGTCCAAATTCAGAGTAAGCATTATTACATTCAGATTGATTCCCACCATATCTTCATGTGACCAGACGAAGATGTCCATTTTATTTCTCAAAAACTAGACCAGCTGCTTCATTTTATCGGTTCCAAGATTTTATCCAATCTTTACTACCCTTAAATGTAAATTTGGGTCAATTATGATTTCCTCGAGCTCTTCCAACGCTTGGAGCTTAGACTTGTATTTGCCTAATATTTTATCAAAGTTGTCTTCTTGGGCGACCTCGTTACTTCCTTTCTGAGGTTCTTCTGCCTCATGGGAAATTTCCATTACCTGGGGCTCCTCTACTCCTTCATAAATGAACATTGCTTGCCACTCGAGTTGTGATTTTCCCTTCATGTCAAAGCTATAGCATCCTCTGGCAGTGAGCTGGTCTCCTTTCATAATACATATAACTGAGGTTAAATGGAACTTCATCACTAGGTGCAAGATCAAGAAGATAGCCTCAAAAGTCATCAACATGGGTCATCCCAAAATCACATTGTATGCGGCTTGACAATCAATTAAAACCAACTCGAGTATTTTAGAAGCAATTCATGTATCATCCCCTAGCATAACCACAAGTCCGATCATCCCTATGACTGTCATTCATTCTCCCGAGAATCCGCAGAGGGTCATTAAGGTTGCCTTAAGATCGGTTATGGACAATCCCATCTTTTCTAAGGTGGACCTGAATAGCTCATTTATTGAAACCCCATTATCAACCAATATCCTCCATACCCTTTGATTGGTGATCTTAACGGTTATCACCAGCAGATCATTATGTGGGAATTGAACGTGGCTAGTGCCCTCTTCCATTAAAATGATTGATTTTTTCTCCAAACCTTATTGTTTTGATAACTCTTGCTCCGGGATAAACCTAGCACCATTGTGAGTTTTCATCTCCTGTATGTACCTTATTTGGTCCCCATTACTTGTGCTAGCCAAATGGGGTCCTCCAGTGATAGTCGTTACGATATCAGCAGAACTTAGATGGATCTTTCTTCACCATCTGGTGCATCAATGGCTCTGCATTGGTGAATCTGCTATTATATGCTTTTAGGGACTCACCAGATTGTTGTGTTATGTTAGCCAAAGAATCGGCCTCAACGTGAGTTTCATTCAAAGCTCGGAACTATCTCTTAAATTTGGAAGACAATTTCTTCCACGAAGTGATTGGATATATTTTTTACTTGTTGAACCACAATCTGGCGGATCTGTTCAGAGTTATGGGGAACAAGATATACCTTAGGTCAAACCCAACATTGTGAGCCATTATTAGCGTATTGAATGTCCCAAGGTGTAGTCAGTGTTTCCATCATATGCGGGCATGGTCGGCATCCTGAAGCCAATGGGATACGGAGTTGTCGCAAAAGTCTCGAGCTCCTCATCAAAATCACAATCATCAACTCATTTTCTAAATAAGAGCCTCTTCATCTGTTCTTCCATCAAGTCCAATTGCTTAAGGGTTGAATCCTTGGCCTCTAGGTTATTTGGGAGCTGATCACCACCCCCCATCCTATTGTAGATGTTAGATAGGTTGTTTTCCCTCCAAGCTTGAGCTCGGTTAGGTGGGACATTCCCGTTGTCGCATACGATAAACGGATATCCCCTTTACAGAGTAAACTCAAATCATCATGGCTAACTAGATACCACCTTTGTGAATTCAGATGATTATGCAGGTCAGGATGTGGGTCAGAACAAAGACTTTGTGCGAAACTTAAATGATTCCTCAGGTCTCTCTAAAATCTCAGACCTGCCTCCACACTGGTTCTCCATCCAGTAACTTCCATTATCAAAACATACAACCCATGGCTGGAATTGAGGACCTGGATTATTAACGCGAGGCCATGGGACATATTTTTCTTCTAAGGGGGAGGATTTCTCCTGCTATCCCCTAGAGCTGGAGCGTTCCTCTGCCGGGCGAGGTGGTGTCGAATGTCGAACCGGTGATGACAGATGTCTTATTGGTGCAGCTATCCTCATTCCATCGGGGTGCACTAGGTTAGACCATCTCTGTTCTACCCCCATCTCCTGGGTCCTCTATGCAGAGGCTCTGATCGTGGCACAAATGGATTTGTTGGGGTGTTTTGCCTCCTTGAATTGGTCCCAGCTGGCCTTGTTGGGTTGTTCTAAACATTCCATGGAATCTAATCAGAAGGCACAAATCTCAGGGTTATAGTTCTGGCCGATCGACTTACAAGGGGCCGATGGTTCCTATGAAGATTAGCAGGTTGAGTACCTGTTGGTTCCGCTCTGAAGGTATGGAGCTCAGAGTTGCAGTTCTGATAGAGCGACTAATATGGGTTCAGTTATTCTTGTGGGACCCACTTTGCCTCCTTAAAATATTAACATGTGTTGCAGGAGGGGGTAATCGATCTAGGACCTCCTTGATCTGCTTGTTAGCCCTAGCAAGATGGCTCCTTAATTGGGCATTTTCCATCTCGATTGTTGTCAAGTACCCCAGATTGGGATTTGGTGGGCACGATGGTGAGCTTCTTGTATCATCTTGGCCCACATGTTGCTTTCCTGGACGGTGCTGAGCGTCTGGGCCTTTGAAAACAGGATCAGCTATATGATGCGCCTCCTAATCACCTAGTTGTTCCATTTTGTTGTCATTCATAGACCGAGTGACCACCACACTGAGTGTTGGTCAAACATGCGTGGGGGATTAAGCACTAATAAACTCTCAATGAAAGCACCAATCTGTTAATGTAGTTTTTTTCCAATAGTGGATTAAGGAATCTGACAACACAAATATTTGTGCTCTCTTTCTAAACTGTAATTGTAATGCCCTACTTCCTTAGAGTCGTTACTACATGAGTTTAAAAACGTGCATTCAACTCGCTAATCGAGGTTTTAAGTAAAATAGTGTAATTAAGCCATAAACAGGGGAAAAACTTAGAAATAACTCCATTTCGTTGAAAATCATAAAAGTTTAACACATGGGATCCCAAAATACAGTTTAGAAATATTTACAACATATAAATTGAACCAAGTCGACTAAACGACAAAATCTAGGTTTGTTTACAATCATCTCCCAAAAATCCACTGGCTGTGGCAGCCAGGCAGGCAAAACATGTACATGCCACTTCATGCCTGCTACACTCATGATTGGTTGGCTTTCTCCTTGCCCTTACCTGCACCACAGAGCATCTGTGAGCCGAAGCCCGGCAAGAAAATCCACAAACAGATAACATATGCAAATCATACACCAAGTAAATAAACTGGCCATCAATAGGCTAAACACATACGGCCTAGCCATCCCAGGTGCCTTACCAGACCCTGGGTTCGTGGTCCACACTGTGAGGATATCTCAGGTATCGTTTAGGGACTCGCCCTAGCAACTCGCACTCCACGTGCTCAACGCTGCTCCCGGCCCCTTGCCGTACTCGGCCTTGCACTCAATGTGCCTAACGCCGTTTTCGGCCCCTGCCGACCTCGGTCTACACCGTTCCCGGCTCTCGCCGATCATTCACATAATTGCATTCATAGCATAATAAACATGTACAGAATACTAGCAAATTCAATCAGAGGGCCACACCCTGCAATTCAAACACATTGGGCCCAGTCCTGCATACAAGCTCTATGGGAACAAGGGTTTTCTTACCTGAGTCCTGAGCTCTCCGAGCACCGCTATCCCGAGCATAGTCCTCTAACTTGAGCCTCGCCGAAACCCTAGTCACAACACATTAACGATATCCATCCATCAAGTTCTAATCCATTAAATAACTTTGAGCCATATCTCTAACCTCCGAGACCTTGAGTTCTATCAATCCGGGTGATAAAATCCATCCAGAGCCTTAACTAATGAGTTCGCAAGCCTAA
The DNA here is from genome assembly GCF_963169125.1 of Humulus lupulus. Lineage (NCBI taxonomy): Eukaryota > Viridiplantae > Streptophyta > Magnoliopsida > Rosales > Cannabaceae > Humulus > Humulus lupulus. The sequence goes on along the minus strand of NC_084797.1, from coordinate 106,444,758 downwards.
ACACACTTAAAAACTCAGATTGGCACTAAGAGTCGCGGCCCTACCCACAAGCGCCGCGGCTAGCCTCGAAACAGAGGCTATCATCTCCCTGAAGCACACACGGTGCGCATCAAACATCTCAGTCTCCCATGGCCGCTCGCGTACACGGGCCGCGACATGCCCCTCCTAGGGCCGCGACCCTAGCCTCCAACCCAGAAATCTTCATCATTTTTTCTGTGTTTTTCCTCTAACCAATTCACCCAAAACTTAACTAATAGTCCCAGATTATCACCACAAAAGTTCTAACACAGTCTCAACATCAAAACATATCAAGAACCAGCTTCAAAACTTAATCAAGCAATCAAGAACATCCCAAACTTAGCTAACATGCAATCTCTAATAACCAGCATCAATTTTAAACATAATCTTTATAATTAAAGCTTACCCTTGCTGGATTGAACCTCAGAACCAGCTCCCTATGCTCCAAGCTTCAAGCTCCCCTAAATCCCAGCTGTAATTCCTTAGCTTCAAGTTGATTTCCCCATGTTTTCCTTGCTAAGCCTTAGAGGAAGATGAAGAGAAGAAGACCAAGTGATGAGGGAAAGATATGGGTCGGTTTCTCTGTGTTCTAAACTATTCCAAGTTTTGTTTTATTTAACTAAAGCTTCAAGGTTACCTCAAGGCTCGGGGTACCAAAACGTCCCCGAGGGCAAAATGGTAAATTTCCCCGGTATTCCCTCCTAGAAATTCTATCCTCAAATATATCTCCAAATATTTATTTTCACAACCCGATAACCCTATATAATAACTAATGCCCAAACTACCCCTCGACTCGCCCCGAGTCGGATTCTCAACTCTGCTGTGACTTTCTGGCTAACCGCTCCCCAGGACTGTCTTTGATCGTGCTACACAGTTATATCACATATATATCGCATTTATCACATTTATACCCCTAATATCCAAACGGGGCCCACATGCACATTTAACACAACTAAACTTGCATCATTATCATATATTCGCATAAATTCACATATTAAATCATTTATTGCCCTCTAGGCACACTAATCAAGGCCCTAAGCCCTATTATCGAATTCAGGTCGTTACAGTAATTTTTCAAATAAACATTATCTCAAACACTCACACTTTAATGTGATTCAGTGGTTAAAATTCACCTAATCCACAAGAAAATCTTATTAATCTCTTTAAGCCTTTGGATGAAATTGTTTCTTACAATTTCAGTAGAGTTTCTATATATTAAGAAGCAACCCATTTTCCTTTCCATTCCCCTCATATTTATAGCAGGTTTTCATAGACAACTTTCGGTAACCGCTTGCGTAAGTATGCTAAATAATCAATCAGAATAATCTCCCATTTACATAGGGATGTGATTGCCTATGGATTTTACATCTGTTGTCTTGGGTAATAAAAGTGCAATAAAATATGGGCAGTAATGAGCGTCTAAGAATTCTTTGAGTCTTTTGGGATCCTTCATTGTGCGTCATGATCCGACTTCCGCGAGCTGAACACTTCCCTCGAGATGGATGTCGAAGAGCTAACGAAACTTGACATGGGCCAAGTTTAGAGTATCTAGAAGGCGATCTATCCATCATGCTTCTCGAACTAGGGTATTGGATCAAGAGGCGATCTGGAGATTATATGGTTGTCATAGTGCCAAGTTTAATTGCTCATTTCAGAGTTAGCTAGATGTTTTACCTGTTCTCTTTCTCCATGCGCTTATGTGCCAGCTGTACTCGAACGAGTGATTCAGTTCGTGTTTATTTTGGTGTACCACATTCTCAAATTCAAACATTAAACCAAAATTCCCAAAAAATCAAGAACTCGTGATGAACTTACACAAAACAGATAGACAAATCCTTACCTTAGCTAAATTTTGAAATCCTTATGCAAATGGTGAATCTGGTAGCTCCAAACTCATTCCTTTGTTGTTCAAGTCCCTCCATGCTTCCTTAATCTCCAAAAATCCTTTCAACCTCAATATCGTTCCTTAGCACCATTTAGAACACCAAAAATTAATTAAGGAAGAGGGGAAAATGTGAGTGTGTTTTCTAAAAGGGCTGCTGCCCACGGCACAAATTCATAGGCCAAATGACCAATTACCCCTACCAACAATTAACCTCAAAAGTAACATCCAAGGGTATAATGGTCATTTAGCTTAGTTTCCCAATAAACCTGAAATTACATTTTAAATTTCCTACTAATCCACTAACCTTACAAACTCCAATATTTTTCCTCAACATTATCTCGTTATCCAAATACTTCCCAAAATACACAAAAATACCAAATTACCCCTTGGGCCACCCCAAGCCGGCTACAAATTCCTGTTGTGACTTTTCAGCTAAAATTCTTAAAAGGGTCAACTCATGCTGAATGTTGCAAATATATCCACATAGTAATGTGGTCTCAAACATATAGCATATAAAATTACACATATATCCTCAAGGGGCCAATATTACGAACATGCCCATTTCTAACAAAAGTGGATCTTTAAACCCATTTAATACACATAATCATGCATGCTCAATCATATAACCATATAAAACACATAATTCATTAAATTAGCACGTAATCATCCCACGTGTCCCTCCCTTGGCACACTAATCCATGCACTTAATTCTATTAGAGATTTTGGGGCATTCCAACTATCCCTTCCTAATAGAAATTTCGTCATCAAAATTTATCTGAACAAGTCGATATTCAGATCCCGCATAACTGATACTAACTCCCAAATTGCTTCCTCGAACATGTTGTTCATCCATAATACTTTAACCAGAGGAATGGTCTTGTTCCTCAAGACCTTATCTCTCCTATCCAAGATTTGGTCCAGCTACTCTTCATAGGACGAATTTGTCTGTAGCTCTAGATCTTCATAACAGAACACATGAGTTGTATTTGACACATAATTTCTAAGGATCAAGACGTGGAATGCATTATGAACATCAGACAGTTATGGGGGTAAGGCCAACCTATAGGCCATCTGTCCAATCCTCTCTAGCATCTCAAAGGGCCCTACATATCTTGGGCTCAACTTGTTGTTATTAAATATGATAAATCATGATACGCAGCAGAATGGATCTTTTAAAAATTTATTAATTCCAGCCAAGATTATAAATATATACATATATTAAATCAAACATATATAGTTTAGAGATTACCTCTTGTAGCCTATCAAGAGTCCACAAATCTTTTTGTATAAATCAACGATCTTCCTATCCTTATTCTGAAAGCTCACACCATGATCTTCCATACTAATCCTCAAACACACAAGGATGTGTGTGGGCACGCAAAAGAATGATTTAGAACTCTCTAGATGTACTGAACATATGAGATCTAGAGAGGTTTTATTAGAGAGAAGATGTTGTATATAGAATTTCATGTTTAGGCAAATTTTATCGTTTCTTTTTTAGAGAGAGCCTGATAGTCAAATCATTTGAAAACAGCTTAATCACTTTTTTTTCTTATCTATGAAAGTATTGCTTCTTTCAGTTTTATAAAGATAATTAGCTTAATTAATTAATCTTTATTTAATTTAAAATAATACTGAGCAGTTTTAACCTATTTAATTATTTAATTTAAATCATATTTAAAATAAATAATTAAATAAACAACTAAATTTGAATATTTCTATCCATGAATAGTGCCACACACACTCACTATATATCGTGAATGTCGTGAGTCACATTAGGGTTTTCTCTAATTTTCTTATTTGTTTGTTTAATTAATATTTAAGACAATATATTTATCCTAAAATAAATATCAATCAATTCAAAATTAATTTTATCATAAAATATCACTTTTAAATAAATAAATATCTTATTATAAATAAGATAATTATTAATCTCTCTATATATTAATCCAAAAATGATTAATATTTACTTTAACATGTAGATTTTAAAAATAGAAAATGACACAACCTGAAATATACAAGACCAAAATTATGCGGAAAATAAAAAAAAAACATTACTTTAGTTCATCTTCTCGAAAATCCATATAAAAAAACTTTTAAAAGATCGTGTGCGCACACTTTTAGTTTAGCAAACTGAAATACAAGTAATTATCCGAAAGAGTTATAATATAGTTATCCCAAAAGTCATATCGAGTTTTCAACTTTATCTTTTCAAAATGGTGATCCAATAAAACCATCCCAGGTTGGGCCACTTGTATATATCTACAAGCAAACTTTGGCCCTCATCGTTCCATCTTGCTCTTACCTACAAAATGAATAACTAGGTAAGCAACAAAGCTTAGTAAGATTAGCCTTACAACACAAGTATACTAAACCCCGATAACAGGTTAACCTAAGGTTGTTACCACTACCGGTCACTAGGGTATTGGATAAGTTTCAACCCTATCATAAAATTTTCTCAACTAATAGCCATATGATAAACTAAAACTTTGGTTGTACCTAAAAACCAATTTCACACATGTCATAAAACCTACACTCAAAAATTCCCAAAACATTCAAGATATATAATTACACAATTTAATTTATTAATGCCACATTTGCATCACAATGCCAAAATGTGCATTACTTGAGCTTAAAAATATTTTTTTGTGATTTTCCAAAGCCTAACATCAAGTACTCTCAAATGAATACACAACTACACAATTTATTTTCACCAAAAGAGGCAAAAAAGTGTAGTCTGACCCGTTGGAAGTCAGACAACAAAGTTTGGCATAATGCATTTTTACTCACAACAATATTACCAAGCTATCTAGCATAAACCCAGGTCGCAAGCATGCATGCAAATCATCATATCACACTAGAAACATTACTATATTCAAAATGAATGATTAACCACAAAAATTATACATGCAACTCAGATTTACCAATTATACACAAAGTTAACCAAAAATCACAAGATTTTTACCCTTTGTTATTCTAGGTTTTGGGTTTTTGTTTCTCCTAAGTTTTGAATCCTACCACTAGCCTCCCATACCTTCAAACCTTCTACAAAGAAATAATAGAGAGGGATTGACATCTCAAACCCTAAAGAAATTACCTCTTTTGGTGCTCAAGGTTGCATGCATGCACGACTTGGGGTTGCTCTTTGAACCTTTAGACCTTAGAACCATGGACATGAATAAGTAAACTCAGAGAATAAAGAGGAGATAGAGGTGTCATAAGGTCGGAATGTAGAAAGAAAAGAAAAGGTAGATCTCTTTCTCTTTTTTTTTCGAATTGAAGGGTTTACCTTTTGAGATTTTGAAAACCTTTGCCTAGACCACCTTTCTTTCCTTCTTGGCTTATGCGTGTTCTCCTAAGTTTGGAGCTTGCATTACAATGTGAGAAATGAGATCCAACTCAGACAAGAATGGTAGAAGACATTTGGCATAAAGAAAGACAAGAAAAAATGGTGAAAAGTGTACCTTGACTCGATTTTTCATAGGGTTGTTCACAAGCTTTGACGGAGTTTTTCCTTGGTAGAGAAAGAGAGAGAACCAATGTGAGAGGGAGAGAGAGAGACTGATTTTTTTGAGAGTTGGAAAATGAAAAGAACGATAGGGAATGTAATGCCCTGGATAACCAAGACCGTTACACTGTGTGTTTAAAATAGTGCTTAACTTGCTAAGCAAGCTGTTTGAACTCAAATGTGTAATTAAAGACTAAATCAAGGTCAAGTGTTAAAAGATTTGGTCAACAAAATGATTATTTTTCATTAAACTATTAAGTTTATTCACGGGATCCCCAAATTTAGTTTACAGACTTGTAAAAGACAAATAAAATAAAATTTAGTCGTCCTAAGCAACAAATCAGGGTTTAACCCTAGTTCCTCCCAAGCTATCCTGACCGTGGCGATTAAGCAGGCTACATATGTACACACTACCCCTGAAGCTCTCCAACTCATTGCTGGTCCAGCTATCCATTTCCCTTAGTTGCACCACGTAGTACCTGTGAGCCAAGGCTCAGCAAGAAAACTTAAACCAGCATGCACAACTAGGCAACAATATAAAAGCAGTAAACATTATTCATCAGATTCAAATAACAACATGATATGAGTAACCAATCAAAAATAATATTCCACTTAGTCGAGTGTATAAATCAAACTCATCAATCAAGGAAAATAGTTAAGTGTGAACCACACTTCTGTTTATTGTATAATATCCAGGACCGGCGCCCTTAGGCCGAGTCCCTTCGTCTTTTAGCTGACCCCGACACCCTTAGGCCGGGCTGCGTTCTGTGTGCTTGCTATCGACCCCCGGCACCCTTAGTCTGACCTGTAACAATATATATATTTACAAATACAATCCATAGCACATAATCAATGGCAGTGTATACAAGCATTCCCATCCATATATTCCCAGATATAGGTATATTCAATTTCATAACATATTCATATAAGGGCTTTATGCCCCAATCACAATTCGGTTGCAGTTTTCGTACAAATGGTCCCGAGCAGCTAGCGTATGGCAGCCCCGAGCACGATCCCTAATTTTTAGCCCTTGTAGTATACCATAGTCACAATGCGATAGAGGATAACCATTAAAATCCTAGACCAATCAAAAGCTTTGGAATAATATACAAGCCTCCTAGACCTCGATTTCTACAACATCGGGTTGTAGAAATTGTCCCGAGCGCTAGGGTTTAGGCAGGCAGCGACTTGGCCCTGAGGGATGCGGCGCACCCCCTGGTCAGACGTGCCAACCCCCAATCCCTACAAGCATGTGGGTCATGACCTGGCCCTAAAGGTCGCGACGCACCTATGAGACGGAATGCCCCTAGGCTCCTGGGGCCACGTGGGTCGCGACGCTCATGAACAAGGTCGCGGGGCACCCCTGCGAACCTAGAAACCCTGGGGTTTTTCAACTTTTTCTCCCCAATTCAGAGCCACAGAACCCAACCTAAACATATTCTTAAACCAAAACTAAGTCTACAACTCCCAATAACACCATACCAACAACACAAACAACCCAAAAGACCAAGCCAAATGGTTATCCCAAATAAAAAATCCAATCTTTTACTGAACAACCCAACCTAGCTAAGTTACCACAAAAATTCACAACAATCAAAGCTAAAATCCTTACATCAACAGAGAATTTGACTCCCCTCGACTTGCTCTACCAATTCCCAGTTTTAGTCCCTAGCCCTCAAGCTTCAAACTCCCAGCTGCTGCAACAATTCTTCAAGAGTCTCCCTAAGGTCTTCAAGTGCAACAAAAATAGAAAGAGAGGGAGGGAGAAACTAAACAAAAGGGAGAGAGAGAGAGAGTTGAGGAATGTTCTGATATATTCTAGCTTAAGTCTAATATTTTCTAACTATTTCTTTTAGTTATAACGACCAAAATACCACTTATACTAACCCAGCCTCCGAATTGCCCTTAAGGGTAAAACGATCATTAATCCTAATTCCTACTAATTCCTCGAGTCATCCTACAGATTCCTAACTAATCCTGACATGCCCAACTAATCACAAAATACTTACTCGATACTCGATAAATCCCAAATATATGCTAAGTTTCCCAAAATATCCCTAGGCTTAACCCAGGTCGGGTATTAAACCCAAATATATCCACATAATAATGTGGTCTCAATCATTACACACATATAACCACATTTATGCCTGCAACGAGCCAATATTTCAAATATGCCCTTACTCTCAAGAATGGGACCATATGCATACTTAATACACATAAACATGCATTTTAATTCCATATCATCATATAAATCATTTATGCCACATAGTCACACATTTAATCAATTAATTTAACATATATATATCCCATTATGCCCTCCAAGGACTATAATCTAGGCACTTAGCCTTAATAGTAAATTCGGGTCATTACAGGGAAGGTGGAGTGTCTCAGTTTTGGGAGGGAAGGAAGGAAGAAGAAGGGTCTTTGTTGCTTGATTGGTCCTTAACTATCCAAGAGTAGGGTTTTTGGCTATTGCATGCATCAATGACACCTCATGCATTTCAATTCCCCCCATTGGCCGAAACACTACACTCATTTATTTATTTTTATATATTTCTTTTTAAAAAACTAATACCTAAAATAATGTCCAAAACTAGCTATTATTCCTAAGTGGTATTGGGGCCACTAAACCACTAACACATGGTAAAAATTAAAATGATAAAATAAATGTTACACCAATATTTACATGTATCACACTTATTTCATTTTTCCCAAATAAATTTGTGGAATTATTTATTAGTTAATTTTCACCATTTACGCTTAATAAGTATTTTCCTTCTTTTAACCTATAATTTTTAAATTTTCATACATGAATTAATTTGAATATTTTGTGACCAAAAATTATATTTGTCACACTATTAAAAATAATTCATCAATTTATCTCATATTGACCAAAATTCCCTTCAAGGCCAAAGTAAGCATTTTTCACCCATAAGCATAATTGATTGGAACTCAACTATCAATCACTTTTCTTAAAATTTATTGGCTTAACAATAAATTCCTCAATTGTTTAAAAATATTATTATGCCATTGTATTTTTTCTATTTTATTTAATCTGAGACTTTTCTCCCATTAGAGTTTACCCTTTGGTCCAAGACCAAGGCTTTCTTTTCAAAAAGACCAGATCATTCACCAGATCATCACAATGGCTATAAAAAATCACGAATTGTCTTAAATTTATATAATACTATTAAAAATAATATTTCACAATATCTTTCACCGGCCTAAACCGGCAACTAACGTGTGTTCAAAACACGGTTCGTCACAATTCCTACACGATCCTCGAAACTCAAAATAGGTGGGGATATAGCTCCCACATCTTAGCTTCTGTCTCCCAGGTTGCCTCTTCAATGTCGTGGTTACACCACTGCACCTTCACCAAAGGTATTGCTTTGTTCCTTAACGCCTTGTCTTTTCCGATCCAAAATTGCTACTGGTTTTTCCTCATAACTCAGTTGAGGATCCACGGTAAGTTCCTTGTAACTTGGCACATGGGTGGGGTTGTTCATGTTCTTCCTCAATATTGACACACGGAACACATCATGAACTCTAGATAATGTGGGCAGAAGGGCTAGTCGATATGCCAACTCCCCAATGCATTCTAAAATTTTAAACGATCCTATGTACCTAGGGCTTAGCTTGCCCTTTCTTCTAAACCTCATGACCCCTAATAGTGGAGTTATTTTTAATAACACTTTATCCCCTACTTCAAATGCTAAAGGTCTCCATCAACGATCGAAACATTTATGTTTTTGATATACAGAGGTTTGTAACCTAACCTAATGTCCTTCGTAGCTTGGTCTACTTCTTCTACTCCCAAGAATTTTCTCTCACCGACCTCATGCCAGTGAATTGGATATTAGCACTTACTCCCTTATAGTTCATCATACGGAGCCATCGTTATTGAGTCGTGGTAGCTATTGTTGTAGGCGAACTCAATTAATGGAAGTTTTACAGTCCACGAACCCTGAAAATCCAGCACGCAAGCTCATAGCATGTCTTCCAAGGTTTGGATCATTCATTGGCTATAGCCATCCATCTATGGATGGAAGGCAGTACTAAACTTGATTTTAGTTCCAAATCCCATGTAAATCGTTTGTCATTCATTGGCTATATCCATTCATTGGCTCTTTTAGAATGCTAATGTAAATCGTTTGTCATTATCAAACACTATAGAGATGGGAACTCCATGTAGTCACACTATCTCAGCAATGTATAAGTCTGCCAGCTTATCTGCACTCTCTGTTATCTTAATGGGTAAGAAATGAGCATATTTTGTCAATCTGTCCAAAATAACCCAAATCGCATCGTGCCCTTTTGGAGTGTGTGGTAACCCGGTGACAAAGTCCATGGTGACCATCTCCCATTTCCACTCAGGAATCTCTAGCAGCTGTAGTAACCTTACTGGTCGTTGATGCTCCGCCTTGGTTTGTTGACACGGGAAATAGTGTGCCACATATTCCACTACATCTTTCTTCATTCTCATCCACTGAAAGTATTATTTAGATCCCGATACATCTTAGTGGTTCTTGGTGCATCGCGTAAGGAGTATTACGATCCTCATCAAATATTTGTCTCTTGATCTACTTATCATCAGACACGCATATTCTACCCTTGTAATCCAACACTCCATCTTTCAAGAAGTGAATTGATCGCATGAATTTCTTAGTCTCATGCACCAGCCGCTGGATCCATGAATTTGAGAGTTGTCCCCCTTGGATTGCTTCCATGATCGTGGGTTGCACAGATAAATTTGTTAATATACCCACTACTATTTCCAAATCCAATTTGGAGATATTGATTTGTAGTTCTTGGGGTATTTCCTTCACCGTCATTACATATGCCATTGGCTGCCAACTCAACGCATCAGCTATTTTGTTAGCCTTGCCTTGGTGGTACAGTATATTGCAGTCATAATCGTTAAATAATTCCACCTATATTTGTTGTCTAATATTTAACTCTTTCTGGGTGAATAAGTATTTCAGACTCTTCCATGTATATGTCGCAATGGATCCCATACAAATAGTGTCTCCAAATTTTTAATGAGAACACTACCGCTGCTAACTCCAAGTCGTGTGTTGGATACTTTTTCTCGTAATTTTTCAGTTGTCGGGCAGCATATGCGATCACATTCCCGTGTTGCATTAATACAGCTCCGAGTCCCTGACCTGATGCATTACAGTAAATGGCATAGCCCTCTGTGCCTTTTGGGATAGTGATCACTGGAGTAGTCGTTAATCTTGTTCTTAACTCTGTAAAACTTTGTTCGCAATTGTTTGTCCACTCAAACAAGATGTTCTTCTAGGTCAGTATGGTCATAGGCGTTGCTATTTTGGAGAAACCCTCAACAGAGCGCCTATAATACCCCGCCAAACCCAAGAAACTATGAACTTCCTGTGCATTCATCGAGGCCTTCCATTGTCTTACTGCTTCGATCTTGGCCGGGTCGACTACAATTTTGTCTCCTGACACAACGTTCCCTAGGAAACTTACATGAGTCAGCCAAAATTTGCACTTAGTGAATTTGGCATACAACTTCTTCTCACGTATTCAATGTAAGATCAGTTCCAGGTGCTTGGCGTATTCTTCCTAGTTTTGTGAGTATACGAGGATATCATCTATAAAGACGATCACAAATTTTTCTAGATACTCACCTAGTACCCTGTGTATAAGATACATGAATGTCATGGGTGCATTGGTGAGTCCAGAAGACATTACCACGAACTCATAGTGGCCATACCGAGTTCAGAATGAGGTCTTGGGAATATCCAATTATTTTACCTTCAATTGGTGGTAGCCCGATCTTAAATCAATCTTCGAGAATACCGACGGTCCTTGCAGTTGGTCAAATAGATCATTGATTCTAGGCAATGGGTATCGGTTCTTGATCATTACTTGTTAAGTTTGTGGTAGTCTATAAACATCCTCATGGAGCCGTCTTTCTTTTTCACAAATATTACCGAGGCTCCCCATGGAGAATGACTTGGTCGTATAAATATTTTATCCAAATAGTCTTGTAACTCTATCAGTGCCATCCAGTATGGTGCCTTTGAAATAGGTGTGGTACCTGGAATCAACTCTAACTCGAAGGGGTAGCCCTAGAAGATCCTCAGGAAACACTTCCTAAAATTTGCACACCACTGCTACCTTGATTGGTTGTAGATTAGTCTCTCTTTCCTTGTCTCTTAGTTTCACCAAGTACTTGATACATCCATCATCCAATAGTTTCCTCGCCTTCAAAGTGGAGAACATAGCGAAATTATTCTCTCGAGCTGTGCCTTGAAATACAAATGGTTCTTCCCCAACTTGATTAAAAGTCACCCTTCTTCATTTGCAATTTACCATCGCTCTGTATTTGGTTAGCCAATCCATACCAAAGATAATATCATATTCATGTAAAACTAATACTAACAAGTCCACCGTTAACTCTCGACCTTCTAACTAGACTAGTACGGTTCTAACCTAAGACTGTACCAGCATGTCCTCTCCCGAAGGTAAGGATACACCACATCAGGGTTGGTCTTCCGGTATCCACAAACTTAGCTATCTCTCTTCTAAACCCCTTCATGAATTTGTGTACCCAATTGGATTTAGTGTTTACCAAATACAGAGAAAATCTTGAGAGTTGGTCAAACTTGCGCATGTATTCCTATATGCTAGATGACCCTTGTACCAAGTTGGAGAACTCAACCACTTTCCTATCTATCATTGTCTAGTTATAGTATTTAGCATTGAACAAGTTTAAAAATTGTGTCCACCCAATGTCCCACCAAATGAGAGCATCCTTTCTCAATGATGTACACCTCATATATCACCTTATCTCTTTCAGTGGCCTTAACAAAGTCAAAGATCCTTTCTAGTAGACTGGCCCATTCTGTAACGTTCCAAAAATGCTATTAAGGTTTAATGCTTTGATAAGCGTGTTGAGAGGGCATAATTAGATATATGTGTGATTAATTGATTAAACGCGTGACTATGTGGCATGCATGAGTATTAAATATGCATATGGGCCCATTCTTATTTACAAGGGCATATTTGTAATTTTGGCATGTTGAGGGCATAAATGTGATTATATGCGTTAAATGATTGAGACCACATTATTATGTGGATATATTTGCAGTATTCGGCTTGAGGTGATCCTAGTGATCGGATTAGCGGAATAGTCACAACGAGGATTAATAAACGACTCGGGGTGAGCCTAGGGGTATTCTGGGAACTTAGAGAATATTTTGGGATTTATTGAGTAATGGGAAAGTATTTGGTAATTAGTTGGATATGTCGGGATTGGTTGGGAATTTGTAGGATGACTCGAGGAATTAGCGGGAAACGAGGCAAATGACCATTTTTCCCTTATGGGCAATAAAGGAGGCTGAGTTAGTATAAGGGGTCTTTTGGAATTTTGGTTGATATACTCAGATGACTCTAGGAAATAACAAGAACCATTAGAAGTTTTCTCAAACACCCTCCCTCTCTATAGCTCTCACGTTTTCTCTCTCCCCTTTGGAGTGTATTGATACTAAAGGAAATTCTTGAAGAGAAACTTGAATTTGAGCATGGAAAATCTGGAGAATTGAAGCTAGGAGTAGGCAAGGAACAACTGAGTTAAGGTTTTAGGTTCTAAGTTTTTGAAATTCTGGTTGGGTTTGGACATGCTTAGGGATAATTGGGTTAGCTTCTCATTTTAGATTTTGAGGAAGTTTGAGCTGATATTTTCGGTTATATGTGTTGTTTATGAGGTGAAATTGAGAGTTCTGAACCTAATATTTGCTTGGTTATATATTTAAGGTTGAATTGTGAGGCTTCGATTGGGGAAAAACGCAAAAAACTCAGGGATTTATGGGTTCACAAGGGCGCACTATGACCCAATTCATGGGCACCACGGCCTGCGTGACTTAAAAGGCCCTGGGGGCTTGCTAACTTGTGGGTGCGCCGCAACCCTAGAGGGCAAGTCACGACCCGCCTCCCCCTAGGACCAGAGGCTAGCGCCTCTTACTTTGGGTGCGCCCGATCCTTAGGGCGAAGTCGTGGCCCGCCTAAGCAACCATAACCAAGATTGGTTTTTAGGCTCGGGGAGGCTCAGGGACTTAAACCTAAGCGATCGGGACAAATTCTACTACTCAATTTAGTAAAATTTGAGGTCCCAAAGGCTAGTACTTTATTCCAAAAAATTTAATTGGATTAAATTTTTATAGTTATCCATTATCACTTGTGCCTAGGGTTACCGTTGAGGCTCGGGATTAAGGATTGTGCTTGGGACCGCTCCACATCCTCCGCTCATGACTCGAGGTAAGAAAACTGCACCCAAAATGTGAATGGGACTGAGATCCCCTGTGAATGAACATATGTGTTCTTCAACATGTATATCTGTTATGTGTAATGTGAAAGTACGACCTAAGGGAGCCGGGGCTGATGTTGAGCGTACTAAACGCAGCTCGGCCTAAACGAGCCGGGATTAGCTAAATAACCAGAGGGCTTAGCCTATGGATGCCAATACCCAAATATTTGTATTAAGATTGAATTATATGTTTGGAAGAATCTGTTTACTATTGCCTAATTTATTGCTTGTACTCTGTTGTTGATTGTACTGGTTGATCTAAAGTTTACTATGCACTTTGTTATCTATGCTTGTTGGATTGGGTTTCTTGTTGAGCCTTGGCTCTCAGGTGCTACGTGGTGTAGGTAAAAAGGCAAGGGAAAGCTAGGCTAGCCATGAGTTGGAGTGCATTAGGGGCAGAGTGTACATCGGCAGAAGCTCGACCAGCATTACCATGAAATTTACAGGTACCAGAGCAAAAATTTGTATTTTCCCATTTAGGCTAGCTGCAGTTGTATTAGCTTTTGAGGGTCGTAGACACCATGTAAACATTATTTTTGGGAACCCATGTATGAAACTCTTAATCTTATGAAAATCAACCATATTATGATCAAAATATTTTAACCCTAACCTGCCAATTGACTTTAGAAACACATTTTTTTATTATTCAAACAACTTGATTAAAAATTCTTGCACTATCTAAAACACATAGTGTAACAGTCTTGGTTATCCAGGGCGTTACACATTCTTCCGCCATCAGCGGGTCCAAAGTCCATTAAAAAATGGGTTGGTTTTGTCTACCAAACCATTGAGAGATCAGTTTTGGTGGTTCTGCTCTGGGTGCATCAGCTAGCGGATTTGCTCCCACCAGTGGGTCTTCTTGTGTTGGTGCTTCTTCTTGTTCTGGAATGTCCTCCTGGGGTGTTGGGGGTCCGTGGTTGTTTTGGACCTCCAGAAGTCTTCGCAATAATGTCTCAAATATTTGAGCATTCACCACATTCTGCTCATGTACAAAGCTTCTCAGTTCCTCCATATGAGCCGCCAAATCTGGTTCTGGATGTATTTCTTGTTCTCGACCTCTTCCTCGACCTTGACCTCTTCCCCCACCTTGGTTGTGACCTACATCTTGGTCAGTTGCTGCTCTCTCGGCTGGGTCTTGTGGATTAACAGCTCGACTTCCTCTGGCTCGGTGTTAGGAGCCATCTCAAGCTTCTATACAACATGTATAGTAAAGAAGATTACTAACATAACAAACACTAAGCATACAAGTTTATCTCACACACAAAAAACAACAAACGATGTACAACTCAAAATAGTTAGTCATAGCATTCAGGGGTACAACCTAGAAATACAAAATGATCATAACAAATCATGTCGTGAAGTTTTAGTTAGCCTAACTATAAATACAAAAGAGAACTCTAACTACACGTTGGATTTCTACGTACGCCTACTACAACTATACAAAAGTTCTACAATGTAGTAGGTTTTTAAAGTCTTTACAAAATTAACAACAAGACTTTCACAACAAAAACCTAATCTATTAGCACCTTTAACTCTATATCATTATCCTCGTTGGTCTGCTCGGGATCTACTGCTTCACCTCAAGATATGTCATCAACTAAGGAGATAAATCAATCCATTGTCCAAAACCTATCTCAATCTGCATACAGAATTCATCCCATGTCTCTTGAACTAGCCTCCAACATCTATACCGAAATTATATTTGTGTTGAGCCTCTCAGGCAAGTGCTGGCATATCTCAACCTCAGTCGCATAGGTGTGTTAGCTCTACCAAAGACCAATGTCATGTGATTTGTCCATCGTCAAATGACATGCCAATGCTCCTGATCGTACTCAAAGTGTCAAGGATTCTCATTTTTAAAGAGTCTATAGTAATCGATCCTTGGCATAGGGATCAGGGGTAGGTCCTCCATCATAGGTTCACCTTTCTCAGGTATCTTATCTATAACCTACAATTTATAGAATCTTTGTAATGTAAAACATGTAATGTCAAAGATTCTAAAAGATAATACTTACAATGAGTGTCGTTTTATCTTAAAGAATATACATGTGGTTTTGTCTACAGAATCGGGTCAATTTGAGCTCTGATACCACTTAACACAACCCAAAATATACAAGAAAAAATTTATGCGGAAAATAAAAAAAAACTTTTACTTTAGTTCATCTTATCGAAAATCCACAAGTATAATAAACCCCGATATCGGGTTGACCTAAGGTAGTTACCACTACAGGTAACTAGGGTATTGGATAAGTTCCAACCCTATCACACAATTTTCTCAAAATATAGCCATATCAGAAACTAACACTTTGGTTATACCTAACAACCAATTTCACACATATCATAAAACCTGCACTCAGAAAATCCCAGAATATTCAAGATATATAATTACACAATTTAATAAATTCAAACAAACACAAAGGATTCTGGCTCCAACCCGGATTCACTCTTAATGTCCTGGCTCCAACTCGAACTATATTACCGCTACCCAGGCTCCAACTAAGACCATTTCATTTTTGCCCTGGCTCCAACCCGGACTATGTCGACCTTGTCCTGGCTCCAACCCAGAATATATTTTAGCATAACTTGGCTCTAACCCAGACTATATTTTACCATGTCATGGCTCTAACCCGGACGGTATTACACTAAGGTTCTGGCTCCAACCCGAACCCACTTACCATTAAGCCGTAGAATGCATATGCATTACAAAGGTGGTATCAAGCATACCCTAGTCTTAATGACCGAAACAAAAATAGTGAAATCTTCTACTGCAAGCACCACTAGTATATTAATGTTATAGCTAAGAAAGAGAAAGGCTAACTAACCCGGATTCCTTAGATTCTAGCAGAATCCTTAATACTGCTAATCATTTTCCCCTTGGCAGTTACTGTAATTAATATAGTGTACTCGGATTAAACTATGGCATATACTTATAGCTAATACTCTATAATAGTTGCACTCAATCAATACTCATATACTCTATACAATAGTCTCCTACACACATCATAATGTATAAAGGTGGGATTTTCATTTTGGTCTTTTAAATTATCGTAGGAATCGGTCCCAAAGTAACATGCTCTCCATACTGTGTGATTTAATATTTCTTCGTAAAGAAACTATTTTATTTGATACTTATATACTCTTGTTTAGAATCAAAAGAGTTAACAAAATCACTTTTTAGAAAAATACCATAATTGTTTTCCCTCTTTTATGGTATTTTTTAAAAGAAGGGCAGTTGGACCCTTAATTTATTAAAATGGTAAAAAAAAATCATATTTGATTTATCTCAATCTTATTTAGATTGATTTAATATACTATGTCCTTAATTAATTTCATAAAAAGAATAAATTTTTATTTTTCACATTTTTAACTTTTAATTAAGTATTAAAAGCTTATTTTCAAACATTTTTCATATCTCTAGTTTTTGGCCAAAGCCCCTCAAATTTTGTCCACTTATTCCTTGCCATAATGATAGGAACTAAACGAAAATATTGTGTCAAAACTCGTTTTAGGTTGGAAGGATCAACCTCCCAAAAACACCATTTCATTATTGTCAGTATTTTACATTTTCTAGATTTTTGGGCAAATTTTAAAAATTTATTTCTCTTAAATGGTAAAGTAATTTTCTCTAAACTTTTACAGAGACCCTTATAAATATATAAAATATTATCCTATAAAATTTCATAAATTTTAGGATAGTATAGCCCTCTCAAATATTTATTGAAATCTAGGCAGTACATGCTGCCAAGTATTTTTTTTTTCCAGATTTGTATCACAATGCCAAAAAGTGCATAACTTGAGCTTAAAAATACATTTTTATGATTTTCCAAAGCCTAACATCAAGTACTCTCAAATTGCTATTTTCTCCAACAGAGGCAAAAAAGTGCGGTTTGACCCGTTCTAAGTCAGACCACGAATTTTGGCAGCATGCATTTTTACTCACAACAATATTACCAAGTTTTCTAGCATAAACCTAGGCCACAAGCATGCATCCAAATCATAATACCACACTAAACACAATCCTACATGCCAAATGAAGGATTAACCACAAAAATTACACTTGCAACTCAGATTTGCCAATCATAATTAATTTGAATATTTTGTGACCAAAAAAAAATATTTGTCACACTATTAAAAATAATTTGTCAATTTATCTCATATTAACCAAAATGCTCTTCAAAGCCAAAGCAAGCATTTTTACCCTTAAGCATAATTGATTGGAATTCAACCCTCAACCAATTTTCTTAAAATTTATTGGCTTAACAATAAATTTCCCAATTGTCTAAAAATATTATTATGCCATAGTATTTTTCCTATTTTATTTAATCTGAGACTTTTCTCCCATTAGGGTTTACCCCTTGGTCCAGGTCCAAGTTTTTCTTTGCAAAAAAGACTAGATCATTCACCATATCATAACAACTACTATAACAAATCACGAATTATCTCAAATTCATATAATATTATTAAAAATAGTATTTCACAAAATCTTTCATAGGCCCAAACCGACTACTAACGTGTATTTAAAACACGGGATGTCAGAAAATCTACATAATTTAATAATTAATTCATTCATAATTAATCAAAGGCTCATAACTATGACATAATTATTTCACTGCCCTAGAAAATTATTTTCTTTTTAATTTAGCCCTTCTCTCTACGAATCTTTATTTTGACATCCTTAACCTTGATAGTGTAGAACAGAGGTGATCTAGAGACTGTGGACCTATAATACGAAGCTCCAATAAACTAGATTATTAATTAAATTCTTTAATCTACTAATCTTATTTATTAATTTAAATATTACTCCACTATAAATATGGAATTGCACTCTAAGTATTTATAGAATAATATTTACAGAGTTTTCTCTTGTACTCCATTGATATCAATAAATGTAGTTTTGTCCTCCATTTATTAGTTCGTTAATTAGAGCTAGTCAAGATGATCATTTTACCCTTCTAATTACCTCTTGATCCTTAAGTACCATTAATTCACTTGCGAATAATTAATCTATAATCAAATTATAGATTTGAGCTCAATAACTATTCTGTTCCAGAATTAACCCTTAGGGAACCAATATTCGATTTGTTAGGAAAGTATGGATTCCATTATTGTAAATCATGTTCTCAGCAATTCATGATATTAAATCTTCAGAATAAAAGTCATTAGCCTCTCTATTCTAAGAAACCTTAACGAGTGAATCAAAAGATCCAATAAACACAAACATGAGTTCATGAATACTCAGGATTTGGATTGATCTACAAATAATCATCTATTCTCATAAGAATTAAATCTTTATATCAAATAGTAAGTTTATAACGATAATTAATTATCATCGATCATGTTGTATATAAACTTTATTATATACATCACCTTTACTAATATGTCTATCCACATCAGTAATCTGAATCTAGATCACTTGCATCCTGTATTCTTAGTAAACTGTACTAGTAACCATTCATTAAAGATTCGTTACTTTAATATGTTACTGACTATTTTGTTCATTATATATGATCTTAATTCTCTCGTACTAATAAAAGATCATATTCTCATGATTGAATAAGGAATTTTCTTGATATTATTATTTGAATAATTCAAACAATATTTATAATATTCAAATATAATAAAACTATACTTTTATTTAAATGAATAAACTATCTTATCATATCCTCTTCCTCATGAGGTGTCTTTGGACATTGGTCCTTGGAGAGAGTAATTACATGTCTTGTCAGTAACTGACCTTTCTTGGAATTCTCCATAGAGAATCTTTCATGCATCTTATCTATATAATTAGCTTGAGAAAGTGCCAAGAGCTTGTTCTTCCTATCCCTTAGGATTTAGATTCCTAGAACATAGCTCGTCTCACCCAAATCTTTCTTTTGGAACTTTTCGCCAAACCACTTCTTCACATTTGGCAGTGTCTCTACATCATTAGCAATGAGAAGAATGTCATCCACGTAAAGAACTAGGAAAACCACAACTTTTACTTTGATATATTTATACACACATGCTTCATCGACATTCTTTTCAAAGCCATATGGTTAGTGATGTCCCTCTAGATGCGGGCATCTTTTCTCAACATGTACATCGCATAGATCACCTTCTCTCTTTCGGTGGCCTCAACAAAATCAAAGATCTTTTCCAGCACACTGACCCATTCATCCGCCATCAGGGGGTCTGAAGTCCCTTAAAAAACGGGTGGGTTTTTTCTACCAAACCATTTAGAGATCGGTTTTGGCGGTTCCACTCTGGGTGCATCAGCTGGCGGATTTGCTCCCACCGGTGGGTCTTCTTGCGCTGGTGCTTCCTGCTGTTCTGGAATTTCCTCCTGGGGTGTTGGGGCTCTGGGGTTGTTTTTCACCTCTAGAAGTATTCGCAACAATGTCTCCAACATTTGAGTGTTCATCACATTCTACTCACGTAAAAACCTTCTCAAGTCCTCCATCTGAGCAGCCAAATCTTGTTTCGTATGTATTCCTTGTCCTCAACTTCTTCCTCAGCCTCGACCCCTTCCCCCACCTTGGTCGTGACCTCCTCTTGCTCGAGTTTTAATAGCCATCTCAAGCCCCTATACAACATGTATAGTAGGGAAGATTACTAACATAACAAACACTAAGCATATAAGTTTTTCTCACACACGAAAAACAACAAACGATGTATAACTCAAAACAGTTAGTCATAGCATTCAGGGGTACAAGCTAGAAATACAAAATGATCGTAACATATCTTGCCACGAAATTTTAGTTAGCAGAACTATAAATACAAAAGAGAACCCTAACTACCGTTGGGTTTCTACGTACGCCTGCTACAACTATACAAAAGATCTACAACGTAGTAGGTTTTCAAAGTCTTTATAAAAGTATCAACAAGACATTCAAAATAAAAACCTAATCCATTAGCACATCGAGCTCTATATCGGTATCCTCGTCGGTCTGCTCGGGATCTACTGTCTCGCCTCAAGATATGTCATCAACCAAGGAGATAGACCAATCCATGGTCCAAACTCTATCTCAATCTAAATACAGAGTTCACCCCACGTGTCATAAACTAGCCTCCAATGTTTGTACCAAAACCATATCTTTGTTGAGCCTCTCAGGCAAGTGCTGGCATATCTCACAAACAGTTAGTCATAGCATTCAGGGGTACAACCTAGAAATACAAAATGAACATAACAAATCATGCCATGAAGTTTTACTTTGCAGAACTATAAATACAAAAGGGAACCCTAACTACATGTTGGGTTTCAACGTACGCCTGCTAAAACTATAGAAAAGTTCTACAACGTAGTAGGTTTGCAAAGTCTTTACAAAAGTATCAACTAGACTTTCACAACAGAAACCTAATCCATTAGTACATCGAGCTCTATATCGGTATCCTCGTCGGTCTGCTCGGGATCTACTGCCTCGCCTCATGATATACCATCAACAAAGGAGATAGACCAATCCATGGTCCAAAATTTATCTCAATCTGCATACGGAATTCAACCCATGTGTCATGAACTAGCCTCAAACGTCTGTGCCGAAACCAGATCTCTGTCAAGCCTCTCAGGCAAGTGCTGGCATATCTCGCATCACTGATAAATGAAACACTCTTAGTTGTCTCCCTTGAGGGGTTTTCTTGAAGTTTAAGAAGGAAGAGGCTGGAAACTTTGGAATCGATGCTAGCTTAGGCTCGAGATTGGTTTGGGAAAAGCTTGGCATTCTTTTTGGAAGCAGAGGTAATGATTTCTAGCCTTAATTCTCTGTGATTTCTCTGGTGTTAAGTTAATTTTAGAGTTTTGAAAAATCAATCTGAATTTGGAGAATTTATTAGGTATTTTGCTAAGTTTAACTTGGGTTTTGTGGGTATTGAGGTGCTGAGTTTATTGGGAAATTTGTTTTTGGAATTTAGCTATGATTGGACATGGTTTTGGTGAGATTTGGCTTGAAGAAACAAAGGGGAAATTTGGGTGTTCATGGCGAGCCTTGACCCTATTCTTGGGGTGACGCGGCTCTCATGAATAAGAAGAAGAAAGAGGTGATGAACCTCCATTTGAGCCGCGACGGTTGTAGGGGCACATCGCGGCGTGTGTGTGCAGAGAAGAGCCCTTGGGCTATCTAACTTGAGGTGGATCATAGTACTTTTGCCTTGGGCCACAACACTTGAAGGGATTTTGAGCACTGGGAAGGATTTTAGTGTGGGCACTTAAACCTAAGGCTCGAGATCGATTCTACTACCCGGTTTGGTAGAATTTGATGTCCCGGAGGCTAGGACTAGGTCTGAAAGCCTTTATTCGCTCGTTATTGATGATAATTCATATTGTTGTTGTGACTAGTTTACCGCTAGGGTTTTGAAATAAGGACCTTACTTGAGGGTTGTTCTCGTTATGCATTGCACTCGGACCTGAGGTAAGAAAATTGTCTGTGCACGTAGAGCATGGCATGGCCTGATTATTTGTGCTTATTATTATGTCTAAATTGTTGTTATAATTATGTCATATTTGTGTTTGTGACTGAGCGACAAGGGTCGAAGTCGGCAAGGTCTGGGATTGGCAAGGTCCGAAATCGACAAGGGTCGGGATAGAAAATAAGCATGATGAATGCAGGCTGCCATGGCAGGGCCACCTAAGGGTGCTGTACTCACCTGCTCAGTTAGGACCGTGAACTTGGTGCCTGGTAATGCGCCTTGACCGGCTTAGGCCGCTGTTGTGAGTTTTAATGAAAACATATGAATTGTCTATTGTGTTTAATTAGTTATTGATATATTAAAATGAATTATTATACACTATGCTGGTGAAGTTTTCTTGTTGAGCCTCAACTCATGGGTGCTCTATGGTGCAGGTAAGGGCAAGGATAAAGTTGAACAGCCATGAGTTTGAAAGCTTCGGCGGCGACGTGTACATATGCAACTGCTCGACAACCACGGCCGAGGGTTTCTCAGAGGAACTAAGGGTCAAACCCTATTTTGCTGCTTAGGTCGACTAGTTGTAACTTTTGAACTATAATAGACCTTTTAATCATTTGTTTATGTTATTTTGCGATCCCATGTATGAACATAAATATTTTTAAATGAAAAGTCAACGTTTCCTTTTGACCAAAGATTGTTAACCCTAATCCTTGTCATTAGCCTTAGTTACACGTTTATAACCGAAGGACTTGATTAGCGAGTCTAACACCATTTAAATTACATAGTGTAATGGTCCTTGATTAGGAGGATGTTACAACTAGTATCAAAGCTGCCAAGGTTTATGGGTTACTGAAGACTGGCCGGGTGTGTACACTTGTCACTAAAGATGAGCTTGACTCAGGGTTTGGTAAAAATCTATGTTGTTATCTGTTTAACTATGTAAATAGGATATAAATGTCTTATTTGCATGCCTTATTAGAGAGCATGAGATATTCTTATAGGGTCTGGCCCTTGACTGTTCCATGAATGATAAAGACATGTTTGTTAGCATTGATGTACATTTATAAATGCTTGAATATGCTTATTTGCATCTGTCTGTGTTATTCGGTCTTGGACCGTTAGGTGGAAAGAGGTGTAGTTATTACTTACATAACGGTCGAATTGAGCATTCCAGAGTGGGATAGTTGTCAGTATGCTTCCTCAAAGGTCAAAGAGGTTGGCTAGCCAAGGAATACAGGGCAGGGAAGATAATGACCAGGGCCAGACCCTACCGCCAGCTCTAGAGAACTGGCAAGAGGTGCTTGCTGCCATGCAAGCCAGGTTATAGAGGCAAGAAGATGAGATTATGCTCTTGAAACAACAATTTCCAGTAAGGAACCTACAACTCGCAGTACCAGCAGTGATAGCCAGCGGTGCTAGCGATAGTACAGCCTCAAGCAGTGGGAAACAGATGGGAACCCCTATGTGAGAAGTTCAGGAAACAACACCCTCCACTTTTTAAGGGTAGATCAGACCCACTGAAGGTTGATCAGTGGATGACCATGATAGCTGCCATCTTAGATTCCATGAGGGTGGGCAATAATGACAGAAAGGCATGTGCCACTTAAATGTTTCGAGAGGATGCCCAAATATGGTGGGAGGTGGTATCTCAGATGAGGAATGTAGATAATTTGGAATGGGCAATATAATGACGCAATTAGAGCTGTGATGAGGGTGGGCAGTAATTAGAGAAAGGCATATGCCACTTTGTTTAATGAGAAATACTACAATGACGCAGTTAGAGCTGCGATGGTTGGAGAGTTCAACAAGTTACTTCTGGGCAATATGTCAGTAACTGATTATGCTTTGAAGTTTGATAGAATGGTACATTTTTAAGGGGATCTGGTGCCCACTGATGAGGCCATAAGGGAGAGGTTTCTATAGGGACTACAACTTGTGATAACCTAGGATGTTCGAATCACTACTCTGCCATGATTGATTACTTATGCACTCATAGCTAAGAGTATAGAGAACAATATCTAGAAAGAATGTAGCCAGAAAGGATTCTAGGAGGCCGGGACCTCCATTTGTAGGCTTTGGTAGGGGCGGAGGCCCTAGTGACCAAAGGACAAAGACTCCAAATGCATTTTCAGCTCCAGTGCTAAATATGAGGCCACAGGGCGTATAGATAGGGCGCCAGGGTGGGAGTGAGACCTGGAAAGCATTCCCAAAGTGTACTCGATGTAGGAAGTGCCATATTGGGGAATGTCGGGCGAAGGCATGTTCTGTTTGCGAGATTGTGGGACATATGAGGAAAGATTGCCCGAGAATAAAGAAAGAAGAGCCAAGGAAGGTGGACAACCTGATGCCAGCTCGATTGTTCACCCTAACTCAGGCAAAGGCCAAGGCTAGTCCCTTGGTGCTTACAAGTCAGCTTTTCAGTGCTGGGGCCCTTTATACTATTTTGATTGATTCATGTGCTACATATTCTTTTGTTGCTAGCAGGATTATTGATAGAATATTTAGACCTTGTGACTTTTATCCCGTGGGGTTTGGTACCTTATTGTCCATTGGGAGAGTTGGTAGTATCTAGGAGATGGGTCAGATCACTGCTAGTGACAGTGGATGGCTGGGAGTTGGTAGTTGATTTAATAGAGTTGGTTATGAATGACTTCGTATAATTCTTGCTATGGACTAGTGAGAGAAGTATGGAGCAACGATAGATTGCCAAAAAAGGATGATAACCTTTGAGCCTTAGGGTGAGGATCCCTTTGTTTTTGTTTGTACTGTGCATGGACGCCGTGTATCTATGATATATGTACTTAGAGTTAGAGACCTATTGCAGGGGGGATGCATAGGATTCTTAGCTAGTGTGGTGGATACCACTCAAGTCGTACTAGTGGAACCAGCACAAACCAGATTAGTCTGTGAGTTTCTGCATGTGTTTCCAAAGGATCTACTAGGGTTACCTCCACACAGGGAAATAGAGTTTGTGATTGAACTAGCTCCAGGGGTAGAGCCAGTGTCTAGGGCACCTTATAGAATGGATCCACCGGAGCTTAATGAACTAAAGGTTCAATTACAGGAGTTACTAGACTTGGGTATTATTAGGCCTAGTTTTTCACTATGGGGCATACCAGTTCTCTTTGTAATGAAGAAAGATTGTTCTTTGAGGATGTGCATCGATTATAGATAACTGAATAAGTTAACTACCAAGAACAAGTATCCTTTGCCAAGGATTGATGATCTGTTCGATCAGTTACAGCATAAGATGGTACTCTCAAAGATAGACCTTCGATGTAGTTATCACTAGCTGAGGATCAGAGAGGAAGATATACCGAAGGCAGCTTGTTGCACTAGGGATGGGCATAATGAGTTTCCAGTGATATCATTTGGACTGACTAATGCCCTAGCAGCATCTCAGATTAATACTACAAAGGCTGAAAGAGCATAGACGGTATGCGAAATTCACGAAGTGCGAGTTCTGGATGCCACATGTGACTTTCTTAGTTCACATAGTCAGTAAGGATGGAATTTTGATGGATCCAGCAAAGATTGAGTTGTTCAAAGATTGGCCAAGGTTGAAGAATGCTTTAGAAATCAGAAGTCTCTTAGGATTGGCAGGTTATTACAGACACCTTGTCAAGGGGTTTTCTAAGACTGTGTCACCATTGACAAAGTTGACATGCAAGAACCAAAGGTTTATATGGCCAAACAGATGTGAGGATAGCTTCTAAAGACTGAAGAAGAATCTGATCATCGTTGTTGTTCTAAGTCTTCCTGCAGATCAGGACCAATTTGTGGGTTATTGTGACACCTTGAGACATGGTTTAGGTTGTGTCATTATGCAGACATGAAAGGAGATTGCCTATGTATCACACCAGTAGAAGGATTAAGAATAGAGGTACCCCACACATGATCTAGAATTTGTAGCAGTGGTTGTTGTACTGAAGGTCTTGCTGTACTACTTGTATTGTGAGAAGTGTGAGATTACACATATCACAAAAGTTTGAAATACTTATTCACCCAGAAGGACTTGAACATGAGGCAGAGACGTTGGCTAAAGCTGGTGAAGGATTATGATTGTGAGATCCTTTACCACCCAGGTAAGGCCAACGTGGTGGCAGATTCCTTAAGTCGGAAGGGTTCAGGACAGGTATACAGTTCTAGGCAGATATCTAGAGAGTTGGCAAAGGATATGACTAGAGCAAGTATTAAGTTAGTGGTGGACCGGTTAACCAACATCACCATGTATTCTACTCTTTTAGAGATGATCAAAGAGAAATAGTTGAGTGACCCATAGTTGGGAAGGATTAGAGGGGAAGTCCTAGCTGGAGTGGAAAAGGACTATACAGTGTCAGACGTGGGTTTATTGAGATACAAGGATCAGCTTTGTATTTTTATGGATGATGGGATCAGTCATAAGATTCTGGATGAATCTCATACTACCCCATATTCCCTACATCCAGGCACCATGAAGATGTATCAGGATCTGAAAGCTTTATATTAATGGTTTTGGATGAAGAGGGATGTGTCTGCGTACGTGGAAAAGTGCCTGATCTGTTAGTAGGTCAAGGCAGAGCATCAGAGACCAGCAGGGCTACTACAGTCTTTGGATATCCCAAAGTGGAAGTGGTAGGACATCACGATGGATTCTGTGGTGGGGTTGCCCAGGACAGTGGGCAGTATGATTGAGTCTGGGTCATCGTAGACCAGTGATATCACCCAATAAACTCCTAAGCAGTCGCAGTAGTAAATGGGCTATGTTATATCCACAAAGAGGAAACACAACTACATATTAGATTTGTAAATAAAAGATAAAATAAGGTAGAATGGAAGAGATGGATTTTGTGAAATTAAAATGATAGATTAGAAAAATTGATCAGATTAGAGTATGGCAAGGTAGAATTGCAGTGCTTTAAATTCTATTCTAATATTGATATTAATTCAAAATACTGTTTCCATTCTACACCATTAATTGCAACACGAAGATGTATATGTTATAAGCACAAATTAATTAATCTAGATTAAATTGATTATAACTCCTAATTTCATAGCATGTCATATTATATATCCAAGAGCGACAAAATACCACTGGTAGAATGCAGTAAAAGACATACAAGAACAAATATACTAAAATAAATTAACAATCTAAGTTACATAAGAAAAGCATGACTGAACTTACGTAAGAGATGCTAAATAATTTTAGAAAAGAAATTAGAAGATGAGAAAAAAAAATTAATGAGATATGGAGATGAAGCATAAGAAAGAATCAATATCACTATTAAGAATGAGAAATACAATAACTACACTCTAACCTCACTAATATTTCTAAAATAGTTCACTCATTCTTGTGAACTAAGCTAGAAATAAGAAAAGCAACAAAATAACAGAGTTCCTTTTTCCACTCTAAAATCTGATGATTTACACTGGTTTTGGTTCTCTATTTATAGAGAAATTTTTTCTCAAAAGTGGGTTTTTTCGTGCATTAGAAAGTGGAGAAAGTGGCTTCAAAATCTGATGCAAAATGTGACAAGTGGGACACGTGTAGGCTCATATTGGCTTTGGAAAAATGTTGCTGGTGGAGTGAGGGACAACTGGGTGACGTGGCATGTTGTGGTTGGCTTGGCAGGTTGGTGTTGGGGCATGGGGGACAGCTGCCAGGTGAGTAGGATGCGTGGCGTGTCTGGGTTGGCTCAGCAAGTGCGGCAGGCTGACAGGTGTCAGGTGGAGTGGCAAGCGTGCGTCAGACGGGTGGCTGAAAGGGGACACATGTTGGCTGTTGGAGGAACGACTCAGCTCCACGTGGCTTGGCTGTGTGAATGGCAGGTTGCCATGTGGCAGTGTTGGCACTTACTGAAGGCTTGGGCTTGGGCTGTTTCGGCTTGGCTTTTGGGCCTATTTGTGTTAAAAAAGCCATTTTTTCAATCCATCTTCAATTTTATATTTGTTGTTCTTCTTTCTTTTTCTTTGTATCAAAATACATTTTATTTCCTAAAAATTAAACACAAATTAAAATTAATATTTTCAAATATAAAATATATTACAATAAATCCATGAAAATATTAATTAAAACTTAATTAGTTTTAAACTTTAAAACTAATAAAATGATATTTTTGAGCACATTAGTGAGCGTCGCCTTAGGGTCGGTCAAGCCAAAAATACATCACTCTTTCCTATCTTCGTAAAAAGCTATCCTTAGTATTAATATGTCTAGAAACCTTCCTTAGGGGGAAGGGAATAAAGCCGCCTCGAGGACCTATTCATATCTCACGGTTTTGTACTACTAATGGAGACCATAGGTCACATTGAGATGTTCACCTTCTCCCACTTACTATTTTAGAAAAAATGTGTTTTATTAAACTAATCAATAATTCCAAATTAATTCCTAGTTTATTAATAACCCTATGAATGTAATTAATATCAAAATATATTTAATTATAAAAGAGCTTGTTTCTACAACATATTATTACAAGTATTTCTTGCCAACTATTGTATTTATTACAAGTATTTGCTCATTATGTGTGTTGTTTTGCTGTATTATAATTCTAATCATATTGCTATGAACAGTAATGTTCGAGCAGGTTCTAGTCAAGGCAAGTGACGAAGGACCTAAAGCTCCTCGATCACTTGGGGGGTATATAAGGTACAAGTAAGCAAAGCATATCATTAAAAGGTATGTAAACACATGAGCAAAATAAGTGAAAGCATGCTAAGGCACTTAGAGTATTTTTCAAAAAAAATTTATTTTGTTAAATCAAACCAAAGTGTTATGCTAAGTTCGGTCATGCGAACATATGTAATAATAATATGCAAATATATTATAATGTCAAAATGTATCCTATTACACCGCGAGCAGTCGCTGCTCGGATGTAATTGTTCAAATAAAAGTAAAAGCTGCCCATGCAGCAACAAAAATTATATTGTCTTTACATCACGACCTGTAGGTCATGTAGTAAAAAAGATAAAATATAAATAGAAAAAAATTAAGCAGCGGAAGGATCTTGAGGAGCCGGAGGACCTTGAGGAGGGCCTTGATCGACGATGTCTGCAGCCTCATTATTTGCCCCATCCATCCCAGTGGCTAGCGAGATTTTAGGGGAAGCAGGAATCCTCGCCCTTTCTTCCTCTGCCAGTCGAGCAGCACAGCGAGAAGGCTCGGCGGTTCTGGAATTCTGAGGAAGGTAATTGAAGTCGGCACCCTGGTTGTGCTTCCAGAAATCATAGAAGCATCGGAGAGTGGCATTCTTATACCTTTCCAAGTTGTTGGCATTGGCTTTCTCGAGCTCCTCGATCTGGCCCTCCAGGGTAGTATTCTCATGTCTACTCACAACCAGTTCCCCCTCGAGCTGTTGGGCCGCGCGGAAATTGAAGCGGTTAGACTCCTTGAACTGGTCCCTTTGAGCAATGGCCTTGTCCAGAGACTTTTGCTTCTCCTTCAGCTCATCTGCTAGCTTATTCTTCTCCTTGAGCACCTGAGCGGAGGCAGCTTTAAGTTCATCAGCATGCCTTTGTTCCAAAGATTTGGCCTCCTCGAAAGCAGCACCTGAGCGGAGGCAGCCGGCAGTAAGGGTCAGCATTGCCTGCGGTCAGAGTAGTAGTTAGGCTAACTGTAAAGCATAGAAGAGTTATCTCCGCTGAAAAAGATGACTTACACTGGTAAACTCGTTCAGGGCACGGTTTAAGATCAGGTCGACCTCCATCGCTTCGGTCGCGGCCATCGCCTCTCGGCAGTGGTCGTGCTTTACAATCTTCGCAACCCTATCCTTGACTGCTTTGAAGACATGACCAATTATGTCGCCCCCGGTCGAAGCAGGACTGCCCTGCCGAGTCTGGTCGGTTGGAGCCCTGGAGTTGGAGTCAATGTGACTGGAGCAAAGGGGGTCTGCTGCTCGCGAGGAAAGGGCGGGGTTGGATCGGTTGAGGGCCTGTCCTCTGAGGGGCCAGCATTGCGAGCCTTCTTCGCTTGAGGCGCTTTGCTGCTCTCCCCGTGGTGCCTATTGCTTGCCTTCTTTTTGCTTGGGGGAGCCGCAGCAGCCTCGGGAGTGTTGTAAATGTCGAACACATTCACGGAGTCCATGTCTAGAAAAGAAGCAGAATGTCGAACAGTGAGATAGCATAAATGACCAAGTACATAACATCAGAAAAAGAAATAAAGAAAGATTGCAAAGTCAAATACCCGAGCTATTATTACTGGTCGCTATACTATAGACTCTACTAGTCTTATACTCACTCTCTGACATGAAGAAGTCTGGACCTAAACTTGGAGTATATTTAAAATTTCCATCCCCATTGAATAGGTGACAGGGAATTGGCAAGCTATCTAAAAGCGAAATGACTATACCATTCTCATCTGAAGACTCGTCCGAGTGTTCGATAGGCTCGGTGGCCTTCTTCTTTCCCTTCCCCAAGGGGACAGAGGGCCTCTCTGCTGGAGGTGTGCTAGTAGGTTCCCTGATCGTGACCCCGGTCGGCCTCCTTCGTGGAGGCGACGCTGGTGGTTGCTGCTCGGGTTTCTCCTCGGCTATGGCACTCCCTGTAGTTAACTCCCTCATGTCCTGATGAGGGGCCAAGAGGCCAACCAGCCTAAGATTTGCCTCTGTGACCAGATGTTTGACGCTTTTTTCTACATCAGTCATGATGGCCAAGAGGGCTGACCTCAACTCCATATCTGGAGTTGGGTCTGGTCATAGCCATGGGCCTAGAGGACATTAAAATTTTAAGAGATGGTGGAGAAGAACACTAAATAAATATCAACAGCCAGTGGTACGAAAGTTTTACCTCCTTGAGCGAAGGCCAGGTTTTCCACGATCATGTCAGTTGTGAGGAAGTACTCCTGGTAGTACCTCCCCACATTTGATATATGGGTGATGATAGTCAGGAAGGTGCGCTAGGTTTCCTGATGATAGAAGTGAAAAAACCCAGTGCCTTCTTGGTTGGGGTTAGACTTGAGGTCGAACAAGTAGTTGACCTCATGAGGAGTTGGCACGGGCCATTTCTTGTGGTTGTACAGGATATAGAGTGCAGCAAGCATCCTATATCCGTTTGGGGTTATTTGAAAAGGGGCAACTCCGAAATAGTTGGCCACCCCTTGGAAAAATGAGTGAAAAGGCAAGGTATCCCCTGCCTCGATGTGAAACCTCGACCAGGCACTGAAGGCGCCTCCGGGCAGGTTAGGTCGGATTAAGGTCACCCCCGTGAGACCGTACTTCCTGATATAATTGGCGATCATCATGATCGTCACTCTGCTTTCAGGATCTAAATACCACTCAACATCTGGCTGAATGGCATGTCGAGGTCGAGCATGTCTTTGGATGTTGGGGTCAGGAGCATTTTCATCTCGACCGCTGGTCGAGGGAGTTTCAGCCCAAGGAGCAGGCTGATGTGAAAGAGTGGGGGTTTTCTTTTTCTGAGCTTTGGTTTTAGCACGAGCCATATTTTGAGCCAGGATAGGTGAAGTGTTTGGAGTGACACGAGAAAATGGGATGTCAGGTATCAGTGACGATGGTTGCTCTTCGTCCTTGAGCAGTTGAGCCAATAGGTCATCGTCTATAGGTCTTTCTCCTCCCCACAGATCTTGCATGTAAACTGCGAATAGAGAAAGGAGGAGATAAGACGCACAGCCTGGGAGCTTATGTTGAAAGTTGGAATAACGTTGCTCGCATCTACGACCAGCAACATTCTAACGGAAACACTATGTTTTATGCGAGCAGTTTGAAAAATAGATCAGAAAGCGGAAATAAAAAGTTTTGGAAAAAAGGCTTTTTTGACTCCGAAGGGGCGGGAAAAACCCAGTTTTTCAGCTAGCCTAAAAATCGAATTTTTACTTCGATTTTACGCCCTTAACTTACGATCTTGACTATCAAACTGGCTCCTAACTCCTACAGAGAAAAACTACACTACCCTATGAAGCATCAATCAGTATTCACACAAGCCTCATGCATTTCTACCCAAGAACACAAAAAATTTCAGAACTCAAAACAGTCGTATAGCAGTATGCATGGCATGTCAAAGGTCTTAAAAGTTGATGAAATTTACCTAGATGAAGGTTGGAGGTTCTGAAATGAAGCGACTTTGGACGTGCGAACGGAGGATCCTTAGAACAGCAATGGAAGATCTTCGAAATTTTTGAGCTCTGAAATGGAGTTCTTGAGGGTTCTTGGCAAGAAAATGGCGAGTAAAAAGTTAAAAGGTAAATGTGAGGATTATTTATAAAGGCTGAGATATGTCAAAAAGGGGTAATCATGAGTTACCTTTTTCAAGGCATGGGAGAGTGTAATAGCCATCAGAGGGATTACTTGGAAACTGAAAAGGCGTGATTGGACATGATTAGATCACAGTTTTCGAGAACGCATGAGGGACTCTGATAGATTTCGTGGGGCATATGAAAAGTTAGTTTCCTAAGTTTACTTATTGCTGGTTGCAATAAATAAACTTGGGGGGAAATTTTTTATCCAAAAAACAGCTATTGATGACGTGGAAAGAATTTTTGACACGTGGCAGAGATGATGCTCGTCTATCGACCAGAGATATTTTCGTATGCAAGGTTCAAGTTTTATATACGACCAGCCTGGTCGTATACTCCGTAAATTTATGAATAAATCTCTACAGTTGTAATGATATCCGAGAATATCTCTTCATTATAACCTGAAGATCCATTTATTAAGGAAAGATATGACTAATTGACTCATGTAACCCTCCTTGAGCCTATAAATATACAAGAAATAGCTCAAGGGGGGATCTTTTTTTATCTTTTTGATCTTTTTCCGAATTACATTACTATTATCCATCGTTTGTATTGTTTTCTCCTTCTAAGGTCTGTGAAACTCAGGAACTCTAGTTCTTTGATCACACCTTTGAAGCTCAATATTAATAATAGTATCAAGTGGACGTAGGTCATTACCAATCACTGGGGCCGAACCACTATAATTCTTTGTGTTCTTTACTTTCCATTAGATTGTTTTCTCAAGCGTCGTACTAATCTCCCGTCGTTTATTTGACTCCGTGTCGTTGGCCAAAACGAGGGTATTTTTCAAAGAGGATATATTTTTAAAGTCTGGAAAAATCATATTTTAATTATATTAGTTTTATTTAAAACATGACTTTACAAGATATATGGTTGCTATCATTTTTAATTAGAATTCAATTTACCATAACATAAGCAAAAAATAGCAAGCAAACATATACTCAAATTCACAATTTAACAACATGCTCATCACTCAAGATTTAAATAAAATCATAAGCCAAAACACCACTAACAACCATATAATATAACATTAGGCCGAACCCTTATACACACTTCTATTTTTCTATTTTTCATTTTAATCACCCCATATCCAAAGACATAACAACATTACAATATTAATCTTTTATTTTAAATAATATGAAAATTTAAAAGATCTTTAAGCATCAATATTTCAAGACTCTTAACAATATTCATGAAACCTTAAGCTACTAAAATATAAACACAACATAAATGCAACCCTAGCATACTACCTAATAATACATCATAACCATACACTCAATTTCATAAGCATATTTATCAATATTCAAAAGAAACATGAAGAACCCTAAACTTTTACTAGGCCGAAACATACACCATATTCCATTCTTATTTCCATTTTCTAATTAAAACCCAACATGCCTTTATCCATACCATCTTATCAACACATGATATCAACATAGCAACAAAAAAGAAAAAATAATAATAATAAGAACCTCTACACATGCTTGGTCGAAGCCCACCATCAAAACTACCAAAATCAACATATCACCATATATCATAATTATACCTTCTCAAAACTACAAACTGTTAGGGTTTTATGCCCTAATTAAAACTCAATTTCTTTGTAATCTCATTTAATTATCAATAAAAGAATAGAAATCATTCTTTTGACTTGGTCAATCACTTTGCTCACATGTTTTATTTTCATGATTATTTGTTTAATATAAACTTCTATTAAATCCCAAGCATATAGCTAATCAAATTTATAGTGACGTAATCACAGTGGAATATAAATATGATTATATGTTCAAAATAAGTTAGTCCTAAGATTAGTCAGTGCACAGGATTTACACTGATTTTCCAATCTACGATATGATCTACTTACACATTGTAGTGTTATGTTCTTTCAAGGACATTAACAAAGTAGATAAGATCAGATGTATTTGTTACATCGGATTGGACCAATATTGACAGTTGATAGGATAAGTAAACATACCGTTATTATCTATTATAGTCATATCATATAGTTGACCATAGGTCAATTCAATCTCAATTATGAGTGGTTAGTATTCTAACTGATCGTATTATTTTAGTTCTTTGACTTGTTCGCGATCAGCTTACCCTACGGACTAGCCCATACTTACATCTTGGGAACTCGGTAGTATAAGTGAGTGGGAGTGTTAATCATAGATATGAACATCTATAGCTCTTGATGAAGAAGTGAGAAGATGGTTTCCTTTTAGTTTGGTTCAAGGTACTAAATGCTAGAGATCTCATTTCAGTAATTAATATTATTTTACTCAAATATCATTTACAAGGAACTAAGTGTTTTAAGGATAAAATACAATGAGGGGTAAGACTGTATTTTAGTTCCATCTCATTGTAGATCGTCTATAGAGGATTGAGTGACAATTATGGTTGTAACAATGGATAATTAATAGCGTATCTATATTTTTTTAGAGCGTTCTATGAATTCAAGAGTGCGATTCCGAGTCTTTAATGGAGTCACTAGGAATTAATAAGTTAGTAAATTTATTTGTTAGATTTATGATAACTTATTGGAGTTTAATTCATAGGCCCATGGTCCCCACTATACCTTGGATAAAATTATCTAGATAGTCTCAATTAATTGATTTAATTATCAATTAGAATTATCAAAGTTGACCAAGTAAATTTTTTATAGTTTCAGAGAGTTATACAATTCAGAGAAGAAATGAGAAATTAGGGCAAATTTATTAATTAAGATAAATTGATATCTAAATTAATAAATAAGTTTAAATCAAGTTTCAAATTATAAATAATTAATTTGATAAACTATTGAAATAATTATTAAATTAATTAAATCAATAGAAAATAATACAGGCCTTGATTTTAAGTCCAACGAGCTTATAATCAAATGAGAAATTTCACGGGCCTAAAGCCCATGATAATTTTGACCTAGGGCTGTTCATTGGCTATTATTTTACTGATTTTTTTTTATCGAAAGAAAGGATATTCATTGATCAACCAAACTGAGTCATACAAAAGGGAGAAGCTGACAACCCTCAAAACTTACAAAGATTTTACAAACTCAATTATTTGTCTTTCTCTAGTAGATAGGTGCCTAGAATTTACATTAAGAACTCTAGCTTTGACTGCTTGCCTAATCAGATGATCTATTTTAAAGTTAGTTAAACAACTATCACTAAAATAGTAGGCATTTCTATTATACCAGATAAAATAAGTACAAGCAGCAAGAGAAGCAGCCACTATAAAATGCTTCCAGTCCAACTTCCAGATAGACAGCCATGCGATCCAGTCCTCAAATTTTCCAGGCCAAGTAACCCCTGCAAGCCAACCAGAAACCAGCAGTAAGACCTTTCTAGAGAAGATGCAATAAAAGAAAAGATGGCCATGGCTTTCCTCAACAAGATCACAAACTGGACATCTTAAATTTACTACTAGTATGTGATGTGCAGCAAGTAAGTCCCGAGTGAGCAAATGGTGGTTAACAGCCTGCCACAGAATAAATCTGTGTTTAGACACCGAGAGCTTACACCAAACAGGTCTAGCATAAGC
This sequence comes from Humulus lupulus, assembly GCF_963169125.1. Classification (NCBI taxonomy): domain Eukaryota; kingdom Viridiplantae; phylum Streptophyta; class Magnoliopsida; order Rosales; family Cannabaceae; genus Humulus; species Humulus lupulus. The sequence continues at coordinate 106,408,871 of NC_084797.1, read as the reverse complement.
AACTCGCTCATTCATCTGACGCTGAGTATAAAAAGAGCCCAGCTGTAGCTTTCCTTTGACCACTGCAGCCTGCAATTCAGATCTCGAGATGGATTGACAGTATGATATTATTTTCCTCCAATACCAGCTGGAATCAGCCTTAGGACTATAACCCCAGATACTAACTCCTTTCAGATATACACAATTTACCCACTTAACCCAAAGTTGGACTTGTTTAGATTCAATTGCCCAAATATACTTAGCAAGTTTCAGCTTATTCCAAATAGCCCCTTCACGAAATCGTAAACCTCCAAAAGGCTTAGGCCGAAAAACTTGCTCCCAAGAAGTGAAGTGAAATTTACTTCGGGAACCACTCTCACCCCAAAGAAATTGACGGCAAACTTTATCAATATCCTTCACAACACTCTGAGGAAGCATGAATATACTCATCCAATAAGTCTGAATACCCATTAGAACCGAATGAATAAGTTGGACTCTACCAGCATAAGAGAGATGGCGGCTAGACCAAACATTGAGCCGCATCTGAATCTTTTTAAAAATAACATCGCAATCTGCTGATTTCCATTTGGTTGGTGGAAGGGGAACCCCAAGATACTTTAGAGGAAAAGTACCCTCAACAAGCTGCGAATAATCCAAAATTCTCGATTTAACCTCAGCTGAAACACCTCCAAAGTATATATGAGATTTTGAGTAATTAATCTTTAGACCCAAGGAGTCACCGAACTCAGTAAAAGCATCACTAAGAACTTGAACAGAGGAAATAGTTCCTTTGTAAAAGATAATGAGATCGTCAGAAAAACAGAGATTAATAAAATTCAAAGATTTGCACATAGGTGAAACCTGAACCGATTGTCCTTGGAAGCCTTGATCAGAATGCGAGTAAGATACTCCATCACTATGACAAATAATAAAGGAGATATGGGGTCTCCCTGTCGAAGCCCCTTCCCACCCTTGAATTTCCCTTGAATCCTTCCATTTAGAACCAGAGAATAAGATGATCCCCTCAAGCATACCATAATCCAATAGATGAACCGACTCGGAAAACAAAACATATTGAGTAAATTTTCCAAGAAATCTCAATCAATAGTATCATAAGCCTTGCTCAAATCTAACTTCATAGCACATCGAGGTGAGCTATTCTTCCTATTGTATCCTTTAATCAGATCTTGTAAGATGAGTACATTGTAAGCCAAGGATCTCTTTTTGACAAATGCTCCATGGTTTAGATTAATCAGAGAAGGGAGAACCGCTGCCAGCCGGTTGCAAAGCATTTTCAAAATGCATTTGTAAGCAGTGTTGCAGCAAGCAATAGGTCTGTATTTAGTAGCGTTTGATGGCTGGTCTACTTTCGGGATGAGTGTTAGGATAGTGTCATTCGGTAGCGAAGGAATTCTACCAGATATGAAGAAATCTAAAACAGCCACAGAAATTTCCTTGCCTATATCATTCCAAAGAACATTGAAGAATCCTGCTCCATAACCATCCGGGCCAGGACTTTTGACTGAATTGATACTAAACATGGCTGAGCGAACTTCCTGGTAAGTAAAAGGTTTTATTAAGTGCAGCTGATCATCCAAACTTAGAACAGGGCCATTATTAATACATTCAGGATCAATCTGACCCATAGCCCTGCTAGCATAGCCCAAATGATTCTTAAAGTGGTGAACATAATAATCAACAACATTAGCATAATTATCCACAAAACATCCATTAGCATTGTCCTTTAGATAGTGGATATGCATTGGGAGATGTTCTGCAATTTCCATATCAACTAAGATTCTAGCAAATTTGATCATTGTCCTTGCTTTTGTCACCTTATCCACCACAATAGAAGTGCCAATCATGCTAACTAAAGCACTCAAACAATTAACACCCCAATATTGCAGCTCTAGACCAGGTAATCGAATCCAAACAGGGACAGATTTTACTGACCTAATAGACTCAACATCTGATGACCAAGGTCTGAGTATTACTGGCTTCTTGTCAAAATGAATCACTCCAGATTCAAGCACCATATCCCTAGTTGCCTCATCTCAAAACTGAACCATTGTGAATCCAGAATTCATCTGGGCCACATGATCAATGCCAAGGTTACCCCAAATTCTTCTGATAAACCCTTCAAAAATAGCAAGAGGCAGATTTGTCCCAATAACCATGCAAATCAGGGCAGATTTCCAGAAAGATGCCTCTACTTTAATCTCATCAATATCCATTTGAGCCACCAACTTACCATGTCAATGGATTGGGTCCTGAAAATGAAGCTTCGTATATCCAAAATTAATCGAACAAGTACATAATACTGGGAAAAATACTCGAACTAGGGTTTTACCTGGTGCCCTAAACGCGGGGCGTTACAATACCTACAATTTATACAAGTTTCGTCCTCAAAACATAGAACAATTGCGGGTATAACTCTCTCATCCGGTCTTTTGGTTCCCATGTTTCTTCTTCTACCCCATGTTTATACCACTGCACCCTAACCAAGGGTATAGTCTTATTACGCATCACCTTATCCTTACGATCCAGAATCCTCATCGGTTTCTCTTGATAACACAGATTCAGATCCACTTCCAACTGTTCATAACTAAGTACATGACTTAGGTCTTCAACATATTTCCTCATCATAGATAAATGGAATACATCATGTACTCGAGCCAACACAGGTTGGAGAGCTAATCGGTAGGCTACCATACCCATTTTCTCCACTATCTCAAATGGTCTGATATATCTTGGACTGAATTTTCCTTTCTTACCAAAACACAAAGCTCCCTTCAACGAAGCTACCTTCAAGAGCACCTTATCTTTTACTTCAAATGCCAATGGTCTTCGGCGTCAGTCTGCATATTTGTGTTGTCAATCTTTGGAGGTCTGCAGCCTTTCTCGAATCTTCTTTATATCCTCGATAACTTTGTCCACTTCCTTTGTACCAAAGAATTTTCTTTCACCGACTTTGTACCAATGAATCGGGCATTGAGACTTTTTCCCATACAGGGCTTCATATAGTGCCATCTTAATAGATTCATGGTAGCTACTGTTGTAAGAAAATTCCATCGGCGAAATTTTTCTGCGCCACGACCCTTGGAAGTCGAGTACACAGGCTCTCAGAATGCCTTCCAGGGTTTGGATTGTTTGCTCACTTTGGTGGTCTATTTAGGGATGGAAATCAGTGCCAAATTTAAGTTGAGTCCCCAAACCTTCTTGCATCCTTTTTCAAAATGCCGAGGTGAAACGTCTGGCTTGGTCTGAAATGATGGACTTAGGTACTCTATGTAGTCATACAATCTATGTTGTGTATATGTCTGCTAACTTATCCACAGAATAAGTTATCCTAATTTGTAGGAAATGTGCTGACTTGGTCAATCTATCAACAATAACCCTTATCGTATCTGGACCCTTAGGAGTATTTGGCAGTCTAGTGACAAAGTCCATTGTGATTGTCTCCCACTTCCATTCTTAAATCTCTAACGATTGCAGCAACCCAGCTGGTCGCTAGTGCACAGCTTGTTTTGTTGGCAGGTGAGGCAATGACCCATGTATTCCGCTACTTCCTTTTTTTCATTTTCGGCCACCAAAAATATTTCCTTAAATCCTAGTACATTTTTGTTGCACCGGGGTGCATTGCGTAAGGGGCATTATGTGCCTCATAGAAGATTTCCTTCTAAATCTCTGCATCGTCAGGAACACAAATTCTACCTTTAAATCCTAAAACGCCATCTTCCGACATGTAGAATCCCGGTCGCATATCCTTCCTCACCTCTTGTTTTATTCGCTCATACTAAGGTTCCAAAAGGTGTCCTCCTTGTATGGCTTCCATAATGGTGGGTTGCACCAAAAGATTTGCTAATTTTCCAATAACTACCTCGAGATCCATCAGCTGCCGACTCAGAGCATCTTCCACCTTATTGGTCTTTCCAGGATCGTATAGAATGTCACAATCATAATCGTTAAACCATTCTAATCACTGGCGTTGCCTCATGTTCAATTCCTTCTAGATGAATAAATACTTGAGGCTCTTATGTTCGGTGTAAATTTCACAATGTATCCCATAGAGATAATGTCTCTAGATTGTTAATGCGAACACTACTGCAGCCAACTCTAAGTCATGCACCAGGTAGTTCTTTTCGTAACTCTTTAGCTTTTGGGACACATAAGTTATCACCTTGCCATGTTGCATCAGTACCGCCCCTATCCTTGTCCTGAGGCATCGTTGTAGATCGTGTATCCCTCTGTCCCATTGGAGATAGTCAGCACTGGGGCAGTGGTCAACCACTTCTTTAGTTCTTGGAAACTCCTCTAACACTTTTCGATCCATACAAACTTAGCATTTTTACGGATAAGAGCAGTCATTGGCGTTGCTATTTTTGAGAACCCTTCTACGAACCGCCTATAATACCCTGCTAATCCGAGAAAATTTCTCACTTCTTGAGCATTTTTCAGAGGTTTCCACTGACTTATTGCCTCTATCTTGGTAGGATCCACATATATCCCTTCTCTTGACACCACATGCCCCAAGAAACTCTCCTTTTCTAGCCAAAATTCATACTTGGAGAATTTTGCATAAAGTTTTTGTTCCTTCAAATGCTGAAGAACCATCTCCAAATACACCACATGTTCCTCCGAGTTCCTTGAGTATGTCAAAATATCATCAATAACACAATGACAAATTTATCGAGAAACTCGCTAAACACTCGGTTCATGAGGTCAATGAATGTGGTGGGTGCATTGGTGAGTCTGAAAGACATAACTATGAACTCGTAGTGACCATACCGTGTCCGAAATGCTGTCTTAGGTATGTCTAACTCCTTAACTATGAGCTAATGGTAACCTGATTGGAGATCTATCTTGGAGAATGTTGATTCTCCCTGGAGTTGATCAAATAGATCATCGATCTTGCGAAGTGGGTACGGTTCTTAATCATCACCTTGTTCAGCTCCTGATAGTCTATAAACATTCTCATGGATCTGTTTTTCTTCTTTACAAACAATACTAGGGCTCCCCACGGAAAATGGCTTGGTATTATGAACTTTTTGTCCAACAGCTCCTGCAGTTAAGCTTGCAGCTCCTTCAATTCCACTGGTGCCATCTGGTACAGAGCTTTCGAAATGGGCACCATCCCTGGAATAATCTCTATATCGAACACCACTTCTCGCTCTAGCGATAGACCGGGAAGGTCATCGGGAAATACTTCAGGATATTTGCATATTATGGGTACTTCAGCTAGTTGTAACGTGCCCTCTTTATCCTTATCCACGATGTGTGCCAGGTATCCCATGCAACCGTCCCCTAACATCTTTCTCGCCTTCATGGCGGAGATCATTGCGAATTTCTTTTCCCTAGTTGCGCCATGGAACATAAACGACTCTTCTTCTACCGGTTTGAAAACCATTCTCCTCTTCTTACAGTACACTATGGTACCATACTCAGATAACCAGTCCATCCCTAATATTACATCATATTTGTGTAAGTCCAAAATCAACAGGTCTATTGTCGATTCTCGTCCCTCTACCCAAACTGGTATGGATCTTACCCATGACCTCAACAACATATCTTCCCCTGAAGGCAATGACACCCCACAGACACTAGGCATAGGTTCAGACATTCTATTCAATTTTTCAACAAAAGAGGTAGCTACAAAAGAATGTGATGCACCAATGTCCATCAATGCATATGTTGAGGTTTGGGAAATAGAGATCTGATCTGACACCATCTCCGATGGTCTGGCTTCTTTGTTGCCTTGTGTAAGAGCGTAGACCCGAGGCGAGGCTCCTATTTGCTTTTGTTGGTTGTTGTCGCCCTTCTAGTTCAGACTTGGGCAATTCATAGCGAGGTGCCCTGGTTTTCTGCAGGCATAGCATGCCCTCTCCTTGCACTCACCAAGATGTCAATGGCCACACTTATCACAAATAGGCCAGTACTCGAATTCATGCCTAGGTTCTTTGTTGGAACCCCCAGTTCAACTGTCGGACGGTCCCCCTTTTCTCTTGTTATTCCCATTGCTACTCAACCTTGAGCCTCCTTGGGTTCCAAAATTCCCTTTATTGCGGTTGGTCATGGGGAAAACCTTCCCTTGGAGCCATTTCGGTTAGCTTGGTTCTCACCCGAATTCCCAAAGGTAAACTTTCTTTCTTCAAACTTCTGGGATTCCTTCCTTTCCAGTTCAAACCACGACTCTTGGTGAAGCACTCGCTCCACTGCTTCTGCATATGTTTCCGGGCTTTTCTTCCTGTGTCCACAAGTTTTCTAATATATCCTCGAAGTCCTCTCATATACCTCCATACTTTGGTTGATTCAATATTAACCAGATTTGGTGTGAATCTGCATAAGTGATCAAACTTCCTGCTATATTTTTGGACGCTAAAATTTCCTTGCTTTAGAGTCATAAACTCTACCACCTTATGGTCAATCATGGTACGGCTGTAATATTTAGAGTTGAACAAGACTAGGAATTCTGGCCATTCCATTTTGGCCACATTATGACTCTTCTTTGCAGCATCCCACCAGATGCGAGCATCTTTTCTTAACATATAAGTTGCATAAACCACATTTTCATGCTCAGTAGTTCTGATGAAATCAAAGATCATTTCTAGTATGTTGATCCATTCTTCTGCCACTACTAGGTCAGCAGTACCTTCAAAGGTAGGTGGTTTTTGTAAACCAAACTGTTCAGAGATGGGTTTCTGTTGTGCCACCCTCGGTGCCTCAACTTGCGATTCATTCATTGCCCCACCAGTCGATGGATCCTAGTGCACTACTTCAACCGTAGCTACTTCTGGTTCGTTCCAATTGTTAGCCGATACTACTGGGAGACGTTGGAGTAATTTCTGAATCATCTCTGTTTGGTGGGCATCAAAGTCCACCTGTCTTTTATGGCCCTGCTCGATGCAAGCATTCTAAGCTTCAAAATTTCTACGGAGCTCCTCCATCTGAGTAGCAAGGTCAAGTCCTTGATTCGCTCCCTAACCTCGACCTTAACCCCTCACCTAGCCTCGACCTCTGCCTCAGCCCCTACCTCGACTTTGGCCTCGGCCTGCTGAAACTTGCAGGTTCGTAGCCGGTTGCTCTACTAGATCCTGTGCATTATCGTCTTGACAGCCTTCCCTGGCTTGGGTATTAGGAGCCATGAAGAGTTCCTACATATATATAGACAATGACGAGCGATTACTAAAAGTAACAAATGTGGGTGCTCAAAATTCAACAGTCATAGAAAGGCCAAGAGCGCGTGATAAGCTCTCATAAATGCCTAACTACATGCCCTCGCGCCCATGGCCTCACGCCCATGGCCTTGTGCCCCACGGCCTCACACCCATGGCCTCACGCCCATGGTCTCGCCCCATGACCTCGTGCCCATGGCCTTGTGCCCCGTGGTCCCGCGCCCATGGCCTTGTGCCCCGTGGCCCCGCGCCCATGACCTCGCCCGTGGCCCTGTGCCCATGGTCTCCGTGAGGCCACCTCGCCTCGTACCTCTGCAAGGTTATCTCGCCGCGTGCCATCACCTCACCCCTCGCCTCGCCTGTGCACCAGCTGCGTAAGGGGCCTCGCGAGACCATCCCTTCGCCAGCACCTCGCCTCACCCGTGCGCCAGCCGCGCCAGGGGCCTTGCGAGACCGTCGCCGCACCAACACCACGCCTCGCCCGCGCACCAGTTGCACCAGGGGCCTCGCGAGACCGACACTTTGCCCACGTACCAGCCGCACCTGAGGCCTCGCGAGACCGACGTCTCGCCCATGCACCATCTGCGCCAGGGGCCTCGCAAGAGACGCCCCCACCTCAGTACGCATATCCATGCCACTAGGGGTTGCCTACATAATGGGCCTTGTTGGAGGGGCCTAATCTCTCCCCTTGAGATAGGTGCTGGTGATGGGACACCACTCTTACTGTGGGTCTAACATGAGGTAGGATTAACATCTTTAACGCACCCTTAAGAACAAAGTGGGGGAGCCTCATAGTGATTCATGCAAAGTCAGAAGGAGTCAGAGTACGGACATAATATTCGTGCCAAACAAGTAGTGGTCGTACAAATGAGGTACCTGTTGTGATCCTCACCAGCCCATCTCAAACACCCGTACAAGGCAAGTAATGGAGGCATAATCGAGTACAAAAGCTGAGGTGTTCCAACGAACTCTGACCATGTACTAGAGCCATCACCACTACATCTGATACCACTCTCCTGATAGTGTACTTGTGTACAATCTGGTCCTTTGGACCACAATGTATCAGGGGCCATTATAGTCGCCTATAAAGGGAACCCCTCTTCAACATTTAAGGGGGTTGAAAAAATTATTGTAGCATTGCACCATAATCAATACAAACTGAGTTCACCATTTTTCTTCTGCAATTATTCTTGGAGTGTCTACTTAGATTTCTAAAGCTTTTATTTTGATAATCTCTACGTTACTATTTTTATAACTTAACTTAGTTGACGAGTTCTCACCGTCAACAGTTTGGCACCATCTGTGTGAAGCTAAGTACCAAGCTATTGTTCTACCATTACTCCCAGAAAGAAGAAATGCCGAGATGTTCAAAGCGACTCAGGGAGCCACGAGAGGTGGAAGTCCACCTTAACGGAGTTCAGCTGAAGGCCTCCATGAAGGATCCTCCTCCACCTAGAGATGTGGAGCCCCCAAGGGACCCTGAGGTTCTCGAGGGTGATAGGGAGGTCTCATCACTGGCCATCCCACCCGGTGAGAATCCTCCAAGGGCAACCACCGCACCACCAGGGAATGCCAACGAGCTCCCGCTCCCTAAACCACCACAAGTACCGAACTCCGGCCGGCAGGACCCAGGCCCATCGACGCGTAGACATGATAAGCATCCCCGGGTCCATTCCGTGAGGTCGAGTTCTAAATCTTGATTCTATGAAGAGGAAATACGTGAGTTGCACCGTAAGAACCAAAGGTTGGAGACCACCCTGGAGAATATGCAAGAGGTGCTGAATGGCCTATTGCAAGGTAAGTCAAGCGTGACCCTGCCCAAGAGAAAAGAGAAAGGTCAGGTGGGGGCAGAGACCACCGTTCCGGTAGACGATGGGAGGACTCAACTCTCCACTAGTAACACCCCCCGAACAAAGCAACGCAAACATCCTGAACCACCAAAGCAGGCCCAGAAACCAGAGTCGAAGACCAATGCTGCCCCTCGCAACGATGATGAGGTCACCTCAAAGAGAGCACCCTCAGATTTACGGGAGGAGCTCAACAAGAAGAGGGCGGGTAAAAGGACCACGCCCCCTATGGCGCCTCGAGAGGGCAAAGGAAAGGGGGATCTTAACCCGTCCGCTTTAAGGGATTCCCTAAGCAAGAGGAGGCAAGACCTGGACACAGAAATGAGGAGCCTGCGAAGCAAGATCGTCACCGCCTCTGGAGGTCAAGCTTTTGAGGAAGAGTTCGACCATGAGTCACCCTTCATTAGGGAGATCCAAGCAATCTGGCTCCCTGCCAATTTTAAGGAGCCCCATATGACCCCCTACGAAGGAAACACAGATCCTAAGTACCATCTGGACGCATTTAACGATCTGATGAAACTAAGGGGAATTAGTAGCGGAGCCAGATGCAACTGCTTTGCTGTCACATTGAAAGGACCCGCATTCAAATGGTTCAAAAGACTTAGACCGGGGTCCATCAGATCTTGGCAACAGCTTTCTGATGAATTCCTCTAGCAGCACCACGTCGTGCGAGACTACACGATGTCAGGTACCAGCCTCGCAAATGTGAAGCAAGGAGAAAACGAGAGTTTGAAGAGCTATATTCACAGGTTCAATATGGAGGCAGCAAAAGTAGGGAGCTTGACCCGCCGAGAGCTGAAAATGGCCATCACAGCTGGAGTACGCCCAGGAAGCAAGTTATGGGATAACATGCTCAAGAGGGAGGTCGCAGACTTGGATGATTTCTACGAGCAGGCATAAAAATACATTCGTGTGGAGGATGGTCATGAGAACCTCAAAGTCGGAAAAGGCCCGTCGCCCCTGAAACCTTCAATGCTCGAAAACCAAAGCGGTGCAAAGAAGAAGGGGGTTTATGAGGGAACGAGGGATGATCGACCCCGGAAGCATCAACGCTCTGATGAGCGCCTACAGGGCCCCTACACCTTTTACACTGACCTCACCCATGCGAGAGAACATATTTTCGCTACGAACGAAAACCAGGTCCCTTTCAAAAGGCCCCCGCCAATGAAAAAAGATCGGTCTAAAAGAGACCTCAGCAAGTATTGCCAATATCACGAGGATATGGCCCACACCACCGCGGAATGCAACCATTTGAAGGTGGAAATCGAGGAGCTCATCCACAGTGGACATTTGGGTAGATATGTGCGCAAGGAGAACCAGAGGCCAGAAGAAGGAGCATCCCCGCCGCGGGCGCGAGAGGTGGCCCCAGAAGTACAGGGAGAGGTCAGGACCAACTTTGGAGGACCAGGATTCGGAGGCGATTCAAGGAAGGGACGAGACAAATATGCCAAGGAGGCCAGACAAAGTCCACCACCGTGCGTCTTAAGTTTGGAGCAATGCCCCCCGAAGAGTTTCATGGGCAAGAATGACTCAATAACTTTCACTGAAGAAGACGCGCAGGGGTACATTTCCCTCATAATGACCCTGTGGTGCTAACTGTCCAGCTTGCGAACATGAAAGTACATTGGGTCCTAGTGGATAATGGAAGCTCTGTAGACATCCTGCATCGTCCCGCTTTGGAGAAGATGGGACTGAGCATCTGACACCTGAAACCCTACACTTCCTCCCTTTACGGGTTCATAGGGGACTCGATACAGCCCCTAGGTTCAATTGAATTAGCCCTCACCATGGGGGAACAACCCAGGCAAACTTTGTCGTGGTGGATTGCGCCTCAGCCTTCAACGCAATATTAGGGAGACCATCTCTGAGAGAATTGAAGGCAATAACTTATGTGTATCACCTAGCTATGAAATTCCCAACCCCTGGGGGAGTAGCATGCATGAAAGGGGAGAAGAAGGAAGCGAGGGAATGCTATAACATGTCCCTCCGCACAGCCACAAAACCATCGGTGCCAATGGCAATGGTTCTAGTTCGTTCCAATTGTTAGCCGGTACTACTGGGAGGCGTTGGAGTAATTTCTGAAACATCTCTGTTTGGTGGGCATCAAAGTCCACCTGTCTTTTATGGCCCTGCTCGATGCAAGCATTCTAAGCTTCAAAATTTCTACGGAGCTCCTCCATTTGAGTAGCAAGGTCAGGTCCTTGATTCGCTCCCTAACCTCGACCTTAACCCCTCACCTAGCCTCGACCTCTGCCTCAGCCCCTACCTCGACTTTGGCCTCAGCCTACTGAAACTTGCAGGTTCGTAGCCGGTTGCTCTACTAGATCTTGTGCATTATCGTCTTGACATTCTGCCCTGGCTTGGGTATTAGGAGCCATGAAGAGTTCCTATGTATATATAGACAACGACGAGCGATTACTAAAAGTATCAAATGTGGATGCTCAAAATTCAACAGTCATAGAAAGGCCAAGAGTGCGTGATAAGCTCCCATAAATGCCTAACTACATGCCCTCGCGACCATGGCCTCACGCCCATGGCATTGTACCCCATGGCCTTGCGCCCCATGGTCTCGTGCCCATGGCCTCGCGTCCCGTGGCCCCGCGCCCATGACCTCGCCCGTGGCCCCGCGCCCACGGTCTCCGTGAAGCCACCTCGCCTCGTACCTCTACGAGGTTATCTCGCCGCATGCCATCACCTCGTCCCTCGCCTCGCCCGTGCACCAGCCGCGCCAGGGGCCTCGCAAGATCATCGCCTCGCCCGCGCGCCAGCCACGCCAGGGGCCTCGCGAGACCGTCGCCTCGCCAGCACCTTGCCTCACCCGCGCACCAACCGCGCCAGGGGCCTCGCGAGACCGACACTTCGCCCACGCACCAGCCGCACCTGGGGCCTCGTGAGACCGACGTCTCGCCCACGCACCAGGTGCCTCGCGAGAGACGCCCCCACCTCAGCACGTCATATCCGTGCCGCTAGGGGTTGCCTACATAGTGGTCCTCGTTGGAGGGGCCTAATCTCTCCCCTTGAGATAGGTGCTGGTGACGGGACACCACTCTTACTGTGGGTCTAACATGAGGTAGGATCAAGGACGTCTTTAACGCACCCTTAAGAACGAAGTGAGGGAGCTCCATAGTGATTCATTCAAAGTCAGAAGGAGTCAGAGTACGGACATAATATTCGTGCCAAACAGGTAGTGGTCGTACAAATGAGGTACCTATTGTGATCCTCACCAGCCCATCTCAGACACCCGTACAAGGCAAGTAGTGGAGGCATAATCGAGTACAAAAGCTAAGTTGTTCCCACAAACTCTGACCATGTACTAGAGCCAACACCACTACATTTGATACCACTCTCCTGATAGTGTACTTGTGTACAATCTGGTCCCCTCGACCACAATGTATCAGGGGCCATTAGAGCCCCCTATAATGGGAACCCCTCTTCAACATTGAAGGGGGTTGAAAAAATTACTGTAGCATTACACCATAATCAATACAAACTGAGTTCACCATTTTTCTTCTACAATTATTCTTGGAGTCTCTACTTAGATTTCTAAAGCTTTTATTTTGATAATCTCTACGTTACTATTTTTATAACTTAACTTAGTTGACGAGTTCTCACTGTCAACAACAAACTAGTAGCAGCATACGCATGCTGCTCTTTTCACAAGTGATCAACAATCAATCATAGAACCCCAGCCGTTAGACAAAAGATTGTATTTAAACCTGTCAAACCATATCATAACAGTCAACACCAGTCTGAAAGGGTTTACAAAAGTAAATAGCAAGGGAATCTAACCCTAGTTATGGCTCAAGGTTTCTAGCATATGACCCTTAATCAAAAGCTATACAAAATAGTGAAATTTGAAAACCATAGTGTTTTTTCACAAAAGATAACAAAATGGATGATCACTATCCTAATCGACATGCATGTCCCCATCTGAATCCTCATCTGAACTCTTAGGTACTTCCCAACCATGCCATTCCCGATCGCCTCGTATTCCTAGCCCTCAGCCGAATCCTCATTAGGATCTTTTTTGGGATCTTCTTCTTCTGGTTCAACTCCAGACTCCATGACCTCTCTAGGGTTCTGATATGCTGCAACCCTATCCTCAGGCTGGGCTCCTGCAGGTACTGAAAAATTTTACACTACCAGTTGTGCTCATCGATCACCTTCTTCCACATTATGAATGCATTGCGCTATCAGACGCTCATGGTACTCCGCATACCATGACGATACATCATCAAAAGGGTCAAATGCAAGCTCAATGGATGCTCGAAACTCTGGCCAAGAGGTAGTGTCCGATATCATATGCCTTATCTAAAACCATCGACAAGCCTCACCTTGCAGGTAAAAGATGGCCAATCTCACCATGAAACTTGGAGGAATCTCCATATCCTTGAAGATAATTGCTAGTGAATGAGTCCAGTAAATATGTGGGACAGGTGCTATGGAATCCTTGATGGAATCAAAGCTTTTGCGCTAAGTTATATACTATAGGTGGGTCCTCTAGAACAGGGTTATCTACATCAGATTGCTCAGCCACGTATCCTACAATTTATAGGATTGAGGTAAATAAAAGAAAGTAAAGGAAACAGATATGAAAAGACATTACTTACAGTGAGTGTCGATCTATCCTGCAGAATGTACATGTGGGTTTTTCTACAAAACTGGTTTAGCCCGGTGCTCTGATACCAACTATAATGTCCTATAAAATCTCTTAACATAATTTGCAAAAAACATAACATTTTTTAAAATAAGGTAACCGAAAATCCATATAAAAAAAACTTTTCAAAACATAAAATAGTTTGGAAGTATATGCATACTTAAAAGCGTATTACTGTGTCATAATTTTAAAACATTCAACAAGCCCAAAATTAACTATTAGTTATCATGTGGGTTCTAATCCCCAAAACGTAAATTCCCAAAAGGTTGGTCCACATGTACATCCTCGCAGATAAACTCCAGCGCTCACTGATTCACTTTGCCTTTGAGCTTACTTATAACATGAAACAACTAGGTAAGCAAAACACTTAGTAAGAACAACTTAACAAACATAGCCACATAACAGAGCAAGAACTTAACTAACTATAACTAGGAAGATAATCAACCAAGAAGAGGATTCTGATGAAATCGAACCCTAATATACAATTTAAGAACATACAAACGTCCTGGAAAACTTATGGTCATGTCTCATAACCAAAATTTATCACCTGAAGGTACACCTGCACGCAGAAAATCCCAGAGCATACACAGTCTTAATTGGTAACATACATACTTACTTACCCAGTCGTATCATACATATATACATACTTACTTAGTCATTCGTATCATATCATACATAATTACTTAGGTTTCCAGAGGATCCTTCAACATAGCTTAACATATCTCAACATATCTTAGCATATCTCACCATTGCGTCGAAGGGTGTAAACTAGTTACACCGGTTACCCAGACTCTTAGAGGAATTCAGCATACTTATTTAGCTATAGAGATTTGATTCTGGAATTAACTTACTTATGTGTCACGGAGTTTAACCAAACTCTTATATCACGGGTGTTAAGTCGGACTTCTTACATATCGCGATGGCCAACTGACTTTAGCCACACAGGCATCGGTGGAGAATCGAAATTCTTACATATCGAGATGGGCAACCGACTTAGCCACATAGGCATCGGTGGTGAACCAGACTTCTTACATATCGTGATGGCCAACCGACTTAGCCACAAACGCATCGGTGGTGAACCAGACTTCTTACATATCGGGATGGCCAACCGACTTAGCCACGCAGGCATCGGTAGCGAACTAGACTTCTTACATATCGCGATGGTCAACCGACTTAGCACCACAGGCATCGATGGTGAACCAGACTTATTATATATCGCGATGGCCAATCGACTTAGCCACACAGGTATCAGTGGCGAACCGGACTTATTACATATCACGATGGCCAACTGACTTTGCCACACAAGCATCAGTGGCAAATCAGACTTCTTACATGTCACGATGGCCAACCAACTTAGCCACACAAGCATCGGCGACAAACTAGACTTCTTACATATCGCGATGGCCAATTGACTTAGCCACACAGGCATCAGTGGCGAACCAATTTCTCACATTGTTCCCCGATGGCTAGCCGGAGTTCTTAGTTGTCATGGTAGCTAGCTGGCATGCTTACCTTAGTCATGAGTATGCGAATTCTCTAGGACCACGGTCTTGAGGAAACCTTCTAGGACTAGCTCAAATCATTAACTAATAACTTAGTTTTCTAAACTAGTCATTAACGTGTTGTAGCCAAACATATCATAAGTTGTCTTACCCGGATTCCTTAGCGCTTGCTTGTGGAAACCTTCCATCTAGAAGCGAGCCTTCACGCTTAGATAACACTGTAGTGAAACCACACAGTGACTCGGATTAAACTATGGCATATTCTTATAGTTAATATTCCAAAATAGCTACATGAAGTAAATTCTTAGGGACTTTATACTATAGTCTCTTATACACTTCAAAGTGTATAAGGTCGGATTTTGTTTCAGTCTTAACGGTATTGTTGACTGATGATTTAGCCACTGACACGAAGTCACTAAAAATGATAAGAATTAATTAGTTGAATGCAAGAACTAAACAACACGAAGATTATATAGTGGTTCAGCCCCAGAGATTGGTCATAACCTACATCCACTTAGTGTGTCTATTAATGTAAACTCTGAAACCTACGATCAGCAAACTAGGGTTCACTAAGTTTCACAAGCTCCACAGTGGAATACAAAAGTTGTGTATAACAACACTAGTTCTCTTTGAATACCAATTATTGACTCTCCTTAAATGAATCACGAGAGTCTTATTTATAGGTTAAAGGATGTGCATATGGGCTGATGGGTAGTGTTTAAACTTTGTTATAAGAATATTTGAATAATAACATAATTCATAATAGTTACACATAAAGAAGGTCAAATATCTTAGAAATATCCAACTTATAACTATATTTGAACTCTGGCTTCGTTACCACGATCAGACCTAGTCACATATGTTAGCATATCTTCTGTCGTATTGTTCAACATCTTTTCTGAATCCATTAAGTAGCTTGTTATCCTGGTCATTGGTCGACTAGACTACCATCACTAAATAGTCACGTGCTATCCACGTACGTCCATATTATGCCACGTCATGAAGAAAATATTTTTCAGGTAAACATTTGCCCCCCCAAGTTTGTTTTAATGCGATCAGCATTTAATAAGCTTACTCATCCAGAAATCCATCTAACATGTCACATCTGTCAGTACTGACTTTTTCGAAAAGGCAAGTAATCATGACCTTTACAGTTTCCCAGAAATTTTTTGACGGTTATTATGATTCTCCATGCATCGAAACCCTATTCCCATTATTACCTTCCATTACTTCCCCAAGCAGTATAAAAATAAGCCTCTTCACCTTCTTTCATTTTTTATCGAACCTTCTCTCTCTCCAAGAATATTCAGAAAATCCTTCAAGAAAACCCAGAGACTCCAGTGCGATTTGAGATGTCTTCGAACAACTCCGAACAAAACTTTCATGATTTCTCCTACAATCTGTACTCCAGGTAAGTTTTCGAACCCATTCTGTTATCTTTGTAGCAATTTTCATGTATTCTGGTCCTGATTCACAAGTTTTTGTTACTGAGTTTCTACTTTTCTTGAGAAATATTTTGGGTAATCGGGTTTAGGGAAAAAAATACAAAAAAAAAAAACTATGCTAGAATAGAGATTTTAGGTAATATATCATACAAACAATGCTTAGAAGGAATATGGGGTATAGGTACACCGATTTCGGGTCCAAAATCGAAGTGAAAATTTGATTTTGAGTCTTTCAGAAAATGTGGGTTTTTCCCGTCTGTTTTCGGAGTAGAAAAGTTTTTTCGAAAAAACTTTTCACATTCACTTTTTGATCTATTTTTTCAACCTGCTCGCATGTTCATTGTGTTTTTATCAGGATGTTGCTGGTCGTATAAAAGCTTAACTTTTATACACGAGCAACATTATCCTTGCTTTTCTCTTTCTTTTATCTATTGGTCATAGATTCTCACTTCCCCTGTGCTCTTCTCAAATATTCATGCATGATCCCTGGGGAGGTGAGAGACCAATAGACAACAACCTTCTCGCTTTGCTGTTCAAGGATCAAGAACAACCTTCTCTGCCTTTTTCTGAGCCTTCAGCCTCACACCCAAACCCTACGATCATTCCTCCTTACAATCCATCACAAAACCAATCAAACATGGGTCGTGTCAAACACATTGCTCGTACAAAAAAGAAACCCACAAACTCTCCTTCCAACCAGCCTGCAACCAATGTCGAGGGTCCATCAAGCGATCATCAACCTTTAAACTTTTCACCACTAGATATCCAGCCCAAAGTTCATCTTTGTGATGGCCTTCGAGCAGAGGTAGCCTAGTACATTGCCCCTCCTAGCGACATATTGATCTGGATGGTAGCAAAATATCCCAAGAAGTACGAGCTTCTTGGGATTACTCTATACAAACCTACACCTGATCAGAGGGAAAACATGCTCGGAGGCGCCTGGTCAAGGTATCATATGGAAGCAAGGGCAATCTTTCCCTTGGGCAACTTTTTCCGAGGGGTGGCCAACTATTTCGAGGATGCCCCTTTTTAAATAGCAACCAATGGATATAGAGTACTTTCATCACTCTATGTCTTATGTAATCACAAAAAATGGCATGTGCCTACTCTTCATGAGATCAACTATATGTTCGAACTCAAATCCAACCTTAATCAGAACAACACAGGGTTCTTTCATTTCTACCACCAGGAATCCGCTCGCACATTCTTGAGTGACATTACCTACAAGTCCAATGTAGGAAGGCACTTCCAAAATTACTTCCTCACGACCGACTTAGTTGCAGACAACATGGCCTTCACACGATGAGGTAAACTTTTAATCTCTGATCGACATTTATGCAGTTACTTTTCATATTTCCTTGTCCTTAGCTGTTTTTTGTTGTATCTAGGTCCATGGCACCGACCAGACCCCACTCTAGAAATGGATATAAGAGCCACAACCATGGAAAGCATGACAAATATAGAAAAAGCGTCAAGGAGCTAGTCACGGAGAGCAACATAAGCCCGGTCTGCCTTTTAGAACCTCACCAAGAAGTGGGGGAATCCACAACGGGGAGTGCCACTGGAGAGGGCAGTGAAGGACAAGAAACCCCGAGCAGCAGCAGGATGTGTCACAACCCCAGAGGCGCCGACCAATGGGAGTGACCATTCATGAACCTACCCCCAACACTCAAGCAGCTAATACCCCTCCCCATCATGGGAGGGGAAAATAAAAACTAACAGAATATATTGGTCCCATACTCGAATCTTTCGATGAGAATGGTATAGCTTTTTCACTCTTAAATAAACTGACTATCCCTTATCTTTTATTTGATAGGGATGGAAACTTTAAATTTACGACCAGTAGTTTTAGCTCGGACTTCTTCGAGGAAGATAGTGAGTGTAGCAGTAGTTCTTCAGATAGTGTAGCGACCAATAATAATAGTTCGGGTATACTACTTAGAATTTCTTTTTAGTTTGTTTCTTTATTGTGTCAAACTATTTTGTGACATATCGGCTCATTTGTTTTTATTTTTTAGTCATGCCATCTGACGACGCCTTCGATATCTACACTTCTATAGACACTCTAACAAGCAAGAAGAAGTCGAGCAGAAGAAACCCTGGAGAAGGCAGTGGGGAACCTTCGAGAAAAAGGGCTCAACCCGAGGTCCCTCCAGCTCCCATTCCTTCTAGATCAACTACGCCTCCTCCTCCTCTTCGCACTGATCCCTCCATCGACTAGACTGGGTATTCTTTGGCTATAGAATTGCTGAGTAATGCCTATAGCTCAACAAACTACAAGTTGTAGAAACTGACTAAGCACAGTCGCATCCAGGAGGCCTTTGCCTGTCTTCCTTCATTGAAACCCAGCCAGGTCCTTGCTCGTGGGTTCAATGAAGCCCTCAGTGTAAGTTTCTTATGTATTGTGTTTTAGTCGAACAACATTTCCTTTGATTAGCTCTAGAAGCTTCATTATTCTACTATTCGCAGGGTATCTTGACCATGAACCACGGCTAGCGCCACGCTGAGGAAGTCGATGTAAAGCATGTCGAGGAGATCAAGGCATGGGAATCCAAGGTTAAGGTAGCTGCCAAGAAGACCAAGGCATGGGAGGCCAAGTTAAAGCAACTAAAGACAAAATTATCATTTTAATCGAGGAGCTAAAGAAGAGCCAAGAAGATCTGACCAAGGCTGTTGCTACCAAGGAGAAGTTTAAGGAAGCCTCCGAGACTAATTACAAGGAAGCATCCAAGCTTCAAGATGATCTTGAGGCAAGCATGAAGGAGGCCACTGGTCTAGAGGAGCGAGTCAAGCTGCTCGAGGAGAAAAACTCTCAACACTTGGAGAGATTTCGAGGAGCCACCTTCAACTCCTTCTACATGTTTTGGGAGAATAATCCAGAGGAAAATTTTGACTACCTTCCCGAGCAGGTAAAACAAGCTAAACTTGCAAAGTGTGCTGCTCGCCTAGAGGAGGAGAAAAATGCTCAAAATGCCTCAGATTCTCCTAAAATCTCCTTGGCGACAGGCATCGATGGTGCTGACGAAGAAGACGGATCTTCAGTTGACCAACAGCCTCAGCAGGACCCCCCTTCAGCTACACAATAAACATTTTATTTATGTAATTAATTGTTCGTGGTGTTGAGAAAATTTGCTGCCTAAGGCAGCTTTACTTTCCTTTTATTATTTTTAATTACATCCGAGCAAAAATTGCTTACAGTGTAAAGATGTTTCATTTTGATATTATAATACATTCTCATTGCTATTATAACATCTGCTCGTATGAACAAACTTAGCATAAAACTTTATTAGGATTTCACAAAATTAACTAAATTTTTTGAAAAACACTCTAAGTGTCGTAGTATGCTTTCCCTTATTTTCCTCGTGTGTTTACATATGTCTATGTTGATATGCTTTGCTCGCTTAGTGTCTTATATGCCCCCCAAGTGATCGAGGAGTCTAAGGTTCTCGGTCACTTTCCATGACCAATACCTATTCAAACATTACTGCTCATGTACTTGTAAACAATCAATGATAATATAGCAAAACAACACATGTAATGAACAAACACTTGTATTAAATACAATAATTGGCAAGAATAATTGGCTGCGCACAGTTCCTTTTATTTCTCGTAATAAAATGGAAAAGATTCGTGTATGTACGAGTGATCAGAAATTGATCTTACACTTATAAGCGACCAGCCATCTAACTAGCCAGCCCTTGTTCACAAACTTGTAAAAATTAAAATTAATACAAGCCAACTCTTTAAAAATAATTGTTCATTAATAATACTTGCGCAGGTGTTCTCCATTCCAATAGTGAGGAACGAGATCTCTTTTTAAGCGAGCAAGTTTGTATGTTCCTGGTCGAAGAATTTCTTCAATTCGATATGGACCTTCCCAGTTCAGTCCGAGTACTCTAGCAGCCTGATAGCAAGTGTTAAGAAAAACTCTTCTAAGTACCACATCTCCTACGTCAAATTTCGTTCACGTACTTTACAATTAAAATATCGAGCGGCCTTTTGTTGGTATACTGCAACTCGAAGTTGAGCCTGCTCGCGCCTTTTGTTGACCAAGTCCAAAGACTCCATTAATAACTGATAATTCATGCTCTGGTCGTATGTCAGCCTTCTATGTGATGGTGGGTCTAACTTAACAGGTAACATGGCTTCATACCCATAGGCCAAGTAAAATGGTGTATGGTCTGTTGATGTTCGATGAGATGTCCTATATGACCAAAGTACTTCTGGCAATTGTTCTGGCCACGCTCCATTTGCTTCTTCAAGCCTTTTCTTCAGTGTGTCCTTTAGATTTTTGTTAACAGCTTCAACCTGTCTGTTGGCTTGTGGATGAGCAATTGACGAAAAGATCTTTGGAGAAAAGATCGCTGTCAAATTGTGTGCCATTATCTAATACAATTTTTTCGGAAACCCATATCGGCATACAATGTTTTTGACAACGAAATCAAATACTTTCTTTGTTGTGATTGTTGCGAGTGGCTCAGCTTCAACCCACTTAGTAAAGTAGTTGACAGCAACTATTGCATACTTAACATTCCTTTTTCCTATAGGCAAAGATTCGATTAGGTCAATTCCCTAAACCGCAAATGGCCATGGGCTTTGCATCTGTTTAAGCTCATTTGGGGCTGCTCAAGGTATCTTGAAAAATTGTTGGCACTTATCACACTTCTTAACAAATTCCATACAATCTTCGATCATTGTAGGCTAGAAATACCCTTGCCAGAGAATTTTCTTTGACAAAATTTTCCCCCTAGCGTGATCTCCTCAGAAACCTTCATGTACTTCTGGCATCAATTCCTTAGTCTTTTCCTCAGAGACACACCGTAATAAAGGCATTGAGTATCCTCATCTATATAAGACTCCATCGAACAAAATAAATTGAGTCGATTTCCTTTGAAGCATCCTTGCATTATTCCTATCTGGTGGTAACAGTCCTTGTTCGAGATATTGTATGATGGGAGTCACCCATGTGTCAGACACTTGTATTATTAATGAGGATTCTACCACTTGAATGCATGGTGCCAATAACTGTTCGACCGGTACTATGCACAAAGTGCCATCATCTTTGGCACTTGCTAACTTGGCTAAGGCATCGATGTTTGAATTCTGGTCATGAGGTACTTGCTGGAGAGTATACTTTCTCAAAATGTGCTTGTAAGGCCCTGGATAACCAAGACCGTTACACTGTGTGTTTAAAATAGTGCTTAACCTACTAAGCAAGTGGTTTGAACTTAAACGTGTAATTAAAAACTAAGCTAAGGTCAATTAATAAAATATTTGGTCAATAAAACGATTATTTTTCATTAAAATATTAGGCTTGTACATGGGATCCCAAAAAATCAGTTTACACACTTGCAAAAGGTAAATAGATACAATTTAGTCGTCCTAAGCGGCACAAAAGGGTTTAACCCTAGTTCCTCCCAAGCTATCCCGACCGTGGTGATCGAGCAAACTGCATATGTACACACTGCCCCTGAGCTCTCCAACTCATGGTTGTCCAGCTACCAACTCCCTTACCTGCAACACGTAGCACCCATGAACCAAGCCCCAGCAAGAAAACCATAAACAACAAGCACATTTAGCAGCGGTAGCATTCAATTAACTTTAATCCAATTAATTCAATATTCAATAGAGTACAAGCATTAAGCTAAACAATAGTAAACATGTATTCTACAACATACAAATGTTTAGGTGTCGACACCTGTTGACGCGGTTCTTCGGCAACAGGTAATTAAGAGAAGAAGAGAAAGAGATTAGTACTTAAAAGTAGAACCGCCGCAGACATGAAATCTTTGTGAAAAGAACTAGGTGACCTTAAACACGTTTTTAAGTGGTTCGAAGGTTAAAAATCCTTCTACTCCACTAGTCAATATTATTGATCTTTTCTGGGTAATTGGTTTACCAAATATATAGTTCTTACAAGACTATTTTTTCCAACCCCTATCAATTCCCAGGGTCTCCATATTTATAGGAGAAGGCACCTGGAAATTGGTAGGGAGGTCATCCCGTGACCTTACCATTTGTCATATCAAGTCTGTGATATTCATGATTACTTCCTAAACCTGACACACAAGTGTGGTCTAATCAGTATGGAAGGAGATAATGGGCCGCACGGCCCAACCCGTCCGTGGGTGTCTGAATACGCACGTTCCTGTGGCGTGTCCGAGAAGTCAGGGGGATATCGGACACGTGATGGCAGGATTATGCACGTTTATCTTGCGTGTTGACTTCCCATAGGGTCAGAGCTTCCTGAGAAGCTCGCTACCGGAGCAATCCATAACCCGAGCTGATCCGTCAGTGGTCGCCGGATGTTGTTCCCAGCTCCTGGAACAACAAGAGGGAGCAGGAAACTCCATCCCCTCGAGCTAGAAAGGGCCCGTCCTGAAGATAAAGCCTCTGGCCTGTGGGAGCCTCGGGCTAAATCATGTTTAGTCCGAGGATCGCCCTGCTAAACAGCCCGTGGGAAATCCAGGGCGTACATCTGCCCCCCAAGCTCCTGCTCGTGGTCCATGACGTCAGACATGGGAGACCACAGTAGGAGCTTTTAGACTTCTCCCACAACCCTTCGCATTCCATGCTTTTCGCATGCGTCTGATACGTGGAACGCCGTGGGTGGCGACGGTACACTCTACGAGAACCGCATTAAATGGCCTAGCCTACTGTCCAGCCGTCGTTTCATATTTCGAGTGGAGGGTCTCCCAGGAGCCTTTTACACGTGATCCCCCCTTGTATAAAAAGGGGGTGGTCATCCCACGCACGGACCACCTTACCATTCAGAACCTCTCAAATTTCCTTCTTTTCTCTCTGACCTTCCGAAGAACAAAACCCTCATTTCCATTGCTCTCATCTTCTCCGTTCACGAAGCTTAAGCGTACGAGTTCCTTCAAGGCCTTGGAGACTACTGTGCCAACGAAGCTCCTACCAGCGCAGCAACCTCGCTCACCATCCAACCCTATACTGTAAGTCTTCTGTCCCTGTTTATTTTTGAAAGCATGCCACTGTAGCCTAGGTAAAATTTTTTACTGTAGCCACATGCAGAGGTTTTCTGGGTCGCGCGGATATGGAGGGTGATGGCCCTTCTTTGACTAGGGCACACTTGCCATGGGACATCGCCTTAGAACATGGGTTCCATGATTCTCTCTTAGGAACAATTTCTGGGTAGGATCCGTAGGAACTTTGGGTGCAAAAACCGGGTAGCTTAGGGAATACGCCTTAAAAGCGGTTTTGCCATGCCTTGCCTGTTGAAACTTTCCCCCCAAGGCAATTTTTTACTCTGAGTCCTCTGACACACGAATTCCGAGTAATCTGGGATCTGTTGAGGGCATAGGCGCGTGTTCCTTGGAACGCGTGGCACCACTCTCCACGGTCTGGGCTTACCCCAGCTCGTGTACTTAATACTTGCCTCACTCTCCTGCTTGGGTCGCCTTTTCTAAAGTGTTTTCTTTTGTTCGATAGGCGACCAGATGGCTCCAAAGAGAAATCTGCCACAGAAGAATGTGGGAAGTTCGGCCTCCCAGAAGGATAAAGGAAAGGCGGTGGTGACCAGCTCGCCAATTCCTCACTTTGGACCGGCGGTGGAGAAGCAGGCCGAGGTGGCTCCTGACGCGTTTTTCGAGGCGGAGAGAATCGTCTCGAAGATAACCAGCCAGGCAAAGATCACCAAAATCTTCCTTAACCACAACATTCCTCTGGGGAAGACCTCCGTGATCGCCCGACCTGCTGCGGATGGGGAGAGGAGCTGCACGCCGCTCGACGAGTCGTTCGCGGCCTGGAGCGGGGAACACTTCAAGGCAGGGGCCTTCCTCCCCCTAGATCAGTATTTTGCTGATTTTCTGAACTATGTGGGGTTGGCCCCATTTCAGCTCCCCCCCAATTCCTACCGTCTGCTGGCGGGACCGAGGTATTTGTTCCAAAAGCATGAGTGGGAGGTCCCCACTCCTGCTGATATCTTATATTTCTTCTGCCTCAAAGCCAGCCCGGACCAGCGGGGGCGAGGCGACGGGTTCTATTACTTAACCCGCTTCCCTAACACAGCAGCAGTGATCGAGCTGCCGAGCCATCCAAACGACTTCAAAGACCAGTTTTTTATGTCTACTGGGTTCCGAAACTGCGATCATCATTATTTCAACCGCCCTCGTAAGTAATCCTCCATTTAGCTCGCCTTTTAACGGTTATCTTATTTTAGCTCGTCCCTTATTCCAATTCTGATTTCAACCAACCTTGCAGCCATCTACTCGAGGACCGAAAAGTCTGTGACCCTCAGGGGTCAATACGACACACTGGCGAACCTGCCTCCCAGTGAGAAAGACTACCGCGTGCTCGTGACAGACGAGGCGATGGTATTCTGCAAGCTGATTTTCCCAAATCAGACTTTGAATTTGAAAAGGCCCTGGGGTCCTCCCCCAGCCCGCGACAACAGGCCGACCGTCGCGGAGGAGGTCGCAGATGACGAAGGCGAGGAAGAAGGTGAGGAAGTTCCTCTGGTGAGGAACAGGAAGAGGAGCTTGGAGGTCGCCCAGGGGATGATCGAGGAGAGGGCCCAATCCAGAGCAGCCGCGGGTCCTTCCGGTCAAGGTAACTTTTACTTATTTAAGAACGTAGATAGGGCCACTGCAGACCCCCGGCTGGTTAGGTTCAACCCTAGGCAGCTCGTCCATCGTCACCCAAGGAATCCGAACCTGGACACGCTTCTGCTCCACTGCGTTGACCAGCTCGTGCTGGACAACCAAGAGAGTCGGCCCAAGGGTACCGTAGTAGTAGATAATACCCTAGCCTTTAGGTCGGCCATTTTTGAGGAGTACGGGACCAATTTACGCACGTGGCCTGCGCTCCAGAGGGGCGTCTACGCTCCGGGGATTAGGCAGTACGTAGAAGAGTCCAGCCCCGATTCAGAACCGGACCTAGAACCTTCGCCAGTTCGTGAGATAATCGTCCTAGGCTCTTCCAGCTCGGGGGGTAGGGCTCCCTTAGTATTTGCTTTCTTATTGCCTTTATTTCTGTATGATTGCTGATAACCGTGTTTTTTGCTCTTTGGCAGAAGAGATGTCTCAGCCCGGGAATAGTCTGCGGGGCGTTGTGTTTGGTGGGAATCCCCCAGCGGGGCCGAGGTTAAAGAGGCTTCGCGAGTCCAAGAGCTCGACCGGGGTCTCCACCAAATCCCCAGCTACGGAGAAGGAGAGAGACCCGTCATCCCAGGTCGCGGGGGCGAACCTCCCTGTTGCCAGGACAGGACTCATGCATCCGCCACCCCAACGATCTCCACTGGCCGCCCAGGACGGAGTAATAGAGGTCGGGAATCTGGCCGCGGCAGCCCCGGACGTGCGTATCCCGGTCGACCCCCGGGCTCTGGAGAAGATGCCCGAAGCATTCCGGGGTACGGTGTACGAGTCGGCCAGCTACGCCGTCAGCCACTATTACAATATTAGGGAGAAGGAGCTCCGGGCCATCGAAACAACGAGCCCGGTCCGAGTTATAGAGTCCGCTATGGACATGACTTTAACGGTAAAGTGCCCCCTTCTTCTAAGGCTTTGACACTCACACGCCGCCTTTCTCCTTCCAGTTTGCTAATTTATCACTCTTTTCTTGCAGGGCATGGCTGCCGCCTATAGAGGCATCGTTAGGACCAAGGCCCAGCTCGAGGGTTTGGAAGCAGATCGCCAGACTGCCCTCCAGGAGTCTCAGGAGGCGAGAGACGCCTTGGCGGCCTCAATAGCCGAGTTAGAGAAGGTCCGCTCGGAGAACCAAGAGCTTAAACGCTCCCTGGCCGCATCCGAGCTAGAGAAGCTTCGCTCCGAGAACCTAGAGCTTAAAAACTCCCTGGCCGCATCGCAGGCAGACCTTGAGGTGGCGAAGGCCGAAGTCCAGACCTCCCAGGCCGCCCTGAAAGACGAGCGGGTCATGTCGGAGCAGTCCTTACAGGACCTATTCTATCACTGCTGGTCCCACAATCCGGACGCGGACTTCTCCTTCATGCCGCCGGACCTCTGGGCATTCCTGTTGCCGCGGCTTCAAGCCCGCCTGAATAAGGAGGCTCCTCCATCGGATACTGGAGAGGCCTCTGCCGCGGCGGAGCAGGGTGAGACCGCGACCTCCAAAGGGCCAGCTGATGGGGCTTAGGATGCTTCTTGTTTTCGTATTTTGAACATTTTTTTTTTATTGTAATTCTCTTTTTTATGTGAGGCGTTTTCGCCTCGAGACAATTTGCTCAACCAGTTTTACATATATATTTTTATGCATTTGGTCATAATTTATCTCTTTATTTTTATGAACGTAGTTCGAGTTAACTTTATCCGTATCCCGGGCTCTTTAAATAAGATCCGCGTTCAACAAATTTTTAGTTCACTCCTAAGTTTTCTGACCTGGTTAAGACCAGGAACTTATTTTGAAAAAACTTAGTTCGCGTCAACTTTTTAACCGTATCCCGGGCTCTTTAAAGAAGAACCTCGGTCAACAAATTTTAGCTAACTTCTAAGTTTTATGACCTGGTTAAGACCAGGAGCTTATTTTGAAAAAACTTAGATCGCGTCAACTTTTATCCGTATCCCGGGCTCTTTAAAGAAGAACCTCGGTCAACAAATTTTAGCTAACTTCTAAGTTTTATGACCTGGTTAAGACCAGGAGCTTATTTTGAAAAAACTTAGATCGCGTCAACTTTTATCCGTATCCCGGGCTCTTTAAAGAAGAACCTCAGTCAACAAATTTTAGCTAACTTCTAAGTTTTATGACCCGGTTAAGACCAGGAACTTATTTTGAAAAAACTCAGATCGCGTCAACTTTTATCCGTATCCCGGGCTCTTTAAAGAAGAACCTCGGTCAACAAATTTTAGCTAACTTCTAAGTTTTATGACCCGGTTAAGACCAGGAACTTATTTTGAAAAAACTCAGATCGCGTCAACTTTTATCCGTATCCCGGGCTCTTTAAAGAAGAACCTCGGTCAGCAAATTTTAGCTAACTTCTAAGTTTTATGACCTGGTTAAGACCAGGAATTTATTTTGAAAAAACTCAGATCGCGTCAACTTTTATCCGTATCCCGGGCTCTTTAAAGAAGAACCTCGGTCAACAAATTTTAGCTAACTTCTAAGTTTTATGACTTGGTTAAGACCAGGAGCTTATTTTGAAAAAACTCAGATCGCGTCAACTTTTATCCGTATTCCGGGCTCTTTAAAGAAGAACCACGGTCAACAAATTTTTGTTAACTTCCAAGTTTTATGACCTGGTTAAGACCAGGATAGGACTTAGTTTGTGATAACTCTTATCCATAGATAAAAATTAACACCTAAGTCGTTAAGGAGACCTGGATATATCCGGGTACCATATGCCCCCCAAGTAACTGGGAAAGGGTCTTTCGTTGTTACTTTAAAATTACCCTTGCAAATAACGAGAAACATTTGATTTTTATTTATACATGGAAGGTGACCTTCTAGGTCTTACAAATGTTTATTGATAATATTTCTTTAGGTGGATTGCATTCCAAGTCCGCGGGACCGCCCCTCCACCAAGTCGAGCTAATTTATACGTCCCTTCTTTGATGACTTCGATGACCTGGTATGGTCCTTCCCAGCTTGGTCCCAAAACCCCATCTTTGGGATCTTTCCCGGCCAGGAAAACTCTCCTCAAGACCAAATTGCCGACGCTAAAGGCACGTCTTTTGACCTTAGTGTTGAAGTAGCGAGTGATTTTCTGTTGATAATGGGCGAGCTGGAGTTGTGAATCCTCTCGCCTCTCATCCATCAAGTCTAAGGAGTGGCATAGGAGCTCGTGGTTCTTGTCTTGTTCGTAGGATCGGACCCTGTGCGACAGGACCTTTACCTCCACGGGGAGGACCGCTTCACTTCCAAAGGTTAGGGAGAAAGGAGTGTGACCCGTGGGAGTCCGATGTGAGGGCCTATAGGCCCACAGAACTTGGGGGAGCTGTTCTGGCCAGATCCCCTTTGCCTCACCTAACCTCTTCTTAAGGCTTGCCTTCAGAGTTTTATTGACAGCTTCGACCTGGCCGTTCGCCTGGGGATAGGCCACGGATGAGAAACTTTTCACAATTCCGTTCTTTTCGCAAAATTCGGTGAACAGGTCGCTGTCAAATTGAGTGCCATTGTCGGAAACGATCTTTTTGGGTAGGCCGAATCGACAAACGATGCTTTTAACCACGAAGTCTAGCACCTTTTTCGATGTTATTGTCGCCAACGGCTCTGCTTCGGCCCACTTTGTGAAGTAGTCAATGGCTACCACGGCGTAACGGACCCCGCCCTTTCCGGTGGGCAGGGCGCCTATTAGATCTATGCCCCAAATGGCGAAGGGCCAGGGAGACGATATCATTTTTAGCTCGGCCGGGGGTGCTCGTGCAACCGCGGCGAACCGCTGACATTTGTCGCACTTTTTTACGTATGAGATCGAGTCTTTGGACAGAGTCGGCCAGTAAAAACCCTGCCGAAGGATCTTCAAGGCCAGGCTTTGCCCCCCAGTGTGATCTCCGCAGAATCCGTCATGAACTTCCTGCAGGATGGCCTTCGCCTCACTTGGAAGAACACACCGGAGGAGAGTTAATGAATGCCCACGTCGGTACAACACCCCCTCGACTAGCGTATATCTCGGAGCTTGATAAAGGACTCGCCGTACGTCGTTGCGCCCTTCGAGTAACTTGCCCTCGACGAGGTACTCAACAATGGGAGTCATCCAGGTCGGCCTGATGTCAATCATCTCAATATCCGCTCGATCCCCGTCTATGCTTGGTTTGTCCAAGAACTCAATTGGTACCAACCCCAGGGTTTCTGCCTCCCCCGAGGTGGCGAGCTTGGCGAGAGCATCTGCATTGGCGTTCTGCTCCCGAGGTATCTGCTCGATCGACCCTTGCCCAAACGTAGACAATTCAGATTTTACCTTAGCCAAATAAGAGGCCATCTTGGGACCCCGCGCCTGATACTCGCCTAAGACCTGATTCACCACGAGCTGGGAGTCGCTGAAGCATTGGACAGAGCTTGCCTTTAGCTCGCTAGCTATCCTAAGTCCGGCTAACAAGGCCTCGTACTCTGCCTCGTTGTTGGACGCCTTGAACCCGAACCTCAGCGCCGAATGGAATCTATGTCCTTCTGGGGATATCAGAATGATTCCGGCCCCGGAGCCGTTCTCGTTAGATGAGCCATCAACGAAGATCCTCCACGATGAGCCTGAGGATGTGAGCTGCTGTGAATCTTCCGATGGGATCTCACGGAATCCCGCGCATTCTGCCACGAAGTCGGCCAAGGCTTGACTTTTTATGGTAGTTCGGGGAGTATAGAAAATCTCGAACTGACTGAGTTCGACCGCCCACTTTAGCAAGCGTCCCGAGGCTTCAGGCTTTTGCAAAACCTGCCTTAGAGGCTGATCGGTCATGACGTGTACAGAGTGGGACTGGAAGTATGGCATGAGTTTTCGCGAGGCCGTGATTAGGCAGAACGCCAGCTTTTCCATCAACGGGTACCTTGACTCAGCTCCGAGGAGTCTCTTGCTGATGTAATAAACCGGTTTCTGAGCCTGGTCCTCTTCTCGCACCAGAACGGCACTAGCTGCGTCCTCAGTCACGGCCATGTAGAGGAAAAGAGGTTCTCCTACCCTGGGCTTTGATAGCATAGGTGGCTCAGCTAGGTGCGTTTTTAGGTCGAGGAATGCGCCCTCGCACTCTACTGTCCATTCGAACTTCTTGTTTCCGCGGAGCAGGTTGTAGAAAGGCAGGCACTTGTCGGTCGATTTGGAAATGAACCGATTCAGTGCCGCCACCCTTCCTGTGAGGCCTTGGACATCTTTCCGCGACCTGGGGGATGGAAGCTCGAACAGTGACCTGATCTTGTCGGGATTTGCCTCGATTCCTCGGGTATTGACTATGAAACCCAAGAACTTCCCCGATGCGACACCGAAAGTGCATTTCTGAGGATTGAGCCTCATGCCATATTCTCGCAGTATGTTAAAGAATTCTTCCAGATCGGTGACGTGGTTGCTGGCAATCTTAGACTTGACAAGCATATCATCGACGTACACTTCCATGTTTTTCCCGATCTGGTCCGCGAACATTCTATTTACCAGCCTTTGGTAGGTAGCTCCGGCGTTCTTTAGACCGAACGGCATGACCTTATAGCAATAGACATTAGTCGGGGTCATGAATCTGGTGTGATCCTGGTCTGCTGGATTCATCGCGATCTGATTGTAGCCCGAGTACGCGTCCATGAAGGACATGAGCTCGTGCCCCGCCGTGGCATCCACCAGTTGATCGATCCTCGGCAACGGAAAGCAATCCTTGGGGCAGGCTTTATTCAGGTCGGAAAAATCAATACAGGTCCGCCACTTGCCATTGGGCTTTGGAACTAACACGGGATTGGCAACCCAAATGGGAAATCTGGCTTCGCGGATAAAGCCACATTTTTTGAGCCGGGCCACTTCTTCTTCAAGGGCCTCGGCTCGGGTTGTCCCTAAACGCCTCTGCTTTTGAGACTTTGCAGGGACGCTTTTGTCTAGGTGGAGCGTGTGCATGATTACGCTCGGACTGATCCCTATCATGTCCTCGTGCGACCATGCGAATACGTCTAGGTTCTTTTTCAGAAACGCGGTCAGATCCGCCTTTCTTCTATCGCAGAGGTTCTTTCCAAGCTTCACCGTCCGTGAAGGATTTTGTTCATCGATGCCTACCTCCTCGAGATCATCAATAGCTTGGAGCTCGGACCTGTCCTCGCCTACTCGGGGGTCAATGTCCTCGCTTAAGGCGAGCTTTTCGTCTTCGGAAACCCGAGGTTCTTTAATCTCAGGGGCCGCCTTGGGTCCCTGCGATTCCTCTTCATCCTGAATGGCCATCGCCACCTGCCCGGGTTTAGATTTTCCCTTCATGGAAATGCTGTAGCATTCCCTGGCAGCGAGCTGATCGCCCTTGATAGTGCAGACCCCTGTCGAAGTAGGGAACTTCATGGCGAGGTGCCGGACGGATGTGATAGCTTCGAAAGCAACGAGCGTTGGTCGGCCCAAAATTGCATTGTAGGCAGCGAAGCAGTCAATGACTACGAATTCGAGCAGTTTGGACACTGTTCGGGACTCGTCGCCTAGGGTGATCACCAGCTCGATCGTTCCTATCGCTGCTGACCCTGCGCCTGAAAAACCATATAGCATCATCGAGGTTGCCTTTAGCTCGGAGACGGTCAGACCCATTTTTTCTAAGGTTGAACGGAATAGGAGATTCACCGAGCTCCCATTGTCCACTAACACCCTCCTTACTCTCCGGTTGGCGAGCTGGACTGCTATGACCAAGGGATCGTTATGAGGGAATTGGACATGGCCCGCGTCCTCCTCCGTGAAAGTGACTGGTTGTTTCTCTAATCTTTGTTGTTTTGATTGACGCTGTTCCGGGACGAACTCCCCTCCATTGTGGGCCTTCAACTCATTTATGTATCTCTTCTGGGCGCCTCTGCTCGTGCCAGCCATGTGTGGCCCTCCAGAGATGGTGGAAATCTCTCCCTCGACCACGGGGGGAGGGACGTCCTGATCTACTCGAGGTCCAGGTTGACTGGCTGGGATCTCCCGAGCGGGTCGACCTGTGGGGACCCTATTCCGCGAGTATTGCGCCAACGGACCTGCTCGGATGAGAGTCTCGATTTCATCTTTGAGGTGCCTGCAGTCGTCGGTATTGTGCCCGACGTCGTTATGAAAACGGCAGAATTTGGAAGTGTCTCTCTTTTCCTTAGGGTGCTTTATTGGCTCCGGTCTTCTCCAGGGGACTCCTGTAGCATTGGCCAGGAAAATATTCTCTCTGGTTTGGGTGAGCTCGGTATACGCTGTGAACACGGGCTTGAATTTATCCACGGACTTATTCTTCTTTTGACCGTGCTGGACGTTTTCACCATTTCCTTTTCTTTTGCCGCCACCGGGCTGGTTGCTCTGCGTGACGTCGGGAGTCGCTACTACGATCTCTGTTCCCGCCCCAGCGGGCTTCTCGAGGACCTGGCTGGTCCCGCGGCTGAAGCTTCAGCTTCCTCCAAGTTTATCCATTCTTGGGCTCTGTTAAGGAATTCACTAACTGAGCTGACCCCCCTCCTTTGAATATCCTTCCACAGATCTCCGCCTACTAGGATCCCGGTCCTCATAGCCATGAGTTTGGAGCTGTCGTCGGCGTCTCTGGCTCGAGCAGCGACATTTGCAAATCTGCTCAAGTAGGCTTTTAGCGTTTCTCCAGGTTGCTGTCTCACGTTAGCTAGGGAGTCGGCCTGGACCCTGGCGGCCTGAGAGGCGCGGAATGCCCTCTTGAAGTCAGCCGAAAAGGTCTTCCAGGAGCTGATTGACTGCCTTTTACTTTGTTTGAACCACTGCCTGGCAGGTCCAGTTAGGGTGGAAGGGAAGATCAAGCAACGAAGCTCTGGCCCGATGTTATGAGCCATCATTAGGGTGTTGAACATCCCTAAGTGGTCAGATGGGTCTCCATCCCCGTTGAACTTTGACAAGTGAGGCATACGAAAGCCAGAAGGGTATGCCGTTGCTGCTATGTTGGGGGCGAAGAGCTCCATCTCATCCCCTGAATCATATTCGTCTTTTTCTTTCTCTGACAGGAGCTTCTTCATCAGCTCCTCCATTTGAGTTAAGCGCTCTAGGGTTTTGTCCTGAGATCCTGGGTTATTCCGGGGCTGTTCAACAGCTCCGGACCCGTTGTACATATTAGGCGGGTTATTGCCCCTCCTATCTGGAGATAGGTCATTTGGGGCATTCCCGCCATTACGTACTTCGGAACGGACCCCAACTGAACGGGCCTGGCTACCATCCCTAACTGGACCCTCTCTGTGAGAATTGAGGCGATCTCGAAGGTCGCCTCCATGGGAATTATGGTGACTTTGTGCTGAACTTAGTCGCTGTCGCAGGTCCCCTCCCGAAAGATCACTCCGTGCGCTACCGGTCAAGTGACTCCTGCTGGACAGGCTCGATGTGCGTCTTTGGCGGCTCCGACCTGCTCCTCCTCCCAGCGCCCTGCTGCTGCGGGAAGGCCCGGCCGATGGCGGGTCTCTCCTACTATTTCCGTAGGTCGGGATGTCTCGGATGGTCTGAGGAGACGGATATCTGATGGGAGAAGGAGGATGCCTGACCGGAGAGGCGATCCTAGTGCCGTCTGGACGGACTAAATTTGGTGGGGGCCTCTCGGCCCTGCCAGCTTGATTGTTTCGCGCTGGGCGATCTGGACGAGGAACTGGACGCTCTTCGGGGACGGGCTGACGTCTCCGGATCTCCTCGGCCCTCCTTTGGGAATTTCCCCTATCTCTTCTGGGTGTCCTCGAGGAAGGCTGAGAGCTAGGGGTTGATGTCCTAACCGAACGGCTGTACTGCTGCGGTTCGGTCTGAGGCATTTCCCTGAAGTTCGCCTCTTGATGGCGTGATGAAGGGGTGGAGTTGGCTGCAGGGAGTCTACCCGAACGGCTATGCCTGGATCGATTACTCCGGCGAGACTTAGGAGCCTCGCCTTGCCTCTCTCCAACGTTACCGTTGGTTGTGAGAGGGGGTAGTCGACTCAGAATATTCTGGATTTGCTGACCAGCTGCTGCTAGCTGGCTCCTCAGTTGAGCATTCTCCATCTCCACCGCAGTATAATAACCTGGATTCGGATTAGGCGGCCGGGGCGTCGAACTACCAGTGTCGTCTTGGCCGGCCGGCTGCCTTCCTGGCCTTTGCTGGACTTCAGGAACTTGCTCCTCGGGGAGGGCAACATGGCGGGCCTCCTGCCCATCATGTTGTTCTGTCTCGTTGCCATGTTTGGATCGAGTGGTCACCATAGTTGTATGTTTGTGGTAGTACTAATTGGACTTGCTCTCAATGAAAGCACCAAACTGTTGACGCGGTTCTTCGGCAACAGGTAATTAAGAGAAGAAGAGAAAGAGATTAGTACTTAAAAGTAGAACCGCCGCAGATATGAAATCTTTGTGAAAAGAACTAGGTGACCTTAAACACGTTTTTAAGTGGTTCGAAGGTTAAAAATCCTTCTACTCCATTAGTCAATATTATTGATCTTTTCTGGGTAATTGGTTTACCAAATATATAGTTCTTACAAGACTATTTTTTCCAACCCCTATCAATTCCCAGGGTCTCCATATTTATAGGAGAAGGCACCTGGAAATTGGTAGGGAGGTCATCCCGTGACCTTACCATTTGTCATATCAAGTCTGTGATATTCATGATTACTTCCTAAACCTGACACACAAGTGTGGTCTAATCAGTATGGAAGGAGATAATGGGCCGCACGGCCCAACCCGTCCATGGGTGTCTGAATACGCACGTTCCTGCGGCGTGTCCGAGAAGTCAGGGGGATATCAGACACGTGATGGCAGGATTATGCATGTTTATCTTGCGTGTTGACTTCCCATAGGGTCAGAGCTTCTTGAGAAGCTCGCTACCGGAGCAATCCATAACCCGAGCTGATCCGTCAGTGGTCGCCGGATGTTGTTCCCAGCTCCTGGAACAACAAGAGGGAGCAGGAAACTCCATCCCCTCGAGCTAGAAAGGGCCCGTCCTGAAGATAAAGCCTCTGGCCTGTGGGAGCCTCGGGCTAAATCATGTTTAGTCCGAGGATCGCCCTGCTAAACAGCCCGTGGGAAATCCAGGGCGTACAACACCCTTAGGCCGAGTCTTCTGTATATTTAGCTGACCCCGTCTCGCTTAGGCTGAGTCCTTTGATTATTTAGCTGACCCCAACTCACTTTGCCTGACTTGTGTCTAATACCCTTATTATTAGCCCCGGCACATCTAGGTCGTACTTCCATATTCCACATGAAAGATATACAACCCACAAAATGCATATATTCAATTACAGGGAATCTCAGTCCCAATGACTACCACATGGGTGCAGTTTTCTTACCTTATGTCCCGAGAAGCAAGCATACAACAATTCAGAGCATGATCCCTAGTCCTGAGCCCTTGCGGCATAACCTAACCACAATGCGATAATAGATAACCATAAGATCCTAAACCATTTAAAAACTTTGGATTAAAATACTAGCCACCAGGACCTCGATTTCTACTAAATTGAGTAGTATAAATTGTCCTGAGCGCTTATGTTTAGATCCCCGAGCCTCCATGAGCCTTAAGACAAACCTACGCTAAAATTATCTAGGTGGGCCGCGACCTAGCCCTGAGGGTCGCGGCACACCTCAAGTCAGAGGCACATCCTATACATCTGGGGGGAGCCAGGCCGTGACTTGCACCCTAGGGTCACGACGCGCCTATAAATCGGTAAACCCTCCCAAGGCACTTGGTCCATGTGAGCCGCAGCGCCCATTAACTGGGTCACAGCTCTCCCCCATGAACCCAAAATCCCCTGGGTTTTCCAGCATTTTTCCCCAACCAAAAGTCCACAAAAACTTCCAAAATAAACCCTTAAACTATAATTCAATCCCCAGCATAACACCAATATGATTCCAGTAACAAAACCCCATCTCAAGACACTCAAACTTCCATCCAAATTTGAATTCACAATCTTAAACCTTAAAACTAAGAATAACTATAAAGCCAAAACAAAGCACCATTGAAACAGCAATCAAAACTCACCTTGGTTGTGAACTACTCCCCCCTAGCTACAGCTAATAAACTTTTAGACCTCAAGTCTTCAGTTCCCAAAGCTTTCAGCCACCAATTCCCCTTAGCTTCCTCAAAGTTCCACCAAATTAATAGAGTAGAAGAGAGGGTCAGTTGGGAGTGGTGAGGAAAATAGAGTATTCTGGTTTCTAAAGGTTTCTAAGTTATTAAGCCTATCCTCTAGCCAAATGACCACTATACCCCTACTTAACAATCTCCCATCAAAGCCCTTCAAGGGAAAAACATTCTTTGTTTCCCAGTTCCCACTAATTCTCCAATAGTCCTATAAATTCCCAATTAATCCCGACATGTCCAACTAATTACCAAATATTTACCCATTACTCGATGAAACCCAAATATCATACATTTCTTTCCTTGACATTGGCTACAGTAACATTCAAAAGTCACCAACCATACTAGGGTAAGGCTAATCTGTAGGCCCCTGGCCTAGTTCTTGGTAAGATCTTAGAAGTCTTATTAAATCAGGAGTCAAAATTCCTCTTTCCTTCCCAAAATATCTTATCCTTTCCTTGTCTACAATATTCAGAGAAATACAAAGTCTCCTGTCCTGGAACTTCGTGTTCCTATACTTGAAATTTGCGAACTATTATGTCCTTTCAGATGGGCAGACACTTCTGCCCTAACAACCCTAATAACTTCATTGGTTTCTCTGAACCAATACAGAACCACAAAATTCTCTATCATTCATTTCATTACTTGGAACAAGTACTTTTCACTCTCTACCTTACCATATCTTATGC
Source organism: Humulus lupulus (assembly GCF_963169125.1). Lineage (NCBI taxonomy): Eukaryota > Viridiplantae > Streptophyta > Magnoliopsida > Rosales > Cannabaceae > Humulus > Humulus lupulus. Next base: position 106,371,953 of record NC_084797.1, on the reverse strand, counting down.
AGAGTCACCCTAGCTGTTGACCGGCATTCACCACTCTGACTGTTCAATCAAGGGACCATACTTATCTCAATGCCCCAAACACTTGCACATTCGAGGTATAATTCTGAAAATCTGAGTCAATCATTCAGATTGTCAGTTTATCTAAAGTAACCAATAATTCTAAGTCTCAATCTTATACTCTTTGTCTTCAACATCCTTTCCAAAACTTGGGAAATAAAGGATCTTAGCTTGACACCAACGAACTTGGTGTCCCATGGAAGCATATAGTCTCCCTTCACCCATACGCATTATTATGAAACTCGTTCACACGAAGTGAGGTGTATTAACTCAATCTGTTGAGTCACAACCTTTCATGTCTAATCTTCTTACTTGCAGTCTAATGTGGTCCACTCCTATGGTCCACTACTATACCTTTTTACTTGCCAATATACGAATTTTAGATCTTAACATCCATTTAAACTTCTTGGTTACAATATTCATAAGGAGGTAGAACAATATTCATCTAGAATCTCCATCTCAACACCAGGTTCCATTGGATCACTCATCCGATCTTCATATCTTAATCCATTCATACTACAATAGTAGGATCCTGAACCATTCCTACAAGATATTCTCTCTGAATTTCATTGTCCATAGAGATATATATGTCCACTATCAACTGCAGATACTATATCAATCTTGATCATTACTTCATCTGACTTTACTGTAATTTGTAGTGTTTTATCCAACTGGTACAGATCTTTCCAACTTAAGAGGTCAACTTCCATACAAATTTTCCCTTAAGCAATCAAGGGTTTTCAATATGAATCACCCATTATTTTCCACTACATCTTGGTCTCAAGGTTATTCTTCTACAGATGACTAAACTTTCAAATTCTTTGCGTTAATACATTTTCTTCTATTCCATGGGTGCCAACACTGCATCTTAACCGTGATTGTCTGGCATTTCGTCAACTTAATGCTCCACGTATATCATTTGTGTTCTTATTCTTTCATCTACCGTGAAGTACGAACAACCATCCTTTCAGTCTATACATGGGCGGGTCTTAGTCTTTGATGCACTGCCTTATAGTTTCATGTCTTAAGCAAAGAAAATATCCTTCACATTGCCCTTCAGTGTCCATCCATTGCATACGGATTCTAATACCATAGGGTGTTAACCAACACTTATTCTATCTTTTGAAAATCTGATAAAAAACTATTCATTCAGTCCAACTTTAGGTTCTTGTGTCATCCTAATCCTGGGCATAGCTGTCCTCGAAGATGCTTCAAGTAGTGACTGACGTGTCTTACTAGTCTCATTGTACTTCTCACCTCTCAGGTGTTATTCGACAATTTCTTTGTGACTTCTGATTGAATTCCTTCATACATGACCCCATCACTTCTTATAATGTGACCTTGACTATCCCTGGAGAAATCGAAGCTTATACTTTCTGGAGCCTTACCTAAAACCCTGCTTCATCAGTCTTAGTATTGTCAAAGTAGTAGTCATTCACGTTCTGCTTCAACCTAGGAGTAGATCAATACATTCCTAACCAATCTGGATGTGGCACATCCATGCCATTTCTATACTCTCTTCTTGTCACACCTACCAGTGTAGTTGAAGCATTGGTCCGTTAAGAACCTTCACTGATAATCCACATGTCCTACTTGGTTCAAGGAATAATTCCTAGAATGTCTCTTTCCTTGATCCTCACCTGGTAATAACAAGATCGAAGACCAATTCCTGAGAACATTGCCCTATCTTATACTGGGCAATTGAATCCTTCATCCTTAATAGGCGATGTCGACGTGTCCCATGACGCGATGCTCCATCTGATCCATTCTCAAATCAGAGACTTCTTCAACTGAACCATTAATTCTTTCTGCTAAGCTAATATCATTCTTCATGATGTCCCTGATACCGAGTTTATCCATACCCAAAGCTTGTAGCGTACCTGATAACTCTAGGAATTAGAGTTATTTTTATGCTTTTGAACTTATAATTTTATCAAGAAAGGGTGGTTTAGGGTGTTTTGTAGTGTCTTTATTTTTGTTTTGTCAAATATTGAATATAATAAGATAATATTAGATACTAGTATATTGCTAGAAAAATATAACCTAAATTGTGAAATTTTGCCTTGGCAGGTGGTTGTTAGAATTTTTGTCATTTGGAAAGAAATTGAAGTTTTAAATGGTTTCAACAGGAGGAATACTGCAGCATTGCATTCTGTCAGCCAATCTACTTGATGGCCCACGTGGAAGCTACCATTTAATTCTCCAGCTCACTTTGGGGATTATTTAAATTGGGCTGCTTGGTCCCATTTATGGTAAAGAGAACAAAAAGACAAGAAATGAATTAAAGGAAGATAAGAGAGGCCCACGTGACCATAGGGGAGGAAGTGACCTAGACCAAAGGGTGTCTTCTTTTCCAATTAGGGATATACAGTTGATAGACAGAAAAAGAGAAGTCCCAGCCGCCTATGCAAGGGAGGAACACCCATTTTGGCAGCCATTAAAAGAGGAAAGAAGGCAAGAGAGAGAGGATTTTAAGGAATAAGACAAAAAGAGAAGGGTTATTTGGGGGACACTCCTTAATATTCTTGGCTTGTGTTTCTTTCCCTTCTCTCTTGGAACTTAATTCTTTTTTTTTCTTTGTTGCATTTATTTTGATTATGGATAATTACCAGCTGGGTTACTTTGTGTTTAAAGTTATGAACTAATTCTCTTAAAGTTAGGATAATTAAGGAACCTTGTTATGCAATTGTGGAACTTTGCTATTGATGCTTAATGCTAATTGAGGTTTATTCATTCAAGTAATTTTCATGCTTAATATTTACTATTGCTTAATCACCTTTAGTAAATGATTGAAACAATTAAGATTGCTGAAAAGGATTTTAATTATTGGACAAAAGACTTGAATGGTGCAAGATTAATTTCTTTGATTTTAATTTTGTGAGGGTATAGAGATATATCTTTGCCTTTCATAATTTAATAGAATTGGTGCTTGATATGAAATTCTTGAAATTAAATTAACTTAGACATAAGAAATTTAATTAAAGAGTTAAACCTATTTGATTTCGACAGAAACTTATGGACGTGATTAGAATTCTTGATTAGTAAACTGTCAGCGTGCCACAACATTTTCATAGCATTGCTTCCAGGAATTGCAAAATAGGGGGAATTAATTATTCTAGCTTGCCATTTCATTATCAACTGATTTTCCTATTGCATCCCATTAATTTAGACTTTAAATTAAGCTGTTAGTTATTTTCAATTGAATATAAAAAAATCAACTTCCAATTTAATTTGAGTTTGGTTCTTGTATTTTTAATCATTTGCTAAACTTTACTTTCACAATTTTAAACTTAAAAACAATCCTTGTGGATATGATATTGGGTTCTTATCACCTTATTACTTGTTGATAGTGTACACTTGCACTCACACTAAATTTTGCACAACAAGTTTTTGGCACCGTTGTCGGGGATTGTTTAAAGTCATTTATTGTGAAATTAAGTAGATCACAATTTGGTTTCAATTGTTTTTGTACTAACTTGGGTGATTCTCGTGCAATTTCAGGTTCATACAGTGTATGAACGAGAAGAATACAAAAGTCAAAAAGAGAAGTAGTAGTGATGGATGCTGAGCAAGGGGCTCAACACGGTGCTGCCCAGAGGGCAGCAAATCTATCAGGAGTCGCTCATGATCCACCAGTAAATATAGCAGGAGTTGCTCAAGATCGAGTAGCTCAAGGGGGAGTGGGTGCCAACAACGAGCAAAATGCAGTTATTGTGGCTGATGACAGAGATCGTGCTATCTGGAAATATGCTCTCCCCCTCTTCAATGAGCTCAATCCAGGCATCATCAAACCAAAAATTCAGGCAGCCCAGTTTGAATTGAAGCCAGTCATGTTCCAGATGCTTCAAATTGTGGCTCAGTTTAGTGGGATGCCAACAGAGGATCCTCACCTTCACCTTCGCTTGTTCATTGAAGTAAGTGACTCTTTCAAGCTGCCCTGAATGACAGAGGATGCATTGAGACTAAAGTTGTTCCCATACTCCTTGAGAGACAGAGCCAGAGCTTGGTTGAACTCTTTTTCATCTGATTCTGTGAGTACTTGGCAAGAGTTGGCAGAGCGGTTTTTGATGAAGTATTTTCCTCCCACTAAGAATGCCAAGCTCTGCAACGAGATTACTTCATTTCATTGATGAAGAATCTTTATATGAGGCATGGGAGCGGTTTAAGGAGTTGTTGCGCAAATGCCCTCATCATGGCATTCCTCATTGAATCCAGATGGAGACATTTTATAATGGCCTAAATGCCCACACTAGAATGGTGGTTGATGCTTCAGCGAACGAGGCTCTTCTTGCTAAGTCCTATAATGAGGCATATGAAATACTTGAGAGGATATCCAACAACAACTACCGGTGGCCTACTTCTAGATTGTCTACAGGCAGAAAGGTGGCTGGTATTCATGATGTAGATGCCATCACTTCTTTGGCAGCCCAAGTATCCTCTATTTCTAATATGCTCAAGACAATGAATATGGGGATGAATCAATCAGTGGGGCAGCCTATGGGGACACAATTTGGGAAAATGGAGAACATTTCTTGTGTGTATTGTGGTGAGGGTCATACTTTTGACAACCGTCCTTCCAATCCAACATTTGTGTGTTACATGGGCAACCAAAATAGGAATAGCCCTTATTCTAATTCCTACAACCCATCATGGAGGCAACATCCCAACTTCTCGTGGAGTAATCAAGGGGCTGGCCCTAGCAACTCTTCTATGCCTCCAAGACCAAATTTCCCACCGGGTTATTCCCCACAAGCACCACAACAACAAGCAATGCAATCTAGCTCTCTTGAGAACATGTTGAAGGAGTATATAGTGAAGAATAAATCCATGATCCAAAGCCAAGCTTCATCATTGAGAAACTTAGAAAACCAAGTTGGGCAGCTAGCTAATGAGCTGAGACATAGACCCCATGGTACATTACCAAGTGACACCGAGAATCCAAGAAATGGGAGCAAAGAACATTGTAAAGCCGTCACTTTGAGAAGTGGGAAGGAGTTGGAGAATTCCAAGGCCAACTCTGGGCATAAGGGTGAGCCCTCTTCAATCCAAATAAATGAGGAAATTCAAAAAGACACTGAAATTCCTAGGGTAGAAAAATCTTCCCTTGCCTAGAATGTTGCAGGAATGCCACAACATCAACTCCCAGACAGCTTAAGTACAAGGTAGCCACCTCCATTTCCCCAACGTTTTCAGAAGCAAAAGTTGGACTCTCAATTTACAAAGTTCCTAGACATCTTAAGGCAGCTACATATTAACATTCCCCTTGTTGAAGCCCTTGAGAAAATGCCCAACTATGTGAAGTTCATGAAAGACATCCTTACAAAGAAGAGAAGATTGGGGGAATTTGAGACAGTGGCTCTTACCAAGGAGTGTAGCTCATTCTTGCAAAACAAGGTGCCACCGAAGATGAAAGATCCTGGGAGTTTCACCATTCCCTGCACCATTGGTAACTCTTATTGTGGCATGGCTTTATGCGATTTGGGTGCAAGCATTAACTTGATGCCTATGTCTATTTTCAAGCAATTGGGGATTGGAGAAGTTAGGCCTACTACAGTTACTCTTCAATTAGCAGATAGATCTCTTGCTCATCCGGATGGGAAGATTGATGATGTATTGGTAAGGGTAGACAAATTCATATTCCCTGCTGATTTTATTGTGTTAGATTATGAGGCAGACAGAGAGGTGCCTATTATCTTGGGGAGGCCGTTTCTTGCGACAGGAAGAAATTTCATAGATGTGCAAAAGGGGGAGCTGACTATGAGGGTCCAAGATGAAAAGGTAACTTTTAATGTTTTTAAAGCTATGAGATTTCTTGATGAGGTGGAGGAATGCGCAGTGGTTTCAGTGGTAGATTCTTTGGCATCTAGGGAATTTGAGACGAGTAATGTTGGTGATCAATTAGAGAGGTTATTGCTGTTTGATTCACACAATGAGGAAGACGAGGAGTACTTAGCTTGGTTGGAGGCTAATTCTCAAGGGTTAAGAACAAGAAACCGATTTGATTCATTAGAGTTGTCGTCTAGGGAGTTCAAAGCTCCTAAACCATCCATTGAAGAGCCACCTGAGTTGGAGCTGAAAGTTTTGCCATCGCATTTGCGATATGCCCACTTGGGTCCATCATCCACTTTACCTGTTATTATTTCAGCGGATTTGAGCCATGATCAAGAAGAAAAGTTGCTCGAAGTATTGAGACAGTTAGAAAGGCCATTGGGTGGACCATTGCAAACATAAAGGGTTTTAGTCCTTCTCTATGTATGCATAAGATTCTGTTAGAAAATAATGAAAAAGGGTCTATTGAAGGGCAAAGAAGGCTAAATCCTATCATGAAGGAAGTAAGGAAGAAAGAAATCATCAAGTGGCTGGATGCTGGTATTATTTATCCTATCTCTGACAGTTCATGGGTGAGTCCTATACAGTGTGTACCTAAGAAGGGTGGGATCACAGTGGTGAAGAATGAAGACAATGAGTTGATTCCTACTAGAACAGTGACTGGATGGAGAATTTTCATGGACTACATGAAGTTAAACAAGGCCAGTAGGAAGGATCATTTCCCTATTCCTTTCATTGATCAGATGCTAGATAGACTTGCTGGGAGAGAGTACTATTTCTTCCTTGATGGGTACTCTGGTTACAATCAGATAGCAGTGGCCCCAGAAGATTAGCACAAAACTACATTCACTTGCCCCTATGGTACCTTTGCATTTAGAAGAATGCCCTTCGGTTAATGCAATGCTCCTGTGACATTTCAGCGATGTATGATGGTGATCTTTACTGATATGGTTGAGCAATTTCTAGAGGTGTTCATGGATGATTTTTCAATCTTCGGTGATTCTTATGATGATTGTCTGAGTAACTTGTCTAAGGTGTTGAAGAGATGTGAAGAGACAAACCTAGTCCTTAACTGGGAAAAGTGTCACTTTATGGTTAAGGAAGGTATTGTTTTGGGGCATAAGGTATCTAAGCAAGGGATTGAAGTTGATAATGCAAAAATTGAAGTTATTGAGAAGCTACCACCTCCTAATTCAGTGAAGAACATTAAGAGTTTCCTTGGGCATGTCGGTTTTTACAGAAGGTTCATCAAAGACTTCTCTAAGATCTCTAAACCACTTTGCAATCTTTTAGAGAAGGATACTGTTATCCAATAAATTAGCATTTGTGACGTGGCAAATAATCTCTTGACGCGTGGCTGACACCTGGAGCGTCTGCTAGAGTATCGACCAGGAGACACACCAGAAGCAGGGCAGACCTATTTTTACCACGACCAGACTGGTCGGTGGTTCCGCTGGCAAAGCAACATTTATGGAAAGATCTTATGTATGCCGAATTTATTTCATGCAATCTTCTGAATATCCCATGATTCAGGGGATAATATCTGTAACAATATTGGGCAACCCTCCATGAGCCTATAAAAAGCAGGAGATGGCTCATGGAAAGGGACTTTGGAGAGCCCAAAAAATCATAGAAATATAGAAATTATCTGTGAAAACTAGTATTGTTTATGAGGAGTGTTGAAACTCATTGAGCCCAAGCTCTCTGATCACACTTTTGTTCCCATATCAATATCATTCTAAGTGGACGTAGGTCATTACCAGATTCTGGGGCCGAACCACTATAAATTACTGTGTTTTCTTTACTTTTGTCATTACGTTATTATCTATACATATTCGTCTATATCATTCATATTTTGACTCCGTGTCAGTTGGCTAAATCGAGGGTCAACATTCTGGTGCTTTCATTGAGAGGACGACTCATCATTGTTGATAAAACTAATGGCGAAAGCAGGGAAGAAAGCTGCTCAGACCGCCGCCGCTGCACCGTCGAATCCGCCACCTCCTCCTCCCCCTGCAAGCATGGCGGAAGATGAGCCGCAACTAGATTTTGAAGAGGAGGAAATGGACGATGCGACTTTGAGGAGCACCTTGGGCACGTTGCAGGAAGAGCTGGCTAGTCTGAGAGCCAATCAAGAGACTGCCGCAGAAGCTATGGCAAGGCAGCAGCAGGAACTTGATCGTCAGAGGGCGGAGTTAAGCGAGAGACAAGCGGAGGTGGATCGCCGCCAGACTGAGGCCATGGCAGCCCTTGAAGCGGCCTTGCTGTTGGCCAGAAATCAGGCCGCGCCTGCCTCGCAGCCTAATCAACCTGAAACTGGGCCACCCCAGGGAGGTCCCAATCCTAGCCCGCCGGTCCATCCTTCAAGTCCGCAAAGGCCTGAACAGCCCCAGATGCCCCATGACGACGTCCCACTGGACCGCGAGGCAGATCCACCATCCCACGCTGCTCGAGGTAATCCCCCGCAGCAAAGGCAGAATAGGGCCGAGCGACAGCCTCGTAGTCCTAGACGCCGCGAGAATGATGGGCCACACCAAGCGAACAGGGGTCACTACCCTCCTGGTAACAGGAGAGATTCGGAGTTAGGCTCTGCGGTCCATGGATCCCAACAGCATGATAATGCACGGGGACATCGCGACCAGCGCAGGCCACCCTCTAACGCTCGGGGTGTTTCTGCCAGAGACGGGAACAGAGGGAACAACCAGTCTTACCATAGCCAGTCAAAGTTCAAAGATGGCCACGGCTACAACGAGGCTGACTCAGGCAAGAACAATGCTGATGGGAGGAACGGAAATAAAGGTAAGAGCAGGAGCCAAATACCTGAAGATGATCAGCCAAATAGACAAGATGCGGGGGGGCAACCCCGGCAAAATAATGTCTTCAACCGGCTCGGAGGTAGCGAGCAACGGAGAAGAGAGGAAGATCTAAGAGACATACTCAATGATCGTCGAGAGAAGCATGGTGAGAACATCCCCCCAGCAGCAGAGACCGTAGCTATTCCTACTGCGTTGCAAGCCCAGATAGACGCACTAAATCAGGCTGTGCAACAGTTGGTCGGAGGAAGGACCTCTTATATTGACCACGATAGAAGAAAAGGCACTCCATTTATCCAAAGAATAGCCAACGCAGAGACTCCCAGCAAGTTCAAGATGCCCACGCTCCCGAACTTTGATGGATACGGAGATCCCGTCTCGCATGTGAATAAGTTTGAAATCCAGATGGACATTCAGAAGGTGTCCGAAGACGCTCAGTGCAGGATCTTTCCTGCAACACTTTCTGAAGCCGCGCAGGTATGGTTCTTTAAGTTCCCACCGGCAAGCATAGTTTCCTGGGAAATGTTCGTAAGGGAGTTCTACGGACAGTTCTACGCAGGTCGTGTCCACCCGACCGAAGCAAACCAACTGGTTGAGATCCGCCAGCAAGATGGAGAATCACTAAAAGATTACATCCAGCGCTTTATGCGAGCGGCAGCCGGAGCAAAGACAGTCGGGGACGAAGGAAAAATGATGGCTATAACCGCGGGAGTGAGGCGTCGTTCGCCCCTATGGAAAAGTCTTCGTAAGGATGGGGTCAGAACCACCCAGGAATTCTTAGACCGAGCTGATCGGTATATCAAACTCGAAGAAGCCATTGCCGATGATGGAAAATCCTCGAACAAGGGCAAGAAGGCTGCCGAACCCGCCAAAGCCGCCAATGGCACCAAACCAAATGGCAACGGCAAGGGCAACGGCAACGGTAATGGCAAGAATGGTGGGAAACGGCAACACGATGAGCCTTCCACCTCCGACAATAAACGAGCCAAGGGTAATCGTTATGAACCTAGGTTCACTAACTACACTGCCCTCGTTGAGTCTCGAGGAGAGGTTTACCAGGCCACAAGCTCTAGTGTGCCCTACAAGAAGCCTGGGCCCATTCGAAAAGACATTTCGAAAAGAGACACTACCAAATTCTGTCGTTACCATAACGACTATGGACATGACACTAATGAATGCAACCAGCTAAAAGATGAAATCGAGTTCCTCATTAGACAAGGACACTTGAGAAGGTACGTACGGGCCTCGGGAACTTCCCGACGAGAAGCTCCAGGTGGCAACGAGCAGACGTCCACACGCCAACGCTCGCCACCATTACAGCCTGCCCCCGTAGCCGGAACACTTTTAACCATCTGTGGAGGCCCACACCTCGCTGGAAATAGCGGAAAGGCTAGAGAACGATATGCTCGAACTCTGCGCCACGACCAGGACATCGAGATGATGACTGTGGAGGACCGAGCGCCGAAAAAGGCCCGCTCAGAGGAGTGCGGGATAACCTTCTGTGAAGGCGATGTCCAACACGTCCGGTTCCCACATTCCGATCCGCTGGTCGTGGATATCCAAATGGCCAATATGATGGTAAAAAGAGTACTGGTCGATATAGGGAGTTCAGTGAATATCCTGTATAAATCAACGCTGGAACGCATGAAGCTGTCCGTGAAGGACTTGGAGCCCTACAATCAAACCATATACGGCTTCTCTGGAGAAGGACTCGCACCAGCCGGAATGATCAAACTCCTAGTAACAACGGGTACAGCGCCTGCCTCAAGGACATTACTCGCCACTTTTGTAGTGGTCGATTGTCCTTCAGCGTATAACGCCGTTATTGGAAGACCCATACTGGTTGAACTAAGGGCAATCATCTCCATGTGGCATCTAGCCATGAAATTCCCAACGGACGCAGGAGTAGGATGCATTTTGGGAAACCAAAGGGAGGCCAGGGAGTGCTATAACGCCTCGATCACAAAGGCAAAAAGTGGAGCATCGAGGAGCGCTACTTCAGAACGATTACAGATGACAGAAGACAGACAAACCCAATCAGGTGGAAAAGTCACCAAATAGGGTGTTGCCCAAAGTGAGGATATAGATTTGGATCCTCGCTTTGGGGATTTTGAAGAAAATGTTGGACCCGTCGAGGACCTGGAGGAGGTCCATCTCGATGAAAAAGACCCGACTCGAATCGTAAGGATTGGGAAGAATTTAGAACCTACCGCGAAATAGGCGCTGGTGGAATTCTTGCAAGGGAGTGACGCCGAAATAATTGGCCACCCCCACAAAGAAAGGATGAAGAGGGAGATAAGCCCCCGCTTCAATGTGATACCGGGACCAGGCGCTGTTTGCCCCTCCTGGACGGTTAGCCCTCTGCTCCGCAGTAGGACATGTAATGGTTACCCCCGTTAGGGGGTATTTTCTGAAGCAGTTCGCGACCATCCGAAGGGTCATCGAACTGGCTGGAGGAGTGTACCACTCGACATCAGGCGGATTGTGATGACGAGGACGAGCCCTAGTTTGGATATTGGGGTCAGGAGTAAGATTCTCTCGACCACTGGTCGAGGGAGCCCCGGCCTGCGAATCAGGCTGGGCAGAAGGAGAAGGGTTACTTTCAGATTCGGGCCTTTTCTTGCCAGAGGATTTTGAACGGGCCATTGAAGGAGAAGGGTGCGGTCTGGAAGAGGCTCGTGAGAAGGGTATCTGGTGGATGCGATCGGCTAGTTGTTCTTCTCCCTCGAGCAGTTGGGCAAGGAGGTCGTCGTCGATGGGTCTCTCACCTTCCCACAAATCTGGCATTAAAATCTGCAAACAGAAGAATGGGGAGGCGAGGTCAGAGGGATCTAGGAGATTCTTAAAGTAACGCTGGTCGAAGTATAAAAGCTAAGCCTTTATATAACAGCATTCTAACTAAGTCTCTCTGCGAAAACAGTTTAAAAAACGGACCAAAAGGGTGAAAGTGAAAAGTTTTCCTGAAAAGCTTTTTCGACTCCCCTCACAACGGGAAGAAATTATTTCCAACTGGTTTAAAAAATCGAAATGCTACTTCGATCCTACGTCCTAAAAAGCGCTAATCCTGGGTTTTAAACCTACTCATAAGCCTACGTTGCCTACAAAGACATCTTATTTACAGGCGTTCAAAGAAAAAAAAAAAAAACCAGAAATCAAGAGATTCGAACAGTACACCATTTAAGAGCATGCACCACAAAAGGTTAGAAGCATGGAGTTTCAGAGTAACTTACCAAGGAAAGTGGTCGTGAAGATGGAAGTGAAAGTTTCGGGAGTCAATGAGCCCACCGTCTGATCCTACAGCACAAAGGAAGGTTCGCCGGAGAGAGTAAAGCTCTGGTTTTTTAGGGTTTTCGACAGAGAGGTGGCGTGCGTAAAAAGGAAAGAAGTGGTTCAAGTAACCTTATATAAGTTTTTCTTTGGTATTCAAAAGGCGTGATCATTAGTTTTCCATTTTCGAAGTATGGGGAAGCGTAATGGCCGTCAAAATTATTTCTGGGAAACTGAAAAGCCTTGATTAGACAGGAGTGGTTTGCTTTTTTCAAGAACGCACGAAGGGCTCTGACACGTCAGGAGGGGTTACCGAAGGGTCGTTCGCTCAAAGTTTATTTACTGTTCGTAGTAAATAAACTTTGGGGGGCAAATGTTATCCAATAAATTAGCATTTGTGATGTGGCAAATAATCTCTTGACGCGTGGCTGACACCTGGAGCGTCTGCTAGAGTATTGACCAGGAGACACACCAGAAGCAGGGCAGACCTGTTTTTACCACGACCAGACTGGTCGGTGGTTCTGCTGGCAAAGCAACATTTATTGAAAGATCTTATGTATGCCGAATTTATTTCATGCAATCTTCTGAATATCCCATGATTCAGGGGATAATATCTGTAACAATATTGGGCAACCCTCCATGAGCCTATAAAAAGCAGGAGATGGCTCATGGAAAGGGACTTTGGAGAGCCCAAAAAATCATAGAAATATAGAAATTATCTGTGAAAACTAGTATTGTTTATGAGGAGTGTTGAAACTCATTGAGCCCAAGCTCTCTGATCACACTTTTGTTCCCATATCAATATCATTCTAAGTGGACGTAGGTCATTACCAGATTCTGGGGCCGAACCACTATAAATTACTGTGTTTTCTTTACTTTTGTCATTACGTTATTATCTATACATATTCGTCTATATCATTCATATTTTGACTCCGTGTCAGTTGGCTAAATCGAGGGTCAACAGATACACCTTTCCACTTCGATGGAGCATGTTTGAAGGCTTTTCAAGAGTTGAAAAAGAGATTAATTTCAGCCCCTATAATTATTGCACCGGATTGGAGTTTGCCCTTTGAATTGATGTGTGACGCTAGAGATTATGTCATTGGGGCTGCGATGGGGCAGCGAAGGAAGAAGGTGTTTCACTCTATTTATTATGCCAGCTGCACCTTGACAGGAGCTCAATTGAATTACACTGTAACGGAGAAGGAGCTACTAGCCATTGTCTTTGCTTTCGACAAGTTTCGCTCCTATCTTGTGGGAACTAAAGTGATTGTCTACACCGATCACTCAGCCATCAAGTATTTGATTTCTAAGAAGGATGCAAAGCCAAGATTGCTTCGGTGGGTCCTTTTGCTTCAAGAGTTTGATGTTTAGATTCAAGATAGAAAAGGGGTAGAAAACCAAGTGGCTGACCATTTATCAGGAATGGAGCGTGAAGAAGATTCTAACTCTCTTGTCCCCATCAAATAAACATTCCCCGATGAACAAGTGTTTGGGGTTAACCATTCTCATGAGCTCCCTTGGTTTGCTGATTTTGCTAACTATTTGGCTAGTGGGTTGATGCCACCAAAGATGACTCACCAACAAAGGAAGAAATTCCCGCATGATGTGAAGTCTTGTTTTTTGGAGGAGCCCTTTCTATATAAGCAATGTGCGGATCAGATGATTAGAAGATGTGTAGCAAAACATGAATTTGAGGGTATTCTGTTCCATTGTCATGCATCTCCATGTGGTGGTCATTTTGCGGGAGCACGCACTGCTGCCAAGGTTCTCCAATCAGGTTTGTTTTGGCCTTCTTTGTTTAAAAACTCTTATGCTTATGTGGTAAGATGCGATCATTGTCAAAGGGTAGGGAACATCTCAAGGTGAAACGAGATGCCTTTTACTAGTATCCTTGAGGTTGAGTTGTTTGATGTGTGGGGCATTGATTTCATTGGCCCCTTCCCACCTTCATATGGAAACTTGTATATCTTGGTGGCTGTTGATTATGTTTCTAAGTGGGTTGAAGTCGCTGCCTATCCGACTAATGATTCCAAGGTGGTCATGAGGTTTTTACACAAACACATTTTCACTAGATTTGGCACCCAAAGGGCTATCATAAGTGATGAGGGAACCCATTTTGTGAACAAGGTGTTGGCTAGTTTATTGGCGAAGTATAGTGTGAAGCATAAGGTGGCTACGGCATACCATCCTCAAACCAATGGCCAAGCGAAATTGTCGAATAGAGAAATAAAGGGTGTGCTTGAGAAGGTGGTAAATCCGAATCGCAAGGATTGGTCTAAGAGGTTGGATGATGCTTTGTGGGCCTATCGAACAGCATTTAAAACTCCATTGGGGATGTCTCCTTATCGCCTAGTGTTTGGAAAAGCATGTCACTTGCGAGTAGAACTTGAACATAGAGCTTATTGGGCACTCCAACAACTCAACCTAGATTTGCAACTTGCAAGAGAGAAAAGAATGTTACAACTTGATGAGTTGGAAGAAATGTGGCTGTTTTCATATGAGAATGCAAAGCTTTATAAGGAAAAGACAAAGAGGTGGCATGACAAGCATATCCAGCCCCGTTCATTTGAGGAAGGGCAGCAAGTTTTATTGTTCAATTCTAGACTCAAGTTGTTTCCTGGGAAGCTCAAATCTAGGTGGTCGGGGCCGTTCCCTATTACTAAGATGTATCCTCATGGGGCTGTGGAGTTGAGAGGAAATGAAGGAGGTGAATTCAAGGTCAATGGACAGAGGTTGAAACACTATTGGGGTGGTGAGGTTGAGCGCAACAAGACCTCACTCACCTTAGTTGATCCTTGGAAAAAATCATGTTCTTGAGCTGCTGTGCTTAAAGCTATATCTGGAGAGCAGCAAACAAAATATATATATAGTATTCTGTTTGTGTTCTTGTTTTTCACCTTTTCCCTTCATGGTCTATGTTGTGGATTTGAATAAATTCATGTTCTGGGGTGGCTGTGAGGATTCAGGTAGTTTTAATGGTCAATTGCAGCATATTTGGACATGTTTCAGGTCAAGACTTGGTGATGTTTATGGCTGGTTTGTAAATCAGTTGATCTCGGAAGGTTTGGAAGTAATGCTATAGAAATGTTGTAGCATGGGAGATAGATGAAATTCTGGGAATTTTTAAGCTCTGAGGCTTTTTAAGAAAATCTAGGAAACTTTAGAAATTACCCCCATAATAAAAAAAAAATTAATTCTTTATCCCTAATTTCCCCATCACTTCCAGCCACAACCCGAAACCCCCCCCCCTCAGCCGCACCTCACGGCCGTACCCATCACCCAAGTCGTGACCCAGCCATCTTCTACATTCGCATTCCCCTATCCCACGAACCCAAACCCCCGCCGAATCCACGAACCCAGCCACCACAAAGCCCACGGCCTCCGCCTCACCATCCATCGCCAAATCAGCCAACCATCACGAACCCAAATCCCCGCCGAACCCACGAACCCAGCCACTACAAAGCCCACGGCCTCCGCCTCACCACCCATCGCCAAATCAATCCAGCCACCACGAACCCAAACCCCCATCGACCCACGAACCCAGTCAAACCATGGACCCGCAACCCACCTGATCTCACGACCCGAACCCCATCTTCATCCCCCTAGCCCACGAACCCAAAACAACCAAACCAGAAATCCTCCCAACCACCACGAACTCAAGGCACTCACGCACCACCTAGCCCAGACGGCCAGCGACGCCACACTCGAGCATCTACGAGACTCACGGCCTCCAGCTTCCCCATATATATTTCAGGGTATTCTCTTATATTTTGGCTCACTCTAGTCTTCTTGGCCAAATGTCTTATGTAATTTTCATGGAGTTGGTACTTTGAGCTTGTAATGACCCGAATTTGCTAATCTGGCTTAGGGCCCTGATTAGTGTGCCTGGAGGGCAATAAGTGGTTTAATATGCTTATATGTGAATCTATGTGTATATATGATTATGATGCATGTTTATTTGAGTTAAATGTGCATGTAGGCCCCGTCTGGATATTAGGGGCATAAGTGCGATAAATGTTGTATATATGTGATATGTCTATACAGCACGATCCGAGACAGTCCTGGGGAGCGGTTAGCCAGAGAGTCACAACGGGGTTGAGATTCGGACTCGGGGCGAGTCGAGGGGTAATTTGGGTATTAGATGAGTTATGGGGTTATTGGGACATGAAAATAAATATTTGGAGATATATTTGAGGATAGAATGTCTAGATGGGAATATTGGGGAAGTTTACCATTTTTGCCCTCGGGGACATTTTGGTACCCCGAGCCTTGACGTAACCCTTTAGACTTAAGACAAATAAAACAAAAAGGGGAACTGTTTAGAAACTTGAGAAACTGACGCACACTTTCTTTGAACTGAAGATAGCTCCTGCTTTTCTCTCTCTCTTTCACTCTCTAAGACAAAACTCAAGAAGAAACTCAAAGGAATTGGCTAGGAATTAAAGGGATTTCAGCTGGGATACTCTAGGGACTTGAAGCTTGGGGATTGAGGATCTAACTCTAGGATTAAGCTCTGCAAGGTAAGCTTTAATTACTAAGGTTTGGTTTTTAAATTTCTGCTGGTTATGGGAGATTGCATGTTAGCTAAGCTTGATTTGTCTTTGGGGGTTCTAGCTGAGTTTTGGTGCATATTTTAATGGGGTCTTTGTGTTGTTTCTGAGTTGGATTAACTGTGCTGGATATCTGGGAATATTAGGCAAGTTTTAGGATGAATTGGCTTGGAGAAGGATTTAGGAAAATGGTGAAAAATCAGGGTTCAGTGTCGGGCGCCGCAGCCCTAGGAAGGGTGCGCCGCGGCCCGTGTGCGCGCGCGGCCATGGGAGGCTGAGAGATTCATGCGTGCCACGGTGCCTGGTGGGCGCGCCGCTGCCCGTGTGGGGGTCAGTGGGGAGCTAGCCTCTATTTTGAGGCTAGCCGCGGCTCTAGTGGATGGGGCCGCGGCCCTTAGTGCCAGTTTGAGTTTTTAGGGTATTTTAGGCTTGGAAACTCAAGGGGTAAGGCTCGGGATGGATTTTATCACCCAGATTGATATAATTCAAGGTCCTAGAGGTTAGGGATTATGGCTTAGAGTTATTTATTGGGTCAAAATTTGATGGACGGATATTGTTAATGTGTTGTGACTAGGGTTTCGGCGAGGCTCACGTTAGGGGACTGTGCTAGGGGCATCGGTGCTCAGGAAGCTCGGAACTCAGGTAAGAAAACCCCTGTTTCCATAGAGCTTGTGTGTAGGGCTGAGCCCAATGTGTTGAATGGAAATGATATGTAGGGCTGAGCCCTATATGCTAGAATTGCAGAGCGTAGCTCTTTATCTATTTATGCTTGAATTCTGTATTTGTTATTATGTCATGTATGATATTATGTGTGTGATTGGCAAGAGCCGGGAACGATGTAGACCGAGAACAGCGTGGAACCGGGAACGGCGTCAGGATCGTTGAGAGCAAGGCCGGGAACGGAAAGGGGCCGGGAGCAGCATTGAGCACGTGGGGTGTGAGTTGCCAGGGCGAGTCCCTAAAAGGATACCTGGGATATCCTCACGGTGTGGTCCGCGAACCCAGGGCTTGGTAAACGCCTGGGACGGGTAGGCCGTATGTGTTTAGTCGTTGGTGGCCTATTTATACGCTTGACTTGTGTATTGCATATGTTATCTGTTATCGGTTTTCTTGCTGGGCTTCGGCTCATAGATGCTCTATGGTGTAGGTAAGGATAAGGAGAAGATCAACCAACCATGAGTACAGCAGCGCGTGAGGCGGCGTGTACATGTTTGGCCAGCCTGGCTACCACGGCCAGAGGTTTTTGGGAGATGCTTGTAAATGAACCTAGATTTTGTCGGTTAGCCGACTTAGTATAGTTTTTATATTGTAAATGTTTCTAAGCTGTATTTCGGGATCCCTAGTGTAAACTTTTTATATTAATCTATTGAAACTACCATTTTCTCGAGTCTTTTCTTTGTTTATGGCTTAATTACACTGCTTGATTTTAAACCTCGATTAGCGAGTTAAAAGCACGTTTTAAACTCACTTAGTAACGGCTCTAAGGAAGTAGGACGTTACAACTTGGTATCAGAGCGAGCCAAGGTTATTGTTTCTGGAGATTGACCGAACATGTACACACGCAGTCAGTGACAGGCTTAACTCAGGGTTGATTGGTAAGATTGGCTGATATATCTGAAAATGTGTTTGAATGCCCTGTTTGCCTGCTTAATTTGTATAGATCATGATGAATGAATTAACATATGCATGATGTTAGGGCATGGCCCGTTGTGTGTTATATGCTTTATGAGTTGTTATTTGTGGATTACTGTTGTGCCTGGGAGGTGGTTTTGGATATTGTTGTCATGCCTAATGAGCGGCGTCGTTGGTTGCAGGCATATTTTTTGAGATGCCTCGACAATCAGCTAGACTCCGCGGCAGTAGGGCCGAGGATGACAATCAGGGTCAGGACCCTCCACCTACCCCATAGAATTGGCAACAGATATAGGCCGAAATGGAGGCTAGACTGCAGAAAACAGAGGAAGAGCTGCGACAGATGAGGCAACAGACCCCACCTCAGGTTACTGGGCTGCCAGTGCAGCAGGCTGCATTGCCGGTGCCAGTTCAGTCTGCTTTGGAGAATAAGTGGGAACGTTTGTATGAAAGGTTCAGGAAGCAGCAACCTCCTACCTTTGAGGGTGGTTCGGACCCACTGCTGGCAGAACAGTGGATGAACATGATTTCCTTGATCTTGGATTTTATGAGGGTCAAGGGAAGTGAAAGGGTTGCTTATGCGAGCTATATGCTTAGGGCTGATGCACGCATCTGGTGGGATGTGGTGAGCCAGCGGAGGAATGTTGCAGTCATGACATGGGAGGATTTTACGAGTGTCTTTAACGAGAAATACTACAGTGTGGCAGTACGAGCTGCGAAGGTTGATGAGTTTATCAACCTGACTCAGAATCGATCAACAGTAACAGCGTATGCAATAAAGTTTGATAGATTAGCGAAGTTTGCACCAGATCTAGTGCCGACAGATGCGGCCAGGAGGGATAGGTTCGTGCGGGGGTTGAATGTCATGATTGCCTGCGATGTGAATATTACCTTGGATCCAGCGACTACTACTTATGGTCAAGCTGTGGATAAGGCCCTTACTGCAGAGAGGGCTGAGGATCAGAAATGGAAGGATAGCGTTGTTAGGCGCGATGCTAGGAGGACGGTGCCTCCTTTTGTTGGGTCCAGTCGGGGCAGTGGCCCCAGTGAGTAGAAAAGGAGGGTTCTGGATTCATTTACTCCTACTAGTTCTGATAGGAGAGTGCGGGGTTCATCTACTGGCCATCAGAGTGGCAATGATAATTGGTGGAGCTTTCCTATGTGTCCATAGTGCAGGCGTCGACACCAGGGTGAGTACAGGATCAGGGCCTGATTTATTTGTGGGAGTGCCAGCCATTTGAAGAGGGATTGCCCTCAAGTTAAGAAGGAGGAGCAGAAGCAGAGTGACAGTCTTGCTCCTGCCCGGGTATTCACTTTGACACAGACTGAGGCAGAGGCTAGCCCCTCAGTGGTGACAGGTCAGATTTTTAGTGCTGGTTCTTTGTATACTGCATTGTTTGATTCAGGGGCTACCCATTCATTTGTATCTGCTAGGGTGATAGATCAGCTTTGTAGACCTAGTGGTGTGTATGCTAGGGGATTTCAGACTTTGTTGCCAATAGGAGAATTGGTAGTCTCTAGGAAGTGGATTAGGGCATTGCCAGTGGAGGTAGATGGTAGGGAGTTGTTTGTTGATTTGATTGAGCTAGAGATGGATGATTTTGACATGATCTTGGGAATGGATTGGCTATCCAAGTATGGGGCAACGATTGACTGCAGGCGCAGAATGGTGACATTTGAACCAAAAGGGGAGGTACCCTTTATGTTTGTGGGGTCAGTTAGTGGACCGCGTGTACCAATGATTTCAGCCTTAAGGGCTAGGGACCTGATGCAGGAAGGTTGCATAAGATTCCTGGCAAATGTTGTGGATATTTCTAGGGTGGTGTCGGTTGGACCGAGTGAGACAAGGTTGGTGTGTGAGTTTCCGGATTTGTTTCCAGCGGATCTGCCAGGGTTGCCGCCTCAGAGGGAGATTGACTTTGTTATGGAGTTGGTACCAGGAGCGGAGCCAGTATCTAGGAAACCTTACAGAATGGCTCCAGCGAAGTTAAAGGAGTTGAAGATTCAGTTGCAGGAGTTACTTGATTTGGGGTTCATCAGACCGAGTTTCTCTCCATGGGGTGCACCAGTGTTGTTCGTTAAGAAGAAGGATGGGTCCCTTAGGATGTGTATTGATTACAGAGAGCTGAACAAGTTAACCATTAAGAATAAGTATCCATTGCCTAGGATCGATGATTCGTTTGATCAGCTACAGGGAAGAACAGTGTTTTCCAAGATAGATCTACGATCAGGTTACCATTAGTTAAGGATTAAAGAGGAGGACATACCAAAGACCGCTTTCCGAACGAGGTATGGACACTATGAATTCCTGGTTATGTCCTTTGGATTAATGAATGCCCCAGCGGCTTTTATGGACATGATGAATAGAGTTTTCAAGGATTACTTGGACAAGTTTGTGATCATATTCATCGACGAAATCTTAGTATACTCACAGTCAGAGATGGAGCACGAGCAGCATCTGCGGTTGGTATTACAGCGGTTGAGGGAGCATAAGTTATATGCTAAGTTCAGTAAGTGTGAGTTTTGGTTGCCACAAGTTACATTTCTGGGCCATATCGTTAGTAAGGAGGGGATTCTGGTTGACCCAAGTAAGATTGAGGCGGTCAGAGATTGGCCTAGACCGAGCAATGTTTCTGAGGTGAGAAGCTTTCTGGGTTTGGCAGGGTATTATCGGCGATTTGTTGAGGGGTTCTCCAGAATAGCTACGCCGTTGACAGAGTTAACAAAGAAGAAGACCAGGTATGTCTGGACGGATAGATGTGAGAATAGTTTTAAGGAACTAAAGCGGCGATTGATTACTGCGCCAGTACTTAGCTTGCCGACAGAGAATGAAAAGTTTGTGGTCTACTGTGATGCATCCAGGCAAGGTTTGGGGTGCGTGTTGATGCAAGCTGGCAAGGTGATAGCCTATGCATCGAGACAGTTAAAGGAGTATGAGCAGAGGTATCCTACGCATGACCTAGAGTTGGCAGCAGTGATGTTTGCACTTAAGATATGGAGGCATTATCTTTATGGTGAGAAGTGCGAGATATACACCGACCATAAGAGCCTAAAGTATTTCTTAACCCAGAAGGACTTGAATATGCGCCAGAGGCGGTGGCTGGAGTTGGTTAAGGATTATGATTGTGATATCCTTTACCATCCTGGGAAGGCTAATGTTATGGCTGATGCATTGAGTCGGAAGAGCCCAGGGCAGTTGTTTAGCTCGAGGCAGATATCTGATAAGTTAGCTGAGGAGATGACCAGAGCAGGTATAGAGTTGGTGGTTGGTTAGTTGGCCAACATCACTCTTCAGTCTACACTCCTTGAGAGAATCAAGGAAGCACAGGAGAAGGATTCTCAATTGCGAGGTCATAGAGAGAATGCCTTAGTCGGAGCAACAAAGGACTTCTCCATTTCAGATATGGGATTACTGAAGTATAAGGGTCGGATCTGTGTTCCGATGGATTCTGATATTCGGCGAGAGATCTTGGATGAATCGCATACCACTCCCTATTCCTTGCACCCAGGTACGACGAAGATGTACCAGGACTTGAGAACTTTATATTGGTGGTCGGGCATGAAGAGGGATGTGGTGGATCATGTGGCTAAGTGCTTAAATTGTCAGCAGGTTAAGGCTGAGCACCAGAGGCCAGCGGGGTTATTGCAGCCTTTGGGGATCCCAGAGTGGAAGTGGGAAGATATTACCATGGATTTCGTAGTTGGTTTACCGAGAACTGTGGGACAACATGACTCAGTGTGGGTGATTGTGGATAGGTATACCAAGTCCGCCCACTTTTTGCCTGTTAAGACAACTTATACTGTGGAGCAGTATGCTGAGTAGTATGTGAAGGAGATTATTCGACTTCATGGGGCTCCGAGGTCGATAGTGTCGGACAGAGACCCCACCTTCACTTCCAAGTTCTGGGAGAGTCTGTAGAAGACTATGGGCACACAGTTACGGTTTAGTACCGCTTATCATCCTCAGACGGATGGGCAGTCTGAGAGGACGATTTAGATATTGGAGGATCTCCTGCGAGCCTGTGTACTTGACTTTGGGGGATCGTGGAGTAGGTATCTTCCTTTGATCGAATTCTCGTACAACAACAGTTATCAGGCGACCATTGGTGTGGCTCCGTACGAGATGCTTTATGGAAGGAAGTTTAGATCACCTATTCATTGGGATGAGACAGGTGAGAGAAGGTATTTGGGTCCAGAGATGGTTCAGAGGACCAATGAGGCAGTTGAGAAGATTAGAGCGCGTATGCTCGCCTCCCAGAGTCGACAGAAAAGTTATTTAGACCTGAGGCGCAGGAGCATGGAGTTTTAGGTTGGTGATCATGTGTTCCTTAGGGTTTCACCCATGAGGGGTGTGAAACGATTTAGTGTTCGGGGCAAGTTGAGCCCTAGGTTTGTCGGCCCCTTCGAGATTCTAGAACAAGTTGGAGAGGTAGCTTACAGATTAGCGATGCCTCCAGCTTTATCAGGGGTTCATGATGTATTCCATATATCCATCCTCCGGAAGTATATGTCATATTCAACGCATGTCTTGAGTTTTGAGAATTTGGAGCTTGATCAGGATTTGTCCTATGAAGAAAAGCCGATTCAGATTCTTGACCGAAAAGATAAGGTCTTGAGGAACAAGACCATCGCCTTAGTGAAAGTGTTATGGAGAAACAGCAAGGTCGAGCAGGCGACGTGGGAACTTGAGTCAGAGATGAGGGAGCGGTACCCCGAGTTGTTCAGGTAATTTCGAGGACGAAATTTCTGTAAGGAGGGGATAGTTGTAACGACCCGAATTTTGTAATCCGGCTTAGGGCCCTGATTAGTGTTCCTGGAGGGCAATAGGTGGTTTAATATGCTTATATGTGAATCTATGTGTATATATGATTATGATGCATGTTTAATTGAGTTAAATGTGCATGTGGGCCCCGTCTGGATATTAGGGGCATAAGTGCAATAAATGTTGTATATATGTGATATGTTTGTACAGCACGATCTGAGACAAACCTGGGGAGCAGTTAGCCAGAGAGTCACAATGGGGTTGAGATTCAGACTCAGGGCGAGTCGAGGGGTAATTTGGGTATTAGATGAGTTATGGGGTTATTGGGACATGAAAATAAATATTTGGAGATATATTTGAGGATAGAATGTCTAGGCAGGAATATTGAGGAAGTTTACCATTTTTGCCCTCGGGGACATTTTGGTACCCCGAGCCTTGAGGTAACCCTTTAGACTTAAGACAAATAAAACAAAAAGGGGAACTGTTTAGAAACATGAGAAACCGACCCACACTTTCTTTGAACTGAAGATAGCTCCTGCTTTTCTCTCTCTCTTTCACTCTCTAAGACAAAACTCAAGAAGAAACTCAAAGGAATTGGCTAGGAATTAAAGGGATTTCAGCTGGGATACTCTAGGGACTTGAAACTTGGGGATTGAGGATCTAACTCAAGGATTAAGCTCTGCAAGGTAAGCTTTAATTACTAAGGTTTGGTTTTTAAATTTCTGCTAGTTATGGGAGATTGCATGTTAGCTAAGCTTGATTTGTCTTTGGGGGTTCTAGCTGAGTTTTGGTGCATATTTTAATGGGGTCTTGGTGTTGTTTCTGAGTTGGATTAACTGTGCTGGATATCTGGGAATATTAGTCAAGTTTTAGGATGAATTGGCTTGGAGAAGTGTTTAGGAAAATGGTGAAAAATATGGGTTCGGTGTTGGGCGCCGTGGCCCTAGGAGGGGTGCGCCGCGGCCCGTGTGCGCGCGCGGCCATGGGAGGCCGAGAGATTCATGCACGGAGCGGCACCTGGTGGGCACGCCGCAGCCCGTGTGGGGGTCAGTGGGGAGTTAGCCTCTGTTTCGAGGCTAGCTGCGGCTCTAGTGGGTGGGGCCGCGGCCCTTAGTGCCAGTTTGAGTTTTTAGGGTATTTTAGGCTTGGGAACTCAAGGGGTAAGGCTCGGGATGGATTTTATCACCCAGATTGATAGAATTCAAGGTCCCGGAGGTTAAGGATTATGGCTCGGAGTTATTTATTGGGTCAGAATTTGATGGACGGATATTGTTAATGTTTTGTGACTAGGGTTTCGGCGAGGCTCACTTTAGGGGAATGTGCTAGGGGCATCGGTGCTCAGGAAGCTCGGATCTCAGGTAAGAAAACCCCTGTTTCCATAGAGCTTGTGTGTAGGGCTGAGCCCAATGTGTTGAATGGAAATGATATGCAGGGCCGAGCCCTATATGCTAGAATTGGAGAGCGTAGCTCTTTATCTGTTTATGCTTGAATTCTGTATTTGTTATTATATCATGTATGATATTATGTGTGTGATCGGCAAGAGCCGGGAGCGGTGTAGACCAAGAATGGCGTGTAGCCGGAAATGGCGTCAGGCATGTTGAGAGCAAGGCCGAGAACGGCAAGGGGCCGAGAGCAGCGTTGAGCACGTGGGGTGCGAGTTTCCAGGGTGAGTCCCTAAAAGGATACCTGGGATATCCTCTCGGTGTGATCCGCGAACCCAGGGCTTGGTAAACGCCTGGGACGGGTAGGCCGTATGTGTTTAGTCGTTGGTGGCCTATTTATACGCTTGACTTGTGTATTGCATATGTTATCTATTATGGGTTTTCTTGTTGGGCTTCGGCTCACAGATGCTCTGTGATGCAGGTAAGGGTAAGGAGAAGATCAACCTACCATGAGTACAGCAGGCGTGAGGCGGCGTGTACATGTTTGGCCAGCATGGCTGCCACGGCCAGTGGTTTTTGGGAGATGCTTGTAAATGAACCTAGATTTTGTCAGTTAGCCGACTTAGTACAGTTTTTATATTGTAAATGTTTCTAAGCTGTATTTCGGGATCCCTAGTGTAAACTTTTTATATTAATCTATGGAAACTACCATTTTCTCGAGTCTTTTCTTTGTTTATGGCTTAATTACACTGCTTGATTTTAAACCTCGATTAGCGAGTTAAAAGCACGTTTTAAACTCACTTAGTAACGGCTCTAAGGAAGTAGGGCATTACAGAGCTGCTGATATTCTGTTGTATTACCTTGTGATCTACTGTGAAGAATTTCTCTTTGTGGGGAGGAGAATATTTGGGTTGAGTCTCTTGAGATAATAGGCTGGTTTATTACTGATTGGAACGTGGGGTTGAAATTTTGTGGTATTCTTAGTACAGTTCCAGAGCTGTGGTGATATTTTCTTGGGTTTTTGTTGTGTTTCATTTTCGTTCTCATGCCGAAAGCTAAAGGTTCCAAGGCTCGACAGCCCAAGAAATTCCACTGTGATGAAGCTGAACAATGCTTCTGTTTACCGAGTTTTTCGGAAACGAATAACTAACAGAATAATAAAAAGATAAGAACTGTAGAAATGCTGAAATGTAACTAAACAAACAGTGTTTTTACGTGGTTCAGGCGTTAACAAGCCCTAGTCCACGAGTCGATGTTATTATACTTGGAAAAGGTTACAGTAAGATGGCGGGTGCACAAGAACTTCACACACTCACAGTGTTTCTCTCGGGTTCTCTTGAAGAAGATGAAGCTCGAGAGATTTTAGTAGAGTTTTTGCTATATGATTTTTTCGTTGTCCCTCTTCTTGTAAAATGAAGGGGTCTTTATAGCTAGGGTTTCGGATTAGGGTTTTTCTCTACGTACATGAGTCTTAATTACACCAGCCATAAATAGGGGATACAATTCCTGTAGTAGCATGGCTACAAGACACTATGTGGGTATATTTACGTGAAAGTATGGGGAACACACAAAGTCAGCCGTCTTTTCCAAGTTGTCAGCGGAACAGTAGGCGAAAAGGTACCCTTAGGCGTGCTGGGATGTGTGCGGCTTTGACCTGACGGGCGTGTCAGGCGGAATCCTGTGTCAGACGGATATCATTCCAAATATGCCTTCTCCCGGACTCGACCGTTCGGTTTTGTTCTGTGCGAGGCACGGAACTGTTTCCGCGGAGACCACTCGAAGAGCCTCTCCTGGAAGGGGCCTCCCCGAGGGGTATCCTTCGGGAGTCCGGGAGAGTCGACGAGTTTCCGTGTTGTGCTTGCTTGGAAGAGTAATCCGGATACTAAACAGGAGAGGCGAAGCCTTTCTGTCTATCCGCGAGCTCTGGTCACCTACCGTGAAAGACATCGATAATTCTGCTTCCCCGAGGACATCAATCTAAACGCTATCCGGAAATCTGGATAACATTTACCCCCCAAGGTCACGGAGCTTTGAGAGATCTGGGAGCTTGTACAGTCCTCCGGGTATTTCGGTCTTTTAGATTAGGCGAGGGGCCGCCTTCTGTGTTCCCGGAAGAGTTCCTTTTTCCCGCCTGAGTGTTAGTATGAAAAATAAAGGGAATTTCTTCTGTTTGAACTCAAGTACTCAAGTGCGGCGAGGACCACGTGTCATTCTGGGAATGGTTCTGCGACCAAGACGTGTGCGTGAGACGACTGGTTGAGTATGCGTGCGTCAGTCATCTGAGTAATGATTTGACGGTTTTTAATGGTACTCCAGGCCCGAGGTGGTGTAATGATGGGAAATAAATACTTTATTCCCATCCGAGGAGTCATAAATAGGATCGTCGCATCATCTCCAGCCGTTGGATCCGATGCACACGGAATGGGAAGATCGGGACCGTCCATTTGAGGAACTCGAAACGACTTCTTCCCTGCTATAAAAACGAGGGAAAGGACCTTTCTTCCTCTTTACGCTTTCAAATTTTCTATCTTTCGGACTTTCAGATTTCCAAACCTTCGAACTCTCAAGCTTCCCAGCTTCCGTTCCTCCGAACTTGCCACTTCTTTTGGTAAGGATCTGGAAACTTTTTCTTTTGATTTGGCAGTGGGTTTATTCGCCGAAGTTCCTGGTTTGAATCGTCGTTCGTTTTTGCAGCTTTTACTTCTCGCGATCGTGCTGGGCAGTGATCCAGTTACTCCTTCAACCTCCAACTACCCGAATATCAGTAAGTATTTCTACTTTGCTCTTTCCTCCCAGATCTTAGGTTGTTGGTAGTTGTTAGAGTAGAGGTTTCTGCCATTATCGCTTATGTGCATGCGTGAATAGGGCTTTGGTAGGCATGTGATTGATGTGAATCGATAAGTAGCCTTTTCTGCATGCTTTGGCGACTTGCGTTTGGAAAGTCGTCCCTTGTTTTGCTGTTTTAGGGCATAAGCATGAACGCCTTTAGGGTGTCTTTCTCTGGAAAAGCACTTCTTTTGGTGGGCTTAGGCTCGGAGTCTGAGTCTGGTTCCTTGCTGCCCTTCGGGTGGCATGGTGCCAATCACTCGGTAAGCTCGGTGGGAGCCTCTCCAAGCAGTTTTCGGGGAGGGTCTCCCCGACGCCTTTGATACCACTAGAGTATGACAAGGGTGCTGACTGCTTAGAGTGTTTTCTTCTTTCTTTCTTTTGTCCAGTGACGAACATCTCAAAGGAACAACTCCTTGCTGTGGGGGAGGCTGATTCTGCCCAAGAGAAGGGCTCTCCTGTCGCTGGTGGAAAGGGGAAAGGAAAGGCGAAAGTGGTCGCGGCTAGCGCACCGACCTCCAATAGTTCTATCTGGGAGATGGACCAAAAGCCGAACCTTTTCAGGAATTATGGCATGCTGGAGCTGTATTCCTCAGAGGCAGGCCTGAAGAACATCCAAGGTCTGATGTGGCACCGTCTGTCGATGCTGGGCGAGTCAGCTAGCCAGAGTCACGAGGGCTTTGGTGCCTGGAGCTGGGCACACATAGTGTGTGGGGCGCACTTGCCTCTAAGGAGCTACTTCGCCAATTTCTGTGTGAAGGCGGGGATTGCCCCCTTCCAGTTGATTCCTCCCAGCTACAAGCTCTTAGCAGGGTGGTTCATCTTTTGCAAGTCCCGGAGACTGGAAGCTCCTACCCCGGAGGAGGTGCTGTACTTTTACGGGTTGAAGTCTCAGCCTATGAGGGGTCATTCAGACAAGGTGGGGTTTTACAGGCTGGAAAGGCACCCGGACGTGATGTGCCCCACTTGTCATACTGCGAGGGTTCCAGACCTCCGGGAATACTGGTTCCTGACGACTGGCTTCCCGCTGAAGAGGGTGCCAGCCCTATCTTTGGACTTCAAAATCCCTGGTAAGTGCTCCTTCCTCTCTTTTTCAACTTTGTTTCTTTGCGTTTGATTTTCCTTTTGGGAGGATCTCTAACGCTTGTATTTGATTTTTGCAGAAGTCATTCCGCGGACACCTCGCTGCGCGGAGATGATAAGGAGGTCCAAGTTCTACGAAGGGCTTTCTGAGGAAGAGTTGAAAGTGGAGGGACTTGTGACCTCCGAATCGTTGAGGGAGTATGGGTTACTTGCCTCCTTCCAAAACATCGAGCCAGTGAGTGGCAGGGGGCAAACTCAGGTGTCAGCTGACATCCGGGAGCAGATTGCCCTAGAGCTGTCTAAGGTGATCACCCAAGCAGCCCGGGACGAAAATACCTTATCTCCTAGTTGGGCGGAGAGGTTCCCCGACCCCCAGCCGGAGGAAGAGGAGATCGAGGCTCGCCACGCCGCGGCTTACCCTAACGAAGGGGCTCCGGGGGCCAGTACCTCCGGCAGAGGTAAGACTAGTTTTCGATTGATCCACACCCCCAGCCTGTCTGAGGTTTCCCGGACCTCTCAGATGGGGTTTGATCCCCGTTTCCTTAGGCTAGATCCGCGTAGGATACCCTTCGACAGATATTGCGATAGGGTAGATGAGCTCCTCTGGTGTTTGAGTGACGGTAGTCTGCCAGAAGGTGTCATCTTGGTTGACCCTTCTTCTCTCAGCATGTCATTCCCGGACTTCAAGGAGTACGGGAGCTTCCTGGAGCAGGAAGCGATGTTTTGTTTTGCTCGGGGGAGGCCATCCACGTTCCTCGTGCATGGTCGTCCCTTTCAAACTTTTCTTTTTCTTGTTTCTTGTTCCTTGCTGGCGGGCTTGCTTGTGCTTTTATGTTGTTGATTGTCTTGTCTTCCGCTTATCTTCTTTCTCATTGCGTGTTGGTTCGTTAACCTTGCTTTGTACGTTTCTTGTAGAGTATCCTGAAGCTAAGATGTTGGGGAGGGTTACTTTGCTCATTAAGAAGGCTGCCACCAGCCAAGACCCGTCCACGGGGAAAGGACGGAAGACCAAGGCTGGTAGGGGAGGTAAAGCTGCCTCCCCCAAGAAGACAAGTGGCGAGGCGCAAGCGTCTCCAAGGGTAGAGAAGTCTCCTGCTGACGGGCCTTCCGAGACTATGATGGTCTCGAGTAGCAGCAGCGACGGGGAAGGGCTTGTGTTCCCCGTGAGGACAACTGGGGTGAGCAAGAGTCCCGGAGAAGATGCTGAGGGCGCTAAGAACAAACGCCTTAGACACTCTTCTCCCGGTCGAAGGCAACAACAACAGCAACGTCAGCAACCACAACTACAACAACAGCAGCAACAAGAACAAGAGAGACAATCACCAACGCCGCAGCAGCAGCGACAACAACATCCAAACCAGCAGCAGCAACAAGGGCAATTACTTCTGCTGCCGCAGCAGCAAAAGCAACAGACCGGGGCCTTAATACCCCGTCTGCCTCCTCCTCCGGTTCAAAGGGGGTCCACCCTTCCGGGGTCTCCTTCTTCTCAGACAACCAATCTTCCCCTTCCTGGCCTGAAGTTCCACTTTCCGCGGAAGCCAACCAGTTTCCTCGCTGCCCTCCTGGAGGGTGTAAGACGGGCCGATAGTTTTTTGAAGAGGCGGTTAGAGGCGGAGAAGGCTGTTACTCAGGGAAGGGCAGATAACTTGTCTGCCGTGAAGAGAGCTGAGCTGGCCGAGGGGGTGAGATCTCTTCACCCTGCCGGAGCGGTTTTGGATGGTCCAGCCTTGGAGAAGAGGTTGGTGCCTAGGCTCGGACGTGCATTGGCGCCGTTCGGAGCTGAGATGATGGAGGACATGGCCCTGAGCTTATGCGAGCTCAATTCTGAGAAATGGGCCATCAGTAGCAGTAAGGATCCGCTGTTACTGACACACGCTGTGAAGCAGCAACTATCCGGGGTAAGCCGTCAGTTGTTATTTTTTTGGGATCATCTGTCTTTTTGTCCGGCTTTAGCTCATTCTGTTGTCTTTCCTTACAGGCCTCTATGATCGCGGAACGCTCGTTCCGGGAGGTTGGTGCAGTTCTGGTTCAACTGTAGGAGAGCCAGCTGGCTCGCCAGGCCTTGGAGGCGGAGAAGCAGAAACTGACCCAACAGGCCTTGGAGGCCTCGGAGAAGATTGATCAGGCCCGGCGCACGACTGAGGAAGAGGCGGACAAGAAATACCTTGCCAAATATCAAGAATACCGGGCCAAGGCAGAGAATGAGTTTAGACAGCGGTCGGATGGGATGAAGGCCAAAAACTCCAAGCTCCGGGAAGAGCTGTCCCAAGCCAAGGTGGAGAAGGATACCCTGGAGGCTCGCTTGCAATCAAAAAATGATCTCCTCCTTAAGCGGCAAGAGGAACATTCCACTCTTCAGAGTAAGCTGCACGAGGAGGAGCAACTCCATAAGAGGAGTAGGGATCTCGTGTCTATGCTGCAGTTGGGGCTCGCCGAGAAGGATAAAGAGATCGGGGCCTTGCAATTCACTGCCAGGGGACATGTGACCGAGAAGCAATCCGTGCTGAACCAAAATAGGGAGCAGCGCAAGGAGATTGATTCTCTTAAGGGGGAGCGGGATGCCTCCAAGGCCGAAATGGAAAAATTGAGGGCTCAACTAACTGTCGCGGAAGCACAGCTGGCAACCTCCGAGGCGGAGCGCTTGAAGGAGAAGGAGGATGCTGAGGTGATACTGAACAGGACGATTAATATATCGCATGTGGTCCTCATGCATCAACTCTGGAAAGTGAACCCGGAGGTATTAGGCTATCTGGGAGATGATGCCGAAGCCATGAGGGAGAAGCTACTCGTGTGGGATCAGGGCTCAGAGGCGTACGTCCAAACTTACAACATTGACGAACGCGCTGAAGCTCCTGAGGCGGGAGATCCCGGAGAGGCGGGGACCTCTGAACCTTCTCATGACCAAGTTCCGCCTTCCAATGAGCCGACTCCGCCAGCCTCGGTTGAAACCGATGCCCCTGAAGCTGCGGTCGCGGAAGCTGTAGTTACCCCCAATGCTTGAAGGGGTTTTATCTTTAATTATTTTTCATTTTGAGTTTTTCATTGCGGACATTTTTGCCATAATCATAGCATTCTCCTTTCTTTTCTGCCGAGTTCTTTATTTATCTTTGTGCTTAGGGTAGACATTTATACGGTAGAAACTGTTGTAGGGGCGTATGGGGTTTTGGTTCCAACGGCCAAAACCTATGCACTTCCCACTTGAAGCTTTAACGGATGATGTCTTTTCCCACGTAGTTTCTAGGTTACGAAGGTTTCCTGGTTCCAACGGCCAGGCTCCTTTCACCGTATTTTAGCTTTCCTGAGGCAAATAGCCAATCCCGGGACTTGTAGTTACACGGTTCGCTGGGATTGCTAAGGTGAGTCGTTCCATTGTTTGGAACGGGAGTTCTTTTGGTGAGCGTCGCTAGACTTAAGGTTAGATCTTTGCGAAGCAAAACTAACTGTTGTTGCGAACCTCATGGTGGCTGACTTCAGGGATCTGGCATGGAGCCCTGCGAGGCAAGGCTCATTGCTGTCGTGGAAATCGCCACGCCCACCAGGTGTGATCCTGGAGCAGGGGCTTTGCGAAGCAAGGCCGGCTGTGAGTGGGGGATCGAGCATGTCTGCTTCTGGAGCTGAAACTTGCAATGGCCATGGAGCTTGCCATGCATTATTTTGTGAGATCCGGATTTGGAGCCTGCGAAGCGAGGCTTACAACGGTCGCGGATCTTGCCATCTTTCGCCTCGCGGGACCCGGAGCTGGAGCTTGCGATGCAGAGCTTTACAGCGATCACGGGTCTTGCCATCTTTCGCCTTGCGGGACCCGGAGCTGGAGCTTGCGAAGCAAAGCTCTACAGTGCTCGCGGATCTTGCCATCTTTCGCCTTGCGGGACCCGGAGCTGGAGCTTGCGAAGCAAAGCTCCACAGCGCTCGCGGATCTTGCCATCTTTCGCCTTCCGAGACCCGGAGCTGGAGCTTGCGAAGCAAAGCTCTACAGCGATCGCGGAGAATTCTGCAAAGGACCTGTCAGGGAGTTGGGGGTGTTTTGGCGTAGCTCTATGAACGTGCCTCATCCCCCAGTCCCGTCCATCGCTGGGCTACACAGGAGATAATTTTCATGATACATAATGGCAGGCATTTCCATGGAAATTTTCTTATAAGCACATAATGCACATAATGCACATATGACACGTAATGCAAGCATGTTCATGGCAACAAATAAACCTAAGCTTAACAATTTAAACATTTCATACAATTTAAAAATTTCAAACACAATGCTAGCACATAAGTGGTGTTCTGTGTACGTTTTGTTCAAGGGGCGTATGGCTATGCCTTAGCCATGTATACCCCCCAAGTGAGCGTGGGGTCCGGACGTCTCCGGACCGCATGGTCACTTGTTAAAACGCAGCTTTGAACACAGGGATAAAAAGTGCAGTAAAAGCGGAGTGAATCTCTCCGTGTTTCATTAAATTAGCCTGCTAGGCGTGAGTTTTACAACAAGGAGGATTATTTCCACATTTTTCACTTTTGCTAATTTCACCAAGGACTTCCGACTGGATGGTCCGGGGCCTACTGGTAGGATCCGCTGTTACTGACACACGCTGTGAAGCAGCAACTATCCGGGGTCTCTAGGCGCGCGGGACTCTAGATCCGTCGAGTCTCTTTAAGTGATACGTCCCATGGCCCACTTTTTCTTGGACTTCGTAGGGGCCTTCCCAGTTGGGTCCGAGGACTCCTACTCCCGGATCCTGCGTAGCAGGAAATACTCTCCGTAGGACAAGATCCCCAACTTCGAATGTACGGCTCTGGACTCTCGTGTTAAAGTGTCGGGCTATCTTGCCTTGGTACATTTTTAGTTGGACCTGCGACTGCTCCCGGAGCTCTTCGATCATGTCCAAGGACTCCTGGAGAAGGGCATGGTTCCGGGTAGGATCGTAGGTATCTTGCCTGTGAGAGGGGATCATAGCTTCTACTGGGATGACGGCCTCGCAACCGAAGGTCATGGAATAAGGCGTGTGCCCCGTCGATGTTCTCTCTGTTGTGCGATAGGCCCAAAGTACTCGCGGAAGTTCTTCCGGCCAGTGAGCCTTGCAGGCTTGGAGTTTTTTCTTCAACGTGGTCTTTAATATTTTGTTTACAGCTTCCACTTGCCCATTAGCCTGGGGTCTGGCGACTGCGGAAAAGCTTTTGATAATTCCATGCGAAGCACAGAAGTTCGTGAAGTGTTCACTGTCAAACTGCTTTCCGTTGTCGGACACAATTTTTCGTGGAAGCCCAAAACGACACACTATATTCCTGATGACAAAGTCCAGTGCTTTTTTAGATGTGACCGTGTTCATAGGTTCAGCTTCAGCCCATTTGGTGAAGTAGTCTACCGCGACTATGGCGTACTTCACTCCACCCTTTCTAGTTGGGAGGGAACCTACTAGGTCAATGCCCCAAACGGCGAACGGCCAGGGGCTGGTCATTAGGGTAATTTCTGTAGGTGGCGCTCGCGGAACCTTAGCGTACCTCTGGCACTGCTCACATTTCCTGACATAATCCACACAATCCTTCTTCATGGTGGGCCAGAAGTATCCTTGTCGAAGGATCTTTTTGGAGAGGCTCAGCCCGGAGGTATGATCGCCACAGAAGCCTCCGTGAATCTCATGGATGATGGTGCTGACTTCGGTTCCGGCAACACACCTAAGGAAGGGTATGGACAACCCCCTGCGGTAAAGCTTTCCATCCATAACCACGTATCGGGGAGCTTGATATTGGAGCTTCCTTGCGTCAGCTTTATCAGTGGGGAGCTCTCCGGTGGTGAGAAATCTGAGGATGGGTCCTATCCAAGAGTGGGAATGGTCGATGATGGCGTTTACCCTTCGTGTCTCAGTACTGGGGGCTTCTAAGTGCCCGATGGGGACTAAGCCATACTGTTCAATCTCCGGGTCCGTTGCAAGCTTGGCCAGCGTGTCCGCGAGTGAGTTCTGGTCCCGGGGGACCTGGCGGATTTGGTAGCCTTTGAAATGTGCAGTAGGTCGCGGGAGAGAGACACGTAGGCAGCCATCCTTTCGCCTTTCGTCTGGTATTCCCCGGATATTTGGTTTACCACAAGTAGGGAGTCGCTGTATACTTCAATTTTTTGGGCTCCAACTTCTCTGGCCAGTCGTAACCCAGCTATCATGGCTTCGTGTTCTGCCTCGTTGTTGGATGCTGGGAACGCGAAACGGATGGCACTCTGGAGCTGATGCCCTTGGGGAGATAGTAGGATGACCCCCGCCCCAGCTCCTTTTTCATTTGAGGCTCCGTCTACATAGACCTTCCAGGTGGGAAGTTCCGGGACAGGATCTTCCGGGAGGTCATTCATTCCCGAGCATCCCACAATAAAGTCCGCGAGAGCTTGACCTTTTATGGAAACACGTGGTTGGTAGTGGACGTCGAACTGGCTCAGTTCCATGGCCCACTTAAGCAATCTTCCAGAAGACTCGGGCTTCTGCAGGACTTGTCGGAGAGGGTGGTTGGTGAGTACTTTGATGGTGTGCGCCTGGAAATATGGCCTCAACTTCCGTGAAGCTATTAGCAAGCAGAGGGAGAGTTTCTCGATCATTTAATATCTGGACTCGGCGTCCAATAACCTCTTGCTTACGTAATACACAGGGAGCTGGATACGGCCATCTTCCCGGACGAGAGCGGCACTCACTGCGTGCTCAGTCACAGCTAAGTATAAGAACAACGCCTCTCCTTCGACAGGTTTGGACAGAATGGGAGCTCGGGTTAAATGTTCTTTGAGGTGTTGGAAGGCTGCTTCGCATTCGGGGGTCCACTCGAACTTCTTGTTTCCTCGCAACACATTGAAGAAGGGGATACACTTGTCTGTGGCCTTGGATACGAAGCGGCTGAGAGCAGCTATCCTTCCGGTAACGCTCTGGACATCCTTATGTTTCCGGGGGGAAGGCATATCTATGAACGCCTTTATTTTCTCAGGGTTGGCTTCCACTCCGCGGGAGCTGACAATGAAACCGAGGAACTTCCCAGACGAGACCCCGAAAGTACATTTCTTTGGATTTAGTTTCATCCCGTACTTTCGGATCACGGCGAAAGCTTCCTCAAGGTCGTCACTGTGGTCCCCGGAGGTCTTGGACTTTACCAACATGTCGTCCACGTACACCTCCATGTTCCTCCCCAGTTGGTCCTTGAACATTCTGTTTACCAGACGCTGGTACGTCGCTCCAGCATTCTTCAAACCGAAAGGCATGACCACGTAACAGTAGACACCCTTGTCCGTGAGGAAGCTGGTGTGTTCCTGGTCCGCGACATGCATCTTGATCTGGTTGTATCCAGAGTACGCATCCATGAAGGATAAGAGTTCGTACCCGGAAGTAGCGTCTACCATCTGATCAATTCATGGAAGAGGGAAACAATCTTTTGGGCAGGCCTTGTTTAGGTCCGTGAAGTCAATGCACATTCTCCAGGACCCATCGGGTTTCGGGACCAGAACTGGGTTGGCCAACCACACGGGATAGTGCGACTCCTGGAGAAAGCCTATGGACATCAATTTGTCCACTTCAGCTTTGACGGCTTCGGCTCTCACTGGGTCCAGCGGCCTCCTCTTTTGGTGAATTGGAGTTGCAGACGGGTCTATGTTGAGTGCATGGCACGCAACATTGGGATTAATCCCCATCATATCAGCGTGGCACCATGCCAGGATATCCTGATTATCCTTCACAGTGGCCACGATCTTATCTCGAATGGCCGACGGCAGGTTTTTCCCCACCTGAATGACTTTGGTGGGTTCTCCCGGGTTGAGGATCACCTCTTCGACTTCCTCCATCGGCTCTATTGCTTTCTCGATTCCCACTCTTGGGTCGAGTTCATCAAAATATGCCTCCTGAGCACCCCCAGTTTCTGGTAATTCTTCCGCCAAAGGAATGGCAGCAAACGTCTCTTGGACCGTGTAGACGGATCGGACGGAGACGTTATAACAGCTCCGTGCACTTCTTTGGTCTCCTCGGAGGGTGCCAATACGCCCATCGTCGCATGGAAACTTTAAACATAAGTGGCGTATCGAGGTTATGGCCCCACAATCGATCAGGACCGGTCGGCCTAAGATGGCATTATACGCCGTGGGGCAGTCGACCACCACGAATGTGCTATGCTTGAAGGTACAAGCGTCGCTTTCTCCTCTGAGGGTGACTGGAAGTTGAATTTTGCCTAATGGCATGAGTGCGTCCCCATTGAACCCTTGAAGCTGGATGGGGCATGGGGCCAGGTCTGTCTCGGTCAATCCGATCGCGTGGAAGGCCGCTTTGAAGAGGATGTTTACGGAGCTTCCGTTATCGACCAAGATCCGCGAGACCTTCTTATTGGCAATCTGGGCTTCCACCACGAGGGGATCGTTGTGGGGGAAGTGCACATGTCGAGCATCGTCCTCTGTGAAGGTGATGGGAAGATCCATCATTCGGGGACGTTGAGCAGGTGATTGAACCAAGGCGCACATCTCCTTGGCGTGTTCTAACTCCCTCAAGTACCTCTTCTGGGAGTTGCGGGTACTTCCGGCAAGGTGCGGTCCTCCGGAAATGGTGGCTACGTGTCCGTCAACGGGTGGCGGAGCAAGGCCGGGCGGATATCGGTTGCCTGGTCCTGGAGCCAACAAGGCAATGGGCGCCGGAGCGGGTGGAGCAGGAAGTGCTGGGAACTGAGACCCGGGAGCTTGGGGGTGACCGGCTCCAGGAGCGCTAGCGGCCCCCCTCTGTCCCGGGGAATATACAGCTCCGTGACCTACCCCCTGTCCGGGATAGATAATGGGTATCCTCACCCACTGACCGAGGTGTCCCGCTCTTGCCAGGGACTCGATTTCATCCTTCAGCTGAAGGCACTCATTCGTGGTGTGCCCCACGTCTCCGTGGAACTCACACCTCTTATTGGAGTCTCGCGGACGCCTTCCTCCGTGAGACACTTTCGGGGGCTTCCTGTAGTTGACCATATTACAGGTCGCCCGATAGACATTCTCTCGTGAGTCTATCAAACTGGTATATTCCGTGAACTTGGGCTCATAGTCCTTCCGGGGTTTCTTTGAATGGTCTCCCCGGTTGGAGTTTCTTCCGCTTCGTTTGCTCCGCGATTGGCTCAAATTTCGTTCTGGGGCTTCCGCTTGCGGCTGCGGCATGCCAGGAGCGATACTACATCCGGTTTGTACTGCTCCGTACCCAGAGAAATGGGTTTGACTTGGCGTCTGAGCAGACACGGAAGGCCCATACACACTTGGAGTGAATCGGGCTCCTGGAAGCGTGAGGGCTGGTGCGGGAGCTTGCGAAGCAAAGCTCGGCGCAGTCACGGAAGGCGTTGGAGCCGGGGGAACTCCAAAGGCCTGCTGGTAGGCATCCTCAAGATTGATGATTCCCTGAGCTTTTGACATGAATTCGGACAGCGTTTATGCCCGCCTCCTTTGCATTTCCCCCCATAGCAGGGAGCCGACAGTAAGGCCCGATTGAAGGGCGATCAGTTTCATGTCATCGCTGACCTTGGTTTTTGCAGCAGCTTCCATCATTCTCTGAATGAAAGCTTTGAGGTTCTCAGTGGGTTGCTGCTTGATGTTGGTTAGGGAACCAACCTCCATGTCGTGGTCGCGGGCAGCAATAAACTGCCTCCTAAACGCGGACTGTAGCTCCTTCCAACTGTGGATCGATCCGGGAGCTAATCTTTTCCACCAGTCCTCCGCGGACTTGGTAAGGGTGAGTGAGAAGCACATGCATTTGGCATCCTCACTGACACGCGCCACTTGTATTTAGCTAGGTGTGTACGCGGGTCTGTCCTCCCATCATATAATTCTATGTGAGGCATTTTGAAGTTATCCGGGAGGGAAGTTTCCGCGATCCTCCGAATACATGGTTCCGGGTCTTCATCCTCAGAGTCTGACAGGGCCCCACTTTGCTTCCGCACCAGCTTGGTCAAGGCCGCAATCTGCTCCTCGAGCCTCTTCGTATCACTCTCCGGGAGGTCACGTCCCCGGAGCTTGTCATTAATATGATTTCGGAGGTCATCTCCGCGAGGCCGGGCCTTTTCTCCTTTGGCCTTTTCATACTTGGCCTCCAACCTTCTTCTTAGGTCCACCGTGGACCAGCTATCCTCGGAGTGCGAGTTCGCAGCCCGACCGTCCTGGTTGACGGAATCACTGGGGCGGTTGTTCCTTCCCCTAGGCCTGGGTGCCTTAGCACCGGGCCTTTTAGGCACAGAGTGCCCCCTTGGGGCTGAAGGACGTCTGGGCTTAGGAGCGCCAGAGACCTTCTACGCGCGGGGGGGGGCAGTCGGCCTGGTGATTCACGCCTTTAGGAGGTGCAGGGGCGTCAGCGCGCACAGGCTCTCCAACTTTTTCTTTGCCCTTGTTAGGGGTGGCTTTGGATGGTCCAGCAGCGGCTGGATCCGGCATGGGGGCATCAGCACCACCTAAAACGGAGGCATCCTCGTCCGAGTCGCCTAGGTCTCCGAACTTACTTTGGAGGCGCTCCATCATGCGTTGCATTCTTTCGGAGACGCGCTCCTGCTCAGCAAGCTTGGCCTTGGTGGCCACCAGTTCTTCGGCTACTTGGACCAGTTCTGGGTCCTTCTCATAGTAGCAGCCGTCCTTGTAATAACCGTCTTGGACATACTCTTCTTCGTCTTCTAAGTATGTTGTATCTTCGGTACTGACCCGATCCTGGCGGGATGTCGGGTCTTCACCTTGGTAGTCCAAGGGTTCGCTTTGCACCACATCTTCCATCACGGTATCGGGGTTGACCGTAGCATTTTTGTCAACAGCGGATTTTCTCGTAGTCACCATCTCTTTAGCACGAAGTGAATACAAAAAACGTACATAGAAAAAGAGCTGACTAACAACTTCCTACAGCTCTCAATGAAAGCACCAAAATGTTTACCGAGTTTTTCGGAAACGAATAACTAACAGAATAATAAAAAGATAAGAACTGTAGAAATGCTGAAATGTAACTAAACAAACAGTGTTTTTACGTGGTTCAGGCGTTAACAAGCCCTAGTCCACGAGTCGATGTTATTATACTTGGAAAAGGTTACAGTAAGATGGCGGGTGCACAAGAACTTCACACACTCACAGTGTTTCTCTCGGGTTCTCTTGAAGAAGATGAAGCTCGAGAGATTTTAGTAGAGTTTTTGCTATATGATTTTTTCGTTGTCCCTCTTCTTGTAAAATGAAGGGGTCTTTATAGCTAGGGTTTCGGATTAGGGTTTTTCTCTACGTACATGAGTCTTAATTACACCAGCCATAAATAGGGGATACAATTCCTGTAGTAGCATGGCTACAAGACACTATGTGGGTATATTTACGTGAAAGTATGGGGAACACACAAAGTCAGCCGTCTTTTCCAAGTTGTCAGCGGAACAGTAGGCGAAAAGGTACCCTTAGGCGTGCTGGGATGTGTGCGGCTTTGACCTGACGGGCGTGTCAGGCAGAATCCTGTGTCAGACGGATATCATTCCAAATATGCCTTCTCCCGGACTCGACCGTTCTGTTTTGTTCTGTGCGAGGCACGGAACTATTTCCGCGGAGACCACTCGAAGAGCCTCTCCTGGAAGGGGCCTCCCCGAGGGGTATCCTTCGGGAGTCCGGGAGAGTCGACGAGTTTCCGTGTTGTGCTTGCTTGGAAGAGTAATCCGGATACTAAACAGGAGAGGCGAAGCCTTTCTGTCTATCCGCGAGCTCTGGTCACCTACCGTGAAAGACATCGATAATTCTGCTTCCCCGAGGACATCAATCTAAACGCTATCCGGAAATCTGGATAACAGCTTCCATGATTTGTTTTCCACTAAACAGTTGATGTGTGAAAGAGGTTTTCGGGTTTCTAGCTCTAATTCAGAAGCCTTGCCGGATTATGTCGCCAATGTGATAGCTCAAAAAAATTGGACAGCTTTTTGTCAACAACAAGCTAATCCCGATGAAGACGTGGTTCGCGAGTTCTATGCTAGTCTGATTTCATCAGACCAAGTGACTGTTATGGTGCAAACAGCTTGTCCTGTTCTCCGCTGCCTCCATTAACCAACTATTCAGATTAGAGGATATGGAAGATGACTATTCAGCATTCTTAGATAATGAGGACCAGGGACTGAGATCCCAAGTACTGAACGTCATCGCTTTTCCTGGCAGCAAGTGGAAAATTCTTCAAGAAGGAGCTCATAAGTGCAAGCATGGCGATTTGAACCCCGCTGCTTCAATCTGGTTTTATTTCATTCGGTACAGCTTCATGCCTACAACCCATACCACCTACTTGTCGTTCTCGCGCTCTCTGCTCCTTTAATGTTTATTGGATGGCAAAACAATCAATGTGGGGCGCATTCTTGAGCAACAAATCTGGGAGCGCTCGCAGAAACGTGCTGGAGACTTATTCTTGCCATGCTTGATCTCTAACTTATGTTTGGCAGCAGGGGTGCCCTTGACTACTTCTGTTGGTCCCAGTCTCCGTAAGGACATTAGTCCTGCTTGCATTTAGAAACTCCTTCATCTGAGTAGTCACTCTACTTCAGCGCCAGCCTCCTCCAGTTCGGCCCCTAGTGTTGGTCCATCGAACACTCAAGTGATGGACCTGATGCATACCATCCATGCCCATCAGCAGGCCTATTGGAAGTATGCTAAGGTGCGAGATGAATCCTTTCGGGATGCGCTGGAGAGACAATTTCCTGACGCCTTGCGCACTTAGTTTCCGTTCCCCGAGCATATTCTGAACCCTCAAGACGTGTTTGGCAGTCAAGAGAGCGATGATTCTGATGAGGAAGTTGCTACGAGCAGCGACTAGTGTGGGAGGGAGTTTTTCTTGACCCCTTTTGTTAATGCACTTTTTGTTGTTTTGCTTTATCTATTTTGCTCTTTGTTTTCTGTTCTGTTTTGTCATTGTCATTTGTCTTGTTAGTGTTTGGCAGCAATGAGGACATTGCTTTCCTCTAAGTTTGGGGGGAGGGGGGGGGGGGGGGAGTGTGTTTGATTTGCTGTTTCTATTTTACTTTATGTTATTTTCTTAATATCTATGTGTGGATTAAGTGTAGTTTGTCTAGAGTCTAGAGTTAAATGGAATCAATGAAATGTTGTGTTGTGCCAAAGTTTGGGGGTTGCTCGATGATAAAAATTCGAAAAAACAAAAAAAAATGATGTATTATGGTAACATTTATGGTAAAGAGGACAAAAAGACAAAAAATGAATTAAAGGAAGATAAGAGAGGCCCACGTGACCATAGGGGAGGAAGTGACCTAGACCAAACGATGTCTTCTTTTCCAATTAGGGATATACAGTTGATAGACAGAAAAAGAAAAGTCCCAGCCACCTGTGCAAGGGAGGAACACCCATTTTGGCAGCCATTAAAAGAGGAAAGAAGGAAAGAGAGAGAGGATTTTAAGGAAGAAGACAAAAAGAGAAGGGTTATTTGGGGGACACTCCTTCATATTCTTGGCTTGTGTTTCTTTCCCTTCTCTCTTGGAACTTAATTCTTTTTTTCTTTGTTGCATTTATTTTGATTATGGATAATTACCAGCTGGGTTACTTTGTGTTTAAAGTTATGAACTAATTCTCTTAAAGTTAGGATAATTAAGGAACCTTGTTATGCAATTGTGGAACTTTGCTATTGATGCTTAATGCTAATTGAGGTTTATTCATTCAAGTAATTTTCATGCTTAATATTTACTATTGCTTAATCACCTTTAGTAAATGATTGAAATAATTAAGATTGCTGAAAAGGATTTTAATTATTGGACAAAAGACTTGAATGGTGCAAGATTAATTTCTTTGATTTTAATTTTGTGAGGGTATAGACATATATCTTTGCCTTGCATAATCTAATAGAATTGGTGCTTGATATTAAATTCTTGAAATTACATTAACTTAGACATAAGAAATTTAATTAGAGAGTTAAACCTATTTGATTTCAACAGAAACTTATGGACGTGATTAGAATTCTTGATTAGTAAACTGTCAGCGTGCCACAGCATTTTCATAGCATTGCTTCTAGGAATTACAAAACAGGGGAATTAATTATCCTAGCTTGCCATTTCATTATCAACTGATTTTCCTATTGCATCCCATTAATTTAGACTTTAAATTCAGCTGTTACTTATTTTTAATTGCATATAAAAAAAAAAGCAACTTCCAATTTAATTTGAGTTTGGTTCTTGTATTTTTAATCATTTTGCTAAACTTTAATTTCACAATTTTAAGCTTAAAAACAATCCTTGTGGATACGATATTGGGTTCTGATCACCTTATTACTTGTTGACACTGTACACTTGCACTCACACTAAATTTTGCACAACAGTACCCAACAACTCTTTGTGCATCCATCTAAAACCTTACTGGCTAATCCAATTTCCATTCAGTCTAAATGATATATTCCAGGTGATATCCACCCAAAGTCTAGGCATCCCGTAGACGCAACCAAGTCCTTCCCTTCGAAATCTAGACATTATTACCATCTCTTGCAACCCATGGTTGTCCCTTATTTAATAGATTGGCTCTTACTCAGACTCATATCAAAACTCTCTTATGACGACTCAATCACTTTACTGTAAACCTTTTGCCATTCGTATTCCAATTCTTCTTTTGAAAGTTAACAACTCTTCCCCAGCAAGAACTATATCTCAAGCCCCATTGTATAACAACCTTGAGACATGTACTTTAAATCTGAATCTTTTCTGAGAGATATGCAGCACTGAATTTTTCCAGCTCATTATATAACAAAGAACGAGGACTAACTAGTTAATTGGTCACCTCTGAAGGACTATCTTTGTGCTCTGACTGTAACGAGGTAAACCAATCATCTGTTCTCTAATCTTAGGAAATCCGCCCTAACGTGCTTAACTATGCCATGTAGAAAACATGCCTTCACTTAGCATCCACCCAGATAGCGTCTCCTGCATCTAGTACATACTAAATAACTTTACCAGATCTCATCGCCGCTTTGGCGGTTATCCTGTAAACTATAACCCTTCCTGTCAAAATTAGGAGTAGCAGAACTATCAAGGGTCCTTCCTTTCTGGTTACCGGGCATCTGCCCTTACTTAATCCCGCAAATGGGAATACCATTACCCGTCCTTCTTGCCCTACAACATTCACACTCCAAATCTCATCTCTTATGTCTTTAATAACAAGGCCCTCCCTAATGCCCGAGCATAGATGAAAATTTCATGCACTAGAGCGACCCTGATGCTCTACGCCATCCCAGAGTTCAGTCCTTAAATAAATTTTTCTTTCCGGGCTACATCCACTTGCATCAAATCAGAAGCGGGTTAACCAACCCATCAAATTTATTGACATACTCTATCATTGTCTTACCATTCTGATCTGGATTCA
Source organism: Humulus lupulus (assembly GCF_963169125.1). Classification (NCBI taxonomy): domain Eukaryota; kingdom Viridiplantae; phylum Streptophyta; class Magnoliopsida; order Rosales; family Cannabaceae; genus Humulus; species Humulus lupulus. The sequence goes on along the minus strand of NC_084797.1, from coordinate 106,328,451 downwards.
TAAACTCATTAGCCTTCGCAGTCCAAACTGCATCACAGTAGTCTCTTTTATCAAATCACTGACTGAATTTCCTCCCAACCCATCATGACAACATTCCGGGTCTGGAGTACTATTTCCCACCACATCAGGGCATCGTCATACCGCATATGCATGGCGCAACTACTCTATCATGACCCACCATTCTCATATCCTCAAGGACGGAGTTAATCACACCCATCTATTGATCATTTCTTGAGCAAACCCAACCTCCCTCAGAAACTGGAGGATAATGCTTCTAAAGCCTTTCATACGATAACTCTTATCTATTTCCATCCTCAAATTCAACCAACATTGATGCCCTTACTGTCAATATATATGAAGCAGCATTTCCCCCAACGAAACCCGTTGTTTGAACCATCTAATCTCCTCATCCTGATCTAGAAGCCTTACTCACATACCAGCAAACATCTGCTGTGAATTCCAGGGCAGATAGGGTTTCGACCCTAACTATCATCTGCAACCCCCGTTCTAACAATACTAGGTCTAATTAACCATCTTGAGTACATACATTCTGAATGAGTCTGTAATCACCAACTTAAACCCTCAGCCCTGATGTTCATATCCAGAATCATCCCACGGGCAGGTCCAAACAATCACAATAATCACACGCACAATATACATATCGAAACACATATCTATCCCGACCTTGGTGATCGAGTAGGCTGCATATAAACACACCGCCCCTAAAGCTCTCCAACTCATGGCTGGTCTAGCTATCAACTCCCTTACCTGCATAACGTAGCACCCGTGAGCCAAGACCCAGCAAGAAAACCATAAACAACAAGCACATATAGCAGCAGTAGCATTCAATCAACTTTAATCCAATTGATTTAATTAGTCAATAGGGTACAAGAATTAAGCTAAACAATCGTAAACATGTATTCTAAAGCATACCTCTCAATCAGTAATACAAATGTTCAGGTGTCGGCACCCTTAGGTTGAGACCTCTATTTATTTAGCTGACCCCGGCTCGCTTAGGCCGAGTCCTCTGATCATTTAGCTGACCTCGGCTCACTTTGGCCGAGCTGCATCTAATACGCTTATCATCAACCCCAGCACCCTTAGGTCGTACTTCCATATTCCACATAACATATATACAACCCACAAAATGCATATATTCAATTACAGGGAATCTGAGTCCCAATGACAACCACATAGGTGTAGTTTTCTTACCATAGGTCCCGAGCAACAAGCATACAACAATTCCAAGCATGATCCCTAGTCCTGAGCCCTTGCAGCATAACCTAGTCACAATGCGATAGTGGATGACCATAAGATCCTAAACCATTTAAAAACTTTGGATTAAAATACTAGCCTTCGGGACCTCGATTTCTACTAAATCGGGTAGTAGAAATCGTCCCAAGCGCTTAAGTTTAGATCCCCGAGCCTCCCTGAGCCTTAATACAAACCTAGGCTAAAAGTGTCTAGGTGGGCAGTGACCTGGCCCTGAGGTTCGCAGCACACCTCAAGTCAGAGGCGCAGCCTCTGCATTTGAGGAGAAGCGGCCATGACTTGCACCCTAGGGTCATGATGCGCCTATAAATCAGCAAATCCTCCCAGGGCATTTGGGACACGCAGGTCGCGACGCCCATGAACTGGGTCGCATTGCGCCCCAGTGAACCCAGAATCCCTTGGCTTTTCTAGCATTTTTACCCAGCCAAAATTCCACCATAACTTCCAAAATAAATCTTGAAACTATAATTCAATCCTAGCATAACACCAATATGATTCCAATAACAAAACCCCAACTCAAGACACTCAAACTTCCATCCAAATTCGAATTCACAATCTTAAACCTTATAACTAAGAACAACTATAAAACCAAAACAAAGCACCATTGAAACAACAATCAAAACTCACCTTGGCTATGAACTACTCCCCCTAGCTGCAGTTATCCAACTTTTAGACCTTAAGTCTTCAGTTCCCAATCTTTCAGTCACCAATTCCCCTTAGCTTCCTCAAAGTTCCACCAAATTGAGAGAGAAGAAGAGAGGGTCAGTTAGGAGTGGTAAAGAAAATAGAGTGTTCTGGTTTATATAGATTTCTAAGTTATTAAGCCTATCCTTTTGCCAAATGACCACTATATCCCTGCTTAACAATCTCCCATCAAAGCCCCTCAAGGGAAAAACAACCTTTGTTTCCCATTTCCCTCTAATTCTCCAACAGTCTTATAAATTCCCAATTAATCCCGACATATCCAACTAATTACCAAATATTTAGCCATTACTCTATGAACCTCAAATATACACTAAGCTTCCCAAAATACCCTTACGCTCGCTCTGAGCCAGGTATTAAATCCCGCTATGACTATTCCGCTAATCCTCTCACTAGGATCGCTTCGAGCCGTATCCTGCGAATATATCCACATAATAATGTGGTCTCAATTATTTACTCACATATATTAACATTTATGCCCACAACGGGCCAATATTACAAATATGCCCCAACTATCAAGAATGGGACCACATGCATATTTAATACTCATAGACATGCATATAATCATGTACACATCATATATATCATGCATGCCACATAGTCACGCATTTAATCAGTTAATCACAAATATATCCAGTTATGCCCTCCTAGCACGCTAATCAAGGCACTAAACCCTATTAGCATTTTCGGGGCATGACAGTGCTAGTAAATCCTTCGCCTTGTTTAAATAACAACCATCTTGAGAACCCTAGCCTGATATTCTCCAATAATATGATTAACTACTAACTACGAGTCACTGTATATTTATAGTGACTTTATGGCCATATCCTTGGCTAGTCTTAATCTTGCGAGTAGAGCCTCATACTCGGCTTCATTGTTGGAGGTTGTAAAGTTGAATCTGATCACGCAGTGAAAAAGATGCCCCTCGGGGGTGATTAAGTTAGCCCTGCCCCCACGTTGTGCTCGTTAGAGGACCCATCTACAAACAATTTCCATGCATGGTTTGATTTTGATCATCAGTCTTTATTAACGGTTTGCTACCAGGGAGTCCAGTGAATTCAGCAACGAAATCTGCCAAGGCTTGTCCCTTTATGGTTGCTCGTGGTACATAGGAAATTTCAAAGTGCTCCAACTCAACTGCCTATTTTAATAGTCGACCAGCGGCTTCTGGTTTTTGTAAGACTGGCCGTAGTGGCTTGTCAGTAAGCACTATTATGGAGTGAGCTTGAAAGTAGGGTCGCAATTTTCTCGATGCTAGTATCAAGTAGTGAGCCATTTTCTCTATAAGCGGCTATCGTAATTCTGCTCCCACTAGCCTTTTGCTTACGTAGTATACTTCTTTTTGAATGTTATCTTCCTCTCTGATTAAAACAACACTAGCAGCATACTCTATTATGGCTAAGCAGATGTACAAAGTGTCTCATTCTACCAGCTTGGACAAAATGGGTTGTTGCGACATGTGGGCTTTGAGCGCCTGAAAAGCCTGTTTGCATTCCTCTGTCCATTCAAACTTTTGTTTCCTCTGAGTAGATTAAAAAATGGGACACACTTGTCTGTAGAATTAGATACAAATCTACTCAAGGCAGCAATTTTTCATGTCAGACTTTGCACTTCATTAACTTTGGTTGGTGACTGCATCTCTATTAGTGCTCGAATCTTTTTAGGATTGGCTTCGATTCCTCGCGAGTTTACTATGAATCCAAAAAAATTCATGATCCAACACAAAATGAACACTTTAGAGGATTTAGCTTCATTTGATATTTTTTTCAGGATGTTGAAGCATTCTTGTAGGTCCTTGATGTGTTCATCGACCTTTTTTTACTTGACCAGCATATCATCGACGTAGACCTCCATGTTGTTGCCGATCAACTCTTTGAACATGTGGTTGACTACTCGCTGGTAAGTCGCACCAGAATTTTTCAAACCGAAGGCCATTACTTTGTAGCAGTAAAGTCTCATATCTGTTTGAAAGCTAGTGTTATCTTCTTTCAGGTGGATGCATACTAATTTGATTATAACTGGAGTACACGTCCATGAATGATAAAACTTATGTCCTGATGTAGCATCAACCAGCTAGTCAATTCCTGGAAGTGGGAAACAATCCTTCGGGCAGGCTTTACTTAGGTCTGTGAAATCCACGCACATCCTCCACTTACCATTTTTCTTGGGAACTAGTACGGGATTAGAGACCCATGATGGATAAAACGCTACCCTGATGAATCCATTTTCCTTCAGCTTCTCAACTTCTTCCTTTAGGGCTTTAGATCTATCTTTATCAAGCAGCCTTCTTTTCTGTTCTACAGACGGATGATTTTTGTCTATATTCAAGACATGGCTAATTACTGCTAGGTCTATCCCAACCATATCTTTATGCAACCAGGCAAAGACCTCCTGGTGCCTCCTCAGAAACTCCATCAATTTATTTTTTATAGTTCTCTCTAAGTTTTTACCGACTTTCACAACCTTGGTCGGATCTTTCCTTTCAAGTTGGACCTCCTCCAGATCCTCCATAGGCCCAATGTTTTCTTCAAAATCCCCAAAGAGAGGATCCAAATCTCTATCCTCACTTTGGGCAACACCCTATTTGGTGACTTGTTCACCTGATTGGGCTTGCATCTCATTTACCACTAGCAACCTTTTTTCAACTCTGCTTCCTAATCCGCCTCTTCTTACCTTTGTGATCAAGGAATTGTAGCATTTTCTGGCTTCTCACTGGTTTTGCAACACGCACTCAATCCTGCATCAGTTGGAAACTTCATGGCCAAATGCCAAATCGAAGTTATGGCTCACAGATCGATGAGTATGGGCCTTCCGATCACAGCATTATATGTGGACAGACAATCAACTACTATAAAAGTAGGGAGCAATGTCATGTTCGCAGGTGAAGTTCCTACTGTGACTGGGAGTCTGGTCGACCTTGTTAGTGCTAGCCCTTCACCAAAAAAACCATGGATGGTTTGGTTGCATGACTCTAAATTTTGCACTGAAAATTTCATTCTTTCTAGTAAGACTTGTACAAAATGTTGACTGAGCTTCCTGTATCCACCAACACTCGTTTTACCAACATGTTGGCGATTTAAACTATTACGACCAGAGGATCTAAGTGGGGAAATCGGACATGTTGTGCGTCTAGCTCGAAGAAAGTTCTCTCCTTGACGTTTAGCATTTCGATGTCATGATCGTGACATAGGATTCTGGCATATCTCTCCCTCGCCTTACCACTGTCACCTAATATATGTGGTCCTCCGTAGATGGTCAACAATGTACCAGTGACAGGAGTTGGCTGTAGAGGAGGCGAGCATTGGCATACAGGTGCCTGCTTATTGCCAATGTGAGCCTCCTGCTGAAAACTTCCCCTGTTCACACATATCTCCTCAGATGTCCTTGTCGAATAAGGAACTCGATCTCATCCTTGAGCTGGTTACACTCATTTGTATCATGGCTATAGTCATTGTAAAATTGACAAAACTTGGTCGTATCCCTTTTGAATATGTCTTTCTTGATCAGGGTTGGTCGCCTAAAAGGAACAGTGGTATGACTGGCCTGATACACTTTAGCTCGGCTATCGACCAGGGTAGTGTAATTGGTTAACCTTGGTTCAAATCTGTTTTGTTTTGGGCACTTGCAATTAGATGTCACTGGTTCAGTGTTCGCCCTTTTTCCCCCATTCTTACCGTTACCTTTGCCATTGTCATTGGGTTTACCAGACCCATTGGCGACTGTGGTCAGATCTTCTTTCTTACCCTGGTCGTCCTTTTGGGACTTTCCTTCATTGGCAATGGCCTCCTCGAGTTTGATATATTTGTCTGCTCGATCTATAAATTCCTTAGTGCTTTTGACTCCATTCATTCGCAGACTACTCTAGAGAGGAGAATGGTGTAATGCCCCAAATTCAGAACTGGGAGCCTTTAGAAACTTTAAAGGTTCCTCGAGTAACACTCAAAAACGGGACTTTGAAGGAACATGGTAGCGCCCCAAGTCAAAAACCCTTAAAAACACATAAAACGGGACTTTGAAGGAACAGGGTAGCGCTACAGCGCTGACCCCTAGCGCCCCAGCACTATTCTCAGAACCCCCCAACACGCCCATTTTCCTCCTGAGTAGCGCTGTAGCGCCCTAGGGTGGGCGCTACAGCGCTACCTCCAGACCAGAAATCCCCTAAACCGGCCTTCTTCATCTCCTTCGATTCTAACTTGTTTCCCACACTTCCAATTCCCACTCTTGGTGCCAAATGAACCCAAAAACCATCCCAACATACCTTAAACACCCTAACCATAGGAACCCTAGCCAAAACTCCCAGAAAAACCAAGACCTCAACCTAGAAATCTCAACTGCAAAACAGAACCAAAACAGGGCAAACCAGAGAATTCTATGGTTAGAAACTTACCCAAAGCTCAGCTTATGATGCTCTTCAATGGAGGAGCACACTCCCAAACTCCCAAGGATTTCTTCCCAAGCTTGAATCCTCAAGAATGGTTCAAAAATCACAAAGAAAGATGAAGAAAAGAAGGTACGGGAGAAACTTAGAAACTTGCTCTGTTTTGCTCTCTTCTTTCAGCCAACAATGGTTATATCTATCCTAGGGGTGAAATGAACATTTTACCCCTAGGTCAATTTAAAGTTTCTAAAGGCTCCCAAGGGCAAAATTGGTTACCCCAGAACCGTTACTGTTCGGTTCATCGTTTACCGTAACGGTTCTGGTAGGGGTGTAGGCCCTAGTGATTAGAAGAGGAAGGTTCCTAACACCTTCCCAGTTCCAGGTCTTGACAAGCGGCCCCGTGGTGTTGCAATGGATCATCCAGGGGGTAGTGAAGCCTAGAAGACTTGTCCTGAATGCCCTAGATGCAAGACGCATCATTTGGGAGAGTGTAGGGCAAAGGCCTGCTACTTGTGTGGAGCGGTAGGTCTTTTTAAGAAGGATTGCCCTCAGGTAAGAAAAGAAGAACCCAGGAAGGCGGACAGCTCGGCCCCAGCTCGAGTGTTCGCATTGACTCAAGCAGAAGCTGAGGCGTCTCCCTCAGTTGTTACAGGTCAGCTTCTTAGTGCTGGAACCCCTTATAATGTGTTGATTGATTCTGGTGCTACACACTCTTTTGTTACTAGTAGTATTATTGATAGACTGTGTAGGCCTTGTGATTTCTATGCTATGGGGTTTGGTACTTTGTTACCCACTGGAGAGTTAGTGGTATCCAGGAGATGGGTCAGATCTTTGCCAGTGACAGTGGAGGGCAGAGAGTTGTCAGTGGACTTAATAGAGTTGGTTATGATTGACTTTGATATCATATTGGGTATGGATTGGTTGGCAAACTATGGGGCAACCATTGATTGCAGAAGGAAGATGGTCACCTTTGAGCTTGAAGGTGAGGATCCTTTTATGTTTGTTGGTGTTGTGCATGGACCTCGCATTCCTATGATATATGTGTTGAGGGCTAGGGACTTATTGTAAAGAGGTTGCATTGGATTCTTAGCCAGTGTGGTTGATACCACTCAGGTCATGCCAGTGAGACCAGAGGATACTATACTTGTTTGTGAATTCCTGGATGTATTTCCTGAAGATTTGCCAGGGTTTCCACCGCATAGAGAAATTGAGTTCGTTATAGAACTGGCACCAGGGATGGAGCCAGTGTCTAGAGCGCCTTACAGAATGGCCCCAGCTGAGTTAAAAGAATTAAAGGTACAGTTGCAAGAGCTGTTAGATTTGGGTTTTATCAGACCTAGCTTCTCACCTTAGGGTGCGCCAGTTCTGTTTGTGAAGAAGAAGGATGGTTCTCTGATAATGTGTATTGATTATAGAGAACTGAATAAGCTGAAAATTAAGAACAAGTATCCTTTTCCAAGGATAGATGATCTGTTTGATCAATTGCAAGGAAAGAAGGTATTCTCAAAGATTGACCTCCATTCTGGTTATCATCAGTTGAGGGTCAAGGAGGGAGATATACCGAAGACTGATTTTCATACCAGGTATGGGCATTATGAGTTCTTAGTCATGTCATTTGGATTGACTAATGCCCCTACTGCTTTTATGGATTTGGTGAACAGAGTATTCAAGGACAATCTAGACCATTTTATGATCGTCTTCATCAATGATATTCTGGTGTATTCTCATACTGAGTCAGAGCATGAGCAGCATCTGAGGTTGGTTCTACAGAGACTGAGAGAACATAGACTGTTTGCTGAGTTCAAGAAGTGTGAGTTCTGGTTGTCTCAGGTATCCTTTCTTGGGCATATTGTCAATAAGGAGGGGATTAAGGTGGATCCAGCAAAGATTGAAGTGGTCAGAGATTGGCCAAGGCCAAAGAATGCTTCTGAGGTAAGAAGTTTCCTTGGATTGGCAGGTTATTATAGGCGTTTCGTGGAAGGGTTCTCAAAGATAGCTAGTGCATTGACTGAACTGACACGCAAGAGCCTGAAGTTTGTGTGGTCAGATAAATGTGAGAACAGCTTCCAGGAACTAAAGCAGAGATTGATTACAGCTCCGACTCTGACTCTCCCGATAGATCAGGAGAAGTTTATGATTTACTATGATGCTTCTCATCAGGGTTTAGGCTGTGTTCTGATGCAGTCAGAAAAAGTAATCGCTTATACTTCCCTTCAGTTGAAGGAGTATGAAAAGAGATATCCCACTCATGATTTAGAGTTGGCGGCTGTGGTTTTTGCTTTGAAGATATGGAGGCATTATCTCTATGGAGAGAAATGTGAGATTTATACAGACCACAAGAGCCTGAAGTACTTCTTCACCCAGAAAGATCTTAATATGAGGCAAAGGCGTTGGATGGAGTTAGTAAAAGATTATGATTGTGAGATCCTGTATCGTCCAGGAAAAGCCAACGTGGTAGCTGATGCTTTAAGCCGGAAGGGTCCGGGACAGATTCATGGTATGAGGCTGATAGCCAAAGAGTTAGCAGATGATATGACCAGAGCTGGTATAGAGTTGCTGGTGGGCCAGTTAGCTAATATTACGCTACAGTCTACGCTGTTGGAGAGAATCAAGGAGGGTCAGTTGAGTGATCAACAGCTGATTAAGCTTAGAGAGGATGTTATGGCTAGAGCATCCAGAGATTATACAGTGTCTAAGTTAGGCTTGTTGAGATACAAGGGGCGGATATGTGTTCCGTTAGACACTGCTTTGAGGCAAGAGATTCTGGATGAATCTCATACTACACCTTACTCTTTTCATCCAGGCACCACGAAGATGTATCAGGATGTGAGATCGTTGTATTGGTGGCCAGGGATGAAGAGAGATGTAGTTGAATATGTGGCTAAGTGCTTGACATGTCAACAGGTCTAGGCTGAGCATCAAAGGCTGGCAGGGTTATTCCAGCCTCTGGATATCCCAGAGTGGAAGTGAGAAGACATCACAATGGATTTTATGGTGGGCTTACCCAGGACTGTTAGTCAGCATGATTCTATTTGGGTGATAGTGGATCGCTACACCAAGTCAGCTCACTTCTTGCCAGTGAGGACTACTTATATAGTTGACCAGTATGTAGATCTCTATGTGAGAGAGATCGTGCGCCTCCATGGATCACCTAGGTCGATCGTGTCAGATCGGGACCCTACTTTTACTTCCAAGTTTTGGGGGAGTTTGTAGAAAGCCATGGGGACACAATTGAAGTTCAGTACAGCTTATCATCCTCAGACAGATGGGCAATCTGAGAGGACGATCCAGATATTGGAAGACATGCTGAGAGCATGTGTGCTGGACTTTGGTGGATCTTGGAGCAAGTATCTACCTTTGATAGAGCTCTCCTACAACAACAGTTATCAGTCTACCATTGGAGTTGCACCTTATGAGATGTTGTATGGTAGGAAATGCAGATCTCCCATTCATTGGGATGAGACAGGTGAAAGGAGATACTTGGGTCCTGAGGCAGTTCAGAGGACCAGTGAGGCTATTGAGAATATTATAACTAGAATGCTTGCTTTACAGAGTAGACAGAAGAGCTATGCAGATCCCAAATGCAGGAACGTGGAGTTCCAAGTGGGGGACTATGTTTTCCTTAGAGTCTCGCCATGGAAAGGGGTGAGAAGGTTTGGGAAGAAAGGCAAGCTGAGCCCTAGATTTGTAGGTTCATTTGAGATCTTGGACGGGGTTGGACAAGTGGCTTACAGATTGGCTTTGCCTTCGGCGTTGTCGGTCGTGCATAATGTATTTCATGTTTCAGCTCCTCAAAGGTATGTATCTAATGTGAGCCATATATTGAGTTATGAAGATCTGGAGCTCGAGCCAGATCTCTCCTTTGAGGAGCAGCCAGTTTAGATACTTGACAGGAAGGATAAGGTCCTCAAGAATCAGATGATACCTTTGGTTAAGGTATTGTGGAGGAACAGCAAGGTCGAGGAAGCGACTTGGGAGCTAGAGTCAGATATACTGAATCAGTATCCCGAGCTGTTCAGGTAAATTTCGGAGATGAAATTTCTGTAAGGAGGGGATAGTTGTAATGCCACGAATTCTCCGATGTGGTTTTATGGCGGGATTAGTAGGCCGGGAGGGCCATACTTGTTTAATTATGCCATTAATTGTTATTATGCATGCATATGTGAATTATATTATAATATGATGTTAAATGCATGCATGTGGGTCCACATTATAATTACAGGGGTGTGATGGTAATTTTGCTCGTTGAGGGTATAATTGTATGTTTGTATGCATGTTGGTGATATATGTTGAGACCACATTATAATGTGGGTTTGTTCGAGCTATTCAGCATGAGACGATCTTGGAATATTGATTAGCGGTCTAGTCACAACAGGTTTAAGTGTGGGGCTCAGTTTGAGCCTCGGGGTGACTTTAATGTTTAGAGCGTTATCAGGAATTAAAGGGTAATAGGATATGAATGATTGGTGTTTGAGATTATTGAGAATAACGGGAATTGGAGAGCGTTAATTATGATTAACGAGATAGGTGGAGAATACCAAATTTGCCCTTAAGAGCCTATAGAAACCATTAATTGACCTAGGGGTAAACTGGTCATTTCACCCCTAGGATAGATATAAGCCATTTTTGGCTGAGAAAGAGGTAGGGGCGCTAGGGATCAGCGCTGTAGCGCTACTCTGTTCCTTCAATGTCCCGTTTTGAGTGTTTTTAAGGGTTTTTTACTTGGGGTTCCAATCCTTATGGCCCGGGATCAAATCTACTCACCGTGTGGGCATATTTCGAGGTCTCGAGAGTGGTGCTTAGGTTAAGACCCTATTATTGTGGATTCTCATTAATGGTGGTCATAATTGGTTGTGATTAGGCAACCGCTAAGGAAGCAAAGGTCAATCGTTCTCAGGAGTCGTTCTTATTATTATTTCTAGCTCGAATCAGAGGTAAGAGAAATGCACTCCATATGTGACATGCATGATTATTCTTGAGGCATGTTGATTATGTAAATGTGGACATGGATTGATTATCAGATGTTTAGCAAATCTTGCTCACTTGTGTATGGCACTGACTCATTAGTCATAATTGGCAAAGGTGTCAGTATCAACTGTGAAGCTGTGACTCATTAGTCAAGTTCGGCAGTGGTACTGGGCACTGGTCACATAGAGCTGACTCATAAGTCAGGATGGCCTTAACGTGTTCAACGCAAGCCAATAAAGATTATATCTAATCGATATCTGTATTGGATGACTCAAAGAGCATTAATGCCGGACCGACCTCAAGTTCGATGAATACTATAAGCGCTTGTGTGACTTACCCATCAGTCACTCAACAGTTAAGTTAGAGACTTACCTATCAGTCTCTCATGTGCTTAAGGCTAGTGGCTTACCTAGCAGCCACTCTTCTGTTTCATTTGTGACTTGCTTGTCAGTCACTCAATATGGTTTTTTAGAACCTCAAGTGATATTCACTCATCTGTTTAAATGCTATAAGCTCTGTGTGATTATAATGATAATCATTTGATAATGTTTACATATATTACTGTGTTTTCTTGCTGGGCTTTGGCTCATGGGTGCTATGTGGTGCAGGTAAAGGGAAAGAAAAGCTCACCCAGCCTTGAGTGGAGAGCTTAGGTGGTGATGTGTACATATGCGGCCGCTTGACCACCACGGCCAAGGAGTTCTCATAGGAACTAGGGGGTTTACCCTATTTTTGCCGCTTAGGTTGGCGGGGTTTGTAATTTTGAAACAGTAATGACCTTTTTGAATGGTAAATAATTTGTAAATGTTCTTGTGGGCCCATGAACAGTTTTATGCATATAATAAAATATATCCTTTCCCTTTTGTTTAATTTTCACCTTAACCTGTTAATGACACTTAGAACACGTTTTTAACCAAAGGACTCGGGTAGCGAGGCAAATTTCCGGTTCATCGTTCACCGTAACGGTTCTGGGGTAACCAGGGCGTTACAACTTGGTATAGTTGTAATGCCCCGAATTCTCTGATGTGGTTTTATGGCGGGATTAGTAAGCCGGGAGGGCCATACTTGTTTAATTATGCCATTAATTGTTATTATGCATGTATATGTGAATTATATTATAATAAGATGTTAAATGCATGCATGTGGGTCCACATTATAATTACAGGGGTGTGATGATAATTTGGCCCGTTGAGGGTATAATTGTATGTTTGTATGCATGTTGGTGATATATGTTGAGACCACATTATAATGTGGGTTTGTTCGAGTTATTCAGCATGAGACGACCTTGGAATATTGATAAGCGGTCTAGTCACAACGGTTTAAGTTCAGGGCTCGGGTTGAGTCTCGGGGTGATTTTAATGTTTAGAGCGTTACCGGGAGTTAAAGGGTAACGGGATATGAATGATTGGTGTTTGAGATTATTGAGAATAGCGGGAATTGGAGAGCGTTAATTATGATTAACGAGATAGGTGGAGAATACCAAATTTGCCCTTGAGAGCCTTTAGAAACTATTAATTGACCTAGGGGTAAAATGGTCATTTCACCCCTAAGATAGATATAAGCCATTTTTGGCTGAGAAAGAGGTAGAAAAACAAAGCAACTTGGAGAGTCTTCTCGTACTTGTCTTCCCTTCAATTTTTCTTTGTGAGTTTTGAATCATTCTTGAGGATTCAAGATTGGGAAGTAAGCCTTGGGATTTTGGGAGTGTGTTCCTCCATTGAAGGGCATCATAAGCTGAGCTTTGGGTAAGTTTCTAACCATAGAATTTTCTGGTTTGCCCTGTTTTAGCTCTGTATTACAGTTGTGGTTTCTCGGTTGAGATCTTGGTTTTGATGGGAGTTTTTGCTAGGGTTATTATGGTTGGGATGTTTGGGGTATTTTGAGATGGCTTTTGGGTTCATTTTGCATCAAAAATAGGATTTGGAACCTCTGGAATCAGGTGGGAATCGAAGGAGATGAAGAAGGTTGTTTCAGGGGATTTCTGGTCTGGAGGTAGCGCTTTAGCGCCCATCTTAGGGCGCTACAGCGCTACTCAGGGGGCAAATGGGCGTGTTGGAGGTTCTGAGTATAGTGTTGGGGCGCTAGGGATCAGCGTTGTAGCGCTACTCTGTTCCTTCAATGTCCCGTTTTGAGTTTTTTTAAGGGTTTTTGACTTGGGGTTTCAATCCTTATGGCCCGGGATCGAATCTACTCACCGTGTGGGCATGTTTCGAGGTCCCGAGAGTGGTGCTTAGATTAAGACCCTATTATTGTGGATTCTCATTAATGGTGGTCATAATTGGTTGTGATTAGGTAACCGCTAAGGAAGCAAAGGTCGATCGTTCTCAGGAGTCGTTCTTATTATTATTTCTAGCTCGAATCAGAGGTAAGAGAAATGCACCCCATATGTGACATGCATGATTATTCTTGAGGCATGTTGATTGTGTAAATGTGGACATAGATTGATTATCAGATGTTTAGCAAATCTTGCTCACTTGTGTATGGCACTGACTCCTTAGTCAGAATTGGCAAAGGTGTCAGTATCAACTGTGAAGCTGTGACTCATTAGTCAAGTTCGGCAGTGGTACTGGGCACTGGTCACATAGAGCTGACTCATAAGTCAGGACGGCCTTAGCGTGTTCAACGCAAGCCAATAAAGATTAGATCTAATCGATATCTGCATTGGATGATTCAAAGAGCATTAATGCCGGACCGACCTCAAGTTCGATGAATACTATAAGCGCTTGTGTGGCTTACCCATCAGTCACTCAACTGTTAAGTTAGAGACTTACCTATTAGTCTCTCGTCTGCTTAAGGCTAGTGGCTTACCTAGCAGCCACTCTTCTGTTTCATTAGTGACTTGCTTGTCAGTCACTCAGTATGGTTTTCTAGAACCTTAAGTGATATTTACTCATCTGTTTAAAAGCTATAAGCTCTGTTTGATTATAATGATAATCATTTGATAATGTTTACATATATTACTGTGTTTTCTTGCTGGGCTTTGGCTCATGGTTGCTATGTGGTGCAGGTAAAGGGAAAGAAAAGCTCACCCAACCTTGAGTGGAGAGCTTAGGTGGTGATGTGTACATATGCGGCCGCTTGACCACCACGACCAAGGAGTTCTCAGAGGAACTAGGGGGTTTACCCTATTTTTGCCGCTTAGGTCGACGAGGTTTGTAATTTTGAAACAGTAATGACCTTTTTGAGTTCTAAATTACTTGTAATTGTTCTTGTGGGCCCATGAAAAATTTTATGCATATAATAAAATATATCCTTTCCTTTTTGTTGGTTTTCACCTTAACCTGTTAATGACACTTAGAACACGTTTTTAACCAAAGAACTCGGGTAGCGAGTCAAATTTCCGGTTCATCGTTCACCGTAATGGTTCTGGGGTAACCATGGTGTTACAAATGGTGTCGCACTCTAGCTGTGATTGCCATCATTTTTCCCTCGTCTCCAATAGTATTGGCTCGAGCAGCTTCTCACATAAACCGCTGGATATACTCCATGAGAGTTTCTCCTTCCTTCTGTCGAATGTCGGCCAATTAATTAGCCTATGTTGGATGTATTCGACCAGTATAAAATTGCCCGTAAAACTCCTTCACGAACATCTCCCAGGAAACTATACTGACCGGAGGAAATTTGAAATACCATTCCTGAGCAGATTCAGACAAAGTGGCAGGACAAATCCTATACTGAGCATCTTCGGCCACCTATTGGATGTCCATTTGTTTCTCAAACTTTTTCACGTGAGATACTGGATCTTCTCCTCCCGTGAAGTTGGGTAGAACTGGCATTTTGAATTTGCTCAGGATTTCTGCCACAACAATTCTATTAACGAATAGGGTGCCCTTTCTTCAATAAAACTGTATGTGGGACATTTTATTCCTAACTAGCTGTTGCACAGCCTGATTCAAGGCATTTATCTGAGCTTGTACATCATCTGCTATTGCTGGAGCAGCTGGGGCCGGGGGGAAGTACTCGTCATGTCTTTCCCTTTAGTTATTGACCACATCCCTCAGATCTTCATCCCTACGTCTCTACTCGCTTGCACCTAGTAGGTCAAAGATATTGGGTTGTTTAGGATGTCCCTCATCATTTTGGCTCATCGGTCGGTTCTCCATTGGCAGAGGATTTTGTTGCCGCCCCTTTCCTCCTGCTGTCGACCATTGTTCCTCCTACTGGAGTCTGCCGCATTATAACCATGGCCATCTCTGAATTGCCACATTTATAGTGTGCGACCTGCTATACGCAATGTTCCCCTCTCTTCCTCCTGGTCTGTCTTGATAAACAAGTGGGGCCTGCATTGGTCATTAGGTACTCTAACATTACTATGTCGCAGGGGATCCCGGACTGTGGGGCCTGAGTCCACTTGCCTTCTGCTTCCCGAGGGACGTTTTCCCTTACCAAGAGGGTTCTATTCCTTAGTTGTCTAGCGTCTAGGGATTTTGGAACGTTGCTTGGCCCTATTCTGCCTGTGCTGTTGAACGTTATCCTGACCAGATCGAGAGGGTGGTTTCTGCTCGCTGGTTCTATCAGGATTTTGGGTTGGTCCTTCCTGCTGAGCAGCGGGAGGTTGCTCTGGTCTTTGAGAACTCATTTGGTGCAGTGAATTGTGATGATATTGGGGATGCTCTGACTGTGGATTTTGGTGAGGGTGAGAGCTTGGTGGCTGATCTGGTTGAGAGGTTGGTGTAGGATGTCCTCGAGCAAACTGAATGGCTGCTTGTAAAGTTGTTGTGGCGTCTCTCTACTGGCAGTCTATGTCAGGTTGTCGCTCATTCAGTTCTCGGCACTGTCGGTCAATCTCCATTTCTTGCAGCACCATTGTTTCAACCACAATCTCTTGATTAGCTTTCAGAGTAGCTAATTCTTCTTGCAATACTATCAAAGTTGTTCGCAAAGTTTTAGCATCCATCTCTTCCTCTTCCAGTTCCACTTGTGGCTCGTTCTCCGCTACATTTTGTGGAGGAGGTTGATTTGGCATACTCTCAGATTTCTACCCCGTTGACCTGCTTTCCTAGAGGTTATAACCATTGTTTATGTTGAAGTTCTTGAGTTAAACTCTCAACAAAAGCAACTAAATGTTGACTGCTGATTTAGCCAACGACACGGAGTCACTAAAAACGATAAGAATTAATTAGCTGAATGCAAGAACTAAACAACACGAATATTCTATAGTGGCCAGCCCCAGAGATTTGTAATAACCTATGTCCACTTAGTGTGTCTATTAATGTAAACTGTAAAACCTGTGATCAACAAACTAGGGTTCAGTAAGTTTCACAAGCTTCAAAGTGGAATACAAGGTTGTTTATAAAAACACTAGTTCTCTTTGAATACCAATTATTGCCTCTCCTTAAATGAATCATATGAGTCCTATTTATAGGTTAAAGGATGTGCATATGGGTCGATGGGCCGTGTTTAAACCTTGTTATAAGCATATTTGAATAATAACAAAATTCATAATAGTTACACATAAAGAAAGTCAAATATCTTAGAAATATCCGACATATAACTGTATTTGAACTCTGACTTCGTTACTACAATCAGACTTGGTTGCATATGTTAGCATATCTTCTGTCGTATTGTTAATCATCTTTCTTGAATCCATCGAGCAGCTTGCTATCCTGGTCATTGGTCGACCAGACTGCCATCACTAAAAAATCACGTGCAATCCACGTACGTCCTTATTGTGCCACATCATCAAGCAAATATTATTCTGGTTAACAGATCATAGGAAAATCAGTCTCGCTGCAACACGCTCACCACCATGCATTTTAATATTCTTTAAATAAAGAACTCACTTATCGAATAACTCATATTTTGGTTTTAGGAAATAGGAGTTATACTCGACTCATATCTTTAGAAAATACCAACTTGTCATCTTCTTATGAAAATTTACTGTTTTTATCATTTACCAAAATATTGCTTTTTGATCTATTTCAAATTACATTTAACAATGTCATATCGCTCTCTTAACGGTTCTGCAAAACCCAAACTCCCATTCTTACCAATTCTTACCCATAACCTAGGATCTCTCTTTAAGTTGTTTTTTGAAAAGAAGGGCAATTGAACCCTTAACATATAAAATGGTAAAAATCAACTTTTCGTTAAGGTTTGAAATTGCTACCTTTCAATTTTTAGGGCAACCTTAGAAAAACTATTTCTATTAAACGGTAACACTTTCTCTCAAATTTTACAGGAGTTCTTGTACATATCTTAACTAACTCTCTTCAAAATTTTATAATTTTTGGGATGGCAAAACCCATTGGAATTGTTAAAGCAATCTGGGCAGAGCCTGCTGCCTATAAGTTTTTCCCAGTTTTTATGGTATATTTGAAAATTTATTTCTCTTACATCATAGCCCCGTTCTTTCTGAAATTTTACAGAGATATTTATACGTGTCTTACTTAGCTTTCTAAAAAAATTCATAATTTTTGGAATAATAAATCTTAACCAAATATTTAAATTCATCTGGGGAGTGCTTGCTGCCCAGAAGTTTTGTTTCTAGATTCTAGGGCAAATTTTGAAAAATCATATATCTTATACGTTAACGTATTTTTCTTTAAAATTTCACAATGACCCTTAAACATGTTTAAACTAACATCTTACAAAATTTCATAGCTTTTTTATTAGTAAAACTCGTTCAAAATTTAAAACAATCTGGGCAGTGCATGCTGTCTAGAAATTTTCCAAATTTATATCAAGATGGCAAAAAGTTCATCACTTTGGTTTGAAAACACATTTTTTTTATTTTCAAATGCCTAAACTCAAGTACTCATCTATAACTATGCAAACATATAAATTATTTAGACAAATAAAGGTAGTAGGGTACAATCTGACCCGATGGATGTCAAACCACGAAAACACAGTAGCATGTATTTTTACACATTCTAGCAAAACTAAACACAACTATCAAACCCCTAGCCACATGCATGCATGCAATTAAAAAAATCAACCAATCTAACCCTCAAAAATAAAAATAAACTTCAAAAACCAACAAAACAACCTATACAACCAGATCTAACATGAATAACCAAAAACAACTCAAAACCAACCAAAGATCTACCTTTGATGGTTCTAGCTTGGAGATGATAGTCCTTAGCTTGTCCAAACTTCCTTCTTGGGTTCTATACCCTCAAACTGAGTCCCATAGGTTTCACATGCATATTTTTAAGAGAGTGTTAGCGTAGGAAATTTTAGATGAATGGAAAAACACACAAAAAACTCTAGAACCCTTACCTTTGTTTTCACTAGATCGCCAAAAAGCTTCAACTTTGAGATCCTCCTAGAACAACCTCCCTTGAATTCTAGAACACAAGATCCATGCCATGCATGGCTATTAGATCACATGCATGCATATTCTACCCCTTAGGGTTTCGGATTTGAAGAAGAAAAGAAGTGAAAGAGACAAGGTTTCGTACTTACTTCTTTACTAGTCTTCCCTTGAGCTCCTCCTTCCTTCAATGGAGAATGAGTGAACCAAGCTTGTGAATAGAAGAGAAATGGAAGCCAAGGGGCTTAGGGATTTCGGTTTTGGGAGTGTAGAGTGGAAGAGAGAAAGTTTGTTTGAGTGGACAAAATGATTTTTGAGGGAAGTGTGTAGTTTTGGTGAAAAGGGACTAAGGAAAAAAAAATGTGGAAGAGCACTAATCATTAGGGTAGTCTCTTAACCTTCCCTAGGATATGTGTCATAAGACAATTGAGTGCATAGGCATAGCCTAGCCACCCACACTTCTCTCTCCTCCCTTGTAAAAAGATTTGTGTGCCCTTGCCAAATTTTACCACACTTTACCCTTTGGTAATTTCACTTCTAATTTTTAACCAAAATTTTACCCTATAGTTTTTAAATATCCCAAGCTAAAATTAATTAAATAAATGTGACCAAAAATAATTTTTTTTCACATAACATATAATTTTGGTAATTTACTCAAATTTACTAAAATGCCCTTAGGGCTCGAGCAAGAATTTCCATTCTTAAACTCGGTTTATTGGAATTAAATCCTCAATCAATTTTTCTTACATTTATTGGCTCGACTATAAAGTCCCAGTGTCAGACAAAATTAATATTTTTATGCCATAGTATTTCCTATTTAATTATTCCAAGATTTTTACCCGATTAGGATTTTTGACCTAGTCCACGACCAAAGGTCTTAGTTTCTAACAAAACCGCACTTACGACAGTATGGCAAGCATTCACACATCACAACTTCTTGTAACATAAAATATTCACCTGACATAGTACATAATACAAGGAAAAATACCCGAACTAGGGTTATACCCGATGCCCTAAACGCGGGCCATTACAAGGGTAACCATAGTTATTTTTGAGTTCTTTCACTCTATCAAAGGAGGTAACGGAAATCTCTTGCCTTGTTGTTGTTTTGTTGTTGTGATAAATCTTTGTTTCTGATTTTAGTTGTTGTTTGTAGTATTGAGAAGACATAATTATTATACATGGTGATATGGTGATTTTGGTAGTTTTAATGGGTCGTTTTGATGGTGGACTTCAGCCAAGCATGTGTAGATGTTCTTATTATTATTATTATTATTATTATTATTATTATTATTATTATTAAGCTATGTTGATAAGATCGTATGGATAATGGCACGTTGGATTTTAATTGGAAAATGGAAATAAGAATGGGATATAGGGTATGTTTCGGCCTAGTACAAGTTTAGGGTTCTTGATGTTTCTTTTTAATATTGATAAATATGCTCATGAAATTGAGTGTATGGTTATGGTGTATTATTAGGAAGCATGCTAGGGGTACATTTGTGTTGTGTTTTTATTTTGATAACTTAAGGTTTCATGAAGATTGTTAAGAGATTTGACTTGAAATTTTATTAAGTTTCATGTTGAAATATTGATGTTTAAAAATCTTTTAATTATTTATATTATTTAAAATAAAATATTAATATTATAATGTTGTTATGTCTTTGGATCATGATGTTGTGGGGTGATTCAAATGAAAATTTGAAAAATAGAAGTGTGTATAAGGGTTCGGCCTAGTGTTATATTTTATGGTTGTGAGTGGTGTTTTGGCTTATGATTTTATTTAAATCTTGGATGATGAGCATGTTATTAAATTGTGAATTTCAGTATATGTTTGCTTGCTACTTTTACTTATTTTATGGAAAAATTAATTTTAATTAAAAATGATAGCAACCTTAGTCATAACATAAATGATACTCATTCTAGGGATTAAATCTAGATCCCAAGTTCTATTCTAAACTGTAGCTCTTGGAACTATTATCCCCAGTCAACGGGGTGACGGAAACGTCCCCCTAGCCCCAAAATGGTCCTCCAAAATAAATTCCCAAGGCCCCGAGCCTAAATCCCAAAATTTAGAAAAAACTAACATTTTGAGGCACCTAGTGCACTCACGCCTCCCCCTGGCGCGGTCGAGCCCTCAGAAACTTTGGTGTATTTGGGGCACTGGCACATTCGCCCCTTATCCTAGCGCTGTCGCGCCCCTAGTCTTGAAACCCTAAATTAGAATCAAATTCCTAAGGTTCTATGACCCTAGGGTGGTCGCACTAGGTCTCTAGAAACCCAAAAGGCGCCTAGAATCAAAGTGTTCTTCCCCAAACTTCAAACCCGCGATTTTCCTGCTTAACCAAACCCATAAATCGACCCGAGGCGGCTTTTTCAACAGATTTTTTACCTTAAAACACCGCATACTACTTAGATTATCTAAACCCAACATCATTTAACCACACAAACACACTTAAAACACAAATGAGCATGATTTACCATTATTGTGTTTCAAAGTCAACTACAGCTCCAAAATATGAATTTCAAACTTGGATTTTACAAACTCAGCAGCAATAAATCATTCCTAGCAGATAACAACCCCTTTTCTATCATCAATATATCTCATAATCACACTAAAGTTCTCAAATTCAAACCTTAAACCAAAATTCCCAAAAATTAAAGAACTCATGATGAACTTACACAAAATAGATAGAAAAATTCTTACCTTTGCTAATTTCGAAATCCTTATGAAAATGGTGAATTTGGCAGCTCCAAACTCCTTCCTTTGTTGCTAAAATCCCTCCAAGCTTCCTCAATCTCCAAAAATCCTTTCAACCTCAATATCCTTCCTTAGCACCATTTAGAACACCAAAAAGGAAACAAGGGATAGGGAAAAATGTGAGTGTGTTTTCCCTACTGGTTGCTGCCCACTGCACTAATTCATAGGCCAAATGACTATATTACCCCTACAAACAATTAACCTCAAAAGTAACCTCCAAGGGTATAATAGTCATTTAGCCTAGTTTCCCACTAATCCTCAAATTACATCTTAAATTTCCAATTAATCCACTAACCTTCCAAATACCAACATTTTTCCTTAACATTATCACTTATCAAAATACTTCCCAAAATACACAAAATTACCCCTTGGCTCACCCCAAGCCGATTACAAATAAAATTCTCAAAAGGGTCGACTCATGCCGAATTTCACAAATATATCCACATAGTAATGTTGTCTCAAACATATAGCATATAATATTACACATATACCCTCGATGGGCCAAAATTACGAAAATTCCCATTTTTAACAAAAGCGGGCCTTTAAACACATTTAATACACATAATCATGCATGCTCAATCATATAAGCATATAAATCACATAATTCATTTAATTAGCACGTAATCAACCCACGTGTCCCTCCCCTGGCACGCTAATCCATGCACTTAATTGTATTAGAGATTTTGGGGCATTGCAAAATGTAATTTATAATTACATTCCTCAAAGTGTTATAAAGTCACAGAGATTATTTGAAAAGGTTCTTGATGAAACCTTAACACAATTCCTAGCTAAAGTTAAATATATATTTATGTATCAGTTGTACAACTTTTATCTAATTGTGAGTGCGACAAGAAATGACTCCATTGCACAAAATACAAGTAAATAGAAAGATGTTAAAGAAGAAGTGTAAACTCAAATTAATGATAATACAAGTAAAATAAGAACAAGAAGAACAAAAGAATGAAATAGGAACAATCACGAGAACACAAACTCTCACACAACCAAAGTGTAGAGTAGTGGGGATCACCAATTTGAACAAGGTTCAAGACTTCTGTCCAAAAGCTTATTTCCCCTATTCTATAAGAACTAAGGGATCTCACAAGGAAATATCTCTCTAAAATTATCAAGCCTCTTTGGTGTATTTTCCAGCCAAGTGTTTTGTGGATAGAAAACGGTATGTCTTACAAGTGAGCATTAGACTCCTATTTATAGAGTTTTGAGACACCCTTTGAATTTCCAATTCCATCAACCCCATGGTTGTTACCAATGTTTAATTAGATTTTTATGGAATTAAAATGAAGATTTGGGAGTAACTTGGGATGTTAAAACCATTCAATTTGGAGAAAACTGAAAATTGGAATTGGCTGCCAACACCCCAGGTCACGGCCTGGGATATGCCTGGTCGCGGCCGCTAGCTTCTAACTCCCAGGTCGCGGCATGGGAACCTTGTGGCCGCGGCCACCAGGCTGTTTCATCCTTCGAATTTCAGTTTTTCCAAAAACTACCTATTCTCTTCCCACATGATTTTGTAACCTCCATACACCTAATAAGAGTTAAAAATATTTCTTCAACAACCATATCACGTAATGGCTCTATGAAATTCAAACACAAATTTTTAATATTTGTAACTGATTTTGTAACTCCAAAATATGTTACATTTGGACACACACATGTGTCCAAATTTTTAACTCTCAATAATATTTTACAAGGTGTGACAAATCACATTTGTCGCATTATTTAATCTAACATTATATTATATGAAATAATATGACATTCCCTACTTAGATTAAATAATCACTTTTTGTAACACTTTTTTAATCAATCAAACATTATATTAAAATATAATATTCCCCCACTTGATTAAATAATTATTCTCTCTATAGGAACCATTGCATTGGTGAATAAAATAAAATGTCTTTTGACTTAAATTTTACCTTAGTGTATTTATCACAAAGTCTATTGATATTTTTGTTGTCAAAGCATTGAACCACTATTTGTTGATAACAAACCAGTGATAACACACACACCTTTGATATGTTCACTTAAGACCTCAATGTTTCGCTTTTGCACTGTTAATGGCTATGTGCACATTCCATTGATAGACTTTTCTTAAGAATGACTTTCAATTCTCATGAGGGGCGGCACCACCAATAGGTCTATATAGGTAGAACTCTTACAGTATTATGTTGCCCTAAAATACTTGTCTTTTCAAGACTGAGTTCTATGAAAAAAATCTTTCGGTTTTAACTGTAACGCCTTGGATAGCCAAGACCGCTACACTATGTACTTATAAAGGTACAGGACTTGCTAATCAAGCCTCTGAATTAAAAACATGTCACTAACCATGAATGTGCTAGGGTTAAAAAGGTTTTGGGTCTCAAAAGTTACACTTTATATATATTAAAACAGTTTTACACATGGGATCCCAAAAAAAGAAACAGTGTTTAAAAGTTGGTTTACAAAATCTCCAAAATACAGACAACCATCAGCCATTCTAAGGCAAAACAAACATTTCTGGATCTCATGTTTCTGCCTTCCCCCAACCATGGCGGCTGAGCAACTGATCATGTACATTCAGCTCATAGAGCTCTCCAAGTCAGGGCTGATCAAGTTTGCCCTAGCCTTTACCTGCACCACGTAGCACCCGTGAGCCAAGGCCCAGCAAGAAAACATAATATGCAACACAAACAAAAATAATAGATAATCAATCCTTCAAGCATGATCAAACACTTAATATTCCACATTAACCAAAAAAAGAAATAGTGTTTAAAAGTTGGTTTACAAAATCTCCAAAATACAGACAACCATCAGCCATTCTAAGGCAAAACAAACATTTCTGGATCTCATGTTTCTGCCTTCCCCCAACCATGGCGGCTGAGCAGCTGGTCATGTACATTCAGCTCACAGAGCTCTCCAAGTCAGGGCTGATCAAGTTTGCCCTAGCCTTTACCTGCACCACGTAGCACCCGTGAGCCAAGGCCCAGCAAGAAAACATAATATGCAACACAAACAAAAATAATAGATAATCAATCCTTCAAGCATGATCAAACACTTAATATTCCACATTAACCAATCAGCACATATTCAGAACCAATGATGCAACTAATCACTAATAACAATCAGATCACATAATAATCAGGGCCGACAACTTAGGCCGCACCCTCTGTTTACCCCACTGACTCCGGCCCGCTTAAACCGAGCTCAGTGCATAATAAGCTGTCCTCAGCTACCAGTGGCCAAGCCGCGCTCTGTGCGCTAGAGTAACCCTTGGCACTCTTAGGCCGTTGGTTTACTGTTTACATGGCATAATACAATCCCTTCAAGCATACATACTAGGGAACTCTTAGTCCCATTACAAATACACAACCGGGTGCAGTTTTCTTACCTTTAATTTCTACGTTCACTGGTTACGAGCGACGTCCCTCGAGCACAATCCATTTCCCGAGCCCTAGCTTAACACCTAGTCACAACCAAATAAAGGTTTCTGGGTACAATACTAACTTCCGGGACATCGAATTCCACCAAGCACGGTGGTGAAATCGATCCCGAGCACCCTAGATTAGATTCCCGCGCTTAAAATCCCCAAACGATCAAGAATGTATCTAAGGGTTGCGGCCCTTAAAACCTAGTAACAGCCCGCCCCTAAAATAGAGCCCAAGCCCCCCAGTAAGCAGACACGCACCGTGGCCCTGCCCTGTGGCGCCGCGGCGCTCTCCTTTAGTCTAGCCTCCCTGGCTCTCTTGCTTCGTAGGGCCGCAGCACTCTAAAACAGAGCCGCGACCCTATACTTCGTGCCCAGAAATCCACCATTTCTAGCATCCTAACCTCATTCAAAACCATCCCAAAGCACCCTAATTCAAAACCCATTAATCACAAAACTTTTAGTAAGATTCTAACAGCATAATGCAACAGAAATCCAGCTTAAAAACCTACTGAAATTCCATTTTGATTTCTGAAACCCAACAACTCAAAACACCAAAACAAGTCATGCAAAACTCAAATTTTAACCTCTCAATTACAAATTGAAGCTTACCTCCTCTGCTGAACCACTTCCTTGACAACCTCTGAGCTAAAACCCAAGCACTCAGCTTCAATTCAACCCTTAAACATCAAAACCATAAACACCTTAATATTCAGCCAAAAACTCAGAGTTCTAACACCCAAAAACACAACTCAACTCTTACCTTAATCTTTATTGAGTGACCCTTAGTCTGAACTAGGCTAAACCTCCATGAATTCAGCTCAAACACAGAATTTTCCAGTTGAGTTTCCCTTAGATTTTCTGTAGTTTTCTTGGGAGAGAAAAGAGAAGAGAGGAGGAGAGAGAGCATGGGTCGGTTAAGTCTTTTGTTCTACTACTTTGTAATTACTTAGTATAATTTTAACTAATTAGATCAATCTCGAGGCTCGAGGTACCGGAAATGTCCCCGAGGGCAAAACAGTAAATTTCCCGAATATTCCCGCCTAAGCTTCCTATCCTCAAATATATCTCCATATATTTATTTCCATAACCCGATAGTATAAATAACTACCCAATACCTAAAATACCCCTGACTTGTCGAAAGTCAAATATCAAGCCCCGTTGTGACTTCCCGCTAACTGGTTCCCTAGGATCGCCTCAAGTCGTACGCTGCAAATCTACCCACATAATAATGTGGTTCTCACAGATACAACATTTAACCACATTTACATTCATATAATCTTACAAGCATGCTTATCATATAATCATGCATTAAATCAATAAATTCACTCATAAGCCAATTATGCCTTCTCAGCGCACTAATCAAGGCCCTTAAGCCTTATTAGTGATTTTGAGTCGTTACATTAACCCTCATTTTGGTAACACACTAGTACTCATATCTCAAATGAGACATAATTTTGAGTACTACTAATATTCACTTGATTTACTTTTATTACCTATTGAACTTAATACTAGTTTGGTTACTAATATTAAGATAGGTTACCATCAACCACGAATTTCTTTAGGGAGTCTAAGTCCCATCTCTTGAGATGTGGAAATGATTCCATTTTGATCATTTCTTTCTCATGTATGCATACTTAATAATTCCCTCATTATTTTATTCAAACCCTGTGATACCTATAGTTTGATTAAAATAGTTACATCTTTATTAAAATTAGAATTGGCTACCAACACGCCCACTATTTTATACTTCAATATCCAAGGTAAACACATTTTCTTAAATATTAATTCTAGAAACCTCTTTGTTTCTAAAACTCCCCTTATGTTTTAAATTGATTCATTCTTGAACCAAATGTCTCACAAACAAGAACTTTAGACATCAAGCATGTCTAGATTTATTCATTCTATACATATATAGCTAAGGTAATTTAGAAGGTGGAATTTTGAATCACATATTTGATAAGATGACCAATTTAATCAATCATTATCAACAAAATAGATTGATTAACTTTGGAGCATCACCCCCACATTTCTCACATAAAGTGATAATAAAATATCAATTTAAAATAGAAATCTCTTTATTTCTATTAAGTCTTTTATCCTCCCAGATAAATCTAGACTTATAATCCCCAAAGTTCATCTTGAGTCCCTTAAGCCACATGATAAACTCTCAATAGATCAAGATAAACAAAACCTCAATGTTAGTTTATTTTGATTTATTTACTTGCAAAAGCAAGACAAACTCCATTGAAAGTAACATTCACTTGGTTTGCTTTATTTTATATTTCACAAAATAAAATATGTAAACATAAATACCATGTGAAAATTTATCAAGCAAATAATCACTAATTTTCACTTTTAGTTGTCTAAATAATCTCAAAATCACATAAACAACTTTTTGTGTATTTTCTAAGAGTCTCTTTGAGATTCTTTCGAAAACACCATTTTGACATCCATTAGTTTTCTCATCGAAATCAATTTGAAGATGTCAATTTTAAACACTTTAAATCAAAGAAAATAAACCCTCGTTGATTTATTTAAACACTTTGATTTCTCATGCTTTAGTTTAAAATTATTGCCTCGTTGAAATTTGTGGTGTCTCAAACAAGAAACCAAACTTAACAAGAATTTAACACAAACAGTGAGAAAAACATAAAAATAACTCACAAAGAAGTTGCGTGCTTCAGCACAACAAGGTGCCTACGTCCACGGGAGGAAACAACCATTTGGCTCTGTATATTTATTGATAAACTCATAATATAATTACAACAATAGGGATTAGAGAACCCTTATACACCAAAGGTGGCTTGCACTAGAACTACACCCAAGTTACAACTCAAAGAATGATAATCAACACTCAACTTTCTTCTTCTCATAAAAATCACTCGAACTAACTTAACTAAAAAAAGGAATAGTGCTTCTCCTTTTATAATCTGATTCCAGTAGATATAAGTTGGCACAACCGTATTAACAGTTTAGTTGACTTGAGATAACATGTCAAACATTTCAGTTAGGAATAATTATCTTTAATTCAAACTGAGTCAATTTTGTTAATTGACTGAACCTTCACAAATTCCACCTGGTTTAGTTAATTAACATATTTGACTAAGCCTTATAAATATCCATGATTGAATCCTAATTCCAATGTATGTGTCTCGATGTGAGACTTAACATTCTTCAATACTCAATAAGCTTAGACGGTGTCTAAACTTCTCACTTGTAACACTCTTGGTTAAAATGCATGTTGGGTTATCATGAGTGTCAATCTTCATAATAGAAACTTGCTTGGATGAAACAATGTCTCGAATAAAATGCATCTTGATGTCAATGTATTTTGATCTTTCATGAAACATTGGGTTCTTCAAAAGATGTAATGCATTCTGATTATCACAATGCACTGTGATATCATCTGATTTGAAACCCAATTCTGCAGTAAGTCCCTTAAGACAAATTGCTTATGTGACAGTCAGAATCTCGTGATCCGCAGGGGGAAAGACGGGGTAAAAAGCTGTGCAATCCCACACCACCTGGGGAAGGTCAAGTGTGATGATTCTAAGACTATGTAGGTATGGGACTACACGATTGAAGAGGGCTTAAATGGATTGATGGGTACTACCTATGCCAACAAGATGCATCCTCTTTTCGGTAGCCCACTTAAGAACTCCAAAGTTAAGCATGCTTTACCTGGAATAGTCTCATGATAGGTGACCTCATGGGAAGTTTTCCTTGGAAGCGTGCGAGTGAGGACAAAGCACGCTGGAACTCGTGTTGGTTTTTAGGGCCAGTCACCATTCTAGGAAGACGCCATAGTGACGTGGGGCATTATAGCTTCTTTAATAGCCTCAATAGCAGCCATACATTCTACCTCAATGGACGACAGAGCAACAACTTTCTGCAGATTTGATTTCCAACTTACACAACCTCCAAGTACTGTAAATACATAGCTTGTGAGAGATCTTCAAGTGTCAAGATTTCCAGCGAAGTCTGAATCCACATAACCTATCACTTCTTCCTACATAGAACCATTACTTTTGAATATCAGACATGTGTTCAGATGTAACGCCCTAATTAGTCAAGACCGTTACACTGTGTTCTTTTAAATAGTGTTAGACTCTCTAATTGAGTCATTTGGCCATAAGCGTGTAACTAAAGGTAATTAACAAGTCAGGGTTAAAAAAATTTGTCAAAGGAATATATACTTTCATTAAAAGTTTATATTCGTGCATGGGATCCTAAAATAAACATTTAAATGGTCATTTACAATTCACAAGGGTGTTTACAACACAAGCTAGCCTAAGCAGGAAAATTAGGGTTTAACCCTAGTTCCTCTGTGAATCCCCGATCGTGGTGGTCGAGAAAGCAACAATGTACACGCCGCCATCAAAGCTCTCCAACTCATGGCTGGTCCAGCTTCTCTTTTCCTTTACCTGCACCACATAGCACCTGTCAGCCAAGGCTCGGCAAGAAAACATAAACATGCTCATAAGCAGTTAATAACATATTACAGAATCATAATTAGCATGCCTAGAAATAATAACCCTACTCATGCATGCATTCAATCTAGATAAGTGACTGTAGTGTCACATCGGGGGCCCGTTGCCCTAGATAAGTGACTGTAGAGACACACTAGAGCTTGTTGCCCTAAGATAAGTGACTGTAGAGTCACCTTGGGGCCCATTGCCCTATCCTCTGTATAACTAGCCTTAGAGTTGGCCAAGCGTACCTAGCGCTTTATTTTCCAAGCGACCATAGGGCCGGTCAAGTGTATACCACACTCCTGATTAGGCCTAACCATATCAGTCTGCGCTCAGAGTGCTATTGCCTCCCTTGACTTATAAGTCAATCCTTTCAGCCAGCGCTCAGCATGCTATTGTCGCCCTTGATTTATAAGTCATACCTTTTGACCAGATAAGATACACAAGTACAATTCATTTAACAATTATCCAGATACAGAGTATTCAAGCATGCTTAATCAAATACTCACAGGCATAATCATAATCATTCTCACTCGCAGGGGCCCGAGCCTTAATCATAACCCAAGGTGTAGATTTCTTACCTTTGGTCGAAGTGCAAGCAAGCAAGCATGACTCCCGAGAACAATCATCCCCCGAGCCCTAGCGGTAACCTAGTAACAACCCATAAATAACATTCTCATTACAATTCGATTCCATAAATTAACCCCAGGACCAATCTCGTGCTCTCGGGACCTCCAATTCCACCACACACGGTGGTGAAATTGTCCCCCAAGCCCGTGGGCCTATGCCTTAAACAAAATGAAAATCTGGCTCCTATATTTTGGTCTAGCGCCGCGGCGCGCAGAAATTCTGCAAAAATCCCATTCGGCCAAACAAACCTAGCGTCGCGGCGTGCCTTCATGAACACATAAATTTTGGGTTTTCTCTTGCATTTTTCTGAGCCAAAACCTCTCCAAATCCAACCCAAAGTTGTACCAAAGTCCCAATTGAGTCTAGGACTCTCAATAACACATCATAAGCAACATAAACACCCCAAAAACAAAGTCAAATCCTTAACCCAAATCAAAACTCAACCATAAGTTTAAAACTCAACCAAAACTTAAATCACATGATAACTTCACCAAAATAGAGCATAGTGTAACGTCCCAAATTCCTTAATAAGGCTTAGTGCCTTGATTAGGGGGCCAGGAGGGAAATAATTGATTAATTGCATTATTATGTGATTTGATGCATGAATAAATGAATAATGTGAGTTATATTATAATATGATTTTATTTGTATGCATGTGGGCTCGTTTCTTTTTAGAAGGGCATTTTTGTAATTTTGGCCCGTTCAGGGCACATTTTAATATATATTGATTGAGACCACATTATTATGTGAGTATAATTGGGTTATTCAGCACGAGGCAATCCTAGGGAGCAAGTTAGTGGTCTACTCATAACGGGATCAAATACCTGGCTCGGGTTGAGCTTAAGGGTATTTTAGTAATTTAGTACATTACCAGGATTTATTGGGTAATGGGAAATGGTTTAGTGATTATTTAAGGATATTGAAAGTAACGGGAATTATGAAGTGTTAATTATGAGTAACAGGATATGTGGCAAAAGACTAAGTTTCCCTTGAAGGCATAAGAGAGAAAAGCCAAGGGCAAAGGGCTTTTGGGTCTTTTTATGGAAAAGAGGTGACTTAGTCACTACTTCCTTCAGTAGTAGGAAACCCCAAAACAGAATAACCACACACAAATACAATCAGCTCTCTCTCTCTCTCTCTCTCTCTCACTCGTTCATTCTCCCTCTCTCTAAGATTTGGCTTGGTTTTTTTGAGAAAAAACTAAAGGAATTCAAGGTTTGAAGGCTTGACTTTGGGATTAGATTAGCTGCAGCTAAGAGGTGGAATTCCACAGTTGAGGTAAGATGCAAATCTCTGTTTGAATTTAATTTTGTTTTGGTTCCTAAGTGTTCTTGACCTTTGTGGCTCAAGGTAGTGATTTTGAGTTTTGATGGGGTTTTGAGTGAGTTTAGGGCTGGGTTTTGATGGTGTTATTGTGATGATGATGTTAGAGGGATTGAATTTTTGCTTTGGGATCATCTGGAAAGGATTTTTGGTGAAATTGGCTTGGAGAAAAGCTGGGGAAAACTAGGTTCATAGGGTCACACCACGATCCGCGTGAACCCAGGGCCCAGGGGCTCTCTGATTTGTGTAGGCGTGTCACGACCTGTAACGACCCAAATTCGCTAATAAGGCTTAAGGGCCTTGATTAGTGTGCCAGGAGGGCATTAATGGAGTAATTGGGATTTAATGAGTAATTATATGTTTAATAATGTTTATATGATAACTGATTATATTGTGTGGTAATATGATATGTGATATATGTGAGAACCACATTATTATGTGGGCAGGTTCGCTGAGCACGACTCAAGACGATTCTAGGGTCAGATAGTGGGAAAAGTCACAACGGGATTTGAGATATGACTTTGGATAAGTCGGGGGTACTTTTAGATAGCGGGTAGTGATTTGGGTTATTGGGACATGAAAATAAATATATGCAGATATATTTGAGGTTAGAATGTCTAGGCAGGAATATTGGGGGATTTTACCATTTTGGCCTCGGGGACGGTTCCGGCACCCCGAGACTCGGGATTAACTTAGTATGTGAGATAGACCTTAGGAAGCTTTTACAAGAAAAACAAACTGACTAAACACTTAGCCTCGGCTCTCTCTCACGCTTAAGGAAAATAAAGGGAAGGAAAAAGAGCACAGAAAAACTAAGGGAAACTAGCTGGAAATTCTGGAATTTGTTGTGAGGATCTGGAGGTTTAGCTCAGGGAAAATCAAGGAACTGAAACAGGGATTAAGGTAAGCATCTAACTCTATTTTCTATGGTTGAATTCTGTATTATAGCTGGATTTTAGTTAAGTGCTGAAACAGGTATAGTTTTGGTGTTTTAAGGCAGAATTAAGGAGGACACTTGGGTACTTAGCTTGGCTATGGCTTGGTGAAGTGATTCAACAGCAAAGGTAAGTTACAACTCCTGGTTTAGAGGTTTTACATTGAGTTATAATGGCTGGTTTGTGTGTTTATAGCACTTGGGTTTCAGAAATTGAAAGGAAGTGATTAGAGGGTGTTAGGCTGTGTTTTCTTGGGAGTTATGTTGTTTAGATCATGCTAAAGAAGTTGGGAATTAATTGGTTAAGAGTTGGGGAGTTTTTGGATGGTTTAAGGTGAGGTTTCAGACTTAGAAATGGTGTAAAATCTGGGTTCGAAGGGGAGGGTCGCGGCTCTGTTCTAGAGCACTGCGGCCCTAGCATGCAAAGAAGCCAAGGGGGCTCGGCCAAGGGGGCGCGCCGCGGCGACCAAGGCAAGGGCCACGGTGCATGTGTGGTTCAGTGTGGGAGTAGGTTCTATTTTGGGGAAGGGTCGTGCCTAGGCTTTGGGGCCCGCAGCCCTTGGTTGCACACTTGAGATTTTGAGGGTTTTAAGCATGGGAAAGTGGTCTAGTGTGCTCGGGTTTGATTTCACCACCGTGCTTGGTGGAATTTGATATCCCAGGAGTTAGTTCTATAACTGGAACCTATATTTGATTATTTATGAAACCCTATACTTTGGTTGTGGCTAGGTGATAAAGGCTTAGGCTCGGGAACGAATCGTGCTTGAGGGGCGTTGCTCGTAATTCGATAACTGCACAAACTAAAGGTAAGAAAACTGCACCTGGTTGAATATATGTGACGGGACTAAGGGTTCCCTATTGTAGATGCTTGAAAATATGGTATTATGCCATGCAAGCCATTTAGTGAACCAACGGCCTAAGGGTGCCAAGGGTCTCACTAGCGCACAGGGTGCGGCTCGGCCACTGGTAGCCGAGGACAGCTTATTATGCACTGAGCTCGGTTTAAGCGGGCCGGAGTCAGTGGGTTAAACAGAGGGCATGGCCTAAGTCGTCGGCCCTGAATATTATGTGATATGAATGTTATATGTGATAGAATGTATCTTGTATTGGACTGTATATGCTGAATATATGTTGTGGATTAACTGATGGGTATACATGCTTACTGACCTAATGGTATGGGATCCCATGTTTACCACAATTTAAATATATGAAATGAGTCTTTTGAGACCAAAACCATTTTAACCTTAGATCTTACATGTTTAGCAACACGTTTTCAAATTAATGACTTGATTAGCAAGTCCTCCACTTTTATAATTACACAGTGTAATGGTCTTGGCTATCCAAGGCGTTACAACTTGGTATCAGAGCGTCCTAGGTTTAAGGTTTCCTGAAGACAGCTTGGATATGTACATTCGCTGTTGGAGACAAGCTCAAGTCAGGGTTTGGTAATGTGTATATGTGTGCTTATGTGCTTATGTGCCTGAGATGAGCTATGTATGTTGATATTCATTGAATTTCTAGGAAGTATGAGATACTGATAGGGCCTGGCCCTTGACTGCTGTCTGAAAATATTGAGGCATGTTTATTAACATTACCGTGCATGTAAATGAGTACATGGATGATTAATTGTTTATGGTGCATGGATGCTTATATGTGTTGGTTACCTGTGATTGATTATGTTCTATTGTTGAGTTTTGGAGAAGCTTTTACCTTGTCATTGTGGTATGACTGCCAAGTCGATACTTGCAGATTGACTTGGATAGCTATGCATCCAAGGAAATCTTCACGACTAGCCGGTACTGGGTTCGGGACCAGGGGCAATGACCAGGGCCAGACACCTCTGCCAGTCCCTGAGAACTGGCAGCAGTTGATCGCTGAGATGCAGGCTCGATTACAGAGCCAAGACGAGCTGATTCGTATTCTGTAGCAACAGGCTCCATCAGGGAGTGCTGCCCCTTCTTTACCACCTGCAGTGGTACCCGCTGTGCAGCCTGGGGAGGTTGTTAACAAGTGGGAACTGTTATATGAGCGGTTCAGGAAGCTGCAACCCCCAGTCTTTGAGGGAGGACCGGATCCGTTGAAAGCCGAGCAGTGGCTAACTATGATTACAGTGATTCTGGATTTCATGAGAATTAAGGGACAGGATAGAGTGGCCTATGCCACTTATATGTTGAGGGAGGATGCCTGCATTTGGTGGGAAGTGGCATCGCAGACCAGAGATGTTGCCACTTTGACTTGGGAAGGTTTCAAGGATTTGTTTGGCCAGAAATACTATAATGTTGCTGTTAGGGCTGCAAAGGTCAATGAGTTTGTGAGATTGGTATAGGGCAGTATGATTGTTACAGAGTATGCCCTGAAATTCGATAGGCTCGTAAAGTTTGCACCAGATCTTGTGCCTACTGATGCTGCTAGGCAAGATCGTTTTATCAAGGGGCTTAATGCTATGATAGCCCGGGATGTCAGGATCACCACGGTACCTGGAGGAACAACTTATGCCCAGGCCGTTGAGAGGGCTCTTACCGCTGAGGAAGCGGAGAACAAGATATGGAAGGAGAGCGCGGTAAGGCGTGAGGGTCGCAAGGCGGTGCCTCCTTATTTAGAGACAGGTAGGGGCGGAGGCCCTAGTGACTTCAAGAGGAAGACTCTTGACACGTCGGCCACTCCTAGTTCTGATAGGAGAGGTCGGGGTGGTTAGGGTGGCCGTCAGGGTGGTGGTGAGGCATGGCGGACCTATCCAGAGTGCCCGAGGTGCAGAAGAAGCCATTTGGGCGAGTGTCGGGCCAAGGCATGTTTTGTTTGTGGGGTAGTGGGGCATCTCAGGAAAGACTACCCAACGGTGAAGAAAGGTGAAGCAGGAAAGGTGGATAGCTTGACCCTAGCTCGGGTATTCACCCTGACTCAGGCGGAGGCTGAGGCTAGTCCCTCAGTAGTGACAGGTCAGCTTTCTAGTGCTGGCTTTCCTTTTACAGTATTGATTGATTCTGGTGCTACACATTCTTTTGTTTCTAGTAGAGTGATTGATAGACTGTGTAGACCTAGTGAGTATCGGACTACGGGGTTTGGGAATTTTTTGCCTACAGGGGAGCTGGTAGTCTCTAGGAGGTGGATTAGGGCACTGCCAGTGATGGTTGATGGTAGGGAACTTTTGGTGGATTTGATTTAATTAGATTTGGGAGACTTTGATATGATTCTAGGAATGGATTGGCTGGCTAGGTATGGGGCTATGATTAATTGTAGGAAGAAGATGGTTACTTTTGAGCCGGAGGGCGAAGACCCTTTTGTCTTTGTGGGTGCGGTGTCTAGACCCCGCATACCTATGATTTCAGCATTGAGAGCCAGGGACATGCTGCAGGGGGGATGCATAGGTTTTCTAGCTAGTGTGGTGGATACCACCAGAGTTATGTCGGCAGGGCCGGGTGAGACCAGATTGGTGTGCGAGTTTTTGGATGTCTTCCCTGAGGATTTGCCAGGGTTGCCGCCGCGTAGGGAAATACAGTTTGAGATTAAGTTGGCACTGGGAACAGAACCAGTATCTAGGACACCATACAGGATGGCACCAGCAGAATTGAAAGAGTTGAAGATACAGTTGCAAGAACTTCTGGATTTAGGATTCATCAGGCCTAGCTACTCTCCATGGGGCGCTCCAGTGTTGTTTGTTAAGAAGAAGGACGGGACCTTGAGGATGTGCATTGATTACAGAGAATTGAACAAGTTGACTATTAAGAATAAGTACCCTCTACCAAGGATTGATGACTTGTTTAATCAGTTGTAAGGTAAGACGGTGTTCTCAAAGATTGATCTTCGATCTGGTTATCACCAGCTGAGGATCAAGGATGAGGATATACCAAAGACAGCTTTCCAAACGCGTTATGGGCATTATGAGTTCTTGGTCATGTCTTTTGGTCTGACCAATGCCCCAGCAACTTTTATGGATCTGATGAACAGGGTGTTCAAGGACTTTTTGGACCAGTTCGTCATTGTCTTCATCAACGACATCTTGGTATACTCCAGTTCAGAGGCAGAGCATGAGCAGCATCTCCGATAGGTTTTACAGAGGTTAAGGGGGCATCAGTTATACGCCAAGTTTAAGAAGTGTGAGTTTTGGCTACCAGAGGTGACCTTTCTTGGACATATAGTTGGGGCAGAAGGGATTAAGGTGGACCCGTCCAAGGTGGAAGCAGTTAGAGATTGGCCGAGGCCAAGGAATGCCTCGGAGGTGCGGAGTTTCCTTGGGTTGGCTGGTTACTACAGGCGATTTGTAGAGGGGTTATCGAAGATTTCTTCACCGATGACAAAGTTGACAAGAAAGAAACAGAAGTTCGTTTGGTTAGAGAAGTGTGAGAATAGCTTTCAAGAATTGAAGTGACGACTTATCTCTGCGCCTGTGTTGAGTCTTCCTTCGGAGGAAGGGAAGTTTGTGGTTTACTGTGATGCATCGAGGTTGGGTTTAGGTTGTGTGCTGATGCAGAATGAGAAAGTTATAGCCTATGCATCTCGACAGCTGAAGGAGTATGAGCAGAGGTATCCGACTCATGATTTGGAGTCAGCGGCAGTGGTGTTTGCACTGAAGGTGTGGCGTCATTATCTGTATGGAGAGAAGTGCGAGATCTACACTGATCATAAGAGTCTGAATTATTTCTTCACGCAGAAGGATCTGAATATGAGACAGAGATGTTGGTTGGAGTTGGTTAAGGATTATGATTGTGATATCCTTTACCATCCTGGGAAAGCCAACGTGGTGGTAGATGCGTTGAGCCGGAGGGGCCCAGGACAGTTGTATAGTTCTACTCAGATCTCGAGAGAATTGGCTAATGAGATGGTTAGGGCAAGGATAGAACTGGTGGTAGGCCAGTTAGCCAATGTCACTTTACAGTCGACCCTGTTGGAGCGGATCAAGGAGGGTCAGTTGGTAGATGTGCAGTTGCAGGATAGTAGGCAGCATGCCTTAGCAGGGACAGCTAAGGCTTATTCAGTTTCGGAGACAGGTTTGCTCCGATATCAGGGACGGATTTGTGTTCCGACAAATGAGGGGATTAGGCGTGAGATATTGGATGAGTCCCACACTACGCCATACTCACTTCATCCGGGTACCACGAAGAGGTATCAGGATCTACGGACGTTATACTGGTGGCCCGGGATGAAGAAGGATGTAGTTGAGTATGTATCTAGATGTTTAACCTGTTAGCAGGTTAAGGCTGAACATCAGCGACCAGCGGGGTTGCTTCAGCCTTTGGGTATCCCATAATGGAAGTGGGAGGATATTACGATGGATTTTGTGGGAGGATTACCCAGGACAGTTGGATTTCATGACTCGGTGTGGGTGATAGTGGATAGATACACCAAGTCAACTCATTTCCTACCAGTTAGGTCAACTTATACTATGGAACAGTATGCAGAGTTGTATGTGAGGGAGATAGTTCATCTCCATGGGGTTCCAAAGTCTATTTTGTCTGATCGAGACCCTATCTTTACCTCTAAGTTCTGGGGAGCTCTGCAGAGAGCCATGGGGACTCAGTTGAAGTTTAGCACAGCTTTTCATCCTCAGACTGATGGACGGTCTGAGAGGATGATTCAGATATTGGAGGACATGCTTATAGCATGTGTGATTGACTTCGAGGGTTCGTGGAGTAAGTAGCTTCCATTGATTGATTTTTCATATAACAACAGTTATCAGCCCACGATTGGGGTGGCTCCTTATGAGATGTTATATGGAAGGAAGTGTAGATCACCTATTCACTGGGATGAGATGGATGAGAGAAGATATTTGGGGCTAGATATGGTTCAGAAGACTAATGAGGCCATTGAAAAGATTCGAGCTAGGATGCTTGCCTCGCAGAATAGACAGAAAAGCTACACTGATCCTAAGCGTAGGAACGTGGAGTTCCAGGTCGGGGACCACGTGTTTCTGCGAGTTTCACCGTTGAGGGGTGTGAGGAGGTTTGGAGTGAAGGGCATGCTGAGCCCTCGATTCGTTGGACCCTTTGAGATTCTGGAGAGGGTTGGGCAGGTGGCTTATAGGCTGGCCTTGCCACCGTCCTTATCAGGAGTTCATAATGTGTTCTATGTCTCTATGTTGCGGAAGCATGTTTCTGATACAACACATGTGATGAGGCATGAGGACTTGGAGCTGCAGGCAGACTTGTCCTATGAGGAGAGACCAGTTCAGATTTTAGATCGGAAGGATAAAGTTTTGCGGAATAAGACGATTCCGTTAGTGAAAGTATTATGGAGGAATAGCAAGGTCGAGAAAGCGACCTGGGAGCTAGAGACGGCGATGCGGGATCAGCATCCCGAGCTATTCAGGTAAATTTCGAGGACGAAATTCTCATTAGGAGGGGATAGTTGTAACGACCCAAATTCGCTAATAAGGCTTAAGGGCCTTGATTAGTGTGCCAGGAGGGCATTAATGGAGTAATTGGGATTTAATGAGTAATTATATGTTTAATAATGTTTATATGATAACTGATTATATTGTGTGGTAATATGATATGTGATATATGTGAGAACCACATTATTATGTGGACAGGTTCGCTGAGCATGACTCAAGACGATTCTAGGGTCAGATAGTGGGAAAAGTCACAATGGGATTTGAGATATGACTTTGGATAAGTCGGGGATACTTTTAGATAGCGGGTAGTGATTTGGGTTATCGGGAGATGAAAATAAATATATAGAGATATATTTGAGGTTAGAATGTCTAGGCGGGAATATTGGGGGATTTTACCATTTTGGCCTCGGGGACTGTAACGCCCTGGATAGCCAAGACAGTTACACTGTGTGTTTATAAAGTGCCAGACTTGCTAATTAAGTCCATAAAAATAAAATCGTACTATTGAAACTATAAAGGAACTAGGGTTAAAGCGTTTTGGTCTCAAAAGTCACGTTTTCATTAGAAAGTATCATTTGTTACATGGGATCCTAGAAATATTAAGTTCAAAGACCGTTTACAAAAGACTCAGGGTTTATATACAACAACCGGCCATGCTAAGGCAAAACTAGTAGTTAGGTGATCCCTGTCCTGGTCCACTCCCCGACCGTGGCGGTCGAACCGCTGGCTATGTACATTTCACCTCGGATCTCTCCACCTCAGGCTTGGTCCAGCTTGCCCTTGCCTTTACCTGCACCACGTAGCACCCGTGAGCCAAGGCCCAGCAAGAAAACACAACAACAACAGAGCATGAACAATTAGCAAACAAGTCAACATCTCACATTGCATCACATAAACTCAGATATGTCATCAGTCGGTAAAATCAAGTATTCCACATACTAGGCATATCAGTTCATAACATACACAGTTCACAAATGATAACTAGGGCTAGCGCCCTCAGGCTGCTCCCTCTGTTATCCCATCATCCTTGGCTACCAGTGGCCAATCTGCGCCCTGTGCGCTAATATCATGTACGGTACTCTTAGACCGCTTTTACATGTCCCATGGCGTAATACCAATGTTGACACGACACAATTCCCGAGAGCACTTAGTCCCATTTCAATCACACAACCAGGTGCAGTTTTCTCACCTTTCAATTTACTAGTTTCCGATGCCACGAAGCCGCGAGCATGGTCCTCTACCTTGAGCCTCTCCAAAGACCTAGTCACAACACAAATGAAACATCCTTGTCACTAATCAATCCAAAACTACTTCCCGGAACCAACCCCACACTCTCGGGACCCCCAAATCCCTAAAACAATGCACCGAAGATATCTCCCGAACCCCTGGAGCAAAGGCTCAAAATTGCAAAATCCTATGTTCTAAAATTGGCCTAGTGCCGCGGCACCCAGCAAGTTTGAGCCGCGGCACCCAGCAAGTCAGAGAACTTGCTCTGCCAAGAATCAGCCTTGCGCCACGGCGCTCCTTCGCGAGCCCAGAAATCTGGGTTTTTCCCTGCGTTTTTCCCGAACCCAAATCACTCCAAATCATCGCAAACTTATACCTAAGCCCCGAAACCAACTCAAAACCCCAAATAGACCATACCACAATCCATAAACATCATAATCTAACTCAATTACACAACTATTCTTAGAATTCACACTTAAATTTCAGATTCAAACACTTAAACCAAAACTTGAGAATAGCACAAACCAGACCTCTAAATCCTTAAACCATAACAGCTATGAGATTGCAAACATATTTAATACCCTTACCTCAATCAGAAATTCAACTTGAGCTTCCTCCAATCCAAGCTTTGAACTGAATTTCTCCTTGACAAACCAGCTGAATTTCATGCAAAACAAGCCACTAACTTGCTTCAATTCATGCGTATCCTCCAAAATCTAGACTTGAAACTTAAACAAATCATAGATAGACCCTTACCTCTGAGAAATCTTGACCTAGGCTTAGCTTAATTGCCTTGAATCATCAAAATTATCTTCTTAGGTCTCCCAACTTCAGCTTCCCTCTTCTTCTCCTTTCTTCTAGATTTTCCTCCAATTTCAGCATAAATCAACTTCCTAAGTGTTATACGTGACTAACTTTTCTTCTCAGCTGAAGCTCATCTATTCACTGCCAAAAGACCACTTTATCCCTCCACTAATATCCCTTCCTAACTAAACCTCAAGGGCACACTTGTCTTTTTACTAACATTACAATTCTACCACTTTTCCAACAAAACCTGTTACTCTCTATGGTTACTAACAGTTACGCAGGTTACCAAATCACCAGTTACCATTATCTAACTTCCTAGGACCGTCTCGGCACGTGCACCACATTGATACCACCACACCCACGCGGTACAAATCACATAGCATAATTATCACATAACGTAATACACATAGTCATATAACATGCTTTAAATCATAGTCATGCATCTTAATCATTAAAAGCACACATAATTCCCATTATGCCCTCCAGGCACACTAATCAAGGCCCTTAAGCCTAATTAGTGAATTTGGGTCGTTACAGGGACGGTTCCGGCACCCCGAGCCTCGGGATTAACTTAATATGTGAGATAGACCTTAGGAAGCTTTTAGAAGAAAAACAAATCAACTAAACACTTAGCCTCAGCTCTCTCTCACGCTTAAGGAAAACTAAGGGAAACTAGCTGGAAATTCTGGAATTTGTGGTGAGGATTTGGAGGTTTAGCTCAGGGAAAATCAAGGAACTGAAATAGGGATTAAGGTAAGCATCTAACTCTGTTTTCTGTGGTTGAATTCTATGTTCTAGCTGGATTTTAGTTAAGTGTTGAAACAGGTATAGTTTTGGTGTTTTAAAGCAGAATTAAGGAGGACACTTGGGTACTTAGCTTGGCTATGGCTTGGTGAAGTGATTCAACAGCAAAGGTAAGTTACAACTCCTAGTTTAGAGGTTTTACATTGAGTTAGAATGGCTGGTTTGTGTGTTTATAGCACTTGGGTTTCAGAAATTGAAAGGAAGTGATTAGAGGGTGTTAGGCTGTGTTTTCTTGGGAGTTATGTTGTTTAGATCATGCTAAAGAAGTTGGTAATTAATTGGTTAAGAGTTGGGGAGTTTTGGGATGGTTTAAGGTGAGGTTTCAGACTTAGAAATGGTGTAAAATCTGGGTTCGAAGGGGAGGGCCACGGCTCTGTTCCAGAGCACTGCAGCCCTAGCATGCAAAGAAGCCAAGGGGGCTCGGCCAAGGGGGCGCGTCGCGGCGCCTAAGGCAAGGGCCGCAACACGTGTGTCGTTCAGTGTGGGAGTAGGTTCTATTTTGGGGAAGGGCCGCGGCTAGGCTTTGGGGGCCGCAACCCTTGGTTGCACACTTGAGATTTTGAGGGTTTTAAGCATGGGAAAGTGGTCTAGTGTGCTCGAGTTTGGTTTCACCACCATGCTTGGTGGAATTTGATATCCCAGGAGTTAGTTCTATAACTGGAACCTATATTTGATTATTTATGAAACCCTATACTTTGGTTGTGGCTAGGTGATAAAGGCTTAGGCTCAAGAACGAATCGTGCTTAAGGGGCGTTGCTTGTAATTCGATAACCGTACAGACTAAAGGTAAGAAAACTGCACTTGGTTGAATATATGTGACGGGACTAAGGGTTCCCTATTGTAGATGCTTGGAAAGATGGTATTATGCCATGCAAGCCATTTAGTGAACCAACGACCTAAGGGTGCCAAGGGTCTCACTAGGGCACAGGGCGCGGCTCGGCCACTGGTAGCCGAGGACAGCTTATTATGCACTGAGCTCGGTTTAAGCGGGCTGAAGTCAGTGGGTTAAATAGAGGGCGCAGCCTAAGTTGTCAGCCCTGAATATTATGTGATATGAATGTTATATGTGATAGAATGTATCTTGTATTGGACTGTATATGCTGAATATCTGTTGTGGATTAACTGATGGGTATACATGCTTACTGACCTAATTGTTTGCTATCATTGTTTGAGTTATCTATGATGTTTTCTTGCTGGGCCTTGGCTCACGGGTGCTACGTGGTGCAGGTAAAGGCAAGGGCAAGTTAGATCAGCCCTGACTGGACAGCTCAGCGAGTGGAATGTACATAGCCAGGTGCTCGGTGTAACATGCTGGCCTTGATGGCATGTTACAAGCTAGGATGGTGCTCAGTCTGATGCGCACGCGAGGGTGCAGGCTGGTGAGCATGCTGATGCCTAGTTTGTACGGCAGTGGCATTTTCGTAAATATCTTCAATATTGCCCGGAAATGGACGGGACTTGGTAGGTTCCATATTGAAGGGTCATTGAACGCAATGGTATGATTGGATTTGGGAGATTCAGAGAATTGGCGAGCTGGAAGCCAAATATGTCTCCCAAGCAAAAATCATATATGTTCCTGGTAGAAGGCTAAAAGCTCAGAAGGCTCTTTGTAGGGGGAGCACCGGGTGTCAGCTCTCCACCACCCCCTGGCACAGGTGCGTCAAGTGAGCTACTACTAGTTGGGAGGACTAGTAGGGCGGGCATATGAGGACCACGAGGGGACTTATATGTCTCCATGAGTAGGAGTACTCATGGACATTACCGGGCTGCCCCGGTAGTGCGTCGAAGTGTGCTGCCAGAGGTTTAAGGGTACGGTTCACTTAGCTTGCCGGGATGCCGCTTGCATGGAACGTGGCCCAAACCTTCGAGAGATGTCATGGCGCGCCATGGCCATGAATCTCTACACGAGATGGCACGGGAAGTCACTTGTGGGACTTGTTAGCATGCAAGCATTGGAGGGTGCACTATGCTTGAGCAGGACAGAGGTCCAGTGTGTGCTACTAGTCTGGTAGCCAGTCTCGAGGGCCTGCCAACATGCATGATGGTATGGTGCCTTGAGGATTGGACCATGGACGTATCAAGTCCTTGGTCTGTGACGTGAGCTAATCGGATAGTATCGAATGGGGCATGATGAGAAGTGTTGGCACGTCAGCTTGGTGTCGGCTCTTGGCCACACATGCTACCTTGACTTGCGAATGTCTGGGTGAGCATCGGTGTTAGGATTTGCCTTGCCATAGTGAGAACCTATGGACAGTGTGAGTGTCTTGGCTAGATAGCCTTGATGCATGTTTGCACTCATAGATGCTTGAGAGCATGACTCAGCGAGAGTTGTTCGAGAGACGGAAGTGTGCAGAGGCACTCGGTCGCGCGAAAAAGGTGCCCATTGTTATTCGAATGGTTAGAAGGATGACCTTGGCTCAGAGGAGTCGAGGTGCCGCACGGGCATTTCCGCTGTCAAAATGTCAGCCCGTGACAGTTGGTATCAGAGCCATGTTCATCTCAAGTTAGGGTGAACCTGGTTGGCCCATCCTAGAAAGGATGTAGGTGTGTTGAAGGACCATAAAGGTCTGGATGCTTGGACAGATGTCATTGAGCCTTTTAGTCACCTAGAAAGGATCAGTAGGCTGAGACGGGATGAGACTTGGTTGCTCTTCTTCGTGGGAATACTGGACATCCTAGAGAGGGGACAAGTTATGGCTGCTTCGAATCAAAGCTCAGTGATGCTAGAAAGACAACATCCACGTGCAATTGTGGAGAAGTGCTACAAAAGAGTTGGAACTCATTGACACGAGACAAGGTTTGATCGAGAGGTCAAGGTTTTATGCTTGGTTCACTAGTTCAGGTTTGTCTGAGTGATAGTGTAAGTCGCAAGGAGCGCTGTTGTTGAAAAGGGGACTTGTACGCAAGAGTGGGTGAGCATAATAGTGGCCGTCAGACTCTTGTCAGTCACGACAGAAGTCGAGAGTGGATAGCTTTGGGGAACTAGATAAAGATGAACATGGAATGCTTCAGTTGCTACTTGTGTGCCAAAT
This sequence comes from Humulus lupulus, assembly GCF_963169125.1. Lineage (NCBI taxonomy): Eukaryota > Viridiplantae > Streptophyta > Magnoliopsida > Rosales > Cannabaceae > Humulus > Humulus lupulus. Next base: position 106,284,134 of record NC_084797.1, on the reverse strand, counting down.
GGCATCACAGAGAGACCAAGGTGGTCGTGGCCGCGATCGTCAGAGGGCAGTCGTACTTGGAGGTGTCTACATGTTATCTTGTTTCGCCCGAGAAGGGAGGCACCGAGATAATTGAGTGGAACGTGTTGCCTCACAGTGATTAGCTGGTGTGGGCAACACTGTGGCATTGTGGGAGATGCTGAGTTGTGGAATATATGCATCAAAGGCCAGCAGGGCCGAGTAGACCGCGCGCAGTGGTCAGAATAGTACTAGAGTTTCGAGAGCGCTGGAGGGCCGCGTCAAGGAAACTTAGTGCTACAAGAAGGCTTAAGGAGGCAGAGATGGTGCTTGAGTTCAAATGTGGGCCGGAGGGCCTTGCTATCTGGACTTAGTGACCATAGAAGCCTAGAGAAGCTGCCCGGAGGGGCAAGATGCTAGTATATGGAAGATGGATAGCTATGTGGAGAGCTCACGCATAGGGGAATCAACAATGGTGCTACACGAATTATTGTGTGTGGGGCAAGTTGTCGAGGACGCCAACAGTTGAAGTGGGGGAGAGACCTTCACGGTTCAAACATCCAAATAGCAGACCAATGTTTCATTACAAAAGCATCGACATGAGTTATCATGGAGATCGTTAGTTGTTCAGAATGTAAAGTCAAGGAGACTCGGAGACAAAGACAAAGCCAGTTACCTAGGGTGAAAGTCGTCAGGACTCAGGTACTAAGGTAACATCAGTGCAACGTTTGCCTAAGGTGAAAGTCAACAGGACTCAGGTACTAAGGCAACGTAGAGATGTCGAAGGGCGAAGAGTCAGAATGGCGGACACATTAGTTCAACATCATCTTCAAAAGTGATAAATGGAACGAGGGACCACACGAGAAAATTGGTTAGCTTGCGAGATATACCTTGAGAGGTACACCTCGAGAAGAGAAGTTATTCCCAAGTTGAAGTGGGGGAGCCCACTAATTCATATGTTCGAAGGGTCAGGGTACTTGTTCATTTTTGGTGTGTGAATCTAGAGAGAAACACAACAACAGATGGGTTGTACAATGCGAAGACATGCATGACTAATGCGAGTAGGTCAGGTGACCAATTGAAACTGCAGATAGACAGTATGCATGGGCGTAGGCTGAGACCAAAATTGGGCAGGTTTTGTAGCATATTATGGGACATGCTTAGTGTTTTATGGGGACACATGTTTATGGGAACACAAGCCGAATGATTCAAAGAACATATGCCGAAGGGAGATAGCGGATTGGGACAACTTCAGACCTCAAGGGTGAGGTAAAGTGCAGTCAAGTTGATCAAGATTCAACAGGCCGTCTAGAGTTAGGCAAGGTTGATTTGGGGGCAGAACTTGAGGCACGATGCTGAGAGTCAGCATGAGCACGAGCCAGAAGGCAATGCAGTGGTTTCGAATGATGTCAGATCATTGACCACATTGTAGAAGCTCAGAGTAGCAGTTATGGTTATGGTCAGGAGTGGTCATTTCGCATCAAGCCATGGGTATGCAGTAAGGCCGGAGGGCCAAAAGTCTGAGAGACTACTTCGTGAAGTCTATGTGCAAGGATGCACTAGATACTGCATAAAGGCTACAGTTGGCATGAGTGCCACGTTGAAGAGAGACATGCCTTCAATGGAAGGATGTTTCGTAGGTGCCGTTGGGAACGGTTGGTTTGCGAACCTCACCCTGAGGGGGGGTGCACCTTAATTTCCTCCTTGTCAATAAGAGAGTAGGCATTGGAAGATTGGCGGGAAAGCAACAATCAAAAGATGTGTTGGCTTTGGGGTCAGTGTTGCAAGGGCTGCTTGGTTGACTGAAGGGACATTGTGATGGACTCGGAGGAGTTCATGTGTGCAAGGAGTATTCGAGTGCAGCGGCACTACTTCATGGGAGAATTCTGAATAGCGACGGTGGCATGGGGTCCTTGATCGAGTCCAAGGGTGGACGTGGGAGATCATCACCAAGTTAGTGGTTCTACAGTAGTAGAGGGACTAGTGCAGACTCAAGATTCGGAAGAAGCATGGAGTGAGCTTAGGAGTCGAGGCAGGAAGATTGGCCAGCGTTCTGTCGATGAGGGCATCGACAATTGAAGTGTGGGAGAGTGTAACATGCTGGCCTTGATGGCATGTTACAAGCTAGGATGGCACTCGGTCAGATGCGCACGCGAGGGTGCAGGCTGGTGAGCATGCTGATGCCTAGTTTGTACGGCAGTGGCATTTTCGTAAATATCTTCAATATTTCCTGGAAATGGATGGGACTTGGTAGGTTCCATATTGAAGGGCCATTGAACGCAATGGTATGATTGGAATTGGGAGATTCAGAGAATTGGCGAGCTGGAAGCCAAATATGTCTCCCAAGCAAAAATCATATATGTTCCTGGTAGAAGGCTAAAAGCTCAGAAGGCTCTTTGTAGGGGGAGCACCTAGTGTCAGCTCTCCACCACCCCCTGGCGCAGGTGTGTCAAGTGAGCTACTACTAGTTGGGAGGACTAGTAGGGCGAGCATATGAGGACCACGCGGGGACTTATATGTCTCCATGAGTAGGAGTACTCATGGACATTACCGGGCTGCCCCGGTAGTGCGTCGAATTGTGCTGCCAGAGGTTTAAGGGTACGGTTCACTTGGCTTGCCGGGATGCCACTTGCATGGAACGTGGCCCAAACCTTCGAGAGATGTCATGGCGCGCCATGGCCATGAATCTCTACACGAGATGGCACGGGAAGTCACTCGTGGGACTTGTTAGCATGCAAGCATTGGAGGGTGCACTATGCTTGAGCAGGACAGAGGTCCAGTGTGTGCTACTAGTCTGGTAGCCAGTCTCGAGGGCCTGCCAACATGCATGATGGTATGGTGCCTTGAGGATTGGACCATGGACGTATCAAGTCCTTGGTCTTTGACGTGAGCTAATCGGATAGTATCGAATGGGGCATGATGAGAGGTGTTTGCACGTCAGCTTGGTGTTGGCTCTTGGCCACACATGCTACCTTGACTTGCGAATGTCTGGGTGAGCATCGGTGTTGGGATTTTCCTTGCCATAGTGAGAACCTATGGACAGTGTGAGTGTCTTGGCTAGATAGCCTTGATGCATGTTTGCACTCATAGATGCTTGAGAGCATGACTCAGTGAGAGTTGTTCGAGAGACGGAAGTGTGCAGAGGCACACGGTCGCGCGAAAAAGGTGCCCATTGTTATTCGAATGGTTGGAAGGATGACCTTGGCTCAGAGGAGTCAAGGTGCCGCACGGGCATTTCCGCTGTCAAAATGTTAGCCCGTGACACTCGGCCGCCACGGTTGAGGTCTAGGCAAGGACTTGGAACCTAAAGACTGTCTGTTTTGCCTTAGTATGGCTAGTGGTTACTTATGTACTTTTGGGAGTCTGTAAACTTATTTTAACTTTGTTTTGGTATGGGATCCCATGTTTACCACAATTTTAATATATGAAATGAGTCTTTTGAGACCAAAACCATTTTAACCTTAGATCTTACATGTTTAGCAACACGTTTTCAAATTAATGACTTGATTAACAAGTCCTACACTTTTATAAGTACACAGTGTAACGGTCTTGGCTATCCAGGGCGTTACACGATCCTTCAGGGCTGCACCGTAGTGCGCGTCCCTAGGATTTAAGCCTAGTGCTTTTTGACTTGAGGCTTGCTGCAACCTGTAAGGGGGCGCCGCTACACGAATAGGGAGAATTGGCCAAGTTAGGTTTTGAGTGACAGGAACTCAAACCTAAGAGCTTGGGAAGGATTCTACTACTTGGTTTAGTAGAATTTGAGGTCCCAGATACTAGGACTTGGTCCAAAAGTCTTTATTTTACTTGATATTGATGAATATCATTTATTATGGTTATGACTAGGGTACCGCTAGGGCTCGAGAAAGGATCACGCTCGAGGGTCGTTCCTATTGAACTCGTTCTTGGACCAAAGGTAAGAAAACTGCACCCACTACATGATGTATGTGATTAGGGGGTGGCCCGGTTGCTAGATATATATTTGATTAGGGCTTGGGCCCCTATAAGTCAAGGACGACAATAGCGATGAGCACTGGTCGAAAGCATTGACTTATAAGTCAAGGACTGCAATAGCACGTTGAGCGGTTTTCGATTTGGTTAGGCCTAATTAGGAGCGCATTATACGCTTCTCCAGCCCAATGGTCATGGAAAATTAAGTGCCATGTACGCTGGGTTAGCTCTATGGCTGGTTATGCAGAGGATATGGAAATGGGCCCTGGGGTGACTTATTAGTCCCGTATCCTAGGGCATGGCTCGGGAGTTACTTATTAATCATTTATTTAGGGCAGCGGGCCCCTGTGTGACAATGTAGTCACTTATTTGTATAGAATGCATGCATGAGTAAGGTTATTGATACTAGGCATGCTTATTATGATTATATGATATATTATTGCCTGCTTATGAGCATGTTTAAGTTTTCTTGCTGAGTCTTGGCTCACGGGTGCTATGTGGTGCAGGTAAAGGGAAAGGTGTAAGCCCTGGATAACCAAGACCATTATCATATGTAGTTTAAATAGTGCAGGACTTGCTAATCAAAGCATTTTATTAAAAATGTGATCCTAAGGTCAAGAATTGGATTAGGGTCAAAAGATTTTGATCATAAACGGTTAACTTTTCATTAAAATAGATGTTTAGAACATTGGATCCCAAAAACAGGGTTTAAGTATTAAATTACAAACTCTCAAAATTATATACAATCAGTGGCCACTCTAATGGCAAAATACAAGTTTTAGGCTTATGTCCCTGTACTTCCCTTGGCCATGGTGGACGAACCGCAAACAATGCACACGTCGCCCCCAGAGCTCACCAACTCATGGTTGATCCAGCCTACCCTTGCCTTTACCTGCACCACGTAGCACCCGTGAGCCAAGGCCCAGCAAGAAAATCAAAACAACAATTACATGTAACAATAAGAATATTCAATCAAGCTTATCTCATATAAACATAAAACAGAGTACATATATTCAATTAATCAATGACAATCACATAATCTCAAGTAATCAGAGTTGGCACCCTTAGGCCGAGCCCCCTATTGATCTAGATGGCCTCGGCTCGTTTAGGTCGAGTCGTGCCCAATATGTTTACCATTAGCCCCAGCTCCCTTAGGTCGATCTTCCGTGTATGACAAAACAATCTTACAAACACATAATACAAGGAGTCAATATTTGGGAATCTCAGTCTTGTTCACAACAACACAAGATGCAGTTTTCTTACCTTGAATTCCGAGCGGAGATAATAGAGCGGTCTCAAGCACGATCCTCAGTCCTGAGCCTTGGCAATAAACCTAGTCACAGTGGGCAATGGGTAATTGTTAACTTCCAATCCAAATAAATTCTTAGGAGATAAAAATTGGCCTCCAGGACCTCAATTTATACTAAAATGGGTAGTAGAAATTGTCATGAGCGCCTAGATTCGAGCCACTCGAGCCTTACAAAACCTAGAATCCAACCTAAGGCAAAATCCCTAGGCGGGCTGCGACCTGGCCCCAAGGGTCGCGACTTGCCCCCAAGTCAGAGGCTATACCCCCAAGCCTGAAGTGGTGGCAGGTCACGACTTGCCTCTTAAGGTCGCAGCGTGCCCCCAAGTCAGAGAGCATACCCAGGCCCTTTTGGGCACATGCACCGCGGTGCCCTAGAGCTGGGTCGTGGTGCGCCCCCTTCGAACCCAGAAATTCTGAGTTTTCTTCACACTCCTCCCAGCCAAATTTTCCTATAATTCAACTCATAAAAACCTACGAATCTAAGACTTTTAATCATCCAATTAAACACAAAATCACAACAATACATACTAAATTTTCTACCCCAAATCATCAGTTATTTATTACCCAAAACCCAATCTAATTTAACACCAATACCAGAATTTCTTGACATGACAAGTGATAAGGAACTTACCCTAATTATGATTGAATTTCCTCAAGCTACAACCTCAAATCTTTGAGTTTAAGTCCCAGCTAAACCCCCTGGTTTCCAAATCTTCAATTCCTCCAAATTCCTTTTAAAAGTCCAACTTCAAGCTTAAACTTTTCTTCCCTTAGCTTCAAAGTGTAAAATGAGTGAGAGAGAGAATTGTGAGGGGGAAGGAGAGTGAAAACTGAGAGCGTCTACTACCTTCTAAATTAATCCTAAGTGTTTGCTGAGTATATCCTTTCCTTAACTAAAGACTTTTTTGCCCCTCAAGTCTACTTGTAACACCCTAAGTTGCTAATAAGGTTTAGAACCTTGATTAGCGTGCCTGGAGGGCAGTAAGTGAATTAATATGTTAATATATGAATTTAAATGAATATATGATTGGAATGCATGTTTAGATGGTATAAATGTGTGTGTGGGCCCCGTCTGCATGATAGGGGTAAACTGGTAATTTTAGCCCACTAAGGGCATAAATGCGATAATTGTATTGTGTGATTTGTACCACGTGAGTGTGGTGATATCAGTGTGATGCACGTACCAAGATGGTCCTAGCGAGCTAGATAACCTAAAAGTCACAACGGGATTTTATACCCGGATCGGGAGGAGCCTAGGGGTATTTCGGGGATTTTGTAATTTAGTTCTTGAGAGATTATGGTAACTGGTAATTTGGTAACTTGTGTAACCTTAGGTAACTACTGAGAGTAACAAGTTGTGATAGGAAAATGGTAGAATTGCAATAGAGATGAGTTGACAAAAGTGACCTTGAGGTTTAGTTAGGAAGGGGTATTTATGGAAGGGTAGAATAGTCATTTGGCGGGATAGATAACCATTAGCTGAAGGAAAAGGATCATACACGTTATTTCATTTGGGGCATGATTTGTTTATGCTGAAATTGGGAGAAACCTAAAGGAAAAGAGAAGAAAAGGAAGGAAGCTAAGTTTGGAACCTAGAGGAGAAATCAAGGTGGGTTGAAGTAGTTGAAGCCAAACAAGAGTCAAGATTAGTTCTGAGCTTGTGGAATTAGAAGGCTTAGCTTGGAGCTGGAAGCAAGGGAGCTTAGGGTTGGATTCATCATTCAAGGTCTTTAGAGAGGCTCGGGGTAGAGGACCGTGCTCGCGGCTTTGGGGCATCGAAAGCTCGGGATACAGGTAAGAGAACTGTAGCACCCGTGTTACAGGGCTTGGGCCCATTTATTTGTTGCAGGGTGCGGCCCTAGATTGTATTATTGCTAGGTTATATCTCTAAATGTACTATTATATGTTTGATTGTTGAGTGCGAATGCTATATGTGACTATAGCTGAAAGAACGGTGAATGGCCGAGAACGGCGAAGGCCGAGAATACCACTTAGCACATGGAGTGCTCATGGTTAGAGTGAGACCCCAGTGGATACATGGGATATCCACACAGTGTAGACCGAGATCCCAGGCTTTGGTAACGCTTCTGGGACGGCATGGCCGTATATGTGTTAGATTATATGGACTGTCTGACTAGATTTGAGATATCTGCTGTAGTGATTGTATATTATGCATGTGTTATGTACTGTTTGAGTTTTCTTGCTGGGCTTCGGCTCACGGGTGCTCTGTGTTGGAGGTAAGGGCAAAGAGAAAGTCAACCAGCCATGAGTACGGAGAGCGTGGGGGCGGCGCATACATGTTCGGTCTGCCCGACTATCTTGGTTGGGGATATTTTTGAGAAATGGTTGTATAAACCCTAGTTTTGATGGTTAATTACTTATAAACTTGCTTTGAGTTGTAAATATTTTATAAACTAAGTTATGGGATCCCGAATGTTAAACTCTTAAACTTTTAATGAAATAGAGTACTTTTTAAAGATTACAGCCTAGACTTTCACTTAATCACACTATTGTTTTAAAAACCTCGTCTAGCGAGTTGTTTGCACATTTTAACCTCACTTAGTACCGGCTCTAAGGTAGTAGGGCGTTACACTACTAATCCTCTAAGAGTACCATAGGGTAAAATTGTCATTTCACTCCCGATTCTTGCTAATTCCTCAAGTGTTCCTACTATTAAATAATTAACTCTGTCGTGTCCTATTAATTACCAAATACTTATTCAATATCTAATAAATTCCAAAATATTCTCCAATTTCCCAAAAATAACCCTAGGCTCCCATTGATTCGGGTATTAAACTCTGTTGTGACTATTTCGCTAATCCACTCACTAGGACAGTCTCAAGCCATATACTGCAAATATATCCACATAATAATGTTGTCTCAACATTTTATCACAAATAATCACATTTATGCTCGCTACAGGACAAAATTACAAATATGCCCTTATAAGCTATAAAGGGCCACATTCATATCTAATACTCCTAAATATGCATATAATATATCCATATAATCATATTAATCAGGCATGACACATAATCATGCATTTAATCATCTGATCACACATATACCAATTATGCCCTCCCGGCATGCTAATCAGGGCCCTTAAGCCTTATTAGTGAATTTCGGGTTGTTAAAAAAGTTGGATCAGCCATGAATTGGAGAGCTTCAATGGAGACGTGTACATATGTGACTGCTCGACCCCCACGGCCAGGGGTTTCTCAGAGAAACTAGGGTTAAACCCTATTTTGCCGCTTAGGTCGGCTGGTTGTAACTTTTGAACTGTAATAGACCTTTTAATCTTATGTTGGGATCCCATGTATGAAAGTAAATATTTTTAATGAAATGTGTCTTCCTTTATGGCCAAAAATTTTAACCTTATACCGTTAACCACGTTAGTTACACGTTTACGGCCAAGAGACTCGTTTAGAGAGTTTAACACCATTTAAAACACACAGAGTAACAGTCTTGGCTATCTAAGGAATTACACATAGATCTTACCTCAACTGAGAAATCACGACCCTAAGTTTCCCTTAAACCAATCCCTAGTAGAAAGCTTCAAGTTCCCAAGCATTTCTTCCTCAAAACTCAAAGAATCCAGTCAAACCTCCCAGGAAGCAAGAGGGTAACGAGAGAGAGAGAAGATAACAGAGCTAAGTGTTTGCTTTGAGTTCTGAAAGCTTCTAGTAAGTTAGCTAAGTCACCCCAAAACTTGGAAAAGACCAAACTACCCTTTTGTCAAGCCTTGCTCCTTTAATGCCCTCGAGGGCAAGTTAGTCTTTTGCCACCATTTCACTAATCTCAAATAACGCCACATTTTCACAATAAATTCTAATCTCTTAAAATAATCACCAAATAAATGCCCATTACCTGATATTCCCAGTAATGTACTAAATTATAAAAATACCCCTAGGCTTGTAATGCCCCGGATTCCCTAATGTGGTTTAGCGGCTGGATTTGTATGCCGGGAGGGCCATAATTGTTTAATTATGTCATTTAACGTGTTTATGTATGTTTATGAGAATTATATTATAATATAATGTTAATTGTATGCATGTCGGTGATATATGTTGAGACCACATTATGATGTGGGTTTGTTCGAGCTGTTCGACATGAGACGATCGTAGAATATTGATTAGCGGTTTAGTCACAACGGGATTAAGTGTCGGGACTTGGGTTGAGTCTCGGGGTGATTTTGATGATTAGAGCGTTACCGGGAGATAAAGGGTAGCGGGATGTGAGTTATTGGTGCTTATGATTATTGAGAATAGCGGGAATTGGAGAGCGTTAATTATGATTAACGAGATAGGAGGGAAGTACCAAAAATGCCCTTGGGAGCCTTTAGGAAGTATTAATTGACCTAGGGGTAAAATGGACATTTCACCCCTAGGATAGATATAACACATGATGACTGAAGGAAATGATGGAAAAACATAGTATATTTTAGAGTTCTCCCGTACCTTCTTCTCCTCACTGTTCTTTGTGGTTTTTGAACCAATTTTGAGGATTCAAGCTTAGGAAGCAAGCCTTGGGAGTTTGGGAGTGTGTTCCACCATTGAAGAGCATCCTAGGCCAAGCTTTGGGTAAGTTTCTAACCATAGTCTCTCTGGTTTGCTCTATTTTGGTTTTGTTTTGCAGCTGAGTTTACTAGGATGAATTCATGGTTTTTGTTGGGAGTTTTGGCTAGGGTTCCCATGCTTGTGATGATTGGGGTGTGTTGGGATGGTTTTTTGGGTTTATTTGGCATCAAGAATAGGCTTTGGAAGCTTGGGAATCGAGTTAGAATCGAAGAAGATGAAGAAGGTCGGTTCAGGGATATTTTGGGCTGGAGGTAGCGCTACAACGCCCACCCTAGGGCGCTATAGCGCTCCTCAGGAGGCTTTCAGGCACTTGGGCGGTTCTGTGTAGAGCACTGTGGCGCTAGGGGTTGAGCGCTGTAGCGCTACCCTGTTCCTTCCAAACCCCGTTTTGAGTGTTTTTAAGGGTTTTTGACTTGGGGTTTCAATCCTTAAGGCCCGGGATCGATTCTACTCACCGTGTGGGCATGTTTCGAGGTCCCGAGGGTGGTGCTTAGGTTAAGACCCTATTATTGTGGATTCTCATTAATGGAGGTTATAATTGGTTGTGATTAGGTAACCGCTAAGGAACTAAAAGATCGATCGTTCTCAGGGGTCGTCTTTGTCATACTTCTCGCTCGAACTTGAGGTAAGAAAATAGTGTATGGATACAGTTGCACCCTGTACAGGTATATGACATGCATGGTTTGATATTGAGGCATGTTGGTTGATATATGTGAACGTGGATTGCATATTAAATGCTAATGAGTGTTGATTACCTGTTTAAGACACTGACTAGTCAGGGACCGACTCTAAAGTCAATGATCATGCATTGAATGGCTCTATGGCATTAATGCGGGACCGACCCTAAGGTCGAAGAACTTATAAGCGCTTACCTGGTCTACAACCAGATGTCTATAGCCAAGGTATACGACCCCGGTGACCGTTAGTCACATGGCTAAGGGACGTTGTCCATAGTTACGACTCCAGAGTCGTGAGGAAGGTTATGTTGGTGACTAATCACCATACACCTGTCCTGATCAATTTGTGAGAGAATCACTTATCAGTTAAGCCCTGGTGACCCTATCACCACATGGCTAGAGGGAGCGCTGCTCGTTATTTTGACCGTTGTCTATTGTCACCTATTTGTTGGGCTGATAGTCTTGGATGATTATTATGATCATTGTTGATATTATATCGTATTTTATTGTGTTTTCTTGCTGGGCCTTGGCTCATGGGTGCTATGTGGTGCAGGTAAAGGAAAGGAAAATCTTGGCCAGCCCTGAGTGGAGAGCTTGGGCGGTGTTGTGTACATACAGGGCCGCTTGACCGCCACGGTCAAGGAGTTCTCAGAGGGACTAGGGGTTTACCCTATTTTTGTCGCTTAGGCCGGCGGGGATTGTAAATTTGGAACTGTAGCGACTCTTTTGTATTACGAACTACTTGTAAACATTTTGAAAGGCTCATGAGCAGTTTGTTTACTTAATGAAATGTACCCTTTCCTTTTTACTGGTTTTACACCTTAACCTGATAATAACACTTAGATCACGTTTTTAACCAAAGGACTCGGGTAGCGGGTCAAATTTCCGGTTCACCGTTCACCGTAACTGTTCTGGGGTAACCAGGGCGTTACAAGGCTCATCCCGAGTCGGGTATTAAATCCTATTGTGACTTTTCCGCTAACTCGCTTACTAGGATCGCCTCGTGCGGAGTATCCCAAATATATACACATAATAATGTCGTCTCAATCACTTATAATTACAAACACACCCTCATCGAGGTTAAAATTGTGAAAATACCCTCCTAATAAGAAATAGGCCCACATGCTTGCTTAATACACTTAAACATGTAAACATAGTCATATCATAACTCACCTAATTCACATAATCATGCATATAATCATAAGCATGCACATAATATCCAATTATTGCTCTATGGGCCCCCCTAATCAAGGAACAAAGCCTTATTAGGGAATTTGGGATGTTACATAAGAGTTCCCTTTAAGTACCTCAAAATCCATTTTAGTGCAACCCAGTGTTGTGTTCCAGTATTGGCAATGAACCTGCTTACTACACTCATTGCATGAGCTAAATCTGGTCTTGTACACACCATAGAATACATCCAGCTACCAACACAACTAGCATAGGAAACTTTGCTCATAATCTACCTTTCAACATCTATATTAGGTGCTTGTGACATAGAAAGTTTAGAATGTTGGGCTAAAGGTGTAGACACAACCTTTGAATTGCGCATTCCAAACTTATCTAGCATCTTTTGTAGATAGGCTTTCTGAGATAAAGTAATTGTATGCTTGTCGACTCTCTTGATATCAATTCCCAAAATCCTCTTAGCTGCCCCTAGATCATTCATCTCAAATTCTTCCTTGAGCTTCCTTTTCAACACATTCATTTCTAATCTATTTCTTCCAATTATAAGGATATCATCAACATATAGGAGAAGATAAATTTGATCATTAAAGTAAACATAAGGATCATATTGACTTTTGACATAGCCAATCTTTGTCATATACTCATCGAATCTAATGTTCCACTGTCTTGGAGCTTGTCTGAGAGGATATAGAGATTTCTTTATGAGACATGCCTTGTTAGATTCCTTGCTTTCAAAACCTTCAGGTTGGTGCATGTATTCCCATGCAAGAAGGTTGTTCTTACATCCATTTGGTCCACCTCTAGATTCAATCTAGCAGCCTTTGACATCATGACTCGGATTGAAGTTTACTTGACAATAGATGAAAAATTCTCATTAAAGTCCACCCCTTCTTGTTGTGTGAAACCTTTAGCAACTAAATGTGCTTTGAATCTAGTTCCCTCAACACCTGGTATGCTTTCTTTCTTTTTAAATATCCATTTGTAGCCAACTAATCTTTTCATCTCTGGTATGTCAATTAGTACCCATGTCTTATTATTTTGTAGTGACATCATCTCTTCTTGAATAGCTCTAAGCCAAGATGCACCATCTTTTCCATTTATAGCTTCTTGATAACTAGTGGGTTCCTAATTGTCTATATCTTTAGCAACTGAAAGTGTAAGGGCTATAAATTATGCATATTCCAAACGGTCAAGTGGTATGATGTCTCTTATTTCTCTATCTCTGGCTAACTGGTATGAACTCAGTTCAGACTGCATTTCAGCAACTTCATCTTCCTCATTCTTGTTACTATCATCTTCATTTCAGATTGCCTGATTGTCCACCTCAATCTAAACACTAACACTTTATACTGGTTTATCAACAAACTCTATAGGATTTTGTTTCATAACCATTTCTTCTTCTCTAAACACCAAATCTTGGCTAATGATACACTTCTTGTAGCCTTATTGTAAGCACTAGAGCTTATACCCTTTAATCTCATTAGGGTACCATAGAAACATGCATTTAAGTGCTCTCGACTGTAACTTGTCTTGTTTGATGTGTACATAGGTTGTACATCCAAAGACTCTAACGTGCTCATATTTTTTAACTTGTCCTGTCCACAACCCTTGTAGTGTTTTAAAGTTTATTGTAGTTGATGGGCATCTATTAACAAGAAAGCATGTAGTTTTAACTACTTCTCCCCAAATATTTCTTTCTAATCCAGCCCCTTTAAGCATTACCTCACACGTTCCAATAATGTTCTGTTCATACGCTCTGCCAATCCATTTTGTTGCTGAGTTCTAGCCACTTTATGATGCCTTTTGATCCCCACCTTATTACAGTAGTCTTTAAATCCATTTGAACAAAATTCTTGGCCATTATCTGTCCTGAGTACTTTACTTTATTTTCTATTTGATTCTCAATCAATGTTTTCCAATTAACAAAGGTCTGAAAGGCTTGGTCCTTACTCTTCAACAGAAACACCCATACATTTCTAATAAAGTCATCTATAATACTCATGAAATAGCTAGCTCCTCCCAAGGTTTGAACCTTCAAGGGACCCCATAGATCCGAGTGTATATAGCCTAATTTCTCGTTGTGGTGTGTTGGCCCTTGCTGAATTTAACTCTACAACATTTCCCATAAACACATTCTTCACAAAATTCTAGCTTGTCTTTAAGACCATTCTTGAATACTCCTTGCTTGTTTAGCTCATCTAATCCACGTTCACTAACATGTCAAAGTCTCAAGTGCCACAACTTGGTTGAAGTATCCTTATTGTTAGTGATTGTAGATATTGCGAGCTCACACCTGACGAATCCAGCTTTCGAGATCACAACCATATGCCGATATGGGATGCCGAGGAAAATTGTATCCGACAACGGAACCCAGTTCGATAGCGCTTGTTCACCAACTTTTGCGAGAAAAATGGAATAATAAAGAGTTTTTCGTCAGTAGCTCATCCCCAGGCGAATGGCCAGGTCGAAGCTGTAAACAAAACTCTCAAGGGTTTGCTAAAGGAAAAGTTGGAGGAAGCAAAAGGACGATGGCCTAAAGAATTTCCCCAAGTCCTATGGGGATATAGGACTACAGCTCGAACATCAACGGGACATACCCCGTTCTCTCTAGCATACGGTTGCGAGGCTATGTTGCCTATTGAGGTCGAGATTCCTACAATTCGAACCCACTCTTATGACCAAAGCTCGAACCACACTCAGCTCGAAGAAACCTTAGACCTGATCAAAGAAAGAAGAAACGAAGCTCAGCTGAGGAACGCTGCCTACCAGCAGTGAGCTACCAGGTACTTCAACAAGAGGGTTCAAGATCGAAAGTTCGGTGTGGGAGATCTGGTGCTAAGGCGTGTATTTTTGGCAACGCGAGATCCAGCAGCTGGCGTGCTCGGGCCAAATTGGGAAGGACCCTACTAGATAGATTCAATCATTCGATCCGGTTTCTACAAGCTAGCGAGGTTGGATGGGAGCCTAATACCGCGAGCATGGAATGGCGAACACCTAAGACCTTACTATCAATAGTGTAGGAAGGATGTTGCCTGTAACCATGCTTGTCTATTTGTACTGTTTTGCCTACTCTTGGATTTTATCAAATAAAGAGTTATTTCGTCTGATATGATTTATTTTTGCAATCTCTCTTAATCTAATAACCTATGGTCACATTCATAGGATATTAAGGGGGCATCATTGGTATATATATAAATACCACCAGCTTGAAAAATAAATTAAGATATACAAAATACATACAAGTGTTTGGATATAACCAAATACGTGAGCTAAGATAATTTGGATATAACTGAATTATTAAAAACATAAGCATTTGGATATAACCAAATACGCGAGCTAAGATAATTTGGATATAACCGAATTATTAAAAACATAAGTGTTTGGATGTAACCAAATGCGCGAGCTAAGGTAATTTGGATAAAACCAAATTATCAAAAACATATAAGTGTATGGATTACAAACCAATCACAACCTTAACAGGTTTGGAGCAAACCAGCTAAAACTAATCGACGATAAGTTGGAACATAAACCCACTTCGAGTTAAGTCAAGATCGAGGCTGGAGTATCTTATAAAACAATAGTTTCGAACTCATAACCTCGGAGAGATAACCGAGGACGAGAAAAAGTAACTAAAAAATAAGATATAACTAAACCGTTTGCATTACACACCATACAAGTACTTTTGGGTTCATGGTTAAAGTAATATCCGACCTTGATGAATAACGAGATCGGAAGCGGATAATTCGAGCAAACTGTGCATGAATGCATTGAGCCTCGAGCCTAAGTCCAAATTATGTTTGTGCGAATAAACAAACATATGCAATTCTTTAATATAAAATGTGCAAAATATCTCGAATCAAGAAATGTAAAGCATATATATTAAAAGAAAAGAAAAATAAATTGTATCAGCCATAAGGGCATAAATTAAAACAATTACAAAAATAAAGGGATGCAGCCCCGAGATGAGATTCAAGAAGGAGCAGTCTCCTTAGCCTTCTCAGCACCAGCAGCACTAGACTCTCCAGGACGAATAGCATGACTATCCTTCTGAGCAGCCTCCCGAGCAGCCTCCTCTGCCTCAAGTCGAGCATTCCACTTATCTACGAGCTTCGCCTCAAGAAGACCTAGGAAGCTGGTATCGAGATCAGCGTTGCTAGCCCAGATCCTGTACATGGCTTGATTGACCGCTTTGTCTTTCTTCTCTTTGAACTCGTTAAGGAGGCGGGCCATTTCATTTTCGATTATCTCGAAAGTGGCAGCTTTCTCCTCCTCGAGCTTGGCATTAGCTTTCTCCAGCTTTGCAAGAAGATCCTTCACCTTTTCAAGCTCTATCTTTGAGTCCTTGAGTTCATCAGCCGTTTTAAGCTGGAGATCCCTCGACTCCTGGGGCAGAGACATGCTCGTATGCACCTCATTGATCAGCTTATAATTAAGCTGTGCCGAGACGACGAGGGCCTGAAACACAAAGAGATTGAATTAGAACATAAGCCAAGGCACATAAGCAATTGAAGGTAAGTTACGAAAATTACTGTGGCAGTAAGTTCAATACTCTTATCATAAAGAGCATTGTAGTCTCGGGCCTTGTTCACAAACTCCCAGTGATCAGCGTCGAATCCTGAAAGACTCTGACCCACCCGAGAAAGGATATCCGAGCCAACTACAGCTCCGTGGGCCCCGGCGGTACTATCAAGCACGAACTCATCAACATGATGTCGGGCCGACGGTAAGAGTGACTTGGAGGTTGAGGGTTTCTTCAGGGGTTGGCCGAGTGTTGGAGGAATTGTGGCTGGAGGAAGCGTGGCAGGTGCGGTCGAGACAGATGCGTCGACCTGGGCATTCGGGTCCTCGGCTGTGCTTGCAGCAGTTGGAGCCGGTGGAGTCTTCTCAGTGCGCTTGGGGATTTTAGAGGGTCAGTATAACCTCCGTGAGCCTCTCAGGCGCTTACTCTTTTGAGCTCCTTCGCCACTGTAGAGCACGACGTCAAGGTCAAAGTCCATAGCACCTGCACAGTTGCAATCAAGGTTTAGCTTGGTGCTAACAAACGTAGAAGATATAAAAAAAAAAAAACAAGTGGAGAAAAACCTAACTGGAACTCTCAAGCTCGGAGACCATGAAATTCCCCCATCTTCAGAAGAGGGGGGGGGGGGGGGGTACCTTCCCTATATGTGGACATCAACCTCGAAAGGTCCCTATAGTCATTGGTCCCGTATTGGACGGCTATTCCGTTCCATACCTCGTTCAGGTTATACATAGTATCGTATTGCCCGAGCCAGCTATTGAACCTATGAACCCATTCATCTACCCAAGTCCACACATAAAAGTAGTTTCTATCGTCTTCGTATAGAACTAGCCTATCAGGTTTATGCTTTAACAGGGTGGGGGACCACATTTTCGAGCTTAGGATGACTGTACCTTGATCATCCGAGCCCGAGCACGAGGCTTCATCGTTGGCCTCATTCCCTGATTGTGGGCTCCTTCGGTGAACTGGAGGCGGGGGCCTCACCTCTCTCCTCGGGGGGAGGATGCCTGTTGGCAGGGGCACGAGCTCCCAGCGGTCGTATTTTTTGTTGGACCAGTCCGAGGTGGACTGGCCATTTCCCAAGAGCCCGCAAGCTCGAAGTTTACCTTCATGCAAATGGTACGAGAGCGATCTACTGCCATAAGGGAGTTGGAGCAGGGTCTCCCTACGCTCCTTCATCTCGTCAGAAGGAGTGGGACGATGATAATTGGCTAGAAAATAAGATACATTTCAACTAAGTACAAGCCTATAGACAAAAGTTTAAGCAGAGAGATAAAGGAGGTTGGGGTACTTACGAATCCGTCTGAATGAATAAAATCGAGACGGAGATAGGCTATTTGTCCAGAAGAAGGCCTTCTTAGAATCAGGAGGATGGTTGGGAAGGTCCTCAAACACCTTTTTCTCCTTCGGGTAGCTCGAAATGTAGTAGAAGCCGTCTCCTCCCTGAGCTCGGGAGGGATTGCTTTTCAGGCAGAAAAGATACAAGATCTCCTCCGGCGACGGCCCTTCCCACTTCAGCTCGTGGTATATCGACTTCAGGGCAGACAGAACCCTGTATGAATTAATGTTGAGCTGGAATGGAGCCAGCCCAACGAAGTCCGTGAAGTCCTTGAAGAAAGACTTCAACAGCAGTATCGCTCCTGCCTTCATATGCTCCTGGCTCCAAGCCGCATACCTCAGCTTGTTGTCAGGATTTCAATCTCCTGGAGCATGGCAGCTTCGCTCGTGGGAAGTAGGGGCTCGACACCTTAACGAGCCTGACAATCTTATACCGTGAAAGACCAAGATGTCGTTTATCTGACCTAGCGAGGTAACCGAGCTCCAATAATGCTCGGCCTCGAAAAATTCCCTCCTCGGCTATGAGGTAGAGGGCTCCCCCATCAGTGATAATTGAAGATCTCCCGGGTTGTACGCGATTGTCACTTTTAACCTAGGATCAAGGGGGATCGGTCTGGGCCCTGAATTAGATTCCAGATAAAGAGCCTCTCGAAGGATTCTTCTCTTCTTTTCTATGACCTCGACGATTTGACGGCGATAATGAGCTCGAGTTTCTTCTTGCTCGCAAGCTAGCTCGTGTTCACGAATCAGGCGCTGGTTCCGGGCAAATAACGATTCTGGGCTTAGAGTTTTTGGAAAATACGGGATGGCAAGCAGCGACCCCCACCGTCTTTCCAGATTCTGTGACATTTAGTGAGAAAGAAAAAATGGTGAGGGCCATGCATGCAGAGAATCAAGAATTGCGAGCTTGGTGAAACAAGCTCGGAAGTGCTGGGGTACAAGACAAGCTCGATCCTGGAAACCCGGTTAAGGGTCACGACGTGTATTCCACGAAAAAAGAGGAGGGAAGTGGATCTAATTTTTTAGAATCCTGAAATATCAGGGAAAAAGGTGGCGGTTGTTCAAAAATGGTATTCTTGGGTATCGTGCATTCTTTAAAACCAAGATTTTGTACCTAATATCTTGGTGTGCAAGATACGTCTTTTAAATTTTGAAAACCCAGAAAAAAGAGACCATGTTTGGGTTTGTTCTACATATAAACTGGATTTAGAACCAGTAATGGGAAAACCTAAACCTAAATACCTATTGGTCAAAGCGTCCTAGTATATCAAACTACAAAATGAACCAGTGCATTCCCAGGAACTAAAAAACAGCAAAGCCAGAAACTGATAATATATATATATCAGATACTTACGCAATGAAGATGATGATTGAAGAGAAATCGTTGATTGAAGAAGAGGCTGCAAGTATAATCCCACGGTCTCGAGCAAGCTGGCAGTCTTTTGCTTCTTTGGCTGGGAAAACATACAAAAGCAAGAAGCTTTCTAGGGTAGCTTCTAGTTTTTCCTTTCTCTTTTCTTTTTTCCCTTGATGAACGTAAAAGTAAAATGAGGAAGATGGCTAAGGCCTTATATATAGACAATCAGAGGTGGAAAAAAGGGATTAATCTGAGCCATTGGTCAGGATTCTTATCAAATCTGACGATCATGGACAAATGACAAGATGGAACCGAAAAGGTGGCAGGCGAACGATCGTGGGCAGGTTTCCAAGGTACTCGAGTACCTTGAGTGAGCAATACCCAACTGGCACGTGTCCATACTCGAATATGTGTGATGGTGCAGTTCCCGAGGAAAGTAGTTCAAAAGTTTCCTTCTCATAGGATTCGAACAAATACTTTTGAGGGGGAAAAATGTTACACCCAAATTTCGAGCCTTGAGAATTGTGATCTCGAAAGCTGGATTCGTCAGGTGTGAAGCTCGCAATATCTAGAATACGTGTTCGCAACCTAGGCGCCGAACCTACAAAGCAGGTGGCAACCTCGAAGATGGGTAGCCTCGAAGTCCTTACAAGCTTGAAAGACAGACATCGGAGTACGTCTATTCTCGGGTGGCCTCGGATCAAAATTTCCGAGCCTGACATAAGTATGAGCTCGAAACTATGTGGTCTTGGAGAAAATAATACTCGAAAGTCACTCAGAGACCTGGGCTAGTACGATGCTGACGATGTTGATTGCTGACTTCGAACGTCTTAGTGAGTCACTTGGAGAGACGCAGTCTACATTTATTGTTGTAACTTCCCTATAATAAAGGGATATTTATTAGTTAGTTATACGCCCCCTGGTCTTCAGGGGACATTTCCTTGTATATAGGAGTTACAGGCTTTTAAAGCCATTAAATTTATTAATGTAAAGGATAACTTCCCAGAAACATGCGGGATAGTATCCTGAGACTTCCTCTATAAATAGAGAAGTCTTGTACCTTTGTACAGGACCGAATTTTTGTGATCTTGGGAGGAACTCTGGAGAATTCATCTCTGAAGAATTTCCAGAAATTTCCTAAGTTCTAATAACAAAGACTCGTGGACTAGGTAGAGTTAACTGTTGAACCACATAAAAATCCTCCTTGTTTTATTGTATTTTTCTAGCCATAACTATTTATTGTTTACGTGCTCTATATTTACTGTTGACGAAAAACGGTGTCAACACCCTTATTTTGGGAAGTTACAATCATTCATTCAAATTTGAAATAAATGCAAATAAATATATTAATTACATAATATCCCATGATAATTGGGATTTAATATCTGATAACAACAAATCCCTAATGAATAGGGATTTCCTAACAGTTTCCAAGTAGAAAACGCATCCCTGAACTCGATTGTAAGGTTGATGCGCTTTCGAGACCGATCCAGACTTTGAGTTCATCATTCCAGTCAAGCTCCTCCCCATCTAGTGATTTTTATGACCTCACTCTTTGGAGAAGATCAACGCCTTTGAGCCTGCAACCTAAGTTTGAACAATGTCATTTATGCTTGAATGTTAATCATTGACTAAACCTAGAATCACGTCAATTTATACAAGTGTACATCCAACACTTGTTATTTTTGAGCTTAGCTCATTTCGAGCCTATATATTGAGGCTATTTATTCATTCTTGAAATTTGGGTGCAACATTTTGCCCCCTCAAAAGTGTTTGTTCGAATCCTCTGAGAAGGAAACTTTTGAACTTCACTTTCGTAAAACGTGCCTATCTACCACACTCGAGTGTGGACACGTGTTGTTGGGGGATTGCTTGTCGAGAGTACTTGAGCTCCCTTTTACCTACGCATGCCCTCTCCTATTCCCTTTTTGCCGCCATTTACAATATTGAATAGGATCCGTCAAATCTTTTCAATTCATCATGCAACGGTCCAAATCCATTCGACTTTTACCATTCCTTTTGCCTATATATACCCTTTCTTCTTCACCACTTCATTCACTTTAGCATTTCAGCTTTCAAAAAAAGAAGCATGAACCATAGCTCTTCTCTTTGCATGTTTTCCAAATCGAAGAAACAAAGCAACCTCACCACCTTCAGCTCCGTGAAAACATTTCTACTTCCCCTTCTTCAGTTGATGATCTCCTCGTTTCCACAAACAACCTTATGTAAGTTTTCTGGTCATTACTACTCTGTATAATTTTTTGTTTACGTGTTTCTTCTGTGTAAGAAAAAGCTTTTCTAGTTTCTACCAGATTTTTAAGGTCACTTTTGCACTAGATAAGTTTTTGATTTGGGTAGGTTTGTTTTGATCAAAAAAAAAATTTAGGCCAATTTTTTTTGTAAAAAAAATTAAAAATGGAGCCTTTTTAGGTTATGGGGTATTAGTTTATGGATTTCTAGCTCAAGAAATAGGGTTTTGGATTAGGGATTTAATGCAGATATCCCGATAATAAAGCCTTTTTGCGTAACTGCCTACTTTTTTCCTAGAAATTCAAGATTCTTTTAAACTGATAATTATAGTCGTTCCACTCCCGCGTGGAAACACTCTCGATGCCTCGAACTTAATAATAGTTCGGTGTTGGCATTTGAGTTAATCTCGCAATTCGAGCCTTCAGGCCCAATTAATGCGACCTCGTTATCTCGATCTTATGATATCAAGTTATCAAGATCTTAACCCTTTCCTCTTCTCCTTTTCTTTTTTATAATGGGCCCTCACCTTTTTCATCCTTGTTAGATGTCGCGGTCTTCTAAGAATTGGTAGGGGCCCAAGCTTGTCATCCCTTACCATCCTTCATCTCCCTAACCTAAATCACCTTTTACACGAAATCAACAACTAATTCATGAGCACAAGGAGCAATGCGAGCAAGAAGATCTACGAGCCCATTTTCGACGTCAGATCGACGAGGTCAGCGAGAGGAAGAGAAAAAAGCTCTGAGTTGTAGTGTATCCCGATCTGGACCCCGAGATCCAGCCAATTCTGCCAGACCCCAAACTTAAAGTCATCATAGCCTATTCTCCTGGTGAACTCTCATTCAGCCTTGTGGAGGGTTCATCTAACAAACCATCCAAAGCCCCCAAATCTCTTTCCATCCCGGTCTCAGAGAACTCTTTTCCCGAGGCTGAACACTACCAAAGCTCTATAATCTCGACTAAATAGATTTCTGAGCTTCTCTCCTGCCATGGGTTGAAGCTCTCTGGCTAGTTAGTATGTCATCCAGCCAGCTTCAATGAGAGGAGTTGTTTCGCCCCTGGCGATGGCTATTCTGACAAAAAGGTTAAGCTCACGGCCTAGAGTCATGACCACTTGCGAGCAGGGGCTTTACTGCCTCTAAAGGACTACTTCCAGAACTTCCTAGACTATGCTAGCATAGCCCCATTTCAACTCTAGACAAACTCGTATAGGGTTTTGACCCCATTGAGATCGTTGTACCAGGAGATGAAGAGGGAGGAACCCACGGCACATGAAATCCTTTATCTCTTTTGCCTCAAAGAAACCCAAATGCAACCCTTTCCGAGCTCACGACGGAGACGGGTTCTACTACCTTTCAAGCTATCCCTAGGAGAAATGGCTATTCGAGGATATCCCTAACCATCCTCTCAATTTTAAGACCCTCTTTTTCTAAATGGATGGTCTCGCTCCCTCTCGCTTCTACTCTTTCCAGGGAATTCGTAAGTATTTTGACATGGTCTTTACTGATTTGACTTTCCCCACTACTACAAATATAGGGGTTTACTTCAATTTTTATACTCAACATACGAAAAAACTGAAGTAAAAGCCTCATTAAACTATTTTACTTCACTTTTGGATTTGGTGCTAAAAAAAAATTGGATACTACTTCACTTTCTAAAAAACGATGTTAAAAATTAGATGGAAAGAAGGCCATGTTTGGTTGCACAAGCCCATGACTTCAGTTTGGAGAGAATAAGGATGTAAAAAAAAAGGGCCAAGCCAAACGCACCCCTTATTAGTTTTAGGGCACTTTCTACTACGGTTTTATGTAAAAGCTGAAGTAGAAAGCCTACTTTCCACGACCCTCCTCCTCCTCCTCTAGTACCTGCTAGGATTAAAGGTAAAAAGGTTGTGGACCCTTTGGTTCCTAAGCCTGTGGGCGCCCTGACCATGGTCTGACAGTTTGTGGCCCCATCCCACGTGCGAGAATATCCTCTGGCGAATGTGGTGGGGGCCCTAGGGGCCGATCTGTGCTCCGACCTATTATCTCAGGCGGGCCAATCTTGTAGCAACCTCGACACCAATGTGTGGCAACTTTTGAGGGGGGGAGATCCCACACGCCTCATTGACTAGACTATGGAGCTCAAGGTTTCGATAAGTCTGTTTCATTTTTATTTTCTAACTATTGTAAAACCTTGTGTTTCAGACCCTTCGTGGTATCCTACGCCAAAGCTCTCTTTTCTCCTCGAAAATGGCAGCAGTCGAGACACTGATTTATGACACAAATCAGGATCGAATCCGTGCTGAGGATGATTTGAAAGAGGCCAAGGGAACCAAGGCCAAAGCCGAGGAGGCCTGAGCCCGAGATGAGGCATCACTTCAAGAGGTTCGAGAGGCCTAGGCCAAGTCTGAGGATGCCCTCAAAGTTATCCAGGCCAAACTCACCTCCTCTGAGGCTAATGTCAACAACCTGAAGGCGGAGCTCGACACCAAGACTGCAAATTTTGACGCTGTTAGAGCTGAGATCGATCGCCTGAAGGCGGAGATGAATGCTGCCAAGGCTGAGACTAAATGCTTGAAGGAGGAAAAGAATTTCTCCTTCGAGATCCTCAAGGATGAGAAGAAGTGCATGCTCAAGGAGTTCAAGGCCAAGAAGGATTGGGCTATAGACCGCACCATGTACATGATGTGGTCCCTAAATCCCAAGATGGACACTTCATTCCACCAGTATAAGGAAGAAGAGTTCGTCTCTAGGTGGAATGCTTGGTTGGCTAAGGAGGAGGTCACAGCCACCACCTTGGATGGTGGAGGCGAAGAGGAGAAAGGCGAGGAGGTTGAGTCTGCATCAGCCAATCAAAAATGATTTGTTCTTCAAAAATAGTTGCGTCCCTTATTGCCTTGTTTTTTTGTAATAACTTATTTTTATGCCCTTTGGGAAAAGACAATTATAACTCGATGTTTGAGTTTTTTCAATGGTAGTTTTTACTTTTATGTTTATATTTCTTGCTCGAAACATTTACGCATATTGTCTACCTTGGATGTTTTTTCCTTTATCACATTTCTTGCTCAAAATATTTACACATTGTGCATGAAGTGTTATATCTGTTTATCTATACAAATATTTGTTGGGCATAAGCTCGAATTTTGATGTATTCATACATGGTTCATTCATTTGCCCTTTTTCGACTTCATTATTATCAAGGTCGAATATTACTTTTACCACGCACTTTATCAAGTACTTAGTGGCGTGTAACCCCGTTAGTCTAGTTATATTTTTCTTTTTCATAGTAACTTTTCCTCATCCTCAATTATGGTCTTGAGTTTGTGAGATTGAAACTTGGTTACAAAAATTTCCAACCGTCTCGACTCTTGATTTTTGTTGGTTTATCTAGAATTCCAACTTTTGATCGTGTTGATTAGCGTCTGCTAGTTTGTTCCAGACTCATTTAATATGTGTTTGGTTAATAATTCATACACTGCTATTAGAGTTTAATTTTATTGATGTTAAGTTTTTTCAAGCTCATGGTATGATTGTATACCACTTATGCCCCCTTAATATCCTATGATTATGATCTTAGGTTATTGAATTTTGAGAGCTTGCAAAAAGTATAACAATAAAAATATAAAATTTGAATAAAATCCATAGCTTTATTGATGAAAAACAAAAATTAAATACAAGCTGGGTTAAAATGAATAAATATCGTTCCTACATTACTAATAATAAGGTTGTAGATGTTCACCATTCCAAGCTCGTGGGACCAAATCTCCATTCAATTTCGCTAGTTTATAAACACCAGGTCGAATGATGGACTCGATTTGATAAGGCCCTTCCTAATTAGACCCGAGCACCCCTACAGATGGGTCTCGAATGGACAAAAACATATGTCTG
This sequence comes from Humulus lupulus, assembly GCF_963169125.1. Classification (NCBI taxonomy): domain Eukaryota; kingdom Viridiplantae; phylum Streptophyta; class Magnoliopsida; order Rosales; family Cannabaceae; genus Humulus; species Humulus lupulus. The sequence goes on along the minus strand of NC_084797.1, from coordinate 106,259,102 downwards.
AGCACCAACTCTCCCAATCCCAATTTCCTGTCTCGAACCCTCTTGTTGAAATATCTCGTAGCCCTCTATTGGTATGCAGCATTTCTTAGCTGGGCTTCATCTCATCTTTCTTCAATTAGGTCTAAACTTTCTTCGAGCTGGTATTGGTTCAAGGTCTGGTCGTATGCCTCGCATCTTATTGTTGGGATTTTGACCTTAATAGGTAACATAGCCTCGCAACCATAAGCTAGGGAGAATGAGGTATGTTCCGTTGAGGTTCGTGCTATCGTTCTGTATACCCATAGGACTTGTGGTAGTTTCTCTGGCCATCTTCCTTTAACTTCTTCCAGCCTTTTCTTGAAAGAACTCTTTACAGTTTTATTCACTACTTCGACTTGGCCATTTTCCTGTGGATGGGCCACAGAGGAAAATTTTTTAATTATCCCATTATTTTCACAAAAATGTGTGAACAGGTCGCTGTCGAATTGGGTCCCGTTATCTGATACGATCTTCCTGAGCATCCCGTACCTACAGATTATATTCTTCACTAGGAAATCCAGAACTTTTTTCGAGGTGATAGTAGTTAGAGGTTCAACTTTGGTCCACTTTGTGAAATAATTGATTGCGACTACAGCATATTTTACTCCTCCTTTTCTGATTGGCAAGGAACCTATGAGGTTGATTCCCCATACCGTGAATGGCCACGGAGAGCTCATCATGGTAAGCTTGGTGGGTGGAGCTCGCGGTATCGAAGCAAACCGTTGACATTTGTCACAACGCTTAACATATTTGAACGAGTCTGCCATTAATGTAGGCTAGAAGTATCCTTGCCTAATCACCTTTTTTGACAAGCTATGCCCGCCAGTGTGGTATTTGTAAAATCCTTCATGAATTTCTTCTAAAATCTTCTTTGCCTCGGGCGGAGTTACACACCTTAGTAGTGGCATGGAATGCCCTCTTCTGTACAACCTTCCTTCCAAGATGGTGTATCTTGGTATTTTGTACATAAGTTTCCTGGCCCCGTTCTGGTCTGCTGGGAGACTTCCAGTTTTGAGGTAGTCAATTATGTGGGTCATCCAGGTAGGTTGTGAGTCAATCATGTTGATTTCTCCTTCCTCGGGCTCGGTTATCCTTGGGACCGGTAAGAACTCAACCAGCACCACATTGAGTGTGTCAGCCTCTTTGGTCATGGCGAGCCTAGCCAGTGCGTTTGCATTTGAGTTTTGCTCCCACGGAACTTGTTTAATGGCATAGAATTCAAATTCCCCGAACGCCACCTTAGCTTTCTCCAAATAGGCTGCCATTTTAATACCACGAGCCTGATATTCACCTAGGACCTAGTTAACGATTAATTGGGAATCATTATAGCAGTGAACGACCTTTTCCTTGAGCTCAGAAGCTATTTGGCGACCTACTAATAGTGATGCATACTCAGCCTCGTTATTTGACACTTCAAATCCAAATCGTAAAGCTGAATGAAATGATTTCCTGTCAAAGTGATCAAAATAATTTCTGCCCTCGACCCGTTCTCATTAAAAGATCCATCGATGTAAAGTCTCCACAGCTCGTGGGTTGGGGTTATGACTTCCTCGTTTGTGATTCTCGTACATTCAATAATGAAATCTGCTAAGGCATGCCCTTTGATTGTCATTCTTGGATGATAGGTGATCTTGAACTGCCCGAGTTCGATAGCCCATTTTAACAATCTCTTAGAGGCCTCAGGCTTGGATAATACTTGCCTTAATGGTTGATCAGTTAATACATGTATAGGATGTGCTTGAAAATAGGATCGAAGCTTTTGAGATGCATGTATCAGGCACAAAGCTAGCTTTTCCATTAATAGATATCTCGACTCTGCCCCCAGGAACCTTTTACTAACATAGTAAAACTGTTTTTGCACTTTCTTATCCTCCCGAACAAGTACTGCGCTGATGGCATGTTCAGTTGTGGTGAGGTATAAGTACAATACTTCCCCTGTGATTGGCTTAAATAAGATTGGTGGCTTGAGAGGTGCTTCTTAAGATTTTGAAACGAGAGTTCACACTCGTCCGACCATTCAAATTTCTTGCCCCCTCTCAAAAGGTTAAAGAATGGGAGGCACTAATCTGTAGATTTCAAGATGAACCTAGTTAGGGCCACCATTCATCCAGTTAGGCTCTGAACATCATTATGTTTTTTAGGTGAGGGCATATCGATTAACGCCTTAATCATATCAGGATTTGCCTCTATGCCCCGAGCATTCACTATGAATCCGAGAAACTTTCCTGAGGATACTCTGAATGAGCATTTATGTGGGTTAAGTCTCATGTTGTACTTCCAGAGAACAAAAAAGCATTCAACAAGGTCGTCCACGTGGTTACAATTATGCTTAGATTTGACTAGCATATTGTCCACATAAACCTCCATGCTATTCCCTATTTGTTCAAGAAACATCCTATTCATCAATCTTTGGTATGTGGCTTTTGCGTTCTTCAGCCCGAAAGGCATTACATTGTAGCAATACAAACCTTTATCGGTCATGAAACTCGTATGTTCTTGGTCAGGTGCATGCATGGATATCTGGTTATATCTAGAGTATGCATCCATGAATGACATGATGCTGTGACCTACAGTGGAATCTACGAGCTGATTGATTCGAGGCAAGGGAAAGCAATCCTTTAGGCATGCCTTATTGAGGTCTGAATAATCAAAGCAAGTTCGCCACTTGCCATTGGGCTTCAGAACTAACACAGGGTTGGCTATCCAATCAGGGTAGAAAGCATTTCGGATAAACCGATTTGCCTTTAGTCTTTCGACCTCTTCTTTCAGGGCTTTCTTCCTATCATCGTCCAAGAGTCTTCTTTTTTGTTGCTTTAGAGGGAAGCTTTTGTCTATGTTGAGTGCATGGCTTAAAATGTTTGGGTTGATTCCCACCATATTCGAGTGTGACCATGCAAACACATCTTGATTTTCCCTCAGGAAGCGAATTAGTTGTTATCTCGGGTCATTAGGGAGGTTCTTTCCTATTTTACCACCTTAGTGGTATCCTTTTCATTGAGTTCTACTTCTTCGAGCTCTTCTATTTGTCTGAGATCGGTCCTATCCTCTTCTACTCTAGGGTCGATTTCTTCTTTGATTTCAAAGACAGACCCACTTATTTCCCGGATATCAGTGCACTTGTTTGGACCTTCCCTCTCATGGAAATGCTATAATATTCCCGAGCGACCAACTAGTATCCCTTCAGTGTCCCAATGGCACTAGATGTCGGGAACTTGATGGCCAAGTGTCTAGTAGATGATATTGCCCCCAGTCCAATCAGGGCTGGTCTCCCAAGCAGTACATTGTAGGCCGATGGGGTGTCCACCACTATAAACTCCATGATCTTGGTTACTGAGACTAGATAGTCTCCCAAGGTTATTGGGAGTTCGATGGAACTCGTACTGGCTATCACTTCTCCTTAGAATCTGTACAATGATGTTGCACAGGATTTCAAGTCTCGAACCATGAGTCCTATCTTTTCTAAAGTGGCATTATACAAGATGTTGACCGAGCTCCAGTTATCAATCAGGACCCGACGCACCCTTTTATTGGCGAGTTAAAGTGTGATGACCAGAGGGTCATTGTGGGGAAACTGGACATGCATTGCATCCTTTTCTGTGAAAGTGATGAGAACCCTTTGGTGTTTTGGAGCTTGTGGTTCCAGTTTGTAGGGAGATTCGTCTCCCATCTTGAGCTCGTTGACATATCTTTTATAGGCATTTCTACCCAACCCAGCGAGGTGTGGTCATCCAAAAATGGTTACCGCATCCTCCCCATCTATTGGGGAAGGTCGGTCATCCTCTCTCCCTCGCGTGGCTGCGCTTGGCTGGGCAGGCTGTGCAAGAGCTGCCCTTTGTCCAGCCGATGCTTGGGCTGGATTTCTATTTCTTACGTATTGCCCAAAATATCCTCTCGTGATCAGACTTTCGATCTCATTCTTCAGTTGTTTGCACTCGTCGGTAGTATGCCCGATGTCTCTATGGAATCTACAGTACTTATCGGTGTCTCTTTTTTATTTTTTATTTCGCATCGGGTTAGGTCGTCTAAATGGGACCTGATTTTCGTTTGCGAAAAGGATGTTTTCCTGAGTTTTCGTAAGCTTGGTATAAACCATGTAAATGGAGAAATATTTATCCCTTTTTTTCTTCTTCCCCCGTCCGCCTCTGAGTTGTTCCCTTCATTTTTCTTTATTTTTGAAGGGTTGTCTCCTGAGGGTCGCGACGTTGAGGGGGTAGCCGAGATCGAGGCTGAGTTGACATTCGTCATTGTAGTTATAACAAGCTAAGGGGTCAGGTTTAATGCTAACCTCACCTCTTCTACATTGATGAATCTCTGAGCCCTTTTATTGAACTCAGTTATTTTCCTTATAGGTTTTCTTTGCATTTCATCCCAAAGGGGACTTCCTGGAAATATCCCAGCTCGAACTGCCATAAGATGACCACTGTCATCGACATTACGGGCCCATGCAACCTCTATGTTTAATGTAATGCCCCGAATCCCTAATGCGGTTTAGTGGATGGATTAGTAGGCCGGGAGGGCCATAACTGTTTAATTATGCCATTAAATGAATATATGCATGTTTATGTGAATTATATTATAATATGATGTTATATGCATGCATGAGGGTCCACATTTGAATATTATGATGTTTTGATAATTTGGCCCATTAGGGGCAAATTTGTGTGTTTGGGTGCATAATGTGATTTGTGAATGAGATTCCATTATTATGGAGATATATTCGAGCTATTCAGCATGAGACGGTCCTATTTAGTGGATTAGCGGTTTTGTCATAACGGGGTCAATTATTGGGTAATAAGAATGTTTATTTGATGATAAATTGGGAGTTATTGAGATCAGGATGAAATTTCGGAAGTTTTGACTATAATATCCCCAGGGGTTTTTTGGGACCCTGAGCACTGGGTTTTATTTGAGGTTACTTAAGCTTGAAGTAGCTTGTCAAATAGAACGTACGTTAGAAAACCTCTCGTTCTTCCCCGTTAGTTCATTTTCACCGTTCGAAGTGTTTTCGAAGATATCTTGAATTCTCGGAGTCGGAATCAAGCATGGATCGAGGCATAGCGATCCTAGGAAAGATTAGAAGCTTCTTGACCGAAGGATTTTATGAGAAACAACCCAATCAAAGGTAATCTAAGTTTAAAGTTTTGAGTTTTTAGAGTTTCTAAGCATTGGATTGGCTTTTATGAATTGTTGAGTTTTTGGTTTGATTGAACCTTGGGTTTTGATGGTTTTGGAGCATTGGGAAGCTTGGGAACTTTGATTTGATGATTTGGTAATGTTTAGGCATGATTTTGGAGGCTTTGGGATGTTGGAGAACGATTTTGGGCGTATTCTGGGTTGGGCGCCGCAGCCCTGTTCTTGGGGTGCCACGGCCCTAGCTCGAAGAAGCAAGTGGGAGGATTTGTGCTTGCTGGGCGCCGTGGCCCTTGATGTTGGGCGCCGCGGCCCTTACTTCAATGGTGGTTGGGGACCGCGGCCCAAGGTGCCAGGGCTGCAGCCCTTGAGCAGGGTTGAGCCCGTTTGAGTGTTTTGGCCCCAGGAACATGGTTTTAGGCCTCGGGATCGTTCCTACTACCCGGATTAGTGGGGATTGATGTCTCGGAGGCTAGATATTGATTTGGGAACCCTTGATTATCATTTTATTGATGGTGTCCCATATTTGGTTATGATTAGGTGACCGCTTAAGGACTAAAACCTAGACCGTTCTCAAGGGTCGTTCTTCTATTCATTCTAGCTCGAATCAGAGGTAAGAAAACTGCACCCCATATGTGACATGCATGATTATTCTTGAGGCATGTTGATTGTGTAAATGTGGACATGGATTGATTATTGAAAGCTTAGCAAATCTTGCTCACTTTTGCATGGTACTGACTCATTAGTCAGATTTGGCAAAGGTGTCAATATCAACTGTGAAGCTGTGACTCATTAGTCAAGTTTGGCAGTGGTACTGGGCACTAGTCACACAGAGTTGACTCATAAGTCAGGACGGCCTTAGCGTGTTCAATGCAAGCCAATTAAGATTAGATCTAATCAATATCTACATTGGATGACTCAAAGAGCATTAATGTCGGATCGACCTCAAGTTCAATGAATATTATAATCGCTTGTGTGACTTACCCATCAATCACTCATTTGTTAAGTTAGAGACTTACCTATCAGTCTCTCATCTGTTTAAGGCTAGTGGCTTACCTAGCAGCCACTCTTCTGTTTAAATTAGTGACTTGCTTGTCAGTCACTCAATATGGTTTTCTAGAACCTCAAGTGATATTCACTCATCTATTTAAGAGCTATAAGCTCTGTGTGATTATAATGATAATCCTTTGATAATGTATATATTCAATACTGTGTTTTCTTGCTGGGCTTTGGCTCATGAGTGCTATGTGGTGTAGGTAAAGGGAAAGAAAAGCTCACCCAGCCCTGAGTGGAGAGCTTAGGTGGTGATGTGTACATATGCGGCCGCTTGACCACCACGGCCAAGGAGTTCTCAGAGGAACTAGGGGGTTTACCCTATTTTTGCCGCTTAGGTCGACGGGTTTGTAATTTTGAAACAGTAATGACCATTTTGAGTTTTAAATAACTTGTAAATGTTCTTGTGGGCCCATGAATAGTTTTATGTATTAAATAAAACATAAACCTTTCCTTTTTATTGATTTTCCACCTTAGCCTGTTAATAACACTTAGAACACGTTTTTAACTAAAGGACTCGAGTAGCGGGTCAAATTTCCAGTTCACCATTCACCGTAACAGTTCTAAGGTAACCAGGGCGTTACAACTTGGTATCAGAGCGTGCCAAGGATAAGGTTCCTGTAGACTGGCTGGGCATGTACACGCATCACTGAAGTCAAGCTCGACTCATGGTTTGGTAACTATTTATGTAGTTATATGTATAACTGCTTAAATATAGTATATATGCTTTACCTGTATGCATGAGACACTATTTTAAACTTGTGCCCTAAAATATTACATCCACAACAACTGTGTGCTAATTAGTATTGAAATTGCTGGAACATACTCATCAGTATTGTTGGTTATGAATTATTATGTGATACATGCTGAGTGTTGAATGCTATAAACATGTATCTGCCTATATAATTGTATGACTGTGGAATATGATAATTGTCTGCTTGTTCTTGGACCGTGAGGCGGCAAGAGGTTTAGTTATTACTACCTGACTGGCCGTATTGATCAATGTTTCAGCAAGGTATATCAGATAAGAATGAATCTAGGGCAGACAGATACTTCAGCTGGCCAAAGTGATCAGGGCCAGAATAATAATAACAGTCAGGGTCAAGAGAATGACCAATCACAGATTCCACAGCCAGTTCCTGCAAACTGGCAGCAGTTGTTTAATGATTTGCAGGCAACAGTGTTGAAACAAGGAGAGGAGCTTCGTCTCCTGAGACAGCAGCAAGCACCTGCAGTGGCTAGTGTATCAAAGGCACCTCCTGTGTCGGTGCCAGCAGCAGAGCAGCTGCCTTAGGTAGGAAATAAATGGGAACCTCTTTATGAAAGGTTCAGGAAGCAAAAACCTTCAGTGTTTAAGGGTAGTTCAGATCCTACCAAGGCAGAGCAATGGATGAGTATGATTACCACTATCCTTGATTTTACGAGGGTAACTGGTAATGAGAGGGTGGCCTCTGCCACTTATATGTTTTGGGAGGATGCCCGGATTTGGTGGGAGGTGATTACCCAGACCAAGAATGTAAATGCCTTGAGTTGGGAGGAGTTCCAAACTCTGTTTAATGAGAAATACTACAATGATGCCATCAGGGCAGCTAAAGCTGAGAAATTCATCAGGCTACTTCAGGAAAGTTTATCAGTCACTGAGTATGCCTTAAAGTTTGATCGGTTGGCGAAATTTTCCATGGAACTGGTGCCCACTGATGGAACCAGGAGAGAGAGATTTTTGAAGGGGCTACAGCCCAGATTAGCCCGTGATGTTCATATTACCACTGTGGCTGGGGTTACTACCTATGCACAGGTGGTTGAGAAGGCACTCACAGCTGAGAGTGCAGAGAACAAGATCTGGCGTAACAGTGCAGCCAGAAAGGATTTTAGGAGGACAGTTCCTCCATTTGTGGGTTCAGGTAGGGGTGTTGGCCCCAGTGATCAGAAGAGGAAGGTTCCTGACACCTTCCCAGTTCCAAGTCCTGACAGGCGGCCTCGTGGTATTGTAATGGGTTGTCCAGGGGGTAGTGAAGCCTGGAAGACTCGCCCTGAATGCCTTAGATGCAAGAGGCGTCATTTGGGAGAGTGTAGGGAAAAGATCTGCTATTTGTGTGGAGCGGTAGGTCATTTTAAGAAGGATTGCCCTCAGGTAAGAAAAGAAGAACCCAGGAAGGTGGACAGCTCGGCCCCAACTCGAGTGTTCACGTTGACTCAAGCAGAAGCTGAGGCTTCTCCCTCAGTTGTTACAGGTCAGCTTCTTAGTGCTGGAACCCCTTACAATGTATTGATTGATTCTGGTGCTACACATTCTTTTGTTGCTAGTAGTATTATTGATAGACTGTGTAGACCTTGTGATTTTTATGCTATGGGGTTTGGTACTATGTTACCCACTAGAGAGTAGGTGGTATCCAGGAGATGGGTCAGATCTTTGCCAGTGGTAGTGGAGGGCAGAGAGTTATCAGTGGACTTGATAGAGTTGGTTATGACTGACTTCGATATGATATTGGGAATGGATTGGTTGGCAAAGTATGGGGCAACCATTGATTTCAAAAGGAAGATGGTCACCTTTGAGCCTGAAGGTGAGGATCCTTTTATGTTTGTTGGTGCGGTGCATGGACCTCGCATTCCTATGATTTCTGTATTGAGGGCTAGGGATTTATTGCAAAGAGGTTGCATTGGATTCTTAGCCAGTGTGGTTGATACTACTCAGGTCGTGCCAGTGAGACCAAAAGATACCAGACTTGTTTGTGAATTTCTGGATATGTTTCCAGAAGATTTGTCAGGGTTGCCACCGCATAGAGAAATTGAGTTTGTTATAAAACTGGCACTAGGGACGAAGCCAGTGTCTAGAGCACCTTACAGAATGGCCCCAGCTGAGCTGAAAGAATTAAAAGTACAGTTGCGAGAGCTGTTAGATTTGGGTTTTATCAGACCTAGCTTCTCACCTTGGGGTGCGCCAGTTCTATTTGTAAAGAAGAATGATGGTTCTCTGAGAATGTGTATTGATTACAGAGAACTGAATAATTTGACAATTAAGAACAAGTATCCTTTGCCAAGGATAGATGATCTGTTTGATCAGTTGCAAGGTAAGAAGGTATTCTCAAAGATTGACCTTCGTTCTGGTTATCATCAGTTGAGGGTCAAGGAAGGAGATATACCAAAGACTGATTTTCGTACCAGGTATGGGCATTATGAGCTCTTAGTTATGTCAGTTGGATTGACTAATGCCCCTGCTGCTTTTATGGATTTGATGAACAGAGTGTTCAAGGATTATCTGGACCAGTTTGTGATCATCTTCATCGATGATATTGCAACTACTGCTCAAACTGTTACCCAGAATAACCAAGGGGAAAATAACAAAAGGAAGGGAAATGGAGAGGGCGACCAAAGAGGGACGAACAAAAACAAGTTTGAGGATAAATTCAAGTTTGTTTACGCCACTTACACCGACCTAACGAATACTAGGGAGTGCATCTTCCTGGAACATTATACTCGCCTTCCATGGAAGAAGTCAGAGTCGTTGAAGAACCAGAGGGTGAAGAGAGTTTCTTCGAAGTTTTGCCAATTCCATAATGATATCAGTCATAACACTAATGATTTTCGACAAGTGAAAGATGAGATCAAAACTCTCATTAGAGTGGGAACTTTGGCCCAGTACGCCCGAAATCGGGTGGTCCCTAATCAGCTTGCTGGACAAAACCCTATGTCAGTCCCCGAAGCTCCATAAGTCAAACCAGAACTCAAGCGAATCAGAATGACCCTCCTCTGATAGTAGGGGAGATATAGCCACCATTTCGGGAGGACCTCATCTGGCAGGCATGAGCAGCAGGGCCCAGAAGAGGTACATTAATGAACTGAAATCCCATAATGGAGTGGTTCGTCCTGGAACAGTGATTATCAAAACAAAAACGATTGGAAAAACAACCAATCATTTTTTACAGAGGAGGATGCTAGCCACGTCCAATTCCCACATAACGATCCCTTTGTTATAATTGTTTAGCTCGCCAACCGGAGGGTCTAGAGGACACTATTAGATAACGGGAGTTCTATGAATTTACTTTTCAGGTCCACCTTGGAAAAGATGGGGTTGTTTGTAAATGACTTGAAGGCGACTTCAATGACTCTGTACGGGTTTTTTGGTGAAGGGTCAGCAGCCATCGGGACGATCGAATTAGTGGTAACATTGGGAGAAGCCTCACGAACAGTTTCCAAGTTACTTGAGTTCATGGTAATCGACTGTCCAGCTGCATACAATGCAATTTTGGGCCGACTTACACTGATGGAGTTTGAAGCCATAACCTCTATCCGTCACCTAGCAATAAATTCCCCTCAGCTGCGGGAATATGCACCGTTAGAGGTGATCAACTCATTGCCAGAGAATTCTATAGCATTTCTATGAAGGGAAAATCATCACCCAGGCAGCAAGCTAAGTCATACATGACGGAGGTGAGGAGTCCTAGGAAGTAGAAATTACTTGCGGGGCGGAAGAACCTCAGCAAAAAGAGGACAATAATGACGCCCAACGCGATGACATTGACCCGTGGATAGGCGAAGACAGATCATAACTCCAAGCTATTATGGGAGCTCAAGGAGGTAAACATTGACCCCAATGAAGCTTCAAGAGTCGTAAAGATTGGGAAGAATCTTGATGATAAAAGGAAGAAGGAGCTGGTCAATTTCTTACAAGAGAATTTGGACGTTTTCGCCTGGTCACATGAAGATATGGTGGGAATAAGCCCGAGTGTAATCATGCACACTTTAAATTTGGACAAGAACGTGCCTGTAAAATCCCCAAAACGGAGACGCTTGGGAATAGTCCGAGCTGAGGCTCTTGAGGAAGAAGTAGCTCAACTACTAAAGCTTGGGTTTATCCACGAGGCAAAATACCCAATCTGGGTCGCCAATCCAGTGATGGTCCCAAAGCCAAATGGGAAATGGATGACCTATATCGACTTCTCCGATTTGAATAAATCTTGTCCCAAAGATTGTTTTCCACTGCCAAGGATTGATCAATTGGTAGATGCCATGGCAGGTCACGAGCTCATGTCCTTCATGGATGCCTATTCTGGATATAACCAGATCGTGATGAATCCTGCGAACCAGGAACATACTAGCTTCATGACCCCAAATAATGTATATTGTTATAAAGTCATGCCCTTCGAGTTGAAGAATTCCATAGCTACATATCAACGCTTAGTCAACAAAATGTTCGTTAATCAGATCGGGAGAAGTATGGAAGTGTATGTCAATGATATGCTTGTCAAATCAAAGACTGTCGATAATCATGTATCCGATCTAGAAGAATGTTTTGGAATCTTAAGGAGGTATGACATGAGGTTGAATCCTCAGAAGTACACTTTCGGAATGGCATCTGGAAAATTTATGGGTTTCATAGTCAACACGATGGGAATAGAGGCAAATCCCGAGAAAATAAGATCATTGTTAGAAATGCCCTCGCCCAGGTCACGTAAAGAAGTTCAAAACTTGACTGGAAAGGTGGCAGCTTTGAATCATTTTATTTCAAAATCCACTAACAAGTACCTGCCACTCTACAACTTGCTCAGGGGAAACAAAAAATTTGAATGGACTGAGGAGTGCGAACAGGCATTACTCGACCTAAAAATGCACCTGGCCGAGCCCCCAGTGTTATCTAAGCCTATGTCTGGAGAACCTCTGTTCCTTTATTTGGCCATGACAGAAAATGCAGTCAGTGTCGTGTTAGTTCGAGAAGAAGACCGTGCTCAAAATCCAGTATATTATATAAGCAAGAGACTTCTCGAAGCTGAGTCACGGTACCCACTGATAGAGAAACTGGCATTCTATCTAATATTGGCTTCCAGGAAGCTCCAACCATATTTCCAGTCCCATTCAATCAACGTCATGACTGACCAACCCTTAAGGCAGGTTTTGCAAAAACCTGAAACGTCGGGGCGTCTTTTAAAATGGGCTATAAAACTTAGCCAGTTCAAAATATTGTATGTGCCACGAACCTCAATCAAAAGTCAGGCCCTTGCTGATTTTGTGGCTGAATGCACTGGATTTCAAGATGAGCTCTCGAAGGAGCCAGTGTAGGAGTTATGGAAAATCTTCGTGGATGGATCATCAAACAAGAACAGATCGGGAGCTAGAATCATCTTAATCTCCCCAGAAGGGAATCAATTTCATACAGCTTTGAGATTCGGATTGGAGGCATCCAACAGCGAAGCAGAATATGAGGCTTTACTAGCTGGGCTGAGGGTGGCAAGGGAGCTCAAAGCGAAAGCTGTAATGCCCCAAATTTCCTAATAAGGTTTAGGACCTTGATTAGGAGGCCGGGAGGGCCATAATTGCTTTATTATAGTATTTAATGATTATATGCATGTTTACGTGAATTATATTATTATATGATGGTGAATGCATGCATATGGGCTCATATGTTAATTATGAGGGTAATTTGGTAATTTGGCCACTGTGGGCGTAATTGTATATTTTGGGTGCATGGTTGTGATTAATTAATATAGCCACATTATAAGGTGGATTGGTTCGAGCTAGTCGACATGAGACGATCATGAGATGTAAGTGTTCGGTCTAGTCATAACGGGTTTAAACTCGGGGCTCGGGGTGAGTCTCGGGGTGAAATTAATGATTAGAGCATTACTGGGAATTAAAGGGTAATGGGATATGATTTATTGGTATTTGGGAATATTGAGAATAGTGGGGATTGGGAAGCGTTAATTATGATTAACGGGATAAGTGAAAAGTTCCAATTCTACCCTTGAAATGGTTTTAGAGGCTTTAGGTGGCTTAAGGGTATTTTGGTCATTTGAAGGGATTTATATTACCCTTTAGTTGGCTGTAGAAGGATAAAGACTAAACAGAACAAAAACAGGGGTTGTCTTCTCCCTTCCCGTACATCATTATTCTCTATATTTCTCTTGGTGATCTTGAGCTCAAGGTGGGGTTTTAAGCTAGGAAACTCAAAGGCTGGGTTGGTAGACTTGGTTCAATCATTGAAGGAGGTTCAAATCTGAATTTGAGGTGAGTTTTAGTCACTGGTTTCAGGTGTTACTCTGTTTTCCTTTTAGTTTTCAATTCATGGTTTTTGATGTGGAAAGTGGGAATCAAAGGGAGTTTTTGTGTTGGTTTGATTGGGATTTGATGAGGGTAAGCTATGGGTATTGTCTAGAGGTTAAATTGAGTGTTTGGAGGAGGTTTGGAGTTGGTTTGAAGGGTTGGTTCCAAGGGAAAATGCAGGGGAGAGTTGGCTGGTGCGTGCTGGTTTCTTGGCTGATTTGCGAAATGAGTCGCGGCCTGTGTTGGCTCTAAAGGTGAAAATGGCTCTGTCAGGAGGGTGAGCCGCGGCATGGCTGTGGTGAGCCGCGGCCCATCAGGGTAGATTTGACCAAAATTGTGTTTTTAGCCTAGGGATGTCTACCATAGGCCTCGGGGTTGGACCTAGTACCCGGTTAAGTGGGGATTGATGTCCCGGGGGCTAGATATTGATTGGGGAACTTATGTTGATCATTTTTATTGATGATACCTTATATTTGGTTATGACTAGGTGACCGCTAAAGGACTAAAAGTTTATCGTTCTCAAGGGTTGTTCTTTTAATCGTTCTAGCTCGACTTTGAGGTAAGAAAACTGCACCCTGTGTATATGTGACATGCATGGCTATTATGATGCATGTTGGTTGATTACTGGGTATGACATGCGTGGTTATTATTGATGCATGTCGGTTGATTATTATGTATGACATGCATGGCTATTCTTGATGCATGTTGGTTGACTATTAAACGAGACATGCATGGCTGTTATTGGTGCATGTTGGATTGTTGAATATATTGCATATGATGCATAAGAAACATGTGATTAGGACATGCTTTGTATACTGGGTGTGATATCGTTCAGAGCTTGAGCCTCTGTGTTAATGCATAGTCCTAATTGACTAATATCTGTTAAGTAAGCATGCTGAAGACCTTGTTTATGGATATTGGACATGTGATATATGTTTGGTGGCATGGCTTACTTGTGTATGGCGCTGACTTATTAGTCAGAATCGACAATGGTGTCAGATCCGTCTGTGAAGCTGTGACTTATTAGTTAAGTTCACCACGGGCTGAGCACTGGTCGTGTTTTACTGACCCAAGGGTCAGAGGTGGCAATGCGTTGTGAACGCCGGGCCAAGTAAAGATTAGATCTAATCGAGGTCGGCATTGAATGACTCATATGGGGTATTAATGCTGGACCGACCAGAAGGTCAATGAGAACTATAAGCGTTTGCCTGGTCTAAGACCAGATGATTTCAGCCAAGGTATATGACCCCGGTGACCGTTTGTCACATGGCTAAGGGACGTTGTCCATAGTTTCAACTCTAGAGTCGTGAGGAAGGTTATGTTGGTGACTAATCACCTTGCACCTATCCTAATCAAACTTAAGAAAGAATCACTTATCGGTTAAGCCCTGGTGACCCTATCGTCACATGGCTAGAGGGAGCGATGCTCATTATTGTGACTTTTGGCAATTGTCACCTATTGGCTTGGACTGATAGTCCCGAATGGTTATTATGATCGTTGTTGATATTATATTATGCTCAATTGTGTTTTCTTGCTGGGCTTTGGCTCACGGGTGCTACGTGGTGCAGGTAAAGGCAAGAGGAAGCTGGACCATCCTTGAGTTGGAGAGCTTAGGTGATGATGTGTACATATGCAGCTGCTCGTCTGCCACGGCCGAGGTTTAAAGCGGAACTAGGGTTGAACCCTGTTTTGCCGCTTAGAACGGCCTGTTGTAAATATTTTCTGTAATAAACTCTGAAACTTTATTTTCGGGATCCCAATGTATAAATTAAACGTTTTAGTGAAACGTTACATCTTAACCAAAGTTTTTAATCCCTTAACCGCTAATCATACTTAGTTCATGATTTTGTCCAAATGACTCGGTTAGCGAGTTTAGCACTGTTTACAAGGCACACCGTAACGGTCCCTTGGGGTTTGGGGCCTTACAAAAGCCATTCAATGCTACAGTGATTCTCAGCTTGTGATTAATAAGGTGTTAGGAGAATATCAAGCTTGAGGTACCAGGATTGCGTCCTACCTAGCTAAGGTGAAGGGAGAACTATCAGAGTTTAAGTACAGTATTGTTGAACATATACCCCACGAGTAGAACTCTAATGCAGACGCTTTGGCGTGGCTTGCCACCACCAACATGCATGAAAATATACAATTATGCCCTCAACGGGCCAAATTACCAAAATGCACTTATAATGAAAAGTGGACCCACATGCATGCATTTATCATCATATAATAATATAATTCACATAAACATGCATGTTGTAACGACCCAAATTCGCTAATAAAGCTTAAGGGCCTTGATTAGTGTGCCAGGAGGGCATTAATGGAATAATTGTGATTTAATGAGAAATTATATGTTTAATAATGCTTATATGATAATCTATTATATTATGTGGTAATATGATATGTGATATATGTGAGAACCACATTATTATGTGGACAGGTTCGCTGAGCATGACTCAAGACGATTCTAGGGCCAGATAGTGGGAAAAGTCACAACGAGGGTTTAAGATATGACTTTGGAGAAGTCGGGGATACTTTTAGATAGCGGATAGTGATTTGGGTTATCGGGACATGGAAATAAATGTATGGAGATATATTTGAGGTTAGGATGTCTAGGCGGGAATATTGGGGGATTTTACCATTTTGGCCTCGAGGACGGTTCCGACACCCCGAGCCTCGGGATTAACTTAATAGATAAGTTAGATATAGAGAAGCTATTAGAAGATAAACAACCGACTAAACACTTAGGCTCTTTCTCTCTCACGCTTAAGGAAATACAAAGGAAACCAAGGGAAACTAGTTGGGATTTCTGAGTTTGGTGGTGAGAATTTGGAGATTTAGCTCAGGGAAAATCAAGGAACTGAAGCAGGGATTAAGGTAAGCATTTAACTCTGTTTTTTGTGGTTGAATTATGAGTTTTAGCTGGATTTTAGTTAAGTGCTGAAACAAGTTTAGTTGTGATGTTCTAAGGCAGAATTAAGAGGGGAAACTTGGGAGCTTAGCTTGGTCACAGCTTGGTGAAGTGATACTACAGCAAAGGTAAGTTTCAACTCCTGGTTAGAAGCTTTAAATTGAGTTTGATGGCTGGTTTGTGTGTTTTTAGCACTTGGGTTTCAGAAATGGAAAGGAGGGGATTAGAGTGTGTTAGGCTGTGTTTTCTTGGGAATTATTTTGTTTAGACCATGCTAAAGAAGTTGGGAATTAATTGGTTAAGAGTTGGGAAGTTTTGGGATGGTTTAAGGTAAGGTTTTGAGCTTTGAAATGGTGTAAAATCTGGGTTCGAAGGGGAGGGCCGCGGCTTTGTTCTAGAGCGATGCGGCCCTAGCATGCAAAGAAGCCAAGGGGGCTCGGCCAAGGGGGTGCGCCGTGGCGCCCAAGGCAAGGGCCGTGGCGCGTGTGTGGTTCAGTGAGGGAGTAGGCTCTGTTTTGGGGAAGGGTCGCGGCTAGGCTTTGGGGGCCGCAGCCCTTGTTTGCACACTTGAGATTTTGAGGGTTTTAAGCATGGGAGAGTGGTCTTGTGTGCTCGGGTTTGGTTTCACCACCGTGCTTGGTGGAATTTGATATCCCGGGAGTTAGTTTTATAACTGGAACCTATATTTGAGTATTTATGAAATCCTATACTTTGGTTGTGGCTAGGTAATAAAGGCTTAGGCTCGGGAACGAATCGTGCTTGAGGGGCGTTGCTCGTAATTCTATACCCTCACAGACTAAAGGTAAGAAAACTGCACCTGGTTGAATATATGTGACGGGACTAAGGGCTCCCTACTGTAAAATCTTGAAAAGATGGTATTATGCCATGCAAGCCATTTAGTGAACCAACGGCCTAAGGGTGCCAAGGGTCTCACTAGCGCATAGGGCGCGGCTCGGTCACTGGTAGCCGAGGACAGCTTATTATGCATTGAGCTTGGTTTAAGTGGGCCAGAGTCAGTGGGTTAAACATAGGGTGCAGCCTAATTCGTCGGCCCTGAATATTATGTGATATGAACAGTATGTGTGATAGAATGTATCTCATATTGGATTGTATATGTTGAATATCTGTTGTGGACTATCTGATGGGTACACATGCTTATTGAACTATTCTTTTGTTATTATTGTTTGAGTTATCTATGATGTTTTCTTGCTGGGCCTTTGCTCACGGGTGCTACGTGGTGCAGGTAAAGGCAAGGGCAAGTTTGACCAGCCCTGACTAGAGAGCTCGGCGAGCTGAATGTACATAGCCAGGTGCTCGGCCACCACGGTTGAGGTCTAAGCAAGGACATGGAACCTGAAGACTGTCTATTTTGCCTTAGTATGGCTAATAGTTACTCATGAACTTTTGGGAGTCTGTAAACTTTCTTTAACCGCGTTTTTGTATGGGATCCCTTGTTACCACAGCTTATATATATGAAATGAGTCTTTTGAGACCAAAACCTTTTTAACCTTAGCTTTCACACGTTTAGTGACACGTTTACAAATTATTGACTTGATTAGCAAGTCCTGCACTTTTATAAGTACACAGTGTAACGATCTTGGCTATCCAGGGTGTTACACATGTAATCATTTAATGGCATAATAAATCAATTATGGCCCTCCCGGCCTACTAATGCAATCATTAAACCTCATTAGGGATGTTGGGGCATTACAACTATCCCCTCCTTACAGATATTTTTTCCTCAAAATTTACCTGAACAGCTCGGGATACTGATTCTGCATATCTGACTCCATCTCCCAGGTCGCTTCCTCGACCTTGCTATTCCTCCATAGTACCTTAACCAAAGGTATCGTTTTATTCCTAAGGACCTTGTCATTTCTGTCAAGTATCTAGACTGGCTATTCCTCATAGGAGAGATCTGCCTCAAGCTCCAAATCTTCGTATGTAACGACCTAAATTTGCTATTAAGGCTTGGAGCCTTGATTAGTGTGGCTGGAGGGCAATAATTGTTATATTGCATTAATTTATGTGAATTTAATGAATATGTGGTTAGTATGCATGTTTAGGTGAAATAAATATGCAAGTGGACCCCGTTTGTATGATAGGGGTAAATTGGTAATTTTAGCCCGCTGAGGGCATATATGTGATAATTGTATTATGTGATTTGTACCACGTGAGAGTGGTGTTATTATTGTGATGCACGTGTCGAGACGGTCTTGGAGAGCTAGTTAACTCAAATGTCACAACGGGATTTTTATACCTGGCTCGGAGGGAGGCTAGGGGTATTTCGGGGATTTTGTAACTTAGTTCTTGAGAGATTATGGTAACTGGTAATATGGTAAGTTATGTAACTGTTAGTAACCATAGAGAGTAACAGGTTTAGATGGAGAAATGGTAGAATTGTAATGGATAGGAAATGACAAGTGAGCCCTTGAGGCTTAGTTAGGAAATGATAGGTAAGGAGGGGTAAAATGGTCATTTGGCAAGGGGTTTAGACAAATTACAGCTGGGTTATATGGGGTACTCGGTTTAGGCTTGTCATTGTTTGGTTTTGATAAAATTAGAAGAGAAGAAAAGAAAAAAAACTAGAAGAAGAAAAGCTAGGGCAAGAAGAAGAAGAAGAGGAGAAGGAGCTGAAATTTGGAGACTTGGAGATGAATCAAGGAAGCAAATGGTGAATTCTCCACTTAAGGTAAGGATTCTATGCAATTTTAAGATTTGTTTCTGTTGTGGTTTAGGAAATTTGAAGCATGGTTTAAGTTTTTCAAGCTTTGGTTTATGGGTTTGGTTTATGGGTTTAAATTTCTGAAGTTGAAATCAAAGGTGTGGATTTTGGGTGTGATTGTGTTTTTGATCTTGATGATAGTGTCTATAGGTTGTTAGATGGTTCATTTGAGGTTTCAATGTGGTTTTGGGGTTGAGATATGTGTTTGGGCTGGTTTAGAGGTGCTTTGGATGAGGGAATTGAAGGAGAAAAACCCAGAAATTCTGAGTTCGCGATGGAGCGCCGCAGCCCTGTTCTTGGGCGCCGCGGCGCGAGGATGTTTCCAGTCAGGGGAGGCTCTCTGACTTGCTGGGCGCCGCGGCCCTATTGGGCAGGGCGCCGCGGCCCTCTTGGGTAGAGCCGCGGCGCTAGGCCACTTTCAGGACTTGAAAATTTGCATTTTTGAGCTTTTGCTCCGGGGGTTCGGGGGATGGTTCCAATGTATTGTTTTGAGGAATTAGAGGTCCCGAGAGTGCGGGATTGGTCCCGAGAAGTGGTTTTGGGTGGTTAGTATTTAAAAGTGTTTTATGTGTGTTGTGACTAGGATTTCGGAGAGGCGTGCTAGAGGACCGTGCTTGTGGCCTTGGTGCATCGGAAAGCTCGGGATACAGGTAAGAAAACTGTAGCACTCGAGATTAGGGCATGGACCCATAGTGTTATTGCAGGGCATGGACCTAGATTGTATTATGTGCTAATGTATAACCTTAAATGAATCATCATATGTTTGAATGATTATTTCAAAATGTATTGTATGTGTGATTATAGTGCAATGAACGGCTAAGGCCGAGAACGGCAGCGAGGCCGGAAGTAACACTTAGCACATGGGATGCTTACAGTCAGGGTAGGACCCAATGGATACATGAGATATCCTTACGGTGAGAACCGAGATCCCAGGCTTTGGTAAGGCTTCTAGGGTGGCATGGCCGTGTTTGCTTAGTCTGATATGTATGACCCGTTTATCTGTGGACTATCTGATATGTTAACTGTATAATTTGCATATGTTATGAACTGTATGAGTTTTCTTGCTGGGCTTCGGCTCACAGGTGCTCTGTGTTGCAGGAAAGGGCAAGGATTGAGTCAACCAGCCATGAGTACGGAGAGCATGAAGCTACGCGTACATGTTTGGCCTGCCCGACTGGTTTGGTTGGGGGTATTTTCGAGAAATGGCTGTAATAGTCTGTGATTTTAATAACTAATCAACTGTAAATTTATTTTAAGATGTAAATAGTTTTCAAACCTTATTTTTGGGATCCCAGATGTTAAATACTAGAAGTTTTCAATGAAACAAAGCATTTTTAAAGATTACAGCCTTAACTTTTACTTAATCACACTTTGGTTTTAAAAACCTCGATTAGCGAGTTCTTTGCACAAAGTTTCTTTTAAAACTCACTTAGTAACGGCTCTAAGGGAGTAGGGCGTTACATCGTAACTCAAAACATGAGTCACATCAGATACATACCTCCGAAGAGTTGAAACATGAAATACGTTATGCACAGCCGACAATGCCGGTGGTAAGGCCAACCTGTAAGCCACCTGACCAATCTTCTCCGGGATCTCAAATGGACCTACAAATCTAGGGCTTAATTTTCCCTTCTTCAAAAATCTTCTCACCCACCCCTTTCCATGGCGAGACTCTAAGGAAGACATAGTCTCCCACTTGGAACTCTACGTTTCTGCATAACTTTTCTGTCTACTTTGAGAAGCAAGCATCCGAGTTCTAATCATCTGAATGGCTTCACTAGTCCTCTGAACTGCTTCAAGACCCAAGTATCTCCTTTCTCCTGTCTCATCCCAATGAATGGGAGATCTGCATTTCCTACCATACAACATCTCATACGGTGCCACCCCAATAGTAGACTGATAACTATTGTTGTAGGAAAATTCTATCAAAGGTAGATACTTACTCCATGATCCAACAAAGTCCAGCACACATGGTCGCAGCATGTCCTCTAATATTTGGATCATCCTCTCAGATTGTCCATCTGTCTGAGGATGATAAGCAGTACTGAACTTCAACTGTGTTCCCATGGCCTTCTGTAAACTCCCCCAGAACTTGGAAGTGAAAGTGGGGTCCCGATCTGACACGATCGACCTCGGTGCTCCATGAAGACGCGTGATCTCTCTCACATAGAGATCTGCATACTAGTCAACTGTATATGTAGTCCTCACTGGTAAGAAGTGAGCTGACTTGGTGTAGTGATCCACAATAACCCAAACCGAATCATGTTGACCAACAGTCCTTGGTAACCCCACCACGAAATCCATCGTGATATCTTCCCATTTCCACTCTGGGATGTCTAGCGGCT
Source organism: Humulus lupulus (assembly GCF_963169125.1). Classification (NCBI taxonomy): domain Eukaryota; kingdom Viridiplantae; phylum Streptophyta; class Magnoliopsida; order Rosales; family Cannabaceae; genus Humulus; species Humulus lupulus. The sequence continues at coordinate 106,237,888 of NC_084797.1, read as the reverse complement.
GCAATAGCCTTACTGGTTTCTGATACTCTGTCTTGAACTGCTAACAAGTTAAGAACTTTGTCACATATTCTGTTACATTCTTCTCCATCCCAGGCCACCAATATAAAACTTTCAAATCCTAATATGTCTTCATGATGCCTAGATTAAGAGAATAAGAGGGGTAATATGAGATTCATCTAGAATCTCCTGTTTATTCCCAGTGTCCATCGGATCCGAAGTCCGATCCCTATACCACAATAAACTCATACCTGACACTGCATAATCCTTAGCTAATCCAACTAAGACATTCCCCTCAATTCTCCCATCTATGGGTCACTTAACTATTTTCCCTTTTGATCCTCTCTGAAATAGTAACCTCAAGTGTAAAGCTGGCCACCTGGCCCACCAGTAACTCTGCTTAAGTTCTGTAAACTCCCCCAGAACTTGGAAGTAAAAGTGGGGTCCCGATCTGACACGATCGACCTAAGTGCTCCATAAAGATGCACGATCTCTCTCACATAGAGATCTGCATAATAGTCAACTATATATGTAGTCCTCACTGGTAAGAAGTGAGCTGACTTGGTGTAGTGATCCACAATAACCCAAACTGAATCATGTTGACCAACAGTCCTTGGTAACCCCACCACGAAATCCATCTTCCCATTTCCACTCTGGGATGTCTAGAGGCTGCAATAGCCTTACTGGCTTCTGATACTCTGTCTTGACCTGCTAATAGGTTAAGAACTTTGTCACATATTTTATTACGTTCTTCTCCATCCCAGGCCACCAATATAAAACTTTCAAATCCTAATATGTCTTCATGATGCCTAGATGAAGAGAATAAGAAGGGTAATATGATATTCATCCAGAATCTCCTGTTTATTCTCAGTGTCCATCGGATCCAAAGTCCGATCCCTATACCACAATAAACTCATACCTAGCACTACATAATCCTTAGCTAATCCAGCTAAGACATTCCCCTCAATTCTCCCATCTGTGGGTCACTTAACTGTTTTCCCTTTTGATCCTCTTTGAAATAGTAACCTCAAGTGTAAAGCTGGCCACCTGGCCCACCAGTAACTCTGCTCTAGTTCTGGTCATATCTTTCAACTAACATGTTGCTTGGCAATCATCTTCCCTGTCACTGAGGTGTCATTACAACCTACAAACGGGTTCTGATCTATAAGAAGACTCAAAACTCTTCCACAAAGTACATGTAATATCCTGCCCGTCCAAGGAAACTTTTGCCTTCTAAAGCACTCCTTGACCTTGGCAAATCTCGAACTGAGAGTACACTATAATATTGTCGATCAAGACGATCATAAATCCAATTCAGATAATCTCTAAAAACTATATTCATCTGATCCATCAAACAACTCAGCATTAATCAAATCCTCAAATCATAACTTAGCATTGACCAAATTCTCACAACATAACTTAGCACTCCCAGTGCCTATATCCAATATAGAAGGTAGTCTTATGTCTATCATTTTCCCTGATCTCTAGCTGGTAATAACCATATCAAAGATCCACCTTGGAAAATACCATCTTACTCAATAACAAAGCCTTTAGGTCTTATAACTTTGCTGAAGTCGTTCAATACAGTGCCCAAGACCAGATTCCTTCCCTGACACCAATCCAATCACCATTTATCTTTTTATGTAAATGTAATCCTGACAAATCTCTTGGAGACACATCCAAAAAATTCACTGACTAATCCAGTCTGTTCTGATCCCACTAACATATCCTAAGTGGTATCCACCACACTAGCTATGCATCCTCCTGCAATAGATCTCTAGTTCTAAATATAGATTTCATAAGCATACAAAATCCATGCACAGTGCCAACTACCACCAGGGTTTCCCACTCTCAAAACCAAGAGTAACTATTCTTTCCTTGCAGTCTAGCATTGCCCCATACTTGGCTAACCAATCCATATCCAGGATCATACTGAAGTTAGTCATAATCAACCCTATCAAACCAACTGATGAGTCCCTTCCACAATAATCTAACTCATCTCAACATAACCATGTAATCTGCATATCAAATTTATGCCTCTCTAGATGCAACAAGCAAAGAACAACATGGCACCAAAATCCAGTCAGCACAATATAAATATCATAACTATGAAGCTGACCTGCCACCTTGGAGGAACCAGCCTCAGTCTCAGTCTCTGACTACATCAGAGCGAATACTCGAGCTGGAGTCAAGCCATCCACCCTCTTTTTCTCATCCGTCCTCTGTCCTGGGCAATCCTTCATGAAATGCCCAACCATTCCACATAAGAAACATAACTTTGTTCGACATTCTCCCATACGATGCTTCTTGCACCGAGCTCACTCATGATAAGTCTTCCAGGCCTCACTGCCACCCTGACGACCCATTGTAGTACCACGTGGTTGCCTATCAGGACTTGGAGCTGGGAAGGTATCAGGAACCTTCCTCTTCTGATCACTAGGGCCTCCACCCCTACCAGAACTCACAAATGGAGGACATGTCCTCCTCAACTCTCTTCTAGCTACATTGTCTCTCCAGATCTTGTTCTCTCCGCTCTCACCTGTGAGCGCCTTCTCCACCACCTGTGCATAAGTAGTAACTCCTACCACAATGGTGATACGAACATCCCGGGCTAATCTAGGTTGTAGCCCCTGGAGAAACCTCTCCTTTCTGGTCCCATTAGTGGGCACCAGCTCCATGGCAAACTTTTCCAATCTATCAAACTTCAGAGCATATTTAGTCACTGATAAACTCCCCTGAAGTAATATGATGAACTCTTCAGCTTTAGCAGCCCTGATGGCATCATTGTAGTACTTCTCATTAAATAGAGCCTGAAACTCTTCCCAACTCAGGGCATTGACATTTCTGGTCTGAGATATAACTTCCCACCAAATTCGGGCATCCTCCTGAACATGTATGTGGCACAGGCCACCCTCTCATTACCAGACACCCTCATGAAGTCAAGGATGTGGTAATCATGCTCATCCATTGCTCAGCCTTAGCTGGAACTGCACTACCCTCAAAAGCTGGAGGTTGGTGTTTCCTGAACCTTTCATAAAGAGGTCCCCATTTGCTTCCAGCCTCAGGCAGTTGCTCAACTGTTGGCACTGCTATAGGTGGTGCCTCTGAAAAAGAGTTCCCTGCAGGAACTTGTTGTTGTCTCAGGAGGCGAATTTCTTCTTCCTGCCTCAATACGCTGGCCTGTAAATCATTAAACAACTGCTACCAGTTATTAGGAGCTAGCTGTGGAATCTGATTCTGGTCATTTTCTTGACCCTGTCTGTTATTCTGACCTTGATCTTCCTAACCATCTGATCAATCTGTCTGTCTTAGAATCATTCTTATCAACTTATACTGTGCTAAAACAATCAATGTTGCCAGTTAGGCAGTGATAACTAGACCTCTTGCCGCCTCACGGTCTAAGAACAAGCAGATAATCATCCATATTCCACAATTATATAGATATACAAATGGATACATGATCATAGCATTTAGAATTTAACACGTATCAGTTCATAATTCACAATGAATAATACTAATATGCATGTTCTAGCAATACAGTACTAATAAGCACGTTCTTGCTGATGATGCAGTAGTCAGGGCACAACCTTATTAATGTATTTCATGTAGACAAGTAAAGCATTTATACTTTATTTAAGCAGTTAAATATATAACCGCATAAATAGTTACCAAACCATGAGTCGAGCTTGTCTTCAGTGGCGAGTGTACATGCCCAACCAGTCTACAGGAACCCTAAACCTTGGCACGCTCTGATACCAAGTTGTAACACCCTGGTTACCCCAAGACCATTTCTATGAACTTTAAACCGTGCTTAACTCACTAACCGATTCATTTGGTTATAAACATGCATCTAGGTGTTATTAATAGGCTAAGGTGAAAATTCTTGATCAAAAGGAAATAATATATTTTATTTAAAACATAAAACTATACATGGGCCCACAAAAATGGTTACAAGTTATTTACAATCCAAAATGGTCATTACAGTGTAAAAATTACAACCCGCCGACCTAAGCGGCAAAAATAGGGTTAACCCCTAGTTCCTTTGAGAAACACCTTGGCCGTGGTGGTCAAGCAGCCGCATATGTACACATCGCCACCTAAGCTCTCCACTCAAGGCTAGGTGAGATTTTCTTTCCCTTTACATGCACCACATAGCACCCGTGAGCCAAGGCTCAGCAAGAAAACTCACTACTGCATGTATACAATATCAATTGATGATTATGATAATCATACTGGGCATGTAGCCCTAATCAGATAATATTGAGATTCTAATAATCATGTTGCGGTGTGTAGCCCTAATCAGATGGTATCGAGATTCTAATAATCATGCTGGGGCATGTAGCCCTAATCAGATAAGTGACTGATGAGTAAGTCGCGAACTTAAACTAGATGTGTGACTATGGAGTCACGAACTTGAATCAGATTAGTGGCTGATTAGTAAGTCACGAACTTAAACCATATGTGTGACTATGGAGTCACGAACTTGAATTAGATAAGTGACTGATGAGTAAGTCACGAACTTGGGCTTCAGACCCATAGCCGTGTGACGATGCAGTCACCTGGGCCTTCTGGCCCCGACTCTAAGTAACTAGGCTTTGGACCATCCAAGCGCTTTTGTTTTCATCGAACTTAAGGTCATTCAAGAATTTCATGCTTATGATGATAATGCTTATGTCGATAATGCTTATGTCGATTAGATCTAATCCTTTTAGCTTGCGTTAAACACGCTAATATCGTTCTTGACTCATAAGCCAATACCATACGACTAGTGCTCAGTACTACTGCCGAACTTGTCTAATGAGTCACAACTTCACAATCAATACTGACACCATTATCGATTCTGACTAATAAGTCAGTACCATTCATAGATAAGCAAGATTGCTAAGCATTTAATATGCAATCAATGTCCACATATAGAGCACTCCACATGCCTCATTAATAACCATGCATGTCACATACTGGGTGCAGTTTTCTTACCTTTGGTTCGAGCGTGAAATATTAAAAGAATGACCCTTGAGAACGATCTATCCTTTGATCCCTTAGCAGTCACCTAGTCATAACCAAATATGGAACTTCATCAATAAAATCAACAATAGAAGGTTCTCTCCCTAAACCTCACTCCCGAGACCTCGAATTATACTCAAACAGTTAGTAGATTTGATCCCGGGCCTTAGGAATTGAAACCTCGAGCCAAAAACCCTCAAAAGTGCCCAAAATAGGACCCTGGAAAAACAAGGTAGCGCTACAATGCTACCCCTAGGGCCTAGGCACCACAAGCAGGCTGACTTGCCCTGGACAGTGCTGTAGCGCCCTCCCTTGGGCATTGTAGCACTAGAACTAGGGTGATTCAGCCCTGGGTTTTCCCCTTCAAGTTCTCCAAATTCCAATCTTCAAAAACCAATTCCAAACCCTAACCAAACTCACAAATGAAACCAAATACCCATTCTACAAGTCCTTGGCATCAAAACCCAATCAATCCTTGCTAAAAACTTCCTTAAATTCTCACTATCCAATTCAAAAATCCCAACTGAAAATCAACAAAAAAACAGAGTATAACCAGAGTTTTCTTGGCTAGAATCTTACCTCAAGCTTAAGATGGACCCCTCTTCAATGGTAGAACACAATCCTAGACCCTCAAGGCTCACTTCCCTAGCTTGAATGCTCAATTGGAACTTCAAAAATCCAAAGGAAGAAGAAGGAGAAATGATGATCGAGAGAAGAAGGAACAATGCTCTATTTTTCTACAGCTTTCTACAGCTTTCTAGTTGATATATAACCTTAGGTCAAAAGACAAAAATACCCCTAGGTAATTTAATTCCCTCTTAAGGCTACCAGGTTAAAACCGTCATTTCTCGTATCTCGTTAATTATAATTAACGTCTCCCGATTCCCGTTATGCCAAATATTCTCAAATGCTAATAAATCATATTCCATTACCCTTTAATTCCCGGTAATGCACTAATCATCAAATTACCCTGTGACTCACCCCGAGCCCCGAAATTAACCCCGTTATGACCAAACTGCTAACTAGTATTCAAAGATCGTTGCATGCCGAATAGCTTGAACATATCCACATAATAATGTGACCTCATCATAAATCACTAGCATGCATGAAAATATACAATTTATGCCCTCAATCAAAATGCCCTTATAATGAAAAGTGGACCCACATGCATGCATTCATCATCATATAATAATATAATTCACATAACACATGCATGTAATCATTTAATGGCATAATAAATCAATTATGGCCCTCACGGCCTACTAATCCAGCCATTAAACCTCATTTGGGATGTTGGGGCATTACACCAGCCTTCAGGTGTTCATCACTCCAAGCCGCGACGTCGTCTTGGAGAGGGGAGCAACTCCGTTCCCCTTCGAACGTAGGTCGGATGAGGAGAGTTCCAGTTTCGATCTCTATATTGTGGCTCAACATAATCTTGTTTACTCTCCCCTAAGTCGTGATCTTTGAAATGACACGCTCAGCCTCGAAGTATGCGTTTGGATCGACCATGATCTCCTTCTCCACCACCGGGCCAAAGTGTGGGATGGGAGACTCTGGGGCGATTTTCTTCCCTTTGTTCTTCTATTGAGAGGACGAGCATGAGGCATTCTTCTTTGGGGCATTCTTCTTTTGAGGAGCCATCAAATTGCCTAACAACAAAACGGCCTAGTTAGTAGGCGACCTAAGAGGATCTAAAGCTATGACGTGAGAGTACGAAGGAAACGGTTTACTTTTGTTATACGAGCTAAGGTTAACCTCTGCCCCATCGCGTGATGCCACATGATATCCTAAGCTACGCGCCTTGGTTTCCTAATAGACCCCTGATATTTAGGGATCCGTGAGTCAGAATGTCAAACCACTACTTTCCTTGGGAGGCGGTTTAGTGCAAAACCACCCAAGAAAACGTAACCTCTAAGCTATCTGGTTCTAAACCTAAAAAACATTCATTTCCTTTACCCCAAATGGGTATTCTTTAAATTAATTCACCATTAGAGTTACCTAGATTTACCCAGAAATTTCCCAGTTTTATGAATGTCTTATTTCTAAAACGTTTTTGGACTTACCCGTTGATCTTAAGTCAAAACCTAATCCTTAAGAACATTTAGAAATAGCCTAACAGTAACTACAATGAATGTTGCGGATGAGCACGGTGAAGAACAGAAATTCCATCGGATAAAAAAAAACTTTTAAAACCAAAGGGTGAGGTACTTACAGGAAAGTACGATTCGCAGATTGGAAGGAATAGACTCGGCAACGGGAAGCTCCTGGAAGGCTTCTGAATATCTGGGCACGATGAACGATTTTTGGGATTTCTGGGAGAGAAGAGAGCCTTGGAAGTGCAGAAAAGGAAAATTTTCAAATGAAAGGTGGTGTAGTTTGAAGTCTGGCCATCCTACTTATACGTAAATTGTGTAAATTAATCTAGGCCATCCAATTGGGTTAGTTCAAGATCCAAGGGCTAAGATTAAATAGACCGAACGACAAAAAAAGGGTGACAAGATAATTATTGCAGTCCTCGAAACCCGAACAGACGCCAATTGTGGTACACCACATGTCCAATACTCAAGTAGTAGGCAATCGTGGTTTTATGTAACAGATGTCTAAAAGCCCCTACTGTGTATGTCAGAAAGTGACGATGTCATAAACGAGCAGGAGCTTGGGGGAAAATGTTGTACCTTAATTTTAGCCCGAGTTCATTCACTCAGCTCGGGTACAGCTGGCAAATAAATATACAAAGAAATAACCACGGGAATGATATCTGCTTATTATCCACGTGGACAACTCGAGTTTCATGTGGTCACACGTGGTGTTAGGCGTCCTGGGTTTAACCCGAGCTAGGGATACGAAGGTTGTGAAGCACGAGCTTGGAGGAGATATCCAGCTCGTGGTAGTTCTAGTATATTGCATACCCACGGATCCCCATAGACTTGGGATCCCCTTATGCGTATATTTATGACCAGGTTGTCATATTTAATATCCCAAATATTACGAGTACATTTACCTTGTGATCAAATCAAATCCCAATATAAATGAGAATTATTTGTATTAAATATAATAATTATGTAAATGTATGATTAACTCACGCGGTTACCCAAACCTGTCCATGAAATTCCCTTATAAATGTTGGGAATATGGGACAAGAAAGGGGACCATTATTCTGTAATACCAAAACTCTGCCAAAATAGAGAGAGGGAGAGAAACATCAATAATATAGACTCGTGGACTAGGTGGATTTTAACCACTGAACCACGTAAAAATTATGTGCTCTTGAGTGAATTCGTTTATTTTTCATTACAGTTTATTAAGCACTAATCTACCTTATTATTTCTTAATACATTGTTGATGAAAAACCACGTTAACAACAATCAATCATTCAAATTTGAAATAAATAAAAATAAATATATTAATTACATAATATCCCATGATAATTGGTATTTAATATCTGATAACAGCAAATCCCTAAGGAATAGGGATGTTCTAATAGTTGTCGCGTGGAAAATGCGTCCCTGAGCTCGATTGTAAGGTCGACGCACTTTCGAGATCGATCCAGACTTTGAGTTCATCATTTCAGTCAACCTCCTCCTCATCTAGTGATTTTTCCGACCTCACTCTTTGGAGAAGATCAATCCCTTCGAGCCTACAACCTAAGTTTAAACAACGTCACTCATGCTTGAGTGTTAATCATTTACTAGACCTGGAATCACGTCAATTTACACAAGTGTACAACCAACACTTGTTATTTTTCGAGCTTAGCTCATTTCGAGCCTATATTTTGAGGCTATTTATTCATTCTCAAAATTTGGGTGTAACATATTTCTAATTATACATATATATATGACTCATTCTTGAAAATGAAATAAGTTCATAATTGTGATTTATTGAACCTGAAGTCTAATGACCCAATATAATATATATGGGTTTGAACAATATTGTTTATTGTTATGTATTGAAATCCCTATAGGTTGTATTAAATTTTTTAAAAAAAATTATCTCGATCATGGGGACAAAAATGCAGTTGGATTGATGAATGTTTTGAAAAATGATCCTTGCACAAAATAAGGACTAGAAGTTCAAAATGATAAAATCATACATATATGTATGCCAACTGCAAATCAATATTATTTAAATTGAGTCAGAATGAGTCTAATAATGCTTGAACGTAAGTGAACAAAGTAGAAATTATGAAAACAAATGTTCATTTGGTTCGTCCTGAAGATGTCGTAAGAAATAGGTACTGATGAAGATAGCTTAATATTATAAATATTGATAATTTGAACATTAAATAAAAATGATGTTTTAGAAGAGACTCCCCAAAGAAGTTATAGACATAAAAAAATTTATTATAATTGAAGCCCTTGAAGTGGTTATATATGTACCTTTAAATAATATACATGTTTGACAAGTATATTGAAAATAAAGAGAACTCAATAAGTTATGTCAATATGGGACGAAATTATCATATTATGAATTATTATCGACAATACTAAATGTTTGCATATATGCAATAAACTAATATGATATAGCAATGATCATGATATTAAATTCGTCAAGAATTGTTGATGTGCATATAATTTGGGCCAAAATCATATGACGCAATCCATGCACTAGAAAATTTACTCACATAAAGTGAAGTAAAACTTATAGGGTGTACAAATAAATATATGTACAAGAAAATATAATTTAAATGAGAAACATGTATATTTGTACACAAAATGAATTGTTGTGCAAAATTTTTATAGATATGGGATTGGTTAAAATAAGGCATTTGCATATTATTGTGAGAAAATATAATCAAAATTTGATTATAGCCTCGAATATATGCTTTGTAAGAATTGATATGCGTCACATAAACATTGCAACAAAAAGTTATTTATTTGGAGCTCCTAGCACCATGAGAATTTGAAATATGCCTTATCCGAAAAATTTCATAAGAATTTAACATGTCTTAAGAGATATAAATTCAAAGTTGCGCACATTATATAAAAAGATCTTGTATAGATTAAAGACATGCAGGTGAATAATTATTTGTAATTACAAGTAAGATTTTTTATGCAATATGAATTTATAATTTATATATTGTAAAAGACTCCTTAAGAGCTTATGCTTATATCATAAAATTATCGAAGAACAGACTATTAGATTAATGATTATAAAATATATTGTTTGCTTATAAATTAAATTATGAGTATAAAAGACCCAAAGAACTTCATATGGATAAAGAATAATAGTTTATATGATCAGTTGATGTAGAAATTAAAGAACATGTAGCGTGAATGCAACTAATATATGGTCCTGAAGTACAACCTTTATTGCAAATGAAAATTGATATTATCGCAGATTTTCATTTATGTGTTCATATTTAAATTTCAAAATTTGGGTTGAACATAGTCATATATAATGAATACCCACAAATATGATGCATATTTATAACAATGTTGATATGATATGATAATGAACAATGTTATATGTACATGAATGATCTAATATGTTGGATAAATATTCATGTTCCATTCCACACACATGCTCTCGAAGAGTTATAGTAAGTATGTGATCATACATAATTTATGGTGATATTTAAAAGTGGTGATTTATAAATACAAGGAAAATCTAATGAGATATCCGATCACCAAAGTTACCGTGGATATTTGCATGAGGGGGAGATATATATGTGTGCACTCTTTTTCCCTTAGTTCAGGTTTTGTCCCACTAGGTTTTCCTAACAAGGTTTTTTAATAAGACAACTTTAAATCGTGTTGAGATACTTGCAATTCATGAGGCAAGTGGAGAGTGTGTGGCTGAGATCAATGAAACAACATATTCGGGGAACCTTTAAAGAAGTACCGAAAATTCTCTATGTGAAGATAATGATGCATGCATTGCTCAGTTAAAAAGATAATACATTAAAGGAGATAGATTTAAATACATTTCACCGAAGTTATTCTTTACACATGATCTTAAAAAAAGTGGTGATATTGGTGTTCATCAAGTTTGTGTTAGGAAAACTTATACAGGATCTTTATTTATTTTCATGTATATCTAATATTAAACAAATTAATATGAGATAGCCTAGAACATGTTTCTAAAATTTAATTCAAAGAGAAACAAAGACAAGAATACTTACAGTATACGCAGCGAAATGAATGATTCATTCCTTCAGTTTCTCTAACTCTTGTATCCTTTCTGTCGCAGAGTATTATCAAGAAACTGAACCGATCTTCTATTTTATTCACAGTCTTCCAATGTATCCTTAGAATCACCTAGACTAGTGTGTGTAATTCTCAACACATGAGATAGATACAGAGAGAAGAAAAGAAAAGAATAATAAAAGGCTTAGAAAAGGACTTGTGTTTAGAGAGAATCTAAAACTATCAGAAAACTAGTGATTAAACTTATCTGTCGTCTCAGAATACTGAACTTATGACTTCTCTCTAAGCACTCCTTTTATAGTCTCAATGAGGCCATTTAATTTAATTAAAAAATCAATAAAATAATAGCCAATTTGAAGCCCTAGGTCGAAATTATCATGGGCTTTAGGCCAATGAAATTTCTTATTTGATTATAAGCCCATTGGACTTAAAATCAAGGCATGCATTATTTTCTATTGATTTAATTAATTAAATAATTATTTAAATCATTTATCAAATTAATTATGTATAATTTGAACATTGATTTAAACTTATTTGTTAATTTAGATACCAATTTATCTTAATTAATAAATCTGCCCTAATTTATTTTTTCTTCTCAAAATAACATAACTCTGTGAAACTATCCAAAATTGACCTGGTCAACTTTGATAATTCTAATTGACAATTAAATCAATTAATTGAGACTATTTAGATGATTTTATCCAAGGTACAATGGGGACCATAGGCCTATGAAATCAAGCTCCAATAAGTTATCATAAATCCAACAAATAAATTTACTAACTTATTAATTCCTCGTGACTCCACTATAGACTGGGAATTGCACTCTTGAATTCATAGAACGCTCTATAACAAATATAGATGCGCTATTAATTATCCATTGTTACAACCATAATTGTCACTCAATCCTCTATAGACGGTCTACAATGAGATAGGACTAAAATGTCGTTTTACCCCTCATTGTATTTTATCCTTAAAACACTTAGTTCCTTGTAAATGATATTTCAGTAAACTAATTTAATTATTGAAATGAGATCTCTATCATTTAACACCTTGAACCAAACTAAAAGGAAACCATCATTTCACTTCTTCATCATAAGCTATAGATACGGACAAGCTGGTAACAAACAAGTCAAAGAACTCAAATAATACAATTAGTTAGAATACTAACCACTCAGAATTGAGATTGAATTGACCTATGGTCAACTATATGATATGACTAGAATAGATAATAACAGTATGTTTACTTATCTTATCAATTGTCAATATCGGTCCAGCCCGATGTAACAAATACATCCGATCTTATCTACTTTGCTAATGTTCTGGAAAGAACATAACATTATAATGTGTAAGTAGATCATATCGTAGATTGACAAGTCAATGTAAATCCTGTGCACTAACTAATCTTAAGACTAACTTATTTTGAACATATAATCATATTTATATTCCATTGTGATTGCGTCACTATAAATAAGATTAGCTATATGCTCGGGATTTAATAGAAGTTTATATTAAACAAATAATCATGAAAATAAAACATGTGAGCAAAGTGATTGACCAAGTCAAAAAATGATTTCTATTCTTTTATTGATAATAAAATGAGATTGCAAAAAATTTGAGTTTTAATTAGGGCATAAAACCCCAACAAACTCCTACTTGCACTAATTGAAACTAATGCCTTAATTCTACAAATCTCATTTCCTTGATATGCTTATCAAATGTGGCTTCTGGTAGTGTCTTTGTAAATGGATCCGCAAGATTGTCTTCAGTTGCAATCTTCATAACCTTCACATCCCCCCTGGCCACATATTCTCGAATAATGTGATATTTCCTTTCTATATGCTTACTCCTCTTGTGACCTTGAGGTTCTTTCGAGTTGGCTATCGCTCTTGTATTGTCACAAAACAACACAAGCGGTTTATCCATTTCTGGAATAACACCAAGATCCGAATAGAACTTCTTTAGCCAAACTATTTCCTTAGCTGCTTCTGACGCGGCTATGTACTCAGCCTCCATGGTGGAATTTGAGATTGCAAACTGCTTTACGCTTCTCCAAATCACAGCTCCACCCCCAAGAGTAAACACCATTCCAGAAGTAGACTTCCTGTCATCGACATCAGTCTGAAAATCTGAATCAGTGTAGCCTACAGGGTTCAGAACACCACCCTTGTAGACTAACATATAATCCCTAGTCTGTCTCAAATACTTCAGGATATGCTTAACTGCTATCCAATGTTCCGGTCCTGGATTTGACTGATACCTGCTCACTACTCCCACTGCATAGCAGATATCTAGTCTAGTACACAACATGGCATACATCAGACTTCCAACTGCAGATGCGTAAGGAAATTTTCTCATTACATCTTCCTCTTCAGGAGTCTGGGCAGATTGCTTCTTTGAAAGATGAATTCCATGGCAGGACGGGAGACGCCCTTTCTTGGAATTTGTCATTGAGAAATATTCCAGCACTTTATCTATGTAAGCTGCTTGAGATAGAGCTAAGAGTCTGTTCTTTCTATCCCTGATGATCTGGATACCTAGAACATAACTTGCTTCACCCAAATCCTTCATCTGGAATTGAGTGCTCAGCCAATTCTTCACATTTGATAATTTCACATTGTTTCTAATGAGTAAGATATCGTCTACATAAAGAACCAGGAATACCATTATTTGATTTGCCTTCAGTTGGTAAACACAGGGCTCATCAATATTTTGTTCAAAGACATAGGTTTTGATTATTTCATCAAACCTCAGATTCCAGGAACGAGAAGCTTGCTTAAGTCCATAGATGGACCTATTCAACTTGCAAGCTTTTCCTTCTTGTCCAACTACTTTAAATCCTTCTGGCTGATCCATATAAATGACTTCGTCATGCTTTCCATTAAGAAAAGTTGTCTTGACATCCATTTGCCAGATCTCATAGTCGAGAGCGGCTGCTGTGGATAGGAGGATGCGAATGGACTTGAGCATGGCTACCAGACTAAAAGTTTCCTCATAGTCCACACCTTCTCTTTGGGTATAACCCTTTGCCACTAATCGAGCTTTATAAGTCTCGATATTTCAACCAACACCTTGTTTCTTCTTGTAGATCTACTTACACCCAATGGCCCTAAAGTTACTAGGTGCTTCTACAAGATCCTAGACGAAATTTGAGTACATGGACTCCATTTCCTGTTTCATGGCTTCGAGCCATAGTTCCTTTTCAGGGCTAGTCATTGCCTGTTTGAAAGACAACGAATCATTATCACTAGTGTTACCAACAACCATATTGGTTTCACCATCCAAACCATAGCGAACTGAGTTCCTAGAAACCCTCCCACTACAACGAGGCTCCGTGACTATTTTCTCAGGAACAGTGGTACTTTCTTCATTTATGTAACGTCCTACGTTTTTTGGTACCTTTAAACGACTCGGGTCGGGATTTTTCCCCCGGGTTAAGAATATTATTTTAAATAATATTATATTTTGTTTGTAAGTATTCCATGAGTTATTGCTAGACAAAATATGAATTTTGTGATTTTAAAAGTCAAGATAAGACTTTCGGTCCTGGACCGACACAAAAACCCTGATCGGGTAAAAATCTCGGAAAATAAAACGAAAAATCATGGCAATTATATTTTGGGCATAAAATACATTCATAAAAGTTAAAGTTTGGTCAAAAATAATAAACCTAAAAGAAAATGGAAATTTTAAGGCATTTTGTGATAAATGCCTAATTTTGCCGAAATGGGGAATTTTATTCCATGAATGGACCTTAGGTTAAATTTTATTTTGTGGTTAATTAAATTAAATATGAGAGACATTTAATTTAATTAATTAATAGTAAGTTTGGTGATTAAAACTTAATGAGAGTGAAAAAGGTGTAAGAAGTCAAGTGGGCAAGTGGGTAGAAAAGCACTCAAGTGTTTTGTGATATTTTGAAGAGTTGTGTGAGCCATTCTAACCCCCAAATCCGACCACTCTCCCTCCCTCATTCACTCTCATCTGATTTTTGAAGACTCTCTCAAGTGTTCTCTCCATTTTCAACCCCAAGAACACCAAAGAAACTTGGAAGCTAAGTCTTGGTCTAGGAAGGGTTTTCCCTAAGGTAAAGTTTCATTAATCTAGACTTTTGTCAAGTTTTAATCATAGAGTTTCAAATATCTAATTACCAATGTTGTTGGGGGAAGTTGGTTAGGGTTTTTGAAAGGTTTTGGAGGAGCCAAAGATAATAGGAAGGTCCAAACCTTAAGCAAGAACACCAAAGAGGTAAAAAGTTTACTTTTGATGATTTTGTTGTAGGGTTTTTAGTTTTAAGCATTATTTTGTATATCTAATGCTTAAAGTTTCTTGTTGGTGATGTAATAAGGTTATGGTAGTTGTTTAATAATTTTTATGATGCATGTGTATTGATTTTTGAAAATGGGAACCAAAACCCCCAAGGGTTTTTGTAGGATACCCTAAAACAAAACATGTTTTGAGCTGTGACTTCCAAGGGGTCAAACAGCCACTGTATATTGTTTTTGTAAAATTAAATTGTACTGTGATGTTGTTGAGATTGAGTACATAAAATTGAGCTTTTGAAACACTAAAAAATGTTTAGAAATGAGTAAGTTATGCTATTTCAAAGATTAGGTAAAAAACTGTTTTTTCGTATTCTTATTTTCGGAACCAAGTTTGGACAGCCACTGTATAGGGCAAATGAACCCAGTTTTTTCTAAAATTTTGTGGACATATTTCTGGCATAACCTATTAGTCCACTGTAAAATTTGGTAAGAAAATATTAAACGGTTTGAAAGTTATTAACTGTCAAAGTTTGGAAAAAATAAGGACTTGAAAATAAGGTCATTTTTACCTCATTGTTGGAAAATGATTTCATCAATAAAAAATGCTCATTTTGACCTAAGATTTTACAAAGACCTAAATGGCAAAACAAAAATGGAATTGGGAAATTTTGGTAACAATTGGGTAAGTAAATTTCAAGTTATGAACTAACGAAGTATGTAGTTAAAAATGTGAAAATTAAGTTTTTCACACTTAGTGTAAAAATGAGATTTTGGAACATAAGGTAAAAAGTAAAATTTTGCTTATTTCAAGATATAAATTGGTAAGTCTTGAAATCATATTTTCACTAAAATTTACCCTTTGAGTTTAAATGAATTATTTTTATTAAAGAGTTTTTATTCTTTCTAAAAATAAGAGATTTAATTTATTAATAGTTAATAAATTAAAAGAGGGTTTAAAACCCTATATTTTGAGAAAATAATTAAATGAATTATTTTTCTAGTAAGTAAAAATTGATTAATTGCTTTTGGAAAATTAATTAGTCAAGATGAGAAATTTATAACGGTTTTCCTAATTAAGACAAATTAGACAATTTTCTTAAAACGGTTTTTAGATATTAAAACCTTAAGAAAAATAAAAGGAAAATTTAAAGAGTTTATTTTCTTTAAAAATAATTAAGGAATTTATTTGTATTTTCTGGATATAATACCGGCTAAAATCTTACATATTTTAACCGACTAGTCGAAAGTGCGGGTTAATAGCGATACCTTGAAAGAGTAAGATTTTTAGCGGGTTGTGGGGAAATACCATTGTGATACCCGAGCCTAGGTATCGAGACCTTAGGATAGGTCTCCCCGAGACTTAGGGTTTAGTCTCGAATATTTTGTATAACTTTCCTTAATAGGTTTAAAACCAAATAAGGATTATAAATCCTTACAAATGACTTTTATTAAAATGACCAAACTGCCCAAAATAATAATAATGAATTATTAGTGCCATAATTAATCCGAGTATACTGTATGGATAACTACAGTATTGGCTAAGCGTAACTGGACTGAACGTTGGAGGGTGAAAACTTGCTGAGCGCTAAGGACTCCAAGTAAGTCAACTTATATTGTATGGCTGCAACATGAAATGATTATTGTCTTGTATGTTAGTATAGGGATACATGCATATACATAGGCTGTCATAGAAAGTTGCTTAGAGACGTTAGTCTAGTGAGTGCTGATTTAGAAAATATGAACGGTAGAAGTCCGTCATATCCTAGACGGTTGATCCCTGTCACACTGCTTGATTTTATTTATGTCCGGTTCATTACCGAGACGAGTGGCCATGAGATGAGGATAAGCTGGTTAAACCTAGGGGCGCCAAGATAAATGGGACCTAGGGGCCCTCATGCTTACTTAATCATTGGACGGTTAGAATCCGAGCAAGTGCTCTGATAAGTTATTCTCGGATAGCAGCCGTGAATATTGGCCATTCCGTGAGAGTGCCTAGAGATACTAGGGGTTGCCAAGATTGAGTGAGGTTGAACACCCTAGGGGCAGCTGCTCACCAGCACCACTGATTAACATAGAAGTCTCCGTAAAACCGTGTAAATTGGATTACACTCTTGAATAAGTAGCGATGCCCTAGGTAACACGATAGTTACCCTTGATGAGAATATTTATTGGCTAGATCTTAGTGTGGGGACTCGGTTCTCTTTTACAGATTAGCAATTATGTTGGAGGGCGCGTTACGCATGAATTGTTGGAAATTGTCGAGCATTGGTCTCGAATTATGTTGTGATATAATATATCTGCTTGCTCTGGAATTTTCTGAGTGCAGGGATATAATTGTTGATAAGATGTAGTTGTGATATAATATATCTGCTTGCTCTGGGATTTTCTGAGTGCAGGGATATAATTGTTGATAAGATATAGTTGTGATATAATATATGTGCTTGTTCTGGGATTTTTCTGAGTGCAGGATTTTTATCTAGATGTGAATTAATTTATCCTTGGTTATCAGGCATGACCATAAGTTTGCCAGGACGCTTTAGCGTTCTTGAAATTGATTGTGTAGGGTCCGGATCCCTATTTCTCTACATGCTTTGTTTGAAAGTTGATCTTACTAAGCGTTTTCGCTTACCTAGTTGTTTCATGTTGTAGGTAAAAGCAAGGGCAAGGCAGAGCAGTGAGCGCTGGAGTCTTCCTTGCAAATGTACATGTGGACCGACCTTTTGGGAAGCCTTTTTATTTTTGGAAATATTGTGTAATTTTCCTAAACTAGGCTCACTCTAATCTTTATAAAACATGTTTGTAACTAAATGTTAAGTATGGCCATACGACTTTTTAAAAAGTTTTTTTTTTCTATGGGTTTTTGAGACATTTTGTTAAATGAAAACATTTATATTTCCGCATTATCGAGTCTTGAAAATCCGGGTCGTTACAATTTAAATCGACTTGCGTCGGTTGGACATGAAGAGGGGGAATTTCATCATCAATTCGCATTGATGACGATGAAACATTGGTTGGAGTCAATTCTTTAACCATCTCCTCTAAAATGTCATTTTACCCCTCATTGTATTTTATCCTTAAAACACTTAGTTCCTTGTAAATGATATTTCAGTAAACTAATTTAATTACTGAAATGAGATCTCTATCATTTAACACCTTGAACCAAACTAAAAGGAAACCATCATTTCACTTCTTCATCAGAAGCTATAGATGTTCATATATATGATTAACACTCCCACTCAACTATACTACTGAGTTCCTAAGATGTAAGTATGGGCTAGTCCATAGGGTAAGCTGGTAACGAACAAGTCAAAGAACTCAAATAATACAATTAGTTAGAATACTAACCACTCAGAATTGAGATTGAATTGACCTATGATCAACTATATGGTATGACTAGAATAGATAATAACGATATGTTTACTTATCTTATCAATTGTCAATATCGGTCCAGTCCGTTGTAACAAATACATTCGATCTTATCTACTTTGCTAATGTTCTAGAAAGAACATAACACTATAATGTGTAAGTAGATCATATCGTAGATTGGCAAGTCAGTGTAAATCCTGTGCATTGACTAATCTTAGGACTAATTTATTTTGAACATATAATCATATTTATATTCCACTGTGATAACGTCATTATAAATAAGATTAGTTATATGCTCGGGATTTAATAAAAGTTTATATTAAACAAATAATCATGAAAATAAAACATGTGAGCAAAGAAATTGACCAAGTCAAAAAATGATTTCTATTCTTTTATTGATAATAAAATGAGATTACAAAGAATTTGAGTTTTAATTAGGGCATAAAACCCCAACAGTTTGATCAAGTGATAATCTTGCAGACTTATTCATAAAGTCATTACCAACATCAGCGTTCTAGAAGATGGTACTTAAGATCGGAATGCGCTGACTTAAAGATCTCCAAGAATGTCAAAATGAGGGGGATTAAATGTACACTGCACTCTTTTCCCTTGATCGAGATTTTATCCCACTTGGTTTTTCTGGCAAAGTTTTTAATGAGACAATTTTTATGGACATCCAAGGAGGAGTGTTATAAATATTATATATATAGATGTCCGTAATAATGGAGAATTGTCTTCGTCAAATATCATAATAATGGAGAATTATCACGTAACCTAAAGTTAAATATCAGCATTAATTCTTGATTGTATTTGTGGTACTTACTTGATTTTCTTCTATCATATTTATTTGTATATATAGGGTTCATCCTTATTAAATAATACACAAAAGTTTCAATCTCTCTGATACCCTGTCTATTTATTTTCTTTATACTTTATATTTTAGTATTTTAATAGTTTATTTTTGTTTTTTTATTAATTTTTGTTTAATTAATTTATAAAAATGTAGGTATTTTGGTTATAATTAAAAATCTTTTGACCAAAATTGACTCAAAATTGATTTTAATTCATTTTGCAAGAGACATAGGCTAAATTATAATTTAACAAACTACAATGTTAAATCCAAAAACATCCAAATTGTGTCTTCCCTTTTAAAATTATTATAGATCATTAACATAAAATAAAATATAAGAAGGATAAATATGTAATTACGGACTGCAAAACCCTTATATACAATTACAACCATGGCAGCAATGTTTTTGCTAAGCGGACTTCTGAACGTTTTTAATGAGCCAAACACTAGCGAAAACTAACAAATGGCTGAACCCGGTGAACTTCCCTTAAACCCCATGGGTTCCCTCGTGGCGCCGGTTCATGGATCCGAGACCGGTCATTCAGCTGCCGGGAAGCGCCACCGGGAGGAATATCCTCCGGGGGTGATGTCGCCAGTGGGCGATGGAGATGAGTCGGCATCGAAGCGGCTGGCCAAGGGCCAAGACGTGCTGTTCCGAATCGTTGTTCCGTCGAGACAGATCGGCAAGGTCATTGGTAAAGAGGGTTGCAGAATACAGAAGATTCGTGAGGAGACCAAAGCCACTATCAAAATCGCCGACGCTGTAGCGGTAAGTTTTAGCCATCATTAGCTAGGGTTTTAATACACTCTCTTTGATTTCCGAGAAAATTTGAGTGTGAAAGAGAAATTATTTTAGTGGAGATTGCTTTACATTTTGCAGCGACATGAAGAAAGAGTGATTATTGTAAACTCTAAGGATAGTGACAACTCGGTTTCAGATGCTGAGAATGCTCTGCAGCAAATTGGGAGTTTGATTCTGAAGGTGAATTTTGTACGATTCAAATCATGTTGATTGCAATAATATAATAGATACTCCTTTAGGAAAAAAGAGGATACGTATTAAATTTTCATACACCTGCTCCTTAGTTATATATATATTTATGTTTGTGTGTGTATGTATGTAACAGGAGGATGATAGCAGGGCAGAGGCATCCAAAGTTGGGGCAGGACATGTGGCTGCGAATACAATAAGGCTTTTGATCGCAGGGTCGCAAGCAGGTTCTTTAATTGGGATGTCTGGTCAGAATATCGAGAAATTAAGGAACTCATCTGGTGCTTCCATTACCATTCTCGCTCAGAATCAGCTGCCTTTGTGTGCTTCTGCTCATGAATCTGATCGAGTTGTACAAGTGAGTTTGACTACATTTTTAACTCCTGTAGTGGAATTACCAAAATTTCACTGTCATCTTAAATATTTATTATTTGCTGGTTTTATATGTGGTCTTATAATCTAGAGTAAGAACTTTATCCTCGGGTAAAGGTCTTGTTACCCGAATGTGATAATGCCTTATTCAGGTTTGAGTTTCCTTATGATGACAATTGGAAAAAGTGAGGCGGTGATGGATTGTGCAATATTAATTTGGCAATAGTGAGAACCGATAACTAATTAGCAACAATGAGAATTTAACATCTAGATGGTATCTTTGTTACTATATGGTACTATTAGTGAATTGACACTGTCTTCTCATAAAATTCAGGTATCAGGTGATGTTTCTGCAGTTTTGAAGGCTTTAGAGGAGATAGGTTGCCAACTAAGGTATTTATTCTATTTTTATGTTTCGTATAAAGCTGTTATGCATGTAGTTTTCGAGTCATTCTTACTAGGACTTTTTTTCTTGTTGGTTAGGGAAAACCCACCTAGACAAGTGATATCTATCAGCCCAGCTTATAACTATACTACAGCCCGACCGCATCAACCTTACATGGACCCAACGTCAGGTTATTTATTATTATTATTATTTTCATAATGAAAATGACTAGACTCCAAATGCAGCAATATCGAGTTTTGATGCTTTTTTTTTCTTATAACCACATCATCTTTAGGCCAACCAATCTTGCAGCTGATTATGTGACCCTCGAGATGGTGATATCAGAAACCCTGGTTGGTGGTTTGATTGGAAGGTGCGGCTCCAACATATCAAGGATTAGGAATGAATCTGGAGCAAAAATCAAGGTAAAGCAGATTTGTAGTTTTTAGGTCAAATTAATTTTTAAGGTACATGATTTATGCTTCATAAGAACAAGTTAATAACTGCTGCCGTCTCAAGTTATTATATCTATCCATACATACATATATATATATATTTGAATTTTCTTAGGTAGGGGTATCACTTTTGGCCCAACTGTAGCGGCGTTTTCTATTTTCAGCGCTTAGAGAAATTATAACCAATTTTTTTTGCATGATGATATACATTATAGTTATATCAGACTTCTTGTCAATTTAAAAAAAAATACGAAATCAGAGTTCAAATAATCAGTTGCACGCGTGTCTTATTTTTTTATACACGTAGAAAACAGACTATTTGAACTCTGATTTCGGTACTTTAAATTATTCAGAATTTCTTGAAAATTGGCAGGATGCCTACTATAACTATCATGTATGCTATCATAAAAAAATTTGAGTTATAATTTCTCTAAGTACCGAAAATACCCTACCTAAGAAACTCCCTATATATCATATATATATATATATATATATATATGATATTTCTTAGGTGAGGACACATTTTTGCCCTCACCTATGAGGGCACTTTTTAAGCATAATAATTGGTTAAATCATGAGGGTTGCATGAGATTTAAATAGAGTGTAGAGCAGGTTATTAGTTCTTAGTTATTATAATGTTATTTTATTACATGTCTTCTAACGTGTTAATGTTATGTGGAGACCAAAGTCAATATTTTATTAATTTTAAATTATTATAAAATATATTTTATTCTTTGTTTTACATTTGCCCTTTACTTTCTCTCGTCCTAGCTCTTTTCCTTTCTTTTATTTCGTTTTCTGTCTATCGTCTATTTTTTTTTATCAAATATAGGTTCTTTATCTTCCTTTTCATTATTTATGCATATATATATATATATATATATCTATATATAAATAGAACACACCCATTCCTTTTTTATTTGAAGGGGAAATGATCTAGATTGCTGTTGTGATTGTTCATAATGATTTTTTTCTTAGATAATTATATATTTGAGTCCAGCAATTAG
Source organism: Humulus lupulus (assembly GCF_963169125.1). NCBI lineage: Eukaryota > Viridiplantae > Streptophyta > Magnoliopsida > Rosales > Cannabaceae > Humulus > Humulus lupulus. The sequence goes on along the minus strand of NC_084797.1, from coordinate 106,215,050 downwards.
ATTATTTGTTGATTTCCAAATGGAGTACTGAAAAAGAAATATTATTAATGGAATTGAGAGAGTAAATAGATGAAAACTTCACTTGTGAAAAAGATGGACCATTATTTGATGAGCAAGATTCCAACCAAAAATATAGAAAAGTGAGAAAGAGAACAAGGAGTGGATATAAACGGAGGAAACAGAGATGGAGATCTTAAGATTTCTGATTTCGAAAAACATGGATGAATCGATGTAGAAGGACCAAGGGCTAGAGAAAGACAGAGTAGCATAACAATATTGGGAGTAATGACAGAGTAGAAAATCCATCTGGACAAATCTGATATAAATGCTTAGAAGAGAAGAGAGAGAAGTTACTTTTTTTATGCTTTTCTTATATATCTACTAAGGATGCTGGTGAAGATGATGAGCGCGTGATAGATAGGTAGGATAGTGGTCCAAAAAAATTTAACACATTGATGGATAAGTCATAGGATAAGGTAGTGGGTTTTTGAAAAAGCATACTAGGAACCTGCTCTCACCCCTATTTTATTCCTGTGTACCCTCATGATTCAACCAGTCAAAATGCTTGAAAAATATCCCTATGACTAAGAGCAAAACTGATGACCTGTATCCTATATATATATATGTATATAAATTCATCAATCATTAATAGGGCATTGGCATATATCTATCAATGTATTAGTGTTTTAATTAGATGCATGTTCCACGTGTTTCAAAGTTTGCCGTCAATTTTTTATGTGTTTAATTGTTGCATGTTCTTGCCAGCATGCAAGAATTGCTTATGCTCAACACTGGCTCATCCTCTCTTAACAGGGAAAAAATTTGTGGGGTAAAAGAGTAGGAAAAAGAAAAGGGAGAATGTTTTGTTAAAGTTTTATAAAATTTTCTTTTGCAATTTCTCCTTTCTAATATATTTGTTTAAGTTTTTAATATTAGAAAATTACATCAAATTGAATTCTCACGGTTTCATATAAAAGCATTCCCTCATTTTTTGTTTGAATACAAAAAGTAAAATTCCTTGGAAATTATTTTATTTCCCTAAAAAAATTCAAGTTCCAAATAGCCTAGCCTTGTACATGTCAGCTTTTATGGGTTTGGATCTGTGCAGGTTTATGGTGGGAAAGGTGAACAACATCAGAGACAAATTCAGTTTGGTGGTAGCACCCAACAGGTTTGTATAACTATTTCTTCTGAAGTTTGTATGAATCTTTCCTTCCCATGCAAAAGTTCTTTGAAATTTACATGCTGGGTATGTCTAATCAAGTGAAAAATATACTATAACAGAGGAGGAAGTACTACACTACCAAGTTTACAACTTCTTGCAGATTGAAAAGTTTAAGCTGTTGTAGAATCTGAGCAATGCAATTGGCCTACTAAATTGGAGAAAAATTTGTTATCACGAATTATTTATTTCTATCCACATCTGTTATTTATCAATGTATTTATCTCTTAGATGGTTAGATCATTTCCAGGGAGTGGGAAATCTTGCTTGCTTCCTTCATGTGATGTTTAATTTTTACAAGGAAAAGCAGAATTCAAATTTCATTTTTCTTGACTTTTCAATTTTGAATTCTTAACAGGTTGCACTGGCCAAGCAGAGAGTTGATGAATACATATATTCTCAGTTGATCCAACAAGCTGGTGGTCAACAAGCAGCGTAATCACCCCCTGAAAATGTTAACATCTCATTTCCTATATGTCATTTATACTTCCAACTTCCTAGCAATAATATAAGTAAACATGAGAAAATATGAGTGGTAGTACCTTAAGATTTATGTAGCATGACTTTTTTATTTTTTTTTGAGTCCTGAAAATAAAATCTTGGGTGTATATTCCTTGGTACACTGGTACTCTGTATAAGTGAGTTGCACAAAAATGCATCTTTACTTTATTTAATGCTGCTGCTTTTTCTTTAAAATGTTTGTGAGTGGTTGTGGATCTACTGTCTTGCTTTAGCTGAGTTTATACCATAAAACCACAGAAGTTTGTCTTAAAACTGAACGGGAGTTTTTTTTCTTAAAATGCAGAACAACAATACTGAGGCAATGATCTTGGTGCGCATTGCTAAGCTAATAGGTAAATCTTCTGAGACAATGAAAGCTGATCATTCAGAATTTCTTCTACCCCTGTAACTTACCACCAAAAATTCAGTTGATGTATACTTCTGGATTATCCTTCTGTAGTTGTTCAAGTCCAGCAATGCAGTTTGCTGGCCGATGTTCATTCGGCCTCGACATTGAAGTTCCAGATTTGTGAAATTAGTTGTTACATCATGATATTGTACTTGAAAACATTCTTTGCCTTTTAAGCATCATTCTATCACATAGGGTAATGCACGACAAGTTTGTCGTGATAGATCTATGCAGCCAAACAACTAATTGTACGATGTGTTACTCATTTAAAGAGACAACAAATGAGCAAAAGGAAACTGACCTGAGGGTGCTGTTGGAGTATCTATTCCACTTTTTTTATATCAATATGTATATATTTATATTGTTAATCCTGATTTTGGCCAACTGACACGGAGTCAAATATGCATGATGTGGACAAATGCATTGAAATTAATGTGATGACAAAAACAATAAAGCACACAAGAGTTTATAGTGGTTCGGCCTCAGAATCTGGTAACAATCTACGTCCATTTGAATTGTTATTGATATATGATTCAAATGAGTGATCAAATAACTAGGGTTCAATAAGTTTCACAAACTTCTGAAGAACAAAACAATATATCAAATATGATAACTCTAATCTCAGATAATTAGAAAGCCAAAAGTTACTGATATTCTTTCCTAAATAATCGGATACTCAGGAAATCATGGGAGATAATTTCAGATTCGATCATAACTGCATAAGATTTTCTCCGTATATAGTGTGTATACGACCAGGCTGGTCATATATAGAGATTGAACGTTGCACCAATAGATATCTTCCTAGTCGATAGTCGAGTAAGAATTCTGCCAGATGTCAGTCACGTGTATTAAATGTCTGCCATGTCATCCATGCCTGTTTTTTGGATAACACATATATATATGTATATATATATTTATAGAGGACAATTCTCATATGGGTTTCATTTTAAGTCTTACCGTGGGGTTCTTCATTGTTTTCGATCCGTGAACAGTTTTTGGTACAATTTTTTTTTATGACCTTGTATATTGTAGTTGTTTAGAGCATCCTGCAAATTTTCAGAAAATTCCTAGGTTCAAACATGTTTTCCACGCGCATACAAAAAATTAGTCTGCGTGCAACATGTATGAACTTAGTTTTCGGTACTGTAAACTATTCAAAATTTTCTGAAAATTTGCATGATGCTCTAAATAGCTACAATATATGCGGTTATAAAAAAAATCGCGCCGAAAACTATTCACAGGTCAAGAACACTGAGAGCCCCACCGGTAGGGCTTAAAGTAAAGCCTATAAAAAAATTGTCCAATAGATATATCTCCCTATATATTTATTATAATTGACACTTGGAAGAAAGAGAGTGGAAAAATGTGGTGGAAGTATTTCTCCGGGTCTCCTGGCTCGGGTCAGGGTTTGCCATGGAAGACTGCCAATGATGAACTTATGCATGCGTGGATATAATACTCTTTTCCCTATCAATTATTTTGAAGATTCGCACTTCAATTTGGTGTTTAGCCTTTTTTCAAATTTTATTTTATTTTTTAACAAGTGACAAATTTTTATTACATGAGAAACACAATTTATACTCCAATTAGTTGTGTAGTACAAATTTGAAGAAGAAATGTCAATTGTTGTCTGGATCCATTAAGTTCATACAATGTAATTTTGTTATCAAACTGGAGAGGACATTAAAAATATTAATCCAACAACTGAAATAAAATTTCCAGTTTAAAATAACTTGATCCAATTAAAAATTTGGAATAATTTTATCCAATTCAACCCTCATCTTTGTGTATTTCCATGGTAAGAAAAAAGATTTGCTACTTTGTATTCAACCTATTTTCTTCTAATTTATTGTTGGCAAATAATCAACTTATTTTTTTTTTATATTTTTTCTCTTTTATTTTTTAATTCAATCCAATCATATTTAATATTACTATCCAAACACAATCTTATATATATTGGGTGATTTTAGTATAGGGGGTGTCGCTTTAACTCTTATCGGTGGGGTCTTTTCTGTTTCAAGTACATGGAAAAATAATAACCCAGTGTTTTTTATATAATGATGTACATTGTAGTTATAACAAACATCCTACCAATTTTTGGGTTTAATAATTTACGGTAGTGAAATCAGTGTTCAAATAGTCCATTCGACACACTTATAAAAAACAGGTACGAATAAAACAAAATATTAACTCTAATTTCGGCACCGTAAATTATTCGATTTTTTATACAAAACGGGTAGGATGCCTACTATAACTACAATGTACGCCGTTATAATATAAAAAAAATTGGGATTATAACTTTTTCATATGTCGAAAACAGAGAAGATCCTACCGTGGTAGGAGTTAAAGTGACACCTCTTTACTAGAATTTTCCTATATATATTATCATATTTAACATCTAGAAAATATATAATGGGAAAGCTTCTTTAACATTAGTATTATATATATTGGACAAGGATAATGTGTAGTTAACTATATTGTGTACTCAATAATCTTAATAGTTGAAATAAGATTACATTTATAAATTTCTTATCAAATACATAATTGTATATATTTTGTTACATCATTTTATGTATTTGATATAATGACTACACAATATAGTTAATTACACATTATCTTTGCCCTATATACATATATTTATATATGTATAACAAAATTTTTAGTCCCTCCTAGGAAAGCGACTTCCCATGCTAAGTTGATCCAACATGGTAAGTCGTTTCCTACAGAACCAACCTCCCATTCTTATCTTTGACATACATGATAGGTTGGTTATGCGTAAAACGACTTCTGAATATGTTTTAGGTCGGTTTATGCGGAGCTGACTTCTCATGATTGATGTCTGACTTGTAGATTGTAGTAGGGCTGAAAATTTACCCCGCAAAACCCGAAAATCTGACTAACCCGATCGACCCGAGCCCGTAAAACCCAGTTTTATCCAAAATCCAAAAAATTTTGAGTGCACCCGAACTGATCCAAACACATTCGGGTTCGGGTTCAGATTTACTATTTTGGTGTTGTGCGGGTTTGGGTTTAACCCAAAACCCAAAAGGTAATCTGAAAAAAAGGTCCATATATTTTTTTTATATTTCCCTAACCTAAGTGACTGAACTAAGCCCTAAGCCCAAGCACTCTCATTCTCTCTCTCTCTCTCTCGTGACCTTCTCTTCCCCAACCCCAACCCCAACGGTAGCGGTCAGCCACCCCACCCCAGCCACCGTCCCTAACCCCAGCTGCCCCTCCGCCCTAAGCCAGCCCCTCAGTCTCGACCCCTCTCCGTCCATCTCCTCTCTCTCGTATCGACTCTCTTTGTCTCTCACACTCAGCCCGTGAGTCGCCCCTCCGTCCCTCACCTTTCTCACTCTCACACTCAGCTCTCTTGTTGTCTTTTACCTCTGGCTCTCTTTGTCTCTCACTCTCAGGCAAGTCGGACTCGGATAACACCACCACCACCACCACCACTGTCAGCAGCGGCTCCGACTCGGATTCAGGCAGGTATATACACTTTTAAAATAATATTAAATTTACATATATTATTGTTTGATAGGAGTGAATATTAATATATTATGTTAATGGTTTTGAAATTTTTTTCGGTGTAAATAATATAGAACATATGCAACCATTGTGTTCAAATCAAATAGACATATGCATATTATTGTTTGTGTGTTTAAATCAAAGGTAACGACTATAATAGAACCTAATTCTTTTTGGATTTATTTAATCTATTTAATTATTTGGTATGTATATATTATATATATATGTCTGAGGTCATATGCTAAAAAGTTTATGTTTATTTGTGAATTTACGAGTTTGTGGTGAGTTTGAGAAGAAGGTGAATGCGAAGTGGTCGATAAATTTGAAGAGGTCGCGACTCGCTTCTACTCAAAAGCTTGAGGTAAATCTTAATATATTTTCTTTCTTTTAGTGGATTCTAGGCTTGTGTGTGAATGTGTGCTAATCAATTGTAGTGGATTTTAGGCTTGTGTGTGAATGTGTGATGCTCAGTTGTAGTGCATTCTAGGCTTGTGTGTGAATGTGTGATGCTCAATTGTAGTGGATTCTAGGCTTATGTGCGAATGTGTGCTACTCAGTTGTAGTAGATTATATGCTTGTGTGATGTTCCTGTTGATTAGATTTAGTTATGTATTTTTGTTAAATCATTTGTATTAGGTGATGGATATTGAGGATGTTGATGAAACTCATGCGGAAGAGAATCAAGATCAACCTCCTCCTCCTACTGATAACTCCACGGATAAATGTCAACTTAGGGGTAGAAGGAAGAGGGGTAAACCTTCTTCTAGTACTAAGCCTCCCCTTCCTACGAAAAAATGCAAAATGGTCTTCCATTTGGGAACATTTCACCAAGGAAGACCCTCCTCCTCCCCCACCCCCATCAGCAACCAATCCTTTGGAAGAGCCTCCTTCGCCTAAGTGTATGTGTAACTATTGTGGATCTAGTTTTTCTTGTGACATGAGAAAACATGGGACAAGTCATATATGGAACTATTTTAGGAAAGTTTGTGAGCTTAGTCCATGGAGGATAGATGACCAAAAATAGAAGATTTTAAGTTTTGAACAATTTAAGGGAGGAAATGAGGGGGAAACAAGCTTAGTAGCATTGATTTATAACAAAGAAGCTTGTAGGATAGCCCTTACACAATATGTTGTGTTGGATGAGTTACCATTTAGACATGTTGAGGGCGAGGGCTTCAAAAAAAATTGTGAAAACTCTTCAACCTAGGTTTGTGATCCCTTCTCGAATTACCATTGCTAGGGATTTTTTGAAGTTATATGAATTACATGGTTATCACAGCTCACTTGATTGATAATATTTGGGAATACCAAAAAAGAATTATTACCTATTACCTTTTGCCAAGTGATAGATCATAAAGGGGAAACTATTGGCAAAGAGATCGAGCGATGTCTGAATAATTGAGGTATATCTAAGTTGTTTACCATTATGGTAGACCATGCTTCCTCTAATGAGGTTGCCCTTAGGTACTTGAAGAGGAAGTTCAGAGAGAAAGAGAAATGCCTTATTTTGGAAGGAAAGTTCTTACATATGTGGTGTTTTGCTCATATAGTAAACTTAATTGTCAGTGAAGGATTGAAGGAAAAACATGAGTCCATTGCTGCAATTAGAAATGTTGTGATATATGTTAGGTCTTCCCATTCTAGGCTTATAATGTTTAAGGAATGTGTGAAAGAGGAAGGGATCAAATGCAAGAGACATCTCTGTTTAGATATTCAAACAAGGTGGAACTCGACAATCCTCATGCTTAATTTTGCACTCAAATTTCGAAAGGCATTTGAAAGAATGGAAGGTAATGGAAATTATTCGAAATATTTTAATGAGGCTGACAAAGATGGGAAGCCAAAGGAAGGACCACCATCCGAAAAACATTGGAAGGATGTGTTAGTGTTTGTGAGACTTTTGGAGACATTTTATGATGTAGCATTGAAGTTTAGTGGGTCCACATACGTCACCGCCAATCAGTACTTCATTGAAATATGCTACATGCAATAGGAGTTGAATGACTTAACACTTGGTGATGAGGAGGATGAGTTGTTGTGTGTCATGGCAAAGAACATGAAGCAAAAATATGACAAGTATTGGGGAAAGATTGATGAATGTAATGAGACACTTCTAATTGCCTTGGTTTTTGACCCCAGATACAAGCTTGATTATCTCCATCATTACTTTAGTGATATTCATAATGATGTAACATGCACTATGATGGTTAAAGGAGTGGAGCAAACTATACAAAAAATGTTTGATCAATATAATGAGTCAATTGATACACATGTTGATCAATCAATGACTCCATCTCAAGCTATTGTTTCTGGTTCGTCCTCTTATGTCATGTCTTCTCGGCCTACCACTAGTAGTACCAGTAGCAAGAGTAAGAGGTCACGTGATTTGCATGATGAGTATGTGGCACAAAAAATGGAGAAGGAGGGTGGTAAAAAATGAGGTCGATAAGTATTTGGAAGAGGCAGTTGAGCTACCAAGTCAAAATTTTGATGTTTTGGGATGGTGGCCGTGTAGTACATGCAAATACAAGATCTTGTTACTCATGGCTCGTGATGTGTTAGCAATAACAGTTACCACAGTGCTTTTGAGGCGGCATTTTCAACTAGGGGTCAAATTTTGGATCCATTTAGGAGATCACTGAGCATAAGGATGGTTGAAGCATTAATTTGTCTCAAGAATTGGGAGCGATTCACATCAACCTATCATCGTTCGAGATTACATGGATGAAGCAGAAGTGCTTCAAACCTCTGATGATCTTGAGTCTGGTAATTTTATTAGGATTTTTCATTATTTCAATTCAAGTGTCTAAGTGTTTTATATTCTAATATTTATCTTTATTTTAATAATATTTGCACAAATGAAGACCAATGCTTCTATTCATGCTCCATCTTTAGTTTCAGCTTCAGCCTCATCATCTGCACAACAATTTGGGAATTGAAAAAGTAAGAACTTTCTTATTTTACTAAGTGTTATATTGTTATTTATTTACTTTATTTAATTTATAGTTTGTTTTGAAAAGGTTTGGATTTGGACATTGAAGTTTCAAAATTTGGAAGGAGAACAAAAGAAGGACAAAGAACCTTGTATTTTGGAACAACTAAAGTTTGTTTAGGGAATTATGGTTGTATTTTTTGGACTTTATGAATCAAATCTTTTAGTGTTTACTATTTAGTATTTAGTATTTACTATTTGGACTTGGACATTATGTTAATATGTTTGTACCTATTTTGGACTTTGGACTTTATGACTTCTTTTCTTTTCTTATATTTATATTTTGAATTTGAACTTTTGATGGACATTAGTTAGGGAAAAGACTTTATGAAGTTTCTAACTTTCTATAAATTGTGTTGAAATTATGTTTGTTTTTATACATTATGTTTGGCATGATAAAAATGTGGCACGAAAATTATGCTTGTTTTTACTTTTTATACATTATGTTCAAATTAAGTTTCTAAAAAAACATGACAAATGTAAAAAAAAAAAAAATACAAGACAAAAGTAAAAAAAAAATCAAAAAATGACATTTTTGCAAAAAAAAAACTGTCAAAGCCCATTGAAGGCGCAAACCCGAAACTTGACCTTTTGACACCCGAATTCGAGCCCACTCGACACCCGAAACCCAAAAACCCTATATATCCGAAATTGTTTCGGACGGGTTCGATACCATTTTCTTACACGCGAACCTGATCAAACCCAAACCCGAGCACTTGAAACCCGAAAACCCGCTCGATGTTCAGCCCTAGATTGTAGTAGTGCATATTTATATATGTTTTAGGTCGGTTTATGTGGAACCTTCCATGCAGAACATGAAGGCCCATTAACGTAACAATGTTCCAAGTTCATTCCGAATAACTAAGCAAGTCAGAAAAGTGAAGATCGTAGGCCTCATTAGTCCATATGGGCTAGGCCAAAACCATATATCTTGGGTTATAACCCATGTCCAATCACCTAATAGATCCGACCCGTGAAGTCTAACCTCATACCAGAACATTAAGGGTCAAGGCATGGAAAGAAAGGGGTGTTGAGTCTTCAGCTAACCCATGATAGCAGCGGTCTTCCCTCCAATAATAGAGGAAGAGGGTTACGTCTCCAAGTGACACGTGGGGGAGAGGGCTATTGGTATCAAATATGAAAATCAGATTTCGTAGCGGAATGTATTTTTTTTATTAAATTTATTAATACTAGCCAAGATCATACATATATAGATATATTAAACCAAACACAAATAGATTAGAGATTATCTCTTGTATCCTATCAAGATTCCACAAATCTTTTTGTATAAATCAATGATCTTCCTATCTTTATTCTGAAAGCTCACACCTTGATCTTCCAGACCAATCCTCAAACATGCAAGGACATGTGTGGGCACGTATGATTCAAAAAGTTGATTTAGAACTCACTCAATGTACGCAACACATAAGATCTAGTGAGGTTTGATAGAGAGAGGATGTTGTAAATAAATTTTCAGGTTTATAAAATTCTATCGCTTTATTTTCCGAGAGAGAATCTAACAGTCAAAACTTTTGGAAAAACAACTTATTCTGAAAAGTGTCGCTTCTTTTCAGATTTATAAAGATAATTAACTAATTTAATTAATATTTATTTTATTTAAAATAAAACTGATCAATTATAACCTATTTAATTATTTAATTTAATTCATATTTAAAAAGAATAATTTATTATATATCATTAAATAAACACATTATTTGAAATTCAAAATTCAAATCCTAGGGATAGGAAATATCTTTGTGTAGGGCCACTCATTGTGCAATACAGTGAGTGGCGTGAGCCACATTATAGTTCCCCCTAATTTTCTCATTTATTTGTTTCATTAATATTTAAGACAATATATTTATCCCAAAATAAATATTAGTTAATTCAAAATTAACTTTATCTTAACATATTATTTTTAAATGAATAAATATATATCTTATTATAAATAAGATAATTATTAACCTCTCTTTATATTAATACAAACATGATTAATATTTATTTTAATATATAGTTTTTCAAAATAAAATTTTTATAATAAAATAATTAAGTAATTCATAATTAATCAATTGCCCATAACTATTACATAATTATTTTCTTGCCATGAAAAATTAATTCCTTTGCAATTAAGCCATTCTCTTTACAAATCTTTCTTTTGACATCCTTACCCTTGATAATGTAGGACAGATGTGATCTGGGGACCATGGACCTATAATACGAAGCTCCAATAAACCAGATTATTAATTAAACTCTTTAATATAATAATCTTATTTATTAATTCAATGATTACTCCATTATAAATATGGAATTGCACTCTAAGTATTTATAGAATTATATTTACAGAGTTTTCTCTTGTAGTCCATTGATATAATCAATAAATGTAGTTCTGTCCTCCATTTATTGGTTCATCAATTAGAGCTGGTCAAGATTACCGTTTTACTCTTCTAATTTCCTCTTAATCCTTAGGTACCATTAATTCACTAGCGAATAATTAATCTATAATCAAATTATAGATTTGAGCTCAATAACTATTAAGTTCCAGAATTAACCCATAAGGGAACCAATGTTCGATCCATTAGGAAATTATGGATTCCATTATTTTAAATCATGTTCCCAACTATTCATGATATTGAATCTCCAAAACAAAAGTCATTAGCCACATTATACCAAGAAACATTAACGGGTGAATCAAAAGATTCAATAAACACAAACAAGAGTTCATGAATACTCAAGATTTAGACTAATCTACAAATGATCATGTATTATGATAAGAATTAAATCGTTATGTCAAACGGTAAGTTTATAAAGATAATTAATTCTCATCGGTCCTGTCATATATAATCTCTATTATATACAACACATTTACTAAGATCTCTATCGACATCAGTAACCCGAATCTAGATCACTCGCATCCCATATGCTTAGTAAACCGTACTATTAACCATTCATTAAAGAATCCTTACTTTAATATGTTATTGACTATTTTATTCATTATATATGATCTTAATTCTCTCGTACTAATAATACGAGATCATATTCTCATAAATGAATAAGGAATTTTCTTGATATTACTATATAATTAATTCAAACAATAATTATAACATTCAAATATAATAACATTGTACTTTTATTTAAAACCAATAAATCTCTTTACATGCTTTTAGGACATCAATCATAAAAATATCCCACTTGCCCTCAAAGCAAGTGAGGTATCTCCCTTATTCCCATGTTGCATACATGACCCATAAACGACTTTGTAGGAAGTGTTTTGGTAAATGGATCCTCCAGGTTCTGTTCTGATGTTATCTTCATAAAAATCATATCACTCGGTGCAAAATCTCTCTAACTAGAAGGTATTTCCTTTCTATATTCTTTCCCCTCTTGTGGCTTCTAGGTTCTTTTGAATTACCTACTGCTCCACTGTTTTCACAGTACATGATTAGTGGCTTATCCATAACTATAACTACTTCTGGATCAGTTTAGAACTTCCTCAACCAAACCGCTTCCTTAGCTACTTCACAAGACACTATATACTCGACTTCCATTGTTGAATATGCAATATTGGATTGTTAGTACTTCTGAAGACTACAACTCCTCCACCAAGAGTGAACACTAACCTAGACGCCGACTTACGACTGCCTTTGTCTGATTGGAAATCAGAATCAGTGTATCCAGTAGGGTTTAACTCACCCTCTGAATATAAAAGCATATAATATGTCATTCTCCTTAGATATTTGAGAATGTGCTTTACTGCAATCCAGTGTTCCAAATATCGGATTTGATTGATAAGGGCTCACAATCCCTACTACTTAGCATATGTCAAACCTAGTACACAACATAGCATACATAAGAATCCCAATTGTTGAAGCATAGAAATACTTTCTCATGTTATCTTCCTCCTGAGGTGTCTTTGGACATTGCTCTTTCAAAAGAGTAATTCCATGTCTGGTCGGTAACTGACCTTTCTTGGAATTCTCCACAGAGAACCTTTCAAGCACCTTATCTATATAATTAGCTTAAGAAAGTTCCAAGAGCTTGTTCTTCCTATCCCTTAGGATTTGGATTCCCAGAACATAGCTTGCCTCGCCCAAATATTTCATGTAGAACTTTTTGGCTAACCACTTCTTTATGTTTGACAGTGTCTCTACATCGTTGCCAATGAGGAGAATATCATCCACGCAAAGAAATAGGAAAACCACCACTTTTCCTTTGATATAATTATATACACATGCTTCATCGACATTCTGTACGAAGCCATATATTTTAATTGTTTCATTAAATGTGATATTACAAGATCTAGATGTTTGCTTTAATCCATAAATGAATTTCAACAACTTACACACCTTTTGTTCTTCCCCATTCTTTATGAACCCTTCTTGTTGTACCATATAGATACTTTCATTAAGATAGCCATTAAGGAAGGCTATTGTAATGCCCTGGATAACAAAAACTGTTACACTGTGTAGTTAAAATAGTGCAGGACTTGCTAATCAAGTCGTTTGATTAAAAATGTGATCCTAAGGTCAACAATCGGATTAGGGATAAAATATTTTGATCGTAAACGATTAATTTTTCATTAAAATAGATTATTGGTACATGGGATCCAAAAAACAGGGTTAAAAAGAAAAAATTTACAAACTCTCAAAAGTTATATACAATTAGTGGCCACTCTAATGGCAAAAAGCAAGTTTTAGGCTTATGTCCCTATACTCTCCTCAGCCATGGTGGATGAGCAACTGACAATGTACACATCGACCCTAGAGCTCTCCAACTCATGGTTGATCTAGCTTACCTTTGCCTTTACCTGCACCACGTAGCACCCGTGAGCCAAGGCCCAGCAAGAAAACCAAAACAACTATCACATGTAACAATAAGAATATTCAACCAAGCTTATCTCATATAATCATAAAACAAAGTACGAATATTCAATTAAACAATTAAAATCACATAATCTCAAGTAATCAGGGTTGGCACCCTTAGGCAAAGCCCCCTGTCAATCTAGCTAGCCCCGACTCACTTAGGCCGGGCTGCGCTCAGTATGCTTACCATTTACGTTGGCTCCCTTAGGCCGGCCATTCTTATATGAAAAATCAATCTTACAAACACATATCACAAGCAACCAATATTTGGGAATCTCAGTCCTGTTCACAACCACACACGGTGCAGTTTTCTTACCTTGAATTCCAAGCGGAGTTAATGGAGCGGTCTTGAGCAAGATCCTCAGTCTTGAGCCTTGGCGATAAACCTAGTCACAGTGGCCAATAGGTATTTATCAACTTCTAATCCAAATAAATAATTAGGAGATAAAAACAAGCCTCCGGGACCTTAATCGCTACTAAACCACGTAAGAGAAATTATCCCGAGTGTTAAGGTTCGAACCCCCAAGCCTCACCAACCTTGAAAATTAATCTAGGGAAAAACCTCTAGGCGGGCTGCGACCTGGCCCTTAGGGTCGCGACTTACCCCTAAGTCAAAGACCAAGAACCCAAGCCATAGGGGAGGCGAGCCATGACTTTCCTCTTAAGGTCGCGGCGCACCCCCAAGTCAGAGAGCATACCCAGGCCCTTTTGGGCATACGCGCCGCGGCGGGCCCCCTTCGAACCCAGAAATTCTGGGTTTTCTCCAACCCTTTCCATCCAATATTTTTTTTTCCAGAATTCAACTCAGAAAAACCTCCCAACCAAAGCAAGTTTTAGCTACAAATCTAAGACTTTTAATCGTCCAATTAAACCCAAAATCACAACAATACATACTGAAGTTTCTACCCCAAATCATCGGCTATTTATTACCCAAAACCCAGTCTAATTCCATACCAATACCATAGTTTCTTGACATGACCAATGATAAGGAACTTACCTCAATTATGATTGAATTTCCTCAAGCTACAACCTCCAATCTTTGAGCTTAAGTCCTAAATAAACCCCCTGGTTTCCAAAGCTTCAATTCCTCCAAATTCCTTCCAAAAGTCCAACTTCAAGCTTAAACTTTTCAGTTATTCAATTCCTTCAGCTGCTCAAACTCAATCACCAAGAGAGAGAGAGAGAGAGAAGGGAGAAATCGTGAGAGAGATGAGAGAGAGAGAGAGCTTTTCTTCAGTTTTTCGTTATTTCTTAGAGTTACTGAGCTTATCCCAAGTGTTTTGTCTAAGTATATCCTTGCTTAACAAAATACTATTTTGCCCCTCAAGCCTACTAGTCATATTGTTCCTAGGGGTAAATTGGTCATTCCTCTCCCAATTCCAGCTAATTCCTCAAGTGTTCCTAACATTCACCAATTAACCCTGTCATGTCTAAATATTTACCAATCAATTATTCAATATCTAATAATTCCCAAAATATTCTATGAATTCCCAAAAAATACCCCCGAGCCGGGTATTAAACTCCGCTGTGACTATTTCGCTAATCCGCTCACTAGGACCGTCTCAAGCCATACACTGCAAATATATCCACATAATAATGTGGTCTCAACAATTTATCACAAATAATCACATTTATGCCCTCAACGGGCCAAAATTACAAATATGCCCTTATAAGCTAGAAAGGGCCCAATGCATATTTAATACTCGTAAACATGCATGTCACATAATCATATAATCATATTAATCATGCACGCCACTTAATCATGCATTTAATCATCTAATCACACATATACCGATTTTTCCCTCCCGGCATGCTGATCAAGCCCCTTAACTTAATAGTGAATTTTGGGTCATTACAGCTGTCTTGACGTCCATCTGCCATATCTCATAAGCATATGTTATAGCTATGGATAAGAGGATGCGAATGGATTTCAACATGGCCACAGGATAAAAATTTTCTTCATAATCAACACTTTATCTCTTAGTGTAACCTTTGGCAACTAGCCTTGCTTTAAAAGTCTTCACTTTCTCATCTACACCTATTTTTCTTCTTGTAGATCCATTTGCAACTAATGGGTTAGACATCTTCAAGTTAGTCTACAAGTTCCCAGGTAGAATTGGAATACATAGATTGCATTTCTGGGTTCATGGATTCTTGCCATTTCTCCTTTTTAGGATCATCCATTGCCTCTTTAAAGGTTAATGGATCGTCCTTGTCTATATCAGAAAGTTGGGCATGTGCCTCATGTTCATAGCGAACAATTTGTCTCACAATCTTCCTTATTAGGAATTGTGGTATCCTTGGTTTGTCATTTATCATTTAATGATGATGACGAAGGTGATGGAATCTTATCAACTGTGAGCTCCTCCAAAACTACTTTGCTCTAAGGTTTATAGTTATTCATATAATCTTGTTCAAGGAATGTTGCATTTGTTGAAACAAATACCTTTTGGCCCTTGGGACTATAAAACTAACCGTTTCTTGTTTCTAGAACATAGCCCACAAAAATGCATACTTCAAACCTCAAATCAAGTTTCCCTGATTTAGGTCTAAGAACATGAGCAGGACAACCCAAAATACAGAAATGGTGCAAACTAGGTTTGTTTCCATTTCACAGTCCCAGTGAAGTTTTGCTTATGGTCTTAGATGGGACCACATTCAAAATGTAAGTCATCGTTTGAAGTGCATATCCCAAGAATGAGAGAGGAAGTGAAGAGTAGCTTACATAGACCTGACCATGTCCAACAAGGTCTTGTTTCTTCTTTCTGAAACACCATTTTGCTGTGGTGTTCCAGGTGCTGTGAGCTGGGATAAAATGCCATGCTTCAACATGAAATCTTTGAGTTCTAAATCCAAATATTCACCACCTCAATCTGATAGAAGTGTTTTAAGAGTCTTACCTAATTGCTTCTCAGCCGCAACTTTGAACTCTTGAAACTTACCAAAGATTTCAGTTTTCCTAAGCATTAGATAAGTACGACCATATCTTGAGCAATCGTCAATAAAAGTGATGAGTACTCATACCCATCTCTTGCTTGTACATTTATTGGACCACAGACATCGCTGTGTATAAGCTCCAAAGGTTTTTTTAGCTCTATTGTCTTTCGCTAAGAAATGACGTTTGGTTATTTTGCCTTCTAGAAAAGATTCACAAACCGGAAGAGTCCCAACTCTTAGTTCTCTCAACGGTCCATCTTTTGTTAACCGATTTATTTTGTCTAGTCCTATATGACCAAGTCTAAGATGCCAAAGATATGTGTCATCCTCATTTGATTTTTTTCTTTTGTTTCCTTGTGGTTTAGCTACTTTAAATAATTCCAACTTATTTAGCGTTTCTTCAATAAATGAAAGCGTTAAAGTCTGAATATTCACTTGCATATCTAAAGAAAAATTAAGAATAATCATATTATAAAAAAATATTCTAAAGTCAATTCATGCAACAAAATTCAAAATACTAAAAGAACAAACTAAAACAATTTTCAAACAACAATAAAGTTTTCTTTTAATAAAAATAAAAGGACTTTCTTCAACGCTTTCTTGAACTAGATGTTTTCTCTCTCTTCTTTATAGTCTTTTTATCTCTATCTTCAAGTTCCTCTTAATTGCTCAAGTGTCTATAAAGAAGAACAAAAATATGATTAGTGATTTCTAAATCAAAGATTCAGAATGATACATTATAATAAACTATTAAGCTTAAGGTAAAGGAAAATCATATTTACCCTTTTCGCAAATGTGGTCTTGTTTGTATATCCTCATAGACAATATCCTACATATCACGAGCATATTCAATATCTTCGAACTTTTTCCTTAGTTTTTCTTCCATGGTGCTAAGAATATAAAATCTTCCCATGTGATTTGATCTCATCCCATGATGGCATAGGAAGAGGTCGTCTTTTTGGCCAGAAAAATGAATAAAGTTTAATTTATCCATCCTCCTTAATCCTCTTCAGTATGTTTAACTTTGCTTATATGATCATCAATCATTTGATACATGACAAGACACATAATGGGAAAGCAATTAGCTGGCAACATTTTATGACTAAAAATAAAAATACAATAATATTACTATTTGAAAAAATATCAATTATTCGAAAATAGATATGATGCATGAATGTAATGAGTAAAACACATAAACTAACATTTACTATTCCACGGTAATACTACCCAACAAATAAAGTACCGCCTTAGGGGGCCGATCAAGTTAAATTCACATAGCTTATAAGACAATCTTATATTTATTATTTAAAAATTACAATAACTCTTTATTTTCTCTTTTAAAAATAAAGTACCGCTGATTTGGTCAAGATGCAATTATCCATCACAAAAGCTTAATTGCATCTTTGTAAGTGTAACCCATTATTTCAGAATTCATGACTTAACATGACTTAACTTATAGAGTGTCGCCTTAGGGTCAGTCAAGCCTAAAATACATCACTCCTTCCTATCTTGTAAGATGCAAACCTTGGTATTAATATGTCTAGAAACCTTCCTTAGGGGGACGGAAACAAAGCTGCCTCGAGGCCCTATTCATATCTCAAGGTGTTGTACTAATAATGTAGAGCATAGGTCACAATGAGATGTTCACCTTCTACCACTTTACTATTTTAAAAATAATGTGTTTTATTAAACTAATCAATTAATTGCAAATTAATCACTAGTTTATTAATAACCATATGAATGCAATTAATTACAAAATACATTTTATTATAAAAGATCATGTTTCTACAATTAATGTGATCTAAATAATTACCCATTACATTCATCTAACTTTACTAAAATATTTTTTTAAATAAAGTTGGCTATTTTAAAGGCCTATAAAAATATTGCCTTTATTATTGTCTGATTTTACCAAGCTTTAACTAATTTAATACTTAGTAGTTTACATGCAATTGATTTCTCCAGAACAATTCACATAAACAATTAGGACAATACTAAATTATCATCTTTCTAAAAGATGCATGATTAATAAAAATTGTGTGGGGTTTAATGAATGACATGTAATTGACTAATGCATGATCATGTTATCAATCAAACATTTATTCAAATAAATAAATAAATAATTAATGATGAACCGAATACTATTGGGTATTTCTAAATTTACAACCCTTTGAAAAAATAGAAATAAAATTATAAAAAAGAAAAGCCTTAAGTTGTTTGCAAAACTCCAAGAATGCTCCTCCTCTATTTTAGACTTTCTTTATAATTCTTAGGAATTTGTTAGGCCCAACTAACTAATTAGAAACTAACTTTCTAACTAATTTATTTAATTAAAACCAAATTTTAATTAAATAACCAGTTTTGCAATCTTTTTAATTTAGTTGAATTTAAATAATTAAATAATCATATTCAAATAATTATTTAAACTTAAGATAAGATCTTAACCAACTAAAAGATATTTTACTTTTCTTATAAAAATTAAATAAGATAATTAGAATATTAAATTAAAATAATTTAAAATCAATTAAATAAAAGATAATTCACACAAAAATAGGATCTAACTTTGGGTATGGTGCCCTAGGGTTAGGGTCAGTGGCACATGGGAGCCTCAAAGACTCGGGTGGCTTGCAGCTAGGTGCAGCTGGGTAGTGGCGTGGCTAGGCATGCAAACACACAGGCACAAGCATGCAGGCGAGGGGTGCGGGAAATAGGTGTAGGGGCATAGGCATGCAGACGCAAGGGGCGTAGGGTTGCGGGCGCAGGGGCGTGGGCTTGTTGGTGGTCGCGGCTCGGCTGTCGCTGATGTGTGCGGCTAGGGTTTGGGCCATAGGATCATGTCCTTTTTCTTCTTTGTGTAGATATTTTTAAAATACATATTTCAAAAATCAAATTTACAAAAGTCCTATGCTCTTTATGGCTTACACAAGATCTAGAAAATCAAAATCCTAACCCAATAGCACCATATAATTAACGATCCATCATTAAACCATACATTCAAAAAACACATCCATCCATTCAATATATATATCAACATATAACAAATGCAAGAAACCCACACGACATTTAATATATATATATGTAGTGCCTTGAAATTTTACTTAGTTAGATAATATTATCTTATGCTGTAGTATTTTAATTTTCGTGATATTTTTCGCTGGGAATTATTTGGAAACTTGTAGAGCTAGTTATGAATTTTATAAGTTTAGCCTATAGTTTAGAAATATTAATTTTATCATAAGGTTTAATTAATGTAGCCGGTCCTAAAAATATTATTTATTATAGCCTAAGATTTAAATAGAATAACTAAGAATGTGACATTTATCACATGTATATTTATTAAGGATTTTAGATTTATAAAAATAATCAAGGGTAAATTTAAAGGTAAAGATATGCCTAGGAAGTCTAGAACCTTCCCTCAGATGATAGGATCTCGTATTAATCAGTAAAAGTGGTTTAAAAAGCTTTAAGTGTGCTTAAAATATGCTAAAATGTGGTTTATTATGTAAGAAAAAGCCGATATATCGCAGCTATAGGGGGCGATATATCGCCTATGCTGATATGGAAAAACACTTAGACTTTGTATGATCGAAACCACAGACCCTCGACAAGACAGGGCAGGCGATATATCGCATATAGTGGGTGATATATCGACTGTGTGTGACAATTACGAATCTCTGTGAAATCTGAAGCTAGAATCAGTCCTCAACAACTTGGACTTATTCTTAAACAATTTTGACTGAGTTCTGAGCATTTGTTGAGCGAAAAGTGCCATTTTTATTCATTTTAATGGGAGTTAGTTTCACTCCTTGAATCCTATAAATAGGACCATTCACTCAGTCATTTGCATCATTTTTCAAACACTTCTCAGAGCCTCCAAGCTGCCATTTTCGTTCTAGAGAGAAACACTAGGGTTTTGGGGATAAAGCTTTCAAATCTAAGCTTTTGTAAACACTTGGGAAGTAAGCTATAGTTTGATTTTGGTGCTTGTGGTATGGATCAAAGCTCTAGATTTCTAAGGTGCTCTTAATCCTCAGATCTAGTCTATTTCTATTCTTCTTATTCTTTTCTTTTAATTCAAATCCTAACTCATTATAATGACTTTTGGTTAGGTACTCGATTTCTTTGAAACTTAAGATTTTTGGTGTCTTTATTTCAGTGGTTTAGATCTTCTCTTCATCTTCTTTTCTCTGGGAAACTTATGGTTTTAATGTTTGGTTTTAGGAGTTTCCAATCCTGCACTTGTCTCCAATATCTCGATTTCAGTAAGGAAAATAAGTTAGATTTTATGTGCTATGTGTTTGTATGTTATTTTTATGTCATTAGTCACTTGGAAATATGATTTCTTAGATAGAAAATGTCGAGATTTTTTATTGTTATCGTAGACTATAGTTGTGTCTAAACCTACCTCTAAAATAATAGTTAAAATAAGAGGACTATAAAGGTTTTTATCACATACTACGATAATGAGTTAATGACCATTAATATTTAAGTCTATTTTTATGTTTTATGTTTTACTAGTTTTTCCTTACTAGGCATTAGGCTCATTCATTTTCATTTAGATTGTGCAGGAAAATAAACATGGAAGGCGGCAAGGATCCGAGGCGGCTTTGGCTTGTGTATCGAGCGAGGAACTAAAGAAATGAACCGATGGGATTGATCGAGGATGACGTCGTTATTTTTTTTTTGAGTCTTTTGAATTATGTCTTTAAAGTTTCCGCTCGTAATACTTTGAAATATTTAAATTTTAATTAAAGATTTTGTTTCCTTTATTATTTTATGTATGAACAATGAGATTCGGTATTTTCAGATTTTCTATGTATTAATAATAATTTATTTTATTATTATATATATATCCAAACGAAAGTGATATTGTCTTAGTAGTTTCAAAGGTCCGAGATCCTTAAATTAGTCGGGTCTTTACAATATATATATATTTATGTACACTGCTCTATTACCAATTGTTGGTATTAAATATGAAAATTAGATTTCACAGCAGATTGTGTTCTTTAAAAAATTTATTATAACATGCCAAGATCATACATATATAGATCTATTAAATCAAACATAGATAGATTAGAGATTACCTCTTGTATCCTATCAAGAGTCCACAAATCTTTTTGTATAGATCAATGATCTTCCTATCCTTATTGTGGAAGCTCTCGCCTTGATCTTCTAGACAAATCCTTAAACATACAAGGACATGTGTGGACACGTAGGATTCAAAATTTTAATTTAGAACTCACTAGATGTACTCAACACATGAGATCTAGTGAGGTTTGATAGAGAAAGGATGTTGTGAATAAATTTTCCAGTTTAGAAAAATCTATCGCTTTCTTTTTTGAGAGAGAGTGTGACAGTCAATTTTTTTGGAAAAACATTTTATTATGAAAAGTATCGCTTCTTTTCAGGTTTATAAAGATAATTAACTAATTTAATTAATACTTATTTTATTTAAAATAAAATTTATTTGTTATAACCTATTTAATTATTTAATGTAAATCACATTTAAAAGAATAATTAAATGTATATCATTAAATAAACAAATTATTTGAAATTCAAAATTCAAATCCTAGGGATAGAAAATATCTCTATGTGGGGTCACTATGCAATACAGTGAGTGGCGTGAGCCACATTACGGTTTCCCCTAATTTTCTCATTTGTTTGTTTAATTAATATTTAAGACAATATATTTATCCCAAAATAAATATTAGTTAATTCAAAATTAACTTTATCTTAACATATTATTTTTAAATGAATAAATATATATCTTATTATAAATAAGATAATTATTAACCTCTCTTTATATTAATACAAACATGATTAATATTTATTTTAATATATAGTTTTTCAAAATAAAATTTTTATAATAAAATAATTAAGTAATTCATAATTAATCAATTGCCCATAACTATTACATAATTATTTTCTTGCCATGAAAAATTAATTCCTTTGCAATTAAGCCATTCTCTTTACAAATCTTTCTTTTGACATCCTTACCCTTGATAATGTAGGACAAATGTGATCTGGGGACCATGGACCTATAATACGAAGATCCAATAAACCAGATTATTAATTAAAATCTTTAATCTAATAATCTTATCTATTAATTCTATGATTACTCCACTATAAATATGGAATTGCACTCTAAGTATTTATAAAATTATATTTACAGAGTTTTCTCTTGTAGTCCATTGATATAATCAATAAATGTAGTTTTGTCCTCTATTTATTGGTTCATTAATTAGAGCTGGTCAATATTACCATTTTACCCTTCTAATTACCTCTTGATCCTTAGATACCATTAATTCACTAACAAATAATTAATCTATAATCAAATTATAGATTTAAGCTCAATAACTATTAAGTTCCAGAATTAACCCTTAAGGAAACCAATGTTCAATCTGTTAGGAAAGTATGGATTCCATTATTGTAAATCATGTTCCCAGCCATTCATGATATTGAATCTCCAAAACAAAAGTCATTAGCCACATTATACTAAGAAGCATTAACGAGTGAATCAAAATATTCAATAAACACAAATAAGAATTCTTGAATACTCAGGATTTAGACTAATCTACAAATGATCATGTATTATGATAAGAATTATATCTTTTTGTCAAACGATAAGTTTATAATGATAATTAATTCTCATCAGTCCCGTCATATATAATCTCTATTATTTACAACATATTTACTAAGATATCTATCGACATCAGTAATCTTAATCTATATCACTTGCATCCCGTATGCTTAGTAAACCACACTAGTAACCATTTATTAAAGATTCCTTATTTTAATATGTTACTAACTATTTTATTCATTATATATGATCTTAATTCTCTCGTCCTAATACAAGATCATATTCTAACATTCGAATATAATAAAATTGTACATTTATTTAATTCAATAAAATGTCTTTACATGCTTTTTGGACATTAATCCTTACAAGGGCACCCAACCTTCAATCGACTCGGAGGGTAGCAATCTTCCCTTCGAAAAAAGGAAGACCACTTCTCCAAGAGCCATGTCTTGGGGATCAACCGCTTTCACAAAATAACCTATAAAAGGACCTTTTCCAAATGTGGGAGAAAGAGGACTTGGGGACTATCAAATTATACAAAATACTTACTCTCTATACACCCCCACTCATACTTTTACACTCTGGTGAATAAGGTCCGATTCTTGGTCACTGGTCAACCGTTGATACAAGGAGTACTCTTCTCTTTCTTTATTTTTCTCTTTCTCTCACACCACAAGTTTACTGACTTGCTGTCGGAGTGCCATCTGTTGGCACCAACCCAGTATCCAAGGTTTCACGATCTTCTCTTGTCTTTGTTAACAGGTTGTCGATGACCACAAAAGTTCATTTAAATCATTATAGATTTTGTCGTATACATTATTATGGTGTGAGTGTGTGTGCGTTTATTTATAATTGGCGTGCATATGTTGTTTTTTAATAAGTAATGTCACTTAAATAAATTTTATACTTTTTACTTGTGATATTTTGACTATATATCATGTAAATATTTTGTAGAAAATGCTGAGATAAATTTCAACATCATTTATCTATTAACTTAATATAAAAGAATGTGTTTTCATTCCGGGATGCACGTTCTTCGTCACTTCATCAAGATGATGAACTACTTCCAAGATGCTGAATTGCACGGAGCCACTGCAACGTCCTCCTAATCCAGGACCATTACATTGTGTACTTTAAATTGTGTTAGACTTGCTAATCAAATCATTTGGCTTAAAACGTGTAACTATGGTTAATGTCAAGGGTTAGGGTTAAAATATTTGGTCAAAGGAACCATTGAATTTTATTTAAAAAGTTTCATATATTTGTGGGATCCCAAAATACTGCAATCGAATTCTTAAAGAAACATAGGTGTATAAAAAATTACATCTAGCCGACCTAAGCGGAAAAAATAGGGCTACGACCCTAGTTTCCCTGAGATAAACCTTGGCCGTGGTGGTCGAGCAGCCGCATATGTATACGCTGCCACCGAAGCTCTCCAACTCATGGCTGGTCAAGCTTTCCCTTCCCCTTACCTGCACCACAAAGCACCCGGGAGCCAAGGCTCAACAAGAAAACTATACATGTGCATAAACAGAACAAAACAAATTCACAAATACTTATCTAGCATGTCTAGCAGTAATAACCTACACATAGAGTCATTCAGTTACAAACAGATGGTCATTGGACCAATTTGGGGTCGCTGCTCTGAACAGTTGACCATAGAGTCAACCCCGGGGCCTATGCCCTAGCTATGTGACCATAGAGTCACCTGGGGCCCTCGCCCTTAGCCCTGAGTAACTAGCCATAGAGCTAGCCCAACACCTTTGGTTTTCTAATGACTATAGAGTCGGCCAACGGAATAGTACATTACTGGTTTAGGCCTAAGCCTTTCGACCAGCACGCAGCGCACTTTTGTCGTCCTTGACTAATAAGTCAAGCCCTGATCCAGGTATACAGACTTCAATATAGAAACAGATATGGATATGCGTATCCCAACAAAATACACACACATGCATGTTAATCACATAACACCATCGAATAACCATTCTCACAATACAAAGTATACTTATTTAAAGGGGCCTCATGCCCTAACTATGGAGTTCATACAACAAACATGAAACACTAAAGAAAGTATCAACCAACATGTAAAATATTAGCTTAAACATAAGTATCCTCGGGGCCCAAGCCCTAATCATGATAATTGAGAAAAGTCCGGCCAAGCCCTAATCACATATAACATGTATTGGGTACATTTTTCTTACCTCAGGTCCGAGTATAGCGTAAATAAGAACGATCCTCGAGCACGATCTCGGTTTTGAGCCCCTAGCGATAACCTAGTCACAACCATAATATAGGATTCCATCAATAACGAGCAAATAAAGGCTTTTGGACCGATTCCTAGCCTCTGGGGCCTCGAGTTCCACTAAACTGTGTAGTGGAATCAATTCCGAGCCCTAAGGAAAAGGTTCCCATTTTTAAAAACTTCCCAAGGCCAAAAATGCCCAGGCAGGCCGTGACCTGGCCCTAAGGGTCGCGGCATGCCCCTCCTATCCGAGAGCCTTGCCCCCTCTATCAAGGGATGTGGGCCGCGACTTGCCCTTGAGGTTTGCAGTGTGCCCCCAGACAGAGACCTCCCAAGGCCCTGGGTTCAGGATGAGTCGCGGCCCCTCAAGAACACAGTCGTGACTTGGCCATTCGAAACCATAATTTTCATACTTTTCAGCAGCCAAATCCAATCCAAACTAACCCAAACTCACCCCCAAAGCATAATTCAATCCCCACAATAGTTCTAACATCTTTCTAGCAACAAAACCCAACAAAATTCCATTCCTAAAACTCATCAAAACACCAAGCAAAATCTCAAGCTTAAAGGTTCAAAATCACTCTCCAAAATAGCCAAGCAAACACAGAATTTCAATGGAAAAAACATGGTATAGAGCTTACCTCAACTGATGATTAATCTCACAAGCTGCAGCAAAACTAATTCCCCAAGTTTTAGGCTTCAATTCCCTGATTTCTAGCCAAAATCCTCCTTAGTTTGTCAATGGTTAGCTCCAAGAAGCTTAGAGAAGAAGAGAGTGAGGTGAGAGAGAAGGAGTCAGTTAATGTTTAGGTGTTTTGTCTTTAGTTTCCTAAGGTTAAATGACTTAAGCTAATCCCGAGGCTCGGGGGTACCAAAAACATCCCCGAGGGCAAAATGGTCAAATTCCCCAATATTCCCTCTTAAACTCACTAACTTCAAATATATCACCAATTATTCATTTCCATTACCCGATAACTCAACTAAATACCTAATACCTAAAATACCCCTTGACTCGCCTTGAGTTGGGTATTGGGTCCCATTGTGACTTTCCCGCTAACTTGCTCCCTAGGATCGCCTCGTGCCGAGTAACTCAAATAAACCCACGTAATAATGTGGTCTCACATATGTATCACATAAATATACAACTTTTCCAGCAACGGGCCAAATTTTTAAGATTGTCCTTCTAATAAGAAACAGGCCCACATGCATATTTAATACCCCTAAACATGCACAACTAGTCATATTGTCACATAATCCACATAATTACGATTAATTATAATAAATAAGCACATAATTCCGTATATTGCCATCCTGGCCCCCTAATCAAGGCCCTAAGCCTTATTAGGTAATTTTGGGACGTTACAGCCACCATCGATGAGGAGACTCAAGTGGGGCTAATCCTAAACAACCTTTCTCCTAGCTTTATTCCATTCACCACTAAATACTTCCTGAACAAGCTGAAGTATGATATGACACAGCTGCTGAACGAGCTTCAAATGTTTGAAGGAATTAATGGTGGATTGAGAAAACCAAGAAAAAAGAAGGTTGCTACTATTGCTACAAATGCCACTCAATGAGTAGCTAACTTAGCTTCAACTTCAAGCATAAAGAGAAAAAAAAAGGAAACAAAAGAATAAGAGCACCAATCAAGTTATTGGTAAGGCACCATCAACTACAAAACCTGATGGAGCAAAGCTAGCTGCCAAGAAACCTAAAGGAGCATGTTTCCATTGCAAGGAGATTGGGCACTGGAAGCGTAACTTCCCATCTCTCAAGGCTAATGAAACCCAAGGTAATAATTTATTTTTCTTGGATGCATCTGTTTTAAAAGATGACTCTTCAATTTGGATTATTGATTATCCACTAACCATGTGTGTACTTCTTTACAACTGCTTAGAAATTGGACGACCGTGAAGGATGACGGGTTGAAATTAAGAGTCGGGAATGGAGAGTTCGTGGACATCAAGGCAAAGGAACAAGCTCGTCTGAACTTTGGAAATAAATATTTAATTTCAAATGATATTTATTTTATTCCAAACTGTAGTCAGAATTTGATTTTCGTTTCTTTATTACATCAACAAAAATTTGCTTTGACTTTTACATGTTTTAGTATATCGAGTTCATTGAATGGTTGTGAATTTTGTGTTGGATGTATGGAAAACAAACTATATCTATTGTGACCAAACAAAACCCACACGCTTAATAACGAGTTATTTAAAATAGCTAAACCTAGGACTGCTAAACGACAAAAGGTTGATAACGACATGTACCTTTCCATCT
Organism: Humulus lupulus; assembly: GCF_963169125.1. Lineage (NCBI taxonomy): Eukaryota > Viridiplantae > Streptophyta > Magnoliopsida > Rosales > Cannabaceae > Humulus > Humulus lupulus. The sequence continues at coordinate 106,187,497 of NC_084797.1, read as the reverse complement.
TCGTCTTGGTCATATCAGCTATGATAGGATTCAAAGACTAACAAAGTTTGGGCCTTTGCGAGAACTCACTATGGGTGACCTACTTGTCTGTGAATCTTGTCTCGAAGGAAAAATGACCAAGCATCCATCCTCTACAAAAGGAGAAATGGCCACGGAACCCTTATGACTTGTTCATACTAACGTCTGTGGACGGATTAATGTTCAAGCAAGAGGCAATTATTCAATGATTACTCTAGATACTCGTATCTTTACCTAATGCATAAGAAATCTGAAACTTCTGAAAAGTTTAAAGAATTCCTCGCTATGAATCAACACCAATTAGGTAAGACGTTAAAGATCTTGTGATCTGATATTGGCGGAGAATATTTAGATAATCAATTCGTAGATCATTTAATTGAACTTGGGTTATCGTTTCAATTTACTGCTCCAGGGACTCCACGACAAGATGATGTTGGTGAGGGTTAGAATCGAAGTTAATGGAATTTGTGTGATCTAAGATTAGCTATTCAACTCTACGTCCTTACTTCTTTCTAGGGACACACAATCAAGACCGCATGTGACGTTTTAAATGTTATGTCACTAAAGATGTCTCAAAGACACCATGAGAATTATGGAATGATTGTGAACCTAGTTTATGTCATTACAAAATCTTGGGCTGTCCTACTCACATTCTGAGGAAAATGGAAGGAAAGATAGAATCGGAAACTGAAGTTTGCATGTTTGTTGGCTATCCTAAAGTTACTTGGGGCGGTCTCTTCTATAATCCAGTAGACAAGAAAGTATTTGTTTCGACGAACGATAATTTTCTAGAAAATGACTATATGATGAATTTCAAGCATCGTATCAAAGTAGTGTTAGAGGAAATGTGATCAGAATTGAATATTCCCTATGTTCCTACTCCATCGACGCAGATTGATGGAAACAGGGAAAACTTAAAAACCTCAAATCCAATTCAGACAATTATGGAGCCTCATCGTAATGGGAGGGTTTCTCAGAATTTGGTGAATTGACCATTCTCCACTCTCTCTCTAACTCATAAAGGTTGCTAGTTTTCTCCAAGATCTTCATCAAGAAGGCTTGACTTGTTTGAAGATTAAGGCTTGTAAATCCCAATCTCAGTCCAACTTGTAGTAGCTTCAATCAATCTCTAAGGGAAGGCTAAGAATAGAGATTTTTGGACAACAAATTCAATTTGTGTCAAGTTTTTTGTCATCTTCTTTGATTCACATAAAATCATAGTCTTTATGATTTTACATAACTAAGGGTTTCTCTCCATAGGTACACTTTCTCTCATGATCTTATTTGTGTTATTATTCTATTGTGAACTAGGTCATCCTGGGTTTTAATTTATTTGAATTACAACATTCAAATTGTGTGTTAAGACATATCCCCAATAATAAAAATTCTTTGTTCCTCAAACCCTAGATTTATCTTCAAGATTGTTTACTTCTAAGATTCATGTTCTAACCTAAACACTATGGGAGAAAGTTAATCAATTTGATCCCTTAAGTTCATGTCCCAAGATCTAGTGATACTAGATCGATTTGATGTCTCTAAATTTGTTCGATGGCAAGACAAGGTCAAGTTCCTTCTCACAACTTTGAAGGTATAGTACATACTTGATAAATATTTGAAGACTTTCAGTGCACCAAAGGATGATGATTCTCAAGAAGTGATCAAAGAAAGGAAGAAGCGCGAAGAAGATGAGCTCATATGCCATGTGCACATTCTCAATGCTCTCTTGGATCGTCTTTATGATCTCTACACAAACACTACATCAACAAAGGAAATTTGGGAAGAACTTGAGAAGAAATTGTTAGGATTAATGCCCTAAAAGCATGTAAAGATATTCTATTGGTTTTAGAAAAAAGTACAATTTTATTATATTTGAATGTTATAATTATTGTTTGAATTAATTATATAATAATATTAAGAAAATTCCCTATTCATTCATGAGAATATGATCGTGTATTAGTACGAGAGAATTAAGATCATATATAATGAATAAAATAGTCAGTAACATGTTAAAGTAAGGAATCTTTAATGAATGGTTACTAGTACAGTTTGCTAAGCATACGAGATGTAAGTAATCTAGATTCGGATTACTGATGTGGATAGACATCTTAGTAAAGGTGATGTATATAATAGAGATTATATATGACAGGACCTTTGAGAATTAATTATCTTTATAAACTTGAGGTTTGACGTAAAGATTTAATTCTTGTCACAATAGATGATCATTTGTAGATCAGTCTAAATCTTGAGTATTCATGAACTCCTGTTTATGTTTATTAGATCTTTTGATTCACTTGTTAAGATCTCTTAGAATAATGAGGCTTATGACTTTTGTTTTGGAGATTCAATATCATGGATGGTTGGGAACATGAATTACAATATTGGAATCCATGATTTCCTAATGGATCGAATATTGGTTACCTTAAGGGTTGATTCTGGAACTGAATAGTTATTGAGCTCAAATCTATAATTAGATTATAGATTTATTATTCGCTAGTGAATTAATGGTACTTAAGGATTAAGAGGTAATTAGAATGGTAAACCAGTAATTTTGACTAGCTCTAATTAACGAACCAATAATGGAGGACAAAACTACATATATTGGTTATATTAATGAACTACTAGAGAAAACTCTGTAAATATAATTCTATAAATACTTAATGTGCAATTCCACATTTATAGTGGAGTAATCATGGAATTAATAAATAAGATTATTAGATTAAAGAGTTTAATTAATAATCTGCTTTATTGGAGCTTCTTATTATAGGTTCATGGTCCCCTGATCACCTCTGTCCTACACTGTCAATGGTAGATGTCAAAAGAAAGATTTGTTAAGAGAAATGACTAAATTTCAAATGAATTAATTTTCCAGGGCGAATAAATAATTATTTGATAATTATTGGTAATTGATTAATTGTGAATTAATCAATTAATTAACTATATAGTTTTTATTTTGAAAAACTATAGGTTAAAATTAATATTAATCTTGTTTGGATTAATACATAGAGAGAAAATAATAAATATTTTATTTATAATATGATATTTATTTATTTTAAAATTGATATTTTAAGATAAAGGTAATTTTAAATTAACTGATATTTATGTTGGAATAAATATCTTGTCTTAAAAGTTGACTAAAAAAACAAATGAAAAAATTAAGGCAACCCTAATAGGGCTGGGCGACACACACTGTAACGCCCTGCTAATTAGGGTCCGTCACCAAGTGTGTTTAAAACCAGTGCTGGACTTGCTAAACAAGTCATTTGGACTAAACATGTGATTAAGCCACTAAAGGTTTAGGTATTAAAACTTTTGGTCAACTCAGAAGCATTTTCATTAAATTAAAAGCATGTTCCTTACACGGGATCCCAAAAAACATCAGTTTAAAAGCTGGTTACAACACTCAAGTTACATAATAAGTCGACCTAGGCGACAAAAGTTTGGTTTAACCCTAGTTCCCTTGAGCATCTCGGCTGTAGTGGTCGAGCGGACTGCATATGTACATGTCACTGCTATCGCCCTCTGACTCATGGCTGGTTGAGCTTCTCTTTACCTTTACTTGCACCACAAAGCACCTGTGAGCCAAAAGACTCAGCAAGAAAACGTATTAAACAGTTCACAGAGTGATATATCTATCAAATAGTAATAACTGAAACTGGCGTATTCATTATACAAATTGGCAACCATGGGGTCACGCAAGCGCGTGTCGCACTTCCTTTCAATTTGTTGGCATCCGGGCCAGTCAAGTGCATATTGCACTCCCAGTGTGGCCTAGCCATGGGGGCCTGTAATCCATGTGCACAATGCCAATCTCAGCTTATAAACTGAGTCCTTTAAGTCCTTGACTTATAAGTCAAGCCTCACATGCCTCTGACTTGTAAGTCAAAGCTTTAGGACCCTCGACTCATAAGACGAGTCTTTCGAGTCCAATATGCCCTCGACTAATAAGTCGATCCCCATTTAACATCCCAATAACCTTCTGGTTTATAAACCGAGTTTCCCAGTCACAACAGACAACCACATATCTCATATAGCATACATATCAATAACTACTATGCATTATAATACACTCAAACAACAGTCATAGGCATAATCATTATTATGCACATCCCAGTGTACCTAATCAGATATCCACAAACATAATTATAATTATGTTTATTAACAGAGCCAAAGACTTAATTGTATCTATATTCATCATTAACTAAGCTCTAATCACACATTCACATAATGGGTGCAGTTTTCTTACCTTCTATCTGAATGCAAGTTACTAGCGACGCCCTTTTAGTACGATCCTTGATTCGAGCCCTTAGCGTAGACCTAGTCATAACCATAATAAGGAATTCCATTAACAACAGGAGAATAAAAGCTTCCAGACCAAATCCTAGCCTCCGAGACGTTGAATTCCACTCAACAAGGAAGTAGAATCGACCCCGAGCCCAAATGGTTAAGTTTCTCACCTAAATACCCCATTAGGACCAAAAATCAACTTAAGGGCCGCGGCCTGCCTCTAAGTCAGAGGCTCGGCCCCCCTGGAAAACCAACACGTGCCGCAGCGCTCCCTTGAGGCGCCACAGCCCGCCTATGCCTCCGAGCCCTCTTGGCTCCTTCTTGCTCCATAGGGCCGCGACATACCAAGAACAAGGCCACGAACCAGCCCTTCGAACCCAGAATTTATGGGTTTTTCCATTAACCGAACCCAACCAAAAACCACCCAATTCTATCCCTACCTTCCAACTCAATTCCCACAATTAACACAACCCTTTCCAGTAGCGAAGCCTAACTAAAAACTGTAATGCCCCGAAATCCCTAATGCAGTTTAGTGGCTGGATTAGTAGGCCAGGAGGGCCATAATTGTTTAATTATGCCATTAAATGATTATATGCATGTTTATGTGAATTATATTATAATATGATGTTAAATGCATGCATGTGGGTCCACATTTGATTGTTAGGGTGTTTTGGTAATTTGGTCTGTTGAGGGAATATTTGTGTATTTTGGTGCATATTGTGATTTATGAATGAGATCCCATTATTATGGGGATATATTCGAGCTATTCGGCATGAGACGGTCTTATATTGTAAAGTAGCAGTTTTGTCATAACAGAGTCATTTATTGGGATATTATTGGGAATGTTTATTTGATGATAAATTGGGAGTTATTGAGATCAGGAGGAAATTCTGGGAGTTTTGACTATTATGTCCCCGGGGGTGTTTTCGGGACCCCGAGCATTAGGTTTTATTTAAGGTTACTTAAGTATGAAGTAGTTCGTCAGATAGAACCGTACATTTAAAATACCTTTCTCTCTCTCCTGTTAATCTTTGTGACGTTCATGGCAATTTCGAAGAAATCTTGAGTTCTAGGAGTCGGAATCAAGTGAGGATCGAGGCATAGCAATCCTAGGAAAGATTATAAGCTTCTTGACTGAAGGATTTAACGAGAAACAACCCAATCAAAGGTAATCTAAGCTTTGAGTTTCGAGCTTTTAGAGTTTCAAAGTTTTGAATTGGATTTTGTGAATCGAAGAGTTTTTGATTCGTTTGAGCCTAGGGATTTGATGATTTTGGATCATTGGGAAGTTTGGGAACTTTGATTTTTGGATTTGGAAGTGTTTAGGTATGTTTTTGGAAGGTTTAGAATGAAGAAAACCGAGGTTATGGTTGGTTCCTGGGTGGGGGCTGCGGCCCTGCTCTTGGGCGCCGTGGCCTAAGCTCGAAGAAGCAGGAGGAGGAGTTTTGGGCGTGCTGGGCACCGCGGCCCTTGCTCCTTGTGTGGCTTGGGGCCGCAGCCCAAGGTTCTAGGGCCGTGACTCAGGAAGGGTTTTGAGGCCAATTGGGTGTTTTGATCATGGAAACTCAGTTTTAGGCCTCGGGATCGCTCCTACTACCCAGATTAGTGGGATTTGATGTCCCGGAGGCTAGATCTTGGTTCGGGAACCTTTGTTATTCATTTTATTGAGGGTATCCCATATTTGGTTATGACTAGGTGACCGATAAGGAACGTAAAGGTTTATCATTCTCAAGGGTCGTTCTTATATTAACTCTCGCTCGAATCAGAGGTAAGAAAATTGCACCCTGTGTATATGACATGCATGATTGTTGTTGAGGCATGTTGGTTATTAAATGTGGACATTGATTGCATATTAAATGGTTAGCAACTCCTGCTTACTTGTGTATGGCACTGACTAGTCAGGGTTGGCATTGGTTGCGTAATACTAACCTAAGAGTCAGAAATGGCATAAGTGTCCTGAACGCAGGGTCGATAAAAGATTAGATCTAATCGATATCAGCGTTGAATGACTCTAGGAGCATTAATGCTGGACCGAACCTAAGGTCGATGAAACTTATAAGCGCTTGACTAGTCTAGGACTAGTTACTCAGAGCCAGGGCCAAAGGCCTAGGTCACGGTTGTCACATGGCTAGGGAGCGGAATCCCATGGTTGTGACTCTATGGTCATGTGGTAGGTTATATTGGTGACTAGCTCATTGAACACCTATCTTGATAAGCTAGTGAAAGGATCACTTATCTATAAAGCCTAGGTGACCCTATCGCCACATGGATAAAGGGAGCAGAACCCCCTTAGTGACTTTTCAACTGTCACTCCTTTATTTTGGACAGAGAGTCCTGAATGATTATTATGATCATTGTTAATATTATATTCATGCAATATTGTGTTTTCTTGCTGCGCTTTGGCTCATGGGTGCTATGTGGTGCAGGTAAAGGGAAAGAAAAGCTCACCCAGCCTTGAGTGGAGAGCTTAGGCGATGCTGTGTACATATGCGGCCGCTTGACCACCACGGCCAAGGAGTTCTCAGAGGAACTAGGGGGTTTACCCTATTTTTGCCGCTTAGGTCGGCGGGTTGTAAATTTAAACTGTAATGACCATTTTGAGTTGTAAATAACTTGTAAACGTTCTTATGGGCCCATGAACAGTTTTATGTTTTAAATAAAATATATCCTTCCCGTTTGATTGGTTTTCCACCTTAACCCATTAATAACACCTAGAAGCACGTTTTTAACCAAAGAACTCGGGTAGCGAGTTAAATTCACGGTTCATTGTTCACCGTAACGGTCTTGGGGTATCCAAGGCATTACAATTACCATATTAAAACTCATCAATAATCTTAAAGCTCATCTCGCAACTATCAAACATGCAAAACACCATAACTCTCAATAGATCGACAAAACTAACTTAAGAACTTCAATTCAGAACCCTTACCTCAGTTGTATGACTCAAGTGCTAATTGCTCCCATCAATTCCCTGTTTTCAAGCCTTCCTTCCAAGCCAATTCCTTCAAGTTGACCCAAACCACCTAAAGCTCCAAGAGAAGAAATATAGAACGTGAGAGAGAATGAGAGCTGCTGAGACTCTTTTTTTTTTTCCCTTAAGTTTCCTGAGTCATCTAAGGGGTTCTCAGCCAACCAAATCCTAAATTGAATGGAAATGACCAAATTTCCCCCTTGCCCTTAGCCTATTCTTCAAGTGTTCACAAGGGCAATTTTGTCCTTTGCCTTATACCCCGCTATTCACAACTTATATCCTGTAATTCCTGTTACTTCCAATATTCTCACATGATTACCAATAATTTCCCATTACCCACTAATTCCCGATAATGTACTAAATTACCAAAATACCCCCAAGCTCACCCCGAGCCGGGTATAAAACCCTGTTGTGACTTTTCTGCTAACTTGCTCATCGGGATTGCCTTGTGTCGAGTAACCCAAATATATCCACATAATAATGTGGTCTCAATCACACAAACACATAATTGCATTTATACCATGAACGAGTCAAACTACTAAAATACCCTTCTTAGAAGAAACTGGCCCACATACACATATTTAATATTTCTAACATGAAAGAAATATTATATTATAATATAATTCACATAATAACACAGTTATTACCTCCCGACCCCCTAATCCAGGCACTAAGCCACATTAGGAAATTTGGGATGTTACACACACTGTATAATACTGTGTGTGGCACCTAGCATCAGGGATTTCATCCCTGGGATTTGAATTTTGAATTTCAAATAAATTTTTTTAATCGGTTATTTAATTATTCATTTTTAAATATGATTTAAATAGATAATTAAATGAAAATATCTAATTAGTTTTAATTTGAATTATATTTTAATTAAATAAAGATTATTTAAATTAGATTAAATATCTTTATAAATATGAGATATGTGATATTCAGATAATGAATGGATAATCAGACTCTCTCTCTAAAGCGATAGTTTTCTCTAAACCTGAACACTATTATAAACATTCTCTCTGTCAAAACTCTCCAGATCTCATGTGTTGAGTACATCTAGGGAGTCACATAAATCAACCTTTTGAATCCTACATTCACACACACGTCCTTGTGTGTTTGAGGATTGGTCTGGAAGATCAGGGCGTGAGATCTCAGAACACTGGATAGGAAGATCGTTGATTTATACAAAAAGACTCAAGGACACATGATAGGCTACAAGAGGTAATCTCTAATCTATGTGTATGTGATTTAATATTTATATATGTATATGATCCTGGCTGGTATTAATATTTATTAAAATAGGTCCATATGTTCCGCTGTGTAACTTTGATTTGATCATTTAATAGCAATAGAAATACAAAATCGAAGAAGAAGGAACCAAGAAATTCCTCATAAGTCAATATATGGAATTTAATTTTTTTTTATGGCAAACCCTTACTCCCTCAATTGCAAGTTATTGTGAATAAATTGTGTACTCTAAAGATAACCTTGTCGGAGTCCTTTATTCTGAGCGGTATAATAGCCAAGTTGCCTCCATCTTGGAGGGGCTATAGAAAGAAGATTCTCCATAAGAATGAAGAGATATCTTTGGAAGAAATCCTCAAGCACCTAAGGATTGAAGATGAGTCTTGTTCTAGAGACAAGTGTATTGACAAGTCCAATAGAGGGACATCCAAGGAAAATGCCATAGAGAAAATTTATCAATCAAATGGGAAGGCTCACATGAAGCCCCAATAAAGGAAGAAAAATTACCTAGCCCCAAGGAAGAATGAAGGGCAATTGAAGGGTGTGAAATGCCCTTGTTTTGTTTATGGCAAGAGTGGTCACTTGGCTAGGGAATGAAAATTCTAAAATTCTAGAAACTTTGGATCCAAGGTCAACATAAACAAAGAGGAATTTGTTGCAACCATGAGTGGGGTGAATGTTATCCAAGAGAAATTGCAAGGATGGTGGTATGACACTTGTGCCACCATATATGTAACTTATAACAGAGATATCTTCAAAACATTTGTAGAAACAAAGGATGGCCATGAAATCCAAATGGAGAATGAGCATAAATCTAAGGTGATGGGCAAGGGAAACGTTGATCTCTACTTCACACCCGAAAAGAAAGTTATTCTTACAAATGTGTTGTATGTTCTAGACATGAGTAGAAATCTTGTAAGTGGAAACTTGTTAAGCAAACCAGGCATCAAAGCGGTGTTTGAGTCCGGCAAGCTAATTTTTCCAAGGGAAATTACTTTGTGGAAAAAGGGTACTTGTGTGATGGAATGATTAAGTTGTGTACTCAAGACTCAAATTTTGATAATAGGACTTCTACATCTTCATGTATATGCTTGCCCTTGATTCTATCACTTTGTGGTATAATAGACTTGCTCATATATGTTATATTACATTTAAAAGAGTTATTAAATGTGGTTTAATTGTATGCAATGATATTAAGCATGATAAATGTGAACTATGTGTTAAATATAAGGTGATTAAGAAACCTTATCCTAGTGTTGAAAGAGAAACTAACTTGTTAGATTTGTTACATAGTGATTTATGTGAATCGAATGGAATAATCAATAGGGGTGGACATAGGTACTTCATTACCTTTATTTATGATTGTTCTAGATTCACATATGTTTACTTGCTTAAGAATAAGAATGAAGCATTTAGCATGTTTAAAATCTATAAAGCCAAAATTGAAAACCAATTGGAAAAGAAAATCAAAGTAATAAGAAGTGATATGGGTGGTGAATACTTTTCCATTGAATTCAATTTGTTTTTTAAAATTCATGGTATAATACATGAATGTACATCCCCTTATACACCAAAAAAAAATGGTATAGCCGAAATAAGTAATAGAACATTTGTTGAAATGATAAATGATATGCTATTACATGCAAATTTGACTTTTGCATTATGGGGAGAAGCTTGCTATCTGATTGTCATATTCTAAACCAGAATTCTTTAAAGAAGAATCAAATTTCACCATATGAGATATGGAAAGCAAAGAGAGTCAACATAGGTTATCTCAAAGTGTGCGGGTGCCTTTCCTATAGCAAGAGTACGAAGCCTAAAAGGACCAAGTTGGGTCCAAGGGTCGTTAAGTGTGTATTTGTAGGCTATGCCTCAAATAGCAGGGCATATAGGCTATTAGGCTGTGTGTCTAATGTCATAATTGAATCAAGAGAAGTTGAGTTCTTTGAGAACTTATTGTATAGTGACAACAAACCTCAAGAACCGATCTCATTAGAATGAACTCAAGAGGAGTTACCTTCAAGGGTTTTAGAGCAATTTTTATTGCCTGGAAAATTCAAAGGCTTATAGAGATAGGACCACAAGATAAAAACTCACAAGTTGAAATTCTTTACATAGTAGAGGGTAATAAAAAGGGAGACACTTAGAAGTATCCAATGGTACTTCAAGGAAATGATGATCCTAAAACCTTCCAAGAAGCTATGTCTTCAAGCGACTCCATTTTTTGGAAGAAGGCAATAAATGATGAAATTGATTCAATTATTTCTAACCACACATGGGAAATTGTTGATCTATCACAAGGATCAAAGCCAATAGGTTGTAAATGGGTGTTTAGAATAAAATATCACACTAATGGGACCATCCAAGCCTTCAAAGCAAGGTTGGTGGCGAATTGGTTTAGACAAAAGGAAGGCATAGACTATTTTGATACCTGTGCACTGGTATCAAGGACAACTTTTATGAGAATGCTTTTTTTCTTATCATCAATACACAACCTATATGTTCACCAAAGGGATGTCAAAATTAAATTTCTAAATGGTAATCTCGATGAGGAGGTTTACATGGAACATCAATAAGGGTTTGTTCTAAGATGAAATGAACATAAGGTGTGTAAACTTGTTAAATCATTATATGGTTTAAAAGAAGCACCAAAACAATGTCATGGAAGTTTGATGAAGCCATTGTTTCAGATGGGTTTAGACACAATAGTGCAGACAAGTGCTTGTACTCTAAGACTTGTGATGACTATGTCATTCTAGTGTGTCTATATGTTGACGATATGTTGATATTAAATAATGACATGAAAGGCATAATGGAAACAAAGAAGTTTCTATCTTCCACTTTTAAGATGAAAGACCTTGGAGAGGTTGATACCATACTATGTATCAAAGTTAGAAGAAATGTGGATAAATATGCCTTAGGTCAAGCTCATTATATTGAGAAGATGTTTGAAAAATTCAGTCATATTAATATCAAAGAGGCAAACACACCCTTTGATTCAAGTCAAAAGCTTGAATAGAATAAAAGGAAAGCGATCACTCAATTAGAGTACGCAAGTGTAATAAGGAGTTTAATGTATGTCGTACATTGTGCAAGAGTGGATATTGCATTTGCGGTTAGTAAACTAGGTAGGTTTACTAGAAATCCAAGTATCAAACATTGGAAGGTCGTAGAAAGAGGTTTTTGATACCTCAAAAGGGCCAAAGAACTATACCTCCAATATTCGAAATTTCCTAAGATACATGAATGATACTCCGATGCAAGTTGGATATTTGGTGTATGAGATAATCTTTCTACAATCCGTTGGGTGTTCACCCTTGGTGCGGGTGCGGTTTCTTAGGGATCTAAGAAACAAAAGTGTATATGTCACTCAACTTTTAAGTGCAAGTTTGTAGCTCTAGCAGCAACAGACAAAGAGTTCGAGTGACCAAGAGATCTCATGATGGAGATACCAAAAACCGTGGTTGATGTATTGACAATCTCAATAACTTGTGATAATCAACGACTTTTATTAGAGCTTACAATAAGATATATAATGGGAAGTATAGACATATAAGTCTAAGACATGACTATGTGAGAGAATTTATTGATATGGGAGTTATATATATTTTGTATGTCAAATTGTGTGAGAACTTAGCGGATCCGTTTACCAAACCTCCAGGGAGAAATTTGGTAAGTTCTAAAAATAGAGGGATGAGACTAAAACTCATTGACAAATAGATTCCCCAATGATGACAACACACCTCAATGCTCGTATACATTGAGTGTAGAGTTCATTGGGTAAGAACAATCTGTTGATAAGGGAATATTTGAAAACATTATTGACTTAAAGTCCCATCTAGGATAGGTAATGGTGGTTGCTACTTGACATGAGGGTTAGGCCATAGAATTTTAATAAAATTCAATTGAAGAGCAAAAAGCATCTCTAAGGTAGCAAAGATGCTGAAAGAATTTCACCTATGTGAACCTAGAGGTGGTGCCGCCTCTCAAGAGAGTATGAGTTTCTCTTCGGATGATTCATGATTGGATAAGCAAAATACCATAAAAGTGATAAGCATGCAAAGTGGAATGTAACGCCCCATGTTTAGGGCACCAGGTAGAATAATGGTCCACGAGAATTTTTATTCTCGGGAATTTTTATTCCCAAGTATTTTGATACTTGTAAGAAATATGGTAAGCCTTGTATGTAAGTTATGTGTTTAAATACTAGTTATTATGTGATAAGTTTTGTTTTGCAATCAACTAATACTGCGGCCGCTAGTGCTGAGCAAAAAATCCAAAAAATAGAAAAAACTGAGTACACCGACCATTCGAACACCGAAAATACCAAAATCGAAAAAATTGAAAACTGAAAAAACCTTCAATGATGCAAACCGCCACTAGTCAGTCGGTTTACGTTTCTGTAGTACACCGATCGCCAAAACCGATCGTTTAGGATAATTAGTTTAAAAGTTTCAATCTATATATTTATATAAATGACAACTCCAAGGACATGATACAACACTTAAATTTTTTTCCAAAACACTCTTTCTAATTTCTCATTTTTTGACATTTTTTAATTTAATATTTTTCAAATTTATGATTATTATTAAATAAATAAAGAAAAAAAACTAAAATCTATATATTTATATAAATGAGAGACCCAATGAGATTATGTGACACTCTAAAATTGCTCTAAAGCAATCTTTCTATTTATCTTTTTTTTTCACATTATTTAATTCATCTTTTTCAAATTTATGATAATAAATTAATAATTAACACTCTTTCTATTTTCTCATTTTTCACATTTTTTAATTCATCTTTTTCAACTTTATTATTATTAATTAATAATTAGATAAAAAACTAATATATATATATATATTTGTATAAAGGAGAGCCCCAAGGAGATGATGTGACACTCTAAAATTGCTCAAAAACACTCTTTCTATTTTATCATTTTTTCATATTTTTCAAATTTATGATTATTAATTAAAAAATCAAGAAAAAAACACACACACATATATATATATAATTATGTGGCACTCTAAAATTGCTCGAAATCACTATTTCTATTTTCTCATTTTTTCACATTTTTTAATTCATCTTTTTCAAATTTATGATTATTAATTAATAATTAATGAAAAAAATACTAAAATATTTAATTAAAAAATTCATAATAGAAGTAAATTAATTTTAATAGCAATAACTGTATAATAATAATAATTTATTATGTCTTAACAACATATATAATTTAAATTTTATTTATTTAAATGATATATAATTTGAATTCAAATTTGATTAAATATTTAATTACGACAGTTGTTTAATTAAATTATAAATATAAATATAATAATAAATTTCATTTTTCTTATTTTTTATTTTACTTTTCTATTTTATGGTTATTAATTAATTAAGGAAAAAACTCAATCTATTTTTCTATTTTATAATTTTTATTTTAATAATAATTATAATAGATGTCAATTAAAAATATATATAATAATAATAAGAAGTGATAATCTATCTATTTATATTTTTAAATTTTTGACAAAATACATGGTCCAAATGTTAGTTTTAAACAATAATGGATTCAAACGGGTAATCAAACAAAATACACGTTGTTCAAATAATCTATCTATATATTCTTTATTTTAACATTTTGACAAAACACAAGGTCTAAAAGTTAATTTTAAACAATAAAGGGTCCAAAAGGGTAATCGGCTAAAATACAAGTTCCAAAATGGTATGAACCTTTATAGAAAGCATAAATTATATATATTTACATAATTTAATTTTTATGAAGAATTTGTAACATTTTGAATAAATACATGGTCCAAAGGTTATTATTATTTTTTTAAAATGGTCAAAACAGGTAATTTGCCAAAATATAGTGTTCAAATAATCGATCTATCTATTCTTATTTTTAACTTTTTGACAAAACTTGAGGTCCACAAATTAATTTTTAAAAATAAAGGGTCCCAACGGGTAATCGGCTAAAATACAAGGTTCAAAATGGTCTGAACCCTTACCGAAAATGAAATTCCAATTTTTAAGATTACCAACTCAATTTAACAAACAATTTAATTAATGCGAATAGTTAAACAATTGTTTGAACAAACAGATATTCTGATGTATCAAGACAGATTACTGATGAATCAGAATACACGAACAGAAAGTAAATAAACAAAAAGTAACGTGACATAAGAAGTTTTTTACGTGGTTTGGAAAACCTAGTCCATGGGGCCACACCCAGAGATAAAATCAATTAGTAAAGTCTCAAAAGTACAAAAAGCTTGACTTATACAAGTTTAGACTCCCTCTAAAGCTTTGTTGCAACCTTGAAGTACTCCACTTTAATAATCTGATTTTGACAATCACCAAGAGCACGAAACCCCTTCTGATCTTGATAAGTGTTTACTTCATCTCGAAGTAAGACTTATGAAAATCTTCTCCGAAGACTTATATGTCACGTACACAAGCTTTATGACCTGTTCAAGAATAAATAACACAAAGCACAAACAAACAAAGAGATAGTATAACAAAAACTACTCTTTACAAATAAAATAACTCTTCAAAATCATATAGTGTAAGAAATGGTGAAGAGGTAAGAATGGCTGCTGTTTAGGCCTAGTATTTATAGAGCTTTAAAACCCCTAAGCTAGCCAATCTCGTTAATGGCCTAAATCAGACCAAATCGGGAAGTTACTCAAAATAACTTATCATTTCATTTACTGCAGGAATTTCTAGATGTGACAGACAACCATTCTGTAGCATCTGGAAATGGACGAACCTGGTCTTAAAACCCAACCACGTTCATTTTGAAATTTCCTTCCTTTGGGCACAAGATTCATTCAATTTCCTTATTTTAAACCATATAAAATCAAGGAAATATACAGAGAATAATACTTTAATACACATATTTATTATAGACAAGGTTGCCATAAATAATTAAGGAAACTTGACTATATAAAATGAACTTAATAAAGAATTGGTTCTTACCAAAATGAGATACAATCCACTTACTTTCCTAATATATAATTTTGAAAAGTACCAATTAAAAAATAAAATATATTTATTAAAAAGGTTAGCTAAAATAGGATTTTACAATCTCTCCCTTTGGCAAATTTTTAGACAAAATATATTTTCAGCAATATGAGCTCAAAAACCTGTAGCAAACACTTTGTTAGAAAAAATAAAAGTTCCTAAGAACTCCCCCTGCAAACAAGCATACTAACAAAGAAAAGAATTGTCGACTTTTTGGAAAAAAGTTTAACAAGACATACCAGAAAATTCCCCCTGAAAATAGGATCCATAATTGTAAACAAACCAAAACAAAAAAATAAAACCATGCAATAATCCAACTACTCCCCCTTTTTGTCTATCAAGGAGCCAAAGTAACAATAATTAAAAACAAAAACAAGGAACACGGTCTTTGAACAAACAAGATAAAATGGAAAAACATGAAAAATAGAACTAAACACCCTTGGCTAAGGCCGTCAGCTAAGCAAGGATTTCTTGTTGAGTGGGCTCCAATGTTCCAAATCGATTCTGTACCATTGTAAGATCAGTCTTGACAGCAAGCATTTCTGATGTCTCAGGACCAACACTAGATGGAACAGCAGTAGTGGTAGTGAAAACAGAGGCAATAACCACGAACTTGGACTTCTTCGATACTTGATCTTTCCCTTCAAATGGCTTGAATGTGGGACCAGGGGGAGGAATCTCAACTGACTTATTTGGCATCAGGACATCTTTCTGAGATGACAGAGTCTTAAAGATGAGTTGTGGAAACAACAGGTTGAACCCCTTCTTTTTTGCCTTAGAGAAATAATTTGGTCCATAATTAAAGAAGGAAGATCTATCTGTGAACCAGAACCAATCATGAACAGAAAGTGTTGACTGCGTTTTTAGCCAACGACGTGAGAACGTCAATAGCGACAAGCCTTCAAGAGAAATAAAAATGACACAGATGGTACAATAAAGAAAATAAAGAACACACGAGATTTTTATAGTGGTTCAGCCCCGATTGTCGGTAATAGCCTAATCCACTTAGAGTTGTGATTTATAAATCTATACTCAAGATCAGATGGACTGAGCCAACTGAGTTTCTTCAGTACAGATTGTGAAAATACAAGTATTCTCTCTAATTTCAGCACTTTCTCTCTCTAGAATAGACAGACCCAATTTTCTCTCTCTAGAAAGAAGAAGCAGAAGAAGCAGAAGAAGCCCTTCTCTCATCCCATAAGCTCTCTATTTATAGGCCTGGGATCCTCAACTGATATCCCCTTATAATAGGGATATTTTATTATATTTATTACATTTATATTACAAATAAACATTCAAAATTCGAAATGTAACAAACTCCCCATTTGTGGGAAAAATGAGAGATTCCCGCGTACGTTGTTGGAGTTGTGTCTGACTTAGTCTCCTCTAGCTAGTTGGTCCACCTCCTACTCACTACCCATGCAAGTGCTGGTTGAACATGCATGGTGGTAGGATATGCATGGTGGTAGGACATGTTTTTGGTGGGTTGAACGTGCATGGTGGTAGGAGATGCACTTCTCTCCTCTAACATGCACTCTCCTCTAGCATGCCATGTTCCTCCTTGAACCAATCTCCTTGGCTTCTCCTCGGACCAAGGTGGTCCGAGGCAACCTCCTTGGCACCTCACCTTGGACAACATTGAGGCAACCTCACCTTGAACAACATTGAGGCAGCCTCACCTTGAACAACATTGAGGCAACCTCACCTTGAACAACATTGAGGCAACCTCACCTTGAACAACATTGAGGCAACCTCACATTGGAAAACATTGAGGCAACCTCACCTTGAACAACATTGAGGCAACCTCACCTTGAACAACATTGAGGCAACCTCACCTTGAACAACATTGAGGCAACCTCACCTTGGACAACATTGAGGCAACCTCACCTTGGACAACATTGAGGCAACCTCCTTTAGCATCTCCCAAACATGTCCGATCGAACATTGTATAGGCTCTCCTTATCAAAATCTAAGTCTCCATTCTCTTGCATGAGACTCCTCCTCCTTAGCTATTTACCTTGGACACGTTCGAGCCAACACTTAGAAAACCTTGGGAGGCTTACCTCCTACACACCCTTGGGATCTCCTAGGACCACATCCTCCTTGGGGTCTCCTAGGACCATTCCCCTTAACTCTCCTAGAATGCACCTTCCTCTTTTTTGGGTATAACAGAAAGAATGCCAATTCTTGAGACACAACAACTGGATTAGAGGAGGGCATCCAGTTGGATAGTGCAAACCGCATAAGCACAACAAAGGTATGTGTAAGATCAGCAATGGAGAGTTATGTGCTTGGTTTCCATGATACCTTTTTTCCTAAAAGCTCCGAAAGGAATAGGTCCTTATCAAATTCAAGGGTATTCGAAATGATACCAATGGGAAAATTTAGGGCAGTAGCAATATCTTTAATTGTAAAAGAAAACCAATGACCCCGAACATACACTTTTCCATACATAAAGGAATTATGATTAAGAAAATCATCAGTAATGTTAGCATAAAATTCCTTGACAACCCGATCAACACACCCATAATAGCCTTGTAAAGAATCTAACCACTCACTTTCTTGCAAAATACCAATCACCCCAAACACCCTATGGGCAGCAAGATCAAAATTCTTTTCACAAATAACCTTGCGGTTAGCAAAATAAACCATATCCCTTTCATGGTCATTATAGAAAAAATGATGAGAATGAGGAACAAAAGATGAACCTGAATCAATGTTTTTGGTTAGAACCTTGCGAGCAATTAGACTAGGAAAAATCATGGGCTTCTTTCCCTTGGAATCGGAAGGTAGAGGTTCAAAAGGCTCAGGCGAAGTATCTGATGCATCATAACCATCCTCTGATTTAACAACGCGTTCTTTAGAGGCAATCAAATCTTCAAGTTCTTGGGTAGATTCAGACCTTTTGGTGCTCTCAGAACTTGAGTGCTTAGAAGGATTGGCTGCTTCACCAGATGGGTCTTCAGATGGATCAGCCTCAAAGGAAGAACATACAGGTGGAATGATTTTGAGTTTCTTTGCTGGAGGAGAAGGCTTGCCTCGTTTTCCTCCTTTCTTCACGATTGCCGATGAACTAAAGACAGTTGCTTTGGAGCAAGTCCAGGATGCAGGTGACATTCTAGAAATAAGTTGTGCAGCAGGGGATCTTTTTGATTTGGCAACCTTGAGTATTGAGGATTTAGGATTTGGAGAAGGTGACTCGATTGCTGAAGGAAGGGTCTGGGTAGGCACCACCTCTTCAGTTGGTGGTGCGGGCAGAGCAATTAGAGCTGGAGACAGGGATGGAAGCACTAACAGAGAGGTTGTGGACACATGGAAGGTTTTTTTTGTGAGCCTTAGTCTTGAAAGAGGACTTGAGAGATGATCCTGAAGTTTCCAAAGGTGAAGCTGATGGAGCAAAACCACTCGCAGTAGCTGAAGGTTTGGGAGCTCTGGTGGTCTTAGTTCGGGCCATGGGTTCCTGCATACTTAGACAGCCGAGAGAACAAACAAGCAGAAAACAAGAGAGAAGAAAAAAATAAAAATAAATTGTGAGAGTGGAAGAGTGATCATGGGAGTTGAGGTCAAACGTGAGATATAGGCTTAAAAAAAGGGGTTTGTTACTCATTTTTGATTATGAGAGACAAAATGCAACTTTTGTCTTAATTGTGACCAAACCAAAAAAGGCAACAATTTTTTTTTTTTTAAAGGAAAATTTTTAAATTGTCATTTTTCTTCACATATTACACAATTAATAATTAGAAAACCTTAACTTTAGAGAAAAAGATGACAAAAATAACACAAAATCATATTGGAGAAAAAAAAAAGCACTGAAATTGACCATACCCCACATGATTCACTCGTTTTTTTAAATATTATTATTTTTTTTTTATTTTCGATATTCCTTTTATATATATATATTTTGTATAAATGACCAAAATATTTCCTTCTGCTATTATAACAAAAATGTGAAACTTGAAAAACAATAATCAACCAATACAAAAATTAAGTGAGTATAGATAATGTTAGAAAAATAATTTTTTTTAGAGCACAAAGTATTTTTATGAAAAACATTAACATAGAGGATGAGACTTACATTTTTTTTTCTTTTTCCTCATACAGAACAGGTATTTATGTGTGAAGTGTAAATAATAGGGTCACTACCCATGTTGACAATTTTGGCCTTTTTCTGCAGTACCTAAAGGAGACACTATCACGCTACACCAGTGGTAGCCATTTTCAATGGTAGTGTGTCCCCTACATAGGTCTAATTACATAGTCTCAACTTACTCAAGGTTGGCTTTCACACACTGGCATAGGTAGCTCTATTCTCACAGAGGAACCTGAAACTGAAGAAATTTAGCTCAATGTCCTCTTAGTAAGCGATTTTCCCAAAAATAAATTGTGAAGAAATTTTTATTTTGAAACCAATAAACTTAGCATGTGATATATTAAAAAATAATTAATCTAATAGAAGGTAATCACAAAAGTTTTGCAATTGTTTGAGATTCATTTAATAGAAAAAAACACATAAGAGATAAACAGCTAGAATGGTCATGAGACAATAAATAATTACATACTACAAACCCCCAAGGATTTCCTAAAGGAATCAAACCGAATTGAATCAAGGGACTTAGTGAAAATATCAACAATTTTCTTGTCTGTTTTAATGTATTCCAAGATTAATGTCTTATTTTCAACAAGCTCTCTAATGAAATGGTGTCTAATATAATTTTTTTTTGTGCGTGAATGTTGGACATGATTTTTAGAAATATTTATTGCATTGGTATTGTCACAAAAATATTTAGAGTTTAGGGGGCCATAGTAGTTGGAACGATTTTACTGATCCCAGCACTCCATCAATACGGTTAACTTTGGAACAACAACGAGTATCGAGCTTGAGAATTAAGTCATATAGGATGATTAGAAACACGCTTAGAAAATAATAAAGATGGCTTATTTTTCTAAGTATAGAAACACACCCTAATTATAAAGAAGGCTTACATAATTTTTCATAAGAAAACATAATTAATAGGTCTGAGTTGTGTTTTCTTAGATTAAGTTTTCCGTTAGAGCCTATAAGGGTAAGTTCTAACATGTTCTCGACTGTTAGAACTTTTGCTGAAGATATCCCTCAGAAGGTCTGCACGCACGAATGTCAATGCCTCCAACGTCGCTCCTGAGACTAATGAAGCCCCTCTAGTTCGAAGAATGGGAAGGCGTGCAACCACTGCTGCTGCTAACCGAAGTGCACGACCGCCGCCGGTCGACAACACTGCAGAAATTGTCTGGCTACAACAACAAGTGGAAGAGCTGCTACAAAAACAATGACAACAAACTCTGCCGCAGCCTCAGCCAAGCAACCATAATAGGAAGAAGAGAAGGCATCCTGATGGTAAGCAGGACAATGGTGACAAAAGAATGCGAGCAAGTGATAGGCCGGGTTATGTAGAATACCCGCAATGCTCTAAGTGCCAAAAGAAACATTCTGGTGAATGTCGTGCAAATACCAAGGAATGCTACATTTATGGCCAGGAAAGTCATCGGAAGAAGGAATGTCCACAGCTCAAGCTAGAGGAGAAAAGGGACAGCAAGATGGTTCCTGCCAAAGTCTTTGCCTTAACCCAAGGAGATGCTGAAGCTAGCAATAAAGTGGTCATAGGTCAGATTCTTATCCTCGATAGTATATGTTCTAATATTGTTTGATTCGGGAACAACATACTTGTATATCTCATTAGGAATGATAGAGAAATTAGAAAATTTTTGTAGAACTAGGTTTGTGACATAGTTGCCTTCGGGTGAAGTAGTCCTATTATCACGAATAGTATGGGGTGTACCGATCAAAATTGAGGACGTAGAACTAGATGAAGACCTGATAGAAGACTTCGACGTGGAATTAGGCATGGATTGGTTAGCAAGGCATGGCACAAACATCGATTACAAACATAAGCAAGTAACGTTCGAGACTCCTGGCGATCAGAGACTATGATATATGGGACAAGTTTCAGGGCTACACACACCGCTTATTTCATCTCTCAAAGCTCAAAGGATGATAGAAAAAATATTTCAAGCATTCTTAGCCAGCGTCACAGACGTGGTAAAGGAAACACAACTAAAGGTTGGAGACGTCCGCATTGTAAAGGAATTTCCAGAAGTACTTCCTGACGACTTACCAGGGTTGCCACCGACTCAGGAAATTGACTTCACAATCGAACTAGTACCGGGCACTGAGCCTATCTCAAAGGCACCATACTAGATGGCACCTACCGAACACAAGGAGTTAAAGATGTAGCTACAAGAACTCTTAGACCTGGGTTTCATTAGACCAAGCCATTCACCATGGGGAGCACCGATTCTATTTATGAGGAAGAAGGACGGAAGTATGCGGATGTGCATAGATTTCGACGAGCTGTATAAGGTGACAATTAAGGATAACTACCCGCTACCCCGAATTGATGACTTGTTTGATCAACTTTAAGGGGCAACCTTGTTTTCAAAGATTGATCTATGGTCCGGGTATCACTAGCTCAAGGTACGGGAAGAGGATATTCCCAAGATGACTTTTAAAACTTGTTATGGACATTACGAGTTTCTAGTTATGTCTTTTGGTCTTACCAATGCTCCAGCTGCATTTATGGATTAATGAATAGGGTCTTTTGGACAAATTTGTAGTAGTGTTCATCGACGATATTTTGGTGTACTCAAAGGATGAAGATGAGCACGAGGAGCATTTAAGGTTGATCTTGTTGCGACTGAAGGAGCATTAACTTTACGCCAAGTTCAAGAAGTGCAAATTTTTGCTTTCACAAGTAGCGCTCCTCGACCACATAGTATCCAAGGAAGGAGTTACTGTAGACCCATCTAAGGTAGAGGCTGTGAAGGATTGGCCAAGACCAAAGAACGCGTCTGAGGTAAGAAGTTTTTTGGGGCTAGCAGGTTATTATCAGAGGTTTGTAGAGGGTTTTTCTAAGATAGCCACTCCACTCACCAACCTGACTCGAAAGCAGCAAAGGTTCAACTGGAATGATAAGTGTGAAGAGAGTTTCCAGTTGCTTAAGGATAAGCTATGCTCAGCACCAGTACTTTGTGTACCGACACCCAATGACAAATTTGTAGTCTACTGTGATGCGTCGAAGCAAGGGTTGGGTTGTGCGCTGATGCAGAATGACAAGGTGATAGCCTATGCCTCAAGGCAACTGAAGGAATATGAGAAACGCTATCCAACACATGATATGGAGTTGGCAACGGTGGTCTTTGTGTTGAAAATCTGGTGCAATTATCTTTATGGAGAACGGTGTGAATCTATACGGACCACAAAAGCTTAAAGTATTTCTTCACGCAAAAGGAGCTCAACATGAGGCAGCATAGGTGGTTAGAACCAGTAAAGGATTATGACTGCGAAATTCTATACCACCCGGGAAAGGCAAACGTAGTTGCTGATGCGTTGGGAAAAGTTATGGAAGTCTAGCAGCGTTAGCTTGAATAGAAAAGCTGCTATAGGAGGAGTTGATCAATGCCGACATAGAAGTAGTCATTGGTAAACTGGCTAACTTGTCCATCCAGTAAAGTCTGTTAGAAGAAACAGGGATTGGGCAAGGGCATGATGACACATTGGTAGCACATATGGAAGTACTTAAAGAAGGCAAGGCCACCGATTTCTCGATATCAGCACAGAGGTTCTTGAGAGATAAGGATCGGGTATGCGTGCAGATTGATCAAGGGATTAAGATGAAGATTTTAAAAGAAGTGCACAATACCCCATACTCAGTTCACCCAAGGTCGACTAAGATGACTCACGACCTTAAGGCGTTATATTTGTGGCCAGTAATGAAGAAAGATATAGCGGAGTATGTGTCTAAATGCTTAGTATGCCAGCAAGTGAAAGCGGAACATCAGCGGCCTGCAGGCTTATTGCAACCACTTAGCATTCCAAAATGGAAATGGGACGATATAGCCATGGATTTTGTGACGGGTTTGCCACAAAAAAAGAAGCAGCAAGACCCGACTTAGGTAATAATAGATAGATTAACCAAGTCAGCTTATTTCCTGCCTGTCAAGACATCATACACAGCAGACCAATACGCAGACATTTATGTTCAGGAGATAGTACGACTACATGGAATCCCTAAGACTACAGTGTCCGATAGGGGATTGGTGTTTACATCGAGATCTTGGAGTAAGTATTTGCCGCTAATAGAATTCTCCTACAACAATAGCTACCAGACAACAATCGGGATGACACCCTACGAGCTACTTTATGGAAGAAGGTGTCGATCACCGTTGCATTGGGATGAGGTAGGAGAAAGGCAACTAATTGGACCCGAAGCTGTTAGAGAAGCTCAGGATGCAGTAGCACTGATTAGGAAGCGTATGCTCGTTGCTCAGAGTCGTTAGAAAAGTTATGCGGATGCCAAGCGGCGTGATGTGGAATTCAAAGTCGGAGATCAAGTCTTCTTAAAGATATCTCCTATGTAAGGTGAGAAGCGGTTCGGGGAGAAAGGCAAGCTTAGTCCCCAGTTTATAGGTCCTTTTGAGATATTGGACAAGGTGGGAATAGTTGCATATAGATTAGCCCTACCGCCAGCTTTAGCAGATAGTCACAATGTATTTCACATCTCGATGCTGCGTAGATATGTGTCAGACCCATCTCATGTCCTCAAGAACAATACGATAGCACTCCAGGAAGACTTGAGTTATGAGGAACGACCGATTAGCATCCTAGATAGAAGGATGAAAGAATTACGGTCTAAGAGTATTCCGATCGTCAAGGTCCTATGGAGTAATAGTTCTGAACGGGGGCAACATGGGAGTTGGAGGAAGACATGTTAGCCCGGTATCCAGAATTATTTGATAAGTAAATTTTGGGGACGAAATTCTTTTTAGTGGAGGATAATTGTAGAGTCCCAGAATATTTACTTCACTAGCTAGATAGTAGTAGTAGTATTTAGTATTAGTTTGTAGTATGTTAGATTCTGTGGATTTTGGTTCAAGTCGAGACTTAGTAGGACACTCGTAGCAATAGTTATGGATTTTATAAGTTTAACCTATAGTTTAGAAATATTAATTATAACATAAGGTTTAATTTTTTTAGTAGTTATGATTATTATAGTATAGTATAGGTTTCTGATATTAGTAGTCTTGTTTGTGGAAAATGGGGTGATTTCATAAGAATAAATTAATTATGATATTATTAAAAAGCGTTATGGATCGAGCCTACATAAAGCCCAAAAGTCCAATAATATTTTGGGCTTAGAAAATTTAAATTCAGCCTAGGGAATTAGAGTTTGCTATTTTATGGTAAGTTAAGATATTTGTGGATTAGGTTGTTATTTAGATAATTAAATAGATTTTTCGTAACTTTAGGGTACTACAACTTCTGGCCTATTTTTGACCTAGTTATGTTATAAATTTCGAAAAATAGTATTTCTAGAAAGTTGTAGATAATTGAATTAGCTTTCTAACGGTATAAAGATGGTCTAAATCGAAATTCTACAGCTCCAGTTATATTGATTTTACTACATGTGAGTTTAGAGATACGAGATTTAGGATGTTAGAAGTTAGGATTCTATTTTCTTTAAATTTAAATTTGGATTATAGTTAGAATGCAATTAAGTATTTTTTTTAAAAAAAAAAGATCTAGAAACTCTAGAACCTTCCAGAACCACTAAGGGCATGACACCTGTCATAATCATGTTTATTTAAGGATTTAATTATAAAAGAAAATTCTAGAAACTCTAGCACCTTCCAGAACCACTAAGAGCATGACACTTGTCATAATCATGTTTATTTAAGGATTTAATTATAAAAGAACGTTCTAGAAACTCTAGAATCTTCCAGAACCACTAAGAGCATGACACTTGTCATAATCATGTTTATTTAAGGATTTATGTATTTGTTTTAATAGGATAGTTTCACTCCTCAAACTCTATAAATAGGACGTAGTGCTCAGCCATTTTCTTCATTCTTCAAGCTGTGTTCAGAGCCTTCAAGCTGCTAGGATTTCTATAGAGTGATACACTTGGGTTTTATTGGGGAATAAAAACTTTATCATCTTAAGCTTTATAAACACTTGGGTAGTGAGATAAAGTGTGTTTTCGATATTGAAGTTTAGATCGATGCTAGTTCATCCAAGGTAATATTATTCATAAGTTCTATTCTTTCTGATTCCTTAGTTTTCCTTAAGTCTCTTTCAGATCCTAACTTCTGTTTATGGTTTCGTGGTTAGGTGTTTAAGTTCTTAAACATTAAGGTTCTCGGTAAGTTTCCCTCCTTGATGGTTTAGTTTCTTTTCATCTTCTTTTCTATAGATACTCACCATTCTTATTCTTGGTTTTAGGAGTGTTCCAAGTCCCGTCCTTGTTCTCGAATATCCCGGTGTTGGTAAGGAAAATAGGATAGTTTTTATATGCTTATATGTTATGATATGTTTATGTTATAATATGATATGTTATGATATATTTATGTTATAATATGTTATGTTATGATATATTATGATATATGATTATGTTTTATATTCCTTAGGGGCTTATAGTTGCTTAGCTAGCAAACCTCAATGTATTTTGAGGCTTATAGTTGTTAGTTAGTAAACCCCAAATGTTTTTATGTTGCTTAGGGGCTTATAGTTGCTTAGCTAGCAAACCTCAATGTATTTTTAGGCTCATTGTTGTTAGCTACCAAACCCCAAATGTTTACCATGATCATGGGTCAGAGCTGTAATAAATGTTTTATAGTATATGATTTTGATATAGTCTTATGTTTATGTTTTGTGTTGTATGTGCTAGTAGATTTTCCTTGTTGGGCATTAGGCTCATTCCTTTATTTTATGTATGTAGGAAAAATAATTATGGTGGCAGAAGGATTCTTGGCAGCTTGGTTTGTGTATTAAGGATGAAGGAATGCGATGGACTGCGTGAACGATTCGAGGGCGACGTTATTTTAGTCTCTTTAAATTATGTTTTTATGTATTTTCCGCATTTAGTTTTTAAACAATTTCATTTAGTTTAAAGTTATGTTTCATTTTAAAAACAATGGGATCCCATACCCCGCATTTATGTATTTAAATATTTACTTTGGAGTTTTTAATAAAGTTGTGAATATTTCTTATGTATGTTTTCTTAAAAATAGTTGCTAAGTCTAGTAGTTTTGATGGTCCAAGCTCTTAGAATTAGTTGGGTCATTACAGAGATGATATATGGGAGGAAGTGCTGATCACCTATCCATTGGGATGAGACGGGTGAGAGGAGATACCTGAGTCCTGGGATGGTTCAGAGAACCAATGAAGCGATTGAAAAGATTAGAGCTCGAATGCTCGCCTCCCAGAGTCGCCAGAAGAGTTACTCAGACTTGAAACGCAGAAGCGTAGGGTTTCAAGTCGGTGACCATGTGTTCCTTAGGATTTCACCTTTGAGAGGAGTGAAATGATTTGTTGTTCGGGGCAAGCTGAGCCCTAGGTTTGTTGGCCACTTTGAGGTTCTGGAACGGGTTCGAGAGGTAGCTTACAGATTGGCGATGCCTCCAGCCTTATCAAGGATTCATAATGTTTTTCACGTGTCCATGCTCCGGAAGTATGTATCAGAGTCGACGCATGTTCTGAGTTATGAGAACTTGGAGCTAGACTAGGATTTGTCTTATGAGGAGAAGCCAATTCATATTCTCGATTGGAAGGATAAAGTCTTGCGGAGCAAAGCCATCGCCTAGGTGAAAGTGCTGTGGAGGAACATCAAGGTAGAGGAGGCGATGTGGGAACTTGAATAAGATATGCGGGAGCGGTATCCCAAGTTGTTCAGGTAATTTCAAGGATGAAATTTCTGTAAGGAGGGGATAATTGTAGCGTCCCATATTTGCTAATAAGGCTTAGGGCCTTGATTAGCGTGCCTGGAGGGAAATAAGTGGTTTACTATGTTAATGTGTGAATTTGATGAGTATGTGATTAGAAATGCATGTTTAGGTGAATTAAATATGCATGTGGGCCCTGTTTGGTTATTAGGGGCATGTTTGTAACTTTAGCCCGTTGGGGGCATAAATGTAATAATTGTGATATATTTGTGATATATCTGTGTTGCATGATCCGGGATAGTCCTAGGGAGCTGTTTAGCACAAAAGTAACAACAGGGTCGAATACCCGACTCGGGGCGAGTCGAGGGGTATTTCGGGCATTAGACATTTTAGGGGGTTATCGGGTTATGAAAATAAATATTTGGAGATATATTTGAAGTTAGAGTGTTTAGGAGGAAATATCGGAGAAATTTACCATTTTTCCCTCGGGGACGTTTTTGGTACCCCGAGCCTTTGAGGTAACCTTAGAGACTTAAGTTAGGAAAAACAAACTAAGGAAGTATTCAGAAGCTAAGGGAAACCGGCCCAAACCTTTTTTCTCTCTCTCTCTTTCTCTAAGCCATACCAAGGGGAATTTTGAAGATCAAGCTAGGAATTGGAGCTCTAAACTTGGGGATTAGCTCAGTTTCAATTTGTGGATTCAAGCAAAGGCTAAGGTAAGATTTAAACTGTGATTTTAGCTAATTAATTCTGTGATTATTGTCTGGGTTTCTAGTTCTCTTGAGGTTTTGAAGTTGGAGATTGGAATTGGGATATGATGAGTTTTAAAGCTAGATTTTGTTAGGTTTTGTTGCTGAGATTTTTCTAGGACTTCTGTGATAAATGAATTGGATTGTTAGGTTGATTTTTGGGTAATTTGGCTTGGTTTTGGTGGTAAAAATGGAGGATTTTTCTGGGTTCGAAGGGTCGGGCCGTGACATTGTTCTTGCTGAGCCGCGACCCTCTAGAACATTAGAGAGGCCAGGAAGAAGGGCGGGCTGCGACACACCCTAGCTTGGGCCGCGACGCACATGGGGTTGGCTTCTGGTTGAGGTGGTCTGCGGCATAGGAACATGGGGCCACGACGCTTAGCAAGTTTTTGGACTCCAAGGAGGTTTTAGGCTTGGGAATCCGAAAGTTAAGGTTCGGGATGGATTTTATCACCCGGATTGATAGAATTCAAGGTCCCGGAGACTAGAATTATGACCCAAAGTTATTTAATGGATTAGGACTTAATGGATGGATGTTGTTGATGCGTTGTGACTAGGTTTTCAGCGAGGCTTGGACTAGGGGACTGTGCTTGGGATATTGGTGCTCGGAAAGCTCGGAACACAGGTAAGAAAATTGTTGTACTCGTAGAGCAGGGCGAGGCCCTACAGTTTGTGTTGCAGGGCACGACCCTATATGATTGTGTTGCAGGGCGTAGCCCCCCATTGATTATGTTTATACGTGTTTAAGTATGTGTTTAATTATGCTATGTGTGCATATATGCGAATGAACGACAAGAGCCGGGAAAAACGAAGGCCAAGAACAGCGAGGGCTGGGAACGGCAAGGCCGAGTACGACATGGGACCGGGAGTAGCGTTAAGTACGCGAAGTGCGAGTTGCCAGGGTGAGACCCTATAGGATACCTGAGATATCCTCACGGTGTAGACCGCGAACCCAGGGCCTGGTAAGGCGCCTGGGATGGCATGGCCGTATGTGTTTAGCCTGTTGGTGGTTTTGTTATGTGTTAATTGATGGTTATGCATATGTTATTTGCTTGTATGAAGTTTTCTTGCTGGGCTTCGGCTCACGGGTGGTCTATGGTGCAGGTAAGGGAAAGGGGAAAGTCGAACAACCATGAGTACGGAGAGCGTGAAGTGACGCGTACATGTTTGGCCTGCCTGGCTGCCATGGCCAGGGGTAGTTTTGGGAGATGTTTGTATTAAACCTAATTGTGTCGTTTAGCCGACTTTAATTATAATTTTAAGTTGTAAATATTTCTAAACAGTATTTTGGGATCCCAAATGTATATCGCTTTATAATTTTCAATGGATGCTTATATTTTCAAATTGTATGACTTTTATTACGGTTTAGCTACACTTTTAACCTAAAACCTCAATTAGCGAGTTAATTGCACGTTTTAAACTCATTTATTAACGACTTTAAGGAAGTAGGGCGTTACATTGTTATTGTAACTCGATAGTAAATCATCAGTTGTTGGCCAATTTAACTCATATTTTACTGTTGTTTCTACAATTTTTTCATCAACTTCCATTGGTGCTGACTAGCTTGTCAAAACTGTTCTCCATGCCTTCTCATCTTGAGATTTGATGAAGGCCTTCATCCTAACTTTCCAGTAAGGATAATTTGAATCATTAAGAAATGATGGTCGAGTTATAAAACATCCTTCTACAAAAAAGGACATGTTGCAAACAAAAATACAAACAAACAGAAGGAAAAACACAAGATCTCACTAAGAGTTTAACCGCTCTAATACCAATTAAAATTCCGCTTTTAAGATTACCGAATAAATTTAACAAACAATTTACTTAATGCGAAATAGTTAAACAATTGTTTGAATAAACAGATATTCTGATGTATCAAGACAGATTGCTGATGAATCAGAATACACGAACATAAAGTAAATAAACAAAAAGTAATGTGACACAAGAAGTTTTTACGTGGTTTGGAAAACCTAGTCCATGGGGCCACACTCAGAGATAAAATCAATTAGTAAAGTCTCAAAAGTAAGCAATTGACTTATACAAGTTTAGACTCTCTCTAAAACTTTGTCGCAACCTTGAAGTACTCCACTTTAATAATATGATTTTGACAATCACCAAGAGCACGGAATCCCTTATGATCTTGATGAGTGCTTACTTCATCACGAAGTAAGACTTATGGAAATCTTCTCTTGAAGACTTATATGTCATGTGCACAAGCTTTATGACATGTTCAAGAATAAACAACACAAAGCACAAAAAAACAAAGAGATAGTATAACAAAAACTACTCTTTACAAATAAAATAACTCTTCAAAAGCATAAAGCATTAGAAATGGTGAAGAGGTAAGAATGGCTGCTGCTGAGGCCTACTATTTATAGAGTTTAAAAAACCCTAAGCCAGCCAATCTTGTTAATGGCCTAAATCAGACCAAATCGGGAAGTTACTCAAAATAACTTCTCATTTCATTTACTGTAAGAATTTCCAGATGTGATAGACAACCATTCTGTAGCATCAGGAAATGGACGAACCTGGTCTTAAAACCCAACCGTGTTCATTTCGAGATTTCCTTCCTTTGGGCACAAGCTTCATTAAATTTCCTTATTTTAAACCATATAAAATCAAGGATATATAGAGAATAATTCTTTAATACACATACCCATTATAGACGAGGTTGCCATAAATAATTAAGGAAACTTGACTATATAAAATGCACTTAATAAAGAATTGATTCTTACCAAAATGAGATACAATCCAATTACTTACCCAATATATAATTTCAAAAAATACCAATTAAATAATAAAATATATTTATTAAAAAGGTTATCCAAAATCCAACAAGCTTTGGTAGTGATCCAAGTGTGTTTTTAAGGTTGAATGAAAGCCAACCATTCTCGAGTGCGGATCCCAAGGTTGCCAAGACTCTAATCTCCACCATTCACCTTAGACTTGATCCAAAGGCTTGGAAGTCTTAACTCCTTCTATAAATACCCCAAGGCTTGGATTCATTTTCACACCAAAACTTACTTAGCCTAGATATATCTCATTGAGGTTGTTTCCAAAGGATCCAAAGTTCTGTCCTTCTTAGAAGCAATCTTGAAGTAATTTTCGCCCCTTTAAATTTGTCTGCTCTTTTTCTTTTGAAATTATTCTCCCTTGTCCCATGTTTGCATTGCAAGGAGAATAAGGTGTTTTCACTTGGGATGTCATCTCTGCACCCCCCAAGATCCACCCCTTGCACGCCCGAGGATTCAGTTTCGCACATCCAAAGGTTCATCCTCGCAAATCCAAGGATCTGAATACATGCACCCAGGTATGCCTTCCTCTCTCAATGATATGCATGTCTCTTTTATCTTTTACACGAGGGCAGGGCCATAGGTTAGCATGTACCTGTTCTTTAAGAGTTCTTTGTTCCTGTGGTGTGTTAGGCACATATACATGAGTTCTTATCTTACACCCTTTACACTCATGTTGTAGATATAGGGTTGTCTTCACGCACACATGTTATTGATTCTTAGCTTGCCTATGGCGTCAGGACAGTCTTTTAAAGTTCCACCTGAAGTTGAGTTTATCAATTTGTCATCTTTTGACTCTGAGGCTTACGCTTGCAAACCCTCTACAAATAAGGGTGTGCGAATGCTCTACCTACAGAGGTTATCCTACCTCAGGAAAAAGGCACAGGGCCTTGAGAGTGAACTTGAGTCTGTTACCAGTGGTGGGGGTTCAGGTTTTTCCCCATGACATGAAACATATGTCTCCCAACTAAAATCAACCATACAAGATTGCATAGCCAAATTCGCTTGCCTAGAGGAAAATCTACCACCGGAACCTCCACGTGACTATGGTGATGGAATCCTAGGCTCTGGGGGTTCTGCTCATGGGGGTGCTGATAGTGATCCACTTGAACCAGAGTTCCTTTCCATGGTTTTTCCCTCGTTTCCTCTTCTGTCCACGACCGTACGTCATAGGGTCAAGCAGTATGCAAGTAGACGTAAGACATGTATAAGGCCTACTAGGGGGTTGATGAAGTCAGTCGCTCACAAACAGCCTGTTGTCTCTATTTAGGTTTCAAACATGTCAAGGGGGATCCTTGATGATTCTTAGGATGTGGGCATCGTGTCTACTTTTACCCGACTTAAGCTTTCCAACATGCTGAAGGCCCATTAACTGTCACTGGACATCAACTTCATCATTCCATCTCGCAATGACCATGCCTCTGAGCCGCCTGAGGGGCTTGTAGCTTTCAGGGACTCGGCTTGCTGGAGGGATGCTGCACTGGCCTAGGCTACTTCGACCTCTCGTTCCAATACCCTGAATGAGAAGATTAACGCTCTTGAGGATGAGCTGGTAAATGATGAGAATGGTATAGTAAAGTGCATGTTGCACGTCGTGTGGAGGACCAATCCTGATGTTAACATGTCTCCCTTTGGAGAGTATGCGACTGAGAATATTATTGAGTGGAAAGGTTGCGGTGGAAACCTATAGGCCCCTCTCGAAGGTGTAACGCCCCATGTCACTATGGATGCTTCCTGGAATGAGGACTAGCCCTACAAGCCAACACGAGTCTTTCCAGCATGCTTTGTCCTCACTCGCATGCTTCCTGGGAAAACTTCCCAGGAGGTCACCCATCATCAGATTGCTCCAGGTCAAGCACGCTTAACTTTGGAGTTCTCAAGTGATGGGCTACTGAAAAGAAGATGCATCTTGTTGGCACAGGTAGTGCCCATCAATCTATTTAAGCCCTCTTCAACTGTGTAGTCCCATACCTACACAGTCTTAGAATCATGACACTTGACCTTCCCTAGGCGATGTGGGATTGCACAACTTTACTCGGTCTTTCCCCTTACGGATCACAGGATTCTGACTCTCACAGAAGGCTTACTTATATATATATATTGTTGTTGTGTAACCCTCTGCGTAGTTTTTTTTTTATATGGAACTCCTTATAAGTATTTTTTATATCGACTACGAGGATTCACTGGCCTTCCTTGCCTTTGTCATTCTCTTTTGGTTATCATACGTAAGGGACTTTGATAAGTCCCTCTTTTTTCTTTTGATGAATTCCTTATGTCTTCCTTGGGTTGATGATAATAGTCTTTTTGATGCACCTTGACTATACTTGTAAGGACATGTTAAGCCCTTGGGTTCTTGACATACTTTTATATTCTTTGCGCGCACTTGTTATTTTGTGCGAGAAGCGTCCTTCTAGTCATTATGCATAGTTCTATTTTTACAAGGGTCTCCTATCTGGCCCTTTTTGGCTAGACAGCTTGGTGGCCGCTCTAGGCTTATTAGTGGATGTTTTCCTTAAGACCTTACCCCTCATGGAGGTATTAGCCTTTATTAGGACTTTGTCCTCGTGAAATCTTTTCACATCTTTTCACAAGCATCTCGTCTCATGTCGGACACTTTTTTGCTAGACGCCTTTGTGGTCGCTCTAGGCTTATTGGTGGACGTCCTCATTAGGCCTTACCCCTCATGGAGGTATTAGCCTATCACGAGTTTATCCTTATGGAACCTTTTGGCTCCCTTGGCATCCATAAGGGTAGCTAATCTTTATGAATCCAGGAGATGCTCTATGCTTATTAGTTGATTTCCTCATTGAGATTGTACCCCTCATGGAGGTATCTAGCCTTTGTCGCGAGGTTATCCCCGTAGAACCTTTTGGGCTTCCTTGATATCCATAAGGGTAGCTAACCCTCATGAACTCAAGAGATGCCTTGCAAGGGTTTTTTTTGTTTGCAATATATATGCCTCCTATCCTGCCCCCAAGTGCTTGGTGGGATTCATTCCATTGAGCACTTTGATCGTTTCGCTCCCAACATAGATTTTGACAATGTGTGCATATTTGTTATATAGGCGCATGCATATAGAAGGAATGTAAATTACGAGATAGAAAAAATTTTCATTGACAGCAAGTAGACTACAAAGGCACGTATGGCAACATTGCAACTACTATGAGGTTATCTGGGAAACCTCTTTGATTTTTAACTACTGAAATTATCATAAGGCGAACAAACAAGGTACGTATATTCTTCCAGTACATCCAAAAGTCTTACTGGTAATATTCATTGAGATGTTTTGCATCCCCTGCTCGGGGTATGACCGTGTCATCCATCCCCAAGTGTGAATGTGGGTTTGCGCCTCCATATATCACCATTGTCATGGGTTCTCGTGGCTTGGCTGTTGTGCGAAGAGAGATATTATAACACTCTCTTGCTTCCTTTTGTTATCCTTTTATGCTTGCTATCCCCCCAAGAGTTGGGAATTTAATAGACAGGTGACATATCGAGGTCATTGCTTTCAATTCTCTTAGGGAGGGTCTCTCTAATACTGCATTGAAAGCCAAAATGCAATCTACTACAACAAAGTTTGTCATAACAGGGGTTTGTCTGGGTTACTCCCCCATGGTGAGGGCTAACTCAATGGCTCCTCAAGGTTGTGTTGAGTCCCCAGTGAATCCATATAAGGAGGTATGGCAGGGTTTTAAGTTCCTGACTCCCAAGCCCATCTTCTCCAATGCGGGGAGTTATAAGATATCTACAAAACTACCATTGTCCACAAGGACTCGATGCACTTTCATATTGGCCAGTTGAATGGTCAGCACCAGTGGGTCACTGTGGGGGAAGTGCACTCCTTGCGCATCTTCCTCCGTGGAGGTTATCGAATCATTTCCCCCCTTAAAGTTCTTTGGGGGTCGCTGCTCCAGGCTCATGGTGCATGGAGGTGGACTTTGTCTTGCTTCCTTGGCATATCTATCTCATCCCTTCCTCGACTCTCCTCCATATCCTTGACCTTCGAACACCATTCTTACTTCTCCTTGCACCTTTGGGGCTCGCTCTAGAGCCTGCGGATAGAATGACTTATACTCTAGTCTTGGGTTTTCCACTATGACATACCTGCCTAGGTGCCCCCTTTGTATGAGTTCCTCGATTTCTACTTTCAAGTGGGTACATTCCGCCGTGGTGTGGCCAATATCCTTGTGGTACTGGTAATACTTATTGGGGTCTCTTTTTGTTATCCAGATTTTCGGATAGCGTTTAGATTGATGTCCTCGGGGAAGCAGAATTATCGATGTCTTTCACGGTAGGTGACCAGAGCTCGCGGATGGACAGAAAGGCTTCGCCTCTCCTGTTTAGTGTCCGGATTACTCTTCCAAGCAAACACAACACGGAAACTCGTCAACTCTCCCGGACTCCCGAAGGGGTATCCTTCGGGGAAGCCCCTTCCAGGAGAGGCTCTTCGAGTGGTCTCCGCGGAAACAGTTCCGTGCCCCGCACGGAACAAAACCAAACGGTCGAGTCCTGGAGGAGGCATATTTGGAATGATATCCGCCTGACACAGGATCCCGCCTGACACGCCCGTCAGGTCAAAGCCGCACACATCCCAGCACGCCTAAGGGTACCTTTTCGCCTACTGTTCCGCTGACAACTTGGAAAAGACGGCTGACTTTGTGTGTTCCCCATACTTTCACGTAAATATACCCACATAGAGTCTTGTAGCCATGCTACTACAGTAATTGTATCCCCTATTTATGGCTGGTGTAATTAAGACTCATGTACGTAGAGAAAAACCCTAATCCGAAACCCTAGCTATAAAGACCCCTTCATTTTACAAGAAGGGGGACGGCCAACAGATCATATAGCAAAAACTCTACTAAAATCTCTCTAGCTTCATCTTCTTCAAGAGAACCCGAGAGAAACACTGTGAGTGTGTGAAGTTCTTGTACACCAGCCATCTTACTGTAACCTTTTCCAAGTATAATAACATCGACTCGTGGACTAGGGCTTGTTAACGCCTGAACCACGTAAAAACACTGTTTGTTTAGTTACATTTCAGCACTTCTACAGTTCTTATCTTTTTATTATTCTGTTTGTATTCGTTTCCGAAAAACTCGGTAAACATTTTGGTGCTTTCATTGAGAGCTGTAGGAAGTTGTTAGTCAGCTCTTTTTCTGTGTACGTTGTTTGTATTCACTTCGTGCTAAAGAGATGGTGACTACGAGAAAATCCGCTGTTGACAAAAATGCTACGGTCAACCCCGATACCGTGATGGAAGATGCGGTACAAAACGAACCCTTGGACTACCAAGGTGAAGGCCCGACGTCCCGCCAGGATCGGGTCAGTACTGAAGATACGACATACTTAGAAGACGAGGAAGAGTATGTCCAAGACGGTTATTACAAGGACGGCTGCTACTATGAGAAGGACCCAGAACTGGTCCAAGTAGCCGAAGAACTGGAGGTCACCAAAGCCAAGCTTGCTGAGCAGGAGCGCCTCTCCAAAAAAATGCAGCGCATGATGGAGCGCCTCCAAAGCAAGTTCGGAGACCTAGGCGACTCGGACGAGGACGCCTCTGTTTTAGGTGGTGCTGATGCCGCTATGCCGGATCCAGCCGCTGCTGGACCATCCAAAGCCGCCCCTAACAAGGGCAAAGAAAAAGTTGGAGAGCCTGTACGCGCTGACGCCCCTGCACCTCCTAAAGGCGTGAATCACCAGGCCGACTGCCCCCCCCCCCCCCCCCGCGCGCAGAAGGTCTCTGGCGCTCCTAAGCCCAGACGTCCTTCAGCCCCAAGGGGGCACTCCGTGCCTAAAGGGCCCGGTGCTAAGGCACCCAGGCCTAGGGGAAGGAACAACCACCCCAGTGATTCCGTCAACCAGGACGGTCGGGCTGCGAACTCGCACTCCGAAGATAGCTGGTCCACGGTGGACCTAAGAAGAAGGTTGGAGGCCAAGTATGAAAAGGCCAAAGGAGAAAAGGCCCGGCCTCGCGGAGATGACCTGCGAAATCATATTAATGACAAGCTCCGGGGACGTGACCTCCCGGAGAGTGATACGAAGAGGCTCGAGGAACAGATTGCTGCCTTGACCAAGCTGGTCCGGAAGCAAAGTGGGGCCCTGTCAGACTCTGAGAAGGAAGACCCGGAACCATGTATTCGGAGGATCGCGGAAACGTCCCTCCCGGATAACTTCAAAATGCCTCACATAGAATTATATGATGGGAGGACAGACCCGCGTACCCACCTAGCTAAATACAACAAAATGATGCAAGTGGCGCGTGTCAGTGAGGACGCCAAATGCATGTGCTTCTCACTCACCCTTACCAAGTCCGTGGAGGACTGGTGGAAAAGATTAGCTCCCGGATCAATCCACAGTTGGAAGGAGCTACAGTCCGCATTCAGGAGGCAGTTTATTGCTGCCCGCGACCACGACATGGAGGTTGGTTCCTTAACCAACATCAAGCAGCAACCCACTGAGAACCTCAAAGCTTTCATTCAGAGAATGATGGAAGCTGCTGCAAAAACCAAGGTCAGCGATGACATGAAGCTGATCGCCCTTCAATCGGGCCTTACTGTCGGCTCCCTGCTATGGGGGGAAATGCAAAGGAGACGGGCAGAAACGCTGTCCGAATTCATGTCAAAAGCTCAGGGAATCATCAACCTTGAGGATGCCTACCAGCAGGCCTTTGGAGTTCCCCCGGCTCCAACGCCTTCCGTGACTGCGCCGAGCTTTGCTTCGCAAGCTCCTGCACCAGCCCTCACGCTTCCAGGAGCCCGATTCACTCCAAGTGTGTATGGGCCTTCCGCGTCTGCTCAGACGCCGAGTCAAACCCATTTCTCTGGGTACGGAGCAGTACAAACCGGATGTAGTATCGCTCCTGGCATGCCGCAGCCGCAAGCGGAAGCCCCAGAATGAAATTTGAGCCAATCGCGGAGCAAACGAAGTGGAGGAAACTCCAACCGGGGAGACCATTCAAAGAAGCCCCGGAAGGACTATGAGCCCAAGTTCACAGAATATACCAGTTTGATAGACTCGCGGGAGAATGTCTATCGGGCGACCTGCAATATGGTCAATTACAGGAAGCCCCCGAAAGTGTCTCACGGAGGAAGGCGTCCGCGAGACTACAATAAAAGGTGTGAGTTCCACGGAGACGTGGGGCACACCACGAACGAGTGCCTTCAGCTGAAGGATGAGATCGAGTCCCTGGCAAGAGCGGGACACCTCGGTCAGTGGGTGAGGATACCCATTATCTATCCCGGACAGGGGGTGGTTCACGGAACTGCATATTCCCCGGGACAGGGGGGGACCTCTAGCGCTCCTGGAGCCGGTCACCCCCAAGCTCCCGGGTCTCAGTTCCCAGCGCTTCCTGCTCCAGCCGCTCCGGCACCCATTGCCTTGTTGGCTCCAAGGCCTGGCAACCCATATCCACCCGGCCTTGCTCCGCCACCCGTTGACGGACACGTAGCCACCATTTCCGGAGGACCGCACCTTTCCGGAAGCAGCCGCAACTCCCAGAAGAGGTACTTGAGGGAGTTAGAACACACCGGGGAGATGTGCGCCTTGGTTCAATCACCCGCTCAACGTCCCCGAATGATGGACCTTCCCATCACCTTCACGGAGGACGATGCTCGACATGTGCACTTCCCCCACAACGATCCCCTCGTGGTGGAAGCCCAAATTGCCAATAAGAAGGTCTCACGGATCTTGGTCGACAACGGAAGCTCCGTAAATATCCTCTTCAAAGCGGCCTTCCATGCGATTGGATTAACCGAGACAGACCTGACCCCATGCCCCATCCAGCTTCAAGGGTTCA
Source organism: Humulus lupulus (assembly GCF_963169125.1). Lineage (NCBI taxonomy): Eukaryota > Viridiplantae > Streptophyta > Magnoliopsida > Rosales > Cannabaceae > Humulus > Humulus lupulus. Next base: position 106,148,866 of record NC_084797.1, on the reverse strand, counting down.
ATGGGGATGCACTCATGCCATTAGGAAAAATTCAACTTCCAGTCACCCTCAGGGGAGAAAGCGACGCTTGTGCCTTCAAGCACAGCACATTCGTGGTGGTCGACTGCCCCACGGCGTATAATGCCATCCTAGGCCGACCGGTCCTAATAGATTGTGGGGCCATAACCTCGATACGCCACTTATGCTTGAAGTTTCCATGCGACGATGGGCGTATCGGTACTCTCCGAGGAAGACCAGCGAAGTGCACGAAGCTGTTATAACGTCTCCATCCGATCCGTCTACACGGTCCAGGAGACGGTTGCTGCCATTCCTTTGGCGGAAGAATTACCAGAAACTGGGGAGGAACATGGGGGTGTACGTGGACGACATGTTGGTAAAGTCCAAGACCTCCGGGGACCACAGTGACGACCTTGAGGAAGCTTTCGCCGTGATCCGAAAGTACGGAATGAAACTGAATCCAAAGAAATGTACTTTCGGGGTCTCGTCTGGGAAGTTCCTCGGTTTCATTGTCAGCTCCCGCGGAGTGGAAGCCAACCCTGAGAAAATTAGGGCGTTCATAGATATGCCTTCCCCCCGGAAGCATAAGGATGTCCAGAGTGTTACCGGAAGGATAGCTGCTCTCAGCCGCTTCGTGTCCAAGGCCACTGACAAGTGTATCCCCTTCTTCAACGTGTTGCGAGGAAACAAGAAGTTCGAGTGGACCCCCGAATACGAAGCAGCCTTCCAACACCTCAAGGAACATTTAACCCGAGCTCCCATTCTGTCCAAACCTGTCGAAGGAGAGGCGTTGTTCTTATACTTAGCTGTGACAGTGCACGCAGTCCGCGAAGATGGCCGTATCCAGCTCCCTGTGTATTACGTAAGCAAGAGGTTATTGGACGCGAGTCCAGATATTCAATGATCGAGAAACTCTCCCTCTGCTTGCTAATTGCTTCACGGAAGCTGAGGCCATATTTCTAGGCGCACACCATCAAAGTACTCACCAACCACCCTCTCCGACAAGTCTTCCAGAAGCCCGAGTCTTCTGGCAGATTGCTTAAGTGGGCCATGGAACTGAGCCAGTTCGACGTCCACTACCAACCACGTGTTTCCATAAAAGGTCAAGCTCTCGCGGACTTTATTGTGGAATGCTTGGGAATGAATGACCTCCCGGAATATCCTGTCCCGGAACTTCCCACATGGAAGGTCTATGTAGACGTAGCCTCAAATGAAAAAGGAGCTGGAGCAGGGGTCATCCTAATATCTCCCCAAGGGCATCAGCTCCAGAGCGCCATCCGTTTCGCGTTCCCAGCATCCAACAACGAGGCAGAACACGAAGCCATGTTAGCTGGATTACGACTAGCCAGAGAAGTCGGAGCCCAAAAAATCAAAGTGTACAGCGACTCCCTACTTGTGGTAAACCAAATATCCGGGGAATGCCAGACGAAAGGCAAAAGAATGGCTGCCTACGTGTCTCTCTCCCGCGACCTACTGCAGCATTTCAAAGGCTACCAAATCCGCCACGGACCCGGAGATTGAACAGTACGACCTAGTCCCCATCGGGCACTTAGAAGCCCCCAGTACTAAGACACGAAGGATAAACGCCATCATCGACCATTCCCACTCCTGGATAGGACCCATCCTCAGATTTCTCACCACCGGAGAGCTCCCCACTGATAAAGCTGACGCAAGGAAGCTCCAATATCAAGCTCCCCGATACGTGGTTATGGATGGAAAGCTTTACCGCAGGGGGTTGTCCATACCCTTCCTTAGGTGTGTTGCCGGAACCGAAGTCAGCACCATCATCCATGAGGATCACGGAGGCTTCTGTGGCGATCATACCTCCGGGCTGAGCCTCCCCAAAAAGATCCTTCGACAAGGATACTTCTGGCCCACCATGAAGAAGGATTGTGTGGATTATGTCAGGAAATGTGAGCAGTGCCAGAGGTACGCCAAGGTTCCGCGAGCGCCGCCTACAAAAATTACTTTAATGACCAGCCCCTGGCCGTTCGCCGTTTGGGGCATTGACCTAGTAGGTTCCCTCCCAACTTGAAAGGGTGGAGTGAAGTATGCCATAGTCGCGGTAGACTACTTCACCAAATGGGCTGAAGCTGAACCTATGAACACGGTCACATCTAAAAAAGCACTGGACTTTGTCATCAGGAATATAGTGTGTCGTTTTGGGCTTCCACGAAAAATTGTGTCCGACAACGGAAAGCAATTTGACAGTGAACACTTCACGAACTTCTGTACTTCGCATGGAATTATCAAAAGCTTTTCCGCAGTCGTCAGACCCCAGGCTAATGGGCAAGTGGAGGCTGTAAACAAAATATTAAAGACCACGTTGAAGAAAAAACTCCAAGCCTGCAAGGCTCACTGGCCGGAAGAACTTCCGCGAGTACTTTGGGCCTATCGCACCACAGAGAGAACTTCGACGGGGCACACGCCTTATTCCATGACCTTCGGTTGCAAGGCCGTCATCCCAGTAAAAACTATGATCCCCTCTCACAGGCAGGATACCTACGACCCTACCCGGAACCACGCCCTTCTCCAGGAGTCCCTGGACATGATCGAAGAGCTCCGAGAGCAGTCGCAGGTCCAACTAAAAATGTACCAGGGCAAGATAGCCCGACACTTTAACACGAGAGTCAAGAGCCGTACATTCGAAGTTGGGGATCTTGTCCTACGGAGAGTATTTCCTGCTACGCAGGATCCGGGAGTGTGAGTCCTCGGACCCAACCGGGAAGGCCCCTACGAAGTCCAAGAAAAAGTGGGCCATGGGACGTATCACTTAAAGAGACTCGACGGATCTAAAGTCCCGCGCGCCTGGAACGCGGAGCACCTCCGCTGTTACTACCAGTAGGCCCCGGACCATCTAGTCGGAAGTCCTTGGTGAAATTAGCAAAAGTGAAAAATGCGTAAATAATCCTCCCTGTTGTAAAACTCACGCCTAGCAGGCTAATGTAATGAAACACGGAGAGATTCACTCTGCCTTTACTGCACTTTTCATCCCTATGTTCAAAGCTGCGTTTTAACAAGTGACCACGCGGTCCGGAGACGTCTGGACCCCACGCTCACTTGGGGGGGTATACATGGCTAAGGCATAGCCATACGCCCCTTGAACAAAACGTACACAGAACACCACTATTGTGCTAGCATTGTGTTTGAAATTTTTAAATTGTTTGAAATGTTTAAATTGTTAAGCTTAGGTTTATTTGTTGCCATGAACATGCTTGCATTACGTGTCCTATGTGCATTATGTGCTTATGTGAAAATTGCCATGGAAATGCCTGCCATTATGTATCATGAAAATTATCTCCTGTGTAGCCCAGCGATGGACAGGACTGGGGGTTGAGGCACGTTCATAGAGCTACGCCGAAACACCTCCAACTCCCTGGCAAGTCCTTTGCAGAATACTCCGCGATTGCTGTAGAGCTTTGCTTCGCAAGCTCCAGCTCCGGGTCCCGCAAGGCGAAAGATGGCAAGATCCGTGATCGCTGTAGAGCTCTGCTTCGTAAACTCCAGCTCCGGGTCCCGCAAGGCGAAAGATGGCAAGATCCGTGATCGCTGTAGAGCTCTGCTTCGCAAGCTCCAGCTCCAGCTCCGGGTCCCGCAAGGCGAAAGATGGCAAGATCCGCGATCGCTGTAGAGCTTTGCTTCGCAAGCTCCAGCTCCGGGTCCCGCAAGGCGAAAGATGACAAGATCCATGATCGCTGTAGAGCTCTGCTTCGCAAGCTCCAGCTCCGGGTCCCGCAAGGCGAAACATGGCAAGATCCGCGACCGTTGTAAGCCTTGCTTCGCAGGCTCCAGCTCCGGATCTCACAAAATAATGCATGGCGAGCTCCTCGACCATTGCAAGTTTCAGCTCCAGGAGCAGACATGGTCGATCCACCACTCACAGCAGGCCTTGCTTCGCAAAGCCCCGGGATCACACCTGGTGGGCGCGGCGATTTCCCCGACAGCAACGAGCCTTGCCTCGCAGGGCTCCATGCCAGGTCCCTGAAGTCAGCCACCATTAGGTTTGCAACAACGGTTAGTTTTGCTTCGCAAAGATCTAACCTTAAGTCTAGCGAAGCTCACCAAAAGAACTCCCGTTCCAAACCATGGAACGGCTCACCTTAGCAATCCCAGCGAACAGTATAACTACAAGTCCCGGGATTGGCTATCTGCCTTAGGAAAGCTAAAATACGGTGAAAGGAGCCTGGCCGTTGGAACCAGGAAACCTTCGTAACCTAGAAACTACGTGGGAAAAGACATCAGCCGTTAGAGCTTCAAGTAAGAAGTGCATAGGTTTTGGCCGTTGGAACCAAAACCTCATACGCCCCTACAACAGTTTCTACCGTATAAAAGTATACCCTAAGCGCAAAGATAAATAAAGAACTCGGCAGAAAGGAAAGGAGAATGCTATAATTATGGCAAATATGTCCGCAATGAAAAACTCAAAAGGAAAAATAATTAAAGATAAAACCCCTTCAAGCATTGGGGGTAACTGCAGCTTCCACGACCGCGGCTTCGGGGGCATCGGCTTCAACTGAGGCTGGCGGAATCGGCTCATTGGAAGGCGGAACTTTGTCATGGGAAGGTTCAGAGGTCCCCGCCTCTCTGGGATCTCCCACCTCAGGGGCTCCAGCACGTTCGTCAATGTTGTAAGTTTGGACGTACGCCTCTGGGCCTTGATCCCACACGAGTAGCTTCTCCCTCATGGCTTCGGCATCATCTCCCAGATAACCTAATACCTCCGGGTTCACTTTCCAGAGTTGATGCATGAGGACCACATGCGATATATTAATCGTCCTGTTCAGTATCACCTCAGCATCCTCCTTCTCCTTCAAGCGATCAGCCTCAGAGGTTGCCAGCTGTGCCTCCGCGACAGTTAGTTGAGCCCTCAATTTTTCCATTTCGGCCTTGGAGGCATCCCGCTCTCCCTTAAGAGAATCAATCTCCTTGCGCTGCTCTTTGTTTTGGTTCAGCACGGATTGCTTCTCAGTCACATGCCCCCTGGCAGTAAATTGCAAGGCTCCGATCTCTTTATCCTTCTCGGCGATCCCCAACTCCAGCATAGACACGAGATCCCGGCTCCTCTTGTGAAGTTACTCCTCCTCGTGCAGCTTATTCTGAAGAGTGGAATATTCCCCTTGCTGCTTAAGGACGAGATCATTTTTCGCTTGCAAGCGGGCTTCCAAGGTATCCTTCTCCACCCTGACTTGGGACAGCTCTTCCCGGAGCTTGGAGTTTTCGGCCTTCAACCCATCCGACCGCTGTCTAAACTCATTCTCTGCCTTGGCCCAGTACTCTTGATATTTGGCAAGATATTTCTTGTCCGCCTCTTCTTCAGCCGTGCGCCGGGCCTGATCAATCTTCTCCGAGGCCCCCAAGGCCTGTTGGGCCAGTTTCTGCTTCTCCGCCTCCAAGGCCTGGCGAGCCAGCTGGCTCTCCTCCAGCTGAACCAGAACTGCACCAACCTCCCGGAACGAGCGTTCCGCGATCATAGAGGCCTGCAAGGAAAGACAACAGAATGAGTTAAGCCGGACCAAAAGACAGATGATCCCAAAACACAACAACTGACGGCTTACCCCGGACAGTTGCTGCTTCACAGCGTGTGTCAGCAACAGCAGATCCTTACTGCTACTGATGGCCCATTTCTCAGAATTGAGCTCGCACAAGCTCAGGGCCATGTCCTCCATCATCTCAACTCCGAACGGCGCCAATGCACGTCCGAGCCTAGGCACCAGCCTCTTCTCCAAGGCTGGGCCATCCAAAACCGCTCCGGCCGGGTGAAGGGATCTCACCCCCTCGGCCAGCTCAGCCCTCTTCACGGCAGACAAGTTATCTCCCCTTCCCTGAGTAACAGCCTTCTCCGCCTCTAACCGCCTCTTCAAAAAACTATCGGCCCGTCTTACACCCTCCAGGAGGGCAGCGGGGAAACTGGTTGGCTTCCGAGGGAAGTGGAATTTCAGGCCAGGCAGAGGAAGGTTTGTTGGCTGAGAAGAGGGAGACCCCGCAAGGGTGGACTCCCTTTGGGCTGGAGGAGGAGGCAGACGGGGTATTAAAGCCCCGGTCTGTTGCTTTTGCTGCTGCGGCAGCGGAAGTAATTGCCCTTGTTGCTGCTGCTGGTTTGGATGTTGTGGTTGCTGCAGCTGTGACGTTGGTGATTGTCTCTGTTGTTCTTGTTGCTGCTGTTGTTGTAGTTGTGCTTGCTGTCGTTGCTGTTGTTGTTGCCTTCGACCAGGAGAAGAGTGTCTAAGGCGTTTCTTCTTAGCGCCCTCAGCATCTTCTCCGGGACGCTTGCTCACCCCAGTTGTCTTCACGGGGAACACAAGCCCTTCCCCGTCGCTGCTGCTACTCGAGACCATCATAGTCTCGGAAGGCCCGTTGGCAGGAGACTTCTCTGCCCTCGGAGACACTTGCGCCTCGCCACTTGTCTTCTTGGGGGAGGCAGTTTTACCTCCCCTACCAGCCTTGGTCTTCCGTCCTTTCCCCGTGGACGGGTCTTGGCTAGTGGCAGCCTTCTTAATGAGCAAAGTAACCCTCCCCAACATCTTGGCTTCTGGATACTCTGCAAGAAACGTACAAAGCAAGGTTAACGAACCAACAAGCAATGAGAAAGAAGATAAGCGGAAGACAAGACAATCAACAACATAAAAGCACAAGCAAGCCCGCCAGCAGAGAACAAGAAACAAGAAAAAGAAAAGTTTGAAAGGGACGACCATGCACGAGAAACGTGGATGGCCTTCCCCGAGCAAAACAAAACACCGCTTCCTGCTCCAGGAAGCTCCCGTACTCCTTGAAGTCCGGGAATGACATGCTGAGGGAAGAAGGGTCAACCATGATGACACCTTCTGGCAGACTACCGTCACTCAGACACCCAAGAAGCTCATCTACCCTATCGCAATATCTGTCAAAAGGTATCTTACGCGGATCTAGCCTAAGGAAGCGGGGATCAAACCCCATCTGAGAGGTCCGGGAAACCTCAGACAGGCTGGGGGTTTGGATCAATCGAAAACTAGTCTTACCTCTCCCGGAGGTACTAGCCCCCGGAGCCCCTTCGTTAGGGTAAGCCGCGGCGTGGCGAGCCTCGATCTCCTCTTCCTCCGGCTGGGGGTCAGGGAACCTCTCCGCCCAACTAGGAGATAAAGTATTTTCGTCCCGGGCTGCTTGGGTGATCACCTTGGACAGCTCCAGGGCAATCTGCTCCCGGATGTCGGCTGACACCTGACTTTGCCTCCTGCCACTCACTGGCTCGATGTTTTGGAAAGAGGCGAGTAGCCCATACTCCCTCAGCGATTCGGAGGTCACAAGTCCCTCCACTTTCAACTCTTCCTCAGAAAGCCCTTCGTAGAACTTGGACCTCCTTATCATCTCCGCGCAGCGAGGTGTCCGCGGAACGACTTCTGCAAAATTAAAATACAAGCATTAGAGATCCTCCCAAAAGGCAAATCAAACGCAAAGAAACAAAGTTGAAAAGGAGAGGAAGGAGCACTTACCAGGGATTTTGAAGTCCAAAGATAGGGCTGGCACCCTCTTCAGCGGGAAGCCAGTCGTCAGGAACCAGTATTCCCGGAGGTCTGGAACCCTCGCGGTATGACAAGTGGGGCACATCACGTCCGGGTGCCTTTCCAGCCTGTAAAACCCCACCTTGTCTGAATGACCCCTCATAGGCTGAGACTTCAACCCGTAGAAGTACAGCACCTCCTCCGGGGTAGGAACTTCCAATTTCCGGGACTTGCAAAAGATGAACCACCCTGCTAGGAGCTTGTAGCTGGGAGGAATCAACTGGAAGGGGGCAATCCCCGCCTTCACACAGAAATTAGCAAAGTAACTCCTTAGGGGCAAGTGCGCCCCACACACTATGTGTGCCCAGCTCCAGGCACCAAAGCCCTCGTGACTCTGGCTAGCCGACTCGCCCAGCACCGACAGACGGTGCCACATCAGACCTGGGATGTTCTTCAGGCCTGCCTCGGAGGAATACAGCTCCAGCATGCCATAATTCCTGAAAAGGTTCGGCTTTTGGTCCATCTCCCAGATTGAACTATTGGAAGTCGGTGGGCTAGCCGCGACCACTTTCGCCTTTCCTTTCCCCTTTGCACCAGCGACAGGGGAACCCTTCTCCTGGGCAGAATCAGCCTCCCCCACAGCAAGGAGTTGTTCCTTTGAGATGTTCGTCACTGGACAAAAGAAAGAAAGAAGAAAACACTCTAAGCAGTCAACACCCTTGTCATACCCTAGTGGTATCAAAGGCGTCGGGGAGACCCTCCCCGAAAACTGCTTGGAGAGGCTCCCACCGAGCTTACCGAGGGATTGGCACCGTGCCACCCGAAGGGCAGCAAGGAACTAGACTTAGACTCCGAGCCTAAGCCCACCAAAAGAAGTGTTTTTCCAGAGAAAGACACCCTAAAGGCGTTCATGCTTATGCCCTAAAACAGCAAAACAAGGAACGACTTTCCAAACGCAAATCGCCAAAGCATGCAAAAAAGGCTACGTATCGACTCACATCAATCACATGCCTACCAAAGCCCTATTCACGCATGCACATAAGCGATAATGGCAGAAACCTCTACTCTAACAACTACCAACAACCTAAGGTTTGGGAGGAAAGAGCAAAGTAGAAATACTTACTGATATTCGGGTAGTTGGAGGTTGAAGGAGTAACTGGATCACTGCACAGCACGATCGCGAGAAGTAAAAGCTGCAAAGACGAAGGGCGATTCAAACCAGGAACTTCGGCGAATAAACCCACTGCCAAATCAAAAGAAAAAGTTTCCAGATCCTTACCAAAAGAAGTGGCAAGTTCGGAGGAACGGAAGCTGGGAAGCCTGAGAGTTCGAAGGTTGGGAAATCTGAAAATCCGAAAGATAGAGAATTTGAAAGCGTAAAGAGGAAGAAAGGTCCTTTCCCTCGTTTTTATAGCAGGGACGAAGTCGTTTCGAATTCCTCAAATGGACGGTCCCGATCTTCCCATTCCGTGTGCATCAGATCCAACGGCAGGAGATGAAGCGACGATCCTATTTATGACTCCTCGGATGGGAATAAAGTATTTATTTCCCATCATTACACCACCTCGGGCCCGGAGTACCATTAAAAACCGTCAAATCATTACTCAGATGACTGACGCACGCATACTCAACCAGTCGCCTCACGCACACGTCTTGGTCGCAGAACCATTCCCAGAATAACACGTGGTCCTTGCCGCACTTGAGTACTTGAGTTCAAACAGAAGAAATTCCCTTTCTTTTTCATACTAACACTCAGGCGGGAAAAAGGAACCCTTCTGGGAACACAGAAGGTGGCCCCTCGCCTAATCTAAGAGACTGAAATACCCGGAGGACTGTACAAGCTCCCGGATCTCTCAAAGCTCTGTGACCTTGGGGGGTAAATGTTATCCAGATTTCCGGATAGCGTTTAGATTGATGTCCTCGGGGAAGCAGAATTATCGATGTCTTTCACGGTAGGTGACCAGAGCTCGCGGATGGACAGAAAGGCTTCGCCTCTCCTGTTTAGTGTCCGGATTACTCTTCCAAGCAAACACAACACGGAAACTCGTCAACTCTCCCGGACTCCCGAAGGGGTATCCTTCGGGGAAGCCCCTTCCAGGAGAGGCTCTTCGAGTGGTCTCCGCGGAAACAGTTCCGTGCCCCGCACGGAACAAAACCAAACGGTCGAGTCCTGGAGGAGGCATATTTGGAATGATATCCGCCTGACACAGGATCCCGCCTGACACGCCCGTCAGGTCAAAGCTGCACACATCCCAGCACGCCTAAGGGTACCTTTTCGCCTACTGTTCCGCTGACAACTTGGAAAAGACGGCTGACTTTGTGTGTTCCCCATACTTTCACGTAAATATACCCACATAGAGTCTTGTAGCCATGCTACTACAGTAATTGTATCCCCTATTTATGGCTGGTGTAATTAAGACTCATGTACGTAGAGAAAAACCCTAATCCGAAACCCTAGCTATAAAGACCCCTTCATTTTACAAGAAGGGGGACGGCCAACAGATCATATAGCAAAAACTCTACTAAAATCTCTCTAGCTTCATCTTCTTCAAGAGAACCCGAGAGAAACACTGTGAGTGTGTGAAGTTCTTGTACACCAGCCATCTTACTGTAACCTTTTCCAAGTATAATAACATCGACTCGTGGACTAGGGCTTGTTAACACCTGAACCACGTAAAAACACTGTTTGTTTAGTTACATTTCAGCACTTCTACAGTTCTTATCTTTTTATTATTCTGTTTGTATTCGTTTCCGAAAAACTCGGTAAACACTTTTGGATTGATCTCCCTTCATCTGCGGGGGTCTTTCAAAGGGCATCTTATTCTCATTTATGAGGAAGATTTGTTCCCTGGTATCTGCTAGGTTTGTGTAAAAGGCGTATTGCGTTTTCCTGGATTCACCTTTGCGTGTGTGATTTCTTTGGTGGTAGTCCCTTGGCCCTCCATACACTCTTTTCTGGTTCGCACCATTTGAGCCTTCATGGGCTGAGGGCATGAAAAGGGGTTTACTTTTTCCTACCTTTAGGTTCTCGTGGCCATCTTCAACACGAATGTACTTTTGTGCTCTTTCATAGAAGTCGTCTAAGTTAGTGACATCTCTTTTGAGCATATTATCCCATATCTTACTACCAGGGCGCACTCCAGCTGTGATTGCCATCTTGAGTTCTCCTCTAGTCAGGCTTTCTACCTTAGCCACCTCCATGTTGAACCGTGGATATAGCTCTTTAGGCTTTTGCGTTCACCTAGCTTTATGTTAGTGAGGCTAGTACCTGGCATGGTGTAATCGCGCACTACATGGTGTTGCTGGAGAAATTCGTCGAAAAATTGTTGCCATGACCTGATGGTTCCCGGCCCAGCCTCTTGAACCAATGTAGGCCCCTTTAGTGTGACGACAAAACAATGACACCTTGCTCTGCTATTGACACCTCTCAGTTTCATTAAATCGTTGAAGGCATCCAAGTGGTACTTAGGGTTTGTAGTGCCCTCATAAGGGGTCATGTGAGGCTCTTTGAAGTTGACTGGAAGTCGTTCAACTTGAATCTCCCTTGTGAAGGGTGATTCGTAGTCGAACTCTTTATCAAGAACGTGGCCCCCAGACACCGTGTCTATCTTACTCCGAAGGCTTCTCATCTCGGTGTCCAGCTCTTGCCTCCTTCTGTTCAATGAGTCCCTCAAATCCGAAGGGTTAGCGTTCCTCTTCTCTTTTCCCTTCGGAGGGGCCACATGAGCTGTGGTCCTCTCATCCTCCCTTCTCCTGTTGAGATCCTCTCTTAGGTCAGAAGGTGCCCCCTTAAAGGTGACTTCAACTTTGTTTCTATGACCAGCGACATCCTTCTTCCTTTGCTCTCGAGGGTACTTCACTGGCCTTGGACCTTCATGGTGTTTGCCCAGTGAATGTTGCTAGTGGGAAGTCGGGTCCTTCGATCGTCCACGAGGACGATGGTTTCTCCTTTCTCATTTTCCTTCCCCCTATGCCTGGGAAGGGGCATGCTTCACTTCCCTTTCAGAAGGTCATTCAACACCTCCTGAATGTTCTCTAGTGTTGTTTCCAACCTTTGATTCTTTTTGTGTAACTTGCATATCTCATCCTCACAGAAGAAAGTCCTTGAGCTGGAACTCATAGAGTGTATTCAGAGACTCTTGTCTGGCCTGTGCGTAGAGGGACCTGTATCCCAGTGGCCGAAGCATGGAGCGGTCGATGGTTGAGGAGGAGGGTGCATACCCGGGCCACCCATGGGGGCGCCTGAAGGTTCTAGAGGGTCTGCGTTAGGTGGGACATCCGGGGGTGACGCCTCCTTTTCCTCCTTAGGGACTGGATGTTCCTTCGGTGCACCTCCATCCTCAAGTGGTAGAGGGTTTCTCCTAGAGGCCCTTAGTTGGTCTCCGTCCAGGTGGATCTCCACGTCTTATGATTCCCATAGGCGTATAGAACGCCTTCGCATTTCCTCTTATCAGAATTGATGGAAGAACAATTACTTGATACTTGTTCTTCCAACAAAAGATGCCAAGTTGTTTATGGTGAGAACTCGTCAATGATATAGGATCGAAAAACTCAAAGTGTGTTGCAAAGACTACGTAGAAAGTAGATAGAAAGAACTTGAAGGAGCAAGATTTAGAAACATAATGGAGTAAAAATCGTATATTCCTTAATTTTCTGAGAATACAAAAGAATTTTTCCACCCCTTGGTTTGAGGGGTCAAAGCCTGTTTATAGATGGGATCTAATGGCCTCTGATAGAAGGTGGTCCCAATGGACAAGATCGTACGTAGGTACATTGTTAAGGTAGTGGTGTAGAGTGTAGTGGAGCAGAGGGTCGTGGTGTCTAATTCGTACCACCAATACTTGTCAGATACTGATGTAATAATCACGCATTTGCCTCCCTCAGGGTCATACACCTTGTACTTGTTCACGTGCCTAATGGTCCTTCTCACATTTCTGAAATATATCTTAGCTCATAAACTTCTAATATTTTGCTTAGTGCGGGACATCCTTACTAGTTCTCCTTGTATACTTGGGAGGCTTGGCATGGATAATACATGATGAGGCAATGAAGCCCTTAATAAGTGAGGATCTCCTCCATGCCTCAACACCAAGGCCACAAGCCCTCGCATGGTCTTGCGCATGGGTAAAGTTGCTGCATCGGAGTAGCACGGCGAGGCGCTGGGGCTCCACGTGGTGCCTGGAGGTGCACGGGGATCAATGAAGCCTTCACTAAGCGAGCCTTCAATGGAGCAAGCCCAGTCTAGCCTTGCTATGCGAGGCTTTCAACCATGTTGTGACATCAAGGCACCAAGGCTCTCGCACGGTCTTCCGCATGGGCGAAGTATCCTCGGCAGACAGCCTCACGTATGGGCAACGTTGCTGCGTCCGGAGCAACACGGCGAGGTGCTAGGGCTCCGTGTGGTGCCTCGAGGTCCACGAGGCTCATTGACGCCTTCACTAAGCGACCTTCAATGGAGCAACCCTAGCCTGGCCTCGCATCCATCGCCATGCGAGGCTTTCCCTCTTGTTGCGACATCAAGGCAACAAGGCCCTCACGCCATCTTCTGTATGGGCGAAGTGTCCTTGACACACGGCCTCGCGCATGTGCAGCGTAGCTACGTGAGGTGCTTGGACTCCGCGAGGCATAGGCGAGTTGGGCCTCGGAGCAAGGGACTTGACTCGTAGAATATTTGAGATATGGTTGGCGTACAGTAGGTTGGGCCTCGCTATGCGAGGCCTTCTTCCTTATGTGTCATGCTCCTTCAATGACTTTAGCCCTCTACGATTCGGGCCTCGCATAGTGAGGTACTCTTCTCGGGTGCCTTGCATCTTTAACGATTTTCATATATTCACAACTTTCTATCTTGATTTCTATAGGTTTTGGAGATACACATTGTCCATATCAGGGAAATGATATTCATAATGATTTATATATCTCCGGATATGATTCTTGGTGTAATATAGCAGCTCTAGTAGTAACATCAAAGATTGAAAATACTCTATATGTTTTTTCTTTCTCACATGAACTCAAATTATCAACGACAATCATGGAAAAGTCAAGAATGGAGTTCTTGGGTTGGAAAATCTCTTGGAGCAGGCTAATGCAAAATTTGAATTTGGTAGGTACTGTTTGGTTAGCCCATCGTGTGGGTTTGGTATATGCTATCCTATTAAAATATCTCCTAATTTAGTTTCTTTCAAGCAATTGAAATGAGATAACATAATTATTTGTGTATTCTTTTGTTGGTGTAGCTGGTTGCTTGAACTTCAGTATTACCAAGTACCATGAATGTTGAATTTGGGAGTTTTTTTCTATCTACTATTGAATTTGAACTTTGGTTTGTGATTTCCATAGTCAAATGACATGGAAATTACTTAATGGATTGTGTAATTTTGACTTTTATATATGTTTGTTGTTGACTTGACTAGTTGTAGAAATGGATTTTGTATTATAATTTGGGCTCTTAAATATGTTTTGTGTCTTGTGCTTGGTTTTGAACTTAAATTTGTATTGGACTTGGAATTTAAACTATGCTTGTCTATTTTCATTGTAGATTTAAATTTTTATTAAATTTAGATTTTGAATTTTATTTAGTTTACATAATAGTTTTAAAATATAGCACTTATGTAATCGTTAAATCATCTCTAACTTAGATTCTTTTGCAATTTTAAAATGCTTAAAAATTGATTACAATGATCCTAATTTTTTTTATCCGTGCTATTTTTTTGTATATGAAGATTTAAAACAAAAATCAGTTTGAACGGTTTAAACCGACCAAACCGTGGATTGAAACAGTCAGTTTTTATGTACTCTTAAAATGGTCGGTCAATTTTTTGTTCAAAAGTGTTCAAATCGAAAACCGAAATCTAGATTTTTAAAGAGTAAAAAACACTGACCACACCAACCGATGCTCACCCCTAGCAGTCGCGGACCAAGTCAAAATCCCTAATAAGGTGTGTGATAGAATTAGATGATGCATGCATGTGTGCTATGTTGATTTTTTTAGTAGAAATCCAAAGTTTCGTTAGGTATGTGCATATCTTCTTGTTGTCTTGTTGATGGGGCACAACTTTTATGGACTACTTTGTTAAAAAAGATTGCATATTTTTTTTATTTCAGAAAGCGTACTTAAGTGTAGGCTTTTGAAACACTTAAAAATGTTTTCTAAAGTGGTAGTAATGGCACTTACAAAATCTATACTCAACCTAATATTAGAATCCTGGTAGTTTGCATCTAAATATTTGTATTTTTTTTTAACAGGCTATGCTTACATTTAGGAGAAAATATTTGGTAGTTCTATAGTAGACATACTGAATATGAAGCACATAATACAATTTTGTTAAATTCATTATGGTTTGTGAGTTATGAATTATCTAACTTAGATGCTCAAAATTGTTTGATGCCAAGATGGTGTTCTTACAGTGCCTTTCTAAGGGCCAAACCTTAGGTTATTGTTTAAATTTTCAAGCAAGACTTTTAGAATTTTATTATATAGGAAGAGCACTTGATTTTAGCATTTTGAAACACTCAAAAAAGTTATGTCTAGGAAAAGGAATAAGCTTTTTTTTATTAATGTGCAAGCTGGAGTGAAAAACTGACAGCTAGATGAGTGCATGTTTGAAAAATGTTTTAGCAAGTTTAAAATCAACATTTTTAGTTGGTTTTAATTATGTAGAATATTTTTATATTAATTAAAAGACATTCAAGAGTTGACTAAGAAATACCTCATAGATCGTAAGTTTTCTTTTTCTAAATAGGATGTAAAATCAAGCTATGTTTTGGACGAATTTGGATTTTATACATTAAGTCATAGTTCACTGGTCAAGTCATGTTTTTCTTAAAGTAAATAGAAGATAACTTTCTATAAATTAAGAGTTAATATTTAAGTTGCTTAAAATATAATGAAGTTTTATATTTTACTGAAAAATCTTAATATAGTACTCTTTTGTGAGTTAGAAATTTTTCACAAAAATAATTATAACTTAGGACTAAAATTTGTTTATATGAGAAAATAAAATATTTTTGGATAATAAAACTTATGGGTTTCTTAATTTACTGAAAATAGACCTTTTTAATTTAAAAAATTAGTAACATAAAAATCTATTTTTCAATCTTGGAAAAAAAAGGTTCTGATTGCCCAAACTTTTGTAACGCACCACAAAAAATGGAACTTTTCTAAAAAAAATAAGATAATTACATTTGTTTTTAATGATTCAAACTTTGTAATTCTAATTTCAAAACCTTTTCCATTACAATTTTAATAATTCGAGAGATAACTATTAATACTTTAATTTTATAAGGTAAATAAGAAAGCGGTAATGAAAGTTTTCTTTAGGGTTAAGAATATAGTCTCTTTAAGCATTTGGGAATTTATTTTCAAATTTTCGATACCATTATATGTAGGAAAGTTTTTCCGAATAATGTGATAAGGCCGTAAATTTCAAGGGTTTTGTTTAACCATTTAGATTTAAGAGCAAATATTTTTAGAGTGTTGAAAATTAGTTAAGTTCAGTTCTTTTCTAATTGTTTAATTCAAAGACATAAACTTAATTAACCGAACCCTATAATTAATCCAAGTCAATGTATGAATTCCATTACAGTGTTATTTGCACGGGAAAGTGCATTTCTTGACTGAGGAATCCCGCTTCTCCGCTAAGGACAACTGGTAATACATCTTATGAGTGTTTGGCTACAACATGATATGACTAGTTTTAACTTAAGACTTAAGTATATAGTTGAAAACTAGTTCTAGAAGGTTACATAAGACCGTTTTCCTAAGGAGGTTCATATACTCATAAGTAAGGTAAGTATTTATGATTATGACACTCGGCTAGCAACCGATATTAAGTAAGTAAGAAATGGGTAGGTCCCGATAAGTAAGTAAGCAAGCATCAGACACCTTCGATGACTTTGTAAGTAAGCTTTCTTGGCCACCATTATAACTAAGACGTCTGTTTTAACACCCTTGACATAAGTGTCCAGTTAAACTCCAGGACATGTAAGTAAGTTGTCCAGTTTAACAACTGCGACATAAGAGTTTGGTTAAACTCTGTGACAGGTAAGTAAGACGTCTGGTTTAACACTTGCGACATATGAGTTTGGTTAAACTCTATGACACATATGTAAGATGATTCCAGAATCAAGCCATGAAGATTATAATATTATGTTGAATTCTCCTAGGAATCTTAGTAACTGGTGTATTTTTAGTATATACCCGTGTTTGTCCTGAGTAAGTTAAGTAAGCTAAGTTAAGTAATTTTAGTAAATCAAGTAAGTTAAGTACGATAAGATGATAAGTATGATGTGTATGATATGCATGCGTAAGTATGATAAGAAGATAAGTATGATATGTATGTTAAGTATGATAGGTGGGTTATGAGTTAAGATCATATGTATCTGTACACTTGCGCTGGGATTTTCTGCGTGTAGGTGTCATTATGTTACGACTCTGGTTATTGGTCATGACCATAAGTTTGCCAGGACGTTCACGCGTTCTTGAAATTGTATGTTAGGGTTCAGATTCTCTAGAACCCTATTTACGATTGAATATATGTATGATTATTATTAGGGTTTCCATGTTTGTCTTCTTTAGGCTATGTATGTGAAGTTGTACTTACGAAGTGTTTCGCTTACCTAGTTGATTCATGTTTTTAGGTAAGAAAAAAGAAAAGACGAATCAGTGAGCATCGGAGTCTATCATGCGGAATGTACATGTGGCCCGACTGTGGAAGTCGCTACACTTTGGTCAAGTTTTATTTTGTTTAAAAACTTTATGTTGTTTATGTTATAGTTGTTTGAAGGTTTCAAATGTTGTAATCTTTTTTTAAGCATGCACGTGCTTCTAAACTTAGTAAGTATTTAATAGTATTTTTTGTATGGATTTTCAGGCCTTTTAGTTAACAAAAGTAAGATGTTTTCCACAAACGATGTATGGTTTTTGCAATTATGTTAACAATTTTTACTGGGACATTACATGGGAAATATATGAGCAATCAGGTAGATGTGTGTGAGATACTACCGGTCCTATCACTAGGAATTCTATTACAAAGGTATTTGCATTACGTTGCTTATGGGAAGCGACGTATCGCTCGGGATGCAAAACCCTAGACATGCGATGCATCACCTACATGTAGGCGACCATCGCCTATGTGCAAGCGACGCATCGCCTGGGCAGTTTGTACATGACCGTACAGTTACGTGATTTTTGCTCTAAAACTTATTTTAACATGCTCTAATATCATTGGTAAATACTAATGACAGTTCCTATACTATTTATGAGGTTCATTGGAGACTTTGGTGAACTGATCACTCTCTAGTCTCTCTCTCTCTATAACTCACAAATGTTGCTAGTTTTCTCCACAATCTTAATCAAGAAAGCTTGACTTGTTTGAAGATTAAGGCTTGTAAATCCCAATCTCATTCCAACTTGTAGTAGCTTCAGAAATCTCTAAGTGGAGGCTAGGAATAGAGATTTTTGAACAACAAATTCAATTTATGTTAAGCCGTTTTTCATCTCCATTGATTCACATAAAATCATAGTCTTTATGATTTTTTTGTAACTAAGAGTTTCTCTCCAAAGGTCCACTTTATCTTTTGATCTTATTTGTGTTATTCTTCTATTGTGAAATAGGTTATCTTGAGTTTTGATTGATTTGAATTAAAACATTCAAATTGTGTGTTAAGCAATATCCCAATATTAAGCAGTCTTCACAAACTTCTGAAGAGGAAGAAGAGATAAAATGAATTCCTTATGCATATGCAGTTGGAAGTCTAATGTATGCAATGTTCTTCACTAGATTGGATATCTGCTATGTAGTGCGAGTGGTGAGAAAGTACTAGTCTAACCTTGGAAGGGAACATTGGGTGGCAGCGAAACACATACTTAAGTATATTCGAGGAACAAGAGACTATATGCTAGTTTATTCGGGTGGATCTTTGAACCTGATAGGCTACACCGATTTAGACTTTCAGACTGATGTTGATGACATGAAGTCTACTTCTGAAATTGTGTTTACTCTTGGGGTGGAGCTATAATATGGAAAATCGTTAATCAATCAACGATTTCAGATTCCACCATGGAGGCAGAGTACATAGTTGAGTCTGAGGAGACTAAGGAAATAGTCTTGCTGATTAAGTTTTATACGAATCTTGGTATTATTCCAGAATTGGATAGGCCACTCATGATGTATTGTGACAACAATGGGATGATAGCCAATTCGAAAGAACCTCGAAGCCACAAGAGAGGAAAGCATATAGAGAGAAAGTAACACATCATTAGATGATATGTGGCGATGGACAATATAAAGGTCATCAAGATAGCTTATGAAAAAAATCTTGCATATCCTTTCACGAAGACATTGGAAGACAACACATTTATGAAACACGTAGAGGGAATGATTTTGAGAGAAATGTCACTTTTTATAAAAGTGAAAGTGCGAGTTTGTTGGGTTTTATGCCCTTATAAAATAACATTTCTTATGTAACTCATTTGATTATCAATAAAGAAGTAGAAATCGATTTTTTTGTTTATTGATTACATTGCTTGCTTGTTTTATTACATGATTAATTTATTAATATAAACATCTATAAAATCCCAAACATATAGACAGTTACACTTATAATGACTAGGTCACAGTGGATTATAAATGTAATTATATGTTCAAAATAATTAGTCCTAGATTAAATTAGTGCACATGATTTACACTGATTTGTTAATCTACGATAAGTTTTACTTACACAATGGTATGATATCTTATCCAAGACATTGACAAAGTAGATAAGATCGAATGTATTATGTTAAATTGACCTAGGACCAAGACATTGATTATTTATAGATAGGTAAGTATCATTATTATCGAATCAAATTAATATCACAATGTTAACCATAGGTCAAGCCGATCTTAATTATGAGTGATGATATTTCTATTAATTATGTTATCTGAATATTTTGACTTGCTCGTTAAAAGCTTACCCTACGACATAACCTATATTTACATCTTTGTGGATCATTAGTGTAATTGAATGAGAGTATCCATTATAGATATGAAATATATAGCTTCTGTATATGAAGTGAAAATATGATTTCCTTAATAGCTTAGTTCAAGTTGTTAAATAATTGAGATCTCATTTTTGTGATTATGTAGCGCAGCAATTTTTTTAATTTACTTATTTATTATTATAATAATCATTTTATTATGTGTTTGGTTATTTGCAAATATAATTATTTAAATGTTAAGTGTTTAATTGTTTAATTGATTTTTAGTTATTTTTGTAATGACCCAACTATCTATGAGACTTAGGTCATTAAACCTACTAGACATAACTACAACTTTGAAAAGAACATACATAATAAAATTCATAACTTTATTGAAAATTTGGAAAATAATATTTGTAATACATAAATGAGCTCATTGTTTTAAAATAAAACATAACTTTTAATAAAAAAATTTACAAAGCTAAATGCGGAAAAATACATAAAAACGTAATTTAAAGAGACTAAAAAAAAATGTTGTCCTCGAATCGACACGCAACCCATCCACTCCATTCACCTACATACACACACCAAGCTTCCAAGAATCCTTCCGCCATTGCATCTATTTTCCTGCATCACACTAAAAAGAAAAGGAGTGAGCCTTTAGAAAACTTGATCTCCGACTTTGAATTCCATATCACGCCGCTTGGCATCTGCATAACTTTTATAATGGCTTTGAGCAACAAGCATACACTTTCTAATCAGCGCTACTACATCCTGAGCTCCTCTAACAAGTTTAGGTCCAAGTAGTTGCCTTTCTCCTACCTCGTCCTAATGCAACGGCGATCGACCCTTCTTCCATAAAGTATCTTGTAGGGTGCCATTCTGATTGTTGACTGGTAGTTATTGTTGTAGGAGAATTCTATCAGTGGCAAATACTTACTCCAAGATCTCGATGTAAACACCGATCCTCTATCGAATACTATTGTCTTAGAGATTCTATGCAGTCGTACTATTTCTTGGACTTAAATGTCTGCGTATTGATCTGCTGTGTACGAAGTCTTAACAAACAGGAAATTAACTGACTTGGCTAATCTATCTATTACTATCCAAGCCAAATCATGCTGCTTACTTGATCGTGGCAAACCCGTCATGAAATCTATGGCTATATCATCCCATTTCCATTTTGGAATGCTAAGTGGTTGCAATAAGCCTACAGGTCGCTGATGTTTTGCTTTCACTTGCTGGCATACCAAGCATTTAGACACATACTCCGCTATATCTTTCTTCATTCCTAGCCACCAATATAACACTTTAAGGTCGTGAGTCATCTTGGTTGACCCTGGGTGAACTCAGTATGGTGTATTGTGCACTTCTTCTAAAATTTTCATCTTAATCCCTTGATCATTTGGCACGCATACCCAATCCTTATATCTTAATAACCCTTGACTTGATATTGAGAAATTCGTGGCCTTCCCTTTTCTAACTGCATCCACATGTGTTACTAACGTGTCATCATGCAATTGCCCATTCCGTATATCTTCTAACAGGCTTGACTGGATGGCCCAGTTCATCAGGTTACCAATGACTACTTCTATTCCATAATTGATCAGCTCCTGCTGTAGCGACTTTTCTATTCCAGCTAATGATGCTAGACTTCCGTAATTCTTCCTACTTAGCGCATCAACAACTACATTTGCCTTGAGGCGTAGGCTATCACCTTATCATTCTGCATCAGCACACAACCCAATCCTTGCTTCGACACATCGCAATAGACTACAAACTTATCATTGGGTGTCGATACATAAAGAACTTGTGCCGAGCATAGCTTATCCTTAAGCAACTGGAAGCTCTCTTCACACTTATCCGTCCAGTTGAACCTTTGTTGTTTTCGGGTCAGGTTGGTAAACGGAGTGGCTATCGTAGAAAATCCCTCTACGAACCTCCAATAATAACCTGCTAGTCCCAGAAAACTTCTTACCTCTGACGCATTCTTTGGCCTTGGCCAATCCTTCATAACCTCTATCTTAGATGGGTCTACAACAACTCCTTCTTTGGATACTATGTGCCCGAGGAACGCTACTTGCGACAGCCGAAATTCGCACTTTGTAAACTTGGCGTAAAGTAACAAGGTCATCCTTAAATGTTCATCGTGATCAACTTCATCCTTTATGTACACCAAGATATCATCAATGAATACTACGATGAATTTGTCCAAAAAACCCTATTCATTAATCCATAAACACGGCTGGAGCATTGGTAAGACCAAAAGACATAACCAGAAACTCGTAATGTCCATAACAAGTTCTAAAAGTCATCTTGGGATTATCCTCTTCCTGTACTTTGAGCTGTGATACCCGATCCGTAGATCAATATTTAAAAACACGGTTGCCCCTCAGAGTTGATCAAACAAGTCGTCATGTTGGGGTAGCGGGTACTTATTATTAATTGTCACCTCATTCAGCTCGCGATAATCTATACACATATACATACTTCCATCCTTTTTCTTCACAAATAGAACCGGTGCTCCCAATTGCGAATGTCTCGGTGCCCGGTAGTAGTTCGATTGTGAAGTCTATCTCCCGTGTCGGCGGCAATCCTGCTAGTTGCCAGGAAATACCTCTGGGAGTTCCTTTACAATGTGGAAGTCTCCAACTTTTAGTGGTGTTTCCTTTACCACATCCGTAACGTTGGATAAGAATGTGTGACATCCTTTTTCTATCATCCTCTGAGCTTTGAGAGATGAAATAAGTGGCGTATGTAGTCCTAAAACTTTTCCCATATAGCATCGTTTCTGACTGTCATGAGTCTTGAACATCACTTGCTTACATCTGCTATCGATGGTTGCGCCATGCCTTGCTAGCCAGTCCATTCCTAATATCATGTCAAAATCTTTAATCTCCAGTTCTATCAGGTCTCCTTCTAGTTCTACGTCCTCAATTTTGATTGGTACGCCTCGTACTATCCGTGATGATAGGACTACTTCACCCGAAGGCAACTATGGCACAAACTTAGTTCTACAAGGTTTGTCTAATTTCTCTATCATTTCTAACGAGATATACGAGTATATTGTTCCCGAATAAACAATACTAGAACATATACTATCGAGGATGGGAATCTGACCTGTGACCACTTTATTACTATCAGGGGCTTCTCCCTGGGTTAAGACAAAGACTTTGGCAGGAACCATCTTGCTGTCCCTTTCTCCTCTGGCTTGAGCTGTGGACATTCCTTCTTTTGGTGACCTTCTTGACCACATTTGAAGCATCCTTTGGTGTTTGTACAGCACTCACCAGGATGTTTCTTTTGGCACTTAGCACATTGCGGGTATTCTACATAACCCGGCCTATTATCTCCATTGTTCGTTCATGCTCTTTTATCGTTATCAGACTGCTTATTGTTAGGATGCCTTCTTTTATGACCATTACTATTGTTGTTGCTAGACTGATGGTTATTGTGGTTGTTGTTCCGACCATTCTGAGGTTGACTCTGCTATTTAGGCTCAGGTTTACTAGCTTCCTCTTTACTAACATTCGCCTGAAGCCTTTTCTACTTCTATAATTGTTTCTAAAGAATCGGCGTAAGTAGTGGTTCCAGGGTTTGCTAGCTTAACCCCTAACTCAATCTTTGGTCGAAGTCCTCTAACAAACTTGGTCACCCTCAGAAAGTTAGTTGGAACCAACTCTGGTGCAAACCTGGCTAATCTGTCGAATTGTCGAGCATACTTTGCTACCATCAAGTTGCCCTGCTTTAGACTAAAGAACTCCTCGACCCTTGTGGCGATGACTGCCGAGTTGTAGTACTTTTTATGGAACAGCTCCATAAATCTGGTCCATGTCATGGTGGCGACGTCGTGAGTATGCTGAACTAAGTCCCACCATATTCTAGCATCCTTCTTAAGCAGAGACGAAACACAGGATATGCAGTTCGCGTTGCTGAGATTCATACGTGCTAGGATCGGCTTTACATTTCTGAGCCATTCTTCTGCCTGAAGGGGTCTGTTGTCCCTTCAAAGCTTGGAGCGTGTTGCTTACGAAACTGCTCGTAGATTGGCTTTATGCACTGAGCCGGGTATGGCACATAGTTCACCATTGGCCATCCCCCATAAGGACCTACTTGATGGGGTACTTGAGCCATTTGATGAGGCTGAGTCTGTTGTCGTTGTTTCCATAGTAATTCCCCCACTTGTTGTTGTAGTCTTGCAATTTCTGTAGTGTTGTCATCCGACGGCGGCTGCGCTCTTTCATTAGCAGCAGTAGTGGTAGCACGCACTTCTTTTCTGCGAACTGGAGGGGCTTCATTGCTCTCAGGAGCAGCGTGGAGGCATTGACATTCACACGTGCAGACCTTCTGAGCGACATCTTCAGCAAAAGTTCTAACAGTCGAGAACATGTTAGAACTTACCCTAATAGACTCTAAGGAAAAGCTTAATCTAAGCAAACATAACTCGGACCTATTAATTTATGACTTCTTATGAAAAAAAATATGTGAGCCTTCTTTATAATTAGGGTGTGTTTCTAAGCTTTAAAAAAAATAAGCCATCTTTATTATTTTCTAAGTGTGTTTCTAATTATCCTATATGACTTAATTCTCAGGCTCAAAACTCATCGTTGTTCCAAAGTTAACCATACTAAGGGAGGGCTGGGATCAGTAATATTGTTCCCACTACTATGGCCCCTTATCTCTAAATATAGAACCTGGTCCATTGATTTGTATTCACCCTCACTGAACTTGGTCAAAATTTATTATTTATTATGATTGAAAAAAAAATCAAACTCATACATGTCATTCAAAAATAACAATGATATCTATTTGGAAAAATATTTTCACTAAGTACAATCATAAATGAAAAATAAAACAATAAACAAACAAATAACAATAAACTAACATAAAAAAAATCAGGCTATTAAAATAAACGTAAACATAATAAACATAAACATGATAACTATAACATAAACACTTACATTGGTAGTTAGATTCGGAGCTTGAGCGTGTGTATCAAGGAAAACTTCATGGATATGAACCGTTGCTCTGATACCAACTGTAACAACCCAACTATCTATGAGACTTAGGACATTAAACCTACTGGTCATAACTACAACTTTGAAAAGAACATACATAATAAAATTCATAACTTTATTGAAACTTTGGAAAATAATACTTGTAATACATAAATGAGCTCATTGTTTTAAAATAAAACATAACTTTTAATAAAATTATTTACAAAGCTAAATGCGGAAAAATACATAGAAACGTAATTTAAAGAGACTAAAAAAAAAATTGTCCTCGAATCGACACACAGCCCATCCACTCCATTCACCTTCATACACACACCAAGCTTCCAAGAATCCTTCTGCCATTGCATCTATTTTCCTGCATCACACTAAAAAGAAAAGGAGTGAGCCTAATGCCCAGCAAGGAAAAACTAACAACCTAAATCATATACATAAAATTATATCATAACATATGCTAAAAACATATCATAAACATATACTATAAGTGTTGACCCAAGATTTGGCCAACTGACACGGAGTCGAAACGTGATTGATATGAACGAATGTATAGAGAAGAACGTAATGACAAAAGTAAAGAAAACACAGCAATTTATAGTGGTTCGGCCCCAAGATCTGGTAATGACCTACGTCCACTTAGACTGATATTGATATAAGAATCAGAAGGGTGATCAAAGAACCAGGGTTCAATGAGTTTCACTAACCTCTGAAGAACAATACATATTTACTTGGAGAATTACTATAGTTTCGAATGATTCAAAAGCAAAAAGTCCCTTCCTTTGAGCTATCTCTTGCTATTTATAGGCTCAAGGAGGGTTACAAAAGATTGTTACAGATATTCTTTCCTGAATAATCGGATACCCAGAAGATTGTATGAGATTGTTGACGCGGTTCTTCGCCAACAGGTAATTAAGAGAAGAAGAGAAAGGGATTAGTGCAGAATATAGAATCGTCACAGATATAGAATCTTAGAGAATGAACTAGGTGACTCAGGACACGTTTTTAAGTGGTTCGAAGGTTAAAATCCCTCTACTCCACTAGTCAATATTATTGATATATTCTGGGTATTTGGTTACAAAGCATATATCTCTTCAGATACTATTTTTCCCAACCCCTATCAACTCCCAGCTTCTCCATATTTATAGGAGAAGGCACCTGGAAGTTGGTAAGGAGGTCATCCCATGACCTTATTATTTGTCATATCAACTCTGTGACATTCATGATTAATTCCTAAACCTGACACATAAGTATGGTCAAATCGATGGGTAAGGAGATAATGGGCCGCACGGCCCAACCCAGCCGTGGATATCTGAACACGCACGTTCCTGCTGCGTGTCCGAGAAGTCAGGGAGATATCGGACATGTGATGTCAGATATATGCACGTTTATCTTGCGTGTGTTGACTTTACAGAGGGTCAGAGCTCCATACATAGCTCATGCCACGAGCTACTCCCTTGACCCGACCTTCGGCCTTCGGATTCCTTCACCCAGTCCTGGGCAACCTTGGCGAGTCCTCAGGGATTGCTCAAGCTAATAAGGTACGACCTCGAAACGGGAGCTCCGGTCTTGGGGATGTTAATGGGCTAATCGTGATTAGTCCGTAGCTCGGCCTGATAACCAGCCCGTGGGAAAACCAGGGCGTACATCTGCCCCCCAAGCTCCTCCTCGTGGTACATGACGTCGTATATAAGACCACAGTAGGGGCTTTTAGACTTCCCCATAAACTCTTCGCATTCCACTCTTTACGCAGGCGTCTGATACGTGGAACATCGTGGGTGGTGGGGGTACGTCTTACGAGAACCACATTTAATGGCCTAGCCTATGCCCAGCCATCGTTTCGTATTTCGAGTGGAAGGCCTCGGATCTCTCACAAGGGCCACCCAAGAGTCTTCTACACATGATCCTTCACGTATATAAAAAGGGGGTGGCCACCCCACGCACGGGCCACCCTTTCATTCAAAATTTTCCAAATCTCCTTTTCTCTTCCTTCTCCATATTTCAGAAGAACGAAACTCTCAACCCTGTTGCTGCCATTTTCATCGTTCACGAAGCTTAGGCGCACGGATTTCTCCGAAGCTTTGGAAGCCACTACACCGACGAAGCTCCTACCAACGCAACGCCCTCGTCTACCTCCCAGCCATACACTGTAAGTTTCCTGACCCTGTTCATTTTGAAAACATGCTACTGTAGCTTAGGAAATTTTTTTCACTGTAGCCGCATGCAAGGGTTTTCTGGGTTGTGTGGATATGGAGGGGGACAGCCCTTTTTTGGTTAGGGCACATTTGTTGTAAGAAATCGCTTTAGAGTATGGGTTTCAGGGTGCTTTTTCTGGACAAATTTCTGGGTAGGAGTTTTGGGAATTTTTTGGGTGCAAAACCAGGTAGCTTAGGGAACACGCCTCATAAGCGGTTTTGTAATTTTCTGCCTATTGCAACTTTCCCCCCAAGGAAAATTCTATTATGAACTCCCTGACACGCGAATTCCGAGTAATCTGGGATCTGTTCGGAGCATACGCGCGTGTTCACTGAACCACGTGGTTCCACTCTCCACGAGCTGGGCTTACCTCAGCTCGTGCAAATAATAATTGTTTCTCCCTCCTGTTTGGGTCGCCTTTTCTAAAGTGTTTTCTTTTTTTCGCTAGGCGACTAGATGGCTCCAAAAAAGAACCTCCCTCAGAAGAACGTTGGAAGCTCGGCCTCCCAGCAGGAAAAAGGAAAGGCGGTGATCGAGCTGCCCAGCCACCCAAATGACTTCAAGGACCATTTCTTCATGTCAACTGGGTTCCGGAACTGCGACCACCACTATTTCAATCATCCTCGTAAGTAATCCCTGATCTTAGCTCGCCTTTTAAATGTTATTTTATTTTAGCTCCTCCCGTATTCCATTCTGATTCCAGCTAATCCTGCAGCCATCTACGCGAGGACCGAAAAGTCTGTGACCCTCGGGGGCCAATATGAAACACTGGCGGGCTTGCTCCCCAGTGAGAAGGACTATCGCGTGCTCGTGACAGACGAGACGATGGTGTTCTGCAAACTGATCTTCCCAAACCAGACCCTGAACTTGAAAAGGCCCCGGGGGCCACCCCCAGCCCGTGACAACAGACCTATCATCGTGGAGGAGGTCGCGGTAGAGGAAGACGAGGAGGATGAGGCGGCCGAAGTTCCGCTCGTGAGGAACAGGAAGAGGACCTTGGAGGTCGCCCAGAGGATGGGCGAGGAGAGGGTCTGATCCGGAGCAGCCGCAGGTCCTTCTGGCCAAGGTAACCCTTACTTGTTTAAGAGTCTAGATAGGGCCACTGCAGACCCCCAGCTGGTTAGGTTCAATCCTAGGTAGATCGTCAATCGTCACCGAAGGGATCCGGACCTGAACACACTCCTGCTCCATTGTGTTGACCGGCTCGTGCTAGATCACCAAGAAAGCCGACCTAGGGGTACCGTAGTGGTAGATAACACCCTAGCTTTTAGGTCGATCTTATTCGAGGAGTATGGGACCAACCTACGCACATGGCCATCACTCCAGAGGGGTAACTATGCTCCGGGGCTTAGGCAGTATGTAGAAGAGTCTAGCCCTGAGTCAGAACCGGACCTAGAACCTGCGCCAGCTCGTGAAATAATCGTCTTAGGTTCTTCCAGCTCGGGGGGTAGGGCTCCCTCAGTATTCATATGCTCTTTTAGCTTTAACCTTTTGTCTTTATCTTTGTATGATTGCTAACTTGTAATAACCATGTATATTTTTGTTTTGTTTGACAGAAGAGATGTCTCAGCCCGAGGATAGCTTGCGGGGCATAGTCTTCGGGGGGAACCCCCCAGCCGGGCCAAGAGCGAAAAGGCTCCGGGGTTCCAAGAGCTCTGCCGGGGTCTCCACTAAATCTCCTGCAAAGGAGAAGGAGAAAGCCCCGCCAGCCCAGGATGCGGGAGCGATTCTTCTTGCTGCCGGAGCAGGCCAAATGCCTCCGCCACCTCAGCGAACTCCAACCGTCACCCAAGACGCAGGGATGGAGCTCGGGACTTCGCCTGTGGTGGCCTCCGATGTACGCATCCCGGTCAATCCCCAGGACCTGGAGAAGATCCCAGAGGTCTTTCAGGGAACGGTGTACGAATCGGCGAGCTATGCCGTTAACCATATCTACAAGTTCACTGAGAAAGAACTCCGGACTATTGAGACGATGAGCCCGGTTGACGTCATGGACTCTTCCATGAGCATGACCCTAACGGTAAGCTGCCCTATTCTTTTAAAGCTTTTACCATTACACTTTGCCTAATTTTTTCTCTGAGCCGGTTTATCTTTCATTCCTCGCAGGGTGTCGTCGCCCTTCACCGAAGCATCATCAGGGCCAGGACTCAGCTTGGTGACATGAGGACCGAGCACCAGGCCACCCTTCAGGAGGTTAAGGCGGCCAAGGATGCCCTGACGACCTCGAAGGGCGAGTTGGAGAGGGCCCAGGTCGACCTGGAGAAGACCCGTTCGAAGGTCCAGGAGCTCGAGACATCCCTTGCCACCTCGCAGGTGGACCTTGAGGCAGCGAGGACAAAAGTCCAGGCCGCCCAGGCCGCCCTGGAGGAAGGGAAGACCATCTCGGAGCAGTCCATGCAGGATCTGTTCTACCACTGTTGGCTCCATAATCCGGAGGCTGACTTCTCTTTCATGCCACCGAATTTCTGGGCGCGCTTGTTGGTGAAGTTCCAAGCTCGCCTCGACAAAGAGGCGCCACCTTCGGAGACTGGGGAAGCCTCTGGTGCGGCGAAGCAAGATGAAACGGCGACCTCCAAAGGGCCGACTGACGGAGCTTAGGGCGCTCTTCTCTTTTTCTCTTTTTATATTTTGAAGTATTTTTTGTAACTTTTGCATGAGGTGTCCTTACCTCGAGACAATTTGCCTTGCTCTTTTAACTCATATTTTTTTTTCATGCTTTCGGCTACAATATATATATCCTTTTTTTTTTATATATAAACTTAGTTTGTGTTAATTTTTATCCATATCTCGAATTCTTTAAGAAGAACAACGATAAATAGATTTAAATTAACTTCCAAGTTTTATGACCTAGTTAAAACCAGGAACTTATTTTAAAAACTTAGTTTGGGTTAACTTTTATCCATATCTCGAGTTCTTTAAGAAGAAACACGATCAATAAATTTAAGTTAACTTCCAAGTGTAACGACCCAAATTCGCTATTAAGGCTTAAGGGCCTTGAGTAGTGTGCCTGGAGGGCATAATGGGATTCTGTGTGTGACTTTAATGAGTTTAATGCACGTTATATGACTATTTGATTATTTGTGATGCATAACTATGTGAATTAGTATGCATGTAGACCTGATTGAACATATTTGTAATTTGGCCATTTTGGGCATGACTGTGTTGATATCTGTGATCTATGACTCGAGACGATCCTAGAATGAGTGGGTTAGCGGAAAAGACAAAGCGGGAATCTGTACCCGGCTTGGGTTAAGCCTGGGGAGTTTAAATGAGAATTTGGAAATATATTGAGGTTAATCTTGATGATGAGGAATGTATATTTGATGATTAATCAGGTATTGGGTAGCGAACGGGAATTATTAGGAACACTTGAGGAATTAGTGGGAATTTGGGTAATATGACTAAAATGCCCCTTTATGGACATAAAGGTTTAGAATTAGTAAGGGAGGGCATTTTGGTCTTTAGGCTTGTAAGAGATGAATTAAGGGGGGGCTTTATACTTAGTGGATTTTGTAGAAAAGAGTATAGGCTGAAAAGAAAGAAAGAAGGAAGAGAAAAGAAAAGAGGGAAAACAGAAGGGTTTGGCTTTAAAGAACGGTTTGTGGCTCTCCAAACCAAATTCCATCATTTTTCTTGGAATCAAGCTCAGTGGAGAGCTAGGGTAGGCTGAGCATCAAGGATCCTAAGCAAGACTTGAGGATTTACAAGGGATTAGCAAGATCACATCAGAAATTTGAGGTAAGTTCTTGGAGATTTCTGTTTTAGGGCTTGACTGGTTTGGATTGTGCTTTTGAGCTAAATGGATGGGATTTTTGGGGAAATCAGGTCAAGGTTGTGAAGGAGCAAGCTAAGGAGGTCTAGGGTTCAATTCAAGGTCGAAATTCCACCCACGGTATGATTTCTAAGACCCTATCTTTGTTGTTTGAGTGAATCTCTGGTTTTTGGGTTCATTGTGTTAGATTTTGAGTTTTGGGTTGCTTGAGCTTGGGATTGAGTTCTTGGGATGCTTGGGATGAGTGTGAGGTGTGGATATGTGTGTTTTTGGGTTTGGAAAAGGTTTGGTCAAGTTTGGGGTTGAAATGGTTGAAGAAAATCGCAAGAAGCGATTTTTGGTTTTGGTCTGGCTGCAACTAGCGCTACAGCGCTAGTCAGGGGGCGCTATAGCGCTAGCCCCTGTTCTGGTGGGGTGGTTCTGCTTGTAGCGCTACAGCGCCCTCTTTAGAGCGCTGTAGCACTGCACTGTTCACAGAGGGGATTTTTGGGCTTTTGTGAAGGGATTTTTACCTAGGGTTCGGGGCTCGATTCCGCCACTTTGTTTTAGGGATCTTGGACTCCCCAGGGGTTCGGGATTGGTCCCGAGGCTAGGTTTTGGACTCGAGGTTTCGTAATGACTTTAACTTATGGATTTTGCTTAGGTAAGCGCTAGGGCTCGAGTAAGATCGTGCTCAAGGAGTCAGGTTGATCAAGGCCATCGAATTTAAAGGTAAGAAAACCGTAACACCCGGGATTAGGGCATGGGCCCACAGTGTTATTGCAGAGCATGGCCCTAGATTGTTTTACTTGCAAATGTATGACCTTGAATGAATTATTATATGTTTGAATGATTATTTTGAAATGTATTATGCGTGCCATTATAATGAAATGAACGGCTGAGGCCGAGAGTGGCAAAGGTCGGGTACGGCCTTGGGGCCGGAAGTAACACTCAGCACATGGGATGATATAGCCAGGGTGGGACCCAAGGGATACATGAGTTATCCTTACGGTGAGGACCGAGACCCCAGGCTTTGGTAAGGCCTCTGGGGCGGCATGGCCGTGCTTGTTTAGTCTGATGGTTTTCCTGTTTATCAGTGGATTATGTCAGCTATATTATTTGCATATGTTATGTACTATTTGGGTTTTCTTGCTGGGCTTCGGCTCACGGGTGCTCTGTGTGGTAGGTAAAAGCAAGGAGTCAGTCAACCGGCCATGAGTATGGAGAGCGTGGGGGCGGCGCGTACATGTTTGGCCTGCCCGACTGCTTTGGTTGGGGGCATTTTGTATATGGCTGTATTAACTCATTCTTTTGATAGTTAACCGGGTGTAAATCCATTTTTGAGTTGTAAATATTTTGTAAACCTTATTTTGGGATCCCAGATGTTTGATACTTAACGTTTTCAATGAAACTATACATTTTCAAAGAGTATAGCCTTAGATTCTGGTTTATTCACACTTTTGGTTTTAGAAACCGCGTAGAGTCAGTCCAAAAGCAAGATTTCTATTTTAAACTCACTAAGTAACGGCTTTAAGGTAGTAGGGCATTACACCAAGTTTTTATGACCTAGTTAAAACCAGGAACTTATTTTGAAAACTTAGTTCGTGTTAACTTTTATCCATATCTCGAGTTCTTTAAGAAGAAACACGATCAATAAATTTAAGTTAACTTCCAAGTTTTTACGACCTAGTTAAAACCAGGAACTTATTTTGAAAACTTAGTTCGTGTTAACTTTTATCCATATCTCGAGTTCTTTAAGAAGAAACACGATCAATAAATTTAAGTTAACTTCCAAGTTTTTACGACCTAGTTAAAACCAGGAACTTATTTTGAAAACTTAGTTCGGGTTAACTTTTATCCATATCTCGAGTTCTTTAAAAAGAGCAACGATCCATAGATAAAAATCAACATCTAAGTCATTAAGGAGACCTGGTTATATCCAGGTACCATATGCCCCCTAAGTAACTGGGAAAGGGTCTTTCGTGGTTACTTTAAGATTACAATTGCAAATGTGCGTAAAAAGCTAATTTTTATTAATATATAGAAAGTGGCCTTCCAGGCCTTACAAGTGGATCATTGATAATATTTCTTTAAGTGGATGGCGTTCCAGGTCCGTGGTACGGCTCCTCCATCAAGTCGGGCTAACTTATAAGTTCCCTCCTTGATGACTTTGATGACCTGGTATGGTCCTTCCCAGTTCGGTCCCAAGACTCCATCCTTGGGATCTTTCCCGGCCAGGAAAACTCTCCTTAGGACCAAGTCGCCAACGTTAAAGGTGCGCCTTTTGACTTTAGAGTTGAAGTAGCGAGTGATCTTCTGCTGATAATGGGCGAGCTGGAGTTGCGAATCCTCTCGCCTTTCATCAATTAGATCGAGGGAATGGCACAGGAGCTCATGGTTCCAATCTTGGTCGTAAGACTAGACTCTATGTGACAGAACCTCAACTTCCACGGGGAGGACTGCTTCACTCCCAAAGGTTAGGGAGAAAGGAGTATGACCCGTAGGAGTCCGATGCGAGGTCCGGTATGCCCATAGGACCTGGGGGAGCTGTTCTGGCCAGAACCCCTTTGCCTCATCCAATCTCTTCTTGAGGCTCGCCTTTAGAGTCTTGTTGACAGCCTCGACCTGGCCGTTCGCCTGAGGATAGGCCACGGAGGAGAAGCTTTTTACAATCCCGTGCCTTTCACAAAACTCGGTGAACAGGTCGCTATCGAACTGAGTGCCGTTGTCGGAGACGATTTTCTTCGGCATACCGAACCGATAGATGATACTTTTAACCACGAAGTCGAGTACCTTCTTCGATGTTATTGTTGCCAACGGCTCTGCCTCGGCCCACTTAGTGAAGTAGTCTATGGCTACCACGGCGTAATAGACCCCGCCCTTTCCAGGGGGCAGGGCGCCCACTAGGTCTATTCCCCAAACAGCAAACGGCCAAGGGGTCGAGATCATCCTCAGCTTGACTGGAGGAGCTCAGGCAACTGCAGCGAATCGTTGGCATTTGGTGCACTTCTTCACGTATGAGATCGCGTCTTTGGACAGAGTTGGCCAGTAATAACCTTGCCTGAGAATCTTTAAGGCCAGGCTTTGCCCCCAGTGTGGTCTCCGCAGAATCCTTCGTGAATTTCCTGTAGGATGACCTTCGCCTCACCTGGAAGAACGCATCGGAGGAGAGGTAGGGAGTGCCTACGTCGGTACAATAACCCATCAAATATTGTATACCTAGGGACTTGATATAGGACTCGCCGCGCGTCGTTATGTCCTTCAGGCAGCTTGCCCTCGATGAGATATTCAAGGATGGGGGTCATCCAGGTCGGTCGAGCATCAATCATCTCGACCTCTGCCCGATCTCCTTCTATACTTGGTTTTTCCAAGAATTCTATTGGCACCAACCCCAGGGTCTCCGTCTCTCCCGAGGTGGCGAGTTTGGCAAGGGCATCCGCATTGGCGTTCTATTCTCGAGGTATCTGTTCGATCAATCCTCGCTCAAATGCGGACAGCTCGGCTTTTACCTTTGCCAAATAGGCGGCCATCTTGGGTCCCCGCGCCTGATATTCGCCCAGAACCTAGTTTACCACGAGCTGGGAGTCACTAAAGCACTGGACGGAGCCCGCCTTAAACTCATTGGCTATCCTCAACCCAGCTAACAAAGCTTCGTATTCTGCCTCGTTGTTGGAGGCCTTGAACTCGAACCTTAGCGCCGAGTGGAACCTATGTCCCTCGGGGGAGATCAGAATGATTCCGGCCCCGGAACTGTTCTCGTTGGATGAACCATCCACAAAGATCTTCCATAACGATTCAGGCGAGGTGAGCTGATATGAGCCTTCTGATGGATCCTCCTGGAATCCCGTGCACTCTGCCACGAAGTCGGCCAAGGCCTGACTTTTTATGGAAGTTCGTGGAGTATAGAAAATCTCGAACTGACTGAGTTCGACCGCCCACTTTAACAAACGTCCCGATGCTTCAGGTTTTTGCAAAACCTGCCTTAGAGGCTGATCGGTCATGACGTGTACCGAGTGGGACTGAAAGTACGGTCTGAGCTTTCGCGAGGCCGTGATTAGGCAGAACGCCAATTTTTCCATCAGTGGGTACCGTGATTTTGCTCCGAGGAGTCTCTTGCTGATGTAATAAACTGGCTTCTGAACTTGGTCTTCCTCTCGTACTAGTACGGCGCTGGCCGCGTCCTTAGTGACGGCCAGGTAGAGGAAGAGAGACTCTCCTGCCTTGGGCTTGGATAGCACAAGTGGTTCGGCCAGATGTGCCTTCAGGTCGAGGAATGCGCTTTCGCATTCTACTGTCCATTCAAACTTCTTGTTCCCTCGGAGCAGGTTGTAGAAGGGAAAACATTTATCGGTTGACTTGGAAATGAACCGGTTGAGTGCTGCTACCCTTCCTGTGAGGCCTTGGACATCTTTCCGCGACCTGGGGGAAGGGAGCTCGAGCAGTGACCTGATCTTGTCAGGGTTTGCCTCGATTCCTTGGGTATTAACTATGAACCCCAGGAATTTCCCGGATGCGACACCAAAAGTGCATTTCTGGGGATTTAGCCTCATGCCGTATTTCCGTTGTATTTTAAAACATTCTTCCAGGTCGGAAACATGGTCGTCGACAGTCTTTGACTTGACGAGCATGTCATCAACATATACTTCCATGTTCTTTCCGATCTGGTCCGCGAACATTCTGTTTACTAGCCATTGGTAGGTAGCTCCGGCGTTCTTCAGACCGAACGGCATGACCTTGTAGCAATAGACATTAGTCGGGGTCATGAAGCTAGTGTGTTCCTGATCCCCCGGATTCATCGCGATCTGATTGTAGCCTGAGTACGCGTCCATAAAGGACATGAGCTCGTGCCCCGCCGTGGCGTCCACCAGCTGGTCGATCCTTGGTAATGGAAAACAATCCTTGGGGCAGGCCTTATTCAGATCGGAGAAGTCAATGCAGGTCCGCCATTTCCCGTTGGGCTTCGGAACTAGCACGGGATTGGCGACCCAAATTGGAAATTTGGCTTCCCGGATAAAGCCACATTTTTTGAGTCGGGCTACCTCTTCTTCTAGGGCTTCAGCTCGGGTTGTCCCTAAACGCCTTTGCTTTTGAGACTTGGCAGGGACGCTTTTATCCAGATGGAGCGTGTGCATGATGACACTCGGGCTAATTCCTACCATGTCCTCGTGGGACCAGGCAAATACATCTAAATTAGCCCGGAGAAACGTAATCAGCTCCGTCTTCCTCTTGCTACAGAGGTTTTTCCCGAGCTTGACCATCCGTGACGGAATTTACGGATCGAGGTTCACCTCCTCGAGCTCCTCAATGGCCTAGAGCTCGGATCTGTCTTCGCCTACTCGGGGGTCAATGTCCTCACTCAAGGCGACCTTTTCCACTTCGGCGCTCTGAGATTTTTCAATCTCAGGATCCACCAAGGGTCCCTGAGATTCCTCTTTGCCCTGAATGGCCATTGCCAGCTGCCTGGGTTTAGATTTTCCCTTCATGGAAATGCTGTAGCATTCCCTGGCAGCGAGCTGATCGCCCTTGATAGTACAGATTCCGGTCGAAGTAGGGAACTTCATGGCGAGGTGTAGAATGGAAGTGATAGCCTCGAAAGCTATGAGGGTAGGCCGGCCTAAAATGGCGTTGTAGGCAGCGGAGCAGTCAATAATCACAAACTCAAGTAGCTTAGAGACTGTTCGAGATTCTTCTCCTAGGGTGATCACCAGCTCGATCGTCCCTATCGCTGCCGACCCTTCTCCCGAAAAGCCATACAGCATCATGGAGGTCGCCTTTAGCTCGGCGACAGTCAATCCCATCTTTTCTAAGGTGGATCAGAATAGGAGATTTACCGAGCTTCTGTTGTCCACCAACACTCTCCTTACTCTCTGGTTGGCGAGCTGGACTGCTACGACCAAGGGATCATTATGAGGGAACTGGGCATGACCTACGTCTTCCTCCGTAAAAGTGATCGGTTGCTTTTCTAATCGCTGCTGTTTCGACTGGCGCTGCTCTGGGACGAACTCCGCTCCATTGTGGGCCTTTAATTCATTCACATATTTCTTCTGGGCGCCTCTGCTCGTTCCAGCCATGTGCGGTCCTCCAGAGATGGTGGATATCTCTCCTTCGACCACGGGAGGAGGGACGCCCTGATCTGCATGAGGCCCGGGCTGACTGGCTGGGACTTCTGGAGCGTGTCGACTCGCTGGGACCCTGTTTCGTGAGTATTGCGCCTAGGGGCCTGCTCGGATGAGAGTCTCGATCTCATCTTTTAGATGTTTGCAATCGTCGGTATTGTGGCCGACGTCGTTGTAGAAACGGCAGAATTTGGAAGTGTCTCTCTTTCCCTTGTGGTGCTTCAATGGTTCCGGCCTCTTCCAGGGGACCCAAGTAGAGTTGGCCAGGAAGATACTTTCCCTGGACTGGGTGAGCTCGGTATATGTTGTGAACACGGGCTTGAACTTATCCACGGACTTATTCTTCTTTTGACCGTGCTGACCGTTTTCACCATTCCCCTTTCTTTTGCCACCATCGGGTTGGTTGTTCTGCGCAACGTCGGGGGTTGCCATCACGATCTCCGTCCCCGTTCCAGCGGGCTTCTCGGGAACCTGGCTAGTCCCCGCGGCTGAAGCTTCAGCTTCTTCCAAATTTATCCACTCTTGGGCTCTGTTAAGGAATTCGTTAACCGAGCTGAATCCCTTCCTCTGAATGTCTTTCCACAGGTCTCCCCCGACCAGGATTCCGGTTCTCATGGCCATGAGCTTGGAGCTATCATCTGCGTCCCTGGCTCGAGCAGCGACATTTGCGAATCTGCTCAAGTAGGCTTTCAGCGTCTCACCGGGCTGCTGCCTTACGTTGGCTAGGGAGTCGGCCTGAACACGGGCGGCCTGAGAGGCGTGGAATGCCCTTTTGAAGTCAGCTGAGAAGGTCTTCCAGGAGCTGATTGACTGTCTTTTACTCTGCTTGAACCACTGCCTGGCGGGTCCGGTCAGTGTGGAAGGGAAGATCAAGCAACGCAGCTCCGGGCCAATGTTATGGGCCATCATTAGGGTGTTGAACATCCCTAAATGGTCCGACGGATCTCCGTCCCCGTTGAACTTTGACAAGTAAGGCATACGAAAACCAGATGGGTATGCCGTCGCTGCTATGTTGGGGGCGAAGAGTTCCATCTCGTCTCCCGAATCATATTCATCTTTTTCTTTTTCTAATAGGAGCTTCCTCATCAGTTCCTCCATCTGAGTTAGGCGCTTGAGGGTTTGGTCCTGAGATCCTGGGTCATTCCGGGGCTGCTCAACAGCTCCGGACCCATTGTACACATTAGGTGGGTTATTGCCCCTCCTATCTTGAGATAGGTTATTTGGGGCATTCCCTCCGTTATGTACCTCGGATCGGACCCCCCCCGAGCGAGCCTGGCTACCATCTCTAGCTCGGTCCTCTCTGTGAGAGTTGAGGTGATCTCGAAGGTCGTCTCCCTGGGCGGTCCGGTGGCTTTGTGCTGAACTTAGCCGCTGGCGTAGGTCTCCGCCAGAGAGATCACTCCAGCGACTGCCGGTCCAATGACTCCTGCCGGATAGGCTTGGAGTCCACCTTTGGTGGTGAGGACCTGAGCTTTCTTCGGGCGCCCTGCTACGCCGGGAAGGTCCTGCTGATGGTGGGTTTCTCCTACTACTTCCGTAAGCTGGGATGTCTCGGACGGGCCGAGGAGGAGACGGATATCTGATCGGAGATGGAGGATGCCTGACTGGAGATGCGATCTTGGTTCCGTCTGGACGGATCAAATTTGGTGGGGGCCTTTCGGCCCTGCCAACTTGCTGGTCCCGCGCTGGGCGATCTGGACGAGGCGCAGGACGTTCTTCGGGGATGGGCTGACGTCGTGGGCTCTCCCCAGATCTCCTCCGGGAACTTCCTCGAGCTCTTCTGGGCGTCCTCGAGGATGGTTGAGAGCTAGGAGTCAACGTCCTAACCGAACGGCTGTATTGTTGTTGTTCGGTCCCAGGCATTTCCCTGAAGTTGGCCTCTTGATGGTGTGATGAAGGGGTGGAGTTGGCTGCCGGAAGTCTATCTGAACGGCTATGCCTAGACCGATTACCCCGGCGAGACTTTGGAGCCTCACCTTGCCTCTCTCCAACGTTAACGTTGGTTGTGAGAGGGGGTAGTCGGGCCAGAATATCCTGGATTTGCTAACTGGCTCCTCAGTTGAGCATTCTCCATCTCCATCGCAGTATAATAGCTCGGGTTCAGATTAGGTGGCCGGGGCGCCGAACTACCTGTATCGTCCTGGCCCGCCGGCTGCTTTCCTGGCCTCGGTTGGACTTCAGGAATTTGTTCGTCAGGGATGGCAATATGATGAGCCTCCTGCCCATCATGCTGCTTTGTTTCGTTGCCATGCCTGGACCGAGTGGTCACCATAGTTGGATGTTTGCGGCATCACTAATCGAATTTTCTCTCAATGAAAGCACCAAACTGTTGACGCGGTTCTTCGCCAACAGGTAATTAAGAGAAGAAGAGAAAGGGATTAGTGCTGAATATAGAACCGTCGCAGATATAGAATCTTAGAGAATGAACTAGGTGACTCAGGACACGTTTTTAAGTGGTTCGAAGGTTAAAATCCCTCTACTCCACTAGTCAATATTATTGATATATTCTGGGTATTTGGTTACAAAGCATATATCTCTTCAGATACTATTTTTCCCAACCCCTATCAACTCCTAGCTTCTCCATATTTATAGGAGAAGGCACCTGGAAGTTGGTAAGGAGGTCATCCCGTGACCTTATTATTTTTCATATCAACTCTGTGACATTCATGATTAATTCCTAAACCTGACACATAAGTATGGTCAAATCAATGGGTAAGGAGATAATGGGCCGCACGGCCCAACCCAACCGTGGATATCTGAACACACACGTTCCTGCTGCGTGTCCGAGAAGTCAGGGAGATATCGGACACGTGATGTCAGATATATGCACGTTTATCTTGCTTGTGTTGACTTTACAGAGGGTCAGAGCTCCATACATAGCTCGTGCCACGAGCTGCTCCCTTGACTCGACCTTCGGCCTTCGGATTCCTTCACCCAGTCCTGGGCAACCTTGGCGAGTCCTCAGGGATTGCTCAAGCTAATAAGGTACGACCTCAAAATGGGAGCTCCGGTCTTGGGGATGTTAATGGGCTAGTCGTGATTAGTCCGTAGCTTGGCCTGATAACCAGCCCGTGGGAAAACCAGGGCGTACAGAAATAAATTCGGGATTCATAAAGATCTTCCCATAAATGTTGCCTTGTACGCGGAACCATCGACCAGACTGATCGCGGGTAAGACGGGATTACCCTGCTTCTACGATGTCTTCTGGTCGATGCTCTAGCAGACGCTTCCTGATGTCAGCCACGTGTCCAGAGATTACTGGCCACATCACCAATGCTAATTTATTGGATAACATTTTCCCCCCAAAGTTTATTTACTACGAACAGTAAATAAACTTTTGGATGAACGACTCTTCGGTAACCCCACCTAACGTGTCAGAATCCTTCGCGTGTTCTTGAAAAAAGCAACCCACTTCTGTCTAATCATGTCTTTTCGGTTCCCCAGAAACGATTTCGACGGCCATCCCGTTTCCCCATACTTCGAAAAAGGAAGACAAATGATTACACTTTTTTAATATCAGAAACAAACTTATATAAGACTGTCGAAGCCTCTTCTTTCTTTTTACACACGCCATTCTCTTTGCAGAAAACCCTAAAAACCAGAGCTTTAAACTTCTTCGGAGACCGTTTTCTTGCGCTTCCAAGACTCAGACCGTGGGCTCCTTAATCTCCGAAGACCTTTCTTCCACCTCTACGATCACTTTTCTCGGTAAGTTTTCGAAATCCCATGCTTCTAGTTTCTCATGGTGCATGTTTCTGATGGTGTACTGTTTAAATTTTTCCGTTTCTGGTTTAAGGTGCTGGTAGAAAGAATGTTTTGTAGGCACAGTAGAGTTACGAGTTAGTTTAAAATCCAGGATCATGCTTTTTAGGACGTAAAATCGAAGTAAAATTTCGATTTTCAAGCTAGTTGAAAAATAAATTTTTCCCGCCCTAAGGGGAGTTGAAAAAGCTTTTCCAGAAAAACTTTTTACTTTCACCCTCTGATCCGTTTTTCAAACTGTTCGTGCAGAAAGATTTAGCTTCTTGTTAGAATGCTGTTGTATAAAAGCCTAACTTTTATACTCGACCAGCGTTATTCTAAAAAGCCTTTTTAAAAGTTCCACATCCTCACCTCCCTATTCTTCTGTTTGAAGATTTTAATGGCAGATTTGTGGGGAGGTGAAAGACCCATCGATGACGACCTTCTCGCCCAGCTGCTCGAGGGAGAAGAACAACCAGCTGACCGCATTCATGAGATTCCTTTCTCGCGATCCTCTTCCAGACCCCAACCTTCCTCTCCAATGGCTCGCTCCAAGTCTTCTGGCAAGAAAAGACCTGAGTCCGGAAGCAACCCAAATTCTCCTGTCCAGCCTGATTCGCAGGCTCGGGCTCCCTCGACCAGTGGTCGAGAAAATCTCGCTCCTGACCCTAATATCCAAATTAGGGCTCGCCCTCGTCATCGGAATCCGCCTGATGTCGTGTGGTATACTTCCCCAGCCAGTTCAGTGACCCCTCGAATGGTCGCTAACTGCTTCAGAAAATTCCCCCTTACGGGGGTAACCATTATACGTCCTACCGAAGACCAGAGGGCTAACCTCCCAGGAGGTGCAAACAGCGCCTGGTCCCGATATCACCTTGAGGCGGGAGCTTACCTCCCTCTTCATCCCTTTTTTGTGGGGGTGGCCAACTATTTTGGTGTCTCCCCCTTCCAAATAACTCCAAACGGATATAGGATGTTGGCCGCACTTCATATTCTGTATAAACTTAAGAAATGGCCAGAACCTTTGCCCCACGAGGTCAACTATCTCTTCAACCTTAAGTCTAACCCACAGCACAACGGGACGGGCTTCTTCCACTTCTGCCACCAGGAGACCGGCCGGATGTTCTTGAGTGGCACTCCCCATATATCCAACGTGGGGCACTACAATAAGGAGTATTTCCTTACTCCAGACATAACCAGCAACAACTTGGCCTTTGCCCGAGGAGGTAGGAGCTTGTCCTTGATTGGTCGATACTTTTAATCTAAAGTGTTTCCTTTTATTTTTCTTAAACTTTAATCTGTTTTTCAGGCCCTTGGTTACGTCTGACCCCAACACCAGACATGGTGTTGAGGTCCAGCACTCTGGCCAGGATGTCTGATGCAGCAAAAAGTGTCAAGACCCTGATAACTGAGAAAAAATTGAGGTTCTCTGGCCTCCTGGCTCCTCGCCATGAAAATAGAGGGTCCGTGGTGGACGAAGCCACTGCCGAGGGGGTTCCCGAGCAGCAACCTCCTGTGCCTCCTCCTCAAAGGAGGCCTACGGGGGTTACAATCAGGGAACCCACGAGCAGCCCTTCCACAGAAAGGCCTTCTGCTCCCCAAGGCAAGGGGAAACAAAAGGCCAAAGAGCCTATTGTTGACTTGGGAGAATCCTCCGACGATAATGGTAAAGTTATTTCGCTTTTAAATGGTTTGCTAATTCCCTGTCACTTGTTTGACGGGGATGGTAACTTTACATATGCTCCAAATCTAGGGCCAGACTTCTTCATGCCAGATAATGAGTATATGACTAATAGAGTCAATAGTGTAGCGACCAGTAGTTGTAGCTCGGGTATTTACTTTGTTACCTCCTTTCAGTTGTCTAACATACTTTCACCTGCTTCCTTTTTTATTAACTTGCTATGTTTATCTGCATGCAGATATGTCAACTCCCAACATCTTTGACATGTACCAGGCCGAGGATGAAGAGGAGGTTCCTCAACTCCAACGGAAGCCTAAGAAGAGAACTGGTGAATCCAGCCGTGGCCCTCCAGCCAAGAAGGGTCGAACAGATGACCTTCCCCAGGACTTGCCAACTGGGCAAAGTCCTGCGCCAACAGGGCAAACTTCTACCCCTCCTCCAGTTCCTTCCGAGCAGCAAAACGCTCCTGCCCCGCCGAATCCTCCAACCGCACCTACGAGAGAGCAGCTTTCTCGTGAAGAAGCTCATGGGGCCAGACTCATGAGCCGTGCCATTCGATCTGCCAGGGACCGCCTCGATCGCATCGGCAAAGGCGACCGTGTTAGGGCCGCAATGGTCCAAGCTGAAGAGCTGCCATTCGACCAGATCCTGAACAGGGCTCTGAACGAAATTTCCAGCGTAAGTACTTCTTTATTTTTCAAGCTTTAGTTTTTTA
The DNA here is from genome assembly GCF_963169125.1 of Humulus lupulus. Lineage (NCBI taxonomy): Eukaryota > Viridiplantae > Streptophyta > Magnoliopsida > Rosales > Cannabaceae > Humulus > Humulus lupulus. The sequence goes on along the minus strand of NC_084797.1, from coordinate 106,106,232 downwards.
GTCCTCATGATAAGTTCTGACTCCTTTTTTTCTTTATTTACAGGCCTTGCTGTCTGCCACTACTGCTCGTACCCGAGCCTAAGCTTACCTCGAGCAGGTCGAGGCGAAAACCATCGAGAGGTATCAGGTGAAGGCGGCTGAGGAGCTTTCGGCTGCTGAGGCCAGGCATGCCAAGGAGTTGGAGGCAGTGGTCCGAGAGAGGGATGCGGCGGTGACTAAGCTGTCGGAGGCTGAAGCTGCGAAGGACGCAGCAGTCAAGTTGAGGCAAGAGTACCGAGATTTCAACAAAGCCCATCTTCGCGAAATCAAGCATCTGGGGGAGGTGCTCAAGTCTAAGGATGAGGCTATTGTCACCCTCGGGGGCAAGGTGAAGCAGTTGGAGCTTGACAACTCCAAGAATCTGGAAAAGTACAAAAGGACGACACTCCGATGTTTCTACAATTTCTGGAAGCATAATCAGGGTGCTGACTTTAGCTACCTATTAAAGGAAGTCAGAACTGCGGAGTTGGCTCGATGCGCTGCCCAACTGGCCGAAGAGGAGGCAAGAGCTGCAACCCCTGCCACTCCAAGCGTCGCTGGTGTAGAAGAAGAAGTTGTCGAGGACGCGACTAACCAGGATGCTGCCCAGGGCCCTCCGGCCCCGAATGCCTCTTGAATTCTTCTTATTTATTTTTCCTTCTTTCCTTTTCACGACCCACGGGTCGTGATGTAAAAATAATATTTTTGTTTTAAACTTTGCTCCACGGGCAGTAAATCTTTTACTTGAACAGTTACATCCAAGCAGCGACGCTTGCGGTGTAAAAGCTTTAATCTTGATGCTATAACATTTTTACTTATTATAACATTTGTCCGAATGACCGAACTTAGCATAGTACTTTGGCATGATTTAACAAAACCTAAATTTTGAAAAATACTCTAAGTACTGTAGCATGCTTTCACTTATTTTGTTCATGTGTTTACATACCTTGAGAGTATGCTTTGCTATCGATGTGCCTTATATGCCCCCCAAGTGATCGAGGAGATTTTAGGTCCTTGGTCACTTGCCTTGACCATGGCCTGTTCGAACATTCCTGTTCGGTGTTAAAAAATAATACTTGTAATACAGCAAAACAACACACGTAATGAACAAATACTTGCAAATGTAAATTCACAAAGGTTGGCAAGAATGACTAGCTGCGCATAGTCCCTTATAATCTCGTATTAAAAATGGACTAAGCATGTATTTACGAGTGATTCTATAATAGAACCTTATATATACGAGCAATTAGCCATACAGCGTGGCTAACCCTCTTTGCAAAACTTGTAAAAAAAATTGAAATTTTTTTCACACAAGCCAGTCCTTTAAAAAGGGCTGCTTATTGATAATACTTGCGCAGGTGTTCTCCATTCCAATAGCGTGGAACGAGATCTCCGTTTAAGCGGGCAAGTTTATATGTGCCTGGGTGAAGGACTTCTTCAATCTGGTAAGGTCCTTCCCAATTAGGCCCGAGCACTCCAGCAGTGGGGTCGCGGGTATTTAAGAAAACTCGTCATAGGACTAAGTCTACGACGTTGAATTTTCTTTCTTTAACTTTGGAGTTAAAGTACCGAGCGACTTTTTGCTGGTAAGCAGCAACTCGGAGTTGAGATTTCTCTCGTATTTCGTCGATTGTGTCTAGTGATTCCATCATTAACTGGCTGTTTTGATCTTGGTCGTAAGTTAAGCACCGATGTGAGGGGGGATCTAACTCGACGGGCAACATGGTCTCATACCCATAGGCCAAGGAAAATGGGGTATGGCCCGTCGCTGTTCGGTGGGATGTTCTATACGACCATAGGACTTCAGGCAGCTGTTCTGGCCACGCTCCTTTAGCTTCTTCGAGTCTTTTCTTCAGGGTATCTTTGAGAGTTTTGTTCACGGCTTCGACTTGCCCATTCGCTTGGGGGTGTGCGACTGAAGAAAAGCTTTTAACAACCCCATGCCTTTCGCAGAAATCGGTGAATAAGTCACTGTCAAACTGGGTCCCGTTGTCTGAAACTATCTTTCTGGGCAGACCATACCGGCATACAATGTTCTTGATGACAAAGTCAATAACCTTCTTGGTCGTAATGTTTGCAAGTGGTTCAGCTTCGGCCCATTTGGTGAAGTAATCAACTGCCACAACTGCGTACTTTACTCCTCCTCTCCCTGTGGGCAGGGATCCAATCAAATCTATCCCCCATACTGCGAAAGGCCACGGGCTTTGCATCTGTTTTAGTTCATTTGGAGCTGCTCGTGGAATCTTGGAGAACCTTTGACATTTTTCGCATCTTCGTACATTCTCTATCGAATCCTCGTTCATTGTTGGCCAGAAGCAACCTTGCCTTAGAATCTTCTTTGCCAAACTTTGCCCCCCAGCATGATCCCCACAGAAGCCTCCGTGCACCTCCCTCATCAGTTCCTTAGATTTTTCTGGTGTAATGCACCTAAGCAGTGGCATCGAATATCCTCTTCGATACATAACACCATCGACCAGTACGTACCTAGTGGCTCGCCTCTGCAGAGTTCTGGCTTTGTTTCTATCTGCTGGCAGTGTACCATTCGTCAGATTCTCCAAGTAAGGCGCCATCCATGTATCTCCTAGGCGAATCTCCATATTGGCTTCGGCTGTTTCTATGCTCGGCTTATTCAGTCTTTCTACTGGAACTATGTTCAAGGTGTTTGCATCCTTCGCGCTTGCGAGTTTAGCTAAGGCGTCTGCATTTGAATTTTGGTCTCGCGGAATTTGCTGGAGGGTGTATTTTGTAAACTGGGCCAGCAAATCTTTCGTTTTATTCAGGTAGGCCATCATCTTTAAGCCTCGCGCTTGATATTCTCCCAGGACTTGATTCACGATTAGCTGTGAATCACTATAGATATCAAGCTTCTTTATGCTCATATCTTTGGCCATTCTTAATCCAGTGAGGAGTGCTTCGTATTCTGCTTCATTATTTGACGCGGTGAATTCGAACCTGATTGCGAAGTGAAATCGATGCCCTTCCGGCGTTATCAATATCACTCCCGCTCCTGCGTGGGATTCGTTGGATGAACCATCCGTGAATAGCTTCCACGAAGGAGTTTTTTCTTGATGCATGGGCGCTTCAGGTTGTTCACACTGCTCACTGTCTGGGAGTTCGGTGAATTCCGCAACAAGATCGGCCAGGACTTGTCCCTTTATTGCTGCTCACGGTGCATAAGTTATATCGAACTACCTTAGTTCGACTGCCCATTTTAACAATCGCCCAGCCGCCTCAGGTTTTTGGAGGACTTGCCGAAGGGGCTGGTTGGTTAGAACTGTGATAGGATGGGCTTGGAAGTAAGGACGCAACTTCCTAGTGGCTAGTATTAAGCAATATGCTAACCTTTATATCGGCGGATATCTCAATTCTGCACCGATTAGCCTCTTGCTGACATAATAGACTGCTTTCTGTACGCCTTCTTCCTCTCGTACCAGTACCGCACTAGCAGCAACTTCAGTAATTGCCAGATAAATAGACAAAGTTTCTCCTTCAATAGGTTTTGACAGAATGGGAGGTTGCGCCATATGATCTTTCAAAGCCTGGAATGCTTGCTCGCAGTCTCCCGTCCATTCAAACTTCTTATTGCCCCTGAGTAGATTGAAGAAAGGGACACATTTGTCAGTTGATTTGGAGATGAATCTACTCAGAGCAGCGATCCTTCTGGTCAAACTTTGTACATCCTTGATCTTCTCCGGAGACTTCATGTCGATCAGGGCTTTTATCATGTCGGGGTTGGCTTCGATTCCTCTTGAATTTACTATAAACCCCAAAAACTTCCCTGATCCGACTCCAAAGGAACATTTGAGGGGATTCAACTTCATTTGGTACTTATTTAACACATTAAAGCACTCTTGTAGATCCCTCACGTGTCCTTCTGCCTTCTTAGACTTTACCAGCATGTCATCCACATATACCTCCATGTTTACACCGATCAGCTCTTTAAACATGTGGTTGACATGCTGTTGGTAAGTCGCACCTGCATTTTTCAGTCCGAAGGGCATGACTTTGTAATAGTATAAGCCCGTATCGGTCCGAAAGCTGGTGTGATCCTCGTCAGGGGGATGCATGCTAATTTGGTTGTAGCCTGAATATGCATCCATGAACGAAAGGATCTCATGTCCTGCAGTCGCATCGACCAGATGGTCGATCCTTGGGAGTGGGAAGCAGTCTTTTGGGCAGGCTTTATTGAGGTCTGTAAAATCCACACAGGTCCGCCATTTGCCGTTTGGCTTGGGGACCAGCACCGGATTCGAGACCCACGATGGATAGAATGCCACCCTGATAAACCCATTCTCCTTAAGTCTTTCGACTTCTTCTTTCAAGGCTCTTGATCTATCTTTATCGAGCAGCCTTCTTTTTTGTTGCACGGGTGGAAAAGTTTTGTCTATGTTCAAGACATGGCTGATTACTGTAGGATCTATTCCCACCATGTCTTTATGAGACCAGGCGAAAACTTCCTGGTTCTTTTGCAAGAATTCCACCAATGCATGCTTCGTGGTAGGCTCTAAATTTTTCCCAACCTTCACGACTCTGGTCGGGTCTTTTTTGTCGAGTTGGACCTCCTCCAGGTCCACGACGGGTCCAACATTCTCTTCAAAATCCCCAAAGCGAGGATCCAAATATCCATCCTCACTTTGGGAAACACCCTATTTGGTGACTTCACCACCTGATTGGGCTTGCGTATCTATTGCCATTTGCAATCGGTCTGGGGTAGTGCTCCTTGACGTTCCACTTTTTTCCTTTGTGATTGAGGCGTTGTAGCACTCCCTGGCTTCCCTTTGGTTTCCTAAAACACGTCCTACCCCCGCGTCCGTTGGGAACTTCATGGCTAGGTGCCACATAGAGATGACGGCCCGTATATCAACTAGTATGGGCCTCCCGATAACGGCGTTGTACGCCGAAGGACAATCGACCACTACAAAGGTGGCGAGTAATGTCCTAGTTGCAGGCGCTGTACCCGTCGTTACTGGAAGTTTGATCATTCCGGCTGGGGCAAGTCCTTCTCCAGAGAAGCCATATATCGTCTGATTGCAGGGTTGCAAGTCCTTTACGGACAATTTCATGCGTTCCAGTGTTGACTTATACAGGATGTTCACTGAACTTCCTGTATCTACTAGTACCCTCTTTACCATCATGTTAGCCATCTGGATGTCCACAACCAGCGGATCGGAATGTGGGAACCAGACGTGCTGGGCATCGCCGTCAGAGAAGGTTATCTCTCCTTCCTCTGACCGGGCCTTTTTTGGTGCACGGTCCTCCACAGTCATCATCTCGATGTCCTGGTCGTGGCGCAGAGTCCGAGCATATTGTTCTCTGGCCTTTCCACTATTTCCCGCGAGGTGCGGGCCTCCACAGATGGTTAAGAGTGTTCCAGCCACGGGAGCAGGCTGTAATGGTGGCGAGCGTTGGCGTGTGGACGCCTGCTCGTTGCCACCTGGAGCTTCTCGTTGGGAATTTCCCGAGGCCCGTACGTACCTTCTCAAGTGTCCTTGTCTAATAAGGAACTCGATTTCGTCCTTTAATTGGTTGCATTCGTTAGTGTCATGTCCGTAGTCGTTATGGTAACGACAGAACTTGGTTGTGTCTCTTTTCGAAATGTCCTTTCGAATGGGTCCAGGTTTCTTGTAAGGCACACTAGAGCTTGTGGCCTGGTAAACCTCTCCCCGAGACTCAACGAGGGCAGTGTAGTTAGTGAACCTAGGTTCATAACAATTACCCTTGGCTCGTTTGTTGTCGGAGGTGGAAGGCTCGTTATACAACCGTTTCCCACCATTCTTGCCATTACCGTTGCCATTTCCGCTGCCTTTGCCGTTGTCGTTAGGTTTAGAACCATTGGCGGCTTTGGCGGGTTCGGCGGCTTTCTTACCCTTGTTCGAGGGTTTTCCATCATCAGCAATGGCGTCTTTGAGCTTGATGTAACGATCAGCTCGGTCCAAGAACTCCTGGGTTGTTTTAACTCCTTCCTTTCGGAGACTTTTCAGAGGGGAGAGCAACGTTTTACCCCTGCGGTAATGGCCATCATCTTGCCTTCGTCTCCTACTGTTTTTTCTCCAGCTGCCGCTCGCATAAAGCGCTGGACGTAATCCTTCATTGACTCTCCGTCCTGCTGGCGAATCTCGACTAGCTGGTTTGCTTCGGTTGGGTGCACACGACCCGCATAGAACTGTCCGTAGAAATCCCTTACGAACATTTCCCAGGAAACTATGCTTGCAGGCGGGCACTTAAAGAACCACTCTTGCGCTGCTTCAGAAAGTGTTGCAGGGAAAATCCTGCACCGAGCATCTTCGGACACTTTCTGAATGTCCATCTGAATTTCAAACTTATTTACATGCGAGACTGGGTCTCCATATCCATCAAAGTTTGGGAGTGTTGGCATCTTGAACTAGCTGGGAGTTTCAGCATTAGCTATTCTTTGGACGAAAGGAGTGCCTTTCCTCCTATCGTGGTCGATGTAAGAAGTCCTTCCTCCGACCAGCTGTTGCACTGCCTGGTTGAGTGCGTCTATCTGGGCTTGCACTGCAGTAGGAATCGCGGTGGCCTCTGTTGCTGGGGGGATGTTCTCGCCGTGCCTCTCGCGATGATCATTGAGTACATCTCTCAGGTCCTCTTCTCTTCTTCGCCGCTCGCTACCACCGAGCTGGTTGAAGACATTGTTTTGTCTGGGCTGCCCCCCAGCATCCTGTCCGTTTGGTTGGTCATCTTGAGGTACTTGGCTCCTACTTTTACCTCTTTCTCCATTTCTCCCACCGACATTTCCCTTGCCTGAGTTAGCCTCATTGTATCCGTGGCCATCTCTGAACCTTGACTGGCTATGGTGAGATCGGCTGTTCCCCCGATGCCCGTTCCTGGCTGAACCATCCCGAACGTTAGAGGGTGGTCTGCGCTGGTCGTGGTGTCCCCGTGCACCATCGTGCCGTGGGGGCCCCCTGACCGTAGAACCTAACTCTGAGTCTCTCCTGTTGCCAGGAGGGTACCGGCCTCTGTTTGGTAGGTTCGGCCCATCATCCCCATGGCATCTAGGGCTGCGAGGCTGATGCTCGGCCCTATTCTGCCTCTGTTGCGGGGGATTACCCCGAGCAGCTTGGGATGGTGGCTGCGCCTCAGGATCCTGTGGGACATTGTCATGGGGCGTCTGAGGCTGCTCAGGCCTTTGCGGACTTGAAGGCTGAATCGGTGGGCTTGGATTAGGACCTCTCTAGGTTGGCCCATTCACCGGTTGGTTAGGCTGCGAGGCAGGTGCAGCCTGATTTCTTGCCAACAGCAAGGCTGCCTCCAGTGCTGCCATGGCTTCGCTCTGGCGGCGATCCACCTCCACCTGTCTTTCGCTCAATTCTGTGCGCTGCCTTTTTATCTCCTGCTGCTGCCGTGCCATAACTTCAGCGGCAGTCTCCTGACTGGCTCTCAGATTAGCCAGCTCTTCTTGCAACACGCCCAGAGTACTCTTCAGCGTCGCATCGTCCATCTCCTCCTCTTCAAAGTCCATTTGAGGCTCATCCTCCGCCATGCTCGCAGGGGGAGGAGGAGGTGGCGGGTTAGACGGTGCAGCGGCGGCCGCCTGCCCAGTTTTCCTTCCTGCTTTCGCCATTGGTTTTCTTAACAGCAATAAATCAATCTCTTAATGAAAGCACCAGAATGTTGACCCAAGATTTGGCCAACTGACACGGAGTCGAAACGTGATTGACATGAACGAATGTATAGAGAAGAACGTAATGACAAAAGTAAAGAAAACACAGCAATTTATAGTGGTTCGGCCCCAAGATCTAGTAATGACCTACGTCCACTTAGACTGATATTGATATAAGAATCAGAAGGGTGATCAAAGAACCAGGGTTCAATGAGTTTCACTATCCTTTGAAGAACAATACAAATTTACTTGGAGAATTACTATAGTTTTGAATGATTCAAAAGCAAAAAGTCCCTTCCTTTGAGCTATCTCTTGCTATTTATAGGCTCAAGGAGGGTTACAAAAGATTGTTGCAGATATTCTTTGCTGAATAATCGGATACCCAGAAGATTGTATGAGATAAATTCGGGATTCATAAAGATCTTCCCATAAATGTTGCCTTGTACGCGGAACCATCGACCAGACTGATCGCGGGTAAGACGGGATTACCCTGCTTTTACGATGTCTTCTGGTCGATGCTCTAGCAGACGCTTCCTGATGTCAGCCACGTGTCCAGAGATTACTGGCCACGTCACCAATGCTAATTTATTGGATAACAATAAGCATATCATAAACATATGTCATATACTACTACAATGGCCATTATACTACTTGGGGCTTGTAAACTAAACAAGTCATATGCCCAATAGATTGGCGGGGCTTGCTAGTCAAGCAAGTCATATTCCCATAAATTATTGAGGCTTGCTAGCTAGACAAGTCATATGCCCAAGGTCTAATATCATACTATACATAATGTTAACATATCATAACACAACATAAGATAACATAACATATAACATAAGCATAACATATCATATAAGCATACAAAATTCTATCCTATTTTCCTTACCAAAACCAGGATATGAGAACAAATGCGGGACGTAGAACACTCCTAAAACCAGCAATAGAATAGTGGGTATTTCTAAAGGAAAGAGATGAAAATAATAGAACTAAACCACCAAGAGAAAACTTACCGAAAAGACACCTTAAGTTCAAAGAACTTAAAAACCTAACCACAAAACCATAACAAAAGTTAGAACCTAAATGGAAACTAAATAAACTAAGGAATCAAAAGAATTAAACTCAAGAATAAGGGTACCTTTGTTGATCTTAAGGATTGGCCTAACTCCAATACCGAAATACTATAATCCTTACTTCCCAAGTGTTTGATAAAGCTTAAGAATGATAAAGCTTTTTCTTTCCCAACCCAAGTGTATCACTCTTATGTTCTCACTAGCACATTGGAGTATGATCACAGCTGAAGAGTAAGTGAAAGGGCTGGGTACTAGGTCCTATTTATAGAGTTTGAGGAGTGAAATTATCCTATTAAAAAAAAATACTTAAATCTTAAATAAACATGATTATGACAAGTGTCATACTCTTAGTGGTTCTGGAAGGTTATAGAGTTTCTAGATTTTTATTCTATTTAAAAAAAAATACTTAATTTCATTCTAACTATAATCCAAATTTAAATTTAAATAAAATAGAATCCTAACTTCTAACTTTCTAAATCTCGTAACTCTAAACTCACCTATAGTAAAATCAATATAACTAGAGCTGTAGAACTCCGATTTAGACCATCCTTATACTGTTAGAAATATAATTCAATTATCTACAACTTTCTAGAAATACTATTTTTCAAATTCATAACATAACTAGGTCAAAAATAGGTCGGAAGTTACAGTACCTTAAAGTTACGGAAAATCTATTTAATTATCTAAATAACAATCTAATCCACAAATAAACAAGATTGTGACAAATGTCATGCTCCTAATGGTTTTGGAATATTCTAGAGCTTTCTTGAACTTTCTTTTATTTAAACTATAATAAATCCTTCATTAAACATGCACACGACAAGTGTCATGATCTTATTAATTCTATCTAAACCTTAGGAATAACCATGCTCATGACAAGTGTCATATTCTTATTGGCTCTATCTAAACCTTAGGTTATAATAATTATCATATTAATAACCAATAATATTAATCAAACCTTATGTTATAATTAATATTCTTAAACTATAGGTTAAACTTATAAATCCATAACTACTGCTAGGAGTTTCCAACTAAGTCCCGGTTTGAACCAAAATCTACGAAATCTAACATACTACAAACTAATATTAGATATTGCTACTACTACTACTATCTAACTAGCTAAGTAAAATTCCGGGACTCTACAATTTTTTATTTGATTAATTGTAAATTGTTGTACATGAGTTTTGAATGTGTGCATGTGTGTGCATGGTTAGTAGTAATAGACTTGTTTGATTATGTGTGTGCAAGTTCATGACATGCATGGTGAGCATGCAAGAGATGCCATGAACCTAGACTGAATAGTGGAGATGGTAGTAAATTTCATTATTTATAGAAAAACTATCAAGTTGAGAAAATTCTAGAAGGCTTGTTCACACAAGAGAGAAGAAAAAAAAACAAATGGTAAGAGAGAGGGTGGCGTGAGCATGGAAGAGCAACGAATGAAGAACTTTCCTTAATTATGCATCGTCATCACTTCTTTATCTAAATTAAAGGAAAATCAATATTATTTTGATAGATGTATATTATATTATTTTATCGTTATTTTATTAGTTGTCTTTTACAAATTTGAGAAAGTAAATATGGAAGTAAAGGGAGATGGTTCTAGAAATGCATGTATTCATATTGTGAAAAGGAAACAAAGAGAGAAGTGGTGAGCAAGGAATAGAGTTTCCATTTTTTTGGAGTTCCCGTAACTCTAGACCCAACCTTAGTAATATAGTCATAACTTGAGCTGTAGGAAAGCTAATTTGATAACTTTGCATAAGGAACCACTATCTAATTCGCAAGATAACATGGTCAAAATTGAGTCTCAAAGTGCCAGGACCTTAAAGCTATGAAAATTACACTTTCTTTATTAGTGCGAAAAGCCAAGGAAGGAAAGGGAGAAATGATATTTTCAACTGCCATTTAGGTTAGATCAAAATTTATTTATTTATTTAATTAAATAAATTAAGTAGAAATTAATTTTTTTTAGAAAACCTAGTACACACTATATATAGAACCTTGGACCCTAGAGAGTATTTTACTCATCATTTCTTAGAGGTGATTGCTGAATTCACAAGGAAAGAAGAGAGAAAAGAAGATAAAAGAGAAGAAAGAAAGAAGAAAGGTAATAGGGTTCAAAAATCCCTAGGAAATAATCTAGTATTGTTCTTTGAATTCTTTAGCTTATGTCTTCTCTTCTTCTTATTTCTAAGAGGCTTTGTGTTTTGGGTTTCTGAATTCCTAGGTGTCCAAGAGGATTGACCATAGCTTTTATATTCTTGAAAACTATAAAGGAGGTAATGGAGAATCCTAACCTTTTTGTTGTTATGATGTTGTTATTTTCTTGATTATGATTTTGAAATGTTGTCTGATGTTTTGAGAAGGAATGTTTATGATGTATGATGGTGTATTGATCCTTGTGGTCTTGATGGGCTTGTTGTGAGGCTAGGTTTCGACATAGTTCATGTTTAGGGTTTCATTTTGTTTCTTTTGAATTTTGATAAACATGCTTATGGATTTGAGTATTTTGTGATTGTGTTACTCTTTTGGGTTCGAATGGGTTATCATGAAAAGAAAAGCATGTTTATATGTTTAGATGATGATGTTATGTTAAATCCATTTTGTTCTAAAAAGAGATATGAGTTCGATAAGTATATGTAAGTGTTAAGATTTTAGGGTTCTATGTGTAGAATGATTGTTCTCCATGTTCTTTAGTTTAATTCTTATAGAAACATGGTAAAATGTTATGTGTGGTACATGCATGCGTATTTTCTATCAATAAAAGATACATTTGTGTATGTTTGTATTTATGCATATAAGAATTATTTTTATTTTAGTTAATACTCTATCAACTTGATTATGATTATTCCTTAAAGATAAGAAACATGTTAGGGCTTTGATTTTAATTGTTAAGAGGTTTATATTGGAATGTTGTTACGTCTTTGGATCATGATGTTTTGGGTGATTAAAATGAAAAATTGAAAATAGAAGTATGTATAAGGGTTTCGACCTATTGATATATTAAAGGGTTGTGAATGGTGTTTTGGTTTCTTGATTTTATTTTTAAATTTTGGGTAACGAGCACGTTGTTAATTGTGATATTTTATGTTATTATGTTGTATAGAATTTGACCATGAGCATACATTGTGATTTAAACTTGTTTTGATGTTGTTGTTAGTTTTGCATGTTTAAATGTATTCTTGAATTGTTCAAGTATAGAAACATGTTAGGGTAACTTGTTAAAAAAGTGTTAAAAATGATAATGAGTGTATTTTGAATGACTTATGCTTGCTGATTTTATTTTATTTTTATGGTGATTTGTAAAAATGATTTAAAAAGAAAGACAAGAAAAAGGTGTAATTTCATACATGAGTATTGTATGTTTCAAAATACAATATATGCTGAATTTTAATATTTAAAAGTTGTAAAGTTTTTATTTAAGAAGTGCTTAGAACTTGGTTTATTAAAATGTAAATAATATGAGCCTTTTTCCAAATTTAAATAATCATAAATAATGTGAATTTTATGGCCAAATAATTATTTTGAGAATAAAATAAAAATGCCACATTTTATTGGTATTATTTACTTGATTTTTCAAAATTAATAATTTTATAAGTAATATTTTGTACAATTTAAGCTAAGAATTACTTTAATAAAATAAATTTTGTAATAAAAATTTATGAGTGACAATTGTATGGTTTATAAAAGTAAAATAGTAGTAACCAAGTTGGTAAATTATTTTATGATTGTTGAATTTTGGTGATATTGACAAGAAAATAGAAGAATAAATATTACTAATAGTTTAAGTGAGTTTTTATGAACATGCCCAATTATGCATGTTACATGGAAGTTTTACTTTTACATTCAATTATATGCTATTTAATCAAATCCATGGTTCTTGTTTTGAAACCATTGAAAAATACTTAGTAGAATTTACATTATTCATTTGTGATTTTATGTGACGTTGTTGTATGAATAAAGTTGTGGTGCAACTTATGCCACATGTGCATGGCATGCTATAGCGAGAAAGAGAGAGAGAGGTCGTGAAGAAGAAGAAGAGAAGGAAGGAGTGGAGGGATTCCAAATTTGTGATAGGTATGGTCTTGATTGTTGTTTTTTATTTTGGTTTATTTCTCTAAACATGTTCTTCCCCTCATTGCTAAGTTTTTTTTCTTTCTCTTTGTTTGTAGTTCGAAATTGGTGGTAGGATATTCAAGGTGATTGTACTCTAGGGTTCTTGTCTTTATTGTGTTCTTGATTCTACAATCAAGAGAGGTAATGGATCCATTTTTATTTTTGTGTTTGATTTGGTGTTAATGATGGTTTATGGATTTTGAATATAGATTGATGGTGACAAGAAAACTATGTTGATCTCTTGTTATTGGGGTTGTTTTGATCTTAGAATTATTAGCATGGTGATCTTGATGATATGACACCTAAGGTTTTCCCTATGTTTTGGTTGTTATGGTTTATTTGATTTTAATGTTCTATGTAAAAGCATGCAAGGATGATGGTAGATACATGCAAGGGTTTTGTTTTTTGATCTACTAAAATATGATGATGGTTGTCTTTTATATTTTTAAAACATGAAAAGATTGGTTGATTTTCGGCTATGATGGTTTCAGCCTAGGGAGGTTTGTATAGCATGTTTGATTCATTTTTTTTAAATGATGTCACTTGTGATCTTAGAAACATGTTAGGTTATTTTTAAGATTTAAAATTTGTATTACGTTCCTTACAAATGATGAATTGGTTTTGTGTATATGTAGTTTTGATCCTAAGCTTTGTTTTGGAATGCATGAGATGGTGAAAACATGCTAGGGAATGGTGCATACTTTACATGAGTATTACTTGCTGTTTTTTTTTATATATGTTTTTTATTTTCATGTTGTGGTAATTGATTTAGGAATTTTAAATATACAAGTATTGCCTAAATTAATATTTTTATAACCAATGTGATCAAAAGATAATTTTTCTATCATTTTACTGAGACTTTTAAACTAATTAAAAACATGCAGTTTTTTTTTTTTTGTATTTTATAAAAGACATATGGTGAATGATTCAAGTGTGATTTAATTAAATAAATGGTAGTTGGAAAATTTTGGTTAATATGAAGAAAATGTCTTTTAAATGAGATAAGTAAAACAAATGTATCAAATAAATTAAATCTTAAGCTATGTATATGATCAATATGATTTTTCACAATTTAAATATTAAATTTCACACTTATATATATATATATGTGCAATTTTTTTTTATTTAAATTGTGAAAAGAATATGTTTTAAATTCAATTTGTGATTTCAAAAAAATAATATGCTTGCTAGAATTTTAGTTTGATAAGAAAAAAATGTCTTTTAAATTAAGATAAGTTAGCCATACACTCCAATAAATTAAGTCTTAGATTTTATATATGAAGATGTAATTTTTCCACACTTTATTTATGTACTTTCACCCTTAGTAATATGTAATTTTTTAAGTAAAATTATTTTTCTAAAGAAAAATAAGAAATTCATTTAGTCATTATAAGTAAGTACAAATTTTTTCACAATCTTTTAAGTGTTATTTAAATAATAGATGAAATTATTATTTCATGAGAAATTAGAAGGCTAAATTAGTTATCTTATAAAATTAAATATTTTATAATAAAGCTTTGAATGACAAATGTGTGGTTAAAGAAATAATTAAATGGTAAATAATTTTGTGTTCTGAATTTTTAAAGAAGAGGCAATGAGATAAGCAAGTAGAAATTATCGACTTTAAACGTTAAATTTTAATAATACTCCCACATATGCATGTTATATGCAAATGTACTTTTACGTTAAAAAATACGCATATTATTCAAACATGTGATTTTTATGTTGTAACTATAGAGTCCAAGAACTTTACTTAGCTAGTTAGATAGTAGTATTATAGTATTTATAGTATTATCTTTATGACTGTGGATTTTTGGTTCAGACCGGGAATTATTTGGACACTCATAGTAGTACTTGTAGATTTTCTAAGTTTAACCTATAGTTTAAGAATATTAATGTTAACCTAAGGTTTGATTAATATGGCTGATATTAAGGATAATATTTATTATACTATATGGTTTAGATAAGAACCAATAGGATTTTAAGCACATGTTATGTATGGGTGATTAAAGGATTAAGTATTTTGAGGATTAAATTTAATAAGGGTAAAGTTTGAATGCTCTAAGGTCAGTCAGCAGCTTTGAATACGTTTAAGGGCTTAGTCAAGGCTGTCTACTCAATTTGAATTAAGCTAAAAATGTGTAATTTCGTGTTTAAATAATCAGCGAATGCCGATATATCGCAGCTATAGGGGGCGATATATCGCAGCACGTAGATACGGAAAACACAAAACGATGCACGTTTGCCTCGGGCATATTGGTCCAGGCGATATATCGCCTCCTTCAGCTTATTTTGAAAGTTTTTGAATTTGTTTTCCATTCAGCCATTCAACCTTTTGATAAGTCCAGCAACTTTTTGAACTAGTCTTCAGCCTCTGCTGAACGATTATTCAAATTATTTTCACCTAAAAAGCCATTATTTTTATTCAAGTTAAATTAAGATCCTTTCATTCCTAAACTCTATAAATAGGACCTAGTACCCAGCCATTATTCACCTTTTACTCTAAGTTCAGAGGCTGCAAGTTGCTAGGTGAGTGTGAGAGTGTAAACACTTGGGCGGGGAAATCATAAGCTTGATCATCATAAGCTTATCAAACACTTGGGGAAGTAAGGTTTCATAGTATTTCGGTTCGAGGTTTAGATTGGTCTACAAGTCTTCAAGGTATTTCTACACCTTAGTTCATTGGTATTATTTTATTTTAAGTTCTCATAGTCTTCTACTCAGCCTCTAACCTTAATCTTTATTTTGGTTAGGAAATCTAAGTTCTTGAGCAAAAAGGTTTTGGTAAGTATTTTTCTCAATGGTTTAGTCCTTCCATTCCTTTCATTTCTCTTCTTCTCTATACTCACTCTTTTTCAAATGGTTCTTAGGAGTGTTCCAAAGTCCCACCTCTGTCCTCTTATCCCGGTAATTTTGGTAAGGAATATAGGATAGAATCTATATGTTATATGTTTATGTTATCTTATTATGATAAGTGTTATGATATGTATGTTTGTAGGCTTGGGCATATGACCCATATGACTAACAAGACCCCAAATAGATTATGGGCATATGACCTGCTTAGCTAGTAGGACCCCACTAATCTCATGGGCATATGACTTGTTTAGTCTATGGGACCCCAAGTAATAATGGCCATTATAGTATGTGTATGATAAAAGTGTAATGTATGTTATGTTATGTTTTTATGTTTCTTATGAAATTGATGTATATGAACTATGTGGTAGATTTTCCTTGCTGGGCATTAGGCTCATTCCTTTTTGTTTATATGTGCAGGAAAATAGCTATAGTGGCGGTAAGATTCGTGGATGCTTGAGGAATGTGTATCGGTGATGAATGGATTCAAGGAGTCGAGAGTTCGATTTTCGAGGATGTAGTCTTGTTTTCATGGTTTTACATGTATTTTCCGCACTTGTTATGTAACTCCTTTTTATTCTGAATTATGTTTTGTTTTTAAAGACAATGGGATCCCATATCCTACTTGACAATTTATGTAAGTAACTCTTATTTTTACAAGTTTTCTAATAAAGTTATGGTATTTTCACAATGTAAGTTTTATTAAGGATTAGTATGTTTAGTTTTCGTTGATGGTCCAAAAGTCTAGAGTAGTTGGGTCATTACAGTAACAATGAAAGATTGATTGATAGAATTAGCATTATTCTTTTATAATTTTATGTGGAATTATTGCATGTTTGAAATTGTAGTGCAATTTGTGCCACGTGTGCGTGGCCCATGCACATGTGGGGTATGTATGTTGGGCATGAGTATTCTTACGTTGTTTTAAAGACAAATGTTTGATTATCATTATAGGCTCGTTGTGATGTTTTACACTTTCATTTGCTTGGACCTGAGGTGAGGAAGTTAGACAAAATTTTCTATGTATTATGCTATGAAAGGTGTGACTTGTCATGTTGCAAGAAATGAAGTGTTATGGAAAGTGTAAGTTCTATGCATCGATATGTCATGATGAGCCAAGTGTTATGAAATGTGTAAGTTTTATGTTTAATATGCCATGATAAGACAAGTGTTATGAAACATGTAATTTCTATGTTTTGATGTGAACTGTATTACACGTGCTTGTATGATGAACGAAAAGAAAGAGTTGCTAGCGTGCTGAACGCAACGCAACAAGGAGTTACTAAGGATATGACATAACTGAAAGGGTGGACGTGTCAAGGTTATTCAAGGACCTGAGATCCTGCTTACCTCATAGAGGAGGATTTACTAGTCTATGTTATACTAGTTACCTCAAGATGTGACATGGACAATAGAGGTGCCATGATCACCAAGAGTATGTTTATGATGTATGAATGTGATGTATGACTATGATTTCAGTTCTGATTAGGAAATATGGGTACGAAGATGTTATGTATTTCATTGATTTACGATACATGTTCTCCTTGTGTTTTTCCTTGATATTGTTGTATTGTTGTACTTCCTTACTGGGCTTTTAGCTCACTCCCTTACTTTCCTCCTTTTAGGTAAACAATAGGGTTTTTCCCTAGCAGGTGTTGTGATGTGGGGAGTTTTGACATCTGAGTATGTATGGCGTGGGGTGTCCTATGAATGTAAAACGATCAATATGAGTGCCAAGAATAAAAGAACGTTATGTTATGAATTTTATTTTTAATTATGTTAGTGAGACTAAATTTTTTTTTTTTAATATATTGCATAAAGACACATCATTTTATTTTTCAGCTATTGGGCCCAATATGCATGTTTTACCAAGGCCCCACTAAGTTTTTCCTTAAAGTGGCAATTTTCTATTTACTATGAGTTGAGCGACGTTTTTATAAAGAAATAGATTAGGGCGCTTTACACATACACACGTAGGGTATGTTTGTGTGATGTGTTTAGTTTTACTTGATATTAAGACGAGTGTTTGCTTGACCATTCTAGGCTCGTTGTGAAGCTTTCTCACATTCTATAGCTTGCAGTTGAAGTAAGGAAGTTAGCTAGAACTCTTATGCTATTATGTTGAACTGTAGGATATATCAGTTGTGAGATAAATTGTTATGTATGTATATGATGTATGACTGTATGAAAAGTAGAGTGTTGTTAGCTTGTTGAACGCGACACAACAAAGGAGTTACTAAGGTATGTCGTAACTCATAGGGCAGACGTGCTGAGGTTATTCTAGGATCAAAGCTCCTGAATACCTCACAGAGGAGGATTTACTAGTTTATGCTTTACTGATTACCTCATAGAATTGTTTGCTGTATTTGTTATGACGAAACATTAAGATAAAGTGTATGATATTATGACATGTCTATGATATGCTATTTTAAGCTTATGTGTATTGTACTTATGTGAATTGTTGTTCTTGTTTGTACTTCCTTATTGGGCTTTTAGCTCACCCCCCTTACTTTACCTCTTTCAGGTAGGCAATAGCGTTTCTCATTGGCACGCATGGTGATGTGGGGCATTCATTGGTCTAAGTATGTGTAATGCCCCGATTTCTCGAGACGTTACTTAGGGAGTCCGTTTGAAAATAATAACCAATAAATACTTTAAGACACTAAAAGAAAATATTTATTTAAAATTTAAATAAATAATGAGATCTCATTATTTAAAAATAAAAATGTTGGACGCTAGGTTTAATAACAACGACATAAAGAAAATAACTTTTCAAGTTTGAAAAATTAAAAACATAACATTTATTTCTAAAAATATAAAATAATTGGAGCCCAGCCTATAACATGCTCTGTCGATGCCTCGAGCCCACACAATTCACTACTTTGCTTTGCCTTTACCTGCACACAGAGTACCTGTTAGCTAACACGCAGTAAGAAGAGCTATGTAGGACATAACTCCCCAAACTAGAAAAAAAATAAACACCATAAACATAATAATCATCGTGCGATATATAAGCACCATATCACACTAACATAATGTGTGTAACACTTACACACATAAATACTAACAAGTCATGTTGATCAGACATGAAATGTAAACTGCCTTGCCTGCGTTGTACTCACACTCGGCATTCCCACGGTGGCACCTAGTCTAGCTTGCACTGTACTCACACTCAGTCATTCCCTTGAGACATCGTTGCCTTGCCTGCGCTGTACTCACACTCAGCAGTTCTGTGGTGGCATCCTATTATCCTTAGTTATACACACCCATGATAATTCCTGGAAGTGTTATACTCACACAAGCAGCTAGAATCTAGTAGCATGCCTACTCTACCATCTAAGCATGTCTACTAGCTAAAACTCCTAGCACTATCCTCATGCTAGTCAACCTAATGCAACAATTCAGGTCACAATTATAATTACATAATTAAACAAATAAGAAAACAAAGTTGTACGCATGAAATACACCCTGTGCGCATATGTCCACTCTTCTTTCCTTAAGCAGTGTGTTTTCCGCTGATGTGTCCCAAACCACTTGTTGTATCACCTCGACGATCGCTAGATCCTATACGTCCAATTACACATCGAAAATTCAGGAAAACTAAAAATAGACGTTAGGGTTTTATTTCAATACCCTAATTATCGAAATAATTAAACCATGAAATTTTAACGTGCATGGCACATAAATTAAAATCATTTTTCACAAAGGTTCAAACCATCATGAAACATGCACAAACAATGATGTTTCTAACGTATAGTATGAATTCATATAAATACTTTTTATGTGAAAATTACCAAAATACCCTTTAATATCATATTTACATAAAAGACTCAATACGTTCGAAAGATTATCATATGAAAACAAAATTTAACAACCAACTTTCAAAAACCCTAAATAATAAGCAAAGACTCATATAAGACCCGAAAAATAATTTTTAACATTTATAAATTATTTTTTCTCAATTTCCCAAATAAAACCCAAATAATCAAAATAAATATACAACCAGCCCAAAAATCAAACTAACATATAGAACTGTTAAAAAATACAAAATAAACTTATAAAAATTATTTTAGAATTTTCTGGGCAAAATAATTATTTTTCTTAATTAATTTTATAGAAAAACTAATTAATCAAAGAAAAATTCATAAATGATTTTTATAAGTTACAACTATTGACGCGGCTCTTCGCCAATAGGTAATTAAGAGAATGAGAGAAAAGGATTAGTGCTAAACGTGAACCGAAATAGATGTATGATCTTAGGGAACGAACGGGGTGACTCAAGACACGGTTTTTAAGTGGTTCAAAGGTTAAAATCCTTCTACTCCACTAGTCAATATTATTGATCTATACTCAGTATTTGGTTACAAAGTATTTCTTATAAGGGATTATTTTTCCAACCCTTATCAACTCCCAGGGTCTCCATATTTATAGGAGAAGGCACCTGGAAGTTGGTAAGGAGGTCATCCCGTGACCTTCTTATTTGTCCTATCAACTCTATGACATTCATGATTAATTCCTAAACCTGACACATAAGTGTGGTCAAATCGATAGGTAAGGAGATAATGGGCCGCACGGCCCAACCCAGCCGTGGGTGTCTGAACACGCACATTCCTGCTGCGTGTCCGAGAAGTCAGGGAGATATCGGACACGTGATGTCAGATATATGCACATTTATCTTGTGTGTGTTGACTTTACAAGGGGTCATAGCCTCCATATCTAGCTCATACCACGAGCTGCGCATTTGACCCGACCTTCGGCCTTCCGATTCCTTGCTGCAGTCCTGGCGAGTCTTGGCAAGTCCTTGAGGATTCCTCGAGCTAAGGGGGGTACGACCTCAAGACAGGAGCTCCGGTCTGGGGGATGTTTATGGACTAACCATGATTAGTCCGAAGCTCGGCCTACTAATTAGCCCATGGGAAAATCAGGGCGTACATCTGCCCCCCAAGCTCCTGCTCGTGGTATATGACGTCGCATATAAGACCACAGTAGGGGCTTTTAGACTTCCGTACAAACTCTTCGCATTCCACTCTTTATGCAGGCGCCTGATACGTGGAACATCGTGGGTGGTGACGGTACGTCTTACGAGAACCGCATTTAATGGCCTAGCCTATGCCCAGCCGTCATTTCGTATTTCAAGTGGAGGGCCTCGGATCCCTCATCAGGGCCATCCAAGAGCCTTCTACACGTGATCCTTCACGCATATAAAAAGGGGGTGGCCACCCTACGCACGGGCCACCCTTTCATTCGAAATTTTCCAAACCTCTTTTCCTCTTTCCTCTCCATATTCCCGAAGAACGAAACCCTCGACTCTGTTGCTGCCATTTTCATCGTTCAAGAAGCTTAGGCATACGGATTTCTCCGAAGCTTAGGAAGCTACTACAACGACGAAGCTCCTACCAACGCAAAACTCTCGTCTACCTCCCAGCCATACACTGTAAGTTTCCTGACCCTGTGTGCTTTGAAAACATGCTACTGTAGCTTAGGTAAGTTTTTTTTACTGTAGCCGCATGCAAGGGTTTTCTGGGTTTTGTGGATATGGAGGGTGACAGCCATTTTAGGTTAGGGTATATTTGTTGTAGGAAATCGCTTTAGAATATGGGTTTCAGGATGCCTTTCCTGGGAAAATTTATGGGTAGGAGTTTTGGGAATCTTTGGGTGCAAAACCGGGTAGCTTAGGGAACACGCCTCACAAGCGGTTTTGCCATTTTCTGCCTACTGAAATTTTCCCCCCAAGGAAAATTCTATCCTGAACCTCCTGACACACGAATTCCGAGTAATCGGGGATCTGTTGGGAGTATGAGCGCGTGTTCACTGAACCGCGTGGCTCCACTCTCCACGGGCTGGGCTTACCTCAGCTCGTGCAAGTAATAATTGGTTCTTCCTCCTGCTTGGGTCGCCTTTTCTAAAGTGTTTTCTTTTGTTCGTTAGGCGACCAGATGGCTCCAAAAAAGAATCTCCCCCAGAAGAACGTTGGAAGCTCGGCCTCCTAGCAGGAGAAAGGAAAGGTGATGATGCCTAGCTCCCCGATCCCCCGTTTCGGGCCGGCAGTGGAGAAGGAGGTCGAGGTGGCCCCTGACGCATTCTTTGAGGCGGAGAGAATCATCTCAAAGATAATCGATCAGACGAAGATTAACAAACTCTTCCTCACTCACAACACCGCGCTGGGGAAAGCCTCTGTTATTGCCCGACCTACCTCGGATGGCGAGCGGAGCTGCGCGCTGCTCGACGAATCGTTCGCGGCCTGGAGCATTGAACACTTTAAGGCAGGGGCCTTCCTTCCTCTGGATCAGTACTTTGCTGATTTCCTGAACTACGTGGGGTTGGCCCCATTTCAGCTCCCCCCCAACTCCTACCGTCTGCTGGCAGGGTTGAGGTACTTATTCCAGAAGCAAGAGTGGGAGGTCCCCACTCCTGCGGATATTTTATATTTCTTTTGCCTCAAAGCCAGCCCGGACCAGCGGGGGCGAGGCGACGGGTTTTACTATTTAACCCGTTTTCCTAACACGGCGGCGGTCATCGAGCTACCCAGCCACCCCAATGATTTCAAGGACCAGTTCTTTATGTCAACTGGGTTCCGGAACTGCAAGCACCACTACTTCAATCGTCCTCGTAAGTGCTCTCTAACCCTAGCTCGTGTGGTGAAATATCACTTTAGCTCCTCCTGCACCCCTTTCTGACTTAAACTCATTACGTAGCCATCTTCGCGAGGACAGAGAAATTTGTGACCCTCGGGGCACAGTATGAAACACTGGCGGGCTTGCCCCCTAGTGAGAAGGATTATCGCGTGCTCGTGACGGACGAGACGATGGTGGCTTGCAAATTGATTTTTCCGAATCAAACCCTGAACCTAAAGAGGCCCCGGGGGCTGCCTCCAGCTTGGGACACCAGACCTATCAACGTGAAGGAGGTCGCGGAAGATGAAGACGAGGAGGATGAGGGCGACGAAGTTTCGCTCGTGAGGAGCAGGAAGAGGACTTTGGAGGTCACCCAGAGGACAGGCGAGGAGAGGATCCAATCCGGAGCAGCCGCGGGTCCTTCTGGCCAAGGTAACCCTTACTTGTTTAGGAGTCTAGATAGGGCCGCTGCAGACCCCCGGCTGGCTAGGTTCAATCCTAGGCAGCTCGTCCATTGTCACAGGAGCAATCCAGACCTGAACACGCTCCTGCTCCATTATGTCGACCGGCTCGTGTTGGACCACCAGGAGAGCCGGCCTAGGGGTACCGTAGTAGTAGATAACACCTTATCCTTTAGGTCGATCCTTTTCCAGGAGTATGGGACAAACCTACGCACATGGTCATCACTCCAGAGGGGTATCTATGCTCCGGGGCTTAGGCAGTACGTAGGAGAATCTAGCCCCGAATCAGACCCGGAGCCAGAACCTGCGCCAGTTCGGGAAATAATCGTCTTAGGTTCTTCCAGCTCGGGGGGTAGGGCTCCCTTAGTATTCGTATATTTTTTAGCTTTAACCTTTTGTCTTTATCTCTGTATGATTGTTAACTTGTAATAACCATGTTTTTTGTTTGACAGAAGAGATGTCTCAGCCCGAGGGGAGCTTGCGAGGTGCAGTCTTCGGGGGAAACCCCTCAGTCGGGCCAAGACTGAAAAGGCTCTGGGGGTCCAAGAGCACTGCTGGGACCTCCACCAAGTCCCCGGCAAAGGAGAAGGAGAAAACCCCGTCAGCCCAGGACGCGGGAGCGATTCTTCCTGCTGCCGGAGT
Organism: Humulus lupulus; assembly: GCF_963169125.1. Lineage (NCBI taxonomy): Eukaryota > Viridiplantae > Streptophyta > Magnoliopsida > Rosales > Cannabaceae > Humulus > Humulus lupulus. The sequence goes on along the minus strand of NC_084797.1, from coordinate 106,082,828 downwards.
AGGCCAAATGCCTCCACCACCTCAGTGAACTCCAACCGTCACCCAGGACGCAGGGACGGAGCTCGGGGCTCCGGCTGCGGTGGCCTCCGATGTGCGCATCCCCATCAACCCTCAGAACCTGGAGAAGATTCCCGAGCCCTTCCGGGGAATGGTGTACGAATCGGCGAACTACGCCGTTGACCATATCTATAAGTTCACTGAGAAGGAACTCCGGGCTATTGAGACAATGAGCCCGGTTGACGTAATGGAGTCTTCAATGAGCATGACTCTAACGGTAAGCTGCCCCCTCCTTTTTTTCTTTGTCTTAGGATTTTACCATTATACTTTGCCCTACTTTTCCTCTAAGGCAATTTATCTTTCATATCCCGTAGGGCGTCGTCGCTCTACACCGGAGCATCACCAGGGCCAAAACTCAGCTCGAGGATATGAGGACCAAGCACCAGGCCACCCTTCAGGAGGCCAAGGTGACTAAAGATGCCTTGGCGACCTCGAAGGCCGAGTTGGAGAAGACCTGCTTGAAGGTTCAAGAGCTCGAGACCTCCCTTGGCACTTCGCGGAAAGATCTCGAGGCTGCGAAGACTGAGATCCAAGCCGCCCAGGTCGCCCTGGAGGCCGAACGGACCACATCAGAGCAGTCCATGCAGGATCTGTTCTATCACTGCTGGGCTTTCAACCCGGAGGCTGACTTCTCCTTCATGTCACCGAGCCTTTGGGCGAGCTTGCTGGTGAAGTATCAAGCTCGCCTTGAGAAAGAGGCGCCGCCTTCGGAAACTGGGGAAGCCTCTGGCGCGGCGGAGTAGGGTGAAACAGCAACCTCCAAAGGGCCAATTGACGGAGCCTAGGGCACTTTTTCTCTTTTTGCCTTTGAATATTTTTAAGTTTTTTGTATGTAACCTTTGCATGAGGTGTTTTCACCTCGAGACAATTTGCCTTGACGCCTTTAACTTACGTTTTTTTTTTATGCTTTTGGCTACAATATATATATCTTTTTGATAAACTTAGTCTGTGTTAACCGTTATCTATATTTCGAGCTCTTTAAAAAGAACAACGATAAATAGACTTACATCAACCTCTAAGTTTTATGACCCAGTTAAAACTAGGAACTTATTTAGAAAACTTAGTTCGTGTTAACTTTTATCCATATCTCAAGCTCTTTAAGAAGAACAACGAGAAATAGATTTAAATCAACTTCTAAGTTTTATGACCCGGTTAAAACCAGGAACTTATTTAGAAAACTTAGTTCGTGTTAACTTTTATCCATATCTCAAGCTCTTTGAGAAGAACAACGAGAAATAGATTTAAACCAACTTCTAAGTTTTATGACGCGGTTAAAACCAGGAACTTATTTAGAAAACTTAGTTCGTGTTAACTTTTATCCATATCTCAAGCTCTTTAAGAAGAACAACGAGAAATAGACTTACATCAACCTCTAAGTTTTATGACCCGGTTAAAACCAGGAACTTATTTAGAAAACTTAGTTCGTGTTAACTTTTATCCATATCTCAAGCTCTTTGAGAAGAACAACGAGAAATAGATTTAAATCAACTTCTAAGTTTTATGACCCGGTTAAAACCAGGATAGGACTTAGTTAGCGTTAACCCTTATCCATATCTTGAGCTCTTTAAGAAGAGCAACGATCCATAGATAAGGATCAACATCTAAGTCGTTAAGGAGACCTGGTTATATCCAGGTACCATATGCCCCCCAAGTAACTGGGAAAGGGTCTTTCGTGGTTACTTTAAGATTACACTTGCAAATATGCATAAAAAGCTGATTTTTATTAATACATAGAAAGTGGCTTTCCAGGCCTTACAAGTGGATCATTGATAATATATCTTTAAGTGGATGGCGTTCCAAGTCCGTGGGACGGCCCCTCCATCAAGTCGAGCTAACTTATAAGTTGCCCCCTGATGACTTCGATGACCTGGTAGGGTCCTTCCCAGTTTGGTCCCAAGACTCCATGTTTGGGATCTTTCCTGGCCACGAAGACTCTCCTTAGGACCAAGTCGCCAACGCTAAAGGCGCATTTTCTGACTTTGGTGTTAAAGTAGCGAGTGATCTTCTGCTGATAATGGGCGAGCTGGAGTTGCGAATCCTCTCGCCTTTCATCAACTAGGTCTAGGGAATGGCATAGGAGCTCATGGTTCTGACCTTGGTCGTAGGACTGGACTCTATGCGACAGAACCTTAACCTCCACGGGGAGGACTGCTTCACTCCTGAAGGTTAGGGAGAAAGGAGTATGACCCGTAGGAGTTCGATGCGAGGTCCGGTATGCCCATAGGACCTGGGGGAGCTGTTCCGGCCAGACTCCCTTCGCTTCATCTAATCTTTTCTTGAGGCTCGACTTTAGAGTCTTGTTGACAGCCTCGACCTGCCCGTTCACCTGAGGATAGGCCACGGAGGAGAAGCTTTTCACAATTCCGTGCCTTTCACAAAACTCGGTGAACAGGTCGCTGTCGAACTGAGTGCCGTTATCGGAGACGATCTTCTTGGGCAGGCCGAATCAACAGATGATGCTTTTAATCACGAAGTCAAGCACCTTTTTAGACGTGATCGTTGCCAACGGCTCTGCCTCGGCCCACTTAGTGAAGTAGTCGATGGCGACCATGGCATAACGGACCCCGCCCTTTCCAGTGGGCAGGGCGCCTACTAAGTCTATTCCCCAAACGGCAAATGGCCAAGGGGCTGAGATCATTTTTAGCTCGACTGGAGGAGCTCGGGTAACCGCAGCGAATTGCTGGCACTTGTCGCAGCTCTTCACGTATGAAATCGAGTCTTTGGACAGAGTCGGCCAATAATAACCTTGCCTAAGAACCTTTAAGGCCAAGCTTTGCCCTCCAGTGTGGTCTCCGCAGAATCCTTAGTGAATTTCCTGCAGGATGGCCTTCGCTTCACTTGGAAGAACGCACCGGAGGAGAGGTAAGGAGTGCCCACATCGGTACAACACTCCATCGACTATTGTATATCTCGAAGCTTGATATAGGACTCGCCGCGCGTCGTTACGTCCCTCAGGCAGCTTGCCCTCGACAAGATATTCAAGAATGGGGGTCATCCAGGTTGGCCTGGCGTCGATCATCTCGACCTCTGCCCGATATCCTTATATACTTGGTTTTTCCAAGAATTCTATTGGCACCAACCCTAGGGTCTCTGTCTCTCTTGAGGTGGCGAGCTTGGCAAGAGCATCTGCATTGGTGTTCTGTTCTCGAGGTATCTGTTCGATCGATCCTCGCTCAAACGTGGACAACTCGGCTTTTACCTTCGCCAGATAGGCAGCCATCTTGGGTCCCCGTGCCTGATATTCGCCCAGGACCTGGTTCACCACGAGCTGGGAGTCACTGAAGCACTGGAAGGAGCTCGCCTTTAACTCCCTGGCTATCCTTAGGCCGGCCAGCAAAGCTTCGTATTCCGCCTCGTTGTTGGAGGCCTTGAACCTGAACCTTAGCGCCGAGTGGAACCTATGTTCCTCGGGGGATATCAGAATGATTCCGGCCCCAGAGCCATTTTCATTGGATGAACCATCTACAAAGATCTTCCACAATGATTGGGGCGAGGTGAGCTGAGATGAGTCCTCCGCTGGATTCTCCTGGAATCCCGTGCATTCTGCCACAAAGTCGGCCAAGGCCTGACTTTTTATGGCAGTTCGTGGAGTATAGAAAATTTCGAACTAACTGAGTTCGACCGCCCACTTTAACAAACGTCCCGATGCTTCAGGCTTTTGCAAAACCTGCCTTAGAGGTTGATCGGTCATGACGCGTACCGAGTGAGATTGGAAGTACGGCCTGAGCTTTCGCGAGGCCGTGATTAGGCAGAACGCCAATTTTTCCATCAGTGGGTATCGTGATTCTGCCCCGAGGAGTCTCTTGCTAATGTAATAGACTGGCTTCTGAACTTGGTCCTCTTCTCGTACTAGTACGGCGCTAGCCGCGTCCTCAGTGACGACCAGGTAGAGGAAAAGAGGCTCTCCTGCCTTGGGCTTGGATAGCACGGGCGGTTCAGCCAGATGTGCCTTCAGGTCAAGGAATGCGCTTTCGCATTCTACTGTCCATTCAAACTTCTTGTTTCCTCGGAGCAGGTTGTAGAAGGGCAAACACTTATCGGTTGACTTGGAAATAAACCGGTTCAGTGCGGCCACTCTCCCTGTCAAGCCCTGGACATCTTTCCGCGACCTAGGCGAAGGAAGCTCGAGCAGTGACCTGATCTTGTCGGGGTTTGCTTCGATTCCTCGGGTATTGACTATAAACCCCAGGAATTTCTCGGATGCGACACCAAAAGTGCATTTATGGGGATTGAGCCTCATTCCATATTCTCGTAGTATTTTAAAACATTCTTCCAGGTCGGAAACATGGTTGTCGGCAGTCTTTGACTTGACAAGCATGTCATCAACATACACTTCCATGTTTTTTCCAATCTGGTCCGCAAACATTCTGTTTACTAGCCTTTGGTAGGTAGCTCCGGCGTTCTTCAGACCGAACGGCATGACCTTGTAGCAATAGACATTAGTCGGGGTCATGAAGCTGGTGTGTTCCTGGTCCGCCGGATTCATCGCGATCTGATTGTAGCCTGAGTACGCATCCATAAAGGACATGAGCTCGTGTCCCACCGTGGCATCCACTAGCTGATCGATCCTTGGCAATGGAAAACAATCCTTGGGGCAGGCTTTATTCAGATCGGAGAAGTCAATGCAGGTCCGCCATTTCCCGTTGGGCTTTGGAACTAGCACGGGGTTGGCAACCCAAATTGGAAATTTGGCTTCACGGATAAAGCCACATTTTTTGAGTCAGGTCACTTCTTCTTCTAGGGCTTCAGCTCGGGTTGTTCCTAAACGTCTTTGCTTCTGAGACTTGGCAAGAACGCTTTTGTCCAGATGGAGCGTGTGCATGATGACACTCGGGCTAATTCCCACCATGTCCTCGTGGGACCAGGCAAATACATCTAAGTTAGCCCGCAGAAACGTAATCAGCTCCGTCTTCCTCTTGCTACAGAGGTTTTTCCTAAGCTTGACCATCCATGATGGATTTTGTGGATCAAGGTTCACCTCCTCGAGCTCCTCAATAGCCTGGAGCTCGAATCTGTCTTCGCCTACCCGGGGGTCAATGTCCTCTCCCAAGGTGACAATTTCCCCTTTGGCGTTTTGAGGTTTTTCAATCTCAGTAGCCGCCAAGGGTTCCTGGGATTCCTCTTCACTCAGGATGGCCATAGCCAGCTGCCCGGATTTAGATTTTCCCTTCATGGAAATGCTGTAGCATTCCCTGGCAGCGAGCTGATCGCCCTGGATCGTACAGATTCCCGTTGAGGTGGGGAACTTCATGGCGAGGTGTCGGATGGAAGTGATGGCCTCGAAGGCTATGAGCGTGGGTCGGCCCAAAATGGCGTTGTAAGCAGCGGAGCAGTCTATGACCATGAATTCGAGTAGTTTGGATACTGTTCGAGATTCTTCTCCTAGGGTGATCACCAGCTCGATCGTCCCTATCGCTGCTGATCCTTCTCCCGAAAAACCATACAGCATCATGGAGGTTTCCTTTAGATCGGCGACAGTCAGACCCATCTTCTCTAAAGTGGATCGGAATAAAAGGTTCACCGAACTCCCGTTGTCTATTAGCACCCTTCTCACTCTCCGGTTGGCGAGCTGGACTGCTACAACCAAGGGATCATTGTGAGGGAACTGGACATGGCCTGCATCTTCCTCGGTGAAAATGATCAGTTGTCTTTCCAATCACTGCTGTTTTGACTGACGCTGCTCCGGGACGAACTCCACTCCGTTATGAGCCTTTAGTTCATTCACGTATCACTTCTGGGCACCTCTGCCTGTGCCAGCCATGTGCGGACCTCCAGAGATGGTGGATATCTCTCCTCCAACCACGGGAGGAGGGACGTCCTGATCTATCCGAGACCCGGGCTGACTGGCTGGGGCTTCTGGAGCAGGTCGGCTCGCTGGGACCCGGCTACGCGAGTATTGAGCCAAGGGGCCTACTCGGATGAGAGTCTCTATCTCATCTTTGAGATGCCTGCAATCGTCGGTATTGTGGCCGACGTCATTATGAAAACAGCAGAATTTGGAAGTGTCTTTCTTCGCCTTGTGGTGTTTCAATGGCTCCGGCCTCTTCCAGGGGACCCGAGTAGAGTTGGCTAGGAAGATACTTTCCCTGGACTGGGTGAGTTCAGTATATGTCGCGAAAACGGGCTTAAACTTGTCTACATACTTATTCTTCTTTTGGCCATGTTGATTGTTTTCACCATTGCCCTTTCTCTTGCCTCCACCGGGCTGGTTGCTCTGTGCGACGTTCGGGGTTGTTGCCGCAACCTCCGCCCCTATCCCTGCAGGCTGATCAGGAACCTGGCTAGTTCCCGCAGCTGAGGCCTCGGCTTCTTCCAAGTTTATCCACTCTTGGGCCCTGTTAAGGAATTCGTTGACTGAGCTGACTCCCTTCCTCTGTATATCCTTCCATCTGAGTCAGGCGCTCGAGGGTTTGGTCCTGAGATACTTGGTTATTCCAGGGCTGCTCGACAGCCCCGTATCCATTGTACATATTAGGTGGGTTATTGCCCCTCCTATCTTGAGATAGGTTATTTGGGACATTCCCTCCGTTACGTACTTCGGACCGGGCCCCCCCCCCGAGCGAGCCTGACTACCATCTCTAGCTCGATCCTCTCTGTGAGAGTTGAGGTGATCCCGAAGGTCGCCTCCCTGGGTGGTCTGGTGACTTTGTGCCGAACTTAATCGCTGACGCAGGTCTCCTCCAGAGAGATCACTCCGGCGATTGCCGGTCCAATGGCTCCTGCTGGATAGGCTAGGAGTCCGCCTTTGGCAGTGACGATCTGAGCTTTCCCCTGGTGCCCTGCTACGCTGGGAAGGTCCAGCAGACGGTGGGTTTCTCCTACTACTCCCATAGGCTGGGATGTCCCGGACTGGCCGAGGAGGAGACGGATATCTGATCGGAGATGGAGGATGCCCGACTGGAGAGGCGATCCTAGTTCCGTCTGGACAGATCAAGTTTGGTGGGGGCCTTTCGGCCCTGCCAACTTGCTGGTCCCGCGCCGGGCGATCTGGACGAGGCGCAGGAAGGTCTTCGAGGACGGGCTGACGTCGTGGGCCCTCCCCGGATCTTCTTCGGGAATTTCCTCGAGCTCCTCTGGGCGTCCTCGAGGATGGCTGAGAGCTAGGAGTTGATGTCCTAACCGAACGGCTGTATTGTTGTTGTTTGGTCCTAGGCATTTCCCCGAAGTTTGCCTCTCGATGGTGCGATGAAGGGGTGGAGTTGGCTGCTGGAAGTCTATTCGAACGACTATGCCTGGACCGATTACCCCGGCGAGACTTAGGAGCCTCACCTTGCCTCTCTCCAACGTTAACGTTGGTTGTGAGAGGGGGTAGTCGGGCCAGGATATCCTGGATTTGCTGACTAGCTGTTTCTAACTGGCTCCTCAGCTGAGCGTTCTCCATCTCCACTGCAGTATAATAACACGGGTTCGGATTAGGTGGCCGGGGCGCCGAACTACCAGTAGTCTTGGCCCGCCGGCTGCTTTCCTGGCCGCTGCTGGACTTCAGGAATTTGTTCATCAGGGATGGCAGTATGATGAGCCTCCTGCCCATCATGTTGTTCTGTCTCGTTGCCATGCCTGGATCGAGTAGTCACCATAGTTGGATGTTTGCAGCAGCACTAATCGAACTTGCTCTCAATGAAAGCACCAAACTGTTGACGCGGTTCTTCGCCAACAGGTAATTAAGAGAATGAGAGAAAAGGATTAGTGCTAAACGTGAACCGAAATAGATGTATGATCTTAGGGGACGAACGGGGTGACTCAAGACACGGTTTTTAAGCGTTTCAAAGGTTAAAATCCTTCTACTCCACTAGTCAATATTATTGATCTATACTCAGTATTTGGTTACAAAGTATTTCTTATAAGGGATTATTTTTCCAACCCTTATCAACTCCCAGGGTCTCCATATTTATAGGAGAAGGCACCTGGAAGTTGGTAAGGAGGTCATCCCGTGACCTTCTTATTTTTCCTATCAACTCTGTGACATTCATGATTAATTTCTAAACCTGACACATATGTGTGGTCAAATTGATAGGTAAGGAGATAATGGGACGCACGGCCCAACCCAGTCGTGGGTGTCTGAACACGCACGTTCCTGCTGCGTGTCCGAGAAGTCAGGGAGATATCGGACACGTGATGTCAGATATATGCACGTTTATCTTGCATGTGTTGACTTTACAAGGGGTCATAGCCTCCATATCTAGCTCGTACCATGAGCTGCGCATTTGACTCGACCTTCAGCCTTTCGATTCCTTGCTCCAGTCCTGGCGAGTCTTGGCGAGTCCTTGAGGATTCCTCGAGCTAAGGGGGGTACGACCTCAAGACAGGAGCTCCGGTCTAGGGGATGTTTATGGACTAACCATGATTAGTCCGAAGCTCGGCCTGCTAATTAGCCCGTGGGAAAATCAGGGCGTACAACAACCAAATATTCAAATCTGAAATAAATGTATATAAAATCATTAAATACAAAACATCCCATGATAATTGGAATTTAAGATCAAATAACAACAAATTCCTAAGGAATAGGGATCTCCTAACAGCTGTTATGGGCACAACGTATTGTTGACCTCGAATGAAAGGTTAACGTGCTTTTGAGATCGACCAATACTTCAAGCTTGTTATTCCAGTCAGCCTCCTCCTCAGCTAGTGGCTTCATCGATCTCAATCTTTGGAAACCAATATCTTCGAGCTTACAACTTAGGCTCGAATAACACCCATATGCGTCGAAGAAGATTCTTTCTTTCGAGCTTGAAGTTTAAGGTCGAGCCTTTTAAACTTGTGCTCGATCTCCAATAAGAACAGGTCAGAAATCATGCATATTTATACAAGTGTTCAACCACTGCTTGTTATTTTCGAGCTTAGGCTTTACGAGCCTACATTTTGAGACTCATTTATTCATCCTCGAAATTTGAGTGTAACAGTATGTATGTCGTGGGGCTCCGATGAACGGAAAATGATCTAGCAACACCTAATAATACTTCTATGAGTTATCCTATTTAATTATGTTATTGGTGGGACTTTAATATTTTATTTGTAAATTGCATGAAAGATATTATGTTTTTATTTTAACAAAATGGGCCCATATTGCATGATTTGATAAAGCCCCACTAAACCTTTTTTTGGATTATGATATTTTCCTAAATAAATTATCAAGTTGTCATCATTTTCAAAGATAGTAGTATAGGGCATTTTGCAGATTAAGTTCACATATTTATCATTTACAAGGAACCTAGTGGGAGTTAAGATAAAATACCAATGAAGGGTAAAATGGTAATTTGCACCCGACCCATTAGTAAATCTTCAAAATAGAATTGACAGGCGGTAATTGTTATAACAATGGATAACGTATTTACATTATGGAAAATACATTCTATGAATTCAAGAGTTCAATTCCGAGTCTATAGTGGAGTCACGAGATATTAATAAATTGTGAGATAATTTATATTATAAATAAATAACGGGAACTTATTGAAGCTTATTTTGATGGATCCTGGTCCCCACGTTGTCTCTGATTAAATGAGACCTAATATTATCAATAAGTTGATTTAATTATCAACGATAAAAATATCAAGTTGACTGGGTCAATGGGAATAAATAATGTGGCAATTATTTATTGATATTTTTCATGAATAAAGAAAACAGGATAAGAGAGAAGTTTTCTAGTCACTTAGATTGTTTTGTTAATATTGATAAATTAGTATTAATATTAATAAAATAGATTAAATGAATGTTCAAATTATAATTAGTTAATTTGAAAATGATTTAATTAATTAATAAAATAAAAGATAATGTTTTGTTTTTGAATCACTTAGGATTTAAATTCAAAAACAGAATTTTTTGGATATTTATTATGTGAATTTCAACCATACATAAATAAGATAGTATTTGTTATTTTAAATTTGAATCAAAAAATATTTTATCTTATTCGATTATTTTAATTAATAATTAAATAAGAAATGTGACATAGAAAGTCTATAAATAGAGAGCTAATGAGATTGTTTCTGATGAAAATTTTGGTGTAAGCATATACTCTGAATATTTCGAAACACTCTAAGCCTCGTTCATAGCCAAAGTCTCTATCTCTCTATTTTTAAAATTTCTATCTCATGTGTTGAGAGCAAGTCCACACTTAGTTAGGTTTGATCCAAGAAAGACGTGGAAGATTGAGGTTTCGTTCTAGCAGTTTTGATTCTTGGCAATACCTAGAATTTAGAAAGGCCAAAAGGTTAGAGAATCAAACAAGAGGAGTAGTTTTTATTCCACTACATATTATGTAAATAAATTTTATAGAATTATTTATTAACGTATAAATTCCATTAAAGCATGATTCTATTTTTTTCTATTTATGTGTTGTTTACATGAAAAATAAGAAGCATGCGCCTAGACTTTATTATTTCATTCCAAAAATAATTGTTGTTGATGTATAATCTCAATAATATGAAAAATAAAATAAAATAATCGGTAAAAACAATGAGAATATATTTAATTTTTCTTAAATTAGTAAGGTGGTGAATCCCTACCTTTTATTGGGATAATAAGAAATAATAGGTGTGTATCTAAGCGTACGCATCCCCAATCTAATACTAAGATTTTGTCAAGCTATATATAATTTTAGGACAATTCTTCTATAGGGAATTGTCCTATAATTTTATGGGAAATTCTCCTATATGGGCTTCACTTTAAGCCCTACGGGTAGAGCTCTTAGTGTTTCTCGACACGTGAATAGTTTTCGGCGTGATTTTTTATGACCGTGTATATTGTACCTATTTAGAGCATCATGCAAATTTTTAGAAAATTCCAAATAGTTTACAGTACCGAAAATTAGGTTCAAACATGTTGTTTTCCACACGCATAAAAAAAATTAGTCATGTGTGCAACAACATGTTTGAACTTAGTTTTCGGTACTGTAAACTATTCAGAATTTTGTGAAAATTTACAGGATACTCTAAATAGCTACAATATACACGGTCATAAAAAAAAATCGTGCCGAAAACTGCTCACGGGTTGAGAACACTAAGAGCCCCATCGATATGTCTTAAAGTGAAGCCCCTATAGAAGAATTGTCCATAATTTTATAAATAAATCTTGTGCTAATTGTAATACAACCGTATAAAATCCTATTCCATGAAAAATATATAAAGTAGACACCCAAAAAGGGAGTAGAAGTTGGTGTCTTTTGGGTAGTGCAAATTATGTGGATCATGACTTTTTTTTTTCCTTTACATAAATATGATTTTTTTTAAATTTTGTATAAAGTATGGTTTTTTTTTCCTAAATTAAGTTAATTAGGTGGTAACATATTTCCACATTTGTTTGTGTTTCTTCCAAGTATTTCCATATTTAAATTTTTAGTTGAGTTAGGGCTTTGTGTGATTTTTTCTAGGTATTTTTTTTTCCATTTCATCCAATTTTTGAAGGATATTTGTTAATTTTATGTATGTTTTTTTTTCATTTTTTTTATCGTATGCCAATTTTTTCAAATGATATATAGTTTTAAATTAGGTTAACACTAGAATAATGTAGTACATTTGTTTTAGATTATGCTAATATCAAATGTAACAAGTTACTATTTTAAATAACATAAAAGTAATTTGGTATGTTGAAAACCATATAAAAAAAGTAACCTAGTACCTTGAAATTTATATGAAAACCAACAACAAAACCAAAGAACTAAAAGTCACCTAGCACCATGAAACGATATCAAAATGAACAAAAAAAAAGTAACTTATTACCTTGAAACCATATCAAAATGAACAATTAAAAAAGTAACCTTGTACCTTCAAACTATATCAAAACCAACCACAAATACAAAAAAAATAAATAAATAATAACACAGTACTTTGACATCTATATCAAAACCAACAACAAAGATAAAAACATTAAACGTAACCTAGTTCCTTTCCAAATTTTAATTAATCCAAAGTATAAAAAGAAGAAAAGTTTTTTGTTTGGTAAGTAACCTCTATTGTTCGTGTCAACTTCAATAGCAGCATTCTAAGCTTACCATAGACTTTGGAATCGAAAGTTTACTCATGGATTTTATAATTGTATAAGCTTGTGGTCGCCTACTTGTGTAACAAAATTGAACCCCGTACCAAAATTTCTAACATTGGAACATAAATCATGATGAGTAATGATATATATTTTGTTCATTAAAAAAAAACCATTCCAACTAAATGTACATTTAATTAACTTTTATTACACTTTCTTTAGTAATGAGACTCCTAGACCATTGGCCTTCCTACTAGTGGCAAATGCTGGCTAACCTGGTGATTCACCTGGAATCCAATTATCAACACCAGGAACCTACTCATCTTGATGCGACAAGATAAATGTATTTTAATTTAAGATAACAATAATGTGAAAGAAAAACTAATCTAATCAATACAATCTTGAACTAGAAAGAACAAACAAACAAATGATAAGTACATAACTTAGTCAAATTACAAGCACACAATTCATGCACAATAAATATGGTACAAACCTATCAAAATTAGGATTTGAGTTCCAGCGAAAATTGATAAATGATAAAGAAACAAATCAATAAACATATTCTATCAATATATTCTTGTAACAAGCAAAAGAAAATAGTTAATAAATACATAAAAAATAATAAAACTATCACAAAATCCAAAAAAGCCACTAAGCACAAAAAGATTGAAAATACAATAAAATCATTAACAAATTTTACACACTAGGTAAGGTCAATGACATGCACGCTGGAAGAGGTTGTAATGCCCCAAAATCCCTAATACAATTTAATGGTGGATTAGTAGGCCGGGAGGGCCATAATTGATTTATTATGCCATTAAACTATTATATGCATGTTTATGTGTATTATATTATAATATGATGTTAAATGCATGCATGTGGGTCCACATTTCATTATAAGGACATTTTGGTATTTGGCCTATTAAGGACATTTTGGTATTTGGCCTATTGAGGACATATTTGTATATTTTGGTGCATGTTTGTGATTTATGGATGAGATTCCATTATTATGTGGATATATACGAGCTATTCGGCATGAGATGATCTTAGGATGCGAGTTAGCGGTTTTGTCATAACGGGGTCAATTATTGGGATATTAGATAATGAGAATGATTAATTTATGATATATTAGGAGTTGGTGAGATCAGGAGGAAATTCTGGGAGTTTTGATTATTTTGCCCCCGGGGACGTTTTTGGGACCTCGAACATTAGGATTTGTGTGAGGTTACTTAATCTTGAAGTAACCTGTCAGAAAGAAAACTACGTTCAAACACCTTTCTCTGGCACCCGTTATCTTTTTTGACCGTTCATCGCAATATCGAAGGAAGCTTGGGTTTTAGAAGTCGGAATCAAGCGAAGATCAAGGCATAACGATCTCGAGAAAGATTAGAAGCTTCTTGATCGAAGGATTTAGCGAGAAACAACTTAATCAAAGGTAATCTAAGCTTTAAGTTTTGAGTTTTAGAGTTTCTAAGCTCTGATTTGGATTTTATGTGTGGATGAGTTTTTGATTTGTTTGAGCCTCGGGATTTGATGATTTTGGATCATTAGGATGTTTGGGAAGTTTGATTTTTGGATTTGGAGATATTTAGGTAGGTTTTTGGAAGGATTAAAAGGTTGAAAATCGGGGTTATGGTTGAATTTCCAGGTGGGGCCGCGGCCAGAGCATGGTGCAGATGGGCAGTGGAGTTGAGGGGCTTGGGGACCGCGTCACTTGGGAAGGAGGGTCGTGGCGACTGCTTCAGGAACCTCTGTCTTGGATGGGGGCCACGGCTCAGAGAGATGGGGGCCGCGGTGCTTGAGGGTTTTGAAGCCAAAGTAGAGTTTTGATCATGGGAACTCAAACCTTAGGCCTCGAGATCATTCCTACTACTCAGTTTAGTAGGATTCGATGTCCTGAAGGCTAGGTCTTGGTTCGGGAACCTTTGTTATTCATTTTATTGATGGAATCCCATAATTGGTTATGACTAGGTGACCGTCAAGGAACTAAGAGGTTGATCGTTCTCAAGGGTCGTTCTTTTATTAATTATTGCTCGAACTAGAGGTAAGAAAACTACACCCTATGTATATGACATGCATGGTTATTATAGAGGCATGATGATTGTGTAAATGTGGACATTGATTGCATATTAAATGCTTAGCAAACCTTGCTTACTTGTGTATGGCACTGACTAGTTACAATCGACACTGGTCGCGTGTTACTAACCTAAGAGTCAGAAACGGCATAAGAGTCATGAACGCAGAGCCGATAAAAGATTAGATATAATCGACTTCTGCATTGAATGATTCATATGGAGCATTAATGCTGGACCGACCCTAAGTTCGATGAAAATTATAAGCGCTTGTCTAGTCTATGACTAGTTACTAAGAGCCAGGGCCAAAGGTGTAGGTGACTGTTTTGTCACATGGCTAAGGGAACAGAATCCCACGTTAGTGACTCTATGGTCACTTGGTGGGTTTATGTTGGTGACTATTTTGGACTAAAAGTCCTGGATGATTATTATGGTCATCGGTTGATGTTATATTCTTCCAGTATTGAGTTTTCTTGCTGGGATTTGGCTCATTGGTGCTATGTGGTGCAGGTAATGAGAAAGAAAAGCTCACCCAACCTTGAGTGGAGAGCTTAGGTGGTGATGTGTACATATGCGGCCTCTTGACCACCACGACCAAGGAGTTCTCGGAGGAACTAGGGTGTTTACCCTTTTTTTGCTGCTTAGATCAGTGGTTTGTAAATTTTAAACTATAATGACCATATTGAATTGTAAATAACTTGTAAATGTTTTTATAGGCCCATGGACAGTTTTATGTTTTAAATAAAATATACCCTTTCCTTTTGACTGGTTTTTCACCTTAACCTATAAATAACACCTAGAAGCACATTTGTAACCAAAGAACTCGGTTAGCGTGTTAAGACGGTTCAAAGTTCACTGTAACTATCTTGGGGTAACCAGGGCGTTACAACTTGGTATCAGAGCGTGCCAAGGTTTAGGGTTCCTGTAGACTGGCTGGGCATGTACACTCACCTTTGAAGACAAGCTCGACCCATGGTTTGGTAACTATTTATGTAGTTATATATAAAACCTCTTAAATATAGTATAAATGCTTTACCTGTTTACATGAGACACTATGTTAAGACTGTGCCTTGAATACTGCACTATTAGCAAGAACGTACTTGTTAGTACTGATATTTCCAGAGCATGCTTAATAGTATTGTTTATTCTGAACTATTGTTTGATACATGTTAAATTCTAAATGCTATTGTAACGACCCAAAATTGCTAATAAGGCTTAAGGGCCTTGATTAGTGTGCCAGGAGGGCATAATTGGTATCTATGTGAATGAATGACTAAATGCATGACTATATGGCATGCATGACTAAATGAGTATGTGGATATGATTAGATGCATGATTATGTGATAAGCATACTTATATGATTATATGAATATGTGAGATGCATGACTATGAGTATTAGTATGCATGTAGGCCCTGATTAGGTTATATGGGTATAATTGTAATTTTGGCTCGTTGAGGGCATAAACAGGATTATTTGCGATAAATTGTTGAGACCACATTATTATGTGGATATATTTGCAGTTTAAGACTCAAGGCGATCCTTGTGAGCGATTTTGCGAAAAAGCCACAGTGGGGATTTATACCCTGCTCGGGGGAGCCTGGGGGTATTTTTGGGAGTTTGGGAAATATATTCGAGATTATTTGATACTGAGGAAAATAATTGGTAATTAGTTAGGTGTCGGGATGTAAGCAGTAATTATTAGGGACACTCGAGGAATTAGCAGGAATTGGGAGTAATGACTGTAATGCCCTTAGGATGATTTAATACTTATGTTTAAAATGGGAGGGCAAAATAGTCATTTTGCTGGTTAAGAAGTGATAAGGGTGTTTTCTTCCTTTATGCACTGAGTGGAATGTGTAGAATGAGATAGAAGTTGAAGGAAAGAAACAAAAGAGAAAGAAGAAAAATAGAAACTCTTCTTCCCTCTCCCTTTCGATACATTGTTCTCTCCCTAACCTTGAGGATTTTGGAGGCTGTAACTCAGGGGAAACTCAGGTTGGAGCTTGGGGCCTTGGCGAAGCTAGAGGATTTGGCAGAGATTAGTCACTCAATTGAGGTAATATTTCAAGGTTTTAGTGATTTTCTGAATTTTGCTAGAATGGATTTCTAAACATGAGTTTTGGATGGAACTTAAGGAAATTGAGCTTTGGGGATTGAGGAGCTTGGGCTTCCTGGGCGCTTTTGGTTCTGCTTGTAGTGCTATAGCACCCACTTTGTGGCACTGTAGCACTACCATGTTTTCAGAAGTGGGTTTTTGAGTTATTTTTTAGGATTTTTGCCCGAGGGCTCGGGGTTTGATTCCACCACCCCATTTGATGGAATTAGGGCTTCCCGAGGACTCAGGATTGGTCTCGAGGCTAGGTTATGGAATTGAAGTTTGGTGATGATTCTAATTTTGGCAGTGACTAGGTGTACACTAGGGCTCGGACGAGATCGTGCTTGAAGGTCAATTTCGCTAATCAAAGCTATCAGAATCTAAGGTAAGAAAACTGCACCCGATTAGGTGGTTAAGTTGGGACTAAGTGTTCCCTATATTTGTATACATTACTATATGATTGTACTGGGACAAAGAGTTCCTTATATTTGTATATAATGTCATGAGGTGGTATTACGCCGCGGGGACATATGATAAACGACCTAAGGGTGCCGGAATCAATATTTGCGCACAGAGTGTGGCTCAGCCACTGGCAGCTGAGGACAGCTTATTATTCAATGAGCTCGGTTAAGCTGGCCGGAGTCAGTGGGTATAACACTAGGGGCGGCCTAAGTGAGCCAAAGACAGTGGGTTAAACAGAGGGTGCGACCTAAGGGCGCCGACCTTGAGTATCATTTGATGGTTGTGATAAACTGTTGATTATGAATGTGATTATTGTTGTTAACTTGATGAATATGATATGTTGATTGTCTGGATGACAAATTGTTAATATGTCATTTGTTATCATTGAATAGGTGAATTTTATGAATTGTTTAATACTTGGTCATGCTTGTGAAGTATTTGATTATTGATATTGATCATGTTGCAATGTTATGTTTTCTTGCTAGGCCTCGGCTCACGGGTGCTATGTGGTGCAGGTAAAGGCAAGGATATATTGGATTAACCATGAGTTGGAGAGCTCTGGGGGCGAGGTGTACATTGTCAGCTGCTCGGCCGCCACGGTCGAGGGTTCGTACAGGGACAGAAACCTTAAATGTGTATTTTTCCATTAGAGTGGCCTAAGTTATTTACGACTTCTGGAATTTTTTTGTAAATATGTCTTTTAAACCCTGTTTTGGGATCCCATGCACTAAAAAATCATTTTATATGAAAATTATCAGTTTATGACTAAAACCTTTTTAATCTTTGCCTAATTATGACTTTAGGACCACGTTTTCAACTATATGACTTGATTAGCAAGTCTTGCACCTTTATAATCACACAGTGTAACGGTCTTGGTTATCGAGGGCGTTACAACTTGGTATTAGAGCGGTCTAGGTTTAAGGGTTCCTGAAGATTGGTTGGACATGTACACTTGTCGCTGAAGACAAGCTCGACTCAGGGTTTCATAATTGAATACATGAGATTATATGCTTAAGTGCTTGAATGGAATATTAATGCATTAATTTGTGTGAGCAATAGGAAGTATGAGATTCTGAGAGGGCCTGACCCTTGACTGCTGTGTGATGATATCAAGGCATGCTGATTAGCATTACTATTGCATATGAATGGATATTTGAATAACAGTTTGTATATTGATTATAAGTGGTTAACTTGTTAAATTGAATTTATGTGTTTTATCTGTTTATTGGTATATGGAAAGCATGATGAACATGATTATATTTAGTGGCAATAAAGTTGTTAATTTATGCATAGTAATGTGGATTGATGTTTGTTATGCTTTATATGCGATGGCTATTGTGATTGTTTGGACCTGCCCGTGGAATGGTTTTGGATATGAACATCAGGGCTAAAGGGTTTAGTCTGTAATGGCAGGTAAATTCAGACTGTTTGTGCTCAGAATGGTTAAATGGACTTGGTAATGATATGGTAGGAGTTGCAGATGATAAATAAGGAGTTGGAACCTTCCATCTGCCCCTGAAGGTCGCAGCGGATGTTCGCTGGTATGTAAGTAAGTTGTGAGGTCTGATAAAGTAGACTAGATGGGTAAAATAGCAGGTTTTTGGTTTGGTATAGTGTAATAGCAGCGGCACAAGTATTGGTTGACTTGAAGATACAGATAGAAAAAAGTACTATATGAAAGGCTTTAGAGGCATAATTCCCTGGTTTTGAGGAAGGGTTGGAGTGGCCTGGGAATTGATTAGTGGATGAGCATAGCTAATTCCATCCTTGGTTACATAAAGATGATAGGCTGTGACAGAGCGGTTGTGTCAAGTAGTTGTGGCAAAAACATGCACAAAAATGGTACCACAGACGTGGTCAGAGCTTTGGGGACTAGTAAGTTTATGAATATGGTTTAGAATGGTAAGACAACAACAGAGTAAGTCAACAAGTTTGGTGAGTTAGTCAATCCGCTTTGGAAATTGACAGAAGCGGATGTAACCAGAAATGATGACTCATTTAAGGATTAAACTCTGGAACGATCCAGAGCATCAGGACCGCTCCGGTGCATGAGGTTTTTGTCAGTGCCTGGGCAACAGGGATGACCATGGTATCTGAGATATAAGGAATGAAGTATGGAGCGTGAGTGTTGAAGGGAAAGAAATACGAATGACAGTGTTCCCATTGGTGGAACTCGGTCAAGGCAGGTACTCAGTAATCGGAATAAAAGAACTTCTAACAATTCTCGATCTTTTGGTTTGACAGGAAGGGTTATAGTTTACAAGATAGCCGTCAGGACAGTGGAAGGCTTAGTGAAGTAATTTAGTATGCACAAGATGTAGGAGATGCCAACTGGAAAGATACCAGATAAGGACACGCTATCTGCATGGGATGATTCCGTATATTAGGGCCGAGTAAGGATTGCCCAGGATTAGAGGATGGAAAATTGGAATGCTTTGTTACACTCAAAGCCCGAGGCTAGTTCCTTGGAGGTGATCAGTTGACTTGATAATCCTTGTTTTTGGTTACATAATGGGCTGAAAGATTTCGGTGTGGTGTATCTCCTAAGAAAGATTTCTATATAAAGTATATGCCTCAAGGGTGTTATATGAGGGGTTTGAGATGCTAGTGCTTGTTGGGGATGAATCAGAAACTTTTTAAAGAAGAATTATAATACTGGTGGTAAAGGGGTTCATAGTGAAAGTAATTGAGCCTGCCATATGAGAGCTTTGTTATAAACCTAGGTGAGAGTTATTTTGTTAAGAGACAACCATGGACTGAGAGGGACATCACTGGATTGAATGGAAACTGAAGTGATCAGTAGGAATTCAGATGGTGTGTAAGGAGTTGTGGAGTACGCTTCAGGAGTCGGCTATGAACAAATTTAGTATCAGGGACAATGTGAAGAATGGTATTAGGTTGGCAGAAAGAATTACCAGCTCAGGAGGGGGAGTATCTGGTTTAAGGATGGATTAGATAGAGCGTCGTCCTATAGAATTCATTGTTATCATCTGTTAAGGATGAAAAGTTTAAATGCCCGGTTACAAGACATGATAATGTCTTCAGGAATTGATATTCGATCTGGTTATTACCAGCTGAGGATCAAGGAAAAGGACATTTAAGGAATTATCACTTGTACCAAGTGGGGTGTGATGGATTACCAGTAGAGATTCTTGACTGACTTAAGCTTCGACAACAAAGGAAAGATATGAATAAGCCACATCTAGGTTCGTCAAGGATGCATTGAACTACTACACTGACGATACTAAGACTGAAGAAGAAAGGTAACAGGTAAGGCTCCAGAAGGTGTTAGTTACAATCTCGCCAAGGGTATTCAAGGTCATGCTACAGGAAGAGAAGGGATCAGGTATGAAGAGGTTCAGTCATAAGCCACAGAGAGATTACTAAAGAATGTCTAAAGGATAAGAAGCACAACGAGACTGGTGAATATGTCATCTACTACATAGGTATCTTTGGAGGACGGCCACATCAGAGATTAGCACAACAAAAGAATCTAAGGGTAGACTAAATGGACAACTTTGTATCAGATTTTCAGATGGCGGAGTAAGGATTGATTAACACCTCGTGATATAGAATTCTGTGTGTAGCGAATGGTTACAAAAGAGTAGTGAGAAGGGACTTGACTTTGTTTTTAAAACATGAAACTGTAAGCGGCACATCAAGTTTGAGACGCTCCCAGATATAGACTGAAGAGATGGTGGTTTGAGCCTTGTGATAGGTGAAAGAATGGAAACATGGTCGGTGTACAGAGAATACTCAATTGACAGTGAAGGTAGAGCATAAGAGATTTGAGAGCTTGGTTGTTTGTAAAGGAATAATCCTGAGATCAGGGCCCGGTGAGACTTACTGGGAAAAATTAATTTGGAAGTCAATCTCTTACTGGGGATGGTCTATGTCGGATAGACAGGACGCTATAGGTTACAACAAGGTCAGATATAATAACAATGGGGATTGGTATGGTGCTGGTGATGGATTGTGGATAGGTATATGTCTCGATGGGCAATGAAATTCAGGAAGAGGATTTTATGAAAATGGTTAAGAAACCTACCATGGTGATATGAGTTAAGAAATAAAGATCGGGTGAGTGATCCGATGGAACTCGATGTTAAGGTGAAGATCCTAAAGGTAACAAGGTATAGCGGTGGATCATTAGTGTGGACCACGTTGGACTATAAGTAGGGTAATTAGACCTGAAAGGTTATAACTCGGCAGATTGAGTTAATACAGTTTGGTTCGTATTAGTTAATACAATTTGGTTCGTATGAATGAGTGACATGGTGTGACAATTGATGATAACGGTTGAGACTCTTTAATTCTCCAGGTTCTGGAAAGAAATTAGAGAACGAAGGGGATAGGATTGGATCTTAGAATTGGTGGCTGTCTAAGAACAAAATGACAATCTAAAGGATTGATGACTATTTTATGAATGTGTAAGTGTTTGGAATACTAAGAAAATTATAGCACTTTGGTGAGCAGCCATAGTGATGAATGCTGGCTTGCGGTTGAGGTGACACAACATAAGATATGGTAAGATAGGAGGCATGTGGTGCTGATTCTAAGTAAGCAAATAAAAGATAACGAGTATTATGGTTCAGCATTGGTTTGGGGGAAAACCAATGAGGTTATGAGAATTATTAGGGCAGGTGCGTCTGCTTGTCTAAAAGTTCAAAAGGGTTTGCAAAAAAAAAAAAATCAAGTATTGGAACATGAAATTCCAGAGCAGGAGACTTGTAAGTCTCCAAGCACTGCACACAAGAAAGAGCATGATGGTATATGGAAGAAAAATGGAGTTTGATTCTCGGTTTAACAAGAATTCTGAGAACGTACCAAGAATGAGGCCAGGGGCCTACAAGTTTGTCTTACCCTGGTGTGGGTAATGGCTTATGGGTTTTATTGGTGTCAATAACAAGACAGAAAATTATCGTTGATGGGTTGAGTAGACTCCGGGATTCAGCAGAGTTTTGAAGCGAGAAAAGGTTAATGAGATTGCAGTTATAAGATAAGATCATATGGAACAAGATTTCCACTATCATAGGAGTGTTACTGTGGGATCAAAGGTAAAGATTTGGACTCTGGAGTTATGGTCAGAGGTATAGGAGTTATCACCTGATGGGTGTTCGAATAAATTTCGAGGACGAAATTGTTATAAGGAGGGGAAAGTTGTAACGACCCAAAATTGCTAATAAGGCTTAAGGGCCTTGATTAGTGTGCCAGGAGGGCATATTGGTATCTATGTGAATGAATGACTAAATGCATGACTAAATGAGTATGTGGATATGATTAGATGCATGATTATGTGATAAGCATGCTTATATGATTATATGAATATATGAGATGCATGACTATGAGTATTAGTATGCATGTAGGCCCTGATTAGGTTATAAGGGTATAATTGTAATTTTGGTCCATTAAGGGCATAAACATGATTATTTGTGATAAATTATTGAGACCACATTATTATGTGGATATATTTCCGGTTTGAGACTCA
Source organism: Humulus lupulus (assembly GCF_963169125.1). Lineage (NCBI taxonomy): Eukaryota > Viridiplantae > Streptophyta > Magnoliopsida > Rosales > Cannabaceae > Humulus > Humulus lupulus. The sequence goes on along the minus strand of NC_084797.1, from coordinate 106,060,683 downwards.
AGGCGATCCTCGCGGCGCCATCTTCAGGCGCCTCTGTCTTGGCTGGGGGCTGCGACTCAGAGAGTTGGGGGCTGCGGCGCTTGAGGGTTTGGAGGCCAAAGTAGAGTTTTGATAATGGGAACTCAAACCTTAGGCCTTGGTATCGTCCCTACTACCCGGTTTAGTAGGATTCGATGTCCTGGAGGCTAGGTCTTGGTTCGGGAACCTTTGTTATTCATTTTATTGATGGAATCCCATAATTGGTTATGACCAGGTGACCGTCAAGGAACTAAGAGGTTGATCTTTCTCAAGGGTCATTCTTTTATTAATTCTTGCTCAAACTAGAGATAAGAAAACTGCACCCTATGTATATGACATGCGTGGTAATTATAGAGGCATGATGATTGTGTAAATGTGGACATTGATTGCATATTAAATGCTTGGCAAATCTTGCTTACTTGTGTATGGCACTAACAAGTCAGAATCGACGCTGGTCGCGTGTTACTGACCTAAAAGTAGAAACAACATAAGCGTCATGAACGCAGAGCCGATAAAAGATTAGATGTAATCGACTTCTGCATTTAATGACTCATATGGAGCATTAATGCTGGACCGACCCTAAGTTCGACGAAAATTGTAAGCGCTTGTCTAGTCTATGACTAGTTACTAAGAGCCAGGGCCAAAGGTCTAGGTGACTGTTTTGTCAAATGGTTAAGGGAACAGAATCCCACGTTAGTGACTCTATGATCACTCGGTAGGTTTATGTAGGTGACTATCTCATCAGATACCTATCTTATTTAAGCTAGTGAAATGATCACATATTTGAAAACGGAACATAACCCACCTTAGTGACTTTTACAACTGTCACTCCTCTATTTTGGACTAAAGGTCCTGGATGATTATTATGGTCATCGGTTGATGTTATATTCTTCCAGTATCGAGTTTTCCTGCTAGGCTTTGGCCCATGGGTGCTATGTGGTGCAGGTAAAGAGAAACAAAAGCTATAAGGACCCAAAATTACTAATAAGGCTTAAGGGTGTTGATTAGTGTGCCAGGAGGGCATAATTGAAAGTTATGTGAATTAACAGTGAATATGCATGATCCTATGATTATATGGATATATGGAGTGCATGCTTATGAGTATTAGATAAGCATGCGGGCCCTGTTTAGTCTGTAAGGGCGTAAATGTAATTTTGGCCCGTTAAGGCATACATGTGATTATTTGTGGTAACTGTTGAGACCACATTATTATGTGGATATATATATATATATTTGCAGCCTTCGGCACGAGGCGATCCTAGGGTGCAAGTAGCGGGAAAGTCACAACGGGACCCGGTACGTGACTCGGGGTGAGTCAAGGGGTATTTGGGTTATTGAGCTATGAAAATAAACAATTGGAGATATATTTGAGGTGAGGAAGCCTAGGTGGGAATACTGGGGAATTTTACCATTTTTCCCTCGGAGACGTTTTCGGTACCACGAGCCTCGAGATTGACTTAATTAACTAAAGTTAGACTAAGTAAAGTTGAGAAAACGGTAGAAGAAACCTAAATCGACCCTCTCCTTCTCTCAGTTTTATCACTCTTCTTTCCTCTCTTTTTCTCTCAAGGAAACCATTGGAACTTAAGGAAATTCAGCTGGAAATTCAGGGAATTGAGCTGAAGTTTTGGAAGATTAACTTAGTATTTAGCTAAGGAGTTCAACCAGGATTGAGGTAAGACTTGAATCACACTCATGGTTATTTAAATTATTTGGCTTTGATTGAGTTCTAAGAGGTTTTTGGGTATTGAAATTGAATACTGAATTGAAGCTAGGAACTTGGGAGTTAGCTCAGAAATTTCTTAGGTTCTTCAGTGAAGGTAAGCTCGTATTTATGAACTCATGTCTGAATCTTGGTGTTTTCTTGACTGGTTTCGGTGTTTTTAAGATTTTTGGTTTCAAAGATTGAAGTGGGAATTTTGATAAGTTTCTAGGCTAAGTTTTTCCTGGATTATGTTGCTGGAAACGTGTTTGAAGTTTTGTGATAATTGAGTTGTGAAATTGGGATGGTTTTGGGTGGTTTTGAGCGAAGTTTGGGTGTTAAAAATGGTGGTTTTTTTGGGTTCGAGGGGCTAGGCCGCGGCTCTGTTCTAGAGTGTCGCGGCCCTACGGAGCAAGGAAGAGCCAGGAAGGCTCTGAGTTAAGGGAGCGTCGTGGCGCCACAGGGGTAGGGCTGCGACGCGTGTCTGTGTTCAAGGAGGCCTAGCCTTTGTTTCAGGGGGCGAGCCACGGCATGGGTCTCAAGGGACGCAGCCCTTAAGGGCACTTTTGGCCTTTTGGAGGCTTTAAGTGCGGGAACCTAACCTAGGGTGCTCGAGATCGATCCCACTACCGTGTTTGGTGGAATTCGATGTCCCGAAGGTTAGAACTCTATCCGGAAACCTGTATACAATTATTGATGGAATCCTTTATTATGGTTGTTACTAGGTGTACGCTTGGGCTCGGGGAAGGATCGTGCTCGGGGGTCGTCTTTGCTAATCAAAGCACTTGGAATTAAAGGTAAGAAAACTGTACCCGTTTATGTGGATAGGATGGGACTAAGTGTTCCCTATATTTGTATCTACCATTAAATGATTGTGATAAACCATGTGAATATGTTGGGACTAAGAGCTCCCTATAACTGTATGAATGTCACTGGTGGTATTATGCCACGGGGACATGTGATAAATGACCTAAGAGTGCCAGAATCAACACTTGCGCCCAGGGCACGACTCAGCCACTGGTAGCAAAGGACATCTTAATAATCACTGAGTTCAGTTTAAGCGGGATAGAGTCAGTGGGGTGAACACTGGGCTTGGCCTAAGTGAGCCAAAGACAGTGGATTAAATAGAGGGGGTGGCCTACGAACGTCGACCCTAGTTGTTGCTTGACATGTATACTATTGTTAAATTGATGTATATGATATGCTGAATATCTGGAAACTAGGTCATTGGTTATTAACTGATGTCCTGGATTGAACGAATGCTATGGCTTGCTGGGCAATTGTTTAATGTCTTGTAAATCATTTGGTTATGCTCCACGAACTACTTGGTTATTGATATTAATTGTGCTATGATATTATGTTTTCTTGTTGGGCCTCGGCTCACGGGTGCTACGTGGTGCAGGTAAAGGCTAGGGTAAGAGTTCCACCATGGGTTGGAGAGCTCTGGGGGTGAGGTGTACATTGTCAGCTGCTCGGCCTCCACGATCGAGAGTTTGTACAGGGACGGGGACCTAAAATATGTATTTTTCCTTTAGAGTGGCTTTGATTGTTTATAACATTTGGAAATTCTATAATTATGTCATTTAAATCCTGATTTGGGATCCCATGTACCAAACATTTATTTTATTGAAAATTATTCGTTTTTAACCAAAATATGTTAAACCTAACCGGTTTATCTCTTTAGATTCACGTTTTTATTTAAATGACTTGATTAACAAGTCTCGCACTATTTCAAACACATAGTGTAACGGTCTTGGTTATCTAGGGCGTTACAACTTGGTATCAGAGCGGTCTAGGTTTAAGGGTTCCTAAAGATAGGCTGGAAATTTACACTCGCCGCTGAAGACAAGATCGACTCAGGGTTTTGTAATTGAATACATGAAATTATGTGCTTATGGTCTTAATTGAGATGTGGAAGTATTATGTTGTATGACTATAGGGAGCATGAGAAACTGATAGGGCCTGGCCCTTAACTATTGTGTGATGAGATTGAGGCGTGCTGATCAGCATTGCTATTGCATGTGAATGAATATTTGGGCAATGGTTTGTATATTGATTATATATGGTTAACTGACTGAATTGAATTTATATGTTATACTTGTTTATTGGCTTGGAGGAAGCATGATAAAGTGTGTGTATACTTGGTTGTAATAAAATTTGGTAGCAAAATGTATAGAAATGTGGATTAGTGTTTGTTATGCTTTTGTGTGCATCATTATTGTGGTTATTTGGACTTGGTTGTGGATTGGTTCGGAGTGTGAACCTCAGGGCTGAGGAGTTTAGTCAGCAGTGGCAGATGAATTCAAATTGGTTGCGCCCAGAATGGTTAAGTGAACTTGGCATTGTATTATAGGGGGTTGCAGATGATAGTTGGGGTTGGAAACCTCCATCTGTCCCTGAAAGTCGCAATAGATGTTCGCTAGTATGTGAGTAGGCTGTGGGGTCTAATAGTTAAGACCAAATGAAAGAATAGCAGACTTTTTTGGCGGAAAGTTTGGGTTTGCCTAAGAGTTGGTCAGTGGATGGGCAAAGCTAATTCCTTCCTTGGTTTTATGAAGGTGAGAGGTCATAACTAAGGGGTTGTGCTAAGTATTTGTGGTAGAAGGATGCTTGGAAATGGTACTTAAACCGAGATATTGGTATGATGGGTTAGAAAGAACTCAGATGGTGATTTGATGAAAGAGGTTATAAAGACATAGTTTGAGCTGCGGAGACTAATGGGCTTATAAGCTTGATTTGGAATGATAAGGTAATGACAGTGTATGTCAATGAGTTTTGTGAGTTGGGTAATTCATTTTAGGAAATTGATACAGGTGGGTGTAGCTGGGAATGATGACCCATGTAAGGATGATACTCTGGAATGGTCCAGGGCGTCAAGGCTGCTCCAATGTGTGAGATCTTCGTCTGTATTTCGACATCTGGGAGAGCCATGTTATTTGAGATATGTGGAATGAGGTATGGAGCATGGATGCCGTAGGGCAAGAGATGCAAATGACAGTATTTCCATTGTGGAATTTTGTAAGGACAGATTCTCGGTAATCGAAGCAGAAGAACCCCAGACAGTGCTATGGCACCTGGTTTTGACAGGAAGGGGTCTGATGTACAGGATAGCCGTCAGGATAGTGATGGGAACCAGTAGGGTTACTTATTTTGCACCAGAGGCAGGGGACGCCACCTGGAAAGATGTCAGGTGAGGGCACGACTTCTACATGGAATGATTTGATATGATAGGATGGATTGCCCGTGATTAGGGAATGGAAGACTAGAATGCCATGTTACATTAGAAGCCTAAGGCTAGTTCCTTAGAGATGATCAGTTGATTGAATGGCACATATTTTTGGTTATATAGCGAGCTCGAAGAGTTCGGTGTTGGGTATCTTTCAGGAAAGGTTCAGACATAGAGAGTATGCCTCAAGGGTACTGTGCGAGGGGCTAAAGATATTAGTATTTGTTAAGGAGGAATTAGAAATTTCTAGAAGAGGAATTGGAATACAAGTAATAGAGAGGTTCGTGGTGAGAGCATTAGAGCTCGTCATATGGAAGCCTTGACATGAATCAAAGTGAGATTTAATTTGTTAAGAGACAACCATGGATTGTAGGGGATATCACTTGGAGTACTTTAATTGGACTGAATGGGAGCTAAGCTGACCAGTCGGGATTCAGATGGGTACACAAGGAAGGACTGGGCTACGGATAGGTTTGGTATCAGAGACATTATGGAAGATTGTAATAGTTTGACAGAAAAAATTACTGAAGCAGTCGAAGAAGTTTAACCTCGGGGTGGATCAGCAGAGCATCATATTGTGGGAATTGTTGGCATCGTCTGTTAAGGATGAAGAGTTTCTATGCCCGGTTACAAGACAGGACAATGTCTTCAGGAATTGATCTACGATCTGGTTATTACCAGCTGAGGATCAAGGACAAAGACATTTCAAGAATTACTACTTATACCGAGTAGGGTGTGGTGACTTGGTAACAAAGGTTCTTAACTGATTTAAACTCTAGCGACACAAGTAAGTTCTATAAGCAGGAAGTATAGGAGCAGTGTGAGCTGTTCACCTTCAAGTTTATTGGCGGTATGTTGAACTACTCTTCAGTTAGAAGTGGCATGCGAACGACTACTACGCCGATGATGTTAGTACTAAAGAAGCAGGGTCACAGGTAAGGCTCCATGAAGTGTCAGTTTGGTCTCGCCACGGGTATTCAGAATAATGCTACAAGAAGGGAAGGGGGTCAGGTATGAAGAGGTTTGATCTGAATCCATAGAGAAGCTATGGAAGAACGTCTGAAGGATAGGGAGCTCAATGAGGTCAGTAAATGCGTCATCTACTACGTAAGTAACTTCGCAGGCATCTACACCAAAGATTAGAAGGACAACAAAACCTGAAGTTAGACTGAATGGATAGTGTCAGATCAGAAGTTTAGAAGACACAGTGAGAATTTATTAGCGCTTGGTGGTGTAGAAATATGCGTGTTATGGGTGAATATAGAAGGGTAGCATGAAGGATCTAATTTTTGATAAAGATATGAAATTATGAGGGGTGCATCAAAGGATGGGGCATGCCCAGGCTCAGACTGACATGAGGATGGATGGAGCTTCCCGGGAGGTAAAAGAATGGGAACATGGTCGATATACATGGAGCGTTAAGTTGGTGGTGTATCCATAGCATGAGGTATTTGAGCGTTTGGTCATTTGTAAGAAAGATAACCTTGAGACCAAGAGTTAGTGAAACGTAATGGATGGATGGTCGGTGTTAGAAATCCTCGACTGTACGAGGAGGAGATATAATTGGAGGCAGGTCTCTTACTTGGAAAGTGTGTATCACTTGAACAGAATGCCACATAATATGTATTGGTAACAATTGAGGTTGGTATAGCATCGGTGTGTGGTGATGAACAAATATGTATTCCTTTGGACAATAGAATCCAGAGTGATGATTTTGTGGAGATGGGGAAGAAACCTATGATTGTAATACGAGTTAAGGTACAAGGATCGGATGAGTGGTCTGATGAGAGTTTGGCGTGAGAATTCTAAGTGGGTGTAGTTCCACCTCCTAGTGTATGTTGTACCAGGAGGTTTAAGCGGGTGACAGAATCTAGTATACTTGGATATTGGAAGGTAAAGTGATATGGGGGTGGATCATAGGAATGTACCACATCAGACTTTAAGTAAGGTGATTGGATAGGGAAAGTTATAACTCAGCAGAATGAGTTAATGTTACTTGGTTCAGGTGAACTGGTAATGGGTAGAGCATTGATGATGCTGAGTTGGAACCATGTAGTCTTCCAAGCTTTGGAAAGGAACTAGAGAACATGAGAATAGAGTGGGAATCTAAAGTTAGTGGATGATTGTAGATGGAATGGAAATCTGAAGACTTAACAGTTATTTTAATGGATTAAGCATTGAGTGTACGAATATTTGAGATATTAAGGAAAGTGTAATCCTTGATGAGATAGTCACGGAGATGAATGCTGGAGTACAACTAAGGTGACACGACATAGGACATGGTAAGATAAAAAGCAAGGAGTACTATGCTAAGTAAAGAAGTGAAAGTTAGTGATTACTACGGTTCAGTATTGGTTCGGGGGAAATTCAAAGAGGTTTTTGAAATTTCTAAGGCAGGGGTATCTGCCTATCTGAAAGGACATAAGAGTTGGTAAATTGTTAACTTTTAAATACAAAGTTCCAGGATGAGAGATTTTTATTTCTCCAAGTAAGTGCAGACAAAGAAAAGTATGATATTCTGGGAAAGAAAGGGGAGTTCTGACTCCTGATTCGACAGGAATTCTGAGGTTGTACCAAGGGTTAGGCCAGGGGTCTATAAGTTGATCTCACCCTGGTAGGGGTGATGATTCATATATATTTCTGGTATCGACGATAAGACAATGAAGTGATCGTTGAGAAATAAATAGACCCTGGGGTTGCAGCAGGTTTGGGGTGCAAGCGGAGAATAACGAAAGTATAGTTATCAGTAAAGATCTTGTGGAACAAGATTGTTACTTTCGTAAGAGTGTTATCGAGGAGTAAAGGTAAAGGCATTGGACCTTGGGTATTATAGTCAGAGGTACGAGGTTTACTACCTAATGTGTTCGAATAAATTTCGAGGATGAAATTATTATAGGGAGGGGATAATTGTAAGGACCCAAAATTACTAATAAGGCTTAAGGGCCTTGATTAGTGTGCCGGGAGGGCATAATTGAAAGTTATGTGAATTAACGGTGAAAATGCATGATTATGTGATATGCATGATCCTATGATTATATGGACATGTGGAGTGCATGTTTATGAGTATTAGATAAGTATGCGGGCCCTGTTTAGTCTGTAAGGGCATAAATGTAATTTTGGCACGTTAAGGCATACATGTGATTATTTGTGGTAACTGTTGAGACCACATTATTATGTGGATATATATATTTGCAGCCTTCGGCACGAGGCGATCCTAGGGTGCAAGTAGTGGGAAAGTCACAACGGGACCCGGTACGTGACTCGGGGTGAGTCAAGGGGTATTTGGGTTATTGAGCTATGAAAATAAACAATTGGAGATATATTTGAGGTTAGGAAGCCTAGGTGGGAATACTGGGGAATTTTACCATTTTGCCCTCGGAGACGTTTTCGGTACCCCGAGCCTCGGGATTGACTTAATTAACTAAAGTTAGACTAAGTAAAGTTGAGAAAATGGTAGAAGAAACCTAAACCGACCCTCTCCTTCTCTCAGTTTTATCACTCTTCTTTCCTCTCTTTTTCTCTCAAGGGAAACAATTGGAACTTAAGGAAATTCAGCTGGAAATTTAGTGAATTGAGGAGAAGTTTTGGAAGATTAACTTAGTATTTAGCTAAGGAGTTCAACCAGGATTGAGGTAAGACTTGAATCACACTCTTGGTTATTTAAATTCTGCGGTTTTGATTGAGTTATAAGAGGTTTTGGGGTTTTGAAATTGAAGACTGAATTGAAGCTAGGAACTTGGGAGTTAGCTCAGAAATTTCTTAGAGAATTGGTTCTTCAGTGATGGTAAGGTCGAATTTATGATCTAATGTCTGAGTCTTGGTGTTTTCTTGACTGGGTTTGATGTTTTTAAGCTTTTGGGTTTCAGAGATTGAAGTTGGAATTTTGATGAGTTTCTAGGCTAAGTTTTTCCTGGATTATGTTGCTGGAAACGTGTTTGAAGTTTTGTGATAATTGAGTTCTGAAATTGGGATGGTTTTGGGTGGTTTTGAGTGAGGTCTGGGTGTTAAAAATGGTGGTTTTTCTGGTTCGAGGGGCTGGGCCGCGACTCTGTTCTAGAGTGTCGCGGCCCTACGGAGCAAGGAAGAGCCAGGAAGGCTCTAAGGTAAGGGAGCGCCGCGGCGCCACAAGGGCAGGGCCGTGGCACGTGTCTGTGCTTAGCGAGGCCTAGCCTCTGTTTCAGGGGGCGGGCCGCGGCATGGGTCTTAAGGGCCGCGACGCTTTAGGGCACTTTTGGCCTTTTGGAGGTTTTAAGTGCGGGAACCTAACCTAGGGTGCTTGGGATTGATCCCACTACCGTGTTTGGGGGAATTCGATGTCCCGAAGGTTAGAACTCTATCCGGAAACCTTTATACAATTATTGATGGAATCCTTTATCATGGTTGTGACTAGGTGTATGCTTGGGCTCAGGGCAGGATCGTGCTCGGGGGTCGTCTTTCCTAATCAAAGCACTTGGAATTAAAGGTAAGAAAACTGCACCCGTTTATGTGGATAGGATGGGACTAAGTGTTCCCTATATTTGTATGCACTGTTATATGATTGTGATAAACCATGTGAATATGTTGGGACTAAGAGCTCTCTATAACTGTATGAATGTCACTGGTGGTATTATGCCATGGGGACATGTGATAAATGACCTAAGAGAGCCAGAATCAACACTTGCGCACAGGGTGCAACTCAGCCACTGGTAGCTGAGGAGAGCTTAATAATCACTGAGCTCGTTTTAAGCGGATTGGAGTCAATGGGGTGAGCACTGGGTTTGGCCTGAGTGATCCAAAGGTAGTGGATTAAATAGAGCGGGCGGCCTATGAGTGTCGACCCTAGTTGCTGCTTGACATGTATACTATTGTTAAATTGATGTATATGATATGCTGAATATCTGGAAACTAGGTCATTGGTTATTAACTGATGTCCTTGATTGAACGAATGCTATGGCTTGCTGGGTAATTGATTAATGTCATGTATATCATTTGGTTATGCTCGTTGAGCTACTTGGTTATTGATATTAATTGTTCTATGATATTATGTTTTCTTCTGGGCCTCGGCTCATGGGTGCTACGTGGTGTAGGTAAAGGCAAGGGTAAGATGGTTCGACCATGGGTTGGAGAGCTCTGGGGGCGATGTGTACATTGTCTGCTGCTTGGCCAGCACAGTCGAGGGTTTGTACAGGGACGGGGACCTAAAATATGTATTTTTCCATTAGAGTGGCTTTGATTGTTTATAAGATTTGGAAATTCTGTAATTATGTCATTTAAATCCTGATTTGGGATCCCACATACCAAACATTTATTTTAATGAAAATTATTCGTTTATAACCAAAATCTGTTAAACCTAACCTGTTTATCTCTTTAGATTCACGTTTTTATTTAAATGACTTGATTAGCAAGTCTCACACTATTTCAAACACACAGTGTAACGGTCTTGGTTATCTAAGGCGGGTTGTAAATTTTACACTGTAATGACCATTTTGAATTGTAAATAACTTGTAAATGTTTTTATGGGCCCATGAACAGTTCTATGTTTTAAATAAAATATACCATTTTCTTTTGATTGGTTTTTCACCTTAACCTATTAATAACAACTAGAAGCATGTTTTTAACCAAAGAACTCGGTTAGCGAGTTAACCACAGTTCAAAGTTCACCGTAACTGTCTTGGGGTAACCACGACGTTACAGAGGTGGAGTTGGGGGGCAAGGGAGAATGACAGAGGGATTGCTGGAGCAAAGGACATGTCGTCGGAGCAAGTGATGCATGTTAGAGCAAGGGGGATTGAGAGGCATTGTCGAAGTTGATGGAGTGTCATCGGAGTTGATGGAGCATTACTGGATATTGTTGGAGCAAGAGAAGCATTGCTAGAAAGTCGCCTTATAGGGATGATCGACTGGTGAGTGAGAGAAGATATCTGTGATGAAGAATACTTCATGAAAATGGGGAATCAAAATTTTTTCATATTTAGAAAGTTTAATTCATAACTCCATATTTTCTTAATTTAAGTAAAAATCCATATTTATGTAAACTCTTATTAAAAAAATCCATAAATTTGAAAAACCCATTTTGGATATACACTTGTATATTAGGGGCTGTTATGTTGGGTATTTTACTTTGGCTTTTAACTTAGTTCTCTTCGTAGGGGTGTGCAAAATCTATATAAAAAAATCAACTAAACCGACCAATCGAATTACAACCGACTGCCAAATTGAATATCCAATTACAATTGGATCACATTGGATCCAAATTTTAATGATCAAAATTGGAACAGTCAGTTTTTGAATGCTATCTGCGAAAATCAAATACAATTCAAGGGTAAAATATAATTACATTTATTTATAATTTTAAAATATATGTATCATTTTGAATTAATTAGTGTTATATTTATATTAGTTAGAATTATTTGGATAAGTATTAGTATTTTTATAATTGAAATATATATATATATATATGAAAATTGAGTTTAACACTTTACTTTTTTTATTTAATTATAAAAATTTGGCCTCAATAAAGCTCCAATACATTGGATGGATTAAATCTGATCAAATAGATTAGCATGGGACACTTACAATATAAAGAATCGATCAAGTCCAATGGAGATTGGGATTTGTTTGAATCAGTTGTAAAAATTCATCATCCAATTAATAATTGGATTTGATCAAATAAGCCTAAAAATATTGTATGTGAACCAATGAACACCCCTAGCTCTTCTTTGAAAATCCAATGAGGCTACATTCTTTTAGAGGTGAAAGTCAAAACACATTAGATCCAACAAATTTTAAAAGTGCTTTTGGAGCTTTAAAGGCCCTAAAGTGGCTTTCAAAAGTCCAGCCAACCAACTCCTACATATGTTAACTCCATAACATAACATGTCACTTAACACAATTAAACTTTGGGAAATTTACAACTAAAGTACCAAAACTTTCACTTTTTTTACACTTAAATGGCAGGACTTTTTCTTTTCAGTGAAAGTAACAAAATGTTACTTTTTGTTACATTTCGTAAGGACCAATCATTAAGTGTAACTTTTTTAGTAGTAAAAATGCCCTAACTTTGTGTTTACTTACGGTTAAATACCAATTTTTTTTTTGCACTGAAAAGTACAAAAATATTAAATTAAGTAAAAACAATCATTTTAAATCTTATAGTAATTTTAAAATAAAGAAAATAAAATTTAATTTACATTTTTTATAAATGTTTTAATTGATTTTAAAATTAAAACTATGTGTTAATATTAAAATATAGGGTAAATACTCATCTGGTACCCTATGTTTCCAATAATGATCATTTGATATCCTTTGATTGCAAATTATACATATTTGGTACCCTCTGGCCAACACATTTTTTAAATATGACCATCTTACCCATATTCTAATGAATTAAATTATTTTCTTATGTTTTTGTTATTTTAAGTTGATTAAAAAATATTTTAAGAATTAATAAAATAAAAATTATAATTAAAAATATTTTATCTCTCTCTCTCTCTCAAAACTAATCAATTTGTGTAAATCAATCCCTAACGAAAACAAAACTAAAATAGATCAATCCCACGTAGCAAGGCACTTGAGCAGAGCAGATCACTCTGAACAAAGATACCACAAGAACCAGAAGGCTTTTCTTTCTAGCTTCGAGGAAGGGAACTAGTTTAGATGAATTGTGTTCATAAATCGTTTGTTGACCAATGTTATGAATTATAGTATTAAAAAAATATTCCCAGTCCAGAAGGCTTTTCTCTTTTTCCCTTGCATGCAACTGTCTAGTTTTGATCCAACAATCTGTGCTCGTTAGTTGGTAACACACGCTTGAGTATGAGGGTTCAGAGGCCTCTGGAGACGTTGGTCCTTTGACGCTCTACCCCTCCCTCGGTGTCTTTCGCCATCACCAGCCCGTCAAAGTTTCCATGTCTTCATGACTTTTAAGCCATTTTTTCGGCCACTTTGTAGATCTAAGTTTTCTCTCATGCTTTTCCGAACTTGTGCCTCTCTCTCGAGCAAGAATGGCAGGAAATTTTTGCAGTTCATGGTCGAATGTCGGATCCTTGTTGCTACGCTTCGCTCAATGTTACCGACGACCACATGAAGTACAAAGCCCCTTTGCCTCGACTTGATCCCCATTCCGCAGGCCTGCCCATCTTTGTATCTCTCTTAGCATTGTTCAATATTGAAATTTAATAAGTTTTAATAGTTATATGGGTTCTGTTTATAATCTATGCTTTTTTTTTTAATTTTAATTTGTCTGCGAGTTTTTATGAAGCTTGAATATGTATTTTTTTCTTTCTATTTAAATTGGGTAAAGCTTGAATCTATGTTTTGAGAGGAAGAGTGGTAGAGAGAGAGAGAATGAAACATTTTTATTTTTGTTTTGTTATTTCTTTAAATAGTTCACGTCATTATAGAATATTGGGGGTGTCCTACTCACGTTTTTAGGAAAATGGAAGGGAAGCTAGAATTGGGAGCTGAAGTTTGCATATTAGTTGGCTATCCTAAAGGTACTTGGGGCGATCTCTTCTATAGTTCAGTAGACAAGAAAGTGTTTGTTTCGACGAACGTTACTTTTCTTGAAATGACTATATGATGAATTTCAAGCCTTGTAGCAAAGTAGTGTTAGAGGAAATGTGATTAGAATTGAATATTCCCTATGTTCCTTCTCCGACAGTGCAAGTTGATGGAAATAGGGAAAACTTAGAAACCGCAAATCTGATTCAGACAATTATGGAGCCTCATCATAATGGGAGGGTTTCTCAGAACCCAATACACTATGGTTTGGATGGTGAAACCAACATGGTCATTGGGGACACTCATGACAATGATCCATTATCTTTCAAACAATCAATGGGTTGTTTTGAAAAGGATCTTTGGTTTGAAGTCATGAAACAAGAAATGAAATTAACATACTCTATGTCCTTTTGGGATATTGTAGAAGCGCCTAGTGACTTTAGGGCCATTGGGTGCAAGTGGATCTAGAAGAAGAAGAGAGGAGATGATGGAATGCTCGAGACTTACAAGGCTTGACTTGTGGAAAAGGGACAACATTTCTTAATGGTTATCTTGATGGGACCATTTATATGGTCAACTGGAAGGATTTAAAGTACCAGAATAGGAAAACAAAGTTTGTAAGCTTAATAGGTCAATCTATGGGCTTAAACAAGCTTCACGTTCTTGTAACATGAGGTTTAATGAAATAATTAAAATCTATGGCTTTGAACAAAATATCGATGAACCTTGCATTTAACAACTAAAGGCGAATGGCATTGTGGTGTTATTAGTACTTTATGTAGATGATATCTTGCTCATGAGAAGCAATGTCAAGAAATTGGCAAATATAAAGGCATGGCTGAGAATCCAATTCCAGAGGAAGGATTTAGGTGAAGCCAGTTACGTTCTTGGCATCAAGATTTTTCTCGATAGAAAGAACAAAATCTTGGCTCTATCTCAAGCATCCTACATTGATAAGGTACTTGAGTGTTTTTCTATGAAAAATTGCAAAAAAAGGATGTTTTCTGTCCCGACTTGGAATTCATCTTTCAAGGAAGTGTTAGGATTGGTGAAATACATAGTGAAATTGGTTAGGCACAAAGAAGTGCAAAAACCATTACAATTTTCCTAAAGTCAACATGAGCGGGTTGACTTATTTTATAGGCATCTATCAATTATCTTTTTGGTTCCAAAGTGTTTCTTTGGAGTGTAAAAGAGTACCTAAGAAGTTTGAAGGCATTTGAAGACATTTTGGGGGTTACACATTGCTCGGGTTACAAAACCCCACATAGGCATTGCATCGCCTACATGTAGGCGTCGCATTGCCTGGGCGGTCCGTACGGGACCATACAGTTATGTGATTTTGGCTCCAAAACTTCTTTTAAAATGCGATAATTTTGTAAGTGGAAACTTGTTAAGAAAATCGAGCATCAAAGTGGTTTTTGAGTCCAGCAAGCTAATTTTGTCAAAGGGAAATTACTTTGTAGAAAAAGGGTATGTGTGTGATGGAATGATTAAGTTGTGTACTCAAGACTCAGATTTTGATAATAATGAGTCTACATCTTCATGTTATATGCTTGGCCTTGTTTATATTACTTTGTGGCATAATAGACTTGCTCATATATATCATAGTACAATTAAAAGAGTTATTAAATTTTGTTTAATTGTATGCAATGATATTGAGCATGATAAATGTGAACTATGTCTTAAATTTTAAATGATTAAGAAACCTTATCCTAGTGTTAAAAGAGAAACTAGCTTGTTAGATTTGATACATAGTGATTTATGTGAACTGAATGTAATAATCATTCTAGAATCACATATGTTTACTTGCTTAAGATTAAGGATGAAGCCTTTAGCATGTTTAAAACACATAAAGAAAAAATTGAAAACCAATTGGAAAAGAAAATAAAAGTAATAAGAAGTGATATGGGCGGTGAATACTTTCCATTGAATTCAATTTGTTTTGTGAAATGCATGGTATAATACATGAATGTACATCCCCTTATACATCCCAACAAAATGGTATAGCCGAAAGAAATAATAGAACATTTGTTGAAATGATAAATGATATGTTATTACATGCAAAATTTGAGTTTTGCATTATGAGGAGAAAATTGCTATCCACTTGTCATATTCTAAACCAGATTCCTTTAAAGAAAAATAAACTTTCACCATATGAGATATTGAAAGGAAAGAGACCCAACCTAGGGTATCTCAAAGTGTGGGGGTGCCTTGCCTATTCCAAGAACACGAAGCCTAAAAGGACCAAGTTGAGTCCAAGGGTCGTTAAGTGTGTATTTTTAGCAATCACTATTGCCTAGAAAAGTAAAAGACTTAAAGAGATAGGACCACAAGATAAAAACTCACAAGTTGAAACTCTTTACTTAGTAGAGGGTTGTGTACCTTAATTTCAGCACGGGTCCTTCAATCAGCTCGGTTACAGCTGGAAAATAAATATGTGGGGGAAATAATAAGGGAATCCATTTATTATCCATGTGGATAGCTCAGTTTTCACGGTGATTATTCGACTAGTGATGCATAGGTTGTGAAGCATGAGCTCATGATATTCATACGACCTCAATAGTACGAGCTCGGAGATATATCCATTTCGTGGTAACTCAAATATATTGTGTACCCACGAATCCTCAAAGACTCGAGTATTTTTATACGATCATTTATGGCTAGCCTGTAATATTTAATGTTCTAGATATTAGGAGACCATTTATTTCGTGATCAGATCATATCCTTGTAAATGGGAATATTTTATATTAAATGTAATAAATATGTAAATTCGTGATTGACTCATACGGTTACCCAAACCTATCCAAGGAATTTCTCTATAAATACTGAGAATATTGGACAAGGAAGGGGATGAAGATTCTGTAATACAGAAACTCTGCCAAAATAGAGAGAGAAAAACAGTAATAATATAGACTCATGGACTAGGTGGATTTTAACGACTGAACCACGTAAAAATATCTGTGTCTTTGAGAGTGAATTTCTTATTTCGGTTTATTATCAAGCACTTATCAACCTTGTCATTTTCTTAATTCACTGTTGACGAAAAACTACGTCAACAGTTTGGTGCTTTAATTGAGAGGTGAGATTAGTGCTTTCTTAAAAATCCCAGTCAAATCTCATCATGGTGGTCACTCGCTCAATGCATGATAATGAGATAGAACAACTTGGTGGGCAGGAGGCCCCTCATATCGTTGTTTCAAATGAGCATGGTCCTGAAGTTCAGCAACGTCTGGGAAAGCAACCGGTGGGCCACGGCGATACTGGGAGTTCGGCATCATTGCCACCGAATCGAAACCTAGACTACTTAACTGCGGTTGAATTGGAAAATATGTAGCTAAGAAGCCATCTTTCTAAGGCAAACATGCAAATTGAGGAGGTCTTGGGTCTGTTACCCCCTCTTGCAACCGACGTTAATGTCAGAAAGAGGCAATGTGGATCTCATAAGTCCCACAAGAATAACTGATCCAAACCAAGTCGGTCAGTCAGAACTACCACCCCAAGTTCTGTGCCTACAGTGCGAGATCGCCAAAATGCTCAACCTAGTGGCCCTCCTAGAGGTCATCAGCACGTCAGTCGATCGGTTAAAACCGCGACCCTAAGTTCGGTACCTCCATTGCACGTGCCTAGAAATACCCATGGTAACCCACGAGGAGGAGCTGGAGTAGGTTCACAGAGACAAAATGTTCCAGCCAACCCTCCTGCGTCACAGTCGGATCGTCAGGTGCAGAGAGTTGGAAATGATGGGACAGAATAGAGGCGGGCAAATTTAGTTCGCCCTAATGGGACAAGGATTGCCTCGCTAGTTAGGCATCCCCTGTCACCCATAAGACATCCAATGCCATCTCGTCCTACACAGGACATTCCTGCTTATGGAGACAGCAGAAGAAATCCTCCGTCTGCCTATACCTATGTCCCCCGGACACGTGCCAAAAATCCAGTTTCTCAGCCTCAACTACGGGCTGTGAGCTTCGCAAATGGAAGTTATTGGATGGAAAGTCATCAAAGTGGTAGGTGCAGTAGGTCTGAGGGTGATCTAAGGAACCATCTGAGTTCAGCTCAAAGCCTTCGGTATAATCTACAACCTGATCTGCGTGATTGCCTAAATTCGCAGAGAAGAAATTCAGGTCGGGATGAAGGAGTCAGTTACACTCGTCAAGAGGGTGGTCCTTCCGAAGTACGTGATAACGCGAATGTCCCACAAAACCAAGCCTGAACTTGGTGGGACAACAACCTGCCAAACGCGTATGATAGGATGGGAGCTGTTGAATAGCCCCAGAATAACCTAGGGACCAAGGACCAAACCCTCGAAAGGCTGGCCCAGATGGAGAAGCTAATGAAGAAACTTCTATTGGAGAAAGAGAAAGATGAGTGTGACTTAGAGGATGAGCTCGAGCTTTTTGCCCCAAATATTGCAGTGGCCGCATATCCAGTGGGTTTCAGGATGCCACATTTTTCCAAATTTGACGGAGATGGGGATCCGTCTGATCACCTGGGGATGTTCAACACCATAATGATGGCCCACATCGTCGGACCCGATCTAAGATGCCTTATATTCCCCTTTACTCTGATTGGTCCAGCCAGGCAGTGGTTCAAACAATAAAAGAGACATTCAATCAGCTCGTGGAAGAGTTTTTGCACTAATTTTAAGAGAGCATTCAGGTCTTCCCAGGCAGCTCAAATTAAGACTGACTCATTGGCTTATGTAAAGCAGTAGCCCGGTGAACTGTTGAAAGCGTATCTAAGTAGGTTTGCCAATGTCGCTGTGCGAGCTAGAGATGCCGATGAAAGCTCCTAGCTCATGGCAATGAGGACAAGAATTATTGTTGGAGGTGACGTGTGGCAAGAGTTACAGAGGAAAGGAGTTAATACTATGGACGAGTTCTTGACACGAGCTCAAAGATGGGTTAACCTGGAAGAGGCGCGATCTTCTGTCGCAAGAACCAGCCAAGTCCCTATCTAGTCCATTGGAGCGGTAACGGATGTTACAGCTATGACTTAAACCA
Source organism: Humulus lupulus (assembly GCF_963169125.1). NCBI lineage: Eukaryota > Viridiplantae > Streptophyta > Magnoliopsida > Rosales > Cannabaceae > Humulus > Humulus lupulus. The sequence goes on along the minus strand of NC_084797.1, from coordinate 106,042,250 downwards.
TTGCCCAGAATAACCAAGGGGGAAATAATAAGAGGAAGGGAAATGGTGAGGGCAACTAGAGCGGTACAAAGAAAAACAAGTTCGCAGAGAAATTTAAACTGATCTACGCAACATATATCGATCTCACGGATACAAGAGAGCGCATCTTCTTAGCTAATTCTACTCACCATCCATGGAAGAAGCCAGGACCGTTAAAACACCAAAGAGAGAAAGAGAGATCCTTTAAGGTTTTGTCGATTCCACAATAATATCAGTTATAATACTGATGACTATAGACAGCTGAAGGATGAGATAGAGATTCTCATCATGGCGGGACCTTTGGCCCAATACGCCCAGAATCGAGCGACTCCCAGTCAGCCCGTTGGACAAAACCCTCTATCATCTCCTGAAGCTCCAACGAATCAAGTTGGAGCTCAGGTAAATCAGGAAAATCCTCCTCCGATAATAGAAGGAGATATAGCCACCATTTCGGGAAGACCTCATCTGGCAGACACGAGCAGAGGTGCCCAGAAGAGGTACATCAACAAACTAAAGTCCCATAATGGAATGGAGTCGTCTCGAAAAAACGGTTATCAAAGCAGCAACGATTGGAGAAGCAACTAATCATTTTTACAGAGGAAGATGCCAGTCATGTCCAGTTCCCACATAATGATCTTCTGGTCATAACTGTTCAGCTTGCCAATCAGAGAGTTTGGAGGACACTAGTAGACAATGGGAGTTCTGTGAATCTACTTTTTAGTTCCACCTTAGAAAAAATGGGATTGTCTATAACTGAGCTAAAGGAAATCTCAATGATTCTATATGGGTTTTCTAGTGAAGAATCGGCTGCCATCGGAATGATCAAATTAGTGGTAACGTTGGGTGAAGGTCCACGAACTGTCTCCAAGCTGCTTGAGTTTGTGGTCATCGATTGTCCAGTCGCATACAATGCGATTCTGGGCCGACCTGTGTTGATGGAAATTGAAGCCATAACCTCTATCTGCCATCTAGCAGTCAAATTCCCCTCATCTGCAGGAATATGCACCGTTAGAGGCGATCAGCTCACTGCCGGGGAATGCTATAGCATTTCTATGAAGGGAAAATCACAACCCGAGCAGCAAGCAATGGCCATAAGTGACGGAGATGAGGAGTCTCAGGAAGTGGAAGTTGCTTGCGGGACGAAAGAACCTCAAGAAACAAAGGATAGCGCGTCACCCCAGGTGATGATATCGACCCACAAATGGGCAAGGACATATCAAAGCTCCAAGCTATTGAGGAGCTCGAGGAAGTAAACATAGATCCTAAAGATGCTTCAAGAGTCATAAAGATTGGGAAAAATCTTGATGATGAAAGGAAAAAGAAGCTGGTTAAATTTTTACAAGGGAATCTAGATGTTTTCACCTATTCGCATGAAGACATGGTGGGAATAAGCCCGAGTGTGATCACGCACAATCTAAACATGGACAAAAGCGTGCCTACAAAATCCCAAAAACAGAGACGTTTGGGAACAGTCCGAGTTGAAGCACTGGAGGAAGATGTAGCTCAGCTATTAAAGTGTGGGTTTATGCGTGAGTCAAAATACCCGATCTAGGTTGAGAATCCTATACTGGTCTTGAAGCCAAACGAAAAGTGGAGGACCTGCATTGATTTCTCCGACCTGAACAAAGCATATCCTCAAGATTGCTTTCCACTACTGAGGATTGATCAGTTGGTAGATGCCACCGTGGGACACGAGCTCATGTCCTTCATGGATGCATATAAAATATATAACCAGATCGTGATGAATCCTACAGACCAAGAGCATACTAGCTTCATGACTCCAACTAATGTATATTGTTATAAAGTTATGCCCTTTGGGCTGAAAAATGCCGGAGCTACCTACCAACGATTAGTCAACAAAATATTTATTGGTCAGATCGGGAAAAATATGGAGGTGTATGTCGACGATATGCTAGTCAAATCCAATACTGCCGATAACCATAAGTGTACTTTCAGAGTGGCATCTACCACTTGCCGATAACCTCTATCTGCCGATAGTCAACGATAAATGAATGTTTTGAGATCTTGAGGAGGTATAATATGAGACTAAATCCTCATAAGTGTACTTTCAGAGTGGCATTTGGAAAATTACTTGGATTCATAGTCAATACAAGGGGGATAGAGGTGAACCTTGATAAAATCAGATCATTGTTGGAAATGCCCTCACTTAGGTTGTGTAAAGAAGTTTAGAGTGTGACTGGAAAGGTGGTAGCCCTGAACTGTTTTATTTCAAAATCCACTGACAAGTGCTTGTCGTTCTACAACTTGCTCAGAGGAAACACGAAATTTGAATGGATTGAGGAGTGCTAGCAAGCATTCCTCGACTTAAAAACATACTTAGCCAAGGCCCCAGTATTTTTTAAGCCTATGTATGGAGAGCCTTTATTCCTTTATTTGGCTGTGACAGAAAGTGCAGTTAGTGCCGTGTTAGTTCGAGAAGGAGACCGCGCACAAAAACCGGTGTATTATATAAGCAAGAGACATCTCAGAGCTGAATCACAGTATCCACTGATAGAAAAGATGGCATTCTGTCTAATATTGGCTTCCAGGAAACTCATACCATATTTCCAGTCCCATTCAATCCACGTCATGACCGACCAACCATTGAGGCAGGTACTGCAAATACCTGAAACGTCGAGACGTCTTTTAAAATAGGCGATTGCACTCAACTAGTTTGAGATACTGTATGTACCACGGACTTCAATAAAACGTTAGGCCCTTGCTGATTTTGTGGTCGAATGCACCAGATTTCAACATGAGCTTTTGAAGGAACCGGTGCAGGATTTAAGGAAAATATTCGTAGATGGGTCATTGAACGAGAACAGATCTAGAGCTGGGATCATATTAATCTCTCCAGTTGGACATCGATTCCATACAACTCTGAGATTTAGATTTGAAGCATCCAACAACGAAGCCAAATATGAGGCCTTGCTAGTCGGACTTAGAGTTGTAAAGGAGCTGAAAGAAAAGGCCACCCAGTGCTATAGCGATTCTCAGCTCGTGGTTAATCAGGTGTTGGGAGAGTATCAAGCTTGAGGCACCAGGATGGAAGCTTACCTATCTAAAGTGAAGGGTGAGTTATTCAAATTCGAGTACAGTATAGTCGAACAAATACCCCACGAACAGAATTCTAATGCAGATGCCTTGGAACGACTTGCCACTACCAGGGAAGCAGAGACCTTGAATGTAGTGCCAGTAGAGTTCTTGAAGAATTCGAGCATGGCAAAAAAAAATGGTAGAGGTTGAGATGATCGACACAAGACCTACCTGGATGACCCCTATAATTGAATACCTCACAATGGGAAGGCTACCTGAGGAGAGAAAGGATGCAAAAAAGTTACTCTATCAAGCCCCAAGGTATGTGATAGTGGATGGGACATTATACCGATGGTGTGTTCGGCTTGAAGAGGCTAAAACCATTATGGAAGAAGTACATGAAGGCTTTTGTGGAGATCATGCTACGGGGCAAAACCTAACACTGAAAAATACTGAGGTAGGGCTATTTTTGACCCACTTTAACGAAAGATTCCATCTCGTATATCCAGAACTGTGACAAATACCAACACTTCGCCACAGTTGTCCGAGCTTCTCCGGTCGAGTTAATGATGATCTCATCCCTGTGGCCATTTGCAGCCTGGGGAATTGACCTAATAGGATCCTTACCTATGAGAAAGGGAGGAGTTCGTTACGCGGTGGTGGCAATCGACTATTTCATGAAGTGGGTAGAAGCTGAGCCTTTGGCAACCATCACTTCAAAGAGGGTCCTGGACTTTGTGGTGAAAAATATTGTATGTCAGTTTGGACTTCCTAAAAGGATCATGTCGGATAATGGGATCCAGTTCGACAGTGATCTTTTCAATTACTTCAGTGAAAAATACAACGTTATTAAGATTTTCTCCTTAGTAGCGTATCCACAGGCCAATGGGCATGTCAAGGTTGTGAATAAGACCCTAAAGGCGAGCCTTAAAAGAAGGTTTGATGAGGCCAAAGGAGTCTGGCCTGAGCAGATCCCGCAAGTACTTTGGGCATGCCGAACATCCCATAGGACCTCCATAGGACACAGTCCTTTCTCCTTAACTTTTGGAAGTGAGGTTGTCCTTCTAGTCAAAGCTAGGGTGGCTACTCACAGGAAAAATACATTCAGCCTGGAACAGAATGATGAATTACTTAAAGCACCACTCGACCTGATTGATGAGAAATGAGAGGATTCGAAGTTACAGCTCGCCCATTATCAACAGAAAATCACTCGTTACTTTAATTCTAAGGTCAAGAGACGTAGTTTTGGAATGGGCGACCTGGTTCTCTGAAGGGTCTTTTTGGCAAGCAAGGATCCCGAGGACAGCGTTTTAGGCTCGAACTAGGAAGGACCATATCAGATCATTGAAGTTTTATGTGAAGGAACTTTCGAGTTAGCTCGGCTTAGTGGAGAAACAGTCCCATAGACATGGAACGCCATGCACCTAAAAAAGTATTATTAGTAGTACAATCATCCATGTAAGGCTTAGTTATAAAAGCCATTTAATTAAATAACAGGGGATTATTGTGTAATTTTTCTTGTTAAAGTGGTTTTAAATAATTTTTCTTTATAATTTTTCCTTATTAGCTCATGTATTGATGTTTGTAAAAGCAACGAAGAAAGTCTCTACATTTTGGTTACTTGGGGGACATATAACCTGAGGTGGATCAGAATAAAGTTGTTGAATGAGTTTAAATTACTTAAAATCCTGGATACAACCAGGTCAAAAACTTAGAAGCTTGAGAAATTGATTATTCGACATCTTTTTAAAAGATCGAGATATTAATAAACCTATCACGAACTAAGTTTAAATCATTTAAAACCCTAGATACAACCATGTCCCAAAACTTAGAATTTAGGAAAATTGGACATTCGATGGCTTTTTTAAGAGCTCGAGATGTCAATAGACCAAGTATAAACTCAGTTTTGAATATTTAAAACCCTGGATGCAACCATGTACAAAACTTTGAAAGTTGGGGAAAATTGTTAAAACCAAGGGTTTTTTTTTTTTTTTAAAAAAAAAAAAAGCTCGAGTTGGCAATAAACCTAACACGAACTAAGTTTAAAATATTTAAAATCTCGGATATAAACGGGTCCAAGGCCTGATTCTTAACATGTATGATATAAATCAACACATAAAGTTTGGATATAACCGAACTTAAAATATCTATCCCAATCTAAAAATCGATTCCTAAAATCTCAAATGTACAAGTCTAAGAAGTCATAAATATGAGAGATAATCAAGGAAAGACAAATAGATTAAAATTTAGATATATAAATTGAAATTAAATTTGTCACGAGGAGAAAAACCTCAAACTAAGCTCAAGGGCAATTGTTTACAAACAAATATAAAAAAAAACAAAAAATACTGTCATGGAGCCCCTCCAGGATGCTCAGAGGACGTGACCTCCTCGCCTTCTTGCTCGCCCGCTGTAGAAGCATCCCCCATTTTTTTAATTTCTAAAGATCCTACCCTCTGGGCTGGGGGAGGAGTCTATTATCACGACCTCCGGCCTTGGGACTACTGGAGGAGAAGGAGAATCTAAGTCTAATATTTCTTGAACCCTAAGAGGTTCGGGCTGAGGTTCTACCACGGAGCTAGACTCGTCTACATACTGCCTAAATCCCGGGGAAAAGGCGCTTGGAGTAGGGAAGGCCAGCTCCTACAATAGGTCCCATACTCCTTAAAGATGGCAGACCTAAAAATTAAGGTGTTATCTACAACAATGGTGCCCTTAGGGTTGCTGTTGTCATGACGCAACACTAAGTGGTCCACACACTGGAGCAGGGTGACATTACGATCTGGATTGTTAGGGTGACGGTGGACGAGTTGATTGGGGTTAAACCTAACTAACCTAAAATCAGCAATAGCCCTATCTAATGCCCTATTTGGGTATGGGTTAACTTGGCTAGCTGGACCAGCTGCTACCCCCGACGCAGCCCATTCTAAATTGGGTTCCAAATCAGCTTGGGGAACCGGCCTCTTTCGCACAAGAGGCACCTCATCCTTTTCCTGCTCCTCGCCTTCGGTGGCCGGTGATTCCACTTCTTGAGAGGGCAGGAGCTCGTGGATTACTGGGAGAGTAGCCCAGGTCTTCCTTAAGGCCAATGTCTGGCCTGGGCTAATAAAATTACAAGCCAGTATCATGACATCATTCGTGAGCTGATGGTAATCCTTCTTGCTGGGTGGGAGCCCAGACAATGTTTCATACTGACCCCCGAAGGTCACTGACTTCCCCGTCCTCACAAATATGGCTGCACAAAACAATAAACTCAATTAGCACATGCACAAGAAAAATGTCTTGGAAAGAGAAAAAACGGCAGCAAAATGGTGACAAGACAATTATTGTAAGCCTCGAAACCCAAACAGACGCCAATTGTGATGTACCACGTGTCTAGTACTTGAGTAGTGGATAGGCATGGTTTATACAGCAGATTTCTAAAAGTCCCTACTGTGTAGGTCAAAAGGTGACATCATGAACCACGAGCAGGGACTTGGGGGGCAAATGTGTACGCTAATTTCAACACGAGTCCTTCACTCAGCTCGGGTACAGCTGACAAATAAATATGTGGGGGAAAAACCAAGGAATCAATTTATCATCCACGTGGACAGCTCAGTTTTCACGGTGATTATGCGAGCTAGTGATGCATAGGTTGCGAAGCACGAGCTCATGATATTCATATGGCCTCCATAGTACGAGCTCAGAGATATATCCATTTCATGGTAACTAAAATATATTGCATACCCACGATCATTTATGGCCAGCCTGTAATATTTAATGAGACGGATATTAGGAGACCATTTATTTTGTGATCAGATCATATCCTAGTATAAATGGGAACATTTTATATTAAATGTAATAAATATGTAAATCCGTGATTGACTCACACAGTTACCCAAACCTGTCCAAGGAATTTCTCTATAAATACTGACCATATTGGACAGGGAAGGCGAAAATGATTCTGAAATACCGAAACTCTGCCAAAATAGAGAAATAAAAATAGTAATAATATAGACTAGTGGACTAGGTGGATTTTAACCACTGAACCACTTAAAAGGATTTGTGTCTTTGAGAGTTAATTTCTTATTTCGGTTTATTATCAAGCACTAATCAACCTTATCATTTTCTTAATTCACTGTTGGCAAAAAACTGCGTCAACAAGGGTAATAACAAGGGAGACACTTGAAAGTGTCCAATGGTACTTCATGTAAAGGATGATCCTAAAACCTTCCAAGAAGTTATGTCTTCAAGGGACTCCATTTTTTGGAAGAAGAAAATATATGGTGAGATGGATTCAACTAACCACACTTGGGAGATTGCTGATCTACCACAAGGATCAAAGCCAATAGGTTGTAAGTGGGTGTTTAGAATAAAATATCAAACTAATTGGACCATCCAAACCTTTAAAGCAAGGTTGGTGGCAAAAGGTTTAGACAAAAGGAAGGCATAGATTATTTTGATAAATATGCACTGGTAGCAAGAACAACTTCGATGAGAATGTTTTTTGCCTTATCATCAATACACAACCTATATGTTCATCAAAAGGATGTCCAAACGAAATTTCTAAATGGTAATCTCGATGTGGAGGTTTACATGGAACAACAAGAAGGGTTTTTCTATGTTGAAATGAACATAATGTGTGTAGACTTATTAAATCATTATATTGTTTTTAAAAAAAGCACCAAAACAATGACATGAGAAGTTTGATGAAGACATTGTATCAGAAGGTTTTAGGCACATAGTGTGGTAAAGTGCTTATAATCGACTTGTGATGACTATGTCATTCTACTGCGTCTATATGTTGATGATATGTTGATATTAGATAATGAAATGAAAGGCAAAATAGAAACAAAGAGGTTTCTATCTTCCACATTTAAGAAGAAAGACATTGGAGAGGTTGATACCGTACTAGGTATCAAAGTTAGAAGAAATGTGGATGGATATGCCTTGGGTCATGCGCATTATATTGAGAAGATGCCTGAAAAATTCAGTCATATTAATATCAAAGAGGCAAACACACCCTTTGATTCAAGTAAAAAGCTTCAAAAGAATGAAAGGAGAGCGATGACTCAATTAGAGACCGCATGTGTAATAAAGAGTTTAATGTACGTCGCACATTGTACAAGAGCAGATTTTACATTTGCAGTTAGTAAACTAAGTAGGTTTACTACAAATCCAAGCATCAAACATTGGAAGGCCGTAGAAAGATTTTTGGATACCTCAAAGGACCAAAGAACAATACCACCAATATTTAAAATTTCCTAAGATACTTGAAGGATACTTTGACGCAAGTTGAATATCCGGTATATGAGAAAATATTTCTACAATCGGTTGGGTGTTCACCATTGGTGGGGGAGCGGTTTCTTAGGAATCTAAGAAATAGACATGTATATGTCACTCAACTATGGAGTGCAAGCTTTTAGCTTTATCAGAAACCAACAAAGAGGTTGAGTGACCAAGAGTTCTCATGATTGAGATACCATAAACCGTGGTTGATGTATCGACGATCTCAAAACATTGTGATAATTAAGCCACTTTTATTAGAGCTTACAATAAGATATATAACGAGAAGTGGAGACATATATGTCAACACCATGACTATGTTAGAGAATTGATTGATCAGGGAGTTATATCAATTTTGTATGTCAAATCTTGTGAGAACTTAGCGGATCCGTTTACCAAACCTCTAGGGAGAAATTTAGTAAGTTATACAAATATAGGGAAGTGACTAAAACTTTTTGACAAATAGATTCCCCAATGATGGCAACCCAACTCAATGCCTGTATACATCGAGTGTAGAGTTCAATGGGTATGAAAAATTTGTTGATAAGGGAATAGTTGACATTATTAATGACTTTAAGTCTCATCTAGAATAGTTAATGGTGGTTGCTACTAGACATGAGGGTTAAGCCGTCGACTTTTAATGAAATTCAATTGAAGAGCAAAAAGCATCTCTATGGTAGCAAAGATGTTGTAAGAATTCATTTATGTGAACCTAGAGGTGGTGCCACCTCTCAAGAGAGAATGATTTTTTCTCTTTGGATGGTTCATGAATGGATAAGGAAAAGACCATAAATATGATAAACGTGCAAAGTGGAATGTAACGCCCTGAGTCCAGGGCATCGAGTAGAATTCTGGTTTACGGGAATTTTTTTCTCAGGTAATTTTATTCCCAAGTATTTTGACACTTGTTAGAAATATGGTATGCCTTGTATGTTAGTTATGTGTTTAAATATTTGTTATTATGTGATAAGTTTTGTTCTATAATCAACTAAGATTGTGGTCGCTAGGGCTGAGCAATAAATCCAAAAAATTGAAAAACCGTCAATGGTGCACAAACTGCCACTAGTCGGTCGATTTATGTTTTTTTGGCACACCGACTGCCGAAACTAAAACCGGCCATTTAAGATAATTAGTTTAAATATTTCAATATATATATATATAAAGGAGAGTACCAAGGATATGATGTGGCACTCTAAAATTTCACCAAAATACACTTTCTATTTTATCATTTTTCACATTTTTTAATTCATCTTTTTCAAAATTTATGATTATTAAATAATAATTACAAAAAAAATCTAAAATCTATATATCTATATATTTATATAAAGGAGAGCCCCAATGTAATGATCTGACACTCTAAAATTGCTGCAAAGCAATCTTTCTATTTTTCCTTTTTTCACATTTTTTAATTCATCTTTTTAAATTTATGATTATTAATTAATAATTAGCACTCTTTCTATTTTTTCTTTTTTCACATTTTTTAATTCATCTTTTCAAATTTATGATTGTTAATTAATACTTAAAGAAAAAAAAATATATATATATATATTGTTATCCCTAAAATTAGAAGTGAATGACATGGCAAGCATTAATTACACGTGGCTGACACCTGGTAGAATCTGTGTTCGACTATCGACCAGGAAGACGTTCAGTATCATGCGATCGGTTTCTTTATACGACCAGCCTGGTCGTACGCACATTATACGCGGAGGAAATCTTAGGCAGTTATTATGGAATCCGAAATTATCTCCCATGATTTCCTGAGTATTCGATTATTTAGGAAAGAATATCTGTAACAAATTAGTGTAAATCCTCCTTGAGCCTTTAAATAAAGGAGGAGGGCTCAAGGGAAAGGGACTTCTTTTTCTTTTCTTACTTTCAGATCACCTGAGATTAGAGCTATCAAACTAGTTATATTGTATTGTTCCTCCAAGGTTGTTGAAACTCATTGAACCCTAGTTCTTTGATCACTCCTTTGAGTCTTATATTAATAGCAATTCAAGTGGACGTAGGTTATTACCAGATCCTGGGGCCGAACCACTATAAAATCTTGTGTTCTTATTATTTTCGTCATCACATTCTTTTCAACGTATTCATCCACGTCAAGCGTATTTTGACTCCGTGTCAGTTGGTCAAAATCTGGGTCAACATTCTGGTGCTTTCATTGAGAGCTTGATATAGCATCGTTGAGAAAACCAATGGCGAAAACTACCAGGAAAACTAGACAGGCGGCCGGCGCTGCACCATCCAACTCGCCTCCTCCTCCTCCAAACGTGGCTGAGGATGAGCCACATTTGGAATTTGATGAGGAAGAAATGGACGACGCGACGCTGAAGAGTACCCTAGGGGCATTGTATGAGGAGCTGGCCAATCTGAGGGCCGGCCAGGAAAGTGCTGCCGAAATCATGGTGCGGCAGCAGCATGAAATTGAGCTGAATGAAAGGCAGGCGGAGATGGACCGTCGCCAGAGCGAGGCCATGGCAACCCTCAAGGCAGCCTTGTAATTGGCTAGGGATTAGGCTGCACCTGCCTCGTACCCTGATCAACCCGCGAATGGGCCGCCCCGCAGGGGTCCCAATCCTAGCCCGCCTATCCAACCCTCGAGCCTGCAAAGGCCCGAGCAGCCACCGACGCCTCAAGATGATGTCCCGCTAGGAGACCCTGAGGCACAGCCTCCGTCCCAGGCTGGTCGCGACAATCCCCCGCAGCAGAGGCAGAATAGGACCGAGCAGCAGCCTCGCAGTCCTAGACACCATAGGGGCGACGAGCCAAACCCTCTGAGCAGAGGACAGTATCCTCCTGGAAATAGGAGAAACTCAGAGTTAGGCTCTGCCGTCCGAGGCCCCCCACGGCATGGTAATGCACGGGAACCTAATGACCAACGCAGACCACCCTCTAACGCTCGGGAGGTTTCAGCCTGGGAAGGCAATCGAGGGAACAGTCGATCCCACCATATCCAATCAAGATTCAGAGACGGCCATGGTTATAATGAGGCCGACTCATGCAGAGGAAAGGCTGGTCGGAGGAATGAAGAAAGAGGTGGAGGCAGGAGCCAGCCACCTCAAGATGACTAACCCGACAGACGAGACGCTGGGGGGCAGCCCAGACAAAATAACGTCTTCAACCGGCTCAGAGCTAGCGAGCCGCGGAGGAGAGACGATGACTTGAGAGATGTACTCAATGATCGCCGCGAGTGGCACGGCGAGTACGCCCCCCCAGCACCAGAGCCCACGAAGATTCCTAGCGCTGTGCAGGCCCAGATAGATGCCCTCAACCAGGCAGTGCAGCAGCTGGTCGGGGGAAGAACATCTTACATCGACCACGATAGGAGAAAATGCACTCCTTTCGTCCAGAGGATAGCTATGGCAGAAACTCCTAGCAAGTTTAAAATGCCTACGCTTCCAAACTTTGATGGGTATGGTGACCCGGTATCTCACGTCAACAAGTTTGAGATACAAATGGACATTCAGAAAGTGTTCGAAGACGGTCGGCGCAGGATCTTCCCCGCAACACTTTCTGATGCCGCACAGGAGAGCTTTTTTAAATACCCTCCTGCAAGTATAGTTTCCTGGGAAATGTTTGTAAAAGAGTTTTACGGATAGTTCTACGCGGGTCGTGTGCATCCGACTAAGGCAAACCAGCTGGTTGAAATACGCCAGCAAGATGGAGAACCATTGAAAGACTACGTCCAGCGCTTCATGCGAGCAGCTGCTGGAGAAAAGACAGTGGGAGACGAAGGCAAAATGATGGCCATAACCGCAGGGGTTAAGAGTCGCACGCCTCTCTGGGAAAGCCTCCGAAAACATGGGGTTAGAACTACCCAGGAATTCTTGGATTGGGCTGATCGCTACATCAAGCTCGAAGATGCCATCGCCGACAAAGAGAAGCCCCCAGGCAAGGACAAGGGGACTGCCGAGACCGCCAAAGCCGCCAATGGGTCCAAGCCCAATGGCAACGGCAATAGCAATGGTAAGAATGGGGGGAAACGGCCACATAATGAGCCTTCCACCTCTGACAATAAACGAGCCAAGGGTAACCGTTATGAACCTCGGTTCACTAACTTTACTTCCCTAGTTGAGTCTCTGGGAGAAGTTTATCAGGCCACGAGTTCCAACGTGCCTTATAAGAAGCCTGCCCCCATTCGAAAGGATATTTTGAAAAGAGACACTACCAAGTTCAGTCGTTATCATAACGACTACGGACATGATACCAACGAATGCAACCAGCTGAAGGATGAAATCGAGTTCCTTATTAGACAAGGACACTTGAGAAGATATATACGGACCTCGGGAAATTCCCAACGAGAAGCTCCAGGTGGCAACGAGCAAGCGCCCACGCGCCAACGCTCACCACCTTTGCAGCCTGACCCCGTGACTGGCACATTGTTAACCATCTATGGAGCCCACACCTTACGAGAAACAGCGGAAAGGCCAGAGAACGATATGCTCGGACTCTATGCCACGACCAGGACATCGAGATGATGATTGTGGATGACCGCGCATCGAAAAAGGCTCGATCAGAAGAAGGCGAAATAACCTTCTCTGATAGCGATGCCCAACATGTCCGGTTCCCACATTCCGATCCGCTAGTCGTGGATATTCAAATGGCCAACATGATGGTGAAGAGAGTGCTGGTCGATACAGGAAGTTCAGTGAATATCCTGTATAAGTCTTCGCTAGAACGCATGAAGTTGTCAGTTAAGGACTTGGAGCCCTGCAATCAAACGATATATGGCTTCCCTGGTGAGGGACTCACCCCCGTAGGGTCAATCAGACTACCAGTGATAGTAGGTACATCGCCTGCTACCAGGACATTACTCGCTACTTTTATAGTAGTCGATTGTCCTTCGGCGTACAATGCCGTCATTGGGAGGCCTATACTGGTTTATCTACGGGCCGACACCTCTATGTGGCACTTAGCCATGAGGTTCTTGACAGACGCAGGGGTAGGACGCGTGTTGGGAAACCAGAGGGAGTCCAGAGAGTGCTACAACGCCTCAGTCACGAAGGCGAAAAAGGGAACGTCAAAGAGCACTACCTCAGATAAGTTGCAGATGGCAATTGATACACAAGCCCAATCCGGTGATGAAGTCACCAAATAGGGTGTTGCCCAAAGTGAGGATAAAGATTTAGATCCTCGCTTTGGGGATTTTGAAGAAAACGTTGGACCCGTCGAGGACCTGGAAGAGGTCCAACTTGACGAAAAAGACCCGACCAGAGTCATGAAGGTCAGGAAAAACCTAGAACCAACCACGAAGCATGCACTGGTGAAATTTTTGCGGAAGAACCAGGAACTTTTTGCTTGGTCACATAGAGACATGGCTGGGATAGACCTTGTAGTTATTAGCCATGTCCTAAACATAGACCAAAGTTTTCCACCCGTGCAACAAAAAAGAAGGCTGCTCGATAAGGATCGATCGATAGACTTAAAAGAAGAAGTTGAGAGGTTAAAGGAGAATGGGTTCATCAGGGTGGCGTTTTATCCATCATGGGTCTCTAATCCAGTACTGGTTCCCAAGCCTAACGGCAAATGGCAAATCTGTGTGGAATTTACAGATGTTAATAAAGCCTGCCAGAAGGATTGCTTCCCACTCCCAAGGATCGACCAGTTGGTCGATGCTACTGCAGGACATGAGATCCTCTCCTTCATGGATGCATATTCGGGCTACAATCAGATTAGCATGCATCCCCCTGACGAGGATCACACCAGCTTTCAGGCCGATACGGGCTTATACTGTTATAAAGTAATGCACTTTGGACTGAAAAACGCAGGTGCGACTTACCAGCGGTTAGTTAACCACATGTTTAAAGAATTGATCGGAGTAAACATGGAGGTATACGTGGGCGACATGCTGGTAAAGTCAAAAAAAGCAGAAGGACATGTGAAGGATTTGCAAGAATGTTTCGATGTATTTAACAAGTACCAGATGAAACTGAATCCTCTCAAATGTTCCTTCAGAGTTGGATCAGGGAAGTTTTTGGGGTTCATTGTTAATTCAAGAGGAATCGAGACCAACCCCGACAAGATAAAAGCCCTGATCAACATGAAATCGCCAGAGAAGATCAAAGATGTACAAAGTTTAACTGGGAGGATTGCAGCCCTAAGTAGATTTATTTCAAAGTCAACGGACAAGTGCGTCCCCTTTTTCAATATGCTTAGGGGCAATAAGAAGTTTGAATGGACAGGAGACTGCGAGAAAGCTTTTCAAGCCTTGAAGGCCCATATGGCGCAACCTCCCATTTTATCGAAGCCTATTGAAGGAGAAACTTTGTTCATCTACCTGGCGATCACTGAAGTCGCTGCTAGTGCGGTACTAGTACGAGAGGAAGAAGGCGTACAAAAAGTGGTTTACTATGTAAGCAAAAGGCTGATCGGAGCAGAACTGAGGTATCCTCCCATAGAGAGGTTAGCATACTATTTAATCTTGGCCTCAAGGAAACTACATCCTTACGTCCAATCCCATCCCATTACAGTCTTAACTGACTAGCCCCTTCGGAAAGTCCTCCAAAAACCAGAGGCGGCTGGGCGTTTATTAAAATGGGCAGTCGAACTGGGGCAGTTCGATATTACATATTCATCGCGAGTAGTAGTAAAAGGACAAGTCTTGGCTGATCTTATCGCAGAGTTCACCGAACTCCCGGACAGCGAGCAGTGCGAACAGCCCAAAGTGCCTAAGCCTTAAGATGAAGCTCCTTCGTGGAAGCTATTCACAGATGGGTCATCAAACGAATCTCATGCAGGGGCAGGAGTGATTTTGGTAACGCCAGATTGGCATCGAATTCACTGCGCCATTAGGTTCGACTTCACCGCGTCAAATAATGAAGCTGAATACGTAGCATTCCTCGCTGGATTGAGAATGGCAAAAGACATGAGCATAAAAACGCTAGATATTTATAGTGATTCACAACTGGTAGTGAATCAAGTTCTAGGGGAATATCAAGCGCGAGGCCTAAAAATGGTGGCCAACTTGAATAAAACTAAAGACCTGTTAGCCCAGTTCACGAAGTATACCCTCCAGCAAATACCGCGGGGTCAAAATTCGAATGCAAATGCCTTAGCCAAACTCGTGAGCGCGAAAGATACTGACACTTTGAACATTGTTCCAGTGGAAAGATTGAGCGAGCCAAGAATACGAGCAATTAAAGCCAGTATGGAAATCCGAATGGAAGATACATGGATGGCGCCTTACTTGGAGTATTTGACAAATGGTTTGCTACCGACAGATAGAAACAAGGCCAGAACTCTGCAAAGGCAGGCTGCTAGGTACATACTGGTCGATGGTGTTATGTACCGAAGAGGATATTGCATGCCCCTGCTCAGGTGCATTACACCAGAAAAAGCTAAGGAGCTAATGAAGGAAGTACATGAAGGCTTTTGCGGGGATCACGATGGGGGGCAAAGTTTGGCAAGAAAGATTCTAAGGCAAGGTTATTTCTGGCCGACCATGAACGAAGATTCAATGGAGGTTGTACGAATGTGCGATAAGTGTCAAAGATTTTCCAAAATCCCACGCGCAGCTCCAAACGAATTAAAACAGATGCAGAGTCCTTGGCCTTTTGTAGTATGGGGTATAGACTTGATTGGATCCCTACCAATGGGGAAATGCGGAGTAAAATATGCAGTTGTAGCAGTCAACTACTTCACCAAATGGGCCGAAGCTGAACCACTCGCTACCATAACGACCAAGAAAGTTCTTGACTTTGTCATCAAGAACATTGTTTGCCGGTATGGTTTGCCTCGAAAGTTTGTCTCAGACAATGGAACCCAATTTTACAGTGACTTATTCACCGACTTCTGCGATAGGCACAAGATTATCAAAAGCTTTTCTTCAGTTGCGCATCCACAAGCAAACAGGCAGGTCGAGGCAGTGAATAAAACTCTTAAGGACACCCTGAAGAAAAGGCTTGAAGATGCTAAGGGAGCATGGACAGAACAGCTGCCTGAAGTCCTTTGGTCGTATAGAACTTCTCACCAAACAGCAACATGTCATACCCCGTTTTCCTCAGCCTACGGATATGAGGCCATGTTACCTGTCGAATTAGATCCCCCCTCACATCGACGCATTACATACGACCAGGGCCAGAATAGCCAACTGATGATGGAGTCCCTAGACTCAATTGAAGAAATACGAGAAAAAGCCCAACTCCGGGTTGCAGCATATCAGCAAAAGGTTGCTCGGTACTTTAACTCAAAAGTAAAAGAAAAGAAATTCCACGTCGGTGACCTGGTGCTACGACGAGTTTTCTTAAATACCCGCGACCCCACTGCTGGAGTGCTCGGACCCAACTGGGAAGGACCTTATCATATTGAAGAAGTCCTTCATCCGGGCACCTACAAACTTGCACGCTTAAATGGAGATCTCATTCCACGCTATTGGAACGGTGAACACCTGTGCAAGTACTACCAATAAACAGTCTTTTTTAAAGGACTGGCTTGTATTAATTTTTACTTTTTACAAGTTTCGAAAAAGGGTTAGCCACGTTGTATGGCTAATCGCTTATAAGTGTAAGATCTTCTTAAGATCACTCGTAAAGACATGTTTAGTCCCTTTTTAATACGAGATTATAAGGGACTGTGCGCAGCCAGTCATTCTTGCCAAACTTTGTTTGTTCATTACGTGTGTTGTTTTGCTGTATTATATATTATGTTTACTATCGAGCAGTTATGTTCACACATGCCATGGTCAAGGCAAGTGACCAAGGACCTAAAGCTCCTCGATCACTTGGGGGGCATATAAGGCACATTGATAGCAAAGCATACCAGGGGGTATGTAAACACATGAAGAAAATGAGTGAAAGCATGCTACGGTACTTAGAGCATTTTTCAAAATTTATATTTTGTTAAATCAAACGAGTACTATGCTAAGTTCGGTCATGCGAACAGGTATTATAATAAAAGAAACATTATAATATCAATAAGGCAATCGTTTACACCGCGAGCATTAGTGCTCGGATGTAAATATGAAATTAAAAGGAAAAGACCTTTACACCGCGAGCAGTACTGCTCGGATGTAATTATTCAAGTATAAGTGAAAAAGCCGCCCTCGCAGCAATAAGAGAAAATTATCTTTACAAATAGACCCGTGGGCCATAAAAGCTGAATAAAAAAAAATACTTTAATTTTACTGGGGAGCAGGAGGGTCTTCTGGATTAGGAGCACTATGATCAGCCGGAGGACCAGCCGCAGCATCAGCAGCAGGGGTTTTGGCCTTGGCTCTCTCCTCTGCCTCCAACCGAGCAACGCACTGCGCCATCAGCGTCCTTTGCAACCGCTCGGAGAGATAGTTAATGTTGGCCTCTCGATTGTGCTTCCAGAAGTCGTAGAAACAAAGGAAGGTGGCTTCCTTGTACTTCTTCAAAGTTTTGGCCCTGTCCTCCTCTAGCTCCTACACTCACCCCTCGAGCTCTCGCACCCGCTCTTCAAGCTTCTTTGCCTCATCCCTGCTGGCGGTCAGATCGAGTGTGAGCTGTTTACACTCTTGGGTGTGAAGTACAGAACTTTCCCTCCATCTGTGCTGCTCATCGATGGCTTTCTTCAGGGCCCCTTGACTTTCCTGAAGATCTTGGGTGAGGGTGGCTTGGTCCTTGCATAGCTGTTCATTCAGCTTGGATAGCTCCTTGTTTTCCTCGAGCAGCTTTTTCTTCTCATCCTCAAGTACTTGCTTAGCCTGAGCAAGCTTGGAGTCAAAGTTGTGTACGCGAGAAACCAACGCCCCAGCACGGTGCCAGCCAGCAGTTAAAGACAACAGTCCCTGAAAACAAAAAACGAAAAAGTAAGGAAAAGAAGTCAGACATAAATGATGAAACAACAGAAAATGACTTACGTTGACTATCTCATTCAACCCTCTGTTGATGATTTGGTCTACCTCCATTGAGGCAGTTTCGTTGATGGCGGCCTGGCTGCGTCTGTGCTTCGAGAGCTTATATATTCTCTCCCTGGCTGACCCGCTGGATAGGGAGCCTTCGGACAGGGTGTCCAAAGTCTCTTTGCCAGCGGCCCTAGAAGAGGGCTGTGGATTCTCAGGTATGGGCGTCGACTGTTCGGTGGGAGGCAGAGGTGTCATGTTTTCCCTAGAAGGGACGGCGGCGGGAGTGTCTTCAGCTCGAGCCTTCTTTGAAGGGGTCTTGCTGCTTTCCCCTCGAACCCTTTTGCTGTCCTTCGGGGTAGAAGCGGCAGCAGCAGCCTGGTAATGCTCGAAGAAGTCCTCAGAGTCCATACCTGCACAAAGAAAACAATTCGGACAATGAGATTAAAGGGTCACGGGAAACAGAGATCAAAGTAAAAGGATTACAAGTAAAATACCCGAGCTACACCTACTGGTCGTAACATTATCTACTGAACTACCTAGTTCTTTGAAGAAATCTGAGTTTAAAGTAGGGGCGTTCCTAAAGTTGCCATCCCCATCAAATAGATGAGAAGGAATTGGCAGATTATTCAAAAATGAGAATAATGTACCGTTTACATCCGACGAGTCGTCAGACAGTTCGGTAGGCTCGACAACCTTTTGTTTCCCCTTGCCCTTGTGGACTGAAGATTCCGCTGCTCGATGGGGAACAGAAGGTTCCCTGATCATAACCCCAGTTGGCCTCCTTCGTGGAGGGGGCGCTGGAGGTTGCTGCTCGGGTTCCTGCTCAAGTCCTGCATCGGCGTGGATGCCACTCGCCGCGGGTGTGTTAGTCACAGGTTGGGAGCCCCAAAGGCCAGCCAACCAAAGGTTAGCTTCATTAATTAAGTTCTTTACACTCTTAGCAGCATTTGGCATGTTGGCTAAGAGTGCTGCCCTCGACTCCATTCCTGGAGTGGGGGTCGGGCGTAACCATGGACCTGGAACACAATGGAACAGCGAAGTATTACAACAAGAAAGAATTAAAGTACAGAAACTACTGGTTCAAGGATTATTTTTTTCTTTACCTCCTCAAGTGAAGGCCAGATTATCCACGGCAATGTCGGACAGAAAGGCCGTTCGGTCTCCTGGTGGCAGAAATGAAAGAACCCCGTACCATCCTGGTTGGAGTTGGACTTGAGGTCGAACAGAAAATTGACCTCATGAGGAGAAGGAGCTGGCCATTTCTTGAGCTTGTAGAGGATATAGAGCGCGGCCAGCATCCTATACCCATTCGGGGTGATTTGAAAAGGGGCCACCCCAAAGTAGTTTGCCACCCCTTGAAAGAATGAATGAAGAGGCAGGGTGGCACCCGCCTCGATATGGTACCTCGACCAGGCGCTATAAGCCCCCTCTGGCAGGTTGGCTCGCTGGTCGATGGAAGGTCTGACCAGGGTCACCCCCGTCAGATTGTATTTGTTTAAATAGTTGGTGATCATGCAAAGTGTCACCGAACTTGGGGAAACGACGTGCCACTCGACAGCCGGCTGGTCGGCATGGCGAGGACGGGCATACTTCTGAACTTCGGTTTCAGGGGGGAATTCACCTCGACCACTGGTCGAGGGGGCATCAGCAGAAGGCTGACTCGGAGAGTTAAGGTTGCGTCTTTTTCTAGCTTTGGTTTTTGTTCTGGCCATTTTCTGATTGGGAATTGGTGGAGGATTTGGGTTAGGACGTGAAAAGGGGATTTCTGGAATCAGTGTGTATGGATTCTCTTCGCCTTCGAGTAGTTGGGCCAAGAGTTCGTCTTCAATAGGTCTTTCTCCCCCCCAAGGGTCTTGCATATGAACTGCAAACAAACAATGGAGGAGATAAGACACAATCCGCAAAGTAGTGTGGAAGATTGGGATAACGTTGCTCGTGCCTAAATAACCAGGAACATCCTAATCCTATGCTAACATCAACGTGGATAGTTTGAAAGATGGATAAAAACAAAAAGGAAAGAACTGTTTTCTGAAAAGAGAACTTTTTCGACTCCTGCGGGGCGGGAAAAAAATAATTCACCTGGCTTAAAGGTTGAATCTTTCGTCAACCTAACGTCCCAAACCAGAGATCCTAACTATCAAACTATAGTCTTAACCTATACAAAGTATAAAAACGCATTTTTACCAAGCAATAAGTGGTTTATACCAAAAAACCCTTAAAACCCTATTCAAGAACACAGAAGTCGCAGAGCACAGAAACGACATGCATGGCGTAGTAGAAAGCTTAAAGAACGAAGTTCTTACCTGGGCGAAGATGGAGATTCGGAAGAAGATGAAAACTCGAACCGGAAGACCTTCGGCTAGACGTCAGACTGGTTTTCAAAGCTCTGAACTTTGGTGCAAGTTCTTGAAATTATTGGCAAAGATGGTGAATAAAAATTTCTTAAAGGGGAAGAAAAGCCTACTTATAGGGATCGAAGGGATAGCCAAAAGGCAGTAATCATCACTTCCCACTTTTGAAACGTGGGGAAGTGTATAAGCCATCAAATTTCCTTTCTGGAAACTGAAAAGGCTTGATTAGACATAATTGTCACGGTTTTCGAAAATGCATGGGGATTCTGACAGGCATCATGGGAATGTGAACAGTTGTTCCCTTAAGTTTCTTTACTGCTAGTTGCACTAAACAAACTTGGGGGGCAAATGTTATCCCTAAAATCAGAAGTGAATGACATGGCAAGCATTAATTACACGTGGCTGACACCTGACAGAATCTGTGTTCGACTATCGACCAGGAAGACGTTCAGTATCATGCGATCAGTTTCTTTATACGACCAGCCTGGTCGTACGCACATTATACGCGGTGGAAATCTTAGGCAGTTATGATGGAATCCGAAATTATCTCCCATGATTTCCTGAGTATCTGATTATTTAGGAAAGAATATCTATAACAAATTAGTGTAAATCCTCCTTGAGCCTATAAATAAAGGAAATGGACTTCTTTTTCTTTTCTTACTTTCAGATCACCTGAGATTAGAGCTATCAAACTAGTTATATTGTATTGTTCCTCCGAGGTTGTTGAAACTCATTGAACCCTAGTTCTTTGATGACTCCTTTGAGTCTTATATTAATAACAATTCAAGTGGACGTAGGTTATTACCAGATCCTGGGGCCGAACCACTATAAAATCTTGTGTTCTTATTATTTTCGTCATCACATTCTTTTCAACGTATCCATCCATGTCAAGCGTATTTTGAGTTCGTGTCAGTTGGTCAAAATCTGGGTCAACATATATATCTCCATATTTATATAAAGGTGTGCCCCAAGGAGATAATGTGAAAATTGCTCCGAAGCACTCTTTCTATTTTCTTATTTTTTTCATAATTTTTAATTCATCTGTTTAAAATTTATGATTATTAATTAATAATTAAAAAAAACTAATAAATATATATTTATATGAAGGAGAGCCCCAAGGAGATGGTGGGGCACTCTAAATTGCTCCAAAACACTTTTTCTATTTTCTCATTTTTTCACATTTCGTAATTCATCTTTTTCAAATTTATGATTATTAATTAATAATTAAAGTAGAAAACTAAAATATCTTATTATAAAATTCATAATAAAAGTAAATTAATTTGAATAATAATAACTATATAATAATAATTTAATATATCTTAACAAAATATATAATTTAAATTTAAATTTTATTTATTTAAACGATATGTAATTTGAATTCAAATGTCATTAAATATTTAATTACGACAACAATTTAATTAAATTATAAATATAAATACAATAATAAATATCATTTCTTTCTTATTTTTTATTTTACTTTTCTAATTTATGACTATTAATTAATTAAGGAAAAAAACACAATCCATTTTCTCTTTTTTTTTCATTTTTATTTTAATAATATTTATAATATATGTCAATTAAAAATATAATAATATAATAATGAGTAATAATCTATATATTTATATTTTTAACTTTTTGACAAAACACATGGTCCAAATGTTAGTTTTTAACACGTGGTTCAAATAATTTAACTATATATTAATATCAAAGAGGCAAACACACCCTTTGATTCAAGTTAAAGCTTCAAAAAATGAAAGGAGAGCGATGACTCAATTAGAGTATGCAAGTGTAATAAAAAGTTTAATGTATGTCACACATTGTACAAGAGCGGATTTTGCATTTGTAGTTAGTAAACTAAGTATGTTTACTAGGAATCCAAGCATCAAACATTGGAAGGCCATGGAAAGATTTTTTGATACCTCAAAGGACCAAAGAACTATACCTCCAAAATTCGAAATTTCCTAAGATACTTGAAGGATACTGTGATGCAAGTTGAATATCCGGTGTATGAGATAATATCTCTACAATCGATTGGGTGTTCACCCTTGGTGGGGTTGCGGTTTCTTAGGAATCTAAGAAACAAACATGTATATGTCACTCAACTATGGAGTGCAAGTTTTTAGCTTTAGCGGCAACAAACGAAGTGGTTGAATGACCAAGAGATCTCATGATTGAGATACCACAAACCGTGGTTGATGTATCGACGATATCAAAACATTGTGATAATCAAACTACTTTCATTAGATCTAACAATAAGATATATAATGGGAAGTGTAGACATAAAAGTCTACACCATGACTATGTTAGAGAATTGATTGATCAGGGAGTTATATCAATTGTGTATGTCAAATCGTGTGAGAACTTAGCGGATCCATTTACTAAACCTCCAGGGAGAAATTTAGTAAGTTATACAAATATAGGGATTTGACTAAAACTTCTTGACAAATATATTCCCCAATGATGGCAACCCAACTCAATACCTGTATACATCGACTGTAGAGTTCAATGGGTAAGAAAAATTTATTGATAAGGGAATAGTTGACATTATTAATGACTAAAAGTCTCATCTAGGATAGTTAATAGTGGTTGCTACTAGACATGAGGATTAAGCCATCGACTTTTAATGAAATTCAATTGATGAGCAAAATGCATCTCTAAGGTAGCAAAGATGTTGTAAGAATTCATCTATGTGAACCTAGAGGTGGTGCCACCTCTCAAGAGAGAACGAGTTTTTCTCTTCGGATGGTTCATGAATAGAAAAGAAAAAGGCCATAAATGTGATAAATGTGCAAAGTGGAATGTAACGCCCTGCGTCTAGGGCATCAGGTAGAATTCTGGTTTACGAGAATTTTTTTCTCGCAAAATTTTATTCCCAAGTATTTTGACACTTGTTAGAAATATGGTATGCTTTTTATGTTAGTTATGTGTCTAAATATTTGCTATTATGTGATAAGTTTTGTTCAGCAATCAACTAAGACTGCGATCGCTAGGGCTGAGCAAAAAATAAAAAAAAACTGAAAAAACCGTCAATGGTGCACAAACCGCCAGTAGTCGGTCGATTTACATTTTTGTGGCACACCGACTGCCGAAACCAAAACCGACCGTTTAAGAGAATTAGTTTAAATATTTCAATATATATATATATGAAGGAGAGTACCAAGGATATGATGTGACACTCTAAAATTTCACCAAAATACACTTTCTATTTTATTATTTTTCACATTTTTAATTGATCTTTTTCAAATTTATGATTATTAATTAATAATTACAGAAAAAAATCTAAAATCTAAAATCTATATATCTATATATTAATATAAAGGAGAGCCTCAAAGAGATGATGTGACACTCTAAAATTGCTCCAAAGCAATCTTTCTATTTTTCTAATTTTTCACATTTTTTAATTCATCTTTATCAAATTTATGATTATTAATTA
Organism: Humulus lupulus; assembly: GCF_963169125.1. Lineage (NCBI taxonomy): Eukaryota > Viridiplantae > Streptophyta > Magnoliopsida > Rosales > Cannabaceae > Humulus > Humulus lupulus. Next base: position 106,018,339 of record NC_084797.1, on the reverse strand, counting down.
ATAATTAAAAAAACTAAAATATCTTATTATAAAATTCATATTAAAAGTAAATTAATTTTAATAATATTAACTATATAATAATTTAATATATATTAACAACATATATAATTTAAATTTAAATTTTATTTATTTAAACTATATATAATTTGAATTCAAATTTGATTAAATATTTAATTAGGATAACTGTTTAAATAAATTGTAAAAATAAATATAATTTTTTTTCTTATTTTTTATTTTACTTTTCTAATTTTGACTATTAATTAATTAAGGAATAATACTCAATCTATTTTCTTTAATAATAATAATAATGAGTAATAATCTTTATATTTATATTTTTAACTTTTTTACAAAACACAGGGTCCAAATGTTAGTTTTTAAAAATAATGAATTTAAACAAGTAATCAACGAAAATACACGCGGTTCAAATAGTTTAACTATATATTCTTATTTTTATCATTTTGACGAACACACAAGGTCCACAAGTTAATTTTGAACGTGGTTCAAATACACGTGGTACAACATGCTTTTTGAACTTTGTTTTTAGCACTTTAATTATTTAGAATTTATCGAAAACCTGCAAGAGGTTCGCTGTACAATGAACACTATCATAAAAAGAAATTGTTGTCGAGACACCCTCATGTGTCCATATAAAAAGTGTCTTGAACGAGTTGCATGGAAATTAATCCTTACAATCATAATATTTTTTAATTATTACAAAAACTATTACTAAGGATATTTTTTAATTCTAATAAATTTATGGTATTTTCACAAATGTAAGTTTTATTAAGGATTTGTATGTATAGTTTCGTTAATGGTCCAAAAAGTCTAGAGTAGTGGGTCATTACAGTTGGTATCAGAGCAAACGGTTCCTTCGCATGAAGTTCTCCTCGATACACACGCTCAAAGCTCTGAATCTGACTGCCAAGTAAGTATTTAAGTTACAAGTTATTTTGCTTATGTGTATAGCTAACAACTTTAGTGTTTATGTTTTCAGTTAAGAATGAACGGAGCTTTAACCTATCAAGATATTCGAGCCATTGAGGCCTTAAAAAGAATAAGGGAGCCAAGAAACACTGTAGGAGCACTAGAAAGGATCACTCGAAGATTGCTCTTGTTCCACCAAGAGATAGGTCACCTTCAAGAGGCTAAGCAAATAATGTTAAGATCAACGGAACAATATGTACTAATAATTAGGCTATTTAAAGATTTCCATCCTGTAATAGCAACCTTAGAAGAAATATGGGAAAACATGAATGATGAGGATGAATTACCATTAGCGATGAGATATTACTTCCTCTTAGTTAGGTTCACTGCAAAATTCGAGTTTCAGTTCACAAATGAGCAAAAACATAGGATTCTCACAAACCTTCCTAGAGGACACTTTGATGCTCATGACAATGATGATTATGAGGAGATAGATGACGATATGCTAGATGAGGGATCGGATGTAGAAGATCCCGATTTTTAGATTACTAGTTTTTATTGTTTGTTTTTTTTTTTTTTTTATGATTGTAATAAGTGAAAATCTTTTTCCAAATGAATAACATTCTATTTTATTACCATGTATGAGTTTGATTTTATTTTCGCAATCATAATAAGTAATAAATAAAATGAATAATGACTAAGTTCGGTGAGGGTGGATACAAATCAATGAACCAAGTTTCCTTATTGAGAGTTAGGGGGCCATAGTAGTAGGAACGATTTTACTGATCCCAGCCCTCCCTCAATATGGTTAACTTTGGAACAAAGATAAGTTTCGAGACTGAGAATTAAGTCATATAGGATGATTAGAAACACACTTAGAAAATAAAGATGACTTGATTTTCTAGGTATAGAAACCTGCTCTAAATATAAATAAAGACTTATATAATTTTTCATAAGAAGTCATAATAAATAGGTCCGAGATATGTTTGTTTTAGAATAAGTTTTTGCCTTAGAGCCTATTAGGTAAAGTTCTAACATGTTTCTTTCAACTGTTAGAACTCTGCTACGATGTCGCTCCGAAGATTTGCACGCACCAACGAAAACGCCTCCAACGATGTTCCAGGGACCAATGAAGTCCCTCCAGTTCGTCGAAGGGGAGTGCGTGCTACTGCTTGCCGCAACGCACCGGCACCGCCAGCTGACAACACTGCAGAGATCGCCAGACTGCGACAGCAAGTCAAGGAACTTTTGCAGCAACAACGCCAATAGGCTCAATCTTAGCCTCAGCCTCCGCCACAGCCGCAGCCACAGCCAATGGCCCCAGCACCCCAACAAGTTGGTCCATTTGGGGGATGGCCAATGACGAACTACGCGCTGTATCCAGTACAGCACATGGAGCCAGTGTATGAGAGGTTCTGCAAGCAGCACGCTCCAAACTTCGAAGGGACTACAGACCCCTTTGAGGCAGAAGAGTGGCTAAGGAATGTGGAGCCGATTCTGGCCCACATGAATCTCAGCAATGCGACCGCATATCCTGCGTCTCGTCTTTGCTCAAGAAAGATGCCAGGATATGGTGGGACTTGGTCCAGCAATCCCATGATGCTACCACCATGACGTGGACCCGATTTGTGGAGCTGTTCCACAAAAAGTACTACAACTCAGCTGTACTCGCTTCAAGAGTTGAAGAGTTTTTGTAACGACCCAAATTCGCTAATAAGGCTTAAGGGCCTTGATTAGTGTGCCAGGAGGGCAGGTTGGGACTTATGTGTGATTTTATGAATTAAATGCATGATTATGATTTAAAGCATGTTATTTGGCTATTTGTTTAACTGAGATGCATGGCTATGTTTACTAGTATGCATGTAGGCCCGGATCGTGTTAGAAGGGCATAATTGTAATTTTGGCCATGTTGGGCATAACTGTATTGATATGTGATAACTGTATTCTGTGAATTGTACCACGTGGGTGTGGTTGTATTATTGTGATGCACGTGCCGAGACGGTTCTAGAGAGCTAGTTAACTCAAGAGTCACAACGGGATTTCTATACCCGGCTCGGGAGGAGCCTAGGGGTACCTCGGGAATTTTATGGTTAAGTTGAGATTTAGCGGGTAATGGTTATTGGAGATTTAGTAACCTGGGTAACCATTAGTTACTGCTGTGAGTAACAAGTTTTAGAAAGAAAATGGTAGAAATGAAATAGAAGAGTAATGACTTAAGTGCCCTTGAAGGTTTAGATTGGAAAGATTAATAGGAAGGGGTAATTTGGTCTTTTGGCAAGGGGATTATGAAAATTTCAGCTGTGATCTAAGGGGGTACGGTTTGGGCATTTGGGGTCACTTGTGGCATTGATAGAAATTGAAGAGAAGAAAGAGGGGGAGAAAGAAGAGCTAGGGCAAGTGAAGAGAAAAGAAGAAGAAGGGTGAAGGGCTGAAGTGGGAACTTGGGAGGAGGATCTAGGGAGATTTTGAGTGGATTCTCCATTTGAAGTAAGGATCTTGTGCATATTTAAGTTTGATTTCTGTTTTGAGTTGTGGATCTAAAGCTTGAGTTAGTTTCATGCCTTGGTTTGAGTTTTTCTGAAGTTAGAAATCAAGGGTTGAATTTTGGGTATGAGTGTGTTTTGGATCTTGATTCTAGTGTTTGTAGGTTGATAGAATGTTCATATGAAGTTTGGATTTGAGTTTTGGGGTTTAGGTATTGGTTTAGGATGATTTGGAGAGGTTGAAGCTCGGGAAAACGCGAAGGAAAAACCCAGAATTCTGGGTCTGCGAGGGCGTGCCGCGGCACGGGTTTTGCTTGCCGCGGCGGGGAGCCTCTGGTTTCTGGGTGCCGCGGCACAAGAAAGTTGTGCCGCGGCACAAGGCAAATTTCAGGATGGCATTTTTAGGCAATTTTAGGCCTTTGCTCCGGGGCTTCGGGGGATGTCTCCGGGATGTTGTTTTAAGGTTTTAGAGGTCCCGAGAGTGCGGGATTGGTCCCGGGAAGTGGTTTTGGGTTGATTAGTATTGAGGGATGTTTCTTGTGTGTTGTGACTAGGTTGTTGGTGAGGCTCGTGCTTGAGGACCGTGCTCGTGGCCTTAGTGCATCAGGAGGCTCGGAATGCAGGTAAGAAAACTATAACACCCGAGGTTAGGGCATGGCCCCAGATTGTGTTATGTGCAAATGTTTAAACTTAAATGAATCATGATGTGTGTGAATGATTATTTCGAATGTACTATATGTGTGATTATGATGAAATGAGCGGCCGTGGGCCGAGTACGGCGTAGGCCGGGGCGGCCGTGGGCCGAGTACGGCGTAAGCCGGGACGGCCGTGGGCCGAAAGTAACACCTAGCACATGGGATGCTATATTCAGGGTGGGACCCAAGGGATACATGAGTTATCCTCGCGGTGAGAACCGATACCCCAGGCTTCGGTAAGGCTCTGGGGCGGCTTGGCCGTGTTTGCTTAGTCTAATGATTGACTTGTTTATTGTGGATTATCTGTTATGATAAACTGTATACATTGCATATGTTATGTCCTGCATGAGTTTTCTTGCTGGGCTTCGGCTCACGGGTGCTCTGTGTTGCAGGTAAGGGCAATGACTGAGTCAACCAACCATGAGTACGGAGAGCGTGAAGCGACGTGTACATGTTTGGCCTGCCCGACTGCTTTGGTTGGGGGTTTATTCGAAAATGGCTGTAATATTATATAATTTTATAATTTCTCAAACTGTAACCTTATTTCAAGATGTAATTAGTTTTCAAACCTTATTTTGGGATCCCAACTGTTTAATAATAGAAGTTTTGATGAAACGATGCATTTTCAAAGATTACAGCCTTAACTTTTAATTAGTCACACTTTTGTTTCAAAAACCTCGGTTAGCGAGTTCATTGCACACTGTTTTGTCTTAAAAACTCACTTAGTAACGGCTCTAAGGAAGTAGGGCGTTACAACTTGGTATCAGAGCGAGCCAAGGTTTATTGGTTCCGGAGATCGACCGAACATGTACGCTCGCTGTCAGTGACAAGCTCGACTCAGGGTTGGTTGGTGTGATTGATTGATATGCTGAACATATGTTTGAATGCCCTGTTTGCCTGTTTACTTATATGGAGCATGATAGATGAAATAACATATGCATGAGATACTGATAGGGCCTGGCCCTTGACTATTGCATGTTGAGATTAATGCATGCTGAATAACATTATTATGCATGTGGATGAAAATTGGCATAATGGTTCGCATATTGAGCGTATGTGGTTAGTTTTCTGAATTAAATTCATATGTTATATCTATTTACTGGCTTGTATGAAGCATGATGAGTATGGATATACTTAGTGATGATTGAATCTGGTAGCTAAATGTATATCATTGTGGATTTGACCTAGTATATGCTTGGGTGTGCATTATACCTGTGGATATTTGGACCTAGTGGTGGTTTGGTTCAGAGTAGGAACCCCAGAGTTCAAGTGTTGGGTCAGTTTTGACAGGTGGAATTGTGTTGTTGGTTCCTAGAAGGGTTTGGGGACCTGATATTGTGTTGAAAGGGGGGTTTTTAGATATAAGTTGGAGTTGAAATCTCCAGTTACCCCTGAGTGTAGCAGCAGAGGGTCACTAGTGTGTGAGTAGGCTGTGGAGTTTGTTAGTTGAGATGGGATAGAAGAACAGCGGATTTCTCTGGGGAAATAGCTGATTTATATGTTTTAACAGTAAAGGTGACCAGTGCTGGTTTACTGTGAGGTATGGACAGATAAAGGTATTATATGAGAGGTTTTAGGGGTGTCATCCTCGGTTTTTGAGGAGAGTTCGAGTTGACAAGGAATTTATCAATAGGTGAACAGAGTTAATTCCACCCTTGGTTAAGAGGATGAGAGAACCTGATTAGAGGGTTGTGTTAAATATTGAGGCAGGGAGATGCCTGGATTTGGTACTCAGGCTGAGATACTGGCTTAATGGGTTGGAAAGAACCTAGATGGTGAATGGTTAGAAGAGATTTTAAAGACATGATTAGAACCATGGAGACTGGTGGGCTTACAAGTTCGGTTCGGACTGTTAGGGTAGCAACAGCGTAATTCAATGGGTTTGGTAAAGCGGGTAGTCCATTTCAGGAAGTTATACAGATGGATGTACCTGGAATTGGTGGCGACCCATTTAAGGACATGAGATCTGGAATAGTCTAAGGCATTTGGGCTGCTTTGAGGAAAGAGTTTTTGTCTGCATGTGGATGGCGGAGAGGGCCATATTGTTTGAGGAACTGATGGTTGATGTATAGAGCATGAGTGCTAGAGCCGCAAGGGTGGTGCTTCTTTGGATGGAATCAGTAAGGTTAGATTCGTGATAATCGAGTTAAAGGAATCCCGGATATTTCTATGGCTTCTGGTTTGCCAAAAAGGGGGGAAAAGTCTGATTGATAAGATGGTGCTTGTGTTGATAGAACGCAGCGAGGTCGGATTCTCAATTTTTGCGGTAGAAGGACCCTAGACAGTGCTTGGGCACCTAATTTGAGTTTGGAAAGAAACATGAGTGAGAAGCTAGTTACCAAGATGGCGATAGGAACCAGGGAGGTTATTGGTATGCGTGAGGGAGAGGATGCCACCTGAGAGGAGGTCAGGCGAGGGCATGACGTCTGCATGGGATGACTCAGTACGATAGAATGGAATTCCCGTGGTGAGGGAACGGAGAACTTGAATGCCTCGCTACATTCGTAGTTCGAGGCCGATTCCTCGAGGATGAGTATTTTACGGAATGGTTTATGCTTTGGACATATAACGAACTGGAAGGACTCGGTGTTGTGAATGCTCCGAGAGGGTGATGGACATAGAGAGGTTGCCTCAATGGTGCCATTTGAGAGGCTAAGGACAGTAATGCTTATTGAGAAGGAATTAGAAGCTCTGGCAGATGGATTGTTGTGGATATCATCTGGAGTACGTGAAGGAGATAGAGCTGACCAGTAGGAAAGCTATATGGTTATGCACAGAAAGATTTAGGTAATACTTCAAGGTCAGACTACAGATAGGATTGGTTTAAGGAATGTTGTAAAAGACGGTTTTGGCCGATAGAAAGCCTATTGAAACAATCGAAGGAATTTGAGCCTGGTGTAGCCACTGTGTTATACTACGGGGGTTGTTAGCATCGTCGGGGTAGGACGAAAAGTACGATGTTGGATACAAGGTAGGACGATGTCTCCAAGAGTGGATCTATGACCTGTTAATTTCCAGTTGGAAACCAAGGAGAGAGACATTTCAGGAATTTTGTTTTGAACTGAGTAAAGTACGAGGAGTTGGTAAGAAAGATTCTAGATTTGGTTCAAGCTACGGCAGCACAGGTAAGTTCTTTAAGTAGAGGATACAAGAATGGTTCAGGCAAGTTCCCTTCAAGTTCACGAGCAGTACATGTGGATTACTCCCAGACGGAAATGGTGAGCAAGTGACTATGCGAAAGACGTTTGTACCCAGAAGGCAGAGTCTCAGGTAAGGTTCTACGGATTGTTAGTTTGAGCGTCGTCAGGAATACTCAGATTAGAGCTACAAGGAGAAAGGTCAGGCATGAGGAGATTTGATCTGAAGCCGCAAAGAAGCTAATGAAGAACGTCCGAAGAATTGAAGGCATAACAAGACTGGTAAGCGCGTCATCTACTGCACTAGCATCTCCGGGAGACAACTACATCAGAGGCGAGGGGAACAGTAAACTCGAGGTTAGACGGACTGAGTGGTATCAAATCTGAAAGAAATTCAGAAGACAAGGTGTGATTGTTTAGTATCTGCTAATGCGGGAGTATGCGTGTGATTTGGTTAAGTAAAGAGTGATTTCATAAAGGACCTGATCCATTGTAGGGTTATGGAAATGTGGGAGTGCATCACGGATTGTGCGCGCCCAGGCGCAGTTGGCGCGAGGGTGGATCGAACCTTGCGGGAGGCGATAGAATGGATCATGGTTGATACACTTGGAACGTTAAGTCGACTGTTGTGTATGGCATAAGGTACTTGAGTTATGGGGTATTAGTAAGAAGGTTAACGTTGAGGCCCAGTTGTGGTGAAAAGTAGCAGACTGATGATCAGTGTTTGAGTTCTCGATTGGACGAGGGGAAATTTAATTGGAGGCGGAACTCCTAGCGGTAAGGCGCGTGTCAGTCGGGGAATAACGCCATAGATGGTATTGGGGTGGTCAAAGCAACGACTGAGATCGGCATGATGTTAATAGGTAAGGGTTAGCTGGTGAGCGTCACTGAGCTATGGAATTCGAAGTGTTGACTTGAGTTGAAACAGGGGAGGACCCTGTCATGGTGGTACAGTAGGATACCAGGATCGAGTGAAGGATCCAGGTAGGATATGATTTTGAATGAGGATTCTGAATGGACATCATTCTACCTCCTAGGGTACGTTGTACCGGGAGGGTTGAGCGGGTGACAGAGTTTAGGTGATGTGGTAGTGTATCATGGGAATAGACCACATTAGACCTTAAGTAAGGTATTTGGACATGAAAAGTTGAACTCGGTTGTTTGAGTTAATGTTGGTTGGGTCGAGTGAACTGGCTTCAGGACGGAGCGTCGATGATATCGAATTGAGACCCTTTAGTAGTTTAAATTTTGGAATGGTCTTAGAGAACGAAAAGAACAGAGTGGGAACCTGGAATTATCAATTGATTGCAAGTGGAATAGTAGCCTGAAAGATATCAGACATCTTAAAGAATTGAGCGCTAAGTAGGCGGATACTGGAGGTATTAAGGGAAGCGTAATCCCTGATGAGTTAGTCGTGGTAGCAGTTGCTGGAGTCTGGTTAATGAAACACGACATAGGACATGGTAAGAGGTAAAGGTTAGTGAATACTACGTTTTGGCATTGGTTCAGAGTGAAAGCCAGACAAGTGGTTGGAATTGTTAAGGCAAGAGTATCTGCCTATTTGAAAGGATAAAGAGCTTGTGAATGGTTAAATTATGAGGAAATAAAGCTCCGGAAGGAAAAAGTTGCATCTCTGCGTAATAACAGACGAGGATCTGTGAGGCGTTCAAAGAAAGAAGGGAGAGTTCTGACCCTTGATTCAACATAAAATTTCGAAGTTGTACTAGGTGTTAGGCCAGCGGAGCCTACAAGCTGATCCAACCTAGTAGAGGTGATGACGTTTGAGTATCTATGGAATCAGGAATAAGACAATGAATTGGTCATTGTAATCTAGGCAGACCCTGGGCTTCGGCAGGGTTGCGGTGTTAAAGGGGGGGGCTATCGAGAGTATGGCTATTAGACAAGATCTTGCGAGCCAAGATTGTTACTCCTGTAAGAGTGTTGTTGAAAAGTAAAGTAAGGCGATGGACCTTGGAGATTATGGTCAGATTGCGGGTTGCTGACTGATGTGTTTGGGTAAATTTCGAGGACGAAATTTTTATGAGGAGGGGATAGTTGTAACGACCCAAATTCGCTAATAAGGCTTAAGGGCCTTGATTAGTGTGCCAGGAGGGCAGGTTGGGACATATGTGTGATTTTATGAATTAAATGCATGATTATGATTTAAAGCATGTTATTTGGCTATTTGTTTAACTGAGATGCATGGCTATGTTTACTAGTATGCATGTAGGCCCGGATCGTGTTAGAAGGGCATAATTGTAATTTTGGCCATGTTGGGCATAACTGTATTGATATGTGATAACTGTATTCTGTGAATTGTACCACGTGGGTGTGGTTGTATTATTGTGATGCACGTGCCGAGACGGTTCTAGAGAGCTAGTTAACTCAAGAGTCACAATGGGATTTCTATACCCGGCTCGGGAGGAGCCTAGGGGTACCTCGGGAATTTTATGGTTAAGTTGAGATTTAGCGGGTAATGGTTATTGGAGATTTAGTAACCTGGGTAACCATTAGTTACTGCTGTGAGTAACAAGTTTTAGAAAGAAAATGGTAGAAATGAAATAGAAGAGTAATGACTTAAGTGCCCTTGAAGGTTTAGATTGGAAAGATTAATAGGAAGGGGTAATTTGGTCTTTTGGCAAGGGGATTATGAAAATTTCAGCTGTGATCTAAGGGGGTACGGTTTGGGCATTTGGGGTCACTTGTGGCATTGATAGAAATTGAAGAGAAGAAAGAGGGGGAGAAAGAAGAGCTAGGGCAAGTGAAGAGAAAAGAAGAAGAAGGGTGAAGGGCTGAAGTGGGAACTTGGGAGGAGGATCTAGGGAGCTTTTGAGTGGATTCTCCATTTGAGGTAAGGATCTTGTGCATATTTAAGTTTGATTTCTGTTTTGAGTTGTGGATCTAAAGCTTGAGTTAGTTTCATGCCTTGGTTTGAGTTTTTCTGAAGTTAGAAATCAAGGGTTGAATTTTGGGTATGAGTGTGTTTTGGATCTTGATTCTAGTGTTTGTAGGTTGATAGAATGTTCATATGAAGTTTGGATTTGAGTTTTGGGGTTTAGGTATTGGTTTAGGATGATTTGGAGAGGTTGAAGCTCGGGAAAACGCGAAGGAAAAACCCAGAATTCTGGGTCTGCGAGGGCGTGCCGCGGCACGGGTTTTGCTTGCCGCGGCGGGGAGCCTCTGGTTTCTGGGTGCCGCGGCACAAGAAAGTTGTGCCGCGGCACAAGGCAAATTTCAGGATGGCATTTTTAGGCAATTTTAGGCCTTTGCTCCGGGGCTTCGGGGGATGTCTCCGGGATGTTGTTTTAAGGTTTTAGAGGTCCCGAGAGTGCGGGATTGGTCCCGGGAAGTGGTTTTGGGTTGATTAGTATTGAGGGATGTTTCTTGTGTGTTGTGACTAGGTTGTTGGTGAGGCTCGTGCTTGAGGACCGTGCTCGTGGCCTTAGTGCATCAGGAGGCTCGGAATGCAGGTAAGAAAACTATAACACCCGAGGTTAGGGCATGGCCCCAGATTGTGTTATGTGCAAATGTTTAAACTTAAATGAATCATGATGTGTGTGAATGATTATTTCGAATGTACTATATGTGTGATTATGATGAAATGAGCGGCCGTGGGCCGAGTACGGCGTAGGCCGGGGCGGCCGTGGGCCGAGTACGGCGTAAGCCGGGGCGGCCGTGGGCCGAAAGTAACACCTAGCACATGGGATGCTATATTCAGGGTGGGACCCAAGGGATACATGAGTTATCCTCGCGGTGAGAACCGATACCCCAGGCTTCGGTAAGGCTCTGGGGCGGCTTGGCCGTGTTTGCTTAGTCTAATGATTGACTTGTTTATTGTGGATTATCTGTTATGATAAACTGTATACATTGCATATGTTATGTCCTGCATGAGTTTTCTTGCTGGGCTTCGGCTCACGGGTGCTCTGTGTTGCAGGTAAGGGCAATGACTGAGTCAACCAACCATGAGTACGGAGAGCGTGAAGCGACGTGTACATGTTTGGCCTGCCCGACTGATTTGGTTGGGGGTTTATTCGAAAATGGCTGTAATATTCTATAATTTTATAATTTCTCAAACTGTAACCTTATTTCAAGATGTAATTAGTTTTCAAACCTTATTTTGGGATCCCAACTGCTTAATAATAGAAGTTTTGATGAAACGATGCATTTTCAAAGATTACAGCCTTAACTTTTAATTAGTCACACTTTTGTTTCAAAAACCTCGGTTAGCGAGTTCATTGCACACTGTTTTGTCTTAAAAACTCACTTAGTAACGGCTCTAAGGAAGTAGGGCGTTACAGTTTTCCAACTTAAAGCAAGGCAATTTATCAGTGGCGGAATATGCTCGTCAGTTCGACCGCTTAGCAAAGTTTGCAGCAGAAATGGTTCCAATCGATTATCTGAGGGTAAACAAGTTTGTTAGAGGACTTCGACCAAAGATTGAGATGGGGGTTAAGCTAGCGAACCCAGGAAACACTACATATGCTGACGTTCTTGAGATGGCAATCGAAGTAGAAAGGTTGCAGGCCAATGTAAGCAAAGACGAAGCCAGCAAGCCAGAACCTAGACAGCAGAGCCAACCTCAGGCCAGTCGGAGCAACAACCATAACGGCAACAATCAGTCTAGCAATAGTGGCAACAATCAGTCCAGCTACAATAGTAACGGCCAGAAAAGACGGCATCCTGATAACAAGAAGTTCGACAGCGATAAAAGGGCACGTACGAATAATGGGGGGAATAGGCCAAGCTACGTGGAATACCAGCCATGTGCTAAGTGTCAGAAGAAGCATCCCGGAGAATGCCGCGCCAACACCAAGGAGTGTTTTAACTGTGGTCAAGAAGGGCATCGTAAAAGAGATTGTCCTCAGCAAAAGCCAGAAGGGAAGAAGGATGAAAAGATGGTTCCTGCTCGGGTTTTTGCTTTAACCCAAGGAGAGGCCGATGCTAGCAACAAGGTGGTCACAGGTCAGTTTTCTATCCTCAATAACTTATGTCGTGTATTATTTGATTCAGGAGCCACTCACTCGTATATCTCGTTAGGAATGATCGAAAAACTAGACAAACCTAGTGATAGATTTAGAACTAGGTTTGTAACCGAGTTGCCTTCGGGCAAAGTAGTTCTATCATCACGAATAGTACGAGGCGTACCGATCAAGATTGAGGACATAGAACTAGAAGGAGACCTGATAGAGCTAGTGATCAAAGACTTCGACGTAATACTAGGCATGGATTGGCTAGCACGGCATGGCGCAACGATCGACTGCAAATGCAAGAAGGTGATGTTCGAGACTCCTGACGGCCAGAGACGATGCTTCATGGGACAAGCTTCAGGATTGCGCACCCCGTTAGTATCATCTCTCAAAGCTCAACGAATGATGGAGAAAGGATGTCAAGCGTTCCTAGCCAGCATCACCAATGTGGAGAGGGAGACACCACTTAAGGTTGGAGACGTTCGTGTTATACAAGAATTTCCAGAGGTATTTCCCGATGACTTGCCAGGATTGCCGCCAACTCGAGAAATAGACTTCACGATAGAATTAGTACCAAGCACCGAGCCTATCTCTAAGGCACCATACCGAATGGCACCTACGGAACTCAAGGAGTTAAAGACGCAGCTACAAGAACTCCTAGACTTGGGTTTTATTAGGCCAAGCCATTCACCATGGGGAGCTCCAGTACTATTCGTGAAGAAGAAGGACGGAAGTATGCAGATGTGCATAGACTATCGTGAGCTGAACAAAGTAACGATATAGAACAAATACCCGCTACCTTGGATCGACGACTTGTTTGATCAACTCCGAGGCGCGACGGTATTCTCTAAGATCGATTTACGGTCCGGGTATCATCAGCTCAAGGTAAAGGGTGAAGATATTCCTAAGACAACCTTTAGGACTCGTTATGGACATTACGAGTTCTTGGTTATGTCTTTTGGTCTTACTAACGCGCCAGCCGTGTTTATGGACTTAATGAATAGGGTCTTCAAAGACTACTTGGATAAATTCGCCGTTGTGTTCATCGACGACATTTTAATTTACTCCAAGGATGAAGTAGAGCACGAGGAACATTTGAGGTTGATTTTGACGCGATTGAAGGAGGATCAACTCTACGCAAAGTTCAAGAAATGCGAGTTTTGGATTTCGCAAGTGGCGTTCCTCGGGCACATCATATCGAAAGATGGAGTTGCAGTAGACCCATCAAAGGTCGAGGCCGTGAAGGATTGGCCCAGACCAAAGAACGCATCTGAAGTGAGAAGCTTCCTAGGGTTAGCAGGTTATTATAGGAAGTTTGTAGAGGGCTTTTCAAAGATAGCCACTCCACTCACTAACCTGACCCAGAAGCAACAAAAGTTTAACTGGAATGATAAGTGTGAGGAAAGCTTCCAATTGCTTAAGGATAAGCTTTGCTCAACACCAGTACTCAGTGTACCGACACCCAACGATAAGTTCGTTGTCTACTGCGATGCATCAAAGCTAGGATTGGGATGCGTGATGATGGAAAATGACAAGGTGATAGCCTATGCCTCACGTCAGTTAAAGGAGTATGAGCAACGCTATCCAACTCACGATATGGAGTTGGCAGCAGTGGTCTTTGCGTTAAAAATCTGGCGCCATTATCTTTACGGAGAACGGTGCGAGATTTATACGGACCACAAAAGTTTAAAGTACTTCTTTACTCAAAAGGAGCTTAACATGAGGCAGCGCCGGTGGTTGGAGTTAGTAAAGGATTACGACTGCGAAATCCTATACCACCCGGGGAAGGCGAACGTAGTTGCCGATGCACTTAGTAGGAAAAGTTATGGAAATTTAGCAGCTTTAGCCGGAATAGAAAAGCCGCTACAGCAGGAGCTGATTAGTGCCAGAATAGAAGTAGTTATAGGCAAGCTGGCTAACTTGTCTATCCAATCGAATCTGCTAGAGGACATACGGGTTGGTCAGAGACATGACGAATCGCTAGCAGCACATATGGAAGCAGTCAGAGAAGGCAAGAATACCGATTTCTCAATATCTAGCCAAGGCTTATTGAGATATAAGGATCGGGTATGCGTGCCAAATGATCAAAGTATTAAGAAGATGATTTTGAAAGAAGCGCACAACACCCCGTACTCAGTTCATCCAGGGTCTACCAAGATGACGCATGTCATCAAGGCAATCTATTGGTGGCCAGGGATGAAGAAGGACATAGCAGAGTATATATCTAAGTGTCTGGTATGCCAGCAAGTGAAAGCGGAGCATCAGCACCCTGCCGGTTTATTGCAACCGCTTAGCATACCAGAATGGAAGTGGGATGATATAGATATGGACTTCGTGACGGGTTTGCCAAAGACGACTAAGCACCATGATTCCGATTGGATAGTAATAGATAGACTAACCAAGTCGGATCATTTCCTGCCTGTTAAGACTTCATACACGGCATACCAATATGCAAACATCTACATCCAAGAGATTGTACGATTGCATGGAATCCCCAAGACGATAGTGTCAGCTAGAGGATCAGTGTTTACGTCGAGATTTTGGGGAAGTTTACAGCAAGCTATGGGTACTAAGTTAAGCCTTAGTACAGCTTTCCATCCTCAGACAGATGGGTAGTCCGAGCGTACAATTCAGATTTTAGAGGATATGCTACGTGTGTGTGTACTTGATTTCGAAGGATCATGGAACAAGTACTTGCCGCTAATCGAGTTCTCATACAACAACAGCTACTAGTCAATGATCAGGATGGCACCTTATGAGTTGATGTATGGAAGAAGGTGCCGATCACCGTTGCACTGAGACGAAGTAGGAGAAAGGCAGCTTCTAGGCCCCGAAGCTATTAGACAAGCTCAAGAAGAAGTAGCGCTTATTAGATAGCGCATGCTTGCTGCTCAAAGCCGTCAGAAAAGCTATGCGGATACTAAGCGACGCGATGTGGAGTTCCAAGTTGGAGATCAAGTCTTACTGAAGATATCTCCTATGAAAGGTGTCAAGTGGTTCGGGAAGAAAGGCAAGCTTAGTCCCCGATTCATAGGTCCTTTTGAGATATTGGACAAAGTGGGACCAGTTGCGTATAGACTAGCCCTACCGCCAGCACTAGCCAATAGTCACAACGTGTTCCACATTTCGATGCTACACAAATATGTGTCAGACCCATCTCACGTCCTCAAGTATGATACAATAACGCTCCAAAAAGACTTAAGTTACGAGGAACAACCGGTTAGCATCCTAGATACAGGGATGAAGCAGTTACGGTCCAAGAGCTTTCCTATAGTCAAAGTCCTATGGAGTAATAGTTCTGAACGAGAGGCAATGCGGGAGTTGGAAGAGGACATGCAAGGCCGGTGTCCGGAATTATTTGGTAAGTAAATTTCGAGGACGAAATTCTTTTTAGTAGGGGAGAATTGTAGAGTCCAAGAATTTTACTTAGCTAGTTAGATAGTAGTATTATAGTATTTATAGTATTATCTTTGTAACTGTGGATTTTTGGTTCAGACCGGGAATTATTTGGACACTCATAGTAGTACTTATAGATTTTCTAAGTTTAACCTATAGTTTAAGAATATTAATTTTAACCTAAGGTTTGATTATATGACTGATATTAAGGATAATATTTATTATACTATAAGGTTTAGATAAGGACCAATAGGATTTTAAGCACATGTTATGAATGGGTGATTAAGGATTAAGTATTTTGAGGAATAAATTTAATAAGGGGTAAAGTTTCAATGCTATAAAGTCAGTCAGCAACTTTGAATACGTTGAGGGCTTAGTCAAGGTTGTTTACTCCATTCAAACTTAACTAAAAATGTGTAATTTCGTGTTTAAATAATCAGCGTGTGCCGATATATCGCAGCTATAGGGAGCGATATATCGCAGCACGTAGATACGGAAAACACGAGACGATGCACGACAGCCTCGGGCATACTGGCCCAGGCGATATATCGCCTCCTTCAGCATATTTCAAAAGTTTTTGAATTCTTTTTCCTTTCAGCCATTCAACCTCTTGATAAGTCCAGCATCTTTTTGAACGAGTCTTCAGCCTCTGCTGAACGATTATTCAAATTATTTTCACCTAAAAAGCTATTATTTTTATTCAAGTAAAATTTAGATCTTTTCATTCCTAAACTCTATAAATAGGACCTAGTACCCAGCCATTATTCATCTTTTGCTCTAAGTTCAGAGGCTGCAAGTGCTAAGTGAGTGTGAGAGTGTAAACACCTGGGTTGAGGAATCATAAGCTTGATCACCATAAGCTTATCAAACACTGTGGGAAGTAAGATTTCATAGTATTTCAGTTCGAGGTTTAGATTGGTCTACAAGTCTTCAAGGTATTTCCACACTCTCTAGTTCATTGGTTTCATGTTATTTTTCCTTCTCATAGTCTTCTACTCAGTCTTCTAACCTTATTCTTATTTTGGTTAGGAAATCTAAGTTCTTGAGCACATAAGTTTTGGTAAGTATGTTTCTCAAAGGTTTAGTCATTCCATTCCTTCCTTTCTTTTCATTACTTTTTCTTCAATCTACTCACCCTGTTATATATGGTTTTAGGAGTGTTCCAAAAGTCCCAACGCTGTCCTCTTATCCCAGTAACTTTGGTAAGGAAAATAGGATAGAAATGCATATGTTATATGTTCTATATGTTATCTTATGTTTCTTATGTTATGATGGTGTTATGATATATATGTTTGTAGGCTTGGGCATATGACCCATATGACTAACAAGACCCCAAATAGATTATGGGCATATGACCTACTTAGCTAGTAGGACCCCACTAATCTCATTGGCATATGACTTGTTTAGTCTATCGGACCCCAAGTAATAATGGCCATTATAGTATGTGTATGTAATAAGTGTTATGTTATGTCTTTATGATTATTATGAAATTTATGTACATGATGTATGTGTTAGATTTTCCTTGCTGGGAATTAGGCTCATTCCTTTTTGTTTTATGTGCAGGAAAATAGCTTTAGTGGCGGTAAGGTTCGTGGGTGCTTGGGATTGTGTATCGGCGGTGAATGGATTCAAGGAGTCGAGAGTTCGATTTTCGAGGATGTAGTCTTATTTTTTTATGATCTTTGCATGTATTTTCCGCACTTCTTATGTAATTCCTTTCATTTTAAATCATGTTTTGTTTTTAAAGACAATGGGATCCCATATCCTACTTATTTTATGAGAGTAACTTTTATTTCTACAAGTTTCTAATAAATTTATGGTATTTTCACAAATGTAAGTTTTATTAAGGATTTGTATGTATAGTTTCGTTAATGGTCCAAAAAGTCTAGAGTAGTGGGTCATTACACAATGACACCTAAGGAGATATGTACGAGCCACTGGAGGTTCTCAACGAGAGGCACAATGTAACACCCTAATCTCCAGGGACCGTTACGGTGTGCCTTGTACACAGTGCTAAACTCGCTAATCGAGTCATTTGGCCAAAATCATGTAACTAAGTATGATTAGCGGTTTAGGGATTAAAAATTTCGGTTAAGAAGTAACGTTTCATTAGAACCTTTACTTTATACATTGGGATCCCAAAAATGTAATTTCAGAGTCTATTACAAGAAAATATTTACAACTGGCCGATCTAAGCGGCAAAACAGGGTTTAACCCTAGTTCCTCTCCTTCAAACCTTGGCTGTGGCGGTCGAGCAACCGCATATGTACACATCGTCACCTAAGCTCTCCAACTGAAGGATGGTCCAACTTTCTTTTGCCTTTACCTGCACCACATAGCACTCATGAGCCGAAGCCCAGCAAGAAAACTCAATATGCTCATGAACAGTCATATCATGATATCAAATCATGTCTGGCATGCCTACCAAACATAGCTCTATTCTAGCATGTAAATGAACTCAGATAACACTGGGGAATCAAGGATAAGAAATCATGCCCTCCTGATTTAATGGCTATCAAGTCAATCCTAATCAGATGAGTGATTTAGCACTTGAGGTTCTGGTAAACCATACTAAGTGACCGTCAATCAAGTCACTACGGGGCTCAATACCCAAAGCCATGCAAATGATGATCAGAATGATCATACATAACTTATAGCCCTGAATCGATGAGTGAATATCACTTTGAGGTTCTGTTAAACCATAATGAGTGACTGTCAAACAAGTCACTATGGGGCTCGGTGCCCATAGCCGTGTAACAAAATAGTTACCTTGGCTTTCCTGCAATGGTTCTAACCAGATGAGTGACTGATGGGTAGTCACTAGCTTAAACAGATGAGAGACAGATGGGTAAGTCTCTAGCTTAAACAGAAGAGTGACTACTGGGTAAGTCGCTAGCTTAAACAGATGAGAGACTGATGGGTAAGTTTTACAAGCACTTTTAGTTTTCATCAAACTTGAGGTCGGTCCGACATTAACGCTCTTCTGAGTCATTTAATGCAGATGTCAATTAGATATAATCTTTGTTGGCTTGCGCTGAACATTCAAAGGCCGTCCTGACTTATGAGTCAGCACTATGTGACCAGTGCCAAGTACCACTGCCGAACTTGACTAATAAGTCCCAGCTTCACAGTTGATACTGACACCATTGTCAAATCTGACTAATTAGTTAGCACCATGCACAAGTAAGCATTGCTATCAGTATATGTATCATATGTAAAATATCATAGAGCAGGGCATTCCGCATGCTTAGTTAACAGTTGCTAGCATAATTATGATCATACACAAACACAGAGACTCAAGCTCTGATCAATCTCATACTCAATATTCATGGCATGCCCTAAACACATGTTCCTCGTGCATCGCATATATCACAGTTAAACATCCAACATGCATCAAGAATAACCATGCATGTCACATATGGGGTGCAGTTTTCTTAGCTCTGGTTCGAGCGAGAATTAGAACAAGAACGACCCTTGAGAATGATCGATCCTTTAATCCTTTAGTGGTCACCTAGTCATAACAAAATATAACCTCCAATTAATGAAAATCAACAATGATAGGGTCTTGGTCTAAACCCCACTCTCGGGACCTCGAAACATGCCCACACGGTGAGTAGATTCGATCCCGGGCCTTAAGGATTGAAACCTCGAGCCAAAAACCCTTAAAAACACTTAAAACGGGGTTCTGAAGAAACAGGGTAGCGCTATAACGCTACCCTCCTAGCGCCCCAGTGCTCAAGAAAGAACCAAAACCACTCAACCTCCTCTGCAGGTAGCGCTGTAGCGCCCTATACTGGGCGCTGTAGCACTACCTTCAGCCAACAACAACCCATAAATCTCTTCCTTCCATTCTACCATTTCCAACCCAAATCAAAAGCTTCCAAACATCAAATTATGTCCCAAATGAACCCAAAAGACATCCACACATGCCCTAAGCATCATAATCTCAAGAACCCTAGCCAAAACACCCATTGAAACTCAACTTTCCAACTCACAAACCAGCTGGAACTCAAATGGAAAAACAGAGCAAATACTAATGTTTTTATGGTTAGAAATTTACCTTAATCTCAGCAACACACCTTCTTCAATGGTAGAACACAACCCTAACTTGGCAAAGCTTGGTTCCCTAGCTTGATTCCTCAAAAATAGCTTAAAAATCCAAAGGAAAACAGGAAGGAAAAGGTACGGGAGAAGCTTTGAACTTATGCTCTGTTTTTCTACTTCTTTCTATAGCCTTAATGGCTTATATCTATCCTAGGGTGAAAAGACCAAAATACCCCTAGGTCTAATAAATATTTCTAAAGGCTCCCAAGGGCAAAATCGTCCTTTCGCACCTATTTCGTTAATCATAATTAACACCCTCAAATTCCTGCTATTCTCAATATTCTCACATACCAACAAATCATATCCCATTACCCTTTAATTCCCGGTAATGTTCTAATCATTAAAATCACCTCGAGACTCACGCCGAGCCCCGAACTTAAACCCGTTGAAACCAGACCGAACACTTGCATTTCATGATCGTCTCATGCCGAAGGGCTCGAAAAAATCCACATATAATGTGGTACCCTTCATATCTCACCCACATGCACGAAAATACACAATTACGCCCTCAACGGGTCAAATTACCAAAATGCCCTTATAATTATAAATACACCCATATGCATGCATTTATTATCATATAATAATATAGTTCACATAAACATGCATATAACCATTTAATATCATAATAAATCAATTATGGCCCTCCCGGCCTCCTAATCAAGGTCCTAAACCTTGTTAGGAAATTCGGGGCATTACACTCAAGGAGGCAACGAGCAGGAACCTGTACGCCAATGCTCGCCCCCTTTACAACCAACTCCTGTGGCGGGTACATTACTAACCATCTGTGGCGGCCCACACCTAGTAGGAGATAGTGGGAAGGCAAGGGAGTGATACGCCCGAACCTTACACCATGACCAGGACATTGAAATGCTTAATGTGGAGGAGCAAACTCCCAAAAAAAGCTCGAACAGAGGAAGAACTGATAAATTTCTCTGAACTTGATGCTCAACATGTCTGATTTCCTCATTCGGACCCTTTGGTCGTGGACGTCCAAATCACCAATATGATGGTTACGCGAGTGTTGGTGGACACAGGGAGCTCAGTAAACATTTTGTACAAGTCTTCGCTAGAAAGGATGAAATTGTCAGTGAAAGATCTGGAGCCATGCAACAAAACCATTTATGGTTTTTCTGGGGAAAGGCTCGCGCCAACAGGGTCGATTAGGCTTCCGGTTATAGCAGGAACCACACCTGCGAATAGGACATTACTCACCACTTTTATAGTAGTTGAATGTCCTTCTACATACAATGATGTAATTTGACGGCCCATCCTAGTCGACCTGCGAGCCGTAACCTCGGTCTGGCACCTCGCCATGATGTTTCCAACTGACGTAGGGATAGGATGCTTGTTGGGAAACCAGCGAGAAGCAAGGGAATGTTACAATTCCTCGGTTACTAAGGCACAAACGGGTGGATCGAGGGAAGAAACCGGAAAAGAGTTGCAATTGGCCGATGAAATGCAAGCCCAATCAGGTGAGCACGTCACAAAATTGGGTGTTGCCCAAAGTGAGGATAGGGATTTAGATCCTCGCTTTGCGGATTTTGATGAAGAAGTAGGACAAGTCGAGGACCTTAAGGAGGTCCAACTTGATAAGGCAGATTTGACTAGGGTTGTGAAAGTCAGTAAAAACTTAAAGACAACAACAAAACAAAAACTGGTGGAATTTTTGAAGAGGAACCAGGAGGGCTTTTCCTGGTCGCACAAAGATATGGTTGGAATTGACCCAGCAGTTATCAGCCATGTCCTGAACATAGATAAATGTTTCCCACCAGTGCAACAGAAAAGAAGGCTGCTCAACAAAGATAGATTGAAAGCTTTAAAAGAAGAAGTCAAGAAGCTGATGGAGAAAAAATTCATTAGGGTAGAATTTCATCCATCATGGGTCTCTAATCCCATACTAGTTTCCAAGCCAAATGGCAAGTGGAGAACATGTGTAGATTTCACAGACCTTAATAAAGCCTGCCCATAGGATTGTTTCCCACTCCCAAGGATCGACCAGCTGGTCGATGCCACTTCGGGGAACGAGATCCTATCATTCATGAATGCATATTCTAGATACAATCATATTAGTATGCACCCACCTGATGAGGATAACACAAGCTTTCAGACCGATACAGGGCTATACTGTTACAAAGTAATGCCTTTAAGTTTGAAAAACGCTGGTGCAACTTACCAGTGATTAGTCAATCATATGTTCAAAGAGCTGATCGGTATACATATGGAAGTATATGTTGATGACATGCCGGTTAAATCAAAAAAGTAGAAGAACGCATCGGGGACCTGCAAGAGTGCTTCAATGTCTTAAACAAGTATCAGATGAAGCTGAATCCCCTTAAGTATTCCTTCGGAGTTGGATCAGGGAAATTCTTGGGATTTATAGTGAACTCACGAGCCATTGAAGCTAATCTCGGAAAGATCAAGGCCCTGATCGAGATGAATTCGCCAACAAAGATAAAAGATGTTCAAAGCCTAACTAAGAGGGTTGTCACCTTGAGTAGATTTATTTCCAAATCAACGGACAAGTGTGTCCCATTTTTTAACCTACTTAGGGGAAATAAAAAATTTGAATGGACGGAGGAGTGCGAACAGGCTTTCCAGGCTCTAAAGTCTCATATGTCATAACCACTAGTTTTATCTAAGCCAGTCGAAAATGAAACCTTGTTCATCTATTTGGCGGTCACAGAATATTCTGCTAGTGTTGTCCTCGTAAGAGAGGAGGAACAAGTGCAAAAAGTTGTGTATTATATAAGCAAAAGGCTAATAGGAGCAGAACTGCGATATCCGTCCATTGAAAAATTAGCCTACTGCAATACTAACTGACCAACCCCTACGACAAGTCCTGCAGCAACCAGAAGCCGCTGGTCGATTATTGAAATGGGTAATTGAACTTGGATAGTTTGATACTTCTTACTTGCCATGAGCAGCACTGAAGGGACAGGCTCTAGAAAACTTTGTCATAGAACTCACTGGGCTTTAAGACATCGAACTGATAGAAGAGCCTAAGCCACAAATCCAAACTCCCTCTTGGAAGTTGTTTGTAGATGGCTCTTCTAACGAGCACAACGCTAGAGCTGGTGTGATTTTGGTTACGCCTGAAAGACATCAATTCCACTGCACATTCAGATTTGACTTTACAGTGTCCAATAACGAAGATGAGTATGAAGCTCTGCTCACAGGATTATGATTAGCCAGGGACATGAACATAAAGTCGCTTGAAATCTATAGTGAATCCCAATTAGTGGTTAATCAAATCACTAGAGAATATCAAGCCCGGGGTCTGAAGATGGTTGCTTACTTAAACAAAGCAAAGGATTTGTTGGTGCAATTTAAAAAATACACTCTCCAGCAAGTACCTCGCGACCAGAACTCAAACGCTGATGCTTTGACCAAGTTAGTAAGTGCAAGGATGATGACACCTTGAATATAGTGCCTATTGGCTATCTGCACCAAGCATCAAAATAAAAGAAACCTCCCTGGTCATCCAAGTAGCAGACACATGGATGGCATCCTTCATTGAGTACTTGATGCATGGAGTACTGCCGACAGACAGAAACAAAGCAAGGGCCCTTCAGAGGCAGTCTGCTCTGTTCATCCTGGTCGACGAAATTTTATACATAAGGGGGTACTCAATGCCACTCTTAAGGTGTGTTACAAAGGAAAAAGCCAAAGAATTAATGCATGAATGTTTCTACGGGGATCATGCTGGGGGGCAGAGTCTATCAAAAAATATCCTAAGGCAAGGATACTTCTAGCCAACAATGAATAAGACTCTGGGGATTTTGTTCGAAAGTGCGAAAAGTGTTAGAGATTCTCTAAGATACCGCGAGCAGCCCCTAATGAGCTAAAATAGATGCAAAGCTTGTGTCCATTCGCAGTATGGGGGATAAATTTGATTGGGTCTTTGCAAACGGAAAAAGGCAACGTCAAGTATTCTGTGGTTACCGTTGACTACTTCACGAAATGGGTCAAAGCTGAGCCACTCGCAGCCATAACGACCAATAAGGTGTTAGATTTTGTTGTCAAGAACATTGTGTGTCGCTATGGGTTGCCAAGAAAAATTGTCTCAGACAATGGCACACAATTTGATAGCGATCTGTTCACCGATTTTTGTGAAATTCATGGCATTATCAAAAGTTTTTCTTTAGTAGCTCATCCACAGGCAAATGGACAAGTTGAGGCTGTCAACAAGACACTAAAGGATATTCTAAAGAAAGGCTTGAAGAAGCGAATGGGGCATGGCCAGAGCAGTTGCTCGAAGTCCTTTGGTCGTATAGAACATCCCACCGAACAACAACAGGCAATACTCCATTTTCCTTGGCCTATGGGTATGAAGATATGTTTCCTGTTGAACTAGATCCACCATCGCATCGAAGGTTGGCATACGATCAGGACATTAATAGTCAGTTATTGATGGAATATCTGGATTTAGTCGATGAAAGGCTCGAACAAGCCCAACTCCAAGTAGCAGCTTACCAGAAAAAGGGTGCACGGTATTTCAACTCTAAAGTATGTGAAATAAAGTTTAATGTGGGAGATTTGGTACTTAGAAGAATTTTCCTCAACACCCGCGACTAAGTTGCTGGTGTACTTGGACCTAATTGGGAAGGGCCATACCAAATCAAAGAAGTCCTTAAACCAAGCACATATAAACTTGCCTGCTTAAATGGAGATCTCATTCCTCGTTATTGGAATGGAGAACACCTGTGCCAGTATTATCAATAAACAGTTCTTTCTAAAGAATTGTCTTGTATTAATTTAACTTTTTACAAGTTTATGAACAAGGGTTTGTCAGTTATATGACTAATCGCTTATAAGTGTAAGATCATTTCTTGATCACTCGTACATACATGATTGTTCACTTATTAAGAGAAATAAAAGGAACTGTGCGCATCCAGTTATTCTTGCCAATTATTGTATTTATTACAAGTATTTTCTCATTACGTGTGTTGTTTTGCTATGTTATCATTCTCATAAGTATTTATCACGAGCAGAAATGTTCGAACAGGTCTTGGTCTTGGCAAGTGGTCGAGGACCTTAGGCTCCTCAATCACTTGGGGGGCATATAAGGTACTAAGCAAGCAAAGCATATCTACAAGTATATGTAAACACACGAGCAAAATAAGGGAAAACATACTACGGTACTTAGAGTATTTTTCAAAATTTTGTTAAATCAAAACATGCTATGCTAAGTTTGGTCATGCGAACATATTTTATGATAAAATGCAAATATTATAATATCAAGAGTAAAATCCTTTTCACCGCGAGCAGTATCTGCTCAGATGAAATTGTTAATTAAAAGTAAAAGCTGCCTGGGCAGCAAAAAAGTAAATTGTCTTGACATCACGAACCGAGGTTCGTATGTCCCAAGTTACAAGTTAAATTAAATACAGGTAAAAATTTATAAAACTGAAGAAGGATCCTGAGGCTCTTGTGGCTGCTGGTCGACGGTGGCCCCAACATCTTCATTAACACCCTCAATGCCTGTTGCCAAAGATATCTCAGGGGATCCTTGAGCCCTCTCCTCCTCTTCCAGCCAAGCAACATACTTCGCCAACTCAGCCTCCCTTATAGGGTCTAGTAAGTAGGTGAAGTCCACCTTGGTATTGCTCTTCCAGAACATGTAGAAGCACTGGAATGTTGCTCCCTCGTACTTCTCCAGGTTGCGAGCATTGGTCTCCTCGAGGTCGGCAACCTATTTACAGCTGATTTCCAACTCCGCTTGAAGTTTGTGGGCTTCTCGGTAGTTTATCAATGAGGCTTCCTTATACTTATCTTTGGAGGCGGTGATTTTGGCAACAGAGTCCTCCTTCTTCTTCAGTTCCTCCTCAAGCTTGGAGATCTTAGCCTTAGTTGCTTGCAACTCTTCAGCATGCTTGGCCTCAACCACCTTGTGCTGCTCAACCAGCCTCTCTTCAGCCGCCTTGGCGACCACCTCCTCCGAGTAGCGCCAACTGGTACTCATGGTCAGAATCCCCTGAGAGATAAAAAATCAAACCACAATGGAAGTAGCGGCTTATAGTGAGTATTTCGTTCAGCCCGCGGCTATGGAGTTGGTCGACCGGCAAGGTAGGAGCATTGCTGAAGGATTCCAAACTACGTCAGTGTCTGGAAAAACTCTTCAGCCTGTCACTGGCTGAAGTGCAGGAGGAGTTCAGGATCGCCTTGACTAGAGTTTTATCTGGCTGAGCAGCAGAACTTGGGTTGGCAGGAGCTGGGGGATTCTGTTTGGTGGAAGTTGGACGAGTCTGGTTGGCAGGGCCTGGAGGGGGAGTTGTCTCTTTGGAAGGAGTTGGTGCAGGAGGGTCCTCTGTCCGAGCCCTCTTTGCGGATGGGTCACTGTAGCCTTCTCTTGGCTGGCACCTGTTCGATTTCTTCCTGCTCGCATGAGTGGTGGTAGTATGGTTGGTGTATAAATTGAACGCTTTCTCGGCAGGCATGTCTGCAGAAAAGAAGTATACGATTAGTCAGGGTGAGTTGTTATGCAAAATAGACAAGCAAACAGAGAGAAAAGAAATTATAAGTAAAATACCCAAGCTACAAATACTGGTTGCTACTTTATTTATTGTACTACTGCTACACTTACTCTCTGCCTTGAAGAAGTTTGAATTTCAACTAGGCGCGTGTTTAAAGTTGTCGTCCCTGTCAAATAAATGACAGGGAAATGGGAAACTATCTAAGAGTGAGAAGTCAGTACCATTCTCGTCCGAGGACTCATGTATAGGCTTGGGGTGATCAAGAGACTTGTGGGTAATATCACTAAGGAAGGTGCGAGCAGATTCCTGGTGGTAGAAATGAAAGAACCCCGTGTTGTTGTTGTTGGGGTTAGATTTGAGATCAAACAAATAATTAATCTCATGTGGCGTAGGAACTGGCCACTTTTTTGTGGCTATAAAGAATATAGAGAGCAGAGAGCATTCTATATCCGTTTGGGGTGATTTGAAAGGGAGTGACCTCAAAATAGTTGGCCACCCCTGGAAAAATGGATGTAGAGGCAAGGTTTCCCCTGCCTCAATATGATATCTTAATCAGGCACTAAAGGTACCGGCAGGCAGGTTTGCCCGCTAGTCGATTGAAGGCTTGATGAGAGTTATCCAAGGAAGGCCATACTTCTTGAGATAATTCTCTACCATCCTAGCTGTAATCATACTAGGAGGTGCTACGTACAATTCAACCTCTAGTCGAAGGACGTCTCGAAGTCAGGCTTTTGTCTTAGAAGTGTTTTCCACTTGAGGGCTAGTTGAAGGAGTTTCAGCTCGAGGAGTAGGTTGATTGGCAGGAGGTTTGGTTGTTTTCTTTTTCTTTTATGCGATGGATTTTATGCGACCCATATTTGTTGGGCTGGTTGAAGGTCTACTTGTGGGGTTATGTTGAGAAAAGGGAATTTATGAGAATTGCAGGAACGACTATTCTTGATCTTTGATCAATAGCACGAGCAGGTCATCATCAATCGACCTCTCACCTCCCCACGGGTCGTACATGAAAATCTGCGAATAGAGAAGGAGAGATGAGAATCTACGATCAATAGGCTAAAGAAGTGGAAGCGTTGGGATAACTTTGCTCATGTATAAAAGTCAAGCTTTTATACAACCAGCAGCATCCTAACGTAAACACTAAATAGTATGCGAACAGCTTGGAAAATGGATTAAAAAAGAGAAGTGAAAAGTATTTCAGGAAAAACTTTTCGACTTTGAGAAAGGGCGGGAAAAACCCAGTTTTTTCTAAGTGCCTAAAAGTATAATTTTTACTTCGATTTAACGCCCTAAACCAATAATCCTAACTGCCAAACCAAATCCTAAGCCACATTTAGTGTTTTTTTCCTTATCCTATCATGTTAATACCTACATGCCTGATTACCACAAATCATTTTTTCTTTTCAAGAACATTTGGGAACTCAGAATCCAAGTCAAACCATAAAACTAAATAGGTAGTTATTGCATTGCATCTCAGAGATGAAGAAGTTCAAGAAACTTACTTGGATAAAGATTGATGCAAATTTCTGGAACGTTGGTTCGAGTGGCTGGACAATAATTTCGTTCTTCAGTGTTCTTGAGGAAAGATGGAAAGTAAAAAGTAAAAAATAAATATGAGGGGGTATTTATATTGGTCAAAACACAGTTAATGAGATAATGATGGGGAATGATTTTCAAGGCATGGAAAAATGTGATAGCCGTCAAATCACTTTTTGGGAAACTGCAATGACATGATTGGTTGCTTTTTTTGAGAAGGCATTAATGGCTCTGATAAGTCTGACAGGTCAAGTAGAAGGTCATTCGTTCAAGTTTAATTTATGCTGGTCGCAGTAAAATAAACTTGGGCGGGGGGGGGGGGGGGGGGGGATGTTTACCCAAAAACAGACTTCCTAAGGACGTGGCAGGATTGGTCCACACGTGGGAGGCACATGTTTTTTTTAAGTAAGTGTATCCTGCTCAGCCATCGATAGAAGATTATCGGCTTATCAAGCATCATACTTATGGGCGACCAGTCTGGTCGCATATATTCATTTGTTTCCTTTAGATATGTAATCTTGTAATTATGCATTAATTGTAATTTCCCATATTATTCAGATACGCATGTATTAAATGTAATTAAGGCTCATTGGCCCATGTAGACCTCCTTGAGCATATAAATAAGAATCAAAGGGCTCATGAGAGGGGACTTTTTGGATTTTGGAACATTTGGCTTGAGAAGGCTTGAGTTGAGAGATTCAAAGAGAAAAAAGAGTGCGGTTATCCATCACAATTGTATCCATTTGAGAATTAGTTAAACTCGTGAACCGTAGTTCATTGATCACTGTTCTTGGAATACTACATCAATAAGAACACTAAGTGGACGTAGGTCATTACCATCTTATTGGGGCCGAACCACTCTAAATTGTTTGTGTCGTTTACCTTTTCGTCTTAATTTCTTCTTGTTTTCATCTCATTTCATATCGTTTATCTGACTCCATGTCGTTGACCAATTGGGGGTCAACACCCTCTCTCTCTCTCTCTCAAAGAAATGAGGGTAGTGTAGTGCACCCCTAAACTAAATCTCAATGGCTCACTAACAACTAGATCTCATCTTCACTCTTCCATCTCGAGTTGTTACCGCTACAGTCCACCATCTCCACCAAATGACCGAGTCGAGCCTCTTGTTGGCCCCTCTGCAACACTAGTTCTCCTCTGCTACAACTCCGCCCCTCAGCAGTTTGTTTCTACTTCTCAGCCTCAAAAATGGCACAATAAGTGTTATTTTTATCATCTTGACTCTTGAGCATAAATCTATATTTTTTATATTATATATATAATTTTTGATGTTATAGATATAAATATATGTAAATGTGGGGACCGATTCTATTCCGTCCAAGGAACCATTCCATGAAAATCATTTAGCCGTTGGATCAAATCCAGGGGCTGGGGTTCAATTGGTGATTAAAAGTTTAGCTGACAATCGCAGCCTTTTGTCAGTAGGGGTAAACAGTGTTTTCACTGTTCACTCAGTCTTCAATCAATCGACTTTGTCTCTCTCCTCTCAGCCTTACCCGACCTCCTTCTTGAAGAAAAAACCCACTGTTTCTTTTAAAAAAAAAAACACAGTCTCTTTGGTAATTAATTTTTTGGGTATGGTTTAGTATGGTTTAATGGATTCCGCTGGTGTAGATCATGGTTTTGCGGTTTCAAGGTTTGAGCAGGTATAGTTGTTTATCATGATCAGTTATTGTGTTATGTTTTGCTTCTTCAAAACTCAATTTTTTGTTAACTCGGTCACTCATTCTCTCCTCATTGAAGCTCAAAACAAGAAGCGAACTCTATACCTGAACTCTAGGAGAGCCATTGCTATTTTCGAAGGTAAGATGGATAAAAAATTTTAACTTGTCTCGGAGAGTGCAGAGGAGAGCATGGAGCAGTTGAGTTAATTTATTGATAGAGTTAGTTTTCAAAGCCTCCTTTAATTTGATTTGTTTTTTTTTTAAAATTAGTGGGAAATGAATGCTGGCTGTTGCTGAATATTGGTTGATTGTAAAGATTTAGTGTTTCATATTTTTATTTGTGATAGTGATGATTAATTGTTTTTTTGAGAGAGACAGATTTTTAGGATTAATCTAGGACATTGCCGAGGGAAGCATTTTAGAATTTGTGATACATTGTTGTTGAATATAGAATTAGGAGATTAAAATGTTAGTCGAAGAAGCTAAATTATGAGCATAAAAACATTCATTTAAAACTCATTTATCAAATCCCCATTACAACCAAGGGACTGAAAACCAATATTAATATGTGTAGTTGCTAGTTACAATCAAACCAAGAAAAAATGATCTCAAATGAAGAATGATGAAAAAGCCATATCCACACTTGAAATCCCTGCAAACACAAAACTATTTACCCTGAGAAGAAAGAATGAATGTCTCTGTTTCCTTGTAGAGGCAATGAAACGAGATATATGTACATAAAGAAATTGAGTAAGATGATGCCTTAGAACAAGAAATCATGAATATATATGTAAAAGCACCAAAATTCAAATCATATACTAACTACCAATCGAACCAAAAGTAAACATAGATAAAGAACAATAAGACTTTCAAAACAAATATAAACATTTTCACTTTAATTTTCTCTCTTAAGTTGCAAATATAGTTGTCTTCTTTCATTGACCATAAAAATTCAAATAGTATTAAAACTTGAACTTAGTGCTATTAGTAACAAGTAAAGCCACTCTTGACAACCTTTTGTTGGTTGCTAATTTACTGCATTAAAACACTTCACCTAAACCTGGTTAAGCCCTTGTAACCCATGATCAGTAGCTATCAATGTCTTTCCAAGTTGGTATCCTAGTGCAATATGAACCTTAATTTCTTGCCATGAAACAATGAAACAACTATTGAATAAACTAATAGCTATACATGGAAAATGAATAGCTAAGACTTGAAACTCATATGATGGACACTTATAGGAAGCCAAAGTTAACCAATATTTAATTAAGTAGTTGTTGTTATTTTCCGGAGATCAATATTGTAAGATCAGTGAATGTCACTTTTATTTTTCCATGCTACTTTAGAGTGTACATGTTGAGTGGTAGAGAAATCCACGAGTTAATTTCCATTAACTGTCCCAGACATGGAAATAAACCACTTTCAGACTCTTAAGGGAACATTTTATCTTTTGAACTAGTAAGAGTAGAATTATTGTTAATTTTGGATTTTGTCTGAAAATTTGGAGGTTAAAAATGTATTTTTCATGAGACTAATCATAGTAAGAGATAAGACTTGTTAATTTTTTTAATTGGTGCAGTTGGAATATAGATTTTGATATTGGATCGTATTCTTAGATGGAGAATTATTTGTGAGGGAAAAGTTTTATGTACCGTTTTTTATATACATTTTTTTATCTAGGGCAGCTATTAGTCGGCACGATTTATTTAATTTTTTGTAATGTACTATCTAGATCGTAGTCGATTATTCTAGATGGTCATCTAGATTTGTGGTTTAAATCGGGTTGTGAAGCAATTTTTTAAATTAAAGGCCAATATTTTCATTAATATTTGAACTTGTAATTTAATTTTGAATTTGATAAGTTTTCAAATTTGTTAAAACTGATTATGTACGTTGTTTATAGGTTGTTGTGAAGAATATTAACATCATAAATTGATTTGTATTTTGACAGCTACTATTTGGGATCGCATCCAAGAAGACTCTACACCATTAAATAAGATTGAACAAGTTTCTACAGAGACATGTTCCACCTATTGTATCCAACTGAGAAAGATGCCCCGTTACCCCCCCAAAAAACAACCACCTCAAAGACTGATCGGGTCGAAAAAGTAATAGAAAAAAGTCCTGATGCAGCATTAGGGGATGAGGGAATATCAAAGGCTGCGGACATCATCACCCGGTGCTCGTTCGAGAGAATTGGCCGAATCTTATCAGTCATGTCGCCGGACCAAAAGGATGTGGCTGCAATCACAGGATTCGGTTCTCTAATGAGGATTGATGGTCCGAGCACTAATAGTAGCTTAATTCAATGGTTGGTTAAGAACGTTGACACGACCGATAACAAGTTATGCATATATGGAAAGGAGTTCTACATCAACGCTGCTGCCTTTGAAAGGGTGATGAATATAAAAGATGGGGGAACAAAGATTAAAATGACCGGCCCACTTCCTAAAACAGATTTGGTGAATGTTGTTGTGGGAAAAGAATGCAGCGTTTGCCTGAGGAAGCTGGAGAAAGACCTGAGGGAGTCACAAGACGCCGACGACCTCTTCATTGCAAGATTTGCCCTGGCATGCATCGGCAGTATCCTGTGTCCAATGGCCAGAAATAAAGTCAGTACTTCCTACATGAAGGTGTTGCATGATGTTAATTCCATAGCATTGAAAGACTGGGCCACATTCTGCGTGCGGTTCCTTATGGAGTCCATCAGGAAGTTCCATGTGGGCGGGTACAAATACTTGTCTGAATGCTTAATCTTTCTCTAGGTATCTTATTTGTCTTTTAATTGTTCAAGTTATGACTAAATGTAATCAAAGCCAGTGTATAGAAACTTACATTTTTTGTTTACTATTTTATGGTGTAGCTCTTCTATTTGGATCACGTTGACTCCGGTTACATTGATCGAACCATTCCTTGCATAGATTTCTGGACGGACATCCAAGTGAAGCAAGTGAAGAAGTGGCTTCAACAATCTGGAGGATTCTAATTGAACAATGTAATTGTTTTTTTTTTCCTTTCTTTATTGAAGTGAAATGTTTGTTTGATGTGCTATTCTTGATAATGCCAAAAAATTATGTAGTTATTGCTCAAGATCATTTTCTTTATGTTTTATTTTTGCAGATTCCGCTTGCTAAGGGGGTCAGGACCGTAGCTGTTGGTACCTCTAAGTCCCCCCATGTTGTTGTAGCTGATGACGGGACAAAGCAGTATGTTGACAGTCTAAGGCAGGTTGTAGATGGTGTAAGGCAGGATGTGGGTGCTCTGAAGCAAGACTTCGGCACATTCATGATTGAGTTGACAAAAGTGAGAAAAATATTACTCACTTTACCACAAGAAACATCTGCGAAAGTCCAAGTGGGTTTGGATGCAATGCAGAAGCATTTAGACCAAAAGTTGAGTGAAATAGCTTTATCCATTACAACCAGCCTGGTTGAAGAACGTACTAAAAAAGAGACCATTGAGGATATCATTAGGGCTGCTGCGGTTAAAGATTCAGAGTCGACAATGGAGTGCGAGGTGGAGAGTGTTGGAAAAAGACGAAAGAATTTTGAGTTTATAAAAAAAGAGAAGAAGGGATTTAGTGAGAAAAAAAGTTATACAGAGAACACCGAACCTGCGGCTGAGAGGGTAGTGCATGATCTTACGCACATGGAGTTTGACGGGGATAGTATCCCCACAAAATCAAAGTCCCCAAAACAAAAATTACTAGCGCAAACAGGTCCTTATGGTGATAAAGCCATTGAAGTTTTCTCTAGTTCAGGGGGAAAGGTGGTGGGCTCTTTTCACCTAGATGTGCCAGTCCTACTTGAGGTGATGAAGCTTGCGAAATGGATGTTCAGCCCATACTTGGAGTGGAGGTACGGAATCGTGCAATTAAGTGTTATACCATTTTAGTTGATTAAATAAAATTTAAATACCTTCCAGCGGTGTATTAATAATGTGCCTTTATTTTTTCTGTCTCCTTCATTTCAGCTACACTCTGGTGAAGTTTGGGAAGATGGAACTGTTCAGGAGCTCCATGTGGACCTTGACTCCCGAAAGAGACATTTCTGGTGATGTAAGTCGTTACTGCATGTGGATTTTGTATTTCCTACGTGATTACTTTGATCATTAACATTTACATTGTGGTTCTTGATTTTAGATCATTACTTGCTTTTCCCGGGTGTTGACACAGGAGGAAAGGCAGCGACAAGAGGTTCCTCAAATGACTTCCATTTGGTATATGCCCACTCAAATATCGGTAATTCACCTAAAGTCCATAACCGGAAATTCAACCAATTTTTATGTTTACTATTTTGTGCTGTATGACGCAATTTGACAAACGTCGTGAATATAATAGGAGGCATACTTGGGGAAAGGGAGGCCAGTGGAAGATTACGCCGTAAGCCAACAATGGGCTGATTTCCACTTTGGGCAGTTTTCCTTATGTGAACTGGTTTATATTAAGCCTAATCCTTTCAAAAAATGTATTTGATAAAGTTAACAATATCCCCTCTGCTGAAATGGTGATAATCTAATGAACGCCTGACTATCATCTAATTTTGATGTATTCTTAGATGCTTGTACCCGTGTTTGTCACTGAGATTTTCAACATTGGTTCTTATTTGCGGTGAATATAATCAATAGGTGTGCTAATATTTGGGACCCACTTGTTGCTGCCAGAAGCAAAACTGTAAGCACGAAAGCCACAAAAGAGATGGTGAGAATATGCCCAAACACCCTTGTCATTGTTATTCCTTTTAAAAGTTTTGTTTTTTAATTTTTCATGACTACTAAACATTTTGCATGTTAGCTAAGTACTCTTGATCGCCTTTTCAAGTCTGAGATAAAGAAACATAAACAAAATGACTTCCAGTTCTCCAACTTCAAGGTTTCAATAAAGAGCGGTACACCCCAGCAGGACAATGGGCACGATTGTGGAGTATATGTCATGAAGTTTATGGAGTCCTTCTTCAAACGGGAGGAATCCATGTCTCTGGTATGTAGTTGTTAAAATTAATTATTCGTCTACATGTGTGTTAACACTGAAATTAACCATTTTAATCAATGTGTCCTTGCAGTTTGCTCCAGTGGATGAGTGGCTGAAGATAGCATGTTGGCTTGTAACACATGATCGAAATGAGGTGAGGGTGGTTGTTTTCGCTGACAAGGCAAAATACTACATGCAACAGACTCCTCTACCCGTAGGTAGCCCTATGAAGACCCATTCGGACCCCAGATTTTCAACGAAGAAGCTGAAGTGGAAGAACTCCATTCCCACACGTCCAGTACCAACAAGGACTAGTGGTAGACTGAAGAGAATTAAGTATGAGGAATAGTTAATCAAACCATCTATGTTTTTTGGTATTAGCCATGCCCACTTTTCCTTCCCCCGGATGTATTAAATCAAGTTAGAAAGGGTTGAGGAATTGTAAAGGAGAACTAGTTTCAGCTTTTTAATAGGCATTTTGATTTATTAGGTCCAGATACATTTGTCTACAATCGGCATTGTAGATCATAACCTCTAAATTTGGCCAGTACGAAGTAGATATGTTTGTATACTGAGTTAATGTGTAATAGTTAAGTACTAAGTTAACTTGTCTAAAAAAAGTATAATTCCATTTTAATATTCAAACTTACTATATATCCAATATTTTTTTTCTATTCAAACTATTGTGTACAGATTTAAATTTAGTAGGAAAAGCCACCACAATTGTGGCCCTAAACTACACCATTCAATTTGTATTTGGTGAAAATATAATAAATAAATTATGCGGTAATCATTTGATTAGAACAATTAATGAAAAAAAAATTATCTTCAAAATTGGAAGTTATTTGACATTTCTTTTTTACTTTTGGGTAATCTAGATGGATCTAGATGGCAGTCGAATTTATTAGCAGTTTGTATTTCTCTGTTGAATTGATATTTAAATTTAGAAATCTAATTTTGTTTCATCCAAACCACACGGAAATTGTGAGGGGGTGATTGTTTTAGAAATTTGAAAGTTTATTTTCCAATAAGATATGTATTTAAGGAGAGAACTCAAACGTTAATATGGAAAATTATTAGTTCGAACATGATTTCAGTATTTCACTAGATGGAACATGTGTGTCTTAATTGTTCCTTCGTCACTGTGATGGCCTTCTAAAATTAACATTAGGGACATCATCATCATCATCGTGTTCAACATGGCTTTTGGCACGAGTCTCACTATTTGTCGCCGCATCATCACCTTGATATGGTCCAAGAATACTGTAAGGCAAGCTATCTTCCCTATTCGATCGCGCCCCAACAGACTATCGCACCAATAAAAGTAGATTTTCGAGCTTATCCATTGTCTCTTTTTGGCGATTCTGCATATCCCTCTGTCCACTTAATATGTTGGCAACTTGAGCCTTTAAGTCCAATTGCATTGCCTTAACCTCAGCCAAGCCTTTCACCATTTCCGATAAGCCATGAAAGTATGTTCGAGATTCCTGGTTTTGTTGTGTGAAATCATCCTCCATCATTTCATCATCCTAAGCAATGCGATCAAGCCAAGCATCCTCCATTATCTCGTGCTTCGTGAGTGTTCGACCCACGCAGTGATCTATTCCCCCGAGCTGACGTAGGTGGGAGGTGTCCATGTGTTGGTCTCCTGTTACCTTCGCCAACTGTGGTCTCTCCTCCGATGTAGGCTTCAAAGTAGAAAAACAGTGGTACTAAATGTGGAACAAGCACAAAAATACTACAATTACTGGAATTTCAATTAAAAAAATAATTAGTCTTAGAAAGTGGAAAGACCGCAACATAATCCTTACCTTATCTTTGTTCAGCATGTTGGCCACATCTACGGCAGTGAAAATCTTCACGCTTTTCCATCGCACCATTCTTGGAATATCCTTGCTAGTAAATGTTGCACATTCCAATCCTACCTCGCATATTGCCTCATAGGGCCAATACTAAATTGCTGGAGCAAATCTGTATAATGTGTACTAAGCATGAATTTGCTGGCCTTTACATTGCTTCAAATTCATTGTACTTTCCACAACCTTCTCCAAATACTTAGCTCTTTGTTTTCTCATGTCCTTGCGATATGAACCTAAAGTCTTTTCAAACGATTTATGGCCCCAAGGGTAGTTATAGAAAAAATCAAGATCTTCAACGACTAGCAACAAGTCCTTTTCGATTGCGGCGACAGGCTCATTTCCATATAGGACGCTGTCACCTAGAAAACATAGTTTGAGTTTCCAGGTGTCTTCTGCATCTTTGCAAGCCTTAAAGACCTCCTCCAACTTGCTTGACAAAATTCTGTTAGCACCTTCAAAGTACAGCTCCACTAATCTTCCACTTTTCAAAGTAAGCTTCTCATATTTCTTAGTGTCTGGTGCTTCGAAAGACAACCCAGTGATCATTGCAAACTCCATTGTCCCAAACCGGAGCCCCTCACAACTGATACGGAATTGTACCTCATGAACCTTGTTTGAGGGTATCTTTCTCATAAGCAGCCCATGTATGAGTGTCCCTAAAAATTTGAATTATGGCGCTGTGAAGAACTGCTTAAATACTGACTTGTTAGCCCTCTCAAGAAGATTATGTTCATTAAACTTGTCTTTCAACTTCTGCAGCGCCGGCGTTCCTCGGTAGGTGATCCAACTCGAAAACTGGTCCTCCACGGGAATTATGAGGTCTGACATCTGCGAAATAACCAACAACCATATCAATCAGAAAATGTATCTATCCAATAATGTGACAAGGAAAGTTCTAGGGTTGAACACTGCAAAACATATATGGAAGAAACTTGAAGAAATTTATGCCTAGCCTACATTAACTAACAAACTTAATCTGTTAGAGATATTGTATGGTTTTAAGATGGTTCCATATTTATCTTTACATGAAAATTTAGATTCTTTTAACAAACCGAAGCAGTGATTCTACTTCGATCAGTACCAACTACATGTGAAGATGTGAAATTAGTCTTGAAGATGTGCTTGGAGCAATTAAATGAAAACAATTGGAGCTAAATAAAGAGCACAAGTGCTTATTTTATACAGCAGTAAGATCAGAATATATGATAGAAAGAGATAGAGATAGAGAGTATCAATCTTTGACTATCTCAGCTTCCAAATTCCAAAGCCTAAAATCCAAGAAAGAGAAAAAAAAATGCTTTTAGGATTGGGTTTACTGAGGGGATCATGTGCTTCACGCGATTATAATTTACAAATAATTGGTTGTCAACTTTGGATTCTTGTCTATCAAGTAAACAACTATTATCAGAATGACACACCAATTGTTAATGGTGTACTTTGGCCTTAAAAATTTAGGCATTGAACATAAGAAAACAAAGGATGGTATTACCAATGCAAAATTACAACATGTAGTTTAAATAAGAACACTGTTAAAGCTAATATAATAATGATTTGAAACTTGATCGCCTTCTATGTTTCTTACTTTCAACAACAACGACAATCTATTTGATTCGAATCATTAAAAAATTAAAAACAAAATTTCAAACTTTGTTAGACAGAATCCCTTTCAACATAGGCTGATATATTTGATGTGAATATGTGACTAGTTTATGACCATTAGTAAAAAGGAAAACAAAAGCTGATATTCATTTGAACAGCAAGAGGGATTTGATTTTGGAATAGGTAAAAGGTGCAGATTTTCTAATGTAAAATGATATTCAATAAGTTGATAAAACTGTAAGCATTCATCTTAGAGCTAATTATATGGTAAGAACACTAATTAGTTAAAGAAGTTTGGAAACCAACACAGATATGGTAAAACAATTCAAAACGCTTAACTGAAACAAATGAAATAAATTTGCTAACTATATTTAGTCCAATTATGACATTTTTCTTCTTTGACAAGTGAATCGTAGTGTATTTAGTCCAGCTGCCAAACAATTCATAACATTGTTTCATATAAAAAATAAGGAAAAAAGAAAGCTTGAATATGCAATCAAAACATAGATCAAAACCATAATCCCATATATAATACAACAATACTCAATCTTTTCAAACCCCATATCAAAACTCTACCTTAAATTCCTAATCCTGATTCATAAATAAATAAAAGAAGATAGAGATAGTTGGGCATACTTGTTCTGTGATCCAACAACAAGAGCCAAACCCTTTAGAACAAGTCCCTTGGTTTCTGATCAGAGAAGAAACAAGCAGGCAAATAAAATGGAAATCATCGATTGGTTTGTGATCAGAGAAGAAATCCAAATGTACCCATCACATAAACAAAAAAAATCAAAAAAATTATGTCAAAAATCCAATAACGTGAGAAAGTGAGAGAAATAGTAATGGAGAAGAGAATGAAAACTCACATGTGGAAGAGAGGAGGTCATGGAGGGCAAGAAGAGCTATGGAGGAAGCTGAAGAGGCTGAACCTAATCGTGAGAAAGAACCATCTGAAATTTTTTAATTTTTTTTAAAAGTGATAAAATGTTGCTTTCAAAATTTTAGAAATTTTAATTAAAATTTAAAAAAAATTAAAGTAAAAATATTTTACCGAACGTGTTTCTTATTTTTGTTATCATATTTTTAATGATTTAAATAGAAAATTGTTTAAAAAAAGTTTACCGAACAGGCCCTCAGCTCTTGTTCACAATATGCAGAAAATAGATCAAACAAAATAAAAGGTCCAAACTCTGTAGAGATATAAATTCTGTCCAATTTTTCATTTCATAAAACATGTCAACTTGATTCAATAGTTAGTCAATTTCATCTCTTTTTAACAAACAAGAAGAGCAAAACAACAAACTAAATTTTGGCAAAATTGATTAAAAAAATTCAGCTTCAAGTACTGATATTAGCACCATAAATTAATCCAAAAAGACTACACTATATGAATTTCCTCAAATGAGATTTGACCATATTCACCCAAGTCGAGTTAAATCCCGAAAACCAAAATCAACAAAATAAAATAACAAAGCATCGATTAATAATATTCAAATGGAAGACCAAGTTCCAACTAAACATCCAAACAAAATCTAAATCAGTGAGAGAAAGACAACTAAAGGGAATAAAATGAGAGACGGAGAGGAAACCTTAGCAGGAGAGAACCCACTGGTGAATCAACTTGATTTGAAGCATGAACCGTACGTGATGCTCGTGGCGACGAAGATGACAAGCATGAACTGTACATGATGGTTGGACCGCTGGAGATCTGGGTCTGCCATGACCACCGACGAGAATAGATAAAACGAGGGATGAAGAAAAGCAGAGAGGCAAAAAGCATGGAGGATGAGAGGCGGAAGGGTGAATTGTTGTTGAGACCACCAGTCTTTTGTTTCTTCTTTTTGTTACCACCAGTTTTTCACACTTTAGTCATATAGGAGCCAAATGAAAATTAGTTTCGCCCCCAACAATTTGGTATTTCCCGCTTGCAAAAAACATAACTGTATGGGATTGAAACTAAAAAGCCCCAATTCGAATTTTCAATTAAAAACACAGCCCCAATTCGAAAACAATTGTGTCTTTTACACTTTTTTTAATTAACTGACTTTATGGCTAGCATAAATTTAAATTTTTATATAAAAATTATTATAAATACAAAAGTTAATAATATAAAAAATTTAAAAACACAAAAAATATAGTTTTAAGGTTTTTTTAATAATTATATAATTTTTATAAATATATATTTACATAATTGGCCCCTAGCCATAATTTAGTTTATTTTTAAACTTACACTATTCATTATTTGTTTTTACAATTTTTCAGCCCAGGTATTTTAAGGACTCGCAAAGCGAGTCCTTAAAGAGTATTAATGACTCCCAAAGTAAGTCCTTAAAATGGTTAAATAAAACACTAATTTTTTAGCCTAGATTTTGTTAGGACGCGCTTATTTTTTTAAGACACTCATTGCGAGTCCTAAAATGTGTTTTTTTTGGACTTTTAATGAGTGTTCTAAAAACTCGATAAATATTTTTAAGGACTTGCATTTATGTGTGTCCTAAAAAAATCTCCCGTAAAGGGTATTTTGTAGTAGTGACTATAATTTATTACCACTGCCAGGTATATAATATTACAATTTTTTCTTTACTGGTAAAATGAACGTAACAGAGAATGTCGTCTGAATATTTAATTCCACTTTTCAAAAACTATGAAATTGTTGCAAATTGTGCAATTTACAATTTCGCCCAATCTCCAATGATCTAGACTCGTCGAAATTTGTGGCAGATTGCATAAGATTTGTTTCATATTTCGACCAATCTCGATGGATCTAGTTTTCCATCAAAATATTTGGTAGATAGCATAATATCATACTTGAAAATTCGACCAATATCAATGTGACAAGACAGCACACGATTTTTTAAGCTGAGTGGTTTTCTATATTACTATGTAGCCCTTAGTAGCCGATTTTAGTATATAACAAGCACACTGAGTTTGCATTAAATTTAAACAAACTTAAATTTTACCAAACCAACTTTTCTGTCTTATTTATGGGAAAATTAAAATATAATTATTGTAGGTTAAAAAAAATGAAACCATGTAATAATATCATTAGAAGGTGAACAAATGAATAAAACTCAAGGATTTAAAATTAATTTTCATTTAGGCAACCCCTATGGAATAATGTTTGAAATTATGCCTTTGTAGAGAGTCAATTAAAATTTTCATATACATTTGGATGCTACACTTTACCCCAATATATGCCCATAATTTACATGTGACTCATTGAAAACCAACAAAATTTCGACACATCAAAGTACTATCACCGGAAATTTATCATAGAGTTCCATGTAAATTATAGATATTAAAACATTCATTATACTAAATTTGGAACATATCAAGTAATCATAATTCTATTTCTTTGTGGAGAAGTCATTAGTTACAACAAACACAAACATTATGAAGATAGAACTCAAGCCCAAGATTAAGAATAGTAGAAATATCTTATCAGTCTTTACTGTGTTGTTGTTTATGTTAAGTTTGTCAGTTTCCAACCTTTCAATTTTCTCCAGCATAGCAGGTATAATTTCTTTTGACCTTGGGCACATCGGTGGATCTTTCCATCTAAGAAACCCGCAACATGGATATGGTGAAGTGTTGAGCTATGAATTAGTAGAACAACTCATTATAATACGTACAAGCAGAAATGTGATCATTCTTATATGAGAAATCAAGAAAAGAAGTTGACCTTATTACATACATAGTTCGTGCATCCAAAGAATCTTCTTCCAGGATTTACTGGACTCCAGCAAACTTTCAAAGCTGCTGGTTTCCCGCATTTGCACACTGGATTATCGAACTCATCAATGGCTGTGTTGGAGTCAACAACGACAGTGTCAGTGTAATTTTGATCAGCACTTTTAACAGTTCCAATATGACAACCGTTTGCCTTGGCGGCTTGTTGAACTCTCTTCATTTTCATGTTCATTGATTGAATCCTTTTCACTTGAGATTTTTGTACATAACAAAATTTGATGGAGAGTTTTTCGCACTTGTTTGTGGAGGGTTAGCAAAACTAGTTAAAATAGTCTAATCCACAACTATGCAGGACATGCTTGTGACGTGGGACCTAGGCTGTGAAATGAGTTGATGGATCCATAGATTTAGTCCATGCTTGTGACGTGGGTGGTAACTTTGTTTTAAGAAACACATGTAAAAGAGAAGTGCTATTATCAGGGTTTTTTTTTTCTAATATTTTTTTCCAATGATATATACTATTAGTTACGAAGTGAGTTACTTTTTTTTTTAAAAGGACTTGCCCATAATTGATATAAATATGTGCATGCACATAAGAATGAGATTAAAAAAATTAAATACAAACATAATAATTGAAGCAAAAAAATTTCGTGTTCAGTATTATAATACTTACTTATATATTAGTTGAGTAACAAACAAAACCACTTGTCAAGTTGTAAGCATGTGTCTGTAAAATTATTTCAAAAAAATTTAGTAGCACTTCTATGTGTAAAAAGTATTGTGGCCATGCGTGTGAGGTCACTCCACCTGTGAAATGGATTGATGTGACATTTGACAAGACAAGTCACAAGTGAAGTTTAATGCACAACTTCAACAGTGCAAAGACATTTGACAAGAGCATCTATAATGCTAGCACTCTCCCATGTTGCCAAATGTTGACGGTGAAATCTCGTCAACGAAATTAGGTCGGAAAACTCAAAGGTAAATGTGGCGATGTTTAGATAAAAACTTAGAATGAACTTATGGAAGGATAAACATTGATGAACAATTGAGTGAAAAATGTATATTGCTCAATGGCCTCTGCATACAATGAAATTTCCAATCCCCCTCTATGGAAGTGGGGTTCATTTTATAGTAGGCTCTAATGGCCTTGGATACATGGTGATCAGGGAACCAGGTGGTACACAAGTACTCTGTCAGGAGAGTGGTCTCAAGGGTAGTGGTGCTGATACTAGTACATAGCCAGGTACCATGAGGAGGTCTCCACTACTTTACCGTACGAATGTTAGAGGAGTGGTACAGGTGATAGTGGTGTCGACTCTGACATCTGATTGGGAGTATGCAAGCCATGTCCTTTCTCCCAGTGTTCCCACTACCTGACTAGCATGAGTGCCACGGTCAGACGTACGGGGTCTTACAAGCCGTACCCCGTACGAGACTGTACCATCGTGACCTTTCGAAATCATACTTGGGCTTTCACTTCTAGACGGTGGGGTTTCCATAGGTGATGCCATCACAAGGTGAGGGGCGCGAGATGTTATCACGCGAGGCCCTCGCATAGCCATGGCGGGGCTATGCTAGGTCGCCCCTCGTGGAGATGCCATGAGATGCTCCCACGCGAAGCCGTCGGGGCTAGGAGAGGCTCCCACGCGAGGCCGTCATGTCTATGGGATGCTCCCACGCGAGGCCCCCCCACGGGGCTAGGAGATGCTTCTACGCGAGGTCGCCGAGGCGGGGCTACGCGAGGCTGCTACTGAGTGCCACAGCGCGCGAGGTAGTGGGCGAGGTGCACACGCGAGGCGGTCCACGCTGGGGCGCTGGGCGCACCGAGGGGTGGCGCGAGGCTGGGGCCTCGCAAGACGCCTGCTGAGTGCCGCGGTGCGCAAGGTGGTGGGCGAGGTGTGCACGCGAGGCGGTCCACACTGGGGGCGTGGGCGCGCCGAGGGGTGGCGCGAGGTTGGGGACTCGTGAGACGCCTGCTGAGTGCCGTGGCGCGCGAGGTGGTGGGCGAGGTACGCATGCGAGGCGGTCCACGCTGGGAGCGCTGGGCGTGCCTAGGGGTGGCGCGAGGCTGGGGCCTCGCGAGACGCCTGCTGAGTTCCGTGGTGCGCGAGGCGGTGGGCGAGGTGCACACGTGAGGCGGTCCATGTGGGGGCGCTGGGCATGCCGAGGGATGGCGCGAGGCTGGGGCCTCGCGAGATGCCATGTGCCATGAGGTGATGCGAGGCCATTGCAAGAGGACGGTTTCCCGAGCGCCCCGCGGCTCAAACATGTATTTAGGCCTTTATGGGACCTTAGCACGCGCCTTGGATCTTTTACAGGCATGGGATATTGAGCATCCACAGTGTCCAAGGTGGAGAGGTCAATTTGAGCAGGGTCATTTTGAGCACTAATTTGAGGGTTCAAATGGACTTCAAACACGGTTGCTTTGGACCTTCCAGGGACCTTAGGCATGAGTTGTAGGTTTTTTTACCGGTGTTGAATTTTGAGCATCCACACTTGCCCCCCAGTCTAGGAGAGGACCTTTAGGTGCTCTGGTAGACTCTTCTCTTTGATTCTTATAAATAGGTCTCCATTCCAGGCCTATACCATGGCTCAGCGATTTTCCGACTCAGCTCATATGCCTTGGCGAAAATTTCTCCCTCCTCGGAAAAGAAGAAGAGGGAAATTGCCAAGGCTGCGATTTTGGGGGAATGGGTCACCAGCCTAGCGGCCGAACTCCAGGGTGCCAAACTCAGGGTCCTCAGAGTGTCCTGCAAGGCTAGGCGGCCCTTTGGGACCTATGTTCGAATGTGTGCGTCTATGCATGCAGGACACGGGAAATCTAGCGAGGCTGCACCCCATGCGATCACTTGGAGGCAGGACGCAATGTCTCATGTAGACACGACGCCATAGGAGGCTAGCCATGGGCCTCGCGTAGCGAGGGTGG
Source organism: Humulus lupulus (assembly GCF_963169125.1). Classification (NCBI taxonomy): domain Eukaryota; kingdom Viridiplantae; phylum Streptophyta; class Magnoliopsida; order Rosales; family Cannabaceae; genus Humulus; species Humulus lupulus. Next base: position 105,973,896 of record NC_084797.1, on the reverse strand, counting down.
CTCTCTTGGATGGAATTCACAAAGGAAGAAGTCCTACATTCACAGCTCCGGTGCCCATGACATCTCTCAGCGTCAAGAAAAGTAGGGCCTCGCTATGGGAGGGCCTCGTGCACCTGTCCTCTCGTGACGCGTAGCTTGGCCTCTTAGCCTAGCACGGCCACACTTCACAGCTCATAAGGTTATGCTTCCCTTGGGACAATCTCTCGGTTTCGCAAGACTTACAGGTCTGAACCCGATAATGTGACTAAGTGACCCTTAGTCTTGTATTCTAACCATGTACTGGAGTGATTTTTTTTTATGGTGGATTTTTGGTATCCCCACTTGCCCCCCAGTCTATAGGGAGGCCTTAAGGCTTTCTTGTATACTCCTTTTTTTTTTTTGTATTTATCATGCTCGAGGTCCTTTGGAGCCCACGCGAAAGGGGGTTCGATAAGTCTCTCTTTGGTGCACCTTTATCGTATCTATAAGGATATATTGATCCCTTGGGTTCTAGTTATCCTTTTATATATTGTTGTGCGCACTTATTATTTCTTGCGAGAAGCGTCCTTCTCGTCATTAGGCATAGTACTATTTTTGCAAGCATCTTCTTTGAGACCCTTTTTGCAAGCGTCTTCTTTGAGACCCTTTTCGGAAGCGCCTACTTTGAGACCCTTTTTGATAGCATCTACTTTTGAGACCCTTTTTGCAAGCGTCTACTTTGGAGGCCCTTTTTGGTGGCGTCTACTTTTGAGACCCTTTTTGCAAGCGTCTACTTTTGAGACCCTTTTTACAAGCGTCTACTTTGGAGACCCTTTTTGGTGGCGTCTACTTTTGAGACCTTTTTTACAAGCGTCTACTTTGGAGACCCTTTTTGGTGGCGTCTACTTTTGAGACCCTTTTTGCAATTTTTGAGGTGATCTCCCTTTGGGTCGGGACTTTCATGGCTTGATGGTCTTCTTTCAATCTCAAACTTGGTCAGCGACCCCTCTAGCACGACGCCCCCTTCTATATGGAATCTTCAAACGTATCGGTAATAGGGCAACTGGAGGAAGGTTTGCTTTCTTCAACATGGAAGTTCTTATGGCCCTCTTCCACACATATGGACTTCTGTGCTCTCTCTCGAAGTCATCCAAATTCGAAACTTCTCTTTTGAGCATGCTACCCCATAACTTGCTTCCTGGACAAACTCCGGCTGTAATAGCCATCTTGAGCTCCGCTTTGGTTAAACTTCCCACCTTTGTTGCTTCAATACTGAACCTATGGATGTAGTCCTTCAGACTTTCATTCTCGCCTTGTTTTATGTTAGCGAGGCTGGTAGTTGGCATGACGTAATCACAAGCTGCTTGGTGTTTCTGAAGAAATTCGTCAGAGAATTGTTGCCATGACTCGATTGTTCCTGGCCTTAATCTCTTGAACCACCTCTACGCCACTCCTTTAAGCGTAACAACAAAGCAATGACACTTTGCCCTGTTGCTGACCCCTCTTAACCTCATCAAGTTATTGAAGGAGTCTAAGTGATATTTTGGGTTTGTAGTACCCTCGTACGGAGTCATGCGAGGCTCTCTGAAGCCAGTGGGCATTTGCTCAGCTTGAATCTCCCTTGTGAAGGGTGAATCATGGTCGAATTCTTCGTCATCCATGTGTCCCCCAAGTGCAGTGCTGATCTTGCCTTGAGGGCTTCACATTTTGGTGTATAGTCCCCTCCTCTTTTTGCATAAGGAGTTTTGCGGGTTCTCGGGCTGATCCCTTGCCTTGGTTGTGTTCCTCGGGGGAACTGCGGGGGGTGCGTTTCCTACTTCTAACCTCTTCCCATGGGGCTCTTTTCTTAGGCCAAGGGGTGCCTCTGTTGCGGGGACTTCGACCTCGTTCTTACGACCACCATCTTCCCTCCGCCTTTGCTCCTAGGGACATTTCGTTGACCTAAGTCCCCCATGGTACTCCGACCGGGGAGTTTTATAGGTAGTAAGTTGGGTTCCCCCATCATCTACGGGGACAGTGTTTTACCCTTTTTCATGCTCCTTCCCTTTACGCTTAGGGAGGGGTATGCTTGACTTCCCTTGCAGTAGGCCGTTTATAACCTCTTGCATGTTCTCTATCGTGGTTTCCAGCCTTCGAGTCTTTTTATGCAACTCGTGAATCTCATCCTTGTAGAAGCGAGTCCTTGAGCTGGAGCTTACCGAGCATACCCCGGGACCCTTGCCTGGCCAGTGCGTCAAGGGACCTGGGTCGTGGTGGCCTGAGCGTGGTGTCAACGGGGGATGGTTAAGTGGATACACTAGTGGTTCTGAATGACCTCCGCCAAGCTGGATAGCTGGGGACGATACTTCCCTCTCCTCCCCTGGGGGAAGAGGCTCCTCCGGTCTACCTCCATGCTTAGGTGGAGGGGGGTCTTTCTTGGACACCCTCCACTCTACTCCATCCCCGCAAACTTCATCATCTTGCATTTGCCATAGGCGTTTTGAACGTCTTAGCATTTTTCTTTGTTGGTAGTGATGAAAGAACGTTGGCATGATGCTTGTCTTTCTCACAGATGGCACCAAACTGTTGACGGTGAAATCTCATCAACGAAATTAGGTCGGAAAACTCAAAGGTAAATGTGGCGATGTTTAGATAAAAACTTAGAATGAACTTATGGAAGGATAAACATTGATGAACAATGGAGTGAAAAATGTATATTGCTCAATGGCCTTTGGATACAATGAATTTTCCAATCCCCCTCTATGGAAGTGGGGTTCATTTTATAGTAGGCTCTAATGCCCTTGGATACATGGTGGTCCAGGGAACCAGGTGGTACACAAGTACTCTGTTAGGAGAGTGGTCTCAGGGGTAGTGGTGCTGATACTAGTACATAGCCAAGTACCATGAGGAGGTCTCCGCTACTCTACCGTACAAATGTCAAAGGAGTGGTACAGGTTATAGTGGTGTCGACTCTGACATCTGATTGGGAGTATGCAAGCCATGTCCTTTCTCCTAGTGTTCCCACTACCTAACTAGCATGAGTGCCACAGTCAGACGTACGGGGTCTTACAAGCCGTATCCCGTACGAGACTATACCATCGTGACCTTTTGAAATCATACTTGGGCTTTCACTTCTAGACGGTGGGGTATCCATAGGTGATGCCATCACAAGGTGAGGGGCGTGAGATGTTATCACGCGAGGCCCTCGCGTAGCCATGGCGGGGCTATGCAAGGTCGCCCCTCGTGGAGATGCCATGAGATGCTCCCACGCGAAGCCTTTGGGGCTAGGAGAGGCTCCCATGCGAGGCCGTCAAGGCTATGGGATGCTCCCACGCGAGGCCCCCCCACGGGGCTAGGAGATGCTTCTACGCGAGGTCGCCAAGGCTAGGAGAGGCTCCCACGCTAGGCCTTCGTGGCGCGGCCAAGGCGGGGCTACGCGAGGCTGCTGCTGAGTGCTGCAGCGCGCGAGGTGGTGGGCGAGGTGCGCACGCGAGGCGGTCCACGCTGGGGCACTGGGCGCGCCGAGGGGTGGCGCGAGGCTGGGGCCTCGCGAGATGCCTGCTGAGTGCTGCGGCGTGCAAGGTGGTGGGCGAGGTGCGCACGCGAGGCGGTCCACACTGGGGGCGCTGAGCGCGCCGAGGGGTGGCGCGAGGCTGGGGCCTCGCGAGACACCTGCAGAGTGCCGCGCGCGTGAGGTGGTGGGCGAGGTGCGCATGCGAGGTGGTCCACGCTGCGGGCGCTGGGCGAGCCGAGGGGTGGCGCGAGGTTGGGGCCTCGCGAGACGCCTGCTGAGTGCTGTGGCGCGCGAGGCGGTGGGCGAGGTGCGCACGTGAGGCGGTCCACGCGGGGGCGCTGGGCACGCTAAGGGTGGCGCGAGGCTGGGGCCTCGTGATATGCTATGTGCCATGAGGTGATGCGAGGCCATTGCAAGAGGACGGTTTCCCGAGCGTCTCGCGGCTCAAACATATATGTATGCCTTTATGGGACCTTAACACGCGCCTTGGATCTTTTACAGGCATGGGATATTGAGCATCCACAGTGTCCAAGGTGGAGTGGTCAATTTGATCAGGGTCATTTTGAGCACTAATTTGAGGGTTCAAATGGACTTCAAACACGATTGCTTTGGACCTTCCAGGGACCTTAGGCATGAGGTGTGGGTTCTTTACCGATGTTGAATTTTGAGCATCCACACCAAAAAAGTTAAAATATTAATACTTTTGTATTCTCTTTCATCCACATAATCAAAAATATTTTTATTAAAATAAAAAACAAGTTGGGCAACGTTGCCAACTTTTGGCACTCTCTCTTGCCAATAATCTGCTTTTGGGACCCATTTTTTTTACTTGGGATCCACAATTAGGACCCACAAATGACTATGGCAACCCTTCTAGATACATCATTGGACTTATTATAAAGAAAAACAAATGTTTTAGAGTTGTAAAAGAAAGAAAAAAAAGGGCTCCACGTGCTCTGATTCATTATGTGCATTCCAACAAAAACCTATTAATAAATACGAACACATTCCAACCAATTCCCAAAAAAAAAATTTGTATATTTATTCATATAAAACTTATGATTTTATTCATATATAATATAAAAGTTATAATATAATTATACTTTAATTAAGATTACTTCCAAAAAACAAATAGTAGCTAATCGAATATTTAAAACATAAACTGAGAAAATTAAAAAGAAAAGAAATTTAGAAAGGTAATAGGAAAATAGTGTTAGAATAACTTTTTAAAATATGATAATTTTACCCTTTTTATGTAACACCACATATGAAAATATGATGTTATGGGTTGGATATTTGTACAAAGTGGTTGATTTAGTGAATAGTTATCATACAGCATGGGGACTGTGCACTTTACATTCTTCTACACTGCAAGCTTAAGTACTATTCATTTAATTCATCTTATAGTAATTTCACATGTTCATGGACTTTTAGTGAGTTGTCTTGTCACTTATATACAAACAAAATATAATAATTGGACTAAATCTAAAAATTATAGTTGTGTAGCATTTCCTTTTGCATGTGGGGACAAGTAAAAGCAGTTTTACTCTTGTTTTTTTTTTTTATAAGAATATAGCTTAACGAGTGTGTAAGTGTGAGCTTGGTATATTGACTATTTATTATCCTTATTGTAGGATGTTGTTATGCTCCACAAGTTGTCCATATAGAATATAAATTAAGAATGGGTTGATCGTATGTTATGTACATTGTATCAGATATTTGACAGACCAATAAATCCTACGCATTTAGCTAATATTGAACCCAAAATTCCTACACATTTATTTTTTATATTATTAATTTTTTCATATGTTTACTTTTTAAAAAAAAAAGCATTAGGACATACCACTTTAATAAACATCAAAAAACACAATTAGTCATTTATTATTCAAACTCATATTTAGTATACTAAAAAAAATTAAAGAACAAGAAGAGATAAGTATTATCTATGATTTCTTATACTAATTGTTTTTACACTTATTGACACTTTTATATCTTTACAACTTTAACTTGATCTTAATAATTATTCTTGTAATTAATTAGTTATTAGTAATTATTTTATAATTAGTTAAATATTTTTTAATTATCAAACTTATTTTTTGTTTTACATATCAAATATATGAGTGATGTTATTTTTAAAAAGTTTAATTTATCCATTTTTTAATTCAGAATAGTTAATTTTAAATTTATTAATAATTTGTAACAATATTATTTTCTTTTTGTTAAATTTAGTAGCTTTAAAATTGTAAATTTGTTTTTAATCAAACTAATTAGTAATAGATTTATTTTTTTAGTTTTTATTTTTTTCACACGTGTCGCTTCGCCATTGGCCTATCAGGGCGGTTTCCTACCATAAAATGTAGGTGGTCCCAAAATCCTAGCGGAAAAGGTGCCTAAGACCACTTCTTAGAAATGTGGTCCATCGAATCTCTGAGAATCTCGTGAGGTCATTATGGGGACTTCTAGGGCTCTTTGAAGAGTCACCGTAAACGTTTCTTCTCTGACCCAAACTTAGAGCCCCCTAGGAGCTACGCTTCAGAAATGCACGGAGGGTTCCGAGGCCTTTCCTCAAAGGTTTGGAAGATTGTAAGTCGATAACTTGTCAACTAGGTAGTTCCACCTCGAGAACTTCTTGGGAAGTATATCGGATGCTGACATGGGTAGTGTTGACGCAGTTCTTCGGCAACAGATAATTATATGAATAAAGAGACGGATTAGTGCTAAATGATGAACCGTAATATGGGAATAATCTCAAAGGGAGGTTGTAACTCGTTTACTCTTTTTTTAGGTGGTTCGAAGGCTAAAATCCCTCTAGTCCACCATTCAATATTATTGATATATCTCTGATATTCCCTATAAGGTATTTCTTTACAAATTAGAAGCCAACCCTTTGCAATGCCCAGGGTCTCCATATTTATAGGGAGAGGACACCTGAGTGTTGGCAAAGGGGGCCATCCCGTGACCTTCTTACCCATCATGTCACTTCTATGACATTCATGATTAATTCCTAAAACCTGACAATGAAGTGTGGTCTAATCAATAGGTAATGGGGATAATGGGCCGCATGCCCCAAACCAGTCGTGGGGTGCCTGAACACGCACGTTTATGCTGCGTGTCCGAGAATTCAGGAATGGAGTAGACACGTGATGTCTGATATGCGCACGTTTACATTGCGTGGTTGACTTTATAAAGGGTCGGAGGTGTCAGCTCCAGCTCGTACCTCGAGCTTGATGAAGTCCCAGCTCGTGGTGTCCACACTGCTGACCCGATGCCTTTGAGTATTCTTACTAAAATTTTTGCTAGCTTGAGCTAAAGAGGTAGAGACTCGTAACAGCAGCTCCGGGTAGGTGGCTTCCACGTGGCTGATAGGGTTATGCCCTTTTCCAGCTCGCCAATAACCCGTGGATATTTAGGGCGTACAGGTAGTAGGGCGAAAAATGCATGGAACAAGCACTATTAGTGGCACTAGCCATAGTCAAATGTTCCAAATAGTATACCTATTCACCTAATTAATTAATGGTTACAAACAGATTAGGCTGGAGGTTGCAATTTTTGGGTACAATTGATGTGTTTTCCTCATTATTAGGGCTCCTGAGTAACGAAGTGGGTGTTTACTCAAAAATGGCTTATGACGACGTGGCAAGAATTTCTCACACATGGTTGGCACGGGGCAGCGTTAAAGTGAAAAGGTGTTGTTGGACTATACACCAGCTCCTTCTTGCTTCATCAGATCTCGCGATTAGATGCGACCAGCTTGGTCGCGTACTTTGGTTTATTTCCTTTAAAGACATGTAATCTTGTAATAACTGCATTTATTATTTCCTCTTTGTTGCCTTCATACACTGATATTAAGGATAATTAAGGCTGAATGGTTCAGGTAACCCCCTTCAGCCTATAAATATGAATGAGAGGGCTCAAGGAAGGGACTTCTGAACCTTTTTTTTTAGTAATGATAGAAAGAACGTAAGTGTGATTATCCACCATTTTGTTGTAATTCTCCTAAGGCTTTTGAAACTCAAGAACCCTAGTTCTTTGATCACAGCATTGAGATTCAACATCAATAATAACACTAAGTGGAGGTAGGTTGTTAGCTCGGAGGTTGCAAATAGTGACTATAAATGCTATTGTTCTCTTCATTACAAGGGATGTTGAGTGAGTAAATGAGATATTGGAGATGTTAGTATTATAAGTAATACTAGACATAGTCAAAATCTTTAAAATTGTGAGAAATTTGCTTGGAAGTTGCAAAATGTGAGTACAGCTGATGTGATTTCCAAATTAGTAGGCCTTTTGTAACATCCCAAATTTGCTAATCAAGCTTAGTGCCTTCAGTAGTGTTTCAGGGGGGCATAAACGGATATTATGTGCATGTTTATGATTATATGCATAATTACATGAATTATATTATGATATGACTGTTTATGCTTGTTTAAGTGTATTAAATATATTTGTGGGCCCGCTTCTTATTAGAATGGCATTTAGAAGACAAAAACATGATTTTTACATGGTTGGGGCGTTAATGAGCCTTAGTCCACGAGTCAGTTGTATTAGAACTTCGACAGTCTCTTACAATGGAGTTTTTCTCCATGTTTTGGCAAAGTAACTGTATACAAGTCGAAGAGAGACCCTTTCCCTAGTGCTCTATCGCCTGAATTTATAGGCTCATAGGAACACTGGGTCTGGGCCGGGCATGACCTGAGGCCATCAAAGGCGTGGATACTCTTGGCTTCTCTGGCGAAAGCCCAATACAAAGGATGAAAATACATAGGTCGAAGAATCATTAAGGCCCAATGGGGCGACCCATGGACTATATTTCGCTCGACAAAATAGTGCTTTTGGTCTGGGCACTCTAAGTTACGAGGGAGATTCAGGGGAGAAAGCCAGTCAGTGTACTGGCAGTGCAGGTCTAAACTAGCGGCGTGCAATCCCAAGGTGGCCTTTTCCGCAGGTGAAAAGTGGGACAACCCCCACGAGTCGTGGGGCAGCTTCAGGGTCATGGATGCTTTTTCTTGCCAACCTGGAGGACATGACCTGGGTTCATTTACCTTTGTCCCTCTTCGTTTACCATAGGCCCGGACCGGTTACCAGGCTCCGGGATTGTTTTGCGTATACCGCGACCGTATCCCCAACTGGCCATACGTCTCCCGGGTGACTATCATGGATCATCTTCCTGGACACCATCCGGGTCCGGAACCACACTTGGGTCGTCGTCCTTGGTTACTCCCGTACTAAGCAGGCCTGGGCTGGGCCCATATCCAATCGCCCAGACCATGGGCCTGGACCATCGTCCTGGGCCCACGACAGGAAATGGGGATAACAGGGACATATCCAATTTTATTAATCTACAGTACTTATGTCATGTTCATTAATTAATAGTTTTAATTTTATTAAATTATTTAATTGCTCATAAAAATTGTGATGATTTTAGTTACATTTAATAATACTTCACATAATATTAAATAGTATTAAATAAATAATATAATAATAAAGATAAGTTATTTCGGTTAACTTTTGGTGGAATGGTTGGAGATGGAAAGTCAATATTACTTTTGTCTTTTAGCTATCACCCATCCCAATTTCACGCTTTCCAATTCGGTCAAATTTTACAACTTCAATACTCAACTACTCAACATAAATGTGTGATTATGACAACGGTGGATGTAGTTTTTTTATGACACCTAATTTATCTCTACATTTATGACACTTTTCAAAATTATTAAAATATATCAAAATAATTTTGATGAAATATTTTATTTTTTCAAATTACGATATAAGAAGCAACAATAGTTGCCTCAACACAACTCAAGTATAAAGCACAAACTTCTTAGAATAACCCATTACTAGAGAAAACTCAGAATTGACAGGATATGAACAGGCGCAACGGAAAGGAAATCGTGGGAGAGTCGAGCGCAGCTTCGACCGATGGAACGAATCAGCGAAGTGGTAGGGACGAGTATATGCACCCGATGGTCAGTACTCGTTGTGATGCTTGCACAAGATTGTATGGAAATATGGTTCTTCAGTCCACTCTTCATGAGCAGATTGAGCATGTTTTCGGACAAATAATGGCAAAATATGCAGCGGCAGAAAAGGAAATGGAAGATTTGAAGAGTGCTATATCGAAACAAGAGTTAAAACAACAGAGACTTGGGCGCAGCGTGAACACTCTGAACAACGTTCTACGAAAGTGATGGCAAAGGGGAGATATATATCATACTATGATTATGTTCTTTACGATATTTTTAGTTTTTAATTTCTGTGGTTTGTAGACTTTTGGTATTTTAAGTGTGAACTTTTTCTATTATGTGTTATGGTGAGCGCCTCTACCATTTTAAGTACATTGTTTTTCGATTTTAAGTAATCATTCCAGTGCCAAATATATATTTAGTACTTTACATGCAAAACTAATCATCCCAAAATCTTGAAAAATTCAATTCATATTAATGTTGAAGTATCTCCTCCTTATATGGTCCGAACACATCCTTACACTACATTTAATTGTCGTGTGTGCATGAGGTTTAATCTTATTATTATATATGTCATGACTTGACAAGACCATGGGGAGTTTTTGGGAGCATGGTAAGGACTTTGCCTATAAATACAAAAGGCCTACATTTACTTTTCAACCACAATCATCCATCCAAACATTCAACCATTCTTATTACTTCTTTTGATAGTTATTTCCTAACGTTCATCTATGGACACCAACAACCAATGCAACCAGAACTGCCCTGATGTTCCCCATTGCCATGGGTATGCTGATGCTGAAAGATGTGTTTGCGGGGCCGTGCAAGAAGTGGAGTTTGCTTATGATCAACTGCAATTGAAGCACGAAGAAATTGAAGTTGCGGTCAATCAACTTAATGGCCAGCTCAACGAGATGCAACGTGTTTTTGACTTGGTAAAAGATCGTGTATATTCTCTAGAGAGGTTGGTGGAGGATATGGGGAGAGATATTATCACCCTAAACCAACTAATCAGCCAACTTTAGTGGCTCATCTAGTAATATTTATTAATATATTTTTGTTGTTGTTTGAGAAATGAACTACATATTTCAGAATATATTTTTCAATTCCTTCTCTTTCTTTAGAATATTATTGTCATTTGTTAAGCAATGGTTTATTCCTAATGGAATCTTTGTTCTCTATTAAATGTTTGTTATGTCGTATTTATATTAAAATATTACCCTAGATTAGCAATGAATGTGTCCTGTTGAAAAAAAATTAAACAAGTCATGAAAAAACAATCACAAAGGCAAGATGATTTCATGGGTTTTGCAAAATAAATATATTAATATTATGTTTTATTGTTTTCGAAATCAAGTTAGAAAATCTATTTACTGTTAAAATGATTTACTAAAATTTGTGATTTTTTTACAATATTATAAACGTGGACCATAAATTATGTGTAATTTTTCACTCGTTTCCAACTTCTTCCCAACAACATTGTAAAAAAATAAATTATTTTAATTCTTGTTTGAACTTCACGGAAATGACTCATAGGTAATTATTTTTTAACTTGTTATTATGATTTTGACAATTCACAACTCACATGGGTAAGTACTATGTAAAGAACGCCCTAGACTAATACTTACAAAACATTCGCATAACATGATTTATAAAAGAATACCATCCATTATTAAAGTCTCAGGGGGACTTATTTAAAATCATGCAAGTTGGCGCCATAAGTTTAAAATAAAACATAGGTTTTTATGCAAAGTTCAAAGAAAAACCAAATAATTTAAATACAGAGTCCCACTAATAATTTTAGGAAAGTCTCTTAAAAACAAAACATAATTTAAATGGCGTTCTACGTTGATCGTTTTATCGTCCATAAGATTGCCCCACGCCATACACCCCATGATGAAAGAACTCCTCATGTCACCACGCGTGCCATAGAGAAAAACCTATTTGCTACCTGGAAGGAAAAGTAAGGGGGGTGAGCTAAAAGCCCAGTAAGGAAGTACAAACAAATAAGCAAGTAAGAAAACAACAAACAACCAAACACTAACGTTCATCTAACACATCATGGTATATCATAACATAATCGTAACATTTCATCACATCATAACATAAACGTAACGTTTCATCATATCATAACATAAATGTGACATATCATCATATCATAACATAAATGTGACATATCATCATATCATAACATAAATGTGACATATCATCATATCATAACATAAATGTGACATATCATCATATCACAAACATACAGCATACATGATGAGCATGGAACGCTAGTTGTCCATGTCACCCTATGAGGTAAACAGGAGATCACTGGTCCTTGAATAACCTCGGCGCGTCCGCCCTAGGAGTCACGTCTCAATGTCCTTAGTAACTCGTTCGATGTATCTGACATCGAAATCTGTTTGATGTATCTAACATCGTATTCTGTTTGATGTATCTAACATCCATACACATATCACATTCAACAGATCATCACGTTAAGGCATTCATAATTTCATAACAGTTCATTCATATAACAGCCTTACCATTCATAGCATAAAATCATAAAATCTATCTAACTTCCTTACCTCAGGTCCAAGCTAAGAATTTCACAATCTTTCAACGAGCCTATATCATAATCAAAATAATGTTTCTTAGGTTCATAAAATTACTATTTTGCCCTTCCATACAACTCATGTGTGCATGGGCCATGCACTCATGATAACAGTTACACTAAACATGCAATTATCGCCAAAAAGAATAATGCTCGTTCTTCCCATTTTACTAACATGATTGTTTTATAAAAATCACATAGTTGAATAATAATCATGATTTTGGACGTAAAAGTTGATTTGCATGTAACATGCATACGTGGGAACATTGCGTAATAAAGACATTTTCAAAAACGATAATTCTACATTTCTTTTATTATTTTAAAATCAATAGACATATTACATGCTTTATTTTCTTAAAACTTCTAAGTTGATTAAATTTCTCAAAAACTTTATTTTATTTTAGCTCAAAATAAAATATGTGACATTTTCATTAAATAAATATTAATTTACCAAGAATTACCCAACAAGCTTGGATTTAATTAAAATACCTATTTTAATATGTTTCTTTAGAAAAATATATTTTATCATTGTGTTACAAAAATGATGTGAAAAATATATTTTAAGTGTGGAATAATACATTTTGATTTAAATTACTTAAGACTTAGTTTTTAAGTAGCAAAAATCCATATGTGACAATTTAATAACAATTGTTAACCTTTTTAAAACAACTTTCAGCCACCAATTATTTTATTCAAAAATCACAAATAAATAGAGTCTAAATATTTTTCTTAATCAAAATAAATGAAAAATCATTACTTATCAAAATATGCATTCATACCATTAAAAATATCATTTTTCAATATTACCATAACTTAGAAAAAATAATTTATTCCAAAAATTAATCAAATTCATTTTTAGTGAAACTTACTTCATATTTTATTACAAAATTCCAGCAACTATTATTATCATTAAAAATCACCATATTCAAGTTTATAAACCCATATTTTCCCAAAATTCAATAAAAATTCTGTAGGAAATTAATTGAGTAAAATATCATAACATGAGACTTAAAATCCTCTTTTAATTTCATAAAAATTAACATATTCATCAAGAACATTATTTATGCATGCAACTCATCTTTTTATCAACTTTTACCCAATTATTTACAAAAAAAAAAACAGTAAGCTTAATTCTTTATAAAACTCAACTTTTGTCTCAAAAATTACATAAAATCATACATGCTTAAAATCTCATTATACTCTTATAATATGCATGATTCTAATATCACTAACATATTCACATGAATCCTTTTAAAAACCATTTGTTGCAATTCCATGAAAACCAACAAAACACTATCAATAAAAATAACATATAGTAATTTATAAGCACCATATTCACATATGCCTTATATTAACCTAACATGTTTCTATCATTATTTTCATGCATCTTATAATTTAATCATTCAAAATATAACATGCATCTATCAAAATTTCATGGATCAAAATATCAAGATTGCCAATTATCCTCTTACCCATATAACATAGGTCCTAAAACATGGATCTAATATATTGTAAATCACACAACATCACACAAAATATCAAGAACACCCTTGGGTAAGCCTAGGCCGAAATCACCATACATGCACTCATAGATTATCACAACTTTTATGCATAGCAAAATCAACATCACAACCCTTTTTAACACAAATCATACTCTCACAATATACAAATCCTATACACCAATCCTACCAAAATCAACCATTAGCATCATTAACAAAACCTCATAGACAACCCACCAAAAACAAATATAAGGGCTAAGAAAAGGCCATTACCTCTCTTGATTGTAAAATCAAGAACACAAAAGATCAATACCCAAACTCCACACCCTTGTTCAAGCCTAGGATTTTTATTGGAAAACCACCATGAGGAGAAGGAAGAACCCAAACACACAAAAAAAAAAACACAAATCAATATCATATTATCAAATAAAGAGATTATGCAAAAGAGAAAACAAGAAGACATACTCTAGGAAGGCCTCCTCCTCACCTTCTCCTTCCTTCTTCCTTTCTTTCTTTCTTCCTCTCTCTCTCTCTCTCTCTACACGCCACTCTCTCTCTCTCTCTCTAGGTCACGGCAGCCACACACAAGAGCAATGGCTCTTCTCTCCTTTCATAACCCTTTTATCAAAAATCCTCCCATAAAGTCTCCCCTAACACAATAAGGTAAGTTTCCATTTCCCATTTATTTTCTCTTAATTCCTCTTTATTTTAAAAAGATATAAAGGAACAAAATGATCATGCCTATCCCCAAAATAATTATGGTCTTCAATTTTTGATTTTTATCATTTTAAGGAAATCCTTCCTTTCCCACTAGGTCACACGCCCAAACACCCTATTTCCCTTTTCTTTTCCTTTTTTTGTTTATAAATAAATTAACCCAATAAAATCTAAAATAAGGAAACATAAAATGTGTAGAAAATCTACACATGTGCACCATGCTACCATGCACTAGCACACACTAAATCACTAGGGTGCATTACTATCTATCATGCACCTTAGTGCATTCCACCATAGCTCACATAATTACCTCATTTGTCACACTTAATTAAAATGTAACACTAATAGTAAAATAACATGTTACACAATTATTCACTTATTAAAATTAATTAACCAAACAATTCTAACAATTTAATAAAATAATAAACAATCAAATAAAACAAATAATCAACCAAATAAAATAACAACACTTAAATAAAACAATTCATCACAATTAACATTTAAATCAAATAAATCACAAAATTTAAATAATCTAATTTTTTTTTTTGGTGCACTACATACTACAACGTGTAAGTACTTTTTATGGTTGGAATGAAACAAATAGTATATAATTAAATTGATCTTCATGAGATAGAAGAGGACAAATAATATTACGTGCATGCGAGGATGACACCATTGTACAACTTAAATAGTATAGAATGTTACTTATATTTATCATAGATGAGGACAAACACAAATATCAAGACAAACATATAATATCATAATAATAGTACAAAATCTTGGGAATGATAGTCTTTGTTAATAGATAAGAAATAAATTTTCATATAAATAGTGGAACCGAATGACCATAGACTTTTGCAATATTGCACGTGGGGGGATTTCAAGAATTATCTTTCATTTTCCATGATCACTAGTTGGTGGATCGATTTTTATTTAAAATGATGGGAATGCTATGAATAGTATTATAGGAAAAATAATTAAACAAGGTTTGAGATTATTGAAAAAAAATGCATTGATATTAATTTATCTATTTTTGTAATATTATGCTATTCCTTGTTTGACAGCATAAAATAAGTTAATTATTTATCAAATATACTAATTTTGATCATTGGGGAGGAGTGAACTTTATAGAACATGACATGGACAATAGTAGATAATAGTACCTTTGACTCAGAGAAAAAGACAAGGAAGACAATTCAATTAAACAGTAGAGACGATTGACCATTTACTGTTTAAATAGTGCTAGCGATTGACCACTTACTATTAAAATAGTGCACTTGAATGACAACTGTACTTTTGTAATAGTGGACATGAATGACCTATCAATCACGTGTGAAAAGAGGAGAGAAATAAGCATGGGCAACAATTAAATAAATATCCAATATTTTTTTATAGATTACGAGAATGTTTTATATTATCAATGATAACACTTTTTAGATATAACAAAAAATGTTACAATATATGAAACAATAGCATTGGAACTCACTTAGTCGGTAAAAGTCCAAAATTGGAAGTTGGCTTTTTCTACACAGGATGTTAAGTGTTTAACTCTAAATAATTTTATTTTCTGGTGTTATATTAATAATAGCCTATATTTTAGTGTAATATCCAAGTAGCTCGGTTACTTAATTGTTTGCTATTTAGTTATGACATGTTCATTAATAATGTTAATTTAAAATAATACTTTTAGTTGTGGTATTATTTTAATTAATTTTAGAAAAAAGTGAGATGATTGCATAAATTACCATAGAACTAGGTTATCAAAAAAATTGGTATTTGTCTGAAGTTTAGAAAATACTCTATTTAATTATTTAAGTTCCTTGAGTTTAAATATAGTTGTTAATATCTATTATAGATAAATTAAGGATAATTAAATTAAAATCTAGTTAATGGACTATATACATATACGTCGACTAAAATAGGAATACGTTGATTGTTTTTCTTATGTTCAAAGAAGTTGGTGGTATTTAGTATTTCAGTTAATTAATAGTGGAATATATATATATATATGTATATTTTCTTTGATATTCATAATTCAATTTGAATTGAGTTATTTGGAGCTAGTCTAAATAGTTAGATGGTTGAGAGATTCTAGGTAGATTTGTTAAGATATTTAGAATTTTGAAATATGAATTAATGGTTTATATTATTTTGGTGAGAATGTGTTATGGGGAATCACGTGCATGTAGTAATAATAATAATAAGATAATTGTAAAAGAAGTTGTTGGCATAGATAATTATTGGTATTGAAAAAAAAATATATTATTTTACTATTATGAAGAGGAGATTTCGGTTGGCTTTATTGAAGTAAAACAAAATAGTTAATAGATATTTTTATGGTTTCAAAATTGAATAAAAGTGGTTAGTGTTTAGGTATATATATATATATAGGCTTTATTAGAAGTGAGTCAAATATTAAGAAAGAGAAGCTGGAATATTAAATAAGGAGAAGAGAAAACGGGGATAGTTAGTCGTAGACCTTTCCAATTTTCTTTGGAATCTCAAATTTAAGGTAAGGTTGTCTTACATTTTGATTGGTGGTTTAAATAATTTTCTTAGGAAGGTACTGATGAGATTTATTTATTTTAGGGCCCTAGCTTTGCGATCTCTCACGTACATTCTTAATCTTTGAGGTAAGGAAAATTAGATAGTTTAGTTTTATGATATTATTTATGTTTGTATGACCTAACATTTCAGGTACAATAAAGGGGTAAGTATGTATGGACCTAAGGTGTCCAATGATGTATGACGGACTATGTCCGGTAGGCTCGGTTGCCAAAACTTTATGACGGACCTATGTCCGGTGTATGACGGAATTTTGTTCGGGGCTTAATTGCCACCCCTGTATAAGCACTTATCTTTTTATTAAATCTGATTTGTTATTTTTTTTTTAGCTATGATTATGATATATGACCTATAGTTATGATTATGAGTTATGACCTATGATGTATGATCTATGACCTATGACTTATGACTTAGAGTATGACCAATGATTTATAGATTATGATTTAGAATTATGTCATATGATATGATATGATCTAGATGTTTGTGTTTGAATGACTATGGTGAATATATGTTATGTTTGATTATGTGACTAACCCTTGTTTGTATTTTCCTTACTGGGCTTAGAAGCTCACTCCTTATGATGTTGTTATTTCAGGAAATTAAAGATAGAAAGGTCGGTGGCGAGTGGGACCTAAGAGCTTCGTGATGTATTCGTTGGGGACCATATAGTCGAGCAAGATCGAGCGGGCCAAATTATTTACTTATTAAAAATTTTATTTGAAAGTTTGTTTTATTTAAATGTTGCTCATTTTTATGTTAAAGACAAGTATTTTATTTTTTTATAAAACCATGTATCCATGTATTTATTTTTAAGCTTTTATTAAATAAAAGAGCAATATTTACGATTATGACCCAACGCTGTGTTCTCGGTAATCTATGAGAAATTAGGGCATTACATTTATCCATGCTATACGTGAAATAGGATGAATATATTATTAATTTTATTTAATTTTTATACGTGTAACGTGATTGATCTCAGATTTGGTTTCTGCAATTTGTGGTTATAGTTGACCACTTCATGTCAAATCTTTTGTTTTTTTTCTTGTTTTTCCACCTTTTTTTTTTGGTATATTAAATTAACAATTGCTAATTTTGTTTCTAACCATTATATATGCATGTACTAAATCCCATGACTTTGTTTTTCCAGCTTATGATTAATACCACACGTATATTTTAAAAACCTATTAGAAGTTTATATTAAATTTGAGTAATTGAATGGATCACATTTAATAGAATTAAGCCTAACCGATCAAATTCAATTATTCATTGAATATTAGATTTTTACAATTTGTGGTTATATAAGACATTTTAATTGTTCAAACACATGTATTGATTACTAAAACTTGACTTTTTTTTAATATTTCGATTTTTGAGTATTTTTTATGTTACAATATATGAAACAATGGCATTGAAACTCATTTAATAATTTGAGTTAGTTTTAAAATTATTTGAATGACTATAATGTAAAATATAACTTCATTCAAACAAAAATAAAATAAACAATAATAGTCAGGTAATATTTTAATTGAGTTATTCAATAATCTTTTAATTTTTATATTTGTTTATTGTGTAATTGACTTCATTATTTATATTATTTTTCTAATATAAAAATAAGTAATAATTTTAAATTTTTACTTTTGTGGAGAAAATAGATTTCTAATAGTTGGATTATTTTGAAAAAAAAAAACTATTTTGGATTATGTTTTATAAAAAAAGCAGGTCAATTAGGTTGGATTTTGTTTTATTAAACCAACAATCGGATTATATATAAAAAAAACCTACATTTTTTATAAAAAATAAATTATTCGGATTTTTTGGTAATAGTTAGCAAGATATGATATGATAAGATAAATGTAACACAATCTTAGTAATAAATGGTAATAAAAGACAAGTAAGACTATTTTTGTAAATAGTGCACACGAATGACCGTTTACTATTGACATAGTGCACATGAATGACCACTGTACTATTGGAATAGTGGACATGAATGACCGTTCAATTGGGGATATAATATTTTATTTAACACGAATGAAAATTCACTGTTGAAATAGTGCACTTGAATGACCACTTTACTATTGGAATAGTGGACATGAATGACCCTTTCAATTGTGGAGATAATATATTATTTAGGTTTTGGCACTATGAAAAGTGCACAGGAAAAACCATGGCCAACCATTAAATAAATATCGAATTTTTTTTTTATAGATCACGAGTATATATATATATCAATGACAACACTTTTTAGTTATAACAAAAAATGATACAATATATGAAACAATGCCATTGGAACTCATTTAATAATTTGAGTTAGTTTTGATATTATTTGAATGACTATAATGTAAAACATAACTTAATTAAAACAAAAATAAAATAAACGATAATAGTCAGGTAATATTTTAATTGAGTTATTCAATCATCTTTTACTCTTTATATTTGTTTATTATGTAATTGACTTCATTATTTATATAACTTTTCTAATATAAAAATAAGTAATAATTTAAAATTTTTACTTTTGTGGAGAAAATTGATTTGTAATAGTTGGGTTATTTTGAAAAAAAACTAGTTTGGATTATGTTTTATAAAAAAAAACCAGGTCAATTAGGTTGGATTTTGTTTTATTAAACCAACCTTGGGATTATATATAAAAAAACCTACATTTTTTTTTTATAAAAAATAAATTAATCGGATTGTTTTAGTAATAGTTAGCAAGATATGATATGAAAAGACAAGTAAGACTACTTTTGTAAATTGTGCATACGAATGACCGTTTACTATTGAACTAGTGCTCGTGAATGACCACTGTACTATTGGAATAGTGGACATGAATGATCGTTCAATTGGGGACATAATATATTATTTAACACGAATGACCATTTACTATTGAAATAGTGCACGTGAATGACCACTTTACTATTGAAATAGTGGACATGAATGACCCTTCAATTGTGGAGATAATATATTATTTAGGTTTTGGCACTCAAGTGCACAGGAATAACCATGCCCAACCATTAAATAAATATCCAAACTTTTTTTTTATAGATTACGAGTATATATATATATGAATGATAACACTTTTTAGTTATAACAAAAAATGTTACAATATATGAAACAATAGTAATCCTTTAATATTTTCAATTAGTTATAATTTCATGTACATATGTTCATAAAGTAAAACAGACTTAATTCAAACAAAAATAAAATAAACAATAATATTCAGGTAATATTTTTATTGAGTTATTAAATAATCTTCCACTCTTTATATGTGCTTACTATCTAATTGGTTTGATTATTAAATTACTTATGTAATGAATCATAAGTAATAATTTAAAATTTATAGTTAGAATGGAACCAAATTTATTTATAATTACTTTTAATGTGTTCAAGCTATAGAATACAATAGTAATAATACAATAAAATGTATATTAAAAATTGGAAGGTTGAACACGATTTGGAAAATTTTCCACAATGTGATGTCATGTCAACTTATGGTCAGAAACTATTCAATGTTTTGACATGTTGATACTCACAAACAAACAAAATACTCGTGCATTGTATTCTATTATTGTTGTCTATTTGGGTATAAGTTTTATTCATATTTCTTAAAGCACACCTATTTAAAAGGCATTTCATTTAATTCTACTTGAAAGAATACAGTCCAAAAAATATAAACTTATTGGAAACATTCATAGACCCAACACACTAAAAAACAAAGTGTAACACAATGTCTTCCGAAGAATTCGGTACACCAAAAAGTGCTTCTCCCATGGTTTTCGAGACTCCTGGTTCGTCAAGGAAAAAGGGTTCATCAATTTCGAGTCGACACAAGTTAGCTCATAAAGTTGTCAAGTGTAGGAGATGCCCCATTTTGGAAGATGAGTTGGAGGAGGAGATGCGACTAAGGAGAAAGGCTAACCGACAATGTGTTGAAGCTAGGGACCTTTTGTTTGAATTGAGTGAAATAATATTCAAGCTATTGAAGACTTCCAGCTTGGTAAGAGAGCAGACGAGGAGTGTTGATGAAGTTGTTGAGAAGATTGCAGACCTACTAAATAACCCATCATCCTTGGTGGAGAGTATTACTCCTGTAGATTGAATTCCTGCTTTGAAATCCTGCCACAAACTCGACAAGCCCTTTTGAGAGTACGGAAAATTTATTAGTAACCTCCTCTCCGTAACAATTCACCTGCAATATTTTGTATTAGTTCTCCTACCATGTGTTGTTATTAAGTTAGAACAATGTGTCAAGTTACATGTAAACTTGTCTTACTATAAGTTGGACCAGTTATTCTAACAAATTGGTTAAGTTTTAATTAATTAGCAGCTTGCTTCATCATGAACGTCACATGACTTGTATGGGTTTCGTAGTTAAAATTATAAGTTATTGAAAGTGAAGATAATTGGTGTATATTTTTAATTGTGTCTTTCATTGCTTGAGTTCTTAATTTGGGTCAATAAAAAATTTTCAACAACGAAAATATAATTTATATTAAAATACTAGTAAAAATAGACACAATTAATATTATTTTTTGTCCATACTATCAACATACCATAAATGTCCCAACTTAGGACAATTCTGGCTAAATAAGGGCTATGAATTAGTTTTTACCCAACGAAAAGTAATGTAAAACTTACTTTGTGGCTAAATGTAGAACACCTACTTTTTGGTTTTATAAATGAAGTTGGTTATGAATAGTTATATATGTACTAATTCGACTAGTCTAGATTGGAGGAAAGCTTTGAATTGAATTGTAGGAAAAATGTTCAAAATTAAATATGCCAGTGACATAACTAGTTGGGAGATGTGACCACACACGAATATGTTGCACATTTGTTAAATGTTACAAGACCTATAGTATTTTACAAATGGTCAATTTAGAATATATAAGTGAAATGTTATGTACTAAATTAAAAATAGAATTGTGGGTTTTCTTTTATATGTTTTAAGACCATGAAATAATTATTTATTAACTAATTTTTTTAGTGAAAATATAATGTTTTAGAGGAAATTAATTTGTATTATAAATTATAATATTATTAACAGTATACCTGAAGTTCAAATAGTAATGATATAGTTGAATGATAGAGTAGAGGACCCATTACCTCAATAATTGTGGCATTGGGTCAAATTGTGAAAAGATTGACTTGTCCCATCAAATCAATCCACAAGGGTTCACATTACTATTTTATAAATACAATATTATAATATGATAAAAATGTGTTGTATTATCTTTTTATTTTTTTAAATAAAACAATATTTCATCATGTGTCATTTACGCGCACCACGAAATCCCACTGTCCAAAAAAATTTATTTATTATTTATAACATCAACGGTCACATTTTCCCAAGAAGAAAACGTGTTTTACCTTGTGCAGGGAATATTTCAGAGGTTTAGAATTTTTTTTGGGAAATTTGAAAGACTATATAAAAAACAATACCGTCCTCATATTGTCTCAATTTGTTTGAAATTGTTAGCCAAGAAAATTGAAAAATGAGGAGCCCAAATAACCCCTCTACTAATGATGAAATGTCTGTCTTCATAGGTGGAAGGGGTTCAGAGAGTTATTCTGGGTCCGACAATGGCGAGGATGAGTTTGATGATCGAATACTCTTGAATCCTTGTGAAAAATGCGGCTCGTCAATTGAGGGGATCAACAAATCCAACAACATTCGGCACAAAATCATCAAATTGGGAAAACAAGTGGTAGAAAAATATAATGCTGCAGCAAACGAGATGACCACCTTATCAGCCGCCATTCAGGAGATGGAGAGGAAGCTCGACGCACTCGCTCGTATTATAGAGGCTATCAATAATACACTGGAAGGGTGATACCTGTACTCAGGTAGTTCCACTTATGTTCCTTCAATTAGATGTCTTTCTACTTTAGTTTTTAATGTTCAAGCACCTTCGATGTTATGTTTGTAATTTTATTTTTAATTGTTGTATTGTAAACTGCTGTTATGTTTTTTTTAATTTAACGTGTGACATTCAAAATGCATAATGGTTTTTATTGATGTCTGATATTTATGTTATTTTGTTGAACATTGAATTGAAGGGAAATTAATCGATAAATGGGGCGAATAAGTTTTTCTGTTCTAAACGTAGAAAGTAAATTAATACCCATTTCTAAGGGTAGTGTGTTAATCATTGTCTAGATAGTTGTTTCAAACCTAAAACAAATATTAAACATAACCATAATCGCCTGAAGAATTTGACTATTAAACATGACCAAGACGAAAGTGGGTAGCAAAATGTTACATTTGAAGTGACCTTTCAGAAAAAATAAAATCATTGAATTTTTTAATAGATTTCTTATACTCGAAGTGACAATTCAAGGAGGATAGTTATATAATTATTTGTCCTTTATAGGTGGGGTCCGGCGTGGCGTCTTATAGTGTGCATTTTGACCTTTTTTTAATATATTTTTTTGTTGTGGGAGGGTACACGTGAATGAGTTGGGAAGGGAACCTGATAACTTTTATAACTTGATATTATATGTGTTTACTTAGAAATAAACTTGTTTGTAAATATGGACGAATTAAGATATTTTTAAATTCACACACTTTAAATTCACCTCTCTAAGAGCACTCCCAATGAGTGCTCTACTCTATCCTTTAAAATACCTCCTCAAAACACATTTTTTTCTATTTTACCTCTAAGTTTTACATTACACCATACATCAGATTCTCTATTTTTTTCTCTATATCATTTATATATTATTAATTTTAATTATTTTCTATCACTTTGAATAATATATCTATTTCTTACAATAATATTTATATATCTTTTAATACTTGCAATATTTATTTATGCATAATGTCAAATATAATAATATTTTATTTTCAATTAATCCAAATTTATAAAATAACCCAAAATATATTTTTCTTACAACATTTAAATATTTTATTTTTTATTGATTTCAAATATTTATCTAATTATTAATAATATTATTATATATCTTCATATTTACATTAATATTTATTTCAAATATTTATATAACTAAAGATATTGAAAGATTTTTTATACAAAAATATATGGTAGAGAGAAAATATATATATATATATATTAGAGTATATATATAAAAAAAGAAAAAAATAATTACAATTTAAATAAATTAATCATAACTAATTTTTGGTTGTGTTGCTAGTTTCAATTAATATAAAATAACTAAAGAAAGACATTTAAATAAAAAAAAATGGAAGTAGAGCTTGAAGGAGACAAGGAGAGAGAGAAAGTATGAGAAATTAATAAAAAAATAATTTAGAGTATGAACAGTATGTTATAAATGTAGTGTAGTACTGTAGCAAGGTTAAAACATTTATGTGATGGAGCTCTGTTTTTGACCGGTTCTCTATTGGGACTGCTCTAAATGGGTGTTGTATTATAAAGATGATTTGGAGGGGTAGACTACTTGTCAAAATATAAAATGTGATTATTTACAAGTATGAGTGGTCAAGTTTCAATGTATGCATGTCGTGTAATCAAAATGAGTTCACATGTGTTGGTAATAATTACAATGAGTTGACATGTGTTTTGATTTATTTTAATTTTCTAGAAAAGCATACCTACTCCAATACTTTTGTAATCTGCAATGTCACATTTCCTTCCCAAATGAGGTAAGGCCTATAAATGGAGCATTCATTAGCCATTTTCAACTCATATTTTCCAAGAGTCTAGAGAAATCTCTCAAACAAACGAAGAAGACAATTGTTTTAATATTCAACCAATGGACCATAATTGCACTGAAAATTTTCCAAACCAGCCACACTACCATGCCCTACCCGCCCCTTCCCATAACTGCCCTCTTTGTGGAGTATCTCAGCAAGTGGCCAAGCAATATGAGGAAGTTGTCATGGTCAATGATACAGTATCTGTCTTAGCAAGCACAGTCTCGGGCTACGATTTAGATATGGAGGCCCAATACAAAGATGTTAAGTTAATTGTGAAGAAGCTAGAGAAAAGGCTCCGTGACATGGAGACAAATATCCACACTTTGGTGGAATTATTGTCACAACTATTTAGGGGATGAACTAGACAATCATTCCTTCATTATGTTTAGTTGTTTTTATAATATGTTTTAGACTTTTAAATTGTAGATGTTTCAAGCTTTATTTATATTTTCTGAACTTTGTTTTTTTTTTGGGTTATTTTTATGTTTTGTTTAGTGGAATTTGAAGATTGTGGGAAAAATAAAAGTTGTTCTACATGAACTTATTTCTTATATAGTTAAAAAGTTACAGTGTTACAAAAATATTGTAATATATTAAATAACTACCACAATTAATGTTCACTTAACAAATAAGAAAATCATTCTTTCTATGAGGGTAGAAAGGTAATAATTTTGTTTATCATATTTTTATAATACAGTGATGTAGATTGTTGGAACAATGCAAGGGTAATTCACAATTATTTTAAAATATAATTGTGAGTTTGAACTTCAAAATTACTTCATGCCTTTTGGGTGATCTCACTAATTATACATGTGTAGAAAAATAGTCCCATTAAAAAAGTGCACATATAGACAATATAGCACGTATATCTGGTCAACTTTTGCATGAAAGACATGATATTTTAATATTTTTTCCTACATATTTATCGAAATTATTCCAGCCGAAATGGTTTAGACCATCATTTCCAAAATAATACTTCATAAGTGCTAGTGGGAAGTGTGTTAGAAGTAGTACCTCTCAAAACTCATAAACTTATTACCTTCATTCAACATGGCCTATAAAACAAAATTGAATGAATTTTGTCAAAAAAATCACTTACCATCTCCCTTGTACGTATGCACAAATCATGGGTCCACTAACAAAGCCATGTTTGCTGCCTCCGTCACAGTCTATGATGAAGCATTTCGTGTTCCCGCAACATTTAACACGAAGAAGGAAGCTATGAATGATGTAGCAAGGATTGCATATGGATTCCTCTCTGTTGAGAAAGCCAACTTTCAGCCTTCAGGATTTAATGGAGGTACTCAATTTTAAATATATAAAGGGTCAAATATATTTTTTCTTTAAACAATTATTACGTTTTTCATATTATTTACTTCTCAACCCTAATGTTTAAATCCCACTTTATTAAACTAAGGGTCATCATCAAGTTCCCATGGTAGTAGGTGTCCTTACACATCTTTTGAAAAAGATGTGTCGTGGAAAAATATCTTGCAAGAGCGTCTCCAAAAAATGAATTGGAGCTTGCCAAGATATTATACAAAAAAATCTGGCCCGGATCATTGTCCTACATTTATCTCACGTGTGAAGGTAGAAGGTAGAATATTTGAAGGAGTGGAAGAGTGCTCCAAAAAATTGGCTGAGAGGAGTGCTACCAAGGCAGTGTGCAATGCCTTGACTTGATTTTTTACTATTCCATATATAATTAGTTTTTAAGTACACAAAACTTTATTAATGTTATTCGAACAAGTACAATTTTAAGTTGGTGCTACACCCATTTTAAAAGTATGGTTATTATTAACTATATTTCAATATGTTTATAATGTTTGTACTATCCAGGTGGGTGACAATCACTATTGTAACTATTAGATAATTTTTAAAATATTAAATGCTATTTTTAACGGTACTGTAGTAGTTACTATTTACATATTTTGTTTCTTAATGCTATTTACTTCTTAACCTCATTTGTTGGTTATCCGTGTGATCCTACTATTTCACCTTTTTAGAATGTATGATAGTTCCATGAAGAAATCATATTAATGGACCTAAAAAAATTAAAATAATATTAAGAGTTTTGTATTGAATTTTTTTTTTTTTTGTGAAAAATTTCCATGTGTACATTGGACACTTCTTAAAATACCTAAACGATGATTAAACAAATTTTTTTTTGGGTTGTACCAGACACGATATGTGTACTTTTAAGGTGTACCAGTTGTGGGAAAGACATAAATTGTAACATTCCATAAAAGTATGACTTGTCCCATTTACATTGGTAGTGGCCCATTTATGTCTGTCGCCTACGCTAAAGTTGGGTGACGAGGTGGGGCCAATGACCCAAGACCACTGCGTATGCGTATGGTGGGATCCACTACCCCAGCACCTTCTCTTCTTCCTCTTCTGACTGGTTCTTGCTCTGCCTCCGGTCTCACTCACAATCACAATCCCAATCCCACTATAGAAAAATAAAATCATGGCCCCACCAAATCGGCTTAGCTCATTCAAGGGGCAACACCTCCTTCCTTCTCATTGGTCCTTGCAACAGGTTACAAATAAGATTGCATAAACTTCTAAATTATAGTTAAACATTTATATAATTGTTAATTTCAACCATAATACCCGAAAAAAATAATTAGTGATTGAATATATAATTAAGCATAAATATTTAATAACTCTTTGGCAATAAATATATCATTTAATTTATTGAAAATGTGACTAAAAATCATTTTTTTAAAATTAGAATATATCAAAATTTTAGCCGTTATAAAATAATTTTTAATTATTAGTAGTGAATAATAAGGACAATAGAAAATAATTTTTTTTATTAAAACTTGTTATGAATGTATCTAAAAATAAAATGTTAATTCAGATTGTCATGTCAATGAATGAGGACAAAATCTTTTAGTTTGGTGGTTCTTATATTTGGTGGGTCCACGGAATTCAATGTCCAATGGACTGTCATGCCACCTAATTTACTATTGAAACTATTAGCAGAATAGTATGTGAACAGTACTTCCCATGCCGTGGCCTTACATTTTCAGGGTCCACTTAATTTAATGTGGCATGGCATAGACACATTTTACTATTGAAAGTATGGGTCAAATAGTATGTGAATAATACTTGGTGACTAATAAAAATCAGACTACACGAAATGAACACCTATATAATGGATGGTTGGTATAGTGCATTAATTGGTTAGAGATTTATGTATAAACCACCAAGAAGACAACTTTTCCCCCTGAAATTAATTATGTCGTCTGGAGAATGTGGTACTCCAAACAGTGCATGCCCGATGCATTGCGGGAGCCCGGGATCGTCAAGGATGAAGGCTTCATCAATCTCGACTAAATCCAAACGTGTTTCTGTTAAGTGTGTTAACTGTTCTAATTGCACTACTCTTAAGGATAAGTTGTATGAAGAGAGGAGGATGAGGAATAAGGCCTATAGACTTTCTAAGGAAGCAAGAGACCTCCTGCTTGATTTGTCAGATTTGATCTACAAATTAACAAAGACAACCAATCTTGCAAATGAGCACATGAAAGGTATTGAAACAGTGGTCGATAATATGAACAATCAATTGAGTATGGCCGCATGTTTGAACTTGGACAATGTTGATTGATTCGACAACTATTACCAGACAATGAAGCCCACATCAACCCATTTTCACTATGTTAAGTATTTTTAATTTGTATTTGTTGGAGTCTTAACTCAGATAACCTTACTTGGTCTCTTAGGTTATTTAGTGTTTCAATATGTTGTGGTTGAATTAAAAATACCATGTAGTATGGATATTAAATGATTGTATGTACTTGTACGAAAATGTCATTATGACAAACTTTTTGGTGATGTGGTTAGTTTCTAGATTTTAGTAAATGTTGACTATTTTACATTATAAAATATGTTGAATGGATTTATTGTTTTAACTATTGTAAGTCACAAGAAACCACTAGTCGACAACACAAAGTTTACAAATTAAATCAAGTAACAACCAAAATTAGAGGATAAACATACATGGCAAAATAAGGGTCAATTGTTTAATAAAATATTTTCATT
Organism: Humulus lupulus; assembly: GCF_963169125.1. Classification (NCBI taxonomy): domain Eukaryota; kingdom Viridiplantae; phylum Streptophyta; class Magnoliopsida; order Rosales; family Cannabaceae; genus Humulus; species Humulus lupulus. The sequence goes on along the minus strand of NC_084797.1, from coordinate 105,945,380 downwards.
AAAAACATATATTTCAGGTGGCCCAAAACATCAACTGGGCCTCGTTAAAAAAGGTGTACACTTTATTCAACATTAAATGTCCCAATAAATATGTCTACCTAATAACTTTCTTGGATAAAAACCTGTATCCCCCAACTTTAAAATTTAACCAACAACACATTTTGTGTTCACAATTGAATAGAATATAACAAAATCTGGAGGATATGCCAAGTTCACCTTCAAAAGTTTCAGTGCACGAATCTCCTTGAACAAGGTGAGCATAATCTTTATTTTATTATCTTCAATCAAACTAAATTTATGTTGACACTATTTTAATTTGAGTATGTCTCCTATTTTATGTGGGAACCAAATAGGGGCTATAATTAAAGTAATAGAAACTGACCATATTTTTAAACATCAATTTCATGACTCAAAGTTTGTACACATGCACATATTTAACTTTCAAGGTTGTCATAAACAATCACTTAGTTTAGATGTCAAATTTTAATTTAGTTAAAAAAATCGTTTTATTATTAATTTAAATTCTTTTTTATTTTCAAAGGAAACTTGTCTTATGTCTATTAATGCCCACATTCCCTCATCATTAGAAATTCTTCCAATATATTGACTAGCTCATTTTATTGGGCCTATTGTTTAATCTCCTCAATATCAATGGAAGGCCCAAATAAATCTTACACTTGAAAATGTATTGGCCTTTATTATTTACGTTCACATTTCCTTTAATTTGGGTATGTCTCCCATTTTCTATGGGAACCAAATAAGGAAAAATTATAATAATAGGAATTTTCTTCTATTTTGAAAATCCAGTTTCACATTTATGCCATGTTTTTACACACCTTTGCAATATCAAGCTTTTCACCAATATCGACTGAGTTTACAGGTCAAATTGTATGTATAATGGGCTATGTAAAACATACAATAACTCTATTCATAATATATTGCCTAAAACTTGGCTTTTCTTTCCCAGATTTAACTTAAATATGGACGAGGTAGGAAGTTTGCAAGAAACATCAAATTGGGAAAATATACTACAATCTTTGGGGATTGAGAAACTCGCAAATGATATTGAGACGGAGGATGTCCAGGGAAAGGTCTTGGAGTCCCTTGAAGAGTGGGAGGATTTTTATTACACATACTCATTGTGGGTAGGCTTCAGTGTCCGCAGAGCAGATGTACGGAAAAAAAATGGGAACATCACCATGAGAAAATGGGTATGTTCAAAAGAAGGTTTCCGCAAACACATGGAAATTGACAAGGCCAGTGGGAGCAGACGAAAAACATCTATTACTAGGACTGGTTGCCAAGCTAGTTTTCGAGTCGTAATGATGGGCGATGAGGGTCCGTGGATTTGCAAGGAATTCCAACCTCTGCACAACCATGACAAGGCAGCATTAGATGAGTTACGATTTCTGAGATCAAACCGTTCTGTGTTAGAAACCCTAGTTGCTCAAGTGAGGTCAATGAACCAAGTTGGGATAAGAACTTCACACATCATCTCCCACTTGGCAATGCAGTCTGGTGGGTATGAAAGGATGCCTTGCCAGCTACGAGACATTTACAACAAGGTCGCCCATGTCAAAAGAAAAGAGAAAAGATGTACAGATTCAGATGGTGCTTTGGGATATTTGGATTGTCTGTCATTCAATGTCAATGTGACGTGGACAACAGATTGGGGAACCTATTCTGGGCGGACGGATATTCTCGACGGGATTTCGTCGCATTCGGTGAGGTTATTGGATTCGACACAACATATATGACAAACAAATATAATAAACCCCTGACAATTATTTTGGGCGTCAATCATCATTTCAAGACCTGCATATTTGGAATGGCACTGCTTAACTCCGAGGATGAGCAAACTTACTTTTGGTTGCTTGACAAATTTATTGAATGCCACAATCATGTAACACCAAAGGTTGTGGTGACAGATGGAGATGGAGCTATCAAAAATGCTGTCTTGAAGTACTTCCCAAATGTAACTCATCGGTTGTGTGTGTGGCACCTGTGTACCAACGCTTTGAAAATTTCAAAAGACCCCCGATTCTTACAAGGATTTCAAGATGTCATGTACAACTATTACACAATAGAGGAATTCTAGCAAAAATGGGGGGAATTAATACACAATTTTGACCTCCATTCTAGCCAATGGTGCACCAACACTTATCACAGTCGTCGTTCATGGGCAGAGACATACATAAGAGGGAAATTTGTCGCCGGAATGCGGACCAACCAAAGATGTGAATCCATGAATTCAAGTATTAAAAAATTCCGACATGCAAGTTATAGTCTCCGTGAATTCGTTACCTCGATTGACGTTGCTATGACAAAGTTGAGGCACGTCGAGAGAGAAGATAATTACAATAGTCGACACAGTAGTCCTCCAATACCAGGTCCCAAAAATGCTCTTAAGACGTACCATAAGCAGTGTGCCAAATTATACACTAGAAATATGTACTATAAAGTGGCTGATCAAATCAAAGCGGAACATGCGTACTTTGTCAACAATTGTGAAGACAACGGTGAATCATTCTCCTACAGTTTGTCAAAGTTCCAACACGAGGATAGAGTGTACAACGTTCATTACCACCCACAAGAGGAGACATTCACCTGTCACTGCTTGCTTTTTGAGACAGACGGCTATCCGTGTAGACATATTTGGGCCGTAATGAAATACCGTCATATGAAGATAGTACCACAGTCTCTCCTGCTGAAACGGTGGAGTAAGAATGCAAAAGCAGACCTCCCCCTCGAACTAAAGCAACACTCCACTCAAAAGCAATAGTTATTTGAAATGGCTAGGCAGGCATCCCTCGCTTTGGATACAAACTTGTTGAGCTATTACGCTTCCAAGTCTGAGCAATCTTACACCAAAGCGAAACAAGAAGTGGCAACACTAACTGCAATGTTCAAGGATGCAGTTCCATTGGAATCAAACACCGGTGACAACGACTCGGGACGATATCAAACCTATCAAGAAAATGAAAACATTACCAGGGACCCAACACCTTGTAGAACTAAAGGATCCGCCTATGCAAGAAAAAATAGGGACAATGTTACGATAGATATGTCGGATGGAGCCGTTAAAACTAAAAGGAAGTGTTCGAACTGTTATTCTGCAGACCACAATCAAAGAACATGCCCTCAGCTGGTCGGTCTACCGCTTCCTCACAGTCAACAACCCTCACCAAGTAAGAGAGCTTAGCATTCGGCTAAATTCGACAAATCTAGATGACCATCGAACTTTATGACAGAATGATAGTGCAAATTGACTAAGTGTCTATTTTCGTAGGCTTTCTGTCCTACTTAACAATTAAAGTGTTTTGTAATGGTTTAGGTGGCTGAATTAGTATAACAATTGCATTAATGTAAGTGAATTCAAATTGTAGCTAAATAGTAGATTTGTTTCAATGGTAAAAAATTATTGATTATGGCAGTTCAATCATATTTGTAATGTTTTAGAAAGGTAGATTAATGATAATCAAATGACCAATCCTAAATATACGTTCCTTTTTTAGTGACACTTCACTCTAATTGATAAAATTAGATAACAAATTGACTGTAATCGTTTCTTTTCTTTCTCTTCATTATATATCATGCGTATCACTATTGTTGAAATTTCATTAATTGTACATTAAAGAGTAAATTAGTAAAAATATTCATCTTCACAATTAAAATGAAGGATTACAAAATATGACATAATTACACTTACTTAATCATATCGTGTAGATTCGAGCCTACTATCTATACTTACGAGATTTTGATAGTAAGTAACTTTGTTAGATTTTTTAATTGATTGCTTAAAGTATATATGCTTCTCACCAAATAGGCATAAAATCATTAAAACTATGTTTAAAGCATAATATTAATATGAATTAGGTGATTAATTAGGATAAAAAAAAAAAAAAATTTCATTGTTTAATGCAACTCACCAAACTTGTTTATAACTATTACAAATTTACCAATATTATTCTATTAAGTAAACTAATAATATTGTTATCTTTATCGTTAATTAGGATAAAAAAAAAAGTGTTAATTAGTTTTGATTTTAGCAGTCCTCATTGTTTTACTAACTTTTCACTACAATATTCAATACTACGTCTTTTGATATATTAATTGATCACTACTTTGTCTGCTGGTAGCATAACAAAAGGGGAAGATATATTAAATAAAACATCTTCATTACAAAAATTTATCTTACGTGCCCCACTCATAACTTTAGGCCTAATAAAAAAAATCTCAATTTTAAAGTTTATTTCACTGTAATAGACCCTTTTCGTTTGGGCCGTGCTCATGGACTTGGACTGGCCCCTCTACCTGTGTTAAACAGTATGTGTTGCGAAATCATAAACAATGTACAAAATAGTAAGAACAATGTACTAAATGTACAGTCAATGTAAACAAATAACAAATATGTTATGAAGCTACAAATTACTAAAAGACCAAAAGTTCAAGAAGTGCAATTACCAGAAAACCACCCCCAACGTGTAACTATTCACATTAAATATTATAAAACCGGTTATCTCCGGTGGCTTGCACAGTTGCATTAACTGTGTGATGGGACAAACTACACTATTTAGCCTCACTTTTTATCAGAAATAGTGTTACAATGTCAGTCCAATAGTAGTACAAATTGGGGCCCCCTTTGACTATTTTCTGACTGAACCGTTCCGGGAACAGAATATAATCCAAGGCCATGTAAACGTCATATGTGGGTATATATGTTAGAGCCTCTGAAAATGGAGATGACCTTCTGTGGCCTCCCGATCCTGATGTTCTTGAGATTGACAAGTCGATACATCAGAGTAATGTTTTATCCATTTTTCTTAATTGATCGATATTTTGATTTGTATTTTCTCTGCTACCACATCTAAATCATTGGTATAAATTTTTATTTTATTTTGTCTCTAACAGATACAAAGATGTGCTTGGAAAATGTGCTCTCAAAACAATGTATCCTATTTTTTTTGGGTCATTTTTAGATGAACGTCATTTCCATTGGTTTAAGATGGTCATATACACTTAATACTTTTTATATAGACAAATGAAGTAACAGGAAATTATGTGAAAATTTAATTAACATGCAAATGTATATATAACAGTTTCTGAACCGTTCTTTATTTGTTTCATTAATTTTGTGCATGAAATTTTTTTATTAAATTTCACGTTTCCTCTTTGAATGATTTGTTTTTGGTTTTTATTGAAATAATATTAGATGCACTCAAGCATGTATATTATAGTGCATAAATATATATATATATATTATATTGACTTTCTTGCTCGATTTCTATAGGATATGGAGATGCATACAATGTCAAATATTTGTTTTTGGTTAATATTGAAATGAGAGCATATATATTATAGTGCATATATATTATATTGACTCTCATTCTTAATTTCTACATGTTATGGAGATACACATTGTTCATGTCAGGGAAATGATATTCATAATGATTTATATATCTCTGGATATGATTCCTGGTGTAATATAGCAGCTCTAGTAGTAACATCAAAGACTGAATATGCTTTTGATTTCTCACTTGAACTCTTATCAACAAAAATTATGGAAAAGTGAAGAATGGAGATCTTGGGTTGGAAAATGTCTTGGAGCAGGCTAATGCAAAATTTGTAATTGGTAGGAACTTATATGTTAGCTCATCATGTGGGTCTGGTATTTACTATCTTTTAAAATTTCTCCTAATTTAGTTTCTTTGAAGCAATTGAAATGACATAAAAACAATTATTTGTGTATTCTTTTGTTGGTGTAGGTGGTTGTTTGAACTTTAGTATTACCAAGTACCATGAATGTTGAGTTTGAGAGTTATTTTCTATCTACTATTGAATTTGAACTTTGGTTTGTAATTTCCATAGTCAATTGACATGGACATACTTATTGGATTGTGTAATTTGGACTTTTATGTGTGTTTTGTGTTTGTTGTTGACTTGACTAGTTGTAGACATGAATTTTGTATTATAATTTGGACTCTTAAATGTGTTTTATGTCTTGTGCATGGTTTCGAACTTCAATTTGTATTGTACATGTACTTTAAACTATGTTTGTGTATTGTATTTAAATTTGTATTGGATTTAGATTTTGAATTTTAATTAGTTTACTTAAATTTTTTAAAATATAGCACTTATGTAAACGTTAAATCATCTCTATCTTAGATTCTTTTTGCTATTTTAAAATGCTTAACAATGGATTCCAATGATCCTTACTTTTTATCCTTGCTATTTTTTTTGTATAGGCAGATTTTGTTGACTGTGAGAACTCGTCAACTATGTTAGATCAAGAACTTCATGAGTTGAAAAAGAAGTAGATTCAAATCGAATGAATTTAAGCAAACTTTCTTATGATTTCCAGAACACAAAATGTAAATGCTGAAATTTCAAAATGAAAAATAGAGAGAATGTATAGTGTCTATTCCCATTAACAATGTATGGTTACAAAATTCTCCCAAAAATCCTCTCCCCCTTTCTCAGGTGAAGGGAGGTCGTATTTATAATAGAGCACTATTGGCTCATTGTACATGGTGGTCACTGGGGACATGACCCTGCATATGCAGTCTATAGATAGTAGTGGTGCCAAGAGCGTGGTGGTCAGCTCTAGTACATGCTCAGGGTCTACGGGAGCACCTCAAATTTAGTACTTAGTTATACCTCCACCATCTGTTTGGTACGAACATCAGAGGTTGGCTGGGAATGACCACATCAGGTACCCCATTCGTACGACCACTACTTGTCTGGCGTGGTCTAGGGTTAGACACCTGGGTCATTGAGAGTCGTACCCCCGTACGTATTTCGTATCTGATAGATCTTTTTTTGATTCATTCGTGGGTTTTATTATACTCATCATGCACCCTGCTATCTTAAACTTTAAATGTTGGCGCCTTTATGGGTCATCATGGGAGATACGGTCCCAGAAGATACAGGAGGTCAGAGCCTCGAAGTTCTTGTTACGGGGGGAAGAACCATGTGCGAGGCGGTGTCAAGGGAGGCAGTCTGCCGAGGGCCAGGGGCGCGAGGCCATTGGTGCGCTGGTACACGAGGTGCGGGCCAGAGGTGCAAGATGCTGGGGTCTAGCGAGGCAGTCTGCCGAGGGCCAGGGGCTTGAGGCCATTGGTGCGCTGGTGCGCGAGGCGTGAGACACTAAGGTCTTGCGAGGCAGTCTCTCGAGGGCCAGGGGCACAAGGCCATTGGTACGTTGGTGCGCGAGGTGAGGGCCAGAGGCATGAGACACTGGGGTCTCGCAAGGCAGTCTGCCAAGGGCCAGGGGTGCGAGGCCATTGGTGCTCTGGTACGCGAGGCACAGGCCAGAGGCGCGAGACGCTGGGGTCTCGCGAGGAAGTCTGCTGAGGGCCAGAGGCGTGAGGCCATTGGTGCGCGAGGCGTGGGCCAGAGGTGCGATATGCTAGGGTCTCCTGAGGCAGTCTACCGAGGGCCAAGGGTGCGAGGCCATTGGTGCGCTAGTGGGCGGCTGCGTTGGCCAGAGGTACGAGATGCTGGGGTCTTGCAAGGCGGTCTGTCGCGGGCCAGGGGCACGAGGCCGTTGGTGGGCGTGCGAGGTTACGCATGCCAGAACATGGCCCTTTGGAATTTCATCTAGGTGGGGCGAGGTGGGGTGTACCAGGGGTCACATCCTCGCAAGGGCCTCGCATGGGGCGAGATGGGGTAGTTTCGCGAAGGTCTCGCGTGAGGCATAGGTCTCGCATGGGGTGAGACATAAGGTTGCTTGGGGTGCCCTAGGTCACTTGGGGTAAGCCTCAACTTTTCTCTCGAACATTGACTATGGCCCTCTCTGGATCATGTCCAATTTTTGGCATTTACACTTGTCCCCTGTCTATGAGAGGGTCTTCAGGCTATCAGGTACACTTCAAGGTGCGATGTTTTTGGGATGCCCCTGAGGTATTAGCTTGCTTCTTCATTGTGGCATTATAGAGAAACATACATTGGAGTTGAGGACAATTATGAGATGTTGAGAGTGAATGTGAGCCTATCATTGTGCTCCGCAGATCCCAAGGCATGTGCCTAGCCCCCTTCTTCACCATTGATCAAGCAGTGGATCCAATGGCTAAGGTGAGTTTGTGATTCTTATAAATAGACCTTCATCTCAAGCATAATGTTTACATTTTCTCTTCTTAGGTTGGTGGTATTAGTTTCTTCACTTCCTCCAAAAGGTAAGGGGTTCAATTCCTCACAAAATCATTTTAGTTGTCTTTCCTATTTATTATTTAAATTCCTTTCTTTTATGCAAACGTCCATATAGGTGCTTGGAGATAAAAACACATTTCTCCTTTATTTTTTGCAGACGCATACTTTCGACCCTTTGCCTTTCTTCGACTGCGATGGTGCTTTTGACCCTTGGCCTTCTTTCGATCGTGATGGTGCTCTCGACCCTTGGCATTCTTTTCACTGTGACGGTGCTTTCGACCCCTGGCCTCCTTTCAACCGCGACTATGCTTTTGACCCTTGACCATCTTTTGACCACGATAGTGCTTGATTTTACTTACTCAAGGTATACTTTATTTCTTTCTTATGTTCAATGGGTCTAAATTAGCACTACTCAGGACGAGTTGCCTTGGCCGGAGCTCCTCGTGAGCTAATCCACACATATGCCCTTGCTTGTACCCCGAAGTTGGTCATTTTGAGCGCTTGTGTCTAGAGGTCTTGAGCCTATTCCTTTGTGTTTTGTAGCACCCCCTTCACCTACACGTGCACCCTTATTACCTACGAGACGAGGTGCCATGGTGTAACGCCCCATGTCACTATGGCTGCTTTCTGGAATGACGACTAGCCCTACAAACCAACACGAGTCCTTCCAGCGTGCTTTGTACTCACTCGCATGCTTCCTGGGAAAACTTCCCAGGAGGTCACTCATCTTGAGATTACTCCAGGTCAAGCATGCTTAACATTGGAGTTCTCAAGTGATGGGATACCGAAAAGAAGATGCATCTTGCTGATATAGGTAGTACTGATCAATCCATTTAAGTCCTCTTCAACTGTGCAGTCCCATACCTACACAGTCTTAGAATCATCACACTTGACCTTCCCCAGGTAGTGTGGGATTGCACAGCTTACCCGGTCTTTCCCCTTACGGATCATGGGATTCTGATTGTCACTCATGGCATGTGAGGGATCGTCTGGCGTTCCTTCGGGGGTCGAGTTTGTAGACTTATCTTTACACTCAGTGTAACGACCCGGATTTTTAAGATTCGATAATGCGGAAATATACATGTTTTCATTTAACCAAATGTCTCAAAAAACCGTATAAAAAAAACTTTTTAAAAGTCGTATGGCCATACTTAACATTTCATACAAACATATTTTATAAAGAGTAGAGTAAGCCTAGTTTATGAAAATAGCACAACATTTCCAAAAATAAAACGGCTTCCCAAAAGGTCGGTCCACATGTACATTCGCAAGGTAGACTCTAGTGCTCACTGCTCTGCCTTGCCCTTGTTCTTACCTACAATAGGAAACAACTAGGTAAGCGAAAACGCTTAGTAAGTTCAACTTTAAAAACAAAAGCATGTAGAGAAGGCAGGTGGTCACTGACCAAGTTACTGTCCACAGATAACAATAGCTCACAAAAATTAGGGTTCCGGATCCATCCGTACCCTACGCAATCAATTTCAAGAAAGAAAAAATGTCCTGGCAAACTTATGGTTATGCCTGATAACCAATGGCAAACTATTTCCTATAACAGATAAATCCTTGCACTCAGAAAATCCCAGAGCAAGCAGATATAATATGTCACAACTATTTCATATAAACAAATAAATCCTCTCACTAAGAAAATCCCAGAGTAAGCAGATATAATATATCACAATTTAATTCGAGAGCAACGCTCGACAGTTTCCAAAAATTTCCCAATTCCATTTTCGGTATGCCATTTGGGTCTTTGTAAAATCTAAGGTCAAAGGGAGAATTTTTTATTGGTGAAATTATTTTCCCACAATGAGGTAAAAATGACCTTATTTTCAAGTCCTTAATTTTTCCAAAGTTTGGCACTTAATAACTTTCAAACTGTTTAGTATTTTGTTAGCAAATTTTACAGTGAAATACTAGGTTATTCTTAGATTATGTCCACCTAATTTTAGAAAAATCTGGGTTCATTTGCCCTATACAGTGGCTGTCCAAACTTGGTCCCGAAATTAAGAATACGAAAAATCAGTTTTTTACCTAAACTTTGAAATAGTATAATTCACTCATTTTCAACATTTTCGAGTGTTTCAAATGCTCAATTTTATGTACTCAATCTAAAAAACATCACAGTCCAATTTAATTTTATATAATAAATATACAGTGGATGCTTGACCCCTTGGAAGTCATAGCTCAAAACTTGTATTTTGTTTTAGGATTCTCACCAAAACCCTTAGGGATTTCGGTCCCTATTTTCAAAAATCAACACACAAGCATCATAAAAATTATAGAGCAACTACCATAGCTTTATTACATCACCAATAAGAAACTTTAAGCATTAAATATACAAAATAATGGTTAAAAATAAAAACCATACAATAACAACCATAAAAAGTAAACTTTTTACCTCTTCTTGTTCTTGCTCTAAGCTTTTATGTTTCTACTAGCTTTGAGTCCTTAAAAAATCTTTCAATAACTTAACCAACTCCCCCCAACAACATAGATAGTTAGCTATTGAAAAAACCTATGGTTGAAAACTTTACAAAGTCAAGTTTTTTTAAACTTTACCTTAGGGAAACCCTTCCGAGACCAAAGCTTAATGCTTCCAAGCCTTCTTAGTGTTCTTGAGGTTGAAGATGGAAAGAAAACTTGAGAGAGAGTTTTCAAAAAAAGATGAGAGTGAAAGTGAGAGAGAGTGATCAGTTTTGTGGGTAGAAGGGTTTAGACTTTTCTAAAATATCCTAAAAACACTTAAGTGTTTTACTATCCACTTGCTTATTTACCCTAATATTTCAACAATGGAATTAAACTTAATTAATTTGGTCTACCCAATATTTTTTCCTCACATGGCTGACCACCCTTTATTTATATATGTGATTGTATATTTTGTTTTTTTTATATATAAAGGTTAATAAATATTTACTAAGAAGAAAAATCCAATTTGACTTCCTATAACATTTTTCACTCTTATTAAGTTCTAAAAACAAAACTTAACACATAATAATGAGATTAAATGTCTCTCACATTTAATTTAATTAATCACACAAATTTTTTTAACCTAAAGTCCATTCATGGAATAAAATTCTCCAACTCGGTAAAATTAAGCATTTAACACAAATTTCCCCAAAATTTCCATTTTCCCTTAGGTTTATTACTTTTGACCAAACATTAATTTTTATGAATTTATTTTATGCCCAAAATATATTTGCTGTAGTTTTTCATTTTATTTTCCGAGAATTTTACCCGATCAGGGTTTTTGTGTCGGTGACCGAAAGTCTTATCTTCACTTTTAAACACAAAATTCATAATTTGGCTAGCAATAACTCATGGAAAGAAATTCCAAACAAATATAATATTATTTAAAATAATATTCTTAACTCGGGGAAAAATCCTGACCCGAGTCATTTAAAGGTTCCGAAACGCAGGACGATACACTCAGGGTCCCTCGAAAACAACCCTTACCAAGACAATGACATTTTGAGGAAGGCTCGTATATGTCACCTTGAGCACATGGCTAGGCATAAAATTTGGGCGGTGGAGAGCGAAATAGATTCATTTTTAAGGGGTGATGGAGTCCCTTTCCCCTTTGACCTTGGTGACCACATTCAAAACCTTAGAGTGAGCCTTTTTGATCTACAAATGGAAATGGAGTTCATGGAGGGAAAACTCTTGCCCCGTTCTCCCCTTATAGTTGCCATGAGGTCACCCCGAGTTCCTCTCAACCCTTGTCTTCGGGCCACCCTTGTTTTGTGCTTCCACACTCAACGACTTGGTAGAAAACTCTTGCTAAAAAGAAAAAATGGAGGGTAAAGTGCCTTGTTTCGACCTCACCTTTTTCCTTGGATTTTGCAGATATGTCAAAGAGAGTGCGGCAACAGGTGGCTCCTGAGGGGCCAGATTCTGGTCATCTGTTGGCGTCTTCTATCGTATCCAACGTGTCGGAGAACCGGCTGTTGGAGTTATCCGATAAATACCATATTGGCAAGGAGTACAAGTTGTACGTTCCTTCCAACAAGTGTCAGGCCGATAATCCCCCAGGGGTACGTGGCCATGAGTGAGCGCATCCTAAAGGCAGGTGGGACCATTCCCTTACACCCGTTCTTCGTCATGGTTCTCAACCATTTCGACCTGGCTTCGCTCCAGCTGGCGCCTAATAGTTGGTTGACTTTAAGCTGCCTATACATGACTTTAAGCTGCTCCTATGACTCAAGAGGTGCACTTTATGTACAACCTCATGCCCACCCCTAAATCCAAAGGCTTCTATTTATAGCAGAAAGCCAATTCTCAGGTCTCCTTGAAAAAGGGTCCCATGTCCAACCCGGGGTCCTGGAAGGAGGACTTTTTCTTCGTGAACGGTCCCCTTTCTGTACGTGAACATTTTTGCTCATCCCCAAGTAAGTACTTCAATCTTTTCTTTCTTTTACTTTGAATTTGATATTTTGGAACTTATGCTCATATAGATAACTATGTTGATTGTGCAGAGAGATTTAGTATCCGTGACATTCGTGAGTTGGAGGCAGCACCAGTGGACACCTTTCTCGATGCCCACCCCGCTAAAAAAATGGTCGCCCGTCTCTTCACAGTGGCCAACCTTAATCGCTATGGTTTATCCACAGTTTTGAAGCCTGATTTGCTGTGGCATATTTCCGAATGAAAGAAGAAGACGACTCTAGTCGAGCCTCACTCGGACAGGGGTGATGCGGAGTGGGTGCCTAAGGAGGTTTCTCCAGAATCTAGATGCCCACCCCGGTCATCTACGTCCCCCAGGGGGTGCCCTCCTTTTGCCCCTGTGGACTGCGACATGACCTCTCACTCTCGCGGTCCATAGGCCATGCCAGGGTGCTTCGTCGTGCCCTTCTCTGAGGACTACGATAATCTTCGTCATGCTCCCAATAATCTTGGTCCTTTGGGGCCCCATTTTTCTGATGTTCCTGCGCCTCCTCCTTCTTCGGTGAGTGGGTCATCTTTCCCCACTCACCTGGGTACCCCTGATTCGGAGGGGACACCCTGGGTGGGTCGTATGGTGGTTTCTTATGGGCAAAGATACACCCGTGTTGCCGAGGGTATTCCTGAGACCGAGTGGAGAGGTCTCGGGAGTCTTACCATGGTGGAGCTTGGGGAGACCCTTGTTCGCTCCACAACCCGGGTGAGTTCATGCGTCTTACATAGGTCTTTCTCTTTCTTTTCTCTTTTTTTTTGGGGTTCTTTGTTTGCTCATCATTTTTTTTTCTTTTTGCTTCCTTGCAGGCTTCTCAGGTGGCTCAACACTTTGTCAACTCAGTGCAGGACCTCCCTTCGTCAAACACTGAAAGGGACCGTCTAACAATCAAAGTTCAGCAACTTGAAAGGGATCTTACTGACACCAAGTTTAAGCTTGAGAAGGCCCTGGCGAAGGCCTCTTCGTCGTCAAAAAAGAGGAGAAGAGTGGAAGCCAAGGCTGTGATGTTGCAGGATAGGGTCACTCGCCTGGAGGCTGATCTTGGGTGAGCGGAGGCCAAGGTTGCAACGTTGCAGGAGAGGGTCACTCTCCTGGAGTCGAATTTGGGTGAGATCGAATATAAATGCATTGAGCGCACCCTCTATGGAATGTGGAGGCAAAATCCTAACTTTGATTTCTCTTCCTTTGGTGAGCATGTCGTCGCCAAGGTAGCTGAGTGGAATGCTCGTGGCGGGAGGCCCTGAGATTTTGCTTATGTAGTTTTTATCATTTAACTTGTTTTGGTTGTATGCTCATTTGAGCCTATCATTTTTTTTGGAACTTTTCTATGTCCTGCCACATTATCGCAACTTTTTTTTTTATATATATATATGTGATCATTTGTTTTTGCTTCTCTATGCTTGAGGTCCTTTTGAGCCCGCAAAAAGCGGTTCAATAGGTCTCTCTTTGGTGAACCTTGATTGTATCTATAAGGATAGGTTGACCCTTTTGGGTTCTAGTCATCCTTTTATATACTTTTGCGCACACTTATTATTTCTTGCGAGAAGTGTCCTTCTCGCCATTATGCATAGTACTATTTTTGAAATGGTCTCTTTTAGGACCATTTTTGGCTAGATGGCTTGGTGGCCGCTCTAGACTTATTGGTGGATGCTCTTCCTGAGGCCTTTCCTCTCGTGGAGGTATCAGCCTTTATTAGGAGGCTTTTCCAGTAGGACCTTTTGGCTTTCTTGATGCTCATAAGGGTAGCCTAATCCTCGTGAACTCAAGAGGTGCCTTGCAAGGTCTTCTTCCTTATTTATAAGAGTCTTTTTTTATATATATAAGGGTCTCTTTTAGGACCCCTTTTTGGTTGTATACTCTGCCCTCCATGTGGTTGGTGAGATTTATCTCGTCGGGCACTTTGACCATATCTCTCACATTTTGATAATTATTGGAAATGAGAGTTAGATAGTGTGATTATTTTGCTCATACACGAGAGTTCTTACTACATATTCATGGGATGCCAAAGAGATACATATTCATTGGAAATGAGTGGAGTACATAGCTACCTACGGTGACTTTGTTCTTACTACATATCGAGGAGTCTAAGTTAGCCCTCTACTTCATAGATATTACAATTAAACTTGCATGTTTAAACAAAGCAATGATATTCTTGCCTCAAACATGGAGGTCTTACTGATAATATTTTTTTAGATGTTATGCGTTCCACGCTCTGGGTACCATGGTATCATCCAAACGTGCCAACTTGTAGGTGTTAGGGGGCACCACTTGGGCAACTTGGTAGGGCCCTTCCCAGTTTGCCCCTAATACACCCGCGCTCGGGTCTCGAGTGTTGGGAAAAACTTTCCTTAACACGAGGTCTCTGACCCTAAACGTCCTCTCTCGCACCCTTGAGTTATAGTATCTTGCTGCCCATTGCTGGTACCTTGCAAACTTCAGTTGTTCCCTTTCTCTTATCGCTTCCAACAGGTCTAAATTTTCAGCCAATGCTACGTGGTTAGCTTGGTCATCATATGCTTGCATGTAGAAGGAGTTGATTTCATATCTATTGGAAGAACAGCCTCGCACCCATAGGCTAAGGCGAAAGGCGTTTCTCAAGTATTGGAATGGGGTGTGGTCTTGTAGGCCCAAAGCACATTGGGTAGTTCTTTGACCTAGGGTCCTTTCAACTTTTCCAACTTTGTTTTTAGGTTCCATTTTAGGATCTTGTTGATGGCCTCCACTTGTCCATTGGCTTGCGGGTGCACTACAGCGAAGAAACTCCTCTTGATTCCCTTTTCTCTGCACTATTCTTTGAATAACCCTCCTTCAAACTGTGTCCCATTGTTAGAGATTATCTTGTAGGGTACTCCAAACCTGTAGACGATAAATTTGTTGAACAATGTGGTGATTTGCTTAGCCGTTATGTTGACTAGAGGCTCTGCTTCCACCCATTTAGTAAAGTAATCGACTGCTACAACCACATAATTTTCTCCTCCTCTTCCAGTTGGTAACGCTCCGATAAAGTCAATCCCCCACACAGCAAAGGGCCATGGACTGGTCATGCTCACCAGCTCATTTGGTGACTATTTGGGGGTAATTTTCCTGTCATTGGCACTTGTCACACCTTCTCGTGAAATCGCCCTCATCCTTCTCCATGGTAGGCCAATCATACCTCTGTTGTATGGCCTTTTTTGTCGTGGATTGCCCCCCAACATGATTTCCACACTCTCTTTCATGTATCTCTTGCAGGACCTTTAAAGCCTCGTCCTTGTCTATACAACATAGGAGCGGGGTGGAGAAGCCTCTATTATACAGAACTCCATCTACTAGGGAGTATTGGGCGGCTTTGTAAGTCAGCTTATGGGCGTCTTTTTTTTCCAAAGGCAACGTTCCATCACTTAAGTACCTTGAGATGGGTGTAAACCATGACTCCTTAGGATTATTGACCATTTGAACCTCCTCATTTGCTATGCTCGGCCTGGAGAGGTATTTGACAATGATGGACTCAAGCGTGAGTTTTACGAGAGCATCGACATTTGTGTTTTGCTCCCTTGGGATCTGTTCTATGGTGTATTTTTCAAACTAATCCAAATACCCCTTCACATTGGCAAGATATGCAGCCATTTTTGGGCCTCTAGCTTGATATTCACCCTTCACCTGAAATACTACTAACTGTGAGTCACTAGAGACATGCAAATGTGTTACCTTTAACTCCCTGGCTAGTTGTAGGCCAGCAAGTAGTGCTTCGTTGTTGGAAGCTTCAAATCTGAATCTTAATGCACAAGACATCTTATGTCCCCCAGGTCCCGTCATTACTATGCCAGCGCCGACTCCTCATTCGTTCGATGCCCCTTCCACATGGAGGCTCCATTCTTCAGGTTGCTTTTCCCCTTTGCCCGTTGGTTCATTATCTTCTATTTCTCCCTCCTCCTGAGGTTGATTTGCAAACTCAACTATAAAATCTGCTAGTACCTGTCCGTTGACCGAGGTCCTTGGGGTATAAATGATGTTGAACTGACTTAACTCAATTGACCATTTTAACATCCTTCCCGAAGTCTCCGGTTTGTGCAAGACTTGACGCAAAGGGGTGTTGGTGAGCACTTCAATAGCATGAGCATGAAAATAGGGCCTCAGCTTTTGCGAAGCCACTATCAAAGCATATGCTAACTTCTCTATTTTGGGTAATGGGTTTCTGCATCTACCAACCACTTGCTGACATAGTATACAGGCTGCTGATGCTTCTGTTCTCCTTTGACCAGGGTAGCGCATATAGCACGCTCTGACACTGCTAAGTACAAGTACATTTTTTCCCCATTTTCTGGCTTAGCCAAAATGTGTGGTTTTCCAAGGTGTTCCTTTAGCTTAGTGAAGGCTTACTGACAATCTTCATCCCACGCAAACTTTTTGCTCCCTTTTAGGATGTTGAAGAAAGGGAGGCACTTGTCAGTGGATCTGGAGATGAACCTATTGAGGGCTGCTACTATCCCTATTAGGCATTGAACCTCCTTCTTGCTTCGTGGTGGGTTTTCCAACAATGCCTTGACTTTGTCAGGATTGGCCTCAATACCTCAGAAATTCACCATAAAACCAAGGAACTTCCCTGACGAAACTCCAAATGTGCACTTGAGCGGGTTTAGCTTCGTTCTTAATTTTTGGAAGGTGTCAAATATCTCACCGAGGTTTCTTGTGAGCTCTTCTACCTTCTTTGTCTTTACCAACATATCATCTACATATACTTCCATGTTTCTTCCTATCTGATTCGCAAACATTTTGTTCACCAACCTTTGATAAGTAGCACCTGTATTCTTTAATCCAAAAGGCATCACTTTGTAGCAATAAAGCCCCTTGCTCCTCATCGACCGGGTTCATGGGTATTTGATTGTACCCGGAATATGCATCCATGAAGCTGAGTAGCTCGTGCCCAGCTGTGGTGTCTACTAACTGATTTATCCTAGGAAGCGGGAAGCTGTCCTTAGGGCAGCTTTATTGAGGTTAGTAAAATCTACGCACGTCCTCCACTTTTCGTTGGGCTTCGGGACTAAAACTGGGTTGGATACCCATACTGGGTAGAATGCTTCTCTGATAAACCCATTTTCCTTCAACTTGTCAACTTCTTCTTTTAGGGTCGCGTATCTTTCTGGGTCTAGCCTTCTCCTTTTCTGCCTCAAGGTCTCGCTTTTGGGTCGATGTTTTAGTGATGGCACATGATTGATTGGTCTGTCCTCACCATGTCCTCATGAATCTAGGTGAATACATCGAGGTTGACATTCATAAATTCTACCAGTTCTTCCTACACGATACCCGGAAGGTTTCTACCTACCTTCAACTTCCTCAACTACTTATTCATGATTGTGACCTCTTCCAACTCCTATACTGGCTTGACCCTGGGTTCCTCTGCGACCCGCGGGTCCAATTAGTGTGGGTATGTGCTTCCATGTACTACCATTTCCATAGGCACTGGCGGTTTTATGGTCGTGCGGAGGGATGTGTTATAATATTCTCTCGCTTCCTTCTGCACTCCTTTCATGCTCGCTATTCCCCCAAGAGTCAGGAATTTCATGCCTATGTGATATACTGAGCCTATCACCTTCAATTCTCTTAGGGAGGGTCTCCCTAATACCGCATTGAAGGTCTAGGCACAGTTTACCATGACAAAGTTTGCCATTATGGTGGTTTATTTGGGTTGTTCTCCCATGGTGAAGGCTAACTCAATTGCGCCTATGGGTTTTATTGAATCTCCTGTACATCCAAACAGGGAGGTATTGCAGGGCTTTAGGTGCCTGATGTTCAGTCCCATCTTCTCTAAAGCTTGGCGATACAGGATGACTATGGAGCTTCCATTGTCCACCAAGACCCGATGGACCCTCATGTTAGCAAGCTGGATAGTAAACACCAAGGGATCATTGTGAAGGAAATGCATACCTCGTGCGTCTTCTTCGGTGAAGGTTATCGAGTTGTTCTCCCCCTTAAAACTCTTTGAGGGGCGTTGCTCCAAACTTAAGACGCATGGGGGTGGACTTCGCCTAGCTTCCCTGTCATATTTGTCTCGCCCCTTTCTTGATTCACCTCCAAACCTTGGCCCTCCGAAGATGGTCCTAACTTCTCCTTGCACCTTTGGGGCTACATCCCATGCCTGTGGTGAGGATACTCCTTCTTCCGGTCTTTGGTTTTTTTTGCGGATGTATCTGCCCAAGTGTCCCCTCCGTATAAGCTCATAGATTTCTATCTTAAAATGAGTGCATTCTATGGTGGTGTGGCCAATATCTTTATGATATTGACAATATTTACTAGGGTCTCATTTTTATTGGTTTTTTTCATTGGTGGGGGCCTCCTGAAAGGAACCCGATATTCATTTGTAAAGAAAATATGCTCCCTAACGTGTGTGAGGTCAGTATAAAAGGTGTAGGGGGTCTGGTTGCACTCATCAATGCGCTGAGGCTTTCAAGGTGGATCATCTCTCGACCCTTCGTAGATCCTCTTCTTCTTTACGCTACTTAGGCCTTCCCGGATTGAGGGTTTTGGAGGGGACTTATCTTCTCCGACCTGAAGGCTCTCGTGACCATCTTCGACACGAATACATTTCTGGGCCCGTTTGTAGAAATCGTCCAAGTCAGTGACCTCCCTCTTAAGCATGTTATCCCATAGCTTACTACCCGGGCGTACTCTGACTGTAATGGCCATTTTTAATTCCCCACGGGTCAAGCTTCCTAATTTGGCTGCCTCCATATTGAAACAGTGGATATAGCTCTTTAGACTATCATTTTCTCATTGTTTCACGTTAACGAGGTTGGTTCCCGGCATTGTGTAATCACGCACGGTGTGATGTTGTTGGGGAAATTCATCAGAAAATTGTTGCCAAGACTTGATGGACCCTGTTCGGAGTCTTTTGAACCATTTGTACGTAGGTCGTTGAATGTGTCCAGATGGTATTTGGGATCCGTATTTCCTTCATAAGGGGTCATGTGAGGCTCTTTGAAGTTGGCCGGGAGCCAGACGGCTTGGATTTCCTTAATGAAGGGCAATTCGTAATCGAGCTCGTTGTCGATGGCTAGCCCTCCAAATGTGGTGATTATCCTGCTCTGGAGGCTCCTCATTTCTATGTCTAGGTCTTGTCTCCTTTTGTTTAAGGAGTCTCTTAAAGTGGACGGGTTAGCCTTTCCCTTCCCTTTGTCTTCCCGGCAAGCCATAGGAGGTGTAGGCCTCTTGTTCATCCTTTTCTTGTTAAGCTCTGGCCTTAAGTCTGAGGGTCTTTTCCTCGAAGTTACTTCAACTTTGTTACGAGGGTCAGTGTTGTTCTTTTGCTCTGGCCTCTGAGGTTGTTTCGATTGTCCGGGATGTTCATGCTGCTTCATCTGACGGGTATTAGTGGTGGTGAGTCGAGTCCTCCTATCATCCACTGAGATTGTGGTTTCTGCCCCACTTTTGGCCTCTCTCTTTTCGCCTAGGAAGAGACATGCTTGATTTCCCTTATAGCAGGCCATTCAACACCTTTTGCATATTCTCTAAGGTGGATTCTAGCCTTTTGCATATTCGCGTATCTCCTCTTCGTAAAATCTAGACATAGAGCTCTAGCTTATGGAATGGACTCGTAGATTCTTGTCAGGCCTGCGCGTTGATGGACCCTGATCTTGCCGGCCAAAGTTCGTCACCTGTGGCGAATTTGGAGACGGGAACTCTGCAGCATCTCTCGCAGGAGCAGCTGCTGATCTCGGATGGTTCTCATCAGGCGGGATAACTGGAGATGAGGCCTCCCTTTTATCCTCAGGAACCTTGGGCACCTTTGGTGCATTCACATTTTTGGGTGGCAGAGGATTCTCTCATAGGAGCAGCTACTGATCTCGGATGGTTCTCATCAGGCGAAGGATTCGTACATACTTCATAGCCGTATGATCTTTTTTTGAGTCATTCATGGGTTTACTTATACTCATCATGTACCATGCTCTCTTAAAATTTAAGTGTTGGAGACTTTATGGGTCATCATGGGAGATACGATCACACAAGGAATGGGAGGTTAGAGCCTCGAGGTGCTTGTTGGGGGGGGGGGGGTGGGGGTGGGGGGGAGGACCGTGTGCGAGGTGGTGTCTCGTGAGGTGGCTTGTTTAAGGCTAGGTGTGTGAGGCAATTGGTGTGCTTATGGGAGAGGCGTGGGCCAGAGGTGCGAGAAACTGGGGTCTCACGAGGCAGTATGCCGAGGGCCAGAGTGCACGAGGCCATTGGGGCGCTGGTGCAGGGGTGCACTGGTTTGGGGGTGCGCTGGTGCGTGATGCACGGACCAGAGGCGCGAGACAGTGGGCTCTTGCAAGGTAGTCTGCCGAGGGCATAGGGCATGAGGCCATTGGTGCGCTGGTGCGCGAGGCATGGGCTAGAGCCCCGAGATGCTGGGGTCTCGTGAGGTAGTCTGCCAAGGGCCAAGGGTGTGAGGACATTGGTGCGCTGGTGCGCAAGGCGCGGGCCAGAGGTGCCAGATACTGGGATCTCGCAAGGCAGTTTGCCGAGGGCGAGGGGCGCGAGGCCATTGGTGCGCTGTGCGCGAGGCGCGAGACGCTGGGGTCTCGCGAGGCATTTTGCCAAGGTCCAGGGGTGCGAGGCCATTGGTTAGTTGGTGCGTGGGTGCGTGGTGAGCGAGGCACGAGATGCTGGGGTCTCGCGAGGCGGTCTGCTGAGGCCTAGGGGCGTGAGGCCGTTGGTGGGCATGCAAGGCGATGCACGCCAGAACATGGCCCTTCGAACTTTCATCTAGGCGAGGCAAGGTGGGGTGTACTAGGGGTCACCCCCTTGCAAGGGCCTCGCGTGGGGCGAGACGGGGCAGTTTAGTGAAGGTCTCGCATGAGGGATTTGTCTCGCATGGGGTGATACACGAGGTTTCTTGGCGTGCCCGAGGTCACTTAGGGTAAACCTCAACTTTTCTCTCGAGTGTTGACTATGGCCCTCTTCGGATCATGTCCAACATTTGGCATTCACAGATTTAAATAAAATCAGTTTGAAAGGTTTAAACCGACCAAACCATGGATTGAAACGATCAGTTTTATGCTTAAAATTTTTGTCGGTTTTTTGTCCAAAAGTATTCAAATCGAAAACAGAAATCTAGATTTTTAAAGAGTCAAAAAATCGACCACACCGACCGATGCTCACCCTTAGCGGTCGCGGATCGAGTGAAAAACCCTAATCTGCTTAAAAAAATTAAGTTGAGCATGAAATAATTATGAAGAAAGGAAAACAAATAATTTTAATGATTTTTTCGGGAAAATCCAATATGTGCAAGTTATGGGATAATACTTATTCTACTTAAGGTAGAATTAGGACCAAATTAAATTACATACGTAAAATTATGTAATATTTATTTTAGTAAGTTTAATGTCATCAAACTATTTTGGTGTGACATTTAATCAAAGTAATTTTATCCGAGGTCTCTAAGTTATAAACTATGGGAATTTCATTTATGGAAAATGACTTCTCTAGTCTTGGGGAGTTAGTAGCTTTATTTTAAAACACAAATGGGAGGGTATGAGTGTATTTTCCATAGGTAGTGGTGAAGGGGTGATCATTTTTTTCTTCATTTACCAAGTTTTCTTCAAAACTACTTAAGAAAAATCAAATGTCTCACCTTGTTTTCTTCTTTCCTTCTCCCACACGCCTAGCTCACTCTCTCTCCATTAATTTTTTTTATTTCATTTTTCTTTTGGTATTCAGCAAGAGAAGCTCTCCCTTATATCTAGAATTTTTGAAACTCCTTCCCTTTCTCTCACTAAAATCTCCATTGAAGCTTTGAGATAAAAACTTATAGAACCAAAGATTTAAATGTAAGTTGGCATCTTTTTCTTCTTCTCAATGTCGATGCCCTAGAGGATTGTCCCTCTTTTTTTTTTTTTTTTGCTAGGATCTCATTCGTTGAAGCTCATTTATCATCAATTTAGAGTCTAGGAGAGTTGTATGCAAGATCAAGTACATGCAAGACACTTTCTTTGAAGGCTAAGGAAAGCTTAGAGTTTTGAAAACCCTACCTTCACTCTCCTTTCTCACTTATTTTCTTCTTCCTTCTTGTTGAATTTGATCATGGGGACTTTGGGATGAGTGGTTTGAAAAGCTCAAGGACCCAAAAGAAATAAAATCTAGAACTTCAAAGGTAAAAATCTTGTGTTTTGGTAATAGTTTATGTTTAATCTTCCAATCTTTATTTTTGAGAAACATGGAAGGTTTTAATCTCTTGTATATATTGTAATAAGGTGTATGATAGCATTAGATGATTCATCCATGCGTGCTATGTTGATTTTTTAGTTGAAATTCAAAGTTTCCTTAGGTATGTGCAAATCTGCTTGCTGTCTTGTTTTTAGTCTGATTTCCAATGGGCTAACACAACTTCTATGGACTGATTTGTTAAAAAGGGTTGCATATCTTTGTACGTCAGAAAGATTACTTCAGTTTAGGCTTTTTAAATACTTAAAAATGTTTTCTAAAGTGGAAGTTATGGCCCTTGCCAAATCTATACTTAACCTGAAATTAGAATCCTGATAGCTTGCACCTAAATCTTTGTAAAATATTGCTGAACATGCTATGTTTACATTTAGGAGAGGATATTTTGTAGATATATAATATACATACTCAAATATGAATCACATAATCTAGTTTTATTATACTCATTATGGTTTGTGAGCTATGAATTTTGTAACTTAGATGCTCAATATTGTTTGTTGACAAAATGGTGTTGTTACAGTGGCTTCCAATGGGCGAAACCTTAAATCATTGGTCAAATTTTAAAATGGAACTTTTAGAATTTCATTATTTAGGAAAATTACGTAATTTTAGCATTTTTAAGCACTTAAAAATGTTATGTCTAGGTCATGTTATAAGCTTTTTGTGATAGATGTGCAAGCTGGAGTGAAAAACTGATAGATTAATGAGTCCATGTTTAAACAACGTTTTAACAAGATTAAAATCAACATTTTTAGCTAGTTTTAATTATGTATACTCTTTTATATTAATTAAAATCCCTGCAATAGTTGACTAAGAAATACCCCATGATTGTGAGTTTTGATTTTTCTAGAAAGGTAGTCAAATAAAGTTATGTTTTGGAAAGATTTGGTTTTTAATCTTTAAGTCATAATTCACTAGTCAAATCACGTTTTTCTTAAAGCCTTATGTATGTGGTGAAGCTTAAAATTAGCGCGAGTTCAATTACTCAGCTCAAATACAACTGGCTGATGAATATGTGGAAAAATAGACAAGTAGGATATCTGATTAATAATGGTGTGAGCAACTCTAGACTCAATCCAATTCGTACAAGATATATAAGTTATTATAAGACCGCCTCTCATGATAACACACTACAACAAGTATATATTACATTAAAGAATAGCATATTTTTAAAAATGCTATTATTAATGGGGGATTAAAATTAACACGGAACTGATGAATAGTGGGGATTAAAATTTTTGGCGCCATATGACTAAAATCCCAGGCGGCAAAATGAATTTATGCCAAAATTCCCTTTCTCTCAGATTTTTTCAAGCCTTTCTCTAAGTTACCCTTTCTCTCAGCCTCAATCTCTCACTCACGAAGCCCTCTCCGCCCTCAACTCATCTCTGCCTCCGCCCTCACAAAGTCTCTCCGCCCTCACCGAAGTCTCTGCCTCACGAAGACTCGCTCCAGAGTCGCGTCTCTCTGCCTCTCCGTCTGGACAGTTGTTGTGTTCACCGATCGCCTCAGCGACGAGGAGTCTCTTTCACTCTCTTCCGATCGTGGCTGGTATTGCTCTACTATTAGTCAATCGTTGTTAGATTTTCTTATAAAGTTCATTTAAAAAAAAAAACTGGAGCTTTCCATTTCTAAAGTGAGAGTAAAACTCATTATTTCAGGTGATCCATGTTTACCCTGTTTTTGTGGTGGATGTTCCACTAATCACCTTATCTCATTCTTCAAATTTTTTTTTTGCCCATCCCCAGATTGCACCTTTCGATATTGAGTTTTTAGTGACACACAAGGAACTTGACTTCTCTCATTTGCTGGTTAGTTCCTCCAGAGCTAAACCTTTTGCTGCTATTCTTAACTAAAAATTTCATATAATGGAAGGAAGGTCTCAATTGTTGTTGAACTGTATTTCCAGGATCATTTAAGACGGCTACTTAGAGGTCAAGCCTCTCTATTTGATTGGTCTAGATCTTCTTCCCTGGCGAGGACCTTATCACCCAGAGTTTTGGAAAGTCAAATAGATGCTAAGAAGGTTTGTGATTCACTTGTAACTATTTATGCTGTTATTATTTTTTAGTGTGTAATACTTATATACATACAAGTATATAATTTTTTTTAAATTCTTAAATTTCTTTAGAACTCTGTTTAGTTCTTAGTTCAGCAAGCTCTTGAATATTTTTTTGCCGATGATATCAGCTTTGATGCTTTAAGGGAAGAATAAATGATAACCTAGTGGAGATGAACAAATTACATGAGAGAAATCTATGAGATACATAGACTAGTGCATGGAAGTTTATGACAATAGAGTTGAACCATTTTGAAATGCCTGAAAGTTCAAGTGTTTACAATTTGAAGCCCCTAGTTATTCATCGAGTAGTATTGAATCTGTAAGTATATTTGGTTTAAACTGAAATTACTCAACTCAATACACCAAACAAATTCAATAGCTTCTTTTTCTTTTTCTTTTTTAATAATGAAACAGTGCCATCAAATTGTTTGGGAAAAAGAAAATCGATTAAGTTTCTTAGTCATTAATGCAAAATACCTGATCACTGTCAAAGAGAGCATCCCAGTTTTTGGCCTCTAGAAGTTTCCGGGTGTCAGAGTAGCTCAAGGAAATCCGGTAGTTCAGGTCCCCAAGCCATATGATCCGACTACAATCGTTTTCCAACAGACATATCAGATAAAAATCTGTTACTTGAGACTAGCTTAAGTGGTTGAGTGTGTGAGTGAAAGGGTTCTAATCCTGTAGTATAAAAAGAAAAATCAGATAAAATTTTGTTCAAGTTTTCAATCAACTATTATAGAATACTCACTCATGATCAAGAATTTTCTCAGGTATTCTACTATATGGAGATCTGCAAATCCTGGGAAATTGAGTGTTTTTAAGTATTTCTATGACATCAAGGTTTCTTCTAAGTTCATCAAGATAACCTGTGGGCTCTAGTCTTTCTTCAGTTTAAATTTTCTTCTACTATTCTTTGCAGCATATAATTGCTGTGCTCTGTTTTCTCTAATAAGTGATGGATGGGATATTTGGGGGAGTGGGTGGAGAAGAGTTCCAGTACACTTTTTGTTTTTGCAACATTTATCGAGTTGTCAGTAACACTTTTTCTTGCAGGAACTGGAGAAAAGTCTGAAGGCCACTTGTGAGGAATTCATCATGTCTATCACTAAGCTAGTTGTTTGAATATTGTATGGTAATATACTTTATAATTTATAAAGGCTATTATTACATATATATAAATATACATTTTATGCTTGTTGTTTAATTTTAGTGTTCTTAACATACGATTGATACAGGGCAATTTAGTACATGCCGGAGGAAGAGTTATTTGTTCAACCGAAGGAGATTTTCAATAATACAATTACCAGAGCAAACTAAGTACGACGGTAATAAACTGATCCAAATAACCCAAAACTCTATTAAAATTTTAGTATTATTATATAATAAATCAAACTCAGCTAATCATATGATTTAAGTTTATATATTTTGCTTATGGAATATTTTTAATTTATATAAGCTCCTCACATTCACAGTCTGTGCATATATGTTAGCATGCAAAGTTACGACTTACATGGTTGAACATAATTGTGACATGACTTTTTGATTTATTGGGTTCTCTACACAAGTTTCTAAATTTCTTTAACTCTTTCAGAAATTCAGAATTGGAGGGAACTTTATTTGCAGCAGTTTGCAAGAGGTATGTTTTCTTTTATTTTTGTTAAAATACTTTGCAAATGTTAGAGGAGATTGAATATCTTAGATATTCATCCATAGTGAAGTAGGTTCTGAGATTATTATTATTGTGTGCTGCGGTGATAACGGAAGGTTGAGAACTTGTGTGTATTAGTGAAGTAGGTTCTGATAAATTTGTGTGCTGCAGCGAGATAAGGAAGAAAACTTGTGTGTTGATTGAATCTTTTGAATTGATAATGATTGATGGTTGGTTAATAAATATGGCTGGAATGTTTTCTGATTTTCTGTTAGTTATTTGATGTATATCTAATAAACTTCAAAAACCATAGAAATTTGAAAGTAGAATCGAAACCCATGTGGGGAAAATCGAAACCATAGAAATTTAGTCATCAATCAACTAAATACAAAGTGAACTTGAAAAATCTTAAGGTGAACTAAAACCATAATCCATAACTGCTTAAAACAACTCCTTTTATACTTTGCATCTTTGTTATTACAATAATAAAATACATTTAATCACATTGTAGAAAAATCAGCAAAAATAAAAATCAAATAATCACATTTAAATATGATATAGGAAAACATGGCTACCTTTACTTATCAAAACAAAAAAGGAACACAAGAGTCTTATCCTCCATCCCTTAGCTCAAGAGTCTCGTACACTCATAGTTAAACAAATAAGGAACACAAAATAGCTGAATCCCAATCCTAAGAAACGTTTATCTGAACAATAGAGCCAATAAAATTAATTTTACAAACAGAGCATATCAACAGATTTAGTTCCAACAACAATTAATTTAATACAAATAGCATATCAAACATAAAAATATAGAAAATAAAAATAAAATACCTCGCTTTTCTCCTGTGTTCTAATAGTTTTCCCTCCCTTAGTTCATAAAATAGAAATATCGTATGAACTAAACTTGTAAGAAGAATCATATTAACAATACTAAATACAAAAATAATTCATAGAAAAAAAATAGTTACTATCAGTGAGTGATCTAGGTGTGTAGGACCATATGGCTTAGTGTACAGCAGGAATTATTTGTTCATTTTTTGTTTCTTTCCCTTAGTTGCCTAGAAGCAAGGCAACACAAAAAGTAGGATCAATAGGAAACTTCAGAGGCTTTTGATGTCTTCATCTAATGCTTAGAAAAGAAATTATGCATTACTTAAAAGTATAACTATAAGACAGAGAAAATAACGAAATACCATACCACTATGGTTACACGGTATGAGTCCTTTAACAGCCTTAGTGAAGCATGAGAACCTATATAGCCAGCTCCACCAGTTACCAGCACATGTGTTACTCCAGCTTCTGGTTTAGAGAACTAGACATAGAAGAAAACCTTAACTTGATCAATTTTTTATGCAAATTATGTGACAAGACATTTTATTATTATTATTATTATTTAAATTTTAATATAAATACTTAATCAAAGTTTATAATGACAAGTCTTAGATTTGCATATAAAATCATAAACATACCAAGTTGGGAGAACTAAAAATTGGTGACTGCTTGAACCAGAAAGTTGAAAGACTAATAAGGAAAGCGGCCAAAAAGATCCTGACAGAAAAGTTGTAAAATGTAAAATTAAATAATAACAAAACAAACTTAAATGACCATAAAAAACACATACATATTAAGTAATTAACTTTATGATTTTTTAAATTTATTATTTATTGTATGTTGACTTAAGAGATAGATTTATTATAAAATGAAATTTAAAGAGAAGGGTTAATAATTTTTAAAATCTCATGGGGGATTGTATAATTTAACTCATTTTGTATTTAGTTTAGATTATGTATGTCAATTTGAAGTTCATATCGATATGGGTGCCATTATTCAGATTTTGCTCCATTGAATTGAATCCAAAGCCATAAAAGGTGGTACTCTTTGTGTGTATCTTATAAAGATATGTGTTGTGTGTGTGTGTACAAGTATAACTTAACTAGCTTCCATTTATCTTTTAGATCTTTTCTCCCTCACAAAGCTGGCATAATTAAAGTCATCACCTATTTCAGAAGGCTGCTAATGGAGTTTGTAGAGATAAATAAGAAAGAACTATTATAGAATTAGAATAGAATACTAGTACAGATAAAATATGTATCTATTTAGTTGTATCAACTCAGATGAGGATTAAATTTCATCGAATCGATACCAAAATTTTAACCTCCCTCCAGAAACTCTTATTCAAAAACATAAACTAGTACTTTATAATCACTGGGACAACAATTTTGAACTATATAAGATTGGTAGATATACTGATATATATCAGATGATGTGGGTTCAGTTGAGACAAAATAATCACTTGCAAGGGGTGAATGTGCAGTTGACAGTACCATGACCCGAATTGGCCCTCATAAACTGCAAGCCTGTAAGAAGTACACTGCGTGTAGATCCCATTAATGCCCTTAAGTCAGGGTTAAACCAATATGAATTGAAATGTAGTTTTGGATGAAAAAAAAAAGATGAGAGGAAAAGTGTTTGGTTGATGAGAAAAGTCTGTATGTTTGGCGGGAGAGAGGAGTGATGAAGAATGTAACTTAGAAGTAGGAAAATGAGAGAAAATAACGAAATACCATAGAAGTAAAGAAGAGGCTTGGACAAACATATACTAACTCCTTACCATCATAAATTTTATCACTTTTAACCATAAATAAAAAATAAGTAGGATAGAAAAAAGAATAGACAAAAAGAAGGAAACTGAGGCTTTTTAGTACTTTTAATTACTTATGGTTATAAAATTCAGAACTAAATAATGGGTTTATATGAATAATAAATTAGAAAAGTTCCTTCATTTTTCTTTCCTATCCATAGATCGATGAACCAAAAAACAAACAACACCCCTTTAACTTTTTTCTTCCACTTTTCCGGCTACCAATCAAACAACTTTTTATTATTCTGCCTCTGTTTTTTTTTTCTTTCCTCTTATGTTTTCTTAATACAAAACATACATAGTCATAGTGTATCTTTATAAAATATAAGATACGTGAATAACACTAATGCCAAAATGTCCTCTAGAAACTACCAAAAGTGCATGCATGGCTGGATAGCTCAGTGGTTTTCTATATTGGATTAGCATATATGATCTAAAATCTGAATGGTGTTATATTTAAAGAAGAAAAGAACAGTGTATTATTGTTATTATTATAACAAAAGTAAGCAACAGATAAGAATTGCAATGAGTGCTTTTTTATTAGGTTCAATCAATGATAAGAATATGCATGACTACAATTACAATTGACACTTTCGGGGCTTTTGAACTTCTCACCTGGTTGTTTTGTAAATGTATCCCATATACTAACTCCTTTATTTCCCTCATCAGAAGCTCCCTCAAACTACCATATTGAAATAGATATCAAATTCTTGAACTGACAATACTCTTTATATATATATAAATATATATAATATTTCTTTGAGATGAGGATTAGAAATGCCAGAATTATCTCAAGTTTAGCAATAAGACTAAATAAACAGCTTAAATTCATTTCTGAACTCAAAATCAAGTAATTTTAAAAATCAAATCATATAGTATATTTTGGTTGATACAATTTTGTATTTACCATTACATAGACTTATCAAAATTTTGCTTTTTGTTGGTTAGAACAGGATAACTAAATTGGTGATCATGTTGGATAAAAATTGGCTACGCTTCAATAGGTAATAAGAATTAGGGATTTAATTAGTGCTAGCTCAGTAAAATTAGTAACTTACTGTATTTGTTACTAATATATTATAAATATGAACTTGTCTTTGAATTGTAGAGCCTCGGATTAGTATAGAGAAGGCGCTAAGAATTTTGTAGAAATGTCAAAAAAGCTAGCTGGTTATCCAGAAAAGTTATTGTGTCCATGCAAAGTTTGTCGAAACTTAAGTCACCAATGTATTAACATTTTGTATGAACACTTAGTCATTTATGGGATTGATCCAACATACAAAATCTGGTTTCATCATGGGGAAGAATTATCAAGAGATGATGATGTAGAGACAATGGAAACATTTGATTCTTACAACTTGTTTAGGGCTACAAATATTGATGGTTGTGATTTTGAAAGTCATCTAGAAGGTCATGATGACACTTTTATGGAAAAAATAGAAGATGCAGACACTCCATTATATCCACAATGCACTAAATATACTAAGTTATCGTCAATTGTTGCATTGTATAAGGTTAAAACTACCAATGGATGGTCTGACAAAAGTTTTGATGAATTGTTAAGACTTTTGAATGATATGTTTCCTTTAGATAATATGATCCCCAAGTCTATGTATGAGGTTCGAAAATTTCTTCGATTATTTGATTTAGGATATGAAAAGATTCATGCTTGTGTTAATGATTGCTGTTTGTTTAGAAAAGATAAAGAAAACTTGCAAGAATGTCCAACATGTGGAACTTCACGTTGGATGTCAGATAAGCTGACTAAAAAGGTTCGACATGGTGTCCCAGCAAAAGTTTTGAGGTACTTTCCTATAATCCCTAGGTTGAAACGGATGTTCATGTCTAAAATAATTTCAAAGGAATTAAGATGGCATCACAACAATAAAAGTTGCGATGGAAAAATGCGTCACCCAGTGGATTCAGCAGCATGGGAGCTAGTCAATGATAAATGGCCATCATTTTCAAATGAAGAGAGAAATATTAGACTTGGCCTTTCCACAGATGGATTTAACCCATTTAGTAATTTAAGTTCTAAGTATAGTGTTTGGCCTGTTTTGTTGGTCATGTACAACTTACCCCCATGGTTGTGCATGAAACAGGAGAATATTTTATTATCAATGTTAATTCCAGGACCTAAATAGCCTGGGAATGATATTGATATATACTTAGAACCCCTCGTAGAGGACTTGAAATTATTATGGAATGAGGGTGTTGATGCTCATGATGCATTGGACAATACAAATTTCAAGTTGCGGGCTATTTTGATGTGGACAATCCAAGATTTTCCAGCATACGGGAACCTTGCTGGTTGTAAAAATAAGGGATGTTTTAGTTGTCCCCTATGTGGTTATGGTACTCATTCAGAGTGGCTAAAACATAGTGGGAAGTTTTCATATCGAGGTCATCGGAAATTTCTTAAAGAAGACCATCCATTTCGGAGTAAAAGAAGTTGGTTTGATGGAGAAGTTGAGCATGGAAATCCCCCAAGAATCATGAATGGGACTACAATTGCTGAACACCTTAAAGATTTTGTGAATGTTTGGGGAAAATCCACTTCAAAGAAAAGGAAACAAAATGATTCAAAAGAAATGTGGAAAAAACGATCCATATTTTTTCAGTTACCTTATTGGAAGGTTAGCACATTCTTACTACTCTAAATTTTTTGTGTGTAAATTATTGTTTTTGGAGGAATTTCATTAGTTATTTCTTTTGCAATTTTTTTAGGAATTGTATGTTCGTCACAATTTGGATGTGATGCACATAGAGAAAAATGTTTGTGAAAGCATCTGTAATACATTGCTAGATGTTGCTGGAAAAAGTAAAGATGGACTAAAAGCTCGCTTGGATTTGCAACATATGGGTATTAGGAGTGCATTACACCCACAAGAGAAGGGGACTAGAACCTATCTTCCTGCAGCTTTACACACACTATCAAAGCTTGAGAAAGAATTATTTTGTAAAAGGTTGTTCTCATTGAAAGTACCTGATGGATATAGTTCAAATATTCGAAATTGTGTTTCAATGGAACAATGCAAGCTCATGGGCCTTGAGTCACACGATTGCCACATTTTGATGCAACAATTACTACCGGTGGCTATAAAAGGATTGATGCCATTGGGTCCAAGAGATGCTATAATAAGATTATGCACGTTCTTTAATCGAATATGTCAACGTGTTCTTGATAGGGAAAGCATAATGACATTAGAAAATGATGTTATTGAAACTTTATGCTTACTAGAGAGATTCTTTCCACCATCATTTTTTGATGTCATGATTCACTTAGTGGTTCATATCGGACGAGAAGCACGACTATGTGGACCAGTCCAATTTCGATGGATGTATCCATTTGAGAGGTGAATCACTAAGACTTAATTGTTTTGTTTATTCTTATTAGTTTATGTGAACATTCTATTAATGATGAGCAATTGTGTGATTAATAGACGCATGAAGATATTGAAAGATTATGTCAGAAATCGAGCAAGGCCTGAAGGTTGTATTGCAGAGTGTTATCTTGCAGATGAGTGTGTGAGCTTTTGTAATGAATTCACTGACCATTCAATTGAACTAAACACAAAAGAAGGTCGAAATGAAGAGTGGTCAAATGATGTGATACTTGAAGGTCGTCCAATTTCTAGGAGGAAAGAAATTATATTGACAGATGAGTTGTTAGAAATTGCACATCGATACATTCTGTTAAATACATCTGTTGTGGAGCCTTTTCTAGAGTAAGTGTCTGATATTAGAAATATTTTTTTTTTTTTATTAAAAATGTAGTAATACTAACTCATTGGTCCTATAAATTAGGATTCACTTAGAGGAGTTGAAAAAAACAAAAAAAATATATGAGAGAAATAGTGGATTACTTTGGAAGAAACATATACAAACTTTTTCAACATGGATGAAGGAAAAGGTAAATTAATGCAAACTAACTGGTTCATATCAGTTGTTTTAAATATCATTAAGAAAATTAACAATGTCATACTATTTTTTGTATAGGTTCCTATGCATTCCTCAACTTGTGATGAAACTGATTTGTTGAAATGGCTAGCATATGGACCCAGAAAACATGCTGCTTCTTACACTGGATATATTATCAATGGTCAAAGATTCCATGTACATGACATTGAGAAGTCCACAAAGAATAGTGGTGTCTCAATTGAAGCTACAACTATGTGTAGATCTAGTGCCAAAGATGTATCTCAAGTTCCTAATTTAGTTTCATACTATGGGGTTATAAGGGAGATAATCTTGTTAGATTACTATATAGTTCAGATTCCAATTTTCAAATGTGATTGGGCAAATGTCCCTAACGGTGTTAGGGTGGAGGATAGTCTCACTTTAGTTAATCTACACCAAAGTCAATGGTCTATTGGTAGAGACCCTTTTATTTTAGCCTCACAAGCTAAACAAGTCTTCTACTCAAGAGAACATGATTCTTCCAATTGGTATGTGGTGATTAGGGCACCCCCTAGAGGTTTTTATGACATGGAAAATTATGATGAGCAAGAATTCATGCCTGTAATGTCTGAAGTTACTGAATCTAGGTTATATAATGTAGTGGAAGATGAACAATATGTTAGAGATGATTGTGAGGGTATATTAGTTTGATTATTGTTGTGTTTTTTGTAAATTGTAGAAGATGTTGCACTTGACATTCAAAGTTGTAATCAATGGAAATTTCAGTTTATACTTTAGCTTATTAATTGGTTGTTTCTTATTTGTGTATTTTTAGCGAAGAACTCTTGAAAACATGTCTTTGATGCCAAGAATGACTATTTATTTCTTTCTTTCAGACTTTTATTATATGTTTTTTTTGTGATAATTGATAATATGTTGTTATATATGATTTTTGCAACTCATCAAAAATCTTACTAATTATAGAAACGGTTGATCAGAAACTAGTCAAAGAGTTTGCCAAGTACAAGATATGTCACCTCCATCTACAAAAGGAAAGAGGCCAAAACACATACCTACAGGAAAATTAGTTAAACTCCTCAATGAAAAGAGGAAGAGCTTTAGACTAAATTTGGAAATGGATAAGGTTGTTGAAGAGAGATATACTAAGGATGTGTCTCCAAAGAAAAATACACGTAGAATGATTGTAAGAAATGACTCTTCTGATGAAGAAGAAGTACCCATCTCCCCTGTGACAAGGAGATCTCTTAAAAATCTATTTGAGGTTGAACAACCAATAGACTCTCTTGAAAAAATAGTGAGACCACCTACTAATGACCTAATTTCTCCATTCTTAGCTTCAAAGACAGCCACTAGGGGATCTATTAAAAGAGTGGTTGAAGTAGAAATTAGTCCTTCAAATGACCATGCCATCTCACCAACAGCCACAACAAAATCACAACGCCTACAAATCCCAGAAAACCCAAATGAAACAATTGTTGAAAACTTGCCAGACACAATTGTTGAAAACTTGCCTGACGAACAAGAACTACCTGAAGAAGTTGTTGCACCTATTACCCAAAAGAGAACTAGAGGCCCTAGTAAAATGAAGTCTATTGCAATAGACAGTGATGGTCATTTGGAAGTTAAGTTTAACTCAAAGGGACAACCAATAGGTGCAACATTAATATCTTTGTCTTCATTTTTGGGTGCACTTGTTAGAGAAATTGTACCAGTAACAATAAAAGATTGGAGGAAGATTCCTCTAGGAATGAAAGAGGTCTTATGGAAATCTATTCAAGTATATATACTCAGGTTTTATGCATTGAACATGAAATTTGTTGAAATTCATTTACATTAATACTAACCTATTATTAATTTTACTAGGCAAGATATAAGGTTGACAAAGATTGGCAAAAGACCTATATATTCAAAAGTATGGCAGATCTTTGGAGAGCTTCGAAATCAAGGCTAGTTACTAAAATAACAAATGCACCAAATGAAGAAGCAAGATTGAAACTAAAGCCTGATAATATTAAATCTATGAATGAGTGGAAAAGTTTTGTTAAGGAAAAAAATAGTGCTGAGTTTAAGGTATTTTATTCTTAACATCTTATAACCAAATATATTTATGATTAAAATTTATAGTTTAATGTCTCTATTAACTTTATATTCTTAGGCTACAAGCGAGAAATTCAAAAAAATACGGACAAAGCAACTACCCCACACTTGTAGTCGCAAAGGTTATGCAAGATTGATTGATGAATTGGTAAAGCCAAACATATTTACAGTTGTTTTATTATAGAATTTGGTTTAGATATTTTTTTAATTTATTTTCTTATTTTGATAGATGAACCATAGTGAAACCAATACACCACCTTCTAGAGTTGATGTTTGGACCAAAGCACATAAGAAGAAAAATGGCGAACCAGTAAATTCAGAAGTGGCTGAAGCTTTTGTATACACCTTGCCCTTTCAAAATCATGTGACTTTAGTTTTAACTTACTCATTTGTTTGAATACATTTATTGATACTATTTATTTTTGAAGGATTTGGTTGAAGAATATAAGAAAGATCCTGCTATGTCTTCAACTACAAGTGTTAATGAAGACATCCTCACAAAAGTCCTTGGTCCTGAAAAAAATTCATACATGAGAGCTTTCGGAAGAGGGGTTACTCGGTCAAAGTTGCAAATTGTGTCAGAAAGAGATGACCATTTGATACAGATAGAAGGTCAATGCAAAAATTTGAATGACAAAATGCAACACATGGAGCAACTCATTGTTTCTTTAATGAAAAATCAAGTAAGTATTTTGATGTTGAAACTATATTTTCATGTGGCTGAATTGCAATAATAACTAAGATTCATGTTTAATATTTTGGTTAGTCTTTACTTTTGTATTTTTTTTAATTTTGATGTTGAATTCATGTCTTTCTATCTTACTTGTAAATAGAATACATCTTCTCAGAGCGAGGAGCAATCAAATGTCAATGTTCAATCAAATTCTCATGTTCATTCCACTCAGGTAATTATGATACTAATTATATGAAAATGATAAAATCTAAAACATATAATATTTAATATAAAATCATTTACTGCTGCTGAATTTGTTATATTGATATATTGTTAGAGTGTCAAGAACCACACATTTGGCTCAAAATGCAAAATATTATATTGGATTGGATCTGGAGAAATTATTGCAGAAGGTTATTTTATCTCAAGTGACCCAAAGGATGAGGTTCACCATGTTCCTCTTGGGCCTAATGCTATGAAAGTGGGGATAGATCTTGTGAGAAAGAATGATGCATTTCTGTGGAGGCCTTCAACAATTATGTCTACTATAGAAGATGCTGTAGGTAGTATAATTGCATGGCCAGCTGATAAAGTTATAATTAGGTAATTAATGTCTTTTATGTACTCTTTTAGTTTACTATAACTTTAAGTTGAAGCATTACTTATTTAAATTTTGTTGTAGCTAAACAAATGGACTCACAACAAAGACAAGTGCACAAATGATGATGAATTGAAGGATGGAGCAAGTTTCACGCATGGTTTACTTTTGTGTATCTTGTAATGTTTCTATTTTTCATTTTTGAAGTAAAAATTGTTCAAGATTATAAAACTTTATTATGTTATGCTTTCAAACTTAAGTTAGAACTAAGATCTCATGAAGTAGACACATTCATGGTTTGAATTAGTTATTGTTTAATGTAATACTTATGGTTTATCAATCTATTAAGAATTACATTTTATGATTAATTTTGAATTTTTTTTTATCAAAATACAATAATGAAAATCTTTTAATTAAAAAAAAAACCATATAAGTATACTTATCAAAATAAAATTTAAAATTTTATTACTATATGTTATGATTTAAAAGCATATTATAAGCGTAAAAAATCGTTATGGTTTATATAATATAACAAACTAAAAATGTTATCAAAATAATCAAATGTAACAGTTGAAAAGTGTTATGAAAAAAATACAAGATTAAACTTCAAATTTATAATAAAAAACTCTATCTAAATGTTATTATTTGAATATTATAGCACCTAAAAATGTGTTATTGAATAGTTTAAGATAACACCGAACATAACATTCAAAAAATGTTATAGAAAAGACTGGACTTTTAATAACATGGGCTACGTTAGCATTTTCAGAAGTGCTATCAATAGTCCCAGATAGCACTTTTTAAGTGTTATGAATACTGTTTTTTCTTGTAGTGACAATCGAGTTCGAGACCTATAATGGCCAGATCGAAATTTGGGTGCCCTGAACTTAAAACTAGCTATGGTTTAGATAGTCTTTGAACACGAGCTCAGGTGAGATATTAAGCTCGTAGAAACCTGGACAAAATGCATACTAAAGGATCCCAAAAGATTCGAAGGCTCGTAATACGCTCATTAATGCCCAGACTGTATTGCATATATATTATTTATTATTCGAGATATCGGAAGTATATTCTATTTCATTACCAAATCATATCCCATGTAAATGGAATAACCTTTATTAAATGTATAACTTATTTATTTACGCGGATACCCAAATCTATCAAGGAAATTCCTCTACAAATATTAGGAATAATGGATAGGGAAAGAGGAGGCCATTTTTGTATTACTAAAACTCTGTACAAATTGTGAGAGAAAAGTAATAATACTGTCACGTGGACTAGGTGGAATTTAACCACTAAATCACGTAAAAATTGTGTGTGTACGAGAGGATTCTTATTTTGTCGTTATGGTTTATAATTTAGCACTAATATCCCAATTAGATTTCTTAATCGATTGTTGGCGAAAAACTGCATCAATAGTTTGGGGGCTTTCATTGAGAGGAAATTAGTGTTTCACAAGTTTCAGTTAACATTCATCATGGTGCTCACTTGATCGATGCATCAAAATGACATGGAGCAGCCTGGTGGGCAGGAGGCCCATCATACTGCTGTTCTCGCTGAAAGGGGCCCAGATGTTCAACAATGTCCTGGAAAGCAACTGGTGGGTTAGGACGACGCTGGGAGTTCAACATCATTCCCGCTAAATCCTAATCCATGATATTTGACTATCGTAGAGATGGAAAACACCTAATTGAGCCATATCGCTCGGGCAAACAGAAAAATCGAAGAGATCTTGGCTCAGTTACCCTCTCTTGCAACCGAAAATAATGTCGGAAAGAGGCAAAGTGGGTCTCATAAGTCCTATAGGAATAAATGTTCTAAACCTAGTCGTTTTGTAGGACCACCACTCTAAGCTCTATGCCTTCAGAGGGAAACCACAGGAGTGCTCAGCCCATTGGTCATCATAGGGATCATCATCAGTATGTCCGTCGGTCAGTCAGACCTGCGACCCCCAGCTCTATGCCTTCTTCACAATTTCCCAGGAGTGCCCACAACAACCCACCAGGGAAGGTTGGGACAAGTTCATGGAGGAAAAATGCTCCAGAAAATTCTCCTGTGCTACGATAAGAACCTCAGGCATAGAGAACTCAGGACATTGGGATAGAGCTGAGGCAGACTAATTTAGTTCATCCTGATGGAATGAGGATAGCATCACCAATTGGGCATCCGCCATCACTGGTTCGAAATCCTACACCACCTCACCCACAACAAGATGCTCTAGCTCATGGAAATAGTAGGAGAAATCCTCCCCTATCCGTAGATACTTACCCCCCTCAGGCACGTGCTGAGTATCCAGGTCCTTGATCTCAGCCGCAGGCTGTAAATTTTTCAAATGGAAGTTATTGGACAGGGAGCCAACATGGAGACAGGTCTGAAAGCAACTTGAGGAATCATCTAAGCTCAACACAAAGTCCGCAGTATGATCCACAACCCAACCTGTGTAATCATTTGAACTCACAAAGAACGTATCTAGCTCATAACAAGGATGTTAGTTATACTCGACATGAGGGAGGTCCATCTATAGTACGCAACAATGTGATTGTCCCACTTAACCATGCTCGAACTTTGAGGGACAACAACCCATCAAACACGTATAATATGATGGGAGCTGCTGAACAGCCCCCAGCTAACCTACAGACCAAGGACATAACCCTTGAGTGGCTAGCCTTGATGGAGGAACAGATGAAGAGGCTCTTATCTGGAAAGGGGGCAGATGATTGCGACTCAGATGAAGAGCTCGAACCTTTCACTCCAAACATTGCAGCAGTTACGTATCCTATTAGCTTTAGGATGCCAAACATGCCGAAATTTGATGGAAACACCGATTCATCCGATCGCCTCGGGATGTTCAACACAATGATGATGGATCATAATTTCGAGCTCGATCTAAGGTGTATCATGTTCCATGTGATACTGGTCGCACCTGCCAGACAGTGGTTTAAACAATACAAGAAGCACGCGATAAACTTGTTGAAGAAGTTGTCTTTCAAGTTTAAGAGACATTTCGAGCTTCATAGGCAGCTTGTGTAGAGGCTGATTCTTTGGCCAATGTAAAACAACAACCTGGTGAATCATTGAAAGCATATATGGGAAAATTTTCCAATGTTGTAAGACGAGCTAGGGACACTGATGATAGCTCCAAGGTCATGGCGATGCGGATAGGAATCCTGGTGGGAGGCGACCTATTGCTAGAACTTCAATGAAAAAGAATTAAAAGTGTAGATGAATTCTTGGCCCGATCTCAGGAATGGATAAACTTGGAAGAGGCACAATGTGTTGTCTCAGGAACCAGCCAGGCCCTTATCCAACCTGTTGGAATGGTAACGGATGTCGCAGCTATAGTGCAACTTGTTACCCTGAATAACCAAGCAGGGAACAACAAGAGGAAGGGGAATGGTGAGGGAGACCAGAACGACACAAAGAAGAACAAGTCTTTGGAGAAATTCAAGCCTGTTTATGACACCAACATTGACCTAACTGACATGTGGGAACATATCTTCCTGGAAAATTCTAATCACCTCCCATGGAAGAAGCCAGAACCTCTAAGGCATCAAAGGATGAAGAGAGACCCCTCAAAGTTTTGCTGATTCCACAACGACATCGATCATAACATCGATGATTGGCGGCAGCTGAAGGATGAGATTGAGACTCTCATTCAGGCTGGACCATTAGCCCAGTACGCTCGAAAATGGGTAATTCCCAATCAACCTGCTAGGCAAAATCTTTATCCAGCTCCGGAAGCCCTGATAAGTTAGCCTGGAGCTCATATGAATCAGGTCGACCCTCCCCTCGATAGTAGGAGGAGATATAACTACTATTGTCGGAGGACCTCATTTGGCAGGCACGAGCAACGTGGCCCAAAAGAGGTATATTAATGAGTTGAAAAGTCATAATGGTGTGGAGTTTGTCCTGGAGCAGCGGTTATCAAAACAGCATCGGTGAAAAAAAAAACCAATCATTTTCATGAAAGAGGATGCTAGCCATGTTAAATTCCTACATAATGACCTGCTGGTGGTAACCGTGAAACTCGCTAACAGAAGGCTATGAAGGATACTAGTGGATAACGGAAGTTTCGTAAATGTGCTTTTTGGCTGCACCCTAGAAAAGATGGGATTGTCCGTAACCGATTCGAAGGCGATCTCAATGACTCTGTATGGATTTTCCAGTGAAGAAAAACAACCATAGGGACAATCGGACTGGTGGTTACATTGGGAGAAGAGTCACAAATGGTCTCTAAAATACTTGAGTTCGTTGTAATCAATTGTTCGACTGTGTAAAACGCGATTTTGGGATGACCCGTACTGATGGCTTTTGAAGCCATCACCTCGATCTGACACCTAGCAATGAAGCTCCCTTCAACCTTGGGAATATGTATAGTAAGAGGAGACCAGTACGTGTGCCAGAGAATGCTACTACATTGCAATGAAGGGAAATCACAACATGGGCAGCAGGCGATTGTTATAGGTGAAGGAGATGAGGAGTCTTGGGTAATGGAAATTACCCGTAGGACGAAAGGACCTCCAGAAGGAAACGATGAGGACACCCAATAGGTGGACATTGATCCATGGGTAGGTGAAGACATATATGAGCTTAAAGAAATAGAAGAGCTAGAGGAAATCAACATCGACCCAGAAGAACCATCAAGAGTTATCGAAATTGGAAAAAATCTTGAAGTTGAAAGGAAGAAGGAGCTGGTCGAGTTCCTAAGGAAGAATATAGATGTTTTCGCTTGGTCGCACAAGGATGTGGTGGGGATCAGTCTGAGTATGTTAATGCATAATTTAAACTTTGACAAGAATTTTCCTGCATAGTCCCAAAAATGGAGGCTTTTAGGGACAGTAAGATTTGAAACATTAGAGGAAGAAGTGGCTCGCTTACTTAAATGCGGATTTATCACTGAAGAAAAATACCCGATTTGGGTTGCTAACCCCATTCTGGTCCCGAAGCCAAATGGGAAGTGGAGAACTTGTATCGATTTCTTCA
This sequence comes from Humulus lupulus, assembly GCF_963169125.1. Taxonomy (NCBI): domain Eukaryota; kingdom Viridiplantae; phylum Streptophyta; class Magnoliopsida; order Rosales; family Cannabaceae; genus Humulus; species Humulus lupulus. The sequence goes on along the minus strand of NC_084797.1, from coordinate 105,904,004 downwards.
ACCTCAACAAGGCTTGTCCCAAGGATTGTTTCCCACTACCAATATTTGATTAGTTGGTAGATGTCACGGCTGGTCACGAGCTTATGTCTTTTGTGGATGCATATTCTTGATATAACCATATCACAATGAACCCTGCAGAGCAAGAGCACACCAGTTTTATAACCGATCATAATGTATATTGCTACAAATTTATGCCATTCAGGCTAAAAAATGTTGGAGCTACGTACCAACTGTTGGTCAACAAAATATTCGATAACCAGATCGGGAGAACACATGGAGGTGTATGTCGATGATATGCTCCTCAAATGAAAGACTTCCAGTAACCATGTATCCGACCTGGAAGAATGTTTTCGCATATTGAGAAAGTACAACATGAAGCTGAATCCCAGAAGATCACTTTCGGAGTTACGTCGGGAAAGTTTCTGGGGTTTATAGTTAACACGAGGGGGATAGAGGTGAATCTAGAAAAAATCATGTCGTTGTAAGAATTTCCTTTGCCCAAGTCGCATAAGGAAGTACAGAGACTAACTCTAAAGGTAGCATCTTTAAACAAATACCTTTCAAAATCCACTAACAAGTGTCTACCATTCTATAACTTGCTCAGGGAAATATGACATTTTAATGGACTAAAGGATGCAAACAAGCATTTGATGGCCTAAAAACACACCTAACTGAAACCCCCGTACTATCAAAACCAACATCCAGAGAATGTTTGTTTCTTTACTTGGCCGTGATAGAAAATGCAGTCAATGCTGTGTAGTTCGAGAAGAAAATAGGGCGCAGAAACCTGTATATTATGAAAGCTGAATCACGATACCCATTGATAGAAAAACTCGCGTTCTGTCTCATTTTGGCTTCAAGGAAGCTCAAGGCATACTTTCTATCCCATTCTATTCATGTCTTAACCGACCAACCATTAAGGCAAGTTCAAGATATTATACATGCCACGAACGACAATCACGAGCCATGCCCTTGCTGATTTTGTGGCTGCGTGCACAGGTTTTCTAGACGAGCTGAGAAGGGAGCCGATGCAGGAACTATGGAAAATTTTTGTTGATGGATCGTCTAACGAAAACGGATCGGGAGCTGGGATAATCTTAATCTCACCAGAAGGACATCGATTCCATAAAACCCTCATGTCAGGTTTGAAGCATCCAACAACAGAGTAGAATGTGAGGCCCTACTGGTAGGGCTAAGGTTGGCAAAAGAGCTCAAGGAAAAAGCCATCCAATGTTATAGTGATTCTCAGCTCGTGGTCAATCAGATATTGGGAGAATACCAAGCTTGAGGCATCAAGATGGTGACCTATTTCACTAAGGTAAAGGGAGAGTTGTCTGAGTTTGAGTTTAGCTCTGTTGAGCAAGTACCTCGCGAGCAGAATTCCAATCCTGATGCTCTTGCTCAACTTGCTACCACCAAAGAGGTAGATACATTGAATACAATTCTGGTGGAGTTCCTGGAAAGCCCAAGTACAGTAGCAGGAATGGTTGAGGTCAGAATGATTGACATAAAACTGACCTGGATGACTCCCATAGTGGAGTACCTCACAACTGGAAGACTACCTGATGATAGGAAGGATGCGAGAAAGCTTCTGTATCAAACTCCAAGGTATGTTATGATTGAGGGGATCCATTATTGACGAGGGCATTCGTTGCCCCTCCTGGGATGTGTTCTGCCCGAGGAAGCACAGACTTTCTTGCAAGAAATACACGAAGGCTTTTGCGGAGATCATGCTAGGGGGCAAAACCTAGCTCTAATGGTACTGAGGCAGGGCTATTTTTCGCCCACTTTGACAAAGGACTTGATCTCATATGTGCAAGTGTGACAAATTCCAACATTTTTTCATAGTTGCCAGAGCTGCTCCAATCGAGCTAACCATGATTTCTTCCCCTTGGCCATTTGCAGATGGGGAATTGACTTAATCGGTTCCCATCCAACAGGAAAATGAGGAGTTCATTATGCAGTAGTTGCAATCGATTATTTGACGAAATGGGTAGAGGCTGAGCCATTGGAAACTATCACCTCGAAGAGAGTCCTAGATTTTATTATAAAGAATATCATATGTTGACTCCCTTAAAAGATCTTATCAGACAACAGAACTCAGTTTGATAGTAATCTCATCACAGACTTTTGTGAAAAATATGGCATAACCAAGAGTTTCTCGTCGGTAGCATACCCACAAGCCAATGAGCAGGTCGAGGCCGCAAACAAAACTTTGAAGGAAAGATTGAAGAAAAGACTAGATGAGGCCAAGGGATTATGGCTCGAGTAGCTCCCACAAGTACTCTGGTTTACCAGATCTCACATAGAACCTCCATGCGACATACTCATTTTACCCTAATATTTGGAAGCGAGGCTATGCTCCCAATTGAGGCAATGGTAACGACTCACAGACAAAATACCTTTGATCAAGATCATAATCACGAGCTACTCAGTGCATCCCTCAATCTAATCAAAGAAAAATGAGAGTCATCACAATTGCAGCTCGTCCATTATCAACAGAAGATCACTCGTTATTTCAATTAATAGGTTAAGGGACACAGAATTGGATTAGGTGATCTGGTTCTCTGAAGGGTATTTTTAGCAGATAAAGATCTAAAGGACGGTGTGTTAGGGCCGAACTGGGACAAACAAGTCTTGGTCACAAATTTGACTTATACTAATTAGATTAGTTTTAAGTCCATCAACCAAAAGAACATTTTGTAACTTTGGTAGTCCTTCAGAATTTCGAGTGCCACTACCAAGTACCTTACAAGACATACCATCTCCAAATGTGACTTCCCCATTTTTCAAAGTCTTGAAGTCAGTGAGTATGCTTTTGTTACCTGTCATATGCCTTGAACAGCCACTATCAAAAAACCAAGAGTTAGAAGCACATGTTCTAAGACAAGTAAAGGCAGCAAGACATTTGAATTTATTTTTCTTCACCCAAACTTTCTTAGGTGGAGTCCTTTGCTTCAATGGCATTTGTCTCAAATTACCATGATGATTAAAGAATTTTTTGTGAAGAAAATTCATCAAGGTAAAACATTTAGGTCAAATATGACCTTTCACTCCACAGAAATTGCAACTTGGAATAAAATGACCAGTTTTTTTATTCTCGAAATTTCTGGTCTGTTTCTCATGTGTTGTGATAGAATGAAAAGATGATTCCACATGAGTTTGAGTTGTTCTTGCAGAAAGGTCAGTTGTCGAAACAATAGGAAGATTTCCAGAAATATAAATTGTTTTTCCTTTAGGTTTAGATCCATTTGATCCTAACCTAGAAAAATCACAAGCTTTTTGACCTGCAAGCAGAACATCATCCAAAACCATAGATCTATGATTAAGCAATTTGACACCTTTCACAATTTTATCAACTTCATTAGACAAACGATTAATTTCAGAATCTTTAGCAACAATCTTAATTTCATATTTTTTAACAAGAGAGTCAAGTTCTTCATTTATCTTCTTGAGAACTTTGTTATTGTTTGCCATCAAATGATTATCTGAACATACTTTCAACCATTGATCATACATGTTTTGTATGATTCTTTCAAAGAATCCTCATCCAAATTGGATTCATCCGAATCACCATGGGAACCCTCATCTGCTGAAATAGTATTATTTAAACAAACAAGGTTCTCATTCACCTGCACAGAAGGAGGTAAGCAAGAAAAAACAGAAGTTAAGGCAAGATTAGACTTTTCTTCCTCATCACTACTTTTAGAGTCCTGGTCACTCCAAGTGACTGCCATGACCTTCTTATTTTTCTGTAAGGTATTGGCACATTCAGCTTGAATATGTCCAAAACCTTCACACTCCCTAAATTGAATACCTTTATTATTAGTAGATTCAAAAGGTTTTGAAAAATTATTACCTTTGGAGGATTTAGACATGTTTTTCTTGTTACCAATATTTTTCATAAACTTCTTAAATTTTTTCGATTACAAGATCATTTCATCATCATCTTCCTCATCTGAGCTTTCCATTTTCTCTTTGGAAGATTTCAAGGCAATCAATTTATCCTTCACGGTAATTGGTTTCTGTTGCCGAATCTTTTGATTAAGTTCAAAAGTTCGAAGAGATCCCATCAATTCCTAAACTTTCAAGGTGTCAAGGTTCTTTACCTCCTCAATGGCTGTGATCTTGGATTGAAACCTGTCAGGAAGAGATGTAACAATTTTCCTAACCAAAACAGAGTCAAACAATTTTTCTCCTAAAGAAAAATATTCATTAGCAATGTCAGACAATTCTTCATAAAACTCAGTGAGGGTTTCTTTGTCAGACATGCGAAGGTTTTCAAATCTTGTGGTCAACATTACAAGCCTAGATCGCTTAACATCAGTGGTTCCTTCAAATTGAGTTTGAAGGATTTCCCAAGCATCTTTGGCAGACTCACAAGATGAAATCAATTTTCTATAACTCTTACCAACACCATTAAAAATTGCATGTAAACCTTTATTATTATAAATTGACTATTTATCTTCTTCATTAGACCATTCAAGTTCATATTTCACCTGTGTCTTACCGAATTTCGAATCTGTCTCGACAGGTGGTGTCCAACCGGTCAATATTGATCTCTAAGCCCTTTCTTCAAGGGATTTGATAAAAGCTTTCATCCTTACATTCCAGTATGGATAATTTGTATCATTCAACAATGGAGGGCGAGTTATAGATCCACCTTCTGCAAAGATAGACATTTCACAAGGCACAAAACAAACGGAAAAATACATGATCGCACTAAGAGTTTAGTGACCCTCTCTGATACCAATTGAAATTCCATTTTTAGTAATTACCCAATTAATTAAACCATGTGAATTAATTAAAGTGCGGAATGGTAATTAACTGTTTACACAGATAACAGTTCTATCGGGTCAGAATCCGAACTTGTAACGACAGAAACTGAACACAATAAATAGACAGTGCAAAACAATAATGAACACACCAAATTCTTACAAGGTTCAGAAACCCTTTCGGATAACCTACTCCTTGGGGCCACGCCCAGAGAATAAACCAATTAGAAAAGAAACAATGTGTACAAAAGCATTGACTTAAACAATGTAAGACTTCCTCTTAAACTATTGCCGCAATCTTGTTGTACTCTTCTCTACAAATCTGATTTGATGAAACGTTGATTCTCTTGAACTCCCTTCAAAGAATAGCGAGTGCACACTTCCTCCCGAAGTGAGACTTCGATAGAATCTTCTCCCAAAGATCCTTATGCACACGTTCACAATAGACACTATCTGTTTACAATGGACTGGATAGATATCCACAAGTACACTCAGCACTCTCACAAAGATTAAGGTGAACAAACTTAATCTCTACAAATAAAGACACTCTTCAAAATAACGTAATGTTTACAAATATTCAAAATGGAAGAGGTGAAAATTCCAAAGGCCTTGGCAAGATATTTATAGGCAGGGAAATCGTCCAAAGCCATCATTTTCTGGTGTATTTGAAATCAATTTTTGAATTCCTTTGATTTAGGAAATCAGCCAGCCAGATGAATTTTGTGTCGACAGAAAATGAAACTGATGAGTCAGCAACGTAATCAGTTTTATCTGGCAGAATGAACATGGTCATTTCTTTTGACCATGTTTATTTTCGACACCTTCTTTATTCCAAAATAAACATAATCCCTGAAAATAATCTCAAGATATTTGCACAATATATTTTTACCAAAAATTGATTATTTGTGATAAATAAGGAAGCAAATATATTCACACTTAAAGATATTTTCACATTACAAAATCAGCTGAAAATATTGCTAATTAATCCAAAAACCAATATGGAGATATGTTACTAATTTTCTTTAAACATTTTAAAATATTTTGTCTAAATTAAAAGGATTTTACAATTATGATGAGCTCACTTTCTAAAAACAACCAAGAACGTTTATACGTTCTAGTTGCTTGGGGGCACATAATTAAAGAGAGTTAACTTATTCAGATAAAGATTAAAACTTAGAGTTTGGAAAAATTGATTATTCAACGCCTTTTTAAAGCTTGTATTTTCAAAAGACCAAATGCGAACTAAGTTTGAGAAATCTATATAACCCTAGATATAACCAGGTGCGAGGCCTGATTCTTAACAGGTATGATGCAAATAAGTGAGAAAAATCTTGGATACAACTAAGATATCAATAAGATCTATCTTGATCTAAAGTCAACCCCTAAGATTTCGAATGTACAAGAATCTAAGGATTCATAAACATGAGAAAATAATAGACTAAGGGAAATACAAATAGATCACAAGTTTGATGTATATTCAAAAATCTCGATGTGAGCCTGAAGGCAATTGTTTTGGCCCCAATGTACTTAGTTACAATAGCTAAAAAAAAATAAAAGTGAAAAATAAATCACTGAGGTCCGTCAGCTCGCTTCAGAGAAGTCTCCTCCTCGCCATCTCCCTCAACAGCTTTAGAGGCTTCGGTGGTCTCCGATGGTTCCGGTCAGAACCGAATCTTTAACCTAGCAAGATATGGTTCTCACCGCTCGGGCTGCATAAAGGAGAAGTTTCCATCTTGGTTGAAAGCCCAGCAACGGTAAAGCATCTCCTCCATTTAAGTCGATGACTGTGCAACTTCTTCCTTGGCCTTGACCTCGACCTCGTTTAGCTTCTTCCTGAGTTCTTCATTTTTCGGCCAGAAGCTTGTACACGCGACGACTCACCTTCACGACCTAATTCTGGGAGGCAGAAAAGGCAACTTTTGTAGACCGCTCGCTCTCCTGGGAGGAAACCAGGGCAGCTTTGGCAGTCTGTTCGCCCTCTTGAGCATCGTTCAGGGTAGCTTGGAGTTCCTCGTCCCTGGCTTTAACCCGAGCTATTCCTCGTAATTGAGCCAGGATAGACTGGAAAAGAATTAGGCAAGTCAAGGGTAGTTTATAAAAAAAATACTAAAGAGAAAAAAATAAGTTAGGAGAGTGAGAAAGACTCACAGTGAGGTTCATCCCCATGAAAGATTCAAGGATGTCCTCAGGAGTACGCTCCTCTATAGCCCTTATGTCTCTGACATGGGCTCTGTTAGCATGGCTGGCCAAAATTGTTTACCACCTCATACATAGTACCCCGAAAAGCGTCAGGGATTTTTTCCAGGTCGAGTGGCTTGACCAGGATCTAGATGGTTGGAGCCTCGCCTTGGATCACTTAAGGATTTGAGGGTGGTACATGACGAGGAAGGGGAGGATGGGCTTGGTGAACCGTGATTGTTGTAACCAGAGTTGAGGGGAGTTTCTTTTGTGGCTGCTCTTGGGTGGAGCTGGCACCTTTCTGTTTAGCCAGAGACTCGGTGGTACCCCCAGTCTTCAGAGTTGTTTTCTTTGTCACTCTGGCTCTCTTCACCACGGGACCAGCTCCGGCCACACCAGCCTTAAAAGCACCCCTCAAACCTGGGGCTTCTGGCAGCTCCATCTCTTCATCTGAAAAAGAGCGAACGAGGAATTCAGATTAAAGAAGTAAGAACCCTACCCTCCAGGCTAAGGGAGGAATCTATTACAATCAGCTCGGGGTTATTGACCTGGCTGGGCACAACCTCTACCTCTTTGATTAATGTAGGTGGGGGAGAATCTAAAATTATGACCTCCTGGGTCCTAAGGGGTTCATGTCCTTCCTCGGGGATGGACTCATCTACGTACTTCCTAAAACTAGGGACTTATACACCCTAACACAAGGAAGGCCAAGTCCTACGGTTTGTATAATACTCTTGAAAAATGGTGGACCTAAAATTGAGAGTGTTGTCAACCACGATGTTACGTTTAGGGTAAATGTGGTCATAGCGTATCACAAAATGATCCACACACTAGAGGAGGGTTGTGTTTAGGTCTAGATCGGTATGATGATGACTAACGAGCTAGTTAGGGTTGAATCGAATTAGTCTATAACTGGTAGCAGCCCGATCTAACTCTTTGTATGGGTATGGGTTAACTTGGCCAGAAGGGCCGGCTGCTGCCCCGGACACAACTCATTCTGGGTCAGCCCCCTGATTATCCTCAGGAGCTCACTTTTTTCCCACCAACAGTGCCACGTCTTCCTTATCTTCAATTTCTTCATCGCCTGGCAAGGCTTCTTGAGGAGGGGGAGCTCGAGGATGACAGGAAGAGAATATCGAGTCCTAAGAGCCAACGTCTAGACCTTGCTAATCAACTTGCAGGCCACCATGGTAACGTCATTCATAACCTGATGATAGTCTTTCTCTGTCGGAGGAAGACTAGACAAGGTCTCATATTGGCCTCTAAGGGTCTTAGATCGCTTTGTCCTTGCAAATATAGCTGCACAAGGAAATAACTCAGGTAGAATAAAAAAATGTGTAAAAGTGATAAAAAGTTCACGTGCTGAATTCATAAAGATAGAAGAATTAAAAGAACATTTGATGTATCGATGTTCGTAGTTCTTGAACCCATTTGACATAAAGAACAAGTCTTTATAGTCATTTGGGTGGCTGGGGAGGACGATGACAGATATTGAGTTGGGAAATCGAGTGAAGTAGTAAAAATCATCACCTCGCCACTTTTGGTCGAGACTGGCCTTGAGGCAAAAGAAGTACATAATGTCTGCCTGAGTGGGGACCTCCCACTCATGCCTCGAAAACAAATAATTCAACCTCGCCAAAAGTCTATATGAGTTTGGTGGAAGCTGGAATGGGGCCAGTTTGACATAGTTTAGGAAGTCTACAAAATACTGGGCCAAGGGGAGGAAGGCACCTGCCTTTAATTGCTCATTAATCCAAGCTCTATAGTCATCTTGGAGAGGGGCGTAGCTCCACTCTCCTTCCAGCGCAGGTCGGGCATGTAGGCCATCAGCTCCCATCTCAATCCCATGACTTAGTAGAATCTTGTTAACTTTTCCTTGAGTCGTGATCCAGGATGCTATGTGCTCAGCCCAAAGAATGCGTTGGGGTTGAGCACGATATTCCTCTCCACCATAGGGCCGAAATGAGGGATGGGAGAGTCAAGAGGTGACCTGATTTCCCTTGTCTTTTCTTAAAGGATAGGAGCTCGTGGTGTTTTTCTTTGCAGGGGCCATAATTTAGATCGCCTGATGACGGGGTGTCCTATTAGTGGCGACCTAAGATGATTACTAGCTACGGTGGTGGAGGTACGAAAATCCTCGGGTTTAAGTGTTTTATTTTTGGGATCTGAAAATTTGTATGAGCTAAGCAGTGTTCTATCCTCAAAGCATGGTACCACCCGCTTCAATTTCTTAAAACTCCCTGATACTTCGGGATTCGTGTATTAGACTCGTCAGATCCACTACTTTTCTCCTGAAAGTAGTTTAATGCAAAACCTCTTCAAGAATCGTATCCTTTAAGCTACCCAAGACCAAACCTAAAATCCCTTCAGCTTCTACACCCCCAAACAAGTATTCAAATCGATTTACCAGTAGAATTTTCTTTGAAAAACCCAGAAAATTGGTACACTTTTATGAAATCCTTATTTCTAAATAAGCCTAGTATCATTCATTAACCTAAACCAAACCCTATTTCCTATTTACACTCAGACGTAACCTAATCGACATTGAGCAAAGGATATTTTTCACAAAAATAACTCATTGGAAAGCAAAGAATTGAAAATTTCATACAAGGTGAGGAAATACTTACAGTTTATATGATCAGTCCAAAGAAAGTGTTGATACGTCCAGAGGAAACTCCTTGAAAGCTTCTGAGAATCCGGAAGGTGATGAAGAGTTTTTGGGAGAAGTTGGAGAAGAAAAAGTGAATTTTTTTTTTTGAAAAGGGCTCTTTTTGAATGCAAAGGTGGTGAGGGTTCAGGTCTGATCACCCTATTTATACGTAAACTACGGGAATTAGTTCGGGCCATTAGGTGGGGTTAACTCAAGATCCAAAGGTCAAGATTAAATGAACCATACGGCTGTAAAAAGTTGACAGGATAGTTCACAGTCCACGAAACAGAACGAACACCAAGTACAGACAGCCACGTGTCCAATACTCGAGTAGTGGGCAGGCGCGATTTTACATGGTAGAAGCATAAAAGCCCCTATTGTGCATGTCATAAAGTGACAATATCGAGCATGAGCACGAGCTTGGGGAGCAAATGTTGTAACTTAACATTAGCACAAGTTCAATTACTCAGCTCGAGTACAGCTGGAAGATGAATATGTGGAAAAATATCCAAGTAGGATATCTAATTTACAATGATGTGAGCAACTCAAGACTCAATCCAGTTCGTACATGATATAAAAGTTATTATACGACCGCCTCTCAGGATAACAATCTAGTTCAAGACCTATAATGGGAAAATCCAAATTTGGGCGCTCTGAGCTTAAAACTAGCTAAGGTTTAGATAGTCTTTGAACACGAGTTCGGGTGAGATATTCAGCTCGTGGAAACTTAGATAGAGCACATACTAAAGGATCCCAACTGATCCGGAGGCTCGTAATACGCTCATTAATACCCAGACTGTATTGCATATTTATCATTTATTATCTGAGATATCAGGAGTATATTCTATTCCGTTACCAAATCATATCCCATGTTAATGGAATAACCTGTATTAAATGTATAACTTATTTATTTACGCGGATCCCCATATCTGTCCCGAAAATTCCCCTATAAATATTAGGAGTAATGGACAGGGAAAGAGGATGCCTTTTTGTATTACTAAAACTTTGTAGAAATTGCAAGAGAAAAATAATAATACTGTTTCGTGGACTAGGTGAATTTTAACCACTAAACCATGTAAAAGTTTTGTGTGTACGAGACAGTTCTTATTTTTTTTATGGTTTAAAATTTAGCACTAATATCCCTATTAGATTTCTTAATCGACTATTGGCGAAAAACCAAGTCAACAGTATTGATTAAGGGTTAACATTTAAGTGGCTTAAATATAATGAAATTTTATATTTTATTGAAAAATCTTTAAGTAGATTAAGGGTTATATTTTATTTGGTTATTTTAGAAAATAAAATCTTTTTGGATAGTAAAAATTATGGGTTTCTTAATTTACTAAAATATTGGGCTTTTTAATTTAAAAGATTAGTAAAATAAATATCTATTTTTCAAATAAGGAAAAAAGGGTCCGAATACCCAAAATTTTGTAACGTACTACAAAAGATGGAACTTTTCTCAATAAATAAAACTATTACATTTTTTTAAAAAGATTTAAACATGGTAATTCTAATTTCAGAACATTTTCCTTTACAATTTTAATAAATCGAGAGATAGCGTTTAATACTTTTATTTTGTAAGGTAAATAAGAAAGCGGTAATGGAAGTTTTCTATAGGTTTAAGAATAAGGTCTCTTTAAGCAATTGTGAATTTATTTCCAAATTTTTGGCACCATTATATATAGGCATGTTTTTCCGAAAAATGTGATAAGACCATAAATTTCAAGGGTTTAGTGTAACCATTTAGAATTAAGAGCAAATATTTTTAGAGGCTTGAAAATTAGTTAAGTTAAGTTCTTCATTAATTTCTCAACTTAAAGATATAAACATAATTAACCGAACACCCTGCTTCTCTCCTAAGGACAACTGGTAAGACAACTTATGAGTGTTTTGCTACAACATGGCATGACTAGTCTTAACTTAAGACTTAAGTATACAGTTGAAGTCTAGGTCTAGAATGTTACTTAAGATTGTTGTCATAAGGAGGTTCCCATGCTCATAAGTAAGGTAAGTAGTTATGATTATGACAATCGAACTGGTATCAAGTAAGTAACTGAAAATTTCCCTACACGCCACACACAGTCCATGGACTGTGTGTGCACGTGTAGCTTCCCTAATTTTAGGGATGTTGGTTTTTCAATTTTTATTTAATTATTTATTCAGAATACTTTGTCAGATAAGATCTAACAACGTGATAACTAATTGAAATTTGAATTCAAATTAATTATCTTTTTAATTAATTATCAAATATAATTAATTATTTGAATAAATATTAATCTTTCAAATTCAAATCCAATTTGAACTTATCAGATTATTATCTCCCACTCAAATAAAAATATTTAATTAATTCTACCAATTAATTAAATCCAAAATTTTCAAAAATAAATATTTAATTTATTATAATTTCGAAAATTATAATTAATTAATTATTTAATTAAAATTTGAAATTAATTTAATTATTTAATATAATTTTGAAAATAATACAATAATTAAATATTAATTAATTTTGTTAACTACAACTAATTTGTAATTAATTAATTAATTAATCACTATTATCATATAATTGCATATTGGGCCTGAAGAACAAATTTCTTCTTAAATATGTCTTTAAACTGTTTTCCCTTCATATCAACTCTTACCTTGAACAGTGTTGATAGAGCCGCTATGGGGACCTATGGACCTATAATTCCAAGCTCCAATAAATTTGAGATTATAAATTAAACTCTTTAATTAAATAATCTTAATTTATTAATCTCATGATTATTCCACTATAAATATGAGACTGCACTCTTGTAATTATAGACATTTCATTTACTGAGTACTTTATAATCATAGAGCGTCCATTGATATAATCATTGCATACAACTTGACCCTCTAATAATGGTTCATAATTAATCGGGAATAAAATTACCATTTTACCCTTTTAATTATCTCTTGTTTCCTTAAGTACCATTGACTCTACAAGTGAAGGTTAATTCATAACTAAATTATGAATTTGAGCTCAATAATCTTTCAGTCCCAAAAGTCAACCCTTAAGAGAACCATCATTCAATCTCTTGCGAGAAGGTATAGATTCCATATCTGTATACTATGTCCCCAGCCATCTATATTAATGAGTTCCCAAAACAAAAGTTTCTAGCCTGATCATTATGATAGACCCTAACAAGTGAATCAAAGAACTCATATAACATAAACAGGAGTTCATAGTAACTTCAGGATTAAGATCTATTTGTATATGATCATCAGTTGATATATTTAATTAATACTTTGAAACGGTATTTAACTAAGTATTAATAAACATATCTGGTCCAGTTCTATATATTCTCTAATATATAAATAACCTCCACTAAAGTGTCCTACCACACTAGTGATCCGGATCTAGATCACATGTATTCATAATACTAGTGGATCGTACTTGCAGTAATTAATCTAAAGATTCCATAACTTTATTTTACTGTGAACTATTCAAGTTCATTTATCTCAAACACAATCCTCCAGTACCAATACGTGTTTGAGATCACATATATGAACTTAGGAATTTTCCTGATATTTACTTAATATTATCATAGAATAATATAGTCCATAAAATATATGCATAACAAATTCAATTCATAAAAACAATGTCACTACATATGCTTTCAGGGCACTTTTCCAACAATCTCCCATTTGCCCTAAAGCAAATGATGCATCTCTCTCATTCCCATGTTTCTTACATGCTCCTTAAAAGATTTTATAGATAAAGTCTTTGTGAAAGGATCTGCAAGATTATGCTCTGAAGCTATCTTCATAACTGCAACATCTCCTCGATGAACTATCTCTCTTAGCAAGTGATACTTCCTTTCGACGTGCTTTCCCCTCTTGTGACTCTGTGGTTCCTTTGAGTTAGCTACTGCCCCACTGTTGTCACAGTATAGGACTAGTGGCTTATCCACATCTGGTACAACTTCCAGATCGGAATAGAACTTTTTGAGCCACACAGCCTCCTTAGCTGCTTCACAAGCCGCTATATACTCAGCTTCCATGGTGGAGTCTGAAATGCTAGTTTGTTTAATACTTCGCTAGACTACCGCTCCTCCTCCAAGAGTAAACACTGATCCAGAAGTCGATTTCCGACTATCTCTGTTCGATTGAAAATAAGAATCAGTGTAGCCAGTGGGGTTCAGGTCTCCACCTGAATATACAAGCATACCATTATGTGACGCCCCACATCACTATGGTTGCTTTCTGGAATGACGACTGGCCCTACAAACCAAGACAAGTCTTTCCAGCGTGCTTTGTCCTCACTCGCACACTTCCTGGGAAAACTTCCCAGGAGGTCACCCATCTCTAGATTACTCCAGGCCAAGCACACTTAACCATTGAGTTCTCAAGTGATGGGCTACCGAAAAGAAGACGCATCTTCCTGATATAGGTAGTACCCATCAATCCATTTAAGCCCTCTTCAACTGTGTAGTCCCATACCTACACAGTCTTAGAATCATTACACTTGACCTTCCCCAGGCAGTGTGGGATTGCACAGCTTACCCGGTCTTTCCCCTTACGGATCACGGGATTCTGACTGTCACAATCACCCCCCCTTACGGGCCCGACGTCCCCGTCGGCCACACTTCCGGCTGGGTCAAGGCTCTGATACCAAGTTGTAACTCCCTGGTTAGCCAAGACCATTACACTGTGTGTTTATAAAGTGCCATACTTGCTAATCAAGTCATTTAAATAAAATCGTGTTATTGAAACTATAAAGGAACTAGGGTTAAAAGCGTTTTGGTCTCAAAAGCCACATTTTCATTAAATAGCATCATCTGTTACATGGGATCCCAAAAATATTAAGTTCAAAGACCGTTTACAAAAGACACAAGGTTTATGTACAACAACCGGCCATAGTAAGGCAAAACAAGCAGTTAGGCGATCCCTGTCCTGGTCCACTCCTCGACTGTGGCGGTCGAACCGCTGGCTATGTACATTCCACCTCGGAGCTCTCCACCTCAGGCTTAGTCCAGCTTGCTCTTGCCTTTACCTGCACCACATAGCACCCGTGAGCCAAGGCCCAGCAATAAAACACAACAACAACAGAGCATAAGCAATTAGCAGACAAGACAACATCTCACATTGCATCACATAAACTCAGCCATATCATCAATTAGTTTAATCAAGTAATCCACATACTAAGCATATCAATTCATAACATAAACAATTCACAAATGATAACTAGGGCTAGCACCCTCAGGCTGCTCCCTCCGTTATCCTGTTGTCCTTGGCTACCAGTGGCCAATCCGCGCTCTGCACGCTAAAACCATGTACGGCACTCTTAGACCGCTTTTACATGTCCCATGGCGTAATACCAACATTGACACGATACAACTCTTGAGAGCACTTAGTCCCATCACAATCATACAACCGGGTGCAGTTTTCTTACCTTTCAATTTACTAGTTTCCGATGCCACGAAGCCGCGAGCACGGTCACAACACAAATGAAACATCCTTTGTCACTAATCAATCTAAAACTACTTCCCGGAACCAATCCCACACTCACGGAATCCCCCAAATCCCTAAAACAATGCACCAAAGACATCCCCCGAACCCCCGGAGCAAACGCTCAAAATTGTAAAATCCCATGCTCTGAAATTGGCCTAGCGCCGCGGCGCTGCCCAATAGGGCCGCGGTGCCCAGCAAGTTAGAGCCGCGTCGCCTAGCAAGTCAGAGAGCTTGCTCTGCCCAGAAATAGCCTCGCGCCGCGGCGCCCAAGAACAGGGTCGCGGTGCTCCTTCGCGAACCTTGATTTTTGGGTTTTCCCCTGCGTTTTCCCCGAACCCAAATCACTCCAAATCATTCCAAATTCATACCTAAGCCCCAAAACCAATTCAAAACCCCAAATAGACCATTCAACAAACTATAAACATTATAATCTAGCTCAATGACACAACCACTCACAGAATTCATACTTAAATTTCAGATTCAAACCCTTGGACCAAAACTTGAGAAAAGTGCAAACCAGACCTTTAAATTCTTAAACCATAACAGTTACGAAAATTAAACATGATACACTCTTACCTCAGTCAAGAACCCAGCTTGAATTCTCCTCAACTCTAGCTTCAAATCACCTTCTCTTTTGATTATTCCAACTCTGAATTCATGCAAAACCAGCCACTAACTTGTTTCAATTCATACGTATCCTCTAAAACCCAGACTTGAAACTTAAACAAACCATAGACAAATCCTTACCTCTGAGTAATCTTGTCTTATGCTCAGCTTAGTTGCCTTGAACCATCAAAACTCTCTTCTTAGGTCTCCCAACTTCAACTTCCCTGTTCTTCTCTTTTCTTCTAAATTTTCCTCCAATTTCAGCATAAATCAATTTTCCAATGTGTTATACGTGACTAACTTTTCCTCTCAGCTGAAGCTCATCTATCCACTGCCAAAATACCACCTTACCCCTCCACTAATATCCCTTTCTAACTAAATCTCAAGGGCACACTTGTCCTTTTACTTACATTACAATTCTACCACTTCTCCAACAAAACCTGTTACTCTCTATAGTTACTAACGATTACACAAGTTACCAAATCCCCAGTTACCATTATCTAGCTTTCTAGGACCGTCTTGGCACGTGCATCACATTGATATCACCACACCCACGTGGTACAAATCATATAGCATAATTATCACATAACATAATACACATAGTCACATAACATGCTTTAAATCATAATCATGCATCTTAATCATTAAAATCACACACAATTTCCATTATGCCCTCCAGGCACACTAATCAAGGCCCTTAAGCCTAATTAGTAAATTTGGGTCGTTACAACTATCCCCTCCTAATGAGAATTTCGTCCTCGAAATTTACCTGAATAACTCAGGATACTGATCCCGCATTGCTGTCTCAAGCTAACGACCCAAATTCACTAATTAGGCTTAAGGGCCTTTATTAGTGTGCCTGGAGGGCATAATGGGAATTATGTGTGATTTTAATGATTAAGATGCATGATTATGATTTAAAGCATGTTATATGACTATGTGTATTATGTTATGTGATAGTTATGCTATATGATTTGTACCACGTGGGTAACCTGGTAGATAATGGTAACTGGTGATTTGGTAACCTGTGTAACTGTTAGTAACCATAGAAAGTAACAGGTTTTGTTGGGGAAGTGGTAGAATTGTAAAGTAAGCAAAAGGACAAGAGTGCCCTTGAGGTTTAGTTAGAAAGGGATATTAGTGGAGGGATAAGGTGGTCTTTTGGTAGTGGTATAGATGGCTTTGGCTGAGGGAAATGGATATATACGATTCTTTTATGCTAACAGTAAATGAAATTAAGGTTTGGAAGGCTAGAAAAATCAAGAAGGAAAGGGGGAATCAAGAACCTAGAAGGCAAAGTGGAAGAGGACTTGAGCTGTGTTCTTTGAGGCTAGTAAAGGGCTTAAGGGTGTGGAATCAAACACATATCAAGGTCTATATTGAGGTAAGGATTTAGTCCCTGATTTATTAAGTTCTGAATTTGATTTTGGAAGGAATTGAAAGATAGCCATGGCTTGTTTTGCATAGAAATTCAGCTGGTTTGTCAAGGGGAAATTCAGTTCAAAGCTTGGATTGGAGGAAGCTCAAGTTGAATTTCTGATTGAGGTAAGGGTATTAAACATGTTTGTAATCTCGTAGCTGTTATGGTTTAAGAATCTAGAGGTCTGGTTTGTACTTTTCTCAAGTTTTGGTTTAAGTGCTTGAATCTGAAACTTAAGTATGAATTCTGAGGGTGGTTGTGTAATTGAGCTAGATTATGATATTTATAGGTTGTTGTATGGTCTATTTGGGGTTTTGAAATGGGTTTGGGGCTTAGGTATGAGTTCGGGAAAAACGCAGGGGAAAAGCCAGATTTCTGGGCTCGCGAAGGAGCGTCGCGGTCCTGTTCTTGGGCGGCGCGGCGCGAGGATGTTTCTGGGCAGAGCAAGTTCTCTGACTTTCTGGGCGCCGCGGTTCTAACTTGCTGGGCGCCGCGGCCCTATAGGGCAGCGCCGCGGCGCTAGGCCAATTTCAGAGTATGGGATTTTGCAATTTTGAGCCTTTGCTCCGGGGGTTCGGGGGATGTCTTCGGTGCATTATTTTAGGGATTTGGGGGATTCCGAGAGTGAGGGATTGGTTTCGGGAAGTAGTTTTGGATTGGTTAGTGACAAAGGATGTTTCATTTGTGTTGTGACTAGGTCTTTAGAGAGGCTCGGGGTAGAGGACCGCGCTCGCGACTTTGAGGCATCAGAAACTAGTGAATTGAAAGGTAAGAAAACTGCACCTGGTTGTATGATTGTGATGGGACTACGTGCTCCCGAGAGTTGTATCGTATCAATGTTGGTATTACGCCATGGGACATGTAAAAGCGGTCTAAGAGTGTCGTACATGATTTTAGCGCACAGGGCGCGGATTGGCCACTGGTAGGCAAGAACAACGGGATAACGGAGGGGGCAGCCTGAGGGCGCTGGCCCTAGTTATCATTTGTGAAGTGTGTATGTTATGAACTGATATGCCTAGTATGTGGAATACTTGATTATACTGACTGATGATATGTCCGAGTTTATGTGATGCAATGTGAGATGTTGACTTGTCTGCTAATTGTTTATGCTCCGTTGTTGTTGTGTTTTCTTGCTGGGCTTTGGCTCACGGGTGCTACGTGGTGCAGGTAAAGGCAAGGGCAAGCTGGACCAAGCCTGAGGTGGAGAGTGGTGACCCAGATTTTGGCCAACTGACACGGAGTCAGAATATGCTTGATGTGAATGAATATGTTGACAAGAATCGAATGGCAAAAAGTAAAAAGAACACGATATTTTATAGTGGTTCGGCCCCAGGATCTGGTAATGACCTACGTCCACTTAGACTGTTATTGATATAAGAATCAAAGGAGTGATCAAAGAATGAGGGTTCAATGAGTTTGACTCACCTCTGAAGAACAATACAATATTCCAAGGAGAATTATTCTAGTCTCAAAAGATTCAATAGCCAAAAGTAGTCCCCTCCCTTGAGCTATCTTTTTCTATTTATAGGCTCAAGGGGGATTACAAGATTTAATTGCCGATATTCTCTCCTAAATCATCGGATATTCAGGAGATTGTGTGAGTTAAATTCGGGATCTACAAAGATCTTTACAGTAGTATTACATTGCATGCAGAACCTGCGACCAGACTGGTCGCAGGTAAGACTGGGCTGCTAATTGTTTCCAATACGTCTTCTGGTCGATACACTAGCAGAGCTCTTCCAGGTGTCAGCCACGTGTCCAGGGATTACTTGCGATGTCATCAACTCTAATTTTTTGGATAACATTTGCCCCCCAAGTTTATTTATTACGAGCAATAAATAAACTTTTTGAGCGAACGACCCTTTGGTAACCCCGCCTTACGTGTCAGAACCCTTCGTGTGTTCTTGGAAAAAGTAACCTACTCCTGTCTAATCATGACTTTTCGGTTCCCCAGTAATAATTCGACGGCTATTCTGCTTCCCCATACTTCGAAAAAGGGAAACTGATGATTACACCTTTTTAATGCCACAGACAAACTTATATAGCATCTCCAAAGCCTTCCTTTTCTTTTTACGCACGCCATTGCCTTCTCAAGAAACCCTAAAAACCAGAGCTTTAATCTTCTCCGGAGACCATTTTTCTGCAATTTCAAGATTCAACCCGAGAGCACTCCGACTTCCGAAGACTCTTTACCATTCTCAATGATCTTCTTTTCGGTAAGTCTTCGAATCTTTATGTTTCAAATTTTCATATTGCATATTTCTGTATGCTGACTTTTGAGTTCATCTGATTCTGGTTTGAGATGCTTGTGTGTAGAATGTATTGTAGGCGAAAAAGGGTTACGAGTTAGTTTAATAGTCGGGATCATGCTTTTAGGACGTAAAATCGAAGTAAAAATTCGATTTTTAGGCTACTTGGAAAATAGGTTTTTCCCACCCTAAGGGGAGTTGAAAAAGCTTTTTTGAAAACCTTTTTACTTTCACCCTTTGATCCGTTTCTCAAACTGTTCGTGTGGAAAAATTTAGCTTTTTGTTAGAATGTTGTTGTATAAATGCT
Source organism: Humulus lupulus (assembly GCF_963169125.1). Classification (NCBI taxonomy): domain Eukaryota; kingdom Viridiplantae; phylum Streptophyta; class Magnoliopsida; order Rosales; family Cannabaceae; genus Humulus; species Humulus lupulus. The sequence goes on along the minus strand of NC_084797.1, from coordinate 105,884,344 downwards.
TGACTTTTATACTCGACCAGCGCCATTCTAAAAAGCCTTTTAAAAATTCTCTATCCTCACCTCCCCATTCTTCTGTTTGCAGACTTTGATGCCAGATTTGTGGGGAGGTGAACGGCCCATCGACGACGATCTTCTCGCCCAGCTGCTCGAAGGCGAAGATCAACCGGTCGACCGAATCCACGAGATTCCCTTCTCACGATCCTCTTCCAGACCTCGTCCTCAAATGGCCCGTTCCAAATCCGTAGGCAAGAAAAGTCCTGAATCCGACGGTAGTCCAAACCCTCCAGCCCAGCCTGACTCGCAGGCTAGGGTTCCCTCGACCAGCGGTGGAGACAATCTTGTTCCTGACCCTAACATCCATATTAGAGCCCGCCCTCGCCATCAGAATCTGCCTGATGTCGAGTGGTATATCTCTCCGACCATCGTAGTGACCCTTCGGATGGTTGCTAACTATTTCAGGAAGTATCCTCTTACTGGGGTTACCATTAGGATTCCTGCCGCAGACCAAAGGGCTAACCTCCCCGGAGGTATATACAGCGCTTGGTCTCGGTATCACATAGAGGCAGGGGCTTTCCTCCCTCTACATCCATTTTATCAGGGGGTGGCTAATTATTTCGATGTCACCCCACTACAAGAAAAAGTTTCATTAATAGCATTGCATTTGGACATTATTAAAAAAACGCTATTAAAAAGTTACATATTCTATACAGCACACTGTTCATTAATTGGCGGGAGTATTATTTCATTGGCGCTTATTGTTTTTCTTTTTTTTTGTCAAAGCAACTTAATTGATAAAGGAAAAGACAAAGAAAAACCCATTTCCCCTCCCTCATTCCCGTCTCTCTCTGTCTTCCCACGTTACCCGTCTCTCCCATTTTCTCCATTTTCACTCCATAGCATAATCCATCTCTCTCTCAGAGGAACCCAGACGAACCCGCCTCTCCCACCCACTCACTGTGAATCTCTCTCTCAGAGGAACCCAGACGAACCCAGTGCCTCTCCCACCCGCTCACTATGAATCTCTCTCAGAGGAACCCAGACGAACCCAGCGCCGACGAACCCATTGCCTCTCCCACCCGCTCACTGTGAATCTCTCTCAGAGGAACCCAGACGAACCCATCGCCTCTCCCACCCGCATCTCGGTTCTCTCAGTCAGCACAGCCAAGGGTCTCTCTCGGTTCTCTCAGTCGGTGCCTCTCCCGTCCAATCACTCTCTCTCAGTTAATCAAGCAGCTCCGAAGTACACCTCTACCAAGCAAGTAAGTGCATGCATTTTTGTTTCTTCTAATTGTATACATTAAACTCATTTTTAAAAACAATTCTCTCTCTTTCCTCTAACTCCTTTATGTATAACTTGTTTTCTTCAATAATTTGAGCTTGTTTCTCTGTAAGACTCTGCAATCGGTGTCTGACCTGGGCATAGTGCTGATGTTAAGTAATAGAAAACACCAAAAAGAAACTCCAAGGGGCATAGAAAGATGTGATCAGATAGAATTGTTTTTAAAAATGTTGTAGTTTTCTCTTTAGTAATTGAATGGTAAAGGGTATACCTGGATTCTTCCAAAGATCACCTCAACTTAGTTATCTCAAGCCGTAAATTCTTCATTATCCTCTCCACAGTTGATGCCTAATAAGAAAATTTCAAAATGACAGTAATTAGATAGTTTTAACATTTGTCCGATTCTCAAAGGTCAATCATCTAGTTCCAGTTTCAGGCTAATAATGAAATTGGTATTGGCCATTCTTAATCAACTAAAGTAAGGTAATCTTAGTACATACATACCAGGCTTTTATTCGTGGAGAGGATAGAAAATTTACAACCTTATATCACTAACAAGCTCAACTAGGCACCACAACGCACAGGTCAAGTAATTTCTATAAAATTTGAAATCAACCCACAGCTAAAATTCACAATTACTAGAAGAGCCACACCCTTATACCTCATCAAAATCCTGGAAACTTCTATATATTTTCAACAACCCCACTATCTTAATTACATATATGTCTAGATCTCCAATCCACCTAAAATTTAAAAAGTAAAAATTCACCTATTTTCTATGTCAGAGTATGAGTTTACATACAAATAAGTAAATCATCCTGTCAGAATTTCGAAATCAAGTCCAGATTTTAGACCCAATAAAATAAATCAATAAGAAGCATGGAGCGTGGTGATCATATAAGAAAATTCTGAACCAAAATTCTCTCGGGTATGATTTGGTGAGACAGACCATGGGGAATGGGGAGCTAGATCTATATAAATTTTATTAACTACCCAATTAAGTCAATTGTAGAATACAAACCAAAAATCAGCAAAATCTAATAGATACGAATAAAAACAGTTACGAAATATTGCATCCTCTTCACACTCACTGCTATCTGACTTGGTTCCTGAAAAACTCTCTAGTGATTGCTCAGTGTTCCCACTTCCCATCATAAACCCAAAACCAACTCTCTGCAAACCTCGCTCCACAATTTGCAAAAGGGCAACTCTCTTCTGCTCGCTATTCACCTTCAACCTCTTCTCCACAGCTTCCTTCTCCAACAAGGCTGCTCTCAGCAAACAGTTGGTATCTCTATTCTCCTCTGTCAAACTCACCACACTATTCTCCAACTCCCTCTTCTCCTTCTTCCTCAATTCTTTGTACTCATTCACCTTCTCTTCAGCCTCAGAAGCAAGTCTTGTAACTACCAATAGCTCTTCAGTCAATTCCAATTCCAAACGCATTGAATCACTCTTTTCTATGCCTTTAATGAACTTGCCATCATCATCATCATCAGTTTTTTCTACAGCCACATTTTTTATGATCCTTTCCAAGCTCACATTTGCTGATGAAAGAGACTCCAAGCATTTAGACAAAATCTCATTGCTTTGCTCTCTCTTCATTTCCATGTCTTCAATTCACTCCCTGAAAATTTCAACTTCCTTTTCAAGTTTTTTCCAATTGTGCCCTAATGATTTGTCTCCCAAGCATCTTTTGAGTTGGCTTTGCTCAAAAAAAGAAGAAAAATTGGCCTCTTTTACTTGTCGATCTTCAACCCAAATACAGTGCTTGCTCTTCATACTCTTTTTTTTTCCCCTGAATTCTCAGGAAAAAAGGAAAGGAAAGAAAGAAAGAAAACTTCACCCCCTAAATTCTCTTCGTTGGTTCTCCGCATTTCATCTCTATCAGGTATCTAATGTTACTCTTTAATTTCCATATCTATGTTTTGATTAATCTAATTTATGTATATCAGCATTTGGGTTTTCAAGAAATTTTAATAATGTACTGAGCTGAGATTCTCGTAGGTGAAATGAAATTAAGTCAATTTTTGGTGGAGTTGGTTTCTTAGAGGTTTCTCTCGTGATGAAATGATTGGATTATTTATTTGTTCTCAATTATTTTTTATCAAATAGAAAATTTCTGGGCTGTTGAAAAATATTTTACTTGTTTTTTGTTCTTTTGATTTTGATTTATACATTTATAAGCCAATACTTTGTATGTAAACTAACTAAAACAATATTGGCATATTATCTACTTTCTTATATGAGTTTGCTCTATTTTTGTCATATACTCTATGATGAGTTCTATTTAATATCCAAATATAAAGGTAAAGTGAGCTATTTCATTCTACTTGGAGTGAATTATATGGTACTAATTAAAGAAAACAAATCAAAACTATGATTGGATTCAGAAAACTTAAAGTTGTACTTCCATCTTAAAGTTATCTACCAACTTTGATACAAGAACACTTGATGGGCACTAAATTGTTTCTCTCTCTCTTTACTGTTTTCTGGCTGGAATTGAATTATGGGTTGGTCTGGATTTTATTGTTGTTTTTTTCTCTGAATTACTGGGTTAGCAATTGTTTGAAGCAGGAAGATCTTATCAGTTTTGCCTAATGATAAAAGCAGTTTATATGAGTTCTGTTTCAATCATTTCAGGACCACAAGAGTACAATAAAAGCAATTTACACGGGTTCTGAATTTCTGGAGAGTGTTTTTGCTGGTGTTGAAGTTGGTATAGTGTTTCTGTACTTGGCGTTTTTTGTTCATACTAGTTCGTAACTGTCCTTTATGCCTTAACAAGCTTAAATGATCATTTATTCTGCTGGACTAATCCTGAATATTGATGCACAGGCTCGATGCTTATTTGTTTCGTCGATTTCAGTTATTCAGGATTCACTCCACGAACATAAACAACGGGTGGACTTGCCAAAAAGTAAGTGTTATGTTTCTGGATAGTTTCACTTGATATCAATGTACAAAATGTGTCTATGCATGCATGTTTTCATGTCACTCAAACTACATCAACATCAAGAACAAGAATATTCACAAGCTCATTCCCTCCCTCCCAATACAATTACAATTTTTTTTTGTCACTGTTGTATATGCAAAAACAATCAATAGAATATTCTTTAGATATTTTAATTAATTTATTCTTTTTGTAGAGAAAGAAAGAAAGATAAAACTTGTTCTAATTGTAGCTTAAATATTAGGATATTAATGTTTATGCATTTTTGTTGAGTGTTCTACAATTCTAACATCTACTAGTCTTCCTAAAAAAAATAGTTGTTGGGTTTATTATATCTGTGTATTTATATGTATTGAAAGAATGTTAGCTACTTGTTGTCTTTGGTTGATTTGTGTTTAATTTCAGTTTCTTATCTATAGTATTTACAAGTTATATTAAATATAAGAAAGTGAAACTAATTTTCATTTCCATTCAAGATATTTGGTTTCGTTTGTCTATTAATTGTTTTAATGTTTGCACAATAACTCTCTCCTTTGCTCATTATTGTATTCTCTCAAACTTGTTCCTCATTTTTTTTTAAGGTGGCATAACATACAGGCAGTAACTTATATATCTTCTCTGTTATTTTTTTATTATTATTATTTGTTATCATTTTATTGATTACACCCTAAAAACTTCATATTGTGCATTGTTGCAGGTACTTTTCCTTCGGTTAAAGAGAGAAGACATTTCTACCTTAGGTTAAAGAGAGAGAGAGAAGACATTTCTGTAGAGCATCAGGTTTAATCCTTAATGGCCTTATATGCTTATAGAGATTGAATTATCTTATTTGTTTGTATTGGTATTATCTCTTGTTCTAAATGTTATACTCATGATCAAATAACAAAGTCAGTAGTTAAAAGGAAACTCTTTCTCAAAACTAGAACAACATATTCAATGGCACATTTAAATAAATGTGTAGAGTACAGAATGTAATGTTAGTAAAAATAGAAGTGAACCAAAATGAATATAGCCCAGAAAACTAAATAGAGAAGAAGAAAAGAAATAATGAAACCAACACAAGAATTATATTGGTTGAAGAACAAAGATCACTGTGATCTTTGTCTCTACTCCAGTTTCAAACTTGATCTCATATTCTTTTTTGAACAATTGATAAAGTATGAATCCTATAAGGCAAAGTATCTTTGCCTATATATGTCACACTCCTCACATATAAATAAATTTATAAACAACTAAATATCTTTGTCCTTTTTTCTCTTGATTTGATTTTTTATTTTTTTTTTTTATTATGAAGAAGACTAGGACTTATATTGCTAGCTTAGATAGCAGCTAAGTGAAGAAAATGTTGAACAAAAATTGGGTGAAACTAAACAGGTATTATTTCAAAAATAACTTTAAATTTCAAGTAATATCGAAGGCCTAAGAAAATATATTAAGGTTAATCTCTTTTTTTTTAAAAATATGTAGAGCTACAAAAGAGTACACGGATGCGGCATGGGACTTTGTGAAAATGGTAGAAAGAAATTATGGTTTTCCAAATAAAATTATCTGTCCTTGTAAGAAGTGTCGAAACTTAAATCATCATTGTGTTGATGATGTTTTTGAGCACTTAGTTATAACCGGAATGGATCCAACTTATCGTATTTGGGTTCACCATGGAGAGCAACCCATTGATACTCAAGTTGACGAAGTTTCGAATGATATGGATGCCTTTAATTTATACACGACTGCTGCCATGGATGATGTGGACAATAATATAGGTTGTGAAGGTGGTGAAGACGATGAATTTGTTAACGAAGATCTTCAAAATAAGTTGGAGGATGCGGAAACTCCTTTATATGTAGGGAGTGAGAAATACACAAAACTTTCATCAATTGTAGCTTTATATAGGTTGAAGAATCTGAATGGTTGGACAGACAAAAGTTTTACAAAGCTTTTAGAACTCCTTTGTGATATGTTTCCCAAAAACAATGTACTTCCTGATTCCATGTACTCAGTTAGGAAATTTTTGAGAAATTTCGATTTGAAATATGAAAAGATTGATGCTTGTATTAATGATTGTTGCTTATTTAGAAAGGAGAAGGCTAAAATGGATGTTTGTCCTAAGTGTAGTGTTTGTAGATGGAAAGTTGATAAACACACAAAGAATGTTAAAGTTGGTGAGGCTGCCAATGTTTTGAGGTATTTTCCGATAATACCCCGATTGAAAAGATTGTTTAGATCAAAAGAAATGGCTGAAAACATAAGGTGGCATTTCACTCATAAAAGTTTTGATGGGAAGATGCGACATCCAGTGGATACACCTGCTTGGGATTCTATTAATGAAAGATGGCCAGAGTTTAATCTTGAACCACGCAACCTTAGGCTCGGACTAGCTGCTGATGGAATTAACCCCTATAAAAGTCTAAGCTCCACTTATAGTTGTTGGCCAGTGATGCTTGTTATCTATAATTTACCACCTTGGTTGTGCATGAGGGACGAAAATACATTTTTGTCATTATTGATTCCAGGTCGTAAACAACCTGGAAACGATATTGATATTTATTTGGAGCCTCTTATTGAAGACTTAAACAAATTGTGGAATAATGGAGTGCATACTTATGATGCATTCGACAAAAGCTTCTTCAATTTGAAGGCAATGTTGTTGTGGACAATAAACGATTTTCCTGCATATGGAAATCTTGCTGGGTGTACAACAAAAGGCAAGACAGCTTGCCCGATTTGTGGTAATGATACATGTGCAACTAGGATGAAACATAGTAAAAAAATTTCATACCAAAATACTAGGAGATTTCTCCCGTTTGATCATCCATATCGGTCTAAGAAAGCATGGTTCAATGGAGCTACAGAAGAAAGAGCCCCCCCTAAAGTTTTGAGTGGCAGTGAAATTGTTGAAGAACTAAATCAAATTACCAACGATTTTGGAAAAAATATGAATCCCAAAAAAAGGAGTCGGGATAATAAGGTGGAAGGAATGTGGAAGAAGAAATCTATATTTTTCAATCTACCATATTGGGAGGTTAGTTTAATATATTTTGAAGTTATTTAAAATTGAAAGTTTAAGCTTATAAAATGTAACTTCAATTTGTTGATGATGTGTCTTTAATCTTTGTAGGTTTTGTTAGTTCGTCATAATTTGGATGTTATGCATATAGAAAAAAATGTGTGATAGTATTATTAGCACATTGTTGGACTTGAATGGAAAATCCAAAGATCATCTTAATGCTCGATTGGATTTAAAGGATTTGGGTATCAAGAAGGCCTTGCATCCGGTGGAGAAAGATGGGATTATACGACTTCCAGCAGCTACTTACACACTTTCTAGATCAGAGAAGAAAATGTTTTGCCAAAGGTTATTTGATTTAAAGTTACCTGATGGTTATAGCTCAAACATTAGTAACTGTGTAGTAGTTGAGGAACGTAAGCTGATGGGGCTTAAGTCTCATGATTTCCATGTCTTAATGCAACAATTGCTGGTAGTGGCCATTCGAGGATTGATGGAGGATGGTCCAAGAGAGGCAATTATAAGACTTAGCAAATTTTTTAATGGAATATGCCAACATGTGGTTGACGTAAAAGAAATCATAGAATTGGAAGCAGAAGTAGTTGAAACAATTTGTATGTTTGAAAGATATTTTCCTCCTTCATTCTTCGACCCTATGGTACATTTAGTTGTTCACCTTGGACGAGAAGTGTTATTATGTGGTCCTGTTCAATTTCGATGGATGTATCACTTTGAAAGGTAAATATTCTTAGTAACCTTTCAATAGTATAACATGAATTTCCCTTAACTAATGAGGAAGGTTCCTTTTTTATTTGTAGATATATGAAGTTACTTAAAGGGTATGTGATGCAACCTACACATCCTGAGGCATCTATTGCTGAACGTTACATTGCAGATGAGTCAATGCGCTTTTGTGCATCATTTTTGAAACAATCTAATGACGAAGGTTCCTTCATTGGACGTAACGAATATAATGATAGTGATGTGATACTTGAAGGTCGTCCACTTCATCGTGGTGTAACTGTTACACTAAATGATAAGGATCTAGCTAGTGCACATCGCTATGTATTATTCAATTTAGCTGTCACAGAGCAATATTTAGAGTGAGTGGATAAACTTATTATCTTCTAATTTCACTGTCGCTTAATTATTGATGGTGATTAATTTTTTTTTAAAATATAGGATGCATCTACAACAACTAAAAAAGAATAACACTACTTTAAGAACCAATCACACTCTACTTTGGAAACAGCATACTGAGCTTTTTCCCTTGTGGTTAGAAGAAAAGGTATGGGCCAATACACTATTTAATTTGTATTAATCTGAAATTATGATGAAATTATCTGATAAAAATGTTTCCTTCTGTAGTTTTCTACTGCAGAATTTGATGCTATGTTATCAACATTAGCACATGGTCCTCGTAAAGTAGTCATATCCTATAAGGGATATGTTATTAATGGGCAGCGATTTCATACTAAGGATGCAGAGAGAACGACACAAAATAGTGGTGTTTATATGGAAGCAACAACAATGTGTAGATCTAGTGCTAAAGATGATGCACAATTGGCTGATGTTGTAGGATATTATGGGTTAATTAATCAGATTATACTCTTGGACTATTACAGTTTTCATATCCCTTTATTTAGGTGCAATTGGGCACATGTTGGCAAGGGTGTAAAGAAGGTTGATTGGTATACTCTTGTAAACCTACACCAAGGACAAAAAGAGTTTATTAGAGAACCATTTATACTTGCTTCACAAGCTAAACATATATTTTTCGCAAGGGAGAATGAAAAATCAAATTGGTATATTGTGTTAAAGGCTCCACTAAGAGGACACTACGAATCAGAAATATATGATGACCAACATGATAAGAATCCGATTGCTCAAAGTTAAAAAGTACAACATTTTCTTATTAATCATAAAATGTATAGTCATTAATTTTTTATGATTTTTTTTTATTATTGTACTTATTAAGTTTCTTGAACTGCTTTAAAAATTGTTTCCTTAACTTGAGCATTGTGATTGTCATATTTAAAATACATGTTTTTGTATGATGCAAATTTAGTGCATATTTCAAATTACTTTTAACTAAATCTCTTAATCTCTTAATCTTATACAGGTACAATATGGAGACTAGAAAAAAGAAGCAGGATGGAGGTTTAGTCAATGAAAAGGATGGAGGTTTAGTCAATGAAAAGGAGGTTGGATCACCTTCAACTCAAGTTCACTTGCAACCTGGTGCTTTGAAAGCAATTGTGGCAGAAAAGAGGAGGCAATTAGCAGCTAAGTTTGGAAAGTTGGCAGAGAAGAAGAAATCGAAGCTTCGTTTTGCATCCTCTACTAAAGTTGTAATGGATTCACCACCTGCATCTAAAAGATCTTATGAAGCAGCGTTTGGTATAAATCCAACAAATGAGGATGACAACGAAGATGAAAACATGTCCTCACAACGAGCAACTGCGTTAGGTAGAACCCAAGCAACATCTCCACTCCACAACCTGAACAAAATAAGAAGATCTCTGCGCCATTTTGTTGACAATGATGTTGAAGATGATTTTAACACTCCACAAAAAAATTCAAAAACTATGATGAACGAGTCACCCAAGTCTAGGTTGATTAGGCCATCAACCAAAGGTTCTCCTGCTGCTAATACAAGGTCCTCCCATCGCCAATCTATTGCTCATGAAGAAGATGTGCCACTCAATAATAATCAGGAAGAATTTCTAGTTAACTCTACAGAGCATGTCACTCAAAACAAAAGAAAAAGAGGCCCAACAAAGTTGAAAGGTATTGCTCTCCAACCTGATGGTCGTATTACTGTACGGTTTAATGCAAGAGGGCAAGCTGTAGGGGAAGGCTCAGTTAGTTTTTCATCATTTATAGGTCCTCTTGTAAGGGAACTTGTACCATACACAATAGCTGATTGGCGAAAGGTTCCAAAATCAATGAAAGATATTTTGTGGTCAACAATCCAGGTTCTAAACTTATATTTATTCATGTGTTAAAATCTTTTATTTTTAGGTGAATACTCATAAATTAATATTTAATGTGAATGCAGACAAGGTATAAGGTGGACAAAGATTGGGAACAAGACTGGTGTATGAAAGTAATGGGAGACCTGTGGAGATCTTCCAAGTCCAGGCTAGTTACTAAGCTGAACGAGCTACCAAATGAACAAGAACGACTAAAATTAAAGCCTGATAATATCAAATCAGAAACTGAATGGAGAGTATTTGTGCGTGAAAAAACCAGTAAACAATTTCAGGTAACCAAAATTTCGATATATGTATTATATAGATTCTGCTTATTACAAATAAATTGGGTACCATACTTATTTTAGCTTGGTTTATTATCAGGAGAAAGATTGAGAAAAAAAAACACTCATTGCTTACTTAGCTGTTACATCTCTGATATTGATGAATTATAGTTTTAATGCTTTTGGTATCTATAATCATGGTGTTCACTATAAACAGTAGCAGGTTTAATTTTCATTAAAGTTGTATTTAGCAAAAGAAGTTCATTATTCTTTTGCACTTGCTGCTAAGGTTGTTTATAGTACACATTAAGTTATGCTTTCCCTTGTATTTAAAAATTTAATTGAGTATACATATAAATGTATATATTTGAGCAATAGTTACACTGTCATTTAAAACTTGAACTGAATATATATATTCTATTTAATATATATAGAAAATTTTGAGTGCATAAATAGAATAAACAATAAGAATACATGTCTGGCTACAGAGAAGAAATGACACAGAGGTTATAAGCATCACTAGCCTATAAATTAACACAGAGTCAATTTTATTAAGGGGCAAAAAAAAATCTTACCATAGAAGTGTTACCATTTAAATATTCTCTTTTTTTTTTCTAGTTTGTCAACCCTCAAGGAAATATATATGGAAAGATAAAATAATCTACAGTGAGAAGAATTTAGAATTGTGTGTATGTGGATTGTAGATAATGAAATTGTCTTGTAGGAAGAATGTCAATTTCTTTTTCCAGATATCAAGAGAGTTTACCTATCTTGAATCCTGAACTTTTTTGTGTTGCTTTTTTTTCATTGGTGCGCTAAACTGTTTTACCTCTGTACATTCCTTATAATTTCACTTGATACCTCCTACTTATGTGACTTGAACCCCAGCCCCCCAACACACACACACACACACCCCTGCCACTTGAGCTAGCCTCAAGTGGTTCCTCAGTTGACTTTTTTTATTCCTCAAAGGCTAGCAAAGCAATATTCGAACTCCTGGTATTTTTGTTTTAGAAAGAAGAAAACCAATTATTACAGAGTAATAGTAAAAACTTAAAAAGGCAAAGTTTCCTTTGCATTATTTATCAAAATGATCCTCTTATGTTATAGTTATAGTCAAGATGATCCTTTTATGTTATAGTTATATTTCCATTTCCATCTGTATTCAATAACATATGCCACATAAAACCAAAAATGAAGTCTTAAGGAGGCTGCAATATTGACCACCATTCTAACTTGGTCAGCCCATTGTTCTCTACTAGTCATTTTTAAGGAAAAAGAAAAAATCAGAAAAATAGTAAGATCAAAATACTGGTGTCACATTTTATTATAATGATTCTTATTTCTGACCAAGTGTTATATGCCTCATCATTGTTTAATACTCCAACCATAGAATTGAAATCAACCAACCTAGTACAACATTCAACGTGACAGCTTACAACTCCAATGCCTTTTCTTTTATCCTCATATTTTCCTCCCTTTCTTACTTATCCCATGCATCAGATACCCTTGTTATTCCTTGTTATTTGGCTATTTTTTCCTTTTCATAATAATGGTGTTGGCTTCTATTCTGCATTCCTGGTTGCAGATTGGTGCAATTATGCTATTTGTAATTTATGTATAAATTTTATTCAGCATATAATGTTCACCAGGATGGATGTCAACATATTTTATGAAAATCTACTTTGAAATTTGAAAGCAAAAGTAACTTGAGGGAGGCATTGGATAAGTAAGATATTTTTTTCTTGGTGTTATGGAGTATATAATATTCTTATTCTAGAACAATGCATTATGCTATATCTGTCAATTAAAACTATTTCAGGTCTGATCAAATTAAGGCAGTAGAAAATCCTTAGTAGTTTCTGCATAATCTTAGCAACATTAGATTGTCTTGGCTTGATATGCACATATGAAAGTTAAACTCTATTGGCCTCAAGAGCTGCATTGAGACTACAATTATGGTTAGTTTTTAGAATATCTTTATGCTCTAAATTTGAACTCTTGCAACCACAAACAAATTTCAGATTCCAAATTTACAATTGGCTTAATTGTATTCAAATTATGTGAGCAGTTTGTGATATGTTTTCATGAAACTTTTGTACTTTAAATGATTTATTTTTTTCCAATTCTCTTCTTGAAAATGTGTTTCTAAATTTATTTGACAAAGCTATTCAAGAGACACTATTATCACCATTCACAGTCCACCAACCATCCCATCCCTATTCAGGAGGAGTTGTACTGTGTTTACTATTTCATTGCTAGAATACTGGTTCTGTATGTTTCTTTTACTGCTGGAGTGTTTACTGTTGGAGTGTTTATTACATACTCTTTTCTTTGCTGCCATAGTTACTGTTTTATTGCTAGAATACTGGTTTAGTTTTTTTGTTTTACTGCTGGAGTGTTTGGTATTCTGTATGTTCAATCGCTGGTTCATTTCTTATTTATTATAGGCGATTAGCAATAAGTTTAAAGAGATGAGGAAGAAACAACTCCCACATACATGCAGCAGGAGAGGATATGCTCGAACAATGGATGACATGGTAAAAATTTAATAAATATTTTTGGTAGCTAAACATAAGAAAATATATGTTCTCTTTCTAAAAAATGTACTTGGATACAGAGTAGGGAAAGCTCAAAACCTGTAACAAGAGTTCAAGCTTTCTTAAAGACACACACAAAGAAGAATGGTGAACCTGTGAATGCACAAGCTGCTGAAGTTATTGTAAGTAATTTACCCTTTGTTTGTAGAAACATATGTATTTGTATGCACATAGACTTATTTAACAGTCAACTTGAAATGATTTATAGGAGAAGCTACAAGTTCTTGCAAATGAAAAACCAGATTCATGCACAACACAGAATACTGTACAAGATGCTCTCACTATCATATTTGGTCCTGACAAGAATGGTAGATCATTAGCTAATGGGAGGGGAGTAACTAATACAAAGTTAGCTATTCTAAGAGCAAGAGATGACCATATTTCACAATTGGAATCAAGTCAATGTGAGATGAAGAATAAAATGTCTGAGATAATGAATCTTATTAATACTATTGCAAAAAGTGTAAACATTCAGGTAAATTAAATTAATTGACTTCTGTTTATTTTACTCTATTCATTGAAAATTATAAATGACTAAATTATTCTCAAACTTGTAGGGGTTTACTCAACCAAGTGAAGCGGAGTCACACATGCCTTCTCCTATGGTAACTACAATTTTAATTACTACCTATCATTTCACTTTTAATTTTTTAAGTATCAATATTATCTATAAATAAATATATGTTTTATCATGTAACATAGTGTTAATAATCTGAAGTTCACTCCTGAAAACAATGTTTGCAATTTACTTGATTGGAATGGAAGTGGAGAAATTGTTGCAGAAGGTCGATGGTCTTCTAGTGATCCTTTATGTGAGGTGCATCATCTTCGTCTTGGGCCTAATGCAATGAGAGTTTGGGTTGATGTTGCTAAGAAACCTGCTGCATATTTATGGAGACCAACATCACATATGAGTAAAATTGAAGAAGCGGTTGGTTGCACTGTTGCTTGGCCTTCTAATAAAGTTACAATGAGGTAAAATTTCATGCAACTTAAAAATGATTTATAAATAGTACAACAAATCCGCTGTAGTAACTAATTATATCATCAAAATATATAGGAAATGAACATAATGGATGAAATTCAATTGTTTCTTGGTAGATATCTTTGGTACGTATCTTTGCATAAAATTAACTAATGAATGAACATGTGTTTTCAACTATTTTGGCTACATTTGTTTTCTTAATTTTATATATTTTTCACTATTACAGGTGCACAACTAATGAATGAAGTGTAATATTTTGGAGGGACGCCCATGATCAACAAATTATGAATCAGTTTGTTTTAAAACTTTTGCTTATGTATTTTGTCTTGCAATATACTCGTACTTTTGGGATATTGATATTTTAGCTTTATGTAGCGAACATATTAAGAATATTTGAATTTATGTTAAGGTATAATTTTTAATGTGTTATATGTTTATCATTTGTTGCAATTATTCATATGTTAAAAGATAAAAAAATATAAAAGTTTTTGTTATGCCATGAAATTGTTCATATGACAATTATAATAAATGTTAGGAAAATGATTAATGATAACAATAAAGAAACGCTATTAAAAAGTAAGGATGATTACAAACAAAAAACGCAATTAAAAGTAAGGATAATTACAAACATAAAACGCTACAACTGATAACTAATTACATTCTTAAAACGCTATTGTATATCTTTACATAACAATTTAAAAACGCTATTCACAGTAAGTACGACTACAAACATAAAACGCTACGACCTATAATTAATGGCATTTTAAAAACGCTATTGTATATCTTCACATAACGTTTTAAAAACGCTACTAAAAGTAAATATTACTACAAACATAAAACACTATGGTTGATAACTAGTTACATTTTAAAAACGCTATTGTATACCTTTCAACATCATTTCTGCATAACGTTTGAAAAACGCTATTAAAAGTAAGTATTTTCAATTTAACATAATCAATGACTACATACATAAAAAGCTATGACTGACATCTAATTATATTTTTAAAACGCTATTATATATCTTTCAATAGCATTTTTACATCACAATTTAAAAACGCTATGAAAAGGTCCAAACTTTTAATAACATGGGATAATATAGCGTTTGTAATAACGCTACCATTTGTTAAAGACAGCGTTTTAAAAACGCTATGGAATGCAGTTTTTCTTGTAGTGCCCCCTTCCAAATTACTCCAAACGGATATAGAATGCTAGCCGCACTCTATATCTTGTACAAACTTAAAAAATGGCCTAAACCTACCCCCCACGAGGTCAATTATCTTTTCGACCTTAAATCCAACCCGCAACAATATGGGACGGGTTTCTTCCATCTTTGTCACCAGGAGACCAAACGGACGTTCGTGAGTGACACTACGCATATCTCCAACGTGGGGCAGTACAGTAAGGAGTACTTCCTTACTCCTGACATAACCAGCAACAACCTGGCCTTCGCTCGAGGAGGTAAGTGCTGTCTCTTACTGGTCGATACTTTTCAATCATCGAGATTTCCTTCATCTTTTTTAAAGTATACTTTGTTTTTCAGGCCCATGGTTACGTCTGACCCCAACACCAGACATGGTGTTGAGGTCCAATGCACTAACCAGGATGACAGACGCAGAAAAAATCGTCAAGTCCCTGGTTACTGATGAAAACCTGAGGCTGTCTAGCCTCCTAGCTCCTTGCCATGAAACAAGAGGACCCGTGGTAGCCGATGCCACTGTCGAGGGGGTTCCCGAGCTGCAACCTCCTGCATCCTTTCCCCGAAGGAGGCCGACGGGGGTTACAATCAGGGAGCCCACGGGTAATCCTTCCGCAGAAAGGCCTTCTGCTCCCCAAGGCAAAGGGAAACAAAAGGCCAAAGAGTCGATTGTGGACTTGGGGGAATCCTCTGATGAGAACGGTAAAGTTAATTTGCTTTTAAATAGCTTGCCAATTCCCTGTCATTTGTTTGATGGGGAGGGCAACTTTACATATACTCCAAATCTAGGGCCAGACTTCATCGTGCCAGATAGTGAGTGTATGACTAATAGGGTCAATAGTATAGCGACCAGTAGTTGTAGCTCGGGTATTACTTTGTGACCTTCTTTTCTGTTTTGATGAAGAGTCTTCATCTGCCTTTATCTTTACCCTTTGCATGTTTTTACTTGTGTGCAGATATGGCCACTCCCAACGTCTTCGACCTATACCAGGCTGAGAAGGAAGAGGAAGTTCCTCAGCTCCGGCGAAAGACGTCAAGGAGACAGCACGGCGAAACCAGCCAGGGACCCGCCAAAAAGAGTCGAACAGAAGACCCTCCTAAGGACGTGCCAACTGGGCAAACTTCTGCTTATCCTCCGACTCCTGTTGAGAAGCAGACTCCTCCTGCCCCGTCAAACCCTCCGGCTACGCCCACCAGGGAACAAAGCAAGCGGGAAGAAACTCTTGGGGCCAAACTCTCGAGCCATGCCTTACGAGCAGCCAAAGATCACCTCGCGCACATCGCGAAGAACGACTGCGTCAAAAATGCACTGGTTGAGGCGGAGAGTATGGCGGTCGACCAAATTCTGAACATGACTCTGAACGAAATAGCCAGTGTAAGTGCCTCTTTATCTCTTAGGCCTTAATCTATTATTCTTTGCAACACGTTCTAACTTTATCTTCTGTCCTCAGGCTTTGCTGTCTGCAATTGCTACTCGTATCCGCACACAAGCCACCGTCGAACAGGCTCTGGCAAAGGCTATCGAGAGGCACCTGGTGAAGGCGGCCGAGGAACATTCGGCTGCAGAGGCCAGACATGCAAAGGAGTTAGAGGCAATGGTTCAGCAGAGGGATGCCGCGGTGACCAAGCTATCGGAGGCTGAAGCTTCGAAGGCTGCTATAATAAAGCAGAGGGAGGAGTATCAAGAGGCCAGCCAAGTCCAGTTTCGCGAAGTTAAGAGACTGGGTGAGGTGCTTAAGTCCAAGGATGAGGCCATCGCTACTCTTGAAGGCCAAGGGGAGCAGCTGAGGCTTGACAACTCTAAAAATCTGGAAAGATATAAGAGGACGACGCTCTGGTGTTTTTATAACTTCTAGAAACACAATCAGAGCTATCTTTCAGATGATGTTAGGACTGCCGAGCTGGCTTGATGCACTGCTCAACTAGCTGAAGAGGAGGGAAGAGCCAGGGTCCCTGCTTCCCCAAGCATTGCTAGCGTAGAGGAAGAAGGAGTAGCTGAGGATGCTGCCAACCAGAATGCTGATAAAGACCCTCCTGCTCCCAATGCCTCTTGAGCTCTATTATTTTTTCTTTCTTTTGATTACACGACCCACGGGTCGTGATGTAAAGACAATACCTTTTTTTGAATTTGCTACATGGGCAACAAACTTTTCCTTTTATTTGAACAGTTACATCCAAGCAGTGATGCTTGCGGTGAAAAAGATTGCATCATGATGCTATAACATTTTAATTCATTATAACATTTGTTCGTATGACCGAACTTAGCATAGTACTTTGGCTTGATTTAACAAAATATAAATTTTTAAAAATACTCTAAGTACCTTAGCATGCTTTCACTCATTTTCTTCATGTGTTTACGTACCTCTAAGTAAATTTTGAAAAATACTCTAAGTATCAATGTGCCTTATATGCCCCCCAAGTGATCGAGGAGCTTTAGGTCCTTGGTCACTTGCCTTGACCATGACCTGTTTGAACATTTCTGCTCATGTGAAAAAGTAATACTTGTAATACAGCAAAGCAACACACATAATGAACAAATACTTATAAACATAAATTCACAAAGGTTGGCAAGAATGACTGGCTGCGCACAGTCCCTTATAATCTCGTATTAAAAATGTACTAAACATGTCTTTACGAGTGATTCTAAAATAGAATCTTACATATACGAGCGACTAGCCATACAACGTGGCTAACCCTCTTTGCAAAACTTGTAAAAAGTAAAATTTAATACAAGCCAGTCCTTTAAAAAGGACTGTTTACTGATAATACTTGCGCAGGTGTTCTCCATTCTAATAACGTGGAACGAGATCTCCGTTTAGGCGTGCAAGTTTGTAGGTGCCCGGATGAAGGACTTCTTCAATCTGGTAAGGTCCTTCCCAATTAGGTCCGAGTATTCCCGCAATGGGGTCGCGGGTGTTTAAGAAAACTCATCGTAGCACCAAGTATCTGACGTTGAATTTTCTTTCTTTAACTTTGGAGTTAAAGTACCGGGTGACTTTTTGCTGGTATGCAGCAACTCGGAGTTGGGCCTTCTCCCGTATCTCGTCAATTGAGTCTAGGGATTCCATAATTAGTTGGCTGTTCTGGTCCTGGTCGCATGTTATGCGTCGATGTGAGGGGGGATCTAACTCGACAGGTAACATAGCCTCATATCCGTAAGCTAGGGAAAATGGGGTATGACCTGTCGCTGTTCGGTGAGATGTTCTATACGACCAGAGGACTTCAGGTAGCTGCTCTGGCCATGCTCCTTTAGCATCTTCAAGTCTTTTCTTCAAGGTATCTTTAAGAGTTTTGTTCACGGCTTTGACCTGCCCATTTTCTTGGGGATGCGCAACTGAAGAAAAGCTTTTAATAATTCCATGTCTTTCGCAGAAGTCGGTGAATAAGTCGCTGTAAAATTGGGTTCCATTGTCTGAAACTATCTTTCGGGGTAAACCATAGCGGCAAACAATGTTCTTGATGACAAAGTCAAGAACTTTCTTGGTCGTTATGGTGGCGAGTGGTTCAGCCTCGGCCCATTTGGTGAAGTAATCAACTGCCACGACTACGTACTTTACTCCGCCTTTCCCTGTAGGAAGGGATCCAATCAAATCTATCCCCTATACTGCAAAAGGCCACGGGCTTTGCATCTGTTTTAATTCATTTGGAGCTGCTCGTGGGATCTTGGAGAACCTTTGACATTTATCGCATCTTCGTACAAACTCCATCGAATCCTCGTTCATAGTTGGCCAGAAGTAGCCTTGCCTTAGAATCTTCTTTGCCAAACTCTGTCCCCCAGCGTGATCCCCGCAGAAGCCTTCATGCACCTCTTTCATGAGTTCCTTAGCTTATGCTGGTGTTACGCATCTGAGTAATGGCATAGAATATCCTCTTCGGTACATAACACCATCGACCAATATGTATCTAGCGGCTCGCCTTTGTAAAGTTCTGGCTTTGTTTCTATCTACTGGTAGCACACTGTTCGTCAGATACTCCAAGTAAGGTGCCATCCATGTATCCTCCATTCGAATCTCCATATTGGTCTTGACCGCTTGTATGCTTGGCTCACTCAGCCTTTCTACTGGCACAATGTTCAAAGTGTCAGCATCTTTTGCGCTTGCAAGTTTTGCTAAGGCATCTGCGTTTGAATTCTGATCCCGTGGTATTTCCTGGAGGGTGTACTCTGTGAACTGGGCTAGCAGGTCTTTTGTTTTATTCAAGTAGGCCACCATTTTTAAGCCCCGCACTTGATATTCTCCTAGAAATTGATTCACCACCAGCTGTGAATCACTGTAAATATCAAGCGTCTTTATGCTCATGTCTTTTGCCATTCTCAATCCAGCGAGGAGTGCTTCGTATTCAGCTTCATTATTTGACGCGGTGAAGTCGAATCTAATGGCGCAGTGAAATCGATGCCCTTCCAGCGTTATCAATATCACTCCCGCTCCTGTGTGGGATTCGTTTGATGACCCATCCGTGAATAACTTCCACGAAAGAGCTTTCTCTTGAGGCTCAGGTGCACTAGGCTGTTCGCACTGCTCGCTGTCTGGGAGTTCGGTAAACTCTGCAATAAGATCGGCCAAGACTTGTCCCTTGACTGCTGCTCGCGGTGAATAGGTTATATCGAACTGCCCTAGTTCGACTGCCCATTTTAACAATCGTCCAGCCGCTTCTGGTTTTTGGAGGACTTGCCGAAGGGGCTGGTCAGTTAAAACTGTGATAGGATGGGCTTGAAAGTAGGGGCATAGCTTTCTAGAGGCTAGGATTAAGCAATATGCTATCCTTTCAATTGGTGGATATCTCAATTCTGCCCCGATCAGTCTCTTGCTAACATAGTAGACTGCTTTCTGCACGCCTTCGTCCTTTCGCACCAGCACCGCGCTAGCAGCAACCTCAGTAATTGCCAGGTAAATAAACAAAGTTTCTCCTTCGATTGGCTTTGATAAGATGGGAGGCTGTGCCATATGAGTCTTCAAGGCCTGGAATGCTTGCTCGCAGTCTCCTGTCCATTCAAACTTCTTATTTCCCCTAAGTAGATTGAAAAATGGGACACACTTGTCTGTTGATTTCGAAATAAATCTACTTAGGGCTGCGATTCTCCCGGTAAAACTTTGTACATCTTTGACCCTCTCTAGTGATTTCATGTCGATCAGGGCCTTTATCTTGTCGGGGTTGGCCTCGATTCCTCTTGAATTTACAATGAACCCCAAAAACTTCCCTGATCCAACTCCGAAGGAACATTTCAGGGGATTTAACTTCATTTGGTATTTGTTCAATACATCAAAGCATTCTTGTAAATCCCTTACATGTCCTTCTGCCTTTTTAGACTTTACCAGCATGTCGCCCACGTATACCTCCATGTTTACTCCGATCAGCTCCTTAAACATGTGGTTGACTAGCCATTGGTAAGTTGCACCTGCGTTTTTCAGTCCGAAGGGCATTACTTTGTAACAGTATAAGCCCATATCGGTCCGAAAGCTGGTGTGATCCTCGTCGAGGGGATGCATGCTAATCTGGTTGTAGCCCGAATATGCATCCATGAACGAGAAGATCTCGTGCCCTGCAGTTGCATCGACCAGCTGGTCGATTCTGGGGACTGGGAAGCAGTCTTTTGGGCAGGCTTTATTGAGGTCTTTAAAATCCACGCAGGTCTGCCACTTGCCGTTAGGCTTGGGAACCAGCACTGGATTGGAGACCCACGATGGATAAAATGCCACCCTGATGAACCCATTCTCCTTTAGTCTTTCAACTTCTTCTTTTAAGGCTCGCGATCTATCCTTATCGAGCAACCTTCTCTTTTGTTGCATGGGTGGAAAGGTCTTGTCTATATTCAGAACATGGCTGATAACTGTAGGATCTATCCCAGCCATGTCTTTGTGCGACCAGGCAAAAACCTCCTGGTTCTTCCGCAAAAATTCCACCAGTGCGTGCTTCATGGTGGGCTCTAGGTTCTTCCCGACCTTTACGACTCTGGTCGGGTCTTTTTCGTCGAGTTGGACCTCTTCCTGGTCCTCGACGGGTCCAACGTTTTCTTCAAAATCCCCAAAGCAAGGATCTAAGTCTTTATCCTCCTTTGGGCAACACCCTATTTGGTGACTCCATCACCGGATTGGGCTTGTGTATCAACCGCCATTTGCAACCTATCTGAGGCAGTGCTCTTCGGCGTTCCGCTCTTCGCCTTTGTGATTGAGGCGTTGTAACACTCCCTGGCTTCTCTCTGGTTTCCCAACACGTGTCCTACCCCTGCGTCTGTTGGGAACTTCATGGCCAAGTGCCACATAGAGATGACGGCCTGTAGATCAACTAGTATTGGCCTTCCAATGACGGCGTTGTACGCCGTAGGACAATCGACCACTACAAAAGTGGCGAGTAATGTCCTTGTTGCAGGCGTTGTACCCATCGTCACTGGTAGTTTGATCAATCCGGTGGGGGCGAGTCCTTCTCCAGAGAAGCCGTATATCATTTGGTTGCAAGGCTCCAAGTCCTTGACGGACAGTTTCATGCGTTCCAGTGTAGACTTATACAGGATATTTACCGAACTTCCTGTATCGACCAGCACTCTTTTTACCATCATGTTGGCCATTTGGATGTCCATGACCAGCAGATCAGAATGTGGGAACCGGACGTGCTAGGCATCGCCATCAGTGAAGGTTATTTCGCCTTCGTCTGACCGAGCCTTTTTTGGTGCACGGTCCTCAACAGTCATCATCTCGATGTCCTGGTCGTGGCGCAAGGTCCGAGCGTATCGTTCCCTGGCCTTTCCGCTATTTCACACGAGGTGCGGGCCTCCACAGATGGTTAAGAGTGTGCCAGCCACGAGGGAAGGCTGTAAGGGTGGCGAGCGTTGGCGAGTGGGGGCCTGCTCGTTGCTACCCGGAGCTTCTCGTTGGGAATTTCCCGAGGCCCGTACGTATCTCCTCAAGTGTCCTTGTCTAATAAGGAACTCTATTTTGTCTTTCAGCTAGTTGCATTCGTTGGTGTCATGTCCGTAGTCGCTGTGGTAACGACAGAACTTGGTAGTGTCCCTCTTTGAAATATCCTTTCGAATGGGGCCAAGTTTTTTATAAAGCACACTAGAGCTTGTGGCCTGATAAACCTCTCCCCGAGACTCAATGAGGGCAGTGTAGTTAGTGAACCGAGGTTCATAACGGTTACCCTTTGCTCGTTTATTGTCGGAGGTGGAAGGCTCGTTATACGGCCGTTTTCCACCATTCTTGCCATTACCGTTGCCGTTCCCGTTCCCGTTGCCTTTGCCGTTATGTTTGGACCCATTGGCGGCTTTGGCAGGTTCGGCTGCTTTCTTATCCTTGCCAGAAGGCTTTCCATCATCGGCAATGGCATCTTCGAGCTTGATGTAACGATCAGCTCGGTCCAGGAATTCCTGGGTAGTCCTTACTCCTTCCTTTCGAAGGCTTTTCCAGAGAGGGGGGTGACGCCTAACCCCTGCGGTTATGGCCATCATTTTGCCTTCGTCTCCCACCGTTTTTACCCCAGCTGCTGCTCGCATAAAGCGCTGGATGTTGTCCTTCACTGATTCTCCATCCTGCTGGTGAATTTTAACCAGTTGGTTTGCTTCGGTCGGATGCACATGACCTGCATAGAACTGTCCGTAAAACTCCCTTATGAACATTTCCCAGGAAACTATGCTTGCGGGCGGGAACTTAAAAAACCATTCCTGCGCGGCTTCAGAAAGTGTTGCAGGGAAGATCCTGCACCGAGAGTCTTTGGACACTTTCTGAATATCCATCTGTATCTCAAATTTATTGACATGAGATACCGGGTCTCCGTACCCATCAAAGTTTGGAAGCATTGGCATTTTGAACTTGCTTGGAGTTTCTGCATTAGCTATCCTCTGTACGAAAGGAGTGCCTTTCCTCATATCGTGGTCGATATAAGATGTCCTTCCCCCGACCAGCTGTTGCACTGCCTGGTTGAGGGCATCTATCTGGGCCTGTACAGCGGCAGGAATCGCTGTGGCCTCTGTTGCTGGGGGGACGTTCTCGCCATACCACTCGCGGCGATCGTTGAGTACGTCTCGCAAATCCTCGTCTCTTCTCTGCTGCTCGCTACCCCCGAGCCGGTTGAAGACATTATTTTGCCGGGGCTGCCCCCCAGCATCCCGTCTGTTGGGCTGGTCATCTTGAGGTACCTGGCTTCCGCCTTTACCTCTTTCTTCATTCCTTCGGCCAGCATTTCCCTTGCCTGAGTTGGCCTCATTATATCCATGGCCATCTCTGAACCTTGATTGGCTATGGTGGGACTGACTGTTCCCTCGATTTCCATTCCTGGCTGAAGCGTCCCGAGAGTTAGAGGTCGGCCTGCGCTGGTTGTTGTGTCCCCGTGCATTATCATGCCGTGGGAGACCACAGACCGCAGAGCCTGACTCTGAGTTCCTCCTGTTGCCAGGAGGATACTGACCCCTGTTCGGTAGGTTTGGCTCATCGCCCCTACGGCGTCTAGGACTACGAGGCTGATGCTCGACCCTATTCTGCCTCTATTGCGGGGGATTGCCACAACTAGCCTGGGATGGAGGCTGTGCCTCAGGGTCCATCGGGACATCGTCATGGGGCGCCTGAGGCTGCTCGGGCCTCTGTTGACTCGAGGGCTGGATTGGTGGGCTAGGATTTGGACCCCTCTGGGGTGGCCCATCGACAGGTTGGTCAGGCTGCGAAACAGGTGCGGCCTGATTCCTAGCCAGTTGCAAGGCAGCGGTCCATCTCCGCCTGCCTTTCGCTTAACTCCGCGCGCTGCTGTTCAATCTCCTGCTCCTGCCGCGCCACAACTTCGGTAGCAGTCTCTTGACTGGCTTTCAGATTAGCCAGCTCTTCCTGCAACACCCCCAGGGTACTCTTCAGCATTGCATCATCCATCTCTTCCTCCTCAAAGTCTAAATGTGGCTCATCCTCAGCCACGCTTGCAAGAGGAGGAGGAGGTGGCGGGTTTGACGGTGCAGCGGCGGCCGCCTGTCCAGTTTTCGCCATTGATTTTCTCAACAATGATAAATCAAGCTCTCAATGAAAGCACCAGAATGTTGACCCAGATTTTGGCCAACTGACACAGAGTCAGAATATGCTTGATGTGAATGAATATGTTGACAAGAATCGAATGGCAAAAAGTAAAAAGAACACAATATTTTATAGTGGTTCGGCCCCAGGATCTGGTAATGACCTACGTCCACTTAGACTGTTATTGATATAAGAATCAAAGGAGTGATCAAAGAACGAGGGTTCAATGAGTTTGACTCACCTCTGAAGAATAATACAATATTCCAAGGAGAACTATTCTAGCTCAAAAGATTCAAAAGCCAAAAGTAGTCCCCTCCCTTGAGCTATCTTTTTCTATTTATAGGCTCAAGGGGGATTACAAGATTTAGTTGCCGATATTCTCTCCTAAATCATCGAATATTCAGGAGATTGTGTGAGTTAAATTCGGGATCTACAAAGATCTTTACAGTAGTATTACATTGCATGCGGAAGCTGCGACCAGACTGGTCGCAGGTAAGACTGGGCTGCTAATTGTTTCTAATACGTCTTCTGGTCGATACACTAGCAGAGCTCTTCCAGGTGTCAGCCACGTGTCTAGGGATTACTTGCCACGTCATCAACTCTAATTTTTTGGATAACAGAGAGCTCCGAGGTGGAATGTACGTAGCCAGCGGTTCGACCGCCACGGTCGAGGAGTGGACCAGGACAAGGATCACTTAACTGCTTGTTTTGCCTTAGTATGGCCGGTTGTTGTACATAAACCTTGTGTCTTTTGTAAACAGTCTTTGAACTTAATATTTTTGGGATCCTATGTAACAGATGATGCTTATTAATGAAAATGTGGCTTTGAGACCAAAACGCTTTTAACCCTAGTTCCTTTATAGTTTCAATAACACGATTTTATTTAAATGACTTGATTAGCAAGTCTGGCACTTTATAAACACACAGTGTAACGGTCTTGGCTAACCAGGGCGTTACATATAATCTCTAGTATTTCTAAGATACTTGAGAATATTCTTTACTGCAGTCCAATGACTCAATCCAGGATTGGATTGATAACGGCTGACTATCCCTACTGCATAACAAATGTCAGGTCTTGTACACAACATGACGTACATTAGACTGCCTACTGCTGAGGCATAGGGATATTGTCTCATGTCTTCCTCTTCTTGAGGTGTTTTGGGACACTGCTCTTTGGAAAGGAATACTCCAGAACGGGTTGGCATATCACCCTTTTTGGAGTTTTGCATATTAAAGCGTTCTAGCATCTTATCAATATAAGTTGCTTAAGACAATGCCAAAGTTTTGTTCTTTCTATCTCTAAGAATCTTAATGCCCAGAACATACTTGGCTTCTCCCAAATCTTTCATTTGGAATTGTTCAGCTTACCAGTTCTTTACTTTTGATAATGATGTTACGTCATTTCTAATTAGTAATATATCATCAACATAAAGAACGAGGAATACTACTACACCATCTTTGATTTGTTTATAGACACAAGGTTCGTCAACGTTTTGTTCAAAACCAAACATTTTAATTATGTCATCAAATCTAAGATTCCAAGATCTTGAAGCTTGTTTGAGTCCATAAATGGATCTAAGAAGCTTGCAAACTTTTTGCTCTTGACCTTTTAACTCGAACCCTTCTGGTTCAGACATGTAAATGGTTTCGTCAAGGTAGCCATTTAGAAAAGCTGTTTTGACATCCATTTGCCAAATCTCATAATCCATGCACGCAGCTATGGATAAGGGTATAGGAATGGATTTTAGCATGGCTACAGGAGAAAAAATTTCTTCATAGTCAACCCCTTCTTTCTGTGTGTAACCTTTGGCTACAAGCCTTGCTTTGAAAGTCTCTACTTTCCCATCCGCTCCTCTTTTCTTCTTGAATATCCACTTGCAACCAATGGGTTTGATATTCTCAGGTGGATCTTCAAGAACCCAGACAGAATTGGAATACATCGATTCCATTTCTTGGTTCATGGCTTCTTGCCATTTGTCCTTGTCAGAATCATTCATTGCATATCTAAATGTCAATGGATCGTCTTTGTTTGTGTCTGACACAAGCATTTGAACTTCGTGTTCATAGTGTGTGGGTTGCTTACTAACCCTCCCACTACAACGAGGTTCACTACTATTCTGACTAGAACTAGCAGTTTCCTCTTGTCGTTTTTCATTGGTTGTTGTTGGTGACTTTGCAACTTCATTTGAGACCATCTCCTCCAGAGCACTGCTAGGTTTGTGGTTATTTACATAGTCATGTTCAAGAAAAGTTGCATTTGTCGATACAAATGTTTTATTTTCTTTTGGACTATAGAAAATTCCACCTCTGGTCCCTTTGGAATAACCCACAAACATGCACACTTCAGAGCGTGATTCCAACTTCCTGGTCTTTCCTTTAAGCGCGTGTGCATGATACCCCCAAATTTGAAAATGGTGTAAACTAGGTTTACCACCATTCCATAATTCTATGGGTGTCTTTTGGACAGACTTAGATGGAACAACATTTAATATGTATAGAGCACATTGAATCGCATAGCCCCAGAATGACAGTGGTAATGATGAGAAACTCATCATTGATCTAACCATATCTAATAATGTTCTGTTCCATCTTTCCAAAACACCATTTTGTTGTGGCGTTCCAGGTGCTGTGAGTTGGGATTGAATTCCACGCTCACACAAATGGTCCTTGAATTCAAAATCCAGGTACTCTCCTCCTCGATCAGATCGAAGAGCTTTTAGTGACTTACCTAATTGCTTTTCAGCTTCTGCTTGAAATTCTTTAAACTTTCCAAAAGTTTCAGATTTTCTTTGCATTAAATATAGGTAACCATATCTTGCATAATCGTCAATAAAAGTGATGAAGTATTCATAATCTCCTCTTGCTTGTACATTAAGTGGACCGCAAACATCCGTATGTACTAGCTGAAGTGGTTCTGTGGTTCTTGAGCCTTTGGCAGAGAAAGGTCTTTTGGTCATTTTGCCTTCTAGACAGGATTCACAAATAGGGAGAGATCCAATAGATAGTTCTCTTAAAGGACCATCCTTTACACGCCTATTTATTATGTCTAGACCAATATGGCCCAATCTCAAGTTCCACAGATAGGTATCACTATCGGAATCAGTCTTTTGTCGTTTAATAGATCTAGGATTGGCTGTTTTAAATAATTCTAAATTATTAACAGATTTCTCTTTAGCTTGCAGTTTATAAAGCCCATCGATAGATTTTCCAGAATATATCTTAAAACCATATCTTGAAATAACAATCGAATTATTATTAAAAGATATTTTAAAATTTTGTTCATGCAACATAGAAACAGAAATTAAGTTTCCAGAAAATCCAGGAATATAATAAACATTTTCTAAAACAAGAAATTTGTTATTATCAAATTCCAAACGGGCTGTTCCAACTGCTGCTGCAGAGACAATCTGACCACTGCCAACCCTCATAGTCACCTCTCCATCAGCAAGCTTCCTCGTTGAACTAAGAATCGGAAGAGAAAAGCAGACATGGTTTGTGGCTCCTGAATCTACTATCCAGGTTGAGGAATTATCTTCCACTAAACAAGCTTCTAACACAAGTAAATCAAATTTACATGTATTTTTCTCTTTAAGGTCAGCGAGACACTTTGAACAGTTTCTCATCCAGTGACCATTTTCTCCACAATGAAAGCAAGTCCCTTTTGGGGTCTTCCTTTTTGAGGTTTTAGTGTTCTTGTTCTCTTTGCTTTTGGATGACCTTTTAGGCTTCTCACATATTAATGCAATGTTCAAGTTTGATTTCCATTTCATGTAGTTTTCACCAGTCAGCTTTTCATTAAGTAAAGAAGATACAGGATTTGAGCTAGACATTATTGCTGAAAATAAAAAAATAAATAAAATGAATTTATGAATATAATAAATATCATTTATTTTGGGAATAGTAAACGTGATGCATGAATGCAACAAAAAATACATAAAAAATAATTACTAATTTCACGATTAATTAATTTGAACATTACTAATTCCAAATTAATTTTGAGACAAGCTCTCAAATTTATAAGTTAAAACTTAAATCAATATTTCTCTTTTGACTTATAAACAACCGCTTGTTTGGTCAAGAATACACTAGTCCGCTCAAAAGCCTCATGTATCTTGTGAGTGTAACCCATTATTTTAGATCAATGACTTAACTCAAGAGTGTGCCTTAGGGTCAGTCAAACATGAAATACATCATTAAATCCTATTCTTGAAAAAGAAGTTTGCCTTGAGAATAACACAGTCAAAAGCCTTCCTTAAGGGGACACAAGCAATGGTGCCGCGAGGCCCTTTCCATGTTACCTCGGTGCTAACTAATAATGGAGACCATGGGACTTCTTGTCATAACTCCCTCTCCCACTCACTATTTTAGACATGTGTTTTCTCAAAACATCCTATGCTTTTTTATTGGTTGTAAAAATAAAGTGATCTATTTTTACCAAATGATATTCTAATAATTACTAATCAAATTAAGCAAAATTAAAATTATAGAACTATGCCCTAATTAGTTCAATTTTATTTTGCTATAATTACTAAGAATATCATTTATATTTTAATAAAACAATTTTATTAAATACTAGAAATTAAACAACTTTTAAAATTTGTTTCCGCTCTTGAACTAGTTAAAAGCTAGATTTATTATTATATGGACCAGCATATAATCACATAGGACAATCCTAAGGCATGTTTCTACTCATATGAGATGCATGCACAATTTTAAATACTGTGTAGGTTATATATACGGCATGTCAAAAAATGCATGATAAAGTATTAAACAATTTAATCACATTCAAACATTTAAATAAATAAATACTAGCTAAATAAATAAATAAATGCGGGCAGAGTGTCTTGGGTATTTCTAGAAAAATTACAACACTTGCAAAATATACACAAAAATATAGGAAACTAAATAAGACCTAAATAGATCTCTATCTATTACTTAGGGCCTTCACAAGTAGTCTTGATCCATTAAGCCACTTATCCATTTAATTTTGAATTAAAATAACTTTTAATTATCTTAAACAAATTTTAAGAATAATTAACTTGGGTTTAATGCCCGATAAGTTATTAGGCCCAGATTTGAATTTGGGCTCATACAATTAATTCAAAATAAAATAATTTTTAATTACAGGTTAACTTAATTAAGCCCATAATTTAAATGGACAATTTTTGGATGCAAGCCCTAGGGTTTAGAAAAAAACTTAGGGGCGGCTGCATATGGTGGCTCAGCATGGGGAATGTGCTAGGGTGCACAGGCTGCTGGGGTGCGGTAGATTGATGGGCGCACGCTGGGCAGGGGTGTAGGTTGGGGAGCTCCTGGGTGAGGCGCTGGGCAGGTGCGCAGGGTCGCACAGGGGCGCGGGGTGCCTGGGCAGGTGCGCGCTGGGCATGGCGCAGGGGCGCGCTGGGCTCGCGGCAGACGCAGGCGCAGGGATGCAGGCTCTCAGCCTGGTTAGGTGCGCAAGGCGCAGGGCGCAGGGCGCCTGGTAGGCAGCACGCCGGGGCTGGGTGAGGCTCGGGCTTCGGGGCTCGAAACCCGGGGCTCGGGCCTTACAGAATTTTCAAATAATTTTAACATAGAAAATTAAAATTACTATTCCCCAAAATGGCTTACATTTTTCATCTAGAATTTTAAGAACATTTCCTAAACCCAAAACACCATATAATTAACGACCCTTAAGAACAAATTATTATCATACATGCATCCATCCATTCACATATATTACAATAACATAAGAATGCATATTATGCCTACACAGTAATTAATGTATGCAGAGATTAATGACCACTCTGGTACCAATTATTAGGAACGAGTTTCCTAATGCGCAGCGGAATGGTGGTCTGGTTGGCCCAGTGTACAACAAATTTTTTTTGTAACATATTTAAACTACCTTTAAATATGCGGATCCATTAATATACATACATTAATCATAAACAAGATAAGGATAGAATTCATACCTCTTGAAGCCTATCAAGTAAACTTGCTATCTATTCGTATTTAGAACGATCTTCCTATCCAAGCCGCTCCCACATACTCACACCAAGATCTTCCAAAGTGTTCTCTACACCTCAAGAAATGTGTGGGCACTTAGAGAATGAAGGATAGTTTATTTGTGATTCTACTTGATGTACTCAACTCATGAGATCAAGAGAATAGGCCTGAGAATTGGTTCTTTATTTTCAGGGAGAAAAAACTATCGTTCTATTTTTCACAGAGCGAATGTTCAGAGTTGTCTCACATCCACATATCTGAATATTTTTCTGATTAGTCATACTTAAAAGAAAATATTCAATTTTTTTAAAATAAATCTGTAACCATTTTACAATTTACTTTTTAATTAATTAATTATTCTATTAATGAAAAAATCCAAAAACCAATTTTTGAATTATCCATTAATTAATTAATTAAATAAATAAAATTGAAAATATCATCCCTGAAAATTTCCCTACACGCCACACACAGTCCATGGACTGTGTGTGCACGTGTAGCTTCCCTAATTTGAGGGATGTTGGTTTTTCAATTTTTATTTAATTATTTATTCAAAATACTTTGTTAGATAAGATCTAACAACCTGATAACTAATTCAAATTAATTATCTTTTTAATTAATTATCAAATATAATTAATTATTTGAATAAATATTAATCTTTCAAATTCAAATCCAATTTGAACTTATCAGATTATTATCTCCCACTCAAATAAAGATATTTAATTAATTCTACCAATTAATTAAATCCAAAATTTTCGAAAATAAATATTTAATTTATTATAATTTCAAAAATTATAATTAATTAATTATTTAATTAAATTTTGAAATTAATTTAATTATTTAATATAATTTCGAAATAAATACAATAATTAAATATTAATTAATTTTGTTAACTACAACTAATTTGTAATTAATTAATTAATCAATATTATCATATAATTGCATATTGTGCCTGAAGAACAAATTTCTTCTTAAATATGTCTTTAAACTATTTTCCCTTCATATCAACTCTTGCCTTGAACAGTGTTGATAGAGCCGCTATGGGGACCTATGGACCTATAATTCCAAGCTCCAATAAATTTGAGATTATTAATTAAACTCTTTAATTAAATAATCTTAATTTATTAATCTCATGATTATTCCACTATAAATATGAGACTGCACTCTTGTAATTATAAACATTTCATTTACTGAGTACTTTATAATCATAGAGCGTCCACTGATATAATCATTGCATACAACTTGACCCTCTAATAATGGTTCATAATTAATCGGGAATAAAATTACCGTTTTACCCTTTTAATTATCTCTTGTTTCCTTAAGTACCATTGACTCTACTATTGAAGGTTAATTCATAACTAAATTATGAATTTGAGCTCAATAACCTTTCAGTCCCAAAAGTCAACCCTTAAGAGAACCATCATTCAATCTCTTGCGAGAAGGTATAGATTCCATATCTATATACTATGTCCCCAGCCATCTATATTAATGAGTTCCCAAAACAAAAGTTTCTAGCCTGATCATTCTGACAGACCCTAACAAGTGAATCAAAGAACTCATATAACATAAACAGAAGTTCATAGTAACTTCAGGATTAAGATCTATTTGCATATGATCATCAGTTGATATATTTAATTAATACTTTGAAACGGTATTTAACTAAGTATTAATAAACATATCTGGTCCAGTTCTATATATTCTCTAATATATAAAGCACCTTCACTAAAGTGTCCTACCACACTAGTGATCCGGATCTAGATCACATGTATTCATAATACTAGTGGATCGTACTTGCAGTAATTAATCTAAAGATTCCATTACTTTATTTTACTGCGAACTATTCAAGTTCATTTATCTCAAACACAATCCTCCTATACCAATACGTGTTTGAGATCACATATATGAATTAGGAATTTTCCTGATATTTACTTAATATTATCATAGAATAATATAGTCCATAAAATATATGCATAACAAATTCAATTCATTTATTTATTTCATAAAAACAATGTCCACTACATATGCTTTCAGGGCTCATTTCCAACATATATCACCTACTAGGGGCAATATATTGACTCTTAGGCAGCATTTTTGAATAATTTTGTAACTATGCTCATTTTAATCCTTAACCTCTTGCTAAGTCCAAAATCTTTTTGACCGAGTCTTAAGCCTCTGCTGAACGAATATTCAGATGATTTTCAATTAAAAGTCATTATTTTTATTCAAGCAAAAAGAAGATCTTTTCATTCTTGAACTCTATAAATAGGACCTAGTACCCAGCCATTTCTTAATTCATCAAGCTTAGTTCAGTGCCTTCAAGCTCCTAGGTTTACTTTAGAGTGTTAAACACTTGGGTTGGGGTTATAAGCTTTATCATTCTAAGCTTATTAAACACTTGGGAAGTAAGGATAATAGTGTGTATTTCGATTTCGAGGTGTAGTTCGGTTATAGTGCAATCAAGGTACTCCTATTTCTAGTTTCTTTATGTATTGTTTCATTGGTTTTTATAGTTTTTCTCTACTCAATTCCTAACTCGCTGTTTTCATTCGAGGTTAGGCATCTATGTTCTTTGAACTTGAGATTCTTGTCGCTAAGTACCTTCACGGTGGTTTAGTTCATTCCTTTTCATCTATTTCTTTTTGAATACTCACCTTTCTCAATTATGGTTTTTAGGAGTGTTCCAAAATCCTGCCCTTGTTCTCACATCCTGGTTTTTGGTAAGGAAAATAGGATAGTTCCTATGTGATATGTGCTATGTTATATAATATCTTATGATTATGCTATAGTATGAATTTATGTGTTATGATATATGTATGTTTTGGGGCTTATAGTTGCTATATAGCAAACCCCAACACTTTTATGTTTTTGGGGCTTATAGTTACTTAACTAGCAAACCTCATTGTAGTTTGAGGCTTATAGTTGCTTAGTTAGCAAACCCCAATAGTCACCATGTACATGGGTTAAAATTATGATATATGTGTTATATTATTGATATATGTTCATAGTTTATGTGTATGATTATGTTTCATGCTTGTAGTAGATTTTACTTGCTGGGCATTAGGCTCAATCCTTTGTTTTATATGTGCAAGAAAATAGTTTGGCGGCGGGAAGATTCTTGGCAACTTGGGATTGTGTATTGAGGGAGAATGGAATCGGTGGACTGCGCGAACGATTCGAGGATGAAGTTGTTTAAGTCTTTTAAATTATGATTTCTATGTATTTCCGCACTTGATTTTGTAACCAATTGTTTACGATTTAAGTTATGTTATGTTTAATTTTCAAAACAATGGGATCCCATATCCTAATCGAATTTTTATGTATTTAACTTTTTCTTTACAATTTTTAATAAAGTTATGACTATTTTGTATGTATAATAGTGTCCTTAGAATAGTGTCTATGTATAAGTAGTTTTAATGGTCCAAAGTCTAGAATAAGTTGGGTCATTAAATGTATCCTTAGAATCACCTAGACTAGTGTGGGCATTTCTCAACACATGAGATAGATATAGAGAGAAGAAGAGAAAATAACAAAGAGGCTTAGAAAAGGACTTGTGTTTAGATAGAATCTAAAACTATCAGAAAACCAGTGATTAAACTTATGTTTGATTTCTCTCTAAGCACTCCTTTTATAGACTCAATTATGTAATTTAATTTAATTAAAAGACCAATAAAATAATAGCCATTTTAAAGCCCTAGGTCGAAATTATCATGGGCTTAAGGCCCGTGAAATTTCCCATTTGATTATAAGCCCATTGGACTTAAAATCAAGGCCTGTATTATTTTCTATTGATTTAATTAATCAAATAATTATTTAAATCCTTTATCAAATAAATTATTTATAATTTGAACCTTGATTTAAATTTATTTATTAATTTAGATAACAATTTATCTTACTTAATACATCTTCCATAATTTATCTTTTCTTCTCAAAATTACACACCTCTGTGAAACTATCCAAAATTAACCTAGTCAACTTTGATAATTCTAATTGATAATTAAATCAATTAATTGAGACTATCTAGATGATTTTATCCAAGATACAATGGGGACCATGGGCCTATGAAATCAAGCTCCAATATGTTATCATAAATCTAAAAAATAAATTTACTAACTTATTAATTCCTCGTGACTCCACTATAGACTCGGAATTGCACTCTTGAATTCATAGAACGCGCTATAACAAATATAGAAACGCTATTAATTATCCATTGTTACAACCATAATTGTCACTCAATCCTCTATAGATGGTCTACATTGAGATAGGACTAAAATATTGTTTTACCCCTCATGGTATTTTATCCTTAAAACACTTAGTTGCTTGTAAATGATATTTCAGTAAACTAATTTAATTACTGAAATGAGATCTCTCTCATTCAACACCTTGAACCAAACTAAAAGGAAACCATCGTTTCACTTCATCATCAGAAGCTATAGATGTTCATATCTATGATTAACACTCCCACTTTATTATACTACCATGTTCCCGAGATGTAAGTATGGGCTAGTCCGTAGGGTATGCTGGTAATGAACAAGTCAAAGAACTCAAATAATACAATTAGTTAGATTACTAACCACTTAGAATTGAGATTAAATTGACCTATGGTGAACTATATGATATGACTAGAATAGATAATAACGGTATGTTTACTTATCTTATCAACTGTCAATATCGATCCTGTCTGATGTAACAAATACATCCGATCTTATCTACTTTGCTAATGTTCTGGAAAGAACATAACACTGTAATATGTAAGTAGATCATATCGTAGATTGGCAAGTCAATGTAAATCCTGTGCACTGACTAATCTTAGGACTAACTTATTTTGAACATATAATCATATTTATATTCCACTGTGATTACGTCACTATACGTCACTATAAATAAGATTAGCTATATGCTTGGGATTTAATAGAAGTTTATATTAATCATATAATCATGAAAATAAAACATGTGAGCAAAGTGATTAACCAAGTCAAAAAAATGATTTATATTCTTTTATGGATAATAAAATGAGATTACAAAGAATTTGAGTTTTAATTAGGGAAAAAAAACCCCAATAAGAATGTACATGATCAGCTGCTCAGCTGCCACGGTTGAGGAAGAGACAGAAATGGGAGGACCATAAATGTCTGTTTTGCCCTTAGAGTACGGGGTCGTTATTCAATGGGAACTTGCCAGGGAGGCCCTTACCAAGGAGGTTGCTTGGGTTGAGGCTGAGTGTGAGGAGGCTGCTTGGGTTCTGGCTCAACACGAGGAAGGTTTGTCCAGGAAAGAAACCAAACACAAGAAGTTGGTGGGAAACTTTGAGGCAGAGCTACATCATGTTCATGGCTCGGAGGGTTCGATCAAAGCCCTTTTGAAGGTGGCTGAAGCCCAACTATCAGTTTTTTTAGTTATTGTTGACGGTGAGAACTCGTCAACGAAGTTAAGTTGGAAAAATTATCGAATTGAAATTGCTAATTCGAAAGCTATGAAAACTTGAACGATGACTCAAGAATAATGGAATAACAACAATGGAGAATTCAGTATCTCATTCACACTAATGTCTCTGCTACAGTAAAATTTCCAACCCCCTCTCAGGTGGCCTTGGAATTCCATTTATAGTAGGCTCTAACGGCCTTAGGTACATAGTGGTCCAGGGGACCAAGAGGTACAAACGTACTGTACCAGGGAAGTGGCTTCAGAGGTTGTGGCTGTACATCCCGTACAGGAGCAGGTGTCAGGAGGATGTCTCCACTACTTGTCTGTACCCCTTCCTGAGGCGTGGTAGCAGGCGTGTTGGCGCAGGAGGTAGTGGTGTCGGCTCTGACCTATGGCCGTAGATGTACGGACCACGATCCTCACTGGTACTGGCATCCGTACCTGGTACCTGGTCGTACAAACATGTCTCCTTTGACTCACACTAAGCATAGGGACTTTGAAGTGTGAAAAAGGGGATCTTCGGTGTCCGTATTGGCCGTGGCGTTGAATAGGGGTCTTGGGCCCATACACGTTAAGTCATGGGGCGTCGGCCTCCTGAGAAGATTATGGGCTGATGGACCTCCCGGGGCGTGCGCGCGCGGGACCTTGCACGGCCTCGCGCATGGGGCGCCGTAGACGGCCCCGTGGCCCCTATTGGCCTTGCGCATGGGACGCCGTAGACGGCCTCGCAACCCCCTCTTGGCCTCGCGCATGGGGCGCCATAGACGGCCTCGCGGCCCCTCATGGCCCCGCACATGGGACACCTTAGACGGCCTCGCGACCCCCTCATGGCCTCGCGCATGGGGCGCCTTAGACGGCCTCGCGACCCCCTCTTGGCCTCGCGCATGGGGCGCCGTAGACGGCCTCGCGGCCCCTCATGGCCTCGCGCATGGGACACCTTAGACAGCCTCGCGACCCCCTCATGGCCTCGCGCATGGGGCGCCTTAGACGGCCTCGCGACCCCCTCTTGGCCTCGCGCATGGGGCGCCGTAGACGGCCTCGCGGCCCCTCATGGCCTCGCGCATGGGACACCTTAGACAGCCTCGCGACCCCCTCATGGCCTTGCGCATGGGGCGCCTTAGACGGCCTCGCGACCCCCTCTTGGCCTCGCGCATGGGGCGCCGTAGACGGCCTCGCGGCCCCTCATGGCCTCGCGCATGGGACGCCTTAGACGGCCTCGCGACCCCCCTATGGCCTCGCGCATGGGACGCCTTAGACGGCCTCGCGATCCCCTCATGGCCTCGCGCATGGGGCGCCTTAGACGGCCTCGCGACCCCCTCTTGGCCTCGCGCATGGGGCGCCGTAGACGGCCTCGCGACCCCTCATGGCCTCGCGCATGGGACGCCTTAGACGGCCTCGCGACTCCTTCCTTGGCCTCGCGCATGGGATGCCGTAGACGGCCTCGCGACCCTTCTTGGCCTCGCGCATGGGGCGCCGTAGACGGCCTCGCGGCCCCTCTTGGCCTCGCGCATGGGGCGCCGTAGTCGGCCTCGCGGCCCCTCTTGGCCTCGCGCATGGGACGCCTTAGACGGCCTTATATTTTCTTTTGATGAGATTATGAGCATCGACAGTTATATTACTTTTATGGACGTGAATGCGTCCAAGACAATTTCTCTTATCCGTATTGTTATATATTGATTTTTCCCTACATAATTGTTCTCACTTTATTTTCATTTATTTTTTCTTCTAAATTCACTAAGTGCTTTATATTCATGAATCGAAGTTCAATATTGGTTCATGGTTCCAAAGGCCAGTACCACGAGGGGAATATTGTAGAAAGGTATTTAACCTATCCTGAGACCCACATTCGGGTCTTGACGGCCTGGACCATTTTGGACTTAACCAATATAACATAACTGGTTTATCCCAAATCTATGGTTCAGGTTCTAACGGCCTGGATCGTTAGAAATTTTCTTTTTAGATATGACTTAACTAATTAATTCATTTTGAACCCGAGATTTAGGTTCCAATGCCCAGGACCGTTAAGGAGTTAATAACTGTCATCCGATTTATTTTTCTTGACTCTAGTGTTCAAGTTTCAATGGTCTGGACCATTAGAGATTAATTGATTAGCTTATTTTGAACCTGAAGTCTAGGTTCCAATGGCCTGGGGCATTTATAAGACTAACTTTAACCAATTTAAATCTAAGATTCCTATTTCAATGGTTCTGGAACATTGTAAGGAAAACATGAATAGGGATTCTATTATCTGGGACCACGTTAGGTCTGGATTAATTTTTAGGGGTTAGGTTTTAGACCCTCAGAACATATAGGACCGGGTTAGGATTGGCCTTTGAGCCTTGCACCCTATTTTGGTTGAACCCCCCATATCACACAGATTTGGGCTAGGACTGGGCTTTGACCCTTGTATCCTTTTTATTGGGAGTCGGGTTTCAAACCTCCGAGAAAATGTTGTCTGGGCTAGGACTGGGCTTTGAGCCTTGCATCCTATTTTGGTTGAACACCCGGATCACACGGGTCCGGGTTAGGACTGGGCTTTCAGACTTGTACCCGATTTTGGTTGAACCCCTCAGATCACACGGATCCGGTTTAGGACTGGACCTTGACCCTTGCATCCTTTTTTATTGGGAGTCGGGTTTCGAACCTCCCGGAAAATGTTCTTTGGGCTAGGACTGGGCTTTGACCCTTGCATCCTATTCTAGTTGAAATCCTCGGATCACACAAATCAGGGTTAGGATTAGGCTT
The DNA here is from genome assembly GCF_963169125.1 of Humulus lupulus. NCBI lineage: Eukaryota > Viridiplantae > Streptophyta > Magnoliopsida > Rosales > Cannabaceae > Humulus > Humulus lupulus. The sequence goes on along the minus strand of NC_084797.1, from coordinate 105,845,934 downwards.
TGAACATTGCATCCTTTGTTATTGGGAGTCAAGTTTCGAACCTCCCGGACAATGTTGTCCAAGCCAGGTCTGGGCTTTGAGCCATGCATCCTATTTTGGTTGAACCCCCCGGATCACACGGATCCGGGTTAGGACTGGGCTTGTATAGATGGTCTTACCCTCCCAAGTGAATGAAGAATGTAGTCTTAGGTCACTTGTTTGTGTAAAACTTGAAGGCGAACGCGAACTTTTTCGTTCCTTACAACATTTCTTACGATGTTTTGTATACACCATTTCCATTAACCAAGAAATCACCCTGGGGCATACATAAAAAATGTTAAAAAGGAACAGAATTATATCCTCCCAACTACTGATAGTACTGGCAGAGGTGTTCCGCGTTCCATGCCCTTGGGACCTCCGTTCCATCTAGTCGCCTTAAGCGATACGTTCCTGGGCATACTTCGTTTTGGATTTCATAGGGTCCTTCCCATTTTGGTCACAGAACCCCCACTCTTGGATCTTGAGTTATAGGGAAGACTCTTATAAGGACTAGGTTGCTTGTTTCGAACCTCTGACTCTTAACTTTAGAGTTAAAGTGCCTAGCGATCTTTCCCTGATACATCTTCAGCTGCACCTGTGATTCCTTCCGAATATCTTCGATGGGATCCAATGATTCTTGGAGTAGGGCGTGGTTCTGGACGGGATCGTATGTGTCCCGTATGTGAGATGAGACCGTCATTTCTACTGGGATGAGCAATTCCCATCCGTACACCATTGAATAGGGTGCATGTCTGGTTGAATTTTTTTCAATGGTCCTATAGGCCCATAGGATGCGGGGCAACTCTTCTGGCCACTTGCTTTTACAGGCTTAAATTTTTTTCTTTAATGTTCCCTTCAAAATTTTGATCACAACCTCTGTTTGCTCGTTTGCATGAGGCTTTGTGACCGTGAAGAAGCTTTTGATGCTGCCACGTCTTTCATAGAAGTCGGTGAAGTGGACGCTATTAAATTGCTCCTCATTGTCAGACACGATTTTGTGAGGGAGGTTGTATCGGCATACAATGTTGTTGATGAAGAAGTCTAGGGCCTTTTTGGAGGTGATAGTGCTCATTCGTTTTGCTTCAACCCACTTGGTGTAATAATCGTCGGCTATAATGGCATATTTTACTCCACCCTTCTTGGTCAGGGGCCATCCTACTAAATCGATTACCCACATTGCAAAAGGCCAGGGGCTGGTCATTAGGGTTATTTTCATTGGAGGGGCTCGAGGGATCTTCGCATACCTTTAGCACTATTCACATTTGCGGATGTAATCAACCCAATCCTTTTTCATCGTTGGCCAGAAATATCCTTGCCTTACAATTTTCTCGGATAAACTGATTTTGGGTGTGTAATCTCCGCAAAAACCTTTGTGCACTTCGTGCATGAGTTCACTTATTTTTGACCCGGATATGCATCGAAGATAGGGCATGGGAAACCCCCTGCATTAGAGTTTTCCATCCATCATGACATATATGGGAGTCTGGCATTGAAGTTTCCTGGTGGCAGCCCTATCCACGGGCAAAGAGGATTGGTCAGGTGGCTTATAGATTGGCCTTGCCACCGGAATTGTCGGCCGTGCATAATGTGTTTCATGTTTAAGCTCTTTGGAGGTATGTATCTGATGGGAGTCATATTTTGAGTTATGAAGATCTGGAGCTTGAGCCAGATCTCTCCTTTGAGGAGCAGCCAGTTCAGATACTTGACACGAAAGATAAGGTCCTCAGGAATAAGACGATACCTTTGGTGAAGGTATTGTGGAGGACCAACAAGGTCGAGGAAGCAACCTGGGAGCTGGAGTCAGATATGCAGAGTCAGTATCCTGAGCTGTTGAGGTAAATTTCGAGGATGAAATTTCAGTAAGGAGGGGATAGTTGTAATGCCCCGAATCCCTAATGCGGTTTAGTGGCTAGATTAGTAGGCCGGGAGGGCCATAACTGTGTAATTATGCCAATTAAATGAATATATGCATGTTTATGTGAATTATATTATATGCATGATGTTATATGCATGCATGTGGGTCCACATTTGAATATTATGATGTTTTGATAATTTGGCCCATTGAGGGTAAATTTGGGTGCATAATGTGATTTGTGAATGAGATTCAATTATTAAGGAGATATATTCGACCTATTCGGCATGAGACAGTCCTATAGAATGGATTAGCGGTTTTGTCATAACGGGGTCAATTATTGGGTAATAAGAATATTTATTTGATGATAAATTCGGAGTTATTGAGATCAGGAGGAAATTCTGGAAGTTTTGACTATAATACCCCCGGGAGTGTTTTTGGGACCCCGAGCACTAGGTTTTATTTGAGGTTACTTAAGCTTGAAGTAGCTTGTCAGATAGAACGTACGTTAGCTTGTGAGTTCCCGGATTTGTTTCCGACAGATTTCCTAGGGTTGCCGCCGCAACGAGAGATTGACTTTGTTATGGAGTTGGTACCAGGAGCGGAGCTAGTATCTAGGATACCTTACAGAATGGCTCCAACGGAGTTAAAGGAGTTGAAGATTCAGTTGCAAGAGTTACTTGATTTGAGGGTCATCAGACCGAGTTTTTCGCCATCGGGTGCTCCAGTGTTGTTTGTTAAGAAGAAAGATGGATCCCTTAGGATGTGTATTGATTACAGGGAGCTAAATAAGTGGACCATTAAGAAAAAGTATCCACTGCCTAGGATCGATGATTTATTTGATCAGTTATAGGGAAGAACAGTGTTTTCCAAGATAGACCTCCGATCAGGTTACCATCAATTAAGGATTAAAGAGGAGGACATACCAAAGACCGCTTTCTGAACCAGGTATGGACACTATGAATTCTTGGTTCTTTCCTTTGGATTAACCAATGCCCCAGCATCCTTTATGGACATGATGAATAGGGTTTTCAAGGATTATCTGGATAAGTTTGTAATTGTGTTCATCGATGACATCTTGGTGTATTCTCAGTTAGAGATATAGCACAAGCAGCATCTGCGGTTGGTTCTACAACGATTGAGGGAGCATAAGTAATATGCTAAGTTCAGTAAGGAGGGGATTCTAGTTAATCCAAGTAAGATTGAGGCGGTCAGAGATTGGCCTAGGCCGAGCAATGTTCCTGAAGTGAGAAGCTTTTTGGGTTTAGCGGGTTATTATCGGCGTTTTGTTGAGGGGTTCTCCAGAATAGCTACGCCATTGATAGAACTGACAAAGAAGAAGACAAGGTATGTCTGGACGGACAGATGTGAGAACAGTTTCAAGGAGTTGAAGTGGCGATTGATCACCGCGCCAGTGTTAAGCTTGCCGACAGATAATGAAAAGTTTGTGATTTATTGTGATGCATCCAGACAGGGTTTGGGGTGCGTGTTGATGCAAGCTGGTAAGGTGATAGCCTATGCATCGAGATAGTTAGAGGAGTATGAGCAGAGGTATCCCACGCATGATTTGGAGTTTGCAGTGGTGGTGTTCGCACTTAAGATTTGGAGACATTATATTTATGGTGAGAAGTGCGAGATATACACCGACCATAAGAGCCTAAAGTATTTCTTTACTCAGAAGGACCTGAATATACACCAGAGGCGGTGACTGGAATTGGTTAAGGATCCTATACCATCCTGGGAAGGCTAATGTGGTAGCTGATGCAATGAGTTGGAAAGTCCCATGAAAGTTGTTTAGTTCGAGACAAATATCTGATAAGCTAGCCGAGGAGATGACCAGAGCAGGTATAGAGTTGGTGGTTGGACAGTTGGCCAACATCACTCTTCAGTCTACACTTCTTGAGAGGATCAAGGAGGCGTAGGGGAAGGATTCCCAGTTGAGAGATCACAGAGAGAATGTCTTAGTCAGAGGGACTAAGGACTTTTCTATTTCAGAAATGGGATTACTGAAGTACAAGGGTCGGATCTGCGTTCTGATGGATTTTCATATCCAGCGGGAGATCTTAGATGAATCGCATACCACTCCTCCTTGAACCCGGGTACAATGAAGATGTATCAGGATCTGAGAGCTTTGTACTGGTGGTCGGGCATGACGAGGGATGTGGTGGATTATGTGGCCAAGTGCTTAACTTGCCAGCAGCTCAAGGCTGAGCATCAGAGGCCAGCGTGGTTGCTGCAGCCTCTGGGGATTCCAGAATGGAAGTCGGAAGATATCACTATAGACTTTATGGTTGGTTTGCCAAGGACCGTGGGACAACATGACTCGGTGTGGATGATTGTTGATAGGTATACCAAGTCCGCCCACTTTCTGCCTGCTAGGACGATCTATATTGTGAAGCAGTGGTGCAATATGCTGAGTTATACGTGAAGGAGATTGTTCGACTTCATGGGGCTCCGAGGTCGATAGTGTCCGACAGGGACCCCACCTTCACTTCCATGTTTTGGGAGAGTCTGCACAAGGCTATGGGCACGCAGTTACGGTTTAGTACCGCTTACCATCCTCAGACAGATGGCATTCTGAGAGGACGATTCAGATATTGGAGGACATGTTGCGAGCCTGTGTGCTAGATTTTGGGGGATCATGGAGTAAGTATTCCCTTTGATCGAGTTCTCGTATAACAACAGTTATTAAGTGACCATTGGAGTGGCTCCATACGAGATGCTTTATGGAAGGAAGTGTAGATCACCAGTTCATTGGGATGAGACAGGTGAGAGGAGATATCTGGATCCAGAGATGGTTCAAAGGACCAATGAGGCGATTGAGAAGATTAGAGCACGAATGCTCGCCTCCCAGAGTCGTCAGAAGAGTTAGTCAGACCTGAAACGCAGGGGCGTGGAATTTCATGTTGGTGACCATGTGTTTCTTAGGGTTTCACCTTTGAGGGGAGTGAAACGGTTTGGTGTTTGGGGCAAGCTGAGCCCTAGGTTTGTTGGCCCCTTCAAGATTCTGGAACGGGTTAGAGAGGTAGCTTATAGACTAGCGATGCCTCCAGCTTTATCAGGGGTTCATGATGTATTCCATGTGTCCATGCTCCGGAAGTATGTGTCAGACTCGACGCACGTTCTAAGTTATTAAAATCTGGAGCTTGATCAGGATTTGTCCTATGAGGAGAAGCCGGTTCAGGTTCTTGATCAGAAAGATAAAGACTTGCGGAGAAAGACCATCGCCTTGGTGAAAGTTCTGTGGAGGAACAACAAGGTTGAGGAGGCGACGTGGGAACTTGAGTCAGAGATGAGGGAGCGGTATCCCAAGTTATTCAGGTAATTTCAAGGATGAAATTTCTGTAAGGAGAGGATAGTTGTAACGACCCAAATTTGCTAATAGGGCTTAGGGCCTTGATTAGCGTGCCTTGAGGGCAATAAATGATTTAATATTTTAATATATGAATATATGTGAATATGTGATGGAAATGCATGTTTAGTTGAATTAAATATGCATGTGGGCCCCGTTTGGATATTAGGGGTGTGTTTGTGATTTTAGCTCGTTGAGGGTGCGAAAGTGATAAGTATGATATGCATGTGATATATATATCTGTGTAGCACAAATTGAGATAGTTCTAGTGAGTAGTTAGCCAGAAAGTCACAACGGGGTTGAGAATCCGACTCGGGGCAAGTTGTGGGGTAATTTGATGTAACGCCCTGGATAGCCAAGATCGCTACACTGTGTACTTTTAAAGGTGCAAGACTTGCTAATCAAGTCATAAATTTGAAAACGTGTCATTAAACATGCAAGAACTAGGGTTAAACATGTTTTGGTCTTAAAAGACTCATTTTATATAATTAAACTGCTATAAACACGGGATCCCAAAAGGAACAGAGTTAAAAGTTGATTTACAGACTTTCAAAAAGAAACATAAACAAAGGTTAGCCATACTAAGGCAAAATAGACAATCTCTGGTTTTGCGTCCCTGCCTAAACCTCAACCATGGTGTCTAAGCAGTTGGCTATGTACATTCTGCTCATAGAGCTCTCCAATCAGGGCTAATCCAATTTGCCCTTGCCTTTACCTGCACCACGTAGCACCCGTGAACCAAGGTCAAGCAAGAAAACATGTGCAACATAAATAGTAGAAATAGATAACAAACTCACTAAGCATGAACTCTCATCAAATAATCCACAATAGTCAATCAACATATATTCAGAGTCAAGGATGCAATCGAACACTTATAACATTTATATCACATAATAATCAGGGCCGACAATTTGGACCGCACCCTCTGTTTAACCCACTGACTCAGGCCCGCTAAAACCGAGCTCAGTGCATATTATGTTGTCCTCGGCTACTAGTGGCCGAGCCGCGCCCTGTGCGCTAGTGTAACCCTTGGCACCCTTAGATCGTTGGTTCACTAAATAGATTGCATGGCATAATACCATCTTTTCAAGCATTCTCATTAGGGAACCCTTAGTCCCGTCACATATATTCAACTGGGTGCAGTTTTCTTACCTCTAGCCTTTACGGTTATTGTTTATGAGCAACACTCCTCAAGCATGATCCGTTCGTGAGCCTAAGCGTTTATCACCTAGTCACAACCAAAGTATTAGGTTTCATTAATATCCAAATATAGGTTTCCAGTTACGAAACTAACTTCCGGGAATCCGATTTCCACCAAGCACGGTGGTGAAATCAATCCCAAGCATACTAGACCACATTCCCATGCCTAAAATCCCCAAAAGTTCAAGTGCACAACTAAGGGCTGCGGCCCTTGAAGCTTAGCTGTGGCCCTAGCCTCAAAACAAAACCAAGGAACACCCTGGGCAAAGACACGTGCCATGGCCCTTGCAATGGGCGCCGCGGCGCTCACCCCTGGTCGAGCCCCCTTGACTCATCTTCATCCTAGGGCTGCAACGCTCTAGAACAGAGCCGCGCCCTTCCCTTCGAGCCCAGAATTCCCACCATTTATAGGCTTGAAACCTTAGCCAAAACCACCCCTAAGCTCCCTACTTCAACACCCAATAACCCCAACACTTTCAGAGCAAATTAAGCCACACAATTCAACAGAGAATTCAACCTAATACTCATAAAAATCACACTCCCAATCACTGAAACTTTAAGAACATAACTACTCAAACTAACCAGTCAAAAATCCAAACTCAGACCACCAATCCACAAATTTAAGCTTACCTTGTTAATGAAATCCTTCCTCTAACCAAAACCCAGCTGATTCCCACTGTTTATCCAGCTCAAGTTCCTCCCTAAACATCAATTGAACAATAACCTCAACAACTAGTTGAAAAATCAAGGTTAAACTTCAGAAAACCCATGGTTTAAATCCTTACCTTAACCTTGATTTGATTCCTCTGAGTAAGTCTTGAACTAAGCCTCAAAAATCCAGCTCAATCTCCCAGCGATTTCCCAGATTTTTCTCAGTTTTCTTTTGTGGTTTTTCCCAAATTTCCTTCCTTTGTTTTCCTTGAGAGAGAGGAAAGAAAAGATGAAGGAGAGAGTTTAAGTCGGTTTATTTTCTTCTAAGGGTTTCTTTAAATTTGTCTTACTTGTTAAGTTAATCCCAAGGCTCGGGGTGCCAGAAACGTCCCCGAGGCCAAAACGGTAAAATCCCCCAATATTTCCGCCTAGACTTCCTAACCTCAAATATATCTCCATATATTTATTTTCATAGCCCGATAGTCTAAATAGCTACCTAATACCTAAAATACCCCTGACTTATCCAAAGTCAGCTGTTAAGCCCTGTAGTGACTTTTCCCCGCTAACTAGCCCTAGGATCGCCTCGAGTCGTGCTCTGCAGACCTACCCACATAATAATGTGGTTCTCACATATATCACATATGTATATCATATTATCATTCAAACATTATTAATCAGAGAATCATGCATTTAAGTCAATATATTCATGCAAACCATATCTTTTCCAATTATAACCTCCCGGCACGCTAATCAAGGCCTTTAAGCCTCATTAGCAAATTTGGGGTCGTTACATTTGGGTACTAGTTATTATATTGGGTTATCACAGTATGAAAATAAATATTCGGAGATATATTTGACGTTAGAATGTCTAGGAGGGAATATTGGGGAAATATACCATTTTGCCCTCGGGGACGTTTCCGGTACCCCGAGCCTTGAGGTAACCCTATAGATTTAAGTTAAATAAAACAAAATAAAGTAACTGTTGGGAAACTTGGAGAAACCGACCTTGGACTCTGCCATTCTCTCTCTTTATTCTCAAAGCTGCATTAAGGGGGAAATCTTGAGGAAGAGAGCTAGGAAATTCAAAGTTTCAAGTTGGGGCTTGTGGAGAATTGTAGCTTGGAATCTAGAAGATTGGCTCAAAAGTATAATCTAGCAAAGGTAAGTTCCTAATATGTTGAATTGTGTCAATTTATCAGCTGGTTTTAAGGTTGAACATCTGAGTTTGCATGTTAGCTAAGTTTGAATTTGTTCTTAATTGCTTGGCTGAGTTTGGGGGCAAGAGTTTGTTGGGTTTTGATGCTAATATTGTGTTAGAAACTTTGTGTTAGTTAGTCTGGATTGTTGGCGTGATTTTGGGGGAAATTGGATTGATTTTAGAGGTGGAAATGTTGAGTTTTTCTAGGTTCGAGGGGTAGGGTTGCGGCTCTGTTCTTGCTGAGTCGTAGCCCCTTTGAAGTTGGTGCATTAGGATTTGAAGGTGCGCCGCGGCGCCCTTTAGCAAGGACCGCGACGCGTATGGGTACTTCTGAGGTAGGGCCTCGGGTTGAGCTGGGGGCCGCGACATGGACCCCTAGGGTCGCGGCACTTAGAGCACTTTTGGGTTTTTAAGAGGTTTTAGGCACGAGAGTTCAATGGTTAAGGCTCGGGATGGATTTTATAACCCGGATTGATGGAATCCAATGTCCCGGAGATTATACTTATGGTTTGAGAATAATTATTGAATTAGAACTTGATGGATGAATACTGTTAACGCGTTGTGACTAGGGTTTTGGCGAGGCTCAAGTTAGGGGACTTCGCTCGGGATATCGGTGGTCGGAAAGCTCGGGACGCAGCTAAGAATACCCTTGTTCCCATAGAGCTTGTATGCAGGGCTGAGTCCCAATACGTGTGAATTCCAGGGCGTAGCCCTTTGATTGAATTTGTTAGTGTTCAGTATATGTTTATTATGCTATGTATACGGTTTTGTGAATGTTCGGCAAGAGCCGGAAACGGCGCAGTCCGTGGTCGGCAGGGGCCGGGAATGGCAAAGGGCCGGGAACGGCGTTGGGCACGTTGAGTGCAAGGCCGAGTATGGTAAGGGGCCGGGAGCTGCGTCGAGCACGAGGAGTGCGAGCTGCCAGAGCGAGATCCTAAAGGATACCTGGGATATCCTCATGGTGTGGAGCGCAAACCCAGGGCCTGGTAAAGCGCCTGGGACGGCTTGGCCGTATGTGTTTAGCCTAATGATGTCCTGTTATATATGCTATGTGTTTGTTTTGCATATGTTATCTATTTGTGGGTTTTCTTGCTGGGCTTCGGCTCACGGGTGCTCTGTGTTACAGGTAAGGGCAAGGAGAAAGCCAACCAACCATGAGTATAGGAAGCATGAGGCGGCGTGTACATGTTTGGCCTGCCTGGCTGCCACAGCCAGTGGTTTTGGGAGATGATTGTATTAAAACTTAGATTTTGTCGTCTGGCCGACTTGGTTTGCACGTATATGTTGTAAATATTTCTAAACATTATTTTGGGATCTCAAGTGTCAACCACCTTATAATTTTCAGTAAATGGAATTACTTTTCAAGATTTATAACTCTGTTTATAGCTTAATTACACTTTTTGACCTAAACTCTCGATTAGCGAGTTGAATGCACATTTTAAACTCACTTAGTAACAACTCTAAGGAAGTAGGGCATTACACATGTAGTCTATATAGACCTTCATGTTCTTCCCCAGTTTGTTCTTGAACATCCTATTGACCAGCCTCTGATAGGTGGCGACAACATTCTTAAGCTCGAAGGGCATGTAGCAATATATACCCTTGTTCATCTGGAAGCTGTGTTTTCCTAGTCTGCTAAAAGCATTGACATCTGGTTGTTTTCGGAGTAGTCATCCGTGAAGCTCAACAACTCATACTCGGATGTAGCATCCACCATGTGGTCAATCCGGGGCAGAGGGAAGCAATATTTCAAGCAGGCTTTGTAAAGATCGGTAAAGTCAATGCAAGTCCTCCATGTCCCATTTGGCTTTGGTACTAACACTGGATTGGCTAGCCAAACGGAATACAAAGCCTCCCAAATAAAGTTGCTCGAGGACAACTTCTCGACTTCTAACTTGAGGGCCTCTGCAGGATGGCAGTTGCATTTTCATCAATGTTCAACGCATGACATATGACGTTGCGGTCGATCCCGGTCATATCTGAATGGGACCAGGCCAGGACATCCTGGTTCTCTTTCACCCAGGCGATTACGGAAGCCCTGACCTCCGAGTTTAGGTTTCTCCTGACTCGGATTACTTTGGTCGGGTCGCTATCATCGATGCATAGCTCTTCAACCTCCTCCATAGGTTTTAATGCCATATCTGTTTCTATCCGCATATCCAATTAATCCTCCTCTCGGACCACCCTCCATGCTGGTTGTGGTGGTGGGATTGAATCTGCATTTTCCTCTTCAAGAGGCTCTTCGCAAACCATGAACATTGGTCGGGTAGAGACGTGATAGCACTTTTGACTGCTTTTTTTATCTCCTTGCACAGTTCCTACTCATCCATTATCCCATGGGAACTTCATGCAGAGATGGCAGATGGAGGTGATGGCGGAAAAATTGACTAATGCAGGACGACCAAAAATTACATTGTATGCAATGGGGCCTCATTCCCCAATGTCATTGGTAGTTGAATCTTACCCATCGGGAGTATTGAATCCCCATTGAAGCCATAGAATTGTGTTGGGCATGAAGCCAGATCTGCCTCTGTCAATCCAAGTGCTCTGGAGGCCACCTTGAACAGTACATTGACGGAGTTCCCGTCATCCACCAACACTCGGGATACTCTTTTGTTGGCGATTTGGGCATCAATGACCAAGGGGTCATGATGCGGAAAATGAACATTCCAGACATCCTCTTCTGTGAACATGATAGGCAGGTTCATCAACTTTGGGCACTAGGTCGGTGTTTGGACAAAGGCGCATACCTCATGGTCGTGATCGATCTTGCTAAAGTATCTTTTCTTATCATTTTGGGATGGCCCTCTCAGATGTGATCCTCCTGATATGGGGCTCCGTGGCCATTTACCCATGGAGGCACTGTTACGGGAGAACATGAATTTCCGGGCCCATAGGCATGCACCATTGGGGACCCCTGAAAGGCTTGTGCTCCCGAACCTGTAGCATACCCTCCCTGAGGAGGTCAGTACGATTCAAGTGCACCTGGGGCCATAGGTTTTCTGGGAGCTACTGGCAGTCTTGGAATCCCTGTTGGCATCCAGATTCATTGGTGGAGATGCCCCACTTTGATGAGGTTCTCGATCTCATCCTTTAGCTGATGACACTCTTCAGTCATGTGACCCACATCTTTGTGGTAAGCGCACCTTTTGTTGGTGTCCCTCGAATTCTTCCCCCCTTTAAACATGGAGCTGGCTACAATCCAGGATGCTAGGTAAATATTTTCCCTGGTGTCCACCTTAGCTTTTGAGGCTTCCTCCATAAAGTGCTGGATGTAAGCCGTGAGGGTGTCCGTGGGATGTTGTTTGACATTAGCAAGTGCACTAACTTGCATGTACAGCTTTATGGTGGCCATGAACTGTTTACGAAATGCTGACTACAATTCAAACCAAGAGTGGACTGATCCCGGCTTAAGTCTTTTCCACCACTCTTCTACAGGTCCAGCCAGAGTGATCGAGAATCATAGGCACTTGCCGTTGTTGCAAACGTGAGCTACAGTCATCAGGTGATTGTAGCGGGACAAGTGATCTCTGGGGTCCGTGTTCCTAGTATAGGTGGGTAGGTCTGACATCTTTAAACCTTTGGTAGCACAACATCCAGTATATGCTTGGTGCATGGCTCATTTTCCTCTTGTTCGAAATAAGAACCTCCCCCTTCTTGTTTCTAGACCAAGCGGTCCGTGACTTTTTTAAGAGCGGCTAGCTATTCCATAAACTGTCTGGCCATTCCATCGTCTAGGGGGACTCTCTCGTTCCTCCTATCGTTGAGGTTATTCCTCAAGGCGCCTCTTCAGGGCTGAATCTTTTCCTTGTGAGCCCGCACCTTTCGGGCGTTGAGGCCATCATGCAAGTCTACTCAGGAAGTATCGTCTCCCGAACTGACGACATCTGGTTGTTCTCCGCATTTGCGCCCTCCGTGATCCTTTTTCACGGAGGCGCTGGGATAAAAGCGTCATTCTTGTTAATCCTATTTAGGGACGTGTCGGGGCTTAATACGGTGCAAGCGCTTCCCCTACGGATCCTTCAAATGAACCCCTCCTGGGACAAGATTCATCCGTTCTCTCCTAGGGAAGTGTCCTAGGTTAGCCCCAGTTTTTGGAATAGGATGAGATTTCTTTGGGGGGATTTTTTTTCCCATAGGATCTGTCATTTTGTCTTTTCCTTTCTCATGAGCAGGATTCGATGGTTCGACTACGAGATGCAGGGATGGTCTCGGAGGAGGAATAGGGCTAGCATCGTTGGGTATGTCAGTCCTGATTGGTGGAACAGGCGGCTGCGTTCCTGGAGGAGGAATGGCCGAAGGATTGACTGCCAACCCTTGGGCAGGAAAAAGGCCTGATGAGTGAGGAGGGACTCTTGCATTTGGCGAGTAGCCTCTTTTTGTTCAGCTAACCTGGCTTCTTGATCCAAAACCTATTGTCTCAGGTGGACCATCTCTGGATCCTCCTGTTTAGGATTCATCTCCTTCTCATCAGGATTAACGGGGTTTTCTAACATCGTGATCCTCATATTCCTCTTCATCTTCCTCATAATAGCATTCATCGTAGTCACCCCCATCCTTGAAGTTTTAGGAATCGTCGGGCAGAGGCCCTAATATGGGGTATCCTCGGGTTGGTCTTGAGGAAATGTTTGATTGGGAAACGGTTCTCCATTGTCTTGTTGTTGCTGGTGATCAGGATCAAACACACTGTGCCTAGTGTTCACCATTTTCACATATGAACGAGATTGATTCAAGCTTCCTTCAACTCTCAATGAAAGCACCAAAATGTTTACCGAGTTTTTCAGAAACTAGACTTTTATTAAGAAGTAAGAGCTTAAAAGAAAGAATTAGTGATGAACAATCAGAGCCTTTACGTGGTTGGGGCGTTAATGAGCCTTAGTCCACAAGTCCATAATATTAGGATTTAGAGAGTTTCTGACAATGGAGTTTTCTACAAGTTTTAGTAGAGTTTTTCTTAGAAGAGAAATTTTTTGGATCCATGCTACAGTGCACAACTTGCCCTTTTTAAAGGTAGTCAAGCACAGTGGGCTTGGGCCGGATTAATTCAGGCCCAATAGGGATATAATAATAGTTTGCTCGCTAATGGAGCCATAATACAAATAATGTTACATAATAAAATATAGTTAATCTGGGCCCATTCGGACGGCTCAAGTGCGACCATACTTTACAGCTGCCCATTGTATGTTAGCACGGACTGGTTCACATGGGCTTCTAAGGGGATCCTGGGGAAAGGATCTGTCAGAGCAATGGCAATACCATTTCCCAGGAACAGTGTACGTTCTATGCATACCCTCTTCTGTAGGTTAGTTGAGGATACAAACTGATGGATTTCATGGGGACAGGTCAGGATTAGGGAGAGTGAGGCTTGCCCCATCTGGATGTTTGGTCCGAGTTCGTTTACTAATGTCCCTGTTCATTTACCGGAGTCTTGGTTCGTTCACCAAGGCTCAGATTCATTTGCCAATATGGACATCGCGACACTAAATATCTCCCCTAGATTCTTTATAGGGTCTATCTCCATCGACCAGTTAGTCTTCCACCTCAATTGGCATCCCGGAGGATTTAGGTTGGTCGGGGCTGGGAAGATGAGTCGGGCCTGCATCTTAGTCCTGGTTCCATTACTATGCTCGCGCCCATTGGATGTTGTTGGGCTCGATGCTGCTTGGGCTATCTTGGGTTTCATCCTTCCTTGATGAGCAAATTCAGGATGGGCCCCGACCTTTTAAAAGGGCCCACTGACCCATTGGGTCATGCCACGTGTAACAGGTGGAAAATAGTGATAACAATTAGCTATATGCTCGAGATTTAATAAAACCTTATATTAAACAAATAATCATGAAAAACAAACATGTGAGCAAAGTTATTGACCATGTCAAAAATTGATTTCTATTCTTTTATTGATAATAAAATGAGATTACAAAGAAATTAGGTTTTAATTAGGGCATAAAACCCTAATAAACTCCCACTTGCACTAACTGAAACTAATGCCTTAATTCTACTAATCTGATTTCCTTGATATGCTTATCAAATGTAGCTTCTACTAGTGTCTTTGTCAACACACCCGCAAGATTGTCTTCAGATGCAATCTTCATAACCTTCACATCTTCCCTAGCCACGTATTCTCGAATTATGTGGTACTTCCTTTTGATCTGTAAAATACGCACGCAAGTGTACGTGCTCGTGTCAATTAATAAATTCCAGAAAAACGAATATCATCCAATAGAGACTATTAACAAATTACCAATAATCGATCTTTACTTTCTATTAGGCAAGTAAAATTAAGATGAATAAATCAAACTACAAACACAATTTCAATAACTATAAATAAAACAATTAATCAAAGGATGAAAATCAATAATAAAAAGACTTAGGGTATTAACTTCATCAACTTTTTATTCTATTAATTTTATTAATCAGTTCTAAATTTCTTTCTTACTTTTCTAATAGCAGGTTAACATAAATCGATTCCTATTATTTTTCAACCTATATGATCTCAATCTATATGCAGGTTTTCTACATCTATGTGATAAACTTAAATATATAAGAGAAATTAAGCATAGAAAACCTAATTGCTACACAAGCCATACAGGTATTTTCGTCCAATATGTAACCTATGTCTATATAACGATAGCATATTCAATTCACATCTTTCGAATTTTGAATCAAAATCATAATTCAAGCAAATATTGATCAGATATTTACTAGTATTATACAAATATTATATAGATTAGAATAAAGAAGAAGAATTAATAGAAAATCATAATAACATTAAATAAAAATCCAAGGGACTACATTAACCCCTAGATAGAGATGTTTAGTTCATATCAGACATGACTAAAATGACAAAATAATTATTCAGAAACATAAAATTCAAAGACTTGAAGAAGAAATAGAAATATGAAAGTGGAGAAAAAATTGTCTCAGAATCAAATTTACTCTCTAAATTCGTAATTAAAATCTTACCTAACACTAATTAAAACATAATGTATGAATTTATACTGAAAAAAATTGATTTCCTCTTTTTTTCAAAGGCGGGCCACGACTTGGCCTTTCCTAGGTCACGTCTCGTGTGTTTTTTAGGCCCTTCAACATCTAGTTAAGCCCTCCAAGCATCGCGACCCTCTAAACCCATGTCACGTCTTGCATGTTGATGCGTCTCCTGGGTTGTCCTCTGGCCTCTACTAGCGCCATGACTCTATGGACCAAGTCGCGACTCTAATTCTTTTAAGCAAACATTCAGCCTCTGACTTTGTTAAAGTCACGACCTTTAAGACCATGTCGCGACTCTAATTATATATATTTTAGATTTTTACCTTTCAATATCCATCCTTAATCAAAAGCTTATTATAACACGTCCTTGTCGTCACTTTAAGTCAAACAACCACTCAAAGCTCCTTTTTTTTTCACCAATTCCTCTTCTTTTCACATTTATCTCACGATTCATAGCACCTATGCAAAAAAAAAAAAACACACAAGCGTAATCTTGCACAAAACAAACAAAAGGACTCAAGATTACAACAAAACACACATCTTAAAACGACACCAAAATGTTGTTATCAAACTCCCCCAAATTTACCCTTTGCTCGCCCTCAAACAAAGGACTCAAAACAAACCTAAACTTTAACAACAAAGACAATACCAGACAACACACACAACATGAATTATACCAACAATAACACTTACACCTCAAAATCATGATTGCTAATCATATAATTCTCAAAAAACTACTCAACAGTTTATTCAATCCAGAATTTCGATCAAAACACTCCATGAAAACTCTTTAGTCTACTAACATTTGGATTACCAAGTCATGATCATTAAATAAACATATTTGAAATCAATTACGCTAGCAAAATTCATCCAATCAATCCATTCAAACCAAATAATTTCATAAGCTCACTTACTTGCTATTCTCCACTAATATAAATCATGATATGGATAAGAATCAACAGGACTTATATAGGCTTGCAATGATGGCTTAGGTAAAGGTATACGAGAAAGTAATTTTTAAGCTTACTATACTCTAAGCACATGACCAAAAATCACCGACTTTACTTCCATAGTATATAATCCCATAATTCCCTTTCTTGAATTTATTTAGATAGAGAAAAAGAATTTATATATTTTTTTGTCTTTTGCATATGATAACTACACTCCCCCAAAAAAATTTCTTTTAGATATTCATATTGGGAGTGTAGTAGATTTTTTTGTAAATATATACTCTCTCAAATCTTTTCACTTTTCATATTCTAATCCCACTATATTTACAAATAAACCCCATTAGAAATCAATCCCCATAACTTTTTTTTTTCAATCATGTGCTCATAGTATATTAGGGACAGATATCTAACCATGTTTCAAATATTAGGCTTAAATAATGTCTTAGAACAAAAAAATACAATATTAATCTTAAAAAGGGTTAATCAAAGGATGAATTAATCTTAGGTTAGCCAGAAAAGTTCAAACGGTCCAAATGATTGCCTAAATCATATTCTTAAGCATAGATGATATATTATTTTGCCTCAAATAACAAGTAAGCAAGTTATAGAATTATCGAAAATAATGTCCACTTTCCATTCATTAATCCACCAACCAATTCCACCAAGCATAATCAATATCAAAAACATCAATTTAAACATCATGACAAGACATTCATCAAATGCTGCCTAAAGTAAAATGAACTAACAGAGTGTTCAATCAACCACACAATTTTTTTTCTTCAGATTTCATTTTCTTTAGATTATACTCATACCATTCACTTTATTCTCATTAGCACTTGTTGTCAACAATCATTCGTGTTGGTACTAGACACACACGAAAACAAAACTCTACACCAAACAACTAACACAAACTAGACACACAACAAAACAACACAGACAAAACGAACAGTAAATTAGCTCTCTACCCCAAACTTAAGATAAACATGGTCCCCAATGTTTAAAAATATGTAAAGAGAGAAACCTTACCTGCGACGAATCATGTCAAAATGGCAGTGGATCTGAGAAAGGATGCCAAGGTGGTGGACAAGGGAAATGACTCCTGATTAGACCACTGGTAAACCAACTCATGTTTTGGGTCCGCTTGGGCCCGATGATAATCATGAAGCTCCCCCAAATAATTATGGGTATGTTGGTTTGGTGGGATGATGTAATCCAATCTGAAAAATTGCGGATTTGGTGGGGCCTTAATTGCCAAAAATTGAGGATAAGCTCCTCTCCTCTCTTCCTCAGCTAGCCTTGATTCTTCTAGTTGAACATTGGCATGGGCAGGTTCATTGGCTACATCTCCTTTTTCTTCAACTCTCACGTGGCGAGGTTGTGGTGGAGGTGGCTCCACAGATGGGGCATTGAATTTAAACACTAAAGCTCAAGAAATGGGTCATATTGCTTTCCTCTAAATATCAATAGGTATGTAGGCACCTTCCACACCTCATATAAATCAGTAATCATCGATCCTTGCCCTAATCCAGCAGTGGTAGTCATTCAGCATAAATCATGGATACTAGTTTGGATAACTCGTCCAATATCTACAGAGAGTCTCGTCATTATAGCATAGACAAGGAGACACCGATCGGTTCTCAGTTCAGATAAGTGAGTGTTAGGCATAAGCCTGACACCCTCAAAGAGTGTCGAAGCCTTCACCACCTTATTCATTTGAAACTGTCTGAAATGCTTTGGTTGTCCATCTTGCATTACGAAACTAGCACCGGGAATGCCTAATGTTTCAGCCACCTCAACCCAATCAATCTCACTATGATAAGCTAGTAGATAATATTCATCGTCCTCCTGTGACAACATCAATAATTCATATAATGCATCAATAATTCATATAATGCATCAATATTATAAATATGGCACTCCACCAAAACCCTTCTCAGAAAGACCTACCTATTTATCGCTCATGGGATATTATCATGAAATTCATAAACCATGGAACAATTGGCCTTGGTCATTTTATGGTCCACAAAACTTTGCCAATTGCGACTTTTAATTTCAGCCACAATTGTGTCATAAGTTTCCCGAGGATATGATTAGTCTTGATATTCCATGCCTCGTTCTTGAATTACTTGACGTTTAGAAAACCTTTGATAATTGTCAAAGGCATCTTTATTAATGAATCAAGTCAGGTCAAATTCCTGAAGTGGGGGTGCTGGCGGTGGGGCTGGCTGTGGTTGTGGTGATTGGGTGTGGGATATGGAAGGGCAATTTTCACTTTTAGAGGAAGCAACCCTAGCAGGTTGTTAGCTTGGTCCCATAATAACACAGTGCACCAAATACTACGACAAAAATTCTGTAGCACTTCCGCTAATTTATCTTACTTCCCTCAACTGAGTAACATCCCAATAATATGAACTCAAAGAACACAATATACACTAGCAATGTATCCAAAAATTCCAATGAAATCTCTGGTCTGTCTAGCACAAAATTACTCCACCCCAAAACTTGAAGAACAGTGAAAGGAGAGACTTACGTGCCTTCGAGTTGTTGAGATTGCCCACTCCTAAAATGCTCCTTCTATGTTCAATACCACAAATAGAACCATGTAGGGTTTGGATTAGAAGAAAGAAAGAAGGGAATAAGTATCTAGGAAGTTCTGGGTTTGGCTTTAGGGTTGTTTTAAGAAGAAGGAAAATGGAAAATTGAGAGAGATTCTGAAGAAAAAAAATTGTTGGAATTAAGAAAAATTTGAAATGAGGGTTTTGGGTTGAGAAAAAAATGATTCTATACAAATTTTACCCTTTCTGACGGAGGCGTGTCGCGACACAGCACTATCAAGTCGCGGCCCGCCTTTTTTTTCTCAATATCTGTTATGCAGGCGCCGCGACCAAGCCATAGCAAGTTGCGGCCCACCTCTGCCACTAGTCCCCATATGCTCTCTGACTTCTCTTAAGGCCAAGACTGATAAGCTCATGTCGCAGCCCACCTCCTCTTTCATTTTATAAGCTCTCTGACTTAAGTTTAAAAGTGCAACTTGTCCGCTAGACTAATTTAAAAACTACCTTTTTCACGAATTGCACGTTTTTTTTTACATACGTTTTACTCTAAAACTAAATAAACAAATGAATCTTTACAAATACAAAACAAAATTAAATAAAAAATTTCAACTAATTATGAATTAAAACAAAAACACCAATTTTTTTTTATAGGAATGCCTCTTACAACGCTGTCATTAACGTCATTTAGCCGAACGCTAAATACCCAATTCATAGCACATACTTGCATTTTTCCACCGGTCCTTCCAAATAGTGCTTCAATCACTTATCATTCAGCTTAAAGTATCCCCTCTTCTCACTTTAAATCTGCACCACTCCATAGGGTAATGAGACAAAAACTATGAATGGTCCCGACCATCTTGACTTTAATTTTCCCGAGAAAACCTTCAATCAAGAATTAAATAATAGCACCTTGTCTCTCGGTTGAAAATCCTTCCTAATTATCCTTTTATCATGAAATGCCTTAGACTTTTCTTTATAAATATTTTCATTCTCATAGGCTTCATTTTGAAATTCATCAAGCTCATTCAACTCCAGAAGCCTATTCTGTCCTGCCATATATAGATAAACATTCAGTTTTTTTACTGCCCATTAAGCTCGGTGCTCAAGTTCCACCGATAAATGACATGCCTTTCCAAACATCAGTCGATATGGTGACATACCCTAATCAAAATCGTGAAAGCTATACGATATGCCCACAATGAATCATCAAGCCTTTTTCACCAATCCTTCCTTCATGTAGTTACAGTCTTCTCCAAAATACTTTTAATCTCCCAGTTTGACACTACTTGACCATTGGGAAGTGAACAAGGCCTTTCGATGATGAACTCCATAATGAGCGCATGGAGCTGTGAATGACTTGTTCCAGAAATGACTTCCTCTGTCACTAATAATAGCTCTTGGAGTACTAAATCGGGTAAAAATATTTTTATGAAGGAATTTAAGTACATCCTTACCATCACAAGCAGGAGTTTTTGTAGCTTCCACCCATTTAGAAACATAATCTATTGCCAGCAAAATGTACTTGTTTTTATAAGATGATAGGAAATGTCTCATATAATCTATTCCCCCACACACCAAACAACTGAACTTCCAGAATTCCAGTCATCGACATTTGATCTCTTCTTGATATGTTACCGGTCCTTTGGCAACGATCACAACTCTTGAAAAAGGCACTAGCATCTTTAAAAAGGCCAATAAAACCCACATTGCAAAACTTATGTTGCTGTCATTGTTCCTCCAAAGTGACCACCATAATGTAAAGTATGGCAATGAGTAAGAGAGGAAATTATCTCCTCTTCTGGGACACATCTTCTAATTACTTTATCAGCACAATGACGAAAGATAAGGGGCTTATCCCAATAATTATGCTTGACTTTCGAATATAACTTTTTGAGTTGCTGCCTTGACATGTCAGGAGGCAACACTTTAGCTACCAAATAATTGACATAATCCGCAAACCAAGGTAGCTTTTCGGCATTTTCAATGGAAAATAACTCTTTATCTAGAAATTTTTCATCAATTTGTTCATCTTTCTCATTAGGCACTTCTCCTTTTTCCAATCTAGATAAATGATCTGCAACTAGATTTTCTGTCCCCTTTTTGTAACGAATTTTCATATCAAACTCTTGCAATAGTAGGACCCATCAAATAAACCGAGGTTTAGCAACCTTCTTGGTCATAAGGTACTCAATAGAGGAATGATCTGTGTAAACAATCACCTTATTACCAATTAAATATGGTCTAAACTTTTTGAATTCAAAGACAATTGCAAGTAATTCCTTCTCAGTAGTTGCATAATTTAATTGAGCATCATTCAAGGTTCAACTAGCATAATAAATCGTTTGAAATACCTTGTCAACTCGCTACCCCAGAACCACTACTACTACATAATCACTCCAATTGCACATCAATTCAAAAAGAAGTTCCCAATTAGATGATACAACAATTGGAGCAGACACCAATTTTTCCTTCACCGTGTTAAATGCCCTTACAAATTCATTGTCAAAGTTAAATACCACACCATTCATACGTAGAGTAGATAAGGGTTTCAAAATTTTCCAAAATTCCCTTATAAACCTCCTATAAAGTCCAGCATGGCTCAAAAAACTATGAACCCCCTTAACAAACATTGGTGGAGGTAAGTTTTCTATTGTAGATATGTTGGCCCTGTCTACCTCAACACCATGGCATGAAATTTTATGGCCCAAGACTATTCCTTCTGTAACCACAAAGTGACATTTCTCCCAATTTAACATTAAATTTGATTCCTCACATCTTTTCAAAACCCTCTCCAAATTAGCCAAACATCAATCAAAAGAGAGCCCAAAGACTAAAAAGTCATCCATAAAGATGTCTTTACCTTTTTCCACCATCTTTGAGAAGATAGACATCATACATCTTTGACAGGTTGCTAGAGCATTACATAACCCAAATGACATTCTCCGAAATGCAAATGTTCCATAAGGACACGTGAAGGTAGTCTTTTCTTGATCCTCCGGTGCTATGAGAATTTGATGGTATCCCAAATACCCATCAAAGAAACAGTAATATGGATGGCCTGCCAATCTGTAACGACCGAAAAAAAAATCACTAATAAGGCTTAAGGGCCTTGATTAGTGTGCCGGGAGGGCATAATTGGTTTATATGTGATTTAAATGATTTAATGCATGATTCTATGATAAGCATGCTTATATGATTTTATGGATAAATGAAATGCATGTTTATGGGTATTAGTATGCATGTAGGTCATGTTTAGGTTAAAGGGGCATATTTGTAATTTTGGCACGTTGAGGGCATAAATGTGATTATATGTTTTAATTGTGGAGACCACACTATTATGTGGATATATTTGCAGTAAGCAGCTCGAGGAAATCCTAGGGAGCCAGTTAGCGGGAAATTCACAACGGGACCCGATACTCGACTCGGGGCGAGTGAAGGGGTATTTTGGGTAATAGATATTTATTTGGGGGGGCTAGGCCTCTATTGGGAGGTGGGCCGTGACATGGAGGGCTTAGAGCCACGACTCTTAAGAGCTTTTTTTTGGCTTTAAGGAGGTTTTAGGTGCAGGAACTTAACCTAGGTTGCTCGGGATCGATTCCACTACCGTGTTTGGTGGGATTCAATGTTCCGAAGGCTAGAACTTCATCTGGAAATCTTTTTGCAATTATTATTGATGGAATCCCTTATCTTGGTTGTGACTAGGTGTATGCTAGGGCTCGGGCAAGGGATTGTGCTCAAGCATCATTTCTCATAATCAGAGCGTTAAGAATTATAGGAAAGAAATTTGCACCCGGTTGTGTGATTATGTTGGGACTAAGGATTCCCTATACTTGTATGCATTACTATATGATGGTATAATGCCATGTGAACATGAGACAAATGGCCTAAGAGAACCGGAATTGATATTGGCACATAGGGCACGGCTCAGACACTGGTAGCTGAGGATAGCTTAATATTCACTGAGCTCGATTTAAGCGGACCAGAGTCAGCGGGGTAAACAGAGGGTGCGACCTAAGGGCGTCGACCCTGTTTGTTACATGACTTGGTTATTGATGTTGATTTGATGAATTTGGTATGTTGAATGTCTGATTATGTTAATGCTATGGATTGCTGAGTATATAGTTATGGTTGATGATTTATCTGATTATTGTCATTGATCATGCTGTGATATTATGGTTTTCTTGCTAGGCCTTGGCTCATGAGTGATACATGGTGTAGGTAAAGGGAAGGGTGAGCTTGATCAGCCATGATTTGGAGAGCTCTAGAGGAGAAATGTACATAGTTAGTTCCTCGGCTGCCACGGTCCAGGGATCGACAGGAACAGGAGAACCTTAAATGTCTATTTTGCCCTTAGAGTGGCCAGTAGTTGTATATACCTTGGAATTTTGTAAACTATCCTTTAAACTCTATTTATTTTGGGATCCCATGTACGAAATTTTTATTTAAATGAAATGTATCTTTCATGACCAAAATCTTTTAATCCTTGTGCAATTTTAGTTTCAGTGACACGTTTCTAACTAAACGGCTTAACTAGCAAGTCTTGCACCTTTATAAACACACAGTGTAACGGTCTTGGATACCCAGGGCGTTACAAAATCTATCCAACATATGATCTACAAAAGGCAAGGGGAAATGGTCTTTCCTGGTTGCCTTATTCAGTTTACGGTAGTCTATAAAATTTGTCCATCCCGTCACCATACGAGTTGGAATCAGTTGATTATTATAATTCTTAACCACTATCTTGCCACCCTTCTTCGGGACCACCTGAACAGGATTAACCCATTCACTGTCAAATATTGGGTAAATTACTCCTACATCCAACCATTTAAGGATTTCCTTCCTTACCACATCTTTCATTGAGGGATTAAGCCTCCTCTGAGCATCGATACTAAGCTTACTATCATCCTCCATTAATATATGGTGCATCACCGTTGAAGGGCTTATACCCTTGATATCTGCCAAAGTCCACTCAATTGATAGCTTGTGAGCCCTCAACACTCTAAGTAGCTTCTCTTCTTCAATCAGAGACAACAAAGCTGAAATAATAACTTGTAGTGTGTTATTCTCTCCCAAATATGCATACCTAAAGTGATCAGGCAATGTCTTTAACTCAAGAACTGGTGGCTTCTCAATAGATGGGAGAGGTCTCTTAGACACGTGCCCCAATTCCTCATATTTCTTTTTATAAATTTTCCCCGATGAGTTCAACCACTTAACATATTCACTGGCTTCAGTATCATCACACTCCTCTGGACTTGCTACCAAACTCAACTCAATTGGATCCTCAATAGACTTGACCCATTCACCTTGTTCCTCCAATACACTAACACTAAACCAACTGTCACTAGCTGAAGGATATTTCAAGGCTTTAAAGACATTAAAAACTACCTCATCACCTTCTACTCGTAGCCTTAACTAACCCTTCTAGACATATATCAAAGCTTGCCCTATGGCCAAAAATTTTCCTCTTAATATAATAGGCACGTTCTCATATTCTTCCATATCTAAAACAATGAAATCCACTGGAAAGATGAATTCATCTACCTTTACTAGAATGTTCTCTATAATACCTCGAGGGTGTGTTAATGAACGATCAACCAATTGAAGAGTAACAGTAGTTGGTCTAGATTCCCCTAAACCAAATCTTCTAAGTATGGAAAACAACAATAAATTAATGCTTGCGCCCAAATCACATAAAGCCCTCTCACAATGAAAGTTCCCAATGGTGCAAGGTATAGCGAAGCTACCCGGATCTCTTAACTTTTGAGGAAGTTTCTTTTAAATAATTGCACTGCAATCTTCTGTTAATGCCACAATTTCACAATCCTACATTTTTCTCTTATTAGACAATATCTCTTTCATAAACTTCATATAACTAGGAATTTGTTCAAGAGCCTCTACAAAATGAATGTTAATGTGAAGTTTCTTAAATACCTCAAGAAATTTGGGGAATTGTTTGTCAAGATTGGCCTTTCGGAATGGTTGAGGATAAGGAATCTTTGGTGTAGGCTTGGTGTGTTTCAGCTTCTTTTTCTTTGGAAGGTCTTGAGTAACTTCCTCTTGTGCTAAACTAGTAACATTTTTATCCTCTGTCTTCTTTCCCTTGTCATCCAAGGTAGGCCCATCATACTTAGTCCCACTCTTCAAACTAATAGCTTGACATTGCTCTTAGGGATTTACATCTGTGGAACTAGGCAAATTCCCTTGTTGTCTATAAGAAAGTAGTTTAGCCAACTGACCCATTTGTGTCTCAAAATTCCTGATTGAATACCTTGTCTCTGTCATGAATTGATTTAATTGGTATGGCTGAGTTGTTGGTGAGTTCATTGGAGGATGTGGTGGTGGATGAGATGGGCGTAGGTTTTGGTCATAATAGGGCTAGAGAGTAGTCTATAAGTCAATTGATGAGGTGGGTGTTGAGGTGGATACTAGGGATACTATGGTTGTAAACATTGGTTATTTTTCCAAAACAGGTTGGGGTGATTCTTCCACGCAGGAGTATATGAATTGAGTAAGTGTTGGGTGCAGGTCTTGGAAAGTTACCAGTAGCCTGTGCCTATTCCAAAGGCATACTGTTCACATCTGTTGAGCAACTGGTAGTGCTCACACATTGTTCATAAGAATGCAGACCCCCATAAATCTCATAACTCATAACATTCTGTACTTGCATTTCTTGGGCGGCGAGGTTATTCTACTGCATCAATAATTGTCCTTGTATTTCCCCCCAAACAATTGTAAAACATATGCACCAGCAACCACTTCTCTATTCCATGATGTGGGCACTTCCTTTGCAACTCTTTAAAACATTCCCATGCGTCATATAAAGACTCCCCATCCAGCTAATGGAAGTTATTAATCTCTCATCTATATCTGGCTGACTTTGCAGGAGGAAAATATTTACCAAGGAAATTCTGAGCCAAGTCTTCCCAAGTGACTACAGAGTTGGCTTGTAATGAATTCAATCAACTCTTAGCTCTGTCTTTGAAAGAAAACAAAAATAATCTTAATCTAACAACATCGTCACTCACCCCATTCATTTTGAATGTCGCACATAGCTCTAAAACCTTGGTAATATAAAGATTTGGATTCTCGTTTGGTAATCCCCTGAATTGTACACAATTCTACACCATCTGAATGATCGAGGGTTTTATCTCAAAATTATTCACCTCTACAGTAGGAGGACAAATACTTGAATGTATCCCCGTAATAGTAGGGAGTACATAATTTCTCAAAGGCAGGTCAGCCTCAACTGCTACATTAAACGCATTACCCAAATTTGCATTGTTGTTGACATTGTTATTCACGTTCTCAACCATGGAAAAACCTAGCATTTTCTTTATCTTTCGGTTTTGTCTGTACATTCTCTCAATTTTAAGATCTATCAGTATGAGTTCCTTTTATCTACTTCCTTGCATATACCAATAATTTCTAAAACATGATACATCCTTGATCTGAATGAGTATAAAGTATAAGAATCAAATTAGAACAAGAAAACAACAATTAATTATGATATTGGATATTAAGTCTCCATCAACAGCACCGAAAGCTTGATCTCTAAAATATGCACACAAGTATATGTGCTCGTGTCAAGTAATAAATTCTGGAAGAAAGAATATCATCCAACAGATTCTATTAGGCAAGTAAAATTAAGATGAATAAATCAAACTACAAACACAATTTCAATAACTATAAATAAAACAATTAATCAAAGGATGAAAATCAATAATAAAAAGACTTAGGGTATTAACTTCATCAACTTTTTATTCTATTAATTTTATTAATCAGTTCTAAATTTCTTTCTTACTTCTCTAATAGCATGTTAACATAAATCGATTCCTATTCTTTTTCAAGCTATATGATCTCAACCTATATGCAGGTTTTCTACATCTATGTGATAAAGTTAAATATATAACAGACATTAACCATAGAAAACCTAATTGCTACACAAGCCATACAAGTATTTTCGTCCAATATGTAACCTATGTCTATATAACGATAGCATATTCAATTCGCATCTTTCGAATTTTGAATCAAAATCATAATTCAAGTAAATATTGATCAGATATTCACTAGTATTAAACAAACATTATATAGATTAGAATAAAGAAGTAGAATTAATAGAAAATCATAATAACATTAAATAAAAATCCAAGCAACTACATTAATCCCTAGATAGAGATGTTTACTTCTTATGAGACATGACTAAAACAACAAAATAATTATTCAGAAACATAATATTCAAAGACATGAAGAATAAATAAAAATATGAAAGTGTAGAAAAAATTGTCTCACAATCAAATTTAATCTCTAAATTCATAATTAAAATTTTACCTACCCCTAATTCAAACATAAAGTATGAATTTATACTGAATAAAAAATTGATTTCCTCTTTTTTTTTTTCAAACGTGGAACGCGACTTGGCCTTTCCTAGGTCATGACCGGTGTGTTTTTTAGGCCCTTCAACATCTGTGTTGTCACAAAACAACACAAGTGGTTTATCTATATCTGGAATAACACCAAGATCTTAATAGAACTTCTTTAGCTAGACTATTTCTTTAGCTGCTTCAGACGCAACTATGTACTCAGCCTCCATGGTGGAATTTGAGATCGCAGACTACTTTACGCTTCTCCATATCACAGCTCCACCCCGAACAATATACACCATTCCAGAAGTAGACTTCTTGTCATCGACATTGGTTTGAAAGTTTGAATTGGTGTATCCTACAGGGTTCGGAACACCACCCTTGTAGACTAACATATAATCCCTAGTATGCCTTAAATACTTCAGAATATGCTTAACTGTTATCCAATATTCCGGTTCTGGGTTTCATCAATACCTACTCACTACTCCCACTCCATAGGAGATAACTGGTCTAGTATACAACATAGCATACATCAGACTTTCAACTTTCGATGCGTAAGGAGCTTTTCTCATTGCATCTTCCTCTTCAGGAGTCTGGGGAGACTGCTTCTTTGAAAGATGAATTCCATGGCTGGACGGTAGACATCCTTTCTTGGAATTTGTCATTGAGAAACGTTCAAGCACTTTATCCATGTAAGTTATTTGAGATAGAGCTAATAGTTTGTTCTTTCTATCCCTAATAATCCGGATACCAAGAACATAACTCGCTTCACCCAAATCCTTTATCTTGAATTGAGTGCCTAGCCAATTCTTCACATATGATAATTTCTTAACATTGTTACCAATGAGTAAGATACCATCTACATAAAGAGCCAGGAATACCACTATTTGATTTGCCTTCAGTTGGTAAACACAAGGCTCATCAATATTATGTTCAAAGCCATATGTTTTAATTATCTCATCAAACCTAAAATTCTAGGAACCAGAAGCTTGCTTCAGTCCATAAATGGACCTATTCAACTTGCAAACTTTTCCTTATTGTCTAGCTACTTTAAATCCTTCTGATTGATCCATATAAATGACTTCGTTAAGCTTCCCATTATCGAAAGTTGTCTTGACCTCCATTTTCCAGATCTCATAGTAAAGAGTGGCTGCTATGGATAGGAGGATGAGAATGGACTTGAGCATGGCTACCAGACTAAAAGTTTCCTAATAGTCCACGCCTTCTCTTTGGTAAAAACCCTTTGCCACTAATCGGGCTTTATAAGTTTCGATCTTTCTATCAAGACCATGTTTCTTCTTGTAGATCCACCTGCACCCAATGGCCTTAAAGTCACTAGGTACTTCCACAAGATCCCAGACGTAATTTGAGTACATGGACTCCATTTCCTGTTTCAGGGCTAGCCATTGCCTATTTTAAAGAAAATGGACCATCGTCACTAGTGTGACCAACAACCATATTTGTTTCATCATCTAAACCATAGTGAATTGGGTTCCTAGAAACCCTCCCACTACGACGAGGCTCCGCGATTGTTTACTTAGGAACAGTGTTACTTTCTTCATTTAAATTGACTTGCGTTAGTTGGACATGAAGAGTGGGGATTTTATCATCAACCTTCGTTGATGACTATGGAACATTGGTTGGAGTCAATTCTTCAACCATCTCCTCTAAAACTATTTTACTGCACGGTTTGAAGTCTTGGACATAGTCATTTTCCAGAAAAGTAGCATTCATAGAAGTAAACACTTTCTTTTCTGAATGACTATAGAAAAGTCCCGCCCGAGTGCCTCTAGAATACCCAACAAAGATGTAAACTTCGGTTCATGGTTCTTGCTTTCCTTCCTTCTTTCTCAGGACGTGGGCGGGACATCCCAAGATTATATAATGACGTAAACAAGGTTCACAACCATTCAAGCATTCTAAAGGTGTTTTTGGGATTGATTTGGATGGTAAAACATTTAGAATGTCGTTCACAGTTTCAATTCCATATCCCCAAAATGAAGGTTGCAGAGATGAGTAAGTAAGCATGCATCTAACCATTTCCAATATAGTTTTGTTCTGGCATTCCTTCACACCATTTTGTTGCGGAGTACCCAGGGAAATAAGTTGTGATAAAAGCCCAAGTTCAGTTAAATAATCTTGGAACTGCATATCCAAATATTCTCCACCTTTATCAGATCGCAAGATTTACCTAATTGGTTCTAATCCATAGCTAGGAATTCCTTAAACTTTGAAAATGTTTCTGATTTCCTATGCATTAGGTAAAGATATGAGTATCTAGAGTAATTGTCAATCAAAGTGGAAAAATACTCAAAACCACCCCTGGCTTTTACACTCAAAGGTCCACAAACATCTAAATTAACAAGTCCAAACGGTTCTTTGGCCCAATCACCCTTTATAGAGAATGGATGCATGGTTAATTTGCCTTCTAGACAAGATTCACAAATAGGTAATTCACCTAAGGTGAGTTCCCTCAAAGACCTATCCTTTGTAAGTCCTTGAATTCTATCATAGCCAATGTGACCTAAGATCAAGTGCCATAAATATGCCATGTTATGGCTATCAGTCTTTTGACGTTTATTGGTCCTAGGTTTTGCTACTTTGAATAAATCATTATTAAGTGTGAGGGGTTCGTTAGGTCGCAAAATATAAAGCTCGTTTTCCAAACATGCAATACACAATTCTGATCCATTGAAAGAAATAGATATATTAGAATTTGTAAAAGTTATAACAAATCGTTCTAATTGCAACATGGAAACTAAAATTAAATTTCTACTAAAATCTGGAATACAACATACATCTTTCAAAATGAAATATTTATTTCCGAACATTAGGCGAGCTCTTCTTCTAGGTTCGACTGCAACGAATGCTAAGTTACCAACTCTAAGCTTTAATCCGCATTAGTCCACTTCCTCCCACGATTCTAGAACCTGTAAAGAGTTACAAACATGGTTAGTAGATCTAGGTACAATAATCCAAAAAGATTTATCATTCTCTAAAACATATGTTTCTAAGGCTTGCCCATCTCTCTGTCTCTCTCAGCACCATTCGATATTGAAATTTAATAAGTTTTAATATTTATATGGGTTCTATTTATAATCTATCTTTTTTTAATCTTAATCTGTGTGAGTTTTTATGAAGCTTGAATCTATGTTTTGAGAGGAAGGGTGGTAGAGAGAGAGAGAGAGAGAGAGAGAGAGAGAGAGATAAAATGAAACATTTTTATTATTGTTTTATTCTTTCTTAAAATATTTTTAAATCATTTTAAATTTACAAAAACATAAGAAAATTAATTAATTAATTAGAAAAGGGGCAATATGGTCATATTCAAAAAAATATATGTGGACTGGATTTGATTTGCAACCAGAGGGTATCTGTAACGCCCTACCTCCTTAGAGTCGTCACTAAGTGAGTTTAAAACGTGCAATTAACTCACTAATTGAGGTTTTAGGTTAAAAGTGTAGCTAAACTGTAATAAAAGTCATATAATTTGAAAATGTAATCATTCATTGGAATTATAAAGCATTATACAATTGGGATCCCGTAATACTATTTAGAAATATTTACAACTCAAAATAATATTAAAGTCGACTAAACAACAAAATTTAGACTAATACAGAACATCTCCCAAAAGTACCCCTGGTCGTGACAGCTAGGCAGGCCGAACATGTACATGCCGCTTCATGCTCTCCGTAATCATGGTTGATCGACCTTTCCCTTGTCCTTACCTGCACCATAGAGCACCCGTGAGCCGAAGCCCAGCAAGAGAACTCCACACAAGCAATCAACATATGCACAAATATCAATCAGCATATAACAAAGTCACCAACAGGCTAAACATATAACAGCCATGCCGTCCCAGGCACTTTACCAGGCCCTGGGTTCGCGGTCTACACCGTGAGGATATCCCAGGTATCTAATAGGGGTCTCACCCTGGAAACTTGCACTCCGCATGCTTAACGCTGCTCCCGACCCCTTGTCGTACTCGGCATTCGCCGTTCCCAGCCCTTGCCATTCTCGGCCTTCGCC
The DNA here is from genome assembly GCF_963169125.1 of Humulus lupulus. Lineage (NCBI taxonomy): Eukaryota > Viridiplantae > Streptophyta > Magnoliopsida > Rosales > Cannabaceae > Humulus > Humulus lupulus. The sequence goes on along the minus strand of NC_084797.1, from coordinate 105,814,776 downwards.
GTTCCCGGCCTTTGCCGTACATTTACAGATATACAACACATAACATAAACTTAACAAATACTTAAGCAAATACAATCATAATTAATAGGGCTACGCCCTGCAACACAATCACATAGGGTCGTGCCCTGCAATACAAACTATAGGACCACGCCCTGCTCTACGGTTACAACAGTTTTCTTACCTGTGTCCCAAGCTTTCCGAGCTCCGATATCCCGAGCATAGTCCGCTAGTCCAAGCCTCCCTGAAAACCTTGTCACAACGTATCAACAACATCCATCCATCAAGTTCTAATACATTAAATAACTTTGGATTATAATTCTAGTCTCCGGGACCTTTAATTCTATCAATCCGGGTGATTAAATCCATCCCGAGCCTTAACTTTTCAATTCCCGAGCCTAAAACCTTCTTGGGGTCCAAAACCCACTAAGCGCCGCGGCCCCAAGGCCTTGTGTTGTGGCCCCAAGGCCTTGTGTCGCAGCTCACCTCAACCAGAAACCCAGCCCCCCATTTTAGTCTATGCGCGCCGCGACCCAACTTGTAGGGTGCTGCAGCCTGTCCCTCTTCTTGGCCTCCCAACTGTTCTAGAGGGCCGCGACTGACCAAGAACAATGCCACGACCCGACCCTTCGAACCCAGAAAAATCCCCCATTTTCACAACTAAAACCAAGCCAATTTACCCCAAAATCAATCTAACAACTCAATTTAATCACCACAAAAGTTCTAGAATAGTCCCAATAACACAACCTAACAAAAAGCTAGCTTAAAACCTCATCAAATCCCAAATTTAATCTTCAACTTCAAAAACTTAAGAAATCTAAAAACTCAGCCAATAAGTACAGAATCTAAAGGCTAAAACCACAATAAAAAGCTTACCTTATCATTTGCTTGAAACCACAAGTTGATACTGAGCTAATCCCCAAATTCAGAGCCCAAATTCCTTGCTTAATCTTGAATGTTTCCCTTGGTAAGGTTTAGAGAAAATAAGAGAGAGAGAAAAGGGTGTTTGGGTCGGTTTACCAAGTTTTGATTTTTTCCTAAGTTTTGTGTTACTTATCCTAGGTCACTTAAGTTACCTCCAAGGCTCGGTGTACCAAAAAAAAGGTTCCCGATGAAAAAATGGAAAATCTCCCTAATAATCCCTCCTAAACGTTCTAACTTCAAATATATCTCCAAATATTAATTTTCATAACCTGATAACCCTGTAAAATGTCTAATGCCCAGAATACCCCCTCCCCCAACTCACCCCGAGTCGGGTTTCGGGTCCCGTTGTGACTTCTTAGCTAAACCGCTCCCTAGGACTGTCTCAGATCGTGCATCTCAAATATATCACCACTCGCACGTGGTAAAGATCATAATAATCACAAATATTGCATTTATGCCCTTAATGGGCTAAAATTACAAACATGCCCTAAATAACCAAATGGGGCCCACATGCATATTTAATTTACTTAAACATGTATTTCTAATCACATACTCATCAAAATCACATATTTAAATAGTAAATCACTTATTGCCCTCCAGACATACTAATCAAGGCCCTAAGCCCTATTAGCAAATTTGAGATGCTACAGTATCAAATGATATCCCAAGTATGTATTTTGATAAAACACATTGTACCAAATGAGTATTCGTCATAATATATATTTTAATTATTTGAAAAAAAAATGATATACCAATATTTTGACTATTTTTAAAATACCAAAATATTTATAGTAATTTAAAAGTTTCAAAAATAATTAAAAATATTTTAATTGCTTTAAAAATAAAAAAAAAATATATGAAAAATTCTATTTTAATTAATATAAGAAGAAAAAAAGCAAAAGGAAAGAGGAAAAGGATGAAGGAATATATTTTATGAAATGAAGAAGAGGGGACAAGGACGAAGGGAAAATACCTAGTTTTAATTAAAATCAATTAAAATATTTTTTATATTTTAAAATGAATTTTAAATATCTAAAATTTTTTTGTATATTTCACCGCAAAATAATAAAAATAAAAAGTTTTGGTATTAAACTGTAAATAAACACAAAGTTTATGTTATTTTATTGCCAAAAAAGTTAGACTTAGTTGTATATGTACTTACGAAATACTAGAAAAAGTAACGTTTTGGTACTTATAAAAAATTTAATACTTTAGCTGCTAATTTCCTTTAAACATGTTTTGTCTTTTCCATACCTGTATCACACCAAACCAACAAATAATTTAATCTGCAAATGTTAATAGATAAAAGTAAAAGCTCCCAATAGTGACAAAGATGAAAGAAATTAAATAAAATAACTAACTCAAAAATATTATTTGAGTAAATGCAAAATTCATAAAGACAAACCTTAATTGAGCCAAATTTTGATTCTCACATCAAATTGATGAAACACATTTGATGCCCAAAAAATATCCAGAACAAAAACACCTTATAGTTATTATTTGATTATAGAGCTTTATTTGAAGAATTATTGCTTGAAATCTGTTGTGGTTTAAAGAGTTTTTTTGTCTTTTTATATTTTAAGAAAATAAACTCTTTTTAAGAAGATACGAAATGTAAGAAGTAAAAGAAGTTATAGTTCACAAAATAACATGAGTTGGATTTTAATTCAAGTTAGAGTTATTTGTGGCAACCTTTATCTAGAAAGTGTAGCCTTTCATATTTTCTTTTTCATTAGTGATAACAACACTTCTCTATAAGTGTGGCTATATTGACTAATATTATTTATTTTAAAAAAATATATATATTTAAAAAAAAAAAATACATTAGTTCTATTGCAACACTGTTTCTTTAAGTGTCTCCAATTTAAAATGAAATTAAATTAACAACACTTTTTTTTTGTTCTATCAAGTGTTGTATATTTGACAAAGTTCAATGGGGCCACATGGTCATGGCTGGATAAAATAATCTCATACGGTCTCCTTTCTTCGGTTCTCCTCTCTCTCTCCTTTATCACACCTTTCTAAAGAAAGATATCAACTTGATGAGTACGAGCCCATTCGAACTTTTACATGATATATACTTGGAAGAATTGAAAATCAATATATATATATATATAAATATATTCATTCCATGAATTACAATAAAGATAGTACATTTTTTTAAACAATTATATATAAATATAATTTAAATATCAATAATAGAACGGGGGATAATATTAGGGTTTTTTTTCATATATACACATTTTTTATGTTATTTTTACATTTTTACGACCCCTAATTTTCTTTTTCAATTTTACTAACTCAACTTATTAAAAATATTATTTTTAAAATATTTTATTTATAGAAAAACGTTGTCAAAAGTAACTTAAAATTAACGAGACATCAACTCCCCAACAACTTAAAATCAATTTAACATGAACACATTGCATCAATCCAAAATCAACGAGACATCAACTCTACAATAACTGGAAATCAATTCAACAACAACACATTACATCAACGCAATATAAACTGAAAAAACATAAAAATAAACCTTGAAAAACTTGTCACTGAAATTTAAAATGTATAAAAAATAAACTAAAAAAATACACTATAACAACTGGACATAACCCTTAAATAAACTAAAAAATAACTGAAAATCAACTAGATATTTATCCACTGTATGATTAAAAAATAACTACAAATCAACAAGGCATCACCCACAAAAATATTGGTGTTTTTTATTTCATCATTGGACACGTGGAAATCATAAGAGAAGTGATTAGGCTCCTCAGACGCTAATGAAGTCTTGTGGATCTCGACTAGAGCTCCTTGGAGCGTAGTTCGTCCTAATGTGTTGTTATCCCTTCCAAGTGTGGGTGTCTTCAAGTTAGGCCACATCATGAGGACATCCGTTATGATCCTCCTATCTTCTTGATCAGTTAGTCCTCCTGGCCTTTGAGAACCTCCTCGACGCATCGAGGGAATGCCAGATGTCAGTCCCAACGACTTTGGACCCCAAGTGACCACCTGACAACTTTTCATGCCTCAAGTAGAGATGTCGAGGCTGTACACTTGACAATTGGTATGTCCCAAGGAACCGTCTGACATGGGAGATGTGTGGCTGCATTCTGACCATGTCAGAGGCATGTTTCCCATAAATGAGTGGGCTGCAACCTACAAATTGGGACCCGTGCAATCTGCATGGACCCACCGCCACCTTTATCTTACAAATGTATTTTAGTTAGGCATTTAATCCCAGTTACGGGGGAAAATTGTTGTATTAACTCCTCATTATGAGAGTTAATTGCTCTCAGCCTCTATAAATAGGGCTAGAGCACCATTGTAAAGGGGTTCACAACTTTTGTTTTCAAAGCATAAATGCTACCTGAACTTCATTGAAGCTTGCCCAACCAAGCTTCATAGATCCCAATACTAAAGGGCTCGTGGACTAGGGTTGTTTTATAGCCTGAACTACGCAAAAATCTTGTGGTTCATGTTATAGTGAAAAAGGTAATCATCATTTTGGTGCTTTCATTGAAAGCTTGAAGGAAAGCGTGAAGAATCAATGATGGTGGCCACTAGAAGAAATGCTCCAAACAATGTCGCTCCTCCCACCTAAGCTGGGGAAGAGGAACCCAGTCGACCACCTCCACTAGAGTTCCCGTAGGTGGCCCACAAGGATTATGAAAAAATTGTCGACTAAGATTGCGAAGATAGCGAGTTTTATGAGGGGATTATCCTCAACCCATGGACACGAAGGAACCCAACAATAGAGACCAAGTAGCCACCCAACAATAGAAAATTGATGCCCATGAGGGCAATATCGCCGCCCTACACGAGATGGTTAATACCATGAGGGCTACTTTGGTAGTCGAAGGGCTGTGAGTGGATCTCCATGACAAGATACCACTTAGGCAAAAAGCTGGCGTGCCACCTTTGCACCCAGCTGGAGCATCGTCTGATGGGCCGGTGGGTGTACGTTCAGAGCACCCCATTAACAGGGTCCAAGATTCACCAGTTGGTGTGCCACTTGTGCAATCTGCTAGAGTTGGAGCCTCGCCTGCACCATAAGACCATAGTAAAGGAAAATTCAATGAAGATCCCGCGCAAGGGCAGAAGAGAACTTGTTAGGCTTCCAAGCCCATTCAGGCCCCGAAACGAGGTAACGATAGCCATAAGCATGGAGTCCGAGAACACTTCCAAGATGATAGCATCTGTGGAGTCCAACGCGTTCAGCCTAAGGATGTCACGACAGATCGTGTACGGCCTGGGGGTGGAGTCCCCCTGACACCTCGCCAGCCTCATAGAAACCCCAACCAAGGTGCCAACAGGGGAAATGTCTCCATCGGTGCCTCGCCAATGAGTACGATGACTCCATAGGGGAAACATAAGTATAATACCCTGAGGACGGTGGTCGCCACCAAGCACAACATGACCTACGAGATGACCTAAATGCCCGTAAGTGCAGGGCAGCTCCAGAGGAAAATCCTGGGAGACAACAACAACAACTAGACCTCTGAGATGTCCTTAATGCTCGGAGGAGAGAACATTAGGAATATAGTGCCAATCAAAATAACAACCCTCTCCACGCAAAATTGGATAGTTTGAAAATAATAATGCGAAAGATGTCCCGGAGACAAGGTCATGACCCAAACTCGAAGGATGAGGATGGGGAGCCTTGTGCTACCCACAATGTGGAACTCCCTGTACCTTGAAGCTTCAAAATGCCAAACATTGGTTCATAAAGTGGAGGTACGGATCCCATCGACTGTAACGACCCAAAATCGCTAATAAAGCTTAAGGGCCTTGATTAGTGTGCCAGGAGGGCATGTTGGGATTTATGTGTGATTTGATGAGTTAAATGCATGATTATGATTTAAAGCATGTTATATGACTAATTGAACATCGAGATGCATGACTACGTGGTTAGTATGCATGTTAGGTGAAATAATTATGCATGTGGACCCCGTTTGCATGATAGGGGTAAATTGGTAATTTTAGCCCGCTGAGGGCATATATGTGATAATTGTATTCTGTGAATTGTACCACGCGAGTGTGGTGTTATTGTTGTGATGCACGTGCCGAGACGGTCCTAGAGAGCTAGTTAACTTAAGAGTCACAACGGGATTTCTATACCCGGCTCGGGAGGAGCCTAGGGGTACTTTGGGAATTTTATGGTTAAGATTGAGATTTAGCGGGTAATGGTTATTGGTGATTGAGTAACCTGGGTAACCATTAGTTACTGCTGAGAGTAACAAGTTCTAGATAGAAAATGGTAGAAATGAAATAGAAGTAAAAGGACTTAAGTGCCCTTGAGGTTTAGTTGGGAAAGAATAGGCAAGGAGGGGTAAAATGGTCATTTGGCTGGGAATTTGATATATGGCAGCTGGGTTATATGGGGTACACGGTTTGGGGCTTAGTCATTTTGGTGGTTTTGTTTAAAATTAAGAAAGGAAAAGCTAGAAGGAGACCTAGGGCAAGAAGAAGGAGAAGAAGAAGAAGAGGAGTGATGGAGATGAAATTTGAAGACTTAGGAAATGGATCAAGGAAGCATAGGGTTGGATTCTTCATTCAAGGTATGGATTCTAAGTAATTTAAGGCTTGTTTCTGTTATGGGTTAAGGAATTTGAGCATGGTTTAAGTTTGAACTTTGAGTTTTTATTTTTCTGAAATTGAAATCAAGGATGTGGATTTTGGGGATTTGATTGTGTGTTTGGATTTCTTTGATGATGTTTATGGGTTGTTAGATGGTCCATTTGAAGTTTTAAATTGATTTTGGGGTTTGGGTATTGGTTTGGTATGATTTTGGAAGGTTTTAGCTCGGAGATAGTGCAGGGAAAAACCCAGAATTCTGGGTCTGCGAAGGCATGCCGCGACACAAGTTTTTCGTGCCGCAGCGAGGGAGTCCCTGACTGATGGGTGCCGCGGCACAAGAAAGTTGTGCTGCGGCACAAGGCAAATTTCAGGTTGACATTTTTGGCAATTTTAGGCCTTTGCTCCAGGGGTTCGGGGGATGTCTCCGGGGTGTTGTTTTAAGGTTTTAGAGGTCCCGAGAGTGCGTGATTGGTCCCGGGAAGTGGTTTTGGGTTGATTAGTATTGAGGGACGTTTCTTGTGTGTTGTGACTAGGTTGTTGGTGAGGCTCATGCTAGAGGACCGTGCTCGCGGCTTTAGTGCATCAGGAGGCTCGGAATACAGGTAAGAAAACCGTAACACCCGAAAATAGGGCATGGCCCCACTGTGTGATTGTAGGGCATGGCCCCAGATTGTATTATGTGCAAATGTTTAACCTTAAATGAATCATGATGTGTGTGAATAATTATTTTGAATGTACTATATGTGTGATTATAATGAAATGAACGGCAAGGGCCGAGTGCGGCGTAGGCCGGGTGCGGCCGTGGGGCCGAAAGTAACACACAGCACATGGGATGCTTATATTCAGGGTGGGACCCAAGGGATACATGAGTTATCCTCGTGGTGAGAACCGAAACCCCAGGCTTTGGTAAGGCCTCTTGGGCGGCATGGCCGTGCTTGTTTATTATGATTGTTTTCCTATTTGTCAGTGATTTATGCCAGCTATATGAATTGCATATGTTATGTATTATTTGGGTTTTCTTGCTGGGCTTCGGCTCACGGGTGCTCCGTTTGGCAGGTAGAAGCAAGGACTGAGTCAACCAACCATGAGTACGGAGAGCGTGAAGCGACGCGTACATGTTTGGCCTGCCCGACTGCTTTGGTTGGGGGTTTATTCGAAAATGGCTGTAATAATCTATGATTTTATGATTTCTCAACTGTAACCTTATTTCAAGATGTAATTAGTTTTCAAACCTTATTTTGGGATCCCAAATGTTTAATAATAGAAGTTTTAATGAAACGACGCATTTTCAAAGATTACAGCCTTAACTTTTAATTAGTCACACTTTTGTTTCAAAACCTCGGTTAGCGAGTTCATTGCACACTGTTTTGTCTTAAAAACTCACTTAGTAATGGCTCTAAGGAAGTAGGGCGTTACAACTTGGTATCAGAGCGAGCCAAGGTTTATTGGTTCTGGAGATCGACCGAACATGTACGCTCGCTGTCAGTGACAAGCTCGACTCAGGGTTGGTTGGTATGAATGATTGACATGTCTGAATATATGTTTGAATGCCCTGTTTGCCTGCTTATTTATATGGAGCATGAGGAATGAAATGACATATGCATGAGATGTTGTTGGGCTGGGCCCTTGATTATTGCATGTTGAGATTGATGCATGCTGATAAATACTATTATGCATATGGATGAATATTGGCATAATGGTTCGCATATTGAGTTTATGTGGTTAATTTTCTGGATTAAATTCATATGTTATATCTGTATATTGGCTTGTATGAAGCATGATGAGTATGGATATACTTAGTGATGATTGAATCTGGTAGCTAAATGTATATCATTGTGGTTTTGACCTAGTATATGCTTGTGTGTGCATTATACCTGTGGATATTTGGATTTAGATGTGAGTTGGTTCAGGGTATGAACCTCTGAGTTCAGGAGTTTGGTCGGTTTTGACGGATGAACTCGAGTTGTTGGTTCCTAGAAGGGTTTGGGGACCTGATATTGTGTTGAAAGGGGTTTTTAGATATAAGTCAGAGTTGAGATCTCCAGTTATCCCTGAAAGTAGCAGCAAAGGGGTCACTAGTGTGGGAGTAAGCTGTGGAGTTTGTTAGTTGAGATGGGATAGAAGAACAGCGGATTCTCTGGGGAGATGGCTGATTTAGATGTTTTAACAGTAAGGTTACCGGTGATGGTTTACTGTGAGGTATGGACAGAAAAGGGTATTAAATGAAAGGCTTAAAGGGTGTTAACCTTGGGTTTTGAGGAGAGTTCGAGTTGACAAGGAATTTATCAATAGATGAGCAGAGTTAATTCCACCCTTAGTTAAGAGGATGAGAGATCCTGATTAGAGGGTTGTGTTAAATATTGAGGCAGGGAGATGCCTGGATATGGTACTCGGGCGGAGGTACTGGCTTTGTAACGCCCTACTTCCTTAGAGCCGTTACTAAGTGAGTTTTAAGACAAAACAGTGTGCAATGAACTCGCTAACCGAGGTTTTGAAACAAAAGTGTGACCAATTAAAAGTTAAGGCTGTAATCTTTGAAAATGCGTCGTTTCATTAAAACTTCTATTATTAAACGTTTGGGATCCCAAAATAAGGTTTGAAAACTAATTACATCTTGAAATAAGGTTACAGTTAAGAAATCATAAAATCATAGGTTATTACAGCCATTTTTCGAATAAACCCCCAACCAAAGCAGTCGGGCAGGCCAAACATGGACGCGTCGCTTCACGCTCTCCGTACTCATGGTTGGTTGACTCAGTCCTTGCTTCTACCTGCCACACGGAGCACCCGTGAGCCGAAGCCCAGCAAGAAAACCCAAATAATACATAACATATGCAATTCATATAGCTGGCATAATTCACTGACACATAGGAAAACCATCATAATAAACAAGTACGGCCATGCCGCCCCCCGAGGCCTTACCAAAGCCTGGGGTTTCGGTTCTCACCGCGGGGATAACTCATGTATCCCTTGGGTCCCACCCTGAATATAAGCATCCCATGTGCTGTGTGTTACTTTCGGCCCCACGGCCGCCCCGGCCTACGCCGTACTCGGCCCCACGACCGCCCCGGCCTACGCCGTACTCGGCCCTTGCCGTTCAATTCATCATAATCACACATATAGTACATTCAAAATAAACATTCACACACATCACGGTTCATTTAAGGTTAAGCATTTGCACATAATACAATCCGGGGCCATGCCCTACAATCACACAGTGGGGCCATGCCCTAATCTCGGGTGTTACGGTTTTCTTACCTGTATTCCGTGCTTCCCGATGCACCACGATCACGAGCACGGTCCACTAGCACGAGCCCCTCCGAAATCCTAGTCACAACACACATAAAACACTTTCAATACTAACCAAGCCTAGAACCACTTCCCGGGACCAATCCCGCACTCCCGGGACCTCTAAATCCATAAAGCAAAGTATCGGAACCATCCCCCGAGTCCCCGGGCAAAAGCCCTAAAAACTCAACTTTTGGGCTGCCAAAATGGCCTATGGCCGCGGCACTCCCCTCAAGGGCCGCGGCGCCCAGCAGCCTGACCTCCTCCTGATGCAACCTTGCGCCGCGACGCTCATATGCGAACCCAGATTTTCTGGGTTTTCTCTTGCGTTTTTCCCGAACTTAAACCCCTCCAAATCATCCCAACAATTACCTAAGCCCCAAAACCAAATTCCAAACTTCAAATAGACCATACATCAACCCATAAACATCATATCCCAACTCAATAACACAATCATACTCAAAATCCACCCATTTAATCTCAACTTAAGAAATCTAAACCCATAAACCAAAAAAATAAACCAAAGCTTGAAAAGCTTAAACCATGCATCAAATTCCTAAACCACAACAGAAATAAATCTTAAAATTGCATAGAACCTTACCTTGAATGAAGAATCCAACCTTAAGCTTCCTTGGTTCATCCCCTAAGTCCTCAAGTTTTCAGCTCCCTTCTTCTTCTTCATGCCCTAGCCTTCTGCCTCTCCTTTGTCTTCTCTTTAAATTTCAAAGCATCAAATGACTAAGTCCCCAAACCGTGTACCCCTTATACCCAACTGCAATTTACCAATTTCCCAGCCAAAAGACCATTTTACCCCTTCATCAAAACCCTTTGCTAACTACACCTCAAGGGCACTCTAGTCCTTTCTCTTATATTGCAATTCTACCATTTCTTTCACCTAACTTGTTACTCTCAGCAGTAACTAACGGTTACCCAGGTTACTAAATCTTCAATAACCATCACCCGCTAACTCTCAACTTAGCCATAAAATTCCCAAAGTACCCCTAGGCTCCTCCCGAGCCGGGCATAGAAATCTCGTTGTGACTCTTAAGTTGACTAGCTCTCTAGGACCGTCTCGGCACGTGCATCACAACAATAAGACCACACTCACGTGGTACAATTCACAGAATACAATTATCACATATATGCCCTCAGCGGGCTAAAATTACCAGTTTACCCCTATCATGCAAACGGGGTCCACATGCATATCATTTCACCTAACATGCATACTAACCACATAGTCATGCGCCTCAATGTTCAATTAGTCATATAACATGCTTTAAATCATAACCATGCATTTATCTCAAAGAATCACACATAAATCCCATTATGCCCTCCAGGCATGCTAATCAAGGCCCTTAAGCCTTATTAGCAAATTTGGGTTGTTACAACTATCCCCTCCTCATAAAAATTTCGTCCTCGAAATTTATCCAACATTTCAGTCAGTAAACCCGCAATTCTGACCATAATTTCCAAGGCCCACCGCCTTCACTCTACTTTTCAACAAGACTCTCACAAGAGTAACAATCTTGCCCCTCAAGATTTCGTCTAATAGCCATACTCTCGATAGCTTCTTGTTTACACCGCAACCCTGCAGAAACCTCAGGGTCTGCCTAGATTACAATGACCAATTCATCGTCTTATTCCTGATTCCAGAGATAATCAATGAGCGTTGTTTCATGTTGTACGTAAGTAAAAAGGCAAGACGAATCAATGAGCATTGGAGTCTGTGTAACGCCCTGGATAGCCAAGACCGTTACACTGTGTGTTTATAAAAGTGCTAGACTTTCTAATCAAGTCATTTAGTTAAAATCGTGTTACTGAAACTATAAAGGAACTAGGGTGAAAATGTTTTATTCTCATAAGTCACATTTCTCATAAAGAAACATTCCCTATTTACACGGGATCCCAAAAATATTAAAATTAAAACCATTTACAAAAGATTCAAGAATTAAATACAGTATTTGCCATATTAAGGCAAAACAGACAATTAGGGAATCCCTGTCCTGATCCACTCCTCGGCCATGGCGACCGAACAACTGGCTATGTACATTCAACCCCGCAGCTCTCCAACTCAGGATTGGTCCAACTTGCCTTTGCCTTTACTTGCACCATGTAGCACCCGTGAGCCAAGGCCCAGCAAGAAAACACAACAACAGAGCATAAGCAATCAATAGACAATCCAATATCTCATATTGCATAACATATTCTCAACCATATAGACATTCAGAATAATCAAGTATTCAGCATACTAAACACATCAACTCAAATCATACATCAATTCACAAATGATAACTATGGTTAGCGCCCTCAGGCCGCACCCTCTGTTATCCCACTGACTCCGGCCCGCTTAAACCGAGCTCAGTGAATATTAAGCTGTCCTCGGCTACCAGTAGCCAAGCCAAGCCATGTGCACAAATATTGTGTATGGAACCCTTAGGCCGCTATCACATGTCCCATGGAATAATACCATCACTGACATTATACAAATATCGGGAGCACTTAGTCCCATCACAAACATATAACCGGGTGCAGTTTTCTTACCTTTAGACTCGCTAGCTTTGTTCACTTGATTCCTTGAACACGATCCCTCTCGAGCCTTAGTTCTCACCTAATCACAACAATAGATCAAAGTCATCACCAAACCTCAAATCCAAAACCTAGCCTCGGGACCAATCCCGAGCCCCCCGGGAAGTCCTAGTTCCACCAAACAAGGTGGTGGAATCGAACCTCGAACCCTTGGTCAAAAACCCTTGTAAATAACCCTAAAATCCCTTTCTGAAGACAGGGCAGCACTACAGTGCTCTAAGGAGGGCGCTACAGCGCTACAAGTAGAACCAAAATCCCCCAGAAAGCATGGCCTAGCGCTACAGCGCCCAAAGGCTAGCGCTGTAGCGCTAGTCAGAGACAGGCAACATCTCATTTTCCCTTCCTGCGATTTCCTCGAGCCAAACTTAACCAAAACTTCTCCAAATCTTCACCAAACTCAAAAACAAGCTTATTAACACACTCCACTCATCCCAAGCATCCCAAATATTCAAAACACAAGCACATTCATCCCTAATCTCAAAATTCACCATAGTTGACCCTAAACTCAGAAACTCAACAGAAACTAGTCAAAACATCAAATTTTAAAGCTCAGAATTTATACCTTTGCTGGAAATTCGATTTCAAGTTAGCCTCTAGACCTCCTTAGCTTGTTCTTCCTCAATTCCTTGGCTTGAGTTCCCCTAAAATTTCCATCAACTTAGCATAGATACCCTTATTCAAACTAGCCAAACCTGAAACTGAAAACTCCAAAGGCTTACCTCAAGTATTGGTGTGACCCTGCTTACCCCTAGCCAACCCTTCAAGCTTAGCTTAGTATTCTTGTTACTCAGCTTAACCTAACTCCCTTCTGAGTTTTGTTCCAAGAAGAATGAAGAGAAATGGTGAGAGAACCACAAACCGACCTTTTGGAAAAATTGCTCTGTTTTCTCTCTTTTTCTTTTTCTTTCTTTTCCTTCTTTTCTTTCTTTCCACAGCCTTCTACCTTTTTCTACAATTCCCACTAAGTATAAAGCCTCAGCATACCTATGCCTTGCAAGCCAAATGACCATTATGCCCTCCCTTTTAATTTTAAACCTTCAATCCATTTAGGGGCATTTTGGTCATTTTACCCAATTCCCGCTAATTTTCTCGAGTGTCTCTAATATTTCCCTCTTAATTCCAGATACTTAATTAATCACCAATTTTATTCCTCGATGTCAAAATAGACTCCAATATACTCACTAAATTCCCATTTATACCCCCAGGCACACCCCGAGCTGGGTACAAATTCCCGCCATTACTTTTTCGCTAATCTGCTCACTAGGATCGTCTCGAATCACAGATCACAGATATATCCACATAATAATGTGGTCTCAACAATTATCACATATATATATATACAGTTATGCCCGCAACGGGCCAAAATTATGATAATGTCCTTCTAACCTAATCAGGGCCTACATGCATACTAATACACATAGTCATGCATCTCATGTATTCAAATAGTCATATAACATGCTTTAAATCATTAAATCACATATATTCCAATTATGCCCTCCTGGAACACTAATCAAGGCCCTTAAGCCCTATTAGTAAATTTGGGTCGTTACAACTATCCCCTCCTAATGAGAATTTCGTCCTCAAAATTTACCTGAATAACTCGGGATCTTGATCCTGTATCACTGTCTCAAGCTCCCAGGTTGCCTCCTCAACCTTACTATTCCTCCACAATACTTTAACAACAGGAATCATTTTATTCCGCAATACTTTATCTTTCCGATCTAAGATCTGAACTGGTTGCTCTTCATAAGCCAAATGTGTCTGTAACTCCAAGTCCTCATATCTCAACACATGAGTCACATCTGAGACGTACTTCCAGAGCATAGAAACATGGAATACGTCATGGACTCCAGACAATGATGGTGGCGAAGCTAATCTGTAAGCCACATGACCAATCCTTTCTAGGATCTCAAATGGTCCAATGAATCTAGGGCTTAGCTTGCCCTTCTTTCCAAACCTCCTCACCCCTCGCAGAGGTGAAACTCGAAGGAACACGTGGTCCCCAACTTGAAACTCCATGTCCCTACGCTTAGGATTAGCGTAGCTTTTCTGTCTGCTCTGAGAAGCGAGCATTCTAGCCCGGATCTTCTCTATAGCTTCACTTGTCCTCTGAACCATATCTGGCCCGAAATATCTACTCTCACCCATACAACATCTCATAGGGAGCCATTCCAATCATTGACTGATAACTATTGTTATACGAAAATTCAATCAACGGAAGACACTTACTCCATGAACCCTTAAAGTCAATCACACACGCTCTGAGCATATCCTCCAACACCTAAATCGTCCTCTTAGATTGTCCATCAGTCTAAGGATGAAAGGCTGTACTGAACTTCAACTGAGTCCCCAAAGCCTTCTGCAGACCACCCAAAAACTTGGAGGTGAAGATAGGATCTCGGTCTGACACTGTAGACTTAGGAACCCCATGGAGACGTACGATCTCCCTCACATACAATTCTGCATACTGATCTACAGTATATGTTGATCTCACTGGTAGAAAATGGGCTGACTTGGTGTATCTATCCACTACCACCCACACCGAGTCATGAAGCCCCACTGTCCTGGGTAAACCTCCCACAAAATCCATAGTAATGTCCTCCCATTTCCACTCAGGAATACCCAAAGGCTGAAGCAACCCTGCTGGTCGCTGATGCTCAGCTTTCACCTACTGACAGGTTAAGTATCTGGCAACGTACTCGACCACATCCTTCTTCATCTCGAGCCACCAATATAAAGTCTGTAGATCTTGATACATCTTCGTGGTACCCGGATGAAGTGAGTACAACGTCATATGAGACTCATCTAATATCTCTCATCTAATCCCCTCATTAGCTGGAACACAAATCCGTCCCTGATACCGAAGCAAACCCACTTCAGATATAGAATAGTCCTTAGCTACTCCCGCTAAGACATCCTCTCTAACCCTATGAAACTGAGCATTTGCCAACTGTCCTTCTCTGATCCGCTCTAGCAGGGTCGACCGCAGAGTAATATTGGCCAACTAACCTACAACCAACTCTATCCCTGCTCTGACCATCTCATCAGCTAACTCTCTTGAGATCTGAATAGAACTATATAACTGACCTAGACCTCTCCGGCTCAACGCATCTGCCACCACATTGGCTTTCCCCGGATGTTAAAGAATATCACAATCGTAGTCCTTTACCAACTCCAACCAACGCCTCTGTCTCATGTTCAGGTCCTTTTGTGTAAAGAAATACTTCAGACTCTTATGGTCAGTGTATACCTCGCACTTCTCCCCATAAAAATAATGTCGCCAAATTTTCAGTGCGAATACCACCGCTGCTGACTCCAAATCATGGGTAGGATACCACTACTCATACTCCTTCAGCTGTCGTGATGCATAAGCTATAGGGGCCGATATATCGGCTTACACTGATATTCTAAACCACATTTTTTGCACATTTTAAGCATACTTAAAGCTGTTTAAACCACTTTTAATGAGTAATACGAGATCCTAGCATCTGAGAGAATATTCTAGGGGGCGATATATCGGCTCCATGTGAAAAATGTCACATTATTAATTATTCTATCTAAACCTTAGGTTAAAATAAATAATATTTCTAGGAACAACTACATTAATCAAACAATATGATAAAATTAGTTTTTCTAAACTAGGCTAAACTTATAAAATCCATAACAATCTCTACGAGTTTCCAAATAATTCGTGAATTGAACCAATATCCACGAAAACTAAAAGACTACAACATAAGCTACTACCATCTAACTTAGTAAAATTATGAGGCGCTACAATTCTCCCCTAATTAAAAGAATTTTGTCCTTGAAATTTACGTACCAAAAAATTGTGGATACCGTGCTCGGATGTATTTCTCCAATTCCCACGTTGCCTCCTGTTCTGTACTATTACACCATAAGACCTTGACTATCGGAATACTCTTCGACCATAATTCCTTTACCCCCTTCTCCAGGTTACGAAATGGTCATTCCTCATAACTTAGGTCATTTAGAAGTGCTAACGTATCGTACTTGAGAACGTGGGATGGGTCTGACACATATCTACGCAACATCGAGATGTGAAACACATTGTGGTTGTCTGCTAGAGCTGGCGGTAGGGCTAATCTATATGTTACTGGTCCTACCTTGTCCAATATCTCAAAATTACCTATGTACCGGGGATAAAGTTTGCCTTTCTTCTTGAACCACTTCACTCATTTCATTGCAGATATCCGTAAGAAGACTTGATATCCGACCTTGAATTCAACATCTCGTCGCTTGGCATCCGCATAACTCTTTTTTCGACTTTGAGCAGTGACCATACGCTTTCTAATTTGTTCCACTGTGTCTTGAGGCTCTCTAACAATCTCGGGTCCAAGAAGTTGTCTTTCCCCTATCTCGTCCCAATGTAACGGCGACCGATAGTTCCTTCCATAAAGTAGCTCATAGGGCGCCATACCAATCATTGTCTAGTAGATATTATTGTAGGAGAACTCTATAAGTTGTAAATACATACTCCATGATCCTCCAAAGTATAGTACACAAGTGTGCAACATATCTTCTAAAATCTGTATGGTACGCTCAGACTGTCTGTTGGTCTAAGGATGAAATGTCGTACTGAGACTTAGCTTAGTACCCAAGGCTTGCTGCAAGCTTCCCCAAAATGTCGATGTGAACACCGAACCCCTATCAAATACTATGGTCTTAGGGATTCCATGTTGTCGTACAGTTTCTCAAACAAAAATGTCTACGTACTAGTCCATAGTGTACATAGTCTTGATTGGGAGGAAGTGAGCTGACTTTGTGAGTCTATCCACCACGACCTAAGCCGAGTTGTGCTACTTACTTGTCCATGGTAGTCCTGTCACGAAGTCCATGGCTATGTCTTTCCATTTCCATTTCAGAATATTTGTGTAATTGTATGTATTTCTTTTTTGTTTTATGTCAATTTTTTCAAATGATATTTAGTTTTAAATTAGGTTAACACTAGAGTAACCTATTAAATTTGTTTCAGATTACGTTACCATCAGAGGTACCAGGTTATGTTTTGATGCGGTATGTTGAAAACCATATAAAAAAAAGTAACCTAATGTTGACGCGGTTTTTAACCAACAATGTATTTTAGAAATTATAAGATTGACTAGTGCTTAAGAATAAACCGAAATATGAAATAAATTCAAAAGAACACAAATCCTTTTACATGGTTCAGTGGTTAAAATCCACCTAGTCCACGAGTCTATATTATTGCTGTTTCTCTCTCTATTTTGGCAGAGTTTTAGTATTACATCATAATCATCCCTTTCCCTTTCCAATATTCTCAACATTTATAGAGAAATTCCATGGACGGGTTTGGGTAACCGCGTGAGTCAATCACGGATTTACATATTTATTACATTTAACACAAACAATTCCCATTTATACTGGGATATGAGTTGATTATAAAATAAATTGGCTCCTAATATCTAGGACATTAAATATGACAGGCTGGTCATAAATAATCGTATAAAAGTTCCCAAGTATTTAGGGATCCGTGGGTACGCAATATATTTGAATTGTCATGAGCTGGATATCTCTCCGAGCTCGTACTTTGGCAACCATTTGAATATCATGAGCTCGTGCTTCACAACCTTCATGTCTGTAGCTGAGGTTAAACCCAGAACGGCTAACACGACACGTGCCCATGTGAAACTGGAGTTGCTTACGTCGATAATAAACATATATCTTTTCCTTGGTAATTTCTCCATATATTTATTTTCCAGCTCTACCTGAGCTGAGTGAAGGACTCGCGATGTTATTAGGGTACAATATTTGCCCCCCAAGTCCCTGCTCATGGTTCATGCCATCACCTTCTGACCTACATAGTAGGGCCTTTTAGACTTTTGTTGCATTAAACCATGCCTGCCTGCTTCTCAAGTACTGGACACGTGGTATACCACAATTGGCGTCTGTTCGGGTTTCGAGGCCTACAATAATTGTCTTGTCACCTTTTTTCTGCTGTTTTTTCTTTTTAACCATGGCCTTTGGATCTTGTACTAACAAAATCAGATGGCTCAAATTACTTTATGTCATTTACGTATAAATAGGGTAGGCAATTTTCAAGTTTCACCACTTTTCATTTGAAATTTTTCTGTATTCCCTCTCTTCTGTATCCCCGAACCCTTCTTCTTTCTCAGAAAAACCCAAAAACCATTTGTTGCACCCAGTTACTTAGGATTCTTTCAGGAACTTTCCCCTGTAAAGTCCATTTCTTTTCATCTAAGAACATACTATAAGTGCCTCGTCTTTTGGTTTTGAAGAAAATTTTCTTCTATTGTTCTTTTCTTTGTTCTTCACCATGCTCACCCGCACTTCACAGTAGTCAATATTAGGTTATCCCCTAGATGTTTTTAGCAAACAGGCTTCAACTTAGATTTAATGAGTAGGTCCTAAAATATATTTAGAACTATGACATTCATAAAACTGGGTAATTTCTGGGTAATGTTGGGTAATCCATGGCGAATTTAGGAAATACCCATTGGGGATATAGAAGATGAAAAGATTTTACGGTCCAAACCAGGTTGCTTAGGGGTCACGTTTCTTGGGTGGTTTTACACTAAACCGCCTCCCAACGAAAGTAGTGGCCTGATATTCTGAAACACGGATCCCTAAATATCAGGGGTCTGTTAGGAAACCGAGGTGCGTAACTTAGGGTAGTGCGTGACATCACATGATGGGACCGAGGCTAACTCAGCTTGTACATCTAAACTAAAACATTCCCCTCCATACTTTCGAACTATAACCTTTAAAACCTCTTAGGTCGCCCACTAATTAGGTCATTCCATTCTTTAGGCAATCTGATGGCTCCCAAGAAGAATGCACCCAAGAAGAATGCATCTAGTTCTTCTGCTCAGCAAAAGAACAAAGGGAAGGTGGTCTCCCCTGAGTCTCCTATTCCCCACTTCAGTCCAGTGGTGGAGAAAGAGGTGGTGGAAGACCCCAACGCCTTCTTCGAGGCGGAAAGAATCATATCCAAGATCACTACTCAAGGGAGGGTGAACAAGATTATGCTGAGCCACAATATTGAGGTCGGGGCCGGAGTTCTCATCGCCCGACCTACTTTCAAAGGGAAAAGGAGCTGCTCCTCTCTCCAGGACGATTTTGCGGCCTGGAGTGAAGAACACTTGAAGGCAGGTCGCTTCCTTCCCTTGGACCAATACTTCGCAGATTTTCTGAATTTCGTGAAGTTGGCTCCATTTCAGCTCCCCCCAAATTCTTATAGGCTTTTGGCGGGGATGAAATACCTGTTTTTGAAGCATGAGTGGGAGGTCCCCACTCCGGCAGATATATTATATTTCTTTTGCCTCAAAGTCAGCTCGAAACAAAGAGGTCGAGGTGACGGGTTCTACTACCTTGCCAAGTTCTCCAATTCTGCTCCGGTCATCAAGCTCCCAAGCCACCCCAATGACTATAAAGACTTTTTCTTTATGTCGAACGAGTTCCAAAATTGTGAACACAGATACTTCAACAGTCCTCGTAAGTTTTTTATGCTCTGATCTCAGCTCGTGAAACTTTATTCTTTCCAAGATATTTCCCTTATACATGTATTAACTGAGTTTATTATTCGTCTAGCCATATTTTCGAGGACGATGAAGTCCGTGACCCTTGGGTTTCAGTACGAGAAGTTGTTTGGGCTGCCCCCCAGTGAGAAGAACTGCTGCCAGATCGTGAATGACGTCACGATGGTGGCGTGCCAGGTTATTGGCGAAGGCCAGACGTTGGCCTTAACGACCCGGGCTACTCTCCCAGTAATCCATGAGCTCCCACCCTCTAAAGAAGAGGCCTTGCCGGCCATTGAAGGCGAGGATGAGGTGCCTCTTGTGCGAAAGAGGCGGGTTCCTAAGGCTGTTCAAAAACCCAATTTAGAGCGAGCTGCATCAGGGGCAGCAGCCAGCCCCTCCAGCCAAGGTAACCCATATCCTTATAGGGAACTAGATAGGGTTGTTTCCAATTTTAACTTAGTTAGATTTAACGCAAATTAGCTCATCCATCATCATCCTAACAACCCAGACCATAATATCACCGTGCTCCAGTGTGTAGACAACTTGGTGGTGCGTCATGACAATAGTTATCCTAAGGGCACCATTGTTGTTGATAATACCTTAAATTTTAGGTCTGCCATCTTTGAGGGGTACGGGACCAACTGTAAGACCTAGCCTTCTCTGCTCCAGGGCGCCTATGCCCCTGGATTTATGCAGTACGTAGATGAGTCCAGCCCCGAGGTAGAACCAGAGCCTGAACCTCCTAGGATCCAAGAAATACTAGTCATAGACTCTCCTTCTCCTCTAGTAGCCCCAAGGTCGAAGGTTGTGATAATAGACTCCTCCCCCAGCCCGGAGGGTAGGATCTTTATTTATTTTCTTTCTGTGTGTTTTTTACTTTATTTGAGAACTAATCCCCTCTTGTTCTTTTCAGGTGAAGAGATGGAACAAACCGAAGCTCCTGACCTCCGTACCGCTTTCCAAGCCAGGCCCTGTTGTGAAGAGGCCCAATACTAGTAGATCCCCAGGATCTAGAGAAAATTCCTGAAGCCTTTCGGGGAATCCTTTATGAGACGGGGAGCCACATGGTGGGGCAGGACTATAAGGCCAGCTTGAGGGACTTGAGGACTATCGAGGAGCGGAGCCCGGAGAACGTCTAGGAGTCAGCCTTGGGGATGAAACTTCCCGTAAGTTATCCTTCCTTGGTGACATCTTTGTTTTTATCGTGTCTAAGGATATATATGACTTGCCTTGTTATTTTGCAGTCTACCCTAGCTCAATATCGCAATATAGCCTGGGCTAGGGCTAGTTTCGATGAGCTCTAGGCAAAAATAAATGCTACCAAGACTGCCCTGACAATGACTCAAGAGGACGAGTAGGGTGCCAAAGCTGCCTTTGCGGCTGCTCAAAAGTGCGAATATGATGTCAAGTTTGCCCTCGCCTCGTCTCAAGAAAGCAAGGAGGCTGCAAAGATTTCCTTGGTTGCTCTCCAAACTCAAACTGCACAACTCCAGGCCGAGGTTTATGAAGCCAAAGAAAAACTGCTCGTAGCCGAGGCTGCAGTCAAAGTGGAGAAGGCGGCCTCCTTGTCGTCCATGGAAGATATGTTATACCATTGCTGGGCCTTTAACCAGGATGGGTACTTTTCTTTCATGTCTCCCGCGTTGTGGGATCCGTACCTTGAAAAATTCAAGGCTCGGATCTTGCTAGAATCGTCAGAAACGAGGGATGCTTCTGTTGCGAGCAAGCAGAAAGGCGAGGAGCACTACAACAAATATGAGTAAATATTACGATAAAATATAACATAATTTTTAAAATGTTATTGTTGAATAAGTAAATGAAAACACGGAGTAAACAGCAAATGAAATTCAGGCGCCAAATAAAATAGTAATATGGCGCCTTTACTTCGTCCCCTCCTTTTAATTCACATTCTGATTATATAAAATCAGAAAAAAAAGCTCTCTTTCTGAAATGGAACCTCTCTGCCCTAACCGTTCTGACTCTCTCTCGATCTCTTTTCTCTCTGTTCTTCTCCCTCTATTTCTTTCACATGGTCGACGGGTGAATGGAAGTGTGCAGGGGCTTCTCTCGGAAACTAGCTTTGGAGAGGGACAGTGCGATGACATCATTCTTCAACGGTAACTCTCTCTCGCTCTATCTTTCTCTCTGAGCTACTCTATCGTTCAATCTTTCTTTCTTTCTCTTTGTTTATTGCAGGTGTGTAACAAGGTGGTGGAGGCCCACGGCTTGGGTCGTGTGACAGGGAGGCATGACTCGTGGGTCTACGGCGTGGCTCGCTCATGGGTGCGACGGTGCTTGCGACGGTGGTTTATTCGACGGGTTTGACTTTAGTGAGGTTATTCTACAACATTTATGGGTTTGATAATTGTTTTGAGTTTCCAAACTCATGTTATGCTTAGGCACAGTATGATGCCTCCTTTCCCACATTTTAGTTTTCATAAAGTACAATTACTAAGTACCTGTGATAGTTTATTTATAATGTCTTATTGATACATGATTTGAATTTTTACTTGTGCACCGAAGATTCTTTTTGTTGCACTTGTAAGTTATTGTTTTGATGAGCCACATTGTGCTGAGTGTTAGCTGGGATATAGGAATTGGCCAGCATGTGAAGGATGTCTGGGATATAGGAATCTTACTTTTTGTTTGAATAAGTATATATGCTTAGATGAGATTATATATTAACAAAAAAATTTAATGTCTATTTGCAATCATAGAAAAAATGGGTTCTTGCAGTACTATAAGAAGAGCAAGAAATGTAAAGATTCATTTATTATGTTCTTGTGCAATTTGGTCTTTCCGTGTCAGAATTTAGCTCCTGTTCAGTATACAAGAAAGCAAGGTAATTAGCATGCTCTTTGGCTTTATCCTTTTTTGGTTGTAGGTGATTTGCCTGTTGTGATTTCATGCGCTAGTGTAGCTCTAGCAGATGCAGGGATAATGATGTATGACCTTGTAACTTCAGTTTCAGTGGTAAGTATCTTGCTCAGTGTTTTTTCCTTACTTTCTATTAAGTGTTCATAAAAGATATCATGTCACCCTCTTTGGGCATTCTCAAGCCATCTGTATCTTGTTTTAGTCCAAGTTAGCCTTCTACCATCTTTTCAAAAGGGTGGCTTGCATACATAACCTGTAAGAGATATGAGGTTTTTATAAATGTGTTGTTATAAGAAGGTCAAATTTATGTGATTGGTGATCATTTTTCATGTTTTGCAGTATTGGCTTGTCAGCAAATATTGCTCATCTTTTAACCCAATTTTGAGGAAAAGTTGTTATTTTTTTCTTCATGCTTTAGTTTGCTAGTATTTTTGTCCATTTAGCTGAGCAAGAATACAAGAAAGAGCAAAGAGCTTTTATGTGTTAAGAGAGAAACTTTTGAGAGCACAAATGTTGTGAAAGTGTTGGTTCTTGCTGCGTGTTGAAGAACCTGTTTGAAAATTTCTTGTTCATAACAGTTTGTTTAATTGTTTGAGTGTTAGTTTGAGATAAGTTTTATTATTTGTTCTAAGGTGTCATTACAGGTGCTGCATTGTCCTTTTCAATGTTTGTTGTTGGTCTGCTGCTTTCATCTAATCCTGATGCCACGGGAGACCTGGTGCAGGTTCCAAGCATGCTGTTTCAAGGTTCTTTGCTTCTTGGGCTCATCAGTAGAGCCACTCTTGGTTATGCGTATGTCCCTGTTTTCTTTTTCAATCTTCATTATGCCAAAATAATAGTTTGTTTATTATTCAAAAGAGATCTTAATGAGAGCCTGCTAAGTCTTATTTCATCTTTCGGTGATGTTGTAATTTAAATTAAAGTCCCTGTTATTTGTCTATTATCACATTTATGATTAAACTTATACCATTATTCTTAGGCATCATCTTTGGGTATTCTGTTTTTTATATTGGTTTTAGATTTAGAGTTTTTGTGTTTTATGTTTCTGTATATAGTTTGTTTGTTTATCCTAGTTGTGTTTACTGTTTACAACATGCTATACATGCTGATAGTTTTGGGAATTTTGTTTCTGATAGTGGTGTGCTATGCAGCCTAGTTTTGTTTCTGGTTTGTCTTCTCCTGTATCATTGGCTTAGTAATATAATCCATTTTGTATTCTTTGGTTTGAGACACTATAAGCATAAAAAATAAAGTATTCAGATTGAGTTTTTTTGTTCTTCAGAATGAGTGGTTTGCTTGATTGGAGAGTAATAGATGGCACGTGAGGTGGAAAGCCCCTATGTTTTGACTCAATCCTCATTTCAGATGCCCATTCCTCTCTTCTCGACACCGTTCGGTATTGAAAATTACCAAGTTTTAATATTTATATTGGCTCTCTTTATAAACTCAGTATGTTTTGAATTTGTGTATGAGTTTTTATGAAGCTTGAATCTGTGTTTTCCTTTCTATTTGAATTGGAAAATAATTTTCAACATGGCAAGCAACTTTGTTTAAAACTGTACTACTACAGGTGTGTACATGATGTAATTGTTTCTTCATTTCCTTTGTGTCTTGTTCTTCAAATAGTTTTAAATATATGTGTTTACTTTCTTTACTTCAGTAGGTAGGATCATTTATAAATTTTTTTAATTTTCTTTTTGTTCCTTTTTTGAGGATATGCTCTTGCTGCTCTTCTCTTATTACTTTGTGTGTGTTTCAATCATAAAAATATTGTTTTGTCTTTGAAAAAACTAGTATAAATGAAAGGAGACAAAAACGAAGTTGTTTGAAAAAACTAGTATAAATGAAAGGAGACAAAAACTAGTATAAATCTGGGTCTGTCTTTTGTTCTGGTACTTCTGTTTCACAAGCTCAATAAATCTTCTTGCTCCTTTTAGTAAAATTTTTGTGTTTCATGGTTCCATTGTTTGCCTGAATTCTTATTTATACGTATACTTGAATCAGTGAGGCAGCAGTATAAAAAAACTCATGACTTGTTGTCTTCTCAGTATTCTTATGAGCTTCTTCTGCAATTTCTGCATAAGTCTCAATCTACCACTGTACTTGGTATTATCAATGAGCATATCAACTTTCAAGGTACATGTTTCTTCTTTTACTGCTTATGTAAAAATGCTTCCTTTATTTTTATATGATGTGTAATGTATGCATGTGTACTGGTTTGCAGTTTCTCCTGGACAGCCCAACTCAATTTCTGATGATGCGGAGGCTGTTACATTGACTGGCAGCAGCCAGGATGTAGTCAGTCAGATTAATCAGAAGGAAATACATTGGGGGGTGAGTCAACAAAGTTATCATGTTTCAATCGGGTTTGCTTTTTTCTGTTACCCCCTCTTTGTGCTCTGAGTATTACACTTATGATCCATTGATTCATGTTGGTATGTTGAAGTTAAAATGGAATCTAAATGGCTTTTATTCATTCCTTTTTCATTTGTCTTCTGATCTCAGTATTTATCACATGTTTTTCCCTTTTTCATTTTCATTCAAAATTATTTAGGAATGATAAGCATCATTCTTCTTTTCAAAATTAATTATTTAAAACTTGGTCAACCTACAGAGAGTTATTTAGTAGCCTAAAAGAGGTTTTTTTTTTCTTTCTATATGACAGTTTCCCATATATGTTTGTTAGTAATAGGAAATTTAAGTAGTTGCCATATTTTTATAGTTGCTGTAAGATATGAGGATGCATATTTTTAGCTTTTGTATAGCTTGAGGAACATAGTTTATGTATATTGGTTTTGTGTGAATGTGACTATTCTCGATAGTTTATATAGATCTATTTATGATGGAATATGTTGTTTCCAGTTTTAATTCTCTCTGCCAATCAAAGTCTTTCAGAGGGATTTAGTCTTAGTGTTTGCATACCTATGATGTTTATTCTAGCAAAAAAAAGGGAAATCTACCACTGTTTTTGTAATGTTAACTTTTGATCTAGGTTATTTGATTAATCTTTTATTTTGTTGCTTCAGTTCAGTAGAGGTTGAGCAGTTTATACTTGATGACTTGAGAAACCGTGTACAGCTGAGCAGTGTTGCTCTGCCATCCGTTAGTTTTTATATATTTATCAATGCACATAATGGGTATTGTCTTCGATTTTTTTTCGGTTCAACATTATCTTTCTGTTTTAGTAAAAAAAAATTTCTCAATTTCTTATCTTCCTGTTTATCTTTTTCTAGTTTAAACTGTTCAACTATACCCCCTGACGGGTCATTGGTTGCTGCTGGATTTTCAGATTCATCGCTGAAGGTTTGTTCTTGATTACATTTTCGTTGCATGTGACATGTCAATTTTTTGTGTTTTCTACTAAATTTGGTACACATTGTGCAGATTTGGGATATGGCAAAGCTTGGGCAACAGGCTGTTGGTTGTAAGTCAGTCCTCTGTTTCTACTGTGTTGAGATATTCTTGTACATAAATCAAAGTTAAAAAAAAGATATGCACATGTTTTACAGTGTATAAATTAGTCTAGGATATATAGACACACAATTTAAGCCTTCATAAATTGCTAGGTTTTTTCGGCTGTAAGTGCAACAAACATTTGGTTAAAAAATTGCTGGCAGTCATGGAGTTAAAAGCTAGTTAAGGATGGTAATATCTCTTTAGGTTTATTAAAGCTATGTTAGTTTGTTGACATGTATGTTTTGTTTGCTCTGTATTCTGTATTTTGGTCAAATCATATCTTATTTTTAAAATACTGCTGCTATCAGCTGTTTTGCAGGGTGACGATGATGCAAATCCAAATGAGTTTGGTTTAAATGGTGGAAAAAGACCCTATACCTTATTTCAGGGGCACTCAGGACCAGTTTATTCAGCTTCTTTTAGTCCTGTGGGAGATTTTATACTTTCCTCTTCAGCCGATTCAACAAGTACAGTCATCTATTCTCTCTCCCTCTTTCCCTCTTTGTTTTGTTTATGAAAGAATCACATTGTTTTCGTGCAGTTCGGTTATGGAGCACTGAACTAAATGCAAATCTTGTTTGCTACAAGGGTCATAATTACCCAGTATGGGATGTACAGGTATATCTCATAATTTTCAGTTGTAAATTGTTCATATTAGCAGTTCTTTTGCATCTCTGCTGTTGATTTGACATGAAATGAGTGGCCAATATATATATGTGTGTGTGTGTGCATTCTCCTTTTTAGTTTCCTTTCTTGGCCACTTAAACATTTGCCCTCTATTTGGAATTTGGATTCTAGGATGGAAAAAAGAAAATCCAAAAGATTTTTTTTCTCTCTTGTTTGGATTCAAATAAAAATTGAGATTTTTTTTCTCTCTTGTTTGGATGCAATTTTCTAAAATTTATAACTTTTATAAATATATTCAATAAGGTGTTATAGAATTTTAGATTTTCCTCTACTTTACTTTTTTTTTCTCTCAAAAAGAATTTGCTTCTTTAAATTCAAGTTAAAAAAAAAGCGATATTAGGGGTATTGGTTTTACTTTTGTACCTATTCAATTACTTGTGTTATTACTATTTTCTGCCATACAATTGTTTTGACTTCTTTACTTTGTCTCTTCTCTTTCCCTTCACCACATTAAATAATGGTCATCTTTCCTTAGTAATGATTTTAATGTTATATATTAACTTCTTTGGTTATGAATTCTCGGAGCAGTATAGTCCTGTAGGACACTATTTCGCTAGTGCATCACACGACCGGACAGCAAGGATATGGTCTATGGAAAGAATACAACCTTTGCGAATAATCGCAGGGCATTTATCTGATGTTGATGTTAGTTTCTCTCTGACTTTATTACGTGTTATAAAAGGGAACTAGTATTGCTTTGATGTTATTTATATTGTTGAACAACAACAACCTTAATCCAGAAGAGTGCTTTAATGTTGTCTAAACTTACTGATCTAGTCTAGTTCTTATACACTAATTCTGATTGAGGTTTCATTTATCATTATCAGTGTGTGCAATGGCATGCCTATCTCATTTCCCTTGTATTGAAGCATTTATCTATCTCATTACAACATTTCATGTTTAAGGTGTAAAATTTGAGCCTCTCTCTGTCATTTTAGATTTTCTCTAGAAATCCAAGTGTCATCTTTTTTTTCTGCAATTTTGGGTAAAATCTGAATCTGAATCTCATATTATAATTGTAGCTCTCTCTATAAAATTGTCTACTATATTCATATCTATGTTAATGAAGCAACTAGTAAATTGTTGAAACAATAAATTGCTGCTAGCGTAAATTGTTGAAACATTCTCTATGCCTC
The DNA here is from genome assembly GCF_963169125.1 of Humulus lupulus. Classification (NCBI taxonomy): domain Eukaryota; kingdom Viridiplantae; phylum Streptophyta; class Magnoliopsida; order Rosales; family Cannabaceae; genus Humulus; species Humulus lupulus. The sequence continues at coordinate 105,786,731 of NC_084797.1, read as the reverse complement.
AATCTCTTTTTGCTATGTAATCTCCTTTGCTTATGAGTAATTTTATTGATTTGATTTATCAATTTTGAAAAACTAATTATTATAATAGTATAACTTGTAGCTTTTCTGCTGTCATGATAAATTTTTCAAAGGATCATTAAGTGTTGACTGCTTAGGATACTTTTTGTACTCACCTTTGATGGCACTTGATCATTAAAATATTCCCTAGAAAGATTCAAAAGATCATTAAAATGTGGTACCTGTTAGGCCAATTTTTATAGCTACTAACTGTTTTGGTTAGTTAGTTGTTCATTGTAACTAATTATTGTTATTTTGTAGATTAGTTACTTTATTAGTTTTGGTCTTTTCTGTATATATACTCTTTTGTATCATTACTTCATTAATGAGAATTGATTCTATTCATTCAGTCACTAAGTTTCCTTACAGTACCTACCACCAATGAGGAAAAAAAAAGATTTACTAAATTGTTATTTTGGTAATTTTAAACACAATATCTTATGGTGCTCAAGTCCCTGCAATCCTAATAGTGCCCACCCTAAAGTGAGAAGCTTTTTCACTAACCTCTATTAAATACTTGACCTGCCTTTGCTCATTGCCTTTTTTTGTAATGTTATAACTCCTTTTTTTTTTCTTTCTTTCTTTCTCCTTTTTTTTTTGGCTAAGCTTACTTTTCTGCTGTATTAATACCAAAAAATTAAAATTTGAGTTAGCACCTATAATCAATTGCTATCTTCACTGGAGGGATCTGATTTCTTCTTCTCTCATGTAGTTAGAAAATATTTCTAGCTTATTTTTTAACTTTCTTTGGTTTTGATGAGTCTTTGATCTGAATGGTGTGTACATATTAAAGATCATAATAAGGATGCTGAAATGTAAAACATTTTCAACCATATCATCAAAATAAAGGCTTATGCCTGCATTAGATTTTGAAATATCTAAAAGGGTATGTACCAACTATGTCCTGAACCTTTATATTGGTGTTTGCAGATGACAAGGGATACTAGTGGAGTTCCTAAGGTTCTTACAAGGTTAGATGCACCCTCATCACCCTTGGCTAACACCATGACATAATATGAGAGCTAGAGATCCTTTTGTCTGTGAAATGAGAATTTAAATTTTTCATGTTTCTTAAATTTGATATTCTATTTTATTACTTCTCTTACTTTTATTTTTGTTATAATATTATGCTAACTTCAGACACAATTTAAGTGTTAGAATACTGAATTTATTGTATGTGAAACTCAAGCAGAAATTTCTTCTATACCTCTTCTACTGCCTTATCTTTACATGGTTGTATGAACTCATTATTAACTTGTTAAAACAGTAAAATACAAATATACTGAAACATATTGATATACATTCACTGTATTCTCTTAATGGCAGCAAGTTGTTTGACAAGTTTGATTTTATTTGCATTGTATTCTCTTTTCTTATTTATAGCTTTGGTAGGTTATAGTTTATATGATAGTTATGGGATTGGCTTTGCATTCACTTGTTATATTATTTATTTATTTTAGTTTTCATCTTGCAGTTGTTCCCAAGCTTTGTTTGAATCTTCATTTTGTTTTATATTATGCTTATTTATATTTGGATTTCTGAATTCTGTTTTGTTCATGTTGATTATAGTTAGTAATGATTTAAATGGGGCTAATTGTATGTTAGGTTTGTGGTATCAGCTCTCCAAACCTGACTGCTTATCTTTCTCTATTTATTTTTCAGAGAGTTTGAACAAGTTCCCTCGAAGGACTAGTACGCCATCTGGGGTTCATAGTCAAGCACAACAATCTGAAGAACACCTACAACAACAGCAACAATAGCATTAGCAACAGCAACAACATCATCCAAACTATAGTTTGAAGTAAAAAATGTTCAAGATTATAAAACTTTATTATGTTATGCTTTCAAACTTAAGTTAGAACTAATATCTTATGAAGTAGACACATTCATGGTTTGAATTAGTTATTTTTTAATGTAATACTTATGGTTTATCAATTTATTGAGAATTACATTTTATGATTAATTTTGTTTTTTTTTTATCAAAATACAATAATGAAGATCTTTTAATTAAAAAAAACCATATAAGTATACTTATTAAAATAAAATTTAAAATATATTATCCACACTAAAGTAACAAAATTTTATTACTATATGTTACGATTTAAAAACATATTATAAGCGAAACAAATTGTTATGATTTATATAATATAACAAACTAAAAATGCTATTAAAATAATCAAATGTAACAGTTGAAAAGTGTTATGAAAAAAGTACAAGATTAAACTTCAAATTTATAACCAAAAACTCTATCTAAATGTTATTATTTGAATATTATAGCACCTAAAAATGTGTTATTGAATAGTTTAAGATAACACCGAACATAACATTCAAAAACTGTTATAGAAAAGACTGGACTTTTAATAACAGGGGCTATGTTAGCATTTTCAGAAGTGCTATCAATAGTCCCGGTTAGCAGTTTTTAAGTGTTATGAATACTGTTTTTTCTTGTAGTGGAGGTTACATCCTCAGAGCAACCTGGAGGAGCCCAGTGACAATTTTTTTTCCTTTTGTTTTTATTTTTTATATTTGTTTGTAAACAATTGCCTTTGGGCTCAGTTCGAGGTTTTTCTCCTCGGGCCAATTTTATTTTCAATTTATATATCTAACTTCTTATCTATTTATCTTTCCCTTATTATCTCTCGTGTTTATGACTTCTTAGACTTGTACATTTGAGATTTTAGGAATCGATTTTTAGATCGGGATAGATATTTTGAGCTCGGTTTTATCCAAACTTTGTGTGTTTATTTATATCATACCTATTAAAAATCAGGCCTTGGACCCGGTTGTATTCGGGATTTAGAATATTTAGTTCGTGTTAGGTTTATTGACAACTTGAGAGCCTTAAAAAGCCCTTGATTTTAAACAATTTTCCTAACTTTCCATGTTTTGTACCTAGTTGTATCCAGAGTTTTAAATGATTAAAACTTAGTTCGTGTTATGCTTATTGACATCTCGAGTTCTTGAAAAGCCATCGAATATTAAATTTTCCAAGCTTCTAAGTTTTTGACTTGGTTGTATCCAGGGTAGTTTTATACCTGGTTGTGTCCAGGGTCTTAAGTATTTTAAGCTTATCTAGCGATCTTTTTCTAATCCACCTCGGGTTATATGCCCCCTAAGTAACTAGAATGTAGAGACTTTCTTGGTTTCTTTTACAAACATCAATACATGAGCTAAGATAACCTTAACAATAAAAATTATTTAAAAATCCATCTGTATTTAACTATATGGCTTTTATAATTAAGCATTACATAGATGACTATACTATTGATAATACTTTTTTAAATGCATGGCATTCCAGGTCTGCGGGACTATCTCCCCATTCAGTCGAGCTATCTTGAAGGTTCCTTCCCAGTTCGAGCCTAAAACGCCGTCCTTGGGATCCTTATTCGCAAGAAAAACCCTTCGGAGAACCAGGTCGCCTAATAAAAAACTAAGTCTCTTGACCTTAGAATTAAAGAAACGAGTGATTTTTTGTTGATAATGGGCGAGTTGTAATTGTGAATCCTCTCATTTCTCGTCAATCAGGTCGAGAGATGCGTTAAGTAATTCATCATTCTATTCCTAGCTAAATGTCTTTTGCCTGTGAGTGGTTACTATAGCTTCGACTGGAAGGACGACCTCACTTCCAAAAGTTAAGGAGAAAGGAGTGTGTCCCGTGGAGGTTCTGTGAGAAGTTCGTTATACCCAAAGTACATGCAGGAGCTATTCGGGCCATACTCCTTTGGCCTCATCTAACCTTTTCTTAAGGCTCGCCTTTAGGGTTCTGTTCACAGCCTCAACCTACCCATTGGCCTGGGATATGCTACTAAGAAGAAACTCTTAATAACACCGTATTTTTAACAGAAGTTACTAAAGAGCTCACTGTCGAACTGGGTCCCATTGTCTGACACGATCTTTTTACGAAGCCCAAACCGACATACAATATTCTTCACTACAAAGTCCAGGGCTCTCTTTGAGGTGATGGTCGCCAAAGGTTCGGCCTCGACCCACTTCGTGAAATAGTCGATTGCCACCATCGTTTAACTAACTCCTCCCTAGCCCATTGGTAGAGATCCTATTAGGTCGATTCCCCACACCGGAAATGGCCACAGGGATGAGATCATCATTAGCTTGACTGGAGCAGCTCGGGCAACTGTGGCGAAGCGCTGACATTTATCGCATTTGTGAACATACGAGATGGAGTCTTTCATCAAGGTGGGCCAAAGATAGCCCTGCCTTAATATTTTCAATGCTAGGTGTTATCCAGATTTCCGGATAGCGTTTAGATTGATGACTTCGGGGAAGCAGAATTATCGATGTCTTTCACGGTAGGTGACCAGAGCTCGCGGATGGACAGAAAGGCTTCGCCTCCCCTGTTTGATATCCGGATTACTCTTCCAAGCAAGCACAACACGGAAACTCGTTGACTCTCCCGGACTCCCGAAGGATACCCCTCGGGGAGGCCCCTTCCAGGAGAGGCCCTTCGAGTGGTCTCCGCGGAAACAGTTCCGTGCCTCGCACAGAACAAAACCGAACTGTCGAGTCCGGGAGAGGGCATATTTGGAATGATATCCGTCTGACACAGGATCCCGCCTGACACGCCCGTCAGGACAAAGCCGCACACATCCCAGCACGCCTAAAGGTACCTTTTCGCCTACTGTTCCGCTGACAACTTGGAAAAGACGGCTGACTTTGTGTGTTCCCCATACTTTCACGTAAATATATCCACATAGAGTCTTGTAGCCATGCGACTACAGTAATTGTATCCCCTATTTATGGCTGGTGTAATTAAGACCCATGTACGTGGAGAAAAACCCTAATCCGAAACCCTAGCTATAAAGGCCCCTTCATTTTACAAGAAGGGGGGGGACCGAGAGATCACATAGCAAAAACTCTACCAAAATCTCTCTAGCTTCATCTTCTTCAAGAGAACTCGAGAGAAACATTGTGAGTGTGTGAAGTTCTTATGCACCAGCCATCTTACTGTAACCTTTTCCAAGTATAATAACATCGACTCGTGGACTAGGGCTTGTTAACGCCTGAACCACGTAAAAACACTGTTTGTTTAGTTACATTTCAGTATTTCTACAGTTCTTATCTTTTTATTATTCTGTTAGTTATTCGTTTCCGAAAAACTCGGTAAACATTTTGGTGCTTTCATTGAGAGCTGTAGGAAGTTGTTAGTCAGCTCTTTTTCTGTGTACGTTTTTTGTATTCACTTCGTACTAAAGAGATGGTGACTACGCGAAAATCCGCTGTTGACAAAAATGCTACGGTCAACCCCGATACCGTGATGGAAGATGTGGTGCAAAGCGAACCCTTAGACTATCGAGGTGAAGACCCGACATCCCGCCAGGATCAGGTCAGTACCGAAGATACAACATACTTAGAAGACGAAGAAGAGTATGTCCAAGACGGTTATTACAAGGACGGCTGCTACTATGAGAAGGACCCAGAACTGGTCCAAGTAGCCGAAGAACTGGTGGCCACTAAGGCCAAGCTTGCTGAGCAGGAGCGCGTCTCCGAAAGAATGCAACGCATGATGGAACGCCTCCAAAGTAAGTTCGGAGATCTAGGCGACTCGGACGAGGATACCTCTGTTCGAGGTGGTGCTGATGCCCCCATGCCGGATCCAGCCGGTGCTGGACCATCCAAAGCCGCCCCTAACAAGGGCAAAGAAAAAGTTGGAGAGCCTGTGCGTGCTGACCCCTGTCCTAAAGGCGTGAATCACCAGGCCGACTGCCCCCCCCGCGCGCAGAAGGTCTCTGGCGCTCCTAAGCCCAGACGCCCTTCAGCCCCAAGGGGGCACTCTGTGCCTAAAGGGCCCGGTGCTAAGGCACCCAGGCCTAGGGGAAGGAACAACCGCCCCAGTGATTCCGTCAATCAGGACGGTCGGGCTGCGAACTCGCACTCCGAAGATAGCTGGTCCACGGTGGACCTAAGAAGAAGGTTGGAGGCCAAGTATGAGAAGGCCAAAGGGGAAAAAGCCCGACCTCGCGGAGATGACCTCCGAAATCATATTAATGACAAGCTCCGGGGACGTGACCTCCCGGAAAGTGATACGAAGAGGCTCGAGGAACAGATTGCTGCCTTGACCAAGCTGGTCCGGAAGCAAAGTGGGGCCCTGTCAGATTCTGAGGAGGAAGACCCGGAACCATGTATTAGGAGGATCGCGGAAACGTCCCTCCCGGATAACTTCAAAATGCCTCACATAGAATTATATGATGGGAGGACAGACCCGCGTAACCACCTAGCTAAATACAATAAAATGATGCAAGTGGCGCGCGTCAGTGAGGACGCCAAATGCATGTGCTTCTCACTCACCCTTACCAAGTCCGCGGAGGACTGGTGGAAAAGATTAGCTCCCGGATCAATCCACAGTTGGAAGGAGCTACAGTCCGCGTTTAGGAGGCAGTTTATTGCTGCCCGCGACCACGACATGGAGGTTGGTTCCTTAACCAACATCAAGTAGCAACCCACTGAGAACCTCAAAGCTTTCATTCAGAGAATGATGGAAGCTGCTGCAAAAACCAAGGTCAGCGATGACATGAAGCTGATCGCCCTTCAATCGGGCCTTACTGTCGGCTCCCTGCTATGGGGGGAAATGCAAAGGCGACGGGCAGAAACCCTGTCCGAATTCATGTCAAAAACTCAGGGAATCATCAACCTTGAGGATGCCTACCAGCAAGCCTTTGGAGTTCCCCCGGCTCCAACCCCTTCCGTGACTGCGCCGAGCTTTGCTTCGCAAGCTCCCGCACCAGCCCTCACGCTTCCAGGAGCCCGATTCACTCCGAGTGTGTATGGGCCTTCCGCGTCTGCTCAGACGCCGGGTCAAACCCATTTCTCTGGGTATGGAGCAGTACAAACCGGATGTAGTATCGCTCCTAGCATGCCGCAGCCCCAAGCGGAAGCCCCGGAACGAAGTTTGAGCCAATCGCGGAGCAAACGAAGCGGAAGAAACTCCAACCGGGGAGACCATTCAAAGAAATCCCGAAAGGATTATGAGCCCAAGTTCACGGAATATACCAGTTTGATAGACTCGCGAGAGAATGTCTATCGGGCGACCTGTAATATGGTCAACTACAGGAAGCCCCCGAAAGTGTCTCACGGAGGAAGGCGTCCGCGAGACTCCAATAAGAGGTGTGAGTTCCACGGAGACGTGGGGCACACCACGAATGAGTGCCTTCAGCTGAAGGATGAGATCGAGTCCCTGGCAAGAGCGGGACACCTCGGTCAGTGGGTGAGAATACCCATAATCTATCCCGGACAGGGGATAGTTCACGGAGCTGCATATTCACCGGGACAGAGGGGGGCCGCTAGCGCTTCATGCACTTATTACATAATGGTTTAGCCTTCCTACGCAAAACACACCGTAGGAGAGGTAATGAATGATCACATCAGTATAATGTATCATCTACTATCACATACCTCGAAGCTTGATATAGTACTTTTCTTGCATCCTTTATTCCCTAGGTAGCCTTCTCGTTGTGATGTATTCCATTATGGGGGTCCCAAGTTGGTCTTGTGTCGATCATCTCAACCTCTACAATTTTTTCTGTCACGGTCGGACTCTCCAAGATCTCCACTGGCTCTACATTCAAAGTCTTAGCTTCCTTGGTGGTGGCAAGCCTTGCCAAAGAGTCAGCATTAGAGTTCTGCTCGTGAGGTATATGTTCAACAATATATTACTCAAATTCGAATAGCTCCCCCTTCACCTTAGTTAGGTAAGTTGCCATCTTGGTGCCTCAAGCTTGATACTACCCCAACACTTGATTAACCACGAGCTAAAAATCACTATAACATTGGATGGCCTTCACTTTGAGCTCCTTCGCCACTCTTAGTCCACCCAGTAAGGCCTCATATTCTGCTTCGTTGTTAGATGCTTCGAATTCGAATTCCAGAGTTGTATGGAATTGATGCCCTTTTGGGGAGATTAAAATGATCCCAGCTCCTGATTCATTTTTGTTCTATGATCCATCTACGAATATTTTCCACAACTGTTGCATCGGTTCCTTCAAAAGGTCCTCTTGAAATCCGGTGCATTCAGCCACAAAATCAGCAAGGGCCTGACTTTTTATTGAGGTCTGTGGCACAAACAATATCTCGAAATGACTGAGTTCAATTGCCTATTTTAAAAGACGTCCCGATGTTTCAGGTTTTTGCAATACCTACCTTAAAGGTTGGTCGGTCATGACGTTGATTGAATGGGACTGGAAATATGGTTGGAGCTTCCTGGAAGCCAATATCAGACAGAATGCCATCTTTTCTATCAGTGGATACCGTGATTCATCTCCAAGAAGTCTCTTGCTTATATAATAGACCAGTTTTTTAGCACGGTCTTCTTCTTGAACTAACACGACACTGACTGCATTTTCTATCACTGCCAAATAAAGAAATAGAGGCACTCCAGACATAGGCTTAGACAATACTAGGAGCTTGACCAAGTGTGTTTTTAGGTCGAGGAATGCCTGCTCACACTACTCAGTCCATTCAAATTTCTTGTTTCCCATTTGCAAGTTGTAGAATGGTAAGCACTTGTCAGTGGATTTTGAAATAAAACGTCTCAAAGCTGCCACCCTTCTAGTCAGGCTTTGAACTTCTTGCGCGACCTAGGCGAGGGCATTTTTCACAGTGATCTGATTTTATTAGGATTTGCCTCTATCTCCCTCGTATTGACTATGTACCTCAAAAAATTTCCCAATGCTACTCTGAAAATACACTTCTGGTGATTCAGCCTCATACCATACCTCCTTAAGATCTCAAAGCATTCATTCAGATCAGATACATGGTTACCGGAAGTCTTGGATTTGATAAGCATATCGTTGACATTCACTTCAATATTCCTCCCGATTTGATCAACAAACATTTTGTTGACTAATCGTTGATAGGTAGCTCTAGCATTCTTCAGCCCGAAGGGCATGACTTTATAACAATATACGTTAGTTGAGTTCATAAAGCTAGTATGTTCTTGGTTTGCAGGATTTATCGTGATCTGGTTATATCCAGAATACGCATCCATAAATGACATGAGCTCGTGAACCGCCATGGCATCTACCAACTGATCAATCCTTGGCAGTGGGAAACAATCCTTGGGGCAAGCTTTGTTTAAGTTGGAGAAATAGATGCAGGTCCTCCATTTTCCATTTGGATTTGGGACTAGCACGGGATTGGCGACCCAGATCATATATTTTGCTTCACGAATAAACCCGCACTTTAACATTCGAGCTACTTCTTCCTCCAGTGCTTCAGCTTAGACTGTTCCCAAACGCCTCTGTTTTTGTGATTTTGCAGGCACGTAATTGTCCAAGTTTAGAGTGTGCATGATTACACTTGGGCTTATTTCCACCATGTCTTCATGTGACCAGGTGAAGACATCCAAATTCTTTTGTAAGAAATTGACGAGTTCCCTCTTCCTTTTATCATCAAGATTATTCCCAATCTTAAAAACTCTTGAAGCCTCTTTAGGATCTATACTTACTTTCTCGAGCTCCTCGATGGCCTGGGGCTCTGACTTGTCCTCTCCCATTCGTGGTTCAATGTCATCATGTGGGACGATGTCGCTATCCTTTGCTTCTTGAGGTTCTTCTGTCCCACAAGTGTCTTCCACTTCTTGGGACTCCTCACCTCCGTCACTTATGGCCATAGCTTGCTGCCCGAGTTCTGATTTTCCCTTCATAGAAATGCTATATCATTCCTTGGCTGCGAGTTAATTGCCTCTGATGGTGCATATCCCCACAACTGAGGGGAACTTGATTGCTAGGTGGCGGATAGAGGTTATGGCCTCAAATGCCATCAACGCAGGTTGGCCCAAAATTGCATTGTATGCAGCTGGACAGTCGATCACAACGAACTCGAGTAACTTGGAGACAATACTTGAGCCTTCTCCCAATGTTACCACTAATTCAATCATTCCGATGGAAGCCGACCCTTCACCAAAAAATCCATACAGAATCATTGAGGTCGTCTTCAGTTCTTTTACAGACAACCCCATCTTTTCCAAGGTAGACCTAAAAATTAGATTCACATAACTCCCGTTATCTACTAGTGTCCTCCATACTCTTCGATTGCCGAGCTGAACGATTTGACCAAAGGATCATTATGTGGGAGCTGGATGTGACTAGCATCCTCTTTTGTAAATATGATTGGTTGTTTTTCCAATCGTTGTTGTTTTAATAACCGTTGTTCCGAGACAAACTCCACTCTATTATGGGATTTTAGTTCGTTAAAGTACCTCTTCTGAGCACCTCTGCTCGTGCCTTCCAGATGGGGCCCTCCTAAAATGGTTCTTATATCTCCCCCTATTATCGGAGGAGGGTTGTCCTGATTTGCTTAAACTCCGACTTGATTCCTTGGAGCTTCAGGAGCTGGCGAAGGGTTTCGTCTAGCGGGCTAACTAGGGACCACTCGATTTTGGGTGTATTGGGCCAAAGGTCCTACCTTGATAAGGGTTTCGATCTCATCCTTCAGCTGTCTACAATCATCAGTTTTGTGACTGATATCATTATGAAATCGGCAGAACTTCAAAGGATCTCTCTTCCTTCTTTTGTTTTTCAGTGGCTCTAGCTTCTTTCGTGGAAGGCGAGTAGAATTACCTTGGAAGATCCGCTCCCTAGTATCCGTGAGGTCGGTGTAGGTTGTATAAACAGGCTTGAATTTCTCCCCAGACTTATTTTTCCGTTCCATTTCCCTTCCTCTTATTATTTCCCCCTTGGTTATTCTGGGTAACGATTTGAGTCGTAGCTGCAACATCCGTTACCGCTCCAACGGGCAAGACAGGGATCTGGCTGGTTCCTGTGATAGAATCTCGCACCTCTTCTAGGTTAACCCATCTTTGAGCTCGTGACAAGAACTCTTCCACACTATTAACTCCTTTTCTCTGTAATTTGTGCCATAAGTCACCTCCAACAAGGATTCCTCTCCTCATTCCCATAAGCTTGGAGCTATCATCGACATCTCTAGCTCATGCAGCAACAATTGCAAACCTACTTAGATATGCCTTAAATGGTTCGCCAGATTGTTGCTTTACATTAGCCAATGAATCAGCCTTAATCCAGACTGTTTGGGAAGCCTTGAATTCTCTCTTGAAATTTGCAGAAAACTTCTTCCACGAGCTAATTGAATGCCTCTTGTATTGTTTAAACCACTGCCTGGCTGGCCCAATTAGAGTTGAGGGGAATAAAATGCACCTTAGATCGGGAACAATATTGTGGGCCATTATCATGGTGTTAAACATCTCAAGGTGACCAGACGAATCCCCATCTCCATCAAACTTTGACAAGTGTGGCATTCTGAAGCCCAGCAGATATGTGGTCGTCAGAATATTTGTAGCGAAAAGCTCGAGCTCATCCTTTGAGTCACAATCATCTTTGTCTTTTTTAGATAGACGCTTCTTCATTTGCTCCTCCATCTGAGCTAACCTCTCGAGGGTTTGGTCCCTAGTCCCTAGGTTATTTTGGGGCTGTTCAACAGCTCCCATCCTATCATACGCATTTGATGGGTAGTTGTCCCTCCAAGCTCAAGCTTGGTTTGGTGGGGCATTCCCATTATCACGTACTATGGAGGGACCTCCTTCTTGACGAGTGTGACTAACATCCTCATCTCGAGCTGAATTTCTTCTCTGTGAATTCATGCAATCACGCAGATCAGGTTGTGAATCGTATCAAGGGCTTTGTGCCGAACTTAGATGATTTCTTAGATTGCCTTCGGACCTACCACTTCTATGACTTTCAGTCCAGTAATTTCAATTTGTGAATCTTACAGCTTGTGGTTGAGGCCGAGGATCTGGATTTTCAACAGTGTCAGTGGGACATAGGTATGTGCAGATGAAGGAGGGTTTCTCCTACTGTCTCCATAAGCAAGAATGTCCCGCGTAGGCCGAGGTGGTGTTGGATGTCTAATAGGTGGCGGGGATGCTTTACTGGCGGGGCAATCCTTGTCCCATCAGGGCGAACTCAATTAGCCCGCCTCTATTCTGCCCCATTATTTCTAGCTCTCTGCGCCTAACGATCCGATCGTGACGCAGGAGGGTTAGCTAGAACATTTTGTCTCTGTGAGCCTATCCCTGCTCCTCCTAGTGGGTTTCCATGGGTATTCCCAGGCGCGTGTAAAGGAGGCACCGAACTTGGGGTCGTAGTTCTAACCGATCGACTGACGTGTTGATGACCCCTATGAAGGCCACTAGGTTGAGCATTTTGGCGATCTCACGCTGTAGGCACAGAACTTAGGGTGGCAGTTCTGACTGACCGACTTGGTTTGAATCGGTTATTCCTGTGGTACTTATAAGACCTACTTTGCCTCTTTCTGACATTACCTTCGGTTGCAAGAGGGGGTAACTGAGCCAAATCCTCCTCAATTTTTCTGTTTTCCTTTGCAAGATGGCTTCTTAACTCGATATTTTCGAACTCAACTACAGTTATGTAGTCTGGGTTTGGATTCAGTGGAAATGATGCCGAACTCACAGTATCGACGTGACCTACCAATTGCTTTCCCAGACATTGCTGAACTTCAGGGCCATGCTCGTTTGAAATAGCGGTATGATGGGCCTCCTACCCACCAGACTGTTCTATCTCACTGTCATGCATTGAGCGAGTGACCACCATAATGAGATTTGACTGGGATTTTGATGAAAGCACTAATTTCGTCCTCTCAATGAAAACACCAAACTGTTGACGCGATTTTTCACCAACAATGTATTTTAGAAATTATCAAGTTGATTAGTGCTTAAGAATAAACTGAAATATGAAATAAATTCACAAGAACATAAATCTTTTCACTTGCTTCAGTGGTTAAAATCCACCTAGTCCACGAGTCTATTTTAGTATTGTTTCTCTCTCTATTTTGGCAGAGTTTCAGTATTACAGCATAATCATCCCTTTCCCTGTCCAGTATTCTCATTATTTATAGAGAAATTCCATGGACTGGTTTGGGTAACCGCATGAGTCAATCACGGATTTACATATTTATTACATGTAATACAAAAAATTCCCATTTATACTGGGTAATGATTTGATCATAAAATAAATGGTCTCCTAATATCTGGGATATTAAATATGACAGGCTGGTCATAAATAATCGTATAAAAGTACCCGAATATTTGGGGATCCGCGTTTATGCAATATATTTGAAGTGTCACGAGCTGGATATCTCTCCGAGCTCGTACTTCGGAGCCATTTGAATATCATGAGCTTGTGCTTCACAACCTTCATGTTGTACCTTGAAACCATATAAAAAAGAACAACAACATTGAAATACAATAAAATCATTAACCATACAAAAAAATAAAAATAACATAGTATTTTGACATCTATATCAAAACCAACAACAAAGTTAAAAAAATAAAAGTAACCTAGTTCCTTTCAAAATTTTAATTAATCCAAAGTATGAAAAGAAGAAAAAAAAAATTCTGGAAAGTAACCTCTATTGTTCATGTCCACTTCAATAACAGCATTCTAAGTTTACCATAGATATTGGAATCGAAAGTTTACCCATGGATTTTGTAATTGTATAAGCATGTGGTCACCTACTTGTATAACAAAATTGAACCCTGTACCAAAATTTCTAGTTTTGGAACATAAATCATGAAAAGTAATGATATATATTTTCTTTATTAAAAAAAAAAACCATTCCAACTAAATGTACATTTAACTAACTTTTATTACACTTTCGTCGGTAATGAGACTCCTAGTCCATTGGCCTACCTGCTAGTGGAAAATGTTGGCTAACCTAGTGATTCACATGGAATTCAATCATCAATACCAGGAAGCTACTCGTCTTGATGAGACAAGAAAATGTATTTTAATTTGAGATCACAATAATGTGAAAGAAAAACTAATCTAATCAATACAATCTTGAACTAGAAAGAACAAACAAACAAACAAATTATATGTAAATAACTTAGTCAAATAACAAGCCCACAATTCACGCACAGTAAAGATGGTACATACCTATAAAAAATTAGGATTTGAGTTCCAGCGAAAATTGATAAAGAAACAAATCAATAAATAAATTATATCAATATATTATTGTAACAAGCAAAAGAAAATAGTTGATAAATACATAAAAAAAAGACTAAAAATATCACAAAATCCAAAAAAGTGACTAAGCACAATAAAATTGAAATACAATAAAATTATTACCAGTTTTACACACTTGGTAAGGTCATTGACATGCTCGCGGGAAGAGGTGGAGCTGGGGGAGGGGAGTTCGACAAAGACATTGCTAGAGCAAAGGACATTTCGTTGGAGCAAGTGATGTGTGTTAGAGTAAATGAATTGAGAGGCATCGCCGAAGTTGATGGGGCATCACCGGAGTTGATGGAGCATTACTGGATCATTGCTGGAGCAAGAGAAGCATTGCTAGAAAGTCGCCTTCTAGTGGAGATCGACTAGTGAGTGAGAGAATATATCTATGATTAAGAATACTTCATGAAAATGGGGATTCAAAAAAATTTCAGATTTAGAAAGTTTAATTCATAACTCCATACTTTTTTTTATTTATGTAAAATTCCATATTTATGCAAACTCTTATTAAAAAATCCATAAATTTGAAAAAACTCATTTTGGATATTAGGGGCTGTTAAGATGAGCTTTTTACTTTGGCTTTTAGCTTACCTCTTCCTAGGGGTGTGCAAAATCTATAAAAAAAACCAACTAAACTAACCAATCGAATTACAATCGACTACCAAAAAATTGAATATCCAATTACAGTTGGATCACGTTGGATCCATATTGGAACAGTCAGTTGTTTGATGGTATATGTGAAAATCCAATACAATTCACCGATCAAATCTAATTACATTCATATATAATTTAAAAATATATGTATCATTTTGAATTAATTAGTGTTATATTTATATTAGTTTAAATTATTGGGATAATTATTAGTATTTTTATAATTGAAATATATATATTTTTATATGAAAATTGAGTTTAACATTATACCTTTTTTATTTATTTATAAAAATTTGGCCTCAATAAAGCTCCAAAACATTGGATGGATCAAATCTAATCCAATAGATTAGCATGGGACGCTTACAATAGAAATAATCGATCAAATCCAATGGAGAATCAGATTGGTTTGAATCAGTTGTAAAAATCCATCATCCAATTAATAAATGAATTGGATCAAATAAGCCTAAAAATATTCTATGTGAACCAATACACACCCCTAGCACTTCCTTGAAAAGCCAATGAGACTAGATTTTTTAACAGCTAAAAGCTAAAACACATTAGATCCCACCAATTGTAAAAGTGCTTGTGGCACTTTAAAGGCCCTAAAGCGACTTTCAATAGTCCAGCCAACCAACTGCTACATATGTTAACTCCATAACATAACACGTCACTTAACACAATTAAACTTAGGGAAATTTTTGACGAAAGTACCAAAGCATTCACTTTTTTTACACTTAAATGGCATGAATTTTTCTTTTGCAGTGAAAGTACCAAAACGTTACTTTTTGTTACATTATGTAGGTACCAATCATTAATTCTAACTTTATTAGTGGTAAAAATTCCCTAACTTTGTGTATACTTACGGTTAAATACCAAAACATTTCTTTTGCGGTGAAAAGTACAAAAATATTCAAATAATTAAAAAAAATCATTTTTTGCCATTTTAAAATCCTACAGTTATTTTAAAATAAAAAAATTATATTAATTTGAAAACTTTATAAATGTTTTAATTGGTTTTAAAGCTAAAACTATGTTTTAATATTAAAATATAGGGTAAATACTCATTCGGTACCCTATGTTTCCAATAATGATCATTTGATACCCTTTGATAGCAAATAATACATATTTGGTACCCTCTTCGTGAACACATTTTTTTAAATATGACCATCTTACCCATATTCTAATGAATTAATTTATTTTCTTATGTTTTTGTTATTTTAAATTGATTTTAAAATATTTTAAGAATTAATAAAACAAAAATTAAAATTAAAAATATTTTATCTCTCTCTCTCTCTAAACTAATCAATTTGTGTAAAGCAATCCCTAACGAAACAAAACTAAAGCAGATCAATCCCACGTAGTAGAGCACTAGAGCAGAGCAGATCACTCTGAACAAAGATACCACAAGAACTAGAAGGATTTTCTTTCTAGCTTTGAGAAAGGGAACTAGTTTAGATGAATTATGTTCATAAATCGCTCGTTGACCAATGTTATGAATTATAGTATTTTAAAATTGAATCTTCCCAGTCCCGAAGGCTTTTCCCTTTTTCCCTTGCATGCAACTGCCCAGTTTTGATCCAACAATCTGTGCTCGTCGGTCGATAACACGCGCTTGAGCATGAGTGTTTAGAGGAATCAGAAGATGTTGGTCCTTCGAGGCTCTACCCCTCACTCGGCGTCCTCACCAGCCAGTCGATGTTTCCATGTCTTCATGACTTTTAATCAATTTTTTCGGCAACCATGTCGATCTAAGCTTTCTCTCATGCTTTTCCAAACTCATTCCTCTCTCAAGGAAGAATGGTAGGAATTTTTGCGGTTTTAGGTCGAATGTCGGATCCTTGTCGCTACGTTTCTCTCAATGTTACAAAAGGCCACATGAAGTACAAAGCCCCTTTGCCTCAACTTAATCCCCATTCCATAGGCATGCACATCTGTCTTTCTCTCTTAGCATCGTTCAATATTGAAATTTAATAAGTTTTAATTTTTTTTTAATCTGTCTTTCTCTCTTAGCCTCGACTTAATCGTTCTATGATTTTTTTTTAATTTTAATCTGTGTGCTAGATTTTATGAAGCTTTAATCTGTTTTTTGTTTTCTTTCTTTTGACGCGGTTCTTCGGCAACAGATAATTATACGAATAAACGGGATAGATTAGTGCTAGATAATGAACCGTAATATGTAAATATTTATATTCCAAACTGGCGAAAATAGTATAGGGGGAGGTTATAACTCCTTTCCTTTTAGGTGGTTTGAAGGTTAAAATCCCTCTAGTCCACCAGCCAATAATATTGATATATCTAAGGTTTTCCTTACAAGGTGTTTCTTTAAAAGCTAGACGCTAACCCCTTGCAATGCTCAGGGTCTCCATATTTACAGGGAGATGATACCTGGGTGTTGGTAAAGGGTGTCATCCCGTGACCTTCTTACCCATCATGTCACCTCTGTGACACTTATGATTAATTCCTAAAACCTGACAATGAAGTGTTGTCTAATCAATAGGTAAAAGGGATAATGGGCCGCATGGTCCAAACCAGTCGTGGGATGCCTGAACACACACGTTTATGCTGCGTGTCCAAGAATTCAGGAATTGAGTAGACACATGATGTCTGATATGCGCACATTTACATTGCTTGGTTGACTCCATAAATGGTCGAGTGTGTCAGTTCTATGCCGCACCTCGAGCTTAATGTAGTTCCAGCTCGTGGTGTCCACACTGCTTACCCGATGCCTTTGAGTATTCTTACTAACCCTTTGACTAGCTCAGGCTAAAGAGGTGGAGACTCGTAACAGCAGCTTCGGGGTAGGAGGCTTCCACGTGGCGGATAGAATTATGCCTTTTTCCAGCTCTCTAATAACCCATGGATGTTTAGGGCGTACATTTTCCCCCCAAGCCCCTGCTCGTGGCATGTGACATCACCTGTGGCCACAGTGGGGGCTTTTAGGTTTCCTTTTCGACTCTTCTTGTCCCGCCTATTGTGCTGGTATCGGATACGTGAAGCATCGTGGTTGGTGACGGTCTGCCTTCCGAGAATCGCATTAAATGGCCTAGCCTATCTTCGGCTGTCGTTTCATTTTTCGAGTTGTGACCCTCGTATCTCACATTAAGACGATCGAACGGTCCTTGTTCCTTTGCCTTTTACGTATATATAAGGTTGCCCACCTTTCACATGAGCCACCCTTTATTTGAAATTTTTTCCTCATCTTCTCTCTTCTTAGCCTCAGAAGCCTTTTTCCTTCCGGTCATCGTTCCAGAAGTCTCTGAGTTCCAGACACAAGGGTTTCTCCGTGACTCCAGTTCTAAAGGCTCCACTAGGATTCCGATTCCTACGCCCTTTTCGATTTTCACACAGCAAAAACTTCTGTAAGTCCTCTGCCTGCTGTATGTTTAAATGTTTCTGTTTTTCTTTGTTTATGCAAACTTCTTTCTTAGTCACACAATGTAGGTTGTTTTTTTTTTCTTTTTGGCTGGTATTGTGTGTGTAGGTTGTTATCCTAGGGGTATCGACCATAGGAGAAAATTCTTAGGAATATGACGCATAGGACAAGATAATTCTGGGGTGACTTTTCTGGGTAATCTCTTGAAATGCCTGTTTGGAGAGGGGAAGACGACAAGATTCTAGGGTGAAAAACCGGGTAGCTTAGGGGCCATGCTTCCCAAGCGGTTTTGATTTTGAAACTTTCCCTCCAAGGCAAGCATTATCCTGACCCTCTTGACACACGGATCCTGAGCAATCGGCGACCTGTTGGGAGCATAGGCGCGTGTTCATAGAACTGCGTGGCCTCACTCACCGCGGGCTGAGATTACCTCAGCCCGTGTAAGGAAAATCATTCCTCGCGCTAGATTCCCTTTCTTATTTTTAGGTCGCCTTTCAAAATTTTCTTCATCTTAGTTCGTTAAGCGACCAGATGGGACCCAAGAAGAACATGCCCAAGAAGAGTGCTGCCAGCTCGTCATCCCAGCAGGCCAGCAAGGGGAAGGAGGTGGTAGCAGATTCCCCTATCCCCCACTTCGGTCCCACCATGGAGAAAGAGGTCGAGGTGGGACCTGATACCTTCTTCGAGGCCAAGAGGATTGCCTCGAAGGTTACAACTCAGGGGAAGGTCAACAAGATCCTGCTTTCCCACAATATCAAAATAGGGACAGGCACTCTTGTTGCCCGACCTCCCCTCAAGGGCGAGCGGAGCTGCACACCGCTCGACAAGGAGTTCGCGGCCTGGAACGAGGAACACCTTAATGCTGGGGCCTTTCTTCCTCTGGACCAGTACTTCGCGAACTTCTTGAACTTCATGAAGCTGGCCCCCTTTCAGCTCCCCCCTAACTCCTACCGCCTGTTAGCGGGGATGAGGTACCTATTCCTCAAGCAGGAGTGGGAGGTCCCTACACCGGCGGACATTCTCTATTTCTTTTGCCTCAAAGCCAGCCCGGATCAACGGGGGTGAGGCGACGGGTTGTATTACTTGACCCATTTTCCCAACTCCGCTGCAGTCATCGAGCTGCCTAGCCACCCCAACGACTTCAAGGATCAGTTCTTTATGTCAACGGGGTTTCGCAACTGCGACCACCACTACTTCAATTGTCCTCGTAAGTTCTTTCTACCCTTAGCTTGCAAAATCGTTGCTGACTTGCTTCTTTCCATGCGTACTAATTTGAATACCATCGTGCAACTATTTTTGCGAGGACGGCTAAATCGGTGACCCTCGGGGGTCAATATGAAACTTTGGCGAGGTTCCCTCTAAGCGAAAAAGACTACCGCCAGCTCGTGTCTGATGAGACGATGCTGGCGTGTAAGTTAATTTCTCCGGGCTAGACCCTGGCCTTAAGGAGGCCGCAGACCGTCCCAGCAGCTCGTGAGATGGCACCCATCCCCGAGGGGGGTGCTGCGGATGATGACGAGCAGGACGAGGAAGACGAGGTGCCGCTCGTGCGTCGGAAGCAGGCTCTTGAAATCGCCCAGGGGTTCAACGCGGAGCAGATCTAGTCGGGGGCAGTACCCGGCCCCTCCAGCCAAGGTAAGCCATACTTGTTTAGGAACTTAGACAGGGCTGCCGCAGACCTACGGATCGCTAGGTTTAACTCCGGCCAACTCGTACATCGTCATCAAAATGACCCAGACCGTAACATAACTCTACTCCAGTGCATTGATCAACTAGTGTTGCGCTATGACATGGGCCGCCCTAGGGGCACTGTAGTAGAAGACAATACCCTGGCCTTTAGGTCAACCTTTTTTGAGGAGTACGGGACCAACCTTAGGTCGTGGCCCTCCCTTCGAGAGGGTGTAGTAGCTCCGGGGCTTAAGCAATATGTAGAGGAGTCCAGTAATGAGGCGGATCCAGACCCAGAGCCCCCTCTCATTCGTGAAGTCATAATCTTAGACTCCCCCGTAGAAGCTCCGCGGCCGGAGGTCGTGGCAATAGATTCCTCCTTTAGCTCGGAGGGTAGGACCTTTTCAATACATTCTTTAGAATCTTTAGACTTTTTATTTTATCTTTTAACAAGTATTTTTATGTCTACTAACGCTTCCTTGGTTTTGTCTCAGGTGAGGAGATGTCACAGCCCGGGGACAGTGTTCTGCGATCCATGTTCTAGGGGGGGGGGGGGGGGGAATCCTCCCTCAGGGTCGTCTGGACCTTTGGTCAAGAAGCTCCGGCTAACCAAGAAAACTGCCCCTCCCGGGACCACTTCCAAGTCTCCCGCCAAGGGGAAAGGCCAGGATCCGCCTCCTATAGAAGAGATGCCCCCACCTCCCCCGCGACCTCCGGTTTCTAACTGGGAACTGGAGGTACCAACCGGGTCCTTGCCAGCTTCGGTTCCCACCGTGTGCATCCCAGTAAACACCCAGGCCCTGTACAAAATCCCCGAGGCCTTTCGAGGGACAGTTTATGAAACCGCGACCTATATGGTTGATCACTGCTACAATGCCACCCCAAGGGATTTGCGGGAGATCGAGACGAGGAGCCCCGAGAACGTTATGGAGTCTTCATTGGGGATGACCCTCACGGTAAGTTTGCTTAATCAATGGTTCTCTTTGCTTTCCCTAAAGCACATGCCTTATCATCTTTTGATCTTGTAGGCAACTTTGGCCCTACACCAAAGCATAGCTCGGTCCCAGGCCAGGTTTGATGAGGTCAAGGGCGAGTTCCAGATTTCCAAGGTTGATCTTGCGTCTACTCAACAACAAGAGCGAGATGCCAAGGTTTCCCTGGAGGCTGCCAGGGAAAGCGAGAAGGTTGCGTAGGCCGCCTTGGCCGCTGCGCAGGCTGATCTGGAGGCAAACCAGGCTAAGCTACTGGAGGTCGAGGCTACACAGGTCACCTTGGATGCTGTGAAGGTCGAGCTTGAGGAGGCCAAGGATGCCCTTGTGGTAGAGAGGGCATCTTCCAACTCCTCCATGGAGACCATGCTGTATCATT
Source organism: Humulus lupulus (assembly GCF_963169125.1). NCBI lineage: Eukaryota > Viridiplantae > Streptophyta > Magnoliopsida > Rosales > Cannabaceae > Humulus > Humulus lupulus. The sequence goes on along the minus strand of NC_084797.1, from coordinate 105,765,617 downwards.
GCTCAGCCTTCAACTAGGATGGTGATTTTTCCTTCCTGGTACCGGAGGAGTGGAATCCCTTCCTCGAGAAGTTTAAGGCTCGACTTCAACAGGAGGTGCCCTCTGAGGCTAGGGACACTTCTGCTACAGCCAAGCAGGACGCCGAAGGGGTGACTTCGTCGGAGCGGCGTGGTGGGGCTTAGGACTTTTGCCCCTTTTTCTCTTATTTCTTATTTGTAACTTTATATCACAAGGTTTTTTATCCTCGAGACAATTGGTTTCCTCAGATTTATTTTAATCTATTTGTATATATTTTTTTTGTGGTTTAACTTTATTGTTGCTCCTCTTTAACGCATTTGGTGAGAACTTAGCTTATGTTGGTGTCATGATTGACATCTCATGCTTTTTAGGAAGAAAACATCGATTAATCAATTTGAAGCAGCTTCTAAGTTTTAGGACCTGGTTCTATCTAGGACATTAATTTTAAAAACTTAGTTCGCGTTAATCCTTTATTGATATCTTGTGCTTTTTAAGAAAAACATCGATTAATCAATTTGAACCAACTTCTAAGTTTTAGGACCTGGTTGTATCCAGGATATTAATTTTAAAAACTTATTTCACGTTAATCCTTTATTAATATCTCGTGCTTTTTAAGAAAAACATTGATTAATCAATTTGAATCAACTTCTAAGTTTTATGACCTGGTTGTATCCAGGATATTAATTTTAAAAACTTAGTTCGCGTTAATCCTTTATTGATATCTCGTGTTTTTTAAGAAAAACATCGATTAATCAATTTGAACCAACTTCTAAGTTTTAGGACCTGGTTGTATCCAGGACATTAATTTTAAAAACTTAGTTTACGTTAATTCTTTATTGATATCTCATGCTTTTTAAGAAAAACATCGATCAATCAATTTGAATCAAATTCTAAGTTTTAGGACTTGGTTGTATCCAGGATATATGCCCCCCAAGTAATCAGGAAAGGACCTTTCATGGTTACTTTACATTACATCCACAAACATATATGACACCGCGAAAAGACTCTCATTATTTAATAAACAAAGGTCGCTTTTCTAATTAAGCCTTACAAAGATATTACTGATAATATTTCTTCAGGTGTATAGCGTTCCAAGTCCGTGGGACTGCTTCTCCATTAAGCCGAGCTAGCTTGAAGGTTCCTTCTTTCATGACCTCTGTTATTTGATAGGGCCCTTCCCAGTTTGGTCCTAACACTCCGTCCTTGGGGTCCTTACCGGCTAAGAAGACTCTTCTGAGTACCAGGTCGCCTACGCTAAAGACGCATTTCTTGACCTTTGAGTTGAAATAACGAGTGATCTATTGTTGGTAATGTGCGAGCTGCAGCTATGAAGCTTCTCGCTTTTCGTCAATCAGGTCGAGGGACGCGTAGAGCAATTCATCGTTCCGGTTATGGTCAAATGTCTGGACTCTGTGCAAGGCTCCCTTTACTTCGATAGGAAGAACGACCTCAGTCTCAAAAGCCAGGGAGAAAGGAGTGTGACCCGTCGAAGTTCGGTGCGAGGTCCGGTATGCCCACAGTACCTGGGGGAGCTGTTCGGGCCAAACTCCCTTGGCTTCATCCAGTCTCTTCTTAAGGCTTGCTTTTAGCATCTTGTTGACAGCCTCGACCTGCCCATTGGCCTGGGGATAAGCCACGGAGGAGAAGCTTTTAACTATGTCGTGACTCTCGTAGAATTCGGTGAAAAGGTCGCTATCAAACTGCATTCCGTTATCTGATACAAACTTCTTTGGCATCCCGAATCGGCAAACAATATTCTTGACCACAAAGTCGAGGACCCTCTTTGAAGTGATCGTCGCCAGGGGCTCTGCTTCTGCCCACTTTGTGAAATAGTCGATAGCCACCACCGCGTAGCGAACTCCTCCTTTTCCAGTAGGGAGGGCACCAACTAGGTCATTCCCCCAGACCGTGAACGGCCATGGGGACGAGATCATCTTCAGCTTGACCGGAGGAACCCGGGCAATTGTGGCGAATCACTAGGACTTATTAAATTTTTGGACGTTGGAGATCGAGTCCTTTGATAGAGTGGGCCAATAGTACCCTTGCCTCAATATCTTCAAGGCTAGGTTTTGCCCCCCAGCGTGATCTCCGCAAAAGCCCTCGTGCACCTCCTAAAAAATGGTCTTCGCCTCGCTTGGCAGAACACACCGTAGGAGAGGTAAAGAGAGGCCACGCCGGTATAATATCCCATTTATCACTGTATACCTCGGAGCCTGGTAAAGTACCCTCCTTGCGTCATTTCGCCCCTCAGGTAACTTCCCTGCTGTGAGATACTCGAGGATGGGAGTCATCGAAGTCGGTCTGGCGTCAATCATCTCGACCTCCGCCCTGATTTCCTCTATGGTTGGTCTTTCCAAGAACTCTACCAGCACCAGCCCCAAATTCTCCGCCTCCCCAGAGGTAGCGAGCTTTGCCAGGGCATCCGCGTTGGCATTCTGCTCCCAAGGTATCTGCTCGATTGAGCCGCGCTCAAATGTGGATAGCTCTTTCTTTACCTTGGCCAGGTAAGCAGCCATCTTGGTTCCCCGTGCTTGGTATTCTCCTAACACTTGGTTTACCACGAGCTGGGAATTGCTGTAACACTGGACGAAGCTGGCCCTCAGCTCCTGGGCTACCCTTAGCCCAACCAATAAAGCTTCGTATTCAGCCTCGTTGTTGGACGCTTTGAATATGAATCGTAACGCCGAGTGGAATCGATGTCCCTCTGGGGATATCAATATGATTCTAGCCCCAGAGCCCTTCTCGTTAGACGAGCCATCTACGAAGACTTTCCATGAGGCTTGAGCTGATTCTTCCACCGGGTCTTCTCGGAACCCTGTACATTCTGCCATAAAATCAGCCAGGGCGTAGCTTTTCATAGCAATTCGTGGTATGTATAGTATCTCAAATTGGCTGAGCTCGATAGCCCACTTCAACATGCGTCCCGATGCTTCAGGTTTATGCAAAACCTGCCTTAAAGGCTGATCGGTTATAACGTGTATTGAGTGGGACTGGAAATACGGTCTGAGCTTTCGGGAGGTCGTAATAAGGCAGAAGGCCATCTTTTCCATCAACGGATTCCGAGACTTAGCTCCGAGAAGCCTCTTGCTGATGTAATAGACTGGCTTTTGAGACCGGTCTTCTTCTCGGACTAGTACAGCGCTAGCCGCATCTTCCGTGACAGCTAGGTAAAGGAAAAGAGGTTCTCCTGCCATTGGTTTGGACAATATGGGTGGCTCGGCTAAATTTTCTTTCAGGTCAAGGAAGGCACGTACGCATTCCTCGGTCCACTCGAATTTTTATTTCCCCAGAGCAGGTTGTAGAATGGCAAACACTTGTCGGTAGATTTAGAAATAAACTGATTAAGGATCGCCACCCTTCCTGTCAGACTTTGAACATCTTTTCGCGACCGGGGTGAGGGCATCTCGAGTAGCGACCTGATCTTATCGAGGTTTGCTTCTATTCCCCTAGTATTGACGATGAAACCCAGGAATTTTCCTGACGCAACCCCGAAAGTACACTTTTGGGGGTTTAGCCTCATGTCGTATTCCCTCAAAATCTTAAAGCATTCCTCCAGATCGGAGACATGGTTATCGGCAGTTTTTTACTTGACCAACATGTCGTCAACATACACTTCCATATTTTTCCCGATCTGATTGGTAAACATCCTATTTACCAACCACTGGTACGTAGCTCCTGCGTTTTTCAGCCCGAAAGGCAGGACCTTGTAACAATAAACGTTAGTTGGGGTCATGAAGCTAGTGTGTTCCTGGTCTACAGGATTCATGGCGATTTGGTTATAGGCCGAGTATGCATCCATAAAAGACATGAGCTCGTGCCCCACCGTGGCATCTACCAATTGGTCAATCCTTGGCAAGGGGAAGAAATCTTTGGGGCAAGCTTTGTTCAGATCGGAAAAGTCGATGCAGGTCCGCCATTTCCCGTTGGGCTTCGGGACCAATACGGGATTGGCGACCCAGATCAGGAACGTTGCTTCACGGATACCGCCGCAGTTTAAGAGCCGGCCTACTTCCTCCTCTAGGGCCTCAGCTCGGGTCGTTCCTAGGCGCCTTTGTTTCTGGGACTTTGCAGGCACGTTTTTATCCAAGTGGAGGGTGTGCATGATGACTCTCGGGCTGATCCCTATCATGTCTCCATGAGACCAGGCGAACACATCTAGATTTTCTTGCAGAAACCTAATCAGCTCCGCCTTCCTTTCTCTACATAGGTTTTTCCTGAGCTTCACCACCTTCGAGGGGTCTTGTGGGTTGATATTTACCTCCTTGAGCTCTTTGATGGCCTGGAGCTCGGATCTATCCTCGCCTACTCTGGTGTCGATATCATTATTTACGATGATACCCTCCCCTCTTGCATTCTGAGATTTTTCTATCTCAGGACTAGGTACAATTTCCTGAGATTCCTCACTCCCACCCTGGATAGTCATCATCTGCTGCCCGGGTCTTGATTTTCCCTTCATAGAAATGCTATAGCATTCCCTGGCAGCGAGCTGATCACCTCAGACCGTGCATATCCCCGTGGAAGAGGGGAATTTTAGTGCAAGGTGGCGGATGGAGGTTATGGCTTCAAACGCTATCAATGTAGGTCGGCCCAAAATAGCATTGTACGTGGCGGGACAATCGATGACCACAAATTCGAGGAGTTTTGAGACAGTCCGGGGTCCCTCTCCCAAGGTAATCACCAGTTCGATTGTTCCTATTGCTGCTGACCCTTCTCCATAAAATCCATATAGCATCATGGAGGTGGCTTTCAACTCGGTGATAGATAAACCTATCTTTTCCAGCATAGACCAGAACAGCAGATTCACCGAGCTCCCATTATCGACCAGTATCCTCCTAACTCTCCGGTTGGCGAGTTGGGCGGCTATGAGCAGAGGGTCGTTACGGGGGAACTGGACGTGACTGGCATCTTCCTCGGTGAATATGATTGGTTGCCTCTCCAGTCGTTGCTGTTTTGGTAGATGCTGCTCTGGGACGAACTCCACTCCGTTATGAGCCTTCAATTCATTGACGTATCTCTTTTGGGCACCTCTGCTCGTTCCGGCCAGAAGGGGGCCTTCGGAGATCGTGGAGATCTCTCCTCCTATCACAGGAGGACGGGTGTCCTGATTTATCCGAGACTCGGGCTGACTTATCTGAGCTTCTGGAGCTGGTTGACCGGCGGGAACTTTATTCTGCGTATACTGAGCCAAGGGTCCGGCTCTGATGAGAGTCTTGATATCATCCTTCAAATGCCTACAATCGTCAGTGTTGTGGCCCATGTCGTTGTGGAATCGAAAAAACTTTGAGGGGTCCCACTTAGCCTTCTGCTGCTTCAAAGGCTCCGGATTCTTCCAGGGAAGGCGGGCATAGTTTGCTAGGAAAATGTTCTCCCTAGTGTTTGTGAGCTCGGTGTAAGTCGTGTAGACTGGTTTAAATTTTTCCACGGGCTTATTCTTCTTCGGGCCGTGCTGGCCACCCTCGCTGCTCCCTTTTCTCTTGCCTCCACCCCACTGGTTATTCTGTGTAACAGTTTGGGTCATTTTCACAACATCCGTTCCCACTCCAGCGGGATAATCATGGGCTTGGCTGGTTCCCGCGGCCGATGTTCGCGCCTCCTCCAGGTTTATCCATCCCTGGGCCTTATTTAAGAATTCGTTCACGGTGCTGACACCTTTTCTCTATATCTCTTCCCAGAGTCCGCCTCCAACGAGGATCCCAGTCCTCAAGGCCATAAGCTTGGAACTATCATCTGTGTCCCTGGCCCAAGCCAGGACGTTTGCGAATCTGCTCAGGTAAGCTTTCAAAGGTTCCTCGGGCTGCTGCTTTACATTTGTTAGGGTGTCGGCTATGACGCGGGCAGCCTGAGAAGCTTAGAATGCCCTCTTGAAGTCGGCAGTAAAGGTTTTCCACGAGCTGATGGACTATTTTTTATTCTGCTTGAACCATTGCCTGGCTGTCCCAGTCAAGTTGGAAGGAAATATCAAATACCTTAGCTCGGGACCGATGTTGTGGGCCATCATCAGGGTGTTTAACATACCCAAATGATGGGACGGGTCTCCATCCCCATCGAATTTGGACAAGTGAGGCATACGGAGACCAGGTGGATACGTCGTGGCTGCTATGCTGGGAGCGAAGAGCTCGAGTTCGTCCCCCGAGTCGTACTCATCTTTTTATTTTTCCGATAAGAGGTTCTTCATCAGCTCCTCCATCTGAGCTAGACACTTTAGGGTTTGGTCCTTACTTCATTGGTTGTTCTGGGGCAGTTCAACAGCTCCAGTCCCATTGTAAGTGTTAGGTGGGTTATTGTCCCTCCTAGCTTGAGCTAGGTTATGTGGGACATTCCTGCTATCACGTACTACCGACAGACCCTCCCCTTGGTGAGCACGACTACCATTTCTAGCTGGATCTCCTCTCTGAGAGTTGAGGCGATCTCGAAGGTCAACCCTCGGGGTGGACCGAGGGCTTTGAGCCGAACTCAAACGATGGCGCAGGTCTTCACCGGACATGTCACTTTGATGACTCCCGGTCCAGTAACTCTCGTTTGAAATTCATCAGCCTTCGCCGCTCTAATGACGTCATTCTAGTACTTTTCATTGAACAAGGTCTGAAATTCCTCCCAGCTCAGGAGATTAACATTCTTGGTCTGACCAACCACTTCCCACCAAATCTGGGCATCATCCCGAAACATATAGGCAGCACAGGCCACCCTCTCACTACCAGCTACCCTCATAAATTCAAGAATAGTGGTAATCATGCTCATCCATTGTTCAGCTTTGGTAGGATCGGCACTGCCTTCAAACACAGGAGGTTGTTGTTTCCTGAACCGCTCATAAAGAGGTTCCATTCTGTTTTCAACCCCGGGCAGCTGCACAATAACTGCCACCGACACAGAAGGTGCCTCTGCAACACTGGCCACGACAGGCACTTGCTGCTGTCTTAAGAGACGAAGCTCCTCTCCTTGTTTTAACACTGTAGCCTGCAACTCCTCAAACATCTGTTGCCAGTTTGCAGGTACTGGCTGTGGAATTTGGGATTGCTCATTCTCTTGACCCTGACGTTTATAATTCTGGCCTGGATCACTCTGGCCAGCTGACATGTCTGTCTGTCCTGGGTTCATTCTGTCACTGATACCTTACTGAAACAATAATCAATACGGCCAGCCAGGTAGTAATAACTAAACCTCTTACCGCCTCACGGTCCAAGAACAAGCAGACAATTATCACATTCCACAGTCATTTAATATTCACAAGCAGATACATGTTTATGGCATTTAGCACTCAGCATGTATCACATAATAACTTATGAACAACCATACTAATAAGCAGGTGCCAGCAATCTCAGTAGTAATTAGCACACATTTGCTGAAGATATATTATTTCAGGGCACAGGCTCAACATGGTATCTCATGCACACAGGTAAAGCATATATATTACATTTAAACAATTATACATGTAACCACATAGATAGTTACCAAACCATGAGTCGAGCTTGACTTCGGTGATGTGTGTACATACCCAGCCAGTCTACAGGAACCTTAACCTTGGCATTGCTCTGATACCAAGTTGTAACGCCCTGGTTACCCCAGAACAGTTACGGTGAACAGTGAACCGAAAATTTGACCCGCTATCCGAGTCCTTTGGTTAAAAACGTGATTTAAGTGTTATTATCAGGTTAAGGTGAAAAACCAGTAAAAAGGAAATGATACATTTCATTAAGTAAATAAACTGCACATGAGCCTTTCAAAATATTTACAAGCTGTTCATAATACAAAAGGGTCGTTATAGTTTCAAATTTACAATCCCCGCCGACCTAAGCGGCAAAAGTAGGGTAACCCCTAGTCCCTCTGAGAACTCCTTGACCGTGGTGGTCAAGCGACCCAATATGTACACAACATCGCCCAAGCTCTCCACTCAGGGTTGGATGAGCTTCTCTTTCCCTTTACTTGCACCACATAGCACCCATGAGCCAAGGCCCAGCAAGAAAACACAATAAAGCATGATATAATATCAACAGTGATCATAATAACCATTCGAGTCCAACGGTCCAATACAGATAGGTGACAGTAGAGAAAGTCACAAACCTGCGTTTGGGATCTGCATAGATCTTCTGTCTACTCTGAGAAGTAAGCATCCGAGCTCTAATCTTGTCAATAGCCTCATTGGTCCTCTGAACTGCCTCAGGACCTAAGTATCTCCTTTCACCTGTCTCATCCCAATGAATGGGAGATCTACAATTCCTACCATACAGCATCTCATAAGGTGCAATACCAATGATAGACTGATAACTATTATTATAGGAGAACTCTATCAAAGGCAGATATTTACTCCATGATCCACCAAAGTCCAGCACACATGCCCGCAGCATGTCTTCCAATATCTGGATCATCCTCTGAGATTGCCCATCTGTCTGAGGATGATAAGCTGTACTGAACTTCAGTCGTGTACCCATGGCTGTCTGTAAACTCTTCCAAAACTTGGAAGTAAATGTAGGGTCCCGGTCTGACACGATCGACCTAGGAGCTCCATGGAGGTGCACGATCTCTCTCACATAGAGATCTGCGTACTGGTCAGCGGTATATGTAGTCCTCACTGGTAGAAAGTGAGCTGACTTGGTGTAGCGATCCACTATCACCCAAATGGAATCATGCTGACCAACAGACCTGGGTAAGCCCTCCACAAAGTCCATTGTGATGTCTTCCCACTTCCACTCTGGGATATCCAGAGGCTACAATAACCCTGCCGGCCTCTGATGCTCAGCCTTGACCTGTTGACATGTCAAGCACTTAGCCACATACTCTACTATATCTCTCTTCATCCCTGGCCACCAGTACAATGATCTCACATTCTGATACATCTTCGTGGTGCCTGGATGCAAAGAGTAAGGTGTAGTATGAGATTCATCCAGAATCTCCCGCCTCAACGCAGTGTCTAACGGAACACATATCTGTCCTTTGTACCTCAACAACCTCAAATCAGACACTATATAATCCTTGGATGCTCCAGCCAAGACATCCTCTCTAATCTTGATCAGCTGTGGATCACTCAATTGACCCTCCTTGATTCTCTCTAGCAGCGTAGACTGTAGCGTAATATTGGCCAACTGGCCCACCTGCAACTCTATACCAGCTCTGGTCATATCATCAGCTAACTCTCTGGCTATTAGCCTAATACCATGAATCTGTCCCGGACCCTTCCGGCTTAAAGCATCAGCTACCACGTTGGCTTTCCCTGGGTGATACAGAATCTCACAATCATAATCTTTTACTAATTCCAGCCAACGCCTTTGCCTCTTATTCAAGTCCTTCTGGGTGAAGAAGTACTTCAGGCTCTTGTGGTCTGTATAAACCTCACATTTCTCTCCATGGAGATAGTGCCTCCATATCTTTAAAGCAAAAACCACCGCTGCCAACTCTAAGTCATGAGTAGGATACCTCTTCTCGTACTCCTTCAGCTGACGAGAAGCATAAGCTATAACCTTCTCTGACTGCATCAAAACACAGCCCAAACCCTGATGAGAAGCATCGCAATAAATCACAAACTTCTCCTGGTCTGTCGAAAGACTCAGAACCGGAGCTGTAATCAACCTCTGTTTCAACTCCTGGAAGCTGTTCTCACATTTATCTGTCCACACAAACTTTTGACCCTTGCGTGTCAGCTCAATTAACGAAGTAGTAATCTTTGAGAACACTTCCAAAAAATGCCTGAAATACCCTGCCAATCCAAGAAAACTTCTAATCTCAGAAGCATTCTTCGGCCTTGGCCAATCTCTGACCGCTTCAATCTTTGATGGATCTACTTTAATCCCCTCCTTACTGACAATATGCCCAAGAAAGGATACCTGAGACAACCAGAATTCACACTTCTTGAACTTTGCAAACAATCTGTGTTCTCTCAACCTCTGTAGAACCAACCTCAGATGCTGCTCATGCTTTAACTCAGTCTGAAAATATACCAGTATATCATCGATGAAGACAATCACAAACTGCTCTAAATAATCCTTGAACACTCTATTCATCATATCCATGAAAGCAGCTAGGGCATTAGTCAATCCAAATGACATAACTAGAAACTCATAATGCCCATACCTGGTACGAAATGCGGTCTTCGGTATATCTCCCTCCTTAACCCTCAATTAATGATAACCAAAACGAAGGTCGATCTTAGAGAATACCGTCTTACCCTGCAATTGATCAAACAGATCATCTATCCTTGGCAAAGGATACCGGTTCTTAATTGTCAACTTATTCAGTTCTCTGTAATCTATACACATCCTCAGAGAACCATCCTTCTTCTTTACAAACAGAATTGGCGCACCCCATGGTGAAAAGCTAGGTCTGATAAAACCCAAATCCAACAGCTCTTGCAGCTGTACCTTTAATTCTTTCAACTTAGCTGGGGCCATTCTGTATGGTGCTCTAGACACTGGTTCCGTCCCTGGTGCCAGTTCTATAATGAACTCAATCTCTCTGTGTGGTGGCAACCCTGGCAAATCTTCTGGAAACACATCCAGAAACTCACATACAAGTCTAGTATCCTCTGGTCTCACTGGCACGACTTGAGTGGTATCAACCACACTGGCTAAGAATCCAATGCAACCCCCTTGCAATAAATCCCTAGCCCTCAATGCAGAAATCATAGGAATACGGGGTCCATGCACAGCACCAACAAATACAAAAGGATCCTCACCTTCAGGCTCAAAGGTGACCATCTTCCTTCTGCAGTCAATGGTTGCCCCATACTTTGCTAACCAATCCATACCTAGTATCATATTGAAGTCAGTCATAACACACTCTATAAGATCCACTGACAACTCTCTGCCCTCCACTATCACTGGCAAAGATCTGATCCATCTCTTGGATACTACCAACTCCCCAGTGGGTAACAAAGTACCAAACCCCACAGCATAGAAATCACAAGGTCTAAACAACCTATCAATAACACTACTAGCAACAAAAGAATGTGTAGCACCAGAGTCAATCAATACATTATAAGCGGTTCCAGCACTAAGAAGCTGACCTGTAACCACTGAGGAGGAAGCCTCAGCTTCTGCCTGAGTCAATGCAAACACTCGAGCTGGGGCCGAGCTGTCTGCCTTCTTGGGTTCTTCATTTCTTGCCTTAGGGCAATCCTTTTTGAGATGACCCACTGCTCCACAAGAGAAGTAGCTCCTCGCTCTACACTCTCCCAAGTGATGCCTCTTGCATCTAGGACACTCGGGATAAGACCTCCAGGCTTCATTACCACCTGGACGACCCACAGAGATACCACGGGGCCGTCTGTCAGGACCTGGAACTGGAAAGGTGTCAGGAACCTTCCTCTTCTGATCACTGGGGCCAACACCCCTACCAGAACCCATAAATGGAGGACCTGGCCTCTTAAAATCCCTTTTGGCTACATTGTCACGCCAGATCTTAGTCTCTGCACTCTCAGCTGTGAGTGCCTTCTCCACCACCTGTGCATAAGTAGTAACTCCTGCCACAGTGGTGATGTGTACATCTCGGGCTAACCTGGGCTGTAGCCCCTGTAAGAAATGCTCTCTCCTGGTCCCATCAGTGGGCACCAACTCCTTGGAAAACTTTGCCAAACGGTCAAACTTTAAGGCGTACTCAGTAACTGATAAGCTTCCCTGAAGTAGGCTCATAAATTCATCAGCCTTCGCCGCTCTAATGGCGTCATTATAATACTTTCCATTGAACAAGGTCTGAAATTCCTCCCAGCTCAGGAGATTAACATTCTTGGTCTGACCAACCACTTC